>NC_141693.1:660471746-665634246 GCF_964263255.1 Lissotriton vulgaris
ACCTTTTTTCGTGTGAATGTTACAGCGGCCTGCTCGGTCGCGAAGCTTGCCTGCCGCATGAAAGCGGATCCAGGAGGGCTTGAAATACGGGCCACCGAGGAGCAGATGGAACTGTGGTGGGACGTCTAATGACTGAGCACGTCTGGAGCAGACATTTGAATCATGCCACTGGGTATAATTTTATTTTGGAACCCTATGAGCACATTCAACGGCACGCCCACTGGGGTTGAAATGAAATTCCAGAACTACCTTTACCAGAATCCTTAGCACACTTACCACGCCCATAGGGGGCGTGTGACTTGACTATGATTGGGCGGGGCGGATGAAACACATATACCACACTCCGAATAGCATTGAGTTTTTTGAGGGTACTCTTCTTCCTTGAACCTAAGGTTGCAAAGTGTAACAAGTGCCCATTTTCATTTTTGATAAACTTGTACTCTTACCCCGGGAAGAGAAACGGACACAGCGATTCCTCATCACTCCCTATTGATGAACCTAGCACGAGTGTAGTAACCTTAATAAATTAATTAGCTATTTATTGTTTAAGAGTGTCTTCTATCACAATATAGTTAAAATATAAACAACAGTAGGGAAATCAGCACAATTATGTAATCAGTCAATATAAATCATTGTGGACAAAGGGACTTTGCCAACTTATTACCTTTCCTGATAAGTTGTGTATTGTTCATGAGTTGTCATGGCTCTAGTAACCTCTTGGTCATCAAACGACACAAACCAAGTCACCAATGTTCCAACAATTCAACTATATTTGTAATTGGTGTTCTTTCATTCCAGTACGTATGCACTCCATATTATTGTCTGAAGGATCCGATTTCTCAGATCATCTTGTATCAATTTAATTGTGAAACCGGTCATCAATTCAAGAACTACATATAAATGTAATCGCTTTAAATAATATTAAAGCATGTGTTGAAAAATGGTACCCTAGAGAAAACTAAATACACAAAAGTTGTTAAAAGCATTCAAATGCTGAGCAAAAACCTATATTTAAAGGGCCGCTAACTCAGTATTTCATCATAAATGTACGGAGAGTTCCATGTCACAATTCATTCCGAATGGGAACATAGTGTTGACATCTATTATAGTGCGTGACTCTAATCTCCATAATTTTGAATTCCTTTCACGCTCTCCTATGTGTTCAGGTTCATCTTCGATTCTAAATAATTTTTATTTGGCCTAATCACTTTAATTGTGTTCTCTGAAATGTGTTGCAGGTCTGTTGTTAGAGTTTTGATGGTTGATGGCTCTAACATGTTTGTGTATTCTCTATTGTAACAGGAAAAATCGTACTGATATGTAGAGTTTTGGTGATGGCCATATGATTCCAGATACTGTGTATTCTGTCTGGCAGGTGGTGTATTGCTTGATGACAAATGTACAACCTTTATTGGGATCTAAGTCATGCGTGTACTGTGTTTGCACGCCTTACAATGACCACATGGGTGAAACCCCAGGCTTGTTGTCAGCCAATTGTGAGTAATTGGATTTTGTACGTACTAATGTGTCCTTCAAAAAGGAACACTTGCGATAAGTGATCTGAGGTTTTGGTCCTATTACATCTTTCAAAGTGCATCAGCTCTGAGAATGTGCCAATGTTTGGTAAGTATCCAGGATACTTTTCAAGAGTGAGTGTAAATGGAGGAACAGGATATCAAATTACGTAAAAAAACTCTCACAGTTTAGAGGAATGAAAATGACTATGAATCAGGCAGAATATTGATTTTTGATAATAAATTAGACCACAGCAGAAAGGAGATCGTGACTCAAAAGAATGTAGAAAAAATGGACAATAAAAGATGTGTTCATCTCAGAATTGAGCTCAGATATATCAGATCTTCTTTTAGTTGTTCATTTGATTGGAGCATTTCCCCCAAAAATTATTATATAGATTACTTGTGAAGCCCATTTTGAGTCACTTATAAACTTTTCTTAGTATGTCACGGGTTTGTTAAAAATGTAAACATTATTCAATCTACCTGTTGATTCCAAAGCATTTGTAGCTACCCTAATGCATTTCAGACCAGCTTGGTCCTTCATCTGTGGGACAATTTCGTGGTATAATTTTCAGTGCAATTAAAAACAAAAATTGACAATGAATGAACCAACATTTCATCACATACATCAGCGCTAAATACAAGGAAATTCAACGAAACAGGAATTAAGAATATTTTTGTGAACCCTAATATCTACGCAGTCATGGCTTGAAAGGACACCATATTATTTCAAAATTACATCTAAAAGGTTTCAAAAGATGTCTGGCTCACATATTTAAACAGAAAGAATTAACTGCTTTCTGAGGGCCTCATCCGCCTCTTAACTGAAGGGTTTTGTGACTTACCTCCTTTTTACACCCATCCAATTGTACGCCCACTGTTTGCAGCTATAATTTACTCATATTATGTTCGACAGTCTAAATTTATCTCCACTGGCTAGGGTCAGTCACTGCAATCAACCGCTCTTGAAGTCCCATATACCAACTTGCAAAGCTTCTATAAACACTAGTGTCTGGGTATCACCGAGCGGTTCTAAAGTTTTTACCTTAACAAAACTCTATGCCACTCAAAGTTAATGTATCCGACAGGAATACATTAAGGTCACTGTCTGAAACAACCATGTGCTACTTGCAAAATGCAGCTAATGATAACCAAATGCTATCCTCCTCCTTTTCATTAGTCCAACCCAATACTGTCCGCGATTTTCCTCCCCTTCTGGTGCAGAGACTGAACACTTCCATGGCCGGCTGTCATGGTCAGTGCATACACCGTGGCCATGCTACCTGAAATATTTATCGAAAGCATATACTACCAAGAGTTTTCTTCAAACTAACAAATCATCTGGCAGCCATCTTGTAGTGTGTTTGTATCTGTTCTTATGAAACAGACACACGAAAAACAAAACATAATAATGTGTGAATGATTATTATCCTCTTTTTGTCTGGATACTAAGGAGCCCATTAGGATGACAGGCGGACTTTGTCCGCCCGCCATCCCATCGTAGAAAGGGACCGCCCGGCATAAGGGCGGACCCTTTCCCCAAGCCCCCCCAAGTCCCTGGGGGCCCGCGTAGGCCCCCAAAGCAGACTTTGCATGCCTTTCCATGGCGACAATGCCACCACAGAAAGGCATTGGAAAATTCCCATTGTAATATGGCTGGCGGTGTCTGATGGACACCACCAACATATAGAACCCTTTTGCACCCGGTCGTAAGGCGACCGGGGCAAAAAAGCGGCGGACGGTCTTTCCGTCCGCCGCGGACCCCCAGCCATGATAATATGACGGGGGCCATTCCGGCACGGATAGCGGGCGGATCGCCCCCACCAGGCCGGCGGTGGCCACCGTCGGCCTGGTGGGGGCGATCCGCCCGCCTTCCTAATGGGGCACCAAGTCTTTGACAATCTTTATCATTGTGATGCATAGCATGTCCTTCGAAATCAATTTTGTAGCAACCTCCACCATTCTCATTTAGCATATTATTTACCAGTGTAATTTTTGTCTATTTATTTATTTATCAAGTTTTATTTAGCGCGCACTAGACCTGAAGGTAGCAGAGTGCTTTACAGAGATATCACAGCAGCTATAACATGAGATACAAGTGGAATAAATAAAAATACACAGTGGCACTATATAAAAATAGAACACAATATATGGTAGGATGGTAGGATATGCAAATACTTCAGAGGCTGTTAAGGTAGGGTGTTACATAATTGGGTGAACAATAGTGTACCACCAATATTTATTACAATACAAATTATATAATGGTACATATGTATATTAAAATTGAAGTCCAATGATATCTGCTCTATCGTGAACATGCTTTTAATGTACATTTATCTACCAGGTAAAGCTGAGTGATTTGATTAGCTTAGCCCTACTAACTGTATGTGATCCATGCCATTTGATGGCACAGTAGATCATAATATTGTGTCAAAGACACCAAACACAACTGTATTCAGACGCATCGATAAACATTTTAGTGTAAACCACTTACTGGTAATGTAACTCAACATAATTAGCTAGTATAGTGATTACAGTATTTGTAGACTACCTTCTACAGTGACACATAGCATCCTATGTACCAATATCACTAGAAAAGATTGCTAAAAAAGGGATGTCCCAACTGCTACCTTACTAGTCACCCACAAACAAATAAAGCATTATCTAAGCCAATAGGTGTTCCCTATGGGAGAGCTATTGGCTTTGTCAATTATTTTTTGTCATGCTGAAAGTTAGAAAATAAGCAGCATGACATGGCCAGCGTTGACCGCGAGGGGCAGTGATATGTTTTCTTAGTATGGGATTATTCTCCGTCTTCACAAATAAAAAGGATAATTATACTACAAACAAGCTGAAGTTAACCATTTTGGCCCCACATGAAGACAGCACCATAAAGACCAAGTAGAACCGGGAGTGCAGTGACATTTGCATCTATGTAGTATCTTGGTGTTGGTGTGACATTTGTGTGTTTTTTTCTGTTGGGACAGGACGGGGCAAGCAGCGGAAAGAGATGAGGTAGGCAGGGCAAGAAATAATGGGGAAGGGCTGGACCAGATAAGCAACAACGCAGGGGGAGAGTGGGGGTCAGGGTAAGCAACAATGTGGGAGGGTCTTGTGAAAAAGAGGATTCATGCAAAAGGAAAAAAAAAGTACCTCTGAAAGCGGCAAGCAGTAGAGCGCCACTGGATAAGGGAAGCAGTGCTTGGGCCTTGTTTCAGGGTAGGAAAAAACATGAAAAGAGAAAGTGAAGCCGGCACTAGCTGACAAATGAGAATCAGTCAAGGAAATGAGAATGATGATGAATCCAACCAGAGGTAAGCAAAGTGCGGACTCTAATCTAAGCCCAATAAGTAAACAACATTTCTCAAAAGTTTCAGCGCATGCGCTGAATCAGGCAAGATCCAAAGTATAGGGGTGCGGGGGCAAACTTTAAAGGAGGGGCAGGTGTCCACCAAATATATTGAAGGGCATAAAACAACAGACAGTGCTCTTAAAGAATTTTTGTCCTGCCTGAGGGGAAACAGTCTTTACTTCGCAGTCTTTACCATGTAGGTAAATGCCATGTAGGCAAGTATTTGAACCTTTACCACAGAGTACTTTACTATTCAAGGGGAGAGAATGTAGCTTTACGGTTAGAGCGGTCGACCTCGAAGCAGGGGAACCGGGTTCGAGTCTCGGCAAAGACACTCAACATCCTGTGATTCTGGATAAATCCCTTAATCTCCCAGTGCCTAACAAAAATGAATGTGTTCTCATGTAACGAAACTGGTGCTCATGTAAAGCGTTCTGATACCCGATGTCTCAAGTCTAGTTTGCGCTATATAAAACTTGGAAAAAAAAGTCTTGCTTTTTATGTTACTTAAAAAGAGTGATTTCAGGGTTTTTGGGATAGGTAGAGGTAAAGTGTTGAGGGAGATAGAGGTAAAGGGAGGTGAGGGTGACTTGAGGGTTTGTGAGTGGGTAGAAGAAAGGAGTGGGGAGGGTGACTTAAGTGTTCTGGGGTGGGTAGAGTAAAGGGAGGTAATTTTGAAGTGATTGGCTAATATAGTATGACCTGTCATTTTAAGGAATGTTATGGTCTGTTATTGTATGATATGTTATGGTATGACCTGTTATTGCATAGTATGGTATAATATGGTATGGACTATCGTACTGTACGGTATGGGAAGGGCCACTGGAAGTATGCAGCAAGGTAGTACCAAATTGTGCATGTGGCACAATGCAGCACATTTTTGAGATAGTACCAGTTCATTATTTTGTCATTTTTACACATATTAACAATGTCTGGACAAAGCTATCAACTTATTAGTACTAGTTCAGCACCCATATACAGCTGTATGCAACTGAAAGGTGAACAATCAACTTTTACGAAGTGCCTTCCGCTGCTCAGCTACAAGCATCACCATTTTTTAGTACCTTTTGATCTGTTCGAGCTAGAAAGTATTTTTTTATAAAATCTGCAAATTATGTAGCAGATAATGGATTATGTGGCAAATGCGGTAAAATCATAGTAATGCGAAAAACGCAGCAGCTGCAGAATTTTATTATTCCAGTTGCCCTGGTATGGGATGCTATTGTATAGTCTGGTATGGTTTGTTATTGTATAATATGGCATGTTATGGTCTGTTATTGTATAGTGTGGTGTGATATGTCATGGCCTGTTATTGTTTAGTATATTATGGTATGAATATGATATGGTGTGTTGTTAAGGCTTACAACCTATGAAATGCTAGCAATGCACATACATATGCATTTAGGCAAACAATCACCAGTTGCTACAATTTAAAAAACAAGTAACAAGTTGGTTTTCCAAAATTGGGAAGGAAGATGACGTTACACAAAAAGTGATCAAAACAAGGACAAGTCATATACAAACGCAACCTTAGTAAATACTTCAACATGGAATTTATGAAAATTTAATAAAGTGTGTGGTTATGCGGC
Source organism: Lissotriton vulgaris (assembly GCF_964263255.1). Lineage (NCBI taxonomy): Eukaryota > Metazoa > Chordata > Amphibia > Caudata > Salamandridae > Lissotriton > Lissotriton vulgaris. The sequence continues at coordinate 660,478,205 of NC_141693.1, forward strand.
TCGAAAAATACTGGATGGCGAAAAGTGGCTCTATGGAAACTGAAGTTTTAAAACATTTGGAAGGCAAACTACAGTGATGGGAGGGGTGATCCTAAGACTAAAATGCAAAAAAACAAAGGGGCATAAAACCAGGAAAAAAAATTAAATACAATGGATTAGGACAGTGTAAAAAGAGCATACCAACAAACAATGCACAATCACAAAAAGTACCACAATCCAAGTGCAAGCAGCACGGAAGAAAACTAATAAACAAATCAGTCAGTACTGGGTCTATGCTCCGGGGAAGAAAATAAAAACACGGAGATGATATAAAGGTGACTTGCGTTCAACAATGAAAAGAAAGAAAATAATCAAAGTCAATTAATGGTATGTAAGGGCAGGCTAGGAGCCCCTTTTTAGAATTTTGTTTTTGTTAGAAACAATAGTCACACATGATAACGCATGCACGCTGTCTCAGGCGAGATCTAATGACATCTCAACTTGATCATTCATTCCTTTAAGTTGTATTATATTCAGTTCTTTCATACATACATTCTCTCTTTGCAACCGTCTCCGGTTTGTATCAACTTCTTTTTTACTGTTCAAATATCTCTAGTATTTGAAATTGCAGTTTGCTAACATTATAATTATATTATAATGCAATTCATCATCTTGTTTTTATTCCTGGTGTTGCTTTTGTGTTCAGATATTATACGTTTGATTTTATGTTCGTTTTTGCCGACATACAATTGCCCACAGGTACACTTTAAGAAGTATATACCATGTATGTTATTACAGTGTAGAATGTTGAGATTTCTGAATATGCCAACATACTTATTTTTTGCTCTTGTTCTTTGTATGCCTCAACTATGTACTCTATCATGATAGTATTTTAATAATACGCGCACTTTAAAACCCCCATGATCTACATGAATTTCCATTGGATTGTGATGATACTTTTAATGTCTAATTTTTAAAGATTTTTTCGCCAACAAAGCAATATTGCATGCTATTTAATATGTCTTTTTACTGTTAGATTAGTATTTATTATGTTTAGATAGGGATGAAAGCTTTTATGACAATGTTGTCGAATAAAGCATTTAAACTTGAAAACTTGAATAATATTATTATTGGCAATCATGTGCTCTATCTACACAAGGGTTATTAAATTCTATTAAGAAACTATGCCACTTTTGACAGCAAAAACTGCTAAGACAGGTCTCCTCTAGATGGGAAAACCATCAATCCCAGTCCAGTTCCAGCTCTGGAGAGGCCTCCTCACCCGGTGCAGCTTGACGCCTGTGGCATTAGTGAGCACAGGGCCCACGTACATCCATTGACTTCACACTTAAGGCCTCTTTAAAAAAAAACAAGGGGGATTTGTGGACTACTTGAATTAATTTTTCAATCTATGGTGTTTTTTTGTTCATTGTGCCACCCCAAGCATAGTTCACCCATATGCAGTTCGGAGTTTGTCCTGCTCCCTTGGAAATAGCTTGGTCGAAGTGCCAGGCCTTGTCTAAGTAGGAACCGAAATAGATTTTGGGATTCTGTGGTTTTCAAGGAAACAGGACAGGAAATCTACCTCACACACCGAGTAGGAGGTTGTGTGCTTTGCTTAGTTTCACCTTGGTGAAAGCAGTCATTCATACATAAGGCCTGAATTCCCCTTTGCTCGCTATGCACATATTGCAGGTCATAAAAGGCTGGTGAGCTGGGCGCAGAGGGCCTCTTTACAGTGCTTTGACAGAGTCTGGATTATAGTAATTTGTCCAAAACAGTCACTGACAAGGTGAAGAATTAGTTTGCTGTACATTACGTCGTGATAGCTTACAAAGAAAAGCTGGCAAATGGGAAATAAATGTAAGTCAAACGTTTAGAAGGACAAAAAAGCCCTGACAGTCAAGAGAGGCAAACACGATGGAAATAAAACCTACATGCCAGAGAGCAGATAAAAAACATTAGGCAGTGATGTGACTTGAGCACTATATGAACACTTGAAAGCATTCCCAGTATAAGGATATCATTGTTCCACGGAACTATCAAGAGCCTGTGCCAATTCATTGAGACTGGGATGAAAAAAGTTTATTTATTGCCGTTAAGGAGTTTTTCTTTGCAGTGTGAGCTGCTACACCGTGGAATAGGCTCGCCTGAGATGCATAACCCTTTCCTTCTTTGTTTTTAAGGACAGGTTGTACAAGCCGATAGAGATGTTTTGCATTCGCAACTTCTGTTTCAGAACTGCCTTGCCCCAAAGGAGAAGGGTTAACTATGCAACAGAGAAAGTGTTCCTTTGGTGAAAAACTGGCAGTGCGCCAGGGAGAGTGGCTGTATGTGGATCCCCCCAAAAATGATGGGTTGAAATAATTTCCGATCCACCTTTTCCTCTGTCCTGAAACTTCCCTAAATAAGGAGGGCCACAGTGGGATTCACACCTCACCTCTCTATCCCGCAAAAGCATGCTGCTGCAGGCTACTGCAAGAGTCTTTCCCATTGAACGCAGGGGTTACCAGATATCTAGGGTATGTTTCTTTGGTGTTGGGAACAGAACTGCTTCACGGATTAGGGCATTTATTAAAGACAATGAATTGCGCATGTACATAGTCCATTCATACACGAAAACAACACTACAATCTAGGTAAAATATAAGGGGCCAACGAGAGCAGCTGGTAGTCCTTTATAAAGAGGACCTCTGTCTTACAATGGTGGCATACGCTTTCCCAGATTATTTGTCCTATTGGAGATGTGGTCCACAATTTCTTTTTTCCGCGTGTGTTGTCTCAGAGACCCCGCCAATTTTCACATTCTGGTGACGGATCAAAATGCACACTTTAGAATGTTGTAATGATCCATTCAGGCCCCTGGTGTGGAGAATGGCAGAGAACATTATGGACAAGTAGTGATGTCATGAGGTTGGAGGGCTGAAGGGCAAGGGGGTGTCTGGAGACCAGCTGCTGATAGTGCTAGGGCGCATGGTTTTCCATGTTATAGGAATAAAAAGCGACCTGCAAATTTCCAGTTGATCTGTCCTTGTATACTGTATACACTCTGTGACAACTTGCTCAAGGATATTAGAAACTCCACAGCATCCATAGAAGAATTTGCCTACTACATTAGTCGGCACGAAGAAAAAGAACAAACAACATAAAGCCATTCCCCGACCTGAAACATTGCATCCATCTATAAACAAAATGAATGTTAAAAAAATGCGACTGCGTCTCAACGTTTTGGGATAGAGTATTTGACTTCATCCACAAGGTATTTAATATCTCACCTGCCAAAGAACTTCCCTATCTTGTTTTCGGGTTTGCAAAAGAAACACAAATCCCAAAAATAGACAGGGCCCTCCTAGACCTCCTCCTCACGGCGGCTGTGAAAGTCATTCTAAACAACTGGAAAGACACCAAAAAGGCAAGCTATGCCTGTTGGCTAAATTGGGTGATTAACCTACGAGGGGCTGATAACATCTCTCTACAAAACACACTAGGGCGCCCCTCGCAAAGGAAACTTTGGAACTCACTGGATATATACTTCAAAACCCATAAACCCCCGTGATTACCCATAATCTGAACTACTATGCCGCATCGTGGTGTCCCACCTAACTTATCAGATCTTATATCTTGTATCTTACCTCTTACCTCTTATAACTATCCTTTGCTGTCTCTCTCTTCTCTGTTCTTCTTCCTCGTACTTACTTTGATCCTTTCCCCTTCCTATTGAATTCTATCCTCTCAGGAGCCCAGCCGAGAAAGGCATCACGGCTGATTACCACATTACCCTCACGACCGTCACCAACGGTACGAACACCATCGGGGGACATAGTGCCTTTCTCTGTTAATATTTACGCCATATCCTCTTGAATAAGGTATAATGAGATGTATTTGTTATATGTACATTGCTACTTCTGATTTGTATGCTACTAAACCCTGAAATTTCCAATAAAAACTTTAGAAATTAAAAAAAAAAAATTGAATAATGAGCTATGAACTCTACTTATGCCACAGGTGTCTGTTACTTTCTTTGGGAGGATGATGACGACACCGCTGTGACATCACCCCAGAAAATCCAGAGGGGGAGTGGATGCACTGGAATCAGCTAGCAGGTCCTTACTGATGATGAAATTAGTTGTGCCAGAAACTTCAAACATGAATAGGCATGACTGCATTGTTGCAAAACCCAAACACTGGAAAAACATCATTGAGGGAAAGAGAGAAAAAGACTACAAAATAAGGCTACTGAATGCTACAAACAATATTAGAGTAAAACTAAATCTGTGGACAAAAAACACAGAACAAAGCACACGCATATTGTAGTGAGCGACATGAGTGACTGTAAGGATTATCTGAATAAAACTAAAAACCTAGCAATATCCACTAATACAGCTCCTGATACAGCGTCAACATCAAATTCCAGATCAACAACCCGACGTGCTACAGAGATGTTTGAGGAAGAAAGCATCTCCAGAGCATTATTTTATCAATCATCTCCATTTTGCTTTGTTTGAACAAAAGTCATAAGGACCCAGATGGGAGAAATGTAATTAGATATTTGAATACGACCACCATGCAGCGTGCAAAAGACACAGGTTCTTGATTTACTTATCAAATTAGTTGTGGATGATGTAGGATACTTGATTGTGACATTTCCACCTGATAAAGTCCAGACACCTCCATGACTACATGAATGCCTCACTGAACAATTTTACCCCCAATGCACTATCGATTTTGAAAGGTATGCTACAGCCTATCAGGGTATTGAGGAACTTATGTGTAACTTTGCTTTGAGACTAAACAAAGTTTTAACACATTTTGTTTTTCACAAATTCAAAAATGAGGAAGCCATTCACTTGCAAAGATCCTACAGGTGTCACGTAGTGAAGCCAGAGAGATAGCACGGCATTTACATGGAAGCAGGATCAATTAGAACCTTGGAACAAAGGCACAAAATGACATCAAGTGGAAGAAGAATGGATGAGAATCAGTAAGGAAAAATATAGACAGAGTAACTGTACTAGAGATGTGGCTTTGCAATTGGGTAAAGGGATGAAATAAAGAAGGGAAAGTAACTTATGAGGAAGCAGATCACTCTGACATGCTTCTTACATGGATAGCCATGAATATTGCAGCACGCAGGCCAATTTCCAACATGAAATGTGTATACATGATGGATGGTATTCAATCTGTGGAGTAGAGCTTGGGTCAAAGTCAATTTAACCTTGTAGACAAAGAGAACCAGAAAAAGACAGCATCCATAGCATTGCAGGGGGATCAGCATGTTGCAAAGTTTGTCATAGACAGTGGGGCCACTAATACCATCATATGTGCCACACAAAGCGAAAGTTGACACCAGAAACGGCTCTCTTTACCACTTATTAATAAGTTACAGTGTTTTACAAGTATACCAGTGACCATCTTAGGAACATTTCACAAGACATTAACATATGGACCTTTCTCCCTGCAAGGAGACATTCTTGTTTTGAAATGGGAGGTGCCTCCACCTTGTCTTTTTAGAAACAGTCTTGACAGATAATGGGATTCGTATCAAGGACATACAACATGAAGTCATAGCGTACTGTTCTTATAAAATATCCCTCTCTTTTGAAAGGTCTCAGCAAGTTGAAGGACACCCAAATACAAATACTCATTTGTGAATTCATTAGCTCAGTAGTTCAAACACATTACTGTGCACCTGTACACCTTCAAAAAAAGTGGAAGAACTTATCACCTTACAGGATCAGGAAATCATAGAGCCGGCTTCAGGGCCTAGTCCTTGGGTATCTCTAATTATCGCTGTGCCAAAGAGAGCCAACACAAACAATTGCATTAGTGTGAGCTTGAGTCTGCCAATTATAGCCATTGAGAAAGAACAACATCTCAGTGACATGGTAAGCTACCTGAATGGATGGATCAACTACCTTTCCAAATTGGACCTTTGCCAACATTACGGTCAAGTGGAATAGGATGAACTGTCATACTACTTCACAACCTTTTATATTCACATGGGGCTTTTCAGGTACAGGAGACTAAGTGTTGATGTCTCTGTCTGTGATGACATTTTCCAACAATACATCAGGAGATTCTTTAGGTCATTCAAGAATTGCTTCAACTACAGTGATGACATCTTGGTTTTTGGTCACAATCAAAAAGTGCATGAGCATGCGTTATTTGAAATGTGTTCTTATTTAGATAAGGCAGTCCTCGACCTAAATACTGAGAAGTGTGAATTCAATTATAAAGAGCGAATGTTATTTGGTCACATCTTCACTAGTCAAGGCATGCAACCAGACCCTGGGAAAATCTCTACTCTTTAAAGAAACCTCTGTTAAGAGTAATGTCTTAGACAAAAGATCCTTCCTTGGCATGCCCACTATTGTGCCAGATACATTCCTCATTTTGCAGCATGTGCTATTTGAGGAAAGTGACAAGAAAAGAAAGAACATTTGTAAAAAAAATTATAAGAACTGAAAAGGGGCATTCCAGAAAATCAAGAAAGGCGTTGGCTCACCTAACTAACTGTATGCCATATTTCAGTCCAAGTCTTTGTGCTGAGCCCACAGTTGATATAAGGCTAGTAGCCTAAGGATCATCTTAGCACAACATGACTCAGGGCGAGACTCTCAAAAACTGATTGAGTCTCATACCAGTCACAGTTTGACAGATGTTGAAAAAGCCTACTTCTAGCATGAGATTGAATGTTTGGCAGCAGTGTCGGCATTGGAACACAACGTCATGCTTCTCTATAGCAAACCATTGACCATAGTACCTGATCTTCACACTCTTGAATCAATCAATGGGAACCCAAGTGCCAAGATGCCACCCAGAACTGAGTGGTTAGGCATGCCCCCAGTGGAGTACTGCTGTAAAACAGTGTGCTAACAATGTATAGAATATACTCCTGTAGCTTATAACTTCAGACATCCACTCCCAGTCAGTCACAGTTGTTCATCAGTGTCAGAAAACACATCAATTTTATCAGTTGGCAACCCACCCGAGAGTATATCAGAGGAAGATCTATATCTCGTTTCACAGATTGAGATGCCATTAGCGGGAAATCGATAAATGGTTTTACAGAACAGATTACAACATGCCATGACTGCTAACCAATATCCAGCTAGGGGTAAGGAAAGAAGACCTTTTAGCCTGGAGAGAAGTGCAAAGTGAATTGGCACTCACTCCTAAGGGCTGGTGCTAAGAGGCTCTCGCATACCAATGACAGGCCGTGGAGTTTATCCACAAAAGCCATTGAAGCATTGTGGATTTCAAGAAATAAATTAAGAACAGGGATGTGTCCCTGGTTTGGATGTTTTAGTATATCCCACTGTTCAATTGAGTCACTGGTGTCAGAGCACCAGGAAGTGTGCTGTACAAGAGTAACCGTTATTATAAAACCTATCGTGTAAAGTTTCGACAGAATCAATTGTTCATTTATACTTTTTTTCTGTCCTTATTATGCGCTATTGAGAAAGAAATGGATAACACCATTATGTAGAGTTGTTGGTCCGGGTCATTATCTTGAAATCCTGAGGCTATTGTCAACAGTTACCCGTAGATGGATGGTCTTTGGTATTTATCGTTTTTTATATGCCTTGTAGATCAGGCGAGGAAAGTTAATGCTCTAAATTCCTCTTTTTTATAGGATCCTTTATTATTAGGGAAATGAACTGTTGTATCTTGTGTACTGATTTTTTTTATTGATTCTATTTAATGATTTTATTCTCTTTTTATGGAACCTGTGCTGTGATGTACTGTTTTGAATTTCTGAGATTGTAATAAAAGTTTAAATGGGATAAAACCTATCTGAAACCGTATGGTCAGCAGTAGCTAGTGACTTGATTTGTATGGTTTGGAATAGGTACCATTGGTAATAACTTTGGGGACATATGGGTAAAATGTGACTAATAACCTCACAGGTGACAGAAGGCAATCTTTAGTAGGAAATCACACAGGCTAGGAGTAGTGAATATGAATGTACACAATTTGGTAAAACAACAACTTTCTTATTTGTGATCACAGTTTCCCCTTTCGCCAATGAACTTTACATTATTTCTCCAAGAGGGTTACTTCAAGAGGGGCTACTCATGCTGCCTGCGAAGGCCTCTGCCACACTCTCATCATCATGGCGACCCTTACAGACCCTTGTGCAGGTAACCTGAAGCGCCACAAAAGGGGACCTTGTCTGGCAATCACTCAGGCACTTCTCACCTTCGCTGATAGATTTGAACCCAGAGTTCAGAAGTGCTCTATGTGCTTTGACTCTGTCTTTCAAGCTCTTAGAGCAGGTTCTCCTAGGGAGCTGTGGTTAAAGGAATGAAGAGATTTGGAGAGCCATGTTCAGTTTTATCCCCCCAAAAATTCTCAATGGATCATGTACCCTATATGTCACGCAGGATCTCAGTTTTCATAGATGTGTTCGTGAAAATTATTTTTAAATTGTTTTTCTGCTCCTTTCAGGCCCCAGGGTATGTGCATATTTTGCATCTTTCCCATGTACCTTTAACCCCTTCCACGCGGCCGCGATTCGGCGCCTGTGCGGTAGAATCGCGAGTGGGTGGGTTTATGACGGCCCCCAGCCGTCATCAGCACACGAGCACCGTAGTGCATGACGGCTGGGGTCCATCATCAGCATGGAAAGGGTTAATTAAATTACTACAACTTTTTCTTGGCAGGGGAATTACTGTGTCCATTGGTTGGTGTGTTGGGTGGTGTAGGCCCACTTTGATGTCCCTCTCCTGCATATTTGTTACTGTGCCGCTTGCCTCAGTTATTGAGAAGCAGGAGACTTTTTTGCTTATTGGTTAATGTCTCTGAACCACCAAGTGAGGCGATAACTCTTCATCTGACTGGCTGTCTAGGTGTATATGTTTGTTGCAAAACCATTACGTCTGAGGCGGAGTCATTACTAGCAAGTGTTGTGGTTGAGTATGAGGGCTTCTTGTGCGTGTTTTGAGAATGCTGCCCAGGTTCAGTACTCACCAAACAAAAGCAACTTCTGAAGCCAGATCCATCTGATTTCCTAGAATAAGATTAAATGCCTAACTGAGCTTCTAAGTGCTCCTGAAGCTGGCTCCTTTGAAACTGTCTAGTGTAAACATGCTGAGCAGAGCTATTATTTCTCTTTTGAATCCGGTATCAGATTGGGTATCACAGGTAACCTCTGGATGAACTTTATTGCCCGAGAAGCTGAATGTTTTGCATCGCTTCTCTCCCCTGCTTAAGGGCATGCTGTCAGTAGAAGCAATAAAGTAATAACCAAGAGGCACCCACCAACTTTGAACCACAGAAACTATATGGTGGCTGGGCACATTTACCGGCTTGTCACGTAAAAAAAAGTTGGATAGAGCATTTTTAAAGTAACAGTACTGAAGAAATAGCGCTTTTTTTTTTTAAATCAAGCATGCTAGACACCGCTAGCTGGCTGGTTGTGAGAGAGACTTTACATTTATTACATTGGTTAGCTTTATTGTTACTCTCATTAGCTTTTAGTTGTTACCTTTTGTGGGCTTGCCTTCCTTTTCTGTGTTTGCCTGTTTACTTGTGTCCTTCTACTGCTCACTTTTCAGAAACAACATTTTTGTTTTTTGGTTTAGCCATGTGAGTGCATTTGTTTTACAATGGTGTCCATCATGCTCTTTCCTTCCACCCGCTCCACTGATATCCATGTTGCTCTTTCTCTTGGGTGTGCTCCTCCCCTGCTCTCTCTATGTCAATTTTCTGCTACCTCGCATTGATCTTTCACTTGTGTGCTTCTCCCTGAAGTGCTGCTATTCCCCTCTTGTGCCTGCTCCCCTTTGTTGCCCCCTTCCAGCCCGTCCACTTCCCCTTTCTGCCCCCTCCCACCTTCCCGCTTCCCCTTTCTGCCCCCTCCCACCTTCCCGCTTCCCCTTTCTGCCCACTCCCACCCTCCCGCTTCCCCTTGAACCCCTCCCACCCTCCTGCTTCCACTTGCTGCTCTCTCCCACACTCCTGCTTCCCCTTGCTGTTCTCTCCCATCCTCCCCTTCCCCTTGCTGCCCCTACCATCCTCCCCCTTGCTGCCCCTCCTGCTTCCCCTTGCTTCCCCCTCCCACCCTCCTGCTTTCCCTTGCTGCCCCCTTCCACCCTCCCACTTCCCCAGGCTACCCCCTCCCACCTTCCCACTTCCCCTGGCTGCCCCCTCCCACCCTCCCACTTCCCCTGGCTGCCCCCTCCCACCCTCCCACTTCCCCTGGCTGCCCCCTCCCACCCTCCCGCTTCCCCTTGCTGCCCATCCCACCCTCCTGCTTCCCCATTGCTGCTCCACTCAACCTTCCCGCCCCTCCCACCCACTTCACGCCCCCCCACCCTCCCCTTCCCACCCCTCCCACCTCCCACTTCCCTTTGCTGCCCCCTCCCACCTTCTGCTTCCCCTTGCTGCCCCCTCCCACTTTCTGCTTCCCCTTTGTTGCCCCCTCGGCTTCCCCATTGTAGCTCCCTCGCCTTCCCCATTGTTGCCCCTGCTATCCTCCCGCTTTCCCGTAGTTGCCCCCTTCCACCTTCCCACTTCCCCGTTGTTGCCCCTTCCACCCTCCTGCTTACACTTGCTACACCATCCCAATCTTTTGCTTCCTATTGCTGCTCCCTCCCACCCTCCCGCTTCCCCTTGCTGCCCAGTCCCACCCTCCCACTTCCCCTTGCTGCCCCCTCCCACTTCCCCGTTGTTGACCCTACCACCCTCCCGCTTCCCCTTCCTGTCCCCTCTCACCCTCCCACGTCTGCTTGCCACCCCTTCCACCCCCTCGCTTCCCCTTGCTGCCTTCTCCCACCCTCACGCTTCCTCTTGCTGTCCACTCCCATTCTCCTGTTTCCTTTTGCTGCCCCCTCCCACACTCCTGTTTCCTCTTGCTGCCCCCTTGCACCCTTACGCTTCCTCTTGCTGCCACTCCCACCCTCCCGCTTCCTCTTGCTGCCCCCTCCCACCCTCCGTCTTCCTCTTGCTTCCCCTCCCACCGATTTGCTACTTGCCTCCCCTTTCTTCCCCTTCCCACCCTCCCGCTTCCTCTTGCTGCCCCCTCCCACCCTCCCATTGTTGCCCCTCCCACTCTCTTGCTCCCCTCTCCCACCGCCCTGCCTCCCAACGCTGCCCTCTCCCACCCTCCCGCTTCCCATTGCTACCCTTCTCCCACCCTCCCGTTTCCGTTGCTAACCCCACTCCCACCCTCCCGCTTCCCGTTGCTACCCCCTTCCACCCTCCCGCTTCCCGTTGCTACCCCCTCCCACCCTCCCGCTTCCCGTTGCTACCCCCTCCCACCCTCCCGCTTCCCGTTGCTACCCCCTCCCACCCTCCCGCTTCCCGTTGCTACCCTCCTCCGAGCCTCCCACTTCAGGTTACTACCCCCTCCCACCCTCCCACATCCCATTGCTACCCCCTCCCACCCTCTCGCTTCCCATTGCTACCCCCTCCCACCCTCCCGCTTCCCGTTGCTACCCCGTAACTTCACCTCTTTTTTGTGTAGGACCAAACAGAAAATTGCAGTCAGTTCTCTGTCCCTTAAAATCACCTTTCTCAGCAAAGAAAGACACCATGTGCTAGTTCGAGTAACCAGCAAGGATCGACTGCACATTTTCCAGCCATGTTTATTAGGCCTTACCAAAATTATGTGTTTTATTGTAGCTGTCATGTTCCTAGTGGTAAATTGTGCACTCGTCGACCTACCTTCGAAATCCTAGATAAGACATCAACGTTTGTTTTGTAATTTGAACTTGGGCAGTGCCTATTAATATAAGAACCTAATGGTGGATGGTGGACAGTGTTTAATTGACCTGTGTCGGAGATCAGAGGCTTTCTGAGACTTGTTTCCGTGAGTACCTTTCTCTCACACAGAAGCTGAAACACACCTCAGTGCTCTGCAGACTGTGTGCTGGACAGAAGAAGACAATGATTCCACGACACCTTATAGAGCAACAACTACTGTGCAGATGCAGAAGCAGAGCTACTCACCAACAGTTTTCGGTTAAAACCTTTCCCTCCATCTTGGTCTCAGCAGGCGGATGAACCAATGCTGCATGTGTGCACATGGCTGCTGTATTTCTTACCTTGATGGTGTACAATTGCAAATCATATGTCTTGAAGCAAACCATGCAAGGATGGTATTGTTGTGCTGTAAACACATCACTGTAGCAAGCCATAACTCTGATATAAATCAAGCCTGCTCCTGAATGTGCAGCAGCTGAGTTAAGAATTGGTAACCTATCGACCAAACCGTTGCATGGTGAGCGGCCAGCACTGCAAGACAATGCTGCTGCGAGATAAGGCCCTGTATGCTCCTGTGACCTTCCTTAAGAGAATTTGGAGTAAGAGAAGTAGCCCCCTATCTCCTAATCACCTCAACCACACACAGACATGCTTTTCATCACAACAGACCACAATGTCCTCAATAATTTCTTGGGCACTCTAGGACTATATCAATGTTAGCGTCCAGTTATAAAGAGAGATTTACTGTTTAAGGTCCAGTCCTAGTATTTTGGAAGTAGGTGCTTGACAGTGAGTGTCAGATTCAGAGGGCCTCCAGGTAAGCAGGGCTACTAGACTCAACCGTGCGGGTTGGGAGTTTTTGCTCCTGATGTCTTGGGCTCCATCCTACTGTGAATCCTGAGCAACTGGGCCAAGTACACCTTCTGCACTTGACTCTCAGTGATAGACATGAATGTGCAGTTTAAAGCTCCCTCGGACAAAAGTATTTTTACTAAATAGTGAACACAGCTCATAACTCAAAAAGCGTGCAGCTATAAATCAGTGTCCATCCAAGTACTTCTTTTTATAACAAAAATAAGTATTTTATTTCTAACTCTACTCATTGAGAAGGAAATTATGGCATTCAAAGACAAAAACACATTTGGCCCTTGAGGTTGGGGCTCTAGTGTTCCCTTGGCAAATCGATGTCCCACCCATTTCTTGCAATGTGATCAGGGTTATTCCGCATTCACTGGTGCCCGCATCCAGAGAATGCTCGCTAGTATGCCTTTAACTCAAGAGTCTACTCTGATTCTTCGATTATAGGCAAATTGTCTTATTGCCACAGCACTTTAAGCAGCGAATCCCCTGGGGCCCGGTAGGCCCGTCACAAGTTTGAACTGCTCCACCAGAGAGCAATTATTAACGTTGTGGAAGATGCCCTGTCTGCGGACAATCTCAACAACTCCGGTCCTGCTTAGGTGAGTTGGCTCTCCTCTGAACCTATTTGGTCACGTTCCAACAATGATCAAAGGTGTTTCCGCAGTTCTCCTACAGGGTAAATGTCCATGCTTCCCAAGAAGGGTGAGGGGTGATTCTGATGTTCCCGATCTCGATCCTGTTGAGGTGGCGTTCTTTCCAATGCATCCGATCTCGATCCACGGGGTCAGTTTGGATGCAGTCCTCATTGCTGTTGGTGACCTACCGGTCACCGCTGCTGACAGTTCGTAGGCTCCTGCCGGATCCACACAGCACAGTTACTCCCAGTTGCACCTCTTGGCATGTGGGGTTACCATGCCACTGCTATATAAGGCTTTGGCCTTTACCACATGACAATCCTTGACATGACTGCCCATCCTGGCACACCAGGTCACCTTTGGTGCATCACACAGGCTTCGGCCCTTCTCTGCAAGGAAGTCCTGGTCACAGGCAGAAGTTTTGTAGAGCTTACCCTCCTCACACAGCCCATCTGGCTTCTTGGCAGTTTAAAGTTTTTGAGACCTCAACCTTATAGTCCATTTCCAGACACCAAATACGATTCAGGGACTGGGTCTTTGAAGGTTCATATTGGGGATCTGCTTCTTTTGAAGAACATACTTTTGTCCTGTCTCTTCCTCTTGAAAAGCTGCTTGTCATAGCAGGAGAGGCTCCGAAGTTGATAGTCCCACAACACAGGTCATGAGAGTGACTAGAGTTCACCACTGGGTGTTAGTCACAATGATATGACCATCAAAAGTTTAATCTCGGGCTCCAAGTCCCCTCTTTATGATTTCCTCTTCCGCCCAACTCCTTCCTGAGATGTGTCCAGTCCTCTTCCTTGTGATCAATCACTAAATCAAAGAGAATCCTTTGAAGTGTGTAGGGGGAGCCTGGCTCTCCCTCCTCCAGTGCGTCCCACCCAGCTCAGAGGAATGCAGAAATACACAAATCTTTCTGATGGGATTTGTATACCTCCTTGTGTCTTCATCAGGCAGACCTGGGACCCCATAATGGAACTCAGGGTCCTCCATGTATTGTGCAATTACAGGCACACTTGCACTCAGTGTATGTAAACAGCACACACACTACTGTTACCTCCATGCATTGTGCCACCAAAGTCAGACATGCAATCTGCACACACATTCACTCTTCATGCACTGCTCAGTACTGTAGTTTCTCTGTGTTGCCACTTGCAGGCACACATGCAGCCTGCACACATACATTCACCATGTGCACCCTGTCCAACACTACATCCTTCATGTATGGTACTTCTCACTGGTACACCTACACCTAGCACATCAGCACATGCATTCACCTTGCACACACTGCACAGCACTTCTCTATCCTTGTAGTGTACCCTTTCCAGGCACACATGCAACTAGTGCAGAGTCAACAATTCTGTACTGCACAGCACTTCACATCTAACTGATGTAGTCTAAGTGTGAGTTAAGCACACACAGCGGAATTTTAAAAAGTGAGTGAGCCATGACACATGATCTGTTCTCTCCTACTGATCAGTACACAGTATTCTGCACCAGCGCATTCGTGCTGCTTAACTCCTGGTGAAATTGGTAGGTAGCCATCCACCACTAAGAGGGTAGTGCTTTGGGCATCCCTCCCAGTTAAATAACACCAAAATGCGTGAGACAGGCCTATATCACACATGTATGATCTGTGTGTCCCTCTAAAAACGAAAATCAGTATTAGAGAACCAGGCCAGTAGAGTTGGGCACTGAAGACAGGGGTACACAATCATTACCATGCAGAGTAAATTTTGGGCCCAACAGTGAGATTAAGTTATTTCTACATGTTGATATTTTGTTTTGAGTGAAGAATATTTTTGTACTGGGATTATGAGTGTATATTTTCATATCTCCTTACAGGGTGTAGATCCCAGCTAGCCTTTCTCTAATATTAGGACATACACCGTTGCCGCACACTTCACTTTCCCAAAGAAATCATCTTTTATCTAGAGGACACTTTTCTTCCCTGTTTCATCCCCAGAGCTTATCTATGCAGAACCAGCCACTTTGTCTTCAGAAGAAACCTCAAGACATCTGGTGTGATCCCTGCTTCATGTCTCCACTGCAGGTAGCACCAAGAAGTGATGATGTCGGGATTCATCACATGCCAGCCTGCAATCCGAGTTTAAGTCATCCGATTTGTTCATTGGTTATTATCGATCTTCTAGATCACCTACGTTTACGCTCATTGATAGTGTATGTTGAAGCACTTCTTGACTTCAATTGCCCGTTTGACTGTTACCATTTAAGAAAGTCATTGGATTTGTTCTTTAATAATTCCCGGCTTGGCCCGGTAACGGTCTTCATTATTGCCCACGTTTTCACTTATGGAAGGCATTTTTGTGAATTACCCCCGGTTGCAATTGCTTACTTGACTGCGACTACCTGATTAATCAGTTCGCCACATGATGTTTTTTCTGTTTAAAAGTGGGGTCTCTCATGTATCTCCATTAAATATTGTGGCCCTTAAGATGATCTTGTGGATTTACACCATGTGAGACAAAACAGTTGAGGTACAGTCCATCACTCCCATGGGCAATTTCTCTTACCTCCTCAAATTTAAAAGATGTAGCTGAAAATCCCACGTACAATACTTGTCAAGTCAGTTCCTGTGGATTTCCATTCGAAGCAATGACGTATTGCATGTTAACCAGGAATCTTCAACAAACTCAAATCTGTTAGCCCGGAGGGTGTCTCCTTGTATGGGCTTTGAAAGCAAGAAAAGTAGTGTTACTTTTGGAGCATAGGTGCAGAAGACTCACCCTCCAGTGAAGATACTGTTTCATATTCAGGCTATCTCCACAATTAAATTTAGGGTGTTACTAGAGGATACGGTACTTCCCTGGGAGTGTGATTCTCCCTCTTTAACCCCTTCCATGCTCATGACGAGCTCAGCTCGTCATGAGGCGCGGTTGAGCTGTGCTGATGACGAGCTGAGCTCGTCATGCAAAATGATAATCAAAAAAAGTCAGCATGGGAGGGGAAAACACCTAGCAGCCAAGGTGTTAAGGTTCCACGCACTGGAACATCATGTCTTACCTGTGCAAAAGCAGCCAATTTGCATTCAATAGAGACCTAAAGACCTCTGTTGCGATCAGTGGCGTTTCCTCATCTAAGGCGAAGGAGCTTCAGCTGTGGAAATAGGGTAAAATAAAATGATAATAACTTATTATTATCATTTTATTTGTTCCTGCTGTGGCAGCTTGGTGGGGCTGCTCTGCTCTCAGAGAAGGGGAGGAGTGGGTGGCACTCTGTAAAGTGTGCATGAATGTTTGGCCGGCCGTTTCGGGCCAGCCAAACATTCATGCGCACTTTGCATGTTCTCCACCCAGGCTGTATTACAGCCTGGATGGGGAACAGGCCCAGGTTCCCATTCCCTGGCTGAGTGCCGAACCACGGCACTCAGTCAGGGAATGCAGCTTTGCAGTGCAGTGCTGTGATTGGCTTAGGGGAGCCTGGGTGCTTCCTATTCCGCCCCGAGCGGAATGCCAATGACGAGGGACAACAAGGAGAAACGCGGCGAGGAGGTACGTTTTCCTTTTCTTTACCCCCTTCTTCCCCGCCATCCCCCAGCTCGCCGTCCACCACCATCCAATCCGTGCCAGCCACCACTGGTTGTGATCCCATCTCCAAGTTTCCTATGTAGGTAACACAAAGAAGTGTTATTTCTATAGCACACGGTTCAAGCCCTGAGAATAAAACATAACCAATTCCATTTCTGCTGCTTATTTTAGAGGGTAGCAGTCACTCTCTCAAACGTTGGAAAGTATTATTCCCTTTCATGCTCACAAGTGGATCTTGAGTAGTATACCAAAAAAAGAGGCAAAGATCTGTAGCTACTTCCACTAGTAGTGTTCCAATTTGAAAAAAGCTTGGGAAGATAAACTGGAGACATACTGAAAGATTATCCTTGGAGTGAATATTAATGCCAACCGGGAATAGACTGTGATGGCCGATGTTGGGATGGAAAGAGTCCATTGCATGGCTCTGGAGAGTTCCCCACAGTACATTCTGTAGCTGTAAGACTCTTGCCTCAGCTCATACATAAGTGTTGGGGGCTTCACGTGTCACGGAATGCAACATAGAGCACAGCGTTGTGGTCTGGTGGGATGCAGACCATGTGCAACGTCCTTTACTGAGAATGATTACAGTCATGAGGCGTTATAGGCCTGAAAGTGATGACAGCAATGAATTTGGGTGAGAGGACAAACCTTTTAACCTGTCTTCTGCCAAGCTGAATCACCTACTTTTCTCTCCGGCATTTATAAATTGGTCTGCCCATCAGGTGCAACCAGGTCCTTTGTCCCATCAATGCAGTACATTGATGATGCATGTGTAAACACTACTCTTGTGTGTGGAAGTTGCGCTTGGAGTGTGTATAGTACATGTCACACAGGAATCCATCATTTGTCTTAAGAGGTACCTGTGAGTCCCAGTTTACGGTGTGGAAGAAAGGGGACTTAGAACCTCTTTAATGTCCAGGGAACCTCTGCTTCCCATTCTATATTCCATTAAGCAATGGAAGGGCTATCTCACACCGAATAACAGGTAATTAGGTGTGCCAGCCTCTCCCTTTTTCGTTCCCTTGTTCTGTATCTGCCCTGACAGAAAACTTCTAGTTCCAGCCCACCTTCGTACTGACATCTGACGACAGAGTGGACCAGTCTGGGAGAAATAAGCAAAAAATCAGGAACTTCCTGAAGCTGGTCCTTGAGCTGAACATTTGGAATACCAAATGCTGTGTGCAACTTTAGTATAATAATAGGATTGAAACCTCCAGCCATTGTGCCAAGATTTCTGTGCCAGAATCTGAGATCACACCACAGTGACGACTGAGAAACTCTTTAGTGCCCAAGGTTTAGAGTATCCACCAACCACTCCCCTTACCAGGTTCCAAACCGGAACCTTAGTTCAACAGCCTGCTTAAGACCCACCTGTAAGACAGAGTATGACTGACTGCTTAGGACCGTCATTGAAGGTGCCCTTGCACGAGGTAGGCACTTCCTAAAAAGGGAGAATGCGAAGAACCTGAGGGAGTGGTGAACTATGATGCCACTGCAACCTGGGATGATCCTGCACCGCTCCCGACGACGGATGAGGTCTTGGTGACCAGAGCGTCCTTGCAGCTCGGGCTGTCCAATATAAGTGCCAACGATTAAGGGGTCTTACAGAAGATCAACAATGTACTTTGTGGCTTATACTATTAAACGAACATAATTAATCACATCTCACTGACCTTAGTGTAGGAAGAAGGCATCCAGTGTCGTCAGAGAGGATATCACATGATTCCGAGTATTGGCAATGCCAACCAGGACTGGCTCTTAGCTTCTTCAGGTGAGGAGTTGAGCTTGAGTGAAAGATCATTCAAAACAAGTCTCACTGGTCACTGAGTCGCAGAACCTAAGCACAGCCATTTAATTGTTAGTACTGGAGCTGTCAGCCCTCTCCAGATCATGTGTGTGAAGGTTCACAGACCACAAGGAGGTTGGCTGGGTGGGGCAGAGATTACCTCAGCTAGCTGGGCCATGCATGGTGCATACCACTGGGGCTGGCTTGCGCCATCAACAGCTAACAAGCTCAGATGCAGGCTGCAACACATGGATTTCATCAAAGGACATATAAGGTACTGCGCAGTTTACACTCCAGAAAGTTGAGAAAACGTACCTCATAAAACTTGCAGTTCTATGGCACAGAGGGGCAACCAAATCAAGCGAGGAGGGGCACAGCAGGGACCACTCTCCTTGGAAATCCCTCCACAAAGATGCACGGGACAATTTTTGCATTTACTGACTACCCTCTGTCCACAGGGAATATCCGGGGCTGTTCACCGTACTGCAGCGTGATCCATACTATAATATCTGTGTCTCTAGTAAAGTGCCCTCTGAATTTTGTGTGCAAATGATGTTATGTGTGAGAGTAAAGTACTTTTTTATTTTATAAGCAAAAGCACTGGTTGGACATTCATTTACTGATTGATGTCGGGTGATTATGAGTTCTGAGTCTCTTACGTCACTACCTCTCGAAGTAAGCATTGAGCTGATCACCTCCACTACTACCCTGAGGGCCAAGGGAAGTTGTATACTTGGTGCTCGGTTTTGGGCTCATATATATGTATGTATATATATATATATATATATATATATATATATATATATATATATATATATATATATATATACATACATACATACATATATATATATATATATATATATATATATATATATATATATATATATATATATATATATATATATATATATATATATATATATATATCATTCGACACCTTCTGTTCACACGGCGATTTTCCACACCAGACAGATAAAGGACCCCGAAGCAGCAGATTTATAAAGTGGGAAGATTTATTGGCTCATTCAAATGGTATTCCAGGCATGACGCGTTTCGGTTAACTAGTAACCTTGATCACATAGCGACACTGCAGTTAAGTGCATGTTTAAATACTCATTTTTTCAACCATTTCAATCATGTGATGCTAAACAGTGAGAAAATACTTCTGGTGACCATATATTTCTGTACATCAATGGTGACCAGTTTACATATTTGCTGGGTTCTGATTTGCATAGTTATACATATATATTACTACATAAATGCATAATAAATCATTGTGCAACATTACGCAATAAATAGCTAAAAATTGTATGTACAAGAGACCTAATTCTCATTTTCATCATATTTGCCATAAAACATTGAAGCGCAGTGTTCCCTTGTGTTGGTTCTGGAGTTATAACAGCATAAATGCTTGATGATCGATCTGTGCAATATGACGCATAGGTTGTCTAAATATATCATGTTTATAGAACTCTAAAAAAAATTTTTTTTTTGATATGAAGTTAAAACCTGTTATTATAAATACCTATAAAACCAAATGTGTGCAAAATCGCGCTCTTTGGTGCAAATCATGCTTCTGTGCAAATGTTGCAAATAAGTTAATACATAACAAGCCATTTTAGTCAGAACCTTAGTCATAATACAAACTGTAATAATCATTCCACATGAACTAAAACTGGGTTACATGGTGTTAAAATATCCAAGCCTGGATATCTAAAACCACCCCCCCAAAAGCTCATAGGATATTGAAGTTCATTAAGTCAACAGAAAGTGCATGGTGCTGTGCAAAAAGTGAAAAAATAAGTGAATTATTTTTAAAATGTGAGAGGTTACTGGATTACATCTTTTACACAATATCTATTAAAATGATTACAAGTCAATATCTAATCAAATCTGCTATAAAAATGTATGCATGTCTTCGGTGGTATTCAATCCATTTGGAGACTTACTATTAAGGTTGAGTATATATTTGGTCTCCAGCTGCCTTAACATGCTTTCTATGTCCCCACCTCTCTTCGGAACAGGTACTGCATCGATCACGTAATAGGATAGACACTTGATGTTTTTATTGTGTCGATTTAAAGTGTCTAGTTACCGGGTAGGTGGGGTCGCTGTTGATGATAGCTCTAATATGTTGTAATATTCTCACGTGCACCGGCTTTATGGTGCTGCCTACGTACCTGAGGCCGCAGGTGCACGTGAGAATATAGACAGCGAATTCTGTGCGGCAGTCAAAGTTCCCCTTTATTCTTATCTCATTTTTACTAAAGGGTATGCTGTATTTACTGGTATTTACACCGAAGGTACATGCTCGACATGTAGAGCATTTGAAGAACCCTTCTTTAACAGGCATCCAAGTGGGAGCAGCTGCTTTAGCCCCAGATGGTTGTGACAGCTGAGTGGCCATGTTCTTGCATCTCCTAAAAGTCACCTGCGGTTTGTTAGGGAGATCTTCTCTTAGAATGCTATATATAAAATTTGTTTATTGACATTATTCACATTTACACCATAGAGAACATATGGCATTCATATAATGGGCTAAATATTAAGGTTAAGGCAGTAGTATCTAGCGGTGAAAGATCATGATTGCCCCAGAACTCCTGAAAAAGTTCCTACATAAGACACCTTTGGAATGGTTGATTTCTCTACAGATGAGACTAAATAGTTGCAACGAGCTTGTTTACGTGAAAAAACGATATTTTTAAAGTATAAAGAATGGAAATCTATTAGGGTTGAAAACTGACACAAATGGGTACATTAGTGAGCTTTCAAAAAATCAGTTTCAAATTGCCAGACAAACCAAAACAATTTTGAGCGGCACATACCCGCTTCATGTAGTAGAAAAATAATGGTTGCTAATGTCGAAAATATAAGAAATACTTAACGCTTATTTCAGGCCTGTTATGATTATGTCTGAGAGAAGCTGTAAGTATGCTTTGTTATTATTCTCTTAGATGGCTCACTTCAGTGGATTGCTGATAGGTCCTCGTGGCAGAATGATTGCAGTTCCGCTACCTTAATTAAAGTCTTTGCCTCTCTGCACTCCATCCTATCGTATTCCTCTTGGGTACTCTGTCTGAGAGTGTTTTCTCAAAGGTCACAAACGTAGCAATCTTACCACTTAAAACAAACCCAAATTATTACCTTGTTTCTGCGGTCAGTCCAAAACTGTTCATCAGGTTTCAGACTATTGCAGGATCCTCAGGCGACTCTGGTCCAGGAACACTGGACAGTGTGAGGCATCATGGCTCTACTTAAGCTTGTGCCCCACACATAAAAAGAACAGCATGCCCCTGGAACCAGCAAAATGACAATGGAAAACCTACACTAGTGCACTCCGCCAGTCTGCTATTTTTTCTTTCATCGACTCTTTAGTTGATTTTTTTTTCATGAAAATGCAAACGTTATAGAGGAGATGGATGTATCATCATTTCCCCAACACAACCTTCAGAAATGTCCCATGGTCACCCTACCACCATTCTTATTGTTAGGCAGGGTTTCACTTCAAGTTATACCCATACCTATATTTAGGTGCATGTCTGCCTAGTCTTGATATCAATCTTTTCACATCCCATTTCTATCACCTGACCCTTACGATGCTTTTAAATACTTTTAGCCTGAGGTTGTTCTGCCCCTATCCGATCAGGCCAAAACCCTTCGTTTTCCATCTTCATCTCATCTCTGTCTTATATGTAGTTACTATCTTGGAGTTGGTGTAGGTAGCCCTACAAAGCGGCATAACTGGCCCCAATTATTTGTCTGCTTTGCAGTCTAAGGAGGCAAGCTAATTCTTGAATGAAGCTAGAAAGCTAGGGCCCTCCTTTCACTGGACATATGCTTCTAATTTGCAGTCAAGCACGTGAGTTCAGACCGACACTTCAGGTGAGAACCTATGAGTAGAATGACATTTTAGCAGTAGAGAAATTTGCAGCAAGGGTCCAGATTCCATTCAGAAAATAAAGAGGTTTCGCATTTTAGATGACCTGGCACTCAAGGAAGACAATTGTGTGGGCTTTCTACTTGGGCCAACCAGTGGGAATTGTGACCTGGCTATAAGTAATGTCTGCTTCAGCCCACAGACGGACATTTAGATTTTCAAAAGATGAGATAAGTGGGTCTGGTGGGAGGCATCTGAGGCCCGCCCTCTAAATGGGAGTTGCTAAATAGAAGGCAGCCGTCCCTCATGTAGCGATCTCAAGCATGAAGTGATGATGTCCTTTTATGGGGACTGTATACATAGGTGGTGGTCAGCCGTACCCCCCCTTGGGGAATAGTAAAAATTATATTATTCAAATTTCAGTAGACTGCCTCCGACCTATGAGTCTCCACAGATCTTGGCAAAATACATTACTGTGTTGGGAGTATCTAGAACTTACCTGGCTAGTATTAGTGCTAGCACC
Organism: Lissotriton vulgaris; assembly: GCF_964263255.1. Classification (NCBI taxonomy): domain Eukaryota; kingdom Metazoa; phylum Chordata; class Amphibia; order Caudata; family Salamandridae; genus Lissotriton; species Lissotriton vulgaris. The sequence continues at coordinate 660,501,125 of NC_141693.1, forward strand.
CCAGCGATCTCTGGATCAGAAACCATTAAGTGAAAACGCTGGGTGGAACAGTTCACTTTATCAACCACCCCTCATACTATCATATTTCTGTCTAGCAATTTGATATGTTAAAAGCCTCTTTGACACATTACCCTTTTGCATTGTGTTTCATTTTTCACTTCCTGGCTCTCTCTGCTGTTGTGCTCTTTCTCAGGTTAGAATGTAACGAAGCCGGATTTGGAATGTTGGAGTGGTGGGACCGCGGAGAGTGAGAGACCTTTCCTGCTGGGTTTGCTTTCACCTTTGTACTCGATTAAGCTTATTAAAGCTTGTATAACTACATTCTGCATGGACGTCTTCTTTTAAAAATTGGTAACAAAGATAAGATGTGACAACTTGGTCAGCAGTGCCTGATATTGAAGGCACACATCAGGATGAGTCGTCTTTTTATGAGGACAATGTTCACTGGATCGATCTGTGAAGGGCAGACATCTGTAGTATGGAAACTACAGAAACATGCTTGGTGAACCTCAACAGTGAGTGTTTATGACACCGAACTAGGTGTATTTTCATTACATTTATAGTGTGGCATTTTACAGTGAACGGCTTGACTACCGCTTACTGGAGCTCTCGCTGGGCAGCACTGCGTGCAGCTTGGCAGACGGTCACACAAAATACCATAGTGTGCAATATCATGTCTTTGAAACAGAATGCAGTCCCATGTGTCGGAAACCAAGCATGCCTGCTGTTTTCTACCACGTGGGCCTCTGCAGCTATGTTGATGGTCCAGCTTCTATCCTCTGTGCCTTATCTGGTATGATCTACACTACAGCATCCACAAACCTTTCAAAGGTTGTCAGTTCTTGCTACGAGCCCCTGACTTTATTGAATTGCTACTGTCAATTTGCCTCAAATTTCCATTATGGCTGTCTGGGTAGTTTTCCATTCTGAGAACCTTTTGACAGCATCAAGGTGAACTTCTATGAAAAACAGTTAAAGAGGTAGAAAAAGGACTGTAGTCCATGTGTATAAGAAACTGAGAACACACAGCTGTTCTTGCAGAGGGTTGATGACCATAGTAAGTCCTTTTACCTAGAACCTGTACACGGTAGCTATTTGTTGTGACTTCGTTGATTACTTGAATTTTATTAATTTGTTATTTTATGAATGCAACCAAGAACAACCTTGATTTATTCTTTTTTTTTTTAACAAATCTTTATTGAGTTTTTAACCCTTCCAGAGATGATTATTGGCATTGTTACCCAAAATTAATTCCTGTGGGGTTGGAGTCAAGCACGTTGACGCTGAGTCTTGTTTGGGGATTAGCAGTAAGCGACTGTATTTGATGGTTGTAGCCCACCAATATAGTTTGAAATTAGGAAGGGCAAGGCCACCTCTGTCCCTGGAGTGTGTGATATGTTTGTAGGCTCTTCGTGTTTTTCCATAGCCCCAGACAAAACGAGATAGCATATTATCTATTTCATTAAAGAGTGATAAGTCAAAGTTAAGACAAATTGCTCGGAACAGGTACAGAAATTTGGGTAAAAAAAACATTTTAATGAGGTTACATCTTCCGATTATTGTTAGATGTAAGTTGTGAAGTCTCGATAGGGTTTTTTTTGTTTGTTTGACTAAAGGGTCAAGGTTCAGAGCCACCAGTTTATTTAGGTCGGATGTAATATTAATGCCAAGATATAATGCGTTATCGGTTACTCTTGCATCATCCATATTAATCTTATTATTTATAATAATCTGGGTTTTGGTTTGATTTAATTTGTATCCCGAAATCTCTCCAAACTTTTTGGCTTCTTCCTCCATTATCCCCACAGTTGTAATTGGATCAGATGTCACAATCGCGATATCATCTGCGAAGGCTAAAGTTTTAGTTTCATCATTCGATGTCTTCATGGGTAGTATGGTCGGATTCATTTCTAGCTTAGCGATAAAGGGGTCGATGTAAATGGCAAAGAGTAGGGGAGAACATGGACACCCTTGTCTTGTGCCTCTTGTCACTTTGATAGTATCCGATGTCACCCCGTTAATCGTAACAACCGCTTCGGGAGAAATGTACATCTTCTGTACTGCTTTGATAAAATGCTCCCCGATCCCACTCTTTGCCATGGCCGACCATAGATATGGCCAGGAGACCCTGTCGAATGCTTTTTCAGCATCTAATAAAATAAGCCCCATAGGGTCTCCTACGACCTCGGCGATGTCGAAGAGGGTTATCACCCTCTGAACGTGATCTGTAGTTGATCTTCCGGGAACAAACCCGTGTTGTCTAGCCGATACAATTTTATGGATCAAAGGTGCCAATCTGCTTGCTAGCAGTTTGGAATATATTTTGGAGTCGTTATTGATTAAGGTAATTGGACGATATGAACCTAATTCTGTCGGATCTTTGTTTTTTTTAGGGAACACTATAATTTTTGCACGCGCCCAAGACGCCGGGGGATTTCCGTTCATAAAGACCTGGATAAACAGCTGGGTTAGGATGTCTTTAAGTGAGCTACTAAATCTGACATAAAATTCCACGGGGATACCGTCCAGACCTGATGCCTTGCCTGATGGAAGACTATTTATTATGTTGTGACTTCGTTGATTACTTGAATTTTATTAATTTGTTATTTTATGAATGCAACCAAGAACAACCTTGATTTATTCTACTGCGTTAGACTTCAGTGGCTACTTTTGTTATTTTATTATTTTGTGGTTATTTGTCACTTGGTTTTACATGTCGGGTCAAGGATTAGCAGCCGCCAATGGTCTTTTAGAGCCCTGGGGCTCTTCTATGGGAAGACTGAAGAGAGTTTTTGAGACTTATTTAGAGGCTGCGGGGTGAGGTAATTACAGCAAAAAGGAAGTTGGCGATGCTTAAACATAATTTAGGAGTGAAAGGGAGACACAGTCTTAAGATGTTACCTGTAATTTGTAGAATATGATGGTAATGATACATCAAACATGGAAAATGAGTCTTATGACGAATGTGAAATGCCATGTAGCGTCACTAGGCCCATTTTGTTAACAAAACTCTATTGACCTGAGCGAGTGCCAGGCGAGGTGAGGCCTTCCCCCATAAATTCTTTGGGTGAGAATCCACTGTCCTACTATGTGGTATACGGTAGGCATCCACATAGTTAGTGTTTTTTTTTTGATAAGTGATTGGTAACTTGTCCAGTATTTGTTGCAGTAGTACTTTACATCATAGGTCCTGAAGAAAGCCTTTACAGGCTGAAACATGTCGACCAGATCCATCTGATTGATAGTAATATTTGTTTAATAATATCCACATACTGTTGCTTTTAATATTACCTCTGTGATGACCCCCCTAATAAAGTACGTTGCCTTGGCATCACACTAGGTAATTTTAACTCACTTTTTTCTTTCTTTTACACTTTTTTTCACTGCAACTTCTCCCATCCAGCTATGTCATATATACATCTTTTCCGTCACTGGAGGATCTGTTTCTAGGGCTCCTCACAATATCATTAGGTGAGAGACCTAGCAGATACCAGTTCTTGTACAAAAAATCCCAGATGACGAGTTTCCGCCAAGTGGTGGGCTGATGGGAGTATTTCTGTCTTGATCTCACACACTATTTTTTCTTCTTTCAGACACCTGTTCATACATGCACCACTTTGGAATTGGCATACAATATTGAGCCCACTGTAGACCTCCAGATTTACTTTTTCACCATGTGCACTTTTCGGCAGCATACTTTTGCCTACTGGGAGTGGAATAGCTTACATCCTTGACAGTCGCCGGAATGCCTGCTACCCATTGTATTTGACAAAGCTATATTATGGCCTTTGCAGTGTATTTAAATCTGATCAGTCCCGGGTATTCAGTTCTGAGCTACAAAAGCATGGGCAATCAAATTTTCTCTCCATTCCAAATCTTCTAGATCCCTATGTTTCTTTCATCATAGATGTTTCAGCTGAAGTCTTCAAAGAAAAAAACCAAAGTGCTAGCTTTCTTTTACTTTGCGTCTCTATCAATCTCATTTTCCTATTCTCCAGAGTAAAGTTCAAACTAAATGGTCTAAATTGAAGGTGATACCTCACACTGAACTGATAAACTCTATTGTCAAATTGAAGCCTTCTAATCGGTCCTTCAATCCCAAGATAGACAAGTCAGCCTACGCCTAAAAAAAGTTCAGTTCGTATTGATGACATGAACTTTTATTTGAACTCTGGTTTATCTTTCCTAAGAAAACTGTGTTGATGTTTTACTTCAACTGTTCATCAGTGACAATAATCTTTTTGACGATCTACTATATGGATTTATATCAGGATTAAGTACTGAGATGACCACGCTGCAAGTTATCAAAGATGCCTTATACATTATTTATAATAAAATGTATTGCATGATGATTCTTCTAGACTTATCAGCAATGATTCGCACTGACTAGCACAAACGTCAATTCAAAACTGGATATTCTGAAACTTTTGTGGATTTAGAGGTTAAAGTCTTATTTGAATACCTCTTCCTTAACTAATCAGTTGCCAGTATAGACAATTTCTTCAAATCCCGTCAGTATGCGGACTTTGAGACACGTTCTTGCCGACAGGCACTTCACCATCTGCACTGCAGTATGCAGTTAAATAGCACTGCAGTTGTAGGTGGGGAAATGTCTGTCAGCAGTTTGGGAAGTGGAACAGGAGTACGGGGTGGCAACCATGTTAAAAAAATAAAAACAAAGTGGCATTCACCTGTGGGGCAAACACCAGTGTCGAGTGAGTCAGTGTTTACCGCACAGGAAAATGTCCACAAATCAATCCAGTCCCTCTCTTTGAATGGTTCTCCAAGGTCTCACCCTTTAACCTTTACTTCAACCCCCTTGGGATATTACTAGTAGTCCTGCCATATCACACCGACTGTACCTTTTGTATCCTCCTCATTTTAATCCAAGACCCCTAAATGCATCCAGGCCTGGATGAATATCTATCACTACAAGATGAATCCTCATAAAACTTAGATTTTTACTTAAGGTTTTCCTCTACACTCTGGCTTTCAACTTTTGTCCTGGCTTGACTTTCTCAGCATTCTCGAATTCATTTAATTGCCTCAGTTGTTTATGTTCAGTCTTCACCTGCACAACCACATTAACATCATGGCAAAAACAATTTACTAATTTACTATGGCAAAAGATAAAATCTCAGGATAGCACCTCAAAGGGGTTGGGAAATGCTTGATCATGTAAAGGCAGAACTAAGGAAAATGTACTGAGTGGAATTCCTATAATACAGCTTGTCTCTGAATGTGAGAGTATATGTTGTGGTGCAACTAGTCTTTCGGGGCAAATGCTTTGATCACCAGCATATACTTCACTCAAGTAGCTTTCTATCGAAGCCAGGTGAATATAGAAAACTGTTTTCTCAGTGCAAAAAATCCTACTATATATGTTCAGCACTAAAATTGAAAATATAAAGGGTCTGCACTCTTTCAGATACACTGCGACTCTACCTTTGGAGTACCGTGCATTCAAAAACAGTGCACCACCATTCCTTATAGTACTACGTGCCCAAAACATAGAACTCAATACTGATCCAGCTGCCCTATCCACCTCCCATTAGGAATTGAAAATGCATTTTGTCAGCTTACACTACATATTTTCTGCAGTTTTTTCCTTTTCTATATAGGGCTTTCAATGAAACCTTCTTATATAAAACCGCTTTCTCAGTGCACAAAATCCTACTATCTATGTTCAGCACTAAAATTGAAAATATAAAGGGTCTGTACTCTCTCAGGAACAATGCGACTCTTCCTTTGGAGTACCGTGCATTCAAAAACAGTGCACCATTATTCCTTATAGTACTACGTGCCCAAAATCGTGAACTCAATACCGATCCAGCTGCCCTATCTACCTTCCATTAGGAATTGAAAATGCATTTTGTCAGCTTACACTACATATGTTCTGCTGTTTTTCCTTTTCTATATAGGGCTTTCAATGAAACCTTCTTATATACCTTGTTTCTCTGTTCCCCTCACTTTATTTTCTGTCACATACTTTATATCATTCTTAATGGTAATGAAATGTGCTGTGCGCATGGATCAACATAAAGCTATGGTTATGTGATTTGTCTGTAAAGCTCTCTGACAGCCATTGTGTCTGCTGTGTGCTGCATGAAACTACATGTAAAGAATAATAATAAAAAAGACCATTTAGCAAACCATACTCCTTGATCTTCTGTGTATGAGATAGTACTGTAGGCTTTATTGAAAACCAGCAATTGGGGAAAATTCTGATGGGCAAATGGTGTTTTTGCCGAAGACAAAGTTCAGCATTCAGGCTGCTCGAGCCTGAGTAATGGAACAGTCGGCTAGGATGAAGCCTAACACCTGGACTGTCCCAGCTAAATTGGTGTAGAAGGTATCACCGCTATACTGGTGACATGGAAGGAAATTGACTAAAAAGTTGCTTGTGTCAATACAGATGGCAAAGGGGGTGACAGGAATATAGGCAGAAGCGTTGGTTCCCTTGTGTAGTGTCACGTTCTACTTATCTTCTGTACTCATTCGTTCATTGACCTCCTTACCCTGCGAGCCACAAGTGATTCTTCACCCCTTTCTCCACTCCTGCTTCTTTAGTCTGTGATTCTTTTAGCTCCATTACCCCATTTCCTCTTCAACACAGAAGCCTCTCCTGCCTGGACCGTCATCTGGACTTTGTTCAGCCATTAGAGAGGTTCTTTGTCTGGAAATTGGCTTAGGAGGTTCTTTAGAGTGTGGGTTCTCTTTTTTTATTATCTGTGGGTATGCATTCATTCTGCTTCTACATGGACACGCCCCTTTAAGAGCCCGCTTTACCCATGTGTATCGAGTTCGTACCCACTTTCTCCATACAGTTCTTGGACCTCAACATGTCGGCGTACATCTTTCTGTAAATAACACAGTTCTCGTCTACCACACTGTGTTCTTTCATAATCCCAAGTTAACTTATGTTCTGGCAATTTTTGTCTGAAAAAAGCGTCCTATGTCCACACCACCAGTGTCACCATGGAAATCGGCTTATGTCATCGATTTTCATGTGCTCTGTCATTATGGTGAAATTGGGGTGAGATTTCTCCTAATTCCTGTCAAAAGCTCTGTATACGCAGGTAAACCAGGGGCCAAGAAGAGGAAGGAAGCACCCTAGAGAGAGAGAGAGAGAGAGAGCGAGGGGAGAGGCCTGTGAGAAGGGACATGAACAAGGCAGGCTGGGTGGCAAGATTGTGAGGCTATTGTGGCCTTGAGGCGCAAGCAGCAGCTGTGTTTGGTCACATGAATCAGGAAGTGCGGGCCATTAAGCTATCAGAGATCACTCCACACTTAAACATCCCTTTGATCCCTAACATATTTATTCTTCAGTATCTAAATATTTGAGATAAGGATAAGGTTCTGAACACTTCATTTCATCGCAGGCTGCTCACGTTCTTAATCTATATTTACTTTAGGTTTGTTTTCTCACAGACTAAGCGTGGGCAATTGAAATAGCAAAGGTTGCTCAAAGTTAGTCTTTCGACTCGGAGATCAGCAATTGCTACTCGGTCCTTGGCAGTCACCTCTTCCATTTTCAGGCCATAGATTCCCATAACATTTCTGTAGCCTTTCCTGTCGATTCCTTCAGGTCCAGAATCCTTCAATTGTTTGCTCCCTTTCTTCAAGTCTTGTGAATGAGTCGTTGTCTACTACATGAATATATTGTTCAGATAGTCTCAGAATTCTAAGCAGCTGCCACTAGGCCCAGCACAAGTACTATTGAGTGCATGAAATCGTTTCTTTATTTTGTTTGTGTACCTTCAGGACACACCACATGCATAGATGGTGGCTCTTCAGCCAATGTAGAACAGTTATTACCCTTATTATCTGAAGACCAAGTAGACTTTATCCCCGCCTTCATGCAGCCGACAATACGAAGGCCTGGCTCACATAATGGGCATTAGGAGGCCAGAGTCATAACCTGGTAGAAGACCCAGAGGAAAAGTTTGTAAAATGGCTTCTGAAGGTGGATCCAAGAACAGAGGAGCACAAAGAGTAGAGCACAGCTTGCCTGGGTAAAAATGTGCCAAAAAACTCAAGGTCTTAATGATTGGCCAGCGGATCAGCTCTGTTGAAAGGGGCCAATCAGCCCACAGCAAAAAGAGAAAATTACAAAAAAGGGGGAAAGATCCTTTGAGAGAAGTTGCTGCTATTTCTGGTCGTTCTAAAGAATGTGACACATTTTTCAACAGAGACTGTCTTCCATTAGGTCTAGCAGTTGTATAATTGCATCCTATTACTTGCTATTCCTTATTTTATTAGGTCTCGCCTGTCGATGCGCATGCGCATCGAGCAAGCGAGACTATGGTGGCTTATCCACTCTTTATCCAACTTGCAAGGAATCGTGGCGATTCCTTGCAGTGCACGAGAAATTTAAGCTCAATGCGCATGCGCATTGAGCTTAAAAGCGCGTGCACATGCCCCCAGCCGCCTGCCTTGCCTACTCTCCCAGCTGGTGCCGCTCCACCCCCTGCCGCATCAAAGGCTTTCACGGCCGGCCGGCCATGCTTTCAGTTTCACGACCGGCCGGCCGTGTGAATTACATTTCAAAGCCCGCTCTCCCTGCTCCGCCCCCTGCTCCGGCCGAGACGCATTTCTCCTCCCTCCTCCCCCCTCCTGGGTCAGGTTACCCTGCTTTCTCTTTCGCTTTTTTTTCACCCGGTGACATTGTTGCCTTTAGCCCTTCCCTCACCTCCTCAAGCCGCCATGGAAAACGGCAGGGAAATAGCAGACTCTGTGGATAGCCACGAGGTTTCCAGAAGCAAGTATGAGAATGTTTGTGAATTAAAAAAAAAAGTTACTTTCAGGCAAATATATAAATCACCACCTGTAGTTTTAGTTGTAAGTTTCCGACTCCGCCTGTGGTTTTCAGATCCATTAACTTCCGTTTCCCACACGCACAAAAGGTGGTGTGTCTGCTTTATAAGAGAGATGCTATCATGAGAAGCCCAACAGGGCAACACTCAGTATTTCCTACGAATCGTGTCAAAATTGCAATGCCAGCCACGTTGTTTAAATGTAAAATGTCAGTGCAGTTCCATCAGCCGCCACCGGAAGCGTCTGCTAACGTACGCAGCGTGCAAGAAATTCCTGCACGCGAAGTACCATCAAAACTCTGCTACCAGGCTCCTGCCTCCGTGCACAGTCACGACGACTTTAATGTCCTTTAAATCCCAGTTAACATTTATATCTGCTGAACGGGGCCGTGGCTGATTTTAACGTAGGATGCAGTTCACGGGGCGGCCGCGGTGCGGGCTCACCAAGGGCACCTGACCTTGCAAGCAAACGCTTAAACTCTCTCTGCTCTTCTCGGCGCACTGGCATTTCAATTACTCTTTTGAGAGCATGTATTTTTCTCGAGTTTGGAGTTAATTTGAGAACTTTGAGTATTTTGTGTGTAATATCTCTCTGCGCACTCGACTGGTACGTTTGATGCACAGTCTGCATGCAACTGCACACTCAGCAAAGAAAACATGCCTGCTGTGCCAGTTTCACCTGAAGCGAACAATGACGTCAAATACATGAAAACAGCTCGATCTCGTACACAAAAAGATCTGTATGTGTTAAAATTAATTTTCAAGAGGAAAACTCAACTCTGGTTTGAGGGTACGGTACTCCTCAGGGGGGGCGCACCCCCACCAGGACTGTGCTCAGCTCTGGGATTGCGGAAACGCTCCCTCCCTGCAGCTGCAGAATCTGGTTGCTTAGCAATGTTGGTGAAATAGAAATGGGCCTCACTCAGCCTCAACTACTCTCACTCACCCTCAACCCCTCACCCTAACTCACCCTCACCCTCACTCACCCTCAACACCTCACTCACCCTCACCCTCAACACCTCACCCTCAACCTCAACCCCTCACCCTCACTCACCCTCACTCACCCTCACCCTCACTCACCCTCACTCTCACTCACCCTCAACCCCTCACCCTCACTCACCCTCACTCACCCACCCTCAACCCCTCACCCTCACTCACCCTCACTCACCCTCAACCCCTCACCCTCACTCACCCTCACCCACCCTCACCCTCGCCCTCACTCACCCTCAACCCCTCACCCTCACACAGTGCAATAGGTCTCAGACCATTTCAGTTAGAGCTTTAAGAAATGTTTATGGCTTTTTTTTTTTAATTCTTTAGCATTGGCTACAGGAAACAAAAATGCTAAACATTTACAAAAAAAACTCATAAACAATTCTAAAAGCACTAACTCTAATGGTGGGAGACCTATTGCATTTCCAATGCTTGTTTTTATTTTTGTGGGTGACATGAATTAATGTTAGCTTGACATGCAAATAAAAAAGAAAGCCTTTCAAGAGGAATTAGGCTTGCCACACCTTTCAGAACTTGCCTTGGGTCGTGAAACTAAAATGCATCTAGATGGAGTATACAGCTCCATGCAGCTCCTAGTGACTTCTACCAATAAGGAATGTAGGTTGGAGGGTGTAGATGTGCTAACTGGCATATTTATCATGGCACTTTAAAATGGTAGAAATATAGTATGAAGACTTATATAAAGAAGCGCTAGCAAAGCCAATAGGTCTGCCTTTGCCAATGCGCTGCAAGCATTGATAAAGCCAATAGCGGTGTTGACTATTTTGGAATTATATGAAGTATTATAAAAACTGTTTTATACCCTGGAACGTTATTTTCTAATCTTCTAAGATAGTTTCCACATCCTGAGTAGGACCATCTTGGTAGTAAATAAAGTATCTTTCCATGAGGGCTAGGAATGGCTATTGTCTTTGCAAGGTTGGCATGCTTTGAGAGCAAGGCCGTGAATAGGAGACCTGTGCGGAGCCGCAGCATCGCATGGTGTTGTGGCAGATGAAGGGGAAGTGCAATCATTCGGAAGGGTTCATCGTGCACTTGAGGGGAAGGAAACTGATGACTGAGCCTGGATAGGGTGAGGCAGGGAAAGAGATCACACTGGAAGCTAGCACAGAAAGAGAGAGAGGGAGGGACAGGCACTCCCATCTAAAGATGAAAGATACATGCTAAAAAAAAAAAAGTTCATTGATATCAGCAGTGGAAGGATAAACCAATCAAAAATTAGGGTGACGCCTAAACTTGACAGGGGTGACATAAATACAAGAATAGGGAGGAAGCCCGTGAGGGGGAATTGAAATAGAGAAGTACGTTATCCAATCAAGAGCAAGGGACAGGCTTTCCACAAAATGTTTGTTAAAGTATAAGTTACAATGATGTCTGCGACACACAGTTAAAGCTGTCTGTAGAAAGATCACAACCCCCATTACCATGCTGTATAATCATTTCATAATTGTTTTTATATTAAATTATAATTATTATTCACCGACGGCACAGGGCCTCTCTGACATTACATAAGTGTTGGCGTGTATGTGTAACTTAAGCGTGCGGCTGGGGTGGGCCTCCTCTGCGACCTTCCTAATGAGCACAGAGGCGCTAGCCTGCGAACAACAGTGAGATTTAGGAGAAGGCGTCATCCGGAAAGATGTGGATTGAGCAGATAAGGGGAAATGAGAAAAGAGTAGAATAAAAGCCCAGCCGAGTATTCTGTCTTGTAAATGGCCTTGCTCTGCTTAGAGCACCGCGGCCATTTATCCTAGGAGAAGGAGAGGCGAGCTAATGAAATAGATCATGGAAGCGGCCATTACCGTAATGAATTTGAACGCTCACTTTGGTCTGGGATCTTTAATTTATTAGCTCCCTGATCATTCAGATACAGACGAGATGTTGGTGGCAGCAGTTTACATCCTCTTTTACAAACACATTCAGTTCTATAGCAAACATCATTTGTTCTTTCACCCCCCGTCTTTTTTCTACAATCAGCAGAATTTTTATGAGCTTATTTTAGGGTTAATGAAGTTTAACGTTGAGGAAATATTGCCTCTGGAACATGGGAGCTGTCTTTCGTGAGTGTTGTAATAGCATAATGCTCTTGTCTGGGACTTTCTCTTGAAGTATAGGATTTGTGCCTTCAGGTCTGAACGTTGCTTGGCCACCTCACTTGTATAATATATATCTTCAATGTGATATACTCCCTGGCAGTGAAAATAAATGTGGCCCAATAACACATTATTTAGACTAACTGAATTAATAAGCACATATTTATTACTAAAATGAAAGGGTCACGTTCAAGTTCATTACCACAGTACCGCAAAATCGACATGCGAAACACACTTTTGACTGCCTCACAGAATGCATGTAACAGTTATTCTTCACAGGGAAATAACTCTCCTAATAGTCACTAGGGGCCAGATGTACATCCCACCAATTTGCGACTCTCAAATTGCGTCTCATTTGCGACTCGCAGTGTCGCAAGCACGGATTGCGATTCCTAATGGGGTTGCAAATTGCATGCCTCATTAATATTAATGAGGCAAGGGCAATTAGCGACCCCATTAGGAATGGCTAGCGCTCACAGGGATGGTGGCCTGCTGGGGTCAGCAGACCACCATGTCTGGGACTGCTTTTAAATAAAGCAGTTTTTTTTAAAATGCAGCCCGTTTTCTTTAAAGGAAAATGGGATGCATTTAAAAGAAAGAAAAATTAAACTTTTCAGTTTCATTGTTTTAGGGAAGACATTGGTCCCTGGGACCACTACCTGACCCATTCACAAAGGGGCCCTTCCCGTTTGCGAATGGTTTACCACCTATTTGAAGTTGGTGGTAAATTGCGAGTGTTTTGCAAGCGAAATTGCGGTCACAAAACATTCATACATTCAAATGCGAATCGCTATTAGGAAGGGACGCCCTTGGCACACCCCTTCCTAATAGCGAGTCGCAAACCTCATTTTGCGATTTGGTAAAATATACTGATTTGCAAAATGAGGTTTGACATGGCCATGCCCTAAATTGCGGTCGCAAACTGGCCGTTTGCCCGTTTGCAACCGCAATTTAGGATCGTACATCTGGCCCTAGGTTCCTTCAATGTTATGTAACTCAACTGCATAAATTTAAACCATTACATCAATCATGTTTTCAGTGAAGAACCTTTTGTTAAAATATGAAAAGATAGCTTGCATAAACTCAATATACAGCTGTGCGGAGTATAATATTCTCTTTATTACCATTGTTGAGGGTTGGAAGGGACATCTTGGATATGGATACATATATAGATATATATATATGAAAACACCACCTCCTCCAAACGAAAGAGACGTGACCCAGAAGGGAGATTAAAGGGAGCACTTTAATGTAAAAGAGTCTCGGGCGGATGCATTTCGGTACTTTTGACCTTCCTCAGCGCCCCTCTCCAGCTGCTCCCTGTGCTGTGGATGGTCCGCCTGTCACGCTGTTATGACCAGTGACCATACTCCGCCCCACGATGTGCAGCCAATCATCCTTGTGTAGTCCCGTGTGGTGGAACTACACTTCCCACAAGGCCCCAGTATTGCGCCTCGAGGGAATTGCAGAGTGCTGTGGGGTGATGAAATTCGAGTCGGCTTCTGTGACAGGCGCAGCATTTGAAGTCTGTTGGGAGGTGAGGCAGATGTACACTTCGGTGCCCCCTCGGGTCCCCCTTGTTTGGCCGCCGCAACCACTTAGCCTGGTGTCCTTCGCGGGGGTTGGCGCGGGATTCCGGTCACCCAAACAGAGGATATGAATATCCACTTGCCGCGTTGTAATCCAAGCGTCCTGGTGGGTAATGGACTTATTTGCTATCAACGTACAACAATTGCTCCAATATATATATCCTTTCCAAATTTGCTCCGTATAGCTGCAGATGGCCCCGTGGGAGGTGGCGTGCACTGCGGCCGAGCACGCCGGTAATTCAATCCACATAGAGTTCCCAATGGCAACGTCTCAAAAAAACGACACACCACGCCAGAATACAGGGTCCAAGGGTGTTTAGTAGGTGTGATTAAACACCCTTGGACCCTGTATTCTGGCGTGGTGTGTCGTTTTTCTGAGATTATTGCCATTGGGAACTCTATGTGGATATATATATATATATATATATATATATATATATATATATATATATATATATATCACGACGTAGGTTTTTGGCAAAGCCAAGCCACATTCACGGCGGGCATACACGGCAGGGATGCCGATCCCAAGTATTCCAACACAAACCCAGTTGTTCTGAAATAATTCTCTGGTGCCGTGGCCACAATTTTCAAACGGTGTTTATTTAGGCATACGGGCAAACCCGACGCGTTTCGCAGTTAACCTCACTGCTTTGTCACGGGTAATCAGATAAAGTGCAAATCACATATTTAAAGGTACAAGGTCCAAATACGTCAATTTCATAAACATAGTAAAAATGCTTCCGTTTTTGCTTCCATGCAATTTGATTGACTTTCAAAATCATAGCAGTCTTACAATTTAAATCATATTGGATTTGTAAATCACCCAGTTATAAATGAAAAACCAACGGTGTCCTGAAATATTAACAACAATCTTGCCCAAGTGGGCTATTCTTTATCACTCTATCTATTGATTATTAAATAAAGACACAGTAAATAACAACACCATGGTTACATATTTCATAATTGTATCCATTGGGCACCCAAATAAAGTCTTTCTTTGATGTTGCTCTAGTGAGCATAATTTCCCATTCTCTTGGCAATCATCTTTGGAAGTTTCGTCTTTTGTCTGCAATGGAACAAACGAAAATCTATCTTTAAAAATATTTGAACCCTTCAGTGTCAAAAAATAAAACTAAAACTTTAAAAAAACTCTATAAAGATATACAGTAAGGAAAGGGTGAGGATACAGATTGGTACTATATCTCAAATGTATTGAAATTTCATCATCAAAATTCAAACCAAAAGGGATCACTGTGTTATATTTTATGATCAGCTTTGACTCAAGTTTCCTTAATTCTAGTGTGCGGTTCCCCCCCCTCTCTCTCAGGGGTATTGTGTCTAGCACACAGAATTTAAGCAGACTTTGATTCTGATTGTGTTTTTCAAAAAAGTGTCGAGCAACTGGGTATTGCTTATCATGTTTGGCAATAGCCCGTAGGTGTTCTAAAATGCGTAATTTGGCTTTTTTGATGGTACTGCCTATGTACATTAAATCACATGGGCACCTCAAGGCATAAACTGCAAACTCTGTGTCACAGGAAAGATGTTTCATTATTTTAAAGGCAGGCATATCTTTACTTAATTTTACCATTTTTCAATTCTGACTAAAACGACAAGCCTTGCATTTCGAACATGTATAGAAACCTTGTATTGGATTCAATTTCTTAGTTTCTTTGATCTCACTTGTCATCAACATGTCTTTTAATGATTTATTCCGTCTAAAAGTTATGGACGGCTGATCTCCCAGACTCTCCCTCAAATCCTCATCGGTTCTGAGAACATCCCAAAACTTTCTTAAACTGCTACGTACCTCCCATGCCTGGCTGTGGTATGTAGTGATAAATCTAATTTTGTCATCAGTGGTCTGTTCTGTCTCTTTATCTTTTGAGCAAATCATCTCTCTTTATTAGAGCAACTTTGTCAACTGCTGATTGAATAGTTGAAAAGCTGTAACCACGGTCCTTGAATCTAGTTATCATAACTTGCTCTTCCTTTTCAAAGTCATCTTGTGAACTGCAGTTGCGTTTAGCACGCAACAGTTCCCCATAGGGGATACTGTTGATTACATTTTTTGGATGGCAGCTCTGGGCTAACAATAAACTATTGCCAGCCCTCTTTTTTCTATGTAATTTACTGCAAATTGTGTTGTTGACAATACTGAGTTCTAGATCTAGGAATTCAATTCTCTCCTTGCTCATCTCACTGGTGAATTGTAGATTACAATCATTCTGGTTCAAACTTTTAACAAATTCTTCTGCCTGCATTTGATCACCATCCCAGACACAAAATATGGCGTCAATGTACCTTGCCCAGAGGACGACATGATCTTGATAATGATCGATCTTCCGGGCCACCTGCTCCTCCCACCAGCCGAGGTAGAGACCTGCAAAGCTGGGGGCGAAGCAGGTTCCCATTGCCGTCCCCTGGGTCTGTTTGTATAAAACTTTATTGAAAATGAAGAAGTTATTTTTCAGACATAATGCAATCATTTCCAATATCATGTCTGTATGCAACAGAAGTGATAGTGACCTTTCTCTTAGAAAGTATCTGCATGCGTCTACACCAGCTGCCTGAGGGATGCTGGTGTAGAGACTGCACACATCCATACTCATTAGTAGATAACTTTCTTTCCATTCAATTCCATTGATTTTTTTCAGGAAATCTCCCGTATCTTTTACATAAGCCGGTAAGCCCTGTACATAAGGTTGAAGAAAATGATCTACGTACTTCGATACATTCTCCAATGCACTACCCCTTGAAGATACTATAAGTCTCCCTGGTGGTATAGTGGCATGTTTATGGATTTTGGGCAAGAGATATAGAATTGGGATTTTCGGATCTTTACATTTCAAAAAAAGGTATTCATTTTGTTCCAAGATACCATCATCTCTCCACCCAATCAATTTTTTAGACACCTCATCTGTAGTCACATCATAGTCTTTTCTTGTCACCACATTATATTTGGTACGGTCTGATAATTGTCTTAAACCTTCATCCAAGTACATTTGTAAGGGCCAGACCACTACATTTCCTCCCTTGTCCGCCTTTTTAATCACTATATCTCTGCGATCTTCCAACGACCTAATGGCCTCTCTTTGATTTTTGGACAAGTTTTGTTTACTCTTACATCCTTTCTTGTCAATATTCTTAAGTTCATAAATCATCCCTTTTTCAAAACAGTTGATCGCATCATTGTTTACTTGGGGGATAAAAATGGATTTAGGTTTAAAATTGCTTCTGCCACTCATTCCAATATCAATGTCTGTGTTCATTAAATTCAAAAAAGGGTCATCAATGAATTCATCTGCATTCCCCAATTCATGTACCACATGTAGTGTTTCTATATCCAGTACATTAAGATTAGTCGGAGTCTCAATGATATTTTGTGCTTGCCTATTCTTGTGACTCGCAAACCATTTTCTTAGTTTCAACTTTCTGGTGAAATTAAAAAGGTCAATTCTAGTTTCTGTGTAATTAAATTTAGAGGATGGCCATATATATATAAAAAATTACCTAGTTTCCAAAGAAAAAGCTTTTCTTATTTTGCTAATAACCTTTGCGCCGTTTGATGAATCTTTACAAAATTCTCAAAAGTAGTTTGCTACTCACTTCAGCTGCTGTCTAGCAAGTGTTGGGGTGATTAGTTAAGCGGGGGTCGAGAAAAAGGGTGAGATCCATAACGTGTTTTCCCCATGCAGTTTCTCATAGGGATTTCTTTTAGGCACGCTTACAGTCCGAACCGCTGAACAGAATTATACCAAATTTGGCAGAAAGCTGGATCTTGTTCCAGACAGATCTCTTTTTGTACTTTGGTGTAAATCCATTCAATAGTTTTTAAGTAATTAAAACAATTATGTATATCTAGGGGAGCGTAGGGTCCACGGATCCGACTGTTCTCATGCTGAGATCTGATTGGCTGCCACCACTTTAACCAGGAAGTGGTGGCAGCCATCTTGGGACTTTGGACTCAGCACAAGTTCTAAGAAAAATGCAAAAATAAACACAAGAGGGCAGGGTAGGAATACCCTGACCCCCCTAAACCTGATGGTGGAGTCCCACATGGTCCCCACCTTGGGTCATTAAAAAAAAAATGGCTGCAAATTTACAGACGATCCGCAGAAGAGTAAAAAAAAACTAAAATAAATAAACATGGTCTTCCGCCCTTGATTTTTTTTAGCCCCCTTTGTGAAATTGTTTACATTAATATAGGTGAGGGGTGCACAAGGTCCCCCTTCCCAGGCCGATTTTGGCCCGCCTTATAAAAAAAGTGAGAGGGGGACACGTGACCCCCCTCCGGCCGATTTCGGGCCAGGGATCCCATACTCTGGGGTCCATCTGTTGCATTTTTAGCTGCCTCCTGTGGGCACTGGAAGTGGGGAGCCAGCTGCAGGTGCAGGGACCTTGGGATTCCCCCGGGTTCCCCAACCAGGATATGGTGGTGGCCCTGGGTGGGCACCAGGGCCCTCACCCTTTGTTGACAGGTCCTGGGGCTAGGATCCCCAGGGCTAAAATCAGCCATGGGAGGGGGGCCACGTAGCCCCCCTTTAGATGTTGTTCGGGCTCCAAAGGCTGGGGTCCTTGGACTAACATCTCCCCAGAGAGGGGGCAGCGTGCCCCCTCCACATTCAAGAAGGTGCTTGGCCCCAGGGAATGGGGTCCCGAGGGCCGAAATCAGCCCAGGGAGGGGAGTTGCATGCCCCCCTCCCCTTTCAAATATGTCTGGGCCCCGGAAGATGGGGTCTCCGGTGCTGAATTCAGCCCGGGGAGGGGGGCTGCATGTCCCAAAAGAATGCACAGGGCATTGGGGGATGGAGACCCGGGACTAAAATCAACCTGGGGGTACATGCCCCCTCATGCACAAAATGTGCCAACTCCAGGGGATGGGGTCAATGCGGCCAAAATCTGCCTGGGGAAGGTGGCTACATGACCCATTTCGAGTTGGCTGCCTTTGGGGGGTTGGTCACAAGGCCTGACTGCTGCAGACAGGCCTCATGGTCAAACCCCCACCGTGCACTGCTAAAGGCCATGCGTGGGGTGGATGCATGCAGGGGGTTGGATTAACGTATGGTAATTAAAAATAACTTTATATGAAAAAAAATAGAAATTCACTATAGTTATGGGGACGCTATAGTTATGTTCAGATTTTACATACACAAAACCATAGAAATTGAGCAGTTATAGTTAGAGTTATCTCGATTCCCTTTACCTGGTGCTCTAAGGTAACTGTAACTCGCACCATCACCATACACTGCTAATTACTCTGTGACATCATTGATAATCTCCGTCCAACATTTGCTTTAAAATTATGAATGAGAAAACTGTGCATGGCGGTGGTGCGGGTTATAGTCACCTTCGGGCGCACACATGCTGGTGCAGGCTTGAAAAGTGCTATGTCCAGGGGGTGGGCTCCTGGGGATATAACTAGTGAGCCAGCTGGGAGGATGGCCCCATCCCAGGGGACATTAAAGTCTCAGGGAGGGGGACCCCTCATTTTGAGCAATGTTGGCCACAGGGTTTGGCTCCCTGGGCCCAGGGGTGGGCTCTCCAAAGCCTCTAAAGGATAAGGGAGGGGGTCTGCATGCAACCCAAAATAAAAAAAAGTGTCCCAGCCGCTATTTTGCTTTTGTTTTTTCACGACCCCACGAGTCCAGCGGGAGCGTAGCTATTTCTACTGTGCTTTTTTGGGGTCCCAGGGTGGTCCCTCTGGGTCTCCCCTAATGGAAGCCTAGATGGTCAGGTGATCCATAACCTGCCCCTTATATGTCTTTTTTTACATGTTCAGTACAGGGTACTAATGGCCTGATTACGACTTTGGCGGTGCTGCTCCTACTTTGCGCCAGCACAGCACCGCCAAAGCTGTACATGGTCCACCCGCCAGATGGTGGGTTTTTTCTTTTACCATTCCCATGGTGGTTGCCTGAAAACGGGCACCGCAATTGAAACGCAAAAGCAGTTCCAGCGCGGCATGGACTGTGATGTCCATGCTGTGCTGGAACATGGGATGCATGCAAACAGGGGCGACATGCTGTGCCTCCCTGAATGCATCCCCCTGGTAGCAGGGTATTGGGGCCCTGTAGGTCCCCCTTTGCTTCCCCATCGCCAGCCTTTTTATGGTGGGCTCGCTGCCATGAAAAGGCTGGCGGTGGATAAACTCGTAATATACTCGGCAGACAGTGGCAGTCCGGACTTGCATATTGTATACTTCTGTCTGTGGTTCCTTGGCACAGCCGGGGCATCAGTGGTGGCCCAATTGGCTTTTTCACAATAGGGCGGCTACAAGACTGCCACTGCTGTCCCACTGGGAGTCTGGCGGTCAAAGACCGCCAAACTTGTAATTTGGCACCAAGTCCCCAAGTACTGTAATGGTTGCAAGCAACATTTTTCTCATGTACCGGTAGCCAATTAGAGCACTCACTCATGGGAGTCAATGGGCCCGAGGGTAAAATGGTCCCTGTGCCAATTTCAATGCTCTGTTTTTTTAAATTGGTGCTCCCGCAAGAGTCTCTTGAGCCTCGCGCAGACCCAACCATCAAAATATACAATCATTTTTTATGCTTAATTTCTAAAAAAAAAACTACTCAACAGATTTACAACAAATCTCACAAAGCCCAATCTGCAGACCACTGTCTAGCTTCCTGCCCAATTTTGTGTAATTCTATTCAGCAGTTTTTTTCTATAGCCCTTCTTAAAGAAGTCTATGTAAAATGCACGTGTATTTTGCGTTTTGGGACCAATCCTTATTTATCAGCCTCCACTTGATGGATCACCCCAAATTTTTCCATGCACAAACTAGTCAAAAAGTAGCACGCTTTTGGAACGTCTAATTGATATTTATCAAACAAGCCTAAAGTTATTAGCAGAACAAAAACTATTTTCCAATGGAACAGCTGACCTAACTGTAACTAACCAGTGACAATTGACACTGGGTAAAATTGATCTATATATATATTTGTAAATTCCTTCTATCCTATATATGTAAATATGTATGTGTATGCACATATACATTTGTATATGTTTGTATTTATTTATATTCCATGAAAAACTGAGGTTTGAAGGATGTTATAGTCCCCTAAAGTAACTATAACTTGTGCCCCCGCAGTTCACACTGTTGTCATAGAGTGTCATTTTGGATGTTGCAACAATGTTATCAGTGATTTAATTAAGTACGGTAAGAACTCACTCATGCACTCCAAGCCGACCGAATGATGATACCTGACCACTGTAGACGTTGGTGAGACCCTCTGCACTGTAACGAATAGCTTGAGGTATGTAGCGTACACTCCAATACGCCCTTAATGGATGCGGTGCACCCACCCAGGTTACAACAGACCAATATAAAGTAATAACCTGCACTAACCCACATCAGGAACATAGGCTTGACATTGTTGTTTTTCTGAACTGTTGCATTATCCCTGAGTTCTCATTCTGAAACAAGACATCTATGTTCTTATTGCTGAGTATACAATGCAATGCTGTCAGAAATGTACAATCACAGTTTAACTCATTCTTTGTAATGCTGTAAAACTCAATGAATGTGGTTTAAAAAATCAATGATGTCATTCAACATGTCATGAGTGATGTAATATTTTAGGGTTATTTGCAGTGCATGGTGATGGCTCAAATTATAGGTACATTCAGTTGCATGGGACAGTTACTTGAGATAACTATAACTGATACATTTCATTGGTTTTGTTAGTTTAAAATGGCATGCCGAAAGTTTATTAGCATTTGATAAAATACAGTCAAGGAAATACATGTAAATGGAGTAAAAAAAGATTTGTGCTACTTATCATAATAAGAAACAGACAATGGTATTTATTTATTTATTTTTTAAATGTATTAAGCGCGAACAAATGCCCGTAGGCGTCTCGGCGCTAAGACTCATTGCATGATTCTCCAGTGCTGGTTCCAAGATGGATTACTGGTTAAACAGCCACGTTTTTAACCTTTTGCGGAATAACAAGAGAGAGTGACTTGCCCTGATCAACAGTGGCAGGGTATTCCAAAGTCTGGCGGCAGTAACCATGAACCGTCGATCTCCCCAGGAGACTGTCTTGGTGCGAGGAATCGATAGTTGATACAATGTTGTGGATCGAAGTTGTCTAGGGGGGCAGAAGAGTGTCAACTGGTCTTTAAAAAACTGTGGTCCTTGCTTATGTACAGCTTTGAATGCTATGCAGAGTGTCTTGAATTTAATCCGATTTTTAATCGTGAGCCAATGGTAGTTCCAAATTGTTTCAGCGATAGGTTTGAATTTGGGGGTCCTGGAGAGCAATCTTGCTGCAGCGTTTTGTATTGTCTGCATTTTGTTAACCACACGGGTTTGAGCATTGGCAAATAGGCCATTACAATAATACAGTGAGGATAGCACCAGCGAGCTTACCAAGGTTTTTCCGGCACTATCTGGTAGGAAAGGGATTATCTTTCTTATAAGTCTCAGCTTGTGAAATGCTGTTGCTGCTATTTGATTGGCATGAGCAACAAAGTTGAGGCTTTCATCAAAAACAACTCCCAAATTCCTGACCTTAGGAACCGGCTTAGGCAGAACTCCGAAAGATGAGGGCCACCAGGCGGGAGACCAGCCTGGTGAAAGTTTTCCAAAAATGACGACCTCCGTCTTCTCGGAGTTTAGCTTAAGGCAATTGGAGGCCATCCAGTCTCCAATTGCTAGCATGCCTTTTTGGAAGCATTCGGCCACCTTTTCTCCATCATTATTGATGGACAACACTAACTGTGTGTCGTCTGCGTAGGAGGTAAGGCTCATCCCGTGCGATTTGATGACTTTGGCTTGGTCCGACACATAGATGTTAAAAAGTGTCGGACTCAGGCATGAGCCTTGAGGAACCCCACAAGGCAACAACTGATTAGCCGACTGGAACGGTCCTGGGGGAACAGCCTGTGTTCTTCCAGATAGAAAGGAGGCAAGTAGGTTCTTTGCTGCCTGTTGGATGCCCTTTTTTTCGACACGGTCGACCCGAATAGAATGATCGACCATGTCGAAAGCTGTGGATAGGTCCAGTAACACAAGCATTGCTGTTCCTCCCTGATCTCGGATGACTCTAATATCCTCGGCGGCTTTAATCAGGGCAGTTTCTGTGCCGTGAAATTTACGGAACCCGAATTGGGTATTATCCAGCTGGTGGTGTTCCACAAAGAATTCAGACAACTGCTGGTTCATCGCTTTCTCTGCCACCTTTGCCAGGAATGGAAGGCTGGCTATTGGTCTGTAGTTTTTGAAATCATCTTTGTCCAGATGTGGTTTTTTTAAAAGTGGTTTTAAAAGGGTATTTTTTAGTGTGTCTGTATAGATCCCTGATCTGAACATGGTGTTACATACTTGTGTAATTACAGTTATCAGGGAGTCCATGACCGGGGGGAGAATTTTAAAAGGGCAAGGGTCCAGGGCTGATCCTGTTTTTATGGATGTAATGATATCCATTATTTGTAACTCAGTGAGTTCTTTAAATTGAGCTAGCAAAAAGTCTGGTGGTCTGGTGCAGATGGAGTGTGTAGTAACGTCGGTCTTGGACGAAAAGGCTAGATAGATGTCGTTAACTTTTGTGAAAAAGAAATTTGCCAGCGCGTCACAAAGGGGTTGGCAGGGAGGAGGGGCCAGGTCGGGGGCTTTCCCTGCTAATTGCTTTGTTATATCATAAAGTTGTTTGTTGGAGTTCTTGGGGTTCTCGATTTGTTCATTAAAAAACTTCCTCTTGGCCTCAGTAATCATCTTTTTATATGTGGCAAGCATCTCCCTGTAACGGGATTTGCTTTCTGGGTCATAGGATTTCCGCAAGTGTCTCTCACTATTCCTACAGAGTTGCTTCTGTTTTCTGAGGTCTTCTGTAAACCAGGGCGCAGAGGGCGCTATCCTATTTCTGGTTACTGTTTTAAGTGGGACCAGTAGATTTGTTGCATGACCTAACCATTCCAAGTATTGGTTAGTAGCTATATTCGAGTCTGAGGATATAATGGGACGAGTGCTGTCCAGTAGGGCTTTCAAGTTTGCGTTGTTTATATCCTTCCAAGCCTTAAAAGGCTTGTGCCTGGGAACCACCATACTGTTTGTGGGGGCATCCTTAGTTGTAATTGTGTATAAGCTAAAGAAAGATATCCTATGGATAAAAATCTATATATCTATACATTTGCTAGGACATAGCTAAGCGAATAATCATAAGTATAACACATTGTCAACCTGTCATAAAAACAAGTAATAATATTAATAGAACAAAAATATCCTATAACTACATAAATATATATAATATCATTGCTAGGCATAAAATTGAGAAAAATATCATACATATATGATACAAGGTAAGTCAAAGTAATAGTAACAAAACAATTTTGGGGGGGTGGAAACCTATTTAATTCAAGGGCTATGAAGAGTGGCCAACTCAGCTGAAAAGATTAAGAAATTTGTCACTGAAAGCCAAAGAAGGTCTCTTTTGATGGCAAGTTTTATGGGAGTAATGTATGCTTTGTCTAATGTGTGATCGTAGCAAACACTATACCACTGTGCTTGAAAGGATAAATTGGAAGAATCTTTCCAAGATTTAGTTATTTGTTGAAATGCTATTTCAAGGAGTAAATCTTGCATGAGAATTCTATCACCGTAGGGGGACCAATCTTCTTAGAGACTACCAAAAAAACCAAAATTCAAATTAAAAGGAATGAGTGTTAAAATAGTATTTATCTATTTCCAGACCTTCAGCCAGAATTGATAAGTAGAGGCACATTCAAAGAGCATATGTTTAAAATGAGAACCAACAAGAATGAGAGATGGTATGACATAACTTATGTAAAACGGATGGTATAAATAACAGATGATTATAAATAAAGAATACATTTTGAATAACATTAGCTGCTCTTGAAGAATTTCACATTTTAACCATATTTTTTTCAAAAGAGAAGCGGTAAAAGAAACACCTAAATATTACCATTGCAGTTATACATCAGTCTTTGCTCCTATTTCTGGTGGAGTCACAAGTTTATAATAAATCTGTGAAGCCAAAAGGAAGGAAGATAAGGTAGAAAACAGATAAGCCAAGTGAGCGACAGAAGATGAATCTTCTGATAAATTAATATAAGTGGAGTGAATAACCGATATTAAAGAATCATATTCATGGAATCATAGATGTTGAGCTAATGTGAATGAGAGACTAGAATTATTTTCAAAAAGTTGATGAATCCATTTCAGACCTTTGGTTTACCAAGCTTTCCATAAGATAGTTCTGCTTTTTAATTTAACTAATTTATTGTGCCAAATAGAGGAATGTAAGAATTGAGCTCTAGAATCACTAGGAAATATAAAAATTGGACGTAAAAGTTTGCAAAAGTTTTTTTAAACAGGAAGAGACATAGAAATAGGTTTTTGAGAGAAAGTGAGAAATTCTATAAAAGAAAAAGGCTTAATAAGAAAAACGTTCAATATCCTCCCACAGATGGGAGGTTGAATAGTAATGTCTTCATTTAGGAAAATGTAGCTTGCTTAAGAAAAAAAGCAGTGTGATAGGCCCGAAAATCTGGAAAATGAACTCTTTATAAATACATAGGACGCTTATATCTGTGAAGAGATATACAAACGTTGTACTGTTCCAGAGGAAATTGGATAGTAATGAATTAATGTTTTTTAAATAAAAGCAAGGAAGATTGATAGGAATGTTAGATAAAACAAACAAAATCATACTGCCAAACATCATTTTGAAAGATTCTAACTTACCCCACCATGATAAAAAGAGAGGATTCCCTTTAGAAGTAAGAGAAGGGATAGTAGGAAACAACTGCTTCATGTTTATTTATTTATTTTATTTTATGCAATTTATTAAGCGCACGATTATCCAAGGGTGTCTTGGCGCTTGACAGAAAAACTGAACGGTTAGATCCAGGAATATGGTGGAGTCTAGTGATTGAATAGCCAGGTCTTCAGCTGTTTCCTAAATGATATTAATGTAGGAATGTTCTTTAGATGACCTGGGAAGGTGTTCCATAATTTGGCCGTGGCTATTGCAAAAGATCTATCTCCCCAAGTAGCCTTGTTGGTTTTGACTACCTTCAGAAGGTTAGCATCAGCAGATCTGAGAGTGCGTGATGGTCAATACGGGCAGAGGGCCTCTTTAAGAAAGGAAGGCGCTTTTTCATGAATGCTTTTGAAATCTATACACAGGGCTTTGAATTTAATTCGCTGTCTAATCGGTAGCCAATGAAGTTTGCGTATGATATTGGAGATGGGTTTAAACTTGGGTGTGCCTGTGACGAGTTTTGCAGCCGCATTTTGAACCAGCTGAAGTTTATTGACTACTTGTTCTTGAGCATTAAGCATGAGAGCATTGCAGTAGTCAACTCGGGACATTAGTAAAGTTGAGATCAAAGTGTTTATGGTGTTTAAGGGAAGGGAAGGTTGAAGTTTTTTGACCATTTTAAGTGTAAAAAAGGAGGCAGAAACTATTGAATTGGCTTGATGAGTGTATGAGAGTTTGTTGTCCAAAATTACGCCTAAGTTTCTAACCTTGGTGACAGGGTTAGGTGGGGAGCCAAGATCTTGAGGCCACCAAGTGGGAGACCATGCAGGAATGAGTTTCCCAAACACCATCACCTCGGTTTTATCCGAATTAAACTTCAGACAGTTTGAGTTCATCCAATTACATATGGCGAGCATTTCTTTTTGGAAGTTATTAGCAACTTCCATTCTATTGTTGTTAATGGCCAGGACAAGCTGTGTATCGTCTGTGTTCGATGTTACTGCTAGACGATGAGCTTTAATGACCCTCGCCAAGTCCGCCACATAAATGTTAAAAAGTGTTGGACTCAGCGAGGATCCCTGGGGGAATCCACAAGGTAGTGAAAAGGAGTCGGAAGAGAATGCGCCCATGGAAACCGATTGCTCTCGGTCTGTCAAGAAGGATGCAAGGAGTGAGACGGCATTTGATGAGACTCCGGCTTTTCCGACACGGTCGATAAGAATGGAGTGATCGATCATGTCAGAAGCCGCGGAAAGGTCAAGTAATATGAGCACCGCAGCGCCTCCTTTGTCGAGGATCATTCTTATCTCATCTGAAGCTTTTATTAATGCCGTTTCCGTCCCGTGTCCCTTCCTAAATCCAAATTGGGAAGCATCTAAGCAGTTGTTAATATCTATGTATTCAGATAATTGAGTATTCATGATTTTTTCGATGATCTTAGATGGGTAGGGAATACATACTATGGGTCTGTAACTAGTGACTTTGGAAGGATCTAATGTGTTTTTTTTTATTAGTGGCTTGACTACTGTCTTTTTCCATATGGTAGGGTAAGTGCATGATGTAATCATGGCATTAAAAATGTCTGCAAGAACAGTTGAGATCGTCTCTGGGACCATTTTAAAAACTGAAGGTGGACAGGGGTCGTTGGGTGAACCGGAGTTGGTGGTCATCATAAGTTTGTGAACTAGCTCAGGCGAGGTGTGATTGAAAGAAAAATTGGGAGAATTAGGGGGTGTGGATTTAGGTATAGTATGAATATAAGCCTGATGTGTATCATTAGTGAGTTTATTAAAATTGGAGTAAATGTCACAGACCTTTTCTTGGAAGTAAGTAGAAAGTGCATTGCACAGGTTGAGACGCTTCTGTAGTGGAGGATTTATCATGACCGGAGAGGTGAGAAACCACCTGAAAAAGTTGTTTAATTGAATCTTGGGCTGATTCAATTTGATTATTAAAGAAAATGCTTTTCTGAGTGATGATCGATAATTTATAGTTCTTTAACTTCTCTTTGTAGCAACTTTTTTCATGAGGGTCATAGTTATTGCGCCACTTGCGTTCTTATCATCTGCAGCTTTGTTTTTCTAATCTGAGGGCCTCGGTAAACCATGGGGCAGAATTTGAAGGTCTGTTGGCAGAACGTTTTTTTGTGGAAACGGAAGTGTCAGTTGCAGTCTTAATACATGTAGTATAGTAAATGGCCGCGGCTTCTGGGTCAGAAGTATCAATTTCTCTCAAGGGGCCTAGTTTATTACTAAATTCGGAAACATTAATATTTTTCCAAGATTTAAAAGTGTTGGGTTTACAAGGTTTCGTGAGGGTTGGGGTAAGAGGGAAAATATTGAAGCAGACAGCGGAATGATCTGCCATGTGAGTGGTTTTGTATTCTCTATGGTCAAGGAGTTAAGATTGGAAAAGATTCCATCTAACGTGTGTCCAGCTAAATGCGTAGAGGAGTGGGCAAGTTGGATAAGACCTGCTGCATTCATTTCAGTGAGGGGAAGTGAGTGTCAGGATCCTCCTTCCTCTCTAGGTGAAAATTAAAATCACCCAAGATGGTAAAATTATTTTCTCCAGGTATTGGCTCTAGAAGGTGACTCAAAGGGGACAGAAAAGTATAACGGGGGGCTGGGGGGCGATAAAGCAGAATTCCTCTAAAGGAGCTGGAGTAGGGAGTGACAAAAGTGAAATTCAGAGCCTTGCATGTGTTAATTCTTAAGGATTCTGTGCGTAAACAAAAGGTGTTGCGATATATTATTGCTACCCCCCCTCCTTTTTTAAGCGATTTATCAAGTCTAATAATAGAGAAACCCTCCGGTGTGGCTGAGGTGAAATCAGGGTCGGACGCCTGGTCTCCCCAAGTTTCGGTGAGTAGCAGGATGTCCAAGTTCCAACTTTCAATAAAGTGTGCAATCTCATACCTATGTTTTGGGAGTGATCGCACATTTAGAAGGGCTAGTTTGATTGTATTAGGAAATTTATTATAAGGTGTAGCAACTGGAGCTGTTAAATGGGGGTGCTCCATAATATGAAATGAACAATGGGGGCAGGTATACGGGACATAATTGAGAGTATGTAGATTCAATAAGGCGCAATGGGTATTATTGATGTTAAGAGATTTCAAATAGCCCGCATCGTAATAGATACCAGAGTGTGATAGACGAGATGTCTGTGGACCAGGGGGGGTGGCTCTGGGCTCGGGACAGGCTTGGACGGGCGCAGACGGGCTTGCCTTTGGCGAGCCTTCGGCGCGCCGCTGGCACGCCCGCTGCACCCGTCCGCTGCGCTTCCGGGGAGGAGATACCATTTTATAGTGGTCAGGGTGGGAGGGCCGAGCAAGTAATCTGATCGCCCTCTGACTCACCCAAGATGGGGGTGATGGTTATCTGTGCAGCGTTAAATCGGCTGCTGTGGCCCTAGCTTCAACGCGGTGAGCGCAAGCATGAACCAAAGGTAAGAAGTGCTCAGGGAGTAATTTTACAAATTAGTAACACGCAAAATACATTTAAAAAAAAGTTTTGTTTAAAAGAATCACTGTTCCCGGCTCACGCCTCAGGAACCATACAATCAGTCTGTTAGTAGAGACTGTATCTTTGAGGGCGGGGTGAAACTAAAGACCCAAATATTTTATTTTATCTTGATTCCAGTGGAAATTAGAGTCAGTAAAATCAACATGATCACAACATTTATTTAAAGGAAGAATTTCACATTCATCAGAATTCAGCTTATACCCAGAAACAGAAGCAAAATGTTTGGCTTCTATTAAAAAGATGGGCAAAGAATTTGGAGGTCGTGATATAAATAAGAGAATATCATTTGCGTAGGTAAAACATTTTATTGTTCATCACCATATTGAAAGCCATACATATCAGTATTTAGACAAAAAGTCAGGTAAAAAAAAGTGAGAATGAATAAGAGTGGGGCTAAAGAACATCTTTAGCGAACACCTCTATGTAGGGAAAATTGTGAGGAGATCAGACCATTAACCGTGATAGGTGCTTTGGAGGAGGAGCATAACAAAGAAACATAATAAATGACATTTTTACCAAAGCCAAACCAAGATAAAGTAGAAAAAAATAAAAGGCCAGGCAATAGGGTCAAATGCTTTGTTGATATAGTTCGGACGCATTTAGGACATTAAAAAATAAAATCAGTATTAGCCGAAAGAAATCTACCTTTAATAAATCCAGACTGCTCACTGCCTATTAACTGAGGAAGTAAGGGATCAAGATGAAGAGCAAGAAATTTGGCAAAAATGTTGTATCTAAATTGACCAAGGAGGTGGGCCTACAATTGTTACACAGTGTAATGTCTTTGTTTTCTTTAGGGATAAGACAAATTAGTGCATCCTGAAATGAACCTCCAGCCATTCCAGACAATACAGACAATACAAAATTAGAAAAGAGAGAATTCAATTTGGGAGCTAAAAGTCTGGAAAAGTGCAAAAAAAAATAAATGGTAAACTCATCCGGGTGAGGGGCTTTCCCTTTTTTAAGTGAGTGCATGGCAGAAAGTGTATCTTCAAGAGAAATGTCTTTATCCAATAAAGCAAAATCAATATCAGTGGAAAAGGTGGTGTATTAGAGTTCAAATATTGTAAAATATAATTTTTAGAAACTTGGGATTCAATGTGAATAGAGTGCTAAAATAATTAGTAAATAGAAGTAAAATATCTTCATTGTTATGAACAAGGGTATTGGACAGAGACAAAATATCATCAATTTTACATTGTTCTTTTTAATCTTAAAATAATGTTCCCGATTTGTTTTGGCTGCCATAATATTAAGCACTAGATTTAAGCAAATAAGAGTTAGCAATTTCTGTGGAATGTTTATAAAAAGTGAATTTGCCTTGAATTAATTGATCCAAACAGTCTTTTGACTTAGATACATAATATGTGTGCTCCAATTGCTTGATATGACTCAAAAGCTGAATTAACTGATTAGAGGATTTCCTCTTCTGTGTCACAAAAGAGATAATGATATCTCTGGACGCAGCTTTGAAAGAACCCCACATTGTGAGGAAAGAAATATCAGAAGATTAATTTTCGTTGAAAAAGTTATTATTAAACACTTCAAAAGCTTGAGTAAAGTTATTAACAAGAAGAAGAGAATTGTTTAACCACCATCTTCGACCACCAGGGATAGGTGGAATGAAATAATTTGAGTCCTGACAAATATCCTGAATGGCCAATCATTTATTACATAGTATGGCCACTCCGTTATGCTTACCAGTACCTGTGGAAAAAAAAATATGACTGATCCACGGTTTTTTAAGTTGAACAATTTTTGACTGAATTACATGAGTCTCTTGTAATAGACCAATATCACATCTAAGTTTAGATAGATGTGTTAAGACTCTTTGCCATTTATTAGGAGAACCCAAACCCTCAATATTTCAAGAAATAATCCTTAGAGACATTTTATAGTATATTAATTATGTTAGAAATAAGTTGTATAGAGAATAGTAGACTTGTAGTTTTCATGCAATGAAAAAGAGAATAATAATACCAAACTTATGATTTTAATGAAAGAAATAAGCAATAAAAGAAAATGACAGAAGGCTATAATGGAGTAAAGAAAGGTTAGTAAAATACAGGCAGAAAGGAGAAGAAAATCCAAAAGAGAAAAGAAGAGAGGAGATAAAAAGGAGAATAAACATGAAATATCAAAAAGGTTACAAAAAATAACAAAAATATCATACCTACAGAACAATCAAGGAGTTGAGGGTAGTAAAACCACAGAAGGGGATGACACCAGCCGAAACTTGACTCTGTCAACACACGGGAGAGAAGCAGACCACATTAAAGGACTTCAATAAAATTCTTCTGTATACACAGAGGAAGCCTATGAAAGGGGAAACGAAAAAATAGAGCAATATATTATCAAATAAGAGGAACAGTCCTATTAAACAAACAACTAACAAATGCCAAATCCATCATGAATTAAAAAGGCTAATATTTTGAGAAATCCTTATAAACCAGAAGCAAAAATATTTAAAATTATTAACAGCAAATATTATTATATATTGGAAGTATCCATTGTTGCGCCTCTGCATGAATCAATAAAGTTCTGAAGTTGAGATGAATCTTCATAAGTGGTAGTTTTATTATTATACGTAAGTTTGAAGAGACCAGGGTTAAAAAGGCCAAATATTGCATTGGGAGAACGCGAGAATATATTGAGAGATGTCTTCCTTCTATCAGCTGTGGCTTTTGCGAAATCCTTTCCAAACAAATACAGTAGATCCAGACCATAAAATACGACCTTTAGCTTTGGCAGCTTTAATAACGGTAAGAAAATCAAGGTACTCCCAAAAATATATGATAACTACTCTTTGTTTATACGAGGATGGGTGACCTAGTCTATTCTCACATTGTATGTTTAAAGAAGTCAAGAGAGAAAGGTCCAAAATCTGAGGAAGAAATGATTTGAAGAAGGAGATGGGATCCGTACCTTCTGACCCCTCCACCAAATCATAAATGCGTAAAGGATGTCTCCTATTGCGATTTTCCATGCCTTCCACGTGCTTTTTTAAACATAACACTTCAGCTTGCAATATACTAATAATCTGCAGTGAGTCTTGATAATGTTCCACCTTCTGCTCCACTAGTGACTCTGTTTTCTACTAAAGACAATTTATAATGTAAAAGTTAGAGCTCTTTAATAGTATCCCCAATATAAGGCTTAAGTGCCCTAATCTCATTAAGGAACAGCTCCATTGATATCGTTGCATTAGATTTGGTAGGAGAGTGCAGATATTTTTTAACTCTGCTAAATGCAGTAGGGGTCGATGTTGAGCTGATTTTAGAAGACACCTCAGACGTAGATGTGGATATGTCAGATATAGTAGAGGAAGATGCCGAAAACTCATGACCAGTAGTTATGATGTCCCCCATATATTTTAGTATAGAGGAAGTATTAAAAGTATCTTGGCAGTTGAAGATGAAGGAGCGTACAATTACAAAATTTGTGGTTTGCCTATATGTGAAGTTATCATACATATATTGAAGCAAATACCACAGGAAAAGTATTGTAGAACCGGAGCAATATATAGTTAAACAGCTGGTAAACTGCAACTATATCCAAAAATGTCACTTTAGATAAATAGCCACCAAACATCAATCAAAAGTATGGCAAAAGCCTTGTTGAGACTAACAAATTCTCCTGTCACATATTTCTAAATGCATTATCCAAGATGCGTCAAATTTTAAGAGGAAGAAAAAGAAAATGTTGGCATAAAATCCATTAAGTATGTTGAATAAAACCTATAAGAATGTCAAGTAGATTTGCCTAGCAGGATACATGCCACCCAAAGACCTTTCCAGGAAGGCTGTACTTAACTATATCCGAAGAGGAATGCCCATCTCATAAAACTGTGGAGAAATTAGCTGACAGGGGCTTTGAGAGTAAGAGCAGCGTTAAAAACAACATGGTGGGAGCATGCCTCAGCTGAATGCACCCACCGATTTTATAAATAAAAGCACTGCAATGCGTCCAAAAATGCATACTGCATCTTAATCCTCTGGCTCGGCACACATTCAGACGTCAAAACACAATGAAGAATGAATTCAAATCCTTAGTGTGGAGACATCCGCCTTTTCTCTCCCGGCAAGCACAGCGGAGCTACAATGGCCAGCTGTTGTCCTGCACTGTGTCAATTTTAAGAAAAGAACAGACGTCCAGAGTCGGTGGACAGTGAGGATGGTGTCTTATTTTAGTGTTGGACAAATGGGCATCACCATTATAGACTATGATAATTGTCAATACACGAGGGGCATGATTACCATCGAAAAGGCAAAAAATTCACACACTTATTGAGAAGGCAAAAGGCACACACTTATATAATTGTTTGTCCCTTTCAGGAAAATTACGTATATGCTAGTTTGTAGAGTAGATACGGGAAAGTGACAGATTCTTAAAAAATTGATTCAGTTATCTTGAACCACTACTGTGCATCTGATTACAACACTACGGCAAGTATTAAACAAGTTTTTTTGATTAAAAGCATATCACCACATGTGTTTGGTAACAGTATATTTCCTGAAAGGGACAAACAATTATATAAGTGTGTGCCTTTTGCCTTTTCAATAAGTGTGTGAATTTTTTGCCTTTTCGATGGTAATCATGCCCCTCGTGTATTGACAATTATCATAGTCTATAATGGTGATGCCCATTTGTCCAACACTAAAATAAGACACCATCCTCACTGTCCACCGACTCTGGACGTCTGTTCTTTTCTTAAAATTACTTTCCCCACCGTCCTTTACGAATTAGAGTGGGGTCCTCCTATTTGTTTACACAACTGCACTGTGTCAAGCCATACCCCCCTAAAATGGTATATCTTAACTGGCATTTTCACCTAACTATAACATCACTTTAACCTGTGTTTTTTTTGTGAATTTCTAAGCTTTGTTAATGCAAAGTAAGATGTTATTACAATTCCTAACTCTAACGTCACTTTAACCTTTGTTTTTTTACAGTGAATTTCTATGTTTTTTTTTACTTAAAGTAATGTCCATCGCCATTTGAGGTGTGGAGCTGGGCACACTGCACCCAAACTTATACAGGCACTCAACCCCCCCCCCCCGACACGCACGGCTGACTGTCATGTAAAGGTTGTCATTTTAAGTAAGGCAGACCTACTGGCTTTGTCAAAGGGTCAGAACACCAAAATATAAAAAGCGTTCTTTTTGGCTTTGTCAAGGGTTCAGCACAAGAACATATATGAAGCAGGCCTAATGGTTTTGTCTAAAAGTCACCAATAATTATAATCAATTGTATTTTGGTTTATAAATTCACATATTGTAATGTTTAATAACAATGATTGTCACAAAATATTTTCAGTAAAGCACTTAAAAAAACATTAACATATCTTTGGGCCTTTCTTTAAACACGTTTCAGGCCACAAAGTGCAGCTATAGAACAAACCACAAGGGGTCCTCCCACTGTAGCTGAAGAGCTTCCAGCTCCAGCTCAGAGTGCTTTGAAAATAATGGTAGGCTCTCCAGGGGTCACATATTCAATGGCACAGGAGATTTACTGCAATTTTTTAAATAATGTTAGTGGGGTGCTGTGCTCTGTAGAGCACCCCACAAGATTTTTATAAAAGCTTGGTGGTGCCTCTGGCCATTCCAGAGGCACATAGAATGTCAAAGGATATTTCTATAAAATTAAGAGAATTGCTGCTCCCGCCGGGTGTGATCAAACAAACGCAGACAGCTCCTACTGCACTTGTGATGGGTGCAGGCAGGAGAGCCATGGATGCTCTGGGCTTCACCCTTTGGCCTGCATTTGCTGTGGGTGTCCCAGGTGGGACCAGAACACGCACAGCATTTTTTGTTGCAGCCCTAGGGATTTGATCATTGAGGCCTTGTGATAGCCTGGAGAGGGGGGGGGGCACACGTTTAACATCTATTTTTAAACAAATACCCATGAAGAAAGACTATTGCATAAACTAAATATGTAGGCGTACTGAATGTAATATACTATTTATTATCACTGTTGAGGAGAAGTGGTTCTCTGGGAACCAGATGAGGCTTCATCTCTTGTGAGTCATAGTCCCTCCCTACACATAACATTGGCAATAAATACCATATTGCACCTCTGCACAGCTGAACATATACTATATTTTTCACAAAAAATGTATTCTTTATAAGACCAGCTTAAACACTAGAAGCCTATGTTTTTCCAATTTGCATTTCTGGTAATCCTTATTGCCTCCAGCGTATAGGACTGTGGACTTTACCTTGAGAAAATAGGATTGGATAATAGTTAGTTTTACAAATGCATGTATTACTTTGTACAAGGTTCTCTTTAGGGTCCTCCCCAGTTAACTAAAATATGTATTTCCGTCTCTTAATTCACAGTCTCTGTCAAAGTAAGAAGGTGCAAGTTAAATCCTGGCTGAGGTGGGGCTCTTATCGCTTACTGGCTCCCCCTTCACCCTTGCAGAAATAAGGTCCGATCTGCAGGGCACTCTCCTTGTCCATTGTCTTCTCGCTTTTTACAGGGCGTGTCTGCTTATGTAGAGGACTTTTTCCAGACTGCCCCTTTCTAGGCTCTTGCCCTTCACCTTTATTGGTTCTACTCCAGAAAGGCTGTCTCTTTACTTGGGAGTACGTATCTTATTAGTGGTATTACTGCCTTTATACACTTCGTAGCGACTCTCTCTATAAACGTCGACCCTATCTCTTCATCTCTTTTCACTTGTTGGCGAGGAAGGAGATGCAGTGGCACTTCATGATGCGTCGTCAAAGATATGGACTTGAGAGGTATGTTAGTTTATGTTGCATCACTAGGGCCAGCTGAAATCCCACAGAAACTGCAAAGTCTCTGTCTCTCTCACATCTAAGTGAGTTCTATTTTTGGGTTTAATAATCTCCTCCCAGCATAGTTGGACGCCCAGATGTAAAAGAGGCACTTTAACCATGTGTTTTACCTGCCAAATCATTAACCTTTCAAAATAGGCTACTATTCTGCCTACAAGAGTGGACCCCTCAGTGGTGCTCCTTAGCTGAAGAAGTTTAGAGTCCCCGTTCGATGGCAGTGCTTACAAAGAACATGGACTAATGAACCTGTCTACGTGCTGTCAGACACTTCTAAGACTAAAGAATCTGGGCCTCAATTAGAGTTTGGTCGGTAGGGTACTATGTTGATAACTTGGCAGATGGACCTCCTACCGTATTACAAATGCATTATAGTTAGTGGCACTCTAAGTATGGAGAATGGATTATATGCCACGTCATCATAGAGTACCCTTTCTGCCAGACTCTAACTAAGTCCCTTCATCTTTGCTTCTTGAGCTAAGTGTTGAAAAGAGGGATCCCAGTGCTTAGTACTGTAAAGGTGGACATATCAATCAATCAATAAGGGTTGGTAAAGTGCAACTACTCCCTCATGAGGGTATAAAGGTGCTTGGGGTCGGGGGCGGCTCCGTTGAGTGCTGGGGTCATCTGAAAAGCCAGGTCTTGAGGTTTTTCCTGAACTGGGGCAGTGTGGGAGCTTGCCAGAGGTAGAGGCTGTTCCAGGCCTTGGCTGTGAGGTAGGACTTTTCTCCTGTTCTGGTCTTGTAGATGCATGGGACGGTGGCCAGTGAGAGGTCGGCAAATCGGAGGTGTCTTTTGGGTGCGTGGAAGGAGAAGCAGTTGTCCAGGTACATAAGTCCGGTGTTGTGAAGGCCCTTGTATGTTTGGGTGAGGAGTTTGAAGGTTATTCTTCTTTCAATTGGCAGCCAATGGAGATCGCAGAGGTGTTGGGTGATGTGACTGTGTGAGGGGATGTCGAGAATCAGTCTGGCTGCAACGTTCTGGACAGTCTGGAGTTTGTGGAGGAACTTCTTGTTTATTCCCGCGTCGGGAGCATTGCCATAGTCCAGTCTGCTGTTGATGAGAGTGTGTGTGACAGTTTTTCTGGATTCAGATGGAATCCTTCTGAAAGTCTTACGAAGCATGCGGAAGGTGTTGAAGCAGGTCGAGGATATGACGTTGATCTGGTAGTTCATTGTGAGCGATGAGTCTAGTTTTATGCTGATGTTTCGTATGCGGTCCGTCAGGGTGGGGGAGATTTCTTATGGAGGGAGCCCACCAGGAGTCATCCCATGTGGCGGGGGTGGAGCCAAGGATGAGGACTTCTGTTTTCTCTGAGTTGAGTTTCAGGCAGCTGTCCTTCATTCAGGTGGCAACGGCTTTCATCCTTTCTTGGAATTTGTGTTGGTGATATTGGATTTGTTGGTGAGGGATATAATAAGCTGGGTGTCGTCGGATTAGGAGACGATGTTGAGCCTGTGGGACCTGACGATGGTTGAGAGGGAGGCCATGTAGACGTTGAAGATGGTGGGGCTGAGGGAGGAGCCCTGAGGCACTCCACAGTTGGTCTCTGTGGGTTCCGAGACGTAGGCTGACCCGTTGAGTTCTGCCAGTGAGGAATGAGCATTCCAGTCAAGGGCTAAGCGGCGGATGCTGGCGTCATAGAGTCTGGTGGATAGGGTGCGGTGGGAGACGGTGTGGAAGGCAGCCGAGAGGTCCATGAGGATGAGGGCTGCCATTTTGTCCTGGTTGAGGAGGGAGCGGATGTTGTCGGTGGCAGCGAGTAGGGTGGTCTAGGTGCTGTGGTTGCTGCGGAATCCAGATTGGAAGACGTCCAGGAGGTTGTTAGCATAGATGAAGTTTGATAGCTGGGTGTTGATGACCACTCTGTGACCTTAGCTGCAAACGGAAGCAGGGAGATGGGCCCAACGTTTTTGACGCCTGTCGGGTGTGCGGAGGGTTTCTTCAAGGGGGTTGACTTTGGCGTGTTTTCCGTCATCAGGGAAGGTGGCGGTCTGGAAAGAGCAGTTGATCGTCCGACGTAGAGTGCTTTGGCCGAGGCGGCTCTGTGGATTATATGGAGTGGGCAGGGTTCTGAGGGTGCTCCGGAGTGGAAGCTTTCTTGATCTTCAAGGTGTCTTCTGTCATGAGTGGGGTTTATTTGAGCAGGGTCTGTTGGGTGGCTTCGCATGGCAGGGGAGCTGGAGCGGTGCAGAGGTCTTGGTTGTCAAACTTGTCATAGATCACCTTAATTTTGAGGTGGAAGAAGGTGCTGAGTCTGTTGTAGAGGTCTTGGGAGGGTGGGAGGTCTGTTGTTTCACTGCAGGGTTTGGCGAATTCCTTGATGATGGAGAAAAAGTTCTTTGGTATTGTGAGCGTTGGTGAGGATTCTATCTTGGGGGATTTCTTCCTTGCGAATTTGATGATACAGTGGTGTGCAGTGGTGGCTGCTTTGTAGGCGGCACCTGTTTCCGAGGTTTTGTTGTTCCTCCATGTCTTTTTGAGTCGTCTGCTGGAGCACCTGTATTCTTGAGTTAGTTAGTTATAGGATTTTTAAAGTGTATAGTTGCCCAGGGGCTTCCTAGTGCTGATAGTGAGATACGGTACATTGAGCAAAGGGGGATTTAAGTGGTACTGTTGAAAAATCCATGTCTTCAGCTTTTTTCTGAAATTTGAATCTGTTTCAGGAATCTTAGTTCACGAGGTAGTGTGTTCCACAACTCGGGTGCCAGGTGTGAAAAGGATCTACCTCCCCATCTAGTTATTTTGATTCTAGTAGTTTTTAATAGGCATTCAGAGCAGAATCTAAGGCATCTGTTGGGGACATAAGATACCGCCAAGTCTCTGATTTTACGAGGGCCTTTGTTTTTTATGGCTTTGTGTGTCAGGGACAGTGCCTTAAATGTGATCCTAGCTTCAATTGGTAACCAGTGGATTGCTTTTAGATGCTTTCCCACTAGTTCCTGGATTGACACCTTACACAAAAGCCTAACTGCAGCATTCTGCATGACTTGAAGTTTTTTAATTACATATTTTGGGGCCCCTAAGTATAGGGAGTTTCCATAATCAAGATGTGAAGTAACCAGTATCTGTATTACTGTTTTTCTTAAATGATTTGGAATCCGCTCCAGAACTTTACGGAGCATTCTGAGTAGCCAAAAGCAGGAGCCTGTTAGTTTGAGTGCAAGGGTGAACCAAGTTGCTTTCTTCAAGTGTTTTTCTGTGGATTTCTTGAGGGTGGCAAATGTGTCAGCGCAGTTCGTGAGCCAGCATTGGAGGTTGCATGCTGCAGAGTTTGCTTCTGACGTAGTTGGTGGTGGGGTGCTGATGAGGGTGAAGGTGAGCTGGTCTTCAGTGACTTTGTTCCAGCTTCTATGGGGAGACGTGTGGGCGTGCTTGTGTACAGTGGATTTTTTGAAGGAGAAACGGATGCAGTGATCTGTCCAGAGGAGTGCAGTGGTGTGGCTGTAGGAGACTCTGTTTCCTTCCACAAAGGCAGGGTCGAGTGTGCGTCCTGCTGTGTGCATGGGAGCGGTAACTAGTTGATTCAGTGCTATGTTAGCGAGGTTCTCTAGGAAGGAGATGGTGTTTGATTTGTCGTGGTTGTCCAGGTGGAAGTTTGGGTCTCCGAGTCAGATGTAGTCTGTGGAGGCGAGGGTATGGGGTGTGATGAGGTTAGTGATGACATCGGTAAAGGGGGGCCGGTGGCCTGTGAATGAGGGTTCTGGAGAGAGTCGTTCTAGGATCATTTTAGGTCTCTGTACAAATGTACAGCTCTGTAAAGCCAGTTCGGGCACTTCAACTAGCCGATAACATGGTATATGCCCTGTCAGAGTGTGTGAATAGCTCATCCTGAAAGCAAATAGATTCCAAGAAAAACCTTATGACTGGTTGACTGTAGCAGACCTCTTTCAAATTATACCATAGACAGAACCAATTCATCAAAAAACATATTACAGAAAGATACCAGTTATCTGTATTTAATGTGGCCTCATATGTGTCCCTTAAAACGGAGTGGGCTTTGCCTAAAGCCTTTCACCACATTCTCTCTCTCTGTACTAGCTTATCAGAAGGTTGTCACCACAAGGGACCTTCTGCCTTTAATAACAGTACTCATTGCCCAAAGGCAGATTAGAGCCTATTATTAGAGTTTAAAGCAAACTTCCCTTTCGATTGTCTAACCCAAGCCTTCCACAGCCTCAAAGTTCTGCCTTGTATTGACTTTGATCACAAGTTGTTTGATTGCATACAAGAAGCTGCTGTTGTTGTCCAGTCATCACAAGTGCTTAAAGAACTAGTAGGCACTTTCTATTGCTATGAAGCCTCTGCATGCTTAGTTTGATCTTTGTTCTTAATCCTCTTCTGGTTGCAGTAAGCTCCCTGACCCTTGACTCCCCGCTATCAGAACTGTTGCCATTAGTGTGGGATATTTCTCCTGAAGAATAGGATTCCTTGAGATGAATCAGTCTACGTCATTAATTCTGTCCTGTGGCAGTCAATACTGCCATCATTGTGGATTTTACAATCAAAGATTTTAATGTTCAGCAACTCATTGTCATTATGTTTCATCAGCTCGACCAGACAGATTTTTCTGACTCCGTTGAATATCCCAAGAGTGATGATGCATCAAGTCTTTCAAGAATACCTATTCTCTTTTGCACTCTGGAAGTGCTTTGTACTCAATGTTAGGTCTCGCCAGAGACAGCACATGCACTGTTGCTTGCAAGACATTTTGTGTTAGCTTAAAGAGTGCTTTGAACCCATCCGTTGCTTACGAGTCAATTCTTTCATTGCCATTCTTATTTGCTGTCTACTGATTGGTCAGCATATGCTGGTTTCACTTTCTCTTCATTTGTTTCTCCTTGTCATGGAGCATGAACCAAGTACTGATTGTTTTTTTAAAAATTATTATTGCCCTTCAACTGCTTGCTTGCACTGGGTTTGAAGAACTTTTTTTCTTCTTCCCCTTTCATCACTGTTGCTGTTGCTTGCCCGTCTCCCACTCCCTGCTTTTAACTTAATTACTTGCTCCATCAATGTTGCTGCCCCATCTCCCTGCTCCCACATCATTGCTTGCCTCTTGTTTTAGCTTCCCTTGTGCCCCGGCCCACATTGTTGCTTGCCCCTTTGCTGCTTGCCCATTGTTGCTTGCATTGTTCTTGATGCTTCACTGTCCTCTCTATCCCAATTGCTGTGTGCCCTGTGACCCCACCACCACCCCTTCTTGCTCCTCCCAC
This sequence comes from Lissotriton vulgaris, assembly GCF_964263255.1. Taxonomy (NCBI): domain Eukaryota; kingdom Metazoa; phylum Chordata; class Amphibia; order Caudata; family Salamandridae; genus Lissotriton; species Lissotriton vulgaris. The sequence continues at coordinate 660,541,915 of NC_141693.1, forward strand.
CCATCACTGCTTGCACCATCCCACTGGCCCCCTCTAATCTCCCACCCATTGTTGATTGCATCGTCCCAACCGCATCATAAAAAAATACTGACAAACCTAAATAGGTATTGCCTTTGCAAGAGGAGCTATTTGACTTTATCAATGTGTTTTTAGCCATGTTGTACAGCAGCGTCACTGCAGTACAACATGTCTAAAAATAAAACATTGATAAAGCCAATAGATCCCACATAGGCAAGACCTACTGGCTTTTCAGTACTTGTTTAGTTTTATTCTGCCTTCTGAGGTTCATGGCTTTCTCAGTCGAGTGTAGGTTCAGCCAGTTCAACTCGTACAAATAAATAGAAAAGAACAGATGAGCTTCAGGAAAATCTCATCATGGATTGGCCGTATAGTTAAAAAAACATTACCCTCGAAAGGATCATATTAGCTCTTCTGACTTAGCAATGACAGTTAAGAAGGTATTCTCAGAGGCACTGCTACACGTTCGAACTTTGTACTGAGAATGAAAGACCTCGTTAGGCCCTGGGGCATACTCCCCATAGAGAGTTAGTGGTTTCTACAGCCAAATCAATATAATGCCTACTGCTTGCAGGCACTGTGGAACCCAACTCCTGGCTTCTCTTTGTATTGAGGAGGAAATGATCCCTCCTGATTTTATATTCACATACTCAAAAGGATGCTTTTGTGTGTTGCTTGTGGTAAGGCTACGCCCTCGGGCAACACTTGTCCAGAGAGGTGCCTTTTTCTTTCATAAAAAAATATCTTGGAAATCAAAAAATTCAACAACTGGACACAAAAGATACAAATAAAACCGCTTAGGTGGAGCATCAATTTAGTTTTGGTGCTTTCCATTAAAGAGTTGAGTTCTTATCTGTGATGTCTCATAAAAATGGATATCGCCTCCACATATGTCCTCCCAATCTGTGGACAATGAGCCGTCAAACACTTACCAAAATGGAATCTGAGCTTATCGCCAAACAAGTGTGGTGCGGTCACAGCTGATGCCACATGTATATGTGAACCATTATGGGAAGTATTGAAAATGCAAGACGCCATACATGTGGATTACAAAAAGAAAACATTATATATTTCGAATAAATCTGTGGATTATTATGGATTTAAAAGGAGAAAGTATTCAGTAGAATCATTTGTAGGATCGTGGATCCATACAAGCAGTGCGTCTGGGAGTGGAGCGTTCACCACGCTCCCCACATTTTTGGTTTATCATGAGGTGCAACGGGCAAGGCACACGCCCAGTTTCACACGCAACTTGCCAAAGTTGAAAATATGGAGTAACCAGAGAAATAACAGTGTGCATACCACCCCTTTCATTGTTCACTTGTATATGTGAGACAGGATGGATAGTTGTGAACAGGTAACACCTCACAAGAGATGTCCAGATGATGTTTTATTACGCCCTTAAAGGTTGCTGAACTGCAACTAAAGATGAGCAAGACGTTTTTTTAATCTGGCACGTAAGGAAGGATATTGCACTTGGTACCTTTTTATGATATCATGCTGTGCTAATTTCCTCACCCGTAAACCAATATCAAGGCAAATACTGAAAGATCTCTCTGCAGAAGAGTGCTTTTCCCTCAAAGGGCCATATCACTCAAAAATATACCTCAGCCACAAAGAAGTCATTTCGCAGTTTATAGGTTCCTGCTCTTGTATCTTTAGGTTTCTTACTATCTTATCCGCATGTCTCAATTCTTCATGACCAAACGTTCCTACCAAAGATTGTACTCTTTCCATGGTCTATTGATGCCATTCCCTCCTTTCAGCACTTCATATTTTGGACAACGTTTATGTCGGGCAAATAAAAATGCTTCTAGATGGTAATCTGGGTACTTCTAATTCTTTCTCTCCACCTTTCACAGGACCTGTTCAGTCACCCCCTCTCACAACTCTCAGTTACACAGTCTGCAGCATGTTGTAACAACCGAGAAGGGCTGGTATTAAGATCTTGGTGAGGCATTGAATAGAGAATGGTGTACCAAGGGACATGAGGCAGGGACCTTCCCAAAATGTAATTATGAAGTACTGTGTTTAACTCCTTCGGCGCTCATGACGAGCTCAGCTCGTCATGAGGCACAGTGGAGCTGTGCTCATGATGAGCTGAGCTTGTCATAACTGCAGCGGAAGGACCACGCGGGGATAATTTCCCTCCTGTGCGTGGCGTTCCATTAAGTGGGCGGAGTCGTGATGAGCTCAGCTTGTCATGAGCACAGCTCCACTGTGCTGCATGACGAGCTGAGCTCGTCACGAGCACCGCAGCGCCGCGCTCGCCCCCCCCCCCCCCCATGTCACGGGGGAATTAGCCCAGCGGCGAAGGGGTTAATAAACAATGAGCAATAAAGACTCAGATGTACCGAAAACACCATGAAGGCAAATTTTTCATTAACTGTTTCCTTCATTTACCCTAGGGGACAAGAGACAGTTTGTCAGTCATTAATAAGTGTCCATCTGTGGGAAAATTATTGTCCTTGAATATGGTCTTGGCCTTGCTTAATTCCTCATTTGAACCCATGTTTTAAAAAATATATATTTTTATTGGTTTTTCTTACGTTTACAACATATAACAAGTAACATGTAGTATTCCTCGCGTTAGTACATACAGGGGTCACAGCCCAGTGGCATAGCTGTTGATTGCACAGTGTACCCATAGGGCACATAGGCTTGAACGTCCCTGTATCTCTATAGTCTCACATATAACATAAAACATATATTCGTTGGCGCTTTGTGCTAGGGGTAACCGTCGGTCTGTTCGGAGTGACACAAAAATATCTGCATGATCGGCCCTCTGTCCAGCAGTCTACTCTGAAAGGAGATAGAGGGGGGGAAAGAGAGAAAAGTCCATGGGGGATGTCCTGCTCTAGTGGATGACGTGGAGTTGGGCCCTTCGATTATTACTGGCTAGCACTTTCATGGGGGCTCGTAAGGTACTAAGAATTTGTTCAGGGATGCCCACATACCCCGGTTGGGATTTCTCCGTGGTGTGTTTCTTAGGGCCGTGATGACGGCTCCTCTCAGGTATGTCACCTAGTTGAGCCACCCCCTGAAGGTGGCTTTGGAGGTGTCTTTCCACTTGGTCAATACTATCTTGACTGCTGCCTTTAGCAGGAAATCTAGGAGGTTTCTGTTGTGTTGTGTGTCTATATCCAATGTTATAAATGCGGTGGTGAGTGAGTCAAACTCTTCCTTAAGTGTGCAGCCTAATGCTTTATTTATGATGGCAAATATTTTTTTCCAAAATGTTTTGACCGTTATGCAGTGGAATATGAGATGAGCCAGATCTCCTTGTTCTCTGTCACAATTCCAGCATCAGTCATTTTCCCTCAGCCCTAGGACCGCTAAACGAGCTGGTGCCCAATATGTCTTGTGCAGAAGCCAGAATTTTGTCTGAGCTAACACCAGGGAGATCATGTTTTTCGATGGAGACAACCAGAGGCGGTGTCTCTCCTGCTCCAGCCCTAACCAAATCAAAGATAACGAGACACAAACCCTCAATCATCCCATGTTTTTTTTTAAGTGAACTAAGTTGGAAATGACTACTTCCCAAATTTACAGTGGATGGGAATGAGGGACAGATAGCTGTAAGAGTGAGGAACAGGAAAGTTCATTGTTTCTCCAGCACTCTTCTTTTACAAACCAAATGTTTTTGATTTTAGGAAGTAAACAATACAATGCACAGCATAGTCTTAACATCTGATAGGACCCAATAACTGAAAAAAAACCATACTTTGTCTACATCCCAAACTCTTTCAACCACGGCTCCCATATCTTGTTCTAAATGTGTGTACCACCCCTGGCTTTATAAATGGCTTCTGTATCTTCACAGATAGATCCTTGGCTCTCAACCATTCCAAGAAGGGAGGGGGGAGGCAGTCCCCGAGTTGACTTTCTTCAATATAACAGGACCAATACCGAATGTAAATGTAAATGTATTGCGACTTATATAGCGCACCTATCACCCGAAGGCATCAAGGCGCTTGCCTTGGGAACCCGTCCTGGCTTTTTCCCTGTGAGATAACCCCTACTGGGCATCCCCAGGTGAAAGCCAGGCATCCCGCAGCGGGTGGGCCGCCGTAGTGGAGATTAAGCAAGCTATTGCCCAGAGTTGCAGCGTGGGACCCCATGATTAGAATAGGCACCGAGGCGAGAATTATCGAATCCGTGGAGATTTTTGGGCTCAGAACCCTGCCGGGTCGGGAATTGAACCCTGGTCCCGGGCCAGACCTCTGCATCAGGGTCTGCCACTCTAATCAGTGAGCCACACTCCTCCACCGACTAGGGTACGCTTCCTCTACTGCCCCCAATTCCTCCAGCAGACCCAATAGACTCAAACAGTGTGAGAAGTCAATGGCCAACACACTGTTAGGGTGGCGAACTCTCATCTCCAATACTGAACGATGAGGCTGTAGTCCCAGACCGCATGATACAAATGTTCTTCCTCTTTACAACAGAAGCAGAGCGGAGATGGGAGCCTACCAGCATGCTGTAAGCGCAGGGGAGCAAAGTATACCATATGTAAATACTTTCTATAGGCGCTTCTCCAACAATCTAAGGTGTACAGGCATGCAATCGATTGAAGTGACTGTCAGTGCCCAAGGAACCCACTTGTGCAGTGCTATGTATGTGTGTACAGCTTTAAGTAAGATTGTCAGTGTTGCATGGCCATCGTGGCTTTCACCAGAGACTGGTAATAGGATGGAGTTCATGCCCTAAGAGTACCCCACTTGCTGAACAAATGTTTTTTTGTCTGGTACATGACGTTGTGTGGGAATATGTCAATGTCTCCAGTAAAGTACTGGCAATGTGAAAAGGGTCTGAACATTTCTATGATACACATCACAGAAAGAAGTAATTGATGAGATGGACAGAATGTTCCTGTTTCACATATGCTGCTGAATTAGATTGAGAAAAGACAGCAGTATGTACATGGAACAAGTCAAAAAAGGCTTTAGAGCAGGGCCTATGTTTCTGAAACATTTTACAACATAATCCTGGCATTGTGGCTGAGAACCGAGCGTTACTGTCACGAGGCAGCCACCAGACAGATAGACACAGCTGTGAAGTTCTGGGATTTGCAGTAGAATCTCTGCCATGAGGAAATAGGCACCGTGCAAGAGGTTGGCATTCTTCTAGAACATAGTTGAAACAGTGTTATGGGATAATGTCAAGTAAGATGGAGCATTGAGTGTTGGGGAAAAACTTTTAAGGTGTAATAAATGTGCCTCTATAGCATATCACGTGAGTGTTTATAGAATATGGAACAACTGTATATCTCTTAGAGCAAAACAACCTTTGTAGTTATTGTAAGCATGTTGGCAGAGGGATGGGTAATTTTGATGCCTTACGGTTTATCACCCCGGCAGGGTAGTGCACTGAATCAAAAATCCGATGTAGGTTTCACGAATTCCGCAACAGAATTATGTTTTAATACTTATTTTATTTTCCCCATACCCCCTTGGTCTCAAGGTCAGTGTAGGTTCACCCTACCCATCTGCCATTTTTCTTTTTCCCAATATGGTACACAGTGTTGGCTAATGGCGGACACAACATATCTTTTTCTGTGATGGACATCCAATGAAAGTCTGGCTGATATGAGGCTATGCAAATCAATAGACGACCAGAGAAACAAAGGGCCATATGTATCAAAAAAGAGTTTTGCGATTCTCAAATTCCGATTTTTAGCAAATCGCAATTCGAGAATCGCAAAATGCAATGTATGTACGATTTGCAAAAATGTTTACGAATCCTACATATTCCGAATTGCAAATTGAGATTCGCAAATAAGGAATACTGGATAGGAAGACATTCTCAATTTGCGATTACCAATTAGAGAATCGCATATTGAGAATGCAATTTCAAGGTGCAAGGGCGCCGAAAGGACACCCTGTTGCACCCCTGAAATATGCATGTTTGCAGATATGAGCGCCAAATGGCACTTTGCAAAAAGTGCCTTTTTCTAGAAAATCGCAAATTACCACCAACGTGAAGTTGGTGGTAATTTGCGATTCCTTAGCCCCTTAAGCGCTGCCGTCGGCCAACGGTCGTCATGAGCGCTACCTCCCCAGTGCTGCGCACGGCCGTTGGCCGACGGGCCAGCGCTCGTTATTCGAACGTTCAGCACTGGGTGCTGAACGTTCGAAGCAGCTAAGGTGTTAATGCCAAATAGCAAATTTCTGTTGTTTTCAGAATTGCATTTAAGGAATCGCAATTTGCAATTCCTTAATTGCATTCGCAAAATAGAGAATCGCAAATTTTGAGATTCTCTGTTTTGCAATGCTTTTTCCCATTCACAAACGGGCAGATTCTGAGAATCGGCCCATTTGCGAATGGAAAAAGGCTTGATACATATGGCCCTAACTCCCTTGTTCAATGGTGTCCCTTTAATATTTTCATTTAATTAACAGATCCACCAATTACCACCCAGATATCTGTAAAACTTAACCTCTTCATGCCCGGATTAGAAACATTTTGATTTCTAATTTCTCTTAAATTACGTAACAGATTTACATCAACCAAGCAAAGGCACTTCCTTGAATACATTTCTATTGACTTGCCAAGTTTAGTGTAATTCTGTTTGGTCACATTTTCTGTGTTAAGAAACAAATAACACTATGCAATTCAAAATGGGAAATGTCTTTTTTGTGACCGCCTTCCCCGCTTTTATTTCTATGTGCCTGCTTGCTGGAGCTGCCGAAAACATGCCTTGGGGAGCCTAAATCAATCACTCAATCACTCAGTCAGTCAGTCAATCAGTGTGTCTGTCTGTCTATCTATCTATCTATCTATTACCCTCTCTATCTGTCCATCTGTAGAGAGCGAGAGGTACACACACGCATAGATATGAGTGTGTGTTGTGAATAAATAAATATCGGTTGTTAAATAACATAGATTTCCAAAGAAGGTTCAGTGTTTCTCTCAATTGCAAAGTGCAAGGCAAAATGACTGCCTGAAAGAAAATCTGTGTGTCTGCTGGGCACATTTGTGAAATTGAATAAGCGCCTTCGAAAGCGGTACCCCCTCTTGTGTCGTTGTATAAGATAACACTCTAAATCATGGAATTATGAAAAGCGAAAATCCCTTAATTGCCGCAACTCCACAAAGGCCTATCTAGTGGAGCAAACTGGCAGGCTCCTGATGATCAGATTTAACAGCTGGAACACTATTTTATAAAGAATACATATCTACAGTAATAGAGCCGACAATTTGTCTGCATACTGCTGTGCAATCTCGCTGTAATTCTGTTTTGCTTACATTCCTGGCCCATCGAATTCTATGCAAAGAGGCCTGCCAGTACTTGGCACAGACCCATGGGAGAGCAGGTCAGTGGATTATTTTGTTGTAGGCGAATCCTATTTTACTAGGACCATAGGAGACAGCGCCGTTTTTTTATGTAGATGCGCCTTCAACAACAGTGTAAAGATGAGTTAATTCTTTTCTTCTTATTTCGATTTTCTATATAATGAATCTCCACGGGTTTGTAGTCGACCACATCACCGCACCTTTCATCTTTTACACCTACTTCATGAAATTGTTGAGAAAGAAAATTACGAGATAGGACAATGGCGAGTCACTATTTTCAGAACAAAGGGATGTAAATGCTTAAATTGCATTTGGAAATTGGGCATGAGAGCGTTTTTTTTCTATATTCAAAGAAAATTGGAAAATTGGAACAGCAAATGCTATGTTACTTTCCTGCCCATTTAAACTTTACTTCTGAGTGACTCTAAACTGCTATTCATAAGGGAAAAAAGTGATGCTCCGCCCCATTTATGCCTATTCTCTTGGGAAGTACTACGTTTACTGAGAACCTACTGTTGTCTTCTCATAACACTGGCTCATAGACCATGCGGGAACCCACTTGAAACCAAGATGTCTGTCTGTAAAGGTTTTCTACAGCTTGCAATTCCTCTGATGCCAAAAAACAGAAAACGGTTCTAAGCTCTTGACAATGCCCAGAAAGAGCACATAATGACTACACAAACAGCCTCAATATCTGAGAATATTTGGTGAATTGAAAGTTGTGAGCTGGTGCAGCATCACAATTCTGCTCTATGTCCATTTTTGCAAAAATATCTGAGGTACCGGCAATGTTCCCTTAAAAAGAGACTAAAATCCCAAGTCCGTGGTAGGTGCTCTCCTCAGTAGATTCATCGACTCTGCTGGGGATGGAACCAATCCTGCTGTTCCTTTAACATGGATGATTACTGTTCCCGCATCCAGCCTATGATGCACCTGTTAATAGCACCAACTTTATAGTCGCAAGATGAATGCCTTTCTGCCTATACCCCCAAGTTCGTGAGGTTGTCTACTGCCTTCTGTCTGTGTGATCTGCCATGACTGAAGCCCATCACTCCCAACCAGGGCATAAAATATGTGAATGTAGTATTGAAGTTGTATGAAGGATGAAGGTGGTGTATATGAGGGGTTGATGCACAACATGGTTGCCATCTTAGATGACCTAACCCGAGATAGTGTTCTCCTCTATTCTCCCTTGCATGCCCATGCAGTAAGTACTTCTCTTCTCCTTTCCTTGCAGGACGTACAGGCAATTTTTTGTTTTCAGTTACAAGAACTCTCAGTGGAACATGAAAGGGGCATTTAGGCTTGTCTCACTACTTCCACCTAGGCTGGACAGGTCATCCTGTGGCCCTCAACAACTTAGCATCTTGACAAAGGTTGTGATAAGGGCATAGTCACCACAACAACTAGTCAGAGCACTTCCCATCTTCTGAGTTCAGCTGAAGAGGACTGAAGCTGAGCCACATGCACCAGATCGACCAAAGGACATTCTTAGAAGGGTCCAATGTCCTTAGTGATATTATGGGATATCTGCCTTCGTTATGGAGCCCGGATTCTGAGAACATTATGGAATACTCATTACAGGAGTACAAATTTAATTGAACTGTGAACATGCTGCACTCTCACCTGATTGGATACCCTTTCGAAGTGCTGCACTAGTTCTAAGTGGCATCTTCACCCCTTCCAACTGTAACTGGGTGAATATATAAGTAAAATTGTGAAGTAAAGGGTTTATCTTTACACTGTTGCAAAGCCATAGTTGGACAAACCCCTGGGCACCAGTGAGCATTGACCTTAACTTCCACAGTTGGGACCCGGTAGCCACTGTCTGGCCTATGGCCCACCAAACATGGTCTGCCAGGCTGGGTCCTAGCAGTGATGCCTGAAATGGACACTGAGACACACATCCACCCACAAAGACCTAGAAAAATTCTCTCACAGAGGTTTTTAGATTTTTTTCATATCAACCAGGGACCACACTTGCCTAACATTACTTAAATGCCAGAATATGCCCGTGGAAACTATGATAATGTGTGTAAGGTGTCCCTTGATACCTTATAGAGAAAGCAGTCCAGAATACGTGTGATGAACATTGTGAAGCAATATGTTAATCAGTCTTGATCATTCTCCAATGGGAACAGTACAACCGGAACTGCCAGGCCAGGTTCTACCTGAACCGGAACACAAGCAACCCAGAACCAGTTTCGCCCTAGTTAGGTCTCATCAGCGAGGTATGGCTTGGTTCCAGTGACACAGTTTTCCGGGGATCCACGTCTGGGTATACCCATCCCACTTAGGTCTGGACTGTTCAAATTGGATCTGGGTGAAGACTGGTTTGCATTTAGCATGGTGCAAACTAAGGTGGCATGGTGTGCAATATAATGATGGATTGGTGTGCAACCCTGATTCATTATCAGTGGCTGAGATTAATTTAAGCATTCCACACTTTTTTGTACACTTTAGAAAAACAATCCTTGGCAACTTTATGTAGCATGTAGGTGCTCACTTTGAAAATGTGACTCTAAAACATATTAACATTATTTGTAAAATGCGTAATGTATAGTACTTATGTGTACTGTTTGTAGCTGAGAAAAGGAATGTTTTATAATTCAAGTGACAACAATGTTTTTAAAAACAAACATGCAATTTAAGTGTGAATACACTCCTTAAGACTCAAAGTCAACAGCAAAACTCATACAAACCTTAGCAAAACATATTTTATGTGGAGAGGTGTGGTGCAGCAGCCAGGGCAGCTGACTTTGGAGCACAGGGCTCCCGATTCGATCCCTGGCTCCGGCGGCAGCTCAGCTCAGCACCATGCGACTCTGGACAATAGCTCACTTAATTTCCACCATGGCCCCCAGCGCCTTGAGACCCCTAAGGGTGAGTAGTTCGTGCTTTACAAATATGGATTTACATTTACATATTTACATATGTCACTCTTTACAGGTGTTTTTACCACATCATACCACTTCACACCGTCTTGTGGGATATTCCCAGCAAAGGCCATTGTTATGCCACTTTATTTTTACACTTCAACCATTGCAGGGAAGGGTGTTGGCACGGGAGCAGGGATACTCCATCAAGCGTAAGGTTTAGCATTTTCCTTGAGCCGGTCAATCATACTGGCGGATTCTGGAGAATGGATCCCACCACAACGACTGGGGCCATCTTGGACCAGTGTTGGGATTTTTCGGGATTTATTTACCCCTTTCCTCCTTTGTTTCCTAGGCTGCTTTCTGGGATCTCACGATCAAGCCTAGGGTAAATTATTTGGTGATTACATCAGCTTACTGATGCACCTGCTCATTGCACCGGGCTTTGCCTATCTCAGATAGTTGGGGGCTGCAGGTGTTGGAGTAAAGTGAGAGGGACTGAGGGAGTAATCGCCAGACAATAGGTAGTATTAAGTATAAAAGTGTGATGCCTCCCTAAAAGGCATTAAAGAAGCACACAGCCTGAGCCTGTTGGAATTTAACAGCTGTTTTCTCAAAGTGTGTGAATAAAGATTATTTCCAAGAACACAAATTTAAATGACCCTTTTAATAGGACATCCACTTGTATCTTATTTATATTTGCCGTTCCCTTTCCAGAAAACTATTTCATAATAATGAAAGTCACTTATACCTTATTATTCTTACAATTAGCATGGAGCAAATGGGGCATGCTGATGGGAGACAGCGTTTACAACGCAGTCATTCCATTGTAGTTCCTTTACAACACGGTTGTTACAACGACCGCGTTGCTAGAATCCGATGCATGTACAACGCAAGTCATTAGATTGACTTGCTGCAGGGGGTGCTCTAATCTAAGGAATAAATAGTATAATTTACTCTTCCAGCACCTTCCCTACTGTTGTGCAGGCTGGAGTTGGAATAGTAAATTATACTATTCCTAAGTCCAGCTGTTGTATTTTGGCAGCAATTAGGTTAGCATTAGCAGAAGCCATCCTGTATTTAGAGACTATCTTGTCCGTTTTGTGGAATCCATTTTGTATTTCTGTCAGCCATTTTGTTTGCCATGTGCTACCATGTGCTCTGTCCTACCTTCCTGTTAACTGCTCTTGAAATCTGCCTAGAGACGAGATATATTTAGCCTTTTCTGCTTCGCACATGCTCAGTTGAGCTTGCAGCTGTCCTTGCAGCTGTCCCCAGTCTGTAACTGTCAGGATGTGTTCACCAGAATTAGCCACTGTTAGCTCCTCCCACTTGTTGACTGTGAATTTCTGTATGACCATATATGTACCTAAAACCACCATTTTGTACTTGTACTGCCTTCTTTTGAGCCCCTGTGTGGGTATAAAAGGACCAAGCTCCTTCCATTCAGTGTGCTACTTCATACATTACTGAAGGGTGCTGTGTGAATGTAGTTCCACATCATGAGGTTTAATAAACTCTGTATTTTCTATTCCAGTTTCTGTGCCAACTTCTATTCTATGGTCTGAGGACTCTGTGCATAGAAGGGAGAACCCCTAGTACTGTAAGGCCTTGCTGAGGCTCACCACCACACAGCACGTCCCCAACAGCAATTTGATCTGATGACTTGCGTTGTAAAGGTATCGCATTCTAACAACACGATCGTTGTAACGACCGCGTTGTAAAGGAACGCAATGTAATAGCATGCGATGTAACATGCTATATTCCGTGCTGACCAGTTTTGAAAGGAATGAATTAGAGTGAGATCCGTATTTAGATTCGAAATATAAATGCTGAATAACAGTGGAGCTAAGGTATAGACCGTATACCACGCATTGGGGTGTCCAGGTTCTAGTTTAGCCTTATTCAGAAAAGGTTTTTTCATAGTTAAATCTATCTTCAGCCACACCTAAAAATACAAACCTTCCCAGTCTCCATTCCCTGATATTGACAGAGCTCAACCTGCCCCTGACTTTATCTAATGTACAGCACAATAAAGACCTTAAAAAAAGAAAGTAACAACTTGCACAAATAGGCAGAACATTTTCTAACACAGATTTCTTACCAGTTTAGTGCTATATTGAAGGCAGCTTAGATCTAACATCCGAGAACCCTTGTATGACACGTGGAACTTGTTGGACAGATGACTGGTGCAACCCCTGCCTCATTCAGATGTAGTGATTACCATTTTCTTGAGCCTTCAGGAAAATAGAAGCAGACACGATCCAGTCCTCAAGGTACACAAATATGTCATATGTAAATAAGAAAGAGCACAACTAGTGCAAGCACCTTTGTAAATCTCTACGAGAAGTCAGTAGCCAAAAGGCAAGACCCGTAACTGAAAGTGCTGATCTCCAACAGCAAGCCAAAGAACATCCTGACTCTCCAGGTGGACAAGAATGTTAAAATAAGCATCTTGGAGGTCCAATGTGACAAGAAAATCATTATGTGCCAGTACAGGATGTATTGCTTGAACTGGAATCATTTTGAAGTGTTCCACTATGACATCCTTGTTTAAGGCTTTGCGATCGAGGACTGGTCGAAGCCTGCTATCGTGCTTGGGAGCAAGAAACTACAGGGAATAAAATCTTTTTTCCACTTGAGATGATCGAACCGAAATTATTGACTTTTTCCTTTGTCTAAAAGAACTTGAACCCCTTGTTATATCACTTGAAACTTTGTCATCTATTGGCACTGGGGTAGGAAGGAACTGCCCCCAATGAGGAGGACAGGAAAAGGAATTTGATAGCTGTACTTGATGACCTGCAGGACCCACTTGCCTATTAATGGAGATATACTTCTGAGAAACAAAACTGAGCCAGTAATGCACCAACTTCTTGATAGTCATTTTTGGGACTGCTCTTGACCAGAATAAATGTTCAGTCGACTTTTGTTGCAAAATGCGACCTCTACCATGTGCCCAGCTTAGAAAGGGACATTTGCCCGACAGGAGCTGGGTTGGCTTGCCGTTGATAAAAAACTTCTTCCCGACTGAAAGCTGAAAGGATTGCAAAATCTTTTATTCTTCCACAGCTCTCTGTACTATTTGATCCAATTCTGGCCCAAACCACTTTTTCCCAGTAAAGAAGCTTCATAATGAGAGATATCTGACTGGCATTCAACTTCCTGAACTTCAATCATTACAGTCTATGGTGAGCCACAGATGCTCCAGCTGAGTATGAGACTCCCCTCAAACTAGCAAAACTAATGTCCAAAAGGAATGTAGCCAGTACCGCCATACTGGCCAGTATTGGAGTCATTGTTCTGGAGGGCATACTATAGTGACTGGAAATCCTTAAGAAAAGCTTGTGAGAAGTAGGCTGCATAAGTACTTGTTCTAATGGAGACATTTTCTGCAGCATAAGATCGCTTAAGTGAAGCTGTAACTTTCTTATCCACTGCATCTGACAAGGTGGAATGCTCTGAAGCCAGACTAGGTGTGGATGCCATTGTGGCCGGAATTGTATTGACGTTCGGTTTTTGACGAAAAAAAGCCCATCAACTTCTTTAAGCACGTATCGCCTTATTAAGAAAGCAAGGCATCAGCTGTTTGTCAGGATCTTTCCCTTCCTTTCACAGGATCGACTTAATTACCTATTGGAGAGGCAAATCATCGGAGATACAGAATACTATATGAAGAATAAAATCCCTCCTCCCTTTTCTTCAAAACCCAAGACCTACATAATGTGTTTGAGGAGGTCTCTCAACGTTGAACCTTGGATATATTTGCCTCTAGGTACCGACTATGGTCCTCATCATTTTGGTCCAACTTTTGCTTCTTTGATGTGGACTTCACCAATACAGAGTCAACAGCCTCCTTGATTGGAGACTGTAACCCTGAAAGCAAGCTTAAAGGACTGCCTCCTCCTCTTCAGGGGGCTGATCCACATTGTGCACCGTGCTGGTAGCCTTTCTGCCCTTCAAGGCAAAGAGCCCGGTTGGAATGCCCTAAAAGCAGTGTTATTCCTGCTTTAGTAGTGTTGCTGGGCAAGGGGATCTCCCTCTAGCAATATCCCATTGCCCAACACAACAGTGCTGCCTCCGGAAGCCGAGGGTGCAATATAGCTGCCGGTTCCAGCTTCAGACACCATAGACAAAGCTCCCCAGCAGCCCAATAAACAGTGTGAACAAAGTTACCTGTCTCTCGCCTGCGAGGACAGAGAAAAATACAGGAAGATGGGCAGAGAAAGGAGCTTTTATTCTATTTCTAATAGAAATAGATAACCTCTTCAAGCTGTTGGCATGAGAGATCCCTACTATTGTAAACCTCTGTCAGAGGCGAAGTTGCCTCACAAGTAAGAACTGGGACGAGGAGGACAGAGATGAGGAGTGTTTAGATTATCTTTTTGTAGCTAACACATACTAAGTCCTCAATTATGCTAACTTTCTTGGCCTCAAATTGCTTAAGCCGTCAAGCCATTTAGAATGTGTTGGACACTGAGGCAGGCAGTCAGAAGTCATGCCCGTTTCAGCTTTTTCACACTGTGCATGGAAAGGCCTCTCTTTTGTTAGTCTTGCGTCCCTTCACCGTGTCTGAGTGATATGGTATTCCGGTTGAAATATAATCATGTGTCTACATAGGGGGTATCATAGTAACGAGGTTCTGCAATTCTACATCTAATGAATATCTCCTTACAAATCTGTCCTTTTCTTCTCAGCATGGAGGCTCCATGCTTGTCCTGAGGGTAACCTGTAGCTATTTCGTCAACCTGATTTGAAAGTTATAGTGATGGGAACTAGGACAATAAGGCTGCCCTCAAGACAAGCAGCTCTTCCGTTTCCATGGTCCATGTGTGAATGGCTCACGTAGTCCAGGTTTTTAACTTCCCCAACTGGAACTTCTACTTCTCTTTGTCCCATAATAATATCTGGACTGCGAGTCCCAAAATGCAAAGCAAACACCTACCATAAATAAGTTGCTCTCACACCTGACCTGAAATGTTGAGAACTATGGACAAGCCACCAAGATGTTGGCTCTCTCTTTTTTATGTGGCATTTCACTTTAAAGTATTATCTTTTGTTAGACAATCCCCTTTGAAGAAGTATTTAATTAATGGGGCTTCCACTGAGAAACGTTCATGTCGAGTTATGATTCATTACTTAGGATGCTTTACCATTTATTTTTAAAAAAATGTTAATTTCTTGAACTGTTGACCCCCATCTTCCCAGATGGCGAAGATGGAGATATGAACACGCAGTTCTTTCTGTGAAGTTGAGTATGACCTGATTTTTTCCCGCCAGTTTTCAGTCGTGTTTTTCATGGGAAAGTTTCATAACTATTGATAGCTCTAATTTCATGTTTATTGTTTTCTTAGTTTAAAAAAAATCCACGCTGCATTCAGAACCGATTAATGGTGTGATTTATCTTAGCAGCAGCTGTCAAAGAACTATTGAGAATGACAAATGCTATATTTCAAGTGAAAGAACCCAGGCCCGCAGCCAAGCTTCGATGTTGCTGGGAGTCACGTGACAGCATCGGATCCGTGACTCCATGGTTGGCTACAGAAATGCAGATAAGATGCCGAATTCCTGCCGCATTTATTGTGCCGCAGAACAGAGATTACGTTGTAAATCTAATTTACTTTAACTCTGGGTGTGGGAGAATTGTGGCAGGTGACAGTGTGAAACAGGCAAGAAAACTGACAATAGGACGTGAAGATGCACAGGCATGCGTCTAAAAACAAATTACAATCAGGTCTCAGCAAGAAGCATGTGTCCAAAAGAATGTGAAGGCCATCACAGATGTGAACACTCGCTTTTTCAAGGTAGCAGAGTTAATATTTTTTTGTAAAAAAAATGCTGTTATAGAAAGAGAAGGTAGATTTCTGAAATGCCATTGTATTTTTGTGATTTGAATGGATCTTTCTTGTGTTTTTTTACCCCTATACAGGGCCGTCAAACTTTTCCAAATCAGGAGTTTGGTTTTGAAATATAAAAAAAAAACGAATTCCCACCACACCACGAAAGTTTTATCCCATGGAATGGGTGTCATTTTTTATGTGTTTTCTCTCCGTCACCACTAGGATATAAGGACCGTCAAAAAAACGTATCTGACCCTCCACACAATTTGGAGTGGACGGTCCAATAGCTTAATTCTGATGGCGCCTACTCTGTTGGATGGTCGGAGGAAGTTTTACACCAATGCAGTAAATTTGTATTTGTTGTAGTAAAACTTCAATCAGCCCTACTCCAAATTGGGTGGGCGGGGGTTAAATTTGGGGGTCAGAGTACTCTGTCGCTATTACAAAAGAGTACCAATCCATCAAGTCTAAATCAGCCCCAGAGGCCCACATAGTACCAATCAGTACTGACCCTGCTCCTCCTAGGTCATCTCAACCATTCACCCTGTGTCCCACTGTTTTTTCAGTTAATTTGAGATGCACACCTCAGACTCTCATTGACTAAGCTACGCCTCACCAGCATATTTCACGAAGCTGTGAGCAAGCCCTGATTTTTTTCAAAATTATTCATGCATTGGGATACCTAATTTTCCCATACTAAAAAGGAACCCGAATAATGTAGCTACACAACCATCTTGCTAGCAACAGAGGTCCTCCTCCTCAGACAATCCCCCTCCGCCTGGGACGACTCTTGGTGGCCCTCGGCGCTGGGAACTGCACCGACGCCCACAGACCACGCATGCAACCTGGGTTTCATCCTGAACTCCTCCCTCACGATGACCAAACAAGTCAACGCTGTCTCGTCCTCTTGCTTCAACACCCTGCGAATGCTTCGAAAGATCTTTCGATGGGTCCCCACAAAAACCAGAAGAACAGTCACCTAGGCCCTGGTCACCAGCCGACTGGACTACGGGAACGCCCTATATGCAGGAACCACCGCCAAACTTCAGACTCGGCTCCAAGGCATACAAAATCCCTCCGCACGACTCATCCTCGACATCCCTCGCCACAGCCACATATCCACCCACCTGAGAAACCACCACTGGCTCCCCGTCAACAAAAGGATCACGTTCAGCCTGCTCACCCACGCACACAAAGCGCTCCACAACATGGGCCCGACTACCTCAACAGCCGACTCTCGTTCTACACCCCGATCGCCAGCTTCGCTCTACCAACCTCGCCCTCGCCATCGTTCCATGTATTTGCAGAACCGCCTCCGGAGGAAGATCTTTCTCCTACCTGGCTGCGAAAACCTGGAACTCCCTCCCCATCCACCTACGACTGACCCAAGACCATCTCAGCTTCAGGAAGCACCTCAAGACCTGGCTCTTCGAGAAGTAGCAGCGTCCCCCCCCCCTAGCGCCTTGAGACCCTCACGAGTGAGTAGCGCGCTCTATAAATTTGATGATTGATTGATTGAGTTTTCCTCAGTGCCCCGTTCTTCTTTCCAACAGTTTAGGAGCATATCGAACAGCTTCTGCTTTGAACCTATAGATAATGATTACACCTAAACTTGAATTCAAGTCTTCAGAATGCCATAGGATATGTAAGGCAATCCCTTCTAGCCGAGAACTGTGACTGATGTCCTATATGCTCTGATCCTTATGGAATGATTGCCTTAGCTCTAACATTATCAGTTTAAATTGCTATTTTAATAAATGCTTTCTAAACCCTAAGACACTAACTTGTTAAGTTTGTAAGATATGTTACCATCACTGTCTTCTATGGCTATGGAATTTGCGATCAAATTACATAATGGATATATAAATATGCATTTTAAACTCTTGTAAAAGCTTTTATGGTTGTTCTAACAAACCGAATAAAGTATATTGAATCAAATCGAACTTGTTAATTTTTTTTATTGCCAATCTTTCTTGGCTCTGCAGCCTCCTGGTGAAAATAGCCTGAGCTGTCTCCGAATCTACTTGCACCTCCTGGATTCCTGATAGTTGTTCTATTACTCGAGATGCATGTCAGAGATTGTAACAATTTCCATTGGAGAGGACATTATGACCGGTTATCCGTCCTCAGCTTTCTTGACTTGACTGCCACTTTTGACTATCTAACAGCCGCAGCAGTATACTGTGGCTATTCTGTCCAAACTGTCTAAATATTCTTTAGAAGATAGTCAAACCAGACTCCTTCACCTCTAACAGGAGCACTGTAACCTTTGGTGTGCCTTAGTAATTTATATTTTCACACCTGCTCCCCAGCATCAATGTGCCTTTTATGATGTAGTTGTTCCATGGCCGAAGCCTTACCTTCCACTTCTGGCATCTTACAAATGTACGTGCATGTCCATGGCCACAGTGTGACTTTGCTTTCTTCATGGCTGCTCTGAGTCTTCTTGAAAAGAATAAGGAAGATTGGCTTCCAATCAAATTGAAGGAAGACCGAGGTTATGCCATTTATCCCTCACTATCTCCTTTACCGTCCCTTTATTGGGCCCATTGCCGCCTCCTTTTTTTAATATTCGGTCACAATTATGAAGTCTGACAAAAGCCTAAGAAAGAAGTCCTTAATTGATGCTTTGACGGAAGGAGCAATTCCGAACCTCTTTTCTGACAACCGTCATTGTGTTAGGATGTACCATAAAATTCAAAGTGAAGTAAACTATGAAATAAGTGGTAAATGCTGCTGAGGTACATGTATGAAAACTGAGATCTGTCAGCATAAAGTTCTAAATCTGACTTACAAATGCCCCATGCATGTATTCATTTATATCTTTGAAGGAAAATGCCCACCAATGGTCCCAAATCCAGGTTATTTGACCAGGAGACATCTTTCTTATTAGAGATTAACTTTCTTCATGTATTTGCTTCAGAAAAACGTTTTAAAACTTTGTTGTCAGGCCTGCTCCTCCTGCTGCTTACATATTGACTTACTAGAGACAATTTGGTTTGTCGTTCTTGTGATTTAGGCTCTGTAGCATAACATATTCATTCAAGCCATGGGAGATGTAATCCAAGCTGCAAATGAATGCAGAGAAGCAAACAGTGCTCTTATTGTTGACCAAAGCAAAACATCGGACTGAATGTCAAAGGGAATTAAACCTTTACCAAGAAAAGGCCATGGTGATGTTTAAATAAAGCCAGATGGTTGACATGTATATCTGGATGCCTTGGCAAAGGATTTATCATTATTTCACCTGTATATAGTTGGTTCTAGTCAACACATCTTTCCAGTGACCCCCAACTCATCAAGCACAATTTGTGTTAAATCCACTTTTTATACTTGCCAAGAAATAATTACCTCTCTTGTTGGGATCCATTAGTAAAAGGACACCTCATTAATCATCCCTAGTGCCCCCCTTCCTTGGAGAGAGGGAAGCTGGTTGGTGTAGGATCTGGTAACTGGTACCCACAGTTTAGAGTGGGTAAAAGAGTTGAAGGTTACCCTTCTAATGATGTCTGATAATTGAAACAGGCACACATGCTTAGAAAGTACAGTTCTAGAACGAGTTCATGGTTGGGATGTGCAAGGATTTAACTGTGATCCTCAGTCACAGCAGGAGCCAGTGAAATGCATTCATGGCATGCTTTTTGTTAATGGTTTTCTATAGATAAAGGCAGAGGTTTATAGCTTGTTTGGGTTTCTTTGGGTTCTTTGCTGGTTTTTTTTCTGGCATCTGCCTGTCGCAACTAGGGATCGGTGCCAGAGTGAAGGTAGCCAGAACAAAAATGAAATTTGCGGGAGAGATGATTGAGGGTTAGGTTATTTGTTTTACTCACATATAAAACAGAAAGAAAATCAAGGTAAACGTCCTCAGACATCCAGGGCAGAATCCCTGGTTGGGATGGTCCCGTCTTCACCAGGGCTTCTCCTGGACTTGTGATTGGGCACCCGGTGCTCCGCTTCTCAGGAGTTGATTATGCCGGCGTAGGTGGGATGGAACATAAAAAAAAAACAACACCGGAATGAGTCACCGAGGAAGTAGGCACTTCCTATCTCAAGGGAATAGGAGTGAGGGGAGAAGTCATGAGCCCAGATGTGACCTCCCTCCTCCCTCTAAACAGCGCCCTTCCCCTTCCCATGTCCCGTGAGCCCCTGTAGTTTTGCCCGTACCTTGGCAAGCCACCCCCCCTCCAGGAGGGTGGTTGGGTGAAACGCGGTCCGGTTGGGCTCCCGGCTTGATGTCTTCATCTGCGGCAGCAGCCCTCACCTCAGTGTCCTCTTCTATAACCGCTTGGCTCAGTCCAGACAATATTCCGCCTCTGCTTGCTACCGCCGTCCACGCCACGAACTCTGCTCCTGCTCTGGGGAATCCAGCTTCCACTTCGTGAGAGAAGTTTGGCCCTCTTGTTTTAGCCGCCCGCTCCGCTGATAGGCTGGTTTCAGACGACGTCGTGGGCCACCCCCCTTGGGTTTCTGCTTGAAGGCTGTTCTTAAAGGGTTCCAGCCCTTCCTGTACAAAGGGTGAGTTGACGTTTATCAGAGACTTGTCGGTGTCGAAGGGCAACAAAGTCCACAGTTCGTCATCGTACTTGTGACACAGTCAAAAGACAATACCACCTTAATGAATTGAGTATTGTAACTGGAAACTGCTATTTTGGAATTTTTGGCACCAGTTTTTGTTTTTTAAAGAAAACAAGGGATCCTAGATGACTGGGTATGCTGAAAGTGACAGAAGCAAGCCTCACTAAGGGTGAAAGCCTGGCACCTAGCAGAGGCCATCTAACCCAAAGATTCCTTCTCAGACCGCACTTGGATATTTTCAAGTTTGATTCATAGAGGCAAGCAGAATGACTTAAAGGGCAATGAAGCCAATAAAGGTAATCGTATGGTGCACTGTGCTTAAACCTAGAGCATATAGCACTTAGCTGACTTATTGGAAGGGACTTGTGGCGTCCTGGAGGAAGTTAATTGATAGATCTAGGAAGTGGGACTGTACAGTCTTATAGCTGGCACTATAGCAGATTCTCTTTTACATAGGGCAAGTAAGGTCTGTAAATAAAATGGATGTCCTTTGGTGGTCTATGTCACTAAAATATGGGCAGTAGGGAATTTTTAGGGTTTAAGGATGGGTAGCGTATGGGGTAGTAGGGGGCTTTTAGTGTTGAAGAAAGTGTGGTGTTTAGGGGTAGTAAGGCGTTTTTAGAGTTGTGGGATGGGAAGTGTTGATATATATTTTTAATAAAAATACAAAGGTCAGTGATGTCCTCAATTATGTTAATTTACTTGTCATGAGTGATGTAATATGTGAGGTCATAAGCAGTGCATGGCAGGGACTTAAGTTATAGTTTGCCCAGTAATCTATAAGTGGTAAATGTTTGTGTTCATTTTAGAACCATACTTATTATATTATTACATTGTCTAACTATAATGTCACATAAACCTTTGTTTTTTCAGTCTATTTCTCTGGTTTTTGTTACGTAAAGTAAGATTGTATTACCATATCTAACTATATAGTCACTCTGCAATCTGGAAGTCCAGGTACACCTCCTTCCCATCCTTTTTTACAACCATCTCACATAACACTTGTTTCACGCCTGCGCTAACAACCCAACATTCAAGGTTTGTCAGAAAGAAAATGTCTTATGGTGGCTCCCTCTTTGTAAATCAACAGGTTCTATTGTTTGAAGACCTCAAGTGGAAATTCATCCTTCCAGAATCTGAATGGTTTGCATATACTCCACTCTGGCACTGGGTGTTACATCTATTAATGACCACTAACTGGCCTGGAGAGATGGTTCAAAGATGGGCCACATGACAGAACTCCGATTTCTACTTTTTACAATTTCCTCCTCAAATCCGTCAATGATTCTAAAACAGCATGGCCAAAAGGGTGGGTGAGAGAACTGAGGCAGGAATTCAAGCCTGAAAACCTGGAGCAATCAATTTCACAGGGCACGAACATTTGCTTCCGTTGTTTAGCAGCGTGAAACACAATATAAAATGTTAACTTATTGGTACCACATTCCTGAAAAGAGTGCTAAGTGGCATGCTTCAGAGAGCGATAGGTGTCGGAGGGGTTGTGCGCCACGGGTTCTCTTCTCCATTTTCCTGGGTATTGCCCCAGATTGGGTCGCTATTGGGAGGAACTTAATAATGAACTGAACAGGCCATTTGAAACCCAGATCCTGGAGGACTTAGGTGTTATCCTACTAGAGCTCCCCTACGCCATAAAAAAGCCCTGAAGTGCCTTAGGGACAAGCAGGTGGCCATAGCATAGAGGTGGGGATACAGTGCCTCCTAGGGCTTTGGGATAAAGCTACTCTACATGGCTAGCCCAGTCATGGAATGTCTTGTTATGGAGAGGATTGTGCTGGTGTCAGACAACAAATTAAAGGCCCACGAGGTAGATTGGAAGCCTTATATACAAATCCTGGACTACAACTTTTTTTTTAATTATATTTTTATTGGCACTCGAAATATTTTGCATGTTGACATTCATATAATTATAAAATAAAAACAGAAATTACACTAATTACTTGGTTACAAAACTGGCATGTTACAAATTAATGTGTGGCCCACAACTGTAAGGAATTTGCATGCCCGAGCTATCTTGGGGCAGTGCGGCTTATCCCAGAAGAAGGCTGTTGATCTTAGCCAGGTGAATGAGAAGAACTAGTGTCCTCGTGTTTGCCCTCAGTATTCCACATAGTGCTCACTGAGAATCAGAATGACCACTTAATTTGTTTTGGTGGACTCCAAGGGGGATGGAGAGGGTGGGTGGGGGTTTTGTCATGTAGTATGTCTTCTTTATTTTTCAGTGTCCATACCGGTCGGCTGGTTGTAGGCGATGTTATCTGTTCCTTAACCAAAAATAAAAATACAGTTAAACCTAAATGTGGTGGAAGGGGGGTGGATCAAGCACGGGACACACTGTGCCTTTTTTGTTAGATTCCTAAGGGAGGTTTTGGTTCTGGTTAAGTTTGCATGTTGATTCGGACATTGGTCTGTCTTTCCCTTCATGGTTATTATTCGCTCTAAAAATATCACCATATGTGAAGCAGGGATATGGTAAGCTTGGTCTCCAGGGGTATTGCAGTCTCTATAGCATCCGTTTTGGACATTCATATGGTCAAGAAAAACATGACTCCTGCTGGTTACTTGATAAGGATTGTCACATTATTAAAGGTTGACACTATGGGCCTGATTAAGATGTCGGTCGGAAAGCCTCCAGCTGCTGGTTGGAGGCTTTCCAAATGACACGTTAGGTTTAAACTAGTCTGACCGCCATCATGATGATGGCGGTCGGAGTTTTAAACTGGCGGAGGAATTTGACACATTTCCAATTAGCTCAAGGAGCCTGTTGGAAGGCTGTAATAATCCGTTAAGGACGGTGTTTCCGCCATCGGGATTATGAAGTTATTTCCGACAGACAATCTATGTTGGCCTTTCCGACATGGATTGGCTGTTGGAAACTGACTTTGGGGGCCCCTAGCATGGCCACCTTCCTCGCTGGCCATTTGTATTAGGGCCTGGGCGGTAGCTATGGTGCCCCCCTAAACATCCCTGCACCATGAGGTGCCTGCCACACGGTGTAGGGATGTTTACAAACTTCCATTTTTCAATGGGAGCTTCTGCTGCGGACAGTTTTGACCCACCACATAAGCTTCCATTAAAAAATGGACGTTTAAGACCATGTGGGGTTGCATCTTAATGGGGTTGTTGGAACCGCCGACCTATGGTCAGGTGGCTCCTTCCCTGAAACGGTGTCAGTCGGAGGCAACTTCGACCAACATCGTAATTAGGGCCTATGTCTTCTGCCATCTGGTAAAGCACAGAGATATATAATAGTCTAAAATGCAAAAAACTTGTGAACCCTCAAACCACCTTGTACGAGGGGGTGTCAATAAATGTTGCCTTTTTCTAGGTTTGCAATGATCTGATTTTTTCTTCAGGATAAGACTAATTATGGCAACCTCATCGAAGGATCATAACTGCTTACAATTTCACCAAGGTTCACCGGACTTCCGGAATTCACCCAGGGAAATGACTTCATTGTCATAAAACAAATAAATAAAAAATATTAAAATCTTTTGCACAGATTTCGTAAATATCACCTGTTCATTTTAGATTTTATATGTCATTTTAACTTCAACACATAATGCTGTTGAGCTTTTGATGCATTAAAACTTTGCTTTTATTTTTTAATTAGGAAATCTGCACATTCCAACTTCATTTTACTTCATTGTCCAACGTATTTATGTTTGCCTCTTACACGCTTATCAGAAGCAGTGGCTTATCATTAAGGGGCAGATGTACGACCGTTTTTTGCAGTCTTGAATGGGAATTGGACACGTTTGCGACTGCAAAATAGGTCAACCCCATGTACAAACCATATTTTGCGACTCCCTAACCTATTAGCGACTCGCAAAATATGGTTTGCGACTCACAATATGGAAGGGGTGTACCAAGGGCGTCCCTTTCTAATAGCGAATCTCACACCTATGTATTTGCAGTTTACCACTCTTTTCAAAAGGGTGGTAAGCCACTTGCAAATCGGAAGGGGTCCCCAGGGTCTCCTTCCCCTTTGTGAATAGGTGCGAAAATATTTTTTAAGAACAGGCAATGGCCCCAGGGATCACTGCCTGCACTTAAAAAACGAAACTGAAAAGTTTCATTTTTCTTTTTTAAATCCATCCTGTTTTCCTTTAAGGCTGCATTTTTAAAAACTGCTTTATTGAAAAAACATATTGTGGGGTAACAATAGATCGTGTAAGGCCAAATGAGGTCCTAAAAAAGAAAGAGCTGTTGATTTAAGAAAGTGTTAATCACTTAGACTATGGCATAGGGCTTATTTTTGAATAAATGCTAGAGGGAGTAATAGTAGACAGTTTCTAATTGTACGAAGGGACACAGGTGGGCACTGACATAATACATTATTTATTTATAAATATTATATCAAAACTTTTGAAATATAGTTCAGGTGCTCACAAGAAAGTGAAAAAGTGCGTGATGTGGCGAGTGAAGGTGACATTTAAAAATATACATCGCATTGACAACATAAGCAGAAACTCCTGACGATAATTTTAAACAGTAAAGGAGTTTTTTGTTGTATAAAAGCTTGACAGCTTTTCGATCTCAATGATTTGAGATCTTCATCAGGGCAAGATTTGTGAGCATGAGGAATTAGGCAACCCGGAAGGAAGCTGATTAATTTATGGAATAAAGCTTGAAGGGTCAAGGGGAGGAATCTGGACCCAAGAGCCATCTAGGGATACATTAATGCAAGTCCAGGGCCCTCCAGGAGCCAAGTTAATGAGGCAGTTGAGGAGAGCAAAAAAGGGTTAGGGTTACGCACTCCGCAGTTGTTAATGTGTTATAAGTTGTGGTGTGTTCCTGAGATATCACTCCCCGACAAGGTGTGGTAATCAAGAAACAGTCTGCGACACTTGAGATAAGTGCCGTCTCTCTGGGCACAACCAATTGGACGTAGAAACGTTCTGAAAAATTGTAATCAAACTTCAAGAAATGGTAGTTTCCATCATAGTTTATTCCATGTTATATCCACAGGAAATAGTTCAAATATTTAGCAAATTGCAGGTTTGACATCCTTAAACTTCCCAAAATATACACATGAATCATTGAGGATTCACCCAATGCATTTCGGACTAATTTATAGTCCTTTGTCAGGGGTAGTCTGAAAATAATGTAAACAAATAATATATGTAGGCTCATTGCAAGTGTCAAATTGCACAAACACGTTAAAGTCAAATATCTGATGATAACTAACACGCTGTATAGTAATAACAAATTCAGCCCATATAACGTCTCGAATGGAATGAAGAATACCTGAAGCCCCAAGGTGGGTAGTATAAAGCAGAATAAAAAAAACGCCACAAAGTGGTAAGAAGGTAATTAGGAAACAGTTGACATAAACCGCAAAGCAGAGTGTACCATGTGTATACCATATTAGCCCGGGATGTTTCAAAACAAGTGTTACCAAATGAGAAACGGAATGATAATACAAGAAGTGAGAGTGAATTGAAACAAATGTTGCAGTTGAGGAGAGAGCAGGAGCTCAAGGATATGAGCTTACCCAACCCCGTTCCCCCTTTCTTGCTTTCCCCCACCCTCCAGAAAAAAGGTCTATGATTCATAATAGCACTTTTACTGTCCACTACCCCTTCCCCATTGTAGCTTGCCCCTTAACACAGCCCCTGCCGTTGCTTGCACCCCCTTCCCTGTAGCTGCTTACACTTTACGCCCCTCCCACTAGAAGAAACAAGCCTGGGCAAAACCTGTAGGTCTCACCTATGCAAGATCTATTAGCTTAGTCAATGTTTTTTTTTCACCATGTCGCTTAAATTGTGTTATCAAGCAAATTATTTATTTTACTACAAATCTTTTTTCTTAATTATCGCATATGAAAGCACTTCCAGATATGTGAGTTCAGACTACCTGCTGTACAAATATAAAACTTTAAGTACTTCTCAATGCAGCGCTATAATGTACCTATTAGTGTTAAAGCTTCCATGTTAAAGAACAGTAGATGTTGCAGCACCCAGGATAAAGTGCTGCATGGCCAAATACTTATAAGGTCCCAAAGGCAAGACCTCTTGGCTATGCCAATGCTTGTTAGACATAGGTGCATTTCTCATTGTTTAGTGTCTTCAAAATATTATTTTTTCTGCTTCAGTTTGATCACATATATCTGCTGAAGGTATACACATGTGACATGTTTCACTCTATAAAGCTTACCACCAGCTGCTCAGTTACTGATATTATTTCCACTTGCTTTGAATTTCGCATTCCATGCCATCAGCAAATTATTTTTGACCTTCTAACACTTCTGTTCATCTACTCAAATATTTCAATCGAACTTTCCAGCAGTTTGCTTTGCACTAACTTGAGAACAAACCTATCCAAACAAAAAAGCAAATTTAAGTAATCCATGAACAATACTATTGTGTGTACACCCACTTCTTAAAAGTTATCCTTTTGTACTAGTCGGTTAAGTGTCATCTATTTACTTTGTCCTACGGTAAAGACGTAAATCATCAGTGTGTATTTTTTTAAATGGTCATTTGATTGAGACCACCAAATCATTTTGCCATGTTCAGTTAGTAACACTCTTGTATGAATATATATATAAAACCTAAAGGCGATGGGTAGTTATAGTTATGATCAATTTTTCCCATAGACGTAGCATTTTTCGTTTGGCTAAAACGTTTGGCGCATTTGGTGAATTTTCACAAAAGTTTAAAAACTAGCATTCTAGATACTTTAGCTGGTGTTTGGAAAGTTTCGGGGTGATTGGTCAAGCAGGTGGCTGAGAAAAAGGGTGAGTCCCAGAACGATTTTTGCCCGTGCAATGTCTAAGGAGATTTTGCATTTTTTAACACGACTACAGCCTGAAACTCTGAACGGATTTGCAGCACATTTTGCAGAAAGGTAGATCTTGCTGTAGACAGTGCCCTTTTTATAATTTTGTGTAAATCTGTTCATTACTTTGAGAGTTCTTAAAGAAGGAAAAATATAGATATCTAGTGATGCGGATCCTTCGCAGATTCACAGGTACCTGCAGATCCGGTGAAAAGCAAGGCCCTGACTGGATGACCACAACCTGAAGGGAAAGTTGGGGCTGCCATTTTGTTTCTTGGCTGGGCCACTGGGGAGAAAACGTAAACAAAAACACACATAAGGGGTCAGGATTGAGGGCTCCTGAGCCCATAGGACATATGGAGGGGTTTCTGAGAAACCCCTCATGGGCAAAAAATCGCTCACTTTTCTTTTTTTTTTTACTGAACCAAGGATCCACCACCATGCACAGCACGACCCCCAATGTAAATGCGCAATGGATCCAGGAATCCAAAAGCCAATTGTGAAAAATAAATTCACACACCATACCCCACAGCTCACGGGTAAGGCAGTGCATAGTGTGGGGATGTGTACATGTGGGGGCGTTGGCCGCAGGCCCTATGCCAACCCCTGCCAGACATGGCCAAAGGCCATGCACAGCGGTGGTTGTATTAACCTACAGTAAATATATATTACTTTACGTTAGAATAACCATAGAAAAAAAAAGTTACAGGAGGGTAATAGTTAGCCTGATGTTTTACCCACACAAAAACACAGAAATTCAGCTGTAATAGTTATACTTATCTGAAGTATGTATAACTCATGCTGTTAAGTAACTTTAGGTTACGAATTATAATTTCTTAACTTAAGTATAACTATAACGGTGGAATTTCAACGGTTTTGTGTGCGCAAAACTTCAAATTAACTATGAACCCCTGTAACCTTTGTTTTTTTCAGTAAATATATATAGATAGATAGATACATACATACATACATACATACATACATACATACATGCATACATACATATTTTGGACCAATAGCATGATTCCCTCATCAAAGTCCTTTGGTCCTTGTGAGCCGAGGAGAGTTCTTAGTATGTGTCTTGTTAATGCCCACTGTGGTCAAGATTTCTTTAGTTTGCCCTTTATTATTGTGCACTGAACTCAAGGTGTTCTGATCAGGGCCGGACTGGCCATAGCGGGCATTGTGCGTTTCTCCGGGAGGCTGGTAGGGTGGGTGCCAATTTTGCAGTGTTGGGGGGGGGCATTTTTTTTACTGGGGTCCAGTTTTGCAGCAGTACGACTATATCATCCCCCAGTAACAAAAGCAGGGGGCTGGTCAATTAAAATTGCCAGGGCTGATTTGGGTTCGCAGTCTGGCCCCGGCTCTGATAAGTAATTTTTTTCACCCAGTAGTTGGTGGACAGATAGGTGTCCTGCGTGCATTCATCGCCTTGTGCTCTAAAGGCTTAAAGTTGTGATCCTTGTAAATTTCAAGCAAAGCCTCAGAATGGCCGTGAGTAACACAAGGCGCCCACAGATGCTAGTCCGGTTTAGGGAGCCCTACGCAGAGGCCCAACTAGAGCCAAATTTTGGTGAGGGGGGAGAGGGGCGCTGACAAAAATGTTAGTGTGGGGCTAATTCTTCCAGCAGGGGCTCTAAGAAGGGTTGAAAACACAACAAAGCCTCGTCAGCAAGTAAATGGTCTTTTAAAGACCTGTGAAGTACTCGGGTGCGGTTGCAGTAAGACGGTCGGCAGCTCGGGAAAGTGTCTCAGCCCGGGCTGACTCACATGAGGGGGGGGGGGGGGGGGGCAGAAGCCCTTTGAGCCCAATGGGTGTTCTACGCCTGGACCTATGGGATTGCCAGTGCTTGAAATTGAAAAATAGAAGAGGAAGTACCTGCTTGTTTCTGAGAAGTGCCGGTACTCTCCAATTAAAAGTATTGCATCTCTCTGCAGAAGTGTCGGTACTCTCCCTCTCAAAATAAAAAAGTGCTGGTACTCTGTACTGGACAGTACTGGCCATTTAAAGCACTGGGAATAGCAGGAGGCTACACCTCGGGATAATCTGGATAGTAGAAAGTCTGAACCTGATCACAGAATTTGCACTGGGTGAAGCTGCCACTATAGGCCCCTTGGCTGGCCTAATATTTATTCTGTGACCTCTGCGTCTACATTGAACGTAGAGTCCCCGCTGGCGCGGTGCCAGTTTGTGTTGGGGATGGGATTGTGTGGCCGTGTGATCCATGCTTCTCACAGAGCTGTGGCGTGGGTTCTCTTCACAGGGGATAGATATCCAGGCGCGCGGCGTCGGCGGCATGTGTTGGTGGCCAGTGGTGTGGCTGCTGGAAGCCCCTTAGGCGCGTGGCTTCACATTCCCTTGGAGCCTGCCCCCTAGCGGAGCTCTGTGGAAGCTACACATTTCCCGTCCCAATCCGTGGCTGGCACTCGTACAAACGAGAGGAGCGCGCGGGTCCCTGCGCCTCCCAGCCAGATGCTAAGAAAGATCAGGCCTCGCGACGCTCTTCTCGCGCTTGTTTTCTTTGCGAATCTTTTGAGTGGATCCTGTCCTGCACCTGTTCAAACCTCGTGACGGGACTGTTTGAAATGCAAACAGCCGTTGATTGAGTGCATTATGAGGCTCATTGTCGAGCGCGGCAGGCCGCTCACGGGGAGCTTTCATGGCGCCCCGTGCGCCCGGTCACGCTTCTTTGTGGCTGCTCCGATATGAGGTTGGAGGCTTTGAGGCCTGCAGAGATGAAAGCGCGAACACCTATTCAAACAGCTCCATCAGATACGTGTGAGCGGCAGGGAGGACTCAGTCTAAGGCCGGACCAGCCAGGGGCAGCGATTGCACATTACCGCCGCCTGTAAGGCTTATGCTCAGTGCTTAAAATGGGCCGGTACTTTTTTTTATTTTGAAAGGGAGAGTACCTGCACTTCTCACGAAAAACGTTGTACTTTATGGTACGGAGTACCTGCACTTCTATTTCTCCATTTCAAGCACTGATTATGCTAATCAAGGGCAATCACTGCACACTGCTCCCACACAAGGTGAAACACCTCCCATCCCAGAGAGGGACGGATGCTCCACACTACCACATTCAAATGAAGTGCAGGCCCGCCCAGGAGGTAGTTTTATTTCACATTTATTTTCCCCCCTCTGCACTCCCTCACAGCCTAATAGACCATATAAGTGGCATAGCCATCAATTACCATTTATTCTCACAAACTCCTATATATATATATATATATATATATATATATATATATATATATATATATATATATATATATATATATATATATATATATATATATATATATATATATATACATACATACATATACATATACATATATATATATATATATATATATATATATATATATATATATATATATAATAGCTTGCATCCACTTCATTGGAGAGGTGCCCAGAGGGTCCATGCGATGAGGCATGCTACCCATTGGCCGGTGAGGGCTGTCATCCTTAAACAGGGAGGGACCGCTCCTTCCTGGTTTGTGTAATTCCCCGTATAAAGGCAGATCTTTTTTTGTGGTACTGTGGTGCTTAGACTCATGCCAGCCAAGGAGAGTCACTGAACACTGCCACCATACACTGCAGCTTGCACCCATCTCAGCCAGAAGCCGCAGGTGCACACTTCCACCATCAACTGAAGTACAGGCCTATGATAGCCATGAGTGGCCACTGCTGACTACCACCACACAGACTGGAGCTCATGCCCATGGCAGCCAAGGACACCAACTGCACACTACCACCGCCAGTTGGTGCTTACGTTCATGCCAACCAAGTAGAGTCACACTGCTAATTACAAAGACTTGAGTTCCGCCCATCCCTTTCACCAGTTGCGTCTACTCATTTCCACCATCAACGGAAACACAGGCCTTCGACTACCACTGCAAACTACCACCACACAGACTGGTGCTCAGGCCTATGACAGCCACAGGCGGGAATTGCACATTACCATCACCTGTTGGCACTTAATCCCATGCCAGCCAAGGAGAGTCATTGAAAAATGCCACCACACAATGGAGCTGGCACCCTCTCAGCGAGAAGCATCAGCTGCACATTACGACCACCAATTGGAACTTAGGCCCACACCAATCACAGAGAGTAATGTACTGTAACACAGGCAACACAAATTGGAACTCAGGTTTATGACAAGCAGGGGTTGCTTCTGTGCATTACCACCCCAGACTCACTGGAGCTCAAGCAGTTGCCAGCAAGGAGCATCGGCTACAGATGACTACTACAAGCTGGTGCTTTGACCCAGGAGCCTTGTGTACTGCACGTGCTGCAGTGCGGGGTGTGCAGCAGCACCCCATATGAGTACTGTGTTATCTCGATCAGAATGATATCTGCTAAACCTCATATTGCCCATTTACAGGAAGAGACAGTTGTGTGGGCGAAGAAGTCTTTGATGTTTATGAAAAAACAACACTCGCTGAGAACAAATAAATCCTACCTTGTCAATTGCACATCTGGGGCTCAATTCAGTTGTGAATTGATGATTCTGCCTTTTACCATTGTTCCTGAATCAAGCACAATTTGCTGTTTTTTGTATCACAGTTTCAGTGGAAAATGAAGGCTCTTTTAATTAAAGCTTTGCGTGCAAATCTTAATGTATGGGAAAGCCTGCGTTAACCATTGTCACATACATGCAGGACCCAGATTTTGCACCTGATCATTTTTTTTGTATTATATGATTAGTTATAAACCGCTTTCCACGTATCATGCAAGGCCTTATAAAGAGGAGTGTGTTCTGCTTGCCCCTGTTTTGTAATTCATTCTGTAATAAATCGAAGAGCAACGTACAACAATAACTTTATGTATACAAACTATACAAGTGCTAATTGCATGGGCATTGCAATTAGGGCTTTAAGTTAGATTAAAAAAGTGGGGGTTACCTGAAAGGGGCACGGCCTATATAATTTAGGGTGTGGCTTAAACATATACACTAAATTTACGTGGGGTGCCACTCTATCCAATAATTTGCACAGAATCACAACTGCAACTGGCACAAGTGACCATTGCTCTATGCGTTTGCAGAGAGGCAAAGAATTGGATGGTCACGTATTCTGAACATTGTATAGCCCCTGAGAGGCACTGCCTTCCACAACTCAATTGTATCCCGTTATAAACACCTGTGAATGCCTGAATTCAATTTATGCACTGGATTAGAGTAATATGCCACCAGAGAAAAAGTAACACAACAGCCTGCAAAAAGCTAACACTAATAGGGATGGAAAAAATGCACACAAAATATAAGTAGGAACAACATGGATTACCTAAAGCATTTTTACATCCATTGTTCAGAACTCGATCAGTATTTTTGCAAGATGAGTTAAGGACATGAATACAGGGCCCGAAAGGGACTAGTTTCAATGTCCATTGTAAATTACATCCAGGGGGGATCTTTAAGCCCTGATTACAATACCAAGATGAAGAAGCACAACTCCACGGAAGGTTACACATCCCATGATTTGACCAAAGCCTGGTCAAAAGCAGGGATCCAAAACATAGACTATGTCTAGCCGAAGAACAAGCTACAAATGCCAAAGTGATGTTCAGTATCTGACTAGCTCATACCACTATTCAATGGGTGGGTGGATTGTTTATACATTTAGTAAACTGTGCAGGCGACTCTTGCTGAATACTCTGGAGCAAGGTCGCTTTGTTGGCACTAAAAGAATTACTACAAACCACAGCATTGCTTTTACAGTCTTAACAGACAGCATGTTTTATAGACCAACAACATTTATTACAAAATTAACCAATGACCGTGAGCCAGACATTCTATTGTATTATACTGGCATTTGCATAGTACCTTCCACCCCTGTAGGCATGAGTGATGCAGAGTGCTAGATCTGAGCTCAAGAAGGTTACTTTGTCCTCATTTGTAATCCTGATCCTGTGTGTGATGGCTGCAGAAAGTTGCCTTCTGTAACGAAGCATTGCCTCCTGCAAGCTGTGGCTGAAAGGCCTGTCTCTTCTGCAACAGAGCCTGTCTCCTGTAGGTAGGAGCTGCAGTGATTGTGCACACTAAGCGATGCACTGGTTACTATCAACGAGTTCACCTGTAATTTTGCAGGGAAAAGCACTGCCCTCTAGGTGTAGCAGCAGCAGTTGTGTGTCAGTGGCAGTGTTCTGTGTACTCTGGGTGCAGGGGCTTAGTTACCATTGTCAATGGCACCGGGCCCACAGGGTCCCATTTGACTCTGATAATTATTGTATTTTATGTACTTGCAGCAGTTAAACTGGCCATTTTCTTTTCTTGCACCAGGGAATATGGCTTTCTTGCTATGCTGGGGTGACCAGACGTCCCGGTTTTCCCCAGACAGTCCCGAATTTCGGTGAACTGTCCCAACACATTTCTTCGTTTTGAATAAATGTCCCGGGTTTTGGGACAAAGGTCAGGGAATTGTAGTTTTAAGGAGAATTGGATGGCATGCTCTCCTTACACTGACTCTTTAGAAGAATGAAAAAATTAGGTCATTTATTCAGTTTCCATCAGCAAGCACAGGAGGAGTTTGGCTTCATGCCCAGCAGAGGGGAGACAGGCAGGGGGCATAGAGTGGATGCCCTGCCATAGATAATGTTAAGCTAATGTAACATTGTAAATGTATGCCTGTATATCTGATCTGTGTGTGTGTGTATATATATATATATATGTATGTGTATATATATATATATATATATATATATATGTACAGAAACTCCTGACCGCCGAAAGTAGCGGTTTCAGCAGGCGTGGACCTCACTCCACAAATAGGTGCTTGTATTCAAAGTTCAACAAACACCAAAAAGCCACATCACACACTCCTGTGCCAGCAATCCATTTTATTCAGCAAAGTGAAAAGAGCTAGTGCCCTCCCTGACGCGTTTCGCTCCGCGGACGGAGCTTGATCACATGACGCGTCAGGAGTAGGCAGTGCATTAAATTGTAATTAAAAGCCCAAGCGCCTAAAGAAACAGGACGCAAGGGTTGCAACAACGCAAATGGTTCACAAATTCACAATGAAACCAAAAGTTTGGAACATTAATGTTTGTTAAATAAACAAAATATATATATATATGTATATATTCCTCCAGTCCCGCTTCCGTTCAAAACGGGCTGATACATGCTCGACGGTACACCAGGTAAGCTTTATTTTCACCTTCAGGGCATTTAACTGATAATGGCGAGTCGCCATCGCTGTCCCTCTGGCAGACGCGTTTCGGCGTGGATTGCCTCTTCAGTGCCTATTAAGTGTGACAGGGTACACTGGTGAGGGTCTTTTGAAAGTCCAGTGAATTAATCCTATTGGATGGTTTTGTGCGGCCACAAAGAACGGACTGCAGGATCTGGTCCGTGCCTCTCACTGCATGCTGGTAGTTTGAGTCTGTTTCAGCTCACACACTTCCAAGCCCCCACTCAGTCAGTAGGATGCGTTCCTTCTCATGCAGCACAACAATCGAAGAACACTCGTCCAGGCAGTGAACATAGTCCAATGTCTATGTACCATGCAAACTAGTAGTGCCCTGACGTTGTCAGCAAGCCGGTCGTGTTCTTCCTGTCGCTGCACTTTGAAGGTGATTCCGCTCACCTGTTGACACATCATACGGCAGACGATCCGCCGCTCTCTCCCCTGCCGGGTCTCATTAAAGACCCTTGCTGGGGGGCGCTGCGATGGGTATTTGGTACGCTCTCTCCACAGGTTTGTTGGCTTTGCGCAGAGCACCAAAACGAGAGGCGTGCCAGTCGTCAAGCACCAACCGCTTGACTACATACTCCTCCAGTCCCGCTTCCGTTCACAACGGGCTGACACATGCTCGACGGTACACCAGGTAAGCTTTATTTTCACCTTCAGGGCATTTTACTGATAATGGCGAGTCGCCATCGCTGTCCCTCTGGCAGACGCGTTTCGGCGTGGATTGCCTCTTCTGTGACAGTTAAGTGTGACAGGGTACACTGGTGAGGGTCTTTTGAAAGTCCAGTGTATTAATCCTATTGGATGGTTTTGTGCGGCCACAAAGAACGGACTGCAGGATCTGGTCCGTGCCTCTTACTGCATGCTGGTAGTTTGAGTCCGTTTCAGCTCACACACTTCCAAGCCCCCACTCAGTCAGTAGGATGCGTTCTTTCTCATGCAGCACAACAATAGAAGAACACTCGTCCTGGAAGTGAACATAGTCCAATGTCTATGTACCATACAAACTTGTAGTGCCCTGACGTTGTCAGCAAGCCGGTCGTGTTCTTCCTGTCGCTGCACTTTGACGGTGATTCCGCTCACCTGTTGACACGTCATATGGCGGACGATCCGCCGCTCTCTCCCCTGACGGGTCTCGCTGGGGGGGCGCTGCGATGCGTATTTAGTACGCTCTCTCCACAGGTTTTTTGGCTTTGCGCAGAGCACCAGAACGAGAGGCGTGCCAGTCGTCAAGCACCAACCGCTTGACTACATACTCCTATATATATATTCCTGAAAAAAACAAATGTTACTGAGACGTAATAGTTAGGCTCAGGCTTCACTCGTACAAAATCAGAGAAAATCAGCAGTTAGCTGAGGTAACTATAACTCCCACCCCCACAATGCATTGCTTATGACCTTACATATTATATCACTCATGACATAGTCAGTGACATCACTGACAACATCACTGATCATGGAGAAGGTGGCTTGGTGGTCTCCGATCAGCTCTTAGGAATCCGCTGTGAGGACTTACAGGAGGTACCAATATGGCTTCTTGGCCCCCAAAGTCCCTCAGGAGTGAAGTGGACTTCACCCTTCAACCAGTAGTTCACGACTGGCCACGTTTGTAGAGTGGTGGAGAAAGGGGTCGTAGCCTCCGAAGTCCTGTTAGCAATTAGCAATTCCGCTGTATGGGAATTATTGAAGGTAACAGGAGAGCTTGATGGCCTTTAAGGCCCTTCAGCAGTGAAGGGGATTTCATACCCAACAAGGAGCGTGCCAGGAGGTGCATTTGCAGAGTAGTCGAAAAAGGAGGCAGGCCCTCCGGCGTGTTGCTGGCTTTTTTCTTTCCTTTTTTTATATTTTAGGACGGGGGCTGTGTGCCCCCTCTTCCATGTACATTTTGGGACCTATGGAAATTTTGTTCCTAACTAAAACTACCTACTGCTATTGCCTGTAGGTTATATATATATATATATAGGCTCACTGGTTAGAGGCGGCAGACCCGAGAGCAGAGGACGGCCTGGGACCATGGTTCAATTCCTGACGCACCACGGTCAGCGGACTCGATAATTCTCATCTCGGTGCCTACTCTAACCAGGGATCACACTCGGCAACTCTGGGCATTAGCTTGCCTCATCTCCACAACGGCCCCCCACATACGCCGGGGATGCCTGGTTTCACCTTGGAGATACCCAATAGGGACCATCTCACAGGGAAAGCCAGGACGGGTTCCCCAGCGGTCTACTGCGCAGAGATACTCCTTCGGGAGTCGATTCTAGCGCATTACAAACCCACAATTAATTAATTAATTATTTGTTAAAAATTATTTATATATATATATATATATATATATATATATATATATATATATATATATATATATATATATATATATATATACATATGCACAGAAGTCCTTCCCAAAAGAAAAGGTGGAGGCCAACACGGGAACAGGTAGGAAGCCTTTATTTTGCAAAATTCCACCAGAGCGAATGCATTTCGGCATCTTTAACCTTCGTCAGCGCAGTGGAAATGATGGGGAAAGGGAAGTAAGTCTGCACCTTTGAATGTCCTGCCGCTGCTGGATTGGCTGCGGCTGCTCCTCCCCCTGAAGGGCTCCGCCAAAGGTAGTTCGTACTGTAGGTGCTCGAACTACAGGACCCAGAATGCAGTGCTTCACTTCGGGGTCCCGCGGCGGTGATGACAGTAGGATACGCCATAATACAGGACGGTGCACACTCGCTGTCCAATGTCTCCCATGTTAACAATTAAAGGAGCCTCCTTCCGTCCCCACCGCACAACCACTCTGCCCAGATTTCTGTTTTGCGGGGGTATGCGGCGATGCAGCTAGCCCAGCGCAAGGAACAATGTCCTTATCACCGTGTCTCTTTCACCTGGATGTAGTGGTGGGCCTGACCGTGTCAATCCATGACCGAATCCAATGCCGAAGCGTTGCCAGCAATTCGTCAGGCCTCTTGATGTGCGGGGGCTTCCCAACACAAATATATACATATACATATATATTTACAGACCAGATATAGAAGTAAGACTAAAGGCTTTAGTCCTACTTTTATTTCCGATGTGTCTCGGTTTTTTGTTCTCAAAATCTGGTCACCCTATGCTACACGACTGGGTGAGGGGTGCTGTGGGTGTCTCCTGTAAGCAATGCTCTGTCGTCCACAGATGAGTGCTGTAGTGGTTTTCTTCTCCAGGTGAACCATGATGTCCTATAGAAGTTAAGTCTACATTGTCTGACTGCTCTGGGGGATGTGTTATCACCTGTATGCAAGTCGTGTAGTGGGTTGCCTCCTGCCCTCCTCTGAGTAGCGCATTGTCTCCGCATGCTGCCTTTCGGCAGCCTGACAGTACTGCTCTGAAATTGCAGCTCTTACCCTTGCATCTATTACTGATGTTTCCCCTATGCACCCCCCTTCCCCTCCCTGTCCCCAGCCCGCTTCCCCAGGTCTGAAATATAATATTCCGCCCCTGCAGTATGTGTGTCACACTCCTCATTCGCTCGTTTCAGTAGCGATCATCCCTGCATTGTTTTACTTTGTTAAAAAGTCTCTGAGAGGAAAAACACAAGGACGCCTCGTTAATGAACTCCCGGGCCTGTCACAAGACAGCCTGTTCAGCTACTTTGCCTCGCGCCCTCTCACTCTCCGCCGTTTTGCAGTAAAGTCGTTAAATGACAGCCAGCTCGGCTGGAGCAGTAGGGAAGTGACTCCGGCGTCACGTATGAACACAAAGTGGGGTTTGCGTTGTGTTTCCCTCTCCGAGCAGCCATGGCGTGGGAGAGCGCTCGAAGCTGCTGGCATCGCCTCAGAAGCCGCGGGGCTACCACTGGCCGCCGCCGCCGCCACCAGGGGGCGCCCTGCCCAAGAGATGGGCCCTCTGCTCACCACCCCTTTCCCACCTACCTTAATTTCCCCAGCAGCAGCCGGCACACTGGAAAGTGGGGTCAAGGTGAGGACAGGACACCACCAAGTGGAGGGCCGGAGGGGGGGGGGCGGGGGGGGCCTCGGACAGATGTTCAGTGACGATAATTGCTGGTGAGAGAGGGGCTTGGCGCAGAGATCTGGAGCTGAGGCTTATTGGGGGCCTTCACTCAAGCCGGTGGGGCTGTGCCACCCCCCCCCCCCCCGCCTTTCCCCCCCCCCCCGGAGTGGCACTGTACCTGCTGTTGCTACCAAGCCCCTTGCCAACTGTGGCATCTGCTCAGTGTAGACATCAAGACTTTGAATGTCACTATCTCTTGCCTTGAAATGAATGGGAAAGAATGTGTCACTCGGCGGCAATCATTCTCCAAGTAAAAGGTTATCCAGGCAGGGCTGTTAATCAAAGCTTCGGCCCCTCTGTCAGCGCTGCCTTTTAAGTAGCAATGATGACGGGGAGCTGTCATTGGCGGCTCTGGATGGGCCCG
Source organism: Lissotriton vulgaris (assembly GCF_964263255.1). Classification (NCBI taxonomy): domain Eukaryota; kingdom Metazoa; phylum Chordata; class Amphibia; order Caudata; family Salamandridae; genus Lissotriton; species Lissotriton vulgaris. The sequence continues at coordinate 660,580,920 of NC_141693.1, forward strand.
GAGACAGATCTCCATAAATCATCTTCCTTTATCACTGTCAGCCGAGAGCAGACAGCCCGGCACACTGGCACTTTGTAGCTCCAGCGGCGCGCTGCGTCGAGGAGCTGCCGCCTTGTCTCACAGCAGGACCTGTTTCATCTGTGTAACTCGTGGCCAGGAACCCTCGTGCTTCCGGTGTCCCCAGCATTGAGTCGTAGGCCCTAGGCCCACATGCTAAATGAATAAATAGCACAGATACTAACCTAGGGAACTGGTCCTGGTCACGTGAGCCTTACACCTTTCATGGACGTGGTCACCTGACTGATGATGCCTGTGATGGATGGGTGTAAGCAGGGCTCGAGTTGGGGTACCACGCGGGTGGACGGCGTCCACCCACTTATTTTACCGGGAGCTCGATAACTGGAGCAAATGGAGCCACACATTCACTCTTTGGCCTCTCTGGGGCTAGATCGGAGCTCATTCAGAACGCTGCTCACACACTGGCTTCTCTGATGCAATCGCATCTAAGGGGTGAGCGAGGGGAGGCAATGAGTCTGATGGTGCAAGCCACCTTTCGTGACGTCACTTCCTGTTGTGACGTCAGCGTCCCCCCACTTTTTTTTCCCCAGGACTTGTACCCTGGGTGTAAGTTAGGATGACCAGGCATCCCTGATTTGCCATGACAGTCCTGGGTTTTTCACCAGCTGTCCCTGCAATTTTGGCTGAGGTCCCGATTTTCATGAGGCATCGACTGAACACAGGGAAGGCACATTTTGTGTGGTAACAATGAAGTACTACTTAGAAGCTCTTATTAGAAAGGTATATACTGGGTTTGAAAAATTACTTTTTATTTATTTACCTAGCGCTCAGTCTGTTGTTCTCTATTGATTGTTGGATTGTTCTTAATTGTTTTTAACAATTGCTTATACTTTTTACTACTTTTTATTTTTATTAATTAATTGAATCCTTTAAATTGAATTGTATTGTTGATTTGTGTATGTTTGTGTATTTTTGTATAATTGTATGTGTAGTATACTTTTATGATTTTAAAATAATCGAATAAAGTATTTTTGACTCTGACTCTGACTCTCTATTGATGAGTGCTGTCGTTTTGTGTCCCTCGGATGATATTGATTTAAGTCCTTCTATTTTTCTAAATGTCCCAGTTTTTGGATTTCAAAATATGTTCACCATAGTGTATGTACAGTTCCCGGAGAGAGGCTGCCTGGTTACGTGTATTCCTAGCAAAAAGCAAACAAAAGGAATAGCATATGCTATAGAAAACAAAACTGCAGGAAACTGATTTTTTATATGATATATCAAAAATAGGTATATCGTGCAAAGTGTCCAGGTAGTGCTTAATTTGAGCCAGTGATTTCCGGTGCCTGGCACCGCACGGGCACTCGTGACAGTCTGCCATAAGGTTTCATTGTCAGTGGCAATGTCCTCGCTAATTTAGAGATGATCATAGTTAATTATTAATTCAATATACGTTAAAAATTACTATTAGCTGCCGCCCAAGCCATTCTTATAGTTTTGGGGGCCTGACACAGTCTAAATTGACACTCTTGTAGGAGTGTGAGGGTTAGTGGTTGTATTGTTACTATCATTGGCAGTGCTGGGAGGGGCAGTGAGTAAATGCAAGCTGCAGTGGCCTCCTGACAAGACCCCTGGCACTTATGTTTTTTACAAATTAAATGCTGAGTCCAGGTATTCCCTTAATAGCAGACAGGGGCTTGCTCAAGCAATCTCAAGATGATCTTGTAGGGGGTAGTGTGGTTGTGCAGCCTTAGGCTTAGCAGAGAGAATTTTTAGTCAGCAGTACACACAGCCAATAAATGAAGCACACAATTTAATAAGGAGATCCACACTAATTTATAAAAATAACATGTATCACCATATATGTTTAGGCACCAGAATCAATACGATCAAGTAAGTGTGGTTTGCAACAGAAATAATTTTACGTTTAAAAAGCTGACACTGCATTTTTTGGAAGCAGCAATCTTACCCTATGGGAGGAAAAACAAGTACGGCATTCAAGCAGAGTACAGTGACTTACAAGAACATTCTCTGGGACTTAAGGTGAGTATGAAGCAAGGTACACGGCAGAACCACTTCGAATCGGGCTGGGGGCTCGGGTGCAGTAATTCTTGACGGCGGCAAGTTTGGTGGGTTTCTTGGGTGCCTACAGGATGCAGTAGAGCAGTTCCTTTGCTCTGTGGGAGTCCCTAGGTTTTTTTTGAAGACAGGCTGTCCTCTCAGGTTCTTGGAAGCACAACAGCTTGATGGACGAGACGGCTTTGGTGCAATTCCACTGGAACAGCAGACAAGCTGGCAGAGCTGGGACCAGGTCAGTTGCTTGATCTTCAGTCTTTGCTTTTGCGTCTCTTCAGGGTTCTTCTTCATAGGCCAGCAGGATCTGCTTTACTGGTGCCAGGGGCTCTCCTAAATACTGAATCTAGTGGTGTTTGGGGAGTGTAGGGTAGGAGCCAATGGGTTACTTACCCCTGGGGTCACTGTCTCCATATATGACCACTTTCTGTGGGAAGTGGGCATAACCCTGTTCCAGAGTTCCCCAAGATGGCTAACTTTGAAAAGTCACCTCGACTTCAGGTAGCCCACCTTAGAGTTCATACTAGCCTGAGGCCGGACACGCCGATCTTACTAGCTAATTTTCTCTCCTGTCCGTGTGTCAAAGGGCTCTTGACAAAGGGGGGCAGCATCCTCTCCTGTGAGGGAACCCAGATTTGCTTACCAAAGGTGGTGGGCTCTTTGAAGCCCCCCTGCCTTGGAATGCTAATCAGCAGTACATTCGATGGGAGGGGACTGTTAACACCATCTGCCCCAGCAGGCTTTGATTCTGACCTCCTGAGAGCAAAGGCCCTCACCCTCAGAAACTTGTCTCTGGTGGTAGGCTGGCTAAGACCAGTCCTTGAACACACCAGTGGTAGGTACGTTTTCAGGGTACACCTCTAAGGTATCCTCTGTGTGCATGTATTAATAAATCCAACACTGGAATCAGTGTGGGGTTATTGATACAAAATGTTTAATACCAAACATCTCTGTTTTCAACGAAGCCATCATGTAGCCAGAGAACCCCTTTTCACCAGTGTCCAGCACATGTTTTTAAAATGGCTTCCCTGATCACTTGTACTGGCAGCAATGGTACTGACTAGCACAGGGGCATATCTGCTCATGCAGATATGTCCAAACATAAAGTATAGTGCACCCTGTCATAGGGCTGTAAGGCCTGCTGAAGGGGTGATTTACCTATCCTGCATGCTGTGTTTATTTAGTTTAAAAGTTTTATATAGCGCTAGCTTGACCCGTAGGTATCCGAGCGCTTTACATACACAATGTAAAAACAGAAGTAAATTGCATTACATAGTAGGAAGGCAGTATGGAAGCAAAACAGAGAAAAAAAATACAACATGAAAAATAGGTAAACAGTGCAGGAGAGGGAGAGAAAACAAACGAAAGTGGCTAACACAGTCTGGTCACCAACTATCCTTGAATGTCAAGAGAGAAAGGAGTCGGCTCGGATATTGAAGTCTAGGTTAGTTGACATTGGTCAGGAAAGTATTTGTTAAGGAGATGGAGTTTCAGGTCCCTTTTGAAACAGGAGAAGTAGCGGTTGCATCTGAGGACTTTAGGGAGAGCGTTCCACATCCTGGGAGCGTTGCCAGAAAACGATCAATACTGTGCGGTTTTATTTTTCAGTTTCAGAGGGATAAGAAGGAGTGAGTTGGAGCTTTTCAGAGTTCTGGATTGACCTGCTCTTACCAGTTTGTTGTTCAGGTAGTTGGAGGCTGGAGAGTGAAGGGTTTTGTGTGTGATGCAGGCCAGCTTGTAAATGCACCTCTCTTCCATGGGAAGCCAGTTGAGGGAGTTGAGAGCTGGAGTGATGTGTTCAATTTGTTTTACTCCAGATATGAGTCGAGCGGCCATGTTCAGCACTGCCCTTAGTGGGGCCAGGTGAGCTTTTTGAGTCCCTGTTAGGATGGCGTTCCCGTAGTCGATTTTAGAGAGAACTAGGGATTGAACTACTTTCTTGAGGTCATCATTTCAAGAAAAGGTTTCAATTTCTTGAGGTGTTTTAGTGAGAAAAGAGCACCTTTTGCAGAGTTTTTGATGTGGGCCTCCATTGATAAGTTCTTGTCAAGGGTAATGCCTAGAGACTTAACTGAGTCTGATAGACGGGGGGCAGTTTAGGGCAACCAGATTCTTGAGCCACTCTTGGATTGGTTGGTGTTTGCTTTTTGGAGAGAATAGGATTAGATCCGTTTTATCTGGGCTTAGCTGTAAGTGATTAGCGTTGAACCAAGTTTGGATCTCGGTTAGGGTGACATTGAGGTGTCGGATGTCGCTGGGAGACTTGATTTGGAAATAGATTTGGGTGTCATCAGCGTAAAGGTGGTAATTCACTCCAGCTTTTTTCAAGATGATTGTGGGGGGCTCCATGAAGAGATTGAAGAGGGACGGGAAGAGGATCGAGCCATGCTGGACCCCCAGTGTGACTTTTGTTGTCTTCGAGAGACAGGAGTTGATTTTAATTTGTTGCGATCAGTGTTGAAGGAAGGAGACAAACCATTTTAGTCCTGTGCCATTAATGCCGGAGCACTTCGACAATCTCTCCAGAAGAACTGGATGATTTACTGTGTTGAATGCAGCAGATAGGTCAATAAGGATGAGGAGGTAGGCATCATCTTCATCTAAAGCCTTGTGAATATCGTGAGAGAGGTTGAGCATAGCTGTTTCAGTGCTACAGCCTTTCCTGAATCCTGATTGAAAGGTGTCGAGGAGGTTGAACTCATCAATGTGTTTGTTGAGTTGGAGGAGAACGCATTTCTCCAATAATTTTGCAAGGAACGGGAGGTTGAAGATAGGTCTTGGGTTGTTAAGTTCTTTAGGGTTGGCCCCTGGTTCCTTGAGAATGGGTGTGATTTGTCCTAGTTGAAGGGAGTCTGGGACACAGCCTGAGATGAGAGAGGCGTTGATGATTTTTGTCCAGAAAGGGGAAATGGTGTGGTTGAGTTCTTTTACAATTGTGGATCGGAGTGGGTCCATAGTGTGGGAAGAACGTTTTAGGTTAGAAATTATACTGAAGACCTCATTTTCCCACATTAGCTAAAAGTCTGAACAATATGCATTGTTTTTTAGCTGGAGGCAGACCTGATTGTCCTTGGTAAGAACTCTTTCTGATTGGTCAAGGGTGGATAAAGGGGTGCAGGTTAAGAGGAAAGGAGGGTTTGCGGTTTGGATGAAGGATTGATCCATTTTTGAGACTTTATTAGTGAAGAAGGTGGCAATTTCTTCACATCGCTCTTTGGTGGCTTTGATTTCGTGACAGGGAGTGCAGTTTGTTTGGCTTTTTACAATGTTGAAGAGTTTTTTCGGTCTGTTTTTCACCAGATCTAGTTGGCTGCGAAAGAAAGACACCTTTTCACTAAAAATGTGTTTTTTGTATGCCAGCTGAGCAGATCTAAGTTGTGCTAGGTGCAAGGTTGAGGGGTTTAGTCTGCAAGATCTTTCCATTTGTATGAGATGACGCCTTTCGCTATTAATATCCACGTTGAACCAGGGTTTAGATTTGGTTCGCCTCATTTGTTTGAGTTTGAGTTGGGCTACGTAGTCTAAAACCTCTGTCATTTTTGAGTTACAGTGTGTAGTGAGGTCATCGGCCGTCCAGTAGGAGGGTTGGAGTTGTAGATGGGCATGAATCCTGGATTCAATTTTGGGTAAAGGGACTTCTTTGATGTTTCTGGTCCAGTGCTTAGCTTTGTCAACACGAATAGGTTGGTGGCTGACAAGTGCGATGTCTTGCTTTCACTTTTGTCTGCACCAAAACATGCAGCTTGCGATGGCAGTGTGTATGTGTTTGGTGAGGTCATTTAGGGTGGTACAATTCGTGCTGCAGCCCTTAAGGACCCTCTTTAGCCTCCTTGCCTAAGGTACCAGTGGTACCATTTACTAGGGAGTTACAGGGAGTGCTAAAGGTATTGCCAATTGTGAGAAAAATTGTACAGTTTTGAGAAAGAGGTCTGGCACCGGGGACCTGGTTAGCAGAACCCAGTGCACTTCCAGTCAAAATTACATTAAATACCAGGCAAAAAGTGTAGGTCACCACATCAAAAACAGACACCACAGAGTCCATCAGTCTCTAGACTCAATCATCAGTACTGCAGTGCACACAAAGACTAATGACGCTGGCTGCAACAGGACATCATTGCCTGCATTCATAATGTAACCTGAGTGAGTCAGGGCATGAATACTGGAGCAACGAAGTCTGAAACAGCACTCCTGCTAGAGTCAAGACCACAGTGTATAGATTTGGTCCACCCTGCTGATTCCTGGGATAGATGTGGCTAATGTAAACAGTTCGAAACAGGTGCACCAGTCGCATTCTTGTAACCCATTGTGAGGCTTGCTTATGTGGCATTGCTTAATACGCTGAAGACATCCTTGTAGGGATTAGAGGATTCATCAACCAATTGCTGAGGTCCTCCTCTGAGGCCCCTCTACCTCCTTGTATCTATCAGTGAAGCACCGTCAATCCCATCTGTCACTTGGGGAAGGTTCCCTTTCACAGGTTGCCATGAGACTGCATGTGGTCTGCACTTAGACTGCATGTGAGCTGCATCTGGGCCACTGCAAGACTGTTGAGAAGCCACTGCCTAGTCACATGTGGAACCACAGGGGTAGACAAGTCATGGTCAAGGCATGCTTCAGATATCAGGATCAGGATGCAGGCAGGGTGAGCAGGTAGTCACTGGTTAATTAGTGCTTCAGAGTTTCATGGGAGCTTCTTGACTTTTGGTGTTTCACCTGTGTCATACTCCACTCTGATTATGAGATGCTCCACTGGTAGTTGTGGTGATGCACTGAATAGGGATTGGCATGATGGTGTTGCCAGTAGGGTGAGCCAGAACGAGAGGTGTCAATGACTTGCTCTGATGGTCACAGGGACTCTTCTTTAGTTCGTAGATGGCTTGGAGTGATTATGACCATATGACCTTTGTAGTCACGTGACTCAGTGAGTTGCTGGTACTCTATGTCTTCTACTTGTGCAAGGGATCTGTATCTCTTGGCGTGGATGCCATGGTTTGCTAGGCATCCTGTGACTGTGTCTATACGGTTGTGCTGGGAAGCTTAGGGTATAGACTTGGTTCATGCATCTGTGCAACTTTTTATTCTCTGGCTGGGCAGTTGTCAGGTCATCAACTCTTCACATCAATGGCTTGCTTGTGTGGAAAGATCCACTCACAGTCATTGGCATGAATTAGTTACGAGGTTACTTCCAGGACTGGTCCCACCTGATCGTCCCTCCTTCCGAATTTGGTTGGTCTTTAATTTTCCTAGTGTGAACCAGCTGGTCGTAAACCTTTGGTATTTCTCAGTGCTCAGGCATGCACCTTCTTCTTCACTATGCCAGTGAAACTTCTAGTTGTTTGGAACTCTTCTCTTTCTTCTGAGTGCTCTGGGGTGCACCATCTTCGGGAACCACCCCAACAGGGTTTCTCAGTGGTCGACTGCCTCTGTAGTCCAGCCAATGGGCCTTCGGATACTGGCTCATTCTGCTCCCTCATCATGGACCTTCTTGGCACTCCCACTCCATGGACATTGCAGATATGTGATTCTACCTCATCTTCTCTTGGTGGTAAACAACTTGTGCCATAAGGCCTTGAAGTCATCAGGCATGATTATTGTTGGGGGGCACTCTCTGCATTGCTGTTGCAGGCAGTATGGCCTTCATGAGATGGTCATGTCTCAGGCGTACGGTGGTCCCATCCTCCTTTCAGTCTGGACTCTTTATCTGGGCTCCGTCCTGCCTGGGGCCATGTTCTCATTGTTGGCGTGGTCAATCAATGTGGCATCTCTGGGCTCAGCGTCTCTTAATTGAGTGGGAGTCTTCTAGATGCACCTAGTGATATCAGTGGCTTCAGTAGTGCCTCCACTCCTCCACTAGGGCAGAAGTAATGTCATAGCCCTCTTCTATTTTGCACATCCAGGCTTCCCTTATTTATGTTCGGCTCTTGGGGGAGAACAGGCATTGGGCAGTTTTGTGTCAGGGTCCGCTGGAAGTTGTCCATTGCTAGGGCTAACCAATGGTACAGCATCCACGCTGTGCAGCCATACACTGTCCATGCCCCCTAAAGTCTGTCACCCAATGGCAGACATTGGCTTTGTCATTGCTTGTTTATTAGGTGGAGAGCATGAAGCCTCTACTCACCTATGTTGAGGGTTGGACCAAACCTTCTCCAATGTCATCTCTAGCTTTTTTATTACTTTTAATGCAATGATCCATACTGCATGAAAAACTCCTGACAGGGAACCACTGAGTACACTAGCCAATTTAACTTAGTCCAACACTCCCCTTACTTTATAATTGCACTTTCCAATTGCAGGTGCCTACACCTGCCCTAATATTCAGTAGTTTAGAGCCATTCTTTTTGGCACCCAAGCCATTTACACTCAGGGCTTTTGTTTTTACTTGTATTGCTTGGTACTTTTGACAATCTTGTGATAACATCACTTCGTTTACCAATTCTGGATAATTTGTAATGCCCCTAGTACTTTATACACAATTTATTTTCTCTATACAAGCTTCCTTTGTAACAATGTTAAGTTGTCTATACATTTCTTAACATCACCATACTATAAATTAATGCAAGCACCTAACCTTCCCTCGTCAGAACCCAACCTACAACATGAGGAAGGTACTGGCCTCACCCATGCCGTTATGAGGAGAGACTCTGAGAAGGATCACACCTCATGGATTCGTGAAGGGAGCAGGCCCATCGACCTGAGCTGTAGATTCTCACCTGATTTTCACGTGGCTTTAAGGATTGTCATGGTCGTCATCGGGACAGAAATCCCAAGATTTCTTATTGTATTTTTGTATTGTAATTGCATTTATATAGTGCCTACTTCCCCTGACGAGGCGTCGAAGCGCTTTTGGGACCCATAAAGGATTAGTGTTGAATTAGTAAAGTGAAATATGAAAGTAATTTGAGTGGTGGATAGGTAAGTCAGTTATTTGGATTCAGAAGGATAGCGGAAGGATAGAAGAGGGAAAGAGGTTTGTATTTATATAGTGCTTGTTACCTCTGATGAGGTGTTGAAGCACTTTTTTGGCGAGTAGCATGCTACTCCGGAACCCATAAAGGATTAGTGTTGAAAATTAGTATAGTGAAATATGAAAGTAATTTGAGTGGTGGATATGTTTTTCAGTTATTTGGATAGCGAAGGGTAGCGGCGGGATAAAAGAGGGAAAGAGGTTTGCATTTATATAGCGCTTGTTACCCCTGATGGGGTTTTGAAGTGCTTTTTTGCAAGTAGCACGCTACTCTGGAACCCATAAAGGATTAGTGTTGAATTTGTATCGTGAAATATGAAAGTAATTTGAGTGGTGAATATGTTAGTCAGTTATTTGGATTGAGAAGGGTAGGAGAGGGATAGAAGAGGGAGAAAGGTTTGAATTTATATCGCGTTTGTGGGGAAGTAGTGTGGCTCACTGGTTAGAGGCGGCAGACCCGAGAGCAGAGGACGGCCCGGGACCAGGGTTCGATTCCCGGCGCGGCAGGTTTCTGGACCAGGGTCAGCGGACTCGATAATTCTCTCGCCTCGGTGCCCACTCTGATCAGCGATCACACTCGGCAACTCTGGGCATTAGCTTGCCTCATCTTCACTAACGGCCCCACCAGACCGCCGGGGATGCCTGGTCTCACCCTGGAGATTCCCAGTAAGGGACCATCTCTCAGGGAAGCCAGGAAGGGTTTCGCAGCGGTCTAAGCGCCAGGGCGCCCACGGGTAGCAGTGCGCTATATAAATGCCTACACACATATAAATGCCTACACATACACACCCCTGATGGGGAGTTTAAGCACTTTTTTGGTGAGCGGCACTTATCTCCTCCTTCCAGTCCCTGACGCCCCTGTTCTGCCCATTTTGGACATGACAATAATTGTGAAAACGTTGGATTTTATAACCTTATGTCACTGAGAATCTTTGGTGAAAGGGTTCACCCTGTGGCCAGTTTGTGACTGCTGCCAATAAACTGTGGCATATGCTGTCTCCCCTCAGGTATTTTAAATCAGTTGTACTTTTAATAGTAAATATAGATATATTTTTGACTAGCTTTGTTGACATTAACGAATTAAACAGAAAATGGTTTTGCCCCCTCCACCCCTCCCGCCAACCCTGGGGCCCAGAGGAACTTCTGGAGTCCAGAGCCAGGCTCTTCATCAAGCTGACCTCCTCTTTGATGGGTCATTTCCAGTTTAAACGGATGCCTGGTTGTTGTCTTACTGTTGAAAGCAGCTGTAAGCAAACCTGAGTTACCTCAACATTAGAACTTCTCCCAATGGCACAGTATCCAGGGAAGGCAGCCTGTGAGGGCACAGGCTTGTTACAGGGATGCCAGAGGCTTCTTTACATCAGGCACTTGGCTCTCTCTTTCGGCTAACAAGGTGCTCACAAGTGAGTCTATGGCCACACAAGAAAAAAAACATGGGTGGCACATCCTTCTCTGTTCAAGCAGCCTAACTATGGAACTCTTTACCCCCCAACATACGGTCCACCGACAACCACCTTATCTTCAGAAAACTACTCAAGATTTGGGTCTTCCCTACATAAGCACCATACGCAAACAGAAATTTACAGCATATCCCTCTGTATACAAGCATTTGTTTTCACTATATAGATATGTACCTATCTTTGTGTATTACTTTGTATAAACATGTAAAATAATTATATTGTTGAGAGAAAAAAAAGAATAATAAATAAATAAAAATCAACTTTGGTCTACATGTACCTACCTCCATTGTGCGTCTATGTACCTTCCATGTACTTGGATCTGTGTCTGGTACTTTTCACCGGAAAAGGCATATCCAATGCACTACCCTATTTCGCATCCTGTGTCTCTATCAATATCTGTAATCTACATATACTTACCTCCTTTATGTATCTATATACTTTCAATGTAATTATGGATCTATATATTTATCACTTTCTTTTAATTTAGCATTTCCAATGCACTACCCTATTTCTCAGCCTATACTTCGCTTAATATATCTTCTAGCCCAACCTTCTGACTCATCTCAAACTTCTTCTACTAATCCTTCCAATGCACTACCCTATCTCTCATCCTATACATCTATCAATATATCCTCTACATCCACTCGCTCATTTATCCCAAACCCCATACCACTACTATGATTGCCAAAATAACCCTTTCTAGACTCTCTCCTACTCTACCCCTCCTTGCATCATCTGACACCTATTTTACTATACCGATCCCCTAAAACAAACCATTGTAAACTCTTCCCTCTGAGTCCCCCCCAAAAACTCCTTTTTACTCATCCAAAAGCCTCCTCCTACTGCTAAGACCTAAAAAAAATTGTTTAAATCCTTCACACTTTTATCCCTCCACTATCCTTTTCAATCGAAATTAACAGACTAACATGTTCACTTCTCAAATTCCATATTAAACTATACTAATATACTACCCAAATAACTGAATAACATTTCCACTACTCTCAAATTACTTCATATTTTTTACTATACTAATTTTCAACAGTAATCCTTTATGGGTTCCGGAGCTGCGTGCTACTCGCCAGAAAAGCGCTTCAACACCCATCAGGGGTAACAAGTGCTCTATGAATGCAAATCTTTCTTCCCCTTTTATCCCTCCGCTATCCTTCTCACTCCAAGTAACTGACTAATATCCACCACTGAAATGACTTTATATTTCACCATATTAATTAACAACTAATCCTTTGTAGGCTTCCTGAATAGTGTGCGTCAACAAGCGCTATATAAATACAAACCTTTGTCCTCCTCTATCCTTCTGCTATCATTCCAAATCCAAATAACTGACTAATCTATACACAACTTAAAATGTACTTGCATGTTTCACTATACTAATTCAACACTAATCCTCGATGGGTCCCAGAGTAGCTTGCTACTCGCCGAAAAAGCGCTTTGACGCCTCGTCAGGGGTAGTAAGTGCTATATAAATGCAAATACAATACAATGCCAAACCTACAGGCCCAGCGGATGGGCCAGTACCAAGCAGCACAGTGCAGCTCTGATCTCCGAGCTGTATAAGTCCAGCTCTTCACCCCTCATAGCCTGCAGGACTCAGCAGGAATGATTCACCAAATGTATATCTGGAATAATTTGCCACAGCACTAGAATGAAACCCTAAGAGAAAACCTATTGATACGGGGATGAAAACTTCATCTCTCCACCAGTGGTAACAGCCTTACTGCCTGTATATTTCTTTAGGACAGATTCACCCAAGCATATATTTTTAGGGGGGATTCTATATAGAAACCATGTAGCGAGAACATTTTTATCAAGGTTATCTGCTCCCCCTCCGTGCCCCTAAACCCGCCTTCATTTAATCTCTTCAAACTTTCAGTAGCTAAGGCCCTATGCAGTGTCTCCATCATTAACCGCTCCGTTATGATGGCTTTAAAATATAATGCTTTTTTGTTTCCTCCTTATCGTCCTCTCCAGGGTTGCGGGCAAGTTCAAGGGGTGGCAGATCAATTTAAGCATTGGGATGTTAAACAAAGCTAAAAAGGGCGAAGTTTGGCATGGCCAGTGCAGGAGAAAAAGGCAAGCATTCTCTCCTGTTCCCATCAAAGAGATGCTGCACAGATGTGCTGTTAAGTATTTATTATGAACATGCAAGTCCCATGGCCCAGGAGGCTGTCCTTTGATGCAAGGCACTGCTGTTTGATTTGGCTTGGTGAATGATTGATCATTGTATCTGCGCAGATGTAGTACACGTCCTGCCATGGGTAGTAATCGTCCCAGTCATTCTGATGAAAATAATATCCTAGGCAGTAGCGGTCTTCTAAAAACTGCTGTACCAGGGCCAGCCTGTCAGACAAGATGTCAGCGAACAGTGTAATGGTCTGGATGGAGTGCTAAAAAGGTGTTGGCTTCATGGTTGGCCCCCATAGCAACCCGCGCATGTACAGTAGCAGGGGTGCCCCTCTCTACTCCCAATCAGAGTGTTACTATCCACCACTTTGTCTCTTTAAAGAGTCATTATCTAACTTTTTAGCAAAGTATATTTCTTGCTATACTAAACTTTAAGTTCTGGTTTTGTTTGCAATGTTAACCAAGCATAGATGGTAACAAATAGATACCCTAGTTCATCTAATAAAATAATGAATTTGTATGTACTCTTTTGTGGTGAAATATCTTTTTATCAGGCTGGGTTTGAATGTGATACTTTAAACAGTTAAGCACTACACACGCTGCAATAAGCCCTATTTCTATTTTCTTTACCCCTTTAATCTATAGAGAGAAATTTCTGTCAACCTAGCCTAGTTTACTGTTACTGTGTGCATTCAGGTTTTTCTTTACACCTTCCACTCCCACAGAAGGACACTATGAAAGGGAATACATAGTCTTGTTGATGTATGTTGGATCTGAAAAAAAACCCATCAAAATAGTATCAGGCTAACATTAATTGCGTCACAAAAAGACTAGTGAAATGCTGTGTTGTGAGTACTTTTGAAGGGTAGTCAATAAAACATAGCACAACTTGTTGACCCTGATTCAGACCTGCTTACGGACCTCACTGAGACAGGCTTAAGGAACCCATCCAAGCGACAACCATCAAGGTAGGGAAGCTAGATAAACCACAAGGGTTAAGGGATAGACAGTCCTTTCAGCGCCATCAGTGCTTCAGTTGAGCTGGTGATTTCCGGTGCTCAGCACCAGCACTTAATTGTCAACACCAGCGCTTGTGCAGTCTGCCACAACATGGTGCGGTCTGACAAATATAGAGGTGACTGCAACAACAGTTAATTAATAATATAATATACATTACATTACAAATGAATATTACCTGCAACCCAAGCCATTCTTATAGCTTTGAGGTCCTGAAATAGAATTGTCACACTTGTAGGAGTGCGATGGTTAGCAGTTGTGTTGCTACTAACATTAGCAGCATGGCAGGGTCAATGTGCAGTGCAAGCTGCAGTGGCCTCCTGATGAGAGACCTGGCACTTAATTGTTTACAAATTAATCACTGACATGCTGCCTTAACTCACACAAGCTTTAATGAAGAGAGACATGGTGCAGTCAGGTTCCACCAGAAAAGCAAGTAACACCGGTGCTCACACAATGGCCCACCCTGGAAAAGATTAGTTCGGCATATAATGCAGCAAGAACTTGCCCTGGTAGCTACAGAAAGCAAGAGTTTTATTAGAGGGATGCGCTGGGATGCCTTTGGGTAGCCATGCACTATATAAGTGTGTACTCATTCATTCCCTCATTCAGAGGCCATAACATAATCAGCAGTGGCATAACACAACTTGAGGGGACCCCTCCCGCAAAGTATATGGAGTTGGACCCCCACGCTCCTGAGCCAGTCAGGTGGTCTCATCCCAGGGGCCCGCCGCCCCGTACAGTGCCGGGGGAGGGCCTCCTGTTCCAGAAGTGCTAAACATTCAGCACTGTTTTGCCCCTTTCATAGAAAATGTAAGTAAAAGGCATGAGGCCGCGCAGTATGAGTTTTGAACAGCGCAGAACAAGTAAACAAGCATTGGCATAGCCAATAGGTCTCCCATTTGGGACCTTATAAGTGTTTAACTATGCAACAGTTGATGTTATTGCACCAAGGATATTCTGCTGCATAACTAAATACTTATAAGGTCCAAAAACTGAGACCTATTGGCTATGCCAATGCTTGTTGGTTTTTTGTTGCTATTTTGTTTAAGTTGCCAGATCTACAATAGCTGGACATGGTTTTTCCTAACAGTTCTTTGCATCAAATGAACTTGTTTTCATTGCTCTGAATGTTGTTTCCATTCTGGTTGTAGGAAGCAGTCATTCCCGGGGGTGTGGGGGTTGCCTAGCTGTGCGCTTGCGCCGAACTTTGCAATTGAGAAAAAACCTGGTGCAGGCGCAATTTACAAGTGTGGAGGGAGTGAGCCCCAGGCAGCATGACTCACTCGCACAGGAGTTCATGCACTGCACCTGCATACTCAGCATGGTTTAAGGAAACTCGACCCACTCCCTACCAGGCATTGAACACAAATTTACCAAGAAACTCTGAGAAAAGCCTGCCTGCTGCACTGACGGGTGGTGGTGTGTGTGCCTGGTGTAAGCGTGCACTGATGGCTGGTGGTGTGCGTGCCCGGTGAAAGCGTGCACTGACGGCTGGTGGTGTGTGCCTGTTGGAAGAATGCACCGACGGCTGGTAGTGTGTGAGGGCTGGTAGTGTGTGTGCCTGTTGAAAGTGTGCACTGACGGCTGGTGGTGTGTGTGCCTGGTGGAAGCGTGCACTGCTGGCTGGTGTTGTGTGTGCCTGGTGGAAGCGTGCACTGACGGCCGGGGGGTGTGTGCCCAGTGAAAGTGTGCACTGGCGGCGGCTGGTGGTGTGTGTGCCAGGTGAAAGCGTGCACTGACGTCTGGTGGTGTGTGTGCCTGGTGGAAGCGTGCACTGACGGCTAGTGGTGTGTGTCCCTGGTGGAAGCGTGCACTGACGGATGGTGGTGTGTGCCTGGTGGAAGCATGCACTGAACGCTGGTGATGTGTGCCTGGTGGAAGTGTGCACTGACAGCTGGTGGTGTGAGCCTGGTGGAAGCGTGCACTGACGGGTGGTGGTGTGTGTGCCTGGTGTAAGCGTGCACTGATGGCTGGTGGTGTGCGTGGCCGGTGAAAGCGTGCACTGACGGCTGGTGGTGTGTGTGCCTGTTGGAAGCGTGCACTGACGGCTAGTGGTGTGTGTGCCTGGTGGAAGCGTGAACTGACGGCTGGTGGTGTGTGTGCCAGGTGAAAGCGTGCACTGACGGCTGGTGGTGTGTGTGCCCGGTGAAAGTGTGCACTGACAGCTGGTGGTGTGTGCCTGTTGGAAGAATGCACCGACGGCTGGTAGTGTGTGTGCCTGTTGAAAGTGTGCACTGACGGCTGGTGGTGTGTGTGCCTGGTGGAAGCATGCACTGCTGGCTGGTGTTGTGTGTGCCTGGTGGAAGCGTGCACTGACGGCTGGTGGTGTGTGTGCCCAGTGAAAGTGTGCACTGGCGGCTGGTGGTGTGTGTGCCAGGTGAAAGCGTGCACTGACGTCTGGTGGTGTGTGTGCCTGGTGGAAGCGTGCACTGACGGCTAGTGGTGTGTGTCCCTGGTGGAAGCGTGCACTGACGGATGGTGGTGTGTGCCTGGTGAAAGCATGCACTGAACGCTGGTGGTGTGAGCCTGGTGGAAGCGTGCACTGACGGCTGGTGGTGTATGTGCCTGGTGGAAGCGTGCACTGACGGCTGGTGGAGTGTGTGCCTGGTGAAAGAGTGCACTGACAGCTGGTGGTGTGTGTGCCTGGTGGAAGTGTGCACTGACGGCTGGTGGTGTGTGCCTGGTGGAAGTGTGCACTGACAGCTGGTGGTGTGTGAGCCTGGTGGAAGCGTGCACTGACGGCTGGTGGAGTGTGTGCCTGGTGAAAGAGTGCACTGACAGCTGGTGGTGTGTGCCTGGTGGAAGTGTGCACTGACGGCTGGTGGTGTGTGTGCCCGGTGAAAGCGTGCACTGACGGCTGGTGGTGTGTGTGCCCAGTGGAAGCGTGCACTGACGGCTGGTGGTGTGTGTGCCCAGTGGAAGCGTGCACTGACGGCTGGTGGTGTGTGTGCCTGGTGGAAGCGTGCACTGACGGCTGGTGGAGTGTGTGCCTGGTGAAAGAGTGCACTGACAGCTGGTGGTGTGTGTGCCTGGTGGAAGTGTGCACTGACGGCTGGTGGTGTGTGCCTGGTGGAAGTGTGCACTGACAGCTGGTGGTGTGTGAGCCTGGTGGAAGCGTGCACTGACGGCTGGTGGAGTGTGTGCCTGGTGAAAGAGTGCACTGACAGCTGGTGGTGTGTGCCTGGTGGAAGTGTGCACTGACGGCTGGTGGTGTGTGTGCCCGGTGAAAGCGTGCACTGACGGCTGGTGGTGTGTGTGCCCAGTGGAAGCGTGCACTGACGGCTGGTGGTGTGTGTGCCCAGTGGAAGCGTGCACTGACGGCTGGTGGTGTGTGTGCCTGGTGAAAGCGTGCACTGACGGCTGGTGGTATGTGTGCCTGGTGAAAGCGTGCACTGAATGCTGGTGGTGCGTGTACCCGGTGAAAGCATGAACCAACGGCTGGTGGTGTGTGTATGCCTGGTGAAAGCGTGCACTGACGGCTGGTGGTGTGTGCCTGGTGGAAGCATGCACCGAAGGCTGGTAGTGTGTGACGGCTGGTAGTGTGTGTGCCTGGTGAAAGTATGTACTGACGGCTGGTTGTGTGTGTGCCTGGTGGAAGCGTGCACTGACGGCTGGTGGTGTGTGTGCCTGGTGGAAGCGTGCACTGACTGCTGGTGGTGTGTGTGCCTGGTGGAAGAGTGCACTGATGGCTGGTGGTGAGTGTGCATGTTGGAAGCGTGCACGGACAGCTGGTGGTGTGTGTGCCTGGTGGAAGCATGCACTGATGGCTGGAGGTGTGTGTGCCTGGTTGAAAGCGTGCACTGACGGCTATTGGTGGTGTGTCGGCCTGGTGGAAGTGTCTACGAGGGCTGGTGGTGTTTGCGCCTGGTGAAAGCGTGCACTGGTGACTGATGGTGTGTGTGTCTGGTGGAAGCAGGAGCATTCACAGTGATAGAAGACACAAATGAAACTGACGAAGAGGAGGGGGAGAAGGGAGGGGGAGTATGAGCAGAGGAGCATGATTCACAGCTAGAAGACACAAATTAAGCTGACCAGGAGGGAGGGGGAAAAGGGGGGGGGGGTAGTGCAAGCAGAGGAGCCTGATTACAGCAATAAAAACACAGATGGCAGCTGTTCACGTGTACGAGCTTGTGAACGCAAGCTGTAGGCCAGCAAAAGCCTCTGGTGGCACTTTTAAAAGCCACTTACTAAATGTCTCAAAGAACAGTGCATGCGCTGTCTCAGGCGAGACCTAAAAATGTGCCGTTGACTAATACAGGAAATTGTGGATGCTTCGCATTTTGAGGTGGGCAGATATGAGTAAGGATGCGACCTGGAAACAAAACACAGATTGTAAGGAAGAAGTAAGGGATGAAGGCAACACATGCAAGCTGCAACAAAGCTGTCAGGTGCAGTGTACATGTAATGTATGTGGTCTTGTAAAGCGCACTGCTGCCCTGAGGCGTCGTGGCGCTGTAGACCGCTGGGGAACCCATCCTGGCTATCCCTGTGAGATGGTCCCTACTGGGTATCTCCAAGGTGAAACCAGGCATCCACGGCGAATGTGGGGGGCCGTTGTAGAGATGAAGCAAGCTAATGCCTCATCTCAGCTAGTTGCCGAGTGTGATCCCTGGTTAGAGTAGGCACCGAGGCGAGAATTATCGAGTCCCCTGACCCTGGTCCACAACCCTGCCGCGTTGGGAATTGAACCCTGGTCCCAGGCCGTTCTCTGCTTCCGGGTCTGCCGCCTCTAACCAGTGAGCCACACCACTACCACACAAATAAAAGTATGCCAAGTAGCCCCCCGGCCTCGGAAGGACCGCACCTTTGGTGGGTGTCGGTCCACACCAGAAGGGGAGGGGCTGTGATGGCGACAAGTGACGCTGCAGGCATCAGCCCACAACACGCATGAGCATTGGCCCACACGGCGCTGGGAACTGAAAGTGGATTGAGCACTTCCTGGTCAGGGAGAACCAGTCTGCGCCAGACCTCACCCCTTTAAAATGCACAACGTAGTGGTCTATTTCACCTCTCTGTGCCCTGACAATGAACTGCCAGCTGCCCAAGTGGGCGCTGGACTTTAAAATGCCTTGCTTGTCCTGCCCGCCATCCCCTGAGACAGCAGATTGATCTGGGTGAATGTTTGGTTTCTGTTGCAGTGTCACTGGGTGTTTTCTTTTCCTTTTCAGATATCGAGTTCTGGAGACATGTTATACTGTTTGTTGCACTCTTATTCGTGACTAACCTCTTTTCTTGCAGTGGTCAGCATGTGCCGTATTTTATGATAGTATCCTTGTTCTGCGGTAAGTACATGATTGGTGGGGCATTTACGGCCCTTAGAAGGCATCCCCATTGTTAATTGGGATAGGTGGGCAACAGCAGTCTCTCAGGGCCGCTAGAGGGTGTGGAGCTGGGGGAGTGCACGCTTCCAACAGACCTTTACAGCCAATCCCCGCAAGGGGGCGTGGGCGCCAAGCTAGTAGCACATCCCTTTGTGGGTGGTATTTGAGGGCATAGGGGGTGCGCGAGGTATGTATCCTTCTGGGCAGACGGGCCTCCTGCGCATGATCACTCTGGGGGGACCTCACAGGTAGTTCATGATCTTGCACGTAGGCTCAATGCAGGATACGCAGGGACAATGTATAGTTTATGGTTAGGAATGGCTATGTATTAGAGTCTCTGTTAAGGTTAGCCATCCAAGAATATGTAAATAATACTATATGGAGTGCTATGGGAGTTTCTGCGTATTAATGTGAAAGACACATTTTTTATGATGTGTTGTGTGTAAATAAATACGGCCGGGGTTGATACAACCCCTAAACCAAAACTACTGGCGGTATTGGCATGTGATCCGTGTCACAAGGGGGATGCTGGAGGTGGGGACCCATGGGGGTGAGATCCCAGTGGTGAATGCTTTGCGGTCTGCTTCCAAATCAGTGTGTAGAGCGGGGACTCAGAATAACTGCCATATGAAGGGGAAAACAGGTGAGTGGTGCATTTGGCAGATAGTCGATAGGGGCGGGATGTAAAAGAAAAGAGAGTGGAGAACGTCACTTGAGGGCAAATCATTCAGGAAATAATTAAGGTTTCTGCATTGAATGCTCCTAGAATACCTAGGTATAGTGTACAAAGTAGGTTCAGCGGGCAGCACCGTTAATGGCTTGAGTTTCAGTAAATATGTATTTATTCACATTTTTCGTACAGCGCAGTATATCTGGGAGCATGTCAATTCTGCTTTATGTTCTGCTGGTCATTTTATTGTAGACATATCAAATTATACATTTATTTTGCTCTCACACTGCAGTATTTGGTTCATTCACTGTAGACAACATTCGTAGTATAGTGTACGTTTATTTTACTCCGATACAGCATATAAAATGATCACCAGTTTTATACAGCTGCGGTAAAAGATTAATGTGTGCATATGGTTTGAGTTGATAGCAGAAACATATTTTTTTTTAAATAATAATAATTTTCCTCCAGTTTCGTACAGTTCGTAGTGATGGTAACACTAGCATACAGGTTGAAAATCAGTCCAGCAACATTCTGGAGAACTGTACATAAAAATGCATCACTTAGTAGAAGCAACTTGAATCATACATATTAGTACAAGAATGCACTGTCAAGGTGGAGGAATAAGACAGCCCAGTGTCGAGCATAGCCACCAGTTTTTACCAAGCATTATTGGTAGCAAAAGGGAAGTCAGATCTAAGGGCTGAGGACACGACCGGAATTGAGATGTCAAATGAGGATGGAAAGTGATTTGGTCAGTGTCACCCAAAACGTGCGAGAGCATTTTTACATTTTCATTGCTCCAGGATGTTCTGGTGTTAAGGGAGAAAATGGTCTCTTTTGCATACTTTCTGCAAAACAAGAGTAGGTGTCTGTCAACTCAAGACAATGTATTCTCAGAAGCCAAGGTGAAATTGACATTAGCCTGATTCATTAGATGTCCTGCTCAATGGCTCCCCAGACTCCACTGGCACCCCTAAGGGCATGTTAAACGCTACAGCACGTTTCATCCAGGGCCGGAATAAATATGATCACTTCGTCCCATCCTGATGGAACTGCCCTGGCTTCCCTTGCTGGCCTGCACTGACTTCAACCCAGCTGCATCATTCACAACCCCATTCAAGAACCCCTGCTTATCTTATGGAGAAGCTCACAAGCTCTGGTGGTTTTCAGGAGAGCTGGAAATAAGACACCATTAGATTGCGGATGAAGAACGGTAAAAATGAAAACAAAAAAAGACAGAAGGCCTTTTCCATCTATGCACCCTGAATCTGGAACAACATCCCATATCCATCAGGACCGCCTCAACGATGCACCAGTTTAGGAAAGAGTTGAATATGAACCTCTTTAAAGAACACTACTTCACAATTCATCAACAATCCACAAGCCAGCTACCGTTGGCTTTTTTTGTCTTTTGATCATGTTCACATTCCACTGCCTTTGGCTACGTTCACACTGTAGCAAAGTCACAAACCTACATGGGTAGATAAGACTATTTTTTAGAGAAATTGGGCAGGGTTTTTGATTATCTTGTCACTGGAATACAAAGAACGCTCATGTCCCAGATACCTAAAGATACTAAGAATCATACTTCTGTATACGTCACAATTGTTCCAGCAGACACAGTGAGCGTGGTGGAGGAATAGCCTACAGCGGGACAATGTTGCAAAGCGGAATGATTGACCTTGCCAGGGGTTATGTTATGTTATGTTAGGAACACTTATATAGCGTTCGACTCACCCGGAGGCATCTTGGCGCTTACTTAGTGTTTGGGTGGAAGCCGAAGTCAAAGAGAGGAATATATTAATTAGAAGAGCAATGCTTTTAATTGTTTCCTGAAGATGTTATAGGAAGGACATTCTCACAAGGTAAGAGGCAGACAGTTCCAATAGCAAGGGGGCAAGGAATGAAAAGGCCATTCCACCGGTGGGACTGAGACGTATCCGGGGAACTTTTAAGAGGGCCAGAGAGTTGGATCTAAGGGTCCGATCAGAAACTTGTTTGATAAGCTTTTTGCGCAGGTAGTGGGGCCTTTCCCTCTAAGAGAGTTATAGGTTAGGCAGCAGATCTTAAAATTTGATCGCTTTCTGATAGGGAGCCAATGGAGCTCACTCAGCAAGCGGCCTGATGGAGAGCCAGCCGGGCGATTCAGGATCATTTTTGCTGCCATATTTTGGATAACCTGTATTTGGCAAGCTGGGTTGTTCCGGCTTTGGCCAGAAGAGCATTTCCATAATCAAGGCGACTGGTCACCATGGCCTGGACCAGGATTCTACGATGTTTAATCGGCAGGTAGGGCAGATTCTTGCGTAGAAGGCGAAGACTATAGTAACACGAGCTGGTTACAGCAGCAATCTGATCTTTCATAGTCAAAGAGTGGTCCAGAATTATTCCTAGGCTCTTCACTGATTGTTTTGGGATGGGGGCCAGTCCAAGCTAGGAAGTCCACCAGTCATCTGTCCAGATCATCGACGCTTTCCCCATCAACATTATCTCGGTCTTACTTGGGTTCCATTGGAGGCAGTTCTCAGACATCCAGATTGAGATAGAGAGCATGCCCGCCGAGAAACGTGATTTCTCGGATTCTGTATTAGAACCAATTGTGAACATGAGCTGGGTGTCGTCAGCATATGAAATAATTTTGAACCCGAATTGTTCCCCAATTTTTGCCAGGGGGGGCATATAGACATTGAATAATGTTGGGCTCAGTGAGGAGCCCTGGGGTACACCCCTGTCTAGGCGGGTTTTCTTCGAGTAGAATGGTCCCAACATTACCGTTTGATGTCTATCGGTCAGGAAATTCTGAAACCAATTTAGGGCCATGCCCCGGATGCCACAAGTATGGAGTCTCTCCGTGAGCTTTAGGTGTGAAATAGTATTGAAAGCCGCGGAGAGGTCCAGGAGGATCAAGACGACAGATCCACCGGCATCCACAACCTGCCTCAGGGAGTCAGTCACTGCAAGGATGGCGGCTTCAGTGCTGAAGCCAGGACAAAACCCTGATTGCGAGGAGTCCAGGTGATTATTAATCTCAAGATATGAGCTTAATTGCCTATTACTGGCTCTTTCCAATTTCTTACCCAGCAAGGGGAGTAACGAAATGGGGCAATAGTTACTGAGTATCAGGGGGTCCGCTGTTGGCTTTTTTAATATTGGGCGGACATAAGCTTCTTTCCATGGAATGGGAATAAGGCCTGTTTGGATTGAGCAATTGAACAGTTTTTGGATCTCAGGAGCAAGTCCGGGGGCTAGCCGAACTATGACTCTGGCAGGGCAGAGGTTCTTCGGCCAGCCGGATTTAGTAGAGAGTGGTAAGTTGGTAACCTCTTCCAGTGTAATCTGTTCGAACTGCTTGAGGGTGCTTGTCGTCGATACGTCCGGATCTTCTGGGCAACTGAGGGAGTCTGAGTTCAGGGACCTCAAATTAGCAAAGTTGGCATAAATCTGTTCAATTTTATCATAGAAGTATGTGGCTAATGAGTCACATAATTCTGCGATTCCAGCGGGGCTTGTCTGCATGCTTTGGGTGATACAAACGATTCAGAAAAGGGGATGGTGATGAACAGAGTGTCTGAATTAAGCAGACCACTCTTACCCAGTCCAAAGATCATGGCTTGATCCATCACCGTTTTTTAGCTCACTGCACCATCCCAGCTCAGATCCTGGCTACATGCAAATTAGTCTGACCCTGGCCCAGTGCATCATGGGAACAGGGCAGACCAAACTACCAAGCCAATTCTTATACTGGGAAGGAAACAAGCTTCCGGGGACCGGTTTCTGGCATTTCAGCCGTCTTCGACCCGGCTTGCTTGAATCCTGATGGTGCAATGAGCAATGGTCTCACATCTGAGTATACCCTTCCACGCTTATGGTGGACAAAAACGATTCAGAAAAGGGGGTGGTGATGAACAGAGTGTCTGAATTAAGTAGACCACTCTTACCCAGTCCAAAGATCAGGGCTTGATCCATCACCGTTTTTTTGCTCACTGCACCATCCCAGCTCAGAACCTGGCTACATGCAAATTAGTCTGACCCTGGCCCAGTGCATCATGGGAACAGGGCAGACCAAACTACCAAGCCAATTCTTATACTGGGAAGGAAACAAGCTTCCGGGGACCGGTTTCTGGCATTTCAGCCGTCTTCGGCCCGGCTTGCAGGATTCAAGCAAGCCGGGCCGACAACGGCTGAAATGCCAGAAACCGGTCCCCGGAAGCTTGTCTCCTTTCTGGTGAAGAATTGGCTTGGTAGTTTAGTCTGCCCTGTTCCCATGAGGCACTGGGTCAGACTAATTTGCATATAGCCAGGTTCTGAACTGGGGTGATGCAGTGAGCTAAATAACGGTGATGGATCAAGCCCTGATCTCTTGACTGGGTAAGAGTGGTCTGCTTAATTCAGACACTCTGTTCATCACCACCCCCTTTTTTGAATCGTTTTTGGGTGATAGAAAGTCCTTCACTATGGTGAACAAGGTTTTGGGGGAGTTACTGGCCTGGTCAATTTGGTTCATGATAAAAATTTGCCTAGCTGATTTAAGGTTCTGATGGTATTTGAAGAGGGAAGATTTATAGGTCTGTCTGTCCAGAGTATTTTTGCTAATTCTCCATCGCCGCTTCAAAGTCTTGCACTTAGATTTTTACATTTTGAGCTCCAGAGTGTACCAGGGGGCTGATTGCCGCCCTTGTGCAGGACAGAATTTTTTGGAGGGACTATGTAGTTGAAAGCAGTCACTAGGGCAGAATTAAATCCTTCCAACAACTCCAGAACAACTGGGGTGTTCTCTGCTGGAAATGGGCAAATGCCTCTTTAAAAGATTCAAGGGATAGATTATTCCTGGGTCTGTGAAGCTCCGTCATTCGACTCGTCTTTCCTTTTGAGGTCTCACTAACCTGGGTTTGAATGGAAAACAAGACCATGGAGTGGTCGGTCCATGTTAAAGGGAAGGGAGGGTCGCATGTCAAAGGGGTGGTGACCGGGCTGTGAAGGGGATAGGTCCTTACGACTCAGTGGGAGGGTTACTACTGAGGGGATTTGGGGGGCGGCTGACCTTTTCATATAGAAAGTAATGGACCACTTGTGTGGACTTTTATAAGTACCTATCTTGTGTGGCATTAAATGATCAAATACAGATGCCATGTTTTTATTCAGCTCTAGAATATAATTGAAGTGGCTCAACATCACCAACTTGCTGGTCACATGAGAAGGAATCATCTTTGGCTACCCGTCCCCAACCGAACCCTAAAACTCAGGCGACCATGTTGGATGTTGTAACATTTAGTAGGCCGTGGAGTGTGGTTTTATTTCTGTTCCAATCCAGGTTCTGTTTGTGGGCAGGGCTGCAGGTAGTCATTTGAGGGATGGCACTTAGCTTCCTCCCAGCAGCAGGCCTGTAGCTCTGTGGGTGTTGTTGTGTCTGATACGAAAGCCCAAACAAACCTATGGCGCCTTCGCCATCAAGTGTTGCACTGTCGTCCAAGGCTGCTGACCTGTGCTCGGCTTCTGTCACGTCACACCAAAACACCCACCCACGCGACCTTATCGTCGCGCTGCGCCGCTTGTCATGTCCCGTGTTGTCGAACATCTTGTTTCAGAGATATTTTTGCTGTAATGTTCCGTGACCTTTTCCACGGAGCTGAGCCGCACGGTGAGGGAAAATTGAGCTGTTTTATTCGTCCCCAGGGAGCGTCCTGT
Organism: Lissotriton vulgaris; assembly: GCF_964263255.1. Taxonomy (NCBI): domain Eukaryota; kingdom Metazoa; phylum Chordata; class Amphibia; order Caudata; family Salamandridae; genus Lissotriton; species Lissotriton vulgaris. Next base: position 660,606,273 of record NC_141693.1, read on the forward strand.
TTCCCTTCCACCATTCACTCGAAAGCTATCATTTTCTTGATTTTATAGCTGAGAAACAGCATCGATTCTCCGGCTGCAGGACGCTAAGAGTCCTCCGATCGACGCGCTATCGACAGCTCCCAGTGTATTCGGTGTCTCATTATCACTCTGGGCTAAATGATACACCTTGGAGTCTGGAGAGACAGAGTCGGTGGCGCTGGCTGCATTGTTCTAGCCCGCGCTATTGAGCTGGGTGTCAAAGCAATGTGATTTATGCGATCAGAGGGAACATTTCTGTCGGGGTGCTGCATAATTAAACACACTGCAGACTGACTGCTGACAAAATCAGCTCTGCCAAAGTCATCAGCAAATGAGGAAAGATCTGTAGCGTAAACGGCGGAGACAGTGAAGAATGTGGCCTGGCATTCTGTGCTTTTCAATTTTCTGAGTCTTCGATTTTCTTCCCGGGGATTTTGTTGGTGTTTACGTCTCCCCATCACTTAGCAGCGAGGGCCCTGTGTTTTTACCTGTGATGTAGCTGGGCTGCAGTTTAAGGCGGCTGTCAGACCTGATTGGGAAACATCACAGCTTTTTATATGGAGAAGTCTGGGGACATGAGGGCGAGGGGAGAGCCCAGCCTGATGCCTTACAAAAGGCTATTTTAAATTGTAACAAGATGTTAAGCAACATAAGGTACCCTATGCTGTAACATTATAGAGATTTGAGTCACGGAGGAGTTCATTGACCATATACGAACAAGGTCAAAGGCAGAGTTCCTCCTTAACCCCTTCGATGCTGATGAGGAGCTCAGGTCGTCATCAGCCACGGGTGGCGTGTGCGGATGTCAGCTCGTCATGTAACGCGGTTTTGCGAAAACAGCCGCACAGCGCAAAAATGGCCGTAGCAGCGATGCGGTTAAGGTCATGGAACTCCAAAGTGACGTGAAACATCTTTTTAATGTCCAGCAGAGGTTACTTTGGGGCAGATGTATCAAGAAACCATTTTGCATTTCTCTAATAGCGATTGTTAAGGAATCGCTATTTGAGAAGTGCAAAATGGTATGTATGTAGAATTTCGCAATTTTTTAGCGATTCCTTACAATTCCTTAATTGCGATTAGCAAATTGCTAATCGCAATTAAGGAATAATTTTCCCATTCATTTCTATGGGCCAGGAGGCCCATAGGAATGATTGTGCAGTAATTCTCAAATTGCGAATTCGCAATTTGCTAATCGCAATTTGAGAATTATTTCAAGGGTGCAGGGGTGTCTCAAAGACACCCTGCTGCACCCCTCAAATCTACATGTGTGTGCATGTGGCACACATACATGCCCTATGGGCATGTATGAGTGTCACATGCCACCCTTACAAATGCCAATTAGGGCATTTTTGTAAAAAATCGCAATTTACCACCAACTACAAGTTGATGGTAAAATGCGATTTTTTTACACAAATTCGCACACCAAAAATGTGTCATACATATCATTTAAGGAATCGCAAAATTTGCGATTCCTTAAATGCTATGCAAAAGAAGGAATCGCAAATAATTGCGAGTAAATAAATTGCGATTATTTCATACATGTGAAATATCGCAAAACAGCCGTTTGCGAGTCGCAAAGGCCGAAAATCTGCGATTTTCAGCCTTTGCGAGTCGCAAAAGCCTTGATACATCTGGCCCTATATTTCTTATACAATGCTCACATCAGCAACTTTCCCACAAACCACTCAAATTCTTGGTGTCTTGCTTCCTCCCATGAAGGAGATGTGGTTGCACTCGTGAAGAGTGAAAGTGGAATCTGTAGCGCAAAATTAAGCACACCAAAAAGCAAGTAACAGTAATTTGCGCAAAAACATATCAGAATCAGTTTACTGTAAATCAGATAAAACAAGCATTTACAATGCAATGATCTCAGCATTCTTAAAGGTGGAGCTATTGGCATTGCTCATGACATTTAAAAAAAAATCATAAATAAATGGCATTGTCATTTACATTGCCAATAGCTTAATCGTTAAATAAATGGCATTGCCATTTATAATGCCAATTGCTTAATTGCTCGCAAATGCATGACCTATTGCATTTACACCCATACAGAGCCACACACAGTCATTCACACAGAGCCACCTACACAGAGCCACCCTCACACAGACAGAGCCACCCACACATAGACCCACCTACAAAAAAAGCTATCCACACAGAGCCCCACACACAGCCACACACACACACACACATACAAAGCTACCCACACAGAGCCCCCCACACAGAGTCATTCACATAGAGCCACCTACACAGAGCCACACTCACACAGACAGCCCAACAACTAAAGCAAAACAATAGAGTCAGGTGGGCACTAAAACACAGTATGCTACCACTAGAAGTTATTAGCCAGTAATATAATATATTATACCTCCTTCGCCACCCCTGGCCATAAATGTTATCTTTTTCGAGTCAGGGGCCCTGTGCTGTACGGTGCGTGAGGCCCGTTAATCTTTCATGTAAGCATCTACGCCGTTTGACTTGTTGGACGAGCTACATACAGTTTTATTCATTCAAGGTTGCCCCCAATCTACAGCTGGGATGGGGGTTGATTCTTCGTGAACTTCGCCCTCACTAGGGCACAGGTCATTGGGTCGCACTGGTATGCTTTACATGCATTGTACTGTGATCCCTGATGTGGGGACCATTGCTTTTTAAAATTATTTTCAAACGCATAGTCAGTAGAACCCGAACATCCACTCATTATAAACTAGATGCGAATCCACTCACCCCCTGCCGAAACTATTCAGTGTTTGTTTGTTTTTAGTGTCAGAGGACATTGAATCACACCGAGCGTCAATTAGCATATGGGATCCTTCCGTGTACTCTCTGCTTCAAATCAGTACCGCCTTTCTGAGAAGAAGAACAGGGCAAAATCCCAGCGCGCTCTATAAAGTAACCGGGAATGTAATCCGTTTACAGAGACGTGTTTGGTACCAGGGAGGTTCGTAGTAGAACTCCAGCTGTCCTGTTCGGAAGGCACCTCTCCCTCTACATGTGCCCATGGGGGTAAAGTATGTGTGTGTGTGGGGGAGGTTTTCTTGAGTAGCCATAGGGTAGCAGCATGGGTTCAGCGCGTATCTTACCTTGGGAACGTCCTAAACTCGCCCGGGTGCCTTCGCTCAGTGCTGCTGCAGAGCACGGGGACCGCCTCGGTGTCTGTGGCTGACACCGTCCCAGTGAGAGCGTCCCTCAATGTCCTGTATCTAAGACTACCTTTTGGCCTTTCCCACTTCTTGCTGCGAACGCCGACTCTCATTGGCCTTTAAAGCCCACGACCCCCCTCAGAGCGGCCAATCGCCGATCAGAATGGGACACTCCTCCAGCACCCCCGCCCTCTGATGCAAAATCACTGCAAGCGAGCTGCTAGCAGTGCTAGGTGATTTCAGCAGCAGCGCGAGCTGCAGATCAACAAAAATAAATGGCATCCGAGGCAGGTACGGGGCAGCCTGCTGACATGGCACAAGACGGCCCCATCTCCTGTAAAATACATCACCCCCATAAACATGTTTTCCCGAAAGTGAACGTACAAATCACACTGTGCCAAGGACCCCATAAACATCATCACCAAGTACAAACGCTTCTCTCTCCCCTAGCCAGCAGGTTTACAAATGGATATGAACAACACGTGCATCCCATCCTGTGGAGTGTCCCCCCAAAAGCATAGCGGTCTCAAGTGCGAACGTGCCCCTCCGAAATAGACGACACGCGCTAATGTGTGACCCCCGAGCACAACCCCCACCCCTCCAGCGAACATACCGCCCTCTAAACATATCTGTTCGTAAGTACAAACATGATCATCTTATACAAACAAGGCCCCCTTTCTGTAAAAAAACTTCTAACATATTGTTCTCCATAGCAAACATGCCCCTCTTTGCAAAAGAAACGACCCGCGCTAACATGTGACCTCAAGTGCACACCCCTCGAATCTCCAACTCCTCTTCCAGTTCCTCAAAGCTGCGGGCCCCGAGCTCCCGAAAACGGCAGAGACGAGATGGCTGGCCATGGAGCCCATGCGAGTCGAAGCAGCGGGAGCCCCAGCGGACCTGGCCGGGACCCAGGCGGAAGCCCAGATAGTTTAAAAGCCACAAGCAGCGGTCAAAGTCCATTAAAAACAAGCGGATGGATGCAAGGGCCGGATGCAGTCGGGCAGAAATGGCTGCAGCAAAGCTCCGAAATTTTCGGAATCGGGGCCGTGTTGTTTGGTGAGTGACGGATGCGTCACAGATAGAAAGAACCTAAAAAACATGCCCCCGAATCCGAAAAGGATGTCGCTTAAAGGGAGTGACACCCCTCTCCTCCAATGGCTGTCCAGCATTTACGAGGCCAGCCAATGTAGAAGAGGGGCGGGTTCAAGCCCCCTAACCTAAAAACATAAAATCTTCAGACCGAACTGTGCAAGCGCAGCCTACGGTCCTCAACCTAAAAAGGGCTTTAACTCACAATGAGCAGTAACAGGCAGAAATATTCTTTCTTCTCTGTAATGAACTAGATTAATTGTACCTTTGTGCTGATCACTATTCACTTTAGAAACAGATCACAAGATAGAAACCCGAACTGTTGATACAATGATGCTCTTCGACATGACATGCTGCACCATTAGGAGGAATTATGAAGTCCCAATCCAAATATAATACATTATTATAGTTCAGCAGCTACTTCACTTTATCACAGGTGACAACAGATGTCACAACTTGATTGTAAAAAGGAAATTAGAAACAGGTTATTTGTATTGTGTTAGCAGGCTTCTGCGTATTTAATATATAATAAAGTTGCAATATCCACCGTTTAGTTATGTTGGATTCACATTTTCCATTAAAAATGAATTTTTTGATTTGCCTATAACTTTGGACCCCATGGACTGATTTGCATACAAAATGACAGTCTACAAGCTGTGTCATCTGCTAAGTTTGAGCATTCCAAGTTTCATGAAAATCAGCCTATTGTAAAAAAGAAAGCTAAGGTTGAGGTACAAAGAATTATTGATTTCCCATTTTAAATTTTGTAGGAAATTTTGCTTTCATATACAGCCCGAACAGCTGAATGACTTAACACCAAACTTTTCATGAAAGTAAAACTTTACGTGTGACGCCTTCTTTGTTGGTTTGGTGAAAGTCTCTTTGGTAGTTTTTGAAATATCCATATTTAAAAAAGGTGCCAATCAGTGTATAAAAGGATAACATTTTTGTATATCTCTGCTATTTCATCTCGTGAGATAATCCTGCAAAGCACATGTTCAAATTTGTAGGCAATGTGATTGGCTGTTTTAGGGCAGTAATGAAACTCGTAAGTCAGAGACTTATGAGTTGGGCCTTGCTAGAAAAAGGTGGCTGATCCCAGAGCAGGGATCATAGGTATCCAGAAGCATGGATAACCCTAAGCAATCTAAAAAAGTACAGGTTTTATCATGTGGTGTCCAAGGGACCATTTAAGGGGCTGGAGTCAACAGCCATTTTGTGGCTGACTTGTGGGATTCAGACATTGTAATAAAAAAGGGAACAAAGAACCATCAAAGCCAATCACTAAAATGAGAATCTAGCTTGCTTGGAGGTAGGGTGCAGGTCCTGGCTGAAAGCCAACCCTGTGCACAATTGCTGGTGAGCATGGCCCGCCATATGCAGCATGCATTAAGCAGCCCAGAAATGGTAAGTTTGGGTGCAGGGCCTGGCCACAGACTTGGCTCTGTGGCCAACCCTGCCATGAAAAGGTCAAAGGTCATGCGCAGCTTAAGTTGGGCAGCCATGGCAGGTTGGGCAGTCAGGTCTTGCGACCTACCTTCACAGAGCAGTACCCTGGTTCAGGGCTGGTCGTGCACAAGACCTGTCCACAAACCAAACCCTATAAAAAATAAGTCCTGTAAGGAGTGTTCAAAACTCCCTGATATAAATGTAGCACTGTTTTGAAAAAATACCTGCTAACAATCCCCCAAACACACACAAAAACAACCATCCAATTTCTTCAACAAATTATTAGCGCTTAAGAAAATAACTGACCGCAATTAACAAGCTTATTATACCCTGCACAGACGTGAACAGCATATGAGGCTAGTTTTTGCCTTTGCTAATTGTGGGGTGATCTTGTGACTCACGAAGGTGAATCTAGGAATGAGTTATGAATGATACACCGACTTTCTCGAATGAAATTTATAGAAGCTATGCATTCATTCAGACCAGAATCATACTCCTTTCTTAGTGACCAGAACCTCCCTAACAAGACTCAAAACGACACACATTGAACCCACTTAAGAAACGGATTCTGACCCTCTGGATGTTAATGCCTACAGCGAACAGTTAAGGTTCCCTTTCTAGTCAAATTACTTAAAAATGTGCATGTATACTGACAGTCATTGAAGAAAACAGAGTATTGATTTAATGGAGATGTGGTTCTGCTTTTATTTGATCTTTCTTCTTCGTCCTTTAACATGGTTAATCACACATACTTTTTCAAAGACTTGATCCTGCATTTCCCAGAACTGTCCTGAAATGGGTTTCTTCTTACCTGGCAGAATGCTTACCAGACCACTTCACCTTTCTCCTCTAACCATTCAGCTCCAGAGCTGAAGGCACATACGGCTTATCCTCTGCCCACATCCTCTTCAATATCTACCGGAGACCATTAAGGTTCATTTCCTCATTCAGTCTAACTGGCCACAACTATTTTGTTGCAGAGCTCCAGATATTAACTTCAAATGTTTTTAGGGTTCCCTTACTTTTAAATGTTCTATTCAAGCCAAGTGAAGTGACTTGACTTTCTAAACTTTGCAAGCCCTCAATTGTCTGCTGCTGTTATATGATTAGAGCCTAGTCCATTGTCTCTTATATGTTTATGGAGTATGGGCTAATGCTATGCAGTTGTGAGTTTACAGGGCATCCACTACCAATCACAGTTTTCTTTTGAAAGTCCTCCACTCTATATGTTTACAAATGTATGTACCTTCCTTGCCAGTGTCTGCCAGATGTCTGTGTATGTATGTGCTTATTTATAGGGCAATTGTATCCTAAAGCAAGGAAGCAGTCAGCAAATGATTGAAGAGGTAATTTGGTTCTGGGAGCAGAAGTGAACTATCACTGTGATAGAGCGCGCGGGACCACTTAGCTCAATTTTACCATACTCACCTGGGCCATAAAACATTCACACCTTGAACTAGCAGTCCTACCTAACTAATCACCTATCAGTACTTTGAGTCCTTTTACTTTTAGGACTTAAACCTGTAAACCATGAATTACCAATCCTTGTCACCTTTGCTATAAGTCCTAGGGATCGAAAAGGGAGTTAGAATAAACAGGCAATATTTAATAAAGTTTTACCCTATCCTGTAATAAAAACAGAGTCAGGGAAAGTTTTAAAAAGTTTTATCTATGCAAGTTTTCAATGAGTCTCAAGCCAAATTACAGAGATCATAATTTTCATAAGTATGATTATGATTAATAAACTATAAAGTTTGTAGAAAATCACAGCATCACATTTAAATATCAGTACCTGGGAAGGGTGAGAAAGGGAAATAGCACAAGGACATACCACATGGATTATATTTAACTAGAATGGTGCAATGACCAATCCTGGCCACACTGGGGCAAATAAGGACCAGGCTCCCGACTAATCAGGTGTCCACTGGACAAGACAGGTGCAGATCAGGACAGATGACCTCCGCTAAGTGCAACGCCAGCGTCACACCCCTCTAGCTCAGTTAGCCAATTAGTACCCCGACTGGGTAATCAATAATTTCCCCAAACACCTCGATTCTTCTGATAGAGTGCTCCACCAGCACCTCTGCTCTCGATCTCCTATAGCATGCGTTTGGTCAGTGACAGGTCAGCTATTCGGACAAGTCAGACAATTTCTCTATCTAAGCCTACCTTAGTTATACCATTTCAAGGGCAATGTACCACCCCTAAATGATGCAAATCTATGTGTTCCCCTTCAGTGATTGGTTGGAAAGACAAGGAGAGGTCATCACACCATACTAAGATGAGGTAATTTCATTATGGGTTTCAATTGATTCCTGTTACCGCCCATAATTTATTTTCCCATGCACTTTTATTCCACCCAGCAATACTGTTCAACAAATTTGATACAATTTATATAGCTTCAGTTCCTTCTGAGGTCAGAAGGGCACTTTCTCATAGACATTGTGGGTTAGATGCTTCTTGGCTGAGGTTCAATGCCAATGCTTCAGCAACTTCGGAGTTAGAGTGCGCACGTGCAGCTTTTCCAAGATGGGGTTTGTATCGATATTCAGGCCCAAGTACGAGCTAACAGCAAAGTCAAAGAGAAACATATTAGAATGCAAAAATAAATTAATGCACTGTATACCACTTATCTCTACTCTAACCCCATTACTTTATTTTAACTTTTGCATTAATAATTAAGCAGAACGAACAATTTTAGTACAGGCAGCAGCATAAGCTTTAGCATGTGCGGTTTAAAGCAACCATTTCTGGCACTAGTGCGCAGCAGCAAAGATTTCCCACCAGAAATCAAAGACGTCACACCACGTAGATGTGGCGGAAGCATGCGCAGAAAAGTTCCAGCATTTTCGCGGCCATATTAAGGCACTCAGGTTACTGTTAGTAAAAGCACATTGTCAAGCTTCCCCTAAATACCAGAAATGTCGTGTAATGCAAATATTAATGGACAAAACATGTTGATTAATTAATTAGAGGTTATTTTGAGAGGACTGAGTCCAAGCAAGTTTCTGAACGTAAGAAACCTTGCTCCATCAACTGCATTGTGATGTTTTTTATTTAAAGTGATGCATCTTTGGCTCTTACCTAATTTGGAGCAAGATTCAGGTTCTCCTCCTGGGTAAAGGGTGTTATTCCATATATCAGTCAGTCAGGGTAAAGGCAGTTATTCCATATATCTGGTGTATAAATTATGAGGTCCTGTTGCCTTGCTTTTGTCTTGTTTACTAAAGGATGCCTAGGATAGTGTCCTATCAGCTCGTGTGCTAAAAGGCACAGGAGGTGGTGAGTTTGTCATTCAGATAAGCAAGGGTCCTGGTTGTGATGGCTTTGTAAATGATGTGGCTGTATTTGAAGATTCCACAGGTCAGCAGTGAGAGCCAGTGGAGTTCCATCTGAATGTGGGCAATGTGGTTATATTTCTTCAGGCTCTGAATGGAACTTGGTGTGGCATGTGTGAAGATCTTAAAAAAAAGCTTGAGTGAAGTTTGGAAGGCCATGGAGTGGGGCATACCACCATCCAGATAAAAGAGTTAAAGGGATTAAACAGTGTTTCTGAAGTCACTTGCTGCAAGGAATGTTTTCATTTTCTTTAGTAGGGAGAGTTGGAACCAGGCCATCTTTGTTTTCTTGTCACAATGTTCCTTTAGGTTGAGGTTTGTGTCCAGGATGAATCCAAGTGATTTTGCACTAAATGAAGGTTGTGGTTCATTGCTTTTGTGGTTCATGTCATTGAGCCAGGTTTGGACAAGCAGGTTGCTTGTCGTTCTTAGCAAATAGCAGGTATTCTGACTTGGTGGGGTTGAACTTCAGGAAGGGGCTAGACATGCGGGTCTGGGTGAGGTGCAGGCATCGTTTGAGGGATTAGATGCCTGCAGTGTAGGATACTTTACAGAAGAGTAGTGTATATTCAACATATTGGTGAACCTTGATGTTAATAATAGTGAAAAGAGTCCCAAGGAGCTCAAAGTAGAGCCTGGAGTTGAGGAGGGACAACAAAGCGTCTTGCGTGGCTTTGCAGATGAAAGGGTTCTTCTGGCACTCCCCCCCACAAACACACTGGTGTAGTTTGCCTAGTTAGGAAGAGAACCTGTGAAGGATGATGCCAGACTATAAGACTTCTCATCTTGTTCTAGTTAGATTTTTCTAGAGCCTCCTCTATCTGTCACAGTTACATGTCCATAGGACCTCCTTTATATGGTAATAGTCTCTTGTGTATCACCATTGTATATTCATAAGGCCCACATAGCCTATCACTGTTGAATGGTGATAGAACCTCGATGACATGTCGATAGTGTACTTGTATAGACCACAAGTATCTTTCGTTGCTGTATGAGTTACTCCATTTACATTTTTTTCCATACACCCTAGCCCCCTTTCAGAGAAATGCACATTCTGGGATAAGCAGGGCACCCTCTCAAGCACCACCAATAAAAATGCCACTTCCCCCTTCACATTTTTGTTTCTGTCTCACTGGTGCCTGGAGCCAAGCAATCCATTTCAGTTCAATCAAAAGGTGTGATTTTCATCTTTTATTTTGTTCAAAAATTGATTTTTGTTTTAGCTGAGTGGTAAAATGCTTTGGAGTCTATGCAGTTTTTCTTTGGCACATGGCATTACTCACAGACTTGAAACGACAGGGAGTGTGCAAAACCAATGGCTCCACTACTGTGGCTCTTATTATGAGTGGGGTTTATGAGTGATAGATCTCGTAAAAGGAATCATTAGTTGTGTCTCACAGAGATTTCACCAGGTGAAAGCTGTGAAGCACCTGCAGAAAATGTCCAGGAATCAGAGCAAAAACACAGATTTCCTGGTGTTGGTATTACTCTAGGCCACTAGTAAAGGGGGCCGGTGCCTTACATTTTCATGAATTTTCTCAAATTCCCCCCTCTGCTGGTCTCAACCTCATTGGACAAATCATTGAGATTTTCTGACCCTTTCTAACATCAGCATACAACACAATAGATTGTTTAGGCTTGTTTGTTGACCAAATCAAATATTCAACTTTCAGACGTATTTACAGTTAATTAGGTCTGATGATTCTCAGGGGCAGCAAATGGAATCGAAGGAGGGCCCTGTAGATAACCTTTCAAACTACACATTGAATTCACATTAAGACTATATTTAGGTCAAGCCTGGGCAGCGCATGCGCTGCTCTGCGAGGCATGCTGTATTCAGGTAGGGACTTGAAGCTCCGCCCACTCTCCACCCATATTATTAATTGGCTTGTGTTATTGTCTACTGTAAACTGTGGCTGTGATTTGGTCAAAAGGCTTGGTAGTCCCTCCTTAGTACCTCCTTGTCTCATTTTGTAGCCTCCCATGGCAACACCCCCTGTTATGTGTGTTGTTACTAGTAGGCTTTAATTACAGCCTCCGAGCACTATTTTCTTAAAAAGCTTTGTCTGCTCTCTCCTAACGCTTTAAAAATAAAAATATATAGCACACATTTGCAATGTAATAGGTCTCGCATTTGCGAGAGTTTAAGCTAGTGGCATTGTAAATGACAATGCCTTTTATTTATCTGTTTTAAAAACCACATATATATAAAAGGCATTGTAATTTACGATGCCAATAGCTCAAAATCTTGTAAATGCGAGACCTATTGCATTGAAAAGGCTTGTTTTTAAATCATGGTTGAAACAGCCTGTCTGTATGATCTGCAGCTAATTGCATCTGTGGGTCTATCTCTTATCTGATTTCTGACCTTAAATGACCCCTAACTGTTTGTTGATCTGCAGGCCTTTTTTTTTTTCGCAGACAGACCTTGTCTGTCATCAAGGCAGTTTATTTTGGCTTCCTCTTGACTCTTTACATTTACACATCTCTCTGTTTGCAGAGGTGTAATGTTCTTTGTTATGGATTAGGAGAAGAGTGATGTCTGAGACTTCCAAAGTTTCATTGTGATCATCATAAAAGTAAACATTTGGCCTAGCAACGCAGCCCTGAGAGTTCAATGTTTGGTTACACAAAGGAAGTCTGTACTGGGTGCATTTCACCACATCGGTTGGGGCTGATTCAAAGAATAGAAACAAGTGCCTTGCATGGGATAGCAAATTCAATTTTAGGTTGTAATTCCCACCTTCACATTCAGAAGCCATTTCCGGTTCAGAGTGTAGAACATGGAAGAGGGGAGGCACAGTTGTGCCACATCCATGCTGACTGCAGCAACCCAAGGAAATGGATAGAATGCTTGAATTAATCTCAGCCACTGACAATTGCTTGGGCCGCGATTCTAGTTCATTGTTTTTTTGTACACCATGTGTTAGACTTGGCCCCAGACTTTTGACCTCCTGTTTTTACCTGTTTTTAATTGGTATTGGGAGTCTGGGCACTTTACCACTGCTATTCAGTGATAAAGTGCATATGCTTTTCATGTAAATTGTGGTTATGGATTAGTGTTTCCGTCATTGGCTTATTTGATTTACTACTAAGTCCCTATACAGTGTACTGTGTGTGCCCAGGGCCTGTAAATCAAATGATATTAGTGGGCCAGCAGCACTGGCTGTGCCACCAACACAAGTACCTTTTCAAAGGTGTCTCAGACCTGCCACTGCTGTGTCTGTGCACAGTTATTAACTGCCATGGCGATCTGGCAAGTGCACCCACCTGACAGGCCCTTTCCTTCCCCTTTCTTACATCTAAGTCATCCCTAAGGAAGGCCCAAGCTAGCCCCATGGGCAGGGTGCAGTGTATGTTAAAGGTAGGACATGTAGTGGTGTATTTTTGCATGTCCTAATAGTGAAATACTGGGTATTTCGTTTTTCACAATTACAAGGCTATCTGTCCCACAGGCAGACATTGGAGTTGCTTTGTAACATCTTACAAGCAAAACTTTCCATTGGGGCAAGATAGAGAAATTGAGTCTAAGCTTCCTGAACGTAGGATTTAAAAATACATCTTTTAGTAAAGATAATTTTGATATTGTGTGTTTAAAAATACCACTTTTAGAAAGTGGGTATTTTCTCATCTAACCATCTAGGCGCCTCTGCCTGTTGTGTATTCACTGTCTGGGTTTTAGACTGACAGGGGCTGGTTTGTGCATTCACAGTAGACAGATACCAGGGGGGGTTTGAGGTGTTCCTGCCTTTCCTGGGTGACTCATCTAAGTCAGGCTGATTAGACCTGGCTACATTTAGAGTAGTGGGAGGAGTTGTTGCTTGCAACTGAATGGACTGTGTCTGTATTTCACAATGCTGTCTCCACTCCCAGGAGTGACCCTGGCCCGAGCCAGGCAGAACTGAATAATGTATGCCAGTTTAACTTTGTTTGTGCCAACTTCAAAGGGAAATGTGGTATAAATATTGGGGCCCTGACCCCCGAATGTTAGATTACTGCTGGACTAAGGAACCTGCCAGGAAGAAGGGATGGAAGAGCTGTGAGGAGAGAATACCACTTTGCTGTATGCTCTGTTGGGGTGGCAAGTAGTTGCTGCTTCTGTCTTGGGCATGGAAAGGACTAGACTGTTCTTTCTGCATTGTAAGTATCTCCAAGGGCTTGATGTAGAGCTTGCCTCCTGTTGAAAGTCTCAGGGAAATCAAAGACTTCAACATGTTCTGGGTACTGGCTTCTGGAACTGGATTTTTCAGCTGCTACTGAGGAAAAAGGTAACCCGATGCGTCAACAACCCCGTCGCTGCTTGCACTCTGGTTTTGAGGCACTGCTCGTTGTTACTCGATGCACTGCCCTGTCCCACACAGCAGCCAGGGCCCACTGACGCCAGTGCCATGGGCTCCAGATCGTCAATTGACGCCCCTACCTGCACCGCAACCGGTGGGCCCTGCACCCTGCATTGCCCTGTCTCGCACTGCAGCCTTGGGTCTACCGACGACAGCGCTTCAGCAACGATGATGACGCTACTTGCACTGAGACCTGTCAGTTCCGCAACAAACACTGCCCCGCTTTGCACCACAACGCTGTACTCCCCAATGCCGCTTGACAACCGTCACTGAGCCGCTGCCTGCACCACGACCTGAGAGCCCCACATATGGCAGCACTCCGCTTTGCACCACAGCCCCGACACCTGCCGGCGCTCCTGACTTCAAACTCAAGGAGTTTGAGTGGCAACGTGTGTGACTTTAAGGGCCCCATGACTCCTACATCGACTCCGGTAACCAACGCTGCTCATACAAAGCTCACTGCAAGGCCCAACCCCCTGCATCTCCAAAAGTACTATTTTAGGGTCTTCCGAACACTGTAGCTGGCCGGCAATGCCGAGGTCAGCCAGAATTCATGGATTTGGTGGTTCACAACACAATAATAGCCCCAAGGGAGCTATCGACCTCAATGAACTGTTTTTAACGTCTATTTTTGCTCTATTGGTATTTTGGATTAATGTACATTAGATTTTTATAATTTTAATCTTGTTTTTCACAGATAAATATTGGATATTTTACTAAAACCGTTGTGGTGTCCTTTTATAGTGTTTTCACTGTATTACTGCTGGTTATGTGCAAATGCTTTACACAATGCCTCTGAGATAAGCCTGACTGTTCATACCAAGCTACCAAAGGGGTAAACAGGGGTTATTTTAAGATGTATAATCCCCCTATCCTGACTAGAGTGGTGAATTCTGCCTGGTTTAGGTGCATACCCTAGCCAACCAGAAAACCCATTCCTAACACCATGCCCACCTTATACAAATCCGTACTGATTCTGCCCTTCATGGGACCAGTCCATGCTGAACTCTTTAAATAATTGATGACATACTACCCACAACTCCCCTCAGATAAGGAGTCAGAGCTTACTGGACATAGCATCCCAGTCCTCATAGTCTTTTCAGAGACTGCAGTTTCTGTCTCCTTGTTATTTTTGTTAGACACATACCTGGAAAGAAAAGCAGCATTCTGCTCTTTGCATCAATAAATTCAAAGGACCGATGAACAGGATCTGGACCATGTGAGTTATCGAGGACAGGAATCCAAAGCAATATGAAAAAAAATTACAAGACAATGTTTAAAGTCAAATCCATAAAGGGGAGACGCAGCGCGGAAAAAGCGAGAAGACTAGCCGTGGGAGCTGATTCTAGCACATTACTTTGGCAGCAGCTTGGCAGGAGTTTTTTTTTAAAGGACCTAGCGCCTCCCGCTTTGCGGGAGACGCATCGCCGCCACTACCGCCACTATCTTGCACCAGGACTACCAGCGGGGGCTAAGTAGACCACAAGCCCCAGAGTGCACCGGGCCACTCGGGCAGGAAGTTACGGCCCCGGCCCCTCCTTACCGCCACAAAAGAACTCGCGCCTTCCGCTTCGCTGGGCGCTCGCCGGGCGAAGCCCGGGCCCGTCTGAGCACGTCCGAGAACGGCCAAGGACAGGACGGGGCCACCCCCTTTGATTCGGCCATCTACGCTCTATAAAAGGTAAGTGACTTTCAGCTTACTGCTTCCAATATTGCAATTTAAAATTCGGTAATCCAGCACTACCTAAAGGTAACCATGAACAGTAACAAGCCTGGAAAGGGGACGAAATCCCTCTCTGGTGGAACAACAATTGTGGGCACTTTAGACCAATTTTTATCTAGAGCTTTTAAATTGCTGTCACATGAGATCGAGCTAACAGAAAAAAGGCTATCCATAGAACCATTTCTTCAGAAATGGTCATCACTGGGTGGGATAGCTCGAGTATCGTCCCCAGTAACTACACAGACAATAGAGACTGCTGCTACCACACCTGGCCCCGAAGGAGAGGACCCACAGCTACTGATGGCATCAGTCAGTACGCCCAGTGCCCCCGTATTCATGGACACCGCTGTAACTGGTTTATCACTTGCTTTAACTACTCATGAAAGCTCGGGAACGGCAAAACTATGCCTTAGATCTCGGTCCGCCAACAGTGCCAAATCTAGGTATACAAACCCGGCACCTGACCCCGCTGTTAAAAGAAAGTGAGGCGGGGCAACAACCAGGAACAACAAGAAGGCCAAAACCCAAGTGCACGAGGACCAGGAGCCAGATCAGCGCCCAAGGGCTATATCTAGCCCGGAGTCTTCCCAGTCGCCCGGGCATCGACCTATGACAACATTAGACACTGGAAAGATGGCCAACTCTGAGCAAGGAGAAGACTTCTGGGTCAAACTGGAACTTGTTTTCACCGAGACCTGTCTGCCCATATACAATAGACTGAATTCTATAGAAACTAGGCTGACCCATTTGGAAACACTTTTTTCCACTGTGCATGTGGGGGGACGAATGCGGGCTGAAAGCGGGACAGGAATTAACGAGGGGCCTATAATGTTAGCAAATGAGGTGCCCAATCCCGTAATATCAGAGGTTTGTAATGCCGTAGCGGAAATACCAACTCCACAACCCTTAAATGAAGATCGATTAAGGAGAAATGATCCGCCAGACAGTGGGGAGACCCAAATCAGGGCTGAGCAGGGCCAGGAAAGAGGCAGGTGGGAAACTAATAAGTCAGGAAATAGGGTAAATACATTACAGGATCCAAATATCCTTCCACGCTTAGACCTTCCCCCAGAGTCCACCCCATATGTGGTGGTATTAGTAGGGGTCTGATCCAGCACCCCTACAGAAAATCTGTCTCAGCAAATCTACCCAACACCATGATACTCACCATTAATCATAAACTCTTCACAAGGCCCATAAATAACTGAGACAAATATTGGGCAACTGAATCATGTGACCTAATTAATCGGAACTATTCACAAACTATTTACATATTATATACAACTGCAGTTTGTCATCATCATAATCATGAAAATATAACGGAAACATTTGATTAAGTCACTTAGGTAAATGGATCAACTGATGGTAACTAGACTAAGAATAAACAAGACCAGCTTGTCATTTCAAAATCTAATTTATTAATTTTAATATCAGACAAGGAGCATTTTAGAATTAGAAAATCTTTTTATTAGCAATTTTTTAAAAGCATCATTTAATCAAATAAAGGCATATTAGACTGACATTTCAAAACAGATCAGCTTGTAGAGAATTAATGTAGAAAAGATCTCATTCCCTAAATTCTATTTCCCTGACTAAACTCAATTAAACCTAAAAGGAAAAGTCATTAGTTCAGCTATCCTTACGTGAGTCAGCAGTAAGCCCTCCTCCCAAGGGGTCAGGTTTTATACCTTTTCTCTATCTAAAACTTACTAATTCACACTAAAAGAATACTTTATCTCCGTCATCCAGCATTTCTATTGGCTTGACAGCCGTCAGTCCATATGAGATCATAACCTTTTCAATCCAAAGTTGTGCCTTTCTAAAACGTCTTTGTCCTTTTTTCACAGGCGACATTAGCTTTCGAGGATTTTGCAACATCTTATTAAATAACAGTTCGCTGCTTCCTTTCCTTGAAGTTATTCAACTCAGAGCACATCTTGCACAGTTCCATTTATTTATTATACTGATGGAAATCATTGTGGCAAAACTTTTCCACTTTCTTAGCTGTGCTCGGCTCATCACGACAGGATTCCAAACACCCTTTTAAAAAGCTAGGCCTCAGGCCTCTTTCTTGAAGGCTAGTATGCAAAGAAACACAAAATATTAATTAATTAGAGTAATGAAGATTATTCTGTTACCCATCCCCTTTACTAATGTTAACCCATTAGTTTATGTTATCTAGCTTTAAGCACAGAATGCAGCATTTTATTTACCAACTTCTTTTTAGGCCAACAGGATTCTCCACGAGCCTTTGCCACACATAAGACATGACATAGACAAAAGCACATTTAAAATAAGCACATGCCATTAATTAAACAGCCGCAATTAATGTTGACAAAATAAATAGACAAGGTTAGTTCATTATTTTTCAATGTACTTGCGAGTGCAACAAAGAGCACATAATGTTAAACCCATATGTCGTGTATGCATTTTAATCTAGGTTGATTAGTAAATTTTCGTGCATAAACTCATTAATATAATTAATTATTATGGAAGTTTAACTTTGCGAGTCAAAAACATAATTCATTTCTGAAACTCGCTTCATCAGGTCCCAGTACTGAAACAAGGGAAAAGGGAAACATATAGAGACCTCGAAAACAAATGCATCCATTGGCTTACACAAAATAGGCCCCTCCCAAAGCAAGACTCCAGTGAAATCCTTTTCGCCCGACGAGTGGCTTGGGTAGGCACACGGGTGAAACAGACACAGGGTGATAGTGTAGTGATTCATTTTAGGGACAGAAGGGTTGTAGACCATATTTGCAACTGGTCAATTGGAAGCCCAAAAACACAGATTCAATCCCTTCCCCTGACCTATTTCTATCCGGTCGCACCTAAACTCGCTAACTCAGATAGAGTGTTCAGAAGGCAATTGTGGGAGACAGGGTACAACTTTGACCATTATGCGCAGGCAGGGAGTGACATAGGGTTTGGGCCCCAAAACTGTATGTCAGATCTGGCTTCGTTTTACCACGGAAACCGTTTTAGTACTCTGGACCTCGTAGATTGACGGTTGAGGCACAACTTGACAACATTAGTTGGTCCTGCTAGAAGGGATACCGATGAAGCAAACTGTCGCCCAGTAGGAATTGATAGTTTTGATGCACAGTATGGTCCCCAGAGTAGTAAGAAAGAGGGGGCGATAACTAGAAGAAGTAGTAGTGACAGTGTGAGCATTAGGAGGAATGATGAAAGTGAATCAGATGGGGTGATGTCGATAATAAGTCAAAATGTAACTGGAATTACAAAATTGAATGCGGAGGAGGGGAGAACAAGTGAAATAGCCCAAATTGAGGAGGGGACTACAGTGCCAGCAGACTCAGAAGTGGGGGTAGGGCATGGGGATGGACTGTGAGAGATAAAAGGAAGCATCCTTATCCTCTCATGGAACCTTGCAGGGATCTAAAAAAAACTACTTTGCCCTGCCTGGGATACGTTTATAGGTGAACATGATATCTGTTTACTACAGGAAACTTGGGCTCTTGAAAGCAATAAACGAGCTGGCGTTGCTATATTTGACACATAAGAAGACTAGGGGCAGACCATCGGGAGGCCTTAGTATTTGGATAGGTACACACCTTGGGGCAACAGCAGAGCATTTACCCACCAACTCAATGGACATAAACTGTGTCCTTTTAACTTTGCCCTCCAGAAAACGACTCGCCGTAATTAATGTCTATCCGAGGCCGACCCAAAACGGGTTAGAATTTATAACTGTTGAAAATCTTAGCAATTATTTGCCAACCCTAGACCCTGAGACTATGCTTATAGTCCGAGGGGGGGGGGGACTTTAACTCCCAGTTTGAACCCCTCAATAATCTGAGTATCGGTTCTGAAGAGGATAGTGAGAACCAACACTGGTACATCTTGGAACCATGTATCCCACCAGTTAGAGCTTGGACACCGTTGGTCCTCCAAATAAATTCCTTAACACTCTCCTTTTCCTTGAGGGCCTGTAACAGGAGTTTCAAATCTGACAGACCGGAGCAAACTACGTTCAACAGAGAAGGGCATACTTCGATCATAGATTTTATTATGGTTGAATGTCGGTCCTGGGATAAGATTCTTGATTTTCAGATTGTTAGACGGAGTGACAGTGACCATAACGCTGTTGTAATGTCTCTCAAGCCAGGAAGCTGGGGTTTGGTGAATAATTCTGAACCATCCCCACCAGTACACGAACCACTCCTGCTACATAACAATAGGAGGAGGGTAAAATGGCCCTATATACAGGACTGCCCAGACAAACTGGCAGGTATTTACCAGCGAGTCGTGCCCCACCTTAAGGAAATGGCAGATGTGGGGCAAATGGGCCCGCAAGCAGGCCAAGAGACCAGGCCACTAGAAATTCATAGCCAGTTGACTGCTAGTCTTCGGGAGATGTTCTACCCAGAAGTTAGCGCTAAGGCAAAACCCCTCCCGTCACATCCCTGGTACAATTCATCTTGTCGAAGCACCAAAAAAGATTTATTGAAAGCTATTAAAGCCAGAGACAGGACAGGTATCAAGGAACATAGGCATCTGCATAAGCGGGCTATCCTAAACGCAAAGAAAGACTGGGATGCCAATAAATGGGAGGAACTGAGAATTTCACTTCAGAACAGAGATTTGAGATCCTTTTGGGCTATAGTGAGTGGTGGTGGGAGAGTGCCTAAAGTGGCAATTGAACCTAATATAGCTCCAATTGTATGGGAGGGACACTTTGGATCTTTATATGCTTGTTCGAGCGAAGATGCAGTAGCATTCTCTGCTCCTTCCCCCACCCATGAGTATCGACTGGGTGGGGAACAGGAAATTACCCTTGTAGAAGTTGTCTCCGCCATCAATAAATTAGTGCCAAACAAGGCACCCGGACTGGATAGACTGCCAGGGGACTTGTTTAGGTCACAACCAAAAATATGGGCCCCCTATCTTTGTGTGCTCTACAATTCTATTCTGAGAGGAGCGGACCCACCAGAAAGTTTGGCGGGGGTCAGAAATAGTACCCATTCATAAAAAAGGCTGCCCTCTCCTACCATCAAACTCGTGGGCATAAAGGATATCGATGCTCCGAGGCTGGCCAAAGGTCGGGCACCCGCATTGATGTTCGTGGATGACACTCTGTTGTTATCCAGAACATCAATGGGGATCCAACGTGTCCTGGAAGGCTTTGCAAATTTTTGCGCAATGAGGGGATTGGAAATCAATTTGGCCAAAACCAAGTTCATGATTTTCAACCCCCCCAATAAGACCCGTCAAAATCATCCAGTATTAGATGGTACTCCCTTAAAGAGGGTGAAAACCTTTGAGTATCTGGGTATCATGCCCGAGGAACATCTGTACTGGGGTACCCAGCTGTCAAAGGCAGCTTTAAAAATGGGACAAAAAGTCGGAGGATTAACTAAAATGCATAGACTCTCGGCCCACAAGCCTAGTGCACCTGTCATAGAAATTTATCGATGTACCGAGCGGAGCTATGGTACCGCAACAAGCTTACCACCCTCACTAAGACTGAAAACATATTCATGAGGAACTTGTTAGGGCTGCCTGTTAGCACTCCTCTAGTACCCCTCAGACTGGATTTAGGGTCCATCCTATTGAGGAGGAGGTAGGCACTAAGGCCGCTAAAATTCTGGAGAAGACTGTGGACTGCTCCTGAACTAGCTTCTTACAAGAACAAGTTTAATGATGTCTGGGTGGACATTAGAGCCAAAAGGATTTTATGGCTAAATCACATTAAGACATATACCAGTAGGATTGGTCTGCCTGAGTTGTGGTCCGCACCAGAAGCAGCTTGCTCTACAATATCTAGGGCTAACCTTGTGCATCACTGCAGGCATTTCAACTTAACTCTCCTACACAGGAGCACTACACTCGGGAAGTTGACATCACAGTTCCTCCATGTCAAAGTAGAGTATAAACTGGAACAGTTTCTGGATGTGATTTTCCCGGCCATGTCAAGGAAATTGTACATGCAGTTCAGGATTGGTAGTTTGCCAATTAAATCATTTACCAGCAAATGTTACACAAACCAAAGTACTGAGTGCCCATCATACAATCACCATCTAGAAAATGAAAATCATGTTCTCTTTTTGTGTCCTAAATATCAGGCAGCACGCAGATGTTGGGTTAAACCAATCTGTAGGAACCTCGGATTCAGGGAATGTTCCACGGCTTTGAGAGTTCTAAAATTTGACACACATCCTCCGATAGTCTTCGCAGTGTCCCGCTTCTTAAATGCAATGTGGATGAAGCGACGTAACTCCCTTATACTATGATTATTTGATGAATTCCTGCTATTGTATTTTATTGATAATTTTTGCATCTCTTTGATAACTATTTTGCATGGTTTAATACGTTTTTAACTCAGTAAATGTTTTTAGAAAATTAGTAACTTATTATTAAGCACTAATGTCATTGTAGCTCATTTGCTCTTTTTTTTTTTTAACTGCAATGAGCCTATGTTTTTTATTATGTGCTTTTATGGCCCTGGTGGCAGAAATAAAGTTATCAATTGATTGATTTATTGATAAACGTTTATTCAAAATTAAGAATCATTACAGAAAACCAAAAGGTAGGTAGTTTATCAATTTAAATAAATATTTCATAATAAGCAAAAGATTTAACATGAGCTTGATCTCCAGAATAAAAATATTCTCAATACAGAATCTAATAGCAAACTGATATAGGGACTGGTCAGTTAACAAGCACTGGCGTTGCCAATAGGTCTCGCAGTAGGAAAGTTTGAGCTATTGGTTGTGTAAATGACAAAGCCCTTTATGTATTCAAAATGATAACAACAGTGAAAGGCATTGTTATTTGCCATTGTAATAGTTCCACCTGTCGTACTGCGAGATCTATTGGCAACGTGAGTGTTTTTCGTGTGTGAGTGGCGTTGTGTGTGTGAGTGGCGTTGCGTGTGTGAGTGGCGTTGCGTGTGTGTGTGGCGTTGCGTGTGTGAGTGGGGTTGCGTGTGTGAGTGGGGTTGCCTGTGTGAGTGGTGTTGCCTGTGTGAGTGGCGTTGCCTGTGTGAGAGGTGTTGCCTGTGTGAGAGGTGTTGCCTGTGTGATTTGTGTTGCCTGTGTGAGTGGCGTTGCCTGTGTAAGTGGCGTTGGCTGTGTGAGTGTGGTTGGCAGTGTGAGTGGCGTTGCATGTGGCAGTGGCGTTGCATGTGTGCGTAGTTGAGTGGCGTTGCGTAGTTGAGTGGCGTTGCATGTGTGAGTGGGGTTGCATGTGTGAGTGGCGTTGCATGTGTGAGTGGCGTTGCATGTGTGAGTGTCGTTGCATGTGTGAGTGTCGTTGCGTAGTTGAGTGGTGTTGCGTAGTTGAGTGGCGTTGCGTAGTTGAGTGGCGTTGCGTAGTTGAGTGGCATTGCGTAGTTGAGTGGCGTTGCGTAGTTGAGTGGCGTTGCGTTTGCTATTACTTTATATTTACATCGGAAGGATGAACCGCCCAGCTGACATTACTTGAATTCAGAATTCTAACTGCAGAACGCATGTTGGTCAGTAGCAGCGTTTAACTTTAGCTCGTTGACCAATCTGGGTATTGAAATTATCAACACATTGTCAGCTTGTTGCAGTTTTGGCAATTCCGCCATGCCTTCCTTATAAGCCACCCCCGTACTATTCACATTTATTAATGTTTTAATTGTGTGCATTTTTTTTTTATAGCAGCTCAGGTTGGAAGTATTTAGAACTGGATAAATAACGCACAGCTCTACAAATTGCGGCCACTTGAGCGTACATTAGGAGCTGTTAGGAGTGGCGCTGATGACTTCCTTCTCTGCTTGCATGTGCCGTTTCTTTTTTGAGCCCTCATAAAAACTAATCTGCGGTCGGAAGTAGCTCTGAAGTTTTATCGTGATTTACTGAGCCAAGAACCCGATGCTGAGATGGGTCACTTGTAGGTCATGGGTTCGGCTGCGCAGATGAAAAAATGACGCACTTTTTAAGTGGCTCTACGAAAGAAAACAAGCATTGGCCAATGTAGAGCATGAAAAGAGGTAATTACTAGGCCGTGAGGGATGTTAATTAGGGGGGAGGAGAAGTAAGTGAGGCCGAGCCTGCTGGGGGAAGCAACAGATGGCTTTGGCACATTCCAATGAAGTCTGGTGGGGGGCGGGGGTGGGGAGCAGGCATATGGTGTTTGAGTGAGCAGCCTTTGATGTGCGAGCGAGATGTCTAGCGGAATGCTCCTATAAGAATGCTTCACATTTTAATAAAATCAAAAGGACTGGGCTAACGCCAGGCCATATAATAAAAAATAAGGTCTATTTCCTTGTTTGCTGCTGCTTGCTAATAAATTCCCGCCACATTGCTCGAGGCTCTTAATTATTTTTCAGCACAGAGTTGTATTTTTCGTCCCTTGTTCACATGGCAGGACCTTTCGAAGGCGGAGCCCGGGCACGCCCTCTCAGCACACCTGCCGGCTACCGGCAGGATGTGTGTGGGAGGTTTACGGACAGGCCGTCAGGAGGAAAGATAACGCCGGCTGGATTGCACTGTAGGACATCCCAACATCCAAGTGAGTCAGCCGACAGGGATGTGTGAAGGCCCTGCTGGCGGGGAGTGAGCAGAGGGGGTGGGCGGGGATGACGCGCCAAGCCGAGGGGCTGGGGAATTCTACAGAGGGCACGAGCACAAAGGAATGACGTGCAGTGCAACACGGAAACAAGTATTCCCGCAGCTTCCAGCTTCAACAGGCACTTCGCTCCTTTCTGTCCTGTGTTGATCCTCTGCGGAACACTATGCAGGCCTAGCAGGGCTGACGTGGTTGAGAATCTGGGCGATAATAGGTTTCAGTGTACCTTTGTCCCAGAGAGCGATGCAGGCAGGAGGGGAAAGAAAGACTTGAGAGGGAAATAGATCACAGATAAAGAAAGAGATTGGAGATAGAGAGAGAGCGTGTTGGAGAGAGATCGAGGGAGAAGCATCATGCAGGGAAAAGGGATCGAAAGAAAGGGAAAGAAAGAGGGAGCATCATGCTGGGAAATGTCCACATTAAAAGAACATGAATGGAAATTTTAAAGCTTGGAAGTGTAAACGGGAGACAGATGTTTTTTGGTTGTTAATAAGTATTAATGGGGTAAATAGCACCTCATATGCAGGTGGGGGTCAAATGGGCAGAGAGTGTTGCGGAGCCATTGTACCTCTTCTACCAGTGGTACCTGCACCCTTGGAAATGTGGGGCAAAGACTTGGGGTGGGAAAGGCCTAAGGGTATGGGTTAAATACAGCAGTGATTTTGTTTGAGTGGATTTGTGTGGGGCCCGGTGCCACTGCACCAGGTGCATAGAAGGAAGGCGTGGAATGGATTAGTAAGTGTTGTGAGAGGAGCCACAAGGCTGCATCAAACTCTGATTACCACTGAAACTGTTGGAGAGGAAGTAGAAAGCGGCACACACGGGTTTGGTGGGGGGGGAGGGGGGTGAATCAGATGTTGAACATGCATTGGCGGCCGCAAAATTAAATTAAAAGCATGCAGGCATGTGTGACTTTCTACGTCATGAGCTGGAGCAGTGCGTTCCTGCGGGGTGCAGAATCAAATCATGTTGCAGAGCTGGTTGGATTCAGCTGCCTAGGAAAGCTAATTATGTAACATGTTATGCAAGTGCATTCTCTGTTGTGGAACATTCTGTGGGATTACTTTGTAGTGCGATTTAGTGCATGGGGAGGGGGCATATTTACAAGGCCAGGAGAGAAAATAAAGAGAAACAAGCGGAAAACGAAAGCCGCCGGGAGAGCCTGGGTCGGGAATGCGAGCGAGGGGAGGCAGGCAGATTACGAGGGAAGCCGGATGGGGGCGGGAGAGCCTGGTGGGGGAGCCTGAGGGGGGAGGAGAGAGTGCGATGCGAGCAGCAGCAGGGAAGGCAATCAAGCGGAAAACGAAAGCCGCCGGGAGAGCCTGGGTCGGGAATGCGAGCGAGGGGAGGCAGGCGGATTGGGAGGGAAGCCTGATGGGGGCGGGAGAGCCTGGTGGGTGGGCGTGAATGCGAGAGAGGGGAGGTGAGCACACAGGAAGGTACCAATGTAAAAAGTAAAAATTAAACAGACAAGCGGAAAACGAAAGCCGTGCAAAACTAGATGGGCCGGCCAGCAGTGAAAAAAGTAATGTTTCGGGAGAGCCTGGTGCGGGAATGCGAGCGAGGGGAGGCAGGCAGATTACGAGGGAAGCCGGATGGGGGCGGGAAAGCCTGGTGGGAGGCGTGAACGCCGGATGGGGGCGGGAAAGCCTGGTGCGAGGCGTGAATGCGCGAGGGGAGGCAGGCGGGAGGCAGGCGGATTGGGAGAGAAGCCTGATGGGGGCGGGAGAGCCTGGTGGGTGGGCGTGAATGAGGGGAGGACTAGGCTGGGCTTGCATGCGATGCGCGTGCATGTACACGGGCACTGCATGAAAACCGCGGGGCTGAAAGCCCTTTGGCTTGAAGATGTTTTTGCCACATGAATTCTCGCTACGCTCGATGCGCTTGCGCGCATCGATAGGTCGCGAGACCTAAAAAGGCAAAGAAAGTCATGTACAATATAGAAGTAAAAAATCAGTAAGAGGATCAACATGAAGTCTGCATCTGGAGAATGGGCAAAAGGCTCTAGGACACATCCAAAAAAAGCGCACTTTATATACGGCTTTAGACAGTGAAAGGCATATACATGACAAAGTGTGAAATGAGGTAATAATGACAGCCAATAGATTTTAATAGACACATGGTACATTAATTGCAACACTGCTAGAAACACCTTCAATGTGCATAATTAATACTATCCCTTAACATAAATCAAGAGAATGACACTACATCTTTGCACATTTTTAATAGAATGGACCTTTCAGAATCATCGGCAGGTACACGAAAATTCCTAGATTGGTTCCTACATTCCTAGATTCATTTCAAGAGTCAGCACAGTTAAGACACAGCCTCCGACAACGACACCCCCTTCTTTTCTTATTCCGAGTCTTGCTACAAACTCCCATTTTTCATTCTTATCTCTCAGAATGTGCTGCAACAAAGTCACACTGTGTTCGTTACGAAGGCTTTGAATGCCACAAGCGGGCTTGAGCCCCTTCAAGACATTTCAGTAACTGAAACAATTCAGTCAACATAGAGTGGCCCAACAGAGAGCAAACCAGAAAGGGCAGAGCAGAACTACCTGGTTTGGAGTGGGAATGGGCTTCCATGCAGTACAGCAGGAGGTGGGTGGCGCCTGTCCCTTGGAAAGCTGGTAAGCTTTGAGTGCTTGCAGGTACTCAACGAGGACAACTTTCTGGCTTTGTTATTTCTGCACTGGGAATTGTTTGTGCACCGTAAATGATCTGGAGAGTGATTTATGCCCATTAATTAAAACTTTAATCTTTCAAGTAGGCGGACTGGGAGAAAGAGATGGAGTCACGGTGAATGCCGGCTATTGTGCTGTTCATTGACTTAGGCAAACAGCAGTCTGAAACAATCATGGCAGAGTGTTGGATTGATAAAATGGCAAGACGGCACTCAACAGATTTCTGGGAGGGAGTGCAGGCCTGAACAGCCATTGAAGTCATGCCAAGTTCTCTTCTTGTGCCTGCAAAACCTCTGGCAGCAGGTAGTCTAAGCAAGTTCTGCAAGGGAATCAATGCATGGTTTCTCTAGGAGCGCAAACAGGTTTGGGTTGAATAGCAGCCATCAATTACACAGTTCTATTAGTGCCCAAAAATGTGGGAGGGCAATTTGATGACTGGTGCAGACCTAGGCACTTATAACAAAAGCCTCCTATTTTTGGCGCTCTGTCGTCTTCAGGCCAATGGATCTTGGCCACCATCGTTAAATGGAGCTATAACAAAGTGCAGTTCAAATATAATCATCAACTTTCAGTAACTTAATTTTCAGTCAAAGATGAGGGGTTTGGAAAAGTTTTTAAAGTTTTATTTCTCATTAAGAAAGTAGCATTGTTTTTGTTGTTTTTATTCAGATAAGTAAATTTACAGAAATATCAAGAACAGGTTTAGTTAGATTCAGCATAAAATAGACATCGTGTTCCATAAAGTAAATAGTCCCTATCGCAATCTAATAATCCTAACCTAAATAAGAACCCATAAAGAGTTCTTTTGGAAAAAAGCAAGATTCTGGAGCATTTAGTTAGCTGCGAATGAACTCCCCAAAAACAGTTGTCCGGGAAACTCAGCAGAGTTTCTTATCAAGTTGCAGTAGCAACTGTTAATTAAATCAAAGAGAAGTAATCACAGCAGTAGCTATGATCGGATGTAAGAGAAAGTCTCCCCACCAAAAGATCAGGATAATAGAAAATAGCTGTTAGCAGTAGCACACATCTATCTGGCATTAATTATTTCTAAATAGGAACACATATACATGAAATTAAGAAATATTTGCAACATTCAGCATAGTTCTTCCAATGGAAACAGGCCTTCTGATGGTCCGCAGTCTCTCCTCCCATTTCCCAATGTAAACATTCACGCCGATGAGCAGTTATCGAAAAGTTTTTAATATGTCACACTAGATACATGAGAGAAGTTTCTCAGTAGTGTGGCTCACTGGTTAGAGGCGGCAGACCCGAGAGCAGAGGACGGCCCGGGACCAGGGTTCGATTCCCGGCGCGGCAGGTTTCTGGACCAGGGTCAGCGGACTCGATAATTCTCTCGCCTCGGTGCCCACTCTGATCAGCGATCACACTCGGCAACTCTGGGCATTAGCTTGCCTCATCTTCACTAACGGCCCCACCAGACCGCCGGGGATGCCTGGTCTCACCCTGGAGATACCCATTAAGGGATCATCCCTCAGGGAAGCCAGGAAGGGTTTCGCAGCGGTCGAAGCGCCTTGGGACCCTACGGGTAAGTAGTGCGCTATATAAATGACAATACATTACATTACATTACATTGCAAGCCTATTCTGTTAGCTGTTGTCAGTTTCCCATTGTGTGGACAAAGGGCTAGTTTAAGGCAATGAAACATTTCTATCAGCAAGTTTTGATGAGACCATGCAAACCAATATCTTCAGAAAGTTCAGCATTGGTAATACTCTATTCATGATAAAATTTAGCAGAATACATTTAGGGAAATGAGGAAATCATATGGCGTGAGGAAGCATAATAAATACATTTCTCTTAGAACAACATATTTTAAAGAGATGAACGATTTTTACAGTTAGAGGATTTGGTCAGCAGTTTCTAAAAGGAATCTTTTTCCAATGTCAAGCAGAAGTCGGCAAAATATTTTTCAGGAATAGTCGTAAAAGCACATTAGGTATGAGAGCCTACTGCTTATTTAAGCTGCACATTCATTTTTTACACATTCAAAAATCATCTTCTCCTATGGTTAAAGCTACGTTATTTTTTTATCACATTTTAAAGAATAATTTTTCTATGTTTTTTGTTTTGTCTTCTGCACTTACAATAAAATTAAACACATTCTCTAATGTTGGGCAAATTTTCATCATTGCTAACCAAGACAAATTTTAGGAAACACTTTAACAGTCCCTAAAAACAAAGTTGTGCTTTCAGACGACTATACCACTGAACCTATTTTAAAAGGCTCAGTTTTGATTTGGCATCATTTGGGGAAGAAGGGTAACGCTGTAAGAGATTGCAGAGTTAGACATCAGGCTATGCAGAACGTACAGACCAGCGGTATCCCCATTCAAGTATCTTTAATGCTTCATAGAGTGTAACCTGCCACTGGAAAAACATCCTACTTCAGGTCTTAGGTAATCATGTTAACCTCCACATTACATATAGCGTACTTTGTACGCCTTTGGAAAGCAAGGAGTTTTCTTCCTTTAGATCACTCTCATTCATGTAATTTTAATTGTTAAAAGCAAAACACAAATGCCTCACTTTCAATTAAAATGTAGTTATGGCTTGGGCGCACAATCTTGACCACTGACTTGGTGACATCCTCCCTGTTGAGGTAATCCAGAACACTTTGTTTTACATCCCTTTCTTGCCAACATTGATCTTTGAGACTGGTCTGGATCCTGCTGAATCCAGCAGACCATTGCAATTCAAAGCATCAGACATCCCTACCTGCCAGCAATTATCATCCCAGCTATACAAGAAGACTTAGCCTGTTGTAGCCAGAGTGGATTCCCCCTCATGTTGGGACCTACCTATGCAGTAAATGACTGGCATTATGTCTATCTAGTGTCCTCACCCACTTTGTTGGTGCATGCCACTTATCTCCATGCAATAGCCCCTGCGTTGGTGAGGCCACCGCTCCAAAACTGACTAAAGAACATCACAAGATGTCCCCACCTTAATTAGACAGAGGGCAATAGCTCTCAGCATGTTTTTGAAAGTTAACCCACAGAACAGCTCAACTGATTGTTTTATTGTTTAATTATCATAATTAAATATTTATGGTTTAAATCTTTTATTGAGTTTTCACCAAAGACAAAACGACCAGAACTCGCTGTATCAAACATGTGCAATGTTGCAAGCGGCAATACAATAATAAGAAGCATGTGTACAAGTTGATGAAGCCGATCTGCGTTGTAGGTCGCATAGAATTCCAAAACAAAACAACAGGTCCCTCCCCCCTCAAGACCCCTTTGTCCACAAGCAAAAAGATCTCTCTATTAAGTAAAGGTGAGTCAATTAGTGAGGGTGGCATCAGCGCGTGGCTTCTGTTTGCACTTAGGCGCCTTCTGAGCTGGAATAGGGGTGTCCGGCCCCTCCGTGATTTCAAGGGTACATCAGGGCATTAGGGAATCCTAGTAGGATGTACCCAGGGAATCGGGGAAGTTGTGTGTCTAAGTGTGAGTCTATCTCATCCAGTATTGTGTCCCAGTATCCCTGTATGCGGTCGCAGCTCCAAAGCAGGTGTTCCAGTGTGCCCAACTCCCCGCACCCTCTCCAGCAGCGATCACTGATGCGGGGGTCAAACCGGTGGAAGCGCTAAGGGGTGTAATACCAGTAAGTAGACACTTTAGTTAGAGTCTCCGTCAACCCTGTGTGATATGCAGTATGTCGTGCTCTGTGATAGACACTGCTCCATTCTTTATGTGTGAGGGCCCTCCCCAGCTCCCACTCCCAGCGGCATCTGCCGGCGTTGTATGTGTAAGTGCCCGTGCGGAGGAGATGTTGATATAGGTCTGAGATTAATTTCTTCTCTGAGGTGCGGGTGATCAGCCATTTCTCATAGGGAGTTAGAAATCGTCGTGCCCGAGGGCGAAACTCTGGATGGAGTACCCAATGACGTACCTGGAAATAGGATAGTCGGCTATCCTCTGGGATACCATAGTCCTCCTTCATCTGTGGGAAGGAGAGGATGCCATTCAAATTGAAAAGATGCCCCAGGGCCCTGCACTGGGATTGCGGCCAGGTCGTAAAAGTCTTAGGGTCCATTCCCGGGGTGAAGTCAAGGTTGGCAAAGAGCGGTGTAAGAGGGGAGGGAAACAATGTCAGCTCGTGTTTGGTGGCGACCCGGTCCCACACCTCCATAACTGTGCCCGTGATCTGGGACGCGTGGAGGTTAGGCGGCCAATGGCGCTTTAGGAGAAAGGGGATCCCCTGGAGGGGCATGCCCGCTACAGCCTGGTCCTGGAATAGCTAAGTCTTCCCGGATTCCAGTTGATACCACTCCACTAAGCTTCGGAGTTGCGTTGCGGTAAAATAAAGTTGGAGGTCTGGAATGCCTACACCGCCATGGTCAGGTGGGAGGACTGCGATCTCATGCTTAAATTGTGGGCGACGTCCCTGCCAAATAAAGCGTGCCAAGTCTGACAGCGTTTGCTGGATCCAGCCCTTCGGTGGCCGTAGAGGCAAGGTCTGGAATAGATAAAATATCTGCAGCAACAGAGTCATTTTCGTGGCGGCTATCCTCCCTAGCCATGAGAGTGAGTGGTGTTTCCAGCGCCTGAGCTCGTCGCAGAGCTGCATGTGAAGTCTTGCGTAGTTCGCCTCGATAGTGGCTGGGATGGTGGGGCCTAGAAGGATTCCTAGGTAGGGAACCGTGGTGTGGGACCATTGCACATCATGCTCCTCTTGGAACTCTGCCAGCGTCTCTGGAGCCAGGGAGACATTAAGGGCAATCGATTTGTCTGTATTGATTTTGAACCCGGAAGCGAGCGCAAAGTCATGGAGTTCAATAAAAAGCGCACAGAGGGATTGGACCAGTTCGGTAAGAGACAGTAAGATATCGTCCGCGTGAAGGGTGATTTTGTGAATGTCGCCTCCGAACGGGATGCCCTTGATGAGTGCGTGTTGCCGGATCCGCTGTGCCAACGGTTCCATGTAGAGGGCGAATAAAATAGGGGAGAAGGGGCATCCCTGTCGGGTCCCCCTGCCGATCGGGAAGCGGGAGGTGGTGTGTCCGTTGATGTGAACAGATGCGGTGGGCTGCCTGTAGCAGTTTAGGATACGAGAACAGAGGATGTCCCCCAGACCAAAGTGACGCAGCACCAGTTCCAAATAGGGCCAGTGCTTCGCTGGTTCGCCAGTCACCCAGCTCACTATCGTCATCAGTCCAATCTTTATCCTCCCGTCAACTTCCTCAGATGACCCAGTATGATTGGATAAAGAATAAAATTTATCACCACCTTCTGTGTCCCCGTTTAAATTTGACAAAGCTTTCTGCGAGGTCGCTTGGGATGTCTCGCATAGAATGGTCTTATTTTGCTGCGGCAGCTCTGCAACCCCTTGGTCAGGGGGGATTCCTGTAATTCCTATAGACAGTGCTGAGACTACAGCTCCCAAAGTTCCACTGGATTGTGCCAAATGGTCAGCACTGTTAGTGGGAGCTCCGGATTCAGCATCAGTGCTCTTCCCTCCTACCTCCGGCTACCCGGCCTTACTTGTAAAATCCCCCTTGCTGCCAACTGATACCAATGAGTCCAGAGGAGACAAAGAGAGAGCAGTATCCATTTTACCTGAACTTGAAACTACCAAAGGTTTTGGGGATGCAATTGCAGGCTGGCGTCGTTTATTCTTGATAGGCTGCTGCGGCGTCTTATTCTTGTTTGCCTGCGTTTTAAACATTGCCGGGTCGGTCTGTTTGGATTTCATCGTCGCTGGAGCCAGCGCTTCCACAGGAGCCTCCCGGCTGCCCACCAAATCCCCGCAAGTTCCTGCTCCCGATATCGGCGCTGTGAGGGACTGTTCCCCCTCACCGGCTATCCTCGAGGACCCACCCCCAGCCCGGGCTGACGAGGTGCATCCTGCGATGCCGGGGA
The DNA here is from genome assembly GCF_964263255.1 of Lissotriton vulgaris. Classification (NCBI taxonomy): domain Eukaryota; kingdom Metazoa; phylum Chordata; class Amphibia; order Caudata; family Salamandridae; genus Lissotriton; species Lissotriton vulgaris. Next base: position 660,638,501 of record NC_141693.1, read on the forward strand.
CAGGATTTTCCCCTGAGTCTGAGGCGGCATACCTTCGCACGGAGAGCCGGGGAGCTGAAACACGAAGCCGCAGCCGGAGCAGCAAGCGGAGGAACCTGTCCGCAGAGAGAGAATCCAGCAGATCAGTCGATTCCGAGAAACCAGGGATCGCCAGAGCATAGCGTTGCTTTTATTCTTTTTTTAAAAAGATAAAGTTGCTGAAGTATATAAATTCTAATTACTAAAGTCCAGCTTAATTTCAATCTTCAGGGACCATAGTATGCCGTAGGACGGCGAGTTAACCGGGAGAGAGCGTTTCAACCAGCTTGCCCGGCCGAGTGATTGGCCGCCATCTTGCCCAGATTCAAAGTGATCAATGTAACCATGTTGGTCAAGTTCACTAGTGCAAGGAATCACTGGCTTCTCAGCACTATACAGCTAGAGATCAGGGGCTTTCAGCATCCTGCCCTAATAAAGGTTCACTAGCCTAGGACTATTCATTTTCTATACAGTCTGGTCTGGAGGGTAATACCACTGATGCAGGGAGTGAGAATGAGGCCAATTTCTCCCATCCACCTCCAGGCGAGATGACACTGACGGTAATTTACCAGACCATCATGGCCCACCATGAAGCGACCCGGCAAGAAAGTGTTCGTACTCAGGGTGAGTGCCGTAGGGTGCAAAACTCTATCAGTAGAATAGCGAAAACACGTTCGGATATTGCCTCCAGAATTGTGGAGGCGGAAGAAAGAATTGCCACCCTAGAAGATGACATGGTCACCCAGAAAGGCATCACAGACCTTATCAAGACTCAAAAGGGATGACATCGTGTGGAAACTCTCAGATCTTGAAAACAGAGCACGGAGCTACAACCTGAGAGTCTTAGGAGTTCCGGAAGGGATTGAAGGGTCGGACACTAGGCAGTTTGTGGTCGAACTGTTTGCTGAAGCATTCCCTGAGGTCAAACAATGGGACTGGCAACTCGAGATCCAGCTGGCTCATCGTTTTCCATTTAAGCAGAAGAAACGGACTGGCCAAACTGAGGAGAAGCCTCGTGCTATTCTAATATGCTTGAGAAATTTTCTAGCCAGGGAAAAGATCTATGATTTGGCTAGGCCGGATAGGAGGCGGGCTGGCAAGGGGTGTGAGTTCTTTGTCAGGCCTGACTTTTGCCCAGCTACTGTCGAGCAGAGCTGGCAGATCCGTCAGTTAATAACACCTTTTCAGTCAAAAGGAGCTCAAGTTTTTCTGCTTTTTCCTTCCAAACTGAAAATTATTTTTCTGGCCAGACCAGATTCTGTGTCTCTGAAGTTCAGGCTAAGGAGTTTTTGAACTCACTTTAGGTGGTAATGCTGTGCTGTTTCATTTCCTTCGTTCTTTAGGAACATGAGGGTCTTTAAGGGGGGGTATTGACCGTGTGGTGGGGAAGAGTGTGGATCCTGTTTTTTTTTCTTTTTTCTCTTTTTTTCTTCCTCTTCTCTCCCCATGGCTGTATCTCCCATTGTCATTAATAGCTTGGCGATGATACCGGGGGAAACCACACTAAATCAGCCCTTCCATCACAAGGACCTAGGTCCTGTTGCCTTATACGGGGGGTGGTGGGGTGGGGGCTTCAGGTGGGTGGGGTCAGGGTGGGCAAGGGTAGGGAGGTTGGTCGGGGGAGTGGTTGGGGGTTGGGGTCAAAAATAAAAATTTGCTTGAATGTACATCATAATCGTGGCACTTTTGTTAGTATCTGCATTATTAGGGCATGTTCATGGTTAGAAGGGTGGATTAAATTTGCTCTGTATGTGCTTGCTGGGCTTGGCTCCCTTTTGAAAGTAGATGGCACAGGGTAAAATTTGTCTAGTCTCTTGGAACATATGTGGGTTGAATTATGGAAAGTAAAAGGGCCCTGTTCTCGAGAATTGTTCAGGCTCTGCGAATAGACCTACTCTGTTTGCAAGAAACGCATGTCCCCTGGAGTAATCGTGACTATCTGAGAATTCCAGGATTTGACTTAATCGGATGCTCCTGCCAGACATCTATGATCAGAGGGGTTGCAATTTTATTGAGACGGGACTGGATCATGCAGGAAAACTTGCAAAGACAGCACTGGGAGATGGGTAATCACTGAGCTGACAATCAATGGCAGACCCTTAACCATCTGCACGGTGTACGGCTCAAATGTAGATGACCCGGCAGTATTTCATCACCTGAATGTAGAGCTGGCATTATGGCCCCACCCTATTTGTTTTTGTGGGGACATGAATATTAATCTGCTTGCTGATTTTAATATAGCAGGTGGTTGAAGTTACAGGGGCAAGAAGCTTAGGGTTTTTAGGGCGCTCCAAGCCTTGGTTCAAGAGCATTTTTTGATTGACCTTTGGTTTCACCATAATAAAAACCAAGATGGCTTTACAAATTATTCTGCCCCTCATAATAAAATGGTCCGGCTGGACTATTTTTTTATGTCGGATCAGCAAGCCGAGGTCTCTTCTATTTCAGCCCCCCCAAGAATTTTGTCGGACCACAATCCCTTGATTGCTGAATGCCCCCTTCCTCGTGATCCTGGTGTCCCAAGGATCTGGACATTTAAAAGAAAACTTTTAATGGAGCAGTCTTACTTAGATCATTAGAGGAATTGGCTATCGGAATTTTTAAATATCAATAGGGGGAAAGCCCCTGGTACCACGGTCTGGGATACACTTAAGGCTGCTGTTCGGGGGGAGACAAAGAGCTTTTCGGCCTTTTGATGGAGGGCAACCCGAGAACAAACTACTAGGTGTATGGATGAGATGAGGGTTGTAGAGGTCCAGCTAACAGATGCTCTCAAGGAGGGTGGGACATAGCTCAAAACCAGTTATTGGTTGCCAAAATTAGGGCTAGCCTGCTGGAGTTCTTTGGCCAAGACCTGGCTGTAAAGTTTTTACAGTTCCGCACAGCGATGTTTGAGTTTGGTGAAAAATCTGGTAGGGTCTTGGCCAAACGACTCCAGCAGAGGAGTCTGGCCAATCGCATTACTAAGATTCAAGATTTTCAAGGCTAGTTTCACGATACACCTGAGGGGGTTATGGGAGTTTTTCGACAGTTCTATCATACATTGAATACTGAGGGGAATGTTGGTTTGGATATAGAGTCAGAAGCTGGGGCTTTTCTTCAGAACATTAATACCCTCCATGTTACGGCACAACAGAATGAAGCTCTCTCTGACCCAATAGAATGGAAAGAGGTTGAGCTAGTGATTAATTCATTAGCCAATGGAAAAGCTGCTGGCCCTGATGCAATTCCTCTGGAATTTTATAAAGTGTTCCGCTCAGAGGTTCGGGTGGATCTTCTTTCAGTTCTTAGAGTTGCACAGGATGGATGCATACACACTCTTGGCGTCAAACCAATATTATTCTTTTTAAGAAGAAAGACAAACCAGAGCTTGACCCTTCCTCGTTTCGCCCTATATCTCTTATAAACACTGAAAGTAAAATTTATTCCAAAATGTTGTCCTCCAGATTAGCCTTGGTGATCTTTCCTTTGGTATCACTATGCCAGCATGGCTTTATCCCGGGTAGGGATACGGCCGATCACGTCCGCCGGGTTATCACACTTCTGGATTGGGCTCAGGTTACTGGATCTCCCCTTGGAGCGATCCTGCTGGACGCCGAGAAGGCGCTCGACAGGGTCGCTTGGGGGGGTTTTATGGGCAGTTCTCTGATGGAAGGGTTTTAGTTTTAAGATCATCCAAGTGATTCAGTCGCTTTATACTGCTCCAGTGGCCACTTTATGTGTTTCTGGGCTAGTGTCAACTCCATTTAGCATTAGCAGGGGCACTAGGCAGGGTTGCCCCTGCTCACCCCTGCTTTTTGCCCTGTACATCGACCCCTTTCCAAATAAAATTGAGTGCTCCTTAGATATCTCGCCGGTTAGGGTCAATGCTGTAGAGTACAAGACATTGGCTTATGCTGACGACATTGTTGTCTTGACCAGCGATGTTGCATCTGCCTTTTCCGACTTAAAGATCTTAGCAGAACAGTATGGTCAGCTCTCTGGTTACAAGCTTAATGTCACCAAAACCCAGGTTATTCAAACTTCCGTCATGGATCCTTCCCGCGCTCCAGTGATTCAATCTGCAACATATCTAGGGATTAAAATCACTGCTCTAGTAGGCAATATTTCAGATTTTTTTTTTTAAACCTTTATTTATAAATGCACAATACACAGCGTCTGCCTACAACCCCGCGGGGCCGGCCGCTATGACAAACACGGATGGTTGAAAAGGAGATTAGGAGACAGTACGTTGTTAAAGCAATCTCTCGAGTCTACATTGTTAAATGGAACATAGCACCATATCAAATAGGATGAAAAAAAGGTTTAATTTTATGATTTTTTCGAAAAGAACAACAACACACAAACACATGGTATCATACCGGCAAGGGTCGCAGGAGGGGGGAGGGGGGGGGGGGGGGGGGAAAGAGCGCTAATAAATAAAGGAGCGCATATGGCGAGGGGGGGGCGAACATGAGGGAGAAAGCAAAGGCTATACTGGAAGTTGGAAACGGAACGTCAATCATGGAGAAGAGGGGAGAGGAACCTCATAGTCAAGTGGAGGGGAGCAAATGTCTCCGCGGTACGAATTCCACTGAGCCCAGACACTGGACCATTTCTTGGGACGCCCCCGTGCCTCATATATAGTTTTTTCTCGGAACATGCACCAGTCCATGTTCTCCTTCCAGGCACTGAGCAATGGTAATCTAGGGGAGCCCCAGAGCTGCGCTATATCTCTCTTAGCGACCATGTTGCCCAAAGTAACCCAAAGTGTCTGGGCAGCATTACAATCCGAGGGTTCCCACACATTGAGCAGGCAACGTCGTGCCTCGGGAAGGAGAGGGATCCCGGTGACACGACCCATAACATCATGTATTCTAGACCAAAAGGCCGCAATCATCGGGCATTCCCACAGAACATGCAGGAAGGTACCATCCATACCACATCCACGCCTGCACCGTCCATCCGAAACCAAACCCATTCGTACCAGACGCATTCCGGTCAGATACACACGGTGGAGGATCTTCAGATGGACAAAACGAAGCCGAGCCGGGATAGCCACCTCCTTAGGGGAGGATACAGCTGACTGCCAGTCCTCGTCGTCGAGTTCGAGCCCGTCAGCCGTCCAGGAAGCACGAAGTTTCTCAAGTTGGTCAGCCCTGTTATTGACAAGCTTTTTATATATTAAGGAAATAGTGCTATCGGGGACATGGCCGTCTAAAACACGATCCTCCAAAGGGGAGGACTGCGGGATATCGGTACCAGAGGGAAAGACGGAGGACAGGGCATGTCGAACCTGCATATACCGGAAGTGCTCCCTATCATCTAGCCGGTATTCCAGTTTCAATACCTCGAAGGATTTCACAGCGCCCCGTGCCCACAGATCCTCCACCTTACTGATCCCAATCATGTCCCATTTCTCAAATCCTTTCGTCTTCCACAGGTTACCCAACCGATCCGAGTCATACAGTGGCGTCATACGCGTCAGCTTACCACCCCAGCCCGTGGCCACAGTAGCATCTCTCCATGCCCGAACTGCACACTTCGTCGGGCCTGTAAAGAGTCGAAAGGGTGACTTTGAGTACAGAGCCCTATTAAAGTTGCCACCGGGCAGCAATAATTTATCCAAAGCAAAGGCGGGGGCAGGTTCCGAGGAGTACGTCGCATGGTTGATAGCGCTCAGGTGCGAGGCCCCGTAATAGCGTCTAATATCCGGCAACGCAATACCACCATCGTACCATGAGAGGGTGAGCTTGGACAAGGCAATACGGGCACGACCATCCCAAATCAGTTGTCGCTGTAAGCTCTCAACCTCACGGAAGTAGCGAGCTGGGACAGGATCGAAAATATTCTGCAGGGCGTAAAGAAATCGGGGGAGCGACATCATTTTGAAGAGTGCCGCTCGGCCCAATGGGGATAGGGGCAATTCACGCCACCGTCGCACGTCCTGCTTGAGTCTGCGGAGCGGAGCATACAAGTTCCGCTCATAGCGGACCGAAGAGACCGTAGAGACATAGATCCCCAAATATTTGAAGCCGTCAGTCGCTACCAATATGGGGAACCTGCGAGGCAGAGGTGGCAACGCTCCGGCTATAACGTAAACACAGGACTTGGTCCAGTTGATGACTAATCCCAAGTTCTTACCAAAGGACGTAAGAACATCGAAGAGGACGTTAAGCGACTTCTGAGGGGAAGTAAGATAGAGAAGGATGTCATCCGCATACAAGGAGACACGATCCTCAAGATCTGGAGACCATCGGATCCCCTTAATAGAGGGTTCCACCGAAGCCACGCAGCAAGGGGCTCAAGCGCCAATGCGAATAGAAGCGGGGAGAGCGGACAGCCCTGACGAGTGCCACGGCCTAATGGGAAGGGGTCAGAGCATCTACCATTTACCACAACCTGAGCCAATGGTCGTTCGTAAAGGAGCCTGACCCATGCGATAAAGTTAGGACCAAAGCCAAACTTAGCGAGAGCCGCCCAGAGATAGGGCCATTCGATAGTGTCGAAAGCCATAGTGGCGTCCAAGGAGGCGACCACTGCCGGCTCGGCGAGAATTGGAGCCCTCGCGAGAACACTGTGCAGGGTACGCAGGTTAAGGGCCGTGTTCCTATGCGGGATGAAACTGGATTGATCCGGATGGATCAAGTCGCAAATCACCTTCAGCAGCCGATTGGCCAGAACCTTGGCCAGGATCTTGGGTTCCGCGTTCAGCAAAGAGATGGGGCGGTAGGAGGTGTAGCGGTCACGAGGCTTGCCATCCTTATAAATGACCACTATGGTAGCTAGGCGCTGCTCGAGGGGGAGGCTTCCAGCCTCGACCGCCTCGAGAAACATGTTGCGCAGATGGGCGGCCATTTTGTCCGGACAAAGTTTGTAAAGTTCGATGGGCAACCCATTTGGGCCCATCGCTTTTCCCGAGCGTAAAGATCGAATAGCAAGGGCAATCTCATCGACGGTAAAGGGGGCCTCCAGGACAAGACCATCTTCCTCCGAAACAGTAGGCAGGGCTATATCTCGCAGTAGCAGCCTGGAATCAGCCTCATCCCGATCACTAACCGGCGTATAGACCTTCCGGAAGTGATCCACAAAGCAATCAACAATTTCACCAGGGTCGGAGACACTCTCACCGGATTCGCGAACAATGACAGGCACAACACGACTCGCTCGTTCAGCCTTATCCAGCCATGCCAGGAGCTTTCTAGCTTTGTCACCCACATCATACAGTCGGCCTAGTTGGTTCGCTCGCATCAATTTAGCAGCATCAGTGACACAAGCTTTGTAGTCAGCTTGTTTTAGTTCCAAAGTGTGCAACAATGCAGGCGTGTCATCCCCACCTAGCTCACTTTCAAGCGCAGTGATCTCAGTTTCAAGGGCCTGAACAGCCTCCCTCTTTACCCTATGCTCAGCAGCAATGAGTGAAAGAGCGGAACCCCTGATAACCGTCTTGAAGGCTTCCCAAAGAACAGAGGGGGAGGTGACCGAGCCCACATTCTCATCAAAGTAACAATCAATTGCCTTCACCAAATCTGAGCGGAGCCGGGGGCTTCGGAAATGCCAGGGAGGGACCGGGGGGATCCTGTTGCCAAGTAGACCACTCACCGAAATCGTAATCATCAAGGGGGAATGGTCAGAGATACCCCGGGGAAGATGTCGTACCTCCCGGACAGTGGACAGAGTGGAAGCTAACATAAAAAAATAATCTATACAAGAGAGGCTGCCATGCGCACCAGAGTGAAAAGTATACTGCAGGAGTGAAGGGTGTAGTGAGCGCCAAACATCCACCAGGCCAAAAGTATCAGCCATCTCATTGAGCCACATCTGGGATGGCAGCAGTTCTCTAGGGGGAAGCCGATCACATTCACCAGACATAACAGAGTTGAAGTCCCCGCCCATGATTAACAATCCATCAGGAATGCCAAGAAGAGTCCTGCCAAGATCGGCATAGGTGGTAGCCTGCAGTCCCGGGGGAATATAAACAACAACAAGCACAATTTGTTTGCCCTCCCACCTCCCAGAGACAGCAGCATACCGCCCGCGGTCGTCAAGTATAACTTTGTCAATAGCAAGAGCTAGGGAGGACTTCACCATGATGCCCACTCCCCGGGACCCAGAGGTGAAACCAGCATGTGCGACCAGGCGGTAACCCCGGTGGTCGAGGGCCTTACAAGCATTACCGATTAAGTGGGTTTCCTGAAGAAACACAACATCAGGGGCATGGCGCCTCAAAAATTGTAACACAATGCCCCGCTTTATCCTGTCACCCAATCCGTTGACGTTCCAAGAAAGAACCCGCATTTCACCCCCCCCCATAGCGGCAAAGACAATCCACCCCAACCCCCCTCCACAACCCCAAATTCGGAGTAATTGCAATCAGTGAAATACCATGAAAATTAGAACACAACAAACAAAACGAAACACAACCAAGTCCCCAGGAACCAACCCCCAAACAGAAACCCGTTACAACACCCCCCTCCCTGCACCCCTGCTGACTAAAAAGCCACCCCCAACTGCAGTGTGCCTGTCGCCCCATCTGATCTACACAAAGAACCCCCCGAGGAGGAAGGGAGAAATCACCCGTTCCCGCACCGCCACGGGCATAAACATAGAACACACAGTTAAGTTACTCTGTACAGTACGTAGTCTCAATTCGGACCTCCGGGGGCCCATATTACTCCTGGGCCGTTGCACCACCTTCTGCACCGCCAGGGCCGCCGCTCTCAGAGTCATCTGTCGGCAACGAGTCCAACCAGTCGGCAGCACGCTCCGGCTGATCAAAAAAGTAGGCACGTTCTCTAAACTCAATCCGCAGTCGGGCTGGAAACAACATGGCATACTTCAGTCCCCGGTCCCTCAGGTGACGCTTCACTCCGAGAAACCCAGACCGTTGTCGTTGCACTTGGGGAGTGAAATCAGGATAGATGGAGATAGAGTTATTGTCAAATTTCAACGGGCCGTGTTTACGGGCGGCCTGCAGGATAGCGTCTCTGTCTCGATAGTGAAATAGCCTTGCAATGATAGGCCTCGGCGGGCCTCCTGGTTTCACTTGTCCTCCTGGGAAACGATAGGCGCGCTCTACGGCAAAGAACTTACTGAGTCCAACCGGAGCAAGTTTAGCAACGATAAGTTCTTCGACCAATAAGTCAATCGAGGCAGCACCATCACTTTCCGGCACTCCAACTAGGCGTATGTTGTTCCGCCTGGCCCTGTTGTCGTAGTCCTCCATACGTTTAAGCAGCAGATCATGCGAGGAACGCAGATTCCCAATCTCAGACTGCGCCTCCGCCATGTCAGTCACCAGGCTCGACGCCTTCAGGTCTAGTGCCTTCACTCTCTCGTTCGTTTTGGCTAGATCGGCTCGAATAAGAGTAACATCCACAGCCACCGTGTCTATCTTGGACACGATGGCTTCGTATTGCTGACTCATATCGGCCTTAAGTCCAGAGATGGCAGCCAATAGATCTTGGAGCGATATTTCAGAGGAAGACGACATGTCCGTTTGAGGTCCTTCAGCGCCCACGCTGGTGACACCGGGGGAGCCTCTCGGCTGGGTGTAGCGTTCGATCATATTGGACTGGATCGACCCCCCCCCGGGTTACAGTCTTCCTGCGTTTTTCGACCTCGGGTTTTGTCGCTATGTTGCAGTCAGTGGCGGCCGAGGACCCAAAAGGGGCAGTGGGACGGAGAAAAATCCAGAAACTCCGAAGCGCAGCCAGAAGAGGGAATACCGCAGGCCTCCTTGCCAGCCCAAGGATGGAAAGTGTACGCTGTGAGGGCAGCAGGCGAAGACAGAGTAGGAGGAGACAGAGACAATGAGGCCGGAAACCGAAAGTGAAAGTGGTACACCACCGGTGGGCCAGATGCCAGGCAGCCGTTGTTGTTGCATTACAGCTCGGCCATAGTAGGCAGCCGAGACCCCGGTTGCGTCCGTGGGTAGGCCAGAGAATTGCAAACGACAGAAAAATGGTCCCCGAGGTCCGATTTCAACCAAAAAAGGATCGTCAGCATCAGTGAGAGTAGCACTTCAAAAGCCCGTCGAAGTGATCAGGATAATTGCAGGATAGATAAAGAAGGGCGGCGCGGGTCTCGGGAGCTCTCTGCTCACGCGACCATCTTGGATGCCCGCGTAGCTCCTCCCCCCAATATTTCAGATTTGAACATTTTGCCAGTGATTGAATCAGTCAATCCTACCTTGGTAAGACTGGACAATCTTCATCTTTCCTTGTATGGTAGGTGCAACGTCCTTAAAATGCTGGTTTTACTAAAGTTCTTATACCTATTTAGAACTATTCCTCTGGGGTTCTCTCAATCTAGCCTGGCCTGAGCAGAGAGGACCTGCAATAGATTTCTCTGGGGATATCATCGCCCTCGCAGGGCAGCTAAGTGGATGTGCCTCCCGAGAGAACGGGGTGGCTGGTCAATTCCGAACCTTTTGCTCTATTCCTGGTCCTCACTCATCCAACATTTTGCCCTGCCATTGCTTGGGGATACGGCGGTGGTGCCATTGCCCTGTAGTCCCTCAATCTATGAAATAGGGCTAGGAGAGGATGCTAAGGGGATCTTATTGCGGATTCTCGGACCCAGTTATTATAAGAAGACTAAGTTCAAGGTCATTGGGGCAATGTTTTCGGTCTGGCGTAAGATACGGCGTAAATGGTCGATTTCTAACATAAATTTTTATACACGTTTCACTGCTGCTAGACTCCTGCCCTCCATTTTTCACGATCAGACCACCTTTAAGTGGTTGGCGTTAGGGCTGGGAGCTCTGGGTGATTTAGGTTTGGATGGGAGAATGGCCTCCTTTTCATTTTTAAAGGATAAATTCCATCTCAATACGCACAATTTTTAAAAATATTTGCAGATCCGTAGCTTTGTTGATAGAAGGAAGGGCCAAGTTACCACTGTGTTCGATAGGATCACATTGTTTGAACTGATTTTGAGGAGATCAAGAATTGATGTAGTCTATCAGCATTTACTATCTGGTCTTCCGGATGATCTCTCTCTACAGAATGCTAAGTGGGAGGCTAAGCTGGGTGTGACAGGGGTAGATATTACTCAGGCCCTTGAACAGTCCAGCAGCGTGCTAATTTCTGGAAGCTTATGCTCTCAATGCTATATGGCCCTATTCGATTGATATTACAATCCGGCTAAAATTTCCAAATGGGGGGGCAGTGGGGCCCATTGTTGTCCGAGAGGAGAGATGGTTTCGCAGCTGCATATGATGTACATATGTTTTTTGGCTGCCCAAAATTGGGGCTCTTTCTTTTGGATGTAGAGCGATTTATAAACTCTAGGCTTAGTATTCCAGTTATCCTCTCACCAGAGGTGGTGATATTTGGATGTGAAAGTAATGGACCGCCAGGGAGATCGAGGCATGCCTCTGCCCTTCAGTTTATTGCTATGTCTTTAGTCCGCCTTTGTATTAACTCAGAATGGATCAATCCAGATGTGCCTACTTTTATTAATTGGAGAGCAAGGATTTTGGCTCTTCATAATCTAGAGTCAGCAGTTTGGCAGAGGTGGGGTACAAGGCGGCGGGAGATGGGTCAGAAGATTTGGGCTCCGCTGGTGGAGTGGCTTAGCGAATAAGGAAGTAAATTTGTGACCCAGGAGTGGGATTTAACTTTTTTATTCCTTGTACATTCGATAAATCTTTTTGATGATCACTCCTGGGACACGAATATTGATCAGAGCATGAAATGTGCGCCCTGATGAAGGAATCTCTATAATGCTTTTGGAACTTTCCGAAACGTGCGTCAGCGCTTTTCTTCTGTGTGTGTTTTGTATTTCTGTGAACTGTATATTTTTGTTTTCTGTAATGTCTGATGTCCTTCACTTTTTGTAATTGAATGTATTTTGGATCCATTATATGTGCTTGATGTATTTATGTCTAGGTTGTTCGGTATATAATGTGTATTTTTTATTTTTGAATATTGTTAATTGTGGGCTGGATTTTTGTGTCTTATGAATATTTGTGTAAAGTTGATATGATTACAGAGCGATGGGATATACTTTCTTTATTAATTAATTTATTTATGTGTTTTCGTCTGACTCTTTTATAATAAGATTAAATATTTAATTATGATAAATAAACAATAAAAAATCAGTTGAGCTGTTCTGTGGGATAACTTTCGAAAACATTTTGGGAGCTATTGCCCACTGTCTAATTAAGGTGGGGACATCTTGTGATGTTCTTTAGTCTGTTTTCTTCCCCTGGTTGGATGTTCCCTTAGAAGTGGTCTTCTCAGGGTCCCTCTTTTGTTTAATTGGTGGTCACCGCTCCAAAATTTGCTACGGCATTGGTCCCATGGAGCCTGAGGAAAGGTGTAGCAGTTTTGTTTCTTGTGCAGGCCCTGGCAGGCAGTGTCACCTTCCTGAATGGCAAGTTACTTCAAATGTCTTGGGTACTTAACAAACTACCATTCCACTACCTCCAACACCTAGAGTGTTTCAGCTCCTTCCACATCATGTAATTTGGAATGCATTTCTTCGCAAGTCCGTAACATTTGGATGCATATTTTAAAAGTCTCTCATGATCTTGTTCAAAGTCTCAGTTGCAGGGACATTAAACTGTTTTCAGAAATGGTGGCTAGTAAAACTTAGATGGTATCCAACTCCATGCTTCTAAAAAATCAGAAACGTACAATTGGTTACTGCTAATTTCATCAGTGGCGAATCTGGTAAATACCTATCGCCTTCATGGCAAAGAAGACTTATTCATTAAATTGTGGCATAAGTTCCCGGGCCCAAATGATTAATTGTCTCATGCTTTGTACTAACAAGATGGCCATGTTTATAAATTACATTGTTATGCATTGCTTTATTTATATTTGTATGTGGAACATCCTTTTTGTCATGTGTGTGATCTAATTTGTGCAACTGCCATTTGTTGCCTCTTTTGTGTACACTATGATCATTTTGTTTTCGCCAATACACTTCTCTTTCATTCATTGTACTCAAGATTAGCTACTAATTAAATTTGTTTCAACTTAGAAAAAAAAGAATTGAAAGAAGCCATCTTTCAATGTGTTTGTTCGCAAAAGACGAGTTTAAACAACAAACCTCACTGCAATTTTACCCTCTTACAAAATCTGAGAAAGCTTAGTAACCCTTAGGACCACTCAACAATATCAGCACTGTCCTGGAGTTCTACAGCTCTTGCAATCCAACACTCCAGTCTCAGAATTCACTAAACAACTGTATCAATACCAACAAATAGGTGCAAAATGCATTATGAAATCAATGTAAACGTAACTGAAAATAACATCTTAAGTAATTGCATAAAATAATCATCCGTTAAGTTATTGGCAATGTAATGTTTCCCTATCGGAGCAAATAATGCATGTGCTATATAGGTGATTCGGATGAATGACACATTACCTTTGCTGTCTAACCAGAATTGCATTTTCTAATTTGCTAACTATCCAGATCAGACAGACAAATGTACACTTTAAACAGTACTTCTTTATTGTAACGTATAGCCTACCACGAGTTATCGCATTTGCTTCTTGGATGTTCATAGTTAATCATCACCATTTTTTGCTAGTTACAAAATATCAAAATGTGCACATTTATCACAATTCCATAAAAAAATCTACAATTGCATCCCAGGTTTACACATTTCTCATGAATTCCATTGAAAACATTTAACAGGACGTCCGAAATGTTTTTAGTCAGTAACAAACATTATCAAGGCAGAGTCTTAAAATAAAGAAGTCGCTAAGTCCTTTTTCTCCACAAAGGTAGTATAACACAGCCTGTTGTGCGGATTGAATACCACATTCACCTCATTATCAGTTGGCTGAAGTGCCTCGCAGAGATGGACACAAGGAGCCCCTCTACAAGGAGATGACCTGAAAAAGGTCACTACATGTTATGTTTTCCCAAAAGTGTACTTGATCCCTACGCAGGGAGATCTTACACCTGGATTAATCATGGTATACATAGTCCAATGTGTAGTTCCATGCACATGTCTATGGGTTACATTTCGGCATATCCAGTTTGGCCAAGCCAATCAACATTTTTTCATGGTCTCTGAGGGATCACAACTAGATACCTCACCTTCCATACCCTGCAACTTATGCTAGTGTTTTATCTTTATTGTTCTCGCGAGGAAAGACAATAGGAGAAAGAGCTTTACCATTGTGAGTCTGGTATCCACATTTTAAATCCCTTTCCTTCAGGTGACCCAGCCACCATTTCCCCTCTTTGTTTATAAATCTTGAATTATGAATGCGGCTTAGACAGAAATAAAATTAATTAATAAGGAGAAAGCATCAATTGTGTTGTGAGCAGGTCATGGATATGGCAGAGGCCATTTATGTTCACCTGCTTCCTAATCCTATGCTTAAATACTTTGCTTTAGAATAGGCAAAAGACTTTGTCTCTTTTTATGTTGGCGTGGATGGAACAGTGCTAATCTTATGCTTAAAGATTTTGATTGAAAAACAGGCATTTGAGGTGAGCAAATTTAGAGTGTCGCTGGTGTTGAGAGAGCTCTATACAGGAGCTGCTTTCCACCTGAACTTGAGAACTACCCAGAGTTCTCTGCTTCTTTTTTGCATAATTTATGCGTCACTCTATGACTGAAAGGGTTTTGTTTTGCTTCCAAATTGCTTTTAACTTTATGCTGGAAAAAGTGATCTGGTATATTGTACCCCGTGGGCATCCTATGAGGCTTAAGGAAGACGAGCTGTTGTAACATACCTATAAGTGTCACTACAATGAGTAACACGTTCTTAGCCTGCTGTGTGGCACTAATGTTGCAATGATCTGTGACCGCTACTGTCGCACTATCCAAAGTTCCAGCCGTACTGCGCATATTCACTCCATGGCTGGTCGGCTCACAGCGTGTCTCTTTGTAGTGTGTTTTACAGTTCATCCAGAGCTGTCCCTGAATGGCCAATTTAATGCCTCTAATTACCCTCAACAGCCTTGCTATGGTCACTTCTGGGATGATTGAAGTATCAGCTGAAGGAATCAAGGATCTAAGGCCCTTTCTCAGTTCAGGCAACAGAGATTGTTTTCTTCACAAATAGAAATATTTTCAGCTATCCAGATTATCAGCAGAGTGCATGCCGCTGTGACAGAATCAGATCAAAATGCTTTGAATTTGCACAGTGATTCCTTCCTCGCCATCACGCCCCATGATAAAAGTGGAGCGACTCTACAGGAGACAGTAGGGCTTCCAATTAGTAGGCCCGATTCTGTCTGCAGTGACGCCAAAAAATAGGAATGGTGAGATAACAGAGTGACACTAGCACTTTAAATTCTGTCTCTGTAATCAGGATGCTTGGGAAAGTGGTACGTTCAGCAGTGTCAGTGTCAAGGGCCTTGTAACTGAACACATCTTCCAATCACAGCACGAAACTAATGAGCGAAGCTGGTTTGCAAAGCCCAAAACTGCATATGAGTAACGAGGTTCCAAGACTAGGACCCCCAATGTGTCCGCTTTTCGCTCTAGTGATTGCTTGGGTTCAGGGCGCCTTAGGATATTTGATTTGCATGTTGGACTGGTTAGCATATGGCCTGGTCATTTATGTGCTGTCCATGTCAGTGCCTCGTAAAATTGAATCCAAAGATCTTTAAGTTTATAGCTAGAGCTGACCCTGGAGAATCTGGATTACTGGCGACACTGGGTTGTACTTAGACAAAGGACAGGACATTTTTAACGCACCTTCCTAGAGTGTCTGAGTAGGGAAATTAAAACGTCACTGGCCAATAAGCCTGAATATAGTCAGAGGGAACTCTAAGTTTTCTTTAGCAGAGTTTGAAAGCTTCTGCCTCCTCACCCACAATGACTTACCTCATAGCACCTTCTCTTTACATTTTGATTCTTTGAGGTTCTTTTTCGTTTGTAAATCTGTCCTGATTTCTCTTTTCTCTCTGGGACCTCTGTTGCATGGACTGCCATGTGAGTTTTGGGCATGCGTCTGAATTTGATTTACTACTAGCGTGTAATGAGGATCTAGATGAAAGGAGTGGCGTGATGTTATTTATTCTTGATATTATTTATGCGTCTCTTTTATTACCTGCGATGCTACCGTGTTTTTTGAGAAAATATCCAGTACATCGCCTGTATGATAGGGTGTGGGGTCACGTGAAACGGAAAGGTCACATTAAGGAACAAGGGAAACAAATGAGCCACTCCCAATCAGCGGGAGAGTAGTATGGGAGTGGTATATAGCATGTGGTGCACCTTGGAGCACACTGTCACACATATATAGAGCTAAAGATTGGTGTGGTAGCACACAGTCATTTACCGAATGCCACTAAATGTTCTGGTAAAACTATTTAGCACACAGTGTGTTGAAACTGAGTTTCACGAATCTATATCACTTGAGAATCACCAAGTAAAGTTCATTGATATTAGAATCTATGTTTTCATCATACCTCGGAATTATAAAAAAGTGCTTCATTTATGCTTTCCAAGCTGCTGATATTTTGAATAATTTGTACAGTTCAAGTACAGGAGTTTACATTTTGTTGTGTGTTAAAATGAAATGACATTCTATAGCTTTTCTTGTCAAACTCCCTGTACCTAAGCATGATTGTCACATATTTCACATTATGTAATGCTCTCACTTTGCAAACAGAGATCTTCATGTTAAAAGAATAAGCAGCAATTCGACAGAAGATGTAACCTGACATTTGGCCTCTGTCTTTAAACGCACAGCAGATGCAACAAGATGCAAACAACATTTAACCAGTTTGGTGCGTCGGACGGCCCCCGGCCATCCTCCGTCACAGTGGGCGTGTGCGGAGAACGGCCGGGGGCCATCCAAAACACGCCCACTCATTAATTCACCCGCACCGCAGCAGAATTCGCGCCGCGGTCAACGGGTTAAAGGTGGCAAAACCCCATTGAGGGCCACATGGCATGCAGGGGCTAATGGGTCCAACCTTGGGTTTTTAATTTAATTTTTTTATTCTTTTTATTGGCATTTTAACATCACACACATGGGTGATACACAGTCAGCCCTCTTCAATAGGATCACAGATCTGCGTTTGTCATCGGTACAACAAGGTTGTGCTGTTCTGAACCGTACATGTAGAGAAGAAATAATGGTAATGGTGATGAAGGGAGGGAAAGAGGGGACTACACATTCAGCACTCAGAGGAACTGCTATCATGATAGTGTACATGGCGTGGACTATTGTGTGTTAGCCAAACTCAGCTCCTGCAATGCCATAAGTTCTCCTCACATGGCCAGGCTCCTCCCTTTGACAGATACAGGGCGCCTAATCCCCCTCCGAGTCGCCCAGTGCTGTAAGAGCAACCAGATACGTGTCCAATGGGTACCAGATATCTGTGGGGCAGCGGGCACGGGCATGAGCTCCCAATAAGTACTAATTTGTTCTTGGCACTACCACACAACCTTAAGCCATTCCGCAAGAAGCGTGGTCCTGTGTCACCCCCAGCACTGGACTCTTAGCTAGCAGGAGTAAGAGTGCCGCCAATCGACGGCCTCTGATGGGTGTCCAAATATCCGAACAGTGCAACACGAGGGGAGTGCTCCAGCACATAACCATGCATCACATACAGTGCAGCAAACCCCTCAGTCCAGAAATTCTACACAGCAGTCCACTCCCAGGACAGATGCAAGAAGGTCGCACAGGGAACCGTACAGCATATTGAGCATGCATTCTCAACAAGGTCCATTCTGTGTAGTTTGAAGGGGGTATGATAAAGCCGGTGTAAGTACTTAAAGTGCACGAGGCACATCCTATAATTTGGGGGCAGAGCACATGATTGAGTGCAAAAAATACCTCCAATGATCGTCAGACAATGGAGGATCAAGTTCTCCATCCCAAGCACTGGAGCCTCTGGGTGCTTGAGCTGGTATGGCATCCTGCATTGGCGCGTATAGGCTGGTGATTAGGAGGGGATGGGAAGGTAAGAATTATCTCTAATACAGGGCTTGTGGGCGGCACGTCTGGGAATGAGCGGTGTGTTGCCCTGACAGCAAATCAATGCTGGTAGTATGTGAACCTGTCTAGGGGAGTAATCTTAGGGTCCTGCAGGACTTGCTGTGGCTGTATGGAGGAGTCACTCAGGTAAATGGTGCACATCGAGGTCAAGCCCAGGGAATGCAGTCAGGCTCAAGTGCCAACCTCAACTGTGATTGGGTAGTCAGTGTGTCCAGTGATCGGAACAGAGGGAGTGTACAGATACTCCAGGCAAGCTTGTCGCCGATGCGTCTACTGTAGTGTAGTTCCTATTTTCCCTATAGGCCCTGCGCATTGGAATAACATAAACAGTAGTATAGACATAGAAGTGCGGTCTTCCAGGTCTCTACTGACTATGCTAAACTTAATTGGGTTTGTTACCAACTAGCTCAGAGGTCACTGGAAACTTTCTTGACTGAATAGGAAGTGATCAGCTTCCCTGGTACAGACAAGAAGGGATTCAGTTTTCCAACAACCGCATAAACATGACAACTTTGCTCCTTAGAATAAGAGTCAATCTCTAGAGTCGTGTGAAACAATAGACAGTTATTTTACTCAGTCAGTTGTGCAGATTACTTTCACCAAGATGCAGAGAAATAGAGAGACAGGCGTTTTCAATAAAAAGGTATTATTTATTGAACAGTCTTTCTTCTCATGCAAGAGAATCGCTATCATCGATGTCGTTGAGGCAGCGTTTGCTTAAGGCAACGTTGGTAATATTTATACCTGAAAGGTGCCTTGTTTGACGTACGTTTTTGGACATAAGACGTCAATAAAGATGTCACTAGGAAGTGATCGTCTCTCAGTGCTCATTAGAGTTCTATTACTAATCAAAACATAGCAAGCGGGGCTTTCCCAGGTTGCTGAGTTTTATCTTGTTGAAGAACTCGGAGTGTAATCTAGGAATCTTAGATAGTGGCTTCTGCTGTGTCATTTGCTCTAATGAGCTGCAGAGGAAGAGATTCTGAAATGTGGCTCTGATCGTGTTAGGCCAGAGACGAGTTTCTGAAATATCGCTCTTGATCGTTTATGCCATTATAGGGGTATGACTAGATGATAGCCGTATAGGGCATTAGGTCACAGTATTGATCGGGTCCTAGATTAGAACGCAACACTACCATGTCCATACAGTAGAGGGCCACGGTGTCTATTTGTGCACGCAGATGGCGCGGAGGCAGGAAGAGCAGCATTTGGAGTGGGCAATGCAAGGCATGGTCATGTTCAGGTGACGTATGGACCTGCAACTGTGCCGGAAAAAGCCAGTGATATACAAATTGCGCCTGGGCGCAATAGTAATACAGATCCATACCTGGTGTACTCCTTTACGAATAAGTAGGGCTACACCAGGAGCAAAACTAGAATAATACACAATGTGTCATTAGCCCACCCATCCAGCTCTCAATCTTGCTTCGTGAGGTGCAGTTCCTGTAAAAAACAATTATCTACTGAGCGTCTGTGCAGATATGCTAGCACTTGTTGCGCCTTGTAACATTCATTGAGACCACGTATATTGCAGGTAATAACTTTAATTGACTGCATTTAGAACTTCACAATCAATCAGAGGACTCAATTGCAGAGGCAGCATGCATCTTGTCACAGAAAGGGGGATTGTGCTGAGTAGTCTAAAGGGAAACAGATGGTAGGTAAGGAAATACAGCAGCCAAAGGGTGGCAACTACCCCAAAATCATTTCACCCACTCGCCACTGTAACCCCCCCCCCCCAATCTGGCAAAATATTACTAACCTACCCTTTTGCAATACCCACCTATACATTATAGTAGGTGTATCGGGACTAATCTCGTGAGGGCAAACTGGAGGCCCATAGAACTCCCAGCTACTTTGCCTTCATAGCCACCATTTAGGCCAGGGCTGGCCCAGCCCTTGGAGTTAATGGCGCTTCAGATGCTGACTTAGACCACAAACCAGTGCCAGTGGATCATATTGATAGGGAACAGAGTTTTAATTATTGTCACTAAGATGGTCCCCAGTCGTCACCTGAGCGGAGGTGGGGTGTTCTCTGTTGCTTGAATAGTTTTGACAAACTTTGACATCATATTGGAGTTCATGAAGTAGTGGGCTTTCTTTCCCCTGGTGTAGAATTTGCTACTTGGTAGGATGCAGCAGGAAGTTTTTAGCACCCATGCGCTGAGGAGCATATTTCACTGGCTAGAAGTTTCTCCTAGTGGCCCGGACTGTCATTGTGAAGTCTGGATATATTAATAGTTGGTTATCTAGATACTATATGGCTGCCTCTTGCCAGACAGGTGCAGGACTGTCTCAGTCCCTATAATTCAGCAATTGGGCAATAATAGGCCGGGGCATTGGCCCAGGAGGAGGCCTCTGGCCCCAGAAGCGGTGGGCTCACTCCACCGAGATCATAGCTGAGAGGGCTTCTCCAAACAGGTTAACCAGCATCCCTTCTAGAAAGTCATCCATTCTGCCCATGGTCGTGGGTTTGGGTATTCCAAGGATTCAGAGGATGTTCCTTCTTGATCTTGCCTCTTTGTATAGTGTACTAAATTGAAGTACACTATGTAGAGAGTGCGAGAGATCCCCAAAGGGTAGGTAGAGGTGAAAGTAGATAACAGTAACTCTCTTTTGTGAAAGTGTGGGTGAACAGATAGGCTTATCACAGGGATTTATTGTACTCACAGAGACCATAAATCAGACACACACTCAACAATAAATCTGACACCAATTTGTAAAAATAACATTGATTTTTATATAATTTTTAAGACCATATACCCAGTGCTAAGGTAACTACTTTCGGAGTTACAATTTTTCAAAGTTCTGGAAATATATCGCTTCTGTGATTATGAA
The DNA here is from genome assembly GCF_964263255.1 of Lissotriton vulgaris. Taxonomy (NCBI): domain Eukaryota; kingdom Metazoa; phylum Chordata; class Amphibia; order Caudata; family Salamandridae; genus Lissotriton; species Lissotriton vulgaris. The sequence goes on from NC_141693.1 coordinate 660,659,266, forward strand.
CCGTATGATTCAATGGGGAGAAAGCAGAAAAATGCATATAAAGTCAGGCAATGCTTTCAAAAAGTTGACCTCGTTTTAGTTGATGTCAGGGCCAGGTCCAAAATGTTCCAGCAGGAGAAATTCGAGAGCGTCCCGAATCGTTCGGGAGCAGAAGTGCTGAGGTCTTGGAAGCTGGTGCACAAAGACGAAGGGGGCCACTTGAAAAAGCCCTGCATAGACGGCCTTACATGTAAGTATGGTGGGTCTCCTTAGAGGTAAAAGGTCGCAAGCACCTGGAGACCACAGGAGCTGGGCTGGTTGGTCGGGGGTGGGGTCTGGTGCAGAGCGAACAGGTCAGCCGTGCGTCTTGAGGTCCTTGTGGACAGGTGCAGGCAACTTGGAAATCCGATCTTGGGACACCTGGACCACTCAGAAAGTGGGTCTCAGGTGTCTTGACATCCCTCAATGGGTACTTGCTTCTGGTGTGTCGGGAGACTGCACTCTTCAAATTAGTTTTTACCATTGAGGTCTGGTACCTCGGGATTGGTAGGACGTGGCTCCGGTAGGTTCTGGTGGCTCCAAACTTGGTGGGGAGGTAGATCTGACTCTCCAGAGCTGTTGTTCCACTTCTTGCTTCTTTGCTGCATCAAAGTCTTCTGGGAGCAGCAAGTCAAAAAACCGGACTTCACAGGATTCATGCCTGCGATGTGCAGGGGAGTGCTACCTTCACTCCATTGTGATTTCTTGAAGACTGGAGGTGCACTAAGGTTCTTGGAGTACTTTCAGGTTTGAGGATGACACAGCAACAGCAATTGTCAAGTCCTAGGATCAGCAGGCAGGGTTTGGTGCCTTTTTCTTTTACAGCAGGGTTTCAGTTCTTGAGCAGCAGGTTTTCTTTGTCCTCTTCTTTTCTTGTCCATTGAATCGAAGGTGCAGGTATTGTGTTACCACCTAAATACAAAATGTTGGGGCATTACAAGGGGAGAAAGATTATAGCCAATGGACTACTTACCTTTAGGTTGTCTACATTGTCACTTCCTGTGGGAAGGGACATTACCCCAGCCTTTATTGTAGGTTTCTCCACCATTCCAAGATGGTGGAATTTGAGGAGAGGGAATTTCAGGAGAGGGGTTCACATCACCTGTCCTAACTAATTTTCCCACCAAGAGTGAAGCAGGAAAGTTGGCTTGGACTCTCTCACTATCTGCAGGTTCCTGGGTTGGATTTCAAAGGTGGCATTGCATTTGAAGCTTCCCGCCCAGGAAGGCTATCCTGTCCTAGAGGGGGTGTGAAGCACCTGTGCCCAGAGCAGGCTTTGTTTCTGTCACATGAGGTCACAGACATATATGGCAGTGGCAGGCTGGTGAAAACAAGCCAGGAGCCACACCAGTGCTGGGTTAGGTTTTCAGGGGACCTCCAGTAGGGCCTCCTATGTGAGTTGATTAATATACCCAAAATTGGCATCGGTGAGGATTTATTAAGACAAGATGTTTGGTACCAAACATCTCAGAAATCAGTGAAGCCATCAAAAAGCAAGGAAACTTGTGTTGCCAAGTATCCAGCCCATGCACTCTTTAAGGCTTCCCTGTGCACTTATAACATCCCAGATTGGAATGGACATTTTAGGGGCATATCTGCTCGTGCTGATATGCTCACACATAGGATAGAGTACACACTGCCTTAGGGCTAAAGGCCAGCAGTAGGGGTGACTTGCTTATATCCCATGCAGTGTATGGGAGGCATGGCACACAGGGCTGCTTGCCATGTCGACTCTATGCACCAATATACACAGACTTCATTGGCAGAGTGCATAGCCTTGGGGAGGGGTCTCTGGGGTGGGACAACCAGTGCTACAGCCCCAGAAGGCCCTCTTCAGTACATATGCCCTGCATACCAGGGATACCATTTATTAGGGACTCACAGGAGCCACTGAATCTGTGCCAATCGTCGTACAGTTTTGGGGGAAAAGATCTGGCTCTGTGGACCTGGTTAGCAGGGACCCTGTGAACTTACAGGTCGAAATTGCATTGGAGATCAGGCAAAAATTGGGGGCTAGCCATGTCAAAAGAGGCACTTTCCTACAGTGAACCAGGGGTTGCCCATCTTCACCATTGGAAGTACGATGTTCCAGCTGCTCTATTCAATCCTAATATTTGTCACCTTTTTCTTTGAGTGGGTCGAATCTGTCCACTAGGAGGTCGATTTTCATGTCAATCGCAGTGAGGCTTTGTTTTAGTTCCAGAAACATAGATCTTAAATCTGGCTTGGGGGTCAAGAGGTGAGTCGCTTCTTCTGTCTTGTTAAACGTCAGTCACGGGGAGTTCCATCATGCGTGTCCGCCTCCAATGCTCGAAGGTGAGCTTAGCCTGCTTCGCGTCTGCCTTGCACATCATCTAAGAGGACAGGTCTTGTCTGCCCCACCACCAGGCCAGCCGCACGGCATGATATTCAAGCACTGATGAGCCCCTGCTTCTGATGCAGCTCACCCAGTCGTAGTCACCAACTACCAGTGGGACACAAGCTGGGCATGGGCACAGCACTGTCCGCAGTCTCCCCACAGCTGAGATGGATCTCCTCCAACTCAGGGGTTCCAGCCTGACCACACCACCGAAGGGAGTTCTCTCCAGGTAGTTGACCCCACCTCACCCCAGTTTCTGTGTGACATGAGCAGGTCGGGAATCCCTCACCCACACAGGATTCATTTCAAGGGCCCAAGGCTAGGCACACCCCAATATCAGGGAACAGCCAATGGCTTCAAACCGCAGCGAGGCCTTGTGCAATGAAGCCCCAGGGGTATTGGAGTATCCGGTCCAGTACAGGGCCAATCTCATTCAGCAAGCCAACTGCAACAGTATTAGTAGCATACAGCAGTAAGTGTGGGAGTGGGCCAGGTCCACTGGTCAGAAAGTTTACAGGGATTATTGTGGTTCCAGGACAGAATCGGTGCAGGAAGAACCCAACAGACAATGTCAGTGTCCCTTAACACAGCACGGGGCACCCTCCAGCACATGTGGTGGGTTCAAAGATGGAGAAAATTAAATAGCACTTGACAGTTTATAAATGGTGGCCAGTTTAAAGGATTCTCCATAGTGTAACTAGTAGGCACTCCGTAGTAGCACTCAAAGCAGCGTACTTAGCAGCATGACCCACAGGCAGCCTCACTAATGCGTTTGCGGCCCTCAAATGCCATAAGTACTCACTGCGTCCCACTTGTAGGTTCATTGACTTCTTCCACCTGTAGGGTGGTAAGGATCTTCACTCCGCCTGTAGGCACAATCTCAGGGAGCCTGCTCACAGTGGTAATCCCCTTCCCCACTCGGAATGCCCTGAACAAGCGCTGTCACTTAACCCCTGCTGCCTTCTCACTTGGCCCAGACTGGGCCATGTAGGATCGGCCTGCCAGCTTGAACTTGCACCTGCTCCTGACCACAAGTGCATCCAGGGTTGACCTCCCCCCGGATCCACCAGACAGTTCCACTCGGTGAAGCAGGGGGAGGAGGGATCTGGTGGACCGAGGTGTGCCCGCAATGTGCTGACTGGTTGCCTCCTCGCTTTGCAGTTCGGCAGCTCCCGGCTTTCAGCCCTACTGGTAAAGGTCCCAGTCCTTCCCACAGCTAAAAAAGGGACACAGCAGGGGAAGTGGGAAATATCAGTGGCATCATTCTCAGCAGCAGCTGTCTGGACCATCAAACTACAAACTCCTCCAGCCGTTCAGCAATTGCGCCACAGCCTTGCTGCCAGACATCTCCGTCTCGCACCGCTGAAGGGATTCTTCACGCACCAATTTGGGTTCAAACCAGGCTTGATCGTGCAGCGGGGAAGGTAAGGTATATTCCCCATGTTTTTTCAGTCCGATTCCTCAATGTAGTCAGGATAAATATAGAATAAAGCACTCCGGCAGGCATAGCCTCCCTAAGTGGCGGCCATCTTGCAGCCGGCTCTCTAGCCCCCCCCCAACCGTGGGGATTCAGGCCTTTTACAGCTGATCTCCATGGGCCTGGCCTACTATGATTCTGACCAACTGGGCCAAGTACCACTTCAGCAGTTAAATCTCAGGTATAAGCATGGTCGAGCAATCCAAGGCTCCCTCAGGGTGGGGAGCCAGGGGGAGGTGTGGATACAGATTAGTGACAAGGGCTTACAACTCAAAAAGTGCACAGCAATAAATCACTGTCCAGACAAATACTCACTTTTATGTAACAAGCATTGGCAATGCCAATAGGTCTGGCTATAGAGGAATGCGGTATGGTAATGTGAAGAATTACCAGTATATAGCATGAGAATTAATATGTATTAATGTGGAATAGAAGAAACATAGAATAATATTGGTGTAAGTTAGAAGGTCTGGTGACTACATCCATGTAGGTTAATGACTGTCCTCCTCCCATCTGTGCTGCTGCCAGAGAAAAACATTGTAAGTTATCTAAGAGACTTTAATAGCATTAGAATGCCATGTGTGTGGCTCTGAAAGTTCGAGCTCAGGCAGCTAGATAAACAAACAAAATAATTGCAGCTGGTGTGGAAGGCAAGCACTTTTGTTTGTGGAACTACACAACCTCTGCCCAATTAAAACATGTACCTCTGGCTCTGAACATGTAGGCAGAACCAAAGCCCCTGTCTAGTGATGCTAACATAATTGTCTGGTGAAACTATGCTGCTAAACCAGACCATAAAAAGAGAAGTGTTTTATTTCTACCAACAAGCCACACCAAGGTTAGAGTACGATATTCATAGACAATTACACTGTGCCCTGCGAGTCCTGGATGAAGCCGTCCTTATACCACTGCAGCCCAAGAATGAGTTTGGTTACATGTACGATGGGAGGCAGAGTTTGGACCCATACCACGCTGAATGTAAAGCGCCTCGCCGGATCCACAAACAGAAAAATCAGCATAAAGCATGTATAATAAATAATTTACAAAGCGCAAGCTGGAAAGTAGACTGACCATTCATTTGAAGTCAAAATTCAATGTATCTAAAATTCAGTGTGCTGATGTATGCATGCTAAAACTTTCCTGAGTCCCAGGGCCAGCTGCTTTTGTGGGGGTAGAGGGTACGCAGGCTGTGCCACGAGCACGCATACGTTTTCACCAGAAGCAATTCACCCTGAACCCAAAACTAATACATGGATAAAATGGGCACATCGATGTTTGTCAAACTGCCTAACTACAAACACTCAGGGAGAGGTGGGCGCTGAAAGGGCTCATGTCAGCGGGAAGCATGCCTGGATGCCAGCCTTGATGGGTACCAACTCTCTTTAGGGTTGCCATCTGATCAGTTTTCTAACTACACCACTGACATTTAAATGGTCCCAGCTGGTCCAAAAATCTGCAAAAGCGCCTAAAGCCGGTATTTTTATCCTCTATCTGTGCCTACTTTACATAACAAATAGAATCAGGAAGCACTTTTAACTGTGTTCTAGAGCAGCGTTAAAGGTCCCTGGCTAGTGATGAATGTAAAGAAGGGCAGAAAAGTCGTTTTACAAATGAATACATACGATTTTGTTTAAAGCCCTATTTAGTATCCTGTCCAGGCCTCTGCAGGCTTTTAAAACAACAAGAAATGGCCGGTATTTTTTCTTTAGGAAAGGTGGAAACTCAACTCTCTTCTGAATCTACATTTTCTGCTCCGACCAGACAGGCAACACATTTGTCGTCTTGAATGGCCCAAAACTCAATGGAGCGTGCGTTCTAATGATTCCCTATGAAGGAAGCCCTAATAACGTGATCATTCTTAAAACAAACTTCCACTGTAAAGAGACACGCGCTTGCCTGCGATCGGCCAGCTCGGGTGACAACACAGGGGGAGTGTCTGGGGCCTGTACAAATACCTTTACGGCAGTTGACGCATTACTGTTTTTCTCGCGTTGTGGCACGCGAACAGGGCCCAGACACGTGGTTTCCGGCTTCACAAAGTCTGGCCGAGTTTCCAAGTGATGCGTGTCTGCAGCAGGTCGCCATGCTTTTAGCACGTGCGCGTGATTATGTTATATCGCGCTCGGCCGCGGATCGATCCCTCCTCCTCTGCGTGCACTTGTCACGCTGTCACATTAACCCGTCGAGGCCTCTTCATTGGGACGTTCAGTTTAAACAAGTATTTTTTGTTAATAGCAGTGCAAGAGCTGCTTTGCTGAGAATCAACAGGTGCAGCGCTCCACTGAAGCAGCAATTACTTCCTAGGCAGATCTCGACGGTCATTGCTCATGACACGTTTAGAAGGCTCAACCTTACTGGTAGGGGTCGGTCAGGGGCACTAACTGTTTATCCTTCAGCTCTATGCAACCACCCTTTCTCTTCAAAGCTACTAAAAGTTTCAATATGTTGGCAGGTTTTACCCACAGTAGGCCTCTCCAGCTTAGCCCTTTGGTCTTTGGCGGCCATCTTATTCTGTGTGCTTTGCCTCACACTGCTTCGCCTCAGCCAACTGTGTCATTTCTCTCTATGGTATGCCCTGACCTCCTTCGTTCTAGACCCCGCCTTCCGGCACGCTCAATTCGCTTCACTCCTTCCTCCTTATAATACCTGCTCATTTTAGAGCTCATTTGAAGAGAATGGATGTTCACTCCCTTAATTGGGAAAGACATTAAAGAGTTTAATGACTTTTGAAACTTTTACGCTCCTAGGAAGCCATCCTCTAAATCTTCTGTGATTCTAATTTATCTCCTTTTTTTTTTTTTACACCTTTAATGGTTGTGGATTCTATTTTTATTGCTCCATACGTTTCCAGCAGGAAATTAACTTGCTTTCGTTCCCATTTTTTTTGGTGTGTATTAGCGTAATAAGCCCCAAGAGATTATTTTTGCATAAATTCTTACTTCTATTTTCAGACTCTGGTCTATTTTGCAGATGGGTTCCTCTGTGATGAAAAAAATAAAAAAATAAAATACATTTGTTTTCTCGCTAAGAATGGTAATGGCCTTTCAAGCCAAGGCCGCTGTGGGACCTCATTTCACGAGCACAATGATCGGTGGTGGTGCTGTTTTGGAGCGAGGAAATTTGTATATTTGGTTATAAATATGGAATGCATCAATTCAGGTACTTCATACATGTACGGATGAACAATGACTATTATTCGCAAGTTGTCGGGGGCCACGAGACGGTGATTTAGTTCCAACAAGTAAAGGAAAATGCATGCATAGCAATTCTTGTCCCACATTTTAAAGCATTTTCATAGAGCTGTAGTGTTAAGATTGTCCGGATGGTGTCTTATAAGGGTTCAGAAGATTCTTTATCTATAAATTAGTCTCAAAATGTAAACTTATGATAGGAATTATGCAAGAAGTTCTGCTGTCTGTTAATGAGCTTGAAAGAACTTGAATAACCCAAGGTATGGCTCTGCTGTATCAGGCCTTAACGAGCTGCACATTTGTGAAATGTGGCGTATCTCTGCTGTTCACCATTCAAGCCTGCTCCGCCTCTTCAACAGGCATCACAGATGACCTGACTTTATATGCTTTTGTTAACTAAGCTGGTAGCTTTAGGTGTACAATATGTTACTCTGTATCATATGTCTTTGTGGCAGTTTTCCATTAGAAATGAATGATCTTGTTGGAACTTTGGTATTGTTGACTTAGATATTGCAAACATGTCATCATATTGTTGTATGTGCATAAAGTGAGTAGACCTGGTCATTGGTTTATAATAGTAACAGTGACTTTGTTTTTCAAACACATTTGAATTCCTATCCATGACACTTGGAGCTCTGCCTTTCTTCCTCTCAAATGTCTGCAGAACCTGCTCGTTGTTTGCTAGGATTTGTTGAACTATGTAGGCAGTCTATAATTAGAGAAAACCCAAGTTTGTTTTATACCGCGTCCTTGCTTGTCATTTTTTTAATGGATCAGACTAGAATGAATGACAAGGAAGAATGCCATTGCTTTGTTTTGTGCACATCACATAAATTATGTTTGCATCTGCAGTGTAAGCACATGTCTTTGCTTTGTAAAATGTAGGCCTAGAAGAACCCTTCTAAGTAATTTAAAAGAATCCCTCTAAGTTATGTAATTATGTTTAAAGCCCATAAATTAGCAAATAGAGTAACCTGTAGCCCTTCAAAAACACTTGTTTCAAAAGTCAACCCCAGGGTCAAATGTACAGATCCCCAATAATAATATTTAAAGCCAAATATTTATCAAATCATGAAACCTCATAGGTTGGAACTTTTAAATTTTGGTTCCTTACTTGGTGCTTTAGAGCCAAATGTTATAAAGCTGAAAAGTACCTTTAGAAAAATATCCGCCCGACACACACACACGTTAAGTGCTACTTGTATGAATAGTTTATGCATAGATGAAAGAGAATGCAAGGTTTCATTGTATGAAAGTTGAACTGTACCAAATTCCTCATAATCAGAACCACAATGTATAGCTTGGTAATTTAAAACTTTTACAATATAGTATAAAAAGGTTGTGGGCAACTAAAAATTAAGCCGTCCAAAGTTTTATAGCATTGCCTTTACATTTAAAACTTGCACAATTTTCAACATTATATCACCAAGTAACACAATTAACAAATTCAAAAAACACACATCAGCAGGTTAGATACACACTCCATAAATGTAAATCATCACGGTAATTTTGAGTGTCCTTTCCATTTAAACAATGACTCAGACTGTCACAAATTAGACAAGCTCCTGATCTAAAAAAAACAGTAAGTTTACCTCTTTTCCTCCTTCAGCGGGACAACAGCATAGCATATGTCGAGAGATTTCCGTTTAAACCCACAAAATATGCAACTTATACTTGGTCTAACAGTTTTCTGTAAATGCCATATTTTGCCTAAATCATGCAGACCAAGACAAAATCTAATGAATTTTAGTTTCACCTTAGAAGACGCTGGTACCATAAAAAACCATTGTACTTTAAATTGTGGATCAAATGCGAGTGCTAGGTTGGTATTCACTGAGCAATAATGCAAATCATTTGCAGCCTGATTTAAACCCCAGATGCTGCAATCGAAAATGTACATGTTCTTGCACTGCGTTGAGCCTGACACCTCATATCTTTTGCAGGGTTGTGTAAGTTGGACCGTGCGTAATAGTAGGGATTGTGGTGAAGCTTGGAGCACTGCACTATTCCTACCATCTGCCTGCTCCATAAAACAGCTCAGATTAAGAGAAAGAACAAGATGGTTCTCTCACACTCTTGAAATTAATTATCAGAGGCATTGGAGAAGTGGATGAGTGTTTTGCCACATACCAACCACAAAAGCTCAGGGTCAGTAGTCAGTGATTGGTGCTTCTACTACAAAAAGGTGCTGACAGTGACGAAAGAATGATTGCTAACATATATAAACGTGAACTGCCTTTTCTGTACCCCGCTATGGCACACAAGGCTGGGAAAGGAATGGCACACAAGGCTGGGAAAGGAATGACACACAAGGCTGGGACGGAATGGCACACAAGGCTGGGAAAGGCAATACGAGCCTTGAAGATCGAGGAATGGCACACAAGGCTGGGAAAGGCAATAAGAGTCTTGACGATCGAGGAAGAATGTATGCCGAGGCAGGACATCCCCCTGAGCGCATGGAAGAAAGCCATTAATAGACAAGTGCGCGAAACTTCCTTCGACCTTGACTACAAATCTCTTCGCCGAAGCCCGTACTTGGTCCCACTAAATGACTCGTACAGGGCAGGAACAGCACAACCCTACTTAAGTGAGTCCCTCACAATTCAGACCTGAAACAAAATTTTATACATGAGGCTGGCCATGCTGGGGATAGCAGATTTCAATCCCGTTTGGGCTCGAAATGGGGAATCTATAACTTGCAGATTGTGCACCTACAAGAAGGAATCCTGGCTGCACCTTCTTTGTTGCTGCCCAAACCTCAACAATGACCACCGGCGAATGCTGCGCCCAATTTGCCTCAACATGAATATAAAGTCTTGTAGCGAAGCATCAGCATTATGTCTGTCTAATACCACCAGCACAATGATCCTGGCAAGACTGGCGAAATTCATCCACCAAATCAGGCTGGCCTTAAAAGCTGTGGGCCACAGTGGACGGGATCCATCTACGCAGCTCCATTGACTGTGTCCCATTTGCACGTCCCCTTCCAAGAAAGCAATGCACCTAGTAGGATACTTAATGCACCATTGAGAGTAGCTTATGCGCTCACCTGCAACAGATTAACTCCAAGGCACATAAGTTGGGGAATGGACAATCATGCGGGTCTCAGTCATTTGAACAAAATACTTAATGCTAGTAAATGATGTAACCAATCACAGTCCTGATTTTAGCACTAGCTTTTAAATCTAGCTTTTTAAGAATCTATTTTTTTTATATACAAGAAATTGTTTCATTGTTGGTTTTACTGTAATGATTTTAATTAATTATAAAGTCAATAAAAAATTGTCCCAAAAAATAAAATGTGTACCTCGCTTCCTATCTTGTCTTTCTGTTGGTTCCTTTTTAGCAGGCAGGTGTAGGATCAAAGAACCAAGGCATAGACATCGACTTTCCCAATTGCCTGGAATCACCAAGGCCCGTCGTTAGCCTGGTGTCTAATGCAGTTTTTGCACCAGACCCAGAGCTTCAGGATCATCTACTAATGGTGACGTGCAGAAGTAACGCTGGTCAATTCCCAGTGCTCTGCATCTCTGCCCCTGTGGACTTAGTACACAGAGGAAGGCAAACTGTGACATCAGTTAGAGAAAAGCAAGCCACCCGGATCATTCATCCAGGCGTGTTTCCAGCTTCATATCAGGTCCTTGCAGCTGAGAAACAATTTCTCAATTTTGAACCAAATGGTAAACTCCTGAAGACAAACCTTCATCTTGCTTTCCTACTGCGAACAAGCCAGAGACAACTCCAGTATTGTGCAGCTCATGCGAGGAATTATTTGAAACAGATGTAAATGTATTCAAGCGCAATCCTTCACTTGGCAAAGGCCTACTTGCACTACATGTTCCTGTACATAATGTCAGCACAGCGCACTACCTCACTCCCAAGCCCTCGTATGGGAGTGCTGAGCGCTCCCTCCTGGGAAGGAACTTCTGAAAGCCCCCGCTGCTTCCTGCAGAGAAGAAGCGCTAAGCGAGAACGACGGAGCAGAGGGAATCTGAGAAAATGAACCTTAAGGGGAAGACAGAGCTGCTGTGTTGGAAGGCTTGAGCAAAATCCTATTATTTCTTCAGGTTTAGAATAACGAATGGAGTTGTTTGGGCCACGATTCCCATGAACCGTCAATTTGCCCCAAGATGAATAAAGTGCCCAAGCTCATTACTGTTGAAAAGTGTTTTTTCTATTTTTAATTTATTTTAAAAATGTGAATGTCCTACAGTCAATTTGTATGTAAACATGAAACACAGAGCACTCTATAAAATATCTCAAAGCAGCATAGTGCCTATCAATCTTTAGAATTGCACCTCAGATTATTTATCCAAAGCTCACAAAATGATGGCAAATTGTGTTTATCTTCTTTAAACATTGTAAGCTGTTGATTTTACTATTAACCCAGTCACTTCTCATAATGATAACACACCGAGGCCTTTCTACGATTGTATCATTAGAAAGTAGCCTCCTGCTGTTTCCCAGTCACCATGAAGGTTTCGCAGTACCTGTTAAGCTCTTGCATTTTACACAAAGTCGTTTCACGATGTACAACTGGGACAGTACCACAGCATATCCATTGAGCTGTCCATAGGATAGATTAAATAAATATGGGTGTTCAAATTTGTTTTTTAACCTTCACAAAGATCTCTGCAAAACTTTGCAGCTTCATGCGTATGTGAAGTTTTTTGCTTTGGGACTTCAGCAAGAAAATTTTGACTTGCCCAACACACAATATGGGAAAATATTCTTGTGTAATGCAAGAAATTGGTGTGCCTAATATTTAATCTGAGAATATTGTTCGATTTCTTGTAGTGTACACTCTGGGCATTCCTGCCTTTTGTTAGGGTGCAAATTTTATTGCTATTCTGTGCAAAATAAATGCCGACAAGAAAGAAGCGGGAAACATTAGAAACTTCACAAATTGCAACTATGTGGATCTTCAAAGACATAATTGCTGGAAGTTAAACTTCTGCACACCCCTAATAATAAGCCAGATGTTTTATGCCTGTTGCTTAAAGATAGCTTGATGAAATTTGCAAGGGCAACTTACCTTTTTTCTTCATCATGAGCAGTTAATTTCCTATCAATAGCTTGTTTTCGCTCCTTTGATAAGGGCAGAAATCTTAGTTACTTGATGCCTAAGTTATGCCTGGTCGCCATTTTAGTCAAAAGGTGTTTCATAGCATCTTTTTATCCCGGCTTAAAGAGCTTAATGGAATTACCTATGGGATACAGCTCTTTGTTTTCACCAGTCCTCGTCTTAATCTAGCTCACATATCTCAGTGTTGTGGCAAGCTCTATGCTGGGAGGCTGCAGTTAGTTCAGAAACCGATACAGGTGCAGTACAGTCACCTTCTTATTATTTTTATCGACAGCTGTCGACAGATATTGCCAGTTAACATCCCTCATGAGAACTTAATGGTTGTAGTGTGAATACTTATTGATAGTCAACTTCCCAAAACCACACACAAGAAACATCATGTTCCACACTGTTAGGATCTTCTGTTGATTGTTGACAGGTGTGAGCATGTTGGTTCGTGTGTGCTGCAAGGGAAGAAGGACCCAAGAAAGTACCAAAGGGAAGTGAGTAGGAAAAGCAGTCTCATGTGTTTGCCCATATTTCATTATGCTCGTGGCCTCCCAAAGTTTTGTATTCTTTTTTCAGAGGTCAAAAAAGTTAGACATTCTATTGGAACGAAGTACCACTCTATAAAGTCTTTAGCATGAAAGAATTTTTGAAAGTTGTGCTTTAACGTTAACTTCATAAAATCTTATTAAAGACATGCATTGTCAATGATGCTGTGAAACTGCACTTGGGATAACAATATTAAACAGATATGTTATAGAAGATCTACTCTACTCTAGTGGCAATATTACATAATGGCTACCTGTAATATGATAAAAATGTATACATATATATTATATATACATATAAATACTAACATGACATGAAACAGAACAACATTAACATGTCATGTTAGTATTTATATATATTTTTACTTTTATCATATTACAGCCCTGAATTTCACATGTATTAGACGAAACACGTTGGCGGACTCCTTTTTTTTACACATCAATAAAAGAGAAGAAATCCAACTACTTCTGAAACTGTGTGGATATATTTAAAGCCATTAGGATTGTAGTAGTGGTGCACCTCTATTTGCTTTATTTTTCTGTTTTCACCTAACCTAGGATGACACTTTTTGGGCAGAGGGTGCCTACATTGAGTGCACACATTGTTATTCTCAAATTGTTTGATTCAATAATTTTACTGTTGGGACATGTTAGTGCGGCATTTTGGTTCACTGCCTTCCGCTTGTGTCTTATATTATACAATTTCGGAACGTAAAGAGAATTCGCAAACTTTTCTGCACTTTTTTGTCCATTATTGCAATTGGATGACTTACGGCAGTCCTCCACTTATGGCCCCATCCTTCATGTTCCACTGTAGGTTTCAACTTGGCTTCTCCTGTATTACAGCTATTCTTTGCCACTGTACACTGCTAAACGTTACCTCTGTCCACTACTCTACTTTGCTTGTGGTAACTCTGTTACCTTTTTAGGTTGAGCTTGAGCAGCGCATAAGCTGCTCGTCGAGGCATGTTGTATTCGAGTATGGACTTGAAGCTCCGCCCACTCTCCACCCATATTTTTCATGGGCTTGTGACATTGTCCTTTGTAAATGCTGACTTCTGACTCATTAATTGGCTTGTTAGTCCCTCCTTAGTAATGCCTTGTCTTCATTTGCATACTCCCATGAGGACTTGCCTTTTACCTCCTGTTCTTACATGGCATGTCTTATTTAGACTGTAAGCACTATTTTCTTTAATCAGTTTCTCCTACTGCAGGCACAACATACTTTCCTACCATTTTCATCACGCTAAGCACGCTTTCACTTTCCAAGCAGCCCGGGACAATGGAGGCTGCTTCTTTGAAATGAAATAGGTCTCGCATTTACAAGAGTTTGAGCTATTGGCATTGTAAGTGACAATGCCTTTTATCTATGTGTTAATTATCAAAACAGATACATAAAAGGCATTGACATTTACAATTCCAATAGCTTAAACTCTTGCAAATGTGAGATCTATTGCATCGCAAATGCTTGGTATTATAACTATCTACACAGTCCCTCTGTTTGCTACTGTACTATACCACTCCTTGTGTCAGCCCGGTACCAGCATTCCCCTCTATTGTGTACCAACATCCAATTCTGTATTGAGCAAATTTAATTCCGTACCACTGTTCACTTCTGTCCTTTAACCAATAGGGATTTTCTTCTGTACTGTACGAATATTAAGTCCTGTTCTTTTCCGATGTTAATTTGTGTGGTGTACATATAGTCGTTTCTGTCTTGAAAAAATATTCACTGCTGTCCTATACTAACGTTCATTTCAGTAGTGTTCCAGGATTCATGTTTGTCCTGTGTCTGTGCCCCCTCCTATCCCGTACAAATGTTCACTTCTGTCTTGTTGCACTGTTTATTTACATAGTGTATCTGTGTTCGCTGATTTCTGTTCTGTACCACTGTTCAGTGTATTTGTATAGTCTACTTATAATCACCTATATCATGTGCAGATGTTCATTTCTATCATTTCTATCATTTATCAATGTTCATTTAGTCACTTCTGCCCTGTAGTATTGTTCTTTTCCAAGCTGCACCTATCTTCACCCCTGTATTCACCTCTATCCTGTACCAATGTCCATTTCATTAGTGCACCCATTTTTACTTCTTCCTGAGTCTATGTTCACTCCTATCCACTGCAAATGTTCTCTTCTATCATTCACAAATGGTCGTTTCAGTTGTCTGCCAGGGTCACTTCTCTCTTGTAAAAATGTTAATTTCCTCAGTGTGCCTATCTACACTACAGGGTTCACTTCTCTCTGGTGCCAATGTTCGTTTCTACTGTGTGCCTATCTGCACTCCCTTATTCACTTGTCTCCTCTACCAATGTTCGTTTCCACTTAGTTCCTACCTGCAATCTCATGTTCACTGCTGTCCATAGTGTGCCTGTCTGCACTCCTGTGTTCACTTGTCTCTTCTGCCAATGCTTGTTTCCACAGTGTGCCTATATGCACTCCTGTGTTCAGTGTCCTCCTCTATCAATGTTCGTTTCCACAGTGTGTCTATCTGAACTCCTGGATCACTGCTGTCCATAGTGTACCTATCTGCATTCCGTGTTCACTTGTCTCCTCTGTCAATGTTAATTTCCACAGTGTGCCTATCTGCACTCCCATGTTTACTGCTGTCCATAGTGTACCTAGCTGCACTCCCATGTTCACTTCTCTCCTGTACCAAAGTTTGATTCCAGAGTGGCCCCCTCTGCTCTCCCGTGTTTACCTGTCTAATGTACCAATGTTCGTTTCCACATTGTGCTTATCTGCACTCCCGTGTTCACTTCGCTCATCTGCCAATGTTCATTTCAGCAGTGTGCCTATCTGCACTCTTACATTCACTGCTGTCCAAAGTGTACCTATCTGCACTCTCGTGTTCACTTCTCTCCTATACAAATGTTAATTTCCAAAGTGTACCTATCTGCACTCTTGGTTCACTTCTCTCCTATACAAATGTTAATTTCCAAAGTGTACCTATCTGCACTCTTGTGTTCACTTCTCTCCTATACAAATGTTAATTTCCACAGTGTGCCTATCTGCACTCCCATGTTCACTTCTCTCCTGTACCAAAGTTTGCTTCCAGAGTGTGCCCCTCTGCTCTCCCATGTTTATTTGTCTAATGTACCAATGTTCGTTTCCACATTGTGCTTATCTGCACTCCCGTGTTCACTTCGCTCATCTGCCAATGTTCATTTCAGCAGTGTGCCTATCTGCACTCTTACATTCACTGCTGTCCATAGTGTACCTATCTGCACTCTTGTGTTCACTTCTCTCCTATACAAATGTTAATTTCCAAAGTGTACCTATCTGCACTCTTGTGTTCACTTCTCTCCTATACAAATGTTAATTTCCAAAGTGTGCCTATCTGCACTCCTGTGTTCACTTATCTCGTATACAAGTATTCGTTTCCACAGTGTGCCTATCTGCACGCCTCTGTACATTAGTCTCCTCTGCCAATGTTCATTCTCACAGTGTTCTTTCCTGTACCAATATTTGTTTCCACAGAGTGTGTATCTGCACTCTCGTGTTCATTGCTCTATTGCTCTCCACAGTGTACCTATCTGCACTCCCATGTTTACTTCTCTCCTGTACCGAAGTTCGTTTCCACAGTGTGCCTATCTGCACACCTGTGTTCACTTCTCCCCTCCACCAATATTCGTTTCCACAGTGCACCTAACTGTACTCCTGTATTCACTTCTCTTCTTTGTCAATCTTCAGTTCAACAGTGGGCCCGTTTGCACTCTTGTGTTCACTGCTGTCCATAGTGTACCTATCTGCATGCTTGTGTTTTACTTGTCTCCTCTACTACTGTTAATTTCCACAGTGTGCCTATCTGCACTCCTGTGTTCACTTTTCTCCTGTACCGAAGTTTGTTTCCACAGTGTGCCCCTCTGCTCTCCCATGTTCACTTGTCTAATGTACCAATGTTCGGTTCCAGTGTGCCTATCTCCACTCCTGTGTTCACTTTTCTTCTTTGTCAATCTTCAGTTCAACAGTGTGTCCATTTGCACTCTTATGGTCACTGCTGTCCGTAGTGTACCTATCTGCATGCCTGTGTTTACTTGTCTCCTCTACTACTGTTAATTTCCACAGTGTGCCTATCTGCACTCCTGTGTTCACTGCTATCCACAGTGTGCCTATCTGCTCTCCAATGTTCACTTGTCTAATGTACCAATGTTCGTTTCCACAGTGCACCTAATTGTACTCCTGTGTTCACTTTTTTTCTTTGTCAATCTTCAGTTCAACAGTGTGCCCATTTGCACTCTTGTGTTCACTGCTCTCCACAGTGTGCCTATCTGCTCTCCAATGTTCACTTGTCTAATGTACCAATGTTTGTTTCCACAGTGCACCTAACTGTACTCCTGTGTTCACTTCTCTTTGTCAATCCTCAGTTCAACAGTGGGCCCGTTTGCACTCATGTGTTCACTGCTGTCCATAGTGTACCTATCTGCATGCCTGTTTACTTGTCTCCTCTTCTACTGTTAATTTCCACAGTGTGCCTATCTCCACTCCTGTGTTCACTTTTCTTCTTTGTCAATCTTCAGTTCAACAGTATGTACATTGGCACTCTTATGTTCACTGCTGTCCATAGTGTACCTATCTGCATGCTGTGTTTAATTGTCTCCTCTACTACTGTTAATTTCCACAGTGTGCCTATCTGCACTCCTGTGTTCACTGCTCTCCACAGTGTACCTATCTGCTCTCCCATGTTCACTTCTCTCCTGTACAGAAGTTTTTTTCCACAGTGTGCCTATCTGCTCTCCAATGTTCACTTGTTTAATGTACCAATGTTCGTTTCCACAGAGTGGCTATCTGCACTTCTGTGTTCACTTCTCCCCTCCACCAATATTCTTTTCCACAGTGCACCTAACTGTACTCCTGTGTTCACTTCTGTTCCTTGTCAATCTTCAGTTCAACAGTGAGCCCGTTTGCACTCTTGTGTTCACTGCTGTCCATAGTGTACCTATCTGCATGCCTGTGTTTACTTGTCTCCTCTACTACTGTTAATTTCCACAGTGTGCCTATCTGCACTCCTGTGTTCACTTCTCTCCTGTACCGAAGTTTGTTTCCACAGTGGGCCTATCTGCTCTCCCATGTTCACTTGTCTAATGTACCACTGTTCGGTTCCAGTGTGCCTATCTTCACTCCTGTGTTCACTGCTCTCCACAGTGGGCCTATCTGCTGTCCCATGTTCACTTGTCTAATGTACCAATGTTCGGTTCCAGTGTGCCTATCTGCACTCCTGTGTTCACTTCTCTTCTTTGCCAATCTTCAGTTCAACAGTCTGCCCATTTGCACTGTTGTGTTCACTGCTGTTCATAGTGTACCTATCTGCATGCCTGTGTTCACTACTCTCCTTCACCAATGTTCGTTTACAAAGTGTGCCTATCTGCACTCGTGTGTTCACTTCTGTCCTCTACCAATATTCATTTCCACGGTGTGTTTATCTGCACTCCTGTATTCACTTCGCCCCTCTACCAATCTTTGTTTCAACAGTGTGCCCATTTGCATTCTTATGTTCACTGCTGTCCATAGTGTACCTAACTGCTAACGTCTGTTCACTTCTTTCCTCTACCAATGTTCATTTCCACAGTCTGCCAATCTGTGCTTCTGTGTTCACTTCTCTCTACCAATGAATGTTCGTTACTCCATTGTACCTATCTGCACTCCTGTGTTTATTTCTCTCCTCTGTCATATTTCATTTCCACAGTGTGTCTATCTGCACTCTTGTGTTCACTGCTGTCCATAGTGTGCCTATCTTCACTTTCTTGTTCACTGCTGTCCATAGTGTCACAGTGTGCTCATTTGAACTCCAATGTTCCCTTCTTTCCTCTGTCAATGTTTATTTCAGCAGTGTGCCTATCTTCACTTTCTTGTTCACTGCTGTCCATAGTGTCACAGTGTGCTCATTTGAACTCCAATGTTCCCTTCTTTCCTCTGTCAATGTTTATTTCAGCAGTGTGCCTATCTTCACTTTCTTGTTCACTGCTGTCCATAGTGTCACAGTGTACTCATTTGAACTCCAATGTTCCCTTCTTTCCTCTGTCAATATTTATTTCAGCAGTGTGCCTATCTTCACTTTCTTGTTCACTGCTGTCCATAGTGTCACAGTGTGCCCATTTGAACTCCAATGTTCCCTTCTTTCCTCTGTCAATGTTTATTTCAGCAGTGTGCCTATCTTCACTTTCTTGTTCACTGCTGTCCATAGTGTCACAGTGTGCCCATTTGAACTCCAATGTTCCCTTCTTTCCTCTGTCAATGTTTATTTCAGCAGTGTGCCTATCTTCACTTTCTTGTTCACTGCTGTCCATAGTGTCACAGTGTGCCCATTTGAACTCCAATGTTCCCTTCTTTCCTCTGTCAATGTTTATTTCAGCAGTGTGCCTATCTGCACTTTCATGTTCACTGCTGTCCATAGTATACCTATATGCACTCCTGTGTTCACTTCTCTCCGCTACCATTTCTTGTTCCTGCAGTGTGTCTATCTGAACTCTCATGTTCATTGCTGTCTATAGTATACCTATCTCCACTCCTTTGTTTTCGTCTCTCAAGTACCAATGTTCATTTCCACAGTGTGTTCATTTCCCTCCTCTCTATCAATGTTTGTTTCCACTTAGTTCCTATCTAGACTCTCGTGTTTACTGCTGTCCATAGTGTGCCTGTCTGCACAACTGTGATCATTTGTCTCCTCTATCCTTGTTCGTTTCCACTGTGTGCCTATCTGTACTCCCATGTTGAATTCTCTCCTGTAATAATGTTAAGTTCATCAGTGTGCCTATCTGCACTCCTGTGTTCACTTGTCTCCTGTACCAGTATTCGTTTCCGCAATGTGCCTATCTGCACTTTCTTGTTCACTGCTGTCCAAAGTGTACCTATCTGCACTCTCGGGTTCACTTCTCTCCACCATCAATGTTAGCTTCTGCAGTGTACCTATTGCACTGTTGTGTTCACTTTTTTCCCTTACCAATGTTCGTTTCCACAGTGTGCATATCTGCTCTCTCGTTTTCACTGCTGTCCATAGTGTACCTATCTGCACTCCGGTGTTCACGTGTCTCCTCTGCCAATGTTAATTTTCATAGTGTCCCTACCTGCACTACCATATTCACCTCTGTCCTGTACCAATGTCCATTTTCACAGTGTGTCTATCTGAACTCCTAGGATCACTGCTGTCCATAGTGCACCTATCTACATTCCGTGTTCACTTCTCTCCACTGTCCATGTTAATTTCCAGTGTTCATATCTGCACTCCTGTGTTTACTAGTCTCCTGTACCAATGTTCATTTCCATAGTGTTCCTAGCTGCACTCTCTTGTTCACTGCTGTCCATAGTGTCCAATGTTCCTTTCTATAGTGTACTTAAGGTCACTCCTGTCTTGTACACTTGGACCCCCCCCCCCCCCCCCCCCTCCCCCCTGCTGTGCTCCCCAGCTCTCATCCGTCCTGTTCCATGTTGGCGCTGATGAAATGGAGGAGGAGGCGAGGCTGAAGGAACACCCCATCCCTCTCTCCCGCTCAGGCTTTCATTTGTTTTAACAAATGAAAAATTCGCTGCTGCCTCGCCATTTGTTAAAGTGATGCAGAGAAAGCGGCGCCGGCCAGCGAATGCTTCATCAGGAACCCTCATCCCGAGTGATGAATGTGGCGAACCACACATTTGTTCGTAAAACTTGCAGAGTGGATGAGCATCATTAGGTGTGAAGAATCGACGCTGCATGCTGAGAGGCGAGCCCGCAAACAGATGTTGTGAGTTTGTGCCGGCAGCCCTGTCCATCATTAATATCTCGGAAGGTGATCCTCTCTTGCGGTATCTAATAGGCTCCTGAATGAAGCGCGCGCCAACGGAGGATGCTGAGTGGGCACTTTTCAGGAAGGGCGTTGGCCGTAGGTGGGGCTTCCGGATGTGACGTTCCAAAACTTACTCAATGATAGGGCAGCCTGGCATTTACTTAAAAGGTGTAGCCAAAGTGATTTATATTGAACGTTTCAGGTAACATTTTTATTCTGTTCATGAGGTAGACTGAAGTAACCGAAAGTAGACATAAAACTTAACACCCAATAAATAAATAAATGGGGGGGGGGGGTTATTACCACTCAAGTCAGTTTTCAGTTTTTACTCATTTTAGCGAATTGTAAAACATGGAAGGCTGACGCGGACTCCAACCAATCGCACTGCCCTGAGATTGAACCCTGTGGCCTCTGAACACACATCCTGCCCACTGAGCTATTTTACCAGCTGGCCCATTCTCTTCTCTTCTGCTCTTGTGTTTTCTTGATAATAGTTATGATAACTATTGATCGTTGCATTTCAGAAGCTTTTTAATACTCGAGCAGTTTTTTTATGAATGGTGAAATAATAAAAAAGGGAAGAAAAAGAGACCTGTCAGGATTACCACATCATCAAAGTTAGAATCTCTTTGGATATGTAGCATCCAACAGCAAAATGAAGTCTGTAGACTGGAACTTTTATGTAGGTAGGGTAATCCTTGCTAGCATTTCCCAGAAGTAAGTTTATTGTTGAAGCAACAAGTTCCTCACTCATACCTAACCAGGAGCAAATGTTGTCCCTTGCTTAGCCCAGCAAAGTCTTGTGGGCGTACTGACCATGGTGAGATTCTACCTTCCCATTTTCCAGCAGTGGCATCACACGCATTCCAGTGGCTATGCATACCATGGGCAGGAGTACCCCAGAACACAGGGCAGGGCACAACTGGTACTTTAAACACTTTACGGCCCCAAGACTTGTGAATGGAAAACACATGATGGGTGATCAGAGGAACGGTAGCGGCCCTACTATGATGGAAGCAACGTGGGATTTACTTTGTCACTCTCAGCATCTCCATCATAGGAGGGTCACCTTGACTTTAACGCCTTCGCTGCTGATGACGAGCTCAGCTCGTCATCAGCCACGGGTGGCGTGTGCTGATGACGAGCTGAGCTCGTCCTGTAACGCGGTATTTTTAAAAATGCCGCACAGCGCAAAAATCACCGCAGCAGCGATGCGGTTAAGAATAGCTCTGTATAGTCTTGACAGAAAAAGCATCATGAGGAAAGATGGCGCAGAAAATTGTGAAATTTCAACAGTACAAGACCGACAGTCCGACATTGTTGTTACTCAGATATCTTATTTCACCCCATAATTGGCTTCAGATGGAAGAGGCCTAAGGGAGTTTTGCTTCAGTGACTTGAAGCAATAACTCAAGGGGCAGGAGGGGCACCCTAATTAGGACAAAAGCACTTTTAGAAATGATAAAGATGGTCATGTAATGCTAAACAACCTGAAGGGAAAATATTATTGTATGTTCTAAAGCAGTGGTGTAACACAAAATGATGGGGCCCCCTGCAAAATGTGAAGAGGTCCATCTGATATTCTGATATCTTACAGATATTCATTGGCCTTGGGCTGAATGCGACCTCATTCAATATTGGGCGGATCCTGAAAGGTTGGGGGCCCCACTGCGCGGCAGGGGCTGCAGAGCCTGTTTTACACCCCTGCGCTACAGTATTGTTTTGGGACAATATATACAGAAGTTAATAATAATGGATGAAAACTCCATTGGGATTCAGAAGAAATCCATAACATCACCGGAGAAGCAAATTGTGGTAACATTGAAAAAGCTTCAAGCATGATCAGTGATTGTGGAAAAAAGTAAGAAACGCTGACATTTCAGTTGTGTATCTACGGTTGGGCCTTTTAGGAAGACTAAAATAAATGTTTCCAAATGGAGGGCTTTTCATCATTTTTTGAAGCTATTAATGGAATTATTATATTTAAATGATGGAACCGGATTCCTGGGGTTTGCTAAAGAGACCCAGATATCTGTGACACACAAAAAGTGTACATTTTCCAGGGAGCCCATCAAGTTGGCAAGTCATTTCAAAAAGTGTAGAAGAAACTGAAAGAGAATTGACTAACTTAATCTTTTTGGTTGTCACCAAATGGTCTCCTAATATAATGATTCTGTTGACGTGTTAAACTAGCAAGACTTTGAGGGTACACCAGAGAAACTTGGAGGATTGGAGACTGGTAGTGAAATCCCTCAATAAAAGATATTGTAAGAGAAAAGTTTTACTGATAGAAATCGTTGCTTCTTGCAAAGGTCAGCAAGTGGAAGCTCAGTGTAGGCAGAGTTCATGCAGATTACTAGTGGTGTAACCATGTTATTCACACACAATCTGCCAATGTTTTGTCAATCTACATTAATGGAAACATTTGATAAATGTACCAGGAGGAAGCATGTTATTTGGGGAGAGTTACTGTTTTAACATCCTCTGTGCACCTTCAGTGTGGAGTATAGCAGTAAAGGATGGGATGAAGCTGCTGACCTTTTAAATATGGAGGGAGGGCGGTCCTGCGAGTGGAAGGCTAAGTACCTTCATTCAGTCCCATTGTAACCCTTCTTCATTCAGATTTGCATGGTTTTGAAAATAATCAGATGACTCCAGATCATCCAAAATCATGCATCCCCGAAGTTGCCAGAATAAAAGACATCTCTCCTACGAGGCTGTTGCTTTGAGTAGCCATTGAAGATAGAATTTAAAGATACTATCCCAATACACAAAATTATCCATAAGAAAAGTAAAAACCTTAAAGATACAGGGGCAGACTTACAATAACTGGCGCATCCCTGCGTATCAGCAGGGATGCGCCAATTATTGTGCGCCCCATATCCGTCACCCTGGATGCGCCACATTTAAAATGTGGCGCACCAGGGGGTTAAAGACGGTACAGATGCGTCACACATCTATGCCATAAAATCGTCGCATTGCTGGAGTTGCGTCGCAAGCGCGACGCAGCTCCAGCAATGCTCTGGGGGGCTCTATCTCCACAATGCTGCGTCAATCCTTACGCCTGCTTTACAAGAAGGCGCAGGGTTTTGACGCAGCATGGGCCCAAAAGTGACTGAGTGAAATCTTGTAGATTTCACTCAACCACTTTTGGGAGGCGTTCCTGCACCGGAACGTCCCCCCCCTGTGATGGAACGCCTCCTTCTGGCGCAGGGCTTTACAACGTGACGCATCTGGGAGATGCGCCACGTTGTAAATACCCCGCACCATGGCTCATCTTTTGAGCCGCCGCTGCGTCACAAAAGTGACGCAACAGCGCCGTAAAAGAGGGGCAAGGGGCTTCTAAATCTGCCCCACAGAGTTTATCAGCTTGGCCTAGCTCTCAGATATGCATAGATCACTGATGCACAGGGCTCTAGAATTTGAAGTGCTCTGCCTATCAAATTTTGGGGGACAATGTATGTCGCTCTTTTTGAAGCGATTTATTTCATGTCTTTTTTTGAGTTAGTTAGCCCCTCAGATATCTACTTTTTAAGCATGTGGATAATGAAACTGTCCACTAAGACAGCATGGGCATCTTTTTCGTGTGCTGGTCAAGAAGAGGCAGATATGCAAAGGGAAGTCCACATCATATATAAAAGGGAATGTGGTGCTGCGAGGAAACAGTAGAGGATTAAAAAGCATCAGGCAGCGGGGCAGAAGCTCATAAGAGAAAAAACAGGGGGCGCTCATGCCGAACAAAGCACAAAAAAACTGAGGGGGTCGCAAGGGCCATTGAGAGAGTCATGCAACCGATTGAACACTGGAAACGGGAAATATGACCTTTTCTATCCCCAACTTTTGTAATACAACGTTATTCTTCTCTAATAGAATCCACATATTGGTGATGGAACCTCATGGCACATACAACTTACAGCTTCCTTTGTGCTTGGATGGCTGCTCCTGATTCCTAAATCAGCAGATTTTTCTTTGGCTCTTTTCACTGAGAGCTGATGGTTGTGGGCAGCGCAGATCCACCAGGGCAGCGTCTGATGCCACCTTATTGGCTGTAAAGCTTCAAACGACAGAATTGCAGCTGCAGAGCTGTCTCCCTAAAGAGCAGCGAAGGTAGCAATATGGCAGCTGGTGGACGCAAGTGGTGTCGAGGGCCCCTGCTATGTATATGAGAGGTGGGTGGGACAGGTCTTGTGTGCTGACCTCTCATTGGTATCTGAGGCACTACTTGCGATGGTTGGCATGTGCTGGCTAAACTGGGGCAAGTGTAGGTCTTTGCAGGCTAGTTGTACCCAGGGGCTGGACCAGGATGTCCGTCACAAGACTCAGCCAGAAAGAAGCACAGCAATTAGTGCTCCCAGGGAGACCAGGCTACAGTGTGAAGGTCTAAAACACTGTCAGATACAATTCTGAGACAATATAATAAGGACTTTTACAACAGCACCTGGGAAAAAGGCCTGAAGAACAGGACGATAAAGTGTGGGCAGAGCTGACAACACTTGTGAAGGTATGAGGCCAAAAATTCAATCAATGGAGTTCAGTTAGCTCAGGTGGGAAAGAGCAATAGGGTCCCAGACAGACTTCCAGGGTAGGGTGTCATGGACAGCACTGTTGTTGGATAGCAAGAATGAAGCACTAGAGTACATTAAGTCCGTTGTGCACATCAGGTGCTGGAGATCCCCAACACATCTACTGGTGTTTCCATGATGTAGGTAATTGAATTCATTTTCTCTGAGCCGCTTACAACCCCTTGACATTCTGAAGGTCATTTAGGGAAGCAGTGGCGCAGAATGCCTTTCAGGTCCCAATATGGTGGTGGTACCCTCTTGGTGTTCTTCAAGGACACATAGTTAATTCAGCCCATTCTGAAGAAGGGATCAGCGCCGAAACATGACCTGCAGATGAGCACCAGGAGATGCTCTTGTTCCCGGATCTCAGCTCGGTGACTCGAGTGAAGAGGGTGGAGCTCCAGGCAATACAGACTGAGCTGACAAAACCTCAGGATTACTGCGCCCTTGAAAGGTCCATGCCAGTGATTAGACATGAGTTGTCCAATCACTCGTGGAGGATGTCCAGAAGGCTACCGGGCGAATGACAACAAAAATGCCGTTAGTGGAAGTTTTTTACGTACTTTAACTGCTCAAAAATTCATGTAGACATATGAAGCCTTGATGGGGATTCAGAGGACTTGTATCTGAGAATTGAAAGTGACTTTAGCATACACTTGGTTGTCCAGGACATTGCTACCCCCATTCCCCCAGTTGACAGAACACTTTTCTGACGCCTTCTTTAATAAGTGGCCCTTTCCGTCCCGTTCCTGTTCTTTGACCTGCCAGTTTTTATCTTTGTTTGTGTATGGAGGAGTGCAAGAACAGCTGTTTGGGAAATAAGTAACGTATCATACTGGCTCCATGGTTAGCTACATTTTACAACATTCATTTGAGGTCCTTGACTGATTTGTGGTGATATTTGTCGAACTAATTGTCTGGCGCTTGGTCTGGTTTGGGGAAATCGAGGTTTGCCTGGTGTATTCGGGCTGACCCGAGGTTGGTGTTCACCAGGATGCTGATTTTCCCAACAATTGGAAATAGTCAGTCAGTGCACACAAAAGACCACATGAAAATTGTAGAAATACACTTTTATTTTACTATAATTAACTAATCTGTTACTGAAATTAGCCTAGGATCCGATGTTCTGATTACACAATTTTTGAAACAAAGTTTAAAATAATTGAAATTACATAAATACGTACTGTGCACTGAGAAGAAAAAGCAGTAAATATAGTATTCCATAATATATGGGATTCTGTAATCCCTGTGTAAACTCTCTAGTTACTTTATAATCGGAGACTTGTGACGCACCCAGTCGCTGTGAGAACTCGACTAATATAAATTATTACAGTCCATGAGATCACAATGTCTGCTGCCAGAGCAAGTAGCTGAGGTGAAAAGCAGGTTAGGTCAAGGAGCAGCTGTTTAAAGCAATGAAAATGAAATGTTGCTTTTCTTTTTTCTGCTCTGTTTTAATACCCTATATTGACAAGCAGAGAGGGCATGTGTTTTTGTTGCTCTTCTTAACCCCTTCTGTGCTGCGCGGATTTTCCCCCGGTGCTGAACGTTCCATTGGGTATATGGAACCATGACGGAACGGTTCCGTCATAAGCACAGGCCACCTTATGCTCATGACGGAACCGTTCCGTCATGAGCATGGAAGGGATTAAATAAAGTAAAGATAGAATCTTTCCAAATGTTGCCACACATTCTAGTGTACTGTATTTTTGTATTGTTCTTTTAGACTGACTTGTATTAAACTGTTCATAATATCTATTTGCAACAAATATCTAAATGGTTTTTGATGTGCTTAATTTTTTAGTTGAAGTTTTATTTTTATTCTTCATGTTTTCAAACATGCTCGCTCTTTCATGTGAAAGAGCTACAAACCAAGGTATTAAGTTGTTTGTGGAAAAGGTGATGGTGTGACCATGTATTATATGGGATAAAGTACCCCCTGGCATACATGATAAGGATATTGCAAGTCACCACAAAGTTCCATAGCCTTATAAAGGCACTCTGCCTTCAACCTCGTTCCTCTATATGGATATGGAACTCCTCTGTGACTTGCAATATCATTATGAAGTATGGCAGAGGGGGCTTTATCCATTATATAAAATAAAAGTGTAAGACTAAGAATAGGACTATGAACAAGTTGATTATAGTTTAAAGCTTAGTTTACAGAATTGGTTTAGTAAATGTGTTGAGTTTTAAACAGCAACTCTTGAACTTTGGCTCTCCAAATGCCTCATAGTTATATATGGGATTTACTCCTAAAATGTAAGGGTATCTGTAATCAATTTGAGCTGTCAGCTGTTATATTCTAGACTTTGATTAAACAAAAATGACAGAGAGAAGCCAGTTTGATTAGGCTATCTTTTGAGTCCCATGTTAGTGTATCCTACCTAGACTCACTGACAGCTATACATCTCGTCCATGATAGGGGTCATGGCCTGTTGCTGGGGGCACAAAACCGCTTACTGGAGTGCCAAGTTGCTTTTTATGGTTAACCAATTGGTGGGTTTAGTACTTTCAGGTCCAGGAGGTAAAAGTATCCAAAAAAACTTTAACAAATTTCCACTGACGATATCAGATTAAAAACAGTAGCAGAGAAAAATGCAGTAAAGAGTGGTATCTCCACAGTCCCAATTTGATCTCCTAATTATTTCTGCTCAGAATAGTGCTTAGAGTACACATTTAAATCATCAATCTTCCACCCAGGAGCTACCTATTCTTCAAAGAGAGTTCTGCTGTTTCTTTCCTCAGCCTTTTCTAGAGTAAGGTATTAAATTATTCTGTTGTGTGAGGGAGTTCTGTTGTAGGCAAAAGTTCCTATTGAGGATCGTAATTCTTTTTTTGTGCGGCAGAGATTTGGAGCATGAAAAGAATGGAGGTGCATCAGAGTCAATTAAATAGTTGCCTTTGGTCCCACTATTTCTGTGCTTTAACATTCCTTTTGCACAGGAACCAACTAAGCATGGGCGAATTTTGCGAATCTCGCGTTCGCGAATTTTGCGGATTTGCGAACTCGCAATCCGCAAAATCCGCGAATTCTCGCGAATTTGCGGATTTTTTTTTTGTGTTTGCGCGGGTTTCTGCTAGTTCGCGAGGGTTTTGTACAATGTCGCAAATTGCGAACTTACCTGTCGGGTCGCAAGTTTCGCGAACTTGCTGTTTCTACGTGTCCAGCCTGTTTGGGACACTCTTCTTCATCACTGCCACTCTCTGTCACCACTGCCACTCTCTGACTACTCATGCCACCCTCTGGCCCACCCATGCCACCCTCTGTTTCATCACAGCACCCTCTGGTTGTCCAGTCAGTGTACATTATTGTGGCAACGCAAGCACACCTTCCCTGCCTCAAGTGACCTGAATTAATTTGGGGCTGATTAATGTGTCACAGAATATTTTTTTAGCTGGCACCTGCTTCCTTAGTGCTTCCTGATTAGTGATCTTTTGCACTTGCTAAGTGCTTTCATTGTTGCAAAATTAGTTACAACACCTGCCCTGCCCCAACTGACAATAATGAATTAGGGGCTGATTAATGGATTTGAACTTCCAGCCTGGCTCCTGCTTGTCTCCCTTAGCTGTAATTCAGGACCTTTGTGGCATATGTGTAACTATTCTGAGGTTCAGAGCAGGGTCACATAATAGTTGCAACTGGCAACTGAACTCTGGAGGGGCCCCTCAGGAAGCACTACAGGAAATGGCTACTAATGATGAGCCTGAACTTTTGAACCTGGTAAGTAGTTTCAGTTTTGCTCGTATTTCTGCAATTTTGCACTTATTCGCGGGGCGCGAAGTTGTACTGGGAAGCCGCGAACTCACGCGAACAGTGCGAGCAAAATCCGCTGCTCGCGGATTTGCGGATTTTGCGGGAGATTCGCAAATCTCGCGGATTGCGAATTTACCGAAAATCCGCAAAATCCGCGAGCGAAACGGATTTTCCGCCCATGCTTAGAACCAACCCCTTGAATGGGTTAGACATTTAGCAACTCTGGTTCAACATAAAAGTATATGCTGGCTTGCCATTGTATGCTGAGAGCATGAAAATGAATTTTAGTCTATTTTGAACTCCACCTCCCACACTCCCTTTATGCAAAATGGATGGTAACCTTTTCAAGCTAACTTCTGCATGGGCTTTCTTGTCACCTTGTTTAATTTGTATTTTGAGAGGCGGCTTCTAAAAATTCACAATGCCTATTCATTTTATTTGGGATAATCTTAATTTTGTAATGCGCTTTACTGCATAGTTTTTCACTTCTAACACTCTATTGGCAGAAATTAATATCTCAGGATATTACCATGAAACGAAGGCCTATGACCTTTTTTAATGGGAGTTGGCGAATAATATCACATTAATATAGAGCGAGTTAAGACTTTTATATACCTGGGGGTCACGTTGACTGAGCACTTTGCATGGGACCACCAAGTTTCTAAATCTTCCCTGAGACTTGCGCAGATTATGGGAGGCATAGGCAGATTTCACAGAGCCTCAACTTTTAAACCAGTTACCCCTGCCCTTGAGATATATAAAACACAGGTCAGGTCTGCAGCTATGTACGCTGCAGAACTTTGGGGACACACGAACGTATGCAACTTACTGTAGGTTTCAACATGCCTTCATTCGGCATATGGTTGCCCTCCCCCAAAGCACGCCCCTCATACCACTACGCTTGGATCTGGGCCTGGAACCCATTAATGAATTGGCAGCTGCACGACCTCTGCTCTACTGGAGAAGGCTCTGGTCTGTGCCGGAGCTCGTATCCTTTAGAGAAGAGTTCATTGCAATTTGGGGGCAGCTAAAGAACAAGAACATACCCTGGTTGGCTCATGTAAAGGCTCTCCTCTACCAAATTGGTCTCTATGGGACACACCAGAGGACAGCTGCACGAGGATGCAAAGGTCTGTATTAGTGGCGGCTGTAAGGTCATATAACCTCAAAATACTATATTGCTCGACTTCCTTGGGCAGGCTGTCTACTGAGTTCCTACTGATGAAAGCCAAATCCAGGACGGAGGTGTTCTTGGACTTAGTGCAGCCTCCACTTGCAAGAAAACTATACATCCAACTGAGGCATGGCTCTATACCGATTGGTGCATTGACATCCAGATGGGCAAAATCGATGGAGGCCAACTGCCCTGCCTGTAATTACTGTAGGGAAGACATTGTACATATCTTCTTTTTCTGCCCGGCATACAGCGAAATTCGGAAATGCTGGATTATGCCATTGTGTAAAAACCTGGGTTTCAGACAATGTGTACAAGCTTGCAGAGTTTTGACCTACGATACCGCCCCTCCCATTGTTTTTGCTGTCTCCCGATTTTTACATGGCATGTGGCGGAGAAGAACTGTTTTTATTAACAAGAAATAATGGTCCATTGCTTTTCATTTTATCTCATCTTTGATAACTAACGTTTAATAACTATTTAAATTCTCTGTATTTATGGTTTTATTTCTGTGCCTGTACATATCTTATTGCACTTTCATGGTCATTGACCGAAATAAAGTTATCAAATGAAAAATATTGGGCTATTATGACAATGAACCTTGTAGGTACTTATTAGCTCATTTGGATCCTACACACACTGAGTTTTTTAGTAGAAAAGAGATTTCACCTCTTCGGACATTTGGTCAAAAAGTCCTGAAGCTTTGTTATGTTATGTTATGTTACAGTGCATTTTTATAGCGCACGGCTACTCTAAAAGAGTGTCCCGGCGCTTTCCACAGGCAACTTACAGTGTCAAATCAACATAACAAGTGAGACAGAACCCCAAAAAAAAGAGAAAGAAAGAAAAACCCACCTAACCAGAATGATTAAAAAGCCAAGTCTTCAAATTCTTCCTGAATTGGAGCAGGTTGGGAGTGCTGCGGAGTGCCAATGGAAGCGCATTCCACAGCTGGGAAGCCTTGAGGCTAAAAGAACGCCCCCCAATACGGGCCTTCCTCACGCGTGGGACCACCGCAGTGAACAGGGATTCTGAACGCAATGAGCGAGCTGGGCGATAAAAAGCTAGTCTTTTCTTCAGGTATCCTGCGCCTGAGCCAAACAGAGCCTTGTGCACCAGCGTCAAGGATTTAAAGACAATCCGTTTCCGGATAGGAAGCCAATGGAGCGACTGCAGCAACACCGAAGCTCGTGCTCGTCTATGCAGCCCAAAGATTGCCCGGGCTGCCGAGTTCTGTGCCACCTGCAGACGCTGAACCAAGTAATCCGGGAGGCCTAAGAAAAGGGCGTTAGCGTAATCTAGCCTGGATCCGATGAGCGCCTGCACCGTAATCCGTCTGTGCTCCGCAGACAAAAGAGGTAGAAACTTGCGGAGCATTCTGAGGATGCCGAAACAGGTGCCGGACAGGCCAAGGATGTACGTTTTCAGAGAGAGTTTATTGTCAAGCTTAACACCCAAGTTCTTGGCAACCAAGGATGATTGTGCCGGAGGACACATGGCGGCCGGCCACCACTGCCGCCACTCGGGATCTAAGGCACAGCCGAAGAAAAGAACCTCCGACTTGCTGGAATTGGCCTTCAGACAGTTTTGCTGGAACCAGCTGAAGACCCTGCCCAGGCAGTCCCGGATTCTCTCCCCGTCAAATGTCTGATCTTTTTCACATGTGAAGAGGAGTTGTGTGTCATCGGCGTAGGACACGATCTGGGCTCCGTAAGCCTCAACCTCAGCCGCCAGAGGGGACATAAAGATGTTAAATAATGTCGGGCTCAAGACCGAGCCCTGTGGAACCCCAACACCCAATGGCGGCATCTCGGCGGAGCTCTGGGAAACCCAGACCGTCTGGCGGCGGCCCTCCAGGAAAGATGTAAACCATCTGAGCACCGTCCCCCTTAGGCCGAAGTCATAGAGCCTGGCAAGCAACGCCTTGTGGGGAACGGTGTCGAAAGCCGCCGACAGGTCCAACATGAATAGCATGGCCTTGCCACCCCCATCCAAGGTCTCCCTGATGATCTCAGAGACCTCCACCAACGCTGTTTCCGTGCTAAAGTTCGGACGGAAACCGGATTGGGATGGATGGAGCAGATTGTTAGCCTCCAGGAAGTTCGACAAGACGCCATGAACATGTTTTTCGGTGATCTTGGCCAAGGCCGGGAGAAGAGAAATTGGCCTATAATTGGCCAGAGCCTCGGCATCAAGACCAGGCTTTTTCAGGAGGGGGATCACCATCGCCCTTTTCCAGGCGCGTGGGACACTCCCCGCACTCAAGGAAGCATTGAGGATCGGGTTGACCAGGGGATTCACCACTGCCGCCATCCCAGCCAAAAATTTGGCGGGGCAGGGGTCAAGTGGGGAGCCAGATTTAAGACTGGCCAACAAGGTCCGGGACATGTCACTGTAGACAGGTGGAAAATCCTCCAGGATAGCCATAGGCATGGCCGATGTCCCAAGTCCTACCCCAAGATCACAACAACCCTCCTCCGTGCTTTCCGAGAAGGAGGCCTGAATAGCCTTAATCTTGTCGGTAAAGAAAGTGGCAAGATCCCGCGCCCACACATCAGGTAATACAGGCGGAGGTGAATAGGACGTAGGAGACGTAAACTCCTTCACGATCGTGAAGATCTCCTTACAAGAGTTTGCCGATGCCTCGATCCTCCTGGCAAGGTATTCCCGCTTGGCACCAAGAACATCACGGTGATAGGCCTTCACCGCCGCCCTATAGGCGAGTTTGGCCTCCCCATCATATTGATGGCGCCAGGCCCGCTCAGCGACCTTACATTGGCTACGAGCCACATGTAGCGCCTCTGTAAACCAAGGCGCAGATTGCCGTTTCGCCGAGGACCGGGGGGTTACCTTGGGGGCAAGGTCGTCTAACCTCTCAGTCAGCCATAGCTGCAGGGCCTCCGTGTCTCGTTCCGGATCCCCCGAGAGAGAGCAGGGATGTTCCGTGAGCGCCTGCTCAAGCATAGCAGGCGTCACCCTATGTAACGCTCTCGAGGCCAATCTGGGTACCATGGGGGCGCAGGTGTCGAACCGCCCATTCTCTAACACATAGAACCCGATCAGCCTATGATCAGACCAGAGCACAGGCCACGTTTCAATGTCGACAATGGGGACAGAGGAAAACACTTGATCAAGGGTATGCCCTTTCTCATGTGTAGGCCCCGACACAAACGGTGTCAGGCCAAGCGGAGATGTAATATCCAGCAATCTTGCCCCATCCGGATCGTCCGTGACATCAAGATGAAAATTGAAGTCGCCTGCCAGCAAACAGTGCTGTGCAGACAGCGCCAGCTCCGAAATGGCTGTCTGTAGGTCATCCCAAAAGGAGCCCACCGGGCCAGGAGGCCTGTAAACCGACAGACCCTTGAGCGCTTGGCCTGGAGACAGTCTTAGCGTGAAAGCAAGGGATTCAGAGCCCCCAATGGGGTTCACGGGAAGAACTGAACAAGAAATGTCCTTCCTAACCACCACCGCGACACCGCCCCCCCTGCCCTTAGCTCTGTCTTGGCGAAAGATGTTATAAGTAGGTGGAATTGCAGAAAAGATATCCGGATTGGACGCCTCTCCCAACCAAGTTTCGGTCAGGAGTAGACAAAGAGGATTATCCCTGGCCAATAGATCGTAGATGTGCAGCGCATGTCTTCCTACCGACCTTGTATTAAGCAGCAGACAGAGATGCTTCACAGGCACCTCGGTGGCCCTAGGGGCGCTACATAGCGACCACGTGGGCGACCAACCGCAGGCCGGACAGCGTCGTTTACCCTTGTATCGTCCGGGGAAAACTGAGCGGCACTGACAAGAAATAGTGCGCAAGGCGCGGAGCATCGCCGAAGTATAGTGGAGCATCTTCGCCCACGCCTGGCCCAGAGTCCTACGCCGCCCTGCCGCCTCCGGGACGCTGACGGGCGCAGACGGGCAGGACTCCGGCACGACTCAGGCTAAGCGAAAGGCGTCCACCTGCGCGTCCCGCTGCGCGTGGGGAGCGACAATAAATAGGCTCTCCAATGAGCCCTTGGCGCGCGCGACCGGTCCAAAATGGCTGCCGTCGCCGAACAACAATCCCCAAGCCAAGATGGCGCCTAAAAAGGAACCCAGGAACCCGGACCCACCAAAGTGGTGGTGATTTGAGGCACCGAGGTGCACTTTTTAAATGCGGTGAGGGGAGCGGGGCGCTAGCTAGAAGCAGCAGAGTCTAAAACCAGGGGTAAATAAAGCAAACAGTAACAGAAATAAAAAACGAGGACAGCTTAAAATAACCCAGCGCTAATGCAGCGCAGTCGCAGCAGAGTGGTAGATGGTGAAGAATGCTACCTCACGAAGAACCGCCTTAAATAGGCTCTCCAATGAGCCCTTGGCGCGCGCGACCGGTCCAAAATGGCTGCCGTCGCCGAACAACAATCCCCAAGCCAAGATGGCGCCTAAAAAGGAACCCGGGAACCCGGACCCACCAAAGTGGTGGTGATTTGAGGCACCGAGGTGCACTTTTTAAATGCGGTGAGGGGAGCGGGGCGCTAGCTAGAAGCAGCAGAGTCTAAAACCAGGGGTAAATAAAGCAAACAGTAACAGAAATAAAAAACGAGGACAGCTTAAAATAACCCAGCGCTAATGCAGCGCAGTCGCAGCAGAGTGGTAGATGGTGAAGAATGCTACCTCACGAAGAACCGCCTTAAATAGGCTCTCCAATGAGCCCTTGGCGCGCGCGACCGGTCCAAAATGGCTGCCGTCGCCGAACAACAATCCCCAAGCCAAGATGGCGCCTAAAAAGGAACCCAGGAACCCGGACCCACCAAAGTGGTGGTGATTTGAGGCACCGAGGTGCACTTTTTAAATGCGGTGAGGGGAGCGGGGCGCTAGCTAGAAGCAGCAGAGTCTAAAACCAGGGGTAAATAAAGCAAACAGTAACAGAAATAAAAAACGAGGACAGCTTAAAATAACCCAGCGCTAATGCAGCGCAGTCGCAGCAGAGTGGTAGATGGTGAAGAATGCTACCTCACGAAGAACCGCCTTAAATAGGCTCTCCAATGAGCCCTTGGCGCGCGCGACCGGTCCAAAATGGCTGCCGTCGCCGAACAACAATCCCCAAGCCAAGATGGCGCCTAAAAAGGAACCCAGGAACCCGGACCCACCAAAGTGGTGGTGATTTGAGGCACCGAGGTGCACTTTTTAAATGCGGTGAGGGGAGCGGGGCGCTAGCTAGAAGCAGCAGAGTCTAAAACCAGGGGCAAATAAAGCAAACAGTAACAGAAATAAAAAACGAGGACAGCTTAAAATAACCCAGCGCTAATGCAGCGCAGTCGCAGCAGAGTGGTAGATGGTGAAGAATGCTACCTCACGAAGAACCGCCTTAAATAGGCTCTCCAATGAGCCCTTGGCGCGCGCGACCGGTCCAAAATGGCTGCCGTCGCCGAACAACAATCCCCAAGCCAAGATGGCGCCTAAAAAGGAACCCAGGAACCCGGACCCACACTACCAATCAGGACCCAGTTACCGGAATAGTTCATGCAGATACATGATCCTTCGGCAAGGACCTCCTGCAAACATACAAGCAGCTCTGCAAGGATGAATCCTGTTTCCGTGGTGCAGTCACATGGCATTTTAACAAGATGGAACCTCTGGGTCGTACTTCTCAAGGTGGGAGCTTCGATGTACTAAGGAATGTCCTGTTCATTGTTGCATACTTTTACCATTAGATTTACTCGTCCTCACACCTTTACATGGTAGAGAGCTGCTGCATGGCCTTGAGATTGAGATAACATGTTCTTCGCACAGTGGCACAGCCCTTCTTATGTGCCTTCCATTGTACACCGTGGCCTGAGCTAGAAAATTCCAGCTTGGGCAGGTCTCTAGAGTTGCTGGAATTGTATAACTGATTTGACCATGTGGAGGGAGACCAGACCCCTTGGCAGTCCTCTTAGAAGACTGGTCAGATTGGGCTCCGCTGCAAGGTATTTACAATAAACTAACTGCTTTGTATTCTCTACTGTCTGACCGACTCTTCATTATTTGGGAAGGCATATAGGTGGTTGTGAGTGACCCGGGTGACCCTTTTTGGGTCACTTCCTTCAAAATCACACTGAGAAGAACAGCAGGAAAAGCTAAGGACATGATAAATACAAGCCAGGTGTGCTAGAACAATAACAGTTATACATAAAAGAATATAAAAAGTGAGCCATTTTGCCAGTGAGTGCATAATTTAGAATCTTGGCTTACCCAACTCAGCCGTTCATCCTTCCAAAGTCAACAAGCATTTACAATGCAATGGTCTCGGCAATATTATATGTAGTGCTTTTGGTATTGCTCTTTATTTTTTTTTTTTTGTATCCCTAAATAAATGGCATTGGCATTTCTATCGGCATTAGCTTTTTTTGCATATGTGATACCTATTGCATTAGCAGAGAGAGAGTGAGGTAGTGAAAGAGAGAGAGTGAGGTATTGAAATAGAGAGAGAGTGAGATAGTGTGAGAGAGTGAGGTATATAGGAGAGTGAGGTAGTGAAAGAGTGAGGGAGGGAGAGGGATGTTGTGAGGTAATGATCTAAGCATAGAGTGATGTAGTGAGAGAGAGAGGTAGTGAAAGAGAGTGAAAGTGAGTTATGTTATTCGAAACTTTTTAAGCGCATAGACACCCAGGCTTTTTATGGCGAGTTAGTGAGATAGAAAGAGTGAGGTAGTGAGATAGAGAGTGATTGAGGTAGTGAGTTAGAGAGAGAGAGTGAAGTTGTGAGCTAGAGGGTGAGGTAGTAAGAGAGTGAGGTAGTAAGAGAGTGAGATAGTGATGTTTCGAGAGAGAGAAGTTGTGAGATAGAGTGGTGTGTATTAGTGTGATACAAATCGAGATATTGAGGTAGTGAGTGAAGTAGATAGAGTGAGGTAGAGAGTGATGTAGTCAATAAGTGCGTTTGTGAGGTGTAGAGAGAGTGATGTAGTGAAAGAGGTAGCGAAAGTGAATTAGTGAGATATAGAGTGAGTGAAGTAGTGAGAGAGATAATTGGCGAGGTAGTGAGATAGAGAGAGTTAATTTGTGATGTTGTGATATAGCTATTAGGTGTACTAAAGAGCAGGTTGAGTTACAGTTGTTTACCTCTGCTCACCTATATGTAATCTTTGTAGATTGTAGCATAAATCAGAATCTCACCGATCCCAACGTAAAAACTTCCTTTTTTGTTTTAATATGAAGCCTCATTTTTGGTTTAAGTGTTCACATACTACAAGACGTCCCATGCACATGCTGCTGTATCCACCTGAATGGACCCGTGGTGTCAGATTTGCAGGAAGTAGGCGTGGTAAGTAATGTGTACCTTTATGAATCTTGTAATCAAAGAGACACAGCTCACAGTACAGACTTCATTTTCTCTCCCCTCCTCCGATTGTTAGGCACCATTAATGTGAGAAGACATCAGAAAATGATGCAATTATAACAGACCCTGTTCAAATAGCGCACAGCTGAAAATTTTTTAACATACTGATCCAATTGATGGTGGAAGGAGTACACTAATTGTTGAATTTTTTACATCCCTGTTCACTTTTTATTAGCTGTTTACTGTACAGAATATAGTCACAGTGGGCTGTAGAGGCAGCCAAACTTATTTGACTGAAGCATCATGAGGCAGTGAGATTCACTAGCAACTTCTTCCTATTTGTTTTGCTGAGCTTTTAATTTTTCTAGGTCCTCATTTCATCAGCACATAGATCCTAGTTTTTTTGCTTTCCATTTTTTTTATTATATCAATCTAGGACTACAAGGCCCAAAATGCAAAGTAAAAGTGTAGCCTAGGTGAGGTACTTGCATATTAGCCTAGAAACTTTGGAGGCATGAATTTTATGCTGTTCATTTCAGGTTGTAGCAAACGTTTTGTAAGTGCAGTACGTTT
Source organism: Lissotriton vulgaris (assembly GCF_964263255.1). Classification (NCBI taxonomy): domain Eukaryota; kingdom Metazoa; phylum Chordata; class Amphibia; order Caudata; family Salamandridae; genus Lissotriton; species Lissotriton vulgaris. The sequence goes on from NC_141693.1 coordinate 660,697,056, forward strand.
TGCCCTGTGTTAATACTGTAATGTCATTAAAAAAATGAACACTTGTGTCGGCACTATGGCCATGAGCACATTAGATGCCTTACTCATAACACACATTTGTAGTTATATAACCCCTCCCTATGTGCACACATCAAACTTTATGACAATCCGTGGGCGTCCATCACCCCCCCCCAAAACCCCATATGGGATACTTATTGCATTAGTAGAGAGCGAGTTAGGTAGCAAGATAGAGTGTGATATTGAAATATTGAGTTAGGTAGTGAGAGCGAGTGATGTAGTGAGATAGAGTGTGAGGTAGTAAAGAGTGATGTAGTTAGAGAGTGGGATGTTGTGATGTAGTGAGATAGGGAGGTAGTGATAGAGAGATTGAAAGTGAGTTACTGTCATAGAAAGAGTGATGTTGTGAGATAGTGATTGATGTAGTGAGTTATAGTGAGAGAGTGAAGTAGTGAGAGAGTGAAGTTGTTATATTTTTATAGAGAGAAGTTGTGAGATAGTGAAGTACTGAGATAAGTATAGTGTAGTAGACTGAGTTATTTAGTGAGGTAGACAGAGAGTGAAATAGTGAGATAAGGAAAAAGTGAGTCCGTGAAAGAGTTCTGTATTGAGTTAGTGGAGTCTTTAACGGTAGTGAGATGTAAACAGTGAGTGAGTTTGTGTGTTAGTGAGATATAGAGTGATGTAGTTAAATAGAGTGAAAGTGTCTTAGTGTGATACAAATAGAGATAGTGAGGTTGTGAGAGTGAGGTAGATAGAGTGAGGTAGTGAGTGACTGAGAGAGTGAAGTAGTTAAAGAGTGAGTTTGTGCGGTGTAGTGTTGTTATATGTAGTGAGATTGAAACACACCATAGACTTATTTTTCCCTTCCCTCCTCCGACTGTTAGGCACCATTAATGTGTGAAGACATCATAAAATGATGTCAGTTTAACAGACCTTGTCCAAATAGCGCACAGCTGAAAAGTTGGCAACATACTGATCCAATTGATGGTGGAAGGAGTACAGTAATAGTTGAATATTTTATATCACTGGTCATTTTTTTGTAGCTGTTTCCTGTACAGAATATAGTCACAGTGGGCTGTAAAGGCAGCCAAACTTATTTGACTGAAGCATCATGAGGCAGTGACATTCCCTAGCAACTTCTTTCTATATTTTTTGCAGAATTTTCAATTTTTTCTGTCTACATATGTGCTGCACATAGATCGTATTTTTTTTGCTTTCCCCTGATTTTTATAATAGAAAACTAGGACTACAAGACCCAGAATGAAAATTAAAAGACTAGCCTAGGTGATCTACTTGCATATTAGCCTCGAAACTTTGGAGGCATGAATTTTATGATGTTCATTTCAGGTTGTAGCAAACGTTTTCTTAGTGCAGCACGTTCTGCCCTGTGTTAATACTGTACTGCCATTAAAACAATGAACCCTTGTGTTGGCACTATGGCCATCAGCACATTAGATGCCTTAGTTATAATACACATTTGCAGTTATATAATCCCTCCCCATGTGCACACATCAAAGTTTCTGACAATCCGTGGGCGTCCATTCCCCCCCCCCCTCTCAATCAAAATATGGGATACTTATTGCATTAGCAGAGAGAGAGTGAGGTAGCAAGATAGAGTGAGATATTGAAATAGAGAGTGAGGTAGTGAGAGAGAGTGAGGTAGATAGAGTGTGATGTAGTGAGATAGAGTGAGTTAGTAAAGAGTGAGGTAGTTAGAGAGAGGGATGTTGTGATTTAGTGAGATAGGGAGGTAGTGATAGAGAGAGTAGAAGTGAGTTACTGTGATAGAAAGAGTGAGGTAGTGAGATAGAGTTATTGATGTAGTGAGTTATAGTGAGAGAGTGAAGTAGTGAGAGAGTGAATTTGTTATATTTTTTGAGAGAGAAGTTGTGAGGTAGTGAAGTACTGAGATAAATATAGTGTAGTAGACAGATTTATGTAGTGATAAAGATGTAGATGGAGAGTGAGGTAGTGAGAGAAGGAAAAAGTCAGTTTGTGCAAGATTTTGGTATTGAGGTAGTGGAATCTTTTATAGTAGTGAGATGTAAACAGTGAGTGAGTTTGTGTGGTAGTGAGCTATAGAGTAATGTATTGAAACAGTGAAAATGTCTTTGTGTGATACAAATGGAGATAGTGAGGTAGTGAGAGTGAGGTAGATAGAGTGAGGTAGTGTGTGAGAGAGAATGAGGTAGTTAAAGAGTGAGTTTGTGAGGTGTAGTGTTGTTATATGTAGTGAGATTGAAACAGAGAGTGACGTTGTGAGGTAGTGAGCTTGAGAGAGAGTGATGTAGTGAAAGATGTTTTGAAAGTGAATTAGTGAGATATAGAGTGAGTGAAGTAGTGAGTTAGAGAGAGAGAGTGTATTTGTGAGGTAGTGAGATAGATATTGTGTTAGTGAGTGAGGTATTGAGTCTTTGATTGTGTGAGTAGTGAGTTAGTGATATATATTTAGTGGATTAGTGATGTTGAAAGAGTGAGTTAGTGATATTGATAGAGTGAGATTAGAGAGAGTGAGTGACGTTGTGATGGGAAGAGAATGAGGCAGTGAAAGTGAGAGTTTGAGATAGAGTGAGGATATACATAGCTACTGACTTACACATACAGAGGTAATCCTAGACTATTTGTAAATATGCATTGATAGTTCAGAAGATCAAATACATTGTTGTTGTTTGTAAATAATTAGTACTGAAAAGTGTTTAAAAATTTTTATTAATTAGAATTTATATAGAGTTTGATTTACATTTCTTAAAGTTTGCATTAGTGTTCACTTTAAATTACATTTTAGTAATTTTATTCGATTATTTCAATAATGGAGCCATTTTTAAATATAACATTGACATTTTTTGGTAATTTTAGCATGAGAGCTTCACTAAAGTCTTCTACGTCTGTAGGTATATCGAAGTAGTCCATTATAATAGTATTTTCGATGTCCATTGATTTTAAAAGTTCAGTGTCTTGAATGTGTACCGTTAGTGTACATTTTTCTTGCGTCGTATTTTCAATCCCATATATTGTAATATTTATTTTTTCCAAAGGTGGTTCTATTACCTGCAAAGTAAAAAAAAATTGTTAATAGAGGCATATAGTGTGCATTGTGATTATTCTGTTATTGTAGTAGTCCAGATGGTAAGTTAAATAGAAACTGATAGTTTTAAAGATAGAGAGTGAGGTAGTGAGAGCGAGAGAGAGTGATGTACTTATTTAGTGGGAGATTGTGTAGTTGTGATATTTTGCGAGATAGATGTTGTAGGATAGTGAGGTAGTGAGATAAATTGAGTGGAGTTTTGAGTTATATTTATTGATGTAGTGAGAGAGCGAGAGTGATTTGAAGAGACTGAGCGAGATGTATTTTGAGTGAGGTGTTGAAAGTGATGTAGTGAGATAGAAAGTAATATAAAGATGTAGTGATATAGAGATAAAGTGATGTAGTGAGATAGAGTGAATTTGTGATGTAGTAAGATAGAGAGTGATGTAGTGATATTGAGAGTGATGTAGTGAGAGAGTGATGTGATAGATAGTGCTGTAAGATACAGATCTACAGTTAAAGAGTGAGTGTGGTATATTGCGAGTTATGTAGTGAAAGTGATGGAGTGAGATAGAGAGTAAGAGAAAGTGAGGTAGTGAGATAGATAGAGAGTGAATTTGTGATGTAGTAAGATAGAGAGTGATGTAGTGAGTTAGAGAGTGAGGTAGTGAGAGAGTTCGGTAGTGATAGATAGTGCTGTAAGATATAGATTTAGGTAAAATACATATTGAGGCATCTACATAGACATAGAGAGTTAATTATACTCATATAGCGCCACTTAAAGAAACACACATAGACACCTACCCACTTATTGAGCTTTGCATACATACAGGTAAACGCACTCAAATCTACATATACACAGAGCACGGGGGCAGAGAGTGCGGGGGGCAGAGAGTGCGGGGGCAGAGAGCGCGGGGGGCAGAGAGCGTGGGGGCAGAGAGCGTGGGGGCCAGAGAGCGTGGGGGGCATAGAGCGTGGGGGGCAGTGAGTGCGGGGGGCAGTGAGCGCGGGGGGCAGAGAGCGTGTGTGCAGAGAGCGTGGGGGCAGAGAGTGTGGGGGCAGAGAGCGTTGAGGAGAGCTGTTGGGGCAGAGAGCGTGGTGCAGAGAGCGTGGGGGCAGAGAGCGCGGGGGCAGAGAGTGCGGGGTGTAGAGAGCGCGGGGGGCAGAGAGGGTGGTGGCAGAGAGCGTGGGGGCAGAGAGCGTGGGGGCAGAGAGCGTGGGGGCAGAGAGCGTGGGGGCAGAGAGCGTGGGGGCAGAGAGCCGTGGGGGCAGAGAGCGTGGGGGCAGAAAGCGTGGGGGCAGATAGCGTGGGGGCAGATAGCGTGGGGGCAGAGAGCGTGGGGGCAGAGAGCGTGGGGGCAGAGAGCGTGGGGGCAGAGTGCGTGGGGGCAGAGAGCATGTGGGCAGAGAGTGTGGGGCAGAGCGTGTGGGTAGTACTTACCTCTATATGTGTATTCCGCGTAGTATTTAACATTTTCTCATTGTTAAACTCGTGGACAGTTAAGTGTGTCATTTTGACATACGTTCCAAGTGTTATTGGGAATTCTGTTGCATTTCTCCATAATGTTATTTTGACAGAGTCTGTTGTGTCTATAACTGTAATAGATTTTAATTTTGTTTCTTGTCCTGACACAAAAATGTTTTTAGTTTCTTCTTCCTGTAAAAGATAAAGTAAATATTAGTTTTTATTAGTGATGTAAGTGGCGACAGAGTGCGGTGCAGACAGAGTGCGGTGCAGACAGAGTGCGGTGCAGACAGAGTGCGGTGCAGACATATTTTTGTGAAGAGAGTGTGTTGAAGAGAAAGCGTGGGGGCAGAGAGCGTGGTGTCAGAGAGCGCGGGGGCAGAGAGCGCGGGGGCAGAGAGCGCGGGGGCAGAGAGCGGGGGGGCAGAGAGCGGGGGGGCAGAGAGCGGGGGGGCAGAGAGCGCGGGGGCAGAGAGCGCGGGGGCAGAGAGCGCGGGGGCAGAGAGCGCGGGGGGGCAGAGAGCGCGGGGGGGCAGAGAGCGCGGGGGGGCAGAGAGCGCGGGGGGGCAGAGAGCGCGGGGGGGCAGAGAGCGCGGGGGGGCAGAGAGCGCGGGGGCAGAGAGCGGGGGGGCAGAGAGCGCGGGGGCAGAGAGCGCGGGGGCAGAGAGTGCGGGGGCAGAGAGCGCGGGGGGGCAGAGAGCGCGGGGGGGCAGAGAGCGCGGGGGGGCAGAGAGCGCGGGGGGGCAGAGAGCGCGGGGGGGCAGAGAGCGCGGGGGGGCAGAGAGCGCGGGGGCAGAGAGCGCGGGGGCAGAGAGCGCGGGGGCAGAGAGCGCGGGGGCAGAGAGCGCGGGGGCAGAGAGCGCGGGGGCAGAGAGCGCGGGGGCAGAGAGCGCGTGGGCAGAGAGCGCGGGGGCAGAGAGCGCGGGGGCAGAGAGCGCGGGGGCAGAGAGCGGGGGGGCAGAGAGCGCGGGGGGCAGAGAGCGCGGGGGGGCAGAGAGCGCGGGGGGGCAGAGAGCGCGGGGGCAGAGAGCGCGGGGGCAGAGAGCGCGGGGGCAGAGAGCGCGGGGGCAGAGAGCGCGGGGGCAGAGAGCGCGGGGGCAGAGAGCGCGGGGGCAGAGAGCGCGGGGACAGAGAGCGCGTGGGCATAGAGCGCGGGGGCAGAGAGCGCGGGGGCAGAGAGCGTGGGGCAGAGAGCGTGAGCGTGGGGGCAGAGAGCGTGGGGCAGAGAGCGTGGGGGCAGATCGTGTGGGGCAGAGAGCATGTTTGAATAGAGTTGGTGTTGTACTTCTTAACATACCTCGGATATTGTCCCTGTTATGCTCATCAATGTCCTTAATTTTGCTTGTCTTATTGTTTTAATCGGTGATACTGGTGGAGCTGGTGGTTCTAGTATATTTTTAGCTTCGTCCAGAATCTCACTAGTAAGCGTTAAAGGTATCATCCTCGATATTTTAGTATTTTTCGTTAAAAGTACAACATTGTTCTTTGCTAGAAAATTTCTTATAATAATTCCATGTCCTTGTTTTGTTTGATTGTAAAAATCGTCATTATAGCATGTTGCTTTTATTGTACCACTTTCATCTGCTAGGGCAAGGTGGTATAAGATTTTGTTTTCTTTCTTAGCATTTTGGTAGTTTGTTTTTTGAGAACATGTTACAATGTTTGCTTTTATAGCCTTTTGATAAGGTTTGCTCTCATCTTGTTTGCCCATCTTAATTTCTTGTATAGAAATCATCTGAAATGAGAATAAATTGTGAGTATACATTTTGAATATAACTGTTGAATACATTGTACTTTATCTTGAAGTAACATAAAGTAACCTATGAAATTATATAACTGGCTTATTAAATAGAGAGAGTTATGTAGTGAGAGAGAGTTAGGTAGATAGAGAGTGAGGTAGTGAGAGACAGAGTGAAGTATTGAAAGAGTTAGGTAGTGATGCTTAGGAATGTAGAGATATAAACAGAGAGTGATGTTGTGAGTTAGTGATATAAGAGTGCGTTAGTGATAGAGAGTGGGAGTTATTTAGTGTGATAAAGAGATTGGGAATCTGATGAAGTGAGATTGAGAGAGAGTGATGTAGTGAGGTAAAGAGATAGAATTTGTGTGTTAGTGAGATAGTGATTATGTTAGTGAGTTATTGACTGACTGAACTTTAGAGAGAGCGAGGCGTGATATAGTGATGTAGTGAGAGTGAAATTGAGAGAGAGTGATGTAGTGAGAGACAGTGATGTAGTGAGGTAGAGAGTGAAGTTGTGAGATAGTGTGTTAGAGAGTGATGTAGCAAGAGAGTGATGTATGTAGCAACAGTTATTTAATGAGCTATTGAGTGAGAGTTAGTGAAGTAGTGTTATTGTGTTGCTGTTATTTAGATAGAGTTGAGTAGTGAGATAGAGAGTGAGTTAGAGAGAGTGAATGAGTTAGTTAGCGAGTCAAGTAGTGTGTGAGATAGAGTGAGTGATGTAGTGAGAGAGAGTTAGTGAGAGAAAGTGATAGGGAGAGAGAGAGTGAGGTATATATAGAGAGAGAGTCTACCACACACAGATAAAGTGTATCACTCAGACATACATATAGAGCACTACATATTGATACATCCATAAACTTCCATATTCTGAGACAGCCATACACACAGAGAGCTATCAACACATATACAGAGCTACATATATACCCATAGAAAGCCACTGAGTTAGTACTTAACATAAATATTGCTTTAGCCACATAAAGATAGCGAACTATTTATACACCCATATATATACACCATGCTTACTAAATTGCAACCCATAAAGCTTTGTGATCACTATAATATGACTCTAATATACCATAGTGACTTAAGTTTACATTACTATAGATATGATCTAAAGTCGATTTGTAGTCAGTTGTATATTCTGTTACTTTCTGTTCACATTTGAATTCGTTTACCATATATTGTCGCAGTATGTCAGCATTTTGTGATGTTTGTGTTAAATCTATGTTGAAGTCACCCATTATGCAGTAATTATAATTAGGGTAAAAGTTCAATATCGTACTTAAAACTTGTAATAGTATTTGTATGTGTACATGTGGTGGTTTGTATAGTATAACAAATAAGTAGTTGCAATTATTAAGCTGCAGAGTAAAATGTAGAATGTCAATTTCGTGTTGTGTTTCATATATAGGAATTAAAAAAATATTTTTCCTGTAGTAAATTGCTATGCCATGGTTTGTTACTTGATGGTGGAATTTGTCAAATATTAATAGATGGTACTGTTCTATTAAGAAAGTATTGCTATCAGCTGGTCTAGTAGTGTTTATTTCAGTGAAGCATAGAATATCTGCATTCATTAGATTTGTGTCTGCTTTTATAGCTGTGTAATTCTTTTGCAGTGAACGTATATTTTGCACTATCAAATTACACATTTGGCTGTAGTTACATAATTGTGGTACAGATATTTGCAATAGCATATCTGTTCGAAGTCTTGTCATTTCGTCATGTACTTTATCATGGACAGCTATTTTGTCAGGGTTAAAGTTTTTAATATATATGTTAGCTAATGATTTTGCTCTGCTTAAAGCCACATAATGCATATGATGTACTTTGCTATTGTTAAAGTGTATGTAAAGTGGTTCAATAGTAGCTCCTTGTGTTCTATGTATAGTACGTGCAGATGATTGTCGTAGGGGAAATTGTTTGCGTATAATGGTGATAAATTTTTTGGTAAATTGGAAATGGCGCGATATAGCATGTATTGGTGTCCAAGTAGGCAAAATGTTAGTGTTATATATGTGTTTATTTTCCTGCCTTGTATATTTACCAACATTTTCATCATCAAAATGAATCCATATAACATTAGGGGTGTTATTTATTGTTTCTACAAATTCAACTATGCCTGTAGCACCATTAGTTAATCCATCATTAACATTAATATTGCTAGTTAGATCATATCTTAATTTCAAGGCAATATGGACAACGAATGGCAGGCCCATTGTTTTTGTTGAGTCTGTAGGCAATTGACTAAGAATTTTCTTTTTAACAATTTCAGTTAAGTCAGATGCAACTGTATCTACTGCTGTTGCTGTGTAAACTGGGTAATGTTGTATATGTTGCAATAAAACTGCACTATTAATGCTATTAACTTCATTGTTAGTTCCCATTATGTAAGGTATAGTTTTGATAATGTTTTCTGGTGGTTCTAATTCTCGTGTTTGTATCTGTATTATATCTTCAGTAGTTTGTTTTCCTTCTCGTAATCTGTTTAGTAGTTCAGCAAATGGTAAGTCATTGAGCTGTCTCATTATTTTAGTTAACTCAAATAACTTAAAATGTTCTTGCCATAGATTAGTACTTAATGGTCTGTATGAATATTTAGAAGTTTCAAAAATGTATGGGTCAAATACTGGCTTTAATTGATAAAAATCTCCAATTGCTAAAATTGATACACCACCAAAAGGGAGGTTAGACATTTTTATTTCTTGTAGTCTATTATGTATGAAATTGAATATATTTGCTCCTACCATTGAGATTTCATCAATTATTACTATTTTTAGATGCATTAATTGGTTTTGTAGTGTGCTCCTGTTCTCATGAGTTAGTGGTTTGTGATCTAGTGTTTGCGAAACAGGTATTTTAAAAGTACTATGTAGTGTTTTACCATGAATGTTATGTGCTGCTTTGCCCGTTGGAGCTGTAAGCAATACATATATGTTGTCTGGATTTTCTCCTGCTTTAGTATTGTAGTATCGTAGTAATGTTTGGTAAAGCGCAGTAATAAGGAAGCTTTTACCAACTCCTGCACCACCTGTACAAAATGTGTAGCAGGGTGTATCTTTTGTTTTGATCCAATGTAAGTGATGGTATATAAAGTTAAGTTGTTCATTGGTAAGATTTTGCATTATCCTGTTATATTGCTCATTTGGTATTAAATTATTTGTTAAATCTTCTTCAATAGTTGTACTTCTAATTCCTAAATCGAATGATAAGTCATAGATTATTTGTTCATTAGCTTGTATTTCTGGACATATGTTGTCATCATTTTCTATTTCTGTGGGAGGTATAAGTAATGGATCTAATGTACTATTTTCATTGTCGTTTGTTGTTAATGTTTTATTATATTTATTATGATAATAGTCAATTGTGCTTTGAATTTCTAGATAGCGTTCATAATATGTTTCTTTCTGACCAATTATTTGATGTTCAACTCTCCATGGGTAATAAAGCATTATCAATTCTCTATAATAATTTTCGGAGTCATTGTTTTTGTTAAATCTAAAATATCGAATTATTTTTTGTTTTTTGCGTTTTGCGTAGTCTACTTCTATTTCTTCATTTTGCAGATTAATCTCAAGTTCTTCCTCATCTGAGCTATAAAAGTTATTTTCTGCAAGAAAATTTTCATGGTCGGTTTCTTTATTCTTTTTTTTTTTTTTTTTTTTAACATCATACATAGATGCATAGTCAGCTAATGTACATGTTTCTAATATTTCAGGGCGTTTGCTGTACTTTACTATAATATTTTCATATTGAATGTTATTAGAAGTATCTGGCAATAAATTTATAGCCTCAATGTCTTTTAATAGGTATGTCCTCTTTTCTTGTGGGCTTGTATTAATGAATACAAAAGATCTCGAACTTTTTCGTAAAGGGATTTGAAGTATGAGATAGGCAGCTTCTTGTGCACTTATCTCGGTACAGTTTAAGAATTTGTTACCTATATGCTTGAGTTGTTCTTTTATACTTGGATTGTGATATACTTCTTTTGCAGCTTGTGCAATTATTTTGCTCATTCCACGTTGAGATTTACTAATATATGAAACAATATATACAGCACAGGCATATGCATCTAAGATGTATTGTATATCTATGTTTGCTTATAATTTTTAACAAAGGAGGGATGGAGAGGGAAAAGTGGATTCTGTCTCCCCTGGCAACTATCATAAACAAAAGGAATCCACTAGGTGGACGGCGGTTGTTACCACAATGGTGGGGAGCAACCAGTGTTGTTAAAATACCCCTCACACACCAACAGGCCCCTTGGTGTCATGCTTCATCATCGGGGTCTTCGCAAACCTCTACGGAATGCGGCGTGCTACGACTTCACGACTACGCAGGAGCACTTTATGAGTGAACTATGTGTTTGGTGTGTGAAGGTACCAATAATGTGAGTGGTGAGGTGAAAAGTGAGGAATTAAAAAATACCTGGCACGTGAGTGCTGAAAAAAATTTTTATTTAGTCTCCGGCTGGTATTATTAAAAAAAGTGCTAGAGTGGTTGTGGTTTACTAATTAGGGTAACCCAACCAAATTAGTGCGCACTAATTTGGTTGGGTTACCCTAATTAGTAAACCACAACCACTCTAGCACTTTTTTTAATAATACCAGCCGGAGACTAAATAAAAATTTTTTTCAGCACTCACGTGCCAGGTATTTTTTAATTCCTCACTTTTCACCTCACCACTCACATTATTGGTACCTTCACACACCAAACACATAGTTCACTCATAAAGTGCTCCTGCGTAGTCGTGAAGTCGTAGCACGCCGCATTCCGTAGAGGTTTGCGAAGACCCCGATGATGAAGCATGACACCAAGGGGCCTGTTGGTGTGTGAGGGGTATTTTAACAACACTGGTTGCTCCCCACCATTGTGGTAACAACCGCCGTCCACCTAGTGGATTCCTTTTGTTTATGATATCTATGTTTGCTTGCCATGCTTGTAAAATTGTAGGATTGTAGTTATTAATAAAGCATTCAGCAGGTGTTCTTTGTAGAAAAATAGTTTTCTTTTCAATAATTGATTGTATACATTTAAGATACTGTTTTATATCTAGTTGCATTGAATCTAAAAACTGACTAAAAGTGTAATTTTGAAATTCTTGTGAGTTCATCGTTAGATGTATTAGTTCAATTTGCTGAAGGAGTTCTTGATCTGTTTTGTCTAGCTCTAATTGTTCTAATATATACGTTTCTGGCATTGGATATTTTGGGTACTGATATTTGCATGTTCTTTTATGTTTAATACGACAATTCTTTGTATGGCCGTGCTTTTGGAGCGGTAATAAAGACTCTATATTTGGATCTTGAGTTTTTGCACATGTTACATACTTATTGATAAAAGTAATAACTTTATTGAGTTCAGAAGTTTCATATTGTGGGGCATTCTCGATCCATATTATGGCATGTATATGTGGGGATCCTCGTTGTTGGAATTCTACTCTATAAAAGTAATCTATTATTTTGCCGATTGGATTACTTTCATGTAATAGTATACAATTAAATAGTTTTCTAACTTGGAAGTCAAAATGTCTTGCACAAGTTATAGGATTTTGTTGTATTAATGCACATTTTGTTTCCCATGACATATTTTGAAATTCTTCTTTTGTACATTCCTTTTGGTTTTCACTACGCAATAAGATGTTAATTAAATGATACCATTTTGTTTCAGCAGCTGATAAAGTCAGAAAGAAAGTTGGTATCCCTAATTGTCTGATCATAGCAAATAAATCTTTTTTGCATTGCTCCCAATATGGTGGTGAACTACGTACAGTTTTAAGTATTTTGTACCCCTCATTAAATTGTAGAATTTTGTCTAATTTTTGTTTGATGTCTTTTGCAGTTATAACATGGCCATTATTAAAGTATTTCCTAAGGGAGATATATATTTTGCTATGTATTTGCTTTATGCGCAACTTAGTCAATTTAAAGAAAACATTAGTTATAGACTTTGCTACTCTTTTATCATTACTCCTTAATTCCCATTGACAAATTGTGCTGTAATGTACTGGTACATGCCTTTCTTTATTTGTTAGCCTTCGCTTGCCACAAAATATTGTAGGGAAAGCTAAATATTCAGAATCTATGTCTTCATATAGACCTCTTGGTGTGTTATGTTCTGCAGGTGCTAAATTTAAAATATTAGTATTTTCTGTAGTTATAGTTTCATTCGTTAACATAGTATCTAAATTCCCTGCTGCTATGTTGTCTTCAGAATCTGATGTATCGTTAGTATCAGAAGTGTCATTACAAGGTGTTATATTTGCTGGTGTATATTGCCAATCTGGATTAATGGTGACTCCATATTCTTTGAACATATTGCTAGTACTTGCTAAATATATTGCAGCGTTTTTAACTTTATTAGGTCTCACATTCTCAAAATGTGTATAAGATTTGTAACTTAATTTTCTTTTTAATTTAATGGGAATCGTCATGTTATCATTAACTTGCCTAGGTAAAACAGTAACAGTTGTCATAACATCTGCAGGTACATTAACTACTGCACCTGATAGAGATTTTTGGGACCCACGTGGTAGTGCTCTAATTTGTAAAAAAGGTATTCTTGGTGATACTAATCTTTCTTCTAAATTATGCAACTGTAAAGCTGCTGGAATATTAGGAAAAGTCATACCATTATAAAAAGAACAAGGGGGTATTTTGTTGCTATTGATATACGTGTAACATGTTTTACATATCTCATCAGTTTTGAATTTGCTAATGTTACACTCTAAGAATTTTGCTTTCTTTGTAATACTGTGTGTTTTGACTAAATTCTGTTTATGCCATAATTGATTGCAAATAGTGCAAGCATACTCCGGACCATATCTTATTTGGGCATGGAATCTACTTATTATTTCAGTTGTTGTTTCTAACCTTATATTAGTATCAGTGTAATCTGAATTTTCTGCTTCTTGTATATGCTTTCTTTTCCTGTTACTTTTTTGCGCCTGTACCCTACTAGTTTGTGTTTGTAATTGATCACTATGTGTAAATGATACAGTTATGACATTGTCATTGCTATTAGTTATGTCGGCAGTGACATTACTGTGTGTTGTTAAAAGCTCTTCATTTGCTTGACAATTGCTGTTTACTGTGTTTGTACTTGTATTTCTGACTTGTATGTTTGTAGTTGTAATATGTGTTAATGCATTTACCAATACTTGTGTAGTATGGACATATATGTTTTTTTTAGACTTCATTTTATTATCGCTATTGTTTTTTAGTGTTGCGTTAAGGGATTTTCGGCTAATTGTTATAATTTTTACAGGAGTTAATTGTAAACTAATACTTTGTGAATGTGTTAGTCTTCCTTTATTAGGTAACTTTATGATGTATTGGATAAGTTGATTAATAGATTCTATTTCTATAGCAATACATGTTCCATTAGGATGTGGTATTGCTTTTTCATCTTGGCTATGTGAATCAAATATAAAGTAAGAATGGTTATTTTTAAATACAGAAATTGCATTATTTTCTATACTGATTAAAACACCATTTTCTAAATTAATTGTTGAAGTTAATGCTGACATTAATTTAGCATTTTTACTTTTGTTTTCTTCATTTATCTCACCTTGAAAGTTTTTTTTCAGCTTAGTAGAATATATTATGTTATTGTGAACTATGTAATTAGGTAAATTATGTAGTAGTTCACAATTATCGTTATTAAGAGAGTGCATTTCAGTATATAAAGCATCTCCAAGATCCATTATACAATTAACATCTAAAGTGTCCCAAGTAGATGCTGGTTTACAGTAGTTGTGTAGTATAGCAAATAGACTCATTGTTAGAGATTGTGAATATTGAGATGTGTTTTCAATGGTGTTTTGTTTATGCTCCTGTGTTGTATTAACCGTATCTATATTTTGTGGAGTTTGTGCCAAATTAGCATTATTTCGGTCTCTATTTGTGTCTGTTAGACTTTTAGTCAATATGCTATTGGCCCTATTTTCAGGAATTATTATTGTATTACTTACAGGAATACGTTTATAAACATGATCATTACTATCTGTATATGTGTTGGCATGTAAATTACCTTGTGATGTTTGTTTTTCTAAATGTTTGTTTATGCTATTTTGGTGAAGTGTTTTTCTAACTATACTAGCATATGTGTTAGTTGTAGTATTATTCTGTGGTGTAGTAGTATATTGTGGTGGATCTATGTGATGGCTGTTAGTCGTAGTTAGTTCTGTACGTGTTGTAGGAGTTAAAAATGCATTTGGATCTGATCTTGTACTAAGAGTATTAGCTAATGATGTTGATGGCTGTTCTACATTAGTAAAGGTTCTGAATTTTGCTTCACGTATGATATTTTTTGCTCTTTCTATACGTGTCTGAAAGGCGTGTGTAAAAAAATTAGAACATGCTTCAGTAGAATGCACATATATATATTTTCTTGGTATAGAATTTCTATTTTGTTCATTATTGACTATTGCTTTTTGAAGCGTATCTTTTTTAATAGTAGTTATATTTATAGGAGTTAATTCATATGGCACGCAATTATCATTTGGACCTTTAATGCTATGTGCAAGCTTAGTTATGTAGTCTAGAAGATTTTCAAATGGTATTTGTATAGTAATACATGTTCCATTTGGGTGAGGCATTCCTGTGTTATCGCGGCTATGTGAATCAAATACAAAGTATGAATTGTTATTGTTTATAATAGAAATAACATACTTTTCCATGCAAAGTAAAACACCTGAGTTGCAATCTAGTGCAGCTTTTAATGTTGTTATTAATGTTGGTGTTGATGGGTCAAAATGTTTCAATATGTCTCCATATGATGGTTCTTTAAGCTTAAGTGCATAGATAGTGTTATTGTGTTGTATAAAATTAGGCAATTCGTCTGGATGCATAAGTATTTGACTATTAATTGAATGCATATCTGTGTATAAAGCTTCACCTAAGTCCATAATGTGATGTAAATCTTCTTTAGTCCATGTATTTGCAACTTTGCTATAGTTGTGTATAATAGCAAATGTGCTATTTGGTAAACATTGTCTCCCTCTTGAATTACTTGAAAATCTTAAATGCCCCTGATGATAATCTGCTTGCAGTATTTGGATCATATTTATTGCTACACTGATTTTGTTTTCTTAAACTCTTGTCTAAAGAGTATATTGACTATGTTCTATTTGTATATAGTTACAGTTTACTGGCAAATTGCTATATTTATATTATAGTTATTAATGAGATTTATTTTTATAGCTTTTAATTTCTAGCCTATTTTTTTCCTTGTAATCTTGTAAGTATTAGTTTTATAATATTTAGGTCTTTTATTTATACTAGAGTATTTTTATTTTTACTTTAAGTAGGCTATTCTATAAACATATATATATATATAAATATATCTATATACATGCACACACACACATATATATCTATATATATATATATATTTATATATGTATATATAGAGAGTAAATGAGTTATGTTATCTTGTTTATAGATCTATACTATTTGATGTTGTTAAAAGTCTTTTTACTGTTACAAGTGGATAGAGAAACAAAAACAGTTATGTACTTTTACCTCGATGTTGTTTGGACACGCAATTAGCAACTTGTGATCTTGTAAGGAATAATTGGCAACCTATGAAAAATGAGAAAAATGCATTAGTTACTACTTTTAATAATAGTATTTATTAATGTATTGTATTACAAGAAAGAAGGTAAGGTAATGAAAGTGTTTAGTAAAGTGTATTTGTATTTTTGAGCAAGTCATAAATAATAGTGAGTTGCATTTGTACTATAGTGTTTTTCGATAAGCATGTACTTAATATTGTGTAGTTTATTGTCGTAAATAGTGTTGTGTAGATTTTGTGCGTTTAAAGCGTGTTAGACTGTGTGTGTGTGTATAGAGAGTGTGAGAGCATAATACTGAGAGAGTAATATAGGAAGTGTGTACAGAGAGTATGTAAAGAGATTGTGTGTTAGAGAGAGTGTGGTACAGAGAGTATGGTACAGAGAGTGTGGTTAAGAGTGTGGTTAAGAGTGTATGTAAAGAGTGTATGTAGTACAGAGGGTGTATGTAGTACAGAGGGTGTATGTAGTACAGAGGGTGTATGTAGTACAGAGGGTGTATGTAGTACAGAGGGTGTATGTAGTACAGAGGGTGTATGTAGTACAGAGGGTGTATGTAGAACAGAGGGTGTATGTAGAACAGAGGGTGTATGTAGTACAGAGGGTGAGCCTAAGAGACAGAGCGCCAGACAGAGAGTGCCAAACAGAGAGCGCCAGACAGAGAGCGCCAGACAGAGAGCGCCAGACAGAGAGCGCCAGACAGAGAATGTATAGAAAGTGAAAAGATGTGAAAAAGTTGGCAATGCCTCACGTAAGCAACCCAATTGGAGTTTGCAGATTGGTTCTCACCTGCACTCACTTTATCATCATCAGCGATTGCCAACTTATAGTGCACCATACTCTCTGCATTATACTTTTTGCATCATGCTCTCTGCACCAGACTCTCTGCACCACGCTTTCTGCACCACGCTTTATGCACCACGCTTTATGCACCACGCTTCCTGCACCACGCTTTCTGTACCATGTTCTTTGCAACACACTCTCTGAACTACTCTTACAATGTAGTACAGAGAATGTGGTACAGAGAGTGTAATACAGAGAGCGTAATGCAGAGAGCGTAATGCACAGAGCGTAATGCACAGAGCGTAATGCACAGAGCGTAATGCACAGAGCGTAATGCACAGAGCGTAATACACAGAGCATAATACACAGAGCATAATACACAGAGAGTAAGAAAAAGAGAGTAAGAAACAGAGAGTAAGAAACAGAGAGTAAGAAACAGAGTAAGAAACAGAGTAAGAAACAGAGTATGAAACAGAGTAAGAAACACAGTAAGAAACACAGTAAGAAACAGAGAGTAAGAAACAGAGCGTAAGAAACTGAGAGTAAGAAACAGAGTAAGAAACAGAGTAAGAAACAGAGTAAGAAACAGAGTAAGAAACAGAGTAAGAAACAGAGCGTAAGAAAAGGGCGTAAGGAACAGAGTGTAAGAAACAAAGAGCGCTAGATAGAGACCATAACACAGAGAGCGTAACACAGAAAGCATAATACATAAAGCATAGATAACAGAGCGTGATATATATATAATGTGTAACAGAGTATATGTTAGAGAGCGTGTATAAACAGTGTGCTAAACAGAGAGCGTAAGACAGAGCAGAACACATAGAGCATAACACAGAGAGTATAATACAGAGAGCATAGATAACAGAGCGTAATACATATCATGTGTATCAGAGTGTGTTTTAGAGATCGTGTATGAAGATTGTATGTACAGAGAGTGTATGTAGTATAGAGGGTGTATGTAGTATAGAGTGTGTATGTAGTATAGAGGGTGTATGTACTACAGCGGGTCTATGTACAGATAGCATTGTACAGATAGCATTGTACAGAGAGCGTAGTCCAGAGAGCGTAGTCCAGAGAGCATTGTACAGAGAGTGTGGTACAGAGAGTTTAATACAGAGAGCATAATACAGAGATCATAATAGAGAGTGTATTTGGGGGCCTTTAAGTTTTGCTGTTCTTTAGACAGTGAGTGTCGTTATGTGTTGCTCAGAACAACCAAAGCACAGACCCAGCACATACCGAACTCTGAAAATAGCTGTAGATATGTAAAGGCCATTTTGCTCTGACCCTCTCTGAAAGAAGTTGCTCAGTACTCCTTTGAACGGTACGTATGTTTTTTTTTGTTTACTAATTTTGTGGAAAAGGTATATTTTCGTATTTCTAGTTCCAACATCGCCCGTGCATCTCACTGCAGCGATGTGCACCACTATTCACTGAGTTGTTCAGATCCGCGGCTCTTTTGCAGTTTGAGGTAAGCTATCTTTTCTTTTGCAATAATCTTATTTTTTTTTTGTCTTTTTGTAGATCCAACATGGCCCGTGGCGTCTCCCTGCAGCCGTGTGCACCACTGTGCACGAAGCTGTTGAGACGGGTATGTATGTTGTTGTTTTCGTTCAGAGGTAAGCCATGTTTGTTTTTTTAGGCTAATCTTATGTTTGTTATCTTTTTTGTAGGTCCAACATGGCCCGTGGTGTCTTCCTGCAGCGATATGCACTACTGTGCATGAAGTTGTTTCGATATGCTGTTTTTGTACAGTTTGTGAAAAGTTATCTTTTCAATTTGGCTAATGTTATGTTTATTCTCTCTAGATCTCTGTACAACGCTCTCTGCACTATGCTTTTTGCCTTATGCTCTGAGCACCACAGTGGAGGGATGATGCAGTGAGAAGTTGATGAGAGTGCAGCAGTGAAGGGACAATGCAATGGGTAGCTGAGCAGAGAGTGCATTAGTGAATGTACGGTGCAGGGAGAAGGTGAGTAGAGAGTGCATTATTGAAAGGACGGTGCAAAGAGAAGCAGAGGAGCGATTGCAGCATTGAAGGCACGGTGGAAGGAGAGGTTGAGGATGTCAAGCATACTCTACAACAAAGTATTGAAATGTGCTAGAAAGTGTGTAATAAATTAAAGAGAGCATAATGCTGAGCGAGTAATATAGGAAGTGTGTACAGAGAGTATGTAAAGAGATTGTGTGTTACAGAGAGTGTGGTACAGAGAGTATGGTACAGAGAGTGTGTTAAAGAGTGTATGTACAGAGTGTATGTACAGAGTGTATGTACAGAGTGTATGTACAGAGTGTTATGTAGTACAGAGGGTGTATGTAGTACAGAGGGTGTATGTAGTACAGAGGGTGTATGTAGTACAGAGGGTGTATGTAGTACAGAGGGTGTATGTAGTACAGAGGGTGTATGTAGTACAGAGGGTGAGCGTAAGAGACAGAGCGCCAGACAGAGAGTGCCAAACAGAGAGCGCCAGACAGAGAGCGCCAGACAGAGCGCCAGACAGAGAGTGCCAGATAGAGAGCGCCAGACAGAGAGCGCCAGACAGAATGTATAGAAAGTGAAAAGATGTGAAAAAGTTGGCAATGCCTCACGTAAGCAACCTAATTGGAGTTTGCAGATTGGTTCTCACCTGCACTCACTTTATCATCATCAGCGATTGCCAACTTATAGTGCACCATACTCTCTGCATTATACTTTTTGCATCATGCTCTCTGCACCAGTCCTCTGCACCACGCTTTCTGCACCACGCTTTATGCACCACGCTTTATGCACCACGCTTCCTGCACCACGCTTTCTGTACCATGTTCTTTGCAACACACTCTCTGAACTACTCTTACAATGTAGTACAGAGAATGTGGTACAGAGAGCGTAATACAGAGAGCGTAATGCAGAGAGCGTAATGCACAGAGCGTAATGCACAGAGCGTAATGCACAGAGCGTAA
The DNA here is from genome assembly GCF_964263255.1 of Lissotriton vulgaris. Classification (NCBI taxonomy): domain Eukaryota; kingdom Metazoa; phylum Chordata; class Amphibia; order Caudata; family Salamandridae; genus Lissotriton; species Lissotriton vulgaris. The sequence goes on from NC_141693.1 coordinate 660,716,587, forward strand.
TGCACAGAGCGTAATACACAGAGCATAATACACAGAGCATAATACACAGAGCATAATACACAGAGAGTAAGAAACAGAGAGTAAGAAACAGAGAGTAAGAAACAGAGAGTAAGAAACAGAGAGTAAGAAACAGAGAGTAAGAAACAGAGCGTAAGAAACTGAGAGTAAGAAACTGAGAGTAAGAAACTGAGAGTAAGAAACAGAGTAAGAAACAGAGTAAGAAACAGAGTAAGAAACAGAGTAAGAAACCGAGTAAGAAACAGAGCGTAAGAAAAGGTCGTAAGGAACAGAGTTTAAGAAACAAAGAGCGCAAGATAGAGACCATAACACAGAGAGCTTAACACAGAAAGCATAATACATAAAGCATAGATAACAGAGCGTGATATATATATAATGTGTAACAGAGTATATGTTAGAGAGCGTGTATAAACAGTGTGCTAAACAGAGTGTAAGAAACAGAGAGCGTAAGACAGAGCATAACACATAGAGCATAACACAGAGAGTATAATACAGAGAGCATAGATAACAGAGCGTAATACATATCATGTGTATCAGAGTGTGTTTTAGAGATCGTGTATGAAGATTGTATGTACAGAGAGTGTATGTAGTATAGAGGGTGTATGTAGTATAGAGTGTGTATGTAGTATAGAGGGTGTATGTACTACAGCGGGTCTATGTACAGATAGCATTGTACAGATAGCATTGTACAGAGAGCGTAGTCAAGAGAGCGTAGTCCAGAGAGCGTAGTCCAGAGAGCGTAGTCTCGAGAGCATTGTACAGAGAGTGTGGTACAGAGCGTTTAATACAGAGAGCATAATACAGAGATCATAATAGAGAGTGTATTTGGGGGCCTTTAAGTTTTGCTGTTCTTTAGACAGTGAGTGTCGTTATGTGTTGCTCAGAACAACAAAAGCACAGACCCAGCACATACCGAACTCTGAAAATGGCTGTAGATATGTAAAGGCCATTTTGCTCTGACCCTCTCTGAAAGAAGTTGCTTAGTACTCCTTTGAACGGTATGTATGTTTTTTGTTTCTTTTCAAATTTATTTGGAAAAGGTATATTTTCGTTTTTCTAGGTCCAACATCGCCCGTGCATCTCCCTGCAGCGATGTGCACCACTATTCACTGAGTTGTTCTGATCCGCGGCTCTTTTGCAGATTGAGGTGAGCTATCTTTTCAATTTTAATAATCTTATGTTTCTTATCTTTTTTGTAGGTCCAACATGGCCCGTGGCGTCTTCCTGCAGCGATGTGCACCGCTGTGCACGGATTGCTTCAGACGGGTATGTATGTTGCTGTTGTTTCCGTGTAAAAGTAAGCCATTTTTTTTTTTTAGGCTAATCTTATGTTTTTTATCTCATTTGTAGGTCCAACATGGCCCGTGGTGTCTTCCTGCAGCGATATGCACTACTGTGCATGAAGTTGTTTCGATATGCTGTTTTTGTACAGTTTGTGAAAAGTTATCTTTTCAATTTGGCTAATGTTATCTTTATTCTCTCTAGATCTCTGTACAACGCTCTCTGCACTATGCTCTTTGCCTTATGCTCTGAGCACCACAGTGGAGGGATGATGCAGTGAGAAGTTGATGAGAGTGCAGCAGTGAAGGGACAATGCAATGGGTAGCTGAGCAGAGAGTGCATTAGTGAATGGACGGTGCAGGGAGAAGGTGAGTAGAGAGTGCATTATTGAAAGGACGGTGCAAAGAGAAGCAGAGGAGCGATTGCAGCATTGAAGGGACGGTGGAAGGAGAGGTTGAGGATGTCAAACGTACTCTACAACAAAGTATTGAAATGTGCTAGAAAGTGTGTAATAAATTAAAGAGAGCATAATGCTGAGCGAGTAATATAGGAAGTGTGTATAGAGAGTATGTAAAGAGATTGTGTATTACAGAGAGTGTGGTACAGAGAGTATGGTACAGAGAGTGTGTTAAAGAGTGTATGTACAGAGTGTATGTACAGAGTGTATGTACAGAGTGTATGTACAGAGTGTTATGTAGTACAGAGGGTGTATGTAGTAGAGGGTGTATGTAGTACAGAGGGTGTATGTAGTACAGAGGGTGTATGTAGTACAGAGGGTGTATGTAGTACAGAGGGTGTATGTAGTACAGAGGGTGAGCGTAAGAGACAGAGCGCCAGACAGAGAGCGCCAAAGAGAGAGCGCCAGACAGAGAGCGCCAGACAGAGAGCGCCAGACAGAGAGCGCCAGACAGAGAGCGCCAGACAGAATGTATAGAAAGTGAAAAGATGTGAAAAAGTTGGCAATGCCTCAGGTAAGCAACCCAATTGGAGTTTGCAGATTGGTTCTCACCTGCACTCACTTTATCATCATCAGCGATTGCCAACTTATAGTGCACCATACTCTCTGCATTATACTTTTTGCATCATGCTCCCTGCACCAGACTCTCTGCACCACGCTTTATGCACCACGCTTTATGCACCACGCTTTATGCACCACGCTTCCTGCACCACGCTTTCTGTACCATGTTCTTTGCAACACACTCTCTGAACTACTCTTACAATGTAGTACAGAGAATGTGGTACAGAGAGCGTAATACAGAGAGTGTCATGCAGAGAGCGTAATGCACAGAGCGTAATGCACAGAGCGTAATGCACAGAGCGTAATGCACAGAGCGTAATGCACAGAGCGTAATACACAGAGCGTAATACACAGAGCGTAATACACAGAGAGTAAGAAACAGAGAGTAAGAAACAGAGAGTAAGAAACAGAGAGTAAGAAACAGAGAGTAAGAAACAGAGCGTAAGAAACAGAGCGTAAGAAACAGAGAAAGAAACAGAGTAAGAAACAGAGTAAGAAACAGAGTAAGAAACAGAGCGTACGAAAAGGGCGTAAGGAACAGAGTGTAAGAACCAAAGAGCGCAAGATAGAGACCATAACACAGAGAGCCTAACACAGAAAGCATAATACATAAAGCATAGATAACAGAGCGTGATATATATATAATGTGTAACAGAGTATATGTTAGAGAGCGTGTATAAACAGTGTGCTAAACAGAGTGTAAGAAACAGAGAGCGTAAAACAGAGAGCGTAAGACAGAGCATAACACATAGAGCATAACACAGAGAGTATAATACAGAGAGCATAGATAACAGAGCGTAATACATATCATGTGTATCAGAGTGTGTTTTAGAGATCGTGTATGAAGATTGTATGTACAGAGAGTGTATGTAGTATAGAGGGTGTATGTAGTATAGAGTGTGTATGTAGTATAGAGGGTGTATATAGTATAGAGGGTGTATGTAGTACAGAGGGTGTATGTACAGATAGCATTCTACAGAGAGCGTAGTCCAGAGAGCGTAGTCCAGAGAGTGTGGTATAGAGAGCATTGTACAGAGAGTGTTGTACAGAGAGTTTAATACAGAGAGCATAATATAGAGAGTGCTGCAGTAAAGGTATGGTCCATTGAGATGTTGAGGAGAGAGTGCAGCAGTGAGTGATGGTGCAGTGGATGAGTCATGGGTGCAGCCTTGATGAGGGGGTCTGAGCAGAGAGGGCTTCAGTGAAGGGACCGTGCAGGGAGAGGCTGAGGAGAGAGTGCAACAGTGAGTGATGGTGCAGTGGATGAGTCAGACGTGCTGGCTGGATGCGGGAGTCTGAGCAGAGAGGGCAGCAGTGAAAGGACCGTGCAGGGAGAGGCTGAGTAGAGAGTGCAACAGTGAAGGGACCGTGCAGGGAGAGGCTGAGGAGAGAGTGCAACAGTGAGTGATGGTGCAGTGGATGAGTCATGGGTGCAGCCTTGATGAGGGGGTCTGAGCAGAGAGGGCTTCAGTGAAGGGACCGTGCAGGGAGAGGCTGAGGAGAGAGTGCAACAGTGAGTGATGGTGCAGTGGATGAGTCAGACGTGCTGGCTGGATGCGGGAGTCTGAGCAGAGAGGGCAGCAGTGAAAGGACCGTGCAGGGAGAGGCTGAGGAGAGAGTGCAACAGTGAAGGGACCGTGCAGGGAGAGGCTGAGGAGAGAGTGCAACAGTGAGTGATGGTGCAGTGGATGAGTCATGGGTGCAGCCTTGATGAGGGGGTCTGAGCAGAGAGGGCTTCAGTGAAGGGACCGTGCAGGGAGAGGCTGAGGAGAGAGTGCAACAGTGAGTGATGGTGCAGTGGATGAGTCAGACGTGCTGGCTGGATGCGGGAGTCTGAGCAGAGAGGGCAGCAGTGAAAGGACCGTGCAGGGAGAGGCTGAGGAGAGAGTGCAACAGTGAAGGGACCGTGCAGGGAGAGGCTGAGGAGAGAGTGCAACAGTGAGTGATGGTGCAGTGGATGAGTCATGGGTGCAGCTTTGATGAGGGGGTCTGAGCAGAGAGGGCTTCAGTGAAGGGACCGTGCAGGGAGAGGCTGAGGAGAGAGTGCAACAGTGAAGGGACCGTGCAGGAAGAAGCTGAGGAGAGAATGAAGAGATGTTGCAGTAAGAGGCAGAAGAGAGAGTGCAGCATTGAAGGGATGATCCAGTGAGACGTTGAGGAGAGTATGCATGGAGAGGCTGAGGAGCGATTGCAGCAGTGAAGGGACGGTGGAGGGAGAGGTTGAGGATGTCAAATGTACTAAACAAAGTATTGAAATGTGCTCGAGCGTGCGTGGTCCGTCACAAACGAGACACGATTTGGTGTGCAATCTGTTGACAAACGGATGGATTGTAATAATGCGCTATTACTTTACTAATATTATTACTTTCGGCTCATTTCCAAAAGTTTACCCAGCATGTCACAGAGTTAGACTACTGAATACAAATGGGCATTTTTACAGGAAGAGCAGTTGTTTCGCACAAGAGAATGTCATCTGTTTGTTAAAGTAAAAGTTACCCCATGACACTGATGATGACAGACGGCACACGAGGAGACGGGTGCTTTACGTAGAGTCCGGGGTTACAGCATGCCCCCTCCCGCTCTCCCCAGCTACGCGACAGGGCTCTTTCCCGCATGGCTATTTACTGTTAATGCTTTTACAAACACTGGTAGTACTCTTTATGGAGTTACTACAAATAAGATCTTTTAAATACACTCATTTCTTACACTGCAGCTACTAAAGAACATGAGATATGGCAAAAGTTGCATCACTTTTCCGTTCATTCAGATAACATTTGTATACGTTGAGGAGAGTATGCATGGAGAGGCTGAGGAGCGATTGCAGCAGTGAAGGGACGGTGGAGGGAGAGGTTGAGGATGTCAAACGTAGTAAACAAAGTATTGAAATGTGCTCGAAAGTGTGTAATAAATTAAAAGGTGCACGTATATTTTGCAATTAAAATGTAAAGGTATAACATTGTTACATATATCGTAAGTCAAAATATAAGTAAAGTTAAAAAGGTAAACCCTTAAAAGTCAAGCATTGTCTTATTTTTTATGTATAAAATTACTTACAGTTCTGCAACAGAGATATATCAGCTCTCGAAATATACTGCCTGGTTACCACTCGAGAAAAGGTCGCTCGAATGCTTGAAATACAAGGAAATAAAAAATAATGTCAGTTACTTGAATAAAATAATTCAAGAAGTGTGGCATTGGGCAGACAGCGCACGAGGAGACGGATGCTTTACGTAAGGAGTCTGTAGCTACCGCATCCTCCGCCCTCTTCCCCCAACCCCCCCCCCCCCCCCCCCGCCCCCCCTCTACTGACAGCAAAGCTACAGGCTGTTTTTGCGAACACTAGTGCTGCTATTTAAAGAGTTTATACGAGGGATAAGGTCTTTGAAATACAGTCCGTCTAAACACTGCAGCTACCAAAGAGCATTCGATACGGCAACAGTTTCATTATAATGAACGCTTTTTACAACAAATTAACGAAATGTGCTAGACAGAGTTTTACAAATTACAGAGTGCATCAGTGAAGGGACGGGGCAGGGAGACTCTGAGGAGAGAGTGCAACAGTGAAGGGACCGTGCAGGGAGAGGCTGAGGAGAGAGTGCAACAGTGAGTAATGGTGCAGTGGATGAGTCATGGGTGCAGCCTGGATGAGGGGGGTCTGAGGAAAGAGTGCAACAGTGAAGGGACCGTGCAGGGAGAGGCTGAGGAGAGAGTGCAACAGTGAGTGAAGGTGCAGTGGATGAGTCATGGGTGCAGCCTGGATGAGGGGGTCTGAGCAGAGAGGGCAGCAGTGAAGGGACCGTGCAGGGAGAGGCCGAGTAGAGAGTGCAACAGTAAAGGGACCGTGCAGGGAGAGGCTGAGGAGAGAGTGCAACAGTGAGTGATGGTGCAGTGGATGAGTCATGGGTGCAGCCTGGATGCGGGAGTCTGAGCAGAGAGGGCAACATTGAAGGGACCGTGCAGGGAGAGGCTGAGGAGAGAATGAAGGGATGTTACACCTAGACTGAGGAGAGAGTGCAGCAGTGAGTGATAGTGCAGAGAGGCTGAAGAGAGTGCAGCAGTGAGTGATGGTGCAATGGACAAATTATCTAAAAGTACAAGATAGTGTTTTAAAAATTTCAGAGTGCGCGTAAATTTGACAAATAAAAGCTAAAGGTATGACAGCGTTACATTCCTCGTAAACAAATGTAAGTGAAGTTAAAAAGGCCCAAAATGCAAAACAAAGCATTACTGTCTTTCCATTGTATGAAGTTACTTACAGTTCTGTAAAATTGAGAGATGAGCTCTTGAAGTATACGGCCTAGCCTTTTTTTATAAAATATTCAGAATGTTCGCTCGTGTGCTTCAAATACTGCGAAAGGAAGAAATAATGTCAGTTACTTTAATTAATCCAAAAAAAGATGAGCACGTGTAATGTACAAAAACAGCATGTATGTGCCCTGTGCCTCTGAGACGCGCTGGAGAGGGGCGCTATGGAGGTGGTCAGCCCCGGAGACAGTCCCGAAGCAGATAGGGGATGCGCGAGCAAGGTAAGGTAGCATGAGCGTTCGTGGCCCCTCACAAACGAGACACGATTTGGTGTGCAATCTGTTAACAAACGGATGGTTTGTAATAATGCGCTATTACTTTACCAATATTATTACTTTCGGCTTATTTCCAAAAGTTTACCCAGCATGTCATTGAGTTATACTACTGAATACAAATGGGCATTTTTACAGGAAGAGCAGTTGTTTCGCACAAGAGAATGTCATCTGTTTGTTAAGGTAAAAGTTAGCCCAGGACACTGATGATGACAGACGGCACACGAGGAGACGGGTGCTTTACGTAGAGTCCGGGGTTACAGCATGCCCCCTCCCGCTCTCCACAGCTACGCGACAGGGCTCTTTCCCGCATGGCTATTTACTGTTAATGCTTTTACAAACAAAGTAAAAGTTACCCCAGGACACTGATGATGACAGACGGCACACGAGGAGACGGGTGCTTTACGTAGAGTCCGGGGTTACAGCATGCCCCCTCCCGCTCTCCACAGCTACGCGACAGGGCTCTTTCCCGCATGGCTATTTACTGTTAATGCTTTTACAAACACTGATAGTACTCTTTATGGAGTTGCTACAAATGATAAGATCTTTTAAATACACTCATTTCTTACACTGCAGCTACTAAAGAACATGAGATATGGCAAAAGTTGCATGATGTTGAAAGTTTCCCGACAAAAAATATTCTAAAATGCTTTAAAGTGTTTATTAAAAAGCCATGTGCACGTAAATTTTAGAAGTAAAAGTTATAAAATTTATACAAATATACTAATTGAATTATTTTTTGTAAATAAATTTAAAACGTTAAAAGTAAAGCATTCTCTTATTCTTAATGAAAGCAGTTACTTACAGTTTTTAGTTAGAGATCGATCAGCTCTCGAAGTATACCGTCGGGCTTTTTCCCAAGAACTGTCCCGAAAGTCCGCTCGTCTGTTTTAAATAGTGCGAAAGCTAAAAAAAGTGTTGTTGCTTGAATTAAATAACAAAAGAAACCACATGTAGTGTTGAAAAACAGCAAATAGGTAAGATGTTGCCCTGTAGCCGTATGTTAATGTTTGGGTGCGGTGCTTCCTTCGAGCAAACAAAGGACTGTCTGGCAAGAAGTGTATTCCATTGTGAGTGCAGAGGTGCGAATTCTGTGTTAAGTATACGCGAAGGCCTGTCAGTTGCTTGAATTAAATACCAAAAGAAGACCACATGTAGTGTTGACGTTGCCCTGTAGCCGTATGTTAATGTTTGGGTGCGGTGCTTCCTTCTAGCAAACAAAGGACAGTCTGGAAAGAAGTGTATCTTATTGCGAGTCAAGATGTGGCAATTACATGTGAATTGAGTGTGAACGCGCGCGGATGCAAGAGACAGGTCCCACCCTCCCAAAAGAATTAAAGTGGCACCAAGTAGTCTGGGCAGTTACTACAAAGTCGTGCGTGCATTAAAACCAATACGCAAGTGCAGTGTAAAATTTAATAAAATAAAAACGCAGTTGCATGCAAGCGTGTTAACAAAACGTTAACGTAAACTTGCAAGCATAACAGTAGGCATATAATTTGAAACAGTAGCTCACAAATTAATGATACTACAAATTGTGGCAAAATATTTTTCTTTTATATTACTAATATGGCGCTCTGCACCTAACCTGTCAATCGTAGCAGTAAATTCAGTGAACTGTAGAAATTAGACAATCGTTACACAAATAAAACATGAACAGTGCATAAATGTATTAAAATATATCACTTACCTGTCGATCGTAGCAGCACAGTCAGTGGGGTGTATAAATCAGACAAACACAAACAGAACATGGACAGTGCATACATATACATTTTTAAAAACAAGAGGTAAAGATCAGAAAACATCAGCTACTTAAGGCAAAACTAGTACAGGACCCGAATACCAGGACGACATCGCGCAAACATCAGTGAAGATATCGGGAAATTACGTTAACGTGAAAAAGGGAGACGCCACGAGCCATGTTGGACCTAGAAAAAAAAAAGTTAAAAACAAGAGGCAAAGATCAGAAAACATCAGATACTTAAGGCAAAACTAGAGTACAGGACCCGAATACCAGGACGACACCTGCGCAAACTTCAGTGAAGATATCGGGAAATTACATACATACCTGTCTGCAGGGACACGCCACGGACCATGTGGAACCTACAAAAGACAGAAAAAAAATAAGATTACTACAATAGAAAAGATAGCTGACCTCAAACTGCAAATAAGCCTCGAATAGGAACTAGTACGTGCACAGCGGTGCACATCGCTGCAGGGTGACGTCACGGGCCATGTTGGACCTCGAAAAAAGATAAAATAATATTAGCCTACAAACAAAGTAAACCTTGTTTACCTGTAAAGGAAAACAGTACATCTAACTAAAAATATTTAAAACATTACATCAACAGACAAAAGTTGCTCTCTTAGTCTCGACGGAAACATAAGATGAACCGTAAAAAACAAACAAACCTGGCTTACCTGTAAATGAAAACCGTAGATGTAACACAAAATAATTAATACATTACATCAACAGACTAAAGTTGCTCGCTTACCTGTAGAACTTTCCAGACGAGATCGGGAAATGACGTTAACGTGAATAAACGTGCCCCGCCCATGCCGTATTAAAATCAAGTACTCCCCCTATTCAATTTTTAATAGCACTTTCGTCAAACAAATAAAAAATGTAAATATCGCAAACATTTTTTTTACAAATTAAATGACAGCTATTAGGCAATACAATAAATAACAATATCATAAAAAAAGGGAGATAAAAATATTTTTAAAGAAATAACTTACTTTTCTGTCGCAGGAGCCGCGGGTCGGAACCACTCCGTGCACAGCGGTGCACATCGCTGCAGGAAGACGCCACGGGCCATGTTGGACCTACAAAAAAGATAAGAAACATAACATTAGGCAAAATAAACAAAATGGCTTACTTTTACACGGAAACAACAGCAACATACATACCCGTCTGAACAGCTTCGTCCACAGTGGTGCAATCGGCTGCAGGGAAACGCCACGGGCCTTGTTGGACCTACAAAAAAGATAAGAAACATAAGATTATTAAAATTGAAAAGATAGCTCACCTCAATCTGCAAAAGAGCCGCGGGTCGGAACCACTCCGTGCACAGCGGTGCACATCGCTGCAGGAAGACGCCACGGGCCATGTTGGACCTACAAAAAAGATAAGAAACATAAGATTATTAAAATTGAATAGATAGCTCACCTCAATCTGCAAAAGAGCCGCGGGTCGGAACCACTCCGTGCACAGCGGTGCACATCGCTGCAGGAAGACGCCACGGGCCATGTTGGACCTACAAAAAAGATAAGAAACATAAGATTATTAAAATTGAAAAGATAGCTCACCTCAATCTGCAAAAGAGCCGCGGGTCGGAACCACTCCGTGCACAGCGGTGCACATCGCTGCAGGAAGACGCCACGGGCCATGTTGGACCTACAAAAAAGATAAGAAACATAACTTTAGCCTAAATAAACAAAATGGCTTACATTAAGACGCCCATGTTGGACCTACAAAAAAGATAAGAAACATAACATTAGCCTAACTAAACAAAATGGCTTACTTTTACACGGAAACAACAGCAACATACATACCCGTCTGAACAGCTTCGTCCACAGTGGTGCAATCGGCTGCAGGGAAACGCCACGGGCCTTGTTGGACCTACAAAAAAGATAAGAAACATAAGATTATTAAAATTGAAAAGATAGCTCACCTCAATCTGCAAAAGAGCCGTGGGTCGGAACCACTCCGTGCACAGCGGTGCACATCGCTGCAGGAAGACGCCACGGGCCATGTTGGACCTACAAAAAAGATAAGAAACATGACTTTAGCCTAAATAAACAAAATGGCTTACTTTTACACGAAAACAACAGCAACATACATACCCGTCTGAACAGCTTCGTCCACAGTGGTGCAATCGGCTGCAGGGAAACGCCACGGGCCTTGTTGGACCTACAAAAAAGATAAGAAACATAAGATTATTAAAATTGAAAAGATAGCTCACCTCAATCTGCAAACGAGCCGCGGGTCGGAACCACTCCGTGCACAGCGGTGCACATCGCTGCAGGAAGACGCCACGGGCCATGTTGGACCTACAAAAAAGATAAAAAACATAAGATTTGCCTAAAACAAAATGGCTTACTTTTACACGGAAACAACAGCATTTTATGTCGCAGGAGCCTCGGATCGAAACCGCTCCATGCACAGTGGTGCACATTGCTGCAGGGCGACGCCACCGGCCATGTTAGACCTAGAAAAAAGAAAAGAAACATAACATTAGCCTAAAAAAACAAACCTGGCTTACTTGTAAAGGAAAACAACAACAACATACATTGACCATGTTAGACCTAAACATAAGAGAAAAAACATAACATTAGCTACAATACAAAGATGCCTTACTTGGATCCTAAAAAAAACAAAAACATACATACCTGTCTGCAGGGAGACGCCACGGACCATGTGGAACCTACAAAAGACAGAAACAAACATAAGATTATTGCAATAGAAAAGATAGCTGACCTCAAACTGCAAAAGAGCCTCGGATCGGAACAACTCCGTGCACAGCGGTGCACATCCCTGCAGGGTGACGTCACGGGCCATGTAGGACCTAGAAAAAAGAAAAAAAACATAAAATTAGCCTAAAAATCTAAACCTGGGTTACCTGTAAAGGAAAACAGTACATCTAACTAAAAATATGTTAAACATGACATCAGACAAAAGTTGCTCTCTTACCTGTAGGACTTTCGAGAAGATATCAGGAAATGACGTTAACGCAACGTGCCACGCCCATGCCGTATTAAAATCAAGTACTCCCCGTATTCATTTATTAATCGCACTTTCGTCAAACAAATAAAGTAGAAATATCGCAAAAACATTTTTACAAAATGAAATAACAGTTATCATTTAATACAATAAATAACACACAATATAATGAAAAGGTAGATACAAATATTTCTAAAGAAATAACGTACCTGTAATAACGTACCTGTATGTCGCAGGAGCCTCGGATCGGAATTACTCCGTGCTTACCGGTGCACATGGCTGCAGGAAGAATCCAGGGACCATGTTAAACATAGAAAAAAGAAAAGAAACATAAGATTAGCCTAAGAAACAAAAACTGGTTTACCTGTAAAGGAAAACAACAATAACATACATCAACCATGTTATACCTAAACATAAGAGAAAAAACATAACATTAGCTACTATAAAAAGATGCCTTACTTGGATCCTAAACAAAAAAAAACATACATACCTGTCTGAAAAACTGCGTGCGGCTGCAGGGAGTCTCGACGGACCATGTTGGAGCTAGAAAAAAGATAAGAAACATAAGATGAGCCTAAAAAAAAAAAAACATGGCTTACCTGTAAATGGAAACGGTAGATGTAACAATAAATAATTAATACATTACATCAACAGACAAAAGTTGCTCGCTTAGTCTCGACGGAAACATAAGATGAACCGTAAAAAACAAACAAACCTGGCTTACCTGTAAATGAAAACCGTAGATGTAACAATAAATAATTAATACATTACATCAACAGACAAAAGTTGCTCGCTTACCTGTAGAACTTTCCAGACGAGATCGGGAAATGACGTTAACGTGAATAAACGTGCCCCGCCCATGCCGTATTAAAATCAAGTACTCCCCCTATTCAATTATTAATAGCACTTTCGTCAAACAAATAAAAAATGTAAATATCGCAAACATTTTTTTTAACAAATTAAATGACAGGTATTAGGCAATACAATAAATAACAATATCATAAAAAAAGGGAGATAAAAATATTATTAAAGAAATAACGTACTTTTCTGTCGCAGGAGCCGCGGGTCGGAACCACTCCGTGCACAGCGGTGCACATCGCTGCAGGAAGACGCCACGGGCCATGTTGGACCTACAAAAAAGATAAAAAACATAAGATTAGCCTAAAAAAAAAAAATGGCTTACTTTTACACGGAAACAACAGCATTTTATGTCACAGGAGCCTCGGATCGAAACCGCTCCATGCACAGCGGTGCACATTGCTGCAGGGCGACGCCACCGGCCATGTTAGACCTAGAAAAAAGAAAAGAAACATAACATTAGCCTAAAAAAACAAACCTGGCTTACTTGTAAAGGAAAACAACAACAACATACATTGACCATGTTAGACCTAAACATAAGAGAAAAAACATAACATTAGCTACAATACAAAGATGCCTTACTTGGATGCTAAAAAAACCAAAAACATACATACCTGTCTGCAGGGAGACGCCACGGACCATGTGGAACCTACAAAAGACAGAAACAAACATAAGATTATTGCAATAGAAAAGATAGCTGACCTCAAACTGCAAAAGGGCCTCGGATTGGAACAACTCCGTGCACAGCGGTGCACATCCCTGCAGGGTGACGTCACGGGCCATGTAGGACCTAGAAAAAATAAAAAAATAAAAAAATTAGCCTAAAAAACTAAACCTGGCTTACCTGTAAAGGAAAACAGTACATCTAACTAAAAATATGTTAAACATGACATCAGACAAAAGTTGCTCTCTTACCTGTAGAACTTTCGAGAAGATATCAGGAAATGACGTTAACGCAACGTGCCCCGCCCATGCCGTATTAAAATCAAGTACTCCCCGTATTCATTTATTAATCGCACTTTCGTCAAACAAATAAAGTAGAAATATCGCAAAAACATTTTTACCAAATGAAATAACAGTTATCATTTAATACAATAAATAACACACAATATAATGAAAAGGTAGATACAAATATTTCTAAAGAAATAACGTACCTGTAATAACGTACCTGTATGTCGCAGGAGCCTCGGATCGGAATTACTCCGTGCTTACCGGTGCACATGGCTGCAGGAAGAATCCAGGGACCATGTTAAACATAGAAAAAAGAAAAGAAACATAAGATTAGCCTAAGAAACAAAAACTGGTTTACCTGTAAAGGAAAACAACAATAACATACATCAACCATGTTATACCTAAACATAAGAGAAAAAACATAACATTAGCTACTATAAAAAGATGCCTTACTTGGATCCTAAACAAAAAAAAACATACATACCTGTCTGAAAAACTGCGTGCGGCTGCAGGGAGTCTCGACGGACCATGTTGGAGCTAGAAAAAAGATAAAAACATAAGATGAGCCTAAAAAAAAAAAAAACATGGCTTACCTGTAAATGGAAACGGTAGATGTAACAATAAATAATTAATACATTACATCAACAGACAAAAGTATCTCGCTTAGTCTCGACGGAAACATAAGATGAACCGTAAAAAACAAACAAACCTGGCTTACCTGTAAATGAAAACCGTAGATGTAACAATAAATAATTAATACATTACATCAACAGACAAAAGTTGCTCGCTTACCTGTCGAACTTTCCAGACGAGATCGGGAAATGACGTTAACGTGAATAAACGTGCCCCGCCCATGCCGTATTAAAATCAAGTACTCCCCCTATTCAATTATTAATAGCACTTTCGTCAAAGAAATAAAAAATGTAAATATCGCAAACATTTTTTTTACAAATTAAATGACAGCTATTAGGCAATACAATAAATAACAATATCATAAAAAAAGGGAGATAAAAATATTTTAAAAGAAATAACTTACTTTTCTGTCGCAGGAGCCGCGGGTCGGAACCACTCCGTGCACAGCGGTGCACATCGCTGCAGGAAGACGCCACGGGCCATGTTGGACCTACAAATAAGATAAAAAACATAAGATTAGCCTAAAAAAAAAAATGGCTTACTTTTACACGGAAACAACAGCAACATACATACCCGTCTGAAGCGCTCCGTGCACAGCGGTGCACATCGCTGCAGGAAGACGCCACAGGCCATGTTGGACCTACAAAAAAGATAAGAAACATAAGATTATTAAAATTGAAAAGATAGCTCACCTCAATCTGCAAAACAGCCGCGGGTCGGAACCACTCCGTGCACAGCGGTGCACATCGCTGCAGGAAGACGCCACGGGCCATGTTGGACCTACAAAAAAGATAAGAAACATAAGATTATTAAAATTGAAAAGATAGCTCACCTCAATCTGCAAAAGAGCCGCGGGTCGGAACCACTCCGTGCACAGCGGTGCACATAGCTGCAGGAAGACGCCACGGGCCATGTTGGACCTACAAAAAAGATAAGAAACATAACATTATTAAAATTGAAAAGATAGCTCACCTCAATCTGCAAAAGAGCCGCGGGTCGGAAGCACTCCGTGCACAGCGGTGCACATAGCTGCAGGAAGATGCCACGGGCCATGTTGGACCTACAAATGAGATAAAAAACATAAGATTAGCCTAAAAAAACAAAATGGCTTACTTTTACACGGAAAACAGCAACATACATACCCGTCTGAAGCGCTCCGTGCACAGCGGTGCACATCGCTGCAGGAAGACGCCACGGGCCATGTTGGACCTACAAATGAGATAAAAAACATAAGATTAGCCTAAAAAAACAAAATGGCTTACTTTTACACGGAAAAAACAGCAACATACATACCCGTCTGAAGCGCTCCGTGCACAGCGGTGCACATCGCTGCAGGAAGACGCCACGGGCCATGTTGGACCTACAAAAGAGATAAGAAACATAAGATTAGCCTAAAAAAAGAAAATGGCTTACTTTTACACGGAAACAACAGCAACATACATACCCGTCTGAAGCGCTCCGTCCACAGCGGTGCACATCGCTGCAGGAAGACGCCACGGGCCATGTTGGACCTACAAAAAAGATAAGAAACATAAGATTAGCCTAAAAAAACAAAATGGCTTACTTTTACACGAAAACAACAGCAACATACATACCCGTCTGAAGCGCTCCGTCCACAGCGGTGCACATCGCTGCAGGAAGACGCCACGGGCCATGTTGGACCTACAAAAAAGATAAGAAACATAAGATTATTAACATTGAAAAGATAGCTCACCTCAATCTGCAAAAGAGCCGCGGGTCGGAACCACTCCGTGCACAGCGGTGCACATCGCTGCAGGAAGACACCACGGGCCATGTTGGACCTACAAAAAAGATAAGAAACATAAGATTAGCCTAAAAAAACAAAATGGCTTACTTTTACACGGAAAAAAAAGCAACATACATACCCGTCTGAAGCGCTCCGTGCACAGCGGTGCACATCGCTGCAGGAAGACGCCACGGGCCATGTTGGACCTACAAAAAAGATAAGAAACATAACATTATTAAAATTGAAAAGATCGCTCACCTCAATCTGCAAAAGAGCCGCGGGTCGGAAGCACTCCGTGCACAGCGGTGCACATAGCTGCAGGAAGATGCCACGGGCCATGTTGGACCTACAAATGAGATAAAAAACATAAGATTAGCCTAAAAAAACAAAATGGCTTACTTTTACACGAAAACAACAGCAACATACATACCCGTCTGAAGCGCTCCGTCCACAGCGGTGCACATCGCTGCAGGAAGACGCCACGGGCCATGTTGGACCTACAAAAAAGATAAGAAACATAAGATTATTAACATTGAAAAGATAGCTCACCTCAATCTGCAAAAGAGCCGCGGGTCGGAACCACTCCGTGCACAGCGGTGCACATCGCTGCAGGAAGACACCACGGGCCATGTTGGACCTACAAAAAAGATAAGAAACATAAGATTAGCCTAAAAAAACAAAATGGCTTACTTTTACACGGAAAAAAAAGCAGCATACATACCCGTCTGAAGCGCTCCGTGCACAGCGGTGCACATCGCTGCAGGAAGACGCCACGGGCCATGTTGGACCTACAAACAAGATAAGAAACATAACATTATTAAAATTGAAAAGATAGCTCACCTCAATCTGCAAAAGAGCCGCGGGTCGGAAGCACTCCGTGCACAGCGGTGCACATAGCTGCAGGAAGATGCCACGGGCCATGTTGGACCTACAAATGAGATAAAAAACATAAGATTAGCCTAAAAAAACAAAATGGCTTACTTTTACACGGAAAACAGCAACATACATACCCGTCTGAAGCGCTCCGTGCACAGCGGTGCACATCGCTGCAGGAAGACGCCACGGGCCATGTTGGACCTACAAATGAGATAAAAAACATAAGATTAGCCTAAAAAAACAAAATGGCTTACTTTTACACGGAAAAAACAGCAACATACATACCCGTCTGAAGCGCTCCGTGCACAGCGGTGCACATCGCTGCAGGAAGACGCCACGGGCCATGTTGGACCTACAAAAGAGATAAGAAACATAAGATTAGCCTAAAAAAAGAAAATGGCTTACTTTTACACGGAAACAACAGCAACATACATACCCGTCTGAAGCGCTCCGTCCACAGCGGTGCACATCGCTGCAGGAAGACGCCACGGGCCATGTTGGACCTACAAAAAAGATAAGAAACATAAGATTAGCCTAAAAAAACAAAATGGCTTACTTTTACACGAAAACAACAGCAACATACATACCCGTCTGAAGCGCTCCGTCCACAGCGGTGCACATCGCTGCAGGAAGACGCCACGGGCCATGTTGGACCTACAAAAAACATAAGAAACATAAGATTAGCCTAAAAAAACAAAATGGCTAACTTTTACACGAAAACAACAGCAACATACATACCCGTCTGAAGCGCTCCGTGCACAGCGGTGCACATCGCTGCAGGAAGACGCCACGGGCCATGTTGGACCTACAAATGAAATAAAAAACATAAGATTAGCCTAAAAAAACAAAATGGGATAAAAAACAAAAGACTCACCCGTTCAAAGAGCTTTGTAACAGCGACTTCTCGCAGAGACGATCAAGGGAAAATGGCATTTAGGATCCTTCGGCAAATTTCGGACTTGGGGGCGTGTTTTTGATGTTCTGAGTGACAGGCAACGTCACTGTCTAAAGAACATCAAAAATTACGCCCCCAAATCCGAAAAGGACGGAGCTTGTTTGGAGTGACGCATCTCTCCTCCAATGGCTGGCCTCCGTTTAGGAAGCCAGCCAATGAAGGAGAGAGGGGGCACGGAGGCGGGACATTCGCCGCTACTCAGACTCATTAAATCTCCGGCCTAAGACTGCGCAAGCGCAGCCTTTTAGGCCTTCGACCTAAAAAGGATAGACTAATTATTACTGATAAGTATAGATGTGTGATATAAGATGCTTTGGGGTTTTCTAATAATCATCTTGTTTTAGATTGTAGCTGCCGAGATAATTATTTTTATCATTCTGATACACAAAGTTTGTGCTCTGATTCTCCACAATAAATAATCAAATCACTATAAACATAAATTGGTGTGCGTGTCTACTGCTTTCTGGAAACAGGGTGATGTCTGTGCAACTATAATTAACCTCCTCAGATAGGAGTCTCTCTGACAGAGTTGTCTGACTTACAACACTCTATATCTAGATGAGCCTATCTTCTTATAGAGAAGAGTAAAAGGCACCGCCTGTTATCCTTTTTTCCGGATTAGGGGTCAATAAGAAAATTCTCTTTGGGGCTCAAATCTATCCAGGTGTTCCCCTCTTTGTGAGGGGCTGGGGGTACTTAACAACAATGTTCCATGAACCTCGCCCCAATTTAAGGAATATCTGTGTGCAATGCATATATATTTGGCAGCTAATGGTGTATGTGGGTGGTAAGAGAGAACAACAAATATTATTTGAGATTTAACCCCTTCGCTGCGGCGGCTATTCCACCACAGCGCTAAGGGGGCTGGGGGGCCGCAAGGCGCGCCCATGCTGGTGACAGAACTGCTCCGTCATCAGCCGCGGTCGCGCTGTGCTCATGACGGAGCGGTTCCGTCACGGCCCCGCCCGCTCAATGGAACGCTCAGCGCAGGCGCTGAATCCGCGCAGGCGTGCCGAGCTGGCCGTGACAGAACCGCTCCGTCATCAGCACAGCGCGACCGCGGCTGATGACGGAGTGGTACCGTCACCAGCAGGGGAGGGGTTAATAAATCATAAGGACAATGTCATGTTGATGTGGGAACATGAGCAGTTTTGAGTCCATTACACTACCTCTTTTGCAGAATGCTTGGCAACTTCTTCAGACTGCACATAAACAAGGGAAGTGTGCTATCTTGAAAGATGCTTTTTGTGGACTCCTGCATTGAGCAATATGTGCAGCCCTCATTTTTCTGTTGGGAAGGCTTTTTTTTAGTTTCGTTATTAGAAACATAACCAGTTATATTTATTTGCTCCTATAGGCAAAATCCAGTCTCACACTTTTTTCAAAGTCTCGCAGAAGTCTGCCATAGTTCTCATGTCCTCTGACAAAGGCTAATCACACATTAACCCGAAATAATATTTCCTTGTTTTTCCCCTTCAGATGGTGTGTTGTAATGCATTTGACTCTCAGAGTTTGTTTTGCATCTGCCACTGACCTTCATCTTCAGGCTACCATCACACATGTTAAACTCAGATTAGACATGATGAAACAAGCCATGATATAAATTCTCTCCCACTTCAGGTAGGCACCACAAGAAGAGTCAGAAATGGGTGTGTAGCGTACCTTTTAAACTGTCTACTAGTCTACCTGAGCTGATACTCCTCCATACTTATAGACGGACACTCACCCCAGCTGGCACACATCTAATGTAAAACACAATTATTTATTAGAAGGACGTGCATGCCAATGCACGGCCGTGGTGTTGCTTGGGAGAGGCATACCCTAGTAATGATTCCCAAGATTACAACTTCTTACAGGATTCAAATAGTAAATTTTGGTTTCCTAAACCCCCTCAACTTTTTCACCCAACATTATTTTCACTGAAAGAGGACAGGGGATAGGTAGGAGTGAGGCAGAATGTCATTTAAATTGGGGCCCTTGATATAGAGTACATCAGAATTATTGAGCTTCCAATTAACAACAAAATAAAGTTAATTTGCAGTATGATGTTTCACTCATAAGCTGTAGATCATTGGCCTGAAACTCCGATGTGGCTCCTAATGCTGTTATGAACCCCATGAAATAGAAAGGTTATCCCTACACTGATGATCAAGACCTACAACCATAGAATGCTACTGCTTGAGCTGGTTCTGGCCACTCTGTTGGCCCGATTCACAAAGGGTCTCCGCACTCGTAGTGAGACCTCCACATTGCAGTTTCTCATTGCAGAGGTCCCACCATGAGTGCGGGACACCCACCACTTGTGCGGAGACCCTTTGTGAATCTGACCATATGTGGGCAGTCTATGGATAAATGTCCTTTTGTCGACATAGACTTCTGCAACTGTTTGCCTGTAAAGCGGAGCTGCTACTTTATTTAAAGATTCTATGTAGTTCTGCAGCACCCTAGCAGCATTAGTGTGCATTACAAAGAAGATGGTGTTGATTGGTATAGAGAAGATTGAATAGCATTGTTAATTAAGGAGCACTGTGCAATACTAAAGTTCCCGTCGAGCGGATTAACAAGATTATTCCAGAGGAACCTGGAAAGGCGAGTCTTCAAATGCTTCCTGAAGGTGCAGAGAGAGGGCTGGGACCTTTAGTCAGGAGGCAAAGAGTTCCCTGCAGAAGTGGACCAATATGCAGCACACAGACTGCACAACCCCTTTCAGTAGGAGCCACGTCAGAGAGGGTGGCACTGCACACAGGATGGTTTCAGGCTTTTTATCTGAGAACTTTTAGATTGTAGTTTTATGGAAGGAGTTGCAAGAGATTGGTGTTAATAGGGGCATAAGCTCAACTCTGACAGTTTCATAATGAGTTGGAAGATTGTTCAAGTACAAGCCTAAGAGGATGACTTTCTTTTCCATGCACTGTCTCCTGCTGTGGTTTACCTATTATAATGTTGTTCTATCAGAGTTAGTTCGTTGTTTTCAGTCTAGATGTTGACTAATCAGGAAGGTTCTGAATCTCTGTTGGTTGTGTTCCGCCGTGTAAAGGGCGGGAATTCTGCCTCCTTATTTCACTGCCTCGGCGCACCATTTTAAAAACATTCAGCGACTTCGATTCGTTGTGTTAATCCCTCATTTGAATTTAGGGCCTGATTACGATCTTGGCGAATGGTATACTCCGTCACAAACGTGATAGATATCCTGTCCGCCATATTACAAGTTCCATAGGATATAATAGAATTGTAATTTGGCAGACGGAATATCCGTTTGTGACGGCGTAGCCCTATTTGCCAAGATCGTAATCAGGCCCTTAGTCTAGCTCGCATGGTTTTTTTTAAAATCATTTGATCACTTTTTGTTTATTTGCTCGTTTTTTCTGTACCAAAATGTGAATCCATATTTATTTAACAAATTAATTTTGATGGTACAATCTAATTGATTCACATTTAAATGTAATGAAATATGAAGTCCCCTCTTCTTTTAAGAACAGTCCTGGGTTACATGTTGGCACATAAAAACATCCATCTCACTGGAAGCCAAATATTGTGATTTGTTTTTACTTGTTATTTTGTTACAAACTTGTATTTTCTTTGCTGAAAGTGCGACTTAAAACAATGTTGCTTTCATTTATTTTACTCACGTACTTTTGGTTACATTAGGCACTGTTTCTAATTCTAAAAGCACACACTTTTTAAATGACTGAATGGGACTGAATAACAATAGACTTTTATTCAGTTGTGCTACCTTGATGCACTGATGAAAGGTGCCCTGGTCAGTCTGCTGTCACTAATCATCGAAGCGGCATTAGTCAACTGTGTCAACTTACATACACTCCCAGAGTCCTCAGGGAACTACGTTCAGGATTAGCAACACTACGAGACGACATCCTGACAATATCACTAGAGACAGGTGATGGGTCGGGGGCTGGAGAACGACTGGTGTGGGGCAACAGGCAGCCCTGGAAAGTGCCCCCCTGCTGGCGTGGCTTGACTGACCGGCAAATCATGAACGGCTCTGATGATGTGCTCTCTTTTCCTTTTTTGCATTTTGGACTCAGCTGAGCTTCTTCTTACTATTTCACAGCTGTACCTCCCAACCCTTCCTTACCCTGTCTCGGGTGCTCTTTCCATATCGTTCTAATTTAGACCGTTGACAGCGCTCCTGCAAGAAGGTCTCATTCTCCTCGGTTGATGGCGCTATCCAAGAGCTTGAATCTGTGTAGTGTGGGAGATGCTTTCCTCAAGAACTGGACGTTTGTGATTATAATGAATGATTCCACGTTTGCAAAGCGCAAACATATCAACCCTAAGGGTATAAAGGAGGTGGGGGCCATGGGGGCGATTAAGTGAGCTATTGCCCAGAGTCACATGATGCTGAACTGGGCTGCTGCCGGTGCAGGGAAATGAACCGTGAGCAACGCGCTTCTGAGTCAGCCGCATTGGCCTCTGCGCCACATCTCTCCCTATGAACTGAGTCAGAGCGGAAACCATGTGGGAGCAATTGTACGAAGGCAGACCTTGTAAGAAATAAACAAGAAAATAGTTTGTGCCAAACTAACATCATTTCCTTGTAGATAATGAGGCCTACATTGACTTTAGTATACACATGCCAAGTCAACATGTAGATTGCTATACATTGTTTTTATTTTGTAAGCTTTTTCATGGATCAAGACTTGGTTAGGTTAATTAAGTGTGTGGCGAGGTGGAAATGAGACTGGAGCACATTCTCAAAGGAGCACTGCATCTGTTCATGCTATGCCATCAAGAAATATAAGAAATGGAAGAGCATGTGGAACACTTAGGTGGGTGAGCCATGGGAATACCACAGACTTTGTAGGTCTCGACTCCCATTCCTACCATATCACGGCCAGGCTCCAGGAAGAGCATCAGACCGGTATGCACAACACAATCTTTTTTTTTTAATTACAGGCCCTGGCATGTGTGACTGTACTCTTGCCAAGACACTGCCCCAACATGACTAAGAAGATTATGATGTTAACCCACTCCGGGGCCCCCACAGACCCCTGCCCCCACCACATCTACCACAGAGCAGCTGACATAATCGTCCCAGAGCTTCGACGAATCATCAACCACTCATTCAAGACCACCTCCTTCACCGACGATTGGAAACAACAGGTAAAGATGATACCGGCTGCTCCGCCCAGAATCAACAATAGCTTCCATCCCCAGGTGGACAGGAGCCCCCAGAAGCACCCTGACAGTGACCAGGACCCATTATCATCATGCATTTCAGAGGCAATGCGGTGCAATTTTTGAATAGCCAGATGGACAGAGGGAGCGGAGTCTGGAATATACACGCAGCAAGAGCTGCCAATCACGCAGCATGCTTCACCTCGATCAGCTAAGATGACGTCTATAACCATACGGTTTTGGAGCACAACGAGCCTCGTCGCCTGAAGCTCAACAGTTAAGTTGGCTAAGATGTCAGTTGTTATTTTGAATACATTTTCCACTATCCTGGACAACCTCCTAATTTCTCTGCTATTGAATATGGGTCCCCAAAACGGCACTAAATCTTTGCTAAAGTCTGTGAATTGTTGTAAGGAGGTGTCGGTCTGATCAACTTCGATCTTGATAAGCTGCCTACGTTGTCTAATACGCACCGCAGTGGGTGCTGTGCGTACAGGGTGTAGCTGATGCGTCTTGTGATAATCAGATGGAGCTAGGTATACAGGGGGGTATAGGAAGGACAAGTAACAGTGCCCGGCCCAATTGCGTGGTAACCAAGTATATGCATTTTCTCCACAAACGAAATACACATTGGGTGGTGTAACTAATGCAGGGCTAATGCGTATATTCATACGAAAGGTATAATTGCAGATACTGTCCCCAACCCGTACACGGCCTATTCCTTGCACACAAAATTCAGAGGAAACATTCAAAATAGGAATGGGTACAATACGATCACCTGTAACATTTCGTGCAACAAAAAGCTGGAAATATTGAGTGGCATTGAAATTGCTAAAATCCTTAAGTTCTTCCTGCAACCAAGTATTATTCCTAACCACATGTATCTGTTCATGCATGCCTGTGGGTCTATCGTCCCCCGTCCCCCATTCCCCGACTGATTAAAACCCGCATGTTCGTCAATAAAAGACATAACCACATTATATTCTTTCACCTCCGAGTCCCTGCGACTATTACCCCAGTGACGATATATGGCTGAAAACAGTCTGAACCAAGCCTCACAGCTTCCTATATAGGACAAGAGAGAAATAGATCGTGGTTGTGCACCACGGATGGCAGGAGCCCACAAACCCAGCAATCAGTAACGTTGATAACACTGTGCGTCTGATGAAGTAGTTCAACAAATACATTCTTGGCATAAGTCTGGCGATGTCGTTCTTTGTGAGGTGCTAAAGTGTACAGCAAATGCTCAGATGGGACAGCAGTGGTCGGTAAGAAATCTTGCAAAGGGTATTTATGTTCTAAGTATACAAATAAGCCCATAAACACAGCTATAATGACAGCTAAAACCACTACAAATTCTACTTTGACCCTTGTGGTCCATGTGGAAAACATTGGCTCATAAAACGGTATGTGACGTGGTGCAATTGGAAATTCTTCTTCTAAGACAATACGGCCAAAAGGGTACATTTCTAGCTAAAAGTCCAAAAATAAACTCGGGCCTAGCAGTCCGTCCTGCCAGAGGATTCTTCTCCCTGTGTCCGTCAGAGTCTCACAGGCAGACTCCTATCGTTCATCCCAAGAGAACCGAAGTTTGGTGGTCAGAATTATTCTGTTGTACAACCTGGCCTTTTGCTGAAGTTAGTCTTTCTTTCTGAACAGAGCACAGTGATCAAAGTACCAGCTCTCAACAAGTTCAGTCCAGTGTCTCGCTCAGCACCTCAGACCAACAAGCTAGCAAGCCCTTTCTATGAAATCGAGTCTTTCCTTATCTCCTAATGTTGGGGTCTGAGGCACCGTTTTTCTGGTTTCTTGGCCGCAGGTTGTATCGCACATTACCCGGCACTTCCTGATCAGGGAATAGTACACCAGGTACTTCTTGCACATGAGAACTTTCGCTTCCGGGGTACTGAGAACAGGATTCAAAGCGCTTGCAGATTCAGTAGAGACCAAGTTCTCTGATCTCGTCACTTCCTCCTCTAGCCTTGTTTTGATCTCACAGGCGTCAGAAAAGGGTACAAATGCAGCAGCTCTCTCAGTTTCCTGCGTCAGAATTCCCCCTGGGCGTTGATGATCATAGGGAAGTGGAAACGGCAGCCTCTTCAGATGGGAGACATGGATCCAGTGTTTTCTCCCATCCACTTTAACTGCCGTCCGGGTGGCCAGGAGAATCTGCCGGGGCTCGGACCACCTTGGAGCCAAGCTGGTGTCTCGCTCAAATTTCTTCACCAGTACCCACTGGCCGGGTTGTAGTCGATGTCCGGGGCCCTCTCGTAGCGGCTGCAGTACGGAGGCTACCTGCTGATGAACAGAACGAAGGTCTTTATTTAAAGCATAGAGGTAATCGATCAACATAGGATATTTAATATCAGAAAAGGATCGTGGCCGGGGTACTCCCCACACATTAGTGGGCCTGCCGAAGATAATCTCATATGGAGAGAGGCCAGATCGGGAATGTGGGGTAACACGCAGTGACATAAGGGCTAGAGGCAAGGTGTCAGGCCATTTCAATCCTGTGCTCTCCTGTATTTTGGCCATTTTGAGTTTGAGAATACCGTTCTATTTTTCCACGAGCCCTGCTGATTGTGGATGCCGGGCAGCGTGGAACTTTTGCTTAATCTGTAGGCCCTCGCAGATATGCTTAACGAGGGCCCCATGGAAGTGCCCCCCCGTTGTCCAACCAGATCAAGCGGGGCAAACCGAAGCGGGGCACAAACTCTTTGAGAAGGGCCTTAGCTGTGGCCATGGCAGTATTTTCCTTAGTGGGGTAGGCCTCAACCCATTTGCTAAAAGCACACACTAACACCAGGACGTATTTAAAATTATTAACACGCTCCATATGAATGTAGTCCATTTAGAGTACTTCAAAAGCCAGCGTCGGAGGTGCAAAATTCCCACTCAGAACATTCTCTCCCTTCCCCGGATTGTGTTGTAAACAAACCATGCAGTATTGGACCAACCGGACAGCCGTCCTTTGGATATTAGGGTTGTTCCAAACTGGATCCAGAAGCCCACAGATACCTTTCGCTCCTATGTGTGTAGGGCCGTGCGCCATAGTCACAACGGCCTGTACTAGTGCATTGGGAAGTAACCATCTTTGTTTCTCTGTCAGATCAACCCAACAATTATTTTCATCCAATCTTCCTACCTCCTTTTCCCATCTCTCTAATTCTGCGGGTGTAGCCTCCTTCTGTAATACTCCCACGCTTTCCATGGTGTTATCGAACAATTCAGATTCCTCCACCCATCTTGCGGAAGAGTTCACAAACATTGTTGACATTGGGGACTGTGCTGTCTGTTTGGCCACCTGATCTGCGAAGGCATTTCCTTCCCCCACCTCATCCACTATTGCTTTGTGCGCACTGCATTTAATGATGGCTAATTTCTTGGGCAAGGTGAGGGCGTCTAACAGCTGCAAAACCAGGGGACCGTTTTGTATTTTCTGACTATGGGAAGTAAGAAAACCCCTGTCATATGGATACTTCGTTACATATATTGCGTTAAGTTAGCATGAGTGTATTACATGTTTAAACAGCCGGTTTGCCTTCGGCTTCAGTTTTGCACACGACACATACTTGTTGTTGTAGCTTTCACCCTAGAAGCGATGAGGTGGTTTATTTGAGAATAATATGTTATTTCTATGCTATCAGCTTTGCCTGGTACACTTGGTACAACTGTCTGCACACTGAGAGCTGCACACTCTAAGATTAACCTAACACAAGGTTGCTGGGAGGCCTGATCCTCGCACCACATTAGACATAACACAAATAATGTTGATGCCAACATTTTGGGCTCTACGCGGGTTTAAGATAGAGTTACACGGAATGAACGTAGACACTTGGTGCTGCGCATGAAGAGAGCTGGTAGCTGTTGATGTGAACTGCTCCTACTGACATTGAGAGGTATGGGGCCGCCCTGCTAAAGCCCGAATGAGACCTTCATATATATAAAATAATATGCTAGATAGGGTGCGCGAAATATAGGTGCTATCGAATTCTATAGAACTTGCATTATAACATGCTAGCACCTTTTGCTTACTATGGATTAGTGACTATGCTGCTGACTCTGATTTTTATAATCTGCATTTTGGTATTATACAAGATACTGCGTTTGAGAACTTTGCATTGAATAATAAATATTTCAAACTTGCACTTGTGTTCTTTGACTCTCAGTTTTGGTTTGAAATGATTATATAACGAAAGAGTGTTCATGTGTTCCACGATTCCTGAGGTATTCTAAAGATCATGTTCTGGTTTGTCTAAGACATGGATCATTCCATAATGATCCATGAGACACTGTAGCTAGCTAGGTAAGGGGATTTCTGACACTGAGATGAGTTTTGGATCATCCTAACTCACTGAGGTTCTAGATCTCTATGCACAGTTCTGTGGCTGTCTGTGTAAATGTTGACTTCAAGTCCCTCACTCAACTCACAGGCTCGCAATAAGGCCATAAGTTCAGCGGCTTGGGCTGACCGGTGAGGGACTCGGAATGTTTCGACCACTGTCTTCAAAGTCGTAATTGCATATGCAGCTGTTGTTGTTCCATCTGCTAGTTTAAAACAGGATCCATCTACATATAACTCCCCTTGGGGTTCAGCTAGAGGAGTGTCCGTGAGATTGATCCTGCCCTTAGTTTCTTCTTCAGTGCGATAAATGCAATCATGTATGTCATCAGTAAGTTCACCCGTAGGGAGTGGTAACAACGTGGCAGGATTCAGTGTTGCACATCGGGTGATTGTAATATGTGGTGCAAACAATGTTAGTTTATATCCAGTGAGGCGTGCACTTGTAAGATGCTGTGTTTTTGTTTTGTTTAGTGATGTGTCCACAGCATGTGGCACCATCACTGTTAGGTTAGAATTTAGGACGAGTCCTTCCGACTGCTGGATTGCCACTGCAACAGCTGCTGTGGCCCTCAGACAGCTAGGAAGTGCTCTTGCGACATTATCTAATGTGGCTGACAGATAAGCGCAAGGTCTTTGCTTACCACCAAAGTCCTGCGTTAACACTGAAAGTGAACAACCGTCGACCTCATGCACGTACAGTACAAAAGGTTTACGGTAGTCAGGAGTGCCCAAGACCGGAGCGGAACATAAAGCAGTTTTCAAAGAGTCAAAAGAGTGCTGGCATTCATCCGTCCATGGGAGGGGTTCATGCACGTCCTTAGTAGTCAGATGCAACAGAGGTTTAGCAAGAAGGGAAAAATTAGGTATCCATTGTCGGCAGTAAGAGGTTATGCCAAGAAAAGCGCGAACTTCGCGTTGCGTGCAAGGAACAGACATTTTAGCAATAGTAGTAATACGTTCAGGTGTTAGTCGTCTACCCTCCTCCGATAGTAGATGACCAAGGTAGGTCACCTCCTGTCGACAGTATTGAAATTTTGACAATGATACCTTGTTCCCCTTAGCAGCCAAATGGTGTAGCAATTTAACGGGGGCAGCCTTGCCACCGTCTTCTGTGTACGAGGCAATCAGCAAGTCATCCACGTATTGCAAAAGGACATTGCCCTCCGGCAAGTCCAGATCGTCTAATAAAGCCTTAAGGGCTTGGCTATATATGCTCGGGCTTTCAGTATAGCCTTGAGTTGCGCGACAGAAGCGGAAGCTGCGTCCAGATAACGAGAATCCGAAGATCTGCCTGCTATCAGGATGAATGGGGATACTGAAGAAGGCATTCTTCAGATCTATGACCGAAAAGTACTGGGCAGTCGGTGGAATCATCGTAAGGATCGTGGTGATGTCTGTCACCACGGGATACTGCGGTACCACGATTTTATTGACGGCTCTATGGTCAATCACAAAACGATAAGCAGCGTCCTGACCCGGTTCACCAGAATCAGAACTTCTTTTCAAAACCGGAAGAATCTGGCTGTTGCAAATATTAGCAGCCGTTTCCTCCACTACTCCCTTGTCGATTAGGTCTTGAATAATCGACAGCAAAGCCCGATCCCCTGCAGGTGCTATTTTGTACTGCGGGATGCGTAGCATTTTCGCACCTTGTTTCAGCGTAATGTGAACCGGGGGAATATCCAGCTTACCCACATCGGCATCACCCGTTGCCCAAAGCGTGACTGGGATGCCATCAAACTCCGGGGGAAGAGGTTCATTTTTGGCGAAACACTGTTTCATGTGTTCAGTGCAGGGTCGAATTGTCAAATAGACCCCGTCAGCAGAACAACATATCCAAACCCAGCAAGTTCTCTCCACAATGAGAGGTCAGCAAAAGAGAAGTGGCAATAGTGGCGGACCGATCAAGAAGGGGAGAGGTTTGGAGATGGGACTGACAACTGGGACTCCCGAGAATCCCACTGAGACATTATTTTGCCCGGACAGAGCCGCCCCTGGAACCAATGATCGAGCAACAGAACTATT
The DNA here is from genome assembly GCF_964263255.1 of Lissotriton vulgaris. NCBI lineage: Eukaryota > Metazoa > Chordata > Amphibia > Caudata > Salamandridae > Lissotriton > Lissotriton vulgaris. The sequence continues at coordinate 660,745,733 of NC_141693.1, forward strand.
CATTGCTCCTGTGTCGATTAGGAAATTCTCAGAAGTCCCCAACACTTCCCCCTTTACATAAGGTCCCTTTTGATTGACCGGGATCGACACTTGGCCCCTACTCTGTCCCTGGCTGTCCTATGCTTGTACGTATGCATCCTGATCTTCGTATTCGTAATCATCATGATAGTACTGCTTGCCCTGATGGTTATCAAAATGGTTACGTTCAGACTTCAGACTTGCCTGATCCTTCTTCTCTGCGCATATCATTCTCTGCGCATATCATTCCGGTCGGGGCCTCCTCGTCCACGTCCTCGCCCTCGGACTGCTCCGTTTTGGGCAAGCAACAACGGACACTGTGCTTTCCAATGCCCCTCCTCTCTACAATAGGAACACTGGTTCAAGCCCACAGTGGGAGCCCCGCCCGTGCCTCGGCCTGTACCCGCCCCTCTGGACATGGGCCCACTAGCTCCTCTTCCCCCTCCTTGTCCCCGAACTACCTGCTGTAGCAATACTCGTGTTTTAAGGTCCTTGGCCTTCTTTTACACTTTCTCCTTACATTCATTTTCTCTATGTTCATAGTACTGGGCCATGCTTAAAATTACAGAAGGGGTAGAAGTAGTCCAAGTACTTTCTGCCGCTTGCCAACGTGCAGAAATTTCCGGAGCCAAGTTTGTAACTAATCTATTCACAAACAGCCTAATTCCACCTTCCGTAGCCAAATCCTGCCCACTGAAGTCAATGAGAACTCCTTCAAACCTAGTGAAGAAGTCTGACACACTCTCATCCTTTTTCAGCCGGCAAGCGGTCAGCTTGTCCCAGTCGACCTTACGCGGAGGTATCAACGTGTGCATAAAGGCAATAATTTTTGCAGGCAAGGATGTTATTTCATTCCTAGGCTTGTCTCCTGGTTTGCGATCTCGATCCCACCCTCGTAACTCGTCCCACGTCCCGCCCAGTTCAGCATGATCAGAGAAATGCACCTACTGCCATATATCAACGGGCACAAGCAAACCCAAAGAATAGCTCAACGTCTGCTAAGGGCATTACGGCAGAGGCCGCAGCTTCGGTCAGTTCCTTGTAATAGGCGGTAGGGTTCTTTCGGGGGTCGGGCAGTTGGGATTTCAGAGAAAGGACCTCACTTCTTTTCCATGGAGTGTACACCCATTGCTCCTGAAATCGGGCGTCTATCTGTGCTCGGGTGATCTGTTGATTATCATCGCGCAGTTCGGGAACTTCGGGATGATAAATGGGATGGACCTCTCGCATGGGGTGCTGCGAAGTCCACTGAGGTAGTGGGTGCTCTGAAGTCCACTGAGGGCTTTTTAGGAACAATCTGCCTCGATACTGGACCAAGGTGACTACGTTTTTGTACACCTCCTGTGGGGTCAGATTAAATCTATGAGTCCAGTCTCGAATCTCGTACAGTATCTGAGGAGCGCTCCTGTTATTGAAGCTGACCTCCCAAGACCAAATGAGGGAATTAGACATTTGGAATATCACATGTTGTTGCATCACCGGTTCTAAATCTTTCACCGTACTCCATATGTCTTCCACTGTATATGCATCACTCCTTATCCATTTGACGGCCTGATCTGCTAACACTTCCTTTTCACCATATGCCACAGATGATCTAGTGAACAGTCGTTTACCATCCATCCCTCCGGATGCCCCTCTCGGGGTCTGATCCGCCATACCGGGCGTGGTGCTGGCCGAATGAGAGACCCCTACGGGACTCGGGATGCTCAATTGTACGCGAGGGAAGAGTAGGGTCTGTCTAGAATCGGGGACAAGGGTAACCAGGTCCCCAGTGGAGGGGGATGGGATGCCGGCGTCCTGTCCAGAGCCGGCAGAGCCTCGTTCCTCTGGTGCGGACGCTTGGGGTGCAGCCGCCGTTTGAACAGGGACCGCAGGATATACGCGCTGCGGGGCATATGGCGGAGGAGGTCTTTTGTCTAGCAGATCCTCAATCTCATCCTCAGCTTCATTTCGCGTTACATAGCTTTTATCAACTTGTAGCCTAAATCGTCTCTCTTCTTTTTCAATATTCTTTTCTGTTCTATTCTTGTCATGCGCAATAGCTTTCTGCGTTATAGTTTGCCCTTGCTGTATCTTGAGGAGTTTCTCTGACTGAATACGCCTTCTCTTAGCCTCTTTCTGCCATTTGTTAAGAGAGTCAAACATGGCCTGTCGGCTGCGTTTAACGAAGAGGCGCTCTTGTAAATACTGAATCTTTTTCTCATCAAAAGATCCAGTTTTCGGCCACTGCAGTTCAACATTATCTTTGGTATATTTGTGCCACAAGGAATTAAAAAGAAGGGGGCCAATACCGTGCTTGCAATACATATCATGGCTAGGTGTTCCCTCCGGAGGGGCTGGCTGACTTTCGTCTAACCTCACGCTTTCACGATGGACACAACCAAAGCATAATTTGCTAAAGCAAGGCATTTCCCCTTCTCTATTCTATTTAAGCTGAAAAGGAATCGAGTGTTATTCACAAAATACAGAATCAAGTATCATTAATCACAGTTCTCTCATTCACATGGCCATGTTTCCATTCAAAGTCATACTCGCGTTGCAAAATAACCGTTCAACTTGACATAAAACGACAACACCAAGCTTTTGTATACCTCAAAACAGATAAAACAAAGAACAAAAATGCCAATGTTGCAAAAAGGTGGAGCCCGTCGACTCCCACCTACGGAGAACTCTTTCAAATATCCAAAGCTGCAAAGAACATTTTCCAACAACAGTCTTATCCTTAGACTGCCTGGAGATAGTCTACGCAGGTTTCTAAACCACAGACCAACCTACAGGCCATCCAACAGTATTCATGGTTCACCTCCCGGACTATGCTGGCTAAGCCCGCTTTTTCAAGCGCCGCTCCAGATCTGTCCGAGCGCTACCCAATCTCAACTGTCGGCGTTCCCGAGGACAATCCGGCAGAGTGAGAACCGCAGTCCTCACGAAAGGCGTATAGTCGCTATCTCCAGTGTTTCCACACAAATCAAACCAGAGGCATCTGCACCTGCAATTTCAACGTTGCCCCGTCAGACCCCCTATTCAGAGTATCTCCGTGACCACAGGTCACCAAATGCCAAGTACCAAGTCCAGAATCCAACACAAAACAGGACAAAACACTCACCTGGTGCACACAGGTCTGATTGCACGTTCTCCACTGCCAACTCCTGATAAGGCCAACGTGGGTGGTTCTCGGGTCACACCCGAAGGACTCCGGCGTGGGGCCACTAGCATCTGAGGTCCTCGCGATCGGGAGGGCAAAGCAAAACCCCAAATTCTCGTTGGTCTATTCTGCAACTCCCCCGATCTGGAGCACCCCTTTCAATGTCCCGATTGTCTTCTGAGATACAAAGGGACGACCCCAACGCGGAGTCCCGGCGGAGTCGCCAACTGAAGTACTGAAAATTATTCACCACCACCCAATTATAGTTATATTCACAACCAATCCCATTCCCATTACCAATAATCAGTCAGTTGGCAGTGTAGAAGGTCCAAGCATTTATTAGAACAAACAAAGTCTGCCAGAGGAGCTCCTTACGACCTAACCCCACGAGGTCCACCAAGAAGACTGCTGGCACACTGTCAGGACATCACATACATACAGTTGCATTTGCGAAATCATGGCCAAGCATGAAAAAGTACAAGCTGGTACATTGTGGTACAGAAAGGAAAGGCCATATATGGCACACAAAGCACTCTTAGTTTAGCTCATCCCAGATTAGCAAGGTCGAACTGGTGACTCCCTTCTGCAGCTTTTAGACAGTCCTCCCCGCACCCCTCCTGGAATGTGCTTATCGGGCCTTCTCTTGCTACCTACAACCTTGACAGGCCTAACGAGCTGAAACAGCAATTCTGCAACAGTTGGGTTATTTCTCAGGAGAACGCTTTACAGAAAAAGGATTGAATGGGGTCTGTTAATGTAAGGCTTCGAGCGAGGCCACAAAATGGCGCCGGTCAAGCCAAGAAAGTGTAAAATACAGAGTGGTGCAAGCTAGAATTCTAAAACATGATGGGCGGATTTTTGCTAATGTTTGCGTGCATAGACTAAAACATTTAGATACATCATGCTAAGTCGAAAATCAATGCCGGTTCCTCAACACGCCAAGATCAACTCTCCCCTGAAGAAACTCTCGGCGGAACCCACCGACCTCAAAAACTTCAGACCGATTTCCTTACTCCTGTACCCAGTGAAAGTCATTGAAAAAGCAGTCAATGGCCAGCTCACCTCCTTCATAGAAGAAAATAACATCCTCGACTCCTCCCAATCTGGTTTAAGGAAAAACCAAAGCACCGAAACCGCCCTTCTCTCTGCAACAGACGACATCCGCTCCCTCCTCGACAGAAGAGAGACTGGCTCCCTCATCCTCCTAGACCTCTCTGCAGCTTTTGACAGTCTCTCACCGCACCCTAGCCCGCAGACCTCACAACCCAGGAATCCAGAACAAGGCCCTCAACTGGATCCGCTCATTCCTATCCGGCAGAACGCAGCGGGTCAGACTGCCACCCTTCCTGTTGGATCCCACACCAACCACCTGCAGAGTCCCCCAAGGATCCTCCATCAGCCCCACCCTGTTCAACGTCTACATGGCTCCGCCCGCAACCATTGTCAAATCCCATGGACTCAACATTGTATCCTATGAAGACGACACCAAATCATCCTCTCCCTATCCAAAAACCCAACATCTCCAAACACAACTTTCAAGAAGGAATGGAATCAGTCGCCAGGTGGATGAGGAACAGCTGCCTACAACTAAACACTGACAAAACCAAAGAACTCAAAATGGGCCCACACCCCGACGCCTGGAACGACACCTGGTTTCCCCCTGCCCACAGGAACCTACCCTCCCCCGGACCACGCAAGCAACCTCGGAATCATCCTGGACTCTGAACTCAAAATGGACTGGCAAATCAACGCTGTCTCGTCTTCCTGTTTCCACATGCTCCATCTCCTATGAAAGACCTTCAACTGGATTCCCCTCGAACACAGGAAAACCATCACTCACACCCTCACCAGCAGCAGACTGAACTACAGCAACACACAATACATCGGAATCAACAAGAACCTCACCTGCAAACTCCAGAACATCCAAAACGCCTCTGCCAAACTAGTCCTCAACGTACTGCGCCACTGCCACATCACCCAACACCTGTGGGCACTACATTGGGTCCCCGTTAAGAAGAGAATCACCTTCAAGCTTCTTACCGACGCCCGCAAATCCCTACTCAACACCGGTCCTGCCTACCTGAACCACCGCCTCTTGTTCCACGCACCCCAAAGATCCCTCTGCTCTGCTCAGCCCAGCTCTCCCTTGTCACGGTACCACGTATCAAGAAGACCAGAGCATGAGGCCATTCCTTCTCCTTCCTTGCAGCCAAAGCATGGAACACCCTCCCTCTCCACCTCCGACAGACGCCAACACTCTCCAAGTTCATGAAGTACCTCAACACCTGGCTCTTTGAATCGCCTTGAAAGTCCGGGAGCTGCGCCCTATCCTCACAGCACCTTGAGACCCTATCGGTGAGTAGTTGTGCTTAACAAACCCATGATTGATTGAACGTCTTTGAAAGTTTATTTAGATGCTAGTTCCTTCTTCCCTCAAGTTTCTGCAGCATGCGTAAGGTCTGCTCATGCTTCTGCTTCTCTGCTGCCTTATTTTTCTTTGTTGTACACATTGGTATCCTCTTTCCAATCGAGGGTGCCACTTGTATTGCAGATTAGGAGTCCTTTTTCTGTGATATTGACAGTCATAAAGTCAGTTGCAGTACCTGGTTTAAATCATTCAAGTTCATTAAGTTTTATTTCGAATTATAAGGTACCTACACATTGCCTCACCATGAGACTTGTCCGAAGTTGCCTCAACAGCTTCATATTTGGGCTCATGCCAAGGTTCTTGTACAACATAGAATAACTTGGACTCGTCAGTTGCCTCCAGAAGACAAATCTTCCAACTTATGTCAAACCCAGATAGGGCTGGGTAATCTGTGGCAATCATCTGCCCTCAGGATCTGTAATAGTGCATAAAATGCACAGCAACTCCTTGAAAGGAAGAAAGTCATGAACTTTGTACAAAACAGCTTAGCAAATGGGCCACAAAAATATCACACAAGCACCGAATGAAGCAGCCTCAACCACATTTGCTGTAGTGACCTTTTCTCCTTTCTTCCTGAATACTTCCCACTAATGGGTTGGCAACACTGTAGAATGATTTAAGGCCCATTTGTACCACCGCCTCTCAGGAAGATTGGTTCCAGCATCATCATAGCTTCCCACCATTGCTGATTGGGATCGGTAGAATTATACCTTTCTTGTGGGGCTTTCTCCGTACAGAAGTGGAAGAGCACCCAGAGGGTCCCCTCCAAACACGGGAGTGGAATCTCTTCAGACCACCAACCCATGCGTTTTTTTAAGGAAGGACGGTTGTGAAGAATTTCCCTTTAAAGTTCTTTATGGTTTTCCTGTTCTTGTTTGGTCTCTTTGGGCATTTCGTCTCTCAATAATGCTACACCCTTTTCCCAGGATTCTTCCTATGTGGATTCCATTTGAGCTGCAAGAATCCTGCGTAACTGTGTCCATGGTAACTGGCAGAACTGTGCCGATCGAACCCTGGCTGATCATGCCCCACATTGTGATATTGGTGCGTCTTGCCCTGCTAATAAATTGACTCATTGCAGCATGATTCTCTGTGCTAAGTAACGTGGGCTTCATATCTTTTTAGAACATGTTGAACTATGCCTATTGCATCCTGCTGAACTGTGCCCTACACTGAGTGATTGGTGTCCCTTTCAAGTCCCATGCGCGTTTAGACTTCGACAAGTTAGCAAAATGTGCCCTACAGCAGGTGCCGGAGTTTCTTTGCATTCTATTAAGGGTTGTGCAAGAAGTGACCCAAATGTCTGTAGTGGCTGTGCTTCCATGTACACCGACACACAACTTCTATGCAGCCTGTTCAAACTAAGGTCATTGATTTTCCAAACTACTTCACATTTCCACTCAGATTCACATTGGTGCATATATATCTATTTTACTACTAGTGTACAGCAAACCTCGAAGCATAACACCCCTCAACAAATTCATCCCTCCTGACAAGGCACTCAACATACCTCAAAATCAATAAGAAGCAAACCTCTAGAGAACTAGTCATGCCAGGTTATGGCACACCCAGCATATGTAACACTAACATGATTGTCCCAGACTAATTTGACTCTCCCCACTTCCTCTTTGAACCCGAAAACCACAACATCAGCTGTCTTTCACTCCCATCCTATCTCCCTTTATTAACTCTCTTCAAAACGCAAATAGAAGTGGTAAAGATATGTTTCACTTTTACAATTCTTTCACCTACACAAAGCCTCAATTTCAAGATTCATGCCCACCCTCTTTTGAACATATCTCTCCAATGAGCCGTGACAACTTCAATCTAAGAACTTCTAGCTAGGCAGTCTGTTTAAATGAAGTAAGGCAACCCCATGGAGCATTGTTCAGTATTTACTTAATATAATGAAGATTTAGAACGAAATGAAGGATGCACAGACTATATTTACCAACATCGTACGGGGTCTTTCTGAAAACACACACAGGCGAAAAGTTCTGAGCTACATTGTTTATCATTTCTACGACGTGTATGTATGCTAAACGAATGTTTTAGAAGTTCTGAAAACACAAAAAAATCATAAGGAATTTCTGTACATTTCTAAAAAGGAGTGTTTTTACGTTTAATTTCTGAAGGAAGACAAAGCAAAAAGCAATGGTACTAATGGATACAGTCTAGGATTTTTAAAGGATTTCGACTGTGACGAAAATATGCACACAACCCTTTCTAGGTGTTCTCCAAATTATTTTGTCCGATCTGGAGAGGAAGACTTGTCCCTTTCCCCATATAATAAACAAACAATGGCAAATGAAAGCCTTCTGATCTTGTTAAGAGGATGCAATGGTCAATATTTTTTATATTTTTAATTTTAAGCATGTGCAAAAAAAAGTAAAGATAAGAAAAAAAATAAAGTATACAGCTCCCTAAAAGTAGTTACAGTATGTTTGCAATAAAAAAGTTTTAAAAAATTGCTATAAACCTATTCTGATTTTAATGTACATTACAGGGAAATTTAATTCGTATTGGTGCAAAAAGTACTATGTATTTTGAATTGTAGCATGAAGACATTGTTTAAACTGTCGTTTTACTAAAAAAGTACTAAGAAAAAACATTGGAAAGAAAAAACATTGGCTCTGTAAAGTATTGTCCCACTAGTCTGGCACTGTATAGCAATTTTTTGTTGGTGGCTTTGTACAATTGACCAGGAAAAATGCTTTCATTCTCATTGCAAGTGAGTCAGTGACTAAAGTGGGCTGACCCATTGCACCATGGTATATGCAGATCAGGGCGGAAGCAAAATTGTAATAACGGATGTATGGGGCTGACCCAAAGTCCCTTTATGTGTATATGTATTTATTTTTAATTTAAGATTTTTTGTTTTTTTACGGGAGGTAAGCAACACTGCAAAAGCGGTCTCTAGGCCAGACCTAAAAATGGTGGCGGTTGCAAACTTTAGACTACTTTGACGCAGCTCAGTTGTAAACAATTGTGATGGACATGAAAGTAGAATATCTGAAAACCTTAGGATGACATGATCAACCAATCTATGGACTCACAATGGGAGGTCATACCAGTGTAATCTGATTGATGATGTTTTTTGTATGAGAGACAATGGATTCGTTTCAGTTAAGAGGGATGGGTGTTGACTGCTTGAGTTCAGGATAGTGCTTGAAACTCTTTATCAAGGATGTCTAATGAGCACATGAAGCAGCGCTGGTTAGGGATCAGCTGTGGTGAACTGTTTCAGAGCTTGGAGTGTGACATGTCACAATGCACACTAGTGAAAAGAGTTGAAGTTAAGGATAGAATTATGAAAGCAAATCCAGCTATACATTGCCGCATCTCAGTAATCAATATTTGTAAGTATTTAATTCTGGAATTTAGTGGGAGAGTCGGAAAGAAAGGTTTACTTTTTGTGTGATATGTGTGACCCCCAGACTGAGTTGAATAAAGGGGCGAGGGGGTGAAACTAAGATTTAGTTACAATTTCGCTGTTAAGTCCAGAGTCATATTTTTGCATCTAAGAACATTTGTGAGCAGTTAGGAACAAGAATTGTGAGCCATGTAACAGACAAAAGATCTCTGCTTTATCTTACGTAAGCAAAAGAAACAATTGACGGACGGAATGCTGGACAATGCAAACATTCACCCCCAGTCACAAGGGTCTGGGTTAAATTCATCATTCTTTTGCTCACCACACCACCCCAGTTTGGACCCAGCCATATGCAAATCAGTCTTGACCCTGTTCCTTGTGAGAACAGTCCAGCCCGAATTGTCAAGCCAGGTCCTCCCTGGACCGGAAACAAGCATCCTGGGACCGGTTTCAGGGCATCGCTCTTCATCAGCCAGGCTAGCTTGAATCCAGTGGTATAGTAAGCACAGGACCCACGTCTTGGCACACCCTTCCCACTTAGGGCGACTTATGCAAAAGAAACAATTGATGGACGGAATGATGGAGAATGCAAACAATCACCTCCAGTCACAAGGATCTGGGTTAAGTCCATCATTCATTTGTTTACCACACCACCCCAGTTTGGACCCAGCTGTATGCAAATCAGTCTTGACCCTGCTCCTTGTGGTAACAGTCAAGCCCGAACTGCTAAGCCAGGTCCTCCCTGGACGGAAACAAGCATCCAGGGCATCACCCACCCTTCATCAGCCAGTTAGCTTACGAAAGAACTCAAATGTCTTCAGTATCTGACAAAGGTGTTTGGAACGCCACATGAATATAATGTATTCAATACATTTTCTAGTTGATTCATTTAACACAAACATGATGCCAGGGTCACTTCATGGTGCAGGTAACTGATGAAAGTTTCAGTAATCAATTTGATACAAGTGAAAGAAAGAAAACAGATGAAAGTTTCAGTAATCAATTTGACAAGAGTGAATGGAAGAAAGCAGATGAAAGAGAGAGAAACACAGAGAAACAAGAATTTACAATGCAATGGTCTCAGCATCATTAAAGGTAGAGCTATTGGCATTGCTCATGACATTTCTTTAAATCGTAAATAAATGGCATTGTCATTTACATTGCCAATAGCTTAATTGTTAAATAAATGGCATTGTAATTTACAATGGGCAACTGCAAGACTTTGTTTGTAATGTAAGCCATGCTTTCGCAGTATTGTTGAATTTCATTATCGTCGCCTAGTGCTATTTTTCAGCCGTATATAGCGTCAGTTTTGTGGAGGTGCACCCTGCACGCTCACACACTGCTCACCCTACACACTCACACACTGCTCACCCTGCTCACCCTGCGTAATGCGAAAAGACCAAGCTCTGCCCTTCGGCCTGTGTTGTAATCGCACAGTAGGTTGTGAGTAGCTGTGCTTGATTGGTTGAGGCAACCCCTCCGTGCTGCTCCCTTCACAGAGGGCTGGCTGCCTCAATCAAGCTCCCACGTTTTCAGCTGTTCTTTGTGTTATCTCCTGTGTGTCAGTGCACCGCGTAAGCGCACAAGCATACCCTGCTCTCTCTGGAACAGGCAATCAGCACTCACCACTCTGCACTCACCACTCTACACACTCACTCTGCACACTCACTCTGCACACTCACTCTGCACTCACACTCTGCACTCACACTCTGCACTCTGCACTCACTACTCTGCACTCACTACTCTGCACTCACAGTCTGCACTCACTACTCTGCACTCTGCACTCACTACTCTGCACTCACTCCTCTGCACTCACCACTCTGCACTCTGCGCTCACTACTCTGCAGTCTGCACTCACTACTCTGCACTCACTACTCTGCACTCACTACTCTGCACTCACAACTCTGCACTCTGCACTCACTACTCTGCACTCACTACTCTGCACTCACTACTCTGCACTCACAACTCTGCACTCTGCACTCACTACTCTGCACTCACTACTCTGCACTCTGCACTCACTACTCTGCACTCACTACTCAGCACTCACTACTCTGCACTCTGCACTCACTACTCTGCACTCACAACTCTGCACTCACTACTCTGCACTCTGCGCTCACTACTCTGCACTCACTATTCAGCACTCTGCACTCACTACTCTGCACTCACTACTCATTACTCTGCACTCACTACTCTGCACTCACTACTCTGCACTCTGCACTCACTACTCTGCACTCACTACTCTGCACTCTGCACTCACTACTCTGCACTCACTACTCTGCACTCACTACTCTGCACTCTGCAATCACTACTCTGCACTCACTACTCTGCACTCTGCACTCACTACTCTGCACTCACTACTCTGCACTCTGCACTCACTACTCTGAACTCACTACTCTGCACTCACTACTCTGCACTCACTACTATGCACTCCTCAATCACTACTCTGCAATCACTACTCTGCACTCACTACTCTGCACTCTTCAATCACTACTCTGCAATCAGTACTCTGCACTCACTACTCTGCACTCACTACTCTGCACTCTCTACTGTGCACTCACTACTCTGCACTCTGCAATCACTACTCTGCAATCACTACTCTGCACTCACTTCTCTGCACTCTGCACTCACTACTCTGCACTCACTACTCTGCACTCTGCACTCACTACTCTAAACTCACTACTCTACACTCACTACTCTGCACTCACTACTCCGCACTCACTACTCTGCACTATGCAATCACTACTCTGCAATCACTACTCTGCACTCACTTCTCTGCACTCACTACTCTGCACTCAGTACTCTACACTCAGTACTCTGCACTCACTACTCTGCACTCACTACTCTGCACTCACACTCTGCACTCACTACTCTGCACTCACTTCTCTGCACTCACTACTCTGCACTCTGCACTCACACTCTGCACAGATGCATGACTGGGTATACACTCTTGTTTTTTTAAGTCCTACACTGGATAGTAGGTGCCGTTGGTTCTCGCATTTGACATCACTGGCAGTGGCCGGAAGCAGGGCAAGCAGCAGTGGCCTCCTCAGAAATATCTTGGGCCCTGGCACTTATTATGGCACAAATTAAACACTGCTAACAAGGGATTTTGCTTTCTAGCAACCACGTCACTGCCTCATTATTTACTGCTCTGTTTTCACTTATGTTCATGGACACATCATTGTTTTGTGCTTCCGCGCCAGTGGAGCTTTCCGTTAATGTACTTGCACGCAAACCGCAACCTGTTGCATAACTTGCAGATTTCAACAAAAAACATATTGTGCCTGACCCGGCAGACTCCCGAGCAGCCTTCGAGGCATGCACCTCTGCCGAGCCGAGGCCCAGGAGGAGAGGCTGGAGTGCACGCGCCCCCAGCATCATCCAGTCCTTACACTAAATGCACACGCTCCAGGAATGCCAAATACAGTTCCAAGAGTTCCGGGAGCAGACAGCAAAGAATGGTGCACGCGCGCTAGCATCTGGATTCAATTACGGCGCCCCCTGACAGCTGGTAATTGATGATTTATACCCTTCTGCTGCGTGTCTCCGCACAGAATATGCAGGAAGTGGAGAAACTCTACAGACTATGGCCTATTGCGTGCTGCCTTGTAAAAAGACAGCCATGCGATGGCCAATTGACATGCAGCTGCCATAAATAACTAACAGAATTCACGCGCTTCTCTGGAATGTGTAGGTTAGCTTGTCGAACTGCTCTCTAAAGGACTCTGAAGCCACACCCACTTCGTGGGATGTAGGCCGAGCCCTGAAAACAGGAAGAGGCTCTCGTGTTACTTGATGGGGTTTAACGGCAGAAAGGAAGTCTCAGTTCTCTAAAGAGGTCTGGTTCTCTCAGGAAACAAAAAAATGGGAAGCCCGATTAGGGATGATCCCGATATAAATGTTTCTTTGAAGAGCTTGGTATTCAGAGATTTAAAAAAAAATATTTAAAGGTTGCAATTGACCTAAGGTATTGATTCAGCAAGTTCTAGGTAGGCTGCCTTTACTCTAATTGTTTTCTCTTTAAGATTGTCCTCTTGTATTTAGGGGACAAATATCATTTCTTTTGCTGGGTATGAGGTCTAGGCCAGGGATATAGCAGACAGTCACAGCTTGGAGGTGCTTGGAACCATATCCCAAACTTATTGTAAGACTAAACTCAGAACCAAACTCACAGGGTATATACATATCAAACTAGTTTTGGAACATCACTTACTTTCCTAGCCCATGTAGGTCAGAAATAGTTGTGTTTTCTGTAATCCTGACCTCCATTTCGGAGCTAGCAAGATATTAAAACCTTTCTCTCAACAGCAAACATACATTCCTAAAGTGTTAGTGGTCTTAAAATGTTGATATGTAGGTGGATATAGGGAGACATGTATCCACCGAAAAAAAGGTGTGCTAGTTTGGTGCAATTTGGCTTTGAGTTGTTATTGTAAGTATTGTGTTGAGGTTGAGCCTGTGCAGCGCATGCGCTTCTATGTTAGGCATACTGTAAGAGGTAGGGCCTTGAAGCTCCTCCCAAATTTTTCATTGGCTTGTGTCATTGTCCACTGTAAACCGTGGCTGTTAATTGGTCAAAAGGCTTAGTAGTCCCTCCTTAGTACCGCTTTGTCTTATTTTGTAACCTCCCATGGCGACAACCCCTGTTACATGTGTTGTTGCTCGATAGGCTTTAATTACAGCCTACGAGCACTATTTTCTCAAATAGCGTTGCCCTGCCTGGTGTTGCAGGCAGGACATGCTCTCTCCTAATGCTTTTTAAAAAATTGTATAGCACACATTTGCAATGCAATAGGTCTCTCATTTGAGAGAGTATACGCTATTGGCACTGTAAATAACAATGCATTTTATTAATCTGCTTTAAAAACAACACATAAATAAAAAGCATTGTCATTTACAATGCCACTAGCTCAAACTCTCATAAATGAAAGACCTATTCTATTGCAAATGCTTGTTTTCTGTTGAACACATTTAAATATGGACATATTCGAGATATTCAAGAGAAAGGCTACTAAAGCAGTGCAGGGTGTACAATAGATGTCCTGAAGACCTTAAAGGTTAAGGCATGGAGAGAGAGGTGGGCACTGGAAAACAGAAAGTAGAGATTCAAATGTTTGTATTTATTTTCTATGGATCATTACAATACACAAGTTATGAACTTATAATTACTTCAGAGTGCTCATGTGGAATAGAACAGTATGCAATAATAGGATAAAAAGTGGTTGGGGGAAAAAAATGTCCTAATCGGTAATGTAACTATATCTGTTGTTCTGCTATCACGGCCCCAAATAGTCCAGAGGGTCTGCTTGAAATCGATGACCTCGTGCTCTTGGGATCCGGTCTCAGGATTCCACAGTTTGGGGCTTGTGCTCCCAGCGAATCTTTCTCTGTGTTCCATCACTTTACTGTAAATTGCTCAGGGCACAAGTCGTAAAAAAAGAAGTAAGGGGACGCTGTCACTGGATGTGACGTCATGACAGGAAGTGACGTCACGAAAGGTGCCAAGCTCCTAGTCCAAGAGAGGCCAAAGAATGAAGTCCAGCTGTTTGGCAGGGGGGATGGCGTCCCTCCCGGGAAAATAAGTGGGGGGACGGCGTCCACCCGTGTGGTACCCCAACTCGAGCCCTGAAATTGCTGAATCAAAGTGACCGGCGATGAATGGAGCTTTCTGGCTACATTGTAGCATGGAACAAATTTCTGCAGGCATTTTGGACCTTTTCCTCAAAAATATTTATGGATGTTGCTGGGAGCCGTGCATTTGATTCCGATTTCGACTGGTAGCCAGAGCAGAGCTCGGAAAGCAAGTTCCAGCAGTGTTCCATGTAAACATAAAAGGATACATACTTGTTAGCCAGGAGCAGGGCCGTCTTAAGGATTTTGGGGGCCCCGGGCAAGATATATTTTGGCGGCCCCTGTATGAAACAAATTTGAATTGTATAACCCATTTGCTGCTAATTCAATCCTGTGTGATGCCAAACAAAACTAAATTGTGTGTTAAACTTCACCAGGATCACAGGAAAATAGTTAAAATGCGTCTTTCTCAGAACCCCAAACTTCCTTAATAAGATATTGGGTAGAGCGTCAGAGGTAAAAGTAGGCAGAGAGGGAGAGAGATATAGCAAGATAAACAGGTTAGAAATAGGGCAAATAGAGTGAACATTCACTTTTCCAGGGGGCCACATTGAAGGTGGGGGCCCTGGGCAATTGCCCACTTTGCCCATGCCATAAAGCGTCACTGTCCAGGAGATGACCGAACTGGTCTGTTTTTGTCTGACCTAAATCATAAAGTGCAAGGTATCATGAGTGATCAATTAGCCTGAAGATTTCACTTTTGTTTACCCTTCACACTTCATCTCCACCCCATAGGTGCCTTGGAAGGATTTAGTGATTGGTGCTACAGGATACCTTTTGTGGTTGGTGGTTTAAATGCATGCAAGAGCATGTTTGCAAAACTTGTTTCTCACCAGCGAGCCCTCAGCCCCTCCTCCTTGTCAGCTCTTCTATGCCCCTTGTTCTAAAGATAAATTAGTGACTTCTTAATAATGCAGTGAACCCTAATTCTCGTTGATTAGTAATGAGATCTATGATAGCGACCCACCGAAATTGGTCATCAGCATAAATAATGAGCGAATGAGCTGATAAAATGCAAAGTCACCGGCCGTCATAAATCAAGCGAAATCCACTTTCTCTGGAAGTCACTGAAATTAGAAGTCCATGGTCCTATTAATTATTTTGCCTTCTGAAGACGACAGTGTTATAAATCAGCCCTGAAAGGCACTTCACTTAAGAGGCTGAAGGAGTAAGACTGCCTGCAAATTGCATTGTATGCGCACCTAATTGTTTCCTAAGTAATCCACCTTTGCATCAGAGAGTGCGGGGCACAATCAGAATGCAGGAGAGAGAAACCACAAAGATCATTCTGTGGATCGGGGACCTCTCCCAGGAAGGCCGGACTGGCCATAGCAGGCACCGGGCGTTTCCCCAGTGAGCCGGAAGGGTGGCGGCCGGTTTTGTTCCTGGGGGCAGGTATGCAGCAGTGCTACAAAATCGGCCCCTTGTAACAAAAGCGCAGCAGCAATGTTCCCGCCAGCCCCACTCACCCCCCAATGCCCTCCCCTCCCGGGGCCGGTCAGATGTAATTGCCAGGGCTCATTTACAATCCCAGTCAGACCCTGACTCGCAGCATGGAACTGCTGCCAAAGATGCTGTCGAACTACTTCCTGGGAGCACCAGATTTATTTGAGCAGTTCCAAACTGGGTGGCTGGATAGAGGGACATCTTAAGGATTGTGGGAGCCCTGGGCCAAACATATTTCAGGGGGCCCTGATAGGAACAGTTTTGAATTTATGATCACATTTCAGCTCTTTCATGGCCTTTTTGGCCAGGTCACTGACAGTGCACTGGCACCCTGGTCCTAATTCTAAATGTGTTTACATCTAATATTGTAACACAGCAGCAGATCACTAATATTTAATATTGAAAATATTCTCTGACACCCTCCCATTTTCCATACCTGAGCTACTGTTGTGATCAAAAATAATTTTTTATGCATGTTGCTTAAAACACAAACACAACATTTCTCTGCAAAATGTCTCTAATAGACCCTCACACATCACCCACATTAAAAATAAATTAAAGTGAATTGGCATTTAAAACAATCTGTTTAAGAATTATTCAGCATCATCAGGGCAAGACTCTTTACAAAGCAGACCTGGCTGTTATCAGGCCCCCCCCTGAAAGGCCGGGTCCCGGGGCCGGAGTCCCCTTTGCCCTTGCCTTAAAACACCGCTCACTGGATAGAGATTCAAAAGAAACAAGCATTAGAAATGCAATAGGTCTCGCAGCATTAGAGTTAGTGCTTTTAGAATTGTTTATGGGTGTTTTTGTAAATCTTTAGCATGAGGTTGAGGGTGAGTGAGGGTGAGTGAGGGTGAGGGGTTGAGGGTGAGTGAGGGTGAGGCTGAGGGTGAGTGAGGGTGAGTGTGAGTGAGGGTGGGTGAGTGTGGGTGAGGGTGAGGGATTGAGGGTGAGGGATTGAGGGTGAGGGGTTGAGGGTGAGTGAGGGTGAGGGGTTGAGGGTGAGTGAGGGTGAGGGGTTGAGGGTGAATGAGGGTGAGGGAGGGTGAGGGGTTGAGGGTGAGGGGTTGAGGGTGAGTGGGGATGAGTGAGGGTGAGGGGTTGAGGGTGAGTGAGGGTGAAGGTGAGTGAGGGTGAGGGTGAGTGAGGGTGGGTGAGTGAGGGTGAGTGTGGGTGAGTGTGGGTGAGGGATTGAGGGTGAGGGGTTGAGGGTGGGTGAGGGGTTGAGGGTGAGTGAGGGGTTGAGGGTGAGGGTGAGTGAGGGTGAGGGGTTGAGGGTGAGTGGGGGTGAGTGAGGGTGAGGGGTTGAGGGTGAGTGAGGGTGAGGGGTTGAGGGTGAGTGAGGATGAGGGGTTGAGGGTGAGTGAGGATGAGGGGTTGAGGGTGAGTGAGGGTGAGGGGTTGAGGGTGAGTGAGGGTGAGGGGTTGAGGGTGAGTGAGGGTGAGGGGTTGAGGGTGAATGAGGGTGAGGGAGGGTGAGGGGTTGAGGGGTTGAGGGTGAGTGGGGGTGAGTGAGGGTGAGGGGTTGAAGGTGAGTAAGGGTGAAGGTGAGTGAGGGTGAAGGTGAGTGTGGGTGGGTGTGGGTGAGTGTGGGTGAGTGTGGGTGGGTGTGGGTGAGTGTGGGTGGGTGTGGGTGAGTGAGGGTGAGGGATTGAGGGTGAGGGATTGAGGGTGAGGGATTGAGGGTGAGGGTTTGAGGGTGAGGGATTGAGGGTGAGGGATTGAGGGTGAGGGTTTGAGGGTGAGGGATTAAGGGTAAGGGATTGAGGGTGAGGGATTGAGGGTGGGTGAGGGGTTGAGGGTGAGTGAGGGTGAGTGAGGGTGAGGGGTTGAGGGTGAGGGGGTAGGTATTTTGGGATGCGAGGTGACACCGCCACGAGACCTTGTCATAAATGCATAAAAACATATCCCTATAAAAAGAAAACAAAACACGAGATAAACAACATCCCTTAAGGAAAGTTACGTGCTGTGAGCCGCGGGGAGGGCTGTCGGAAACACCTACGGAACTGACATTTTAGAAACGCGTGGGCTGCAGGAAGGTCCCCCGGCACCTTGCAGAACAGAGCCTGCTTGTGATTGTGAACAGTGTGTGGTCGAATCTGCCCTCCAGCGGAAGGAACGCATCACATTGTAAATGCACGCAGCAGGGGGCGTCATGATTACCAGAGTGGGCACAAGTTGGTTGTGGGGGTCGAGTGCGGGGGGATGGCGGTTGGGCGGTACGGATAGAGGACTGGCATTTCTCATAGGGCTGCAGTGGGTCGGAAGGAAATGGAGGGGGGGGGGGTGCTGGCCCAGTGGTTAGTGGAGTTGGGAGTGTGCCGTGGGACGGTGGGGGCTTGCAGTGGGTGTTTGGCGCCCCCTCCCCCTGGGTGGGGGAAGGATGGGTTTGGACCGGCAAAGCGGGCCCTAGTGTGCTAATTGCTGCGGTGTTGACGGTGCAAGTAATACCTGGAAAGACAGCCCCTGCTGCTCCCCTCCGGTGCGAGAAAGGCTGAGCAGACGGTCTGTATCCCAACTTGAAAGAAAGCGAGCCCCAGTCTGCGTTCCCGCCCAAAGTCATTGAACACGAGGAGAGTGGGAGGGTGTAAAGGACTTTACAGGAGACGCCGGAAAGTTGCCTGGAGGCTGCGGCTGCCCTTGATTCTAAGTCACTCACATGCGCTTGCACCACCCTGTTGTCCTTATGCTCTCCGCATGCCAGTCAGCCCAAATGCCACCAGTCATGCGCTCCACCATTTCTTCATCATGCTGGCTGGAGAGGAACGTTAGAGCTGTAGGTTGACTTGCGCCCGATCGGCTGGCAAATTTCGGACCACGGGAGATTTTGACGGCGCCTGCCTTTTGTCAAGGGCAGTTGAGTTTGGGGGGGGGGGGGGGTTATTGGTGTCCTTTGGGTTAATCTAGTTGCGGGGGCAGGAGACCAGTCTCCCGCCAGCGATACTTTGTAGGCCGGGTTCAAAACTGGTGTGGCAGAGGGGCGTGTCTTGGGGATTTCTCGGCAGGCGGTGTGCAGAGCATGAAGCATCGCAAGTTATGCCAGGATCGGAGCCCGCGGGGTGCCAGGTGGCTGTGCTCTGGGGTGGGGGGAGGGGGGGGATACGGGCTTCGTTCCCGACCGTGCAGGCATGATTCTGATGATCCATTAGAAAAGGCTTGTAGTAGGAGCAATGAGGGGGAGGAGAAATGCGCTGGGGTCAGGCGGGGGAGGGCGGGTTTGGAATGACGAGCTCGCGAGGCGGTGTTGGCGGGGAGGGGGCGGAGCGGGGGAGAGGGTGTGTGTGAAACGAGACGGAGGGGAGAGAGGGGAGGGGGAGGAGAAATGCGGCAGGCAGGCAGGGGAGGAGAGGAGGGGGGAGGAGAAATGCGACACGGCGGGAAGGGGAGGGGGCGGAACGGGGGCAGGGAGATTTTGACGGCGCCTGCCTTTTGTCAAGGGCAGTTGAGTTTGGGGGGGGGGGGGGTTATTGGTGTCCTTTGGGTTAATCTAGTTGCGGGGGCAGGAGACCAGTCTCCCGCCAGCGATACTTTGTAGGCCGGGTTCAAAACTGGTGTGGCAGAGGGGCGTGTCTTGGGGATTTCTCGGCAGGCGGTGTGCAGAGCATGAAGCATCGCAAGTTATGCCAGGATCGGAGCCCGCGGGGTGCCAGGTGGCTGTGCTCTGGGGTGGGGGGAGGGGGGGGGATACGGGCTTCGTTCCCGACCGTGCAGGCATGATTCTGATGATCCATTAGAAAAGGCTTGTAGTAGGAGCAATGAGGGGGAGGAGAAATGCGCTGGGGTCAGGCGGGGGAGGGCGGGTTTGGAATGACGAGCTCGCGAGGCGGTGTTGGCGGGGAGGGGGCGGAGCGGGGGAGAGGGTGTGTGTGAAACGAGACGGAGGGGAGAGAGGGGAGGGGGAGGAGAAATGCGGCAGGCAGGCAGGGGAGGAGAGGAGGGGGGAGGAGAAATGCGACACGGCGGGAAGGGGAGGGGGCGGAACGGGGGCGGAGAGGGGAGAGAGAGAGTAGGCAAGGGTAAACAAACACGGACGTGCACGCGCCCGTGACTTTTAAGGTCAATGCGCATGCGCATAAGCTCAATGCGCATGCGCATTGACCTTAAAAGTCACGGGCACTGCAAGGAATCGCCACGATTCCTTGCAGTTAGATAAAGAGTGGATGAGCCCCTATAGTCTCGCTTGCTCGATGCGCATGCGCATCGACAGGCGAGACCTAAAAATGGATCGAGTCTCAAAAATTGTTATTTTACTTACATTTACCTGGAAGATCATACAGGTGTCAAACCGCTAGAAACATACAGCCATCATAACTGTTTAGGCCACAAAGGAGATCTCGGGGTAGCCATAGGGTGTAAACACTCCCTTTCGAAGGGGATGCCCGTTGCCTTGAATTCGCTAGCAATGGCGTGACATTAGGCCCACAGCCCCTACGGGGCAAGGGGCCCTGAGCTCCAGAGGACACCAGCGACACTGCGTATTGGTGGTGATGCCCTGGCTTGAGAGCTCCTGGCTGGCTCTGGGTGAGAGGGGGAACCCCCTCCATTCGTTTTGCGGGGGGGGCCCTTAAGTTTTGTTACGCCACGTTCTCTAGTGTTTATGGGAGGCATAGAAGTCCAGCATTGCTTAATATGGTACTTCATGACCCACTATTCTTTTTTAAACATTTAATTAATACTTCTTTAAATTATCCTTAATAATATGTATAATCAGAGGAAATGTGTACTTTGTAAGAAATCTAAAGATCAGCTGTTACTAAGTGTGTACTCTTGTACCTCATAATCGCCCCTCTCTTTAATGCTCCATAAGCTCTTGATATGAATATTAACTTCAAATGTACATACATAGTTATATGATTCTATTTGTTCCTACAAGTATATAAGAACGAGCAAACTGCATTTCTGTGCTTCTTTTAAAATAATATTTTATACCTATGACGACAGTTATGTACAGACAATGTTTCTTTTTAAAGTGTCTTCTCTACATCTGTCTTTTATGCTGCAATTCACATGGGTTCCGTTTGTTAAGGGGTCTATTTAAAGCAGAGTTCCTCGTCAGGACAAACGGCACACGAAGGTAGGGGTTCAAAACGTTTATATTTCACATTTACAGAAATGATTAAATCATCAACGCTTCTCAGCTGCCTCTCGCAGCTTTGTTCACGATGACAAATGCCGTGCGTCAAATTCATTTTATACGTTTCACTTTGAATAGTAATAGGAAAAGGGGAAAGCTGCAGTATAAAAGTGCATACCAGAATGACAGTTAAGCTGTGCGCCTTCATTAAACATGCAAATACGGCAATACGTTAGATATTTCTCACAATGTTAAAAATGAGGGAAACTATATATCTACAATTTTAAAAGTAAGTACAATATTACTTAACTTCTTGAATGTTTACAAGAGATTGTAATCTAGATATCCTCCAGAAAAACATTAAATTCACGAGATGAACTCATTTAACTATCACTGCCACATATAAACAGTTTAAAGTGCTAGAATCAAAGTTGTGGGTTGCTGCCATGTGGCAAGTGGTAGTTGAAAAGGTTTAAGAAAAATTTGCATTAAAAATAAAAAAAAGTGTTATTATTTAAAGTGCTTCGTGGTAATTCAAAGAAACATTTTCGGTCTCACCTACATCTTTTTTGAAAGAGATAAACCATTTGCTGGCATACTTCATATATGCTCCACATTATTCTATTATTCTGTAGTGTCTTATAGGATGGGGTCTGGTTACATGCACCTCAATATCATCCTTTTGTTTGTTAAAACACATTAGCCCTGGGTCTCAAACTGGTTAGGCTACTTGACTGTATTAAAACTATGTCTACTCTAATATTGGACTAAATAATCTATTTGGTTTGCCAATTACGTGGTAAATCCGAGGAAAATAAGTGGAGTTGGAAAAAGTAACAGTCATAAAAGCTGTCAATGAGGTATCCTATATTTTTGGGTTTTCAAAATAACTAGTGCTGCCCTCTCAAAAAGAAATTATCATTATAAACTCATTAACAGGATTTCATTTGTATGAGGTGGGCTCTCATGTGCGGAGCTAATGTAGGCATGTATATAATTCTTCATCAATGTGTAAGCCATTTGGTTCCTTACTGTCTAGTTCTAGTATATAGAATGTAAATCTCTTTCTCCTTATCCCCTCCTCTCTTATTTCTGGGGACCTGGGCTATTCAGCTATACCTAAGATCGGTGGTGTCACTTTGATGACATTTCTCAAAATGCCTAGCTATAGGGTAGCTGCAGTCATTGTTGGTTTTAGCTCGTATGTGTTGTAGCACAAGTTTGTAGACCGGTAGAGTTGTGCTCCCAACATAATGTTTTTACAGGGGCACTTCAGTACATACACCACAAAACTGTATATACATGTCAAATGACCTCTTATTCTTATGGTTTTATTAAAGCTGTGATCACTGTTGTTAGATTTTCACCATTCATACACGCCTTATATTTCAGACACGTTCTGAACCCATCTCTAGGAGTAAGCCAGGTTCTATTTGTATTCTAAGAAGTGAATTCACTCTTAACCAGGTAATCCCTTAATGATTTTTACTTCCTGTAATTGATTTGAGGTTTTTACGTCACAATGGTTCCTAAAACAGGGTACATCTTCACCAAGTGCAAATGATATATATATATATATATATATATATATATATATTCACTTAAAAAACCATAGGTTTCAGGCCTTATATAGTTAGGAATTAGCATTTAAAAATCCATTGAAATTGCTCCTATATAGTTAGTTGTACTAACTATATTTCGCGCACCCGCAATCCACTGCTGATGATGTCACATATTACATCATTCATGACATGGTCAATGACATTACTGATGACATCACTGATGACATCACTGATGACATCTCATTTGACATCACTGATGACATCACTGATGGCATCATCCAGTGACTGTGTGTTTCTGTAAAGTTTAAATATGTTTTACATATTGAAGAATGAGTGGATGTATGAGTGTCTGGATGAAGGATTTAGTAGGTGCGTGACTGACTGTATGAGTGAGTGATTAAATGTGTCTCACTAAATGCATGGGTTAGTGACTAAACTGTCTGAATGTGTGCATCAGTATGTCTGTTGTTGTGTAAGCTGCTGCATGTGTTGATCAGTAGCTATATGAGTGGCTATATGGGTTATTGATTGGTTGCCCAAGTATTTGAATGGGAGACTGAGTGTGTGTGTGGGTGGCTGGGAGGTGTGTGACTCTGTGCATAGATGTGTGAGCAGTTGATTTACTAGGTGTATGAGTTCAAGAGTGCATGTGGAAACAGCTATATGGGCGGTTGACTGTGTGCATGGGTGTGTTGGTGAGTGAATGGATATCTCAGTGCTAGATGTGCAAGGAAGTAAATATGTAAAATACAGTGCATGTGACAGTTGGCATATATAAATGACTATACATGAGAGCCAGTGAATGTGCGAGTGGCTATATGGATCATTTTGTACTTGTACCAGTGATTGTATAAGAGAGTAAGTATGTGTTAGTATATGTTTGAATAAGTAAGGTGTTGTGTGTATAACTGTATAGTTGAGGAAATGAAAGTGTGATTGATTCTTTGCATGACTGACTAGGTGTGTGAGTGGCAGGGTGTGAGTGTCTGTATAGGTGTATGAGTGCATATGATAGTGTTGTATTGATGAGTGACTGTATGTATGAGTGATTCTATGGGTGAATGAGTGAATGTGTGTGTAGACCTAGGAATCAGTGAGTGCGTATGTAGTAACTGATATTGGTGTGTCAATGGTTTCAAGAATGGTAGTCTGTATTTAACACTGGGTGTATCAAAGGTTATATTAGAGTGTGAGGAGGTGCATCGTATTATCACATGAATGATATCATCAGTGATGTGATCAGTGATGTCAAATGAGATGTTATCAGTGATGTCATTTGAGATGTCATCAGTGATGTCATCAGTGATGTCACTGACCATGTCATGAATGATGTAATATGTGACATCATCATTGGTGTCCGTTTTTTAAAACATAATGAGAACTTTTCAACCTGTTCCTACACCCCATGGTAGCCTTTTCCAAAACCAGTTTCGAAATCATCCCTCATGAAACGTGTAAGAAATTATTGTTATTGGTTCAGGGGGGGTGGAAGCCCCACTCAAGCAACAACCTCAATCCTTGTCAGGGTGAACCACAAAAATCACTAAATGAGCCTGCGCTTAACCCTCTGGCGGCTTAGCACAAAGCAGTCAGGCTTAACTTAGAGGAAATGTATACAGTGTTAATACAGCACACATCCAGCAATTAAGTGAAAATACAACATCAGAAAAATCCCAAACAAATTTTGAAAAATAGAGAATGTTTTAATAAATAAAATGATATAAGAACAACAAAACTCCAATCAGTAGATGATACAAGAACAACAAAACTCCAATCAGTAGAACCATAGATATTGCATTTTTAAAATTTGAGGTGCAAATCACATCAAGAAGCAGAAAGTACCAACTGTGGTTATCTGGTTGGCCAAGCCTGTGACAAAGTCACAAGTTCAGGCTGACCATGATGGAGCTTGGGCCAGGCGCAGTAATGAGTTAGGCCCACTGGGAGTTGTACCTTAGAGTGTCCTCGGTGTTGAAATGTACGGTCCTGTGTCTATCTGTTTTGCATTGCATAGAGTCCCATGAAGCTACTGATCAGGAGCAACGAGGTGCTGAGATACGAGGTCCTACATCGAGCTCTGTCATTTCCGATGAAGATGCTGATGTGGCACTGTGATATGCTGCCATGCAAGGTTCTGTGTCAGGTTGCATCATTTCCAATGAAGCCACAGATCAAGAGTCCTGAGGAGCTGCGAGGCAAGAAGCTGGCTCAGGTTGCATCATGCTGCATTAGTTCCGATGAAACCATCAGTTGCACCAGAAGGAGTACACTCTGACTCCATTCAAGGATTAAGGATCTGGGGTTACCTCTTGGGCATCAGGACTCACTCCAGCAGAGGCCACCATCAGGGCTCAGGCAGGTCCAATTGCAGAGGTGAACTGGGCAGATGCAGGGAGACTTCTGAAGCTTGTTGTGTCCCTGTAGCTACCACAGGATGTCAGCTACCTGATCCTTTGGAGTTGCTCTGGGTAGCCTAGAGCGAAGGCAAACAGTTCCAATCTTCCTTCTCAAACAGCAAGGCAGTTGTTCAAACAACAGGCAGTGCTCTGACAGTGGGTGGTCCATCTTCTTCTGTAACTTCCACAGATCCAGGATTGGTCTGATAAGTGGCTCAGGAAGTCCAATTAGTGCTAGCCTTTGTGTGAGGGGACAACTGGGTCTGGAAAGTTGTTCCCCTTCCTTGGTCAGGGTATCAAACTGCCTGGGGTCAGTGTCCTTTGTGTGTGCTGTTAGCAAAATCCTTTGAAATGAAAGTGAGGCTAAGTACAGCTGATCCCCAGTAATCCAGCAAGGATGGACCATGTTGTCCACACCTGCACCCCCTTTCTGTCCCTGTCTGGAAGTCATACGCAAACACCAACAGCAGACTGATTCACAGCCATCTGACCCCGAACACTGGTAGAAGGTACGGTAGGTTGAGAAAAAAAGATACTAAATTACAATTAGTTCATGTGTACAACATATTGCTAGCTGCTCCCAACCTACAGTTTGTATTTATTAAATGTAAATAGGTAGCCCAGTGTTAGTCTATGAGAGCGATAGGCCTTACAACAGTGATAACTTTCTTTTGGAGTTTTCATGTCATGACATGTAAAATTTAAAGACTCGTCCTACTTTTTAAATACCATCCACGCAGTCCTATGAACCTTTAGGGCCTACTTTAGGGTTGACTTATTAGTATTAAAAAGGAAGGTTTGGGCCTGTCAAAAGGCTTATTTTGCCATGTCTAAATGGCAGTTTAACTCTGTACTACTGGCTGCAGTGGCAGGTCTGAGCCATTTTAAAGCCCTACTTTAGCGGGTGATACAATGATTGCTGCAGGCTCACAAGTAGCGTTTCATTTATAGGCCATGGGTACAGATAGAACAATTTACTAGGTACTTACAAGTAAATTAAATGTACCAATCAGATGTATTCCAATTTTACCATGTTTTAGGGAGAGAGTACAAGCACTTTACGGGTGGTTTTCAGGGAAAACATGCACAGGGTCCAAATGCTAACAAAAATGGGTTCAGAAACAGAAGTCAAAAACCTGGGGTGGCCCTTCCAAGAGGGCCAGGTTCAACAAACTGTTTGACGGGATCCTGATGCCCAGGCCTATTTTTAAGTCGTCCATCGAGACAGCTTTTAGTTGTCTGTTTGCGAAAGACCTCTTGAGGACCATACCAGAACTTATAGAGGGCTTATGGCAAGACCATTGCTTACCATTGGCTGACTTTCTTGTCACTCATTTGCATGCTTTTTACTTGATAGCTTTCCTTCCTCTTCTTGTGTTTGTCTCTCCCCTAGAGCAAACTTCTACACCATCATTTTCATTGAATGGCTTGATTCCTTCCATTGTTGTCATCCAGGGAACTATTTTATTCTTTGTCTCTCAGCACTTCATAATAGTAAATGTGTTTTCTTGCTATCACGTGTGCTGTTTCTTCATTCAAATACAGCTTGATGCATCACTTCGAACCAGCAGCATGTGTGGATTGGCACATTGTTGCAATGTTTGCCGCTGTGGTGGAGTTTAAGGCTTATTCGACTATGATCTGCTGATTGAATCTGAAGGTTATATACAATATTGTTACTGACTCTGGAGAGGTGGCTTGACAGTGCAAGTGATGTATATTTAAGTTCTTTGTGCAGCCCTGATGAACTTCAGTACAGGAACGAAACCTGTCGCATTGCTACACTGACATGATATTGGACGCTTTTTGCTGTTTTTATATGTATGAATAAAATGTCTTTTTCTGCACTTGACTGGACTCCTTTCAATCATCCAACTAACAACATTGTTTGATAAGAGTATCTCCTGCACATTGGGCTCGAGTACAAATTGTTAAGGACTTGTATCAATGTACACAGTCATTTTACTGATTGAGTGTTTCCCTTTAATTTTGGTATTTGCTATTTTTTTATAGGGTTTATATGCCAGCTAAACCCACAGGGGGTGAAGTATCGCTCTATAGAAAGCCAGACCGAGAGCAAGTTCAATGTGACTATGGCATAGCTGCTCACTTATTTGTTTTATTACACGAATTAGAAAAGGATACAGCTATACCCCTTGTCATTCATTACTGGAGTGTGGAAAATAGAAAGTGCAAAGATTTACCAAACATCTTAAATATTCTACCAACGCGTCTACACCGAAGAAGGCTTTGATTGTCATGTTAAAATATTGGTGCATACTAATTATGAGGTTCTATATATCAGCACGCTTAGTAATTTAATGTCAGACTGTAAAATTGATTACCTGTTTGGCAACAGAAGAAATCTCAAACAAACACTCCCAATAAGGTATATTTAGAAAAGGTGCCAATACTCCAATATCTTGTCCACCTTCCCACAACATTATTGGGGCATTCCTTCCGGTATGAGAATGACCTGTGACAAAGGGGGTCTGTGGACTAGGCTTGGCATAGTCAATATAGTTAAGGACTTCCTCTTTTTTTTATTTGTGAATGAAGAAATTAAGCCTGACTTTGTATCACTTAGTTCAGTGTCAGAAACAAAACATATTCCAAGATTTCCAGTGAGAATAAAAGATGGACAATAAATTATTGTCATTTCGGGAAGAAAAACTGTGTATTTGCTTCCTTGGAATTTCATAGAGTTAATTAAACAGGATTAATTAAACAGGTTGTGCAAGAGGATGCTTGTGCTCCCTTTGACAAACTTGACATCATCTTCAAACAGCCTTAAGATACTGTTTAGTTGATCTCATTGATGACGGGAACAGCAAAGAATTACTAGATTAAATATTGAGATGTTGCCTGTCCCCTGATTCCAGGGTTGAAAATGTTTGATCAGAACTGAAGCTCCCCATCTGGTGCAGTAAAAGATGCATCCAAGCAATGAAAATGACCCAAGGGCGGAAATTAATGGAATCAAGTGGTTTGAGTTTTGACCCACATAATAGAAATTAGAGAGGTTTGCAATATAGGTACATTATGACTTTAATTGACGGTGAAGATACAACACTGATCTTTGATTGAAAAAAAATGAAAAACGCAACAGCCGTCTTGGAGACCAGGGTGCCTTCAGATACATTATACAAACTGAACATAATTTGGACAGAAATAATTTGCTATATCTACTTCAAAAATACTTGCCAGTTAATACAGAAAGTTTTATTTTCAATAATCCTGAACAATTTCATAAATTAGAGAAAAGTAAAAAATATGTGTTATTATTTGCAGTGAAGTCCCTTGCACTAGGTTTTACATAACTTGAAAAGAAAGATATTGTTGGCTTTCTGTTGTATCCTATAGAACAGAATTAGGTCGAAATTACGTTTTGCATATTTAAATATTAGCAGAAAAGTGAATAAATGGCAATTTATGCAATCACCGAGCTAGTATGTTTGAGTAGGTAGGTCATTTTAAAGTTGTCAAACACATTCTCCCACAGCTGTAATTATTGCTGGGAAGGAAAATATATAATGATTTAATTGTGAAGCTCAGGACATATTACTGCTTCGAAAAATCTGTTACATGAGTGTGTTTCCATCACATCAGGTTTATGGTGTGTGAGTCGATATGTTTTAGATTCTGCAATAGAAGTAATCTGTGCCATTTGAGGGTGCAAAGGTACATATGGTAGGTTTTTCTACCTTGTTGTTGCTATATCGAAGAATATATATATATATATATATATATATATATATATATATATATATATATATCACATTTACCTTGTAGCTTAGTGAAAAAGATAGAGTAATTACATCGAAATACGAGGAAAAAATGAAATGCTGTTCAGTATTAGTGATATTGTAAGACGTTTAATAATTTTGTTTTTGCGTATTCTAAGCATCCAGCTGATTGTAATTATTTCACACAAATATTTAGTATTACTCTGTGGCTTGGGAGGATGGAACTTCTTCTTGCGCCTCCCTAGGCCTCCCGAAAATGAGCGGTCATGTTACTACAGTAGTCCTTCCCCTTTATTGTAATTGTCTTTATGTAGCGCTTACTACCCTGACAAGGAGTTGAAGTGCTTTACGTCGAGTAGCATGCTACTCCGGAACCCAAGGTTAGCGGTTAATCCAGTGGTTATTGCAATTAGACATGTGCTCTCAAGAATAATGTAATGTGTTTACTCCAGTTACTTTGTGAGAGTTTATATTAATACCAGTTAGGCGCGATCATTAGTGGGAACTAAGTGGTTTTAGGTGAACGGTTTGTGAGATAGATGGGTTGCCGGAGATTAGGTGGAATATATGATGTTACAACGCAAACAATTACAACGCATGCCTTTACAACACGGTTTTTACATCGCTGCATCCATTACAGTGCATGATTTTACAACGAATGCCATCACAACGCATTTTTAGAAAACTACTTTTACAACTCATTCCATGACAACGCATACCATTACAACGCATACCATTGCAACGCATAATACTTTTAGGGCAAGAGTAGGGTAAGTGTTGGATAGTGTAGGGGTAAAAATTACTGTTCCCACTCCTGTGAGTGCAACAGTAGGGTAAGTGTTGGATAGTGTAGGGGTAAAAACTATCCCCATGTACCCCAAAAACCCATACCCACCCTAAAACTAAAAAATCCCCATTGCTTACCTTATAATGCGTTGTAATGGCATGCGTTGTAATGGTATTCGTTGTAATGTCATGCGTTGTAGTGACATGCGTTGTAATGGCATGCGTTAATGGCATACGGTGTTAAGGCAGCTGCGCTGTAATGACTGTGTTGTAAAGGTAGTGCGTTGTAATGACTGCGTTAGATTGCTTCTTTCCCGATTAAGTGACGTTAGGTTGCAGGGATAGCTTTTTAAAGAGGGAGTTGTGATCTATGAAGTGAGGGATCAGCCAATTGCAGCATTACAATAAGAAGGATTAAGGCAGACAGGCATGAGAGGCTACACTCAGAATAGAAAGCATGCTTAGAATGGACGGTAAGGAGAGGGTCACTATGGAAAAAGAATGGAGGATTCAAGGAAAGAAGAGCACAGTCAATTTTTCATACAGGGTTTTAGGGGCATAGTGGGGGAATGCTTTCTGAGATAGCAAGCAATTGGAGCATGTTAGCTGTAGAAATAAAGAACATTACGCATAGTGCTCCATATCCAGGGGTAGATCGCTTAACATACTTCTCAGTGTACACATCATTTAAGCATTGAGAACCTGAGCCTGTTGTGTTCCAAGATTAGGACAGCCCTTTTAAACATAGTCAGGGGTATCTCAACTTTATTGGAGACTTTGTACGTTACACACATGGAGTTGATGCTGAAATAAAATATCTAATTTCACTCACTCACAAAAAATATAGAATTTGGTGTTGGCTGAGAGCGTCTTGCCAATGTTCAGTCAGATTTATACCCTGTTTTGTCTTCTAATCCCATCCAAGTGTATGTTATGCATGATTGTGCATGCGGCCAGTGTAGTATATGCATTGTACTTACAAACAGAGCAGAGTGATAGAGGACTGTGGGTTCCATTTTGAAAGTCTCTATCCTGTTCCAGCGCACAAGATGAAGGTAATGTTGCTTTTGCAGACAGTGAATGTGCATCAGGGGCAATGCAGGAGGGAGGAGACCTAGACGGTGAAGTGAGGATAAAGGAGACAAGGCTCCTATAGAAATTAGATTCAGTCCTTTTGCTGCGGGGGGGGGGGGGGCTACTGAATAGTCTTGCTGTAGCACTGCCTCTTGGTGGATGGTTGGGTTGAAGGGGGCTGCAGCCTCTGTTGTTGAGAGTGAGAAGGGTATTTTAGGTAAAAGCACCCTTTTAACTCCTTCCTGGTCACTGCCTTTGTGGCCACTCATAGCCAGTTGCAGATAGTTCACACCTCTTTGTGCCTCTGTTGCTGGTGCCCTGCTGTCTTGAAACTGGCATTGAGGATTTTCTAAACAGGATAGTGCTTCTGTTTCTTCTCAGTCTTCTGCAGAAGACGCCTGCTCTTTTTCTTGTCTCTTCCCGCTGCTGTACCTCTAATTCCATCTCATTATGAAGTATCTTGTTATTTTGATCCAAATACCACCACCACTTGTGATGTGATTTACTATCGACCCTTCTCGGCCACTTAATTGCCTTTTGCCATTCATATCCAGTATTTATTTACTGTTGTCACATGTCCCTGCCAACATGGCACTTGGTCACTTCTGTGCTGGACTAACTTACCCTATAAATTCTCCCCTGACCTCTAAGGAAGATCCCTGATCTCCCTTTCAGTCTTGTGGTACACATTTGTAATCTTGTAATTCCTCCTCCTAAAATACATCTTCCATTCTGGTGTTAAATATTTTAGACAAGTCTAAGGATCCTGCTGTATCTTAAACCCTCCTAAATACCGCAGACATGGCACAGCGGATATATCACTTGGATGTCCTAGGCAGCTGTCCTCTAAAATGTCTTTTTCACTGGATGCTCCATCACATTTTAGTGCATCTTCCGCACCTATCCCTGCCTCTATGTGTTGGCGGTCTAAGTGTGTGTGTAGAGCTTAATTTGAAGGAAAAAAAATACTACTGCATGGGCCCGCAACAATGCTGCCAATGCTAGGTCAGTCAAATACCTAGGCTGTCTAGTCCTAATCCACTGCAGGCCTCTTTCTTCCACCACCCTGCACTTGGTGTCTCTTTATTCTTGTAGATTCTTTTTTTTGTTCTCACCTTTTGTCAGTTATTTCATCTTTCTCTTTATCCCATTTCTGACAATTCCTTCACTCGCTCTTGATCGAATAAGTCTCAGTGCCCACCATCGGTAACCATTGGCACAAATTAAGCACTGACTGTGCGTGCCATGCATCTACCTACTTTTTTTTTTAGTTCTTTATGCATTAAAGATTGTTCCTCTACTGATAAATTTCCTAAAATGCTTCAAGTGGCAGCGTAGAGCCGGTGTCCTTGCACTTCCTGCCTGCTCGTCAATCACGAGCCGTTTGCCGCATACAAATAATTGCGTGGCATGCATCATAACCGAATCTAATTGTAATGATCGCTGCCTGATTAAAGAGCTTCAGTTCCCTGCACACTGGCACCTTCCCTGTGCTTTTGGTCGCGAAGGGGTTACTACTCCGAGAGGTTTCGCGTTCGAAAACGAGTTGGAGACCCTCTTGCATGTAAATACAGTTTTTATGTTTGCTGCACATAAAGATAGCTCTGTCCTGCGATATGGATTTATTGGAGCCTGTGACATTTTAGTTGTGGTCGTTATGTTATATTTATGAGATGAATGTTGGCTCCTCTCATTATGGTGCTCTCATTTACTTTACATACTTTTATGGCTGCTGCTTTGGCGGAGGTTTACATTTAAGGCTTTAATGCAGCTGTTAGTATTGGGGGGTGATGTGTTGGCGGAAGGGAGGGCTGGCCGACTGTGGCAAGCACTTATTGATCGGATTTACATGTTTACAGTTTGAGCCGTGATTGATGTCGCCTGCTGCAATATATAAATGTAGGCGGCCTACTCCTGCAAGGGGCGGCGCGGCGCGGCGGCGGGTGGGAACCAGGTTTGACTCGGAGGATATGCTTTAGCGGAGTTTGGGGGGGTGAGGTCTGCCCCCTGGGCAGATTGGGAGGTGTTGGGGCTGGCCATTTTGCTTATTTGGGCTTCGTTTTTATAGCCCAATTATAGCCCAAGAGGTATAAGGGCTGGCTCACCATTCTCCCAGCCACCATTTTAGGTTTGGTGACTCGCCGAAAAAGCATTTCGACGCCTCACCAGGGGTAGTAAGCGCTATATAAATGCAATTAAAATACAATACAATTCTGCTGTTGTGTACATGCAAGAAGTTGCAATCAGAGTCTCTGAAACTATGCAGCAGCCAGGGATGATCCAGTATATGCAGGGCTGAATATATTATGCAGAAAGAAAAGGCAAATTAAGCACCGTAATGCCTAACATTGCATAATACTTCACTATTTTGTCATTTTACATATATAAATACCACATGGGCATAGGTTTGGCCTCAATTAATTAATCTATTGTTTTGGTTAATATTAGTTTAACGCCCAAATACAGCAAAGAGCAACTGGAAGGCGTCCTGCCTCAGCACAACAAAACACCTGCATTTGTGTGGCAACAGGGGTGGGACTGTTTTAGTAAATTTTGATCCGCTTGATCTAGAATTTTTT
This sequence comes from Lissotriton vulgaris, assembly GCF_964263255.1. NCBI lineage: Eukaryota > Metazoa > Chordata > Amphibia > Caudata > Salamandridae > Lissotriton > Lissotriton vulgaris. The sequence goes on from NC_141693.1 coordinate 660,778,994, forward strand.
TTTGTTAAATTCTGTACATTTTGCCAAAGATGGTAAATTATGTGGCCCACTTAAGGAAGCCATAATTATTGAGGAAACGCTGTGGCAGCCGAATCACATAATTACCGTGGCCTTGCATATAAAATACACCAAACAAGACTTGCGCCTTATTTGTACATAAATGGAGAATATGGTGGGGCGGAATGGTGCATTTATTGTATGCATGATATTTTCGCTGTATTAAAAAAGATTTAGGGGCATTACGGCTAACTTTTGTGCTCTAGAGTTGTATTTGAGATTTGTATAGATGATTAGTGTGTCTAGTATGGTCCTGTTGTGTCAACGTTTTGATGTACTAGTAGCAGGGCCACAGGAATTATACGATAGTTCGGGTGCTGAGATTTTCGCATAATTATAGATTTACTACATTTGCCACATTATCAGGCCCGGACTGGCCATAGCGGGCAACGGGCAATCCCCCGGTGCGCCTCACGGGTGGGGGCCGGGTTTGGGCCCCTGGGGACCGATTTTGTTACAGGGCCGTTTTTGCAGCATAGCTGCAAAATCGGCCCTGCAACAAAATCGGCTGAAAACCGTCCCTAGCAAAGCGCTCGGCGGCACCTCCAACCCCCCCGAGTGGGGAGGGGGGGGGGGCGGCCGAGCACTTTGGCAGGGCCGGTTTTAGTTCCCAGTCCGGCCCTGCACATTATCCACCATCTCCCGCATAAACATTATCCACCATCTCCCGCATAATTTGCAGATTTTTACAAAAAATTTTTTTTTTTATAGCTCAAATGGTTTAAAAGTTACTAAAATTGCAGTGACACATGTTGCCGCACAATGGAAGGCCCTTTGCAATGCTGGACTGGTCACCTTCCTGTTTCTCATTGCTATATTTGGGTATTAAACTGGTACTAATGAGATGCAACCAAGGCCCAGACAATGTTACTATATTTTAAAAAGACTAATTTAGTGTCTGACTTGGATCCCAGTGTACTCACCGCTCAGTATCATTAACATCTTTAACCTCAAGCTTTATGACCTCCAAGCCCCGCCCTCTTCTCACTTCCCCCACCTTCTTATTTTGTTGATATTTTTAGGGTCATTCATATATAGGCTGTTAAACTATTTTTCATTATATTTTCATGCTAAATAGTTTTTAGCTCTCGCCCTTAAAGTAGGTAGTGAGTCCCCTTAGCTACATCTTAATTGTTCTGAAAGATGTAGCTAATAACACTTTGTTGATTCATAAAGAGCATGTAAAACCAACCACGCTTTTGCCAACCATCCATTAAGTCTCCTCCTATAGCTCCCATCCCTCTTATTTGCAATTTTAATAAAACTTACCAGGCTTCAAAAAGTGCAGCCAGGAGTTGTGAGATATGGACGTTTTCCTGAGAAGTGCCTCTGTTCTACTGCTCAATGCAATGCATGGGATTTCCCAATTATTTTTATGCACTCTCATTAAGGTTTAAAAACCTAAAACGAATAGTTTAATGCACTCTGTGGTGTGATCAAGGATTTTACTGCACTTTGAGTCTTTGCCATTATGCTTCACAGGCTTCTCCAGGTGTGTGGGGCATCAAATAGCATGGTTTCTTTTTCATTTCCTGAATACAATGCTTTCTCAGAAACATTTGAGGCTTAGTCGTTATTGTTATATAGCATTTGCCAGTTACATATAGGCACACTCCCTTTGTATTACTGGAGTAAAAGACTAAGGGCCTGATGCAGATTTTGGTGGACGGGTTACTCCATCATAATGGTGACGGCTATCGCGACCGCCGAATTATAAATCCCTTAGGATATTATGGGATTTATATTCGGCAGACGGTATATCCATCACCGTTGTGACGGAGTAACCCATCCACTGAAATCTTAAATCAGGCCCTAAGTCTAGGAGTGAAAAATCTAAATTATTTATGCAAGACAGGAAAGTTTTTGCACCTACGGTTTATTATTGAGTACGAGTATGACAACTTGAGGGTCTCTTGTGCAATATTTTTGCTCTCCCATTGCAGTATTTTCTGCAAATCACACAAAACAATCCACCCACCTCTGTGGTAATATACTCGCTATTGATGGGCGTGGCTTTAAATGAAGTATTTCCAGTTTTTGCTATGATGGAAATATTAGATCACATCTGAGGATAGGAAAGGTTCTTACTCAAACCTTTACTTTCTTCCTGATTATTCGCCTTCATCCTCCTTGGCAGTTGCTTGAATTTACCAACTATTTAATTCATATTCTTATCAAGATTTCACTACAGATCTTAATAGGTTTGTGGAAGGATAATGGGAGACACATGGAAAGATATCTCACTGAAGATAAAGAGACTTCACCACTGTAGTACAGCACCACTACCACAGAACATAGGCTCCTGGACCTGTGTGGACTATAGAGGGCTCAACTCTGTCACCAAGACTGATGCTCACCCCATTCCAAGAGCAGATGAATTGATAGACAAGCTAGGGGCAGCCAAATTCCTCAGCACCTTTGACTTAACTGCAGGGTACTGGCAGATTGGCATGGCCCCAGGAGCCAAAGAAAAGACAGCATTCTCCACCCCTGATGGGCACTATCAGTTCACTTTAATGCCTTTTCGGTTAAAGAATGCCCCTGCCATTTAGTGCAGCTTATCTTGATGATATTGCTGTCTTTAGATCCACCTTGCAGGATCACCTGATCCACCTTGGGAAGGTTCTACAAGCCCTGCAATCTGCAGGACTGACTATCAAGGCATCCAAATGCTAGATAGGGCAGGGCACTGTGGTGTACTTGGGCCACCTTGTGGTGGAGGCCAGGTACAGCCCTTACAGCCCAAGATCCAGAGCATCATGGAGTGGGCAGCTCCAACCACCCAGACTCAAGTCAGGGCATTCCTTGGCTTGACTGGATACTACAGGAAGTTTGTGAATGAATATGGGACCATTGTGGCTCCCCTCACAGAACTCATATCCAATAAAATGCCAAAGAAGGTAAAGCTGCCAAAAGGCTTTTGACACCCTGAAAGAAACAATGTGCTCAACATCCATTCTAAAAGCGCCAGACAACTCCAAGCAGTTCATAGTGCAAACTGATGCCTCAGAGCTGGGGATAGGAGCAGTCCTCTCCCAGATCGATGAGGCAGGCCAAGACCAACCTGTTGCTTTTATAAGCATGAGGCTACAGGAGGCTACTCCCCAGAGAGCAGCGTTGTGGTGCCATTGAAAGGGAGGCCTTTGCTGTGGTTTGGTCCCTGAAGAAGCTGAGGCCCTACTTGTTTGGAACTCACTTCCTGGTTCAAACTGACCACAGACCTCTCAGATGGCTAATGCAGATGAAAGGGGAAAATCCAAAATTATTGAGATGGTCCATCTCCCTACAGAGTATGGATTTTGACGCGGAACATCGACCAGGGACTGCCCATGCCAATGCAGATGGACTTTCCAGGTTCTTCCACCTAAACAATGAAGACTCCCTAGGGCAAGGTTAGTCTCATCACCTTTCGTTTGGGGGGGGGGGGTTCTGTTAGAAAGTGCCATCTTTCTTGCCTTGATATGCCCCCACTTTTTTCTTAACTGCTGATGTGCTTTGACTGAGTGTGCCCTGCGTTCCTGCCAGCCAGGTACCCAGGGCCTGTGTTCCTTCCCTAAAACTGTGTTGAAACTAAAAACCCAATTGGCATCTCTTGCCACCTATCAGCCCCTAGTAAATGGTAGCCTAGGTACCCAGGGCATGGTGACCAGAGAAGATCCATGAGGACTGCAGCACTTATTGTGCCACACTCAGGGGCCCTGTACCCTGACACCCACACACTGCCTTTGCAGGCTGAGTGTCTATGTACAGAACTAAACCAATAGTCGACATGGCACACAGGGATGTGTGCCATGTCGACTCTTGGTTTAGTTCTGAACCACAACTCCACCAGTCGAGTACTCACCAGGAATCCGGTAACTCACTTACCTGCCATTGAATAACATTGACTGGTTTGACTCGAAAAATCTTCGAAGTGCCTACTTTTGAAAACTTGAAAAATTCATTTAAAATGTCCGAATTCCGAAATACTCACCTGTGATCAGGATAGGAGCCTGTACTGTACCTTGTAGCCCAGTGCTGAAACGCAAAAGTAATCCCTGGCGGGTTTATTAGTAACTTGTATTTTCTCCATAGGAATCCATTGTCTGCTTTTCTATGAAATTTCTTCTGTCTACTTTTGAAAACTAGAAATATTCTTTAAAAATCATACGAAATATGAAACGTAAATACTTATCTGTTTTGAGTTGAGACCCCAGTGCTGGCCCTAGGAGAACAGTACTGGATTACAAAAGTAACGAGATTGTATTTTACCAGCAACCTGAATTTTCTCCCATTGGATAACATTGCCAGATTTTCATTGCAAAGTTTCTGAGTGTTAACTTTTAAAACAGATTTATATTTCTGAAAAATCACTGCTATAACTAAAACGGTTTTACTCAATTGGTTTCATCTTAGACCCCAGGACTGAATCTAGAACCCAGTCATGGAACTACAAAGTAATCAACTGTATTTATATGTTTAAAACCCATTGGATTCAATGCTTTAGTGTGTCTAGAATTGTGTTGCCTACTGAAACCCCTGTATCTATTGTGTTCACAAAGTTTATTGCCTCTAAGCAAAGTAATTAGATGAGAGTACTCATATCCAGAAAAGTCTATTTTTATGTCTGTTGGTTCTAAAAATAAAACAACTATATATTTTTGATATAAAAACAATTGGCCTGGAATTCAGTCCTTCAGTGTGTGAAATCCTGTGTTGATTGAGTGTGTACAACAAATGCTTTACACTGTCCTCTGGTACTGCTTTACTGCTCGACCAAGCTACCACTTTTGAGAGTAAGGTCAGTCCTGACTTTAACCTCTGTTATACCTCTGTCGTTTGTGGACTCTATGCACACGGTACCTCCTTCTGGTCCAGTATATATAGAGCCACTTTCTCACACAGGATCCTTGCTGCAGGAGGTATTGTGCATTCTGCAGAGGTTTTAGAATTAAATCTCAACAACTTCTTCGAGGTAATAGAATTGTTGAGGCAGATTTTGCGTATTCATGCTGAAATTTCAGTTTGGCCTCCTGACATTACGCGTGCTCCAGCATGCACAGGATGTTGTATATTAGGTCTTATTCATTCTGCAAGGAGGAATCTTAGTTGAGCTCTTGCAAGCTATACTCTTAAATGAAGAGGCTAGTGACCCTCCACCTTCAACCGTACTTTATGGTTCTGTTGCAGTAAATGAAACATAATATATTTAGAAGGCATTTGCCTTGACCACGAAGCTGTGGCACCTGAGTTCCTGATTGGCGATGTTTCTCATGTGAATGGGGTACAAATACAAAGGCTCAATGGAAGCGGATAGCAGAAGGACCCCAGACCATATTTAATGCTGTGCTCCAGACGAAAGCAGGATCTTTGTATGTCACTGCAGCCATTTTACCAATGCGGCTGATATGTAGGCATATAATGAAGTGCCATCTCTCATAATCTTCTTGCCAGGATGGTCTGTTGGCAGCAAAATTTCGGATTTAAGTGACAATCCAGAAGTTGTCTATGGAGGTTATGACTGACATAATATGTTATGTTATGTTATGTTAGACTGCACTTGTATCGCGCACAGCTACTCCAATGGAGTGTCCCGGCGAGTGCCCCGCAGGTTATTAGATGAGAAGCAGAAACTATATTAAAAGAAGGATCTTCAGTCTCTTTCTGAAAAACATGTTGTTAAACGCCAGAGACTGAAGACGAATCTATGCAATGAAACTGACTTGGATGTATTTTCGGTTTCCTCCTCTGATTGTTCTGTAGAATTAAGAGAGGCCAATCCATGCATCCAAAGGATGATGAGGGAAGGCACTGTTTGGCCTCCTTTCATTGTACGGAGCGGTCAGAGCAGGAAACAGAGAATACAGCCAGGTCAGTTACGGACCCTGAACCAGCCCTACTGGCTGTGTTCTTACATTACTGAGATCCACAAAGGTAGAACTGGACTGAAGCCCTGGGTCGGTCTACTGGTAACACTCCTCTGTTAACTGGTGGGTGCTGGGTGCCAAAAGCAGGAGAGGAATCGACTCTGGGAATTAGCTATTAGGCCCCAGGGGCTTAAAGACAGCAAAGCTGTTGGGTATTCCTAGACAGCAGGATAGCCAGGTCTCGAGTCAAGGGTAGACGTGGTAACCTGCAGCTGTCTGCACAGTTTTATCCTACAGACAAGCTTCCACTTGCACACTCTGCAGCCGTTGGCAAACATTCAGCACTATTGATATTACCTTTCTGACTGCTATCAAACGGATGTCTCATCGGTATCTGTATCTAAAGTTTCCATTTCAGGGATTTTGAGCAGTTCGAAGAAGTTTTAGTGCTTTTATTATGCTCACAAGAAAGTGTCACTCATAGTAGTTGAATGCCACTCATAATTTCACTGAAATTATGGAAATGTCACACAAAAACAACCTGAAACTTTGACAGCTATGCTGTAGGGAAGTGCATGAATGTTCTCCCTTCTTAGAGGAGGTGTGTGGAAAAACAAAATGTTTCGACAAGCAAAAAAGGGAAAACATGTTTTCTTTATTTCACTTCAATGCTATGTTTGTTCTAGTTGATTCAATGCCCATTAGATTCCCAATGTTAGACTAATGTTCTGATTTGTTACCTTTGCCTCAAATTGTAAAGCGCTCTGATATCCTTCGGGATCAAGTTAGCGCTATATAAAACTTTATAAATAAATAAGTAGAGCTCCTTGACCTGGCCCATTGGGTACTACACTGGACACCCAACGTGGAGTACGACCCGATGAAGAAGCATGCCACCTCGGCTGTGAGGGTCACTGCATCCTGAAAAGGATATCCCTGGTGACCTGACAGCAGCCGACATGCAGATTAGTGCAGCATTTAATCACTTCTACCTTTGAAACTCCACACTGTGTATGTATGTGTTATATTAAGGGAGGACGTGTGACAAGCCGCAAATTCCTCTCATTCCCCCGTCTATTTATCCAGGCACTGCAACTCAGCCAGACTGGGCTCTAGAATGACCAGTGCCCTCGTCCATCCTGACAAGCGGGATACAAAGTGCCTCCCAGTTGTTTGGCCACACTAGCTGTGGCTGTCAAGAAAAGGGCATATAGATGTACCCCTTTGCCCTACTATCCTACTATACGAGAACTAGACTCTGGCACCCCATCTCTGGCACCGTAGCTGTTCCAACACATATATCCCTTTCCTCTTTCTATTTATTGTCCAATATTTCAACTTCCTTTGTTCGTGAATACCTTACAACAACTGGTATTCAGTTGTGCCGCTGTCTACCTCTCTTCCACATTTAAGACCTGAGTTTGGCTAATTCCAATGCACAGAAGCTGCTCACACCCATATATCAGATTTCTTCCTGCCTGCCCTTGGTACTCACCTCTCTTTCATTATAATTTTCCTGAATGACTCTGTCACTTTCAACACGGTCAGTCAATGCATGATAATTCTAAACCTTCCTCTCTATGAGTGACTGGTGAAGCTTTGGAGTTGTTCTCCTTCTGTCTCTCCATCTGCTTCTTTTCTATCCCCTGGCATTCCTCACTATTGGTCTATTCAAGACTCCACTTTAATACCCCTCCTTTTAGAATACAAGGTGATTCCTTGTTTTCCTGCACCTCCTGTATGATGGACAGACATGGATCTTTGTTCTACTTCCACATCCTTAACTCCCTCCTTTAAACAAAAACCTTTGACTGTCTAAACACTGTAATGACTGAGTAGCAAGCACTCTGCTGCTTTGCTTTGAAACTTCAACTCCCCCCACAACAGACTTCTTTACCTTCTTGCCATAAATGCCTCTGTAAGTCTCTCTCCTTTCTTATTCCCTTCCCACACAAAACCCAAGTTCCTCCAAAATGGTGAAAAAATGTAGGTGTCCTCTTGAAGAGTACTTAAATTCTTAATCTCATCTTCGGGACTGTGGACAAATTCCACCTGATGAATCTTAGACACATTTGGTATCCTCTCCCCTTCCAAGTGTCCCTACTCGAGACATTGGCAATAAGGAGCATGGCTTAGTGTAACAGCTGACTTGTCAGGCTCACCATTCCACTTCCTTACCATATGAAAAAAATCATAATGACACCCTTACTCCCCCACTTCAGTGCATACTATTTAACCTGCCTAAAACATGACCTACCTCACAACACCAACAGCAAGCAAGATGGCTGCAGGCCAAGAGCCAGGCAGGGCTTAGAAGGCTCACATTACATTTAAAAAGAACTCATGGCACTGCACCTTCTTGCATCTGCCAACCTATCCTGGAGCTTGGAGCATCATGCCCATAATGCTTTGCCAACCATTTGACTATACCAAAACCGACTTGTGCCTTTTAAATCTCGGATGCTTGATACAAACTGGTCCCATGCCCTGCCATGCCAACTTTGAGCTACCTCTTCTCTCATTGACATCAAGTGCATCCTTAAATCACACCAATTTCATTAAACTAAGCCATGCTCATAAATCAAACTCTTCTTCACATACCACTCCAGGTAATATAATTATGCACATACTGTAATAATCTGTGCCTACCTGTACTACCATGTTTTATTTGTTTTCTTAATAATCTTGTTTGAGTTTTGTTTCTCTACTCATCATACACTACCTTGTCTTCTTTAAAACCCATGTTTATGGACTGTTGTTAATTATGAACATCTATGTACAGCTCTTCTTTGAAATGGGCCACAGACATGTCAATAAATATCATAGGATTATCGAGTGTCATCATGGCTCACCTGTGACTTCAACAATGAACAACAGTTCTCTGATACAAACTGGACTCATTTTAGGCCTCGCCTGCTAGACAGTGCATGCCCTGTCTGTTATGAGACATAGTGTTATCTTACTGTGAGCTTAGAGTTGGCCCATTGCTTCCATTGGTTGGTTTCAGTGCCGCTTTCATTTGCTTGCTTCTTATTCATTAGAGGGTGTGGGCCCTTTCCTTCTACTTCTTGTCTTTATCCATCCTCTGTAGCATGGATGCATCACTTGTGCCCTTTACCTGCTCATTTTTCAGGCTTGACTTTTTTCCCTTTTGTATAAGCCCCCATGAGAATGCAAGTGTTTTTTCAATGTTCTCCCTGGTGTGATCCTCTCTCGACCTCGTGCTCCATGTTGACCTCTCTCTTGCCTGTGTGCTACTCCCCTGCCCAGTTCTTTGCTCTCTTGCCTGTTTACTTTTACTCCCCTATTCCTCTTTGCTCTCTTGCCCTTCTAGTTTGCTTGTCTCTAATTGCCGCCCATGTTGCTTCCCCCAACCTCGCCCTCTGCATTGCACCCCTCTGCCTTCCTTTTACTTTTTCTCTGTGATTCCAGCAGCTGCACAGTCCATATTGACTGCATGACTTTTAAATCAGCTTAGTTGGGAATAATACTGCAGCTCCACTTCTACAGGAATTAGTAGAACCAAGAGCCCCAGGAACTTCAGTCACGGCTTGGGGTGTCACAGTGGAGTAGGACAGGCTTTCTTCTTTCTTTCACTGAAGGGGTCCAAACATCCCCTCTGACACATAACACCAACTGTGCACCTGCCATCCCAACAACAATTGTAACTGTAGGCAAACACCTGTTGTGGACAACAGTGCCTTAATCGGGTTGATCAAGGTTGGGGGTGTCAATAAAGAGCGGTGCTTAAGTAATTAAGAGCATGGCTTAAATTATGCGAACTTCAAGCCTGTGCTTACAAAACATGCTGCATGACCAGCATTTAGGTGCCCTTTTTGAGAATTTTCTGCTATTATATCACACAAAAAGAAACTATTGCCTAAAACAAGCCAGTCCTATTGGCTTTGTGAGCGCTTCTTAGCAGTTTGACATAAATGAGTAACAACAATGATTTTGAAGTAAATAATTAGATTTGGTAATTAATAATAGTACATGTGTGACCATCACTATGGGTGCACTTAGAGCTGCCAAAAATTGGATGAGCATGTAATCTGAACACTGTAATGGACCACTGACTTACTCTGCCTTTGGCCTCAGCTCTTGAGCTCCCAAACAGGCCCCCTTATGAACACCCTCCCACAGTCAGAACTTATCATGACACCTATATGCGACTCTGCTCACATGTATCAAATAAAAATTGGAAACCTCAATAGCTCAGCCTTTTCGCAGAGACCTCTTGGGTTTTCTAATACTTAGGAGAGTAAATTGCAGTCACAATACAAAATTGCACTAAAGTAGAGAGAACTTACAAATGTTAACAAATTCACAGTCTTAACTTACGTAAAATATGCTGTGTATATATGTTAACATATTGCTATGGTAAAATATCGCTAAGACCATTGGGCAAGCCAATAGGTCTCAACAGGAAGACCTACCGGTTTTGCCAACGCTTGTTTCTGTATGAGGTATCCAATCGAAATCCAAAATAAATTCAAACAAGTTTCCAGATTTCCTATTAATGTAGAGAAGGAGAAGGCACTCTTAGTAGCAGCAGTTCACCAGCAGTTTCCAGCAGTTAGTAGCAACGGCAATGGTCCAGAAGCAACGGATTGAGAAGGACACAGAGGTCAGTGAGCGCAGTAGGGGCTGGTTGCAGAATGTCATTAGGGTCCGCCGGCACAGACAGTGACATCTAATGCTCCTCCAACCCCATAAAGACTAATCTGAGATGATGTAGTTCTTCCAAGTGAGAAGGAAGCTTTGGAGTCAAAAACGAATTGTCATTATGACGACAGTGATGATGAAGAGTAGAACATCAGCAACCTGATCTCAAGGCCAGGGCCATGAAGATAAGTCCTGTTTGAGGAAGTATAACTGAGCAGCTGCATGGCACCCATCCTTGACTTAGATCTGCTTAATCTTCAGAAGCATCGAGAGAGGAAAAGTGTTTGGACCAAGCCATATGCAAATCAGTCTCGACCATGCTCCAATAGGAACAGTCCAGCCCGAATTGCCAGGCCAGGTTCTCCCAGAACCGTAACACCATCAACCCAAGACCACTGAGGTGGCATGGTGTGCAATATAATGATGGACTGGGATGCAGCCCGAGTAATTACCAGTGACTGAGATTAATTCAAGTATTGCATCCATCAGTTTTTGTACTTCTGTGGATTCATTTTTAGTATTCATTTGCAACTGGTGATGGTGAACAGAGGGACTTCTCTCATTATTGTGGGTAGCACACCATGACATATACTCACCTTCTTGGACAGAGGATACTCCTGGGTAGCACATTATAAATATATTGATTAAGGATTTTCGAAATTGGAATTTGGTAAAAATAAGGTTGTGCTCATTAGGAGCAAAGACTGTGTTGTTGTATTTGGTAGAATGCCATGTATATTCCTGTGTCCTTTCATTAGACAGAATTAGTGAATGCTATCCTCGATGGCTGCAACTATCTCATTGCTGTGAATGCTGCTAATGGTGTCTGTAAAACTGGGGGTTTATGCGTGGACTTTACAGATGTAAGTACAAAAACCCTGCTGGATGCTTAGCTGAAACGCTTACTGCTAATTCATGTTCGACACTGCATGGTCTCTGCTGCTTTTCTCGCTGCGATGACATATAGTATGTCTACTTCTCTGCCTGTATGGAATTGTTTGGCAAGGACTCGGAGGATAAAATTCCTCCTGTCCCGTAACTCCAGTTAGGCAGATTCCTTTATTTATTTTTTGAATTTCTTGGTTTGTAATGGACTATTTACGTATATTACTCCTCATTGGCTGTTAAGCATACATAAAGCTAAATTTGAAGAACATACTGGCACAATAGATGAGAAATACCAATCATGTGGCTGTATTGAGTGTTTGTACAAATTAGCTGATGACGTTATGACAAAATGTATTGTCTTGTGTGTTCTCTCTCTCTCTTCTTTAAGGGGAACAAACCTTCTTATTGTGGTGTATTAATTTTTAGATTAGTCATTGTCAAATTGTTTATATGCTTTTGTAATTGATTTACATTGGAACTGTTTATAAAAGTACGTCTGCTTTTCGTAAATACATATTTTTATATATTTACTATCTTGTGGCACTATATATTCTTGCTGGTGGGTCCATATGTATGTAAATGTGAGCAGGTAGTGACCAGTGATGTGTGTGGTGATTGGGTGACGTGTGTATTTGTGGGTGAGGAAAGGTTGGAAGCTGAGAGGAAATGCTTGCAGATTTGACATTTTAAGCATTTTAAAGATCCAACCTACTGATCTCATCGAATCTACTTTTTTTCTCCGTCCGTGTTAGTGTCACATCATGCTTGTTTTGTTTCTTGAACATTACTGGACTGGGCTGTGCTGGGCCGGGGCATCTGGAACTGACCATACTCGTGGGTACCTGGTGTAGAAAGAAGCACATCACCTTGGTCAGAACAAAGGCTATTTCTTTACATATAATCTGATACTGTGTCGACAGCCTTCTGCTGCACAGTCATGGTAGAGGCACAGAGTTGGGGAGAGGATGTAGCATTACGGCTAGAGAAGTCGACCTCGAAGCTGAGGAACTGGGTTTGAGTCTTTGCAATGACGCTCAACATCCTGTGATTCTGGGCAAATCACTTAATCTCCCCCTTCCTAACAAAAACAAGCATTGGAAATGCAATAGGTCTCGCAGTAGTAAAGTTTGAGCTATAGGTGTTATTTATGTTTTTGTTTTTTATTTATGTGTTGTTTTTTCTAAATAGCTAAATTAATAGCTTTCTTCTTTACAAAGCCAATAGTTATAATTTTTGTAAATGTGACACCTCTAGCATTTGTAAAGCAACATGTTTTGTATTAACGGGACTTATATGTGACTTATATGTATTGATATAAAAAAATCAATGGCTTAAAAAAACAATTAATAATTAATACGTAAATAAAATGGATTTTATTGTATATTGCCAATAGCTTAAAGTTTATTAAATATATTTAGTGAAGATGCTGTGGTTGCGCTGAGTGAGGGTGAGTGAGGGTGAGGGTGAGTGAGGGGTTGAGGGTGAGTGAGGGTGTGGGGTTGAGGGTGAGTGAGGGTGGGTGAGGTGTTGAGAGTGAGTGAGGGGTTGAGGGTGAGTGAGGGTGGGTGAGGGTGGGTGAGGGTGAGTGAGGGTGAGTGAGGGTGAGTGAGGGTGAGGGTGAGGGGTTGAGGGTGAGTGAGGGTGAGGGTGAGTGAGGGTGAGGGGTTGAGGGTGAGTGAGGGTGAGGGTGGGTGAGGGTGAGTGAGGGTGAGGGTGAGTGAGGGTGAGTGAGGGTGAGGGTGAGTGTGAGTGAGGGTTAGTGAGGGTGAGGGGTTGAGGGTGAGTGAGGGTGAGGGGTTGAGGGTGAGTGAGGCTGAAACAAATATATGGTTTCAAAAAATCCAAATCGTTCAAGATAATAATGCCATATCTCTAAACTATTTCCTAGAATACACAATTTGAATTGGAGATTACAATAAACATTAACCTTAAACCAAAAGGATAACCAAATAAGCACAATCAAAATTCACAGCTCAAAGGTTCGGAACAGACCACATCAAACTCAATTGTGAAAAAAAGTCAAATGATTTGTACTTGATGCAGCTATCTCAGTGGGTTCCTGCTGCTGTCGCAGAGTCCCTTGTACTACCTCGAGGGCACGAGTTAAGATCCTTGTAGTACGCAACAGTGATTTGTGAACCAGCACCAATCAGCGGCGTGCACGCTGCAGGGCACACTTGTCATCCTTGTGTGTTTTTTCTCTATCTTTTGTTAATCTAAGTTTGCTGAAAAAAGAGTTCACTGGGTAGTTACCAAGACTTGTTAGAGACAGCCCCAACTACAGCGTTCTATAGACCCCAAATATGTTACCCCCACCAGGGTGGATGATGTGTGACTCCTGCATGCGAACCCTTGTTGTCTTATGTAGCATTTCCTGTCAATTGACCTTTGCACTTGTATGATTCGTTGTCTCTGCATAATGTGTGCGTGATGTAAAGCTCTTTGACAACCTACATTGTGATGAGTAGCGCTTGAAAATACATTGCATAATGATGAATACATTATTTAGTGTTATCTACATGGTTATTAATGTAATTACTCACGTAGGCAGATATGTCTGACATGCAAGGTTGGAAAAGGCCGAAAACTCTTTCCAACTCGTAGTTTGTCTCTTCAACAGTTCTTAAGTGACACCCAGCTATGTCATTGCTTCCCCCCACAGTTTGGGCATCAAGGTGTGAAGCTCCAACCAGCTCCCCGCTAGGATAAGACTTGAATAGAAAGGTTGCTGATGTCCATGTAAGTGAGGCATTTGTTTTGGAACAGCTGGGGGCGTCCCGCTGTAGGTTGCTCTTGACAAATCCAGCGTCCGGACGATCACCCTCATGTCCTGCACTGCTGTTGAGTTGTGTAATAAAAACAACTGGAAGTTCTAGCGCCAAGAAGGCGTTTCAGATTGTTATGGCTGCTGTATAAGGGACCGTTCTTATTGTCAATGAGAAATAAGGTTGTCATGACAACGCGGGGTGCCGTTGTTTTCAGGAACTGGGTGCCCGTCCTCAACAGGGAGCTCCACGTCATCACCTCCCCCCACCTCCTGAGTTTGAATCTGCTATCCAGGCCTGTTTGTTTATTTTTATGCATCCAGGTACCAAGCCTGGGGGCACTGCACATCTCTGGAACATGCTGTCACTATGCCCGTAGGTTAAACGCGTCGACACCGTGAAAAAATACCTTGCCAATTGTTGATGTGATTGGCAGAAAGCCAGAAGGGGAGACTGGCTGTTGCCCCTAGTAACATTATGCAATATTTCTACTCACTAGTTTATTGGCTCAGAGGGTTTATGCTAGGGCGTGTTTTTTTTTTTATTTACAACTGGGGTACCCTGCAGACATGCGCGTAAATACATACTTGGCTAACAAAGTACTTAATATGACGGATAATTACGTTGCATCAGGGAGCACTGTGTGTTGTTAGGAGGGCATTGCTGTGGGGAGGGGGGAGGAGAAATGCGACGCGACATGGCAGGCAGGGGAGGGGGCGGAGCGGGGGTGTGGGAGGAGTGCGGGAACAGACGGCGAGGGGAGGAGAGTAGGAGGAGGAGAGTAGGGGAGGCACGGCCTAGCGGCCGTGCAATCAAGAAGTGAGGGGGCGGGAGAGTAGGCAAGGCAGGCGGCTGGGGGGAGGGGGGAGGAGAAATGCGACGCGACATGGCAGGCAGGGGAGGGGGCGGAGCGGGGGTGTGGGAGGAGTGCGGGAACAGACGGTGAGGGGAGGAGAGTAGGAGGAGGAGAGTAGGGGAGGCACGGCCTAGCGGCCGTGCAATCAAGAAGTGAGGGGGCGGGAGAGTAGGCAAGGCAGGCGGCTGGGGGCATGTGCACGCGCTTTTAAGCTCAATGCGCATGCGCATTGAGCTTAAAAGTCACGGGCACTGCAAGGAATCGCCACGATTACTTGCAAGTTGGACAAAGAGTGGATAAGTCCCCATAGTCTTGCTTGCTCGATGCGCATGCGCATCGACAGGCGAGACCTAAAAAATTAACATGTCCTTGTGTAACGAAAATAGTGTGCATGTAAAGCGTTCTGATACCTGATATCTTCGGGTTTAGTTTGCGCTACATAAAACTACATTAAAGCTACATTCACCTGCTTCCTAAATTCAAAGGATTGGTGTTTGCTGCGATAACTCATTACTCAAATACAAATTATTCAAGAGCGAAGCCAAAACAAAATCTCACCTTACTCCACTCTTGCATCCAATGAAGAATGCGGCAGGAAATGAACACTTTAGACCCTTCCTTGCCCAATCCACCCCCAGCTGTGGACACACGCTGTATCTTGGTAGTAAACTTCAACTGCATTACACAGTACTTTGAGCGCCCATTATGTCAAGCTGCCACTACATGGGATACTTGAGTATGTAATGTATTGACCACTGCATCAGCAGAACATTTACATCAAGATAAAATCTAATCCTAACATTGCCACTGACCGTGACCATATCAATAACTCTTTCCATCACTCTAACACTTCCACTTACCCTGACCATTACACTCCCCCAAACATATACTTTGTCGCTAACCCTAAACTTAACCATAAGGCCGGCCCTAACCCTAAATTTAGCCATAAGCCCTACCCTAAATCTTAACGTTACCAGAGCCCTAAACCTCACTCGGCGCCTAGCCATAAACCTTAGCCTATTGATAGCTATATCCTTATGACCGAAATCTCAGGTGGCGGCACTGAAAAATACATCCATTGGTACAGCCAACAATTCCCAGGAAAACAACTGTCATCGGAAGAGGGGTTCTCCGGCAAGCTCATTGTCAATGGTGCTGCCATTATCTCTACCAGGAGGGAATTCTACTTTCATTGAGCTATATTCAAGAACGAATGACCACCTTCTCTCTCAAGTATTCATCTCTGCTTAAGAAGGGGTGTAGCCCCTACCTCTGAGGCAGTGCTTTATTTCAGGGGGAGGGGGGTGGGGCACTCCTCCTCCTATTTCCATAGGTTTTTATCCAGCTGCAAACCCACCCCTGAGAAGCCCTTTTCAGCCTAGCTCAGCATCTGCTTCCACGTCAGGAAGTAGTTTAAAATTAATTTGGTGTGCAGGCCCTGAGATAGGAAGCGGCCAACAAACGCCAATAAATCTTGGTCCGACGGAGACTTTCTGTCACTAAATCTTAGTCCCGACTGCTCTCGGGTAGTGTCACGGAGGCGCTCCGGAGAAAGATAGATTCGCGGGGAGGATATAAAAAAGGTGCGGCATTAAGCCTCGGTGCTGATAAGTTTGCTTGAGAGGCAGGAGACGTGCCCTTGCTGTGACATTCGGCGGCTGGGATTGGCTCCCCTTTAAACACTCGGCTGTACGTCTGGGAGAGTGATGGCCTGGCCGGGTGACATTGCTTTCCCGCCAAGGTTACTGGCTCCAGGACAGGCAGTCTCCTCTCTCCTCACCCTGTCAATAAATATCTGCGCGTGCGAGGAAGTGTGATACGGACTCTGCAGCTGACACCGGGGCGTCTTCATCTCCAGAAGCAATGAGTTGTAACACATGTGAACATGAAGGCAGAGGAGGAGTGAAAGGGATATATCCTCGTGAAACCTCTCTGGATGGGGAATCCTTCTTCCTTCCCTTTCCAGCAATGCTTTAAAAAATATGGTTTTCAAGCATTGAAAATCACTAAAGTGCCACCTTTAGACACCTACGTTTAAAGGCAGCATTTTAGTCAATATTTTCGAAGAGTTGGATGTGCTTAAAGCCCACTCCTTGATTGTGCTATTGGCCGCCCATGCCGGGACCTGAGTTTAAGTGCACTGGCCCACAGCCTCCAATTCACAAACGCGACAACAAGATTGAGTGAGCTTTGGGGAGCTGTGAGGAGGGGTCAGTCAGTCAGTCAATACACCTTTATTTCGGTTAATAAAAACCATAAAAGCAATGCAATACAAAAATTCATTATATACACATTAATATTTGTACAGAAATAAGATATACACATGATTGCAATTCAAAACAATCTAAAACAGTTAAAATCTTTGATGCAAAGAGAAAAGTTACAAAATCTGTGTCATGAATATAAAGGCCCAACCCTATTTTCAAACAATCCTCATTATTATGGTATTATTATTATTATTATGTTTCTTATATAGTGCCTGAATCGACCCCCGAAGGGGTATCTCCGCGCTTGCCTTGGGAACCCGTCCTGGCTTTTCCCTGTGAGATAGCCCCTACAGGGCATCCCCAAGGTGAAAGCCAGGCATCCCGCCGCGGGGGGCCGTTGTGGAGATTAAGCAAGCTTAATGCCCAGAGTTGCAGAGTGTGAACCCATGATTAGGTCAGGCACCGAAGCGAGAATTATCGAGTCCATGGACATTTGAGCTCAAGACCCTGCCGCGTCGGGAATTGAACCCTGGTCCCGGGTCTGACCTTTGCTTCAGGGTCTGCCTGCTCTAACCAGTGAGCCACACTTCTCCTTCATTCAGTTATGTGTCCTCCTAATAGTGAATTCATTTGGGTGAGTCTAATTTTATTTATACGCGCTGCCGTTACCAAAAAACTGGCTACACTATAAGTAACCTGCATAGAGTCAAGCATTTGTAAATGTAGGAGGGCAGGCCTCACCTGGACGAATTTTAGTTCCTTCAGAACAGGGTATAACATTTTTTTACGGGCCACCAAATAGTGCTCGCAAAACATCACCAAGTGGAGCGTGTCCTGTGTAGAGAAGCTATCACAGGTGCAGGGTGGCGTATCTTCAGGGGTCCCCCACTTCAGATAGGTACCAAGTGTGAGGTGGATTAGGTTGAACCTGAATCTAACTAAAAGGAAACGATGGTAAGAGTTGGTCACGTACTTCAGATAGGGTTCCATGACTGGGGAGATCACAGGAGGGGTCTGCAGCTACCAGCCGCACAAGCTGAGTCATATTCCTAAAGCCTGGCTCTCTTTAACTTCCAACCTATAGGTAGCCTGTCCCACAGTAGATGCTCGACTCCGAGGCTTTTAACGTGCAGATTTGTGTATTAAGTACTGTGTGTGGGAACCAAAACAGCACCCCAATATTTTAGGACACCCCACAATTTAGAAGCCGTGAAATTTTACCTCATATGGTTCTCCTTCGTAAAATAATTACATAATAAAAGGCACCCTCCCCAACTTCAGTTTAGTAGAGTATCAAAAAAGTAAGTGGGTACACCCATGAAATGAGAACTAGATCAGACGGAAAAGTTAGTGTTTTATTACAAAAATCTCATAATCAAGCTGTAAAGAATAAATGCCATGAAGGCTCATATGTAAAGTTCTTATAGAGTAGTCAAAATTTAGAAATCATTCTAATTCGGAAATGAGCAGCAAATTCAGAAAGGGCCGAACATCATCCCTATTCGAAACGGAAATATCTGGCAAAAAAATCTGGCTCACTCCCAGATCAAAGGGGTTCTTAAACACAATTTTTGCAAATCAGCTAAAACTGCAGACTAATCGTAGCATGATTGCATGTATCAATTATTTAGCAAACCAGAAGTAACAACATCAATATCTTCATACATTGGGACTATCTCAGTCTAACACAGTAGCCACCAAATTCTTAAAACATATGTATATCACCACTAAGGTCTCACAACACTCATGCGAAAAGGGAATAACACAAGACAGATGAGCTCAGACATTTCAGAGGAAGGTTTTGAGTTTCTTTCTAAGATCCAGATAAGAAAAAATCATTTGTCCCAGGGGGTGTGGATTTCATTTCATAGCGTGCGAGGTAGGAGCGTTCTTTCATCCTGGCTCTGTAGATCTTCGGTAAACTCGCAATAAAGAAAGATTGGTGGAATGGAGAATTCTCCTGTGGACTTACTTCCGAATATGTAAAGAGAGGAAGAGCGAAGCATCAGCATGGATTCTAAAGTGAACCAGACAAAGGGTTTTGAACTGGACTTCACAAGTATCTGATGAAATTGGCACAGTCAAGAGGAGCCTTCAGAGAAATAACGAAGTGTGAGAACCAGTTTAACTACTTGCTTCTGAATAAACACGAGGTCGTTAAGCTGGATTTTGGCAAGGCTGAGGAAGCTTTATTGCAGTAGTTTAACCTTGAACAGATCAGATAATTACTGTTGCCTGACAAACCTCCCGAGTCAGGAGGCGACAATTTTACATAGCTTGTAAAGTTGGAAACTGCATGCTGATCACACTGCTGAGCCTTTTGTGGCCGTACTAGGATGACTGTTTAAATTGACCACTATATTTTTCACTACAGAAGTATGGGCAGAGAAGGATTTTGAGTAAAAGTTGCCAAACATGATTCTTTAGGAGTGGGTACTTAAAAAGGAAGAGAGCCAAGCTAAGACTTAACAGCTAGGTCAGTGTTGGCACATCTTTTACACAGATTGGACCTTGACATTGGAGATGTCTCTCCTCCCAAGCACCGTGGCACCAGAACATTTCATGTAGAGGTTGAGAACTCCCTCCGTGATCTCATTTTGAGAGAAGTATTCCCACCCCATACTGGTAAAACTTTGAGAATGAGAGTTGCTGGGAGCTGTAGGCACTTTTCAGGTCAGTCACACACTGGCATAGCTCGAGTCTCATTCTAAATCAGTTCAGAAGGTAGTAAAGAGGAAGAAAGCAATCACACAGTGAGTTAAGGGCATCCACAAAAGAAATATGAAGAGCCCAGACTTGTTCTCAGTGGTGATCTTTTGAAATGTAACTGCCAAAATCAGATGCAAATCTTCTTACTGTCAAGTCATCACAAGGTGCTTTATCTTGTGATAAAATAACCAAGCCTGGTTACAATGTTCTTAATTCCAAATTGGCTAAGGTGCTTCTTCTTGTGTCTGTCCTTCATGGTGACTCTTACTATCTTCAGACGTCTTCCGCTACTGTCCATGTACCGATCAAGGGAGATCGAAGTTTTAATACACAAGCACAGAATTAGAGAGCAAGGTCCTTCCTCTGTGACATGCTACGGGGGGACTAGGGTCACAAGTTCTCACCACACAGCCTGGCAGTGAAAATCCTTTCCTGGGCTACAGAGGACTAACATTAACTTGTTCCTGCACAGGTCTTCATCGCCTCCTCTTCTAGGCAGCCTTTACTTCGTCCATGGATACCACCAGTGCCATTCCTCAGCAACTGGTGAGCAACCTTCTTCAAGGTGGTTCAAGATCGATCCTTCCAGCATTTTGCATCCTGCCCCCAAACATTGCAGGGGGAGTGGGCCGTCAAATCCCTAACCATGGAGCTGTAACGTTTTTATCTATCTGCACTGGTATGAGATCCTTGACACTGATCAATGATAAATCATAGACCCGGACTTCGGATTTCTCCTCAGCATTTATCCCATTTTTTCAATTGTATCCTTCAGAGTTAATTTCTGTTTCTAGTCCGGTCTGCTGTCAGGAGAGCGACCATTGCCACACAGGCCATTCAGCCACTTAAAAAAAAATCTGCAGATAAGGTAGGAAAGAGTTGAGCCGGGTGTTCCTACGTGATATCCGGTAATAACATTGCTCACAAATTGAGGAGTCCTCCCTGTATGTATGTATGTATTTGTATGTATGTTCTTATATAGCGCCCGACTACCCGGAGGCATCTCGGCGCTTGCCTTGGGAACCCGTCCTGGCTTTTCCCTGTGAGATAGCCCCTAACAGGCATCCCCAAGGTGAAAGCCAGGCATCCCGCCGCGGGGGTCGTTGTGGAGATTAAGCAAGCTTAATGCCCAGAGTTGCAGAGTGTGAACCCATGATTAGAGCAGGCACCGAAGCGAGAATTATCGAGTCCGTGGACATTTGAGCTCAAGACCCTGCCGCGTCGGGAATTGAACCCTGGTCCCGGGTCTGACCTCTTCTTCAGGGTCTGCCTGCTCTAACCAGTGAGCGCTAGAAGGAACAATACAGTGGTAGTTGTGGTGATGCACAGCTTGTATTTAGTTCAAAACCAGTATATCTTGGTTAGACGATGTTTGTTAGTTTTGGTGGTGCTCAATGAGGAGGCGTCGAGAGCCCTACGACGTCAAATTGACTGTTTGATACATGAGACCAGAGAGGCTCTGGTATCATCCCTAATTGGCACACACTGTGTTTGCGTTTCCTTGGTATAAGAAAACCACTTCCATTCAATATTCGTTTTTCATCATTTATTTCATGAATTTAGTAATGATTTATATCAATGCGTTTCAAATTTCTTCATAGTTGTTGTCAACATGCAAAATCGTTTCGAGGAGACGAGCACCGGACAGAATGCGTCACCCGTAACCATCAAGATTTCGTTCCACCGTTCAACACAGGCATTGTCAATTCCCTGATGAAGGGCATGCTTCTAAATGCCCGAAATGCATTGGACACGCTATGATATTGCCTGATTTTGCATGTTGACAACAACTATGAAGAAATTTGAAACGCATTGATATAAATCATTACTAAGTTCATGAAATAAATGATGAAAAACGAATATTGAATGGAAGTGGTTTTCTTATACCAAGGAAACGCAAACACAGTGTGTGCCAATTAGGGATGATACCAGAGCCTCTCTGGTCTCACGTATCAAACATACTCTAACCAGTGAGCCACACTTCTCCACACCAGTGAGCCACACTTCTCCATAGTGTGGATACTACACAAATCTATCCACTCTCTGCCTTTTATTCATATGACCCTGGTTCACTTCCTAGGTGGCAGGAATTTTCCCTGTTTTTCTGGCAGGTTCATCCTCCATCTTGTTTGCTGTACACTTCAGGGAGTTTTAAAATGGATTACTACTTTCACACAGGCAACGTCTCATACAGACTTATTGCTCAATCTGTCCGGCACACATGGAGCAAATGTACCTGCAACTACCGTATCCCATATGGATGTAGTGAAGGGCCTGGTTGAAAGGAACTGGCAGAACATTTAAAATAGAAGAGACCAAGAGGCAGCTCTCCCAGGGGCGGCTGGTGACATTTGAAAGTGGTGAGGCGTAAACTAATTTGCATATTGCACTGCAGCGAGCGAGCCCGAACCACCTTGCACATCATTCATGCATCCACCCATCCATCCACCCACCCACCCATCCTGCATCCATACATCATTCATTCATGCATCCACCCATCCATCCATCATGCATCCACCCATCATTCATACATCCATGCATCCATCCATATATCATTCATGCATCCACCCATCCATCCACCCATCCTGCATCCATACATCATTCATTCATGCATCCACCCATCCATCCATCATGCATGCATCCATGCATCCACCCATACATCATTCATGCATCCACCCATCCATCCACCCACCCACCCACCCATCCTGCATCCATACATCATTCATTCATGCATCCACCCATCCACCCATAATGCATCCACCCATGCATCCATCCATACATCATTCATGCATTCACCCGTCCACCCACCCTGCATCCATACATCATTCATTCATGCATCCACCCATCCATCATGCATCCACCCATCATGCATGCATCCATCCATGCATCCATCCATACATCATTCATGCATCCACCCATCCACCCATCCTGCATCCATACATCATTCATTCATGCATCCACCCATCATGCATGCATCCATGCATCCATCATTCATGCATCCACCCATCCATCCACCCACCCTGCATCCATACATCATTCATTCATGCATCCACCCATCCATCCACCCACCCATCTAACCTGCATCCATCATTCATGCATCCATCCACCCATCATGCATGCATCCATCCATGCACCCATCCACCCACCCATCCACACAGTGACAGCATTAATGGCCGACAGCAAAGTTAAGGCATCAATTAGATCTCAAATAATCCCTACGTCCTGTTGTCCAAACACCTCCACATGTCAATTCTTACCCGCCAAGGGTTTAATCTAGCGTTGGAACTGTTTTATTTTTAATAGCTAGTCCCATAGCTTTAGTAAAATGAGCATCAACAAAATTACCAGAAGCCCCAGATTCAATCATTGGCTGAATCTTAATATTTGCCCTTTCTGCAAACTAACTCTATAAACAAAAACACATGGCGCTGTGCTTTTTGCAGTATTTGGGTCAAGAAGATCCGGGACACTACATAAAGAGAACTTGAAAGTGTGGCCTCAATCATTAATAGGCCTTCTCTTTTTCCACATACTGACTTTCACTTGTATAACTTTTAATTTGGATTGCAGGTTTCATGGGACAGTCTTTTAAAAAGTGGATGATTTTACTACAATACATGTAAAGTTTCGTTTTTCATCTTTTTGCCCTATCATCTTTATCAACAGCACCCCGTGTACATTGGCTCCGCAAATGAAGGAGTCTTTACAAACACAGACGCCGCACTACGAGGGAGGGAGAGAGCTCTGCCCCCCCAGACAGGGGGTTATGTACCCGGGCTATGTATTGACCAGCCAATCCTGGCGCTGTATGCAGCGCCAGGATTGGCTTGGGGGGCACCATGAGTGCTCGCTCAGTCGCCCTGTGCAACCCCGGGGGCTGCGGCCCGCCCCCTGGTTCTCTCTCTAAGGGCAAATTCACAGGGAAACAATCTGCGCATGCGCGGGCATGTTTGTGCCCAAAAACCCACTTGCGCAGCTGCAGCAGGCCCATCCTCTCCCCCCCCGCACTCCGGAAAAGCCGGCCGGCAGGTAGCGCGATTTTTTAAAATATTTGTATTTGGTTTTTAGTGACAATGCGGTGGGTCCATGGGGCTTAGTGGGGCTACGCCCCTACGCCCCAATGGACGCACCGCGCCTGAGCTCTCCCACAGGAAATAACAGGTTAAAAGGCCCTTCTTGTGCCAAAATCAGTTGTTGCCAGCACTGCCAGCCCATTCAGCCTGACATAATGACAGTGTGTCTGTGCAAAGTGAGAAAGGTCAATATAACACGCCAGAGTTTGGGCAAACACAGTGAAACACAAAAGAAGGAACTTTACCTGGTAAAATATTGCAGTGGTGCTTGGCCAATAATACATCATTAATTTGAATTGGACAAAACATGTTTTTCTTAGTGTAAACAATGTTCTAAATTCTTCATCCGCGAGATATCAAAGCCCACCTCACAATTGAGTGAATACAAAAGACATCATCATAGAAGTTTGTACATATCTTCTACTAACACGTATTCTTTTCCCAATCATGATTATAAAATCAGCATTCGCAAGACACACTGTCTTTGTTAATAACAAAGTATATCATGCTGCCAATTCTACATTCTAGGGTGTGATCCGTCCCTAGGTAATACGCCTACTTGAAAAGAAGCCACAGTATATGCATGTAATCTGTTATTCCAGATTCCTAGTGGCTGTATGAAATTTAATTCAAGATTTTCACATTCCTGGTGGGCTCCTGTTTATGGATAGTTGATGCGTTTTGCTCAATATGTTTTGGCCACATTAGTTCTCGCCACCTCAGGACACAACCAGGGAGTATATAAATTACTTCAAAAATAAAAAAATAGGTCTGGAGCTTTATCACTTGACAGAGTTACACTGGCAAAAGGAAAGTAGTCCCTCTCAGAACAGAGTGGTACACTTGATGTGTTCCTCCAGACTCGAGGGTTCTACTCTTGGTCAAATATTGTTGGGATGAGATTACCTTCCTTTCAGGTAAAGGACATTTTCTGCTGCCCTGAGTAACCCAACTACAAATGAACCTGGTATCCTGATTAAATTGGGCACTTTCTACCCCGGTGTCATGAGGGGGGGGGGGGGAGTTGCTTGATGTGGGCTGGTAATAGGTCATGTTATGTTATGTTAGAGGGTATTTGTAGAGCACAAGTGTCACTCGGGGAAGTATCATGGCACTATAGCGGACTGATTGACAGGCAGGGTGATTGAGACTGGAAAGAAGGGTTTAGATGAGTGCTCTCTCTACATAGTGCATCTGGGGCCATGAAAATCCAGGTTTTCAGGGTCTTCCTAGAGAGGGTTTCTGATTGAATGGAACGGAGGTTGCTAGGGATTTGGTTCCAGGCTTTGGTGTCTAAAACTGCAATAGATTTCCCAGCTTTTTATATTCATCTGAGAGCTGGTGGTTTTAATAGAGATGCATTGGAGGATCTGAGGGTGTGGCATGGAGAATAGCGAATGAAACTGGAGCGAAGGTACTGGGGGCCTGAGGAGTGGAAGCTTCTAAAGGTGATTAACAGGATTTTGAACAGGATTTTTTTTATGGACAGGTAACCAGTGCAGTGCTTCCAGAACAGTTGATGCAGATGATTTTCTAGGCCATTTTAGTACTAGTCGTGCTGCAGCATGTTGAACCATCTGAAGTTTATGTAGGACTGATTTTTTAGCTCCTGCATAGAGGCTGTTGCAGTAGACAATTCTAGATGTGATTAAGGCCTTTGCAACGGCAACATTAATTCCCTCTCCCCAATGGGATGATTGGGTCCTGATGCAGGGGTGCTCCTGGATTTAGCTTTATCCATCCATGGAGGTACATGTGGGGGCTTCAAGGCAGGCGGCTAGGTCCTAAGTGTGTATGTCTGGCAGTGTGGAGGACTGGTTACACAAGAGTGAGGCCGATGGGTTGGCATATAGGTGGGGTGGTACCAGTGGGAAGGGGCTCATTCTTAACAGAGTTTTGGTGGGCTTGCTGTCTTGTAAGGCACCCTTTTTGGATGAGAACTAGTCCCTTTGCTCATGTTTGCGTTTTTGTTTTTTTTGCATGACTGTTCTACTGCTTTTTCCAACGATGGTATCCATGGTATTGTTTTTTACATAATGTACTTGTCATTGGACGTTGGCAATTGATTCATGTAAACCTTTGAATATCTAAATAAAGAATTGTTAAAAACTAAAAAAAAAGTCCCATGCACAAAGTGAAGAAAATGTACCAATCTCGAACGTTCCTGCTCAGTGCCATTAGGGTCAGCTACAATTTAAGTCTCTGGAATGTATTTAACCACTATACTTCCAGGGACCCAGTTGTGCTCAGAAGACTTGCACAGTCTCAAAACTAGCAAGGGGACTCCTCCGCTAAGGCCAAGGAGCGCCGCCCCACTGAGCAGGTCAGAAAGGAAAATAAATGATAATAACTTTTTGTTATTGTCATTTTAGTGTTCCGTTGTTGCTCAGGTGGGTAGGGGGTGGGGCTGGGCTCTGACATAGGAGCTGGAGGAGGAGTGGTTTGCACTCTCTTAAGTGCACATGACGGTTTGGCCGGCCATCTCGGGCTGGCCAAACCGTCATGCGCACTTTGTCTTTTCTCCCCCCAGGCTGCATTACAGCTTGGGTGGACAACATGCCCAGGCTTCCACTACCTGTTTGAGAGCCGACCCACAGCGCTCAGACCAATCACAACGCTCTATGGGGAACCAGGGGCTCCCTGTTCTTGCCCTGGAAGCAGTCGAAGAGGATTGAGACACGGCGTTAGCACAGAAGTAAGTGTTTCATTTTTTTTGTTCATGCCCTCCCCCTCTGACCCCACCACTGACAGCATTTGATAGCTGCCGCCAGTGAACACTAAGTGGCTAATCAGAGGCTTTGGTGGCCAGGGACCGTATGTACCCTGCAGCACAGCCCCAAAACACTGGTCTCTCTATGCTATAACAAGCTTATGCATATTCCTTTGATGTAAAACGAGGCCCAGTCAATGTAATGGATTTGATATTTGACAATTTAATTTATTCTATCTCTAGCAAATATCAATACATATACACATGTACCATTTGATCCTTCATAAAAATGACAGCCTTTAGGAGTAAAATTACACAATCTGTTTTATAAGACAAGGTGTGATTAACTGATGTCATCTTCCACAACTTCTGCCACGCTGTGTTCTGATGTGCTGTCAACATTTCAGATCTGATTTAAAACAGAGCACAAAAGAAACACACACAAATATACAATATTTAATATACAAAAAATGACAGTTTCGCCGCATTCAACAGTACACACAATAAGCTAAAACTATGCTGCAAGCTTAAACCATTTGAATTATGTTTTCAACTCTGAAAGATCAATTCATTTTTAGACGGTTAATTAGTGGCAAAAGCTGAATATTGCCACCCTGTCCGCAATACCATGCAATAGTTTGTAGAATTTGGATTATATGCCAGTTCAGCTACTGCCTTGGTCGCTATTTGCTTTCCACGGCCATTGGGTGTTTCCCTCTGTTAATCCTGTTTTGCCATTTACCTTAAAAGTATTAAAACGTCTGCAGCACTCCTTAACATAGTGATTTGTGGGTGAAATTCTACTAGTACAAATGTTCTCAAGCCTTACATTCTGTGATGGGCTCTGTCCTGCACTAGTAGTTCATTTTAGATGTAAACGCCCCCCCGAAGAATACCTACGTTGGCTAGACTAAAAGCAAAAATGGCTACTTTGTCGCTCCCTAAAGATATCAAAACCCGCACGAACCCTAGATAATGGTATCAAGGTTTGTATAAAGTAAATCATACCACAGCTTTTGCCATATCTAAGTGCTCTGGAAAGACAGATGTTTCTATCACCTCCATAGTGGTACTAAATTTGACTTATTTACTTAAATTGCTCTCTTGGAAGAATTAAACGCTGACTCTCCTTGCTGAGATTCGAACTTGCAATCGCATTAAATATCAGCAGCGAGCATTTAACTCGCTGAGTCTTCTTGCCAGCTCATCCACATGCATGCTTTCCATTCCACAAGGATTCTCTGCCCATCACTCGATGGTTGTTACTCTGAGAGTAGATACTCGGTTTAGCTAGTCTTTGCTTTGTGACTCGGTTAGCTGCTGCCTGGACTGTCTAAAGCCTTCCCTGCCCCTCATAGTGTTCTGCTTGATAACTTGATACTGCAACATGGAAATGGAGAGGTGTGAGTCTAAGCGTAAGGAAAATACTGCCCCTGTAGTAAGTGCGCTCCTCGAATCCACTTGCTATTCTCTTTTGCCAAAGTATTATCCTGACTCTGATGTAGCCTGGAGTACCTCAAGCTGAATGACCATATTCTGCACTGAGTCATGTTTCCTGGGGTTGCAAGGGCACATTCCCTAAATACCTCTGGGGCCTTTAGAGAACGTTCTGTGTCGACCTATTGTTCAACCTCTTGAGCTGAAGATTCCAGTACCCCACACAGTGGTGGCATTATACAATTATGACCGGCTACTTACAGGTAATATTCATTACTCCGAGCCGTAGACTGCCCCGTCACAGTCCTGGTTCTCACCCCTTCCTCCCTGTTTCGGCTTCTTATGCTTGGTGGTACAGGATGTTGTTCGGTAGGTCAGGAGTTATGTGCCACAGGATGTGGGAGTGGCCTGGAGTGTAGGGGTGGGACCAAGGGAGTTTTTTCGCTTGGGATTTCTGTGGGGTGGAGCTATTGCTCATATGGTTAGGACTGGACTGGGGTGGTCTGATGAGGAGGTAATGGGAAATGGTGAAAGCATATTGAGGGAAGTGCTACTACCTCTAGGAGAAAAACATTCTTTAGTGGATGCAAACAGGGCGTATAGAAAGCTGAATGCATCCTCTTTCACAGTGTAGCTGAATGCATCCTCATTCACAGTGTTGACATCTGGACCGTTCCCATTCCTGCACAATGCACGAAAGAGCCCCCTACATCCCACCCTCTGACAGCCAGATCTAGATATAGGACCCACCCCGACATCAGTTAATCATCGGCTGGTATGGATTAAAGCCGCTCCTAATGTATCATCCCCTGGCTTATTCCCTCCAAGGACAGATGATATCATCCGCTTTCTGGAATCATATTAGAAACTGTCAGGCGGCGGGTAGTAAAAGTGGGTGATATGTTGTAGAGAGGATCAAGAGGTCGATCAAAAAGAGATATTGCTAACAAGTCAATTAAAATGTTCGTGCTGACATTTTACAAATGTGGTGTGAGCTCTTGCGACAATTTCCTAGCTGTTGAAACCCAAGCAACAGAATAAAAGGATCCTCTTTGGCCTGCAAAGGAAACCTGTCCAAGTCGGTGAAAGGAGTGGATCAGGAAACAAACGAATTATTTCAGATTCTTTGGAGCAGCTAATGACAACACATTTCAGGTCCTAGGACCTTGACGTTAATAGTATGGTTATGCAAAGCAACCTTTTAAAGCAGATGGGGGCAGTGTTTAATTTCTCCCATTGATTGCAGGTGATAAACACCTGCACTTATTTTGGGGGCTCGCAACTTACGTTTTATCATCAGGCTTTGATCCAAAGCAAGTGTTATGTTATATTATGTTAGCTGTATTTTTATAGCATTTGAATCACTCATGATAGTATCTCGGCGCTTGTGGTTTTACTTGAGGAACCAGGTCTTTAGCTTTTTTGCAGAATTTAAGAAGGGAGGACGAGGCTCTGATGTGCTGAGGGAGGTCGTTCCAGGCTTTAGGAGCCAGATATGGCAAGGCGCAAGCCCTGATCTGCTTTTTGTATGCATGGGGTGTGTTAGTCTAGTAGAGTGGCGTTATCTGCAAGGCTGTTGGAAATGTTCTGGCTGGCCAGATTGGCATGGCCTGTGTTGTGCAGTGCTTTGTAGGTGTGGGTGAGGAGGTTGAAGATTGCACATTTCTGTATTGGGAGGCAGTGGAATTCCTAAAGTTGAGATGTGATGTGGGCTCTGTGTGGGACGTTGAGGATAAGTCTGGCTGCTGCTGCATTCTGGATGGTCTTTAAGTCTTCTTGTGAAATGGTTAGTTATTCCTGGTTTAAGGTGTCCCCACAGTCCAGTCTGCTGGTGATAATGACTTGGGTGACTGTTTTGCTGTTGCTGTCTGGTATCTACTTGAAAATCTTCTTCCACATAGGCAGCATGATAAAGCCGAATGAGCACACTGTGTTTACTTAGGCGACCATGTTAAGTTTAGTTACGAAGTTTCTTCCTTGTGAGCGGGACATTGGGGTGAGACCAAGGTCTATAGGCCACCAGGTGGAGTCCCATGGCAAGACTTCTTTCCTGAATACCACCATTTCCACCATGTCCATTTTCAGTTTGAGGCAGTTGAACTTCACCCATGGGGCCACTTCCATCATGTATATGGAGAACTTGTTCTTGGTGTTAGGTGTTTTGTCCAAGAGGCATGTTGTCTGCTTATATGAGGATGTTTATGTTGCGAGTACAGATTACATCTTCCATTGGAGGCATGAATATGGTGAAGAGTGTGGGGTTGAGCAAGGAGCCCTACGGGACTCTGCAAATGGGTTCCTGTGTTTAAGAGGAGTAGGGTGGCATGTTGCCTGTTTGGGTTCTTTCAGTGAGGAAGGTGCAGATCCACTTGAGGGTGTGTTCCCTAATGCTTGCCTTATAGAGTCTCCTGATCACATTGGGGTGGAAGATGATGTTAGAGGCTGCTGATAGCTCTAAAAAAATGAGGGCTGCCATTTCTCGCTGTCGATGATCAGCAGATGTTATAAATTGCTGCTAGGAGGGTGTTGTCTTTGCTGTGGTTGTGTCTGAGTCCTGATTGTCTGTCATTGACAAGCTGATGATTGCTGATGCGATCAGAAAGGCATTGTTGATAGCTCTTACCAGGACTTTGGTTGATCAGGGAGGGGTTGGCGAGTTTGTTTGGATTGCATTGATGGCTGCATGTTTCCATGGTTCCGGAAAGGTGGCTGTGCTGATGGAGATATTGAGGATAGGGGTGCAGGCCTCGCTGATTGGGGGCGCTCTGTTGATGAAGGCGTGATGGGGCGAGGGTCCGGCAGGGCCCCGGAGTGTAAGGTCTTCATGATTGCTGTAGTTTCCTCTGCAATGATGGTTTCCCATGTGGTTATTGTGTTTACTTCTTATGTCACCAGAAAACGTATGGTGAGATTCAAGAGCTATGGTTGTGGGGTGAAGTTGCAGTAGTTAGTGAGGATCTTGCCGCATAAGAAGTTTTATGTCATTGCACCGTTCTTGAGTTAGGCTGATGTAGCTTGCAGCTGCTGCTGGTGTGGTTGACATTTTTGATGATTGTGAAGATTTATTAGCTGCTGCTAGAGCTAGTGGCAGGTGGAAAAAAGTGGCATGAGGTGGAATTAAGACTGTGCAGCTCTAGTAATAGCAACCATATTCATTATTCTGCAGCACAAGCAGTGGGCCATATATGGGGTTTGTAACCTTTGGCAACCAAGCATTGACTTAGGCTGAAATTAAGCATTGTTGGATTGACAGGTTTGTTTATTTCCAGAGGATCAGGGCACAGGCTATCTTATAAGTGTTTTTCTCAAGGGAAGAGTAAAACTCATTAGGAATCGCAAAAAACAGCTCAGAGAACATTGCTCCATCTATGAGTCTTGGGCAGTCTTCGGGTCAGGTTTGAATGGAATGCTGCTTGAAGCAGGTGGGACAATGTTCAGGGCATAATTTCTGTCTTTTCACACATTCCTGGATCTCAGTAGAGTGGATGTGTTTGATAGAGCTTGTGAGACTGACGTTGTGTTTCTACATTTTTACTTTTTTCTTGATTGCTTGCTATCGACTGTTCAGTGGTCAATGGAAGACCGCAATATCTAAATCTCCAATACTTGAATTGGCTATCAGGTTAATCATGTAAAGGGTGAGTGCCGGACAAGAGAAAAGCCAAACTGGTTGAATAAACAGGAATTATATCAATAGTTGTATTGAACAGAGTGACTTGGTGCAACCACAGCAAATGTGTCACATCCTCAAAAGGCCCTTCATTGTTGTGAACTGGCATCCAGTCTGCTTTTGATACTAATATATATAGGCCTGCCACATATATTCATTTTGGGTCTTTAATCATTTGCACGTAAAAATTGCTGGCACAAAGCTACACATGTGCCATAAGGCAATATGGTGAATAATACGGTTGACATCTTACACAAATGGATGTACTTCTCAATGTGATTCTGAGAGAGGTATGTAGGACGTCTCATCTTCGTGAGTACATTCATACAAAATTGAATGAGTCTGTTTTCTAAAGCAATGCAATACCTTGTCCATCGGTAAATAAAAAGCATTTCTTTGGTCTCTGTGTTACCATTTGTATCTTTATGTGCACCTAGTTCAACACCGATTAGGTTACTGATGAATTTTCCTGGATGGAAAAATGCTAATAGCTGACTATGACGCCCTCAGAAAAAGTTAAGTACCTTTTTGAACCACCTATTATTTTGAAACAGTCAAGAAGTTCATAACCAAGTGGATATAGGAATACAGGGTGCCTTTAAAGTACAGTCATGATGAGTAAGTTGGGCGATCATCAAAGTCAGTTTATTCAGAGAACGGAGTACAGGATCCTGAGAACTTGACAGTCATAGAAGTAACAACACTTTGTAGGCAGCTAAAGTGTTGATCAACTACTCCCCCGCCAGCAAAAGAAATTTTTAATTTAATACTTTTCTGAAACAAACTTAAGGCTGCGTTTAATACAGATTACTGAATGCATTAAAGCACACCACGTGTAATTTGAGTCCATCCATCTGTGCACCAAAATAAAAAAAAGAATTTTCAAACTTGTGGAAAAGTGCTCCATATTAAAAAAAAAAATCTCATGACATTGCTCTCTAGGTCCGATGAGGAATGGTCCTCATCACTCAAACCTTTTACCCGGCGGCACAGACCCGCCCTCCCCTACTTCACAGATTGTTGGCCAATAAAAATGGCCAGACTTGACTCTCCGCCCCAGCCAAGCTCAGTTCTGTTGGAGATCTTCACGGTGGAATTTCTCTATTACTTTTTGGGTTGTGCTTGTTCAAACCAGTACCTCTTAATGAGTGATTTATCAAGTTTATTTAATTCAGTCAAGGGTCACCAAGTGAAACACCAAAGCTCTGTTTATGACTGCACTGGGGGATCTGTTGCGCCAATTAATTGGGAGGCCAGAATTATCGATTACACAGAGATCGGTGATTGAAGAATGTAAAATTGTTCCAGTATTAAAAGTTTCCCCTAGCTGAGTGGGGAACTGCTGGGAAAATTGGCAATATCACTCCAGTTTCAGGAGGTAATGTCTAAATTGCAGGCCATTTTCCAGTGACATGATTCTTCAGGTCATACCTGGTGAGTACGCCCTTTGAAGATCCTGAGGTAGTAATGTGTTCTGTGAAACCACTTAACCTGTAAGCCTGGTTGAGCTGGTAACTCGCTTTGCTGGCTGAGTTAAGCTTTCCCCTCAACTTATAATGATGTCCAAGTCTCTAATGCAGAGTCTCCTTTGACCACGCCGCCTTACCCTTCCCTACAGGAACTGATTTGCCATTGAGAAAGTAGAAACCTACTGGTAGTGGTGACATTGGAGGTATTTTAAGTACTTGAGGTGAGAAGTACTATATTTATTGATACAGGAGTGGTTTCATGAAAGTATAATGATAGGGCGCCCGCCTGTGAGCTCTTTTCAAGTTCTTGGTCTGGTTTTTATAACATCCCCTATTCCTTCACAGCTCTTGGGGTGGCAGCCTAAAGGTACTCTTCCATTTTCTCAAAACTACCCTCCTCCTGCTTCAGTTAACCCATTCATTCCTTCACCTCTTACCCCCTTACTCCACCACACTTCCTCTTTATATTTTAGAGCCTCCACTAGAAATGTGTATCCTCAGGTTTCCACAGCAGGGTGCACACACACGTCTCCCTTTTGAGAGGGTTAGAGGTTTATGTGGCTAAAACACTTGTGATCCAACATTTCACCATGCAACTTGAACTGTTTGGTATACTACAATCTGAGTATAATTAATATGAGTCTAGTGACGTGGATTGAGGTGAGTTGGTATTAGAATTCCCTTTCTGCTTGACGTGATGCAAAAAGTATCATATCGATTATTACCAAATAAAGTTTAAAGCTCAAACTCAGGGGAATAATATTGACCAGGCTTATTGTAATGACTATTACAATTTTGAGTATTAACAGAGAGTCATTTAGTGGATGATGAGATGTCAAACTAGGACACACACAAAATGATGGAGGAAGGCTTGCTATAAGTCTAACCACTGGTAATCGCTCAGGTTTGCATTCCAACCCATCACTCTATTGCCCACCATGCCATCTTTGTTGGACCCAGCTCTATGCAAATCAGTTGTGACCCTGCCCCAGTAGGAACAGTTCAGCCCAACGTACTGGCCAGTTCCACCCTGAACCCGAACACAATCAACCCAAGACTAGGTTTGCCATGATTGGGCTTGTCAGTCAGGTTTAGGTTGTTTTCAGAGATTCAGTGAGCACGGGACACACGCCTAGGCATACCCTGGCCTCTTAGGGCGGTACATCAAAAAACAAAAAGGTGATGGGAGGAAAGCTTGCAATAAGCCTAACCACTGACAGTCACCCTGGGTAGCACTCCAGTCCATCATACTTTTGCCTCCATGCCACCTCCGTTTCACACCCAGCTGCTACTATACACTTTGGCAGCAGGTCAGAGAGGGGTCCTTAAACTTCCTATGGGCTCCTATCCGCCCTACCACCTCTGCTGACCCCTTAGAGCCCTCTGATGAAGTTGACACAGGCTGCAGGTGTACCGGAAGTGATGTCACTGCCCAGTCTCACCACAATGACAGGTATTGCACCGTTACAACGCAACTTTTACAACGCACTACCATTACATCGCAACTTTTACAACGCAAATACCATTACAATGCATGCCATTACAACGCATGTCATTACATAGCAGATACTATTACAACGCATGCCATTACATCGTAAGTATAGGTAAGTATATTATTTTTATTTAATTTTATTTTACATTATTTTATTATTTTAATTAATATTAAAAATAAAATAAAATATTAATATATTAATTTAAGTAATTTTGGGGTATTTTTATATTTTAGGGCTGGGTTTGGTTTTTGGGGTACAGGGGTATTTTTAGGTTTTAGGACTAGGGTTTGGTTTTTGGGGTACAGGGGTATTTTTAGGTTTTAGGGCTGGATTTGGTTTTTGGGGTACAGGGGTATTTTTAGGTTTTAGGGCTGGGTTTTGGTTTTTGGGGTACAGGGGTATTTTTAGGTTTTAGGGCTTGGTTTGGTTTTTGGGGTACAGGGGTATTTTTAGGTTTTAGGGCTGGGTTTGGTTTTTGGGGTATAGGGGTATTTTTAGGTTTTAGGGCTGGGTTTGGTTTTTGGGGTATAGGGGTATTTTTAGGTTTTAGGGCTGGGTTTGGTTTTTGGGGTACAGGGGTATTTTTAGGTTTTAGGGCTAGGTTTGGTTTTGGGGGTACAGGGGTATTTTTAGGTTTTAGGGCTGGTTTTGGGGTACAGGGGTATTTTTAGGTTTTAGGGCTGGGTTTGGTTTTTGGGGTACATGGGTATTTTTAGGTTTTAGGGCTGGGTTTGGTTTTTGGGGTACATGGGTATTTTTAGGTTTTAGGGCTAGGTTTGGTTTTTGGGGTACAGGGGTATTTTTAGGTTTTAGGGCTAGGTTTGGTTTTTGGGGTACAGGGGTATTTTTAGGTTTTAGGGCTGGGTTTGGTTTTTGGGGTATAGGGGTATTTTTAGGTTTTAGGGCTGGGTTTGGTTTTTGGGGTACAGGGATATTTTTAGGTTTTAGGGCTTGGTTTTTGTTTTTGGGGTACAGGGGTATTTTTAGGTTTTAGGGCTGGGTTTGGTTTTTGGGGTACAGGGGTATTACGACTTTAAATAAATTAAATTAATTTAATTAATTTAATTTAATTTAATTAAATTAATTACAATTTTTACAATTAAAAAATTAATTGAATTACATTACTTAAATTAAATTAATTACTTTAATTATTTATTTAATTTATTATATTTAAATATTAGTATTTACAATTTTTAAATTTATTACATTTCTTTTATTATATTAAATTAAATTATATTAAGTATTATTTTAATTTTATTTAAATTATATTTATTGTAATATATTACATTATATTATTTACTATTTTTAAATGTATTATATTTCATTATTTATATTATATTAAATTAATTACAATTTTAATATTAATTAAATTACTATCATTAAATTAAATTAATTACTGTTTTAACAATTTTTAAATTATACTTATTAATTAAAATTAATTACATTAACTTTATTACATTTAAAAAAAAAGATATACTTACCAATACTTACGATGTAATGGCATGCGTTGTAATAGTATCTGCTATGTAATGACATGCGTTGTAATGGCATGCATTGTAATGGTACCTGCGTTGTAAAAACTGCGTTATAACGGTCTGCGTTGTAAAATAACGCGTTGTAACGACATAGATCCCAATGACAACCTGACTGGACAGGTAAGGGCATATAGTTTATTGGCCAGGGAAGGGAGGAGCATTCCGCCCGGTATTCACCTGTTACAACGCATTTTTTACAACGCACTACCACTACAACGCAGGCATTACAACGCATACCATTACAACGCATAGCGCTGGGGGGCGCTCTAGGATAAGAGGTAAGTTTAATTTACTATCCAACACCTTCCCTAGGGTCCACGGGGACTGGAGTTAGAATAGTAAATTATACTTACCACTATCCAGCACCCCAAAGCGCTATGCGTTGTAGTGGTATGCGTTGTGAATACCGCGTTGTAATGGTATGCGGAGTAAAAGTATGCGTTGTAACGTCATACATCCATTCCGCCCACCCTTGCCTCCCATTCGGGGAGAGGAACACTGCATTAGAGGTATGTTGGCCCATTTCACCTGTAACTACAATAAACTCAATTGTTCTATCAGCAAAGTGAGCGATTTGCTCTGCTGTTCCTCATCACATGCTGCCTCGTCTGGTTTTGAAAGTCAGGGCACAGTGAAGCTCTGAAATGCTCTCAGCGCATCACCTTTGGTATCCTGGCCTAAACACCTGCCGACAATATGGGCTTGAAACAGTACACCAACCCCACTGAAATGATTATTATCAACAACCAATGAAAGCTGAAGGGCATTTTCATCTCCGTTGGAGAAAAGGTGACAAATATATTACTCTTGCCAGTTCAGCCACCTGTAAAGCGCGCTGTCACCTTATAGGTTCGGTTCGCACTGTATAAAAGGTGTTAAAAGTCAAACAAAGACGTAGGGAGCAGCTGCTGGAAACTGACATTATTTTCCGGTGTCCCAGGCTCAGCCCAACAAAAAGGTAAAGACAGAGACCTGAAAATAATCTGTGGCAATTATTGGTCGTTATGAGCTGTGCACCTTGTGCAATAAGGAATTTAAATTTCAAAATGAACTGAGCTGACCACCATGCGATGCAAAGAGTAAAAGCTGAGCATTATAAATGATGCAAAATGCTGTTTGTTTTTATCTCAGTTTTTTTCACCACTGAAACATGAATGGTTTGTCTCCACTTCACTTTCTTGGCAGGCAGGAAGAGACATCAATCAAAGCTTGTGTCACTCAAGTGTTTTTTTCACAGTGTGAGTGGCAGTTCTAGCAAGTCTTAGCTCCACAAGTGCAGCGGTTAACAAGCATTTGCAATGCAATAGGTCTTGCATTTTTTAGAGTTAGAGCCATTGGCGTTGCAATGTAAATGTTTTTAACTTAAGAAGACTATCTCGTGGTACTGAAAACTTCAAATATGCACCTTCCTTTAGGAGGGTGGATTCGTTTTGGTCCTGTGAAGTTTTTCTAATTATGTCATGGTTTTGGCACAGGGTGTAGGGAGGTTCTGATCCGCACACTAAGCCTGCAGAAGAAATACTGCAAGCAATGAGAGGGTGGGCTGGTGGGATGGACTGCGCTGTCCCCTCATAGGTCTTCTGCAAACATGAAGGGGCTAGAACTGTGATCTGACCCTGAGATTTTTAAAAGAATCACTCCTGAGACTGAAATCATGAGAGACATGCCCATCCCTGACACTGCGGCAGTGATGTATATGTATTGACCCAGAGACAGACGGGGAGGCGACAAGAAGTCCGTGGTGCGTGGAGTGTGTGGCTGCAGCTGGGTAAGCACTGATCCCACTCTCTGGAGTGCTCGCAGTTGCGAGACTACAGGCGGTGAGTGGGCGGGACTGGAGTTAGGTTCGGACACTCACATTGCTTGCAGCAAAAGACGCTAATTGGGAGGCTGTGGGCGGACATGAAGAAGTTCTGGACCCTCCCATGCTTGAGAAGGTGGAACTATAGGAGTGCCGTGGAGCAATGAGTAAATGGGACTCAAAGATACCCTACCCTGCCTTGCGGCAGAAAGAGACACGCATTGACGCCGCCCCTGCATTCTAAAAATATTATGCATATCAACATTTCAATTAAGGAAAAATGAGAGAAAATTCAATTTTTGACTATAGACAGAGGATAAGTCCCATGCATTTGGCAGCAATGGTTTCCCAGTGTTACAGATGCTCAGGAGATTATAATTCCGATATATTACAGATCTGGAGACCAGGCCCCGGGAGGGCTGAACATGGGAGAAGAATTATCATCTCACCTGGGCTGAACCTTGTTTGATGGTTTCCTTGTAACCGCACTTGTATGACCTTTGTATCTTTGGTTTTTGTAAATTGAGTTTTGTTTAACTGAATCTGAAACATATTAGAGAAGTAATGTATTGGATGAGAGGATTTGAAATTGTCTGGATGGGTGCTTGGAGCTAGCCTTAACAATGTGATTATGTGAAGGTTCATGGATATGATGTATTTTCTGGTAACTAGCAGCCTCATTGGCTGCAATTGCCGATCCACGGCAAGATCACGACGAGTAGACCGTTTGGTCTTTAAGTTGATATGCACAATCTTTTGTGCTTTAAATTAAAGGGATTTCCCCACATTAAATTGTAGAGTACCAGATGCAACATATCCATGCTCAAAAAACAATTGTGAATATTTTCCATCACGGTAAATGGTAGCCGGACCATTTTATGGTTATGCAGGCTGATATAATTTAACATCCACACTGGTATACATGACATTACACATTACAAGATGGCGCTGACAAAAATACTTACGTCAGTCCTATGTTTATGTCTATGTCTGTCACCCATGAAAAAATGGGATATAATGTTGCCGCTTCGCACGTTTTCATGTAAACACTGACGAAGGGAGTTTCTCCCGAAACGCGTCTGTTTGGACAAATAATTCCTTGCTGCTGAGTAACAGGAACCCCGAGAGTGCTGTATCTTTTTCCAAACCCGGCTGGGATTATTTTTGGGAAAGCTGAGCAATCATATATATATATATATTTCTTGGCAGGCGACCAATAGAGTTGTTAGAACATAACAAAATGTTCCTTGCCATGATGAGCTTTTGTTCGCATCACAACTACTTTATGTTCCTCAACCGCTATTATCAACAGATAAGAGGGGTTGCCATGGGGGCCTGTTTCTCTCCCAGTTACGCCTGTCTTCACATGGGGTACTGGGAGAGACAGGTCCTCAATGGCATTCACCAAGACACCTGCACTCGCCATATCATTCGATGGTATAGATACATCAATGATATCCTCATGATATGGCGAGGTACACTGGAGCAAGTTACCGGTTTCATTGAGGCTTTGAATCATAACTCATATAACCTGTCTTTCACATCACATGTCAGTCAGTGTACAGCACATTTCCTTGATGTGACGTTGGAGGTCAGCCATGGCAAGCTAGAGACCAAGCTGTTTAGGAAGCCCACTGCGGGCAATACTATATTGCATGCAGAAAGCCACCACCCCCCGCATTTAATTCGTAGCATCCCCTACGGGGAGATGCTTAGAATTAGGCGGGTCTGTAGCACAGAAGTTTACTGCAGGGAGGCGCAAGCAGCAAGCAAGCAAAGGTTTCTAGCTAGGGGCTATAAAGAACATCTTATTGATTCAGCGATTAGAAAAGCTAATGCCCTATCCCGCACTGAAGCACTGACCCATAGGAAACATCAGAAATCTAGTGCTACCAGCAGTGAGCAGCCAGTCAGACTCATCTGGGCCTACAATAGTCAGCATGGGGCACTCAGGAAAATCATTAATCAGAACTGGAGTCTGATTAAACTGGACCCTGTTATAGGAGAACATATGTCTAACAAGCCCGCAATCACTTACAGGAAAGCGTTTGCATTACAAAATGCTTTGGTCAAATCTAGTCCTGAAGTGATCCCGCCTAAAAACTGGCTAGCAGCAAGCCGCGGGTTTAGAAAATGTTCAAGCTGTAAAGCCTGCTCGCAGGGACTCAATAAAACCGAGTTTCTAACAGCATTTTCTACAGTGCCGCGTAAAATCACCAAACAACTGACTTGTAGATCTGAATATGTGGTGTATGTGCTGGAGTGCCCGTGTGGCCTGCAATATATTGGTAGTACCAAATTGCAGGTACACAAGAGGGTGCTTCAGCACATCCGGGCAATTAACACGAGTGACGCCACATATCCGGTGGCCAGGCATTTCAAGGAGTTCCATAATAACAACAGTGGACTCCTGAGATACTATGCCATTGATGCCATTGGTCCACTCAGGAGGGGAGGGAATAGAGAAGGGATCTTGAGGGCTCTCGAGACCAGGTATATCTTGGAGATGGACAGTAAAAGCCCCAATGGGCTCAATTCCACGGAGGACTTTTACACATGTTTATAGCTCCGCACATTCTCTTTACCCTCGTCAACACCCTCAAGTCCTGTACTGCTTACTGCTCATAGGCATGCCTGTGTATTATATTCCATATTTTGAAATTGCTGTTCACTGTATGAGCTCTTCCGTAGCTGAGTTAACTGTACCATAGAATCTCATACTCAGCAATACATGACCAGCATTGCTTTTTAACTTTCACTTGTTCATTATAGTGTCAGTAATCAACGTCTTGGGCATAGATGGGTTTGACATCTTTAGCAAGTCATGTGCTATTGTTGGAAGGTCATGTTCAACCTAAGGCCCGTCCTTTTATCCGGCATAACGTTACCAGTTTAAACCTTAATGGTAATTATTGACAAAGGCATGTATCATAACTTTTGTATATAGATGTATATATATGAATTTATGTATATATTTTAAATTAGAAGTGTAGCGGACTCTCGTAATGTACATAAATTGATTATTGCATTGATGCAGTGATTACCCAGGAGTTAGGTTGTATATATTGAGGTGAAATCCTTTTTGCACAAGCTGTAAATATATGAAATGTTTTCGTAAGCAACCTTTTGCATGTACATAGAAAACACCAATGCAGCTGTCCGTTTTTCTTAAGCTTCTGTCATAAACTTGCCGGATAACGTATGTGTATTTATACAGGAATTTTTATGCACTTGCACTTAATTGTCATACTTTGCCCCCTTGTTTTCACATGTATAGACATTTTGTTTATAATTGTGTTGTTAATCTGATTAATTAAGTCACAACCAATCAGTGAGGACGTTGTTACTGCACTAGCACTTTAAATTCACGCAACTTTTTCCGGTGCACCATGTGACCAAGCCCTCTGTGTAGGGCGAAACGTTATCCTGGCGTGGTGTGCGATAAAATAAAAAAACTCACCTGCACTCTGGGTCTTCCGTGTCCTTGTTGAAGTTGGCTGATAACTGATAGCTGGCGCAGCAGCAGGAGCACAAGTGGCGATATATATATATATATATATATGCAGTGGTCTTCACAACTGTATAGTTACAGTAAGGTGAGATAGTAGGGTACGCTAATAACTTTGCTTCTGTTTGATAAAGGTTTCCAAAGTAGAAAAGTTAATCTGCCTCACCTCCTTCCTGAAAAGTTTCAGGGTGATCTGACAAAGGCTTGGCCTGGGAAAAAGGAGGGTTCCAAAAAGTATTTTACCC
Source organism: Lissotriton vulgaris (assembly GCF_964263255.1). Lineage (NCBI taxonomy): Eukaryota > Metazoa > Chordata > Amphibia > Caudata > Salamandridae > Lissotriton > Lissotriton vulgaris. The sequence continues at coordinate 660,820,928 of NC_141693.1, forward strand.
ATGCAATTTCCAATTGGAATTTTTTTGAAAAAAATGGCTGAACAGAATGACACCAAATTTGGCAGAAAGCTAGATTTTTACTCATGTTTTTTGTGATTTGGTGTAAATCCGTTGAGTCGTTTTTGAAAAATGAAAGTTCAAATTGTAGTGATTTATTAACAGTTGGTCCCACGGTTTAAATGTTAGTGATTTATTGACCATTGGTCCAGCGGCACTCCTGTGGTGCCATACATAAAATTAAAAAAAGTAGAGCAATCTGATTAGTCGAGCTGACTTTTTTTCGCATCAGCAGCCTTGGTTCAATGGGACCAAGTGATCTGATTGGTTGGCCAGATCATCAATAGAGATGTTGCTGTGCTATACAGGACACAGAGACTCTGTTATTGGGGTGGGGGGGGGGTCCTAGAAGATTAAAACACAGCCCAAAATGTTTTTGTTTTACAAATACGTTTTAACCCCCATGTACTTTACTGTGAGCCAGCATGGACCCCTTGCGTGCTTCTGTGGGTGTTCCTCAAGAGTTCAGCCAGATCACGCAACTTCCCCGCTGGACCATGAAAAATACATTTTAAAAACCACAAGCTCCTGTGGGCACATGGGATAGAGAAACTACTTCCTCCAGACACTCAACACCTTTAGGTGGGCCAAGCCGATACTACCACAACCTTTGTCATGTGCAGAACTCTTCATGGAGTGCCGACTCCCATAAGACACTCAAATCCCCTTAGATGGCCAAATTCCTAGTAGGCACAGGTTTCACCATGTGCTGAACATTTCATGAAGAGGCAGCTCCCTCCAGACAATTAAGCCCCATTACGTGGGGTAGAGAAATATAATATCATGTGATATGTAAAAGTAGCTAGTTGAGTCGTAATATGCCCTAAAGACATATAGGGGAATGAGACAGAGCTGAGGATACCCCAGTAGTACTGTGTAGCAACAAATTGATTGTAGATTTGAGAAATGTCCAATCATTAGGGCATACAGTGAAGGTAAATTACTGCAGGCTAAAGGTATGGTAATCTGTAAGGAGAATATTGGGATAAAATAAGAACTGTCAAGGAAAAGAGAGTACGGTGAGCTCATATTGCTCAGTCATAAATAGTACAAGACCCTGCGCAATGCGGTAAGTGGGATGGGTTATAATACATTATTGAAGACCACTGTTCATGAACGTACGTGGGAATGGCGTAGCCCACCGCAGTATATGGGGGAGAAAGATTAAATCAAATGTGTGACATATATGCTCCAGTTATAAGTAATTGGTAAATGCAGCAACCACTGTAGCAATGACTAGCAGGTAGTAGGAACCGTCATATCTGTGAGGTTAACACTGGACAAAAAGATGGTTGCTAAATTGAGTCTGGGAGTGCATTACGTTGCATGCACCAAATTGTACAGTGGCAAAAAACACCCTCTCAGAAAGCAGTTGACACTATTCGTTAACATTAATATGGATTACATGTAAAACACACATTTAAAACGAGATATAGCTGGTATTAAGAAGAAGAAACAAAAGTGTAAGAAGTTGTTGATCTCAGTGAATCCCTCATTTTCCGTGGGTTGCAAAGTTTGGTCTTTATTGTGACCGAGGGCCACACTGATGCCAGCCGGGGAGAGGGGTTTAAGTGGGTGATGGGGAAGTGAAGCATGTATATCTACTGGCTGAACTCAATTGCCCAATGTAAAACCAGAAAACCAGGGATGAATCCCAGCTTCTCCACTTGATCAAATTGTGGGACCCTGGGCAATTGTTTTTTTTTCTATTTCCCTCCATTTACTTCATTATCCCATTTAAAGGAACTCAAAATACATGACTTCAGGATAGTGTTGTGCAAAACCATCTCCTGTGCTTGGATGTAATCACTAATGGCATTGTTGTAAGGGTGGGGGTGGGGGAGGAGCATGAACATTTCTAAATTCATGTTTGAAAACCATCACTTTAAAAAAATACTTCTGAGTGCACTGGTATATTTTTATTTACAATTTGATTTACTGAAGTGAAATGATTCTACAGGCCAATGAAATAAACTTTTTGAAGTTTTAAAAGACTGTCCTATTTTTACATGTTTGCTGTCTATAAAAAAAGGTGTTCCTAAAGCTAAGGGCCTAGTTACTTCCTTTTGTTTAACTGCAATTGACCTTTAAATAAGTGTTTGCTGTATGTTTAATATTTTTTAAATGTTAGTCTTGATTCGAGTAAACAGCAGCCCCATGCTGCTGCTGCTAATAGGGCCGCATGTAAAGGTCAGGTTGGCCGCATGCGGCCCCAGAGCCGTACTTTGAGTATCTCTGGTCTAAACCAATGGCAATCGCTTTGGGTAGCATTCCAATTAATCTTTTTAATCCTAATATGAAGCATCATGCCATAATAAATTGACCAACAGCCCTACATGGACCTTAGTTTCTGAGACCCAGTGTTGGTGGGTGATGGTGGCGTACATTACCTATGGGTTAGGTCTACTACCCAGGCAGGCTTATTGTTTGAGATAGGTGGTGGCAGTGGCTATGGGCAGCACATATTTTGGGTTTTGGCTGGTATGTTATAAGACATTGGTGGTGTCTTTTTCCTGTGTTGTCCTGCTCTGGAGACAGTTCTGTTAAAGCTGATTTTCGTAAGGCATCTCGTACTCTCGGAGGCCTTTAGGAAAGTATACCAGGTGCGCAATGCCCATAGGGCTCAAAGGGCTTCAGGCACCCCGTCGTGTGTGTCAGCCTGGGCTGAGACAGCTTGCCGGGCACACACACAGACAGTTTTTGATCTGCTGTAGGCTGGCTGGTCTGGTGCCCGTCTTAATGCAGCCGCACCCGAGTACTTCACAGATCTTTAAAAGACCATTTACTTGTTAACGAAGCTTTGTTGTTTTTTCACCCCTTCATCCCCACTCTGCCTATTACTGGAAGAATTAGTCCCCCCCCCCCCCCCGAATTTTTTATTAGCTCCCACCACCCAAAATTTAGCTCTAGTTGCACCTCTGATGTGTACACACCTCCGTACAAACAAGATGTGATAGGCCAACACTGGCCATATTTGAATGCACCTCTCAGACTCCTGTGCAACAAATTAAAAGCCCATCAATTACACAGGGGGGAGAGAGAGCACAGCTCGTGTTTCCCCCAGTGAACTGTCAGCAGTGCTCGGCATGCAGCCGTAGCACATTCATTTAAGGAGTCGTGTAGCCAAAACACAGTCAAGTGTGTTTGTCACCTTCAGCGTGGCGCGGGGTGCCGGCCCTCCGAGACCCCTGTGGCATTCCACAGCTAAACAGGATAGATTGGCTTTTCAAACTCATTTACCTCAGCTGCGCTTTCCAGAAATGTCCAGGGAGTTTTTGTCGCCGTTTAACTTTACATGTGAGCAGAGTAAATTCCTCCTGCAGAAAGGGACTTACTTATCTTCTATAGATAGCCCTTCTGCCAAACCTGAAACTGGATATATATATATATATATTTTATATATTGTATGTATATATAGAACTTTTGCATCCAAATTGCGTTTTTTGCATAGGACAGGTGTTACATTCCCGCCTTCGGTAGATAAAATGATTTATCAGTATTGCACTCTTATTCAGGATTTTCAGGTTTTGATGCACAAGGTATGCAGAATATATATCTTGTGTCAGATACTAGCGTCTTGTGGTGCATATTCTAAAGGAACACGTTTTTGATGTGTATTCTGAAAGGAGAAGTTGCAAGTTACTGGTGCACATCCAGGGTGGTGAAAGCTAAGAAAGAAAGCCCTCCCTAAATGCATGTCCTAACAGGGGTTGGCTCAGAGTTTCTAGAGCATCTTCTAGAGGATCTGCATCCACCAGACAGCTCCAGTTTTTAAGCTAGGTACTTTAGTGTATTGAAGTGTAGGGCTTTATCGGTCATGCAGGTGATTATCAGCTGTAGCCTTGCCTCGTATGGGAGCCAGCTTAGCGACTTCAGATCGGGAGTAATGTGGATGTTTCTTTTGAATCCCGTGATGAGCCTTGCAGCAGAGTTAAACGATGCCTTAAGAGGAGCCAACTTTGATCTAGGCAGACCGCAGTGGGTTGTACTACCATAGTCCAACTTGGAATCACTAGAACCTGTACCGCTGTCTTGAAGTCGTTCGTCGGAGGAAGGGCTTTATTTTTCTTAGCCCGTTCATTTGAAAGTTTGCTCCTTTGGTGGCTAACCTGATATGATCCTGCATGTTAAGATTCTTGTCAAGGGTGATTCCCAGTGATCTTGTGGAATCTATAAGATGTGGAAGGCAGTTGAGGACTGTTAGATGCTTCATCCATTCTTCAATATTGAGGGATTGTTTGGGTGGCGGGATTACGAGAAATTCGGCTTGGAGCGCATTTAGCTTGAGGTGGTTTCGGGCCAGCCAGTTCTGTGTTCTTTGCACAGTTATGTTGAGGGATCAGATATCTTCAGTGGAAGTAATTTTAAGGTATAGTTGGGTGTCATCTGCGTAAATGTGTTATTGGATGTTTGATAATTTCAGAATTTCGGTTAAAGGCTCCATGAACAAGTTAAAGAGAGTAGGAGACAGGGTGCACCCCTGTGGGACCCCTAATGTCACTGGAGCGGTATTGGACAGAAATTGGTTAATCTTGGTTCACGCAGAGGAATCCTGCATGCATGGTGGTACTTCTTAAGGGCTGCAATTTACAGCGTAGGAAACAGATCAAAGTGGCAACTGAAAAAACAGGTGCCCCGACGTGCATTTTGGTAGTTTGGAATTTAGAAGCTGTGCAACGATGAACATCAAGAGAATACTGTGTTGACTGCCATTGGCAACTTTGTTTGTTTCTGAAGCTTCTCCAGCCCACCTCTAAATTGACCCATTTCCCTGCAGGGCTGCAGTCTGCGCAATCTGTGGCAGTATGAAAATGCAGTGCTGCTATCATCCTGAGTAATGCATGCTGGGAATTATGGTTTATTGAATGAAAGGAAGAGAAGTTCAAAAGAAGTCCCTACTGCGGGCCATTGCAGCAGAGTGAATCATGTAAGGCCTATCTTTAGCTCTTCGAACATCTGTTTACTTGCGTTGTGTAATTAGACAAAGGGAATTCACTTTTGAAGTTGTGTGGTTGAGTTTGTTATGATATGCCCTCACATTCATGTATTTCTATGATTATGCAAATCGGTGTTTATGTATGTTTGTGAGATGCATGTCTGTATGTAGAAATTATATGTGAGGGCATATGCCTTTAAATCAGTGTGCACTACCAGTTCATTTGTTCAGAGGCTAACAAAACTCATCCTGAGTTTATGGTGTTTATGAAAACATTAAAAAATTGTCACTCTCCCTATTGGATTTGACAGGACACATTAATCTATAGTGCTTGAATGCTTATTTGGAGGCTTCCGTGCTGTACATGCTTACAGTTACGGCTGCTGGTGAAGTATATCCTAAATGTCTGGATGTGTTAAAAACTGTCCCAGTGCATCAGAATAGGCCTCTGTGTATGACTGTACGTTTGTATGTGAGTGTATGCCTCTTGGTGAGATTGCTGCTCCGAGTGCCTGCGTAGCTCATTGATTTTCATTGCAGTTAATGTGTGTACATACGTAATTATCCTGTATGGCCTGGCAATGCTTAGGCCTTCCACTACTACCCTACACCCAGCCAGGTCCATCCCTCCCGAAGACATAGACTTTGCACAGTTCTTTGGAGTAGGGGTTGTAAATTACAGCCATATTTTATTTCAAACATTATTAACAGTCAAACACACAGCATTTCGCTGTTTGCATATACAGTAACCCTTATAATGTACAGCTTTATTTACACAATGTGATGCATACCTAACCTTAACAAAGAAACTAGACATAATCTTCCCACCAGTATCTAGACATGTTCCTGCACATCCCAATGTATGCCTCGAGTGAGATCATAATTGGCTCCCGTCATATTTCCCCAGACCAAGCCCAGCCTTTCCGCCCAATGACCATTGGTTGGTTCCTCCTTAGGGGAGGACCCCACTCACACACTTCACATACCCTCTCGGGGTTGCACCTGTGCAAGGGGCCCATCTGCTTTCTAGGACACCTACAGCGAGCACCCCCTACACCCATCACTTCACCTCCCAAGGAACAGTGCTAGGCTCACGCCCATTACGCATACGTGGGTGGTTGGGGCCTGTGACCCCGTTGTCGTGCAAATGCAAGGAAAGGTAATGCCTAATTCCCTCCCCACCATCATACCCTCATCCGCAAGACCAAAGACAAACTACAACAATATCAACCGACCTGAAGGAACAAAGATTTGTTAACAAAAAGACAAGGAAAGCAAAATACTTCACAAATGTAAATATCGTAACCCTATTTGGTATGGGGATGGTGGGTGGGACAAAGAAGATGCCACTGGCACAATGCGGCGAAATGGCGAACGGGAGCGAAAAGACCCGACCTCCACCTTGAGCCCCCTTTTATGGGTGGGGTTTCGCAGTCCGATCGGACGTGCGCCTCGGAAGCATACCATATGCCTCTGGCGTCACAGCCTCGCCAACAGCCCATCACTGCACTCGCTGTTCAGGCAACCCTCCCCCCCCCCTCCCCCCAACGTCGGCCCAGCAAAACCACCATGTGTGCGGCTGCCCGAGCTGGATGAGCCTTGGCCATTTAGTTAATACCATTGTTGGTAGAGAACTTTCCTAGATTACCTTCTCTACATTTCTTAATACAAAGATAATGAGGATGAAGGAAGTGATTTGCCACAGCTGTGCCTTCCATCGGCTCTTTTTCTTATGTGTGTGTGATGTAATGATTTGAAACCCTACACTGCGTTAAGTAGCGCTAAATGTGTGAGAGAGTCTAGGAAGTGTTAAGGGGCAGTGAGGGGATCCTTGGAAAACAAGGTCATATGGGGTGGCAACAAATATTGTCGCACCGGGTGCCACCAATGCTACAGCTGGCCCTGTCTTGACTACAAAACAACAGAACATCACCAGAATCGTGACTGGTACACTCTACCTTAGTTATGTACCTTTGTTATGTTACTTCGTTTTTGCATATCACACTACTATGGCCATCTCGCATCACTAGATGAACTGTAAAAGCAGGTGTCCCCTGTACTTTGTGGCTTGGAGTCTTAATATGCGAACAACAGGCCTACTAAGTAACTGGGACGTGGAGAGGTCCGGAAGCAGGGCTTTAAGTAGGCCGGGTCTCACAGGTGCTGAGCACCAGCAGTTTTTGAAAGGAGGCCTCAAAACTGCTCTCTATCGGGCTCTGATTTGTGCTCTGGCACAGGCAGTCCGTTTTTTCCAGACTGAAGTGACAGCAGGCACATTGATGTGCGCGTGCTCACTTCTCACTAGTGGAGAAGTTAATGCATGACGTCATGACTGGTGAGAGTTGTAGGGGAAGGGAAATCCTTTAAAGAGAGTAATTTTCTCTCTGGATTTCCCTTCTCTTTTTGAAACTCAGGAGCAGCAACATTGTTGTGGTGTCACCCAGGCTTTAAGTGGAAGCTTTTTCAATATTACCGGCAAGCCATAGTTGCTGCTTATTCATCTTACTCAACTGAAGGACCGGGTTTTAGAACCCAGCGGCGTCAGGGAAAACGCCCGATGCCTTCGAGTTCCCTGCATTGGCAAACAGAGACACGGGATACTTCTCGATGACGTCAAAGACCAAAGTTTATTGGCTGCAACCAGGAACAGAGGTCTACGAAGCACAACATGGGTGGTTCGCTAGAGACTGCACAAATTCAATGAGCGGAGCATGGTCTTTTATGCCAAAAATCAAGCCTCAGGCAACATTCCAAATTAGCATTGGGTTCACACAAACTGACCAATAGAAACATGACATTTTAAAAGTAGCGTATGACGACAATCCCACTTTCCATTGTCCAGCCCACCAGAAATGACCAAGCACATTCCAATATCCTGTTCAGTCAGGCCGGACAAACCCATCATAAAACCCTCAACCCAAATCAGTGATTATGTCATAAAGGAAGGAGCAGAAACAGATTGGAAACAAGATAGAAAGGTGGGTGCAGTGTACTGTAAACTCTGGCATGTCCTGCTCTTTGATCTTTATCTGACCAGCTGCTTAACAAGGAACTGGCACAGCGCCTCGGGCAAGGGAGTCAGTTCGGCCAGGTCATTCAGAAGTCAGCTAAGGTGTACGTGTCCCAAAGACTCGTTCGGCCGCTGTCATCAGCCTATGTGAGGGCAACCACACAAAATGGCTGCCGCACACAAAATGGAACCCGAAGGTTCAAACGAAATCCCTGAATACGTAGTGTTCTCATTGATCGATTAATGTGAAAACACTCGTACACACTACACTCGTGATTTGCGGTAAGCTGACACCAAAATCGTCTATTTCCGACGATCTTTATTGAACGGGTTCGGAACCACCGAACCTCACCCACAAACTACGGAACTACACAACTACAACCATTGACAAAGCAGATGGTCTTGACTTCTTGTAGGTCTGATGTTACTTGTATCATATATCTGGATACAATGACAGAAACAGCAAAATACAAGACGGGCGGCACACTATGCTAATCACAGATTTTTAGCTTACGTGTTTTTAAGCAATGCCCTAAATTACATTGGCCACACCCCTTTGAAAGACCCCCCTCAGTTTTTTAATCCCACTTAAAGCCCTGCCCGGAAGGATTGTTTTTTAGGTCTCGCCTAAGCAGCGCGCATGCGCTGCTCTAGGAGGGCCTTCAGCCATCGGTCTGCTCATTTTCAAGCAGGCACTCGTGGCGGCATCCACCTTGCGGGAGCGAGCGGCGGCGTGTCACAAGCATGAGTGCAGTGCTTGAAAATGAGCAGACTGCTTTCCCAAGCGCACGTGCGCCACCCGCGGGCTCACCTCCTGCTCCCCCTCTCTCTCATGCGCGGACCACTCGCGGGCTGTGTATTTTCAGCAAGTGCTTCAGGCTTTCAGGCTTTCTATAAAATCTTTTTATCTTTAGTTTAGTTAACCTCCCTACGATCACCATTCTCCGGCTCCTGTCACCCTCACCCTTGAAGCCTCACCTCCAGTTTAGCACCTGAATGGATGATTAAAGAAAACGTTTTTATTTCTGAAAATTGCATCATTGCATACATGTCATCTGATGCGCCCTTTCGATAAACTAATTTTGTGCCTCTTGTACACCTCCTTTTCCTCCCGTTCCCCAGCCATTTGCCATTTGTCCTCCCTCCCACCATTTGTGATCCCAGTGGGTTGCCCTTTCGTGCTCAGAGGTCATGTCCTGGCTGAATGTTTCCAGCCTGTTTACACACATTTGCCTCTTCTATCTTGTGCCCTCGTCTAATGAACCTCGTGTCCGCATTGTTTGTTTAACCTTTTGTCATCGTTGTATGGGTTCGGCTAGTTTGTTATTTATTCCGAAAAAAACGTGCATGTTTATTGGTGATTTCTGGAAACACTAACTGGAACTCTGAGATCTGGTAAATGTTTTGTGCGGTGTCTTTTCTGAATGCACTATCGGTCCGTTCCATTATTTGTCCCCCATACCGTGGCGTTATTGTTTTAGATTGCAGAGATGTCTGGCTTCAGCCCTGAGCTGATCGATTATCTGGAGGCGAGGATCTCCTTTGAGGAGTTCGAGAAAAGAAGGGAGGAGCGCAAATCTCTGGATAAGAAGGTGACCATTGCAACACTTGGGTAGCAACGCCGTTGGATGTAGAATATGGGCGACTAAGCCCGTTAATGTATCTTGGTACAGTTAGCGTTTGCTTGCTTAGAGAAAATGTACAAGGTTCAGTCGTTTGCATACATGCTAACATTTGAGAGCAAGAGATTTCGAAAAAATAAACCTCGGGATATATTTTTCCAGAGTCTTTTTCAGGCAAGGACAGCCAAAATATAGCCAAAAGTCAGGAGTTTCAGGCCTGAATTGGGTATTTTGTGATCTATGCATGTGGCGAACGGTTACTGCATTAGTTTTGTCAATTCACATCACGTGTGTTATAATCTAATTTTTAATGGACAGCATCAGCGCGACTCATTACGTCTATTGAGCAGTGCTAGAACATCAAAGTCATACTTTTAGCCAAGCTGTGCAGATGATGTTCATTAGATAAGGGGGCAAGATAGAAGAGGCACCCCTTTTCTTCTGGTTTTAGCATCTTTATTAAACATTTTCCAGTACTTCTGTTCAGGGTTGTCATACTTTTAAAATTACATTTACTTCTCTGCTGGATTGCCTTGTTTTGAAGCTACAGTATAGTTTCTCTGCAGAGCTGCAATACTTGACAAGGGCCAGTAGCAAAAAATCTCTGCAGGAAGTAAGTATTTTAATTGTAGTTGCATCTGTCAGCAATTTAAGCTCTGTGAATGATTGCTTTGTATTGTGACGTTTACATTACGATTTTTAGGTCTCTCATAGGCAGCGCGCATGCGCTGCTCTAGGAGGGCCTTTAGCCATCGGTCTGCTGATTTTCAAGGACACACTCTTGCTTGTGGCGGCATCCACTTTGCGGGAGCAGTGCAGTGCGTGAAAATTAGCAGACTGCTCCCCCAAGCGCGCGCCACTCGTGGGCTCACCTCCTGCTCCCCCTCTCTCTCACGCGCGGACCACTTGCGGGCTGTGTATTTTCAGCAAGCTTCTCCCAGGACAGTACTTGGTTAACATAAATTACAAAACACAAAGACATGCAATGCACCGCTGACGCAAACTGCAAGCAGAACTTGGATTCAGGAACCCCTCACGGGCTCACCTCCTGCTCCTTTACGAGATTTTACTTTCATTTCTCATGCCGGTTTCTTTTTTGCAGATTAATATATAGCGCAAACTCGACGAGAAGGTAGTGGAGCGCTTTATTTGTCTTGCTTGTTTGTTTTGTTGACTTTATTTATTTAGGACTTCCTTCTCGTAATCACAGTGCTTCTTAAACACGAGGATCTGCCCCTTTGTATACTCTTTGCCAATGATTGGTCAAGAGCATGTAGAGCTCTCCTGTTATTGGATGACTAGCGCCAAGTTTTTAGTAGCAATTGTCGGGCACAAACTTCTACTACGAATCAGGCTTTTTAAAATAAGCCATTAACAAGATGTTTTTGGAACTAAAGTTGTCCAAAAAACTTCAACAAGCGACTGACTAAATTATAAACAAGAAGTGGGATGAAAGGAGCTCACTATCGCTTACCAGAAGCGTGGATGACAACACGGGGGCCGTCTTTGCTAGGGGCAGGTAGTTTTTCTAACCAATAGTTGGATACATGGAAATTAAGGCTTTCCTATTACTTACCATTCTCCTGTCAATCATAATAAAACTAGCTTTCCGATTATATCCTCTTAGCTTCACTTACTGAAGTTCGTTAGAGTCTGCACCAAGGCAAAACCAATTAGATTTTTTTCAGGACGTTCGGAATCCGGGAGGTAAGACTCATATTTGGGAATCTCCTGCCTGATTTGGGAGCATTGGGATGTGGTCGACAGCTGTTTGCTGGTATTGCAGCACTCCTGGCGATTGAGGTTATCTGAAGTTTCTTTGACCTTGAGTACGTGCAGTAGACAGAACCTAAAACTTGAACTTTGTTATGACTACAAGAGTGTGGATGTAGCACAGAACACAGCCAGAAGAAAAGTGGTGTATACCCAGAGCGTACTTGGGTGTTAAGCGCATTATTGTTATTTAAGCACTGGTTGTGGCATCTGAATGATTTGGTTTTTTTTTAGAAGAAGAGTCCGTTTTACAGAAGTGCAACTTATTTTGTAACTTTTGTATTTCTTTTGTAAGTGCTGCTGCAGTCGAGGTTTTACAGTGCTGGCAGTGTCCTACGGCTGGGCATCATTAAGCGGTGTCGAGGAGGAAGAAAGTGTCATGTTGCTGCATTAAAACTCTGTTATGCTTTAAACGCCCCATGATTTAACCTGTCTGACTTGTGATCTTTTAAAAGAAAGTGTGTGTTTGGCTTCATCTAAGTTAGTATCTGGTTGTCCGTATTATTACTGATTTCTATTTTTTTTTTCTTTGCTCCAAGTTTTCAGTACCGGGGGATGTATGACAGAGTACAAACAATCTTTTCTTTCAAATTTGGTTCTTTTTGTTGCCTAGTCTTAGAGGTATGAACTGGGTCTTTATACCTCATTGGAGTATTACATGTGTTAGACATTTATCTCTAATATGTTGTGATGACACTTCCTGTGACGTAACGGTGTTTCAATGAGTGGGTGGGGTCAATCTGCTATTGGAATTTCTTTGGTGAAACAAGACCTCTGCTTCTGGAACTGTTTAATTTTAGTACAGTATTATTGTCGACTGTTATTGCTCAGTTAAATCATTTTTCTGTCTGGTACCCAGTGAATGGCCTATATTTGGGATAAAGTACCTCCTGACATACATTATAGAGATATTGCAAGTCACTGAGGAGATCCTTGATCATATCGAGGCTGAGGACAGAATTCACATATAAGGTCATTTAACTCCAACGTGAATTGTAACCTACCTATATGGTAGGGGTACTTTATTCTGCATAATACATAGTCACACCGTCACCTTTCCCACAACCCACTTAAATCCTTGATGCGATGCTCTTTCAAATGAGAGGCCACAAATTTACAAGTATGAGTAATACATGTAGAATCTTTAGTGTAAAATTAAATATACAAAAAGCAGTTCAATTTTTGTTACGAAAATCTATTCGAATCAGTTTAATATCAGTCAGATTTTTAAAAAAATGTTGCACTGCAGTGAAATGTGTAGAAACATGCAAAGAGAGTCTATCTTTTGTACTTATTACCCAAGGGGTGCAAAAAATAAACATGTTACCATAAATATCACCTTTCTGCCTACTGTTACTGTTACAATTTACATGCTCGTAATGTGGATGTTAGACGTTCATTTGATCCATATGATAAGGTTCTGGTTTTCACAACTTATAGTAGATTTGTTTGAACTTGGGGAAGGTGCTGGCTTTGTCTATGAAAAATGAAAAATGAAAATGGAGGTCCGGCATGTTGGACCTGTTCTTTTTAGGATTTCTTAATGCAGATTTCCAGTGAAACTGGATGGTGGTATGTATCAACAAGCATTGGCATAGCCAATAGGTCTCGCCTTTGGGACCTTATAAGTGTTTAGTTATCCAGCACAATATCCTTGGTGCAACATCATCAAGTGTTGCATGGCTAAACACTTATAAGGTCCCAAAGGCGACACCTATTGGCTATGCCAATGCTTGTTTTCAGTACGAAGGGATGAGAGGCCGGTTAGTAGGACGCACCCTTTTACCTCCACCCTCGCCCTCATTTCTCCCAATCCAGATGCAATCGAGGCCAATAACAGCCTTGGTAATGCGCAAAAGCACTTTGACATCTCAATATAGCTACAAGGCGAGATGCCAGGATTAACGCATTATCATTTCAAGAGAATTAATCGCCAACAAGTTTCACGCTGAAGAGCCACAATAGAATTACTCATCTAATGCCAGCCTGGGACGTATTTATATTTAAAAAAAAGTGCGGTCGGAAGATTATAAAGAGTGCTCGGTGTTTGGAATTACCAGTGCCTGCATGAAATAGCTGGGCAATGCATCATTCGAGAGGCATCTTTTTTTATCAGATGAGTTCTGGCTGTGAGCACTGCCAACACGCCTGCCTGCCTTCATTTGTTGTCTGCAAGTCTCAAATTAGGACCAAGACATTTCTGTGTTTTTTCCTGCGCAGGCGACGCGTGCGCCTCTTTGTCTCCCCCATTAACATCACGGCAGGGTTTGTTTTCCAATAATCCTCGTCTTTCGCATAAAACAACATGTGACAAACGCAAACGTTAATTACAGCTAACACAACCGCGACAAGCGAAGTGTGCTCGTTTTGTGGGGGAAAACACCCAATCAACGTGATTACATCCTGCACTGAAGCGTCATGTCAGAGTTCAGAGGTCAGAAATCAAGTAGCAGCTATCAAATGATGTTGTCGCAATGGCGAGAGCTCCTTGGTTTTTTGCTGGAGAGCGTGCCTTTGTAATGGTAACTAATAGGACACGAAAAGCTGATGGCATGAATTAATTAAATGTGGCTGTTTCAAGGTTTTGATTTTTTTTTATATCATAGTCGCTGTAGTTACCGAAATAACCGTTTTTCTCTGCTTCGTTGTCAGGGTGTGACACTCATTTCAAGCACCAAACTGTAAAGCTACCCACTCCATATTGTTGTTTTAGGAGAGTAGGCCCACTAGCACCTGTAGTCAGTGGTTAATTTGTAAAAAAAATAAGTGCTGGGGCTCTTGTCAGAAGGCAGCTTGCCCCAACCCATTTCTCCTGTTAGCGCCGCCTGAAGCACAACCAACTGCTAACTATAAAAGCAGGGAGAGGATGTGGCGCAATGACTAGAGCTGCTGACTTCGGAGCTGGGGAACCACGTTCGAGTCTCAGGGCCGGCTCAACATCCTGTGATTCTGGGCAAATTACTTAATCTCCCCGTGCTAAAATTGATAAATGAATGTGTCCTTAACTATGGGCTCATGAAAAGTGCCGGTATTGATGATTACGTGCCGGAGGTGAGCCCTGGAAACCACTGGCTCAAATTAAGCACTGCCTTTAGCCTCGGTGATCTTGGACAGGTGAGAAACACAACGGAGCATGCAGTCTTTGAGGAAGAGGCCAGGCTAGCATAGCCTCATACCAATAAGCATCTATTTGTATTTGTTAGTTCAAAATGTTAAAGGTGAGCCTTTTATAATCTCTGTCATAAGAGCAAGACCTTACCCAGTCATGTGTCTCGGGTGTTAAGAGGACAGCAAAACCCTTTAATGTCAAGTAACACGTTCTTCAAAGCCTGGATGCACGTTTGCCTGCCCGCCTGTTTCTTAGTGAAAAAATGTGTAATCCGGCAAGTTGATAAATTAGTAAAGGTGTGTAATATGTGTGTCAAACAGAAAACTTCCTGATTTGCCTGTGTGGATATATAGGGATGCACCCAGTGAGTGGAAATTATGATGAGGCGTTCTATGCTATTTTCACTTAGGGAAGCAAAAATGAATGTGGGTAATAACAGATTGCTGCTTTATATATATCTCCAAAACCTCACTCGTCAACCAAGTGAAGAGACCGCACTCCAATGAGGGTGATTACACTGTATTTTTATTTACCGGGTAAAGTAAACAGGACGCGTATATATATATATATATATATATATATATATATATATATATACACACACACCAAGGTGTATTGAAGAATGAATCAATGTTTCAGTGTCTGTATGGATGATTCAGTGGGTGGGTGACTGTAGAAGTGAGTCATTATACGTGTCTCAGGGAATGTATAGGTGAGTGATTGTATCAGTCTGTCAGTTGGTGTGAAAGTGGCTGCATGGGTTGGTGAGTAGCTATATGTCTGTCTGTATGGGTTATTAATTGGTTGTCTGAGTACCTGTATAGGTGCCTGAGTGTCTGTGTGGGTGGGCAGGGATGTGTGTGACTTTCTGCATGGATTGTGAGAGGTTGATTCACTGTGTGTATGGGTTCATGAGTGCGTCTGCGTGGGGCTGTATGGGTGAGTGTGTGTATGGCGTTGTCGGTGAGTGAATGGATGTCTCTGGTATTTGGGTGAGTAACTGCATATGTGAAAGGCATTATATGTGAGTGTTGGAGTATATAAGTGACTGTATGGGAGAGTGAGTGGCTGAGAGTGGCTGTATGGATGAGTGTGTGTTTGAGTCAGTGATTGTTTAAGAGAGTATGTGCTAGTATCTGTATGAATAAGTAAGATGGTGTGTGTATAACTGTATGGGTGAGTAAATGGCAGTATGATTGACTCTTTGGGTGACTGACTAGGTGTGTGAGTAACTGTGGATGAGTGGCAGTGTGTTCCTGTCTGTATTGGTGTATGAGTGCATGTATCAGAAGCTATATTGGTGAGTGACTGAGTGTATGAGTGGCTGTATAAGTGAGTGAATGGATGTTTGTGTAGACCTATGAATGAGTGACTGGGTATGTATTTACTGATATTGATGTATCTAGTTTCGAGAATGGTAGTCTGGAATTTGGAGTGGGTGTATGAAAGATTATATTGCGGTGTGAGTAGGTGCATCAGAGATTATGTGGATGATGTCATTGGTGATGTAATTTGAGATGTCATCAGTGATGTCACTGACCATGTAATGAGTGATGTAATATGTGACGTCATCAGCAGTGCATTGCGGGGTCACGAGTTATAGTTAGCTCAGCTAACTATAACAGCTGAATTTCTCTGGTTTTGTACGAGTGAAATGTCAGCCTAACTATTGCATTCCTTTAACCTGTGTTTTATTCTGTAAATATCTGAGGTTTTTTAAATGCTAATTTCTAACTATAAGGCCCCTGAAACCTGTGCTTTTTTCAGTGAATTTCTCAGGTTTTTTAACTAGGAGTCGCGTTTGCAGAGTGGTGAAGAAACTTACAGGGGGTACCAGGAGTGCTTCTTGGCCCCCAGGGTCCCTCTGGAGTGAAGTGGACTTCATCCCCCAAAAAGTAGTGCTCCAGGAGTCACGTTTGCAGAGTGGTGGACAAAGGGGCTGCGACCTCCTAAGACCTCCTAGCAATCCCACTGTGTGGGACTTACTGGAGGTAACAGGAGGGGTAGTTGGCTCCCAACGACGTACTTGGGGGCAAGCTACCTCTCCTATTACCTCTAGTAAGTCCCACACAGCAGGATTGAGGAGTTATGATAGCAGGCCACGCCCTCTTTGTCCACCACTCTGTAAACACGCTTTCTGGTGCACTGTTGGTTGGGGGATGAAGTCCCCTTCGCTGCTAGGGGTCTTTAGGGGCCAGTAGCCTACCTGTTACCTCCAATGGGATTACTGAGAGGTGGTCACAGGCCACGCCCCCTTCACCACTCTGCACACGCGCCTCCTGGTCCACTGGTGCACTGCTGCTTGGGGGCTGCAACGCCAAATCGGTGTTGCAGCGTGCAATGTTATTTTTCTATTTATTTATTTATATACACAACTCCATTTGGCCGCGTTCCGGAGCTTACTACTCCCCACCCTGCCCCTTCCGGCCCCGCAGCACTCCCGCGAGGAGCCCCCACTGTATATAGTATATATATATATATATATATATATATATATATATATATATATATATATATATATATATATATATATATATATAAGCACAATCTTCAAACCTCCACAGGCAGCGGCGAAAGAAGAGACAGACCCCACGTAATCCAGGCAAGATGTTATTTATTCCATGTGCCTTCCAAAATGCAACGTTTCGACTACTAACGTAGTCTTGTTCACACACCACATTTCAAAAACGGAAACTTCTTTTATCTTTGCAGTGCTGACGCACCCTATTGGGCCACACCTACCAAACGTGAGTCACATGGTTGTACCAAATGCTGGATACAAACAATTTAAAGATACAGTGCACAATATCGCTATGTCAATGTAACTTTGTTGCATCAAAAAACAGAAACAATGCTGCATGCTTAATGATTATTAATGGCAATCCGAATTGATTTCTGGTAACATAAATATAAAACAAAAATTTGTGGATAACAGAATGACTGCATGAATGCGCTGATGTTATTAGGCATCAGTAAATGAGAAAAAATAATATGCATGAATGCATGATATATCTCACAGTAAACCAAAAAAACAGTTCTGGATCATTAACCAAACTAAAGCATGAAAAATTATTATAAAGATGCAAATCATAGCTGTACAATGTAAATTGCTCCGTAGCCAGGTATAACCTTGTGTGAAACCAAATAATGTGTAACACCAAAAAACAGCACCTTAGTGTAGAAAACACAGAATCAAGTTTCAGTCCTATGCATTTGTCATAAAAAAAATTTATATTATACATTTTTTTTTGAATATCATAAATATATAAGGACTATTTACAGAACAATTGTGTTTAGGGAAAAAGTGCTTGAGTAAATGTACAGTGTAAAGAAACCACCAAAAGAAAACATTTCCCAAAGTGTTTGTTAAAAAACTGCACTGTTCAGAAAACTACGCAGCTAACTCAAATTTAAGAGACAGGACTACAGGATACCTGAAACAGGTGCTAGAGTTCAAGATTTCATATATATACAATTTATACATAATTCTGTATGTTTTCTTGGATAATCTCATGTTTGAAATCAGTTTGCATACTATATACAGAGTATATACAATGGATCAATGCTCCTACAGAAAGTTATGCATGTCCTCTGTCGCATTTAAACCGTTCGGTTGTTTACTGTCGAGTTTGATGATATACTGCGTTTCTAGTCGGCGTAATAGTTTATCACGGTCACCACATCGCCTTAGAGGAGCAACAGCATCAATAACGTAATAATTAAGACATGACAGATCCCTGTTATGTCTGCTGTTGAAGTGGCGTGCCACCGGGTATGCCGCGTCGTGATTTACTATAGCACGAAGGTGCTGCAGTATTCTAACATGCACCTGTGCGCCGGTACTGCCTACATACCATAGACCGCAGGTGCAAGTTAGGACGTAAACAGCAAACTCCGTACGGCAGTTGTAATTGCCGTGAATCGGAAATTCAGTTTCGGAAAACGGAGTGCGATAATGGGTAGCATTCCGTCCAAACTTGCACGCCCGACAAGAGGAACATTTGTGAAATCCTTTGCCACCAAACCATTGGGTAATCATAGGCAATTCAGGGCTGGATTGTACTAGCTTGCTACGCATGCTGTATGCACGCCTGAATGTGATTACTGGTTTGTCGGGAGTCATATCACGTAGAACTCCATCAGTTATTAAGACTGCCCAGTGTTTGTTAATGATGGATTTTATCTTGCGGTGCTGTCTACTGTAAGTAGTTATTAATCTACTGGAATTGGATGTTGCGTCAGTGTTAGGGGGTTTGGATGCCAATAAAAAGTCCCTAGATCTTTCTTTGCTCTTTTGCAATGCAGTTGCAAGACAGGATTTGCTGTATCCCCTTGTCTCCAATCTTTCAAGCATTGCAGTTGCCCCTTCATCAAACTTCTCCTGGGTGTTACATATTCCCTTAAGGCGCAACAGTTCGCCAAGCGGAATGCTCATAATGACGTGTTTGGGATGGCCACTACTGGCATGTAAAATACTATTGCCAGCAGTGGCCTTCCTGTATAGGGAAGTAATGATTTTGTTCTCAATGATGTTAATGGAGACATCAAGAAACTCAGCCGTAATATTGCTGATGTTGGAAGTGAAGAACAAATTAAACTGGTTCTTGTTGAGCGCGTTCACAAAATTTTGAGCACTCATGATGTCCCCCTCCCATACACAGAAAATATTGTCAATAAAACACATCCAATACTTGACGCATTCAAATCCAGGAATGCCTGGTAAATCCTGCTCCTCCCACAGCCCGACGTGCAAGCACGCGTAGCTGGGGGAGAAGCAGGACCCCATGGCTACACCACGTATTTGTTTCCATATATCTTTTCCAAACAAAAAATAGTTGTCTAAACACCATTGTACCAAATTGCAAATCATTTTGTTGTGGCTATAATACATGCAAGACTTACGTCCCAAGAAATGTCTTATACCTTCTATTCCTTTGTTGTGTTCGATACAGGTATATAAGGACTCGATGTCCAAAGTGATAATACACCAGTCCTTCTGCCATGATATGGCTTCCAATTTAGATAAAAAGTCACCTGTATCCTTGATATAGCTCGGTAAAGATTGGACATGCTCTTGTAAATAAAAATCAATGTATCGTGAGATATTTTCTCCCATACTTTTGATCGCGGAAATAATGGGCCTCCCAGGTGTTGGATTTTGCATCTTGTGCACCTTTGGGATCAGATACATATGCGGAATCACTGGATGTTCAATCAATAAGAATGCATATTCGGTGGATGTAATTAAGTTTTCTCTCTTGTAGGATAACAGCAATTTTTAATACTCTCCTTTGCATGCTTATATTGAATACCATTACTCCGTGTGTAACAATTAGCATTGTCCAATTGACGTTTAGCTTCCGCAATGTAATGTTCTTTTTGCCACAAAACAATGTTGCCTCCTTTGTCAGAGGGACTCACGATGATTTCTTGATTCTTGGACAATTTGGTCATTAAGTTATTGTACTCCTTAGTTTGGAAACTGGACATGTCTTTGTTGAAGTGGATTTGTTTGTTAAGTCTTTTTAAATCCTCAATGATGCATTTGTGATAAATGTCCACCGCATCCTTGGGCATAACGGGGACAAATTTGCTTTTGGGTTTAAAGGGACTTTCACCAGCACCTTTCTGGGGAACATCAATCATACGTAATTCTCTTTGAGTATCAGAGACATCCGTATTCATGTCAAGTGGTGGAGTTACATTATTGAGACTGCATAGCGTAATGAGGGTTCTTGCATCATTTGCTGGAACTAAGGAAGGACTGGTTGCCTCGTTGACCCCCTTGTTAGGTTCAATTGTGGTAACACTAGGCTTTGATTTGATTGCATGAAATTTTTGAAGTTTTAACTTTCTGATATATAGATAGACATCAGCCCTAGTGCTGGTATAGTTGAAAGAGCTCTCAGGACAGAAATTCAGGCCCAACTTGAGAATTTGTTCTTCAGCTGTAGTTAATGTCACATCCGATAAATTGACAATGGTGCTAGCATCGATTACTGTTTGTTGTTTTTCTTTTTGAACCATTTCTTTTTGGCGGTTGCGACTCTTTTGGCGCGTTTTCTTCTTGCCCTCCGCTTGGCGTTTTTCCTTTTCCTGCATTGCGTGACCGTGTCCGGGGGCCTTGCGCTTGCAGTTGAGCCTCGACCAAAAAATCCATTTCTTCACCTAGGTCGAGGATGGCATGTGAAGAATTGTCCTCTGCCAGACTTGACAGAGACCCGCATGTGTTGGATGAGCTGGCCAGCGAAATGGTATCTGTGGAAATTGTATCTTGATTATCCGATGTTTCCGCTGGAGTTTGTTGAGCCAGAATTGTTTGAGATTTTAAAGCTGTTTTTTGTATTTGCCGCTGCTTTTTAGCTTGATCATATTTGCGTGCAAATGTATATATCTGTCCAGTCTCATAGTCATTGAGATCTCTTGCAAACTTGTTGATTTTGCGCAACTTGATTTTGTCCTCGTGCTTTTTCAAGCGCTCGCTGATGTCTTTACAACCTTTGGCAATCACCGCCTGTGTTCCTTCATCGGTAAGAGCGTCTAAATCCTTGTTAATTTGTGCTATTTCATCAAGAAGTACTGCACGGTCCAGGATCGCATATTTTATCAGGAGCTTGATTAAGTTCATGGATGCTCCCAAATTCAGTTCCCCCCATTCTCTTAGCATGTTGGGATTGGGGTCCACAAAACTTGGCGCCAGCATTATGTGTAATCCTCTCGGGACTCGCCCCACCTCTTCATATTTCGTAAGGGATTTGTGCTCCCACCATTTTGTAATCTCTGAACGGGACTTTTTTTCCAATAGATTTAAAAAAATGTTAACATCTTGATTACCTGTAGTGGCGGCACTGGCTTGTGCTGGTTTGCTGCCTAATCCTCGTGGTACTTGCGCAAACAAAGCGTCCGCAGCCGCCTCCCGCTCTGTTTCCGAGCTGGCTGCCATAGTTCTGAACAGGACAGTCGAGTGGTGTAATTTTGGAAGTTTTATGCGCACTGCAGGTAATGTTTGTGGAATTAGGGCAAATGATTTGAACCCTTCGCGTTCGCACGCCGCCTTTGGATGAAACGCTGCCTCCTCACCTGACGTTGATGAATAAAACGGTGCACGCCCCTGTCCAAACGCCGCGGTGACCGGTAATCAAACTAGCCTCCCTCGGTGTGAAGAAAGTCGAGCACTCCGTCAATATCTTTGTCAGGGAACTCTCAGCCGCCGTAATCCTCTAGGAATTTGCGTCCACGTTTGGTTGTTTGGACCGAGAGCCGCTTCTCGAGGAGGGGGTACTGCCAGCGGAGACAGCCAACTTCCGCAGTAATATGAGCACAATCTTCAAACCTCCACAGGCAGCGGCGAAAGAAGAGACAGACCCCACGTAATCCAGGCAAGATGTTATTTATTCCATGTGCCTTCCAAAATGCAACATTTCGACTACTAACGTAGTCTTGTTCACACACCACATTTCAAAAACGGAAACTTCTTTTATCTTTGCAGTGCTGACCCGCCCTATTGGGCCACACCTACCAAACGTGAGTCACATGGTTGTACCAAATGCTGGATACAAACAATTTAAAGATACAGTGCACAATATCGCTATGTCAATGTAACTTTGTTGCATCAAAAAACAGAAACAATGCTGCATGCTTAATGATTATTAATGGCAATCCGAATTGATTTCTGGTAACATAAATATAAAACAAAAAATTGTGGATAATATATATATATACACACATTTTTTACTAAAAATATAATCTCACCACTGTCAACCCATGAATGATGTGTGTGTAATATAGTTATATTTTTTAGTTGGGCAATATTTGATTTATTTGAGCATATCTTTATGGGTTCATCACTTTAGAGGAGTGCCTTCGAAATAAACTCTGGAAGGTTGACAGTGAAGTAACCAAAGTAACTCCTATGAAGCATGTAAGCACCACCACTAAGCACTTTGACTCTATGATGAACACTCAGAACAAAGAACCTAAACAACATTCCAAGGAAAACAAGGATTAGCAAAGCCAATAGGTCTCATCTTTGGACCATTTTTGGCCATGCTGTGATGCATTGGCAAACAATCAAAATGCTTTTTTGCTGTTGTTCTGCAGCATCACTAAAAAGGGGAAAATGTGTAATTATGTGACACATATGTATCATGTTGTTGCTGGTGATGTGCCAATCTGTTGGTGCGACGTGTGATGATACACGCATGCGCTTGTGACATCGCACTGGTGTGCACCTCCAGCTTCTTAATTTCTTTCTTTAACCACAGTACAATTATGTACATTCCTACAGTTCACCAACTTCGATGCCCTGGAAATATCAAAATCATCAATGTAACGTTCATGTAATCTATTATTTATTATAGACTGTTATTATGCAGCTAGTGAAATATACAGTTATCAAAGTTCAAATTAATTGTCATGTAGAATTCTGCAGTTGACATACTTTTTTTGTGAAGAGAGCTATGGGACACGTAACAAGTCAAACGGTTGCGGGACGGGTGTGTATGGAAAACACTGCAGCTACTTTTGTTACAGCTATGCTGCAAACCCGGCCCCCTGTATCAAAAAAAGCCCCCCAAGGGTCCAAAACCAGCCCCCACCCTGGCGGTCCACTGGGAAAATGCCCGGTGCCTGCTACGGCTAGTCCGGCCCTGTATACACAATTGCTATTTGCAACTGTCAGGCCTACTGGCTTTGACTATGCTATTTGTCCCGAGAGTGAGTAGCACAAGCTTGCAGTATCACAGGATGTTACTAGGCATCCTCACAGTAATCAGCACAGGCCTGCCATACACTATGCTGTTATCCAGGTTTTCAGCAAGTCAGCAGAACAAGCCTGCATTCCCATGGACTTCAAGTAGGTGTCCAGAGTGTCTCAAGAAGATTAGTCATTAGCAACCTGTCTGACCAGTTACTCCACTTACTATGGAGGTGAAGTCTTTCTTTTCCTTATTTCTCTGTATTTCAACGTAATTTCTTACTTCATTGCAATTGTTTGTATTTATTGTAAAATGGTAATGTAATTGGTTTCTTGCTTGAAGCGTTGCGTTCTTCCATGAATGGATGAGAGGAAGGTATGAGAAACGAAGCATAGTGGTATCATATTGGAGGTCGTAATAATAGGTTGTGGACTTTGCGAAACTTGGGACTCACTTCCCACGTGAGGAAAATACAGGCAACTTCATTTATGGATATATGTTTGGTCATGTGTTTTTAAATGCAAACCTTGAACATTGCATGAAAAAATACAACATTTAATTTCCAGAAAAGCATTGACTTTTCAGTAAGGCATTGAAGTAATTAATAAAAAATGCCAGACAAACCTGTCTGGTAATATTTGCAACAACTGCATCAAAACATGCCTGTTCCTAAGTGCCTACACTGCCCTAACGTACCAGTTTAAGGGTCTTTCATGCAGTGTCATCATGAAACTTAAGGGGGCCCCTGCAAGGTACATGGAGTGGCCCCCTTCGGATTAATCAGGAGCTCTCCGGTTGATGTGCTGTGCTAAGGGTGCCCCCCCTGGAGCTTGGGACCCCGCATCACGTGGGCTGCGGGGGCCTTTGTTACGCCCCTGCTTTCATGGTCAGCAGAGTAATTCCAGAAACACGTGCCACGGACCCACCACCCCCTCTCAGGAATCGTCCTGTTGACAGGAAGGGTCACACACAAAGAATCGTAGCCAGGATTTTCACAATTTTAATATGGAGTGCCTACCCCATATCTCACACATCAGAAGAAATTCTACAAGTCATTAATCTTAATCTTAAATTGCAATGTTCAAAATCATAACTAGTTCATAAAATTCGCCAAAACCAATCTAACCCTTCCCATGACCAAGAAGGAGAGAAGTAAAGCAATTTATACTGCTCTATTATTAGCAAAATGTAAATTAATACTTCAGCAACTGATAATTTCGGAATATTGCTGGTCATCAAAAGTGTTTACAATCATGGGTCTCTGGAACAAGAGGGAGACCAAAAGAGGCAGGTAGGCACTGAACACACAGAACTATACCCCATATTTACCCCCTACCCAGGACCGGACTGGGAACCGAAACTGGCCCTGGCAAAGATCTCAGCCGACCCCGGGGGTGGGGGGGGGGTGGGGGGGGGGGGGGGATGGCTGCGTCTAGTGGAAAGCTTTGTGCCCCTTTTCGCTTTTGTTACTGGGCATATTGCAGCTACGCTTCAAAACCGGCCACAGGTAACAAAAATGGCCCCAGAGGGACTAAAACTGGCACCCATCCTGGCAGCCCACCGGGGAAACGCCCAGTGCCCGCTACGGCCAGCCTGGCCCAGCCTCTACCCTCAGAAAGCACACAAAAAAGTTCCTTCCACATTGACCTGAAAGAAGTCCTTTTGCCAGATGCCAGAAAGCTGAAAAAGACAACCTTGTTGTCAGAGGGCCAGTGCCTGGGGATCTGGACAGTGTGAATGACTGGCACCAGCCCAGCCTAATTACGCTGTTTTCAGGTTGGGGAACCTGCTTCCATATCCACAAGTTAAGGTATTCTCTAAGATGAGTCAAATATAAATAGTGAAGTAGTGTGGCTCACTGGTTAGAGGCAGCAGACCCGAGAGCAGAGGACGGCCCGGGACCAGGGTTCGATTCCTGGCGCGGCAGGTTTCTGGACCAGGGTCAGCGGACTCGATAATTCTCTCGCCTCGGTGCCCACTCTGATCAGCGATCGCACTCGGCAACTCTGGGCATTAGCTTGCCTCATCTTCACTAACGGCCCCACCAGACCGCCGGGGATGCCTGGTCTCACCCTGGAGATACCCATTAAGGGACCATCTCTCAGGGAAGCCAGGAAGGGTTTCGCAGCGGTCGAAGCGCCTTGGGACCCTACGGGTAAGTAGTGCGCTATATAAATGCCAATACATTTACATTTACATTTACAAATACAAAGAAACATTTAGCAAAACGTTTGAGATTTTTCCAGAATATGATGCAAAATTCAGCTTACTGCACTTCCAAACTTCACCCTCCAAAAGGTTCCTTCTTTTTTATGTAGGAATTATAAGCTAGAGAGCTGAGCATGATCATCCAGGCGTTCAATTCTCGATTCGTAACTGGAAATTGGGTGGGTCTTTTTCAAGAAAGTCCTCTACATCACATGGTGAACTTGTGCACCTGCTGGTGGCTGGTGTAGACTCTTGGTAGAGAGTGATTACAGTTATCTTGTTTTTTTGGTTGAAAATGAGAGTGTAGCAGTGTGCTGTCAGAATACCTGGTGCCCCTTCTGGGTTTCAAGTGTGAAATCCACGCAACGTGTTCCCACCGTGGTATCGTGGATCATTAATGCCCCTGACAGGGAAAGCTCTGAGACTGCAGACAACGGTAAAACTAATAAATGATCAGGGCCTTACTGTATGAGACTTCTCTCTGAAACCATAAGGTCAAAGATCGCACACCATTTTGGAACATCTTAACTCTATATAGGGAGTGATCAAAGAATGTGACAATGGGAACAGAAGTAACACATTTGTCACATTTTCTCACTTAAAGGAAATATGCATACCAGACAAAGATCAAAAATATTCCATATTTGCTGGGTTGTCTTAATAAAGAATAACTTAAGTCATATTCCAGCAAGGCTGCTTCATCCTCCCCAGCTTTCACGGCTGACATTGCTGCGGGTGACTTGTGGTTAATGAAGTTAAATCATGATGGAGCAATTTAGGCTTTCACCCTCTTGAGGAAAATAAATTGAGTACCATGAAGTTGGGTGTTAATAGCAGACTTCATTAACAGTTCTTGGTACCAGCAGAACAGTGCTATAAAGTTCTACATAAAATCCTATGACTTGGCATTTTGGGGACCCTTTTGTCACTGAACCTATTTATTTCACTGCAGCTATTGTACTGTATTGTATTATATTGTAATTGCATTTGTATAGCACTTACTACCCCTGACGAGGCGTCAAAGCGCTTTTTTGGTGAGTAGCACGCTACTCCGGGACCCATGGAGGATTCGTTTTTAATTAGTATAGTGAAACATGCAGGTAAATTTTAAGTGGTGGAGAGGTTAGTCAGTTATTTGGCTTCAGAAGGATAGCAGAAGGATAGAAGAGGAAAAAGGTCTGTATTTATGTAGCGCTTCTTACCCCTGATGGGGTATTGAAGCACTCTACTCCGGAAACCCATAAAGGATTAGTGGTGAAATATGAAAGTAATTTGAGTGGTGGAAATTAGTTAGTTATTTGGAGTGAGAAGGATAGCTGAGGGATAGAAGGGGAAGAAAGTTTTGCATTCATATATCACCTGTTACCCCTGATGGTTGTTAAAGCTCTTTTCTGGCGAGTAGCACGCTACTCCAGAACCCATAAAGGATTAGTGTTGAAAATTAGTGTAGTGAAATATGAAGCAATTAGAGTGGTGGATATGTTATTCAGTTATTTGGATAGAGAAGGGTAGGTGGCGGGTTAGAAGAGGGAAAAGGTTTGTATTTATATAGTGCTTGCTACCCCTGATGGAGTTTTGAAGCGCTTTTTTGGCGAGTAGCACGCTACTCTGGAATCCATGAGGATCAGTGTTGAATTAGTATGGTGAAACATGAAATTAATTTGAGTGGTGGATAAGTTAGTCAGTTATTTGGATTGAGAAGGGTTGGGGAGGGGTAGGAAAGGGCAAAAGGTTTGCATTTATATAGTGCTTGTACCACTTATGGGGTGTTTAAACGCTTTATTGTCGATTAGCACGCTACTCTGGAACCCATAAAGGATTAGTGGTTAATTAGTATAGTGGGATATGGAATTTGAGAAGTGAACATGTTAGTGTGTTATTGTGATTGAAAAGGATAGTGGAGAGATAGAAGAGTGAAGGATTTGTTTTTTTTGTTTGTTTATTAGGTCATAGCAGTAGGAGGAGGCTTTTGGATGAGGAAAAAGGGTTTTTGGAGGGGAGGATTCAGAGAGAAAGAGTTTAGAAAAGTTTGTTTAGGTGGATCGGTATAGTAAAAGAGGTGTCAGATGATGCAAGTAAGGGTAGAGTAGGAGAGAGTCTAGAAAGGGTTATTTTGGGGATCACAGTAGTGCTATGGGGTTTGGGATAAATGAGAGTGGATGTAGAGAATATATTGATAGATGTATAGGGTGAGAGATAGGGTAGTGCATGGGAAGGAATAGTAGAAAGAAGTTTGAGATGAGTCAGAAAGTTGGGCTAGAAGATATATTGAGAGAAGTATAGGCTGAGAAATAGGGTAGTACATTGGAAATGCTAAATTAGAAAAAAGTGATAAATATATAGATCCATAAGTACATTTAATGTATATAGAAGCATAAAGGATGTAAGTATATGTAGATTAAATATATTGATAGAGGTACAGGATTAGAAATAGGGTAGTGCATTGGATATGCTTTTTCAGGAGAAAAGTAACAGACACACAGATCCAAGTACATGGAGGAACATAGATGCACATTGGAAGCAAGCACAAAGCAATACACAAAGATAGGTACACATCTATAGTGAAAATAAATGCTTATATACAGAGGGATATGCTGTAAATTTCAAATTGCGTATGGTGCTTATGTGGGGAAGAGCCAATTCTTGAGTAGTTTTCTGAAGATAAGTTGGTTGTCGGTGGATCTTATGTTGGGGGTAAAGAGTTCAAAAGTTTGGCTGCTTGAACAGAGAAGGATGTGCCACCCATGGTTTTTTTCTTGTATCTTGGGATTTTAAGGCAATATGCCCCTTTAGAGTGGAGGTTCCTTTGTTGAATGTGTTTGATGATTTTATTCCTGATGAAGAGTGGTCCCATTCTATGTATTGCTTTGTGGTTGATACAAAGTAGCTTGAACGTGGATCTTCTGGCACCCGGTAACCAATGCAGGGCTTTCAAGGCAGGGGAGATGTGGTCTTGCGGTTTGACATGCAAGAGTAGTCTGGCAGCCGAGTTCTGAATCCGTTGTAGTCTTTTCATGGTTGTTAAAGGTGATCCGTGTTAGAGGCTATTGGCGTATTCGAGTTTGGACCGAACAAGGTAGATGGTTGCTTGGACGTTGTGTGGAAATCCCAAATGAGGGAAAATTTGTTTTCAGCGTTTTTATAGTGACAAAGCTTATTGATACTACTGTTTAAGTTTCTTTTTACTGCACATCTGGATATTCCACAACAGTACTTTATCTTCTAGGCAAGCTCTACAACTTTCTGTGCAGCTCTTTTTAGTTCTGTTGTGGGAATTTGAGAGCAGCTCTTAGCGCTTTACTCCAGCACTTTGTTCATCTTTGGCTCTCTGTTTCACAAAAACAATTTTTATTTAACTGCTGCTGAAGGGTTTACATGCACTATCAGTCAAAGCTATTGCTCTTTAAAAAAGTAAAATTAAAAGGTACTCAGACCCCGCCCATTAATTACTTTTACCTACCATTCGTTCGATCCCACTTCACCTTTGCTTCCTTTCTAACTATTGGTCGGCATCTCCTCTTCGCCTCCGGCTTCCTCCTGACCTTGAGTTTTTGTCCCTGTCGTGGAGCATGGACCAAGTCCTGCTATCTGTGGCCTGAGTCCTTCCACTGGCCACAGGCCATTAACAAAACAAAACATCTTCCTCTGAGCCGTTTGGGTTTGTAAATGTTTTCTTACAATGTTGACAGCAGGTTGAGCTGCTGTACAACGTGACTCAAAGAACAACTACTGAGACACCCACATGCTGGCGACCTGCACGCTGACTACAAGCTGCGCTTTGTGCTTTTAACTAACGCCCGCTTTTCTCATTTTGGTTATTTTTGTTTTCTTATCCCCTGATTTTTAGAGGGTTCCTGGCTCCTACCTGCACAATAATTGGTAATATCACCGCTGCTTAGCGGGTCCGGGTCTGAGGGCTTCAACCTTTTGCTCGCATTTTGGCCGCCATCTTAGGTGTGGATGTGCCACGCTAGAGACGCAGGACCGAGCGCTCTAGTTTTGCGGACCTCATTCGCCCGCCCTTCTAAAACCTTTCCTCTAGCGCGCAGCGGTGACGCGCAGCGGTCGCGCCTTCCCTGCGCCTGAGTCGTGCCAGAGTCCTGCCCGTTTGCGCCCGTCAGCGACGAGGAAGCGCGAGTCGCGGCAGGGCTCTGGTCACGTGCTCTGATTACCATCATGCCTGCTCCACCCTCACTCAGCTACACTCGGGCTGAACTGTTGTCCATTAAGAATAGGGTCGATGTTGGCTCATGCGGCTCGGTGGACCCCTTATCCGGCCCGTTCGTTTGTGGCTGTAGGGGCCGGTCCCTAGACAGACCTCTTAGGATTCGATCCTTGGAAGGGAGTGATCCGGTCACGCGCAATAACATCGCGGCCCGTGTACTTCGGATCTGAACCTGAACGTGAGGTCATTGGTCAAACATCACCAGTTTATTTATGACCTCATTGAAAAGGACTCTCCTGACTTACTTCTCCTCACTGAAACTTGGCTCCAGGACTCGGATGCCGCCATTCTCAATCTTACCTTCCCTCCGGAATATACGGTTTTCACATTAAATCGTGCTACGAGAGGAGGTGGCATCGCTATGCCGGTAAAATCATGCTTTCCCGCGGAATGGAAAGCCCTTGGGCTGCCACCCCGTGAGAGCGCCCTTTTTAAAGTGTCCTTTAGTCATCATTTTATGCTGAGCAGCATTCTTATCTACCGCCCACCAGGCAATGATACAGTCTTCAAGACCGCCCTTGCCGAGATGGTAAGTTCTCTTGCACCTAGCTGTGCAAACTTTAACATCACTGGTGACCTTAACATCCACTTTGACCGCATATCATCCACAGCCATAGACACTTTGCATGCAGATCTTGAAGCACTGCAACTTGTCCAACTTATAACATTTCCCACCCATACGGGGGGACACATCCTTGATCCCTTCTTCTCCACTTTGGAGAGGATGAAGGTGTCTAACCCGATCCCGGTTGGTTGGACCCACCATCTACTGGTGGAAGTCTTTTGTCCCATTGATAATATGCCATTCAAACTGGTGGGTAGGCTGATTCTTAAAAGACACTGGCACAAGCTCAAACTTGAGGAGTTTTATAGGTTACTGGAGCAGAAACCCCTGAGCCCTTTTTTGGATGTGGAACAAGGATACGACCTGTTTTGCAAATGGATTTCGGATGCCCTTGACTCCCTTATACCTATGCGCTGGTCGAAATGTCATTCCAAGGTACCCAGCCCGTGGTATAACGACTCTCTTGCCGAGCTTAAAAAAATCTGCCGGAAAGCTGAGAGGGAATGGAGGAAGTCCTATGACCTCAGCCTGAAATCCTTCTATTTTGCCAAACTGAAGACCTATCATAGGGCAATCTGCAGAACTCGGACCGCATTTTATGCTCAGGAATTCCGAACCAGTACCAACCCCACTAAATTAATTTTTAAGGTCCTTAAAGACCTTATGAACAAAAGAGCCACCTCGGCAGAAATCTGCTCTGACTCTCACTGCGAGAGTCTAGCCTCCTTCTTTTTGGAGAAAGTGCAGGTTATCTATCGAGGATTTGACCTGTCTCTGCCTGATCCAGAGTTAGCTGGCCCGAATCGTTCGGGCTATGAGATCTTGACTTCCTTACCTGATTTATCTATGGAGGCCTTTGACAAGCTGAGCCTCAGGATTAAATCAGGCTCCCCTCTGGATCCGCTGAAGCCAGCTCAAATTAAGTTGCTTTCCCCCCTGTGTCGGGCTCCGATACTTACCTTGATTAACCTGTCGTTGTCTACCGGAATGGTTCCTCCCGCATGGAAGCAGGCGGTAGTTACCCCAATTTTAAAGAAGGCAAATGCAGATCCGCTCCTGCCTGAGAACTATCGCCCCATATCTCTTCTTCCCTGGACGGCCAAAGTCACCGATGCGCATGCCAATTCCATCTTGACTGAACATCTTGTCCATAACCATATATTAGACCCGAGTCAGAATGGCTTTCGGCCGGGACACAGCACTGAGACTGCTTTGCTCTACATGACCGAGCATCTGCGTCTGGTGCTTGACTCTGGGCGGACGGCGGCGCTCTTTTTATTAGATCTGAGCGCCGCATTCGATACGGTGTCTCACCGTATTCTGATTCAGCGCCTAGAGGAAGCTGGAGTAGCAGGGACGGCTCTTCAGTGGTTCCGCTCGTTCCTCTCTGACCGTTTCTTTAAGGTGGCTATACCACCCTGCCAGTCCACCTTCCATCCGTTGAACCTGGGGGTCCCACAGGGCTCCTCGTTGAGCCCGACCTTATTCAACCTCTACGTGAAACCGCTAGGTGCGATCGTCAAACAGTGGGGTCTGACGATGACCTCATATGCAGACGATACGCAGCTGGCGGTGACACTGAGTGGAGACCCTGAAGTGGATGCCCCCAGATTCAGAGCGGGACTTGTGGCAGTGGCAAATTGGCTAAAAACCAATTGTTTACAACTGAATGCCAAAAAAACGGAAGTTATGGTTTTGGGGAAACATGCGGAGCTCTGGGGAGATCAGTGGTGACCCCCAGAATTGGGCGTCACTCCAGTACCTGCTTCTGAAGTAAAGAACCTAGGGGTATGGCTGGATCCAGCACTTGCCTTCACAGGTCATACGAAGAAGGTTGCTGCCACCTGCTACAGAATCCTGCGAGGATTAAGGCCAATCCTCAAGTTTTTTGACCCCCCCACCCGGCAGCTCGTGGTCCAAGCCTCAGTTCTTTCTCGGCTGGACTACGGTAGCGCACTGATGCTGGGGTTAAACCAGGCTGAGGCATCTAGGCTACAAAGGGTACAGAATGCATTGTTGGTCTTCCCAGGCACTGTTCGGTTTCCAGCACTATCTCTGCCCTTCATTGGCTGCCGGTTAGGCAAAGAATCAAGTTTAAGGCGCTTTGTTTGGCCTTTAAAATCATGAAGCTCTCCTCGCCGCCTGCACTGGCTAACTTGCTCACCCCGTATGTTCCTTCAAGGTCCTTGAGATCGGAGGCTCTTCATCTTGCGGTCTGCCCCCGTTTTAAACCTAGCAGGATGGGTGGCCGCTCCTTCCGAGTGCTTGTCGCTGGGCTATGGAATTCCCTCCCGGTGCACATTCGAGCTCTGGACAATTTGTCCATCTTTAGGCGTGCTATCAAAACTTTTCTGTTTTCTGTTCTTGGTTAGCCGTCTCTTTCGTTTTTCCCGTGTGTTGTGTTTTAGCACTTGTTCAAGCGCCAGGACGCCCCTTAGCTGGGGCAGCTGTGCGCTGTACAAATAATACTAACATAACATAACATAACATAAAGTAAACAAAAAAAAAAAAACGCTATGGCACACAAAAAGTGGGCCATGCCATAGCACTTTGTTTTTATTTGCTTTGGGCAATGTTGCACAGCAGCCCTTACTGCTGCACAACATCTTTAAAAAAAAAACATTGACAATGCCAATAGGTTTCGCATATCGAAACCTATTGGCTTTGGCAATGTTTATTTTTACACAACTCTCAACATTTCACTGTTGTGTTGTGTATTTCACTGCAGTTCCCCGTTTCCATGCAGATGTGTCTGTTTTGCTGCCTCTCATTGAGTTTCACTGCAGTTCCTTGTGTTTCAGTGCAGCGCGTACAGTGCCACTGCTCCTCTTTCACTTCACTGCACTTGTGTTTCACTGCACTCTTTCCATGTAATCGAAGTGCATTCTTTTTGATTCCATTTCTTTCCAGTTGACTGTAGTTCTTTCTGCAGATATCATTTGGCAGTGCAGCTCTCTTCCTTTTAGAGCCTCTTTCTGCATTTGGTCGAGCAGCGATGCCAGTTTCTTTCCTCCCTTCAAACTATGCAGAATTCGGTGATGTCAATGAGCGGTTAGTGCAGGATCTTGTGGATGAATAATGCCCGTCATTTACCTGTCACCAGTGTGAGAATGTGACTGAAATGTGAGTTTAATCACAAGCTGTAACAGATGCAGCCATTATGAAGTGACAGTGTTGCGTTCTGATAATGATTTATCTCGCGCTGTCTCCCTCTTTTATGGGGTCTCGGCGGGACTTCGTTCTAGACACCAGAGCCGGCTGTTTGAAGTACATTCACATATTTTCTTTTTTTCAAATTTGAGGAAGATTGTCTTGAGATGAACAAAGATGATGCCCACAATTCGAAACAGTCTTCTGTTGTGGGAAATGTCTGCTACTTTTGCAAGAGAGGAAAATGTTCTAGTGCACAAATCTGCAAAATAACTATTCACTCACAAAATGTCCCTGGTCTTAACGAGAAATTTGGCAGCTGGTGAGATGTCACTCCTAAAGCACACGATTGAAACCTTATACTGCAGGATTGATGTGATCTTGGATTTTCTCTCTGTGCTGTGTTTTGCACCAGTTGTGGAAAAGTTCACACTGGCCTTACAAAACTCTAAGGTGTGGCGCAGCGGCTAGAGCGCCTGACTCCAGATCCCAGGGCTCACGGTTCAATTCCCCGCGATGTCAGCGCCTGTGGCAGCTCAGCTCATCACCATGTGACTCTGGGCAATAGCTCACTTAATTTCCCCAATGGCCCCCAGCGCCTTGAGACCCATAAGAATGAGTAGTTTGCGCTTTACAAATACCGGATTTAGAATTTAGATGTATCTATCGTAAAATCACACTATTCACCACAATTCTACATAAATTGTAAAATTGTATCTCTTTATTAAAAAAAAAATAAGATGCCAAATCTAAAGAATCAGTTTCAACACAAAAATAAACTTTAATGCTTCATTTGTCACCCTTGTATTATTTTTGCTTTGAAACAAGATTTAGAGATTATTTTCGAGGTACAGTAAATTCAAGACAGATTATTAAAGCAAAGCATGCGCTAAGTCATTCAAAAGACCTCTAACTCAAATCATCTCAATATTGAGTTTTCATTTTCCAAACTCGAGTTGCGATGGCAAGGAATCGTGTCTCACCCTCAGCAAAAGTAGAGATGAAATATTATCAATAAAGTCAGCAATCCTGTGTAAGATTTACATTTTTACAGATTTACTAATGTAAACTTTTTACTAATGTATTCTAAATCATTTCTCAAAGAGATATCAAAAGATCTAAGTTCAATATGAGCTGTGAGTATATACCAGTTCTCCACCTACGTTGCTGTCATCAAACAAGGAACTCAAATAATATTTCTCAAAAAACTCTTTCATGTTCATATTAGTTATCTTTGCCCACATGCTTTCGAAATATATTTGTTCTTTTCAAACAATGCCTTAATACATGGTACATTTTCCCTGTTCAAACCAGCTAATAAATGTAATTTTGAGAACTCTGCTTCTATATTTATGGAGTGCAGACCCATCTTCAAATGGATGGCTTCTCTGTCCACTGCTTGAGGCATTGATAGACCCATTGTCTTAGCATTTTCCTTCTCTATGACATTTGTAAAGCCTACTGGCTTTACTAGGGCAAGGCCTGGTGATCCATATAGGAATTTCTGTACGATCTTTTGCACAAACTTCTCAAAGGTCTAAAAGACATGTCTCCGTTCATACATATTATTAAAGTGGACCACACTAGCAACTGCAGCAATGGCATTAACAGATGTATTCTCTACATGGGAATGCCACGACAATGTACCCATAAATAGAACCCATAAATACTTTCATGATTTTACCCTGGTTAGCTGAGTATCTTTCAGCTAGCAAATATAATTCAATTTCCATGTAACAAAGCTCATTATCTGAATTTTATCTGTATTAGTTACAAGTTCATTCAAGTCACAATATTGGTTCAGGGTGTTGATCTTCAGGTCAACTGGTGTTTGATCTAAAGTAACTAAATTGTTAGTATACCAAATAACATTGATGTGCCCGGTCTCTTACTTTCTGCAGGAATCCACCTGCCTAGCTTTGGTGTTAAGAAAGTCTGATAAATATAAGGCAAATAAAAGTGGGGCGATGTCACCACCTTGTTTTGGTCCCTTTAAGATAATAATCGTGTGCATTGACCTCTTTCACCCATTTGGCTCTTTGTCCATGTATTTGTGTCTATGTATTTGTGTGCAGCACTTGAACGAATTCCAAGAGAACTTTAGAAATAACTAAGCCCTTTAATTTTTTTAATTTTCAAAGGTGATCTATTGTAATAAAAGCAGCAAAGAAGTCTGCAAAACACACATGTAAATTGACATTTTTAGACCTGGCTTTTTCAGCTGGTTTACCCCACACTTTTTGCTGTTTAATCTCCTGTTTTATTACCTATTTTTTGTTGGTTTTAGGATCCTGGGCATTTTACCACTGCTATTCAGTTCTAAAGTGCATATGCTCTCCATGTAAATTGTGTATGATTGGTTTTCCATTAATGGTATATTTGATTCACTAGAGAGTCCCTAGTAGAGTGCACTGCGTGCTCCCAAAACCTGAAGTATGAAATATGAAGTAATTTGAGTGGTGGATATGTTATTCAATTATTTGGATAGAGAAGGGTAGGTGGCGGGAGAGAAGAGGGAAAGAGGTTTGTATTTTTTTAGCGCTTGCTACCCCTGATGGGGGTTTGAAGCGCTTTTTTGGTGAGTAGCATGCTACTCTGGAACCCATAAGGATTCGTATTAAATTAGTATCGTGAAACATGAAATTAATTTGAGTGGTGAATACTAGGTGTGTCTTATATTTCCTGATAGTGAAGGACTGTGTGTTTCTCTTTTCACTATTGAAAGGCTGTCTGCCCCTTAGGTTAACATGGGAGCTGCCTTGTAACCTCTCATAAGCATAACTTT
Organism: Lissotriton vulgaris; assembly: GCF_964263255.1. Lineage (NCBI taxonomy): Eukaryota > Metazoa > Chordata > Amphibia > Caudata > Salamandridae > Lissotriton > Lissotriton vulgaris. Next base: position 660,857,064 of record NC_141693.1, read on the forward strand.
CCATTGGGACAAGATAGAAAACGGAGTTTAGGTTTCCTGAACTCCGAATTTAAAAATACATCTTTTAGTGAAGATGATTTTTATATTGTATGTTTGAAAATGCCACTTTAAGAAAGTGGGCATTTTATTGCTTAACCATCCTGTGTGCCTTTGCCATTTGTGTATTCACCGTCTGGGTTTGGAGATGCAGGAGCTGGGGCTGTGCATTCACGCTAGGCATACCCAAGGTGGGGGTTGAGATGTGTTCTGCTTTTCCTGGCTGACTCACAGCCCTGCTGAATAGACATGGCTGCATTTAGAGTATTGGGAGGAGTTGACCCTTCACCTGAATGGATTGTGGCTACCTTCCACATAACTGTCTCCACCTCCTGTAGTAAATCTGGCCTGAGCCAGGTAGAGCTTGTTTGTGTCTGCCAAGGGAACTTTGTTTGTATCAACTTTAAAGGAAAATGTGGTATAAATATTGGGATCATGACCCCAGAACTTTAGCTTACTGCTGGACTAAGGAACCTGCCAGGAAGAAGAGCTGCCAGGAGGAGTACTGTCCCTTTGCTGTTATTGCTTTGTTGGGTTGGCCTGCAGTTGCTGCTTCTGTCTTTTGCATGAAAGGACTGGACTGTTCTTTCTGCATACTAAGTATCACCAAGGGCTTGATGTACAGCTTGCCTCTTGTTGAAAGATTCAGGGAAATCAAAGAAGTCAACATCTTCTGGGTACTAGCTTCTGGAACTAGATGTTTTAGCTGCTTCAGAGGAGCAAGGTAACCTGGCATTCTCAACCACACCGCTGCCTGCCCCATGACCAGAAGGCACCACAGAGGGCACCTCCACACTTTGGACCGCAACCCTGGTCTCATCGATGACGACGTCCGATGTTGCCACAGTTTGCACTGTGACCTGTGTGCACTGCACTCTGCACCTCTTCGCTTCAGACTGCTGCCCTGGTACTGAGGCAATGCTGCAATGCCATCACTTACGCAGCTACCTGCACCGTAACTTGTGGCCCCTCTCGTTTTGAGCCCGGCGCACCATCCCACTTCAAACTGCAGCTCTAGTCTAGCTGATGAAGCTGCACCAAACTCACATCAATGCCGCTGCTTGCACCATGGTTTGGGGGCACCGCCCATAAGTTACACGATATCCGGCGCTATCCCACATTGCAGCCTTGGCTCACCGATGCCAGTGCCATCAACTCCAGTTCGTCAACCGACAACGCTTCTTGCACCACAACCAGTGGGCCCCACATACTGCATTGCCCCATCTCACACTGCAGCCTTAGGTCTACTGATGACAGCACTTCAGCAACGACGACACCTCTGCCTGCACCGTTACTTGTCAGCACTGTAACGAGCACAGTCCTGCTTCGCACCACAGCCTTTGTCTCACCAACACCGCTGGTCAGCGGTCACCGAGCCGCTGCCTGCACCGCACTTTACACTGCTCCGCTTCTCGCTGTAGCCCAGATGCCTGATGACGTTAGCACTCCTGACTTCAAACTCATGGAGTTCGACCTGCAATGTGTGTGACCTCAAGGGCCCAACGATTTCTTCACCAGTTTCCAAAACGAACGCCTGCCAACGCCGCTCCTCCGGAGTTCACCGCAAGGTCAAATGCCCTGCATCTCCAAAGGTACTGTTTTACGGATGTCTCCGACACCATAGCCGGCCCGCAACACTGCGGCCGGCCAGAACTGTTTGATTTGTTTGTTCATGATGCCGTGATAGCCCCGGACAGAGCTATCAACGTCAAGGAACTGTATATAAAGCCTATTTTTGCATTATTCATATTTTGATAACAGTATGTTGGATTTTTACAGCTTTGGTCTTGTTTTACACAGATGAATATTGGACATTTTCATATAACTGGATTGGTGTCCTTTGTAGTGTTTTCACTGTATTACTGTTTATGTGCAAATGCTTTACACGTTGCCTCTGAGATAAGCCTGACTGCTCGTGCCAAGCTACCAAGGTGGTGAGCAGGGGTTATTTTTGACATGTAATCCCCTTATCCTGACTAGATTGGTGGATTCTGCCTGGCTTCTGTGCATACCCTTGCCAACCAGAAAACCCATTTCTAACAGATATTTACTGTAGACTTTGGTGCTTATGGTGCAAAATAAAAAAACAAATCAATGTTGATAGTCCCAGGCCTAAACCTCACCTGTTCAGTCAGAATGAAAGCCCACTCACACATAAACTGTTCTAATTTGTGCAGAATTAGTCAAACACATTTTTTGCTGAAGAATTTAGTAGAGACATAAGTATATAACTGCTTTTAATAGGGCGATCATTGCGGACTGTATCAAACTTGAAGGCTCCAAAAAGGTCAAGTGGCTCTTTTATGTTCAGGAATTCTTTAAAAATATTGGGTGCCCTGAATTTTATGATTCTCCTGAGACACTGTCTTCGATCTCCAGACGGGCATTGAAAGAAGTTTGCCCTGCTCATCTGGAAGATCAACGCTGGTGTCTTGAGGGAAAAAAGGCCTCTGTTATTTATCATCAATTCTTATTGCAAAACTCTAGGCTACAGCTTTATTTGTCACCCGACCAGACAAGCTATAGCAGAATGCTCTTAGCCCATTTGAGAACTGGAAGTTTTTTTAGGATGTTAACTTTTCCTAACCCAAACGATTGGTCGACACAATTAACGCCTTGTCCGTGTGATGATTCTTCCACTCAATCAATCATACACTGCGTTTTGTTCTGCAGATTTTATGAGTGGGGGCGGAATAGATATCTACTACCTCTTCTTAAATCTTGGAACCTGAGACAATGCAGACCAGCATTATTTAAATTACTTACCTTGTCTCATGAAATTACTATTACCGCTGTGTCTAGGTATCTGAAATATGTGATTAGATGCAGATCCACTATGGTTTGACCGTAATCCTCATGAGTTTTTATGACCGTTGTTTTATTTTTGCACCCTTGGAGTAAGGGGTGTGTGGTATTCATGAATTATGTACTGTATATAGCTTTTTAAATATCAATTGTAACTGTTTTACTGGATGTAATTACTCTATCTGCTTTTATGATTTTAATGTAAAATCGAATAAAGCTATCTTTGATTTGATTTGAGTAGAGACATAAGTATATATCAACCCAAATGACACCTATCACCCATCTTGAAATCTAGTTTGATCACTTATCTTTGCCATGTGGGGGGAATAATACCTGCTTCTCTGAAATTTCTAATTGTGTGTAAGGACATTTGCGCCCATGTTAATGAACCAGATATAATTACCAGATTTGGTCGCCACCTGGTCCTGCAGCTTGCCTAGAACTGAAAATGTTAATTATTGCTACCAATTTGTCAATATATTGTAATACAATTCGTTCTTTCTGGCTTTTATGCAAGCCAAAGGAGCATTAACTGATTGCAATACTAATATATACATTATTATATGAGGATGTGTATATGCTGATATTGGGACATGCATGGATAGCCTAGATCAGGTAGTGGCTCAGAAGTGGCTTTGGGAAAATCGTCTACTTTTTGGTGTGACTCCTGGCTACCCAGCCGTGAAGGAATTTAGTTCAATGCTTGACCGCTGACAAATGTAAGTGAGATCAGAACGTGCTGCTTTGTATGTTTAGAGGTACTTAGGACCATAAGCTATAGATGTCATAAATTTAGCATGCTTTCTATTAGCGTGGGATGTTTTCTTAATGGGAGGTTCCCTTAGCCAAGATGGATTAATATTAAGGCAGGAAAATGCTTCGACCACTTTAGATTCATTTCAAGGTATACAATGGAACAAGAGGGGGAGGAGGTCTACACAACTGACAAAAGTAGTGCTGCAGTCTGGTGAACACAGGTGTACAAACATTTTCTAAATTTTAGGAAATCCTGTTTAGATCTGATTTGGAAACAGAGGGTATTCCAGAGAATAGAGCACTGGCAGTGGAGGGGTTGCCCAACAAACCACTAAATTCAAATGTTTTCGTTTTTCTGTGACAAATGTACATCATGGTGTAAACTCCTCACCCAAGGGTGCTATTCCAATATTTTTTCACCCCAATTTCTTTTTTTTTGTAGAACATTGTTTTGCTTTATTCATAAACATTTGCTTAAATTGCTACTTCCACTCGCATGGTTTTGGCTGTTGTGCTTTATTTTTATTGCAACATATCTGTTATTTACATTTGCTTATGTAAAATAGCCCAAGCTTTCTAGCACTTTAATTTGAGTGGCCTTTTCCCGTTTAACCTGCTGGCAATATATTAAGGAATATAGACATCTTAATGATGGGCTACCCAAGTCATCACTGATAATGGCTTTTAAAGGATTAGCTTCTTGTACTGGTCCTTTGTGTGAACTTTCTTCAAGAGCACTATTTACTTCCTAGCCCTGAGCCAGTATGTAACCCTGCCCAGCATGACTCGACTCACACCACAACTCGGTAGGTTGCTGTTGGGTCCTCAGTGTGGACCTTCAGAGGTCTTACTTTGAAATTCAAGTAGACAAAATCTGTTGCTCTTCTTGATATCAGTTGTGAGTTGGAAAGTTGAAAAAGAACAACCCTCTCTCTTGGACTTGTTTCTTAACACGTGTTTGCAGGGTTAGGACACTGGACCTGGTATTGTCATATCAGTGTCTAGGATCGCGGCTGTGAGATGGTCATTTCAGTTTCTGTGATAGTGGTTCTGTGAATCAAACTTCGAACCCAGACAATAGACTGACTCCCTCTGTCTCCAAAGAACCTATATCATTGTCTTGGAACTATCTTTGTTTTGGCACAGTCACTGAACTTTCATTTAAATATTTTTCAGGACAGGATTTAATCAACATTTGCTCATCATACATCAAAATATTGGTTTATCTCGCCCTTATATTCTTCTCTGAAGCTCGCACAACAAGCAAAATAGTGCTCACTCAATCCTCAGTTGTCAAACTGTACATTTTTTGTGTTTTTCAGGTTAGTTGTTACCATGCTTATCCTCAATGTACTCGAATTTCAACTTTTAGGTCTCTTTATTTAAAGCCCTATGATACATGCGAATCTGCAATCCCTGTATGAAACTGTCTCCAATTTCTTTATCATACGCACAATTTTGCACTCCCTGTACTAAAACCCACCTTTAATTTACTTTCTAATACTTGACTTGTGAGGCCTCAGTCACCTAATATAAACAAATGAGGTCAGAACGCGACTGTAATAACCTATTACAGCTGAGTTCTGAAGTGAAGTAGTGTGGCTCACTGGTTAGAGGCGGCAGACCTGAGAGCAGAGGACGGCCCGGGACCAGGGTTCGATTCCTGGCGTGGCAGGTTTCTGGACCAGGGTCAGCGGACTCGATAATTCTCTCGCCTCGGTGCCCACTCTGATCAGCGATCACACTCGGCAACTCTGGGCATTAGCTTGCCTCATCTTCACTAACGGCCCCACCAGACCGCCGGGGATGCCTGGTCTCACCCTGGAGATACCCATTAAGGGACCATCTCTCAGGGAAGCCAGGAAGGGTTTCGCAGCGGTCGAAGCGCCTTGGGACCCTACGGGTAAGTAGTGCGCTATATAAATGCCTATACATACATACATACATACATACAGTTCTCATATCACAATGGTTAGTGCCAGAAGCTGAGAAAGAAGGCACACCAGATCACGGAGCATAATTAAAGTGATAAAATAACAAAAATGAAACTTTGCTTTTCTTCCTCTGCTGTCTTTTGATAATGGTACAGTGACACACAGAAAGGAGATGTTTATGGAAATATGCTTATTTTTTGCACTTCCTATGTAATTATGGGAAAGTTACAATGTGTTTGCATGTTTCTATGAATTCCAAGCTGCAGTACCTTTTATATTTTAAAAATTGACTTATATTAAACTGATTCCAATATATTTTCTAACAAATATCTTACTGCTTTTTTGTGTTTAATTTTGCACCAAAGATTCTATTTTTATATTTCATGTTTCCAAACATGCTCCCTCTTTCATCTGAAAGAGCGATGTACCAAGGATTAAGGTGATTTGTAGGAAAGGTGATGGTGTGACCTTGTACTATAAGGAATAAAGTACCCCCTGCTGTATATGACAAGGAAATTGCAAGTCGCTTCAGAGTTTTATAATCAAATAAAGGCCTTAGGCTTTTTTCTGATTTCTCTATATGATCATTGAAATCCTCTGTAACTTTCAATATCTTTGTAATGTACAATAAGGGGTACTTTATGCCATATATAACAGGCGACGTGTGGTGCACCCATTCACCTACTATAAAGAAATGTCTTAGTCACTCAACTTGAATAAATTATTACATTTGCGTTCTGATGTCACAATGCCTGCTACCAGAGACAGCAGTGAGGTGAAAGGTAGGTCATATCACAGAGCTTAGCTAAAGCAATTTTTTAAAGAATGAAAACAAAATGTTCCTTTTTTTTCTTCTTCTCTGTTTATCTATCTTGCTGTACAATTACAAGCAGAAAGTAAATAGTTATAGCAACATGTTTTTTTTACACTCCTTAGGTAATTATAGAAAAGTTATGATCTGCATGTTTCTAAACGTACCGATCTACTGGGGCTTCTTTTGTTTTTAAAAAAGCTGACTTGTTTTAAACTGATTCCAATATCTTTTTGCAACAAATATCCAACAGCTTTTTTAAAATTTTAGATCAGAGAATCTATTGTCATTCTTGATTTTTCCAAACATTCTATCTTGTTCATATGAAATAGCTACATACCACAGATTTAAGTTGATCGTGAGAAAGATGAGGGTGCGACTGTGTCCTATATTGAACAAAGTACTCCCTGCCTTATATGATGAGTCACCATGGAATTCTAGAACTTTATAAAGGAACTCAGCCTTCAGGCCTGTTCCTCTACATGGCCATCGAACTCCTGCGTGATTTGCAAAATCCTATTAATGTACAGCAGGGGTACTTTATCCCATATATTATCAACAATGCATATATCACACATTCCACAAGTTGACACAAAAACATAGTGAGGTATTGCCTAAATAGGTTAAAGGTGAGTGGTTCAGAGTTTCTTTACCAGTACATCGGATCCTACTGCAGTGTGTGCATGCATGCCTGTTAAATAAGGTTACTTTTGTTTAGGAGAGTATATTTTATGTGTAGTAATCTTTATCAATATTGTTTCCAGTATTACAAATTTCACGTCACAAAATGACCTACACTCTGAGCAGATGGTTACCGGGCTCCAGCTCCATAAACAATGCTACAGTAACATTCACCGCAATCATTGCGTATTGACCCCTACAACTCCGTTTGTCAAACTATTCCAAAACCCAACATGCCATGGAATGCAAATGTCCTGTGGCATTACTTCACTGTAGATTTGTAGGGTCTTCTCCCATGCGCCCCCTTATATTTTCTTCTGCAACCTCAACACCGAACAAATAAGGGCCTTAGCCTCGGTGTGGTGTTTTTCATGCCTGTCACAGCACAGGGCTCAGGAAAAATGAGTGTGTCAGTGGAGAAGCTGACAGCCTGTTAGGACAGTCATCAATCCAGCGGAGCCTGTAGCCATAAATAAGCCGCAGAGGGCACCGCTTCCCTCCTGCAGGACACCGCAGGTGTCACCGCAGCCGGGGCGGTGCTCGTCCTCGCGCCTCCGTCTCCCGGGTAACCGCGGCCTGTGCTTATCGTTAGTTTTCACGCGAGATTTTAATCAGGGCAGTCGGGGGCTCCCCATCAACCCAAATTTTCAAAGGCGTGATTCTAATTATGACGCAGGACTGAGATTGATTGGCTCTCGCTCCGCCGGGGCTCATGGCAGTTCATCCCGGCGACCTTTGCGGCTCCGGGAGTCTGTTGGTGAGATGGAGCCTTGAGAGTTCGATTACTAGTGACAGCTTGTAAGTGAGAAGAAGCTTATCTCTCCAGAGAGTGCTGATAACTGCAGACAAGGTAGAACTAGCGAGCGGCGAGACAGTCAATGGCGAAAAAAGGGGAAAAAAGATTAGTAAGAGGTCCTTTTTTTCCCCCTTCTCAGCTGAGTTCGGGGTTTCAGCCACAGTGATGGGAAAATTCAGACAACTCTGAACTCTCCCAGCTTGTAAATGTTGCCAGTCTGATGGTGTAAAGTCTGAGAAGAGGTTTACTACAGCTACCTGATTATGTGGGGAAATAGAGTGGCTTGCTCTTCCAAAGTCGCCATCGAGACTTAGTAGAAATGTTTAAAAATGATTATTCTGGAAAATTCAATAACATATTTGAATTTAAAAAAATGATTATTCAGAGTGGGGCACACACCGTGGCTTTAGGAAGACTGTGTGTTAGCAGGTATGCTCTTAGAACAGGATTGACTTTTATGTGGAGGGCCATGCTGGGAATGTTATGTTCTTACAGCACAATGTTTGTATAGCATGAGCGAGCATACATTGTTTCTTGTTTATATGAGATTTGGACCGTGTTGGCCCCGTGGAGAGATGGATGAATTGGTAGACTCTGAAATATTAGGGGATGTGCATCCCTCAGCTTTGGAGGTTCTGGAAGATTAAACCACATTTAGAAATTGGGCTTTTTGCATTGATTTAAAAAAAGAGAGAGATACTATTGATAGGAATATATAATGTAAGGAACATGGATCGATATAGCAAAATCCCCACATGCTGTAATGGATTGGCTGTATTTGTGTAGGAACTGACCCTGGACCTGTTGGTGACTTCAAGAACCAGTGTTCTATCTTGGTAGCAGAGTGGGTCAGTAAGGGATCTTCTGCTAGTTCCTGAACAAAGCACCAGCGGCAGTGTAGATATTGTGCATTGACTGATCAGAATGCTTCAGGTCAGGAATGCAGTAATATGGGCCAAGCATCTCCTGAGCTGCAGAGTGATGAAACAGTGAGTGGAGAGTGTGTGCTTCAAGAAGCAGGGGTTGGAAAGGTTCAATGCAATTTTTAGTCTGTACTGGGCAGTATAATCTGACCTGGAGGGAGCATTCTAAATGTATTATTTTGGTGAGAGAGTCCGGTCGTACCGCTGCCCCCCTCCCCTCCCTGGGATCATTCGCCAACAAACCAAGAATTGAATTCAGATAAATACATTTTTCATGAAGCCATTGATGAATATAGGCACTTCTGCATCAAGAAGGACTAGGAAAGTTGAGGAGCGTTGCTCAGTAAGAGTTTGTAGACATGAGTGAGAACAAAAATCCAAAATTAAAAGACATCCTTTTGGGGACAATGGGCTCACATGCTGAGGCAGGGTGGATTCCTGAATTGTCAGTCGGTGTCCGAAATGGCAACACTGTTATTATTGTTTGCAAAAAAGGGGAACGAAGTTCCTCTATGTGATGAGGCAAGGAACGGAGAGATACTGAAAAGAGTATGGGTTCAAGTGTAGACCCACACTGTGGATAAAGGGGAATTCCCTTTGTTGGAACTAGGGCTCTCACACACCTAGCAAGCTAGGTGCCATGCTTCATCATATGAGCCTGCCCATCGTCAGGTCAGCGCTGTAATACCTGATGGGCACCCAGTACGTGGATCTTTGGCGGGGATCTTTTGTTCCTGTCGGTGGGTGCAGTGGGGGTAAGAGGCCTAGTGTGTGTATATGTGTGGGGGAGGAGGTGGATTAAAACAGGTCAGTCCGTCCTGGCAATATTTTATTCAGAAGGTAGACAGCCTGAATTAAAGGTGTACAGAGAATGGCAGCAAGCTGAAAGCAATGTATCTAGCAATCTGTGCCCTACTCTCAGTGGATCAACATGTTTCGTGCTATATGTGTCAGGAGGATTGAGGCACTTATTCAGGATCAAATAACGAATACTATCTACACAACGTGGAAGAGTACAACTTGCATACCACGTGTTCAGGTCGGTAACCTAACTGTTGTCTAGTGGGTACTTACAACAATGTCCAGCGGTCAAAAGGACACCAGTTGGGGTCCAGCATTCTTGTATGCTTACTCTGCAACCTACCCTGCCGCCGGCAACCAGGATGGACACTGTTATTGTTACCTTTTAGTAGAATGCTGCATTGAACCTGTGCATTGAAGGTTTTGCTTTTCAAGATCCAGTATAGCTTAGCCCTTCTCCTTTGCTGAGTTCTTAATCACCACAGAATGTACGGTTTAAGTAGTTTTGCCCCTAGGCCTAAGAAAAATTGATGAGTGACTTGTAGATGCTTTACGCATGGGGTCGGAGGATGGATGAACTGTTGAATCCCCTCATCTGTGTGATGCGTGGTTGGTACTTGTTGTATCTCGGTTCTGAGTTTTCTCAAGGTAAGGATTACGTTGAGAGTTTCTCCACATCCTGTAGAGGGAGAATTTAAAAACTAAGACAGATAAAGAAATTGTCTTATGAAAGGATGAATGTTTCCCCATGAAGGAACAATGTTTTTTGGCAGCTCCTGGATTGTAATGTTGTCCTACCTTCTTCCTGGCAGTTATTGGTCCAATTTAATCAATGTGTCCTGTGTTTGTGACATCACTAATTGTGAGATATTCAGATTAATAAATATGTAGTGTGCACACATCTCATGAGGTAGGCATTCATGTATGGTTTGGTTTATCTTACTTGCACTTGATGGTTATGTAACTGTTCAATAGTAAGGTGTAGGCACTACGATCATGAAAAGGAAAACAAAGAAACTGTCTGCTTCGTGCTTCTGGTAGGAGCACTTACTTTACCCAGGTACTACAAAACCCAAGGCAGCTACCCTGAAGTGATCTGGATATCAAGTTAATTCACTCTCATTGTCCGATAAACCCAATGAGGGCGTCACAAAGGGCGCTGTGAAAAAGACAACTATGTGTATTTTAACAATTGCAGAAACATCAAGTACATGAAGATAGAATTAACAGCATCAATGTAATTACAGCACATTTAGAACCCATCAATGATGTTGGGTGAGTGTTTCTTGGAAGACACTGCTTTGTACTGTTGCATTTATTTGGGAGATGTGCTAAAAATGATTCCATGCCAAAGCCCACAATATTTGCTTGATAGCTTCATTGCCTCCACTGCCTCTCCTAGCCGAATAAACCTTGTGCTATGTGTACAAAGGAAGGGTAGGATGGAGAGGACACAACACTGGCCAGGGAATCACCAGGCAGGGAGAATGTGAGCTTGGAATGTGGAGCAGCAGGAAAAGTAGATAATGGGAGGGGCCTTTGAGTGATGTAGAAGAACAGAATAATGTGGTAACACAGGGCAGTTGCTTACAGGAGGAACACAATGGTGAGACAAGGGTAAAACATAGTGTAGGATGGGGTATGTTACCATAAAAAGAAACCCCTGTGATTCGGTTGTTAGACAAAGAGATGGATTAGAAAAAACTGAAGAGGAGCATCTACGCAATGAGTAGTCTTGCAAAAAAGGAAGAAATACACCTTTGTTCTTCATAAATAGAAATAATAAATGTAAAACAATTGTGCAATGGGAATACAGCATATAGGGTGAGGTAAGTTAGGCTCCAAAGTTGTGGGGCATGGGCAATTAAGATGTCCGAACAGACTTGTCTGGTTTTTGCTCCCAGCTTGGGGAGCATAATCCTACTCATTGGATCCCATTGAGGCCCTGGCAGAAAATGTATTTTCACTCCTACACCTCTGGCATATCCGGGCTGCAGCGTGCACCCCCCAACACGGCCAGTATCTGAAGAAGAAGAACCAGAGAGCGGCCCAGTGTGAGGTACCCTTAGGGGGCAACATGGACCCAGGCCCTGCTGAGACTGCCATGCTGACCAGCAACAACAGTGACACCAGCGGGGTAAAGGAAATGGAGGCTGGAAGTGCAACCCACCCTCCTCGGAGGCTGGGAAGAAACATGGAAGTGGGGCACGTACGGAGCTGAACCGTTGGACAGTGAGTGGATGGTGGCCATGATCGAGCAGTCTGTGCCGTCAACCCTGAGAAGCAGATTATGGGCCAACCAAAGACTGTGAAACTCAAGGTTGGGACCCGATGGACTGCAGTACCGCCAGTACTGGGATCTGGGTCCCTTGAATGATGTGCAGTGTGAGACACCAAAAGTCTACATACTAGGCCTGAGAGACGAGAACCAGGCAGCAGCGATAAAGAATTCAGAGGCCATGGCTCCAGGACAGTAAAACGGTGAGTGCACCCCTGGAATGTTGACCCCCAACCTTGGTAAGGTCCTACAGAGGCAAGAACCAGCACAGACCAGAAATCTGGCAATATAGAGAGGAAAGTCTGGGGGGACCCCAAGTGGGAACCATCACTACTCTGAACAGTGTCCCCCCCCCCCCCCCCCCCCCCCCCACGAACGGCCATAACCAACGGGGACTCCAGGAGTGACCCACGTGAAGACCTGAGACAGCAGGAGCCATCACATTATTGAAGCTCGGAGGGCGGCATTATCCGGAAGGCCTGGGGAGACCTGGAGGGATTAGGGGGACAGAAAAAAAATACAAATGGAGGGGAGACCCATCTGGGCAACTCTCATGTTAGGGGGTGTCACAGGAAGTCCTGCGCACCTTAGAGGAACCAGTGGAACACCTGAAGGGGTCCCATTGCCGATTGTGCGCAAAGACTACCATTATGCACTTGGGCAGAGCTTATTGTTAAGGTCCTGGATGAGTAAGGAATCACTACGCTGCTGTGGTAATCAGTAAAGAGCCGCCCCGATGGCAAAGGCATGCTGTAGGCAGCCGACTAGAGACCAGTGACCACCCAGCTGATAACAGCAGGGGGACACAGAGCCCCTGAGTAACATCAGAACGTAAATGCAGCGGGAGTGTAGGCACATTGTTTTGTGACACACGGAATACTAACACGCCGGATAGACCAGGACTTTGTTTGAGAGATTCGTTCGATTGTAACTAGTCCCCTTCGATAGGGCCACAGTCCCGAAATGCATAAGGACACTGACATTACAATCGGATACGTTTGAGCATAAGAAATTATTCGTTTTATGAACAATCAACAATGAACAATGTCACTATAATTGAAATATGTGACTAGTTGAATAAAACTATTCAATTGAATTTTGAGAACTTGTATCCTCCTGCTTACATTGTCTACAAAATTAAGATTTTCCTTCAAGGATATTAATCCCCACCGGTTTGCCCTTGGAAGCAGTGTCGGTGACTCCTACACTCCCTCTGCATTTCCGTTCAAAGTCGAGTCCCCTGAGGCCAGGAGGGACTTATTCCACGGCACCCGAAAAATCCCACTGTCATCAGTACTCTGATATAAATTTTCTTTACCTGATTAATAAGGAGTCCCGCACATCAAACCTTTTGTGCATTAACATCAGAACGTAACATAGCCGGCCACTGTGAGCCACAGAGATGTTGCCTTCTGGTGCCGTCCACATGATGGGTAAGAAGAAGGGAGCCAGCGATTCACAGACAAAAAAAATGACCATTACACTGTTACCAGACCGGAGACCCGGGCACCTGACCCTGAAAGGAGCCCAGCCCGGAGCCCGGGAACACACGTAAGGTACGCCGGAAATGCTAGCTGCAATACAGGGGACCAGAGCTGCACTGAAAAACAAGATGGACATGGTGGCCATAGAGATGAACCATCTCTGCATGAATCTCTAAAAAGTGGTTGACAGAGCACACACAAAAGATGATGTAGCAACACTCAAAAAGGAACTCAAGTCCCTCCAGACCACGGTGGTAGGCCTTAAATGCAGTGCAACACAAATGGAAGAGTGTATAGAAGATGCTGAGGGGTGCTCGAAATAAAAGAATATACGCCTAATAGGCTTTCTGGAGCGGGCGGAGGGTTCCTCGGTGAAGCACTTCTTGGAAGACTGGATTGTAAATACACTCAAACACATTCTTTTAAATCGAGCAAGCTCACAGGATGCTAGCTGCACTACCAAAACCAGGAGCACCAACCAGCGCACTAATAGCATGGCTATTTAACTATAGGAATCAGGATATAATACTTCAACATGTACACAGACACAGCCTCCCGAGGTTTGATGGCAAACAAATATTCATCTTCCCAGACTATCTCTGTAGGGTTCAGGATCTTCGGAAAAACATTATGCCGGTCAAAAAACTGCTGAGGGAGTGTAATATCAAAATACAGTCTGAAATTCTCTGCTAAACTTAGAATTCATCACAAGGGCAAGGCCAATATTTATGAGTCACCACAGGAAGTTTTGGACTGGCTGCACTCCCTTGGGAAGGGCCCTGAACAAAGGAGCTCTGACTGGAGGAAGACTCAGAAATGCGCAGTGTGTCGCTCGATCAGGAACAAGACAACACCGCCCACAGGACCGGACTGGCCGTAGCGTCCACCAGGTGTTTCCTTGGTGCAGGGTGGAGGCCAGTTTTGGGCCCCTGGGGGACTGTTTTTGTTACTGGGGGCTGGCAATATCGCCCCCCTGTAACAAAATCGTTCGAAACCGGCCCTAGCAAACAGCTCGGGCACCCTCCCTCACCCCCCCCCACGGGGGGGCGCCAAGCAGTTTGCCAGGGCCAGTTTCAGTTCCCAGTCAGGCCCTGACCGCCGGCATCACTTCGGACCCCAGACATGATGGAAGGTGGCCGCATCCTGGTATGCCTTGATGGAACTTTGCAGATTGCAATGCTGGACGCTACAGACCTGAAGTCCTTTTCACAAATCCATATGATCCCAGACACCTTAATTGGCAGAAAAAATGCTAGGTAGGTGGCCAATGGCCGGATGACAAAGATAGGTTAATATAAAACACCAGGTAGAAATTGTGGCTGGTGTTGCCCAGACTGGTGGACTGTAAATCCACCCTATCATGTTGGAGCCAACAGATGTTCTCAGGCAAGATAACTTATCTCTACTTTACACTTGGGAGTGGCTGAGAGCAGGACCTCCCCAGGACTGTTGAGTAGCATCACTGGTCTTGCGGCCTGCTGAGGTCACGGTGACTCTGGCAGTGCTTTGCATTTAGAGTTTAATAGCAATACTTAGTTATGGGGGGAGAGGGAGACTGGGGTGGGGTTTGGAACCCCTTTGGCTGCTAGTTGAGTTGAACGGTGTCCTGTACAATCTGAGGGAAATTTTATTAATTATTGCTAGGTTATGTTGGGGGGGCTCCACCGTCTGCTAGAGATATGGAGTAGTGAGTTGGCTAACAGCACCCTGTGGGTGAGCCTGGATGCCTACACAAGACACTCATGACGACTACAGGGACTAAGTACAAATTCTTGACTTAGAATGTACAACACTAGAACAAGCCAGAGAAAAGAGGTAGGGTACATGCATACCTGAAAACAAGCATTGGTAAAACCAATAGGTCTCGCCTTTGGGACCTTGTAAGTGTTTAGCTAGAGATATTGGCTTTGCCTATGTGTTTATTCTGTGCTGTATAGAAGTGTGCAGCATGCTGAAAAGTTATAATAAAGAAGTGTTAGAAGCATTTCTGTTACCATATATATGATCAAGAAAGCATTATGAACAACTGAACGTCCATATTAAAAAAGTTTTTACAATAAATAATGTTTTTTTTTCTTGGCTTTTTAATGCGTGCAACTTTTATATATATATATATATATATATCTAATCAAGCGTGGACGGCCACACGTATTGTACTTGGATGGAATGACAATATGAGCCTACGCCATGGCAGGAGGCGAGACAGGATGATTAATGGAGTTTGCACATGGAGCTTTACGCAGAAATGTGTGCGTATGCAGCAGCTGCAGTTTTAAATTGAAGCTGGGCTGACTGCAAATGTTATATTTGCTAGATAGATAACACATCAATGTAGCATTAAAGCATTTTGTAGTAGGGCCATCAAATAAATAAATAGTGAAAAAATAGACAAAGTTGGATAGGAAGAAACGGAGTGCAAAATGGAGAAAGTTGTGTAAGAGGAGACGGTTGAAAAGGCAGAGCGAGGGTGAGGTAGACAGGGGAGAGACAGTACCGAAATATAATGAAGCGCGCACGTCCACGCTTATTGTGGTTGTAAGGAAGGACAATGTGAGCTGACGCTGTGACAGGAGCGGAAACAGGGCAATAAATGGGATTTGCACATTGACCTTTCCGCACTAATGAATGTAAAAGTAAGTCATGCTTGCTAAATAGCTAAGACGTCAATGTTGCATTGTGGCATTTGGGAGTCAGGGCATAGATTTTAGAAATCGTGCAAAATGGACAAAGTTTGTTTTGAGGCGAGGTTGCATTGTGGCATTTGGGAGTCAGGGAATAGATTTTAGAAATAGTGTAAAATGGAGAAAGTTTGTTTTGAGGCGAGGGTTTAGAAGTCAGGGTCAGGGCGAAGGTGACATAGGCAGGGGAGAGACAGTACCAATAATTGTAGGTGGTTGGAAGGACAATGTTGCTTTTAGGCTACCCTTCTAGTTGAAAGCTATTGAGAAGCCTTAACACCTTGCTTCAAAAAGACTACCAAGTGGAGCCTCCATCAAGTCTGTAGTAGTGTGAAATGTTCCAATAGTCAGTAAATGCGGTTGAATGGGAGTCTTCCCTGGCACAATAAAGCGAAAGCATGCCTCCTTGTAAAGATCGTTATCATTGGTATGAGATGCAATTGTGGCGTTCATGCAGTGGCACTTTTGTGTCTAATGCTGAAAGGAGAATCTGGCAAGTTAGTACCTGCGTTCAAATAATGCACAAGAGTATTTCTTCCCGCACATATGTATATATGTGCAGGACCTACATGTTTACATTCAAGCAGGGTTGAATGGAGAAGCTGAGACAGGGTAATATATAAATGAGATTTGAGCATGGAGCTTCCCGCACAAATGTGTGCATATGCAGGACCTGCAGCAAGGGAAACAAAAAAAAGAGCACCCAAAAAACACCGGAAAAAAATAAAAGCTGACAAATGCAACAACTTCCTGTAAAGTTTAATTTAAACACGCTACGAAAAGAAAACTACGTCAAAACAAGCAGTTCAGAGTTGGGAAAAAACGGAAACAGCTGTTTTTAAGCACTCGTGCCCATATAAGTATAATTGCAACACATTACAAAGAGAAAGCAAAAAGCAAAACAAGCAGTTCAGAGTGGGAAAGCATGTGCTAGTATTCCCCTTGTGGGAGCAAGCAGCGGCGCGCGGGCCATCTTTTCAATTAGCGCACACACCGCTGCTCACTCTGGCAAGGTGGATGCCAGCACAAGCACAAGCACTGAAAAAGAGCTAACCAATTTCAAAAGGTCATATCCTAGAGCAGCGCATGCACGCTTCCTAGGCGAGACCTAAAAATGGGGTTGCAATAGCCGTCCACCAGGAAACACATTTGTGGGGGAATGCATTAAAGCCTGAGAAGAAGGTATTTTCTCTTTGCATGCACGCTTTTTGGGGTCCTTTAGTTTCTCAGACTCCTTTCACAATAGTAAGCTCAAGCAAATCCACATATGCCCCCTCCTTTATGTTTTCCGTAATTTGCTCATGTAAGAGTAGACCTAGCAGATTCCTCTGGACCAATACTTGGTAGTATGCACTGTTACGATGGTTCACCTCCTCACTTTTGTTTTCTTTTTAATTGTCCCCAGGTGTATACACCATGGCCACTAGGAGGGCTGTGGGTGACGCTTTAGCTGAAGTACTAGGTGGTTGTACCACAGGCAATACTTGCTGCTGGGGTGGAGCTTCCTGCTGTCTAACGAGGGCCTGGGTCCCCTCTCCAACTGTTTAAGAGAAGATTTAGCTACAAGATTCATTGCAACCATGTGTTTCCCTCGCTAGCTTGGGACACCACTCACCAACTGACCAGTCTGGGCGCCATGGTCACACGTGGGCCAGACTGGTCGCCAGAGGTGGCTCCTCAGCAATGGCAGAGGAACATTGCCAAAACTGCCTTGCACAGAGCCAACAAATGAAATTTTTTAATTGTTCTAGCATCATTTTATTTTTCGTTTTCCGATCTGAGCCAGGTTGTGCTGGGAGTGGTGGGGTATGGGGAGGGAGGAGGAGTGCTTGTGCACTCCCTACGCGTGCTTATGTGTTTGGCCGGCTGTCTCTTGCAAACCAAAACCCATTCACGCACTTAGGTTTCTCCAGCCCAGCTGCATTCAGCAGTTGGACTAGAGAAACCCCACAGACTCCATGGCCTGAGCGCTCAGGCCAATCCCCACGCTGTTCTGCAGCATGGGAATTGGATGGGTGTCTGTCCCAGGGGATGCTAGGGGCAGAAAGAGGACGGGAGGCAACAGGCAACTTCAGGTGTGTTTTAAAACATTATTAACAAGCCTCCCCCCTTGCGCGATCCCCCGACCCACCCATCACCCTTTGTTAATGGCTGCTGCCACTGCTGGTTGCCCCAATACCTCTTTTTTTGCATAGTGTTTCCTGACTCTACCTCACCAACTTTATTTATCGCTGTTTTCTCTGGTTTTCCTGTGTGTAGGGAGTTGGATTTAGGGTGTGCAAGAGCTTGTACCCTTAGATCCCCTCACTCGGATTCTCCCAGTGTTGCCCGCTTTAGCACTGGTGGGAATGCCGCTTTGGGTAAGAACACCACCATTCTGGGTGTTCCTTGGAGACCCCAGGATTAGCTAATCCAGGGTAAGGACTAGTTCCTAGTTGTGGGCCGGGTTTGGCTTGGGTAGAGGGTGTCAAGATGTGGTGACGTAAAGCTGATAGTTCATCAATCGAATCGCGGTTCCCCATTATCAGAGCCATATCAGAATCCTGTGTTCTTTATTTTCTTTTCACTTGTTTTAAGCAGCATACTGTCGCAAAACCAATATGCCACAAGACTACACCTCTAACACAAATATTAAACCCCAAATGCAAGGAAATAAAAACTCCTTGCATTACAGGGTACAGTTTAATAGCACCCAAATTACATGCAAATGCTGCTTCCTCAGATTCGCTAAAAATGACTTTTTAGTGCAAAACAGTGACAAACAACTCATTGGCCTGCTCAAGGCCTATTGTAATTATGCATTTGTGGCCCTAAAAACAGCAAAACCGGCTCTGCCACCTTGCGCCCAAAAACAATGGTTGATTGTCTGCCTCCAGTTGCATGGCAGGCAATCAAGGTGCACCAAAAATGGAATGCAATCGCGGGGTGACAGACACAAAAGGCAGCAACAGCAAAGTGAAAAACAATAGATGTACAAAAAGGCAACTACTTCCTGCCACTTAGACAGTAACTGTGTCACATTCAGACATTTTTGGAAATAATCCCACTCCGCAGTGCTGCTGCTGCTTTTCCCAGTCCCAGATCTCCACTAAACTCATTGGCACTATTCAGTGAGCCGCCTTCTGCCCAGAACTGCAACACCTCACCTCACTCCTTGATAGATGCTGATCACACAGTTCACACAGGATGCAAAGAAAGCCAGGAAAAAAGTAGAGCTATTGGCTGGAACCAGAAGGGTTGAGTTGGTGGATGGCAGGGAAAACCAGGAAACAACATAGAGACCAGGCAAGCGTACTTTTCTTAAATCTCCAATTGGTTTTCTCGCCACCTGCCTAGGTGAGCTGGCAACTGTCAGCAACCAATGGGTGCCAGCTGCTCTTACCTGGAGATCTATGAAAGTGTGCAAAATTCATAATCGGCAGAGGCAGTTGATGTTGGTGTCTCAGCCCAATTAGGTCCGTCCCCACTTGTATGGGGGACCCACTATTTCAGTAGTACCTGTTTTGAGCATATTATGCACTTCTCAGGCTGTCATTTCTTTGAACAACATTTCTTTGAATGCTTACAAGAAAACCTGCCCACAGCACAGTGTGTGCCTTTGTATTTTAAGTATAAAGTTGTGTTCTATGTGCTGCTGACAAAATACAGACGAGGGAACACCAAATTAAGAAAGCAAAACTGACTTTAGTGTTGAAGTCCACTTCATCAGTAAATAAAGTAACTCCTATATTCTTTAAACTCACACATCCAACGTCCTTGCCAGCTTGCTCCAACTAACTCTAATTGCATGAACCCTGTCCCCAAACATATGGTGAAAAACCTAGGTATTCGGTTAGGAATATATGATTATACCACAATTTCAATTACCACGCATGGCTTTACCACGCAAATTTTACATCGCAAGTGGCTTTACCACGCTGGTATTTACAACGTAGGATTTTACTACGCGTAGAAACGTCTTACCTGCACGTCTTTCTCTACGAGCCCTTACTTCCATCCTCCATGGAAACAAGAGTCAAAACACGTATACCAAAATAAAAAAAGGACTGCTTTTTTGACGTACACGGCACGTCTTTGGGGGAGGCTCTTTCCTTTTTCTTCTAAAATTATGTTCGTTTTTTTTTTTAAGTAACCTGCTTGTTATTTTTGGGGGGGGGGGAGACCCCCTCCGAGCCCCCCCCCCTCTGCCCCCCCAAGCCCACGCAGAACGACTTGAAGGAATACCACTTCTCCCCCACAGCCCGTGGTAAAGACGTTGTGGAAGGCACCCTCGTTTTAAAGACGTTTGCGTGGTAAGTGTCACGGGGTAAACGTTAGTAGTGGTAATGCCTTCGTGGTAAATGATGTTTCCCTTCGGTTAGATCATGGCCTAACTCTAAAAGAGCAAGTAAATCAGACAGCTGGCTCATGCTTCCATGTAATCGGATTGCTTCGAAAAGTCTTTTCGCTACTCCCGGACTCCACCCAAAAAACTTTGGTCCAGGCTTTAGTGCTCAGCCGCCTGGACTACTGTAATGGGCTGCTGATTTCAGCCAATGACACCTTACTTAGCAGACTTCAAGTAGTCCAAAATACAGCGGCAAGGCTAGTCCAGAATGTGCCACCTAGGTCACCATCGCGCCCTCTGTTGGAGAAGCTCCATTGGCTACCTATCCGCCAACGGATTAAGTTTAAAACATGTTGTGTTATCCACAAAGCTCTCCAGCATATGGGCCCCTCTTATCTTGCGGAGAAATTCACTCCCTATACCCCAGTACGTGCTCTCCGCTCCAGCAGTAAATTTCTTCTTGAAGTTCCTACCATCAGGAGGGCAAGACTGGGAGGGAAGGCCCTATCCTACCTTGGCCCTCGCCTCTGGAACCTACTCCCTGTTTCCCTCAGGTTATGTCCAGAACACGCCAGGTTCAGGAAACTGTTAAAAACCTTCCTGTTCCGCACTTACTAAGTGTTCCAGGATCACCAACTTTCCTCAAGTGTCCGTTTAAGCCCAGAGATACTCCTTCAGGAGTCGATTCAAGCGCTATATCAACATATAAATAAATAAATTAATACATAAATGAAACCCAAGGATAATAGACCCTTAATGTAGTTCAACAATGAGCATACTAACAATGACACTGTTAAGGAGTCTTGAAGCCCACAGATGTAGTTGCACATGGGGGTGGGCGCCTGGGGGTGGGGGGGGGCGAGGGGGTGGGGGGGATTGGTACGCTTGGATGTATGTGTTTTGCCGCTATTGTTCAAGTTTTCCTTTTTTGTATAACTGTTAGAGTAATGTCATTTCTAGGCGAAAGTCCAAAGTTAAAGGATCCACCTCAGAGTTATGCTAATGTGCAAGGCTGAACCAACAGATAGTCATGAACAATATTTAGGGCGCCAAAGCGGGCCCAACCTGTACTAGTCAGTTCTGAGCACATCTACTTCATTTATGAGACATTGCCAGCACGGCTTCATGGTTTCACTCTGCACTGAATTGCGATGCTTCAATGTTGAACCGGCTTGACCGGAACGTCCTGATAAATGGATTGTTTCTCTTGTACTACATCTTGAAACATATACAATTCTAATAAACAGATTTGACAAAAAAAGGAGTCTTGAAAAGGTGACAACTTCACACATCCTCTCTTCTCATAACAATGTATAGGTCATTTAAAATATACATAAAATGATCCTTTATGAGTGAAATTAAAGAAGGGTTGCACAACAGTGCACATTTGACCATTGTTGCTTGGTCGGTTGGGTTCCTAAGTGCTAACTTTTATTACGATGCACTGTCTGCTCTCACCCACCAGATCATCAATAACATGAGGATAATTCATAACCAAATCTCGAGGGTCATCCATGACCGGGCTATCTTTAACCCCATGGAAGCCACATTGACATGCCTCTTTACTCCAATAACAACACTGATGCTAGTCCCAGCATCAATACCATCCTTCTCATCTTCCACACCCCCCCCAAATGTGGTCAACCCTTGATGTAACAGTCCCGCTGCAAAGGACAGTTTACTCCACGTGTCATGTTCCCCACCCCTCCACCATAACAGCATTTCAATTTCACGTCCACCACTTTTCAAGGGTTCTGAAAATTTACACTGACCCTTAATTATATAAACAGTTTTTCTCACTCTGGGACAGGGAGCATCAGAGTGTCTACAGGGCTACCTAATTGTACAACTTTTTATTAAAAAAAACTGTGGTAGAGCATACATTTGTGGGCACCGACTGCACAAAAACAGATTTGTAGCATTCAGCTTAAGTTGTTTTAATTGATTTTTGTGACATCCCATTCACTTTGCCAGGGTATGCTATGGCCCCGCCGAAGAATAATAGTAGACGTTCTTGGTCAAATTTCATTTGACAAGACTTATCCACAGTCAGCCTTTGGGTCTCTACTGACCATAGTTCATTTACTGGTCATTTGATGCAAAGTCTCTCAAAGCTCTGCTTTTAACAAGTTGCAGGTTGTGCTGAGCATTCCATGGTAAGACTCAGAGCACCATGTGGTAATACTAAAGCATCAAGAGCACTACATAATGCCAATCTTTAACCGTGCCATTAGTTTACAGCTTAAATAATAGTTGGTTATAAGATACAACCCCATGATCAAGGCCAGCAAATCTCCTTTTTGACTTGAAGGTAATAAGCACCTCTACTTCAGAGCATGGGAACAAGAGGTTTTAGCTTACTGGTGAAGAAACAAAGTCCGTAAATTACACTGAAAAAATTGTATGACCAGGAAATAACACTCCAGCAATGCAATGGCAAATATTTCATGTAGTTATGTTATTGAACTCGGTATTGCTTTAGAGCAGTGTTTGCCAATTACTTGGTCTCTTGTCGCTTTGTGCACACCTCACTCAGTCTTTGCTTGTGATTTTTTCAGCTGTGGTTTTCCACTAGGGAATTTCCAGAAACATGTTTTCAGAGGTATGTAAAGCAGCCAAGAGCATTCTATGAGCTTGACCTGCAAAGTGGCTACCTGGTCAGGCCCTACTTGCCTCATCTTTCTATACTTCAGTAATCTGCTCCACTGGAATAACGAAATGAAAGGTACGTGGAGGGGCACCCTCCGGACTCAGTCAGGAGCTCTCCGGCCAGAGTACCTTGCTGTGGGGGGCCCTTAAAACTTAGGCGCTTGTGTTACGCTACTGATCTGTTCACTAGAGCTAGGTACAAAATGGGTTGATGGGTCATAAGAAACAAATTCCTATTTGGCTTCAGTCCTCCGGTTTTATTTGACTATAAGGTCACATTTGTAATTGACGGACCACCATCCAAATTCAGCTAGGGCTAGGTCATTGCTTCCCCCTTTTTTTTCTACAGTGAGTGGTGGTGTGTAGAGTAATTTGGCTGGTAGCATCTGAGGGAATGTGATGTTTCTATTTGCCTCACACACCTTTTCAGTTAGAAAAGCACCAGGGACAGCTTTAGGGCAGTGCGACTGGCGCTGCCACACTGGGCGCTGACCTGTGTAGAGGGCCCTGGCATCAGGGGGGCACTGTGTTTAGCAAGAACAATAGGATTGGCGAGTTGAGGGGCACTTATGCCGGTGGTAGTGAGAGAATCCGAGGAGGCGGTCATGGGGTGTGTGGGCACCAAAAAAGTTTGTAGCACCAGGCGCCTCCAGCGCTAAAGCCGGCCCTGGCCAAGGACAGGGAGAAGGTAGGGCTGGAGGGCAGGGAGGTTTGGAAGGCGACATAAAGGGTCCATGGAAGTTTATATTGCAAAGCAAGCCTTGAAATAATTAAAGCTTATGCGGTAATGATCAGATTTCAGACGCTAACTCACCACAATTTTTGCTTTGCTAATCTTGTTTTCTCGAGCGTAGCGTTCGAGCAGCCTGTGTTATGTTCTTAAAGGAATGGTCTTTCAGCCCTTGCTTCACTATACATAGCCCTGAAGATTCAGCAATTTTCTCGTTTTGTAATTTCACCCTCACAGAAATAAAAAGACAATCTGTGTCCTAAATCCAGAAGAGCCTTTTAGATTAAAACTAGCTTTTATAAAATATGCGAGTTGGAAAAATGGCAGTAAACAATAAAGCCCTTCAACAGAGCCTTTTAAATGCATGCCTGTCCTTGTTAATTAGAAGTGCACACATTGGGAAATTAACTGCAAAATACTAAAAATGATAAATTATTCCGTATTTGAAAGTATAAATTAAAGATTTAGTGTATATAAAATTTGTCATGTTTAATTGCGAGTTCAATTAAAACTCAGGATAATGATGATTTATACAGGTTTGTGTGTAATTTGATATTCATTAGCTTAGCCAGACACATGCTGATATTAGCTCGTTAATTATGTTTCCTTTTGTTGAAGGCAGCAATGTGAAAGCAATCTGCTCAAAGTTTTCCAAACTCATTTTGTTAAATGAGGACTTGGCAGCTGTTCCTGTTATTGAGATGGACACTGTGGCTGCCTCTCCTTTGCGGATGGCATCAATCATACAATCGCAACGACAAACTGTGGTGCCCCGTTACAGTCCCATTCGTGAAGGTTATGGTCGACATTATGGAGTGTGCGCGCCCCAGCGCCATCATATGATAGAAGAGAGGTGTTGAGTTTAGCGGCAGTGGTTGGACAGACTTAATGAACTTTATAATCAGCTGGCTGGTATTTGGTTCACTGTAAAATGAGAGACGAGGTCAATGCCATGTGTCATCAAAATCTGTATTTATGTACAAGTTGTCAGAAGAAAAGCTATGCTGTAGGGCTCGAGTCGGGGTACCACGTGGGTGGACGGCGACCCCCACTTATTTTACCGGGTGGACGCCGTCCTCCTTGCCCAAAAGCTGCACTTTCAATTATTATTAAACACAATGGTCCTTAACGCATTTGATACCAACACTGTAATAAAGTATAGTCAACAATGTGCACTATATTAGAGAAGAGGTGTCCAGCCGGACAAGGCATTTAATCAATTTAGGGTATAAAGGAATTTTTTCAAAGACAAATTATACAGTGGGATAACTCCTGTATCCAATACATGAAAACATAAAACGAAAATAAACAAAAAAGTTTTTCAGGCAACGGCAGAAGGGATGCTTATGGTCAGTAGTAATGCATATCTAAGCTATCCAAAAATAGTTAACACACGAATAAAACGCAATGGTAAGCTCCTACTCACGCCATTGCGCCGAGCAGTTTCCGAACAATCCCCCACTGGCTGGAAGGCATTTTCCTCCCCAGACGTAGACCGACAAGGAGAATTGTTCCCACGGTTCCCTTCTCTTCTATACCAGTACCTGCACCATCCGTTGCAACAGGTATCCGTGTCGCACGCACAAGCTGCGACCCCAAGCAACGCTTCCAGCATCACATAGTTTAACTAGCATATGAGCCAATTCATACAATTTTGCAATCTTCAAATCATTGTGTTTCCTTTTCCAAGTTCCTTCCGCACCCCGTATGCCTAAATTACAGGCTTGCTTACTATATTCAGGCATGTGATACTTACAAGGCCTGATGATAATCCCAATATCTTTTTCTAGGGATCGAAGCGCCGTCGACCAGTTATATAGTTACACACAGCTTACCATTGTCTTTTATTCGTGTGTTAACTATTTTTGGATAGCTTAGATATGCCCCCTCCCCACACGCCCCTCTCTGTCCCCCCACCTGCGAGTCATGCCGGCCGCGACTGACAAACAGTAGTCCTCCCTTTGTTCTTTGAGGCGCTCATCCTTGCCAAAAGTACCCCTCCCAAACTTCACTATCTCTTTCACATAATGTGCCTTTTCTATTTGTAAAAGCACACAACTGCACATGCAGAGGAGAGAAAAACACTGCATGCAAAGCAAACATTCATGTTTTAAGGTTATACATTATGAAATCCAAATTCTTAAGGCCTTTGGTCAAGTTAACATGGCAAGCATCTCAATACATGTTTAAAAGCATGATTATAAGTATGTATACAGTAGAATATATACACCATGGGTTAAAACGAGTCGACAGCACAAGCACTTACGTGTGAGCCAGTATGGTGCTTTCTTGGAGTGGTAGTCTGTCCAAAGTGACTGCGATGAGGCGTTTTGCTATTGGGCGATTCAGCTGGGCTTCCACCAATGGTAACGAAATGGACTGTTTGAAAGGTGGCAGGTAGCAGCTTTCAGTGTTTGGCATTTGATAAAGGCATTCCAGCCAAAACACGTCATGCCTCCCACTCCGCAATAAAGACTTTCTCCATGGCTCCCCGTTGTGTCCCTCCAGTTTGTTCCCTCTCGGAGGTAGTGAGCTTCCTGTGCATGTATATGTGTATATATATATATATATATATATATATATATATATATAAACCCAGATTGGTTCCGCTCTCCTCTTGTTCCTCGGCGCTGCTGGCAAGTGCGTTGCTTCACGCGGTAGAACCAAACCGCAATGTATTCAAGCTGCGTTTGTCCCCAGGGCCTCCCGGGTTCAAAACAAAAAGAAGCCGCCACTCCAGTCAGGGTGTTTTTCAGAAATCCATCATTTTATTATTCGAACCTCTGCAGCATGTTATCACAGCGAAAACCAACGCGTTTCGTGAGCTCCCAACTCACTTGATCACGGTTGTTACAAACACTGTTTGCTGAGAATAATTTAAAAGGGAGTCCCTCCCCCCCATCGGTCACATGATTTCGACCATGTGTTTCTGTCACACTATGGCCTTCTGGGATTCGTAGTTTTGACATTACAAAATGTAGTTTCATGTTATTTTCACAAGAAAAACTTTTTTCACACCCCTTTCCCGCTGGTTGACTGTTTTTGTAAATCCCTTTTCTGTTATTTACATTCACAATTTCTTATGTACAGGAAAACTATACTTATTCTTTTTACTTTTTTCAGCTATGACCCAGTAAATTAAGATTTGTATCAGCTTTACAATGCAAAAAATAAATTTCAAAAGAAATTTAAAGCCCTCAAGTGGGCTGACTTAGTCATATGTATGCATTGCTTATCATTTGTATTGGGTTTGATACAAGTTGAGTGTTTCCAGTATTATGCATTATTTAAACCTTTTCAACATTCGTTTTCAAAATTCTAACAAACAAACCATGGGGTCATTTTAAATTTCTCATTTCGACTTTTTGAAGCCCTCTAGTGGGCTGACATTGAATGGGGTGTTGAATTATGTTATCAAATGTCCCAGAAGTTAGTTATTTAATGTTTTGTGTCGTGGGTTTATGGAGGGAAATTAGTTCTTATGGAGTACATTCAGAGAGGCTTTCCTTATTTTAGATGTGTACATAAAGTTCTTCGGACTGGTTCAGACCAAAAGGGGTCATTGTTCGAAAGTTCAAGATATGGCGTGATTCTTTTTGGCGCAACAATTTTTCTCGATGTCCTCCCCGTTCTGTTGGGGGCAAAGTTTCCAATCCTAGAAATTTCAAGTGTCGCCAGTTGCCATTATGATTTGTCTCCATGTGTTTGGCCACAGCATTTCCTCTATCTTTGTTTGTTGTGGCCCTTGTATGTTCCAAGATACGCTTTTTAAGTTCACAAATGGTACTTCCTATATAGCGTAGCTTGCACGGACATTCAATTAGATAGACTGTGTACTGGCTTTTGCAAGTGATTAGTTCTTTGATCTTCCAAATTTTTCCATTGGCCATTTCAATTTGTTTCGTTGGTTTAGCTATCTCGCAGACTTTGCAATTGTGACATTTGTTGAATCCAATTGTTTTCAGCCAGGGTGTCTTTTTGCGATTCATGAAATGGCTATGGATCAATTGGTCCTTCAGATTTTTGGTTCTGCGGTATGTAACCACTGGGTGATCACCCATTTTTTTACCAATTGTCGGATCCAGTTTTAATAATTTCCAATTTTTTCTTAGGATTTGGATCACTTCTTTTGCTTCCTTGCTATAGTCCAGTATCAGTCTTATTGGTTCTTCCATTTCTTTTTCTTTTGTTTGGGGTTTCAAACACTCTGCCCTTGATTTCTCATTGGCTCTCTCCCAACATTTTCTCGTCAGGTTTTTTCCATATTTCCTCTTATGAAATCTCTCCATTGTTCTTGCACTGTGTTTCTCCCATTCTGCATTTTCACTACATATTCGTTTCACACGGAGAAACTCTCCGTATGGTATGCTCGATATTAGGGCGGGTTGATGAAAGCTTGTGGCTTCCAATGTCGAATTTGTGGCCGTTGTCTTCCTGTGTAAGGTAGTTTCCACTTTGTTGTTTTGGATATATACTTCCGTATCCAAGAAGGATATTGATTGCCTGCTTTTTGTGTAGGTGAATTTTAGATCTTTTGTACTGTTATTCAGAAGTTCAAAGTACTCTTCAAATTCACTTTCACTTCCCCTCCACACTATGAATAGATCATCAATGAATCTTTTCCATTGTACAATGTGTTGGGTGTATTTGGCATTTTGTTGATTCCAGGCTATCTCTTCCTCCCACCAACCCATTGCTATGCAAGCATAGCTTGGACTGAATGAGAAACCCATTGCCGCGCCACTTCGTTGGCGATAGAGTTGTTCTCCAAAGAAGAAGATGTTGTTGGAGAGTAATAATTTGATCATTTCATACAGCATGTCATTATGTTCTTTATAGTGTATGTTGCGTCTTTCCAGAAAGTGTTTACAAGCCATTAGTCCCAAATCATTATCAATGTTTGTATACAGTCCGATAACATCCATGGATATTAGCCAATAGTTATCCTGCCAAACCAAGTCAGAGATAGTACACACAAAGTCTGTAGTATCTTTCAAGTAAGATTTTAGATTTTCCACAAATGGTCTTAAGAAGAAATCAATGAAATTTCCCATCGGTTCCATCAATGATCCGTTTGCTGAAACTATTGGTCTTCCTGGTGGTCTAGTGGGATTTTTGTGAATTTTAGGCAGGAAGTACATGGTTGCCATGCGGGGAAAATCGACTGTTAAATATTTTCTTTCCTCATAGTCGATTAAATTTCTGTTTTCCCATGTTAAGAGTTTTTGGTCTAATTCTCTCTTGAGTTGGTCCGTTGGGTTCTTTCCAAGTTGTTCATAATATTTGGGATTCGATAATTGGCTCATCGCTTCCTCCATGTAAAGGTCCTTATCCCAGATCACCACGTTTCCACCCTTATCAGCCATTTTTATTTCCACATTTATGTCGTTGATGAGGGTTGTTAGAGCAGCTCGTTCCTGCGCGGTTAAGTTGTCTTTGAATTTTGTTTTTGGAATGTTGTATAAGTCCTGTATAACCGCCTCCTGGAAGATATCAATTTTATTGCCTGGGGTGAGTTGTGGATAGAATTTGGATTTAGCCTTCATTTTGCTTGTCCCAGCTCCTAGTTGTGGTATAGCTGAGGTTAAAGATATTTCATCATCTTCCTCTGCATTCAAATTAAGGAGGGTCAAGTACCCATCAGCGTCCTTCACCGTTAGGTCTGAAAATGGTTTCATGGGAATTCTGTGGACTTGAGGTTTGTTTTGTCTCTCTATGAAATGTTTAGCCAATTTAATCTTTCGAATATATAGATATAAATCTATCCTCGTTTGAGCTAAATCCATTTTTCTTGTTGGACAGAAATTTATGCCCCTTTTGAGTAGAGTCGTTTCAGCTGGTGTCATTATTCTTTTTGATAAATTGACTACTTGTAATTCTTCCATCATTTGACCCTCTTCTGTCTCATCCCCCTCGTTTCTGGGCCACTTTGTAAGTTTTGTGCGCTTTCTTCTCCTGCCTCTTCTGGTTTTTTTTGTTGTTGTTGTTGCTGGTTTTTTGGTCTGGGTTGCCAAGATCTTCCACGGCCTCTTCCTCTTCCTCGTGTTGGTCTGGGCGCCCCCTGCTCCTGTTCCCATTGCCGCTGTTGGAGCACGAGGCGCATGTCTCCTAAAAAACGCTTCTGTTCTTCGTCCAGGTTTGTGTCTTCATCTGCCAATTCATTTGATGTAATTGAGGATAGGCTGGAGGATGAGATGTTTTTGGTTTGTGATGGTTTCTTATAGAGATCATATTTTCGGGCAAACGTAAAAATTCTGCCCTCAGCATAGTCATTTGCATCTCGTACAAATTTATTGTGTTTTCTCAATCTCACGGTTTCCTCATGTTTCTCGATTTGTTGTTCTAAATCCTCTTTGAATTTAGTCATTTCTGGATTTAATTTCAAGGCTTCCAGTTCTTTTTCCACTTCCTTCAATTGTTCCTTAATTTTTTCCAGGGCAATCTCAATATGCCTGACCAGTATCTTTATTAAGCCCAGTGAAGAATTTAGGATGTATGACCCCCATTCCTGTAGCAACTCGTTAGTTACATCCTGCTGGCTAGGCATCAACATTATTCTTAGGCCTCTTGGGACCCTTTCTGCTTCCAAGTATTTACGTAGTGCAATTACTTCCCACGATTTGTTGATTTCTTTTCTGGTTAATTTTTCCCAGGCTCTGATTTTCCCTTTTGTGTCATCTTTTGGTGTGTCACTCTGTTTGGCTTGAACTTTCTCCATGTTCCCCTTGTCGAACATATTAGTGACAAGTTCCTTTCTCTTAGCCTCTCTTTGCTCCATTTCTTCTTCAAAGCTGTGATTTGCTGCTCTGGTTCAATTACTTCGATTTATTGTTTTCGTTCTGTTTCTGTAACTGACTGCCGGCTATTTTGAAAGCTTACTGGGCCGTTTCTGGTTCCCTAATGGATATCAATGTTATCGGATGAATGCGCGTATCTCACTGTGTGCAACGCGTTCTTTTCCACAAATTTTAAACCTTCAGAAACATGTGCCTTTCGTTTCCAGTTGCCGTTTGCGTAATCGCTAGGTTTGCCTTTGGTTTTAAGGTTATTCTGCCGTTTAGGAAAAAAGCCCAGACTACACGTTTATTGTTCCGTTGCTTAAAGAGACTGAGAGAGGGGGATCCCTTCTTACCTCGGACGTATATCTCCGGGCAGCGTGGGTGCCCGTCCTCCTTCAAGGTCTCCCGAGTCTGTTTCCTTTGGCTCAGACTTTTAATGCGATGAGCGCCACAAGAAGAATTCAAAATAAACCCAGATTGGTTCCGCTCTCCTCTTGTTCCTCGGCGCTGCTGGCAAGTGCGTTGCTTCACGCGGTAGAACCAAACCGCAATGTATTCAAGCTGCGTTTGTCCCCAGGGCCTCCCGGGTTCAAAACAAAAAGAAGCCGCCACTCCAGTCAGGGTGTTTTTCAGAAATCCATCATTTTATTATTCGAACCTCTGCAGCATGTTATCACAGCGAAAACCAACGCGTTTCGTGAGCTCCCAACTCACTTGATCACGGTTGTTACAAACACTGTTTGCTGAGAATAATTTAAAAGGGAGTCCCTCCCCCCCATCGGTCACATGATTTCGACCATGTGTTTCTGTCACACTATGGCCTTCTGGGATTCGTAGTATTGACATTACAAAATGTAGTTTCATGTTATTTTCACAAGAAAAACTTTTTTCACACCCCTTTCCCGCTGGTTGACTGTTTTTGTAAATCCCTTTTCTGTTATTTACATTCACAATTTCTTATGTACAGGAAAACTATACTTATTCTTTTTACTTTTTTCAGCTATGACCCAGTAAATTAAGATTTGTATCAGCTTTACAATGCAAAAAATAAATGTTGAAAAGGTTTAAATAATGCATAATACTGGAAACACTCAACTTGTATCAAACCCAATACAAATGATAAGCAATGCATACATATGACTAAGTCAGCCCACTTGAGGGCTTTAAATTTCTTTTGAAATTTATTTTTTGCATTGTAAAGCTGATACAAATCTTAATTTACTGGGTCATAGCTGAAAAAAGTAAAAAGAATAAGTATAGTTTTCCTGTACATAAGAAATTGTGAATGTAAATAACAGAAAAGGGATTTACAAAAACAGTCAACCAGCGGGAAAGGGGTGTGAAAAAAGTTTTTCTTGTGAAAATAACATGAAACTACATTTTGTAATGTCAAAACTACGAATCCCAGAAGGCCATAGTGTGACAGAAACACATGGTCGAAATCATGTGACCGATGGGGGGGAGGGACTCCCTTTTAAATTATTCTCAGCAAACAGTGTTTGTAACAACCGTGATCAAGTGAGTTGGGAGCTCACGAAACGCGTTGGTTTTCGCTGTGATAACATGCTGCAGAGGTTCGAATAATAAAATGATGGATTTCTGAAAAACACCCTGACTGGAGTGGCGGCTTCTTTTTGTTTTGAACCCGGGAGGCCCTGGGGACAAACGCAGCTTGAATATATATATATATATATATATATATATATATATATATATATATATATATTATGAACTGCAATTTGATGTACTGTAATGAAAACATTAGTTATGCACTCACAGATATATGTCGAGATTACACACTGAATGGACCTTCTGTACTGTTAGTGGACCACATCACATTAATGTTACATCACACAAGTACATGAGGCCATGTGTGTGTGTATCATCTCTATATTAAAAGATGAGGCCAACATTTTGCTGCTCCAAGGTCTTGGAGAAAGCACCATCAGCAAGCCATCAAGCAAACGTATCTCAGTATAGTCAAACAATTAAAACAGGGCATTAACCCTTTGCGTGCTCCTGACGGCTACACGCCGTCATGAGCCCCGGGTGGCGTGTGCTCATGTCGGCGTGGAGCGGTCATGCCGCTGCCGCTCTGCCCATGTGGCACTAATTCCCTGCCTGTGCGGGCGAATTAGTGAGTGGGCGGGGTTATGACGGCTCCACGCCGTCATGAGCACACGCCTCCAGTGACTCATGGCGGCATGGTGCCGTCATAAGTACCGGAGCTTTGCGCTCACCCCCGCACCGCTTCGGAATTCGCGACGCAGGGGAGGGGTAAGTTGCCAAAGCACAATGTTGGCTAATATCGAGGCAACAGCAGAATACCTCACTTACAAAATAGAAAGCCTTTCCATACTGTTGCAGATATCACATACACAGCAAAGCAATCAACACAAACTTTCAGTCCCAGTAAGAAAACATATTCTGAATATCATGATCTAATGTTATGTTTATGTTATATGTTTATATTATGTTTAGCAGTGTCATGTTAATATTTCTAGAGCGGTTGCACAACAACAGGGATTCTTGTTGATGGGGCATACTACCTACAGACCGGTTAAATGCTCCAGTAAAGAGCCAGGTTGTCAAGGCATGTCAGATAGGTTCTCAAAGAAGTAACTCAATGCAATTTTAGCATCCCTTAAACCTATCAGACAAAGTTAATCCAAATCGCCAATTGGGAGAATAAAGAATTATATTTTTCTGAATGAAGGTCATAGAGTGATCGTAAAGAGGCCGGAGTATGGTATTCAGGACATTATAGGAAATCTGCTCTTTAATTGGGAGCCAATGAGTAAAAGAGAATAGGTGGGGTGACATACTACACAAGCACACATTACAAAGGACAGGGGCCTGCATTGTAGTAACTGAGTGTAGTATGAGGAATAGTTCGGTAATCCCAGACAAAAGGGATTTGATGTAATTTGAAACTATGATGGCAGCAATGGAAAGAGATCTGCTGTCATCATTATAGAAAAGTATTTTTTTCAGTTTCCACAAATAAAAAGAACAGGCAAAGACTAAGGTTGAGATGTTTGAAACTTTATTAAGGTTTGAATCAAATCTTATTTATAATTAATTATAAACAGGTTAGTTGGAAAAAGAGCCAGCACCACCTCTGTTTTATCCAACAGATAAGCTAAAAGAGTTAAAATTGAGCTGCAACAATAATTCCCCTAGTAAGCTGGGTATCAGCCAAACGTTAAGCCACACATCAACATTTATGGCTTACCGCACACCAAATATACACATTATTCAATATTGAAACATGGCTTAATGAAAACTGTGCACTAGGCATATATGCAACCATTCCCATCCATTCAAGATATGTCTCAAAACTGAGCAACTCAAACAGCAAGAGACCTATCTGGAACCATAGATGACATCTGACCACGCCCTAAAGGTGATTCCATTATATTACCTTTCAAAATGCAGCCTTATTTCTCTTTACCCCTTCTTACAGATCTAAAGACCCGCATTCTAGTTTCATAGCATCAGTAGGCAGTGCTTTTGATAATACAATTCTTAAGCTCCCATGCCTCACTATCCTAGGAGACTTATGCAGACACTTTGAACACCCCCACATGCAGTTTTACAGTG
Organism: Lissotriton vulgaris; assembly: GCF_964263255.1. Lineage (NCBI taxonomy): Eukaryota > Metazoa > Chordata > Amphibia > Caudata > Salamandridae > Lissotriton > Lissotriton vulgaris. Next base: position 660,891,135 of record NC_141693.1, read on the forward strand.
CATTAATAGACCAAATGGAGATCCTAAATTTAGAGCAACTGGTACATCAATCTTTATACATGGCTTAGTATAGCCATATCGCCATCTTAGATAGAAAAATCACAATTTTCTAATAGATTCACCCGCACTTCAATGCCCACCCCATTCTTCAATCTTAGGCAGGCCTTGCATACTACAAGCGATCCCACCTACAATGACCCTCGGTGACCTGACAGAGTCATTGAATGTAAGGGTCACAACTGCACTTGCTCACCTAACCCAAACAGCACATCTCCTGCTTGTACAGAAAAATCACGTTAGTGGCACTGTACTCACAACTATAGAGAGTAAAGAATCCCAGCACCAGCTAAGAAGTGTCCTTGCTACAGTATGCAAAAAAGCAAATTCTGTTGCATTGAAAGAATCATTGCCGTCAAGTATTGTTCATCATAATAACAGTCTGACTTCCCTTTAGCTTGCTCCAACAGGACCATACCCTCAAAGGTATTATACAGCAAACGCTGAAACTACTTCTCCACCACAATCAATTCCATGCATCACTCATATCAACTCAAAAAGAAGCATCAATCCCCTAGTCTACTCTCAATATCCCATTACACAACCACCAACTTCAACACGTGTACACACTTTGACTTAACTATCTTCAGTTCATTTTCTTTCTAGCATATAAAAGAATCTAGGAGTAAAACCAATTCTCCGAGGACACAAGCACAGCAGTAGCACCTTATCCTCGGGGGAAAAAGGTTGGCAGGGGACGAGGGGAATGGGGGACCACAGAGACATGCCTTACATGATTGCGTTGCTTCGTACTGACCTCTCCTTTCCACTGCCAGGAAGGCACAGGCTCCTCCTTCATTACAGCAGCTACAACATTCAGCTCTTTCTGTGATGCTTCATTTGAATAAAATCACAATTCCTTCACAAAGCCCTCTATGGAGAAGCTCTCTGAGCCATACTCACCATCACAATTTCCTTCCTTTCTCAAAGTCTCTTCCTGGAAGTTTCAAGTCAGGCTATATTCTCCTACTCCTGAAAAAGCCCATACTAATGCCTTTTGTCTTGACCAGTTACTGACCAATCCCTTGTCTACCCTTAATTAACAAACTCATCAACAAAGCAGCCTATGAATCAGGGTTTCCAATGCAGCATCATAACTCTCTGCAGCAAAGAGACAACTACCTTACAAACCATAGATAACACCCTCCTTGCCAAACATAAAATGGACTCTCCCTCCTCATATTACTGGACAACGCTGCTGCTTTCAACATTGTTGACCACCCCACGTTCATCCTTTTGCTGGAGTTTTTAATGGAATCACTGGCAACTTCCTTCACCGGTTCTCCTCCTACCTATCATTTTAACACCAGTTTGTTTACTTGGGCATCTCTAGGTCTTATAAGAATACTGACATCTATGGAGTCCCCTGTTGTACCGGCATGCCCCCTGTCATCTTCACCCTTTACAGTGAGGCTCTTGAGACTCTATTCACTGATGACAGCATAGAAATTCTATAATATTCCACTGGCACACTACTCTTTGTGAAAGTATTGTGTGAGTCAGACACCCAACACCTCAAACACTGCCTGTATCTCCTCCAGGCCTTGGTGCCTAGTACCTACCTGAAGCCAAACCCTTCCAAACTGGAATTCCTGCGACGATTTTCCAAGAACAATAAGCAATAACTTGTTATGGACACGAAGTAGAACAAATTTATACATCCGCCTTCTCTTTGCATCATGCCACTCAGGTTCTGAGTGTACACCAACCTCACCCGCAAGGAACACGTTGCACAGAAAATCAAGACAATCCAGGATCATCTTTATCTTCTGAAAACAGTGAAACCATTCCTGCGGAAGCGGCTTCAGATCTTTTGTTAAGTCCTCTACTGTTGTCTCTGGATGGTGACAATGCCTTTTTCACTAGCCTCCCAGACAGCATACCTGCCTCAATTAAGAGCGTACTGCACACTTTAGCATGCCTGCATCTAGGGCCCTATGTATGACCACATCATGTTCACCCTTAAGGGCTCCTCCCCTGGCTACAATATCTTCAAAACCAGATGCATCATATGCAAAGCGATCACGATGGACAGGCTTGCCTATCTGACCAAGATGCACCTGACCTCTGAGGACTTAAAGCACAGTCACAACACCATCATACTGTTGACGAAGAAGTGTAGCAAATTACTAGCAAGTTAAGGGGCCTTCTCCATATATGCACCCAGAATCGTTCACAGCAGTCCACCCTTATCCATCAGGACTCCCTAATCCTGTTCCTATCTAGGAAAGTACTGTAGGCACATCTCTTGATAGAACACAACATTAACTTAGTCCCTCACAACTCAGCTACCCCTCCAGTCACTTGACTGTATATTGCCTTTGACTCTGTACAGTGCTCTGCTGCAATTCGGCTTGGTATATGTTATTCAAGTACCACATGCATACACATGTGTACCAAAAGGTTCAACATCTGACAAAAGGTGAAGCCCACCACAATGCGCTGGCAATTATAACACTCATTTAAATCTTACTCAGTTACAGTACACAGCTTTTCATCTTTCTCAGACTGGCAGAATTAGAACCATTGTATTTGGTAATATAAAACCTTGTTATTAGTTTAAATATTAAACTGCAAGCAAAGGTCAGGACAAAACAAATGCCAGGCACAACCCCTGTTTCATGTGATGTCGCAATACCTACATTAACAACCTACAAATTATGTATGTATTTATATACAGCTTGAAAAGCCAAGAACGTTTATGGTTAGAATAAAGAAGCTACTTTTGTTGGTGCATTCCTAACATCACTGAGAAGCATTTGCCGCAATATCTAACAACTAAAAAATCTTGGACGGAAAGCAAGCAGCCTAGGCCCTTGTTCTCCATGATGCAAATGGCAGCAAAGGCAGATGTAGCAGATCACCCCTTCTACTGTTGCTTTTGCCATGAGGTTTCTGTTCTCCCCCTGCAACACCTTTTTACTGAAAGTTGCTTGATCTATTGAGTTTTCATGACTGTCGCCTTTACTTATCGGGCTACTAAACTCTCCACCTCTAGTGGCTCTCAGCACACCTGCAGCCAGACCACCATTATACTGGAGATGCAGAAGTGTAAAAAAGTAAAAACAAGTCAACATGACTTCCCCATACATGCTGTCAGGATCTGGAATGTTATTCCTGTATCCTTCAGGACTGCCCCAGTCGTGCTCCATGTTTGGACAGAGCTTCATTCTCCTTAAAGAGCATTACATCATGGTGCAGTAGCAGTTCACTTCCACAAGGCAGCTACACTTCCCATCACTTGCTGATGTTAACATTGTCTTTGATCCTGTGTGCCCTATGCTGCCTTTTAGCTATGCTTGCAGGATAAAAATATCACACACATACATACAAACTTCTGTCTTTCTTTTTAGTCTCTGTGTGCCGCACCTTCTCACCTGTTTTTGGTGTCCCGGTAGGGAAACACAGAGCGAGCACAAGTTGAGCAACCTGCCAAATACAGCTGGTCCCCCAAGGACCAGCCCGCACAAGGAAACGCAAGTTATAGGTACAATTGACCAGCAACTTTTAAGAAGAAGGGTAAGTCACTTTTCGTACCCGCATTAGGATCTAAATTAACTACCTCACTTCCTAACAGGTCCTGAAGAATACCCCCCAACCGGCCTGGGCTTAAAAAAGGGCGGAAACATGTTGACCTTTCACATGGACAACAAGGTGGTATAGAACATAACTATTTCTATAAGAGCACCGCACTGCTTTTAACATTGCCTCATCTCCAACCGAATAAAGTCTTTTTAGAAAGGAGTTGGAGGCAATTTTAATTCACCTCACCCTACATTACCTTATCACTGATCACTACTGTAATTACCAGATGGTCAACCTCCAGGTGGAGGAAAGCATTTTGTCTAAAAAAGACCCAATGATGATGCTGTCACATTATGTAAGAAGCTGATCATCAAGATATACCTCTCCACCATACCTGTACGTGAATGAGGGTTTTTAAAACCAGTTGACACACATGACCCAGGTTGGAGCACAGATAAGAGTGATCCATTCCCTTTTGATTATCTACCTTTGACAGGAAGCCAAATTGTTTTGTGAGCCCAGAACATAAATTACTAGGCTGGGAACCTTTTTTAATTTTTATCTTGAGGAATTTGGGAACTTTGTAGTGTATTGCCTTGTGCGTGATATGTATGCATAGTTTGATTTGAAGTTTTCTCTTGCTTAGTAACCAGGGAAGAGACTTCAAGGTGGGGGAGAGTGGCAGGGTGTGAATCTTTAGGTGTAAAAGTAATCTTATGGCTGAGTTCTCCTTCCTCTGGAGTCTTATGGTTGAGAGTGGAATCCGTGAAACAGACCATTATGTAATCACATTTTGAGAGGATGAATGATTTTGGAGATCTAAGATGAGGAAAATGCAAGAGAGTGTCTTAATAGTGGAGAAGGCCAACTTGGGAGTACAGAGTCCATGGCAGTTCCAAGGTTTAGTATATTTGCCGGTGGTCCTAGGTTGCCCAGCCAGAGTGTTAATGGATGGTAACGTTTCCATTCACCAAAAGTGATGAAGAACCGGGTTTTAGAACCCAGCGGCGCCAGGGATAACGCCCGATGTCTTCGAGTTCCCCTGCCTCGGCAAACAGAGACACGGGACACTTCTTGATGACGTCAAAGACCAAACTTATTGGCCGCAACCAGGAACGGAGGTCTACGAAGCACAACACGGGTGGTTCGCTAGAGACTGCACAAATTCATAGAGCGGAGCATCGTCTTTTATGCCAAAAATCACATTCCTGGCTAGCATCAATTACATACAAACTGGCTAATAGAAAAACAACATTTCAAACATATCGCATGACGACAATCCCACTTTCCGTTGTCCAGCCCACCAGAGATGACAAGGTAAAATCCAACATTCTTGTTCGAACGGGCCGGACAAGCCCATCATAAAGACCTCAACCCAAATCAATGATTAAGCCATAAAGGAAGGAACAGAAGCAGATGAGAAGCAAGATAGAAGGTTGTGTGCATGTACCATAAACTCAGCAATGTCCTGCTCTTTGATCTCTATCTGACCAGCTGCTTAACAAGGAACTGGCTCAACGAGGTCAGCCTCGGGCAAGGGAGTCAGTTCGGCCAGGTGACGCAAAAGTCAGCTATGGTGTACGTGTCCCAAAGACTCGTTCGGCCATAGTCATCGGCCTTTGTGAGAAACCACACAAAATGGCTGCCGCACACAAAATGGAACCCGAGGGTTCAAACGAAATCCCTGAATGCGTAGTGTTCTCATTGATCGATTATGGCGAAAACACTCGTACATACTGCACTCGTCATTTGCGGTCCGCTGACACCAAAATCGTCTATATCCGACGACCTTTATTGAACGGGTTCAGAATCTACAGAACCACAGACCCTCAGTATCACAGAACCACAGAACCACAGCCCCTCCTTTTGCCCTTACATAGGCAAGAAACCCAAACCCATGTCAGTCGGAATCCAGGTCTATATTCATCAGATCATCAAGATGTTGCTGTAGCATCATCCTAGTACTTAGCAACTCTCTCTGGACAGGTCTCCTTGCACACAAAGTAACACAGAGGCCACATATAGCAGGAGCGCACTGTACACAGAGACAGAACAGGAAAAGGATAGCTAAGATCATCCCAATGACCATCAGAATCTTCCATCCCCACGTGGATATCAATCCCTAAAACCATCCCATCAACGACCAATCACCTTCGTCTATATGTACAGACTCGGAGATCTTATGTAGCCTGGAAATGGCCTGGAAGACTGTCGGAACGTTGTCTGGAATGAAAACACAGCAGCTCGATTGAATCAGTTTACACACTCCACCTCTATCTGCAAGTATGACATAAAGAGCAACTCTGTTCTGAAGTGTCATAAGTCGATCCGACTGGAGCTCAGCAGTCAAGTTACTAAGGGCACCAGCAGTTTCGACTATGGTGGACTCAACCACTCTCGTCAACTGTCGAATGTTCCTGCTGTTATCCATAGGTCCCCAGAACGGCAGAAAACCCTTAAAGAAATCTCCCAACTCTTGTCCTGCGATATCTTCCTTACTGAAGACACCTCTGGCAACTCCCGTCTTATGGTAATCTGCCGCAGCTGTAAAAGTGGGAGGCAACAGGAACAAAACAAAACATGTGCCCAAAAAATCAGGGGGCAACCATGTGTACGCTTTATCGTAACAGATGAAATAGGTACCCTTAGCTGCTAAAAACGCTGGGGAAGTCTGAGACGCAAATACATAAGTCTCAGTGCAAACACTCTTCCCTAACTGAGCTTTCGGATTCTTGCCATTACCTTGCAGACAATATTGACCCTGATGGGGCACTATCCAAATCGGAGGAGAACTTTTCGCTCGCTGGTTAACACTCAGACTAACTCCATATCCAGTAACGTTCCAACCAATGTATGCTTGTGTCTCATCTCTCGGGATAGTCTCATAGGAACTAATTCCTCTAATCATGTCCACTATACCCTTAACCAGAGAACTACTCTTCGGACTATCTTTCACGGAACATTGGGGATAGACTCCATGAGCATAAATGAACATCGTTCTGAATGCCCAAAGAGATCCATTGTAGCTAAAAGGCAAAACCAGGTAAGGAATACCTTTATCGGTAGTATGGGGCATAAGGCCACACACCCAACAATTAGTCGTGTTGGTGCAGAAGCTGAATAAAGGAATTATTAGCAAATTCCAATCTTCTAATGATTTCATGTTTGGGCAGAGGGTGAAAAGAATGAGAAGAAATAGTAGGAGGAGGTATAGGTTGCGTAGTGGGCATGAACGTCACTTGAAAAGAGAATGTCACATATCCAATTAAAAACATCATTAAGCTAAGCAACATAAATAAACACAATATTAAAAATTGTTTTCGGCTCATCAATTTACAAATTTTGCTCTTAAAGCTTATTCTTTCAACAGGTCTCTCTATCTCGAAAAACTCCATCCTCTCTAATTGCTGCTCGCGGTGGTAGGGTGTTCTATGCTAAGGAATGCTTCTGTCAGTCCAGGGCAACTCCCTTAGACCAACCAGAACCGTCGACCTAACGTCTTCGGCTTGCACTCCAAAGACTTGGCAACCGCGACCCTACAGCTGAACCCGGATGGCGGTTCGAAAAACAAAAATCAAAGTAGTTCCTCGGAGGAGAGTTAACCTGCAAAAATCAGAAAAAGAAACTTCACGTTTTTATTTGTCCAGCGACTCTCGGTCGCAAATTATAACGCTCTTTGCCAGGCAATGTCTGTTCTCGTAAAAGTAAGTCAGGTTCAACAGTGTTCAAACGGTTCAATGGAGGCACAGCTTCTTGAAGAAGATCGTCACTTTCTTGCTCAGTGTTCGTCCCAATCAAACGGGCATCGCTGAAAGGCAGAAAACGAGGCACGGTCTCAGTCTCAGAATCAGGGAGTCTTTTCTGGACCCACCGGTCGTACGGCAGAGGCAAAGGGGCCCTCTTACAATGTACACCGTGGATCCAGTTTTTACTGTGCATTCGTACTGCAGAGCGGGTAGACAACAACATCAGATAAGGTCCGGTCCAGCGGGGCTGCTCATTCTTGGTTCGCTGAAAATTTTTGACAAGGACCCAGGTGCCAGGTTCGATGGCGTGTCCTGGATCTTCAGAAGCTTGTGGCAATGTATCGTGAACCTGTTGATGCAAAACACTCAATTTAGCCATCAATTCATACACTTAGTCAAGCAACACAGGATGCTCTATTTCGCTAAACATTTGTTGGCCGCGGCACTCCCCAAATGTTTGCCGGGCGACCAAACACTACCTCATACGGACTCAAACCCATTCGTGAATGCACAGTCATTCTAGTGGACAAAAGGGCTAGAGGCAAGGCATCTGGCCATTGTAAACCAGAGCTCGCTTGAATTTTGGCTAACTTCAATTTGAGAGTGCCATTTTAGCACTCGACTAGACCAGCTGATTGGGGGTGATTTGCAGCGTGAAATTTCGGCCGAATACCTAACCCATCACATACTCTCTTCATCACTTGACCCACAAATTCACTCCCATTGTCACTCCAGATCATTCCCGGCAAACCATACCTAGGGAAGAATTCCTTAATAAGGGCTTTTGCTGTGGACAAGGCAGTATTGTCCTTCAAAGGGTAGGCTTCCACCCATCTAGAAAAAGAGCAAACAACCACTAACAAGTACTTTAGGTTGTTGCACCTCTCCATGTGGATGAAATCTAGATGCAAAGCCTCAAACAGATACGTTGGAGGAGCAAAATGACCAGCTGGAGTTGGAATTCCCTTAGCAGGATTGTACATGAAACACACCATACAGTTTTTAACCAGATTCTCTGCACACTTAGGAATTCCAGCATTCTGCCAAACCGGAGCCAACAACTTGCAAATCCCTTTCACGCTGATATGAGCCAATCCATGAGCCATTGTAACCACTGGAAGCACATACGCATCGGGTAACAACCATCTCTGATGCTCAGACAAATCAATCCAATAACCATTCGAATCCAGTTTGCCCTTACTCTCTCTCCATTCATTCAACTCTTTCTCTGTAGCTTCAGCTTGGATGGATTTCACACTCTCAATCGTATCTCCACACATACTTCCATCTGGAACCCATCTCGCCGGACCTGCAACATACATTCGACTCATCACATTTCTCGCAGTTTCTTTCGCGACTTCATCTGCAAACGCATTACCACGACCAACATCATCTGCAACTTTCTTATGCGCACTGCATTTCACAATCGCTACTTGGAATCGCAAAGTAAGTGATTCAAGAAGTTCATTCATAAACTGACCATGCTGGATCTTAGTCCCATGCGAAGTCAGGAACCCACGCTCTCTCCACAAACGTCCAAAACTATGAGCCACACCGAATGCATACTGGCTGTCAGTATACACAGTCACTCGTTTTCCTTTCGCCAACACACACGCTCTAGTTAATGCAATCAACTCTGCTGCTTGCGCTGAATTATGTGGGATACGTGCAGCTTCAACAATCGTATGCAAAGTCTTAACAGCATATGCCGCAGTCGTATCACCATTCGGAAGCTTGAAGCACGAACCATCAACCCATAAAGTACTATCACACTCTGAAAGAGGAGTATCCCTAAGATCTATCCTCCCTTTAGTTTCTTCCTTAGTCCTAAGGAAACAATCATGCTGTTCGGTAACGTCTATCTCAGTTGAAATCGGCAACAACGTAGCTTGATTCAACGTGTTGCATCTCTTTATATGCACATGACTCGCTAACAAGGTTAATTCGTAACCCGACAACCGAGCACTAGTTAAGTGCTGTGTCTTGGTACGATTCAACAAGGTATCCACTGCATGTTGAATCATCACAATCAGTGTATTGTCCATTACCATACCAGCAGACTGTCGAATCGAAACAGCCGCTGCAGCTGTAGCTCTCAGACAACTCGGCAATGCTCTAGCTACTTGATCCAAAGTCGATGAAAAATAAGCACATGGATGCTGCTTATCGCCAAATTGTTGAGTCAAAACTGAAAATGCACATCCCTCTCTCTCGTGGACATACAATGTGAAAGGCTTGCTGTATTCGGGGGTACCCAACACAGGAGCGGAACAAAACGCATTGGGTAATTCTGAAAAGCTCTTCTGACATTCGTCAGTCCAAGGAATAGGATTAGGAGTATCCTTAACAGTAAGAGCTATCAAAGGTTTCGCAAGCAACGAAAAATTAGGGATCCACTGTCTACAGTACGACGTAATACCTAAGAAAGCACGTACTTCTCTCTGTGTCGTAGGCACACTCATTTTCGCAATCGCGTGAATTCTTTCTGGGCTCAGTTTCCTTCCCTCCTTCGATAAGAGGTGACCTAAATAGGTAACTGCTTGTCGACAATATTGCAACTTCGAAAGAGAAACCTTATGATGGAAATCAGACAAATGACGTAACAACGACAAAGTAGCCTCTCTACAGATCTCTCCATTGTCAGCAGCAACTAACAGATCGTCCACATACTGAATAAGAGCAGCACCATCAGGTAAAACCAACAAATCAAGTTGCGTCTTCAAAGCTTGACTATAGATCGATGGACTCTCACAATAGCCTTGAGGAGCGCGCTTAAAGCGGAAACTTCGTCCTCCTAAAGAGAAGCCAAAGATATCTCTACTCTCCACGGCAATCGGGATGCTGAAGAAAGCATTCTTCAAGTCAATCACCGAAAACTACGTGGCTGTAGCTGGGATCAAAGTCAGTAAAGCAGTGATATCAGGTACAACAGGAAATTGCGGAACTACAATCTTATTCACCTCGCGAAGATCGATCACGAACCTATATACAGGAGGTTGTGAAGAATCAGTTCTCTTCAAGACAGGCAAAACCGGACTATTGCTCACATTACCTCTCGTTTCCTCAATCACACCTTTCTCAATCAGATCATAGATAATCGCCAAAAGCGCTCTTTCACCATCACTGGAAATGCAATATTGCGGAATGCGTGGTAATCTAGCATTCGCTTTCAACGTCACAACATATGGCGGAATCTCTAGGAGACCCACATCGTTCGGACCAGTAGCCCAAAGAGAATCAGGAAGAGAAGACAATTCAGGTGGAAGTCGATCTTTAGACAAATACATCGAAGAGATCACTCTCTTACCCAGTGTAAGGTGTACTCCTGAAGGAGAACAATATAGCGTTGCATACAATCTCTTTAACAAGTCCAATCCCAACAAGTTCTGACCACAACCAGTCGTCAGGATGAGGGGTGCTTCGAATTCACAAGGTCCAACAGAAATAGACAACGGACTAGAAATCGGATTCGTAACCGGGGCGCCAGGTAAACCTACTGAAACATTCTTTAAGCCAGACAAAGGTGTGCCAGGGAGTTTAGAGTGCATGATAGAACTCTTCGCAACACCAGTATCCAACAGAAAAGGCTCTGACACACCTGATGCAATCACCTCAACATAGGGTCCACTCTGATCTACTGGAACTGAAACAACTCCCTCTCTTTGTCTATGGCTGTCCTAGCAATCATTACCATCCACATCCTCACCTTCAACATAGTAATCATCCGCATAGTACTGTGCGGCCATACCAGACGCACCATTCTGCTGATCAAAGCTATTCAAAGAGTTCTGTGGAGGCAAAGAACGCGCATTCTGACCACGACCTCTACCTCTAGGGGCTTGTTGAACACCTCGACCTCTCACACCCGAAGCACCATTTGTGCGCTTTAACAAGACCGGACAACTACTCTTGAAATGACCCTCTTCTTTGCAATACGCACATTGATTAGGACCTACGGGAAAACGCTGTTGAGAAGACTTGAACCTTTGCGAGTTTCTCTGATATTGCTGAGGTTGCTGATAATCACACTGATTACTACGAGGCGGATAAGCTTGCTGTAGAAGAACTTTAGTCTTCAATTCCTTAGTCTTCCTATCCGCTTTCTCTATCTCATCCTTGTTCCTATTCTCATAGTACTGGGCAGTAGCCAAAATCTGTGCTGACGTAGAAACAGCCCAAGCACTTTCAGAATCCTTCAACTTATTGCACAATTCTGGAAGCAAATTATGAACAAATTTGTCAACGAACAACCGTTGACCACCTTCTGTACTCATGTCCTGACCACTGTGGTCTACAAAGGTCTCTTCGAACCTAGTGAAAAAGTCGGACACAGTTTCGTTTTTTTCTGCTTGCATGCAGACAACTTGTCACAATTAACACGCAAAGCAGGCATTAAAGTCTTCATATAATCAATAATCCTACCAGGTAGTTCAGTAATTATATCTTCAGGCTTAGCACCACCTACTTGTCTAGTATCTGCAGCTCTAAGATTATTCCATGTATCACCTAATTCATGTGCATGATCGTGTGACGAATCTTTCCCCAAATAGGCTGTGGAACAACATTCCCAAACAACATATCTATATCTGCTAGATTCATAATACATGAATCTGCAGTTTGAGATAGCTCCTTATAAAACCCTGCTGGATTTTTGCGCGGATCAGGCAAAGTCTGCTTAAGAGCTAAAACTTCAGCACGCTTCCATGGAACATATACCCAGACACGCTGAAAGTGTGGAAGAACAGGTGGAACAGCTTGTGCATCACCGGGTCTCCAAACTGGGGGAACCTCACGCATCGGATATTGACGCGCCTTCCTTCTAACTGACGAATCAGGCTCAAACAGTCACTGAGAAGGAGATTCACTCCTAAATGACAACAACGTCGCAACTGATTTCTCGACCTCAAGACCCACAACAGTCCCTTTCGCAAACTCAGAACGTATACGGTACAACTCAGGCGGAGTTTGTTCTACCTCACTATCTACCCATTGTTCACGAAGGAAAGAACACATCATATCAAAAACATATCTTTGTTTCGGTGCTTCCCATTGATGGAAAACATCCATAACACCCTCAAGATCATAGTGCGAAGGATACGTAACCCATTTACGCGCTAAGTGATCTAACACTGTCCGTTCATCAGGACTAGGCAACTGACTACGCAATTGCTTATGCTCTACAACAGGAGATATACCCAAGGAACCCAACAGGGGAGAAAAGAGACCAGCAACAGCATCGGTCATACTCTGTCGAGCAGAAGGAGAAGTTGACAAAAGAACAGGAGACGGAACAGAATGAGAGGAAACCAAAGTCGGAACAGTAACAGGAGGAGTAAACAAGACAGGCGTAGGAGTAGCAGACGAAGGAGGTAGCAAAGGTGGCGGCCCTTGAGAAGGCTGCACCAAAGGAATAGGAGCCAACGGAAGAGGAGCTGACTGTTGAGGAATCACAAGTGGCAAAGCAACCGGAGGTTGCGCAACTACAAGTGGCGGTGCCGTAGCACTCTGCACATAAGGGAGTGGCGAACTCAATAGATGCGACATTAAAGGATCTTTCACAAGATCTTTCTTTTCTTCTTGTTGTTGTGGTGGTAAAGCTGGATAGCACTTGTCTACCGCTAACTTACGCTGCCTAAGCATCTGTTCGCTCTCCTGTTCTTCTTCATTATCCCTAAACTGTATAGCAGCTTGCACCATTGACATACCTCGTTCTCTTTTATTTTTCTTCGCGAACTTAATTTCTTTCTGTTTGGCTTCCTTTCGCCATATGCGGAAAGAGTCAAACATCGCCGGCCAGGCTTTCTTCTTGAACAGTTTAACTTCGCCGGACAAACCCATCATAAAGACCTCAACCCAAATCAATGATTAAGCCATAAAGGAAGGAACAGAAGCAGATGAGAAGCAAGATAGAAGGGTGTGTGCATGTACCATAAACTCAGCAATGTCCTGCTCTTTGATCTCTATCTGACCAGCTGCTTAACAAGGAACTGGCTCAACGAGGTCAGCCTCAAGCAAGGGAGTCAGTTCGGCCAGGTCACGCAAAAGTCAGCTAAGGTGTACGTGTCCCAAAGTCTCGTTCGGCCATAGTCATCGGCCTATGTGAGGGCAACCACACAAAATGGCTGCCGCACACAAACTGGAACCCGAGGGTTCAAACGAAATCCCTGAATACGTAGTGTTCTCATTGATCGATTATGGCAAAAACACTCGTACATACTGCACTCGTCATTTGCGGTCCGCTGACACCAAAATCGTCTATATCCGACGACCTTTATTGAGCGGGTTCAGAATCTACAGAACCACAGACCCTCAGTATCACAGAACCACAGAACCACAGTGAGTACTTTGAGTTTTGTTGCAAGACGAGACTTGCCAACGGAATTCGAGGTGCTTTCTGGCTAGAAAAACATTTCTTTCTTTGCTCAGATATATATTTCATCTTGTAGAACTGTTTTTTGCATCTTCCCAAGTCATTGATTTTCATCTAGTGATTCTTCCATTCTTTAAAGGTTTAGGACTAGTTCTTCCTTGTAATTACTTTGCAAAAGAGTATATCACTTGGACTTTACTTTGTGCTGTATTAATAACATTGCAACTTTGTCTGTTACGTTTTGCGGTTGATCCACCAAGATACCTCATTAAACCTTACGTGTTCATGGAATTAATTCTCTCCTTCACCTCTATGAGCATTTTTGCATACATCCACGCATCAGGAACACTGTCAATAGGCAATGTAGTTTCAAGTCAGATTTCTACATTCACAGACCACTATTTCATTCTGGGCACATTTTCATTCTTTATTTTGAAGAACACCAATGTTCATTTTTAGTTTCAATGTCTTCAAAATTATTAGGTACAGTGGTAGTTTTATTACACCCACAACATACCGGCTTATGAGAGACAACAATATTTTAATTTTCCTTTCCCAAAGGCCAGTTTCTGTAAAAATTATATAAACATGCCTTTTTCAACTGACTCTTTGTTCCTGATGGTAAAAAGCAAGTTTACTTTGACTTAAATGCCAAAACTGCTGCCCTGCACAAGAGGCAAACATCCACCTTTTGAATGCATTTCAAATAAAAACTTCAAAAGAATATGAAAATCTTTCCAGTCCTCCTGTGATCCACATTAGCCCATGGCAATGGATAACTGTTCCTTATATAAGACTATAAAGTAAAGATAAACTTTATGAAATATGTTTCACTAAATGGAAAACTCAGAATTGGTTACATGCTGAGCAGGGTTTTCCCCTTTGGGCAATGGTAGATTCATCACTGAAACTACAGAACTGTTTCTTAATGAAACTCTCTTGGACCATAAAGATAATCCAGTAAACTTTAACCAAACGCTACACACACAGCTGCTCATAGCAAATTAACTAGATTTTATTGTTTTTTAGATTTCAACAGTTTGTTTGTAGGTGATATGTACGTCTTGTTCAATTCTCAGTTTTCTGTTACAAGTTTATTTTCCAAGACCCAATCATACATAAATTTGGGCAAGAGAAGGAGCCACAAATTTCACAGCAGTTCCTTTTACAAGCGTTCAGTCTGACCTCACACAGAGAGACAAGTAAAGATATCAGACCAATGCTACATACTTGAGATAAAAGGCCACCCATTTGAGCATTCCATTGGATCTAGGTTATATTATTTGGGCTTTTTGTGATGACACCTATTATGTCTCTTTGTACCAACCTGGTTTAAGTTTTGTTCATTAAAACCTCCTTTGTGTGTTTAGAAAAACAAAGGATGAATAGGATTGAGTGAGCCATTCTTTTAACAAATTCCACTCTAGCCCCAGGGAAAAAACGCAGTAAAGACTGTGGACACAAGATACCTATTTCAGGTTAAAGACAATACATAGTAAGGAAGCTAGATCTTATTTATCTGCGTCAGTCAATGCGTTTGACTTATCAGTCATGTTGACAACCCTGCCTCTTTTACCATCATCGGTACAATATTGAGGTGTTTTTATCCTACCTTTCTAATTATTCGTTCTTTGTGTTGCTGGAGCTCCCCACTATCATTACTTTCACCATTACCCATTATAATCCTGCACAATTGTCTCTGTCCTTTTCTCTCTACACCACTGCCTGGAATAACATCCTTCTTCAGTTTTGTATACTTCTTTAATGCCATTTAACCCTGAATAGTTCTCTGGACACTCATGCTAAGCTCTTTCAAAATGAATATAATTTGTTATGCCAAAGACAGTGTTTAGGAAGCTGGCACTTTATGTGATATATCAATAATCTGATATAAGGGGAGGAGCTTCGCGGGCAACCAAGATGGCCGCGTAAGCTCGGAGCTCCGCGGACCTTCCGATCTCCACAGATATCCTGTCTGAAATCCTGATCCACGAGGGTGGATTATTATTGCTGATGGTCTACTGAGGCGAGAACTGTTTTCCGATTTTGAATCGGTGATTCCTACGCTGAGCTACGTCGAGTGGAACTCCGTGCCAGTGCTGTGCCATTGTCTCTCCGGACTACGTCACTCCGCACGATCGATCTGCGGAGTGACTGCCTGTCGTCTCTGCTGGCGGAATACTAGTGCCCGCAGTGCGTTTTCAAGACGGCCTGGTCTCCCTGTCTAGCCCGGTAACTCTATCTTGCTCGTCGTGCTTGGGCTTGACTGGCACAGCCCTTTGTCCTCATCGGACCCAACATGGCGGGCAGAGGGGACCCCGACAAGACATCGAACAAAGGCGTCCGAGGGAAATCACAGTCGCAGCAGAGCAGAATTGAACGTTATACCCAGCCGAAGACGCCGCCTGCTACGGGACCTTCTGCCAAGGGCCTTCCACCTACGGGCTTGCCTGACGGCTCCGAGCCTACCCTGAGCGACATTATGGGAGCCATCACCAGTTTCCGGGCTGACATGCAGCAGCAACATGAGGTCTTGACACACAAGGTGGACACTATGGCCGTTGACCTGACTCTTATTAGAGCCGACCTGGGCAAAACTAATGATCGAGTCAAAACACTGGACATTAAGACCTCCAGCCTTACGGCCGACGTCTCGGACCTGCAAACTGAGGTCCGGAACCTGCGGATGACTGTGGATCAATTCTCAAGGAGGCTGGAGGACTTTGAGGGACGTGCCAGACGGCAGAACGTCCGCATTGTCGGTGT
The DNA here is from genome assembly GCF_964263255.1 of Lissotriton vulgaris. Classification (NCBI taxonomy): domain Eukaryota; kingdom Metazoa; phylum Chordata; class Amphibia; order Caudata; family Salamandridae; genus Lissotriton; species Lissotriton vulgaris. The sequence goes on from NC_141693.1 coordinate 660,907,599, forward strand.
CCCGGAGGGCTCACAAGAAGCGGCGACGGACCTCTTTGTTGAAGAACTTATAAAGACCCATCTTACACCGTCTGGCCTTAGCAACTTTTTCTCGGTGGAGCGAGCCCACCGGGTGCCGGGTGGCCCGCCGAAGTCGGGCGTGGCGCCTAGGCCCATTGTGGCACGACTTCTCAACTTTCGCGATCGGGACGCGGTCCTGCAGGCATCCAGACGACATGGACCGCTCAAGTACCAGAACGCTGAAATCCATTTCTATCCAGACTTTACCAGGACGGTACAGCGGCAGCGCCAGAGCTATGCCGGGGTGAAGCGGAGATTGCGAGATATGGGATATAAGTATTCCATGATGTTTCCTGCCAAACTCCGGATTGAACATGAGGGCCGAGCCCTTTTCTTTGACTTTGCAGAGAATGTAAGTGACTGGTTGGACACTTTGTCGCCGCGTCGAGACGCCCAAGACGACCACGATGGAGGTGCGGCTGGTGGCCCGGATCTATGAGACTTGGCTCTACAGTGGGAAAACCGGCGCTTGGCCTTTCCGCCTCATGTGACTATTGGGTATTGTTCTATTTGACCCTGTTGACTTTCCTGTTGGTACATGGAGGGTGGCGGGGGGTGTTCGCGGAGATTCCTTACTCCTCTGTGTCTCTTTTTGTAGAGTAGTTATTTGGGGCGACAGGCACACTGCTGGTTGGGGGGGCTTTTTAGTCTTATGCAGGGGTGCAGGGTGGGGGGTGCAACTATGCAAGTTCATTTGTGTGTTCGTTTTTTCTCTTCTCCTTTCTTAAGGCAATGGATCGTGTTTACTACTGTTTACTTGATGATCGAGTTGGCTGGGGTCGGGTGGGACGGGTTGCGGGACGATGGGGGGTAGGAAATTAAAAGTGATCAGTTGGAATGTTAATGGGTTGGGTGACCGTGTTAAGAGAGGGGTGGTGATTCAACTGATTAAAAGGCATATGCCCGATATTGTGCTCTTACAGGAGACGCATTTGGTAGGGAACTCCTGTAAGGCCCTTAACCGTAAAGGCTACAAAATGGTGGCCCACTCTGGGTTCTCCTCGGGCTCCCAGGGGGCGGGTATCCTGGTGCGTGCGTCCCTTCCCCTTGAGATAGACGTCACTGTGATCGATGAGAGGGGACGCAATGCTGCAGTGGCGGGAAGATGGGAGGGGCGTTCCTTAGCGCTACTTTCGGTTTATGTTCCCCCGGGCCTGCAATCCATTACCTTCCAAGACCTTGGCGGCGCCATTTTGTCCCTGCCTGCTGGCCTATTGATAATGGGGGGTGATTTCAATTCAGTCTGCTCTGGCTCCCTGGACCACCAACCGCCGAGAGATCTCCGCAATTCCCAAATGTGGTTGCCTTCCTTCCTTGACTCTATGGGGCTGGTGGACAGTTGGCGATTGCTACATCCCGTGCTCCGCCAATTTTCCTTCCTTTCGAGTGCTCATGGAAGTCTGTCCTGTATAGACTACGTTCTCACCCTTGCTGCGCATGCGCCTGCCGTGTCTGAGGCCCGTTTTCTGGCACGGGGTATTTCCGACAATTCCCCGTTGTGGGTCTTGTTTGATTTTAACATTGTCCTGTCTGACCGTCCGGTGGCGGTTAACCCATGGTATTTCTGTAATCACAAGACTTGTGCGCTCCTGGCTAAGGCCATCGACCTCTATTTCTTGGAAAATGTGGGCTCGGTTGGCTCGGCTATCACCTTGTGGGAGGCATTCAAGACTGTGTTGCGGGTGAGGCCCTCGCTCTCATTGCGGAGGCCAGGCGAGTCAGAGATGCCAACCTCGCGCGTATTGAAGATGAGGTTTTGTACCTCGAGTCCCGTTTGGGGCCCGAGCCCGACCCTTCTCTTTTGCATGACCTCTCCCTTAAACAATTGGAATACCACGATCTCGCCACGAATGCTGCCCTTATTCTGGCCAGGGAACAGCAAGGTCGTATCTACGACGTTGGGGACAAGGCCGGAAAGCTGCTGGCTTGGTTGGACAGGCGCGAGATGGCTAGCCGTGTGGTGCCGGAGATCTTGGGCGATGACGGAGTGACCGTCACGGACCCGAGTGCCATTGCCGAGTCTTTTGCGGATTATTTCCGGGGTGTCTATACTTCCAACTCAGACCGCTCCGAGGCTGACTCGGCTGCGTTCCTCTCGACAATTGACCTCCCCTGTCTTTCTGAGGAGGACCGTGCCGACTTAGATCGGGACATATCCGCTGACGAGGTCGCCTTGGCGATCCGTGCATTACGGTCGGGCAAGGCGACTGGCCCCAATGGTATCCCGGTCGAGTTATACAAAATTCGACCGGATGTGGTATCCCCGTATCTTTGGACTATGTTCCTGAGGGCTCGGGAAGAGGGCCTCCTCCCCTTGGATCAGCGGTTGGCCACCATCGTGGTTATTCACAAGGAGGGGAAACCGAGAGACGTTTGCAGATCCTACCGCCCCATCTCTCTCCTCAATGCGGAGCCTAAGATCCTGGCCAAATTGCTTGCCAATCGGTTGATTGGAGTCATCGGTGATTTGGTGCACCCGGATCAATCGGGTTTTATTCCTCGCCGTAACACTGCCCTTAACCTGCGTTGGCTTCATGGTGTCATGGCCAGAGCTCACACCCTGGAAGAACCGGCGGTACTTGCTTCCCTTGATGCCACGATGGCCTTCGACTGCCTTGAGTGGAGTTATCTTTGGGCGGTGCTAGCGAAGCTTGGCTTTGGACCGGGCTTCCTGAGTTGGGTGCAACTTCTTTACGCTTGCCCGTTGGCTAACGTTACAGTCAATGGCCACATGTCGGCGTCCTTTGCCCTCCACCGGGGTACCAGGCAGGGTTGCCCCCTGTCGCCTCTCCTGTTTGCGCTGGCTTTGGAGCCGCTCGCGGCCATGCTACGTGTGCACCCGGACTTGCACGGTATCACTTGGGCCCCGGGCTTTGAGGATAGAGTTTCCCTATACGCAGATGACATCCTGCTCTATCTTACTTCTCCCTGCAAGTCACTCATTGTAGCATGCGACGTGCTCAGGCTGTTTGGACGCCACTCTGGCCTGGTCATTAACTGGGCTAAGTCTTCCCTTTACATTCTAAAGGGGGACACGCCGCGCCTCCCCAGAGGCTGCAATATCCAGTTGGCCGGACAGGGCTTTAAGTACCTGGGAATATACATTTCCGGTAGTTCAAAGGCGCGATATGATCACAATCTCCTTCCCCCTCTCCAGCGGCTGCGGAGAGATGTGGATAGTTGGCGCAGGCTCCCGCTTTCTCTCCTGGGCCGGGCGGCATTGTTTAAAATGATGTCCTTGCCCAGGTTCCTGTATGCCCTACAGAACACTCAGGACCCGGTTCCGGCTCGCTATTTTCGAGAAATTGAGAGCTTGTAACGCGCCTTGCTCTGGGAAGGTCGACCCCGTGTCACCATCCAGAAGCTCACATTGCCGTGGTATGACGGAGGTATCGCCTTGCCAGATGTACAGCGGTACTACTGGTCCTCTCAGCTCACTGCCATCAACCATGGTTTTTATGGCCCCGTGGACAGCCCAGGCTACGCTATGGACAGATGGCTTTTGCGCGGTGGCAACTATTATCGCGCCCTGTATTCCAGATCCTTTGATCGGCGCCTCACTGGCCCGACCAAGGCAGCGGTTCACACTTGGCGGATGATTACTAAAGCACAGGGTTGGCAGGGCAGGCTGACTAGATTCACCCCACTGTACGACTCTGATATCCTGGGCAGACTGTGGCACACCAAGGGTTTTGATAAATGGGATCTCATAGGTATCTCCAGGGTGGATGACATGGTTGTTAAAGGAGAAGTCAAGACCTTTCCCCAACTGCAGGCCGAATATCAGTTGGGAGGCTCGGAGTTTTTCCGCTACGCCCAGCTGAGGCACGCGTTGATTTCTGCTAAGCCAGCGGAGGGTGATATCCCCGAAAGCTCCCCCTTGGAGGACAGGATCCTGGACGGCCATATGCCTGACAGCGCTATTTCATTGTCCTATAAAAAACTGATAAATGTTCGAACTGATCTCCTCCTGTGCTTGAGAGAACAATGGGTGGCAGACGGCCTGGAACTTGACGACGAGGACTGACAGAGTGCAGTGTCCTCCCCTAAGGAGGTCGCCATCTCCTCGCGTCTCCGACTGGTGCAATTCAAGATCCTTCACCGGGTGTATGTCACCGGCCCCCGGCTTGTGCACATGGGCTTCTCGCCCGATGGCCTTTGTCGTCGTGGTTGCGGGGCTCTCGCTACCTTTATGCACATTCTGTGGGAATGCCCCGTTATCGCCCCTTACTGGGCGAGGGTACACCGAATTATGGGAGAGGTGACTGGTGTTGAGCTGGCTGCGGAGGCGCGGAGGTGCCTCCTCAACGTCTGGGAACCGACTGATTACAACACGGCGCAGACTCGTTGGGCGACACTAGGCAATATGATTGCTAAGCGAGATATCGCCCAAAAGTGGGGTGCTGCTACGGCCCCCCTGGTGGTACAATGGAAAGCCAATATGGATTGGTGTATGCTCAGAGAAAAGACGGTTTATGCTGCCAGGGGGAGGCCTCAGACGTGGAACAAAGTGTGGGGGGCATGGAATGCATACAGGGGTAATGTGTGCTTACCACCGGAACCTATTCCCCGGGACGAACACCTATCACCGTAGCCTGTGACACCAACTGTTTTATGCTGATTGTACTTCTCCTGTTCTTCCCCCCCCCCCCCCTCCCCATCCTTCTATTCATTCTTTTGTCGATTCTCTACCTGTCCTCCTCTGCCTCTGACCGACTCATACACGTCCTCGTTACTTCATTGCCTATCTTATGCGCCCTTTGGCGTTTCTTTCTTGGTTTGGTTATCTTTTATAAAAAATTAAAAACAACCTGCAATGTCCTGATGTAAATCGTCTTGCACTATTTTTCTCCTGATACAATGCTGCCTTGCCTCCGGGATGTTAGGCTGAATAGCTGTGTGCTCTTTTATAATAAAGGTTTTAAAAATTAAAAAAAAAATAATAATAATCTGATATAACATGTAGCGTCCAGGTGTTCCATTATCAGTGAACGGAGACTTGCTCTAGCAATCCCAAGGTCCTCTATTAGGGGTAGTATAGTCGAGCAGACTTCGGCTTAACAAAGAGGAGTGCAAGACATCTGCAAAAACACAATGATCATTAAATGACACACACAACTCAAGTAGGAGATCCACACCAGTTACAAAAATAGAAAATATCTTTATATATGGTTAGGCATCAGAGAAAAATCGTTCAGGTAAGTATGTTTTTAAATATGAATTATTTTCAGTTCAAAGAGTGGGCACAGCCATTTTTGAGTTCTGTATGTTATCCTATGGAAGGAAGAAAAAGTTCTGCAAACATGTAAAGTACTGCGACTCACAGGACCAATCTCCAGGACTTCAGGTGAGTGGTGGGCAAGGTCCAAGGCAGCATCAACAGTATGATAGCGCCACAAGGTTGGCCAGATAAAGGGTGCAAAACAGCGTCAGAAGCCCAATGTTATTCTTGGAGATATGTCTCTGCAAAAAGAGGCTGTAGGCTCTGTCTTGGAGGCCAGTTGGGGTGAACCAACAGAGAAGCTCAGTCCTCATAATGCTCGGTGACGTAGGGACACCTTTGCTCCTCTTCTGCATTGCCCTAGGTGACAAGTGCAGGTGTGTCCTTAGGTGTTGAGTTTTTCCTTACCTGAGCAGTCATGGTCCAGTCAAGGCTCAGGACAACTGGGAGACCATGGTGGCACCATTGGCCCACTTCGACTCGGGATTTGAGTGACGGATGCATTGGTGGCTTCAGTTGTCAGGTTTCGGCGGTTCCGAGGCACTATTTTAGGATTTGTTGCGAGAAGGTAGGAAGTCTTCCCAAATGTCTGGCGTCAATAACTGCAGGACAAGTCGACTTTGGCAAAGTTTTCGAGAAGGGATGCAGAAAGGCCAGCAGGGCTGGTACCAGGTCAGCTGGTTCTTCTCTCCTCTCTACTTCTGCGGCTCTTCGGTGTCCTCTCTCTTCTTCGGTCTTCAGGATCTGCTTCTCTGGTGCCAGGCACTTCCCTAAATACTGAATTTAGGGGCATTATGGAATGGACAACTGACCCTTGGGATCACTGCCCCCCGTATATGGCCACTTCCTTAGGGAAGTGGGCATAACCCTCTTCCAGAAATAATAAGTATGCATCACAAAGAGGGCTACTTCTGAAAAATCATGCTCTTCTCAGTGTAGCCCACCTTAGTGGTGGTACTAGCCCGGAGATGGCACGCCTACCTGACTAGATAATTTTCCCACCTGTCCAGGTGCCAAGGGGGTCCTGGACAAAGGGGGTGGATTTCTGCCCTGTGAGGGGAGCTAGATTCGCATTCCAAAGATGGCAGTTCTTTGAAGCCCGACCTGAGGGAGGCTGATCAGCAGGTCATCCTGTGGGATGGGGTGTTCCACCCTCTTCCTGGACCAGCTTTTTTTCTTGGCCTCTTGAGAACAGGGGCTTTTCCCCTTGGAGGTCAAAACAGTGGCAGGTTGGCAGAAACCAGTCGGGGAGCACACCAGAGGCTGGCATGTTTTCAGGGAGCACATCTAAGGTGCCCTCTGGGTGCATGTATTGGTGAATCCATCACTGGAATCAGTGTTGGTTTATCAATATGAGATGTTTGATACCAAACATCCATATTTTCAGTGTAGCCATTAAGTAGCTGGGGAACTCGTTTTCACTCGTGTCTAGCACAAGTTTAAATGGCTTCACTGTCCGCTTGCACTGACCAGCACTGTGGCAAATTTGATCTGTGATACTCGACTGTCACCTCCCGACCTCTGGTTGTCTCATAACCACTCTCTTTGCACTCTCATTAGACACCTGCCCTTTTCCTCCCAGTCTCTTCGCTGTATCTAAACCACCAGACGCCTCATTCCAACCTAGAGTCCCCAATCTGCAAAACTCCTCCCTGTACATACTTAACAGGTCCTGCATGTAAATCAAGCAATTAACCAAATACCCGTGCCCACAGTGCCCCCTAAATGTATGCATACATCACATTTAATTTACCAGTGCTTAGTAACATAGTTCTTTAGTGTGTTCCTTTCATGATAGTTCATCACCACCGCAGCAAACAATGCATGCCAGGTTTCTCTTTCGCAAATACAGCAAAGCAAGTGTATATGCATATGAAACAGCTTAATGTATGCAGACAAGCCTCAACAAACGTCTGGCTTTGAAAATGCACACACCTGTCCCAAAGACCTGCGCAACACTGAGGTAGTCTCATTCCTGATATGAGAAAGAGAATGTCAAAGGACTCTGAAGGACTACGTTGTGCAGGGGCAAAAACTGCATACACCATTGTGATCTAAATTAGGCTGCCTGCCCACCACTACAGTCAGAATTAGGAAAACATAAATGAAGTTAATTTTTTTAATAATTCTGAAGTGTGGTGGAAACAAACATTTTAATGCAATAACAATAAATCAGTATGCTAGGTAATGCCAGTCCTACACATTATCATTTGTGGACTATATCGTTTTATTAGTAAAACTGTATGTGGAAATGTAATAGTAATTTCAATTGAAAACTCTAAGGGCAGTGCCTACCACACCACCACACAACATTTATACTTCACTTTACTCTACTCCACTCTATGACACTTCACTCTACAGCACTTCACTCTATGACTCCCTACTCCATTGTATGCCACTCTACGCCACTCTACTCTACGCCACTTTATGCCACTTAACACTCGGCCACTCTTCTGCGCTCTAAGCCACTCCACTCCACTCTGCATCACTCTCTATGACTCTCCACTCTACGACTCTAGTCCACTCTAGTCCACTCTACAACTCTACTCCAATCTACGCCACGTTACTCCACTCTATGCTGCTTCCCTCTACTCTACAACACTGTGCTTTAATCTGCCACCCTCCACTCTACGACCCTCCTCTCCACTCTGTGTCACTTTATTCCACTCTGGGCCACTCCATTCCACTCTGTGCCACTCCACTCTACTCAACAATACTTCAATATGAAACTCCACTCTACAGCACTCTACGACACTCTACACTACTGCATTCTACACCACTCTGGCACTCCACTATACAGCACTCTATGCCACTCCACACTACGATAATCTACTCCATGCTATGCCCCTCCATACTATGTCCTTACACTCTATGCCTCTCCACTCCATACCCTTCCACTCTTCACCAGTCAATTCTATTGCTCTCCACTCTACTTCCCTCCATTCTGGGACACTCCACTTTGATATGCAACTCTAGGCCACTCCATTTTATGACACGCCAATCTAGGACACTCCACATTATGACAATTTACTTTACGACACTCCACTCTAAAAACTCTACACCACCTATGCCACTCTACTCTCTGACACTCTGCTCCACTTCATACCACTCCACTGTATGCTACCCTATGCCACTCCACTCTTCGACACTCTGTGCCGTTCCACTCTATGACACTATATGCCACTCAGGGACACACTACTCCACTCTATGACACTCTAAACAATTCACTCTATGCCACCTACTCCACTCTACAACACTCCACTCTATGACACTTCAGTCTACTCCACCCTGTGCCACTCTGCTCTAGGACACTCTGGGCCACTCCACTCAATGCCCCTCCATGCTGCACCACTTTATTCCATTCTACACCATTCCACTTTATGCCACCCAACTTCTACGCCACTCAACTTTATGATACTTTACGCTACAACACTCCACTCTACAACACTCCATTCTATGACACTTTACTCCACTCTATGCCACTCTGGCACAAGTCCATTCCCCTCCACTCTACACAACTCCCTCTATGCCACTTTGCTTCACTCCTCTCTGACACACGTCTCCAATCTACACCACTCCCCTCTATGACACTCCATTCTCTGACACTCTGTGCCACTCTACTCTATGACACTCAACTCCACTCTACTTTAAGATACTCTACTCTACAGCACTCCACTCTGCACCCCCACTCAACACCCCTCCACTCTGCGAGTAACTCTTCTCTACTCCAATCTACTCCACAACACGCCACTCTCCTCTATGCCGCTAACTTTTAGCCTTGCTGAACAGCAGCCACACTGATGGCTAAACCACATTGGTAAAGTCATTAGCTCTTGCATAGGTGAGGTCCATTGGCTTTTCTAATGTTTGCTTTTATTAACATAACTGAATAGAGTCCCCCCTCACCCCCACTGCATTTTTGTTCATGACCTTCCATTAATACCTAAATACCTGAAATAATGGGCCAACTCTGGATTTAAAAAAGGATTTGGGGAGTGGAAATAGAAAGAGGGTAGGGGTTTGACACATAGAGAATGCAGCATACCACGCAGAGGTTTGAAGGTGGAAGCCTTGCAGCCTACCTCTGCACTGTAGATTGAGTGATCATTTAGGAAAAGGAGGGGTGATGCTAAAGGTCATTGTAAGTGCACATGTTATCAGTGTGAAACTTAAATCAAAGTAGGTCTGAGGGTCCAACTAAAAGCCAACCACTTTCTCAGCCTCATCTCCCTGAAGTTGTAACAAAGTTCTCTCATTGACCAGCAAAATCAACGGTCCCTTATCCTACACATCTCGCCTGCCAAGCAATTGGACCCTGTGGCAACCAGGGCCACTGGGTGGAGTGGTGTAGCAAGGGTGCCATTGACCCTCAGACAACTGAACCACCCAGGTCCAAGTCTAAATCTATCAGTGACGGTTCCCCCTTGTCATGTTGGGGAGGATGACAGTAGACTTTCCTGAGGTAGTATAGCCCACCAAGCTATGGAATCTTAAGGCCAGCAAATTTGGCTAAGGCAGTCAAGCAACTGTGTGTTCAGTTCATGTAGAGCACCTGACTGCCTAACACACACATGAAGAGTGTCTGTCAAGCTGACTTTTATCAAGCCTGACAGACACTCTTCGAGCACCGGAAAAAAATGGAGGAGTTGGTGCCTCCATTCTAAATGACCGGCCACTGTTGCTATTACACCATGGTGACATTGTACCTCATTCACTCTTAATAGCTGAGCATCTGGCTAGGTGCCAACTTCCAGGGCTAGTGCTTCCCAGGCTGTTTGAAGCATGAGCAGCATAGAGATAACTTACTAGTCTTAGGCCTCCACACTCAAATCCTGCGCTGCTTTACCAAAGACAAAAGTAGGGACTGTGGACCTAAATTTTTGAAGTGATGTAAACATGTTCTGGGCAGAGGCAGAAGGGAGTCGTTGGCGGTTGCCTAGACCACACTGGCATTTGTACTGCATTTGTTTACCTGTTGAGAAACCCTCAACGTTATTTCCTCTTGGGCAAGTGAATTGTTACTACTTCTGTTGGGCATGGATGGGAAAAGGGTGTTGGTTAAAATGTAATCTATAAGTGTTGAGTTTGATGTCATGCATTAAAGCATGGACAGTATGCTTCAGATTTGGCACAGTGGTGCATGTAAAGAGAGAATACTTTTGAATAGACAAACCATCAGGGTTGTGGTCTGAGGGTCACATGAATCCTGATTTTGCTCAATTCAAATCTTGATTTCTTTTCAGAATTTTCGAAGGTTGCTGATGGTCCTTATTCTCTTATATCTCGATAAATACCATAGAGCATTTGGAACCAAGAAGAAACTTTGTAGCAGGCTTGATTTTATCCTTCTGTAAAAGTTTAGTACCTTTCTGGCTGCCATGTTCTAGATTATTTGCAGTTCGCTGGTTCAATTACTAAATAGTCTGATGTAGAGCTTATTGCCTATCAAGATGTGCTATCACAAGCCCTAGGGATTTCTTGTAGTATGCTCATGGTCTAGAATTAAAACATCATCCCTTAATTGTCTATCGATTGAAGTGAAGTGTTGAGTCCGTGACCGCACCAAAGTCTCCATCTCAGATGATATGGGTGGCTACTGTTCCATTATTGGTATGCAAAAGGATATACAGTGAAGATTTTGTCAAGGTCCCCAGGTGAATATTCTGGCTTTTCAATGACTTTTGAAATAATTCCGTAGCATTCATGATCCACTGCCAGTAGACAATTATCAAGTTCAGAATTCTTGACTTTTGCTGGACATTCCAGCTTTCAGATTTGAGTGTTGACAGCATAATTGTCACTGGTAAAATCGAGGGAGCTCACAAGAGCAGGAAGGGGGATAGTCAAACAATAAAAAGAGAGGGCTAACTTTGAACACTATGGATGCCTGCTTCACAGGCAAAGCATGAAGATTTGAAAGGCGGTAAAGGGACACTTTTTGTTTTGTCATTAAGGGTGCATTTAATCTAATAGAGGGCTGTGCCCCAATGCTGATATCATGTAGTCTTTAGGCTAGTTGTAGGGAGTCTGCCATGTCAAATGTGGTAAGTAGTAGTGCAGCCTCTGTGTTAGCATTAGTGATGTTTCAATGCTGCTTCCAGGTCTGAAGCCATTTTGTATGACAATCTGTTTTATTTTGTTACTTGAACATGAACTACCTTGAAAAAACAAGATATAAGAGGCATTTGACAAAACAGGAAAACCTGGGTCTGAGGAATGTCTCGATTTAAAATCTTTTATACTAGTGTTCATCATATGCAATAAAAGGGTTCTGATTATCAATATATGGTGAGGAATCCAAGTTGCTTCCTTTGGAGTCATAAATTGTCTAATAGAAAATACAGGTGGCCCTCGACCTTGCGTGAACACAATGAGACCAGTGGGTAATGTGTTCAGATGTCCGACATGGGGAGTGCATGTTTACTGCGTGTGCGGGGCACCGATTGGCTATATGTTCCTAACTCATGTGGCATTTGATTTTATAGTATTTTAGTAGCGCAAATACTCTCTCAGGCCATGTGTGCTTTATTAGTGCCAATCTCTCTTGAACATTGTAATGTCGCTGTGCCTATCTGTGGGACTGATCTAAGGTTTCGTGTTTGTGAGTTTGGCTGCTCCCTAAATTCCACCCCACCTGTGACATATCAATCAGTGGCCTCTGGCCTAGGTCTCAGAGCTTGCCGGACAATGTATTTGCGAGTCAGGGTTGATGGGGAGTTCACAGTGGGCGCAGTCATGAATAAAGACTCAATTTTGTTCTTATAAACGTATTGTTTTCTATATTAGCATCAACTTTTTCCATATTAACAGTGAGATCAGGGTTGAGATATGAGGGAACGCTATCTTAATAATGAATTTCCTTATAATGGATCCATTGGATATCAGTTTGTAATATGAGAAATCTGCCTGGTCAAGTCCCTGCTTCTTTAGTATACGTTTTAAGTAAGATATTTTAGCTCACTTAGAAGATTTGATAATCGCTGTGGAGTGGCAGCAGAGGATTCTAGGAGAACGTTTCTAAAAATGTTTGCAGGACAATGATTTGATAGAGCCTGTCATTTTTATACCTTTACTTAGATAATTTGTTTCCTTTCCTACTAGTAGGTTGAAAGAGCACAGTTTAGAATAGGTGGTCTAATTACCCTGTTTTGGAGGAGCAGGCAACGGTAAGGCTATTTATTGTTGCTTCACACAGAGTTCCTGTCGGTATTATATGCTTGGTGAGGTGCTGACTGGGTTACAGAATTCAGTGAGTTCTTTTGGAGAGCTCAATGGTTGGGCATGTTGTATCAGAGATAGGTTGACAGTAGTGCGTGCTCTGCCTATTTAATGGAGGTTAATCAGATTCTTTACTGCCTTTAGGGCTGTTAATTAGTACTAAAATTGTACCCTTTACCTCCTATTCTTTCGTAGGATTTAGTTTCAGTCTTTAGGAGGTGAAACAACTATTATGCGGTACATATTTTTTGCAGGACCACCATATTGAGTGGCCCAGGGGTGTGTATGTTTCTATTATGTACCAATCACCTGTATTTGTTAAAGAAGGTTGCACTTGTAACCTCCTAGATCTGCCAGTCATATTCATCTGTGTAAAGGAGGACTGCCCTTTTGCTGCATTTTTAGGGTATGAGAAAGACTTAAGTCTCCTGCTTTACAGAATTAGTGCTGCAGAATGAAAAAATGCTTCCATTGATGTTGTCCATGCTGCAATCATTTTTTAGGTCTCGTAGCGATACAGCGCGTCAGCGCTGTACTCGCCGAGATCTTTTGTCACGGACTGTGCTTCCCAGGAGACAGCCTCGGCCACGCGCATTGCCTCTTCAAGGAGGTGATTTCCGCTGGCCACGCGCTCGCGAACGCGCTCAGCTGCTGTCTCCTGGGAAGCAGCAACACCACACACGCATGCGCATACACACACACACAAGCGCCCATGCAGGCACGCACATACATACATACAGAGACACCCCCCCTCACACATACACACACGCGCGCACACACACACACACACAAGTGCACCGAGGCCCCCCCTCCCCCGCCGTCATCGTCGCACACATACATACACACACACACAAGCATACACACACACACAATTGCACCAAGCCCCCCCAGCCTTTTGGAACTTACCTGGCCAATGTCGGGGACTCTGCTCTCAGCACGCGGCGCCCAACCTCCTGCTGGCGCGGCCCCGGGGCTCTACACCGCTCACAGGAGCCCCGGGCCGCGAGACGCATCGACTCCGCCTGCCTCCTCTTCCGGTCTGGACGTGGCCCCGCCCCCGTCACAGGCGACCGTGCCTGACTTCCGGGGCGGCCGCGGCGGGCTTCCGGGGGCATTTAGGATGCTGCTGCTTTAAATTTGCCCTGCACCAAGCTTGTGTTATTTTGGGAGAGTAAGTGTGAGTGTGCCTGTGACATGGGCAGGATGGATAACGATTGGTTGAAAAGTAATGCCAGGTCTTTGGCGAAAGTCTGCAAATGCGTATTCATTATATTTGACCCCAATCCCTTTTCTCTCAGAGTACTCTCATCTTTTTGTTTTGTCAGTGGTGGCACCCGTTTCCCAGCGTGTTAATTATGTAGCCAAATAAGGACTGACAATATGCACATTCCCAAAGAAAACTTTTTTTTCAGATACTTAACTAAATCCTTGTAGATGCCAACGGCTGTCAGTCACTGTCTATCCATATGAGGCCTCAACAATTGGTTTTGTAATAATTACTTGTCTTTTCTATAGTGCTGGCTACCTCGAGGTCAAACCTGTGCCCTTCCGGTTACAGGCGAACAACCCAGACACGGCATCAAAAGGGGCACATGGTGCATAACATTAAAAGGAACTTTGCTACCACTCGTATTTTTGAATTCCCGTTGCTCGTGCTTGTGCTGCCCAAATCCAAATCCGATGCCCCAAATGAATGGGTCTGGAGTCTCCAAATGGCACTTGTTGGGAAGGGGGAGGCAGTGTGTGTTATTTATATATCTATACAAAGTCACATTTATAACATTTCTCAGATTATACTGTGTTAGTGAAGGCAGATATCTATTTATATACTGTGAGTGGGATTACATCTTTTACTTTATATATTATCTTGGAATGAGAGTACACCATCACAAGAGCCACCAAACGCCTGCACACTCACACAATCCCAAAGCCTGCGCTCTCGCACCATCACAAAACCTGCACTCTCACACCATCACAAAAGCCAGCAAGCCCAGACCGCTCCAAAGCCTGCGCTCTCACACCATCACAAGAGCCAGCAATCCCAGACTGTCCCAAAGCCTGCGCTCTCACACCATCCCAAAACCTGCACTCTGACACCATCACAAAACCTGCGCTCTCACACCATCACAAAACCTGCGCTCTCACACCATCACAAAACCTGCGCTCTCACACCATCACAAAATGCTTAGAAGTACAAAAGTAACTTACAATATTATTATAATATAATATTATTGCAAAAATTGCTTAATATTTTGCAACAGCTATCATCTTGCAAATCATCTTTATACACCAATACAGACTTTGCTAAAAATGTAATGCAATGTCATATACAATGCCAATAACTCAAACTTTAATGCTGCGAGACCTATTGCATTGCAAATGCTTGTTTATTTTGGTGCACTTTTAATTTGGGCATGACCTTGTTAGTGAATCTTTTAGACTGATAACTCCAGTAATAGATTGAGCATCATCCTGGATGCTGCAAAAGCAGTATAGTTCCCATAGTGCACCCCATGTTAGTCCTTGGCAAACCCTCCTGTCGAAGAGATGTTGACTTGGTCATTGTCAGCTCCCTTGGTAGTCCTAAACTCTGCACAGGGGAGTGGCAAAGAAAAAAAAAGAGAACGACTGTGACCTTTCCGGGGACTATCACTAAGTTACTAGCTCCCTTTACTGTGTCCTAGGAGATGAAAAAAGACACAACCGCACACACCACTTATGTACGGATTAAAAAATACACACACGCGCGCTCTGACTTGATTTACAGAAGTCTATTCCCATCAGTGTTCATAGAATCGGGATCACCCGTGGCTTATAAACATTTGCAGCTCTTGAAACGCCCAGGAATTGCCGGCAGCGTGTAATCCTACAGTTTTCATCCTCTCGGTGAGTAACAACTGAGGCAGGAGCTTGCTGAGAAAGACCCTGTCAGCCTTTTATTGCTATGTGTGTTATTGGGGAACCGTTTTCCATTTATTTATTGAATTTAAATGCGGTTGTATTAAGAGTGCGATGACTGTAAATATTGCCTCAATTCCAGCTTCTCCAGAGCTCATTACAGCAATCTGCAGAAAGAGCAGCACTTGTGTTACATTTTTAAATAAATGTGCCTAACAAAATTAAATTAAAAGGTAAACATGAAAAAACGCAGCTTTTAAAGTTATAGAGTAAATAGTTCGTAGACGCAGCTTTTTTTTTTGGGGGGGGGGGGGGGGTGTCCATAATACAACTTAGATCCTGGAACCCCAATTAAAAGACCTAAAAGCAAGTAGACTGCCTCTCCACCTGATCCCAATATCCTCTTATACCCAAGAGAGTGAACTAGGGAAAAGATTTGTGGGGAGCCTCACTCTATCAATGACATGGAGAACAAGGATTGGAAAAGGCAATAAGTTTCAGCATTGAAAGGTATTAACTAACATATTGGCTTTCTCTGTGTGTGGCCATTATTTTATTTTAATTTATTGTTCCAAGATGACAAGTACCCAACTTAGATCAGTGAATTAGATATAACATGGTGTGTAACAGTGCATTTTCAGGAAAGGAGTGTTATATATTTAATTGTTGTCTTTCTTGATTCTTTTTTCTATTTGTCCTTCAATAAAAAATAAACTGTTAAAAAAAAGAAAAAAAGGAGTGGGCTCGTAGCAATTTGCAGCTGCCAGTCCCTCTAAAAAAATAAAGAAAATATATAGATAAAAATAAACTGCATTGGCATTGCAGAACCTTAAGGGGTGGGAGTTTAAGAAAAGAAACCAAGAAGAACCTGTGCAGAACCGGGACGGATGGGAGATGCAATAACCGGGAAGGAGCAACATGGAGAGTGTAGGGAGAGCATTGAACATGGAGGAAACTGTGAGAGAAAATAATTGCACTTTCATTGAGTGCTTAAAAAAATCAAAAATGAGTTCCCAGATTACAGCTCTGGGCGAATGCAACTATAAGAAATACTCCCAGCACCTATAGATGTATGGAACAAGACGTATTCTTCTTTCCAGTATGATGCATACATTGAAGACCAGCCAGTGACTTCCATTTCACATCACACATTCCAGAGACACTCTGTTTTCATTTAGAACACTACTATGTTATTCTGTATGTTATCTATGCAAAAGAACAAAACACTACAAAGTCGACCAATCAAAAGGATGATCATGGGAGAAATAGAAAAAGCAGAGGAAAGAAAGCCATCAAATATCCAGCAAGGACATGAGATTAACAAGAAAGCCAACCAAGGACAATGTTGTATTTTAAAGTTTCACATTAGTAGACAGGCTCTATTGGCAGGCAGGTACAGGAACGGGTAATTTATTAAGGAACCCCCCGGAAGCTATGATATAACCAGCTCAGCCCTGATCTGCAGACAGAAACTCCAAACTAACATGGCTAGAGCACTCACACTAACAACATCATGCATTCCTCATAACATTCCACATCAGGTTAAGACCAGAAGACACAACAGGCTGGAAAAGAAGACAGTATATCACAGGTGAGAAATGGGCTGACTAAAAGTCCACTGTTTGCATAGGTATTTTAAAAATAGAGAAAAGCAGCAACACCTTGCATGAAGATGGAGCAAGCTGCAAACAAGAATGGACAATGTAAGACAATGACTCAGATAGTGTACAGATCTCTAAAGGATCACCTTTTATTGGTGCAGACCAAAATCAGAAAAAAACAGAAAGAGCATGTTTATGTTGTACCAGAAAACTTTGAAGGTAAACAACAGGACTTGGACCCTGGCCATGACGTTTAACTTTCAGAAACCATTGAGGATGCTAAATATCCTCCATCATCTCATGTGAAGAGTATCAGCATGTGCACTTTCACATTGTTTACCACAGCTATTAGGAATGGCAGGCCATATTACAGAGGTTGGAATCTTGTGAGCTCTTGCAAACACCCTTCATTTCCGGGGAGTTGTTGGGTACCTGAGAGGAAGCCATTACCATCTGAATGTGACATATTGCTTGGACTTACACTGTAGGAAGTAGAGTCTGTTACCCAATTGAGAATGGATATCTGGATCTCTAATTCTCAAGCCTTGTCTCTGTGTCCCAGCTTTTGAACCAATGCTAACCAAAAATATTCACTTTATAGTTTTTAATCTATTGTTACGTAATTGAGACTCTCCTTTGGGCCAGGAATGGGAAGAGCAAGGGTGAATACTCTCCTGAAATAATCACTAACCATAAGAAGACTTGTGGTCTATGCCTATTACCTGTCCTACTGACTACATCACTCTAGGTTCTCTGAAAGCACAAATATAAATAATGTATGTGCATGAGCAACTGCAAATGATGGCAAAGATCCTATTGAAGTGAAATCAGTTTGGTCTATTATCCAGCACTGCTTCCTTAAGCAGAACCTGCACAAACAGCCTTACATCAAGGTTTTGCAGCTACTCCTCACATCCAGAAGATGAAAAGTGATGGACAGGTTTCTTCTCTTACACAGCAGTGCTAATAGTGAAACGCCTCTTGTGTGTCTCCTCAATCCTGTAGTCTGGTAGACTTTCTTACTTCTTAAATATTTCTCTCTGTAAAAACTCATGTAATCCAGGCTGTAGAGACCCAGAGAGGCAAGGGATTCGAAGTTAACATTCTGCCATCCCTTCTCACTGTGGATTTCTTCTTGCTAGCTATGACCAACAGGTTGAAGAGCATATATGTAGAAAAAGCTGTTACCATATCCAAAGTATTGGAAAAATAAGCATTACTGGTGGCTCTATATGTTCTAAGTACAATTGAACGTATTCCTGTCACCATTTTTGGCAGAGCCCCTGGATAAGAGGCGAATGACGGATAGCCAAATCCTGCAACAGGAAGGGACCATAAAGACAAAGTTGGGGACTCAGATAATATATTATGACCAACTAGTACGTCTGTGTATGAACTAGTCATATTTCTATTGTTTTTAATTGAGGAACCAATTCTCCCAACTGGCAATGACATTGAGTTTATTTTTACAGTTTTGTCTTAATCAGCTTAACACATGAAGCTCTCGGTCCAGGTAGTTCACTTCTCCCAGTGATGAAGTAAGCTGCTCTGTGAGCATGTTCTTTACACAGTCCTAAACAAACACAAGCCATGTTTGTGATAAGCCCTTCATAGAATATGGCCCATTCAGCGTGTGGGACTACTGCAACTGAATATGGAAACATAGACTCATCACATGGTTAAAGATTCAAAATTCTTGGGATATATGAAAAAGAGGTTAAGAGTTTTCTGTCACGTGTTTTAGCTCTTAAGCTACTGCTATTGGCTAATTGTCAGTCATGGGCGACATGTATGTCAGTAATTAGAATGTTATGGCTTTTCCTTCATATAGTCTGTGAAGAAAGCTACACATTGACATCTAAGCTGGGAAAAGTCACAGCAGATGAACAGAAGCTTCCAATATCCAGGGACCTAATATAGACTGTCATTTGTAGAACGAAAATGAAGATTGCAAGGTCTAGCCACTCAAGATTTACTCTGAGACTAGAAACACGAGGAACTGGGAAATGTAATTGATATGGTATTATTTGACGAAATGATTTTAATTCCTCATTATGAGTTTTACCAACCTTTTCTCTGCTCCATATAATATCTTCCATACCCCAAACGTTTTCATCTCTTTAAGACCAGGGCACTCTTGCAGCCGAAACACCCTTTCAACTGTTTTTTGCGTAAAGTAAACGTAGGTTTGCCATTGCAAAATATTAATTTGGTTGTTCAGCCTCACCCACGGAAAAGAAGTTCAGATCTCTTGTCCTCAGTCTTACACTGTTAGAGACTCATTCCACATTGATGATGGTGGGTTTTCTCTACACTGCTACCAATTTCCCTACTCTACATTTCACTCTATGCGCCGTTCACCTGCAAGAACTATTCGCTACAATTTCGGCGGATGTCTCCATCAGGGCTTCCGGGAAAACGATGGTACACCGGAGGGTCCTTTGCTGAGGAGCTACAGAAGAAATACTAATCTGTTTTCTTTTGCCAGCAAAAATGGAGTGAGAATGCTCCAAATCTTGAATCTCCTCGACCGGATTGGGCACTTTAGTAAGCCAATCTTCACGTGAAAATGGCCACTAATGCTGAATCCTGGAACCTCCACCCACATGTCACTTTTCTGAGCATGTTATTTGTACAAAATGCTGTCTAGGTCGGTCCCTCTGTGACCTGTTTAGCCTTTTAAAAAAAAAAAAAGCAGTTTACACTATACAACTGAATACCCAGACAGAATAACACACTGGTAAGGTACCCAAAAATATGAAATTCTTATTGTTCTCTGCAAAACAGTCTCTATACCACGGAACACGCTATGTACAAAAAGCAGATGTTTTAGTATTATTTTCAGCTATTATTTCTCACACTGCTTTTGTTTCCATGTGCTTCAGGGGCCCTGTCTTTTGTGTAAAGAGATTTTATCATTTACACGCTGTCAAGAGTTACTGTGGAGCCTTGTAAATAAATGAAACTAATTCGATGAAATGAGCATCCGTGGACCACGTGATTTCCTCCTGGGTATTTAGTCTTAAGTACTTGACCCATGTGAAAGTTATCACTTCGGAGTCCTGTGGGCTTTCTGCAGGGTACTTTATCCCTTCTTCATCCTGTGATGGATTTATGAAGTTTGGCCGTGTTTACACAACCTCTGCTCGACTGGTTTATTATTCCTTGTAAAATTAATCTGTGAGAATCCTGTGAGGCGGTGAAGATAAAGTTGCTGTGTACCGGGGGTTGTGGTTGCTGCGGAGTTGGAATGGAAATTAACCTTTTCTGTTGAAGGAATTTTTGTCAGTCTCGACTTCATAATCTTAGCGAGAAATTGGAGAGTAGAGGAACTCAGCGAAGGCCTGGACTTGTGTTCTTGGGTCTAGGACAATGAGCTGCTCGCTTTTGCATGTGTTCTGGTAGGACGATGGAAAGATAAATAACTATTCAGAAGTATGACTAATTGACTTGTGTCCAGACTGGAGATCACTATTTAGTGTGATGCATAATTAGCTGCAGGTGTTAGCCAAATATTGGAAAGACTTTTCCACATAGCACTGACGCTATTCAGATAGGACTTAACAGTTTTTGGTGCAGATACTCAGAATCTGTCCCTTTGCGACCGGTATTTTTGCATTTGGGATGCATCATCCCAAAAAGTAAAAATTGCAAATTGAGAACTCGCTAAATTGCGATTGTTTGCATTTAAGGAATCTCAAATTGAGATTCCTTAAATGCAATGCCTGAAAGTATCAAAAATAGCGAATTCGCTAATAGGGCACGCAATTACCACAAAGTAAAACTTCATGGTAATTTGTAAAAACTTTGAAAATACACTCAAGTGCATTTTTCAAGGTTTCATGTTGCGCACACACATGCCCTAAGTGCATGTGTGTGCGCAACATATGTGCACAGATCAATTTCAGGGGTGCAACAGGGTGTCCTTTTGACACCCCTGCACCCTTGAAATTGCAATCTCAATTTGCGAATCGCTAATTGCGATTCGCAAATTGAGATTGTCTTCCCATTCATTCCTATGGGCCTCTAGGCCCATAGGAATGAATGGGGAGGTATTCCTTAATTGCGACTCGCAATTTGCAAGTCGCAATTAAGGAATTCTAAGAAATCGCTATTTTTTATGCGATTTCTTCATGCATACCATTTTTCTATTCCTTATTAGTGAATCCTTATTTTTCGCTAATAAGGAATTGCAAAATGGTTGCTTGATGTATCTGACTGTTTGTGACCTAATTGCACCTTCGGAGTAAAAAACCTATGTCAAACTAGAGCTGATATCCTGATATTATAGAATTGCGTTTCAAAGGTTCGTAAGTGTAAGCGCTATATAAATTACGCGGAATTACTGCAAAATTATGTGAGAATCCATGTAATCACTCAAGACTATTTTGTTAGCAGAAAAATGCCTTCTCGCATCCAAAATTGAACAGAAGATGCATTCTGCACTTAGAAATAGTGCGAAATGCAACAGAACATAAACACGAACAACAGCGTGAACTTTCCTTAAACTTACTATCAGCATTTAGTGCAATTTTTTGTTGTTGATTTCAACGTGTTTTATTAGTAAGTTTTGTATACATACATAGTACAGTAATAGCGTTGGCAGTGGCTTGTGGACGCCCTTAGGGTTACAACAGGCGTGGCAGGCTTCATGGCGGAGCATATATCACATAATCGATAGTGTAGGCTTATAGTTTGAATCTTGTTGCACCCTCGCTCGGAAAAAAAGAGAAGAGTAGGAGATAAAGAAAGGAGGGTGAAGGAAAAAGGAATGGAGATAGAGATAGGTTATCATGTGGTCCTACAATGTCGAGCACCGGTGGCCAGTGGTGGGTTGGTGGCCCGTACTGATCCCTTTCAGGGGGGTTCAAGTAGGCCCAGGTGTTTGTCCAGGGATGCCCACATGTCGCCCTTCGCTGTATGGTTGGGAGTGTGCATTGCCGTAATGTTGTCTGCCCCCCTTAGAAACGTAATTCAGTTGAACCAGCTCTTGAAGGTTGCTTTCCCTGTGTTTTTCCAGTTCGCTAGTATTGTTTTGACTGCTGCTGTGAGGAGAAGATGGTCGCTGTCCTCTTTGGATCCCAGTTCTGGGGCCATGAAAGCTGTTGCTAGTCCCACAAAGCCTGGCTGTATATCCTGTCCCACTATCTTTGTGATGAAATTTCTTATTTTGACTCAAAAGTTTCTGACTCGGGTGCAGTGAAAGATTAGGTGTGCAAGATCCCCTCTCTCCTTATTACAATTCTAGCAGGTGTCGTTCTCTCTGACCCCTACTTCCGCAAGGCGGGCCGGTGTCCAGTATGCCCTGTGTTGGAGCCAGTATTTTGTTTGTGCCACCTGGGGGGAGATTTTGTTCTGGGAGGCGGATGTCCACAGGCGGCCTTTCTCTTTTTCATTCAATTGCCTGCCTAGAAGTTCCTCCCAGAACCCCATTGTCTTAGTGTTGAGTTTTGACGTTTTTGGACATAGAAGTTTATATATGTGGGAGGTCTGGTGGCCTATCTTGTTCAGATTGCTCATGTATTGTATGATGGAGGGTGTTCTTTTGTCCAGGCTGGCTTTTGTGATGGCCGCTTTGATTTTGAGGAACACATAGAATTTGACTACGGGTAGGCTATGGAGGTCTTTAAGTGCGTCAAAAGTTAGTGGTGTGTTGTTCATTTCCAGTTGTGTGGGAGTGGATATGCTCTTCCCGTACCAGGTGGTGTTAGCTAGGAACTTCCCTCTATATTTAGCGCAATTTTTTAACAGCAAGATGCACCCTTGTGTCCAGAGTAGACACAAGCATGCATTTTGTGCTAAGAAAATATTGCTGTGCTTAACAACAACAGGAACAACAACACAAGAAGACACTCAGTCTCACTAAAATAGTTGTTTCTGTGCTTATTTTCACCCCCAAATTACTCCTAATTACTCTTGCATGATTATTGGTAATTCTGGGTCAAAGAGTAAACCGGAATTACTCCCTCGTAATTCAAATGAATCCCAGGCCCTTAAAAAATCAGTTAAATACAATAAAACTATAAATGACATACTTTCACTCGTATACTCAATGGTGAATCTTTCCACATTAGCAACTATGTTGTTGGGTTTTTAGACAATATTGGGTGGTGCCAAACACATAAGCTTGTGGGTAGTCACCAAGTATTCCCAGACAGGTTCCAGCCATGGAAATACCTCGAATTTTTCTGCTTTCAATAGTCCTGTTTAGAGTAACCACATTTGCATAATAGGAATGCCTCTGAAATTGATGGTGGTGTATGTGATGGGCATTCTTCTTGACTAAAATGCTTTTTTGTCCCCCTTACTTTAAGAGGTTCGAGGAGGGAGGTCGCTCGCCTCATCCCCTTTAAAATTTATGATGGGCCTCTGTGTATTGTGCCCCCGGGGTCGTGATCAGCTCTAGGAGCAGTGTGCCACTCTCCCTATTGAATATTGTGCTGGGCCCCGTGGGATGAGGTCTCTGGGTCCGTGAATGGTTAATGGAGGAGGGCGGCATGCACCCAGTACCCACATTATTGATTTGGGCCCGGGCGATGCATACCCCGGTTCCTTTAGAAGAATTGAGGAGGGGCGGACGCGCCTCATCCCCTTGCTATTAAATTGCAAGCAGGGGCGGCCTTTGGCATGTGCAAGCTGTGCACCTGTCGAGGGCCACCAAACCCCAGGGGCCTCCACGCCAATATATATCCTTAATATAATAATCCTCTGAGGATGGATACATATTTGTGTGGTGGCCCCTGGCAGGGATTTGGCAGTCTCCGGCTCTGTTCCACTTCCTAACACCCTGACCGCCCTCCTGAGCTGAGGGGGGCTCTGCCCCCCTGGACCCCCTCTTCCGGGGCCCCTACCTTCGCTTCCTGCCCAGGGCCGCCATGAGCCTAGAGCCGCCCCTGTTGCAAGTCCTGGTGGAGGGGGTCCACAGGTCCGAAATCAGGAATCCCAGGGGAGCGATGTGGCCCAAGGAGCAGGGGGAAAACCCCATCTGCCAATTAAAACAGTCTATTTTTTTAAGTTGTTCCCCAGGACTCCTCCCCAAGAGTTCGTCAAACCTAACTATCCCAATATACAAATATACACATATTGTAATACCGTAATTTCTCAACAAGCATTATCAAGAACAGTAAGTCTGGCGTGAAAGGAGTGTTGACTGCACCTATTGGCTGGGGATTTTAATCTTCCCATGGACCCTACCCTAGACAGAGATTCACGATGCCCCTTTAGGCCTAAT
This sequence comes from Lissotriton vulgaris, assembly GCF_964263255.1. Taxonomy (NCBI): domain Eukaryota; kingdom Metazoa; phylum Chordata; class Amphibia; order Caudata; family Salamandridae; genus Lissotriton; species Lissotriton vulgaris. The sequence continues at coordinate 660,931,828 of NC_141693.1, forward strand.
AAATCCCACAAAGCTTTTCTTAACCCATGCAAGCGCTTTCACTTTGTGGATGCGTGGAGACTACAAAACCCCATGGACAGGGACTACACATTCTATTCCTCACCGCATGACTCTTTTTCTCGTACGACTATATTCTTATAACACAGAATGGGGTCCCTAGAATAGAAGACACGTCAATAGAGCCAAGAGTTATGTCCGATCACTCATGAATTTCCCTTTCCATAGCCAACGTGTAGCTGTCCTCTCGACAAACGTCGTGGCGTTTGAACGATGAAATACTGGGCAAGAAGCAACACTGGATTACTATCCAGTCTGCTATTAACTCATACCTAGAGCATAATAAGAGGGGAGATACTACTGACCTCGTCCGTTGGGAGGCCCTGAAAAGCACTATTAGGGGTGTGCATTAAAATTAGATCAGCAATGAATAAAGATCATAATATGAAATTGGAAAACTTACAGAGTGAAATATTGGCCCTAGAGAGTAAACACCAGATGGGCAGGGATGGTGCGACACTGAATGCATTGGCCAACAAGAAATATGAATATAATAAAATAGTGAGCGAAAGGGCGGGGTATGGTTAGATAGGAGACAGAGGTTTAATCTCTGTGACTCAAAATAAAGCGGGTAAGAGCCGGGCCTCGTACTTGAAGTTCAAGATACAGAAGAACACAATTAATGTCATTAAGGATGCATCAGGGGTCGCTCACTCGGAGCCAGATAAGATAGCAGAGGTATTTAAGGACTTTTATGAAACTTTATATGCCAAGAATGTGTCGGTAGAAGAGAACAAGATTCAGGACTATTTAAAGAATGCGACCTCCCAATGCTCTCCCCTGAAGAGCAACTACACCTTAATGCACCGATCACGACCACTGAAATAGAACAAGCGATTGAATCATTAAAGTGCGGGAAGGCACCCGGCCCCGATGGGTTCACAGCTAGATATTATAAAACCTTTCCCTCTCTGTTGGTGGAGCCTCTCATGCACCTGTTTCGGGAAATAAATGATTCAGTTGAAGTTAAAGGCACCCTGTCTGAAGCTATAATTGCAGTTATCCCAAAGATGGTAAAGACCCTTCTCTCCCAAAAAACTATAGGCCCATTTCCCTCATTAATCTTGACTGCAAACTTTTAGCCATGATCCTCTCTGCTCGCCTTCAGCTGGTACTCCCTCAACTGATCCACCCTTCTCAAGCAGGGTTTCTAAAAAACAGATTGTCCAGTGACAATACTATGGTACTAGCACACGTTTTGTAGAAAGCGAAACTCCTAGACACACCCAATGCGGCAATAACATTAGACGCCGAGAAGGCTTTCGACAAAGTCGACTGGTCTTTCCTGGAAGCAGTCTTACATAAGTTCAACCTGGGAGAAACATTCACGAAGCAAGTAATGTCCCTCTATTTTTGTCCCACAGCAAGGGTTAGAGCAGGTGGTTCTTTCTCCTCCTCTTTACGTTTACAGCAGGGTACAAGACAAGGGTGCCCCCTATCTTCTTCTTTGTTTCTGTAATCTGCAATCGAGCCATTCCTCTACCACATAAGAAATAATGACGCGATTGCTGTAATTCCATTTGAGGGATGTACTATAAAACTCACCGCGTATGCGGATGATGTACTAATTATGTCAGAAAAAGCAGGTGGAGATCTAGAGAATTAAATCACTATATATTGTTTATTTCACTCAAATATGAGGTGAACCATTCCAAAAGCAATAGGGGGCGGTGGGCAAGCCTCCTAGGGTAAGAAACAATGGGGAAAAAAATTCAGAAAGGGTAATAAAATCCCAAATTACCTGAGCGTGGTTACCACTTGGTCAAAACACTGGGAATAAACTGTTAGAGGGACTACCATGATCATTAACGTATTTACCTTGTAAAAGGAGGACCGATAGGATAGCCATCCGGTCGGGTCAAAATCGCCTCGATAATTATCTGAATGCGAAAAGGACCGTAATTAGGACAAATGTTGCCGAAGGAGCAGCAAGGTTACTACATAACAGATAGTTTGAGGAAGCGTGATACTATGTAAAGTTTACCTCAGGTCCCGGTTTGTAGGTCGGGATCGGTATCTACAGATCGTGTCTAGGGAAAACAAACAAAAGACGCGACCTCATGAGTACTTGATCGGGAGGGGTTCTGGATCGTGTTTAGTAATACCGGATTCCTGCACTTTATTCAAAAAGGCTTACCTTGTCAAACAAATTATTCCTGCATAAGCGAGGTCTCGAGGCAGTCAATGGAAGCGGCTCTCGTAACCAGGAAGTAAGACCGGGGGCGTGGCTACGTATATATTGGGAGATTCTGACACAAAAAAGGGACTACACCCGTAGTTGCCGGGAAACCAGAGACGCTAGAGAAGTACCTCGGCATCAGCAAAACGCGTGAAATGGATAAATCATGATACTAGTGATTAAGATGATTCTAGTTCAAAGAGGGCAGTATAGGGCCAGAGAAAATAACGTAGAGCCCGCCCAAAAATACTTTTGAATAATTGCGAGTTAGAGGTGGTCAGTGTATTTACTTACCTCGGGGTCCAGATCACTAACAATCTAAAGTGGTCCTACCATATAGAAAAGGCGGTCCTGAAACACCAACAGATCGCGGGAGCATTAAGGGTTGAACACAAAAAATCAAAATCTAAACCTATTAAACCAGTCCTGGCAGTTTATGACGCAAAGGCCATTGGGTCTGCCCTGTACGGGGCGGAACTATGGGGCTTTGACAAGGTTCTTCCCTTGCAGACATCAGAGAACAGGTTTATTAGGGGAATAATGGGACTCCCCCAGAGCACCCCACTAATCCCGCTTGGTCTTGATCTTGGGAGAAGATCAGTCAGTGACCGAGTAAGATTGCGCCCATCCCTTTATTGGCGACGCCTCTGGACCACCCCAGAGATACGGCACTATGCCGATGGGTTCCTTGCAATAATCAAAGCTGATGTTTTCCATAAAATAACATGGCTTAAACACCTCAGGGCTGCTCTAGGTGAACTCGACCTCTCCAATCTCTGGAATAATCCCTCTGGGGAAGTTTTTCCTAGTAAAAACACCATCAAAAGTTTATATTGGGATAGGATTGATGGCAGACTCTGGAGCAGAACGAGATCTGACACGATGGGGGGGCGCTTCTTGGAAATTAAACAGTGTCCATTGTTAGAATTATACTGGGACAACATCACCGTCCCAGGAGACAGGAAGCTAATGTTCCAGTTAAGATCTGGTTCTCTCCCCCTGAGATCTTTGATGGGCAGGTGGAGGAGTACGACCACCTCGTGCTGCCCTGTGTGTGGTGCAGCCAAGGAAAGCATAGGCCACTTTTTATTCCTCTGTAAGGCATACGCAACCCCTCGAAGAGTATGGCTAGTTCCCGTCTGTAGGAACTTAGGGACATCTAGTTGGTGTTGAGGCGCTAAGAATTATTTGTACCTCCACTGATTTGCCAATTGTTTTGGGAACAGCAAAATACCTGGGGTGGGCATGGTCTATCAGACGGAGGGCTATCTCTTTTAATGTACATTGATTTTTGTGTAAATGTGTATTTAACTGTTTTTATTCCTTTTCTATTAAAGCTTGCACAACGGTTTTTATTATTGAATGTATAAGAGGGTCAATTTTATGTCTTGTATTTTCTAAATGTATGTTGTGCTTTAATGAGTATATTGCTCGAATAAAGCTTTGAAATCGAATCAATACTAGTGATTAAGATGATTCTAGTTCAAAGAGGGCAGTATAGGGCCAGAGAAAATAACGAGTCTGTTAATTTCAGCGAAAGATACATAAACATTCTTGGTGTACCTAACAGACACGTTGGTATAACCAAAATGACCAGCATTGGGGTTGTTCGCGCTTAACCATCATGTTATTTAGATCATATTTGTGCATGTACCTACCGTGCAAGGTGGTAAAATGCACACTTCATTAGCATGACTCCTTTTCGCAGATAGAAAAGATACAGATTTATTATTAGCATGGTCAAGGGAAAGTGTATAAAGATGATTAAAGGGTATCAAAGGGATAGTCAAGGAGATGTATCAAAGGACAGCAAGTTGTGCAAAGCTGCTCTCAGACTCGTTCAGGCCATTCTGTACCGAATCAAAAAATTGTATCCATTTCAGTTCTCTGACATTAAGAATAGGGGCGATGTTCCCTCCTCTGGGACCAAGTTTCATTTGTTCAAGTACGATCAACCATAGGGTCTCCGGAAGTTGGTTCTCTTTCATACAGTGTTCAACTATTGGTGCACCAGCCACTTTACACCTGACCCGGCTACAATGTTGTAAGAAACGCATTTTGATGCGTTGTTGTGTCTGACCAACGTAAATCAGGTCACAAGTGCAGATTATGCAGTAGATTACATCCGCAGTGTTACAGTTGGTGTGAGATTTCAATTTTATGCGGTGATGTTTGAAAATGAATTCCTTGGTTTGGATGGCGGATGGACACGCCTTGCAGGTTCCACACTTAAAATGACCCAGAATGGGAGGGAGGTTCCAAAGGGAAGTGATGGTAGATGTCGATGTACTATCCAAAAGTGAGCACACCACATGGTCACGTATATTTTTGGCCTTCTTGAAGGAATGTAGGGGTGGGCAATCACACCCCACATCTTCCGATATCATTGTCCAATGTTTATTCACAGCTTTCTGGATCTCGTTGCTCTAAGTTGAAAAGGTAGTTACGCATATTAGCCGCTGGTCTTCATTATTAGTGCATTTGTGAGGTTGAAGTAATGTCTCTCTGGGATTGAACCACGCTCTCTTACGAGCCTTCTTGGTCAGGCGTTTGGGGTATCCGCGTTCAATGAGGCGGTCCATCAGGTTCTCTGACTGTGCCATGTAATCCTCCTTCTTACTGCAATTACGTCTAATTCTTAAAAATTGTCCAAAGGGCAAATTGTCCCTAAGGCTCCTCGGATGATGACTCGAGTACTGAAGTAGTGAGTTACGTTCAGCAGGTTTTCAAAAAAGGGTCATATGCAGGACCCCATCCTCAGCAATGATTGAAAGATCAAGGAAGTCAATTTTGGTTTTGTCGAATTGAATAGAACAAGAAGGATATCATCTATGTACCGCATCCATAGTAGTATATTTGACCTGAATGGATTCGAATCATTGAGAATGAAGGTGGTTTCAAACGTGGACATAAAGATTATTGCTAAGTCAGGGGCATAGGCAGCCCCCATTGCAACTCCCTTTGCCTGTAGGTAGAAACAGTTCTGAAATACGGGAAAATTCCGCATCATCGCGATTTTCAACAGCAAGATGATGAATGCAGTAGGGACACGTACCGGTGCTTCACATCTATCCAATGCCATAGTAGTCACCACTAGTGCTTCTTCCTGGGGGATACTGGTGTAGAGTGACACAATATCGCAAGTGGCCAGGAGTTCTTCATTAGAATCGAAAGGACGTCTGTCCACTATATTGATTGTATGCGTGGTGTCACGCAGATACGTTTCAGTTTGTTCAGCCAGTGGCTTGAGAAAGAAATCTATATATCGGCATAGGGGTTCCAATATTGAGCCGCAACCTGACACAATAGGTCGCCCCGGGGGGTTCTGCAAGTTCTTATGGACTTTGGGCAAAGTGTAGATAGTCGGTATGCGCGGATTCTTATGGTTCAGGTACTGGTATTCTTGCTCCGACAGGAAACCTTGTTCCAAACCATCCTTGGTGACTCTTTGGACCTCAGCTGCGAGGTCCTTAGTAGGGTCCCCATGTCCTTTGATACATCTCCTTGACTATCCCTTTGATACCCTTTAATCATCTTTATACACTTTCCCTTGACCATGCTAATAATAAATCTGTATCTTTTCTATCTGCGAAAAGGAGTCATGCTAATGAAGTGTGCATTTTACCACCTTGCATGGTAGGTACATGACCTGATTTACGTTGGTCAGACACAACAACGCATCAAAATGCGTTTCTTGGGGGAGGAGCTTCGCGGGCAAGCAAGATGGCCGCGTAAGCTCGGAGCTCCGGAGACCCTCCGACCCTCCGCATAAATCCTGGTCGAGATCCTGTTCCACGATGGTGGATTCTTGTTGGTGAATGGTCGTAGAGACGGGATCTGCTTTCCGATTCCAAATCCGACACTCCTTGATGAAGATACGTCGTGTTGAAGTTTTGTGCCGGGGGTGGACCATTGTCCCGGTGATGGCCGACGGCTGCGACACTGCAGTGCACGATCGATGTGCCGAGTGAGCTACTCCTGCCCCAGCTGGTGGAGTAAGCGGAGTCGCGGAATTGCGGAGTGGCCTATAACTGACTGAACATTTGTCGCTGATACGCTCCGCGCCTGCCTGAGAATTCGAAGGGACCTCGGAGTGCCAATCCTTTGTTCTGCCCCTGGCTCCAACATGGCGGGCAGGGGCGACCCAGACAGAACGGCGAACCGGGTCAGTAGGAAGACGGTCCTACCCCAGACCAACAAGATTGACCGGTACGCCCAACAGAGGACCTCGCCAACTGTGGCCGCTCATTCGAAAGATACCCTACACGCTGGTTCGCCAGATGAGTCGGAGCCAACACTCGGGGACATCATGGGGGCTATAGCTGGCATCAGAACGGAGATGCATAAGCAACACGAGGTCCTGACGCACAAAGTTGATACCCTGGCGATCGACCTCAACCTGATCAGGGCCGACCTTGGCAAGACCAATGATAGGGTCAAATCATTGGATATTAAAGCTGCGAGTCTCACGACTGACGTCTCGGACCTGCAGACGGAGGTCCGTAATTTGCGGTCGATCAATGACCTATTCTCAAGGCGGCTGGAAGACTTTGAGGGACAGGCCAGGCGGCAAAACGTGCGCATTATTGGGGTGCCGGAGGGTGCAGAGGACTCGGCCACTGACCTCTTTGTCGAGGATCTGATAAAGACTCATCTGGCCCCGGCGGGCCTCAGCCATTTCTTTTAGGTCGAGCGGGCCCACAGAATGCCGGGCGGGCCACCGAAGACGGGCGCCACACCGAGACCCATCATCGCCCGCCTGTTCAACTTCAGGGATCGGGATGTGATCCTACAGGCCTCGAGACGACATGGGCCCCTCAAGTTCCAGAACGCGGATGACAATTTCTATCCGGACTTTACTCGGACTGTTCAGAGACAGTGTCAAAGTTTTGCGGGAGTGAAGCGGTGTCTCAGAGACTTGGGGATGAAATACTCCATGATGTTCCCCGCCAGACTGCGTATTGAGCGCGATGGACGTGCCATGTTTTTCGACATGCCTGAATCTGCGAGCGACTGGCTGGACACTCTGCCGCACAGAAGCGAGGAACAGGGGGAACATTCGGAAGGTGCCTCTGGAGGCCCTGACCATCAGGAGTAGTACTTGTCGTACTAACTATGTCGGTTGGTGTTCCTGTTGACTATGACCGGCAAGCCATACTGTAGCACTCTAATGTGAATATCCTTTCTCTAACATGGGGGGTGGCGGGGGGGGGGACTACGTGACCTCCTTTCTCCTCTAGGGTCTTCTTGTAGTTTAGTTCATGGGGCGACAGGCACACTGCTGGTTGGGGGGGGCTCTTTAGTCTGCTGCAGGGGTGCAGGGTGGGGGTGGGGGGGTTTCGTTTGTTTTCCTTGTTTCTTCTTTTCCTTTTTAAGGCAATGCAATGTATGCTCTAACTCATTCACTGTATCTGTGAGGTCTACTGGGGTCGGCGGCGGCTCGAGATTTGACGATGGGGGGGTAGGAAATTGAAAGTCCTGTGTTGGAATGTTAATGGCTTGGGTGACCGTATCAAGAGAGGGGTGGTATTACAACTGTTTAGAAGACATATGCCTGATGTTATTTTGTTACAGGAGACACACTTGGTGGGTAATACGTGTTGTGCGCTCAATAGGAAGGGTTTCAAAATGGTGGCACATGCTGGGTTCTCCTCGGGGTCCCGGGGGGCGGGAATCATGGTGCGCACGTCTCTCCCATTCGAGATTACCTCCACTGTCGTGGACGAGAGGGGGCGGTATGCTGCCATCAAGGGGAGATGGGAGGGGCGGTCCTTGATTCTGGTTTCAGTTTATGTCCCCCCGGGATTGCAAAACAACACTTTTCGGGACCTTGGGAGCGCCATTTTGAATCTGCCTGAGGGGCTGCTTATTGTGGGTGGTGATTTCAACTCAGTTTGCTCCGGGACCTAGGACAGACATCCGCCAAGAGATCTACGCAGTTCACAATCTTGGTTGCCCGATTTCCTTGACACCATGGGTCTGATTGATTGCTGGAGACTTCTGCACCCCACCCAGAACCAATACTCGTTCCATTCTGGGGCGCACGGTAGCCTCTCGAGAATAGATTATGTTCTGACCTTAGCGGCCCATGCGCCGGCGATTTCTGAGGCCCGCTTGTTGGCAAGAGGCATCTCGGACCACTCCCCGGTGTGGGTGTCCTTTGATTTTGACATTGCGGTTACCGAGCGGCCTGTGGTGGTCAACCCATGGTATGTTCGGAACCCGAAGACGCGCGGACTCCTGGCCAGGGCCATCGAGCTCTATTTTACGGAGAATACTGGGTCGGTCACGTCAGCTGCCACCTTATGGGAGGCGTTTAAGACGGTGCTGCGAGGTGAGGCTCTCACCCTCATAGCGGACGTCCGCAAACACAGATATGCCGACATGGTGCACATCGAGGCAGAGATTGTGGAGCAGGACTCTCGATTGGAGGCGGGCCCGACGCCTGAGTTGCTCCATACCCTCTCTCTTAAGCAATCGGAATATCGCGATCTTGCCACCGACGCTGCCATCATTATGGGTAGGGAGCAGCAGGGTAGAATTTACGATGTCGGTGACAAGGCGGGCAAACTCCTGGCTTGGCTCGACAAGAAGGAGAGAGCGAGCTGCGTAGTTCGGAGGTGCTGGGAGACGACGGCCTGATTGTCACTGATCCGAGGGCAATAGTCGAGTCGTTCTCGGACTACTTTCAGGGCATTTACACCTCGATCTCGGACCGGTCTGAGACCGACTCCGGTGCTCTCCTGGCAGATATCGATCTCCCGTGCCTGTCGGAGGCAGACCGTGATGACTTAGACAGGGACATTTCTGCAGATGAAATTGCACTTGCCATTCGCTCCCTCAGGTCTGGTAAAGCGCCCGGCCCTAACGGTATTCCGGTGGAACTTTATAAAATCAGACCAGACGTTGTTTCTCTGCCCTTATGAAACATGTTCTTGGAGGCGCGAGATACAGGCATGCTTCCCCACGACCAGAGGCTGGCCACCATTGTGGTTATCCATAAGGAAGGGAAACCAAGAGATTTGTGCCGATCTTATCGTCCCATCTCTCTGTTGAACGCAGAGCCTAAGATTCTAGCCAAACTGCTTGCCAACCGACTGATTGGCGCAATCGGCGACTTAGTGCACCCGGACCAGTCGGGCTTTATTCCACACCGCAACACTGCCCTTAACCTTCGTAGACTCCACGGAGCCCTGGCTAGGGCCCACACGCTTGAGGAGCCAGCTGTTCTGGCATCATTGGATGCCACGATGGCCTTTGACTCCCTGGAATGGAACTACCTGTGGGCAGTGTTGGCGAGGCTCGGCTTCGGACCGGAATTCGTAGGGTGGGTCAAGCTATTGTATGCTAGCCCGCTGGCTAACGTGACGGTCAATGGTCGAGTTTTGGCGTCCTTTGTTCTTCAGAGGGGCACTAGGCAGGGCTGTCCTCTGTCGCCCCTTTTGTTCGCACTTGCACTTGAACCATTGGCGGCGTGGATACGTAGCCACCCGGACATGCATGGTATTCGCTGGTCTCCTGAATTCGAGGACCGAGTGGCCTTATATATAGATGATATCCTTCTGTACCTCACTTCCCCTTGCAAGTCTCTCATCGTGGCCTGCGATGTGCTTCGCGTCTTTGGTCAGTACTCCGGCCTGGTTATTAATTGGTCGAAGTCGCATCTATACGTCCTTAAAGGGGGGACGCCTCGTCTCCCGAGGGACTGTGGCATACAGGTGGTGCAACAGGGATTCAAATACCTGGGGGTCTACGTCTCCACTGACCCCAGAGCACGCTATGAGAATAATTTGCTTCCCCCTCTTCTTCGCCTCCGACGTGACGTAGAGGGGTGGCGTAAACTTCCTCTTTCCTTGCTTGGGCGTGCGGCTTTATTTAAGATGATGTCCCTGCCTAGATTCTTGTATGCCCTGCAAAATACTCAGGACCCGGTCCCGGCCAGATACTTTGGCGAAATCGAGAGCTTGCAACGTGCCCTGCTCTGGGACGGCAGGCCGCGCATTGCTATCACGAAGCTCACGCTCCCGTGGTACGATGGGGGAATAGCGTTACCCGACGTGAGAAGATACTATTGGGCCTCCCAGTTGGCGGCTATTAATCATGGCCTATATGGCCCGGCGGATAATCCAGGGTATGCTATGGATCGGTGGCTCCTGGATGGTGGGAAATATCATAGGGCGCTGTACACGAGATCTCTTGATAGGCGGATGTCTGGACCAACGAAAACTGCTGTACACATCTGGAGAACGATCACAAAGGCACAGGGGTGGAAGGACAAGCTCACAATGGCGACTCCACTTTATGATTCTGAGATTCTGGGCAAACTGTGGCACACTAAAGGCTTTGATAAGTGGGACATGATCGGGATCTCCAGGGTGGAGGATATGATGTTGCCTGGGGAGGTGAAGTCTTTCGCCCAACTGCAAACGGAGTTTCAGCTGGGGGGTACTGAACACTTTCGGTACGCTCAGCTGCGACACGCGCTCTTGTCCGCCAAGCCGGAGGGTGAGGCGATTCCCGAAAGTTCTCCCTTAGAAGACCGTGTACTGGACGGCCACATGCCGGACAGTGCCATCACTCTGACATATAAAAAGCTGATCAATGTGCGCACAGATCTTCTTCTGGGGGTAAGAGACCAGTGGGTGCGGGATGGGATAGAAATCGACGACGAGGACTGGCAATGTGCTGTGTCGTCCCCCAAGGAGGTCGCTGTCCCCGCCCGTCTTCGATTGGTACAGCTAAAGATCCTGCACAGGGTCTATGTCACTGGCCCCAGACTGATGCGTATGGGACATTCGGCCGACGGCCTCTGTCGGCACGGCTGTGGGGCTCTCGCCACTTTCATGCACATAATTTGGGAATGCAATGCTATAGCTTCCTACTGGAGGCGGGTTCACGCAATCATGAGTGAGGTTACCGGGGTGGAAGTTCATGCGGAGGCCCGGAGATGCCTCTTAAATATCTGGGGCCCGACGGACTATAACATCGCTCAGACCCAGTGGGTGACCCTTGGGAATATGGTCGCTAAGCGGGACATCGCTCAGATGTGGGGAGCAGCAACAGCCCCGAAAGTGGTACAGTGGAAGGCCAATATGGATTGGTGTATGTTCCGAGAAAAGACTGTGTATGTGGCCAGGGGTAAGCCCAAAAAATGGCAGAAGTTATGGGGGGCCTGGAATGAGTATAGGGGTGACATTTGCATACCACCGGAATCCGTTCCACTAGAAGAACACTTGACCCTATAGCCCATGACTCCAACTGACGATTATATGTCTCTATTATCCTGTGTTTCCTTCCCCCATCGGTTCTTAGTATCTATACTGTTCTGAATATAATTGTTGTCACTGTGCTTGGCTGACTCCTTGAATGGGCCTCACTACATATTGGGTTGATTGCCTTCTTTCTTGGCGCTTGTTTCGGTGCCTCTTTTCTGTACTTGTTTCTTTCTTTCAAGAACAAAAATGTTAAAACGTAACCTTCACTCATTCTGATACATTGCTTCTTGCACTCTGACTTGCTGCTTCTTGAATTGCTGCCTAGCCTCCGGGATGTAAGGCTGAATAGCTGTGTGCACTATTTGAAAATAAAGGTTTTAAAATTTAAAAAAAAATGTGTTTCTTACAACATTGTAGCCGGGTCAGGTGTAAAGTGCCTGGTGCACCAATAGTTGAACACTGTATGAAAGAGAACCACCTTCCGGAGACCCTAAGGTGGATCGTACTTGAACAAATGAAACTTGGTCCCAGAGGAGGGAACATTTTCGCCCCTATTCTTAATGTCAGAGAACTGAAGTGGATACAATTTTTTGATTCGGTACAGAATGGCCTGAACGAGTCTTAGAGCAGCCTTGCACAACTTGCTGTCTTTTGATACATCTCCTTGACTATCCCTTTGATACCCTTTAATCATCTTTATACACTTTCCCTTGACCATGCTAATAATAAATCTGTATCTTTTCTATCTGCGAAAACGAGTCATGCTAATGATAATGAATTGTGCATTTTACCACCTTGCACGGTAGGTACATGCACAAATGTGATCTAAATGACATGATGGTTAAGCGCGAACAACCCCAATGCTGGTCATTTTGGTTATACCAACGTGTCTGTTAGGTACACCAAGAATGTTTATGTATCTTTCGCTGAAATTAACAGACTCGTTATTTCCTCTGGCCCTATACTGCCCTCTTTGAACTAGAATCATCTTAATCACTAGTATCATGATCTATCCATTTCACGCGTTTTGCTGATGCCGAGGTACTTCTCTAGCGTCTCTGGTTTCCCGGCAACTACGGGTGTAGTACCTTTTTAGTGTCAGCATCTCCCAATATATACGTAGCCACGCCCCCGGTCCTTACTTCCTGGTTACGAGAGCCGCTTCCATTGACTGCCTCGAGACCTCGCTTATGCAGGAATAATTTGTTTGACAAGGTAAGCCTTTTTGAATAAAGTGCAGGAATCCGGTATTACTAAACACGATCGAGAACCCCTCCCGATCAAGTACTCATGAGGTTGCGTCTTTTGTTTGTTTTCCCTAGACACGATCTGTAGATACCGATCCCGACCTACAAACCGGGACCTGAGGTAAACTTTACATAGTATCACGCTTCCTCAAACTATCTGTTATGTAGTAACCTTGCTGTTCATTCGGCAACATTTGTCCTAATTACGGTCCTTCTCGCATTCAGATAATTATCAAGGCGATTTTGACCCGACCGGATGGCTATCCTATAGGTCCTCCTTTTACAAGGTAAATACGTTAATGATCATGGTAGTCCCTCTAACAGTGTATTCCCAATGTTTTGACCAAGTGGTAACCACGCTTAGGTAATTTGGGATTTTATTACCCTTTCTGAATTTTTTCCCCATTGTTTCTTACCCTAGGAGGCTTGCCCACCGCCCCCTTGTCCTGATGAAGACCTGCTCTGTAAGGGCGAACTACCCTACACCCTCATAGGGTCAAAACGTAGACTGTCCCCGTGTTCTTACTCCTATGGTCATTCAGGAATCATACAGCCTAAATGAGGAGATATTGTTTTCAACCAGTGACTAATTAATTTTTTAGGTGGCTCCGAATTAGGGAGACCAATCTAGAATGTATACAAGATTACTGATCAATGATGTAAAAATTGATTACTGTTTATGCACTTCACTCTTGTTCACTCAATTTCCTCACAGCACTTCCCTCACTTCCCTATGTGGGCACTAGTACTTTGATGAAGTATAAATAATTTTCCAAAAACTGTGTAACCATGAAATGGTTGATATAGGTGCTTTGTGAATTAAAACATCGTAACCTCATTTGTTTCCTTAATCTAGTCTGTGAGCACTATTTTCTTTAATGATTTTCCCCTATTCCACCCACGACGTGCTTTCCTGCAACACAGCATGCCGCCCGCTTTACCCACGCCTGCCCGCTTCTTTATTTATTTACTGGGGCAGCGTGGTCCTTTGTAACTATAGTGGCTGCACTTCTTTGTTTATTGTACTTGTAAGCACAGTCTGCTTTAACTTTATCAGCTGCACTACGATACCTTTTTTTTCCCCAGTGAAAGTGCTCCATACCATGCCTTCACTTTAATAGTGGCCACGCCCTTTTCTTTAGCCACAGCTTGCTGTAACCTGAATACGACAAGCAGCGTCTAACGCACGGGGCGTAGCCACTATTAAGTGGTCTCGCATTTGCGAGAGTTTGAATTATTGGCATTAAAAATGCCAATGTCTTTTTATATACGTGCTGGTTTGCAAAGCACATAAGTAAAAGGCATTGTCATTTACAATGGCAATAGCTTAAATTCTCACAAATGTGAGACCTGTTGCATTTGTGGTGAGTCTGTGAAAACCCTTGGATTCCAAGCCGATAAGGAAAGAATTTAGAAAAATGTTATATCAGTGTACGACTGAGATACACTTGGATGTTTTCCCCTCCCTGTAAAGCACTCTCATTCCCCACTGCCCTCATTTTTTTTTCTTTTTCTTTCTTTCTTTCTTTCTTTCTTTCTTTCTTTCTTTCTTTCTTTCTTTCTCCATGTGTGTCTTTTAGCGTGGAGATGCCATTGCTCTAGAAAGAGCAGTCTTGAGACAAATCACTTCCTAATGTTTTTAGGTCTTGCGTAGCGTACTGCGCACATGCGCAGTCGAGCTCGCGAGATTTTATGTTTTGAGGAGAACTTCACTAGCGAGGGTTAAGCCCCGCCCCTCTTCTCCATTGGCTGGCCTCCTAAACGGTGGCCAGCCATTGGAGAAGAGGCTCTAGTGACGTTCTCCTTTCTCATGTAGCCCCGTCCTTTTCAGATTGGGTTCCTTGACTTATTGCTGAAGTAAAATTTTCTTATCTTCTTTATGGGTCCACATGATCTCATAAAGAAGATAAGGAACCTTTTACCCCAGCAGGAAGTAGGGGCACCCAGTTTGAAAGGGACGGGGCTAAAATATTAAAGGCAGCGCTTTCCCTAATCTAGGAAACCGGCTCCTCTGGTGAATCAGGCTCTTGTATGCGAAGAGCGGAAAATACGATGGTTGTTGTGGTAGTGAGATCTCCGAAGTAAACATCCAAGACCAAAAGGAAACCTCGTAGATTGGAAACGTTGCATGACGCAGACCCTAATAGAATCCCAAGCACGAGGAAGCTGACTTTCACTCCCAGCAAGCTCTGCCTTACGCTGCCTTAAATTGCTTCCTCTCGGACGGGTGTTGCACCCCTTTAGTTGTAGTATGGCAGGACTTACCGCGCTGCTGATTAGGGGAGCTCGGTGCACCGATGTCATAATCTCTGAGCTCCAATAAATAGGGGGAACCTCTCTCCGCGCCGCGGGCAGCAGTGCACTCTGGCCGCTGCCCTAAACTTCACATAAGCTTTCCACAGAAGCATCTGTGCGCAAGCCACGCATTCACCCCCTCACGGCCTATAAGAGAGCAGACTGCCCAAGAAGAGGCGTTCGAGTAGCCCCCGGGGCACAAGGCACACACCCATGGCCTGGGTGCTGAAGATGATGGACGAGGTGATCGAGTGTGTGGCGCAGGATTTCGATGCCAGCCTGTCGGACATCGGGCAGGAGCTGTGAGCCGGAGTGTACAACATAAGGTTAGACGACCCTGTCGCTCGCTCGTGGTCACTGCCTGCAGCTTGCATCCTACCCAATTCACACAGCTTTCCAAATAAATTCTTGCACAAAGACTTTGTTCTGTAGAACATTCCTTAACTTTAGTACCATGTTCCAGTTCGAGCGCGATACACAAAGGAACTTCGAGCTGACCTTGCAGTGCAAAGAACGGGAAATCACACTTTACGGACTATCTTCTTCTTGTCTGTAGGGATGTCGATGTTGTTGCCTATATATGACATTCTGCATGTAGCACAAGGAGTTGGTAAAAAAGGGTAATCGGTGGAATTAGTGCATGTGTAAAACCCTACAGTTGCAGCTTCAAATCTAGCCTTAAATATAGCCTAAAATCCGGTACATCCCACAGTCTTAGAGCTTGCATCTCATTTACGGACAAAGCGTGCAGTGATATCACTTTTACCATCATGTTTCCGTTGCAGGGCTTAAGTTAAGAGAGTTGTGTTTTCCAGCATTCCCAAATTAATCACCCTTCTGTTTTTCAGGCGAAATGCAACAGCCCAGAGATTTAAAGTGCTTAATAATGGTACTAAGCGTCTTTCATGGCCCTTCTAGTTTGTGCCAACAGTTGGGTTGAGGCACGCGGATGGTAATAGAGATTTGTGTAGCAGTGCATTGTCATTAGCCTGACACATGATCTGATATTAACCAAGGATCACACAATTGTAGCCAAAGATCGAAGGCAGGGCGCTATTCCAAAGTCATGAATTTAGCATATATACTATATTACCCGTTTCTATGTCCAGGGCAATACCGACTTGGATATGCACAACTGTAAGATTGCAGTGCTTGTATGTTTATTATTGTGAATGCAAGTTTTCCAGTTGGCCTAAAAATGCCAGGGCAGCTATTCTTTTGAGGTGACAGTCTGCCTCAGTTAGTATGACGATTTAAGTTATTGTGTCGGCAGTTTTAACGATTTGCACCTGCTATTTTGTTATCCTTTTTAATTTTCTTTAACTTTGTGTTTGGGAGGCAGTGATGTTTATGAATGTGATGTCACGTACCACAAAGTAATAACAGTGTTTTTTTTGTCAGAATTTGTATTGGTGTTTTTGCTCTTCCCCTACCGGGATCTGTTTTCACCTAGAAGAGTGGGGATTTTTTTTTTTTTTTAACTAGCCTCCGATCGAAAGTATTACTTTTTATAGTCTCTGGTTTGCCCAGCTTGTGCATATGGTTTTGGTATATGGCTTCATGCTTCAAGTAAGCCTACACATTAAGAAATAAAACCATAACCATATATATCGGTTTACACCTTCTGATTCTAAGGGAGTTCTTGGGAATTGCACGACTACCAGTGTGCAAATGTTGGAAATGTACTAATGAATTACCCATTGTGAAGGCCCTCCAGGGTTTAGCAGGCGTTAACAATTTTTAGATCTCGCTAGCGAACGCAGCGCACGCTAGCGTACGCAGCGCATGCGCTGCTTCGCTGTGTGTGCCTCTGTGTGTGTGTCTCTGTGTGTGTGTGTGTGTCTCTATGTATGTGTGTGACTCTGTGTATGTGTGTGTCTGTGTGTGTGTGTGTGTGTGTCTCTGTGTGTGTCTGTGTGTGTGTGGCTCTGTTTGTAAGGCTGTGTGTGTGTGTGTCTCTGTGTCTGTGTGTGTGGCTGTGTGTGTTTTTGAAACATAAATAAAACGGGTTGTTATTTGCAATGTCAATAGCTCAAACTCGCGTAAATATATGACCTATTGCATTGCAAATGCAATAGGTCTCGCATTTGCGAGAGATTAAGCTGTTGCCATTGTAAATGACAATGCCATTTATTTATCTGTTTTCAAAACCAACACATAAATAAACATGTTGTCATTTAAATTGCCAATAGCTCTAACTTTTGCAAAGGCGAGACCGTTGCATTGTAAACGCTTGTTTTCTATATGTTTGGTAGGGGCTCTCAGAGCTGTTAGCACTGGCAGGGGCCCACTATGTAGGCCAAGTGGAAACACACCGATGTGATTTAATAGAGAAATATAATTCCTATGCAAACTGAATGCCCCTTATTCATTTCCACGGATTATCATCAAATTTATGTCACCAGCAAAAGAGCGTTATTGAGTTTCACAGATCTATCCCTTTTGCTTTCATTGTCATTAGCTGGCAGGATGACATTTTCATATGTGCCTTCGCTAATGCCTGGAAATTACTTCGTCTACAAATGAAACAATTGAACAGATAATTTTAATAAGATTCAGCGTGACTTCAGACTCTGCTCTTTCCTTTATAGAATGCAAATTGTAACCTGTTTTTAAAGCCACGCGATGCAGTGAACTTTAATGGGATTTGACAACATCGTATTAAGCACAACAACTACGCATAATGTACCGAAAAATTGGACGTGAAATTGGAAACATAGCTGAGAACAAAGTAAATTTACATGGTTTGGTAGTTTGAATGTCTGATATCATATTCTCTCATGCAGGCTCCATAAAAAGCACGGGGTTTAACAATGGGCAGCAGCAGAAGTGCTTTTTAAGTTAAAGCTGATGGATGGCTTGTCAAAAAAAATAATTGCATTGGTTGGAAAGTCGGGATGCTTGCTGAGGGGGAGAGAGCAGGAGATACAGAGAGGGTGATGGGAAGTGACAGTGGTCTGTCAAGAAGCAGTGGCTGCCCACAGAAGTGTGAAGCCGGAGCTGGAAGGTGGCAGAGGAGAGCAGGCTGTCAGAGCGGGAAAGTGCCTTTAATACCTTGAAAAGCAAAGGAATCCGCCTGTCAGCCCTGCTCAGCCGTGCTGAAAGAGCGAGAGAACATGGCATAAAGTTAGAGACATTAAACGGAATAAAGAGCAAGGGAAGCCGGCGAGCGGCGGGGGGAAGGCGGCCCCGGCTCCTTTTATTTTAGTAGGACAAATGACAATTAGTCTTTGCTTCCGATGTCACACCTCATTGGTAGTCCCCGGCACAGAGTCCTCGGGATGACGTGCTTGATGTTTAAGGGAATAAATAAGCAGCCGAGCACGCCCCTAGACGTTGGAGTTGGAAAAACAAATCCATTTATTTTGCGGTTTGTTTGATATTTGAATGGAGTAGAAACAGCCACTCAAGAAACCCATTCAGCTTCTGCCATGAAGTTATCTTCAGCAGACCCTGAAGTCTTCAGAATCTGGGTTCATGCATAGGGTCCTTCCCACTTCCGGGGCAGAGGTCAGCGCGCAGGGGAGGGGTGACGCTAAGAGTGGGCAGTTACAGATCAGGCAAGGCATCCAAACCCAATGACTTGAACTGAATTTTGCTGCTGGCACTCACTGTCGCCGTAGGGAAACCATAATGCCATCTCATTGCACAGGATTTCGGTTTCACACCTGTGAGGTGCCTCGAACGCCATACAAATCATTAAGATAAATGAATCCCTAATTGGCTCCTGATTTTAGCTGTTATAGTATTTTCAGAGTCTTGAAAGATCAGTCCCAGCTCTCTCCCCGAAGATGCAATCGCCTCCCAAAGTTGGTTTCAAAAACTGCTCGTTTTGCTGATTAATAAGACTTTTTGTCCCCCCCCCCCCCCCCCCCCCCCCCCGAATAAGCAGATGGGTTTATATCATGCTTGGACAAGTCCCATTTCGCACCCCCGACTTGGGCAGGTTATTATGCAACGCTTTATTTGTAAGCCACGCAAGCTGTGCCACTGGCCATTAGCAGAAGAAGACCAATATAACTTAGATGTCTACTGTTAGAGGAAAAGCAATTTGGTTCACACGTCACTAGCACCACAACAAGGTCTCTATAGTGCCAGAGGCTGTGCTGCATAGCCAGGGTAGCTCGGTTATGCAGGAGAATTCATCATTGTATTGTATTGCAGCATTTGCACAATACTTAATGCCCCTACGTGGGTCACTAAAGTGCTTACCTGCAAGGGCAGGAAGCTACGCCATGTACGTGTGTGGTTGGAAAGTTGTTGTCTTTGGTTTGTGATCCTGTGTGAGAATTTTTCCATGCAGGGCCGGACCGGCGGTAGCGGGCATTTCCCCGGTGGCCCTCCAGGGTGGGGGCTGGTTTTGGGCCCCTGGGGGCCGTTTTTGTTACTTGGGGCCGGCAAGCAGCAACATCCGCGGGGGGCGGCTGAGTATTGTGCCAAGGCCGGTTTCAGTTCCCAGTCAGGCCCTGTTTCCATGTCATGCATGATGACCACCAAGGTGTAATTCTAGTGTTCTGGGATGCAGCGCTTAGTAGTGCGGTGTATTATGGGGTGTGAGAGACAGTTTGTTTTTCAGTAAGCTGCCAGGTTTGAGGAACTCCAAACTTCCCTTTATGGTATTTCTTATGATAATAGTCTACATCGCTGGTTTCTTTAAAGATTATTTGAGGTGGTGGATCTGAAGTTGAATAGATAGTCTGCTTGCGATAGGGTTAAGGAAATCTTTTTCTGAGAGGGCATCGAAAGTGCGTATTGATGGAAGATTGTTTTTGTCTTTTTTTATGTTCAATAGTGTTGGTGGAGTGTTGACTGTGTTCTCCATAAGGTAATTTTAGGGTCTGTTTAATTTTGAGATCAATTCCATGAATTCTGTCAAGGAAGTCTTTTAATTGTGGAGTTTCGTTTTTCACACTCTAGATTGTGGAATTATTCTAGAATATTGTGGAGTTCTATAGAAGGGCAGTCAGCTTCAGTTGTAAGTGTGGAGTAGTGTTGCTTTCTTTGTGGTTCTGATGGATCTTCTGTAAGCTTTATTGTAGTGCTGTAGTGTGCTTTTGTCTGCTTCATTTATTGATTTTTAACACTTGCGTTGTATTTAGTAAAATGAACTAATAAGCAGCTGCAGGATTTGGCAGGACTATGTGTGGTACCGAATCTACTTTCTGTAAGAGAGACTCTCTATCCAATGGCCTTTTCTCCTCTCTGTGGATATCATTCTCAGTTTTTTAGTGCAAAGCGGTGTGATTAGGATTAAGGGAGGCTGAAAGCTCCTGGTCTCACCGTTGTTTCCCTTGATACCAATCAAACTTACAGCTGCATTTTGTTGTCAGATCCCGGGAGCTGGGGCAAAATGCCCAGTAGCCAAGTACTCTTTGAAAACCAAGCTTTCTGATGCTCCTGAGATTACCTTACACCTTCTGGTGCAGTACCACTCCCCATGCAGATGCTGAGGTCCTTTTCTGCAATGTACTTTATGTTTGAGTCAATCTCTTTCAGTAAAAGGTGCTATGCTACTTGTATAACACTGAGAGGTCCATCATGCCTCTCTCTGTATTGGTGAGTCAGAGGGTCTGGATGTCAAGGTCATCGAGGAGTACAACCCAACCACTGATTTCTTACATCCTCTATTTTTTAGCCTAACGTCTAGTCAGTTCAGTAAATTGCTGAGAAGTTATAGGCAACCACCTGAGAAGCTTTGTAGCCAAGAGGAAGTAAAGGAGGCCTACCTTGCCCACTGCTCCGGCACAGTCTTATTCCTAATTCTCTTGGTGGCAGGAAAGGCACTGACCCCAGTTGAGTATGCCTTTATGTGTATGTATAGAATTTATATAGTGCAAACCTAGCTATGAGGCTCCGCTTGAATAGCTTCCCATAAGCCCAACCACCAGACATACCAATGTGCCGACAACCATCATCATTAAGACTAGTTCTTGTATGGTTTGTGTCCTAGTTCCCACTGCCTTCAGTACATCTGCTATCACGGGGTGAATCTCTACCAGCACCACTTGGTTTTTCTTTTCTGGCTCAGCTAATGCCAGCTAAGCTGTCTGATAATTGAGCAGGACTATCGGGAATGACTTACCTGTTGGCTCATCTCCCAGACACCACCCCAGCAAGAGGCTAGGTTTTTGGGTTTTGAACGTCAAGCAAGGCTCAAATACTGAGGCCAGTACAGACAAGAATAGGAGTTAACATGCAATGAAGCAGTACTATTCTGTGCTAACCAAGGCCATAGATGGTCTGACCATTGAGGCACCAGTATCCCCAATAAAGAGTCAGGGCAGCTACATCCAAGTGGCAGCCAGTAGCCCCTCTCCGATGCGAGTTGGTGACTTCAATTTCCAAGTCATCTAACAATTTCAAGAAATGATTAGGAAGCCACACTCAAAGTCAGATGCCTCAAAGTCTTTAAACAAAAATGATTGGGTAAGTAAAGATGTACCAATCTTATTCTTGAAGAACCAACAGCGTAGTTTGTACTGATGTTTGGAGCTTTCTGAAGAGCAACACTTCGCTCTCCAACATGGACAAGGAGACAAAATGTCTTGTGCACTTCCTGCAAAAAGATGTACCAGTATGGTTGTCTGTCCCTGAGATTGGCTATCATCAATGGCAACATGATGGGTTGGAGACTAGATCTTTGGTATGAGACCACAAGTTATATCTCCCTTCTCCTACACTATGCACAGGACCATAACCTATATATAATTCTGTCAAAGAAGCCATTGAAGAACTGCTGATGTCACAGTGCCTTACTGAAAATGCTGCCACTACTACAAACACTGCTTTTGACCCAAGAGCCTTCTGCCCAGGAAGAATTGGTTTCCATTCAGTGGGGTGGGAAGAATCTGTGACACTTCTCCACAGAGCAGGTGCTCAAGTAATTCAAGATAAACAGGGTTGCAGCCACATGTTCAGTGTCATCTAAGCAATGATGGATAGACTAGAGCCTTCGTTCCAGCCAACAGACACACAAACATTTTTCTTCAAGCCTCTAGCACCTGCCTCATCAATCTAGGCTCAGCCTACACCCCAAGAGCAGGCAGATAAGGTGAAAGCACACGCATTCACCCTCAGGCCTCAGCAAAGTGTAAGAAGCCACCCTGAGTTCCCTATGAGTTCATCATCATCTTCTCCACTAAGTCCAATTTACTCTAGTGGGTGAAAGGCTTTACCTTCATTATTACCACTGCTCCCAAAACGGTACATGTATATGTCCTTTTGGTAGTACAGAACAACATGTTCTATACCCCGAGCTGCCTCCATCAAGAGCATTTCTGTCATGTAAACAACCAAGAAATTACTGCTGAAGGTTAAGAGGCTTGTTTTAAATTAGAATCAATAAATGAATCCCAGAATCTGAAAAGGTATACGAATATTACTCCAACTCTGTCCTTGCAAGAGTAGCGGGTTCAGAGTTATTCCATATCCCAGATCTTTATGTTTGCAACATGTTCTTTCCCATACAGACGTTAGAGATGTAGACTTTGCATCAGGACTGTCTAGTCACATAGAAAACTGATTGGCATTACTTCAGTGAACCTGCAGGTTGCCCTCATTCATTTACCTGTCATGAATGAAGACAATATCTCTGATTCATGGTGGAACCCACCTCATTCAATGCATTGTACTACCCTTTGAACTAAAAATGATCACGTGGGCCTTCGTCATGATCCTGGTAGTTGCAAACAATCCTCCAATGCCCTACCTGTGTAGCTGACTAATCACACCTCCATTTAGAGAGTTAGAGTTTAGCCTGTGTCTGGACATCTGGACCATTGAGCTACTCAAAATACATTCAGATACCCTCAAAGAGAATCTTGTTCATGAAGGCCTTTCTCTACTCTTGACTAGTAAAAATCAAAATGTGCCATGTCTGACGTGTGGCTTTAGAGACCCATTGGGGTGGTTCACTATGGTCAAGTCCCTCAAACACTCCATGCAGGACTAACAGACAAAGTGCTGGAATCAGTTGCTAGACAGCCAGTAAACAGTGGCCTGATCCATCTATCTATTGTGTTAAATTTGAGATGACGTGTCCATATGTCTGATATGATGTTAACATGCCTATTTACCCTAATGAAGCCACAATTCTTGGTCAAGATGAATGTTTCAGAGTTTGGGAGGGGCTTCGCTCAGGGGTTTTGCCCATCTTTCGCGCCAGGATACTCCGGCAGTAATGAGCGTGTTATAAAACAGCATAATAATAATAATAATAATAATAATCTGTGCCCTTTTGAATTGATCAGATGCAGCCCTCCATGTAGACATGGTCTACTTGTAAGCTGGGGCAAAAACCCTTCCTTACTGTTGATGAATTGGGTTCACACACAAAACACCATGGACATCTACTGCATTTTAAAGTGCTCCCTGCAGCACTGACGACTAGCATTAGAAATGTAGGGTGTGTTTCTGTTGGCCTCCCAAAAGCAGGGTTCACTGGAGAAGGCATTTCTTTTGCCTTCCAAGTGTGATATCCAGCCACTTTAATGATTTGGCTGTGCACTGCAATCAAATCTTTTTTGACCCACCAAAACTCCAGATCGAAGAATTTCACCACCTCAATGGTCAGGGAAATGTGCCCTGAAAGGATAGCCTGATTTTTATTTGGAGGAAAAAGTTCCATGTGTGGCTTTTCTCTAATCCTTCAGATGCTAGGAGTCCTCCAGGAACAGCTCTGGATGCATATTTGTTCTTGTGGTCCAAGTTTGGGCACACTATGGGGCTTATTAGGATGGTGGGCGGACTTTGTCCGCCCGCCACCCTAACGGAGAACGGGACCGCCCGCCATAAGTGCGGGGGTCCAGTAGGGGGAATTAGGATGTGCCCGCCACGGTGGCGGGCACAGCCTAATCCTAAGGCATGTCAATTTGCCCATTGTAATATGGCTGGCGGTGTCTAACCACCACCGCCACCATATTACACAATTTCCGCCCCGGCCGCAAGGCGACCGGGGCGGAAAACAGGCGGACGGTGTTTTACACCGCCGCGGTCCCCCCGCCTTCCTAATATGGCGGGGGGAATTGGGCAGTGGATGTCGGGTGGATTGCCTCCGCCAGGCCGGCGGTGGCTACCGCCAGCCTGGCGGAGGCAATCCGCCCGACATCCTAATGACCCCCTAAGTCTGGAATTTTAATCTCCTACTACTTTTTCACAGGGTACTCATCTGACTTCTTATAGGTTGTTTCATCTGACTATGGAGGAGAGCAAGAGTCTTTAATCCCCCTATTCTTACCCCTTGCTCAACTTTAGTGCCTGGGTTCTGAGGCACTAACAAATGCCTATCTCTGCCTGCCTTCTAAGAACTTGGATATATTGTCTTTTGACTCGAAGTCTTCCATCGAACCACAGTCAGGATCAAGACCCTATGGTTATTTTATTAGGCCTTGCCAAGAATTTAAATCCACTGAACACAATTGCTGAGCGGGCAATGTCATGCCCTTATTTAGACATGATTTTGAATTGGGCAAGGCCTACCAGACAACCATTGTGGCGTAGAGGAAAAGATTGAGGAAATAGTGTTCAGCTGCAAGCAGGTCATCTGAGAACAATCTACAGGAATGATGCACCAGTTCCTACTGGGAATGCTCCCCATTGCTCCCAGGGACCAAATCTGGGTTCTAAAAAGTTTGATGGACAGCTCTTGAACTGATCACCTCCTGTGAATTGAATCTTCTTTCTTAAACAACGTCCTTCCTAGTTACAAGAACTGTAACTGGTTCAAATAGGGTAAAGTGGTCTGAAGAACTTTAGTTCCAATGGCTTAGTCTGAGTTTGTTTTCTCAGCTGCATTCCCCTCAAACCTGCCCAGCTGTAGAGTGACAGTTTTGAAGACACACTCCAAGGCAGTCTACTCTGCCTGTTTACTAACCATACAAATGCTGTCTTCTCCTCCACGTTAATCCTCTTTACTGTGAAGCCAGAGGTTCAACAAGCATTGGCAAAGCCAATAAGTCTGGGGTTGGCTGCCAGCCTTTGGACTTGGTCAGTGTTTGTTTTATTTTGATATGATTTTTACAGATCTTTACTGTTGAGGGTGCAAACATCACAAATATTTGTTTTGTCTTAAGAAGCATCCTTCGCCATGGAGAAGCCTGGCTCTGAAGGGGACTACTTTGTATTTCTATGTGCTCCTTGTGAAATGGAAAAAAGGCAGTCACAGTGAAGTTAGCCAGTGACTTAAGTCGCCTGACCCACTGCACCATGATTACTGTTGGAGAGTCATCTGTTAGCGGTGAGCGTTTCCTTTTTGTTGAATCAGTTCCTTTTAGCCCTCATGCCTTCTTCCATCATCCATCTCTTCTTACCACCCTCAGATTGTCATAGGGGAAAACAAAACATGATGGACCCCTTTTCTTTTTATGAGGTGACACCCTGCAGAGTTTGTGCTCTTACGTAGGCAAAAGGGAAGCGGTGCACAAGCAAGGGGGTGAGGTGCCCTCAAATGATATATACTCACCAGGTGCGCAAGGCCCTTTTAGACAGCTAGAGAGGAGTTGTTTTCATCCCCGCCAGGATCGACTAGTTTTATGGAAAACTGCGCTCTGGCAGTAACAGCATCTCTACGTAGGTAAATGTATGATTTTTTGATATACTAAAAAAAATGTAACCATCAAAGCGTTGTATCACAGCACAAATGCTTTTAAGGACGAATGGAGCATCTTTTATTGTGAAGTACAGATAAATATGTTGGGTATTTTTAAAAATAAAGAGTTGAAAATGGAATGTTTGCATCGTGTTATTGTTGGAATGGGGGAAATAGCACTTTAAAAGATGCTGTACAAGACAGGTTTGCTGGAAAGAGGCCATTATCGTCGTAATCATTAGAGCACGTTATTGAGCAAAATGCCACTATTACAGGGTAATTTTTAATGATGACTCTGGCGTAGCACTAAGTAGTCTTTGTACAATATCCAAAGAGGATTGGCAACTATTCTTATTGTTTTACATCATAAAAGCATTAGTAAGCCTATATTTAGCTGCTGTTTGTATCACAGGGATTGTGTTGCTCTCTGTACATGCACAATCTCCCGTGTTTGTCAGGTGCCTGTTTTTTGTACCTGCATCTAGCTGCGGTCTGGGCAACTCGTCTACCTTTCAATTATTGCAGTTTTCTATCTGTATCCCTACTGTCTCAAACCATATTATCTATCTATCTATCTATCTATCTATCTATCTATCTATCTATCTATCTATCTATCTATCTATCTATCTATCTATCTATCTACCTAATATATTTATTCACAATATCTTTCGTTCTGTGACTTATATGTACGTTTTGTATATTACAAAGGTTCGTAATAAATACTGTTACTTCAACAAAAATATATTACATGTTATGGGGTTTTTATTGCACAAAATGCAGTGGTTTAAAAAAAAGCATATTTCGCAGGAAGCTGTGAAATATGGAAAATATTTACTGGATCCCTGTGAAATATGGGTTTTATCATTACAATAACTGCCCCAAACCACTCTGCAGAGCTATTTTGGTACGACCGTTAGGATTATGCAGCAATGTAGGACTAAATTCTGTCACAGGGTTGTCGGATTTATGCAGCAAGAAAAGGCAAATTACACAGCAATTTTCTGTACAGTGATCCATTTGAGCTAAAAACATGTGTTTGTTAAAACTTGGAAAAAAATGCAACAATCTATGTAAGACAAAACACAACATTCTGATTTAAATCAGTCCCATTGTTAGCTGCATCTGGAAGACAACAGCTTCCACACATTCTCCCTTCTACAAGACAGAATCTGTTTTTTAATAAACAGAAAGGGTTCTCTTTTTCAAAATTGTTAATCCTTTAACTACATATTTAATTATTGTACTCTTTCTTTTACTGCAGAGTAGTCCCGTACTTTACATACTATTTTCGATAAACATTACCATTTGAAAAACACATTTCAAGCTGGCCAAGTAAGATTAACATGTAAGTAAGTAAGTAAGTAAAATCAAGTTCAAGTTCAAGTTCAAGAAGTCTTTATTCGATTAATTCATCATAAAAGACATAAATACAAAAAACACAGTAACATATGTAAAATCAGTATTAAATCATTGGCATCGAATAACTTCTTGCAGAAGTATACAAAAGTTAAAAAGATACAGATACTGGTTACCACAGTAATATAGGATAAAACAGTCTCAGCTAATTGAAATTAATAAACCTACTTCTAATAATCCAGGCCCAGCCTAGGAACTTTGCTACCCCCACCACAATGATCGGATCCAGATTAGTTTTTAACAGTCTCAGGGCCTCAGCAGACGAGCGTGTGCCTAGTTGACTACAGACTGGTTTGAGCCACTTAGATCTGGGGGCAGAGTATTGGGGGCACACAAACAAAATGTGAGATAAACTTTCCCCAGACCCTTGACATTTTGCACAAAACCCCTGACTAGCTTTTCCCCACTTAGTGGTGAAGTCCCCAATAGGGAGTGTGCCACATCTGAATTGGAAAAAAAGTTTTCGGTCCAGGGGTTTGGTAATGATCTCCCAATAGTTTTCTAACCTGGGAAGATCTTTGTGCACCAAAAATAAACCTGTAAGACTACTTGGGCTTATTTTTATAAAGGTATTGAGCATCACCCAGGCCCAATAACACTCTTTGAGCTTATTTTTAGATGGAAATGTGGCTGTCTCAGGCGACAACCACAGCTCAGAGAGGCCCAAAGATAGGAGAGTAGCCTTAAGATCTCTAAACCATCCTATTTTTAGGGCTCCCGGAGAGTTTTTTAACTCAAGGCAGGCTTCAGCATAGTGGTGTAGGTCAGGGGTTGTCCACAGACGCCGCCAGAATGAAATCGGTCGAAATCGTGCACAATCGACCACCGAGTGACACCCCAGATCGTATAGTAGGGGGATTAAAGGTGTCGATTGTGGCAGACCAATTGCCATCCTAAGAAATTTGTTTTGGGAATGTTTCAAGGAGTCCAGGTTGCTACCTCCCCATAACTCAGCACCATATAGCACTGCTGACAAAACCTTCCCACCATAGATCTTCATCAGCGGGGACATGGGTTTGGTGAAAGAGCTTTTACATTGGTAAAATCTTTATTGTATGATTACCTAAAGTCATTTACAAAACATAAATTAGATTAACGTAATATCCAAAGTTCATAAAGGGAAACATTGATAATATGGCTCCTCATTGCTTTCTCAGGGCATTAGTGACATTTTCAAGACGCTCAACTTTCGGCCTCTTGATTTAAGATGTCACAAGAACCATATGATGGGAATATTGGCTGTAATACTTGGTCACCCATTGTGTATCTACACTAATACTCTGTTTTTATACATCTGTGTGTGTGCAAATATATATGTATTCAATTAAAAAAACTCTGCTAGAAACGGATCTTGCTCAAACGGGAAAAAACACTAAAATTCGCGAGTTATGGGTTTCGATGCACACAACATATGCCATAATTCACATCTCTTGCTAGAGTGCCTTTTCACCAGCGCTCAGATACCCCCAGTGGTGACAGTGCTGCGCCCTACAAATGCTATTTGATTGATTGATTACCTGTACCACTTGCAAATGTGTCTTTTCAACATGGCAGGTGACATGAGCTAGAGTGCTTTGTTGTGAGCGTTGCATAACATTACTGGTGAATTTAATTTTTTTCAGGTGTGTCCCAGAATCTGATCTGTTTCTATATGTGTTTTTTTAATTGAATTTCTATTTTTTCCCATCATGCACATTATTCTCAATTGCATTGATGTGCTCTAAACCGCACAGATGTCCATCTGCTTCCGGCCCTGCACATTGGTGATTGGCCACAGAGCTTTACTGTTGACCAGGTCCTGAGCCCAATCATGAGAATCTCGTTTGGCGGAGATTTCTTATTTTTAGGAACTTGTAAGCTTGGCAAACTGCCATTTTCAAACGTTTCTCTTTGTTGGTGAAATTTTTGGTAATTATTTTTCATCATCTTCTGCCCTATTTTAGGTCTGGCTTTAGCCAATACTTTTTGATTTGTAATAAAATTAAACATATATTATATTATACTTATAGAGCTTTCAACCAGCCATCTTCATCCATTGGTCTGTTATGGCCTTATTTACATTATGCTTCTGCCCCCACAGCATACAGGATCTGGCAATTAGCAACCCACTTCAGCCACTGGCTAACTTCAGTGTTTTTCATGGCATTCTGCCCTTTCACAAAAAGCACCTCCCAAAAAACATAGCTCCATTTAGTGTCAGGGACTACTATATCAATTTGTGCCTTTTGACATTAATAAAAAACATCTTTTTGCTACTACCCAATTTGTTTTTTATTAAAGTGGACTTGGCAGCAAAAATCATGATAGACTACCTCAGTTTCTGAAGTGAATGCTATCTTATTAGTCAGTCAACTGCCTGTATGATGCCTCCAAAGATATAGTAAGAAAAAAGAACTGTTGGCAATCATTTTGGCATTTTTACTTCAGTGGGAAGCCAACATTTACCAGGGCACTTTTTTTTACAGCAGCATTGTTTTGGACATACAATAAGAATTTCCAAATTCTAACTCACATTTGAAATCCTTTTGAGTCATAGTACAAAAAAGAAATAACATTAGATGCAATCTTACGTTTGATACATGTTTGAGGGCTATACTTCATTTACACCAATATAGTTCAAATGCACCTTCTGGGAAGCGTTCTTTGAGAGTGCCACTACTCATTTTCTTACCTAATAGAAAATACAATATAGGACCTAGAAAAGAAAACAATAGGTTTTAATTTAATGCTGTGCTGCTGTGCATGAAACTATATATATGAAACCATCATGTTTGTGTGTCAATACAGATTTGAATGCAGTAACCATTCTCTTGTCCTTTTTCTAGGGGCTCTTCTGAGTACTCTGCTTTAGGACCCGGAACCCCCGATTGGGCCGGAACCCAACACTACCAAACACTAGTTACCAACAGGACTCAAGATAGGCTTAGTTTGTGGATAATTTTATTCATCATTAGCATAGCAAAATGTTTGCAACTGTGATAAATTCAACACAAATACAAGAAAAGATGCAAGAAAATCATAACATTATATGTACACTGATCATATACAAAGTGACAGAATCATGTGCAAAACAAACTATCAACACAATACTTTCGGGTGAAAAATTGAAGAACAATATCTCGAAACCCCCTTTCCACCCCAAGGGTTCACCTCGTAATCCTGAACACCATTGGACTACACAAGGTGTAACCACCTGCATCCCTGAGGGGCGGTCCCATGCCCTTGTACCCTTGTCCTCTCAGTGGCCACTACCTTCCGAACACCAAGCTCCCCAGGGGCTGCGTCAAAGGTGGGCAGGAGCAGATCACCCCGCACCGACCCCCATGATCTAACTGTGGGCCCTAGCCCGCAAGCTGGTGTACATCCTCTGGTTGGCCCAGAACTGCCAAACCTTACCCATTGGTGCTGTCTTGATGAGGGAGAGGCTGCTTCTCAAGGACTCTCCCTGCTAACTGGGGAGGGGGGGGGGGGGTAACTTATGTATTCTAGACCCTGCCACAAGGGCCACCAGGAGCCCCAGGTCCTTCGACCTCCCCACCAATGTCCCTGATGAAGACACCTGTCCCTGCTTCCGAAAGATGAACACGATCCTCGTGGAACATGTCACCACCCCTGAGGAGTTTTTGTGCTATATACCAAAGGCGAGCAGGGCCCAGGCACAGTCTAGACATTCCAGAGTTCAAATGCCTCACTGACACATTTATCATCCTGGACTTTATGGTCTTCCCACAGTTCCGGCGGGGCACCATGTGGGACCATGCAATGGCCGCCTCAGGAAAGGCTCTACCCAATTGCGCAAACTCCAACAATCTGGCCTCCCTGAAGACTTTACAGCCCAACTTCTCAAATTGTTACCCCCAAGGTGAACCACAATGAGATCTGGGGACTAGAGTCCCCCACAACCCCTAGCCACCTGAATTAACCGCTGCAGCTGTGAGATGGGCAGACCACCGATCCCGTCACGCAGGGCAAAAGGCTTCGGCCCATGGAGCAGATGCAACCTGTAGGTCACTTGGCGAACAAAGGAGTGACCGACCACCCACACGACCTTGAAGGGTATCCTACTAAAAGCGGGAAAGAAAATAGACAAATGAATATGCATAGACCGGGCCCAAAATCACGCACCAGTTTTCATTGCAAGTCAGGGCGAATGTAACGCTTATAAGATTTTGAAGACCAATGACCAAATCTTTTAGTTTTATCAGCTGACATTCCTGCCCTGGCCGCCTCTGTCGCGAGACCTATTCTTAAAGGAGTGGGACAAATAACCCTCCGGATTGATGCCAGCCTCTTGCAGGGCAGCCAACATCACCGCTGTGAATTGGTATGTGGAGAGGGCGTCCCCATTCAAGTGGTGAAACAGGGTCGAGGACCTTCGGCAGGGGCAAATAGCCAAATAGGACCCCACCCGCGTAAAAGGACAAATGTAGGATCCCCGGGTTGCCCTAATCTTGATCAGCGCCCCCCTCCCCTCTTGATCAGTTTTGGACCTCCGCAACTTTATAGTCAAGCAGTCCCCACCCAAATGCACGAGGCCCCCTGCAAAATCATTACGTGCAGATCCTATTCCAACCTGGAATTCGCCATCAAAGGCCACGTTGAATGCTGAAGCTAAGAGTGTTGTTACATAAGGGGGCTCACACTTTATGAAGGACAGCTAACAAGTGACTGAGTAACTGTGCATTAAGAGGATACCTCAGTTCTACCCCTGAGCCCCCTATTCTAGCCCACCCTGCCAGCACCTTCTGGATGAGGAAAGATTTCTGCAAGTCGACTACACCCTGAATTTTGGTGAAAGACCGAATGGCAGACAGGTGGGCCCTCATATGATATAGTCGTAGCCTGCCTCCTCAGTTCGCCTAAGAATAGACATAATGCACTCTGGTCAAATGCGAGATGGATATTCTGTGTCTGCAAGAAAGACCTATAGCTTGCAAAACACTTCTCGTAAGATATACTTGTGTGCTTTGTAAGCGAGGCTGCCACTAAATCCGATAAGGCGGAACTCCAATCCTCCACAGATATGAAGGGAACTCTGTCATCTCCTCTGCAGCATGCGGGTGAAAACAATGAAATTCCTGTAATTTGCATCGGGATAAGGCATCGGCAGCATAGTTACGAATGCCAGGTACATGCTTAGCTCGGAAGGAAATGTTAGCTTTTAGACACAATAAAATCAGATGCTTCAATAATCACAGCACACCTTGGCAGGTCTGTCTATTAATCGCTTTGACCACTGCCATATTATCTGACCAAAAGATAACATTCCTATTCCTGAGTGTCTCCCTCCAAATGGTTCCCGCCACTATAAAAGGAAAGAGCCCCAGAAAGGAGACCTTTCTTGTGGCACCGTTATCAAGGGGTTCTGATTGGGGACCTTGTTCGTGGCTTGTGTTTCTTTGAGCTGTAACTCTTTCGCTGTTGTTCTCATTCTTATGTCATAAGACATAAGAACGAGAACGACAGCGAAAGCTGCCCATCAGAAAACCAACATACTGGTTACGGCTCAAAGAAACACAAGCCACGAACAAGGTCCCCAATCAGAACCCCTTGAGGGTTGGAATTATCACCTCAACAACTAAAGAACAACAAAAAGAAGAATAGCCTTGAGAAAGTCGTGGGTTACATTCCCCTAACAACGAAACACGTGTTGGCTGTGACGTCTCCAGAAATTAAACAACACCAAAGACAACCTTGACTAAAAAGGATTTAATTATTTATGAATGTATGATTGCTGTATGGTGGAAACACATGTATACTACTTGAATTATCAAACGTGTGCTAAGAGTTTGTAGCTTCCTTTCAAATGTACTATGGGTGTAGGGCTAAGGCTTTGATTCTGAGTACTCCAGTCTTCTTTGGGAACAAAGTCTTGCTTTTGGGCAGACTTTGTGCTCAACATCTACACCTCTGGAAGGGATTGGAACTGGCCAAAGAAGCCATGTTATGTGAGATTGTGAGCAGTGCATTGGAGTGTAAATATGGCGTTATTGCTCACCATAACAAGTGGATTCCATTCTTTGTAAGCTTTTGCTTCATACCTTAATGAGCCTCTACTGAAGTGTTTGAGGGGAATTTTATAGGTTTCTGTTTCAAGTATTTGCTTTCTGATTAAAAAACATACTAAAACTTTAATTAGGGAGTATTTTAATTAAACACTTTTGCTCTTAGCTACAGGAATGTTCCATAGGCCCCCCCATTCTAGATGACATGATCAGACCATACAAACCTACTAGGAATCTTCGCTCGAACCAACAAAACCTGCTGATAGCTCCTAGGATCAGCAGAGCCCGCACAGGAGGCCGTCTGTTCTCGCACAATGCGGCTGGGTTGTGGAATGCTCTTCCTCCACCTCTTCGCCAAGAGCCTAACCTCCTTGTCTTCCGGAAAAAGTTAAAAACTCTTCTGTTTCCAAAAACTAGATAATACAGATCTGCATTTTTAATCCACCTCTGTCTGGTCAGTCTTAAGCGCTGGGATGCTCCCGAGTGGCAATGCGCTATAGAAGAGCCTTTTAATAATAATAATGATAATAATAGTTGGAACTGGCATGTAGACCTTAGTTTCTTGCGGTACTGTATGACCAGCCCCAGTTTCCAAGACCTTCCAACTTCACCTTAGTCCTAACTCCCTTGCCACAGAATAATATTTGCACAGCTGCCCCGTACCCTTGTGTAGTTGGGTGTGTCTTCTGGCCAAGTCCTCTGCCCCTGCAATAACAATCCCAGGGAGATACCTTATTTTTTATATTTTGCTTCTAGTCCGTTACTGTTCTCTGCGCTGGTATAATAGTGTTGTTTGCTTTAAATTACCTTTCTGTTTTTGGGGGTTATTGTGTTTTAATGAGACGTATAGTCACCCTTACAAACATTCAGACTGTGCTATGAAGTAGACACTACCTGACTCAAGACAGTAAAGAAAAAATCTATCTGGTAAATAATGAAAGTGCCTGGTACTTGATTCTGTAGCCATTGTGTATCCTCATAAAAATGTAGACACCATGATGAAGAAAGTCCTTCTAACTGAGGTGACTCCTCACTCGATGCAAGAATTATATTCTGGTGTATTCTATTACACATGAAGGTAAATAACTGTCTGTGGGCAAGCCCAAATAGTGGGGAAACATGCCACGATGTGTGTCTGAGATCCGTGTAACTGAAGTTATGCTTTAAAGAATGTTCAGATGCCTGTGTTACCATACAGAGATGTACGGAAGTCTGTGTTAGCAAACATACCCAAGATGAAGGAAAATGGTTCCACCACTAATTAAATCCAATACAGGTAGTTTAATAGTCTTATACACCATGAGGAGAACAAACACAAAACATGGTTGCATGTCCCTTTGACAGAGGCGGTAAAGTACGAAGAAGGGAGCCCAGTAAAGAAATAAATGGGTTTGAGATGTTCTCCCAAAGACCAGGGAACCATGTAGCTTCACCAGTAGTACTTGCAGAGCAAGGTGTTGAGCTAATATTTTGAAAGAGAGGACAAATGGTGCCTGGCAGATTGTTGTTGTTGGGATCTTGTTTTATATCCTAGAAGTGACCTTGGCATCTGGTCTTCTCACCTGGTTTAAAACTCTGGGTTCTGCGGAGCCCTCCAGGTGTCTTGATTTAGACCATACCAACTACAAAGCCCTTGACTTTTGTTGCAGGAAATATATGTTTCCCATAGGGCTACCCTTAGCATCTGAGTCCTAATTAAAAGAAGGTCACACTCCAATGTCCGTTCAGAAACAGACCTTCTGCCCAAGTGTGATACTTTTATCAGGCTTAATTAAAAAGGACATACAAATCAAAACTGTATATGAAAATATAGGAAGTGCCTCATGTAAGCGACAACCATGAGCTGGTTGACTGTTACTCATCAATTTGCTCGCTCTATTATCATTTGCAACTTTCCTATAATATTTGCAGGAACCAACACCAAGACTAAAGCTAATAGTGTTTCTTGTGTATACTTGTATAAAGCAGAAAAACACACATCAACCTCCTAAAGGTCCTCATTCAGGAAAAATGGCTATGCTGTCTTCCTAACAAAAAGATATATATTAAAAATGAGTTGGATGTGGCATATAGCACACATCGCTATTCTGTGCCCATACTCATGATTAAAACCAAGTCACATGTTTAGACCATTTTATTGTGAACGGCCGACATGTTTCATTGCTGCAAAAAAGACTTAATGGCAAATTCATCTGGGCAGTAATCGCCCAGTTATACACCGGATCATGTGACCACCAGGTCAACGCCTACCAGTAGGCCATAGGGAGAATGTGTCTGGACTCCAGTTGTGGTTGCCTCTGGTGGTGGCAGACCATCTTCGTAACCACCCTTGGTTTAGACATCAAGTACAGTGATGGGGGTTACTGACTGTTGATGGTATCCTTTGGAACTTTTTCAGATCCTCGATGAGGTACCTACATCAACAGCTAATTTCTTCCTCACCAGTATACTCCATCATCTCCATCCAATTGACTTCATTTATGTATAAATTATCCTTTTGTTGTGAAAAGCACTTAGTTGTATTATTCGGACAGTTTCTAATTTGTATTCGATTGTCCTGCAGACTTGCAACGCCTTCCCACTCTTATTTCCTCATGTTCTTTTTCTCTTGTTAAATGTGAGCTCTCCTTTGCATCTCTGTTTGAGACTGCTCTATACAAATACATTCATTAATAAAATATGAGATTGGGCTATTGAAGGGGTGTAGACGGATTACTGGATACTGACCAGTTAGACCACTCATTTGTGAGTTGAAACAGGGTCCAACATCTGTATGGCCATGCTAAAAGCAGTTTCTGGGATGAACGGTTTCACTTTGTTGTGTGTGGTTAGTTCATGTCAGACGATTTGGGTATCCTTGTGGTGGTATTAAAGTAGATTAGTTGTTTCTTAGTATCCATTTGTTCTCTTTTTAAGTCGACTGGTTTCTGTCACCAGCAGAATGTACTGTCTAATATTTGAACCATTTTGAATTTCATGAGCTCTTTAAACTATTCCTTGACAGAACTGGGCAGATTCTACAAAGTCCATCAGCCTTCTTTTGTAACAGAAACCCCTTTCATCTGTTACAGTCGCTTATCCCAGCTCCATTCCTTTATTGCTGTCTCTGTAATATAACTAGTCCATTTCTCTTATCTCACAACCTTTCAATTTTCCTTCCCCAATTTCTTTCTCCTTTACACACCTCTTGTGTTTTAGTGGTTCTTTTGTTTCAGCCATCTTTGATTGTTATTGAGCAACTAACTATAACTAGTGGTGGGGAGGGTTCAGGTAGTTGTATCTTTTTAGCATTTTGTTTTCCTGAGGGCAACAAATGAAGAAAGATTATGTATCCTGGATGGCAAAGGGCGTCTAACCATGGTGGAACCGATGCGGCGACTCCCTATGATTAAGCAATCACTGGTTGTTGTGTTTTCACTAACTTTCATGGAGTGCTCACGCAGTACGTATACAAGCATGACCCTCAAAAGCATATGCTGGTCTGCAGATGATGTTCTCTTGATTGTTCCATTCAAGGGGTGTGTATCCGCCTTCATGCGAGTTCTAAATGATGCCTGCCTTTAAAAGGAGGCTGAATTATCTGACTACTTCAGTCCATAATTCTTCTGTGGCAAAGTGTGGATTGGTTGTCTAATTCAACAAATGTGAGTCGGCGAGCAAGCAGTGCTCTAGTTCTCTCCTCCAAATATGTGACAACCTTCTGCGCCTACTGGAGCAGTTGTAGCTTGCAAGGTAGATGTCCCACCCTCCTGGGTTCGAGGGCCTGGCCTACCCAAGGCATGCCCTTTGCTGTCAAACGATGAATTGGTAGCCTCTGGAAGGCATGTAAAATACTCTTGCGGGAGAGAGTTTCAGGGAAGGTCTCATCAGAGTACCTCGTTTTGTTCTGTAGTCGAACACTTAAGTGGTGGTCTTCACAGGGGAAGTGACACCTTCTTAAAGTTAGGACTGGAGTGATTGCATGTCTGAAAGTATGTTATACCTTCGTACACGCAAGAGAATGGTGTATATGTTATCAAAGTTTTTTCTTACGCACCAGCCTTCCTTGCTTACAAAGTTGCTTTTTGTAGCATTGTGTGCAGATCCCGGGAGACCTACCCCTCCAAATCACTGTGGCCTGAACCTCAGCAGTGTCAACGCATGCAATACCTGCTATATAGGCTCCAGAATGTATACTGCAAGAGCGGCCGCCGGCACCTACACTCAGGCACTTGCACTTCTGAGTGATCGGTAAATTAGTAGCCTCCCATATGCAATAATAGACTTATTGAAGCCCCGCGCTGAGCTGACAGAGCGCCAGGGATTTGATATTGAGGCACGCAGGCATTTAGCGACCTCGTATTTATATGCTACTGTAAATCTGCTCATTGTGCTTTCAGAGCAGAGGGCCCTAATCTCCCAGCAGCTTCAGAAATTTCTGTAAAAGTGCTACAGCACATTAATTAGGCAAAATAATGAGACAGCTCTAAGTGACACATTTTGTAATGCTTCGTAAGAAATAGCAAGTGTCACAGGTTCTCTGGCACGTACAATTAGTGAGAGACATTTGATGTGTTGAAAGGTTCATTGTTTTCCTTCTGCGAACAGAAACTTTTACTAGAAATGTCACAGTAATAACATGGATTCCATTTGTACAAATTCCTTCTGTAAGAACGCGGAGCTCATTAGAACATCCTTCCCAGCTGCCAACCCGTCCCTTCTCTGGAAGCCAGGACGCGAGCAGGCCCCGTTTTAAGAAATCCTCTCCCAGCGTCGCCACCTCCGCAGCATGGTAATAGTGTCTGTCTCACAGTTATGCGGGCATCATTCTAAAGTGCTTCTAAGCCCTCCCTTTAGAAGCATCTCACTTCTGTTTCCTATATGTAGGATCCATTGGGTTTGAATCTGTAGCGCCTGCTTACAGCGCTAAGAGGCGGTAGCAGAAAGGTATGCATAAATATAATAATCTGTCATTTCTAAGTAATTTACCAGTCTTGGTTAAAGCCACCTCTTTTATTCTGAAATAAAAGAATTCTTCTGCAATATTTGTTTTGGGCGTACCAAATTTGCATTACAAACTCAACGCTGATGAGTAGTCCTTGTCCACTAAAACAAGCATTGGAAATGCAATAGGTCTCGCAGCATTAGAGTTAGTGCTTTTAGAATTGTTTATGGGTTTTTTTGTAAATCTTTAGCATTTTTGTTTCCTGTAGCCAATGCTAAAGAATTAAAAAAAAAAGCCATAAACATTTCTAAAAGCTCTAACTCAAATGCTCCGAGACCTATTGCACTGTGTGAGGGTGAGGGGTTGAGGGTGAGTGAGGGTGAGGGTGGGTGAGGGTGGGTGAGGGTGAGTGAGGGGTTGAGGGTGAGTGAGGGTGAGTGAGGGTGAGTGAGGGTGAGGGTGAGTGAGGGTGAGAGTGGGTGAGGGTGAGTGAGGGTGAGGGTGAGTGAGGGTGAGGGTGAGTGAGGGTGAGTGAGGGTGAGGGTGAGGGTGAGGGTGAGGGTGAGTGAGGGTGAGGGTGAGTGAGGGTGAGGGTGAGTGAGGGTGAGTGAGGGTGAGGGGTTGATGTTGAGGGGTTGAGGGTGAGTGAGGGTGAGGGTGAGTGAGGGGTTGAGGGTGAGTGAGGGTGAGGGTGAGTTAGGGTGAGGGGTTGAGGGTGAGTGAGGGTGAGGGTGGGGGGTTGAGGGTGAGTGAGGATGAGTGAGAGTGAGGGTGAGGGTGAGTGAGGGTGAGGGTGAGTGAGGGTGAGTGTGAGTTAGGGTGAGGGGTTGAGGGTGGGTGAGGGTGAGGGGTTGAGGGTGAGCATTTTTGTTTCCTGTAGCCAATGCTAAAGAATTACAAATAAAAAAAGCCATAAACATTTCTAAAAGCTCTAACTGAAATGGTCTGAGACCTATTGCACTGTGTGAGGGTGAGGGGTTGAGGGTGAGTGAGGGTGAGGGTGGGTGAGTGAGGGTGAGGGGTTGAGGGTGAGTGAGGGTGAGGGTGAGTGAGGGTGAGTGAGGGTGGGTGAGGGTGAGTGGTTGAGGTTGAGGGTGAGGTGTTGAGGGTGGGTGAGGGTGAGTGAGGTGTTGAGGGTGAGTGAGGGTGAGGGTGAGTTAGGGTGAGGGGTTGAGGGTGAGTGAGGGTGAGGGGGAGTAGTTGAGGCTGAGTGAGGGTGAGTGAGAGTGAGGGTGAGTGAGGGGTTGAGGGTGAAGTTTTGAGGGTGAGGGTGAGGGGTTGAGGGTGAGTGAGGGTGAGGGGTTGAGGGTGAGTGTGGGTGAGGGTGAGTGAGGGTGAGTGAGAGTGAGGGTGAGTGAGAGTGAGGAGTTGAGGGCGAGTGAGGGCGTGCGTCTGCGTACATGTCTCTGTAGGTGTAGTGCTGCAGCCCCCGCATTCATATTGGGCAGCCCCGCAGGCACCCCTAGAGAGCCTTGCAGCCAGCTCAGACTGGATAGGTGTGCTGCATTGTATCAATCCATACCCTGCTCCCACCGCAGCCTCCCTGAAGAACCATGGCAGACCCTCGCGTTTCTTTCTTGTACTTTATTTTATTTCGAAAAAAAGCAGAACCTAGAGAATATAATACATCCACCTATAGGAAATATTTTCGAACTAAAACGGCCTGCTAATATAAAAATATGCATTTTATCAGATATATATTGTGTGATCTTTTCGTGAAACAAATGGAATGGCATATTTTGCATGTGCAGTTTCCCTTGCTGATATTGCGAAATATACCATGAATGACGATGCAGTCGATATATTTTATTAATTGTATATCGAAAGGACATATTTCCCCATACCTTGACTACAAGCAAAAGAGAGATTGCGCGTAGGAAAGAGGTGAGGAAGGCGGATCGCGCCCTGTTTTCCTGTAATTAAAGAAAACGCTCCTTTTAATAACCTTGGATGCCA
The DNA here is from genome assembly GCF_964263255.1 of Lissotriton vulgaris. NCBI lineage: Eukaryota > Metazoa > Chordata > Amphibia > Caudata > Salamandridae > Lissotriton > Lissotriton vulgaris. The sequence goes on from NC_141693.1 coordinate 660,971,707, forward strand.
GGCGGTCGTATTTCACGCGCCTCGGGCAGACGGGGGGGGGGGGTGGCTGGAGCTTGTACACCAATGTGAGTTTTGGGTCGGAGACGGCACCGCCTGCTCGAGAGAGATGTACATCCACCTATAGGAAATATTTTCGAACTAAAACGGCCTGCTAATATAAAAATATGCATTTTATCAGATATATATCGTGTGATCTTTTCGTGAAACAAATGGAATGGCATATTTTGCATGTGCAGTTTCCCTTGCTGATATTGCGAAATATACCATGAATGACGATGCAGGCGATATATTTTATTAATTGTATATCGAAAGGGCATATTTCCCCATACCTTGACTACAAGCAAAAGAGAGATTGCGCGTAGGAAAGAGGTGAGGAAGGCGGATCGCGCCCTGTTTTCCTGTAATTAAAGAAAACGCTCCTTTTAATAACCTTGGATGCCAGGCGGTCGTATTTCACGCGCCTCGGGCAGACGGGGGTGGGGGGGGGGTGGAAGAGCAAGCTTACAGTGTGTTTGAAGAAAGAGCAATGTGTGGGAGCAACAGGGAAGTTGTGGGAGGCAAATTTAGAGACTGGGTTTGGAGGGATGACTGGGTCTTAGAGATTGACTTTTTTGGGATGGGTTTCTATTTAAATAAGTTGTCTAAGCTCCGAGTGTTAAAAGGAGAGTCTCCAATACATTTCTGGGACGAGTTGTGGAGAAATTGAAATGCCCTGGGATGTTGGAGCGGATTGGAAGAAGTCAGTAGGGGAGATGGATTTCGTGACCTGGTCAGTGAAATCTTTATCTGGCCTGGGGACTGTATGTCGGATGAGGGAGGCAGTTTTGGAAGTTGTAAGTGGCACTGACCTGTGAGTACTTCAAACGATGGAAAGGAGACGGTTTGAAGCTAAATGTGTGCTCGGACGCATTTCCATTGACTACCTACCTCTTTTGTTGAGGGGATCACAGATACAGAGTTGCAGTGTAGACTTTGAGATTTCTGAGGACTTGCATTAGGCAATGAATGGAGAGTAAGGTTTCGATAACTGATATTTTCTCCTCAAGCGAAAGGATCGGAGACACGGCGGGTAAAATAAACAAACAAAAAAAAGAAGCTGGAGGGAAGAGAGGGGAGGGGGGAGGAGAAATGCGACACGGCGGGAAGGGGAGGGGGCGGAGCGGGTCAAATAAACAAACAAGCCGGAGGGAAGAGAGGGGAGGGGGGAGGAGAAATGCAACACGGCGGGAAGGGGAGGGGGCGGAGCGGGTAAACAAAGACGGACGTGCACGCGCTTTTAAGCTCAATGCGCATGCGCATTGAGCTTAAAAGTCACGGGCACTGCAAGGAATCGCCACGATTCCTTGCAGTGTGGATAAAGAGTGGATAAGTCCCAATACTCTCGCCTTGCTCGATGCGCATGCGCATCGACAGGCGAGACCTAAAAACGGTGATTATATGAGGGATTTATTTAATCTGTAACTGTACAAGTGTCCTCAATGGTAACAGACACAATCTAAGGTTTAATTCGAAAAAATGACATCATCAGATTGAGACCACAGCATAATCTCTTAAATGACGTTGTCCATCTGAGACTGTAGTGTAGTCTTAAAATGACATCTTAGGTCTTTGAAGCACAGTCTCATGAATGACACTGTAAGCCTGAGAGTGCAGCATAGTTTAAGAATTGCATCAATCTGATACAATACCTTAGTCTTATGAGCAACAGTTCTGAGGCTCTAGCATAGTTTTAGGAATAACATCTTCAATCTGAGAGAGTAGCACAGGGGAAACAACCTTCACAACGTGCCACGCAATACTTTTACCATGCATCCATTACCCAACCATGGCCCGTGCAGGTAAGAGCAGTGGGGCGGCATGGGGGGGATTTTGACAGACGACGAGGGAAAATTATTTATTTAATTTTCCCTCATCGTCATCTGTCGAAATCTCCCGGCCACCGCTATTACCTGCACGGGCCGCGGCTGCCAAAAGCACTCAATGCCTTTGCCACGCATATGCCTTTACCACGAAATAGTATGTATATAGCAGGTAAGTTTGGGTGTGTGTGTATGTGTATATCTATATACATTAGGGTAAACGTGTCTTTAGGGTTTAGGGGTGGGTGAGGGTATTGGGTGTTAAGGGTTTTTTTAGTCTTTAGAGGTGGGTTAGGGTATTTGGGTGGCAGGAGTATTTTTAGGGTTGGGGGGGTAAGTGCATTTGGGTGGCCAGAGTATATTTAGAGTTTAGGGTGGGTAGGGGTATTGGGTTGTAAGGGTATATTTAGGGTTTAGTGGTGGTTAAGTTTAGGGGTTTCATGGGTACATAAGGTTTTTATATATAAATATATATATATGTGTATATATATGTGTATATATATATATATATATATATATAATGTGTGTGTATATACATATATATATAGTTAGAACCTAATTTCTATTAGAAAAGTATTTTTGATTGGCCTATACCTTTGGCGCTGGTTGACGAATGTTCACAACATTTTCCCAAAAAAGTGCACCAGTGATTTTAGTTGTGCGTGGAAAGCTTCGGGTTGATCCATTGATCCGTTAAGCGGGGGTCGAGAAAAAGGAGGGGTCAAAAAAGTGTGTTTCCCATTTTAATTTCCAAAGTATTTTGAACACAACTAAAGCCTGAAATGCTGGTTGGAATGACACCAAATTAGTCGTAAAGGTAGGTCTTGGTCCAGAAAGCATACATTTTGCTGTTTGGTGTAAATCTGTTCAGTAGTTTTAGAGTTTTTTAAATAAAACTAAATTTGTATATCTGAGGGTGCAACCCCCTCTGCCAATCCTCCCAATCTTCAACCAGGAAGTGTTGGCAACCATTTTGGGACGTGACTTATGAGCCCCTGGGTGAGCCGCAACCCAGGGTGCTTGTTTTTAAACTCCCTGGGGCTTTCAAACTAAATAAGAGGGGGGCCACGCTGACCCGCCCCTCTGAGTTCCTAGTTGCCCCAGGGATCTTCAGCTCCACTGGGCACACAAGAACTGAGAAAATGGCCCCCCTCCCGGGCCATATTTCACCCGAGACCACTACCTCTCTGGGGCATGACTGAGTTTAAAGTGGGAGAGGGGGTCATGCGGTCTGTCTCCCGGGCCATAAACAGCCTTGGGAACCACCACCTCACCAGCCTGGCCTGTGGAAACAAATGGAGGGGGCCATGTCGCCCCTTCCTGGAGCAATTAATGGCCATAGGGACCACCACTCCCCAGGGCCGGCTTCCTATGTCCTGGGGTGTCCACCAGGGTGGGGGCCGGTTTTGGGCCCCTGGTGTTCATTTTTGTTACCGGGCCGGCAATATCGGCCGCCTGTAACAAAATCGGACAAAACCAGCCCTAGCAAACAACTCAGCCGTACCTCCCCACCCCCCCAGGGGGTCGGCCGAGCAGTTTGCCTGGACCGGTTTCGTTTCTCAGACCCGCATTGGTGTCCACCCCCAGGTCATAACTGTATGCTCTTAGTTGGCAGGAGCTGTGATAGCTCCTGCCAAGCGAGAGCAAACATAACTCTGCTTCCAGCAAGCTGGAGCTGTTAAACTGCTCCCACTTGCTGGAAGCAGAGTTTTCATCTGATTCCCTGACTGCTATCATGCAGGCAGGGAAACAGATGAACTGAATGCTCCCAGACACAGGGACCTGCATATTTAGCAGCTCCCTACGTGCAGGAGCAGTGCTGGCACCTGGCTAGGACTGCGGAGGCCTTGAGGCTCCCACCACAGTCCCCATCATAGCATACTGGGTGCCCTAGGTGGGCTCCAGGGCACTCAGGGACATGTTGCCTTCCTAGTACCATATTATATAAATGGTACTAGGAAGTAAAATGCAAATGACCCGTGAACAAGAAGCGAAGGCTTTGAAATGTAACAGGCATTAAATTGCTCCTTGAATAATTAAACACGTGGAAATAGAGCCCTGGTTGTCTTTCTTTATTGATGTTAACAACATTGATGAGGGGAAGATTATGGTAAATATATATATATATATATATATATATATATATATATATATATATATATATATATATATAGACACACACACACACACATATACATATATATGTATGTGTCTTAATAATAACATTCCTATAACCTTTGTTTTTTCAGTGAATATCTATGTTTTTTAAATGTTATTTCCTATAACCTTTGAGAGTGAGTGCATCAGTGTCTCGGTGGGTGTGTGAGTGTCTCAGTGGGTGCATGAGTGTCTGAGTGGGCCTGTGAGTGGGTGTGAGAGTATCTCAGTAGGTTTTACGAGTGCATCCATGGGTATGTCAGTCAGTCTGCGTGTGAGTGCATGAGTGTCTGAGTAGGTCTGTGAGTGGGTGCAGGAGTCTGTGAGCTGGTCTGTGAGTCAGTGCATGATTTCCTGAGTAGGTCTGTGAGTGGGTGTGAGAGAGGATGAGTGAATCTGTGAGTGGGTGCATGAGTGTCTGAATGGGTCCGTAAGTGGTTGTGAGAGTGTCTGAATTGTTCTGTGCATGGGTGCACGAGTGCCTGGTGGTTCTGCTCATTTTTCAACTCTTTTATCTCCCTTCTGCCCTTCATTTTGCCTCTTTCTGCTCGTTTCTGACCTATGTTTTGCCTCTTTCTGCTAGTTTCTGTTCTCTATTTTGGCTTTTTCTGCTTGTTTCTCACCTTTATTTTGCCTATTTCTGCTCATTTCCGATCTCTATTTTGCCTCTTTCTGCTTGTTGCTGGCTCATATCTGATCTCTATTTTGCCTCTTTTTGCTCATTGCTGGCCTATATTGTGCCTCTTTCTGCTTGTCTCTAACCATTATTTTACCTCTCTCTGCTCATTGCTGATCTCTATTTTTTTTCTTACTGCACATTTCTGACCTGTATTTTGCCTCTTTCTGCTCGTTTCTGACATTATTCTGGTTCTTGCTACTTGTTTCTGACCTCTATTTTGCCTCTTTCTGCTCTTTGCAGAATTTATTTTGCCTCTTTCTGTTTGTTGCTCTCCTTTTTTTACCTCTCTCTGCTCATTGCTGACTTTTATTTTGCCTCTTTCTGCTAGTTTCTGACATTATTCTGGTTCTTGCTGTTTATTTCTGACCTTTATTTTGCCTCTTTCTACTCATTTCGCATCTTTATTTTGCCACTTTTTGCTAATTTCTAACCTTTATTCGGACTCTTTCTGATCGGTGTTCACCTTTATTTTGTCTCTTTCTGCTCGTTTCCTATCTATATTTTGCCTCTTTCTGCTCATTTCTAACCTTCTGCTCATTTCCCCCTCAAGGTACTAGAGGTCCCTGTTGGCTCCCTGCCTCCTGTGGGAGCTGGTATTGCTCTCACAGACAGGGAGCTGCTAAACATGAAGGGTTCTCTCATACTTTCTTGCATACAGGGCCTCAGTTACACAGATTTGGAACAGGGCAGCACTGAAAGTCTTTTTGCTGTGCTGCCATATGCCAAATCTTAAGTTCAGGAATGCACGGTATCTATGAGATATGGTTCAATCCTGTCCTTTAGCCAGTGCCGGCACATAATTAGGTGCCTAGCGCCAACAGAGGCACCATTTTTTTGCACTGTTGTCAGGCTTGTTTTTGCTCAGGAAAGAACACCTTTCATCCATGCATCTGGACATCCATCGATCCTTTCACTCACTCACTCACTCACCCTCCCGAGTTCATTCGGAGCCTTTGTCTGCCAAGCTGCAGACAGAAGAGGCCATCAAGAAACCCACTCCCTCTGTAGCTCATAAAGCATGGAGGGGGTGGCATGGGGGGTGACGATGCCCCTGAAGCAGAGGCTTAACTGCACACTTATCTCTTAGTCCAGTATTGCAATTGTTGTCCGCAGATGGTTCCTTCCTTCTCTTGGACCTCTATGGTCAAGATAAAGAGCACTCTGTGTGCTCAGCTCTATAATGTTTTTTTCAGAGTGAAACCAAATGCAGTACTAAACATGTGTTACAGCCAGTAGAGCAGCCCCCATCATCCCTCCAACAGCCTGCACCTTTGTGATAATCAACAAATCGTTGCTGCCCACTCCCTCCTTGTTCTTATCGGCTTGTCCCACGCCCAGCCATTGAAGTGCATGGAGTATTGTAACTTCTCCCAGGGCCACTGTTCATGTGGCCCAAAAGCTACTGGATCTATGGCTTTCTAATTCAGCATTCCCTCTCATCTGATGTCACTGCTGTAGCTTGTAATGTTAATAACAAGGACCCCCTGACAACGTTTGATACTTCTGTACCTCAGGGAAAATTCAATCATGTGTATAAAGTAAAACAAGCAAAGGGAGGTAATTGCACAGAAAGGAAGAAATTCAACCAATTATATTCGAAAATTACATCTCATTTTTAATTAATATAACAAATTTAAAAGCAATAGAATCACACAGAAAAAAATATTAAATCAATATAACATTTACACACAATATGGTCTAATTTATAAAATCATCACATATCAAAGAAATTATATCCTAAAACATAATACAGTCTACAATAATTTAAAATTTACACAAAACAAGTGGCAATAATTATTCGACGCGCGTTTCGGCGTTCAAAACAACGCCTTCTTCAGGAGCCACAAGAATAACTTTAAAAGACACCTCTAATTCATAGAAGCACAAGCCGAACTCTGAGTGCTAGAGTATGTTTGTGAAGACGGCTTATCAGCGGAAGAGACTACGGGATATTAGTTCACTCCTAGCTTCTCGGCTTCCTAGTTCCCATTGAATTTCAGGATAATGTTCCGGATAATTTCTTCGACTGATATTCGGTAGTTAAAATTGTCGATGCACGATCCCACTATATACTTTAAACTTTGAATTCTTTGTAGCCAGTTGCGTATATTAAAAACGAGCGCTGCCTCCAGTAAACTGCTAGCGTCTCAGAGACATCAACCGAGTATACGCGGATTACGTTATTCACTGGTTTGTCTTGGAATGCTTTCGTTTACACAAAGCGTGGATTCAAGGACGCTGAGCGTGATAACCTCTGACGTCAATACAGGACCGTTGGAAAAAAGTTGATGTCTCTGAGACGCTAGCAGTTTACTGGAGGCAGCGCTCGTTTTTAATATACGCAACTGGCTACAAAGAATTCAAAGTTTAAAGTATATAGTGGGATCGTGCATCGACAATTTTAACTACCGAATATCAGTCGAAGAAATTATCCGGAACATTATCCTGAAATTCAATGGGAACTAGGAAGCCGAGAAGCTAGGAGTGAACTAATATCCCGTAGTCTCTTCCGCTGATAAGCCGTCTTCACAAACATACTCTAGCACTCAGAGTTCGGCTTGTGCTTCTATGAATTAGAGGTGTCTTTTAAAGTTATTCTTGTGGCTCCTGAAGAAGGCGTTGTTTTGAACGCCGAAACGCGCGTCGAATAATTATTGCCACTTGTTTTGTGTAAATTTTAAATTATTGTAGACTGTATTATGTTTTAGGATATAATTTCTTTGATATGTGATGATTTTATAAATTAGACCATATTGTGTGTAAATGTTATATTGATTTAATATTTTTTTCTGTGTGATTCTATTGCTTTTAAATTTGTTATATTAATTAAAAATGAGATGTAATTTTCGAATATAATTGGTTGAATTTCTTCCTTTCTGTGCAATTACCTCCCTTTGCTTGTTTTACTTTATACACATGACTGCTGTAGCTTGTGCCTGCAGGTCGAAGAAAACCTCGCCCGGCTGGTACGTGCCCAGTAGGTCATCTGCAAAGTTCGCTAGAATTTACCTAGGCGATTCAGCACACTCCTCAGAGCAGTAATTTCTTGTCATCTGCTCTGTGCTTATTTTCCCTGTTCTTGCTTCTTCCCGAGGGGGTCAGAGCAACCTACCATTTGCCCACCAGTCGCCCCTGTAGCACTCTAATGCTGAAACCACTGAAATTCTATAAAAAGAAAATATACAACCAAGCCTTTTCAGCAATTGCCCTGATAATCTGGAATGCCCCAACACATGAAATCAGACTGAACCCCTCAACTGCTTCATTCAAGAAAGAAGTTAAAGTGATATTGATGAACACATTTCTGCCTTATGACTTACAAACTCTACTCCCAGATACGATTTGTCCATGACTCTGCACTCATGCTTATTTCTCGCATGTTATGTTCGTATTTTTAGTATGTGTCCATTTGGGACCCCTTGTAGTGGTCCTGCTTGGGGATGCTGTTATACCTTGTTCCTTTTTTGATGATTTTGTTGTTTATTGTAACTGTCTCCCTGAACATGTAAAGTGCTTTGATATGCGCAGGGATCCTGTTCGCGTTATACAAAACGTTATAACTGAAATTAAATAAATACATAGAATAGTCTTATAAACGACATTATCAATCTAAGATGGTAGCATAGTCATATGACAAAACCCAATGTGAAGCAGTAGCATAGTTTATGAGAGACATCATCAATCTGACACTCTAGCGTAGTTTTATAAAGGAAATTGTCAATATGAGGCAGTAACATAATTTTATGAATGACATCATCAACCTGAGACTATAGGTATAGCATTATTAATTTAATCAGGTATCTGAGTTGTTAGTTCAATCTTCTGAATGACAGCGTCGATCTGAGACTTGAAGCAGTCTCATGAATGACATTCTCGGAATGGGAGTTAAATTGAAATTATTTCAGTTCAGTTGAGAGATTATATAGTGTGCACCATAAACTAAATCGCATACAGAAGCAGGAACATTCCTGGTGGATACCAGATGGAGATTGATGATGTCATTCAGATAAAAAGCTACAATTTCATATTTGTCACATACATGAAATTGTTATTGTACTACTGTTGCAGAGAAAGAACCCACAATTAGATGCAGCACCTAATTTCAAATCTGTTTTCCTCACTGACATATTGTGTGACCAAGTATACAGCACTTGTACTACTACTCTAACAACTGCTGTTAGTGAGTTGTTTTCAAATAACTGATGTTTGCCAGAATTTAATAGAGAGAGGTCTTTTATTTCCAGTTTGACACAGTTCTCTTAAGAGCTAATGCCTGTGTTCGAGGTTTTTCAGCCTGCTCTCCAGACTCCCTTTTTCCTATTTAGGTCTCGCCAAGGCAGTGCTTGTGCTGTCTCTTCGAGACATGCTGTATTCAGGATATGGGCATTAAGCTCTGCCCCTGTTCGCCTAGCTTTTTCAATTGGCTCCTCTTCCTTTCCTTTGTAAATGATGGCTTTTGATTCTGCTCTTTTACTGTTATGTTTTCCAGCTCTTTCTTTGGTCTGGAGCACAAAGCGCCGGGACACTCCTTTGGAGTAGCCGTTGCGCTATAAAAGTCCCATTTTAACATAACATAAAGAGGCTTTGTAGTACCTCCCTCTCTCCTTTTGTTACCTCCCATAGGGACTGCACCTCTTACATTTGTCCTTACTCTGTAGCTTTCATTAGCAGTTCGGGAGAACTATTTACTTAATTAATGTCTTGCTGTTGCAGACACAACATGCTGTTTGGACGCTTCTTTTATATCCAGCCAGACACAGCACTGCCTCTTTAAAGCAGAGCTTTGGTGTGGCTTCCACACCACCACCTTTCTTTTCATATTTGCAGCTTGCCTCTTGACTTTCTTTTTTCTTTTTACAATTTGTTTACTTTTCGTTAAGCAATAATAACAATGGTGGCTGCGCGAGTGCCAAACTCTTTGCAGCTCCCGCCCATCATGTTTTTCTAACTCAGTGCAGCGCCCGCTTTATGGACGTCATGCTTTAACTTTTAAATAGTCTCCGTCATCACCCTCACTTTCCTTTCTTCTTTGTGGCTCGATGCACGTTATTTTTTAACATTTTGTTTACTTTTCTTGAGGCAGTACTAACAATAGGGGCCGTGTGGGTATAACTCTTTGATGCTCCCTCCCTCCGTGTTTTACTTACTCAGCACTGCGCCCGCTTTATGGGCATCACGCTATAACTTTTAAATATGCTCCTTCGTCCCCTAACCCTGCTACATGGACACTGCGCTTCATGGTTCATAAAGCGTGCGCGGTGTTAATTAAACTCTATTTTCCTCCGCTGCTCCTCCCCTCGCACTGGAACTGGAGCCTCTCAGCCAGCCATAAAAAGGGATTCTGGTTTCTGCATTGGTCAGATCCGCCCTCTCTCATGAGGCAATTTACATACATCAGTAAATACTGTGCTGTGCTCTTCAGCAAATAAAATCCAATTCATAGATGTTCTGCAACTTCCTAATAAGGAATGCATTTTTCCCACCAGGGCCAGTGCCACTGAGTAACAGTGCTGCTGTGTATCGACGGAACTAATACCCTCTTTACAATGCATGCTGGCTATAACTGGACCCAATATCCCATGGCGTACTACATGCTAGACAATGCAGGACCAGGCAAATCTTGCTTCTGAATATGCTTGACTGGTATCACTTGCTGCAACTGATCCTCTCTCTTACATTACATAGGCATGCAACAGTTCACCTTTGCACTGACGCCCACCCCATCTCCCGCCGATCCCTACCTGCTCAAGCTAAAAATGTATAATATATCTGACCTCACGTGTCTCGTCCATCAATTTTCATACCTCATTAACTGTTGTACATGTTCTAAAGTGCAACGCCTTTGTGGCATTCACCCAATACATGATTGCCAAGTTCAGCTCTTTCAATCAAGGTGCTTCAGCTAATCATGAAATAACCCAGCATCCCTGTTACACTGCACATGGGTAATGCATCACAGTACTTGTTGGGTATTACTGAGCTGAAAATATTTGGCTGCAGTTCATGCCAGGTGTTGCAGGATTTAAGGTCATGGCTACAGTACTTGACTTTCAGTGTATGACTGAATGTTGTTGGTCCCAGCGGATGCTAACTATTGCAGAACCTGGCATTGCTATCTCCAGTACATGCTGTGATTAAAGAAGCCTTGTCCTTTCAGGCTGTTCATGGATTGCCGCGCCCTATGCAACACCGTGTAGCGCTTTCTTATAAACAAAGTCTCTCACAGCACTGCCAAGGCCAAATAGCCAGAGCCCCTGCGGGCCTCATTTGTAAACAAAAAAAACAAACCAATAGGTCTCGCAATACTGAAAGTTTGAGCTATTGGTGTTGCAAATAATAATGTTTTTGGGGTTTATTGCTGAAAAATATCCCAGCATAAGTTATAAAATAAAAACTGCGAAGCAAGGAAAGGATACAGTACTACAGGTTGTTACCAGGTGTCCCTGTGGAGTTGTAAAGGGACCTCTATTATCCACCTAAGGTACTGCACCCTTACTTATGCTTCTGCTGGGATAATTTTTAACCAACAAGAAATCTAACAAGCATTATTATTTGCAACGCCTATAGCTCAACCTTGCAGTAAAGCAAGACCTATTGCATTGCAAATGCTTGTTTAGATCTGGCATGACAAAGTAGCTATCACCAGACCTTACAAGATCAAACTGAAAAATAATTTTCAGAAGTACAGCATAGAGAGCCTTTGGTCCGCCCACATGTTGGTGGACAGGAGTGCATGTTTTGATTGGGCAGAAGGTGTGTACTTCCACTGAAAAATGCTTACCCTCCTGAGCTATAATCATTTGTTTATGAAGTTGCATGAGGCATAGCTATTTACCAAGTCTAGCTATTGTGTCACAACAGAACTTGACCTTTACTTCGAACACATGCCAGTGCAAAGTTATATGTCTCCTCCATAATTAGATAATTACGGTGTTTGTTCTTTTCTGGAGGCAGCACAAATGGGAGAATGTCAATCCGTAGGAATATGTTGCTGTATTGCAGTCCCGGCTACCTTCCATCCTCCCTTTCTATCATAAGCCTCAAAGACAGCTTAACTTAGCACTTCTTGAGAAAATTGTGTTTTTTCTTTCTAATTCCTAATTTTAGTATTTATGGGCTTGAGAGCTTTTTCAAAGCTCCTTGGATCCCAGAAGTTCATTTAGTTATTTGTTTAAAAAAGAATGATACTACTAACATTATAATTCATTTATTTCAAAATGTATATCTTAATATATTATATTAAAGTAATATACTGATTTAATATATTGTAATTATAACTGAATCCTATAAATTGCGTTTAATGTTGCTCTTCCCTGAACCCTACAAACTTCTTGCTACTCCTTAATGCTACTCTTGCCTAAACCCTAAAAACCTGTTATTAACACTTACTGCTACCAATCCCTTAACACTAACAATCCCTTATTGTCCCTTAAAGCTACCCTTTCATGAACCCTAAAAAATATTCCTGCTCCTTAATGCAGTGGCATAACGAAAGTCGAGGGGGCTCCCCTGCAAGGTACATGAAGGGGCCCCCGCTCAGGATTTAATCCGGAGCTCTCAGGCCTGAGTAATGTGCTTAGGGGGCCGCCTGCAGCTCGGTCCACCCGCACCACGGGTGCTGCAGGGAACTGTGTCACACCAATGCCTTAATGGTACCATCCCTCAACCCCAAAAACCCTTGCTACCCCTTAATTGTACTCTGCCCTAAATCCTAAAAGTTCTTTACTGCCCCTTACTGTACTCTTCCCTGACCATTAATAGATCCTTAGTATCGCTTAATGCTACTATTTTCTTAACCCTACAAAGTCCTCACTATCACTTTGTATATAAATGTTTTTACTGTCATTTTTACATTAAAATATCAAGCTCAGGAACATATCTCATTCCACACAACTGAGTCAATAGGGTACATAAGGGCTTTTTATACTTTACATCTGTAATCAATAGCACAGCTGTTCCTTAGACATGTTGTTCTTTACATCCATGTTATATATATATCAAATAAACTCAAATCATATTACATAAAAACACATTTCAGGCTTAGAAGAAGCAATAAAATTCAATATAGCATAATACTGATGCTAATGTATCACCTGTAGAATTAGTTTCAGGTACATATAGGGTTTGAAGTCTCCTTTCTCCAGTAGAGACTTGTAAGATGACAGGAGTTCAGATCAGAACTCATTCACTTCATTTTCTCCTTGCCTTTCCACCTTCCACATCAGTCGAACATTATCCAAACGTAGCCTTTATTTATGTAGACAATTTGCCTACTGAGGTCCCTCATTTATTTTAGCCTGAATCTTCAACAGAACTGCATCCCATTCCGTAACACCTGTTCCACCTCCTCTCCATCTGCACTGAACTTTTTACTACCAATTAGCATTCACTTAGGGCTTCTGCCTGCTTCAAACAGGGCAGCCTAAGGGTGAAAATACGGGACGAATTGGGAATCAAATTACTGAGTCGCACTGTAATTCCTTATTTCTACGCTGACCCTCAGGGTCCTGCTTGTGATTTCTGTCCTTGTTATTCCTATCGCTACCTCCCAGCTGAAGTTATCAAGTTCCCAGGCATCAGAAGGAGTTATCGGTTGATATCCGGGACATTGTTGTAAGGTCTATAGTGGTGTCGAGCAACAAGGAAAAGCTTAATTCTTTAAATAGTTAGAACATTTTAGGGAATCCATCAATCTGGAATTGTATAATCACCCACAAGATTTGTATATTCACCAGCGAGGACATCCAGGCGCTAGATTCTTGCTGGGATTGTTTGAAAATCCAGGTCTTGAGTTCCCCTATGAATACGGGAGGGAGGATGATGCTCAGAGGTGGAGGGGAAGGTTGTTCCAGTACATGGCAACGAGCTAGGAGAATGAGCGTTCTCTACTGTAGCTTTGACGGATTTGAAGGGTGTGTGCGAGGGCAAGGGAGGTGGAGCGCAGGTGACTGGAGGGTTGGTGGAAGTTCAGGCGGTGGTTGATTTATGATGGTACTTGGTCATGAAGGGCTATGTAGGCATGGGTCAGCATCTTGAACATGCATCTTTCTTGGATGGGGAGTCATTGGAGGTTCCTGAGGTTAGGGGTGATGTGGGTCTATTTGAAGAGGTTGAGGATAAGTCTGGCAGATGATTTCTGCATCGTCTGAAGTCTCTTCTGGAGTTGGGTGGTGATTCCTGCGTAGAGTGCATTGATGTAGACCTGTTGGCTGGTGACTAGGGTTTGAGTGACTGTTTTCCTGGTGTTGAGGGGGAACCTTCTGAAGATCTTTTGAAGCATTTGGAGGATCTGGAAACAGGCTGTGGATACCATGTTGATCTGGCATTTCATTGTGAATTTGCGGTCCAGGATGATGCAGAGGTTTGGTGCCTGGTCTGTCATTGTGGGTGTGGTCCAAGAACGGTGAACCACTAGGTGTCATTCGAAGGGAAGGTGGTATTCCCAAAAATCTGCACCTCTGCCTTGTCTGTGTTGAGCTTCAGGCTGTTGAACTTCATCCAGTCTGCAACACTGATCATGCTGTTGTGGAACTTGGTCCTGATAGTGAAGGGGTCTTCTGAGAGGATAAGCTGGGTGTCATCTGCGTAGGATACGATGTTGATACTGTGGGTTCTGACAATATTTGCCTGGGGTGTCATGTACATGTTGAACAGGGTGGAGCTGAAGGGATGAACCTTGAGGGACACAACAGATGATGCTCTTGGGTTCTGAGGTAAAGGGTGGAAGGTGAATTCTCTGGAGTAGACCTGTGAGAAAGATTCAATTAATTTGAGGGTGTCTCCCTGGATCCTGATGTGGTGGAGTATCTTGATGAGGGTGTGGTGGGACACTGTGTGAATGCAGCTGAGAGGTCGAGGAGGATCCAGGCTGCTGTTTCTCCTCGGTGGAGGAGGGTTCTAATGTCAGGGGCAGCGATCAGGGTTGTCTCAGTGCTGTGGTTGGTGTGGAACCCTGGTTGGGAGGTGTCCAGCAGGTTGTTTCTCTCCAGGTGTTTGGAGATTTGGCAGTTGATGGCCTTCTCACGGAGCTGGCGGGGAAAGGGATCAGGGAGATCGGGCGGAAGTTCTTGAGTTAGTTGGGCCCGGTGGAGGGTTTCTTCAAAAGGGTTTTTACCTTTGTGTGTTTCCATACATCGGGGAGGAGGCTGTGGTGACAGACGCGTTGATGATGGAGGTGAGTTTGCTGTTGATTTCCTTGCACCCAAGGTTGAAAAAGTGGTGGTGGCAGAGGTCTGTGGGTGCTTCAGAGTGAATGTATTTCATGATGGTTGTGATGTTCTGTACATTGAGCTGTTCCCATGCGATGAGCTGGTGCTTGTGGGTGTTGTACGCTGGTGTGAGGAAGTTGTAGAGGTTGGTGAGCTGGGGTTTGAAGTTTATGTAGGTGGTGGATATTTTGTTGTTGAAGTAGTCGCAGGGTTCTAGGTCAGGGGAGATGGTGTTCTTGGTAACTGCCAGGCAGGCAAACGGTCTGACAATGCTGAAGAGTTCCTTGCTGTGGTTGGAGCTGGCTGTGATGTGGTTTGCAGGGCAACTCTTTTTGTGTTTAAAGGTGCTGGCAGCATTTGTTGAGGGCTGACTTGAAAGTGGCTCGGTCTGTGGAGTCTTTGCTGGTGTGCCTTCTTCTTTCTAGCCGTTTGCAGTTACAGATTTAGTGGAAGCACTTTCGGGACTACGTCCTGCTGTTTATGTACAGTGGAGCATTGCTGCATTGCCATTTAGGAGAAATGAGCACCGCTCCACTAATGGATCATTTACAGAATGTTGGATGTTTTGCTGATATAGCACAATTCAGTATTAGAGTTACCACAACCCTTTATCATTACATTATTGCAAAATTAATGTTAAATGTGCAAGTATTGTTTATTTTTCTGCAATTATTGGTGTTTTTACTTTCTTACTTGTACTCCAGTACTAATAGGCACTTAGGTCCAGAAGTACGATAGCTTTTTGCATTCCTAACGGGGACAAATCACAATTTTAGCCGGTTAAGAACTGCAAAACAGAATTTTCATATGAACAACGCAAGAAAATGGTTGTAATTTGCACTTTCTACTCAGTTGAAATCGCAAATTTTGACCGCTATTTAGGAAGCGCAAATAGGGATTACCTATTTGCAATTCCTAAAGCACATGCACAAAGCATTTCTTACATGCGAATCGGGCATTTAGGAAATGCTATTACCGTTGCCTCAAAGTCGAATGTAACCAGGTGCAAAATTAAAGTATGCATTTAAAAATGCATTTTTAATGTGACATGAAACACAAATATTGCCCTAGGGCATATATGTATTTATATGTGCACTATGATTTTCGGGCACCTCCAGGGGGGCCTTAAGGCAAGAGGCACACTTGGGTTTGGATATCCTATTTGGTAAATAGGTGGGAATTCACTAGCATTTCCTATTTGTGATTTCCTAATTTCCAGTCTTACTCTGTTGGAATTGCTATTAGGAAATCGCAAATTTTGCACACATTATTTTCCATTTCCTACATAGCGATTCCTGCGGAATCGCTATATAGGAAATGCTAAATAAAAATGTCCTATCTGGCCATATTAAATGCACTGCTTTTGTCTTAATTAAAAAATAACGTTAAATACATTGAAAACCCCTTTCCTCACATCACCATTTTTGTCTATGAATGCCAAATGCACCAGACACTAGAGCATGACTATACAAATGTTGTCATTCTAATGTCCTATCTAGGGTTGGTAAACTTCCTTTATTTAAATCTAGTTTGACATCGTGGCTGTTTGAAAGACGTTTTTTTATAAATTCTTTAAAATATCCATAGAGCAGGCTTTAGCTTGGCTCAACCCAGAGGAGTACTACTCTCTCACATCATGCGATCAGATGGCCATGTATAATTTTGCATTCCATGGTATTCCTCCATCAGAAGGTACGAGCGCGGGGACACGCCGGGAGGCGTCACCAGGCGCTTTACAAGCTCCTTTAAACTAAACTAAACTAAACGAGGGATTATTTTAAATCTGGAGAAAAATAAACTCCCTATGCTGTTTGCCACATTCAGTTCTTTTTCTCCTCTATGCATTCTACACAGAAAGCAATATTTTACTACTTTCTCCCGGCAATGGCAAAAGTAATTGGACAGGCTTTATTGTGATAGACATATCTGCATGCATTGTATGAAAGCAACATTTTTGGAGGCCTGTGTTTACTTTCGTTGTTACATTAAAGCCGAACCTGTTGGTTTTTCCAATGCTTGTTGTCAGCTGGTGCAAGCTCTCAGTGACCACAACACAGGCGACATAAAGCTTGGGGATGGCAGGCAGCTAGGGTGCCACACATAAATACACAGCACCGACCATAGAAGGCAGAAAAACTCCGCGGAGCAGTAATTGGGCTGCTGAAGACCTGGCTGGAAAACGTGTCACATGCTGATTGGAAGAATGATAAATGGACTGACCTCACAGGGGATTGACTCCTTGAAGAGACAGGTCCTCTTTAATAGATGGAAGGAGCGGGGCCTCATTTAGAAGGGAAAGGCTGCCTGCTGTGAAGATATGACAAAGGGGAAGTGTGCAGCCATTGATTTACGGTCGCCAATGACAGCTGAAAAATTCCACAATAATCATGACAAATGAAAGGACAGGCAATCCGGAGGGGGAAAAATACCAATATGTTAAGCCTGAGACAAAATGCCAAGGTCGCATAGAAAAGGTTCCCAAACTTCTGCTTTTGACAAGTCTAATGGCGAAATCGGAAAAGAAGGGGTACGGGTGAACTCAGACGGCTTGGGCTGCAGGGGACGCTAATTGGTTCCTTCGTGGATGCTCCGCGTTTCCGGGAGGAAGTTGGCAGTAAGAGTGAACAGTCAGCAGGGCCTGTGCTGACAACTCTGGTCCAGGGCCCTCCTGCTGTATGTTGGAGCAGGCAATGAGCTTCCAGGTGATAAATGTGTGATTTTGACACGATAGTTCAGATTGGATAAGAGCTTTTCTGAAACAGGGCAGGTCGAATGGCAGATAGGATATGTAATAGCAGAGATCAGTGTATTGTAGCATCTCTTTCCCAAATACACACCCACAGAATCATGCTTTACACCATTCCACATCACAGAATTCTTTCCAGAGCCTCCTTACAACAGAGGCCTCTTTTCAAGGCTGCTCTGGCATTTTCCCCATTGACAATATCCACTCACTATTTTAAATCTGTGCTACTTGGAAGAAAGGATACATCCTTTTTATCTGCCACCGCACAAAACCCCACACCGTTTTGACATTTTATCCAACATGTGCACTAGACCGCATATGAAGGCATAGTCTCATCTGGTTGAAGCCCTGTTGGATGTGGGTATATGATCACTGACATGTGTTGCAGGATGGGGGTGCAAGCATGTATTTCACACAGCCCCACCCTCTCATAGGATTTCTATGAAGAAATTACATTTTCCACCACTATCCTTGGACATAGATGAAACTCAGTCACTAAACACCTCAGATGGCTGCTGCTTGGATCTGGCCTACCCCATCCATTCACCAGTGTTGTTTTACAAAGACCTAATTAGGTTTGTGTGCGGATTCATGCTGACGTAGAAAAATCTGTGAATTCCTGCAAGTTGCTGACACAAGACAATGCTAACAGTATTCATTAAGCAAATGAATGTGGTCTAGAATGTGGCGTACGCTTTGAGATCAGGTGACGGGTGTGAACACATTGCCCATGAAGGCGACTCCATTGTTGACTATGGAAGAGACACATTTAAACCCGCAGGCCTCTTTTCCATTTGTTACTTTTCTGCCATGCCTAGGGTGTAAGGATGCTTTCCTTGTTACCTCTTTTGGGGGAACTGTTTTGGCTGCTAGCAAGTTCGTTTTAATTTTATACGTTACTTGAAGAGCACACATAAACCCTCAGCGTACATGGCTCTAACAAATCTTGAAGCTTGAACCATCAGCGTTAACTGTGTGATACAAAACAATTGGATCTTTAGAGAATGACGAATGACCACTGGAGATAAAATAAGGTACCAAAATATGGATAAAGAATTCTAGATCTTGGAAGCGAGGCAGAATAATACACCAAACAGACAATAAGATTAGGAGAGAAAGAAATACTCATCTGCAAAGCCAATGCCCAATCTCTGTATATCTTCAACTGTTTATTAATAAAAAGCATTGTAAAGGTTTGCAAACTGCTTCTCTGTCACGCCAGCCCCAAAAAGTAATTGATAAACTGAAAGAAATATAGTCACATTCTGGGCAGACAACTGATCAGCTGATTGCATAAAGTAATTAATATGGGATGGACCTGCATTTCCCCTGAGATGAACTAAGTCAGCTCCTTCTGAAACCCTTGCAACTTACCTGCCGATGATTCATATGTGGAAACTAGAAAGATTTGCAGAAATTATTGTTATTGAGGTGAGCTTCCCGCTAGTTAGGTTACCTTGTAAAATTGTAAAATATTGTATTTGTTCTCCTCATGACCTGTTTTATTTTGATAGTGTGAAATTAAACAAAATGAAAGCCACTTGTAACTTCTAAAGATGTTACCAAGTGAAAAGAAGATGCTATGAACATTATCCTTGCTCTACGTGGTTTAGGGAATGTGACTCTATGGACAGGGAGCCTTTGATAGACCTCGTATCTCTGAAGAGGTGGAAGGTGCTACACAACACTTATAGTATACTTAAAAAAGTACTCACTTAAGACTAGATACCTGAAAGAACCTCACCTGTTATTTTATAGTATCCGGGCACAAAAAAATAAATCTCATTATCAGAACCTTGGTGACACCTAGGAAGTCACGTGGCCCTCCCACAATGAAAATAAAAGTCACTCTTGTATCAATTGGGCACATATCACTCAGGCCTGGGACAGGGCTGTAGATTACCTTTGCTAGACAATCATGTGGGCGACTGCAGGCGTACAGTATTCGTTAAAATAGTTTCTTCATTCTTGTTGGTGGTGATAAAGGTTTTTGTTTGGCCTTTCGAGATTTTTTTCAATAAAGATCTATAAACTCGCCACAGCAATTGCATTTTTTCAGTTCTGCGTTAGCCAAGACCATTAGATTTTAGTTAAAAAAAAGATGTGTAATATACTTACCTATAGGGTATTTCTAACAGTTCCATTTATCCATCAGTGTGTTGTTGTGTCATTTACATTGGTAGACAGATTATCGAGTTGGAAAGGTCGACTTGCACAAATATCGAGTTGAAAATATCGTGAAACAGAAATATCAACAGCAAGAATATTGTGGTCAAGAATATCGAATTTAGGAGAAGAATTATCGTTTTTAAAAGTATCGAAGTCATTAATACTGTTTGCAAAAATATAGTTGTTTAAAATATCTATTTTTTAATCAGTATTCTGTATTTTAGTATGTATTTAAAATGTATATGATCTTTTTTTGTATAAGTATTGTTTTTGTTTTTTAAGACATGTTTTACATTTTTAGAAGTTATCAATTTTATTTTAATGACATTTTGGGTTTTTTTGTTTCGCTGTTTCGCAGCGGGTTTTGGGTTTATAGGGGAATAGGGTGGGAAGTAATTTAATTATAATACATTGATGGTTATTTTTTATTTAATGATATTTATTTAATTTAGATGTTGTAGTGTTAATTGTGGGAAGTAATTTATTATTAAGTAATTATTAATTAGTTAATTATTATTCATAATCTGTAATTATGGTAATTGTCATTTTTTAGGAGCAGGTTGTGGGGTTTATAGGGGTAAAGGGTGGGAAGTAATTTATTTTTTATTTAATTAATGAATTATTTGTTAATTAATTCTAATTAATTAATATGTAAATATGGCAATTATGTAATTCATTTTAGATGTGAGTTGTGGGGTTTATAGTGGTAAAGGGTGGGAAGTAATTTATTTGTAATTATTTATTAAGTAGTTGTTAATTGATAATAATTTATTACTTTAAAATTAATTATGGAAATTGTGTAATGATTTTTATGTGTGGGTTGTGGGGTTTATAGGGGTAGAGGGTGGAACGTAATTCATGCTTAATTAATTGATCATTAATATTAATTTATCAGTTGACAATTAATGAGGTTAATTTTTTTGAGTGTGTTTGTGAGTTTTTGTTTTGTAGGGGTAACGTTTGGGGAGTCAATTAATGTGTATCTATTTTAATTTGTTGTTTTAAATAATAATATTTTTTTAATTGATAGTTAATTATGGAGGTACATTTTCGAATAATGTAGCTGTGTATTGTGAATTGGGCGGTGTTATAGGGTAGGAAATAAAAAACAATACATGTATGTAATTAATGTTTTAATTAAAAGTAGTTATTTATTTGTAAGTTATTTTAAAATGTATTTAATATTATATTTCTAGGTATTTGTCATATCTATTTAACATTATAATATGTTTCTATTTTTTACATTTTAAAATATTTTAATATTTTCTTTTTTTTTATATATATATATATTTTGTGTTGGTGCTATTTTGTTTGTTTTTAATTTTGAACTTACTGGAGTGGGAATATTAATTTTTACCCTTCAACTATAGAACACTTTCCCTATAGTTGCCCTAACTGGAGTGGGAATAGTAATTTTTACCCCTCCGCTATCCAACGCTTTCCCTTCTGTTGTACTCACTGGAGTGGAAATAGTAATTTTACCCCGGGGCTATCCAACCCTTTCCCTACTGTTGCACAAACTGAAGTGGGAATATTCATTTTTAGCCCTCCGCTATCCAACACTTTCCCTACCGTTCACTAACTGGAGTAGGAATAGTCATTTTTAGCTCTCCACTATCCAATACTTTACCTACTGTTGCACTCACTGGAGTGGGAATAGTATGTTTTAACACTCCGCTATCCAGCACTTTCCTTACTGATGCACCTACTGGAGTGGGAATAGTTATTTTTACCCCTCCACTATCCAACACTTTCCTTAGTGTTGCACTCACTGGAGTGGAATAGTCATTTTTACCCCTTTGTTATCCAACACTTTACGTACTGTTGCACTCACTGGAGTGGGAATAGTCATTTTTACCCCTTTGCTATCCAACATTTTCCCTACTGTTGTACTCACTGGAGCGGGACTAGTATTTTTATGCCCCTTCGCTTTCCAACACTTTTCCTACTGTTGCACTCACTGGAGTGGGAATAGTTATTTTTACCCTTCCACTATCCAACACTTTACCTACTGTTACACTCACTGAAGTGGAAAATTAAAGTTTAAAGATTTTTAAATAGTTTAATGTTTTAATTTATAATATAATGTGTTTTTATTAGATTCTATGTTATTGGTGTGTGTGTGTGTATATATATATATATATATATATATATATATATATATATATATATATATATATATATATGTATATATACACATATATTTGTCAATTTTCATATATACAATTATAAAATAACTGAAAATCAATAGTTTATAGTTTTAAGTAAATATATATATTACATTTTATATACATATGTTTACATTTTTTAAATAACATTTATTTGTTATATTTGTTAAAATGTATTTTAAATCTAATTACTTTTTTAAGTTACTTTTTAATATATTTTAAATGATTTTTTATACATATATTAAAATCGATAATTTGTACAACCATATTTTTTACATGAATATTTATTTTCTCAATATTTTTGAACTTTCCATTATAAATATAGGATGTCGATATTTTGACATCGATATATATAACTTGATATTTGAGTATCGGGATATTTTGGTGGTCGGTATTCTATCAGTGAACCATTTACATTTTTTTCTTCTGCACACTACAGCATACAGCATTTGGCAGTTGGTCAACCCACTTCTGCTGTTGGCGAACTTCATTGTGAATAAGGTCATCCTGCCCCTTCATAAGGATCACATCCTTATGCAAAGTAGTTCTCTACCATGTCAGAGACAACTATGAGAAGTTCTGCTTTTTGAGATCCAAAAACTACTTTTGCTTTTACTCATTCTTTTGTTTCTTAGATTGCTGAGAGTTTGACAGTTTTACAACATTAAAGTTTTGCAAACATAATGGCTAAGCAACCAACGATAAAGCCAAAACACTGCCAGACAACACCAAACCTATTATATTTGCCAATGCTTGTTTTATCTGTATTGAATTTGTCACTACTGTCTTTACATGAAAATCCTCACATTTTTACTGCCTTTTGGCATTGTTGCAATGAATGAAAGAAGTTGGTCTGTTAGTTTTTAACCCAGCAAACAGACAGTGATTGTTACACAAAATGAGCCCAACTCGAGGAAGGAGTTTATGGTCACAAAGCTGTAGTGCTAATTTTCCCTACAATGTAGCCTAGTATCTAAGTAAAATGAAAGGTGATCCCTGAAAAACGACTCCCTGAAAAACGACTGCAGCGTCACATCCCTGATATACAAGGCAATAAATGCACTATACCTAATTTACTAATGATTGATCTCGCACAGAGAGAACATTAAGCTGTAAATAATTCAACCAGCAAAACGTGGTATACCAGGGTGAACAATCGTCTTTCAAGGAGTCCCAGGATAAAGAACACATTGGCAGTAACCAAGGAAAGGACTTAGGCATTTCACCTTTGCACTTGCGTGTGTAGCCGATTAGTCTGTATATGAAAAATATGTTGTTTCCTGCCTACTCCAACCTTACCTTGGAAGCGGTCCAACCACCGAAGTTGGAATGGATTCAGTACTTACATTCACTTAGGCCTGCTCCGCTGAGTTCCAGCCTCAACTATTAGTCATCCAGCTCCCCACTCCTCCCCTCCAAGCCAGGTGGAATTCCATTCATGCAAGTACTTGCTTGACTCTTTCTCCTTGCCAAAGCTACTTTTCTTTTGTAGGCCCATTTTTCAGATCTGAGGACTCTGCTTCGAGAATCAGTGGGCTGTCAGTTTTATCTTTTACCTGATTCACTCTTTGTGATACGGCGTCCTCACATACCCGTCCTGCTCCACGTTATTGCAGTCCTTCGCATACGACAGAGAACCCGGCCAGAGCGTCCATAGTAACAGCTCCACCCACCAAATGTCCAACCCTCTGTCCTCTGTTCCAGGACCCAATCCGGAGCGACGAAAACACGGAAGCACTACCTCCCGACCCCGGAAGTACCTCCCCCTCACGTGATCCGGACACTAGAAAGACCGGAACCAGGAAACAGTCCGGCGTCGGAGTGAACTTGTGGCAGGAGACCCCGACCGGAGCGGCGAAGGAGAAGACGACCGAAGAGGAAGAAGACTGGTCCGAAGATTGGTGGAGTCCACCGGAGGTTGCTGGGGAGCGGCCGCAACTCAACTTGGAGAGTTGCGGCGGAGCGGGTGAGTGAAACAGAACCCCTCCGACAGCACGTTAGGTGCAGTGTAAATAACTCCTTCTGTATAGTGTAAAACCCTTTAGGCTCACGTCGTCACCCGTAGCACTGTGTAAATATTGTGAAGCACTCCTCCACTTTGTAAATAAACTCTCCAACCCTCACGTCCCACCACCCAGCACCCCTACTGCTCTCATACCCCGCTTGCGTCTGTACCTACCCCGACCCTACCGTCCCCTCCTCACTTTCGACTTCCTAACCCACACTCCCCGGTGTTGGTATCAGGGATCCGACGAGAGAAGTCCGGCAGGACTAACGGCTCCTTTCTTTTCTTTGTTTTCCTCCCGGTACCTCCGAGGACATCCCCAAGAGCAGAAGACCCGGAGAGCCCGCTGACAACGTTACCGAACCCGGACCCATCTTCCACCCGAGGAACTGTACCTTTAATTTCTGGAACTTTGACTCTTGATAAATACCCTGTGGTGCACAGACTTACCGAAATAAATCAATCATTGCCCACTATATACGGCCTCCGCGCTTGGTATTCCGGTCCGCCACACCCCCACGCACACACTCTTCTATTCAGTCACAGTCTTGGTTGGTGTTTTGACTAAAAGGGAATGCTGTATTGAATTTGCATTTCTCTGAGCTTCTTCCTCACACTCAAAATGAAACGCGTGGTTTTCTATACCTTAAATGTGTAGTCAGGGCACAAGTCTAAACAAGCATTGGAAATGCAATAGGTCTCGCAGCATTAGAGTTAGTGCTTTTAGAATTGTTTATGGGGTTTTTTTTGTAAATCTTTAGCATTTTTGTTTCCTGTAGCCAATGCTAAAGAATTACAAATAAAAAAAGCCATAAACATTTCTAAAAGCTCTAACTCAAATGCTCTGAGACCTATTGCACTGTGTGAGGGTGAGAGGGTGAGGGTGAGGGTGGGTGAGGGTGGGTGAGGGTGAGTGAGGAGTTGAGGGTGAGTGAGGGTGAGGGGTTGAGGGTGAGTGAGGGTGAGTGAGGGTGAGTGAGGGTGAGGGGTTGAGGGTGAGTGAGGGTGAGGGGTTGAGGGTGAGTGAGGGTGAGGGTGGGTGAGGGTGAGTGAGGGTGAGGGGTTGAGGGTGAGTGAGGGTGAGGGGTTGAGGGTGAGTGAGGGTGAGGGATTGAGGGTGAGGGGTTGAGGGTGAGTGAGGGTGAGTGAGGGTGAGGGGTTGAGGGTGAGTGAGGGTGAGGGGTTGAGGGTGAGTGAGGGTGAGGGGTTGAGGGTGAGTGAGGTTGAGGGGTTGAGGGTGAGTGAGGTTGAGGGTGAGGGGTTGAGGGTGAGTGAGGGTGAGTGAGGGTGAGTGAGGGTGAGTGAGGGTGAGTGAGTGAGGGTGAGTGAGTGAGGGTGAGAGGGTGGGTGAGGGTGAGGGTGAGGGTGAGTGAGGGTGAGGGGTTGAGGGTGAGTGAGGGTGAGGGTTGGTGAGGGTGAGTGAGGGTGAGGGGTTGAGGGTGGTTGAGGGTGGGTGAGGGGTTGAGGGTGAGTGAGGGTGAGGGGTTGAGGGTGAGGGTGAGTGAGGGTGAGGGATTGAGGGTGAGTGAGGGTGAGGGTGGGTGAGGGTGAGTGAGGGTGAGGGGTTGAGGGTGAGTGAGGGTGAGGGTGAGTGAGGATGAGGTGTTGAGGGTGGGTGAGGGTGAGTGAGGGTGAGGGTGAGTGAGGGTGAGGGAGGGTGAGGGTGAGGGTGAGTGAGGGTGAGTGTGAGTGAGGGTGAGTGAGGGTGAGTGAGGGTGAGGGTGAGGGGTTGAGGGTGGGTGAGGGTGAGTGAGGGTGAGTGAGGGTGAGGGGTTGAGGGTGGGTGAGGGTGAGTGAGGGTGAGTGAGGGTGAGTGAGGGTGAGGGGTTGAGGGTGAGTGAGGGTGAGGGTGAGGGGTTGAGGGTGAGTGAGGGTGAGTGAGGTTGAGGGTGAGGGGTTGAGGGTGAGTGAGGTTGAGGGGGAGTGAGGGTGAGTGAGGGTGAGTGAGGGTGAGTGAGGGTGAGTGAGTGAGGGTGAGGGGTTGAGGGTGAGTGAGGGTGAGGGTGAGTGAGGGTGAGGGGTTGAGGGTGAGTGAGGGTGAGGGTGAGGGGTGGTGGGTGAGAGTGAGTGAGGGTGAGGGTGAGTGAGGATGAGTGAGAGTGAGGGGTTGAGGGTGAGGGGTTGAGGGTGAGTGAGGGTGAGGGTTGAGGGTGAGTGAGGGTGAGGGGTTGAGGGTGAGTGAGGGTGAGGGTGAGTGAGGGTGAGGGTGAGTGAGGGTGAGTGAGGGTGAGTGGTTGAGGGTGAGTGAGGGTGAGGGTGAGTGAGGGTGAGGGTGAGTGAGGGTGAGTGAGGGTGAGTGAGGGTGGCTGTTAAATCTGCAGAGATTGCGGGAGGATAATACGTTAAAAAAACATTTTTTTTTAAAACCAAGCACATCAGCGGTTTCCACGAAACAGAAGGTCCTACATTTCTTCAGTTATTCAATAAGCAAACTAGAACACACACAAAACTACATTTACCAGAAGCATTCCATTTAGCGCCGTGCACTTGTCAATCACCTGACAGTTGGCAAATCCTCATAATGTGATTATTTCTGTGCTCGTGGATTACTTCGTTGGCAGGCTAATCCTTCGAGGCTATGTAAACAAGTCTCCCGAATGCAATTCAGAGGGAGAAAGTAATGGGGCAGCTAATTGGTTAATCCACGCACTTAAGTCTCTGAACCTCTGCATAAAGATCTGTTTTCTTTACGGTCTTGGGAGGCGAGGCTTGTTTTGTTTCAACATGTCAGCTTTACCTAGTCCGGCGGCTGTTCCTCAGAGCGCTCTCTGTCTGGCAGGCCCACCCCTACCCCAGCATGGATAAAGAGGAGGGAGGGGCGACAGATACGTTTACCAGCCTTTTCTGTGGTGCTGTAAGGAGAAAAGTGTTAGCGAGAAACCGTGAAACACAGAGAGTCGGGAATTACAGCATTATTTTAAAACAGGAAACCCTGAAAGAGGACATAGATGAAATAAGAAGATAAAAAGAATGGTTCTGCGCCCTGTGCACAAGAGATGATCAAAGGGACACATCGATTACTTCTAATGAGAAAGCACAGACGACAGAGCGCATTAAAGAATTCGAGAGAACGAGCTCCGATACTCATTCTTTGGAAGGGCTCCATGAGAACATAGCCTGGAGGCACTGATTGACAGCAGGCAGCGGGAAAGGTGCAAAGGGGATTTTATTTGGGTTGTAGCTTAATGCCTGCGGTGGCCTGTGTGTTTTGAAGTAGCAAGAGGCTGTATGAACAAGACGGAGGGAAGAGAGGGGAGGGGGGAGGAGAAATGCGACACGGCGGGAAGGGGAGGGGGCGGAGCGGGTAAAATAAACAAAGCAGACGGAGGGAAGAGAGGGGAGGGGGGAGGAGAAATGCGACACGGCGGGAAGGGGAGGGGGCGGAGTGGGTAAAACAAGACGAACATGCACGCGCTTTTAAGCTCAATGCGCATGCGCATTGAGCTTAAAAGTCACGGGCACTGCAAGGAATCGCCACGATTCCTTGCAGTGGATAAAGAGTGGATAAGCCCCCATAGTCTCGCTTGCTCGATGCGCATGCGCATCGACAGGCGAGACCTAAAAAAGAAGTGGGGGGACGCTGACGTCACAACAGGAATTGACGTCACGAACGGCAGCTTGCACTCAGTTGCAGTTTATAGCTATCGAGCTCCCGGTAAAATAAGTAGGGTGCGCTGTCCACCTGTATGGTACCACGACTCAAGCCCTGTGTGTAGTTAAAGAAGAGGAAGGCCCGTTGTTTTTCAAATTAAGTGGTAGATATTCAGAGCTTTGGTGAGAATGACATCCTTGCCCGAATAATTCATGTGCACCGGATCATGGGTTCTGTGATGACGCCAGCTGGGTGTCCCTGGCTATGAAGCAGTCTGAGAGCTCTCTCTTGCCGTATCCTGTTAAACAAAAGGTATTAAATATATGTACTCCTTCTTCCACCCCACCCATCACTCCAGTGTGAGTGTGAGTGTGAGAAGAGCAACTCTCAATGTCCTCTGCAGTACACTTAGTTATAAAGCTGGAACAATACAGAAACCAGCAGCATCCAGGAGAAGCCTTTACTAGCAGCCTATTCATAACAATCTCTTTCTATCGGACACCACTACTTTATGTTTCACTTACAAAGAACACCCAAACTTTTCATAGGACTTTAAATGGTATATTCGGACGGGGTCCTTGACATTATGAGATGGCAAAATGACAAAACAACCAAAATCTATATTCCTTAAATGGAGGTGGTCATTTTCGGACATCTCTCACCCAGTTGGTCTAACACCTGGTGGCCCCCTATGTATGGAACCCCCCTAAACCAGTCCCTACTGTCAGAAATCTTGGTGTGACTTTTAACGAGAACTTGAATTTTATGGCCCATGCAAACAAAATAGCAGCCACTGCCCACCATAAACTCAGGCTGATCAAGAAAATTATGCTGTTCTTACCAATTGCAGCAGGTAAGACACTGGTAAGCTCCCTAGTGTTGTCCTCCCTCGACTACTGTAATGGATTATTTATCAATGCCCAAGCCAGAGTGACCAACAAAATGCAGACAATCCAGAATGCTGCAGCCCGTCTCCTGTCTGGAACCCCGAAATTTATGCCAATCTCCGAGACCATAAGGGACCTCCATTGGCTCAAGATCCGGAATAGGAGTAAGTTCAAAAGGCTTTGCATAGTTTACAAAGCACTGCATAACCATGGTCCGCATTTCCTGAAATCCCACCTTAGGTTCCATTCATCCACAAGATCGCTCCGATCCAATAACCTCAAACTTTTGTTGATACCACGAACCAAAACAGTCACCTGGGGTGATAGACGCTTCTTGGTGGCTGCTCCTAGATTGTGGAATGCTCTGCCAGCAGCCATCAGAGAAAGCCCGTCCTTGATGCAATTCCGCAGAAAAATAAAGACCTGGCTGTTTGGTCAAGAATAGCTGCTGACTCAGTCTCTGGGAACCTCACGCACAGTATCTAGCACCGAGACGCCTACGGGCATTTGTTCGCGTTGTATAAATTGCAAAAATAAATAAATAAATTGGTAGTATGGACATGGCTTCTCCTGACACCTTTACTATGTCCCCTTGCTTCAAGTCTTTTGCAAAAACCTGAAACATAGTTTTGGTTAATGCAGTTCGGGTCAACTGAGATTGCTCTCCAAAGACCCAGGCACCTCGAGGTGTCCCAACACTGTCATTTTTTGACCAGCACCCAACGCTGATATTTAAGTGATCACGCTTGTCCACTTGCTAGTTTTTGCTGGTTCCTGGATTTAAGAAAATAGGAATTAAATTGGGTATTGACCAGGAGCAACCAGCACAGATCAGGGGTGAACGGGGCGGGAGGCACGGGGTGGGTGTGGTGGGGCTAGGGGGGGTGGAAAAAAAGAAAAAAAGGTACCCCCTTGCCGCACCTCTCCTCCATCTTCCCACCGTATTTCTCCCAGCTAGTGTTCCACGAGCAGGAAGCTCCCAGGCGGAGGCTGCTCAGAGCCAATCACAACGTTGCAAAGCAGCGTTTTGATTGGTCTGTGTGCCATGGTTCAGGGCTCAGCCAGTGTAGTGTAGTTCCTATATTCCCAATAGGCTCGGCACATTGGAATAATATATCCTATAGATTTGACGTAGGACTTAGGTTGACTAGGTCTCCATTGAATATATTAGACTTAATTGTGAGTGCCAGCTAGCTCAGAGGTCATTAGAAACTTCCTCGAATAAACAGGAAGGGATTCGTTTCTGGCAACCGCATAAACATGACAACTTTTTTTCCCCAAGAATAAAACTGTTCTTCAGAATCGCGGAAACAATAGATAGATATTCCACTCAGTCAATCGTGCATGCTTCGTTTCATCAAAAGTGCAGAGAAATAGAGAGACGGGTGTTTTCAATAAAAAGGTTTATTGAACAGTCTTTCTCATGCAAGTAAAGTGAACGGCTTCAATCGTAATACTGGTTGCAAAATATAATGCGTACAGTAAGAATAGTATTATAAAATAATACTGTAAAAGCATTGTATGGTTCCTAGACCATAGATAAATTCATACATAAATAAAAAAGGCTAAAAGTACTCAACTGGTACTTCTAAAATACGCCTACCCCAATGTGCCTAACCTAAGTCTAGTACAAGGGAAGAAGTAAGTAAGGTGTAGCATAGGTTTAGTTTTTCTTTGCCAAGAATCTAACCAAGATTTCTCTTAGGGTCTAATCAGCTCCGTACCTTGGTTTTAGAATGAAGGATGTCTGGTATCTCTGTCTCGGGTCTCGATTTCCCAACACCCCACGAGGGGAGCTTGGAAACACTGGAGCTGGATTCTCAGCGAGAGAAAAGCAGCCTCTCTGTCAGTGCGTCAGCTGGAGGGTCAGCTTCCTTCGGCACTTGCTGTAGCGAGCTGCGTCGGGCAAGTAGATAGTCGAGCTGCTCGAACCACCGTGTGTTTGCTAGGGCAAGTGTAGGCATATTTATACCTTGAAGGTGCCTAGTTTGACGTAAAGTCGGACATAACAACGTCATCAAAGAACCCCAAGGGAATGGTAGTTCTTTGAAAACTCTATGATTTCTAGGACAAATCAATATTCAAGTAAGGGGATGTCCCCTGACTGCTGAAGCCGAGTTTTCCAAGATATTGTTGTGGCTTTTTGGAACTAGTGGAAGTAACCATGCCTGTATTTGTACTGGATGGGTTATGTCTAAATATGGGTATGATTTTTATGTCTACATAAGGGCAATGTGATTTATACCTATATAAGGACATGAATCGGTAAATTACGCTTGATTCTAAAATGCTTCACAACACCAGGGAATGGAAGCCTGGGCATGTTCTCAGGTAGGGAACATGCAAAGTGCACATGAATGTTTTGCCGGCCCGAGACGGCCGGTCAAACATTCATTGCTCACTTAGGGAGTGCAAACCACTCCTCCCCTGTTCTGTCAGCAGATCAGCCCCGCATCACCACAAAGCTGCAGCAGCACGGAAAAAATAAAATGATAATAACCTTGAGTTATTATTATTTTATTTTTTCTTTATTTCACTGCTGGAAAGAAGTGGGGCAACTCTCCACCGCCTTAACTGAGGAGCCGCCACTGTTATTGACTGTAGTTCATTAGCTGACCACAACCACTATGACCCAGAGTTGTTCACTGTTCTTCTCAGATGATAAACCCTTGTAGGTTTTAATGGAGGGGCAACTGCCTTTTATTCAGGCTTTGAAATCAGCAGGGGATCTACTAGAACAGGATCCACACGTGAATCAATAGCACAGTAGTTCTGTTAAAACAAGCTTAGTTACAATCCACTGGATTTCACACATTTTAGCAAGGACACTACATGCTCCATTTAATGAAACTGATGACTAGAGGCATTTTTATTACAGATGAGGCAATACTTTCCCTTTAAACGCACCACAGACCACAGAGACAATTTAACCCAGGTAGCTGCTGCAACCAGTAAGTCCAAATATCCTACCATTCAAGACAAAGAGCAGGAAGGTGGAGCCAAACTAAAGTTCCTAGGATCTTATTTTCTATTTTCATCACACTAGTGGGACGGAAACTATTGCAGTCCTTACCTGCATAAGCATAACACAGATGGGACTAAGAAATGTTATCAAAAACACAACTTGGTATTTATTTCCCACCAACTGCGTAAAGAAGCACTCCGGCGGCCTTCCAGCAGGAAGTGCATCAGCTGGTATGAAAAGGTGAACTACAAAGATCACCCTACTTGAAACGAACTAGAGCACTAACTTAAAATATTTTTCAGCAAAAAGAAACACAGGGGACTCTGATATGTTTTGGACTTCAGGACTACAAATGGAACTGAAAGCAAGACTTCAATGTGCAATATTAAACAGATTTTACTCCATGCATCATAAAAGGAACCAATTTTAGGGACACATACATTCACTTTCTAATTCTTTCTAAATATTTTGGGAGGGTTGCTGGCGCGGCTGCGGACAGGAGGGTACCCTCACGCACATTCTCTGGGAGTGCCCGGTGCTGTCGGCCTATTGGAAAGAGGTCTTGGATGAGGTGGACAGGCATTTTGAGATTGAGCTCCTGCGCTTCCCTGCGTATGTCTTGCTAGGCCTCCCCAATGACCTGATGTACCCGCTGAAGTCCCGCAGGGGTAGGCAGATTGCGATTGCGCTGGGCTCCGCGGTTCAAAACATCCTGGTACTCTGGCGTACCCCCACTGCCCCCTCTGTCACTGGTTGGTTACACAGGCTCTGGCAGGTACTGGGCATGGAAAAGATGTCGCTGACGGTGGCTGGGAATGTTGACCAGTTTGAAGAACTCTGGCACCCCTTTTTGGCACTGCTATCCACGGAATTCCGCGAGCTCACATGCCCACGGTACCTGCGACTTCTTAGGCTGACGCCGCCGGCGGCTCCAGCGGAGTGAATGTGCGGGGTCGGGAGTTTGGGGCGGGGGCGGGGGGCGGGGTTATATGCTTCTAATGCTGACCTTCTTGACGGGGATGTTGGGGTATTGTTTTATTTCTTTTCTTCCTTTGCTTCTCTTTCTCCTAGTTTTCCGGGGTTGGGGGGCTGGAGGGATGGTGTGTTTTGTTACTGTGTTGCGGGACGCTATTTCAGCTCGGCCTTGCTATGAGAATGGGGGTCTCCTGGGGGGTCATTCGAGATGCCTTATTGCCTTAAGACTTATGCCTTGTTACCCTCTGGGGCTTCCTGTCTCCCTACTTTCCTTCTGAACCGCTGCAACATCTCGCTTTTTGTACTGTATGTTCGCTTGACCTCCTATTCCCTTCCCCATGTTTTTTATACCTTAATAAAATACTTTAAACCTAAATATTTTGGGAGGTACAGTAGTGGTTAAGTATTGCGCTGTAAAAGTCCTATCTTTGGGGCTGGCATTAGCTCTCAACATCTTTACCAAATGTGAATCTTTAATAACAATGATCTCAAGAAAACAAGGTTGTCGAGCCCCAAATCTTTGAAAATAACCAGGTCCAGCATTGAATTCTTCATCTAACCTTCAACAACGAGGCGAGCTTGCTGGCAGATGCTTCTCTCCTAAGTTGAAAAGTTCAACTAGGTAACGAAGGGTCGCTGGTAAGGAAGGATGAAGCTTACCCACACCGGTGCTTTGGGTCTGAGAGCCGTCAAACAAGCCTTGAAGTCTTCAACTCCTTCAGATCTGGTCCTGCCTACATGCATACAGGTACTGGTCAAGGATATTTTATATCAGAAAACACAGATGCGCAATGTCTGACAAAGGATGTCAAACTAATGGGACATGCACTCTTCAACAGAAAATGTCACCAGTGACAGAACATCTGTTAAGGATAAAGGCTCCATTGGCAACAATTTAAATCAAGACGGACACCACTTTCATGTTAGAGAGAGGGATAATGGTGATGGCGCGAACAGACTATAAATATACCATTTGATAACAATGAAGATTAGGAAATGGCCATAGTTTAAAGCCTGGTACCCAATAAAAGGTTTGCAAGTGAATTGTTTTCGATTCCCTAATAATAAAACGATTTATTTCTACTTCTTCCACTAATTTCCACTCCAGTGTTACAAAAATAGACCAGAAGAATGAGCTGCCGATGCCTTGTTCTAACAGCATAATAACAAAGTCCTGTGTCTCTTGTAGTAACAATGAATATGCATTCGTTTAGTTAGAGGGAGCAGAATAATATAAGATTGATCAAGCACAAGCCCTGCCAAGTGCTGGCGTTTCACACCCACAGCTTTTGTTTCCACGTGCCTGTACCCGCAGGGCCTCTGAATGTTCACCTTCGCTTCATTTTCCATCACTCAAACATAACACTCGGAGCAAGCTAGACTGTGGTTTGAAGACCAATCCGAATACTTCCACGTGAGTTAAGCTGTAGATGCTCGGAAAGGTAACACTTGGTTGTCTTTAGCTAACAGTCGCAACTTTTATTCTGATGCAAACCAGTTGCTTTAAGTTTAATGGAATGATGCATTCTTGTTAGCCAAAATATTGACCAGAATAGTT
Organism: Lissotriton vulgaris; assembly: GCF_964263255.1. Classification (NCBI taxonomy): domain Eukaryota; kingdom Metazoa; phylum Chordata; class Amphibia; order Caudata; family Salamandridae; genus Lissotriton; species Lissotriton vulgaris. The sequence continues at coordinate 661,005,675 of NC_141693.1, forward strand.
AGTAAACTTCACACCTTTCATTGTTGTAGCACCATTTGCAAATGCGTATATATTCCCATTGAACATATTTCGCAAATCTTCATAGAGATTAAAATGTATCATGGATAATTTTGGCTGTTTTTTCACACAAATAGGAAGACCTTTCACTACATTAGCCATTAAAATAACGCTACTCTATTACAATAATGGGCAAAAGACTTGGGGGCAGATTTACAATAACTGGCGCATCCCTGCATATCAGCAGGGATGCACCAGTTATGGTGCGCCGCACCTCCGCCACACTGGAAGCGCTGCATTTACAATGCGCGCACCATGGGGCAAAACGGCACAGATGTGTCACACATCTGTGCCATAAAAGCGGCGCATTGCTGGAGTTGCGTCGCAAGTGTTAGGGGTGATTTTCCATTCACTGTGGGAGACATTCAGGTTAAGCCTCACTAGTAGTCTAAGTCACAGTAGTCCCACTACAACTCTTTATTAAAGTCAAATGTGTTCCATCACAAGTGCTATCTGGCAGGCAGGTTCCCCCGGACCATCTGGTCAGTCAATCAGTCTTACCAGCAGGCAAACATAAACCCAGCACCTGTGTTCTACATACGCACTATGCCTTCAACTGTTGTTTTTGCATTTGTCACCCAGAGTGGGAAGGGTATGCTCAGACGTGAGTCCCGTGCGCTCCACACCACTGGTGTCAAGCTATCCTGGCTGATGACGGCTGATAGCCAGACACCTATCCCAGGATGCTTGATTCCGGTCCAGGGAAGACATGGCTTGGCAGTTCGGGCTGGACTGTTTCCATGAGGCACAGGGTCAAGGCTGATTTGCATATGGCTATGTCTGAACTGGGGTGGTGTGGAGTGCAAAAAAACGATGGATTTAGGCCCAGATCTCTGTACTGGGGTGAATGTATGACATTGTTCTGCATTCTGTCCATCATCTATTGTTTTTACATACGCACTATGCAGCACTTCACACCAAACTGAGGCTAAGGGAGAGTTAAGCACACAGCAATGGAACTTTAAATGAGTGACACAGATAAGTTCCTACGGCTGCCACTACCGCACTTGTGCTGCTTAACCCCTGATAAAGGCAGTAACCTTCCAACAATATGGGAGTTAATGATTTGGTCGGCCCTCCTGATCCAAAAAGACTACAAACTGAGGGACAGGCCTATTTCATGATGCATTGCATGGTCCGTTTACGCCCATGACAACAAAATAGCTGCATTAGGGATCCATACATTATTACAGTTGGGGGAATCAGGGAAGGGGTGAACATCCATCACCATGTGAGGGGTTTTTCCTTTCCAACAGAAATATGAATTTCATGCATTGGTTAGAGGTATTAATAAATGAGCTATAGGATATTAGGTATTGTTAGGGTGCAGTGTATGACTTTCAAAGGCGAGGGTTTCATCTTTGAAATAAGGTGTGGGCAGTTTGCATGGATACAATTGTAAGGATTAAGGCAAACATGCATGCATGTGATTTAGAGTAGGTTGTACTCAGACAGCAGAGGCTTACAGAGGACGGAAAGTCAGGAAAGTCATTTGAAAGAAAAAGGAGAGTCGTCATTTGGACCTTTTAAGTCAAAGTTCGTTTTCATGCAGGGTTGGTAGGAATATAGTAGAGGGTTTTTAGATTGATGCCATCACATAGAAAGAAATCGCATTACGTGCATGTGTTGCCATAACATTGAAGGCCATGAGAACACCATTGTGCACACACACCATCATCAACTGGGTTTAGTCTATGGGACATTAAACACATCTTCTTGACCCCAGTGATGTCACCGAGTTGACCCCTTGTTAAAATGCTTCTATTTGGAATCGAAACACTCCAGAGCGAGGCTTTCAAGAGCAGTAACAGCGGTAAAACAGAGCATGGCGGAGGTACTTTCTCATACCTCTCTCTGCTGACCCCTTATTACCGTCTCCGCCGCTGAGGCGAGCGGCTGGCCAGTTAGTCCTTTCACTTTCAGCCTTTGACCCGCCTTAACGACCAGTCTGGTTATTATTATGCATCATCTCATATGTGCGTTGGTGAATTAGGATCTGCCCAAGAGCAACCGGTGTAATAGCGCCGACCCCTAGCACAGCGCCCCCAGAAAGCACACTGGGTACCTGCGAAAGCCGTCAAATCCAATATTTGATTTTACATCTGCATGTCAGTCCGAACCTAAAGTAGAAAGTGAAATTGATGTAGCGGAAGTGCCGGGGTTCGCCTCTGCCGGAAAGCGATTGCAGATAGTGTTTAACAGCAGCCAGCGCGCGCAGCGGCGGCTCCAGTAAATATCTCAGCGTCGTCACTTAGCAAACCTCTGCGCCTGTCCACGCGCGGTGATAAATAAACAAAGCCGAGCGCCATTACAAACGAGTGGAGATCCCTTGTCTGTTCCGATCACTCTGCATATGTAACGGGTCCCTGAGCCCAGAGCCCTCCCCACCTGGGACTGCAGGTACACAAGGCACAGAGGGGTGGGGGCTCTTTAGAGCAAACCTTCCCTAAGCAGCCTCATCGCTCATATCAGGATTTATCTTCTGTGAGGAAAATGCCAATATATTAGCAGACATATATGATACACAAGGTGACCCGAGCAACTTAATGACATAATACATTATCCTTAATGAAGTCAATATCTTGTCTTTTAGCTGTCTGTCTATTGGGGCGATTAATTGCAGTGTCATTAAAGTTAGCTCTCTTTTCATTTGTGCTTGACAAGTCGCATAAAACTAATGGTCTTAGTTATCAGCCAGTGGAATGGGGAGAAGGGAACGCTGGATGGCAGGGGGAGCTCCCACGGCCGACAGTGAGCGCCCTTTTCAGTGACATGGTAGAGTCGAGGCCGGCAGTGTTAAAGCCTCTTCTGGGTTTAATTGTAAGCCATCTGAGCATGAGGGGAGATGGGGTCATGGGCGTAGGAGACACTAAATTTCTGGGGGGGACAGGGACAACCTTGTGGACTTTCCAGTGACCCTATACAAATCGCCCATTGTGCAAGACCGTACGCGCGTTAAACGTATACAATCGCATAGTTATGAAGAGAAATATTGAGAAAGGCAGGCAAGTAGTCACAGTCTGCAAGTATGCTTTATTTTTATTTACATTCACAATAAAGACCAAATGGGAAAAAAATATGTATATGAATCTTGCATCTTCATGCACCAAGAAAACAAAGGCGGGACAAAAAAAGGAATAATAAACTAAACGCTCTTAGCGACATTCCTACATCTCAAAATGCAATCGGACAAATTAGAAATAGTTTTTCTTGCTGCAGGAATCTGTTTTAAAATTATGAACTTTATTTTGAAAAGCCAAATAATTTCTTGCGCCGTTCATTGCAGAGTCCATCATCTCTCTTATGTTGCTGCAAAGTGGAGGGCCCTTTGCAAAGGTTGACTGGTCACCTTTCTCATTGCTGCATTTGTATGTTACACTGGTACTAACGAGGCAAAATCTATGCAGAGACTGGAGGTATGTGTAAAAATGTCAACATTCACTGGAAGTAACTTATTCCTTAAATTATTAATTGTTCCCCTAAATTAAGGATTTTAACCAAAACTAAAGTCATGTGTTTTCACATTATAAAAAAACATGTAATGTGTGTCACAGAACATATCCAATCACAACAGGATTTTGGTTTTCTGGATCATTCTATTTTTTCATGTCAGCTGATTTCATTGCTGTTTTAGTAGTAGTAATTCCCCCACCCCCTTTCCCGGACGATGTCACTGTCATGTCATACCTGTGAAATAAGACCAATTAAGTACGGAATGGCAAGTTTCACTGTTGTCTAAGCTGCATGCCAATACATTTGGGGGCAGATTTATGAAGGGCTTGCGCCACGTTTACGCCGCCGTTGCGTGACGCAATGGCGCGGAAACGTGGCGCATCCCTGAGCCCTATTTACAACGTGACGCATCTAGGAGATGCGTCACGTTGTACAGCACTGCGCCATGAGGAGGCGTTCCTGCGCAGGGGGGGCGTTCCTGCGCAGGAACGCCTCCTGAAAGTGGCTGAGTGAAATCTATGAGATTTCACTCAGTCACTTTCAGGGCAATGCTGCGTCAAAACCCTGCGCCTGCTTGAAGCAGGCGTAAGGCTTGAGGCAGCATTGAAAGAATAGGCCCCCCCAGAGCATTGCTGGAGCTGCGTCGCGCTTGCGACGCAACTCCAGCAATGCGTCACTTTTACGGCACAGATGCGTGACGCATCTGTGCCGTTTTTGCCCCATGGTGCGCCGCATCATAAATGCGGCGCACCATGGGTGGCATAGCTGTGGCGCACTGTGGCGCATGTTAACTGGCGCATCCCTCGGGATGCGCCAGTTAACATAAATCTGCCCCTTAGTTCACAGCAGCACCAACCCACATGGCTGGGCTTCACCTTTGAGGCTTTTGGATACAACGCAAGGGTGGGCAAAGGGACTAAAGTGATGAGCTCAAGAAAAAGGCCAGATACCAAGGAACAGGAAAAAGTGGCTGAATACCAGCACAGTCCCACTTTCCTTTGCAGTGTAGGGTGTTGCAGTGACGAACAGCCTACAATAACACCAGTGTCTGTGGGGGGTTGCTTGCATTCTTGGGTCTGTGCTGAGCACCCTCAGCTGCTCAGAGGCCCCAGCTGACGTGGTGTTATGTACTGGAGTCTGTCACCAGGCAATGTCGGGCCTAGACAGGCTGAAAGGCATGAAACCTATTGAGTGCGGTGCATTGAAGGGTGAATGATGTCTGTGTGAGTGCAGGGTGAGCAGTGTGCCTGTGTGAAACCAGGGTGAGTGATGTCTTTGTGAATATAGGGTGAGCAGTGTGCCTGTGTGAGTCCTGGGTGAGTGATGTCTGTATGAGCGCAGGGTCAGCAGTGTGCCTGTGTGAGTGATGTCTGTGACAGTGCAGGGTCGGTGATGTTTGTGTGAGCGCAGGGTGAGCAGTGTGCCTGTGTGAGTCCAGGGTGAGTGATGTCTGTGTGAGCGCAGGGTCAGCAGTGTGCCTGTGTGAGTGATGTCTGTGACAGTGCAGGGTCGGTGATGTCTGTGTGAGCGCAGGGTGAGCAGTGTGCCTGTGTGAGTCCAGGGTGAGTGATGTCTGTGTGAGTATAGGGTGAGCAGTGTGCCTGTGTGATTCCTGGGTGAGTGATGTCTGTGTGAGCGCAGGGTCAGCAGTGTGCCTGTGTGAGTGATGTCTGTGACAGTGCAGGGTCGGTGATGTTTGTGTGAGCGCAGGGTGAGCAGTGTGCCTGTGTGAGTCCAGGGTGAGTGATGGCTGTGACCGTGCAGGGTTGGTGATGTCTGTGACAGTGCAGGTTGAGCAGTGTGCCTGTATGAGTCCAGAGTGAGTGATGTGGATGGGTGCATGCTGGCTTAGTGATGTGTCAGGGAAGGGTGAGTAATGGGTCTATGAGTGCATTGTGACTGTGCCTATGCGAATGCAGGGAGAGAGATGTATCTGTGCAAGTGCAAAGAGACTTGTCTGGCTACTCCCAGAGATGTATTGGCCAAGATACCTCTTTCTCAAATGTGCTTAAGAATGCACTATTTGCCCACTCTTTTTTCAAAATGTTCTCGTGGGAGAACCCCCATAGGTGGTTGGGCCTTGCTCGCTGCGCGCACTCGTCACAGTGCAGTATTTACGCCTCACCACTTTCAAATGTCACCAGCCGCCCCTGCCTTTTAAATGAAAATACACTATGAAAATTACAGTGTAGGCATAAGGTGATCACATATCATTTCACACACTGACAAATCTGAATACACAATGTAATACAGCAATGTCTAGCACCATCCCCTAAATGAATATAAAAAAAAACCTTTTGACCTAATGTCAGATATGTCAGTACGAATCTAGTTATACTGAAAACATTGACAGTCTTAACTATCACAGTAGTTTAAGAAAGAAAGTCTTGAAAATTTCCAAAAGGCTTCCTCAGAGTTCTTAAAGAACACTACAGAACGTCAACACAGAGAATTATATAAGTGTCCAATCTGCGGCTGGGCTGCGCCGCGCCGGGACCGAGAAGAGACCTGAGCCTGGTGTGCCCAGAGAACCAAAGGTGTGTGCGGAGCTGCGACTGTGTGAGGTGACCTGGGGCCGCGATGTATACACTCACGGCACTGACTGCATGCCAAGAACAACGGTGCGGGACGCTGCTCACAAATGGACAGTGACAAGAATGACAGAACAGAAGGTAGCGCTAGCAACACCAGCCTAGGCGTTAAAAACACACGAATGTCCATTTTCGCACAACAATCTCCAAAATCTTTCCCCATCTTCCTACCTCACAGATATTTCATTCACCCCTTGAAAGCCTTGTAAGCAGCCGTCTGATTAATTCCCAGTCCTTATGAGGTTAGATTTCTCACGTCCGCGCTCATAAAACTAAATCTACTTTGTAAGCCTCATTCAGATAATTAGAAAAGTATCACATTTAAGCAAGAATATTGAGCCACAATGCCCGTGAATAGCCGAATTTAGAGACCGGCCTGCAAACACTAGTCCGCTGTGACATTTACACAATTCCAATCTAATAATTAGAGAAACACAGCGTGAAAGGGCCCTTTGTTATCGGGAGTTATTCAAAGTGCAGAATTAAGACAGAACATACATGGGCACAATTTAAACTAAATGCGACGAGGAGAGGGCTTTCACGCACTATAAATAAAAAAAATAAAAAAGCAGCACTGGCAGCAGAGGTGAGGGCGAGGCAGAGCCGAGGCTCGGTCTGCACTCCAGACTCCACTCAGTCACAACTTGTAAACCCCACACCCCCACCACTTTCAGTGGCGTAACGAAACTGGAGGGGGCCCCCCTGCAAAGTACATAGAGGGGGCCCCCCACGCATCACTGCCAAGGTGCTAGGTTGCTTATGTGTGACATTTCAAAGGCTGAAGTGTGCTTATGCGTGACTTTGCAGTGCCTTATGTGTGACACGTTGAGTGACACTTTATCGCAGGTCAAAGTAGCTGTGCCTGTGTAATAATGTTAATTTCAGAATGTCCTGAGAAACCCTGAAAGAGTGGAGTAAAGGCGTATGTAGGTAGGAATGTGCGTGTTTCCTGCAAAAGGGACAAAGCCTGGTGAGTGTTGCATGTGTCCCAGTCTAAATTATAAAAAATATAAGAAAATACCCCAAGTAGCAGGCTGGCTACACAGGGATTTTGCCAGGATACAACATCTGTAGTAAGCTCTGGTGTCACCATGTGCTGAGTTCAGCCACACATACCTGCAGTAAAAAAAATGCAGCAAGGCTGAGACTGTAACAGCTAGGGGATGGTATGACCAAGACATTACAAACACAAGGAGATGATGGACAGAGCACTGAAACATTTCAGACACTCACCCCCAGTCACAGATCTGGGTTGAATCCATCATCGTTCTTTAGCACACTTCGCCACCCCAGTTCAGAGCCAGCCATATGCAAATCAGTCTTAACCCTGTGTGTCATGGGAACTGTCCAGACCGAACTGCCAAGCCAGGTCTTTCCTGGACCGGAATTAAGCATCCTGGGAACGGTTTCGGGGTATCACCCATCATCCGCTAGGTTAGCTTGAATCCAGTGACACAGTGAGCAAGGGACCCACGTCTGGGCATACCCTGCCGGCTGAGGGCAAACAAAGCAAACACAAGGAGATGATGGACGGAGCACTGAACATTTCAGACACTCACCCATAGTCACAGATCTGGGTTGAATCTATTAGGGTTCTTTAGCTCACTTCGCTACCCCAGTTCAGACCCCGCCATATGCAAATCAGTCTTGACCATGCGCCTCATGGGAACAGTCAAGACCAAACTGCCAAGCCAAGTATTCCTTGGACCGGAATCAAGCATCCTGGGACCGATTTCAAGGTAACACCCCTCATCAGCCAGGCTAGCTTGAATCCAGTGGCAAATTGAGCAAAGGACCCACGTCTCGGCATACCCGTCCCATTCGGGGTGACAAATACAAAAAGAACAATTGATGGACAGAATACAGAAACAATGTCAGACGTGGGTCCCATGCTCTCCATGCCACTGGAGTCAAGCTATCCTGGCTGAAGGGGGGTGAAACCCCGAAACTGGTCCTAGGTTGCTTGTTTCCAGTCCTAGGAGTCCACCCACTGTCATCTCTCATTCACAAACAAACTGGTTGTGTTAATAATGACGTCTTTTTTCAGGCAATGCAGTTTAATATATAAGGGTAGCACTATAACTGCCTTTCCACTTTCTGCCTCCTTTCCCACCACATACTGGAAGTCATTCACCACCATCCATATCTGGGCTCCCCATCCTCTCTCTCCTCCAGCGAGACTGTATCTTCATGCCCAGTGTGTCAGCCATTCAGACCTGGTGCTTTGGTGAGGAGTCAGCACTTTTATCGCATGAACAAAGTAAATAAACTCTTGAATCTTGCCTCTACAAAGTTGATTGGGGAGACCGAGCCAAAGGGACAGAAAAAAAACAGAAGCACTCCATGAAGGACTACAAATCCTAGTGTGTGAGTGAATTCTATGTTTGATCCTTTTTCTATCATTTCTTGTTGCCTCAACGAACACATTAAACAAAATGGTAAACAAAATCTAGCAATAATTGGGGTACATTGGTCCAATCACAGGCTTTTCCCCAGTGCCACAGCACCTGCTGCACTGATTATCGATGGGCCTGCTCCTTCCTGCAGAATCCAATGATACTGGCATATGGCCTAGTTGTGTGCGATACAAGTGATATTTGGCAACACCAAGAGAACCCTCATCCCGTGATTTCGGAAACCTTAACCCCTCCTGCCCAGATATCGGATAAATCCTGTCCATTTCATTGGCGCTCTTTTTGACTCACCCTCATATGCAATAAGTAAATTGAAGTTTCATTAAAACAACTAGGAGTTTCCCTCAAAACTAGAAAGCCCAGAAGGGTTTGTTGTATGTTTGTGACATGGGTTATTACATCAATGTATTTTGAGGTTTCCCTCTCTGCCACAGCCACAGAACTTTACAGAATGTATTTTACACACGTCACGGTTACAGAGCAGTCCTGGATGTTATCGGCTTGATGAGGATGAGTAGCAGAGACAGCCCCGCTGACATCTGAGCCTGTTTATTGTAAATTTGATAAAAAATATCCACAAAAGGCACGCACGGTCCTGCATCACCACAGTCCTCCCTACCCCACAAACACCCATTGGAGTTTACAGATACAACATGCAGAATCTTTGTGTTTTCCCAAAGGCACTGACTCCATTGGTTGTTCTGCAAGGGCTGGGTGACCTGTGTTTATCTGACAGCCTTTCCAGATTTTTTAGGCTCATAGTCTATTTTAGGGGCAGATACAGAACCTTTAACTTTTCACCTAACACAATTCATTGGCCATCCTATGAATATTTGCCAGCTACCTTTACAGGAACCTTTCACATATGAAAATAAAAAATGTTCAATAAAAGAAAAGCTGTGCAATATTGTAGGGGGTGGCTGTTTTGAATTGGGGTGGGAAGCTGTGAAGTATTTCCTTTGCAAATTTCTCAATTCCTGAGAAAACTATAATTATTACCAATTGTAGTTGTATGTTGGTTTTCAAGTTAAAATAAGACATTTGTCAACCAATTAAGTTGCTTAATGGAAAATTAATCTACATGCAATGCACCTTCATTTTTAGTTCTAACTACTGCTTTCAAAGAAATGTTTCAGTTTTGTGGGTAAAATGACACCACTAAACCTTAATGAAACAAGAACCTCCTAGTTGGCAAGTAGGCCAATAATCTGAATCTACGGAGACTTTGCTCATGTAATAAAAAATGCGCTACCCGTGCTTTGATGTGCCTGAATAAAATATCAGGGAATTCTGATATCCAATACTGTCAGTATACAAGAGAATTTCGTTTCAGGCTTTGGCTTACTTAAAATTTTACAGTGTTCTGCTGCTGATTTTCAGCAGAGCCCACTGTGCAGATGCTCTGGGAGCTGGGACGGCTGACCTGCCTAGTTCCTGCTGCCGCAATCTGGGTGATCAGTCCAGGCTGCCAACATGTGCCCTATGCTCAGAGTTCACCCAACCCTGGAGAAAGGGCTGAGCAGTTCTGGGCGCAGCGCTTACCTTCTCACTTAAGAGCTGGCTCTCAACATGCTGCTGATGCTGAGACAGCCGTCCCTGCATCTGGTACACGTGGTCGCCCGGGTGTGGCAGTGACACTGCTGTTAAGTTTCTGGGCTCTCAAGGCACCACCCATTACATCCTGTTCCGTCAGACAGCACGATTCAATCACAGCAGCACAGGGGTCCCGGATTCGAACAAGATGTGACAAAAGGCATGATAGAAATAAAATTGTAACAATCAGGGCCCAGAGACGAATTCCATGGCAAACATAGTAATCTGTCTCTGGGCCGGCGTGTACACCCCTGGAAACATTTAAATGTGTAAACAGACGAGCTGTGAATGCGCACTTGCCGAAATGACTCTCCAAAGCTCCTTTACAAAGGGACAGGGGCCCAAATGCGTGATTATCTTTTTTTATTGCAGTGATTCGGGACGTAACTTCAAATGCCTTAGGCATGATGCTTGGCAGGGCTGGCCCACGCTGCCTACCCAGTCTGGTGCTCTTGGGCCTTCCCGTGCATAGTGCTGAAGGGAGCCCCCCTCGAGCTCGGGCCCCCCGCACTGCATGGGCTGCGGGGGTTATTGTTACGCCCCTGACCACTTTCAAATGCCACCAGGCGCCCCTGGCAATGCAGTGTAACAGCCCTTGCCCCTACTTACAAGTTAACCGAGCGTCAGAGCGTGTTGCTGCCTGCAGTCCTTCTGTCTTCAAGCCTGCAACAGAGAAGTCCGACGACGAGGTCAGGTCAGCCAGCAAATCAGCCAGAGCACTGGCTACAGGCAGCTGATGTGAGAACTAAATCATTCCTGGAGGCTCAGGGGTGCTGAGCCACACAAAGAGTTCAAAAGGGCAGTGGCAGGGGGGTGAGTGGCCTCTGACGTCACCTTATGCTGTGACTATCAGATCATTGGCGGCTCACAGACAGGTAACTGGAGAGGCGCCAGGTCAAGTGCAGAGCCATTGATCCGATAGTCACAGCATAAGGTGACGTCAGAGGCTACTCGCCCCCCTGCCACTGCCCTTTTGAACTCTCTCAGCGCTGATGGCCTGCCAATCTCCCTCTCAGGAGGTAGAGGGGAAATTTGTTTGACCCCTCGGACCCCCCACCCTTGTCCCCTGTGTCCCCCCCACTCCAAAATCTGGGGGGGATATGTCCCCCGCGTCCCCCACAGTTTCTACGCCCATGGATGGGGTGTCTTGTGAACAGGCATTTTTTTGTTAGGAGTGGGGATTATGCTTTTCATCCCAGATTCTAGGGTAAATCTAGACAATACACACTGTCTTAATAACTAGAATATACTGTCAAGAAATCGGGAAAAGACTTCTGCAGAATCGAGGCTGTACAGATGATCGAATAATTCAGAACATTTCACTTGGGGAATCAAGAATATATATATTTACATAATCTCGAATATACAGATATGGGTGACATATGCAATATACACTCTGGCTGAATTTAGATTACACAGACTATCATTTGATAGAGAATGACACAAAATATAGAATATACAAAGGTGAATAATCTGGAATGTAGAGATTAGTTGAAATCGTAGTTAACCTAAATTGTAAAATTGTAAATTGATACTTGTATAGCGCACTACTCACCCGCAAGGGTCTCAAGGCACTTGTACGAATACCGCTGTGGAACCCATCCTGGCTTTCCCTGTGAGGCGTCCACTCCTGGGCACCCCCAAGGTGGAGGCCAGGCATCCTCAGCGTTGTCGGGGCCATTGTGGAGATTAAGTAAGCTATTGCCCAGAGTTGCAGAGTGGGACTCCATGATTGGAATAGGCACCGAGGCGAGAATTATCAGGTCCGTGGAATTTTGAGCCCAAGAACCGCCGAGGCAGGGAATAGAACCCTGGTCCCGGGCTAGACCTCTGCATCAGGGTCTGCCGCTCTAATCATTGAGCCACACTTCTCCACACTTCTCCACAAACCTAGAGATGCAGAGTCTTTCTGTGGGTTGAAAAAAGTACAAAAAGAATGCACAGACTTGACTGACATCCAGCCTCAATACTGTTAGGGAATAGAGAGAGCAGAACAAACCAAGTATCACAGAATCTAGAATAAGTAAACTTACTTTCATCACAGTTTGGCCTCTGGAGGAAGTCCTCTTGGGCAGAAGACGCTGCCTTAGTTCTGCAGCCCAAAGCTAAAAACTCTATATATTCTGAGCTAGCCAAAGTACTTTGAGCTCAAATTCCGGGCCTGGTGCCCTACTGACACAGACCCATTCGAGGTAGTAGAGGGCACGTTCCAGAGCCAAGACCACAGTGCCCTTTGCTCCTTGTTTTGATTGAACGCTCCATGGCTTTCAAAATATTTCATAATACACACCATAACTGCACCTATTTGCTCAGAATGTCCAACTCTCCCGCCTTCTAGACGCATTGGGCTTTATTTTGAAGGTTCTTTCACAAACTCTGGTCAATGTTTCATAGATAATGAGACAAAAAGCCCCCTGGTTTTGAACAAACTCGTTAATTTATTTTCTTTTGTTAAATCTGAGTGTTGTAGTGGACCAGGCGTTTGCATGGCCACACCACAGTGATTGGTATCAGTAGCAATAAATAAAATATAGTAACAGAAGCCCAGTTAGGTCTCCCCTGAGTGAGGCAGTGTACGTTTTGCCAATTAGTTTTGCTCTTGTATTCTCTAATGAGTTCTGGAAAAGGCCCGAGTGATGCTTTAGCCGAATAAAGCGAAGGCTCTCTGCCTGCTGCCACCCCTCACTACATGCCATGGGTTCAGTACTAGTGGTCTGTAGTGTAGTAGCTGCGAGAGCTAGGCTTCCCCCCTGCCTTCCCCCCGTCGTTGTCCTCAAACTGCAAGGCAGCATGGTTGTAATTTACAGTGTGTTATCTTTGTCTATAGCAGCGAGATGGTGTGAAGTAAATCATGGCACGAGTAATGAGAGAGCGAAAATGTATTCCTCCGAGCACGCTTTAAAGTGTAGTATCTGTTACCGCGCCACCGTCTGAAGACCCCGAAATGGCGCTCGATGAAGGGCAATAAAGTAGCGCAGAGGCTCATGCTAATGTTGTTTGTCTGGGGTTAGTAATTGGGTTCCGCTGATGAGTTGTGGGAAGACAAAGTGGGAACCTGAGCTGCTATTGTAAATCCTACATTGTTGGAACAAGAAGCAATCCTAACACATATTGATCCTCCCCGTGCCCAGCGGTGAGATGGGGGGAGGCATGGAAGGGAAAGCCGCCTATGCTCAGCCTGTGTCCTTCCTCTTGGACCAATTACCTTCCCAAGTCTGGCGTCCTTGTATGTTTCCGTCCTTGATCTCACAAAGAAAATTACCCAAGACTGGGCTACCTCTAAAGAGACCCCAAATTCTATAGTGCAGGCATTGTTCATTGTAAATCCACCTTGCTATTCTGCTTCAATATTTACAAAATCAGTATCTGTAAATCTTGGGTAAAGGCCATTTTGTTTCAATAAAATAACTAAGACTTAAAAGCAAAAAGGAAAAGCTGGACCCTGTTTGCCTGCAACCCATTGACTTTTGTTGGTAGTTTTACAGATCCGATTGAATTACGTCTTGGGGCCTGCTTTCATTTTCTCTGTATACTACGAATGATCTGTGAGATAAACTGTACTTTTCACAGAGAATTATACCGTACCATACAGTCAAGTGGCGTTGTGGTGACATCACAGGGGATTCGGTTGATTGATTATATTGTGCACTTTGCATACCGCATTGCCTTTTGACGCTGTTGTCTTGCTCATTTGTTTCATTCAGAAGTAAATCCTCGTCCTCTTCGTAAAAATAAGGAAAGACCTCTGAACAGCACATTTACTTCGAAGCATAAAAATAGAGATAATTTTTATTAGAATGTGTCTTTTAATGGTTTATAATACATAAACTGTACATTAAGAAGTAAAGCTATGTATTTGGATGAGTGGCTTAATAAGCTAAAGGAAACAATTGTGCCTTTCGGAAACATCTCCCCACCTTTCCAAAACATTGTTTTCACCTGCTATAGATTTTTAAAATGAACTTCTACAAGGTGGGGGATGTGCTCTTGTCACACTTGAATAAAGAGGCATGGTCCTTTCACCAGGCGGGGCAGCATTTTCTCCCTTTCTCCCTTCCCTCCTGTCTCCCAAAGTCCAGAGTTCTCGGGAACATCAAATGACGTCAGGCTTGGCTTAGGCTATTAATCACAGCTGGACTTTCTAAAGTTGCCATTTGTATAAAAGTTAGATAAAATTTGACTTAAGAACACGTTGGATTTAATTTTACATTGTGTTTGATACCTTGAAAAACCATGTTTAGTATTTACATTTGGAAGTTAGCAGTACTTGAGCTGTCAGCGTGTAACTCCTTACTCCCAATTGGGCTACTGGGCTTTCTTCAGTAAAAACAGCAAAGTGGGGTGGGTTAATGTATGTGAATTTAATAAAGCACATGTCTGTCTTTTCAATATAGTACACCCTGCCTTTAGGGTTCAGTAACTGTTATAGAACAGGGGTTGACCCAATGAAGTCCAAGGACCTGGGTATTCAGCAGTACAGACAACAAATGGTCCTCGACATAATTTTACCAATAAGAATAATCATAGCCTTCGATTAAGTGAATTGACTCCAAATCCAGAATAAATCTGTAGTCTTAATGGTATAGAGGATAATAGCCCACACCCTCAAAGGAATATTCTTACAATAAGTGCCAAATAACCAATGAAACCAAAGAAAGTCCAATTGGGACGATTAATTTAATATCTCATACAGTAATGTTTGGAAAACAATGTATCTATGTACATGTATTTACACAAATCATAAAGCAAAATACACTTTAAAAAAGAGAACGTGCACAGAGAAAGATAAAGTAAGTGCTCAAGTGAATGATCAAGAAGATCAGAAGAAAGTGTGGTTGATTTATGTACAAAAGAATAATGAGCCTGTCCTAGGTACTGCTTGTAAAAAATACTTCTTTTTTACTCGCTAAATGCTATGTACAATTCCTTAGTCCTTCAATTGCACCATTGGCAATGAAGAAAGGGGGTAGGGAGTGGACAAGGGACAGGGATTAGTAGGTACAGGCTCCCAAGGGGGAATGTCGTCGACGTTTCGACCCAACCATGTAGTGGGTGGTTCAAGTCCTCAATAACGGGTCTTCATCAGGACGGAGTAATGGGGAAAAATCTCTTTCAGAGTGCACGTCAATTAAAAACATTCATTGGGCACCTGTAATGATAAATGAATAGTGGGGCTAAGTATTACTCTATCATATCAAATGAGTCCACTAATGGCCTTTCTGAAAAAGCACTCACCCTTCCGTAGTGCCTTGTCAAGACAAAGTGCGTCGATTAATCCGCACCCACAATGTGAGAGTATCCAAAGTTATACTGTAAGGACAAAAAGAAAAAGGGGGGTAGCCATTAGTGCTACACAGCTATTCTTCCTTTTTAACTCCATAATCATGAGAGTTGCTTACATTTGCGGAAATTGGCAAGATCCATCTAGTGATTGCCAATTTTCTGATAATTCAATATCTCAGTTACTTTATAGGAATACTGTTAAGATCTAAAATTTCCTGTGTATATCACATGGGGTCCTCGTCATGGAGGTCTATCCCCTATCCAAAAGTTGCGTAAAGACTGTTAACCAATGGGCTCACAGTGATCACTTACCTACCGCGTTGATTCACAGCTGTTATTCAAAAGTGTCTATCAAGCCGATCTGACTCCGATTGTTGATGCGTTCGTTAACCGGTATCGTTGTGTCTCAATTGATACAGACACCCGATGCTGTAAAAAAGAAGACAGAATATGTCTTCGTTAGGACGATGCCCGAGTTACTTTAAGCAAAAACAGCTTGGGGTCCTCAGTTAAAATGCACGGTCGCTGCGTGTTACATACCCCGTGTCTTCTATATGGGCGAGGGGTATTGTGTCTCTCCTCTCTCAGTAGCTCCACTTAGTTGCGCTCAGCTTCCCGCACGGGTTCGCGTTATGGAATGCGGAAGCAGGATCAAAAACGACGTGCTTGTATACGTAACCAAGCAACCAGCGTGCCTACGTCATGGCGTCCAAATGGTTGCTAGGGGATCGGCCATTCTCGGGATGTGAATACAGCGAGGAAGTGTTACGCTCTATTCACAAATGAGTCGGCATCCCCAATGGGGGAGTCTTTTGATTACGTGAATATCTCCAGAGTTACACAAATACCCATCAAAAAAGTCCCAGAAGTACTCATTAATTTAGTACGTTTGTATCTATGTGAGAAACAGAATGTCTCATTGGAGCGTATGGCTGGTAAAGGGCCGATGTTAGAGCTTACGCACATGTATGTCATCAAGGATTGTCGCCTGTGGTAAACCCTGCACGTCCACACTTCGATATTTTCGTTAGATGAAATAAAGGACAGAGTAATGTGACTCATATACATCCAACAGAACCAGTCCAATAACATAAATAAACATTGCAAATATTCAAATTGTAGACATCTATACACAATTGTAACAAATACATAGTGCATGTAAAACATTTACAATATGTACACTACACAATAGGAGGATTCCTGGGTGCAGCTCTTGGTTTTGGATTAATGCAAGTCTCATCATTAACACAGTGACTTCAACCATTATAGAGTGTCGCCATCTGTCTTGTTATTTCCTCATATTCATTGAGGCGCTTGTTCACAGTATCAAAAGTGTGCATCCATTTACACTCCCGAACACTTAGACAGTTTGAAAAATTGCCTCCTCTCGCATTAACAGTGACCTTCTCTAGTACCCACCATTTTAAACTTTCAGGTGAGTGATCAAATTTCGAAAAATGCTCAACCAGCGGGGCTCCGTGATTGCATGCCCCTGTGAATTTTGGTATATTGGTCAAACTATTCAAAAAGTTAAAACCAGAATCCTACAGCACTGCAGCAGGATCCGCTGTAAAGTCCAAGGAGCCCCACTGGTTGAGCATTTTTCGAAATTTGATCACTCACCTGAAAGTTTAAAATGGTGGGTACTAGAGAAGGTCACTGTTAATGCGAGAGGAGGCAATTTTTGATGAAAGGACCACGGTGACAGTGCAAAACAATCAGAAAGGGAGGCGGAGAAAGGAAACCATGCAGTAAAAGGATTAGAGAAGAAAGTGAAGAATATCAGAAAAAAAATTGAGGATGATATTGGAAGAGATAGGATACTGGGTATTGTGGTGACACGAATTAAAGCACTCACAGGAAGAAAATTAGGAACGTGCTTGGAGGGTAAAACGGGAAATTGAGGGACTGCATGTGAGCAGAAACTGCTGAGGAGAAAGGTGTGAAAATAAGGTACAGTGTGGATAAAAAGAATTTCTTAGCGTCATGAAGAAACCACACACAGTTATGAATATAAAAATCTAGACCTCCACCACTAACCATCCTGTGAGTGGGGTCACCAGTTGTAGTGTCCAATTTATATTTTAATCTGAATATTGTCTCAGGGCTCAGTTGCTGCCTCTATTTCCTTGTTTAGTCTGTTTCAATGTCCCTGGAAGGGCCAAAAAACACACGAAAGGAGATGGCAGGAGAGGCCGCGTCCTGTCGTGGATACAAGTTTTATTTGAATGCAAACGCAGCAGAAAGGAGATATGTTCTGACAGTTGGGGCAGCTTGTTGGAAAAGCGGGTTGACAAAATGTCTTGCTGCTTGGTGACTATGTCTTTACTTGGTAGCACTGGTAGCCTGTAGCGGTAAGGACTGGCACCAGTGTATAGTGATACAGAGCAGAGTGATGCAAGCTGACATCTGTTGAGATAGCCTTGGAAGTTTAACTGTTAGCCGTAAATAAATAGAAATAAAATGCTCTTGTGTCAGGAATTTGAGCTGGATCCGTTCACCACTTTCTTTCTGTTGGTTTTACTGGCATAAACAATTTACTGAAGATTGTTTGGTTTTCAGTGTGTTTCATGTTGCCAGGCCAATTTAATACCCTTAGCCCTCTGCCCCTCAAAATGTCTTTCTGTTCTTTCTCTTCCTGTCTACTTGCTTTCCCTGTCTCAATATGTCTTCCTGTGTTAGGAATACAGGCTCCAGTCTCCAAAATATTTTATATGCTGTTGAAGAGGTGTGATTAGTGGCTGAAGGATTGGTACCTCCTAGATTGTTTACAAGTTGATCCCACTTTATAGCCTGTGGTTTAACAAATCCAGATCCCAGAGTTTATAATTGTACTAATGAATTTCCTGGATCACGTTCTACCCTCGAACTTTTCAAAGTAGCAAATAGAAATCTGTTATTCTTTTAGATAGACGTTTTTCATGTCCCTCCTTTTTTTTAAGTCTGCATTTAGAGAGGTTTTGCTTTGAATACCTTGTAACTATTACTTTTATGAGTGCAGCTTAGGCAACCATTTCTAAAATTGCTAAAGTGCTTTGGAGCTCAAACATCCTGAGAGGCAAA
Source organism: Lissotriton vulgaris (assembly GCF_964263255.1). Lineage (NCBI taxonomy): Eukaryota > Metazoa > Chordata > Amphibia > Caudata > Salamandridae > Lissotriton > Lissotriton vulgaris. The sequence continues at coordinate 661,024,129 of NC_141693.1, forward strand.
AAGGAGAGCTAAGGAGAGCTGGCTCGCAACAAGAAGTCACCTACAGGTTCAGAAAAGCCCAGCTCGAAGGTAGTTCAAAGAAAGTAATCCAACGACCTCAGTTTTTAGGTCTCGCCTAGACGAAAGCAAAGCGAAGCTTTGCTGTCTAGGGAGACAACTAATGTTGTCACTTTCCGGGGAATGTGGACTGCAGACTGTGACGAGCTTGTCCTCCTGGAGATTGTAGCTCGTGAGCGCGCACGTCGCGTCGCCGTGCCCGATATTCCCATGCACAGAAAGGCTCCCGCACGCATGCGCACATACACACACTGCATACACACACACGCACCCCCCTTAAAGAAAGGCTCACGCACGCATGCGCACATACACACACTGCATACACACACACACGCACCCCCCTTAAACAGTGACACGCGCAGACAGACACACGCACGCACAGACACACGCATGCACAGACACACTACAACAGACACACGCTCACACCCCACCCCCACTCACCCCTCCTCTCCCTCAACACACTCACCTGTTCTGGCGGTGCTCGGCGGCGGTTCTGGCTCTCGGGCGGCGGTAGCGCTTAGCGGGGCTCTCTCACCACATGAGAGCCCCGCCTTCCCCATGCGCCCGGCCGCTCTTCACCCGGTCCCCCATCTCGGGACCGGGACTTCGATCAGGAGCCCTCGGGGCTCCTCGGACAGTGGCTTTTCTCTCGCGCCGGGGTGGGGGCGGGACTTGCGATTGGCCGGCTGCCCAACCGCTTCCGGGTCGTCGCAGGCAGCGCGGCGGCCCGGCGGGAACTTGAAGAAACTCGAGGGTCAGGCTGGAGTGCTGCATATTAAGTGTGTATAGTACATCTACGAGGTGATGCTGCCCGGCGAGCAGCTGTTCGGCGACTACGTGGACAGCACGCACGTGGTGGTCTACGATGGCGACCATTTGGGCTCCTTCTACGCCCCGCGGGCCTCGTGGATGTTCCGGGCCTTCAGGTGTCGGTGCTCAACGGCGGCTTCCGGAACTGGGTGCGGGAGGGCCGCCCCGTGACTGCGGAGGCCAGCCCTGTGACTGCGTAGGCCAGCCCTGTGACTGCGGAGGCCAGCAGGCCCGAGCCCGCCCAGTTCAAGGCCACGCTGGACGGTCGGCTGGTGAAGAGCAAGTCACATAAATACAAAACATGTTGCATTACCAATGCTATAGGTGTCACATTTGTGAAAGTTATAACTATTGGCATTGTAAATGACAAAGCTATTAATTATGTTAGTTAAAAAAAAAACACATTAATAAAAAATTTGTCATTTACCATATCAATAGCTCCAACTTTCCTAAGGCGAGACCTATTGCATTGCAAATGCTTGTTCTTTCTGCTATTGTCCCAACAACCTAATTAAATGAACACGTTATGCACTGAGGGCCTGATTCACAAAAATACATTTACATTTTTGTGTAAGTTTACATTTGCTTTGGCATTCACAAACTCCTATCTATTTACTGGCAAGTGTACGACTGAGGAAGCTGCAGTCGGGTTGGAGAACAATGCACATAAAAAGATATGACATGCCTATATTTTTAAATGTGGAGTTCTCTGCACCGACTGTGAAGTCTCCGCATTCGTAAACTTACTATTAAGTCAGACTTGGTGAATTTCAAAACAAATGTAAAGTTGCACAAATGTGTAAGTTTACCTTTGTAAATCGGGGACTCATGGTTCACTATTTGAGGGGGGGAAAGGCTCTAATGAATTAGAACAGTCCAGAGAAATATGTATGTGATGGCTATTGGGACATTTATTCAACTTGTGAGAGAAGAAACTGAAGGAATGCGAAGATTGCCTGATTTTTTTAAACTGGACGTTTTGGGGATATCTTGAAGTAGAGTGATAAACACATCTTCATCCTCTTACAAATGCTGTGTTGATGAACTGTTCGAAAGCAAGATTTAAACATTTATATTGAACTTGTTCGCTGGAGATGAACAGTTTTCTTGTTAGTGCCGACCCAGTGCAAACATTTGGGCCGTGACCTCCTTATCCGTCTTTCTCGTCTCAGTTCTTGCCTCACAACCAAAAGGCTGTGACGAGGCAGACTAGGACACTGAGTGATGAAGATTACCAGTAAGTAACTGGACCATTACCTCTTCATCTGTCTTCCTCGTCGCTGTCCTTACCGTATGAGACTAGGACTGCATCGAAGAAGGCCAGAACTCGTAGGAATTAAGATTACCAGTAATTAAATGGGCAGTTAATATTCCAAGCAGAGACCTGAGGCAGCCTTTCATATGCTCTTCTGTTTGGCTGGATATAGAAATTATTCATGGAAAAAGCATCTGCAAAATACAGTATGATCGCTGCATTGTTTTTCACAATTATATATATTACAATCTTCTTGACCAATGCATGTTGGCTTTCAAATGGATTTATAGACTTTGTGGCCTGCACAGTCTTACTTGTACACATGCTGTTTAGAGCCACCAACCCTAAACCATTTGCAAAGTTGGTCAGGGGAAATCATCTTAACAATGCTTCTTTTAAACAGCCGTTTACATCACTGTTATATCAAATCTAATATAAGCCACTGGTCTTCTTTTCTTCTGCTGGAGTGGTGCAAGGATTTTCAGCCTCCGAAACATAATGCAATTATGCCTCTCATAGGGTTCCCCTTGCACTAAAAAATGTTAGTAGTCCTTGTCAGTAATTTGGCCTCACACGCTTCGGGAACACAGTCTGCTTGACTGCCGCCCACCTGTAAGATCATAGACTAAGTCTGTAACAAGAATAGTGCTGAAAGAAATGATGGACTGTCTGGCAAGAAGGACCCTCACTGGTGTGGTAGGAGTTGCTAGACTGCAGTCTATACAGAAGAGCCTGCTTAAAAGGACTGAGTACCTGTAGAGACCGTTGTGAAGCCTACGCCCCCAGGACACAATGTTACCACCCACTGTGAAGAATGCAGAAAATCTTTCTGCTCTTGCCTGGGGCACAGCAAAAGTATTTCCACATGCATAGTTGATTGGTGAGCACTCTTTTCTTAAACCCCACTAGCACTGTAGAGAAAGCTGTGTAAGCTCATAGTTGCTTCCAAGAACCTCTAGGTCTTTCTTGGTTCTATCATCTTCTCTGAGGAAGGAAGAGAGTGACCTAGGCGAGGCTACTCTCGGCTTGAACCACACTCAGTGTTTAAACCACCCAGATGCTTTCCAAAATATTTGATTTTGAAGCCCCAGGCTCCAACTTAACTCTATCTGCGGCTTCGGTGCCCTCAAATTTGCAATGACTCTTGGCCGAAAAACACAATTTGCAGGAAATGTGGGCGAATATTCATCAGATGCAATTGTTGTCCCCTCCCTTGGTGGACCTCCTTCCAATGTGCTTCTCATTGGGCACTGCACTTTGACCTCTCTTCTGTGTATTATTCGTTTTACAATAATTTAGGTGGCTCTTCCGGACATTTTGTAAGGTGGGCACAAGATTGGACTTGAGCGGGACTATTATGGGTGAATCAAGGCCATGAAACACTCACAAAGTCCTTGGGCAAGTGCTCCCACAGCAGAATAGGAACAATTTGTTATAGCCCCTCTAAAAAGTAACAATAAAAGCTGGTGGCTGGCGCACAGTATATATTAGATTGAGAAATTTAAATTGCATGTTGTTCTTTTCTTTGGCAGAATCACAAACCTTGTTCCGTGATAGCAAACCTTCCATTCAATAAGTATCATTGTCCATAGGCTTTAAAATGATAGGACAATCTAGAGTGCAGATGATGTAATAACGTTGAAGGCTTATATAGAGTCAACATGGCGTGCTTTGGTGGTTAATTTGTGATATTTGTCCTCATTTCAGCCATTCATACAGCTTAGGGCTTAGTCTGATAAAACAAAGGTACAAGGCAAAACTGTGCTAGAAGCTCTGACAAGGTAATGAGAAATTTACATATGAAAAGTATTGAGTTCCTCTACCAAATTACTATGGAACTCACGGTCAATGGCTCTTTGTTGCCCTCTGAGAAGTGTAGAGGGGAGAACCAAATCATTAATCAAGATTGCAATATCCAAGAACTATGACTCTGCAGAACAACAGACTCCAAATTCCAATTTAGTGAGGTTATTACAAAGCCAAAAACAACTGAATGTATAAGCCCCTCATTATGAGGTTGTAGAAGTACATGGGAACTAATACAAATCTAAATCTATGGGCTAACTTTATGCGATGAATCATAAACAGAATGACAATCTCCAGAAGAAGAACCCGGGCAATGATTGCCCCTATGTCAAGTTTGTTTTTCATCTGGTGTGGGTGAACAAAAAGCATTAGTCTGTCCCTACACTACCACTAACGTGACATCCCTACTTAGCATTTCCCAGGAAAGAGCAAGAAAAAGTGTCAGCGCATGAAGACTTCCTAAGAAGTACACTCATGTTGTATGGGTCAAGTAGCCAAAGCTACAGAGTTAGTTCTAAGATGCTCCTTCTCTCTCTTCGATCTCCTCACCCCTTCTCCTGTCTCCACCCTATCCCTAATACAAAACATGAAAATGCAAAACGCGCCCACAGATCACCTCATCTCACTGGACACTTCCCATAGGTGATTTTCCACGCAGTGTCAGTGTAGGTGTTTCCAGCTCCTGGTTCGATTACCTTGATTCCCAAGCCTCCCTCAAGGAGAAAGAAAACCAGCTACCCATTATCAGCTCCTTCCAACAAAATGTATCACATCCTCCTAAGCCTAACTCTCCTAAACAAAAGACGTTATTCTAACAAACAAAAACGACTTTCTCCACCTGCAACAGAAACGTGAGAACAGAACAACACTGACATGTACATGAATTTACCAACTGCACAAAGAGCCTTCCCGGGAAAATACATTTCAAGTCTACAGAAATTGGCCAACATAAGAATAGAACACATAGGCCTTTCAAATACACATAGGTGAACATTTCATTTAGGCCTTTCTACACCATTACATTTACAAAGCACATCTATGCATTTTATTGAAAGCGAGTACACGGAAACCTACACATTTTGCAAATAATCACGTCTATGTGCAACTTTAATATGTTGCATGTTAAATCATACACATTATGGCACGTCATAAGCAATTTAGGGCTCGATTAGGATGGTGGTGAATCCGCATCCTCCGGGCCGGTGGAAGCCACCACCGGCCCGGAGGATGCAGATTCACCGCCACGGTCCCTGTAATCACCACCCGCCAGATCAGGATGGCGGTAGGATCAGCGGCGGACGGCAGGTCCATCCGCCGCTGATCCGCGGGTGTAGCCTGCTATTTGGTGGCGGTGTCTGCAAGACACCGCCAGCCAAATAAGGAAGCATGTATAAACATGATTTACCGCTGCGGTTTTTCCGCCGTGGAAAAGCATGTGGACCTTTGCTTCTGGGGGGCCCTTGCGGGCCCCCAGGGTGAAGCGGGGGTGGGGGTGCACATGGGGGTACCTATGGTCCCCCCTGCATTTGCATGCACAAAGCAGCAGGCACCACGCAGTGCCTGCCGCTTTGTGCATGCAAATGCAATGCAAGCATTTTTAACATTGCGGCGGGTGCTGCTCGAAGCAGCACCCGCCGCAATGTTAAAGATACAGGATGTGACCGCCAGGGTGGCGGTCACATCCTAATTGACATGGAGGGACCGCCGCTGCCCTTGCGGACGGTCCCTCCACCTCGGGGTGGCGGACGGACGCAGGTCCGTCCGCCATCCTAATGACCCCCTTAGTTAGGCTAATAACATCAGCACATGCATTATAATGTTATAACATGAAGAATATGTTGTTTCTTTACATAACACAACCCTTTCCCTAACATTTGCACGTGTTATTGCTAAACACTTCTACTGATCAAATTTTATCACAACAATGGAGCAAATGCGGGTGCAGACTATCCATGGTTATGATGCACCCCTACATTTTTCAGAACACCATCATGCTCCATCACCATCACATACTTTGAAGTTTCGTCCTTGTTGAAAATATTTCACGTTAATTGTTCTCTCCATTTATTGACACCACCTGAATTATTGCTCCAAGAAGCTAAACAGTAAAATCATTTTAAAGAAAACACAGCTAATATTGGTTACACTCACGATCACCAGTTGCTGACGGCCCTCCAGTTAATAATGCAGATAGAAAGAGCAACTTAACTTTAGCTCCTTTTCTCCCCTAGAAGAATATAGAAGTAAGCCAGTAGCCAAACAAGATGGCTGGCGGGTGCATTGATCTGCGGAAAGAACAAGACAGAGTGATCTAGCATTGAGCCTGCTTATTCTACACCTCTTCCCAGTTCAGTAGTCCACGTAAATCAGTGCTATGTTATTCAATGACATAGGGTATCCAGGAGGTACAACATAGGCATGTAGTTAAATACACAGACCTTGAGTGCATGTTGACACAGCTGTGCTCGCAAAGTGTTTGGAGATTTCACCAAGATTCTGACCTGCAAATCATGCTGATAGACATGTTTGGCTTATGTTTTTGAGGTGAGCACAATGCCACATTCACAGTGTGTCTGGTAATCTTTAAAAGGTTTTAGGATCCACTTGTTACGCAAACAATCCAGCATAAGCAATTTCAGGGAGTAGAGCCACATACTGTGTACAGTACAAATATACACACTACAGGGGTAAAACCACTGAGATGCTCTCAGATGAAACAGATATGATCCACCCACAATAATGGCATCAAGTTCTCATTCCCTACAGACTTTCAGTGAAACACAGCAGCACCATTTTGTGATGATCAATGGCTATTCTGCACACTCCCTATCACACAATATTGGTTGCATCTCCAGTTTGCGACCAAATAGTGTTGCGGTGCCTACATTACAGGTAACTTTTTCTGTATGAAATTACCTGAAATCACTTCAAAGTCAGTTGTAACAGGAAGTTGATGCCTTTCACTCTAGTGTCTTCTGGTCAGACAGATGCTCTTTCACAGAATGAATTGTGATGCAGCGGTTTAGCGATGCCTGGTGAGCAGAGAAATGATCTCCTGGTTAGGTAGTTGAATAGGCTTGAATCCTATAGAAACCCCTCACCCTATATGGTGAAGTGTGGTAACCTCTGTGGAATATGTAATAACGTTTATGTGTTTATCGTCGTGGGTGTCATTTCACCAAAATGCATGGCACAGACGAAAGTGACATCACATAACTTCCCTTTGACCAATGACATCACTGGAAGTGACATCATATGATCCAACTCTGAATCCTCCCAGAAAGGGACGTCTACATATCACTAATGTATACTTGTTTTACTGAGCTAAGAGCGGGATGCCTCAGTTCAAAGCTAGAGCTGCAGAAAGTAAATAGTGCACATTATAGCACCATTTACCTTCTGTTATTGGCATTGTCTTTGCTAGCCTCTGAAGTCAGAAGTCACAAAGGCAGTAACAGGGGTTGCAAAGTTGAGACCCCTGGCGTTACCTAAATGATGTTCAAGTTTATAGTTAGCAAAAATATCACCCGCGAAACACCATTCATGACCCTGTTTAACTTATTTTTCCGTCAGCGTTTTCGGCCTCTCATGGACTGGTCTGATTGTTCTTCAATTGGCGAGACTGTGGTTAGGGGATTGGTGCTGCCACTTCCCACCAGTCAGGAAGAGTGACATGCCAAGGGAAAAAAACAGATGACCGAGGTCTGATGACATATTAAACCCCCCTTGCACCGTTCCCATTAATAATCCCCGTATTTCGGGTTTGCGTTGTGCTCACAGGATCTGCAACATTTAATCTCATCTAAGACAGGCTACCTCTGAAGCCATTTCTCCCTCTCTCCCTCCCGCCCCCCTGTGACTGATAGGCCTGGATTTTTTCAAAGGCAGCAAACTTGCCTGTCAGGGCCCCTGGCTGGTTCAGTGATTTAGTTTCCGTCAGATGACGTTGGTGTCCAGTTGATGATATAGCCTCGTTGGATGTGTGGAAATTTGTTACCTTTAGCAGTGACAGGAAGATAATTGCTGATGCTTAACAGATCAGTGCTGTGTCCTCCTAGATTCTGAAGGCAGTGTGGAAGTGCCATTGCAATGGAGTAAATCTGGCTTTGCACCCCCTCTCGATTAATCCTCATTGAAGCATTATGAACACTGTGACTTATTTTCACGGTATGTACATGAGAAAAGCATAGAATGGAAGGAATCTAGTGTCACAGCCCCGCTTTTGCCTCAGCATGTGCCGCTATCTCTGTTGCAATTTTAAAACTGTAAGGTTTGGTCATTAATTATTAAATGCATTCTGATATAGCGCTTGCCTTGTAAAAAAAAAAAAATGAATATATATATATATATATATATATATATATATATATATATATATATATATATATATATATATATATATATAGTCACTGAAAAAACCTATGGTAAATCTGACGTTATAGTTAAGTGAACATTTTCAGTGACAACATAACGTTTTATACACTGAAATTCCTAAATTATAGTTCTCTATAGTAACTCATGCCCTAAGTTAACTATAACTCGCTCCCTCGCTGTACTGCTAATTTCCACCCATATTTTACATCCCTCATGACATGTTCTATGACGTGATTGATATCATCACTGCAACATTTGAAATAACATCACTGATATCAACACTGTGCATGGCAGGGAGTGCGTTATAATTACCCTAGGGCATGAGTTAATAGAGAAACTATAGCTGGGGAATTTCAGTGGCCAGGCCCTGCGACCAACCCCTCACAGGCAAGCAACCCCATGCTATGCACAGCATGGGGTTGCTGCAGCTCTGTGAACAACCCCCTGCAGGCAGCCAACCCATCTGCTGGGGCCAAATTAATTACTTTTAGGGGAGGGGCGTGTTGCCCACTTCCCAGGTCCAAATGGGCCCTGGGGCTCCATCCCCCAGGGCCACACGTAATTGTGGAGGTCGCAAGGTGGGCTCTAGGGTCCCCGCAGCCACAGCCAGCTCCCAAACTGGAAGGCAGCATTGCTCCCACTGAACTGAAGCAGCTACTTCTTGCTTGCTCCCTCTGGGCAGGAACAATCCCAGTTTCCTTGCCTTGAGGAGCACGGGCAGGGAAACAGAAGTGTTCTCATACTTGGTGGGAGCTTTGGGAGTACACTTCTATCTCTGCCCACGTTCTTGCGGGTAAGAAGTATTATGTATGTATTTGGTGCTGTTTGATGAATCTGCACAAAGCTTTCCAAAAAAAAGTGTATCCACTTTGCCTCCTTCATGGAAAGCTTTGCACTAAAAAGTCAAGTCGAGGCCAAGAAAGGGGTATGTTCCTAAAAGTGTGATTTTCCATATTGGCTGTATTAAAAACTTTGCTCTATGCAGAAAAAAATGGTTGAACATAAATGCAATACATTTGGCAACCAGAACTTTACACTTTTTGTGCATTTCTGTTCAGCTATTTTCAATAAATTAGTATTTAAATGGGCCACACTTGGGCAAGAAGGGGTTAAAAAGGTATGCTCTGATAGGCCAATTTAAAAGGGGTTAGTCAACCCTGATTGGCTGGCGACAAAATGTACAATATGTTGAGGCAGACATTACATAAATTAGGACATGATCCATGTGTCGTGAAAATAAATAAAACAACTTTGAGAGGCGGGGTGAGCACACAATGACACCCAGGGCCATGGGGGGTGAGGATGGCTGGAGGGGTATTCCAAAGGGACACTCCTTTGATTGGCTGGCCACAACATGGACAACAAGTTAAAGTGCCCATTACAAGAATCTGACATCGTCCTCATTGAAGTACATTGTAGTGAAGGCCAGCTTTCGATGGTCAAAAATAAAGGATCACATATATGAGGTGGTAACAGATTTTCATTACATATAAATCATTTTAGGAATTCTGGTGAGTTCCCAGGTGACTTTATCATTTCTCCCATGATTTTATCATAGGGGTTATGGAAAATTAACCGGAAGCTGAAATGAGTGCACAGTTTCTATAAATTCTGACTATCTTCCTCAGCCATAAGGATGTATTCATGTACTTCCAAAAGCAGCGTCTCAGTTGATGTTTTACTGTAGCTTCACCACAATGTTACATTGAACATCTAGAGTGCTACCATTCTGTATTTATGACAAACGTGTAGCACACCTGACGTTCATCTGAATGGAATCAAAGCTACAAAACATAATAGAGACATCAGCATTTTGGGGACTACCGAACAATGATCTGATAGAAGTGGAGTAGAGAGTGACAACTTAAGATCTTGAGGATTCTCATCCAATAGACCGGGGAGTCCCCCAACCTTGCCAGAGCTGACCTATGAAGCAAGATGGATGGTGGGTGTCAGCAGTGGCCATGAAGCACCCAATGCACAGGGCTCTTGAGGATTCTAGTTGGAGTTCATACCTATTCAGGATCAGGAGTGATACTGAGGAGAATGATGTAACATACACCTGGATCTGGTGCAGCACGAGTTAGAACAGCAGTGGCCGAAATGCTGAGCGCATCTTGTCTAGAGTTTCAGGGTTGGGACATGGCTGCAATGAGAAGTCTGGCACCACTCACTCTCTGAATGCGACACAAGATGTGATCTTGTGTCAGTCTGCTACATTGGTTCTGGTTAGAAGCACCGAGGTCCTTCTGTGTGTTCTCTATCAATCTCATTCCGCAAGGTCATCTGACTCATCATCCATTTTACTCCCCTGTTGTTGAACCGCATTCTTACTCAGTGCAGGAGACTGGAAGCTGTTGAGGAGGCTGCAAAGTCGGTGAGGGCAAAACTTTGTAACAAGAAAAATGCTTACCTTCTCAGTGCATAATCTAACTCACCTATGAAATTTCAAGGACACGGGAAGAAGTGCAGGCTCGGACCTAGCAGTGTCCACCCTTGATTAACCATTGGCCAAAGTCATGGTGGGAATGTTCTAGGCAATGTGCTGTTGGCCCTCTGTTGTAAAAGAAATGGTACAAGCTCAGATTGATGTACGTTGATCCAGGACAAGCCCGAGGAACGGCCAGTGACATGTCTGGATCTCTATTAAATGATTATCTGGTGTTTCTGTGATTCGGATCAAGGGATTCCAGAGGGTGGATCTGGAAGGCTGAATCAATACACTAGCATTCAGAATCCACCTTAAAGAGGTTCTTAAAGGGTTCTGCGCCCCATGGGAGAGATCAGGGTCGTTGCAGAGGCACCCTCACTCCTCTAGTTAATGGGCAAAGGCACGTTTAGAAAGTTCTATTGGTTACGTTTGCAGGTATACTAAGTGCACTTAGCATACTGGCCAAGAAAGGTTCAGGATGTTTGCGCGTAAAATCACAAAAATGAATGTTTCTAGGAAAACACTCCATTCAAAATGGTGAAATCTCAGCTTGTCAGAGACCTGGACTCCAAGAGCTTTAGACTGCTTGTCAACTGACTATGGATGCCTTGTGCCACATAACATGCAGCTAAAGTGCAAGAGAAAAACTCACCTGCAGTTTTAAAAATCAGAAACTAGTGGGTCGAAGGGGTAGGGAAATGAAAAGTGCACGACAGGGAGGTAAAATCACTTGTCAAGAAAGAGATGGGTATAAATGCTGGCCTGTACCCTCAGCACGAGAGCTCTGCAGTAATCCTAGGAAACATGCCCTTCATTAGTGTAATGCCAGCAAATCTGATGCAAAAAAACACAAAAGTGCTGTAGCACAGACTGCATTCTGATGGGAGCCTCGATGTCCAGCGTCGATAGTTTATCCAATGTACAACAACATCTTTTTTCAGTCTCACTCATTACAAGAATGGAGGAGGAAGGATGAATAATGTGACGTGAGCAGGGCTTTAAGTGGGCCGGGTCTGTCCGGGTCTGAGCACCGGCAGTTTTTTTTGGGGGCCCTCGAAGCGGGTCTCTATCGGGCTCTGTTTTCGCGGCTGGCAAAGGTAGACCTTTCTTCATTTTTTTTTTTTAGACCCGTTTCGAGGGTCCCAAAATAAAACTGCCGGTGCTCAGAACTGGCCCACTTAAAGCCCTGGCGGTTGCTGCTGCGATGTTTTCTCAGTTAAGGATAAGGAATTATGCTACTGCAGTGAGAGTTGTTTCCTCACTGAGTAGTGGAGGTCACGGCATGACCACGACCTCATGCCAGGTGAGCTTTGTTGAAGGAAGGGAAATCCTTTAAGAGAGACATTTTCTCTCAGGATTTCCCTTCTCTCTTTCCAGCGCAGGAGCAACGTCGTCGTCGTGGGGCCAGCCTGGGATGATGAATAACTGAAGAGGCAGAGGACCCCAGGCAGCCTGCTCCAGCACGACCTTCACTTAATGATTTGGACGCCTGTTTTGCATTGGAGAGATGGGGAAATTAGTTATCCATTTGTCTACCATTTTAGTAATGTTCTTTTTCTGTTGAGATTTTTTTGACAACATAAATCAAATATACAAATAAGAAAAAAACAATCAATATTGAGGCGCACTTCAAGGCCTTCCTTTGCTGCCCATGCTACGAAAATTACCTAGATGTCAACCCTCTGCAAACTCGCTCTCAACTTGAAAGATTCTGGGGCTACATGTAGCCTCACATCCTTTATGGTTTTTACTACGCTCCGACAAGTGGTTCCACTTTTATGCCACTTTTATGCCATCCACATCATTGCTTCCAGTAACTTATCAAACTGAAAACGCTCTTGTTCCACAAGCACTTTAAAGGCCTATCATCTTGAACATTCCAGATGCTAGCAAACATACTCACTCCGGCGAGTGAGAACACTTGTGTTAATTGTATAAGAAAATGTCCTCATAGGAGGTGTGTGGCCAGGACTTTAAGTGGGCCGGGTCCCTGTGAGTCTCAGACCTGGTAATAATTAAAAACAGACCCTAGAATAATTTCCTTAACTGTTCTGGCAAATAACACTGATGGAGTTATGAACAATTTGTGTGAAAAAAATGTTAAAGTAATCCATGTCACCGATTTACTTCCTGTTCAAATTTTACACGTTGTGCGTAATCTTGCACTCCCTAAGAGTGTCAGCTATTTTCATGACGTTGTTTTTCTGTTCTTTTGGGGGTAGCTTATAATTCTTGTGTAGAACACATTTTGAACAGTCGCTTCAAAGAGTTTATAATGAGCACTGACTGAGAGCCCTAAAGTGGAGGCTGAAGGCCCGTTTGTCTCAGTTTCTTACAAAGCCTGTCAGTGTGTCAGAAAGATGTTCAGAATACATGGTCATCCAATCCTTGGCCTCTCTGATAGTGCATAGAGCAGTGATCACATATTACAGTTGCAACTGTGCGTGAAGGATGTACACTGATATCAAAATATTGAAAGGTGAAAGTAAATGAAAATTTGTGTTTACACGGGCAGTCGGATTGCCCTGTAGTTTTTCGAATTTGATGTCCTCCCTGAGCCATGTCAGGTGGCGAGCTGTGGTGCACATTACCTTTCCAAGATCGTGCTTGTACTTGTACAGATGCAGTTACTAATGCCTGTGTTTTGTCTACATTGGAACACGAAAGTGTTTGGTATGTTTATGGCTTATACTTAATAAATATACCTTTTAGCTTATTTTATAATCTTTTGCTGGATGCGACTTCATGATTTTCTTAAGAACATAATTCTAGTTATCTTGATTAAGACCACGCCCCTATTCGGATAGGCCACACCCCTTTACAAGATTAACCACGCCCCTTTTAGAGCACCCCCAGTTTTTTTTTCCCACTTAAAGCCCTGGACGTGAGGGATGAAAGAAAGGGATGAGGAGAGAGGGTAGAGGCCATAGGGGTTAAGAGTAAGGAAGAGGAATGAAGATGGCGATGAGGGATGGGAAGCGAGAAATGAGGAATAAGCACCGAGGGATGAGGGATGTGAAGAGAGGAATGAGTAGTGCTGGATAAGTGATGAACAAGGAATCATGAGGACATGGATTGCGCAGTGAAGGATGCGTAGTCAGTAAGCCGAGGCGAGAGATGAGCAATGTGGGAAGGGCAAAGAGGAGGATGGGTGATTGTGTCCTAAAATGAACATGGCCGAGGTGGACAAATGAGTACTTGGGAGAAGGAGGCAGGGTGACGCACTAAAATGGATGCTTTACACCCTCCTCACGGAGACTTCCCCCTCCTTTTTCTCCATCCCTAGGGGCTATTTGTCTCTTCATTCCCCTTCCTGGTTTTTCTTTCTCGCCTGACCCAGCACTGCAATTTTTTTTTCTCAATGAGAACGAGAGTGATTGAAAATATTGATTGGCAGTACAGTTAAGTTGTCAACACAACCGTTTAATTTGTCAGGCGGACTTGTTAAATTGTCAGAAATCATCTAAAAAACTCCTCCAGTCACTGATGATTATACATGGGAGATGTTCTGAAATCAAATGGGCCATTTTGCAGATAAGTGTCGGAGAAAATTCTGCAATGGTTCACTTCCCTGTTCTCAAGACACTGCGGTAGATAGCCGCTTTCTGGCTTTAATCCATTTGTCGAGGCGAAACCATATCGTCGTGATGACCAGCAAACATTTACCAATGCTGCTTTTTGTTTGGTTCTCTCGTAGAGTCAAGGTCAGTCGCTGTCTTTTGAAATTATTCAAGAGTCATTTAGTGGTTATGTTTTTTACACAACTTACTCTTCTGCTATTTAGAGAAGTACCCGGTCAATGCTTACTCCATCATTGCAGGGTAAATTATTATATTGTATTGCGTTGTTGATCCCTTTGTTTATGCTGCACACCACTGATGAGGTTCCCTATTTATTTACTTATAGAAATCTAACCAAGAACTTTCAAAGATGCTCTCCTAAGCCCAATGTACAGTCGACAATCGGGGAGAAATTGTGTCCATTGAAGCAAGAAATTGTAATTTGGTGCATTGAAAAATGGAGCACGACTGATCACAAGTTCTTGTGGCTTCCGCTTGTCTACAGCCTTTGTCTGGAAGAAATTCTCTGCCATGGATTCTTCATTAACATACATAAGCATTGACCATCTCTGCCCTAATACACAATCCCAGAACACTTCTAACAGAGGGTAATATTTCCATTCAAAATGTAAATAACACATGCGTTTATGCCTTGCTTTTTTTAAAGCCAGTTGTCAGCTAAACTGAAAATTAAAAAGCAACACTTACCTTCATGTTTCAAAGCTTCCATTTTAAAAAGGAAAACACACAGGAAACAGTTGTGCATCTAGTCCTGGTTAGAACCCCTGACACTTCAGGACTGGTAGGCTGCTGCAGAGACCCGCAATGTTGTATAGGGAAAGTTAGCCTCAGTTCATTTTTCAGCTTGGTTGAGAATAATCCCTGAATATTAGTATTTTGCCTTTTCCTTTCCCCTGGGGCACTGGGAGCTGGAACTTCACATATGTTGCCTCTATATTCATTCTAGTGTCCTCAAAATGTTGCACATTTTTGGAGGCAACCTCGGCCTTCATATACCACTCTGTAAGCTTGCATGCACCAATCCATGTCACGTTTCCATTCTCCAAATTGCAGTATCTGATTCACACCCTACAACCTAGCAACGTTTGTTTTATGTCCTTTCTGAGGCACACCATTCTGTTACCTTTTCTACAACTTTAGTTTACTTTACTTGTACTTTCCCAGTCACCATGTTGCCATTTTTTAAAAGTTCCACAATCGTGGTGGTAAAATTGTACAGAGAAGGTGACCCCACAGCCAGCAATCTTTTCCCTAAGAGCAGTAGCATTTTGGGGACTGTGTAATTTATCAGAAAATGTTCTTTGATAGATTTCTTTCACAGAATTCAGAGTGCTATCCTCCATAAAACAGAGAGAACACCCCTACCGAGGAACCGGCTGTGATCAAATTAGACAGGTCTGAGATTAGTTCAGCAGAATATCAAACACTGTTTATCTATCAAGGAGCTCACTGGCAGCTTTAGAGATGTTGAGGGTTCTGTCAAAGTACAAATGATAGTTGACGGCAAGCATGTCAATGTTGAGACATTGGGCACTAGACAATCCGTATCAAGGCACTTGATGGGCAGGATTTAGAGTACACGTTGAACTTCATTATCCCCAAGAAAGATGACTGAGACTATGGCTCAGAGCTGTCCTTAAAAGACAGTGAATCTGATCAAGAACACCTAGGCTCGCAATAGGCTTTTTTCTGGATGGTGCATCTGAACGAATGCAACATTCCAAGCCGAAGACATTAAAGTCAAAATGTCCCTTATTCTCAAGCTCATAAGGGAAATCAAAGAAGGAGCAGGTCACCTAGGAGGTGCTTAACCTCTTAAAGCTGAGATCTCTTTTTTCTGCCTCGCTGATACTCATCTGTTCGAGGGCACCGTACAAGCTTGTAAATCATGCTAAGTACCTACTGCTCAAATTCCACTTCAACAATGTATTCAAAGATCTCGCCAATTGATCCCTGCTTTACATTTAAACCTGATGAAAGAGGGCAGCTACAAAACTCAACATTTTAATATTTATTCAGCATCAGAAAACAAGTGTAATTTTGGAAACGCAGGAGATTCAAGATCCTCCTCAGTCTGGTCTTCTGGAACCAACTGTACGTATAACCATGGTGCCTGCTTCCGTGAAACTTGGTTGGCAAAGTCACAAAAGGAAATATTTCCCACGTCCTTCTCTGGTGATAAGATACTCCTCCTGACTCTATAGTCATCTGCTGTATGGAAGAGGAAACCTTCTCTACGTCTTTATACGTTTGCCGACTCAAAGAGAGTTGTGAGAGGCATATTGTAGGACAGAAAATGTGTCACTCCTTTGCCATCACCATGAGAGTTGCTGGTTCCACCTCACCTTTGCTGGGCAATGATTGGTAACCCTGGCAATCCATCACACTTTTGATTATCTACCTGTAAGTTGATTGATATATGGCCCCTTTGGAGATTGTGAAAAAAAATATGATTAGCTCCACTAATGGATGTGGAAATGTGTTCTGCTAATGCATACTGATGTAGGTATTCTTAGTTGCATATATCAGGTTAGGTTGTAGGCCAAGAATTTGGAAGAGTAAAGCATGCAATACTACCTCCGTATTTTCTAAGAGGTGATTCCCTTGTGTCTGTAATAGCAGAACTTTCACGATTATCGCAGTATATTTCTAAGAGCACACCGGGCCTAAGCAGGTCTAAAGAAAATGAATAGTTTCTGAAGGAGGTCTTCTCTAACTGAACCCAGAATCTTCTTTGCCGCAGAGAGGTGTGAAAGTCCACCTGTCCTGTCTTAACTCATGACCTTAATTCTATCCATTCCCCCTATCCCACCCCCAGGGATTATTAACAACATTTTGTCCTCAGTCCTTTTTGTGACCAAACACAGACAACATTTTGTATTCCATATCTAAGCATCTCCTTATAAGTGTTCAAGGACCCGGGCAGGTCCGCACAGTGACCGTGAACACTGGCCATGCGCAGTAGCTCATTCCTTCTGAGGTCCCATCACACCCTGTCCCAGTTCCCGCTGTTTTATGGTCTCAGCCATGTCATAAAACCCGGCAGGCAGCCTTCCTCCAGTCTCCTGTCAATTGTTACCTAGCTATGAAACTCCTCTGCTGCTTTTATGTTCTGAAGCTGAAGTCTGCTGGAACTGCGTTATGCCTCTTGAAGCGGAGCCCGCCTCGTCCCCCGGGAGGCCGCGAGACCCACCTCGCGCGGATGCAAATGAGTGTCACTGCAGCTTGCCTCTTCCTAGGCGCGAGACGAGAACGTACAGTTTTGATTATAAAATTTTCTATTTAATAATAACGGGCACCTATTAGCTTGTAACTGTCGCGAATGATTAATGACTGTCAGGCAGGAGACTCCAGCACCGCGCGCAACATTTACATAGAGCGACGGGCGAAGGCAGCGGCCGCTCCTGATGGGGGTTTGTTTGTGTGTCGCCCCACACCTGGGTCACACAAAATGGCTGCCGCAGTAAAAGACTCGGCCTGCTTCCGCTTTTGAGGGGCAGTGGGGTAAGCTCGGAGTTCGCATTTATAAAGGGCGAGGGTGAGGCCTGCAACACAGTCGTCTTACAAGAGAACGGTTTTTATATGCAAGAATTACTTCCATCGTAAAGAGCACCATGGGACTTTGCAAGGTGCTGTTATTGGAGTGATGCGTTGCAACCAGAAATTAATTCCAAAGGGAGGGACAAGCTCCAAGAGCTCCCAAAAGGTTTGCAAAAGGTTTATGTTGTATCCCATATCGAACGGGAAGCACCGCTACTGATGGAAGCTGCCATTATTAGGGGATTGTTTTTACGTGAAGAATGTCATGTGCTTAGAGGGTCACACACGGTGTTTAATTTGAGTTGGTGGTTGCAGGTGGGGTCCACCAGCAGTCCTCTTTGGGGACCAGCTTTTAATTTTCCTCAACAGACTTTGACCCAAAGCAAGGGAGAGAGAAAAAAATGAAAGGGCAGAGGATGAAGGAAGAGAAAGACGGAAACACAGTGATACAGGCAGAAAGCAGGGGTGAAAAGTAAAGTAATGAACAAGAGTGAGATAAAGGGGCCGGGAGAGTCTGGTGGTGGATGGAAGAGGCAGGAGGCAGAATGAAAAGTGGGCAGACTTGAGACTTGGCACCTCCAACAGTTGGTAGCACGGGCTATGAGCAAAACTATAGGCCCTGGCACTTTTGCTTTGACAAATTAGGCACTGGATGGGTACATTGGTACAGCTCAAATATGTTCTTTTAAGGGGCATGTTCTTATATGATGGGTAAGTCCTTGGGAGAAAGTACACACTGCGGCCTTGAAATTATGATCTTAATCTGTGAGTGTATTCTCTAATTGTGTTTCTTAATGCAACAGAAACCTATTTTTGCAGTAAATCTGGGGGTCAGAGACCGTTGTTGAAACTATGGTGAAAGAGACATCAGTGTTTCATTTGACACCTTTTATAACTAGTGATAGGTTAGAGTTCCTTGAAGGGAGCACCAGTGAGCAGCAGCCTTTAGAGATGAGGTTAGTGCAGCTGCTGCTGGGCTGACCGTGATGGATGAGCCCAAAAATGAGCTGCTGCAGCAAGGCATTGTGAAACCTTCTGCATGTCACCCAGAGGCCTTTGAGAGGTTGACGAATGAGGGAGCAAGCGTTGGAGACGCCCTCTGTAGCCTCTGCTCCACATTTAATATCTCCTAGCGCTGCAGGTCCAGCACTGGAAGGGGGACAGGAGGGACAATCGATGGATAGTGGATGTTTAAACTGGGGACCGAGAATGGCCACATGGATACAAAGGGTTTGGCCCTCAGCAAAGGTGTGGAGGCGGGTGGGAAGCAGGATGCAGACCTTTTATTCATTAATTGTTAGCGGCCATGAAGCTTTGGGTTACTGGTGCTTGCGGAGGCAATTGGAATCTTTTGATCTATATTTATGTAGCATGTAAGCTTCACTAGACACTGCACCAACCTCACTGCACTAGAAGTGGCAATGCAAACCATCTTTGCAAAACTCTTAACACATGGTTGTAGCACGGTTTGATAGACCCCAACCTGGCGGTCGGCATGGGGGAAACAGCCATTACTGCGCGGTTTTTATCACGCGTAGTAATTACATCGCATGCATTACAACGCAAGCGATGTAACAACGCGTAGAGTTTACTACGCATACCATTACATGGCATGTGCTTTTATAATGCATGCAATGTAATGGCTATCAACATCGTTGTGAGGAAACTGAGGCTGTTTCCTCACAACGATGTGCGCCCTCAGACGACTCTGCAAGCAGGAACCCGGAGCAGAGACGGCGACGCTGGAGAGGTACCACGAGGAAAGAGAGGTAAGGGGGATTGCGCTTGGGGTGGGGGTTACTTTTGTAGGGTTTAGGGTAGTGTCAAAGTAGTGTTGTAATGTTTGTGTTGTGTGGGGTTGTGTTTTACGTTTTAGGGTGTTTGTGTAGTGTAGTGTTTTAGGGTAGTGTCAGTGTTTTAGGGTTTAGTGTAGTGTTCTAGTGTTTGCTTAGTGTAATGTTTTTGGGTTTAGGGTAGTGTTGTAGTGTTTGTGTAGTGTTTGTGTAGTGTTTTAGGGTTTAGGGTAGTGTTGTAGTGTTTGTGTAGTGCATTAGGGTTTAGGGTAGTGTTGTAGTGTTTGTGTAGTGTAGTGTTTTAGGGTAGTGTTGTAGTGTAGTGCATTAGGGTAGTGGTGTAGTGTTTGTGTAGTGTAGTGCATTAGGGTTTAGGGCAGTATTGTAGTGTTTGTGTAGTGGTTTAGGGTTTAGGGTAGTGTTGTAGTGTTTGTGTTGTGTAGTGTTTTAGGGTTTAGGGTAGTGTTTGTGTAGTGCATTAGGGGCTAGGGTAGTGTTGTAGTATTTGTGTAGTGTTTTAGAGTTTAGGGCAGTGTTGTAGTGTTTGTGTAGTGTACTGTTTTAGGATTAAGGGTAGTGTTGTAGTGTTTGTGTAGTGTAGTGCATTAAGGTTTAGGGTAGTGTTGTAGTGTTTGTGTAGTGTGTTAGGGTTTATGGTAGTGTTGTAGTGTTTGTGTGGTGTAGTGTGTTAGGGTTTAGGGTAGTGTTGTAGTGTTTGTGTAGTGTAGTGTTTTAGGGTTTAGGGTAGTGTTGTAGCGTAGTGCATTAGGGTAGTGTTGTAGTGTTTGTGTAGTGTAGTGCATTATGGTTTAGGGCAGTATTGTAGTGTTTGTGTAGTGTTTTAGGGTTTAGGGTAGTGTTGTAGTGTTTGTGTAGTGTTTTAGGGTTTAGGGTAGTGTTGTAGTGTTTGTGTAGTGCATTAGGGGCTAGGGTAGTGTTGTAGTATTTGTGTAGTGTTTTAGAGTTTAGGGCAGTGTTTTAGTGTTTTTATGTAGTGTACTGTTTTAGGATTGAGGGTAGTGTTGTAGTGTTTGTGTGGTGTAGTGCATTAGGGTTTAGGGTAGTGTTGTAGTGTTTGTGTAGTGTGTTAGGGTTTAGGCTAGTGTTGTAGTGTTTGTGTGGTGTAGTGTGTTAGGGTTTAGGGTAGTGTTGTAGTGTTTGTGTAGTGTAATGTTTTATAATTTAGGGTAGTGTTGTAGTGTTTGTGCAGTGCAATGTTTTAGGGTTTAGGGTAGTGTTTGTGTAGTGTAGTGTTTAAGGGTAGTATCTGGGGGGGTCATGCAGGGTAGTGTAGTGTTATTGTAGGGAGAGGACTGGGGGTCGGGGGAGGGTTGTGCAGGGGTAGGGTAGAGTCATTTACCTTACAAACTTTTAGCACGAGTATAGCTTTACCATGCATGCCTTTGCGTTGTATTGGCATGCATGGTAAAGGCATAGTCGTGGTAAAAGTTTGCGCTGTAATAGCATGTCGTTGTCATTGACATCGCGTAGTAATACCCACGTTGTAATGGAATGGGTGGTATTGGTATGCAATGTAATGACATACATCCCGGCACGGATAAGAGGTAGGGGGCAGGGGCGGGAGGGGGAGAGGACACTGGGGAAAGCGGGTATTAAAAATAAAATAAAAACAAACTTTTCGCCACTTCCTTGCTGCATCTCTCCTCCGTAGTCCTCCCACGCTCGGCCACAGGAAGCACACCCAGGCTCCCAGTCAGCAAATTACAACACTGCCTTAGCAGCGTTGTTATTGGTCTGAGCACTGTGTTTCGGCACTCAGATGCTGACTGGGAGCTGGGCATGTTCTCCACGTAGGCTGCGATTTGGCCTAAAAGACTGTTTTGGGCGGCCCGAGAGGGCCGACCAAGCAGTCATTGCGCACTTATCAGGGCGCTACCTCCCACTCCTCCCACTGCCCACTCCCTGTCATGCAAAGCTGCGTAAGTAGTAGAAAATAAAATGATAATAATGCAAGTTATTATCATTTTATTTTCCCATTGTTTCACTGCAAAAAAGCAGTGAGGGATGCTCCACTGCCTTAGCGGAGGAGCTGCCACTGACCTGAGCAGAGCTTGTGCACTTGTAAATGTAAATGTAAATGTGGGTGTACTTTTAAAGCGCACTGTGACTCCAAGGAGAATCCTGGCGCTGAAGACCGCTGGGGAACCCGTCCTGGTTTTCCCTGTGAGATGGTCCCTTTCTGGGTATCTCCAAGGTGAAACCAGGCATCCCCGGCGTCTGTGGGGGGCCGTTGTAGAGATGAGGCAAGCTTAATGCCCAGAGTTGCCGAGTGTGTTCACTGGCTAGAGTAGGCACAGAGGCGAGAATTATCGAGTCTGTTTGACCCTGGTCCACGACCCTGCCGCGTCGGGAATTGAACCCTGGTCCCGGGCCGTTCTCTGCTTACGGGTCTGCCGCCTCTAACCAGTGAGCCACACCACTCCACTTACACAGTTAAAACACACACATGCAAGGTGCTTTTGCAGTAACAAGAGACCTTCTAACTAGTCATTCCTTCATTTGCAACGGGCAGAAAACTGGTATGTACCTAATTGTATCTAAGAGTGAAAAGCCCAGATGAAGTGCAGGGCCGCTTTGCTTGTTCACCTCTTTCGTGATATGTCTCACTAAATGCAAGAGTAAATCAAATAACGCTTGTATGCCAAGTTGTTCACTCATGAATAGAATACAGCAACAGCTTATTACACACTAAATTGATAGCTACAAGACTGACAACTAAAATGGAGATCTCTTTATATGGATTCTGGGAATGGTAACTAATTACATATTCTGAGATAATGTCAGAAACCCCATCTGGCCAACAGAATACATCTAATATTTCACACTAGGACAATAGATCCTATCAATTTCCCTAGGCAATATCCTGAATTGGCTGGGGTTCGAGGATTTCCCCACTGTCACTGGACCACATTTCATACCCAGGACTGGTCATCTTAAGTTTAATTTATGCAATCTGATTTCAAACTCATGGTCATCCCAGCAAGGCTGAAGTATGACCAGACACACATATTACTTGATTTTTTTGTATCTGTTGGGGGTAGGGTGAAACAAAAAAACAACATAAACCTTAACTAGCATTGCATTTATATGAGAATTCATGACAAGGGGTCTTGTTTACTTTAAATTCAGCAATCTATTTATATTGTCAATTACATTGTTTGTAAAAGTTGTCTTGCCAGCCCAAATAATCCAAGCAAAGCCAATGGTTAGGAGCCCCTCCAAAATACTCTGAGGGGTGAATGACTTGCTGTGATCCAATAATGTTACCCTAACTCTTGTCTCCTCCTTCTCAAAGTCCACAAATGCAGGAAAAACACATCAGTAGTCTAGACCATGGGCAGTGGGGACCTTACAATCTCTAGGTGCTTACAGTAAGTATGTGCTATCATCTGGAGGAAGCCCCTCTTTATGTCTATGGTTGGGGTCATGAGACAACCCTCAGCTATCCTAGAGGATATTCTCTCTCTGGGGAGATTTCTACCACCCTCTGGATTGCATTTCCATATTCCACACAACCACAAATTTCCAAGTGTCGGAATCTATATCACAGGTTTTCACAGATCATTTTCTGATTCACAGATCATTTTCTTATTGTGTGCTCCCCATCGGCATCAACTTTTTCTGGACCAAATCTCGTGCTTTCCTACTTTCTAGTTATACCCATTTATTCTCAAATTGGCTACTCTTGAATATATTGCAAAAATAATTCCAATCAACACTCTAACTAGGGCCTGCCTTTCTGCCTGAATGAAATCCTCTCTCTCTGCAGTGACTAGGGGATTAATTCCATGGCATTTCTTCAATGGTCTGTAATCTTGTAATGCTGCTGCATATCTGAGTAGATTTGCCTCTCTATTGAATCTTCTGGTGTACTGCTCTGCAGAGTAGCCTATTCCTTTTGCTCTAATACAAACAGTCAAAGATAAGCCTGATCTATAAGCCATCACAGTGATTCATTTGAAAAATAAACAATGACATAAATAAATAAAATAACACTGTGGGTAGAGGCCAAATGTTTTTCTTAGGAGCTTGTTGTGAGTGCTGCCACGTACTAGGATTGCTGAATGCCAACGTTTTATAATCTGTATTCCACCTTTTGCCCTTTCTTCCACCACTCCCACACCACACACGTTATGTCATCAGGTATGT
Source organism: Lissotriton vulgaris (assembly GCF_964263255.1). Classification (NCBI taxonomy): domain Eukaryota; kingdom Metazoa; phylum Chordata; class Amphibia; order Caudata; family Salamandridae; genus Lissotriton; species Lissotriton vulgaris. The sequence continues at coordinate 661,047,946 of NC_141693.1, forward strand.
CCCTATCCCTGTTTTGAGACAGTAAGTAAGAGTGCTTTTCCTGCCTTATGGTGATCTCCTGGCAAGTCACTAAAAAGTTACTGTATGGTTTCTAGATCTCTACCTCAATGAGCCTAGAGCTTGGCTCTGAGGTTGAGGGGAGGTATGCATAGTGCACCCCTATTTCACAAAGAGTGGCTACTTCTCCTTCTCTACACAGGCTGTGATAGACAGACAGTAGTGGCTGCAATAAATCTATAGTCAGGGATAACTGTATCCCTGTATTCTTACAAGGGTGGGCGACTAGCCATCCTTCTGATCAAGTCTGTAAGTCTCTCATGCCTGTGGTCTTGTTGCCTTTGTCAAGCTGACTTGTGATTGAGAGCCTGTGAGTATATTGGGGAAGGATGGTGAGTTGAGCCATTGTGTCTAATGTGAGCTGTTCTGCTGGGCATTCCACCTCCCCCGTGCTCCTCCCAATTCCTTGGACAGGCCTGGTGGGCGGGGGCTAGGCACTCACTCTTAGCTGTGTTTAGCTACCCTAACCCTGCAAGGTGGACCCTTTCTTTTGGGAGATGGTCTGGCCCCCTGGCCTGGAGTTAATTTAAATTCCTCTCTTGGGAATATCCCGAGCTGGTACAAGGGAGGATTGTGGATAATTCTTTGCATGCTTTGGACACATGATAAATGGGCCTTGTAATTGAAGGGGCACCCAGGATTCAAAAGTAGCAGACCCTCTAATTGGATCAGCCTATCAGTAAGAGGTGATAAAAGTCTGGTCTAAGTGGTCAGTTGTGGTTGAAGACAGGTCTACGTTCTGAAGAGGCAACCCTACACAGGGTCCTCCAGAGGAAGTCATTTACTGCACACAGTGTGAAGGCAAGATAAGGGGCTTGCTCACTGTATCTCTGCACACCACTAGATGGGGGTTAACTTGAGAAAGTGTTCTCTGTGATGGATGGATTATGCTGCAAAGGAGTTTGCAAATTTGCCAAGAAGCAGCAGCATAGGCCAGAGTACCAGCTGTTCTTGTGAGACTTTTGGAGCTGGTGCTCTGAACAAGGAAACTGCAGACAGCTTCTTAAGATAAGGAAGCTCGCAGCACATCAATGGAGGCAAAGGGAGATGGGGAGCTTTATCCCAGTCCTTGAAGGTGAGATCGCTTTGCCCAGACCTCTCACCTGTGCTGTGGGTGCCTGTGTGGAACTTATAGTTACAATCTGTAACCGGTGAAGGGTGTCCAGTGGTACAGGCCTTTCACCTTACTTTTTGGGATATCTGGGGGTATCAGGGTGTTCTGGCACTCTGGCCAGCTACTACCCTCCTGAAGCTAGCCAGTGGCTACTTGACTAATGAGATTCCAGTAAACTGTGCCAAGACATCAGGCACCTGTGAACAGATCCCTGATGCCATTAGAGCGGTGTCCTCACTAGTGGTGGGAGGACCCTTCTATTACTTTGGGTGGCGGGTTATAGGGCTGATCAAGAACATTTGTCTTCATATCAAATGTTGACACTATTTCATTTCAATACAAGGATTGGTATCATGGCTCTGGCGAATGAGAGTCCTGTTAGTCTGAGCCAACTTACATGTTTATAGGCATTCACAAAACCGTCTTTAATTTTTACCATACTACAAATGGTTGCAAAGTTATTCCGGACAAGGGCAAGAGTAAAAATTTTCTCAGAACAAGAAGAAAGGGAGGTGTATATAAGTTTGCAATTGTTTCAAAGATTTACAAATTGACAAATATATATGTGTTTGTTTACTGATGGAAAAAAAATCACAAACATTTTTTTGGACTACAGTTGTAAATTCTTGTGAATTCCTGAAAGTCCTAAATTGGTACCAGTAAAATCAGGGAGCAGCCTGGGAACATTATAAATAGTCTCAAATCATAAGATTTAGCAAACATGCATCCATGTTTTTATCCTGGAAGAAATGTTAGTAATACGAGCTGAGCTCACAGCTCGCTCTATTTTCTTTGAGCACTGATTCTAATGGGAAAAGCTTTAGTATTAATGAATCATAGATATACGTTTGAAGAACTTATACATATGTGTTCAAATCTTGCCTTTTGTGACATGCAATCCTCTTTCACACATCCATAAAATAGCACTTCAACACCAGCATACAAAGGGTTTGTTCTGTAGTGGGTTTGACCTTTTGTCTAGGAGACAAAACCCACATCAAAACCTTTTGTCCTTTACTCTAAACACTCACAGATTGCTTACCTTGGGAAAATTCCCAAGGCATCAGACTGGATCTGAAAAGTTTAAAGCAGTACTCCTTTGTGCTGGTCGGCGGCATTTTTTCGGCTCCTGAACGACCTCATGCGACTCTAGAAGTGACGAGCAGAGCTGCATATAAGCACCATCCATGAGCACTGACGTAAGTTCCTTTCTTTCCAGTCCTTGAGACGTGGATTCAAATTTAGTTCTTGGTCTTTTTAGAACTTTTTTTAAACATCTCCAAAGCGTGCAAATGAAAAGGTCACCTGCTAAAACAACAGCGGTGTAGGGACTGTCAAATACAGATGTCTATGATGGACCCTCACAAAGTATGCTCATGGTACCTGGGGGTCGGACCTCGATTCCAGGGCTTGCAACAAATGCGCTTGGATGTATCCGAAGGCATTACAGGTCGAGGTGAAGTTGTACATCGCCAAACATCGGAGGACTCCACAGTGTGACCAGTTGAAGTCAAAAGGAAAGTCCTGTTCCTGCTACTGAATTCATTTCCCATCAGATCATCATCATGGTCAAAGTCTTCGAGAAAGCCCCATAAGAAGCATAAGAAATCGAAGCGGTAATCTGACCTTCCTGCCACTCTCGAACTCCAGAGAAGGCACAAGGGTGTAATCTGGCCTCCCGGACTCAATCCCAACCGCCATCAGAGCAGATTTGCAGTCCAGTCCAGATGTAATCTGAATTTTTAGGTCCGTTAACAACTTTGCGCCAAGTGGAAGCCTTTAGTGCGGCTACGCTGCACATGTTCTGCTCTTCACTTGCTCCCTGTGGCACGCCTTTGGACCCCAAGGATCCACAGTAGTCCCCTATCAAACTTACGTCAGTCTTTGGTGCCCGTCTGTGCTCCTCCACCCCACATGGGACTCTGCACCATCTTCAGTGCTGACTTTGCTTCTAGCTCCACCTGCTACGCTGGTTCCTTTTGCAGTGACACAAGTGCTGATGCCACAGACACCAGAGGAGGATTTACATCCCATTGTGCTTTCCAGCACCTAGCAGAATCGATCAAGACCTTGACCACGGTCACACCCAGTTTCTACCAGATCACAGCCAGTGGGCAATCTCTCTGATTCTGATACTTTGCATTTACCTTGCATTAGGGTGCAGACTTGGCACAATACTTTTGGCTGCACTGATTAAGGCAATTACAATTTTGATGAGAAGTGTAATTGTGTCTCCCAGTATGATGAAAGAAGTTGGTATGAAGAAGTCCAAGATGCCAGTGGCCTGGATAGTCCTTCAGGTACTGGCCCTGTTTCACCTCCTGGCCCTGCCACAGAGGAAAGGGTCTCATTAACTGTTGTTATGTGAAGGGTGGCAGAATTAATGGACCTACATATTCCCACTATGGAGGTGAAGACCAAGTTTTTGACAGAGGTGCTCCAGCCTGAGTCATACACCTACAGAACCTTTGTTTCCATCTATTGAAGCTTTTATGGATACCCACTTGGGCAAAACCATGTTCAAGGCCACCTATTAATAGGCACTGTGCCATCACCCAGCACTAGATTACCCTGTTTTTTTCACACAACATCCTATGCCAGAGAGTTTATTGGTGCAGGTATCCACCAATAAGGTAAACCCCAACGCCTTCCCCACTACCCCCCTGATCTGGAGTCTAAAAGAATAGAACCTTTTGGCAAATATATTTTTTACTCCAAGAGCTCCAAGAGCCCAGCACTACATTCAGTGAATGACACCTGCTTTCTAGGTTGCCACTCCCATGCGCTATTGGACACAGTGGCTCATGTATTGCCTGCAGTTCTCGATCACCTCAAGGTGTCCCTGAACCAATCTATCCAGGGTGGCTGTGACACAGCAAAGTTGTGATCTAGTTTGGTTACGACATAACCAACTGCTTAGGTCAAGTGATGGGTACGAATGTATCACTTCAGTGCCACGCATGGTTGAGGTCTGTGGGCTTCTGGTGGGCATGCCATTTGATGGCTCTTGCCTTTTTGGATGCTAGGCGGATTCTTACATGGATTAGTTCAAGGAAAGCAGGGCCTTGGCACGTTTCCTAGGTCTGTTCACACTAGACAAGTACAACAATTTCTCCCTCTTCATTACTATGTCACAGGGTTTCAGTTTTGTCAGTCTCCAGGCCCCTCCACAAAACTGGCAGGTGCCTCTCAGCCCTTTTGTGGTCGAGGCAGCCGCTGACAAAGACAAGGACAGCAGGGACAATGTGCAGCTCCGTCCCTTGCCCATCAATAATCCGCAGCTGAAAAACTGCTTTACTGTGTCCCTGCTGGGACACAGCCACCCACTCTGAGGCAGGATCTGATATTTCCACCAAGGGTGGCATACCATCACTTCAGAAAAGTGGGTCCCCAATATTGTATATTGGTGCTACACCATCCCATTTCTCTCCATCCTGCCCCATCTTATACTACCATCAGGGTGGCTGATAGAGGACCACATGTCTCCTTGCAGCACTAAGTGTAGGCCCCTTTATCCAAAGAGGCCATCGAAAGGGTCTGGCCTTGGAAGTTTGACCTGGGTGTTATTACTGCTACTTCCTTGTGGTGAAGGACAGAGGCATTCGGCCTATTTTAAATCTTTGCCCTATCAACACCAAGTTTAGGTTCCTCATGTTAGTCCGGGTCGGGTCTGCCCTAGAACCCATATACTGGATGATGGTATTGGACCAGCAGGATTGTTACTTTCATATCCCTATCTTGCAGGCCCACAGATACTACCTGTGGGCCAGGATAATTTTATTTTTGCTTTGCTCCCTTTTGGCCTCACCAGCACTTCTTGGATTTACAGGAAAGCGAGTGGTTAGAGATACCAGTCTTCACCTACCTTAAAATCTGGTGTTGGAGGTGGGCTCAGCCCAGGCAGTCCACCACCTCCTCCAGATAACAGCAAACCTCATAATATTGTAACAGTTCATTAGAGTGTTCTCAAAACTGTACAGTTCATGCCTTTCCTCTGGACCAGAGAGTCCAGGACATTCAGGCTATGATCTCGAAGTTTCAGCCTTTGACCTGGATCTCACTACAGATGACTCTGAGGCTGCTGGATTTGTTGGCCTCTTCTTCCCGCTGGTCAAACATATTAGATGGCACATGGGGGCTCTGCAGTGGGGCCTCAATTTCCAAAGGGCACTGCACCAGGGAAATCTGTCAGATTGTATTCAAATTTTGGAGGACACTTCAAAAGATATGCAGGGATGGCTACTAAACTGGTTTGACAGTGGTGAAGGCTACATTGATTTTGGTTTGGTAAGGACATGTGGGAAAGGTGGAGATCAGAGGCTTCTGGTCTCTGGTAGAGACTCGATCCCATATGAATTTGTTGGAGTCTAGGGTAGTTCACTTAGGGTTAGATGTACGATCCACCAATTTGCAAATCACAAATTGCTTCGCATTTGCAATTCGCAAATTGGGATGCACAACAGTGTCTGAGACACTGTTTGTGATTCCCAATGGGGTCGCAAATTGCATGCCTCATGCATATTAATGAGGCTGTCGCAATTTGCGACCCTATTGGGAATGTCTGGCACTCCCAGGGATGGTGGCTTGCTGAAGTCAGCATACCACCCTGTATGGGACTGCTTTTAAATAAAGCAGTTTAAAAAAAACGGAGCCTGTTTTCCTTGAAGGAAAACGGGCTGCATTAAAAAAAAAAAATGAAACATTTCATTTTAATCAGTTTAATTTTTTAAGGGCAGGCAGTGGTCCCTGGGACCACTGCCTGCCCTTAAATATATTTTGAGAGCCACTCACAAAGGGGAAGGGGTCCCCTGGGGACTCCTTCCCATTTGCAAGTGGTTTACCATACTCCTGTGAAGGGTGGGAAACAACGACTGTTTTGCAACCGCAAATGCGGGCGCAAAACAGTCATTCATAGCTTCAGGAGTCGCTATTAGGAGGGGACACTCTTGGAACGCACCTTCCTAATAGCAAGTCGCTAATCGTATTTTGCGAGTCGCAAATTGATTTGCAACTCGCAAAATAGGATTAGTACATAGGCCACACGGTTTTTGTTGTCGCACACTGGTGTAAAACCCATTTGTGCCTGAAAAAAATGTTAGTACATCTGGCAGTTAGTGTTGTAGGCCTTACTGCCCGCTATCAGAGGAAGGCTGGTGCAGTGCTCATGGACAACACCACCATCATGTGGTACTTCAACAAGCAGAGTAGAGTGGGGTCTTGGGTCCTGTGCCAGGAAGCTCTACACCTCTGGAAGTGGCTGGATCACCATGGAATTTCCCAGGTGATGACCCACCTGGTGAGCTCTCTAAAGGCCAGGCCTGACAAAATCAGCCACTGACACTTAGTGGATCACAAATGACAGGTGCACCAGAAGGTGACGTGGGGTATCTTCCATCAGTGGAGAGATCCCAGGCTCAATCTTTTCACCACTGCCAAAAATGTGCAACATCACCAGTTTTGTTTTGGAGTTTCCAAGGCGGCTGTCTCTCTTGGAGACACATATGGTCTATAGTGGAGGTCTATAGTGGAGCTCTGGGCTTGTCTATGCCTTCCTACCACTACCTCTCCTACCCGAGTTCTGAAGAAAATCATGAATGACAAGAGTCCAAGTCTTCCTGGTGGCACCAGATTAGGCCAGGAAATTTTGGTACCTGGAAATTGTGGGCATAAGCATCTGTTCTCTAATAAAGCTTTCCCATCCTGAGGATCTTCTTTTGCAGCTGCAGGGCAGGGTACTCCACCCAGGCCTTCGTTAAGTCCCTGAGATGAAAAATAAAAAGGTAATAACGTTAATTTATTCCCATTTATTTTTCATTCACCTGTCTTGAACCAAGTGTCACCATGGCCAATGGCTGCTGAGTGGCAGCAGTGCGCTGTGCATTTAAGTTTAAAGTGTGCCTATCTTTTTGGCCAGCCGTCTTGCAACGGCCAACCAGACATGCTCATTTTAAACTGCTCTAACCTAGCTGTCTTAAGACAGCGGGGCAACACCAAGCACAAGTCACCAGTGCCCTCAGGAGCACCGAGAGAGGCCACTCCCTCCAATCCGGGTGCTGCTCTCATGCTTGAGAGGGCAGCTTCAGGATTTTTTAGGGGAGATTGCTGGAGACAGAACAGAATATTGACGGAGTGAGGAGTACGTTGGACGTCGTACGGCAAACAAGGTAAGTTGCTATTTCCTTTTATTTACACTTACCACTCGCCTTGCATGCATGCACCACCAATTACAATTGCCCTCCACTCTGACTGCTTGCCAGCCACCGCTGTTTCTCATGTCTCTGGCCCAGCAAGGAATTGCTTTTGGCACCGTTAAAGGTAATGTATCAGCTTTTTCTATTTTATTTTGCGGTATCAGGGCAGCCTTTCTTATCTAACCCACCTCTTGTGATGTGATTTTTGAAAGGTTTGCATCATTTGATCTCACCAACACCATTTTGGATGCCACAGTGGTACCGGAACTTAGTTTTAGATCTTAGTTATCCTTTTTTTAATGTATTTTTATGTCCACCAGTTTTGAACCACTGCACAGCTGTCCATTACGGATTCTGCTCAATGTGGATTTTTCCTTTGCAAATAAGGACAAGGCAGAGGACCATCTACTAACCCATTGTTCTCTGCATAAAGATCTGGTATATACTAGCGAAGAAACAGTCCCAAAAAGGAATGTGTGCCCATTCCACCAGAGCTAAGGCTTGTACCACTGTCACATTTGCAGGCAGCTACATGGGTATCATACATATGTCCACAAAGCACTAAGACATTGACATTCAGATCTGTAGAGAGGAGCATTTTGCCTGCTCGGTCTTGCAGGACTTTCTGTTTTTTAGCCAGTTCACAGACCTAACACATGGGGTGGAACCGCTGTGGTACCTATTCACAAGGTGAGGAATCCAAAATCAGAAGTATCCATCAGAAGGACAAATTACTTATCTTCGGTTATGATCTTTCTGGTGAGTACTCTATCTACCCATGGAGTTATTCGCTGACCCTCCATCCTCCCCATTCTGTGAGCTAGGCTCTTTTTTGTTTTGAAAAGGACCCAATCTAGAGATGTCGACACTGGTCATGGTCAATTTGCTGAACAATGCAGTGTCTGATGGTGTGGGCAGCCTAATAGTACAAATCATATCAGTTTGCATGGGTTGCAGTTATATGCTGCTCCGCTCCTCACTTCCAGAGCGGAGCAATGTTGGGACGGAGCTGCACAATGCCACCTACCAGCAGCCAAGAGTACTGCTTTAAAGTTTTTGGGATCCTGTTTAACACCTGGGGAATATTCACTTGATAAGGAATCTTCAATTAGATAGAGGATCTACCAGAAAGACAGTTACCAATGGTAATTAACTAGTTCAACTTGGGCAAAAGGCAACAGAAATTCCACACTCTTGAGGTTGAAATGCTTGAATTTCTTACTGGTAATATCTTTACTTTGATTCTATTTTTCTTTCCAAATCCATATATATTTGTGGTGTGTCCCCACACTATGATAAAAAACTAAACTGCTTTTCCTCCAGATGTTCTTAAATGGACCACCACTACTCAGAAATTTCCAGAGTCCACCACCAAAGCATCTCAGCGGGCCACAATCAAAGTAGGTCATACAGCAAAGAGTTTGTGAGGGTAGCAAGGACTGAGATGAGAAAGCAGAATCTGAATACTAAATTTACAAGTGAGTAATGAAAACTTTAACCACTTATCTCATCCCAGTTATTACATCCCGAGGATCTACCAGAGCAAGCACATTAGGCATTGACTAGCCACTAAGGAAGTCAGCTAATAATGTCAAGTCCAGAAAAAAAGGAAGAAGGACCAAAGCCAGAAGGCCAATACAGCCCCAAGAACCAGTTGTAAAGCAATCCAACGCGTATGGAAAGCCCAAAGGCACAACCCTAGCGGTTGCACCTGCAATAACTGGCCCAAACAAGGCAACAGGAGATTTCTAGGTAAATGCGGTCATTTACTCCAGGGTGTGGAAGAAACTCATGATGAAGGACTGGGTAGAGGCCGTAAGGAAGATGTAACGAGGAATCTGATTGCAATAAACTTCAGGGTGTTTAAGTAATTGGAAAAAAAATATTTTTGCTGTCAAACCTTTTAGCCAATTGGAGGGATCTTAAATAGGTTTGTTTGTCAGAATCTCAAGGTCACAAAATTAACCTACAAAAATATCAACTACAGCAGAATATCGAATACCACTGTATCATCAATTAAGTACATGTTGGTATGTATAGATTTACTCTCCCTAACTCCACATTATTTAACCTGTAGTTATGTATATATTGACTGTAGAATATCTTAAATGTATGCAGATTTGTTTTTAAGAATTGTAGATATATACTTATATGTACTTATCTTGATGACATTGTGATATTGTGGTAGTCAATATTCTACAATCCATAGGTTTGTATGTTGATTTAAAAAAAGCACAATATTCTGTTAGTACACCAGTAGAAAGCTTTTTATTGGCAAGAATGTACTTACAAGGAAAACCTATACATACTCATTGTCACCCACTCGTTTAAGCTGGTCTGGCCCATTTGGTAAAAGTCACTCACTCAGCGTTCAGGACTGTTCTAATGAAGAAACAGGAGCCATGCTGTTGGCTCACTTCTCAAAGATCATTAATGTGGGCCAAATTACCGGAAATAACAAGTGTCAGAATTCCCGTGGATGGCAAGAGTCATAGCTATAAGAATACTCTGCTAAGACTTAGTGAGGACCTTGCTGGGGAGAGACAGATTCACTTACCTCTTTAATATACAAACTCCATACTGAAGAGGAATATTAGCGTCCGAGTGACAACTCCATGTACAACCTAAGAGGAAGGGACAGTAGTGCTTGAAACCTGCCTTTAGGAATACCCAATCGAGAACATATTAAATACCAGTAACTATATCTCCATAACCTATATACCTCTTGTTGGGAATTAATCCATAATAATCACTGACCCAAAAATGGCATTAATACATTTATTTCATTTTCATACTTTTTTTGAACTTTTAGACAATTTATTAAAAACGTAATGACTACCATTTTTTATATCACAGAATATGTAACTATTTGATCATTTCAGTAAACCACATTAATCGATCACTGTTAACCTCACTCACGTCTAGATTCTCACATGCATACCAAACACACATACTTATACATACTCAAAACAAACACCCCTTATGTCCGCAGGGTTGTCTTAGCACCCTAACACAGAGACCACTCTTTTTAACCTTCCATTGCTATGTCTTAGCCAGAGGACAAAGAAAGTCGGTCAACACACTTTTTGGTGGAATTAGTGTTTGCTGGCCATCTTCTTCAGGGCTTATTTCGTGCATCACCTTCTTACCAAAACATATTTGAGGTTTTTTTTATACTATATATCTAGGTCAAAATCTGTCAAAAATGGTATCCCTTAGATAGTTCCTCATTCAGTTAGAAGGCAATATTCTTATCTTCCTCCCATCAGTCTATAATTTTGTGCCGCTGCTCTCTCTCTTTCGGGTAGCTATCCTGCCACAACTATTTACAAAAGGCTTCTTGTGAGGACAAATATGACGTTTGGGCCTATACTATGGGTAGGATCATCTTGCTACATTTGTCTGTACTTCACATTTGGTATTGGTGGACCTACACCTTAAAATGAATAAGAAGATGCCAACTAGCTGAATGTCCAATCGTGTTCTGAGGCATAGAGATAGGGACGATATACCAAACCCCACTTGTATGTGTTGGGTAGAAGAAGTAAAATGGATATAGGTCTAAAAGAAGGTGGTCAGCAATCACTTTTTTCACCGAAACGTGCGTTGACAGACTTTTTCGTGCCCCCTAACTTAGACACAACAATGGAGGATTAAAAATAGTGGTCTCCGTGTTCGGATGAAAGGAAAATCCTGGGAGTATGAGGGGTTTTTGTTTTGAGAAATTATAAGCGAGTGTGTGTTTGGTATGAATCGGAGATTGTAGAAGTGAGTGGGGGTTGCAGTGATGGAGTAATTTGTTTAATTGAAATGACCATGTAATTACAAATGTTGTGAAATAAATAATTGTGGTAATGATGTTTTTTTTATACTAAATGGTTAAAAAAGAGTTGCAAAAAATATTATGAAATAAATAAATGTATTCATGGCATTGTTGGGTCCGTGATGATTTAGGATACATTCTTAGCAAGAAGTAAATAGGTTATGGTGGAATACTTAATTGTATTTAATATGTTGTCCCCCTTTCCGCTGCGTTCCAGAACCAAAAATTTAATTTTGAGGGTACTTTTTTTGAGTTACCCTCCTGAGAAGAGACGAGGGAGTTTTGAGTCCTGGTCACTGATCTTCCAAGCAAAGGGAATAGGAGAGCGTAAGGCTAACTACTTGCATGAACACCCCTAAGAGGCCAAACAGCTGACCCTGAGTCCAGTCTCACTTGTCAAAGGTTTCAACTGAGAGTAAGTAAGTCGGTGTATTTTCTGTTGTCAACAAGGTTGCCTTGGCCCTCTCTTTAATGTCCACGACGCTGTCTATAGCCAAGATCTGATTGTTAAGCCACATTAGGAGAGCGTTGCCTTACATAAAAACAGCCTCCTTTCCACTAATTTAATTACCAAAAGGGTTCTAAATGGTTCAAGTGCAGTTGATATCATTCAATGTAAAATGCATTAAATGAAGAAACCTGGTGATTGGGGTGGGTAGAAAAAAAGGGCTTATGGGAGTGATTTGATGGGAAAGGGGTTCCAGATGAACCGCTCACCTCCCACCCCCCACCTCTCTTAATGGATGGGGCCATGGTCATGCGAGTTAGATGGTGACAACGACCGTAAATAAACTCCTTAGATGCACCAGCCTATACATGTTTTCGAACATTTCTTTTTTTCTTTTTTTTTTTGGTGACTGCAAGTGTTTTTAACTCCTGTGACACCCAACAATTATGGATCCCTCCCCACATCCAGTGGCAGGCAACTGCGGTAGGATGCAGCTCTGCCCACCCCGTCTTGGCATTGGCACAAAAAAATCCCCAATTAAATTACCCGGCTCTTTAATTACAGAGCATCTTAAACTGTGCCTTTGATTTTAATTGAACTTTTTCATGCTCCTTGCTCCCTAGCCAAACAATTTGTACAAAAAAATTGAATTAACAATCTGACTTTTTTGCATTGATTATTATAACATTAAGAGAGTCCCAGGAGTTTCCAGGCTGTAAAAAACTAAATTGTATAACATTACTCACAATAACGCATATGTTATAATAGCAAAGAACTTACTTAAAATTCAATCCACTTTGGCGTCATTATCATGTATCAACATAATAAATGAGTCCTTCAGAGCATGGTAATTATAATTTGATAAATCATCAGCTGAAAATTAACTGGATGTCAAAACATTCATTGGAAGGGGTGATGAATCGAGGCTGATTGTAGTGATGAATCGTGTTAATCTGCACAGTATGAAGCCAGCGAAATGGCTAAGCAGCCCAAGATGGATGGGGCATGGAGCCGGCAAGGTCAGGACAGAGAGCTGGGAAAGCAGGGGAGGCGTGAGGGCTGTGCATCTGTGTGAGCAAGAGGATGGAGGAAGAACAGGGGGGCAGCGAGGGGAAGGGAGCAGAGAGGAAGTGAGCATCAGGAGGGTGGAGAGACGAGGAAGCAGAGAGCCAGGGGTGGAGAACAGGAGGCTGGCGAGTGAAGGGGGAAAGATGAGCAGCAGGAAGAGGGTGAGGAAAGGGGCAGACGGGGAGAGAGGAAGAGGGGGTGGATGGAGGGAGAAGGGGACTGAGGGAGAGTCAGGGAGTATGTGAGAAGGAGAAGTGAGCACAGAAGCAAAGGTGAGGGATTGGGTATGGACAATGTATGGAGAGAAAGAAAAGGCAGAGCTAGAAAAAGAAGGGAAAGAGGTGGGGAGTTGGAGGTTGCGAAGAACAGAGGGAAGAGAGAGAAGGGAAAGGAGAAGCGGAGAGGTGGGGAGCTGGAAGATGGACAAAGTACAGTAAGGCGTGATGAGCAGAGGAAGAGAGAGAACGTGAAGAAATAACAGGGCAGTGGAAGGAGAGAGAACATAGAGGTATGCGTGACCAGAGAGGGGTGTAAGAGACTGGGTAGAAAAGGAAGGACAATAGCGATGGAGACATTTCAAGAGTGTGGGGAGATGGGCAAGAAGGTGAAAGAGCCAATGGGAAGAAAGAGATGGCCAGGTGGTCCCAAAGAGGGCTTAAGGGAGCCTAACAGGCCTGTGGCATAACCCTAAACAAATGGGTTCCCCAGCAAAATGTGTTGAGGGGCCCCTCTCATTAGGTCCTTACTGATGTGTAATACAACAATGAGTTGAGCTTAAGCCCAGAAGGATTGGGACACACTGCACACCTGCATGGTGACCCTGAGGCTTAGCGAGCCACGGGTGTCAAATAAAGGTAGCATCTTCTAGTGCTTTCCCTCTAGTGCCCCTGACTGCGCTCTTGCCATCCCGGAACTTAGGGCTCTTGGAGGACTGCTGGACACTTTCCTAACCCCATCAGCAGCAAACAAAGTTATTGGGGTGACGCTGCTCCCACTACCGCTACCACTGACTTAGGTGAATCGACATCTGTTGGAGACGTGGTCAATGGCATTACTGAAAGCTGAACTTGCAGGGCGGCATGGGCACCATAGGAATCTGCACAGTGCCCATGAACTTTCCCAAAATACATCTCAAGTATTTGTTTTAGCCAGGGCCACTTCAATTATGTTGCAAAGAGGGCCCAGACTATGTAGTAGGGGTATTTAGGTGACGCAGCAGAAACAGTCACATTATGCAGCAACATGTGGCACATCCTGTGGCAATATTATTACACAGTTTTTTCATTCTAATACATATTAATACTATCTGGACAAACGTTTCACCTGACTAGTACTAAATGTAATGTAAATGTATTTGAGCGTATATAGCGCACAGCTACCCACAGTGGGTTTCCCGGCGCTTGCTTAGGGAACCCGTCCTGGTATTCCCCTGTGACATAGCAGGGCATCCACAAGGTGAAAGTCAGGCATCCCGCCGCGAGGGGCCGTTGTGGAGATTAAGCAAGCTATTGCCCAGAGTCGCAGAGTGTGAACCCGTGAGTCGAGAAGGCACCGGGGCGAGAATTATCGAGTCCATGGAATTCTTAGCCCAAGACCCGCCGAGGCAGGGAATTGAACCCTGGTCCAGGACCAATCTCAGCTTCCGGGTCTGCCGCCTCTAACCCCTGAGCCACACTTCTCCACAGTACTAGGTACCACCTGCCTACAGCAATCAGCAACTAAAGTGTTACCAGTTATGTGACAACACAGGCTTTAAAAAAAAAAAAAAAACTTTTCATTATTCAATTAGGGTATATTTTTTTCTGAAATTATTGAATTATGCAGAAGATGGTGCATTATGTGGTGAGCATGGTGAATCCACAATTCTGTGAAAATCATTACAGTTGCAGAACCGCAAAATTCTAGTTAAAGTCTTGAAGCATGTGGATAGCAGGGGATGCACAAAAGAAGACTGAGGGATATTTGGAAGGTTGTTTGCTGTCCAATCACTGGAGTAGCAGTCCGTGCTGGAGGGCAGGTTTGAGGTGCAGCGATAACATTAAGTTGGTTACCAGTTGGAATGGCATTGCACTGCGGGTGCGTGAGCCAGGCAGTCTGTTTCTCTTTTAACACGAAATTAGCTTTGGAAGTGGCCCGGCAAGATAGAGTGCATTGCCAGAGCAGGGGCTATAGTTCCACTACTGGAATCGAAAGGGTTAGCTGATGAGCCAGTAAAGTTAGTAATCATTCCCTAGTCTAATCGCCACGGCCGGACTGAGAACGCAAACCAGCCCTGGCAATTCAGTGGGACCGGTAAGTGGGGAGGGCTGGTGGGAAACACTACTGCTGCTTTTGTTACATGGGGCCTATATTGCAGAACTGCTGCCAAGCCAGCCACCAGTAACAAAAAAACGGCCCTCACCATTCCGGCCCACCAGGAAAATGCCCGGTGCCCACTACGGCCAGTCCGGCCCTCCTAATTGCACGGGGATTTGCAGGCAGCAACAGAGGGGCACTGACATTGATGTCTGGATGTCGTTGCAGTGGAATAGGATGCATGTACAAGTTTTACAGGCCGTGTTTGAGGTGCGTTAGCTTTGTGAGGACCACATGTGAGGCGCTTTAGATTTGGAGTCAGTGTCTGAACGGAGATGGATGAGCAGAGCTGAGTGGTCTGCAGTGCTCTTAGATGTGCACCTCTGCAGGTCAGTAGGGAGGCCAAGTCTTCTGAAAAGTCCCTTTCTATAAAGTAATCATTTTGCTAGCTATTATTGTATTTTCACTTTCACTTTGAACCAGAGCTGTGCCCTTTCGCTGGATCTGTGTTTAACTGTCCTGTTGGCCCCCTGTCATGTCCGATGCACTAAATCCTTGAGGACACAAGGCGAAGAGATTGGCTGTAAGAGCCTTTCAGGATTTCTTTCATTACTTCAGATTGATGGCTAGGGGTCTTTGTGGTCCTGTGAATGGAGAGCTTTCCTGTCCAGGGCTAAGTGCTGGTCCTGACAGGAGCTCTTCTCACCTTTCACCCAGCCTCATCAACAACCTCTCCCCTCTTCGGGAACTCTCACTTTCTTCTCCCTGACTCCAGCCCCGGGGTTAATCTTTAGACAGCCGGGGAGAGCTTCATACCCAGACAAAGAGAGCAGGAATCACAGCCTGTTGTGGAGTCTCTAGCCGGCTCTGGCAGGCCTGTGCTCCTTCTCACAGAGGACGCCATGACACACAGTGAGGTCTCCGGCTTGATGCGAAAGGAGAAGATGGCTGAGCAGAGGTTTAGTGGAGATTTCCAGGCAGAACTGATGTGAAGTATCCTGTTATCGGGCTTTGATGCAGTAAAAAAAATGTCCTGCATTGAGACTGTGTTCCATCTTCAAGGAGACAGACCTAAAGGTACGGTGCTACAACCGCATGGCGGTGGGTGAGCCAAGCCTGGGGTACTGCGCCCCATCTGTGAGCACTGAGATTACCCTGCAACTAATGTCTATCATGAAGACATGGAGAGAGAGTGCTGGAGGCACTATCTTAGATTATGACCCTGGGAAATCAGCTTGGAAGTCATTGAGCTTCATGAGGATGCAGGGAAGATACTGCTGGGATTATGGATCTCAGTGCAGAGACAATACTGGCATCATTGCTTTAACCACCAGGATGTGGCAGAGTCCGTCCTTGCCACAAAGTCTACAGTGAGGACATGAGGGGGTCTATCTTGGAGATGGCAACAACTCCACTTCTCATCTAGGGGAGATCACTCCAATGTATAGAAATAGGTATATTGATAAGGGACAGGGATATCTGAAGGATCACATGCCTCCAGGACCTGTTAACCTCTTAAGTGCTGCGTCGGGGCGTTGGCCGGCGGCAGCACTACCTCCCCAGTGCTGCGCACATCCATTGCACGTCCATTCAGCACTAGTTCCAATGGACAGCGCAACACTGGGGAGGGATATTTGCACGCATCTAAGGTGATCATGGGGAACGCCGAAAGGTCTGGTGTTTACATTGAATCCATGGATGGTTGATGTCACAGGTAATGGCTTCCAGACTCAATGAATTTGCTTAGGTCCCTCAACCTGCAACCTCAAGCTATCTCCTCTAATGTATTGATCCCATTGTTTAGGGCTCTTTGGATTTTACATCTCCAATAAAAACAATGGAGGATGCAGCACATAAAGGTCTGCCTGAATACAATTCTGCACATTGGAATCCGGGAGGGTGGCAGATATAACATTAGGAAGATCTTCGACTAAACAGACTACTATTTTGCAGTGTGTTAGGACATACTAATCCACGTGTGAAATGCAACAATAAACCATTGTGAAGGCGACTTGTGTTGGCAAAATATTCCTTATTGGGCAACAATGTCTCACATCTCTTTCAATATTTTTCAACCGAGCATCATATGCTGTTCTTATTTCGTAAATGAATTTGACTTCGCTCATATGAGTTGTAATGCACTTCACGTTCGTATGCAGATAGCTTTGCTGCCATTGAGCTGAGACCCGAACAGCTCAATTCATATCTGAAATGTTTCAAATCCAGTGAGTTTGGGTAAGAATTTCAAAAGTAAGCAGTGATACAGGCAACATGCTGTCCACACATTTAACCTTAACTAGGAGAACTCTGTATCCACACTGGAGTGGATCTGCACACAACTTGTTAAAGTACATGTGTAGTATATGGCAGCATCTAGGGCATCATATTGTGCGTGGGATCAGCAATGGTTAATTATACACTGAGACGCTTATCAATTTGGTTGCAATAACTCTTCCGTAAGCCTTAGTCAATCTAGACACCCTTGTAGTGCTGTATGTATGGGACAAGTGCACATTAAGTTCTCTTTTTCACCACATACCCCTCCACTCTTAACTCCTCTTGGCCCAGTGTTTCCCCTTCCCTTAACGTTATGTTAATATATTTATTAACCACAGGAGTACCCGGAGGTGTCTTGGCGCTGAAGGGTAGAGTAAGCAGGTTCCTGTAAGGCGTGGGTCTCTATTTCTCAAATAGCCAAGTCTTCAAGGCCT
The DNA here is from genome assembly GCF_964263255.1 of Lissotriton vulgaris. Classification (NCBI taxonomy): domain Eukaryota; kingdom Metazoa; phylum Chordata; class Amphibia; order Caudata; family Salamandridae; genus Lissotriton; species Lissotriton vulgaris. The sequence goes on from NC_141693.1 coordinate 661,065,653, forward strand.
TTTTAACGAATCTCCTAATGCTAAGTCCCATATTGCATCTTCCACAGAATTAGATTTGCTCCTTTTTCATGAGGTTACTTGGACGCTTATTGTTTTGGCTATAACATTTGATGGGCTGATTAGTGCCCCATTTATGGATATTATGTATAATAAAGAATAGTTTTCAAACAAAATTCTAGTTTTTCCATTTCTGCTCAGCCTTTTAGTCCTCTAAGATAGAGTACACGAGTACCATTGAGTTGTGGAACAATAACCAAATGTTATTCTCTTGTTCGGAAAATCCCATCTTTTTTCACCATCCGAATGGTGGCCAAACTCTGAGCCACCACCTCCTACCACTGTTGTATTGTATTGTAAATGCATTTATAAAGCACATACTACCCTCAACGAGGCGTCAAAACGCTTTTTCAGGAAATAGCATGCTACTCCGGCACCCATAAAAGATTAGTGGTGAATTAGTATAGTGAAATATGAAAGTAATTTGAATGGTGGATATGTTAGTTATTTGGATTCAGAGGGATAGTGGAGGGATAGAAGAGGGAAAAAAGGTTTGCATTTATATAGCGCTTGTTACCCCTGATGGGGTGTTGAAGCATTTTTTGGCGAGTAGCACGCTACTCTGGAAACCCATAAAGGATTAGTGGTGAATTAGTAAAGTTAAATATTAAAGTCAATTGAGTGGTGCATGTGTTAGTCAGTTATTTGGATTGAGAAGGATAGCAGAGGGATAGAAGAGGGGAAAAGGTAGGTATTTATATAGTGCTTGCGACGCCTGATGGAGTTTTGAAGCATTGTTTTCGGCAAGTAGCTCGCTACTGTTGAAGTTGACCGAAACCTGGGAGTAAAATGTGATACTGCCCTCTCTTTATGTCCACATGCCATGGCAGTAGCAGGTATGTGCTTCAAACTTATCAAGTCCCTGAGAAACTTTTTTGACTTGCTCCCGCTAGCTACTAGGAAATCGGTTGCAGTTGCCCTGATCACCTCCTGGCTGGATCATTGCAATACTCAATATGCTGGAGCCTGGAAATACATAGTTCACAAACTGCAGATGGTGCAAAATGCAGCAGCCAGACTTGTGTTAAAACTCCCCAGTTGGAGCTGTGCCTCCACTGCCTTGAAAGCTCTGCACTGGCTACCAGTGCACAAAAGGATCTTTTTATAGACACTTACTAGTGTTCAGAACATTTAAAGCTACTGTACCCAAATACCTCACAGCTAGATTTACACATTATACTCCCTTAAAATCTCTAAGATCCTCCCGTGCCAATCTCCTCAAACCCCCTCCATTCAGACTAAAAACTAGTAGAGGCAAATCTTTTTCAGTGTTAGGATCCAAGGCATAGAATCTACTGCCTAACCACCTGCGTTTCGTGGAAGCCCTAGCTTTACAAGGCCCCGAAAGCATTCTGCTACTCACTTATTTAAGGGTGGTTGTCTTTTCCCCCTTCTTCCTTTCTTGAGTTTTTGCAGCTCAAAATCCAGTGCCAGGATGCTCCATAGGGAGTGTCAGAGTGCTTTACAAGATCTATATTCATTCATTCATTCATTATTCAGTGCTAGAATAGGTGTGTTCTCATGTATCTCCCTTATCTCTGGAGTCCCCAAGTAGATTGTAAATAGACTGAATAGGTACCTTTACATTCCAGTGCGAAATCTAGTGTGAAATCCACTCCTGGCTGAAGCTATGACACATCTCCCCGAGAACACACCTGGCTGCCAAATGGTACCATCTGTGTCCACCCTTCTGGCGTTCAGGGACAGTCAAAGTCCCCCTCCATACCACATACCAGGGTACCCCCTTACTCATGCCACCCTTGTCTCTCCCGCTTGCCCCCCTTGTCTCTCCCACTTGCCCCCTTGCCCGAAGTACTCCTGTATGATGCTGGTCAAGAGTCTCCCACTAGTCTCCCTCCACTTGCCGCCCGAGTCTCTCTCATTTATCTCCTCATCCAGGCACTCTCTCGCATCAGGCTGCCCGAACCACCTACGCTGCCGCTCCTCGGGAACTCTGACTTATCCTCTTCCCCCTCCCCAGGCTCTAGTTTGTACTTTGTTCCTCAGACTGCACCAGGTGCTCAGTCTAACCCGTTCTTCTCCCAGGAGCACCAATCCGGTAACAACAGCCGTGCGAAGGAGAGGATGTCTAGAGCCCAAACGAGAGTAAGACTGCAGCGAAAAAGTAGTATCTAAAATGTTGCTGTTTTGTGTGTGTTTATGTATATGTATATTGTGCAAGTGTGAGTGCACACATGTCTATAAGAGGGTATGGGCTCACGTCTGTGAGTGTGCGTATGTGTAAATGTGTTTGTATGTCTGCGAGTGTGTGTGTATGTGCATATTTAGAGAAGGTGTTGTGCCAACTGCTCCCTGGTGACATTATGATACTTGCACAATGGTGGTAATTCTTGGCAACATGTAGGCATCTAAGTGATAATGTCCATTATCTACCTCGGATAAAATGCTGATAGTCGTATAATATTGAAATTTATGTGGCACCTATGGGCATTCATGGAATAATAACTATTGCCCCTCCTGGTGTACTGCTGCCCCTCACTTGGTTCTGTGAGCTTCTATGTGGTGATGCCCATCCCTAATAAAATGCTGACCCGTAAACAATATTCAAAATTTTTGGTAACTTTTTGGCAGTGTTATTTTAAGAAAGTCAATTATTAATTGGAGTGGATGGTAGCCCACCACTAGCAATAAAGTCACTGTATTATGAAAACCTGAGCTGAACCCCTGTTACCTATGGCAGAGAGCAGATAGTAACTCATACAACATTTAGAAGTACCAAAGTAGATAACAAATCGAAGACTGAACACAATAAACATCCCACTATAATTTATTGAAAAAGAAAGAACATTTTAATAGGCATAATTACACCAAAATTACAACAATCCAATGAGGGGAACAAGAGAGATGGATTTTAAAAGATTAAAGTGGAAAAAGCACCAAGAAAAATAAAGGCCCAATGTAAGTCAATGGACTGGGACCAAGGTACAATTACAGGCCAATGCGGATAGAGCTTGGTCCGGATACACCAAATGAATTGGTCCCAGTGAAGGTCAGCGGCATCAGGTGTGGAGGGGCGGCAAAGTGGGGTGGGGGTATGGGGGTGGGGGTGAGGTTAAATAATAAAATATATTCAACTTACCTGCTTGTCGCTCATCCTTTTCGCATCTTTCCTCCTCCCGCCGGCAGGAACAGGAAGCAACCTGGAAGCACCCAGGCTCCCCTGAGCCAATCACAATGCTACAATGCAGCGTTGTGAATGGTCAGACGGGCCATCTGGGCCTGGGCATGTACTCCACCCAGGCTGTAATGCAGCCTGGGTGGAGAAGAGTGAAAGTGCGAACAACTGTTATGGTCGGCACAAGAGGGCCGGCCAAACAGCCATTTACACTTAGGAGTGGGGGCAAACCACTCCTCGGCTGCTCTGTCAGCCTCACTCCGCCACACCTTGCAAAGCTGGCGTGCGCGAAAAAGGAAAATTTAAAATGATAATTGGTGAGTTATTATCAATTTTTTTTATACTGCTGAAACAAACAGTAGGGCAATGCTCCTCTGCCTTAGCGGAGGAGCCGCTACTGGTGAAGGTCTGGATGTCAAAGAGTTGATAAACTTTCCAAGTCCCAATGCCAAAAGGGACTCTGGCACCTTTTGAGAAGAAAAATCCTCCCCGGGTGGGCTGCCCTTAAATTTGTAGCCACCACCTTGGAATCGAATGACAATTACCTAAAGTAGGTTGATCCAGTTAGAACTTTGGAGATTTCTCCCTGAAAATATTCTAAACCCTAACTGTGAAGGGGGCTTAGTTGTTTTTTGGAGGTGTGGAGACCTTTGAGTGGGATGAAAGTGAAATCCGGTTTGATGCTGTAGAACTGCTGGTCATATACCTTTTCCACCAGGTCCTTCTGAAACTCTGGAGGAAACGTTTTCAAAAGTTACCAAACTCTCTGTTGGTTCCCAAACACTTTTACGGCCCAGAGACTCTCTGGGTGCCACACAGAGGCCAACAGCAGGGTTCAATCCAGGATCAGTTGCTACTGGTCAGCCGGGCGCTATAGAAAAAGGCCTCTTGCAGCTTGCTGTGTCCCTGTGTGACTCAGGAGGTTAGCCAACTGGAATTCCACTTCTTTCCCCTGGGTAGAAGTGGAAGCATGTCCGGTGTTTCTGATCTCTTCCCAGGTGTCAAACAGCAGGCGCAGTCCTTCTTCTGTTCTTCCACTAGTCCAGAGAGTGTTCTGGGAGCCTTTGAAAAAGAAAACTGCAGAAGTGAGCAACTTCACCATGCACCCTCGTGATCAAGCTAAAGCAACTCTGTTTCAAAACCCTTGAGCAGATACATCTTTACCAAAAGGTTTTAGAGAGCAGGTTCGCCATCACATCTGTAAGTGCATCTGTGGGATGCACATCCCCATGCTTGATAGCAGGTGGTCAAAGTGGTATTAAATACTATAGTAGTAGTCTTGAGTCCTACCAGACTCCAGAGCATAATAATAGGAGCCTACAGACGTGGAGTAACAGAGCCACCTTAAATATAACTCCATCCTGCTAAGACTTCGTGGTGATGTGTCATCTAGAGGGTTGACATCATGTAATGTGGAAAGCAAGGATGTCACCTGCGAGATTCCAAAGAGTTAGTTACTCGAGTGCCCCCTTGAAGATGGACGTGTTTCAATGCTGTTGAATAAACCAGGGCTTGCACATAATTGCTGTGTAGAGTATTCCCTACGGGCTTGTTTTGCCAGCTCATGCTTTACGCTCGTCTCATGATGCATCTGGAAAAGGGTGCACCCCTTATTTCTTAAAAGTACATTTCCAGTCACGCCTATCCCCATTTTAAAAGCCTTTTTCCATCCCCGACTCTGAACTGGGGTTCGTCGTGCAAAGAAGGAATCTTTGTACAGACAAATCTATGCACTGCTGAAATCTTTAATCCCCCGCCACATTTTGCCACACATGGCAGTCTTCCTGGCCAGCGCTGGGGGTTGTTGGAATCCGTGCCACCTGCGAACAAACCATGGCACACTCAAGTTACACTCCAGAAGCCCTTGGCGTGCTTGTAGCGAGGCTACGCGCGCATCCGGCCCCTCTCTCGCAATGATGCCGAGCCATTTGTTGTGCTCTGAGGCCAGGCATTTCCATCAACTTTCATTAAATGAGTTATAAATTTTCTCTGCAATTTTCCCCATAGCTCAAGAGGTTTAATTTGCATGTGTTGCCTTTTGCAATATGCTTTCCACAATGTTGCAGCTGCTTCTTTCCTGACTTCAGTAAACAATAGGCATGTGGCCAGGATTTTGACTGAACATTTGCCAAGTCTAGAAAAATGAGTTAACCCTTGGATTGCTGGCTGTGCAATCAACACGCAGACCCAGACGGGCGAGGGCAGGTTAGAGACAAAAAGATGAGGGCACTCTGTGAATAGGCAATAATATTGTGTGTTTATTGGTATGTTGATGCTCAGCAGCCCATAGGTATGTCATCTGTGCCAGCTCTAGAGTCGGGGTACCACGCGGGTGGATGGCGTCCCCCCACTTATTTTACCGGGGGGACGCCATCCCCCCTGCCAAACAGCTGGACTTCACTCTTTGGCGTCTCTGGGACGAGGAGCTCAGCACCTTTCATGACGTCACTTTCTGTTGTGACATCACTTCTGGTGACAGCGTCCCCCCACTTCTTTTTTTACGACTTGTGCCCTGCTGGTGATCGTGCATCATTGCCAAGTGCCAGCTGCCCAGTGTCATGTGTCAATTGTGTTGGTGATTGATCTCAGTCTGTTTCTATTGAATAATGACTTCATCTGTAAAATAATTCAATTTTTAACAGCTCTCAGCAGATACGTTATAGTTTGTGTGAACAGGAGAAATAACAAATTAAATTCAAGATGCCCTTCCACCCCAAATACATCAGGAATCTAATCATCTGTCTTTCCTGGAATTACTTAGAACCTGGCTCCACAATGTCACTGGGTAGTAAAGTTGTTCTCTTGGTCTGCGTCTGCAAACATTGATGGGATGCCTGAGGGTAGCTATGTGCTATATAAATGTTTCTTTCATTTCATTACCAAGTCAGTCCATGCCCTGGTAACACGCTTCACATTCAATGGGGAAGCTATATGTAGCAGGATGAACCAAGCATGAGCATGGAGAAAAATATCCACTTATTATGGGACATAACATAACAGCCACAAGATACAAGGATACCCGGGAAGAGGTGATGCTTGCAAAGATTGTGTTAGGTTGCACACCACAAGCACCTTAAGGCTGCATGGGGTCACAGAACACATAAGCCAGGGGACCCCGGAATATAACAGATGTCTTAGTTTGGCCAAGCGGGGATGTCAACTTCCAATTTGTGGTCCTCGAAAAAAAAAAATCAGAGGACTGCCTTTTGATCCGATCTTTTCCGACGGTAATCTGGCCACACTTTTGGCTAGCAGACACTGCACAGAGCTGTCAGGAAAAGGTATTAATGATAAGGCTGGCAATTTCCCTATTAGTAGTTCATGCACCAAAAAGAATAATTGAGGTCAGACACCCAGCATAGGGCTGAGGGATGTTGAGTAGTAGTGTCCTCCGGAGTATTCTTGGACGAGGAGTCTAAGCTTGCAGTAACAAAGCACCCCATAAGAAGGGAGGACCACACAGGAAATGTACAATTCAGATTATCCAGAAGTCAGAAGATGCAATGTTGTTAGACAAAGAGATAAACACATTCTCTGTCCAGAGACCATGTGGAATCCCAGTGAGCAGATTCTGGGAAGACCAAAGACAAGGAACTAGCATCTTGACATCTAAATACGCCATTGCCAGAGAGAAGGACGCTCTGTCATGGTACAACAACCCTAAGCCACAGGGAGATCAATCTGGAAATAAACCTGATGGTCTTTGAATGGACAGAACCCGAAACCAAGGAGCGGAAGGACATCAGTTGCAGACGTACTGGACATACAACTAGGGAAAATACATTAAGGCATCCAGAATAAATGGGATTCTCATTGAAGCCAGAGAGATGCGCGGACAGGGGTGAATACGCTGGGGTTATCTGAGGTGCACCATAACCTACACAATCCTAAAGAAGACCCAAACCTGGAGTCTGACCTAGAAGCAGCCTATCACCAATTTTGGCAAAGGAGAGATGATGAATTTTCGGTTTATCAGCTGTGTCACCTAATTAAGCTGCGCCTATACGCAGAAGATCAGTCCTCCCAGAAAGAAGGGGAAGTCATGTCATCATTCCCCAGGAACCAAACATTTCAGGGCCCCACGCTCCTGCTGGAACATTAGTTAACAGACTGTAAAGCAAGAGGGCCTAATTAATTTATGGAATTCAGCACAGCTGCTACCACTCTATGGAAAGAGGCGCTGAATCTTCTGCCTTTTCCCTTTCCTTGCATGAACTTTGAAGAAGATCAGCGCTTAGAGACCCCAGTGGTTATAACGCGCTATACAAATTAAATAAATAAATAAATAAATAAATAAGATCCTCATCTTGTGACGGCCCCAATTCAGTTTGAGGACCAGGCCCCACAAATTATTGCAGAAGGAAAGAAAAGTTAACAAAATCAACACCCACTGCTTCCTGACCCTGGTTGCAATTAGAGCATCCTTGTTTTAATGTGACAATGCAAGGATGCCACAAACCACACCTTAAAATCACCAGTGACATATGTGTTTTGTGAAGCAAGTGCTTCTTGTACTACAAACCAAATCCTCACAGCAATCTTGATTAACCATTCTTGATATTAATACTATCTATAAGGTTGTGTCACATTAGGCTGTGTCCAGGGCACCTCATTTTCTTAAAATAAGCTGAAGCCGCTTCAAGGCAAAGTCACTATCATTCTTACATTTTAGTCACACGCGTCCTAAAACTTTGAAAAATGCAAAAAGAACAATTGATAGACAGAATGCAGAACAAAGTCATACATTCACCCCAGTACAAAGATCCAGGCCTAAACCCATCGGGGCAGATTTATGAAGGCCTTGCGCCGCCGGTGCGTCATTTTTAACATGGGAAAAAGTGACGCACTGGCGGCGCAAGTCCTTCATTAATCTGCCCCATCGTTTTTTGCTGCCCACCATGCCATTCCAGTTTGAACCCAGCCATATGCAAATCAGTCTTTAACCTGTGCCCAATGGAAACAGTCCAGTCCATATGGCTGGGTCCAAAATGGGATGATGTGGTGAGCAAAAGAATGATGGATTAAACCCAGATCCTTGTGACTGGGGGTGAATGTTTGCATTGTCCAGCATTCCGTCCATCAAGGGTGTGACCAGACGTGGGTCCCGTGCACACTACACTACAGGATTCAAGCTAGCCTAGCTGATGAAGGGTGATGCCCTGAAACCAGTCCCAGGATGCTCGTTTCTGGTCCAGGGAAGACCTGGCTTGGCAGTTCGGGCTGGACTGTTCCCATAAGGAACAGGGTCTAGACTGATTTGCATATGGCTGGGTCCAAACTGGGGTGGTCTGGTGAGAAAAAGAATGATGGATTAAACCCATTCCCTTGTGACTGGAGGTGAATGTTTGCATTGTCCACCATTCTGTCCACCAGTTGTTTCTTTTGCACTAATATTTTGAAAGTCCGTCCTTTTTGGGCTCTCCAAATTGGTAATTTAGGTGGCCATATTTAAAGGAGATGTCCTGTCCAATATCTGAGCCCTCTTCGTGGAGTTTTCAGAGAGTATCGCTTGGCACTTCTTTCTGTGCATTACTGGAACACAGCGCTTTTGTGATGCTCAGGCCCTCTTCAAGAAATATAAACCCCTTTGGCAATCTAGCAATCAACCCAGTCCTTATGTGTCTCCCTGCATTATGTGGGGATATCTTCCTCTGTCAAGCCCCCGTTGGAATGGTGGAAGGTTGCTTTTATTCTGAACTGCTTACTAGTTTGATTGAGTTTGTCGTCTTTCTCCTGAGTACCTCTCAGTGCCTTCACTGGGTGCACTTCCTTTGTCTTGAATTCCTCAGTGGTCTGGATGTTTACATTCTTTTAGTCTCAGTCAGCGAAATATTTCTAGCTGCCTCCATTCCCATCAGTTCCTCAGGTGATTGGTGGAGGGTGCATCTGTTCTCCGGGGTTTCCCCAGTTATTTAGCTATCAGTGCCTCTCAATACTCAAAAGTCCTACAGTAGGGGGCTTCATTCTCCTTAGTCCATTTCAGTGGATTGGCAGTGGGTGCCTTTGTTCTTTTGAATACTTTAGTGGATTGGTTGAGACAATGGATAATTTTTGACAAAATAAGTGCTGGGCCTTTGTCAGGAGGCCACTGCTAGATACAGTGGCCTCCTGACAAAGGCCTGGCACCTATTGCCCCTGCTAGCATTGCCAAAGACAGTACCAACACAACTACTAACCATAAGATAAGACCATTTCAAATGTGACAATTCAGACTACCTCAGTCCCCCAAAGCTATAAGAATGGCTTGGAGGAAGCTTTTAATCTTTTTCAGATATATTGAATTAACAAACAGCTGTTGTTTTCTTCATCTCTAAATTATACAAACAGCACCAACATGTGGCAGACTAGCATAAGTGCTGGTGTTGACAATTAAGTGCCGGTGCAGAACACCAAAACCACAGGCTCAAATTAAGCATTGAGTTGAGAGGGCCTCCACTTCCCTCCCATCAAATTGGATATAGGTGCCTCAATTTCCTTGAGTCCCTTAGTAGATTTAGTGAGGATGCAGTGTTTCTCTAAAGTTCCACACAATGCATGTAATTTGCAGTCAACTCGATTAGTTAGATGAAGGCCAAATGCAGTATTGAGGGGGGATACATTAAGGATTCCATTGTCCTAAGCAGACACAAGTGCAACAATATATCCTTTCTTGACAAAGAAGCTTCCTTCTGATCCAGTGTCTTGGCCGATTGGCCTCCCTGCTATAGGCCAAGATATCAAGAGAAGGCACTGTGTCAACGACACAGGGAGGATACTGTTGTTGGTAGAGATGAAAATATGGAATTGAATGTAGGGGAACATTGGTTTCTGTTGTTCCCATATCTCTGCGGAGACATACAGGCCCATTGACATCAATCGCAGATTGTTTTAAAAGAGTTCATTGGCTTAAACATCAGGTATATATCGTTTCCATCAAATCGTAATTAATGCAAAGTTGGACAGTGCACTTTATTACCTAAATCAAAGCCATAAAGGAATTTTGAAGCATACCAGAGGGCTTTGGAATATCTTGATGCAAAGTTCCATTAGTCTTGGGGTCTGGTTAGCAAACTTTTTAGGCCTTACACTGTAGCCTGCTTTTGTTCTGCATAGTCGGAAGCCCTAAAGTGTTAAATACCATAATTACAATGGCCTTCGGTCAACCCATCATTGGTTGACCTTCTTGTCAATCTCCTTTGCTTGCTTCTTTTATGTTTACCTTCATTTCTCTTCTTGTGCTGGTCCGTCCCCTGGAGCGTAGCTTCTTTATCATCCTTTCAATTGGATAACTTGCATCCTTCCACTACTTGCATTCAAGAACTACCTTTTTTTTGTTTGAGCACTCCATAGAAGTGCATATGTTTTCTTGGTCTTGCTTCTTCCCTCACATCTCCAAAACTCTAAACTCTATATGTTGCTTCCTAGCTCGTCTTTCGCTTCCCCAGTCCTGACAGTCCTGTCTGACCTTGTGTTATCACTTTTTAAAAAATGTCTGCCCCCTCAAAACTCCTCCCCACCAACTCCTCCATTGTTCTAATCCCTTCTCGCTCCCCACTGCGTATCAGCATTCATTTACTTCCAACCCTGTCCTCACTACTCCCTATCCCATTATATGTTTTCTATTCTTCTCTATTTTAGAGGGCCGAGCAGCTCCAATTTGCTATCCGGCCACTCCTTTCGGGATAAAACGCCTTTTTTATTTTTCCATATTTACCCCTCCAAAATGGGCATCCACCAGCTTTAAACAGAAATAATTAAAAGTTAAAAAAAACAATTGGCAGCTGCAGTTCAATGAAAAATATGTGTGTGCATACATAGTTATAAATGCACACATATATCATCACGCTGGGACCGTTAGAAAGTTTTTTTTAAATTGCCTACAGCAGCCTGATAACCCATAAGTACATATCCATGGTATAGCATGCGCAGATATATATAATTCTGGTGGAGCTGGTCTGTTTCAGTGTTTTCTCCTGTTTTTTGCCAATGCTGTTCAGCATTGACAAAGCCAATAGGCTGGCTAACGCCTTTCAAAGGTGTGACTTATTTACTTTGCTAAGGCTTGTTTCCATGAGTTCATGCGGCTTGCTTGTAGAAATTCCATGGTAAGCCGGAGTAAACCTTCAGTAAGGCCTTCAGTGGTGTACGGTTGTTGATGGAATGGTCCTCTCTCTTGGCCTAGAGGGAGGATTGATGAATGTTTCATTCTTAGTTATGCAGTTCCGCCATATGATGTCCCCTATCAGTCTTATATGATATTCATCTCCTATGATATGTACTTGGAGATCCTGCGCCTAAACCTTTCTGTACATGGAGAGTACTTAATGCCAATTTTAGGTAATTCGAGAAAACTACATTAAGAGGAGAATAGTTTTTCAGTGTAAAGTGTATGTGTTTTCTTTAACCTTCATCATTATGCGTAGGCCTACAATAGTATAAAAAGAAAGTGTAAAAGGAACAAGGAGGACCCTAGGTCTATAGATCACTGCCCTACACAAGTGTAAGCAGGGCTTATTTTGAGCCGGGGTGTCTCGGTACCGGCACTTAGTTGGCAACACCGTCACTTATTTATAACAGTCTGCCACACGGTGGCGTTGTTTGTCAAATGTACAGATGCTCACACATGAGTTGTATAATAATCCCTTATATTAAAAACAATGAATACCTGCCGCCTAAGCCATTCTTATAGCTTTCGGGCCTGAATTGCCAGACTTGTAGGAGCGTGAAGCCAAGTAGTTGTTCTGGTGCTGTCATTGTCACCGTTGGCAGGGGCAATGGGTGGTTTAAGGTGCAGTTCCTCCTGAAGAGGGCCCGGCACTTATTATTTTACAAATTAAGCAGGAGTGTAAGCCTTTCAGGATTCTGAAAGAAGAGGTGTGCGCTAGTGTACAATGTGTCCTGGGCTGTAAGCAGTTCATCGATGGAAGGGGGGGGGGGTGTCTGTAACAACTGGCCATTCGCAGCTCCACCCTGATGCGTCAGTGTCGACTTAAGGCTCTTGGGGGCCCGTGGGCAAGACAGGCTTTGAGGGCCCCTGGTCCGGAACGTCTTTAAATCTTATTACCCATTTTCCATTCATTCAAGCTTGCATGACGCCAAACACATTTTCAGAAATGAGAGTAAATTAGAAACAGTTTCTACTATGTCTTGTGAGGGGGCCCAAAATCCTGTAGGTGGCATTGAGCATAGGGAAACAGAAGAAGAGAAGAGAGAGGCTGGCACAGAGGAATAGACAGAGGCGAGAGCGAGGAAGGTCACTGTCACAGGCGGCGGCTTGGAAGGTGGGGGGCCCTTGGCGAAATGCCCTATTTGCCCTTCCTTAAAAAGTCTCTGCAGGGCATCGCAGAGAGGGCCTTTCTGGGCTATCATGGCACCAGATCAGGCTGCTAATAAATAGAACAATGCGTACGTTGCCCTGCAAAGCAGTTCCGCCTATTGACAAGGCCCTTCAGCGCATGATGAATCGATCGAGTGATCAATGTGTTAAAAGCTGTTCTGTCCATAATCGCTATCCGCGCCAGCTGGTGTCAAGAATCCTTCTGCACTTACTCCTTCCTGCCGATCGGCCTGTCAATACGAGAGGGGAAGTTATCGAATTGTATCAGATCGTGTTCTAACAGATGTGGAGGCGGGCCCGATCCGGGGAGACTGTGGCTTAACTCAGGAGGGCCTCCATTGCGTAGTAATTACACGTGTGAAAAGAAGAGACCGGGAGACCTCGGAGAGGCATCTTTTACTGTGGCCGCGCCTTTTTCTATCATATATGCAATATAAACTGTCTTAAAGTTTGCTTTCCATTTCGACGATTTAATCACCTTTCAGGCATTACACCGTGTTGTTTAAATTACGTATAATTAATAGCTAAATTAACTGCTCCCTTCCTTTCTCTTGTTTACTTTTCTCGGGCACCTTTTAGACGCCTTTTCATATGTTCATTCTGCATGGCACATTGTTTCGCACACACATTTAGGTTTCAGCCATCAGACAGTCTGGGATTGCCAGTTCAATGTCCATGCCCCACCCTAGCGTGTGAGCATGCCCTGTCACTGTTGATGGGTCTCCAACCGAGATCCATACACTGCACTAGGAAGTGCTTGGTTTGGAATACTGCTACTCAGACTGTCAGAAAATGTACGTTTCAACTTCAGAGATGCACGCATCCAGTTTTCTTAGTGTTTTTTTTAAAGAATTCCATTTGTCGGTCAGTAATTGATGTCCCACCTTTCTCCCCACCCGAGCACTACTATCGCTTCTTTTTCCCCCCAAGAAGTTGACGTGGCAGCCTCCCGGATGCCTAAAAGTGATCTCCATGGGTTGATTGCGTAACTTTCCATCCCATGCCACTGACATGAACGCCGGTGACTGTGTAGGGGGCATAGTCATGCAGGCAAACCCAAGAGCCACTGAAGCCTGCAGATATAAGGGCGTTTTGGTCTGCATTAGATCCCTTGCAGAGGCTGGTGTGTGGTTGACATTGATTATCAAGATCCTGGGATTTGAACTGAAAATGCTGGGAGGGGCTATCTGAAGCTCCAGGTGCTTGATCAGGTGAATGAGCATCTCAGAGAAGGTAATGACCGCATAATTTGACTGCGTGGTCCTGAGATTATCATGGCACCAGGCACACATGACCCTAAGCACACCGGATACTACCTCACCCCCACCTCCCCGTCAATGGGTGCTTCTGCTTTGGACATACATCCAATATGTTTGAGTTGGGATACTGCAAGAACCATGGGGGACAAGGCGGTATTATGAGAAGTTCTCTGAGCTCCACACTTTGTCTACAACAAACTCTTCATTATTCCTTTTACCCCACCATGGCTCTTGAACTATCCAAAGTCAGAGTGAGCGAGAATCCCTGAGATCCACACCTTGTCTGCTAAGAAGGAGCAGAGAGGGATGCTTGAGGAGTCCCCTGATGAGTCAAAGATGCCAAGAGAGGAGAAGATGCAGTTCTACTCAATAAAAGCTGTGCATGCTGACCTCAAACTGAACAAACAGAGGCTTGAGGGTTTGGCGGCTCAGGTGGCGAGGTTGGAGAAAGACCTAGCTGACTTTGAGAGGAGCAGCGAAACTGGTGTGATGCAGAAGACAATGGCAGGTTTTCGGAACAATGTTGCCGAACATATATTGAGGATGGACTCGAGTCTTGAAACACTTATTATCTTGCAGAAGAAGCCTTGATTGAGGATTCTGGGTATTCCCACTACAGACTGTGATGAGCCCTCAATAATGACATTACAAAGGTCTCTGTGGTGTCCTGAGCTCTGAAACTGAGAGTCAACACTATTGGTGAGGACAATGTTTATTCTACATTTGCCCTTGAAGGAATTAGCTGGCCTCATGTGGGACAGCGAACGTTGTCCTTTGCTCTCCTGATTACATGGATGACGTACTGCAAGCAGCTCTCTACCAGAAAGTGGTAAAGCTATGGGGCAGTCAAGAGCCTTTGTACTTCAAGGGTGCTGAAACATCTACTGTTCTTTAACATGGAGGGAAAGTAAGCACCAAACTGCTTGACATGCCAGGTATGGTAACACTGGGAGAGAAATATTGCCTTTCAGCGGAAAATGGTATAGTCCAAAGCTCTGTTTTTAATATAAAATCAGGGCCTTCGGTGTTTATATCACTGAAAATACAAGATTTGAAAAATATATTATTGTCTACGGATGCCCATGCATGATCATTTCTATGGACTGGAATCCAGAGAATGCTAACGTGATTCTGGTATTTTACTGACCTCTTCTGGCCGTTTTCTATCAAGAAAGTTAAATAGAGACAGTTGCCAGAAAAATTAAAAATAGAAAGTTCCTCAGCAGAAAGCAATTCTGGCATTTTACTGATCTCTGCTGGTCGTTTTTTATCAAGACAGTTAAATAGAGGCAGTTGAACAGAAAAAAAAGATCCTAAGCAGAAGCAGACAAGTCCCTGGGCTGATCTCCAGAGCCCACAAAGTACATACACTAATATGTATATACAAGAGGTCTTGAATGCTCGACCTAAATAGTCACTGCCGTACACTTCCATTTTATTGTATGTAGTTCAGCCTATGGTTGCAGTCAATATACAGTTTCTGTGTACCAGAGCCTTTAGCAGATTCTTCTACCAATGCATTCACTATTGCAATTGTCGACTTTTTGTTTTAGCATTATGAATACAATCATAAACTTTAAGTAAAACCATGTAAAACACAAGTAGGTATGTTGAAAACAGCGTTCCCTCTTCAGTCGTTAGTGGTACATTGTTTGATAATGTATCAGAGGCTGCCGAGAGGTATGATTTTCAGGTTGGAAAGTAATTCAAAATTGTACCAGCATCTATTAATGTGGTATTAAATTGAGTTTGCCATGATTCTCTAGTGGCCCTGCCATAAATCTACAACAGTCTGCTGTAGGTCTTGAATGGCCTTTTGATGAGCCTATACTGTCATGTCTGTGGGTCTATTGTTCACCGGAAATATGATCCTGCAGTAAATCAGAGATAGTCAGATACCGTATATAGGTCTGTCTTGGTCCAGTGGGGCTTGGTCTTTCATCTACAGAGAGTTCATGGGTTATTTCTAAAGTGTGTCAGGCCCTTTTTTAGGTTTCGCTGGGGGGCGGAGCCGTCAGGCTCCTCCTCCAGCGAAATCTGTAGTTTCTAGTATGGGTGACTTTACCCCGCCTCTCTGCTTCATTGGCTAGCTCCATAAATGGAGGCTAGCCATTGGAACAGAGAGGCGTCCGTCAATGCCGGACCAGACACGGGGGCGTTCCCGAGATTCTTTGGCTTTTGCCGACGTCACGCGACGCCGGGAACGCCCCCGTGTCTGGTCCGGCATTGCCGGCACCCGCCTTCCGTCGTCAGCGTCTCTCCTCCCCCTTTCTCGCCCCCTCCCGCTTGTTATATTTTTATTTACGGGTGCCACCCCGTTTTTATTTAATTATTGGAGGCCGGTGCCCACCCGGCATTGCTCCGTGTTGATTTCACCGCCGCTGGCCCGGAGATCGAGCAAGAGGAGCTGCGCCCGCCTCCCTGCCAAGGGCCGCGCTGCCATTGGCGGCCCTCAGCGCAGGAAGCCAGGCACGCAGTGGTGCGACGTGGGCGGGGCCTCGAGGCGGCCATTTCCGCTTCCCCCTGCCCGGGGGAAGCCTGCTGGTGGTTCGTTGCCGGTCTCCCGTGTGGAGAGGGAGACCGGAACTGCTGGGGAAGCCGCCGTAAAGGAGCCCCCTCACGCAAGGCTGTTTAATCCCTCCCGCTTCCGTGTCTTTCCCGCCCCCCCCCCTCCCGCTTCCGTTCCTCCCCCTCCCCGTGTGTCCGTTCCGCCCCCCTCCCCGTGTGAAAGTGATTTGTTTCTGGAGCTCGGCTCGGGTCCATTCCCCCCCCCCCCTCCCGCTCGGAAGTGCGTGTGCAGTTGCTCGTTCGACTCGGGTGTGGTTCTGTGTATGTACTTGTTAGCGTTGCATTAGCATGCAGAAATGCACCCAGGGGCAGTCACCGGATCAGCTCCAGTTGCTGCTATCCCAAAACATCTATTCCTGTTCAGCTACAATTGCCCCGAGGTCAGCCGCCACCCTCCCTGGGGAAGACTTCTCCTTCGTCAGTCGTACTGTGAAGTTCCTGCTCTTCTTCAATATGCACTTCTGGGTAAGTGCTATTCATGCTATTAGTCCTGTTATTTACTATATCCATTCAGTCATATGTGAATTTGAAGTGTGTTGTAGTTTGTGAAGTAACATTGATCACGGGGTACAGTAATACTGGACTCAATTGCAGACTAAGTTCATGGCATATTTATTATGTAAACATAGTGCATGTTTTTTATTGGTGCAATAATGTATGATAAACATATTGGTTTCAACTGACGTTAAACAAATTTGGGATAAATGCTTAGATAGGGGACCTCCGCAACTACCTGGGACAGTATACATGTGAGATCTGTATTTCCTGAGTGAGCGATATGTTGGAGGAAGCATTTCAGTGTTAGACGGATGTAGGGGGAAGTCTTTAACGGAGGGCGAGTGACAGGGTGAAACCTGCTCGGAAGGGCAGTAGGATATCCAAATGGTTGTTTCTGTTTGAGGGCAGAGGAAGGGGGGACCCGAGGGCTCTGGAGTGGAGCAGTGCCTGCTTAACGCATGGGCACGCTGGTCAGTTGCCCAGGGGCCCTCCGGAAATGTTGCACAACAGCACTCCGGGCGGAGGCTTATTTGAGGCAGATGCTGTGTGTGAGGAACTGCGACATCTTTACTGCATAAAAGCTGCGGCAACTTTTATGTGCTTCTTCGTGGTTATTAGGGAAGGTATTCCTTGTACACAGAGCCACTGCTTAGGAACCCCCTGCTGTTTATCAATCTATTCTTTATGTAGCGCCTCCTAGCTCTGTTCGGCGGTTTGTAAGCGCTGTGTAGCCCAGATCCGCCCGGGGAGGCTGTGCACGTGCTGTGTGAGCACTCGCAATGATACTTTCTTTACATTTTCCTCTTAAGTATGATAGAGTTTTTTTGCTCATTTGTGTGCTTCTATGCATGTTCCACTAGCGTGTTGTGCATTGGGCTTGCGTGCGAAGCACCATATCAGTCATTCATTTCAGCGCCTAGATGCCTTTTTTTTTTATTACTGTGCTAGGTAAATGTTTTTTTCTTAAAAATTGATTTACATTGACTGGCGTGTCAGGACAGCGTGTAATGTTTGTGAGCGCTCTTGGCGAGTGAGGTGATCTGTGCGCTCCAAAGGTGGGAGAGATGGTGATGGAAGCGCCTCCTCTTCGCTTGGTGTCAGGGTGAAGTCTGCTCTGGGTGTGGCATAGACGGACGAGGACAGTCTCGGGGGTGTTTCTGCCCTGAGCGTGGGTAGGATGTTAAGGACAGGGGGATACTCTGGAGGATCTTGGATAATCGCAGTTTGGTTTCTTCTGTCCTGCAGTTCTGCAGAAATGTTGTATTTGCTGGGGTTGGTGCTGTGTAGGAGAAATGTGTGAACTCACAGAGTGGGTGAGATGCCCAAGGGAGTACTTTTGTTTTTTGTCCATATCTGAGCAAGAAACGCAAGTTCTTGGGGAGTGGAGAGTGGAGAGTGCAGAGGGAGTGGAGAGTGGAGAGTGCAGAGGGAGTGGAGAGTGGAGAGTGCAGAGGGAGTGGAGAGTGGAGAGTGCAGAGGGAGTGGAGAGTGCAGAGGGAATGGAGAGTGCAGAGGGAGTGGAGAGTGGAGAGTGGAGAGTGGAGAGTGGAGAGTGGAGAGTGCAGAGGGAGTGCAGAGTGGAGAGTGCATAGGGAGTGCAGAGTGGAGAGTGCATAGGGAGCGCAGAGTGGAGAGTGCATAGGGAGCACAGAGTGGAGAGTGCATAGGGAGCGCAGAGTGGAGAGTGCATAGGGAGCGCAGAGTGGAGATTGCATAGGGAGCGCAGAGTGGAGAGTGCATAGGGAGTGGAGAGTGCATAGGGAGTGGAGAGTGCATAGGAAGTGCATAGGGAGTGGAGAGTGCATAGGGAGTGCATAGGGAGTGGAGAGTGCATAGGGAGTGCATAGGGAGTGGAGAGTGCATAGGGAGTGCATAGGAAGTGCAGAGTGCAGAGTGAGTAGGGAGTGCTAGAGAGTGCAGAGTGAGTAGGGGGTGCTAGAGAGTGCAGAGTGAGTAGGGAGTGCTAGAGAGTGCAGAGTGAGTAGGGAGTGCTAGGCAGTGCTAGAGAGTGCAGAGTGATTAGGGAGTGCTAGAGAGTGCAGAGTGAGTAGGGAGTGCTAGAGAGTGCAGAGTGACTGCAGAGATTAAGCTAATGGCAATGTAAATGACAATGCCATTTATTTATCTGTTTTCAAAACCAACACAAATACACATTTTGTCATTTACAATGCCAATAACTCTAACATTTCCAAAGGCGAAACCATTGCATTGTAAATGCTTGTTCTGTTGTGTATTTGAGGCTGTTACTGCAGACAGTTTAGGTCTATTTGTAAAGTGAGTTGCGACCCATTCCTTTCAGTCATTCCTTCAGCGCATCTAAGGTATTTATATAATCTCCTAGTATTTATAGTAATTAATCATTGTGCCGACAAGAGCCAGTTGCATAAGATGGTATCCACAGTAGAGACGGGTACACATGAAATGTATGGCCTTGGCTGCATCAGTGATTGACTACCCAGGGATTTCCTACAGCTGAACCTATTTAAGATATTCATGTGTTAATTTCACAATAGTTTGTTCACGACCGAGGCCTTATTAGATGGCTGTGCGGTTTCTCTAGTAATATGTGCTACATCACTCTGAACCTGGGCATTTATCTCTACAGAAATATATATAAACTTTTTAGGTCGAGCCTAGCCCGCCCATAACTTTTTATTTGTGGGTTTGATTGTCCTTTAAAAAGGCTTGTTTGCTAGTGGTTAGTTTTTCCTCTTTGTCCCTCCTTGTTGTCCTTTGTTTCTTCCCTCAGAGCAAGGCCTAACTACTGGTATCTTTCCGCTTTGGTGGTTATCAGTTCGTGTGTGGGACTATTTTTTCTTTCTTTCCTGCTCATCTTTGTTGAAGCTTCTCTTTTGGTGGGTTCCTCTGTGGTAGCTTAACGGCATCATGAATCTCTATATATCTTATTTAAGATGTTGCACTTCAAATGAGTACTTGTGGTTCCGTTGTGCCCTCCTGCCTCCGCTTTTCTTGTATTCCTCCCACCCTCCTCTCACAGTTGTAGGCGTCACATTCCAGTCCCACCCTTCATTATTTTGATTGAATCCTGTGCTATTCAGAAGACCACGGTTAAAAACATGTTATTCACTTTTACCCATCTATGATTTTATATTATGCACGGGTCACCCAAAACACTTATTCCTGCTTTTATCTGCTACTTTGAGACGTGGTGCGAATGGGGGAACCATGCATAACATTGGTTCTCTTCCAATGCTGCTCTGATAAGCTCTATGATAGCCTAGACAGCACCTTCTGGAATGATGTTACTACAGTGGGAAGTAAGTTTTTTTTTCAAATATGGCTGTGTCATGGCAGTGAATATCCAGATTTGTAATCTGCCATCTTATGATTGTGACTCTCATGGAGAGCTATGCATAGGAAATAATTCATTGGGTTTTAAAAGAAAGTGGAGCGTTCCCACAGAGTACTTTAAAGATCATGAATTAATTCTGTGCATGAAAGGGTATGACTTGAAAGCAGGGGCGGCCTTAGGCATGTGCAAGCTGTGCACCTGCACAGGGCCACCAAACCCCAGGGGCCACCACGCCAATATATATCCTTAATATAATAATCCTCTGAGGATGGATACATATTTGCGTGGCGGCCCCTGGCAGGGATTTGGTGGCCTCCGGCTCTGTTCCACTTCCAAACACCCTGACCCTCCTCTTCACTGACCTCCGTGCTCCGCCCCGCCTGGACCCCCTCTTCCGGGGCCCCCTACCTACGTTCCCTGCCCAGGGCCGCCATCAGCCTAGAGCCGCCCCTGCTTGAAAGGATATTTGAAAAACCTACCACCCATGTAGAACCATCAAGATTCCCTCCTAAACAAAATGATGGCTTTAGGGTGCCAAAGAACTAGTTCAAAGGTCAGGATGCCAGTTTTCAGTAAAATGGTTTAGCAGAATCTGTGACTGGTGGGAGCAGGCGCAGGGTACAGTTGAAACCGAGGTTAGGCAGGGGCCGGGAGTGGGCTAACATCCAGAGTATGTAGGGGCTCTGTCTTAGGAAACGGTGCCTGAGGTGGGAGTGTTTGGTGGTGTGAATTCTCCAAAAACCTGTGGGAGGCAGTATGCCCACTGCTTCTCAGTAGTAAGTTGAGAAATGGTATTTTGAGTTAGGGTCCAATTACACTTTTAACCTTTATGTTTCTTGTTTAATGGTCACAGAATCAGGGTGACTAGCCTCAGTGACCGGGGAACTATCAGTGCTTAATTTGTAAATCAATGAGTGCCGGTGCCCAAAGTTATTCTCAGAAGCCTGTGGCTGGTGCAATTAAATGTCAGCGCACTTAATACCAAAGTAGTCTTAATCCAGGTAATGCCTCTATCCGCCAGGTCCTGAAAATTTAAATCTCATTCAGAATGAGAAAACTACGAACTATCAGAATTTTATTACATAGATCTTGCGAGTTACTAAACTGTGCAAATATAAAGAAAAAGCTCAGTAATGGAATCAGTATTTATGAATTATAGAGCGTAGAAAATGTTAACCTAATAACAATCTCTAAGTATAGGCTACAAATTTTATTGAAGTAACAAAATTAGCAATTTAAGAATGTTCTGTTAATAATGCTAACAACAACTTGACAATGTAAAACCCACACAGTTTTAAATTATGTAGAGATTGTAATGTTCCTTTTTATGGGAAATATAGTGGAGAAGTGTGGCGCAATGATTAGATCTGCAGACTCTGATGCAGAGGTCTGGCCCGGGACCAGGGTTCAATTCCTGCCTTGGCGGGTCTTGGGCTCAATTTCCTCGGACCTGATAATTCTCGCCTCGGTGCCTACTCTAATCATGGGTCCCACTCTGCAACTCTGGGCAATAGCTTGCTTAATCTCCACAACGGCCCCAACAGTGCTGGGATGCCTGGCTTCACCTTGGGGGTGCCCAGGAGTGGACATTTCACAGGGAAAAGCCAGGAAGGGTTCCACAGCGGTATGCATACAGCGCCAGGAAACCCTGGTTGGGGTATAAGTGCGCTTTACAAGTACAAATTCATTTCATTTCATTGTTAAGGTTTTAATTAACTAAGCAATAAACATTTACTTACTTACTATTCGCCAGTCTTAAATCCACCATCAGAAACTCCCTGTGTCATAATCATACTTTTGAGGGGTCCTGCACTCTCCCTTTGGGATGGCTTTTACGTATTTCTGTACATCCATCTTTCTGTTTCCTCTGTTTCTTTTTGCTCTTGGTGAATTTTAATGCAGAAAAATAAGTGCTGTTCTCCAAAAATAAGTGCTTTGGGCCCCATCGGCTCAAAGTGAGCACTGCACAGTACCATAATACCTGGATGCAAAAAAGAGAATGGGGGCATCCCCTTGCACTAGACAAAGTGAGATATAAAGGACCACATATCCGCAGTAGTTGCAGAACTGTCAAGGGGATGCAGCCTCACTTTACTCTTGGTTCACAAATGTTTTCTGATAGATCACAATCCTCTCTCTTGTAAGCCAGATACCTTTAGTTTAGTTCTGGCCCGCGCGGCGGCAGGTTCCTTGGGGCTCTTAGCAGCTTATATGTGCAAAATCGTTAGCAAGCAATCCGCAGGCAGGCTAACGCTTGAAATCCCCTCCCTGTGACCTAGTGCAACATCTTTTATTTTTTAGCCTTCATGCCTAACCTTTTAACCTCTTCGGTGCTCCCAGCCATCATGAGTCACGGTAGGCGTGTGCTCATGATGGCCAGGAGCCGTCCCAATGTTGCCGCTCCTCCCACTCGGTGTTAATTTCCCGCCTTTGCGGGAGAATTAATTAGTGGGCGGAGTTCGGAGGGCACCCGGCCGTCATGAGCACACGCCCACCGTGATTTATGATGGCCCGGAGTCGTCATGAGCACCGCAGCACCATGCCCACCCGTTAGCCCCAGCACCGGGGAGGAATTCGCGCCACGGCAAAGGCGTTAACTGCAAACAGACTGAGCTGAAACCGACATAGATAGTGTTTGGTGGCATAAGAGCTTAGTGTATATTGTAGTTTTAGAAGTAGCACCTAAATGGACAACAGAGAATGGCTGTGGCAGGAGAGAGCATTCCGGTGTCACAAAGCCTGGTCATGCTGGCAGTGACCTGTTACACTGACAGGAATCAGCTTTATCAATAGAGTGCCTAATTGTACTAACGGAGAGCAGTGGTTAATTTAAGCTGGTGGTTTCAGGTGTTCGGCACCGGCACTTATTTGTCAACACCAGCACTTTTGGCAGTCTGCCACATAGCAGCACTGTCTGTCTAATTTAGAAATGAGCCCAACAGATAATAGATTCGATATACATTAAAAATGACTATTCTATTCCACCCAAGTCATTCCTGAAAGTTTGGGAGTCTTGAATAGCTCGCATTGTTACACTTGTAGGAGTGTGATGGTTAGTAATTGTGTTGGTACAATCATCAGTGGCGTCACTAGGGGGGTGCGGGGGGTGCGGACCGCACCAGGTGACACCCTCACATGGGGGTGACACCATCTGGTTGCGCCCCCCGCCCCCCCCAGCAGGCCTCTGTACATGGCACCCCCTGCACCGCACCCGAAGGCCTCGGAGAGACTCGATCCGCTTTAAAAACAAAAGCAAACCGAGATAATTTCTCACCTATTCGAATTAAAATGTTCTCATTAGATAAAGTTTGAAAAGTGTAGTAATGAGGGCCCCCGCCATTTATATGGAAAAAGACACAGTGCTAAAGAGGGAGGGGGGGGCGGGGAGGGGGGGTATTAACCGCTTGGAAATTAGCTTTTACTTTAGCTGTTACATATCGTAACATTCTCACGTCTACAAACTCGCTGGTGCCTTGTACACAGATTTCTTTTTGCATCTTGAAAAGCTTTAAAAGAGAAACCACATGAAAGCGGCAGAGAGTGGGTTTAATGTGCGAGAGAGAGGGAGCTAGAGGGGGTAAGAAGAGAGAGAGAGAGGGAGTTAGAGTGAGAAAGACAGAGAGAGAGGGAGCTAGAGTGAGAAAGACAGAGAGAGAGAGGGAGCTAGAGTGAGAAAGACAGAGAGAGAGGGAGCTAGAGGGAGTAAGACAGAGAGAGGGAGACAGAGGTAGCTAGAGGAAGTAAGACAGAGAGAGAGAGAGGGAGCTAGACAGAGAGAGGGAGCTAGAGGGAGTATGATAGAGAGAGAGGGAGCAAGACAGAGAGAGGGAGCTAGAGGGAATAGGAGAGATGGAGGTAGAGGGAGCAAGACAGAGAGAGAGGGCGCTAGAGGGAGTAAGACAGAGAGAGAGGGAGCTAGAGGGAGTAAGACAGAGAGAGAGGGAGACAGAGGGAGCTAGAGGGAGTAAGACAGAGATAGAGAGAGGGAGCTAGACAGAGACAGAGGGAGCTAGAGGGAGTAAGACAAAGAGAGAGGGAGCTCGAGGGAGCTAGACAGAGAGAGGGAGCTAGAGGGAGTAAGACAAAGAGAGAGGGAGCTAGAGGGAGCTAGACAGAGAGAGGGAGCTAGAGGGAGTAAGACAGAGAGAGAGGGAGTCAGAGGGGGCTAGAGGGAGCAAGACAGAGAGAGGGAGCTAGACAGAGAGAGGGAGCTAGAGGGAGTAAGAGAGAGAGAGAGAGAGGGAGCGAAAGGGAGTAAGACAGAGAGAGAGGGAGTAAGAGAGAGAGAGGGAGCTAGAGGGTGGAAGACAGAGCGAGGAGCTAGAGGGAGTACGACAGAGAGAGAGGGAGCTAGAGGGAGTAAGACAGAGAGAGAGGGAGCTAGAGGGAGTAAGACCGAGAGAGAGGGAGACAGAGGGAGCTAGAGGGAGCAAGAGAGAGGGAGCTAGAGGGAGCTAGACAGAGAGAGGGAGCTAGAGGGAGTAAGACAGAGAGAGAGGGAGCTAGAGAGAATAAGACAGCGAGAGAGGGAGCTAGACACGGAGAGGGAGCTAGAGGAAGTAAGATAGAGAGAGAGGGAGCTACAGGGAGCTAGAGCGAGCAAGACAGAGAGAGAGGGAGTTAGAGGGAGTAAGAGAGAGAGAGGGAGTTAGAGGGAGCAAGACAGAGAGAGGGAGCTAGAGGGACCCAACCGGAGAGAGAGGGAGCAAGAGGGAGTAAGACAGAGAGAGAGGGAGCTAGGCGGAGCAAGACAGATAGAGAGGGAGCTAGAGGGAGCAAGACAGAGAGGGAGCTAGAGGGAGTAAGAGAGAGGGAGCTAGAGGGAATAAGACAGAGAGAGAGGGAGCTATAGGGAGCAAGACAGAGAGAGGGGGGCTAGAGGGAGTAAGAGAGAGAGAGAGGGAGCTAGAGGGAGTAAGAAAGAGGGGGCTAGAGGGAGTAAGACAGAGAGAGAGGAAACTAGAGGGAGTAAGGCAGAGAGAGGGAGCTAGAGGGAGCAAGACAGAGAGAGAGGGAGCTAGAGGGAGTAAGAGAGAGAGAGGGAGCTAGAGGGAGTAAGAGAGAGAGCGGGAGCTAGAGGGAGTAAGAGAGAGAGTGGGAGCTAGAGAGAGTAAGACAGAGAGAGGGAGCTAGAGGGAGTAAGACAGAGAGAGAGGGAGCAAGAGGGAGTAAGACAGAGAGAGAGGGAGCTAGAAGGAGTAAGAGAGGGAGAGAGGGAGCTAGAGGGAGCAAGACAGAGAGAGGGAGCTAGAAGGGAGTAAGACAGAGAGAGAGGGAGCTAGAGGGCGTAAGGCAGAGAGGGAGGGAGCTAGAGGGAGTAAGAGAGAGAGAGAGGGAGCTAGAGGGAGTAAGACAGAGAGAGGGAGCTATACAGAAAGAGGGAGCTAGAGGGAGTAAGACAGTACCTAGCACCGTACATTTCCGACAGAAGTAGTCCATGCGGTAAGTCGTGAGGGGGTGACACCATGAGTTACCCGCACCGGGTGACACCAACCCCAGTGACGCCGACAATCATTGAAAGCTTTGGAGGTGAATTGTGTGGTACAAGCTGCAGAGGCCTCCTGAGGAGGGCCCGGCACTTATTTTCTTACAAATTAAGCACTGACGGAGAGCATGGCTGTGCTTGAAGCGCTTGGGTGGCCCAGTGGGTCTACTGTGTTGTAGTGAGCGGCTCGCTGGACAGACAGATTAGGCTGTGAATACAGAGCCCTTTTGGATGTAAAGAGCTCACCTGCACCATTATAGGGCGCGTACCGGGCTGAGCCTGCAGAGCATCGCCACACCTAGTCTATACCTAACCTTGAAACCCATCTATTTACATTTTTATATAACACATCAAACGCTGGGGAGCTTTGCAATGGGCATATCACTTGTAGACCTGTCCTGATTTCTGCCAGAGCCTTTCATGCTGTGGGAAAAAGGGCACATTAGCTTGAAGTTTTTGATTGTCTAAATAACACAGTCACTCATCAGAGATTTGTCTGGCACCTTGACAGCGCAATAACCTATAATTTCTTCTGACACTCAGCACTTCAAGGTTAGGTTCGTGCCATTCCTTCTCAGAGAGGACAGATTTACATTTCAGAGGTGTAGGAAGCTGAATGCTGCCAACCTCTGCTCTTTTTCTATCCCCCGTGTTTTCTCCTCTGGCTTTAGTGTTAATCTCATTGCACCTCACAGTTTTTTACAATAACTCTTAATTTGGTTATGGATAGCAAAAAAGGTTTTATTGAGTTACAAGTGATGGTCATGGTTTTAGCTGGGGATGGTGTGGGGATATCACACAGGACCGCCTTGCTCTCCATGACACTGGGCCTGCGGTCCTGTCAGTGGGGGCTCCTCCGCTAGCTTTAAGGCGGAGGTGCGTCATGCCAATCCTTTTTTGCAGTGAAAACAAAGGAAAAAAAAAAGGATAATAACTCAATGTTAGTATACTTTTATTTGTTCCGGGCAGGTTAGGCTGCTCTGCTCTCTGAGGAGAGGAGTGGTTTGCCTGCTCCACGTGCACATGAATGTTTGGCCACCCCTCTCGCGCTTGGTCTCGGGCCTTGGTGGAGAACACACCCAAGCCCCCAGTCCTTGTCTGAGCGCCGAACCACAGCGCTCAAACCAATCACAACGCTGCATTGTAGCATTGTGATAGGTCAGGGGAGCCTGGGGGTTTGCTGAGTGCTTTCTGGTTCCTGTAGCCCAAGTCTGACGCAGAGGAGAGACTCAGCGATAAGGTACTTTTTTTTTATTATTATTTTTTTATAATCCACCCACCCCTTCCCCTCCGATCTGTGACAGCCGCCACTGGGTCTTGTATTACTAGCCTTCAGTTAGACTCATGTATATAAAGTGCTTTGATCTTCCCACTAGCTTTTCCATGCCGCTTTCTTAGAGTGTTTGACGTCGGACATGAGTAGAGAAACCGGTTACTACTTCAGCAGTGCATTCATATTGTTGCTGGACTGGTCAAAAGCAGTATTCTTGTTGTTGCCGCCTACCAATTTCCATAATAAAATCTGTGTGGTATGTAGACAGAATATCTAAAACACAAATATGGTGGGGTAAAATATTGTGTCGAAAATATCGAGGACAGGAATATCATGGAGGTAAGTTACTATCGGTAAGTAAAGTTTTACTATATAACTCTACATATATGTACCTTGACTATATATATATATATATATATATATATATATATATATATATATATATATATATATATATATATATATATATATATATATATATATATATATATATATATATATATATATATATATATATATATATATATATATTACCTACTGGCTATCGCCAGTAGGTATATATAGTTAGGATTTTTTCCCTATGGGATTTTTGAAAATTCTATGTCTAATAACTTTGGCGTTTGTGGACGGAATCGGCTGAAATTTTCAGGAAAATGGCACATTTTGTTTCTGAGCAGCCCTTGAAAATTTGGGGGGGTTTTGTCGAGGGGGGGCCGAGAAAAAAGGGGGGTCCCAAAACACGTTTTTCCCATGTTAATTTCCATAGGGCGGTTGGACTCACTTTTAGCTCGAACGGCTGAATGGATTTGCACGAAACTTGGCAAAATTGTAGGGACTGTTAGCCCGATGTGCCTTTGCTAGGTCTCAATATATGTGCTCCAGTAGTTTTTGAGAAATTAACGTTTAAAACAAGATATATATCTGTAACAGCGCTCCAGGCTGCACTCCGGTTCGCTTACTTTTCGCGAAACGGAACTTTGAGCGCAGAAAGCTGATTGGCTCTCCGGTGTCTGTCAACATTCTAAACAGTCCGGAGCGGCCGCCATCTTATCTCTCGGTAGGATCGAGAGAGAAGAAGAGGTGAAAAACGAAGGGGGAATTTAATGAAAGGGGGCAAGGTATACCCCTCTTGACCCCCTAGGAATGTTGTTGGGGTTATTAAAGGGTCCCGTGAGGAAAAAAAAAAAAAAATGATTTTTCACGGTAGAAGCGCTTCACGGGCCGCGAACTGGGCCGCAAACTGGTAGCGAAACGGGAATTCGCCATTTTGTGCTTCGTTTTAATTAAATTACTAGGTATAAGGGGGTGCGGGAGACGTATCCTAATCCCCTATGTTTCATGAGGGTGGCTGAGGAGGCTCATATATGTTGATACATCTCTTCCAGCGGCTGTGCGTGAGCTTTTTATTTTTTTTGCTGCGTGACGTCTGTTAACGTTCGATTCGATGGAAATCAGTAAGTGTTGACCGCCAATTTGTCACTGCGATAAAATATTTTGTTATAAATGAATCCTTATTGATAAACATTGTCTGCGCCATCTTGCCTTTTTTCCAATGCCACAATTTTGTCGTGCACGGCAGCCATTTTAGATGCCAGGCTGGTCCCAGGCTATCACCTACCCCTGCGGATGTAGTTTATGGCCCCAGCTGTAGAGAATCCAGACATGCCAACCCTCCCGATTCAGGCGTGAGACTACTGATTTCAGTGCTAGTCTCCCGCCTTCCGATTTCTGCAAGCAAAAACCCGGGGGCATATTACCAACAACTAGCGATAATTTTTGTCTCTAACTTGTTTAGAGACAAAAATTATCGCCGCACATCGGCGATTTTTATCGCAGATAAACCTTGCTATTAGCAAGGTTTATCGCAAATGCGATAAAAAACGGCCGCAATGCATGAATATCGCTGAAAAGTCAGCGATATTCATGTATTATCGAGCAAATGCTCTTAGCCAAGTTATCCACCTCCCATTGGATAACATGGCTAAGAACTGCTCAGGGCACTATCACTGACATGCAAAGCGGGGCCCACGATGGTCGCTATCTCCTTTTAGCTGTCACTAACTGGTGTTAGCGACAGCTTGGTAATAGGGAGATAATTTTATCTCCGCTTTCTTGGCTTTTAAAGCCAAAAAAGCGGAGATAAACCCCCTTGATAATATGCCCCATGATTCCTCGGGGGTTTCAGCTGACAGGGCTTGGTATTGTGTTACGTGGTAATTCTTCCAGGAAACGTCAGAGGGTCGATGCAGGGGTTCTAGAAGGGGTGATAAACCATTTAAGCCTCATAAACAAGCGCATGGTCTTTTAAAGATCTGTGAAGTACTCGGGCGGCGGTGTGTGTGTGTCCTCTTTCAGGAGTGGGCGGGGGGGGAATGCCAGCAACTTCCAAGCTAGGCAGTGTTCAACACTTGCATCACCCTTTCTCTGCCTGCTATTGCGCTCCATGCTTCGGAAAGGTAAGAAAAAGAACGTGCATTTGAGTTTGAAATGTCCGATCCTGTAGCAGTACACTTGCAAAGCCCACACATGACAATAACCCGATTCAAGGCCCCATTCACCCGTTTTAAAAAAAATATATAACACTCCAACAAAGTAACATTATAAAACTTTATTAACTTTTAAATATAATGAACGGAACAAAAACTGTAAAAACATTTAAACATTTTTCACCAAAAAAAGCAACAATTGTCAGAAGCTGTCTTTTGTGCGAATAGTCCCAAGGCAGCACAACGTGCTGAGTTCTGGACGGCACCCAGGTGATGTCGCCTGGGTGCCGCACTGGTTTTGGTATCCTACAATGCTGCTCCGAAAATTGGCGTGGGGCGTCCCGGGTGGTGCGGGGGGAGGCCTCGTCAGTAGCGGTCTGTTGTGCGAATAGTCCCAAGGCAGCAGAACGCGCTGAGATGTTGATGGCACCCAGGTGATGTCCAGTAAACTGCCGCACTGGTTTTGGTATCCTACAATGCTGCTCCGAAAATTGGCGTGGGGCGGCCCAGGGGGGGGGGGTGTGGGGGAGGCGGCGTGAACGGGTCTCCCCAGGTGGCGGCCATCCAGCTGAGTTGCGCCCACTCTTGCGGCTACAGCGTCTCGCTCACCATGTTGTTGAGTTGCTCCCACTCTTGCAGTGCAGCGATAGGCGGCTGCCACATGACTCTTAAAATGGCGGACGGCTCTTCGGTTTTGGGCCTGGTCCACTAAAATGGCCCTGGGACACCTTGGAACTCGGACGCTTGCCTGCTAGGGCTTGGGCTCCATTCTCGAAAAGCTTCCCCTCAGCCGTGAAGATTCTACAAAAGTCTTGGGGGCCCTCGACTCCCGCAGGCTTCCGGTGGGGAGCGGCTGCCATGATTGCTCGCGGAATGACCACGACGGAGCCACGAGATGGTGGTGCTCTCATGCTGACGCCAGCTTCAGTCTGAAACATCCAGAAACAAGGTGGGGCTTTCATCGTTTGGGAAAAAAAAATGTTCTAAACCAATGAAAAGTGTTATTTTTAGGTCATATGACCAAGCCTTCCATCTTTAGGAAACCAAAAGTAAAATGAACCAATGAAAAGTTTTATAAACAAGTCACATGACCTGTTATGCGGCATAGGGCTACAAAAAGCGTAGAAAATCCGTTGGCACATGAGGCGGCGTCAGTAGCGGACCGATGTGCGAATAGGCCGAAGGCAGCACAACGCGCTGAGATCCGGATGGCAACGAGGTGGTGTCCAGCAAATTGCCGCACTGGTGTGGCCATCCTACAATGCTGCGCCGAAAGTCGGCGTGGGGCGCCCCGTTGGCCTGTGAGGTCGCGTCAGTCAGTGGGGGCTGTGCGTCTCCCCCAAGATGGAGGCTCCTCGGCTGCAGTGCGGCGCCCCTTAGCGTTTCACTCGCCGTCCAACAGAGTTGCGTCCGCACTTGCGGCTACAGTAGGCCGAAGGCAGCACAACGCACCGAGATCCGGATGGCACCCAGGTGGTGTCCAGCAAATTGCCGCACTGGTGTGGCCATCCTACAATGCTGCGCCGAAAGACGGCGTGTCCAGCTGAGTTGCGGTCACTCTTGCGGTACAGTGACTCGAACGCGCCGAGATCCGGATGGCACCGAGGTGGTGTCCAGCAAGTTGCCGCACTGGTGTGGCCATCCTACAATGCTGCGCCGATAGTCGGCGTGGGGTGCCCCATTGGCTTATGAGGTGATGTCAGTAGTGGACCGATGTGTGAATAGGTCGGAACCAGCACAAGGCGCCAAGATCCGAATGGCAAGTCCTGGATGTTGAGTGCCATAGTTGAGAGTTCTGAGCAGTGCTTGTAAGACTATCTGAAGTTTATTATAAGAATCAGACTAAGTTGAAGACTGTCTGAAGCTTATTTGCACCTTTTGCAGCTTCACTATTGCCCAAGGTGGTGTCCAGCAAATTGCTGCACTGGTGTGGCCATCCTACAATGCTGCGCCGAAAGACGGCGTGTTCAGCTGAGTTCCGGTCACTCTTGCGGTACAGTGACTCGAACGCGCCGAGATCCGGATGGCACCGAGGTGGTGTCCAGCAAGTTGCCGCACTGGTATGGCCATCCTACAATGCTGCGCCGAAAGACGGCGTGACCAGCTGAGTTCCGGTCACTCTTGCGGTACAGTGACTCGGACGCGCCGAGATCCGGATGGCACCGAGGTGGTGTCCAGCAAGTTGCCGCACTGGTGTGGCCATCCTACAATGCTGCGCCGAAAGTCAGTGTGGGGTGCCCCGTTGGCTTATGAGGTGATGTCAGTAGTGGACCGATGTGTGAATAGGTCGGAACCAGCACAAGGCGCCCTGCACTGTTGAGCTTTTTTCAATGCCTGTTTTTTGTTGTTTCCCCTCCATCAAAAACAAAAAAAAAATATAAAACTGTGCAAAAATACAAAAAAAAGTTTAGAAAAGCAGTGCTTGTAAGACTGTCTGAAGCTCTTTTGCACCTGCTGCAGCTTCACTATTGCCCTGGTGTGGCCAAAGATCGCCCATGACATAGGCGGCCGGCTCCCGAGGTCCGGCGGAACTTTTTTCCTTTTCCTTTCTGCTTGTCCCACAATCCGTTTCACCTGAAGACACGACCAGGTTCCTGAATGTGTGCAGGGGGACGCTATTGATTGAATGAAAATGGCGACTTGACACAAAGCTGACTCAAGCGTTGCTGTTGATGCTATACAGACAAAAATTGGTTTTCAGTTTGTACATTCTTCAGGATTTTTTTTTCCATCCAAGGCTGATTGAGAGTTTGTAGAAAAATGGCTTCAGATTTTCCACATATTACTCTTCAACATTCTTCCTAAATGTAACAATGTGAGACTCACTAGGAGAACGGCTGTTTAACTTTCCTTTCAAAATGCTGCCAACAATATTTTCTGAATGGAAGACACCATCTTGTAGCATAAAGGGCCGAAAGGGGTTCTGGTCTGGCCGATTGTTGGTGGAGACATTTTGACTATATCTTGGACCTGCCCGGCCTCGCCCAAAATGGCGCCGGTATAAATGGGACTGGTAACTCCTTGCCCGCAAATGTATATCTAGAAAATTTTATTGTAAGTGGCCCTGTCTTATTTTAATTACAAAATGTACGCCCACCGATTCCGCAACTGTTAGACACCTTAGTTCTTGCAACCTAATGGCCCGCTCGTTACGTTCCTCTACAGTGTAAATGTCTCCTCATCATATACGATTTCAGTTTGCTCCGTGGCCGGCCCACGTGGTTATAGGCCCGTATTTGTATACTGACATTTTCACATTAAAGGTTTTTAAAACAAAACACGGTAGTAGTATTTAGATTGGTAAAGTTTTTACTTTTAGTCACTGTTTTCGTTTCAGTAAAAGGCAAGTGAAATAAAGCAGTCCAATTACATGACGGATAAAAGGTATAATATGTAGGAACGCAGTAAAGATAAATGGTCAAGGGCAGTTGTGTTTTCCACTCCTGCAACATAAAGTGATCGATAAGCATCTGATAATCAGGCGTATCGGCGACTAAGACAGCAGGCCGAGTCTCTTTTACTCAACGGCTCCGTCATGGAACGAAGAAACGCCCTTTTTCTCGAAAAAGGAATATATTTTACTTGCAGGACAGTTGTAAATTTTCCGGGAAAGTACATTAGCCTGGAATATTATAACATATATGTTTAAAAAAAAATAATGTTCGAAAACAATAAAAAGCGTAATTTTTAGGTCATATGACCAAGCTTTTCATCATTAAAATAACAAAAGTAAAATGAACCAATGAAAAGTTTTATTAAGAAGTCACATGACCTGTTATGCTTACGTTACGTGCTGCGCGCCGCGCCCCGGATCACTTCCGGGTGCGCTAACGCGGCGTGTCATAAAACGCATTACGCGACAACGTAGGTCAAGAATATAGTCAAAATGTCTCCACCAACCAGCGTTCGGAACACAACCCCTTTCAGCAGTCCAAAAAGTTCTGTTAAATGACAACAGAGGGGACAGGCAACAAGAACCATCAGTCAAAGAGGGGAGGGCAAGTTCTTCTCTTCCGGGTCATGTTGGGGCGCTACCGGAACTGATCGAATTGGTAGACTACAGTGTTTCTGGATGTTTCAGAGTAAAGCTGGCGTCAGCATGAGAGCACTACCATCTCGTAGCTCCGTCGTGGCCATTTCACGAGCAGACATGGCAGCCGCTCCCCACCAGAAGCCTGCGGGAGTCGGGGCCCCCAAGACTTTTGTAGAATCTTCAAGGCTGAGGGGACGCTTTCGAGAATGGGACCCAAGCCCTATCAGGGAAGCGTCCGAGTTCCAAGGTGTCCCAGGGCCATTTTAGTGGACCTGGCCTAAAACCGAAGAGCCGGCCGCCATTTTGAGAGTCCTGTGGCAGCCGCCTATCGCTGCACCGCAAGAGCGGGAGCAACTTAACTACATGGTGAGCGAGACGCTGTAGTCGCAAGAGCGGGCGGTAAACAGCTGAATGGCGGAAGAGGCACCGTGTAGCAAAAGCGGGCGGAATGGCAACTAAAACGGTAAAGGGGCGCCCCACTACAGCGTGTCTTCAGGTCAAACGGATTGTGGGACA
This sequence comes from Lissotriton vulgaris, assembly GCF_964263255.1. Lineage (NCBI taxonomy): Eukaryota > Metazoa > Chordata > Amphibia > Caudata > Salamandridae > Lissotriton > Lissotriton vulgaris. The sequence continues at coordinate 661,099,593 of NC_141693.1, forward strand.
AAGTCCAGAATAGAAGAGTCATCAAAAGGCAAAAAGTTCCGCCGGACCCCGGGAGCCGGCCGCCTATGTCGGGGGCGATCTCAGGCTACACCAGTGCTATAAGACTTGGGGAGGGGGTCGGAGCCAAGCGTCTTCTCCGAGTCCGTGCCATCACACCGCCCCTCGGGGGCCTCCGTCAAGCGGTTTAGGGAGGTACCATATAACATTGTTTTCAAATGCAGTCAGGTCCACAAACGACCCTCACTTACTTTGAGAATAGTGAAGCTGCAGTAGGTGGATATAAGCTTCAGACAGTCTTACAAGCACTGCTTTTGTAAACATTTTTTGATTTTTTTGTATTTTTGCACAGTTTTATATATTTTTTTGTTTTTGATGGAGGGGAAACAACAAAGCACAGGCATTGAAAAAGGCTCAAACTCAGAACTCTGAACTATGGCACCCAACATCCAGGACTTTCCATCTGGATCTTGGCGCCTTGTGCTACTTCCGACCTATTCACACATCGGTCCACTACTGACATCATCTTATAAACCAACGTTATGTAAATAGTTATTTAATAAAATGTTTTACCCTGTTTCTTTGCTGGTGTGTTGTCTATATTTTTAATATTTGCATAGGGTTTGTCGTTATTTTGGGCGGGATGGGTGACGGAGCCGAGCTGTCTTGTAGCCCTCATGGTGTGGAGCTCAGTTCATCTCACTAGTTTCGTATTTCTCATGAGGGGTTGTGGTTAATGTTTCTATTTTAGCGAGGTCAAAAAGAGATCCCATTAGTGGCCTACTGATTTTGCTCGATTCCATTTGTTTTTTTAAACGATTTTTCACTATCTGCAAAGACTAAACAGAGTATTGCGACTCTGCGCTTGTTTGTAAATAGAGAATGAACCAAAGAGAACCAATTCTAAAACAGTAAATGCTTGGATAACAATCAATCAAATGGAGAGAGAAGCAGGCACGACGGATTACAACGGGGCAAAGGCCTGCGTTAACTACCCTTCACTATCTACAAAGAGAGAGTACTCCTAAGAGAAAAGAGAGGGGAAGGGGGGTGCAGCGTTCAAAGCACATCAGCGTGCATAAATACGAAAATGTTTTTATCTATCACGTACTTGACATTTTAAAGCTTTTCATATTTGCTATTAAAAAACCATTGAAATTCACTGAAAAAACCATAGGTTATAGTCTATATATAGTTAGGAATTTGCATTTACAAAACCTTGAAAATTCAATGAAAAAACCATTGGTTTTAGGCCATATATAGTTAGGGATTTGCATTTACAAAACCTTATTTTACTCGCATAAAACCATTGAAATTCCATATATAGTTAGATGCGCTAACTATATATCGCGCACCCGCAATCCACTGCTGATGATGTCACATATTACATCATTCATGACATGGTTAGTGACATCACTGATGACATCACTGATGACATCTCAAATGACATCACTGATGACATCACTGATAACATCTCATTTGACATTACTGATCACATCACTGATGATATCATTCATGTGATAATACGATGAACCTCTTCAGACTCTAATATAACCTTAGATACAATCAGTGTAAACAGACACTCTCAGACTGTCACTCATCCATGGAGTTACTCACACACCTAGTCAGTCATGCAAAGAATCAATCACACCTCCATTTCCTCAACTATACAGTTATACACACCTTACTTATTCAAACATATACTAACACATATTTTCTCTCTTATACAATCCCTGATACAAGTTCACAATGATCCATACAGCCACTCACACATTCACTGGCTCTTATGCACAGTTATTTATATATGTCAACTCTCACATGTACTATGTTTTACATATGTACTTACTTTGACATGTAGCACTGAGATATCCATTCACTCACCAATACACTCATGCACACAGTCAACCGCCCATACAGCTGTTTCCACATGCACTTTTGAAACCAATCATCTAGTGAATCAACTGCTCACACATCCATGCACAGAGTCCTACACCTCCCAACCACCCACACACACACTCAATCTCCCATACAAATACTTGGGCAACCAATCAATAACCCATATAGTTACTCATATAGCTACTTATCAACACATGCAACAGTTTACAGAACAACAGACATAATGATGCACAAATTAAGACAATTTAGTCACTAACCCATGCACTCAGTGAGACACATTTAATCACTCACTCATACAGTCAGTCATGCACCTACTAAATCCTTCATCCAGACACTTATACATCCACTCATTCTTCAATATGTAAGACATATTTTAACTTTACAGAAACATACAGTCACTGGATGTTGTCATCAGTGATGTCATCAGTGATGTCATTTGAGATGTCATCAGTGATGTCATCAGTGATGTCACTAACCATGTCATGAATGATGTAATATGTGACATCATCAGCAGTGGATTGCGGGTGCGCGATATATAGTTAGCGCATCTAACTATATATGGAATTTCAATGGTTTTATGCGAGTAAAATAAGGTTTTGTAAATGCAAATCCCTAACTATATATGGCCTAAAACCAATGGTTTTTTCATTGAATATATATATATATATATATATATATATATATATATATATATATATATATACATGGATGTGGAGTTAAGAATAGTACATGTATACTTACCTAATTGCGCTTATCTTCTCAATATTTTGCTCCTTGATATTTTTGGCAGGATATTCTATCTAAATGAGATTTGGGTTTTCAATATTCTGTCAGTGATCCATCTGTGGTTGACTACACATTTTAATTGGTTTTCTCGATCTGTCTTAGCAGTAATGTCCAACAAAGGACTATGCATGGGGATTTTCCTTGCTCCCTCTCCAAACGGTATCCTGACATGAACTCAAGAGTGGGAACATTGAGGCTTCGAATCATGCTAGTAGCATACGTAATATAGGCTCTACAGGTGGAACAGAATGTTAAAGTTAATTAATTCCCGGACAATTCTACTATTTGGCAGCTTTGTAAGCAAGAGAGATTAAAGGGTCATTGCATTACTTGATGTCAAATACTCTTTTTGAACTGACAGATTTGTTTCAGCATGTGGTTTTCCTTGTCTGTTTCATAGAATGCAAGGTAAGCCTTTTTGGTGAGTGGGGTGTTTGGGGTGCTACTCATCTTTATGAGGTCAATGCCTGGAGAAAGTCAATTGCTCATTTTAAATTCCGTGCAGTATGACTAGCCAGTGTTTGCATCGTTCGACCTTACATTCTCAGTATAATTGTACCAAGTCATGAAGAAACAAGCTCTGGCAAAGCCAATAGCTTTTAGTGTTGATTTCCAGCCTTGTAGGGTTGTCAGTGCTTGTGCTTTTTTCATGGTTTTTATAAACTGTATAGCTAGAGGATCTAGTGGACCTCACTGAAAAAAAGCCAACGCTAAAAGCAAAGATATTATTGTTGGTCTAGAAAAGTACACTTAAGCTTAGTAGTCCCTGACCCTGAAGGGAGCTACATAGTTTGTGGATGTCCTTCTTGGGAAAATGCAGAATAGAATGCATAGTTAGGGTAGCCAATAGCTGAAGACTGGTGAACCATTGCCCATGCTCTTTGCTACCATGGTCAGAAGAAAAATATAAGTAACACAACAGATCAATGACTATAGAGAGATAAGTATTATGCATAGATAATTTCAGTAAAATCAAAAGATTGTGGCTGATACCAGAACTATAAAGGGATGGCTGTTCCCTTGCGTCGCTGAAGCTGTGCGCTAGCAGCTCTAGCAGGCAAACGTTGTTTATGGTTGCAGGTTCCTTGTATCCTTTCTGTAACATGTTTGAGAGATGCAGTCAAGCTGTTGTACTGGTTATTCTGAATATGTACATGAACAGGAACAAACCAGTTTGTTAGCTAGATTTCTTTTTTATATATCTGGTGGCAGCATTGGAAGGGGCAGGCATGTTAGGTGTTGGATTTTGCATTTCTGTATGACCCATTACTAGAGAGAAAGAAAGAGTGATTACGCCAATAGGTATGTTGTTTCTGTGTCAGAGATATCAGATGTACAGGTTTGTTCAGGATATTTTGGGGGATTAAATTAGCATTATATCTAGGAGACGGAAACTGGTTGGGCTTTGTGCCTTTTGTATGCTTATCAAATACACATAAATTGATGGGAGGAATGCTTGCATGTAGCCCAAGGGATGGCAATCGCCCCAGGTAGCATGCCAACCCATTGCTTTTTTGCCTGCCAAAGCGCCTCAGATTAGACCCAGCCATATACAAATCAGTCTTTGTCCATGTCCAATAAGAACAGTGGTCCAAGTATTTTCTAGCTACTGAGATAACATTGAAAAACAAAAAAGTGCTCATATTGGTGAACTTATAAATTCTGCTCTGTGTGACCCAGCAATTTATTTTAGATATTGAGTCTGCGATAGAGGAATCGTAATCATGTTTTATCTTGCTTACATGAGATTTTGATGTACATTTATTTATGGCTAGAAAAAATCAGGAATTTGACAAGCAGGATGATTTCTTTAATATTCTAAAATATATTGTCAGGAAAATGAGTTTAACCTACAGAGGAAGGCTAATTTATAACACCTTGTTTAGTTTAGGTTATCGACAACTAAATGGTGGACTAAGGGCCGACCAACAAGCAGAATACACACTTAGGGCAGCAGAAAACAAAACAATAATTGACTACAGTTTGATTAATGTAACTAATTTTAATATATGCTCTGAATTTCATATTATTAAAAGACCGGAGAGTCAACATTATCCAAAGAGCATTTGTTTAAACATGGAAGCTAGTATGTTCTCATTAGGAAGACAGAGTGATGAGTACATTGAACAGACAATTGGAGAATGGCTTGGAATAATTAACTAATATTTGGTTTAAATATGATCTGGGTGGATAGCAAAATAATTGAGGGAATGAGAACAATAGTAGGGTCAGCAATACGAAATGAAAGTTGGTGGCTGATTGGGAAACCTTATGGGAAAATATGTGTATCCTTGTATCATCAGCCGTCACATCTATAAATAAAATAGTCTATAAAGAGAGGCACGTAGATAAATTAATATGCAGTGGAAAAAACACAATATAAAAAAATTAAGAAACTAATACAAAAGAATCATCATGCTGAGGACATTAGAGTACTAAAAATTGAGTATAGGAAAAGAATAGCTCAAATAAAAAGGAAGAGATGTTCGGATAACTATCCAGCCATACAGTCAGGAATAAAAATGGGCAATAGTCATAAATTGCAGTCCTTAATAGCAACTGGCCTACAATAACACCAACCACAGCACTGAGACAGCTCAGATCACAGCAATCAATGACATCCAAGCCTTATTTGACAGAGGAGAATCAGCCTCCCTCATCCTCCTTGATCTCTCTGCAGCTTTTGACACCGTCTCCCACCACACACTCATCGATTTGACTTGCAGATGATGCGCTAAGATGGTTGCCATCTTTCCTGATTGGATGCGCCCAGAGAGTCTATATCCCTCCCTTCACCTTGCAAACCAAGTATGCCATCTGCGGAGTACGCCAAGGCTCATCCCTCAGCCCTTCCTTCTTCAACATCTATACCACTCACAGACATCATCAGATCTCACAACATCAACTCCTACACAGAGGACACTCAGCTCGTCCTTTCACTCTCAGCGAACCCCACCCTGATGAAGACTAACTTCCACAACTGCATGAAGAACATTGCAACATGGATGAAAGACAAATAGGGAGAAAAGTGAAGTTCTGATCTTCGGCAGACACACCGCCCTGTAACACAACTCCTGGTGGCCAGCAGAGCTCAGACCTACCGCCGAGCCAAGAGACCATGCCCGCAACCTCAGCATTATACTAAACAGTAAACTCTCCATGAAACGTCAGGTCAGCACCGTAGAATCGGCCTGCTTACTCCTCAGTAAAATATTCAGATGGGTCCCTATCAGTATAAGGAAAACTGTGACACCAGCCCTCATTCCCACCTGGCTCACCTATGGCTATCCCCTCTATGCCGGCACCACCACCAAACTCATGCAAAGATTCCAGACAATCCAGAATGAAGCAGCCAGACTGCTCCTAAACCTTCCCACGAGGAAACACATCACCCAGCACCTGAATGACCGCCTCTGGCTCCCCGTTCAGAAAAGGTGCCAGTTCAAACTCCTCATACACGCCTACAAAGCCCTCTACAATCAAGGGCCCGACCACATGAACCACTGCCTGATCTTCCACCAGCCGACCATAAACCTCTGCTTCACACAGCTTGCTCAGACACCACGTATCTGCTGCAATCGTTCCAGAGGACGCTCCTTCTCCCACCTCACCGTCAAAGCCTGGAACACCCTCCCACTCTGCCTCCACACCCCAGCCTCACTTAAACCACTTCAGGAAGAGACTTAAAACCTGGCTCTTCAGCTGAAACCTGCATCACAGCGCCTGGATGCCCCTTGGGGTGATAAACCACGCTATACAAATACTACTTGATTGATTGATTATGTAAGTATACAGCTAACTATCATATCCCGTTGGGTAAACGGAAAGATTTTATAATTGAAGTATATGAAAAAAGTCCTGACTCCCCAAAGGTCTATTTGAGGAATATGGTTTATGAGGTCTACATTATTATGCCAGAATCTGTGGAATGTTTAATAAGAAACAGCTGAGAATCCCAGAACGCAGGACCAAATCGGATACTGATATCTGCAATCAAAACAGATTTAAAAAGTTGGAGTAATGCTCCTGTATTATTATTCAATCAAGCCATTTTCCATGGCCAAGTGTTACCATCTTGGAAAAACTCCTACTTACAGACAATTTATAACAAGATAAACATTTAAAAGAGAATTTAGAAGCAGTACTTACCAATGAGCACAAAGTGATCCCACTTTTGCGGAAATCTCTCGCAGCAGTCTAAAGCCACATAAGAATAAGACTCGCAGGTTTCTATTTCCGCCCACTCCACCGCCCACCCTAAGCCAATTGGTTGAAAGAATCAATCTCTAATTTGATTCGCTTAACTTGTATCTGCCAATTCAGAAATTTCCCGGTTTCTACCTATCACGTGCTTCGATTCCGGTCTTGGCTCCTATCGATTGGTGGAACCAGTAACTCATGCTACGGACATTTTTGTGCGGAAACGCTGCTGCCGCTGCGGGCCCCGCTGATGAGAGAACCCTGAACTGCAACTCCCCCCACTCCGCTCCCCACCCCGCGGATAATTAGAACAAGCACAGAACTGCACCACAGAGGAGCCGGCGCGTGCACCAGAGGAGCGGGGCAAGGGAGCGAGAAGACACGCTGAGATGAGGTAGGAGGTGTGTGTGTAAGCGCCGGGGGTTCTGTGTGTGCGTGTGTGTATGCTCGGCAGGGGGGGGGGTTCTGTATGTGTGTGTGTATGCGCGGTGGGGGGGTTGGGCTGTATGTGTGTTGGGCATGTGTTGTGAAGAGCCTGCCGGAATCGGAGCGCGTGTTCATGCGCGCGACCTGATCCGATTCCGGCAGGCTGCGTGCGCGTAACAGTCTCTTGTCCGCTCTGCCTAGTCCTTGAAAGCAAAAAGGACTGAAACGATTACAATAGACTCGCTCTGCGACAGCAGGGGCTTTCGCCCCTGCAATCGCAGGCGCGAGACATAAAAAATGGCCGAAGTCTTACCCAAGTAGCTATTGTCCTATTTCATTGTTAGATACTGAGGGTAAATTATTTGGAAAACATCTTCAGACTTTTTTATCAGCATTGGTAGAGGATATGGGTCTTATTCTGATAAAACAAACTGGTTTTGGACTGAATTGTTCCACCATTGATAACTTAGTGGTATTACCCACATTAGTCCAGTGAATATTAGCCTTAAAACAATCTAATCTATTTGTGTACTTTGTGGATTTGGACATTTGACAAAGTCCTAAAATATAAGCTGTGAATGGAGCTACTAAGGTGGGGTATAGACGATCCCCTTTTAAACTTATTAATAGAAATGTATTTTCTACATGAGTACAAGTTAAATTGACACAGGGGCTGGGATTATTGCTAAAATTCCAAACCTAAAATGGTCTTAAACAAGGATGCATTTTGACACAATATTATTTGCACAGAATATTGTTGATTTTACCCCAATTCTAAACGAAGAGGATGGCGAACCAACAAAACGTGGGAAAAGGTAAATGTTACATTTAATATATGATAATGACTTTCGCCGACCACATCCGCAACAAAATAGCAACCATCTACATGAACTTCGATCCCCAACCCTCCGACATTCTCAGCAACCCATCGAACACAACCACCTACCACTCACTCACCACATGGGAACAACTCAGCACACCAAGTACTACCACCCTGATAAAATCCATCCACTTAGGAGCACCCACTGACACTTTCCCATATCGACTGTTCAACCTCGGAAGCAACTAAATCAGCCACCAGCACACCACCATCTTCAACGCTACTATAACCACAACCACTGCTCCTGACGCATGGAAGCACGCGGAGGTCAGGCCCCTCCTCAAGAAACCATCAGCTGACCCCAGAGATCTCCAGAACTACTGTCCCATCTCCCTCCTCCCCTTCCCCACCTAAGTCCTGGAGAAGGCCATCAACCTCCATTTCACTGGTCACTTGAAAACAAACAAACTACTGGACCCTTCCCAATCGGGCTTCAGGACAAACCACAGCAATGAGACAGCTCTGATCACAGCAGCAGATGACATCCAAGCCCTAGTAGGGGTCAGAGCGCAACTAGAACAAATGAAATCTTCGCATGGAACACCCGGAGACCCAAGGATAGAGCATTTCCTAGTGGGGGCCATGCGGAGTAAAGAGGCCCTGTCAAAGGTAATTTGGTGATTGTCTGATGTTAGGAAACCCGCATAGTGGCTGGCGCTGGACACTTTCGGGACCCTGACGGGCGCAGACGTGCTTGCCTTTGGCGTGCCAGTGGTGCCCCCGCTGTGCGCATCCTCACTGTTGCTCCCTTTGTAGGCTATTCCAGTGGCAAAGTGAACACAGGACCCACGTGTGGACATTTACTTGACCACTGAGGGCATTACGTCAAAAGCACAAAAAGTAATGGAAAGACTGCTGGCAAATATTGTGAGTAGGTCACTTGCTCACTGTGCAATTGTAACCTACCCACACCCATCTAAAGAGGACCAATCAGACCAAAACCTGGCTTGGGTCACTGGTATTCCATTTCCGAGATGATCTGGTTTGGCAGTTTGGGCTGGATTGTTCCTGTTGAAGCAGGACCAAGACTGATTTGCATACGGCTGGGCCTAATCATGGCTGGCATGGTGAGCAAAAGAACGATGATTTGGAAGAATACTCCTAGTGATTGCCAGATGTTAGGCTTATTGCTAGCATGCCTCCCTTCACCTATTGTGTGTTTGATTTAACGCTATAAGTAACTAAGGGTATGCCCAAACATTGGACTCTTACTCACTGTGCCATTGGAGCCAAGCCAAACCTGAATTAAGCGACCCAGTCAGTACGAAACCGGTCTTGGGTTGGTTGTGTTTCAGTTCAGAGAGGACCTGGTATTGCAGTTCGGCCTCGCCAGTTAGCAGCACTAGGACTGATCTACATATGGCTGGGTCTAATCCGAGATGGTGTGATGGGCAAAAGAACAAAGGGTTGGAATGCTTTCCCAAGCAATTGTCAATGGTTGGAATTATTGCCAGCATTTCTTCCATCGCCTTCTTGGGTGTTTAGTTTGTATAGGCTTAGGCCTTCTTTCATGATAAATACATGCTAGTTGGTTCGTTCAACTCTGGTTCGCGTTGTTGAAAAAGTCAAGCTTGCTCAATAGCATAGCAGCCATTAGATGTGGTAGCATGCACCAATCCTAAAAGGGCCAGACTGTGAAGAACATATTTGTTTGTGTTTCCTATCCCATTGTGTATTTGGTTCTAGTGGTCTATGTAGTAGTATGCCCTGGCAGTGCAAGCAGATTGGGTATCTGTTAACTACAGGGCTTTGACAACCTTCTTTTGACAAAAAATGAAATGTGATTCTCTTCCATTGTTTGTCAGATAGATTCTCTCCGCTGTTTAATGCATGGGAAGAAATACATTGAGCTGAATCATTGCTTGGTGTTGCCTGTGACTTTTTAAGAAATTACTTTTTGTCCTATGCTTGCTGTAGGATGATTGTGATATATTAATATGCACATATAAACGGCAATAAGTTCTGTATTTAATTAATATAAGTTGTTGTGTTTGAGCGTATGTCTATATAAGTAAATGGATTTAACTTTACATGTGTATCCTACAATGCCTGAGGGTAACAATGTGGTTGGTCTCACAGATTACCTGTGTCTGCATGTTGGCATGTCTGTATGAGAGTGAGACAACGGCAGGTTGCACACAGGATTTTCCATACAGGACTGGCAACATGGATGGGGGGGTGCATGGTACTCACTCAATCTGAATTGCAGTGTGCTGGAGAGAACTGGCCGTTCTGGCCCGGAAGCTAAAGTAATGACTTACTTGGTAAAAGAAGAGTTTAGATTTTTTGTTGTTGGAGGGAGGGGGTTCTTAGTGTATAAGGGAGACTTGGGAAAGTTGCCATCGTCAGGTAACTGAGCTTTTTGTACCTTTGTGTTGTTGGGTAGAAGACATCAAGACTTCAAAATGTGTTAATCTCTGCCTTTGTCTATGAATACATGTGCACCCAATGCTGCGACAGACCTGTGACCTGTGTGTATTGTAAGTCAATGCTGCCTCGAAAGGTGGACAGTCAAAGATCGGGGGGGGGGGGGGTGCGGGGGGACTCGTGATTGTTATCCAGTCGGCAGAGTCCTTTAAAAATTCTCCTGACTTGTCTGCTATCTTCCTTTGTTCAAAAGTCTATGCGGCTGTTACATAAAGGTACCTTGTGCAATGTTATGCAACGTTGGTGTTTATTTACACTAAGTAATTCAATGCCGGTTGAACATGGAAAACCTATTCAGTAAGTATTAAGCAGGATTGGCTATTGTAGCATGTTTAAATTGGTTGACAAATGAAGCCATTGCCAACCCTCCACTGGCTTTTATTGGCACATGAAGGGGCTTACACTGACCAGTACTTGAGTGATGTTGGCGCCTGCTCCAGTGAATAGGGATTATTTGATAGGAACATCCTACAACATTGTTTACTGGGCCTCAGTTCTCACATTAGACTGAACAAACCAGGCCACTGTTTCTCTAGATATAGGTATTCCTGTGCGCTACCACTCATCCATTGAATGCTGAGACTGACCTGAAAACTAACTTTATTGCTGAAGCTCACAGACTAGTCTTGTGCACGAGTTTATAGTTAATGCTATTATTTCTTGTGTTCCTTTTTAGTGTTCCTTGCTTTTTTGTTGGTGGGCTGGCTATGCAATAGCATGTGTTGGACTTCATTTTCTGCGCACAATTGTTTTTAGGGCCCTATGTATCAAGCCAAATTGACTTCGCAAACGCCTAAATTCGCAGAATTTTGGAGTTTGCGAATGCAATTTGGACTAATGGTATGCATCAAGCAAATCTGCTTGAAAAATAAGGAATCGCAAAAATTGCAATTCCTTACCTGCAATTGCATTTTAAGAATCACAAATTTTGCGATTCCTTAAATGCAATGTAAGAAGCCAAGAAAAAAGCAAATTGGCCTTAAGGAATTGCAAATTACCACCAACTACTAGTTGATGGTAAGTTGCGAATTCCTTTCAAAATGCATATTTTTTCATTTTTCAAAGTGCCATGTGACGTACATACATGCCCTTATGGCATGTATGTGCGCCACATGTGCACCCATGCAGATTTCAGGGGTGCAACAGGGTGTCCTTTGGACACCCCTGCACCCCTGCAAATATTCTCAATTTGCGATTAGCAAATTGCGAATCGCAAATTTCTTTAAGTGCTTCAAGGCAGTGGGGCGACGCCTTGGTGGAGGGGCCGCCAATTTTAAATTCCTGTTTCTGGAGAGATCCCTTCAACCATTGCGGTTGGTGCTGCATCTTCATGTTAGTTTAATTTTTTTTCTTCCTTGTTTGATCTCCTCCTAATGCTGGTGTTAGATCGGCCTCATTACCCCTTCAGTACCTGATCACCTGGTGAAAAGAGCTGTTTTAAAGTATAAAAAGCAAATTTGGTCTTCAGGGTACCCAAGGCAGGATCACTTTTACAGAGACCCACTCTGATTTTCCATAAGTAAGGACACAGACTTTTCGTTTTCCTTGAAGGCATAACTTCTAAGAGTAGAGTTGTGTTTTTTGCATTGCTTGCCTGTTGAGACTACACAAGAAAGGGTCTCCTATCCCTGATCATCAGTGTGTATGGAATATTTGAAAGTGGACCTAGGAGACCATTTTGGCTCATCTGCTGGCCCAGATTGGATTCCAAGAATTAAACACTGATAGCCTGCGTCCAGATTTGAAATCAGTGAACCAAAATGTATAGACTATATCGAATCCTGGGTTAAATCATGACGCTGGCCCATTCCAATTTAATCCATAGCTGCATCTCCTTAAATTGCTCCTAGTCCCCTACTTCATCAGAATGCCCAGGACTGGACAACAACTGACCCTAAAGGAGACCTGGAAATCCATGTTCCACTGGGGGTCAGTTGGGTCCTGTGAGGACTGCATGCACAGTGTGGTCTGCTAATCTCTTCCTGAAGCCTGTAAGAAGGAGCTGCACCGAGTTTTGTTTTTGGGCCTATACTCAATTAGCTGCTACAGAGAAATCATGCTCCTGTGTGGTGTACCAACACGTACATATTGGCACATGTAGTACGTTTCTCTTCAGGACTGCCTATAGACCTTGTCATTTGTTATCAAGTATAATGCAAAAGCTGTTTGTTGTGTAAAATGACATGTTTTTTATCGAATTTTGGGGGTTGAGGGGGAGATATAGACATCATTGGAAAGGGAGTGGATGGTGCTCGCTTGGGTCTATGGGTCTGACGCAAAACAATGTCCCTTCTCAGCTTTCATTTTAATTCCCAAAAGCGCCATATCTGGCTAGTGGATGTCGGCTGTGTGTTGTGGCCTATGCGCGCCCCGTCCAGGATCAGAGTCTGGAAGGTTCCTTGAGCCCCGACCTGCCGCGCGCCCCGCCCAGGTATGCATTTCATTGCCACTGACAACATAATTGACCTAAAAGTTTCTTGATTCCCTGTTAATGCACTTTTAGCGATGTACATCAGCTAAAAAAGCGCGAAATCTCTGCGATCTACATTTCAGTCGATTTCCATTTTTGCAGAAAGAGACTTCACATTATTATTCTATTTGAATAACGCTGATATCTTGAGAGATGGAAAGAGGCTTCCATTGTATACAAAAGTACTTCATTTCGATATTTTCTTTGTCTGATTATACATGATAAACACACATTAGTGACATTTCGTGCATGTTTTGAAGATAAATGGGATATCTCTTTAAACCATTCCTGACACTTCCTAACCTGTGGGCTTAATGGCATTCTCTGATTTAGTAATTTGTCTGTCAAAAAGAAAGAGAAAAGGAGAGAGAGGCAGAGCTCCGCTGACATCTCTCTTCTTGTGGGACTAAAATGGAAGGAAATCTTGCATCTTAAAGGCGCATGTTTTTTTTCTAAGAATCTTTGAAAGAGCAGTTTAGGATTAAAATGTTTTTTTTTTGTAAATTACTTATTTTGGTGTAGAAAGCATAAGAGCTCAGACATTATACCTGCTGTGAAATAGCTGCCGGTAAAAGGAAAAACAGTACCTGCGTCTTTAAAGCAGAAGTTAAAAGGAATCCAGCATGTTAAACTTGACTGATGCTGGGTATTTAGTGTCAGGTGCAGACGGGGACTGTGGCTGCTGTAACCCGGAAGAAGTAGAAATAAACTGGAAACACATGCTGGACCCTACTGTGCGTACCCCTGTGTTATCTTATTGATACACAGAATGTACAAAGGGAAATCGCAGATATGCCTAGCAGCCAAATTAAACGCAATATTGTTTCCTCATGAAACATGCGTTGCAGATGTTTGGTGAATGAGGGAAGGAGGTTCAGGCAGAAAGGGCAGAGACAGACGTTTAGAAGGTTACCAGAGGAAGTTTGACAGGGGCGTAAGCAGGGTCAAGTTTTCAGATGAAGCTGCCTTCAGTGGATATCTACACAGAAGGTTCAATAAGTAATAAAACGATTTTGAAGGCAAATTGTTTAAATTGTACCCCTGATGAAGGGCTTTTTTTTGTTTAAGATTTGAAATGCATTTAGGATTTTGGGATCGGGGAAACATGAAATTGCGATCAACGTTTGAGTGATTATTGTGAGAATATTTCAGAATATTTTTTTAGCAAAATCAAAGGATTGATGAATAAGGACTATGAAAGATCAACAAAAGAGTACGATGTAATTATTCTTAAAAAAAGATTACCAATGAAGAAAAATACGAAGAAAGTAAGAAGTCTTTCCACTCACAAAAAAATGGTGCAAAGAGAGGGGCGACACTCACCCCAGAAAGAAAAGTGCTAGTGAATATATATATATATATATATATATATATATATATATATATATATATATATATATATATATATATATATATATATATATATATATATATATATATATATATATCATAAGAACATTGCTAGAGGTCATACCAGAGGCAGAATGTGCTAAAAACATAACAGATTATTAAGTGGCAAAAGTCCACCTATGAGCATCTCGCCTTTCGCGGATAGGGAGAGGGGAGCTTGATTTGGAAGGTTTTTATGAAAAATTGGTTTTCTATTATGCTTAAAATGAAGATTGGGCGGGATTATTATTAAAAGGCCCCACCAGTTTGCATATTTACTTAGCCAAGTCTCTGCATTTTGGTATTAGGTAGTTTGAGTTGTGCTATGCTCATAACAAAGACATTTTTATTGGATTTATAGTGCTTAAATAATTTGGCTGATATTTTGTTGCCATTTCTCCTACTTGCCGTATCAGTGAAGCAGAGTGTCCTCAATGCCAAGTGTTTGTTGCATTGATTTGCAATGGTTGTCATTCATATCCTTGACCAATTGCCAGAGGATATTGCACAGGTGATTTCATTTAGACCCCCGTCATCTGCCTTGCTGTTTGTATTTAAAGAGTTTGAATTTATTTCATGAGCTTTCTGTGGTACCCGTCATATATGGGTTTGTGTTTGACGTTGCAGTAGTTTAGCGAGCATTAAACTGTCTCTAGGACCAGCTTAGTTTTTGTGTGTAACAGATGAGGAATTTTCCTAATCAGTCTCAGATAGTTGTGTACACCTTAGATCAGTGGTTCGTAACCTTATGACTTCTGTGGACCATCACTTGATCATTACTGGAATCCGGGGACCGCCACTGAATCATCATTGGAATCCAGGGACACCATTGAGCCTTTAGTGGAAGCAGAGGGACGCGACTTAAGCATGTTCTGTGATTTGAACCTCAAAACAATACACACAAATATAGAAAAAAAGCATTCATCAAACAAATACACAAATAAAGCAATATTGCATTTATATTCACAAACTAATATAAAACATTAAAATGTTCATTTTAATGGGAAGGCTCGGGCTTTTCTAAACTCCACTGGGGCCACCCATAATCCGTACTACATTCTGTTTGATGCATTTGCACTGCTTCCTTAAATCAATCTGGTGGCACCAACTTAATTTGCAGCCTCTATTTTCAAATTCCTTCAGATTTACGGAATGTTTAAAACTTTTCAGTTTTACATTCTGCTTCTTCATTTATATATACTATATTAATCTATTAATATTATCTAATTTTCTGAGCAATTGTGGACCCCCAGGTGTCCCTGATCCACAGGTTAAGAACCGCTGCCTTAGATCATAGTTGTGATTTACAGGAAAAAAATGAGAAACCGGGGCATTGTTTAGATGTACACCACTATTCACCAGAAGAAGCTCAATGGCACAGCAAATGAAGACAGATGCAATGATAGTTGTGAGTTCACAGGTTGGATCAAGGATTTGTCCCTGTTAAGACATGTGGCTCCTGTACCGTTTTTGACCTGGGAATGGTGATCTTTTACTTTTTGTAGGGTCTTAGAAATTCCGCTGAATCTGGAGAATGTGCCTTACTGTCAGATACATTTTAAACTTTGGGCCTTGAAGCAAGGTTACGATGCATTTGACCGCATATAGTCTTGTAAGAGGTTTGAGGAAAGGCAAGATTCATGGAGGGCACTCAAGGTTCATCTGTGTTTTGTTAGAAGAATCATTTGGACCAAGGGAGCGACAGCTCCATCCTTGGTCATGTGTGCTTTCTCCAGTGGCCTATCCTAATTTGTGGTCAAATATCTTGAGTTTACCCAAAAATTCCAGCAGTGTTTCGATGGCCCATTTTTCCTATTCCATTATTCTGCTCTGTGCATACTCAAATACATTCTGTGCTGTGGGTACACCCTTAAGTGAGCATGCTTGGGTGACATGGGCTGTTAAGGGCCCTTTAATAGAGAGCAGCAAAGATGTGGCCCTTTATCATCTGGTATATCTTGAGCAGGGCCAGTGGTATTATTCGATTATGGTGTTTTCTGCATAATTATAGATTTGCTGCACTTGCCGCATAATCCATAATTTTCTACATAATTTGCACCTGTTAACAAACAATGTTTCTGTCTATCTCAAACTGATCAAAGTTACTAAAAACGCTTCCACAAATGTTACCTTGCAGGGGCCGGCCTTTTGCTGCACAAAGGCAAAAAGAACAATTGATGGACGGAATGCTGAAACAATGTCATACATTCACCACAGTACAACGATCTAGGCTTTAACCATCATTTTCTTGGCCACCAGGCCATTCCAGTTTAGAGCCAGCCATATGCAAATCAGTCTTGACCCTGTGCCCAATGGGAACAGTCCAGACCAAAATTCGAGGCCGGGTCCTCCCTGAACCCGAAAAAAGCATCCTGGGACCAGTTTCACCCCTCATTAGCCAGGCTAGCTTCTCTCCAGTGGCATGGTGCGCACGGGACCCATGTCTGGGCATACCCTTTCCACTTAGGGCAACAAATGCAAAAAGAGAAATTGATGGACAGAATGCTGAAACAATGTCAAATATTCACCCCCAGTGTTTGCATTGTTTATCATTCCGTTCATTTTCTGTTCTTTTTGCTTTGCTTTTGCTGCACAAAGGCAGGTCATCTTCAATTTATGATTGCTGCAGTTGTTAAACTGATATTAATGGTTGTGAAACCATTGTATATGCAGTGTTAACATGTGTGCTCAGATTTTTTTATGCTGCATAAGTAAGGTGACTCTGCTGCATAATTTAGTGCTGCTTAAAAAATACAAAAGGAACCCGCTAGCTTCATCTCACAGGAATATTAGAGTACTCAGCAAGCAGACATGTTTCAAACATCTCACTTATTGGCTTCAGCATAGTTGGTGCTACCAGGTAATTCTCCTGGTACCACCACAAGCTGATATTTCAAACAAACTGGCTAGCTGACGGTTGTCAAAGTCAGCTTCCCCAACCAACTCTGCAGACCCATCTGCTTCTCCTCCTACAGTGCCTTCTGTTGCTCAGGCGCCTCTCTGTCCAAACATCGCTGCTCCTCATCCTGCTATGTAAATCCTTACATGATCACAGCACTATTACAAAAGACCAGAAAAGTGGCCTCAAACAGAAAGAATCCCTATAGCGACAGGGTCAATTTTATGAACTCATCATACTGTGAAGTCTGTGCGCCTACATTTACGTCAGCACGCCACTACACCGAACTCCGTCCCATATTTATAAGATGAAATATGAAGAACACCCACCCAATAGAGTTATTCAATTGCTCAAAGTCTCAATGTTAGCAATAGTAGATACACAATGACAAAGAGACTCTAGGACTTACCCTCTACTATGTATCTAAACGCAGAGCATAACTTAAAAGCACTTCTTAACATAGTCAAAACTGTTCTCTTTTAGTTTATGCAGAACAGACTCATGACAAGCTTATATTTGGGACAAATTGATTTATCTACTAATGAATAAAAGAGTATTTCTTTTAAACGAAAAGTGAATTTTCTGAAAATTGACAAGCTGATGTTTGGGGGACTAGGCTGTCACTTAGAGAGTTAGAAATTCTTGCCTCTGAGAACCTCATGTAATATCTTAGGGCCATCACAGGTCACATGGTCTTTATACAATATCAGACCTTTGAGGCCATTCCCAATAGCAGAGACTTCCTCTATGTAACAGGCCTACCCTTGCATCTGGAGGGCCGGCTCCCAATAGTTTGACATATATTTCCCTATCAAAGCTATTCGGGTTGTTCCATGCATTGATATGGAAACAGTAAACACTCATACACCTCTATTGTATCAAGGAAAGACACATTGGTCGCCGATGGGCAGGGCCGGACTGGGAACCGAAACCGGCCCTGGCAAACTGCTCAGCCAGCCCCCCTGAGGGTGGGGTGCGGGGTTCAGCCGAACTGTTTGCTAGGGCCAGTTTTGGATGATTTTGTTACAGGGGGCCGATATTGCAGACCCGCAGCAACCAAAACGCCCCCCAGGTGCCAAAAACCGGCCCCCACCCTGGTGGCCCACAAGGGAATTTCCCGGTGCCCGCAAGGGCCAGTCCGGCCCTGTCGATGGGAGTTCATGTCTCTAAATAAAAGCTGGTGGAGCCCTTCCGTACCCCTCTAGCGGAAGGACGGAGTCGTTCCATTCGCAGCTTTGTCCGCGAGCTCCTTCCCACAGCCGCACACCTACTAAGGGAAGAATTCCTCAACGTGAAAATGGCCGATGCCAACTTTTCAAGAAGCAGGTGATGATGAAATATCCGGAAGTGAAGGCAAGCCTTTCAGAGGCACATTAATACTTAATAATCACCCGTCTACAGCCAATCAAGAAGAAATCTTTAAATAGGCTGCTGGAAAGGTCAAAGCCTGAATTTTAATTGAACTACTTTAAAAACACATTAGTCAGTCAGAATAATTCTTTTCTTGCTGCGACCGATTTTTTTTTCCTTCTTCTGACAACTGAAAAACGTCAGCTGAAAATTATCCTGCATTTGATCTTATGGGGAGACCGTAACAATGCAAGTTTCGGTAAAGGTCCGCGTTCCAAAAGCATTCAGCAATATGCAGCTTAAGACCTGCACCAAAAACGTTCAGCAGGTGTTCTGGCGTGTTTTATGGCTACATAAGACCAAGAATCTCTTTAATAGTGCCTTGAGGAGGCGAGGAGCAGCAGGTCCTTTTTACTAACACAAATAACACGGTCGTGGGGAACGTTAATCGTTACCTCAAAAAACTGTAATCAAAAATTAAATTGAAAAAAAATGTATCCAGAAAATCCAAAAAGTAAAGTGAAAAAAATTTAGACAGTGAACGTAATTCAACATTACATTTTTGGGGAAACAACTCACCTCACACCCCCCCTGGCCCAATGGCAAAGGTCTCATATGCCTTTAAAAACATACAAGTATTAAAGCGTGCACCTGCCCTCAAAAGGTTTGGTTTCTGGGCCATCAGGAACTCCGACCCTCAAGTCCAGAACCATCCTTCCCTACTCTCAGGGGCCAACAAATTCAATGGGGAGTCAATGTGTAGCTAAAGGTCAGATCAAGCCGGGTAAACTTAAAGGCAAATGATCCATCTCTTCTCAACATGCAATGGAAAGATGTTCAACTCTTTAAGCAATCCCAGATTAAATGGTAACATCCGGAACTACGCGGGCCGAACACCTTATTTGCCTAAACCACGCATATGCATGGTTATGGTAAATGCGCTTTAGTGTTCGGGATGGGCGGGTACTTAAAACATGAACAGAAGCGTCAGAACGGGAAGCGGACACGGACAGGTAGGTGGGGCTGGGGCTAGGTCGTGGGGCTGGGGCCAGGTCTTGGGGTCGCTTTCAGGGGGGAGGGATCGGTGGCAAGTTTTAGGGCTCGGTCTGTGGGGGTCGGTTTTTTGGGGGTCAATGGCAGGAGCAGCTTCTCCATTAGGGCTGAGGAGCGTCGCCCCACTGCTCTCTTGCAGCGCGAGAAGCTGAAACATAAAATGGTATCTTACATACACAGAACTCAGTACGTGCCGAGTGGGACCACGAACACGTCCTCACTTTCTGACGGCGCCTGCAGTACGAGGAGTTATCCTCTCCCGTACACGCCGCCCTCGCAGCCTTTGTGAGCATCTCCGTGGGGCATTTCCGAACGAAGTATGATTTTCACAGATCTCACACAGATTTTTTGATTTCTTGAATGAATGATTCACTAGGATTATCAACAGGACCCAAAGAGATGATATAATCATTCTTTGATCTGATCATTTTTATCCAAAAACTTGTACATTGGCATTTGAGTCCTGAGCCCTGCCGGGTTGGAATTATCACCTGCGGAGCAACCTCCACAGTGAACTTGACGTAAATCATAGCCCTGAGAAGTCGCGGGAGGATTGTCCCACAGGTGACGAAACACGTGTCGGCTGGATTGCCCTTAAGAACATTAAAATTACTTTACTTTCCAAGGACCAATTGAAGAACAAAACTTTTTTGACTACTCATATGGCTTTGTTTTTGTTGCGAATGTTATTTAGTGTCTAAACAGACACCACTTGTTATATTTAAATGTTGTGTGCAAGGGTATTGTGCTGATAAATACCATTTTATGTTTCTACTTCTCGTGCTGCGAGAAAGCAGAAGGGTATGCCTGGTTGGGGGTGGGCATGCGAGTGGGCGAGTCGGGGACGAGTGGCTTGACCAATGCTGTGGGCCCTGACTGTTTGGTCAGCCCTCTGGGGCCGACCAAACCAGTCATGTGCACTCTGGATTTTCTCTATGTAGGCTGCACGCAGCCTACATAGAGAAAATGGCCTCCCCATAGGCGCCAAACTGGGCGCCAACCTCACCAATCACAACGCTGACATTGCAGCATTGTGATTGGCTTGGGGGGGGAGGAATGCCTTCTTCCTGTTCCTGCCGGAGGCAGGAGAGCAGGAAAGCAGCAGGAAAATGCGGGACCCAACCAGGAGTGGAGGTGGTGCGGGACCCGTAAGGTAAGTTTTAAAACCAAAATGTTACCCCCCCCCCGAAACCCAGCGCGACCCCCCCGGCGAGTCATGGTGGCCCGACTGGTCGGTGGCAAGATTTTAGGGCTCAGGGAGGGGGAGGGAGTGAGTTAAGGAGGTGGCAATTTTTTAGGCCTTAGGGCAAGAGGAGGGGTGTTGGTGTAGCTTTAAGGGCTGGGTTTGGGGGTGTATTTTAGGAATGGGGCATATTTAGTGCTCCGGGCGGGGGGGCCAGGTACTGGGTTTGTAATTTAGGGCTTAGGGCGGGGCAGGAAGAGGGTTTGTAATGTAGGTCTTAGGGCAGGGGGGCAGGTAGGGGGTTTGTAATTTAGGGCTTAGGGCGGGGCAGGTAGGGAGTTTGTAATGTAGGGCTTAGGGCGGGGGCAGGTAGGGGGTTTGTAATTTAGGTTTAGGGCATGGGGAGGGGGGCCAGAGAAGTTGCGAACTTACCCACGCATACACCCTTACCATTCCTGCCTTTAACATGAAACTGCGTGGTAAAATAATTCATGGTAAACTTTCATTTGTAGTTCGGGCTTTGTGGTAGAGGTACGCGTGGTTGAGCCTGGCGTGTCTCTATCTTACAACCCAGATTAATAGCCCAAGTCAAGTGCAAACATGACCTACCAACCACTGACCCATCCACCCCTCATAGGGGCTCCTTAGAAAAGGCTACCAAAGAGACCCCAACAACGTCCATTCTTCGAATAAGTCTCCCTCCTCAGGAAGATCACAAAACGAGGTTAAAGCCATCAACAAACAAGACCTTCTCAATTGCTGCCTTAATGCAGTTCATTGAAACGTTCATTACCCTTAAAAGGTTCCCATGACTCTGAGACCTCGTCCTGGCGATCATACAGATATTACAAATGGGAACGAATGAGCCAAGGTGCAGAGAATTAAATACCAAACATTAAGACAATCAATCAATCATGATTTGTAGAACGAGGCTGCTTCACCCATGAGGGTCTCAAGGCTCTGAATAAATCATGCTGCCTGTGCTCCTATTGGTTGAACATCCAGTTCTTGAGGTCCTTCCTGCACGGCTGGAGCGGTGGGGAGGCTCTGAGGTGTAGGGGGAGGTTGTTCCAAGCCTTAGCCACCAAGCTGCCAGACAGGTGACACTGCCCAGTCTTTTAAAGGTGATTAACACCAACATTCATGATGACCAGGGTGTTCACGTCTCACTGTAAAGGCATTGTTTCTTTGTTGGTTTCATGTACATTTACTTATAAGAGAGAACAATATTTAACTGAAGCGTGCCATTAATCATGCTTTTTTGGTTGGGAAGTGTCTCCTTTGGGGACTCAACAACTAAAAATAAGCATTTCCCAAAAGAAATAGGTCTGGAACTGTATATTGGTCTTTTGGATTCTCAATGTGTTTGTTTGTGAATTGTTCTGTATGAATACAAGTGATGCAAGTGTAAACCAGTAACAGTAATGGAGGATCTGCCAGTCTGTCACCTAAGTTAAATGAGCACTGTCTAAAAGCAAAAATATTTTTTAACATAAAAGCACACTTTGCAGCTCAAGTCCGTTTCACTGAAAGGGACTGCGTATTGTGCGATATGCACATTATACAAGAGCGCGTTTTAGTCGGTAGGTTACGTTTGTTCTTATTGTTGAATCTAAATAGTTCTCTATTGTATTGTATTGCAGCATTAAGATAGCACTTTCTTTCCCTATGTGGGTAATGAAGCACTTGCCTACATGAGCAGCATGCTACACCATGTAGGGTTTGTGGTCGGCACGATGTTTTTTTTTTTTTATCCTAGGAGTGTCTTCTTTCCATGCCATACATGAGTACTACCGAGGTGCAGTTATCGTATTATGAGATTCAACACGTAGCAGTGTGTAATAATTCCCTATGGTAGAGCAGGATATGGAGAAATGGAAGGGTACCTTGCTTAGGGCCCGATGTAGGTAAATCTCATTTACCGACTCTAGAATACCGAATTTTACCGATTCGGTAAATGAGATGTTGGAAATAATTCGGTAATTTTTACCGAATCGGTATTTACCGATTCGGTAATTGCCATTTATTCCTATGGGCCTTGAGGCGCATAGGAATCAATGTCAATTACCGAATCGGTAAATACAGATTCGGTAAAATTACCGAATTGTCAAAGGAGACAGGGCGTCACTTTGACACCCTGTTGCACCCCTGATTCTGGCTTGTGTGCCATGTGGCACACATACATGCCCTAAGGGCATGTATGTGTGTCACATAGCACAGGTGTACATGCACAGATGTGCATGTACACTGGAATTTGTTATTTACCACAAAATATTATTTCGTGGTAAATAACGAATTGTTAAGGGCTTGTGGCACTGTTTTCAGTGCCACCTACATCTAGATTTACCAATTCGGTAAATTTACCGATTCGGTATTTTACCGAATCAGTAAATTTACCGATTCTGTAAAATTTAAGGCCCCCACATCTCAAAAACCAAATACCGGTTGGTAACGGCCGAAATCGGCCGTTACCAACCGGTATTTGGTGTCCTACATCGGGCCCTTACTTGAAGTACTGTAAGGTGGAATCAATCACCTTGTTTTGGATGGCATGAATACAGGTTGAATGGGAAGTGTGTTTTAATTTGATTGATGTCATTTTCCTTCTAATTGATATGGGATATGTAATCAGTAGTTTGATGCTCCTTGATGGTTCCTCTTTGCATGACAAAATGCAATAATATGCAGCAATGGGATTGAGGGCTTGCCATTTCTATTTTCATTATGAGCATTAATATAAATGATTGCATCAGCTGACTTCCTCCAACTAGATATGCAAGCGAGGCTGAAGTTTAAAGTCTACAATTAATGATTTCTTTTGAGTAGATTTTTGTATGTGTAAGTTTTCACTGATCTTAGAATTAATAAATTCATCAGAAAAATATATATTTTTTTATATACGTAATGAATTGTGAAGAAACAAATTAATCGATTTAATCTTGTACATGTAGTAATTCTACCATGTCTTGTAAATCTGTGAGCACATGTGCACTTTCTCCTTTAAAAATCATCTGTAAAGAGACCACACCCATCTATGAGCAAGGCTCCAGGTTGGAGCCAAAACGCGTTGGGTCCAACTTTGCCAAATAAATCAGTTTTGTATCACTAAAACTCTAGTTGTGGCCATAAGCGTTTTTCTTTTTGTGTGGAGAGGGAGTGTTGGCGATGGAAGTGCATAACTATATAACGACCCATAGGTCAGTCCTGTTTTTGCCTACCCGCATAGTGAAAGCAGTTTACGGATTGAGCTGTTTGCCATTCATGGGTTGTAAGCTGAGGACTGCACTTGAGGTTGTGACTGTTTTCTGCTCCACTGCTGTAAATTTTGAGTCTCCCACTTTGAACGAGGCAAATAACATCCAAACAACATGTTTTTGTGTTATTATCACATAACTCGAAGTGATGTTCCACTCCAGCACTGCGTGCAAATTTACTCTTTTAAAAACATCATGCCTTTCTAGAGACGAATAGAAAAGGAACAGACATTTTTAAAAGAAAATGTAATTTCACGTGATTTTCTCATGCATATTTTCCACTAGGTGGAAAATCTCCATGGGTACATTTTGTGAAATTGGAGCATCTGAAGTCTTTACCCATCCAAAAATACTTCTGGTATGTTTTTGTATATCCCAAAAACGTTGCAAACGTTCTCCAAATGTAGTGAACATACAAGAGTGGACTTCTTAATTTTAAAACCCGACCTTTGTGTATTGCACCACTAGGGTTTGTGCTAGTCCCACCAGTTAAGCAAAAGTTAGTATTAGCACACCACATTACAAGTGGCTCTTAGTAACCAAGCACATAAAAGTAATGCTCACAGGTGCCATTAGTAAGCAGCTGCCTGCTTTTTTCTGTGTCTTTCTGGAAATGCTGGGGTAAAAACACACCTTGAAAATGATATTAACATATTGCATTCACGATTTATTGCTGTATTGCAAATGAGTGGTTCAGAAAACGAGGCACTCTACACCACCAACATATAAGGTCCCTACTCGTTACAAGAGCTTCAGAGCTCATTTATTTATTTTTGGTCTTTTACAGTGCACACCCCATAGAGTTTCACATTTTTGTACAATCTGAGTTAAGATTTCGATGGCAAACAAGTGTATACCAGTTGGTAGACCGTGGCGGCTCCTCTGCTAAGGCAGAGAAACGTCGCACTACTGCTTTGCAGCAGTGAAAGAAAGAAAAAATAAAATGATAATACATTTACATTATTATCATTTTATTTTTTCCTGCCGGGGCAGCATGCAGGCGGGAAGGGGCGGGGCTTCTCTGCTCATAGAGCAGGGCATGGGAGGAGTTGTGGGCACACTGAAGTGCGCATGACGCTTTGGCCGGCTGTCTCGGGCTGGCCAAACAGTCATGTGCATTTAGCATGTTCTCTACCCAGAATGCATTACAGCCTTGGTGGAGAACATGTCCAGGCCCCCAGTCCCTGTCTAAGCACCAAACTATGGCACTCAGACCAATCACAATGCTGCATTGCAGCAATGTGATTGGCTTAGAGGAGCAAATCACAATGCTGCCACCCCAGATTCGTGCCGGACGCCACTGTTTGTAGAGGCGAGCAGAGGAAATTAGGAATTAGGAAATAACATGTCTCTAGCATGCAGAATTAGATCGCGTGCACAATATATATGCAACAAAGGCACACAGTGGTCAAAGTGAGTCTTGTAACAGCATTATACAATTAGAGCTAAAACGAAATATTCATGCACAGATTGAAATAGCTGAGCCTGAGGTAGGGTGACCAGACATTGAGCAGTCCCCAGAAGCCGTCTGTGTAGTATTCATCATGCAAGGCGCGAAACAATAATATAGGACGAGCTTGACGTTATAAACACCAACAGTTGAGTGCTGCTCTTCTTTTGGGATTCATCATGGATAATCTGACCGGAAGGTGATGGAAGTGGACTAGTGGTATCACCGGCATCCAGAACCAGATGGAAGTGTACTGATGGTGTCACCAGCAGCGAGAACAAGATGGAATTGAACTAGTGGTTTCACCACCAGCCGGAAGCGGATGAAAATGTACCTGTGATATCGCCACTAACCAGAACCAGGTGGTAGTGTGCTTGTGGTGTCTCCATGAGCCTGAGTAGATGGAATCAGCGTACTGGCGGAACCAACACCAGCCAGAACCAGAAGGAATCATATTGGCCAACAGCAGAACCAGAGGGGAGTCTGCTGGCGGTATCACCACCACCCGGAACCCGATGAAATTGTACTGGTGCTGCGACCACTATCCACAACTAGATTGACGTCTACTGCCAGTGTCAATTGCAACCAGAACCAGGACAGATCCCGGTGGTATCACACCTGCCGCAACCAGATGGAAGCATACTGGCGCTGCCACCGCCTGCCCGAACAGATGGAAGTGTGCTGCTGGCGCGTCCGCCATTCTTCGGCAGGTGGCTCTGTACCATCAGTGCCTTTTTTCCTCCAGGTGATCCAAGGCTCCTAAGTGCCCAAATTTAGCTATTTTCATTCCCTGTCAAATGAATCCCGTCCCATTATGTGACTGATTTTTCATTTTCTCTCTCTCCCTCGTCCTCAGTCTGCTGTTCTGCCCCCTCCTCTCCCCCATGCCCTCCCCCAATTACCAGCGGCCTTGCTCTCCCGCTGCCTCCCAACTCCAAGAATGGAGACGATCAGCCCCCCGAGACCGGCTTTTCGCTCCCAACTTGTCAGCTTCAATCTGTTACGTTTTGGTGTGAAATTTGCAGCGGGGTGTGGGGCAAGAAAGGTCATCCCCGACCCAGGACTGGTGTTAGTTATTCATCTGCTTTCGCCTTTGTGTTCCTCTCGCTCGCTATAGGCCTGGCTTTTGTGTGGCGAACACTGTTTGAAGGTGTCCGTAGGCCCAGGGAGGCAAAGGGGAGAGGCCGCCCCTGTTTTAAGTGTGTCCCCTGCCTAGACACAGCATGGTGGCCATAGGGACATCCCTCACACAGCCATTGAAAGCAAGCAGCCTCCCAATTTGCTGGGAAACGCTTTGTATCTGTTGTTTCTGCACAGTTTGTTTAGATTTAAAAAAAGCTGAAGGCCTGATTTACAGTGGCAATTTTTGCTGGAGATATCAGGTTATGGCATGACAAGGATCCCTTTATGCCCCTCAGGCATACACAAAAGGAAACCTTGCAGGGGTAAATACATTGTACCATTACGCATTGGTAAATTACCAATCCATAATGTATACAATTGCACAGAAAAAAATCCCACTTAAAGAATGGGGAGTGGGCGAACCAAAGCTTGGTGTGACTTGAGAGCGTGCGATTGTACAACAGGGTTGCCTTTCCCCCAATGTGTAATTTTTTTTTGTCTGGACACATTTCCAAATAGAGGAAAAGCTTTTTTTTAAGTTACATTATTTACTCCAGTAGTATAATACTTTCCAAATGCACTACTGCTAAATTTGGTTAATAGGGCAAATTGTTAATCTGCACCCATGCACATGAGTATTTTTGCACATTTACAATTCCCATTGAGACCAGAGCCCTAAATGTATAAAAGACCTAAATAAGTCTTTTCTGCTGGACACGGGGAGATTAAGTGATTTGCCCAGAATCACAGGATGCTGAGCGTCCCTGCCGAGACTCGAACCTGGTTCCCCAGCTTCGAGGCCACATCCTCTCCCCAAGTTGTTTTATTTTAACAGAAGGCAGTTCGTCTCATTCTTCCCTTTAGCTGTTTTTTCACAGAGTAGGATTTATTGATGGTGTGTCTTACTGTGAACGAATGACACGACTTATAGAAGGCCAGAGAGTGGAGGGGTTGAGTACGAGTGACTATTCATTTGACAGGCACTTCTTCACCACCCCGACTTGATTTCCTTTTAAAAAGCCACGTGTTGACAACTTGCTGGTTGTAATGCCGTCCTTCAACAGGTAGCGTCATGAAGTTGCCTGCGTGTCTGCCAACACTGGAAATCTTCAATAAGGGCAATTTGGAGCAGGATCAAAGAAATGTCTTAACTTGGCATGGATCTGCAGTGGAGCATTTTCAGAGGGAGAACATCAAAATGAATAATGCTTGTGTCTGAAAAAGAGAGAAGCCCCACCCTTTCCAGCCAGCCAAAAATATGGAGAATTAACTGATATTCCTCTTTGCTATGTTCAGCACATCTGTCCTAAAGTGTTTATTGAAAAAACTTTGACATTTTAGATAAACAATCTATTGATAACTCAGCTATAAACTGGCTATGCTTTCTTGCGTTTTATAATGTTCTACATTATTTCAAATAAAAAACAGCAAAGTAATGAGAACTAAAAAAGGTTTAGCAAGTTGGATCAAATTGCAATTCTTTGGAAGTGCAAGAGAGGAGTGAAAGATGGTATATAAATTTGGTATACAGATATCTTTGTTTACAAACTAGCTCCTCACAAACATGACATGGGGCATCTAGAGTGCCTATTTATTTAATATAGCTTAATATAGCTCCTGAAGAATCTACTTAGTCGCTGGTTTTGCAAATTTTTATTTTCATATTTTACTCTTTTTGTTTCATAGCCCTTTAATGGGGCCCACTTTGTCACATACTACATTTTCACAGTCTAATCCAGTTTGAAGCATGCGCTGTCTCTCTGAGCATCAAGTGCACATTCCAGAGGCTACCAAATGTGAACAAGTTATTTTCTGTTGAAGCCCTGTACTGGGGTATGGTTGTAAAACATGTGTCTGTTCTCAAAGTGTTTCGTAGAATGCCCCTGCAGGAGTTACAAGGATGTTAAAGTTGCATCATGGCTCCCTATAGAGCCCATTTACACCCTTCTGGGAGATGATGAACCACTCACCATCAGTGGAGAAGTGTGGCTCACTGGTTAGAGGAGGCAGACCTGGAAGCAGAGGTCAGCCCGGGACCAGGGTTCAATTCCCGGCTCGGCAGGGTCTTGAGTCCTAAAATGTCCATGGACTCGACAATTCTCGCTCCGGTGCCTACTCGATTCACAGGTTCACACTCAGCGACTCTGGGCAATAGCTTGCTTAATCTCCACAACGGCCCCTCGCGGCGGGATGCCTGGCTTTCACCTTGCGTATACCCTGCCGGGGTTATCTCACAGGGGAATACCAGGGCGGGTTCCCTAAGCAAGCGCTTAGAAACCGCTCAGTGATTTGCGCTATATAAATTCCTGTACATTTACATTTACAATGCTAGCAATTACATCCTTATCTGAGAGTTGAACTTCCACCTCAATGACCCCAACTCAAAAGCACTCATCAAAGACCTTTGAAGCCTGGGTCTCACCCAACGAGAATAGGGACCCATCCACACCACCAGACAACTCCTGGACTGAATTTTCACCACTTTTGACAACATCCAAGTCGACCAACCTACACCAGTCCCCTGGGCAGACCACGCCTGTGGAAAGTTTATCATCCCTATCCTGGTCCAATTCAGACACTCACCACTGCCAGATCAACCAGCTGAAACTGGAATAGCATCACTAATTTGGATTTAAGCACCGCTTCCAACAATGACTGACCCAAACACAACAACAGCCTCCACAAAGCCATCAACAATTTTAACAATTGGATAAACTCCTGCACTGACCCTCTGGCACCCTTCAAACACAGCAATACAAGATCCAGACCCCATGTCAGCTAGTACAGAGAGGAACTCAGACAGATGAAACGCCACTGCAAATAATTTGAGCGCAAATGGAGAATGAGCCAGGATAATGCAGACAGGAGCATGTTAAAATTCTCTCTAAAAAGCTACCACCAAATGATCCTTACCACCAAACGCAATAATCTGGCAGACTTCAGTGATGGCAGAGCACCAACAGAAGCAAAGAAATGTTCACAGTTGTGAAAGATTTCACCTGACCAGCATCCACCTCCAACTCAGTCACCCTCTCGCAGGACTTCTGCAACAATCTTTCTCAATTTCTTCAGCAACAAAATGAGGCTCCCTCCTCATCCTCATCTAAAGTCTACATGACATTGGAATCCACGGACACGCACGCCAATGGATCGGCTCCTTCCTGACTGGAAGGACCTAATAAGTTAGCCTGGCATCATACACTCAAATGCCTGTGATGCCAGCGACCTCATCTGTGCACTTCCACAAGGAACCTCCGTGAGCCCAACCCTCTTCAATGCATACATGAACTCTCTAGCCATTATCATCCGGTCTCCTGACATCAACATACTCTCCTGTGCTGACAACATGCAACTCATTCTCTCCCTCATGGACAAGATATCCAGTACCCGGATCAAGTTCAATGTATGCGAGACTGAAATTACCCATCGGGGACCAAATGTCTATAACCGATCACAGACAAGACAGAAATTGTGATAATCACTAAAAGCACATCACTGTGGGACTCCATCTGGTGGCCAAAAGGTCTAGGACCAAAACCAACCCCCAGCACCCACACCAAGAACCTCAGGATCATCATCGACTGCAAACTCGGCATGACCACCCATGTCAAAACCTTCACCGCCTCATGCTTTCATACCCTGAAGATGCTGACGAAGATTGTCTCCCAATCAGCAGCTGGAAAACCATCACACACACCCTTGTTAGAAGAAAGCTGGACTATAGGAGCACCCACTAAGCTGGGATCAACAAATATCTCCATGGATAGCTGCAGACCATTCGGAAATTGACGGCCAGAATCACGCTCAACCTCCCACGCCACATTCATATCGTGCCTCACCTGAAGGAGCTCCACTGGCTCCACATTTACAAACAAGTGCAATTCACCCTGCTTACCCACACTTTCAAGACACTACATAACACTGGCCCAGCATACCTCAACAATCACATCTGCTTTCACAAACTTTCCAGACACCTCTCTTCTGAAAAATAAGATTTGGTTGTTGAGCCTTCTCCTATATCGCTCCTAAAGTGTGGAACGACTTGCCGCTACACATAAGAGCCTCCTCCTCACTTCTTGAATTCCGCAAGAAGCTGAAGACCTGGCTTTTCAAGTAGTCCCATTAATCTAGGCCGTGGTGGCTGCTATAGGGCTATAGTAGAGGGGCAGGCGGGGGTAAAAAAAATAAAGAAAACAGCACTTACCTGGCCGCTGCCTCTCCTCTGTTCTTTTTCCGTCAAAGACGCTGCAACAGGAAGCACCCAGGCTTCCAGTCTCTCCCAGCCAATCACGACGTTGTGGATAGCTGCGTTGTGATTGGACTGAGCACAGTGTTTCGGCGCTCAGAGAGGGAGTGGAAGATGGGCATGTTCTCCACCCGATTCAGAAATGGGGGTGGGTGGAGAACATGCAAAGTGCGCATGATGGTTTGGCCGGCCCAAGATGGCCGGCCAATTCGAATGCACACTTAAGTGCCCATACCACTCCTCCCCCTGCTGGCTGACAGCCCAGCCCACCACGCCCCTTAAAAAAAAACTAGGCCAGTACCGTAAAAGTAAAATTATAATGACGTTATGTTACTATCATTTATTTTTTGTGTGGGTTGACGCTCCTCCGCCTTAGCGGAGGAGCCGCCGCTGGATCTAGGTGTGATTACGGAGCCCTCCTTAGCTCATGCCTGGGGTAGCAAACCAATACAAGGAATAGCAGATGTGCCATCTTATGAAGTGAACTCTGGTTTGACCATACCAACCATGAGGTGGGCCTAGCCGGTAAACTCCACATTTCTCCAAAAATATAATCCAGAAATAGAACAGCAAAACTTAAATGCATTATACGTGTCAAATTCAATACACCAGAGAAAGACACAACACTCTCCCATCCCCAAAGAAAACCACGAATGAGGGATGGACAAATGGGAGAAAGAATATACTTCAGCAGGAGGCTGTTTAGGGGGCAAAACTAGTTCTCTAGGGCAGAGAGTGGGAGAGGCAGAAGTGCCCAGGCTGCAAGTTATAGAGCATTAGGGCCCCTGCTTTCTCCACAGTGCACTACAGGCACATGCTAGCAGACCTGCCAGTCGGGCCCACCTCGCCATGACCTAGGGGCGCTCAGCCAGGGGCTGTAGAGGTGGCCCTGTTCTCCATGCAGGCTGTAAAGCAACCCGCATGGACGAGTGGGAAAGTGCGCATGACTGGTTTGTGAGGGCCGAGAGGACCGACCAAACAGTCTCTGCACACTTTTAGGAGTGGGCAAACCACTCCTCCCCTGCCCTGCTCGAGAGCAGCACTGCCCGTCCGCAAAGCAGCCAAACATATAATGATAATAAATAACTGAAAGCCCCTTTTGGCCTGCAAAACTTCCATCCTTTAGTATTGATGGTGATGCATTTGGCCACAAAAGAGCACCTGCCTGCTTTTAGTGGACGCGTACCATTATAGTGCCTCTCTCTAACGTTGTAGCCCTACTCAAGAAACAAAAACAAAAAAAACCCTGTCCACAAACACCATTCCTTAAAAATAATCTGTGTTTTCCCCGAGCCAGTGCAATCTTCGAAAGGGCAGAGGATACATTTAAATGCTCGTCTCCGGGAGTCTGGGTTCTCGCGCGTGATTGGGCCGCCTTTTAAGCCCCTGGAGGGCGTTGTGTTTTCATTCCCAGCGCTGCACCCGGCGCGCATTAGGACAACCTGAAGAAAGGGCTACGATTGGCCCTTTTGTCTTGGCAAATAATGGATCGGCTAATCGAGCGTCCTTGATCTTGGAGCGGGCGATAAAGGCCAGGGCACCCGGTGAACCCCTCCCAAAGGCCGAGGTCCCTCGCAGTGCACGGACGGCTTGTGTGGAGACTGAAGAGGAGGGGAGGGGAGGCGGGGGCTGAAGCAAAGGCTGCTGGAAACCTTTTAATTAGCACTAATTACCTCAGCCGAACAGCATTGGGGGTATGAAAGGATTTGTGTCAGCAAGTGGGAGATCAAAGATTGCAGAGCTCCGCATTTTAATCTGTCGGCCATAAAAAGGAATAGGGGTGCTCTGCTGTAATGGGGCCCAGGAGAATGACAGCCCAGGTGGTTCGGGCCCTAATCCCTTCTCCGCGTCGGGAGCCTTAGGCCCAGTCCCACTTACATAATAAGATGTTTTCCGTTTTGTGCCTTTCTTACTGCTGAGGACTCTGTTTTATGCATTCTTCTTAGTATCACTTACGTAGGGTCAAATGAGTTAGCGTTGTGTTTAATTGTTTCATTTAGTGTCTTAAACTCGATTATGGAACTTGGTGTGTGGGGTGCCGAGCATCATCGTTGCTTGATTCGAGGCGGAGGTTGTGCAGTTCCCCCTTCAGTGCATGTGCAGTTTAGATTAGGGACGTAGGGAGCAGTTTGACGATGGAGTGGTGGACTGAGCGTGGACGGGATGAAGGTCATAGAATAAAGGCGGAACATGGACGACAGTTGTAAGGAGGTGCGAGAGATCAATGGCTAGATGTACGACCATTGAATTCTGCGACTCGCTAATTGCGAGTCGCAATTTGTGAGTCACCAAATTCAATGTACAACAGTGTCTCAGACACTGTTTGCGATTCTCAATGGGGTCGCAAATTACATACCTCATGAATATGAATGAGGCTGTTGCAATTTGCGACCCCATTGGTAACGACTAGTAATCTCCGGGATGGTGGCCTGCAGACCACCATGTCTGGGACTGCTTTGTCAATAAAGTATTTTTTTAAAACGTAAAGGAAAACGGGATGTATTTTTTAAAAAAAATGAAACTTTCCATTTTCATTTTTAAAGGGCAGGCAGTGGACCCTGGGACCACTGCCTGCTCTTGAAAAATATTTGTGCACCCATTCACAAATCGGAAGGGGTCCCCTGGGGACACCTTCCCGTTTGCTAATGGTTTATCACCTACTTGAAGTAGGTGGTAAACGGCAATTTTTTTACGGCCGCAAATGTCGTTGCAAAACACTCATACATGGCATTTGCACTCGCTATTAGGAAGGGATGCCCTTGGCACGCCTCTTCCAAATAGCGACTCGCTAACCCTATTTTGCGAGTTGCTAATAGATTAGCGACTTGCAAAATAGGGTTAGTACATTGTGCATCCGTTTTTTGCGGTCGCAAACGGGCCAAATGCTCCATTGCAACCGCAAAAAACGGTTGTACATCTGGCCCCTTGTTTTTTGTGTCTGGAAGTGACTGTGGTGTGAGTCTGAGCATTGCGACAATGGTGCAGACTTGACCTCCACCGACAGTAGCAAAAAGTTGCACAACTTGTATGTAATTTTTGACAATGCCCTATGCTTTTCTTCTGGAATCGGTTCAGCTATGAATAACCAGTTCTTTCATTTACACCAGTGTATTATCCTAAAAGGGGGAGGATGCGTGATATTTCTTGTGCATTTATCTATGCATCTTCCCTATTTGCACGTTCTTCACCTAATGCTTTATTCCACCTTGCATTCATATATGTTGATGTAATTTCTCTTTATATGTTTCCACATGTAAATCTTTTATTCTACCTTGCATTCTTATATTTTTGTGTTTTATAAAGGGGGAGGATAAAAACATACACAGGATACTACTGCCAGCCATAAGGGATTTTTCCTCTTCTTCTTCCTTGAAATGCATTTAGGCTTGGCATAACATAAA
Organism: Lissotriton vulgaris; assembly: GCF_964263255.1. NCBI lineage: Eukaryota > Metazoa > Chordata > Amphibia > Caudata > Salamandridae > Lissotriton > Lissotriton vulgaris. Next base: position 661,134,022 of record NC_141693.1, read on the forward strand.
ATTAAACAATAAATGGCATTAAGACAACACTTGTGAGAGGTGTGGATTTACATTTTGCAAATAAAGTGGGGAGTTGGGACAGGTTTGTTAGATTATTTAGAGCATTTGTTAAAGGACTTGAAAATCCCACCAATCAAGATATCAAATGCCAGACCTAGCAATGATGGGGGTGGGGTCTGTTTAGTGTTTTCTTCTTAGATTACATACCTAAAGCCTTGTGTTGTTTGACTTGACTAAGATGTCAAAGTTGACAGTAAAATGATCCTGCTTTACATGGAAACACTTGGTATTTGCCATCAAGGCCAATTCCTGATATTGCCTTTTGTCTGTGATGCCCGCTGTTGCAATGATGTATTCAACCCAGATCTGTGACTGGGGGTGAGTGTCTGGAAAGTTTCAGCGCCCCGTCAATCATCTGCTTGTGTTTTCTTTGTTTGCCCTAAGTTGGCAGGGTATGCCCAGACATAGGTCCCTTGCTCAGTTTGCCACCAGACTCAAGCTAGCCTGGCCGATGAGGGGTGTTACCCCAAAACCAGTGCCAGTATTCTTGTTTCCGGTTCAGCGATGACCTGGCTTGGCAGTTCGCGCAGAACAGGAACAGGGTCAAGACTGATTTGCATATGGCTGGGTCTGAACTGGGGTGGTAAAGTGAGCAAAAGTACGATGATGGATCCAACCCAGATCTGTGACTGGGGTGTGAGTGTCTGAAAAGTTTCTGCGCGCCGTCTATCATCTCCTTGTGTTTGCTATGTTGCGTGGCAGATCTGAAGCATCCTGCAAGAATACAGATACCTTGAGGCTGCATGTTGAACAACTATTTTTGGGGTGCAGTAAATGCCTGAACATGAAACACACACATGAGCAAAGTTGACCTCTCTCAGTCACAAGGGTTTAAACAAATAGACAACACAGTTTCACACTTTATGTATGCAACTGACAGCATATCAGTGCTGCTATAATGTCACAGACTACTGAGTGACTGCATAAAGACCCTGCTCTTGTCAAGTGTGACACCTTCAACTAATCTAAGCTTTTAAACAAACATCACTTTGTCTACTGTGACTGGTAGTTAACTGACCTCATTAAAAGCATGGTCTTAGGACTGCCAACCTATAAGTAATATTTGCTCAAAAGACAGCACTTATTGCAGTTGGTAAACACACATGAGTAGCTTTTTTCTATCCTTGTTTTTTTATTTGAATTCTGTTACATACGGTTTTGCTCATCAAATGAAAAACACTGAGCTACAGGCCAGATATTCGAAAACGCAGGTTGCAATTAGTGTGTGGAAAGTCATATAATTTTGGCGGTGTGACCTAAGTAACAATAGGTCGAAAAAAGTCTCAGGACATTGCAGAATGATCTGCCTAATTAATGGGAACTAGTCTTGTCACTGTTTGCAACACTGTGATTGTCTACAAATACAGGGATGGTGGGGTTGGGGGGCGCTTGAGGGTGCCAGGCAAGATGGCCGCACTTTAGTGAAGCTCTGTCCGGCTGATCCTTAGTCCGTCAAGTGTCCGCCCAAAATCGATGCATCGCTTTCTGCAAAACTTCTGCTCTGCACAGCGAATCTCTCCTGCTGCTGTTGTGGACATTAGTGCTCCCCTGAGGGCTTTGAGGTAGCCATAAACTAAAGTACGAGTAAAGGCCGGCGGGAGGCAAGATGGTGACCGTTGGTGCCTGGAAGTAACTTGCCTCGCTGCCTGCTACACTGTGAGCCGAGGTTCAAGAGAAGGCTAGCAGGTCATACTTGCGCAGTCTTCCGCCTGACGGAGAGCATGGTGGCTATCTGCTCGTTTCGCCAGGGGGTTGGCGGAGAAGAGTGGACCCCCCTTCGCGCCATAATCAGCATAACCCGGGGATTGGCGCGGAGGGCGGCGGCCTTGGGTGCCAACCCCGATTGCGAGCTGCTGACACCTTTGCCATGGGAGTACGGCGGAGCAGGGGTGGTGAGGGCGACCACTGTATTTGTCTGGAACAGTGAGGTGTGGGGTCCCTGCCTGGGGCCTCCCGGTGCGCTTGGGGGCCAGAGGAGCTATAGCCTGAATGTCTGCACACATCGGTGCAGACTCTGCCTGGTGGACCGGCTTGAGGTGTGACAGACTCCTGGTGTGTCCGGGCCGGCGCTGCGGGGGGCTGTCGGCGCCTGCTGCAGCTGGTAGTGAGTGGGGTGCAGCCTAGCTTTGGGCCTGTGGCTGCGGTGGCAGGTGTGGGCCTAAGCACTGGGTCCCATTCTGTGAGCTGCGGCCTGTATACGTGGTGAGCGGTGGTTGGGGGCTGCGTGGTCCTGCATGGTGAATACGCTCGGCCTGAGGCCTTAGAGGCCCCCCCCTGCGGTGTGCTTCGGCGGCCCCTTCCACGTCTGGCCTACCCATTACACTTTGCTTTTCCAGGCCCTGGGCGCCGCTGCCTGTGATCTCAAGAAACTCACCATGAACGGCGCACTCCATCAGGCCTTACTCATGGCTGCAGCCTATTAATGTTTTTGCAGTGACTGTTACCCCCCTGCGGGAGAGACTGGCTCTCACGAGCTGGGTGCATTAGTGATTGGTACTACTTGAGACTCACCTGGGGCAGTCTTGCCACTGCCCCCGCATCTTCCACTACGTAGCGGACAGTGTGCAGTTTGTGTTGTGGTCCTTTGTGCTGTCCGCTTGGAGCCACCTTACACTGCCGGAGCCGGTTTGCGGTTACTCTCGGTTAGTGCAGCGCCTAGTGAGTTGTTCTAAGGCCTTTCAAGTCTACTCACCTTGTTACTAGCAGACATGGGGAGAACGGACAGATCGCAGCCTCGCCTCACGTTTGAGGCGCGAAAGCCCAGCAAGTTGCAGCAAAGAGCGGCCTCTGACTCCAAGGCGGATGCCCAGGGAGAGGGACCCTCCACGTTGGAAACTAAACTGCTAGCTATGGAGAAAAGTCTACAATCCATTGAAGGGAATATGGCTGCGATGAATCACAGACTTGACCATATGTCATCCCAACTGGAAAAACAGAATGTGAGGATGGGGGAAATAGAGCAGTGAGTCTCCACTAAAGAGGATGTCTCAGCGAGGTGGCGGGCAAGGCACTCCACATGGGCAAGATTCTAGCGCTTATACAAGCAAAGAATGAAGATTTAGAGGCCAGGTCTCGCCGAAACAACATCTGCATCACAAGCCTGCCGGAGTCCACCAATACCGGCAGGATGGAGACCTTCATCGAGTCCCTTCTCAAAGACATTTTCGACCCTGAAAATCTGTCCACTATGTTTATAGTCGAGCGGGCCCACCGTTCACTGGCGGTAAGACCTGTGCCAGGTGCCCCACCCAGCCCAATAATAGCACTGCTATTAAACTATCGGGACTGCGATGTCATCTTGAGGCTTGCTAGAGAAAAAGGCAGTCAATCACCAAGGTAACACGCTGTCTTTCTTCCCTGACTTTATGGTGGCCGTCCAGTCGGCAAGACGTGAATTTGGCGCAGTAAAATATTCCTGCTGTCTGAAGGCATCCCCAATGCCATGCGATATCCCACCAGCCTGTGGGTGGGCCAGGAGGGGGACTGCAAAAATGTCATGACTCCCAAAGCGGCGATGGATCCCGTCAAGAAGCTGAAGCGCAGAAAGTATGCGGCTGCCGCGGATCTGGACGCTGAGGAGCAGTAACTGTGCACCTGGAGATGATTTATGTCGGTGGCCTCTGTTAGAGGTACGAGACACACTCTGAATTTTCATGCTGGGACCTACTGCTTTTACAGCTGATCGGTTGTAGCTCTGCTGGTTACTATATGATGACTGTATTTGAACTGTCTGTATTCTCCATGATTACCCTTTTTAGGCGCAGGTGCCGGCTGCATTGGCAGTGGCGGACTCTACTCCTGTTTATGGCCCTATCAGTGTGCCATGCCCCGAATTTTGGCACTGTGGTATGTCTCTTTCCTTTATATATTGGCACTGAGTACTGTGCATCTCTACCACTGCTCACGTTCAGGTGTTTGCTGCCACTACGGTGACTCCTTGTACTTGACCACATCCACTGTGGCCCTCGAATGCTCACACTAGCTGCTTTGTGGGGTCAGCGTGTAACATGCTATGTCTGTCTACGATGCAATTTATATTTGTACCTATTTTTACATCCTGGCATATGTCTTTAGACCTGATCAGCCACCTCCTACTTAGTGGGAGGCGAGTAGCTCTCTGGTGTTCCCCTCATGGGAGTTCCCCAACAACAGTTATGCACATTTTGTTCTCCATGTTGGGAAATGTTTACTCATGGAAGGGATGGCTTTGACACCTTGGGGCAGCTGAAGTGGGTGGGGGGATGTGCGGGGTGGGCTAGGTGGGAAGGGTGGCACTTTCCTGTTGCACTATTAATGTATCTCTGCGGTCTGTTTTTAATAATGAACCTCACGCTATTGCTTAAATCTGTTCTTGCATATCCAAAGGTGGTAACTTAAAGTTCTTTACGTGGAACGTGCGCTGTTTAAATAGTCCCAAGAAGATACGCTCTGTGCAGGCTCATTTAGACAGACTGGACGTCCAAGTAACATTTTTGCAAGAAACGCCTCTTACGCAGCACTCGGAGAAGAGTGTTGGCACCAGCTGGGCTGGGCTGAGGGTCGCTTCCTCTTATTCTTCATACGCCAGGGGAGTGATGATCCTGGTTAAGAGAGGGGTCCTATTCACTGTGCTTAACACAGAAACAGATACGCAGGGCAGGGTAGCATTGGTCCATGGCAATTTTGGCGGTGTGGGAGTCCTTCTGGTGAATATTTACGGCTGATGGCCATTCCTTCTTTACAGATGTTTGGTGCCGCATCGCTAAGTTTCCTCCCTCTGAATTGATATGGGGGGTTGGTTTTAATACCTGCCTGGATGTGCAGTTGGACAGACTTGGTAGCGGGGCAGTGTGACACAGACAGGCAAATGATGCTTTATTGGGTCTTTTGGATTCAGGAGCAATCCATGATATCTGGCGCCTGCGGCGCCCCAGAGATCTTGAAAGAACCTTCATCTCTACAGTGCATGGTCCCGCTTGGACTATTGGCTCCTCTCTGAGACTGCATGCACTTGGGTCGTTAATGTTCACCACTTGGCCAGAACACTGTCAGACCACTCCCCCGTGATGCTAGTGATGCAGGTCCCCGCCTGCGAGCCCCCCCTCAATGGCGTTTACAACCTTCCTCGCTTACTGACCAGTTGTTCAGGTGTATGGTAGGCACAGGAACCGGCTGCCCTAAAAGCATTGGGTGCGGCAGGAATAACACAATTATGTGACCTTTGTAAACAGGGCCAGTTTAGGTCGCGCTCTGACCTACAGGGTGGCAAGAACCAGGGTTTGATGCTGGGATTCACCTACGTGCGTGTGCGGCAGGCGATTAGAACCATCTACCCTAAGTACCCGGCTGTTGGCACTGCAGGCGGTGGTAGGAGAGGAACGCAAGGGCCTGATCACAAGATTGTATAATGCTTGTCTTAGATAAAGAGAACAGCTCAACTCCCCTTCATACAACAAATGGGTGGCGATACCAGGGAACTCATTGTCGCTGGACATGTGGAGGTACTGCTGTACCCTGACTGGCCAATTAACCGCAAATTGTAACCTCCGCATTATCCATTTTAAATATTTGCATCAGCTATACTATACCCCGATTCACCTGAAGCATTTTGGTCTGCGGGAGAGTGCTTGCTGTGTTTGCAGTGGGCAGGGCAATGCGAATTTATGCATCTCGCATGGAATTGTGCAGGAACATACAACTTCTGGATTAAGGTCACGTATATGTTTACAAACGTTGTATCTGAACCTGTGCAGTGTGCTCTTGATGTTTGTCTATTGGGTTGGGTAAAGAATCTTAAACCCTGCAACTGCTGAATGGTGGCTGTTTCGATCTTACTGGCTAAGAGGGCGGTTGCGCAGTGCTGGGGGTCTAAAACTACTCCAGCTTTGAAAAAATGGGTCTGGGATTTACTCGACCGTAGAGAACAACTTGGGATATATGCCGATGAACTGCCTGAAACTTCACGCCTTATAGATTTCTTGGCTCCACTATCTGTGTATCTCCTGGGCAACCCTGATTTGCAATAGACTCTGTAACTTGATGCTCTTGCTGTATTTAATTCTGGGACTGATCAACTGTTGTAAAGTGCCCTCATGTGAGGTTATGTTGCCTTGGGGTCACAGTATCATCTACAGTGCCGTGGGGGTAGAGGGAGGAGGTAAGTTTCTGATGGATGTTGTTCATATTCTATGGAAAAGGCTTGTACCATCTGTGCTTATAGACGTCTGCCTTGGTCCCTAATTGGGGGCCTGACTGTGAATTACACAAGATGTTCAATGAACAAATAAAAAAAAAAACAGGGATGGTGACCTGCAAGGAACATCAGGCCACCATCCATGTGTTTGCATTCCCAAATGAGAAACTTTTTTTTAAGCAGCATGCATCCCTTGAGGGAACCTGTGCTGCTTTAAAAAAAATATGTTTCTCGTTTGGGGGGAGCAGGCAATGTCTCTTGGACCACTTCCCACACCCCCTCAGGTTTCCCAACGCAGTACCCAAAGGGGGATCTTTCCAGCAGTCAGTGGCGTCTGTTAGGGAACAGTGGCGGGGGAGGCGGTAGTAGGTAAGGTGGTTAGGAAAAAAAAGAAAGAAAGAAAAATATACTTACCTGGTGATCGCCATCGTCAGCCTCGGCCTCTTCTCAGAGCAGGATCCAGGAAGCTCCCAGACTCCTCTGACCAATCACAACACTGCCTTAAGCATCGTTGTGATTGATTGGAGCACAGTGGCTCTGCTTTCAGATGCAGACTGGGAGGCTGGGCATGTTCTCCACTAAGGCTGTATAACACAGCCTGTGGAGAACATGCACAGCTAACATGGCAGTTTGGCTGACCCAAGATGGCGGCCAAAGTGTCATGTGCACTTAAGGTGCAGCCAATACTCCTCCTCGGGCCTCGACGTCAGGAGAGGCCGACCCGCCCTGAACCTGGCTGCACTGGAGTATATATGTAGTACTGAAAATAAAATTATAATATCGGTCGCTCCATCATTATCATTTCATTTTTACATGGCACTGCTTTAATGCAGTAGGGTAACGCTACTCTGCCTTACTGGAGAAGCCACCCCTGCCAGCACCTCCGTTTGTGAATGGGTTACCATCACCTTAGAGTTGTAGGTAACTGTTCACTGCTATGCGACTGCAGTTGAGTCATAAACCAGTGATGCATCTCATTGCAAGTCACCCATTTCAGGCCCCCTATTCATTGTGATTCTGAATGAGTCATAAAGCCCCAAAGACTTTTGGGACATTAAGAAATGTCATTTTACCGTCAAAAACCCTGTAATTTTGTGACTGCAAAGAGAACAAAATAGGTCTGTCAGCATTACTCATATCTGACACAGGGCAGCTTGATATTCTTATAATGTTTATCTCAGCACAACAAGTACAATCAGAAGCAATGCACAATAGCTGCTTGGCATCAGCTGTATTGCCCTTCCCTGTTGCCAGAGGTTTCTGGGGCACCTTGCAGTGCAGAAAGTAAAAGTGCAGGACACCAGGAAAGCCTGGCATGCAGTTGTCAAGTGGTGCATGCGCAGCCCCTATGGAGCATTGGATATGCTCCCACTGTCGGATTGTATTTACCCTTGCCAACGCCATGTTTTGGAGGAAAAAAAATGTAAGTTGGGAGGTCTAGAACTTAACAACTTTACAAAACCCTAATCACGCCTTTGATCAGCCCCCATGTCTCCCTCTGTATCACTCAGACTGAAGCTCGGGTTTAACCAAGGACCCCTTTCACAGCTCCAGAGCAAACAAATGAAAGGCAAGGCACAACTCTGCAATAAATGCATAGTGGTGCCGTTCTTAACCTGTGGTCCACCACTGTTTAGAAAATTAAATAGTATAAGCAGATACATGGAGTACATACAAAAGCATAATGTAACATTTTAAAACACTCTGTAAATGTGATGGAATTTGAAACCAGAGGCTAAAAATCAGAGTGATATCCTCAGCTTGAGTTGCATGAGCAGGGCAAGTTAGCAAACAGAATCTAATATGGCCTCAATTGACGCATTGGCATGCACCAACAAAAGCCTGCAAGCTATCACTTCATCTTTCAGAAATACAAACATATTTTGAAAGCCCCAATCTTCCCATTAAAATTACAATATCTATTTGTATATGTTTTTGTATGTGAATTAAATAAACTATTTGTTTCTGTATTTTTGTGTATTGTTTTCTTAGGTTCAACCCATGGAACCTGCTCAGACAGCGGTCCCTGACTTCCAATAGTCATTTAGTGGGAGTCCACCGAAGTCAGAATGTTAGGAAATCAGGCACTCTCCCACATTACATCAGGAAAGGGCCCTCTGTGAGGATGAAAGGAGGAGCAGTTGGGTGTGTTTCACTCTTCCTTTGGGAATAACCGATCCTTCCGGGAAGACCAAGTGAAAAACTGCGCTTACAGGCAAATTACGCGCAGGGGTGCAAAATAAATGTAGGGTGGTTCGATTATGAGAGAGAGTTTAGGACATCAGTGTCCATAGATGCCTTAATGGAGTCGCTGGGCCGAATTAGGGGAATTGAAATACAGAAATAGGTTTAAACACACTTTCTGTAAAAGACTAATAATAATGATAACAATCGTAAACTAATAATATTTGACTCTCTGCCAGATTACTAGTCGAAATTACTTGCATTTAACCTTTTGTAAGCAGTTCCATTGGAGCAGTGGATGAGCAAGTTCAAAAAAAGATATTTTGTTTTACTTCAAGTCAACAGGAGAATGCAACCTTTTAATTTTCCTCTTTGATGCTATAGTGGATCTGTAGATAACACTTCCTGCTTTCTCAAGGCACATTTTTGTTTGAATACAGGTCACAAATGGAGCTGGGCCTGAATATGCAAAATGCAATACAAACAACATAGATGGAATTCATTTTTTATTTGCTGATCTGTCAGATGGTAAATTATTAATGCCAAGTAATAACATTTTATTGAAGCAAAGTGCACACCCTTTTATTGTATAAAAACATATACCCTCCTTTCATGTGAGAGTACATTTTGCTCTAATGTTTAGCAAGTTATCTACAAACACCACAGATAATAGTTCAGTTATTCTGTTTATCATCATCACCCCTGTAGCTCACATTATTGTGTGTTATGCATCATCTGTCAAGACTTGTAATGTTCTTACTGGCTCTGGGGTGTTGGAGAGTTTCTCGACTTCAGTTCTTGAGGGTCCTTGTCTGTCGAGGTAAGGACGTCCCCTTCTTGTAGCCACGGTGCAGCTGCCAATGAAATAGCCAAATCAGACCGTACCCTCCAAAAGGAGTCCCAAGAGGAACAAGCATTTACAATGCAATGGTCTCTGCATTATTAAAGGTAGAGCTATTGGCATTGCTCATGAAATTTTTTAATTTTTTTAAAAATCCTAAATAAATGGCATTGTCATTTACATTGCCAATAGCGTAGTCGTTAAATAAATGGCATTTCTGCACTCTGCACCATCACAAAGCAAATTTGGTCAAAGTAGAACAGATTATAAAAGAAATGGATAATACGGGCCAGGGTTTCTCGTTGCATTCTGGGGTCTGTAGTCCATTTTCTCCTATTTTAAGACCAGGACTACAAGACCCAGAATGCAAGGGAAACCCGTGGACTGAAGAGGTCTCAAGGGGGGGCCCGGGGGCGTGAGACCCGTGGTAAATCACTGTTTAAAAACAGAAGCGAAGGCCTCCCTGCTGCAGTGGGTTTAAAATACCCCTTCCGGATATGGCCCTCCCCGCGCCCCCTCCCTCTCATCTCACCCAAGATTTCAAAACCGGAAGTGCCCCCCCCCCAGCTCAGTTTATCCGGGGCCTGGAGGCTGCCTCGGTGGGCGTAGCACCTGCTGCAGTGTGTCAGAGGCGCTTGGTCACAGGCCCCACCAGTGATGAGGCAGCTCAGCGGGTCAAAGCGCCTGTGGCAGACATCGGAGTCTGCTGCCTCAGTGGGTGTAGCGCCTGCTGCCGATCTGTGTGTCGGAGCCGCTTGGTCACAGGCGCCCACAGTGATGAGGCAGCTCAGCGGGTCAAAGCGCCTGTGGCAGAGATCGGAGTCTGATGCCTCGGTGGGTGTAGCGCCTGCTGCCGATCCGTGTGTAAGAGGCGCTTGGTCTTGGTGGGTGTAGTCTGCAGAGGCGTGACTCACCTCTGCAGATCGGAATACGACAGCTCACTCCGCTGCTGCACCTGCAGCACAGACCTGTGTTTGCACAGTTCCCAGTAAGCTGACTCAGTTGGTTAATGCACCTACGGCAGAGGGGGCTGATTGGGTAACACACATGCGCAATAGCGTGCCGAAGTACTCGGTAAGTAACCTAGCTGGGTCAATTCGTGCTCCTCCTGCAGAGGGCTCCATGCACAGGCTCCAGTCTGTGGTGTTAACGCGCCTGCTACTCTGATCGCTCTCTCTCTCTGCGTCTGGTTGAAGTCTGCAGGTACCTTGAGTGCGAGTGAGTGAGATAGCTCAGCGGTTCATGCCCCTGCTGCTGAGATCTCTCTGTACCCTGCAGAGCACTGTCTGCACGTCCTCGAAGGCCAGCATGGTGGGTTCAAGCACCTCCTGCAGGGCTGATCCATGCCTCGCACGTTCTGGTAACATAGTCCATGGTGTTACCACGCCCCCCGCTGCAGCCTCTCTCTTCCTCTGTGCATAAAACCCACTGGTTTGGGGAGTAGTAAGATAACTGCAAGGACTGTGCGCCTGCTGCAGAGATATTCAAACAACCCTCAGCAGGGTGAGCTCCAAACAGATGCTGAGTTGGTTAATGCGCCTGCCGCAGGACAGCGTGTCCCACCCACCCAGTGCCAGTCCCCGGGGGTGGAGGGGGGGGCGAGAGCGGGACGGAGGAGGGCTGCGGGCAGAAGTCAGTGCTGGGAGGATTTGTATTCACAGTGCGCATCGTGAAGCGTATCTCTGACAGAAGGGGGCGTCTTCTTACGGTTTCACAATGCCTACTCAGCTGCGGGTGTCGTGTTCGGATTGGTTTAGTGTTGTCATTGAGCAGCAGCTTGTTTTTATGAAGCGTGAAGGGCTGCTGTGGAAACGTGAGGCCCAATTATAGAGTTAATCCAAGCTGGTTTGAATGTAAAGTTTTACTTTGGAGGTTGTGATCAAGGTGTGTCCATTATGGTTGGTGCGGTGTGAGCTAAGGAATACCCAACTTTATAGAATATCTTAGGTATGTGAGTTCAGTGTTCAAGGAATCCAAATGAGGCAAGAATCCAGCTTTGGAGTGAGCGGGACGAAGGAGAGCTGCGGGAGGAGGGAAGGGGGGCGAGAGCAGGACGGAGGAGGGAAGGGGGGTCGAGAGCAGGATGGAGGAGGGCTGCGGGCAGAGGGAAGGGGGGATGAATAATGAACAAATCTGCTTTCTTGAAAATCAAAAACCACAATGCAATGGGCTCTTATATCCACTAACTGCGCGCATTGGAAACGCTTCTGTATGTGAAACTATCAGGTGGAGAGAGAGAAAGGTATAACTACATACCACATATATATACCTCGGGGGACCAGGTACCCTGACGCAAGAGAGAGGCACCTCAGTTCTAACAACGATAGTAATCATTTGATATGACTGAAACTGCCGGTGTAGTTAGCCCGGGAGCCACTATGTGAAAAATGAATACAATCTTGGTGAACATTATCTGCGCCATCTTGCCCCTTTTCGAGCCCAGTCGTGCGCGTAAGCGGCAGCCATTTTGAATGCCATGGCCTCCCTGCCCCTCGCTGATAGCCAGCGCGTCTCTCTCTCTCTCTTAACCTCACAAGCAGTCCCCCGCACACTGACAACCCCCGCTCTCTCATGTCTTGGGTCATAAACCCCTCTCCAGCGCAGTTTCACCACTGAATCTCATCCTGTTCCCAGCGCGACACCTCCCCTCATTCCTTTCATGGCCTCAAACCCTTTTGATGCAAACCCCCTTTTTCCTGTATCCCCGTTTGTCTTCCCTGTTCCCAGACCGCCACCTGGCTCTGCGGATACTGTTTATTACCCCGTACAGTAGGAAGCCTCCCCTCCCAATCAAAAGACCCCCGAACCGATCAAAGCCCCCACCCCATGAGATCCGATCAACCCCATGCATTCCGTGAATCGGCGGAATGCCCTGCTGTGTGACAACTATCACCTGTTGTGACCGGGGTGGGGAATCCAACTGTAAATGTGTGTGGGAACGGGCCTGAAGGGGAGATTCCGAGGATGTCCTTTCATACTTCAAAGCATTGCAAGAATGTGTTACATACAATAAAGTTCGTAAACCTGTGTATAAGAGGCCAGGCCTCAGAGATGCGGGTAGAGCACCTCGTGACGATACTTGCTGTCTGAATTGATGTGTTCTCCTCCGGAGAGAATAAAATCCTCGTTTCCCGCCTTCCAGTCTCCAGCGCCTGCTTCTTCATTGATTAATATTGGTGGGTCATAGAGGCGATACCGCCGGGCAACATAAAAGGGTTTTTGGTTACCGGTTGTCTTTGGAACCCTTTTTAACAATTGGCGTCCCAAACGTGGGGCCCATCAGCGACTCGTGGATCCAGTGGGAGAGGTCCTGACGACAGAGTGAACGACTGCAACGATCGGAAGGTACCCTGTCCGATAGACCCTCGTCTGACAGCCGATCATCCGAACTTCACTGGTTCCGAACAGACCTCTCTCGAGTGATCTGCGGTCCTGACTGGGAACCATCAGGAGTGCCACGAGAAGTACGGAGAGAAGAGGACGATCGGGCGCTGGATTCGGAAGACGAGAAACTGTCCATGCGGTCCGGGTAAGGTCGTGTAAACACGACGAATTGCGAAAGTGATAGATAATTGAAAGAAATTGATAATTGTTGCGAAAATACTAGTATTACTCTTTGTTAATTTATTGGAGATTCACTGTCTACAAACGGAGAAACAACAGGCTCTCCCTTTATAAACAGCGAAGGATAGGTACGCACCCGTCGGACCTATTTTTCTCCCCCACTGAACAATTGCCCCTTTTGCCCCATTGATTAACTGTTATAGATTGTTTTCTGGAGATTCTCTGTCTGAAAACAGGGAAGATTAGGTCCCCTCTTTACAGATAGTGAAAGGGTAGGTGACGCGAACCTTTGCGAGCCTACTTATTCTCCCCATTGACCATATTGATTTTTTATTTTTGACCTAACGTTGATTGATTGCTCAGAATTGGTTCATGAGGTATTCATTACGTGCAAACAACGTAGAATAGAAATATTCTGTCTAGTCTTTGCGCGCAGTGATAAGATAGGTAGTGCTGACTATTATCCCATTGTGATCCGTCATGCCTGTCTTCTCCCCACTGGTCAGTAGCCTGTTTAACCCGGACCGCTTATTAGAGATGAACCATCCGGCTCCGCTGGAAGGCACCCCTAATAAGGACATGTTCATGAAGCATGGATTAATTGCTATAGCCTATAGTGAGCTGTGGCATAAATATACAAAAAGGGATCGAGAAAGACAGTGGCCACTGAGAGGATCCTTTGATCTCGACAAAATAGAAACAGTAGAAATAGCCCTTCGTAGGAATGAAACAACACCTATTATGCTCGATAGTCTCGGTATGTGGCGCAAAGAAGCCACGCAACGAAGGGAAAGCGACGAATTTAGAAAAGGTGAAGGGACACGACGGACAAACCTCCAAACGTCTAGTAGGCAAAGGGAAGGGCCAGCGATGGCACAGCCCCGAGGAGTAGACATGAAAAGCGAATGGTGTAAGGGGATGTGCCGACAAGCCAACCCCGGAACACAACGACCTGAAGGTAATCCCCCGACATTACGCACAGGACGGACAGATTTAAAACAAAACCAATGTGCTTTCTGTAAACGTCTTGGACACTGGAAAGTCCAATGCCCGACTCTGCAAAGCATAGGTAAGAATGGAGGGTTGACAGAAAGGACGGACCGACAGAAAGGAAAAAGACGTGAGATAAAAACCAATCAGACTAGTGCAGACAGAACAGACAGGACCACCCCGTTTGATTATGCTCGGTGGCACAGATTTCGTCAGGCCAATTTTAACGACATGTTAGAGTTCTGGGACTGATTGCTCTCTGTTGCTCCCCCACTCTGAAAAACAAACACAACTGCAGGTCAGTGTGAACAACCCCCCGTTAAAGAAAAGACTCAAGGAAGCCAAGCGTCTATTATATAAACTTAGGATTTAATTACGGTAAAGAAGACACACACCCAACGGTAAATAGAATAACTAGTAGAACTCTCACTAAAACAAACTTTACTAATAGGAAAAATACAAAACGTGTTATGCTCACTCCGGAAGTCCTCCAATGTAACAGTTCGATGGTCCCGCCCATCCGGAACACCTAGCACGTGTGGGGCGGGGCCTGCCAGCAACCATGGGCCAAAAAGGAGATTGCTGGCGAGAAGGTCCTGGAGGCTCCACCAAGCAGGCAAATGAAATGGTCTTCCCATACTGCCCTTCCAGGGATGGCGTCCCCCGGGCCACAGGTAGGGAGGGGGCGGCTGCAAATGACCCCCTCCCTCGTATCTTCTGGTCCGGCCATCACGAATTCCTCCATCGAACGGATGCAGGGTGGGCAGGGAGGAAGAGGCGACGCGGACGAGCCTCTTCCACCTCCACAGGTAGGAGGCTTCCCTGCCCTGGTCCGGCGCCGATGTCCTCCAGCCGGACGGCAGCCATATACCTGCGCTGCACAGGAAATATAATGTCCGGCTGGTATATTTCCGTAACACAGGACATACAATGCCCGCCTGGTATACTTGCATAGCACAGGACATACAATGCCCGACTGGTATACTTTCTCAGAACAGGACATACAATGTCCGACGGGCATATTTACGGAGCACCGGACGTACAGTGGTCCCCCAAGAGTCGGAATCAGGGGTGTAGGGTGGTCATCATGTGCGCCCCTGATTCCAAGGGACGGCGTAGGATGCGCCGGGAGAGGAAGGCGGCACAGACGAGCCTTTCTCACCTCCCCAGACGAAGGCTCCACTGCTGCACCCTGGCGCCCCGAACCAAAATGTCCAGCTCCAGCAGCATGATGCTCTGTCCTTCGCCATCACGAGAAGTTTCTTCCACTCCTGACGGATACGGCAAAGGTGGCTGCCACAAGGATCTCAAAATGGCGTCTGGGCCCTCGAAAAGGCGGATCTAGGCCGCTGGAATAACTTTTGTCCAAAGTTGCAACTCGGGCACTTGCCCACCTGGGCGCAAGCTCCCACCATCGACAAACATCCCCTCGACTTTGAAGATTCTACCAAAGTCCCAAGGGCCCTCGACCCCTTCAGGCTTCCGGTGAGGAACAGTTGCATTGATCTCAAATGAAATAACCACGGCACAGCAACAAGATGGCGGTGCTCTCGTGTCTGCATCAGCTTCCGTCTGAACCACCCAGGAACATTATGGGCTAACGAACTTGAGTAAGTTCCGGCTGAACATCAACATGACCCGGTAAGAAAGACTCTACTCCCTCCCTCTCTTGATTGACAGTCCACACCACCAGCCCCTCTGTTAGCACAGCTTTCTTTTGAACTGCCGAAAGGGACTCTGGTCCAAACCGCCAATTGTCGGGGATATTTTGCCCCTGATGCTACTTCCGGACTAAACCGGCCTCGCCCAAAATGGCGCTGGTATCAATGGAACTTACGGGTGCCTCGTGGTGTTCCTTAGCTAATGAAACTTGATGTAATAAGATATATATGTATATATATGAACCATTGCGCACTCGATGTTAAAGGGAGGAGGGTTCACTTGGCAGACATTTAAGAAGAGGTTCTGTAAAAATGTTGATTTCAATGAACAATTTATTTTTGATATTTGTTGTAACTGATACCTAACGTCGCTCATGATGCACGCCCGCGGTTTGCATTTAGGAAATGTGATTACGATGAGCTTGACTGTGTTTCCATCTATGAACTGAAATGCCCCTGATACCTTCGTCACGCAATGAAATGTTTTTGGTTACTTACAAATAATTAATTAGACCTTTTTACATGTTCTTGTGCTCCAAAATAACCCCCTACTGTATGTGCTTCCATCGACGACATATCAGGCCAAAATATGAATTGCGTTCTCACATTTCACGTACTGAATAATTCTGCAAATAAAGGTTTTTTTTACAACTATGAATAAGCATCGCATACTTTTGTAAATATGGGTATCGGTGGGAGGGTTTTTCTGTGCACAACCATTCTGCTCCTCTTTTTAAGGTTATCTGAAGAAGTGGTTGTTCGGCCCTGGATTAATGATCGAATCAAAGGTATGATACGTTGCCTCCAAAATATGCGACTAAGCCCAGGAACTGACGTTTGAAGAAGGACCTCGACTTCTGGGAATGGGTAAAGTAAATCGGGGTGATTGATAAATTGTTATAAAGATATGGTAATCGAAGGTACTAAGGTACAGGGTTGAACGACGAACTGATATGCTTTAGAACATCACAGCTTTGGGGATGATTTAGGGATCCCGAAGGCCGGATACATCTACAAACCCGGGTACCTCACGCTAGGCACCTCTGATTCTCTCTTTTTTTTAACGTTTCACTACACACGATCCTTAATGCCTTCCTCGAACCTCCCCATGAACAACCTATCACGTTACCTGCCCCCATGACTTTAGGAAACCAGAACCCTAAGGGATTATATCCCGAAGAGATGAATACGAGTATGCAGTAAGTAAAGGATTTTCGTGCCCTTACATTTGATGTGTTCGAATGTTGTCCCCCTACCTCCCCTTTTTCTCCCCCTTTTTCCTCTGCAGGTTACATTAGAATCCCGATTAGAGTATCATAAGGGATCTGGAACCACGTCACGCCCGATGCATGAAGACGGACTAGCGCTACAAAATGGCACAACAAGGACGCTCTCACGACCTTTTTACCAAATCTAACGCTTTTCTGTCCCAAAACTGCATGCTTCCCACCTCCTAACACAGACCCGAAACGTCTAACGTTGGGTAACGCACTGAATAGCCCAAACAATACACGGTCATTCTCTATGTCACACGTGTATTGTTCGGCCTATTGTCTCTCTCTCTCTCTCTCTCTCTCTCTCTTTCTCTCACTCACTCTTCCACCCCTCCACACTTTCCCTCTTCCTAGCAACTGGCACCTAATTGGCGAACCTGGTGCATCTCCTGATTGGCCCCAAATACCACAAGTATTTGCGCAAATCTGTCCTAAATAAAATTGTATTGGTACCACGTTACTACCTCTCCTTTTCTACTAAAATATGGATGAAATTTAAATTGGCCGATAGGAAAGGGACAGGTAAGACGACTAAGGTTCCCTAAATTTGACCCACTCTCAGGGAACTATTTGTCAGTGGCTCCTATGATAAAAATGTGTCTGTGGTAATGCGACCATCCCCATTGAAAATTGTCTCCGTACCCCAAGCTGTAAGAAACGATCGAGACACCCCCATCTACCCAAAATGCTCCCAGTTTGGTATCCATCAGATTCCTCCCTCCCCGAGGATAAGTTTAATAATTATTGCAAACCACCCCTCCCGAGTTTTTGTAGTAACCAGGTTGCGAGGATTTATATAGAAAGTTAGAAGGATGTGTGCAAAGTTGAAAATTAGATTGAAAAACGAAAGAACTTGTTGCAGTAAGCATGGTTGAAAGTAGGATGTTTTTATGTAATGCAGACTTGTTTAGCCTATGTTCATCCCTCAGAAGGATGCTTATCGGACTATGGTGAATAGCACGTTGCACTTTTTGTAAAATACAAGGCCCGGAAGACCAGCCTAGCCTTTCAAGACTTATACTAGGGAAATGGGCCTCTGCCAGAAGAACTGACATCTACTATAATAGACATATGACAAATGAACGTAATAATCATCAAAGCGTCAAAGAATTAGCCAACAAAAGGAAGTTGTAAGGAATCCAGCAAACCCATCATCAATTGTTTATACGTAAGCCGCAAAAATCTCAAATGCAGCGAGTGCTTACGCTAGTCGCTTGGTGTTGGGAAAGAAAATAGATTCATGTAATTACCTTTTTCTGCAAAATCTCTAAAGACTGTCTTTTCAACACTCATTTAAGGATATCACTGTCGGAGGAGAAAGAGACCGGATGTGGGAGCACGCGGCCTGACTGCGGATTGTGGAACATCAGCAACGGAGGCCAAGGCGAGACCACGGCAGTAAGGAGTCGCAGGACGGGGCACTGTTTCAAACAAAGCTAAGGAAAGGGCTGACCTGAAGCCCCCGCTCTATGATCAACGTATGCCAAAAAAGCCCCCGCTCTCTGAACATGGTCACGGACTCGCCTGACGCCAAACTCTCCGCCTCCCCCTGATCTGTTCCCGACTTGGCCTTGCTCCATCCCCTCTTCCTCCGACCTACCATAAGGACTGTTCACACCCGCACCTTTCCATCCGAACTCCCAAGTTCCTCCAAATCCTACTGAACTACCCAGAGAAGAGTACTCCCTGCGTCAGAAGGGAGGGAGCTCCGACTAAATAGACCACGAACTATGTTAAACCCCAGAACGGTGACCTAGAACTCCACCAAGGGTCGCCCCCGAAGAAAAGAATAAACAAAGTCTGTGGTTCTGCCCGCTACCAAACACCCTGAAGATGATGGAAGCAACAGGAAATGCCCATCACAGAGACTCAAGACACGAACAGATCTCACAATTCTGGAACAATATTGCAAATCAATGCTCTGCGCTACAAAAGAAAGTGCACCTGTTCCAAAACCGTAACGCATTGCTCCTATGGGGTCTGGCGAAACAAAGGAAAAAGTACCCCTGCCCGCAGACCTCCAACGACTCAATCCACATGAACATTTCTGTTGATAGGTAATCCAGATGCTCAACAGTGCTGACAGAAGACGACAAAGGACAACGAGAACTCTGACATTTTTACTGTATCTCCTTTCTCTCCCAATCGCCATTGGACTGACTATGCACCCGCTGTATACAAAGGACTTACTTATATGATACCTCACCAGTTCTTATTCTATGATCTGTACCCGACGCCCTCACTGTGTAATTCTAGTCTGATATTGCATTATGATGATTTTTCCTGCAACCAACTTAACAATGAACCCGCTTACTAGATGATGAGATTTTTCAATGTGATGTTTATGAAATGATGTATATGCGCAGTTCCTTTGCCTAAGTCCCCTCTCCCTTACTTGTGATTGCTGCATATAGGTGTAGATAGGAAATAGGCCAGCAAGATGTCTTGGAAATGTTAAAGGGAGGACTGTGAAAAATGAATACAATCTTGGTGAACATTATCTGCGCCATCTTGCCCCTTTTCGAGCCCAGTCGTGCGCGTAAGCGGCAGCCATTTTGAATGCCATGGCCTCCCTGCCCCTCGCTGATAGCCAGCGCGTCTCTCTCTCTCTCTTAACCTCACAAGCAGTCCCCCGCACACTGACAACCCCCGCTCTCTCATGTCTTGGGTCATAAACCCCTCTCCAGCGCAGTTTCACCACTGAATCTCATCCTGTTCCCAGCGCGACACCTCCCCTCATTCCTTTCATGGCCTCAAACCCTTTTGATGCAAACCCCCTTTTTCCTGTATCCCCGTTTGTCTTCCCTGTTCCCAGACCGCCACCTGGCTCTGCGGATACTGTTTATTACCCCGTACAGTAGGAAGCCTCCCCTCCCCATCAAAAGACCCCCGAACCGATCAAAGCCCCCACCCCATGAGATCCGATCAACCCCATGCATTCCGTGAATCGGCGGAATGCCCTGCTGTGTGACAACTATCACCTGTTGTGACCGGGGTGGGGAATCCAACTGTAAATGTGTGTGGGAACGGGCCTGAAGGGGAGATTCCGAGGATGTCCTTTCATACTTCAAAGCATTGCAAGAATGTGTTACATACAATAAAGTTCGTAAACCTGTGTATAAGAGGCCAGGCCTCAGAGATGCGGGTAGAGCACCTCGTGACGATACTTGCTGTCTGAATTGATGTGTTCTCCTCCGGAGAGAATAAAATCCTCGTTTCCCGCCTTCCAGTCTCCAGCGCCTGCTTCTTCATTGATTAATATTGGTGGGTCATAGAGGCGATACCGCCGGGCAACATAAAAGGGTTTTTGGTTACCGGTTGTCTTTGGAACCCTTTTTAACAACTACACCTGCTGCACGAAAGACAGGCACGCCCTGCTTTGCTTCCTTCAACGGCTTGCTGTTGCTGCATGTCTAAAATCAATAAAACAGACCGCTAAGGCCACTTAGGTAGACCGTGGCTACGGAATTCCATCTTCTGTTCCCCCGCCACGGGCTGTTGCACCCCACCTCTGGCTCGTGCCTGCAGCTCCCGGGAGCCCCCCTCGCCCCATAGGAGGCGCGCGTCGGCTGAGGCCTTCAGTGCACATTGCACACATGGCCTGTGCAGCGGCGGCCAGCTCTGGCTAGCAGCAGCAGAGCTGGGCGGCGGGCAGCCCCCTCCACAGCAGCAGCGCAGAGCTGGGCCTGGCCGCGAGATCAATAGGAAGAACTGGGGAATCGAGAAACCTGCCGGAGCCTCCCTGTGCTGTGAAGCCCACCTGAGATGAGTGTTGGGTGCCGTGGACCAGGGGTCTGACGCTGGTGGAGGTGGAATGCACTGCGGAGGATGCTGGGCATTGCAGGGACTGATGGCTGGTGAAACGTGTGCCTTGTGCATGTCTGTCGCGTCAGGCGGTCGGGGAGCAATGGCAGCCGCAAAGCTCTGCAAATTTCGGATTCGGGGGCGTGTTTGACCGTCCCCAAAAGGGGCGGTGCTTAAAAGTGGAAAGAACAGAACCAACACGAATCCGAAAGAGACGGATCTTCTTTCGAGTGACACCTCTCTTCTCCAATGGCTGGCCTCCGTTTAGGAAGCCAGCCAATGGAGGAGAGGCGAGGAGAGAGGCGGGTTTAAGCAACCTACTGATAGACATTAAATCTCCGACTTCCGACTGGCAAGCCAGCCTTCGGTCCTCGACCTAAAACACCCTGTAGAGAAAGCCTCTGGTGGAATTGGGAACTCCAGGACTTGAGAAGAAGAAAAGAAACCTCCAGAAGGAGAAAAAGAAGGCCAGGATTCCGAACCAGAATATAAAGCCAAATCAGGAACAAGGTAGGCCACAGGAATAACAGATCCACCATGCAGGAGCATAGGATACCAACAGGAGCGAAGAGTGTTGCAACGCAAGGAAATGAAGGATCCAGGTCTTTAAATACCCATGAACAGGAAGTGACCAAACAGGAAGTAAGTGACCAGCATCTTGGATAAGGAAAAGGATAGTGGACTGAATAGGAAGGTCGCCATCTTGAATTGGCAGAGCAGATACTTCCCATGGCCTTCTGGGAAGAAGACTATGAAATCATGGGAAGACAAGATTGCCCCAAGAAGACATGAAGAAAGAAATATATATATCCAATGAAAGGAAGGTAAGAATATAGTGCCCCAACATGTGAAAATAAGAAGCTGCAGCTCCAAAACCGGAGCTGTGGCATTCTTGTCATGCAAATTGTTAGATAACGGGCCGCCGCCTAGGTAGGCGGTCTGCCCGACACAAAAAGAGAGTAGGCGCAGCGGGACGCACCCGCGATGCTAAAACACAACAGCGGGCCGCCGTGCAGCACAGCGACGTGCCCGAAGAAAAGAGGGAGGCGCTGCTGGCTGCATCGCGGCCTGCGAGGAAGAAGCGGGCAGCACCGCGGGCTCAATCACTGTGCGCGGTGCAGCATCGTCATACATCAATTCAAAATACATTATATATGATTTTTGTGGTAAAGGAAGTACAGGAGTCCACTGTAGATACAAGTTCCTTTAATGTAAGTTCCTTCCAAGATATAAAGTACAGATGTAGACAAGTAGAACCGGAGAACCCCACCAGGAGCTAGCTCTCATCAGCTCAGCCTGAGTAGATCAACTGACGTTAAGAGCCAGAGAGTCACCCCAGGCATTCTATGATGTCATCAACATTCCAATCAGTAGAGCACCACAGAGAAGTAGTTTACTACACATCCTCTCTCCTTAGTGAATGAGGAAAGAAAGAAGAAAACACAGACAAAGATACCTCAAGTGTGGCATTTGCATAAAAGTACAAAAGTGAAGAACGCAAATAAATAAAGTACAACAAGTACTGCAAGAGGTATCATTAGCATGAACAGAAATACTATAATCATAAGTATGAGCAAAAGCAGAACAACATGCTAAATTCTAGATAAAAGGAAACCACTAAATGCTACTATATGCCACATCCCCTTCCCTTAGAGTAAAAACATGGCATGGATGAATAAAAAGCAGAGTAGCAAAGAAAAATGGTTACGCTGCCAACTGGGTACACCAGAGAGAATACCCCCTGAAAAAAAACAAAGGCAAGCGTAGACACAGACCCTTTACAAGCTCCCCTAACAAAACAATCTGACAGAGAAAAATAAAAACTCCTCACCCAAAGTCCCACCAACATGAAACCCTTGGCCACGAATCTCAGGCAGGTAGACTTTGACAGAAGCAGAGTGTCAAAAAGAAACGATGTTAAACAATCTCCACCAAAAATAGGGAAGACAGGGTACTAAAACTTAAAAATCACAACCTCCCCAAAGTAGGGTACACCACAGGAAAGGCAACCTGAAAGCGAAATAGGGCATTGACTACCCATAAATCAGCAACCTCCCCTCAAAAGGGTACACCGCAGGCTAGTGAACCTGGGACATGGGGCATGGGCTACACGCACACACCACTACCACAAAAAGCTAAAAGAAATGGACTTTGACTACCCACAGACATAACCTCCCCTAATTAGGGTATAGCCGCAGGACAAAACCTGGGAAGCAAAATGGGGCATGGACTACCCACACAGACAACCTCCCCTAAGTAGGGTACACCACAGGACAATACCTGGGAACCAAAATGGGGCATGGACTACCACCAAGCATATGACGCAGACTCAAAGAACCCTAAAAAAAAACATTGGAGCATTGACTACCCACACACAGACCACCTAGAGTACAATTGAGGAAACCAACCTTAAAAATACGGATGAAAATTGACTACCCACAACCCAGCAACATCCACCAGGACATGACCTACACACCATACAGAATTTAAATTAGAGCAAGAGAAGTTTGCAACACACCCCTTCCAAAAAAAAACCTATATTGAATAATGAGCAATGGGGCATTGACTACCGACACACAGACCACCTAGGGTACACTTGAGAAAACCATTGGATCATGACCTAACACAGAATATAGAGTAAGAACAAGAGCAAAACAAGTTTGCTACACATTACACCACACCACCACAAAATAAGGCTATATTCAATAATGTGCAATGGTAAATTATCTGTCATAAATAAATAAATAACACTTGCTCCGGTGAGCGATCTCTCACCCGAGTTCCTGCAAGCAGCTCCATCTGAAAGTGGCAGACCTCGAAAGCGCTGAAGATTCGAGGCAAAAGCTGAACAAAGTCACACAAGTGAAAAATTCCTGACCATGCACAGAAGAAATAAGTTCTGCAAGTGCCGCTTTTCACTGGAACCATCACGGGACTGGTGAAGGCTTGAGACGATCGGAAAGCACAGCTGTAGGCTTGAGACAATTTAAAAACACTGTTGCTTGTAAGCATGCTCCGCTTGACTGATGCAATTATGGAACAGGTACTGCTGGTCTTCGAGAAAACAAAACGCACTCGTACACACTCCACAAACCTGCGCAGACTCCAAACAAAATAACAATGACAAAATGGCGGCACGCCTCCAGACGCCGCACCGGATGGCTATCGGCAAAGGCGTGCACCAAAACGTAGGCAGTAGGCAGATGGATGAAGACATGGACGTCATAGGAGGCAAGAACACGAAGGTAAGACTGCGCGTGTCAATGTACAGAGAAGCTCGTGACACTTTTAAAATGCGGCGGTTCAACTCCCATAAACCAACTTGGATCGTGAAAGTACCAGAAAACCAACAAAAGTGCTCCCCACTCACCGCCAAAAATATTGTTCAGTGTTGAGCCGAGTCCCCTCACGATAAGCGCGGATTTGAATGCGCTATACTGACCAATGTTGTGCCCAGTCTTCTCACGATAAGCGCCCGTTTGAATGCGCTAGAAAAATAGCACTGAGCTCTGAATGCGCCCGCTGAGAACGGCATTGGCAAGACAATAAATCACTGGGAAAATGTTGATAAACTGCCAATCGATGTCACCATTAACATGCCAAAGTGACAGAAAGTGGAATGCAGCCTTAAAGTACTCACAAACAGATCACGCCTGTCATCCAAGGTGCAGAGTCGATTATGAAGAGAATGTCTCTCGAGTGGGCGCACGTTTCCCACACAGGACAGACACAGGCAGAGTGGGTAGTGGCTGCTGTAAAGTCTGAAAGTCAGCAAAGTAAAACTCACGCAGGTTGACAGCAGACAACAAACTATAAAGAAACACATGCCCAGGGTGCAGGCTGTCCAGGTGGAACAGGACACTGGTGGGGTCAGCTGGGCATTACCTTTAGTAGTCCGAATTTGAAGTCTCTTTAAGTACTTAGTTTCTTAGATTCCTTAACTTGTAGTCTCTTAGATCCTTAGTTAACCTTTGTCCTTAATGCACAAGCAGGTTCATCCTCTTTAAAACGTCGCCAAATTGTGGTAAAGGAAGTACAGGAGTCCACTGTAGATACAAGTTCCTTTAATGTAAGTTCCTTCCAAGATATAAAGTACAGATGTAGACAAGTAGAACCGGAGAACCCCACCAGGAGCTAGCTCTCATCAGCTCAGCCTGAGTAGATCAACTGACGTTAAGAGCCAGAGAGTCACCCCAGGCATTCTATGATGTCATCAACATTCCAATCAGTAGAGCACCACAGAGAAGTAGTTTACTACAATTTTCTCCTGTGCTTTTTCTATGCCTTGGTCCTTTGAAACAAATTATTCTATCTTCTTTGTTCGTACTGTATGTATGTAATGTTCCACCACACTTAGGGTCTGATTAAAATGTTCATGAAGAGGGAACTCCATCGCCCTGACGACAGGGTTCTCTCCTTGCCAACCTTATGGTCTTATGGCCAATTTAGAATCGAGTGGACCACAGGTTTGATTACGGTTTAGACTACTCCAAGGCTTTGGATAATACCCTTCACTTTAAAATACCTTAATACCAGAAAATAGCTGCAGGTCATTCTTGGCTGATTTGGAACAAAGTGTGTCTAGTACTGAGAGACACTACTATGTATTTCCTCAGGGTGACCTACAATTTGTTGGTCTGTTCAGTGGCTGACTACTCCCTTTGAACGTCCTAACTTAAATTTCACGAAGTGTTCTTATGGGGATGTGATATAATAAATATACCCATGGTACCATGAACCTACTGATGTCCCTTAATAACCTTGTGTAGCCCCAGCTCCAGGGGAAAACAAATGATCATGGAAATATCTACTATAAGGACAAAGGTCTGAGTCTGTGTTCAAACTGCCCCATTCCACTAGTTTTTACTTTCTCTTGTAGTTCTACCACATTTTAGATAACCAGGGTTTGTTGTGTTTTCCTGCGTTTGTGATCCCCTAAGCCCAGGAATCAACAACACAAACTCCACTTCTCCTGTTGCTGTCTTCTACAGCGAGGTCCCCAGAATGCATCTGCAGTCATTTGCTCACAAAGGAGTGATCCTGCGACCTCTTTACTGTTAATCTCTGGCTGATGGCAGCACTGCTAGTTCTAGGAGTTTCTGAGGACAGCACCACAAGGTAGAGATGTAATGTTCCCCGAAGTAGAGCCAGAGTACCTCTTTCCCAGGGTTGACCTTTTACTTCAATCAAAAATTGTGTGAGCCTACCCATGATATGTGTGTGTGTCTAAATACTGAATGTTTTCTGCCTGCCACATGATTTACATTATCTGCCAATTTCCTTGTCTTCCCCAAAGAGGCTAATTGGCATGGGTATAAAAGGTTTTCCAACAGAACAACTTCCCTATAAGGTTATCTAGCAGTAACTAAAGCAACCGAATGATGCTCAGAGTTTGACAAATATCCTCGTACCATCAACTTCAACTCTCCCCTTCAAGTAGTGTGGCAGGTGTAAGAGGAAACGTGCAGCCACAGCCTAATTAATATCACCCAAACTGTAAACATTGATTTAACTTCGATAGACAATGGTCTGCTAGTCAACTGCCACGGATGGAGCATAAAATCTGGATCCATACTGCAGCAAACTCCGGAACCTCATCTCGACAAGACCTACATGTACATGTCTGGTGCCTTCCTTGATGTGTGGCTCCCCATTTTCTAAGGTGAGGACTATGTCTCATAGTCTGCTCAAGATCCTGCCGTTGTGCCCCACATGCTGAAAATGCTACATTCGGGGATAGTCTCACCAGCTGCCTCTAGAGAAATGAGGAACACAAGATAGAAAGCCCTTCTGGGCCCTTACCATGTTCTTAAAAAAGCAAAAGTGACATACCTACAGTTGCAGATGACCTGCCTTCAGGGGTGATTTCTCTCGGACATCCATGTTTTCTCCTTTGTATCTGTGACCCCACCCCTCAGGCCTCTGCAGCATCCCTGGTATCGCCTAATATTTATCCAGGATGGTATGGCCTGACATATGTATTGGACGATCAACTGCCTCTGGCCTGCGTCCCAGAGTAAATGGTCCAGCAATCGGCTGGCACTTTGTGTCTCTTGAATGCTCATGTATTGCCCATGAGCTCTTTTGTGGGCTGTCCAACCATCAGTGCAAATCAACATCTTGACCTTGCAGTGGGAGCCTTCTCTAACCACCTTCGTGAGTCCCCTGGTGCACAGAAACATTGGCCCTGTTTCACTACCATTATTGGGTGCCTGGATTACTGCTTTGAAAAGTACCATGCAGTATATCCTAACAGGAAGACAGTCGAAGCCACCCTTCTCCAGCCAGCCTTAGAATCTTTTAACCATGCCCAGTGGTTAATGAAATAGAAACTTTAAAATTCTGAGAGTTTCTAAATCTCCTCGTCTGACTTGCCCAGGATTGTAAACTAATGGTGCTTTAGTTTATAGACTGTGAGAGTTCAAGATAATGTTCCCAGTAGACCAGGTGAACTGGGGATCTCACATAACTTCATTTGTGACTGGTACAAATCAAAATACATGTTCATACTTGTTCATGTACTTATTATTAACTTTCATGTCAGGTGTGTGATTATTATAACAACAAAAGGCAGCACGGGGTCAACACAAACTAAGTAAAACCCTATATGGTGCCTCATAAGAATAAGGGACATGAACTAATAGTGTGTGTAGAGTGAGAAAACCATGGGACCACTAATCTCACAACATAATCCCAAAAGGAGTTGAGACTTCCAGCACCAGTTCAGAATATTTGCTCAAAGATACTGCAGACATCAACGTTACAATATTTCAGAGCTTTGGAGAGAGCGATTTGTGGAGCCAAAACCACACTAGTTAACATTAGCTCATTGTTACCTGTGAAATGTGTTCCACCACACCAAAGTACAGAGCCCAAACTGGTCCAAGAACAATATACCCTGAGGTCTACCAAAAAAATCTTGTAACAACTATATATTTTCAATTGTTTGTTCTAGGAACGTCAGGATACCAACATTATTTACTAATGTTCCCTATTCTGCAAATGTAGCATTTTATTAAAGATGTTTTTTTTAACGAAAAAACCCTGACTTGTTCATTGTTATAGTTATTGGAAAACGGTAGTTTATACTGTGTCTCACTCAACCTTCACTCTGCATTCCATGATCCAGTCCTAGACCTCTCCGCCAAGCTACCCAAGAAAGTTAGCTTACTTTGGAGGCCCAACCTTTCCAGTTCTCAAGCTTCTATAGGAAGCACAAGCTGTCTCTCTGTCATGCGATCCATCCAATTACAAAGCACTGGGAAAAGACCTGCTGGCATCTACGGTCAACCAAATCCACTGTAAGTTATTGTTCATTGTTTAGGCAGGAAGAAAACTAGCTTGGGAGCGAGATGCAATCCTGGAAAGGAGAGATATGCTGTACCTGTGTCCTCTAAAGGAGCTGTAATGATTTTTAACACAAAGAAAGAACTAGGGTTTGAACATAAGTAAGAAGTAGAGCGCTGGATCTGTAAGAAGTGCTCTACACTGGGAAGGACCAGAGGCCGAACTAGGAATACAAACTAAGACCAGGTAAGCACCTTGCAAATCCTGTGCAAGTGTCCAGGAGCTCCGGTGTATGATACCATTCACTGGACTAAGTGAAAACAACAAGTTCTGCAGACACTCCTTTCTGGAAGCATAAAAAGGAAGGAAATAAAAAAAAGAGACCGCAGAGCTTGCTAAAACTCAGGTTATGTATACTCAAGCACCCAGAGTTAATCAAGTGAAGAAATGGACACTTGTAACAAGTCCAGACCATTGGTTGGAAAAACTATGGTACCCTCAAAAGACCCAATGTAAATAGGTTTTGCGGTATATATCGTTCCTCCGCCCCTACATTGTGGTTCGTTGGCAGTTATCATTGGGTACCATAGATAGTGTGGGTGCCTGCCTCAGCCAGAGGCTCCTCTGGTCTGGATTGCAGTGGCCAGAGAAAAGAATTCTTTGTGCAAAGAAAAATCAAAAAAAGGGCTGTTAAAAATAAGATCAGCGCCCAGTGAACTTTAATGAAATGGTGATGATCTTATGATAAAACCAATGGGTACTTGGCCTAGATCAAATTATGGGATCTAGAAGTACAATTTAACATGGGTGTCGACATGTTTCAGCCCCCTTTGGCTCGAAGCCAAAGGGGGCTGAAACATGTCGACACCCATGTTAAATTGTACTTCTAGATCCCATAATTTGATCTAGGCCAAGTACCCATTGGTTTTATCATAAGATCATCACCATTTCATTAAAGTTCACTGGGCGCTGATCTTATTTTTAACAGCCCTTTTTTTGATTTTTCTTTGCACAAAGAATTCTTTTCTCTGGCCACTGCAATCCAGACCAGAGGAGCCTCTGGCTGAGGCAGGCACCCACACTATCTATGGTACCCAATGATAACTGCCAACGAACCACAATGTAGGGGCGGAGGAACGATATATACCGCAAAACCTATTTACATTGGGTCTTTTGAGGGTACCATAGTTTTTCCAACCAATGGTCTGGACTTGTTACAAGTGTCCATTTCTTCACTTGATTAACTCTGATACTACCTGGGGAAATAAATGGACACGTTTTCCTCGTCCCTCCTTTGATTACCTTTGTACTCAAGCACCCAGCCATGATATAGCTTCGGACTATTGGGACCTGTATATTCTTGGAGAAGAAAGTACTTGAGCCAGTCCTGGACCCGGTCTAGGGGTCTGTACCTGCAGAAGGCCCCACTTTCCAGTACTCAAGCCAGTTGCTCAAGAAAGGCTGACTAAATGGAAAAAGCTATAGGTTTACAAAGCCTATCTCCTGGGCAACCAGCCTGAAGCCGCCTCGTGGAATTTATGGGACATGGGGAAGGTGATTTGAGGCATTCTCTACAGAGAACAAGATCAACAGTGTCTAATTTATGGATCCCGAAGAAAACTGATGTGGTACTGCACAGACACTGAAGCTCAGAGAAACATTAAGTGGAAATCAAAGCTGAGGTTATTGCAGGCAGAGAGTGTCAAGTCATTGGATCAAACTTAGCAGAACCAGTGGTTACGGCCTTCATAGAATGTGTCCATTTCAATTGGCATTCCAATTTCTGTTCACATACCGCTGTAATCTTGGATTGTTACTGAGGCTCATTGAGGGTCTACGGGCAGAGGTTGCCCATCTGTATGGGTGAACTAAATGGTTCCTACGGCTCCATATTACACAGGCATCAAACTTGAGGATTTGTTTTTTTTTAAATGGTGGTGTACTGATTGCATGGTTTACCTAGGACTCCAGTTGCTGGCAGCTACTCTATAGTTGTCCCTGTCAAAAGTTTCAATTCTCAGAGTCAGCTCACTATTTTGTAAGGCCAATAAAATTATTACAGTTGTATTGGGTAAAAAACCATATATTGCTGAAGCACCAGCAGCATTGGTATTTGTGTTGTGCTCTGTACTGACATGGTGCTGCTTGTACATTCTGTTCCTTAAAGTCTGTCAGTGGGGTCAGAGCTTGCTATTTTTAGGTCTTGTATAATACAATGCATGTTCGCTCTCTTACCAGACCTTTTATTACCTTGCAGTGAGCTTAGAGTTCGCCCATTGCAGACCATTTGTTGGCTTCATTGTCACTCTCATTTGCTTGCTTCTTATTCATCAGCTTTCATACGCTTTCCTTCCTCTTCTTGTGTTTGTCACTCCCTTCAAGTATGGATGCATTACTGTGTCCTTACACTGCTCGCTTTTCAGGCTCTACTTTTTTCGTTTTGTAAAACCACTCTATGAGAGAGCGTGCGTGTTCCAGCTGTCTTACTTGTGTACTCCTCCCCTCCTTATTGTTCCTCCCCCATTTCCCACCTGCCCACCTCTATTGTCGATGCGTTTTCCCCAGCTCCTGCCACCCAACCTCCATTGTGTGTACTTGTCCCAGCCCTTACTTCCTCTTCTTGTGTTTTTCCCTCCCTTGGAGTATAGATATATTACTGTGTCCTTACACTGCTCGCTTTTTCAGACTCTACTTTTTTCTTTTTGTAAAAGCACTCTATGAGAGAGTGTGTGGGTTCCAGCTGTCTAACTTGTGTAATAATCCCACCTCTGTGTTCCTCTCCCAATCCACTGTCCCACCGCTATTGTCCATGTATTTTCCCCTGCCACCCACCCTCCATTACTTGTGTGCTTGCCCCAGCCCTTCCTTCTCATCCTCGATTGTCTGTATCCTCCTCCATCTCGGATCCCCTGTCTTCTCCCACACCTGCAGCCTTTTCTCACACAAAAATCCTTCTGTCCCACTCTTTCCCCCTCTGTGTTGTCTCGTCCTCCAACCCACCTCCATGAAAGACTAGGTTGGGGGAAGAGTAAAACAGAGAGTAGGTTGACGGGGGGTCGAGACAACACAGAGAGAGGGATGGTTTTTGAGAATTACACAGGTGGGGGGACAGGCAAGAGCAGATGGGGGAGCACATGGCTGAAAACAAATGTAAAAGTGCTATGATGCGGCTTAGTCTTTTTTTTAGCAAAAAATCCATTAGCACTGGCAACGTCATAGCACATTTTTTATTACTAGTATTTTCAACATTGCTTTACAGCTACAAATCATTCCCGAAGTGAATAGCTCTCATAAGCAAGGCCTATTGACTCTGTCACTGCTTTTTAGGTCCCGCCTAGGAAGCGCTTGCACTGTCTCTTCGAGACATTCTGTATTCAGGATATGTGGATAAATCTCCACTTACTTCCCTTCTATCTTTTTAAATGGATCATGTCCCTGTCCTTTGTAAATTGTGGCTTTTCATTGGTCATTAGGCATTGTAGTCCCTCCTTGGTACCACCTTGTCTCTTTTTGTAATCTCCCATCCTTCCCTGTTACACGTGTTGTTACGCCCTAGGTTTTAATTACAGCCTCAGGGCACTACTTTCTTAAAGGCCTTCAGACAGAACACTTACTGAGTCCTACACTAGATTTGCAGTGATTACTTTACTCGCTGTAACCAGAAATGAGCAACCCAATATACCCTTGAGGGTTTGGGCAAAAGATATGATAGGGTATAAGTGCCTTAAAGGGATTTTGTTATTATGTATTTCAAAGACAATTTCAAACAGTACTTGACAGCTTTGTACACATAAGACCGATAGTGCAAAGCAACAACCACAAATGTTCAGTCCATTTACGTAAGTCGCTTCAAGTGATCAAAATGGAAGAGAGGGAGCGGGTGTGTATGAAAATTTTTATTTAATACTCAAAAATCGATTTGAGAAAAGGGTACGGGTCTGGTACAACGCTAACGCTGCTATGGGATGGTCGGATACTCTCACTCGAGCGACTCCGCTTTACGCTGCCGAGAAGTTAGGCAGTTTGTGGACAACCAAGGGTTTTGAAAAATGGGACCTCATTGGGATTAGTAGGGTGGGGGACCTTTGGCGGAAAGACAAGATAAAGTCTTTTGAAGAATTGCAGCTTGAATACAAACTTGGCAATCGTGAATACTTTCGGTACCTACAGGTCCGACACGCCCTTTTCTCTGTTTTTCCGACCGGCACGCTCGTTCCAGAATCCTCACCCCTGGAGGACAGAGTACTAGACGGCCATGTCCCGGACAGTACGATCTCCCTTATATATAAGAAGCTGATAAATGACCGAGCAGACCTTCTTCTACAGCTCCGTGGGGCCTGGACCAGCGATGGACTGGAACTTGATGATGAGGACTGGCAGGCGGCGATATCCTCCCCGAAGGAGGTAGCAATCTCGGCCCGTCTAAGATTGGTGCAATTGAAAATCTTACACCGTGTGTACATGACGGGTCCTCGCTTGTTACGTATGGGGTGTGCTTCGGATGACTTGTGTAAGCGCGGTTGTGGAATGGTGGGTACATTCCTTCATATTTTGTGGGAGTGTCGGGCGGTGGTGTCTTTTTGGAATCGTGTGCATGGTGTTATGGACGAAGTTACGGGTGTTTCGCTTTTGCCTGAGGCCCGAAGGTGTCTATTAAATATGTGGGAGACCAATGACTATAATGTAGCACAGACGCAGTGGGCCACCTTGGGTAATATGATTGCTAAGCGTGACATTGCGCAACTGTGGGGATCGTCGAAGGCACCTAGTCTGTCGGCCTGGTCTAGAAACATGGACTGGTGCATGTTTCGTGAAAAAACAGTCTACATAGCTCGGGGCAGGCCCAAGAAGTGGGGAAGGGTGTGGAATCAGTGGAACCAGTATCATGGTGAAATTTGTACTCCCCCTTTTGTGCCTCCACTGGAGGTGATACTCTTCCCTTAGCGTGATGTTCCTTCTAGTCTGGATTTTTGTCTATGTACTGCTGGCTTGCTCTCTTTCCACTTTTTCCCCTCCCATCTGCTCTTCCAATAGCTTTTCAACTTCACTTGTTACTATATAACAGTTGTGGATGTGGTGCTCCCTCCCCAGAAGGATTACTTTTGTACCAGTCTCGCGTTTAGCCTCCGCAGTTAATTTCTTTCATTTTTGTTTGGTTGAATTTCAAAAAACATAAAACAAAGACCTTATTCCTCCTGTGACTTACTGTATGACATGACATGTTTGTTTAATTGCCGCCGGACCCTAGGTTGTCGGCTGAAAGGCTGTATAATTCATTCATCCTTCTATGATCCTTGTAAATGTTGCCAGCCGACCCTATGTGGCTGTCTGATTGCTATTGTATGCCTATGTTTATCAATAAAGGTTTAAAAAAATACATAATAACAAAATCCCTTGAAGGTACTTATACCCTATCATACTTTACTCACTAGCACATCTCACATTTATATTAGACCTTCTATAAATTTCCCTTCATCACATAGAGTACAACCTAATCTGGAATTCATATAATAAATATTTTGTCACGTTTCAAAGCTACTAATTGTATACATGGACATAGCTATTTAAATGTACTTGTGGTACTGTCTTGCATGCAATGCATTATGGGTAGGGTAGATTTACCATATCTTCTAGGTTTATGATGCTCACTAGGGCCCTCTAGGCACAGCTTGTGCTACTGCACCAAGACTAGCAGTGCTGGTGCCTTGCTCACTAGGGACATCTTGGCGCAGCTTCTGCTACTGCACTTACCACATCTCATTTATATTAGACCTTCTGTAAATTTCCCTTCATCAGCTACACATAGAGTACAACCTGATCTGGAATTAATATAATAATTATTTTGCCACATTTCGAAGTGACTAATTGTATTTGTACTTTGTAATTATAGTCTTTGCTTATGAGAAGCAAGGCTGGCAGTAACTGTGCCTCTTTTGCTGCCAGCCTTTCTGTTCTTAAGCAAGGACTATAAGCTCAAAGTGCATGTTTAGGCCTCGCTTGCAGGTTTTCAAAAACATAAATAAAAGACATTGTCATTTACAATGGCAATAGCTCAAATTCTCAAAATGCGTGACCTATTGCATTGCAAATGCTTGTTGTGATCATGGCGGAAAACAAGAGGGCAGTCCTAGTGCAAGTATTTTTGGAGCCCAAAGGCAAAATCACATTTCACTGCCTTGGTGCTTCTAGTCCCCTAGCAGCAAGGCTATTTTAGTCCATTTGTATGGCACCTTCTTATAGCCTCTAATGGTAGCACTGTAAGGCCACTGTCTACAGTGGCCTTAATGTAATGTCAGGTTGAATGGTAGGCAAAAGGGTGAAAGTGGGCAAACTGGCAGTGTAAGACTACCTGCCATTCTTGCACTCAAGAGGACAAGGAACATAGGGCAACAGACCCTTATCCTGCCCTTTTGCAAAACTGATCATAGTAATGGCGCAGTCTAGCAAAGGACATGTTAAAAAGCTTGAAAGGGTAATTCTGTGGCCCGTGATCAGCCACATGGAGTTAGGGACGCATATGCGGCGGCGATATGCTCACTCTCCAGACGACGCCGAACAAACTAGATGCCCATTCCTAAACGTGCAAACAATATGCTTAGTTTATCCCAAATATATAATTTTCCTGTTAAACTCTTCAGCGGAAAAATGACACCTCTCAGAGTTTGAGGGACACACTCCATAAGCTATATGTCTGTTCTGTTGCAATTAATTTACCTCAAAATTGGCCATGAAATCAGAACACCGCAAATTACGTCTTTTATTTGCATTCTTTGCAGTCACCAACCAAGTGGCCAGAAAAGAGAAGGCCTTTGTACAACTTTACAGGCCATTAATTGACACTGAAAGACATCTTCCTCACTGTGAAGTATTTTTGTGCAACAAGAATTTCCACGGTTTGCAAAATTCTGTAATTAATGAGTCGACTTTACATAAACGTTAGAAAAGTGATTTCAGGCTATGCGAGCCAGTGCAGGTGAGCAAACTCCACAGCACGTTTGTAGCAAAGCTCAAAGAAAAGCGTGGACTGCGAAGCGTCTATATGGGAAATGTCCACCTGAACCCAAAATTACCTCCTGCACAGCGGTTTGGGGCAAAATACAATCATTCCTGAAGCTTGACACAGCCAAAAAAGAAAACATGCAGGCTAGGAGTCGCTTTCCCACCACTATCCAGTAGGTCACCGCTGTCCTTCGTCATTATGTCTCGATGCTGATTGGCTGAGGCTGCCTACTCCCTGAATCTAGATGGGAGACCCCTTCGGGGGAGGGCAGAAGACTCCAAGCCACACCGACCCCCTCTGACGCAGACAAGCACGGCCCTGCCATGAGAACCCACTCCCTTAGGGACGTGACAGCGATTGAAGTCTGTACCTCTTAGCATATAAATCTTAGATGGAAAAAAACACAAGTAAACAACGTGAAGTGGCGCTTAATAGCAATGTGGCTTTCAGCCTGCAGATAATAACACTCAGTTGTGGTGCCCACCTCTGAGGGAGAGACGCCCTAAAAACAAAATATGGAGCCGCCTGGCACCAAGGGGTGCGTGAACGGGCGTGAAGTGTTGACGACAAAGCTCGGAGTCTCACCATTCACCAGAGATTTTGAGGGACTGGCTAGAGACGGCCCTAAATCGTTTTGAAAGGGCGGGGGGAGGGAGGGGGCGAGTTGCCAGTTTCATTTTTTTCCGTCTTCTGTAAGCTAATGAGGGTGAAGCGTGAGCCACAGGCAACGAGGCCACGAAATTAGCTGTGACAGGGAGCTTGATCATAATTATCTTAACGAGGATAGGGTTAATTACAGTGGAAACTTAGACTTCCTTCTCCTCGGCTCAGGCCGAGTGGAATTGGTTGTGATGTTTTGTCATTTTGATGTGACTTTGGGAAGTGCGATGGAAAGTCTCCCGGGCAGCGCTCGGGCTCAGGGGGAGGGGAGGCGGAGCCAGCCCAGCACGGAGGTAACTGAGAGATGGGACCTGTGGGTGAGATGTCATTATAGTAAGGACTGTAGCCGGCGCCCCCAGTCTGCGCTGCTTATTAACGTGCAGGGACAATCAGTGCGACGTAGCCACGCCAGAGTGGCTCGCCATTTTACAGGCTCAAATATGGGACAGCCCATCTTTCCTCTGAAAACGCATATTTTACAGTTTTAGGCCTCCGACATCAGAACTGTCACCCAGGTTAGCAATGCTTAATGTGTTTAAAAAAAGATAAGTACAGCGGCCTTGGAAATTTAGTGTTATCCAATATTGCTATATTTCACATTCCAGACAGTGTCCAAGGTGGCAGATTCCTTGCTTGCACTAGGGCCTCATAGGACACTGGCTAGGCAACTGCCTTTGTTATTTCTTTCCTATCCGCTCTGCTTCTTTCTTTTTCTGTTGTCTTAACTTTTTTGCTGTGGGTCAAAGTATGATACATTTGTTGATGTGAAAAAAAGTCCTGGTCACAATAAATAGTGCTGGTGCGGCCACCACCTGCAACCCCTGGCAAGCATAATTCTAGTGCTGAGATACATTGATCTTGATAGAGAATTTCCTTAGGTTGGAGTCCAACCATCCAGGCAAAGTTATCCTGATTACAAAAAGAATTACAGAAACAGACTTCAGAGAGCATAGTCTTTCATCAAGGTGTAAACAGGTAATTTGTTTAGGCCATATACGCAAGTGTTATTCTACAGGTAACATGGTTCATAGACATAAGGAGCTCTCATGCATGTTTCTTTGCGTGACAGTATTTTTACAAGTTCAGGCCTTAAATGCCAAAAGCTATCCCTCAGGTGTGATATCTTGCAGTCTTAATTCTAGGTTCACAGTTATAACCTTGGTTACAACTGCTTTACAAGCCAGGTCGCTAGTACCGTAGTAACAACTTCTAGATACAGAAGATATATGTGTATTTGACTTCTCATATTAGGAACTTTTGGAAACCAAGGGTTCCCAGAACTCCCCAGACAGCACTGAGGTCATTTAAATGCCTGTTGTCGTTAAAAGTGCTCCACTGTCCACCCGGAAGGATAAGCAGTGATGCTGAATGGACAAGCCATCATTCAGGACTGGTGTACTTCGCAACAGCATAAATAGGCCATGTATGGTAATTGTAATTTTAATTGCTTTCATATAGCGCTTACTGCTCCTGACCAGGTGTTGAAGTGCTTTTAGGGTAAATAGCATGCTACTCTGGAGCCCAAAAATGGGTTAGTGGTGGATTAGTATAAGGAAATAGAAGTTGTTAATTCAAGGGGTGGACATGTGAGTCTGTTAGTTGGATTTAAGAGGACAAAGGATGGATAGTGGAGGGAAGAGTCTAGAACATGTTTATTTGGGAGTTCATATAAGTAAAATTAGGTTTTGGATGAGTCAAAGGAGGAGTAGAGGAGAGAAGAGTCTAGAAATGCTGATTAGGAAGATCATAGTAGCACAAAGAAGTTTGGGATGAGTCAGAGTTGAGGTTGAGGATATATTGACAGATGTATAGGATGTGATATAGAGTAATTCATTGGAGAGAGTTAAAGGCCTTATTTTATTTCTGCAGTAAGAGTATGATGCTGGTCACTGAACAGCGTTGCTGGTACTGGGTTCAGTAACTCAGCCACCTTTGGAGTATCAGGTTCAAATCCAGTGTGGACTCCTGGAGGTAGCCAGAGTGTGAATGGTATATGTGATAGGCAGGGGCTGCGGGGTTTGAAACCCTGAGCCAAGATTTGCATGACCTCTCTTACCACGCCAGAGGCCTAGAACCGATAGACGCTGCATTACCACAGCTGCGGGCAGGTTGGTTTGTACTTCATCCTGATAAACGTTGGTCGGCATCCACTGCTTGACAAGGCCACATGCTTTATCTGTTGGGCACTAGTATTGGCACAAGGAAGCATAATAAATTCTTACTTACTAGATAAAGGGAGGTCTTACAGTCTACATAGATTGAGTAGTCGGCCTCTACTTTTTAAACGAAGGTGCCAGCTTCCACTAAAGAGTTGCCCGAGACCAGAGCCCTTGTAGACTGTCTAAGGCACAAGAGGTTGTGCAGGAGAGCCAGGTGACCCATCTCGGCCTCGATGGCTGGCCGTCCAGAGGGCAGTTGCCGGTTTCTGGCAAGCAAACATTGGTCGGCTATCATCTTTTCACATCAGATTTCTTTAAAAAGAAGCCCCGCAGCATTCATCGAGGAACATGATACAGTATTAGCTGTTCTCAGTAGCCCTGTGGTTTCTCGCCGAGGTGTCTCTCCAGCCTTCGGAACAGGTTACCTTCTGCAGATGAGCATGACAAGCCGAGGCAATGGCAGATAATTCCACTGGTTAGCCTCCAAACAGCTGCGCACCTACATTTCTTTTAATTGTCTCCCCCTCCCTCTGCCTCGTCCCTTGACTGCGAATTTAGCTGATTAAATCATCAAGTGCTCACCAAGCTGATGACATGAAAACAACAATTAATAAGCAGCCCCCTGTGTAACTCGGCTGCCTTTTTAAGTAAGCTGCTAATAACAATACACGGCTGACGAGCAAGAACATGATCTCAAGAACAGACAGGTGCAGCCAGATTCACGCCCAGTTTCGCCTGCACGTCTCCGGGGCATGTCCTGCTCAGACTTTGGGGGGATAACGGCCTTTTCCAAGCAGGCAGTTCCCTCTCGGGTCCCTGTGCGCGCGGCCCCAGCGCGAGGCTCGTCAGCTGCGTCGCGCGCCTTCCCCGGAGAGGCGCACGTGCGCAGTCTGTTGTCTGTGGAAGGCTTTGCGAACCTCCTCTGCAGTGTTAGATCCCCATATCATGGGTTTGCCAGACACGTGTGTTCGCAGTGTGACCCTGAAACCCTGTATCCACCGCAGAGCTGTGAAAACACCTGGAGGATCTTGCGAGTTAGGCAACGGGAGCAGTGGCGTAGCAAGGGTGTGATGATGGGCCCTTGTGGAAGCATGGGACATATACCCCCACGACCACTGATTCGGTCGTAAAATATAGAATGAATTAGGGTTCAGTGGGTCCCTTCTGACTCTTGGCCCTGGTGCTACGGCACCTGTTGCACTATTGACAGCTACCCCCCCCCCCCCCCCCCCCCCCCCCCTCCCGAAGGAGAGCACATCATTATCGACATGGAAAAAGGGCCGTTCTTAATTGGAATAAGATCACAGAGTGCGCAATGTCCAGGCAGGCCATAATTAAAAAAAAAAAAAATCTTACATGCCCCTCCCCGGCTTGTGCTACCGAATACCAAGGCTCCCTAGCCTTGATTCCCCCTCATCGCTCTCGCTGTTTCTGACTGTTTACCTGACTTTTGCAGGTTCTTTTCAGTCCTGATTTCATCCTTTGACATCCTTTCCTATCATTTTTACTTTCCCCCTTTTCTACCCTTTTTCCTCTCTTGTGCTGAGCCAAAATCTGATGATAAAATATCATTTCTGATACCAAAAAAGGAGTGCCCAGCACATTCAATCACTGGAACAAATTAAGCACTGAATTAGATACATTCATACACATCTATTATTTTTTCATAGATTGCCTCGCCGTTACTTACGTCCTAATGTATAGAATATGTAACAGTATTTTGCAAATAGTAAATGAGACGATATTTTTGCACATTTATTTAGCACATGGTTTGCTTAACTTCAAGGCTATCCAGATGTAGTATGTAGCAACGTTAAGCTGACTGCCCATACTAAGAAAAACCAAAACACCCGGTCATTTTGCTCTTTCTTGTGCCATTTTATTTTGGACCTCCAGCTAATACTTGTCGGCACATTACTTGTACACTTGGAGGACTAATACTAGCTCTGTTGTGTAGTTGCTCAGGATTTTCATCAGTTCCAAAGGAATATGGAACACTTTTAGTTTAATTCCTGTTCTCTGTCATGTGTTGGCTTCGTGATTTATCCTTGAATTTGTTTCTTTGTTGTTGGCATTCATTGCTGCTGCATGCAGCTGTATGATCACCTGTTGCCATGCTGGGTAAAACAACCATAAAACATATGTTGAGGAAAAATAGTAATAAGTTAACAAAGCAAAACAACAAAAGTGATATTTAGCAAAAATGAATGCTGTTAATTCTTGTTTCTTAAGTAACTTCTGCCTTATTAAGCAGTTTTTTTCTTTCGAATGGCACCATTATTTTCTGCCATTAACTGATGGAACAGAAAAGTTACCCCACATGGGTCTCAAGAGCATGTACCACTGTTTCAATTCACAATAGCAAGCTGCAGTTTTTGACCCCTGTCTCAGCTCAGACGATTATGTGTGTGTGACAGAAGAATTTATGTGACATTGACTGAGTGCATGGTTTTTGGTCTAGAGGAACACACCACATGGGCCCTCTTTTCAATGTGAAGCCAGCCTTTT
This sequence comes from Lissotriton vulgaris, assembly GCF_964263255.1. Lineage (NCBI taxonomy): Eukaryota > Metazoa > Chordata > Amphibia > Caudata > Salamandridae > Lissotriton > Lissotriton vulgaris. The sequence continues at coordinate 661,174,186 of NC_141693.1, forward strand.
TACCTGTCAATATGGGGGAGAAAGGTCTATTGGCCTCTCCCACCTTTTATTAAAGTGTTCCACCAGTCCCTTTAAACAGATTCATTTGCCCATCCATCTGAGAAATGGATGTCACATGTGTGTATCTTTTAGCATGTGCAGAGGTTGGCTATACGCAGCACAGTTGGTCACGGCCACATTGGTATCAATTTTGAACTTGCTACATTCAAGTGGCACCTAAGGCGGGCTGGAGGGAGTGCATGAACATACAATGTGAATTTCAGGACTTCCAAGGACATTTTAGGGAACATTTGTAGTGAGTCAGGCTAAGAAGTGTCAAGGTGAGTTAACAGTGGGCCCCTTTGAAGCTAGGGAGATACCCCTGGTCTTTCCTGACTTGTTGTTCTCTGGAAGGTCTACTCTCTGCAGCTTACTTAAGTGTGGCTGGCAGCAGGGCTGGACTGGCTGTAGCGGGTACCGGTCATTTCTCCGGTGGGCCGCCAAGGTGGGGGCCAGTTTTGGACACCTGGAGGGCCGTTTTTGTTACCGGGGGCCAGTTATGCAGCATAGCTGCAATATTGAACCTCTGTATCAAAAGCTGCAGAAGTGAGGAGTGGTACTTCCAACTAGCACCCCCGCCCCCTCTGGGAGGCCCACCGGATCAGGGCCGGTTTCGGTTCCCAATCCAGCCGTGGCTGGCAGAAGGAGCTGCCGGGACTCTGCTTCTAGAGCTGACCCACTGCTGAAGAGAGACTTAAGGACAGTCCTTGATTAAACAATCCAGAGCACTACAAAGGTATAGCAATTATGATCGGACAGTGTTGCAGATCAGATTTTAATCTTTTTCAAACATTTATATGTAACACTTGTTGTTACATGTATCACTGAATCAAACTCTGTTGACATAGACAAACGAGCCACAGTCTGTTGACACGCAGGTCAGTAGACGGTATGCACAGCTGACACGTGTTTCGTCATTTTGACGACTCTTTCAAGGCTTGTAATTCTTTCAAAATAAGAAGTTCAGCCTCCTATACCTTCTCCAATCTGTACATCGGAGCATATAAGTAATCCTGTCCTTGGAGCCCCAAGGACTGAATGAGCTAGAGCACGGTCTCCTGTATAGACTTAGATGTATCCGAAACTTTAACGTGTTATAAGTTACCCCTAGTTAGGGTGGGAACAATAGGAAGAGGTGAAGGCTTTAGTCAGCCTCAAGTATAGAAACAAAAGCCCGTAACAGCTATTAGTACACAGCATATGGATGTCCTTGCACAAGGTAGGCACTGCTCAGAAGAAGATTGACTTCGTAGGAGTCGAGGTGTGCTGATGAGGAGAGCCTCATCAATAGAGGAACCAATATTCAGATCTAAGTAGTCAACAGGGGTTCGGCATCTAGCTGTTTGGGTGGTGAGTGTTGTGCTTGAGACAGAGAAAGAATCATGAGTCACAAGATTTACTAAAGCGCAAGCATCACAACCCCATTGTCACATCAGTAACTGGCGCTGGAGGTGCCTCCTCTCACCTGAAGATATCTGCTGGTGCCATAATCACCAACTGCACACCAGTTGTTGGAATCCTAGTAGGCCATTGCAAAGCCTATATTGCCAGAAATGGAGGGCAACGATTGTGGTCACCAGACCTAGCTGGTCACCCTCTGAGATTTCACTAAATCTTTATACCCGGGGTGCCAGATACTAATACGGGTAGTGACACGTTAAACTTTTCTTAAAAATGTTGTTTAATGAGGGTTTCTCACAGAAATTGGTATCCGCCGTTACATCCTGCTATAATCACAACAGGGTGATTAGAGCTACGTGTATTATTTTTGTGGGTTCCATCTTTGTGGACAAATTAACGTACAATGTTATGTTGAGAGTAACTTTGGTAAAGTACTCACTCTTTTCCAGGGACTAATCACTAAATGAACATATCCGTAATGAACTTGTATGCGTTACAAGTTTCCTACCACCTCCCTGTATAAGCCTTGGATTGCTCAACCTAATTTTCCTGAGGGTCAAGCGCTAAAAGGGCTGCTGAGGTATAATATGGTGCTCTAATATGGGTCCCTCAGTAAGGGTCCAACCCAGGACTCCAGCGGAAAAAGTTTTGATTGAATCAAAACTGGCCCTGTAACCTCACTCTGCCCTAGCTCTTTGAAAAGTTCCCACATTGTCCCAATCCAAGAGTATGCTTTCTTTTGAAGCAGTATGCAGTCTTCATAGGACCACTCATGTTATGTTATGTTATGTTATATTGATTTATTATGCGCACAGATACCCCAGCCAAGGGGCGTCCCGGCGCAGAGACAAGGTAGAACATAACACAACAGGAAACTAAAAACATGAAAGCAGCTAAAACAGGAAAGTTTTTAAAGCCCTCCGGAAAGTCAAGAGGTCCTCCATCAGACGAATTTCAACAGGAAGGGAGTTCCATGCTGACGCGGCCTTTACACTAAACGAGCGGCCACCCATGCGACTAAGCCTAAATCAGGGGACCACCGCAAGGGCCAAACCCTGGGAACGGAGGGTGCGGGTGGGAACATAAAAGGAAAGACAGCTGGATAGGATTTCCGGGCCAATACCTCTCAGAATCTTAAAAGCGAGACACAAGACCTTAAAAAGGATGCGCTTCCTGACAGGGAGCCAATGTAGGGTACGAAGGACAGTTGCCACCGAGCTGAATCTGGGCAGGCCGACAATCGCCCTCGCCGCAGCATTCTGAACCCGCTGCAGACGGGTTAGCTCGGCCTGGTTAGCCCCAGCCAGAAGAGAGCTGGCATAATCCAGGCGGGAGATGATAGTTGCCTGGATCACCAGCTGCCTGGTCGGGGCGTCAAAGAACTTGAGAACAGGTCTCAAGCCCCTTAGGAGACCGAAACAACAGGCCGCAGTTTTTTTAGTATGCCCTACAAAGGAGAGGCCCGCATCCAGCCAGACCCCCAGGTTTTTCACCTCAGATACCGGGGTCGGAGTGGGACCCAGCTCAGAGGGCCACCATTGGTCACCCCACAGCTCCACTCCCTTACCGACAACCATCACCTCCACCTCATCTCACCCAAACCATGTTAATCATTCAAAAAACAAAATTTAAACTGTTTGTCTCAATCAAGCTAATTTGTACATCTGAATAGGCAATGGTTTGAGGGGTTGTTTCCCTCAACCAAACATTTTTCGCGAAGAGGGGATGGTTGTTCTACTTGTTACCTTGAATATCCATGGTTCTCCTGACTCGATGTTGGTTTAAATGGTGGCACCTCAAAGCCATTGACTATTTTAGGGTTTGTTGTCCCAGATTATGACCTATCTTTGAATATGTAAGGATTTTTTTGCCTTTCTGCTTCACACCATGGTTGGAGGTTTAAGTGTTTATCTTTCCTTCCTTGAAAAAGATGGAATACCTGTTTCTCTTAAGTCACATGCTACCTGTGAACAGGCAGTGGCTTGATGGCTGGTTTCCATAGTCCATGTTTTACCTGTAATTCAGTGAAGGTTGGCCAGACGGTCTCCCTCATCCCATTTACTATCCTTGAATTGCCTGTAGTTGACATTCCAGTCTCTCCCATGACTGTTATGCATGAGGTTTTTATTCATTTTCTTTAGGGGTTTCACATAACACACTCCTAATCACATTGCCCCTCGGCTTCTATCTCACAGTTGGACAGACCGAAACGCTCCACAGAGATCTTAGAAACAGCTATGGGCTCAGCTCAGATTAGATACATTTCAGCCATATTTTTGAACACCACATTTTGCCAATAACTGGTGTCGAAAGGCACTCTAGACAGGAAATCCTTCAACGTATAATCCGTGTCCCCTCTTAGATGTGAGTCTTATTTATGGTTTGTGAAGGAGGGATTGTTGTAAGATGACATCAGGGATCGTCTCTGGCATTCCACATGGTGCCTTTGAATAGGCAGTATTTGGAGTGTTCGTCTCTGCATACAATACGGCATCTTGAAATGGAGGGTAGAAGTGGTTGAATCCTTTAATCAATGTATAACCCTCCATGAAGCGAGGACATGTCCACCCGAACAATGGGGCATATTACCAACAACTAGCGATAATTATCGCTATGTTGGTTTAGCGGCGATATTTTTATCGCCGAGCTGCGGCGATTTTTATCGCTTAGGAACCTTGCTATTATCAAGGTATATCTCCTAAGCGACAAAAATCGGCCGAAATGCATGAATATCGCTGAAAAGTCAGCAATATTAATGCATTACCAAGCTAATGCTCTTAGCCATGTTATCCACCTACCATTGGATAACATGGCTAAGAACTGCTATGGGGCAGGTGTTAGCTTTTGGAGATATTCCCGCTTAGCGCGAATATCTCCAAAAGTTGGTAATAGGAGGTAGCATTGTTAGCGACTGTTTCCAGTCGCTAACATCTTGGCACGCCCACTTTGCATGTGCAAAGCGGGGCCCAAGATGGTCGCTATCTCCAACTAGCTGTCGCTAACTGGTGTTAGCGACAGCTAGGTAATAGGGAGATAATTTTATCTCCGCTTTCTTGGCTTTTAAAGCCAAAAAAGCGGAGATAAGCCCCCTTGATAATATGCCCCTATGTCCTATGTCTGCTCTCTTCAGGTTAGGATTTAAGAAGCAATGCGTCTCTGAAGACTGGGGTTAGGAAACCACCTCAGCACTGTTCGGTGTTGAGCAGCTCACCATATCAGCAGAAACCACGTGTCCCACCCACCACAGGCCACAGCCCTCAGCCATGTGATTGGACCAAACCGTGCACCCGTGGCCACTACGCAAGAGCACAGTGCTGCGTTATTGTTGCTAGTAGGCCATCTTTATTAGGAGCTCGGATTGTAGAGTGCAAGTCCATCTACCATGTCTTTTTTGGCAATGACGGTAACCTAGTGCCACCGAGTTAGTATTCCAGAACCTTTTTGTCGCCCACCGATGACTCCACGGGTCCACCGAATTTCAAACCATGATGTCATCAGTTGCACTCTCAAGTAGCTTCTCATCGTTGCGAAATTTGACATTCGAGAGGCGCCGTTTTACAAATAATTTTGAGCTGAAAATTGGATTTCTAAGCTTGCGTGAGGGAAGCAAATGAAACCTGTCACCGACTCGTCGTCTAATTGCATTTATCCAGAGTAAAAGACAGCGCAGGGAGAGCTGGGCTGAAGTGGAGCTGACATTACATCCTCTATTGAGATGTCAGCAGCGCTGTAATTAAGCGGTGACACTTGCAGGCTGCCCTCCCCGGGGACAGTCGCGGTGCCACGCCAAACGTGCAAGGATGGTACGCGTGTTAACCCCATTGCCCTCTGCATACATCCCCCAACCCGTGATCTCTCCATCCCCACTGCAGCAGTAGAGAGGAGGCCCTCTGAATGATGGAGTCAGAGGAGGGAGGGGGAATTCTACGGCATGCTAATGAGACGTGACATCAGCCACATAGCGCTGCTATACCATAGCCGACGTATATGGCGAACTAGATGACTGTAACAGCATTTAGCTTAAATGAACAAGCCCAAACACATTTTTTGTTTGAAGTAATACATTTGTTGCAAGTTTATAAAACCTGTTTTTGACTAAACTACAGGCGTTCTAGTTCAGTCAACAATGAGATGACCTAAATCGACCCCCCCCCCTTTATTTGACACCATCCTTCAGGTATTGTTTAGTTTCTGATATTATTTTTCCAGGTTATACGGTAAAGGAATAAGGTGCACCATTTGCAGGGCCACTGTAATTATGTGGCAGGAGAGGGCCAGAATATGCAGCAGGCTTGAGTAAATTAGGCGGCAGGAAAAGGCAAACAATGCGGCACAATGCGACTCATTTTTGGATAGTATTACTTCATTGTTTCGTAACTTTTGAACTTGGTTACACTATCTGAGCATTGGTTGCATTACATTAGTACCAATTTAACTTCCATATATAGAAAATATCAACAGAAAGGTGACCAGTCCAGCTTTGCAAAGGTCCTTCCACTGCGCAGCAACATGTGTCGTCGCATTTTTTTATAACTTTTGAACTGTTTGAGATAGAAACGATTTTTTGGTTAAAATCTGCAGATTATGCAGCAGATGATGGATTATGTGGCAAATTATAAATATGCGAAAATCGGTGTGGCAACACAGTCGCATAATTCCAGTGGCCCTGACCATTAGTTTCATCCGTAAATCTTTACTCTGCACTCCACATCGGAATACTCGGGTGAAACTAATTTGTAGTAACTGCATTGCATACTTCACGGAAAAGGATGGCTGCCCTTCTGACTGAAAACATCATAACCAATTGCTGTATTTTTATACATGATACACCTAATAACAGGATGGATTCTACTGAGCATCTGCAGGGCCACCTGACCTCTCTATATGACTCATTGACATTACAGTTCTTCTGCCTCCATTCAACTGTGGAATATGACACAGATTCTCTGCAATGGCATTTAACCAGGCATTGAACCCTTTTCTCGTAATCTGGTACACCATTGCAGCCCTCCCAATCTGGGTTGGGCTGTGTAAATATCTAGCCATGGCAGGCAACATAGAGTCTGGCAGGACAGGTCTCTGGTCTGTTGAAATCCAGATCTCATCCTGATTCTTCACACACCCTGCTCTGACTCAACCCTCCTGTTCAATTCCTGTGACTTCCTCCAGCAAACTCTTGATCTCTTCCGACTTATCAGCAATGGTCAACAAATGGCTTGTGTCAACTTCAGTTTAAGAAATGTTTGAATAGTTTGTATTCAGAGTACAAGACCCAGGAGTCCAGTATCTGGCTATTTCATCCACTTAGCGGTCTCAACATCACATACATTATTGGGTGCTGCACATTTCATAACTGGTAAATCAGTGGGCAACTGTTGAGCTTCAGGCAGGTCCAATATATGATTCCTATTTCGGATTGGGGAGCCAGAGGAAGTCATGAAACCCCTCTGAGACTACATTTTTCCAAAACTGTAGACCACACCAAACCTATCTTGGCTATCTGTGTAGATGGTGACTCTTAAATTGTTAGTGACACAACAGACTCTAGTAAGAGCAATCAGTTTGGCCACCTTTACAGAGGTTACAGTATACAAACAGGAAGCTTCCACTACACCTTCTAATTTACAGACAGCATAGGCTGTTTTCAAAATCGGTAGTTCATCTGTTAAACAAGAGCTGTCCAGAAACATCATGCAATCTGTCTCTTCCAGAGGCGTGTCTTGAATACCAAGTCTTGGCTTTCTACAGAATTATGTAACACTAGGACAATCACGGTCAACCCCATTGTCATTCTCATCCTTAATAGGCAAAGGCATCAGTGTGGTGGGTTTAGGCTACTTCATATCTGAAAAGTGATGGTCTATGTGGCAAGAATAAACTGTTCATACTTGTGAGCCTACTATGTGCCATGTGCTGTGTTTGAGTGCAGGTGAGCATGATCCCAACACATTGGGGAACTATAACCTCAGAAGAAATCCCATGACTATCCCTTCACACCGCTGAATGCTGACACCCACTGCGGCCACTGCCTTTAGGCAATCCGGCAACACTGCAGCTACTGGGTCAACAGTGGCAAATAAATAAACAACAGGGCATTTAGAATTTCCATGGGTCTGTGTAAGTATAGAGAGTGAGCATCCATCCCTTTCACTGCAGTACAAATGAAATCTTTAATATAATAAGGCATTCCTGGAGCAGGGGTGTGGCAGAGACTTTCTCTCAACTCCAAGAGTGCACTCATAAAATCATTGTTCCAAGGTAGCAGATCAGACACATCTTTGTGTGTGTGTGCCTTTGTAGAGGTTTTGCTTCTAGGAAAAATTTAGGAATCCACTGACGATTGTAGGTCACCATTCACATAAACATTCATTCTCTGTGTGTTGTGGGAGAGTTCATTTTAAATATGTTTACATTTCTCTCTTTAAACACATTCCTAGCTCTTTTCTCAGTATGGTGCCCTAGATACAGAACTTCCTTCTGACAGTACTGCAGTTTGATTGGGGACACTTTATGTCTATATTCAGCTAAATGGTTCAACAGGGAAATGTGTCTTGTCTGCATGCATCATATGTTGTTGATGCCACCAATAGGTTAATTAGGTTAATGATGTACTGAACTAGGACTGAATTGCATGGCAACTGCAAAATCTCCAGAGTTTTTTCAATAGCTGATTGAAGATCGAGGGGCACCATGCCAGAACTTTTTTTTTAAAATTGGAACTCAATGACGAACTGATTGTCCTCATGCAAAGGGATGCAAAATAATGCCTGGCACAGGTCAATGACCATGAACCACTCAGCATTGCAGGATATTTGAAAGAGTAGCACAGCAGGATTTGGTACCATGTGAGAACAATATTATTGACCTTCCGCAGATCCTGAATAATTCTCCACTTTTTATTTGGTTTCTGCAAACCTATTGTAGGTGAATTGCAGGTACTCCCTAATATCTCTTTTAACCCGTTTACCGCGGCGGCATTGTGCATTCCATTGCGCGGGCTGGGCCACGTTGGCCAACGTGCGTGCGCAGCACTACCGAGGTAGTGCTCATGACGGCCGTTGGCCGACGCACGCACGCAAGAGGTTAAGATACCTTGCTCTAACATGAACTCAAATACAGGGGTTCTTCTAGCCACCGCCTCTGGTGAGAAAAGCATAGGCAAAGCCAGTAGGTCTGACCTTTGCAAGCTTAGAATGTTTTTATTTATTTAAAAATTTGCAAACATATGAAATATGCAAAAAATATCCAGCCAACCTGTAAAAAAAATATAAAAGATAAAGGAGTGGTCCAGCAGCTAAGGCACCCCAGCACTGCACTTAAATGCACTCCTTCTCAGGCATCTTTACACCTACGATCTAAAAAATACCATCAGTCATAATTCAAGACAGTTAATGTATGAATTGAGCTGACCCACTGCCCTATTCTGTAGTGGGTGGAAGTAGAATATGAATGACCCTTGAATCGGCCAATTGATGATGAGGAATGACTGAAAACTCATATATGTATATTTAATTACATGTGGCTTTTCAAGTAGTCCCTCTAGGCCCTAAATTTGGCTAGACTCACACCTGCTTGCTCAGCGCTTGGATAGCCTCCTGGGTGATAGTGTGCCCTACGAATCTGATACATATATTTTCAGTGAATATATTTATATATATATTCACTGAAAAAACAAAGGTTATAGAGTTGTTATGGTTGAGCTAAGATTTCACTCGACAAAACCATAGAAATTCAGCAGTTATACTTACAATAGCTAACTATAACTTACACTCCCGCAATTTACTGCTTATGATCTCACATATTACAGCACTCATGTCATGGTCAGTGACATTCGGTGTCCCCCCAAACCTTCTTCGGCCCTGAGAAATCCATCCTTCAAGGCCACTCTTTAATCCCTATCCCCGGGGGCCTGGCATGCTTGTTTGGGGGAGGGGGCACATGGCCATCCTCCATGCATTGATTTGGGCCCTGGGGTCCCATCTCCCATGGCCTGCCACTATTTTAATGGGGAGGGGGCAAGTGATCCCACTACCTGGACTGATATCGACTCCGGGGACACCCTCTCCTGGAACCAGCTGCAATTTAAATGGGGAGGGGGCACACATCCACCTCTCCCCGGGCCAATTTCAGCCCGGGGACCTCTTCTATGGTGCAATTTTTATGTGGAAGGGGGCATGCGGCTCGCACCCTGGGCAGATTTCAGCCCCAGGGACCCCATCCCCGAGGGCTCTGTGCATTTATTATGGGAAGTGGGGCACGCACCCCCCCTCCCCGTCCCATTTCAACCATGGGGACCCCATACCCTAGGGCTAGCTGTCATTTTTATTGGGAGGGGGATACATGGCCCTCCTCCATGTGCTGATTTCTGCCCTGAGAACTCCATCCCATAGGGCCTGGTGCAATTTTTATGTTGACGGAGGCACGTGGCTTCACTCTCGGACCAATTTCAGCACCAGGGGCCCCATCCCCTGGTGCCCGGCCCAATTTTGAAGGTGAATGTGAATGCAGCCCCTCACCCCAAGGCCAATTTTGGCACGAGTATCAGCACCATTTTGAACATGTGCCCTGCTTCCCGGGTTGACTCCGGCCCCGGGGTTCGGCTCAACAAAAGGTGGGTTACCTTTCTTGTTGGGGGAGCTTCATAGCCCCCGCAGCCGGCACCCTACTTCTAGTGAGAGGCAACATTGCTCCCGCTTGCAGGGAGTAGCTAATAATGCTGCTTCCTGTGGGCAGGACGGATATTTAAATCTGTTTCCTTGCCCTCCTCACTGCAGGCAGGAAAACAGATGTAAAGTCCACTTCCAGCGGGTGTGAACATTTTTTAAGCTGCCACAAGCTGGAAGTTGACTTTGTGTTTGCTCTCCTTCGGTGGGAGATTTAAAAATGCTCCCACCAAGCAAGATCAAACACAGGTTTTCTTGCCCGCATCTCTGCAGGCAAGGTATCCACTATGTCCCAGGGATGCCCCCCCCCGGAGACATAGCCTGTGATCTGGCCCTGGTAGATGGGGTCCGTGGGCCATTAATGGCTCAGGGAGGGGGCCCCCTTCCCTAAAGGAAGTGCCCCGGGTAGCTCCCCAGATCCTGTTCAGGCTTCCGGAGGGGGCCCGCAATGCACCTCTCTCCATTTTGTTAACTTTCGGCCCCGGGGGTGGGTGGTCTTTAGAGGCTCGGGGAAGGGGGCCGCCATGCGCAGGGCCGTTTCTACCATTAGGCAGAACTAGGCGGCTGCCTAGGGCGGCAAAAGGGGGAGGGCGGCAAAAAACATGAGTTTGGGAATCCCCTTAGTAGAATTGCACACCTGACTTGGAACAACAAGCTCCCTGTGCTCGTCGCCCACACATGTAGTGATGAAGAGCATGCCCTGAATAAACTTTTGCCTTATATTGTTTAGCCCGCTTGCATCTTTTCCGGAGGCCTGCGTCTTTTGGGCGTTTTTTTCAGAGGTGAAGGCAACTGCCTTTATAGCCAGACTTTGTAGGTCTTTTGATTGAGAAGGTGAGGGAGGCGGAGGGGCGGCTCTTTCCTGCCTCAAAAGCGTGTGACAAACCCTCCCTGACACGCTGCTTTTTTCCCCCTTTCCGGCTTATTCAGCACTTTATGGAGACTCCCCGGGCCTGCCCGAGGACTCCTCGCTCCGGTAAGAAGCCTCTCTGTTCATGTGCATTATCCTGCCGTGCTACATCTCCCCCAGAAGACTCACAGCACAGGCCTCATGTACGTTATCCTCCTGCTGTGCTAGCCCTCGCCTAAAAGGTGCCTTCGGGCTATCCTCAGGACTGGTGGTTTATTCCACACAACAATCTCTCGCTCTCCTGGTACCCTAGCACTGACCTAAAGGGTGCCTTATCCTTCCGTGCTACACCCTCCCTCCCCCAGAAGACTCACAGCACTGGTCCAGGTGCATTATCCTGCCATGCTACGTCTCTCCAGAAGACTCACAGCACAGGCCTCAGGTGCCTTAGCCTTCCATGCTACACCCTCCCTCCCCCAGAAGACTCACATCACAGGCCTCAGGTGCACTATTCTTCCGTGCTACACCCTCCCTCCCCCAGAAGACTGACAGAAGATGCCTCAGGTGCCTTATCCTTCCGTGCTACACCCCTCTCCCCCAGAAGACTCCCAGCACAGGCCTCAGGTGTCTTATCCTTCTGTGCTACACACCCCTCCCCAGAAGACTCACAGCACAGGCCTCGGGTGCATTATCCTGCCATGCTACATCACCCCAGAGACTCACAGCACAGGCCTCAGGTGCATTATCCTGCTGTGCTACATCTGCCCCCAGAAGACTCACAGCACAGGCCTCAGGTGCACTATCCTGCGCTGCTACATCTCCCCCAGAAGACACAGCTCAGGTCTCGAGTACATTATCCTGCAGTGTTACATCTCCCTCAGAAGACTCACAGGACAGGCCTCAGGTGCATTATCCTGCCGTGCTACATCTCACCAGAAGACTCACAGCACAGGCCTCAGGCCAGTTTCAGGTTGGCAGCGGGGCTGAAGTTCCCCACGAGGGGGTGCAGGGAGGTGTAGGGGTGTAGAAAGATTGTTCAGAAGGGTTGCAGGAGTGTGGTGGAGGAGGGCATGTGAGGGGTGTGGGACAGTGTTTGTGGACAGGTGAGGGGTGCTGACAGGATGTGGATGAGCTGAAGTGGGGTGCAGGAAGGGGTCTAGGAGGCCAGCTGTGGGCGCTTAGAGAACCCAGAAGGGAGGTGGATCAGCAAGGCGCTAAGGGAGATGTGAATAGTGAAAACATGAAGTGTGAGTATATAGGGGGTGGTGGTGAGGATCCTCTAGGGGACTTGGGGTGCTGAGTGTGACTTGGGTAATGTGCGAGAGTGCCGTGATGGGTTAGGAGAGTATGTGGGAGGAAGTGAGGGATTAGGGGACAGGTTGGAATACAGTGACAAACCTTTTTTGAGGGCAGCTGTGGATCTCGGTGTCTCTTGTGTTTACAAGTGTCATGCTGAAGTCTAGATGCCCCCTTCTCATCCATAGCCAAGCTATGCATACTTGGCAGACACCCTGCAAAACTATGAAACTAGTTTTCCACATTGCAGAATAGAAAACTGCGCCATTTGGCATCAGACCCCCTATCGCGTGGAATTGAACTGACAAGATATTTCCGTGAGACAACATGCCTAGAAGGAACTGGTTTTGAAGGGTTTGAGCTTAATACATTTTCAATAAAGTAAGATAAGAGAAACCTATGAAATGCCCTACTCCAATATTGTTATTGTGAGTGTTGTATAGAACTGTGTTTAGCACAGGGCTGCTTCCGGGTGCTTGGACTTCTTGGCTTTGATATTGATGCAATGTGTGGCTCAGTGTCTCTGTACAAAACCTTTCAACTTAACACCTCCAATGTTTAGACAGCTAAAGAAAGGGCCGCCCAGTGCGGACTGTCAAGCTCAGTGGATTAGTGTACCTGCGGAAGAGATCTGCGTGTAAAATTTTCAGTTTTTGTTTGTGCTATGTTAGGAGTCGATTATTGTTTTGTTACTAGGGATCGTGATTGGGAATCTTATTGTACTTTCTTAAGAAAGCAGCATCGAGCTAAGTAGTTTACTGAAAAGAGACCAGCATCAATTGCATAAAAAATGAAGCAGGGTTGTGTGTCAGTATCATGACAGATACTTGTATAGCTGAATCTTTCCAGAGGGTGTATACATCTCTGGTGCCCTGGGGTTGCAATACCCCTCCTTTCTTTCACTGGTATTGTATCACCAAGAGGAACCCACGACACTCCAGTTCAGAAATTGAAATGAGGGACAGAGTAAAGACATTTCCCCAGAGGCTGCTTCTTGCCTGCAGTCCATTGTGGGCGGACGGCATTTCTTTAAGAATGGGCCACGAGCGAAGGAGAGACGAGGGCATTAGTGGGGCCAGAGAGGGAGTCTGTCTGATCGCTGTTACCTCCACCTGCTTGGATGCTTGTGAATAATACGTGCATGAGCGTCTATATAGTACTTTATAGCTGGGCAGGGCGCTCTCAGTTTTGGAGCCTAGACTGTTTTATAGCATAGACAGCCGGTGGCTTCTTAAGACAGGGGGACAGAGTGATGGTAGTAAAAGGGAGGGGGGGGGGCATTTTTCAATTCTCGCCTAGGGCGGCAAAACACCTAGAAACGGCCCTGGCCATGCGGCCCCTTCCCCATTGAAATTAATGGTGGATCCATGGCTGGGCGCCCAGGGACTCTAATGGCGCCCCCCATAAACATTGTTTTTTCCTTGGGGGTAGTCTTCCCAGGGCCCCTGGAGGCTCGGGAGATGGACCATACAGCCCTACACCCATTTTTACTCCACTCTGCACTCCCCACCTCTGGTGGGGGTATGAGGCCCCCTTGTGTCCTAAGGGCCTCAAGACTAAAGTGAACTTCATCCCCCAAGTAGCAGTGCACCAGGAGGCATGTTTGCGGTGGAGAAAGGAGGCCAGGCCTCTGACCACCTCTCAGCAATCCAGCTGTGTGAGGCTTACTGGCGGTAACAGGGGTGCTAGTTGGACTCCTGAGACCCTCAAGAGGCAATGTGACTTCATCCCCCAATCAAGAGTGTGCCAAGAGGTGCATTTTCCAAGTGGTGGAGAAAAGGGGCATGGCCTGCAATCAACTCTCAGCAATCCCATTGTGTGGGGATTACTGGAGGTAACAGGCAGGCAAGTCCCTAAGGACCCCAGCAGAGAAGCGGACTTCATCCCCCAACCAAGAGCGTGCCAGGAAGCGCGTTTGCAGAGTGATGCTAATTTCTAACTTTAACGTCCCTGAAACCTGTGTTTTTTTCAGTGAATATATATATATATATATAATTTATTTATTTATTTATATATATTTCTTTTCTTACTAAGGTTATCACATTCTTCCATTTAAGTCCATCTGTGAATTAGTAGTTTATGTATTACAAAAGATTCATAAAATGACGTATGCAAAAAGTGTTCAGTAGTTGAAACAGAGTAAAAAATTAAGAAGAAACATACAGCAATGTGCATTTTTTTCTTCAATTGCAATGTGAATAGGTTTCTCTGTGTGAATGGACAAAATTAATTTCTGAACTTATACATTTGTCTTTCCTAACAATAATAATGATAGATAGATGGATAGATAGATAGATAGATAGATAGATAGGTAGATAGGTAGATAGGTAGATAGGTAGATAGGTATATAGATGGATAGATAGATCCCTGAGGAACTATTCAACTTCCTATGGTATTAAACCCTGCCTCCACTTCTATGTGCATCGTGTAAAATCGGCAGCAGGCAGGTAACAGACTTTGGAAAGAAAATTGGATGAATGTGAGGCCATTATCATAAGAAATTGCACATGTGAGGCGCTGGCGAGAAAGAGAGAGGAGAACACCGTAGACGCTGTGAAAGTCCAGATGTTGGGACAGCTCGCTTTTAGTAAAGTCTTTTAGTAAAGTTCACAATTGGTTCTCTGATAGTGATACATAATATGGAGAGGCAGGCGACGAAGGAGGGAGGGTAGCATAGCTCTTTCGCGGCCTCCAGTGACACAGATTGGAGAGAGTGCCGTAGAAGGCGGAGCTGTTAAACTGCAGCCTGTCCCCCCACTCCTTACTCTTCCATGGGCAAGGAAAGGCGACTTTGGTGCAGTGTTTATTATTTTTAGAGGGCTGTGATATTGCTCGGCAGGCATGATGGATGGCAGCTTAAATTTGTGGCCAGGGAGGGAAGGTGAGCAGTGACACGGTTATTTATCTTGGAAGTGGGGTGAGGGTCAGGCAAGACTGGGTGCCTGGAGGCACAAGACATTGACAAATTTATCCTGCTGGCCTCTCTAGCTGAAGACCTTTGTTTTGGATCCTAGCTATTCACGAACTGACCCCCATCCTTCATTCTGCCAGAGAGTGAAAGATGTGATGTCCTGCCAACACTCGCCCTTCCACCAGTCCCCACCCACTAAATCTTGGCCTTTTCTCTTTTGACAGACAGCAATCCAACTCCAGCAGAGCACATAAGGAATGCCCTTATTCCTGTGAGGGGAGGAGGACTGTGTAATGTATTACTTTGCTGCAGAACTGATAGTTCTCTAATATGTGCTCTCTTTCTCCTCTCTCTGCAGGTCGCTGCAAGGGCTCGAAGAATTCACAGGCCTGGAGGAGCTGATTTTGGACAACAACCTGCTGGGCAATGAGCTGAGGCTGCCCAGCTTGCCACACCTGCATACCTTGACGCTGAACAAGAACCAGATATCCTTTGTGCATCAATCCCCCTGTGCCAGGCAGGGAGGTGTTCTTTCTGGTGATTCTCCTGACTTACGGTCCCCTCATGGTAGGCAAGTTTGATTAGCCTGGGGGCGTGATTGATCCAAAACCTTGAAGAGCTCTCGGATATGCCATACAGGTGAATTGTGAGCAAGACCCTGTGTGGTCGAAACGCATCATGAGGAATTTGACAATAAATTCATGTATGTGGCATAACCTGTGTGCTTGTTTTTCTCGGTTTTCGTGGTTTTAAAGACAGGTAGATAGATAGATGCCACATTTTTACATATACCAAACATGCCTACTATTCTTGATCCCCCTCATGTGTCTCCCCTCTCACCACCCTGAATTTCTCGTCTATTTATCTCACTCTTGAAGGTCATTTTTTCATCCCTTCTTTCGTCATTTGTTATTATTTTTCTGTCTTTCTCTTTCTCCTTCTGTTGCCACTGTTTTCCTTACTTTCTTTTCCCCCTTCTTTCTTCCTAATCTGCCTTTCTCTCTCTTGTTCTGGGTCAAAGGCTGATTATTAAAAATGAGTACCAACCACCATGATTGAGTGGCGGTGCCCACTACTGTGCACTTGTTCTTCTTCAAGCTCATATAGCCTCGTAACAAATCGGAAAATCGTGTTACTAGGTTTCATCGAGCGAATTCGGGATTCATCAGAGTGAATGGGCTACCGGAGCACAGCGACCTCTGGTGGAAGACGAGCTGCAGTGATTAGGAAAGAAAACTACCAGACATCGGGCGCTCTTTTAAAACACTTCAAAAACACATTTCGCAATAGACAGCCATAGGAGATTAGAGCGATGTGACCCATGGTGATGAGCGTCTCGCAGTTTCACCTCGAGTCAGGGTTCTTATCGGCCTCAGGGCTTGTTATTATTACCCTATTCAATCCGCGGTTAAAGAACATTTTAACTCACACTGTGTCTCCCCTGCTCAGATGCAGGACTGGGCGTCTCACCGTTTTGTCTCAGAGATAAATTATGTTAAATCCAGGGCTGGGTGTGTCTCTAGTCTGAGCCTGTCCCTTTGGGTGGGATGAGAGGTTCTTTCAGTCCGAGGGGCGGCTGGGCTCCATTTTATAGTGTAATTAGAGTGGGGGCAGCCCCAGGGCAGCGCTGGTCTGATTCCGGCTGCAGTTACAGCGCCTTTCACCTCTAACATGGCGGGCCTTTGATATAGTGTGGTTAGAGTGCCTTTCAGTTTTAGGGTTTGGTCAGTACAGGCATGCCTGTGCTCGGTCACTTATCCTTGGGGTGGAACAGACTTATTTTAGTGTGCTTGGAGTCTATCGGATCTAGGGCTTAGTGGCTCCCATTTTGGGTGCAGTTAGCACAGGTTTACCTCCAAGGCTGGTTGGGTCTTAATTTGACTGTCGCCAGAGTGCTTTTCAGTTCCAGGCAGTGCTTGAAATGGAAAAATAGAAGTGCAGGTACTCTGTACCAGAGTACCTGCTCGTTTCTGACAAGTGCCAGTACTCTCCAGTTAAAAGTATTAGGTTTCTCTTGAGAAGTGCCGGTACTCTGCCTAGCAAAATAAAAAAGTGCTGGTACTCAGTACCGGACAGAGCCGGCCCATTTAAAGCACTGGTTCTAGGTCATGATTTAGCAGCAGTGGAAGCACCTTTGAACTCTAGGACTCTGCAGGAGACATTATGGCAGTGGTAAGAGTGGCTTGTAGCTCTTGGGGTGAGTGTCCCCTACTTTGGACGTTAGTATCACTCAATGTTTTGACAGTTTATCTTAGTGCTTTTTGCCTCACAGTTTGAGTGGCTCACCTCTGGCATAATGCGCCTCTGCTTAATAAAGGGGAGGCTCTTTCAAAGTTTCATTTTTTTTAAATCGGATTCCTCTAGTTTATTTTAAAGCTGCAGACTTTGTATAACTGCCCACTCCAAATCGTCCCCATTTTGTTCTCTGTATTAAAATGCTGTCTCAGAGCACTGATCACTACCTTCTAATTGGTGAATTAGAATATATTCTGGGTGTATCATAGCATAAGTGGACTGCAGAACTGTCTCGGAGGATTGGGACGGGGTTTGTTTTGACTCTCGTGATTGATTCCGATGGAAATAATGGATCGAGGGCCGGTGAATGAAGCTTTGAAAGCGTCTGTTTGTTTCCAGCCTGGAACTGTCTCCGGGGCCTCAGCCATTGCTAAACAGTTTCACCACACAGCATCCATCATAGTGTCAAAGTTGTTCTCTCGTGTGCCAAGACTGCCTCGTGGGGGAGGAGGGAAAGAGAGAACAGATTGTCACCAAATAAAAATTAAGTTCGTTTCAAACTATGCCAGACACAAAAAAGGGGTCTGCGGCCTTGCCCGTAAGGCCCTGGGAAAAGTGATGACGTTGTCAGAGGCCTACAGTCGTTCGTAAGTGTGGCGTTCAGTGACCGGAAGTCATGGCATTAATAAAAATGTAATCCTTAACTCAGAACACATAACAGATCTAGAGGATCTATTGGACCACTTGATGGAAGTGACCCCCAACCTCCAGTACCTGAGCCTGCTGGGGAACCAGGCCTGCCCGAACGAGCTGGTCAGCCTGGACAAGGACGAGGATGACTACCAGAGATACAGGTCAGTCAGGGGCTTGGATTGTGCTTCTGTTCCCGCTCTTCTGGCATTTCATGAACTGTTTCCGGGTTGTACTCTTGGTATGTAGCAGCATTGAGTCATCACATGGGAAGGTGTTCTGATCAAGGAGCAGGCATTGAAAATTGAGCATATAAAGTATACAATTAGCCTTTTGTATCCACTGAATCAGTGGCGTAATGCAAAATGATGGGGCCCCTGCAAAAAGTGAAGGAGGGAGTCCTGAGTCTTTCATGTCTCGAGGATTATCATTGGCCATGGGCTGATGGCCCCAGGGGCCGGAGTTAGGCCCCTGCTCTGAACACATAAGTCAGTTGCTCATGAACATGTTTAAAGAAAATCCCATAATACAACCTTCTATGTGACCAAGGTAAATCCAATATAGAGTCCTCTAGGACCCCCCACACCCTAGCAATACCTCTCATTTACACAGCGATTTCCAAGTTAAGCACCAGGAATGTCTCGGGGACCCCATGGTGTCTTTAGATTATTCCCGAAGTGATCCCTATTAATTTTAGTAAGTTGTGTGAATACCCTAAGATTTCCAACATTATACCTGGGGGTCCCTCCTTCTATGTCTATGGACCCCAATATAATTTTCTAGTGAATAATAAAAGTACTCTGATAATATTAACCAATGTGAAGACAGAGACCACACACCACTGTCTTTAGAGGAGTTCTATGAAGTTTGTAGAAAATAATATTATATGATGTTCGTAGCAATATTGACTTGTATGTTATGTTCGCTTCATACCACAAATCTGCTATTTGGAAGAGCTGCAGGTATCGGGTGATAAGGGGTGCCCAATTTATTGATACCCAATTTATTGACCTTTGAAAGATGTAAGGTGTAGTCAACCTTTGAACTTGTGATTTGAAAATTGTATCGGCTGTTAATAACAAGCATTAACTGTGTGAGACATCTTGCCAGCAGTGGGTATTTCTTAAGCACACAGCTTCATGTCAGGAGTCTTTTTGCCAGAACATAACACTAACACTGAGAAGTGTAGAGTGATTATTACATTTAAGAGAGCCATGATTTAAAGGCACTCAGAACTGTAGATGACCAACATGTTATCAGGTTGACAATGGCCTGGAGTATTACAGTTTTGAGGCCTCATATAAAGTGGTCGTATTCCCAGCCATCTATCTTTTCTAATGAAGCCCCAAAACGTCAATGCATTTTTTACACTATCAAGGGGTATGCAATTATTGGATTCAACATTGTTTATAAATGTTTTTACAGCCTGCATAAAATCATACAATTCTGAAATAAATACTGTTGTACAGAATAGAAAACATACATTTTAACTTCCACTCCTGAATGTAACATTACTGTAATGTATAGATACTTAAAGAGTCGATGTTCCAACATGACATCCCACATAATTGCATGCATTAATTTTTTCCTTGGGTGTATGCTTCACGCAAGCAAATCAAACACTTAGTTAACACATGACAAAATCTCCACATTTTCGATAGATCTTATGTTCAGTTCGGAACACAACCACAAGCGAACCAGGACTCATCTTTCTGCAAGAGATTGGGGGTGCCTTTGGTCAGCCTGCGCACTCCCTTTGGACGCATCTCAAGTCAAAAAGTTGGTCCACTCATTGAATGTTTCCTTTCTCGGCCCTAGCTTTTTCTGGGAGAGGCCGATGTACTTCAGATGGATGTGAGGGAGCCATCTTTTTATAAAATCCTCCTTCTTTAACTTCCAAGGCCGTCTAACAAATGTACCATGATTAAAAGCCATATACCAGTACAGAGTGACCTCAATGGCAATGCCCAGTTGAGGCTCTCTTGATTTCACAACCAATGTCCATCTTGTACCGTGCAGAACAGGAATCAAAGGGCATGAAATGAATGTCTGGGCAGATTGGGCAAATAGGAAGGCCACAATGGCAGTGGCAGACTTCCTTGTCAACGACAAGTTTGGATTAGGTTCTGAATCACAGGAGAGCACCTTCCCCAAGAAAGTGGCTGCAGCCGAGAGCAGTATAGGGGACATAGCTCTGCACATGCTCATGGAATGAATCCTACATACTCGGTATCAGTTACATACAACATGAATGTCAGACCACAGCAGGGCCGCTCTATACAATTAACTGTAGAATTGCATAGATATTCCTGTACATTCTGGAGATATGTCCATGGACGCAGATAAACATACCCCCTCTCCTCCACTCTGCCCAGAGTTTTGGTGAGATTTTGAATGACCACTATTTGATATTTCACAGTGACATATCTCTTTGAGTGCAAAAGTGCCAGGGTGAGTGCAAATGAATTCATGCCAGTCCCAAAAGTGGTCTCTTGTGAGATCAATCTTGAGAGTGGTTTTGCCATCAAAGGCCTCTGCCCTCCTGTTAAGCATTTCTATGTAGAATGCCTTTGTGTAAACTAACTCTGACCACCCAGTGTTCATTATTCATCAGGTACCACTGGAAGGTAATGGACCACCGCAGGAATTGTTTGTCAATTTCCCTAGAACAGTGTAGGAAGGTCAGTGGATTTTGCGCACCCTGTACCCCGACCTAAGTGTCAGACTCTTACTACTTCAGTGTTCCAGCTACCTGACCCCTAAGCTTTGTTTCTCTCAAAAAATCAACTTGGTCTAAAGGCACACAATGGTCTTGCCTCTATTTGGGACGTGTGCAGGTGTGGTTCCCTCATTTCAAGATAGCTTTAAAGGAATCTATGGCTTTATTGTAGTCAATACAAGCAGGGGTGTAGCTTGGTCAGTAAGAAGGGAGGTGAGCTTCAGATTTCTCAACAATCACGCTGGCATATAATGTTAAAATGTATTATACGGCAAGCAGGGTGCATGAACGGGGCTAAAGGGGCAGTGAAAAGGGAGATGAATGCGGATTGGTAGGGGTACTAAGTGAGAGAAAACACAATATATTGTAAATTAACCAACATTTTTTAAGCCTTTCAAAACTGAGAGGGGGATTGTGTGGGCACTTTTTTGTCTGTGTGTGTGTTTACAAAGTGCTGCTGAAATTTGCAGGCACATCACAATACCCAACTGAAAGCACCTGTACCCAACTATTAACCAGATAATACATTGATTAGGGGGCGTAACACCGCAAACATCACCTCTGAAGCAACACCCTTGAATAATAGTTTAGTTCCAATGGGCTGCCTGATAGAACTCAATGCCATCTTGAAGTTTTGAAAATAAGACTTCCTTCCAGGGTGAAGATGGAGCCCTCTACATGATATGTTAATGTCAATGGCTGGGGTACAGCCAGAAACTCGTTGCTGAAATATCTCAGAGTCATTCTAAATACCACAAGGTATAACTATGTACTCAGAGGGGACCAGTAGATAGATCAAAGCTCCTTTCACTCATGTGCTTTCCGTATCACCTGTCAAGAGGAAAAGTGCCTACATTGCCCAGGTTTGCCCATAAACACATTCATCTAGAACTTATGTCCTATTTGGCAAAGTCTTTAAGAACCTCCTCACTTTCAGACTTTCCTCCTGAACTTGTGTAAGCTTGATGACCGGGGCAAAAGATTGCAGAAAAGGCAGAAATCCCTGGTTGCTGTTCACCCATGGTGCCAATGGAGCTCTACGGAACACTTGTGCTGGCCAATGCCAGTCAAACCCAAACACCATCAATGTTGACATTTGTCGGGCTCTGTGCATTCAGATTGCACTCACTTGCTGGGCATCAAAGAGCATTGTCATAATGCATCGTTGAGCAAGGTTTCTCGAGGTTATTGACACTCTGGTACCATCCTGTGCATCATGGTACTGCACAATATGGTTAGACTCCTCCTGGGCTAGCTGATATCTTGTGCACACTCTTATTGTATCTGGTTGGGCCTCAGACCTCTAAGAATCTACCACAACCTCATGCTCCCTGTTTTACAGAAAATATAGTAATCAGCTGCATAGCTTGCTTTAGGCTGGATAAGCCTGTTTGTGCATATTGCTGAAACCTCGCCATGGTGCCTTGATTAAACGCCTATGGTAAAAATCACCACCTGAGACATTCATCACACAAACCTAAACATGTTATTTACTTTTAAATATTTGTTGATTTTTGATTTTGAAAACAGTTCTCCCCCACTGCAACCACTTTATCTGAGAAGAGGCGGGCTGTGAAAAGCTCTCTTAAAGCTATACACTGGAACTTGGAATGGATCCATTTATTGACTGCAAAATTAACAGCAAAGCTGCCATTCACAAAATAAAACATTAACTTTTAATTAAACTAACGTTTACAATCTAGAATATCAGCAGTGAAAATGTTAAATAACCAAAGTCTTATATAGCCCTATTTTTCAGGGACAAGTGCATGATACAACAAGTGAAATGTGTACAGCATCCTACTCTGATAACTCTAAACAGAGACATCCCTTTATCTGTATCCACATTCCCCAAACTAACCCTCCTGCATACCAGAATCTGTTCATCACCAAAGATGAGCATGGTATCTCCTTTTGTGATTTCCTTGCAACTTTCTTGCCTTGATCAATCAGAATGGTATCCCCCAAGCTACTTAGCAACATAATGGATTTGCCCTATAATGTCCCTGTCTGCTTCCAATTTGTGACTCTTATAACAGAGCACACACAACTGGTAGTTTGATGTGTAGTAGAGGAAACAACAGAGGGAGAATGCCAGAGGGATGACTGGTGCCAGAATAGACTGGATTGTGGTTTATAAGGTGAAACTAATGCAGTGGTGGTGATCATAAGAATACATATTTCCTCACAATTTTAGTGTGACAGTGTCTCTTCCCTTTTTTGTGGCCCATACGCACAACTTACCGCTTGGATCCGTGCTGCATGATACCCTGCAAGGCCTACCTTTAGGAGATGTGCTACTGAGTAGTAATGTGTGTTGCATTAACACATGACGATAGTGCACACAACTCACACAAGCCTGGTTGAACCCCTGACTCACAATGCGATCATGGGTGACCAATAACGGTCTCTTCTTTCAACCATGACTCAAGTACCAGATCTCCTCTATGCATACAAAAAGATGAGTCCGAACTAGATCAGCATGGTTCAGAGATGTAGAGGCACAGTTCAGATCCATACTCAGGAAGGGATAGAGACAGGTTTCTAAGGACTGCAGTCAAAGTTGGAAACGAAACAGCAGACTTGGAATGATCACCAACAGAAATAACATTTTGGGCTATTGTTGGATTAAGGTTTATCTAAGTATGATGAACTGTAACCGATTTGCATAGCATCAGCTTGACAAATGGCTAGTGAACAGAAGATCACCAGTAGGATTCTCATATCACTGATTTATACATATGAATACAAATGAATTGAGAAATTAAGTTAGAGGACAGAGATGGAAATTAAAATAATATTAAAAAGATGGGGATTGGGGAAACCTGCATATAAGTGGCAAGATTTGGAACAGGAGAACTGGAAAGAGGGCTGACATTCTCATTCTCATGCAGCATAGCTCAAAGCCAGATCCTCAGGCCAACCTGCCACAAAGAATTGAGCATAATCTTATTGCTGACCCTGTCAAATGCAGACAGCAGATGGAAAAAGATACCTTGAGAGACATTTTCAACATCCGCAACCATGGCCAGATCAACCAGATGGACCCCTGTATTGGCGATTCACAAAGTTCTGAAGCCACTTCACTGAGAATCTTTTTTTTTTTTTTTAAACAATTTTTATTGCAGAACCAATCACAGGATATTCAATCACAGTAGTATCATCATTGCGAAATCCCCCCTCTCGTTTTGAAGATCTCATCAGGTGTACACAGCCGTTCACTGAGAATCTATGAGGCCATATCCCCTACAAAAGTTTTAATTGCCCTTTGACTATGTTAGGGATGATAAAAGAATACAACCATTACTTTCATAGAGGTAGCATATACTTACAATATGCCCCATCTCCCTCCTGCCCTACTTTTCAAAATTTATGGAGGCCCACGTCACCCGATGTCTGTCAAATTTTATCGAATCCTCTTGTCACCTTGAGCCCAGTCAAGCTGGTTTCAGACCTGCC
Organism: Lissotriton vulgaris; assembly: GCF_964263255.1. NCBI lineage: Eukaryota > Metazoa > Chordata > Amphibia > Caudata > Salamandridae > Lissotriton > Lissotriton vulgaris. The sequence continues at coordinate 661,198,449 of NC_141693.1, forward strand.
CACTCTACTGAGGCCGTCATTTTGGCAGTCCTGGACACACTCAGGAGCAACGCGGATGCGGGGTCCCCCCAAGCCCTCGTACTCCTGGACCTGTCGGCCGCGTTCGACACGGTGGACCATAACATCCTTCTCCACCGTGTCGGACAGGCAGGCATCCAGGGAACTGCTCTTAAGTGGGTCGAGTCCTTCCTGACTGGAAGAACACAGGCGGTCCGCCCAGGCCCCTATACCGCAACAAAAACTCCCACGGCCTGCGGAGTCCCCCAGGGCTCCTCCCTCTCACCGCTCGTGTTTAACCTATACCTCCGGCCCTTGATCCACTCTCTTCAGAAATGGGACATCATTGTCTACAACTATGCCGACGATTTACAGATTGTCCTCCCACTCAATTCACCTCATGCCATCAATACGTTTCACGCAGTCATGATCCACATCCAACATTGGATGAACCAGAACCAACTGAAGCTAAACCCCAGGAAAACCGAGCTCCTCCTTCCTGGTCTCAGCCATGCTCACTGGGGCCCGCAGTTCTGGCCCTCGGAGCTAGGTTTCCCCAGTCCCGGTCAAATCAGTGAAGAGTCTGGGAGTGATTATCGACACCGAACTGTCCCTCAAAACCCAAGTGGGTGCGGTAATTTCATCTTGTTTGTACCAGCTCCGGAAGATCCGCAAAGTTCGCCACTTACTTCCGCCCGCCGCACTTACCCAGGTTGTCATCTCACTTGTACTTTCCCGTCTGGACTTTTCCAACTCCCTCTACTACGGTCTCCGACAATCCCTGCTTCATCGCCTTCAGGTTGTTCAGAACCAAGCGGCCCGCCTCATTCATACAACTCCCAGATGGCAATCGGCCAAACCCATACTTCACAGACTGCATTGGCTCCCAATAGGCCAAAGGGCAGCTTTCAAGGTGGCCTGCCTCACATTCAAAGCCCTCCACTGCTCCGGTCCCGCGTTTCTCAAATCTTTAATTACTCCTCATCGTCCAACGCGCAACCTCCGATCAGCCCACCGTCATCTGCTAGCCACCACCAAAGCTAAAACAAAGAAATTCGGTGGTCGACGCTTCTCCCAACTGGCTCCCGGGCTTTGGAATCTCCTCCCTCTCTCCATCAAATCCACCCCTTCCCTTCTGAACTTCAGAAAATCGCTTAAAACCCACCTCTTCCCTCCCCTCGGTTAAAACTCCGCCACTCACGCTTCCCCCTCACTCACTCTGTCTTACAATTGAGTCTAGTTCTAGTATTTAATTGCTAAATAACCAAGTTTAAAGAGTGCCTCTAATTTTAAGCAGGTAGAGTTCCACTCACAAAGCCAAACAAAAGCAGCCAATTAATGCATGGAAATATCTTCCACCCTAGTAAGTCCTCTAGGTTCTTGGCACATTAAATCTTGGGCTAGGTATATCTTAATGTTTTAAGAAGCAACGTGGGACAATTACCATAGAAGATTCTATGTACAATGCAAGCAGATTTAAACAATATTCTTTTAGGGATAGGAAAACAGCGCAACTGCTTCCAAAACCGAGAACTTTTGTAAGATTTCCATAAGTTAAACAGAAATTAGAATTATTGAATTTTGGATTGTCTGCAGCTACGAAATAATTTTTTTTCTAGGTGGCCTAAGTAGGCAGAGTTGCCAAAGTCGAGCCATGACTTAATATGCGCATTAACCACAGTCACTTGGGGTGAGAAAGACAAAAGGTAACATACATTCTAAAATCCTTATATGGAAATAGCAGGTGTTAGGCTTTTTGAGGATGTAAAGTTATCTTGGATTCAAGCTTAGTCTCTAAATATCTAACATTTTGCACAGGATGAGGTGAAATTCAAACTGTTAGTGATAGGTAAGCTTTCTGATTTAGCAGTATTCTGGTACTGATATGACTGTAGGGCAAACATTTCCCATCTGAACCTAGGAAAAGAGTACGCCTCAAATATCACAATTGACCACACACTGAACCTGAATAGTATGGCAAATGGTATTGAAGGTGGCTGAGAGGTACAGACGAATTAAGAATCTTGGTGTCTTCATCCACTACAATCCGCAAATTGTCCAATGCAGATGCGATGGCCTAAATCCAGTACTCCTACCTGGTCTGAAACTGTCTTGAACATCATGAACAGATGGTTGTATTGAATATAACTCTGTGATTATTTTCTCAAATCGTTCTCATGCGATTTTAAAACCTAAGTTTACAGAGAAATCTGAGATGCTGATTTGGTTGAACTCTTTCTTTCTTCCTCAAAGATACCAACAACCTTTTAAAATAGGTCTATGACATTCCTACTGAGGATTGCTATATCTTAGTACAGAGGTCTTCAAACTTTTTTGCTCTGAGCCCCCCCTCAGCAAAATCTTTTGAAGTGAGGCCCCCCTCCAAAACTATATTGCAAAGATTTGGATAGTAGGAGGAGGGATGATCGAAGGTGGCAGCGTTCATGAGATCATTGTTGGGGTGCTCGTCTGCAGTTTGTAATCCACACTAGATGTAAGCTTATGAAAAAGCAACCGCATCAAACAAGAACAGAATTGCCCAAAAACACTAATGCCCATAATTGCCGTGTTGTGGGGCCCAATGTACTCCACCTGCTGCACTAATGATGGTGGGGTACTGAGAAGCAGGCTATCTCCTCTTCTTTCACTCCTTCCCCACCATGTGTGACCATCATTTCAATCTCCAAACAAGGCTGGTTTGTTTCTGGACGAAAATTAGCTGCTGCACACTGCTCCCCCACCCATTTTTTTAGTGCCAAGGGCGCCATCTGCCCTAATGCTCCGAAGGAAAATAAACCCCCATGCCCACTTAGTATTGCAAAACATTCATAATTATGATTGAGGGGGCCCCTGTGTAAAAGTGTCACTGTGCCTGTTTCACTAATTATAGGTACTGCCTTACTGATGCCTCTTATGTTTACTAACATGGGCTCCCATCTCACACCATCCCTCTCTTTCCCATGTCTCATCATCCATCTCCCTCTCTGATGCCCAAATCAAGGTGTCTCCACTGCTTAATTTTCCCCTCCCTTGGGCCATTATTTTACAGCTCAAAGAAACACTGGCCCAGCAAGTACTCCCTGCAACTGCAGCACCAATGACACCCACAGCTCTCTGAAGCAGGCCATCTTCTCTGCCTAATAAACAGGGCTTTTACTTTTAGGCCAGATGCCCAACGTGGGCTTTCTGCTTCCTTGTGTGATAAAAACAATGAAAAAAAGCACATTTGACTCCCTCTGCCCCCCTGTTGCTTAGGCCCTGTTCCGTGCCTGCACAACACTGGTGACTTGGGCCCTAATGCTAACAAGGAACATGCACCCATGTTCTTTTTCATAGGAAGACTGCCATAACTGGTGTCTGGTGCCCACTCACAGATGGTGTGGAGGGCTCCCGTGCTAAGAAACATGTAATAGAGAACTAAAGAAGAAACATGCCTTCTCACCAAGGTGCCTGCTACCTGAAAGAAATGTGTGCAACAGTTAGCCACCACATTTAAAGGCTGCTTTGGAGTCAGTGTAGCTTTTAATGCAGTCACTCAGCTTAGTGGTGGCAAATATTTATTCGGAGATGTAATATGTGTGTCTGTTAAAAGGAGTGCACTCTTTAAATGGACACTTATTAAAATATTTTCACTAGACATAATCTGAATGCTTATTGCTAAAAGGTGTATTCTTAAAGCACTTATTTTATATAGGGGTCCCCTCTGCAAACTACAAGCAGCACCCCCCGCCCACCCCTCCCCCCGTTCCAGAACCAGTCCGGAGCTCTCAGGCCACGGGCCTGCCAAGTGCCGGTGGGGGACCTCGAAACTCGGGCCCCCCCACGCCGACATGGTTGCAGGGGCTTGTTTACGCCACTGGTACTCACAGCTTTGCTAGTTCTGGACTGTCCTTGCATTTGATCCGATTAAATAAAAAGTCTGACAGCCAGACACATATTTGTAATTAACCTTCTACATATACAGCACTCTTTTACACATACATGCATGCACACACACAAACACCTCCCCTCGCACACAGTAAATAACACTTACAACTATGTAGCTTTCTCTGAGACACTCATAAGCAGGCACAGATTTAAAAAAACCCTGCTACATACATAGCTCTTTCATACACACCAACACCTGCAAACACAATGAAACAGAACCCGAATACATAACTTTCAACAGTAAAGTGCAAGTAAAATTCGAAGCAAAAAACACACCCTTCCTTCACTAGAATACAGAGGAGAACAATCCAACCCTTAAAAGAGAAATTAATAATTCCTTAGCGCAGTTTAAATATGTTATCAATGGGCAGGCACAAAGGAGGAGAAAACACTCTCATATGGGTGCAATCAGATTTTTAAATACTGGTCCTAGAACCTGTGAGAAAAGCAATCGTCCATCATGTAATTCAATTGCTTTCGATGTTTACCTTAGAGCGTCATGCAGTCAATTTAAAAATACTGCGCCAAAGCAACTAACGCTTTCCAGGCATATACTAAGCATGTCCTAATTAATGATGTGCTCCTCAAGTAAGATGAAAACTCTGCAATGCTCCATCTTTGCCTCTATTTTACCGGAAACAGCCCTCTTCGTAAAACAGAAAACAACAATAACTCGTCACCGCTTTGCAATCTGACCCTGTAAGGCAGAGGTCTTCAAACTGTGGGGCGCTTCATTTACATGTAATTGCAGGCCCATTTGCGCCCCCCTGGGAACACATCCACGCCCCCCCCCCAGGGGGGCGCGCCCCACAGTTTGAAGACCTCTGTCTTAGTAACTATGGATGTTTAAAGCCTTTATAGTATTGTAGACCATTAACATGGATTATAAACTTTAAGAATTTACCTCAACACATGATAATCCAGTTATTTCAGCCAGACTCAAATGATTCTTGACTATATTCAATTTGTTTTGGTATTTTCAGTACCAGTCCCAATTGCACCAGTAGAAGAGTAGAACTGCATCGATGAGTTCTAGATGACAGAGAATGGCACAGTAGAAAAGCTTGCTATGTACCACAGACTCTTTAACAGTAAAGGCATTAATGTAATAGTTTTCTTTGAGTACCATAAGGGGAGAATAGTGTTTTTGTCATTAAACAACGTGTAGAAAATAATACTCTGTGAAGTAAAATTAATAGAAATAGTACTGCACACTGAATTGTGTCAATTTTTCACCAAATCAAAATAAAATCTTCTGGCAAACTTTTGAGGACTAAAAGAAACTGTAGTATCAGTGAGGTCTCTAAAGTGGAATGCATGAAAACATTGATATGATTTAAATATTGAGGTTACCCCAAAAAAATATAATTGGAAGGAAAGTGTAAGGTTGAGAAAATTAGGTGTGCAGACTTACTGAAAGACAAAAATAAAACTGATTAAAAGAATAATACCTTATGATGTGTCATTCCTTCCTGTATGGAGAAATGAAAACTGTTTTGCAATTTAAATAGACATTGGCATCTGCTGAAATTTAGTCTAGATTCATGTAATGTCTTCTTAGCATTTAGAAAGTAAAATATAGCATTGTGAAAGCAGTTTAATATTGTAGAGGACATGTTGGCTTATTCTTTTGATGATACAAGCGTCTGCTTTTGGTTAAGCTGCATATTTGAATGGAATATTACCTTCAAATTCTGCATTTATATTGAAAGAAATCTTTTTTGATACAATATGTATTTCCTATGATTTGCTGTATGACATATTCTCTCTCAATACCAATCCACAAAGCCTATAAAAGAAGAATTCTAATTATATCAGTTTCCATACCTATGTATTTGGGATTATGTACATAGTCCCTCGCTTTTATTTTTCCATTTCACCGGATGCTAAGGTCGATGAACGATTATTAATCAGCAACATCATTGCTTCCAACTCCTTGCAATTCTCCATAAATACCCCAGATCATATAACTCTTTCCAGAAGATGACCGTACCTATAGATTTCAACCTATGTCCTCTTCATCTAAGGCTTCTCCTTTTCTGACATTTTTCTTGACCCATATGTAAAAGTCGTCTTAATGGATACAAACTGTTACTATAAAGGCACAATAAATCTAGAAAATGTATAGCGATTTCAACACTTAGGTACCCTAAACCCTGCTTTTTAGATACACCATTAGGTCTTCCCATTGTCACTGGTCAAACCTTCACACAAGTAGGCTAAATTTGTAAAGAGGGAATCAGTGATATCAGGCTCCTATGTGGAAGAACAGATTATATGCTGTGAAGCATGTATGATAATGGCTTTGACAAGTTCTTAATTATACAGCCAATGATAGGGCACTGGGTGGTAGAGTTCCATCACTTAGGAATAGGAGTGTCATAGAGACTTGAAATTGCATATTTACCATAAAGGCTATTTTAACTGGTTTTCTTTGGCATTGGATGTTTCATAGATTTGCGTGCTCTGAAACTGCAGAATATAAATCAATGATTACCTCAGGAATGTGGTGATGAAACTTCAGTAAACAGCATCTTTAACATTGCTTGTTCGCTTGCATCGAAGCTGTGGCATCCCTGATAAGGTAGTAATGCTTTACAGGTGCGCCTTTATTTACCATTTGCTATGCAAATAGAGACCAACTGTTGTGACCATGCATCAGGCTGAATTAGTTGTTTCTCTTCCCTTAAGGATTCTAGTGCTATTTTGTTCCCATGTTAGTAAGAGAAATAAACCACACTTCTTGCTATGCTTAGTTCTTTATTGAAGCTACAAAGACATCAAAAGCTAATTTCATAGCTCAACACCCTTTTCATCCTAATATTTGCAATATTGTGTTGGCTGGGTTTGAAAAGAAAATAGTCAGGAACACTGTCTGTGTTCATATCAAAGTGTATAATTTTGGGATAAACAGGTTGATTTGGAAACCATGACTTTTAACAGAAGAACTTTGTGAATTGTTCTTCTCCTGTAAACGTTTGTATTTCATTGACCCTTCTAGCTAAAATGCTAGGACCTCAATATCTACTTCCCATGACAGAATCTTACCTTTGCACTGTGCAACTATTCAAAGGATGTGCAACTGAATCCCTTTTCTCTGCATTTCCCATGCAGGCAATGTTCTCCTACCAGGTGATTATAGTCACAGCTGACATTTGAATTCTTTCTTGTAATGGGGAATGACGATTGTTCTAGTGGCTAAGTGGCTATATTTAGAACCTGGAGATCTGTGTTCTTATTTGACTATGGTACATGAACAAATATTATGCAACTCTGAGAAAATGAAATAATTTCCCTGTGCCTAAAAATTGTAAATATGCGAACAAAAATATAATTGTGTAATGTTAACGTGCAAACATTCTTCCTACTATACACAGTCCCACATTGGAACTGTACCTTACATTAATGTGCAGCAATCATTGCTTCCCAACTTGGTTGACATCTACAAATACATAGATACAGTGTCATTATTTCATATTGTATCTTGATGTGGCAGATAGAAACCACTTATTTAGGGCCAGTCTAGTATAGTACTTGCCAAATATAGAGTCTATGATAATAATTGGTTCAATAACACTTTTAGCCATTGTAAGTGATTCATGAGCTACCTCTCCCATTTCTTTACTAATATTACTATCTTAGGGAATATTCCTTGGATTCCTTCATCAATCCATGTACTGTTAAGGAATACTCAAATGTCACACAGATCTCATTCATGACAGCTCTGAAGAGTTCAGTTCAGTCTATACAATACCTTTGAGTTGATAGTTAATCCCTACAACTTCTGGAGTTCAATTGAAAGTGCAAAGGATGTTGTCCTGCCTTGTTTTCTAATGTAATGTAGTGATGTCTGTAAAATGTAGAACAATCATTCAATTAAGAGTGACATGGGCCCTAATGCAACCATATTTATATTCCTGGTTGGATAGGAAAATGCTAAATAAGTGGGCCGCAGTGGGCCCTTTAAACACCTATGCTCAAGTGACACTACATCTCTGGTGCTATTGATAGCTGGGTGTTTTTGTCTTTACCGAGATATCAAGATAAGTCGACCAAAAGGTGAGCCTGACCATCCTTAACTAAAACTAATTTATGTTTTGGCATTTTCTACTTTTACCATTTCCAATTCAGTGTTATGTTTAGCCCAGGTGCACTTCAGCCTATTGGGGATGTGCCTAAGTCTGCTGTAACTTCTCCTTTTTCGAAGGCGAAAAGTTCCTTCTGAGTTATTTAAACTATTTGACCTTAAGAATAGTGGTAAGATTGTTAATTGAGCAGAGTCCTCCTAATCTCGCTTTGCCTACTTTTATTGGTTTTCTAGTCATCATTTTCCTCAACTGCAGAGCAAATCCATGTTGAGCACCTATTTGTCCCTGAGTGGAAGTGAGCTATTCTTTCAGCCGCTGTGTTAAAAAGCAGTAAAAGAAGGGTCATGAGAGAATCATGTTTGTTTGAAGGTCTTCCTCTTGTCACAGATTTATAGACGGAGAATAATACTTCTGTGTGTTCCTCAGGCATCGAAAGAACAAGAAAGGCTCTCTATCATGAAAGATTACCATGGACTCTGCTTCATCGATGTCAGTTTCAATTACTGTACGTTATGTTATGTTATTCGCATTTGTAGAGCACACATTCTCCATTGGTATTGCTAGTAGCATTTACGGCATTCTGTTTAGATTACTGCTGATGAACCTGCCGCCACACTGGTTCTAGATCTGTGCGCATAGACCACGTCGCAGTGTAGCTAACCGCTACGTCATAGTCATAAAAGGACGTATTTCAAATCCTTATGTTACTCAAAAGAAGCAACGGTGAGGGTACCACACACTGTAGCACAGAAAATACCCAAATTCACAAATAGAAATAACACAGTTGTCTATTTTGATTTAACGTCCGCTCAAAACCCCAAGAGGATCCACCGTCCTAAGATCCAAAATTGTCCAATACAATTCCAATGATTAGAGGGAGCGGTCTAAGCATGGGCGGAAAATCCGTTCCGCTCGCGAATTTTGCGGATTTTCGGTAAATTCGCAAACCGCGAACGCTCGCGAATTTACCGAAAATCCGCATGCAGCGGATTTTTTTTTCTTGGTGATAAAATTTTGCGGCGTGCGGTGTAAGTTCGCAATTGCGAACATGTAGGCAGCAACAATCTCGCACTCGCGAAATTACAAAAATTGCAATTCTGCACAAGAAATCCACTAGCAAGCAGCATAGACCTTCTGAAAATGATGATTTTTATCAGAATAACTCCTCAGGTTGACATTTGCCTGCACTTTTTTTGGATTTGAGGCCTTTTGACTTTCTTTGGATCACTTTTGGATTAGAAATCAACTTTCACAAGTAAGCTTGTTTGGGGCATTACAGTTGCTGTAATGCTGTTCTGCAGAAAAACGAGTTTTGCAAAAGTGAAAGCATTCAGCAGGTTCAAAAGTTCAAACTCATCATTAGTAACCATTCCCTGTCGTGCTTCCTGACTGGGGCCCCTCCAGAGTTCAGTTGCTAGTTGCAACAATTGTATGACCCTGCTCTGACCCTCACAGCAGGCTCATAGAATAGCTACAAGTAGGCCATAAAAGGTCCTGGAAAAAAAATTGCACTGCAACAGAAAGCAAATTACAGATAAGGAAGCAGGTGCCAGACTGGAATTTTAAAACAGTGACACATTAATAAATCAACCCCAAATTAATTCATGTCAGTTGAAGCAGGGCTGGTGTGCTTGCTTTTCCCCCCCATAATCTACAGTGATGATGAACCAGAGCGTGGCATTGATGTACCAGAGGGTGGCATGGGTGAAACAGAGGGTGCTGGGAACCTGTGATGATGAACCAGACGTAGAAACAACATAATCGCGACCGTTGCGAGCCGACATGTAAGTTCGCAATTGCGAACTGGTACAAAACCCTCGCGAACTGGCAGAAATCCTTGCGAACACAAAAAAAAACGCAAATTCGCGAGAATTCGCGGATTTTCCGGATTGCGAGTTCGCAAATTCGCAAAATTCGCGAACGCCAGATTCGCAAAATTCGCTCATGCTTAGAGCGGTCCATACTTCTTGAATATATCACAGGGCCAAAGAATGTTGATTCCCAATTTTATTATTCACGTTTCATTCACCAACTGACGATAGCTTCCTTAGTGAATTTCAACATAAACGAATCCAAAATTACTCAAAACATCAGACAGCCGACACGTTTCGTCCAATGAAGGACATCATCAGGGCTTTCAAAAGTTAGTTCGACAGATAAATCTCTCTAATCCCAGTTAATAATAGGTATTGACCACAATTCGATATCTCTTTAGTAAATGAGATCCAAGTTAGGACCTCAACTTCCCTTTGTTTCTTCACGTCTTCTGCTAAATTCTCTGTAAAATACAACATAATATCAGTTAGCTATCCATAATTCCCTTCAGCGTTTCTTCAAATACCCAATCTCTATGTTTCCTATTCAGGTCTCGTTTTTCCTCTTGCTTGCAGTTCCTTAATCCAACACCAAAAAGTTCAAATGCGGGAAGTCTCAGTCAGCGGCGACGGGCATATCTTCTGTCCTCCGAAGATATGCCCGTCGCCGCTGACTGAGACTTCCCGCATTTGAACTTTTTGGTGTTGGATTAAGGAACTGCAAGCAAGAGGAAAAACAAGACCTGAATAGGAAACATAGAGATTGGGTATTTGAAGAAACGCTGAAGGGAATTATGGATAGCTAACTGATATTATGTTGTATTTTACAGAGAATTTAGCAGAAGACGTGAAGAAACAAAGGGAAGTTGAGGTCCTAACTTGGATCTCATTTACTAAAGAGATATCGAATTGTGGTCAATACCTATTATTAACTGGGATTAGAGAGATTTATCTGTCGAACTAACTTTTGAAAGCCCTGATGATGTCCTTCATTGGACGAAACGTGTCGGCTGTCTGATGTTTTGAGTAATTTTGGATTTGTTTATGTTGAAATTCACTAAGGAAGCTGTCGTCAGTTGGTGAATGAAACGTGAATAATAAAACTGGGAATCAACAGTCTTTGGCCCTGTGATATTTTCAAGAAGTATGGACCGCTCCCTCTAATCATTGGAATTCAAATCCTTATGTATCTATCACTGAGACGTAGATAAGACCTTTTCCTCCTTCGGTCTGTCTTGATTTCACGGATATGTGCCTCTGAGCCAAACCAAGCCATCCCATGCTCCACAGTGCTTTCAAAACTGGCTACTCACCACACTCATCTTCATTTAGTCTGAAGAGGTTGGCTTGGGGCCAACATTTCCTTTAGAACAGGTCTCCCTTCAGACCTACTTTTGCCTGCTAGAAATCACATTTCATATCATTTAATAATTCATGCATTGTAAGTACTGTGTTCCTCATCTACTTTCTTACCAAAAATATGTTAGTCTTCACAGGGATAGCCTGGGTTTGGCATTGGCTCATTGAGTTGAAAATGTGCCCAATTTCAACCATCATTATCTCTGTGGTATTGTTGCACTGGCTAGCTATGTAAACCTCTAATATGTACTCTCTGAGTAGGAATGGAAGAATGTTTTCATTAAGTTAAGCGCTCTGTCTCCTATTTATTTCTACCCAAAATAGCTGAAAATGTTGCAGCCTGGGTAGAAGAAGCTGCCATAGTGGATAAGTTATTCACCTGGGACCTTTGTTATTTTGTTGGCTGAAGGAATTTAGCCTGCAAACCTTTAATTTAAGACATTGGAAATCTCATAGTATCTTAAACTGTGGTGCTTCCAATACCAGCATTTGTGAAGCCACAGTGTGGGATCTGCTAACTGCTTCTTATAACAAGCCTTGCCCTGACTTGAAAGAAAATTCAAGGCAGGGCTTTATTCTTGATTATCGCACAAACAGCAAACATTTAAGCTAGTTTGCAAAACATCTTCTAATGCTCCCACGTTTGCCTGAACTATTTTCGTACACTTGTCCTCGGGTAAACATCGGGCCCTTAACTGGCATGTAAACCCCTTCCTACTTTAGGACGGTCAATATGCAACCAGGGGCAAGTGAACATTTTATTTATCATCATCATCAAAATCTTTATTGTGGCTATTACAGCCATAAAAGCACATTTAAATTTACAACACATTAAAATCCGGATCATGCAAACAATCAAGAACATCAAATACACTGGATAATAACTATAGGAATATAAGATCACGCATTGGGAAGTAGAGATATATAAAAGAAAATCAAAAGTCAAAAAGGGTACCTGCCTATGAACATTCCATTATATGTCTAACTCAGAGGTCATTCAATATACAGAACAAAGCCCCTCGGGACAGACCAGAGACATTTAATTACTGATATATGGGCATTTTATTAGGTCATATGAATCATTTTTAATACATAAATATCAACAACATACTGTGATATTAAAATCAGAATGACTAAGAAAAAAATGTCAATACAGTCCCACACATCACACATCAACTATCATACATACCAAGATAACATACAAGCCATATAACATGCACACTACATATCAAAAGTACATATCAGCCTCAGACTGATCGGGGAATGACTAATCTCAGTGGCATTATGTTTCCCCATGAAGCCACCATTAGATTTTTGCATCAGACCCCCTCCCAATTGTTGTTGTACTGCTCTATCACCCTGGGGACTGTCCGTTTTCCGTTGTGCCTCTACACCACCAGCGTTGCTTGGTCCAAGTACATCATTCCTACACGCTGGGGTGCCCATTAGATTTAGGTGGGCGGGGTGAGGCATTAAAGAATTGGTAGCAGGGGCGCCCGAGGTCCATTCTTCGTGAGTTTGTTTGACTGGCCACCATTCACCAACATTTTCTTAATGCATTCCAAATTGGTTTGTGGCCGAATTTTCGAATTTTGCCAATCTGTCCTCGATTGGCAATAGCCTTTCAAGTAGGGGCTGTAAAGTAGATGAAATATGGCCACCTATTTTTAACCAAAAGCCCTCTTTCAACTGGGGCAATGGGGCCTCATTGACAGTTGTAGACAAAATGATTGATACAGAGGTAGTTATCCCCGGAGCTTCAATACTTAAAGTTACTATGTTCGCCAAATCACCAGTCTTGTTCAGTTTTGGCATCTTTGGTTTTTTTCCCCCTCTGCAAGGTCCCTCCCCTCTTCCTCTTCGGAGCCGCTCCTGATATATTCTCAGGTGGCTCGGGCCGATCTTTAGGAGAAGACCCACGCGAGTAGCTGTGGAACTAGCCGTATTTAAAGGTAAAGTGTAAATAGATGGGTCGGAATGGCAAGACTCTCTAGCCGAGGATGTGCTCCCTATCTCATGAAGCATTTGGCTGGCAGGCTCTCTCAAGGTCCCAGGATCAAGATCTATGCGCACATGGTGTTCCGGTGTACGTGCCTTCATCAGGCTCCCCAATGAAGAGATTTTAGCAAAAACTGAGTCCTGAGAGAGGCGGCGCTCGGTAATAGCTATCTCATGCGCCAACACAGAAGTTGCCCTTGTTATAAATTGGTCCAGTGTCCCGGCTACATACCCACCTGTCGCCGCTTTCCTCCCTTTCCCTTCACGGCCAGGCATGGCAAAGAGGATATGTCACTATAAATTGTCACAAAATATTAGCGCTTGGCAATAAGTACGGGGAAATTAACCAACCTTGGAAGATCAGATGTTAGAGTCTCCAATGGGCTCAAACGGGCCCGCCCTTGGCCCAGGTGTGTCCCACGGAGCGGGTGCCGCGAGCAGTTAAGTGCAAGCAGCAGGAGGAGCTAATGCGCCTCAGGTGTTGGTGGCGTAGGGCTCGTGGGACATGTAGTCCGTCCCTCTCGGTAAGGCAGCAGCAGGCAGGAGAACAAAGTGGCGGTCTCCCTGGTTCTCCTTCGGTGAAGCGGCACCCAGCATTTTATTTAGAAAAAAAAGTTTTGAAAAGGACCCATTTTGACTGAAATGCCCAGGTAGGCATCAGATTTGCCTTTAAAGTATTGAAACTTTTTAAGGCTACGTTTGAAGTTTTGGTTTTTTCCTCTATGGCAAGAGATTTCTTTTTAATAGAGAGAAAGTGTAAAGAGAGATAAAGAGGGAAGGCTCCAAGGGATAGTGGAAAGGTTAATTGGTAAGGAAGACCACATGGCTTAGACTTTCGAGATTCATGTTGTTTTGGTCTCCTATGTTGATAAACCGGATTATTTTCCGATTAGGTACAGGACTGTTGCCCCAGAAGAAGAGAAAGAGAAGAGATGCAGAAGATGTTTTATGCAAATCAGCTGTAATCTAATCAAATTAATATGACCTCATGCTTAATATGACCTCAAGCCAGAGACCGTGCATACATCCATTGCGATTTTGCCTCCTTCAGATGGAGCTAGTACTGGACACTGAAAAGTAGTCTCTTAGAAAAGTATGTGGAGTAAAAAGGACGCTGGACAGAGGCCGGGTTGTCTCTTCAGCCATTAAAAGCATGGCAGTGGCCGTAGCATTCAGGGCTTTAGAAATGTCAACCTCAACAGGGAACAAGATTCCAAAAACTAAGAAGAATGAGGGGCTCCATGTTCTTTCCCTTGAGCTTCCCACATCTCAGAGAGTTAAAATTACAGTTACTGTTCTACACCCTCGTTAGGCTGAACATTTTACTCATTCTTCGTGAGTTTGATGAGGTGCCCAGCTTTCTGCTAGTACTACAAGCATTTCTTTTGGCTATAATTTGCAAATTAGAGAATTTTCATGGCCATTCCACCAGTTGATCAAAATCACCCAAAATAAAATGTTGTCTTTCTTGTGAAGAAAATAATACAGAATTATGGCAAAAAAAGAAACAAACAAAAGATATTAATTGGGACACTTCCTACACCAACAAGAAAGCCCGCATTAGTCAATGAACCCTATGAGACTCGTGGTAGTAAATACATATCTGGAGAAGAAATTTCAACACCCGTTATGCAGCAACTAGCACCTCCCCTACATAATGAGATCGGTAATGCACCTAAGACCTACAGGAGAATTACTCAAAGTATACATAATGTTTCTGAAATTTGTGGTAAGACCCATTCGCAGTTGAAAATGTAATTATTTGCTTTGAAATCTAGACTGGGATTTGTTTTCCATGAGAGATCTCCCAATAGGCTTAGGGCTCTGAAATCCCAATTTGGCTGGGCTAGTGCAAGTCACATTTAAGCGTACTTCTGATGTACCTGATTCTGCCCCAGCACTACTTGCCTCATAAAAGCCTAATCTTTATTGAAGTAAAGGTATTTGCATCAAGGCCAGTGTCTCTAGTAGGCTTATATGTGGCCTCCTGAGTTGTAGTCCTACTGACCCCCTGAAAGTACTAACTTAGAGGCTAACAAGGAGAACCCTATACAGGCTGGCTCCTATGATCAGCAAACTGGGTTTACGTTTGTCATACACGTGTCACGTATCAGATAACAGGTGTTGTTGAAAGAGCAGGACAGAGTACATCCTCATTTATTAGCTCATCAAAGTAGTGCCAACCTATACATTCAGAAAAGGGGGTGGTGATGAACAGAGTGTCTGAATTAAGCAGACCACTCTTACCCAGTCCAAAGATCAGGGCTTGATCCATCACCGTTATTTATCTCACTGCACCATCCCAGCTCAGAACCTGGCTATATGCAAATCAGTCTGTCCCTGGCCCAGTGCATCATGGGAACAGGGCAGACTAAACTACCAAGCCAATTCTTCACCAGAAAGGAGACAAGCTACCGGGGACCGGTTTCTGGCATTTCAGCCGTCGACGGCCCGGCTTGCTTGAATCCTGATGGCGCAGTGAGAAAGGGACTCATGTCTGAGTATACCCTGCCACACCTATAGTGGCCAAAAACGATTCAGAAAACCTATACATTGCCAGTGCTTACATTTCACATGGTAACATTGCTTGTTTTTTTTTTTAAATAAATAAAAATATATCTTTACTGGAGGCCACACCTTAAAGTGCATTACCTCAAAAATGAAAAATGCTTGATCGTGTTTATTATTAATACCCAGCTGAATGGTATTCCTCTAATTGACTTCAGAAGGATGGTCATTTAATTACTCGTGAGGCATTGGGCCATGTAAGGGGACGAAAGAGCAGAGGCTATTGGTAGGCTGGGGCAACAACAGTTACCACTAAAGCCTTGGACAGCCTAGCTATTCCCAAGCTGACAGCTAAAACAATACATCTGGATAAATCCAGGAGTACAGACAACAATCACAGATCCAAGAGAAAATTGCAAGCATATTTGGAGAGAGGATAAAGTGCACTCATTACGAGCCCCAGTAAGGCCCTCTTTACGAGCTACAAGGTACTGGGAAGGTTCAAACCCTCCACCCCTAATTACCAGCACTACGCAGTAACACTCCACCAGTATCGTGCAATTATCAATTACTTCCCATGGAATGGGGAATAATTGTGCTGTCCCAGTTTTGCTGGGCATAAAACCGCACAGAATAAAAAATTCCAGGGAGATTTACACTCCCATTTTCCACATCCTCTAAACAGTTGATTCATGGGTCAAAGACTTATGTGCAGAGCGGGGCTGGAGAGAGGGCCTAGGGGAGAAGACGGAAGTGGAAGAAGTGTCCTTGCAGGGCAGAACATTACATGCTGGCCCCCTTGCCAGAAAAGGATATCGGACTGGGCAAGGGAGTAGAAGCCTAAAGCGATTTCACTGAGCAGTTTTTCTGTCAAGCAAAATTGGATTTGGCGTTCCCACATCTGGGAAAACAGGGTGAGAAAACTCCAGGCCGTTCATGATCAGGCAAAGTGGAATTCCATACGGGAATTCCACTTATCCTGACTCATAATAAGGGCCTCAAGAGAGAGGAGTAGTTGACACCATGGCACATTTAGGGTAGAGATAGGTCTTAGGTTTGGATTTGAAAGGGTATGTGTTTGAATTAAATTCAGAGTATGTATTTATGTTGAAAACGTTACACAAACTCCTTTCTCTTGAGGAGATTGGATTACCTATTATATAAATCTTCGTTTAATTGTTTGCCTTTGAATGGTGTTCATTGAAAAACGGAAAGTAAGTTATTTAAAATATTTTCTTCATGAAGCCAAAATGAGTGCAAACCTAGAAAAGCCAGAGCCCAAACAGTGTCCTGTCAACTTAACATCCTAAATTTGTGCCGATGGAGTAGCTGGCTCAGGCTTTCAGGGGGAATGACAGCCTGTATGTCAGTAGCTTACTTTTTTTTTTTTTTTTTTGGGAAAACCTTTATTTGAAAAATCAAGGCACACGGCTATTTAGCCTTACATCCCGGAGGCTAGGCAGCAATCTTGGAAGAAGGATATGTGGTGTACACAGTACATATTGCAAAATCGTGTCAGGTTTAATTTTATGTTGTGATAACGATAAACCGACAAAATAACAAATCTAAAGAAACACCAAAACCAGTGTGAATAGGCAAGGAAGGAGTACAGAATTGCGACAATACCCAACGCAGGAGAAGGCAGGGCCATATGCCCATAGGGTACAATTAAACAGTACAAATTAGAAGACAACGGGGGGATAGAAAATCAGGATAACAATGAAGCGAAGAGTAAGTTGTAAATAAGGGCTAGGGGGAGATTTGTATGTCCAATGGGCCAGCGTCGGGAGGTTGACAGATATCACCCCTATATTCATTCCAGGCCCCCCAGACCGTACTCCATTTCCTGGGCTTGCCCCTGGCCACATACACCGTTTTCTCGCGAACCATACACCAATCCATATTGGTCTTCCACTATTCCACAGAGGGGGGCGATGGGGCTCCCCACTTCTGAGCGATGTCACGTTTCGCCACCATATTCCCCAGGGTAACCCATTGGGTTTGAGCGTTGTTGTAGTCTGTGGGGCCCCACACATTAGGCAGACAACGCCGGGCCTCCGCCGGCAAATCCACACCAGTCACCTCACACATCACCGCATGGACCCGCCTCCAATAAGAAGCTATGGCACGGCATTCCCAAATAATGTGCATGAATGTGGCCAGTTCTCCACATCCACGTCTACAAAGGCCATCCTCTGAGTGTCCCATATGAATCAACCGGGGGCCGGTTACATACACTCAATGAAGAATTTTCAATTGGTCCAGGCTTAGTCTAGCTGGGATTGCCACTTCCTTGGGAGAAGACACCGCACACTGCCAGTCCTCATCGTCAAATTCAACTCCATCACGCACCCACTGGTCCCTCACACTCAACAGAAGATCCGTTCGAACATTAATCAATTTTTTGTAGATCAATGAAATGGCACTGTCCGGCATATGACCATCCAAGACCCTGTCTTCCAACGGGGACGATTCAGGGACCTTCTCACCCACCGGCAACACCGCCATAAGGGCGTGTCGCAGCTGGGCATATCTAAAGAATTCCGTCGCTCCCAACTGAAATTCCATTTGTAAAGCGGTGAAAGACTTTATCTCACCCCTAGCCATCATGTCCTCCACTTTAGAAATGCCAATAAGGTCCCACCGATCAAACCCCTTAGTATGCCACAGTTTGCCCAGTAGGTCTGAGTCGTAGAGCGGAGTGGCCAGTGTAAGCCTTCCCTGCCACCCCTGCGCCTTCGTGATAGCCCTCCATATATGCACGGCTGTCCTAGTGGGACCTGTCATTACTCCATCCAGAGATCTCGAATATAGCGCTCTGTAGTAGTTACCCCCGTTGAGGAGCCACCGATCCATGTCGTACCCAGGACTATCAGCCGGTCCATAGAAACCATGATTAAGGGCGGCCAACTGGGAAGCCCAGTAGTACCGTCGGATATCCGGCAGGGCGATGCCGCCGTCGTACCACGGGAGCGTCAATTTGGTTATAGCAATGCGTGGCCTACCTTCCCAGAGGAGGGTGCGCTGCAAACCTTTAACCTCTCTGAAATACCCAGAGGGAACTGGGTCCTGGGTGTTCTGGAGCGCATACAAGAATCTGGGCAAAGACATCATCTTAAACAATGCCGCACGCCCGAGTAGGGAAAGTGGCAGCTTGCGCCACCCCTCCACGTCGCGCCGAAGGCGTGCAAGAGGGGGTTGCAAGTTATTTGCATACCGTGTCCGGGCATCAGTGGAAATATAAATGCCCAGGTATTTAAATCCCTGCCTCGCGATCTGTATGGCGCAGCCCCTGGGAAGACGCGGAGTTTCACCACTCAATACGTAAAGGTGAGATTTGGACCAGTTAATAACCAGGCCAGAGTATCTGCCGAAAGTATGCAGCACGTCACAAGCCACAGTCAGGGATTTACAGGGAGAGGTGAGGTAGAGCAAAATGTCGTCCGCGTATAAAGACACGCGGTCCTCGAAGCCAGACGACCATTTCATCCCACTAATGTCAGGGTGGGTACGCAACCAAGAGGCAAGGGGCTCAAGCGCCAATGCAAATAGCAGAGGTGACAGGGGGCAACCCTGCCTGGTACCTCTTCGCAAGGCAAAAGATGCGGACACTCGGCCATTGACCGTGACATTGGCCAATGGATTAGCGTACAGGAGCCTGACCCATCTAATAAATTCAGGGCCAAACCCAAACTTCGACAGCACCGCCCACAGGTAATTCCATTCCAGGGAGTCGAAAGCCATCGTCGCGTCCAAAGAGGCCAAGATGGACGGCTCCCGGAGCATACCGACCCTGGCCATGACCGCATGGAGTCTCCTAAGGTTGAGGGCAGTGTTGCGATGAGGAATAAAGCCCGATTGGTCCGGGTGGACCAAGTCGATAATCGCACCCACCAACCGATTGGCCAATCAGTAGCTTACTTTTAAGCTGTGGCAGTTACTAAGCAAGTGTTGATTTGTGTATGAACAGGTGATTAGGACTGGTGATGAGCCACAAAGGTCTTCTGGTAGTGCAGTAATGGACCTTGCTACTCTTGGTATATAGCACTGCCCAAAGGTTTTACTTATTCAGAAGATTCTTACTTTTTTTATCAGCCCCATGGCTGCAAAGGAGTCTTACTTATTCTGTGTATTACTAATGCCAGGGGTATTACTTGTTTTCCAAGTTACAAGAGTCAGGGTTCATGGCGCCTGCTTAAGCCTCTAACTCACAGGCCCTCACCCAGTGAAGTCTGACCCATTACTTGTTTATTTATTTATTTTGAAGGTTTTATAAAGCGCAAACAAGATCCTAGCGGATATCAGAGCGCTGTACATACAGTAAATGTTACTTAGACCGAAAACAAGAGCAGATCAGAAACATATATGCAAGGCATATAGTAAAAACAGCATAGTTAGGTGTACCATCAAAGGAAAGAAAGTGTCTTGAGGGTGGGGGCGCATGTGCATTTCGTCACAGGATCTCAGTAAATTCAGTAGACTCATGTGAACTTGGCCATGAGGATGGCTTTAACTTCCTTTTTAAAAAAGGTAGTGGATGGATTGAGTCTGGTTTCTGGGGGTAGGGCAGTTCAAATTCTGGGTGCCATCCCAGAGAAGGATCTGTTATACTTTTTTTCTTATGGAATTTTTGTGGTTTCAGTAGTAGTTTTCCCGCACTTCTTGAGGATCTGGGTCCACCCGAGATCGTCAATTTCTGTGCCAAATAGCTGGGAGACTTGTGATGCATGGCTCTGTGTGTCATGCAGGCAATTTTCAGCTGGAATCTCGCCTCCAGGGGTAGCCAGTTCAAGGATTGAAGGTCCGGGGAGATGTGGGAGGTACGGTTAGATCCAGTTAAGAGTCTTGCTGCGGCGTTGATGGATGCTCTGAGTGGTGCAGTTGATGTTTTGGGTAGGCCACAGAGAGAGACACATCTGTATTCCACTCTGGGTATAACCAGAGCTTGTACTGCCTGTTTGAAGTCATTGTGTGGTAATTAGGGATTCATTTTCCTCAATGCGTTTATCTGGAAGTTGGCTCCCTTTGCAGCATTGCTGATATGTTTTTGCATGTTAAGGTTACTGTCAAGAGTGATTCCTAGTGATTTTGCTGAGTCTACGATGGTAGGTTTAACGTTAAACGCCGTAATATGTTTGATCCAATCTTGCATTTTGGGGATTTGAGCCGGGGGAGCTATTAGTAGGAATTCGGTCTGTAGGGCGTTCAGTTTGAGATGATTTTCTGCAAGCCAAGTTTGGGTGCTCCTAAGCGCTGTATTAAGTAGTTTGACGTCCTCTAGGGTGTGTATCTTGAGGTAGAATTGAGTATCGTCTGCGTACATGTGGAATTGCACGTTAGAGGCTTGTAGGATTTCAGTGAGCGGTTCTAGGAAGAGATTAAATAGTGTTGGGGATAGTGCGGATCCTTGTGGGACACCTAAAGATACTGGGACAGGTTTGGAGAGGGTGTTGTTGACTTTGAATTGTTGTGTCGGATTTTGGAGAAATGAAGTGAACCAACTAAGCACTGTCCCAGACAAACCCATTCTGTGTTTCAAGAGGTCTAACAAGTTCTCATGTTTGACCGTATCAAAGGCCGACGAGAGGTCCAGTAGGATGAGTAGGCAGGAGCTATTTTGGTCGAGTATTTGCAGCGCGTCGTCAATGATGTGAGTCATGGCTGATTCTGTGCTGTGGCCTGCACGGAAGCCTGATTGGTGTTTGTTGAGAAGATTAAAGTGATCAATATTTTTCGTTAGCTGTAGGTGCACAGATTTTTCCAGCAGCTTGGCTAAGGTGGGGATATTGGAGATAGGGCGATAGTTGCTAAGGTCCGTGGGGTCTGCCGTGGGCTTCTTTAGAAAGGTTGAAACCTGGCCTACTTTGAGGGTATCTGGAATGCATCCTTGTTGAAGTGAACTATTTATGATCTTGGACCAGAGAGGTAAAAGCAGTGGAGTGAGGTCTTTAACTGTGTTTGCCGGAAGCGGGTCAGAGAGGTGGTTAGCTGTTTTCAATGCACTGAGTATTTTGCCTTTGGCCTCTTCAGAGTAGGAGGAAAATGATGACCAGGCTGCATTATTTTTTGGGTAGTGCTTTGATAGGAGTTGGCATGGCGCAGATTGGGGAGCAAAAGAGGGTTTGTGTATTGGGTCTTGCGTATAAGGATAGATCCTTTAGGAGGTCTTTCTTGATGTTGTTAGATTTCAAGGTGAAGAAGGTGGAGAATTCTTCACAGCTTGGCTGCCGGGATTCTAACTCTTGTGGAGGATGAGGGACCTCCTTAGTTTGAGTTTTGATCAGTTCAAAGAGTTTTTTTGGGACGATTTCTTGCCTGATCAAGTTGAAGGCTGAAAAAGTCAGCTTTGGTGCGCTTGATCTTTCGGAAATATGCGTTTCTTTTTGCCCTGAGGATCTTGAGATGGTTGGCGGATGGTATTGATCTCCAGGCCCGTTCCGATGTTCTGAGCGAACGCCTGTCCTGTTGAGTATACCGTTGTACCAAGGTTTTGAGTCTTTCAAAGCGACTCTTTTTAGTTGAAGAGGTGCCACCTCTTCTATTATCGATGTCATGGTAGAGAGGTAGTGGTTGGTGAGATCGTGTACTTTGGACGATCCTACGGGCGGCAGCAGAAGGTTGGAGCAGGAGGAAGGCAGGGTGTTGGGGTTGAGTTTTTTCAGGTCCCTTTTCACACTTTTGGTCTTGTGGATTGCACTGAGTTCAATTTCACCTGTTCCTTAATGGTGAAAGTGATGATATGGTGGTCTGACCAGTTGCATGGTTGGATCGACTCTAGCTGAATGGAGTCAATTTTAGAGATTACCAAGTCCAGAATAGAACCTTTGTCGTGTGTTGGGATGTTGCAGAATTGCGTTAAGTCAAGGTCAATAAGGAAATTCTTGAGACTGTGTACTGCTGTATCATTAGGGTCATCCCAATGGAGATTGAAGTCTCCAAGGAATATGTGGGTATTTTGTCGCCCTGTGTTTGCAGACACCATGTCCATGAAGTGTTCAATAAAGGTGAGGTTTTCACCTGGCGGGTGATAGATGATGTGCAGAGAACAGGCAGGTTTTCCCTTGCTAGTGATGTTGAGGTACATGTATTTGCATGACTGGAAAGAAGGGGAAATGGCTCTGTTTACTGAGATACTCATATGATGTATGCAGGCTATACCTCCCCCGGACTTATCAGATCTGTCTCTATCTAGCCTGATGATGTTGTAATTAGGTGGGACTAAAATGTCAATGATTGGTGTGGAGGATTCTTTTAGCCAGGTTTCGGTTAGCATTACCAGGTCTGGCTCATGTGTGAGGATGAGGTCAGCTATGTCCAATGCGTGTCTGGCAGACGATCTACAGTTTAGGAGTATACATTTGAGTTTCGGCGTACTGATGGTTGAGGAAGGTTCCTGAGTCATAGAAATTCTTCTAAGGTTGTTGAGCTCTAAATTTTCTCAGGTCTATGTTTGGCTAGCTCATCCAGTCTAGGTTTTACCAATACATTCTGGGATTTGTAGTCCTTATTTTATAAATGCAACAGGACTACAAGGCCAGGAATGTACAGACAACCCCTGGGCTAGGTCAATTCCTATTCATGGACTTGAAAGCTCTGTCTCAATAGTACTAACCACTAAGAAACAACAAAAACAACATTCAAAAGAATGCTTTCTGCATAAAAATACAAATACATAGAACACAGCAGAAATATGCTGCTTGTTTAATTAGGTATCACTGTGCTCACAACAGCACTCACTTTTTTCAGAACATCCCACACAAATTTACAAAAGAACACAAATCAGAGCTGCTCACACCCTTTCAACACAGTCCAGATAGGCTTGTATGTGGTATCATGATCCCTGTAACAGCACCAACGGCCTCCATCATGATGCTGACATACTTTATGCAGGTGAAATAACCAAGATGGCACCCAAACCATTAGGTATGACCTTCGGTCACACCTTTCAAACACAAAGAGTCACTGACATGTCTGTGATTAAGATGTGCTCTCTGGGAAAAAGCCAGATGAGCGCCCAGACTATGATGGAATCCGCAAACGAAGGCCAGAGTGTACCCAGAAATGGTTAGTGCCACAATCTCATAGGACTGATTCACTGAGCGCTATAAAAATGACTGTAACATAACAACCCCTTCCTGCAAAGGAAGGTGACAGGCTTTCAGTGTTGAGGTGTGGGAAGAGAGGCCGCAATGACTACATGGGCAAAGGATGGCAACACGAGCCTCTGTGATGCCTAGCTGGACTGACAGCATGTGGGTGGTTGGCACATTGTCCCGCACAGAGGCTTGTACAGAGAGAGAGGGCTTCTGGGCCAGTTGCAGGAAGCGGAAGAAGAAACACAGGTGCAGAAGCAGTGAGAGCGCCCTTGCTAATTTTGTGGAGGTCACTGTTATGCTCCTTGGTATCCACTGCCTCGTATTCAATAGAATGCACCGAGATTTCTGGTTCTGAATTTGTGGCCAAGCGCAAGCGGCAGGGAATTCACATACAACCGATCCCACCAGTTTAGCTCTTTCTGTCCCAGGCTAATCATCAAATGGGCTAATAAGCGTTTATATTAAAAAAAAGAATCCCTGTCTACCTCCACTCTTCTGCGCCTCTCTCAGCCTTGGGACATGAAATGCTGCGCTTCCCATTTCTTTTCGGGTTGCAATTTCCGAGGTCTCTAGCTGCTGCCCATCCGGACAGGATTTATCGGCCGGCTTGTCTGCCAGTGAGTGTTTTATGACGCCCGCAGTGGCCCTCGTCCTGTGATCAGTCCCTGACTATCCCCATCGCGCGCCGCTGCCTGATAATAGCCTTAAAAACACCTCAGATGACTTACCTGCAAGCAGCATTGCAGCTATCCCCCGCTGACAGGCGGAATAAGTTGAGCGCGCCTCTGTTGTACTTTACCTTCAAAACAAACTGATTAAACCATCAATAGCTCCCGGGGCCGGACAGAGGCCTGTCACCGGGCCTGACCCTCCGACGGGAGGTCGCGCCTGCGAGTTATAAGCTCTCCTCATTGTTAGCAGAGATGCTTTATAGAGCGTGCCAGTTGAGGGCCCTGCTGTGATAACCTCGGTAACTAAACCATACATCACGCGCAGGCCATTTTCTGCAACAAATAACGCAGCCTTAATTTTACAGAGGTGGAATTGATAGGGCGAGGCTCGGGTTCGGATTCCGCAGGACGTGTCCTTGTGGGCTCTGTCTGGGTGGTAGCGCGGGGAACCACACTTGCACGGTCGTAACAACGTATAGAACATATGAAGCAGTGAGGCGGCAAAAGTGTATATATTAAATGACGTTTGGACTGCAGACACCTCGCGCACTAAAAAACGGGCACTCGGCCAATCATGATAGGGCCCCATCACACCACCCGGACATGATGCGTGCCTATGATGGGGTACTGGATAAAATAAGTATGGCTAATCGCCTAAACCCAGGATTGTTGTAACACAGGCCTCTGTGGCGCAGGGTGTCCCTAACCCTTCAGGGGGGCTGCAATCACCCCCCCCCCCCCCACCCATTCAGCCCAAAACAATGAATGTCTGTGAGATTTTTGAGGCGCATTACATTCTGTGGGGGAAAGGGAGGGGATCGTTTTGTTTGATCCCACTTCCTAAACTTGTAATGAGAGCAAACACATTTTTATCAGTGAATTAAGTATGTTATGTGAACTCTCTTTTCAAATGATTTGTGCTAAGGCAGTGGCTCTCAATCTGTGGTCCTGTAACCCCTTGGGGTCCGCAAAGCCTAATCAGGGGGACTGCGACTCTCTAGAAAACGAAATAATATTAGCAGAGTAAGAAAGTGTATATAAATAAAGAAGCGCAATGTACAATTGAAAGCGTTAAACTGTTCTGTAAATGTGAAGGAATTTGAAATGGAAGGATACAAATTAAGTTAGTATCTACAGATTAATTCGTGGGAGAATTGGAAGTGCCTCAGTTGAATATAGAAATGATCCAACTATCCTATTAAAATTAAAATGTTTATTTAAAAAAATGTTTGCGAATTTAATAAAAATTTAAACAATTTGTGTATTGGTTTGATGGATGCTTTTTTGATATCATTTGGCTTAAGCTGTGGTGGTCTTTGGCATCCAGTAATGACGCAGTGGGAGTCCCTGGATTCCAGTAATGATTCAGTTGGGGTCTCCAGGTTCCTGCAATGATTAAGTGAGGATCCACAGAAGTTCAAAGGTTAAGAACCACTGCGCTAACAGATTCCAGTGTGAGTATTGAGGCTCAAAATCGGCAGATATCCTCAATATAGTAAGTCAGGTTCCATCTTGGTTGTATCTTCGAGAAATGATTGGCTGAGCAGAGATAAAAAAAACAGCCAAGGTCCTATCCCGTTGAGAAGGTCCGGAGGAGCTAGTTAGCCTTCCTCTTCACTGTTTTATGTGCAAATAATAACTACATAATTAATGCTTTTGGTTATTTATTTTTAGTTGTTGTCCCGCGCTATGCAGGCTCTAGCAGGCGTCATATTGCTATATGATAGTAGACATATAAAAAAAAATAACTACACTGCAAATGACTAAGGCAAAATAGACACAATTATACAGGGTGTACCACTATGCCCACATCACCGTTATTTGGTTTTATTGTAAATTCTTGCCATCACTTCAATCTATTCCGTACTTTAGCTGTCATTACTGAGACATACCATTAGCACAACTTTGAAGTGAGTACATAAACCTCTTCGTCAGTTTCTAAATGTATATTTGAATTCAACATTACTGATCCCTATATCCTATAAATCTGTTTATTTTATTTAATTTAATCAATAATAATACACTTATATATTTAAGATGGATAAGTGTATACTGTTTTTGTGATTATGTATAAATTAAATTAATTTATATTAGCACAGTTACATTTTCAGATCTTGCTTACTATCATTTCATTTTATAAATCTTTATTTCGGTAATGTTATCACCATAAAAGATACACATGGTACATTCATAAGTGATAAAACAATAAAACCTTTAAAACATCACAATTCATCCTAATACAAGCAAAATTTACAATTACAAGATTCGGGGTCACAGTACACTTAGTGACCAGCCTTAAGGCTCTGTATCCTCAGCGTCCACATTGCACCTAAATATTTAGCTACAGCAAAAACAATGTGGTCAGTCATGTCTGTCTTTAGTACTCTGAACGCGGCCAAGCACTCCGCAAACCCCATGTTCCTACATATAGGGACAATCCATGTCTTTCTGGGAGCTTTATAAGCTGGACAAAAAAAGATCATGTGGAGCTCTGATTCAGTGGCCACTCTACAAGCCGGGCATATACTGATGGTTGGGTCTCTCCACTTACTAGTTAGAGCTCTTAGTGGGAGGGTCCCATGCCTCCACTGCAGGTAGAGTTTTCTAAGTAAGACAGGGTAAATTTTTTCCAAGGCTGGTTCAAAACTGTAATAGTCCTTAATGCTTAAAAATGAATCCGTAAGTGTCCCCAGTGTTGGCTGGCGACAGAGTGCAGCTAATTTACTATCATGGTAGACCTTTGCCAACCTTTTCCTGGAAATTAATGGACATACAGTCGAGGGATCAGACCAGAGTGTCGCTAGGCCTATATCCTCCAGTTCAGTTTTAATGAATTTTAGCCAATTTATTTTCCCAGCATTCGGGATGGCTAGGACCTCCTGTAAACCCTGCCTGTAGCTGATCAATTCCGGGACTGCCCACAACCTCCGCCAGTAAACTAGGGGGCGCAGTGCCAGTTCTTCGCTTAGAGGACGCAGCCCCAGATCTAGCCTTAGTGGGACGAGGGGTGTACTGGGCGGGAGTCCGGCCAACCGCCTAATGAACTTGTTCTCCTCTTTCACAAGGTCTGGGGAGACTTCATGACCCCATAACTCACTGCCATACATAGCAGCCCCCCTTGCCTGTGCCTTGTAAATCTGGAGTGGTGGGCCAACGGGTTTGATAGATGACCTGTTATTCCCTAGTAGCTTCAAAACCCCTCCCGAGTACTGGGTCAATTTAAGTAGTGCTTTCTGTTGGTGTGAGCACCAAGTCATTTTTTCATTTATCATGACCCCAAGATACTCAAAGGTGTCTACCCTTTCAAGACTGGTCTGACCAATGGTAGGTGTAAAGCGTAGTTTAGGTGGGGAAATAAAGACCATAAATTTGGTCTTTAAGGTGTTGATTTCTAAGCCATGTTCCTCACAGAAATCTACAAAACCAATAAGGACACGCTGTATCCCCATTGGGGACTTGGAGAGCAGCAGGGTGTCATCGGCGAACATGATCGCTGGCACCCTGCTGCCTGCCAGCTTGGGAGCGTCTAAGTTGGCAATTCCATTGAGGTGAGCGAATACCCCGTTGACGTTGAGGCAGAACAGGGTCGGTGCAAGCACACAACCCTGCCTTACCCCCCTGTCAACGGGGAATCGATTAGACAGCGCCCCATCCTTGCCACACCTCACCTGAGCAAAGTTGGCAGTATGGAGACGAATGATCACCTCTAACAAGCCCCTCGGGATCCCCAGTTTGGCCAACACGTCCCAAAGTTTACTACGGGGAACCAGGTCGAAGGCCGTCCTCAGGTCCCCGAATACAGTGTAGAGGCTGCCACCCTCCAGCTGTACCATTTTCCAGAAAATGAGGGCAAACCGGAAGACCTGGTCTGTGGTGGAGATCTTCCTTCTGAATCCCGCCTGGAATGGGCTCAGAATTGCGTGGTCCAAGATCCAATCCGACAGACGATCCAAAAGTAGCCTTGTAAAGAGTTTCTGAGAAACATCTATCAGGCTTATTGGCCTGTCGTTGGCTGGGAGCAGAGGCGAACCCTTCTTAAATATAGGCACGATCTCTGCCCCCAGCCAAGTTGGGGGGATCATCATGCCGTTCAAGATTGCATTGAACAGCATCCTCAGGTACGGGGCCCAGATCATTACTTCGTGCCTGTAAAGATCTCCTGGGAGCTTGTCTAGGCCTGGCGCCTTTTCAGCCGCGAGACCCTGAATTACTATTTTGAGTTCATCCAGGGTAAACCCGTCCATTTGGGATAGGGTTTCAGGGGTTCGGTCCATAGCGGGTTCGGGTGGGTTGCCCACTTGGCTCTGATCAGGCGGACTATACAGGGATTTAAAATGGTCCTCCCACACTGTGGCAGAAATGTTTGCATTTACTGCCGCTAATGGTTCAGCTGATCCGTGCTTGACGATCTGCCAGAACTTGCGGGCATCATGGACTGCTAGGGCAGCCGTCATTTCCGACCAGTTATCCTGGTCCCATTCTATTTTGGCTATATAGATGGTGGACTTGTAGGCCATCCGTTTATCCCTGATCTTGCTAGGAGTTTCCCGTGTTTCAAGGGACTCCAAAAGGGCAGCCTTTGCTCTTCTGCAAGCAGCATTGAACCAGGAGGCTCTTTTCCCCTTGACCTTTTTCGACCTGACCGCCGGGTTCAATACTTTTGCCAGATTGGTACAGAGCTCGAGGTGAATATCCTCAAGCGCACTGAACTTGTCGAGGGTGGATGACTGTGAAAGGAGATCCCTGACCTTTTCAAGGGCGGGCACCACTGCCTCATATAGCCTTTGAATATTTTGTGGGTTCTGCACTAATGTTGGCCATCTAATTCTGCGTCTGTTGCTGGCTGCAACTAAGCCCTCCGTGGGTGTTGAATTTATATCTGTATTTGCTATCGGGACACCCTGTATAACTAGTCTCAGTGACAATGCATTATGGTCACTGTCGGTCCTACTAAGTATTGTGAAGTCCCTCACTTTAGCCCAATCCTTTATCGGCACCAGGATATAATCTATCCGCGATTCGTGTCCTGGTCTGTTGAAGGTGTGCTGGGGTGGGATATCTCCCTTAACCCGCCCGTTGCAAGCCCTCAACGAGTGGGATAGGGTGAAGGATAGTATTTGGGTAACTAAAGGTGACCATGCTTTTACAGGTGGCCCCGGCACGCTGGGTATCTCCCAGAGATCATCCTCTTCATTGATTACCCCTTCCATGTGATCCGGGAGGGGCTCAAACTGAGTGTTGAAGTCCCCCCCCAATTACGAGTAATGGACAAAGGGTAGTGGAATCAATAAACGCAGATAAATCCTCGATAGTTCCCGAGGTGCCCGTAATGGCAACTGGTCTAGAGTATACGTTTATAATTGCTACTCTCACTCCAGATGACCATTCTAGGACAACGCACTGCAAGTCCAGTGAATTAGTTTCGAGGTTTCTTGCCCTGCATCCAAGATGGGAACCCACCCAAATCGACAGACCGCCCGACGGTCGGCCCTTCCCACCCCATTTAGCCATGGTCTCGAAGGTTGCATAACCTGTACGGGAGTGTTGTTCTCTTGCCCACGTTTCTTGAAACAGGCAAATATCATATTCCTCAATGAATTCCGCCCATTCCTCGGAATCCAACTTGTTGGCCAACCCAGCCACATTCCAGGAAAGTATCGAGAGTGTGCCCGGTACCCCCCGCTCCTCACTAGGATTGGGAGGGTGTCTGCGCCTACTTATCCTAGGATGGCTATGGCTTGAAAAGGGCAAAGCTTCTGGTGCCAGAAAAGGAGTTACG
Source organism: Lissotriton vulgaris (assembly GCF_964263255.1). Lineage (NCBI taxonomy): Eukaryota > Metazoa > Chordata > Amphibia > Caudata > Salamandridae > Lissotriton > Lissotriton vulgaris. The sequence goes on from NC_141693.1 coordinate 661,228,686, forward strand.
TTGCGCACCTCAGGGGAGGCTTTGTCCTTGTCAATATAGCCAGCTATGCATGTGTTGGTGGTACCGTCTTTATCTTTCTCATGCTCAGTGGATGTGCCCCCCTCCGAATGATCATCGGCCTGCCCCTTCATGTACTTAGTATCACCCGTGATTTGTTTACAGTCTCCGGGGAGATGCGGTATTGATGGTGTAGCTAAGCATGCCAGTGTGTCAATAATCCTATGTGTTATTGGTGATACAGGGACAAAACAAGGAGGGGGATCAGACAAAGAGCTGTGTAAATCTAGCGATAACGAAGTGTCAGTTGCACTATGTGGCAGTCAGTCCACATCCTCGAGGCATCCAGATCTATTGTGGGTAGGGACCCCATTCCACCCTCCAAGTGCGCCTTGCCAGAAGTTGGGTATCCTCCCCCTGCGCACAGTTTCGTGCCGGCATCGTATTCCAGTTCCAATTTCCCCCCGTTTGGGATTGAAGACTCGGGGGATAGAAATAGGTTAGTGATCTAGTTGCAATTGGAGAATTGGCTCCATGATTGCTCCATGAATGTATAAAATGTGCAGTATTGGGATCTTCAAATGAGACTATAACACAATCACCTGGGATAGATTTATGCGATGTGCCTATCCAGGGGACGCGTCGCACCATGAGAATTTTGCTTCTCAGGTGATTGGGTAATGGTCTATTCACATTGAGCCAATGAATTACCTTGTTTTTTAAAGACCCAAAATCCTCCTGCTGATGGTACTGAATTTCCGGCACCCCTGTGAGCACTACTACGTATGGTCTAACATCTGGGGGAAGATCAACTTAACCCCTATGGCGATTTTTAGAATATTTATGTCTATGTGTATACGTATCGTGTTCTTTGACCCTCGGGGCAGCCAGTACTTCCGGAGCTGATATGGGTGGAGCCGGCACCTCATTTGCTCTTCCCGCTACTCTATTATAATTAATGGTTGCAGGAACCTTATGCCGGGGCTTTGGAACAGGTTTGGTTACCGTGGGTACTGGCGGGGTGACAGCCACTACTGGAGGGATATTGGTCACTGCTGGTTGGCTAGATGGTTTGTTAGCAGGCATGGTCAGGGTGGCAAGGTTTAGGATGCTTTTTTCAGTCTTGAGGAGCTGGGTTTCTATAAGGGAAAGTCTGAGTTCTAAAGGGGTCAGCAGTTTTTTTAACGTTTCCCACACAATCGTTAAGAATTCAACATCCTTCCCTTCAATCATACATAGTGGCACCCCACCATTTTCATTTTCAATTACGAGGTTCTTGTATTCCCCCATCGACCTCACTGGACTAGACTCTGGGACTGGGGGATAACTATTTACCTTGGGAGCGGATAGGTGGGATGGCTGGGCTATTACCTGAGAGGGCAGCTGGCCCTTTGCAACCTTGGCCTTTTTCCTAGAATAGGCGGTAGTGGTATTACGCTTTTGTTTTTGATTGGAGCCCTTTGGGGGATTAGGGGGGTACTCACACTCCTACCCTTACCTTCTGTAATTGGTGGAGTACCCGTGGGCGGCCCGTCTACCCCTCCCACCATGGGTAGTAGTGTGGGGGCTTCCTGCTGAGCTCCGGCCTCCAATACTAAGACTGTGGGAGGCGAGGCTGGTTGATAGTGGATAAGTGCCTGTGTTAAGTTTAGTGCTGGACCCATTATGCGGTCCGGTGCTTTCGCAAAAGCAAAGTGACCCAGAGAGGATTTCTTGGCGTTGGCCATCTCCTGAGAGAGCCTTCTAGCTGCATCAAGTTTAGTGGAGACCCTATGCTGCATCTTATTGATCTCCTTGTCTATTGCAATATTGGTTCTGGTGATGAAATCATCAAGTGTTCCATTTTGCAGCTTCTCCTTAGCTGCCCTGCTTCTGTACTCACGTGTACACATCGCACTTTAACCTCTGCGTGCACCGCTGAGAAATGTGATGGCTGGAGCAATGGAAGTGGGGCCAAGGGGTATAGCCCGGACCGGACTCTCCCGTACTCGAACGGCCTCAAACGGCCCGCTCTTTGCCCGGTCTTCGCCCCGAGCTTCGGCCCGCGTGCGTCCCGCGTGCGCGTGGGTAGGTGGGTTATGTTGACAGGGGGTGGAGAGAGGGCGGGAAGAGTCGCAGGTGCGCTGGTGACCGGAGCGCTACTCCTGCTGGGACTCGCAGTCCCGCCCTCGTAGACCAGCACAGGCTTCAGAAACTCCCCCACGATCCAGGCAAGACACGGGACAATCCGCTTTTCCCCGTAATGTTAAAGTGCTCAGGCAAAGTCAAGGAATCCAGATACAGTCACAGGCTGCGAGCGGCTCCCGCGGAGCGGGGGCCGCGAGCCGTCTTTATACAGCAGGGGGAGGAGGGAGGGCGGGAAGAGTCGCAGGTGCGCTGGTGACTGGAGCGCTACTCCTGCTGGGACTCGCAGTCCCGCCCTCGTAGACCAGCACAGGCTTCAGCAACTCCCCGCACGATCCAGGCAAGACACGGGACAATCCGCTTTTCCCCGCAATGTTAAAGTGCTCAGGCAAAGTCAAGGAATCCAGATACAGTCACAGGCTCCTTGCTTACTATCAGCTTTAGCTGTTGATAATCTGTTGTGTACAATGTAATATATAGAGCATGGTCATCATTTAGAGGTAGCCAGGGGTAACATCTGTGACCTCTAGTGTACCCCACTGCTACTCCTGCACATGTATTGCCCCCTCGGAGGCCAGTGGTCACAAGGGAAGTGCCTGGAGGAGCAGGGAGCAAGCTAGAGGTCACACCTACGACCCCTGGCTACCTCCAAATGACGTTCATGGAGTAGAGTAATCTTTGGATCAGCACATTGCCTATCATTGGTTGACATTCTCATCAATCTAATGTCCTTGAATCTTATTTGGTGGATTGCCTCCTTATTTTTGTGTTAGCCTCTCCCCTTTAGAATGCTGCAGCCCATTGTGACCCTCTTTAGTACCCATATCCTGGGTACCAAGGTGCCAGTTACGAGGGACTTAAAAGGGTGCTAATTTGGAGTACAGGTGAGCATGTTGCAATTTTTAGGGAAAGAGCACTGGCGTCTGTTTAGTAGGAACCCAGTGCATATCCAGTGAAGAACATCAGTACTAGTGGGCAAAAAGTGGGGGTAACCATGTGAAAAAAGGGCACTTTCCTGCACTCCCATTCAGGGAGAAGGAATTAACCATTTAAACAGGGTAGGCACGTAGCCCTCTCCTTTTGAATTCCTACTTAACCTTAGAGCCATGCTTTGGGGTCGGCCCTTGTAACATGGAGGCCCCTCAATGAGCACGGCTGATTGTCTATAGGTAAGAAACAAACACCTATTACAATTTACCTTGAGATCGATGCATATCCCTGCATGGATCTACAAGATCCTTGCAGGGGAAATTGTGACCCAACACAGACGTTTCTCCTATTTGTCACATCCGGTTTTACAACTTCCCACACTGCCTCCGAGGGGTGTGCACGTTTTTTCCTCATGCAAGTCTGCAGCTGCTTTCATGAAGTAAGTCTGCTCACACATCATCGTGTCTGAGCCCTGTGGTAAGATCCTCATTCCAGTGTCTCCCTTTAGCTCCTGTAGACCCGTCATCGTATTGTCACAAGGTAGTTATGTGCTGGTTCGCCTCATGAGCAGCAGCACCACTTTCTTTGTTTCTGCTTAGCAGTCGACTTGGTGAGAGGGACAGTTTTCAATATACTCTTTACTTTTAGGAGCCTCAGCAGGCAGACGTGTCCTGCTGAGGCTCCGCGATCGGGCTCTCATGCTGTCCGCTTCCCAGCGTCGCCCCGACCTGTTCTGATATCGGCCGGGTGTCGGAGCGCATATAGTGCGGGGAGATGCCGCGAAATCATGCCTGGGTGCGCTCCCAGCAACAGACCGGGGAGAGTTGGACTGCACGCTCCCGGTGGCAAGATGGCGCCCGCCGGGGCTCTGGGAGTCCGGACCGGTGCCTCGCGCTATACGCCAGGAGCAGCACGGGGGCACTTGTATGCGGCTGCAGCGGAGGAGTGGCGGCACTCCGACAGTGCCATTCCCTGATGCAAGTTCTGGAAGGCACACGAGGAGGCAGGTAGCGGCGATCGATGACGGCCCGTCATTTTGGCTGTCCTGGTCTCTGCCTCGCCTCTCCACAGACCCGCGGTCACTCCGAGCATGGTTGTGACGCCACCCATCCATCGGCGGCGATCTGGGAGCTGGAGAGTCGATTGCTGCCCCCAACACCGCACTGAAGCACGAAATAGCCCCCGATCGGCAACAATCGCCTGACTCCAAAATGGCGTCCAGTGTTGAAAACGGCCGACGGAGCCGATCCTGAATATCTGGGGGTGTACAGCACCATCGGGACAGAGGTGAGCAGCGGACCACGCGCTTCCAGGGACAAACCTAAAGGGATTTTCTCTCTCTGCAGCAAGGACATAATTAACACACGAGGGTAATCACCCAACCGTTGCTTTGGACTGCCTTTCTCCCCCCCGGACTTGCAGCACTCTTCCTGGACTTTCAGACCTGGACCTCTGTGTTCCCCGCCATTTTCTCTCTATGACTCACTTCTTCTTCTACCTTTCTCCTCCGCCTTTTTAGCGATCTCTCACCTCCCCCTCTCTGTCCTAGTGACCTCTCTATTGTCTCTCCTGATGCCTACTTGTGACTATCTGCTTCCCTCTCTGGTTTGTCTCACTTTCCTGCCCTTCTCTGTCCCTCCCTTGGTGATGTGACTTTAAAACCAGTCTTATCCCCTCCCTATGTATATAGAGATAACTCTAATCACTAGTATATACAGTAGATGTGACCTTTAGAGTATATCCATGTGTATCCCCTCCCTATGTATATAGAGATAACTCTAATCACTAGTATAAGCAGTAGACCGTTGTGCTCTCTTCCATTGCTATGTGACTCTTAGAGTATATCCAGGTGTGTCCCCTCCCTATGTATATAGAGATAACTCTAATCACTAGTATATGCAGTAGACCGTTGTGCTCTCTTCCATTCCTATGTGACTCTTAGAGTATATCCAGTCTTACCCCTTCCCTATGTATATAGAGATAACTCTAATCACTAGTTTATGCAGGAGTCCGCTCTGCTCTCTACCATTTCTATGTGACTCTTAGAGTATATCCATGTGTATCCCCTCCCTAAGTAGATAGAGATTTCACTAGTATTTGGCTAGAATATATCCATTTGTATCTCCTCCTTGTGTGACTTTATCTCTTGTACATTTGCAATTTTTTTCTGTTTGTACCTTTTTATAACGCATGTAATCCTAAGTCCGTATGTTTTCAACTGGTTCTTATGTAAGTCAAAAATGTGCAAATTCGTTTTGTACCGTCAGTCCTTATGTTTGAAACTGGGTCCTATGTAAAGCGCTCTGACACCTTCGGGTAAAGTTCGCGCTATATAAAATTGCATAAATAAATAAATAAAATAAATAAAACTACCTGCCAAGTCTATGGCCACAATCGTCGAGTGTAGATGGCCGTTCCTTCTAACCCTTGCCCGCAGACCATAAATTTAGCAGTGGGAGCTCCCAAAGATTGCATCCATCATGATGTATACCTGGCCATAACAAACCCCTTTCCTTCTGACCCTTTCCAGAACTAAACAGAGTTTTTCCCTAGTAGAGGCATGGATTACAGAAAGGTGCCACTCTGACAATTTATTTTTCCAAAGAGCACCAGAGGAAAAAAACTAAAAGCATAACAATTACTTTTGCTTTTTTTATTACACATTAAAAAAATGTATGTATAGTACAGATTTCACAGAAGACATCGACATATTAACAAATTATCTTGTTACAGTTATACCTCATGTTCATTTACCCATTTTAGGCCACGACTTCAATCACTGATATTCTATGTGATTTTACAGAAACACTTTTAATCCCGCTACAAGCTTAGGGGGTGGTGGTGCCTAACTAGCCAATGGGCTACTGGGTTCCCTCCCATCTGGTGACTATATACTGTGAAGTGTGGCATCTAGCTATGCTAGAGTGTATTATTTTGCCCACTTCCAACACGGCCAGACCCTTCTCTCGGTGTATGGAGCCCCCTAGCCAAACCCATAGGCATGATTACCTTGGGGCTACATTCCTCCTCTGGTTTGACACAGGGTTTCCCTTCCTGGCCAAGATACCAGCCTGCCTGCCTAAACAAAATAGCAGCCATTCTCTAGTGTGACTAATATTGCCCTGTAGGAAGTGACCCGATTAGGGTAGCTCGGGTCACTCGCGACCACCTCTCAGCCTTCCAAACAAATGAAGAGTCGGCCAGACAGTAGAGAATACAAACTAAAGTGATTTAGTGATTTATTAGTCATACACTTGAGCGGAGTCCAGTCTGACCAGCCTCCTTGGATTGCTGCAGAGGGTCTGACCTTAGACAACATGATAAGGCATAAAGTACATTTCCAATACCCCTAACGACTCGCCCAGACGAGAACTTTCCAGTCTGGTAGCTGGTGAACAAAGGAGATACAGAAAGATGAATTACAATCCTGGGACTGGGCACAAATTACCTTGCATTCAAGGTTACTCTGCCTGCCCTCACTGCTCTGAGCTCTGGGAGCAGGCCTATCTAGACAGAAAGGTATACAATAATATGAACAGTCTATTCATTAGCACAGCAGAACTCAACCTTGAAGAAATACACGTACAGAGGACACATTGGCAGCTGCTTTTCGGTGAGGCAGAAACGAAGTGAGACAGAAGTTAATTACGATCATTGCTCAAAATGGCGGATAATACAAAATGGTGCTGCAAATGCTAACTTAAATCATACAATACAAAGGGAAGTCGACCAAAATGTTTTTCATTCCAACAACCCTTGCCTTTTGGGCTCACACCTACTCTGATTATCTTGCCAAGAGTAGGTCACACCTCTCCTCTCTGAAGGGCTTTTGTTTCTGTTCCTGACAGCCATTCTCACCCATGAGGGCACCACTCTCTCTCCAGTAAAGCAACTATTTGCAACAGAAAACTTTTGCTGAAAAACTTGGGCAACAAGGTGGCAACTTTCTAAAGCTGCTGTTTGTAAAATATTTACATTAGGTCAATTTGGGCAACAAGTTGGGTTTAAAACAACTATTTTTTGGATACATTGAAGTGTTAGATTTAGTAGTCCCATCTGAAAGTTGGCACTGCTGAGTTGTCAGCATATAACTCCATACTTGCCAATGGGGAGACTAGCCTTTCTACAGTAAAAACGACAATATAATGTTTCTACTGTCAGGAAAATAATGCACCTTGCCTATAGGGCATGGTGGCCGTTCATTAGAGGTGTCTTACAAATATTAAAAAGGAAGGTTTGGACTTTGCCAAGGGCTTGAATGGCAACGTTGAGGCAGCAGTTTAAAACCACTGTGCCAGTCTGCAATGGTAGCCTGTGAGTCATGCTTTCCTTTGTCACACATGGTGACAAAATAAGTCCTTCAGTGAACGATCGACACTTGACTTACAGGCCCTAGGTACACTCTGTACCATATACTAGGGACTTATAAGTAAGTTAGTTTATGCTAATTTGTGGTCACTCAGGTGCACATATATATTTTATGGGTAAGAACGCTGGCACTAGCGCTTGGTTGGCAGTTTCCAGTGCAATCTCTGAGTCGAAAAAACAGCAGCTTCAGTTCAAACTTTTAGGGTGATCATGCAAAAGGAGGTATTTTCTTACACTTATGATCCATTTCAGCAAGAAAGAATAGTGTTTTTGTTAACATTTGCAGATTATGTAGCAGATGATAGAATATGTGGTACATGAGACAAATCCATAATTATACAGCAAATGCAGGAGCCGCAAAATTGCACAATCCCAGTGGCCCTGTTCATAGGGCATTTTTTGCCCATCACCATTGGCACAATATTACCAGGTGACAAGGAGCCATTTACTAGGAACATTTTAAAATTTTGTTCCCAGTCAAATAGAATGACAAGTGCTGAAGACAGAGCACTTAGACTCCAGAGGGGAAAACATCTCGCCAAACATCTCGCCAATAATTAATAATAAACAGTGACATATCTAGGCCCCTGGCCCCCAGTGGAGGTCCCTGAATTTGCCTCCCCGCGGCGGCCGCAGTGAAGAGCGGGAGGGGGTGCTGGCGAGAGAATTCTCTGTTTGCTGCCCCTGCGGCAAACGCATTAAGCAGCGGTGTTGCTATTGCCGCTTGAGACGGTAGTCTGCCCCCAAAACTAGTGCCACCCGGGGCCGACAGCCCCCGTAGCTACACCACTGATAATAAATTCCTATTTGTAAAGCGCAAACATATCACCCCCTTAAGGTTTTCAAGGCACTGGGAGCTATCTGGAGATTAAGTGAGCTATTGCCCAGAGTTACATGATGCTGAGCTGCTGGGGGGATCAAACTGTGAGCCCTATGTTCCAGTTTCAGCCTTTCTGGCTGGTGTACCACACCTCTCTCTCGATAATGAATGTGATTATGTACCATTGGTCTCACATCACTAAATTGCTGACTTGTTTTGGTGCCCTGTAATCCAGCTGCACCTGATTAGATGAGCTCTTCCTTCAAGCTCGTGTGCTATTGTGGCACACGATCCATCCATCTCGCCCAGGTGTTCAGTTGTCCAACCCAGCCATTGTGAATGGTACCGTCAATCCATTTACCTTCAGACGTAATCTGAACTGCATCACAAAATTCCCTGCTTTATGTATTAGAATGGGAACATACTTTATTACAGAGATAGGATATTATTCTCTGTGTTGTGTTTATTTTTTTTGTTTTAATATTTTTATTCAAATTTTTTTTACAACGTTTATTCCCCTAAATCGCCCCCCCCTCCCCCCCTGCACATGACATGAAAAAAAGCAAACAAATACAATCAAGTTTCGTTTTTTCCACGACATTACTATATCTCAAGTTACAATAATTCAGCCTGGCAAATTATACTGAGTAAGCTAGAGCATCAGTCAAAACAGCTGGTAAAAACCCAGTGAAGGGCGAACATCTAAACATAACCCCATGCATACAGCTTGAATAATATTCCTGATTTACATTACACACCACCTTGAGACCCTATGGCAGTTCTATGTTTCCTGCCACCCTATTCTTCCAATCTGTTATTGGTTTCCAGATCTTCAGACCAAGGGATCTGCCCTTCTTCCCTTTTCTGGCATATAACGCTTTTTCCATGTTGTATATATATAAAATCCTGGCCAACCATTGCTGCATAGTGGGGGGGAGCTTGTCTAGCCATGCTGAAGCTATGTATAGACGAAATACTGCCATGGCTACAAACAGAAAGTTCTCCAACTGTGATTGCTCTCCAGTCCCGTCCAATCCCATTAATATTACTTCGGGTGTCATCGTTAACTAACAATTCAGCGATCTATCTAAAAACCCTTCAATTTCTTTTATCAAAGGAACCAGGTTGGGGCATTCCCCAAACATGTGAACTATGTCTCCCTCCTGGCTGTCACATCTTGGGCATTTTATCCCTTGTGTGCCCCCCCACGGTGCAATTCTGGCTGGGGTATAGTATAGCTTGTACAAGGTCTTATAGTGCTGGGCTTGCAATGAAGCAGAGCGGAGAACCTCCTGTCCCATCTGCAATGACTTCTCAAAGATCCCCTCCGTAATCCCTAGCGCATCCATCCATTTTGCTTCAAATTTACCCAAGTCATCTCCCCTGTGTGCTATAAGTTCTGCATAGAACTTTTTTTTTTGTGTCAGGCCCAAATAGGCCATATTTATTTTCAGGAACACAGCGTTAAGCCTACAACCTCTTAGTGAGGCCGGCCGCGTTTAGAATGAGTCCTGCATTTGCTTATTGACTGGAGTCGGCTCGGAGCTTTAACACAGCGCCATGCCTACAACTCTCTCGGTAGAGCCGGCCGCGTGGCTTTAGGGGTAGCAGTCCAGAAGCGCCTCACACGGCGGCGTGCGCCCGCTATGCTCGGGAAGTAGGTAGCAGGCAACTAGCCCAACTGCGAGAAACAGCCCAACGGGGCATAACCGTCTCAAAGCAAGACGAAGGCCAGAGCGGCAAGGAGGAAAAGAAGAAATAGTCGGAGTAAGGAAGTCTGAGGGCAGGGAGGAGAGAAAGGAGAGGGAACGGTGGCTGTGGATGGCGCACTTAGGGGTGGAGCGGAAGGGCTTGCGCAACAGTGCTGGATATCATGTTGTGCATGACGTTCAGCGACGCAGTCTAGTAGGGTCCGCAGGGATAATGGCGTCCTCCTTAAGGCGCAGTGTACGATATCTAGGGGGCATGTATCGCGCGTACTGCATAGAGCACATATATCGCACTAGGGGTTTCCAAACTGCTGTAAAGCGTGTGTCTCTTGCCTGCAATCTTGCCGTGAGTAGCTCTAGCGCCAGCACCTGCCACAGGCGTACGAACCAGGAGGCTATGGGCGGTGCTACAGGTCGTTTCCAGTACAGAGCTATAAGTTGCTTAGCCGCGCCTAGCATGTGTAGTGTGAGTGTCCAATCGCTGCGAGTAAGCGCCTTGAGTGTGCTAGGGTGTATGCCTAGTAGGATTGTGGGCACTTCTTCAGGAATGGGGAAACCCAGCACCCCTTTGATGTGGCTAAGTACCTCCTTCCAAAAGATCGTCAGAGTCGGGCACGCCCACCATATATGCACAAAATCACCAGTCACAGAGCCACATCTCCAGCACAGCGGCGAGGCCCTAGGGAACATTTTACTAAGTCGCAACGGGGTGTAGTACCATTGGGTGAGTAATTTATATGCATTTTCCTGTTGCGGGCCACTGCGATAGATGCTAGGTATATCACGCCATAGCCTGCTCCACTGGGAGGGCTCAATGTCTACACCCGTCGCCCGTTGCCATTGTTTCTGGTATGGATGTGCGGGAGGTGACGTAGGGTGTTGTAGGATGCAATATATTTGAGAAATGAGTCTCTTCAGCCCCCCGAGAGAGCGTGCCAATTTCTCAAAGGGCGTAAAGGGCCTGGTGGCTGCCTGGTATACCTTGCCGCTCGCGGTCCAGTGGCGTAACTGGGAGTGTTGAAAATCAGCCGACTGTGGGAGCCCGAATTCTTCTTTGCATTCCTCCCAGGTCTTGGGTGAGCCCCCGAGGAAGAGGTCCCCAATGACTCTGCAGTCTCCCTGCGTCCACTTATCAAACGCCCGAGTTCGGTGCGCTGGTGGGAAGAGTGAGTGTCCCGCTATCGGCGTGTGCGGGGACGGGAACGTTGTGAGGCCTCTAGACACAGCAATGGTATCCCAGATGTCCAGGACCGTTTTTGTGGGGGTCGCTATATACGCACTCCTGGAGCGCGCTGCCCGTGGGAGCCACGGCAGGTCCCATATAGTGCGCCCTGTGACCGCCCGGTCCGTGTGGAACCAGTGCTTGTCACTTGCGCGTGCACCCCATTCCACTACAAAGCGTAGGTGCGCCGCCCAGTAATAGTGAACCAAGTTGGGGCATGCCAGACCGCCCCTGTCCCTCGGGTCCATGAGTATTTTCTGCGAGAACCGGGGGCGCTTCCCGCCCCAAATGAAGGAGGTGATCTCCCGCTAAAGGCTCCGGATGGAGTGGAGCGGGATCGGAGTGGGCAGGCACTGAAAGACGTATAGGATTTTTGGTAATATCGACATTTTAACCGCGTTGAGGCGCCCCAGCCAGGAGATCATCAGAGGTCTCCACCTCCGGAGGTCCTCTAGCACCGCTTTTCGACACTCCGTCCAGTTGACCGAGGACCAGGATTCCAGGCGGGAGGTCAGCGTGAGGCCCAGATATTTGATGCGGTCCTCCGCCCACTGATATGGTACCGCCTCTTTCAGGAATGGGACCTCATCGTCTGGGATAGTGAGGTTGAGCGCCCAGGACTTGGTATGGTTTATTTTGAGGCCTGTCGCCTGCTCGTACAGACACAGAACCTCGTGAAGCGCCGGGAGGGATTCGCAAGGGCGTGTTAGCGTGAGGATCAAATCATCCGCAAATAGCGCCACCTTGTTTACTCTCCCCCCGCGGGCTATGCCGTGTATTCTCTGGTCGTGTCGTATCATTGCCGCCAGTGGTTCCACCGCAAGGGCGAACAAGAGTGGTGAAAGCGGGCATCCCTGCCTCGTACCTCTGTGTATCCGCAGCGGCGGCGTCAGTTGGCCGTTCACTCTGACCCTGGCCTGCGGCCCAAGGTACGGGGCCATAATGCTGGTTATCATTCTGGGACCTAGACCAAGCTTCTGGAGTACTTCCCTCAGGAAGGTCCAGTTCACCCGGTCAAAGGCCTTCTCCGCATCAAGCGAGAGAAGGCAGGCCGGGATGCTCCAATGTCGCACCTTGCCTACCAGGTGTGCCAGTCGGCGGACGTTATCAGCTCCCTGTCGGTCCCTGATGAAGCCCACCTGGTCCAGGTCTATGAGCTCCGGCATGTAGGGATCTAATCGCCTGGCCAGTATCTTAGTGTAAATCTTCAAGTCGGTGTTTAGGAGGGCAATAGGCCTGTAGGAGGCACAAAGCGCAGGGTCTTTCCCAGGTTTTGGGATCAGCGCGATCTCCGCCATTCCCATGTCGGTTGACGGACCCGACTCGGCGGAGAAAGAATGATAGAGCCGAAGTAGGTAGGGGCGGAGCTGGGTTTGAAATATTTGGTAGAAGATCAGTGGGAGTGTAAAAAAGGGGTTCCAAAGACAACCGGTAACCAAAAACCCTTTTTATGTTGCCCGGCGGTATCGCCTCTATGACCCACCAATATTAATCAATGAAGAAGCAGGCGCTGGAGACTGGAAGGCAGGAAACGAGGATTTTATTCTCTCCGGAGGAGAACACATCAATTCAGACAGCAAGTATCGTCACGAGGTGCTCTAACCACATCTCTGAGGCCTGGCCTCTTATACTAGGGTTTTATGACCTTTATTGCACATAACACATTCTCGCAACACTTTAGTATTTGAAAGGACATCCTCGGAATCTCCCCTTCAGGCCCGTTCCCACATACATTTACAGTTGGATTCCCCACCCCGGTCACAACAGGTGATGGTTGTCGCACAGCAGGGCATTCCGCCGATTCACGGAATGCATGGGGTTGATCGGATCTCATAGGGTGGGGGCTTTGATCGGCTCGAGGGTCTTTTGATGGGGAGGGGAAGCTTCCTACTGTACGGGGTAATAAACAGTATCCGCAAGGCTAGGTGGCGGCCTGGGAACAAGGAAGACAAACGGGGATACAGGAAAAGGGGGTTTGTATCAAAAGGATCTGAGGCCATGAAAGGAATGAGGGGAGGTGTCGCGCTGGGAACAGGATGGGGTTCTGTGGCGGAGCTGCGCTGAAGAGGGGTTTATGACCCAAGGCATGAGAGAGCGGGGGTTGTCAACGTGCGGGGGGATGTTTGCGAGGTTAAGAGAGAGAGAGACGCGCTGGCTATCAGCGAGGGGCAGGGAGGCCATGGTGTTCAAAATGGCTGCCGCTTACGCGCATGAATGGGCTCGAAAAGGGGCAAGATGGCGCAGATAATGTTCACCAAGCTTGTACTAATTTTTCACAGTCCTCCCTTTAACATTTCCAAGACATCTTGCTGGCCTATTTCCTATCTATACCTATTGTAGCGGTCATAAGTAAGGGAGAGGGGACTTAGGCAAAGGAACTGTGCATATACATCATATTATAAACATCACATTGAAAAATCTCATCATCTAGTAAACGGGTTCATTGTTAAGTTGGTTGTAGGAAAAATCATCGTAATGCAATATCAGACTAGAATTATGTAGTGAGGGCGTTGGGTACAGATCATAGGTACTTATAGTCATTCGAAATAGGAGCTGGTAAGTTATCATATAAGTAAGTCCTTTTTTTTCTTTTTTTTTTTGTACTCGGCGGGAGCATAGTCAGTCCAATGATGATTGGGAGAGAAATGAGATATAATAAAAAATAAAAATCAGAGTTTTCAGTGTCTATGCCGTCTTCTGTTGGCACTGTTGAGCACCTGGGTTACCTATCAACAGAAATGTTCATGTGGATTGAGTCTTTGGAGGTCTGCGGGCAGGGGTACATTTTGTTTTGTTTCGCCAGACCCCACAGGAGAAATGCGCTACGGTTTTGGAGCAGGTGCACCTTCTTTTGTAACGCAGAGCATAGATTTGCAATAAAAAATGCGATTGTTCCTGAATTGTGAGATCTGTTTGTTTCTTGAATCTGTGTGGTGAGCATTTCCAGTCGCTTCTATCATCTTCAAGGCGTTCAGCAGCGGGTAGAACCGCATACTTCGTTCATCTTTTCTTTAGAGGCGACCCTTGGTGGAGTTCTAGGTCACCGTTCTAAGATTAACATAGTTCGTGGTCTACTTAGTCGGAGCTCCCTCCCTTCTGACGCAGGGAGTACTCTTCTCTGGGTAGCTCAGTAGGATCTGGAGGAACTTGGGAGTTCCGGTGGAAAGGTGCGGGTGTGAACGGTCCTTATGGTAGGTCGGAGGAGGGGGGATGGAGCAAGGCCAGGTCGGGAACAGATCAGGGGGACGGAGAGTTTGCGACAGGCGGGTCCGTAACCATGTTCAGAGAGCGGGGACTTTTTGGCACACGTTGATCATAGAGCAGGGGCTTCAGGTCAGCCCTTTCCTTAGCTTTGTCTGAAACAGTGCCCCGTCCTGCGTCTCCTTACTGCTGTGGTCTCGCCTCGGCCTCCGTCGCTGATGTTCCACAATCCGCAGTCAGGCCGCGTGCTCCCACATCCGGTCTCTTTCTCCTCCGACAGTGATACCCTTAAATGAGTTTTGAAAAGACAGTCTTTAGAGATATTGCAGAAGAAGGTAATTACATAAATCTATTTCTCTCCCAACACCAAGCAACTGGGGTAAGCACTCGCTACATTGGGGATTCTTGCGGTTAACGTATAAACAATTGATGATGGGTTTGCTGGATTCCTTACAACTTCCTTTTGCTGGCTAATTCTTTGGCGCTTTGATGGTTATTACGTTCATTTGTAATAGGTACGAGGTCTGGTACTCATTTATTGCATACGTCTATTATAGTAGATGTCAGTTCTTCTGGTAGAGGCCCATTTCCCTAGTACGAGTCTTGCAAGGCTAGGCTGGCCTTCAGGGCCTTGTATTTTACAAAAAGTGCAACGTGCTATTCACCACAGTCTGATGAGCATCCTTCTGAGGGGTGAACATAGGCTAAACAAGTCTGCATTACATAAAAACATCTTATTTACAACAAGGCTTACTGCAACAAGTTCTTTCGATTTTTCGATCTAATTTTCAACTTTGCACACATCTTTCTAACTTTCTATATAAATCCTCGCAACCTGGTTACTACAAAAACTCGGGGGGTGGTTTGCGGTAATTATTGAACTTATCCTCGGGGAAGGAGGGATCTTATGGAAAACAATTAGGGACACAGTGAAATTAGAGCAGGTGGCGTTTTTCAGGCTCTCGTTCAGGGCAGCTGACACCAAACTGGGGGTATTTTGGGATGACGGAGGTGTCTCGATCATTTCTTACTGTTCGGGGTGTAGAGGCAATTTGGAATGGGGATGGTCGCATTACCACAGACATATTTTATCATAGAAGCCACTGACAAATGGTTCCCTGGCTGTGGGTCAAATTTAGGGAACCTCAGTCGTCTTACCTGTCCCTTTCCTTTTGGTCAATTTAAATTTCATCCATATTTAGCAGAAAAGGAGAGGTAGTAACGTGGTACCGATACAATTTTACTTTGGACAAATTTGTGCAAATACTTATGGTATTTGGGGCCAATCAGGAGGTGCACCAGGTTCGTCAATTAGGTGCCAGTCGCTAGGAAGAGGGAAAGTGTGGAGGGGTGAAAGAGTGAGAGAGAGAGAGAGAGAGAAAGAGAGAGAGAGAGAGAGAGACAATAGGCCAAACAGTACACATGGGACATGGAGAATGACCGTGTATTGTTTGGGCTATTCAGTGCGTTACCCAACGTTAGACGTTTCAGGTCTATGTTAGGATGTAGAGAGCATGCAGTTTTGGGACAGAAGAGCATTAGATCTGGTATAAAAAGGTCGTGCATTGGGTAGGGCGTCCTTTATGTCGTCTTGCAGCGGTAGTCCGTTTTCATGCATCGGACGTGACGTGGCTCCAGATCCCTTACGGTACCCTAATCGGGACCCCAATGTAATCTGCAGAGGGAAATGGAGGGAAAAAGGGGGGAGGTGGGGGAACAACATTCGAACACATCAAATGTACGGGCACGAAAAGTCCTTTACTTACTGCATACTCGTACTTATCTCTTCGGGATATAATCCTTAGGGTCTTTGTCTCTGCAGTCAAGGGGGGGGGGGCAATGTGATAGGTGGTTCATGGGGGGGGGGTTCGAGGATGGCATGAAGGATCGTGTGTAGGGGGACGCTAAAAGGGAATCAGAGGTGCCTAGCGTGAGGTACCCGGTTTTGTAGATGTATCTGGCCATCGGGATCCTTAAATCATTCCCAAAGCTGTGAGGTTCTAAGGCATATCAATTCTTCATTCAACCCGGTACTTCAGTACCTTCGACCACCATATCTTTATAACATTTCATCAATCACGCCGCTTTACTTTACCCATTCTCAGACGTCGAGGTCCTTCTTCATATGTCAGTCCCTGAGCTTAGTCGCATATTTTGGAGGCAACGTATCATACCTGGGATCCGATCATCAATCCGGGGCCGGACAATCATTTCTCGGATAACCTTAAAAAAAGGAGCAGAACGGTTGCGCGCAGAAAAACCCTCCCACCGATACCCGCATTTACAAAAGTATGCGATGCTTATTCATAGTTGTTAAGACCTTTATTTGTATAATCCTTCAGTATGTAAAATGTGAGAGCACAATCATAATTTGGCCTGACATGTCATCGATGGAAGCACATACAGTAGGGGGTTATTTTATAACACAAGAACATGTAAAAAGGCCTAATTTATTATTTGCAAGTAACTAAAAATATTTCATTGTGTGACGAGGGAATCAGGGGCAATCCAGTTCATAAATGGAAACACAGTCAAGCTCATAGGAATCGTATTTCCTAGATGTAAACCATGGGTGTGCATCATAAGCGACGTTATGTACCAGTTACAATAAATATCAAAAAATAAATCGTTCATTGAAATCAACATTTTTACGGAACCCCTCTCAAACGTTCGCCAAGTGAATCCTCCTCCCTTTCCCCTCGAGTGCACAATGGTTCGTATATATCTTAGTACATCAAGTTTCATTAGTTAAGGAACACCACGAGGCGTCCGTTAGTTTCCATTGATACTGGCGCCATTTTGGGCGAGGCCGGTTTAGTCCGGAAGTAGCACCAGAGGAAAAAAATATCCTCGACGATTGGCGGTTGGACCAGGATCCCTTTCGGTAGTTCAAAAGAAAACTGTGCTAACAGAGGGGCTGGTGGTGTGGACCGTCAATCAAGAGAGGGAGGGGGTAGAGTCTTTCTTACCGGGTCACGTTGATGCTCAGCCGGAACTTACTCGAGTTCGTTAGCCCATAATATTCCTGGGTGGTTCAGACGGAAGCTGATGCAGACACGAAAGCACCGCCATCTTGTTGCTGTGCCGTGGTTATTTCATTAGTGATCAATGCAGCTGTTCCCCTCCGGAAGCCTGAAGGGGCTGAGGGCTCTTGGGACTTTGGTAGAATCTTCAAAGTCGAGGGGATGTTTGTCGATGGTGGGGGCTTGCACCCAGGTGGGCAAATGCCCGAGTTGCAATTTCGGACAAAGTTACTCCAGCGGCCTAGACCCGCCTTTTGAGGGCCCAGACGCCATTTTGAGACCCTGTGGCAGCCACCTTTGTCGCATCCATCGGGAGTGGAAGAAACTTCTTGTGATGGCGAAGGACAGAGCATCATGCTGCTGGAGCAGGACATTTTGGTTCGGGGCGCCAGGGTGCAGCAATGGAGCCTTCGTCTGGGGAGGTGAGAGAGGCTCGTCCGTGCCGCCTTCCTCTCCCGGCGCACCCTACGCTGCCCCTTGGAATCAGGGGCGCACATGATGACCACCCTACACCCCTGATTCCGACTCTTGGGGGACCACTGTACATCCGGTGCTCCGCAATATGCCCGTCGGACATTGTGTGTCCTGTGCTATGGAAGTATACCAGACGGGCATTTTATGTCCTGTGCTGCGGAAATATACCAGGCCGTCGCCCGGCTGGAGGACATCGGCGCCGGACCAGGGCAGGGAAGCCTCCTATCTGTGGAGGTGGAAGAGGCTCGTCCGCGTCGCCTCTTCCTCCCTGCCCACCCTGCATCCGTTCGCTGGAGGAATTCGTGATGGCCGGACCAGGAGATACGAGGGAGGGGGTCATTTGCAGCCGCCCCCTCCCTACTCGCGGCCCGGGGGACGCCATCCCTGGAAGGGCAGTATGGGAAGACCATTTCATTGCCTGCTTGGTGGAGCCTCCAGGACCTTCTCGCCAGCAATCTCCTTTTTGGCCCATGGTTGCTGGCAGGCCCCGCCCCACACGTGCTATGTGTTTCGGATGGGCGGGACCATCGAACTGTTACATTTCGAGGACTTCCGGAGTGAGCATAACATGTTTTGTATTTTTCCTATTAGTCAAGTTTGCTTTTTTGAGAGTTCTACTAGTTATTCTATTTACTGTTGGTTGTGTGTTTTTCCTTACCGTAATTAAATCCTAAGTTATATAATAGACGCTTGGCTTCCTTGAGTCCTTTCTCTAATGGGGGTTGTTCACACTGATCTGTAATTGTGTTTGGTTTTCAGAGTGGGGGAGCAACAGAGAGCAATCAGTCCCAAAACTCTAACATGTCGTTAAAATTGGTCTGACGAAATCTGTGCCATCGAGCATAATCAAACGGGGTGGTTCTATCTGTCCTGTCCGCACTAGTCTGATTGGTTTTTATTTCGCGCCTTTTCCCTTTCTGTCGGTCTGTCCTTTCTGTCGACCCTCCGTTCTTACCTATGCTCTGCAAAGTCGGGCATTGGGCTTTCCAGTGCCCGAGACGTTTACAGAAAGCACATTGGTTCTGTTTTAAATCTATTCGTCCTGTGCGCAGTGTCGGGGGATTACCTTCGGGTCGTTGTGTTCCGGGGTTACTTGTCGGCACACCCCTTTACACCGTTCTCCTTTCATATCTACTCCTCGGGACTGCGCCATCGCTGGCCCTTCACCTTTCCTAAATTCGTCGTCTTCCCTTCGTCGGGTGGCTTCTTTGCGCCACATACCGAGACTATCGAGCATAATAGGTGTTGTTTCATTCCTACGAAGGGCTATTTCTACCGTTTCTATTTTGTCAAGATCAAAGGATCCTCTCAGTGGCCACTGACTTTCTCGATCCCTTTTCGTATATTTATGCCACAGCTCACTATAGGCTATAGCGATCAGTCCATGCTTCATGAACATGTCCTTATTAGGGGTGCCTTCCAGCGGAGCCGGATGGTTCATCTCTAATAAGCGGTCCGGGTTAAACAGGCTACTAACCAGTGGGGAGAAGACAGGCATGACGGATCACAATGGGATAATAGTCAGCACTACCTATCTTATCACTGCGTGCAAAGACTAGACAGAATATTTCTATTCTACGTTGTTTGCACGTAGTGAATACCTCATGAATCAATTTCGATCAATCAATGTTAGGTCAAAAATAAAAAATCAATATGGTCAATGGGGAGAATAAGTAAGCTCGCTAAGGTTCGCGTCACCTACCCTTTCACTATCTGTAAAGAGGGGACCTAATCTTCCCTGTTTTCAGACAGAGAATCTCCAGAAAACAATCTATAACAGTTAATCAATGGGGGGGGAAGGGGCAATTGTTCAGTAGGGGAGAAAAATAGGTCCGACGGGTGCGTACCTATCCTTCGCTGTTTATAAAGGGAGAGCCTGTTGTTTCTCCGTTTGTAGACAGTGAATCTCCAATAAATTAACAAAAAGTAATACTAGTATTTTCTCAACAATTATCGATCACTTTCAATTATCTATCACTTTCGCAATTCGTCGTGTTTACACGACCTTACCCGGACCTCATGGACAGTTTCTTGTCTTCCGAATCCAGCGCCCGATCGTCCTCTTCTCTCCGTACTTCTCGTGGCACTCCTGATGGTTCCCAGTCAGGACCGCAGATCACTCGAGAGAGGTCTGTTCGGAACCAGTGAAGTTCGGATGATCGGCTGTCAGACGAGGGTCTATCGGACAGGGTACCTTCCGATCGTTGCAGTCGTTCACTCTGTCGTCAGGACCTCTCCCACTGGATCCACGAGTCGCTGATGGGCCCCACGTTTGGGACGCCAATTGTAAAAAAGGGGTTCCAAAGACAACCGGTAACCAAAAACCCTTTTTATGTTGCCCGGCGGTATCGCCTCTATGACCCACCAATATTAATCAATGAAGAAGCAGGCGCTGGAGACTGGAAGGCAGGAAACGAGGATTTTATTCTCTCCGGAGGAGAACACATCAATTCAGACAGCAAGTATCGTCACGAGGTGCTCTAACCACATCTCTGAGGCCTGGCCTCTTATACTAGGGTTTTATGACCTTTATTGCACATAACACATTCTCGCAACACTTTAGTATTTGAAAGGACATCCTCGGAATCTCCCCTTCAGGCCCGTTCCCACATACATTTACAGTTGGATTCCCCACCCCGGTCACAACAGGTGATGGTTGTCGCACAGCAGGGCATTCCGCCGATTCACGGAATGCATGGGGTTGATCGGATCTCATAGGGTGGGGGCTTTGATCGGCTCGAGGGTCTTTTGATGGGGAGGGGAAGCTTCCTACTGTACGGGGTAATAAACAGTATCCGCAAGGCCAGGTGGCGGCCTGGGAACAAGGAAGACAAACGGGGATACAGGAAAAGGGGGTTTGTATCAAAAGGATCTGAGGCCATGAAAGGAATGAGGGGAGGTGTCGCGCTGGGAACAGGATGGGGTTCTGTGGCGGAGCTGCACTGAAGAGGGGTTTATGACCCAAGGCATGAGAGAGCGGGGGTTGTCAACGTGCGGGGGGATGTTTGCGAGGTTAAGAGAGAGAGAGACGCGCTGGCTATCAGCGAGGGGCAGGGAGGCCATGGTGTTCAAAATGGCTGCCGCTTACGCGCATGAATGGGCTCGAAAAGGGGCAAGATGGCGCAGATAATGTTCACCAAGCTTGTACTAATTTTTCACAGGAGGCCATCTGGCCCTGGGGTTTTCCCGGTGGGGAGTTCTTTAATGGCCGCCGAGATTTCCTCGTCCAGTATGGGTTCCTCTAGTTCCGCTGCACTCGCCGGCAGCAACCGAGGTCCTTCGTAGGTGTCGAGAACAGCCGTTCGCGCCTCCCGCGATGTGAGTGCTCCCGCATATAGGGAGGTGTAATAAGTCACAAAGGCGTCCTGCTTTGCTCTCTTTGAGATAGCCGTGGAACCATCCTGGCAGTGGATTTTGGCGATATGGGCTCTAGCCGTTCTCGCTTTTAGCCGTCTTGCCAGTATGTGTCCCACTTTATCCCCACCCTCGTCGTATTTCTGTTTCAGCGTTAGCAGGGAGTGTTCCGCCTTGTTGGTGCGTAGCATGCGCAATTGCCCCCTGAGGTTGGCTAACTCCCTTCTAGACGCTAGAGAGGGTCGAGTCTTATCGCGCGTCTCCGCCTGTTTAATTTCGCCCGTAAGCTTAGTTTCTAGCTTGTGGGCCTCTCGTCTCCTTGCGATCGCTAGTGACGTGATGTGGCCCCGTATAGTGGCCTTGAAGGCATCCCACACTACTGGGAGGGGCGTCTCAGGTCGATTATTAACGGCGAAGTACGAGTCTATGGCTTCACGGATGCTGTTCACGTCATCGGGGTCTCGAAGGATACCCGGCGGGAGGGTCCAGCGTCGCTCCCGAGGGCCGCATGCCCGGGGGTCTTGCAGCGTGAGTTCCATGTGCGCGTGATCTGACAGCGAAATATCTGAGATGGCTGCTTGCAATGTGTCCCGGGCAAGATCTAGAGAGATGAAGATGTGATCGATGCGCGAGTAGGTTCGGTGGGAGTGAGAATAAAAGGTATAGTCTCGGACCCCCGGGTTGTGGTAACGCCACGCGTCTACCAGTCCCAGGTCTGTGATTTGTGTTCTGAGCGCAGAGGGCATTGCGCCTGCACCGCTGTACGCGTTTTCCCCACGATATACGTCCGGGTCCCATACTAGATTAAAATCTCCTCCCAAGACTGTGCGCGACTCGTCGGATTTGAAGTGGTCTCTCAGGAGCGACTGGAGATATTTGTCCTGCGACTGGTTGGGTGCATATACGTTACCCAGGGTGAACTGTACCCCCCCTATTTGCACTGTGGCCCGGATGAAGCGCCCATCATCGCTCTTGTATGGTTTGATGGGTCCCTGCCTGCAGCCCGTTCTACACAGGATTGCCACCCCTGCCGTTTTAGTGTCAGCCGATGCCCAGAATTGTGTGGGGTATCTAGGATGTGCCATGCGCCCAGTGTCTCCCCGCAGGAGATGCGTCTCCTGCAGGAATATGATATCGGGGGAGTGGTGGAGGAGGTAGCGCCATACATGATTTCGTTTGTTGGGAGAATTCAGCCCCTTGACATTGAGCGACACGATCTTGAGGGGCCTGGGGACATTCGTCGTCATTGCACTGGGTGGGATGTTGTCGCCTTGCCACCCGATGCCCTCCACCCCGCCTGATAGGAGACGGTCACCCTCCCCCACACCCACTGTTGACAAATCGCGTGCGCACCCACAGAGGTCTCGGGACCACCACCCCATCCAAAGGCAAAAGAGGGGACAGCATAGGGACAGCGCAGGAGAGAAGTAGGAAGAGTAGGCAGGAAGGAAGAACAGAAAGAACCACAGGAGTAAAGAACCATAGCGGGCCAACAGGGCCCTAGCGTAGTGTCCCACGTTCCGGACATCCTCTGCCCGAGGGTTTGGATAGTCGCAGGAATGTCACTTCCTATGGGACAAAGTGGGGGGGGGTTGTGTTGAGGGTAAAGATCCCTGTAGCCTCGGAGCTCGCCTGCCCCGCTGCCCAGGACAGTTTCGGGGGAAGCGAATCTGGTGCAGTACAAAGAGGGGGGAGAGCAAAGTAAAATCCATAAGGCTACCTGGATCCAACGACGGTGGTCAGAGCTCTGCGGCAAGGGCTGCCCGGATGCGTCGTCACGTTCGGCCCAGGGGGACCAACATCTTTCCACGGCTCCCCGCGGAGACACTCCGTAAGGTCAATCCTGGGGGGCTTGACAGTAGTGGTCTAGAGTTTTGTCAGCGCAACTCACGGGTGCGAGGCCGCGACGCCTGGCTGTCGCGATCGTCTTCCAGGGAGCGGATGTGCTCAATGATGTCCTGCTTGGCCTGTGAAGCGGATTGCTCGTCCATTGGTGGTGTTCAGCGCCGTCCGGGCACCCTGGTCCACTCCGGGCGAGCCGGGGTCCTTTCTTGCTGCTTGGGGTGGGAGGGGCTGTGCGCCGGTGACTCCGAAAGTTTAAGGAGCTGTGCCGCCTCATGGTAGGATCGGATAACTCGCCGCTTGTCTTTCCATCGGAATATGAGGGCAAAGGGGTGCCCCCACTGGTAGGGGATGTTGAGCGAGCGCAGCTTCTCTGTCACTGGGCGGAAGACCTTCCTCCTGTGCAGGGTGTTGGGGGCAAGGTCTTGAAAGATCTGGATCTTGTGTCCCCGGTAACGGAGATCCGGCTTCTCCCTTGATGCCTTTAAGATGGCTTCTTTCTCCGTGAAGTAGTGGACACGGGTCAGGATGTCTGGTAGGAGCCCCGATCTAGTTCCGGCTCCGTAGACCCGGTGAGCGCGGTCCAACAGCGGTGGAGAGGCCTCCTCGTCACCCCGCACCTCGTGCAGGAGCTGCGCGATGTAAGCCATGATGTCCGTCCCTTCCTCGTCGAGTGGCACGCCCCGGATGCGGAGATTGTTGCGCCGACCCCGATTTTCAAGGTCCTCCTGCTTAACCTGGAGCTGTATGTTTTGTTCCTCCAAGGCTGTCACTTTCTGCCACAATTGCTCGAGGTCCTCCGTGCGGGTGTCCATAACTTTTTCGAGACTGTCGACTCTGTCCCCCAGCTCTGTTACCTCTTTACGCATCTCTTTCACGCACGAGTGCACTTCTGTGCGTAGGGATCCAATTTCCGACTTGAGGTCTGTCATGAAGGAGGACATGAAGGCCTGCGTCACCGGCGGGGAGTCGTTCTCGGTGCGCGGCTGCTCCTCGACCGGAGCAGTCGCTCCCGCCTTGCCCCACATTGCGACCACCGAGGTGCCCTTCGGCGCCACTGCCTGGTCCGTCTTGCCCCCTCTTCCTCGGGTAATCTCCGGCCCAAAGTGTCGCCCCCTGGGGTCTGCCAGCAGCCAATGTGGAGGCCTCAGCCCTTCTCGTATCCCCCTGCCCTCCCCAGGGCTGCGCGGTCAGTCTACAGGATCTTGGCTTCAGGGGGTTGTCTCACTTGCATGCACCCGGGCGGGCGCGCCAAGATCCGGGCCCCCAAGCCGTGGAGCGGATGCAGTCCCTCTCCGTCGACACCCCCAACAGGTGTCCCCGGCGTCCAGTCTCGCTCCAGCCGCAGGCGGCAGTCACTGCTCGTCGCGCTCGCCACTCGCTCCCTCCTTCGTGACCCCAGGGAGGGGGGTGGGCTCACCTACCGCAGCCGCTCAAGGGGCTCCCCTCCAGGCGCTGGGCGAAGTGGGGAACGGCAGGGCTGAGGCGTTGAGGCTGTCAGCGCGAAGATCAGGGATCGCCGCGTCCCCCAGGAGCCGCCGCCATCTTAAGGTCAGGCAAGTTGGGCCGATCTCAGGCCGCAGCAGAAAACCCCTGCATGGAGCTTCGCCCTCCAGGTCAGTCAGGGCGTCAGGCGAGCGGTTACCTCCTTTCCGCTGCTGTGGAGGGGAAGTCCGCCGAAGCAGGAGCCCGGGCGCCACACGCAGCCTCAGGTCCGGGGTCGGCAAGATGGAGGCGCCGTTGCAGGTCCCAGGCAAGTCCGGAGGGTCAGCATATAGCAGGCAAATAGCCGCGGGCTCCGAGCCGGTAAGCTCAGCTGTGCAATCCGCCAGGCCGCCTCTCGGTCTTCAGCGTCGGGTCTGCTCCCCGCGTGACCGCTGGCTCCTCCGTCTGCCCGCCGCGACCAGTGCGCCCCAGCGCCTCGTGGGGAGCCGCGGCTTGGCCCCGTGTGTCTGGCCGGGCCTCAGCGACTTCCGGTGCGGTCACTCCTCCCGCCGGGGGACTCCGGGGTGCCCTCCAGCTGTTCGGGCGACGCGGGGCTCACCAGCTCTCAGGCGCTGCCCTCCGGGTCTCCGCACTGCAGTCTGGTGCCATTGTCTAACTCCAGGGCGCCTCCGCGTTGGTGTCACCAAGCGCAGCGCTTTTGCCCGCACAGGAGGGGACAAGATTGCGGGCCGAGGGAGGTCGCGCCCGATGCCTTGCAAGGTCCTCTATCTGGCACCCAGGTCCGTCGCTGGTCATCCGGTGACCACACCAGTGTCTGTGACCCCTCGGCAGGTAGGGGGTCTCGTCTCAGCCCCCGAAACTCCGCTGTAGAGGCTTATGAAAGCAGCGGGGCACCGGAGCTCTCTGAAGGCGCGTCCGTTCACATTCGCCCCTAAGCCACGCCCCCTGCATAGAACTTTTTTTATCATGCAGTCGTGTCCCCCTTCTATTACTTGTAATATTGTATTGTCTCCAAATCCTAGAGGTCCTCCTCTCTTTCCAACCAATAAGCTTCTTATCTGTAAATACATAAAAAACGTCCTTGTACTGACCCCAAATTTTCTCTGTATCTCTGAGACTTGGCGCACTCCTAGCGGGCCTATCAAAGCCCCCATTCTTTTCACTCCCAACCGTCCCCATTCCTTGAAAACAGTATCAGCAAAGATCTCTGGGGATAATGTGGGGTCGTTCCCTAACCTAGTATATGCCTGGTATCTACCCAGTCCAAAGCTCTTTTTAAACGCCTTCCACACCTTATAGGCTGCCTCCAGGGTCTTGAATCTGGTCCTCTTAAAGTAGCTCGGTTCAGTATATCTCAGGAACACATTCTGTGCCTCCTCGCCTAAAATCAAACCGAAAATCTCTAACGAGCCGGTATAGAATTCTGCCTCCATCTCGGCCCCGCCCGTTATTTTCTGCAGCACTGCTGCCCAGTAATAGAGTCTCAGATCCGGTAGTGCCCACATCCCCTCTCTCTTGGTAATGCCATACATTTTAGTGCCCTTCTTGTTTTACCCTGTGACCAAATAAACCGGTTTATTATGAGCTCTATTCTACTAAACAAAAGTGGGTTAAAAAATAGAGGTATAGTTCTAAATATATATAGAAATTTCGGGAGGAGATTCATTTTGATAAAATTTACCCTGCCAACTATAGACATGTGCAGATTATGTACCCTATCCAAATCCTTCTTCGCTTTCGCAATGATAGGAGAAGTGTTTAAATCCACTAAATTGGCCAGGTCCGCAGTGATTGTTATTCCTAAGTAAACCCCTCAGCCATCACCCGTGAATCTGTGCATGTTGCGTATATGTTCTTTATAATTTGTGTCTTAGTTTTATTTAGTGCGTACCCAGCGAACCGCCCAAATTGCTCCGCCTCCTGTTCTATTTTACTGATGGCCTCTGATGGTGAGGGTGTGATAATCGCGATATCATCTGCGTATGCTAGTACCTTATTCAGTCCCATCTTAGTATCTAGCGGCCTAATTCCATCATTTAGCTCCAATTTCTTAATTAATTGGTCTATGTAAAGTGCCCCGTGTAATTCTAAATGGGGTAGTGCGGCTTGCATTCACCCTTACACCGTTGGTCCTATATACAATGATTGTATCGATTTTATAAATCCTTCTCCGATTCATCCTTTCCTTAGCACTGCCCACAGAAATTCCCACGCCACGCGGTCGAAGGCCTTTTCAGCATCTAGTAACATAGCTGCCAAAGGTTTCTCCTCCGCCCCTTTTACGTCAAATAGCGTGATCATTTTTCTAACATGGAGTGTAGTTCCTCTATTTGGAATAAAGCCATGCTGATTAATGCTTACTAATTGCTCTATTACCCTAGCAAGTCTGTTCGCTAATATTTTAGAGAAGATTTTTAGGTGAGCATTAATCAGTGTAATCGAGCGGTATGATCCGGGCTCTGCGGGGGGTTTCCCTTTTTTTTAGGATTACAACAATATCTGCCCCTGCCTAGCTGGCTGGTATAGAATGCCCGACCTGTGCCTCCCTAAGTGTCCTGACTAGCTCTGAGATAATTGATGCAAAAAACACTTTGTAAAATTCCCCGGGTATCAAATCCGGCCCGGCAGCCTTACCGGAAGGCAGGCTGAGCATAGCCTCCTTAATTTCTTCTGCCTCTAAGCAGGTCTCGAGAGAGTCCCTATCTATCTCCTGTAGGGTTTTAATTGGTAGGTCTTGCAGGTACCTCTGAATATCGGCAGGATCCCTGTCCTGCTCCTCCTCATAAAGCTTGCTATAGAACTCCCTAAAGACCTCGAGGATACCTTCCCTATCTGAAACCATATTACCCCCGCTGTCTCTTATCTCTTTAATTTCACCTTTTGCCATCCTCTGTCTCGTACGTGTTGCGAGTGTCTGCCCTACCCTTTCGCTGTATTCATAGCATTGCTCTCTCTTAGTATTGTAAATCTTAGCTGATTTTATTGCTATACTCTCTTCTGCTTCCGCTTTAGCCATCATGGTCTCCATTAGATATTGTTCCAACTCCCGCCCCTCAGTAATAGCCTGTTTCAGTCTGTGCTCTGCTTTCAACAGGTCGCTGTTTACCCGATCTACCTTGGCTTTCTCCTTTTTCTGTTTGGCTAGGCTGAAACTCAGTGTTTCACCTCGCACCCCGGCTTTAAAGGTATCCCAATCATTTCCTGGATTATTACTCCCTCTGTTAATATCCCAGAAGCCCTTTAGCCAAGCGTGCATGTGTGTAATATAGTCTATATCCGTCAGGAGTTCCCTTTCAAATGTCCATGATTTAGCCTGTCTTTTAAGCCCACTACAATTATTGTCAATAATAGGGGGTTATGATACGACAGAATACGGGGTAACCTCGCTATCGTGAGGGTATTCTGTGTTGTGTTTAACTATGATTGCATTCTTGTTTTATTTGTTAGTTGTCTGAAGTTTCTGTCTTGTTTCTTTACTTTGTTCACCTATTACAATTTAGTTATGCCTTCCCACCATTCTTCTTCACCGAGGATGTTTGCCCTTCGCTTGTTAACAAATAGAATAGAGAACAGCGATTCTATCTCGGGGCTAGTGTTCCCCTTTGTGATAGACTCTTTCAGACTGATTTGGCAAAAAGTTTGATTTGGTGCTTACTCAACATATATAAACCCTCATACTTAGGTCCGAGTCCTCAGAGATATTGATTAGATGGCGTATTCGCATCAGACACGTTTTTCATTTGCTCCTCAGGGCAGCAACAATATACAAAGTGTGTGAGAAACATGTGTATCTTGTGTTTTTTCTGACCTGCACAATGTAAAGCTAGTGTTTCAATTCAGACAACGGCTATCTATGTTTGTATTTTACATGAGTCCATGATAGACCATTACCAGGGCGTCACATTAATGTGTCCATCATGCCCCACAAGTGCTGCCTGTCCAAGAGCAGGGTTCACTTATTCTTTCCTCTGCTTCTTTTCTAGGTTTTTTGTTTTGCACAAGTTGACCAGCCTGAAGTTCCTTGATACCCGACATGTGACCAAAAGGGAGCTAGAGGAAGCTGTGGCAAGAGGAACATTCATGAAAGTGATGAAGCCTGCGGATGTGGAGGTAAGGTGCCTTCCTCTGATTGGAGCCTGGCTGCAACATATTCTATTTCTGGCCACACATGTGGAGGAGCGAACAATGTACTAAGGCAATGGCCTGCACCTGTCCAGCTTCATCCCTTCACTATCTCCTAATGCAAGCAACTTCATGGTTGGCCGTCAGCTCTGTATGAATGTCCACCTAAATCAGGCGGCACCACTTGTGCTTCTGGTCCATGAGATGTACGTTGTTAGGTCTG
Organism: Lissotriton vulgaris; assembly: GCF_964263255.1. Taxonomy (NCBI): domain Eukaryota; kingdom Metazoa; phylum Chordata; class Amphibia; order Caudata; family Salamandridae; genus Lissotriton; species Lissotriton vulgaris. The sequence goes on from NC_141693.1 coordinate 661,257,541, forward strand.
TCTTGACAGTGCACTGATCTGAAAGACATATTGTTACTATTTCTTTACAAAACACATAGAGTGGGCTTTGGATCCACCTAAAAGATTATTACCCTCCCATTTTAGGCTATTGGTGATATTGTGTCTCATTCTGCCTTCCTAGCAGTGCTTTCATTCTATCTGAATCTGCATCCTTTAGAATGGACGAGGAATTGTTTTACATCTGAAAAGTACACCCTATAATCACACTGTATACATTCAGACAAAAACAACCCTTTTCGGCTACTTTTTGTCCTAGCATTGGCAAAGCCAATGTGGTAGGCTTTAATGTGCTAAACTGCATTTCTGCATGCAACACTTTTAAACAGCATTGGTGAATGTCTGTGGTTACATACATTGTAATACATTAAGGCCAGGTCTGCTTAGCGAGTTTGCCAATGCATGTCACTAGTTTTTAAATAGGCTAACAAGTAAATATAGGATTGGTCTATGTTTCCAATTTACTAAATAGGGAAGGGAACAAGCTGATTTTCACACTGACAAAGTGTCACCTTAATGGAGAGATGTGAAAGAATCTCGATGTGCACCCTTTCCTATGCAGCCAACGGAATACAACGGTGCAAACGGCCAGGGTATGTTGTTATGTGGAATGTGCCAGCAAAGTCTCCGCTCTGGGCCCTACTCGCAAAGGCGGTGTGGCAAATAAGAGTGGTTATAAGTTGACAAGAGAAGAAAAGGTCCTTTCTTTTTACCAGCTCTGATTTCTTCAGACTTGTTCCATGTTAAGTCCTCTTGGGATATTTTGCTCTCTCACATGTTGCCTTTCTTTTGTCTCTGCTTAGGCACACCCGTGTCCCCTCATATCTGGCTGCAAGTATGTCTCATTGGAGCTGTTTACTTATCTTGTTGTATTGATAAATGTCCTACTTTGGCCAATTGGAGGTCAAGTGTCTCCAGGTGGTTGTCTAAGTGGTATTGTGCGTCTGCAGGTTGAATGGCTGCTGGTATCGGCAGGCAGTGGTGGCACTGGGTGCGCTACTGAGGGCTGGAAGGGTTTGTTACCAGTGCATATATTCAGGGCTGTCAGTGTTAGCACTGGCTGCATTGATCAGTGCTGGCACGTTTAGAAGTGTGTATAGTGCAGTTGTGTGGTTGAGGGTTGTCACTGATAGTAGTGTGTATACTGTTCACAGCAGGCATGCTATCAGTAAGTATGCAGCTCAAGGTTGGCAATGTTAACTGCATACTGTTCTCAGGCTCAGCAGGCAGGTTAGCAGGCGGCATACCTCTCGGGTTTGGCAGTGCCAGCTGCATGTCTTCTGTTAAGGCTGTGTTTCCAGTAGGTATGAGGCTCCCTATTACACTGTTGGTATTGTTTCTATTGTGCATGGCAAGCAGCGTGGACTCTGTCAAGGGCTGACCATGGGGCTGTGCTATGCCATGCATGTTGGGCCATGAAATCAGCTGAGCGAAGGGTCCTGGTCACAGTTTTTGTCCGGCTGTGCCTCTCTCGTGGAGGCTTCATATCTCTAATTTGAGTTTAGTAGGTCTGTTTAGGAGTCACAGCAAGGCGGCCATCTTTGTTAACAGGAAAAAGACAGACAGACAGACCTGGGGTAGGTGGGAGAATCTAGGTGGCTCTCACGCGGGCTGGATGAGGGCTCCAGGACTTTGATGATTCTAATTCAAGACTAGAAGGCCAGGGAAGATGGATCGCAAGCCACAGCTACACACCACATGGAGTGAGCACCTATCCATGGTAGCTATGTTATATTTAGGGCTCCCCGTTATATGTTTTATTTGTTGTATTTATCCATATTTATGTTTTGCTAATTTTATCTGTACTTATCCATATGTATTTTGGTATTTTTGAAAAAATGAAGCTGAAATTAGTATATTTTCACATTTATTTAACCGATAAATATGCACACACGCTTGAATGCCTGCCAGATTTCAGTGCTATGAACACCCACTGAAGTTAAATCAATGCACTTATAAGAAAACATGCACATTTCAGTATCAACCTTGTGTATATTTATTGCTGTAAAAGCCTCTTTACTAAAATTCCTTTCTTTTTTAACCCACTTTCCTATCAAGCCACACAGCTATTGGCTTGGCAGTCATGGCAGACAGAATTTATAATTACTCCCCAAAAAATAAAAACAATTTCCATTTTTATCCACATTTAAAAAGAAATACAGACAGGAAAATAAATGTTTTCTGTCTGTCTTTATCTGTAAAAATCAGTAAAAACGGAAACAGGGAGCTCTATTTATATTGTGGGTGCACTTGCGGCTTACTGACCGCATCAGCCACTGTGGCACAGGCATTGAGAGGAAACGGGTGAGGGTAAAAGGGGTGCACAGGGATGAGACAGTATGCTGCGTGAATAAACTAAGGCCTGCAGTTAGCACTCAGATAACCTATGCTTTCTTATCTCCCAGTGTACATGTGGGCTTCTGAAGCCCTTCCAGGCTGGCATGAAAAGGTTCTGTGCAAACTGAAAACACATAAAAAACATACATAGTACACAGAAGACCGTACAAATAAGAAACGAATGCATCATTAGCAGCCCCATTACCGCGGTACCTAATGAATTCACAGTGATGATTAATTCATACCGATTAAAGTGATAACAGCTTTTCTTGCTTAAGCGCAAATTTGACACGTTGTTTACCAGCGCCTTCAGTTATTTGAACATTTGCAATTTCAAACACATTAAATACGTTATCACTGCGGCTCGCTGTCACGATTCCTGCCTTCAAACATCTCCCAGTTCGGGCACAAACAAAGCGCCGCGGCTGGCGCGTGCAAGGCCCAGGCAGACTGATGCATTCTGTGGTCATTAGAGGTGGCTTTCTTTCCCTTTCTTCAGTGTTTGTGTCAGGCGCCTCCCTCTGATTTGATGTGGAAACTTTGACAGCATTCTTGCTTTGTAAATCCATCACCTCAAGGCAAGTGTTTCTCCGAGGAAACTTGGGCATAGCACCAGTGCCTGAAATGGAAAAATAGAAGTGTAGGTACTCTGTAGCACAGTACCTGCTCTTTTCTGAGAAGTGCCGGTACTCTCCAATTAGAAGTATAGCATTTCTTTTGAGAAGTGCGGGTACTCTCCCACTCAAAATAAAAAAGTGCCGGTACTCCGTACGGGACAGACCCGGCCCATTTAAAGCACTGCATAGCACCATCTTCAGTGCAAAGAGGTATTGGTGGAAGATTGTCTCTCCACCTGATCTTAGGTTCGCAAACATATGCTTAAGTTTAAATTTTCTTTCGTCATCAAGCACCTCTCTGTTTTCTCCACTGATTGCATAGTCCCTTTTCCTTCAGTATTGATTACTCTACACATGCTGCTGCACTGTAGTAGTTCACTACCAGAATACCAAAATTTAAAAATCGACTTTCTAAAATATCGATTACCAGAATATTGTGCAGGTGAGTCCTTATAGGTAAGCATAGTTTTATTATACTTAACTCCACATATATGTACTTTGACAATGTATGTGTAATATACATGTTTATGTCTGTGTTTGTATACATGTATATATATATATATATATATATTATCCTCACAGCTGCTATGGAACGTCCAGCTCCAGTGCTGGACGTTCCATTGCGCAGGTGAGGTTCGAACGTTCAACGGCCGACGGCAGCACTACGGAGGTAGTGGTGCCGTCGGGTGCCGAACGTGCGCAGCACCTAAGGGGTTAAACATATAAATTATATATATATATACTTTATAACTAAATAGTCCAGAACGGACGGCCAGCTTGCGGTCATGTTAGCGCGACGCGGGGCCACTTCCCCGCTCACAATTATTCAAATCTTCCCCTCGCAGATAAAGTAACCTCTTCTCCTAGTTTTTAGGTATGTTGACATTCATATTGTATTGAAAACTCCTTATTTATGTATGTTGTTCCGTAAAGCACACTGAGACTCATCATACAGGTGTAGCAACACTATTTAAATAAGTAAAATAAATCTATAGTGCTCTGCGTGCATGATAATAAGGAACTTTATATCATTTATATAATCATTTTTTGGCAGCAGATCTCAAAATGGAGGCATGGATTCAACATAGTTACCTCCTTAATTTTTACTTCTGCTAGACTGCTATATCTTCACTATACATTTGGCCGTTCTCTTAACTTTCTGGAGTCTCCCTTGCACATTTCTTTTTCCTGAAGACCTTATCCATGGACAGTTATGAAGATCCAAAGCATCATAATGTCTGGTCATCAATATCTATGCCGCCTTCAAGTGGACCTCTCCATACCTTGGCTAAAAACACAATATTCCTTTTCTATATTGAGCCAGGATTTTCCCAAATGTTATCCTGTCATCTCCTCCATGGGCCTGGAAATGCTCCACTGCCCTCCTATTAATACCCCACCCGATTTTTATGCATTGTCTAATCCATATGTAGCCACTGATTCCTTACATTATATCATGAAAGCCATAAATACATTGTTGGGGAACCGCCAGCCATTCACATTTCAAGGCTCTGTAGATAGGGTAAATGATCCAGCATGAAAAAGTTACCTCTTTCAAAATGTTTAACCTCTCATATCCTTATCCCACCTGGATTCAACAAATCATTGGCACATTTACTTTCTAAATATGCGAAAGATTAACCCTTTTAAGTTTGTCTTGCACTTTTTTGTACTGCAGATATTTGATACTACTGAATGTATTCACATAGACCAACAAACAGGGACTGTTCTGAGTAAAGTTGCACCGTTTGTAGTATCAGAGAGCTATAATTCCTGTTGGACAAAAAATGGGAAATACTGCCTATTGAATACCTTTGTCCCACTTGACTTATCTGCACACATTTGAATGAAGAAACTGAGCTCTATACATTGAAATATGACTTCATTTTGTGTACTGAATACCATTAAAATTACTGGGGAAAAAAATCTTAATAAAGACTCAACCATAACTATTGCTAACAGAATATACACATATATAGGTGTTGCTGAACACTTCACCTAACTTTAACGTTACCTAAACCTTTGCTTTTTCAGTGAATATAAATATATTTTCACCAAAAAAAACCACAAAGGTTAAAGTAACGTTAGGTGAAATATTTAGTAACAAAATAACGCTTTAAACTCTAAAAACCACTGATACTCACCAGTTATAGTTATTGCAAGAAACTATAACTCGTGCCCTAACATAACTATAACTCGTGCCCTAATCATGCACAGTTTTCTCATCAATAATTTCACAGCAAATTTTGTACTGATATTATCAATGATGTCATAGAAGATATAATGAGTGATGTAATGTTTGGGGTAATTATCAATGCATGGTGAGGGTGCAAGTTATAGTTATCTTAGGGCACGAGTTATAGTTACTTAAGATAAATATAACTGGTGAATTTCAGTGGTATTTATAGTTTAAAATGTTATGTTGTTACTGAACGTTTTACCTACCTTTAACTTTACATTAACTTTTTTTTTCAGTTGCTTTCTGTTTTTTTTAAATTAATGTGAACGAATATGTAACTTCCGTATGTAAATCCAACCCCCTCAGCTGTGCACGCCGGGGGGTTGGCCTCAGGGCTGGCCTGCGCCCAACCCCCTTATGCAGCCAACTCCACATTGTGCATGCCCTTCGGCGGTTGAAGTGGGGCAATGGCCACAGGCCGAGTCTTGTGGCCAACCTCCCTAAAGGCAAGACTCCCTAAAGGCAGTCAACCCCACACTGCGCAGTTGTGCACTGCGTTGAATGGTATGGGGTTGTCTACAAGGCCTGGCCAACCCCACGCTGCACACAGCCTTTGGCCGTACTTGGTGGGAGGTTGGCCACAGGTTCTGGCCCTGGTGACCACATTCCAAAGGGGCTTTTTTTTTTTAAAGGGGAGGGGGACTGTGGGGTCCTGCTCCCTGAGCCTAATATCGCCCTGTGACGTGTATTTATTATTTTTTACTTGCTCCCCCTCCCTGCCAAACATAATGTATGTCTTTTATGTTTATACAGGACTTCTGCTTGTTAATGAAGGTGTATACATGTTTTTTTGAACTTGACAAAGGCTACTGTGTACCTTAAACATGCTGCTATTTTTGCAATAAAAAGTTGCAAGGTTTTGGAGTGGAGCTCTATCTTTGGTTCATTTGGAAAGGATGGCATTGTTTGATAATTAGAAAAAGTGAAAGCCGTCGCTGGCAACCGCTTAGACTGCTGGAAAGCGGCCTTCTTGCAGCTTTAGTGAGATATATATATATATATATATATATATATATATATATATATATATATATATATATATATATATATCTCGTCACTCAAACCAGGCAGCCGCCGAAGTTCTTCGCATATATGACAAAAGCAGACCCGAATTCTGTGCTAATTCAAGGTGGTTTTATTTTGCCAGCCAGCCGCTATATATATATATATTTATCCATAGAGTCAATTCCCTTAACAAAGACAGGAGGGGACAGAGAAGCTAGTTTACGCAGACTGGAGACAAGCTATATACTAGAGTTCGACTGTAAGTTGCCGGGGGGTCTCAACGCAACAGAGGACCTTCACACATTTTTATGAGGAAAACATTTTCTATTGAAGGTTCTTTACTTCTAGACTGGTCCTTTGTACATGCTTTTAGTAACTACACTTTGATTATGTTTGAGTACTAAATTATAAGTCCCAGATTATCTTAATTACTGCATTTGTTAGAAAAGGAGTTCCTGGCGGAATACTAAATGAAACTAAAGTGACCCCTCTATGTATAGGTATCCATAGGGCATTGTTTTTAATGATTGGTTTTAAGACATTATGGGTAGGTTTTATCTATGTGTCTTTTTATCGATTGTTTTAGGCATGTCGCTGGGTGATGCTTGTTTATATTGGTTTTACATTGGTTTGCAGTTCAGTTTGATGATGGAAAATTGAAACTTTGCAATGTTTACTACGGAGAAAAGAGCCATTAAGTGACTGTAGGATTAAGTTTTTAATGGAATTACATTTTTTTAGGTTTAATGTTTTCAACGTTTGAGGTGAGCACTTAGAACTAAGGAATTATAGATTGCATCAATCTGGTTCATGAGAAAATAATTGAAAGCATTTATGCAGTAATGTTTGTTTCAACAGCAAATCATTGATATCATTTATAAAATTTGATGATTTGTTTGTTTTGTAAGCATTTAAGCTGTCATTTAACAATGCTTCATTTCTAGCGTCAAATAACTGTTGCAAATGTATTTATACAGACATCAGTGTTTTTTTTTTGTCGACCAGTAAATGTGATGCACTAGCACTTTAAATATGGGCGAGTCAGTACGCATGGTCAGGTGATCAAGGCCGCTTGGACGGCCGAAATGCGTCTTGACAGATGTAAGGAAATAAAATAATGCTTGCACTAAGAGTTGGTCTGCGCCCGTGATTCCGCATTTCAAGCGGGTGAACGATTGCGAGCTGCTGCTGATTTATATATATATAGTAAGTGCGCACGTGTGTATTTTTAGGTCTCGACCTAAAGCATTGCTTTAGCAATGTTTGTTTGTCGAGATTTCTAGTAAGCGGTCAGAAAAGTCTGCCAATACGGCAGATTAGACACAGTTCATGTGATGTATGCGCGTGCACAAACCAGCCACGTCACCACTATTTGTCTGTGCCTCGCATCAGACTTCAGAGGCTCCCGCTCCCCCTCTTCCCCCATCAGCATTTGTCTGTGCCTCGCATCAGACTTCAAAGGCTGCCGCTCCACTGCTCCCCCCATCAGATGTTCTTACGCGCTACATCCCTTTCCTTCACACTCTGTCACATCCTTAGCTTAGCTTCACCTCATCCCTTCCTCTGCCCTGCCCCACCCACCTCCTCTGCCCACCCTGCCCACTTCCCTCCCTAAAATGTCTTCCTAGCTCCCTGTTTCCTCTCTCACTTCCTTGTTTAATATTGCCCTCCCACACAATAGCAGCATTTCCCTGGTTGCTTTCCACCGTCGCTGCTTCCGCCCGGCCACCACCCTCCTACATAAACACAGCGTTTCACTTATTAGATAGGACCGACACAAATGCTGTGTTGTGACGCGCTGAACTCTCAGCACACACGAAGTGAGCCTGTTTGTCAACAGTCCTGCTGTGAACCGTGCCTCAGTTTCTGTCCACTTCCTTTCTTCCGTATTCTGCTTTCTGCCTCCGAGCTCCAAAACTGTAGCATGGCGTCCTCAAACTGGTTCCGAGCTGCCTCTCTGCAAGCCCGCAGATGCTTTTTGTTGGGGGAGCCCTACCATGCCCAGAACAGTAGCCAGGTAAGTAAAACTTCTAAAAAGGCAAATTTAAGCAAGTCTGAGACGCAAGTACAGAAAGTCAGTGTTCAATTCATTTCACACAAAAATGCAACCTATGTGCTGTGCATTCTTTAACCCAGCTGACAATCTCAAATCACAGCCCCCTCTCTCACGATGGCGCTCGGGGGGAGGGCTGCTAAGTAAGTCTTCTGTAATAGAAGCAAACTGCCCCACTGCAAGTAAATACTCAGCAGAAGCAGACAAATGTCTCATGCGCACAGCCTGGTAGTTGCATTTTGATGGAAACATGTAGCCGTCACCATTCGTAAAAATAAGTTAAGTAAAGCAAATTCAGTGGGTCTGCAAACATCCACATTCACTTTTTGAGGCAAGCAGCTTGCCCTCTAAGTATTACTTCCTTATTTCACTGTTGACTCTTTTCTTTCCCTCTTCAGTGTCTCACAGGGGCTGCACAGCACTAGCGTACTGCACCATGTCTGAGCTCTGTCAGCTGCAGCTGAATCATTGTGGTGTCCATCAAGGGGGGTGTCTGGGTAGCACATAAATGCTCTTTTCATTCTTCTTTTCCATTTTTTCCTACCTTGTTACCTTCACTAGTAAAGCACCTGCTCCCCCCACCAAATCACCAGTCCACTTCCCGTCTTTCCCACAACTTCCCTGCATACCATTTATTTAATAAGCACAGTTCACTTGCCAGGCTTCCTTTCCCTCTTGCGCTTGTGTTTATTCCTTCAGAGCATTTTGCACCAAGTTGTGGACCGCATTGTGAAACCACTATGCATTGCAGTTGCCTGCTGTCTCCTTTATAATTTACACAAAGGTTTTGTTTTAACTGCACCCTCCAACTCCACCCGCCAACTCCAACTCCACCCTCCAACTCCAACTCCACCCTCCAGCTCCAACTCCACTCTCCAACTCCACCCTCCAACTCCAACTCCACCCTCCAACTCCAACTCCACCCTCCAACTCCAACTCCACCCTCCAACTCCAATGCCACCCTCCAACTCTGCCCTCCAACTCCACCCTCCAACTCCACCCTCCAACTCCAACTCGACCCTCCAACTCCAACTGCACCCTCCAACTCCACCCTCCAACTTACTCCACCCTCCAACTCCACTCTCCAACTCCAACTCCACCCTCCAACTCCAATTCCACCCTCCAACTCCAATTCCACCCTACAACTCCACCCTACAACTCCAATTCCACCCTACAACTCAAATTCTACCCTCCAACTCCCCCCTCTAACTCCAACTCCAACTCCACCCTCCAACTCCACCCTCCAATTCCAATTCCATCCTCCAACTCCACCTTCCAACTCAAATTCCACCCTCCAACTCCACCCTCCAATCCCACCCTCAAACTCCAAATCCACCCTCCAACTCCACCCTAGAACTCCAACTCCACCCTCCAACTCCACCCTCCAACTCCAATTCCACCCTCCAACTCCACCCTCCAACTCCACCCTCCAACTCCACCCTCCAACTCCACCCTCCACCCCACCCTCCACCCCACCCTCCAACTCCACCCTCCATCACTCAGTAACACCACCACATCACTCAGGGACACCACCACATCACTCAGGGGCACCACCACATCACTCAGGGGCACCCCTCAGGGGCACCACCACATCACTCAAGGACACCACCACATCACTCGGGGACACCACCACATCACTCGGGGACACCACCACATCACTCGGGGGCACCACCACATCACTCGGGGGCACCACCACATCACTCGGGGACACCACCACATCACTCGGGGACACCACCACATCACTCGGGGACACCACCACATCACTCTGGGACACCACCACATCACTCTGGGACACCACCACATCACTCTAATACACCACCACATCACTCTAATACACCACCACATCACTCTAATACACCACCACATCACTCAGCCCAACCAATCATCACTCAGCACCACAACAGCACTGTCCTTGCTTGCTACCAACAAGCATTGCCATAGCCAATAGAGCTCACTTTAGGAAAGTGTAAGCTATTGGCTTTTTTTCACTTCTTAATCAATTGAATTCTTTGGACCAATCTGCAATAAACTTTCCAGAAAAAAGAAATCAATGCACTCACTTGCATTTTGTCATATTTGTTGGAGACTCTTAAGCGAAATATGAAGCTGCTGGGAGTGGAGCACCAAACATACTATCATCATGGAAACCGCAAGGAAACTTTTTAATTCAAATAAAAAAAACAGCTGAAAATGTGCTCTAAATTTTGCAGGAACATATTGCTTTTGTCTTTTTTCTGGTTGAGTGCATTCTCAGCCACTAGGAAAAAACATACAGAAAATATCACTGTCTAGTGCCCATCTATGTTGTATATATCTGTTACTGGATAGTCAACTCTGGGGCAAATTCAAAAATATTCTATGCCCTTTGACTGTTCAAAGAGTTTGCAAACGGATACAAATTCCATAAACTGGAAACCGTCTAATACTTTTTCAGAAGGCAGCCACTCTGTTTCTTTTGAGAACAGACAGAGGGAGAAATAGGATAAAACCATGCTTTTTATTAAGGAAACATGCTACAGTATTTAATAAGGCGAAGAAGTAGATGCACAAATATTTTAGGTGTGAAGGGGGAGACAGTAATAATGGAGAGTATGTGTGATTAATAACAGCTTTTACTGACCGAAAAGTTATTATTCAACTGAGTTAGACGGCAACCTCATGCTGCTTTTTCTGAACAAATAATAAGAACATAGGGGCACATTATCAAGGACCGGTGTTAAAATTATCGCCGTTTTATCGGCAGGAAACTGCCGATAAAACAGCGATAATGGGCTTGATAATACGCCCTTCTTAATTCCCATAGAAGCCCATGTTCTTGTGTTAACATGGGCTTCTATGGGAATTAACAAGGGCATATTATCAAGCCCATTAACGCCGTTTTATCTGCAGTTTCCTGCTGATAAAACTGCGATAATTTTAACACTGGTCCTTGAAAATATGCCCTATAGTGTGCAACTATACTGCCTAAAATCACACAGAGAGACAGGCACACGCTTTTCTGTTGTATCACATCATATTTAACTTTTCACCGCACTGATGCACAGTTACAACAAGTTCGACATGTTACGGATAAGTACAAATGCAGGGCTGTATAAAGCGGGTCTCTGATGTGCGCTGCTCGCTGTTGTGCAGTCCGTGTGAGCTACAGCCATTTCAACGCCTCAACGGGGGTAGTAGCCGCTATATAAATGCAATTACAATATTTTAAATGTTACGTTTATTTAGCAGTTTAGCACCACCGCCGGAGAAAAGTGTTCCTGTATGAAGGCATGTTTGCAAACTGAATTGTACTAAAAAGCAATGACTGTTAGCCATGAACACTCAGCGAATATGTCTCGCCAAAGAGGTGCATTTTCTACACGTGACAATTTGAACCTCAATAGAGGAAGAATTTTGTGGCATCTTATCAGCATGCATATTTAGTGTGAAGAAACCGTAAGTCAGTATGAGTGCAATAAGTAAACAGTAACCTAAAATACATTCACCGCTTTTTGAAAGGGCCAGTCTGACAACCCCTGCAACCCAAATGTCACATTAATTAACTGAGAAAGGACAACACAGGTGGTGATTGTCCAGGCGTTTCCAACACAAAATAGATCATCCTTCTCAGACACTGTCTGATCTACAGACAGTGGCTGTGCACACCTGAAACAAAGCTGATCTGTTAACTACACAAAAGAGTGATTGTGTAACCAGTCCCTGCCACTGAACTTCCAAGTCATCATGTAAAGTGGCTGTGCAAATGTGCCACCTCAGCAGAAAACCACAGAAGTGAAGCTAGTGGGAGAGAAAAGGAGATAAGGAGAGAGGTGAGAAAAGCTCAATAGACAGGACAAGCGGCAGGGGGTGGGAGGCGGGAGGCGGGGAGCGGATCCCTTTGAAGCAGCTCATGGCCTCGCGGCCGTGATAAAGGAAAGCGTTTAGGGCTGAGGTGGGAGGGAGGCTGATGGCTTTGTGTGAAGCAGGCAGGCGGCTCGAGAAGCAAATGGAGAGCGCGTGCATGTACACACATGCACTCGGCAAAATCCGCCTTTTAGCTTTCTGGTTTAACGGCAATAGGTCTCTCTACGAGACCTAAACACTATACCACTTCACATGTGCTGTAACGTGCAAAGTGCATAGAGGCACGCTGATGTGGCATTTCAGTCTGATTCCATTGAAATTACCTAAAGGTGATACAAACCTCCAATTTCAAGATTTTTGGTTTGGGACAAGAGTTACAGTGAGTTTTTGGAGGAGTGAAAAAAATGGGCGAAGGCCGATAATTAAAACATGTAAAAACAATTGCTTCAACTTGCCAGTGGACAAAATGGCCATCCCACCATGTGAGGTGAAGTGATCAAATTGTGTTAGGTGACATAGAATACACAAGCAGGGAGTCAAATTGTCCCATAGTTAACTACCCCTCCCCCCCTCCTCACAAACTGTGCACCTGCCCATCCAACACCCGTCCATCAGTGACCAAGCTTGAGGCCAGCTTTGTGAGTTAGAGGTCGTTAGACCTCCGGAAGCATTTATTTCACACACACCCAAAATATTTTAGACATAAAAATGTGCACAGTAACCACATTATTTACATATTGTTTACAAGTGAACCCAAATCTTAACAGAGACTCTAGTACATGAGGTCAACTAACCATAACTAGTTTGTTCCTGTGCAACCAACAAAAAACATAAACATTCCAAGTGAGATCATGACTGTTCTAGGGCCTTATTCTTAAACCACTCATCCAGAGGATGGAAACCTCCTTATGGAAAGTCCCAACCTTCCCTCACCAGTAATGGGAGCTGTTCCATATCAGGGGCTCTTGTGCAGAGGGCCCAGCTTCCCTTAGGATACGTACCTCAGGCATCCCGTACACCGAGGTTCCCTTTCCCTCAGAGGGCTTGTGCTAGTTTGTGCCAACTGCGCCTGCGAGAGTCGTTGACAGGTAACGTCCACGTATCAGCGACCACCCCTAGCTCCCTGCACCACTGAAACCTCCTCATGACTTGCTGCCAGCTCCTCTTTGAGGGTCCAGTGACGCTGACATTGTTTTGGTATAAAAAGGATGCTGTTCAGGGACCTGAAGTGACCCCACCAATCATTACCTCACTCGCCACAAGACAGTATAATTCCCCTATTATCGGCCACCCCATAGGTATGCCTTGCCAGGCTAGCAAGTTCTCCAGAAACATTGAATTACCTTCCTTTGATTAGAACACTCACCCTTGATGCACCCATGCGGTACAGATGGCAAACTGATTTTGTTTAATAACTTACCAATGTTCCTGTTGAACCGTTTTGCCAAGTCGTTGAGGGACCTGACCGACATTACCACCCTTCCAATTCAAGCTCAGGCTAATTTTGGACCATTCTATTATGGCCCCTGGAAAGTTCTTTGAGAGCCAACACATTTCAGAGGCGATCATTTCAAATAAGTAATTACGCCCTAGTTCAGCTGATTAGTTGCCTCCCAAATGCCCGATTACTACTCCTTGAAGTTGTCCAAGCGCAGCCCTCCATGACTGCAGAAGGTCAGCTGATATCCAGCCTTCCTTGTCCGCGTCGCATAGTCACCTGCAGAGTAAAAACTTTTGCACACCTCACGTCAGAATGGCCCAACAAAAACACATCAGTAACATCTCTTGCTCTCCTCTTGACAGGATGCAACGAAGCATCGAGGAGCCGCATCACCTAATCATGTACTCCACCTGCATTGACAGGAGAATACCATGAAGGATGGGAAAATGTAATGCCAGAGCATTACAACATGATCTGTCTCACATAGCGCTGGTTGCAGTAAAACTCTATCTGCCTATCATTTGAACTGCTTGTCTTGCCAGCCCCAGGCCTGCTGCTGTGGTGGCTGCACCATTCCAAAATGAATGCAAACTATACTCTGTAGGATCTAACCCTGCTGACTCCAGGGCCCTACTGAGCACCCTGGCAAGTTGGATCTTCATGAGTGGCTTCCCATCTTCGTGTACCAAAAGGCGTCCAACAGCCCCTTATGCCCCGTGAGCCATAAAAACTACCGAATTCCCCAACAGATAGCACTCATTTTCTGGGGCCCTATGGAGCTGTATATGGTCCCCACTACCCATTTAGTCTGTCTTCTAATGGTTAATGGTGACTGCCAAGGAACTATTTGGCCTTTGAATATCCACTAGCTCCAAACCACCACTCCTGTCCTTCTTTTTCTTTGCCACTAGCTCCCCAACCCTTAGTACCCCATAGAACACCAGGGAGAAATCTGCCCAGAGAAGGTGAATCTCTGCTGGTGACCTGCACGCCCTCTCAAGGATAGCCATGATCCTAGCCAGTTTCAACTTGTCTATGGTGTGCCTTGAATTCTACTTGCATCTTCCCAATCCCTGCCAGCCCTTCAGTGACCTTTGTTCCAGGAAACCTTTTGTTCCATCCGTGTGCCCTAAGCATCTTTGAGAAGAACAAGATTGCTGCAGTTAGCCATTTAGTGTATGACACTGGTCGCGCTACCCATCTCATGGCCTCAAGAAATGCAATTACCAACTGGGGTGAAAACCATTTCCCAACTCCCTTGTTTTCCTGAAACCTGTGATACATGTATTATGCTTCCTCAAAAGCACGCTTCTGTAAATTAAATCATGCAAACATAATATTTGCCACAATCTACGCACTAGTCATAGATGACCCTCTCCCAATTTTACAATTAAAACAAGCTATAACGGGCCTACCTGGGCAAATAATATGGGGGGGGGGGTTAATTTTTTTACAAAATCCTTTAGTTGATTCCTCCAAAAAGGATCGCGCCAGAATAAACCCCAAGTTGCTATTGCCATACAAAGCTGTAAACTAGATCTCGATGTCAACGATCATTAGCGATTCAGTAATACTCTTAAACGGAATATTCTTGTCACTCCGCAAAACACAATTCAGCATCCAGCTTAGACTTCTTTTTAACATCTTACGGGTTGGAGGCACATAATTATGCCCATCTACCAAACACGTTTTCAGACCATGCAGCACTTTATATGGAGTTAAAATTGGGGAGACAAGAATCAGAGCCACCGAGAAGATTGTATTTTAATAAATTGAACCTCTTGGACATACAATGGTGTGCAGATATTGAGGAGGAGATTGAGCAGTTCTTTGCACAGAATAGAGGCACAGCCCCACTAAATATAACCTGGGATGCATTTAAGGCCACTTTGCGGGGAATACTTACCTCCAAAGAAATACCAAAGCAGAAGGCAAGAAGGGAGGTGAAGATTAAATTACAAACAAATCTCACGCATGCAACCCAAAAACACTATAGGGTGAGATCCGCACTTTCAGGGCAAAGGTTATCTGAAGCAAAGAGTAAAATGAAGGATTTCTATTACGACTTAGGCGATACTAACAGTAACCTTTATGCCCAAAAAATATATGAGGAGAGCGAGTATACTGGAAAACTCTTGGCCTGGCAAGCCAAAGAAAATCAGGCTTGAAATAGGATAGAGCAACTAATTGACCACGCCACCAAAGTTTATGTAAAGACTACTGCTTCCTTTGGCAAAATGTTTTTAAAACATTACGAGGGAGTTACCAAGCTACTGTAGGGGCTACATCCAAAACCGTCGGGGAATTTTGAGAGTCACTCGAAATACCCAAATTAGATCATGGGGATAAGAAATCGTTGATCGAAGACTTTACAAAGCCAGAATTAGATGAGGTTATTTGCTCTCTTCCCAACGGTAAGGCTAATGGTGACGACGGTCTCCCTGTCGAATTCTTGAAAAAATTTGAAGGCACTTTGCGTAAAGAATTCCTACTTTTAGCTAATTATTTATTACAAGGAGGACCTCCCCCGGACTCTTTCCCTTCGGCAGTGGTGGTTAGCATTTTAAAAAAAGCAAAGGATAAAGAAAATACAAATTCATTCAGGCCCATAAGTCTTTTAAATACAGATTATAAAATTTTTACGAAACTATTAGCGAACCGGCTGAATAAAATAGTAGGGTCTCTTATAGGCCCTGATCAGTGTGGTTTTATAGCAGGTAGGCATCTCCACACGAATACAACATTTTGATTGGAGGCACTGGATTATTTTAAGATTAATAAGGTAAAAGCACAAATTTGGCTTTTAGATGCTGAGAAAGCTTTCGACTTGGTGTCATGGGATTGTCTTTTTTTTCTATTTTGCACAGCTTCAATTTTCCGATTGTTTTTATTTCCCTCTTAAAACAACTTTATATGAACTCCAGGGCACAGATTATTATCAACAATTTTAATATTGGGACATGTCAGGTCAGTAGAGGCATGCGTCAAGGATGTCCTCTGTCACCAATTTTATTTGCTTTATTTATCGAACCGTTGGTGATCGCAATCAGGGACACAATGACCGATACAGTACCAGTAGCCGGAATGACAAATATAAAAATATATGCTGATGACATTGCCCTCTTTTTAGATTCAAAACCCTCAAGTCAAGTACAAATTTTACAAATCTTTTCTGACTTTCAAAAGTTAGGGGGCTATAAGATAAATGTTAACAAGACGGAAATAATTCTCAGTTAACTGCACTCTAGACACTTTATTGTCGGAATTTAGGCAGATTTACAACATATGCCCAAAGAGATATCTGGGAATATTTATCTCGGATAACTTGGAAGACCTGTATTCGCTAAATTATATACCCCTGTTAAAAAGGTTGGGTCTCAATTAGATCGCTGGAATCTATTGCCATTGTCTTTAATGGGACGGGCAGCTTTAATACGTATGTCTATTCTACCTCTTTTTAACTTTCTTTTTGGTGCGGCCCCTTGTGCAATTCAGGTTTCCTTTTTCAAAAAAGTGGATGCTTTGATTTCCTTCTTCCTTTGGGCAAAAAAAAATTCCAGGCTTGCACTTAGCACCTTGTACCTCCCATCTGCGCAAAGATGGTTGTCCCTCCCAAATATCAGAGAATATTACTTTGCTTCTTTTGCACATCATAGTTTCAGGTTTTTTTTCTTAGACGATCATGAAGCAGACAATTTTTTTATGAAGAAGATGCTGCTTGAATCTAAAATTACTGATCCTGTTAGAATTACGAAGGATCCAAAGAAGGTCCGTTATAAGTCCTTACAGTGGATATTTATACAGAAAACCCAGCTCCTGAAATTTTATGGTATTTTTAAAATAAGCAGTACAACGGATTTAATCAATTTTAGCTTTGGAGAGTGAACAATATTATAGCGAGACTTTGGAAGGAGAATGGCTTTGAGAAAATCAAGGACTTCCTCTTCGGGACTAGATGGAAATCCTGGGAGGAAATCTCTAGACAGATCCACCACTCCTGTACAATATTGAAATGGTCTTTTTTTATGCTCCATGCGGAGCTTAGAGAGCAAGATATAGGTAACCTATTTTATAAAAAAGACTTGTCTATAGCATTAAATAATCCAACACAAAAAAAGATCAGCATGTGGATTAAAATACTAAAAGAAGACCACGCAATCAGTTCCTTCAATAAGATCAGAGAAAGGTGGAAAAAGAGGGAAGACATTGAAATTAGCAAACTGACATGAGAGAAGATTAATAAATTTAATAAAACCATCTTCCGCTGTGCTAATTTTAAACGTATGCAATTTTATAATAAATGGTTAATTTATAGAACTCCCTCATTCCTCCACAGTATTTATCCCCAAGTTGTCGATAAGTGCTTCCGCTGTGAAGAAAAGGGCACCTGGAAGCATATCGTCTGGGAGTACCCCAAAATACAGGAATTTTGGAAGGAAATAGAAAAATATCTCTGTACCACGATCAAAGCCATCATTTCATTTGATGAGTTAACTTCAGTCCTAGGCTGCTCCCCGAGCTACACTCCATACGATGAGTCCCGATTTATAGCATCTCTAATAGCTAAATCGCTTATTTTGCAGTCCTGGAATTCAGAGATAGTACCAGCTCTACAAGCATGGAAGGCAAAATTATTACGGATTCAGGGTAGGGAAAGAAAATATGCACTGAGATCAGGGGCCCTTAGGAAATACGATAAATACTGGATTGTGTTTGAATCCTAGTCTGACCCTCTTGGATTACTATTTTTTAAAAACCACTTCTTCTAATATCAATCTGCTGGATCGCAAGTAAACTAGCACTTTGCACACTGCACTTTATAAGTAAGTTTTAAACTGTTGAAATCTGAACACGTTTCCGTATTTAAATGAAGTTAGTTTAAGCTAGGATTGGTTTCTGATTTTTCATTTTTTGTAATGTAAGGTAATATCTTTCTCTGTGTTTATGCACATGCACTTTACTCCGTACTGTATCAATTCTGCTGGTAATGTGTGATGTAATGTTTATTTTGTGTTTTTGAACTCTCACAAAAAAATATTTTGGGTGTTAACCTGGCAGCCACGAGGTCTGATAGGCTGGGCACCAAGCCGCCATAGTCGGTCTGTGATCAGTGAATTGAACTCCCCTGCTTTTAGGTGATGGTACCTGAAGGCCTGAATCTAAAAATAAGACAGAGCATCTGCTGCATTGTTGAATACACCAGGCACATGTTTTGATTAAAATCTGACATTTTCCTCAAACATAGCAGCATGATTTCCTTCAGCAGCCTCAGGATCATCTTACACTTAACCGCTTGCTAATTAATGCATTCCACCATAGGCTTGTTTTCTGACCAGAATACCACTGATTGATTGCAGAACTGCTGTGGCCATTTTGTGAGAGCCAGCAAGATGGGAAAGAGATCCAAGAAACCAATGTTGCCACCAACCCCGACACAACATAGTCTCTTGGCCACCAGTGGGCACAATAAGATGCACCGAAAATGGCACCAGAGCCCACGCTGGCTTTAGAATCTGTAAACAAACCTGACTCCCTATTTGTCTTAGCGAGGCTTTGCCATACCACGAACTTGTTGAGATCCTTCAAGAATGCCTCCCAGATTCTCATGTCCTGCTGGATTGCACTTGACAAACTAGTAGGATGGTGCCTCAACTTCAGGCAAGAAATGGTCTGTGCAATTCACCTGGAAAATGGACAGCCCATGTTTATGATACGGAGAGCAAAAGTCAATTACTCCACCACCACCTGTGACTGATGTAATGCCACTTTCTTGGACCCCAGACATTCCTCCAATGCCCAATTCATCAGGGTTCACCAGTAGCTGCGAAAGGCAAATTCTATATCCGCTTTAGCTTACAACGTCCCAGGTCCCATCTCCTGGACCATTGAAATCACCTGATCTAGCAAGGCATACTGCCCCATCAATAGACTGACCTCTAAGCGCTGACAAGTCAAGTGGTACTCCCCTTGACCTTTTTTTTTTTGGACCAACCCTAGGGTGGTACCCACAAAATCCTCCAGTGGGATGGGGATCAGATGGACCTGCGACCCTCCCCAGATTCATTTCCTTCAAGATCTTATTCCTGGCAATGCTAGGATTAGCCCTCAGTGACTGCTGATTTTTGCAGTAGAAAAGGGGGGTGGTGATGAACAGAGTGTCTGAGTTAAACAGACCACTCTTACCCAGTCCAAAGATCAGGGCTTGATCCATCACCGTTATTTATCTCACTGCCCCATCCCAGCTCAGAACCTGGCTAAATGCAAATCAGTCTGTCCCTGGCCAGTGCATCATGGGAACAGGGCAGACTAAACTACCAAGCCAATTCTTCACCAGAAAGGAGACAAGCTACCGGGGACCGGTTTCTGGCATTTCAGCCTTCTTCGGCCCGGCTTGCTTGAATCCTGATGGCAGTGAGAAATGGACTCATGTCTGAGTATACCCTGCCACACCTATAGTGGCCAAAAACGATTTAGAAAAGGGGGGTGGTGATGAACAGAGTGTCTGAGTTAAACAGACCACTCTTACCCAGTCCAAAGATCAGGGCTTGATCCATCACAGATGTGAGTCCCTTGCTCATTGCACCATCAGGATTCAAGCAAACCGGGCCGAAGACGGCTGTAATGCCAGAAACCGGTCCCCGGGAGCTTGTTTCCTTCCCAGTGTAAGAATTGGCTTTTGTAGTTTGGTTTGCCCTGTTCCCATCATGCACTGGGACAGGAACAGACTAATTTGCATACAGCCAGGTTCTGAAACTGGGATGGTGCAGTGAGCTAAAAAACGGTGTTGGATCTAGCCCTGATCTCTTGACTGGGTGAGAGCTTTCTGCTTAATTCAGAGACTCTGTCCCTCACCACCCCTTGTTGTAAATATTTTTGTCCACCCTAAGCGTGGAAGGGTATTCTCAGATGTGAGACCCTTGCTCATTGCACCATCAGGATTCAAGCAAACCGGGCCGAAGACGGCTGTAATGCCAGAAACCGGTCCCCGGGAGCTTGTTTCCTTCCCAGTGTAAGAATTGGCTTTTGTAGTTTGGTTTGCCCTGTTCCCATCATGCACTGGGACAGGAACAGACTAATTTGCATACAGCCAGGTTCTGAAACTGGGATGGTGCAGTGAGCTAAAAAACGGTGTTGGATCTAGCCCTGATCTCTTGACTGGGTGAGAGCTTTCTGCTTAATTCAGAGACTCTGTCCCTCACCACCCCTTGTTGTAAATATTTTTGTCCACCCTAAGCGTGGAAGGGTATTCTCAGATGTGAGACCCTTGCTCATTGCACCATCAGGATTCAAGCAAACCGGGCCGAAGACGGCTGTAATGCCAGAAACCGGTCCCCGGGAGCTTGTTTCCTTCCCAGTGTAAGAATTGGCTTTTGTAGTTTGGTTTGCCCTGTTCCCATCATGCACTGGGACAGGAACAGACTAATTTGCATACAGCCAGGTTCTGAAACTGGGATGGTGCAGTGAGCTAAAAAACGGTGTTGGATCTAGCCCTGATCCCTTGACTGGGTGAGAGCTTTCTGCTTAATTCAGAGACTCTGTCCCTCACCACCCCTTGTTGTAAATATTTTTGTCCACCCTAAGCGTGGAAGGGTATTCTCAGATGTGAGACCCTTGCTCATTGCACCATCAGGATTCAAGCAAACCGGGCCGAAGACGGCTGTAATGCCAGAAACCGGTCCCCGGGAGCTTGTTTCCTTCCCAGTGTAAGAATTGGCTTTTGTAGTTTGGTTTGCCCTGTTCCCATCATGCACTGGGACAGGAACAGACTAATTTGCATACAGCCAGGTTCTGAAACTGGGATGGTGCAGTGAGCTAAAAAACGGTGTTGGATCTAGCCCTGATCTCTTGACTGGGTGAGAGCTTTCTGCTTAATTCAGAGACTCTGTCCCTCACCACCCCTTGTTGTAAATATTTTTGTCCACCCTAAGCGTGGAAGGGTATTCTCAGATGTGAGACCCTTGCTCATTGCACCATCAGGATTCAAGCAAACCGGGCCGAAGACGGCTGTAATGCCAGAAACCGGTCCCCGGGAGCTTGTTTCCTTCCCAGTGTAAGAATTGGCTTTTGTAGTTTGGTTTGCCCTGTTCCCATCATGCACTGGGACAGGAACAGACTAATTTGCATACAGCCAGGTTCTGAAACTGGGATGGTGCAGTGAGCTAAAAAACGGTGTTGGATCTAGCCCTGATCTCTTGACTGGGTGAGAGCTTTCTGCTTAATTCAGAGACTCTGTCCCTCACCACCCCTTGTTGTAAATATTTTTGTCCACCCTAAGCGTGGAAGGGTATTCTCAGATGTGAGACCCTTGCTCATTGCACCATCAGGATTCAAGCAAACCGGGCCGAAGACGGCTGTAATGCCAGAAACCGGTCCCCGGGAGCTTGTTTCCTTCCCAGTGTAAGAATTGGCTTTTGTAGTTTGGTTTGCCCTGTTCCCATCATGCACTGGGACAGGAACAGACTAATTTGCATACAGCCAGGTTCTGAAACTGGGATGGTGCAGTGAGCTAAAAAACGGTGTTGGATCTAGCCCTGATCTCTTGACTGGGTGAGAGCTTTCTGCTTAATTCAGAGACTCTGTCCCTCACCACCCCTTGTTGTAAAGATTTTTGCAGTAGGTCAGACCCACACAGCCTTCCTCCTGAATTCTGAAACCATTTTTAAAACCCTCATACAATGATTGAGCCAACGCTGTGTTGCTGTAAACATTCAACCGCGTCACCATTGCCTGCCAGTTAACCGTGAAATGGGCCTTGACCAGTAGTGGGTGTTCCTTCCTGCTTTTTGGGGCCCTTATCCTTTGACTTTTTAAAACACTTGGAGGGTCATTAGGATGGCGGGCAGACTTTGCCCGCCCGCCATCCTCGTGGTAATAGGGACCGCCCGCTATAAGGGGGGGGTATTAGGATGTGCCCGCTACAGTGGCGGGCACATCCTGTATTTTTAGCATTGTGGCGGGCGGTGCTCTCTGCATCACCCGCCACAATGCTAAAAATGTATCTCAGCATTTGCATTTACAAAGCGGCAGGCACCATGCTGTGCCTGCCGCTTTGTAAATGCAAATGGAGGGGGGTACCACAGTGTTCACCACCTACTCTCCTTCACTCTGGGGGCCCGCACGGGCCCCCAGAGTGAAGTCCGCCTGCCTTTCCGTGGCGGCAATGCCGCCACGGAAAAGCAACTACAGACGCCCATCCAAATATGGCTGGCGGTGTCTGATAGACACCGCCGCCGTATGAACCCTTTTCTGCCCCGGCCGCAAGCGACCGGGCGGAGAAGTGGCAGGCGGTGTTTGCCTCTGCTGCAGTCCCCCAGCCATTGTAATGTGGCGGGGGTAAAAGGGTGGCGGGCGGGCATTTATGTCGGGCGGATCGCCACCGCCACCATGGGGTTGGCGATCCACCCGACATCGTAATGGACCCTAGGACTCTGGATGTGAGGGTAGGCCGTAGAAACAACTGCAATGCTTGAATTTGAACGTCCCAGGAGCTCTGTAACAGGATATTTTATTAAAGTTCCAGCACAACCGATTCCCCCCACCCCAATATAGGCACATACTATCCTATTCTGATAGTACGCAAGTTGTGCACACAGAGTTGGGAATCGCTCAGCCACGATTTCATGGAAAATCATGATGCTTTTACCCAATTTGTCAATGTTTCCTCAGTCCTCTTCCTGTAATGCCAATGTCCACAATCCCTAGAACGCGAGCATTCCTTGCACTATTTTCTCTCCTCCCACTCAGGCCTATCTGCAGTTAAGTTGCACATATTCACATAATTGCCTTTCCAAATTTTCTCCTGCACCTCTGCCAGCACATGCTTATCCAATTGATTATGCTCGGAACACACATTCCCTAAACCAAGAATCAGAAATGGTGCAACCGTACCTGCTGCCGTTGACTCCTTAGGAAGGGATCGGGCCCCGACTGCCACCAGCACTGCTTGTGCCACACTGCCCGTGTCTGAAGTACCAGCAACTACTGATCCCTGTGCTACTTTAATGGCCAATACAGACCCACCAGTCGTTCATACAGTGCACACTCATAACTCCACCTGCCCTAGCATACCTTGCCCACCTACGCTATGCAGATGGACGACCAGCGTCTTGGCCTTTTCAACATTTTGGCTGACCACTACAGTTGCCAGCGCCCCCCCTGTGAGTGGTGCAGACAAAATAACTACCTTCGATAGCCAGGCAACAAATTAGCTAAGTTTGCGACCAAATAGGACTGTCCTGGGCCACCTGCTGGCATGACCCCAATCGCCATGCAAATTTTGCCATTCTGAACAATGCTATTGATTGTTGCAGGCACTATCACTGCAACCAAACTACCCTGACCTTCAAAACCACCTACCCTGCCCACTGGTACAATCTCATGGATAACACGCTCACCTTGACCCCCTTCACTATTTCCCCTATCACACTTCTTCACTGGCGGGAATGGTGGAAACTCTGACCTCCTAGGACTCTCCGCAGGAGCTGCTGGATCCAGAGGCTGTCCCTGTGGTCGCAAAAGTGCCAATTCCTCTTCCATCGCATCCATCCTGCACATCAATACCTCCATATCTACTCCAGTACACACCTGCTTGGCGCCTTTCTTTGCTCCGCACTGCATCCTCAAAGTAATACCTAGCTACTTGCCAAGCAATGCCAATAATATCCTTTTCCAACAGCAACCGTGGCGCTAAACAGAGATACAATGGACCACCCTGGCCAGCAACACAACAAAACAACCACCAAATTGCTTAGTAAGCTTAAAAAAACAAGCATAAAGTTAAATAGACTTTTTTAAATATATAAAGCAGGAGTAATCTTCTCACTGGCCAATTGTATCTCTCAGGTGGAAAAACAGCACCAATCTCAGCCCCCTAGCTCAAACAAACAAAATAGCCCTGGAAATCAATAGAGGGTAAGAAATCTAAGCCACCAAGCACACACATGCTAAATAGCCCAAAAAAGAAATTAAGCAAGAAAAGCAATTGAGTGAAAAAATCTCAGCCCCACGACGATCACAAAACCAGCAAAGCGAACCCAAAATAGGGTCTCATTGCCCCCCCTCAGCTTCCTCTGTACCTCCACAGCCTGCCACAGCCCCTCGAGCCCTCCAGAGCTTCCACTGAGAGTTTACTAAACAAAGAAACTCCTGGGTTGGGCGAGTAACCAGTGCTAAGCCCGTGCTACTCCAAGAGGGCAGTGAGTGGTGAGTGGCCATCTTCAGTACTGTGGCCTCCGTGTTGCAGTATTAAGCAGTGCGTGCTGGGCGTCCATGATCTGGGCACACACAAGGAGCACTGTGTTTTCTGCAGTGAGTGGAAAGCAAAGAGACCTGCTAGCAGCCTCATGACTCTTTTTAAAGAGGCATGGACACTCATGATTCTTAACCCTGGAAGCACATTAGTGCTTTCAGGGGCTACCTAAAGCCGGCCAACCCTTGCCCCAGCCAACCTCTCAGGCAGGGGCCAAGCGATGTGAACCTGATGATGGCCCGTGGCTCCTCTGCCATATATATCTCTGCTCTCCCGAGTTGGGAGAGCCTCTGAATGTTTTTGACAAGATGGCCTTTTGTTGTCAACTTGATATCAGAAAGATTGGTTCAATACCAGGGTGTTTGGGGAAGGTGTCCCAGTGGGTGGGGCCTATCCCTTTCCTGCATTTGACAGACTCTTTGTGATCACCCAACTTCCCTTTATGAAGGTTGTCAATAGCAACTCTTGAATATTCCATTGACCTGGGTACTGAATTTTCATTGCCTATCAGGACTTTTAAATCTTTGGTTTTGAATTCCTTTCTATCTTGTACTACCATTGGTCTATGCTATGTCTTTTCTCCTTATTGTACTACTTCCCAGATCATTAATTTTCACTTTTTCCCAAATTACTATCTTTTTAAAAGAAATTCAGGACCAGTACTTACCCTGTCAAACGTTGCGGTTAGAATATAGTTTAGTCATGAACATGGAGGTCTGGGTGAAGTGTGTGGCTCTTTGTCCGCACCTTGTCTCACAGAAAATACTTTACATATCCTTTGTCCATACACAGTGGACTATGGGTTATGGCATCAGTTTTGGCCACACTACAAGTTCACTCACCATGCGGTTAGCATCCACTATTAACTAAAGGCTTGAAGTCCATGGCATGGACTTCAGCTATATTGAGTGCCCATATGTAGGCAAGCCGTCCCTGCTTCTCTCTCCCTCTGTCAGATCGTCTAAACACAAGTGCGATTCCCTCAGGAACAGATGACCTTGCCCCAGATCCCTCCTGCCAAAGCACCTGCGACAGGGGAAAACAACTGCCACAAACTTCAGCTCGGGGGGAAAGGGGATGTGGAAGACAAAACAAGAGAGACAGGCCTCTGGACACTGGCTCCTCTTCTTGTGTTCTGCAATTAAAAAGCACAAAACAATTACTCTTCCAAAAACTCTAAATTCTCTCTCTAACTACTCTCTCCCATGAATTACCTTTTACCTGTGTCTTATTAGAGACTAGCTTCTCTCTATGCTGTTTTAGTCTGAGGATGAGCATGCAAATCTGATTGACCAGTAGAGCCCGGCCAGTTAAACAGTCTCACTCATAAGTTAGTACTTAATTAGTTTCAAAACAGCAAATTCATCGAGGAGTAAAGGAATAATCTTCCTGTAAGTCTTTACTCTTGTATCCGTTATGCTGTACAACTTTTACTTCAGCGTGGATTTGCTGTAATACAGTTCAATTCACTGAGAGTTTTGTAATAGTTTTCTCCTCAAGTTCATTGCTCTAAATTCAGTTTCTCAGTCTCTAGAGCGAACTAATTAATATCTTCCTTTCTTGTGAAGTTCCCAGTTCAAAAATATTATTTCTCTCGCATTAACGTGGAAAGCTTCTAGCGCTGCGAGCGAAAACCAAAAAACAACTGGACACACTTACTTGAATTGTGGAGTTCTTCTCTTGACAGAAGTTACTCCCCGGACAGCCAACTCCTTCACAATCTCACCAAGAGTCTGAGGCGCCTGAGCTGCGTTGCTTCTTCTCGTTCTGCCAATCACGAGCTTCTGCTGAGGAAACAGTTTCAAGTTAAAAACACTTTTTTCAAGACCCAAACACGAGTAAAACTTTCTTACTTCCATCAAGAATAAAATTAAAGCTGCAGCAGCTCTTTCTCTGTGGAATTCAAGATATGACACGAACCGCGGTAACAAAATAGTTTAGATAATACTTTGGTTGAAGTGCGCTGCGCGGTAGTCGCGCATGCGTATTAGTCGTTCACCAATGTTTCTGGGGCGAGCAACTAGACCGCGCACCACTACAGGAAGTGGATGCAGTCCAGTCTTGTTCCACAATGGCGGAGCTTCTTAATTCCTGTATCAGCAGGCGAAGAGAGGCTCTCCAACCTGGACTCCGTCTTCTCCAACGCAGATATTTAATGACAGGTAATTTAACAGGAACTGCAGCACATTTCTTGCGACAACCACTGGAGTCATTTGAGGGGTTTCTGACACCATCCTCCCTTGGTATTTACAAAGCCAATAGGTCTTTGGTAAAAAAAAAATGGCTAGACCTATTGCATTTCCATTGTTCGTTTTTCTTGTATGTCTGGGGTTTGAGGTGAGGTGTCAATCTGGAGTTGAGGTTCCTTTTTTTATGTATTTGGTGATTTTCTTCCTGATGAAAAGTGGTCCTGTTCCATGTATTGATTTGTGGGTGATACAAAGCAGGTTGAAGGTAGATCTCTTGCAACTGGTTACAAATGCAGGGATCTCAAGGCAGTGGAGATCTTGGCTTGTGACTTTAAATGTAGGAGTAGACTGGTAACAGAGTTCTGAATTTGTTCTAGTCTTTTCATAGTTGATAAAGATGAACTGTGGTAGAGGCCATTGACTTAATCAAGTTTAGAAAGTACAAGAGAGATAGTTGCACGGACCTTGTTTGGAAATCCTAGGTGAGGGAAGCTGTGTTACAGAGTTTTCATATTAAAGAAACTTGACATTTCTAATTTATCCACTTGGACATTCATTAATAGCCTGCAGGCCAATGTAATTCCAAGTTTCTTAACTTACTTGGATACTGTAGTGTCTTGTGAATTGTTTCTAATAGTTGTTTGAAGGAATGCAGAACCTGTGATAGCTTACCTTTAAAGCGATTGTTAGAAATGGGTTGGTTCTGGTGGACTTCCTTTGTTTTAAATAGGAGTCCAACATGCCTGCTTTGGTTTTTGACTTGTCAGTATTTTCTTGAGAACTTGGATTGCATTTAGGTTTCTGAAATTCAGTGAGAATTTCAAAAATGTATTTATTTGCACGTTTTGCATTTAGAATTCTGTTTCAATAGTACCTTTTTTTAAAGCTTTTTTAATTGTTGACTTATATATTCTGTTAAGTTAGTAGAGGTGAAGTTTGTCTTGCTTTTTATTTGTTTTGAGCCAGGGGAGTTGCAGCTTTGCAATTTGTTGTTTTGTCTTTTTTTTGTTCAGCATTCATCCCAGGTGCTTGTTTTCTTTTGTCTTATTTTGTTTTTATCAGTGGTATTAGGATATCAAAAGCTTTCTGGAGCCACTAATAGAGTTTTTTAACTGAATTTATTGTGCCTAGATCTGTTTTGGATGTTCATTGTGTTTTAAAGTATTCAAAATTGAGTTTGTTCCATGATTAATATGTGGCTGCTTGTAAGGAGGCCTTAGGGTTGGTAATTTGTGGTGTTTTAGGTTGGAAAGCTACCAAATGGTGGTCTGACCACATGACTGGAGTAATCCTTCAAAAGCCAACTAGTTCAGGATTTGTAAAAATTACATCTAGGATGTGGCTAGGGATGTATGTGGGTTTGTGGATGATCTGATGTCGGTTCAGTGTGTCTAGGTGGATGATAGTCCTTGATGTGGCATATAGGTTTGTCAAACTATATGTTTAGGTCATCAAGGCTGCAGAGGTTGGAGTGTAGTGTCAACTGTGTCTAGAAACATGTGGTGGTTTGTAAAGGAAGAAGTTACAGAAGGAAGTAGGTGTATGGTTGCATCTGGTGATGAGTAGGGATGGGCGGAACTTGCTGAGTTTCACTCTGCGAAATTGCATGGTCACATAAAAACTCTTCAAAATTCCGCGGAGTTCTGGGACTGGGTGGAATTCAGAATATTGTGCTGCTTGCACTGATTTTTAGCACTGGGAGCTTGTTCCACACTGTAAAATCAGCATGAACAGCACCATGAGTTGCACTAGAGGGCTTTTCTTCTTTCCGCCGCTCAAGTAGATATTCTACTCGAGAAGCAGCTTTCTCAACACGAACGGTTATGACCTGCCACGTCTGCCCGTATTGAGAAATCGCGCCAGAAGGCTATCTAATGCCTGAAAATCACACTGGGGGACGCAAATTCTGGCGTAGTAGAAAAACTCCTCCACGCAGCGGTTGGCAGAGTTTTACCAGAATTCTGCGTTCCAAGTGGAACGTTGAGTGGGCAAATCTCCATGAACTCGGCCGGCAGAGCGGAGTTTATTGCCCACCCCTAGTGGTGAGAGCCTCACAACCTTGCAGAGAAATGTCTTCAGCTTTCGTAAGATTTATTGTTTTTTCGAATATAACAGCTTGTCCGCCTCCTCTTTGGCCTATGTAATTTTGTGTGACAGTCTGATAGCCTGGAGGAACAGATTCATGCAATACTGGACCCATGCCATCTTCCAACCATGATTCAGTTATGAGGAGAAAGTCAGGTTGTGTTTCCATTAGTGAGTCATAGATGTGGTGCTTGTTTTTCAAAAGTATTTATTTGTAGGCAGTCTAGAGATTGTCTTTGGTGGTTGTGTGAATTTGTTTTCTCGAAGAGTGAGTAATATTCTTTGAACTAGCAGTAGGTGTATTATTAGTGTTGGTATTAATTGTAACAGGATAGCAATAGTGTTGTTTGCTTAGCAGGCGTTTTGTTGGGTCTGATAGAGATGGTGGTTGAGAGTGAGTTGGTGGACTGTGTTGTTTTTATAGTGTAGACTTGTTGTGTAATAAACAAGGACATGCGAAGATGTGACAAGTGGTATGTTGTTTATTTTGTTTGTGTTTGTTAGGGTGGAAGACGTATGGGTTCGGTATTCTCGGGGAGCATGTGGGTCTTGTTTAAAGGCTCTAAATTGTGCACTGGATTGGAGGCAGCTGAATGTGTGTTGTTCTGTTTGGTTGTCTGTGGTCGGTGGTGGTGGTGAAAATAGAACATTCTGGAGTAAAGTTGGTTGAGGGTGTGGATTATTTGTGTAGGTATGAGGGTGGGAGTGGGTGTTTCTTTCTATTTTGTTACAGAATGTAGTATGAAATTGTATGTGTGTGAGATGTTGATGTGCAGGTGTTTGTGTCATGTTATGTTTTGTGGAGTAGTGAGATGAGATATTGAAGTAATTAATTTCCATGAAGGATTTGGATGTAAAATACTGTGAGTGAAAGATTATTTGTAAAGTGGTGGTGATGTGCCCTAGAGGGAAGTGTGTTTGTTGTGTGAGAAGAGATGAACAGGGGTTTTGAGTGTTTGTATTAGATTTAGTAGCAGGAAGAGGTAATGTGTGCGAGGGAGTAGAGTGCAAGGATTGATTAGTTCTGTCTTTTTGGTAAAACGAGGAAGGTGTTGGTGGATGATAGGAGAGAGAGTTCAGTGTAGGTTTTGTGGTGATAAAAGGGGTCTGTTAGGAGTAGGTAGAGAGTAGAGCAGATGTCTTATGAACCGTGAGTTTCTGTTTCAAGGGGTTAAGGTTAAGCATAATTTGGGTTGTGTTGTGTTGGTGATGTGTGGATTTGATTGTGGTATAGGATAGAGTGGCGGTTATTGTGAGAGTAAAGGTGGCATTGTGTGGCAGTAAGGGTAAAAGGGTGTAGAGATGCTGCTTGTGGAGTTTTGTATTGGCTGTTGAGAGATTGAAATGCGGATACAATTTGCTTTTTGTAAATGAGCACTGTGTGTTTGCTGAGACTGTGATTGTATTTTGTAATGCATACATCTCCAAATCTACTAAACTCATCCTAAAGTTATATCAGCATGACAAATATGGGGCAATTCTATTCCCAGAAAGCAAATCTTTCAAGGGGACTAAAAATGACAAAACCCTCTTTTTTATTACTTCAAATTGATTTGCCCCTGATGACCAATTAGTTACGAATGTGAAACCAATAACCGTAATTGAATAGCAGATTCATCTAAATGCACCAACATTGTAAGGATCTAATATTTATTGGGTAGTGACCTCATAACTATAGCATCATTATCACAGACTGTGTTCCATTTATACATTTTTAGGTCTCGCTGAGCCAATGCGCTTGCACATTGCTCCGGCGAGATTCTAGTATGCGGTCCGAAAAGTCTGCCAAAGCGGCGGATTAGACACAGTTCATGTGAGACAGGCGAGTGCACAAGGCCAGCCACGTCACACACCACCATTTGTCCGTGCCTCGGCATCAGACTTCAAAGGCTGCAGCCCCCCCAATCAGACTTCAGAGGCTCCCGCTCCCCCCGCATCAGACTTGAAAGGAATGCGTTCCCGCTCCCCCGCCCCACCCCACAGCAATGCCGAGAGCTTGTTTGTAATTACTGACATTACCAAACTCACCGTTTGCACAATTACTGCCCGCACCTAGCCGCAACACCCTCCCTGCTCACACTAAACTATTATTCCCTCTTATAATAACCTCACCTTCCACACGATTCGTTTTAGTAAATGCCCATACCTAGCCGTTATTCTTGCACAAATGCGCCTACCATCACAGCACAAAATCCTACCAGCCCAATATTTGACTTGCCCTCTCAAGACCCTATTAGAGCAGCACCCTTTTGGAAGTCCTCGTTAAGATACCGCATAGCAACCGTTGCTCGCAAAAATGCACCCATAACACTTACCAGAACAATCTACCACTCGGCATTGATAATTTAACTACAGCTCGTGCATGACTCCTGCACTAATGTGTTTTAAACGTTTGTGATAGTTTTATTACACTATCTCTCTGCCCGCAAGTGCACCGTGGATGCTCCCTTTTCTTCTTTGTAAACAGCAAATTGTTTAAGTATCCTGGCTCGTGCATGACTCCTGCACTTATGTGTTGTTATAAACCTTTGTGATAGTTTATTGACACTATCTCTTTGCCCGCAAGTGCACCGTGGACGCTTGATTAGTGCTCACTTTCCTCCTTTGTATACGGCATAGTGTTCACGTATCCCGGTCTAAATCAGTCTCGCTCTTCTTTCCCTTCTCCCATCTCTGTGCCCACCCCGCCCACCTCCCCCACCTTTGGATCCTTCATCGGGAAAACAACAAACTGTAAATATATGGCTTTACGTCTATTTAAATTTCTGCTTGTTATGCCACATGCGGCATCTTTTCTGACATGCTCTTTCTCTGCAACACTTCTATCTCTTGTCACCAACGTTTTTATTGATTCAGTGTAACCAACTGTTGAATGTGATTACTGCCACATATTGCTTCCCTCTCTTTTTAGGTCTCGCTGAGCCAATGCACTTGCGCATTGCTTCGGCAAAGATTATGTAGGGGCTACAGGAAAGCCTGCCAGAGGGGTTTGGAATGCGGATTATGGCCAGGGCATGTGCGCCGGGTGCGTGCTCACCATTTGCTTCCCTACCCCCACATCAGATTTGAAAGGAAGCCGCTCGCACACCACCATTTGTCTGAGCCTCGGCGTCAGACTTCAAAGGAAGCTGCTCCCCCACCATCAGACTTCAAAGGAATGTGCTCCCGAACTTGCTGGCCTCACTCTCATGAGCCTTTAGTTATCTTCCCCCTTTGTTCTCTGCCCCACTTCCCAGTCACCCTCTCTCCCTGCGCGTCTATGTTTCTACCCTTCTGTCTCAGCAACCTCTCTTGAATCTCCCAGCCCTCCATCCCTTTCCTCCCTTTCACTTTCACACGCAGTGATTTATTCATTCCCGCTTAAATATAGCGAATACAATGCTCGTTTGACATCAAAATAATATTTTGTAAATGTACTAAAGTGCTGCGGAGCTGCCTCTAAAATAGTTTGTAATTCTGACACACTTTAAATTCGGCAATTCATTTTCGATGTTGTGCATGCATTAACACCAAAGCGCCCTCCCTGGTTAGAAAAATACGCTATTTAGAATTCATTATGACAGCGTATTGTAAATTAGTGCATTTCCCTAAAACAGAATATATTTTATTCATGTTCGCTGTTCAGTATTTCCTTACCATCCCAAAAATACTGCCCAGGAGAGAACCAGCTGATAGAGAATAACCACCTTTTCAGGTCACTTGAAAGGGGCTACGTACTGAACAGGAGAACTGATCACTTATTGATTGTGGTTAGAAGTGGTAACACTTACCAGTTAACTCTCTTACTGGAAAAATAACCAAATGCTTACCTTATTGTGGAAACCCTCTTTTGCTTTAGCAAAGACAGTGACCGGCATCAATGTTTGTCATTATTATGCTGTACAAAGTCTTTATGAAACAATGAGCCCTTTAAAACATGCTACAAGAGATTTGCATTTCTAGTGCAAGACTGGAAGCTCTGTTATGTATGGTTCTCTTTACTACTATAGCAGCATAGTGAAGAAAAACAAGCATTGGCAACGCCAATAGGACGCGTCTATGGGAACTATTTGCTTTGGTGATGTTTTGTAACCCTGGCATACAGCAGCTTTGCAGAGTGGCTAAAACTAATTTAAGACAGCTCTATGTACTGCATTATATAAATGCAGTGGCAGAGCCAATAGTTCTCAAAGGCATGACCTATTGGCTTTGGCAATGCTTGTTTTTCTTTACTACTCTGCTAGAGTAGTAAAGGGAACCGTGCATTACAGAGCTTCCAGCCTTACATTAGAACTGCAAATCTGTTTATGCTCCAGCAAACAAATGCTAAAAAGCTTTGAAATTCTCCTGTTGCAGAATGCACCTCACAGCAACAACTCGCGCCAACCTCCATTTTTTGGTGGTTCTAAGCAGGTTTTTTTTCCAAATGACTATCCGAGCATTGTTCAGAGCATGGTGGGCAGCGTGAGCTGTGGTCTGCATTGTGTACCAAAGCTGGCAAATGTTGTGGGTTTTATTCGGTCCGGTACACTGAACACAACTGAGATGCAACTGTTTTTTAACAGTTTTTTTTAATTGTGTGCGGCATTCACTTGAGCATTGCCTTTTGTATTGCCCAGCAGGGTTGGGTACATCGACTGGACACAGTTTTTGGTGTCTGTGTCCGAACACATGGTAAAGAATGGTGACAAATGAGTGTAATTATTTTTCTGTGGTTATTTCTCCCCCACCATTTTCATTCCTGTTTTTCAAACTGTCCATTGACTAATTCTTTGAGTCTGGCACTTACGCTAAGCCGTGGATTTTTCTTTTCCCACAATGATAAAATTGTGATTTTTTTTTTTGATGAAGTATGATTTTCAAGACAGTTCAAAGTTTTTGGATCCCTTTGGCCATCATATTCCTTGAAAAATTCAAATGTGCTTGAAAGAAAAGTGAGTTTGCACATCACCATTTTAAACTTCACAGAAGTTCTCTCTAGCATCCTTATTTCTGCCCTAGTACTCTGGCTCCTTCCTGTCCTTTTCGTTTAGTCTTATCTCGTTTCTCTCTTTCCTCATCACCTCACCCCCCTCTCCCCCGCCCATAAGTCACTTGGGCTTTTCTTCCTAAATTTCACCCCCTCTTTCACTTTTCTCCCTTTCCTCTCTCTGCTCCATTCCCTAAAATTATCTTTCCCATCTTGACCTAGTTCCCTCTTTCTCACACCGCTCTAGCTCACCTTTTCTCTTTCTATCTGTAATCTCCTGATTTATGCCCTCCCTTTCTTTCTCTCCACTTAATTTCCCCACTTCCTTCCTTTCGCCTTGATATCTGCTTATTCCCTTTTCTTGTCCCTCCAATCTGTCCTTCAATTATTTGTGTTCTTCTAGTCTTTTCTCCTTTCCTCTTATGTTCCATCTGCAGTTCCTCTCACTGTCTCTTCCTTCAGTTTCTCTTCCCTCTCTCCAACTTTCCTCCTTCCTTTCTCTCCCGTGTATCTCTCCTCTCTTCTCTATCAGCTTTCATCCTTGTTTCTCGCGCAGCTACTGTGTCTGGTGCTTTTGTAGCTCAGGGGTCGTTTTGATTGTGTTTTTGCAGCCGGGGAGGCAGCCACACCCCCCCAGAACTACTAGGGCTGGTGGTGTTTCCCTGCTGCTAGATGCAAGGTGTGTTCTAATTGGATGACTGACTCGTCCAATCATACATTAGTGCAGCTCTCTACTATTATTAATCATTCTGCCCCATACACCCGGCCTCTGTACCCGAAGTGTCTCAGACCCTATTTAGAAAG
Source organism: Lissotriton vulgaris (assembly GCF_964263255.1). Classification (NCBI taxonomy): domain Eukaryota; kingdom Metazoa; phylum Chordata; class Amphibia; order Caudata; family Salamandridae; genus Lissotriton; species Lissotriton vulgaris. Next base: position 661,292,368 of record NC_141693.1, read on the forward strand.
GATGGTTGGCCCTTTAAATAAACTGCAGGCAGTGCAGGACCCTGGCACTGCTGGGCCCCGGTGCCACTGCACTGGCTGCACCACTCAGAGCAGCACCTTATGTTGTTATGTGCTTCATTGAATTTGCCTGCATCTCTGTAAAGCAGCTCTGGATTGTGTTATAAAGACTGTACAAATATAAGCAGCAAGCTTAACTTGCTGAGCCCATGTGGGTTAGCACAGTGGCAAGCATTAACTCGCTGAGCCATCTTGCCAGCTCTCCGTAGGTTTCCCACCATATCGCGGAGACGCAGGGATAACCCCGTGCTCTCCGAAGGACACCCGGTGATCGATGGACAGCATCGCTTTAAATGAGACATCTTTCAAAGATGTTCACCAATCACACTCTCGTTCTGGTGCTCTCTGCTCGTCAGTGTCCATCCACATGGGTATTTGTAGGGCACAGCATACACTCTGTGCAGTTGGCATGCTTCTGTCCTGAACCCCCCACCCCCGCTGCTCTCATTGGCTGGCCCTTGGCAGCTAACTATCACCTGTGTTTACAGCCTCTTCTCACACTCTGGGAACTGTCTGCTGTGAGAGGTCTCTCTTCTTGGACTGTGCCTCACACTGCTGCACGCCTCACACTGCTGAACGCGTCACACTGCTGCACGCCACACACTTCTGCATGCCACAAACTGCTGCACGCCACACACTGCTGCATGCCACAAACTACTGCATGCCTCACACTGCTGCATCCTCACACTGCTGCACGCCACACACTGCTGCACGCCACACACTGCTGCATGCCACACACTGCTGCTGGCCTCACACTGCTGCACGTCTCACACTGCTGCCGCCTCACACTGCTGCATTACTCACACTGCTGCATTACTCACACTGCTGCATGCTGCACACTGCTGCATGCCTCACACTGCTGCATGCCTCACACTGCTGCACGCATCACACTGCTGCACGCATCACACTGCTGCACACTGCACACTGCTGCATTACTCACACTGCTGCATGCTGCACACTGCTGCAAGCCACACTGCTGCACGCCACACACTGCTGCACGCCACACACTGCTGCACACCTCACACTGCTGCACGCCTCACACTGCTGCATGCCTCACACTGCTGCATGCCGCACACTTCTGCACGCCTCACACTGCTGCACGCCACACACTGCTGCACGCCACACACTGCTGCACACCTCACACTGCTGCACGCCTCACACTGATGCACGCTGCTGCATTACTCACACTGGTGCATTACTCACACTGGTGCATGCTGCACACTGCTGCACGCCTCACACTGCTGCATGCCTCACACTGCTGCACGCCTCACACTGCTGCACGCATCACACTGCTGCATACTGCACACTGCTGCATTACTCACACTGCTGCATGCTGCACACTGCTGCACGCCACACTGCTGCACGCCACATACTGCTGCACGCCACATACTGCTGCACGCCACACACTGCTGCACACCTCACACTGCTGCATGCCTCACACTGCTGCATGCCTCACACTGCTGCATGCCTCACACTTCTGCACGCCTCACACTGCTGCATGCCACAAACTGCTGCACACCTCACACTGCTGCACTCCTCACACTGCTGCACTCCTCACACTGCTGCATGCCTCACACTGCTGCACGCTGCACACTGCTGCATTACTCACACTGCTCCATGATGCACACTACCGCACAACTCACACTGCTGCACGCCTCACACTGCGCCACACCTCACACTGCTGCACACTGCTGCATTACTCACACTGCTGCACGGCACACACTGCTGCATGCCACACACTGCTGCATGCCACACACTGCTGCACGCCTCACACTGCTGCACGCCTCACACTGCTGAACGCCACAAAACACCACCACATCACTCTAGGACACCGCCACATCACTCTAGGACAATGCCACATCACTGTAGGACACCACCACATCACTCTGGGACACCACCAAATCACTCTGGGACACCACCAAATCACTCTGGGACACCACCACATCACTCAGGGACACCACCACATCACTCAGGGACACCACCACATCACTCAGAGACACCACCACATCACTCTGGGACACCACCACATCACTCTGGGACACCACCACATCACTCTGGGACACCACCACATCACTCAAGGACACCACCACATCACTCTGGGACACCACCACATCACTCTGGGACACCACCACATCACTCTTGGACACCACCACATCACTCTGGGGCACTACCACATCACTCTGGGACCCTACCACATCACTCTGGGACACTAACACATCACTCTGGGACACCACCACATCACTCAGCCCAACCACATCATCACTCAGCACCACAACAGCATCACTCAGCACCACAACAGCACTGTCCTTGATTGCTACCAACAAGCATTGCCATAGCCAATAGGACTTGCATTAGGAAAGTGTAAGCTATTGGCTTTGTGAATAACAATGCTATTAATTTATATATTTTCAAAGCCAACACATATTTAAAAAATTGTCATATTCAATACCAATAGCTCACACTTTCCTAATGCGAGACCTATTGCAAATGCTTGTTTTGAGTGTCACTTCATTTATTCACATTATTGAGTGTAGCAGGAGCCTTGACTCAAAAGGAGCAGAGCCAGCCTTAAGTGGGTCATGATGTCACTCAACAGTGCTCTGCATGTTCTATTTAATCCATGCTCTCTTTTATGTGTAGAAGTTACAAATAAATATATTTAACCAAAGACAGAGCAAAAGGATAAACATGGACTGTGAGATGAAAACCTTATTAAATAGGCCACATTAGCATAGTACCAGGAATTTTCATCCAAGGGGGGGTTTAATGTGGAATCAGAGTGACCCTAAAGCAAGCTGTGATTTCTCAGTTTAGCTATGGTTTGCTACAGAAAGAACATGAAAACTGGTCTTTGAACTCTATGTGTTCATCTACATTTATTAGCCCATCTGTTCCAAATAAGAGGTTTTGTGGCTCTATGAAGTATGTAATTTGAGATTGCTGTACTGACCAATTACAAACCACCTTATTTAATAATGCAGCAACATACTGAAAATAAATTGTCTTAGATATACCACCTTATCCTATTAAACACAAACTAAAAATGAAGATTAACCTGTATTTTGGGCCAATAAAGGCAGATAGAGAGCATTATATTTAAAAGCTGCTCTGCCTTAGGGCTCTTAGTTTATTATGAGACAAGAACCTCTGGACGCATTGTTGTGGAGTAGGCACTGATAAACAATTGCAAATTCAAGGAGATGGTGGGTGGAGCACTAAAAGCTTTCCGACACTCGCCCCCAGTCACAGATCTCGGTTAAATCCATCATCGTTCTTTAGTTCACTTTGCCTCTCCAGTTCAGACCCAGCTATATGCAAATAAGTTGTGATCCTGTTCCTCATGGGAACAGTCCAGCACGAACTGCCAAGCCAGGTCTTACTGGACTGGAAACAAACATCATGGTACGGGTTTCGGGGTAACACCCCTCATCAGCCAGGCTAGCTTGAATCCAGTGGCAAAGTGAGCAGGGGGCCCACGTGGGTAGGTCGTCTTTATTTGGAACCCTCACTCTGTACAATATACAGTGGTACTTGAATGATTTATAGAGTGGGGGTTGCGGGCCACGTCTATATGACAATATTTATTTTAAAACACAAAACTAATCTTCTGGAAGATAAACCTTTGAAGGCTCCCGTTATTGAAAATTCTCCCTCTAAACTCTTTCAGATTTTATGGGGGGGCTGCAGCACCTTCCCCGCCCCGGGTTCCAGTACCGCTGACAACATGAGGCTGGGCCACACACATTTTCCAGGATACTTTTGTCTCCCAGTTCATCAGTGACGTCAGTAAACTGTAAGGGTATTTAGGGGGGAGGCGGGCACATATCGCAGTCCAATGAAGACCTGGCCTGCGTAATCCGTCACGTGCTCTCGCCCCGCTCTCCAGTGCTGGGTTCCCCACGTTGCTGGCCCTTTGTTCCGTCTCGGTGGTGTGGGAGGCACTGGAGTGTGGTGAAATGGTTTAACGCATGAGCTGAATGCAGGCCTTATAAACCCCGTTAGGTAGCGGGGCATGGGACCAAACGAGGCAGCATAATTTAACGACCCGTGCGTTGTCTCGTTTCGCCGGCATCTGCATAGATGAAAGCGGGAGGCGGCTGTCCGGTGCAAATTGCCTCGCTGGGCGTGACAGGCCTTCACATCGGAGCGACAGCCCAAGAAAACGACAGTCAGAACCGCTTAATTGTGTCCCCGATTTGTAATTATTCACCCCGGCCTTTGTGACAAGTGCCACTGTCATCTCTTTGACATTATGATTTAAAGCAGTGACTCCGTTTCTGACTGTGCTTTGGGCACGGATCTGCCGAGTACTTTTCGTAGAGAAACTGAAAAGAGACTTCACCGCGCGACGCCCTCCTGCACTTTCAGCCCGTTCTCCTTTTCAGACGTCCGGCCGCTTGTTGATATTTACACCTAAATCTGTCAGTTCTAATTATCACTTCGGAATTTCAACAAGAAAAGATGAGATCTATATTAAAAAATATGTATTTTACATCGATAAAATAAAAATATCGCAAGTAATTAATTCGAATGCAATAAAATAAAGAAAAAAGAACATGGCCGGCAAAAAGGCTCCGTTAGTTGCACATGTGCTGATGATTTCTAGTGTAACCTCCACGTGCCGAGTTTAATTCCCAACAGGCCCAACCAACTCAGTCGTTCATCCTTTCGAGAAGAGAGCACAAATTGGGTAGTGTTGATTATAGTAGCACTTGCAAATTCCAAGGGCTATGTGGTTAAATGCTTTAATAAAACAAGTTTATGCTACTAGCTTTGTATGTCTAGTTTGGGAAGAGTTGCCTATGACAGCAGAAGACTGCAATAAAGCAAACCTTGGCAAAGTCAAAAGGTCAGCCTGGCCTTTTGAGTCCTGATGAAAACATTTTAAAAAGTTGTTGCCCTGAAAAATATATGCAAAAAACGATTGCTTTCTGTACAGAATGATCCATGAGATAAATAATTGATGTGATAATTCAGTATGCTTTTAAGATGTTGAATAGACCCTCACACTTTACAAAGAAAGCACACTATGTCATCCTTAGACAACCATCATTTGCACCCAAGCTTTTGTTGGCGTAGAGCTCCCTCGTAGCACAATAGAATGTATGAAGTTTTGGACTTCAACGAGAAAACGTAACAATCGATCTTTGTCCTGATAAACCTCTACGGTAAATACAAAGTGAGATGTGCCACTGAGCCTTTCCTCTTTGAAGGGGAAGAGGGAGAAATTGAAATAAGCCACTGTTTGCCAAGGGAGTTGCTGGATTCACTTCTTTTTAATTGGAAGAGATAAGAGATGGTCTAGGGCAGGCCCCTTTGGCTTGACAACGACTTAGAAAGCAAAGCCGGTCTGTCTTTGTTGGACAGGTTGTGTTTACAATAACAGCGAGATATCCGGTTCCAGATCCTGTGGCCATGTTTAGACACGGATTAAGGGTAAGATTGTGGCTGTTCTTGAGGTGCTGCACATGTTTTAAGAAAGACCGAGTGTGAGGTAGAAGGCTGTGCTTGGGGGTTCTTTCCATGGATGAGCGAAGGCTGATCGTTTAGTAGCAGGCTCTTCTTTTGGTGCTGGTCATTAATGGCCATAGCTGAACCACAGGTAGCATTCTGTCCTGTGGTATCATCCCCGTTGAACAAAACAGGCCATGTTATCATGTGCTGTGGAGGCACTCTTTAATGTTTGGACAAAGGCTCAACATGGACTAAAAAAACTATCTGGTGGTAGACATAGCTGGACAAAGGATGTTGCTCAAAGGTTGCAGACTCTTCCATGGCTTCGGGCAGGTTTGGACAAACACTAGTCACAAGCTCACAGGCCATTCCAAATGTGTTGGTTTTTGTTAGACAAACACAAGTGTTGGTCATGGTGGTCAGTAGACTGGGCATGAGATAACAGGATATCCCACAGGGTGCCGTGATGTTAGATTAAGGCTGAAGATGATATAAGTGGATGGAGATGAAATGTGTGATGTTATGCTTCACTTATTATTTCTCCCTTGTTTCTTTAAATCACCTTTTATTTGTGTCTCATAATTCCTTGCTGACATGCTGTATTCTAGAATGTTTACTGTGATTTGAGTCAGTTGACTCTGAGCGTTTGTGGCTGAGGTTTAATAATACCTACGCAGAAGTCTACCTGTTTCCAGTATGATCATTATACATAAGAAGACACCACATACATTGGCGCCGATTGGAGAAAGATAAATCACCTCAACACAATTGGCTAGGTCAAATGGTTTGAACTGGATGGTAGCTCTTCAAGAAAGGATTAATGCTTATCGTTGTTCTCCTCATTCCTCTACTGGGAGGTCTCCTTTTGAATTGTTCAAGGGTAGAATACCCAATACCTTGTTGTGTCCTGGTTGGATGAAATTGAATAAAGGTTTGGTTGATAATAGCATAGGAGAATGGAGAGAAAGGGAGTTGAATAAACAGATGTTGAGAAAGGTTTATTTTGATAAGAAGAAGTGTGTACGTTTTCATGAGATTAAGGTTGGTGATCTTGTTAAAATAAAAGCACCTGTTGGATGTAAATTGTGGTCTAAATATACAAACGTCAGGCCAGTCATTAAGGTTTTCAAGAATGCCATAAAAACACAAGATGTGAGAATATGAAATAAGTGTCGTGTTGTGCTCGTTAAACCTAATATTTTAGTTTCTGATTTGTCTAATGAAAATGATTCGTTCAATGCCATCAATTTCTCTGCAGCTGATCCATCTACATCTTGCACTTCCCGTAAGAGGAGCATGAGGTTACGTAGTGCTCCAATGTACATGAAGGATTATGTTTAATCGCTTCTTTATTTTCATTTTTGTTTGTTTTGTTAGGAAGGATGTTGTGTGATGTTATGCTTCACTTATTATTTCTCCCTTGTTTCTTTAAATCACCTTTTACTTGTGTCTCATAATTCCTTGCTGACATGCTGTATTCTAGAATGTTTACTGTGATTTGAGTCAGTTGACTCGGAGCGTTTGTGGCTGAGGTTTAATAAAACCTACGCAGAAGTCTACCTGTTTCCAGTATGATCCTTATACATAAGAAGACACCACAAAATGTACATGACATTTCAAGCTTCTTTATTGGCGAAGGCTGTGGCTGGTCAAGCAATGAAGATCCTGTGGGTTGCATTTACTGCTGGTGGCCACAATTGCAAATACATTGAAAATGTTTCTGTCAACACTTTGAGACGTGTACTGAAACTGGTGATGCAATGAAGCTGAGCCAGTAGTTTCCTTGGAGGAACAACATGAAACTAGGCAAAGAACATGTATGTTAGGATATAGAAATACATATAAATGTAAGCTAGAATATAGAAATATATAAGATAGGAGAAACAAATAGAAGCTAGGATAAGTTAGTATCAATACTTAAAGTATTGATACGAAATGTAGTGGCATTGAAAGGATATAGTGCTGAGCTAGGTGAATGGGATTTCAAACTTGTGATCTACTGGTTGCACCAAATGTCAACAAAGAGAGATTAACTCGCTGTGCCATGCAGCTTTACTGCCTTTCTTACATGAATATGAGGTGAAGGAGCATACAGGCTGTCCAGCAGAGTTTTCTTGTTTTGCATTTTTACATAGTGCAAACTCGTCCCAAAGGTTTTGAAGCAGTTTACATGAGCACCAATTACATTACACAAGGTCCCATTCATTTTTTGAGGCACAGGGAGGTTAAGTGACCTGCCCAGAATCACAGGATATGGAGGCAAAGTTGCCACTCCAACCTGGTTTCACGGTTCAAAATTTGGCCACTCTGCCCATAACGCCACTTCCTCCTCACTCTGCCATCCTTGTGCTACATCCTGAACAGGCCCCGCAGGACACAGAATGCCTCAAAAAAATCACACTTACGGTATTGGTGACAAACTGTGAGTCTGGCATTTGCTGCGAGAGACCAATCAAACCGTTTTATGTGCACACCACCCAACGCTGGTCACCACACTTGAAAGAACCAATGGAATAAATACATGTTTTCTTTGCTTTCATGTTCTCATGGTCGGGCTGGATATCTTACAATAACTGACAAGGTGTAATCAATATAATAGGCAAATGCGCTCTAATTAGCTCTTGCTCTGATGCATTTTTTTTCAGATTTGTCATTGGTGGTAATTACTCCACAGCTTTTGCCTTCACAGCATTGTCAAGATTTTTCATGTGCATTGCGCCACATCTGGTAGTTTTAGAAATCCATGTTGTCACATCATGTCCTAGAAAAAGAGTTTATCTTGTTGACACTGCTGAAGGAACATTTTATTTCAGCTGCTGCACAAAGAATCTGATTAGTGTTTTTCGATTTTTGAGGGTTCTTAGGGCTTGTTTTTTGCACATTGTGACCTTCCTAGAGTGAGCTCTTTGCTTCATTGCGTTGTATGCTGAAATTAGAAGTAACGTTCTCATTGTCAAGACACGAAGGAGCACACACACAGAATTGGTGTGAGCTGTAGGAAAAGATCTATAATTATGGACTACTTTCATGCCTGGTGCCGTGATAAGGAAAGTTTTAGAACTGAGCTCGGTTGTATGCCTGCAAATCAGCAACAAAAATATTGTTTCTTCTAAATATTGTTTCCAGAATATCAACAACCCCTATATCACGAAGAGAACTATAGATTTTTGCTATCAAATCCACATCTACTTACCTTGAAAAAAATATATATATAATGAATGTATGTAAATGTGGAGTTAATAATACTAAATCTATACTTAGCTTTATACATATACGTTACAATGGGAGTCGATATTTTGCATACAATATTTTGGCAGTACAAAGTTAAACCTTGATATTATGGTTGTACACATTGATCTCGTGGTATGGTGGAGTACTGCTGCTGTCTGGTGCAGCAGTATGTGCCCTGGGAGCCCTTTCGCTGGTAACTGCTTTTCACTTTACACCCTGAGCTTTTGATCTGTTTGCGCCCTGGGGAAATCTTTGTTACCACACATTCCCAAAAATATGTGACGGCATCACAAGAAGGGGGCATGCTCTGTTTTCTTTGGTTCAGGGGAGGGAGACGTTGCATGTCCTGCCCTTACAAAGAAGTGAATAAACAACATCTAAAATAATACAAACCATTTTCCTTCAAACTCCCAATGACACAAAGACAGATTCTTTATATTTTTAAAAATAGAAAAAATATTTTCCTGGAAAAAAAACTTTAAACCCAAATGCACATAAAATAAAACAAACATCCCTATTGTTTCACCGAGATTAACAAAGAGCTATTCCTGAATATCAGCATAATGAGGCTGTGTATACGTGCACAAGGTAAGTATCTGGATAAGCACTAGTAAATGTAGAAGGGATCACATTATTGTAGTAATTGACACAAACAATAAATGTGGAAACTGTGGTCATGTTAAAAGTGTCATCAGCCTCATGCAAAAGCACCAGAACGTTGATTTCTTAGAAATGTTAGCACCCCTCTCTCCTATATTATTTAATTATTTATTGGGTATCTGGAGAAGTAATCAAGTAACTTGGGTTTCTGTGAAATACATTCACTCGCAGTTTTCAGCGAGACGACGTGTAGTAGATATAGTTCAGGCGGGTCAAGAAGATGCAATGAAGATGTCTGACTTCTTCGTTTTCTAAAGCTGGACCTTTCCATGTCATGCAGAACTCCAGATGATGTCAGCTTAGGGAAACGATTCAGAAAAGGGGGTGGTGATGGACAGAGTATCTGAATTAAGCAGAACACTCCTACCCAGTCCAAAGATCAGGGCTTGATCCATCACCGTTTTTAAGCTCACTGCACCATCCCAGCTCAGAACCTAGCTACATGCAAATTAGTCTGTCCCTGGCCCAGTGCATCGTGGGAACAGGGCAGACCAAACTACCAAGCCAATTCTTTTACTGGAAAGGAAACAAGCTTCCGGGGACCGGTTTCTGGCATTACAGCCGTCTTCGGCCCGGCTTGCTTGGATCCTGATGGTGCAGTGAGCAAGGGACTCACATCTGAGCATACCCTTCCACGCTTATGGTGGACAAAACGATTCAGAAAAGGGGGTGGTGATGGACAGAGTATCTGAATTAAGCAGAACACTCCTACCCAGTCAAAAGATCAGGGCTTGATCCATCACCGTTTTTTAGCTAACTGCACCATCCCAGCTCAGAACCTGGCTACATGCAAATTAGTCTGTCCCTGGCCCAGTGCATCATGGGAACAGGGCAGACCAAACTACCAAGCCAATTCTTTTACTGGAAAGGAAACAAGCTTCTGGGGACCGGTTTCTGGCATTACAGCCGTCTTCGGCCCGGCTTGCTTGAATCCTGATGGTGCAGTGAGCAAGGGACTCACATCTGAGCATACCCTTCCACGCTTATGGTGGACAAAACGATTCAGAAAAGGGGGTGGTGATGGACAGAGTATCTGAATTAAGCAGAACACTTCTACCCAGTCCAAAGATCAGGGCTTGATCCATCACCGTTTTTAAGCTCACTGCACCATCCCAGCTCAGAACCTGGCTACATGCAAATTAGTCTGTCCCTGGCCCAGTGCATCATGGGAACAGGGCAGACCAAACTACCAAGCCAATTCTTTTACTGGAAAGGAATCAAGCTTCCGGGGACCAGTTTCTGGCATTACAGCCGTCTTCGGCCCGGCTTGCTTGAATCCTGATGGTCTGTGTCTTGTCTTCTCCTGTCAGATTCCTTCTGACAGTGGTGGGTTTTTGGATACCGAGGCAGTTGCCTCATTACTCCATATTCATTTAGAATTTTTAAGTTGCTGTTTAGGTTGCCTTATTGATGTGTGACCCTTTGTCACAGTTGAAGTTGTATCACATGGTCAGCTCAGTGATGGGCCGCGGGTAGCGGTCAGTTGGGTTTGCAAAATTGTCAGCATGTTTCCTCAGAGAGTATCGTCTTTGTCTATCAAGTACCTTCGAATAGTTTTGATTTTCGGGTGACTGCCGCGGCGATTATGCCATCTGACAGTAAGATGGTTTGGTTTGTTTTGTCTGCTGCGGCCATTATGCCATCTAGCAGTGATCGGGTTTTGGTTGCTTGCCGAGGCGATTATGCCATCAGGGCAGCAGTAAGGTTTTGCGTATCTGCCGGCGTTTGCCTTCAGGCAGTGAGGAGTTTTTGGATGCTGCGTTTCCGTCTCAGCCTCGCAAGGTTAGCGCTTCAATGGGACGCGGATAGCGGTCAAATGGGTTTGTAGAGATATCTGCAAGTTTCCGGATCAGTGGGTTTTCTTTTTGATCCAGTCCTTTGTAGAATGTCCTGTTGAGTTTGAGGAGATGGTCGTCCAACATCTCGATGCCTAGGTCTCTGTGGAGGTCTGCTGTTCGTGTGAACATGGGAGCACCTGCTGCAATCCGTAAGGCCTTGCTCTGAAGTATTTGTTGGTCCTTCCGCAGCTGTGGGCGGCAGCCACTCCAGACTGGTGAAGCGTATGTCATAGTTGGTCGAATTATTGCGGTGATTACTCGCACCTTGCTCTGCATGGGCATCGACTTAGACTTCAGGAGTGGGTATAATGCAGCCAGTTTGGATGCTGCTTTCTGGCAGGTCTTCTCTATGTGGTTTCTCCAGCTGAGTTTAGAGTCCAGAGTCACCCCCAGGTAGGAGCTGCTGTTTTCCCATTTGACCTCATCCCCATTGAGGAGGATCTGCGGGTGTTTCCTGTTCAGCTCCCTGGTAAATAAGGTTGCTGTGGTTTTGCTTGTGTTCAGGGTGATCTGCCAGTCGCTGTACCATTCGGAGAGTCTGCAAAGCGATGTCTCCAGGTTCTTCGCCACTTCTTTGTCGCTGAAGGATTGGGAGATGACTGCAACATCATCCGCGTAAAGGGCAAGATCAGTCTTCTTTAGGTCAGTGGGCATGTCGTTTGTGAATATGTTGAAGAGGAATGGTCCTAGGATTGACCCCTGAGGCACTCCAGCTAGAATTGGGCGCGGTGATGAACATTCTTCTCGCACCGCCACGTGAAAGGTCCGTTTTGTCAGGTAGCTGGTCAGCAACTTGACCAGGTAGCTGGGAAACTTGAGCTTGATAAGTTTGTAGAGCAGAGCCTCATGCCATACTCGGTCAAATGCTTTGGCTACATCCAGAAAGACTACTTCAGTAGACTTGTTGATGTTGAATCCGTGGCTGATGATGTCCACCACTCTGAGGAGTTGGTGATTGGTTGAGTGGTCTTTCCGGAACCCAAACTGTTCTTTGGCAAGTAGGTTGTTGCTTGTCGCGAAGTCAACGAGACGGGCAAGGATAACTTGATGGTGCAGTGAGCAAGGGACTCACATCTGAGCATACCCTTCCACGCTTATGGTGGACAAAACGATTCAGAAAAGGGGGTGGTGATGGACAGAGTATCTGAATTAAGCAGAACACTCCTACCCAGTCCAAAGATCAGGGCTTGATCCATCACCGATTTTTAGCTCACTGCACCATCCCAGCTCAGAACCTGGCTACATGCAAATTAGTCTGTCCCTGGCCCAGTGCATCATGGGAACAGGGCAGACCAAACTACCAAGCCAATTCTTTTACTGGAAAGGAAACAAGCTTCCGGGGACCGGTTTCTGGCATTACAGCCGTCTATTGGCCCGGCTTGCTTGAATCCTGATGGTGCAGTGAGCAAGGGACTCACATCTGAGCATACCCTTCCACGCTTATGGTGGACAAAACGATTCAGAATATACAGTAAGGTGAAAGGAGACACTGGGATCTCACTGACACGTTTCTGCAGCCTAACAACTATGTATCGTACACTATGGGGAGAGACTAGCCTCTCCAGTGAGACCATGCATGAAGTTGACCAGTGTGTAGAGTAGGGTGTAAAAGACACTGCCTTTCCAATCACACATTTCCCCATGCTTTGCAGTATACATGGTGGGGTGGAGATGGTACACACCTCACATGTAAGACCTTAGTATTCCATAGTAAGTATAACAAGTAGAGGCCTCTCCACTGAGACATCTTCCCAGGAAAATTACCATATATTAGGTTGTGGGAATGTATTTGACTGTCCAGTCACAGCTTTCACCAGGATGACAGACACACAGAGTAGTGTGCAGGAAATCATTCTCCTCTCTACTAACACCTACCTCCAGAACAACATTGATGTGCAGTATGGTGTTAGCAAGGAGTGACCTCTCTACTGATACCTCTCCCTAGACCAATAGAGATATGCAGTGGAGCCTGGGAAGGGAGTGACCTATACACTAACACATCTTACCAGGGTGAGAGGTATCTGTAGTAGGGTTTAAGAGAAATATATTCCTCTGCTCATACCTCTTCCCATGCTGACAGGTATGCTTAGTAGACAGTAGGGAGGACGTGCCCTGTTTGTTGGTACTTCTCTCTTGCACGATGTCTTCCTAGTACAGTGTGGGGAGAGACTGTCCCCTCTCCTGTGACCTGTATCTTGGATGATGAGTATGCAAATTAGACTGTGAAAACCTTACTTCTCTGGTCACAGCTCTCCCCAGAATGACAGATGTACAAGAAAGGTGTGGGAATGAAATTACCTCTATGGTGAGATGTCTGTTTTGCATAACAACTATAGAGACTATGATGTTTAAATACACTGACCTGTGGGCCATATCCCCAGATTAATATATATGTAAAGGAGGTCGTGGGCAGCTAGGTATAGAAATGGAGTATCCTCGCTGCTCAGAACTGTGTTTTGGTTCATTGGTGTGGACAGTTGAATGTGGGGATACACTCATTTCGCCCTCAGGCTTCTCTTCTTGGGGACAAGTAGGTATGTACAGGGACAGACATCTTTATTGAAACTTCTCTCTAGAGTCACAAGCATATATAGTAACATGTGCAAAAGTCTTACCCTATCCATTATCACCCCCCCCCCACGAGCTGATAGCAGTGCATAGTATAATATAAGGATCTAGTGGCCTCTGTGCCAAAACCTATTTCTTGCATAAGAGGTTTCTGTACTACAGTGTGTACAAGGACTGATCTCGCTACTGACACCTCACTGTTGCATGACAACGTACGATAGTTCGGTATTCAAATAATGGACTTCTCCATTAACAAATCTCTGTAGCGTTAAAGATTTGTATAGTAGTCTTCTGCACTATCTGAAGATGAAACTGACTGTTTTAGTCACATCACAATCCTATATTAATATTCAAATCTATAACAAATATTAAGCAAACAAATCAGTAGTAACTTAAATATTTTTGTTACAATAATACAAATCAACAACATTGCAAATTTACAACAACTACATTAAAAAACTATATCAACAATTATAAAACAAACAAACCACCCAATTTTACAAATGTATGATGTCTTCATCACATTCTGATGAGCAGCAAGGTGTAGCTGCACCACCTCAGTCATCTCAGCCTAGCAAAGAGTCTTTGGTATGGCAGTTTTTTATTTGTGGCCAGCTGGCTAAAAAGTCTCAGCAAAGTTTCTCATGCATACATTTTTTTAAAAAGGAGTTCTCAAAGGCCAGCTTGGGCAGAGTTAGCTTGTGCTGCTGAACTGCACAGCTCTTAATGTGCTTCCACATCTTTTCAACTTGGATACACTGTGCCTGCTCAGGTACGCACCACTGAACAAGACAATAATCCTGCTTGTCTAAAGAAGGTTCTTTTTTGCTAGTTATGTAAGCAGATAATTATTTCCTTGGAGGCAAGTAGACATACACAGCACAAGCTTGCGCAAGATCACAAATGTCCTCCTATCCAATACAAACTTTATCACTTCTCCAATTAATAGCTTTTTCCTCACTTTCCATAAAGTAATTATTTCTTGTTTATTTCAAAAGTCAACAAGACTACTTTTTCTCCTCCATATATTTTCTCACATGGTAGTTTCTTGTTCACAACTTATGTTTTCTATTTTCCTCCTACAAAAAGACAACATAACCAAAAAGTGTAAAGGTTACAAAATAGTCAATAAATCATGTCATTTTTCACTATATTCTGTAACGTTTTCGACAACTTTAACCCACAATCACATATTTATCTCTAGTGTACCACTAACTTGTTATTCATTTTTCAAGAAAAATTCCACACCCGCACCCAGTGTATTTTTTTTCACAAATAAATTCTAACATGTCATCAAACCTGATTTTATAAACGTTTATAAAGTAACACATTCCTTTTGAGACACCTTTGTTAACATTGGGCACAGTGTTTCACTCTAGAAATAGCACTATCACAGCTCAAACATCTAAAAGGACTGAATATATATGTACAGTGAGGTTCATAAAAACACTAGGTCTTGTATTAACACATTCCACATGTATTGTTTTATAAGAGAAATACTGCTTACTTTACTTACAAATACATACAGTTGGAACACTTTATTTTTCAACACAATCTGCAAACCTTACTCACATCTCTCTACATTATAATGTGTACTTCTCAAAAGCTATATTAACACATCTACTCCTCCCCAAACAGCTTGTCACTCTTTTAACATGGTGTAGAAAAGGTGTATCTACATTAATGCACTTACTCACACTTCTCAACAAATTTCATGAAGTATACTATTGAATATCTGAACTTGGAGCTCTTTCTTAAATGCAGCTGAAGATACCATTCTCTTTCAGCTCCAAATTAAGTCACATCTGTTGATCTCAACTCAGAGACTTTCTTCTCCTCCAAAACACCATGGACAATCTGAGCTGTCTCTGGTTCTGCACCCAGTCACATCACATCATTTCTTTAACAATGTAATATGAATGGTAACTATTGGTTAAACCTTGGTCCTTTTTAGGTTGAGCCTGGGCAGCGCATGCGCTGCTCTGTGAGGCATGCTTTACTCAGGTAGGGACTTGAAACTCCGCCCATTTTCAGCCCATATTTTTAATTGACTTGTGTCATTGTCCACTGTAAACTGTGGCTGTTCATTGGTCAATAGGCTTAGTAGTCCCTCCTTCGTAACGCCTTGTCTCATTTTGAAACCTCCCATAGCGACACCGCCTGTTACGTGTGTTGTTACTTGGTAGGCTTTCATTACAGCCTCCGAGCACTATTTTCTCTAATAGCTTTGTCAGCACGCACTCTCCTAATGCTTTTAAAAAACAAAATGTATAGCATGGGCATTGAACGAATTTGCAATGCAACAGGTCTTCAATTTGCAAGAGTTTAAGCTATTGGCATTGTAAATGAAAATGCCTTTTATTTAGCTGGTTTAAAAACAATGCCAATAGATCAAACTCTCAAAAATGAGAGACATATTGCATTGCAAATGCTTGTTTTACTTCTCCTCATATGATCTTGTGAGACTCTTGCAGGATTGTAAAACACCTCATGGCAGGCCCAGTAATTTTCCATGCAGGTGTCGCAAGAAGCTCACTGGATCGCATGAGCCTCATGCGGCAAGTTTCACTCCCTGAATCTTCTGCTCTACTCTTGCAGGATCCTCTTGTGAGATCACAACACAATTGTAGGGAAATAGTAGTAAATGGGAAGCCCTAACCTCTCATCTAAAAACCCTCTGTTGGATAATGGGAATGCATATTGGAGTATGAGGATCCACTACGCTCTTCTTCAAAACCTCTTTCAATTAACAGCTATGGATGTTCTGGCATGTGCAGGAACTGACATCTCTGTAGAGACCCCTCTCTTGCATAACAAGTGTACATAGTAGGGTGTGTCATGGGATTGACATCCCTTCTTGGTGTTGGGATTGACGTTTGTGCTGCCTGGTAGACATCCTGCTTGAACAGTTTTGTTTACCCCAGTCTTTCCGAGGAGTGAGGATGCAGACCTGTCATAGCTGCGGCGGCTGTGGGCACCAAGGGATGCAGAGTAGTGATCCTATCAGATGCTTCACTGACCGCTATGCAGATCTTTGTTGACCTTCCCCATTCAAAGGTCGCTGGAAGGGCGATACTTCTCTCGGAAGGAAGTTTCACACTGCCTTAACTAGTCACATGACTGCTAGTTTAATGATGTAAGAGTCATTATAGTTAATCAACATAAAAATAGGACCACCATAAAAATCTATTTGTTAGTATTATAATTAAACTGTGTATTAGTTCCTCGAATAACCATGCCTATTTATTCAACTGTGTCAAGTCCTTTAGTAGCTGGTGTTGATTGGAATTTGTACTGACTCACCATCATTTTATTTATTTGTACTGTGCTCCTTATATTACATTTACCTCTCAGTAGCATAGCACATCGATGATTATTCTTATGATGGCTGCAGCAAGTTTGTCTCAGCCTTCACCTTTCTTGAACAATATAGAAGATCTAATCCTCTGGAAGGAACGGTTGAAAATGTTCACGTCACATACCTAACAGTAATAGGTGGTGAGAGATGCTAACAGCATATTTTGATGTAAGATATAGGGATACACGGCTGTAATATGTTTGAAAGCTTACCTGATCCCACTGTGAAATGAAGAGGGAAGCAGGGGAAGTTATATCAGCTATGTATCACATCATTTCCAAGAAATGAGAGGAACATTTTGAAGGAACAAATAATGTTGTACAAGAAAGACACAAATTCTTGAGTAGGGCACACAGAAACAAATTAGAAAGTGACACGTTGTATTGCTGTCTTGGGATTATCTTTGATGTGTGATTTTGGGCCACTGTGTGATTCATCCTTAAAGACCAGTTGGTCAGATGTACGAACAATTCTAAGATTTAGGAAAAAGATTTGTCACATAACCCTAACCTATCAGAAGCAGTTGAAATCACTAGAAGTATTGAACGCATGGCAATATGCGTGAAAGAAATGAAAATGTCCAATTAAAATGTACACTAAAGACCTGATCTAGATTTCAAAGGACGAGTTCATTTATCACAACCGTGACAGATATTCCATCTGCCAAATTACAAGTGCATTTTATCCAATGACACTTGTTATACAGAGGACGTTATTTCCTTTACATTTGTAATGGAGTAACCCATCTGCTGATCTCTAAATCATGTTAAAAGCAGAGGAAACCCAATCAACCCTTGTAGGCTTGGGCACTGTATAGTTAAGGTCAAAGTATGCTACAAGGGACTTAAGAAGGTAGTCAATCTTAGTTATGAGTTGTACATATGTAACACACTCAGAAGAATCCACAGGATATAAAACTTGGTACACAGTTGAAATAAATCAGTGGAAGGTAAAAATAGAACACACAGAGAAGGAAAATATATTCAGAAACATTTATATTTACTCATGGAACATAAGGTTGGGGAGACAAATACCAAAAGTGAATTAAAGCAATAGTTATGAACAGAGATAAGCAATAATTTCTCTACAGTTCACAACTGAAAACATCAACTCCTGGTGGATTTAACAGACATCCAAAATTAATTAATAAAGAATGGTCGTGTGTTTGTGCCAAAGCAACGTTACTGGAGATGATGGAAGTGTCACTCACAACTAAGATTGACTACCTTCTTAATTAAGTCCCTTGTAGCATACTTTGACCTTAACTATACAGATCTCTAAATCAGGCCCTAAAATACTATAGATAAGAAATATGTGGCAGTAAATAAAACAAACCCACACAAAAATAAGTAAATCCATGTGGAAGAGGTGAGGCGCAGCGTCCAGGGCAACTGAAGCTGGACGCTGGTGATCACGGTTCGATCCCCGGCTCCGGCGGCAGGGGTCTGCCCAGCACCATGTGACTGGGCAGACTGAGCAATAGCTCGCTTAATCTTCCCGAAGGCCCCCAGGGCCTTGACACCTCTGGGTAATTGTCCGTGCTTTACAAATACTGGACATTTGGACTACACAGAAAACTAAAGGGCAAAATGAGAAATGTAGACGTTTTCAGTGAGAAAACTGTACTCACTTCGCAAATAACCTTAATTACCCTGCAAGAGGTGTGACTTGTAGGACATTTAACACGATAAGGAAAGGTTGCCAGAGTGTAGATAATTTGAGAACAAGAAAGTACACACAATTTGCATGGAAGATGAAGAGAAGGGAAAATTAGTATTTCAAGTACAGTCTACGGAGAATAAACGCAAATCAACCTACCCCACCTGAAACATCAGTTTAGATGGCGTAAATGTTAGTGTTTAATGATTCATGTTCAGCTTATACCCAAATAGACAGTAACATCTTTAAGGAGAAATTTCATGTTAGAGAACACAGCCTGGAGCCCAGAGACACAAAGCCAGGAGGCTACAGTAAAGACCTGAGACCCTTAAAAATGTATGATAATAATGCATTACTTTCAAAGATAAATCTCATGCAGGTAAAATCTATGTTGCTAAACAAGAGTCCAATCTATTGGGTTGGGAACACCAAAAGGATCTGAGAATTTAAATTAGACCCTAACTATGAAGAGCAAGTCCTTTTGGTGGATAGGTTGTTTACTGGTTTACACATATATAAATCATTCCCAGAAGTATTTTCAGACAAATTAGGATTACTCAATAATTCCCTACACAAAATTACATTGAAATCAAATACCATACTAGTGCTACATAAAGTACATCTGATTCCCTTACTAATGCAAGAACCATTAAAAACTTCTAATGTGATCACCCTTGTGTAGAGGTATAGGTGGAAAGATACCCTCTACCGAGGATCAACAACATGCTCAGTATAATTCAAGTAGTGAACTGCTTTAGTGTGTTTGATGTATCCTTAACATACCACCAGGTTGCTCTACATCCAGAATCCAGCTCTCTCACATCTTTCATTACCTGCTTTGGTGCTTACAATATTGCAGGATGCTGTTTGTGTTAGCATCCGCTGCTGCAGTATTCCAAATGGTAATGATATACGTCATGCAAGGATATAGTGCCATTTAACACAGCTGTGTGTTGTTACAATTTGCATCAAGTTTAAAGTCTAAATATACCATATCATGTAAAATTAATTGTTGAATTGTGTTTATTCTTCAAACAATTGCAACCTGCCTAATTTGCAACGTACATGGTTTATCTGGTGGATACGATTCTTCCCAAACCCATTAACAAGTGCTTACAGTTAGGATTTCCCTACGTTCTTTGGAAAGAAGTTAACATATTGTAACCCTACTCATCCCACTCATCTGATACTTTTGAGGGAAGGAGATATGTTGTAATCTTGACTATATCATTATACCTTTCCGCCCTCTCCTTTTTCCATCCCCTTTCCATTATGGCCATTTTGAATGTTCGTTTGGATGTTATTTAGAATGTTGCTAACTGAAATGGAATATGTGGCAGTTGGCTCTGTGAGGAAAGCTTGATGACACTACAACAATAAGCTGTTCAACTACCTACTTGTCTTCTTTCATAGGTCAATAAAGGGGTCTAGGAAGACAAACCTGACTTAATACCTGTTCACTTATTCGAAGTTGGTCAAGGAGTGTGTAGAGCTGTGTGAGGTAGTCTAGTGGTTGGGGGGGCGGAGTCGTAGGAGGAGCAGGAACAGGAGGAGCCGGGGAAAGGAACTGGTCAGTTAGAGTAGGGACAGTGAGTAAGTAAGATGTATTGAATAAAGCTCTTGAAGATAAGCAATGGTGTCTGTGGTTACTGGTAGCTGGACGCTACAACTGGCGACGAGTTATTTTCTCTTCTTGGTCCTAAATCTAGATTGAAAGCCACCAATAGTGAGTGTTTGTCCATATAGGATTGAAGTGGCTGGAGAGACCATGTTCCTTTTCCAGTTACTTAAAAAGAATTCTGAAATTGGTGTCTGGTGGAACTTAGATGATACTGAGCATCCAGGAATGGATATTTTTAAAGGGGTGATATTAAGACTGTCTTCAGTAGGTTGGGAGACAAATTAAAGCACTAATAATGGTTGTCAGTTCGGAAAACCATACCCGGCAATGTGAATGCTGAAGCAAGCTGGCATGAATCTAGTACGCCTTCCCCCACGTATCACATAAATGCATAAATATGAGATACATGATCTCCATGATGAACACCCACATGTATACTATTTTGAAGCTGTAGTTCACTTTTTATAGTATTTACTTATTTAGATTTACAGTGGCATTCTGGAGTAGTTCTCTTCTTAGTTCTTAGTTGTTACTGATAAGAGGCCAAACTATACATTTTTCCTTAGAGTACCTATTACACTTGATTTCCTCAAAGTATTGATGGGAAATGCCAGGCCATGGGTACCTAATTGGGAAAATAACTTTGCTATTGCTGAGCTTATTAGTCCTATTTCTAACCAATCCACATATCTTGCATTAGGTTTTTTCACTTGAAAACTAGCTTTTATAATAGCTATGACTGTTGAAAGGAATTTGTAAAATTCTGTGTCTGTTAGTAGGCACAATGCTTAATCTTGTTCCGTATGCAGCCTAATCTGGAATTTTTCTTCATGTTGTCTGATTTTTACATCATGCATTGTATTTTTCTTCAGGTTTTCTTATCTATTCATTGCAATCCACTAGGAGTTATTTTTGTGCACTCTACTGAAAAGAAATATTTTAGCCCATTGTTTAGATAACGCCTACAGGCTTCAGGTAAAGCACCAATGTTTTATAGCTTTGACTTCTCTCAAAATTAGGCAGTGTTCACAATAGTGGCAGCTCGCTCATGTAGGCTTTTAGCCGTAGCACCACCAGATTTATTTTCTACAGGTCTGATGATCTGGAGTTGTTGGTGTGCCATAAGGTGGGGGTGGTGTAGCACAGCTCTGTACTGTGAAAGACAGGAAAAATGCATTTAAATTGTGTAGTGGCAGATCAGCTTATCACATTTTTACAGTTTGTCCTTTATTGTGGAGTGAGTAAAGTACTTCTAAATAAACACCTCTGGCTTGAAATTAAGACCTTAAGCTTGTTAGCAGACCCTCAAAGTTCAGCCAGCCCATGGAAAGTTCTGTGGGGATACCTATTGTTGTGTGGTGATAAACCACATTGCAAGCCACACACTGTCATTCATGCGATGAGTGTGAGTGCCATACCTGTTGTGTGGCTAGGAGAAACTAACCAGAAGAACACAGTCTGGTCCAGTGATGGGGAAAAGTGTGAGCATAGAAGATGGTTAAGTAAATAAAAGTCTTGATTAATGTAAGTTCTGGGTTGTGTGTGCATGCCTTTGTATCTTTGTATGCCAAGGTGAGCCTGCCAAATTGTGTGGGTTTGCATGACTAAATGCCTCCTTGTGTGAAAGTCTGTGAATTTGTGACTGTCCGAGTGAATGTTCCTTATGGACCTAGGAATCTTGGTCATCATAACACATAATACTACAGGGAAACACCCCTTACAAAGCTGAGATTACAATGCAGTGCCTTTTCCATACATCGCTTACCACACAATCAGCCATATTCATCAATCTCCCGTTTTGCGAGGCCCTAATAGCGAATTATATCGATTCGCTATTAAGGACTCGCAAAACGGGATTCATGTAGGATTAGCAAAAATTATTGCGATTCCTACTGATTCCTTATTTGCGATTAGCAAATTGCTAATCGCAAATAAGGAAAAACTCCCCATTCATTCCTATGGGCCCAAAGATTGCGATTTGAAGGGTGCCAGGGGTGTCCAAAGGACACCCTGTAGCACCCCTCAAATGTACATTTGAACAGGTGTTGCGCACACACATGTCCAGAGGACATGTGTGTGTGCAACATGCAAAAGTAAAAAATGCACAAAAGTGCTTTTTACTCGTTTATCGCAATTTACCACGAAGTCAGATTTCGTGGTAAATTGCGACCAAATATTGCGAATTCGCAATTTGTAATAGGGTGATGAATTGCATTTAAGGAATCTCTATTAGAGATTCCTTAAATCCAATTCCTCGCAAATATGCGAGTTCGCAAATAGCGATTTTTGCATTTGGGATGATGAATCCCAAATGCAAAAATCGCACTCGCAAACGGCCAGGTTCTCAGAATCTGGCTATTTGCGAGCGCAATTCAGGTTCATGAATATGGCTAAATGTTTTTACCACAAATTCCCTCTACAACTCGAGCCTTTATCCCAAATATTCTTACAACAAATGCCTTTAAAATGCAAGGTAAGTGTATATATAAGGTATGTGTGTGTGTGTGCGTGTGTGTGTGTATAAATGTGTGTGTATATATATATATATATATATATATACACACACACATATATACATGTATAGATATATATGTGTGTATATATACATATATTTATATATTTCTTTAGGGACTAGAGATGGGTGATGGGTTGGGAAGGGTGTTTTTAGGGTTTTGGGGTGGGAAGTGGTATTGGGTGGTAAGGGTGTTTTAGGGTTATGGGGTAGGTAAGGGTGTTTTTATGGTTTAGGGTTTGGGAAGGGTATTGGGTGGTAAGGGTGTATGTAGGTTTATCGGGTGGATAAGGGTATACAGTGGTAAGAGTGTTTTAGGGTTTAGGTGTGGGTAGGGGTATTGGGTATATAGGGTGTTTTTAAGGTTTATGGGTGGGTAAGGGTATTTGGTGTTAAGGGTGCTTTTGGGGTTTAAGAGTTGGTAAGGGAATTGGGTGGTAAGGGTGTTTTTATGGTTTAGGGTTGGGTAGGGGTTAGGGTAGTAAGGTTGTGGTGTTTTTAGGGTTTCGGGGTGGGTAAGGATATTGGATGGTAAAAGCATTTTTAGCTTTTAGAGGTGGTTAAGGATATAGATTGGTAAGGATGTTTTAGGGTTTAAGGTTGGGTAGGGGTATGGGGTGGTAAATCTAATAAAAAAATTGGGCTTTGGGGATTCCCCCTATTTTAATAAATAAGATATATGTATTCCTTACTTTGTTTTGTAAAGGCTAGTGTGGTAAAAGCATAAGCACACTAAAGGCTTGTGTGGTAAAGATAATGCATGTTAAAGGCATTGTGTGGTAATAGAAATGCATTGTAAATGCATGCATTGTTAAGTCATACAACCAGTACCGCACCACGCAGGCACTCTGGCATGATGGCACCATGCCTGGCATGATAGGTACCATACTGGACATATTGGTCCATCTGCTGCTCTAATGGTGATCATTTATGGTATATTGTTGGAATGCTTGGCAATTCTGGACAAATTAAAGGCATCTTTAGCATTTTAGAGCCCATCCCTGTCACAATGATGGTACTTTGTGGAATATTGCAGGCATCTTTGGCATGATGGTGCCTTCCGTTATCTGAAGGATAGAAATTTGTGGTATCTTGTTTGTGTCCTTGGCAAGATGGTAAAGATCTCTGGCATACTGTTGTTAAATATTGGCATATTGTGGAAAAGATGGTGCCCAATGCTGACAAAATGCTAAACAGGGCACAATGCTGGGCGTCCTCTCAATTAGTGGGCATCTTTGGCATGATGGGCCAGCTATTAGCATGATGCTGCTAACATCCATTTGTGTATTGTGGACATTCTTGGCATTAGGCAACCCATTTGTGATGTAATGATGGCCTTTCTTGTTGTATTATGGACCTTTATGGTGTGATAGTGTCTTTCCATGGCATAATGCTGATCATGATATAATAACCATCATTGACAAATTGTGGGCATTAATGACATAGTTGTGGCCATCCCTAGCCTAGGAATGACCTTTCTGGCATATGATGGTAAACCATCTACATGGATGCTGGAATATGTCCATGTGTTGCACCAGTATGTGTGTATGAATAAAATGACAAGCTGGTGAGTAGAGACAAAATGTGTAGTTTCTGAAAAATTCAGATATTTCTAGGCAAAAATATTTTTTCATGAACATAAAAATATTTGAATTAATAGAGTGTGTTTTTCGAAAATTGAAAAGCTCATATTTAAAATATTCTTTGGAGGGAAAGGATGTAACATTAAGGGGATTAGAATGTAGAAGTGATGAGAATGCCACATACGTATGAAAAATGATAGCACATGTCAAAACGCATGTCATGCCTGTAATTCCTAAGTCTCTTTATTCAACTTTTATGGAAATTGTGTTGAAAATGCACTATTTTGCATTTTGGCTGGGTGAACCCACAACATAGCTAAAAATGGTTAGCATTGAAACGAATGGGAATATTGATCACTTCCTTTCTAAGGCCTAAGCTTTTTTCTTTTTTTTGTAAATGTATGCGAAAATTATATACAGTAAAATGCATTATTGGTCGCTGTTTTTTGGTATCATCTGAGACATGGCATGTGCTGAAAGTGTGTTTACATACATTAAATAGTCTTGTTTGCTGCCTCCTGTTTGGTCATCGCTTGCTGGCTTCACTTTGGCTTCACTTAATGTTTATTTGTTTCCTCTGTCCCTAGAGCATGAACCAAGTACTGCTTCCTTTTTTTTGGTGTGTCCTTCGGCTGCTTCCATTTGCTTCTCTCGGATGTTGTTTCTTTAACTTGTAGCACTTCATAAGTGTGTATGTGTTTTTAGGTTGCCTCGCTCCTGGTTTTGCTCTTTGCTGTTGTTTTCACCACTTGGTTCCTGCGTTTGTTCCCTCTTACTTTTCATCCTTTCCTCTTCTACTCTTTGGTGCATCATAACTAGACCAGCAGGCCATGTCTCTTTTAACAATGATTTCAAAATACTGTAGTGGCTTTGTGCTATCACTATTAAATAATCATCATTTAGTTTGTAACAAAGTGATTTTTTGGTAGTGTTTCATGATTTAATGGATGTCTTGGGCACTATTAAAATGTTTTATGCAAAAATCAGGGTGTGTTTTAAATTGTTTATTTTTGGTGCAATTACGAGTGAATAGAACATTCTAGTGTAAAAATAACATTATATTGTAAATGGCTTTTTTGCCACTCCTTTTGCACTTCCTCCCATAACTTTAAGTGTACATTGTAACAAAGATACCGTACTATACAATACTATACGATCTCAGGCCAAACAATATCATATCATATTATACCTTGGCAAGCCATACCATACTATACAATGACAAACCTTACTATACAATGACAGACCATACCATACCATACAAAGACAGGTCATACCACGTTGCACAATGACAAGCCATACCATTCGATAACCATACTATACCATGACAGTTCATACCATACTGTATCATACCATACCATACAATGACTGGCCATACTAAAGCTTCATATTAAACAATGACATATACTATGTCATACCATGACAGTTCATACCATACCATACCATACCATACCAAACGACAGGTAATACCATACTGTATCATGTGCTAACACAAAGAGATGATAGACGGAGCGCTGAAACTTTTCAGACACTCACCCCTAGTCATGGATCTGGGTTGAATCCATCATTGTTTTTTGGCTCACTTCGCCACCCCAGTTCAGATCCAGCTATATGCAAATCAGTCTTGACCCTGTGCCTCATGGGAAAAGTTCTAAAGGAAAGACAATGGTTCCTGTGGAATAATATAACCTATACCTGTAATAAAATGCACAATCGCGATACAGAGGGTTTAACTAATGCCAGAAGGCGAAGGAACCAGAGATACCAATTCAGTATAACATACTTTATACATTTTCAAGGGAGACAAAAATATATATACATTGTTCCAATTCTATTGAAAAAGACATTTGTGTATAGTGTCCCAAGTGAAACGGGAACCTAAACCTAAGTGACAGTGTGATTTCTATGTACAAGGTTTCCACAATTGATACAAGTCGACCATTATCAAATAAATTCAATGTGAACCGCATCTATATACAGTGATATGCGCTGGGTAATGGTTTGCATCTTCTGTTTGTCGACTGCATTTCGACTCTCTAATCAGTGTGGGGTCTCTTCAGGACTAATGATGTAGGGACATCTGAAATTGCAATTGCGCAGCCTCGTGAGAATGATGTGCCACACGTGAAAAAGAAAAGAAGTTAATATTCACATGAGGACCCGTCGGGGTACTCAATGTGAGGGAAGGCTGGCAATCAGAGGATGTATATCGACCTAACCGGCTCCTCGAATAACACGCTCCAGCCGTAGTGATCTTACAGTTCCCTTGATTAGGAACGTTGAAGGTGGGGACGGAGATGGAACAGTGTCAGTGCACTGGAATTATTCCAGGATCATGGATTTGTGTAGCTACGCGGGACGGAGCTCCGGGTGTGTTTTCTCCAAAGCCGTCTGAGACAGCTTTGTGTCCGGGTACGATGACCATGGGAACAGTTCAGCCCGAACTGCCAAGCCAGGTCTTCCCTGGACCAGACCGAGACCAGTTTGAGGGAACCAACCATCATCAGCCTGGCTAGCTTGAATCCAGGTGCAAAGTGAGCAAGGGACCCACATCTGGGCATAACCTGCCAACTTTGAGCAAACAAAGCCAACACAAGGAGATGATGGACGGAGAGCTGAAACTTTTCAGACACTCACCTCCAGTCACAGACCTGAGTTGAATCCATCAGCGTTCTTTAGCTCACTTCGCAAACCCAGTTAAGACCCAGCTATATGCAAATCAGTCTTAACCCTGTGCCTCATGGGAACAGTCCAGCCCAAACTGCCAAGCCAGGTCTTTCCTGGACCAGAAACAAGAATCCCAGGACCGGCTTCGAGGTAACACTCCTCATCAGCCAGGCCAGCTTGAATCCAGAGGCAAAGTGATTAAGATACCATAATGGCTTTGTGCTCTCGCTATTAAGTAATCATGATTTAGTTTGTAACAAAGTGATTTTTTGGTAGTGTTTCATGATTTATAGGATGTCTTTGGCATTATTAAAAAGTTTTAGGCAAAAAGCAGGGTGTGTTTTAAATTGTTTATTTTTGCGCAATAAGAATGAAATGGAACATTCTAGCCTAAAAATAACATTATATTTTAAATGGCTTTTTTGTTTGTTTTGCCACTCCTTTTGCACTTTCTCCCATAACTTTAAGTGTGCATTGTAACAAAGACACCGTACTATACAGTACTGTACAATGTCAGGCCATACAGTATGATATCATATTATGCAATAGCAAGCCATACCATACAATACAATGACAAACCATACTATACACTGACATACCATACCATGACAGTTCATACCATACGGTATCATACCATAGCATACCATACAATGACAGGCCATACTAAAGCACACCTTATTAAACAATGACATAAACTATGTCATACCAAAGTTATCAATCATATTATATTATTATTTGTAATATATATATATATATATATATATATATATATATATATATATATATATATATATATATATATATATATGTATATGTATATATATATATATATGTGTGTGTGTGTGTGTAATATATATATATATATATATATATATATATATATATATATATATATATATATATATATATATATATATATATATATATATGTAATATATATACACACACATATATACATCTATATATATATGAATATATATATACAAATATATATATTTTTTGCACTACATGTCTAAATACTATTTACAAAGCCAAAAAGCCAATAGATCTTGCATAGGCGAGACATGTTGGCTTTTCGAATGCTTGTTACAAAATGTTCTCTTTGGTGTGGGAGGCTGGCGGACGAGGACCTCAACATGCCTGGGGAAAAATGACTTATGTGCATCACTGATTAAGCGCAATTCGGGCCGGTAATTATGTCCCACAACTTTCAAAGTTCAACAGCTGCTCAGTGGGTGACACAAAGACTTCGCACAGAAGGGAACACACGTTTTGGTACTTTTGGAAAGGGATATTCTTTCATGTTACGCGGAGGGCCCCTTGCAGTCACATTGTACACATTTCGCCTCTGTAAGGAAGCACTGCTAATTCCCAAGCGAAATCAGCTTGTCTGAAAGGGCTGGACTCGATTTCCACAGCTTTCAGCAGGTCTTGTAAGCTGATCCTGGGGCAGATAAGCAAGCTTTGACAGAATAGTTCAAGAAGGATTAGCAGAGTTGAGCTCAAGGTCAACCTGACTGCACAGCCTGTTCTCGGTATTCTTTATTGCAGCACTTTGCCTACTGAGGCACTTCAGTGTTAAGGAAGAATGGAGGCTCTCTCTCATGACTAGGAAAACATTACTTACCTGTAATAATGAATGTTTTCATCGTTTGACATTATCAAGTACAAGCCGCAAAAACGTGAGGCATGCGTCCTCCTCATTCTGGGTGTGGGCAGGGCTAGAGATTGACACTTGATCACAAAGACCATTCGTGCTCTGTGCAGGTAACACAACTGGCCCCCACTGCTGCAACATCAGCTCCCACCCTGTGAAACTCACGATGCCTGGTACGGCCAGTCCGGCACTGAGGATCCCCTCCCCCAAACTTTGGGACTCTGAAGTGCCCTGGGCCCTGCAGACCAGGTCCCAGTGCATGTGCACTGACCACTCAAATGCATTTCAATTGGCTAATACCAAATTGCAAAGGTTAACTTCCCAATAGGTCCCTACTATATATATAGCACAGGGTGTACCTAAGGCTTGTAAATTGAATGTCACTAGTGCACTGCAGTGCACAATTGCAGTGACAAAGCAAAAAGATGGTTCTAAGCCTCCTACTGCAGCCTATTCAGCAGCTTTTAAGATGCAAACTCGACATGGCAAAATAATTTGTTTTAGCAAACCCAGACATTCTTTTTTTTTAATTCATAAGTCACCCCTAACGTAGGCCTTAGTATAGCAGCCCATAAGGCTGGGTGCTATATATTAAAATGAAGGGCATGTTTCTCCATTGTCATTTTCACTGTAGAAAGACTGGTAGTCCCATTGCCTAACACAGGGTTCCATAACCTCAACCATCAAGTGCTAGCTTCCATTAGGGACCACCAAATATAGTACTTTCGTGTTTCAAATTGATTGTTAAATTAAACCTACGGTAGTGCTAAAGTCGGATTTAAGGCAACATTTAATATAAAGGCGACTTTAGAAAGTCACTGCTTTCTTGCCCCAGAGTTCTAGTAGCCATCTCTAATTAACTACAGCAGTTGTCACCTAAGACAGCCTGCTGCCATCCTGCCAGGAGGTGTGCATGGCCTGCTGGAAAGGGGAACAAAAGGCCTGTTGGTTGGAGGAGGTGTAACCTCCTACTGGCAGGATGGCCAGAGGTCCATGGTTGCAAGTGGTCAAGCTTCAAAGGGTTATCTGTATGCCATAGCCAAATGTGAATAACTTGTTAGCCTGCCCTCTCCTTTGTCTGGGGAGAGGGCTGGCATCTCTTTCAGAGAGAGAAAACCTGTTGCTGAACTAGTTTTCCAGGAGGAGTTACTCTTTATACTGGACACATCTCAGAGGTGTGCCCATAGCTCTGAACCAATAGAGAAAGGTTCTGACATCCTGGATTTGGGCAGAGTGGCGCAATGAGGAATTGTTTAGTGCAAATCTCCTAGGAAATTATGTAAGAATGGGCATAGTTGCCCATGGGAATTATTTACTTCCTAGGTTAGGGAGTCATCTCTGCCCACAAACTTGACTCTGGAATAAACGTTGCACCTCTGGCTACCAGCCTCAGAACACTACAGGAAACAGAAAGACTGGAAGAAGGACACGGCACCTGCAGAACCTGTGCACCTCAGAATGAAAAGCCGCACCAGAAAGACATAAAGCAGCAAGGGAGATTACAGTATTGAACTGTTATTTTATTTTGTCTTTATCAAAAGTTTTTTATGGCAACAAAAATACTACACAATATATACACTTTTTCTTGTAGTATTGGACACCTTATGTTTTTTACATGGGGAAACACACTACCATGTGAAAAGAATGCGGTTATAACATAATTCATTCATTATAACAAGTATTCAAACAATGATACAAATGAAGTGGTGTCGTGCGTCGACGTTTCGGTCCCTCGTTGGTTACGACAAATCCATAGGACCATCATCAGGACTAGTTGCACATATATATCAACAACCTCCAGCTGGAGGTGAAGAAGACTGCGATGGTTAAGGTAGTTCAAACAATAATAACGACTTTCAAACGCGTCTCCAATCGACGTTTCAAATGAAATAATCAATCCAGCCGCAGCTTGGTCACTGGCAAGAGGCGTAAAAGTCCTTTATTCAATCAGTTTTGCTCCAAATTCCCAACACTCTTCCAAACGAATTTCAATTTCAATTTCAAGTTGGCGTCTTTGATATAATCATTGATCCACAGGCAGTGACTTAATCACTAGCCATGGAAATGAAGCAACCGCGTCTTTCTCTCCGTCTATCGTAATGCGAGTGACTGATATGTATTGAAGAATATTATGAAAATCATTCCTATGGGGACAAATTGTGATTGTGTTATTGATTATACCCAGTCCTTGTGGGATTATTGGGTGGCTCTGTCCTATTAGGCACCAGAAAGACTGCACCTGCTGAACCAAGACAGGATGTCAGAAAAAGAAGACTGTTTCTGTTGTCGTGGAGAGAGACCTCAAGGTCTGGACCTGCTCCCACTTGTGTAAAGGATCAGTGAGGGGTCTACAAGGACTAGTGTTCTAGCCTTCTGTTAAGCTCCAGGGACACAAAAGCTAACAAAGTCCTGCATCTGAAATTTGCCCAACTGGCCAGTTACCACTGGATTTGCCCTGCACTCCACTGGTGTAGTCTTGAAGATTAAGTCCCAGCCACCCTATATATGCCCCCAGGTCTTGGACACTTGATTGGGGCTAGAGTGTACTCTGGCTTCTAAAAAGGACTGCAATTTGAGAGCCTAAAGCTCAAAGATAATGTTAACTACCTCTACTCAGCTCCCTATTGTTGACAAAGTCTTCCTAGGCTGTTGGCTACAGTTTGAACCAGCTGAAAAGGTTCGTAGGTTTTTGGATAGGCTTGAACTCCTGTTGAGAACCAATGCTCATATTGGACTCCTGGATTTTCACCTGGGCCCTGACGTCCAGCCGGATCCAAGCTACAGAGGCCCCATCTCCGAGCCCATCAAAGAGAAAAAAAAACAGAAACAAAAAACGTTTTAAGTGTGGAGGTAAAAATTTGAGTCGGACCAACCTAGCCCCTACACCTGACTGGCATTCTTTCGCGGTTGGCCAAGAGCTTTGACTTTGTCACAAACCATCACCTTTAAGGCTCATTGTCTTTTGCAGCAAGTGAAAATCAGTGATTTATAAAAAACCTTTTGAGTGAATTGCAGTGATTTATAAAAAGCTTCAAAAATCATAACTCCGGTTTCCATCAGATATTTGACATTTTGGTGACTACATATAAAAATAAATACTATTTTTACACACTGATGTGAGGTTTTAATGTGTCGTATTTCTTACTCATTAGCTATTTTGCTACTTCTAAATGCTTTACACTTGATTTCCAGTGTGTTAAGCTTGATTACTCTGTACCACAACTACCCATTACTGAGCAGAGGTTTGATTTATCCCCTTCGATGCTGATGACGAGCTCAGCTCGTCATCAGCCACGGTGGTCGTGTGCGGATGACGAGCTGAGCTCGTCATCTAACGCGGCTTTTGGAAAAAAGCAGCGTAGCGGAAAAATAACCGCCGCAGCGATGCGGTTAAAGAAACCCAACTTGACATGATTCAGAATAGTGACAATATTACTTAGTGAGTTCCTACAACCACCCCATCTTGTAATCCACTTTCTCACAATACAGCTTTAGGTCTTGTGAAACGTCGCATGCTCTGTGGAATAGAAGACCAACCGTGGTGAAATGCTTGAAAGGACAGTTGTAGGGACTGATTTAGATTTTGGTGGACTGGTTCCTCCATCACAAATGTGATAGACATCCCGTCCACCTTATTACACGTGCATTTTATCCTATGACACTTGTAATAAGGCAGATGGGTTATCTGCCTCCTCACGTTTGTGATGAAGTAGCCCATCCACCCAAACTCTAAATCAGGTCCTAATTGGCTTTTAAGATTCCAGTGGCCAATCTAAGCAGTTTGTCAAGATTCCACATTTAGTCTGTGGTGTCTGCAGATACAATACAATGACTTCAAGAGATATGTTACAAATACTACATATAGAAGCTTCCCTCTTGTCGATGGAGCTTGCACGGTATTGAGCTCCATTGAAACGAGGGATGCTTATGGCACGGTATAACTAGCATTTTTATTAGACCATACGATGCATGCATTTACCTGTGTTTTTAAATAACACTGCAGTGCCAAGGTATCCCTGTGTTATCTTCCACCTTGCTTCATCTGCTTGAATAGCTGTGGCTCGAAAAAGTTAGCAGCTGTTGAGTGGAGGTTGCTGGCTGGGGTGTAGTGTGGTACTAGAGTATGTAAGTAGTTTTTGCCCTTTTTCCCAGTAGGCTCTGTGGACGGTGTATAGAACCATACATTTTGTCCTGATTTTGACTAATTGCCAGTGGGCAGCTTTCAAAACAAGCTTGATGTGGTCTCGTTTGATGCAGTTTTTTTATGACCTGGTTGTCAGTGCAGCTGTCACCAGACAATTATGTGAGCATCACTAGAGAGGGGCATTTTCTCCACTCCCATGTTGGGAGCCATAAGTATAAGTTTTGATTGGGCAAAAGTTGCGTGCTTCCACAAAAAAAGTGCTTGCCCTCCAGGCAGCTGTGATCTTTTTGTTTGTTTACCCAGCTATCTAAGCTTGAACTTTCAAGAGCACACACATGGCATTGGAATGCTATTAACGTATCTTAGGTAACTAGATAATTTATGTTCGTTTCCCTGCCAGCAGCATTGATGGGAGGAGGGCAGACATTAACCTTCATGGATTTTTAGGTCCGACTTGACAGTACAACTGTCTCCTGACTTTTTAACCTACACTAATATTATCCTACAAGTCTTTGCTTCCACACAAATACATATTATTCGACTAAGAACTGACTGTGCAAGGCTCGTGTTGCCCTCCGACAGAGCTCAAGTGCTCACATTCTTTGGGATGAAATGCAGGTTTATGCCATAGCCTGTCTGGAAAGAGCATGGAAGGGCTACTGCTGAAGCACAGCAGAGCGAAGGGGTCATTGAAAACCTTCACCTTCCCCAGTTTGCATCTCGGTGAACATTCTTACAAATAGAGGGGTCTGTGTGCTACACTTAACAAGGCCAGAAACCTCAACTGAAAATCGAGCTCTGTGCACAGAAATGTGCAGACCTGTCCACATTACTGCTACAAACAGTTCACTGTGTTGGGCAAACTCTCTCTAATGCAGTAAAATTAAGAAATAATATGCTGTGAAAGTGATTTACGAGTGTGGTTAAATTGCCAGATTTACAAAGAAATAGCTCAGGTCCTGGGGAAACCTCTAGAGTCCCGTCAAAGGCGGACCTGGCCAAGATTTAAAATGCACCTTTTCATACATGACATTTAGTATGTGTACGTTGGAGACCAATATGTCTTTTATAAAACAGCACTGAGTTTTAAATACAGCATGAGCGCGGGCAGAGGGTTTAAAGCGGCATAACCTTTTCCACGACTCCAGAATGCTAACCAATCGTGTGATGATGCCTATGAAAAAGGGATTTTAGTGAAATGTGTTGTCGGTCGGCATCCGTGTTAAATTTGATAAAGTCTCACTGCCAAAAAGGGCTTATGGTGGAGGTTTGATGTACAGTGTATGTAGCGAGCGTGGCAACACATTCACATAGTTGGAAACTACTCTCCCCTCCCAGAAAATGTCATATGCACAGGCCCATCCATTTACCATTTGTAAGCAGAGTTAAGGAGACTTTTGGGTGATAGTTTAAACAGATTTGATCGTATTAAAGTTGGTTTATAGTTCTATTTAGGTATCGCCTGAACATCGTCTTTGAAGCTGGGGAACCAGGCTCGAGTCTAGCGGGAGGCTTATGCATCCTGTGATTCTGGGCACATCACGTATTCATCCCTGCCTTGAAATGAACGTGTCCGTCTGTAATGCAACTAATGCTCAGGTAAAGCGCTCTGATACCTTCGGGTCGAGTTTGCGTTATATAAAACTGCAACAAAAAAAGCTTAAAACGGGCTTAGAGCCCGCCCCATACTTACCATTGGTTGGTTCTGACATCATTCATGGTTCTTGTTGGTCAGAACATCCTCTTCTCCCCAGCTTTCTCCTGAGGGGCTTCATGTATTTTCCCTACCATGGAGCATTGACCAGGTACAGCTTTCTGTCTGCGGCCAGCGGCCTTCAACTGGTCGCTGGATTCTACAGATAATGTTTTTATTTTTTACTTTTTACATGCACTCTTATACAGTGCTTGTCTCTGCAGTCTCTCTCCTTTACCTCCACCCACCCACCTCCTTTTGTCTGTTCTTGCCCCACCTTCCTACTGCTATCTGTTGTTGCTTTCCCTTCCGCCCCGCCTCCTGCAGTCTTTGCTTGCTTTCCCACCCCACCCTCCTTCCCTTGTCTGTGCTTGCTTTTCCACCCTACTGCCCTTTTCTCAGTGTTTGTGCCTGATTTTCCATCTCGCCCGCCCATCCTCCACCCATTGCCCATCCTTTATTTACCTGTCTTCCAGCAGTCCATTCTTGATCTCCCACCTCCCCCTGTCCATGCTTGAAACACCATTATTCTTCCCTTGCACACCTCTATTGTTGCTTGCCCCCCCACTCTGTTTTTACATATATTGCAAAGCAGCATGTGTTGCTTTGCAACATGGCTTGAAGAAAAAAAAACCACTATGATTGTAGTCAATGCTGGCCTTGTCATAGCACTTTTTAAACTTTAGGGCATGTTGCACAGCAGCCCACAATACTATGCAACATATATAAAAAACATTGACAAAGCCAATAGATGGCACACAGGCTAAACCTTTTTCGGTTTGATAATGCTTGGTTAATTTAATCAGTGATTGGGGGGTTAACATGTGTTAAAGATGCAGTAATATGGAAACTATTTGAAACAAAAACAAAGGTTGCTTTATTCTTTCCTGTTTCCTTTGCAGAACCAAGATTTTTTCTTTGGCAGTGCCACTTGCACTACCATGTGTGTCTCTAAGGCTAAAGTCCGCTTCTTTAAGGTTCATCAGAAGTGGGCACTGAATCCTAAAGAACAGAGTTTAGAACATTAAAATATTATATTAAATGCTCATCAAAATTGGGCCATCCGTAGATTCACAGTATCATGGTCATGCCTATTTCAATTTAGTTTAGCTCCAGTAAGGTTATAAAGCGGAGATGTTCAATGTAAGCCCAAGTGGGCCAAATCCATGCCCAGATTTTATGTCTCACCTATCAGACAGCTTTTAATTGTCTGTAGGAGAAAGCCTTTTGGGAACCTATAAAAAAAATGACAGGAAGCTTGGAGATGGCTCATTGTTTACCATTTGTTGGCTATCTTGTCACTCTCATTTGCTTGCTTCTCTTCCTATGGCTTACCTTCTTCTTCCTCTTTTTGTCACTCCCCTGGAGAAGAGCCTCCTTACCATCCTTTTCACAGACAAACTTGTATCCTTCCCTGCTCCATACAGAGAACTACTTTTTGTTGGCACTCCATGATAGTCCATGTGTTTTCTAGCACTCTCCCGCATTTGCTGCCTACCCCCCAAATTCTCTCTCTCATCTACCACATCTCCTAATAGATACCCAACCAACGAGCTCAGGGTTACTGCCTTCTTCACACACACTGGCGCTTTTTAATAATTTTTGTAACCACTTCCATCAACTGTTGCACCCCGACCCACTCCCCTCTACTTTCCCTAAACGCTCACTCCACCTGCTCCTTCGTTAGTTCCCAACCCTTCGTTGTCTTTAAACACTTAAATTCAAATTTCACGGATTGCCAAACAGCTCTCGTTGGCTGCCTGGCAGCACCCCTTACACAAATGTGCATCTGTGAAGGTAAACATTAAATGTTATATCTACTGTTCCAAGTGGCATAACTAAAATAGTGCCCACGTCATTCAGAAGGCACATGCATGCATATGTCATCATGCATGCATGCCTACAGAAAGATGCACCTGAATGACATCATGACACATGTGTGCTCATGCATGCATAGCATCATCGCTTTTTGCCAATAATGGGCAGCAACGGTAAAAAAGTATTGGCAAATCCAATAGGTGGTAAAGGCTTTGACACTTCTTGGTAAGGATTACCACTGACTATACCATTGAGTACCATTGAGATTCACTGTAGTTTAATCTTTTTTAATTTGGATAGCTTAAAGATGTGGTATGAATCCAGGGGTCCTGGACCTATGTTGGAAACTGCTAGCCTACAGGAAAAAACATATCTCTGTTGTTGGTGAGCTCTCAATGTCATTACCAGGTATAGTGAGAATATTAAAAAGTAAGCTTGCCCTCACCAAAATAGGTATTTTTAGATTCCCTATTTTCTGTCTAATCAAAAGCCAGGATCTTTGAGAGCTTCGACGTTTGCCATGCTTCTTTATTGTTTGACCTGTGGTAGTCACAAAATAATTATTTCATCAACTTGTCAGATATTACTGTTTGATCAACAGACAACGATTATTCATGATCCAGAGAGAGTCAGCCTCAAGACATCTAGAGGTGGCCCCACTGGATATGGGGAAAGACCTTTTTCTTAAAGGAACTCTCACCAACTTAACTTTACCCATTGACAACATACTTCATCATCAAGTTTTTCCCGACCCTCTGAGGGCTGGGGCATGCGGCGGCCTCTTTCCATACAAGGAGCACTTTTTAAGGGAAAAGGATGTGTGGTCTATATGAGGGAATCTTTAAAATTGCCTAGGCGATGCTCAAATCAGTATTTATTCACCGGTACTTCTGGCAAGATCGTCAGTGGCGATCAGGCAATTGTGGCTACTGACAGGCAAGAACGGGCTTCTTCAACGTTTGTGGTCCTGGTGCTGTAACAGGAAGTCAATAAACTAACTCTTGAAGTTCATGACTTCTGTCTGTGGCTGGGGAGTGACTTTTCCCATGAACGAGGCACGGTCCTTTCTTTTCCAGACCAAGGAGCAACAGGTGCAGTCCAGTCTTCGGTGAAGACTCTCTTTGCCGTGTCCAGGGATGTCATGCAATCACCAGGTTCCAACAGTGGAGACAATGCTGGACCTCCAATCCCATTCTGGGGCAGCAAATGAACCAAGTAATCACAACCTTAATTCACCCATTACCTCGGAAGGGAAGAGGGGGATAAAAA
Organism: Lissotriton vulgaris; assembly: GCF_964263255.1. Classification (NCBI taxonomy): domain Eukaryota; kingdom Metazoa; phylum Chordata; class Amphibia; order Caudata; family Salamandridae; genus Lissotriton; species Lissotriton vulgaris. The sequence goes on from NC_141693.1 coordinate 661,330,154, forward strand.
AAGAGAAAGACAGACTTGCATCACTGGGTCTGCTCTGCTGCCTAGTAATACTGCACAGGAGGAACTGTACTCCCTGGACCTTTTTGTGTTGATGCGGGTGCGGTGTACTAGAAACAACAAGAAGAGTTGTTTGCTAACAGTTATCAGCATTTATTGTTTAAACTGGTATATACAATAATAATAGCACTTACAGGCCTCATCACAAATTATGCTTGAGAGTAGATACAATTAAAAAGTAATCTGGAGTTTCTGACACTCCTCTGAAAGTCTTAACAAACAAAGTTCTGTTCAAACGTGAACATAAAGAATGTGCACTCAGAGTCTTTCTAAGTTTGTGAAACCAAACAGGTTAAGGAACAATGACATTTAGACATATAGTTCTGATGCAAATAAAGTTTGGAGCGCCCACGAGAAGAGGTGTCCAGAGTGCTAGAACTTTTAGTAATGTAGAAACAAATAATGTCTGATTCCCAAGAATTGGTTTTCACCTTCAAAGAACTCAGTCTTGGCTTAATTTCAAAACATATATATGGATTAGTGCGCACTGAGAATCGATTACTTTGCCTTGTCTTTAATTCTCCAACTTGAATCCAGAGGAAAACTGGAGGTGTGATGCAGAAGCACAAGTAGAGGTGGAATCGTAGCACTGTATGCGAAGACACTGGAAACGTCAACGGAGCTCTGGACGCGAAAACACTGGAAATGTCAACAGAGTTAGGATAACAAGACCTCCAGGAGTACTTGGAAGACTAGAGTGCTTGAATTCTGGGCAACTCAGAAGGTGAGTGCAGGAAAGATGTATGCACAGGCCTGGAATGAGGCCAAGCACTGACTCAGATTCAGAAGGGGCATATATACCCTACGGAAGAGAATGGGATGTGATTCACATGGAAGGCCCGAAAGTTCCAAAGGAAGCCTGGGAGATAGCACGTGGTAAAATAAAGGAAGTGACCTTTGCTAATGGCAGGCCAATTAACCATGCCAGGCAAGATCATTAGCCCTGGGAGTCCATAGGTCATGACATTTGGTGCCAATAACCATGGCAGGTGAAAAAAAATAAGCACAAATGGTCATAGGTAATGGCGGATGGAGTGAATTAGTCGTGGTACTACATGAACCCTTGGGCCTTTATAATAAATGCTACTAGTGAGTCTGCAGTACTAGTAGTGCCACCCATCTGAGTAGCCTTGAAAACTTGTCACACGCCTACCATTGCAGTCTGTATGTGAAGTTTCAAACTGCTATTTCAACCTGGCAAGACAAACCTTTTGCCAGGTCTTAACCTTTCTTTTTAATATATATTTCACCCATAGGTTAGGCCCTAAGCAGCCCATAGGGATGGGTACAGTGTATTCAAAATGTTGGACATATACTTTTAAGTTTTGCATGTCCTGGTAGTGAAAATCTCTTAAATACAAGGTGTTTTGGAAATGCCAGCTGACTAGATGTCTGAGGCCTTTCCAGAATCTGCTCGATATCTAGTAGAAATACACATGGTTCAGAGGAAAATTACTTTATTGTCATGGACTCCAAATGAGCAAATAATAATAATAATAATAATAATAATAAATCCACATTTGTAAAGCGCACAATCACCCGCAAGGGTCTCTAGGCGCTGGGGGCTGTCGGGAAGATTAAGCAAGCTATTGCCCAGAGTCACATGGTGCTGAGCTAATCTGCCGCCGGTGTCTGAGATCGAACCATGATCCCCAGAGTCCGGAGTCAGTCGCCCTAGCCGCGGCGCCACACCTCTTCCAAATGAGAAGATACACAATTCATAGAATTTGCACCCAAGACACAAGACCCTGGCTATCTTCATGCTAAAATTGTGACCTGAATGGTCAATGCTTTAGTGTTCCCTTTGCACCATGAGCTAAATTCCAGAGATACCAGTGCCCTTGTTCACTCTCTTCACTGGCTCTGTGCACACTGTGAACTTTGACGTGAGTGAAAAATGCTCCTTAGTGTCCCCTCAAACTGAGTAAACAGCAATCACAGAAACCACTCTTTCAGGCTTCATATCATGGTCCTCTAGAGGTAACCTGGAGTAGCAGGTACTTTGTTTGAAGATTTGGATTTAATCCTTGATCTTGCTCTGTGATATCAACATATAGTGCTCTGTGCGATCAACATTGAATAAATGCATGCAAACTGAACTGTTCAACCTGCTCCTGTCCACCCACTCTCTGTCCTACAAGCGCATTCTGCTGAGTTACTCCCACACATTGCCACTGTACCATATCCTAGTTTCACCCTCATTGGCTCATTTATCTCCAATCATCAATCCTTCCATCTGCCTCAGAGCCCTCCTTAATCCATATGTCCATTGACATCCTACCACACCCACTCCAAACGTTGTAACTCTAGCTTCAGACAGAAAATCCCTCCTTTAGCAGTCCTCAATGACTTCAACCACTGGCATACTGAGGCCCGATCAAAGAGGAGGCGGCTGGATACGCATGATTAGGTTTTTTTTAGAAAACCAACAGGTATAATCTACAAGTAATCCACAATGTCTATCTTTTCACTTCCTTTCTAGGAGATTGCTCTCCTAGTAAATCTAGTCTGCTTCTCCAGGATATTTGGACATGCCCAAGGAAAGTATCTCCTTTGGGGTCTTCTGATGGCCTCCTTGCTCTTTCCTCCATTTATCGTCACAGGAAGTAGTTAGTAGGTCACACCATTCTTCGTTTATACAACCATGATACTACCTCCAGAAACGAAATGAGTTATTTCTCTGGCAGGCACTTTGCCCCCTTCCTGCTTCATGATAGGCCTTTTTAAGGGACTATCACTCCTTTAAAATCCGCATCTTTATTACATTGAAAATGTAGTCTTCCTCTTTGTTTCTCGTCGTGCTGTATTTTTCCTGATCTCTGAGCACACTTCTCTTTTGGCTTTATTCTTTCCATCCTACATCTTATTACCTTGGCACACTAAGAACAACCACAACACCTCAACTCTATTCATCATTGAGAACAAGTCACCAAAGCTTGGGCCATATGCACACTGCATCAACATCACACACCCACCCCTCTGAACCCCAGGAGAGTACATGACTATCCAGCCTTCAGGCTAGGGAAGAGAGAACTGAGAAGGTCCGGAGACAAGGAGAAATGCTTATTCTAAGGCTGATCAGTACAGTGTTTTTTTATAGGGATACAACACGGTGACTTTTTCCGAGAAAGGTGTTTTGGATAATTATCTAATTCCATCTTTTTCTATTCCAATATTCTCAGTACACCTTTGAGCTTCTGCCTTTCATTTTGGAAAGTTTCAGTACTACCTATTTAGGCCTTTATTACAGGTATTCGCTTAGTCTTACAAACTCTTGAGAGTAACTGCTTACAATTAAACGTGCATATTTCATGGTTGAGTTAATATTGGTGAAGTAGAGGAGATTTTTAGTCGTATTTGTTCCACAATATACTAGAAGAGCACGTGCTTGCTACAAAGACAAAATGCACCCCTTTGTTCCTCTAGAGGTGATATTGTGCACCATATTTGGAAGTTGATTGGTGTTAGGAAGCCTGTTTCGATTTCAATATACTTTTTATGGTTTCCTCTTCTTATATTAGTGGAGGAAGGTATTTATGTATTGTTATTTTAGTTCTTTCATAAAGCACTAAACATGTTGCTTTGCTTTGTAGCTACTTCAAATCACTTCATTACAGATGCATATACATTTTGGGTTTAGGAGTCCCTTTTGCAAGATTAAACTATTTTCTTTGTGGTATTGATACACTTAACAACACCTGTAAATGTAAATGTAAATGTAAATGTAAATGTATAGGCATTTATATAGCGCACTACTTACCCGTAGGGTCCCAAGGCGCTTCGACCGCTGCGAAACCCTTCCTGGCTTCCCTGAGAGATGGCCCCTTAATGGGTATCTCTAGGGTGAGACCAGGCATCCCCGGCGGTCTGGTGGGGCCGTTAGTGAAGATGAGGCAAGCTAATGCCCAGAGTTGCCGAGTGTGATCGCTGATCAGAGTGGGCACCGAGGCGAGAGAATTATCGAGTCCGCTGACCCTGGTCCAGAAACCTGCCGCGTCGGGAATCGAACCCTGGTCCCGGGCCGTCCTCTGCTCTCGGGTCTGCCGCCTCTAACCAGTGAGCCACACTACTTCACTGAGGTGGCGATTGATCAGAGGGGTCGAGCATCTTTGCAGGCCTGTAAACTAATCCAATTTTTTGGTGACCATGTATTTATACTCTGGCTGACGTGGTTGATTGGTAACTTGATGGAGGGAATGTTATGTTATGTTATGTTATGTTAAGCCATCTTATATCGCGCAACAGCTGCCCCAGCAAAGAGGTGTCCCGGCGCAGCGAGCAGCAAAACACAGGAGAGAGACCTAAGCTGCAGGGAAGAGGTAGGTTTTGATCGCCTTACGAAACATCATATAATTGTCCAAACATCGGATCTGGGAAGGAAGGGAATACAGACCATATGGCGTTGGATGAGGATACTTGGAACTGGACCAGGATAAGATACAGGGAAAAGGAGAAGTTGGCCATGGTTCTCAGTGTGAGAGTGAGCAATTTCCATGCACGTAATTGGTAGATAGATAGTCTTTGCTTATATCTTATTATAACAAGGCCAACTACAACATTAATGTCAAAAGGCAAGTTACCACAATAACAGCCAGTCATGTATTCTCTCTGGTAGCAACATGGATAAAGAATTTAAGGTCAGGAGCCTATCCTGAGAAAACTTCCATTACTTCTAACAACGCTGTTACATAAAATCAAAAGTGTGAACCAGACAGTCTTTAGCCCTCTAGTACAAAGCTTTAAGGATCTATAAGACTTCAATGTTATTTCCCTTCAACACTTGTTCTTCAGCTTGGCGCCTACCCTTTAAAATTATATGATTGTTATGGGAGGGTGAGAAGCTGCAAAGGTGCCCTCCCATTGACAATGAATGCCTAAATGAGTCCTCTTCAATGTGTGATGCCTGTATGGAGCAATGATCGGCGTAACTTAATTCTTCAGAGTTTCCGCACTGCCCCGGACACCTCCTGATACCACCAATTGATATCTTTTGATGAGCCTATTGGAAATCCCCCAAACCCTCCCTTCGTCCTCTCAACACAGATCCTGACCCTAAGGTTCCATACTCTGGAAGCCTCTACTGAGGAAAACACAATTTCAGACCTCAAACAAGCAAGCCATTTATAATAATTGTCATGTGCTATTAATAATAATAATAATACGGAATCTTATAAAGCGCGAGCGGCTACCTCCGGAGTAAGTGTCCCGGCGCTAGGTGAGCAGTAGGAGCCAGAGTAAAAAGGAGTTAAGATTATTGCGTGAAAAAACAGGTTTTCAGTAGTCTCCTAAAACTGGGTTCTGAGGATGCCTGTTGTATTTCAGGCGGCAGAGTGTTCCAAAGAAGTGCCGTACTTGCGGAAAAAGTTCTACCACCCAAGCGAGCCCGGAGGAGTCTAGCTTGAGAGTATCTAGACAGTCGTGTTTTTAAATAGTTCGGGCAGATTCCGTGTAAGGCTCTGTAGGCCAGAGTGAGAGCCTTGAATTTTATCCGGCTGGCCACAGGTAGCCAGTGTAGCATGGGTAGATGTGGAGAAATGTGGTGTTTAAAAGGAACATGCCTTAACAGACTTACCGCCAAGTTTTGAACGGTTTGCAACCGTTGTAGCAGAAATTTCGGGAGGCCTAAATAGAGGCCGTTGGCATAATCAAGCCTAGAAGTGACCATGGCATGGATAACCGTTTTTCGGCAGCCCTCCGGAAGTAGTCGCAGAAATCTCTGTAGGTTCCTAAGTTTACTTAGGCAGCCTCCAGTGACCTGCTGTATGTGGGGGGCAAAAGATAGACCATCATCCCAAGTAACCCCCAGGTTTTTTGCCTTTGTGCTGGGAAGCGGTGCTGGACCCATTTCGGCAGGCCACCAGAACTCGGCAGGAGGGTGGGCGCCTTTCCCAAAAAGATAACCTCCGTTTTTCCCGCATTCAATTGCAGTTTATTGGTATTCATTCAACAAGCCGCATCACGAAGGCAGCCCTTGAAATTATTCGGCAATTAATTTGTTCTGACTTGGTGGAATTGATTTTATTTGCATCTATGTCTATCGTCAGGGCAGTGATTTGTCATTAAACCTACTCTGGAATTGGTTTATTTTGGAGTCTATTTTATCAAGCCATGCATTTACTTTGAGGTGCAGTTGATAAATATTCTGTTTTGGTGGCCAATTTAGAATTGTTATCCCAGAATGCCATTAGAAATAAGGCTTAACGCATTCAACATCTACCCATTGTGATTTGCCAGGTCTTCCTGTTTAAAAAGTGGGTTACAAGGATAAGCAGTGTGTGCTAACAGACAGACAAAGACTGTGATGCGTATCTTACTGCCTTTTTCTGTTTGCATTAAAAATTACTCTGAGTCATAAACAAATAACTCCTTTATTTTTCTCAGTGTTACTATTCAAGTGTCAAGAGAGGCTGAATATTCCTTTGTTAACAGGAATGCTTATATTTTCAATTTCTGATTTGCCGTATCATCTAATCTCACTATCGATTTACACAATCATGGTGCCTCAGAGCTAAGCAGGGCCTTCAAAATTGTCTGTTTCAGTGGGTCTCAAACCCTCGTCACTTGTTGGGATAAACCTTCATCTGAGTAAAGAGGACCTGTATTCAGATTTAAGCTTAAATCCCACAGAGCTAGCTAAACATGTGAGCTGTGGGCAGATGTACAGTGGGGGGAAGGGACAAGAATACATTCATTAATTACTCTTCAAGCCCACAAGATGATTAGCTGGTTTGACCCATATTAAAAATATGATTGATCTCTGATTGTAGATTTCTGTCATTTGTTTTGATGTAAGTGGAGTATCTATAAATCTCCCATTTTGTTAGCAGCTAGACACATAATGAATGAATGCAATTAAAATTATGTTAGCCGAAGATCCCTGAATGCTGAGTGGTCACATCAATTTGCGATTGTTTATGCTTCTGGTTTATTCTCAAATACAGCGCATGAGAATTGATGAGAGTGCACTTATCAATGTCTGAATGCATTTTTGTATTCATTTTATGCAAAAAACATAGTGCACTTGTGTAATATTCCCTTGGTGGCTTATTATTGGTTGAGATCACATGGTTTTGCCTACATGTACTTGGGTGCCACACATGATTGTTTAGCTCCTTCCGTGCTCATGATGAGTTCAGCTTGTCATGAGACACGGTGGCGCTGTGCTCATGACGAGATGAGCTCGTCATGACCCGCGCGGCGCTCACACGCAGGGATAATTCCCCTGCTGTGCTGAGCGTTCCACGAAAACGGGTGTGGTCATGACGAGCTCAGCTCGTCATGAGCACAGCGCCACCTTGCTGCGTGACGAGCTGAGCTTGTCACGAGCACCGTGGCGCCGCACGCGGCCCCCCCTCCCACCAGCACAGCGGGGGAATTAGCCCCGCAGCGAAGGGGTTAATTGTCCAGAAGGGGGTATGGGCCTCAGTTGCGCTTGATCCCCATATTGATTTTAAATTGCAGTCTATCATGTTGAATCATTCCTTTAATTGTAATAAACGCGCATTGCTTCATTTGTTCTAGTGTTGGTCGTTCTTTCAATTATTGCTGATGGACAGATAACCTAGTTAACAATAGATCTAGTGTATTACCCAACGGTTAAGCCATTGAAAGAATGGTTTGGATTATTTTTCACTAGCCACTCTTGGTTAAAGGCCCGGACTTACCGCTTTTTCAAAAGCTGCAGCATTTGGAGCACAGTTTTTAGGGCAGGGACGCAGGCGGACTGGAAACCTAAACCCGCCCTGGCAAACAGCTCGGCCAGCCTCTGGCGAGATGGGGTTCTAGTTGGAAGCACCACTCCCTCTGTCTCACCGCTGCTGCTTTTGTTACAGGGGGCCGATATTGCAGCTATGCTGCAAAACTGGCCCCCTGGTAACAAAAACGCATGCACCCCCACCCACGGCGGCCACCTGGGGAAACGCCTGATGTTCACTACGACCAGTCCGGCCCGGGCAGGGAGGGCTGCTAGAGCCTCTGGCTCATTTTCCAGTTTCCGCAAGAATTGGGCACAAGTGGGGTTCAGGGCAGAGAGAGAGAAAGAAAAAGAAGGCAGGGAGTGGGGCTAATTTGAACTTTTTTAGCCAGGGCTGCTTTTGGTTCCCAGTCTGGCCCAGGCTCGGTTAAAGCAAATCGCAGTTCCTTTACATAGAAAAATGGAACCACATACTTTTGGACAACGAGGGGGTGCGGGGGTGGTGGGGGCGACAATTTTCACCTTCTCGGTTCCTCCTCTTAAAATCAGTTTTACCTGCAGTCAGCCTAGTCCAGGTCCCTGCCAAAAGACTTTTGCTTAACCCCAGTCTGACTCAAATCGCCTAGGTGCGGCTAATGTGAAACCAGATTTCCACAGTGTCTGCAACATTGCCCCAAGCATTCAGAAATGTGTAATATCATGCGATTTGGAGGAAAACAAATGCCTTTTGATTCACCAGGTCTGACTGCTCTTTGTAAAATCTTCCTCGCAAATTACCCCTTTTCTCAGTTTACCACAATCCCTCATAAATGTGGTCAGGCCTGTCACAGGCATGGAGAGGGCTCATTCCAAATTATTTATTCAGAGACGGGAACACACACGCACAGTATCCAGAACACTTAACTTCAGCATATTTTCCGTCTTGAATTAGCTAATAAATCAGAATTGCAGAGGCTATTAACAGTCATAAAACCTTTAACGTTTACAAGCTGTTTATAATGAGACGCTCAAGTTGATTTATAAGGATTGTGGGACTCTGCTCTTCAAGTTGTTTTGTGGACAGTGGCCTTGAACTGACCTCTCTTCTATCTCCGAACCAAGCTGTAAAAATGTTTAGCTGATTGTGAGCCAAGACACAAACCTTCCAGGTCAGGACATTCATTTGCAACCTTGGTACTTTAAGAACCAAAACTTATTCCATGTTTTTGACAGGAATTTTTATTGGTCCCTGGCACAATCTGTCGTAAGGTCAATAGAAGTTAATATTTTTAGGTTGCCATGTCACTTTTCTCCTCACACACACCTCCTTCCAGGTAGCTGTCGGAGAGTTTCAATGGGAGCGTACAAATCACGTTTAAATAACAGAAAGGTTTAAGCCTTCTGTGTTTATGCAATAATTCAGCTCCTCAATATTGTTTTTTCCTTGATATTCCTGAAATCCTGTTTTTTTTAACTTATCTAACAGAAAAGCTAAAAAGTATTTAAATCCATAGACGCATAGAAAAGTAAAAGAAAACTGAGCAGATATGCAGTAATGAACTGTACTACTCCTTCGAGGCATTTAACAACCACACCATCTCCGAATGAAACGTCGAGATTTTTTCAGCTTTGTGGAAATTGAATCGCTAATTAGTATCTCGCACACTCTAATTTCTGAGTAGAATTTTCTTCTAAATCTTTTCAACAAGGTTACTGATCAGAGATTCTAGGGGGCATATTATCAAGGGATTTACCTCCGCTTTTTTGGCTTTAAAAGCCAAGAAAGCGGAGATAAAATTATCTCGCTATTACCTAGCTGTCGCTAACACCAGTTAGCTACAGCTAGTAGGAGATAGCGACCATCTTGGTCCCCGCTTTGCATGTCAGAAAAATGTATCACTAATGACATGCAAAGTGGACGTGCCAAGATGTTAGCGACTGGAAACAGTCGCTAACATCGCTATCTCCTATCACCAACTTTTGGAGATATTCGCGCTAAGCGCGAATATCTCCAAAAGCTAACACCTGCCCAGGAGCAGTTCTTAGCTATGTTATCCAATGGGAGGTGGATAACATGGCTAAAAGCATTAGCTCGGTAATGCCTGAATATCGCTGATTTTTCGGCGATATTCATGCATTATTGCCGATTTTTATCGCATTTGCGATCTGCGATAAAAATCGCCGCAGCTCGACGATAATTTTTTATCGCTAACCAAGCAAAAGCGATAATTATCGCTATTGCTTGGTAATATGCCCCAAGATTCTTTGAGGCATACCTGATTGGTGCATTGCACCCATCTATGGTGTGGTACAACCTAAGTTATGAGCAGACAGGAAAGATGGCTTGATATGAAAGAAAATATACTTTCCCTAGCGTGTGCACCAAATTTAAAAATGTGCACTTGCTCTGGGGAGAGAGGATATCATTGAAAGATAGGCTCTTCCTGAGTTGAGTAACTAGACTAGTTGCCACCCATGGCGGTTCTTGCAGTGGCGGCCCGTGGCCGTATGTAAGAGCGAGGGGTGCTGGCGATAACTGCGGCGGCTGCCCCTTGGCTGTGTGTAAGAGCAGAAGGGGGTTGTCTGGTGATGCGGGAGGAGCCTGCTGCCCTCGAAACTCGTGCCGCCCACCCTTGCTATGCCACTGCTCTTCCTTTCACTGTCAGTGAACTCTGCCTCATTTTTGAGAGTGGGCAAGGAAACCCCTCTAGGTGGATATCCCTCTTTCCAATGGGGCCCTCGGCAGGCTCACTGCATCATGTACTATGTAGAGCATATGTGGAACACCGTCGAAAATAGATTCCTAGGCAATATGCAAATTTTCAAACATGACAGCGTGACATTTAAAAGTTAGTCAGTGTAAAAGGAAAAAGAGAAAAGATATCTTTTAATATATATTTTTAATCTCAATCGATTGAGTTCAATAATAATATGAAAAACGATTTAAAAAGACATCAAGTTAATGACATTATAAAATGCCATAAATGAATCAACAATCATTCAATACATGTGCAACCTGTCTAAAATACAGTTAAAAACCATAAGTGACAGAAAATGAATCTTCGACGTGTGTTTCGGCGCAATAGCGCCTTCGTCAGGAATTGCCACAAATTCACTTTCAAGGCTTATTAGATGGCCTTCTCTTGGGTAAAGGTTGATACACTCGATTTAATATATTGAATGAGTTCCAATCCTCAATCTGTACTTCACGGGTATATATATATATATATATATATATATATATATATTTGTTTCTTTAGAGCCTCTCTTGCTTCATGAAACAATCATTTATTGTTTGTGTTATCAAGTTCGAGATCAGATTACATGAAAAATTAATGGTGACGGTCTATATTGATGCCAACCTCCGTTATTTAATATTAGATTCATATTTATTGAAAGACCAACGTCGGCAGAGTGCCGGCCAAAATGGCCACGAGCGTCTCATCAATAACACTTCCTTCATCAATCCCTTGCTATGCCACTGCTCTTCCTTTCACTATCAGTGAACTCTGCCTCATTTTTGAGAGTGGGCTAGGTAACCCCTCTAGGTGGGTGCAGTGTGAAATCACTCCATATCCCTCTTTCCAATGGGGCCTTCGGCAGGCTCACTGCACCACGTACTACGTGGCACATATGTGGAACACTCCTTGGGCTCGCATCGGCACACATTTTGAACTGGGACTATCCAAACCTTAGAATGGTCCTTCTAAGTTTCTGCAACCCCATTCTGTAATAACAGATTGCCCTGCTGGACAAATGACCGGAGCAAACACCGATTGCGCCCTAATGAACATTATGTTATATCTTATATGGCTGTAGGTGTTATCCTGAAGAACGGTGCAATTTTAACTCTCAGTTTATACTTTTAAATAAGCAGCAGCATATATGGATTTTTTTCAGTTGCCCTTCCTGAGGCAATAAATACTTAAGAATGCTCACACAATATCAATTATGTGCCACTACCTACCAGTCAGTCTCCAGGGGAGTGTTTGATTGCTTTATTTTTGAGAGTTTTATATAGCGCTGGCTAGACCCGGAGGTTTCAGTGCGCTTTACATAAAGTTCCACAGAAATTACAAAATTACATCAGTTACAGGTTACATCAGTTACTAGAAAAACATTTCAAGAGAGTAGAAGAAATAAATGGAGCTTAGTAGGGTAAGGGGGGTGGGGGGGGGGAAATGGGTAGGAGGTAGATGGGATGGAGAGACAAAGGAGAGTCTGCTCAAAGTCCAGCTGGGTAGGTGACGGTCGAGGGGTAAGTCCACAGCCCATCTCCTCTTTAGCTAATGGGTAGCTCCACCGGGCATCAGCCAAACAGCTAGGTCTCAATGGGAAAACACTTTAAAGAGCAAGGGGAGGGTTACATGGAGTGTAAAGGAGAAAGGGGTGGAGTAAAGGGGTAGGAGGGAGAATACAACGGAGAGACGAAGTAAGTTTTGTGCAAACACCGGCTGGGTAGGTGACGGCTGCGAGTACAAGAAGAACATGTCATTACATAAGGACATCAGAAAGCTGGGTCCAAACCAAGTGTAGAGCCTTGGCAAGATCCTCTCGTCATCTCCGTGAATGAGGAGATCCACTTGACACCTCACATGGGAGTATAGAACAACACCTACTTCATTAGTAATCCTGCTGTTCTTTGAGGTCGGATAACGCTCTCCCACCAGAGGAAATGCAGCCCTCAAAAGATATGTCCCCATCAGAAGACTCAATGACAGAAGGTAAATTGACATGACATTCTGACTCATAAAAAGAAAAAAGTGATATGGAAAGGTGAATCATCATTAAAAGGATACTCAATGTTGCACAATAAATAGGTGTCAAAGACATCTGTGTTGTCAAATGATGCAACTCTTTTGACCAGGGCAGTAGTCTAAGGCTCTCAAGAACTTACCATTGAAGCGGGCATCGAAGTCAGAACATGATCAATAAAGAAACTTGTGTATATTCCTACACGGAGAACAATAACTTCAGACAGATAACCAAAGCCCCTTCAGACCTGTTTCCCATTGTTCAATATGGAGTACAGCCCAAAGTTGGTCTGAGAGCCTTTAAAATAATTATCCCATTAAGTAACACTACCCCTGTACAAGGTGATGGAGTGACAAGAGTCCACAAGCTTTTCCACCAAAGAGGGTAAACAAGTACCAGCTCAGAATCCAACTAGAATACATCCCTGACTCTCCTTCAGCCAGAAAGTCAGTGATACATCTATCACTTCTGAGAGGCTGCAAAGTGCTTCACTCCTTCTTTGAAGATATTAGAGATATCTTTGGGATTTGATAGAGACATCTGTAGGGGTTTTACATAACCTCTTTGAACTTCTTTGCAAGGGGTCAAAGTGATGCAAATCAAACCTAGTAAAGTTTATCCTACGTATACATGTGAGGTATCCTCTTTAGGGCTTGGTTTTCTGCCGGATGTTTGGCTCATTCAATGTAACTTGAGACAAAACATTGCAAGATTTTTAAGTATTTAAAATGTCAAATTATTCCATAAGGAATCCGAGTTTCAGTCTTTTCCCAAATACAAGTCAGTCATTGCACCATGATGACAGGCCTGACATAAGTGTTCGATGTCCACCAACTTTTCGGGAATGCTGAACCTCTGTTTGGTTTTCTTGATTATGTCCTCGCCACCAATTAAAGTGCACTTACCTACATCTACAGTGACTATTTCTGATTAGTAATAACAGCTAGAATTCTCAACCGTTTATTAAAAAAAAAAAAGATGTAGTTAAAATCTGTGGCACGTAAAGAGAGAACTTGCTACTGCAGTCCCAGATTAATTATTGGTTCCTATTCCCACCTAACAAGAACCACTTACAGAAATTGGAATACCTACCAATTAATATGAAAACTAGCTTGTCCTCCTTCTCCCTTAAAGGGTGAGAATGTGGTTCACAAACCAATTGAGTTATGGAGAAAGGTCGGAAATAGTCCTTCCTCATAGAACTGTAGTTTTGGGGAACACATAACACATCATGGACAACAGCTAATCGACGTGTGATCCTCCTCATGGTTCCTTCCTTTACCTGTAAGGGTGCACTACGGAGCAACCATCGCAAGTCCCACAGCCCAGTGGAATTTTTTTTTTTCAAAACCTTTATTGTACCTTTACAAAATTACACAGCCAGTGGCCTACAACCCAGAGGGCCGGCTGCAATCATTCAACGTTGGATATATTGCATCTGATTAAATCCATACTTTGGTTACGTTGCTTAGAGGAAAAATGTTCACCATAAGGCAAGGTGAAAGGCACATAACTAGCGATATGCAGCTAATCAATAGTGGTTTTGGTTTTCTATTTTTTATAAAAACAACAAAAAATAAAACAACAAAGAAATCACATTGCGGTCATCAAAGAGTAATTAGTGTTATTTTAGCTGAATTTAAAGTCTATCCGACAGTACATGACAACGTTTATAACCGTTGAATCCAACATATAATGAAAGGTCGGTAACGCCTTTGTTTCTTGCAAGCTACTTTCCACAAGTCTCACCCTTGTTTACCCACGCTACCTATTCTTCGGGACTCGGACTCTCTCCCCACTCTCAACGGCCTCCCCCCTCTGCAACACCCTCATGGCACCTCAGCCTTTCCCCCTCCTCGTCATCTGACTCCAACGGGTCCTCCTCCAGCAAAGGATCACAAATTTTCCCTCTATATACATTCCATGGGGTCCATATTTTGTTCCACTTCCCCGGACATGCACGACCCAGGTATACCGCCCTTTCCGTCACCATTATCTTATCCATGTTCATGCACCACTGTGATTTCGGCTGCAGTTCTGCCGCCCCCCAGCGCTGTGCGATATCCCTCTTGGCCACTATCATGCCCAACGTAACCCAAAGTTGGCCACCTCTGGACAGGTCGTTTGGTCCCCACACATTCAAAAGACATTTTCTCGGTTCGGGAATTAGAGAGGTTTCCAAGGTCGGTGACACAGTGCGCATTATTTGCCTCCAATAGTCTTGGATGCGTGGGCAGTCCCAGATTGTGTGAAAGAAGGTCCCCTCCTCCCCACAGCCACGAAGACAGTAAGGGTGTTGTGCTCTGTGTATACGGTGTAGTAGTGTTCTCGTGTAGTACACTCTGTGTAGGACCTTTAGTTGTACAAGTCTCAGCCTGGCTGAGATGCCCACCTCTCTTGGGGATGCTAGCGCCTCATTCCATTCGTATTCGTCCATGGCGTCCACTTCCCCTTCCCATTTATCTTTCAGTGAGGTCAGTGGGTCAGGCAAGTTATTAATGAGCTTGCGGTATGTCAATGACGTCGCTCGCTCAATCATAAAGTCCGTTAGGAGACGATCCTCCATCGGGGACGATTCTGGTATATCCTCCCCGGGGGGGATGGTCGCGAGTAACGCGTGACGTATCTGGACGTAGCGGTACGATTCTTGTGGCCTCAGTTCGTATAGTTCCTTCAGGCGGTCAAATGTGGTAACCTCTCCTCTTTCCCACAGGTCTCCCACCGTGGATATCCTGATGGTGTCCCAGTGAGAGAAACCCTTGCTCTGTCTCAAATTTCCTAAGGCACGTGTGTCCCAGAGCGGGGTGAGTTTGGTTATTTTCCCCTTCCAGCCCCGCGCCGCTAGTGCCGTATGCCACAGCGCTGCGGTGAGTCTAGTGGGTCCCACTAATTTCCGCACTCGACGTTGGTCATAGAGTGGGGCTAGCATACTATTGGTACCTAGTTGTGCTCTATCTGCTTGGAAAGCGGGGTCAGTCTGCGGGGCATGAAGCCATTGGTTAATGGGCTTAAGGTGAGCAGCCCAGTAGTACAATTTAAGATTTGGCAAAGCGATTCCACCATCGTACCAACCCCTGTGTAGTTTGGCTTGTGCAATACGCGTCGGGCGTTTGCCCCACAACAAACCAGATACCACTGCTGCCACCTTTTTGAAGTATCCTGGCGCCACTGGGTACGGCGTGTTCTCTAGTATGTACAGAAAGCGGGGCAGGGACATCATTTTGTACAGTGCTGCTTTACCCAGCATTGTTAAGGGCAACCCCGCCCAGAACTTGGCGTCTTGTTTAAGCCGTTCCATGGGTGGTGCCAGATTCTTTTGTGCAAATTCTGTTGGGTCCATTGTAACGTGGATCCCTAAATATTTAAAGGAGGAGCCAGCTAATTTTAAGGGGCAGTCAGGGCCCAGTATCAGGACCGGGCCTTTCAGAACATACATTTCTGATTTATTCCAGTTGATCGTGTATCCTGACATTTTCCCATGGTCATCACAGAGGTTCAGGAGTGCCGGCACTCCACGCTCTGGGTCTGTTAAGTACACCAGCATGTCATCCACATAGAGGGACAGCCGGTCTTCCCAGCCCTCAATCCAATTAATTCCTTTAAGTAAAGGTGTTTGTCTAATCAAAATTGCTAGTGGTTCTAGGGAGAGTGCAAAGAGCAATGGCGAGAGAGGGCAGCCCTGACGGGTGCCTCTCCCCAAAAGGAATGTTCGGGAATTGTGGCCATTCGCCACCACATGTGCAACTGGCTTCGTATATAGTAGTCTGATCCACGATATAAATTTCGAGCCGAATCCCAAACAAGCAAGAACCTCAAACAGGTAGTTCCATTCTACTAGGTCAAAGGGCATTTTTGCATCCAGGGCCAGTATAACCGCTGGATCGTGGATCAAGTCTGCTCTCGCCAGCACCCCATGCACCCTGCGAAGGTTCAGTGCCGTGTTCCTGTGGGGCATAAACCCGGATTGATCCGGATGTATGAGGTCGGGTAGATGCGTCATCAGCCGGTTAGCAAGGAGTTTGGCTAAGATTTTAACCTCTGCATTCAGCAAAGAGATAGGGCGGTACGAGGAGCAGTCCTCTTGCGGTTTCCCAGGCTTGGGAATCGCTACTATAGTAGCTGTTCTCCGATCGAGTGGAAGTTCACACTTTTCTAAGCATTCTTCATACATGGCTAGTAAATATGCACTTAGCTCTTCTGATTGGGTCTGATACCATTCTACTGGAATGCCATTCAGTCCAAGCGCCTTGCCAGGCTTCAGCGCTCGTATAGCCAATTGTATTTCGTCCCTAGTTATGGCCGCTTCTAGGTCGGCTGTTGCTTCTGGTTGCAGTAGCGGGGTTTCTATCCTATCCAGTGCTGCCTGTGCCATGTCAGTAGTTACAGCCCGTCCGGGGGTACAGACTCCCTCGAAATGTGTCGCCAGTGCTTCCACTATCTGTTCAGGGTTTGTCTGAATTTCACCGTTGCTATCCCTCACCTGTTGGATGCCCCTTGAGCTTCCCCCCTCTTATCTAGCCAGGCTAACATCTTTCCCGCCTTATCTCCCACATCATATATCCTGGTCTGTGTATCAGTTAGGTGCCCCTTCACCCGTTGCCAGACATGTTCCGTGTACAGTTGTTGTTGGAGTATAAGTGTGCGCGCCGTGTCTGGTGTGGGGTGAGTCTCATGCAAAGTTGTAATGTCGCGAAGCGCCAATTCGAGCCTAGACTCTTCGGCAGCTTGTTCCCTTATGTGGCCCGTGATCGAGTTTATGGCCTGCCCGCTCAATACCGTCTTGTAGGCCTCCCATAGAACCTCCGAAGAGGTCACGGAGGCTATATTTTCCTCGAAGTATCGTGTTGTAACCTTCTGGAGGGTTTTCCTGACTTTCGGGATTTTAAGATATGATGCCTGAATGGGATATACACGATTGCGAGATTTTTCTTGAGTAGAAACCGTCAGGGTGATCGGCGAGTGATCCGATATGCCCCTAGGGTGGATGTCTATGGTATCGACGTGTTGTAAGCCGTCACCCAGTGCTAAGAAATAGTCAATTCGTGATAGGCTGTTGTGAACCGTTGAATGAAATGTGTATTGCCTATCCTGGGGGTGGTCATGCCGCCAGATGTCTACTAGACCCATCGGTGTCTGGAATCGTTGAAACCGGGAAGGTCCCCCAATCGGGCCTGTCGCTGGGAATTTGTCAAGTTGTGTGTCTACTGTGGCGTTAAAGTCTCCCCCAAGAATTACATCACCCTCGGGAAGTGACAGCAAAAAGTCACTGAGTGCTGGAAGCTTTATTGAGTGAAGGGATGGCGGGATATAAACCGATACTACAATAAGGGGTCGTCCCTCCCATTGCCCCTGTATAGCTGCAAAGCAACCCTGCCCGTCAGTTTTCGTGCCCAGGGGGATGAATTGCGAGGACTTCTTGATCAAAATGCCAGTACCCCGGGAACCCGAAGTAAACTCCGAGTGAGCCACCATCTTATACCCCCTCCTGTCTAGGGCCTTAGATGCCCCTCCCGTTAAATGTGTTTCTTGTAGCAATGCTAGGTGAGGTTTTTGCCTCTGTAACGCATTCAATACCAGGCCACGTTTCACCTTATCCCCAAGTCCCCGTACATTCCACAACAGTATTCGAAGGTGGGAGCCACGTGTCCGTGACTCTGTGTCCCCCGCATTACGTATCAGACCATCCGCCATTTCTGGTCATGCAGACGTATACAAATGAATCCAGGTGGTGGACCCGGACCCTTAATTTTACCTTTTCAGCTATAGCATCCAAACATAGAACTCCATTTCTCGACCGACGTTGTGAATTTCTAAGAAACAACCAACAATCCCCCCTCTCCCTCCCTCTCCCTGCCTCCCTGCTTAACGGACCTTCAACTGCCCGCCTCCCCAACTGAGCAGAGCGCTTATCCCATCCCAAAAACAAGAGTACTTGCACGTTGGGGGAGAGCGTCTCCCTGAGCAGGCGGCATCCCTGCTCCCTTCAGGGCGCCCAGGCCAGCGTCCAACCACGACTTTTGTGCAACTTTAGTCAATAAAAGAAGTCAGCGTCCAGTGTGTTCATGGGTTGTCTGCGTTATTCCCCTCCGCCAGCCTCAGAAAGTTCTTGTGTCAGTGACTTGCTCGCGCCTCCTCTGCCAGATGTTTGTGATCCAGTTCGGCTGCCGTCTCGGTGGCCGGGGTTCATTCTATTGGACCTACACGGAGGCCCCGCAGTGCGCCAGCCATCGAGCCAGTCTCTGGCCGCCTCCGGAGAGTCAAAAAACCAGACCTTTTTGTCGGCAACCACTCTTAGCCGGGCCGGAAATAGCATGGAGTATGGTAGTTCTTGCTCCCGCAATGTTTTTTTCACTTCTAAGAATGTCCTCCTCCGTCGCGACACCTCAGCCATGTAGTCCGGGAAGAAAGATATCCTTGAATTTTGAATTTGGATGGCCGGTGCCACTCTGGCCGCCTAAAGGATGGTGTCCCGATCGCGAAAGTTAAAAAGTCTTGCCAAGATCGGTCGTGGCGAGGCCCCTGGTTTCGGTTTTCCTCCTGGAACTCTATGGGCCCTTTCCACAGTGAAAAAGTTTGAGAGGCCCTTGGGGGCAAGCTGGTTCTTGATCAGATCTTCCACGTATAGATCCATAGAGCCCGTAGTTTCAGATTCCGGGACTCCCAGGATACGGACGTTGTTTCGCCGGTAGCGTCCTTCATGGTCGTTCAACTTTTCCTTGAGCGACTTGTTATCAGCTTGCAGTTTCTCCATTTCCACCTGCAGGTCCGATACGTCCTCCACCAGGGATTTAGCCACCACCTCCACTTACTTCACCCTTTCACTCATTTTCTGGAGGTCTGCCCGAATGAGGGTTACTTCCGTCGCTGTCGCCCCCACCGTCGCTTGCCAGGGCGCTCAGCACATCTTCCAGCGTGGCTTTCTTTGCACCGTCTCCCTCCGTCCCTTTACTCAAAGACTTGCGTTGTTCCATCTGGGGGAGAGACTGTTTCTCGTATGCAAATTTATCAAGCTTAGCTTGGGTGGAATTATGCTTCGGCCCTCTGCCTGCCACGTTCACACACGAAGAGATTGCTCACTGTAGCACGTTGACTGTGGTGGTTTTCTGCCAGTAGTTTCTTCGATGAGAGTGGTTGAAGGGACCGCCCGAGTTTCGATGGCGCCTCGGCTACGCAGTAATTGGGCTTTCCGGGTTGGATCCCCACCGACGGGTTTGCACCCCTTCACCAGTCGCATTGATGTTCATAGGACTCGTTGCCGAGCCTGCTGAGTCCTCGGTGTGGGCCGCTCAGCCTGGTGTTCGAAAAATTTGTGCCCGTAGTGGCGTACGGTATACAAAATGGCGGCGTCGTCGCACGTGTTTTCCGGCTTCGGTTTCCGTCAGTGTTGCTGCTACCCGCAGTACTGACTTGTCTTGGGGCGATATCTACTGCCCTTGGACGGTCTGCGGGAGCACTGGATTCCTACTGCCGCTTCCGCTCGGGTCGTTCTGTACTACGAGCACTGCCGGTTGGGAACACCGCCGATGCCTCACTTCCGCCCGGGCAGCGCCTCAGCCAGCCTCCGCTGCTTTCCATGTGCCACAAGGCCTTGTTCGGATGCCGTCTTTTCCACCGGTTCCCGGGGCACCGCTGCTCCAGAACTTCTCTGCTAAGTGCCGTTCGGTTACTGGACCCGGGACATCCCGTCTGGGTTCGTTGTTGAGCGGATAGGCATGCGGATTAATGCGGGATGCAGCCTTACTCCGGGAGCCTCTCTAGTTTGTTGCTGCCATCGTCAGCTGCTAGCCACGCCCCTCCCCAGTGGAATTTTTAACAGTTTCTTCATTTCCCACTCCCCCTTTTACCATCAATCCAAGTTTACCTTGATCTTGAAAATTAACATCCTCAAAACCTCTGATTTCTGCTACCATGCTTCACTTGTGGCCTGCTCCTGCAATCCTAAGGTGACCAGCCAAACTATAATTAGCCCAGCAGGAAGGAGCGACTTTAGGTCATGCACAACAAGCCCTCTCTCTTTCCGAACCTCAGTAGGGTGTCCTCACTAGAGTGGCTGTGCAAAAGAAGCTAAGGGCAGCAGGCTGTAGAGCCCCTGCATTGGATGTGAAAGGATCTGGGGCTTGAATCCCTGCAGCAAATGCCCCTGATGCCCAGGCACAAGGCAAGTAGATATTGGTTTGATGAGGTCTTAGGTACACCCACCCAAAATGTTGGTACCCTCTGTCAGTTTCCTTTACATTGAACATCCTTTTGACCTCATCGTGGCACTGTAGGAATAGTGTCATGGGGGAGACATTTAGCTCCTCTGCACCTCAAAGACTAGCACTAGGACTTGAACATACACATCAGAAACATGGAGACGCTGACACACCAAACACCACCTGACAAAAAATTTATCAAACCAGATTACACTTCACAGGGTTGTACTACACCAGATCTCCTACACCACATATGAACAGAACTATGCCATGCTATGCCACACTATACTATATTGCACCATAACGTACTTCACCATATCACTTGATACCAGACCACAGAATGTCAAACTACACAGCACAACGCTCCTCAATATGCTGTATTACACCATACATGACCTCTCGATACAGCACCACTTGATTTAACATGTATGTAAGATATACATGATTAAATCACACCAACTACAACATACCAGATCGCTATCACTGCATAACACTACTTATTAAAGCATGCACAGCTTCTGCCTGACATACAGAATATGGACTCAAATGTGACCTACACCAGTACCTGAGGGGTGTATAATAGATGCAATTGGAGAGGGGAGATTGCCCTCGAAATAAATGAACCAAAGGTGATCAAAGTAATTTAAAAAATTGCTGTACCGGTTTTGTTGATAATGGCCTCCTTTATTTTTGACATTGGTCCATCACAGCTTCAGCATCCTCATGACTTCAAGAAGTTACATTTCTACCCATTTGAGACCAACCTAAACCAGAATTTGTGTTAGAGGTCTGACTTAGGAAGTCTCTGAATTCCCTTGCATGCCTCATGTCATGTTGAGTGCAATATAAAAAAATCACACGTGACCTCCGCATTTGGCCTGTGCTCCAGATATAACCTCCTACATTGTCTAGAGTTGCATTTCTTTCATACTTAGCATTTATGTTTGTCCCCAGTATGAACTGTAAGGTTAATCTCCAATATTTATGATTTCTCACTTGTACAGCCGTTTACACTGATCTTCGGTGTCAGTAAATAGAATGGACCCCAGAACCAGCTCATACATTGAGAAATCACTTACACCCTCAGCTGCACCCAGAGCCTCAGCTCTTGGCCTATTCAAAGCAATAGCTCTTAGATTGGTTTAAGTTATCATCTCTTGCAGCCGCGGTCCATGCAGGTAAGAGTGGTGGGGCAGGGTGAGGGGTGATTTCGACAGATGAGGACGAGGGAAAATGTAATATTTATTTAATTTACCTTCATGGACGGCTTTCGCCCTCCCCCCCTGACCACCCCAACAACAGCCTCATTGCTTTTGCCTGCACGGGTCACAGCTGGTCTCTTGTTTTACAGTACAGTGTCAGGTTTCAGACTGACCCACAATATGAACCATTAGGATAAAGTTATTTGCTTGATCACGAGTGCTGAGTCACAGTGGCAACATTTATATCCGCCTTATGTCAACCTTTGGATTGTTAGTTATTAGGATAGCCTCTGTAACAGGTCTAAGTACCAAATCCATACCCTGAATACCTCTGCACTCTTCTAGCTTAATGTATTATTAATGCACACATTTTATGAATCAAATATTTAATAAGTAAATGAGACCAGCAAATGCAAGCTGTAATCCAAGTGTATGGTACCAAGAAGTGTTGAAGAATCTTCAACCTCTTTAGCCCCTTCGATGCTTGTGCCGGAACCAATTCGTCATCAGTCACGGTTGGACTATGCTGATGACGGAATGGTTCCGTCACAACCACACCCATTTCAATGAGGGGCAGCACAGGAGGGGAATTCCATTAGCAGCGATGGAGGTAAGAAACAGCGTTTGTGGAGTTCTGAATTGCTGCAAATGGTACTTTTTCACAACCTGGTATCAACGATGCAGAGATGTTGCTTCTTGTCCTACTTCGGCTTGCGTGTCACGGTCACAGACTCACCCGCAGGTCAGTACTGCCTGCCTGAGTGGTGGTGCTTCTGTTGATATTCCACATGTCTGGCAGTTTCCGTCAGACAAGCCTAGTTTATTAGATTGTGGGCACAGCTAACCCAATATGACATTGATTGTATCCTTCCTGTTGTCACCCTCTTTAAAGACTGACATGGTTTAAGGTAAATCCGTTCATAGCCTTGAGCAGTTACAGATGGAGATCAAGCCTTGATCCCTCCAACATCTAGGTCATGCTATGCTTAAGTTGATCAAGTAGTAACCAAATATTTCAAAATAACGTCCTCTCCCAAATTTCAGAATTAGTACAGAAAGCAGAAGGGGAGTGGTTAATCGAAACCTCATTTTATCTCACAGGAACACATCCTCCATTCACCTAGAACAAGCCACCCTCACAGCTGCATGTGGTTGGAAATTGGAACACTAGATCTTACCCTTTCACTGTAAGGTTTCACAGTTCACCTGCAGCATATTCTTTACTGATCTTTTATTTGGGTAACACCAGCATGCACCAGTCCTTTGACCCATCTAATTAAAGTAATTGATTGTGGAATAGGGACCTCTTTCTAGAGTACAGACTTTTTTGGTTCACCCTTGTAACCTAGAGTTTTTTCTTAAGCCCTGAATATTGCCACAAAACTCCAGCTCCTCAGTTCTCTGGTTATTATGATTGTTACAGTTAAAACATGTTATATATGAACAAAACCATGGAAATCCACCAGTTATAGTTATCTCAAGTAACTATAACTTTTGCCCTAAAGTAACTATAATTCTTGCCCTTTACTTGCACTGCAAATTACCTCACATATTACATCACTCATGTCATGTTCTATGACATATTTGATAACATCACTGCAACATCTGAAATTACATCATTGATGACAACACTGTGCATGGTGGGAATATATTTACTTTATGGTGTGAGTTCCACATTATCTCTCTGGTTGTGTCCATTTTATAGTTATAGTTAGGTCAGAGTTTCCATAGGAACTTTGATAGCATTTGACGAATCTTCACAAAACCTTCCCAAAAAAAAGGTTCCTATATGTCAGCTGCTCCCCCGAAAATTAGTTGGTGATCTGCAAAGCAGGGGCCAATGAAAAGGAGTCCAAAAACATTGATTACCCATGTTAATGTCAATAGGAAAGCTTAAAGCACCTACTGTAAAAATGAATGAGAGGAATTACACAAAACGTGGCAAGCAGAAATGTAAGCAGAAAGCTTGCTTTTTGTTGTTGAGTGTAAATACGTTCAGCGGTTTTAAAAAGAAAATCACGTTTAAAGAGATGCGCAGGATGGCCATCAAGGGGTTTAAAAAACCTGAAGTATATCTGAACAGATTGTTCAGCGGTCATCCGGCATACAGCAGTTTGAAAAAATAGGAACCTCTAATTGGCAGAGGGAGCTCTTTCTCCTATTGGTCTTTAATGGTGAAGGTACTGCAGTCCTGAGACGTCTAATTGGCTGGGTGCAACTTGGAGAAAATGTTACAGCTGCCCTGACATGACTGGTTCCATGTGTCCTGATGTTAACAAAAAATAGGAATGAGATGGCAGGGTAAGGATTCTCTGACCCCCAACCACTTGTGGTGGTGGGTGAGTTGGAGTTTAGAGGGACCACATTATGGAACGAAAATTCCTAAAATAAGTGTACCAAGGTACTACCACAGAACTCAACTTGACTGGCCATTGAGGTACCACAGTAGTACAGCTTCAGCCCCAGCTTAAGTTTCACCTCTATGGAACCGCAGAACTGTGCCAGTTTCATTGTGAGAGGCTTGCATGATACTGCCTTACCAGGTAGATGAGTCTTGATTGATAGTACTGTTGGAGTACGGCAATAATTAGAACAAATAAATAAGTAAAAATGAGGTGGAGGTCCATGAGGTGATTGGTATCTGTGGTGATTTGGGCACTGGGTCAACGTGTGCACAGTGGGTGATTGGCTGCCGTCAGCAGGGGATTGGGTTCAGGACCTTGCCAAAAGTTGTGTACAGCAGGACGGTGGTTGCCCATGAGAGGTTGGGCACAGGGCTTAGTCAACCCCCTGCTGCTCATGACCATAAGCTGTGAAGAGTAGGGGGCAGTCAAACCGTGGTGGGTCTTTTGCAGGGCATAGTCAGAGGCCAGCCCTATGGAAAACACTCGCTTCACATAGCCAAATGCCACCTGCAGTGGTAGGTTGGGTGCACGGCTTGGCTAGAGGCCAAGCTTCGCAACCAGCCCCCCACTGTGCACAGCCAAAGGCTGTGTGCAGCTGGGGTTGGCTGCCTGTGTGGGGCTGGGCTGTGACAAACCTCAGCTCTGCACAGCCTTTTGGGAGTTGGCCATCTGTGGGAGGTTGGGTGCCAAAGCCAGGACCTGTGGCCAACTCCATACTGCGCACTCCCAAAGACCATGTGCAGTAGAAGATTTGGGTGCATAGTACTGGCCAAAGACCAACACCTACTGTGCACAGCCTACAAGGTCTGGCTGCCACAGGAGGGTGGACAAAGCACCTAGCCAGAGGCCAGGACCCGTGGCCAACCGTGCGCTTTGCACGGCTAAAGGCCTGTGATGTGTGTGGGGCCTTTGGACGCCAATTGGGAGTTGAGTACAAGTCCTTGCTGGATGCCAACGTCCATGCTTAGTGGGGGTTGGCCATTGGTGGGCAGCAGCAGACACTGGCCAAAGGCCTGGCCCTGCTGCCTGACCAGCATTGTGTTGGGTTGGGTGCAAGGTGCAGGGACAGGTTGGCCACACATGAGGTTTTGGACCCAGGACCTGGCCAGTGGTGAAATTCATTATTGTTTTGGTTTTGAAATGTTATTTTTTGTGTAATTACAATACCTAACTATATCATCGCTTTAACCTTTGGCTTTTTTCGGTGAATTTCTAGGTTTTTTTTAAGCATGAACTAAGATCCGATTAACATAGCTAACTATATGTTATGGCTGTCTTTTTGCTAGCTCTCTGAAGAAGGAGAATGATGGAGAGTGACTCCAGCCTATCACCCCCATAGCATAGGGATTAGGCCGATAGACAGGGACCCTGTCATACATATGTAAAGGCATTTTCGTGCCATTTCCCTTAGAGTAAGGCTTATGAATTTAAGTGAGGGGTTAGATATATAAGTATTAGTCATGATTTACTCATTTGCTAACATGCCGATCTGTTTCTCATGGAGCTATGCATATTATGGGCTCCGTAGGCCTTAAGCGAGATAGACTCCATTTTTGCTTTCTGCCTGGTAGCTCGAGAAGGCTTTCTAGGTCAAGTGTGATGTTTTAGTTTTAAGCTGTTGTTCGCTTGGAGAGAACCGGTTCAGGCTGACCCTTATCGAAGGAATGTATTTTTCTCCACTCCGAAGACACAACTTCAGGCCGGCCGGCTGGGAAAGTGTCCTTGGTACGGGGAGGTACAAGAATTTGGTGGGCGGCAGGTTACTGGCCGTGAATTTCCATGAAGGAACGGGCTTTGATATTAGCGAAGGTGTAGTCTTTCAGTGAGTCAGTCCGTAGGCGGCATCTAGCCGTTAGCATCTCTGCCATTATTCACTTTCATGGTGGACGAGCCGCCATCTTTGAAGTCGGAGAAAGATTTAAGACCGAAACTCTCTGAGATAGACTGAACGAGAAGTGGCGCGGAGCGCACTAAATACAGAGAGAGAGAGACGGTAGTTAATAAACAGCAAGGTTCCAAGGTCCTGAGGGAGAGCAGACGAGGTTGAGCCTATCGGTGCAGACGTGCACTTGGGACGGCTGAGGGTGACTGCAAGGCGAGCCAGGACCCAGAGACGAGACAGGAGCCTAGATGACTGCCGAGTCCCGATTTCCCGTTAACCAGGTGAAGTCCGACCAATCCTCATAGTGCGTGCACCCTAATCTTTCCCTTTTATTTCTTGTGTAAATGTAATGCTGCATAGTAATGTGATTTACGTTTATGGTTAATAAATGCCCTAATTCATATAGAATTACCGTGTGCCTGGTGCTTATGTTCAATCTTGGTAAACGAAACTCCTAGGTGAAAGCTAGGCGCATGAATGGACGAGTAATCCCAATCAGGTAAGTGGTGATCACACAAATAGGGAGTGAGTGAACCTCTGATGTCAAAAGCAACGAGTACACTATACAATCTGGACCCATATCCAAAGTTATTATTGTAGTTTCATCCCGAGTAGACAGCTGAGATAATATCCCAATATATATACATATGTATAGGTGTTCATAGGAATGTGGTCGTCGTTTGACACGCGGCGTTAATGAGAGCACTGGGGGGGTCAACCCAGTGTTTATACCCACAGGATTGTGGCTTGCGCTAATGAGGACACTAGGTGGTTGAACTGGTGTGTATGTTTCGCAGGATCGCGAACGGTTTGGAAAAGGGAGCATTGGGTTCTGCAGGCCCGTGTGTAGACGCACCAGATTGTGTGTCAGATCTGCCCTAGGGTAGAACGGTCTGGGTCGGGGTGACCGCGAGGCCAACTGATGTGAATAAGATACTGTAGAAAGTCTGTATATGTATATAGTTATTCCCCATTCTTAGGTGCAACTTGTATATTTATCTGTATATCTACTTATTGTGAATACGATCTAAGAAGGGAGGTTGAGTACGTTTTGGCTGGGTCACAGGGGCCCCTGGGGGCTGATCCCATCTAAACAGAAAATCCAGCCATTACATCTGGCGTCACGAACTGTTTACGAAGCCTGTGTGCATTGTGTTGTTTTCATCTCGTTGGTTTGCGCTCGGCTTGTACGTATAAAATTTTGTTTATAATTGTGTATATATATTTTTTGTGTATCATTATGTTTGTGAAAAAATCATCGTCGGTTTTCAAATTACCGATTCAGATTCCCGGCTGGGAGTCTACGCCTTACGAGGCTTTGGCCCGTGAGTGGGCTGGTTCTACTGGTTTGAGCGAAAATTGGTCTTCATTCTTGGAGCAGGCGGAGCCTGCTGATGTGATTTCGTGCCTACAGAAAGCGCCAGTAGTGAAGGGTGATGAGCTTCCTATTTTAGGACGCAGAGGGTGGATTATTCTTAATGCATACAGAATAATGCATGAGAGGGTTGTGCAACTACAGAAACAGTTTAAAGATTCGGAAGGACAGTGTGTCGAGTTGCAAAATGCGCACACTTTGTTGCGTTGTCAAAATAAATTGCTTGCCGATAAACTTGAAACATATCAGACCATTGCCGAAAGGGCTGCGGTCCGTATTGCACGATATAAGTATAAACATCGTCGTGGACGTGTGTCTTCACGCAAAGTGCGAATGGTTGTAGCAAAAGCTGGAATGGATTGGAACCCCGATGAGTGGGACGGTAATATCTGGGATTCTCATACTTCTGACTCCTCGGCAGAGGAGGGTGACAAGCGCGAGTCTTCTCGCTCCGGACGTGATTGTAAATCTGCTTCGTGCATTGATTCAACTCCCGATTGTGACCGTGCTCGTTCTTCCCGTGCGGACGACGTAGCTTGCCCTGATTGTGATGTTAAATCTAAGATGCGGGCTTCCTCGGAAGCTCTTCCCGCAGTTTCTGCTCACCCGATATTTCGACGGAAATTACAACAAGCCCCTGGTAATCCAGGTGGTATCGCTCTTGACTGTATTGAAGATTTTACTCAGCAGGAGATCAGTGACATCCTGCAACGATTTAAACAACGACCTGGTGAGACCTTGCTTACCTGGATGGTGCGCCTTTATGAGCTTGGCGCTTCCGGTATTATGCTCGATGCCGTTGATTGCTTACGATTTTGCTCTTTGAGTTCTGATTCCACTATTCAGGACCATTTTCGGAATTTTAATGGTAATGTTCAAACTTCTTTGCTCCAGCTTGCGTCTGATGGCTGTAATCATAAATATCCAACTGAGTCTGATTGGCCCTCTGATGAAAAGCCGTGGTATACTCTGCGCGATGCGTCGCAACGTTTAAAGGAAGAAGTCATGAAAACCTGTATCTTCCTTAGTACTGCTGACAGATTATTGGATGGTCTTTTAACATCTTCTGTGCGTAATCGCATTATCCGTTCTTCTCCTGTTGCTTACAAGCAGGTCATGATGACTTTATTGATTAATCAAACTGGCAATCCTTTGTCTGCTGTGCTTGAGTCTGTTCGTCAGCTTGGTGAGCTGGGTGAATGGTTTAAACCTGAAAGACAATCCCGACCTGAGGGTCGTACTGCTGGGGACTATAAGTTCTCTAGACGTGACATGTTTTTTGCTCTCCTTGCGGATGGTGTCAAAAGGGAAGAGATTGATGGTGAACCTAATAATGTCCTATGGGATATGTTTCGTAAGCGTGGTTTGGATCGAAAGGAAGGTGCCCGTCGTGTGCGAAAGAATGAGTATGATCGTGGTTCGGATGACAGCGGTGATGAGAGGCGACGTGTGAATTCTGATCGCCGTGATGATCGGCGCCATGAACGTGGTGGTTCCCCCCGTCGTTATGAGGGGAGGGGGAGAGAGGATGATCGTGAGAAGGGTGGAGATGATCGTGGCCCTAGCGGACGTAGAGATGCAAGGAGTTATTCCCCTGACGTACGAAGGAGGGAGGATCGTATCAGATTCTCTGACCGTAATTCACAACTTTTTGAACCCGATACTAATCCGTTTCGAACTGGAGACGGATATGAACAAGAAATTCTGATACCCAAAAAAGCTGAAAACATTTACCCTGATCTGTCTTGGTTGACGGAACGCAGGAAAACTGACTAGGAAATAGGTCAAGCTCCGGTACGCAGGTGGGCCCACAGAGATTACAGACCCTATGTAGATATTGAGATTTTTTGGAAACATCGTAATATCCAAAGGGCCCGAGCGTTAGTTGATACTGGAGCGGAGGCCACTTTAATTCATGGTAAGTCGAGAAAATTTCATGGACAGTCCTTCACAATTACCGGTCTGGGTGGTAAAGAAACACCCGCAGTTCAAACTGCACTTGAGATTAAAATTGGTAGGATTCCTCGTAGAGAATACTCTGTGTTGGTTGTGCCACTTTTGGAATACATTATTGGAATTGATATTTTGAAAGGTATGGCTTTGCATTTGGATGATGGTTACTATCAATTTGGTACTAGACAGTACATTTCGACCAGACCCATACGGGTTGGCCGTTTACGCATGCCACCTATTAAGATCCCTTTAGCGACAAAAGTGATTTCTCAGAAACAATATCGCATTCCGGGTGGTCATGAAGAAATTACAGCTACGATTCAGGATTTGGTTGACGCGGGAGTCATTACTCCGGTCACATCTGCTTGGAATAATCCTGTTTGGCCCGTGCGCAAAAGTGACAACTCTTGGCGCATGACTGTTGATTATCGAGAATTGAATAAACATACACCTAAATTGACTGTTGCAGTGCCTGACATTGTTACACTAATTGAGAGAATTCAAAAGCATCCAGGTACGTGGTATGCTTCGATTGATATTGCTAATGCATTCTTTTCAATTCCGATTGCCCCCGAATGCCAGGAGCAATTCAGTTTTACATGGAATGGACGTCAAATGACGTTCCGGAGTCTTCCTCAAGGCTATGTACATAGTCCTACGATCTGTCACCGGCTGGTGGCGGAACATTTATCTGAGGTGCCCACGATTCCACAAGTTCAGATTTGTCATTATATTGATGACATCTTGATTCAAGGTGAAACACAAGACCAGGTGCAGTCCCATTTAGATCAAATTATTGATTGTCTGCGAGCGAAAGGTTGGGAAATTAATCCTGACAAATTACAAACTCCTTCCCAAGCTGTAAGATTTTTAGGAATTAATTGGCATGAGGGTCACAGAGAGGTGATTCCACAGGTTAAACGAAAAATACTTGATTTTGCTGTTCCCAGAAACAGGAAAGAAGCTCAATGCTTTATTGGATTGTTTGGATTTTGGCGTCAGCATATTCCCCATTTGAGTCAGATTTTGGCCCCTTTGTATCGAGTCACTCGTAAAAAGAATGCGTTTGAATGGGGCGAATCTCAACAGACTGCTTTTAATTTGGCTAAAGAAGCTATTCAGTATGCTTTGGATTTGTGGCCCGTGAGTGATGGTGATGTGGATTTGAATGTATCCGTGGAAGGTCTGTATGCCAATTGGAGTTTGTGGCAAAAGCAGGGCAAACAAAAAGTGCCATTAGGTTTTTGGACCAAAAAGTTGCCAGAGGCTGGTGAGCGTTACTCACCTTTTGAAAAACAGTTGCTTGCTTGTTATTGGGCTCTGGTGGATACCGAGCAATTGACTTTAGGCCATGCTGTGATTTTGAGGCCTGAAATTCCCATCATGCAGTGGGTTGTGAGTTCACCGAAGTCCCATCGAATTGGACATGCTCAGGAGGCTAGTGTGATTAAATGGAAATGGTACATTCAGGACAGGGCACGTGTGGGTCCGAAAGGTGTGGCGGTTTTACATGAGAAAGTGGCGCAGGCGCCCTCCAATGAGGCTGAAAGTGAGTGTTCGGTTCCCATAGTGCAGGAGTCTCCCGTGAAGTGGGGTAAATCATTTAATGATCTGTCCGCGGAGGATAGAAAACATGTGTGGTTTACGGATGGTTCTGCGAAGTTCATTGGTGACAAAAGACATTGGAAAGCTGTCTCCTATAATCCGATTACACAGAAATTATTGAGCACTACTGGAGATGGTAAGAGTAGTCAGTATGCTGAACTCTATGCAGTTTACCAAGTTTTGAAACAGGAGTTACCAGGCACATGTCATATTTTTACTGATTCTTGGTCCACTGCAAATGGACTAGCGGTGTGGTTGCCTACATGGCACTCGCACAATTGGGAATTGCACTCCAAGGAATTATGGGGTAAAGACTTGTGGCAAGAAATTTGGGAACTGCTTCCGCACAGTACTGTAACAATCTTTCACGTGGATGCTCATACCCCAATCGATTCCCTTGACAAATTTTTCCATAACATTGCAGATGAACAGTCTAAAATTTCTGAGGCAGTGGTTGACATGCAAGATTCTAATTTGGCGGGATTGGCGAAATGGGCCCATCAGAAAGCAGGACATTTTGGAGAGAAAGCCACTAACAGGTGGGCTGCTGATAGAGGAATTTATATTCCCTTTTCTTTAATTAAAGATGCCATTCTACATTGTCCCATTTGCCAGCATTCTAGAAAGAAAGAGGTGCCTCAAATTGTTCGGGGCCACTTGCATCGAGGTAAATTGCCCGCCCAAATTTGGCAGATTGATTATATTGGTCCCCTCCCTATGAGCAGAAACTGTCAATACATTTGTACAGTTGTTGATACTTATAGTGGCCTTTTGGTCGCTTTCCCTTGCAAGAATGCTACCCAAGTGAATACGATTAAAACCCTGGAGCTGATTATCCTATATTATGGTGTCCCATTCCAAATTCAATCAGACAATGCATCCCACTTTCGTGGAAGATTGGTGCAGGAATTCTGTATGGAAAACAATATCGACTGGGTGTTTCACATTCCATATTACCCACAAGCTTCAGGACTGATTGAGAGAATGAATGGCTTGTTGAAAGAACAGTTGCGCAAGTTGACTGATGACCGTTACAGCCAGTGGAGAGATGTCCTACTTCAAGCTTTGTTAATTCTAAATAATCGTCCTTTGTTGCATGCTGAATCTCCTTTGATGCGTTTGTTTCCTCCACGTGTTGATGCGAAACCTAATTCTGTTGAAACCACTGTCACTTATTGGGAAATTACCCCCGGTGCTTTGGCTCCATGTAGAGCAACCCCAGGTTCCGCAGGCCTCGACCTGCATGCTTTAAATGATGTACACTTCCCGGGAAAAGATCGAATAATTGTTGAAACTGGCATTGGTGTCTCTATACCTGCCGGTAGTTTTGGATTAATTGCCCCTAGATCTGGCCTGGCCCTGAAAGGTGTTCAAGTCCTTGGTGGTGTGATTGACAGTGATTATCAGGGAGAGATTAAGGTTCTCTTGCTTAATAGCAGTGAGACTGATTTATTGATCAAAAAGTCTGACCGTGTTGCTCAATTACTGATTATGCCTGTATTCAGTGGTGAGATCAAGAAAGGCTCTGCCCCAACGTTGCTAACTGTGCGAGGACAAAAAGGCTTCGGATCGTCTGATCTTCCTGGAGCTAAAATATGGGTGCAATCGCCTAAAAATCCTCCTGAACAGGCTGATATTATTGCGACCGGTCATGACAACACCGTTTTGGTGATGAAGCCAGGGAAAGATGGCTGGGAAGCTGTCCCGGCTGATAAATGTTACTTACGAGAATGATTAAGGCCTGTGTTTCTATTCTTTCAGATCATTCTTTGGACTGCGGCTGCAGGATGTGTCGGCGTTGGACTCCTTTTGGCTTGCTACGCCGGGAGAGGAGAGGATCCACCGACGCCGAGTGATGGGACAATAAGAGCCGCGCGGTCCGCGTGGCGCGCCTCTTCAAATTTTTGGGTCACACTCGCGAAGCGAGTGACGAACTCTCCGCATTTTTGCCTTACCCCCATGAAATCAGTCACTGACATTTTAGCTACCTGTTTGGTTGCTGTCCCTGCATCTATTGAAACTCTACATTATGTATTTAATGTATCCAATGCCCGACCTAATGTTATTCTGGGCGATTTCGCGGCCCATGAATTCTGTCCCTCATGTACTCTTCTTCCAGACTTGGATGTCCCTATTAATTCCAGAATTACTACTTTTAATATTACCCCTGGTGATCTTTGTTTCATTATGACCTGTAATCCTAAGGCCATTTCCGAGTGTATACGATTGAAACTTCAAGCAGCTACTACTTTTTCATTCCATCAACGTTTATTGTGTTCAAAGAGACTGCCTAATTCATGTCTTTCAGTGAATAACAATATGACCTGTAAAAGTTTAGTTGTAGCCACTAGCCATTATCGTTCAATGATGTTACCAGCTGGATGGCTCTTTTCATGTGGGAATTCATCTTGGCCCTATATTCCTGCGAATATTTCTGGTGGCCCGTGTGCCATCACTAGATTGAGTTTGCTAATGTTTTCTTCACATCCTCCTTCACATTCCCGTATTGTTCGTGACTCAATGTCCTTACATGAAGACTGTGATTCCTCTGTTCACCTTTTCTCCAGATCAGAATATCTTGGTTTAGCTTTTTCTATTATTGGTGTTCCTGCGTTAGCCGTTTATAATGCTAAAACAATAGGCAAGATGGCCTGCTGGATGGTCAAGTCGATCAACCAGACTTCTACTGTTTTGTCAGATTTATTGTTAGATTCCCAAGGTGAACGTAGAGCTATTTTGCAAAATCGTGCGGCCATCGATTATTTGCTGTTAAAACACGGGCATGAATGCTCTGAATTTGAAGGTCTATGCTGTTTTAATTTGTCTGACCATTCTAAAGATATCCAGTCCCATATTAATAATCTCCACCACTTGACGGCAGAAATTAGAGAACACATAGATCAGGGTTTCTTTGACTGGCTTTTTAATTGGCTCCCTGACATGCATTTTTTACGACAAATTTTGGGAGGGGTTATTATTATTGTCTGTGCCCTTATAGCGATTTGCTGCTTCATTCAGTGTATTCCTTCCCTGCTACAATTTTTTAGACTTACTAAGAGTCGTAGATCAGTTAGTTTTGTTTCATATTATTTGTCTACTGACGTTAGTTCCATTTAGTTTGTGGATGATAGACTGAAGTCAAGGGGTGTAATGTTATGGCTGTCTTTTTGCTAGCTCTCTGAAGAAGGAGAATGATGGAGAGTGACTCCAGCCTATCACCCCCATAGCATAGGGATTAGGCCGATAGACAGGGACCCTGTCATACATATGTAAAGGCATTTTCGTGCCATTTCCCTTAGAGTAAGGCTTATGAATTTAAGTGAGGGGTTAGATATATAAGTATTAGTCATGATTTACTCATTTGCTAACATGCCGATCTGTTTCTCATGGAGCTATGCATATTATGGGCTCCGTAGGCCTTAAGCGAGATAGACTCCATTTTTGCTTTCTGCCTGGTAGCTCGAGAAGGCTTTCTAGGTCAAGTGTGATGTTTTAGTTTTAAGCTGTTGTTCGCTTGGAGAGAACCGGTTCAGGCTGACCCTTATCGAAGGAATGTATTTTTCTCCACTCCGAAGACACAACTTCAGGCCGGCCGGCTGGGAAAGTGTCCTTGGTACGGGGAGGTACAAGAATTTGGTGGGCGGCAGGTTACTGGCCGTGAATTTCCATGAAGGAACGGGCTTTGATATTAGCGAAGGTGTAGTCTTTCAGTGAGTCAGTCCGTAGGCGGCATCTAGCCGTTAGCATCTCTGCCATTATTCACTTTCATGGTGGACGAGCCGCCATCTTTGAAGTCGGAGAAAGATTTAAGACCGAAACTCTCTGAGATAGACTGAACGAGAAGTGGCGCGGAGCGCACTAAATACAGAGAGAGAGAGACGGTAGTTAATAAACAGCAAGGTTCCAAGGTCCTGAGGGAGAGCAGACGAGGTTGAGCCTATCGGTGCAGACGTGCACTTGGGACGGCTGAGGGTGACTGCAAGGCGAGCCAGGACCCAGAGACGAGACAGGAGCCTAGATGACTGCCGAGTCCCGATTTCCCGTTAACCAGGTGAAGTCCGACCAATCCTCATAGTGCGTGCACCCTAATCTTTCCCTTTTATTTCTTGTGTAAATGTAATGCTGCATAGTAATGTGATTTACGTTTATGGTTAATAAATGCCCTAATTCATATAGAATTACCGTGTGCCTGGTGCTTATGTTCAATCTTGGTAAACGAAACTCCTAGGTGAAAGCTAGGCGCATGAATGGACGAGTAATCCCAATCAGGTAAGTGGTGATCACACAAATAGGGAGTGAGTGAACCTCTGATGTCAAAAGCAACGAGTACACTATACAATCTGGACCCATATCCAAAGTTATTATTGTAGTTTCATCCCGAGTAGACAGCTGAGATAATATCCCAATATATATACATATGTATAGGTGTTCATAGGAATGTGGTCGTCGTTTGACACGCGGCGTTAATGAGAGCACTGGGGGGGTCAACCCAGTGTTTATACCCACAGGATTGTGGCTTGCGCTAATGAGGACACTAGGTGGTTGAACTGGTGTGTATGTTTCGCAGGATCGCGAACGGTTTGGAAAAGGGAGCATTGGGTTCTGCAGGCCCGTGTGTAGACGCACCAGATTGTGTGTCAGATCTGCCCTAGGGTAGAACGGTCTGGGTCGGGGTGACCGCGAGGCCAACTGATGTGAATAAGATACTGTAGAAAGTCTGTATATGTATATAGTTATTCCCCATTCTTAGGTGCAACTTGTATATTTATCTGTATATCTACTTATTGTGAATACGATCTAAGAAGGGAGGTTGAGTACGTTTTGGCTGGGTCACAGGGGCCCCTGGGGGCTGATCCCATCTAAACAGAAAATCCAGCCATTACACTATAACATCATGTTAACCTTTATTTTTTTAGTGAAAAATATATTCAATCCTTAATACCCCTAAACACTACCCATGCTGAGCCCTAAAACTGTTACTATTCCTTAACACTGAAAAAAAAACTTATTACTTGTAAGCACTACCTGTCACTGAACCTTAAAAAACACTTGGCTCTCCTAAATCCTGCCAATCTTGAACCCAAGAACCTTTGAATAGTCCTTGGCTCTACCCTTCCACAGTACCCCTTACTGCTCTTCAACAATATTCATCCTCAAACCCTAAAAACGAATTACTGCTCCTTAACACTTCCATTAATGGATCCAAAAAAGCCTTTCCTACCCCTTGACACTACCCTCCCCTGACCTAAAGACTCCTTGCTACCCCTTGACACTTCCCTTTCCTGAACCTTGAAAACTCTTGTCACCCCTAAACACTCCTCACTCGTGAACAGTAAATACTCCTTACTACCCTTTAGCACTAGAAGAGTTCCTTTTTCATAGTATTTATTTTCAGGACAAATAATTGTGAACTGTCATTTTCATTTTTTAAAGAGTGATTTTCGAGGTTTTGCAGTAGTTCCATAAGGACCTCTATTGGCACAGGGTATTTTCCCTGAGGGCAAAATTCATAAAGGGCGCAACATTTTAAAATACATCTTTTTTTCTATTAACATTTTGCACCAGGAAGTGCTCATGGTCCATGGGTTAGGGGGTGCAATATTTGCCTTGCCCTGGGTGCTGGCAACCCATGGTATGTCGGGAGGTGATCCCACTCCATACTGGTGCCCCTAACCTCATGCATGCACTATCCTCCTCTGCTTGGTTGTGACAGAGTGATGTCTGAGGAAGGATTAAAATGGACGCCAGTTCTACAACTGACAGGGAGATTAAAGACCACCTCTTTGAATAAAATATGTACTGAAATGACATGTGACGCCAAAGATAAGACCCCCATTGGGAGAATGTGTTTGTAACTGGCAATTCGCCGATATCACATGTCATGGGGTCTGCATATCTGGGGAAAAGCCAAGTGCCTTCACCACCTCTCTTTCACGCCATGGAGATGGACAATACAAAAATTAAAGGAGAAGGAAAATGTACCAAGGCGGAGACTGGTCCTCCGAAAAGCAGAACACTGCTTAGCGAAGGCTGGATGCAATGTGGGAAGAGATGGATAGGGGCAGATTTCTCCCCTGAGAAAACTCAGGGATGGGATAGAAAAGAGAGGCGTACAATTTGCTAAAATGATATACCGAACAATGAACTGATTTTATTGTATTGTGTAAATAATTATGAATTGCATTTTATTTTACCATTTTTATATATTCTATCCATACTGTAATGTTGTGATACACTGCAAATGTCTCCTTTTATTGTAGTATACTTTTTATGCCTTCATTGTGTTGGCAAAATAAAGTTATTCTGACTGGGATAGTAGAAATGCAGGTTCTAATGAAAGACCTCATAGCGGAGTTGAGCACGGACACAGCTTTTGGAGTGTAGGTGAAAGAAGATCTGCAATTTCCTAGACGACAGATAAAATGGGGGCACATTAAAAAAAAACTCAAATGTATGGCCACTCCATAAGAGAGTGATTTTCACTCTCATGGTGATGTAGCATTCCTCCTTGTCCCTGAATCACCTGAGAGTTGGCTTTTTCTGTCCCATCAGACTTTAGACAGCCTGTTCTTGTTGCTCATTTCCTTTTACATTGTGTTATTTGGTCCCAAAATCGAAACAGTGGCCGTTTTAGAAGACTAAATTCATTTCTCACCTTTCGCGTCAGCGCATATTTATTTAGATAAGCAGTTTTTTTAAGCGCTAACACATGTCACTTTGAAGCTACTTCAGAGTTTTAGGTAGTGTATTCAGTATTAGATTGAGTTAAGTCAAACTATTCCAGGCAAGTGCAATGGTTCGGACAGTCTTCCTGGAAGCAATGTAGAAGATATTGAGTCGTCTAGAGGATCTTTTGGTGAGTGGGACCCTGTCCATGGTATTTGGAGAGGTGAGTCTACTAAGTATCTGGGGCCCTAAGCACATTTTTAGAGAGATGGATTTTTAAGTATTCTTGAACTGCAGATAGTTAAGGGGTTCTCTTATCTTCTTTTTGCATCTTTTACATAACCCGAACTTGGCCCAAAGGCGTTAAAGCGCAATGCATGAGCAGATTACATTATATAAGGTCTGTTCTTTTTTTTTTTTTTTTTTGAAGGCTATGTGTACATTCAATGATTTGCCCAGATTCAAAGGATATTGAGCCGACGCCAGGACTGGAACCTAGTTCCCCCGTTTCAAAACGGGCTGCAATGGCCATTAGACCACATCTCCTCCAACAGCATAGATCCAGTTTGTTCTAATGTTGGGTGGCCAGGGCTGCAAGGTATCTTCCATTCGTTTGTCTTTAATATGTAGATAACTGCATCATCAAAGGGTCTCACATTCACTGCAGGACAATACTGGGAAGCTAAATTCTACAGCCAGATAAAACTTTGCATAGACTCAAAAACCCCCAAAACTGCACTTGCAGGAAAGAGGGGAACTAGAAACATAATTTTTCAAAGTATTGTCAGCAGGAGTTGGTGCTGATGCATAGTTCTATATGTTGAAGTTATCCATTGTTCGATGCTACTAAGAACACAGAGGCTGGTATGCAGTGTCCTTGCAAATTCTTTTTACAGTGACAGTGGTGGCGGCTGGTAATCTTTTAAACTGGTGTGTGTAATACAGGCTAGGACCTCACCCCATTTTTTCCAAAATTTGCCTGACTCCCTCTCGCATTTACTCTCTTCTCCCAACTCACTGTAACTCACATTATCTCACTTACTCATTCTCACTCACTCCCACTTACTGTTGCACCCTGGAGCCCCTGAAGAGGAGCTACTGCTGTGTTTCAAATACTTGCTCAGATCAGAGGAAAGGTCAAAGTGGGAAGGGGATGTGTGAACTCAGCTGTCGCGATATGGAGCGGTTGCACACTTCTGCCTCAGATCAGCATTCACAAACTCTGCAGGAAGAGTATATGCAACATGCCTGGCCACTGATGAAGGGGGGCATGGAGGATAGGGGGGGACAGCTTGGAAGTGCACCAGCTTGTCACTAAAACCTTCACTGCTGAAACATGGCCGCAGGGGTAAAGGAAGAGCAATCAATCATGAAAGCACATTCACAGAGTGAAAGCCATGTGCTCCCCCCAAGCCTTCCCCATTCTTCTGCACTGAACCGATTACATGCCTTTCATGTGCATTCAGTGCACATGTCCTGCAGTTCAGCTACACTGCAGGGGCATGGTTACACTTGAAGCGAGCGTAGATGTTATATACATGGTATCGGCTACTGCTAAGGATTACTAAACTACCCTGCGCACCTCTGAAAACAAATTAAAGCTCAGTGGTGCCTGCCAATCTCTCCCTAGCATTGTTTCTTCATTTCTGCAGGGAATCACACTCTGCACTCGCTTCATTCACCTAGTTCTCTCTCTGTGGTACCATATTTTCCCCCACTGAATGACATGGCCCTCCTTTAATGTTGCTGTGTCCTTTCCATGGTACTACTCCCTCTATTCTGTGGTACTCTCCCTTCATAGGGCTGTGCCCGCACCCTGTCAAAGGCCTGCTCAAGGTTCATGTTCATGATGTGTTCAACTTGTTCTTCAAGGCACTGCTATTTCTCTCTATAGCACTCCTCCTCCTCACATGGCACAATGCTCATAATGTTCATGGCACTATGTCTTCTCGAATGGGCACTGCATCCTCTCCTCTGCGTGACCGTGTATTCCCACCTCTGTCGTGGCTCATTCCCACGGTGGCATTCTGCCACCTCCTTTGCATTGGATGGTGCCTCTTCTTCCTCAATGACTACGTCTACTGTTGTCCTTGGCACCCTGTGTCTTTCTCTTCATTGCACTGCATGCACTTCTCTCAATGGGACCATATACCAGTGAAACTCAAAGTACGGCCCGTAGACCGCTTGCGGCCCTCTTGACCTTTACATGTGTGTGTCCCCCCCCCCCCCTGTGAAAAGCAGCACAATCTGCTGTTTAGTTGC
Organism: Lissotriton vulgaris; assembly: GCF_964263255.1. NCBI lineage: Eukaryota > Metazoa > Chordata > Amphibia > Caudata > Salamandridae > Lissotriton > Lissotriton vulgaris. The sequence goes on from NC_141693.1 coordinate 661,370,183, forward strand.
TGAGCAATTATATTCATTAAAAAAATGTTAAATAAACAGAAAAGCATTTATTAAACTGGAAATATTATTATTATTATTATAGAGGCTTTTGTAGCGCGCTCTGTTACTAAAAAGTATAGTATCCTGGCGCGAGGGAAAGGGGAGACATGCTGGTGAAATATATACGTGCCTGTTTATTAAAATGTTTTTTAGACCTCCTAACGCAATCCATGACCCTCCCAGACCCCCTACCGCCACCCTGCTGGCATCAGTGCAGCCCTCAGTCACACCACATACCGTACTTTGTGACCCCTTGGCAAATGTTTGAGAGTACCCTTGCCATAGACTGTATATTTATCCTCTGTTATACAATGCATCATAGTCTTCCCATCACAGAATATCCTCCTCTCCATTGAACAGCACTTCCTCCTCGCCAAATCACAGTATGGACTCCTATCTTCCTCAATGGTATAGCCTGGTGTCAAAGACATTATGTCTCCCCTTTCTCTCCATGCCACTCTGTTGTTTTCTCGTGTCTGTAGTATGTCTCCACCTCTTCATTAAATGATTTTATCTCCCCGGGACACTGTGCCTTTCCTGTTCCTGGCACAGTGGCCAGATGAATATAGGCTTTTTCTGGTTGCAAACCCTGCAATTTGCAAAACCAATGAGCTTTCCCATGACAATAGCTTTTTTACTACTTCCTAAAACCCCTTTCCTAGTCACAAAAACCTTTTTGGCTCGCAACAGGATTTTCGCAACGTATTCCGAATTTCAATTAGGAAAGGCCCCCCTAGTAGCAATTTGCAGTGACATCCCTGAACGGCTTGTAACTGCTCTTACAGTCGCAAGCCATTGATCACATACAGACTCATGAGTTGGGATGCTATCTAATGCGCAATGGGGAAGCAGCCCCTCTTGGACAGCTTGCCTTTGGAAATCATGTCAGGGGGCCTAGAGGGGAAAGACAGTGGTCCATAGAACCCATCCATGCACACGCTGATGTCTTCCCCCCCCAATTTTTTTTTTATAAAGCTGAGCCTATCCCTTCAAAGGACTTGAGCTTTTTAAAAGAGAAATCCTATGGGAATGCGAACGCAGGGATGAAAGGTTGCTATCCCTTGTTTGCCACCATCCCTGTGGTCATAGCCAGAGCTGACAAATTAAAAATAATATTAGGCAAGTCAGTTTGCAATAATCTCCATATAGGCATCCTATTATAAAACCTATTTAGAACATAGGTCATATCACAAAATGACTGGCTGATCGTAAACATGTGGCGCGCAATTTGCATCCATTGTTTGCCATCTGCTTCACACTACATGAGGTCACATGAATTCTAGTGTCAATTGCACAATGCATAGCATCCTGCTCCAAGTTTCCATGGAATGGCACAATTTTTCCTCTCCAGCGCACTGTGCCATCTTATTTCCCTATCTTTGTATACTTCCCACTCAATTGAACCATTGAAACTTTCCTTGGTCCTGTTTCTTCTCTCTTTGATGGATTATCCTTTGCACTTTTCCTTCGTCTGCTTGGACGTGTTCCCTCCTCTGCACCTTACTTTTCCTCACTTTAGGTCACATGTTTCCTCCTTGTTATGGCACTATTTTCTATCCTTTACAACAGGCACTGTCTGACCTCCTCCCTGGCACTGTCTTCTACATTAATTGTTTGGTCTATCATCTTCGTTCTGCATTGTCACTCCTTTCTCTGCACGTTTCCCCATCTTTTTTGTACTAGCCCTCTTTTCTTCATAGTGCCCCTCTCTATTTACTCTCTGGCACCATTCGCCCTCCTTCTTATGCAACAATACCCCCCCCCCCCATACTCTCTCTTGTTCTCTTGAAACTGTCCATTCGTCTCTTGGAATGGACTGCTTTTGCTAAGTCCTTCTTGTCAATGGACTATTCATTATGGCATTGTCCCCTACTCCTTTTTGATCCAGTTTCTTGGTGTGAAATCTTGATTCCATTTTTATTAATACAAGAATACTTTGGGCCCAGCATGATTGGCTTTGTGATAGAAAAAATAGGACTTCCGTGGATTTTTGCTTAGGGATCTGCAACTTGGCACGGAATGGATGAAGTGAGTGTACCTCACTGTCAGTGTGAACTGCAGAGAACTAGGTGTGATAAATGGTATTGAGCAGCAGACAACACCATGCACAATATGCACTTTGTAGGCGTAAAAAATAGGCACAAGGCCTAAAGTGATCAAACGGATTTACTCCTCACAGAGGGCACAAGAATATGTGTTAGACATAGAACAGCTACAAACATTTTAACTTTATCCAAAGCAACTCCATGCCCTCGGTGATGTGTAGATTTGCCCTCTTAAGAGTGTTCTCCTGATGTCCAGAGGTTTGGTTTTCTTGATGTGGTCCATATTCACTTGTGTAGAGCCCCCTGAAATGAGGGTCCATTGATTGGGTAGCTGAGGAAGAGCTAAGATGTCAAGGTTCTATGGACAAACGATAAAGGATATTCCGTAGATCAAGCTTCTCCAACGAGTACATTGTGAGCTACTGGTACCTTCCACCTAGCTCTCCTGTGTTCACCACAATTAATTAAATCCCAAGCTTTGGCTTGGTTGAATGAATATATGTTCACCATAATTGAAAAGTGTGCATTTAAAACAGAAATGTGTGCATTTTCAGAATGCATAAACTGATGCTTGAAAAAAATGGTTGACTTTCCAAAATATATTTAAAGCTGATAATCATCAAACAATGTTGGGGAGACTATTACTAAATTTATTAACTTGGTGCTAGGGGCACTTTCTATGGCTGTTATTTATTACCCCTGTAGAGGCATTCCACAGTGACAATGTATTTCTTACATTGCTGCTGGCAACCCTCTCTTAAGCACAGAGGTGTTCACTGCTAGTAATCTTGCATATGGTAACCACTAATATAATCTTGTCAAATGTTGTTAGAACTGCATCTCTAATAATATTAGTAGCTCAGGAGGATTTCCATTGAACACAAGTAGCTTCTACTACGGAAAAGGTTGGAGACCCTTGCCGTAGGTAGTATGATCAGCAAGATGCCAAACAGATAGGAAATCCATACAAGGGTTAGAGGGAGGCTTCTCGGTCATCTCAACTCCTCATTGTGAGCCAGATGCTGTCTCCAACTTTAGGTCTAATGCTAGTAAACCGCCGATTTGCTAGTACTCTTCACCCGTCTAAGTGAAGATCTTAATCTCATGCACTTGGCACCACCTTGTAGGTTAATAACTATGGGTCCCATGTTTAGTGCAGGTTGCCTCCTCTGAGCCCTCCCTGGCAGCGGTAGGTGAACAATATTGATTTGTAGAAGGGTTGGTAAGCCACTATAGGGTGGAGAAGTGTGGCTCAATGGTTAGAGCAGCAGACCCTGATGCAGAGGTCTAGCCCGGGACCAGGGTTCAATTCCCCGCCTCGGCGGGTCTTGGGCTCAAAAAAATTCCACGGACCTGATAATTCTCGCCTCTGTGCCTATTCCAATCATGGAGTCCCACTTTGCAACTCTGGGCAATAGCTTGCTTAATCTCCACAACGGCCCCCACAATGCTAAGGATGCCTGGCCTCCACCTTGGGGGTGCCCAGGAGTGGACGCCTCACAGAGAAAGCCAGGATGGGTTCCACAGCGGTATTCGTACAAGCGCCTTGAGACCCTTGCGGATGAGTAGTGCGCTATACAAGTATCAATTTACATATATCTCTAGTATTCCATGATGTGTAGAAGCTAATTGTGAATGTGCTCCCCAGCAGAAATACACTTAGATACCTTTGTTAGCCCTCGCTGTAGGTGTCAGCAAGATGCGCTGCTCACAGTGGACTGCTCCTGGACCTCAAACCTTCTTCCGAAGCTTTGATATCTTCCTCCTGGGCCTGCTGAAGTTCACGAAAGGAACCCTCTTTTTGAGTCTTATATTTATCCTGTCCCCATTGGAAACTAGCAGCAATCCAGCCAATCACCAAGGTTGCACACAAACAGTTTTCAATTAGAGTTTATGCACCAAACCTGAGATCCCTCACCTGAGCGTAGACGTTTCCTGGGTTTCAGTATGATCCTGAAGATCCCTAGAGAGTGCCTGGCATCATTGATGGTGCTCTTAACAGCCAGTCTTTCTTTCCCTTTTCATGACCAACTACCTCCTGATGCATCATTGTCCATAGGGCCTCCATGAATCTTACCCTACAGCTGGATAATCTCGAAATCTATATATCTGATCTAAACAATGCTGAATTGTGTGACATATCCCCTAGGCACATTCAAAAGTTGGAAAATATTTTGACACCACATAGTCCTACCTAAGGCGAGAAACCCAGGAAGTCTAGTTGTCCTTTTGTGAAGAAGCCACATGCCCAATCTTGAGAGTTCCAGAACATTTCTGGGAACTGGCGGTGAGGGAGACCCATATATGACCAGTTGTCTTTCTAAGGTGTATTGTATCCTCTTCGCTAGGCACTACAAGCTCCCTATTGTCACTGTTAGGCACAGTACCCTCCTGTAGCATTGCCCCTTTTTCTCTTCGCACTGTTCCATCCCCTCTTTCATGTCCCTCTTCTCTTGGTACTACCCCTTCTCTCTTGACGCTGTCCCCAGTGGGAATCATCCTTTACGAAGTAGGCCTAAGCACGCGCAGTTTCCCTGCAACGCTTGCCATAACTACGCATATGCCTTAACCACGCACATGTGTGGTAAAGGGAGTAGGCATTCTAGTTGTCTGAGTGGATGAGCAGAGAGAGGTACCGGAAGGTTTGTGGCAGGAAGGACTGGGACACGGCTTGGTAAGTTGGGCTGGGACCGGGGAGAGGTGGGGGCGGGTTTTAGGGCTCAGGATGGGGGGTCGGGTAGTTATTAAGGCTGGGGCGGATAAATTATAAAGTAGGGGGGACGAATTTTAGGACTCAGGGTGGGGGGGCTGGGGTGGGGGATCTTTACCATACATATACCAAATATGCCTTTAAAACGAAATTTGTTGTAAAGGCATGTGTGGTAAAGACACAGTCACTGTAAAGACCACGTGGTTAAGCAATGCATGGTTTAGGCATGTTGGGTTGTCTCATACTACCGCCTCCATCTCTACAGTCACTGACCTCTCCTCTACTGTCAGTCCCCCCTCCTCTCTGGTCCGAGTTCCTATATGAACACTCCAAAGTAAGTTTTGTCATGGAACACTTCTCTGTGGCACTGTGTCTCCTCCTTTTGGCATTCTTCCAGCTAGTTTTATCATTTCTTTCTCCTAAGCCTTGGTACAATCTCTTGAAATATAATATTGCACAATTCCTACACACTGTTATGTGGGATCCATGCGGCTGTAGTTTTAAATATTTAGCAGAGTAGCCTGGGTGAGTCTGGGAGGCTCCGCCATGTTCTAATCCGTTCCAGAAAAGGGGGTGGTGATGAACAGAGTGTCTGAATTAAGCAGACCACTCTTACCCAGTCCAAAGATCAGGGCTTGATCCATCACCGTCATTTAGCTCACTGCACCATCCCAGCTCAGAACCTGGCTATATGCAAATTAGTCTGTCCCTGGCCCAGTGCATCATGGGAACAGGGCAGACCAAACTACCAAGCCAATTCTTCACCGGAAAGGAGACAAGCTTCCGGGGACCGGTTTCTGGCATTTCAGCCGTTGTCGGCCCGGCTTGCTTGAATCCTGATGGTGCAGTGAGCAAGGGACTCATGTCTGAGTATACCCTGCCACACCTATAGTGGCCAAAAACGATTCAGAAAAGGGGGTGGTGATGAACAGAGTGTCTGAATTAAGCAGACCACTCTTACCCAGTCCAAAGATCAGGGCTTGATCCATCACCGTCATTTAGCTCACTGCACCATCCCAGCTCAGAACCTGGCTATATGCAAATTAGTCTGTCCCTGGCCCAGTGCATCATGGGAACAGGGCAGACCAAACTACCAAGCCAATTCTTCACCGGAAAGGAGACAAGCTTCCGGGGACCGGTTTCTGGCATTTCAGCCGTTGTCGGCCCGGCTTGCTTGAATCCTGATGGTGCAGTGAGCAAGGGACTCATGTCTGAGTATACCCTGCCACACCTATAGTGGCCAAAAACGATTCAGAAAAGGGGGTGGTGATGAACAGAGTGTCTGAATTAAGCAGACCACTCTTACCCAGTCCAAAGATCAGGGCTTGATCCATCACCGTCATTTAGCTCACTGCACCATCCCAGCTCAGAACCTGGCTATATGCAAATTAGTCTGTCCCAGGCCCAGTGCATCATGGGAACAGGGCAGACCAAACTACCAAGCCAATTCTTCACCGGAAAGGAGACAAGCTTCCGGGGACCGGTTTCTGGCATTTCAGCCGTTGTCGGCCCGGCTTGCTTGAATCCTGATGGTGTAGTGAGCAAGGGACTCGTGTCTGAGTATACCCTGCCACACCTATAGTGGCCAAAAACGATTCAGAAAAGGGGGTGGTGATGAACAGAGTGTCTGAATTAAGCAGACCACTCTTACCCAGTCCAAAGATCAGGGCTTGATCCATCACCGTCATTTAGCTCACTGCACCATCCCAGCTCAGAACCTGGCTATATGCAAATTAGTCTGTCCCTGGCCCAGTGCATCATGGGAACAGGGCAGACCTTTTGTGAAGAAGCCACATGCCCAATCTTGAGAGTTCCAGAACATTTCTGGGAACTGGCGGTGAGGGAGACCCATATATGACCAGTTGTCTTTCTAAGGTGTATTGTATCCTCTTCGCTAGGCACTACAAGCTCCCTATTGTCACTGTTACTGTTAGGCACAGTACCCTCCTGTAGCATTGCCCTTTTTTCTCTTCGCACTGTTCCATCCCCTCTTTCATGTCCCTCTTCTCTTGGTACTACCCCTTCTCTCTTGACGCTGTCCCCAGTGGGAATCATCCTTTACGAAGTAGGCCTAAGCACGCGCAGTTTCCCTGCAACGCTTGCCATAACTACGCATATGCCTTAACCACGCACATGTGTGGTAAAGGGAGTAGGCATTCTAGTTGTCTGAGTGGATGAGCAGAGAGAGGTACCGGAAGGTTTGTGGCAGGAAGGACTGGGACACGGCTTGGTAAGTTGGGCTGGGACCGGGGAGAGGTGGGGGCGGGTTTTAGGGCTCAGGATGGGGGGTCGGGTAGTTATTAAGGCTGGGGCGGATAAATTATAAAGTAGGGGGGACGAATTTTAGGACTCAGGGTGGGGGGGCTGGGGTGGGGGATCTTTACCATACATATACCAAATATGCCTTTAAAACGAAATTTGTTGTAAAGGCATGTGTGGTAAAGACACAGTCACTGTAAAGACCACGTGGTTAAGCAATGCATGGTTTAGGCATGTTGGGTTGTCTCATACTACCGCCTCCATCTCTACAGTCACTGACCTCTCCTCTACTGTCAGTCCCCCCCTCCTCTCTGGTCCGAGTTCCTATATGAACACTCCAAAGTAAGTTTTGTCATGGAACACTTCTCTGTGGCACTGTGTCTCCTCCTTTTGGCATTCTTCCAGCTAGTTTTATCATTTCTTTCTCCTAAGCCTTGGTACAATCTCTTGAAATATAATATTGCACAATTCCTACACACTGTTATGTGGGATCCATGCGGCTGTAGTTTTAAATATTTAGCAGAGTAGCCTGGGTGAGTCTGGGAGGCTCCGCCATGTTCTAATCCGTGACATAAATTCAGGCCCTAGAGATATTCCTGCGTTACCTTCCAATGGGAGACGCCTCGGAGTAATATGTTGTTGTTTGAGCTGAAGGAGGCTGTTGAAGGATGAGCAGCACTGTTTCTTCTGCTGCTGGATTTCATCCAAGGACTTTCAATCTCCTTCATCTGTGTCGGCTGAGGTGGATGTATTTACAATAGGATTAGAATAGTCAAAATGTTGTACTGGTGATGTCTGCCTTCGCCTCGTTCCCTGACATCGAAATATGCAACACTTTTCAGTTCGCTGAGTGCATGCTAAGCTTCAAAACTTCCTTCCAGGTTTTCTTTAAAGCAGCAGTACTGAGGAATCTGCCAACTCTCTACGCTCTGCTAGAAATCCTTTGTGATGAGAACAGAACAATACAGGGGATTTTTCACAAAGGCATTTTGGCGTACTTAAAGTTGTACTCAACTTTTACATACCCCTGCATGCCACTGTGAATTGGCCCCAAACATCTAAATGGGAATATTCAGGGAATATTAATATACATTTAATAGAAATGGTAAGGACCCTGGTTTCTTTGCACTTTTACCAAAAGGCAGTTAAACATTTCGTGTCAAATTCACAAAGGCAGGTAGGATCTAAAAGAGATCTTCTGTAGTAGTGCTTCCCTATACTCATAAATGCTTTTGTGAATCGGCCCTGAGGTCTGTGAGAGAGTGTCTGTACTTGTTAGCACATCCATGGTATTAGGTGTGTGTCTTGTAGAAAGAAGGCACTTTACATGCCTTGGGGCTTTACGCATCTATTTTTTGTGTGAAATTGTAATGTTGTGTCTCCCTGACTCCGGGATAGGGTCACACTGCAACCAAAACAACAGTGAAGAAAGATGCTCATGTTTGATATTCTCAAATTTATCGTGTTGTTAATACAGGGGAGAGAGGGCCAACCAGTGTAACAGTGTAACTAAAAAGGTGCAGTCAGCAGAGGTAACAGCGGTTGAGTGGCGGGACGGGGCAGGAGGGGAAGTCGACAGATGATGGGATAGGGAAAGCAAAATAGAAATAAATTAAACCACTTACCCTGCACTCGCTTCATCATCGAGTCGTCGATGCGGCGAACGCAAGGTAAGTAGTTATATATATTTTTTATTTTACAATGTCTTTCCCATTGTGTGTCGACTCCCCCCTGCCCCACCACTGTTACCTGTTCCGACCATGCCTGTAACTAAAGGGCAATGCAGTACGACAGAGGGTGTGCAAAACATGGCTGAGGGTGTGCAGGATATGACTGAAGGAGAGAAGCGTAAAAGTGGTTCAGGGTGTGTAACTATTTTCTAAACCTATGTGGTAAAGTGTTATGCCTTGATGAAAATGTTTAATTAATCATAACAATTCTATGGCAGGACCGGAGGCTCAGATTATGCTTTTCTTTCTTCGCATTTATTACAAATTGGAAAACACAGCAGCCTTAGAAAAGCTCATAATGCAGAAAAAATGCTTAAAAACCAACAATAAAGCATTTTAGCCATATAACTCAAGAAAACAATGTCTCTGGGACTACAACTCCCATCATGACAATATAACAGTCCAAACGGAGTCCTTCCTCTATGTCCACAATCCATAGATAGGCAGTCCCTTCTCCATGTTCCTCCTCTTTCTTCGCTGCTTCCGCAGCCAGTTAAGTGTTTTTTCTCTCCCTCTCTCAGAATGTGATTGTTGGGGATTTGTACCATTTTCTGCACTGTACTGCTTAACTTTTACTTGGGGCTATGGGTCTCTGGTGATTTCTTTTGTTTCAGAGCCCCGTTTGGGTCGCGGAAGCGCCGTCTCGCTTCCTTCGCGACTATGCCCGGTGTGTTGTTGCGGTGCGCAGTCATCCGCTAGGGGGCGCGGCCGCGTCTCGTTGGTCTCCGGCGCGAGTTTCTCCTCACAGAGGAGCCGCGCTGAGGAGACCAACCGCCGCGGAGCCGAGCCCTCGAGTCTGTCTCATAAAACGCCCGATATCGGGTCTGTATCATTTTTGCCCCATATTTGAACGCCCCAGTGGGGGTCTGTATTGCGGTGTTCTACCGCGTTAACGCCGACTTGGCAGATTTCTGCACTCGTGTTGTTGGTGTGGCAGCGCGCAGTGAGACAGCTGACCCTGGTCCCCCTGGGGTGGGTCTGCGCGCTGGGGGTTGTGAGTGCACCCTAATTTTGCCAGTCCCTGGCAACCAAAACTGTTGCAGTCCTCCGGTCTGCCCTAATTCTCAGTGATACCCAGGCTGTTGGGTGGAGTGTAAATCCCTTAAGCTACCTTTGTGCAGCATGGAGGACGATTATTATGGGGGTGACTCCCAATCATATTTGCAGGATGAGGAGTTTTACCAAGCTGTTGACAGCTCCATCTACCGCTGTGTTACAGAAGTGGTAACCCCTATGGAGGAGCGTCTTTCGGCACGCATAGTTGAGGAGTGCGCCAAACTAGCTCAGGCGCAGTCAGGAATCCCTTATGCCCTCCCAGGTTCATCAGGTGAGGGCCCCCCTGCTCCTAAGAAGCCCTGCAAGGGGGGGTTGTCGGAGGGTGCTCAGGGGGTGGACAAGGGTGCCTTTGAGCGTCTGCGTGACGCATTTTTAGCTAAGGCGACAGAGTCCCCACCTGACCAGCCTGCGGCCCCCGCCTCGGTGGTAGCTACTGAGACTGCCCCTTCGTCTCCGGGGGACTCCCCGAATTCGGACGGTGAAGATGAGTCAGTGCGTTCCTGGCGACCTTCGAGCTCGGCCACTGAGTTACCGCGGGACAGCTCAGGTATGCTGGACCCGGATGAAATAATGCATCCGCGCTCCGCAGCCTGGGCCCCGGGTGACAAGGTAGCAAAGTTCGTGGCTAGTCGGTTGCGTAAGCCTCTGGAGCAGGAGGCCAGGGGATGCCTCCGTGGGGAATGCCCTAGGCCCACCTTGGAGGGGAAAGTTGCCATGACACCGGATTTAGATGCAAAGATGGCAACGTTTCTGGCAAAGTTTATGAAGGACCCACGTAAGGGCATTGACAGATCCTGGCGATCGTGTCAGGACAAAATGCTCGACGCAGTAGGACCCATTACTAAGATCCTAGACATGGCGGAGGAGGCTAAAGCTACTGGTTCCGCCATTGACCCCGACGTTTTGTCAAATTGGGCGCAGAGGGTGATTGTTTTCTTGGGCAACGCCAACTGCGCCCTCTCCACCGAACGGCGGAGGTCTTTCCTGATTAAGCTGGATCCTAAGTTAGGAGACTTAGCCTCTTCAGAGGCAGGAGCGGTTGCCCAAGGTGGCCTCTTCGGAGAACCGTTCATTAAAGAGTTAGGGAAGTTCGTGGCTACCTTTACGTCCCTGGACAGAGCTCAGTCCAGTATCAAACGCGTATTCCATCAGCGTTTCTCCCAAGGGGCCGGTCGCGGTAGGGGCCGCGGGACCGGCCGTGGCGGGCAAAATGCCGGCAACAGAGGGCAAGGCTCCGGGCGAGGACAGTACAACACCTCAGCCAACTTCAACTCTTTCTACCCTACAAGAGGGCAACGTTTCGGAGGTCGAGGCTTCAGAAAGAACTCCAACGCTTCCAACACACACGGTGAGTGTTATCCCCGCAGAGCAGGTTCAGATTGGCGGCCGACTAGCGGCCTTTCGGAGGGCGTGGGTAGATCTTACAGCGGATGCTTGGGTGTTGCAAACTATCCGCGGTTTTCATATCGAATTCTACGATCAACCTTTCCAGGTGTGCGCCCCGCGCCCTATAACCTTTTCAGTGGCCGATGCCCAGTTGATAGACGAAGAGGTTGCGGAGCTTCTCGGCAAAAGGGCCGTTCGTCAATCAACTCGACATCCGTCGGGCTTCCTCAGCAATCTTTTCCTAGTGGACAAACCCGGCGGAGGCCGTCGTCCGGTGATCAATCTCAAAGAATTCAATGGATGGTTGGTCTATCATCATTTCAAAATGTAGGGAATTCATCTCCTTCGAGATATTCTCCTTCCACGGGATTGGTTTGTACGGTTGGATCTCAAGGATGCTTATCTTGTGGTTCCAATCTTCCCTCCTCATCGTCGCTTCCTCCAGTTTCTCTGGCGGGAACAGGTGTTCGAATTCACGGCTCTTCCGTTCGGTCTGTCCTCAGCCCCGTGGTGTTTCACCAAAGTGCTACATCCCGTGGTGGAATTTTTGCGAGCGCAGGGGATTCGCCTAATCGTCTATCTAGACGACATTTTATTGATGGCGCAATGCCCACACAGTTTGCTTTCTCAGCTGGACCAGACGGTCGACCTCCTCCAGGAGCTCGGTTTTGTCATCAATGGAGACAAGTCGGTTCTCGTACCCTCTCAGAAAGTAGAATTTTTGGGGTTTGTCATAGACTCCGTCGACGCTTCCCTGAGTCTTCCGTCTCGGAAGATGTCCAAGATCAAGCACGTCTTACGTCAGACAATTACAAGGTCTCACACATCGTTACGTCAAGTTGCCAGAGTGGTGGGCCTGCTATCGTCATCGATTCAAGCCATCTTTCCGGGCCCTCTACATTACAGGGCTCTCCAGCGCCTCAAAGCTTATCATCTACGCAGGGGCGTGTCCTACGACCAAATGGTTCCCCTATCGGAAGAGGTCAAGGAGGAAATGTTGTGGTGGCTTACCCACATGGAGGCCTGGAATGGTCGAGCAATTTTCGGATCTTCCCCGGACCTCGTCATCGAATCCGATGCCAGCAGAGTCGGTTGGGGAGCGCGCTGTGGGGATTTTTCAACAGGCGGCACTTGGTCCTTGGAGGAACAGAAGTTACATATCAACTGTCTAGAGCTTCTGGCGGGTTCCTTTGCAGTACGCTGCTGGACCAGGGACTCAGTGAAGTCGTGCGTCCTGTTGAAAATGGACAATGTATCGGCAGTGCGGTATGTGAACCACCTAGGGGGCGCGAGATCCCGTGCGCTGGCGAATTTGGCGAAACAGTTCTGGGATTACTGTCTAGAGCATCAGGTATCGGTGACGGCGGAGTACCTGCCGGGTCAGGCCAACCAGGTTGCAGACTGGCACTCCAGGTACCTCCGGGATTCCAGTCTGTGGATGTTGGATGTCCAGGTCTTTCGCTGGCTCAACGGGCTGTGGGGTCCTTTCTCACTGGACCTGTTTGCGTCCCGCTTGGATCACCAACTTCCGAGGTTCTTCAGTTGGAGACCGGATCCGCTGGCAGAAGCCACGGACGCGTTTCTCCAGGACTGGAGCAAGAAGAAGCCCTTTGCGTTTCCACCTTTTTCGATGGTGATGCGTACGGCGGCGCAGGTTCGCCGGCAGGAAGTGGAGCTGGTGTTGGTGACACCGCTCTGGAGGTACCAAGTCTGGTTTCCAGTTCTTCTGGAACTTTCCTGGGATTCTCCAATCCTACTCCCCCGGTTTCCTCACCTGCTCCTCAATCCGGATCGAGATCCGCATCCTCTCATCGTTCAGAACTCTCTCCGCCTCATGGCATGGAGGCTTTCAGGAGACGTTGGTCGCTCCCGGGCCTTTCGAGATCAGCTGAAGGTCTGTTATCCAAGGCCTGGGCTGCCAGTACGTCGAAGCGCTACAAATCCGCTTGGTCTAAGTGGGTGCGTTGGTGTCTTCGACGGAGTTTGGATCCCTTGGTCGCGGGACTCGTTCCCGTGTTGAACTATTTGACGGAATTGGCCGTGGGGGGCTTTGCCTACCGCACGATTAATGCTGTGCGTTCGGCTATATCTGCGGCGCACCACCCGGTTGACGGTGCTCCGATCGGAGTACACCCTTTTGTGTGCCGACTTTTGCGGGGCGTCCGATTGGCGTTACCACCAGAGCCCCGATACTCAGTCCTTTGGGACGTCAATTTGGTCTTGAACCTTTTCCTGTCCTGGCAACCTAACAGGTACCTATCGGTCAAGGAACTCTCGGCGAAACTGGCTATGCTTCTATGCTTGGTGTCCTGCCGGAGAGTGTCGGATGTGCGTGCTCTAGATGTATCAGCACGCGTGTTTTCACCAGATGGTGTCACATTCACAATTGGTCGCCGCACAAAGTCGGCTTCTAGAACGATTTCGTATCCGGCCTTCGTGGATGTCCCGAAGCTATGTGTTGTTCAGTGTCTGAAATCTTATGAAGAGATGACTTGGGACATTCGCCCTCCGGGCGAGAGACAATTGTTGATTGCCTTGCGAAAGCCACACCATGCGGTCTCTTCCCCCACCATAGCCAGGTGGGTGCGTTGGGTCATGCAAGAGGCAGGTATTGATACTAAACGTTTCAGAGCTCACTCGGCCAGGGGGGCCATGGCCTCTAAGGCTTTCTCTGCAGGAGCTCGTTTGGAGGATTTGATGCGGGCCGCGGACTGGTCCTCCGATTCCACCTTTAAGAGGTTTTACTTTAAGCCGGTGGTGGATATTGCAAGTTTGGTGGTAAGTAAGCTTTGAACTAGCATAATCTGAGCCTCCGGTCCTGCCATAGAATCGAAATTTGCCTAGCATTTGTAACGGTAAGTTTCAATTCTATTAAGTACACGGAGGCGAGGATTATCCCACCCGGTATATCGTCAAACGACACCCCCCCGTATGGCGGTAAGTAGCCAGGTTTTAAAGTTTCTCCTCATGGTTGATTATGAGCCTTGCATGGTTGATTTGATTGTAAAATCCTGAATGTTTCTGTTACGGCGCTGACGCAGTTCTATTTCTTCCGTTAGGAAATGATGGTTCCAAGCAGGACCAATGAACTGACGGCGTAATTTGCGCGAAGAAAGAGGAGGAACATGGAGAAGGGACTGCCTATCTATGGATTGTGGACATAGAGGAAGGACTCCGTTTGGACTGTTATATTGTCATGATGGGAGTTGTAGTCCCAGAGACATTGTTTTCTTGAGTTATATGGCTAAAATGCTTTATTGTTGGTTTTTAAGCATTTTTTCTGCATTATGAGCTTTTCTAAGGCTGCGGTGTTTTCCAATTTGTAATAAATGCGAAGAAAGAAAAGCATAATCCTCGCCTCCGTGTCCTTAATAGAATTGAAACTTACCGTTACAAATGCTAGGCAAATTTCGATTCACAGAGAGTAAGCAAATCAGCAAGTTATTTAATACACACACATACAGAGAGTGAGGAACTGAGGGAGATTGCACCAATAACAAAGTAGATTAGTAATAATACATTCTGCATGGCACGTAGAGAATATGTCGCCTTTTGGGGAGGCTGTTGCATGCGCAACACAAGATGGCCCCTGGGCTGTATGCTCTATCACATACCTGCTTAACAACGGTTATCTGGACAACTTGGGGCTTCCTTTAGTTTGTTTTTTGATGGTGGCAGAATCCTGATAAACTTTTCTGCTTCTTGAGCTTCTTCTGTCGACTGTTGTGGTGGTGGGTGCGGTGCTGTGTGCTCGGCAGGATTCCAGATGCCTGTGTTTTTGTCAAGAGGGTGGCGAGTGGTCCGAATGTGGTTTCACTGAAGCAGCATTTGTAACCTCCTTCTTACAGGGTTGTCTGCATATTTTATTGGTCGTAATGCTTTGATGTCATGCTTTTCAGTATTCTGCTAAATTACTGACAATAACAGTTCTTGTGAGGAAAATTACGAAAATCTTGGAGGCTGTCTCCATTTCTTAAAGGCAAATGTAATAACTCACCTCTTTTATTCCTCATTGCCGTAGAACCCCTATTATGTTTTATCCTAAATTCTAATGAATACAAGTGTATCATGATACATTATGTTGCTTTAAAGAGATCTGCTAATACTGATAATATTCTGTTGTATGTTGCTAACCCACCCCATTCAAACTATTTTAAATAGTATTCATGTATATGTTTCTGTCTCTGGATATACTCTAAACATTAGTAAAGCAAATTTTTCTCATTAAAATATTTTATGTACTTCTGCTATGTTAGTGGGCCTGAGTAATATTTTGAATCCTAGCAAAGCTCAAATATCTTGGCATTGTTTCTTTCTACCGCACCCAAACAAATGGTTGAGTTACAATGTATGAATTTAGTAACTAAAAGAAAAGTTGGAGAAATGGTCATCTCATTATTTGAATTGGTAGGGTAGACTTGAAGTTGTTAAAATATTAATTACTCCACAAATAGTATATACATTATCATTGCTACCATTGGGATTTCCATCTAGCATTTATAATACTTTTACTAAGTTAATTAGTAATTTTATTTGGAACAACAAACCCTGCAGGTGTTATACATGTTTGCAACTCTCCCAAAGAGATGGTGGTATTGGTTTACCAGACTTTAAGAAATATTGGTCTTCTTTTCTAATGCTCAGAGTTCATTAAAGGTTCTAAATGTTACCCATTTCTATTCCCCAAAAGGGCTACTAATAGAGCGTAACTTACTAAATCTTTTTCCTTTATCAGTTGTCTTAACAATTACTAATAATAAATTTGGTGAATTTTCACCAGTTATTACTGCTACAAAACTTGCCTTATTATCTTTTGATGTAAGAGTTTTGCGCTAATATGAAGGGCCTCTAAGAGAGTCTCTCTCTGGTACAATCCTAAAATAAAAATGAACAAACCTATATCTTTTTAAAAATACTGGATTGAGGCTGGTGTTTGTTCTATTAGAGTTATAAGTCAAAGAAATATATTTTTATCCTAATTGCATTCTGTTTACCTAAAATAGATTATCCTAAATATGAATTAATATGTAACTCTATTCTGAATGCAAGCAAGAATTCTTTACCGGCTGCTAAAATGTCAGATATGGAACAATCCTTAAACATATTTAGCCAAACTTTCCACATTGCTTCTACAGTTTATTAAAAAATTCCCCATTACCAATAACTTCACTTTAACTAATTTTGTATAAAGATGGAACCATGAGTTTGATGTTCGACACCCCAGAAAAAACATGGAAATATATGGTCATGTAACAAAGCAGGATACTTACCTGCTTCTATTTCCCAAACTAATTTGTTTATTTTATAAAACTATTTATTGTCTCCACTTAGAATGAAGAAAGCAAACTTATTTGATAACCCTAATTGTTGGCATTGCAAAGACACATGCATTTGGTTTTATAAAGCATATGTAATACGATTGCCCTATCATTTTCAATATTTGGGTAGATAAGTGGAACATTATTGCTAAGATTTGTTATTTTAATATACAATTATCATTTAAATATATTTGTAAATCATAAGGCCTTGTCTATCCTCTCTCTAGTGATGATATGAAAATATTTGATTTCCTTATCGCTTCAGCAGTTAAGCCAATTTCTTCTATTTAGAAAGATACAAGTTTATCTGTTCAAGCTTGGTGGCACTGGATAATTTATCTCAGACATCGCCATTTTCCGTTCAGGTCTACCCTGAACAATTTTCCAACATTGTTTTCTAAAATGAAGAATTCCCTTGACTCATATGTTTCTAACTCTAATTCACAATATTTCAAATAATAATTAAATTATTTGACATAGGAGGCCTTTAAAATTGTGTTTTTCTTTTGTCTGAAATAGGTTGCTTATAGATATAAAACATTTTTATGTAAATTCTCTCAGATTGCTTAACTATTTTATACATATAATCCTATATATTTCCGGTACTGTTTTTTGTATGTTCTTAATTATATTTCTTTGCAATAAAAAAACACGAGAAAACTTTGCAGTTCAACAAGTGAGCATATGCCAGCAGACAGGGAAATGCCTTCCTAATATCCTGGGCTAGTCATCCCAATGGCATAGCACTAGGCCACCACTAGATTTTACTGGCTCAGGTACTTTCAAGATGTCCACATATTTCCCTGTAGAACACTACACTGCTATATCAGCTGGCTAAGTTTATAAATTGGAAAAATTGATCAGTGGATTAACACAAACTCTGCAGATGCAAAGGTTATCGGTTCTGCAGCTCGAGCAGTTCTCGGTTTACAGTCCATTATGGATTTATGATCCTAATACAGTGGATTGTGTTAAATTTGCCAGTGTCAAATTTGAGTGACAGTGAAAGAGATTCGTTAAGATCCAGTTGTAATTTGAAGAACCAATCCTGTTAAAATTGCTCAGTGGATTATGCAGCTGGTTTCAAGATCATAAATCACAAGAGTACTGTGAAACTATTGACAGAATTGGTACTTCCTGTTCCTTACTCCTTGTCCTAAGGTTATTAGACCCCAATTGTGTTAAAACACATGTTGGATGAGGTGGTTTCACCCACATAATGTGGCATGTTTCATCATTGGATATCTCATTCCACCCTTGTAAGATGGTACTACCACAGTGGACTCGACCCCAATGAATGGGGGAGTTCTTACGATATATTATTTTCCTGGATAGTGCAGGGATCCAGTTTATTTTAAAAATTCCTTAAGGTATACCACAGCTATATACTTTATAAAGTGGTACATCGGATATGATTAAAAGTAGAGTGTAATGTCGTTCTATATAGCTGGATGGGCTTTTATCTCATTCACTTTTTATATACATTCTTTAGCAGTTGATGAATCCTAAAGCTGATGAATTCCCCGATTGTCACAAATTGTAATGCTTTTTTAAATAAGCTCTATGGGGCATATTTCTCTGTTTACCATACTGTACCGATCTGACCCAGGGCAAGGAAGCAGTTGAAAAGGGTTCTAGCCTTTCTTAACACCTTGGCTGCTAGAGAGATTATCCTGCTGTGCTGGGCCCCTATGTAAATGGGTGTGGCCGTGACAAAACCATTCCGTCATCAGCACAGCCCAACTGTGACTGATGACGGAATGGTTCCGTCACAAGCATCGAAGGGGTTAATGCAGTAAATGCTGGGACGGAGGTCTGCAGGGGATTGAAGATCATGCTTTCTATATTCCCTTTTGCAACACCAATACAAAGTGAAATAAGTTGACTAGGAGCAGGCATCAGCTGAGCTACCTGCTCCACTCATGTCTATAGCCATTTTTGGTATAGTAGAATCTGTTCATCATAAATAGCTGTAATCTTACGAATAGAGTTGGTAACCCTACAATGTTCTGTGAAAACAGAAGCTGTCTGAGAGTTCTTTGTAAGTGAACAGGAGACGGTGAACACCCTTTTGCAGCCTTTTTTATGTTTTTTATCTCAAGGTGGAAACTACAGTTCACTAATCCATTTGCAAATCACAATGCACCTTGATACACTATGATTTTGGTGTCTGAGAAGGCAAAACCTGCCAATTTGCAAAATACAAGCTTTACTGTAGGCAAATTCCTTTACCCATCTGGGTTTTTATTCCTTGAGAGTCGATGTGAGTAAGCCAGAGGTATGTTTTGGTCACTTTCTCTGACATCCCACACCCTTTACCCAGCCAGGACAGTTAAATACCTAAAAATGAAACAGACAAAATGTGTTAGTATGTTAACTGATTGACATCAGGTAGGTGATTGCTCGCTCTAGCTCAGCCTCCGTTCCAAGCCACCAAAAGGAATTCCTAATTCTTTTTTGGCCCTAGACTTTACCTGAATGTTCTTCCTGATATAACTGTATCACCCTAACCATAAAACCAGAATCGTCAGCCAGTTTGTTCTTAACTTCAAAAAGAATCTCATAATTCAATTCAAGTTTCTTTTTAATCCGGCCAACCTTCCCACAAGCAAGGCATTCCCTTACTGCAAGACAACATCCTCATCAGCCTTTCTCGCTCATCTTTTCAAACATCGTTTAAATCTTTGTCATCCGCCCATGCTACTTTGTAGTCTTCCCATGCATCATTGGCACACTCTTTGAGAGGAAAAGGCTATCTACCCAGGGAATCATCAACCTGATATTTCGTCCTTGACCACAGTATACCTTATAGTTGTAATCTTGCAACCTCACTGAGACTTTGCAATAAAATGGACGTGCTTTTGCTAAACTCTTCATTGTAAAGGAGTTTGTGGTTCATTGTCATCTCAATCTCTGTCCCTCAGACAAATGGTTGGTAGTGTTCTATCACACAAAAAACACTCTCACCAGTGCTTCCCTTTCCATGATGGAGTACCACTCCTCTGCAAGTGCAATGGAATGAGACACAAACGCAATCACAAGTTCTAACCCATTATTCTCACTCTGGTTGATTACTGCTCCAAACCCCTTGCTACTTGTATCCATAGTAAGAATGCTCTTGCCTTGAGATTGAAACATTGTAATGGTTTAGCCTTGTTTGTCTGTTCCTTAATCAGATCAAACACTTCTTGGCCACAAAGTCTGCGTCTTATTTTCAAAGCATCTAAAAAACTTTGAATAAAGTTTGGCTATGCTCAAGAAGAATTTCAGTCCATTCTTGTTGCTTGGGACTGTCACATTTCTCGCTTCCAGTAATTCTCTCTTTGGTTTTATACCATCCAGACCAGCTTCATGCCACAGATAAATATAAATATACATTTACTGTGCTCCACTGTCAACCCTCTTTCTTTTACTAATCCCCAATCCTTCCTCAGACACGTCATGCTCTTCCTTATTCATTCCCATCATGAAGATGACACCCTGACAAAAACATATATTTTTGAAAATGTGAACATTCATATTTGAAAATTGTCTGCTGCTGATATAAGTCAAATGGCAATTTCACAAACTGGAAGCAGGTGAACACTGTCAAATTCCTGCTCTTGCATTGTAACAGCACCATGGTGGTAGACTGGTGATAGAGGTATTATCAAAAAAACATTATACCCCTTGATAACCATCAACTGCTCATTGATTCTGGCAAGACAAAAACTATCCACTTGGATTTTTCGATTCAGGTTTCTCAGAACCACGCATAGACTTATCCTTCTTTTGGCACGTCTAGCCATGACCAGCGGATGATCTATTCCTACGATTTCACTAGCTCAGTGATTTCCAGCGTTTTGCAATCTCCTAAGTTCTAATGCTACTATTTCCCTAATGATTATGGGGATTTTACTCACTTTGTGTGACTAGCTCTATTTTAGGTTATAAAATTATGTGATGTGAGGCACATTCCCGTTTCCGAATCTTTACCAAAAACTCTTATGGAAGCTCCCCAAGTATTCTGCAAGGTTTGTTAACAATCTCACCCACAACTAAAACTTGGTAGGACTTTTGGGATTTAAAATTATATCTAATGACATTTGAGGAACCCACCTAACTTGCAAAGGCTTCCTTCTGCTCTGAAAACAACACCCACCAACTTCTTTCCCTCGAATGAATGAATGAATGAAAAAGTTCCATATAAATAAGGCTCACTGTTGCCAGTTTTCACTGATTTTTACAGATAAATACAGACAGAAAACCATTTATTTTCTTGTCAGTATTTATTTTTAAATGTGGATAAATACGGAAATATGGGTTGTTTTTGAGTGATTCGAAATGCAGTCAATCATGACTGCCACGCCAATAGCTGTGCCGATTGACAAGCAAGGGGATAAAAAAAAATAGGGATTTTAGTAAAGACCCTTAAACAGTGGTAGATTTGCACAACCTTGACACTAAAATGTACATATTTTCTTACAAGTGCATATTTTACCATCTGACTGTGTATATATCATTAAACCTGTGAGGTGTTGAGGCACACGTGCACATTAACTGGTTAAATGAATGCAGAAATATACCCATTTCAGCTTAATTTTTTTCACAAAACCTAATTATAAATGTGGATAAATACAGGTAAATTAGCAAAAAAATAAAAATGGATAAATACAGACAGAAATGACAAAAATATAAATACCATAAAACCGGGAGCTCCAACTTAGAAAGCACACCATCACTCAAGCAGAGCATTCTAGCATTAACTCAAACACCAATCCTCTATCAACAATTGCGGAATAAACCAATCAAAAAGCACCTGAAATAAAATGGAAACATAGCCTTAGCAAGAACAAGTCAAATTAGGCAACACATTTCATCAGGAGCAGAGAACAATCATGTTGTCAAACTCTTCTTAAAAGTGACTTCATTAAGCCATAAGTTGAGGAGAATCAAGAAGTTGATTCCAGGCCTTAGATCCAAAAATAATAAAAGTTTTGCCTCCTATGGATTTCAGCATAAAAGTTGAAGGTTATAGTAGATTAGAATTAGAAGATCTTAGGGTCCTTTGCATCCAATAGTGAAAGAAGCAATCAGATAGGTAGTTGGGGCATGTAGCATGGAAAGGCCTGAAAACCAGAACCAGAGATTTAAAAAGGACCCTCTTGTGAATAGGCAACTATGCAATTCTTTAAGTCCCCTAGAGTTGGAGCTTTTCCTAGAACATTTGAAAATAAGTAATCTAAGTCCAGGGGTCAAAAGGTTGACAAAAACATTATATGTGGACTTTTTTTCAAGAAACTGATGGTGGCTATTAACACTCGCTTAGCGGAGGGTGATCTCTATCACTCTATTATCCCTATCAGCCACATGTATATAGTTCTGTATATAGCACATATGCACTTTATGCACTTTTAGTCACTTTCACTGTGCCGACACCCTCCTTTTTTTTTAGCACCTTCTGTTCGATAGAGCAAATATAAGTTTTACTTCTCACTGTCAACAATCAAAGAAAAAGTTGCTAAAATAAAATTAAATGCTAAGTTATTTGTGTTAGATGTGTTTTTATCTCCATCTTGACACTTTGCTGTGGAAGCCAAGGGCTACACTTCTCCCATAGGGAACACCTTTTCATTAAATATTATCCAGCCCAGGTCCCTAGGTTACTGGTTTGCCCCTTTTGTCTCAGAGGCCTGCTCCCATCCCGGCACTGTAATTCCTGTGAGCACAGGCTCCTCGCCCCCACACAATCCAAGCGCTTTTCTCATGCTAATACTCCCAGCATGAGAGAAGCGCTGTGAGTGGGCGGAGCAGGCCGGTTTCACACTCCAGCAGGGACTGGGAGCCTGTGCACCTGAGAGCTGCAGATATCTCCAAGGAACAGCCTGGAGATATCCAAGTACGCATGTCAGTTTGGCCGGCTGTGGAAGTCCGGCTAAACTGGCATGTGCACTTTCAATGTGTCCAGCAGCTCCACCCCTTGCTGCTGACTCTATGAACATGGGCCCCGCCTCGCCGTAGACTCGCGCACTGAAAGAGAAAAATAAGATGACAATAATATAGTTTTATTGTCATTTTATTTGTCTTCAGTTGCTGCATTTCTGCAGTGAGGTAACACTCCTCTGCCATAGTGGAGGAGCCGCCCCTGAGGGCGAACCAGAGTCAGCAACAATGTTTACCATGATCCCCCCGATCCTCATCTTGCATAGTAATATGTTTCTGGAATATGTGTTCAAACTGAATATTTATCTGCCAACACTTAAAATACAGCTATTGCTTGCAGGGTCATCACTTTCTGAAGAAATGTCTGTCTCCTATATCTTCATGCATTTGACCTTGAGATATATACTTTTCTGTTTGCATGCTCTTACTAAATGTCGTGCTGTACCTAATCCTTATCACTTTACTTTTAGGCTGGGCATCTCTTCTTATTTACCAGGGGTTCATACCTACCAGACCTGTAGCAGCTCACTAGTATTTTTATTTTCTTCATCTTGACTTGTTTTACTAATTTTTCCTCCCGTGCAAGCAATGTTTTTATTTAAGTTTAGATTCCCTTCTTTGCATGACTTTCTTTGCAAAACATTGCAGATAATAACCCTAACTTTGACACTTTCAAGAGCAACCCCAACACACCTCCCTGATAACTCTGTTTTGCGTCCTGTTGCTTTAACGCCACCAAAAAAATGCCTGTTTACCCGCAATCTTCCTTTGAACATGAAGAGTGTTAGTTTGCAGAATAATTTAGTCTGCAGAGCTCAGCGTGCAGGTTTCCAAGACAGTATGTGATAGGAAATTCTTGAGGGGAGCAACCAAGTTCTACGTTGGTTTGTTTTTCCCATGTTTCCTTTGAAAAAACTTGTATCTTTCAATACCAATGCAGACTGTAGGTGAAAATTAAGTAGTAAGTGACCCTAGTGCATTCTGAATATGTGCTTTTCACTGGCATCTAACTTTTTTTCCAGTATGACCATATTGCCTTAGCCCTTCAGGCTACAAAGAGTTCAACAGAATGCCCTTTTTAGGTCGAACATGGGCAGCGCATGCGCTGCTCTGCTAGGCATGCTGTATTGAGATAGGGACTTGAAGCTCCGCCCACTCTTCACCCATATTTTTAATTGGCTTGTCTCATTATCCACTGTAAACTTTGGCTGTTCATTGGTCAATAGGCTAAGTAGTCCCTCCTTAGTACCGCCTTGTCTCATTTTGTAACCTTCCATGGCGACACCCCCTGTTACATGTGTTACTCTGTAGGCTTTAATTACAGCCTCCTAGCACTATTTTCTCAAATTGTCAGGACACGCTCTCACCTAACGCTTTTTAAAAAAAAATGAAAGCATGGGCATGCAAACGCATTTGCAATGCAATAGTTCTCGCATATGTGAGAGTTTAAGCTATTGGCATTGTAAATGACAATGCCTTTTATTTATGTTTTGAAAAACAACACATATATAAAAGTCATTGTCATTTACAATGCCAAATAGCTTAAACTCTCATAAATGCGGACCTATTCCATTGCAAATGCTTGTTCTTTTATGGTGTAAGGTTGTCCTCCTCAATAGTTTAGATATAATTTAATAAGTGCTCTTTCAACTCCTGCAATTTCATGACAGACTCCCAAGACCCTGGAAGAAATCCCAGAGGGGATGTATAGGTGAATGTTTCAGACACATGCATAATGGGATGCATGTGTCTCAAACAGAGCACCAGAAAATAAGTCAATATAACTTCGTGTATGGCTGTTCTGTGGAATGAATAGTCATACAAGCTCGTTGAGCTGTACAATGCAATATACACAAGAGACATCCACGTAAGGTGAGTTATGTTAAAAAATGGTAAAGATATTAAGGCACTGACACCTCAACCTGATTGTTAATAATAAAATTACCAAGTCAGAATCTAAACCCAAAAGTTGCTCTCCAATAGTAATGTGGCTACCATTATGCAAGTGCTACTGAAACAGATGACTGGTGCGCGGATGCAGTTGTCCTAGAGACCAGTTGTCATCAATGGCCTCAAATGGCACATGGACACTGAAGGTATTTTTGTTTGGAGGTTTAGAGACCTGTAAATGTTAATTTAATCAAAGCATCATTAGGCCAACTCCTGAAGAGTCCAGACTTTTATCAGAGCCGAAGGGTTGATAGTGTGTAAAGGGTTAGACACAGCGATGAGTGCTCTGTACTCAGGTGTGTGTGTAACTTCCATGGTTGAGCTTGTCACCAAAATTGGTGTTTTCCATTTACAGTGCAGCTACAGAAAGAGTAATATGAAGTAGTAATCTGCAGTAGTAATTTGATACACATAGTAGTCCAAAAGCTCCTTTATTCTCAAGCCCGGTGCAGCTCCTCTGACATCAAAGCTAACTGACATTCTACAACCAAAGATCCCTATGAAATTCTAATGTGTTAATAATAGCTCAGACGCACATGCGTGCACATACTCATACAAGTAAAGAAGTGTTAACTACACCTGCTTCTTAATTTCACTGGCTCTGAGTTGCTTTTGTTATCATGTTCCTACTCACAGAAAAAGAGTCAGCCAACAAAGTCATATTGGGTGCCAGTGTGATGACATGAGTCCGTCCATAAGCTGCGAGATACAAACTGCACTCTAGAAGGCAGGCTCTACATGATTGTATGGATGCATTTGCCACTTATCTGAACACCGTGTAACTGGTCTCTATCTTCTGTGCATATTCATGGCAGAACCATTAAGTCCCAGCTGATCTATAGATGTGCTTTTACTAGGGACATACCTGACTCATGCATAGCAGGACAGACATTTTTCCCTCTCTTGCCTGGCACTTGAGCGGTGAACATTTTCTGCTTGTCGATGCTCTAGTCTTTCTGTTCTTGCCAATGTGTTGGGCAGGGAGAAAGCCAGAGGTGTTGCGATCCCTCTGTAACTAAAATCCAAAGCTGTGCATTACGCTAGCATGTTGATACCTCGTTGTCTCCTGCATTTTATCGTATTTACTGCATGCTGCATTTTAAAGGAGGACATAGTTATTTATTTATATATATTCAATTAATTTAAATCATATTTACCCTTATTCTTCATTTGCTAATTTGTACTGACTCAGTGAGGGAAGAAGAAAGCCAAGGAGGGGTAATTTATATTCTGTAGCTCCTTTTATGTATATCCTTTCCCTGGGAGCATATCTGACTGCTGTGTAGAGGGAAGCCATTTTTCCTTTTCTAGCCTGGCACTTTAGCTGTGGCCATTTTATGCTGGTCATTACCCTAGTCTTTCTGTCCCAGCTAGTGTGCTGGGACAAGGATAAAGCCAAAGTTCCTGCACATTCGCACCAGTGGTGTGCCAAAGGTAAGCCCATCTGCTTCCGTCCACAGCTGAACAGTGCAAAAGTCCAGTTACCCTGACTTCTCCAACAGGGATTCATAGTTGAGGCTAACTTACTTGCACTCACTCCTACTTTCTTTTAGGTGCCCCTTTATATCTAGTTATAAATGCCTTAAGACCACTACTGTTACTATTGCAAGCCCTTGAAGGACCACTTGTGGCTCAGCACCAGCCTGCAAGTAGCTACTACCTTCTTGGGTTTAATATTTGCCCACTAATTATACTACCTCTATTCAAGGCACAGGTCCTCCTGCCCATAGTGATCGATTCTTGCTCCTTCAATGACCTAGTTTCAATTGTTGCTACTTTAATGCTAGATCTCTCTCTCTGAGCACAATATACAAGTAAGGGACACTATTCCTAGTTCCACCCCAGATCTTTGCTTTGTTACGGAAACTTGGCTCAGTGCCTCAACAATGCCAGAAATCTCCATTGCCATTCCACAAGGCTACAACATAATCAAGCTCCACCGTCCTCGTAAAGTGGGCGGAGGGGTTGCTAATATGTTTGATCATAAATATTATTGTATTATACTAGATACCTTTTACTGTTTAGTATGGCTTTGTACTCTTTGCCTCTTCTGGGAGTAGCTTTGATCTACAAACAACCCGGATCTAAAAAAAAAACTTTTAATCTACCTTAGCAGATTTTTTGCCCCCTATACCATCAACTATCACAATTCCCTCATCCTAGTAGACTATAACTTGCATTATTAAGACATGGAGAATACTTACAACATTACTCTTAGAGATGAACTTGAGACTATTGGCATGTTTCATAAAGTATAGGACACCAATCATTCTGCAGGATGCACCCTTGACCTGAATTTTTCCAATTCCACCTGTTATATTCCATAGAGGCACCCCAATATAGGCTCAGGTAATATCCTAACCCTTTACCTATATTCTTCCCTACATTACATACATAACAGTTCTTAGGGACTGACCTTTTACCTAGATACAACATTGCACACAGAACGCAGGATTTTCCCGGGTAAAGGCCTCATACATTATGCATGATGATTCTTGGAAACTCAGCAGGACTACCATCTCCAGTATAATATCTATGTAAAAAGTTCATTCCCGACCTCATCCTAAGTCCGACAAGTGGTAATATTTTCTGCATACAATCTAACGGAGAAACAGATGAAAATGGCACAGAGGGGAGCGAAATATACAATGTTGTGTATTGAAAAATTGGATAGATTACCTTGTACTGTGGCAGAATCACTGTCCACAAAGTGGTTGATCCATGGCCATCTAACATTACAGGTCACTACTTTCCTGTTTCAGTACTGTCTATATTAGCAACAGGCAGGCAGATATGACGTGATGGGTAGGGAATTCATCACGGAATCTTGGGAATTATCGTACAGATTTTGATGCAGGATTTGGGATCTGGAAATGTTTCTAAGTGGTACAAAATGTGAGAACGCTTTAAGTGGATCTCTCATATGACAGGATATTATGCTGCACAGGGTATGCACTGGTTCAGTAGCGAACCTATCCTGTCACTTGAGGGGTACCCTGGCAGCCGTGATTACCCCAGTATTCAGGCTACTTTCAAGTGGGAGTTACTTGATGCTGGACGATCAAGGTTGTTGTGGGATGCTTCCGGGCATCGCATGTCTGGTCACCTTGAGCTCCAGGGTTACTTGCTGAAGTATTGTTTCCACCAACAAACACAGTAAGGGAGGCGCCGCTATGGCCTTGGTTAAATGTTTCTTTTATATGATTTGATACTCTGAGCAGAATGAAAGCCATGCTTCTGCAGAAAACTGTGCCCTTAACCCCCACTCGGGAGAACTTTGATCTCCGGATCACAAGGTCCTCGGCTGAGATACAGGCACTCATTTGTACGAACTGCCCCTTCCATTTCACAGGAATGGTAATTCGTATCTTTAACATGTCTGATACGATGGCTATAGTCCACCTATTTAAGACCATAGGTTCGGGACTGTTAAGGACCTTTCAGACGGTCCTCGTAGTTATACCGAACTTTATACACTCCGTATTCAGAAGCATTTTTGGAGGACTTCAGCTGAACCTGTTTCTAATAGCAGGTATCCTGATTGTAGTTTTTCTGCTACGCAATGGATGTCCCAGTCACCAAAGAGATGGAAAAAGCACTCCACTCCTGGAGCGTAAATACCGTGATTGCATGGGACAACATCTGGGCACACCTCACCTACGGGAACTAAGAGCCTCTTGATTTCTGTCATTTAGGCCAGTCTGAATGGACTGAATCCTAACTGTTCTCCGATGCCTGTTCTGCAGAGAAGAGTGCGTGTTGGATCTCTGTCGAACACTTCCATCAGCTGCGCAACCAGATATGAATGCTTTACTGGACCCGATAATGGCCCATGTTCTGCAGTGTCCCCAGCGTATTCCTATGTTGATGGGGGCATTCTTAGAGCCTCCACAAGAAGTCTCTGCTCCTGTTGGAATGGATACCGGCTTCTCCACTGACACCAAGAACTTGGATGGCACACAGGCTGCCCCAGCATCGGCTGCAGACAGTACGGAAGATCATTTATGCTTAATTGACGTGATCTGCGAGGTGTTACAAGGGTCGTCGTCTGCGATGGCAGGCAACAGCGATGTTGCGTCTACCAGCCAGGAAACATACACATTTGGCTCATTGTGTCCTGGGAAAAATTTGGCCTTTTTTAAACAAAACTCAAAATTGGAACATCAAAACAATTATTAATGTTTTATACTAGATACCATTTACTTTGAAATTCTTCTGTTTGTTATGGCTTTGTACTCTTTGCCTCTTCTAGGAGTAGCTTTGACTTAGAAACGACCCGGATCTAAAAAAAATACTTTTTCTCAACCTTAGCAGATATGTTGGCCCCCTATACCATCAACTGTCACAATTCCCTCATCCTAGTAGACTTTAACTTCCATTATTAAGACATGGAGAATACTTTCACCATTATTTATTTATTTATAACATTTTATATAGCGCAAACATGAGACTATTGGCATGTTTCATAAAGTATAGGACACCACACATTCCACAGGATGCACCCTGGACCTGAATTTTTTCAATTCCACCTGTTATATTCCATAGAGGTACCCCAATATAGGCTCAGGTAATATCCTAACACTTCACCTATATTCTTCCCTACATTACATACATAACGGTTCTTAGGGACTGACCTTTTACTTAGATACAACACTGCACACAGAAGGGGGCGCTAGGTGGCGCCAAACCAAGATGGCCGCACCGATGTGAGGCTCTCGCCAGACTGAGCACTCTCACACGATCCTGCATCATCCTACCCAGTGAAAACATCCTGATTTCTTTCCCAGGTGGTTCCGGACACCGAGACGAGCAAAGCGGTACCCGGATCACCTCATACTGATTACGGGAACTGTTGCCCCGGAGCTGCTTTCCCTGAGCGGACACCGGCGCTGGAGAAGAGGTTCGCGGCCGGCGGATCTGCCCACCAGGAAAATCCGGTGCTGTCGGGCCTGCTGCCATCGACCGAGAGAGATCTCCCGCCCCGGGATCCAATGCACGTCTCAACCCTTGGGTGCTGATGCTTGCGGTGTAATCCCGCTCACGGGAGAGGTACGTGTGGCCCTGTGACCCCCTCTGCCAGGAGCGATACTGAACGGCGGCAGGCCTAGCACACGCTACCCCCACCCCTCCCCCGGAGCCTCAACACCCTGCTGGCCCCCGGTATGCGGCGGATGACAGAGGCGGCTTACACCACGCCTGCAGCGGCGCGCCTGGGCACCCAACTTCGGACCATCTGGCAACCTTGTCCCCGGCACCGGCACCGACTGCACACCAGGCCGCGGCTTGCGGCCTAATTATCCGAGACCGGAGAGGACCGCCTAACCTCTGACGCGGCCACGGGATTCTGCTCGCGGCTTCCCGCGCCTCTATGTGACCACACGGCGCGCACCCCACAGGCCCTCTCACGCTGGCCCTCTGCTGTACCCGCATGGTACGGAGACCCTTCCGGACTATCTCGCTATAGCCGGCTCTCCTCAGCTGACCTGCTGGGAGCAACTGCACCACCCCGGCTGGGGCACCTTTGTCCATCCTGACGCTCGCAGGTCAGCTCCCCAACTGCATGCAGCTCACCCCCTATTGGGCAATACCGGGTTGACCCTGCACCTGGCGAGGACCGGAGAGCCCACACGTCCATTGCTCCGGCATACCGGGCCCTGAGAAACACGTGGCACTTGAGACGCTCTCCTGCCTAGCTCCCCGAAACCTACAGTGCGCACAGATTGCTGGCTCTTTAGCGCCTACCATCCACTAATTTCAGCCCGCCCTTCGGCTACCCTCGTCCTACGTCCTGGCTTTCTCATCGGCCGCGACATCGCGGACTCCTCGGCGCGAAATGGGCCGCAACGACGCTAGGCAATCCAAAATCCCCTTTGAAACCAAGAAAGCGTCCAAGACGCCATCGGAAGTGGCAGACAGCCCTACCGCCTCGGCACCCCAGGAAGAGGACTGGAAAACAATCCTATTAGGCATGAGACAGAGCCTTTCCACAATTGATGCCAAGATAGACACCATCAATTCGCGTATGGATTGCGTTGTTGCGAAACTTGAACACCATGACACTCGTATCAAAGTGACTGAGGACAGGATATCCGTGCTTGAGGATGGCGCTACTTCAACTGCCAGACAGGTCACACAGATGGATAGACTACTAAAAATAATAGCGGACAAGAACGAGGATTTAGAAGCGAGGTCCCGACGCAACAACGTCCGCGTCCTTGGCCTTGCAGAATCCACCAACACAGGAAAGATGGAGGTTTTCATTGAAAAACTTATTGTGGACTTGTTTGGGAAAGAATCCTTCTCCACTCACCTCATAGTGGAAAGAGCTCATAGATCTCTCGCTGCCTGCCCTCCCCCGGGTGCCCAACCACGGCCCATCGTCGCCCGCTTCCTCAATTACAGAGACAGAGATGCGGTGCTGCGCCGGGCGAGGGAGTTAGGAACAGTTACTTATGGCAACGCAACGCTCTCCTTCTTCCCTGACTTCACTCCTTCAGTCCAAGAAGCCAGGCGTAAATTTGCTGGGGTGAAGAAGAAACTCCAATCTCAGGAAATCCCATATGCTATGCTGTATCCAGCCAAACTGAAAGTCTCGCACCGTGGCGCACAACATTTTTTCCAAACTCCGCAGCAGGTGGAAGACTTCCTTAAGCACCACCACAAAGAACGCGCCGGGGATGAATCGGGGACGCAGCGATCCAGGCCGCAGTCCCCAATGTCTCAACAGGACTGACAAACTGAGACACCATCCTGATCACAATGATGCCGACCGCTGACTATAGCACGACCGGACTCTGCATTTCACGGTGAGGTACATGTACTGTCTTAAGTCTCACTGGACTATGATTATGAAAGTGCTCGGTCACCCGCCTCCGTCCCGCATATGACAGCCAGGTCCCTTACCTGGCGTCTTGTGGGTGAAAGTAAGGAGGTGGATGGTAGGTCTGGCGCCCCTGGGTCTACGTCCCCAATGGGTGATCCCCTACAAACCACTGTCTTATCTTTAGCTTCGGGGTTGTTCAAATGTGGGAGGGGGGAGGGAGAACTAGATGCCCGGCCAGTTGGGGTTGCCGGTGTGGGTGGGGACACAATCCGCTTTCATACTAAGACAACTATAGCGCCAGCCACTCAGTTAATGCATGATGCGTCTCAAGCTGTAACAGTTTGGCATTACCGGCTTGTTGGGGTTGCCGGAGAAGTTGGGTACATTTCCTGTTTTAGATCCGGCAGCGTAGCCGCTGCGGATATTACTGGGAGAGGGAGGAATTCTATGAAAGGTTTGCTGCGCAAAAGTATTGGTATTGATACCACTGTCTGTTTACTGCTGAATGCTACATACATGTGCCTCATTTTTCTTTCACGATTGGGATGGGAGACGTAAATGACTCGCTGCCAGCTTTGCAATTTCAGCTTGTAGCATGGAACGTGCGTGGGTTGAGTAACCCTAGGAAGAAGCGACAGATCCTGGGATATTTGGACAGACAGGGAGTGTCTGTTGCTATGTTACAGGAAACTCACTTGGTGCCAACTGTGTCCCCTTTATTTGCTTCCCGCTGGGCCTCATGCAGGGTGTTTTCATCGTATTCAAACTACGCTAGGGGCGTCACAATTCTGG
Source organism: Lissotriton vulgaris (assembly GCF_964263255.1). Classification (NCBI taxonomy): domain Eukaryota; kingdom Metazoa; phylum Chordata; class Amphibia; order Caudata; family Salamandridae; genus Lissotriton; species Lissotriton vulgaris. The sequence continues at coordinate 661,402,213 of NC_141693.1, forward strand.
TCAAGAGAGGTATGGGATTCACCCCGTTTGGTACTGACATGGACTCCAATGGCAGATACTGCATGGTTTGGGGGAAGTTACATTCACACACGGTCCTATTCGCCTGCTATTATGGCCCCAACACAGACGACCCAACTGCGCTCCTCGCCATGTGGGGCAAGATACAAACCCTGGGCATATCCCACATAATTTTGGGTGGGGACTTTAACACTGCGCTGAAACCTGCAATGGACAGATCACACCCACAATCTATCCATTATACACACACACAACGCGCCCTACTGGGCATTGTGGAAGATCATCACCTGACGGACACATGGAGGCACTCACGCCCTTCTCTTAGACAGGGCACACATTTCTCCGCAATCCACTCCACCTGGGCGCGCATTGATTATGTCTTCCTCTCTGCTGGACTCACCCCATGGCTTGTCAAGACACAATACCTTGCCCGCACCTTCTCAGATCACTCACCAGTCCTTCTAGCCCTGCGCATTCCCCTAGACGTTTCTCCTTACCTGAATTGGCGCCTTAACCCCGCACATCTAACCGATTCAGCCTTTAAAGCAGACCTAGAGCAGGACATACCAGAATTCTTTGACCGCAATGTCAATTCAGTCTCCAGTCTTACTACTGTCTGGGAGGCATTTAAGGTAACCGTGCGGGGATGGTGCATCTCCAAAGGGGGAGGGGTACTCAAATCCCTACGCGGTGAATTGCGAAAACTGGAGGCGGAAATAGGCAAACTTGAGCGCGTAATATCCCTTGGGTCGGGGGGACACACAGTTAAAGCTCAGCTACGGGAAAAAATTAATGAATACTCTGAGGCTGCTGATAAAGAATGCAAATTCCTTGGGAAGCCCTTTACAGCACGTATATATGGCGAAGGGGACAGACCGGGCAGAGCGCTCGCTTCTGCAGTCAGACCGCCTAGGCACAATAATTATGTCACTACACTACTCGATAGTCATGGCATACCTCAGAGGGATCTCCCGGGACAACTCAGGGTCCTTACGGATCATTACACTGCACTTTACACCTCCCACAGACGGGCGCCGCTTGACCTACCCCCCTATCTTGACGACACCGCAATAGCCTGGCTTGGCCCGACCCAACAGAAGTTTTTACACCTGGAACTAGAAGTAGATGAAATTAAAGACGCAATTATGTCCATGAAATCGGGCAAGGCCCCAGGCTCAGATGGCCTACCGATAGATTTTTATAAAACCTTTATACACCTACTGGCCCCGATTCTAAAAAGTGTGTACTATTCGGCCCTGGAGGAAGGCACCTTGCCAATGAGTATGCGTGAAGCCCTGATTGCCTCCCTGTTAAAGCCGGGTAAACCACCAGAGCACTGCGATTCGTACAGACCCCTTTCATTGTTAAATACTGACGTCAAAATACTAGCGAAGGTCTTGGCGACCCGCCTGAACCTATTGATGGAGCGCTTGGTCCTGCCGGATCAAGCAGGCTTCGTCCCGAATCGTGCCACCTCCCACAACCTCCGCACCCTTCATGCAGTGCTACAGGATATAGACCCCAGATGTGAGGCGGCCGCGGTTTTCCTTGACGCCACAAAGGCATTCGATTCCCTGGAGTGGGACTACCTTCTGACGCTGCTGGAGCGTATGGGCACCCCCTTCAGTTTCTTGGATTGGATCCGTCTATTATACCATAAACCACAGGCTGCAGTCCTCTTGAATGGAGCCCGCTCAGAACCTTTCGAGATACATAGAGGCACTCGGCAGGGATGCCCACTATCCCCGGTCCTTTTTGCAATAGCAATTGAGCCTTTAGCGGCCAAGCTTAGGCAGCACCACAATCACCGTTCCCTCATTTACCCGGAAAGGCAACTACTCATATCATTATATGCAGATGATATGACACTCTATATTCACAAGCCACAAGACAACCTTAATCCTATCTTACGTGAGGTCACCAAATTTGGCACCATCGCAGGAGTACAAATCAACTGGGCTAAGTCGGCCCTGTTTCCCCTGACGGACAAGACCCCACGGTTCCATCTAGACTACCCGCTGCTATGGGAAAACGAAGAACTAAAATATTTGGGGATCAACATCACTAGGAATCGGGAAACCCTTATTCGAGCCAATTACGGCACTGTCCTTGATAAACTGATAGATAACGTCACCAGGTGGATACACCTCCCATTGTCTATGGCAGGTCGTATTTCCTTAATCAAGATGGTGGTACTCCCCAAGATGTTATACCTCTTTACCAATATCCCATACAGCCCAGGAACACACTTCTTCCGGGCCCTTGATTCCCAAATGTCTAGACTCATATGGGGAGGGAAACAGGCCAGGGTCGGATTGAAAACTCTTATGCTCCCCTACGATCAGGGAGGATTCGATGTGCCAAATTTCCGCCTCTATTATGACTGTGCGCAGGGCCACTTTGCCGCGTACTGGCTTCACCCCCCGCCATTTATGGCTCACCTGGCTGTGGAAGATGGATACATGAGACCCGAAAAACCATCAGGCTACCTCTATTCGGAAACCCGGGTAACAAACCGCGACCCCACAACAGTGGACTGCACTGTGCAAGCGTGGCGCAGGATAACGGCGCGTATGGGCATTGCCATTCTGTACTCCCCTCTCATGGTATTGGCACACGACCCTAGGCTAAGCATTACCCGCGAAGAAATAGGTCGCAATCTGCTCACTAAATTGGCACTACATACTTGGGGGGATCTGTATATACAGGGCCGTTTCCGGACGGCGGCGCAATTCTTCGGGACGCACGCACCCTCAGTCATGGACACATTCCTTTATACAAGATTGCGACAGAATGTTCGGGCAGTCACTCTTGACTTCCCGGATGAACCTGAAACCGTGGCTCCATTACATGCTCTCCTACACACTGACACTCCGACACATGTAGTATCCATGCTGTACAAGCACGTGTATGCAGCCTCCAACCCTCCACCTCTCAGAGCTAGACGGGATTGGGATGAGGACCTCGATTCCCCCCTCTCGGACGATCAATGGGAGGAAAGCTGCTCACACACTAATGCAGTGACTGGTAATGCTCGCCTCCGTCTGGTTCATTTTAAATTCTTGCTCCGACTTTACCATACACCCGCCAAACTATGCCGCTTCGGGCTACGCACAGATGACCGTTGCCTTCGATGCAAAAGAGCGGGTGCCGACTTCATTCACCTCGCCTGGTCCTGCCAGGCTGTAGCGTCATATTGGGTGGAGGTTTTTACAGCTATGTCTGCTATGGTAGGAGTGGTACTCGCACCTTGCCCCAAAATAGCCCTACTGGGGCACTCTCCTCCAACGCTCAAGACGCACCGGAAATTTTTTGCGCTGGGATTCTTACTGGCAAAATGTCACTTGGCCTGCAGGTGGGGGTGGGGGCGTGCCCCCAAATTCAAGACTTGGCTATCGACTATGTCTACTTGGCAGGACCAACTCCACAATTATGCTGACCTACTGCCCCACAAAATGCGTCCCAAGGACCTCTGGGGCCCCCTCACCGCTTACCTTCTCCGAACTAGTGATGACGAACCGGATGAGCCAGACCCGCGTGTGACACTGGTCCGAGCAGAGCCCACGGACACACCCAGGCGTGAGCCTGACCCCTGCTGAGTCGTCCTCGTTCTGCCTCCTTTTTCTCACCCTCCCTCCCCTTCCCCAGACCCCAGCAAACTCCGAGCCTGTCGGGAGGTCCGGGGCACGACCACAGTAGCAACTTCCAGGGTGACTCCCGGCCAGTCCGCCTACATAGAACACCTGGGGACGTGCGGGTCGCTCTCCCATCCCTCCTGGGGCTCCTACCTACAAGTTCGTGCACAATGTGACACATGGCATGTACACAAGTAGCTCACTTTTCAGCTCGCAGATACCTTTACAGACTACATACATTCCATACCCACTGCAGTTCCAATCAGCCGCTAGGCGGCAGGGCACTCTCAACTGTTCAGTGTTTATTTTGAGATTCGCTCTGGGATTTACTCGCAAGATAACAAACCACGTCACAGTTTTTTAACATTTTACAACGTGGCCGGCCCGGAAGGGTTGTAGGCGGCATGCTGTGTTAACTACTTGCTCTTCTCCAAATTGTAAATGACAATTTTGACGTTGCACGTAATTGCTGCCGGCCTGCTATTTAAGGTTGTAGGCAAAAGGGCTGTGTATTAACCTTTTGCACCTAATAAAGGTCTTGAAAAAAAAAAAAAAAAAAAACACTGCACACAGAACGTAGGCTTTCCCTGGTAAAGGCCTCATATATTATGCATGAGGATTCTTGGAAACTCAGCAGGACTACCATCTCCTGTATAATATCTATGTATAAAGTTAATTCCCTATGTCATCTAAAGTTCGACAAGTGGCACAGCAAGGTAGAAGCCCCGGGGAGACCATTGGGTATATAAATATCACATCTTGCTGAGAAAAACAGAGGAGATCAGGATTTTCCTGCCGACATACAATGGCGCGAGACGCTGAGGTTCCTGCATGCAGATACTCCAGCTCGCAGTGGTTCAACTCAAGACCAAGACGGGGTCTCACAGTCTCTCACTTCAGGTAATGAGCTTGACTTTATCCTTGAGGGATTTTTGACTTAACACTTCATACATGCTAGGTACACTTAGGTACATCTAGTTACGGTAGCATCGTAGGTTAACACATTTTATTGTCATGTATTCTATATACTTGCCTGTATTCATGGTTATAGCAAAATGGTAGAAATCTACCATCCTTTTACTTTCCTAGTGCTTCTAATCATTTATATCTGTTACTGTCTAATGGTTGTTTCAGCACACCTATTTTACACCAGAAAAATGACTGTTCAATAAATGCTTCTTGAAAAACGTCCATACTGTTTATTCTGTTTATCGCTCTGAGACTAAGTAAGCACGAGTGACTGAGTGAAAAGTAGTACACTGTGTCCACAGACCTGAGGGGTCAGGGTTGCTATGTTTGATAGTTGCCAAGAACCTTTCTCTCCTTAGTAATAGGATTTTCTAGTGTCCCTGTGAGCTAGCTGGCACACAGCCCAACATACCCGGTGGGGGTGTCTAGAATCAGTCTAACACTAGTCCTACACTGTATGTTGTCTAAACGTGCAGATCCTATATAGGTTTTATAGGAACTACACAACAGTAGAAATCCCTTTGGCACTTACCTGGCCAGACCATTACCGTAATGGAACCCTTAAAGCTCCTCCTAAAATTCTTCGCACTTGATCCATTTCCTGGAATCTCATAAATAATATTCACTTGATTAACACTTTCCACTTACAACCATGTGGACAAGCAGATAATATCAACATGGTGGTCTCCCAGTTTAATTCTGTCATTATTGAGGCCCTAGACTCAAAGCACCTATGAAAGCTTTTAAATCAAGCAGGAGATCTACTGCCAATAAATGGTATGCCCCAGAATTAAGAGAAAACAAAAGACTTTACAAGTTTCTCTAGTGAATTTTTTAAACCCTAAATTAATTCACACATCTTGCCGGCTACTCCATAGCTACTGCTGTGTCACATGTACTGTCTAGCACTATCCACTTTCTTACATGATAAAACCAAAAACCTCTGCACTGATTTTGCTACCCAGCAACCTCTTACCCCTCTTTCTCATCCCCTAGATTTCTCAACCCCATTGCAATTTGATTCCTGGCTAGATTTTAGAGGATTAGTATGCCAGAGATGGAAACTACGATGCATGTGAGATGCTCAGGAGACCCTTATGACCCATGTCCCCCACATGCTATTTCTGCTTTCACTATTGTGTTCAGTGCCCCTGTGACAAACTAGGTAACACGCTATGGTTCTCCTGTTACTGATAAAACTTACTGCTGACTCCTCCATTCCTTCTAACTACTGGCCCATATCACTCCTTCTTTAACCCGGAAAGACTTACTAAAGTCCAGTTTACATCCTATCTAGATAGGATGTAAACCTTTTAAAGATAAACCTTTTAGATCCGTCTCAGTCCAGCTTCAGGGCTTGCCACAGCCCTGAAACTGTCGTTTTGGCAACCACTGATGATATTTGTGCAGTTTGGATGAGGGCAGACATTTTGGACATGAGCTTTGAAGAAGGGTCTGTCAGAGGTCAGTGTGGCTCAAAGCTCTTAATACCTCACAACCCATCCGGCACTACAGATTGATCAATCTACCCCAGAACACAAGTTTCCTGGCCAGATGCTCACCAGACAGCGGCATACCCTAGTGTGCACTGTACAAAAATAATACACAATCCTAACACTACCCCACCGACAAGCAGCCCTTCAGGGATTGCTATAAGCATGACAAATGTCCATCCTATAAAGATAGTCCAGCAATGGGACATGTTGTACACTGTTGCATGCAACGTAAAATAATTTTCAGGCAGTCTGCGGAAAAAGTTCCCTTTGGAAGCCATCATTAGGACACACGAATTATGAAAGTCAACAAGAGAGCAAAGGGTTGTACAGGAGAAATATCACAAAGATATCACTGCATGCACCATTGCAAGAATGGAATAACTATGCATTTCACCTAAATTACTTTCATATTTCACAATATTAATTCACCACTAATCCTTTACGGGTTCCGGGGCAGCATGCAACTCACCGAAAAAACGCTTCAACACCCCAGCAGAGGTAGCAAGCGCTATATAAATGCAAACCTTTTTCCATCTTCTATCCCTCTGCTATCCTTCTCAATCGAAATAACTAACAAATCCATCACTCAAATTACTTTCATATATCACTATACTTATTCACTAGTAATCCTTTATAGGTTCTGGAGTAGCATGCTACTTGCCAAAAAAGCGCTTTAATACCTCATTAGGGGTTGTAAGCGCTATATAAATTCAATTATAATACCATACAATACACAATAATAAAATCCTCACCTTCTTCAGGTTAATCCCACATAATGTAGGCCATGGCTCACCTGTTTCCATCTGTCAATATCGTCATACATATATTGCCACTGATTTAGTCATTGGCACCTGAGTCACAATGAAAGTAGCTGCTTGTGGAAACACCTTGTTTGCTGCATTGCACAAGCTATTGACAAAACCACTGCAGCTCACTCAACATTATTAATATATAGTGACAGACAGATAGGAAATTCAGCTATCAACGTGTGGAACAGATATTACAAGATAGCGTGCTCAGAAAAAGCCATGCCTACATTTAAGAACATATGGGGGATTGATGCCTGTTTGTCCACCACTTGTCTTATAAGCTGCACTACTGCTCTTTGGGTAGGCCAAATTCGCATCGCTTGTACATCGGCAAGTGTGTGTAGTTAAACTTTTTTTTATTTTTTATTGCATGCTTATACCACAAATCTAAAAAGAGGAAAAAAATGATGCTCTCTTAAAGTGATAGCCATACACTTGCAATAAAAAAATGTAGATTAAAAAAAATATCCATAGCATATAATTGTATTAATACAGAATTGTTTCTTCGTAGCAGGCACGTGTACTTAGAACAGGTATAGACGCTCTTTTCGGGTTTAATGCACATCACAGGAAAACATCGTTCCTTTTGGCTTAAAAAGAAAATGTATCATTGCCTTTGAATTACTGTAACCTGAACCCATAGTTCAACTCCACAAGGGTTCCTCAACTAGATAAAGAATTAAGGATTGACAGAGTAAACTATTGGCCACCAGATGTGGCATGGAGGTGGAGTGCACATATGATCAGAAAAAACTTTAACAGCATTCTTCAAAATTGAATTAATAAAAAAATGTTGACTGTTAAAATGGCATGACTGATCACGGCATATTACCCAATGAATCTCTTCATTTCTCTTTATTTTGCCAAGCACTCAAGGTTGAGAATATGCTAAGTGGTTGACACCTAGTCAGAAGGCCGTTTCCCATGTTCTCTATTCATTGCTGCTGTATATTGATGGTACAATAGTGTTTGGAGACACCATCTGAGCATGGTCTAGCTTTCACTAAGCCTGTGCAGGCAGTACTTATTTTGAGCCAGGGGTTGCTGGTGGCACCCATCAGAACTCATTTTTCGGATCAGGCAATTATTTTTCCTCAACAGACTTTGACCCAGAGCAAGAGAGAGACACACACACACAAACAGAGAAGAAAGAGTACGAGAAAGATGGAAAACAGTGGCAGGGATGAAAAAGAACCTGCAACAATGAGATAGAGGCAGGAAGTATCTAGTGGTGGGTTAAAAAGGCATGAGGTGGAATCAAAATGACACAGCTTTAGTATTCGGCACCCGACCTTTGATACCGTCGGCAACAGGCTTCTGGGCAAAACTTTGGGACCCAGGACTTATTCTTTTACAAATTAAACACTGTGTACAGTTATGGTAGAGCCAAATCATCCCTTTGAACACAACCCAGAGCTCAGCAATTACCTTCCGCATTTTGTGGACAAATTGTTGCAGGTCCATGTTTGTAGTTCCACTTAACAGACCACCAACATCTTTTGCAGGTTGGGAGGGTGAAGAAGGTAAGAACTGGTGGCAGAAGGTTCTCGATAAATGTAGCCACTTTGTGGAACTCTCTTCCCCTACATCTTCGCTCGGAAGCTAGTCTGCTTCGGTTCCGCAAGCTTTTAAAAACTTTTCTGTTTTCTGCTTAACCCCCGCATTACTCTGTAGTTTCATTCTCTGGTGAGCGCTGGGATGCCTATTGGTAACCAGGCGCTATATAAAACTCAGAATAATAATAATAATAACAGCAATACACATTATCACAGTAAATTAGACCAAATAAGTAAATAAATGAATAACGCATAAATCCCACACCATAAACAATTACTTCATGACATATCAGGTGCACCTTCATAGACTTAGATAATCCAAACATCAACCAGGGTAAGGAATAGTTGTGGTGTGGCACAGTTACACCCCACCTACTAAATGTACAATAGAGGCAGATCTCCAAGCTCGGTTGACCCTCTGAAACTTGTGACTGAAGATGCAGCCCAGAGCGGAAACACTGCGGCCACGTGGTCCCCTCCCATGAGTGACTGCATGGCCACTCTAGGCCACAACTGTCAGTTGTATGTATTCTGGGACATGTAGTTGGAAGGTAAAAATAAAATTGCTGCAGGCAAAGTCACTTGGCTAAAAAAGTTCATCTGGTTGAAGATGTCACACATTACAGGGGGGAAACTTGGCAATTATGGAAAGACTTATGGGAAAATTTTAAGTATGACTACCATTAAACAGCAGAGGAACAGTTTTACACCGAGTGAGACCAACTATGTGTAACATGTTTATATTTACATTTATTTATGGAGTCTGAATGACACGCTGATAACAAAAATAATAGGCAGCATGCCAAACAAAAGCTGATTCTCCATGATGATTGACAAACAGCACCAGTTCAGTCGCTTATAGAAGAATATTATCCCGCTAGCAAGACAGGCGGAAACTGTGGGTACGCATGTGTTTGTTGACAAACACCCACATGTCTGCTTTAATGAGTCCACATAAAGGCTTAGAAGTTATAGGTCAATGTAATATTATTGAGTGTTGCTGTCTTGGGTACTGGAGCTTGAATGGGGAGTTGTTTTGGTTAAATGGTGCATCCAGGCACCTTCTGCTTTGGTCTTCCCTGACTGGGTTGTGTTTCACGGTGGTGGTAGTGGGGTGCGACTGTCAAGGACTTGTGCCCGAAACTCAGAAATCACAGGCCTTGGTCCGGTTCATAATGGTCAGTGGTAGACAGGTGGCTCCGCGCCAGGAGTACTTTCTAGAGGTAATACAGTTAAGAGGCTTATCATACACATAAAAGCAGACTACAGCTGGCCCTGGCAGCCACCTGCAGGTGCTGAGGAAGCTGTGCTGGCAGGCAGGGCCTGCTGACCCCTGCAGGACTCTGACGGCTACAGGTGAGGTGGGAGTCACTCATTCACTCACTCATTCATACCCACCCGCTCCCTCCCGTGAGAGAAGAGTCGAGCAGTGCTCCCTCCGTGACAGCCTCTCCTGCAGAGACTCCGGCTCCGCAGACGGGTTCAAAGTTCGCCGTCAGCTTTCGAAGCTGCCTTTTTGTGGGGGCCGAGCGAGCTGCTTGTAAGTAAGTATTTCCGCGTTTAAAGTTTTGTACTCGCACACAAAGCCCCTTTCTCGGTTTTTTTTTTCGGCCTGTCAGACATGTCAGCCATGGTGAGGAAAAGGTATATTGTCTGCAGCACTTGGATTCCTCTCCTCCTGACATCTGCCACTCTGTAAAGATGATAAATTCCTGCCTCATTAGCCAGGGGTGTGGGATTACAGGGTGACAACACATTAATCACCAGCTTCTGTGGCAGGCTGACTCGCAATAGGCATTGTTAACAAAACTTTTCTAATATGTCACTCTTGCCTATGACAGCCCGTAATCAATCATCTTGATTGGCAGCGCTGATAGATTACACTATTTATACTTTGCGTAATGAAAGATAGCGTTTCCACCTTCTGTCGTCTCGGGAGACGGCGAAGGCGCGAGGCCATCGGCGAAAGGAGCCCGCGCAGGGAAATGAGGAACTGTGGGCCTGACCCCTGCCTTGTGTCAGAGGGGCTTAGGGTGGCCAACTGGCATGGGTGCGAATTCAGGACGGCGAGTGTAAAAATCCAAGACATAGGGTCAAAATTCAGGACAAAAATTCAGGACCGGAGGTCAAAATTCATGACAAAAGGTAAGTTTTACAGACACATCAGAAGAGGTAGCGCAAAAGTATATGAGTAAGTAAATAGACAACCACGTAAGTACAAGTGAAAAGAAGTTTATATTAGGTTCAGACAATTGTGCACTTCATGCTTTTTCAGTATGCGCACAGCTTTGAGCAAATGTGCAGGTCTTTTTGTGGTAACAAAACCTCCCCCTCCACCTTTCCAGCCTCCCAGGGAAACGCCTGATCCCGGTCTGGCCAGTCCGGCCTTGCTACCACCCTCCGATGGTGACCCTCCTCTTTCACATAGACCCTCTTTCATGTGTATTTAATTTCTTTTATAGTGCTACTCATCCCAAGTAAGTAGGACAGGGTGTCGAAGTGCGTTACATCACACACATAATATATGGAGACCATGACTCATATAAATGTGAAAGTCAGTCTATAGGAAATGCACTTAAGATATTGGGGGTTACAAGGTGTAATCATTCTTTCATCCATCATTCAGTCTTTCACAATTCATTCTGTCCTTCCATCTGTATATCCATCCATATCAATATTCAGCCATTTGCAAACCTAGCCATCATCTATCCTTCCATCTATCCATCATTCCACTCATCCATCCCTCCATTCACAGTTTCATTCATCCAACCCTCCATTCATCCTTTCACCATATCCATCCGTACACTCATCTATCCACTCATCCACCCAGTCACTCATCTTTCCACCCATCCACCCTTTCAGTCATCCATCCATCCTCCCTTTTTCTATCCATCCCTCTTTCATTTAGTCATCCATCCATCCCCCCATTCCTCCATTCATGAATCCATCCATTGACCCTATCACTCATCCATTGTTTCACTCATCCATCCAGCCTTTCTCCAATCCATCCACCCTTTCACTCATCCATCCAGCCTTTCACTCATCCATCCACCCTTTCACTCCTTCACTCTTCTATCCACCCTTCTGTCAATCCACCCTCCCTTTCACTCACTCATCCAGCCTTACATCCACCCTTTCACTCATCCATCCATTCACTCTTTCACTTATCAACTCCTCAATCCATCCATCATTTCACTCATCCATTCACCCATTCACTCGCCTGTCATCCACCCATTCACTCGCCTGTCATCCACTCTTTCACTCATCCATCCTTTCACTCATCTCTCCATCCATCATTTTACTCATCCATCTACCCTTTTACCCGCCCATCTACATCCATTCATTTACCTTTTCTCTCATCCATCCTTCCACTCACTCATCCGTCCATCCTTTTTCTTATTATCCATCCATTCGCCCTTTCATTAATCCATTCACCATTTCACTAATCCATCCAGCCATCCACCCATCCCTTCACTTACACACCTTTTCAAATTAATTATGAGCTGAGTCTTTGTCTGCTGAGTTGCAGACAGAAGAGGCCCATCAAGGACTTCACGCCATCTGTAGTTTCTAAAGCAAGGGGTGGAGCGGGGAATGGCTCACAAAGCCCCTGTACATAGACAATCCAAAAAAGTGGAAGTCATGAGTCATGCATGATGCACGATGCCACTGGGACATGGTGTTGTTTCCAGGGCTTTAAGTGGGATGAAAAAACTGTGGGGTCTCTCCAAAGGGGGTGTTCGATGTAATTAAGGGCGTTGCTTAAAACACCTAAGCTAAAAATCTGTGCTCAGCATAGTGTGCCACCCGACTGTTAATTTGCTGCTTCTGTCATTGCATCCAGATATATAACACAACAAGTAGTGTTACACCTACAAGCCAGAACTATTGGCTTTGTCAATGGTTGCTAGTTGCATAAAATAAAAAAAAGCAACAACCATGTCTTTGTTATATATAACATTGAAAATGTGCCAGTTTTAAATTGATGAGACCGTGAAATACCCATAACCCTTTTGATAAAACTTGTTTCACCACCTTTCATGAACTGGATTCTCACCTAGTAGCGTGGGCGTTTTTGTTAATTTCTTTCACCTCACCTGACTGAATGTTCCGCCCCATACCAAGGCAGGAGGAGGCCACCACATGCAGTAAGATCAGCAGCAGACTGAGTGACAATGATCGGGGTGGGGCTGCTCTTGTGCTCAGAGGAGTGCGAGGAGGCCCCATCAGGGAGCTCAGGCTTCTGGCAAGGGAACAGTGATGTTCCCCCAATGCCCAAAATTACGAACAAAAGGCATCCATAAAAGGGATTGTCACGGACAACGGACGTGAGATCCAAATCATGGATGGCCAGTGAAATTTATGGACAGTTGGTCACCCTAAAGGGGCACTCGTGGGGGGTGGAGCTACGCAGCCTGCTGCTGATCTGATCCCGCGAGGTGCGCCCACCGACGGCAGTGTGGTGTTCCGGGAGAAGGTTCACCATATGGGCCCTTGGGCTGGACGCTGGTATCCGACGGGTCACGTGACGGACCTGCCACACAGAAAAGCGTCCACACCTTTATCAAGAATCCCTCCTGTCTCTTGGCAGAGAGTTGTAGTGATGGAGAAAAGAGAGACTATGAGATATCTGGCAGATAGGGAAAGGGAGGATTTTGAAAGGTCAGGTGCGAGTCCCACTTCACTGGTGCTCTCTCGTGACAGAGAGGGACTAATGCTGGGGAGGGCGCCGAGATGCCTGACAAGCCTGGTAAATGGAGATATCTTTATGGATCCATTGAAAAGAGGGGGCTCTGAAGCCGTATTAGAGAAGGTATATGGACTTCACTATGTATTCCAGGATTCCCACTGCTTTCCATGGTGCCTATCTCTATCAACCAGAATTGGTGTTGCTGGAGGGGTGGCTGGGAAGTGTCAGGTCAGGTAAAGAGATGTGTATAGAGGGGTCTGGCAGGCAATGCAAGAGGAGGTGCCGGTCCATAGTTTACCATGATCTTCACCCACTCTTTCAGTGACTCTGTGGTGTGCGCCTGACAGGTGATGCAAGGAAGTTTTACGAAAGGCCAGGTTAGGGAATCTATGCAGCCTGTAGTCTATCAAGATCCTCCGTCTCTCTCCAGGGCATCCTTCTTTTCGGATGAACCTTATGGTGATGGAGAGGGGCTGGGAAACCTGCCATCAGCATTTCATGATTCAGATCACACGCATCTTCATTTCATATTACCATAGCGAGTATGAAAATTGGAAAACCTGCCATATGGCACGGGTTTGCTCTACTTTTGAAGAGTCACAACATAACTACCAACTGGCCCTTCTCACTTTCAACAATTCCTGTATATCTTGGCCAGCATCAAATAAGCATGCTGGTGCTTGTATACACATACTTGGATTGGGAAATGGAAGATACAATTCCCAGCATGGTTGGTACTACCGACTTAAAATCTGATAGTGGCTGAAACACTCATAATTGATATGGGGTATGTCAACAGAAAGTCCAATGGGAGTCACACAGTTCCTAAATCTGTCTAACATTGGTCAAGGTCCGATGACATCAGCAGCGTGACTGTAGCACTGAAAGTTAGAAGTGGAGAAAAATCCCTTCTCATTCGTTGCCTACACAGTGGATGTGACGTATTTGTAGTGTAAATACCTAATCTGGATTTTACCAACATTGTTGGTATTTGTATGTGAAAGTCAGTAAAAATGATAATATCAGCTAAAGCAAATATTTTTTAAACGAGCAAAATAACTTAGAACATCAAATACACAAATAAGTCACTTAAAAGGCGCTTTAGAACTATCTAGAATATTCACAAATCATTAAAAATGCAAGTGAATTCAAATTGGCATGTAAATGCATAGGATTTTATACAATTTCATATTCAAGTACCAGTACCTGACTTGTCAACCATTCAAGATCGCCAACAAATTGGCAGTATTTTTCTCTGAGATATGCTGTGATTAGAAGAAACAAAATATGAATGATACTTGACAGTGTGTGTGTGTGTGTGTGTGTGTGTGTTTATATATATATATTTATATAAAAATGAAAAAACAACAGTTTGAGATTAGTTATATTTAAGAAAACTTAATTTATTATTTCTATACAAAACCAACTTAAACTGCACAAACCTTAGAAATTCAAAAGTTTATAGTTACAAATTAAAGTTACAATTTGCGCACCATCCAAAACTCACTATAACTCATGCACCTCCATTCATTTATACTGGTACCGCAACAGTGAAGTGGTAGTATTGAGATACTACCGCAATACTTTTGCAAAACATAATTTCAGTGGCTTAGAACTCTATCAATTGTAGGAAACAGGAAGTGTATACCGGCATTCCCATTCTAATTGATGTATTAAAAAGGGAAGGTGGTGCTCTTTGCAAGAGGGAAAATATGTTCAGAAGCCTCCTTGAAGGTTTTGGAGAACTGCAATAGCTGAAGTAGATGATCCTGTGCTGTTGCAAGAGCAGGAAGAAGGGGTGGCTTGGAGGAAGAAATTGAAGAACTCAATAGTATGGCAATTTTTTTCTTTGCCACCAGACGGGAAAAAAGTGAATTCTAAACTTATTACATACAACCTATGTAACACAGTTATTTCCCATAGGAACATTGAACAGTACTCCTTTGGTACCACAGGAATGAGAAAACACCTGCAGGCAATTTATTCCACCAGGTTGGCGCATGCAGAAAGAAGGCTTCAAAAGGAGATAGAAGAGCCCAAATCATGAACATTGGCAATGGCCACTTCTTCTGTTTCTCCAATAGCTTCCACTTCTTCTGCTGCATCAGCACCTCTCACACCACACTTCTGTTCCTCCAGTAGAAACTTCTATTTCTTCTGCTACACCTGCCCCTCTACCAACACCCGGCGCTTATGTACCTCCACCAGTGCCTTCTCCTGGCACTGCAGTGCCAATACATCTTAGGAAGTGGTACCGTGAAATTGTAGGGCAATGTGGCAGTACAGTGATATTCTGTCTCCTCTGCCATACTGTCATTGTTGGGGGCAAGAGGAATATGACCATCCAGCATGAGCTGTCATGGCTCACCAGTGTCCTACTCAACACCCTTAGTTTTCTTTTAATTATTTGTTGGCCTCCTGCTTCCTTTTGAAAATATTGTCTTCCAGAAAAAATTTCAAAAATAGACAAAAAAGGTTATTTTCAGAACTAACCAAATGTTTCAACTAATATATAGATTTTACCAGTATTAACCTTATTTGTTTTCAGGTATCCCAAATAGTACATTGTAATTAATATAGAGATAAATGGAAATTATATGGTAAGTTGAACATGTGCCTTATGGTTGCTTTATACTAGATAGTAAGTCATTAATAGACTACTACAGTGATATCTGATTTATTTCATAAGCATAACACAGTCAATCCATAATTGTTTTTCTTGTTTTGTTTTCAGACAAAACTACCATTTTTGTTACACTATTATATCATCATTTAGAACATATACAGTTAAAAAGGATTATATGGTAGTAGTCATCGTGAACTTAACATTTTTTAAGGACTCTACCAAGCTCTTGGCATGTTATCCTTATCTAATTTTAAGTAGTCCAGGTTGTCATCATGCTCCACAGGTAGTAAGAGTAGACAATGTAAGACAATTCCTTTGATGTTATATACTGCTAAGCAAGTAGGAACAGTAACTACAGAAGATACATTAGAACTAGTATTTTTATGCACCTAAGCAGTAATTACTTTAATAGCAAAGCTTTTCCCTGTGGCTACTTGTCCAATTACATATTGTAATGTTGGTTCACAAGTAGTACATTCACGTATTCAATTTTAATGTTTAAGTCCATGATCTTCAGAGTTTTTTAATGTATTTTTAAATTTCTAGTTGCTCCCTTTTAATTGACATAATAAGTTATCCAAATTATGTTCATCCTTTTTGACTTAGTCCATTGCATGTAGAACCTCGTCCATGGTAACCACTGCTTCAGTATCAATAATTGGTTGCCCAAGTGGGTCGGCAGTCCTGGAAGTAGAAGTATTATTAGTAGGTGGAGTTTTACATTGAATTTCTGCATTAATATTGTTTTTTTCTACTATTTCTATATTGAGCATTAACAAGTACACTTCACTACATGCCACTCACCACATTACATTAACTATAACTCGCCACTGTACACGCCACTGTACCATGCAAATGATGTAATTCAAGATGTCATAAGTGTTGGTATTAATGCAGTGATTTTACATGCTCTGACTTCTGTAACTTGCAAAGGTACAGGTGGTGCATGGAGAAGCAGAGAGTTATAGTTAATGTAGTGTGATGAGTAAGGTGAGAAGACTGTGTACTGGGGTGCGCAAGCTGTTTGAATTTGAAGGTGGTGCATAAGTATAAATGTGAGTTATAAATATAACTTTGTAAGTTGTGTTTAAAAGAGAAATTAAATATATAACTATAACAGTAGAATTTCAAATGTTTGTGTAGTATGAATTTGGGTTGTATATCAACATAAAGAACGTTTTCATAATTATAACTTATTTTTAACCTTTGGGTTTTTTGGTGATTTTCAATGTTTTTTTACTGTTCGTAACAAATGTGTTATTTTGTTTAGGGTGATTTTCAATGGTTTTTCTAATGTTAATAACAAATGTGTAATATTGGTACAGTTTAGTGGTGTGGAGTTGAGTGCTTTAAGTGGAGTGTGATAGAATATAGTGGAGGATACTGTTGAAAAGTGTATAGTGGTACAGAATATGTTGGTATACTTGAGTGGAATGAAGTGGAATTAGGTGTACTGAAGTGGTGTACACTGGAATGTCATACAGCGGAGTGGCGCAGAGTTCAGTCACATACAGTGGAGTGGCGTACACTGAAGACAGATACAGTAGAGTGGCTTATATTGTAGTGGCATAGAGTGCAGTGGCATACAATGCAGTAGTATACAGTGGGATAGCATAGAGTGGAATGTGATAAAGTGGAGTTACATCCTGTAAATATTGTAGAGTCTATTTGCATAGACTGTAGTGGAATACAGTAAATTACTATAGAGTGGAGTGTTTGTACGGGCATATACTAGAAGATTGTATACTAAAATAGCATACAGTTTAGTAGCGTACAGTGGAGTGTGGTATAGTGGAGTGGAGTGGCATAAATTGAAATAGTTGACACTGAGTGGGGTAAAGTGGAGGGCCATACAGTGAAGTGGCATACCGTTGAGTGGTGTATAGTGGGCTTACGTAAAGTGAAGAGTTGTTTTGTGTTGCAAAGTACAATTGTGTAAAGTGGAGTGGAGCATATTGGAGTGCCGTACAGTGCAGTGGTGCAGAGCGGAATATTTATTTATTTATTAAATTTATAGAGCGCTGCTGACACCTTGCAGGTTTCCTGGCGCTGGAGAATACTCTTAACTGAGGAGAAACAAAGACAAGCGCAGGGGGAACATTTTAGGGAAAGAGCCAGGTCTTGATACGCTTCCTAAATGGGAGGAGTTGCGAGATTTGGCGGATATCGGTGGGCAGACTGTTCCATAACTTCGCTGCTGCGACTCTGAAGGATCTGCCCCCAATTCTGACTTTGCTGTAATTGGGTACTATTGCCAGGCAAGCAGATGCAGAGCGCAAGGTTCTGTTAGGGGTGTACCAAGAAAACAAGGCTTGCAGAGGTTTGGGTCCGGTTCCGTGCAAGGCCTTGAAAACAAGGCAGAGGGCCTTAAATGCCACACGCTGCTTCACTGGGAGCCAGTGTAGCTCGGCTAGGGCTGCTGTGGTCGAAGATCTCCTGGACCAGCCAAGAGCTAGCTTAGCGGCTGCCGATTGAATTCTTTGCAGCCTATCCAGCAGCACGGCTGGAGATTCAAGTAGCAGCGCGTTGCAATAGTCGAGGCGACTAAGAATAGTACACCTGACTATCGTTGCCCGGGCATGAGCGGGAAGGAGTGGCATAATTTTGCGCAAGGAACGCAACAAGGCAGAGCACGTCCCCACTGTTTTTGCCATATGAGTTTCCATGCTCAGCTTGTCATTGATCATGGCCCCAAGGTTGCGGACCGAAGTTACTGGCTGTGGTTTATCCGGTATTTCCAGAGGCCAGAAGTCGCTCGGGAACGGACAAGGTATTCTGTTTCCAGTGCAGAACAGTACCTCGGTTTTAGATGAGTTAAATTGTAGGGAGTTATTTTGCAACCACCCAGCCGTCTCTCTTACACATTCATGGAAGGATGTTAAGGGAATAGAGTCTTCTCCTTCCCAAGAGATAATGAGCTGGGTGTCATCAGCATAATTGATGGTTTTTATCCCATGAGACTTTATTAGCGCGATCAGGGGTTTGAGATACACGTTAAAAAGAATGGGGCTGATGGACGACCCCTGGGGAACTCCCTGGGGGACGGCAGCAAATTGAGATTGGAAAGGGGGAAGCGATACTGCCTGTCTCCTGTCCCGCAGAAAGGAGTGAAACCACAGCAAGGCCGTACCATCCACCCTGGCCTCACCGAGTCTCTCCAACAGAGTCCCGTGGTTGACCGTATCGAATGCGGCAGACAGGTCCAGCAGTATCAGAGCTACTGCCTGGCCCCTGTCCGCACGCATACGAAGATCCTCCATGGCTGCCAAGACCGCAGTTTCGGTGCCGTGGGCTGGGCGAAAGCCGAATTGGAGGTCATCCAGGATGTGGTTGTGTTCCAAATGAGAGGAAAGACAGGAGTTGACCCAACGTTCGGTGATCTTTGCTGGGAATGGCAGGAGGGAGATGGGCCGATAATTGGATATGCAGTCAGGACTTAAGGAAGGCTTTTTTAGAAGCGGGGTGACCAGGGCTTGCTTCCAGGGAATTGGAACATATCCGCATTGCAGAGATTGGTTACAGATTCTGCGCAGAGTGTCGAAGAGTTCATTTCCAAAGCTTTTCCAGATTTTTGGAGGGAGGGGGTCAAGTGGGGAACCCGAGGTAATTCCGAGCGCCAGTCTTTCAAACTCGGTTTCCTGAATCGGGGGGAATTCCCGCAATCTGACCGTGGGAGGGGGGTCAGGTGGAGAAGAATCATGGCTAATGGTACTGGCACCCGGGCTGTTGGGACAACCCAATGAGGGGGAAGTCTTCAATTTGTGGATAATGTTATTAATTTTATCAGTGAAGAATATTGCAAGATTGTCACAAAGTTCTTGTGTGGGGGGCTGAGTCCTTGTAGCACATTCAGGGTGTGTTAGATTTTTTAGAATCTGGAAGATGCTTTTTGAGCTGTTAGAGGCGTTGGCGATAGTTGCACAGAAGTAATTAGCTTTACTTTGCACAATGGCAGTTTTATATGCCCGAAGGTTGTCTTTCCAGAGAGATTTGTTAATATCGGAGTAGCCTTGCCTCCATTTCCTCTCCGATTGTCTGCAGGCTAATTTGAGAGCTCTCAGGGAGTCATCAAACCAAGGGGCTGGTGCTCTGCTCTTTGGTTTGCACTTTTTCAGGGGGACGAGGGAATTCGCAGTATCGGAAATTAGTGTGTAGAGGGAGTTGTAATTATCCTCCACCGATGTCGAAGGGGAGAAACTGTTGGCCACGCTGAAAACAGGTCCAGCTGATCTTGCTTTGTCCAGGGCCTTCCAGTCTCTGTACATGGCGTCAGGGAAACTGCTATGTGGCGGTCTACTGGCTCTGCTACCAGCTATGTGAAATTTAATGAGTGCGTGGTCAGTCCAGCACATAGGCAGAATATCACTAAGGTAAGCTAGCTGAGGCGAGGAGAAAATTAGGTCGAGAATATGGCCAGCGGAGTGAGTGGGTTTATTGACCAATTGGGAGAGTCCCATGCTTTTGCAAGACATTAAGAGATTATTCAGTGCAGTGTCCAGGCTGCCGTTTGGCCAAAGATTAAAATCGCCCAAAACAATCAACTTATTGTGGGAGGTAGCCATATTAGTGAGGGTGGAGAGTAACGACTGTTGCTGCCGGGAGTTGAAGGCTCCCGGGGGGCGATAGCATATCATGGCCGTGAATGTGACTCCAGAACAGCATTTTATGGAGAGGCCAAGGATTTCTGTTCCAGCAACTGGGTCCATATCAAGGATGTTAATGGACCAGGAGGCTCTGTAGATGATGCCTACACCACCACCTCGACCCTTAGGTCTGGGAAGATGTAATATTTTAAAATCGAGTACACTACAGTAGTGTACAGTGTAATAGGATACAGTGCAACAACGTATATTGAACTATCCTAAATTGTAGTGCCAGACAGTGGAGTAGTGTATAATTAAGTAGTGTTTACTGTAAAAATTTAGAGTTTACTAGTGTTAAATCTTGAAAAGTACATTTGAGTGGCATATAGTGGAGTAGCATATAGTATCATACATTTCAATAGGGTTAATTATAGAAGCTAGTGACATACACTGAAGTGGCGTTTACTGGAGTGAAGCAGAATGTAGTTTTCAAAGTGAAATAGCATACAGCGCATTGTGGTACACTGCAGTAGGGTATACTGCATTTTAGTAGAATTGAGTTCTGTAGAGTGAAGTATCATACACTGAAATATCTTACACTTCAGTTGTTTACAGTGTAGGGTCAATCAGTAAACCGACATACTCAAAAGTGTAATAAAATATAGTGGTAAACTATATAATAGTGTAGAGTAGAGTGGTGCAGACTGGAGTGGCGTACAGTGGAGTTGGGTGGAGTAGAGTGGAGTAACATATACTGGATTAGAATATAATTTAATGGCTTATATTGAGGTATCGTTAACTAGAGTAGCAAACTGTAAATAGCGTAGAGTGCAGTGGCATATAGTTATCTCTTATACACTGGAATGTCATAAAGTGGAGTGTGTAATGATAAGCGTGGCTCAAATCCACTAGAGTGACTTACAGCACTCACCTATAATTACCTTATAGGAAGTCAGCCGGACAGTGGAGAAGTAAAAACAAAAGTCTTTATTAGGCCAAACAACACTCATATGAGAGGGCCCTGTCCGACCTCACTCCTAGGAGTGCGAACGAGAGGACTGACTCCCTGCATCACAGCAATACATTATAATGCAATACAGTAAATGGGGTACGCCCCTTGTGGAAAAATACTGAGCCCCAGGCCAGTGGACAATGCTCTCATACAGCAGGCATCTGCACCTGCAAGGGATACATTATTATCTCTGCTCAAGGCCAGGGAGCTAGGCTTCGGCGTCTCCGAGCATGAGAACATTACAGATAACATAACTTGTTAGTTTCGCTCACAGTGAGCCGAGAAACGAAAACTGCTGTCTTAGTATATTTCTGTATTCCTGCGGGAGGGGCATGAGCGAGCAGAGCCCGCAGGCACAGAGGGTTACACAAAATGGTGGCACACAGGCTAAGCTAAGAAACTAATATGGTCACACATATATTCGAATATAAGTAATAAGTAAGTATATGAATTCAGCATAAGTGCGTTTACGTAAATGCATTAGTTAGTCATATGATGCTAACTCACACGTCATCATGGGGTAATTAGAGCATCGAAAGGTGAATTCTATCAGACCCTCCTTTTAGCATCATTGGCTAACTATAGCCTCATTTAATTGCCAAATAGTAGTGCCGACATACATTCTAGGGACAGGCCTACATTTACTTCATTCGAGAACATCTTCTGCAATAAACATTAACCAACTTGCATCAGCAGGAATTTCAGTAATCATAGAAGTGGCATATTGACCATGTAACTTCTTTTTCGGACGTATATTTGCAGCACACATTGAACAACATGGAGGGAGGCAATATATGCAAAGGCAGCATGACAGAATTACACTCACCACTCCAACCAAACCCATCAGTATTTTCCAGCCCCAGGAAGAAAAAGCACCCCAGAGCCACCCTTGGAGAGACCATGTTCCATTATCTTGGTGCAGTTCAGTCGCTAATCTATGCAATTTTTGCACTGCCAAGTTAACAGTCGGGGCGGAGTCAGGGATATATACACAGCAAGAGGTCCCGATGACGCGACAGGCCCCGCCCCTATCAGCTAGTATGACGTCAAGAACCATCCTATTCTGGATCGTGAATAATCTCATAGCCTGAACCTCAACAGAGATGTTAGTCGTAATGTCAGCCTCAACCAGAACCACCTTCTCCATTACCCTAGAAAGTCGTCTAATAGCTCTACTGTTGAATATAGGACCCCAGAAAGGGAGCAGACCCTTAGAAAAATCAGTCCATTGCTGATACGAGGTATCTGTCTGATCAACGTCTTCTACCTGAAGTTCCCTCCTTTTACGCTGCTCTTGCGGCTGCTCTTGAGGACTAGGGAATCGTCGATGAGTTCTGTGGTAATCAGAGGGGGCCACATACACAGGAGGAATCAAATAAGCCAGGTAGCACACCCCACCCCAACCCTCGGGCAACCATAAGTATCCATTTTCACCGCAAACAAAATAGACACTGGGTGGGGCAATCAAAGAGGGGCTAACGGGCAGGCGTATTGAGGCAGTCACATTACATGAGCTATTTCCAACCTTGATGGGACCCCTTCCCTCTATACAGAAAAATGGAGGAGGACCCACCACGGCCAGGGGTATCAAAGACTTGGAGCTGTCGTTACTTTTAGGGGGATGCCTATAAGACAAAGTGGCGTTCAATTTCATGAAGCTATCCCTGAGTCGATCAGTATCATTAGGTGCTAAGAATCGACCCAACTTTTTCTCACATGTCTCTATAAAAGTCTGGTCAAAACGTCCGTCGGTGTATATTCGTCCAAGGGAAGCTGAAGGCAAAGGCCGCACTCGCATGGTCAATGTCCACCCCCTATTCTGCAGGCGTGGAGTCAATGAATCTGGCTGCTGAAAATATTTAACAAGACCTATAAGAGTATACCACCCCACACAACTATTCACTGGCGATAAAGGGAGAGCGAGGAACCTATCTTTTTTATAGGCAGCGGAAGGTAAAAGCCCACAAACCCAGCAATCTGTCATATTGGTAGTGGCATGTGCATGATGCAAAGTCTTAATAAAAACATTATCTTTATAATTTGCACGTATCATTCTTTCACCGTATTCAACTGTCAACATTTGGTGTTCCGGAACAGCAGTAGGTGTGGGTGCAAATGTATGAACAGGATAGTATTTATCTACGAAAAACAGTATCCCAAGAGTCACCAGAAAGGCAATTAAAAATATTACAACCACTACAATTTTTCCATTTCGGGAAAGGGCCAACCAAGGGGAATCAGGCTCACGTCGCGGGGGAGCTGCAAAGGGCTGCTCCTCATCAGGAATTGGCCGCCCAAAGGGATACATTCTGTATTCTTTTCAACACCAAAAATCAAAACAAAAATAAAAATCACACTACTACTACTAAAAAAATAGTCCCAGACAATCCTTGACCGGCCAGAGGGGTTCTTCAACCCTTAAAAAGGGATCTTCTTCCCTGTGTCCTTCAAAGCCTCACAGGCAGGCTTTTACCGTCCATACCTATCTCCCACGATGTTATTCAAAAAGTCAGAAACAAGGGAAGCACGTAATTCGGGCCCCGCACCACTCTTTGGTCTCAAAGAACACAATCTTCGGCTAAACACCAGGGCTCTTACAAGTCCATCCCTACCACTAAATCTTCTTTTTCAGAATGTCCACTAAGCCCTTCTTCCAGTGTTTTAGTCCATCATTTTCCAACACTGTACTTATTTTCTCCGGGGCCGGAAATTATAGCGAGTGCTCCCTGGCACTTCGGGATCAGAAAACAGAGCAGGTGTATCAGTGGCAGATGCTGAACTTTCCGATATCTCTTTGCTAGCAACAAAAGGAGTGGTAGAGCTCACGGTATTTTCTATTCCGCTGTGCTCTTCTCCGATCAGCGAAGCATCCGAGAAAGGGACGTATCTTGGAATTATTTCACACTCCTGGTCAGCGATGCCATCTTGTACCCATTGATCATAGGGCAACGGGAGCGGGACCCTCTTCACATGAGAGGCATGGGTCCACGCCTTCCTGCCGTCAATCCGCAGTGCTGTGCGCGTGGTGAGGAGCACCTGGCGAGGCTCTGACCACCTCGGTTCCAAACAGGACTTTCGTTGATATCGTCGCACCACGACCCAATCCCCTGGGTGGATGGTGTGTCCAGGCCCCTCCGGCAACGGCTTCAGAGTGTCTGCTACCTGCTGATGAATAGAACGAAGATCTTTAGTCAAAGCATACAGATAATCTGTCAACAGAGGGTAAGGAACTTCTGAAAAGCATTTGGGTCGGGGCACCCCCCAGATATTGGCCGGGCGGCCAAATACCACCTCGTGCGGGGAGACGCCCATTTTTGCATTTACAGTGACTCTTGTGGAAAGTAAAGCTAAGGGAAGTGCGTCTGGCCAACGGAGACCTGTACTCTCACATATTTTGGCCATTTTTAACTTGAGTGTGCCGTTAAACCGTTCCACCAGTCCTGCCGCCTGAGGATGCAAGGCTGAGTGGAACTTCTGAGTGATGTGTAGACCTTTGCATATATTCTTTACTAACTCAGCATTAAAGGACGTGCCATTATCACTCCAGATCACCCTAGGTAATCCGAAGCGGGAGAAATACTCCTTTATCAACATTTTTGCAGTAGACATAGCCGTGCAGTCCTTCGTTGGGAACGCCTCCACCCACCTACTAAAAGCGCATACGACTACAAGGACGTACTTCAAGTTGTTGACTCTTTCCATTTCGATGTAATCCATCTGAATCACCTCAAAAGGGAAAGAGGGGGGTGCAAAATTTCCAGTTGGGACAGGGGTACCCTTTCCAGGATTGTGTCTCAAACACACCATACATTGACGAACCAAATTGGTGGCCATCTTAGAGATATTCTTATTGCTCCATACCGGGTCTAACAACTTACAAATGCCTTTCGCACTCACATGGGCAGGACCGTGTGCCATCGTCACTACTGGAAGGACATACGCATTCGGTAACATCCATCGTCTCTTATCTGTCACATCTGTCCAGCATTCATCCGCATCCAGTCGTCCCTGCCCATCCTTCCATGCTCTCAATTCCTCATCCGTCGCCTTGCCCTGTATGTTCTTGACACTCTGTACCGTGTCTGCGAACATATGAATATCTGGGACCCATCGTGCTGGCCCTGCCACAAACATTCGTGGTAATTTTTCTCTAGCAGTCTCTTTTGCTGTCTCGTCGGCAAAAGCGTTGCCTCGGCCGACATCGTCCACTATTGTCTTGTGTGCGCTACATTTTATCACAGCCAATCTTTTGGGTAAAGTCAGTGCTGTTAGTAGTCGTAATATCAGTGGGCCATGTTGGATGCGTTGTCCATGTGAGGTCAAGAATCCCCGTTCTGCCCAAAGTCGCCCATAATTATGAACAACGCCAAAGGCGTATTGGCTATCGGTGTAAATGTAGACATCCAACCCCTCACTCAACTCACATGCTCTCAGTAAGGCGATAATCTCGGCAGCCTGGGCAGAATTGTAGGGTATTCTAGAAGTCTCTACCACCGTCTGTAATGTCGTTATTGCATATGCTGCTGTCGATGTCCCGTCTGGTAATTTAAAACAGGATCCATCAACATACAGTTCCCCGTCATGTTCTTCCATGGGCCTGTCTGTCAGATCCACCCTCCCCTTTGTCTCCTCCTCAGTCCTGTACAAGCAGTCATGTATGTCGTCATCATTTGTGTCACTATCTGTGGGGATAGGTAACAAGGTGGCGGGATTCAATGTGGCACACCTTTTAATTGTCACATGGGGCGCAAAAAGAGTCATCTCGTAACCCGTCAGACGAGCGCTTGTTAAATGCTGCGTCTGTGTCCTGTTTAGTAAAATATCCACAGCATGCGGTACCATTACTGTGAGATCTGTTCCCAGCACGAGCCCTGCGGATTGTCTTATAGAGACCGCGGCAGCCGCCGTGGCTCTAAGACAACTCGGCAGCGCTCTTGCCACATTATCGAGCATTGCAGAGAAGTACGCACATGGTCTCTGCTTCCCCCCGAAACACTGTGTTAGGACAGACAACGCGCAACCTTCCGCCTCGTGCACATAGAGAACAAAAGGCTTCTGGTAATCTGGTGTTCCAAGAACTGGCGCAGAACACAGAGACTGTTTTAGTAACACAAACGCTTCCTGACATGCGGGGGTCCACGGTAGGGGTTCGCGCACTTCTTTGGTAGTCAGATACAGTAGGGATTTTGTTAGTAACGCATAGTTAGGTATCCACTGACGACAATACGATGTTATGCCTAGGAACGCGCGCACCTCTCGCTGCGTGTTAGGTACCTGCATGTTAGTGATCGCCTTTATGCGCTCCGGCGT
Organism: Lissotriton vulgaris; assembly: GCF_964263255.1. Classification (NCBI taxonomy): domain Eukaryota; kingdom Metazoa; phylum Chordata; class Amphibia; order Caudata; family Salamandridae; genus Lissotriton; species Lissotriton vulgaris. Next base: position 661,428,917 of record NC_141693.1, read on the forward strand.
CAATCTCCTCCCCACTTTCGAAAGGAGGTGACCGAGGTAGGTGACCTCCGTTCGACAGTATTGAAATTTCGGAAGGGACACTTTATGCCCCCTTTTCGCCAAGTGGTGCAACAATTTTACAGTAGCATCCCGACAACCCTGCTCATCATCCGATGCTACGAGGATATCATCCACGTACTGCAACATTACATTGCCCGGTGGAAGTTCCAGATCATCCAATTGTGCCTTCAGAGCCTGACTGTATATACTAGGACTCTCAGTGTACCCCTGAGGAATTCTCCTGAAGCGGAAGCTACGGCCAGCCAATGAGAATCCGAAAAGATACCTGCTGTCTTCATGTACTGGGATACTGAAGAAGGCGTTTTTCAAATCTAGGACAGAGAAATATTTGGCCGAAGGTGGAATCATTGTCAATATCGTAGTGATGTCCGAGACCACCGGGTACTGTGGCTCCACTACTCTATTTACCTGGCGCAAATCAATCACGAATCTATAGACATCAGGAGTATTATCTGTTGCATCAGGTGACCGTCTTTTAAGTACAGGCAAAATAGGACTGTTACATATATTCGAGTCAGTCTCCTCCACTACTCCAGACTGTATTAAATCTTGAATTATTTGTAACAAGGCCTTCTCACCCTCTCTAGGTATTTTGTATTGCAGTATTCTGGGCAATTTGGCTCCCACCTTCACTCTTATTGACACCGGGGCAATGTCCATTCTCCCCACATCAGTATCACTGACAGCCCACAAGCTGTCGGGTATGCCTCGAAACTCAGGTGGCAGCGGGTCGTCTTTTGAAAAGCACTGTAGTGGGCGAGCAACATTGGGGCCTAGAGTAAGATACACGCCATCCGGGGAACAATAGATGGTGGCATGCAATCTTTTTAATAAATCTAAACCCAACAAATTTTCACCACAATTTGATGTCAATAGAAACGGCGAATCAACAGTAAAAGGACCAATCGTTAACGTGAGAGGTTTTGAAATGGGGCTAATCACCGGAGTTCCCGCGAAACCCACGGAAATGTTATTCTTGCCAGACAGAGCCGCCCCTGGGACCCGAGAACGAGCCACTGAACTTTTCATTGCACCCGTATCCACTAGAAATTTCTGTTGAGACCCTAGTAAGTCGGCTTCGACATAAGGTCCCCTCTGATCAACTTCCATAAGTACTGGTCCCATGCTCTGTCCTACGCTGTCCTAGTTGTGGGAGAACCCTGTCAAATCATCAACTGAGTAATCATCGTTATAGTACTGGGCACCATCGCTCTGTAACTGCTGCCTATTGGTATTATTGTCAAAATAATTGCCACCCGGTCTCCCGCCTCCTTCTGATCGCGCAGCCTGTCTCCCAAAATCACCACCCCCTCTTCCTCGTCCGCGCCCCACACCAGCGCTCGCCTGAAGCAGCGGGCAATCCCTCCACCAGTGCCCCTCCTGCTTGCACTTCGCGCACTGATTCGGTCCCAGCCTTTTCCTGCTCTCACCTCTTCCAAATCCGCCTCCGCGACTTGGCGCCGCACCCCTGCCTCTGCCTCTTGCCACTTGCTGCAACAAAACTCTTGTCTTTAAATCCTTAGCCTTCTTTTCCTGCTTATCCTTGTTCTCATTTTCCCTGTGCTCGTAATATTGCGCCATGCTGAGTATCCCCGAAGGAGAGGACGTCGTCCACGTACTCTCCGACGCCTGCAGTCTAGCTGATATTTCAGGCAATAAATTGGTGACAAACCTGTTGACAAAGAGCCGTAACCCCCCATCCTGTGACACATCCTGTCCACTGAAATCCACGTACGTTTCCTCAAACCTTGTAAAGAAATCTGATACCGCCTCATCTTTCTTCTGCTTGCAAGCCGTCAACTTGTCCCAATCTACCTTTTTCGGGGGAATGAGGGAGTGCATATACTTTATTATGCGCCCCGGTAAAGCTAATATTTCAGCCTTCGGCTTCTCTCCTGGCTTACGCTCCTTGTCCCAATCCTGCAACTCCTGCCATGTACCACCCAGCTCCTCCGTATGATCCGTACCTTTCACTTGTCGCCACACATCAACCGGTACCAAAAGCCCGAAAAACAATTCAACATCAGCCAACGTCATCACAGTAGAAGACGCCGCTTCCGTAAGTTCTTTGTAATAGGCGGTCGGATTCTTTCTGGAATCCGGCAACTGAGCCTTTAATGACAACACCTCACTTCTCTTCCATGGCGTGTACACCCATTGCTCCTGAAAGTGCGCATCAATTCTGTTCCTTGTAACGGCCCTCGTAACTGGGTCTAACAACTCGGGGACCTCAGGATGAAAAATAGGGTGCACCTCTCGCATTGGGTGGAGACCTGGGAAATGGGGCGTACCGGCAGAGGGTAATTCATTCCTGTATTGCAAAAGCGCGCGCAGACTACTCATCACTTCCTTTACCCCCGTGTTCGTTCTATACGCTCCAGCCTGTATATCCCGCAAAACCGCCGGGGCCACACCTCCATATCCCTGCTCCCATAGCGGTATCAGCACACTAGCCATGTGCCACAAAGCGTGCTGCTGCATTAACGGCTCAAAATCTGTCATGGTGGACCAAATATCTTCGAACGAAAAAATATTATTCCTGGCCCATTGACATGCCTGATTAGCCACCAAACTTTTTTCATCCAAACCAACAGTAGAACGTGTAAGCAGCTTTCGTACCTGTGAGAACAATCCGCTACCTGCGCCGCGACTCGGTGTTAGCATCTCCTGACTGGGGGTGGTGCTAGCTGAAACAGTAGGGAGTGCTAAAGAAAATGACGAGGGGGCGGGTGAAGTGGGCTGGAGTAGAGAAACGGGGGATTGTTGGGGGGCACTCGCTGAAGGACCTGGAATGGCGCTACTAGGGGCCGAAAGTGGCAAGGAGGGGTACAATGGCTGCGGGGCATAAGGGGGTGGGGGCCGGGCATCCAAAATGTCCTCCATCTCATCTTGGTCGTCCTCTCGTACTACGTAACTTTTATTTTCTTTCAACCTACAAAGTCTATCTGCGCGCTCCATGCGTAGTGCATTCTCATTCCCCATGTGTGCTTTCGCTTTCTGCGCCATAGTCTGGGTGGACTTTTTATACTCCTCTTTCTCCTCTCGCATCTTACGTTTCCTGACCTCTTTCTGCCACACTCGCAAAGAGTCGAACATACTCTGGCGGCTACGCCTAGCAAACAGCTTGTCTTGCAAATAATCCAATTTAGCTTCATCAAAAGAACCCGTCAAAGGCCATTGTAAATCCACATTATCAGCAGTGTATCGATGCCACAAAGTACCAAACATAATCGGAACCAGTCCATGTTTAACATACATATCAAAACTCGGTGTCCCTTCAGGGGGTGCAGGTTGGCTCTCGGCCAGTCTAGTATCTGAGGGTCGACAACAGCATCCAAAACATCGCAACTTGCTAAGACACGGCATCTTTACTTTAACTCTAATCACAACTCAAATTTACTCACACACAAACATGTAAATGAACCACGTACACATATACAATATCTCCAAAAAACATGTTATCAAATGGGACAAGGCCCGTCGACCAAGTCCTGGGGAACCTGGACTCTACCGCAGACCGAACAGTACGCTAACTGTTCTGAGGAGGGGGAACGGATCCGCTACCCGTGCGGCACTATGGATCGCTGCGCACTTTTACCGCGGGAAACCCGGATCACACCTCTTCTGAATCACCACACTAGGAGTTCAGAGTAAGCGCGCCAGAGTCTACCCACGATGAGCCACGCCTTCACCACAGTACCATGCGGTCGGATCGCCACAAACAATTACCTCGAAATACGTCCCCAACCCCGTCAAGTCTGTCAGAGCACCAGCTCGTACTCTGAGTTCCCCGGAGCACACTAGCCCCAGGAGCACACCGGCTCCTCAAACCATCGGAGACACTCTAGTCTCCCGGAACACTCCCGTTCCTACAGCAATCACAGGTGGACCACTCACCTTTCGTATGCGGTACCGACCTCTACCGTTCTCCACCTCCGGCTGCCAGGACCAACACGGTCAGCTTCAAGTTCCGCCTTCTGGACCCCGGCGTAAGATCCAAACCGGGACCTCTCCCGATCAGCAGGGTGGGGCAGCGCTGCGAGAACCAAGCTCGGCATCAAATGGGATCCCGGACCCACCGTGCCGACCAGCGGGTCCCCGGTCTTCTGCTACCCACTTACGGGTGAGAAAGATCCTTATCGCGGGGTCCCTATTCGGGCGCCATCTGATAAGCGTGGCTCAAATCCACTAGAGTGACTTACAGCACTCACCTATAATTACCTTATAGGAAGTCAGCCGGACAGTGGAGAAGTAAAAACAAAAGTCTTTATTAGGCCAAACAACACTCATATGAGAGGGCCCTGTCCGACCTCACTCCTAGGAGTGCGAACGAGAGGACTGACTCCCTGCATCACAGCAATACATTATAATGCAATACAGTAAATGGGGTACGCCCCTTGTGGAAAAATACTGAGCCCCAGGCCAGTGGACAATGCTCTCATACAGCAGGCATCTGCACCTGCAAGGGATACATTATTATCTCTGCTCAAGGCCAGGGAGCTAGGCTTCGGCGTCTCCGAGCATGAGAACATTACAGATAACATAACTTGTTAGTTTCGCTCACAGTGAGCCGAGAAACGAAAACTGCTGTCTTAGTATATTTCTGTATTCCTGCGGGAGGGGCATGAGCGAGCAGAGCCCGCAGGCACAGAGGGTTACACAAAATGGTGGCACACAGGCTAAGCTAAGAAACTAATATGGTCACACATATATTCGAATATAAGTAATAAGTAAGTATATGAATTCAGCATAAGTGCGTTTACGTAAATGCATTAGTTAGTCATATGATGCTAACTCACACGTCATCATGGGGTAATTAGAGCATCGAAAGGTGAATTCTATCAGTAATTAAAGTGAAAGGTACCGTAAAATTATGTAAAAACATGTGAATGTTATATCTGGAAAATATACATTTTATTATCTAAATGCTAATTTTCTGGCTGTATATATAAATAGAGTAAGTAATTGTAAACTTATATGTTGTATGAAACATGGTTATATATTGTGCTATGGTATACCGTTCACAGTATACCAAAGGACATGTGGCTTAGGACTGGTGATGTGATTGGGTGATGGCTGGATGTGATTGGTTGATGGCTGTGTTTACCAAAGGTAGAACTCAGTCATGTCGTTTTTATCTCAAATTTACATTATTGTATGGTCAGAGTTTGGCTGACTTTGTGTTAGGGTGTTACATATAGGTAATTGTTAAGTTGTGTTATTGTTAACAACCTATTACCACTTTTATGAAGTAGTAATAGGTTAACGTTTTTGTTTTATAAATTGTATATTTTATCGACCTATGTATTTCTAACAAATGTTATACCATACTAACTTTGCACCCATTTGAGGAATATCTGCCCATTTTAGCAGAATTTTTCCACTGGTTCAGCAAGGAGGAAAGGTTTTGCAGTATTGACTGAAGGGGGTGTAAAGAAAAAAGGAGGGTCCTAAAGCAAGCTTAAATCAAATATATTTAACATATAATTTTTAATTTTGCATTGGGCGAAAACCGGGAGTCTTATTTTGTTTAAATTTGGCAGGATTACATATTATCACCTTCCACGCTCAGGAAGCTCCCGGCCGTCATGTGTCACAGTAGGCGTGTGCTCATGATGGCCGGGAACCGTGCGAACGTTGCTGCTCTGCCCACGCGCGATTAATTCCCCGCCTGTCTGGGAGAAGTAATCAGTGGGCGGAGTTCGGACGGCTCCCGGTCGTCATGAGCACATGCCTACTGTGACTCATGACGGCCAGGAGCCGTCCTGAGTACTTGAGCACCACACCCAGGGGGTTAAGGTGTGCACATGTTTATTTTGGGTAGTGCATTTAGGTAATATAATCATTTTATTTGTTTTAATGTTTTTAAAGTTAGTAATATTTGTTATTGCAGTAAATGTGTTTTTTTTTTTGCAGTAGTACTACGGTACATAGTTATTACGTCATCGGCTGATTAGGTAATCATTGACTATACAAAAGTTAAAGGCAGACATGCAATTTTTAGGTACACTTTCCCCATGTTGTGGGATACGCCGTCTGATATAGGTAAGTATAAGGTTTGGAATTTTTGACATAACTGTTACCACTTTAGCAAAGTGGTAATAGGTAGAGCAAAATATATATAAGATTGTAGATATTTGTTTTAAAAAATAGAGAGTAGTGCGGGAGTACTGTGGTACCCCAAAAAAATGATCTAAGGTGAACATTTTTGTTCATTGGTTTTCTATATTTTTATAACAGTGCACAATATACTGCGTTTTTTTAAGTAGTGTGTCAATTATTACTAATTAACGTGCTACTCCATACACATTTTTGTGCATATTTAAATGTATTGTGGAAACATTTTAGCACATTATATTATTAAAATACAGTGTCTTATAGCGTATATCAAAAACAATTTCCGATACCACAGTACTCCAGATTAAAAAAAAATATATGTATGTAAACTTATACTTATTTGAATACTTTATTAAAATGGTAATATTTAAGGGAAAAACACCTAACCAAATACTTACCTACATTAAATAGCGTAACACAGAACGCAGAAAAACTGAAGGTGAAAACAATATGGCTGCCTTTAACTTTTGTAAAACGCAATTACTAGCCAATCAGCTAATTACTTGTAATCACTATATCCCTCTATAGTACCTCAGTACTACCGCAGCCACAGATATACCTCAATTAAAAACACTTAAAACTTATGAAACACTTACCTTCAGTACCCCACAGAGTCATCTATGCACCATAATATATAATCCTTCCAAATTTCATGAAAATTCTATTGACAATTTTTGGGCTCAGCGAAATAAAAAAGTCTGTTTAACATATAATGAATTTTAGGCCTGTTTTGGGCTCCCCTTTTTCATTTCCACCCCCTTGATGAAGCCTGAAAATAAAATGGGGACACTAGATCTGCAAAGTTTAGCAGGCATTCATCAAATGGGGGCAAAGTTATTAAGGGACAAAAATCCCTATCTCTGATCACTGTGATTATAACAACAGATACTAGCGGTTACCAGTAGGTAGTTATAGTTAGGACCATGTTTCCATAGGAAAAGCATTTTTTGACTTGCATATAACTTTGGCGCTTTTGACGCATCTTCATGAAATTTTCCAAAAAACGTGCCCCCGTGATTCTTGTTATGCATGGAAAGTTTTTGGGGTGATCCATCCAGCTGGAACCGAGAAAAAGGGGGAGGGTAAAAAAAAAATGTTTTTCCAATTGTTAAACCATAGAGGTTTTCAGCGCCACTACAGCCCGAACCGCTGGACAAAATTACACAAAATGTGGCAGAAAGGTAGCTCTTGGTCCAGAAAGAACAGTTTTTTTTGTTATTTGGCGTAAATCTGTTCAGTAGTTTGGGAGATATTAAAAGAAATCTAAATTTAGATACATGTAGACGCAGATCCTCCAAGGATCCAACAGTCCCTGTGCTGAAATGTGATTGGCTGCCACCACTTCAACCAGGAAGTGTTTGCAGCCATCTTGGGATGAGAAAAACATAGATAAAGAGAAGGGGGCAGGGTTGGAATACCCTTACCCCCTAGGCCTCATGGGGTCTGGGTTGATTTTTTGGTGGGATTCACGCTAGAATTGCGACTTCTGCTGAAAACAAAAGAGGTACGGAACGCTGTGCTATTCTTTTATTTAGCCCTGGATGCATCAGGTCCTGGGAGAATGCAGGATATAAAAAGGAGGTTCGCAAGGACCCCTCAGAGGCTCTTTTAAGCCCCTTGGGACCACCACCTTTCCAGTCTTTTATAACACAGTAAAGGGGGGCCGCGTGGACCCTCCCTTCATGGGCTCTTTTGAGGTCCAGGGACCACCACCTCCCCGGGCCTAAATTAAAAAGAACATGGGGACACGTGGTCCACTCCCCTGGGCCCCGGGGCCTACCACCTCCCTAGGGCCTATAATATTATTAAAAAGTGAGGGGGGCCCACGGCCCCTGCCCTGGCCATATACGGACCCTGGGACCACCACCTCCTGGGGCAGGCCCATGCAGATCACAGGAAGGGGGCCACATGGCCCTCCTCCTGGAGCCAATAATGGCCTTTGCGACCACCACCCACCAGTGGCAGCCCCTGCAATGTGTGGGATGCCCACCCCCGGGACATAGCTGTTTGCTGTGCCTTGGCAGGAGCTTTGACAGCTCCTGCAGTGTCAGAGCAAATACTCTGCTTCCAGGAAGTGAAAGCTGACAAAATGCTCTTGCTTACTGGAAGCAGAGGTTTCATCTCTTTCTCTGCCCGCTGTCAAGTGGGCAGGACAGCAGATGAAAAGATTGCTCCTGCATGGAGGGAGCTGCTGAAAAGCAGCTCCCTCCATGCAGGAGCAAAGCCGGCTCCCACAGGAAGCGGGGAGCCGCTAGGGACCGTGGGGGCCTTGAGGCTCCCTCTGCTGTCCCGGGGGAAAAAAAGCAGTAAGTGGCAAAATAAATGTGAGAAACTAGCAGAAAGAGGCAGAATAAAGGTCAGCACTAAGCAGAAAGAGGAAGAATAAAGGTTATAAACGAGCAGCCAGAGGCACGCTAAAGGTGAGAAACAAGCAGAAGGAGGCAGAATAAAAATCAGAAAAAGGCAGAACAAAGAATAGAAATGAGCAGAAAGAGGTAGGATAAAGATCAGAAATGAGCAGAAAGAATCTAATTAGAGCTCAGAAACAAGCATAAAAAGGCAAAATAAAGGTCAGAAACAAGCAGAAAGGCAAAATAGAGATCAGAAACAAGCAGAAAGAGGAAAAGAAAAGGTCAGAAAGAGGCAAAGTCCAAAAAGAGGCAGAATACAGGTCAGCAATGAGCAGAAAGAGGCCAAATAAAGGTAAGGAACAAGCTGAAAGAGACAGAATACATTTGAGAAAGGAGCAGAAAGAGGCAAAATAGAGATCAAAAATTAGCAGAAAGAGGCAAGAAAAAGGTCAGAAATTAGCAGAAAGAGGCTAACTAAAGGTCAGCAATGTGCAATAACAGCCAAAATAGAGATCAGAAAGAAGCAAAATAGAAATCAGAAATAAGCGGAAAGAGGCAAAATAAAGTTTAGAATCTAGCAGAAAAAAAACAAAATAGAGATCAGAAATAAGCAGAAAGAGGCTAAATAAAGGTCAGAAATGAGCCGAAAGAGGCAAAATAGACATTAGAAACGAGCAGAAAGGAAAAATAAAGGTGAGCAATGAGCAGAGAGAGGCAAAATAAAGGTAATACGTGAGCAGAAAAAGGTAGCAAACAAGCAGTAAACAAGCTGAACCCACTCTGGCACTCATGCACCCACTTAGAGCAATTCAGACACTCACACCAACTCAAACACCCGCTCAGACACTCATGCACCTAGTCACAGACCCACTGAGACACTAACACACCCACTCACACACCCAGTGAGACACACACACACACTCACCGAGACACTCATGCACTGACTCTCTAACGTTACCGGTTACAGTTAGGAAATAACATTTAAAAAATGTAGAACTTCACTGAAAAAACAAAGGTTACAGTGACGTTATAGTTAGGAAATATAAATTTAGCAAATCCTTATAAAGTCACCCAAAAAAATAAAGGTTGCAGGGATGTTATAGTTAGGAAATATAATTTAAAAAACCTTAGAAATTCATGGATAAAACCTGAGATTATAGGGAGGTTATAGTTAAGCTCAGATTTCACTCATACAAAAGCATTGAAATTCAGCAGTTATAGTTGCCTGTGCTAACTATAACTTATGCCCCTGCAGTGTACTGCTTATCACCTCACATATTATATCACTCATGACATGGTCAGTAACATCACCCATGACATCATCCACAGAACTACCACCACAACCACTCACCCCATGTAACCTCTCATACACCCAGTCACACAACCACTCACATACCCATCACACATCATACAAATGTGCTCACTCACTCATGCATAGAGCCACTCAAACATCCACTGACTCATACGGGCACTCACACAACCAGTCACTAACCCATACAGATACTCACACACCCACTCACTTACTCATAAATATACTACCACATGTATTCAGTCATCTAAACAGTCACTGAGACAACCACTTAGTTCCCCATAGAGCCTCTCTCTCACTCACTTTCCCATAGTGGCACTCACACACACTCACCCACTCATACACCCACTTACACACCCATACAACCACTCATCTACCCTCACACTCACCTATACAGACACTGATGCACCTGCTCACTCACTCATACAGCTACTCAGTCCTCTCATTCACCATTTACAGTCACTGGCACATCTGCTCACTAACACATAGAGCCGCTCATGCACCCTCTCATTCACCATTTTCAGCCACTTACACATCCACTCACTCATCCATACAGTCACTCACACAGCCACTAACTTACTCTTACAGCCACTGACACAGCCACTCGTTCACCCATACAAACACTCATACAACAACTCACTCATCCATGCAGTTTCTCACATACCCATTCACTCATCCATGCACCACTTACACACCCACTCACCCACCCATACAGACACTCACACACCAGCTTACTTACCCATATAACTACACACACACAAACCAACTAACACACTGAAATACATAGTTCCTCACATAATCTATGTTTTAAAATAGAATCACTCATTGGTAGTAAACTAATTTAACTTTTGTGATACCTTAGTGTATATGTGTAACACTCAGAAACGTTTAGAAAACACACTCACAATTACTTTATGGTGTCATAATTGAAGTGATTTGAGATGTCATTGTTGATGTCATGAATGATGTCATTGACCATGTCATGAGTGATGTAATATGTGAGGTCATAAGCAGTGTATTACGAAGGTGTAAGTTATAGTTAGTTCAAGTAACTATAACTGCTGAATTTCTATAGTGTTTGTACTAGTCAAATCTGGGCCTAACTATTACGTCCCTGTAACCTTTGCTTTTTTCAGTGAATGTTCATAATCTTGAGTCTTTTCTAAAAGTTTATGAGTGTTAAACATTTATACTTAGGTTTCACAAAAGTTCAATTAGTTTACTTTGTGTACTGATATATATATATATATATATATATATATATGTGTGTGTGTATATATATATATATATATATGTGTGTATATATGTATATATATATATATATATATATATATCGAGCAGAACTCTTCTTCTTTGAATTTCCCTCGCAGGACGCCAATGAAGAACACGGACCACAGTTTAGGAATACCTTCAGTTTATTTTAATCCTTTGTACAAACAGAAGGGGCAGCCATGACGCGTTTTGTCCCTAGCTTGGGACTTGATCACATGACGCCGTACCACCTATTACAATCGTTTAAGTAGCTTGCCACTTTTTTAAAACTTTTTTTCACTTTTCTCTTTTTTTCATTTTTTTTCTCTTTATCAAACAAACAAGTGTGCACAAAGGTTTGTGGAACTCCTACACCTCCTAAAGTGCTAGTAACAGTGCTAAAGTACATCAAGTGAGTTGTAAATGCCATTGAAAATAAAATACTTTTTAGTTTTTTTTGCGTATTTCCTATTTTGAATAAATTGAATCAGATATATACACATATTGAACATCAGATTAGAGGATACACCATCAACAACGAATTCTATTGATCCAGACCAGTGTTTTGATATTAAGGCATAAATGCATTGTCACATCGAGTATTGTTGTACAGTTTATGGCTTATTCCTGGTTGGTCACAAGTTAATCCACCTATATAAGTATAAAGATAAATAAATAACATTTAGAAGAGTAGACAAATAGGTACAAAGTTTATGAACATATATAAATATATGTGCTAAAATTATGTAAGAGTATAAATACAGGACGAAATTTGGATAAATAAATAAGCAATAAATACTGTATAAAATCCATTCCCTACTAGGTTCCTTCTACCTACGTTATTTAAAATGTTTATTTTATACACTTTTCCAGTGAGACCAAACCAGCCGCTGCTCTACTTCCCCGATAGCGCTACATATTTCCTACTAGGTTTTATTCATCCTCTAACTGTTGAGTCCAATATATTAATAAAATTGTATAGAACCCCATCGGTATTTCATGGCAATATCTGAAACTCCTGGAATGCAAAAATAAGTGCAAGTGCTTATAAATATATACTATTTTTCATTTCATTTTTATATGTCTTTGTTTATTTTAAAAAAAACTTTATTCTGGGTAAAAGTAATAAGTGCAAGTGTATTATATTAAAATCTAAGATGGTAAAAAAGAAATGTAAAGGGAATCAGCGGAAGACTACCATATAGAGAATCAATAAATATCTCAAAAGGATAGTACTATATATATATATATATATATATATATATATATATATATATATATATATATATATATATATATATATATATATATATATATATATATATATCCACAGTTTGCTTGAAAGCATCACGCGCACTCGGTAGTAGAGATGCAAATTTTTATTCTCAGAAAACGTGACGCATTTCAACACCAAGTGTGTCTTGTTCACACGTTACCCAACACAACATTTTGCTTGCTTTAAGTAAACACAAAAGATGGAAGGTGTAATTGACAGTGAAAACGTCCACATAATCTGGCATGATGTTAATCCAGGTAAAGGGATCGGCCATTTTGGAGTGGTATTTTACTCCATAGTTGAATATGGTATTACAGATATATGTTTCTGAAAAGCCTACCCGTCATGTATGTGCATAGCAGGTAATATAATTATATATTGTAAATTACAACCAATGGTACATTGGCCTCAGGAAGTGAACAATGAATCACTACTAGTTACATTTAAGTTAACTGAGTATTCCAGCGTTTCATGGTCGAACTGTCGCTCACGTCATGTGTAGGCAAATCAATTACAAGGTCTAGTGCCTATAACCATAACCATTGCATTCACTATGTGACAAATGGAAATAAAACAATAACATCTTGCATGTTTCTTGCGGTCTAGTGCCTTAAAGTTCAATTACCAAACATATAAAGGTTGATACCCTTATCCAGGAGTTGCAGATATATTACTGTCCTATCCAAGTTCTGGGTCAAATTTGTACAAGCAATAGGACTTTACAAGGAATATAAAGTCCTACAAAAATGTGTTCAATATATAAAAATGAAAAATTATATAAAGTGAATTCCTTATCTTAGTGAAGTGAAGTGATTTCATCGCACGCCGGAGAAAAGGGTAGGGAAGATGTGTAGTGCATAATAAAAGTGATGTATCCCTTCCTTATCTCCTGGAAAAAACATATACATAGGATTAAAATATGCATTAAAAATAAATCTAATTCTAGACTAGTTTGAACAATCTCATTAAATACAGTTCAGTTTAGACAACAAGTATCGACAGACTATTATTGTGACCCATATGTACATTATACTGGAGCATCCTCTGAACCCCTAAATATGATGATTACTCTTCATATAAGTGAGTTGCAAGTTCTTCGTCTAAATTATGACCCCCAGGAAATCTGCTTTCTAGCTCCATGATCCACTTGGACTCTCTTTTTCTGAGTGCTAGAACACGATTGCCTCCTCTCTTGCCCACATTAACTTGTTCAACCGCAAAATATATGAGCAGAGAGGAGTTGGATTGGTGGACCTCCTGAAAATGTCTGGCAACTGGATGATGGGCATCCACATTAGTTATTGCTCTTAACACCATCGATGCTAGTGTTATTCTCCTCCTGTGCTGACCTTTTGGTTTTCCCATTGTTCATGACGAGCTCAGCTCGTCATGAGTGTATGGAGGTGTACATCATGACGAGCTGAGCTCGTCATGAGCGTCGAAGGAGTTAAATGTTCTTGTATACATTTCTTGGCTGTACAAGTTGTGCTGCCCACATATCTCATGTTGCATGGACATTCGAGTACATAAATGACAAAACTTGTATTGCAGGTAAGAAATTGTTTGATTTCACGTTTTTGTGTGTGTCCCGGAATATTAACCTCTTTTACCTTGTAGCTGGATTTTCAAGCCCGACAGTGTCCGCATGGGTAAAAGCCTTTGAGGCCCTGCACATGTTGTTTTTTATTGTCAGAAATGTCACCTTTCACCAAGATGTCTCTGAGGTTTCTCCCTCTTCTATAGGTGATCTGGGGTCTTTCCTTCAACTCTGGTCCTATTATACTGTCTGACTTAAGAATGTTCCAGTTATCTACTAGGATTTTGCAAACTTTGTCGGATCTCTGATGAAAAGTGGTTATGATTCTAGTTGGATTGTTTTCATTATCTATGTTAGGTTTGGGGATTAGGATTTCTGATCTTTCTACTTCTGCAGCTTTTTTCACAGCTTTAGTCAGCACCCATTCAGGGTACCCTCTTTCCTGGAACCTAGCTAGCATGCATTCTTGTTCTAAAGCAAACCCATCCTTATCACTACAATTTCTTTTGGCTCTAAGCAATTCCCAATAGGGGATGCTCCATTTTAAGGGGTCTGGATGAGCACTCAGGGCATGGAGGAGACTATTCCCAGCCGTCTCTTTCCTATGTAAGCTCGAAATTAGTCTACCTTCAATCACATTGATTTCTGTGTCTAGAAATTCTGCACGATTAGCACTTATGGTGTAGGTGAGGTTTATATTGTAGATGTTCCTGTTGAGTTTTTCAATGAAACTAATAGCTTCCTCTTTAGAACCACACCATATCATGAACTGATCATCAATGTTTCTATCTGATCCATGTTTGTACCTTAGTGAAGTCCTCTGTCAGCATGGTATCATTTCTAAGTTCCTCTTCCCATTTGCCTACAAAGAGATTTGCGAAGCTAGGCGCAAATGCCGAACCCATTGCCGCACCACGGGTTTGTTTATAAATAGACCCATCAAACATGAAAATATTGTTTCTCAGACATAGTTTCATCATTTGCCTACACATGAAGTGAGCGACAGTTCGACCATGAAGCGCTGGAATACTCAGTTAACTTAAATGTAACTAGTAGTGATTCACTGTTCACTTCCTGAGGCCAATGTACCATTGGTTGTAATTTACAATATATAATTATATTACCTGCTATGCACATACATGACGGGTAGGCTTTTCAGAAACATATATCTGTAATACCATATTCAACTATGGAGTAAAATACCACTCCAAAATGGCCGATCCCTTTACCTGGATTAACATCATGCCAGATTATGTGGACGTTTTCACTGTCAATTACACCTTCCATCTTTTGTGTTTACTTAAAGCAAGCAAAATGTTGTGTTAGGTAACGTGTGAACAAGACACACTTGGTGTCGAAACGCGTAACGTTTTCTGAGAATAAAAATTTGCATCTCTACTACCGAGTGCGCGTGAATGTTTCAAGCAAACTGTGGATTGGAAACTAATCTTATCGGCACATGGGTTCGCCGACAACGCGCCACCTGACTATGGGAGCAGGATCCCAGAAGGACCCTATTTTGCTAGACTAATATATATATATATATATATATATATATTTATATGGGTGAGCAAGGCAGTAACACTGTGGAAACGCGTTATAACAGTGCCAACAGCCAACCAAGTGGGGCGAATATGTCCAGACATGGGTCCCGTGCTCACTATACCATTGGATTCAAGCTAGCCTGGCGGATGAGGGGTGATACCCATAACCAGTCAGAGGATTCCTGTTTCCGGTCCAGGGAGGACATGGCCTGGCAGATTGGGCTTGACGGTTCTTATGGCTAGCAGAGGGGTTCAGCCAGAGGCAAGTGACTTCTTGCTGTGATCTTCAAACGGAAAGTTAGGAGTTGATGGGGCAAAACTGTCTGTCTTCATGTTGCTGAGTCCACAGTGTAGTTATTTAACATATATGTAATGGTGTGATAACTGGGAGGAGATGAAACAACATAACATGTCCCTTTAGATTTGGCCCAGTTACGATATAAACGTTATCTTCAAGTGCAGTTTGTAAATTAAACGTTACCTGCAAGTGCATTTTGTAAATAGTGGAAAAGCGTCACCTCAGAAACATTTTTTTCTGATGCCAAAATGTATAAGCACGGATAATCACTGATTTTAGAAATGAAGAAACGTACACACGCTTATTTAAAATTGAGCATTGATTACACAAGCAAGGAAGGGTTGTCTGGATGCACATGAAATGATCATTTCTTAGAATTTAAAATTCAGGTGGGAACTCTGGTGCTTTAGGTGCTCAGTAAAACAAAATGTGGTTTACGCACTAATTCTCAGATCACACCCTCATAATCCTTTGTTTCTGCAGATATACTCATTTTGTTATAGGTGAAGATGAGATTAGACACCTGCCTTTGGCCCCACCCACAGTAGTACCCTAAAAGCCCCTTCTAATAGCAATCATGTTGAGGGAATGGTGCAAAATGCTACTTTACCTTTGGCAGGCAAAATCCATGCTCCAATCGCGCAATAAGGGTTTAGGAGCCAAACCTATTTGGAATTATGTTTCATGTGGGGGAGCACTGTGCATACATCTTGGACTGGTGAAAAGCATATGTCATTCTGAAGGTTCTTGGCGAGGCACCGGTATAGCACGTAATGGGATCCTGATTGCGCTATATTTCCTTCACTCCAGGTTGCTGTGTGATCTGTGGCGTTTTAAGTTTCCGTAAAGATCTCTGCTGCATGTGCTCTGTGACCTAAGAAGAATGTTGATTACTCCATTGTTCCCCTGTCTGCTGGGTACAGGTCTTGGCAAATAGCTTGTCCGATCAGG
This sequence comes from Lissotriton vulgaris, assembly GCF_964263255.1. Classification (NCBI taxonomy): domain Eukaryota; kingdom Metazoa; phylum Chordata; class Amphibia; order Caudata; family Salamandridae; genus Lissotriton; species Lissotriton vulgaris. The sequence goes on from NC_141693.1 coordinate 661,445,611, forward strand.
TGCCAGAAAAAGATTGACCCCCAAGCCCCATTTTAGATGGTGAGAGGCTGAGTTTGAGAGGAGAGGTGTTGAGCAGCCGACTTTTTCTTGCTTCTTGCTTCTTAAAGCAGTCCATATGCTCGGGAGGACCCAAATGTGGAACCAGGCCCCCTCCAACCCAACCAAAGCAATGACAAAATATGACCAGAACCGGGGGTACCCACGAGTAGCTCGGGAGCTACTGGTAGCTCCCCAGTGCCCTCAAAGTACTCTTCTTACTGGCCTTCCCAAATCCCACCTTTCCCCTCTTAAATCCGTTCTCCATTCAGTTGCTCGTTTTATAGTTAAGGCCAAAAGAAGTGATCACATCATACCCATTTTGTCTTCCCTCTGTTGGCTTCCCAACGAGGCAAGATCAATCTACAAGATGGCTTGAATCACCCACAAAGCCTTGCACACTTCCTCCCCTTGCTACCTAGCGAATAAACTGAAATCTCTGGAGTCTCTAGACCGTCTCATAATGCGGAAAAATTACTGCTTTAGGCTCCCACTTTCAAAAGGGAAAGATCGATGGCTCAATCCTTCTCAGGCAATGTGGTGAGAATGTGGAACTCGCTTCCGCTGCAGCTCTGCACCACCACCTCTACCTGGACCTTCAAAACTGACCTCAAATCTCTTCTCTTCCAAAGACACTTCCAGAACTAATACAGACCCTTTCAAGTCCCTCAAAGAAGTTCTTTCACTATTTAAAATTTTGTGTTCTATACCTGTACAAGGGTCATCCCAGTGCATTTTTGTGTTTTTTAGTGACTGTCATCTATTGCTGTTTTATACCTCTTCTTGTATTTCATTTGCTTCTATAACATGTACACTTGTAACATTCTCCTCATGTAACATAACTGGTCCTATTGTGAAGCTCCCAGACACCTTTGGGTAAAGTCTGTGCTATATAAAAATGCATTAATAAATAAAGTAACTCTCGGAGGTGAAGTCAATCCCAGTATCTTATTCAAAGGATCCAGAAGCTGCTCTTTTTGTTTTTGAGTACACACAAGCCATCATGTTTATGAACAAAACATAACATCTTATGTTTACTGATTTTGGACATAAATATACGCCATTGCTTATCAAAGATTATTGTAAAATGGTATCCTACTACCAAACATTTGAGTACACCCACTACACATACATCATTTATGTACACATGTATGATGAAAGGATATGATTCCACAATGCTCAGGCCCATATCCAGTGAATTCACCTGCATCCCCTGAGGGAGGGTCCTTGATCTGTGGCCAGCTGGACATCCGCAGTGAACCCGCTCCTCCCCACCGCAAGGTATCAAAGCCCAAATGAAACGTGAGCTGGAGCTACAGACCCATGCTCTCCACTGCAGAGTCGGCATGACCCTACACCCCCAACCTGGTGTGGAAAATGGCTGCGCAGAATGAAGCCTGTCTGACCACCTCAGTGGTGTCCTGGACGTAATGGTGCAGAGATGTGTTAACCTTAAAAATTAGCAGTTGTTGTGCCCTACAGCACCCAAATCAAAACCCAAAGATGAGGGTATGGGTGGGTGGGAATTTAGCCCCAGAGTCCTTGGAGGTGTGGGAACAGAAGGGAAGACCAAACATGGTGCTGCCTTAAAAAGGCCCCCCAGTTCCCACGACAGCAGAGCCTGCTGGGACATGATTTTCGTGATATCTGTTTCTGGCTGCCCCCCCCCCCCCCCCCCCCCCCCATCCTGTAGACTTGCGAGTAGTGCCCATTCCTAAATACCCAGGGCAGCCTGGTTGACCCATTGCCTGTCCTCTGCTCCAGGCCAAAGAGTTGTGAGAGAGTGTAAGAGTAGTTATCCACGAAGGCCCAGGGCCTAGCACCATGCTCCCCCTAGTCGGGAAAGCTCTTTGTTCATGCTACAAACAGCAGAGTGCAGGATATTTTGTTTCAACAAAGTCTTGCAGACGGTTCTTGGTTTCTCATGCTTAAACCATGTTTTTGCGGGGAAAAAATGCACAGTGCTTTCACTTACAACAAACAGTTTATTTGTTCTGATAGAGTGGCAGGAGGCGCCTGTCAGGTCCAGACTGGCCATAGCGGGAACCAGGCTTTTCCCTGGTGGATCTGAGGGGTGAGGACGGATTTGTACCCGCCGTGGAGGCCGGTTTTGTTACTGGGTCTGAAGCAGTGATGCAGTATCTGTAAAAAAAGCGGGGCGGTGCTTCTCACAATCCCCCAAATCCCCTTGGTCCCTGCTTCCAGGGGAACAGTCTGGCAGTCCGGCTGTGGTGCCCATCGCCACTGTAGAGGGGCTGCTGACAGAGAAGTACCGCACAGTGTTTTATGAAGCCCTGTGCATGTCCCTCAGTGCTGGTGAGACCGTTCAAGGTGTAGACACCATACTGAGGTGAAGACACTGTACACAGGTGAAGACACCGTACACAGGTGAAGACAACGTACATGGGTTAATAAGTATCCATCAGGTTGGCTGAATGGGGAGAAATTCCTTGCAGCTTGCTTGCGTCTACCGCTCACAAATGCTTCAGGACTATCCAGCGATATACAAGTTATTTTCAGTTTTAATGTAGTGTTTGTTAAAAACATACCACATAAATGCAGCCCGTGGGAGGAGAAGGGCAGCCAAGTCGCAATCAAGGTTTTGAATATGTACAGCTATAATGAATGGAGGAGCATCATGTAAAGTAATTTACCGGTGCTTTAGTGTCGCGAAGAACCTTAAATTAATTTCCCGACCGGAGTAGTGTGCAGGTATGTTTTGTATTTAAGTGATGGTAGATAGCATTCGGGACAGTACCAGTGGTTAGTGGTGGGGAGGAAATCCACTTTGAGTAGCTGGTAGGACTACAGATTATTTCAGATCATGCCCATACTCTGTTTAAAATGGATTTTGAGCGAAGTCTCCTCAGCTTGGGCATGAAGCCAGAGGACCCAAGAGGTTCCTTCACTATTTGCCATCAGTGTCTTTCTGAAGAGTTGAGGAGCTGAGAATGCTATATGGAGGGATGTTGTTTCAAATTTTGACCACAAAACTTGAAAATGCTCTTCTGCTATTTATTTATTTTCTTGAATTGTTTTACTTTCAGTCTGGCAATGTCATGTCCGCTTCTGTTGCGGTGGCCTCGTGAGATATTTAGCTTTTTGGCCAGGTTGACTTGTGCACACATCGTTACCGCCTTGTCAGTGATGTAGCGGCACTTGCATGTGATGCCCGAATGGAATGGAGCTACTTTGTCTGCCACTGGGTTGCTAATATAGCCTTATTTCTTTAGTCATTTGAAGAGTCAAGCGTAACATGCAGGACACACTGAAAGGAATACAGTTTGGGTATGATGATGGAAAAACAAACTTAGAATCTGTCTGTATCATGCTTGTGTGCTGCTATGTTATTGATTGTATATGTAATCCTAAATATATTAATAATTTAATCAAATATGGATGTCATTATATATTAGCTTGAAGTTTCTTGTGGAACAGAATTTGTTTGTTATCTTTCGTGGCTTGAGTCGGCCATGCTGCTTCCACACTTTTTGTCACTGTTCTGATTTTGTAAGGGAGGCTTGAACTTCTGACTACTTTTAATATGGGGAAGCCTCTGCACTACTGCCCTTGGTGCTGTACCTGTTCAGTGTGGTTTATTTCACTGTTGCGCCTGTTCTCTATGCTTGAAGGAGGCTCACGCTGTAGCCCGTCTTATAGGTTGTGTTTGGGGAGGGGAGAAGACTATACTGGTCAGGGTGTACATGCTCTAATGAAATGCCAGCCTAGCTCTACCACTGACCAGGCTTTATATTTTTTGTGTTTATATGAGTGAATGGTGTTTTGCTGATGTCCACACTTTGTTCTGTGTCTGTTAGGGAAGCTTGTGTTTGCCCTCCGATGGGGCAAGCAGTGAATCATTTTCTCTGTTTTGTACCTGCCCTTTCTGTGTAGGAAGCTTGAACTGCTTGTTTTGAGGGGCTGCACTCGTTTATTTTCTGTGAGTGAGGGAAGCTCGCACTACCTGTCTGCAGCTGTGTGCGCGGTTGTGTTTGTGAATATAGACTGCACACTGCCGGATGTTATCCATATTGTATGCCATGTGCAAGACAAACCTCTTGTGCTGCTGTCAGTGGTCTCCTTGCTGTGTCACGTGGGGGAATGTTGCGCACCTGTTGCCTTTGCTAGTCATAATTGTGAAGGAAGCTCCCACTGCTACTCCTGCCCATTTTTGTCTGTATTGGGAAACTGCACACCTGTGTGCCTGTGCTCTGGCAGTTGTGAGTCTGGTGGAAGCTTACACGATTGCTATCTTTGCTGCACGCATTCCCTGTAAGATAACTCACTTCCACTACTGCTTCCTTGCATCCGTCCTCTGTGTGAGAGGGCATTGTGTTTCTTGCTTGAAGCTTGCAGTGTTGGTGGTGTCTGTGCTGCGCGTGTTGTGTGTGTGACGGGGGCACTGGGCTACTACCGTTGCCCGCGCGGTGTGTGAGGAAAGTTTGAAATATACTTTTTCTACGTTGTGTACGGATAAACAAGACTAATTGTGTCTCGTCGCTGCAGCACTAAACTCACGATAAAGCACCTTTTCTTGCTCGCGTCAGCAGCCAGCTAGTCAATATTGTGTCATTGGATTCACCTTTTTACATTTGAAAAGCCGCGTGTCGGGGAGGCCGGCGGGCGCGTTATCAAAGGGCCGCGTGCCAGTAATGAGCCGGGGAGCGCGGACCAGGTTCCCGATAATATGACACAAATGTTCCCACTTTGCGTCTTCATTTCTGCCTAATTAGTCCCAGTGGTAAGCTGGGGCCTTGTACGGAGCATCTGTTGCTATCCGTGGGTCAGCCTCCCAGTGGCCCCGCGTTTGACATTTCGGGGAAGATCGGAAGCGTTTGTTGGTTTTGACACGACGCGCAGATGGCCCTCTGAATGAAGACATCAGCCTGACGGGGGCTGTGACAAGCGTGTTTACTGCGTGGTCGGGGGGACAGCTCGCCAGGGATGCGCTTTTTTTAATCAGACCGCCGAAAACGCCACTGTTTATTCGCGTTTGTCAGAGCTGACAGTTGTTAAAGGTTATTTTCTCATGTTTACCGTGTGTGCGCCATGCAGTAGCCTTCAATCGCATTCTAATGCCTTCAATGAGGCGATAACACCCGCAGTAAAGTTATGGGGGAGGGGAGAGGTGGCACTGTCTTTTATGGCCCAGCTGTATAACAGTGTGATCCTGTTCAGTCTGGAAGTATCTGTGGGCAAGACGGATACTTCATAGGAGTGGCAAAACAGAGCAGAGCCATGCACCAGCCCTGTATCTTCGAGTAAGGTGACCAGATAGCTCTGTATCACCAGGATAGCACTTCTTCATTCCTGGACTTTTCTGATTTTTCTGTGCATTCTGGGACTTGTAGCCATGGCTCATTTGAATTGAGCCAATTGGACCTACAAACCTGTTATCAACGATGTGTAAAAGAAAAGCCCAATAAGGATGAAGTTGTGTCCCGGTGGCATGGAGCCATGTGGCCACACTGTGTAAGAGCCAAGGCACGGAAGAAACCATTCTTAAGAATTGCCTATCAGATCACATGAAGAAAATATTTGGTAAATTGTAGGCCACTCACTTTACCTTCCAAGAGCGCACCTTAGTTCAAGGCAACCTCTTTTTATAGATATGGAGAATGAAACCTCATTTGCCCATCTAGCTGGACTCTCATTGCACACTTTATCGGCCGGGGAAACAGTGAATAAGGTTTTCATCCATGCTCTACTTAAAGTGAGATTTCCTAAATTGTTTCATGTTGAGCCAAATGATAAGCAGCCATAACCTCAACAGTTTTCTGCCAAAATCTGAACAGCACTCGCTGTCATACATAGATTTTCACTTATCATCTGATTAACCCATTCTATCATTTTTAGGTCTCGTGACCTATCAATGCGCATGCGCATTGATAGAGAAGCGAGACTATAGGGCTTTAAACAAACTTTAACTAACTGGCGATTTGGTGCTGTGCCCGATGCGCGTGCACAGCATCAAATCGCCAGCCATCTGTTGCCCAGCTTGGTGCTGCTCCACCCCCTGCCAGATCAAAGGCTTTCACGGCCGGCCGGCCGGCCGTGCTTTCAGTTTCACGGCCGGCCGGCCGTGTAAAGTGCACTTTTTATTTACGATGCCCACCATACAGCCTTCTTGAGCTGTTCTTTTGATGGATGAATGTGGTTGCTTTGATTTCAATTTTTAGTCCTTAACGTGCGCTGCAATGGATTTATTTAGCTTAAAAGAATTGTTAGTAAGTTATTGGTCTTTGTCAGTAATGCTCCGTTTCTTTTTGCACAATATATGCAGTTTGCAGAAGCACTATTTTTTGGGCAATGTGTTTTCTTTTTCACCAGCTTTCTTATTTGTCTTTTCATGCTCTTTATTTAGTTGTGTTGGTGACTTTTTATTATCGGCTGTTAAATGTGCTGTATTCACACAGCTAAGTGGATAGTCTTATTTATTTCTAAATGGTCATGGCTGGTTAAGGTTGCGAGTCAGCGCAAAATAAATCATTATTTTATATTGTATAATCCGCACTTGATGCATGCAGGTTCAATGTAATCCAACACCACATCCACCACCACCACCACCACATCCACCACCACATCCACACCCACCACCACATCCACCACATCCACCACCACATCCACCACCACTTTCACCACACCCACCACCACCACATCCACCACACCCACCACCACTACATCCACCACCCCATCCATCCATCCACCACCACCCCATCCACCACCACCGCTGCATCCACCACCACCAACACCCCATCCACCACCACCACTGCATCCACCACCACCACCACCACCACCACCACCACCACATCCACTGCATCCACCACCACCACATCCACCACCACATCCACCATCACCTCCACATCCACCATGACATCCACCGCCACATCCTCCACCACATCCACCACCACCACATCCACCACCACTTTCAACACATCCACCACCACCACATTCACCACCACATCCACCACACCCACCACCACTACATCCACCACCCCATCCACCACCACCACCACCCCATCCACCACCACTGCATCCACCACCACCACTGCATCCACCACCATCACCACATCCACCACCACATCCACACCCACCACCACATCCACCACCACATCCAACACATCTGCCACCGCATCCACCACCACCACATCCACCACCACCACCGCATCCACCAACACCACATCCACCACCACCACCACCACATCCACCACCACCACATACACCACCACATACACCACCACATCCACCACCATTTTCACCACACCCACCACCACCACACCCACCACACCCACCACCACTACATCCACCACCCCATCCACCACCACCACCCCATCTACCACCACCACTGCATCCACCACCACCAACACCCCATCCACCAACACCCCATCCACCAACACCCCATCCACCACCACCACTGCATCCACCACCACCACCGCATCCACCACCACCACCACCACATACAACACTTCCACCACCACCGAATCCACCTCCACATCCACCACATTCACCACCACATCCACCACCACATCCACCACCACATCCACCACCACCACCACCGCATCCACAACCGCATCCACCATCACCACATCCACCACCACATCCACCACCGCATCCACCAACACCACATCCACTGCATCCACCACCACCACCCCCACCTCCACAACCACCACCACATCCACCATCACCTCCACGTCCACCATGACATCCACCGCCACATCCACCACCACATCCACCACATCCACATCCACCACATCCACCACCACATCTAACACGTCCACCACCACTTCCACCACCACCGCATCCACCACCACCATATCCACCACCACCACCGCATCTACCACCACATCCACCAACACTTTAAACACACCCACCACCACCACATCCACCACACCCACCACCACTACATCCACCAACCCATCCACCACCACCACCACCCCAGCCACCACCACTGCATCCACCATCACCACCGCATCCACCACCACCACATCCACCACCACATCCATCACCTGCACATCTACCATGACATCCACCGCCACATCCACCACCACATCCACCGCATCTACCACCACCACATCCACCACCACCACATCCACCACATCCACCACCACATCCACCATCACCACCACCTCCACATCCACCATGACATCCACCTCCACATCCACCACCACATCCACATACACCGCATCCACCACCACCACATCCACCACCACCACCACATCCACCACCACATCCACCACCACACCCACCACCACCACATCCACCACCACCTCCGCCACCACCACATCCACCACCACCACCACACCCACCACCACATCCACCACCACATCCAACACATCCGCCACCACTTCCACCACCACCACATCCACCACCACCACATCCACCACCACCACCGCATCCACCAACACCACATCCACCACCGCATTCACCACCACCACATCCACCACCACATCCACCACCACTTTCACCACACCCACCACCACCACATCCACCACACCCACCACGACTACATCCACCACCCCATCCACCACCACCACTGCATCCACCACCACCAACACCCCATCCACCACCACCACTGCATCCACCACCACCACCGCATCCACCACCACCACATCCACTGCATCCACCACCACCACATCCACCACCACATCCACCATCACCTCCACATCCAGCATGACATCCACCGCCACATCCTCCACCACATCCACCACCACCACCACCACCACATCCACCACCACTTTCAACACATCCACCACCACCACATTCACCACCACATCCACCACACCCACCACCACTACATCCACCACCCCATCCACCACCACCACCACCCCATCCACCACCACTGCATCCACCACCACCACCGTATCCACCACCACATCCACCACCACCATCACCACATCCACTGCATCCACCACCACCACATCCACCACCACATCCACCACCACATCCACCACCACATCCACCATCACCTCCACATCCACCATGACATCCACCGCCACATCCTCCACCACATCCACCACCACCACCACATCCACCACCACCACATCCACCACCACCACATCCACCACCACTTTCAACACATCCACCACCACCACATTCACCACCACATCTAACACGTCCACCACCACTTCCACCACCAGTACATCAACCACCACATCCACCACCACCGCATCCACCACATCCACCAACACTTTAACCACACCCACCACCACCACATCCACCACACCCACCACCACTACATCCACCACCCCATCCACCACCACTGCATCCACCACCACAACCGCATCCACCACCACCACATCCACCGCATCCACCACCACATCCACCATCACCACCACATCCACCACCACATCCACCACCGCATCCACCACCACCACATCCACCACCACCACCGCATCCACCAACACCACATCCACCACATCCACCACCACACCCACTACCACCACATTCACCACCACATCCAACACATCCACCACCACTTCCACCACCACCGCATCCACCACCACATCCACCACCACCGCATCCACCACCACCGCATCCACCAACACCACATCCACCAACACCACATCCACCAACACCACATCCACCACCGCATCCACCACCGCATCCACCACCACATCCACCACCACCATATCCCTCAGATCCACCACCACCACATCTATATGTGTGTGTGTGTGTGTGTGTGTGTGGCTGTGTGTGAGTGTAGGTGCAAATGCAATGTTCTTGGATTTTCATCACAATAAAATACACTGAACAAAATCTTCACAAAAGTTATTTACAAACGTTTAAGGTATTGCCATTATAAATGACAATAACTTTTATTTAAGTATTAATTATTTACAAAATTAAAAGCCATTGTTATTTGTAACATCAATACATCTAAGTCACGTAAATACAACACACATTGCATTACAAATGCTATAGGTGTCACATTTGCGAAAGTTAAAACTATTGACATTGTAACTGACAAAGCTATTAATTTTGCTATTTTCAAAACCAACACATAAATAAAAAGTGTCATTTACAATACCAATCGCTCAAACTTTCCTAATGCGAGACCTATTGCATTTCCAATGCTTGTTCAGTGTTGGTATTGTTCAAAATAGACGTTTTAGAAACAATCCTGTATCTAAGTTTATATTTATCCATATAGTCTCTGACCAGAATACAGCAGAATGATCCCTAAATGGTCTGTCCAAATGTGCAACGCAATTGCCACAGAAAAAAGGTCCAACAATGTCACATTCTTGACCATAAACTAGTCTGCTTACCACCCTGCTCATGTCACTCATTACCTCATATAGTCTCAAAGCCAACACTGCCAGCAGCTTCTGTGGTCAAACCTGTATCATGATTACGTTGTAGCCGGCTAAAAAACACTGCCATTAAATTCCTGCAAAAAGCACGCCAAATTTTAATATCCTTTCTGATTCCAGTACAGACACTAGTCTTATAATGCATTCCCTTGAGATCAGGCATTGTCTAGGACTATGGACCTCGAGAACGGGTAGTCCATTGCGGTGATACGAAGAGCAAACTTAAGTTGGCCCAAGATTACGGCCCAAGTTGTGATAAAATCAGTGTAAAATCAAAAAATTGAATCAAATGTTAATTATAGATGTTCCCACCACAACATAAAAACATTCATTAGCAGACCTGTATGAGAAAAAGTTGACTACATTTGCAATAGCTAGCATACAAAATATGAACTGCACACAGTTTCGATCTGTCTCTTTAAAGCAAGCAAACCTCTTCGAACTGCTGCGTTATGCAACCAAAACATCCCCAACAATTCCCAAATGTCCCCCTAATAAAAAGCAAGCTCCCATTAAAACACTGCTCACTTTAGGCAGCCAAAGGTGTCAAAAACTCTCACCAGAGCCCTTTGGCTACCACCTCCTGATTAAAAGATTAAAGGTGAAGAACCGTGGAGCCCGGTCTCCACCTGGACCCACACGTGTATTTGCTGCCAACACAACAGCTCACCAGGCCTACTGTCACTGAAGAGACCGAATACTGCTTCATGGTGACTGGAGAAGCAGGAGCAAGACTTCCAATGTGTGCCAATTGGCCGTCACCGTCAGAAAAGCCAGGGTGAGAAGGCTGAACCTAGAGCTTTGTCGAGCTGAGGAGACCCAAATGAGGTGCTGTGCCGTGTGACAGAGAATGGTTGGCAAGGCCAAGGTCCAGTGAATGGCAAGCCCTGGACATCCCGTGTAATTCACAATTAATCTCAAGGGGTCAAACTACTGACCCCCCTACTAAGCCAAGATGTCCAATGGCACCCCTCCCACCACCAGTCTTTGGCCTCTAACTCCACAATGCCCCCATATGGAGAGTAGCAATGCCATTCTCATCTTACCAGAACAAAAGATCTTTGATCCCGAAAGTAGTTGCCGGATGTTCCTGCTAAGGGTGCCAGCTCCTATCCCATTTAACTACCAAGCCTACATGTAGCCAGAACTGTAGGATGGTTGAGCCCACCGGGCATTGCAGCTTCCCATGTTTGTACTTGGTTATTTATTTATATGTTTGTTTCAGCTATTTCTGACTGTTTGTAAGTATTAAGAGCCCTCCTAGAAAACTGACAGTCACAATAAGTGTGCAGTATTTTAAGAAATGCAGCAGCTTTCCACATTATTCCAGGGTTAACACTGCAGACTGGAGTTTCATGGACTACCATGTCATTAAGGTATTTGAGATGTACCTGGACCATGGTGTATGCTAGGAGTTCTCTCCTGGTGGGAAGTGCTCCTTGGAGAATGGTGATAGGCGGCTATATGTCGTATCTATGCTGTGTTGGCTGTATGCAAGCTGGTCTGTTTAATGCCTTCTTTTGGAAGTTTGTGAGTTTGTTGACAGTTGTGCACTGTGTTCATAACACCTGTGTGAAAGGTTTCGGCTTTTTGCATGATTATAAGCCTAATTAGGTCAAATCTAGCCGGTGGTTAGTGGAGTGCTGTGTGTTTTCATCGAAAAGTGGAAACACAGTATGCCAGCAATTCTATAGTAGGCCTTGTATTCTATCTGGTGATGTGAGATGCAGCAACACCCCCTTTTAAGGGCAGCGACAGTGCCTACTGATGTAAATTTACACAAAATGCGCACCGTAACAGTTGGATCAAACTTGGTGACTTGAATAGAATCTGTGCCTTTATGTAAACGCAGGATTTTGATGTTGGGTCTTACATTAATACCTCTGTTGATTAGGTCTCTTTGCAGTGCACAGCAGTAAAGATTCTCATTGATGGAATTCTCAACCTCTGCCACTGTATTGAGCTTAGTAGAAATGGAGGTTTAGCAAGAATAAGAATGTGGCGACAACTGTAAATAGCACTAGAACTTACACAGCAGAAACAAGAACAACAAATGTACACATAGAACAATCATATAGAGAGGCAATAGTAATACACTCAGATTCAAGCATCACAATATATATCGACCACCTTAGAGTTTGTTAACCTGCAGACGTGGATTACATGAACCACTACCGGGGATCAAGGATTTAAGTCAGAAAGAAAATAAGAGATTGGAGGACTCGGCTGAAGAGTAGATGTAGCGGGACACAAAATCAGAGCTGGATTAGTAACAGAAAGCTACAACAACAACAACAGTTCAGAGGTAGGCACAGTACTAGAGGAGCTGCAATAAGATGACAGTAGTAGTCACAGACCAGTTGCAAGGTTTTTTACACCAAGCCCCAGGGTAGAAAGTGGCCGGTTCTCTCGCAGGTAGCCGATGTTTACCACTGGAGGCCCATGGTCATAAGTATTATTGCACTACTTGTTAGGTGACACATATTCCTGTTTGGAGTTTTGGATCTCTAGCATGTAGCAAGGTGATCAGTGCTTAGTCTGTGAGGTGATGATGCAACTAGAGGGTGATGATGATAATAGAGGGTGATGATCATACTAGAGGGTGGAAAATAGTAGCACTCAAGAGTCTATTCAAACCTATGTCCCTAAAAGTGGATAACTTTGTTCTCAGCAGAAAAATGGCAAATCATAAAAATTAAAGTAAGTCTAAGATTGCAGAAGGCACTACAACAGTTTTATAGTCCTTTGAGTTAAGGCATTATGACCCTGAATGGATGGGACACGTTTATCTTGAGGAGGAGAGATTGTGTGTTCTTGACACAGATCAGAAAAACATGGGTGTCTGTCATATTACTTTTGCTTTGTGTACTAGCCCATTTGAACATAACAATTGAGCCAGCCAGAATGCTGAAAGTCTATCTGATTTCTTAAGCTACACCTATTCTCTGATCTAGATTTTCTGCAGCCCTTGTTTCAAGGCGAGACAACTAACAGAGTTTGATCCCCGTCATCTGATTCTCTGTTACAATTGCCACTGAAAACAAATATATTTTGAATAACTCAGGAAATCCCCACACAGAAGTAACTGAGATTCTTACCCACAGAAAAATGAATGGCTTAGTTTTCTAAAGCTCTGGTCTGGAGTGTTTTGTCAGCAGGGCGAACATACTCTGGTGCTCGATGACAAACACTTGATAGAGTGCCTCAGGAGGAGGGTTACTGATCAAATTAGTCCCCAAAGTCGCAGTTCAAGCAAAGGGCCAGAGGTGCTGTAATAAATTACCACCAAGAGCAGATCTCCCAACTTATCAGACTTTGAGGCCCTTTTTCATAAATGGCATGCCAGAATTGACATTTTTAGGTAGGAGGCCCTCAGGACTTTATGGTTCACACGTCTACTTGGTGAATTAGTATTTAAGGTTAGACTCGAACCACATATTTTAAAAAAATCCATTTCTCATACAGAGATGGTTCAAACAGTTCTTCTGTGGAAGTGAACCTGGAGAAGATAAGGGTCCTTGGCAGGTTTGCCGTAGGACAAGATCTGCACTGCAAATGCTGACAGGATGATGTCATTGCGTGTGCCTTATATCTCTTCCCTGAGTTATTTGCTCTATCGTGTGTTCATATATGCGGCTGCTGACCGTGCACCTTGTATTGTATTGTAATTGCAATTATATAGCGCTTACTACCCCTGATGAGGCATCAAAGCGCTTTTTCGGCTTGTAGCACACTACCCCAGAACCCATAAAGGATTAGTGGAGAATTAGTTTACTGAAATATGAAAGTACTTTGAGTGGTAGATATGCTAGTCAGGTATTTGGATTGAGAAGGATAGTGGAGGGATAGAAGAGGAAACACAAATTACTGGACACTTCCATACTCCATATGACTTAACAATAGTTCAGTGTGGGAAAGGCAGGCGTGTGTGCTTTTTATTTTGCAAGAAGCACACTTTCAACAGCACTCTTAAATGCCTAGCCAAACAACTTCGGTTTAATTGAAAAAATATCAGTGACAGTAAGGTGACAGATCGCATACTACCATGTGGACTTAAAGGGAATTGTGAAAATGCATTCAACCAATGTAAATATTTTACAGCCCATTATAAAGAACATATCACACACAAATTCAAAGCAGGTAGACGTGGGCACATTTTCAGGTAGTAAACACAATACATGTATTCTTAGGTGCTAAATGGCTCAAGACAAGCTCACACAAACAAAAAAGTTCAAAGTGTGAGTAAAAATACTCCAGCAATGCTCCCTTTTAGACATTTTCTGATAGTAGTAGGCTGGAAATGTGCACATCTCTACCCCTTCTACATTCTGCGGTGGGTAACACTGCTTGTGACATCCCTGGTGCCCGCTCACGAGTACTGCAGTCTCTCCTGAGCAGGGCCGAGTCTTTGATCCGCTTAAGATGCTCGGTTCTTAGCCCTAGTCACTTCATTCAGACTGCGGTGAGAGACCATAGCAAGATTTGCGCAGAGGAAACTCCCAGGACCCGTTCAGACAACTACGGACTGCAAGGGTTCTGTTGAATTCAATCAGCAGACCCTCGGCCCCCCAAAACACTGGTTCAAAAGTTATACCTTAAACAGCAATCAACTCGAACAAGTAAAAAATAGTTTAATACAAGTGACTTCATAGTATGCATTATTATTTTTCAAATTTATATTCTGTAGAATTCAGCAACGTTCTGTCGTAGTGTTTAAAGGTCGCACACTGTTCCGCTAACAAATCACATACTCACTTAAGAATATATAGGATAGTACTATTATAATATACAGTACTGGTCCTATATATTCTTTAGGGAGAAGGTGAATAGGAACTGCAAATGAGAAGAATAGAAATTAGAAAATAACATTCAGAAATGTAGGGTTTATCAAATATTTAAAGTAACAAAGTATGCATGATAGCTATATTTTTTATTCTGCAATTTCATAAAATATGTTTCTTGAAAAAAATATCTGATCAAGTAAGTTCTAATATTTCGTAAGCTGTATTCGAAGTGGCGCAGAAAAATCTCCTATTCCTCTTCTGTAACAACAGGGCAATCTATTACAATATAACGATTCATACCATTGTTATAGTAAAAAGAAAAGGAAAATAAAGTTATTTATTTAACAAAACATCCATAACTAAATACTTTTGAGCGTTAATTATTTTGAGCTTCTTTTCTCCGGGAGGTCGAAAAGTTTGATCTTCGTGGCGACGGGTCATAAAGTCCTCTGAGATCATGACTGTGAAAATGATAATATATATATATTTACAGTATATGATCAAAAGGGGGGAACAGACTAAAAACCAGAAGCTGATGACGTTGCTTATATATCTTTACTCTTTGTGCCGATGGGTAACGAACACCACTGAGATCAGCATAACTGTTAATATTATAATATACATATTAACAGTATATGATCCCTAGGAGAAAACACAGTAACAACTGGAAGGTGGTGACGTTGATTGTAAATATTTAGGGTTTGCGCCGACGGGTCACCAACACCTCTCAAGCGAAGTACAGTGTCAATATTATAATATAGAAAGTCACAATATATAAGCTGAAAGGAGCCAGAAAATGAGCAATGTTTGTTGTAATCTATCTGTTTCTGAAAACAAGCTGCTGACGTTACAGAGAAAAAGGGAAAAACAATGCAATAACACTTTTTTCTAGATATAAATGTTTAAATATTGACAAATAGCCACAAATTATAACTATCTACTATGTCTATTTTAAAGTGTGGATAAATACGAAAATTTGGTTATTTTTTGAGCGATTGTAAATGCTGTCAATAATGAGTAGTAGGCCAATAGGTCTGTCGTTTTAAAAGTAAAAGGGTAAAAACAATAAAAGACTTTTAGTAAAGAGCCTTAAAGAGCAATATATATCCTCGTATAAGAAAACTTGCAAATTTTAATATGAAGGTTGTGTATAGTTTATCATCTAAGAGTGTTTACATGAGTGAAACCGGTCAGTCTTTCAGCCATGAGTGCATATTTATCAGTAAAATAAATGTGGCCATATACTAATTTCAGATCCTTTTTTTAAAAAAACCCTTTAATATATATGGGTATATACAGATAGAATTATTTTTAAAAAATATGGATACAGATGGAAATGTCCCAAAAATAAATACCATAAAACCAGAAGGTATAATTATAAGTTATAAAACACTAATATTAAGTTTGTTTTTACTATAAAAAGTATACACGTGTTTTTATAATTTACTTAATAAACACTATAGGTTATAGGGATATTTTAGTTAGATATTGACATTTAAAAAACCTTTGAAATTCACTGAAAAAAACATAGGTTTCAGGCAGGTTATAGTTAGGAATTATCATTTGAAAAACCTTCGAAATTCACTGAAAAAACCATAGGTTTCAGGCATGTTATAGTTAGGAATTATCATTTATGAAACCTTAGAAATTCACTGAAAAAACCATAGGTTTCAGGGGTGTTATAGTTAGCTGGAAATTTCACTCATACAAAACCATTGAAATTCCTCCGTTATTGTTAGTTGTACTAAGTACTACTCGCGCGCCCGCAATCCTCTGCTGATGATGTCACATATTACATCATTCATGACATGGTCAGTGACATCACTGATGACATCACTGATGACATCTCAAATGACATCACTGATGACATCATGCATGTGACAATCAGATACACCTCATCATACTCTAGTATAACCTTTGATCACTCACTGTAAAATACAGAGTACCATATTTGAATCCATTGACACAGCAATACAAGTTTCTAACAACCCACTCAGTGATTCCTAGATCTGCACACACATCTAAACACTTGCCTATAGATTCACTCATACATGCTAACAAAGATCAATAGAACACTATTAAATATACTTATACACCTACATCGACATTGCATACCAGCACACACCCTATTCACTTATGCAGTCATCCTACCCACTTATGCAACCAATTGATCATACTTACATATACTAAGCTACAATCGTACACAAACACCACTTCATTTATTCATATAGATAATATCTCATACTTAGTGTGTTATAAAATCACTATTACAAGTATACAGTTTTCAATACAGTCACTCATACATTCACTGAGTCTTATGTATACTTATTTATAGACAACAACTGTCACATACACTGCCTTTTATATTTCTAGTTTATTGGACATGTATCATTGAGAAATATATTTACTCATCAACACACCCATAAAGAGATTCACTAACCCAAACAATGGTTTCCACATACAGTCTTAACCTCATATACCTACTAAATCAACTATTTACACATCTTTAGGCAGTCACATACCTCCTACCCAAGTACACACCCATTTACTATCCCATACAAATACTCACTTAACTAATTAATAACTAATATATACTTTCACATAGCTACTAACCAACTTATGTAGTACTTTACACAACAAGAGATAGAGTGATACAGGTATTCACACAGTTTAATCACTATCCCATATATTTAGTTAGACACTTTAAATTAGTCACTTAAACAGTCAATCACACTGCTACGAAATCCTGCATCCAGATACTTATACATCCACTCATTCTTCAATGCAGATTGCTATATATATATATATATATATATATATATATATATATAAAACATATTTAAATATGGAACCAAACCACATTCACTGGATGATGTCGTCAGTGATGTCATCAGTGATGTCATTTGAGATGTCATCAGTGATGTCACTGACCATGTCATGAATGATGTAATATGTGACATCATCAGCAGAGGATTGCGGGCGCACAAGTTATACTTAGTACAACTAACTATAACGGATGGATTTCATTGGTTTTGTATGATTGAAACGTCCAGCTAACTATAACACCCCTGAAACCTATGGTTTTTTCAGTGAATTTCTTAAGGTTTTTTAAATGATAATTCCTAACTATAACCTGCCTGAAACGTATGTTTTTTCAGTGAAAATGTATATATATACATGTACCTTGTCAAACTTTTTACATTGTGTTTTAAATTGTGTACAAAAAGTTATTTTGAGAAAGTTTAAAAATCTTATTGTTGCCGCATTGCTACCTAAATAAGCAGTCTTTTAAGGTTTTTTAGTTCCATAAGTTATATTAGATGTAACTCACGCTTATTTTCTATCTTCTGGATACTTTCTGCTGGTATCACATCTACGGCACCTTTTTTAGTATAGTATGGAGTGTTTACTTTAATAACACAAGTAAGCTTGTCACGTTCAGGTCACATTTCCGAAAGTAAACATTGCAGCCACTGACCAGTGCTATAGGTCTTATTCAGATTTCAAGAAGGGTGCCACAGCTAATAATACTTACCACAAGCTGGTTGGCCTATTCAAAGATAAACTCACACGGAAAAGATGAGTAGGTTAGCATAAGCTCAGAAGTTAAAATGTGTTCATAAAATGGCACAAGGCACCCATTGTAGAGTTTCACAGTCCCATAAGAACACATACGCCACCTGAAAATGTTTACTGACATTTAGCTGGATTAACTCGTTGTCTAGTATCATTCACAAGTTGATATATCATGATGCTGGGGTTCTTAGAAAATAGATCACTGTTCAGTTCAACCCTTAATCACCTTCATATGCTTAGCATTTTATAATGCTAATAATATTAACTTGCCATTTTAAAGCATTTGCTAGCAAGGCTGCCTTTTGGTAACATAAATTGATACTTTTATCCAGTTTAATGTTATTACATTTATCAGACTTTTATCGTTGACTGAGATGGCCCTTTTGCAGTTGCAATGTATATGACTCCTCATGTCATACGCAGAAGGTGCATAAAACTCTGAGCAATGTTGCCACTTATTATGGCATTTTGGCAAAAGGGTGTTTTTCAATAATTCATTAACAGGTGCATAGTTACATACTGGATGGATTTCTGGACCCCGGGATGATGATTTTATTGGTGAGGGCAATGGGGGAACATTCTCCATCACCATTAGTCTCAGTTGTATAGCCTTTGGTTTTGACCCATAAAATGAAAATATAAATCAGCAGCAGGTTTTTACGAATACTCTGTTTGAAGACAACATTTTAAGAATATGGAAGAGTATAATTAGACTCTGTCTGGTGGTGAGCTGCTGCTCGGTCACTTTCCAAAAAGAGATGAATTTTAAAAAGCTATATTAGTGGGACTATAGTATGTTTTCATCTCAAAGAAATTAATGACTTGTATGTCGCTGATGTTGCTTATCAATATTTTTTACACAGGGAAAGATGACACACAAGAAAAAAATGTACTTTTAAATATATAAAAACTATTTCATAAGAGATAAAAAACATGTTGTCAAAAGTGAGGCAGTGGTAATCAACAAGAGCTGGTTAATGGTTCATCTTGTTAAAATACGCGTTAAAACGGTGTAATCTCAAAATGAATTTTTAGAAATGCATGGGATTTGAATAATGCTGAGTGCTACCTTTATCAGCGGTTCACATAAGAGGGTAATATAGAGAGATGTAAATAAACCTTGGTCCAGCAGATTCTGTTACGTGTTTCAGTTGCCTGTTATAGTTTAAACCAAATAATATTTTACACTAAAAAATATGGTTGGAGCAATTGCTTATGCAGTGCAGTGAGCAACTTTGATTCACAATGATGTAATTAATTGTGTCAGAGGAAAGTGTATTGATACATTAATGCACATGGTGAAAACACTTGTCACATGTACAGTAATGACTTTAGAGAAGTGATATCCCAGGTAGGCATGCATTTGTTTTTATGAACACAGTTTTGTTGCCATGGGGTTACCGGAGGATCAGGTTTACGTAGCCTCAGCCACACTGCTGAGAGTATAAGGCCACCATCTCACCTCTTGTTACTCACCTTACAGGTCCAAAGTGTGAAATGAAAATATTATAAAAAGTGCTAGCAAGGTGGATGTGACTCCAGAATTCAAAAATAGATGTCCGGTGCGGATATGATTCCTGTGGATTTGCCTTATAACCCTTATCCTGGCCTAAACTTTTAGTGTTAGAGGATTACTGTTCTCAGGCCAGTAAGTGTCTCAATTTCAGAAAGATTTGCAAACCCATTTTCCTTAGACAGTTTATGCACAGGTTATGACTGTAGACATTACCCAACCATCTTCAACTTAGCTCTCTTCTCAGTTCCACATGTGTGGTAGATGTCACTTTATAACGCAACTAACACCATTTCTAGGGCCAGCCTTCCCCACTCGTCTGCTACTATTTCATGCCCTCAGTGTTTTAATGATGTTTTTTGGAGTCACATCGTTTTCAAGTGAAGGGCCTGGGCGCCTAGTTTGTTCTTGGCTGGATTACTTGTTTAGAAGCAGATCTTTCAGAGGTTACCAGCCGGTTGGCTCAGTTAAACGCTACACCAATCTGTGCATGTAAATCAGGATACTTGCTCCCCAGAGGTTGTCTCTGAAGCGTAGGCCTGGTCCTAATCCCTCTATTATGCTCCTCCTAATCCCTCCATTAGCGGGATCTCACTTTCCCTTGCATTAGCCAGACCCCCCAAGGTTACAGAGTCGTGTACTACAGGCGAGGACTGCAAGGTGTGAGAAGTGGAAGCAAAGCGTTCACACCCTCCTGATGTTTTTCACCCCCTGGTAATCTTCCCTCCGTTTTCTGCTTTTACAAGGGTAATTTGAGGGCACTCATCCTTGATGAGACACTTGTAAATCGACACCTTCTGTTGGTTGTTTCTAAAAACAGGAATTCTGCCCAAATGTCTGCCTTGGACAGAAAACACACACACACACATTATTTCTACTCAAATACTCAAATTGCACTCGGTTTCTATGTCTTGCAAACAAATGTTTGTAAAACTAAATACCAACTGCTCTTAATTACACCCACAATTTCCTATGACTAAGTAATGTACTCTCCATGCACCCAGGTAAGGAAGAAAATGTGATCTTGTTCTATATTTCTGTATAGATGTATGCCCGAAACTTGCTTTCTGCGTAGTAACTCGAAATGTTGGCGAAAACATGCGCACGAGGCGTAATTGTATGAGTTACCAATCCGAAGTGTAAAAAATAGCACAAAATACACAAGTGTCGCAACCAATAAATGCTACGGCGCTGGTTGTTTGCCTTAATCCTATGTGCTTGCAGTTTACTGCAAATGCTGCATAACTTCTCGACACGGTGTAATAGCATATTTTTAATGTAAGATCACAGAAATGTCACCCCTTCCTATCTAATACCTCCCTGGATAACATCCGTGCAGCAGAAAAATATATAAATACAAGCCTGCTCCTACCCCACCAATATATTTTTGGTGCATGGCGATGAAACACACACAACAGCACTCTTACACTGATGATTTTTATTGTTGATTATTAGTTCCAGAGGAATAGCCAAGGTCTAAACTAATACTAGCAAAAGTTGGGGAAGAATAATTTCCAGAATAACCTGTAACAGAACTCATGCCGTCTATAGCATAGCCTCTTGTTTCTTCATAATCAAATATCAAGTGCATTTGTCATTCATCAGTTGAATCAGAGACTGTATTGAATTACACTAGACTAGGAAAGAAGTTGCCAAAAAGCTTTCTTGTGGTAAACTGATACTAGTGATGTCAAACTGCAAAAAACTTTAGAGCAATTTGTTGAATTAGGAAAAACTAAAAATGATTGATTTATAGACTGATCGTAGATCTTGTTTTGTTATTTGTTCCATTATTGGTGATGTTTGTCTGTGGTGCTAGTTATGATTCTTAGGTCAGATGCATATGGGCATGTTTTGCCGAGTCCCCGCTCCTAACACCCTGATTTCAAAACAGACTGCAGACCATCCACCCCGGGATCTCAACAAGGGGTCTCCACCACCAGCATCCCCCTCTGGGCACATATCACACACCAATATTATAAGCACGTTTGGGTTAGGGGTCGTAACAACCCGGCCGTATTTATTTACACACAACACACCATAGAAATTTGCATTTCACTTTAATACCCAGAAACTCCTATAACACTCAATGCATTATTGTTCACTTATTCTTGGGTGGCTAACCTTAACAGAGACGCCAATACATAGCCATTCCTAACCATAAACTATACCTTATCCCTGCCTATCCTGCATTGAGCCTACGTGTAAGATCATGACTGGTCCAACTACCTGTGAGAACCCGCAGGAGGCCCGTCTGCCATGAAGGTTACCTACCTCGGGCACCCCTACACCCTCAAGGGGCTGTGCTGGTAGCTTGGTGCCTACACTCCTGTGTGGGGATTGGCCGTAAAGGCATGTTGGAAGCATGCACTCCCCCATCCCGTGCACCCTCTAGCCCGTAAGCACCCCCTGGAAGGCCCTGAGAAACCGCTGTCTCCCACCTATCCCCATTAACAATGGGGATGCCTTCTAAGGACCGTAAATGAATGAATGAATGAATGAATAGGCTTTTATAGAGCGCAACTTACACTCCATGGAGCATCTTGGCGCTAGACATCACTGTCCCGAAAAAGAAGGGGGGGAGATGCTGTTTAAGATTGATCATATTCATAGATCATGGTCTATAATTAAAGCGTAGGGTTAGATTAACGCTAAGCAGAGTGAGTCTTCAGCCTTGAAGATCCATGTTTTGAGCGTTTTACGAAACAGTTTTTCGGAATGGATCAAGCGCATTTGGGGTGGGACTTGTTCCAGGCTTTGGCTCCTAGTACTCCGATGGATTTTCCACCTTTTGTGGTTAGTCTGAATTTGGGGACTGCGAGTAGATTTAGGTTGGATGATCTGAGTGAACGGGAGGGAGTGTATCTTCCAAACCTTTGGGACAGGTATGTCGGTCCCGACTGGTGGTAGGCTCTGAACGTGATGAGTAGGATTTTAAATAGCACTCTTTTGTGGATGGGTAACCAGTGCAGGGTTTTAAGTGCTTTTGAGGCAGATGATTTCCTGGGTAGTCTTAGCACCAGGCGGGCGGCAGCGTTTTGAACCATCTGCAGCTTGTGCAGAACAGCTCTGTTAGAGCCTGCATAGATGCTGTTGCAGTAGTCTAAGCGGGATGTGATGAGGGCTACTGCCACAGTCTTTCTGGCTGTCAGGGGAAGGAGGTCGAAGAACCTTCTAAGACCTTTGATGATATTGAAGCAGGACCCTGCCACTGTACCTGCTTGTTGCTTAAAGGATAGGGCTTCATCAAACCTTATCCCGAGGTTGCGGGACGACGTGATGGTATTTGGTGGGACTTCGGCGTCTTGGGGCCACCAATTGGTGGGGGAAAAAAGGTTGTTTTGGCCAAAAGGGAGGATTTCAGTTTTACCTGAATTACATTTGAGATGGTGCGTTCGCATCCATTCAAAGGTTGCAGTGAGACAGTTCCTTAAATTTTCCTCAGCTTTAGTAGAGTTGTTATCCAGTACTAGGATGAGCTGGGTGTCGTCAGCGTAAGATATCGTGCTGATGTTAAAGGATGTGATGAGTTCAATCAGGGGGGTCATATAAAGGTTGAACAGAACCGGGCTCAGGCTTGAGCCTTGTGGTACCCCTGTTTTTATGGTTTTTTTCATCCGAGCAATAGTTTCCTAGTATGGTGACTTGCCTCCTATGGCTTAGGAAGTTTTTCAGCCATTCGAGGGCGGTACCTGCTAGCCCTGATTCTGTCAGGCGGCCTATCAACACGGGGTGTGAGACCGTGTTAAAGGCCGCCGACAGATCGAGCAGGATCAGGACGGCCTTTTTTCCTTGGTCCAGTGCCATCTTGAGGGTCTCTACAGTATGTAGGAGGGCTGACTCCGTGGAGTGTTTTGCCCTGAAACCAGCCTGGTTTGGGTGAAATAGGTGGTTTTCCTCTAGTTGTTTAGTCAACTGTTTATTTACTGCTGCTTCGGTCAGTTTAAACAGTAGTGGAAGCAACGAGATGGGGCGAAGGTTGGAGAGCATGGTGGGATCAGGTAGGGTTTTTTTCTGCAGAGGTTTGACTGCAGCGAGTTTCCATTCAGCAGGAATGGATGCAGTGGCCAAAGAGGAGTTTATGATTGAGTTTATAGCTGGATTTACCGTGTCCACCAAATTGTGGAGCAGCAGTGGGGGGCATGGGTCAAAAGGGGAGCCTGATTTACTGGAGAGAATTGCTAGTCGGGATTCGTCGAGACTGATGGGAGTAAAGTTTTTCAGCTGAGGTTTATTGTCGGTTGGTCGTGTTGCATCGTAAGGGGGGGGTTCAGGAGGGTCTGGGAAGTCTATGGTAAGTTTTAGTATTTTCTGTTCGAAATAGTCAGCTATGTCGTTACAGAGAGCCAGTAAGGGTGGTATCTCTTGCCTGAGGATTCTGGGGTTCATGAACTCATCAACAATTTTAAAGATCTGTTTCTGATTGTTGTTGGACCGATTGATGATTTGAAGAAAATGGTCTTTTTTGGCGTTTTTATCATAGAATGATATTGTTTCCTAGCGATTTTATAGGCAAGAGCTTCCTTTGGATCATAGTTTTGGCGCCATTTCTTTTCGAGGGTTCTGATCTCTGTACGTTTGATTTTTAGCTCGGGGGAGAACCAGGGTGCTGATTTTCTGTTCTGTTTTTTTCTTACTTTATCTGAGTTGGCCGGACCGCAGCAATCTGAGATCCAATTGCAAAAGAGTTTGTAGTCGGATTCTGTGTCTCCAGACAGCGACGGTTTAGATTTCTCTGCGGTGAGCTGAAGATTGGGTGAGCTGGCAAGCTTTTTCCAGTCTTTTTGCATCGGGACTTCGATTTTTACGTTGGCAGTATTAGATATTTTCTTGTTGGTGGTTAGTTTGAAAGGAATTGGCCAGTGGTCGGTCCAGGTTTGGATCAGGGGGTTTTCGACAGTTAGGGTTTTGATATTGGTGCAGATGCAGTCTAGTACATGGCCTGCTTTGTGCGTGGGCATTTTGGTCAGTATTTCCAGTCCTAGGATATCGGTTAAGTCGTTGAGCCATATAGTATTGGGGTCGTTGGGTTTGTCTAGGTGGAAATTTAGGTCACCCAAAACTGTAAAATTTGCGTATTTCAAGGTTAAAGCACTAAGTGCGTCTTCGAAGCTTTCGAAGAAGCCGTTTTGGGGTCCTGGAGGGCGGTAGATGAGGGCTCCCGCGAAGGTTTTTTCCTCATTTAGTTGGATGCAGAATCCCATGCTTTCTGCCCCTTTTACGTCCGAGAGTTCAAAGGTAGTGCATTTCAGAGAGTCTCGATGGATGATGGCTAAGCCACCTCCTCTGAGTTCTTGTCTGTCGATCCTCTGAATGAGGTATCCTTGGGGGACAGTTTGGGCTATGATCGGGTTGCACCATGGTTTTAGCCATGTTTCGGTTATGAAGAGCATGTCAATGTCGTTCTCCGTAATGAGGTCAAGAATGTGCTCCCCATTTTTGCAAATGGACCTCGCATTGATCAAGGCTCCTCGAAGAGAGGTCGCGTTGTTCATGTTAGGTGACTGTTTTTCCGGAGTGAGGAGAGTTCTGCAAAGGTAGCAGCATGTGGGTCCTAACCACGTCTCGGCATTGATCATGTTAAGACAGTGATTTTCATTGTGATTTAGGGCAAGTAAATCAGCTCGGGTATAGGTGAATATTTGATTTGTACGTACCGTAGGTTGGGCAGCGTGACCGGCCCTGGGCCCGGCCGTGGCACGGACGGGCACAGACGGGCTTGCCTTAGGCGCGCCTTCGGCGCGCAGACGGCGCTCCCGCTGCGCTCGTCCGCTGCGCTTCCGGTGACAGCACATGATGTAGGGGGTAGGGGGTGTGGCCTTCAGGGGGCATGGCCTCAGTCCTCGCCGAGATTGGCGTTTTTGTCCGAGATAGGATCGGTTACGAGACAGCGATAGTTCCGCTGCTCGCTGTGAAATTACAAAAGGTGAGTGCCCTGGCGCTTTGCTAGCGCGTGGTGAGTTTTTAAAATCAACAAGTTATTTTGTGACACAAAAAGTAAGTTTTAACAGTTCTAAAAGCTCCCGGCTTCCGCCTCAGGAGTGAGCGATTGTCTGACTTAGGCGCTAGTGGTCAGCGCTTTAAGTACTGTGACAGGGGGGCGTGGCCTTCAGGGGGCGTGGCCTCAGTCCTCGCCGAGATTGGCGTTTTTGTCCGAGATAGGATCGGTTACGAGACAGCGATAGTTCCGCTGCTCGCTGTGAAATTACAAAAGGTGAGTGCCCTGGCGCTTTGCTAGCGCGTGGTGAGTTTTTAAAATCAACAAGTTATTTCGTGACACAAAAAGTAAGTTTTAACAGTTCTAAAAGCTCCCGGCTTCCGCCTCAGGAGTGAGCGATTGTCTGACTTAGGCGCTAGTGGTCAGCGCTTTAAGTACTGTGACAGGGGGGCGTGGCCTTCAGGGGGCGTGGCCTCAGTCCTCGCCGAGATTGGCGTTTTTGTCCGAGATAGGATCGGTTACGAGACAGCGATAGTTCCGCTGCTCGCTGTGAAATTACAAAAGGTGAGTGCCCTGGCGCTTTGCTAGCGCGTGGTGAGTTTTTAAAATCAACAAGTTATTTCGTGACACAAAAAGTAAGTTTTAACAGTTCTAAAAGCTCCCGGCTTCCGCCTCAGGAGTGAGCGATTGTCTGACTTAGGCGCTAGTGGTCAGCGCTTTAAGTACTGCGACAGGGGGGCGTGGCCTTCAGGGGGCGTGGCCTCAGTCCTCGCCGAGATTGGCATTTTTGTCCGAGATAGGATCGGTTACGAGACAGCGATAGTTCCGCTACTCGCTGTGAAATTACAAAAGGTGAGTGCCCTGGCGCTTTGCTAGCGCGTGGTGAGTTTTTAAAATCAACAAGTTATTTCGTAATGCCCCACCAATCATGACCTTACCGCCACAGGCCAGCATAGTTCCCTACTATCTGCCCCCCTTCAAAAGGTCATGCCTTTCCTTGCCTTGCCCAAGGGTCAACTATGCGAACAAATTTTTCAGGAAAAACTTGTTCCCTAACTTTGAAAGGTGGACACCATTCCGTAAAAAAAGCCTCTCTCCCTGTATGTACCCGTGCAGAATAGTCTGGAGTTTTGGGGACCTAAATAACTTGTTTATCTGTTTATGAATCCACTTAACGGAATAATTCAGGGCCCAGACCAGCTCCCCTCCTCGTCATTACAAACTCGGGGTGATGTAGGACAACACTAGGACTAACTGTGGGCATTTCCTTGCCAACCACCGCATCTCAGTAATCAATGCCTCGAACAAGCCCCTCCTACCGAGATGTACCTGATCATTGCCCACTAGACGTACCACCTCTACCCCGGGGGGGCATACGCCCCTTGCAAAGGCAGGATTCCATCATGTTCCTTAACTGTCAGAGACCTAGCCCACCTTGCGCATGAAAGGAAATGCGGAAACCCACCTGGCGGCCTTGCTCCATTCATTTTCCTGTGGAAAAAACATGCTTTAGCCTTTTGTACATAAGAATGTACTACAACCAATACTTCAGTTTCCCCTGGCACCCAGGCGGCCACCTGAGCTGCACAGGAATACAGCAACGGTCGCACATCAGCAGGCCTCCTTCCTGCATCACAGGACATGAAAACTGTTAGAAAACGAAAAGAGAAACCAATATTGACAAACCATAGAGCCTAAAGAATGTGCAGCCTAACTTAGAGTTTGTAGCATTCCAAAAGACCACCTGCCAATTCTCTGTACTGCCTGGCCCGAGAGTCCCATTGCTGTGGCCGCCCAAATTCTGAAGGAATGGGAACTGAACTTCGTAGGGTCAATCCCTGCTGCCTTGAGGGTTAGCATAAGGACCTTGGTGAACTGAAACTTGGTCAGAGGGGTGCCATCTGCGTGCGGTAGGAGCGGGCCCCCGCTCCCTGAGGCCTATGCACCAAGAATGTGCTGAGTTACTCACGGGACAGCATGCATTCCCTTGCACCCTATGCAATATGATGTGGTCCCCTCTGCGGCCCTGGTCTGTTTTATAGCGTGGTATTGAGAGGGACACTGCAACCCCATACAACTTCAAACGCGCCAGCTGTAGTCCTCCCTTCTAGTCCTTCTTATTACTTGCCACCAGTTTCCCCACCCTGTAAGCTCTGTAGAAAGCTACCGCAAAGGCTGGGTTGAAAGGATAAACCTCCACAGTGGACCTACAGATGTACTTCAGCGACCCAATACTGCTGATAGTGTGCCTATGCAATGGGGTGCCAGGCATCCGTCTGGGACCCCTGCAAGCGTTGCCATCCCCACAGAGCCCTCTGCACTATGAAAGTGCTCGTTGCATCCTGGTGTGCCGCATTTTTGCGAAGAAGGAAATTGCTGCTGTGTGTCGTGGTGCACAAGCTGCGGAGTGCCCCCCCTCCTCCTTTAATGCTCCTAAGAATGACAGGATAGCAGAAGATTCATGCCACACCCCTCCCCATCCTTACCCAAGGAAAGAACAGTAGGCGCTAAATGCCCCCTCATAAGCCCACCTCGACCTGGGAGCTAGACCGGCTGCCACGAGGTCCAATAGGCTTGGGCACCAAGTTGCCACAGGCGGTCTGGAAAAGGCATTGGGGCTTCCGCTGCTTCTGGGTGAAGGGACCTGAATACCTGCATCTTGAAACAAGACAGAGCATCAGCAGCGTTATTCAGAACCCTGGGACATGCTTGGCTCTAAACAACACATTATTTCATGCATTGGCGCACTTTACTCCTTCAACAGCCTCAGTGTCATCTTACATTTAGCCGCCTGCTGGTTAATGCACTCCACAACTGTCATGTTGTCAGACCAAAAGATGACTGATTGGTTATGAAGTTCCAAGAAATCTATGTTGGTAGTCAAACCTGAATCCACCCAAGTTGCTGGCCAACGCTGTGCGCACCATGCCGGACACCAGGATGGCACCGGACCCCACGCTACCTGCTGCATCGGTCATTACAGGTCTTGGGGGTGGGGGGGCCTGGTCACACCATGGTGCCATTTAAATCCTGTAGGAATGCCATCCAAATATGCATGTCCTGGCGCACTTCGCTGGACATTCTGGTGTGGTGGGGCTTCTCCCTTAAACCAGTCATTGCCTGTGCGATGGAATGCGAAAATGGGTGGGCCATGGGAATGATTCTCAGAGCGCAATTGAGCTGCCCAACAGTCTTCTGTAACTGGTGTAACATGTCTTTATCCTTTCTCAAACACTCCTACAACGCAAGGGAGAAAGCGAAAACCTTCCCCTGTGGGAGCCGTGACACCCCTGTTTCAGAATCGAACTTGATACCCAGGAACTCAATGAACATTGACAATCCCATAGTCTTGCCTTGAGATAAGAAGACTTCAAATTCACCCATCAGTGTGCAGAAAAACTATAATGCCTTGCCACACTCGGGCTTTTCCAGTGAGCCCAAGAAGAGGAAATTGTCCAAATAATACAAAACCTACCGATGGCCTGTTTCCTGCCTAAACACCAACTCAAATAAAGAACTGAACTTTTCAAAGTATGAGCAGGAGACTGAGCAACCAATGGGCCTGCATTTACACATATAATACTTCCCCTAAAACTTAAAGCCCTGTAGATGAAAGTCCAGAGGGTGTACTGGGAGCAAGCAAAAAGCCAACTCTATGTCTGACTTTGCCAAAAGGGTACCAGCCCCTAGCTCCTGGAGTATTTCTATTGCCTGGCCGAGGGAAGCATACCTAACAGAGCATAAAGTGATGTCAAAGGCATCGTTCAGGGACTATGTCCTGGGAGCAGACATATATGTAGTAGCTAAAAATTTCCCGGGTCCTTCTTGGGCACCACCCCCAGCGTTGAGTAAATGAAGTCCTCCAAGGGTACCAGCTCAAATGGACCGGCCACCCTCCCTAATTTCACATTCTTATCAATTTTTGCTGTAGCCACTGCCCTGAATGGCCTTAAGGACTGCTGATTCCTGCAGTGGGAAATGCCCAGGTATCCTGGAGCTGGTATCAGGAAACCCTCCTTAAAACCCTCAAAAAGAACTCGGGCTGTTGCGCGGCTAACATACCTATTAAGCCGTGGGATCAAGGATGATACATTTATTGGGGAAGGGGCCTTGCAGAGGAGTAGGTCATTATTATTCCCCCCATCCTTTGATTTCTTAAAACATTTTGATCCGTGATGTTAGGGAAGGCTGCAAAATGGCCAAGCGTGCTTGAACTTGCACGACCCGGGTGGCCTGGTGCAGGACCACATTTTATAGACCCAACATGTCCCCCTTTTTCCCCATCATCCCGTGTTGCCCGAGGGGCATGCCTGGAAGGACTTCCCAGGGGTGGCGTCCTGGTGCACTTGCTTCATATGGCGTAACCACATAATAGGATCGTTCTGATCCCATGTTAAGTTGGGGGTCAGTTGCCTTCGCCCTCCTAAACTCCTTGACATATTCTTTCCACTCCACCCCCTGTATTTATCATGTGTGCAAGCACATCTGTTCTGATAACAGGCCATTTGGGCACCCAAACCAGTGAAAAGTTAAGACATAACGCCTGATAATTGGAGAATCCTTTACTCCAAATGACCAAAGTCTCTTCTACCCTTTTGTTGTGATGCCAGTGGCCACATTCCCTAGAGTGTGCACACTCCTTGCACCTTTTAACTTCCCCCCTACCAGGCTTGTCCAGGGTAAACCAAATATATCCACATACTCCTCTTTCCAGATCTTTTCTTTCACCTCCCGTGAAATATGCTTGTCCAGACGTTTCCACCAGTGACCGTATTTCCTCCAAACCTAAGTTTGGCAGCAGCTGTGCCATACCTGAAACCCTGAGTCTTGATGCTTGGAGGGTGCTCCCGACACTGCTGTACTGCCTTAAGCTGGTGCAGGGGGACTCTTGCCCTTTTCCGCTGTGCCTTGGGTGTCAGCCTGGCGGGCTGCTGAGTCCCGGCTACCCCCTGCACTGTGCCACCTCTCCATATTGCCTCCACAGGCAAGGCCTCTGGCGGCGTGGGCCCCTCTACCTGTGCCACTAGCTTCCTGGCCTTCTCCAAGTCATCACCCTCTGATAATATGGATAATATGGCCCCACTCCTGGCCGTAGGGATCCACATACCAAACATCGACAACCACGGCAGCACGACGGCCAAATTTGTCATTAAATCAGGCTAACTAGGCTCTCCACCTGGAATCAAACCGCACTCCCCCCCCCCCCTCACTGATACCTCGTTTGGTGCGGTCGGCCCGTGGGCACACACCCCCTCGCCTCCTCCACCTGTTCCATTCTGATACCTTGCCTGTGTAATACCAAGTAGGGAATTGCCTGGCCGCAAATCTGTGTCTCAGTTTCCACCTTTGGAAACCCCCCACTGAACGATATTCATTTTAAAAAGCCACAGTAGCCTTCCTGCACCAGTAACCCACAAAACACTGACTGAAAAAGAAGAATCCATTTGTACAAAATGCTGCCTGTAAACAACCAAGCTAAACAATACACTTATACAAAACTATAATAGACCTTCACTGTGAAAGAAACTGCTGCACCGCCCCATTTTAAGGGGAGGGGTTTTGCGCAAACTGGTTCTCCCGACACAGAAGTGCTTAATGCACTTCCGGGTTCCCGCTCCGGGACGACTAATGCCCATGCGTGTTGTGGGCTGTTGCCGACGGCGTCACTCGCCGTTATCACTAGCCCAGCTCCTTCCGTACGGACCACACCTCGCCTTAGGAACAGTGCTCCTGAGGCTGGGGGTGGGGGGAGGGGGAGCAGATTGGCATTTGCTAGGAAAGCAGACATGCCAACCCTCCCGATTCAGGCGTGAAACTACCGATTTCAAGGGTAGTCTCCCGCCTCCCGATTCCTGCAAGCAAAAACCCGATTCCTCGGGGTTTCAGCTGACAGGGCTTGGTATTGTGTAAAGTGCCAGTTTTTCCAGCAATAGTCAGAGTGGCCATGCAGGGGCTCTAGAAGGGGTGAACAACCAACAAGGCGTAATTAACAAGGGAATGGTCTTTTAAAGACCTGTGAAGTATTGGTTGGGGGGGGGGGCCTGTGTGTGTGCACAAGAAGCTGTTTTAGCCCGGGATGTCACACGGGGGTGGGGGGGGGGGGATGCACTGCCAGGCCAGTGCACAACACTTGCATTACCCTCTCTCTGCCTGCCATTGCGCTCCATGCTTCTGAAAGGTATGAAAGAAACGTGCATTTGTGTTTCAAATGTCAAATCCTGCAGCAGCCGCTTCCAAAGCCCATACATGCCAGTAACCCGATTCAAGGCCAATTCTCCCGATTTTTTTTTAAAATCTCCCTCTTTGCTCTTCTGAAATGTTGGCATGTATGGGAAAGTGCTTATAACCGAGGATCAACACCTAAAGCTAAAAACATTTTCCAAAATTGGAGAGCATCTATTTTCGCGTGTAAAAAATTCAGGGTCTGAATTGTGAAGGATAACTATAAAATATATGATTCTGAAACTGAGGCATTTTTTAAACATATTAATTATGTATCATACTTCAGACACTTCTGAGCACTAGATGCACTTCTGTATTATAGATTATGCTGATTACCTTTCTGGCCTGGCACGAAGAAGCCTTGCAGATGGTGGAAGTCAAACTGTACAAAGTACACACAACACCAAGTGTTCTGAACTTAGCTTGGATCAATTAATATGTTCAGTCTACTCTGAAGCCCTGCTGTCAACAGAGCTGGCAGCAAAATGAAGACAGCACCCTTTCTGGTGCTATGAAATATTCTGAAAGCTACAGTGTGATCGCTTTTACCACATGACAGTGACAGTAATTCAACAGCTCTTTAAAGGCAAGAGAAGGAGACGCCGGTTGTCAACAGCCAACTTGAGTCTGGCAAACAGTCTTATGCGCCAAGGGCCAGCAAGTGTGCTTGAAATGAGAGCACTTACCGCTTGGCCAGAATGAAAGTCCCACGCCAGCTGTGCACTCTGTCATGTTATGGCTTCATTTTTCTAACTGCAAACTTGGGAATAGAGCCTCCTTGCCAAGGACTCTATCAAAAAGCCGAGAGAACAGCTCCCACAGCTGAAATTCAATTGCCATAACTTATTTGTGTTATTATAATATATTCCTCTGTTCAGAGCAGAGCATGCAGGGAACATATGCCTAAGGGTAAAAAGATGGCTGAACAACAATGAAAATGCTTGTACGTACAATGGAAAATCAATTAGGTAATCCAACTGTATATGAACTGGTTTTGTAGGGACTTGGATGTATCTATTGATAATGGAATGAAACGAGACGTGTGTACATGGGCGTCTGCAGAAATTTTTTCCAGAGGGGGGCTAACCTGGAGAATGAAGGGGTGTGGCTAATGTTAATCAATAGGGACGGAGCTAAAATGGCAGACAATCAGGATCTGGTAATGCTCAGGCCAAGCTGAGAACTAGCATTTGCAATGCAATAGATCTCGCATTAATTAAGTTTGAGCTATTGACATTGCTAAATATTGCATCCCCAATTGCAACAAAAGTCTATAAATTGTAGGGCAAAAAAATTTGTATTTATTTTTGTAGCAATGGTGGCATGCTGCACTTTAGATGAATATTTTTAAAAGTAAAGTGTGCCATACTGCGATTGCTACAATAGTTAATTGTGGATGCATTAACAATTGATGGCTGGTGGTGTATGCGCCTGTAGAAATTGTGCACTGATGGCTGGTGGTTTGTGTGCCTGGTGGAAGTGTGCACTGCCGGCTAGTGGCGTGTGTGCCTGGCGGAAGCGTGCACTGACGGCTGGTGATGTGTGTGCCTGGTGGAAGCGTGCACTGATGGCTCGTGGTGTGTGTGTGTGTGCCTGATAAAAACGTGCACTGACGGTTGATGGTGTGTGCCTGGTGGGAGCGTGCACTGTCGGCTGGTGGTGTTTGTGCCCGGTGAAAGTGTGCACTGACGGTTGGTGGTGTTTGTGCCCGGTGAAAGCGTGCACTGATGGTGTCTGTATCTGGTGAAAGTGTGCCCTGGCCCCTAAAATTGTCCCCCTGGCACCCCAAAACCCATACCCACCATGAACCCTAAAATGATCCCCTGGCACCCCAAAACCCAAACTCACCCAGAAACCTAAAGTTACCCCTGCCCCCCCAAAAGTCATACCCGCCCTGAACCCTAAAAATACCACCTGGCCCCTTAAAACACAGACCCGCCCTGAACCCTAAAATTACTTCCCTGGTACCCCAAAACCCATACCGAACCTGAACCCTAAAATTATCCCCCTGGCACCCCAAAACCCATACCCACATTGAACCCTAAAATTACCCCCTGGCACACCAACATCCAAACCCGCCTGAAACCCTAAAATTACCCCCTGCACCCCAAAACCCATACCCACCATGAACCCTAAAATTATCCCTCTGGCACCCCAAAACCCATACCCACCCAGAAACCTAAAATTACCTCTGCCCCCCCCTAAAAGTCATACCCGCCCTGAACCCTAAAAATACCCCCCCCCCCCGGCCCCTTAAAACCCATACCCGCCCTGAACCTTAAAATTACTCCTCTGGTACCCCAAAACCCATACCGACTCTGAACCCTAAAATTACCCCCTGGCACACCCATACCCACCTGGAACCCTAATATTACCCCCTGGCACCCAAAAACCCATACCCACCTGGAACCCTAAAATTAGCCCCTGGTACCCCAAAAATCATTCCCACCATGTACCCCAAAATTATCCCCCTGGCACCCCAAAACCCATACCCACCCTGAACCCTACAATTACCCCTGCCCCCCAAAACTCATAGCCTCAGTGAACCCTAAAATTACCCCCCTGGCCCCTTAAAACCCATACCCGCCCTGAACCCTAAAATTATCGACAAGGTACCCCAAAACCCATACCCACCCTGAACCCTAAAATTATCCCCCTGACACCCCAAAACCCATACCCACACTGAACCCTAAAATTACCCTCTGGCACACCAACGGCCATACCCGCCTGCAACCCTACATTTACCCCCTGGCACCCGCTGAGGCTAGGGTCATAGGGTAGCTCTCTGCCTCCCTCTGAGGCTTGGGTCCTGGGGCACCTCACTGCTGCCTCCCCCCGAGGCTAGGTTCCTTGGATACCTCTCTGCCTCCCTTTGAGGCTAGGTTTCTTTGATTCCTCTCTACCTCCCCCTGAGGCTAGTTTTCTTGGCTACCTCTCTGCCTTCCTCTGTGACCGGAAGACTCCCTCAGGAGAGTCCACAAGTAACCTGCGACAACAGTACATCCTCGCACGTGAGTACTAAGACAGCTGTTCTATGTACATGTGTGTAACAGCATCCTTTTAACTTAGGGTCACTCTCTTCAATCCATATAAATACTAACGTTGTTTTAGTAATAACTCCCACTCATTGGCACACGCAATCCTGGGGGTTCCTAGCATTTCTTGTACAAGCTGATCCCGGAGGGGCACCTTTATGGAGAGTTCAAGATTTGACTTCTCCATTTTAGTTCCTGAAGGGAGCAGCTAGCCTGTTTAGCGAAAACAAGTGAGCATTGGCAAACCCAATAGTTTGTTTGGAAATGCTCTTTTAATAAATGTGACGTGTGTGTGTGCTTGTTTGTGCGTGTGTGCGTATGTGTTTGTGAGAGTGTGTGTGTACACGTGTGTGAATGTGTGCATGCGTGTTTGTGTGTGCATGTGAGCACGTGTATGCATGTGTCTGAGTGTATGCACCTGTGCTTGGGGGTGTGTGGTTGCATGTGTGTGTGCGCGCATGTGTGAATGCGTGCCTGTGTGTGCACGTGAGCGCGTGTGTCTAAGTGTATGCACTTGTGTGTATCTGGTTGCATGTGTGTATGCATGTGTGTGAATGTATGCATGCATGCCTGTGTGTAAATGTGAGCGCGTGTGTGCATGCAACTGAGTTTATGCATCAGACAGAATGACAATGGGCAGGAGGGGCTGCAAGGAGGAGTACGGGGTGCCCCATCAGGGAGTTGAGGCCTCTCGCAGGGAACAGCTCTGCTCCTGCGGGACCCAGAATTATGGACAAATGGCGTCCATAAAAGCATGGGCGTCCGCAGGAGGGGCAAGGAGGGGCGTTCCGGGGGGGGGGGGGGGGTGGCAGCGCTCCTCCTTGCCCCCCCCCTGCGCTGCGGACACCCATGCGTGTTTAATCATTTCACAGATTAAAGCTGGTTGTGGCAAAGCGGTGCAAGAGTGTTTATGATCTGAAGTGAGAATGTCGCCCTTGAGCATTGAGGAAATCAGATATTTACGTATTACTTGTCACGTTAACAAGGATATTTACTTTGCTTTTCATATCACACCACCCCACAACACACCCCCTCTTTATGTTGAAAGAAGTACTTCTGCAATGTCCGTCATGTTTGATAAAATCATAGCTTTGAAAACTATCACTGAAAAGGGGTCGATAAACGAGTACCCCATATCTACAATCATGTACAGTAACCCTCTTCTAACAGAGGCTCTCCCCACCTAGGTTGAGCTGTCGATATGGCGGGGAGCTGGGGAGCTGGGGGCCAGCGGGACGGACAGGCGTGGTTGCCTTGTCCTTCCGGCTGCTGATGGCACTGATTGGTTGCCGAGCCTGCAGTCCCAGAAGCGCTAAAGTGCTTCTGGGGCGGCTGATGTTGAACCCACCCCTATTTAACCCCTTCGATGAGTGTGACAAGGTCAGCTCGTCATGGGCGTTACCTGCGCTGTGCGTGTGACGAGTTGACCTTGTCACGTAACGCGGGATTTTCAAAATCGCAGCGCTCAGCGGGAAAACCGCCAGCGAGCATGCGATTAAGCAGCCGCAAGCAGGCCTCTGTATCCTGCTTGTAGCAAGGCGTGGTCGCCCCCACCTTCTGCCAGACCCCTGATTCCTCGCCCACGTGCTGAACCAGAGGTTGTGGGCCCCATCCCCTCGCATCGCCTCTCTGGGAGCTGTGTGGGTTCGAGTTTTTACTCGCCTGGCCCGGGAGCTTAAGGGCATTTGATGGCTGCTCTAGAGAGTTCAGGGGGCCCTCACAGGTAAAAGCGGGCCACAGCAGTGATCGCGCCCTTGTAGCCTGGGAGTGTGTTGTGTGGTAGGAGTATAAGAGGGCCTGCAGCGGTGATCATGTCTGGGGGTCTGTTGTTTTTAGGTTTTTTAGATGTAGCCAGCAACATTTATCTGTATTGGGGCTTGAGGGTAGCCTGGGTAATTTTGAGGAAAGACACTGGGGAATTTTTCAGGTTTGCCTTTAGGAGTGTAAAAGGGCCTGCGGCAGTGATTGCGTCTGGGGGCTTATTTTATATGGTTTGATTTATGTTTGTAACAGCAGCCAGCAGGGCTGCTGTTACTGGGGCTGGAGGTTTATAAAGGGGCCCCAATTAGTACCTATTTGAGTGCTGGGGTCGCATAATTGATATTATAGTGCTGGTGAGGTAAAGGGTATAATTTTCAGGTTTGCCTTGGGGGTGTAGGAATTTGAAAGCCTTGTTCTGTCGGGGAGTGTAGTTGTTTAACATGGGGCGGATGGTCCAAATTACGCAGATTTAGTTTGCATAGCTGAGTGTTGCAAAGTTTTTACAAGTATGCCGGCGGGGGCCAAAGAAGGGTGCCAAGAGGGCACAGCCAGCTAGCAGGATGGAAGAGGTGATGCTCAGGATGGAGGTGATGGACGAGAGGCTTGCCTTGCTTCAGGCACGGGACCCACAGAGAGGGCAGACAGGCCTCATAGGCCAGGTGTAGCACACCCAGCAGCATTTCCTTCAGTCAGGAGGCGTGGCAGCAGGCAGGATGGCATAATGGGGCGGAGTTCCCAGACCACACCTGAGTCTGTGCCAGTTGGTGGTATAAATGGGGGTTCGGGCAGTACTCCAGCAGAGGTGTTGCCGGCAGGCAGAAACAGTGTTGTGTAAAGACAGGTCGATCCCCCTATGGTGGTTGTGTCACCAGCAAACTGCAGTGTCGTACAGGCTGGGCAGGCTAGCAGGACAAGTCTAGTGGGCTTGGTTGGCCATCCAGATTTGGAGGCAAATTTGGCCAGTGTGTTGCCTTGGCTTTCAAGGGCAGGTTTGTGGTCTGCACTGGTGTTGGAGGGGGCTTTGGCAGGGTTGGCGGAGATCGACCCTGTTGAAAGCGCAAAAATGTTGGTGGTGCATGTGGATGGCATTGGTATGCTGCCAGGTGTACCATGGTAGGAAGGGGTGGCAGGTGAGCCAGCAGTACATGACCAGTTGTTGCGGGGATCTCGCAAGCTGGTGGTGGGCCTCAGACAGTCCCTACAGCAGCCGGGCCTCTACCTCGCCTTAACCCCTCCCATGCTCATGACGAGCTGAGCTCGTCATGAGCCACGGTGCTCGTGTGCTCATGACGAGCTGGCCGTTAGAACGCTCACACGCGGGGCTAATTCCCCTGCTGTGCTGAGCGTTCTAAGGGAACGGGTGTGGCCGTGACGAGCTCAGCTCGTCATGAGCACACGAGCACTGTGGCTCATGATGAGCTGAGCTCGTCATGAGCACAGAGGCTCTGTGCACGCCCCCCAGCACAGCGGGGGAATAACCCCAGCAGCCAACGGGTTAAGGAAAGCACAACATCAGGTATGTTACAGCCATTACCAAGCGTGGGTGTGGGGGAAGTGCACTCATAGCCTGGTCAAATGGGCACGCACGTGCATCCTGACATTAAAGAAAAAGTGTAGAAAGGTGCTGATGTGAATATTTGCAAGTTGATTGTAAACACGCCTAAAATGGAGGAAGCCAAACAGTACAAGGAGTGTTCACATTCCAAGGAATGCGGGCATTGGCCATACAAGAGAGAGTGGAAGAGTCCATCATGAATTCGGTCAGAGGTTTCACGATTTTTCAGGCACTCGTGGCGAAGTTCCCAACATTGGGAAGGCAGTTAGCGTGCTACCAGAATAGGAAAGCTTGTGCGCATGACGAGTTTGGTGGCACTGCCTGGAGGGAATATGACAAAAAAGTTAGGTGTATCAAGGCTACTAGACCCACTGTGGGATGGGACCAGATAAATATGAATGCATGGTTGCTTTTTAGGGACCCACAGAGGACGATGGCCAGTCCAAGTCAGCCCTTTTGGCAGGCACTGGAGCAAGCAGTGTTTAATGGGGGCGGGGCAAGGAAAGTGGCATGCTGGGATTTCAATAGGAAGACTTGCACCAGGGCCGCTGGAATATGCAAGTTCAAGCACTATTGTTCTTTCTGCAGCCTATCTTCACACCCAGAGTCCAAGTGTTTCAAGAAGACAAAAGACAGGGACCCCAAAAAGCACGATTGAGGTCTCGTCTATGGGTAAGGCCCCCTCCCCAGTTAACTGTCAGGCAATCCATGTATGAGAGATCTAAGAGCAGTTTCAGGATTCCGGCTGAAGTTTGTGTGGGTGTTGCCTATTGCAGAAACCAGCAGCCTTTAAGGGTTAACCCTAGCATTGCCAGAGATAAGATTATGAAAGGGAAGATTTTAGGGAGAGTGGCAGGTCCTTTTGAATCCCCACCTTTTAAGAATTTT
Source organism: Lissotriton vulgaris (assembly GCF_964263255.1). NCBI lineage: Eukaryota > Metazoa > Chordata > Amphibia > Caudata > Salamandridae > Lissotriton > Lissotriton vulgaris. Next base: position 661,485,232 of record NC_141693.1, read on the forward strand.
GTGTGTTCACTGTTGGACATAGTTCCCAAAAAAGACCCTAGGGAGTTCTTTCTTATTCATAACCTTTCAGCACCAAAATGGCAGTCAGTTAACAAGACGATTGATCGTGCATTGTGTTCCATTAAGTATGCCTCACTTGATCACGCAATCGCGATGCTCCAGGACATGAAACCTAGGACTTTGTTGGCAAAAGCTGACATAGAATCAGCTGTTCTTCTGTTACTGGTTCACCCGGTTGATTTTCATCTGGTTTTCGGTTTGAGGGTGCATTCTATTTTGACAAATGTCTGCCCATGGGCTGCTCAGTCTCGTGGGCTTACTTTGAGAGGTTTAGTACCTTTTTAAAATGGGCCTTTAGAAAGAGATCAGGACACCATTGAACACTTCATTTTTTGGATGACTTGCTCTTCTTGAGAGCTCCTGGCACAGATGACTGTGGGAGGGCTTTGCAGTGCTTCAAGGAATTGATTGGGGGTTTTGGGGTGCCACTGGCACAAGCAAAGACCTGTGGACCAACAACCACAATAGAACTGCTGGGCATAGAATTGGATTCCAAGGCAGGGGTATCCAGGCTCCCACAAAATAAGGTAAGAGGTTTCTCAAAGGCACTGGAAGAATGCCTGAGGGCCCAAAGGGTGATGTTGTGTCAGCTGCAGGTGGTGGTGGAGCAGCTGAATTTTGCACTCCACATTATACCCATGGGCTGCCCATTATCTCAGTCTATTGCACAGGCCATGTTGGGTCTTAAGTTCAAGCTTCATCATACGAGGCTGACAAATGAGGTCCACCAAGACATGAGAATATGGGAGGCATTTTTGAGCGACTGTAATGGGACAGTGGTATGGCCTAGCTCTGCCAAGACCAATTAAGAGTTGGGTCTATTGACGGATGCTGTGGCAAGCACAGGATTTGGGGCCATTCTGGGACCAGATTGGTGAGCGGAAAAAGGGCCACTTAATGTTTTGAGTCTGGCCTGGTAGCGAACATTGGTTTTCTTGAGCTTTTGCCATCTTGGTTACACTCACAATATGGCCAGAACAGTTTCGCAACCAGTCGGTGGTATTCTGGTCAGATAACATGGCGGTGGTGAAGTGAACTAATCAACAGGCTGCCAGGTATAAAATGATCTTGCGATTACTGAAAGAGATTGTATTGATATGCCTGAGATTGAATGTTAATTTCAGATCAAAACATGTGCCTGGTGTATTAAATAATGCAGCAAATGTTTTTTCTCGTTTCAAGATACAGGCAATTAGGTATCACCACCTGGAAGCAGCAGAGCTCCCCTCACCATTCCTGAAATATCTATTGCAGCTTGGTGCACCTGTTTACCAGACCTCGTTTTGGCCAGCCTAGCGCCCAGGACAAGGCGCGCTTATGAGGGGGCATATGGCACATATTGCAGGTTGCAGGAGGTACTAGGGACGGGATTTTGGTCCTCCCTGGAGTCAATAGTTCCATTCTTGGGATACCTGAGAGGGGAAGGGACACCTGTCTCCTATGCCAAATGCCATATCGTGGCAATTTTATTTTTTGCAAAAATGCTAGGGTACCTAGATGGGACAGAACCATTCCTGGTTCAAAGGACTCTGAGGGGCTGGCAGCATTTAGAGGGGTGTAGATCAGACTCCAGGTGCCCCATAAACACAGCAAAATTAGCAAAGATAATGGCCTCTCTTGGAGTGGTATGTATATCATTGAATGAAGTTTGCTGTTTTACGACGGCATTCGCCCTGGCGTTTTATTGATCATTAAGGGTGAGCGATTTGGTGGCAAAGGACAAAAAGGATTGGAATGGGGCCTACAGCGTGCGGACATACAATTGCCAAATGGCTCCCTAGTGATCACCAATACCCATTGTGGTCCCTACCCATACCAAGTGGGTAGGGGGACCACATACTGCTACACCGAGCCCCATGGAGCGACTGTTGTCCTCTGGGTAATCTGGAATCCTTTTTGGCTCACTGGTTACAGGGTGTGGGAGGTCCTCTATTGTTACATCAAGATGGGACACCACCCTCAAGGTTCCAATTCACCAGGGTACTCAAGGGGGCGTTGGGGGCTGCACGTATGGATCCAGCTGAATATGGTTCCCATTCATGTCGTATTGGCGCAGCAACCACTGCAGCAAGTATTTCACAGATTAAAGCAGGTGGTGGCAAGTCAGAGCAAGAAAGTTCATGGTCTGAAGTGGGAATGTTGCCCTGAGCATAGACGAAATTAGATATTTATGCATTGCTTGTCATGTTAACAAGGATATTTACTTTGCTTTTCATATCACACCACCCGACAATACACCCCCTCTTTATGTTGAAAGAAGTATTTCTGCAATGTCCGCCATGGCGGATAAACTCTCCCTGAAAAGGGGCCAATAAACGAGTACCCCACATCTACAATCATGTACACTAACTCTCCTCAGCATACCATCAGGCAGCGATTGGCCACATGCTCAATGGGGGCTTAGTATTAGCTAGATCACCGTCTCACATGCACCTTGAGCAACTGTGGACCAAAGAGTACAATTGATGACCCTGTCGGTCTACAGACCCAATCACCATAAAAACCTTGGATGACATTACAGTTTCATCTGGAATCAATAGTCTGGAATGCAATACTGACTGCACAGAGATGGTTCAAGAGAAATAGACCAAAGAAGCATTCAAACTTGGCTTTTCCCCCACACCTGCACGACCCAATGACAAAAAGACCCCTTTTCATATGTTCAAATGAACCCCCTAAATGTGCCCCTCACCTTAAAGAAATGCCCTGGGGAATGAGGTTCCTTGTCTCCGAAGGCTAATCCTATGCCGCATACATCAAAGGCCGTGCGTGGCATGGGTTTGGCAGCCTGTGGGTGGTTGGTCGCAGGCTGAGGCCAACGCTCTGCCGGGCACAGCTGAAGGTCAGCCCCACATCGAACTCAACCCAAGACTGTGGACAGCGTATGGTTAGTTGTCTATGACAGATTGGCTGCAGGGCTTGGCTGCAGGCCAGACCTTGCCACCAACCCCCTGCCACACACGACCAGAGTCCATGAGTGGCGGGGATTGACTTTACATATGGTAACAAAATTATTACTTTACGTAAAATATAAATCCTAGAAATTCAATGGAAAAAACAAAGGTTAAAGGGACATTATAGTTGGGATGTATTATTATATTTTACTTTACATTTAAAAAATAAACTAGAAATACACGGGGAAAAAACTGTGGTTAAAGTGACATTATAGTTAGTAATTCTAACCACAATTGAATGACTCTTGCAAAATACTGCAAAGTTATGACAAGCAAACCTCACCATTGCATACAAAAAGTGAGTGATGGCATTTTACCAGATCACAAGTGCACATTCAAATACAAATAAGGTGTATTATTGGGCCAGGTCTAGTGGAAGAACAATTCTCTTTGCCAGTGTTTTTTTCCTTTTCAATCTTTATCCTTTTTCAAAATATTTTTTAGTCAGCATGTGTGTTTAAACTGTGTCCTTAAAGCAATTCAAAGCCAATAATAACTTTCCTTAGTCCATAAGAATCACATTTTCCTGTGATTTGTATTAAATGGGTTTATATACCTGCTCTAAATATACCTGCTCCTAGAAAGCACCCATGTAGCTGTATTAAAATTACTTACAATTGTTTGTGCTTTAAAAAGTAGTATTGCAAGTTAATGGTAGTCATATGTTTAGGTGGCATGTATTATTTTCCCCCTCATTTTATTTTTGTGTCATATACTTACAATAAAAAAGAAACAAAAATGAACCATGGTGACAGCTTGCGAAGTCCCAGACCTACTGCCTTTGCCAGCGCTTCTGCCTTATGCTTTCATCAGTAGATATATGTTTCCTTCTAATTTGTGTTTTGTACAAACACTATGAAATGTTTCCCGTGCCATGCCCAATATTCCTTACATAGTACAATTTTTTTACAATCTACTACGCCATTGGCCTCTTCTACAAGTTTGAAACTGCTCTTTTCTTGCTCTTTCTTGTTCTTTAGATCTGTACGTACTGCATATATGACATTTTTCGTATGTTGCTGCCATACTTTGCCTGTGATGTGTTCTGTCATCAGAAACCCTTCAACATCCGAGCAGCCTGTGCTTTCTGTTCCTCTGGACATCTTGTAATCATCAGCTGAGCTCTTAGCTGCTCGTGACGTTTAGGAAGTCTGGCACGCCTTGGGGGACATACCAGGCCTGTTATTATTATCTATTAGTTTCACTGTCTACAGTGTGCAAGCAGCTTCCAGGTTCATGGCCTTTCACGTGTATCTTGAATTATGCATTGGAAGTGCATCTTGGTTGGCACATCAGTCTCTTGCAGAAAGGACATTTGGGACACACAAGAAATCTGCTAATTCCCTCGCTATGTTTAACCCAGTCAAACCTGCCAGAAAGTAGTATGCGCTCCTCGAGGCCTACCTCTGCATCTTGCCTCTAATCAGTGGGTTGGATTAGGAGTGTACCGCCAGTGATGGCAGAATGCCCCTTCTGCCACTCATACAAAAATCGTGACTACTGCAACATTACATTCACAGGGCACCAAAGAAAGCTGACACAACTGCAGATGCTTCAATGTCATGTTGCAAAGCTATTATAGAGCAATCAGAAACTCACAAACATCAAGGAGGCCCAAAAGCCCTAAAGGGGCAAGTGGTCAGACTAAGAGACATTCTGCAGCGTTTAGGAGGCCCCTGAAATGGATAATCTACTGCTCTTCTACTGAACTTTGGCTGTCAATGTGGGAATGTCTCCCTCTGTAGTTGTAGTTTCTATTTTTCAATTATCATCACCAACATAACTGCTGTGCAGTAGTTAGAAACAAGATAGGACGCAGGGATGGAGTAAGAAAACTAGCATTTGAAGAGACTGTGGTGAATCAGAATTTGGGTCAGACAGGGGTATGGCTCTGGAGAGCCTTAAAGTCCCCCCAGCAAGTTTCATTTTTTTTTTCCTCAGCACATATTCCAAACAGATGTGTAAGACGGTTCTGTGAAGTGGAATGAAACTCAAAGCAGGGTGCAGGTCCTATTCTTAGGAGAGTGACTGCAGTTGTCACCCTGGGCTGTAAAGGACTGAGAATGGTGGCAGAGAAATTGTTATAATACAGGGCAGACCTTTTCCTTGTTGCCTACTTTAAGAGAACAGCCTACGAACCTTTCTTGCATTTAAAATGTTTCTGAGAGCCACCTATATCTGGTTCCTATGCCCATCAAGAAGAAAAATGAATGTTACTTACATATGTACTACAGACATGTAGATGTTGCATATTCACATCTCCCTACGTGGGGAAACAATTTTTAGAACATTGCCTTTACCATGCAATGTCCCCACCACACAGGCTTTTCCACGCTTCCTTTATCATGTAGGTATGTTTTTGTGCCTTTACTACGCACATGGTAAGTATTGTTAATACGGTTGCTACTAGGTATTTATAGTTAGGTCTGTTTTTCCATAGAAAGATCATATTTATTTTTGCTAATAACTCTGGCCCCATTTGATGAATCTTCAGAAAACCTTTTTTTTTAAAGTTCATCTTCTTCAGTTGTTACCTGGAAAGTTTCGGGGTGATCCATCAAGCGGGCCGGAAAAGGTTGGGTCCCAAAATACGAACACCCCCTATGCATTTTACGTAGACTCTTTAAGAAAGGTTACAGCAAAAACTGCTGAACGAAATCAAATCAAACTAAGACTAGTGGCCAGGCACAATGGTTATATGATGTACCATTAGAGACCAGGCTAAGGAGACCACTCAACGCCAGAGGTATCTACTCTTGCGGAACTGTGATATCAAAATGCTCTCTCAGGGAAGATCCTAGCCTAGCCGTGGCCTGACTAACCTCATAATCTAGCAAGAGGAACTCCCAAAATAAGGCTAGACGCCTGATAAAATGGTTGTATGAAGTAACACTTGAGACTATGTTTTAAAAATTAGCCAGTTTTATCAAATGCTTTGTTAAATGACACAGGAAGAAGTGCACATTTTATGATAAGAAATAGTTTCCCCTTTTAGAGAACAAAAAATGAATTTCTTTTAATGGATATTTCCTTTCATGTTGCTATGTATAAATTGTTGTGATTTTAATTAACTGAACAATAAAATGAGTGTGAATTGATTTGCTGAACGGAATTGCACCGAATTTGGAAGGAAGCTTGGTCCACAGAAAATATTTTTTTTAATGATTCGGTATACAATTGTTTAGTAGTTCAAGGGTCGAACATATTTCTGGATTATTGGGTCCTCGAGAGGCTCAAGAGACTCCTGCAATAGTGCCAGTTAAAAAATGGAGTGTTCTGATTGGCCCAAGGAACTTTATTTCCCTTGAGCCATCTCGCTCCCAAGGGAGTCAGACTCCAATGGGAGCAAGCGCTCTGTTTGGCTTCCAGCAACATGGGAATACTGTTGCTTGCAGCTATTACAGTGCTCGGGGACTTAGTCCCCTGTCCTGAAGTTAAAAAATAATATTATAAAGGGTGAAAATAGGGATACCTTGACCCACTAAGGCCCCCATGAGCCGACCCAGAGGGATGCCACTTGGTCTAAAGAGCAAAAAAGAATTAGAAAAAATGCCATGATCTCACAAGACTCTTGCAGGATCTGGGAAACTAAATGGCAGGTGGTGCTTTTATTAACTATAAGCCTCCAGGAGTCCACCCCTGGTCTTGTATTCATAAAGAGGTCAGGGCTGCATGGCCCCACCTCCCCAAGCTTCCAAAGGGCATGGAGAGCCCATCCCCAGGGATGAAAACATTGTTTATGGGGAAGGGAGACGCATGCAGTAGGAGCCAGCAGGGAGCATCTATCAATTCAGCTCATCTAGGGGAGACAATATTTCGATCTGTTGACCTGCCCAGAGAGAGGCGGGGCACGTTTCCCTTCCCCATACACAATATGCTCACCCTGAGGGTGGGCTCCCCGGGGCCTCAGATGGCTCCCACCCGCTGGGTGCAGACCTTTGATCTGCTTCCCTGGATGCACTGAATTGGGCAGGTCAACAGATCGAAATATTGTCTCCCCCAGATGGAGCTGAATTGGTAGATGCTCCCTGCTGGCTCCTACTGCATGCGTAGAGCTGGATGGGGCCATGGGGCTCCCACCGCAGCCCCCAATAAGAGTGTGGTGGGTGCTCTGGGTGGGCACCAGAGCGCCCATCTTTTATAAATGCGAGCCCCTGGGGGTGGGGTCCCCAAGGCCAAATTTGGCCAGGGGAGGGGGACCACCTCCCCCTTAAAATCACTCTAGGCACTGGGGGATGGGGTACCTGGAGCAAAACCATCCCGGGAGCAGAGGGCTGTGTGCCCTCCTCACCCTCAAAATCATAGCAGGACTCTGGGATGGGATCCCCGGGGGCCAAAATCTGCCTCAGTAGGGGGGCCACAAGCACCATCTCCTCTTTATTTAAAAGAGTAGCCCTGGGGGATGGGGTCCCCCAGGACCTAACAATGTTTGGGGAGGGGAGCCATGTGGCCCCTCCCCAAACAATGTTTGGGGAGGGGCCACACAGCCATTCTCCTTAAAACAATACACAAACTTGGGGCCTAAATAGTTCAGGGAAGGGGGTTGCATCACCCTCCTCTCATTTTTTAGATATATATACAACCGGCTGTCCTGCGATCTCGCCGCTGTGGTAGGGGTAGGTGCTTACAAGCCCAGTGCCTCGAGCATACAAGGTAACTACATTTCAGCTCAGGCCCCACAAGGACAGTCAGTGGGGTCCGTCTACCAGGGACTCAAGGGCGGGAAACCACGCAGGATCCCACACTACGATACCCTGCAGGTTGTATAAAAATCTTTACATGTTGATGAGCATTTAGGTCCTGAAGAATTGCCTGAGTGGCATGAAACATGTTTACCGCACCATAGGCGAGGGTTGAACGAGGCAAGATCACCTTACTCTCTGTGCCTCGGTACCCCTCCCTTCACCACTTTTTAACGAGGCAGTGAGCCATATCATTAAAGGTTCTTAATGGACTCTACTGACCTTTTTTAACTTTTCACTCACGCTCACAACTGCACTCCTCCTTTTTTGGCCCCTCACACACATGCATCAAATGGCTGAGGAATAGAAGATCTCCACTAAAGAGTAGCACTCAGTGCTACCCGACAGGCATTGCACCGCCAGCCTGCCGTTGGAGCAGGAGGCCAATGATGACACAAAGCAATCATCGGGTGGGATGGCAACAGTCGTCCAAACTTTGAATTGTGTGAGGCGTCCTTGATTCCGTCAAGGGATTACCTTAATCCCTACATACACACCCTCTAGAGAGAGAATCATTCCCTTCACTTTACCAACCCTCGGTGGGGAACTCTGTACACTCTTTTGATTACCCAGTTTTAGGACACGTACAGTGGACCCCGATAAACATTGTCCTCTAATTTGTCCCCCTTGTTGTTATAGATATATATACAAGCCTGGGGGATGGGGTCCCCACGGCCTAAAGAGGCCCGGGAGTGGTGCTACATGACCCCCTTTCCTTTGTTTAAATAAGTGTCTCCGGAGCTTGGGGTCCCTGGGGCGATGACGGCTCATGGAGGGGCCACTTATACCCCTTCTCTTTATTTTTTAGACATGGCCCTGGAGGGATTGTCTCCCCAAGGCCTAACAAGGCTTGAGGAGGGGCCACGTGGCCCCTCTCATCTTTAAGTAAAAAAGAAACAGGCCTGGAGGAAGGGGTCCCCAGGGCCTGACAAAGTTCCTCCCCTTTTAACATATATGTACAACCCTGGGGGATAGGGTCCCTAGGGCCAAAAGAGGCTTGGGGGTGGGCTGCGGGCTCTTTTCATGTCCTGAGCCATCTAATAGAATTGAGCTGGGGGATAGTTAAGCTTTAATAGAACATTGCAAATAGCTGCAAGCCAGACAGACAGACAACTTGGGTAAAAAATATGCTCCACCCTAAATGTGATGTGTGCAGATACCTGTTTAAACATGACACACCATCAGTCCTGGAATAGATGTTCATGTGTACACAGGATCTGCAACAAAGCCACTCAAACATCTATGCGTTTCTCAAACAACCCATTAATAAAGAGATCGTAATATAAAAATGCTTGACTGAGTGTTACAGGGTAAACTTTCTGGCTCCAGTTTGCTAAACGTTACAGTAGTAAAACAGAACTGTGCCATATCCCTCGAAGTGTTACAGGTTTGGGGAAAGTTAAGGACTTTCTGCTTAAGCCAATGATCAAATAGGTGGTACAAATGATAGTTTATCTTCTTCGTAGCACTGCATTCTACCTACAATGATCAGAGGAGAAAGGATAGCAAGTGTGGCTAGCTTTGGACATCATAAAACCATTCCGAAGTCCAATACTGTGTGTTTCCATCCATAGTTGTGGCACAAGAAAGACTGTAGCAAAGGCAGGATCTGTGTGCACATGCCCCAACCCTAATAATATAGTTGGAAAAGGGAGATACATTGGCTTAGACATAAATAATATAGCACAGCGACTTGGACATCGAGTTTTCTCAAAACTTGACACCAACTAAGAGTCTCTTCAGTTATAGATGTAAGAAAGAGCTAGCTGCATCTCAGACTACACTGCTCATGTGGGAATGCTTTGTCAGATGAGACTGACATTTTCCAGGAAGCTATGGGAAAAGTAGTAAGGCTAATAGTGAATAAGATTAACTACATCGACTACATCCTTTTGGTCTGTGCTTCACAGAAAGAACACAAAACTAACCTTTGCAAGGTATATGCTCCATTGCAGAAAGGAAACTTTACACTAAGGGCCTGATTCTGATGCGGGTAGTAATTCTTCTCGATCTAATCGGTTTGTAAATGGTTTCCGACCAACTCAGATCGGGAGAGTCCGAGTGACTTAGGAGGGTGCATCCAGATGCTTCCAGATATGATTTGGTTGGACTCCCATTGACTTCTATGGGAGCCTATGGTTCCTAACCGCATCATAATCTGGCCCTCGGTCCGGAAGACACGTTCCCGTCCAATTCGGAAACAGCAAATGCCATTATGAGGCCTTACTAACCACATTGTAATCAGGCCATAGGTGGGAATGCTTTCCTAACCGCATCGGAATCGGGCCCTTAGTATTGAAACATGAGAATTGTACAAGAAAAAAACTGACATTCCATAACACACCCTTTTAACAAAGGAATTGTACAATACCTCATAAACAGGCCTGGGAATGTCAAGAATGTATGTTTTCTAATGACAACAAGATTGTGTTGACGCTGTAAATAAAGATTTAGAGTTGTTTTGCAGGATCAGGACTTTCTTAGTCTTCGTAAAACCTTTTAAGTCTTCATAAGACTAAGTTCTAGGACAATTACTATACCTACGTAAGTGAAGAATTCAAAGTCAAAAGCATAAAGGTTTATTCAAAATTAGGATCATCATAGAAGGTTGAACTATTGTTTGCCAAATCATGAATTAGTTCAAATCAAAATAGTCAAAACCATAATCTGCTAGAGGACTAACATGGTTACCAGAACCAAATATGAAGTGAATAGATAGAAAACATAGAGTCTGCTCAGATAGATTAAGGCAAAAATACTAAGTATTAATTCATAGACAATCTGACATATAGTCTCTTCAGTTTAACAAGCAGAGAAAATCTAAGCACAAATCAAAAGACAGACTGGCATAGAGACTGCTCTCTAAGCAAATGCAAAAAGCTCTGGCACATTGTCAAAAAACAGCATGTTTTGTAGGGTTTCAGGCAGAAACGGCACACATTCAACATGATGTGAAATGGTATATTAGAGCTGGTTTATCAACTGTGTATTTTATAACAGGAATATGATACCATGTTTAAACAAATGAATGGCTCATTGAAAGAGCCTCGAACAAACGACATTGCTATTGTTATAGAAACAGGAACATCCTGGGCACAGATTCCTTATAAGGATGGCACATTAATACATTTGTATTTTTTCAGCAAAGAAACATAGTGTAGAGAGCTTTTAATTTGGTTATTTTTTTTTAATGGGAAAGCACACAGAGACTAGCATGTAGAAAGTCGTGTTTATGTAGGATAAAAGTGCATACATTTTTTAAGAACGAATGCTATTGCAAGCTGGCTGTGGCCTTGTATTCGACTGAGGCCTGGTTATGATAAGTTCAACACATCAGAAGTATCAATTTCTAATAATTAAAAATTATTATACAAATGCATTCAACTCCATCAGGTCAGAACCCGCAAACATTGATGACTAAGCTATACACATGGTCAATCAATCCATTAATCACAGGCTTATAAAGCAAACTACTCACCCGTAAAGCTCTCAAGGCGTGGGAAGTGGGGGTGCGCAGGTCTGTCGAGGCACTGTGATTCGACTGAAGAGCCAGGTCTTGAGGTCTTTCCTGAATTGAGGCAGTGACGGTGATTGCCTGAGGTGGAGAGGCCAGGTCTTTGCTGAGAGGTAGGAGAAAGAACTTCCTCTGGCTGTGGTCTTGCGGACACGTGGGACGGTAGCCGGGGCCAGTTGGCCAGAGCAAAGGTCTCCGGTGGGTACGCAGAATGCAAGATGGTAATTGAGGTACACTTTGTAGGTATGTGTGAGGAGCTTGAAGGTGATTCTTTTGCTGACTGGGGGCCAATGCGGCCAATTAGGTGGCTGGTGGTGTAGTTGTGCCAGGAGATTTTGAGGATGAGTCTGGGTGAGGCAATCTAGATGTTCTGCAGTTTCTTGAGGAGTTTCTGGGTGATGCTGGGTTAGAATGTGTTGCCGTAGTCAATTCTGCTTCGGATAAGTGGTTGGGTGACTGTCTTTCTGGACTCGATGGAGGTCCATTTGAAGATTGTTAGTGGAGTCTATCATGGGTGTCAATTCATCAAAATGCAGGGAGTAGCAGAAGTGATATCAAATACCCTTTGACCTTAAAGACACCACAGTAATGAACCTTGAACCTGATTCTTTTCCAGGTAATCGAATAGCATCATGGTCTTTAACCATGATGTCATCACAGTAATTCTACAAAGAAGGGGGACCTCGCATCACTTAAAGGCAGGTAGACGGGGAAAGGTAAAGAACAAGGCAAAAATAAATTACCTGCCCATAATATTCAGGTGTAGGCCTCGGTGGAGGTCCTTATATATTTATACTGAATCCTGAACCCCACATAAAAAATCTCACAGTATGATTACAATATTATAAAGATTTTATTAAATAAAACACCAATTTTTTTCAGTACATCATAATAGAATAAATGATTGCATTAGATAAAGATCATTATTATTTAATATAGAGGATACACATAAGAAAACTCAATAACATCCTCACAGCAGCCCACATGCCAACCAACACTTTCATACCAGCACACATACAACTCTAATCACAAACAGCACACCACTCCACAAAATATCATAGTCAATGATTGATTAAAAGTTAGAACACAGTCCCAGATCGTTCAGATGGTCCCCAGATGTAGAAAACGCCAACGCGCGTTTCGGTGTATAGCCCCAGCCGGGGCTACACCTTCATCAGGGTGGGAGTATACAAAGGCATAGAGGGGAAGGATGTCTGTGAAGAAAATACATACATACTTTAGAATTCACAGGACAGCATAGGAGGTTCAGGACAATCAAAATAAGCAATCATTATTGATTAAATGGGAGAGACCGCATGATTTATATTTAATAAGTCAAGTAGTTTTTCAACATAGTGAAAATAAACAATACACTCCATGTCTAGAGTAGAGCTTCAAAAGGAATAAACCTTCCAGATATAAATGATAGAGGTATTTAGACAGAATCCAAACAGTATCAAGTTTTCAGACCCAGTGTAAACAGTGATTGAAACTAAAAAGAGAATACTTACAAGACAAAGTGATTAATGTGCACCAAACAGGAATTTAGTAAAATCCCAAAAATAAATATATCACACTTCTACATCCCAAGGTAATTAAGATTCACATGCAGCAAGATGTTCTTAAGTACAGCTTGACAAATACCATTCTCGAAGTTTGGAGGCGCAACACGTATTCAGGTGAAAATATAGGCCTCAACAGGTACAATCCAAATAAGGAGGGCTTCCGTTCTATCTCTATCAGACCAAAAGGAGAGCAAGGCAAAATAGACAAGGGACAAAAGTCAACCATGGCACTATATAGTTTGTTAAAAAGGAGGGCCAGTTATAGGGCAGATGACACTTACCGATACGTTTTTCTTGGAAAAGTGAATTTTCTGGGTCCTATCCAATAAAATTCCACTGCAAAGTCTGTCCACAACAGCCGGGTAAACGCCGAGGCAGATTTCCACGGTCAGGTAAATAATTCACAAGGCGCTGCGGATATCTGAAAAGATTATATGGGATATCTCATTTGCAAGGTTCGTTAAAAATACCCATGTAGACAAAACAATAAGTTGTGAAAAGTCCAGCAAGGGTTTTTTTATTTTGCGTATGAGATTACTTCTGTGCCTGGTCTTTCTGCATATTTTATGTGCACCCAAAGGCTGAGACCTGGATAGTTCCCTAACTGAGCCTGCCGGTATGCCTAAGCTTTTATCAGCCGGCTATCAGCCAGACAAACTAACGGTCTGGGGCAAGTTAAATAGCCCGGAACCTCTGGCCTCATACAAGTATCAAACTGGCAAAACGGGAAAGCCACCGGTACACTACTGTTGCTTGTATACACTCCGTATCGCCGTAGGTTTACAGCAGGCTTAGGAAACTCCAGGATATGCACAATACCCCTAGTCTCATACAATTGAAGAAAAATGGGGGCCCAACTGGAAAACCACCTGTACATAGGTATTGCCTATGTACTCCCCACACCGCCGAGAATCTAGAAAAAAGCTCCTGGGACTACAGGATATGAGCAAACCCCCAGACTAGGGAACGGGTGTTATTAAATATATTTACCAGTAGAGATTCCAGGAGATCACGGATTTTCAAACATCCACCCACACGACGGATATGTGCCGGGTCCTGAACTGTTTGCCAGTCAGGTCAGGAGTCTCTAAAGGCTCAATTTAAAAGGACAACAGGGCGGACGTCGGCATCAGTGTGGCCGATCTAAAAACGCGAGACTAGAGAGGGGTAAAGTCATAGACGACGGACCAAGATTTCATAACGGGCTGCTTCCAGGCTCCGGGGGCGGCCATCTTCAGCACGTACACTGTCAAAGGAGTGCGTTAATGGCTATCAGAGTGGTCGATCTAGAACCGCAAAACTAAAGTGCGGTAAAGTCACAGAGGATAGATGAAAATGTATAAAGGGCAGATTTCAAGCTCCGGGGGCGGCCATTTTTAGCAAGTAACCTGTCAAGGTAGTGCGATAAAGGCTATCGAATATTGTAAAGTTGCCGCAGCAGACTCACTACACCAAGGATCTCAATTTATAAAAATACAATACACAAAAAAAATTTAAACAAAAAAGCTCACTAATAGATAAGACATTTGTAAACTCATTCAATTAAACAACGCAGTATAGAAATTTAGAAACAGCCATCAAGAGTGTTTCTTAACAAATTATAAGGAACACTCCATCTGCTAGACTGGCCAACGAGAATATAGGTCAGGTAGGGCCCAAGATGGAAATAAAAAGGGGGCAACTTCATTATTCAATTACATGTCTGGGAAGGGCGGTAGATGACCCAACCGCAAGAACTTTCCTATCCACTAAGGGGGATGCACAAACCTAAAAATGGTATAAATCATATCGAGCCACATATAAAGAATAAAGGGAAGCTACTTCAGTATTCAAAAGGCAGGGTTTAGGAAAGGCGGTAGATAACATAACCGCAAGACTTTCCTAAGCACAAGATTTCCAGCGGGGAGTTCATGGTAACAGAGCATTCGCCCAGAGGTATTCCTCATTTAGGCCCCTTTCCACACTGTTAAGATAGTATATCCAGAAGAATTTTCTTTTCCTCCGTATGGCTGTAGGGTCAGAACCAGGAAAGACCTAAATTTTCTCCAGGACCGACCATTTCAAATCATTTGACGGAATGGTTGTTCTGAAGCCAATGAGAGACAATAGGCGCACCAAGTTTACCAGTCCTAATGTTAGATTTATGTTCTCCCATTCTAAGGCGAATCTCCCGCCTGGTTTCACCGACATAAGGGAGGTTACAAGGACAAAGGATGATGTATACCACATTGGTGGTGCGGCAATTGGTCATTTTGGTCAGGAGGACAGTGCGTGATGGGGTAACAATGGTGATCCCAGTTAGCGCATTGGGGCAAGCTTGGCACTTGCCGCGACAATGGTTGCCCACAACTGGATTCGTACACACAATGGAGGTTTGGGACAGGTTCTGAGGTTCAGGTAATCTCCCTTTCACAAGGTGATTTTTCAAATTTTTGTTTCTCCTAAACGCAAAAATGGGTTTCAGCAGATGGTCCTGATCGTTACCTAGATTGAGGAGATACCAGCAAGAGTTGACAGCCTGTCGTAACTTGTTATTGAGGTTGGAATGTCTGGTGATACACACAATCTTGTCTACAGGGTCTCGATCCTTATGCTCAAACATGGCCTCCCGGTTGTAATACCTAGCATGTTTAAAGGAATCCTTGACAAGTCTGTAAGGGTACCCACGTTGAATCAACTTCTCCTTCGGGATGTCACCCTGGAGAAGGAAGTCCTTAATGTCTGTACAATTTCTCCTAATACGGAGAAATCGACTAAAAGGGATACTGTCCCTCTGACAGCGCGGATGGAAGCTACTGTATTGCAAAAGGGTATTTCGTGCGGTGGGCTTAGTAAATAAAGATACATAGATTTCATTGTTCTGGTGTCCACCCAAATATCAAGGAATTCAATCCTATCACTTCTGGAATGTGAGGTGAATTTTAGATTGTGATCCGCAGCATTGAGACACATAATGTACTCACTCAATGATTCCTGTTCCCCCTTCCATATAAAGAAAATGTCATAAATGAACCGGAACCAGGCCCGGACATTTTCATGGAAGGGGGCCATCTCATTGTAGATGTGGATTTGTTCAAAAAATCCCATGTATAGGCAGGCTATACTTGGGGCGCACGCAGCGCCCATACTTACTCCCCGGATCTGATGAAAAAAGCAGTTATTGAACTCGAAATAGTTCTCATAGAGAACCATTTCCAAACATTCAATAATGAAAGGAGCGTTACTGATCTCGGGTTTAGACGCAAGGATGTCCTGCAGAACTTTAATCGCACCTTCCTGAGGTATATTAGAATACCGGGACTCCAACTCAAGGGTGACCAGGAGTTCCCTGTCATGAAAGTAGGGGATCCCCTCCACTTTCGAGATAAAGTGACCTGTATCGTTTACAAACGAATCCAAGGACGAGACCAGAGGTTTTAAAAATTGGCCGATATATTTGGACAGGGGTTCTGTGGCCGATCCTATGGTGGACACGATCGGCCTAAGTGGGGGATCACAGAGATTTTTGTGAGTCTTGAGGACCCCATAAATAATGGGCATCCTAGTGAAGTTGGGAGTCAAGTACTCTGCTTCTTTCTTGCAGATGTGACCCATGTCAACTGCTCCCTAAACCATATGCAATATACGGCGTTTAAGGGCAGGCTCAGGATTCCTCACTATTTTCTTATAGTGGTCAGAGGAAAATAATAGATGGTTCATTTTATCAACATAGGTAAGGGTATCGAAGATAACGATACCCCCACCATTGTCACAAGGTTTGATCGTGAGAGATTTGTTCATCTTGAGAGATGCAAGGGTAATTTCTTCATCACTGGAGAGGTTGGGGGAGGGCTTGGAGACAAATTTCAAGATTTTGTTTATTTTAGAGGTAACCGCCTTTTCAAAGACACCAACCTCGGTTCCAGTATCCTCAAGCGTGGGAGTAAAAATCGAGGGGGGCTTTAAGCCTGATTTGTTATCAGTAACATCAGTCGGGTCTATTTTGAAAGAATTTTCTAAGTCTGATCTTCCGGAAGAACAAATATAAATCCTTCAGAAACTCAAACTTACTAAAGTTGGTAGTTGGAACGAATGAGAGGCCCCTTGATAACAATCCAACAGTATCTGGTTCCACTTCCACATTAGAAAGATTAAAAACTGGAATACCTTTTATATTTTCCAGTACTAATGTTGTCTGGTTTGAATGTGCATTTGGGACTGGCCCTGACCCTGATGGTAACTCCCCTGATGGGGGTTCCGAGTTTTTGGTCGGAAATGCCCTCAGTGGTTCCCTAAAAAACGGTTCGATCGGGGTGGTCTATCAAAGGATTCCTGCCTACTTGAATAGTTATAATTAGGGTCATAATTAGAATCATAGTTGCCAGACCTCTCACCCTCTGAATCGGTGGTGTCCGAGAAGGTGGTTACTCATCGGTTCCTCCATCTAGGGGTGGCACCTTGTTGATTCTGGCCATCCGTGTTGCTATAAAAATTGATAGCTAGATAAGGGTAGGCACACTCTTGGGAATAGAGGCGGATGTCTTTCCTGAACTTCTCAGTTTTCCTTTTTAGTAGGTATTCTGAGAATGAATCGAGTTCAGCCTCAATTTCCTCTAGTTTTTTCTTGCCTAGTTCTACCGCATTGTCTTGTTTCAGTTTCTCCTCCAACTCCTCTATCTCCTTGTTTAGAATGGCTATAACCTCCCGCGCAGTCTCGATGATGAGCATCATCTAGTCCCTGGAGCATCGGTTAGATATTAAAGCCCATTTCTCCAGGAACTGTCTGATCTCCACAAATAGACCAGGAATATTGGGAACCCTTAGTCCAATGGGGATGGTTCCTGCCTTAAGATAGTCGAGCATAAATCTAGCATGAAATTCTGTCCATTTGGACTTTTTCCTAAGATTTAACAGTTTGGTCCTTTCACCTTCTAATCCTTTTGACAAAGTAAATTGTTTGTCACTAACTGATGAAGCGCCGATCATTTTGGCGAAATCTTCATCGGAAAAACCGAAGGTTTTAATGCTCTCCATTCTGAAAAATTCAATAGTTAGGCAACAAATAATAAAATACAAAAAAGAAGAAATAAGAGATAGAGAATAAAAAATGTAGAATAAAAGAACAGTCAAAAGATGGATGAAAATTAATAATTCATCAAACTAAGGTGCACAAGTATTGATAGAATGCAAACCAACACCAATGAAAAATAAAACACAAAAAGCAGAAAAATATGAATCAACAGCAGTAATCTCCGAGGCATACACCTGAATATTATGGGCAGGTAATTCCCTTTTGCCTTGGTCATCACAGTAATTGACATTGATGAAGTTCTATTATAACTTGATTATTGATATAACATAATGCAGACAAAGGCGTACATATATTATTATGCTGACTTGATCTTTGAAAATTCTGGAACATAATACTTTCCCTCAATTGTAGTGAGTGAGCACAGTATGTAAGCAGGCCTCTAGGAGGGGGTTTACCCCAGGAAAATGTTTTGAAGAATGTGATCAAACAGTGCATTTTTCAAGCACGATATAAAAAAAATTCTAAAAAGCCATAGGCTCTGAATGGGCACTCATGAACTTGTCAAATCCTTTCATTAGGTGCCAAGCCAATGACCTGACTCTCCCCAGGAGTTGGTTGCATTTTTTTCAAAATATGCTATGGATGTCACCTTACATTTAAAATCTGCTCCATTGTACCAGGGCTAGCATTTTTTCATGGGTGCCCATATGCCTTGGGTGCCTCCAATATACCAGTGCCAGAATATTTCCATTTATGCATCCATTTTCTACAAGTGACCCTTATGTCAAAAATTACCTCCGCAAATCAGGGACAGAATTCTGTCATGTTTGCCCTTTCCCATGTGTCAATTTGCCATCCTTTATGCCAAGAATTACCTCCAATGTGTTAGTACCAACATTTTTCATAGATATGCTATATGCTAAGAATTACCTCTAGTATGCCATTACCAGTATTTAAACATGGGTGGCCATTATGCGAAGAGTTACTTCTAGTGTGCCAGTGCCAGTCTTTTGCCACAGGTGTCTGTCATTCTAAAAATTGCCTCAGGCATGACAGCACCAGTGTTTTACCACAGGTGTCTCTCTAAGACAAGATTTACCTTCAGTATGCTAGGGCCAGTGAAAGGCTTGCAAGAATTATCACTCACACCCATTCCCACTTATTCATTCTCACTCAAATTGACTCTTACTCGCACTCTCTAACTCTCACTTGTCTTACACTCATTCTTATTCATTTTCATTCACTTGCAATCACTAATTTTTACTCATTATGACTCATTCATATTTATGGACACCGAAAACCACATCACACTCTCGCAAGCTCTGTACGACATCCTTGTGATATTTTTCACAACAAAATTAGCACAATCTACCATGACTTCGTACCACAACCTTCCACTGAGGACAGCATCAGCTGCATCATGCCGATGTACACCCACACCAGCTCACCTCGTGGAACATTCTCTCCAAAAAGGAAAAGGCATCCATCATGAGGTCCATCCACTCCGTAGCCCAAGCAGAGCCCTTCCTACACCACACATTCTTCCTCTGTAATCAACCCATCAGCATAGAACTTACCAAGGTCCTCAACTCCTCAATCACCACGGCCCACTTCCCCAGGAAATGGAAACATTCCGACGTGAAGCCGCTGCTGTATAATCCTTACGCGAATCCCTGGAACCTAAAAACTACCAACCTCCTTTCTCACTTTTCCAGCCAAGGTAATTGATAAAGCCATCAAAATCCAGCTCACTGGACATCTGGAGAACCACAATCTTCTGGACCGCTCCAAATCAGACTTCAGAGCTAACTACAGTACAGAGACAGCCCTAGCCGCAGCCACTGATGACATCAGAATACTGTTAGACCACAGAAAAACAGTAGTCCTCATCCTCCTCAGCTTCTCAGCAGCCTTTGACACCGTGTCCCACCATACACTGTTAAACAGACTCCACCAGATTGGAATCCAAAGAACAGCTCTCAAGTGGATTGCATCCTACCTCACAGGAAGAATGCAGAAAGTCCTCTTCCTGTCCTACTCCTCGCTCTCTTAAAACATCTCCTGCAGTGTACCTCATGACTCATCCCTCAGCTTTGCCCTCTTCAGCGTATACATACCACCCCTGGCCAACTTCGTCAAGAGCCATGGACTCAACATCATCGCCTATGCCAACGACACCCAATTAATCCGCTCCTTGCCTAACGACCCAACAACCACCAAGGACAAGTTCCAAAGATGAATGAAAGATTTGACCGCCTGGATGAACAACAACTGTCTCAAACTCAACACTGACAAGATAAAAGTACTTATATTCAGGAAAGGCAAGGACACCCTCTGGAACAACAAATGGTGGCCACCTGAGCTGGGCCCAACCGTCAAACACACCGAACACACCCAACCTCTATATCATCCTCCACAGACAGCTATCCATGAAGAAGCAGGTCAGCGCTGTACACACACTATTACAAGGCACTACACAACGAAGGACCAGCGTACCTTAACAATCAAATAGATGTCCACCAACCTACCAGGAAAATCTGCTTTGAATCCTTCTCACTAGCAGTCACCTGACGCATCAGCCGGATGAACAGTGGAGGCCACTCGTTCTCCCATCTGGTGGCTAAGACCTGGAACAACCTCCCACTTCACCTCAGAGCCTCACCATCGCCCCAGGAGTTCAGTAGGAAACTCAAGACCTGGATGTTCAACTAATAGGAGAACAGGCAATATGTTCTCCCAGCGCCTCAAGACTCTCACAGGTGATGCAGCTGTGCTCTACAAATCCTTATTGATCAATCTCACACTTTCTCACTCACTTCTTGTCACTGACTAGCAATCACACACACATGCTTACACATAACATTCGCACGTATTCAAACATATGCTTGCTTACTCTCACATAAATAAACTCCCACCCACAAGAACACCCACAACATACATTTTAAAATAATGTTTTACTTACCTTAGCTGCCACCAAAGGTCCCATTCCATCTAACTGTGCTTTATTTTCTATTACACTGATAGTAAATAATCCATTAATAATCACTATTAGAATCATGAGAAATGGACAGAAAATAAGAATTGCATAGTCTCCCCTATGTTCTTGGCAACGATTTTACCACTTCTGAGGCCATTGGTCACAGACCCAGCGCCAGGGGTTGCTAGCGGAAAGCCAGGGGTCACAGTTGTGACCCCTGGCGACCCCTAAATGCCGTCCATGAGCAATTCATGCATTCAAAAAGGGTCTGGTGTCCAGCAGCACATGAACACAGTCACACACTATTGGCTGCATCCATGGTAGCTCCTTTTTAGTGCTGCCCTGTCCTCCCAAAGCCTGCATATGAAGTATCTTCCTGCCGGGTGACGTTTTGGGCATGAGAGGCTCAGATGGGCATGTTACTAGGCAACACTGTAAACAAACCCTTAGCTGATTGGACAAACCCAGAAAATTGCAAGTACCAACTGTTACTTTTCCCCAGCTACAGCAGTCTGGAAATCCC
This sequence comes from Lissotriton vulgaris, assembly GCF_964263255.1. Classification (NCBI taxonomy): domain Eukaryota; kingdom Metazoa; phylum Chordata; class Amphibia; order Caudata; family Salamandridae; genus Lissotriton; species Lissotriton vulgaris. The sequence goes on from NC_141693.1 coordinate 661,506,578, forward strand.
AAAGCTCTTCAATATATAAAATATTACCATTTTTCCCCGTGGTTGGGAAAGATACACAACTGTTTTTTGGTGCAATTGGCAATTGTGAGAGAAATATTTCAGGCACCAGGGAAACATCTTCTAGTTGAGAGAAATTGATACTCCTGATCCCTCACATTGAAGACTGTGACTAAGCAGAGACATATCCATTTCAACCTTGGAAATCATGATCTGTTACCCAAGGAAAATACTTGAGTATGTGTTTTCATTTGGGTGTCTTCAGGTCCTAAAACCACACAGAGTTTCAAGTAGCGTAATATTTAAAGCTCCAATGTACCACCTGCTTAAAGCACAGCAGGGTTTTTCTGTGAGGTGCGGTGGAGTGAGAGATTTTGGAGAGCCGGGGAAGTAAGGGAAAGATTATTGCTGCGTTGGAGCACTGACTGCTACACTCTTGCTGTAAAAAAAAGTGCGGGTAGACCGGGGGACAAGAGTTGGGTGCCTTCACAACCCCAGCCTTGTGTGATTTTACTTGCCAAAATTACTGGCTGGTAAAATTGAGTCCAGTGTTCTCACACCTGGGTAAACTGGGCGTGGGAACATCAGGCCATTCATGGCTACCATTTTGCCTGACTCGTAAGCAGACCCTAAATCTTTTACCATCTTCTTAATACAAAGGGATATGACACATTTTTAGTGTATCACGCAAAAAGCCTCTTTTGGATTACTTGAGTTTCCTTGAGGTGTGTTCTTATCATTAAACAACCATAGCCATATGTGTCATAATAGTGATCATCAAACAAAGTCCCTCCAGATGTTTCAAATACAAATGTTTACATTCCCATCAATGGATGTATTAAATAAAAAGAACTTTAAAGGTTGGAAAGTGGGTCAACTGTAGGTTTCCAAAACTGTTTTTGGGGTTGCCTTTCAGCGTGAGTGTGTCACTCCCATGGAGAGCGGGACTGCTTATAAGTTTTCAATGTCCTTCAGAATGAAGTGGATCTTTCCTTCTGCTCTTTGGGTGTTTTAAAGAGATCAAATCTCCTTCCATGGGCTACTGCGCCTTTTACATTCCGACCCCCTGAAGGTCTGACAGCTCAGTATAGAGGGGTCTGAACTGAGCCTTACAGTTGTGTTACTGGAGCGTAGTTATGCTGTTTTTCTGCTGAAGGTGTCCATGTGCCTTCCATCTGGAGGGGTGATTTTCTCAAGGCAAACTGTTGACAATGCAAAGGAAGACCTTCACGGCATATATGCATTCATAGTCCTGGTTCCGGCCGTCTGTGGTACAACTATAAATGCTGTACCTATGTCTTTCCAGTATGCTTATCTTTATCCCCATACATTTGTCTTGCTCCTTCAAGGCAATTGGACGTTTACAGAGACGCAGGTACTGAGAAGACATCACTGCACAGACCTTGTTGCTACACAAAAACCACAAGCCCGGACAAAACTCATAAACTGAGACTAGGAGTGCAGGTAAAGAGTGAGGTTTTGTGCGCACAGAGGAAGAGGCACCAAAGAATTGAATGCCAATATAAAGGTCTAAGTGCTAGTACATGAACTGCAAAGCACGTCTGACACGCCAATCACCACCGAGTGGAGTGGGGCAGCTGTGAAGGGGATCATGATTACAGCCTCCTCACCAGGGCACATCATTACTACAAGTGCATCTTACTTAAAGAAATATGATGGGCCTATCCCGGATGTCTCTTGAATGATTACAATTAATTATTGAATCATGACCTAAATATCTCATGATATGTGGAACAGAGCATGTCTGTAGCACCTGCACTTTAAATGTCCTTATGGGTCGTCTGGCAGTTTGGTGACTTATCAACAACATCTGGAAGGGATCTTTATGGAATGTGGGGGTGCCGGGTAGAAGGGGACATTAAGGTCATGAGGACTGGCCTAAAGAGGGGATATCAGTGGCCACTATCGGCCAACCAGAAGGACAGTAAGAGGACTAGGCCAAGCTAGTGCAGGGGCTGCATGGTGGGAGATAATCCCCCGAGAAGGACTGTACCAAAGAAGGGATTGGTGTGAATAAACAAGAGCTTGCAGCTAACCTGTATTCATATCTCACTTCTGCTCCTCCTCAAGGACACCGACTCATAGGTAGAAATGTACATTCAGTAGCGAATCTGTTGAGCAGCCAAGTCAAATATTGGCACAAAAATGCTCCCTATGTGTACGGTTGTGTTTGTGTATGTCTACCACCATCAAAGGTTGTTGATCCCAGCAGCCGGAGTTCATGAATAAAACACTGCAGTTTCAGCGAAGACCAAGGACATCTCATAATGTGGTCACTGATAACCTGCTCCTTGTAGACGAGTCCTGATGGCCCAGTTGATTTCACTGGCCCATCTTGGACAATCCTTCTCAAGACTGACACTTAGGTAGATCAACCCTCTTCTACCATTGAACTTGTCTGAGGCACTCATCCCTAAAGAGCAGGCAGGTGTCTTTCAGGGTGAAGGAGACCTTTAGCTTTGTGTGCAGCCCACCTTACGGCCCATGCAGGCCTCTCAAGAAAGGCGTCCAGTAGCAGGCTTGTTGTCAAAGAAATGAACCAAGACTTTTGAGCATGTTTCCAAAACAAAAATGTGCCTGATAGGTAGCTCCACTCTCAACTCGCGCCGGGGTTGGGATAGTCAAGCAATTCCCGTGGGGTGAATATAGCGGAGGATTCTTTAGCACTCACCCACTATCTCACGCTATTTTCACTTCTCTTTAGATATGTTGCGGTGCTGTGGGTAGTCAACACCTAATTTTCCTTTGGGATTAAAACAAGCTCACCTAAGGACTTTGGCAAAACAAGGCCCTTAAGTATACTTGAGAAATCAGCACTTTAATATCTGCTCGCATAATGCGTGAGGTCCTGAGGCCCTTGGTGTGCATGGATGCCTCATGGGACCTCTCTAGCTCCTCCAAGGGGAGCTCTGTCGACCGCACCCAAGGGAGACTTCACTCGAGCAGGAAAAGAGCCGAGCGCAGCTGAAAACACAAACAGAACATCTCAAATTAAAAAGAGGATGTTAAATACAGATCATCTGCGCCAGCCCTGACAGCGGGTTTAATTCTCTCCTCCTCGCACCTGATGGGGATGATGTGTCTGCGGGGTACACATCAATTACCTGTCGACGAGGCAAAGATGATGGATGAGCTGCCCCAGGCAGCAGAGTGTACTTTGTCAACTACTCATAATTTATACATCTTATCTCTCGGCAGAACAAAAGATGGGAGAGCGTTCATTGGAGAGGGGTGAGGGGCGTGTGCACGCACGGGATGCCGTGGGGGTGGTGGGGGCCGGAGAGCAGAGGGGGGAGAGAGCTCTTTTGTACTAGTGGCTGCAAGAGGGGGAGTGAACAACAACTCACCACCCCCTCCCTTCCCCGCAGTACACAGGCTAGAGTTACACTTTAATTACACAGCTATCTGCCAGGGCCGGGGAGGGCGGCTGGCTTGATCTGACCTTTTGTTTTAATCAGCACTAGGAAGGACTGCAGGTAACAGCCTCTGACAGACCCGGGCCGCTCAGACAGGGGCTCCTCGGAGATGCCGCCAAGTGGAGGAGGGCACTTGAAATTACCTTTTTTTTCAAAACCTGTTCCTTCTTTGTCTCTGTCTTTTCCTCCTATGAAAGGCCCAAGAAATCTGAGTGACATACCACACTTCCCTTTTCATTGATTAATTCCCACACTTTAGGAAATGCCGATCACTCTTGCCAATCACACCCACTTTAGGAAATGCCTATCACTCTAGCCAGTACTTTAAATGGAAATAGAGAAGAGCAGGTGCTCACTAACTAGAGTGCTTGTTTACTCATGAGAAGTTCAGGCCCTCTCCCATTAAATGTGTTGCAGAAGGGCTGAGAAGTGCAGGTACTCTCCCATCAAATGTAGTACAGAAGGGCTGAGAAGTGCAGATACTCCCCCGTTAAATGTGTTGCAGGAGGGCTGAGAAGTGCAGATCCTCTCCCATCAAATGTATTACAGAAGGGCAGAGAAGTGCAGATACTCCCCCATTAAATGTGCTGCAGAAGGACTGCGAAGTGCAGGTACTCTCCCATCAAATGTGTTGTAGAAGGGCAGATAAGTGTAGGTACTCTCCGATTAAATGTGTTCCAGAAAGGCTGAGAATTGCAGGTACTCTCCCATCAAATGTGCTGCAGAAGTGCTGATAAGTGCAAGTTCTCTCCCATCAAATGTATTGCAGAAGGACTGAGAAGTGCAGGCACTCTCCCATCAAATGTATTACAGAAGGGCTGAGAAGTGCAGATACTCTCCCATCAAATGTATTACAGAAGGGCTGAGAAGTGCAGATACTCTCCCATCAAATGTATTACAGAAGGACTGAGAAGTGCAGGTACTCTCCCATCAAATGTATTACAGGAGGGCTGAGAAGTGCAGATACTCTCCCATCAAATGTATTACAGAAGGACTGAGAAGTGCAGGTACTCTCCCATCAAATGTATTACAGAAGGGCTGAGAAGTGCAGATATTCTCCCATCAAATGTATTACAGAAGGACTGAGAAGTGCAGGTACTCTCCCATCAAATGTATTACAGAAGGGCTGAGAAGTGCAGATACTCTCCCATCAAATGTATTACAGAAGGGCTGAGAAGTGCGGATACTCTCCCATCAAATGTATTGCAGAAGGGCTGAGAATTGCAGGCACACTCCCATCAAATTAATTGCAGCCAGCAAAATCAGTACTGGTCATGCTGACTGCCACCAGTGTGTATAGGAGCAGAGAATAAGCAGACTCAGGTGCACGTGAGGCGGCTGGGGACGTCGGAGCTTTGGGCTGTCCCTGGGGCCCAAAGACCCACAATATTAATGGAAAAATGAAAAAAGTCGCAGACTTGCTGCTTGAGTAAAGCACGTGGCAACAGTCCCACCATAAAAATTCATTACACTCCGGCTGGACTGCACCATGATGCCCTGAGTGGGCTTTGTTTGAACTATTTTGCTTCTCGTGGTGCCCAAAGGAGCAGTAGGGGCACTACTAACGATTAGTGTAAGTGTTGTGGGCGGCTGCAGGAAGCGCAGCAGCCCCGGAGGAATATTCTTTTTAAAAAACATACACTTAACCTTAAGGGTCATGGAAATCATGATCCCAGGAGATGTTTTGTATTGTATTCAAGCATCGCCAAGGCTGAAACCCTTGATTGTGGGCTATGGAGTGCAGGGACCACTGGTCGTTGGACCTTTGGCTACCTTATAGGGTCTGGAGAGTGTAAAGTAAGACGCTATCACATGTTGGCGGCTATTATGAATATAAATGCTTTTTTATTTATTTCATTGATAAATATTTAATTGTTTAAATGTATAATGAATGTATTTCAATAGAATTATTGATTTCACTGGTTCCTTTGAGGGATCCTAATATGTAGATACTGTTTGTATTAATGTAGTGACCTTTTTATGAAGCCAATAGGCCTGCCTTAAATAAAATGCCACCCCTTAATATTGTGATATTGTATCTGATATAGATGGAGAGGTATGGTGATTATGGCGGTCAGGACCCACTAGAGGTTAAATATAATTTGAGGATATGACCAAAGATATTTCCAAGGAGTCCAAGTGACTTCTCATTCAGTGAAAGTCGGGGTTTGAAGCTGTCAGGATTCATATTTTAGAACCTTGATAATTGCTCCTTATAAATGATCATGAGTTAATTCAATCTTAGTGATCCATTCATGCAGAGGGCACACAATCGAAGCCTGCCAAGAAGAGCAAGGGTAAAGAGCCATCAACAGAATATCTGGACCGCCAAACCTCAAGTGTTTAGTTTTCCAAATTATATCAGTTACTACTTCTGCTTACCTTAGATCCATGAGTTCCACATTCGGGAATATAAGGAGCTTCCTATCTATAAAGAAGATTCCCAGTGTTGTTACTGTTCTGCCTTTAAAGCATACGAATGTATTATCACTACATTCTAAGTACTTTTGCAGTGTTTTGAGGGTGGATAGTTCAAGCTCAGTCAGTTGTTCCTTGGTTGGCCAGGAATGCCCACGCTTAAGTCATGTTCTACAATAATACTTTAATGTTTATCCTCTTTGCTCTCTGCATACCTCATGACATAGTTTTGGCGGCGAGTTGGCCAGCCAGGAAGTGTCACGATATAGAAGGTGATCCACCAAGGAATGAGCCCATTGGCAGTGACAACCTTCCTTGCTCTTATTTAAGGATCTCAACTTTGTAGGCCTGTAAACGTCTACATTGGGCTATGCGTGTCTATTACACTTGGACCAGTGAGTGCGCTCTGGGCATCTTTTTTTTCTTCTGTTGAACAATTTTTATTGTACAGTATCTAGCATTACAATGATGCATACAGAAACCATAGTTTGCATTTCATCTATTCAGGGCAATACGCAGTACATGATGCAGGAGGTAAAGATCCATCCTCGTATTCTGTCCAGAGCAAGCACTCCATGCCCATAGGCCTAAAGTGTAAGAAGCAAAGCAAAATCCAAACATTATTAAGAAGAGAAAGAACAAAAAAACAAAACACAAAAAAAGTTATGCTTTTGTGGTACCACAATCTGCAGGAAGTCAGAGTTTAGAAGGTCTCCTGTTTACTAGAGATGTCTCTCACATATCATAAGTTACTGAGGAGTGCATGGGGAATGGAAGTGCTGACATTGGGGAGTCCGCACTTCCCATCAGAAGACCTAATAGGGGGGAGGATAGCAAGTGTGAGGATACAGTCATTACAGGATAGAAACGAAGGGGGTAGAGGATCGGTAAGAGAGTTCTAAATCATATCTTAGGTAGTTCCACGTTGCCATACTACAGGGGGGAAATAGGGGCTGCTTATTGTCACGTGGTCATGTTGATTTAGTGTATTATTGTGTGTCATCCCTCAAATTCAGGAAGGGAGACCAGATGTTTTTAAATGCATCTTCTTTGTAGTGAAGTCAGTAGACATCCCTCTTATAGAACGCTACCTTATACATCTCGGCTAACCATTCATCATATGTAGGTGTGTCTCACAACACTTGCGCACTATGCAGAGCTTTGCCGTGGTCAAGGCTGTCGATAGCGGCCATCTGGCATGCATCAAGAGGTCAGTGAGGTCAGTAGAATCATGTATCATAATCAGGAATTTTGATAGTGGGGAGGGGAGATGAAGTACAAGTCTTAGGATGTAGCCTATGCGGTCCCAGAGGCAGGAGACATTTGAGCAATAGCATAGGATGTGCGTGATGTTGCAGTCCAGTTGTGCACATCTCCAGCAGCGCATATGGTGGAGGAGGCCTGAGGCTGCCAGGTTCTGGGAAGTCCATTACTAGTTTTGTATCATTTTGAAGATACAGAATTTCATTCACGCTTCCTATGTGCCTCTGCCCAGGTCTGCCACCACCTCCTTCCAGTCATATTCTGTATATTGTACATGTAAGTTGTTTTGCCAGTGCATGTGGAGGTGCATTAATATTGGCTGAGAGTTGAGATGCTGGATTAGTAAGTTATTGAGACCTGACATCACCCCTTTATACGTTCCCCAGGTCCTCAAGTAATGATGTATGGGTGAGGCGGAAATATCCAGTGGTCAGAGCCCTAGAATACTATGCAGGCAGTGTTGTATTTTGATATAGCGCCATACCTGCGATTGAGCCAATCAACATTTCATCTGTAGAGAGGCAAAAGGTTTCATCTCACTGTCATGGCTAATATTGTGTAGTGTCAGGATCCCTGCTGTTTCCAGGCTTTCCATAGTAAAGGGCAGCTGCCCACCTGGATATCTGCATTATTCCAAGGGGGGGCGTTACGTGTAATCGGGCGGAGCTATGCAGTATTTTGTGAGTATGGTTCCAGATTCTTACCAATGTTTGCACAATGGGATGACTGGTCAATGACTTACGTGTTTTGTGTTGGTAGAGAATACCCAGAGCAGGGCCGCTGTAGGCCATGGTGCGTTCCAGTCGGACTCAAAATGGAAGGTCTAGAGATTTCGAGTCCAAGTGTGCCATTTGTGCTCTGTACATCTTAATAATTATATTTATAGCCCTCAGCACTGCTTACCTGAGCCACGAGAACTCTGCAATCTTTAAACTCATCCTCTGTGTGCACGGCGTCCCATGAGGCGGAGAGCGACTGGTGGTGCAGCGTGCACCAAATGTCCGTGGAGAGAGGCTGAATGACACTGTTCACTTTCAGCTAAATGCTGCCGCAGGACAGAAGTGTGTTGATTTTTGCACAATGCATCACTCACCTGGTTGTCAGCCCCTGTGCCGTCATGCCACTCCTTCATCTTCACTACATCTCATGACTACGCTGACAACATGTTCATGCGGCAGCGTGGCGGCATTGCGGCAATAGGGGAATCTTCCTTAGGTGGAGCTAATTTGGAAAGGAATCTTTTTATAAACAACTTTGACTACATTTTTGACTATCATTTTATTTTCGTGCTCAAATCCAAAGTATCAACTTCATCCCTAACAAGTTAGCCCCCTAACACAGTTGGCATATGTTTTCAATAATGATCAAAACATTCAGGCGGTGTCTATCTTGCAGCGGTATTGTACATAGCTCATCTTTTTGTAAAGCTCCAGCATCACCACCATATTTACAACCAACAAGTTTGTCATTTGGAATGATGAAACAATAATACAATGTGGACAGCAGCGGGGCCGGACCGGGTAGCAGGCACTGGGCGTTTTCCCTGTGAATCGGAAGGGTGGTGGATGGTTTTGGACCCCTGGGGGCCAGTTTTGTTACAGGGGGTATGTTTTGCAGCTGTGCTGCAATATCGGCCACCTGTAACAAAAGCGGCAGTGGGAGTTGTGCTTCCCACTTGCACCCTCCCCAAGGCCAAAATAATTATTTCAGTGCAAATCTTCTACCTACAGAGTTTGCCAAAGGGGGTAACCAATACCAACATCCTTCCTGCAAAGGTAATCTGGGAGATTTCATACAACATAATTCCTGACTGCAGAATTTAACAATTTGTAAAAACAATTCATCTTTAAAGATAGTATATTAACCAGGCCTACTGCCTTTATTTGACCTTTTCTTAATACCTATGGCATCTGAAATGCCTTTTCCTTAGTGAATCCATCAGAACTATAGCTGTTGTCATTGGCTTTTCACCATGCCCACATTTTGCATGTTGTATTGATCTTATGGTTGCCCACACGGCAACCATCAGACATGGAGTCATAAAATGTCAAAAGTATATAAAAATGCGGTTGGCAAGGCAAAATACTCTGTTCTAAGAAGGTCTAAAAAGGCTACCCACAATGCCAATCTTCTGTGCTCACGGTACAGTATGCAACAACCAAATCCTTGCCTACTGTGCTAATCTCTGAGATTCCATGTAACAATATATAGATGTGTAGGCTTTAATATTGAGTAATTATAACCCACCCTTACATACCTATAGAATTTAACATATATTTTTCACACCCAATATGTCAGGCCTACTGTCTTAATCATCATTTTTCATGATAAACATCCAGGCCTAAAATTTATCATTTGCTTTTTACCAATCAACTCGGACTTATATTTTGGCCATAATCTTTCACACAAGAAAACCATCAGGTATACTGTAATAAAAATACAAATGCGTATAAGATTAGAGTCGTAAAAACAATTTGTAAAAATGGTTCTGTAGGTACCACTTTAGCACAGTGTAATAACACTCCAGCCTTAAAAGCATATTTCCTTTTACGAATGCTTTTCACAATCTGATAAGTAAGGCCAATTTGACATAACATTTCACAATAAACACATTACAATTAAAGCATCTCAACACACTAATCATGCCTACTATTTTGAGTGTAAGCTTTTCCACAAGGAAACTATCAGACACACAATTGTAAAATTACAAAGGTGTTCAAAATTACCGTTGACTAAGCAAAACACTAGCTCTCCTAAGACACCCTAGCAAAGAATAATAAATTGATGAGGCCTACAGCCCTAATCATTGGCTTGAGCATTAGCTTTGTCACCGAAAAAGCCGAAAAGTGACATACAAGCACATAACGTTGGACCAATCAAATCTTTTTCTTAGTGAAACCAACGAGTGGAGCCTAAGACCCTCTCTCAGTAGTGCTCTGAAAGCCCTTTTTTGTTGATCACATAAGGTCTTGCGAAAGCCGCGCTATCAAGCCAGACCTAAAAACCACTGTGTGGCAGATAGGGAGTGTAGTAAGTGTGGGTGGAAAGAGCATTTCATCTGCATGTGCAGAGAAGCTGTTAGAAGTAGAATAGCAGCAGTAGCGGAGAAGGGATTCATGGTCCGGGGTTGACAGAACACTGAGTGTTGGTGATGATCATCAGAGCACAGCTAGAAGACAGCAGAACTTGGAGTTGGAGGTAAGAAAGTGCATCTGATGGTAGACTCTGGTAACAGCATGCCAATGAACATGTTTTATTCAGTGTGGCCAGATGCAAAGTTGTTGCCAAAATACATTTGCCCTGGGGCATCTCCCTAAGAGTAGGTCAGCATCTTAGGTTACATAATATTGAACATTCCAGGAAAGGGAGGTTAATTGTAACGGGTAAGTAGCAGAAGAAGGTCCTTCAATCCTGGATTGGACGAGCCACTTTGTCTGATATATTATGATTGAGCACAGAACAAAGTGATGGTGATCAACAATGCCATAGTAGAAAATATTGTTATAGAAGCTTCAGTGGTCTTTAGGAGAAGCCTTTGTTATCTCTAGGGATATGTTCATAAGATTGTGATGAAACCTTGATGTGCCAGTTCAAGACAAATGAAGAAGAAAAACTTAAGTTGTGGGGGAGAAGTAAAAAAACATTGGAAGGCATGGTTTGAGAGGGGATTGTTAAGACGGTAGAGACAGCCAATTTGAATTTTCCAGCTGTGAGCTCATAAAAGATTGAAAGCAAGTTAAGATTCATTGTTGATTTGTGCAGTTTAAATCAGAACATAAGAAGATATTTTCGACGTTTGCTTTAAAAAGATGTACCATTAGGTACATTTGCCCAAGGATTCCAGGCCCCTCACTTCATTCATAAACAAGGAAGGCATGTTCCAATTCACATGGATGCCATTTGGCTTGTCAGCAGCCATGAATGTCTTTCAAAGAATGATGACAGAGGTCTTCAGGGATATTGATCATTTAATTTATTTTAAGGATGATATACTTGTGTTGGACAAGACTGTAGAACAACATAATTTAACATTCAAGCACACGTTTGACAGAATGGTGGCGGCACTGGTGGGAAAGCTTAAGGAAGGAAAAGTGTAGTTTTCTGGTGGAGGAGATCAAGCAGTTAGGTTCCTTGCTTTCTGCAGAAGGTGCACGGCGTGAAATTGGTTTACTTAAGGCCATAAGGATAACTCCCCTACCTTGAGACAAGGACCAGTTGAGGTAATTTTTAAGCCTAGTATAATAGTATGACAAATTCCTGGATAGTTTTGCCGATAAACAAAGGTGCTCTTGAGGAAAGGCTGCAGTTTCAATTGGGAAGAATGTTAGCAACAGTCTTATGAAAACTGAATGATGAAATCTGTTTGGAAGGAATTCTATTTCATTTGGATACTAAATTGAGAACAATCGTGCAATCGATGCCTGGCTGCAGCACTTTCGGGAATGTTGCCTCAGAATGATGCACAGGAAGAGTGACAGAACTGGGCTTATGTGCCTCCATTGTCTGATGCATGTGGAACAGAATTATTCCTTGATAATGAAGAGTACTTTGGACCAATCACGAGCCACTAATCAAGTTGTTGTAATTAGGGGTCAGAGTTGGTGATGAAGGAGAGAAGGGCAGGAAAAGTCCCTACAAAGTTAGTTATGTTAATGGAACATCTCCAAGAATACTGATAAACATTTGAGCATATTTTTGGTTTGTTCCTGTCTTCCACTGAAGTAGGAAGTGATAAATGGTGATGAGGTTCAAGCTAAAGAAAGGAAGCGCTGTTGCTAATGCAGGTTACTGAATAGCATGGTTGTGCTGTGACAATGCCGGGTGGGACAGTGAGATTGAGTGTGATGCTATTTTGAGTGATGTGGTCCAACTAATCCAGAAGCGTGACAAGAACGAAAGTGGGTGCTGCTTCTCTTGAGACCATTTTTTAAAGTTATGGGTGAATTTGATTAGGTAAGGCGTTGACCAAGAAGAAAGTGAAAGTGGAACTCAGCTGGCCAAGCATGGATGACAGTGTGACATCATGCGTCGAACAATGCACTGAGTGAAAAGTGAGTCTAAGAAGGCTCACAGTAAGCCATCAAGAACACGTGGCTGAAATATGTAGGGGGGCGTGTCACTCCGTATGTGTCAATTTCATTGGTCCGTTATCATGTGTCAAGAGAGAATTGAGGTTGGGTTGGTGTTGTTGCATGTCCAGCCTAAATGGTTGGTTGTGAGTTTCAGTTACAAAATAACTACAAGTGCAACGATTGGAGGTTTGGAGGAGATTTTTAAAGAGGACGATTATCCTCCTGTGTTGATCAGGACAATGAAATACAATTGATCCCAGTGGAGATGAAGGACTATTTAACCATGTGTTTCATTATTCATTCTTGCACACTTCTTTACAATCCCCAAGCTAACAGAATTGTAGAAATATCTGACAGAATTTTGAAGGTGCCATTCAGATGGAACAGACCAGTAGATGTGATGTAGAATAGTTGGTTACAGCACTGAGGTCAACATGATGACTGGTAAATCTCATTTTGTGATTATGATGAGGGCAACCAAATTGGTCCTGGTATGAATGAAGGCTTTGATTCCAGGGAAAGACTAAAACACTGTATCAGTAAGGCCTGGCTGTGTTGATGTCCATAGGTGATTAAGTTAATATTGCACAAATATTTTAAATCATTGCAATATCAGCATATGGAGAATTAAACCATTAATAAAATGATCATAGCAAAAATCAAATCGTAATTAACTTTTTAATCCTCAGATACAGTTACCATATTTAACACTGTATCAATAATTTAAAAAAAGGCATCCGTTAATTGAGAATCATCACAACGTAAATATGCTTTCACTGCTTCACTACATTTATTGATGTTTAGGCGAAGAAAGACCAGTCTTAAACATTTCTTCTTCAGTATTGTCAATTTGCTACAATACATATTTTATGAAGTAAAGATTCTTCATTAGCTGTGCAAATTCTGCATGTAATGCCAGTTTTGCCTTTTAGGCAGCCGTATAGAAAACTTCTTATTGGCAGCAAACAGAACCTTGCTCTAATTAACCTTCTCTTCTTCTCTCGGTGGTAGTTCCCAGTACTTCACCTTTCCTTGTTTGCATACTTGCTTAACATCATTCAACTGTACTTCTTTTGTTTCAAAACAGAATGATCTTCGAAAAACGGTATGTTGTTCTTGTTTTCATGCACTTTTTTGTTTGCTATGGTGGTGAAGCTTCATGAAGCTTTAAGCTGCAAGACTTTAGTGAGTCCTTCAGGATTAACCCCAAGGATTCGTGTTGGATGTATTAATAATTACTTGTCACACCGAATATTTTATTGTTCCCTCTGGGGATTCTCAGATGTTTGTGTACTGGACGACACAAAAGGCCTTAAGGATTTAGGTCAAAGTAAAAACCTGCAGGCGTTGGCATGGGATTGACAGTGGCTTAAGAGGAATGCTGGAGTGGTGGCAATAGTTTTTTTGATTGTTGAACAGTATGATAAATTCATCCACCAGCTGGAACAAGGAGATCAGAGGACTCCACCATATTTACAAGAAAATGTAGAATAATGTTTAGATCCTTATGGCTATAGTTCTTGTTGCTTATTGTTGTTAGCTTTGCTCCATTTTTTCTACATGATGTGTTGTTGTTGAGGGAAGAAGATAGGCTATGCCTTTTAGGCAAAGTTCTCGTTATGTCTTGAGGGTGGAAATTCTGTTCTTAGATAGTTAATCTCTGCCTGGCGAGGAAGGGTCAGGCTCTCTTCGTCGTCTGCAATAAAATGTCAGGTTTTTTTCCTTCTTGGCCTCTATAGACTTCATCACAGTTACCAGAATATTCCTTTTTTTTAATAAAACTAGAGCAAGAAGCTTCAGGTACTGCACCTTTCAGAGACTTGGGAGAGGCCCCAGTATTCCTATTAACTAGAACGAGAAACCAAAATTCCTTGGAGTCTCCTTTTTGAAATGGCTTATCAAAGGAAAAAAATGGGGCATCAATTGTAACTGAACTGATTTGCTTGGAATTGACAAGATGGTCCATTCTATGACTTGTGAATGTATTGTTTCCGCTCCAATCAATTCCCAACTTGAATTGTATTTTTTTAACTAACATTTTTATGTAGTGATATGTTTATTTTAATGAAATGTATGTAAAGTATGCATTGCTCTTTTATGGCATTTAAGCCGAAATAAAGAATTTAAATGAAATGAAATGGCTTCAACATTTTCTCCCAATTTATCAAGCAATTATTTTCTATTCTCAACAGTCTATACTTTACTCTTGCTGTCTTAAATGTCTGATACTGAATTATGATTAGTTATTTTATTCTGGTGCCTAGTCCAGGCCAGTGTTTTAATGAAAAATCATCCTGGCTTCACTGATTTTTGATTATTAAACTGGCGTCCTAGTGGTATCACACCGATGTGCATAAAGAGTTACAATGATACAGTTTACTACCAAGGTAACTAGACTGTCATATCAACCCAAGGAGATGTTGTCTTAATTTGGCAGAACTACATTTTCTAATTGAAGATTAGTTCCATTGTTTCCTAAGCCACCAGGCCTTGAAGTTCTTCACAATCAGAAGCTAGCCTACAGATACCCCTAACCCAAGGGCGTTGAAATGTTTAGATAACATCTAGCTCATATTAGGATATAGTACATTCTGTCTCTGAAATTTGAATCTTCCTTCTAGAGGAAAGCCAGGGCACTGTCATACATTGTACTAAAGGCCCCCCTACACCCCCAACTTACCTTAAAAGCTTGGTAAAAGCATGCGTTGTAAAAACATACACATTGTAAAAACATGCATGCTACAAAGTGCATGGGAAAGGCATAACGTAGTAAAAACCTCATTGTAAAGGCTGTTTCACAACTCTCATGGCATGATATTGTCCCATTGTTTCTAATGACAGCTGTTTTGCCGAACCAAACTTCACAACAGTTCCTTGAGCCGGTTTTTCCCAATTTGTAATGCATTTCCATTTTAAGACTTTGATCAAGTTATTGATTATATTTAAGTCGTAACTACACATGAGCTAGCCCTTGACTACTTCACTAAGCTTTAGAAATGATGCAAGAAGGTTTTGGAGGACCACGTTTGCCTCTCGGACACAGCACCCAATATTGTGGTCAGTAGGGAACACATGCAGTCTCAACTTGTATTCATCTACTTCGGTCTGGCACCAGAATATTGTAGAGTATAGTCTGACATTAATATCTTGTCCTAAATATTGTGTACTAAAATATCACCCCACTAAAGTTAATCATAGGAACTCTACACCAAGCAGGACAATATTAATGTAATCAATATACAGGACACAATATTCATGTGAAATTAATTTTTTGATCCGCTATTCTGAAATATAAACATATCCTGTAGGATCTAGTTGAAAATCCAAGATATGCCCCTGTAGTGGAAACATGTCCATTTGGATTCTTTTGGTGGAATGTTTATTATGCAAATGAACATATTCAAGTACTAAATACCATCTGTTGCTCTGGTACAATGGAACTCCCTTCACCTGCCATTCTCCACATATGTGCATAAGCTTTTTGTGGAATGTTTTATTCGCATGTTTCATATTATTAAACAATAATTTAAGGTTTGCTGTGGTAACTAATTTAGGAGTCTGAGGGCAGAAAGTGGTTACTGGACTCACATTGAAACAATCAGAGCCTTTTATTACTTTGTTCTAGGGTGAACCTTTCTATTGCACCAAAAACTGAGCACCAAGTAGATTCCTTTAGCACTTCCCCCTCAGGGTAGCAATGGCAATTGGTACTCAACATACATACTAAGTCCTCAACATGCATCAGGCAACAATAAAAACATCGTGCTTAATCCAATATAACTTTAAAAAGAACAGCATTTTAATGGCAACACACACAATGGAGAAATACTTTACATTACAAACAGAGGCTTTCATTAACCCCTTCGCTGCGGATGACAAAGCCAGCTCGTCATGGGCGTTACCTGCGCTACGCGGATGACAAGCTGGCTTTGTCACAAACCGCGCGATTTTCAAATTTCAGCGCACAGCGGGAAAACCCGTAGCGCGCATGCGGTTAAGGGTTCTAATGTGAAATACTGTCTACTGTAACCTAGGGACAGTCTCTTGTGATAATGAGCATTGGGCCTTGGCCCTTTGCAGGAAGCTCCGAGGGAAAATTGGGGGTAGCTCTAGTGTTCTCTTTCAAGATCATGGTCTCAGCACCTACAACAAATTTGCACTCTTCTTCCCTCAGTTGAGTGCAATGCCACAATACCTCTCTGTTGTTAGTGGAGGGTTTGTGATGTGCTTTTGAAGCAAGCAGACCCCCTCCAGATGGTGTGCGCTCTGCACAGTTCACAGTGCGAGGATTTTGCGGTTCTTGCTCCAACCTAGCAAGTGGGGTTGTGCTTCACACCATGGGTGCCAGAGCCTGCGACCTCAGGTAAGTTGCACCACTGCCAACACCAGTCAAAAGTATGTTGTGCTTTTAGTTATGGAGACCTTCCTACTTGAGCCTTCCTCAGGCATACACAAACCCCTGCCACCACACAAGCTAGGTGCCCTCCCCTAGAATCAGCAGTGTACACGCTCTGCAGACGCAGTCTCCTTTTGCGGTGTTAGTCTTTTTAAACTTGTTGATTTTCCCAAGTCGACCACAGCAATCAGTCAGTGGTACGCAAGTGCTCTAGACACTTTTTGGTGCTAGTTGAAGGAGAAAAATTCACCCTCTCGAATTCCAAAACATTCTCAGACGTCTCTACAATTGCTTATGCTATGGAGACACTTAGGGGCTTGTAGACCTCACCCATAGCACAGTGGTGCGGGTCTAGCAGCATGTCCCAGATGCAGCTTCAATTCCTCTCCCCAAACTCCTTCACAGCCCTCTCTTTTCAGGGTAAGGGAACCTCCAATGTCCCTCCTCAGCAGTCTTTCCCTCCAGGTAGGGTCAGGCAGCACCTCTTGGCAGAATAGTCCAGATTTTCCAGGTTACTGGTCTCAAGCAGGACAAGATGAGTTGGCATTCTTTACCTCAATCATGGAGCTCAAAGGGATCTCCCACTCACCACTGGTGTTATACCAACAGTGTGGCCACAGACAGATGCCATATGCTTTCCAGATGCATCCTGTACACACTCAAGCAATGTACAAGCAAGCACAAGACATCCTTGTCTCACTGGATGGGAAAAGGAACCGGTTGCAGGTGACTGGCAGAAAACAAAATAAAGGAAAAGTGGAGAGGGTGAAAAGCCTTCTCCCCAGCAGGCAACGGTTGACTACTATTATCATTCTGTATGTTCCTCTGCCAGTTCTCTACAGCCTGGTGATGGAAGATTTATCATACTCACTAAAAGTGGGTGCAAGTAGCTTGCTTGCCCCTTGAACCGCAGAGCTCGCTCTGGGTCTCACTCCATATCAAGACAAGGCGTCAGTGCAGATGCATGACTGTCATGAGGTGATAGCCAAAAACACTACAGCCTGCTCTGGGGACTTCTACAGAGGGGCGGATTCTCCCCCAAACCATGCAGGGGACCTACGTGTCAACGGGTGCCATAACTACCTCAGAATAACAACATAAAACACTTAAACAGGTACCTGGTTTGGTATACTGCCAGCGAAATGGTAAAAAATAAACACACCCTTACCAATTAAAAAGCACAGCATTTTTAATCTTCATTCGACTTTGATACCAAAATGTATCCTCATTGATCTTAAATTTTACATTGATGTTAGTCTAGGTGAATGTGTAGTGCTTAGACTTGGATTATGAAGCACTGTGTAAACAAGGATATGGCCCGGGTTTCTGCTTTTTTTAATGGCTTTTCTTATAGTGAGGGCGTCTCAATGTTACGTTTCTATCTCATATCACCCGTATCTCTTGCTTGAGCTCTTTGCGTGTAGTTGAACCTCTGCATTGTTCACGGTTGTGCAACATGCGTGCACAGTATTAACACACACTATAAGCCAAAGATCCTACACGCGTCGGATGTCTTCTTTCTCCCCTCTTCATGTGTCCCCTACAGCCCCCTTTCTCCTCCAAAGGACACGCATGTGTGGTGATCTTGTGAACGTTTGTTCTCGCAGATCTTGGCACCCCTTTGGTCCTCGCGGATGCGAGTAATGAAGGCGAGAGCTCTGCTCCTTTTCAAGACTTGGCCAGCGAAGGAAGATGTGAGCAGATGTTAGTAGTTTATCATTCATTGCTGTCTGGGGAGTGCTGAGCTGTAGCTGTAACCCATCATTTCATAGAAACATCTCCTCGGTTTTGACAGGCGAATGCTGACTTTGACAAATTGCTGGCATGTTGAAAACTTTCAGAGATTTCCTGGATGTTAGCATGAGTCACCGAACTCGGCGGCTTCATTTATTTTTAGGTTGTCTTCATATTTTTTTGTAGAGTATGTGCTGGCAGCAGGAGGCTGCTGATTGACATCCGTGGTAGGTGATGCTCGATATACAGTCCAGGGAAAGGATAGCTCCTTCCATGGCACTGTAGGGCTTTTAGGAGGATTGTCTGGTAGAAATGTTAGAGGGACGATCATTCTACAGCACCATTCGTTCCTTTCCCTCTCTTTGGCCTCACATCCCACTTCTCGCGGGAGGAGAATTGACTGCACCCTCCTTGCCAGGGCACAAGTCGTAAAAAAAGAAGTGGGGGGGACGCTGTCACCGGAAGTGACGTCACAACAGGAAGTGACGTCACGAAAGGTGCTGAGCTCCTCGTCCCAGAGAGGCCAAAGAGTGAAGTCCAGCTGTTTGCAGGGGGGATGACGTCCACCCGGTAAAATAAGTGTGGGGACGCCGTCCACCTGCGTGGTACCCCGACTCGAGCCCTGCTCCTTGCCCTTTAAGGCAGCGACTATGCCTCTGGGATGGTACCACAATATCGTGGCCTAAATATTGTCTGACAAGAATATTGTGTCCTAAATATGCTATACACAAATATTGCCCCGTGGGACTTAAAAAAAGAAAATCCTCATCTAGATCACAATATTTATGTTAGACGCCATTTTTGTTATCAATATTCTGATATACAGTCCTTTCTTTGGAGGAGACATGACCACTGCTTGATGAGGAGGGGACACACTTTATTACGATGAGATTTCTGCTCATTCTCTGTTGGTACAATATGTGGTTGGTGAGCGCACCTAGCTTTCCGAGACCACTTAGTTTTCGGCCTCTGTTGTTTGGAGGGTAAAACATTTCTCCTCAATACGGAGTGGAAATTTAATTATTTCAAAGGAAAACATAATATTCTCTCAAAAGGAATACTCAGCAAATTCAGGAGCTTTTGATATGTTTTCCACGGCTACGCAGGATCCAAAACAATTTTGCTGAATCATAGAATCCTATTTCTTTCTTTCTACAAAAGCAGATATCAAACAGAGAAGTATGGGCTTGCTCTCTTTATATTTCATTTGAGCTGATATTTTGTAAAAAAAAACTGTTGTTATGGTTGTTTCCAAGACTGCTACTTTAGTCCAAATTAATTTTTCCATTGTGCGGATTTTTTTAAACAATTTTCTCTAATTGGCAGAACATTTGTGACAGGGCTATTTTTTATCTCTGAGGTAGGAGTTTAATGTTCTAATTTTTCCTGCCAGTGTTTTGCTTACATATTTTGTTTCATTTACCAAGTATGTTCAAGTGTTTTTTTAATACATACACTTTCACCAACCCACCAGTCACCTATGCTCTGGCTCACTCGCACACATTCCCTGTATCTGCAAAAGCAAAACTGGTGGTACATCATTCTCCTTCATCACATTCAAGACATGGAACACCCTCCTCACTTCTCGAGTTTTGCAAAAGCTGAAGACCTGGCTTTCATATAAGCAGGTTGGGCGCCTTAAACCTAAGCACCTGCCCAAACACCTGGATACCCTTTCGGGTGTCCAATGCAAATCAACATAACTAGGCTTTCCTGTTTTTAGTTTTTATTTTAGGAAAATTCTGATGGGGTTTTTTCCAATGTTTTCAAGTGGTTTCAATACCTTATAAAAAAAAGTGGTTATCAGTGGTTACACATTTTAGCGCCATTAGAAACAGAAACAGTGTTTTCTGGTGTTTATGGAATGTTTTTCTTTTATTATTGCTTGCTTTCTGCACTGATAGTGCATTGTATATCGACAGTGTATATGAGGTCCAAATACATATTTACAAATCAGACTTTTTGTAGTACACCATACAGTACATTTTCAGTGAGTCTTTGGTCATGCGTGCTCGCTCTTTCCTTCCCATGTAAATGTTTATCTATGAAAAGGCCTCCTGAACATTGACACTTGAGCCCAGCAATTCCAAAACAGCCAGTACACAATTTTCTAACTCTGGCCACTGACATAGCTTTCCATGACAATAGTGGTGTACATGAAGATTGAGATTCTCTGGGCAGATTCTGCAACAAATGCTTTGAACTGGGTGCATATGCCCTCAGAGTTATTGAAGCGGTCAAAAATGAAGCAGCACTTTTGAAAGTCCGGAGAAAATTGCCCTTTATGGAATGGATCTACAACTTGCGCATATTGTTTTTCCTCATGTAAAGCGCTCTGATACCTTCCGGTCTAGCCAGTGCTACATAAAACTTTTCAAATAAAATAAACAGTATCACTGTGAGGCTTCATTAACTTCAAATGGCATGGTTGGTGAAGGGACATTTCTATGCATCATTGCAGGCCATTTCTCATACATTGTAAAATAAAATATCCTGAATTGCTCTTCAACATGCATTTGCTTACTACGTGGCAAGCACTCTAACGTGAAATATGTTACAATGCCAAAGTCATTAAAAGTGTCGCCCAGCTTACTCTCAAGGAGATGTTTCACATCGCCAACAATTATGCTAAACACTTGGTAGACAGGGGTGTTTTCAGACGCTAGTTTTTTCAGTATGTCAACTGCAGCAGTCATGTTTTCCAGTAAAAATCTAAGAATGCAGTAGAGATTACTTTTTTCACACCACTGTCACTATGCGATCGAAAATCCTCACATTTCTTGCAATTGGCATCATCACTCAGCAAAAATTCTGTAAACGGTTGCCATATGGATAATATAGCATTCACGGCCTCTAGGATGGAGAACCACCAGCTAAATAATACAGTTTGGATGACTCTTTCTTTGATGCCACACAAAGCCCAAAATTCAAAATATTTGTCTTTTAGTTCCCATACATAACAAAACAGTGCACCAGAATGTACTATAAAATCAATAGCATTCTTCATTAACACTGAACATTATAAAGATGCTTTCAGCATACCATATAGCATGTGGCAAGGATCTCTTACAGGGAAGCACTTTAGCTCAGGTATCGACTTTGACAGGTCATCACACGTTTTCATATACATAGCTGAATCACTGCAAATACAAACAATATCCCTCAACTCTGTGTTGAACTTTGTAAGAACCTTTTGCAGCAGCATTCCAAGTGACACTAGGTTCCATGTTTTCCAAATGTCTGGGGTCATATTTTCACCACTATCCCAGATTCTTGGTGCTAGCACTCTTTTAACATATACCTGTCGTTACACCTTGCATTAAATGTTGAAAGCCTGGGGCGTTTGGCAATTCACCTACTATCAATACCGACTCACTAGAAGAGTGGGCTGATGTATCAAGGGGTTTTACCAATTCTCTGTGGGTAAATGTGATGGTACATTTTGGGAAAATTCTTATGAAACCAGCCATTTTATCAGTTGGTGAAAGAATCAAACATAGCCAAAATATCAAGTATGATTTTAATTCCTGATTCTCTACAGTGTTTAAAATAATTAAATAAGAACTAAAACGTGCTTCTAAACCCAGCATCTTTAGACCAAAGAGCACAAAACTGAAAAAAGCAAAAGGAAGAAGAAACAATATTTTAGTGACATACCTAAACAACAAAACTCAAGCAGAGTAATGTTAACATAGTCTTTATTGCTGCTTTTATATAACAAAGTTACATTCTATTGGACCTTTCAGGAAGAAATAAAAATGACTCTTTCACTCTCTCTTTCATTTCTTTAAATGGTATTTAGTTTGTGGCTGTGCAGGTGTTTTTTCAGTGTTTATATGTTTACACTGATGAGTGCTATTTCCCTTTCTGTGGGGTATTATCAGTTTTTATATGTTTAAACCTAAACAGGATAGCCTAAACACACCATAACAAGTCCGTGATTATCCTTTTCAGAATGACAAAAGGTTTCAAATTTGCAAAGGAATATGTCTGTTCTGTGTGCCTTTACTGCATCACTCTACTCACGACAGGCTTTGCAGCAGTTCAAAGTCAGGATATCACTGTAGAATGGAGGATGAAGCTTTTGATCACAATATAAGAAGTGAGTTATTGGTCCATTGGCTTTTCATAATCAAGCTGCAGCCTTTAGCTGCAACTAAGTTATCAGAAGCAGATCTCAAGTTAATTACTTATCCTTCTCTTTCAGAACTGACTCAACAAGGCCATCCATCTTTTTGTTACTATTCTAACCAAGAGTGCCTTCCCTTATATTTTAGGATGCTGCTCAGCCTCTTATTCTCCCTCAAATTGTTATTGCCACATGATCCAAACCGGTTGAGAGGAGTTTGGACTTCATTCTATATATTGATTGTCTCAGTTCACAGGGGATCATTTGATCTTGTTGCCTATGTCAACACAGAGACAACACTCAAAAGCGGTAACATATCACTGAGGCCCAGGCAGATGTCCTTCCAGGCCTGGAGGGAGTGCAACCTGTACATAAACATAAGATTTATCACTCTTGAGCAAACACAGGATCATTTTGTTCTATGACTAATCCAATGGCGAGATGGCGTACCCAGACCACTCGATCTGGAGCACATTCCCGGAAGTCTTAGCCAACCACATGACAGTGTGTTGATTGCTGGATATGACAGGCTGTAGTAAATTAATTGAAATATTATGGGCCAGATGAACGACTGATTTTTGCATGCGCAAATGAGTTTTAGACCCATTTGCGCGTGCAAATAACCTGTGGCCCATGTACTATCGCTATTTTGCGAGTCGCTAATTAAATAGCGACTCACAAAATAGGGTTAGCGACTCACTATTAGGAAGGGGTGTTCCGAGGGCATCCCTTCCTAATAGCAAGTCTGAACCTCATGTAAGAATGTTTTGCAACCACGGTCACAAAAAACTTGCAGTTTAACATCCTCTTCAAGAGAGTGGTAAACCATTCGCAAACCGGAAGAGGTCCCCAAGGGACCCCTTACTCTTTGTGAATGAGTGCTCAATTTTTTTTTTCAGAGCAGGCAGTGGTCCCAGAGACCACTACTTGCCCTTAAAAAATTAAACAAAAACGTTACATTTTTTTTAACGCATCCCATTTTCCTTTAAGGAAAATGGGGTCCATTAAAAAAAACTGCTTTATTTGAAATCAGTCCGAGACATAGAGGTCTGCTGACCCCAGCAGGCCACCATCCCTGGGAGTGCCATCCATTCCCAATGGGGTCGCAAATTGTGACAGCCTCATTAATATGCATGAGGCATGCACTTTGCGACCCCATTGGGAATCACAATCAGTGTCTCAGACACTGTTGTACACTGGCAATTGCGACTCACAATTTGCGACTTGCAATTTGGCACAATTTGCGAGTCGCAATTGAAAATGGTCGTACATCTGGCCCTTCATGTGGCATTGGTACAGGACAGAGGAGGAGACATGAGTAGGGCCAAAGAACATTTGGCGACTGATTGCTCTGACGCCCTGACACCATCAGACTGGAAGAAGGCGAGCAAGCAGGTCAAGTGCATCTCCCCCAGTGCTCGCTTCAAACTTGTACAATTTCACTATTTACACAGAACAAAGCTCATGCCCTGTAAGCCTGCCCAGATTTATCCAGGGAGACCTTCCCTCTGTGGCCCGTGTGGTGCGGTGGACACTGATTTCTTACACATGACATGGGTGTGTCCCAATATTGCTGAGTTTTGAAAAGAGGAGGTGAGAGCCCTGAAGGAGATGATAGGGCTGTCTATAAGTTCAATTGTAAGGGTTTTTTTGAGCATATGTTCTTGGGGAAGAAATGTAAATTTAAATTCCGAATGTGGGCATTGGTCACTATATTGGCAAAGAAATGGATTGCCATATAAGGGGTCTCCCCGGAAACTCTGGAGCTGAACTGATGGAAAAGGGACTTGTCAGAATGAGCCCTAGTAGAGAAAGAATGTATGAAACAATACCACCTCAGAGATTAATTGATGGACACATTGAGGAGTTGGGACATATTCTTCCTTTAGGCTCACATTGAAAATAGAGGACGGTGAATTGGACAGTGCTGTCTCTTATGTGTTTTCGGGTGTGTCCCTCTGCTGGCATAACTTTGCTATTTTAGCTACAGACTTTTGCTATGCTCTAACCCTGTATATAGTATACCTATTATTAAACAAAAATTAAAGATTTTAAAAAAATGCATAGAGGCCATTTGTGGAAAGACAAACTGCAAACCCAGACATCAGTGTTATACCTTTTGGAGGTTTTAAAGACCCCAAAGAGCTGTCAAAGTACACTTACATTCGTTCCCCAGATCTTAGACCCAAGTCTGTTAATATATTTTATTTTAGCCTTTACAAAACCTTGTGCCTCCTTGCAAAATAAATGGTAAAGATCTGCACACTTTTGTGCTGAGATCAATCTGCTGATAATTTCAAGGTGGCTGCAGTTAAGCAAAATGTTAATTCTGGTGAACCTTCTTTGGCACTACGTCCTGGTTGGGAGAGAAAAGTATAAAGCAGACCATTTTGGTAGGACAAATCAGTGCCGCGCGGACAGTGATCTTGAGGGAAGTCAATAGTGTTTTCTGCTGCTTCAACAGACTGCAAAGTGTCAAAATATCGAGGCTGATCAAGTTCTGCCCGAATGGTTAATGATCCCCGGGATTAAGTTTTGTTGACACATGATAGAGAAGCATCCAGCTGTGCATTAGGAGAGAGGACACCCACTTCTTCTTTTAGGAGTGATGCTTGTAGGCTTTACTTTTGAACCTGAACTTGCAGAAAAAACATCTCAGGACCCATCTCTATGGTTTAAATGCCTTCGCCGCAGTCAAGGTTGACTTCGGATACAGGACACCTACGGGTAACACTGTGGTCCATAAGTTACTCCATGGTAAAAGTACTCTACATGAGATCACAAATCATTTAATCAAACACAGAGGTGGGCATCCTAAGAAGCCACGTGCTAGTGAGTAGCAGTAAAACATGTATATTTGACCTTTAATATAAAATAGCCATCAAACAGATCCAATAGCACCATTTCCAAAATAAAAGAAATAATAAGGCAACAGTAATAGAAATATTGAAAACAAATGATACCATTCGTAAACCGGTATTCATTCTGTATGATGGACACTTTTATTAAAAGGCACGTTAACAACATGGATACTTCATTAAATATCAGCATGCCCACATTCTGCATATCCAAGGCATTAGCAAACCTAGTGCAAATTCTCTTATACCTGCTAATGCCTACTTATCATTCTTACAGCTTTCTATAACTCACTAGTTATTTGAGAAAGATGTTGGGCATCTGCTAAAATGCAGAGAAAAAATATTTCTAAGCAATATCAGAAATAGTAGGGCCGGTCTACTATTCAAAAAATCAGTTTCAGCTATCCAGGTCTTAACTTACAATAGTTTGCAGAAACTTAAACCGTACACAGGAGTCTCTGAAAATAATGCATCACACACCACATCTGTGAGACAGATTATGACAGTCAATGGTGTTAATTCTACAGGCTGCGAAGGGAAATACCTAAAAGCGACATCTAGTTTAGAGAGATGTCACATTCACATTACGGATCACTGGAAAAAATATTTTCAAGACCTGGTACATAATTAATTGAATGATATGAAAGAAATTTTGTTTCTTTTAATTCCTTAGACTCCTGCCAACAAGCCATCAGTAATAGTAGAGCATTATATAAAAAGGCCATTGCAGAAAGGAAAAAACAGCTTAAAGATGAAGCTTGGACACAACTCACTGATCCAGCCACATTAAAAAATAGTGGAGAATTCTGGAGGATTGTCAACCAACCCCTACTCACAGGGGAGGATAACTCCCCCCTAGAAACTAATATCCCTGATGAGGGTTGGATTAAACACTTCAGAGACATCTATTCAGACCACCATAACGCTGAAAACAGGGCACAGGAAGCGAATATCATTCCAATAGGGAATCATTTGCATTTTGAAGTTGAGGAAGTATTATCTGCTATTGATTGTACCCTGAATAAAAAGGCACCGGGACCAGATGGTGTTCCTGCTGATGCCTTTAAATGCTTCCCTAACTTCTGGTCAAGATTGCTTTGCAGGGTCTTTAATGCTTTAAACCGTGACAATATTCCCAAGTCATGGAAAACATCAATAATTATTCCTGTTTTGAAAAAAGGAAATAGGCAGAATCCTGCATGCTATAGGCCAATTTCACTGATAGATTCCTCAGTTAAGATTCTTGGGAGAGTCATATTAGTGAAATTGAACGAATGGGCCACTGAGAACAACATCTTGAGTAATGTGCAATATGGGTTTAGACCCAAAAGAAGTACCCTGGATCAGTGTCTTAATCTCCACTTGCTGATCGAGAAATACACCCGGGCTAAGGATGGGTCCATGTACCTTGGGTTCATGGACCTCTCCTCTGCGTTTGATATGGTCAACAGAACTAAGCTCTGGCTAAAATTACTTGAAATGGGCCTGGATAGATCCATAGTTAATTTATTGGCTGACCTTCATTCTGGCCTTACCGCTAAAATTAGAGTATCCACGAATGGAAGGTGCACAGATGTTTTTGCGTCTGAAAAGGGAGTCAGACAGGGTTGTATACTGGCACCACTGTTGTTCACGTTATATGTGAACGCCCTGGAGCCTGCCCTCAGGGGCGTTACAAGCGACATCCCACGTGCAGGGGAACAGGGAATACCAGTTCTCCTTTACGCGGACGACGCGGTTCTTCTTGCTCGCACTGGGGTGGGGCTTCAACGACTCCTGGATGCTTTTGAATCCTTTATGGGCTCACTTGACCTGAAAATAAACGCGAAAAAATCACAGGTTATGCTCATGGGCATGGCCTCAAGGAAACCTTTTCATAAAACCTTTTTCTGTGGGCAGGAAAAGCTTGCACGCGTCTCCTCTTTTCCCTACCTGGGGATCACCTTTGACGAGAAAGGTAGCTGGGGTCCTCATGTTAAAAGCAGAGCAGCCATGCTGGCCAGGACATCTGCTGCCCTCCATGGGTTTTCTAAAAAACTGGGGGGCAGGCCAATTGCAGCTGTCAGTAAAATATACAAAGCTAAATGCATTTCAGTTGCATCATATGGTGGCTCATTGTGGGGACATAGGGGAGTGGAACCCATACAGACAATGGAAAATAAATTTTTTAGATCTGTTTTGGGTGTCCCACAGTCAACCCCGTCCTATACCGTTCATATGGAATTGGGGGAAGGCTACATCTCAGATCTGATTAGAATAGCACCTTTAATCGCCTGGCTTAGGATGTGGCTTAATACAGAAATTCCCCTAAATCATATCATAATGAGGGACTGTTTGACCCTAGATAACGTACACAGGATTAGGTGGTTGATGTATATTAAGGATAGTTTTTCAAGGTTGGGGAGGCCTGAACTTTACTCTGTTATTGACTCTATAACATCCAAAGACATTGTTTACACCAAAGTGGCAATGAAGGAGCTCCTATCCCTGGAGAGGGAAGAAACTGAGCTGAAGAAACCCTGTGTCAGGGCCAGCTTATTGTTGACTATACCCAACGGTCCTGACAGTTACCTTAATGTGGTGACCCATCCCTACCACAGGTTTATTTTAACTCGTTTTCGATTTAATTTAATACATTTTAACTTGCGTTTTTATCCCGTTTGGAGTACCCCTGAAAAGGCACCGCCCTGTTCCTGCGATCATTTCTCTGAGCAAAGTACTATGCACTTTATAATGTTCTGTAGTTATTACAATGAAGCTCGGAGATTGTTTCTCGTACCTATACTCAAGGAAGCAGGATTTATTTTAGTCAGACCTGCTCTTATTTATTTGCAAATGTTACAAACTCCCAGGATTATGTTTCATATGGCTAGTTTCCTGGTGAGAGCTATAAGAAGCAGGAATATCAGACTTAAAAACGCGTCTACCTCCCTTTGTAGTATAGACCAGCACACTAGTTAGTCTGTTTGCTGGTGACCTTTGGGTCAGTATTTTTTAGAAAGCACTGTAACAGGGTTAGTAGTTGCCCGTTCTAAACATTCTGTTGGGGACATCCTTAGTATCGCACTTTAGCACCTTGCACTTTAGCACTTTGCACTTTGTATCAATTTTATAGTTATAAAATGTAACATGGTGCATGTTGGTTTTTTAACATGTTAATCCTAAATTGTTTTTAACTGTTCTTAACGTATTTGTTGTCTGTAACTTTGTGTATATATTTGCCATTGTCTTTGTATGATATTAAGTTATCGCAATAAAGTATTTTGACTGACTGACTGAAGCCAAAAACAATTCATAACCTATGAACTTCTCTTCCTGTTAATTTATCAAGTATCGAAAAAGTACCCAGAGATTCCCACTGAAGAAAATGTATCAGTTTAAAAAAAACAAAGAATGCAACAAAACTATTCAATATTAAGCACCTCTTCTATAAAGTTCTTTAATTGCTTCAAATCTAGTGCTTAAAATTAAGTGATGCAATAGCAATGAAATCCTGGATGTATACAAGGGCAACCTCTTAAATGATGCATAGGGTACTTAGTGGTTACTGGAGGAAAACTCTGGATCTTGTTCAATAACATATCCTCCAAGTCACAGAATCTAAATTCTGATGTTTCCAGTCCTTATATCTTATTGGTGCCATTTACCCACAAACAAACATTTTTTTTTAACTTGACATACCAAAACTTCACAATTTGACTTGTTATTTGGGGAATACCTTTTTGATCAGCTGGTACAAGAAATGTTCTTCATAACTTTCATAGATCCCAGTGACCAGATCTAAAATCCAAACATTCAAACCGATGTAAGCAACATTAATATTGATTGCATCTCTATGGTTAACACAATTTTAGTTAGTCTCTCTCGCCTCTGTTCCACACCCAATCTATGGCCCACAGCCTGCAATTCAAATCTGCTGTTTGGAACCTCTGCCATCCTCCATCTTACATGCCATGTCACTGCAGCACATAAAAAATGGTTCACAGTATGGCTATGGACACTAGTGCCACACACACTCCATAAAAACATTCTCTTAACACACAAAACAGTACACTCATGTGACATCCATGTCCCACATGATAGGTGAAGGACTGGGTCAAAGGGGGCAGGCAGACCACTTTAAAAAGATGGAAGAGCCTTAAGACTGCCGTGCCGGAGGAGCTACGACGGCAAACAAGATGGCTGCTTCGGTTCCCGGCTCCGCCGACCTCTGTATACCTCCACAAGATCCTGTATGATAACCTGATCTTACACCCATCCTCTGCCTGGATGAAGTGTTCCTCATTCCGGTGGTGAAATCCCCAAGTTTTTATCGGTAGATTTCACAAACTTACACCGAGTTAAAGATCGTGGCCTGTTCCAGCGGTGAAGCAGGGGCCTCGAGTAACTGCATGACCAGGTTGCAGTGCAACAACATCGGCTGAGAGACCCTGGCAGGGTCCGGTCCATCGTAGTGGTGGCGATTGTTTTCCTTGCCCAGCGTCGAGAGAGAGGTGACTGCTGATCGTGTGTGGGGATCCACGTACAGCGGACCCGGTATAGATTCCTGCCGGGATTCGGCGGTTCGGGACCCCGGACTGCTGTGCTGTACCAGGTTTTCCCAGCTGTGGGTAACCACGAGTAGCCGTCCATGCTTGCCCTCTCATTATCCGGTTCGTCCCCCCCGAAAATGCCATATTCACCCGGGGAGTCGATTGTGCCTGCCACCGAACTTGATATCATGGATCGAGCGGCATCTGGGCTAACACTGCGATCAATATTGGCAGAACTTTGGGCGTTTCACGCGCAAATGTATGTGTTAACGACTAAAATGGATGCAAGTCTGACTCTGGTCGAGGTACCGGACCCTGCCCCACAGTTGAACCACCAAACAACAGCCACTCAAGCTGCGGCCATTTTGACTTCGTGCGAGGACCCCGTGTGGGACCGAGTAAGGATGTTAATATCGAATCCAACGGATGGCGCCCTGGAAGATGGTATCCTCGAGACCATGAGTGTATCATCGTACCTTTCATCATCATTGACTTTGGTGGTATCAAATGGCGTCCCCCCCCCGGAAACCTGTATTGTAAACTCTCCCCTCATCTTGTGGTTTTATCCCCCTTTTCTGGACGTTCTACGATTCTGGGGCAAGAAACATCGGGACAGTCCAGCTAGGAGAGGGGAATTTTCCGCGCGTGACATCCTCCTGGAGTTACTAGCTACATGGGGTAATGGATTGACTTTCGATGCTTTTCCTCTCGTCTATGACTTGTTTGTGTCCTCATGGGTTTCGTTAGGGAGGGTTTGTGTGCTGATTCGAAAGGGTCAAGGTTGAGTCCATTGAATTGGGATGGTTTGGAAAACTTGTTGTGGATGTTTGAATTGTAACCGTTTAATCATAGAGGCTGGGCGGTGTATCACGGTGCTCCTTATTGTCTTTTGAAAGAGTTGCTTTACCTCCGTCTTTTGCGGCAGGGGGTGTCTGTCTTTTGGCAGTGGAGCCAAGGGGCCGGGAACATTGTATGACTATGCCCTCCTCCACTCTTCTTCTTCTTCCTTCTTTTAGGGTTTAGGGTCAGGGGCGACAGCCACGCTGCTAGTGGGGTTAGGCTATAGCCATCGGCAGGGGTTCAGGGTGGGGGGTTGGAGGGAGGGGTTTTTATTTTTCCTTTTTTATTTTCTATGGCCTTTTTCTCCCTCCCCATATACTCCTTTAGGATCTGTAGGGTCTGTGCTTTATTTTGATTTCACTGTGATCTTAAATTAGTGTCCACGCTCCTCACGTTAGTCAAATTTTTGGGTGGGCGGGCCCTGAGAACTGGCGTTCACAAAATATATACTGTTTTTCTGTCTATACTGATATATAAGCATTAACGCCAGAGTTCCACGAATGACTGTTTCTACTTGCATATCCTGATTTCTTGGCCTGTCCCCCGTATCCTGTCGTTAGATTGTATGGCACCTGATCCGATCATTTAAATAATATAAAAAGAAGACCTGTACTATATCCTGTGATATATCACTGCGTTCTAATGCAAGATCCGTCCTGAATCGCTGCCGGACCTCAGGGTTGTCGGCTGAAGAGCTGTGTTGTGTTATGATAAATCGTGTTTTACTTCTGTTTAGCGGCCGGCCCCTGCAGTTGTAGGTCCATACTTGTACTTTATGAATGCTGCAATAAAGGTTTTTTTTTAAAAAAATGGAAGAGGCCTTTAGCCAGCTGTACTTCATTTGTACAGGGAAAAAAGGGCTGTCACCACTGTAAATGTTGTAGTTGCCACCAGTGTGAGACCTCTAGAGCCCGAGAGATCTGATGGAAGGTTCACCTGGAGACCTCCCCCAGAACACAGAGGTCCGCTCTGGCCCTCAATCCATGTCATAAAAATATCTCCAATGCATTATTGTGATGTGTGCTGAGGCCGGGGTCAAAAAAGCTACAGCTTGCTACAGTGAATTTGAGAAAGGGGCACACACTTAAGAGAAAGGAACCTTTCTTCATCTCAACAGGGAACTCACTTAGTCACAACAGCTCTATCTCATGTTACTAACTTCATCATCAGCGGGACGCACAATCACAGATACTCTTATTTTTTTTTACTGGACGTGTTGTTTGCACTTGACACGTAGATCATACATTTCCAGACCAGCCCATGGATGGGTCTCATTTTACCTGTCGCATTACCTTACTCTCTGCATCTGGGTGCTCATATCTGCTGGTCTTTACTTCGTACCTTGATCTCACATCTCAACCCTAAGGTTACTCGTTCAATCTGCAGATATCATTCTAGTCACGTTTTGCAAAAGATCCACTTTGGTACTGTACTATAATTCTGGAAGCATTGCCTGAGTACATCATTTCAGTTTATTTAACCATTGCCAGGAGAGGTGTGGCGTAGTAGCCAGAGCAGCTGACTCCGTAGCACGAGGCTCACGTTTCGATCCCCAGCGGTAGCTCAGCCCAGCACCATGTAAGTCTATGCAACAGCTCGCTTAATCTCCCCGACGGCTCGCAGCGCCTTGAGACCCTTAGGGGGGATTAGTCCACGCTTTACAAATACCAGGTTATTTATTATTTATTTATTTCTAATCACAGTCAATGATCCATTGCATTTGAGGGTTATCCCTCAGCAGGAACTTCGTTTGATTACTATCTCTTATGAGTGATTAGAATCGCCCCATGGTTGCCTAAAGTAGGCCTCACTTTCTATTAATCCTGGCTGATTAAACCCCTCTCTGATACTTGTTGATCTACTATTGGGAAACCTCCCTCCACCAGACCAACCCAGTGTCTGCTGCACAAGAGATGTCCTCACTCTCACACTTCGTGTCCATCCCTTAGGTCCACAACAGGGTCTTGACCTCCAAAGAAATCAAAGTGGTTCACTGAAACAGTGCGGAGTGCATAGTGCTGATGCATCACGCGCTTGCTGTTTCCACCATGTTTATTTTCGTCCCTGCTTGCAGTGCAACGTTCTGCTCTTCTTCACAAGCCTGTCACATGCTCCCCTTGCTGTTTTTAGGTTCTGTTTCTTAAATGTCTCGGGGGATTAGTACCTTTGAAGGCTTGCACTTGAGGGGGTGCGCTCAAAATTCATAATCCCCTGAGAAATGTGCCTAACAAAGCACGGATGTGCACAACGCTCCGGGACAGGCGTCTTCACCTTGTGGGGAGCAAGGCTGTGTGCGAAGAATTTCGATGCTTCGTGAAGGCAAATAACAAGCAAATTGGCCCATTGGGGAAATGAAGTGTTGTAAAATGACCAAGAGTGTGTTGTTAGATTATTAAAGTAACTGGTTGGTATTATCCTCTTTAACTCTTAAGACTGAGAGGAGGAAAGGGGGCTCCGAGGAAGTAATGGAGTGAGCAAAGGCTTTCCTCCAGGGAACCATTGAAATTAAGATTGTTTTTACCTCATTTTTGTTACTCATGCAACTTCCTCCCAAATATAATATGTATTGATTCCAAATTTAGGTTGTGAAATGTTGGCGCCATCTAGGCCTTCGGCAAACATATTCCAGAAGTGGAGCCTTAGGCACACAGCCATTTTGTGCCTGCAAAGCCTGTCATTCCAAAATCACAAGATTTGTGACGGCTAGATGATTTGTGTGTTAGGTACTCAACACATTTTCCAATTCAGTAATGAATCGCTGTTTGATAGGGATCCCTACTAAATAGCAAGTCGTTAAAGGTAGATATTCATGTTTTGTGACCGAAATCTGGTCACAAAACATTGACATTTTACTGATTCCTAAAGGCAGGTGTTAACCCATTCCCAAAAGGTAATGGTTCTCTTTGGGACCCTTTCCCCTTTCTGAATGTTAAAAAAAATGTTGGTGAGTAGGGAACAGTCCATAGGACCATTTCCAACTCTCAAACAAACAATCAATCTCAAAAACACTTTTCTTTTTAAATGCAGCATTAGTTAATTTAAGGAAAACAGGCAGCATTAAAAAAATGACTTCCTTTAAAATGTGATCACAGACATCGAGGTCAGCTCACCACAGCATTGGATGCCATCACAGGAATCACGATTCCTGTGATGGCATCCAATCGTAGAGAGCAACAAGTTATGACCTGTCACATGAATACTGATGAGGAAGTTTGGATTGCGACTGTAGGATCTGCTTTCATGGTTTCCCCCACTTTTTGCTAGTATCAGTATGTTTTTTTTGACTAGTCTGACTGGGATCCTGCTAATCAGGACCCCAATCACTGTGCTTCCTCCCTAAATTTGACATGGTAAGTACTTGGGTACCTCCACAATTGGCTACTGGTGTTCCCTTATAAGTCCCTAGTATATGGTACTAAGATACCCAGAGCATAGTTACACCAGGGTTCTACCATGGGCTGCTGCATGTGTAGTGCCACCCATGAGAGACCACTCAAACTGTGACTACAGGCCTGCCATTGCAGCCTGTGTAAGTTGGTGCTAGCACCACTAATGACAGATATAAGTATTTCTTATATCTGAGCTCACTACACTTAAAGCCTACGGTACCACTAAGGCAGGCCTTTCAATCCTGAAGGTAGAGTGCTGGGTGCTACAAACCTGGGAGTCGATTCTCCTGGCTTTGTGAGTGTGGACAGCCATTTCGATACATTTAGTGGCCATGTGTCATTACGCAATGCCTAACTATATAGTGGCTGTGCTGAACCTAGGCATGTGTGGTATCAAACATGTTGGAATCATACCCCAACACTGTTACCAGTGGTGGATGTATGATTCCATGCACTAGGGGGCTCCTCCGGGAAGCCCCCAGTACTCTTGATAACAACCTTACAGGTTCTGCTAGCAAGCTAGTACTGCTGCCGACCACAGACCTGATTCTGCTCTCCTGCTGCTGAGCTGAGCAGGGGAAGGTAGAACAATAGGTTTCCTACAACAGGGAGGTGTGACCACCTCCCAAACAGGACTTAGTGTGTTGGGCTGGGGAGGGGAGTTTGCCAGCAACACCAGACTGCTTTGAAGGGCACATTGGTGTCCTCTTTGAATAATACAGCCTGAGCCACTTCAGGGAGTCCTTGGCTCCCACTCTGGTTTGAAACTAGACAAAGGACATGGGAGTATCCTTTCCCTGTCTAGACCCTACTCTGGGAGGGTCACCTGAGTCATCCTAACCTTTTCCTAGGGTATTTAAAGGCTTACCTGCGGGTGTGTCCTCAGATTCATCATGGGAAAAGACTCAAGCCTGAAACCACGTCACTCTTCAACCATCTGGACACTTGGACTTTGCTGGACTTTGTCTGGACCCGTGACTGCATCAAGGAAGACTCCTGCTTCTCCTGAACTCACTGTTCTGCAAGTCTTCTTCATCATCTGTGCTGTGCTTCTTCCAGGATCTTCAACAGACCTGTGGGCATAATGGACACCCGAAGTAATCTCCCTTCGAGGGAAGAAGTCACTCCCCTGCATCTGCAGTCACTGCCACAAAGCTGACCGGTCTGCTGCTCCTGATGTCCCATTCACTTCAAAAGGCTCAGCATTACAGGAGGTAGCTCTGCAACTCCCTCGAGGACTGAATTGTCCTCTCAGGAAGTTTGAGCCCAGGGTCCCTCGCCAGAACTACTGGGACTAAACCCCTGTGCACCGCTTCTACGTGTCGTTGCCAAGGCTTGTTGGCTTAGTACTCCAGAGATCTTCAGGCTACAAGAACTTCAAATTCCAGCATCTTTACCTGCCAAGTACAGCGTCTCCACTACATCCTCTGCACCATGGGCCTTCCATTTTGGTGAGCTGCTCGAGGTCCTCTTGCAACTCCTGTGCCTTCCACCTGTGGGTCCTCCTGAGGGCTCCCATGCTTGCTTGAGGCCTGCTCTGTCTTCCCTGATTGTGGTGAGTCCCCTGGACCTTGCTGGTATCAACGTTGCTCCTTTTTCACTTTCAAGGCCTGTTGTAGATGCCAGGCTTGTTGGTGGTCCCGCCAAACACCGACCACCTGGTTTTCGACTTTCGATGTGGGACACCTCGAGCAAGTCTCCTGGTCTTCCTCAGCATCACCTGGTCCTCACAGCTGCAGCAACAAGGTCACCATCACTTCTGAACCCTCCGATATTGGTGGGAATTGCTCTTCCGTGGCTCCTGGTCACCTCCGAGTGGCATAGACTCTGTCCCCCCAGTTTGTAAGTTCTTCACTTCAAGAATCCACTCTTGGATTCCACCGGACTCTTGCACCGTCTTCGCCAGCGGCATCTCTTTATGAAGTCCTTCATTGTGGACTATGGTGGTTTCCGACATCAAATCGCACCTGTGCACCCGGCTTCCCTGGTGTAGGTATCCTGGTTCCTGGGGTATTCACAGGTGGGGTGACTCTCCAACCTTCTGTCTTCCAAGCGGTTTCTTCAGGGTCCACTTGGAAGGGTCCTTTTTCTTCAGAACTGCAACCAAAGCCTTCCGGTTGACTTCTATTGAGTACACAACTGTGTTTCCTCTCTGCACACAGCCTCCTTGGGGTTCCTGGGCACTTACCTTGGGTAGTTCCTTGTGTCAGTCAGAATCAAAAGAGAATGAATCACATGTGCTGTTTTTTTGCCAGGGTCTTAGGATCTTATGTTCTTGAGACCCTCATTCACATTTAAATCAGGGTGCGGTATATGTTAGTTTTCCGCTCTGCCGGTTAGGTGAGTAGCATCATCATTGGGTCTTTTATCACTTGAGTGTTCAGTTCTCCAAGTGATCTGTGTTTCTTCGCCTGGGAGGAGACTGTCGGGTTTTGAAACAGTTGTGATTAGAGAGTGAATAGTGTCAAAAAGAGGTGAGCAAAATTAAAATTACCTCCATTCCTTTGTTCGATCCTTTATTCTAAAAAGGAAGGGGCAATATTAAGAGGGGTGAGTGGTGCTGTGGTGTATATGTTAAGGATCCACTAAACCGGGTGTTAGGTTGACATATTTCAACCCTCGGTTGCCCTGATTGGTCTATGGGCCTTCTTCAGGACCAAAGTGAAGCCTGCTACTTTTTAGGTCGCTTGTATGGAGTAAACGAATCACTTACCCCTCTTCATCAGTGATGCGATGTCATGTCCACGCTTGTGCTGACTCTGTCCTTCGTGCCACGGGCAATTGAAGCCGAATTAATCTCTGCTTCTTCCACCCTCTTTTGATTCAATTGTTCCTTGTGCCCTTGGCTCCTACGAGCCTCCTGGTCCAAGTTCAGACTTTGGTGGCAGTTCGCATTCCACTTTTTCAGTATATGGTTTGGTCTCCCCCTGAAGAACACTGTGTATTGTGCTTACTTACCTATTTGCAATTGATTATTGTGTATTGTGTTTATATCTCCGGGTAGGAGAAATACCAATCTGTTATTTAGTGTTGTGTAATAAATAGAACTATTTTTATGTATACACTGTGTGGTTCTTTTTCGTTGAACCTACACTACATGATTAGATCTGGTAAATCAAGCTGCATATCACTCCTTCAAGATAAGATGAATGCTGCTCTCCGCAGCTACTACTTAGAGAACTTTCTATAGTTGTCTAAGACCACTAAAATCACCATAAGGGTTGTCAAGGTGCTTCACTTAAACAAGTGTGCACCATATAGTAAGCCAGCCTCTTATAGCGGCCCACTATGATTTGGAATTTTTTAACTGACCTAATAGTACAAACTAGTAATTTTATGCAGTGAATGGTGAGTCTGATCATCCGGTATCTAAAAGAAGCTTCATTGTGGTATTGCATTGAAGGCCCACAGGTAGTTGCATGTGGACCATATGCATATGACAAGATACACATGCTACTGTCTCTTGGCATCCAACTAATAGACGAGGTTTGAGGACAAATAATTGATATATCAGCTGACTTGTGTGTGAATATGACAAAACGTCAGGCAAAAAGTAAAACCTTTTTCTGAAAATAACTTTTTAGTGTTTGGTGTTAAATTTAGCAAGTGCTCCTTAGCCCTTCTATATGATCAACAAACCTGTATCTCCTTATGTGTATGGAAAAAACACTGCAATATTACTCCAAGAGGAGTCTATATTTAACCTCATTTTACAAGATTATTGAGAACTAATAACTATATTTGGAAATTCAGCCTCACAAAAAACACAAAAATATTCAAGTCGCGTTTATTCTTTCAGCTAAAGCCCATACAATTATAAAATGTAATGATTTTAACCCCTTCGATGCTGATGACGAGCTCAGCTCGTCATCACCCACGGGTGTCGTGTGCTGATGACGAGCTGAGCTCGTCATGGGAACAGCAAAATGGCAAAATCCAGCACAGGAGGGGGAAAACACCTAGCAGCCAAGGTGTTAAAAATATATAAAACACAGTTTTGACCCTAACAAAAAAAGTGCAACAATAAACACCTGTAAATTTAGCAGGAAATACAAAATGATTACAAAAATAGCAATTGTATTTTACATTGTCCTGTTGTATTTTATAATAAGTGAATTTACATATATGAATGAGGACAAAGTAGCATGCTGACAATAACTGGCACAAAAAACTGAGAAAAAGTAGAAAGAAGATTGGAAGGAAAAGGCTGCCAGAAACACTAAAAACAACTTATCTCGAATACTGTTGTACATTTATTTAATTGTGCAACAATAAACAGACCGGTCTGTATTTATCGGCAATTCAGCCTTTAAGGGTATAGCTCATCAAAGTGTGATCATTTGGACACTGAAGCGTACTTCAGAAATTGATGATTAATTTCTAAAAAGAGTATAACAAGTAATACATTAAATAATATCAATCTCAGTAAAATATATACATTACATCAAGAAAATACT
Source organism: Lissotriton vulgaris (assembly GCF_964263255.1). Taxonomy (NCBI): domain Eukaryota; kingdom Metazoa; phylum Chordata; class Amphibia; order Caudata; family Salamandridae; genus Lissotriton; species Lissotriton vulgaris. Next base: position 661,545,100 of record NC_141693.1, read on the forward strand.
TTTGGACCAGATCTTATAATAATCCGAAATGTGGTAAGAGTGATAAACTTTCTATTAATGTGGCTATACTTCTACACTGAGGTCATTTTTGACTCCTCTCAGAGAAATATTAGAGTTGTTATCATTATGCCTTCTTACAGATTTGGTGGTCATAATACAACCAATGTCAAGTGTGAAAGATAATAAGGGGGATATTGCAGTGCACTCTATTTAAAATGTGCTTATTATGATCTTTAAATATTATCCTGTATATCACAGTGCATACAAATTCCACTTTGGACCTGCAAGGCCGCACTTGTGGCACAATCTATGCTATAGAAATACGTACAGCATAACATAGCAAATTATGCTAGAAATAGGGAATTTCCATTTTGAAAAACACACAAAGAAGAGCTCTTAGAATTTGTCAGATGCACTACATCCAAGAGACATGGTGGATGTCTCACCTGCACTATTTAGAGTGTATATCATGCACTCTAAAAGGCCGATTACGGTGTCGTAAGGAAAGCCTATGAACCGAATCGGGTTAGGAAAGCTTTCCTAACGAATCGTATTCTGGGAGTCCTACCAACCGATTATGATGTGTCTGGATGATTATGGACTCAGTTCAGTTGGACTCCCATTGACTTCAATTGGAGCCTGTGTCCCGAACGAGAACAAAGGCTCTCATTGCAAAAAGGGATGGGTAGGGAAAACCTTGCAACCTGTGGCGGGCACCCCCTGGTGTCTGCCACATTGTGCATTGTTTGGAAGAGGGGCCCCTTGGATACCTCAAGGGCCACATTTGGTCCCCTCCAAGTGACGGGAACCCCGCAATGGGCCACCAAAGACTGATTCACAAAGCTGTTTCATCTTGTTCAAAATGATTCAAAACGGCTTTCCGAATTGATCTTTATACTCATTCTTTCGGAAACCATCTCCATTGGGCTGTACGAGTCGGATCCAATAGACGTGGGCTGCTTAAATCCCATTCAGAACCGATTCGGACAGTTCAGACGGCTTCCTTGCATCATACTCGGTCGTCCGAAAAGGTGACCAATTTGGTCGGAAACAAGAGTTGCAAATCGGATTCGACAATACTTAATCCCATTCGGGGCCCTTCCTAACAACATCGTAATCCGCTCCTAAGTAGGGCACACAGGACTTCAACCACTTGTGGCACAATCTATGCTATAGAAATACGTACAGCATAACATAGCAAATTATGCTAGAAATGGGGAAGTTCCATTTGGAAAAACACACAAAGAATAGTTCTTAAAATTTGTCAGATGCACTACATCCAACAGACAAGGTGGATGTCTCACATGCACTATTTAGAGTGTATATAATACACTCTAAAAGGCCAACTACGCTGTTGTAAGGAAAGCCTTCCTAACGAATCGTATTCTGGGAGTCCTACCAACCGATTATGATGTGTCTGGATGCTTATGGACTCGGTTCAGTCGGACTCCCATTGACTTCAATTGGAGCCTGTGTCCCTAATGAGAACACAGGCTCCCATTGCAAAAAGGGGTGGTTGGGGAAAACCTTGCACCCTGTGACGGGCACCCCCTGGTGCCTGCCACATTGTGTATGGTTAGGAAGAGGAGTCCCTTGGGTACCCCCAAGGGTCACATTCGGTCCCCTCCGAGTGAAGGGAAGCTTGCAAGAGGCCACCAAAGACAGATTTACAATGCTTCTTCATAAATGGAGCGCACACCGCTAACCCCTCCTCCGGATCGCCCCTCGGGACTCTGGTACTTGCAGTTCTTCAGTGGATCACCCAGGTGGGTGCAAGTCGGTACTTGTAGGACTGATGAATCTCTAGACCCGATACATGTCCCGGGTTTTAGGATATCGCCCGAGACATGTCTCGGGTTTCGGGATGACTTCCTTCATCCGTAGAGAAAGATTGATTAGGGGTGGAAGAGAAGGCCGCCACACAACAGTCAAAGGCTTCGATGCCAGAACCGGCACGCAGTTGCGTCCTCCAAGAGCCCGTCGGCCCAAAGCTCAAGTGAGCCGTATTGTGTTTCATCATAAATGGAGCGCACAACGCTAGCCCCTCCTCCGGATCGCCCCTCGGGACTCTGGTACTTGCAGTTCTTCAGTGGATGACCCAGGTGGGTGCAAGTCGGTACTTGTAGGACTGATGAATCTCTAGACCCGATACATGTCCCGGGTTTTAGGATATCGCCCGAGACATGTCTTGGGTTTCGGGATGACTTCCCCCATCAGTAGAGAAAGATTGTTTAGGTGTGGAAGAGAAGGCCGCCACACAACAGTCAAAGGCTTCAATGCCAGAACCGGCACGCAGGTGCGTCCTCCAAGAGCCCGTCGGCCCAAAGCTCAAGTGAGCCGTATTGTGTTTCGTCATAAATGGAGCGCACACCGCTAGCCCCTCCTCCGGATCTCCCCTCGGGACTCTGGTACTTGCAGTTCTTCAGTGGATCACCCAGGTGGGTGCAAGTCGGTACTTGTAGGACTGATGAATCTCTAGACCCGATACATGCCCCGGGTTTTAGGATATCGCCCGAGACATGTCTCGGGTTTCGGGATGACTTCCCTCATCAGTAGAGAAAGATTGTTTAGGGGGTGGAAGTGAAGGCCGCCACACAACAGTCAAAGGCTTCGATGCCAGAACCGGCACGCAGTTGCGTCCTCCAAGAGCCCGTCGGCCCAAAGCTCAAGGGAGCCGTATTGTGTTTCGTCATAAATGGAGCGCACACCGCTAGCCCCTCCTCCGGATCACCCCTCGGGACTCTGGTACTTGCAGTTCTTCAGTGGATCACCCAGGTGGGTGCAAGTCGGTACTTGTAGGACTGATGAATCTCTAGACCCGATACATGCCCCGGGTTTTAGGATATCGCCCGAGACATGTCTCGGGTTTCGGGATGACTTCCCTCATCAGTAGAGAAAGATTGTTTAGGGGTGGAAGAGAAGGCTGCCACACAACAGTCAAAGACTTCAATGCCAGAACCGGCACGCAGGTGCGTCCTCCAAGAGCCCGTCGGCCCAAAGCTCAATGGAGCCGTATTGTGTTTCGTCATAAATGGAGCGCACACCGCTAGCCCCTCCTCCGGATCGCCCCTCGGGACTCTGGTACTTGCAGTTCTTCAGTGGATCACCCAGGTGGGTGCAAGTCTGTACTTGTAGGACTGATGAGTGTGCGCTCCATTTATGACGAAACTGATTTACAACGCTGTTTCGTCTCGTTCAAACTGATTCAGAACTGCTTTCCGAATAGATCATTATACTCGCTCTTCCGGAAACCATCTCTATTGGGCTGTACGAGTCGGATCCAATTGATGTGGGCTGCCTAAATCCCATGCAGAACCGATTCGGACAGTTCAGACGGCTTCCTTGCATCATACTCGGTCGTCCGAAAAGGTGACCAATTCGGTCGGAAACAAGGGTTGTGAATCCGATTCGACAATACTTAATCCCATTCGGGGCCCTTCCTAACAACATCGTAATCCGCTCTTAAGTAGGGCAGACAGGACTTCAACTACTTATTGGTGGATGGCCCACATTTACCAAGCTCTAAATAAGACCCAATGTCATAAATAAACTTCAAATAAGTATGGGGCTCCTGGCAGGGCATTTCCATGGATGGGATGAAATTGTGAAATGTGTCAATGAGGAAAAATTCACAGCCCTTGTCCATGGTGGCCTTCTGCTTGCCTCTGTATCAAATGACCACTGTATTCAAAGGCAGTGCTTAAACCCCTGGAATCAATGACAGTGCTTGGGTACAGTAGTTATTGCGCTGGTAGGGTTAAACATTGTTTTAAATAGTGCCTGGCAAATGACCAGTCATTATAGGAGGGTCACCCCTTATCTGCTTGTACTCATAGTTTAGTTCACAGAGTTATGGAACTTTCCAACAGCATTATACTATTCATAAATCTGTACATTTTCCATTACTGTTGCCACTCTTCCATCTAGTGGAAGGACCAGCAACGACAGAGTTGAATGAACCTCGTCTATGTGTCCTTCAGATCAGTCGCTCCATAATTAGTTCATCCCGCTCCAGACTCGTCCTTCTCCAAGGCCATGGAGGATCATACTAATCTGGTTCAGAAAGAAGTTGGGTAGGAAAAAAGCTATAAGATCAGTGAATGAGTAAATTACTTGAAGAAGGAGCATCAGTAGCTAAGGTTTTCCAAGATGTCAGTACTGCCTCACAAATCACTAGTATGTAGGTGTTGTTCAAGGAGGCACTGTGTGCCGGCATTATCCAAATTCAACCTGACTATCACTCCATGTGAGGACCACATTTATAGGACCCACATTTATAAACAGATCAATATGTAACCTATCCAAAGCCTCTTTCCTGCCCGATGTTAAACGTAGCGACAGTGCTCTTGTGTCTCATCCTGCAGTCGATGTCAACAGATCCATACTCACTTTCTGACACAGACGCTGATGTTACTTGTGAGCCAGAAGACTTGTATCCCATAAAAGAAGACGTTTCCATTTCAGCACAGAGCTTCAGGTACTGACGGCTGAGATACTTATTTTGACTCTGAAGAGTGGGAATATCGTTGTTCTAGTGGTTACCTCTGCCCCCCACCCGAACCTTCTCTCACCTTGTTGCCCAGGTCCCCACGCAGGGACATATTTCCCTTAAGTGAGCTACCACTCATTGAGGGTACTCATTTTCTCCAACTCGTTGAGGGTCTTAGTTTTCCTCCACTCTGTAAAGCTATCAGCGTTGCCCACCTCACTCTCTTCAGTCTCCCCAGACAAACACTGGCCTCCCACTACCAAAGCTAGATTGGTTAGCTGATTGTGACAATCAGGGTAGTTCCTCGATATGCAGTTTCACTCTGTCACTTCTAGAGCAGTTTAGAACCAGCATGGAACTGCACGGCGCCAACTAGTGGTGCACAGGAGCACTGCTGTGACGGGTTTCTAGCTGCATACTGGTGCTTGGGTAGTATTCCAAAGTGAGTACTGTGTGGTTAGAGTGTCTCTGTCTGAAAGAGCAATACCAAAGGTAAGTAACTTGTTCTTTTATGTATATCTGTACAGGTTGATTGTCTGTTTGTGTTTGTGTCTTCCTGTGCATGTATGCATATGTCTGTGTTTTGTTATATAATCATGGATAAAAGCCTGTTTTACACTTGATGTCTCCCACTTTTAACTTGTATTCTCCTGCCTGACAAACAAAATGCCCCCATAGACTTTAATGGAGTTACCCGCTTTTCAAACCAATATCAACCTCCAATACAATGAACTCAACCTCTTAAATGCCTGAGTTCACCCACATTTTTGAGGCAAATGGTTGTCAGGTGTGATACTTGTATGAGTATTTTTGCTTGTTTGTGTGTGTTGCTTGGCAGCCTTTTAGATGTGGGTGCCTGTTAGGGTCAGTTTATTTGTGCTTGGGGGTTCTGGTGCTTGTATACCAGTGTGTGTGTATTTATTTATGTAATATATATCTCTACTTAATGTGCGTTGTTTTGTAGAGATGCATGTGTTCATAATTTATATTTATACGTGTGTGCAGGCGTTTGTATATCCATGTATGCTCTCTGTTTGCGTACGTTTGTTTTGCCGTTGGTGGTTGCATGTCTGTCTTCCTGTGGTTGTTTTTTTTGACAGGCAGTTGACAGTTGATAAAAAGCGCAGTTTCCCATATGGAATGAAAATCATCACTCAAATGCATTGTTTTTGTATGTTAACCCACGGCTCAGGTGTGTGCGTATATAGGTTTCTCACTCTGCGTGCAGATTTCTTGACAGGAGGTTTGTAGATAGAACAGTTTTCCATAAGGAATTGCAATCATACATCAAATGTATTGTTTTATATGTAACTCACTTGAGAACAATAAAAACAAGCCAAATAACATTATGAATAGATTTATCGCTCCTCACCAGCTCCTACCTTTTTTCCACAGAATTATTACTTTAATCTGAAGAATTTATGTAGGTAGGTTTGCAAGCTTTTACATTCTTTATGCGTTCACTTCAGAGACTTCTTTTGGCTGGTTAGCGGCACGGTGTTTAAAACAAGTGTTATCAGGGAAATTATTTTGGTGTTTCATCATTTTTTATATCCGGCGGGAGCGCAGCGTATAAAATGGCCGACTGGTAATAGAGCAGAGTTATAGCGCGTGCCGCCACGCGGATCTCCCCTGCCCCCTGGCTGGGCGGGCTTCCTTCCACCCACCGGAGGAGGCAGGCCGCATCACTGCTTCCCTGGTGCCGGTGAATTGCAGTAAACATGTACCAGAAAACTTTAAATGGTACAATTTTAAGCTATTAAAGTCAATCCAAGAATCCACCGGCTGAATGGATGGAAAGCATTTTATAGGCACCACGACAACTAGGAGGGAGTTATTTTACAAGACAAAATTGTATAAAAACGATAATTCCCCTAAACTGTCTGGAAAGAGCTCTTGGGGGGGGGGGGGGGGGGATACATTCTATCATCTGTCACTTTTGTAATATTTCAAATAAGTGTGTTTCATTTGCAAATTGTTCCAGCAGGAATCATAGATAGGTTCAATAGAATGAAACAACATGGCAGCCGGCATTTGGGTGTGCGGTCTGTGCCACGGAAATGAGGCTGTAAATGAACATGTTGTTGGTGGCAGAAGCAGGCTGTTGATTAAAATTAAGTTTACTGTCAGGTGGGTGTAGACCTTTTCAAAGATTGACTTGATAACACGTCCGAAACCAATAGTAAAATAAATACCTTGGGAAAGAGCACATGTCAAGATAAAGTGAGCACAGACTAACGTTTGTGAGTGATATCTGACGGATTGCATGTGCAGCCCTAGGCCACACTTCCTGCCATATACCACACCAGGTGCCCCAACCCCTGCTTCATGCCTCATAACACATGTAACCCTTGTATCCTCCTGTCTTCCACATTTCCCTTTCCAGACCCAGCTCTGCCTCATATCATACACCATGCTGCGTCTTTTAGCGTTAAGAAAATGCAGTAGAGTATAGGGCATGAGTTGTGGTCTGCATGATTTATAGCCTAGTATCTGCCTACAGAGACTGCAGTCTACCACACGCCATACCACAAATCATGTCCAGTAGAAATACGTTTATTGTGTGATTAATTAAAACCTTAACAATATAGCACATTGAACCTGCGTTAAAAAAATAGTTAGTTCGGGGGGACAAGGAATTTAAAACGATTAGAGCTAGCTTGATAATAATACAATTATTTTAAATCAATTGCCATTGAGTCAAAGTGCACAGTGCGTTGAGATTGATAGAGCTTGAGTGCTATATGCCTATCACAGTCTTGTGATATCAAAAAACTAAAATGCATATTTTACAGTCAGCAGTCATTACATGAAGGATGTATGTACAACAAGAGAGGACGGGAATAATGGCTACTCTCCTACCCCAAATTCTATAACTTATATCAACAAAAGATCGCCTACAAAAGTGAATTAGCTATACGACAGTTTGTCACAAGTGGAAATCTACAACACAGTGAATTAATTAAATTACTCTGGTTCAAGTGGTCAAAACACTAAAAGGGGGGCAGCAGTGAAGGAAAATCTATTATTTTCTAAAAGAACCCTCACTCACCCTAGTGGTGATATGCTTCATCATGGGGTTCAGTCACAGGTAAATGTAAATGTAAATGTAAATGTGTTTCGATTTATATAGCGCACTTTAACCCAGGGGCCTCAAGGCGCTTGCTTAGGGAACCCGTCCTGGTATTCCCCTGTGAGATACCCCGGCCGGGTATCCACAAGGTGAAAGCCAGGCATCCCGCCGCGCGGGGCCGTAGTGGAGATTAAGCAAGCTATTGCCCAGAGTCGCAGAGTGTGACCCCGTGAGTCGAGTAGGCACCAGAGCGAGAATTGTCGACTCCGTGGAATTTTTGAGCCCGAGACCCGCCGAGGCGGGGAATCGAACCCTGGTCCACGGCCGATCTCAGCTTCTGGGTCTGCCGCCTCTAACCACAGAGCCACGCTTCTCCACTAAGGTAGGGCCGACTATCCCCACCTGTGTGCTTCAACGCCTGCGGCCCTACCTGTGACTGAACCCCATGATGAAGCATGTCACCACTAGGGTGAGTGAGGGTTCTTTTAGAAAATACTAGATTTTCCTTCACTGCTGCCCCCCTTTTAGTTTTTTGACCACTTGAACCAGAGTAATTTAATTAATTCACTGTGTTGTAGATTTCCACTTGTGACAAACTGTCGTATAGCTAATTCACTTTTGTAGGCGCTCTTTTGTTGATATAAATTACATGAAGGATCACATGATTGGGATCTGTTGGAAAATAAAACCAAGTGCCATTTGCATTTTATTGATCAGTGATCATCGCTGCACTTAAGTGGATTGTTTTAAGCAGATCCTGCACCACCTTGAAGTATTTGCCTATTCGGGCCAGTAGCGAAGGGACCGTTGTGGGAAATTTCCAGGTCGTGATGTCGCTGCGGGTCCTGAAACCATGGATTCGAAAGAGTGGCTTTAGTAGCGAGTCACTTATGTTCTGTAATATGCCACACCCCCTGTCCATGGCAGTGAAGCATTTCCTGGGCCGAACCTGCTCCTCAGGATCGCATTCCAATCAACTCCCAACGGGCCGGATCCTAACAAATGAAACCAAATTATCAATGAGCTATTATTATGTAATGTGATATGTAGTCCAATCTGTATCACACTGGGCCCCTCAGCATACAAGTGACCATGACCCATGATTTTGTTCGCAGCTCCACTCAAAAGCCAGGTTAATTACGTCATCTCTCCCCTGGAAAAGTAGCCTCTGTCACAAGAGTGTCCCTGGCTGCATTTCTTTACCCTTTGTGCCTTTAATGCAACTTTATAAGAAATAAAAAATGGTCCTGACATCACCAACCGCAAGTTGAGTACAACATCTTTTGGTGGTTAAGGTTAAGTATGACCAGGCCCTGACATCTCACTCAGTCTTAATTCACTGCCACCTTCTTCACTGGACTCTGGTGCCCAATTGTTTTTCCAGAGCATGTTTGTCTGACTATCATCAGGAGCCAAAATTACCTTCTGCTCCTCTAAGGCTAGTTAGGACTGTTCCTTTCCTCAGTCGTCATTTTCATCTTCATGTTGCAAAAATTGCTGCTGACATTTTCTCCTCAGGTGCAAGGGAAACTGCCCCCTTTTCTTCTCCAAGAGCAGTCGTGCTTTTTTCTTCTTCAAAGTCAGCACATCCAGTTTCAACTTTCTGCCTTCTTGTCCTGAAACTCCAGCTTGCAATCTGTCGGCTCACGTGGGGACAAGCCATGCTGAGGTTTACTGCAAATAATGCCTGAATGGAACGCCTACAGAGGCTTACTCTTGCAGGCTTTCCTCTTTCTCCTCTTGCTTTGGTACATCTTGCGCTTCATACTCAGTTTCCTCAGAGGGACCTGCGCTTGTGAGACCTCTTCACAAGCCCACTTTCATTGACTTTTGGCTCTGGCTCTCCTTGTGCATCGCGTCCATCTCCAGGACATGAAGGAAATCCAGGGTAGGCGATCTACCTCTAGGTTCCAAAAAACAAAGACACAAATATTTGATTAAAGATGACTTGGATCAAAAAATGATCTAATCAAAGATGAACAAAAATGTTGCCAGTTAAAAATTAAAAAACATATTTCGTCCTTAAATCTGGAAAGGAGCTTTCAATTTTGTTAAGCTGAAATATAACTGCTGGTTTTCTCACAATGCTGAAAACCAATGTCAGAAAGCAGGTTCTAAATTTGGGAGTGGATGACCCTACCAATTTAATAAAAGAGAGTATTTTAAATTTACACTACAGTTCTCAGAGAACACCTCTGGGTAGCTGTGGCACAAGTGGCATACTTTAGACCCCGAGAGAAATGTGTGATAGATTCAGGCAGCTTCCAAACAACATTAAAGACAAGAACATAACACAGTTAAAATCCCAACTCAATTCAGAAAAATCAATAAAATGTTGATAAGCAAACAGCCCAACATTGGTTAAACTAGGAATAAGAGACCCCAGAGATATTAGTTATTTATTTAGAGTTTTATATTACGTGAACATAACCCGTTAGAGTACCAGAGCGCTGCACAAACAGGTAAGTTATGCATACAAGGGAGAAATGCAAAAAAGAAATACGCAATCATCAAAACATATACAATATAGCACTCAAATAGCAAATTTAAGCTATTAAGCTCTGGATGTGCCTCAGAAAGTAATAAAGCAGAGTGGCTTCAGGGCTGCTCTTGAAGAAATGTATTTAGCAGGTGCATTTTACTACTTTTTTAAAGGCGAAAGTTGAGGGGTTAGACCTGTATGCAGGAGGCAGTGCATTCTAAATTCTTGGAGCTAGGCCAGAGAATGAGTGGTTGTAAGTTTTTTTTCGTTGAACATCTGAGGTTGGAACAGTAGGTATTTGGCGCTTCTTAGGGAGCGACTACCACTAGACAGTTTGAGATTCTTCACCAAGTAGACTTGAGTGTTATGGTGTAGGTCCTTGTGTGTCATCCAGGCTATTTTCATCTGGATTTTGACCTCCGTCTGGATCCGATGTAGTTCAAGTTTAAGTTCCAGTATTTGTATAGCGCATACTCACCCAGAGGGTCTCAAGGCGCTTGAGGGAGGGTGAGTGCATTACTTATCGAAAAGCCAGGTTTTTAGCTGTTTTCTGAAGGAGAGGTGGTTCTGTGTAAGGCGGAGGTGAGTGGGGAGAGAATTCCACGTTTTGGCCGCTAAGTAGGAGAAGGATCTTCCTCCCATGGTGGATCTATGGATGCGCGGGATTGCGGCGAGGGCTTGATTGGATGAAGCTGGTTTAGTCCTGGAGTAATGTGGTCAAATCTTCTGAATCATCGTGAGGAGCCTGGCTGCAGAGTTCAGTGTGGCCGTTAGCGGCGTTAGCCTTGGTTTAGGTAAGCCAGCCAGAGTAGCACTCCTGTAGTCTAATCGAGAAATGACTTGGGTTTGGAAAGCAAACTAAAGGTCATCAGAAGGCAAAAAGGGTTTGCGATTCTCAGTGAGTTCAGATGGTAATTGGCTCCCCTTGTGGTTGCACTGATATGGATTTGCATATTGGGGTGTTCGTCCAGTGGTATGCCTAGTGATCTAGTGCAATCAATACATTTGTTGATAATATTTAACTGAAGCAATGTGAGAGCAGCCTGGTTGTTTTAAGAGGGCATGGGTGAGATGGTCTCCAAGGTGGTTTAAAAGGTCATATGTCTCATTGTTTCTTTTTCATGTACTTTTTCGTATAGAAGGGATGCTAGTGGTTATTGTGATGTAAGGTCCAAGAAAGAAAAAAACGAGTGAAAAGTTAGTAATTTACAATTGATTTGATAGGTTATCAGTATCATTTCATGAATGATACTCCAATCTCTTTTTGGAAGTGTGTTCTAAGATCTCGCTCATGGGCGCAGACATTTAATGTTAAAGATACTGATGAAGATACATCATGGAAAGCAGGAGGTCTGCATAGATGCCAAGCTGTGTCCATCCCTAGGGTTGACTCACCGCCATACTCTGAGGACTGTAATAAGAAAGATGGTAATATGAAGGAGAGCATATTTACAGCTAGCTTGGACTGATCCAAGAAGAGAGCACACCAGAAACACTGTTTTCATATATTATATTCCTGTTATAGCACTGGTCTTATATCACACAGTCACTCCCTGAAAGATCAGCACTAAGGGGGTGATTAGGATGGCGGGCGGACCCGCGATGTTGGAAGTGGCTGCCAGACATGCGGCGGTCCCGCACCGCAGATTAGGATGCCACTGCCAACCCGGCAGTCGCATTCCGCAGTTTAATATTGCGGCGGGTGCTGCTTACAGCTAAGGCATACATGTCTCAAGGACTCGTTCGGCCGCAGTCATCGGGCCTATGTGAGGGCAACCATACAAAATGGCTGCCGTACACAAAATGGAACCCGAAGGTTCAAACTAAATCCTTGAATACGGAGTGTTCTCATAGATCGATTCATACGAAAACACTCCGACACACTACACTCGTCATTTGCGGTCTGCTGACACCAAAATCGTCTATTTCCGACGACCTTTATTTAACGGGTTCGGATCCATCGAACCTCACTCACAAACCACAGAACCACAAACCTTGGTTTCCAAGCTCCAAAGTCGTCCGTCTAGTCGTGAGACCACAGCCTCTCTCCAGTGCTTGAAATGGAAAAACAGAAGTGCAGGCACTCTGAAACAGAGTACCTGCTTGTTTCTGAGCAGTGCCGGTCCTCTTCAATTATAAGTATTGCATTTCTCTTGAGAAGTGCTGGTACTCTCCATCTCTAAATAAAAAAGTGCTGGTACTCCGTACCGGACAGTACCGGCACATTTGAAGCACTGCCTCTCCCCAATTCTATTTTAAATCACGGAACTACACGCCATGTGACACTGCATATAGTGTCACAGTACACACAGATATATACCAGCAAACACCAGTCCACATAAATCTAGGGCGAGCATGTGGAAAAAGTAACACTGATACATTTATCTATTGAGGGATGTGATCTTCTCAACAACTCATTTGAGGAACCTGAACTGCCATGCAGCAGAATGCAGTGTTACTATTGAGGGATTTATCACAGGATGTGCTCTTCCTTGGGGCACTGCTAAAATTTCAGGTTCTTTGCAGAGCATAGCTTCAGATGCGTCTTTGGGGTGTTACACCCACAAATACATTTATTTTCTAGTAAATAGTTAAGTACAGGTGCGGTGCATGTCAGATTTCACCTGGAATTTTTTACATGCACACAGATCAAAACAGCACACAAAGTCTCTCTCTGTTTTGACAGTCTACCAAAATGTTTTTTATTTTGACAAAATATGTTTTTCTCTCAATTAGTATCCCTACCAATCTGCCTTTCTTTCCCTTTCCACTGCTCCTTAAGCCACTCTCATGCACCTGCGTGTTGTATAATGTATTTTAACAATATATAACAGCGTGAATGTTGGGAAATCTGAAGCTTACCCCCACCACCCCCTAATCTTACTGCTCCTGGTCCTTTCTAAAGCAAATTTTCTCCCCTGGTCGGTGAAATCCATGGAGCAGCACTCTGTTCCTCCCATCAAGACAACAGGTCCAGTCATTTGGTTCAGCTAGTTCTTACATAAGTCAGAAACTCTCTGGAATCAGCCTAGGCAGCCCCCCACCAACTAGCCCCAGAAACATACGGATAATTGACCCGTGCTGCAATTAGTAAAATAGCTCACAGTGGGCCTTCAGATCACCAGTCAATCAATCAATCAATCAATCAATCAATCAATCAATCAGTACATTTGTAGAGCGCACTACTCACCCACGCTGGGGGAGGGGTGCTGCTACTCCTCGAATAGCCAGGTCTTGAGTAGCCTCCTGAAGGTTAGTAGGTCATGAGTCTGCCATAGGAGGGTGGAGAGGGTGTTCCAGGTCTTGGCAGCGAGGTGGGAGAATGATCTGCCGCTGGTGGTCGCTCGAATGCAGGGGACGGTGGCGAGGGCGAGGTCGGCAGAGCGGAGCTGTCGGTTTGGGGTGTACAAGGTGAGTCGTCTGTTGAGGTATGCTGGTCCTGTGTTGTGGAGTGCCTTGTGTGCGTGGGTGAGGAGCTTGAAGGTGATCCTCTTGTTGATGGGAAGCCAGTGCAGGTCTCTCAGATGTGGTGTGATGTGGCTGTGGCACGGGGTGTCGAGGGTCAGGCGAGCAGAGGCGTTCTGTACACGTTGTAGACGTTTCAGGAGCTTGGCCGAGGCTCCTGCATAGAGGGCATTTCCGTAGTCCAGCCTGCTGCTGACGAGGGCCTGGGTGACCGTTATTCTTGTTTCAGTGGGGATCCACCTGTAGATCTTGCAGAGCATGCGGAGGGTGTTAAAGCAGGAGGACGAGACAGGGTTGACTTGCTTGGTCATGGAGAGTGTTGAGTCGAGCATTTGTGGTTGATGGGTGTCGGTGCTGTTAACAGAGCGGACGACCACCAGGAGTCGTCCCAGGCTGAGGGGGTGGAGCCAAGGATGAGGACCCCTGTCTTGTCCGAGTTCAGCTTCAGACGGCTCTTCTTCATCCACTCAGCGATGGCTTTCATTCCTTCCTGGAGGTTGGTTTTGGCAGGGAGGGGGTCTTTGGTGAAGGAGAGGATCAGCTGGGTGTTGTCGGCTTAGGAAATGATGTTGAGGTCGTGCAGTCGGGCGACGTGGGCGAGTGGTGCCATGTAGACGTTGAACAGTGTCGGGCTGAGGGATGATCCTTGGTGTACGCCATAGATGATCTCGGAGGCTTCGGACCGGAAAGGGGGGAAGTGGGCGCTCTTCGTTCTGCTGGAGAGGAGGATGTGGTCCATTCCAGAGCCTTGTCTCGGATCCCTGTGTTGTGGAGGCGTGTGCGTAGGGTGCAGTGGCAGAGAGTGTCAAAGGCGGCTGATAGGTCCAGGAGGATGAGGGTCCAGGAAGATGAGGGCCGCGGTCTCGCCATTGTCCAGCAGGGCTCTGATGTCATCGGTGGTGGCGATGAGGGCAGTCTCTGTACTGTGGTTGCTGCGGAACCAGGACTGGGACGGGTCCAGGATGATGTTCTTCTCGAGGTAGCGGGTCAGCTGTCTGTTGACAGTCTTCTCGATGACTTCTGCCGGGAATGGGAGCAGGGACATGGGCCAGAAGTTCTTGAGAACCCTCGGATCCGCCTTCCGTTTCTTCAGTAGGGTGTTGATATCGGCGTGCTTTCAGCTGTCTGGGAAGGTCGTGGTCTCGAAGGAGATGTTGATAGCCTTGCGGAGATGAAGTGCGCTAGCTTTGTTGAAGATGTGGTGTGGGCATGGGTCTGACGGAGAGCCGGAGTGGATGGTGTTCATTATTTTTATGATGTTGTCGTTTATGCTGGTCCAGGTGATTCGGGGATCGATGTGGGTGGTGGCCGCACGGTCTGAGGTGTTGGTGGTTGTTGGGGTGGTCAGGTTGTTGAAGCTGTCGTGGATGTCTGCGATCTTGCGATGGAATAAGGTGGCAAGGGAGTCGCACAGGTCTTGTGATGGTGGGATGTCGTGGGTGTTGGAGCTGGGGTTGGAGAATTCCTTCACAATGTTGAAGAGCTCTTTGCTGTTGTCGAGTCGGTCCTTGAAGGAGGTCTTTTTGGCGGTTCTGATGAGGTGATGGTGTCTGAACCAGTAGCAAGGACCCTACATACAACGTGCCTTGATAATAAAGGGAAATTAAATTAACATTGCCATTATTTCGTGAAACATTTTTAATATCATGTGAGCCATGCCTAAGTTTGGGCCACTACCTTTCACTCTGTGAAAATAGTGAAAGTTTCCTGAAAATTGATTTACAGGTTCAATAAATGTTATTCCAATAAAACACGTTTAATAAGAAAATTGCCATTTTCCTGTGTAAAATGTGGGTGGAATGTGATTACCTCACTTCCTAAAAAGAAATTTAAAAAAATATATTTTCTTATCATTTCTCTAAGGTTCATATGCATATAAAATGGAAAATATACCCACAAAAAAGTTTGATTCACATTTTCTTATATGATCATTCCTGAGTTAACCTGCATATTAGCCATGGTTTCTCCCCCTTCACAGAACAGTTAAGAAACATCTTTTGCAAACATTGACATGCACAAATACTTTTGCCCCCTTCCCTCTTAAGCACATCTCCTCTCCCACTTTCTTCTCACACCAACCTGTGCAATGGACTGGCTGCACTTGCCCATCCCTTCACACATACCCTCAAAGAAGCCAGGAATCAATTTTTGTAACTCACTATCAGTATTTCGGCCAGTTAAGAACAAGATTTGCAACCAAATTAGGTGACTGCTCCCAGAATCAGATGTTCAGAATGGGCATCATTGAGAGCCTGATTCTTAACTACTTGAGGTAGACTTCAGCTATCACTTGATATATAAGGTCATTTTTTATAAAATGTATATGAGCCTTGTTAATTTTGTAGCCAGAACTGCTGATTCTAAACCCCTTAAAATCTGCAGATCTAGGCATGCACGTCGAAAAGATTTATATGGTTACAATGTAATGTGAGTAACAAAGCGCTAACAATTACCCCTAAGGGCGTCAAGGCGCTGGGAGCTGTCAGGAGATTAAACGAGTTTTTGCCCAGAGTCACATAGTGCTGGGCTAACCTGCCGCCGGGGATCAAACCGTGAGCCCCGGTGTTTGGTGTCAGCCGCCCTGGGCACTGCGCCACACCTCTTCCACGCATACACCGATAAAATAATTTCTGTTTTTATACAACCATTGTAACAGGATGCTGATACGCTACTATTGCACACCTTTATATTGCTCACTTTATCCACATCAGGAGGTGAAACCTACGACTTTCAGGTTCCACATCACCCCTAAGCTGTCACAGCAGCACACATAGAGCACCCACTCACATACATTTCCATGTCACGGCATTCGTGTCATCTTGACAAGCTTTGCATTACTCAAACTGATGATCAGATGTGACATTTCTCACAAGTATGATCTTTCATTTTGTAGCTTCGTTTTAGATTATCTAAGTGTTCGGTACCAGGTACCATGCATCTCGTCATATGTCAAAGAAGCATTGTAACAAGCTGCTAAAATGTTATTTTTTCGATATCTTGCACATTATTTTAATTACTTTTTTGTTTGATACTTTCTCTCCTTTTAGAGAAGACGAGAAAGTGTTTTCTCTCATATCTCTGTATCGTCTCATAATTATTTCTTGATGGGAGACAGGGGGTCCTCCTCCTGAACTTTTCAACCACTCAAACAGATGTACATTAGTCGGTTATTTATTGCATATGGATAACATCACTTCCAATGTTTGTTTATCCCCTCTACTCTGCCTCCGACGTGCACAACATACAGAGAGTAATGACCTCTGGCAGCTGCACAGTCAGAAACAATTCAGCTTCCAGTAAATAAGAGAAAACTAAGCAATCGTGGCTGAATATCTTCATTTTGGCCAAATGTCAGCCAGTGACAAAGCTGATTTTGGGGCAACCCAATTGTCTCCTGCCAAACAGCCGCAGCCCATGCAGGTAAGAGTGGGCGGCCTGTACAGGTAAGAGTGGTAGGGCCAAGTTGGGGGGAGGGGGTTTTGATGGACAATGATGAGGGAAAAATAAATACATATTTAATTTTCCCTCTTCATCGTCCATCGAAATTTCCCCCAACCTGGCCACACCGCCCCACCCCTTTTACCTGCACGGGCCGCGGCGGCTGCCAAAATACGTATTTGCCATGGCACTCCGATGCCTGCCCACCTCGCCCCTCGCTCCAGCTGTTCCTCTGACTGATGCCTGGTTCCCCGGTCGAGGAAGGCAATAGTCAGCCAGAGGAGGTCTCTGGATGAGTTTCCTGCTTGCTTCCCCATGTGAAATTAAGATAGAACGTTGGTACAGACGGCGCCTCTACTGTTTTTTATTATTATTAAATGTAATGTTCACAAGTATTATACACAGCCATCACTGGTATAACTCTTTACAAATGGTAGTATAAGAAGGGGAGTAGCCAGAAAATTAAAATGCCCCACACTCTGAGCCAAAGCTGTTATGGCACCAAGCAAACAAAGTAAGTCATCTCAACCCTCTCCAGAGCAGCTTGCTTGTCTCTTCCATCCACGCATCTATCCATTCATCTTCTCATCCTTCCATCCACCATTCCCCATTTACATTCTGTTATCCATTCAGACTTTCATCCAACATTCAGTCTGTCACCATTCCGTTCATCTGTACACTAATCCATATCAAACCTATTCATCTATCTCCAAACCTATCCAGCAAACATATCCATCCTTTGACTCAGTCATTCATCCTTTCACTTAGCCATCCCCCATTTATTCAATCATCCATTCACCATTTCCCTCCATCCTTTCACTCCATACATTCATCCTTTCACTCATCCATCCATCCACTCATTCACTCATTCATCCATCCATCCAACCATTCACTCATCCATCCCTCCACCCTTTTGTCTAGCCATTCATCTACCCTCCCTTTCACTCATCTATGCTTTCACTCATCCATCCTTACATCCACCATTTAACTCATCCATCCATCCACACTTTCACTCAGTCCATCCATCCATTCCATTTACCCTTTCACTCATAGACCCATCTTTTCAGTCACTCATCCAGCCATCATTTCTCTCATCAATCCATCCACCCTTTCACTCATTCATCCATCCACCCGATCAGTCACCTTTCCATTCTTCCTCCCTTTCACTCATCCATCCTTTCACTCATTTGTCCACACATCTATCCATCCACCATTTCACTCACATATCCATCCACCCATTTACCCTTTCACTCATCCGTTTATTCACCCTTTCACACATCCATCGATCAACCCTTTCATCTATCCTCCCTTTCACTCATTCATCCATTCTTTTACACATCTGTCCTTACATCCATCCTTTCACTCATCCTTTCACTCATCCCAGCACCATTCATCCACTCTTTCAACCAATCCATCCCTCCAGCCTATTCCTCCATCCATCAGTCCACCGCCCATTTACCCTTTCACTCATCATCCGCTCTCTCTCTTATTATCCATCCACCTTTTCACACATGCATTTGTCCATCCTTCCTCCCTTTCACTCATCCATTCTTTCATTCTTAGATTCATGCATCTATCCATCCACTCCATCACTCACCCACCCATGCACCATTTCAGTAACACATCCATCCATCCTTTCACTCACTCACCTTTCCACACTTTGGTGTTAATTACGAGCCTTTGCCTGCCGAGGCGCAGACAGAAGAGGCACACAAAAAACCCACCACCACTGTAGCTGCTAAAGGGTGGGGTCGACGATGCCCCTGAGTAGAAGTAAGGACGAGGATTCACAAGCATAGCTCCACTTGCAACTAGGGTTAGTTATAACTGTTTACAGACATGAACTTTGGTATAAGACTAACGTCTGCAAAATCGAGTGCTGCCCAAAGAGGACATCACCATAACCTAATTCTTCTTAACTGCTCTAATTTGCCTAGCTGCTTCAGTGGACTGTGGGACGTACTACTCTCTCATGAGAGGACTTGTGACCCGGACTAGCTATCGGAAGTCTATATTGTAAGGATGCACTGGATACTGATTACCTTTGGAAGTATAGCTGTACCTGCCCTTCTTGCTGTCCTTGAACATTCATGGACACTTGTGCTCTGGTGCATCATGAATGTGGAGTAGGCATGCTACCTGTTTCCATCTGGCTAGAACTCAGCATGATGGCCTCATTGAAGCCTAGCTTGCCTGCCCAGCTGCAGCTCGCCATGTCCTGCATGAAAGCCTCCAGATAAACCATTGAGACCTGGGTAACCTAAAAGAGGTTGGAAGTGCAGGTGAGATCATTGTGACCCTGCCTGATAAGCACCCCCTCTATTCATCAACTTGTAGTATTTTTATCCTCCGTGTTTTGCTTCCTTCACCTTGCCAAATATGGCCACAACCGGATTGCTAGCCATCAAGCTGGCCCCAGTGACCTCTCATTGTCTATTGTGAACTTGGGCTTTTAGCCTTATGTCCCTCTTAATACCATAAGGTCAACGTACCTACCTGGGGCCCCCAAGGTAGCACCCACAAACTCTGAGACACTCTCACTCTTCAGTTAAAGGTTCCAGCACCACTGCAGCTGTAATTGTGTTCAAAGAGATACAAAGTAACCAGTTTTGGCGACGAGGTCACTATCTTACATTTTGCTACATTGTTAGATGTTTGCGACCATTGTTTTTCCGTATCCATACAGTACTGTGCTGGAGTGTTATAAACTTCCCACACCTTAAACTTACACAAGCATTATATAGAGTGCAGCCAAAGGCCCTAATGTCGACACTATAGTGTGGTTACTATACTTCAAATTGGATGCCCAGATTTTCCATTGGGTTTGTGTTCACTTTTTCCATTGTTTTGTTTTGTGTAGTTCCAGTATTTTGATGCATTTTTATACTGTTTATATTTAGTGTCAGGATACTATTAAAAGTGACTTTAGCTGGGTGTTCAACTTTTACTGCAGCGGTGATAATTGCATTGTACTCTACCTAGTTTCCACACACTTCTCTCAAGCTAAGCCTTGCTGTGTGCCTATGTCTTTCCAAAGAGTCGAGGAAAGGGCTATATTCTGTCCTGGTCTTGTTATTGTGAGCACAGTTGGCTGGGAAGTCTGAGCTTTCTTTGTTTGAGAGCGCTAAGTGTTTCGCGTAACTGTATTGTCTGGGGGACTCCACTTGATAGCCAGGATAACGCAAGAGCCCACCCCCTAACAAAGGCTTCGTGGAATATGGTAATCAATTCCTATGTGCTTACTTATATTTTAATACGATTTTGTGTCACTGTGGTATCCTATGTAGGATACACCTTATTCCCTCTGATGACCAAAGGAGGAATACATGTCAAAATATTACAAGCAGAGGAGACCTTGGGAAAAGCAAGATTCCGCAAATAAAGGTCCAAGAACAAACCTTCAGAATCTGTGAAGTGTAATCACAGTTGAGAGGATAAAGGGTGCGTGGACTGGAGAAAACAGTAAATGCAGGACTGACATCTTGTACAAGAAAACAGCCTAGCTGGCTGATGGACAATGCTGAGGTGTGAGTAACCTCCGTTGCAAAGTCTGCAGAGAGGTTTCAACTCCAGTTGGAGCCACCAAGATCCCATCCAATATACCTTCTAGCAAAATGCAAAATGAACCTCTATTTTCATGGAACCGTTTGGGCTCACACCGAGACCATGATTGTGGATGGAATAAACTCTCCAGGGGAGAGCAGTCCTAGAGTCTTCAAGAGTGGCTGCTCAAGAACTGCTCTTATGTACCCTGTCCGGTGCAGAGTAGTAATATCGACGTAGAAATATCATCTGACATTAGTATCTCCGCAGAAATATCGAGTGGAACAAATATCGACAACAAAAATATAGTTTGACTAGAATATCGACAGACAGGTAAGTAATATCGATAACAATAATATAGTTGTAATAAATATCGTTTACAAAAATATAGTTTACAAAAATATCGATTTATTAATAATGTTATGTATTTTAGTGTTTTAAATGAGAATTGTAAGTTATTTTATTATATGTTTTGGAATTGTATTAGTTAGTAATGTTTATTATGTTTAATTTTGTGTTATTACTTCCGTAGCGGGTTGTGGGTTTATAGGGGAATAGGGTGGGAAGTAATTTAATTATATAAAACTAATTGAATAATTAATGTGTTAATTAATTAATAATAGTGTAATAATTAGTTGTTAATTAATTTCAACTAGTCAATTGATAATTAATAATGTTGATTGTTTAATAAATTTTAGGTGTGTGTTGGGGAGTTTATATGTGTAAATGGTGTGAAGGGTGGTAATTAATTTATTATTGATTAATTAATAAAAAATTTTTTTATTACTTACCATTAATTAATTAGTAATTATTAATTGTACATGTGTTATTTAATGTAGGTGTATGTTGTGGTATTTTTAAGTGTATATGGTGTGAAAGCTGGTAATTCATTAATTAATATAAAAAAAATAATTTTAATTAATTAATTAGTAAATATTAAATGTAATTGTGTAATTAATTTTAGGTGTGTGTGGTGGATGTAATAGTATTAAATAATGTGTAATTGATTAATTTTTATTATCTTTGGTAATAATAATATATTTAACCCCTTCCATGCTGGGCCGTTTCCGCCGCTGTGCGGTAAACAAAAGAACAGGGCGGGGCCGTGACGAACCCCAGCCGTCATCAGCACACGAGCGCCGCAGAGCGTGACGGCTGGGGTTCGTCACCAGCATGGAAGGGGTTAAATGTATATATTATTTATGTTTATATTGGAAATAAAATTTACGAAAAATTATGGTAGTTAGTTTTTTTTATTGTTTTGTGTTCCAGCGCTTTCCTTACTATTGTACTCACTGGAGTGGAAATAGTCATTTTTACCCCTATGCTATCCAGCGCTTTCCCTATTGTTGCACCCTTTGGAGTGGGAATAGTAATTCTTACCCCTACGCTATCCAACGTTTTTCCTACTGTTGCACTCTCTGGATTGGGAATAGTAATTTTTACTCCTACGCTATCCAACGCTTTCCCTACTGGTGCACTCACTGGAGTGGGAATAGTAATTTTTACCCCTACGCTATCCAGCGCTTTCCCTACTGTTGCACCCTTTGGAGTGGGAATAGTAATTTTTACCCCTACGCTATCCAACGCTTTCCCTACTGTTGCACCCTCTGGAGTGGGAATAGTAATTTTTACCACTACGCTATCCAACGCTTTCCCTACTGTTGCACTCTCTGGAGTGGGAATAGTAAATTTTACCCCTACGCTATCCAACGCTTTCCCTACTGTTGCACTCTTTGGAGTGGGAATAGTAATGTTTACCCCTTCGCTATCAAATGTGTTCACTACTAATGTTTGTATTTTGTTATTAAATGTATGTATTATTATTTTTAATACTTTAATGTGTTAATTAAATATAGAATATTATTTTTTATTCTAAATGTTTTATATATGTGTTTATTTCATTTTTATATAATTATTAAAGTTTATAATTAAATAAAGATAATAAGATAATGTAAATAAGAACATATATGTATATGTACACATTTATTGTGTTTATATTCATTTAATTAAGTTTATTTGTTATAATTAGTAAAAATATAAATGTCAATTAATTAATTTTGTTAATAATATTAATATTAATTAATTATTTAATGTAAGTTATATTATTTTTTAAAGTCGATATTATTTACATCGATATTTTTTACAATGATATTTTAGAGTCGATATTGTTGTACTTACCTGTTTAAGTATAGGGATTCGATATTTATGTAGTCGATATTTTTACATCTATAGTTTTTGTTAACTATATTTTTGTTATCGATATTTGAACATGGAGCCTCCTGTCCATCTCCTTTCAAGTTGCTAATGAAAGGCCTGGGTGCCTCCTAAGCCTATTGCATCACAACTTGGTTAAAAAAAAAAACATTGATACAAATGCCGTAGATGGTGCCACTAAAACGAAATGGTCAATGGGGAAGGTCCGCTCCCTAAAATGAGTGCTGGGCAGATGGCAAGCCAATGCCAACTCCTGTGCCAAGCTGAAAGCTACATGCCTATTTGGTAAGTTTGTACGTTTTCCCGCAACATAGCACTTCCGGCCCTGCACACAACCTCATGGTGCCACTCCGACTCTCACTCCAGGGGGTTCGCTGCTCCAAGATGATTGAAAATAGGTCCTGGCATCTTGAAATTTCCGATCAGGAAACCGAGAGGAGAGCGTTTTCAGCCAGGCATTCTGGCCTCTGGTTTATTTTTCTAGGTCTTACTGGTACGAGATGATCTTTGTTTAGGACAGGAAAACACCAAACGTAAGGCAGTAAAGCAATGGCACCACTTAAAAAGCATCTGCTCCACGGCTCACGAGGCCTAGACCTGACCCCCAACCTCCCGTGATAATGCATATATTCGAGATGATTCACTCATCAAATCATATATTTAAAAATATATACTTTCATCTCTTAAGGTGCTTTAATAACATGAAAGAAGCTAAAATGACGAGTTGGACAAGTACTCAGTGAGAGTAAAATACCCGAAATATGAATCAACAAAAACGGTTTAGCATAATTCATATTGTCACACATTTTGCTTTTTCTAATGGATACTGTGGCCCGCTCGCTATTTCTAACATATCATATTACTTCTGGGCTTATACCCTCCCCTAAATCACCCACCCCTGAAGTAAGTCTGCAAGTCACGGATTCCATGACAGAGAAGGGGGTTTGGCTGAAAGTCTCATCCCTATACATAATAAGGTCCTTCTTCTGGGGGCATAAGAAGCTTTCAACGACTCCAAGCCAGATGTCACCTTGACCAAACCCCTTAACATATGTACACCGGAGTCGACGATCTCTAAATTGTCATTTACTGTGTAATCATGCAACATGGAGGTTGCCGTCACTAGTTGATCCATTAACTTATTTGATGTGTGCTTGTGCACTTCTGGTCTGCCTCAGCTGTTCTCTGTCAAGAGTGGCACTGTGCCTGCAAACGTTTCACTACCTGCTGAAATAATTGATGTTTCCCATCCCACACGCTGACTCAGTGATGGCATTCACTGTCATAGGCCGCAGTCTCTGGGTCAGCATTGTGATGGCATTTAACTGCTTCTGTTGCACCAGACATTCAAGACTCCTCAAATGCAACACATTAAAGGTGCCACTGTGACCCCAGCAAAGCTGTGGTGTTACCTCCTTGTTCTTGGTACAGGATCTCCTCCTATGACTTCTAGCAGATGAAGGGAGGCTTTAGGAACTGGAATCTCTACCAGTGGAGGGGTGATGTCCTTCTGTCAGGGTGATGATGTCTTTATTATCACGCAGGGCAGGTACATGTGCTATCTGCATAGAGAACGGTGAGAACCAATATGGAGGGTCTCGAGGTGCAGTGGCACCTCTGCCCTTTTAGAGACCCATGAGCGACACATGATAGTGGCAATACTTTTAGCTATGGCTTATATATTGCACATATTGCTAAAAGATTTTGGCCGACACTTATATGCAAGTCAGCTGATTTACCTGTGGATGTCAAACTTAAATCTTTAGTTTGGTCTCCATGAGCAGTTCTGTGGTGGTGGGGCTCGATCTTAGGTTGTCCGTCTGTCTAGGTTGACTTCTATAGATGCACTGACTGCAATCCTTTCCTTTGTACATCATGTTTACATTTTGCAGTTATGTCCACTGCCCCATGTTTGTTGCTCTATGCAGGTTTTTTTTTTTACTCTGACATAGTTGCCTATTTGTAGCCTTGCTGAATGCATAGAGGCTTTTGTGGAGAAGTGTGGCTCAAGGGTTAGAGGCGGCAGACCCGGAAGCTGAGATCGGTCCTGGACCAGGGTTCAATTCCCCGCCTCGGCGGGTCTTTGGCTCAAAAATTCACGGGACTTGATAATTCTCGTTCCGGTGCCTACTCAACTCACGGGTTCACACTCTGCAACTCTGGGCTATAGCTTGCTTAATCTCCACTACGGCCACTCGCGGCGGGATGCCTGGCTTTCACCTTGTGGATACCCTTCTGGGGTTATCTCACAGGGGAATACCAGGACGGGTTCCCAAGGCAAGCGCCTTGATGCCTTCGGGTGATACGTGCGCTATATAAATCGCAATACATTTACCACAAAGTGTGTCGTGCTCTGAGCATTGTCTACAAGGATGTCAATTTGCACATCTGAGATCTGCTGTTTTGTCTGTTTGTATTACTTGTGTACGCCTTTGTAGTAAAGTAGACCACTGTTATGCCAGAAATGCGCCCTCATATTATGAAAGGTGGGGAAAGTAATGTACTTGGGATACTTAGATAGAAGGTGTGGCTCGCTCCGCTGTACTGGCTGAAGTGGGTGGACATCAGCAATGCATGCGACCAGATGGTGATTTGGAAAGCTGATGTACCACTTCTGTTTATACTTCCTCTAATATATATATTTTTTATCACTCAACATCTCATTGGAAAGTCAACATATTCATCCAGACTAACAACGTTTTCACTAATTAACAGAACTTTCACCTTCTCTGTGAAGACCCTAATGCCCTGCTGTAGCTGTAGCAGACAGACTTGTACAAAATGGATGCTGTTCATATAGGCTTAATTATGTGACCCCAAACGAAAACAGACTCCCCATAGTCAAGTGTACACTATATTTTATTTTCTATTGCCACTTTCTGTTGACTTTGTGGAAGATCAGTAAAATCGGTAGCCAGCTGGTACCAACGGCTTAATTAATTCCAGGTGATTGTCTTTTAACAGTGACTGGGTAATGCTTAAAGAATGCATTTTCATAATTGTGTCTGAAATTATGGATGCTGGCAGCGCCTCTGAGCAAGCATTGATTAAGGTGCCATTTAGTCCTCCACGAGGAGCGTACGTTTTATAAACAAGCAAGATGGGCAATTAGGAATTCATTAAATTTTCAAAATCCAGTTTTTTCACAAAGAATTTACCAACTGTGGAGGAGGGTGTTTTTTAAAGAGGTGATTGTGCACTGTGGTAGGGGTAGAGTGATGCCATGATTGGCCAACTGTATTGATCTCTCCCTTTTATAAGACCAGTCAAAGGACCATGCTAATCTACTGATTAAGATATTGTGTCCAAGCTTGGCCAAGAGCCGAGCAAGTGCGGATGGCCCCAGATTGGCAGATCCTTTGTTCATGTCTTTTGGTCAGGCTTTACAATTGCAACCCAGCTGAAAACCAAGCAGTTCTGCGGTTGAAATTTCTGCCGTAGTTGTGATATAATAGAATCCCGGAGTTGTATGTCTATCGTCAGTGTCTTCCACAATTTACCTTCAGAGAAGCTTCTAGTGATCCAGGCACTGAAATTGGGCTGTGGGGGTGAAGAAAGAGAAAGTGCAGCTGGGCTGCAAAGCTACATCAGATGTTCTTCTCATGAGCCTTCTGGCATCAGAAGCTGCTCGTTAGCAGTTTTTGGTGGCCACCAGAATTCGGCTTTTTAACTATCCCGCTAACAGATGCAAATCAATTTCCCTTCCATGCTCATTCCAACTTTTAACGAAAATTGCGGGAATATGGTCTCCAACATTTAAAGGACAAAGCAGATACCCCACTTGAGATGAGATGGACCTTAGTTTAATATGTGATTCACTCATTGGCTGTGTCAGGCCGCCTTTGTCCTTGCTTTTGCTTGGAATACTTTACCGCTTACACCTGCTTCTCATTCCAAATAATTCAAAAAGGAAAGACACTTATGCAAAGTAAAAGGAGGAGATGTGATGTCTTTAGACGCGAAGGTTCTCCCGCTCCACTTTGACATCATTACGGTATAGGTTTCCAGCTGAAAGTAGTTGTGTGGGTGCCATTGCTGTTCGAGATGATTCCAGCATGCGCGCAAGCGCCTGCCCACCCTTCAGCACTTAAGCTGTATGCAAGGATCCGATCCTGACAGCGTCGTGCTTGCAGCCTCATGGGAATCCCCTGTTTTCACATCTTCAAATCCTAAACGTGCATTATGCAATTTGAGTTTAGGAGCAGTAGCGGTGGGTGGGGAGGGGGGATACAGGTGTCTCACAGCTCAGTGCGGAGCATCATTTGTGAGTATATTTATCCCATGGGCGAGAACGAGGATGCTGCAGCTCTTTTTTTGTCAGAGGGCATCTCTTTCTCTTGTATGCATTGGTGGCATCTAGCCAGAAGAACAGAAGCTTGTTCTCTCCCGAGTCTGCCTGCCATGATACTTAAAGGCTGTGTTCCTTTTCTGTAACATATGGTGTGTTTTAGCAGTTTAGAGCTTTCGGCCTCTTAGATTATGGTCTATTTTTAAGATTAGAGATCGTTGGCCCTGGGTCAGGCCTTCTTTGAAGGTTAGGGCCCTCCTTACCTAGATCGGGCTGATCAAAGTTAGATCTCTGCTTTAAATTATGTGACAACAGGTTAGGCACCTCTGCCCTTTATATCAGGATGCATCAATTAGAACTCTTTGTTCCTTAGATCTAACTTTTCCAAATTTAGTATATTTGCCCTGTAGATCTTGTTGTTTCCAATGTTAGGCCTTCTGTGTCTTGGACCAGGTTATGGCCCTCATCGCTGAACTTTTAATCCTTGCGCCAGGCAGTCCCCTCTTTAGGGCCCTCTGCCCCTTAAACATTGATGTCTGCAAGGTGGGACTCTTTGCTTCATAGATCAGAATATGTCCATCAGATTTAGGCCCAGTGCCCTTCATTCAAGCCATGTGCCCAGACGGTGTCCCCCACCCTACCCCGGTAAAGCTTTTCTTCCCATTAGATTAGCCTTCCCTTTAGCTGTTAACTTATTGGGGTTGAAGGAGAATGGAAGAAGTCCTAGTCCTAGGACTACATACAGACCCTGGGGGTGAATATGAGGCACAAAATAGAGCTCATCAGAGAAGAATAGGGACAGACTCTAGAAGGGGAAACATAGACAAAATAACACAGGCTGTATGAAGTGGGCAATAAGGCAGGCAAGTTACTTTTTTGCTGGCTGTGAGAGGCAAGAGTCTGAGGGGAATAGGGGAATCGTGAACAAGCATGGGATTCTGGTGGACACCGCCATAGATGATGCACAATGTTTTGGGACATATCTTTACCAACTTTTCAGGCCCAAGGCAGGCGGCCCCAGGAAAGAGCTGGAGGAATTGATCAGGGATACTCTGATGCGAAAGTTATAACAGGAAGATGCAGCTCACCTAGATAGGAAATTGAAGCTGAGGAAAATAAAGGAAGCAATTGATAAATGCAAGATGGGAGAACACCCAGCTGGATGGCCTCTACACACAATTTTTCAAATGTTTGGTGGGGCAATTGGGGGCTTCACTTGTGCGTACATTTCCTAAAGAAAATAAGAAATGTTTCCTCTCCTGTGACCTCACGACCACCAACATTGCTCATATCCACAAGCAGGACAAACTCCTGGAGCCTTGTTCTTCCTATAGGTCAATATCACTACTTTAAATTGAGGCGAAACTATTGGCCAAGTTCTTCGCCATTTGTCTCTTCCTGGTGATAGACCTACTTATTTACGTGGCTCAATCTGAGTGTATGCAGCTGAAATCCTCTCGCCACAATCTCCGCCTCTTATACAGTGTCATGGCACAGTTGGTGACTGTGAGAAGTTGGCCTGATATATGATGTTTCCAATTCTGGAACCACCTTGTATCAGTCCAAACAATCCCTTATGGTGTCTGGTTGTAAGTCAACCTTATGGACAAGCTATCCTAGTGGTAGCATGGACTAAGCAGCCTTAAAGGCTAAACTCAAGAGGTCGTGTTAAGCGAGCTGTTTTACCAATCACAATCCTGTAATATCAAATGAAAGCACACCACACAAGAATATATTATAAAAATATATGTGTTTATTACTAAAATAATCCCCAGTACTCTTTATGAGCAAAGGGGCAAAAGCGTTTAAACGAAAGCACAGTATAACATTTGAAAGTTGCACAATTATGGATGAGGGCGGGTGGCCACTCAAACCATATATTAAGAAAGTGGTATAAGAGATACCAATCGAACAGTGGTTAGGCCTAGGGCCTAGGGAATCGCTAGGAGCAGTCGGGACAAGCAATGCTGAAGTCGGGAAAAGCCCGCCGAATTCGGGTGCAGCGCTTAAAGCACACGCATGCACCAATGCAAAGTCAATGGTGCGTAAAAGTTACACAGTTAGAGTTTAAGGATACGTCCGCTCAACCTAGAAGGATAAAACTTTAGACACAGACCCTAGAGGTGTGTACCAGTGTGGGAACACCGGCATTGCTGAGTTACCTCACCCACAGGAAGCAGGTGCATAGGGTCGAAGTGGCGTTGGGTTTCGTCACGCAGGTTGTTGGTGCTTGAAGCTGAAGATGCTGCAGGCGATGTGAAGGAGAAGTGTCCGGTGTGATCCAAGGGTGGATCAGAGTTGTAAAGTACCTGAAAGCAGAGGGGACAGAGTCTGGTTCACTCAGCAGTGACCAGGGTGGAACCAGGACGGAACCAGGCAATGTCGGGCGCAATCAGGTGGTTGTCGAGGAGCTTCTCTCCACTGCAACGTGGGATCTGGGGCATCTGCGACGTCCAGGAGCGGGTCCAAAGCTGTCCCACGAAGGCTCTCACCGTCGGCGCTGTCGGCTTCAAGATCGGAGCAAACAACACTTGGCAAGAGCAATCCACGCAGGACTGGAAGATTGCTTTTCACTCGGACCAGGAGGGTCAGAGCGGATGCTCCTTTTCAGAGGAGCGAGTGCAAGTCAAGAGCAACCAGAATCACAAGTCGTATTTCAAGTTTCGTCGGCACAGGGGCCACAAGCCAGCTGGCAAGTGACCGGGCCAACGCATTGAGCCAAAGAAAGCAGAAGGGCCCCACGCAGCACTCGTCGAGTGTAGAGGGGTGAGCTTCGGTGCAAAAGTGGCACAGGGCTGGGGCTTCTCAAAACCCGGTGTACAGCTTTGAGGGTCACTCGTGGGCTGCACGGTCAGCGTCTCGTGGTCTTTTCAAGATGGCGTGCCCCACGCTTCCGGTCGTCTCCACGGGTCTCAGCTCTG
This sequence comes from Lissotriton vulgaris, assembly GCF_964263255.1. Classification (NCBI taxonomy): domain Eukaryota; kingdom Metazoa; phylum Chordata; class Amphibia; order Caudata; family Salamandridae; genus Lissotriton; species Lissotriton vulgaris. The sequence continues at coordinate 661,575,016 of NC_141693.1, forward strand.
CAGGGACTGTGGATCGGGCTGTTAGAAGGAAGGCAAGCTTGATCTTGTTGATCTCTGTTGCTCGAGTTCCGGCGGGAACTGCAACAAAACAGACGTTGAGGTGCTGGATGGTGCCTGTTTGCACAGGGTGGTCACTCCTTGACCACAAGGGAGATTCTTCAGTCTTCTACGTCGAGTAGGATGTCGAAGGGTCCAGAGTTTCTTTTCAAATGTTTCATCAGGATAATCCGAGTGCGTTGGCACTGCTCCCATTCTTATACCAATCTAGGGGGCTGGATTACCTGCTAGGTCCCCTCCTATGGGTGGGACCCAGGAAGGGGGTGGATACACCCCTTTCCTTTGATCCAGGCTGCGCTGGGACTGGAGCTGGTGTGCCCCAGAACCGGTTTGTCCGGATTATGCAAGGGGCAGCCTTGTGCTCTCCAGGCAGTGTCTGGTTTCTTTCAAACCTCCCTGCTACAATCCACTATCTCCTGTCTGGGGTGGTGTAACACCTCCCTGCGACAGGAAAGCCTTTGTCCAGGCCTCCTCTGCTGAGTTTGTCAGCAGCAGGAGGTCAGACTTGTGTCTGTGGCAGAAGCATCCATTTCGTGGATCTGAGGCTCTTTTAAAATCAACCGCGTTTTAGCAAAGTAACATGTCGTCTCCCTCTAGAGGGGTGGAATGCTACCCCCGTCACCAGGACTGGCAAGGGGGTAGTATTCCAAATCGTATGACACCTTACACGACATGTTTTGATAAAGCCAAACCAAAGTTGACATATAACTGCGAGGATTATAATGCACTTAAGAGTATATGGTATGGCATTATCCCGGAACAGCTTAGGGAATTGGTCCCGACAGCTGCAGACAGGCTCAGCTCATGCTAGAGCACCATCTCACATAAAACCAAGCACTCTGCCTCCAGGATTGTTAAGACCTGCCATAGGAGTGACTGATAGGTATATATGTGTCCAGACAGGTTTAGATATAGGCATACTATATCTAAGCAAGGGATGATTACACCACCTTGCCCCAGCTGAGTGATCAGCCAGTTGTGTCAATTTTAGATAGCCAGCCAGGGGTGGCAAAAGTTATGCTGCAGCCCCTGGTAGGCCTTGGATGCACCTATGCCCTGGGCACCTATAGTGCTCTGTACAGGGGCTGATAAGGTGACCCAAGCCAATCTATTTATGCACCTAGGGTACATGGAATCCATTTTACAGAGAGAGAAGACAGCCTGGGGCCCTGATTAGCAGGGAACCAGGCCAACTAAGTCGAAAACCAGCTAAACACAAGGCAAAAAATCTGGGGTAACCATAGTCAGGTAGCCACCTTCCTACAGTGACCCTTCAGGAAGAGGCGGATCTAAGCACACGGGACTCCAAAAAGGTGTTCGATTCTCTGAAATGGCTTTACTTAATAACCGTGCACTGTAAAATGGCATTGGCCCTGAATTTAGAGACTTGATCTGCCTCCTTTAAAATGTGTTGGTGTCTAGGGTACATGAGAATGACATGCTTTCCAGAAAATTCCCCCTGCGACGGGGACACGGCAGGGGTACCCTCCGTTCCCTACTTGCATTCATGCTTGCGATGGAGCTTCAGGCTGGGTGGATACAATGTGACGCCCTGGAAAAGAGACTTCAGTGGGAGCCTAATTAGGAAGATATTATATGATTGAATGCCAATGATATATTACTATGTTGGTTGGACTCGGGCCTGTCTATTCCCCGAATTCTGGAAATGGTAAACATTGTAGGCAGATATACTGGGGTATGTATAAACTGGCACAAGTAGTGGCCTTCTACCTCACACTGTGGAGGCCCCCAGTGGATTGAGGAAACACTCTTCAATGGGTCAAAGAGCATTTCCACTATTTATGAATATATATCACAAGCGATCTGAGTTCCACGTAATAACATAAGAAATATAAAAGATGTTTATAAAGCTGAGATAGAGCATTGGACTACGTGGAACAGGTGGAAATCGATGTAGAAGCAAGGGGATGGCCAATGTCCCTTATGGGGATGGCAGCTTGTTATTACTTTGTCAATAGATTTGGGGAGACCCAATAAACCCTTGTAGGCTTGGGCAATGGATAATTAAGGTAAGAGGTGACTACAAGGGATTTTGTTCATTGACTAAGTACATATAGTTTGACATATGTCAATCAAAGGTTCTTAAGCAATTAAACCCATTTGTATCTCTAGGATAACTTGTACATTCTTGAGTTGTTCAAAACGACATTCAATGAAAATCCAAAAGAGAGAAGAATAGAATAAGCACACAGCAAAATAGTTATATCTGAAAAATCTTGTATTTGAGAAAATCAAAAGATCTTATTTGTGGGGTTAAAAAAGAAGCAATCTTCAAGTAAAAGTCATGAATAGCTGTACATGTAAATTAACTGTTCAATTCACAACATATCATCAACTCCATTAGTAAGCGAAGAAAACCAAATTCACAGTTGTATAAAGGTTTCTTTCAATGCAGAAATGCTGTGGAGATGATGTTTTGGTCGACGTTTCGGTCTTGTTTGTTGGCATCTATAAGACCATCATCAGGACTAGTGTTTCTCACAAAGAAAGCCCCTTGGAAGAAATGGGCGAACATGAGGTTGATCGCCAACTTGAATATATTTCAAAACAGGAGGATTTGTAATTGCTTCTGTATTCATTTAATACTATAAGGATTTGTATAATTCTGCTGGAGTTCTTAGTTGAAAAGCCAGATTCTTGGTATATATCGCACGAAAAACGGACCTCCTCAAAAGAATCCGTCGCCCTCTCGAGTAGCATACTTGAGAGGGCGACGGATTCTTTTGAGGAGGTCAGTTTTTCGTGCGATATATACCACGAATCTGGCTTTTCAACTAAGAACTCCAACTGAGGCGAGAATATCCGGTCAGGGGAATTAATGAGCCCGAGACCCGCCGGGGCAGGAATTGAACCCTGGCTCCTGGCCAGAGCTCTGCATCGAGGTCTGCCTGCTCTAACCATTGAGCCAAACTTCTCCATGTTGTATTGCTGTGATGATTTCTGATGCCTGCTAAATAGCTCTGTTAGTGTGTTATGTGTAAGACTATAATGTGTGGTCTTATATTTTCTGTGTCATCTTGTGATTGTTGATACGGTTTAGACTGAGCTGTACAATTGGGTTGTTACTTTCTGCCATCTTTATTCTAATTGTGTCGGGTTGCGAGGGTGCTGGTTTGACTATCAAGATCTATTGTCAACTCTGGATTTGAAGTTTGTGTGTGCATTGGACGGTCTCGCTAATGCATTCTGTCGGAGCTGAGAGAGTTGTTCTAGTTTCCAGATTACATAATAGAGCCGCAGTTTCCGAAAAGGTTACCATCTTGGAGATTTAAAGAGATAGTGGCCCTTCGATTAATCTTGGACCACCACAATTCCATTAGGTAAGTTCCCTTTTAGAAAGCAGTGTCTTGCAATTCTTTATGTAGTGCTGAGGGAAGGTCTTTGGTAAAGGTACTGGATGTCTAAAAGATGTATGGACCTTGGCTTATCTCGGCGAATGAGTAGTGGATGTTTTTCAGAGCGCATCATGTCTAAGGAGCACAATATATTACCTGAGAAGCAGTGGCCCACCAAGGGTGTGTGTAGGCCCTAAAATAAGCAGTGAAAAGCCCACCACCTTCTGCTGGATAATAATAGGCTGACTTAATTTGGGTACATTGGGCTCCTCACACCTCTGGGTTCTGCTGCACCCACTCCTTCGGCACCATTGATAACTACATCACTGCTCACAATAATGAGTTGTTCGATGACTTAGTAGAGGTTCAGCATGGTAGAAATGTTTACACAAGAGTAAGTTCATGTAGGTGTAGCTTTCTAGGGGATTAAACAACACAGGTTTGCTAAATTGCATGCCTTCATTAATATATGGATAACAGCTATCCTATGATGCAGGGTTTGAGGTTGTATTTTTGTGTTTTTGACTACAGGGCCAAAAAAAGTTCTATGGTGATTTCTCAGAGTTCTTTAATGTCTGAAATACAGACCTGTCAATATGCAAATAATGTGGGAGTGAAGATGGACAAAAGGTGGAGTATTCACAATAAGATGGGCTCCTCATATGTGCCTCTTCCATAACCCGATAAGGTGTAATCGTCGAAATCCTCTCTACATGGCTGGAAAGAACTGAGGCAGAGTCTGTTGGGGCATGAGGTAGATCTGGGCAATAAACGGGCACTCACCAGCGATTTTCCCCATGCCTTGGTCTTTGATATGGGGCAACCCCCCAAATGAAAACTACCTTCCTGAGTAAAAACATTCTAGTACCTTCTGTAAAGAAAACATTCTGCTACATTCCTGAAAGGATCTGCAAAAGCCGTGCCTATTCCTCATCACTTCTGAGAAGTGGTCAGAAAAGGCACTCTTCGCTTCCAACTATGAAAAACCATGAACAGATGCAGCACCATTCTCAGACATGGAAGAAGTTAGCGGTTGTAGATCATGGTGCCCAAGAGTGGCACCAATGCATCTCCACTATTATGTATGCACACTTCCTTATTACTAACCAACCTACATAATTATTCAGCCTTTTGCTTAAATGTTTGTACACGTCCAATATAATTTCATTTCTCCCTCCTTAGTGATCACTCACTCCAATCAAAGTCACTCGCAAGTGAAAGTCTCCCTCCATCTCTTGAAAAGTGTCCTGTTTAAGTTAATACCTCATGTGCCTCCCATATACTACCATCTTTCTACTTTTCACATTTCTCCACTCCACTGTTTCTATCAATCGATATCAATCAATAATAATCTTAATTTGATCACTAGCAAAGCAGTTCATAAAAGACACAAGATAAAAACACAGATTCCTAAACAGTTTTAGCAATCATAAAAGGATAAGAAAGGCATCCAAAAGCAATAAAAACATACATTTTTTAAAAAACCTTAATGACCAACTTTTAAAACCTCATTGAATTACACAGTTGAAGTGCATTTTTTTTTAGAAAGGAGCCGCCTGCAATCCATAGATCGGTGTGTTCTAGTTGCTGCAGATGTAACAGCGGATTTCATTGCGTAGGCAATAAATAGCGTTTGGTAAGGGGAGATTACATTTACAGAAGAAAACAAAATGTAACAGGGTTAGTAGAGACATCTCATCACATGGGCATGTGCATATATCACAAGAAGCATGGTGCCCTTGTGAGAAACAGAGTAGCCACCTAAATGAGCTTAACTTAAACTGGGATAATAAAACATCCACAAAGAGTAATCAAAGCTTCTGTGATGACATAGCTAGCACCTTTAGAAATAAAGTTAATGACATATATGACTCCTTTGAAGCCGCCCTCACACACGAGCCAGCCAAGGAATCTCTGAGCATTGAGCCCAGTAAGAATATTATTCAGAACTTCTCACAGGTAACTAGTTAATAAGTGGAAGAACTAATTAAGGAAATTAAATCTGGATGCCCTCTGGACCCTTGCCCCCCGCAGTTTTGAGATATACAGCGAAGGAGGTGAGTCCTATTCTTACAGAAATATTTAATAACATGTTCACCTCTTGTATTTTCCCTGTCCTTTAATAAAATAAAATCTAATCTGGACGCATCAAATACAAGCAATTATCATCCTATTGCCAGGCTGCCACTTCCAGCTAAGATAGTGGAGAAAGTCATAAATAATCAGTTAGCGCAATTCATCTGAGAAAATGAGCTACTTGATTCCTCCCAATTCGGCTTTTTCCGAGAGCATAGTATGGAGCCTGCCTTGATAAAGGCCACTAAGGAGATTAGAACCATGATAGATAAAGGAGGTGGTGCTGCCCTGATCCTCCTTGATTTGTCGGCAGCTTTTGATACTGTTGACCATAGTTTACTGCTACTCCGTTTGGAAAAACTTGGGGTTAAGGGTTTGGCACTGTTTTATCATCTTTTCTGAAGGAAAGAAGACAAACAGTGACCCTGGACCAGTTTAAATCGATCCCTTTTGTGCTACCTTGTGGGGTTCCACAGGGTTTGTCGCTTTGCCCACCACTGTTTAATATCTATGTGTCGGATTTGGCTCCCCTGATCAAGCATTTTGGCTTCAATTTAACATTGTATGCCGATGACACACAGATTGTGGTAGCTGCATACAAAGATCAGACATCCCCCGCGTTGCAGTTTCAAAACTGTATGATGGAAATTAGCAGCTGGATGGGCAAGCATTATCTCAAACTCAATTCGGAGAAAACCGAAATAGTGATCTTTGGTAATCTCTAGCCAAGATTGGAAGGCCTCTGGTGGCCTGTCAAGATGGGAGATTTACCAAAACCAGCAGAAAAGGCAAAAAATCTCGGGGAACTGATTAACAACAATCAAACTTTCTCTCAGCAACCAAATGCTACTGTTTTGGCCACCCTTTATTTAATTAGGAAAGTGAAGAAGGTTCTCCCCTATATCCCCTTCGATTCCAGGAGGACGCTTATGACTACACTGGTACTATCAAAGTTAGATTATTGTAACAGACTTTATCTGAATATGCAGAAGCAACATCAGAAAAAACTACAAAAGGTGCAAAATGCAGCTGCAATGCTCCTATTAAATCTGCTTAAGTATGAATCAGTCTCTAAAGAAATCTAGAAACTTCACTGGCTCCCTCTGGCACATTGTATCAAGTTCAAGACACTATGTTTAGCCTACAGGGCCTTGAATAATACGGGGCCAGTGTTTTTGAAAAACATCTTCTCCTGGTATCATCTTGGCAGACAGCTATGCTCTACTGGTGCCAAGTTTATGATGGTTCTGAGGATTCGCACCTCTAGTTGGGGAGGTCAAGCATTGGTTAAACTATAGAATATGCTTCCTCTGGACATTAGAGTTGCAAATTCACTTGCCTAATTTAGAAAAGGCCTTAAAAAATAGCTATTCCAACACTGGGTTCCTAACATCTCTGGGCTTACGTTGTCTTAGCGCCAAGACACCTCTGGGTATTCGTGTGCCTAATAAGTTATGTTACCATAACAAACATACGTTCCCAAGTGTCTGGGGCCAGACTTAGATAAGGTGCTACCCCCAGCATAGTTTGTATGAAACGGTACTCCCTAGTTGAGGGCTTCGATAAGTCTCTACCCTCTCTCTGGGCCCTCCATGGGAGAGAAAAAACTCACTGATTCACCCTCTATCCTTTTTGCAAATATTGGATGGCTTTTCATAAATAGACGGGCAACCTAGTGCATACGTTTTCTCCCTAATATATTTAAGACAGGGCATCCTGTTCCCATAACAGCAAGAGACACAATCCAAACTGATTTCCCTTTTCAGACTAGCTTCCTCATTATACCAAAAGGATCACCAAAGCATCAGGGGATCCTCAATATACTCCAGTTCCCGGTGGATAGTAAAATGCAACGTTGATAAAGAAACCCCCAACAAATTACAACACACTCTGTTTTCCTCGGTTTGAATACTACTCACATCCCTATAGCCCCATACACCTACTCCATAGGACAATACAGGAAGACACTTCCTCCTATAGATTTCAAGTAAAGGGTGTATGAGGTTATTTCCTCTGGAGGAGGCAAGAGAAAACATTGAAGCAACCACATGCAGAAAACGATTCTTCCTGTTGCATCCACTGTCATATATTATGCCAAGGTATGGGAACTGAGAGACGTTCACAGTGGCCCTCCTCTCAGTACTAATATAGTGGAACTCAATGTCTGTATACCATTAGTCATCCTAGCAAGCAACACAGCAACGTTCACATAAAGAAGTGCGGGGACAGATTTTTTGTTAACAACAGGACGTCTGCCCTCTGAATTCACTAAGGTGGTTTTCAAACAATTTATACTAAGTAAAGGCAAAATAGGTAAGAATAGGAACTCAGAACCCTGGATTTTCCTTGTACATACCAATGGGAATCCCATTGGAACAAGGTGCTTTTTTTGGAAGGGCTAATGGCATCGAACACCTCTTCAGAGGAGAATTGAATATTCAGGGACAATGCTTATTCGTCAGATCCTCGCTCATGGGTGGAGTAATTGGAGTGATAAATTGTACTAAAATGGCATATCCACTCCTTGAGACGTATGTGAGTGCGGACTCTGTTGGGAGTGGAACCCGGAAGAGGCCACCACGTACTGCCTTCCAGAAAGCCTGGGGGTCTTTGGCTCGGCAGGCATGCACCAAGGTATCCCATTTCTCAACCTTCAGGTCTGCCTTTCTCTTCTTTAGTGCCTGGGTATAAGCCTTTCTACAAACACATATCACTTGTTGGTCTGTGGGGGGACATTTCCTTTCCCTTCTCAGCCTGTTGTTTGCTTCTCTGCATGCCTGACCAGGATTTGCTATGGTTCGTTCTGTTGCCTATGGGCCTTGTAGTTCGACATCTTCTACTGAACAAAGGTTAACCAGACCCACACAACCGTCAACAATTTTACACATAATCATCATCATGTTTACAGAATGCAAAACTAGTCTGTGCACTTTCGTGGAAATAGGCAGCTTACGGCCAGTTAGTTCCTTGAGCCCTTTCACAGGGATATTTATTAAGAGCGAAATTGGGTTATGTTCACCATATATGGTAGGCAGGACGCCCCCTTTGGAGACAAAAGATTGCATATTTCTAGAAGTACAATTGTAATCAACTATGGAACCAAACCCCTGCCTGTATACGTTGAGTCTGTAGATGACATGAGGTTGGTAAGGGCACCCTCCAGATCATATGTCGCCAGGAAAGTAAGTAGAAGACCCCCCCCCTCCCCAGGATCCACATCTGCCTCCAACCAATAGTCTGAAAAATAGGGCGAAAAAGTCAAAGATGATAGTGTAGCAATGATACACAACTTTGCTTTTAAATCACAAGCCAGTATGAGATTGAATGGTATGCCCAAGCATGAGTTACTGTTTACTACTTTATCCACAAATTCAAAAAGCTGACATAAATCCTGGTTATTCCTAACTGAAAAATCATTTTTATAAGAATGTTCTAATACCAGACCAAAGTTAGAGCTCCACCTCAGATCAAAGGCCTGCATATTATCCCCCCCCCCAGGTGTAGCTTCACTGTACTACAGCCAATGGTTACCTAAAACCAGATGCCCAAAGACCCCCCCTTAGCCTGTCCATAGGGGGATGAAGAGGCAGGGAGGTTATAGTATTTATAGCCATTAAAAAATCACTGGATTACCAGTTATTTTGCAATAATATAATGTCATAGCTGTTAATAATTGCACACCAATCTTGAATTGACAACTTAGATTCTAAGCCTATAACATTCCATTACAATAATTTCAAATTCACATCAGGCAGATGGAGCGGCTTATTTCCCTGGCCTGAATCATGCATCACCGGGGCAGGGGATTTAGAGTCACATTGATGGTCTTCCCTTTCATCAGGCAAGATGCATCAGTCGGCAGGTTAGTGATCATCGCCAGCCTGTGCTGCCCACCCAACAGACCCAGGTGACCTGAATAATTTTGGAAGGGGAGAGTACTCGTACTACAGGGGTGTAAACTCTCAATCACCGCAGAATCAGATGGCCCCAAACATATGTACACTCTCGCCACCAGCTGCTTTGTCACTCATTATCATCTAGTTCAGACAAAACCATGAATTTGTTCCTAGATCAAAATTGACCAGTGTGGTACAGTGGCTGGAACAAAGCTTTTTTAAGTAGCGTGATTAGAGTTAGTAGGATCCAAATGTTTATTTAAAAATCCCTGTGGTAGATTCCTTATTGTCTCAGACTGAAAAGGGGCGTCTCTGACTTGTACCACGACTACTCCTGCGACTGTAGGCTGACGAAAATTGACAACTATGCAGTCATCATGGAACTTCCTAGGCAAGGGTCCCACTCCTCCTCCCCTGTGTACCAAAAGGATCTCCTTATTTAGGTTAGTGTCACACTTAACATTGGAGTGAAGCCAGCGTGTCACCATATTTTTCAGTTCAAACATCGACTCTGGCACTCCAGTGCCAAAGTTTGGTAAATTTTCCCAAACTACCACTTGTGGGCATGAAGCCAGTGGGAGGTGGATCACAGGGAGGGAGGTTGAATGAACGTGAAACTGATCAGTAAATGTAGTCAGGCGTCCATCTTCTCGAGGCAAGGTCACAATGCTGTCCCCCCTGACTGTTAGCACTAGGGGAAGGTCCTGCAGGCCCCAGCTCATGTCTGTCGAGATTTGATTCCCTGTTAGCGAAATGGGAGACCGATTGAATAGAGGTTGAGTCTACACAGGGTGACTTCTTTGTGGGTCGTATCACACATCCCTTACTCTGGTTGCTGAAGATTTTCTCAATAGTGGTCAGGCAATCATAAATGGGGCGCAACTTTGAATCGAAGAGATCATTAAGCTTTCCGCCTACAACATCCCAGGAGGCTGTGTCGGAACTCACTAAACTTAGTTATACTATACTGATCTGAAGGCAGTGAGCTATTTGTCACCCCTTCTTTGGGGTTTTGCACTCTCTTCTTGGCTTCAGAGCTGACACCCGTAGACCTCAGGCTGGGATCAACAAAATTAGACTCCACCTTTTCTTCAATTGGGCACCCACTGTGGCCAAGGTTGCTCCAGATTGAACATGGCCTCTACTTTGGGTTTCAGACTGAGATTGGGGAGGGGGGATTGAGATAAATCAACTTCGTCAACGGAGAGCGAGAGACGTTGCTCTACCAATTCGATCTCCTTTGAAATGACCCCCTCAGCCCTGGACAGATATCTGTCAATTATTGTATGCCCTTGGACCTGTGGCAGAGCAGAAGTTATTTTTCTTTTTCCCATCGTGGCAGGGCAATAAGGGATGCAGGTTAATGGAAAATCCTGCTGCAAAATGAGCCCCCACTCTACCCCAAACTTGAATTAAAGAACAGGGATATCCTCCAAGAAATGTGACTTAGATCGGCACAGGCTCACAAACAGAGAGGGTGGATGGGGAAAGCACGCAGTCACACAAAATACCTGTGTTGAATGTCAGGGCTAAAAACAAAGCCCGGCCTCTTCCTGGCGAAGACGGGCCTAGTTTTGTCCCGGGCGTGTCCCATGGTGTGGGAATTCTAAACGCATTTCAGCACTAGGGCAGCAGTTGGGGTGGAAGAAACGTCGGTGCCTCCTGGCGTGGTGCACAATGGAGGCTGTAGTCCCCCCGCTGTTCTGCCCCCAAAGTTTTATGTGGCTGGCTGGTCCTGGAAACCTGCATGGCAGGACTTGCTAAGGTGCTTTTCAGTGCTAGGGCAGCGGGCGGGGTGGAGCAAGTGTCGGCACCTAATGGTGCTATGCACAATGGAGGCGGTAGTCCTCCGATGTTTGGCCACTAGCCACAAAGTTTCATATAGCTGGCTGGTACTGGAAACCCACACTCTGGGAATGCCAAAGCACTTTTCAGTGATAAGGCAGCGGGTGGGGTGGAGCAAGCATTAGTGCGTCCTGGCGCAGTGCACAATGGAGGCTGTAGTACCCCGCTGTCTGGCCCCAAAGTTTGATGTGGCTACCTGGTGCTGGAAAACTGGTTTACATTCCTCTCCACTGATTCATTAATGGAAAACTGGGACTGCCACTGAGTTATTACTGGAAGCCTGGGTCCCACGACCTAAACACTTTCTCTGAATTTGAACCTCAAAACAAACAAAACTCGAAATAAGTATACACCAATTAAATGCTCAAATACTGAAATATTTTAATTCACAATCAAATATAGTTTTTTTCAATATTAAATTTGACTTCTTTATTTGTGCATTCTTTATTAATGTTAATACTATTTAATTTTGTGAACCAGTTGCCAACACCCCGTGTAGGTCTTGTCGATTCCCTGGGGCCCTTGGACAACAAGTTAAGAACCACTTTATCTAGTCAGTTCAGGGAATTCTTTGCTTTAAGTGGCTGTTAAAGAGACAGGCGTGCTTCTCTGCAGTGCTACATGCTAGTGTCTGCAAGGTCACATTGTAGTCCGCCAACTCAACTTGCTATAGAAACAGGAAAATTAAGAGTTATACTTTGAAAGACCCCTGTCCAAGTAAATATAATATATGGCAAAAGTTTGTTTACAAAGAATACTGAAAATGACAAGAAGAAATAAGGCAGCATAACGGATAACCCTATTAACGATGGGTTTGCGCCTGAAAGAAGTTTAGACACTTCAGAAAGGCTATCAAAGCCTACTGGGTAATGGGTGTGTGGGGGAAGAGGGAGATCGCATAGGTTGGATCTGATGCCTGCACAATGCATACTTATACCCTGTGTAGGCTTTAACATTCCTTAATTGTAGACTAACAATTTGAGAGCTGGGGCTGTACCTTACTTATGGTAACTATGCTAAATTGATCTCAGTCTACTGAGAAGTTTAATAGTGTGAACAGCTCCACCTCATATGGCCTCCCAGACTGATCTATGGAGCTGTATGGGCTGTGCTCTATCTTTTACTCCTCACCCATTCTGATCCTATTAAGTCACTGTGGCCTGGCTATCACTACTAAGAATCAGCATTTCCCTGCTTGTGACTTCCCCAGAGCGATTCGAGGAGTTACAAAGCCTGGAAGGTCAACTGCATTCTTCAAACTGTCCAACAGAGACCTGATTCTATCTTCTGCTCATTGGTATTTTCCCAAAGTACATAACGATTTCCTTCAGAAGAACAGCAGAACAAACTTTATTTATGAAAATTCTTTTTGGCGGTACATGGCTGCCTGGTGGGCACCTGTGAATGCTGGATATAAAGCAGGATGACGGAAGTTGAACAGGAGTAGTCAGTGTCTAATTGGGTGTGATGAGAGATTCTATAGAGTATACCTGAGTGGCTAACCTCCTCACCCCTTGCTCTCAAAACGTCCATTTTCAATACTTTCCAGTGCTGAAGATGTTTCGGTACTCCCCAGAGAGCTTTTGCCTATCTGGTAAATTTGACACTCGGGTAAATGCCTGCAGACTCAAATGAGAGGTGGCGGATCACAGTGTTTTAGTGGTTGCAAAGTTGCATGCTAATTTCAGTATGTAGAGCAGGCCTTTGAACCAGGAAGCCTTGTACGCGGGGTGTAGCATCTTGAATTTAATTGTTGACACCACCAGAAGACAACGTAGAGGCTTCATGGAAAGTTTCAAATGGACTAAATCGTTGATTTGGGCCGAATAGGATTGTCTAGTCTTGGCCTCACTGCTGTCAACACATTTCTAGCCCATTGTATGACGAAGCTTGGCAGTAATGAGGATGCGGCATTAACAAAACTTTGGTTAGCTTGACTCTTTGATTTTTTTCTTAAACCAATGTTATTGTTTTTTAAGTGTAAGCAACGCGTTTGATTGTGTGGGGTACAAGACAAAAATTGTTTTTAGTGCATACTCAGCACCACTCCTAGAGGAGTAAGAACAACCACATGAGACAAGTCAAGCATTACAAGTGTAGGCACATATCGACCGGAAAAGATAAAGAAAACATAGCAATACAAAACAATGCAATATAATAACCACAGGTCAAAATGTACTAAAATCAATTGTCTTGAAATAAGTTATTTATGCAAGAGGTGAGAATCTCCATAGTTTTGGTAGACTATACAATGCAGAGTGTGTGGGTTACCATGTCTTCTGGTCCTTTTCAGGCACCTTCTTTTAGTGCGTAACCTTACAAATTATCCCAGAAGGGGAATTTTGGTGGACAGATGTACGGTCACTGCTTCACATTACTATTGTTCCAATGAGATCCGAAAGGGGCACAGCTCCACAATAGCATACAGCGATAGTGGCTAAGCCCCGGCGGGTGCATTTATTATCTCAGGCAAGGATTAGTATCTTAACACATTGATGTGTGATGGGACAGCTATGCAATCCTCTGTTTTCCTTGCTATGAAGGGACAGACTCTCACTTGTAGCCCAACACATCACTTCCTTGTGACTCAATAGCAGTGTACGCCACGTCATACATGGGCTTTGTATGCCAAAAAGAGCACACGTCAAGAAATTTGCTACCTATTTTGTTCAGCTTAGGAAGACTGAAAATATCTACTAGGCGCTGTATGGTGTATAAAGAATGAATTGCCCAATTTTGACTCTAATATGTCATTGATATCCTTACAAAAGCTATTAATGTTAGGCAATCCATCATCACATGGAAGAATTCTGAATCTTTGTATAACCGTCTGGGGCACAATAAAAGATGTTTTGGTAGTCAAATGGATCCTGTACTTTTAAATTATTTTGAAACTTTTTGGGTTATTCTAATACTTTGTTTAATTCCCTGTCTTCCATTTTCCTTCCTAAATCCAAATGCTATTTTTGCTTTTAGTTCTATCAAAGCTTATCTTCTTTGTGGAGTGGAGTGCCTGACTTGTGTTTGGCCCTCACCCAGGGTGGAAAAATTTTGAAGTAGTTCACAAGTCTGAGTTGTTTCTGCCTCTCCTGCACCCCACTGGCCATGCAGTGTATTAGTTAAGGTGCTACATATTAGAATTTAACCGAATGGGGATCCGTCCTCCTCAATCAATTGTACTAGTGAGTTCACCACTCCTGAGGTTTAACAGTGGCCCACTTTCTCGGTTTCCCTGCCTTGACCCAGGCCTCGAGCTGTCTAGTCGTGAAATGACATTGGGGTTTCAGTAGGATCAGCAAAGGGAGGGATCCCTGAACTTCTTCTCCAACACTTCAGCACCAATTTGAGCAACGAATGCCTCAGCCAGCATGAATCCAACCTCCCAGGAGGAGGCTTGGAAACACTCCCTCTGCTAACCATTCCCTGGTCACTGAATGATCAGCCATTATGCACTGCACTCTTCACTACTGCCAGGTAGTCGTGTTTGAAATGTTACCTTATCCTGTCTGATGGAGGCCCAAAAATAGGCGGTTCAACAAGGCATCAACTTCTCTGAATAACACTCTAGAAAGCCTAGGAAAGTGAGTTAAGTAATACAGAAGGAGAATGAGCATCGCCTTCTTGGTCAGGGCTACTGTGCCAATTGTAAGGATGGGTAGAGAATTCCAAAGCTCAATACACCCTTTTAGGAAATGCAGTGCCTTCTCCTGATTCCTGGTTAGTATGCACATGTTGGAATGATAGACTTGTATTCCAAGGTACCCAAAGGTGTGTGTCCTCCAAGTTATGCCTTGATCCACCTGCCCAGGATGACCTTCCCCCTCTAATGATTTGATCAGGTAGGTGCACATTTGACCTCAGTAAATCATACATCCTGATTCACGGCTGAACTCCAGAAGGTAGTCCATTGTGGGGCGTAAGTCATGGTGCTGCACCCTCATAAACAATAATAGATCGTCTTCAAATAAGGAAGCGGTGAGTATGGCATCTGCCAGTCACCCCCTCACTGCATTCATTCCTCATGATGCTACCAAAGGGCTCTATTGCCAGGGAAAATAACAAAGGGTATGGTGGGCATCTCTGCCCTCGGGCTTCAGCCCTTCTGGGGTGTAAACGCACTGTGTGACCTTTCAGAAGCATGGAGAGGAGAAAATTAGGGAAACAATTGTTAGCAGTGTAAATGTTATATCATGTTAGTAGGATGTTCAAGGAAGAGAACTTAAAGAGTATGTAGGCCAAGTATTGAGGTCAGGAACCATTTCCCACAAAATCACCGATACAGCCTCATTATTCACCAGTATTACATTTTACTTCTGGTGTCCATTTGCAGTTTGGTTTGTGATATGTACCTGGACAGACTGGGTGGTGAGAGCTACATTTTTTTTTTTAAATTTTTTTTTTGTTGCAAAATACAAATAGTAGCATCATCATCAGTCACATAAAGGCTTACAGTGAGAGCTACATTTAATAGAATTTTAAAGTATGTGTAAGAGAAAAATCACGTTTATTGACTTACCTTGATCTTCCGGACATTGGTACCCGGGAAATAACCCCAACTGTTCCATTACAAACTTCTTCTCATACCTTCATCATGGTATAGCTTGCACGTGTGTAGTTCCCATGGAGAAAAAAGGCCTCGAGTCTGAATTAGGAATAGATCTTTCATGATAAAAACCCTATTTCATCCTGCCCCACCTTGAGAACCCTGCTACTTCCCACACTTGAAGCCTAACTGAATGAAAGAGTCACTTTGTATGTCTGGACAGTACACCTACACTCTGAGCATTTAATAAAAGACTCGTGCCCTTCAACCCTACACTGTGCCTTATCTTTGATGTAGGATGTTTTTGCCTGTTTAAGATGATGAAGTAGTTGCTGAAGACAGTTCTCTGCAGGTGACCTACATGAAGCCTACACCACTTATCCTACAGACGTGTTGCATTTCCAGTCGGGTCTCTCATAGATTCACATAGGAGTTTTAAAATAACACTATAGCCCCAACCACATTGTTCAAGCCTTTCTTTTTTTTTTTTGTAAAATATTTTTATTGATTTTTACATAGACGTATGAGCATATATAGCATTAACAGGGCACTGCGCCGGTAAGTTCGATAGCTTATTATACAAGGTTGCTCTTCAAAATTCTTGGTGTTTGGTTCAAGTCCAGTGTAGGAATATTCTCCTGCATCCATGCCTTTTCAGTCTGTTTTTATCCTGAAGAAAACAAAAATTCATACAAAATATTGGCGGCTTGAAGTTTATTAAAAAGTAAATTTCTGGCTGCCAGACCTTTTTCCAGTTGAAGCCTGCCATTCGCTTACTGGCTGATGGCCTAGAGCCGGTTAGACACCATTCTAAAGCATTATTTACAACGTGCCTGAAGCGCTTCAAAGCAGACGCTTTTCAAAAACGGTAGAGAACATAAACACTTTATCTGGATCCTGATGTGCAAATCTGGGCCAAAAGTCCTCTTTTCCAGCTCTACAAAATCTGTAGCAAGGACACCTGCTTTTCCTTTAATTTGTGGTAGCTATTATTGCGCAGGCGACCAACAGCTGGAAGTGGACCATAGCCTGTTCAAGCCATAAGAAGGTGTCCGCTAAACTCCCCTCATGTTCTGAAGAAGCGGAGGACACTTTCAAATAATATCTGCTTATAAAACAGCTCTTAAGCTTTCCTTCAAGTCTAAATAAACATTGATTTTCCATGATTAGCATCGTGCGACCACTGTCATTGTAGATCACTAAAACCACTGTGATCACCCCTTCAATGTCAATGATTCTTTCACACTCCAACACTTTGCAATTAGCTTCATTCCCAGTCTGCTTGATTCTTTCAGATCCAGCCTCTACGAAAACCATCATCACCAGAACACGGATGATGAAGAAAAAGAGAAATGTTTCTCTCAAATTTGCATCTTAAATAGTTCCTTTTTTCAGTGGTGGATGGTCGTTAAATTCACATTGGGGAGATAGTGGAGCCACTTTCTAACTTCAGGTTACTTTTGACATTGCAAAGAATGCAGAAGGCCCAGAATGGGTGCTAATCCTTTTATTCAATTGCTATGCTAACAAGTACACTTGTAGCTTTGAGGAAGATGTTACCTCCCTAAATATTTTCTGAAATTAGTGCATACTTTGGGCTAGTTTGGGCATCGATACCCTTGACAAAAAATATAACCCCTGTAGTTGGATGTCGACTTCAAAATGTCTCCCTGAAATGTACCAAAGGAAGCGTAGATGCTCCTTCTACTGCGTGCCCTGAAATTGGTGTCTGGTGACCCAAAAGAGTAGAGACTAATGGGGGATTGGATAATTCCCAAGCACATGGTGACTAGGTGTGAGCGGGAAATCTGTTACGCTCGCGGATTTTGCAGATTTTTGGGAAATCCGCAATCCGCGAATTTTACGGATTTCCCGCAAAATCCGCAAAAACAAATCCGCGAACGTAACGGGTTCAAAAGTTGAACCCCCACTCATGCAACTATTTTACAATGGCGCCAGCAAGCTGCCAGCGCCGTTGTAAAATAGTTACAAAGTTAGCTTGCACAGGAACCACTAGATAAAACGAAGCAGGTGCTGCTTTATTTTATCTCACTGCTTCCTGTGCAAGCTAACTTTGTAACTATTTTACAACGGCGCTGGCAGCTTGCTGGCGCCATTGTAAAATAGTTTCATGGCTGGGCACAGGTCAGGTCTGCAGCTCACTCAAGGGACCCCTGCGCCCTTCGGGGCGATTGCATAGTAACACACACATGGTCGCTCGAACTAGTTGATGCTCAAATTCAGTGACTCATTCATTAGCCCAAAAACAATTGTGAGCGTCGTCGAGGCTGGACAGGTGTGCCTTCTTCCCAAATCTACAGTGGAAAATCAGCTGTGATGCTGGATAGGCTTTGCATCCTTGACTTTCCCGAGCGCAATACCCGAGCTTCTTTCTCTTCATCTGCTGAACTGATCTTTCTCGGACCTTTTATTCACACAAGAGGCACATACCCTACTGGGCACATTGTGTTCGCACGGGTTTCTGCAAGTTCGCACGCGTTTTGTACAATTTCGCAATTTGCGAAATTGTACAAAACCCTCGCGAACTTGCAGAAACCTGTGCGAACATAAAAAAAAAAAACGCAAATTTGCGGGAATTCGCGGATTTTGCGGATTGCGAGTTCGCAAATCCGCAAAATTCACGAGCGCGAGATTCGCAAAATTCGCCCATACCTAATGGTGACAGACTAGCACCACCAGAAAAGAAGCATTGAGTCCCTGGTTGTTGCTAGAGTGGTGGCCCAGCTGCGTTTTGAAAACAGTTGTCTTTCCCCATGAAGGAGCGATTGGCTGTTAATAGTAAATAACTCGAACATTCTCCTCTTTTTAAATAACACCAACACCTCTGTAAAGAAACATTAAGAAACTTTAGAATGGGGTGTGTGAAAAGGGGTACTAATAACACCCCCTAAGTATCAACAATTTCTTGAAGTTATTTCTGATCAAATACAATCTGACTGAAATTTTAAAAACCAAATGTAGCAGATAACCTACCATGTTGATTTTGAAACCTATTAGTTTTCTTTCAGCTACTGAATACTAACTTATATTTACCTTATATGATTTTATTTATAAACATTCAGTACTATACAGTGAAACTAAAGTATCCATAATCGTTGCCGTATGTCCGCAGAATAGTCCAATGTGCCTAGTGTAATAGATCATTTTAATAACTGACTTATAGATTTATTCCAGAAATTACGGAGGATCATCCTTTACTTGAGCAGAAGCACATTTGTGAAATATCCTGTTGCTTATGGTGTTCAAAATGTTTTACCCATCCCAAGGTAACTGTTAGTGCTGCCAGTGAACACAGTTTTTTCTACTCTGCAACAAGATGGCCTAGGCTTTCTTTCAGTGTTGGCACCAAAGCAATATATCTAAGGAGGTGTACAGATAAAAGGCAGCTCTGACAGAATCCTGACTGCCTTTGAGGCACAAGCTTCTGATGCAACTTTCATAAGTAATAGAAGACAACAGAATTAGGGCTAGAGAAATGGGGAATTCTAAAAGCCCTTTGAGGTGTGCTCCTGATCTTTTCCACTTACCAGCAATCAGTTACCTGCTGGCTTGCTGCTCACCATTTGCTGTGCTACTGTTATGAGCATACTGTGTACCAGACTTGGATTTCTCTTTTTCTTTTTTGCTTTGCTTACTTGCGACTTGTTATAATGTACATCAGACATGTATCTTCGCTAGGATATTTCCCATTGGATCTGCTGCTTACTTTGGTATTTTATAATTTATTACTGTTTGCTACAAAAGTCAATAGTACAGGAGGAAGGTCTTTGTCTTCAATTCAACCAGCATTTGTACAGCGCAGCACTGTCACCCCTAGGGATATCAGGGCACTTGTGGGTGTGACATCTCTGCCAAGGTCTTACGTTTCTTCCTGAAGTCCACCAGGAAGAGTGCTGTTCGAAGATGGAGGGGTAGATCTTTCAAGTCTTGTAGTCGATGTAGAAGAACGAGGGGCCCATGCTACGGCTGCGATGGATGTGGGGGTGTGCATGTGGGCTAGTGAGGAGGAGCACAGGAATCTTGCTGTGGGTGAAAATTCAGTTGTTGGTTGATAAAGGCTCGTTTTTGGTTGTGGAGAGCACGCTTTGTAGGTGTGCTTGAGGACCTTGAACTGGAATCTCTTCTGAGAGGGCGCCAGTGGAGGTTTAAGAGCTGGGGGGTGATGTTTGTCTGTTTGGAGAGGTCCAAGATGAGTCTGGCTGCAGCATTCTATATGCTTTGCAAACAAATGATGGATGGAACGCTGAAGAAATCATACATTCACCCAGTGGCGGCTGGTGACATTTGAAAGTGGCGGGGCGGAGCAAGCGAGCCTGAACCACCTACGGGGGTTCCAGGGGTTCACCCCCAGGGATGGATCCAAAAAACACACGAAGCATAGACCGATAAAAACTGCAATTGCTTTCTAGTGAACAGCACAAACACCCACAGGAACACTAAAAACACCACTAGGACTAGGAACAGCAAAAACACACCACGAACAGCACAAACACCCCCAGGAACAGCACAAGCACCCCCAGGAACAGCACAAACACCCCCTAGGACTTAAAACAGCACAAACACATCCATGCAGTGACACATCAGCTGGTTATGCAATGTGGCGTGACCCGGCTGTGCGTGGAATCCTAGCGCCAAAAGATAACAGGTCCAAACAATGACCTTGATTCGGGATGGGTAACATTGCGTCATTTTTCCATTGTGTAATATGTGGAAGTTGCAGATAGCACCCAAATCACTGTCAGGGGGGCCACATAAGTGACAATAGCGCTCAACTGCAAAATAGAGCTTTATCAGGAACTGTGCTCATTGGCACAACACTAAATCAGGCCGACCATTACATTAGTGCAGCACTGTTTGCATCACAGACGACATCAAGGGTACCCACGTTTTGTAGATACGACACTGCACTGTTTCACTACAATATTGCTGTCTGTGTAAACCAACTGCGTGCATAACTCTCAAAAGGCTACAATTTGTAGGCTGCGCAGCGCTTGAAAATAATGTAGCGCCAACTGGCAATATTCTCCTAACGTTTGCTTTGCAAATGGTGACCAATAATTACTCTTAACTCCCCGACTAACTCCTCATTTGCACAATCAGCGCCAGCCATGCGTGCTCTCCTCCTGTGCGGACATGTGTTGCTCAGTTATGCGTTTAAATGGAATTTCAGAGTTTTATTGTCAATCCCGGTTAAACAGTTCAGCTGGCAGAGGAGCGTCCTGTGTTGGATTTTGGTAGCTTTGACCTACGCTGAGCATTATATCCATGACATCATGTATGCACCTAATGATCCTATCACATGCTGGACCCTAGCCTGGCCTTTGCGTGATGGGATTTTTCACTTAACCTTGGCCAAGCTGGTGTTTTAGGAATTCATGGGGAGAAGGATAATGCCGTGATCGTGGAGCGCCTATGGGGGCATGAAACAATCGCCGCCGGAATGACAGACGGGTGGGGGGAGCGGGGGTTGAAATGTGGTCATCCTGGGGATATGGGGGAGGCTGGAGGGGTTTGTTTAATTAAAAAACGAAAACATGAATAAAATGAAGGAAAACGTATCTTACCGTCCTGCGCCTCAGCTTACGGATGGGTCCACCGTCCGACTCCCGCCATCCTGCTTTTTCCAAATTGAATTCCTGGCTGCATTGTCATCAGCCAGGAAAGGCAGACTCCCTCCCTCCCGTCCGCCAATCACAACGCCGCAATGGCAGCGTTGTGATTGGTGAGGCCGCGCCCCACCCGGGTCATTTTCTCTATGTATGCTGCCATACAGCAGCACACATAAAGAAAAAGGGAGAGTGGGCGGTCCTGCTCGAGGGCAGGGGGAGTGGCTTGCCCACTGTTGTGCATATTGACTGTTTGGGCGGCCTCAGGCTGCCCAAACAGTCCGTATGCACAACAGTGGACAAGCCACTCCCTCGAGACCGCCCACCCCGGCACTTCTGCTTTCTCGCCGCGCAAGAAGGCAGAAACATAAAATGATAGGTATTAGCATTTATGTTTCTGCCTTCTTTCACTGCGAGAAAGCAGTGGGGCAACGCCCCCACGCCCCTATGGGGGAGCCGCCCCTGCATTCACCCCCCGTCAAGAGGTCTGGGTTAAATCCATCTTTCTTTTGCTCACCATGCCACCCCAGCCATATGCAAATCAGTCTTGATCCTGTGCCTCATGTAAACAGTCCATCCCGAACTGCTAATCCAGGTCCTCCCCGGACCTGAAACAAGCATCCTGGGACCGATTTCTGGGTGTTACCCTTCATCAGCCATACTAGCTTGAATCCATTGGCACAGTAAGCAAGGGACCCAAGTGTGGGCATACCCATCCCACTTAGGGTGAAAAGTGCTACGCAAACAAAATGACTGACGGAATGCTGAATAAATCATACATTCACCCCCAGTCAAGAGATCTGGGTTAAATCTATTGTTCTTTTGCTCACCATGCCACCCCAGTTTAGACCCAGCTATATGTAAATCAATCTTGACCCTGTGCCTCATGGGAACAGTCGAGACCAAAATCCAGGCCATTGTTCTTTTTCCAGCATTCTGTATGGTCTAGAGTCTTTTTAAAAGCTGGGTGGAGATTCTAGCATGAAGAGTGTTGCCATAGTCCAGGCAGCTGGTGATGAGGGCCTGAGTGACGGTCTTTCTGGTGTTGACTGAGATCCATCTGAAGATTCTGCGGAGTGTGCGAAGGGTGTGGAAGCAGGAGGAGACGACTGCATTGACTTGTCATTTCATGGTCAGTTCGCTGTCTAGGATGATGCTTAGGTTGCTTGCATGGTCTGTAGGTGTGAGTGTGTGTCAGAGTTCTGCTGGCCACCAGCTGTGGTCCCATATGGTTGTGTTCTTCCCAAAGTTCAGTATTTCTGTCCAGTGGTCGAAGTGGGGGGAAAAAAGTAGGGGAACTGTAGGCGGAGAATCAGAGGGTGGGAATAACCCAATGATTGGATCAGTGGGCGGAGCCAGAGGCGTGGCCAGAATGCACAAACATCCCAATGTTTAGTATCTGTTTGGCATTTCACTGCCCAGTTAAATCAACCAATGGATACACATGATTATTTATGGTTATAATGAGTTATTGATATTATGTAAATCCATATTTGTAAAGCGCAAATTACTCACCTTTACGGGTCTCTAGGTAGCTGCGGGCCGTCGTGGAAATTAAATGAGCTATTGCCCAGAGTCACATGGTGCTGAGCTGAGCTGCCGCAGGAGCAAGGGATCGAACCGTGAACCCTGTGCTCTGTAGTGAGCAGCCCTGGCCACTGCACCACACTTCTCCATATTAAAATACGGTCACAAAGTGAGATATGCTTCTAATCCCAGACTGTCCCAAATATGATAAAATGTGGACGCACAAGACATTTGTCTCCGAGCTATGGAGTTTCTGTCATCAGCACTTCTCCCTTTTTGCACAACAGCAGTTCAAACATGAATGGCAAAATATCCTAGTTAGCAAATGTTTTCTATATAATTATAGTTCTGCCATATTTGCCTCATAATGCAAGATCTGCTGCATGATCTGACCATTTAAACTAATAAATTGTTTGTAGCTCAAACATATCAAAAGTTAATAAAAAATGTGCCTTGTGTTGCTGCAGAGTGGATGGCCTATTGCAAAGGTTGGCTGATCACCTTTCACACTGCTGCATTTGTATGTTACACTGGTACGAATAAGGCAAAATCTTTCCAGAGACTGTTAGCATGTGTACACATGTCAAAATATTAAAATATTAGAAAATATATTGCATTACGCTGCAGCATTTTTTTAATGCATAATTTAGTCAACACTGCTGCATAATTTTGTCCTCCTTTGCTGCATAATTAATTGCAGTGGCCCCACAGCAGGCAGCACATGTTAAAAGTGCTTGTGAATGAAGCAGAGTAGTGAGGTTTCCGAATTTAGTTTGGTGTGCGTGCAAATCCTGCATTGCCAATCCCTGGTGAGTTGCAGCTACTACTGCTGAAACAATGCCAATGGAGCTACCTATAGGTGAGGCAGACTGGCCTCAAGGACAGGGCCGGCCTTAGCACTGGTGGCGCCCTGTGCATTAATGTTTGTTAGTGCCCCCCAATGACCACCTCTGCCATGGATTCCCTCACTACCATCCTTTAACAGTGCCTCTCAAGTCTCCATAACCACACTCTCTCAGATGCATTCTATTTGATTTACAGCGCCTCTAATACCATTGTAGGTTGTCAGAGCACTTTACATCACCCACATTACACAGAGACAATCAATATGTGTGTAAATCATTGTACAGAAAATGTTACATAAGACTAAGAACTACAAGGTCTAGGCGTCACATGACAAGCATACTAGTAGGCTGTATAGTTTAATAGTGATTGGTCTGGAGAAACACAAATTCAGAATTTAAAACGTAATACCATGGTTGAGTGTTCTCTTTAATAATCCGAATTGATTTCTGTTCAAAAGAACATTTTTTGCAACATTAGGATAATCAAAGACTGGGGTAAAAACATAACGCTCTGATTTATACCTTGCAGTTTGTATGTGGCTCTTAGATGACAGTTAATAGCTCACTGTTCTATGTTAGAATTTTAACTTATAAACTGCAAGTAACAAAAGAATCTCTCTGACAAAAGCAGTAGCCCACTGACCTATTTACATTATGTGCACTTTGTGATCTGCATGGTACATGTTCTTAGCAGGAGGCACATTAACCCTCTGAGCTACCTTTCCATGAGTCAAAACTTCCACTAGACAAAATTCCGATCTCCGAATATTAATCACCAGAGTATTCCGGACATTTTTATTGTTGCCTAAAATTGCTGGAGGCCAGGAAGGAGGCAGCAAGCGCCTTTAAAACCATAATATACTTGTGAACATAATGCCTCCACCCAAAGTCAGCACCTGGTGCAGTCTTACCGGTTGCACCGCCCTGGAGCGGGCCCTTCTTAAGGGTCCTGTGACCTCAGTGACAGAGTCGCTGTTGATCTAGGGTGTGCTACTTCATAGGTCTGCCTGCAAGACTGGAGGTGAACTTCAGTATGGATTGTGGTGGATGTATGACGGTACAACGCGTACCGTCACAACGCATCCCTTTACCACGCATCCCTTACAACGCAAGTCGTTACCACGACTTGCGTTGGGGGTGCGGATTTCGAATAGTATAATTTACTATTCTAACACCAGTCCCCGTGGACCCTAGGGGAGGTGTTGGGATAGTAAATTAACTATTTTTACACCTTTAGCGCCCTCCAGCGCAAGTCGTGGTAAAGACTTGCGTTGTAAGGGATGCGTGGTAAAGGTACCGCGTTGTAAAAACTTTGTGGTAAACGATGTTTACCAGATTGTGGTGGACAAGCCTTGAAGGTTAACCTACACTTGTCAAGCTAGGGTCCATCTGCTGGTGCTAAGACACCAGGGCTTCTAAGATCTTGCAAAGCCTTCTAGTCAAGTCAAGTCAAAGATAGCTTTATTCGGTATTTGTTAAAAGACCATAAAAGCACATAAAAGAATTTAAAAAAATTATTTCATCCACAAAATACAATGGAACAATTTGATACATTATTTTACATAAAAACATTAAAAAAGAGGGCAATTAAACCTTCTTTAAAAGCACTAGAAAAATCCAGAATAATTAATATGTGCTATTGAGTATATTGATATACAGTACGATCATACAATCATTATGCCATTGAGCCTCTGCATCTTACTACATATTTCAAAAATTTAACAGCTGCGACCATGGTAAGTTCGTCTTGTAACATATATAGTCTGATCAAGGCTGGTTTACATTGTCTCAATCCCCACATCTTTAGGAGGGGCAGCAGATGCCTCTTTCTGCCCCACTCGTAGGATTTGCAAAAAAAGATGCAGTGGATGTTTGACTGAGTAGATGAATCATCACAAGGATAATTTATTAGCGTGGCAGACCAGTCATTTGGAGCGGGAAAGGATATCAGCCTGTAAAAACAATCAGTCCTCATCCTTGTTAGTAGCATTCTAGGGTAACTAGAAAGTACCTGGGCCAGGTATGGGTGTAGACCTGGACCATGTGGAATGCGGCGATGAGAAATGATCGTAGACTTATTTCCATCCAGATACCACCGCCTATCTTCTAACAGCTCAAGGCAGGTTTCCTTTAAAACTTTTTTCGACATTAGTGCACATGAGCTGGGGGTTACAGAAAGTTCTGGGTGGCCAATGGAATTCAAGAATTTTTTAACATATTAAAGCCAGGTGAACTTCCTGGCCGCTGATTGGTTCATACAGTCTTGAATCACCTCCCTGCTAAAAGCTGTATCCTTAGAGGTCCATATCTTATGCCACAACATGACTGGACTTATCTTGATTAGGTCTGTGATATGGACCCGATCTAATTCTTTATGACATATGGTTGTAGAGATTGATCTTGGGACAGCTAGCAAATACCTAAAAAAGGCATTTGCCGCTAATTGGATTTGTGTGCAGTCTGCCGTACCCCAAATACCAGCCCCATTTGGCTGCATAGATCTTAAGCAGAGTGTCTATGAGTTTTCCGCTCAGTCTCTTAGCAAATTGTTTTACTGCGCCAAAGGTGCGGGAAAAGGCCAGGTTGCGTGTAGTGATGGCTGTGGTCCAAGTTCCTCTATTATTAAAAATGATGCCTAAATATAAAAAAGTTTTGGTCAAGCCTATCTTTGTCTGATTAACGAAGGTTTTGCAGTCTGTTTTGGAATTGTTTTTTGACGTACAACACATGGTAAAGGTTTTTCCCATGTTTATCTTCAAACCTCTAGAGCCCATAAAAGTTGAAAAGCCGGTTAATGCCTTTTGGAGGCCCACCTGGGTTCGTGACATTATTACAGCGTCATCGGCGTAGAGTAGTATTGGTACCGCCGAGCCGTTAATTTTAGGATAGTCAACTTCCAAATTAATCAAAAAGTCTGCCACTTTGTTAATGTACAGATTAAAAAGAAAAGGTGCAAGGATGCAGCCCTATCGAACGCCCTTTTCTATAGGAAACTTCTTGGTGCGTTCTCCATTTTTACCATAGCGGACCGTTGCTCCTGCATCTCTATAAAGTTCCTTTATAAAATTCAACACAAGTGGGTCTATTCCCATCTTGGTCAGGGTATTCCATAACACTTTGTGGTTTAAGCAATCGAAAGCCGAGCTTAAATCGACAAACGTCATGTATAAATTCCCTTTTTTAACCACCATATATTTACTAGTTATTAATGCCAGGTTGAGTCCCTGCTCTACTGTGCCCAGCCCACTCTTGAACCCATATTGGAATTTAGAAAGAACCCCTTCAGTTTTGGCCCAGGATTGTAATTTAGTGAGTAGAACTCTCCCTGCTACTTTCATCAAGGAGTCGAGCAGAGAGATTGGCCTATAGCATTTAGGGTCCTGTCTATCTCCTTTTTTAAAGATAGGAATTACAATGGCTTCCTGCCATGTGGCTAGAAAGCCTGTTTGACTATAGGCATTTAAAACATTTGTGAGGAGCGGGGTCCAAAGATCCATGTTTTCTTTAAATAAGTCAATAGGGATGCCATCTGGCCCTGGGGCTTTAGAATTGGTGCTCTATCGAATGGCCTGCTCAACATCTAGTGGAGAAAAGACTATGTTCAGTGGGAAGGTGTCTATAGTGTGTGATGCTTCAGACTGCGGGGCAGCGGCGATGTGTGATGATATCACAGGGGAGTTTACCGCAGGTAATTCATCATTTTTGTATAATGCCGTAAAATAACTCACCCACACGTCCTCAGCTATGGCTACCTCCAAAGAGTCAGTCTTTCTCTCTGTGAAGAACGGGGCATTGACTTCTCTCCAAAAGGAAATATTGTCCCGAAGGGCTCTAGCCTTTATTAACGCCTCCCAAGCAAGGTCTTTGAGTTCTTTTTTCCTATTTTGCAGTGCCTGTTTATAGTCCAGCCTGGCTGTTCTGACTAACTTGATAGCTTTGGGCAGGGTCTTTACAGCCTGTAGAAGAGCTTTATGGGCTCTAGTGCTGGCAGAATTGAACTATCCGTTCGATCTAACCGTTTCACCATCTTTTTGTTTCCTGGTCAGTTTATCATTAATAGTGGCTACTATCTTATCATAGGCCGCTCTGGTCTTATAGGGATTGGGATATTGTTCCAGACACGTCGTTAACTGCTCACAGTCTTCCATGATTACCACCTTTAAGAAATTTTTAGGGTCGACCTTAGCCCACTTAATGGCATACCCATTTCTTCTAGTCAAGGAAATTGAATGACGATATAATGTTTCAGACAGTCTTGATGCATGGCTATCGTGGATGCCCGCATCAAGACTAATACTAATTGGATAGTGGTCACTCATTACTAGATCTTCTATTTTAAAGCCCTGTACGGATACCTGTTTGCTGTTAGCAACATAAAATCTATAATGGTGTTTGACCCTCGACCATGAAAGGTTGGTTGAAAATCAACCATAGGTTCACAAAGTTCATTAGCATAGCCTAGGTCCCAGTCATGCATTTGGTTTAACATATTACCAAAAATGGTGTGTTAAAAATGCGTGCTAGGTTCCCCTTTTAAATTTGCTATGCCACAAATGTCTGAGCCACTATGAGGGCATAAGTGGCAGTTAAAGTCTCCCATTATAATGATACAATCGGCTTCTCCCGTTCCACTATTTAAGATATGGGTTAAATCTTCTATGATTGCTTTGGCTTCTTCTTTCATGATATTATTATATAAATTAATCAGAAGAATGCTCGGCCCTTTCCCTTTAAGAGAAAAACCATGCAGGGATTTACACTCTCTATTGTTGACCCCCTCATTCTCAAGTCTCTTCACTGTCAAGTTTGCCAGATTAGAGACATACGTACAAAGGCCTCCAGAGCCCCTACCTCGATTACCCCAAGTGGACGGGGTAAAGAAACCCTCTATATGGGAAAGCCTTCTAAGATCTAGCATCTGATTGTGCTCTCTCAAGAGAGTGGTCTGGGGGACTGGTTATTAAGGCTGAACCTGGTTCCTTAGTTCCAAATTCAGCAGCTCTGCCCATAGTTCCACATCCTCCCCCCCACTGAACACCATACTGCCCCACTGAGAAAGACTCACAATGCCTTCAACTACAACCCAATTGTTGCTGGCTATAAACACTTGGATGGGACTCAATTTAAATTATGCACTAGACATGAGCAATATGCGGCCTACAAAAAAAAAAATTACATGATCCTGGAAAGCAAACACGCTCAGGGAATGCAAAATTTTGCAAACCATTTGAAATGTAAGCAGGAACAACATGGTTACCTTATCGCTTTTACACTCACTATTCAGAAATCAGTGAGTGCTTTTGCCTGAAAGGTTAAGGACATGACTACAGGGCCCTGAATGTACCCATTTCAATGGCCATTGCTTATATCCTTACAAAACGTAAGCAGTATGGTAAAGAGACCACATCCCTGGACGCAGAGCCGCAGTCCACATTTTGTTTTCCAATCCACACATTGCAGTGCCTCCCGGATTGGTGCACTAGTTTCAAGCCCAGGGAAAACAAAGACAAGAAAACAAAAGTAGAGCTTCACTGGCAAACTCTGTAAAAGTGGCGCTAATGTGTTTTGGGTGTGAATAAAATCAATCTAGCCAGTTTACTACCACTCTGTCTTACTTTATTTAGTTATTTTTCATATTTTTAACCTGTTATTACTGATGCTGCTCTTTGGAATTAAAATGTCAGAAAAATACGACATTTCCTGCAAAAGTGTTTTTCTTTTTTGGATCTATTTCACAGGGGAGCAAATAAAAGAAAGAAGAGGAAATAGAGTGAGAACCACGTCTTGAAGTCACGTTTTTTTAAAGAGAAGAACTGCTAGACAGAAAGAGAGGGGAGAAGGAAAGAGTGGGGGCGGCTGAAGCAGCAGATCAGAAGTGTAACCTGTCTTTGTCTTCTCTGGACAAGAAGGAAAAGACAGAGTCCTGCTACTTCTCTGCGCCCCGCCCGTCACGAACACGGAGTTTTATTTGTAGGCGTCCTGTGACGCATTTTCAAAATAAAAAAGTTGGGGAACGGAATGCTTGGAATTAAAGTAGTAGGGGCACGCCGTGCCCTGCTGATCCCGCCCACTTCGACCACTGCTTCTGTCTTGTCTTCATCTGACTTGGCATCTGGGATTTTGCCATCTATTATAATTTGCCTATTTACAACAGAACTCCAAACTAACATCTCTCACATGTGTGATATTATGTTTTTGAAGCTTGGATGCTTTACCACAAAGAGATCCTTTGGGAGCCCTGTCATCTAGATTCACTACTTGCCACAATTTGATTGTTGTCTCCATAGTATAATGTGTTATCTTGCTGTTTGTCTCCAATGGGGGTGAACCAGTGAACCGTTGTTGTTGAACTTCAACCTTTCAGTGCACTCCAGAAAGTAGATGGTGCTGCTGTTACTCTCAGTGGGGTAGCGTAGCTAGTCGTAACTGTCACCTTGTGCTGCTCTCCAGGTTTGCTGCCCAGGTACAGGTAAGAGCGGGAGAGGGTGGCTTCCCACAGCCCACTTGTTCTGGGGGGGCGGTGGCCAACGGACGACTTGCTCTTGGGGCCAAGGGGGCGGTGGTAGTTGACGGACACTACTCCAGCCGCCCCCAAAAAAAGTGCAGCCCGCGGTGGACTGTCCCCCCCCCCCCCCCCCCGCTATGCCACTGGTTATTCTAAGAATGTTTATCCTATGTTCTGACAACTTCACAATCACAAACCCTTAGACATAATTCGGCCATAGCAGACTTTTAAATGTATGCATCATGACGGTACACCCATGCGTGATGGTGCATGCAGTAAAAGTAATCGTATTTTTTTTGCCAGTGCTGAAATGCATCAGCAAAAGAAATTGTCAAAGCCGATAGGTTATAACGGCGCGTCCTTTTGGCTTTGACAGTTCTTGTTTTTAAGATCTTAAAGTGGGGCAGGTAGTGTTCTTTAAAAGAGCTCGACTCGCCATGTCACCCTCTCTCACTATGGAAGCTTCCTTGCGCTTTCTTTCCTGCTAGACGACCGGACCTGTCAGGGGAGCCCACCAACCTGATGGGCCGCACTTTTCCGTCTCTTTCAATTTTAACACGAACATCAGTATTTGAAAATGTTGCTCTTGGCACACTCCACAAAGGGAGATTGAAGGCCGTTCGAGTTGTTTGGCACATCTTTGTCTCTCTTTAGCTCGCACTTTTTCTCTCACAAAAAAAAAATGCATTTCTCCGCCAGCCCCTGAGTGTTTTTTCCCTGAAGTGACCCTGGCGCCTTAACCTGTCAGAGTGTTAATAAAGCCCGCGAGGCGGCGGTGACGGGCCGGCCCTTCACGAGCTGTCTATTACACTCATTCCGGTTTTGTTTGCTACTTTCTGTGGCTCCTTTGTAGGCGCTGCCTGCGCTCGGGCTGTGGGCAGCCGTGCAAACTGGCTTTTGTCTTTCTCTAGGGCCCGCTCAAGCCACTCTCTTCCTTTCATTAATCATCGTGTTGACTATAGAGCACTGGCAAGTGTAGCGAACACACTAGGCGCTCCCTTTTGTTCCCCTGGCACTCTCCGCGAGGCGGCTTCTGAGGGATTGTAAAGTGACGCTGGAAGCCCCTTCCGCCCGCTTCTCACGGCTGCAGCCAACTTAAGGTGCCTTAACATGAGCCGGCTGTTCTCAGCTGTGCCGGGCCGGTACTGCATCCTAGAGAAGGAAGCGAAACCCTTTCATTTCTGGAGGCTGCGCAGTGGCATCCAACGTGGAAACTTGCTCCACCAAAATATACGTGTTGTGGAACACGTCACCAGTGAATTCATCTCCGGATATAACAATTTTCTAGAAGTCTTATTTCCTGTTATCTCCAAATTCTGAACGAGGAGCTATATGCCAACAAAATGGCTGCCACTGACGCCCACCTGCCTGCACGTCAAAGGTTCGAATTCTGGCATGGTCAACCTAGACATCCATCCTTTCAAGGACGTTCAATTGAGTGCCATAAGCTTGGATGTAAGTAACACCTGCTGTTTCCAAAGGTGTGCTATGCTATATAAAACAAATAATTATTGAAGCTCTTGGCATACATTGTCTTGTCTGGCAGCGCCCATTGCTTGGTAGCTGTAGAAAACCAAATATTGCTTTGCCAGACTAACCTAACCTACTGCTCTCTTTCAGGTTAGCATCCCCCCCCCCCACAGTATTGCACCTCCTGAGAGGATTATGTTGGTGAATGGGATTATATGGTAAAGGGCTAGGTCAGTGGCGTAACATAGGCCCCTGTATCCCCCGTGGTGCAGGAGGGTCCAAACTCCAAAGGGGCCCCCTCGGCACAGTACCCTGGTCTGAGGACTCCGGAGTGACCCTGGAGAGGGGCCCCTCCATTTACTTTGCAGGGGGGCCCCCTCAACTTTTGTTATGCCACTGGGTTAGGTGGGCAATGACTTGAGCTCTAGATGGCTCCACAGAGAGTGTCTGTATCTTGTGAAGCGTAGATTGTCAGAAGTGGTGCGGACCTCCGGCTTTGTTGCGCCTGAGCGACTAGTAGCCGAATGAAGCGCGTGGCGCAAAGTCCAAAAAGAAAACTATGCAAACCACTGCTCTAATTTGAAAAGAGAAAGCTAAGAACAAGTGAAAGGTTTTTCGGTATTGGTACCAGGACTAGTCAAATGTGGCCAGACAAACGCGTTTAGCTCATCCTAGAGAAGGGAAGAGGTGTGGCGCCGCGGCCAGGGCGACTGACGTTGGAATCTGGGGATTACGGTTCGATCCCCAGCACTGGCGGCAGATTAGCCCAGCACCATGTGACTCTGGGCAATAGCTTGCTTAATCTTCCCGACGGCCCCCAGCGCCTGGAGACCCTTACGGGTGATTGTGCGCTTTACAAATGTGGATTATTATTATTAATATTATCCTGTAGTGAAGTGGTCAGTGTGTCATGGGCCCTAGTGCATAGAAGGCAACTGGCTCCCTGGCTGCTGTTTGAAATGTGGAGTACAGCAATAACCAGGGTTCAATGGGCCCCACAGACCACTGGGCCCCAGTTCTGCTGCGCCAATGGAAGCTAGGCGTAGTACCATCTAGCGCTATGGAGTATTTTTAGCACCGTCAAGATGGAGTATGTTTTCCTTCATCTACTACTGGCCGTATTCATGGCACTCTGTGATTTTAGTCTGGTTTCTTAATTCAGTTTCCTTCGGGAGAATGATCTGTAGGCCCACATAGGGAATTGCAGGTGGTGTGGGCTGGTTGCCTGTGCCAGTAGGTGCACACAGATATATCCCAAAGCAAAAGCCGGTAGGAATCATTAGGGGTTCTGCAGCATAGCACAGAGGTAGCTGTAAGGCCATTAAGGACATGTAGAGGCAGTAAGACGGTTGCTGAACAATGCAAGGGCAGAAAGGGCTGACAGTGGCCATTTGGGTCAATTTGGAGAGAAAATAATTGAATGCATTAATGTTATTGGTCATCTGCATTTGGCACTGTTGAAGGATGTCCAAAGAGATGGAGGGCTGCGACTCAACTTCGGTGTGATGTAGCATGAAATGCGCACTACGTTTATTTGAAGGGAAGAGCTGGGGAACCATGTGAAAGTGTAGGGGTCTAAAGTAAAGCTGGTGTTTTCTCAGGGTTATTCAAAATTACACTTTGAGATATCAAGTTTTGGGAAGGTGACAAACTTACCAAAAGTTTATTTTTTGGACAGAAACTTAAGTTAAAAAAAGTAAACTATTTTTTCCCACAAAGCTCCATTTGAATAGACTATATTTATTTCTTCTAATTTACACTGTCAACAGTATTTTTAAATAATCATAGTTTGTGAAGAACTAAAAACTTCACAATGTTGGCAAAAGCCAAGTTTGCAAATTTCACACACCACTATTTGTTGTCACCTAAGCAGCACTAATCCAAATCACAGGCCTGGTCAAAAAAGTCTGAGCCATTTTTTAGGTCTCGCGACCTATCGATGTGCGCAAGCGCATCGAGCGGAGTGAGAATTCATGTCGGCAAAATCAACTTCAAACTAAGGGCTTTCAGCCTCGCGGTTTTCTTGAAGTTCACGTGAATCACGTGAGCAACAAGCACGCGCATTCCCGCCTAGCACAGCACATCAAAGGGCTTCTCCTCCCCTAATTATTCATGGCCGGGCCGCAGGCCGGCCGCACTTTCAGTTTCCCGGCATCTCCTCCCCTAATTATTCATGGCCGGCCGCAGGCCGGCCTTACTTTCAGTTCCCTCCTGTATCAGTTTTCCTGACGTCACATTCCCCGCCCTGCCTCCACCGTTCCCTGCAAATGTTGCCCTGCTTGTTTAATATGTGTTGTGGTTTTAAGTCCATACTTATGAGGGTGCCTGGGAAACTGCAAGATCCAGAGTACAAAGCGGTTTTCTTCTATTAGCACGCAATGTCTATTGGAGTATCACATGCGGTTTTGTTCTATTAGCACGCAATGTGTATTGGAGTCTCACATTAGACGGAGCCACTTCGCTATGGCAGATCCGAGGTTCTGTTTTTGCCTCTGCCCTCTTGTGCCAAGAAGGACAGAAATAGATTTTCAAACCTCACTGGCCCGTGTTTGTTTTACAGTGCCAAATTGTGCATCCTCCCCACTGATACACTTCTTTACGTGTTGCGATTAACTATCTGATCGCAAACACGAGCACGCATGCGCGCATCCTCCTCACTGATGCACTTCCATGTACTTGCTGTGCTTCACCAACGTCGCAGGCCCCAGACAGCAGAGCTATCGATAGACGCAACCTACGTTGCACGATAAGTACTTATAGGAAAATTGTCCCCTTCCATCAGCTCTACTTGGGGCACAATCGCCCCCCTCCCCACGCCCCTTTCCCCACCCCCTAGCCCCGGTGCAACTACTGTACTTATTATAGCTAACCCTTGTGCATCAGAGACACCAGATAGAGGGGTGTGAGGAAACGACCACTGCACTCCAACGCGTGCTTCTGTGCAGCGCTTCCTTAGTACAACGATGAGTGAGTGACAGTGACCCCATGCTCTTCTTAGGAGAGACTCCCCCCCACCCCCCCCCACACACTGTCCCTACTCTTTCGCTTCAGAGGGGAGTTCTCATGTTCTCTGAGTGGGCGCCGGGGTCCCTCACTGATACTACTAGCAAAGCTGGATGCTCCTCCCCTAATTATTCACTTTCCCGGCCGCTCACAGCACATCAAAGGGCTTCGCCCAGCGTGCGCTCTGCGGCTTCTCCTCCCCTATGCCTTTTCTTTCACAAGCCGCCTCCTCTCGCCCCCTGCAACACTCCTGCCTCCCCCCTCACCCCTCACCCACTGTCTTCCTAGTTATTTCAACAATCCACCCTCTACCCAGCTCCCCTCTTGTTATATAGATTAATGTATCTTTCATGGAGCACTGCATTGTTCATCAGTGGCGACGAATTGCATGATCTTAGCCAATGCAACAGGAATACCAACAATTTGAAGAAGCTTGTGCTAGACTTTTGCTATTGTACAGTGCTCCCGATATCTAAATGCCCATCTTGTTTTTTTAGCCGACCTTCTTGTGGTCGGTAGGTGACGCCCAGTTTTAAGCAAGCGGACTGGAGTTTTCTGAGTGACGCTGACGCTCCATTTTGGCAGAGTTACTGATCGCATGGCAGGCACCTAAATACTGCTTCTGGCGATACGGTTAAATTAGTATGCTCATCCGTTTCACAAAATCAGCTTTATGATACTTGAATTCTTAGCATGGAAATATTGCTGGAAGCTATGTTGTAACGCAATTAGGATGTGGCTTTAAGGGCTGGAGGGCCGTCTCGGAAGGTGGGGAACAACTTTAGAGTCTGGCATAAGGCTAATGTTTGAACATCCTGTGATTCTGGGTAGATCACTTAATTTCCCAATGCCCAAAAATGTGTCCGCCTGTAACGAAACTGGTGCTCGAGTAAAGCGCTCTGATGCCTTCAAGTTCACGCTGTAGAAAACCGCAAAAAAATGCACATCAGAAACAGAGCACTTTAAGTGCATCTTTTCCATCAGTAGAAATGAGGCATTTGCCGCAGTGAACAACAAGCACTGGCGTTGCCAATAGGTCTCGCAGTAGGAAAGTTGGAGCTATTACAATTGCAAATAACAATGCCTTTTTTTCTTTTCATTTAAAAAACATAAAGGGCTTTGTCATTTACAAAACCAATAGCTCCAACGTTCCTACTGCGAGACCTATTGGCAACGCCATTGCTTGTTTCCCTTGGTAGTCAACATCCTCATCACAAAACTCCAAACTGAACATGTTCTGTTCTAGACTGATAAAGGGCGGAAGAAAAAGATGATGAAAATAATCTTTGTACCAATTACTGAGCATAGAAATCTCCAAACTCATTCCATTTTGCTTTATATTTGTCTTCCGAATCCCATTTGTAGTGCACTGTATGCTCAGATCTGGATAGTCAGTGGCGGTGTTCGAACCCCTAGAATGAAGACACTATTGAGGGAACAGGACACTCTAGAAAACGTACATAAAATACATAATAAAATAGATTGCGTGGGAGTTGAGATCAAGTCATATGTCATTAAGATCTAATTGAACTTAGAAAACAGATACCGAAATCAAATTTCAATTTCGAGAAATAGCTGAAAGATGAATCATTGATAGCTCAATTATTTTTGATGTATTTGTGAATACTGCTGTAAAACGTTTATTAAACTATCTTAATGGATAATTAATTAGGACTTTTTTAATTAAACTAAATACACTGCGGTATATAAAATGCATTAAACTAGTATACATTCTTGTAACACTCATCCTTGTGTTGCATAACTCTAGCGCAATACCATCATAAACTATCTTTGTCCATGTGATCAATATACTCAGATCTTTTCTGCCCCAAACTCGGTATACCACCTCTTCAATGTCCACCAAAGAGTGCATCGCTCCCTTCCCTCTGCCCAGCCTGGAGTACTCTTTGGTATAATTCGGCGGCCTGCTCCATCCATCTATCCATCCATCCTTTTTCTTTCTCCATTTACCTGGTACTACCTAATATTCTATTTGAGTTTGTCATGTGATCTGCACACCATAAGTCAGTCAGTAGGTCTGCAGTGACTGTGTATATTTTCCAGAGTTGGGTACTGTGCAAGACTTCTATTTTACTGACCTGACCGTAGCACCGAGTCCAGTTGGTTAACCTGACCTGAGGTGAGGGCCCTACTTCTGGTTTCATCGCCAGGGCAGACTTCCAGTCTTTTAACTGTGAAATGTAACAGTTGGTTGATAGCTGACTGCCTTCTACCTTTCCTGGTATCTTGGTCACTCTTGAACTGTTTCTGCAACATCTGACTTCTGCCGCCTTAGGCCCTATTATCTACATTTAGAGAATGCCATGTAGTCTGACGTCCTGCCTTATTGTCCATGGTAGATACAACATGCAAATCTTGGGGTCCGGTTCGAGGGCGATGCAGGTAGACTGAGGGTGCCGAGCGTCAAGGGCGGTGTGCCGAATACGCTTCCACCCCCCTCCTGAGACCCATGGTGTTTGATTTTAATACCTACTAAGTGCAGAAACCTTAAAGTTGAAGCCTCCTAAACCAGGAGTAATTGGGAAGATAATCACTCTTCCAAATTTTTTTGCACTTTTTCACTTTTGTTTACTTTTACTTTCACGCCCCTAGGTAAGGGTGGGCCTTAGAGCGCCCATACCGCCAGGGTATATCACACACAGTCCTGAAGAATTACTGGGTAAATTCACACCGTTTCGATGGCAAGAAACATGTCGACTAACGCTTAGGAACCCACCACTCAACTAAAAGTGGACTGCTTCCTTACACATATTTCTTTTAAATACTGTCTTTAGTGGTCATTGAATAAATAATTGCTTTTGACACACTACTGACTTTTTAATACACTCATCACTCACTAACTTACTCTCACTCAACACGTCCTTAACTCACCATCCCGCTCCGCAGTAGATCTGGCGTGGTAGCACACCAAAGAGACAGTCGGTCTCTTTGGTGGGGCCCGATGATGAAGCAAGTCATCACTAGGTGGTGAGTGAGGGCTTTCCTTAACATCCCAGTGTGGTTGTTTTCTGTCTCTTAAGTCTGTTGCTCCCTACTGTGGTATAGCCTAGTTCTTAAGACACTCTTAACCAAGGTGCCTCAGTTCTGAGACTTCTTTGGTGAAGGAAAGCTCTATCATTGTTCTCAGAGCATCCACACTGATTAGTGAATGTTGTAACCAGGATTCTAGATCAGACTACTACACTGTACATTACACATTGACTCTCTCCTGCCCTGGAAGATGTTTTTCTATTATTATTTGATTTGTTTGTATTGAAGGTGACAAAAGTGTCACACCTGTGTCGCTTTTAGGACATGATGTAAAGCTTTGAAAAACAATATAACAAATTAAAAATGATGTAAAGTGAACAGTGCACACTTAGGATGTGTTGGCTAGGTGTTGCTAAAGAATGGCAGAATACCCTATCTGGTCACTTTGTTTTTCAAGTTAGAGTGGTCCAGGCCAATAGTGACAGGACCCAAGCCTTTTGTGTTTTGACTGGAAGATGTTCTGGCATGTCCCAGACCACACCACATATATCCTCACTGCATTCCACTGGTCTTTTTTCACATTCCCTTGTATAGCCAGTCCTGAGTTATGGCTTGATGCCTGAAATGTCCAGGCACCACATAAGCAGTTTTTAAGAGGGTACATGCTTCATACCCTAGCACTGCATAACAACACTGCCCACAACAGGGTCAGTTCAGCAATAAAAGTAGGATGAGGATTTAACATTCTTAATACCTCAACAACCCCATACAAAAACATGCTAACAAACCCACAGCTGGCAAGATTTTACACATATTTATAACCCAAAAGTGTAGAGTCAGGGCTCTAGCTGACGCACGTCGCGTGATGACGTGACTTG
This sequence comes from Lissotriton vulgaris, assembly GCF_964263255.1. Classification (NCBI taxonomy): domain Eukaryota; kingdom Metazoa; phylum Chordata; class Amphibia; order Caudata; family Salamandridae; genus Lissotriton; species Lissotriton vulgaris. Next base: position 661,613,635 of record NC_141693.1, read on the forward strand.
CCTGCAGCCATTTTGGGGATGCGCGCGCATCCTCATTGTGAAGGCGCGAGTGTCGAAGCCCGGAGGTTTACCGGCTCGGCGCTCTCTGAAGCGAGAACTTTAATAAACAGCATATCACCCCCAATTGGTGTCCTGTCATAATTGGGAGGCAATATTCATCATTACAATGGCGACGAGGTCAGGATAAAGACCGGAAATAAAACGGAAAAAAAACCGAACAAAATTATGGGAAAAAGCTGAGAGCCTCGAACCAGGCAGGAGCTACAACCAACCAATTCGACAGCCTGTAAGTAAAGCAAACATACAGCGACAGAGGGACATCAGAGAGAGCGGCAGAGCCCATAGCCCCACGGAGGAGCCACATTGAGCACCGGGGAGGAAGTAAAAGGGAGAGCAGAGGGGTAGACTACTAAGGGCACCCCACAGCACAGCACAACCACGGGCAGGAGCACTGGCGACCTCAGGGAAGAGCGATGGGGCAGAGACAGAAAGCCCCCAGCTGCAAACCGAGAAGCAAGAGGAAAACGGCGCACCAGGCAATCCCAGGAGCCACAGTGGGACTCCACCCCCGGGAAGGCGCGAAAATATGTGCGCACAGGCATCGTCTGCGACGGCCCCCGTACAATTCCTACCCAAGTCAGGGGAACCCCTTATGAGGTGGGAAGACTGGAGAGACTACATTGACAACTTCATTGAAGTACTTGAGGATGAAAATGAGGAGAAATTTACCAGTAAGAGGAAGAAACGGATACTGCTACATAATCTAGGCCCGGAGGGGCTCATGATTTTCAAAAACCTAGTGCCCAAACAACATGGGAGTACAGATGACAACGTATATGCCCACGCCATCGAAGAATTGAATGAACACTACAGACCCGCGGTTTGTGTCTCGATCGATATATGCAACTTTCAACAAAGGAAGCAGCAAGCGGGGGAATCGGTGGAAGAATACGTGGCGGCATTGAGGAAGTTGGCATTAAGGATCAAATCGTAATGCACACCACAAGCACAGCCGTGCAGGACAAGCTGTGGGCTAGTGTGGATGCCACGCTGAAGGAAGTAATGGTAATAGTCAGAAAGCGGAATTGGCGCGACGATGCGCGGAAGCGGCAAAGAGAGAGACATTGGCCAGTCCGATGGTGAACAGGATAGATGAAGATGAGCCCCGAAAGGACAGTAGAAGCAAAGGGCCCACACCGAAGGGACCGAACAGGTGGCAAGGGAATCCAGGACCACCGGGAAAACAGATGGGGATCAACAAGAAGGCCTGCTATCGATGCAGAAGTTGGGCACACGAAGCCTACGACAGGAAATGTCCGGCGTTTCGCGCCAAATGCATGTCCTGTGGGATCGTAGGGCACTACGAGAAAGTGTGCCGCAGGAAGTCCGCCAGGAGCATGGTTAAATACATCGATCAAGGACAAGAGGACCCGGAGGAGAATAACCAAGAAGAGGATGACACCATACTCTGCATCTATGACCAAGTGTTAAGTGTAGATAACAAAAGATCGACCAAGCCGGTGCTGGACATGACGATTGGCGGAGTGCCAATAAGTATAGTGGCAGATACAGGATCGCCCTATACTATAGTCCAGAGGGCGGTGTGGAATGAAACCTTTAAACCACATTTGGGCCCAGAACTTGAGCGATTGGACATAAGGCCAGTCACGTACAATGGAGATCTCATACCCATGGTAGGGTTCAGGCCATTAAAGTTCGAATTCAGAGGACGCAGTGCCAACTGCAAACTGTACATATCTGAAAAAGGACCATTGGTGCTGGGATGGTTGGACCAGGGCGACCTGGGCATCAAACTGGACCCGGGAGGTAAAGTCCAGATCCTACTCACCGAACCTGAGGGATGGCCAGACCTGGACAAGTGGAAGAGAGAGTACCCCAAGGTATTTGGAGGCACGGTGGGAAGACTCGAGAAGTTCACGCACAAAATTGTACTCAAGGCAGGAGCAGTACCAGTGTCTCACAAGGTGAGAAATGTACCCCTTGCAGTGAGAGAGGCGGTGCAGGAGGAACTGCAAGAGTTGGAGAGAAGGGGCATAATCACACCGATCACGTGCGCTGAATGATTGGCACCATTAGTTGTGGTCATGAAACCCAGCGGAAAGTTCACCTGCGCCGTAGACCTGCGCGAACTGAATAAAAACATCGTAGTGGAGAAGTTCCCCTTACCGAGGATCGAAGAGATGTTGGCTAAAACAAGAGGAATTAAGTGGTACTCTACCATTGATTTAACCTCAGCATATCATCAGATCGCGTTGCACCCGGAGAGCAGGAGGTTGACGTCATTCATCACCCCCTTTGGGTGCTACCAGTTCCGTTGCATGCCGTTCGGACTGGCATCGGCGGCAGCGGTGTTTCAGAAATTGATGCACCAACTGTTTAAGAATATGGACGGCATCCAGTACTTCCAGGATGACATCCTAGTGATGGGGCGAGACAAGTTGGACCACGATGCAAAACTGACCAAAGTACTGAGAGTGTTGGAAGAAAAAGGCTTAACGGCAGAGTGGGAAAAGTGCCGCCTAGGTATGGAATCAGTGGCCTACCTAGGGCATGAAATCGGAGTGCGAGGAATCACACCCAAGACCGAGAATGTAAAGGCGATTTGTGATGCACCACCACCCGCCAGCAAAGAAGATGTCAGGTCCTTCTTAGGAATGGCAGAATACTATAGCAAATTTGTGCAGCATTTTGCGACAAAGACGCACCACCTGAGGCAATTAACAAGAGAAAAGTCAGTGTTCTGCTGGACTGAAGAGGCACAAGGGGAGTTCGAAAGCATAAAGAAAGACGTCGTGGGAGCCATACCACTGCAAGGATATGATCCTCAAGGAAAGACTGTGCTCACGACAGACGCCAGCGATAAAGGATTGGGTGCTGTGTTAATGTAGGACCGAGGACAAGGAGTGGTGGAGAAACTGAGTTTCGTGTCTCGCACACTGAGCGACACGGAAAGGAAGTTCAGCGTCATTGAGAAAGAGATGTTGGCCGTAGTGTGTGCAATGACAAGGTTCCGACAATTTCTGTGGGGTACACGGTTTCAGTTGAAGACGGATCATAAACCATTGGTGAAGGTAGTAACCTCCAGTGGGCACGCCAGTGCCACCCCCAGGATTTCGAAAATGACTTTGAAGCTGCAGGAATTTAGATATGATGTCGAATATATTCCGGGCAGTCGGAACAAAGTGGCAGACTATTTGAGTAAGGCGGCAGCCATGGAACCCGGAGAAGAAGACAAAGCAAGCGGGGAAGAAATGGTAGCCCTGATGGATGACCAGGAGAAGGTCATCAGCAACCAGGAGTGGAATGAAGCCTATAAAGAAGATCAGGCCATGCAGGAAGTTAAGGAATGCATAGTAAATGGCTGGCCAGAGAAGAAACACCTCAGTGAAAACCTCAGGAAGTACTACGAGGTCCGGGAAGAGTTGTCAATGGACGATCAAGGAGTGTTCGTATACAGGGGGGACAAGGTCATACCCCCAGCAGGCATAGTCCCAAAACTATTGACGATACTCCATGAAGGTAATTTGGGGAGAGGAAAGATGAAATTGCTGACAAAGCAAGGATACTGGTGGCCAGGCATGGACCTGCAAGCTGAACGGTATGTCAGGTAATGCATGCAGTGCCAAGGAGCGGACAAAACGCTCAAGCCACTAAGACCGGCGCTGGGAAGATTTGACTCCCCAAAGAACCCATGGGAAGAATTATCCACCGACATCTTGGGCCCGATCTTGGACGGACAAGGAACCCAAAAGTATGTGTGCGTCCTCATTGACAGGTACTCGAAATGGCCCGAAGTGAAAGTGGAAGAAGTAATGGACACTGAGACAATTCTAAAGTTTTTGAGCAACACGTTTATGAGAGAGGGCATTCCCAAATCCATCCTGAGCGACAACGGCCCTCAGTTCACCTCAGACAAATGGACCAAATTCAGGGAGAGAAATGGCATCCTCTCCAAACACACCTCAATTTATCACCCGTCAGGAAATGGACTAGTAGAACGCTTCAACCGGGTGGTGATGGGGTCCGTGCAAGCTGCGATAACAAATAACAAGGACTGGGAGAAAGAAATATGGCAAATGATATGGGCGTACAGAATCACCCCCACTGGAACAGGGTATAGCCCCTTCCAAATTCTGAGGGGCCGTGACCCCTTCACGAAGGACAACCGAGCGTGGAAGGAGAAAACAATAACAAGCAAATGGTCCCCCGCAGTGGTTCAGGCGAATTTGGAGAAAGCACAGGCCGTCTATGCAAAATACCACAACATGCAAAGGAATGTGAAGGACACTAGATTAGAAGAAGGTGAATGGGTGCGAGTTAAGTTGGCGGTAATGCAAAGGAAAGGGGACAGCAAATATAGTAAACCCCTGCAAGTCAAGGAGGTGTATGATAGAGCTGCCTTGTTAAGTGATGGCAACATATGGTCTCAGGACCGCATGGCGAGATGCAATAAAGTACTACAGTGGAGCCAAGGTGAGCAAGAACCAGAAGGAGCGGTGGAGCCCGATGCAGGAAATGAACAATTCGACTTGGAGATGGACATGGGAAGGGGAGAAGTCAATGAGGATCAAAGCAACAGAGGGAGCGCCGGGACGGAGAAGGAGTTGAATACAAGGAGATCAATGGAGAGCCCAGCTGCACTGAACAATAGGGAGGACGCGCAGAGACTCACGATACAGAAAACACGGCTACCCCGGCAAGACAGACCCGCAGGGGGAGAGCGATGGTGAGACCATCCAAATTCCAGGACTTTGATATGAGCAGCGGACTGTAAGTTTTATGTTGTTCCATTGTTGGGAAAAAAGGGAGATATGTAGAGTCAGCGCTCTAGCTGACGCACGTCGCGTGATGACGCGACGTGCCTGCGGCCATTTTGGGGATGCGCGCGCATCCTCATAGTGAAGGCGCGAGTGTCAGAGCCCGGAGGTTTACCGGCTCTGCGTCTCTGAAGCGAGAACTTTAATAAACAGCGTATCACCCCCAATTGGTGTCCTGTCATAATTGGGAGGCAATATTCATATTTACAAAAAGCAGCATCGAGTAGCATGCCCTGGCAAGCCACAAGTAGATGCCTACAATAAGAAAAACATGTAGACGGTCTGCACAACGTATTAAAGTTCTATGACCACCCTGTCTGCTTTTCTTTATGGATAATGTTATGTTATTTTATTTTGATTTGTAAAGCGCAACATATCCAAAGGGTATCTAGGAGCTGCAGCGGGTGTGTAGGTCATCTGCAAGGTGTTAGTTATGGACAGGGCCACTGGAATTATCAAGTGTGCGGCCACAGCAATTTTCACATAATTAAAGATTTGGAGCATTTGCCACATAATCCACCATCTGCTGCATAATCTGCAGACTTTAACAAAAATGGTTTGCTTCTAGCTCCAACGGTTCAAAAGTTACTAAAATGCAGCAACATATGTTGCTGTGCAGTGGAAGGCCCATTTTAAAGGCTGACTGATCACCTTTTTGTAGCTTATTGCTATAGTTAGGTGTTAAAGTGGTACTAATGGGGAGCAGCAAATGCTCAGTGTTAAAAAGTTTTAAAAATGACAAAAGAATGAAGTAATACTATCACAAAATGTGCTGCATAATGCTGCATAATTTGCCTTTTCTTGCCACATAATTCACTCAACCCTGCCTCATAATTTCCCCTCCCCTGCCGCATAATTCCAGTGGCCCTGGTTATAGATAATTTGCTAACCGTTTGCTAGAAAATGTCTGAGTACACCCCATGGTTTGTGGGTTAGAAAAAAGTGGTGCAGGAGATTCTTTAAAATGTTTTGCTCATGTATACTTGTTTTTCAGGTCATAGGGAATTTAGAGTTGAGCATAACTTTGTGATATGTTAGCTATACTGTGATTACAGACAGCAAGCACACATTATTAAACTTTATTCTTCGTACAGCTACAATCAGTAATTTTTAGATGATCTAAAAGACCTAAAAAGTTATGCTTTCCGTGGGGAACATCCTTTTCAACGCGGATGTTACCCAGCCGTGCTTTTACGACGCGTCCTTTACAACGCAAGTCGTAACCACGACTTGCGCTGGAGGGCACTAAAGGATAAAGAATAGTATATTTACTATTCCAACACCTACCCTACTATCCACGGGGAATGGTGTTAGAATAGTAAATTATACTATTTACTATCCGCGCCCAACAACGCAAGTCCTTGTAACGACTTGCATTGTTAAAGACGCGTTGTAAAGGCATGCTTTGAAACGGTACGCGTTGTACCGTCATACATCCCTTTCCGTAGTTAAGATCCGCCAGTAACTGTGCATACATAAGCCTTTGCATTTTTAGCGCATTAGAAAAAGTAGACCACAGAGGGACAGAACCTGTGGGGCTCCTAATAATAATTTACCAATAGTCCCTGTTTAAAAGTAATGGTTTAACAATGGTCTTGAGGTTCTGTACTTAAGGAATGTAGGCATCTTTAGAAAAATAGGCAAAGACAGTCCAGGATAGATAAGAGCACTAGTGATGCAGTGGGTCTCTTATCCACACGGGTAAGAATCCAAGCATGGTTGTTGATCTCTAAAGAGAGTACGTATTTACCGTTTTTAGAAAGGCAGGTCTCAACAGTTCCCTGTAAGATAATTGAAGAGGATCCTCTACTCAGGAGTTTAATGTTGCGTTGAATGACAATCACAGTACAGAAGCCGAATCATGCTGTCCTTTATTTTTTTTATTATTTTGCAAACATGACTACATAGTTCTGAAATCTTTTACTTTGGGCCACTCAACTCCAAATTATGGGTTGAATAAAACTTCTTTAAGACCTGTTAAAAAGCCATACATATCGAAAACCTGTACCCTCCTTTACTTAAAATGCTGAGCTTAGTAGACGTGTCATTTGCGAGATTAGGCCCAACCAGGCATATTTCTAGGAGCTTTTTCAGACATGGCTCTAAAAGGCTGGATTTATTTTTCAATGTGTTAATTCATCTATACATATCCCTCTTTCTCATCTTGCTATTTAGACCCATGCCTCACAGTGATGCCACATGCTTCTCAGATGTTTAACACTATCTGTATTGTCAGAGTGTTGAAGCGGCAAGGTTCCATTGGAAGCCAGAGGCCAGTGTTGTGTCCTGTGAAGGAAGGGGCTTGCTATTCCAGCACGACCCAGTATGAAAATGTATATCCCAACAGGACCTGACAATCCATAAACTTAGAATCCGCTCCACACATAGCATGTGTGCTTCTATGTTGGAGCTTTCCACACCCTGAGTCCTTGCGTAGGTCTGTGGAACCAACAGGAGTGGAGCTGGAAGACCAGCAACGGCAGTGGATTTTTCTGTCAATTTATCAGCACCCCAAAAACTTTTGGGGGGAGGTAGGGTCAGACAGAACATTTTAGTAACTGTTATATCTACCTGTACTAGAACCCCCTTACATTAAAAAACAAGCCCTTCACACAAGGATGTGGAGCTTTGTAATGCACCTGTATGGTGTAGGTGTGTGAGAATCAAAAGTTAACACGAAGCTCCTAGTGGTTTTGTAAGGAATGGCCAATGTTCCACACTGGGTTGCCACCTATCATAATTGTGTGTTAATGTTGTTTGGCGAAAATCTACTAGGTTCTCCTTCACATAAGCGGGGCAAAAATATTCACAAGATAAGACAGGGATGTGAATGAATGAATGATCATAGATTCTGTCTGTTCTGCCACACTAGAACTGAATAAGTGACAAATGTTAGACTTAGTTTATAATGAACATTAAAAACATGGCTCATGACACATATAAATGCCATATGCACTGGATTTCTAGGAAATGAGCAGTCGTCATGTAGCTCATGGAGGGAGTATCAAGATGCACAATAATCCACAAATGTGTGTTACCTGTCCATTTACGAATGTGGTGGAATTACCTAGACCTGAACATCTGCGACACTTTATAGGTTAGCTGAGATGGTAATATACCACATTCCGTAGCTGATAAGAAGCGGTGTCGAGTTATTGTTTTGTAGATAATGTACTCTTTCTCCAGCCTTCCAGAGATGCCAATAATGGTTGCTGCTAAACGCTAGAGACCTCCTGCTATTCATGCATGCCTCATTTTTGTTATTTCCTAGGATATTTTTATGAACAATGTGTCTGGCATGTTAACACATGGCGAGGCCAACACAATTACCAGCGTAGCTCACAAGACAGGTTCTGTGAATATGCTACTTCAAACCATGAATATATACTTGACAAGATCTGATAAGCACACTGTGATTGTGATCAGGATTGTGACAAATGTCTGGAAACTGTTTACGGGAGGTGCTAACCAGCTAGATAGCATTGTTCAGGAGTTTAGCATCAAAGAACTATTAAAATAGGTTTTGCAGGTGATAAAGTCCACTAATTAAAATGCAAATTATTTAGGTTAGCAGTAAAATGTACAATGATTATAAAATTAAAAGCTGAAATAACAGGTATTTAAAATGTGCAAACTGCAATAGGCAGTCATAGCTATTTGTATAAGTCATAAAAATGCTAAGAAGCGAGTTTCATTTAACTAGAAGTGAACCTAATATTGCTGAAATGTTCACAACATAATTTAGACATATTGACCTTCAAGTGATATGTTTAGACATATTCCTTGACTGCAGAATGTTCTGGTTTAACAAACGTACATAACTCAGGTGTCAGAAATAGAGTTTGAATATACACCCAGTATTGTATGAGTTCAATGTCTTACTGTTTTCTGTCTTTGTGTCTCAATTTTGCTGGCCAATATTGAATGTTAATTATTTTTTATTGTCACTCTCTTGTTTTAACCTGTGTGAGTGGTTCCTCAATTGTCCACTCTTTTAATTTTTGTATTACCAATAAATTGTAAGAATTCTTTTTATACACGTGAATCTTGTTATTGTTTTTGACCTTCTAGCTCAGTTAATTCAGTTCTGCTCAAGGGAATTTCTCCTTTTTCTTCGGTTGTTACTTAACAGAAATATGGTTATTGGCTATAACAACATCCTTTCTTCCTTGCAGGTCTGTGTAGGGCCAGGCTCCTCCTATGGCAAAATAACCTAATAACATTTGTTGTTAAAAATATATATACATAAGGGAGGAGCAAGAGCCCACGATAATGCAATTAGGGTAGCAATTTGTTCATAAGAAGTGATTTCATTTTTTTATGAATGATGTATTATGAATGATGTAGTAGAAGGGATCAGTCTGATTTCAGGTAGTAGTGAGTTCCAAATTTTGGGGGCAATACCTGAGAAGGCTAGTTAAATTCAACGCTTTTTTTCTCTCCTTACCCATCTTCTCTATTCTCTTGTCCTAGACTGACGGTTGTGGCTCATGCTGCTTGTGTTCATTCTTACCTTATTTTGATGTTTTATTTTTACGGATTGCTACTGAAACTGTATGATCATTTGCTTGTATTACTCAGACTCGGCTGAGTTTCATGACCTAATCTTTATGGAAAATTCTGCAACTTCAATTTGGCTTTGAGCTTTACGGTCTTTAGATCTCACTCTTTTCTTTTGAACTTTAACTCTTCATTAGTTCTACCAACTTTAAAATTCTAGTCCTGTTCTTTAGTATAGGGTTTTATTCCTTTATGGAACACACTTAATGCATTACTTGACTATTTGTTCTAACCATAACTTTTTTGAGATCTCTGTAAACATACTTACGATTTATTGATTAATATAAATAAATTGATTAAAAAGAAGCATACTAATCACTCAATAAAAAGAAAGCTTTTAAAACTTATCCAAACTATCCTTATTGACTGAAAATGGATATGTATTTCAAATTTAGCTTGTGATACCAAAATAGCTATTTGAATCAAAATATGGTGGCAAAAATCTGTTCCCTGAGGCAAGAAGAAACCAGCAGAGGAACAGGGCTTGACCCTGTGAATGATGATACTTGAAAGGTTGAACCATATTATTTAAATGTTGGCCCATCTCTGCGCTATCACAGGCTACTGTAAGTGTTTAGCCTGAGAGAATACTGATCTGTGAATATTGCTGTGGATGAGTGATAGACAGTGCAAAATTCTACGAAGATGAGTTTTGTCTGTGGTTTAGAGTCTAATTTCCTATGTTTCCAAAAGTGTATCTATGCCACAGCCTTTTATCAATATACGGTAGACCTGTACTTTGACTTCTGGGCTCTATATCTTGATAAACATGCATAAGTTTTAAAGAGGGTTGTCCCGCATTTGGTCCCCGAGACAGAACATCTGGCCTGTTAAACCCTCCTGAGCATGTAGTTTGGGTTCAGGGCTTGCATTAGCCTTGCACTGTTTGGTTGCAAAGGACCTATTGTGAACTCATAGAGGGCTTAGTCTGCCCATTTCTTACCATTAGTGGACTTTTTTGTCATTCTCATCTGTTTGCTTCTTATTTGCTGTTTTTCCTTAATTTCTTGGGTTTTTCAGTCCCCTGGAACGTAGCCTCTTTATGATCCTTTTGATTGACCGACTTGGAACCTTTCACTACTCACATTTAGAGAGCTATTTGTTTCTTTTCCATACAGCACTCCATGGGACTGCATATGCTTTATAGCTAGCTCACTCTTGTGCTACTCCCCTTCCTTGAAATACCCAACCTAGCCTTTAAGCTCCTGGAGGCACATAAGTCTGCTCCCTAGTCTAATGCAGAAGACCAAATGTCTGAATCCTGTGAAAGGAAAATAAGCCATTGGCATTTCCCTTTATACTCTAACATTACGTTCTTCTTTTTAAATTCTATTCAGAGTTTTCTGAGTGAGAAGTAAGTGAAAAAAAAACCATGCCATTTATAAAGATTGAACACATTGAATTCAATGTAGTTTTGGGGTACCTTAGGATATGTGTTTACTTTTCATCCAGTATTTTAAAACTTTTTTAGTTTTACTGTTTTTAAAAATACTTTACAGACAAACATTGTCAAAGCCAACAGCTCGGCGTCTGCATTAGATAGGTAAGACCTAAGGGTTTTGCCAGTGCTTGTTAAAGTAAGCTTTGTGGGCCAGATTTGACAGGTGAGCGCTTTATTTGCTAGTCTGTGTGTACAGAGATGGGATAGGAGGACCAGTATACTTAGTCTAGAATAAAAGTGAAACGGCTCAGGGAAGGAAACAAAGGGGTCTATTACGATGTCCGCCCACCACCGCAACGGCAAAAGGGACCGCCCGCCATAGGTGCGGCGGTCCCGCCATTCAAAGTAGGATGTGCCCCCCACACTGGCATGCCCATCCTGCATTTTTTACATTCTGGGCGGGCCTGCCGGAATGCAAAAAATGCAGGTAGTGCATTTGCATGCACAACGTAACAGGCACCGCGTGGTGCCTGCCACCTTGGCAATATCACTCACACAACATCGTGTTAAATAATATTGTTGACACAACAGTAGGGAAAGTGTTGGACTTTGGAGGGATAACATTTACTATTCCCACACCAGTCTGTGAAACAGTAGGGAAAGCATTGGAATTTGGAGGGGTGAGATTTACTATTCCCTCTCCAAACAGCGCAACAGTTGGAAAGTGTTGAATTGCAAAGAGTTTAATTTTACTATTCCTAATGTAGCCTAAACAAGAGTATGGAAAGTACTTCACTTCAAACGCATTACATATATAAGTAACACCATCAATGGAGAAAAAATATTAAACTCTTAATATAAAAAGTATTAATTAGCATGAATATATATACATATATATATATAAATGTAACAAAAAATAAAAAAACATTAATCATTTTACATAACTATTCAATAAAATATTTATCAATTTATAATAATTGTTATCCAATAATCAATTACATAATGAATTAGAAATTAACAATTCATTGCTAATTATGTATTACTTACCTTCCCACTCTATACCCCGACAAACCTAACAGCCCTAAAATAAATCAGTATTACATAATTTACATACTAAATATCAATCGTATATTAAATATAATTCTTAAATAAATAATATATTATTAACTAATTAACTTCCCACCCTTCCCCCGTAAAAATCAACAACTCGCTACAACACTATAAATTACTACAAAAAATTAAATTAAAAAATCTAAATCACTTAAAATTACACGGTGTATAAAAAAATAACCTTTATATAAAAAAAATGGTACCACATACAATTACTATAGCAACTAAAACACATTTGAATATTTAAAAAATGCTATTTTAGCCACCACAATTTTGAAAACTATAATATATATATATTTTTTTTTTAACGATAATGCCTCAAAAAAATTATATTCTTGTCAATGATATTTGTGCATCACAATATTTATGTTCCAATATTTCTGCCTCCTGATATTTTAAAATCGATATTTTGCCCAAATACCTGAGAGGAGTATCTCATTGTAAAACCACAAGCAGTAGCCCTGTTCTCATGTATCAGGCTACTGCTTGTGCTTCTAATGTTACGTGAGCTTCTGTATGTTTCAGCCTGACTTCTACAGACAATATAAAGGACTTGGATACTGAGGTATATTACATTAGGGCTGTAAAATTTTAATCTCACAGCCCTCTTAGTAAATGGTTGCACCAAGTCTGTCTGTCTCAATGTGAAGCAGGGAGCCAAAATGGCTTGGTACCGTCACCTGCTCTATGTTCGTAGTGGCTGCCTGTGTAAGAAGTTGGGTGGATTCACCTTTTCGGTGATCCATTCTGCCACCATGTTTCCATCTGCACTATCTCTGCACACTGGCCCACTGCACACTTATGTACAGAGGTTCTTAGAAGGTCTCTTTCCTATCATGCCCCCCTAGGTATACTTCCAGCATTAAGCCACTGTAAGGTATAAGTAGGTGTTTGGAGAACAGTTACCGCCTATCAAAGAATGACCCCCCAGTACATATTTGTTTTGAGAGTCGAACAGGCCATTGTAGGGTTTTCAAGTAGAAGCGGAGACATTAAATTTGCAACTAAATCATTTGATTGATAGAATGACCATTTAAGCATACCTCCTACTTAGCTTGAGCAACACTTTGAAGTCTATAGCAGTTTTGAACTTTTGATGCTTGCAATGAGAAAGAGATCTATGGATCGAATTCATAAATTTCCAGAGAACTCTAACCATGCTTTGGGAGACATACAAGAGATTCCTCTTGCACCATTACAAGGTGACTTGCATGAAAAGGAATGTAACGCAGCCCCCTGGAGCCCCTGACGTGCAGGAGGACCCAACCCTCCTGGAGGCCCTCATGCAGCTCAAGGCCAATGAATATATGTGAAACAAGCGAGACTCTGAGGTCTTGCATCACATTCTGCATTTGGCCCCTCATTGTATGTTACACCACTGCACATGAGTTATCCTCTGGAACAATGGGGATGCCAGTGTGCCATCATCTCTTGGCACATGAGGAGTTAACCATAACGGTGATGACATAACTGACACACAAAATGCCAGGTAGAAGCGCCCATCCAGTAAGCAGTTGGAGAGGCAGTATTTATTTTGTTTATTGTCCGACCTCATAATTCTTTCTTGGGTCCACTCCTCGTCATGTGTAAAGGCTGACCTCCCTCCACACCACCAGATTGCCTTACAACCTGTCAGGTCCGTGAGACCTAGTTGGTATTATCTGGAATCTCCATTGCCCCATCTGCCTCTTCTCTCAGTACACACAGATACTGTTGTAATCCCCCTTGAGTATGAGGCAGGCTTCCATACCTGGTCCTGAAACGTCATGGCTCTCACCACCCCATATCATCAGCACCCGTCCTGCTAGCTTTAGCAGAGAAAATCACAGATCCCCTGCTTGCAATTGCAAAGCTTTAATCCGTTACCATGTAGTTCTACATCTGGAATGGATAGATGGATGGAGGGATGGATGGGTGGATGGATTGGTGGGTGGGTGGGTGGATGGATAAATGGGTGGGTGGATGGGTGAATGGATGGGTGAGTGGGAGGGTGGATATGTTTACAACTTCTTGCACAGAACAACACTTGCCACATTATTCACTTTATAAAAAGGTTGTCACCCAGGCTACATTGAAGCAGAATTGACACCTGTCCAGATTAAAGCACCTGGCTTGACCTAAAGGTGACAACCATCATTTAAGTTACTATGGTTTCTACCTTTGACGAAGCATGAAGTATTCTGAGCTGCAACTGTTAATGCTTACATGGTATTCTGTAGCAAGAGTCAGCAACATTGTGAATAACCAAGGGAAAAAAAGATGGCAGTGAAACATTTCATCAAACTCTAAGTGGTAGCTTAGGAGACATCAAATGCCATGTGATGCCAAAAATATCACAGGAAGTGACATCACACAACTTTTGAAGCCTATTGATAGCTGTTGTTTTTTAAGAGAATAGCTATGGAAAGTGTGAGGCTGCAGCATGTAAATCTCCCCATGTCTAACAAAAATGAATGTGTACTCATGTAATGCAACTGGTACTATGTAAAGCACTCCGATACCCGATTCGGGTCAAGTTTGCGCTATATAAAACACTGTAAAAAAAGTGATTTTTCAGGTGTTCTTCAAAGATCTCGAGATAGTGAGACGTGGAAAGCCACAGGGGTTGTAAATTAAAATACATCATTTGCAAACACTGGCAAAGGGCAAGTCGTTGCTACCCTAGCTTTGTCTGATTAACAATCCTTAGCTGGGGCAAAGCTACCCCTTCAGAAAGCAAGACATGAATGGATGTGACTGACTTCCAGGAACATTTACACTGTTCCTGCTCTTGCTAATTTCAAGCCCTGTGCGCCTACATTTTCCAATACCTTCCAGTTTCTTGACACTTGTGGTACTGGAGGCCTCCAAGCCTACTAGACAAGCATAACGCTATCACAACAGATTGCAGTACCCGATGACTATCGGCTGGAGAGGAGAATCAGATGCCGCACCACACACACCTGCAATGAATTAGCCTAGGAAGTCCTGTTGTGGGTGTTGAGGCTGCTAGAGGTTCTTTGGCAAACCCCGCCTCGGTGTCTCCGTCAGTCACAGACAGGCTATCTGTGTGGACATGTCCTTCATTAGGACAATGCAAGGCAGGTGGCCTTACAAAGAGCTGCGGCTGAACCTTCTTGGGAAAGTTGGTCATCGGTTGCACGGCTGACGGCCTTATCAGCCTTGTCTGCACCCTGATGTGCGAAGTGAATAGCAGCGCCGCTGACAGGTCCCATGTCTCTGGAATGTGTCGCCTAAGAAAGACACGATGAAGATCCACTGGATGCCCAGCATTCCCTAAGCCCGAGACCTCGCCCACAAATCACATACAAGCAAAACAAAAACCATAACAGAAGATAAATAGACAACAATTTCATATTTGCTGTCCCATTCCCAGGGGTTTGAAGCACCGCCGCCAAACACTTGTCTACGGATGCCAAGTTGGCAGGGAAAATGAAAAGGCCCGGAAAGGAGCCAGCCACCTCGTCCTTCCGCTACCTGGAGTCTGTCAGGCTGAGGAACCGAGGCCAGGGAACACCTCTCCCAACAGGCCGGCACCTGCATCGCTCTCGGGCTGCCCACAAATTGAGATGCATGTGGGTCTGTCGACTGCAGCTGGCAAAGAGTGACAGGGGACGACAAGGGGTGGGACGTGGGCAACGGACGACACGCACAGCAGGCGACACGCAGACACCGGCAGGACCAGCGCCGGGTCCTCCTGGGACCCCAGCTCGGCCCAGAGAGGCCTGGCAGACACTTCGGTGCGCTGGAGACGTCTTTCGGCGGTTCCTACCCTGCCATGCATAGCCGTGTGCTATTAGTCAGGCAGCGCACCTCTACCCGCCGACAGATGATAGATATGTCACCGCGCAGGCAGAGGGGTTGTTTGTCTTCCAGGTGTATGGATTCCCTTTTAAAGCCGACAGGCAGCTGACACTTTTCAGCGCTCTCCTCCAGACAGATTTGGCATGCCGGGCCTATCAAAGGAGGGATCTTTCACAGGCTGGATGAGAGAGAAAGCAAAGGTGCTGACGTGTGCTGTGGAAAGACTGGCGCCAGATCAAAGGAGCTAATGAAAAGGGATT
This sequence comes from Lissotriton vulgaris, assembly GCF_964263255.1. Taxonomy (NCBI): domain Eukaryota; kingdom Metazoa; phylum Chordata; class Amphibia; order Caudata; family Salamandridae; genus Lissotriton; species Lissotriton vulgaris. The sequence goes on from NC_141693.1 coordinate 661,629,588, forward strand.
ACAATCTGCAGAACCTCCTCCTGGCCCGGCGGAATCCATGGGGCGGCCATGGGCAGGGTGAAGGAGCAGTGCGCACGCGCGCAATCACACACAGCAAATAGAAGCCCTGAATGAAAGGTACTTCCCGCCAGTACACAGACATGGATGCCAAAGCACGTGCACGGACGAGACACCTGTTCTAATTTACTTACATACGTAGAGAAACTTTAGCGGGAATTTAAGTACCTTGTAAGTGAGGTGGTAATAAGGCACATACACATTCTTGAAAAAATCTTAACACATACACACCCAATGTGTAAACACACACCATCCCTCCAAGGAGTGAACTCTTACCATATAAGAGAAATAAAACAAGCATTGGAAATGCAATAGGTCTCGCAGCATTAGAGTTAGTGCTTTTAGAATTGTTTATGGGTTTTTTTGTAAATCTTTAGCATTTTTGTTTCCTGTAGCCAATGCTAAAGAATTAAAAAAAAAAGCCATAAACATTTCTAAAAGCTCTAACTCAAATGCTCCGAGACCTATTGCACTGTGTGAGGGTGAGCGGTTGAGGGTGAGTGAGGGTGAGTGAGGGTGAGGGTGGGTGAGGGTGAGTGAGGGTGAGTGAGGGGTTGAGGGTGAGTGAGGGTGAGGGGTTGAGGGTGAGTGAGAGTGAGGGTGAGTGAGGGTGAGTGAGGGTGAGTGAGGGTGAGTGAGGGTGAGTGAGGGTGAGGGTGAGTGAGGGTGAGTGAGGGTGAGGGTGGGTGAGGGTGAGTGAGGGTGAGGGTGAGTGAGGGTGAGTGAGGGTGGGTGAGGGTGAGTGAGGGTGAGTGAGGGTGAGGGTGAGTGAGGGTGAGGGGTTGATGTTGAGGGGTTGAGGGTGAGAGGGTGAGTGAGGGGTTGAGGGTGAGTGAGGGTGAGGGTGAGTTAGGGTGAGGGGTTGAGGGTGAGTGAGGGTGAGGGGTTGAGGGTGAGTGAGGGTGAGGGGTTGAGGGTGGGTGAGGGGTTGAGGGTGGGTGAGGGTGAGGGGTTGAGGGTGGGTGAGGGGTTGAGGGTGAGTGAGGTGAGGGGTTGAGGGTGAGTGAGGGTGAGGGTGAGTGAGGGTGAGTGAGGGTGAGTGAGGTTGAGGGTGAGTGAGGGTGAGTGAGGGTGAGGGTGAGTGAGGGTGAGTGAGGGTGAGTGAGGTGAGGGTTTGAGGGTGAGTGAGGGTGAGTGAAGGTGAGTGAGGGTGAGTGAGGGTGAGTGAGGTGAGGGGTTGAGGGTGAGTGAGGGTGAGTGAGGGTGAGTGAGGTGAGGGGTTGAGGGTGAGTGAGGGTGAGTGAGGGTGAGTGAGGGGTTGAGGGCGAGTGAGGGTGAGTGAGGGTGAGTGAGGGTGAGTGAGTGAGGGGTTGAGGGTGAGTGAGTGAGGGGTTGAGGGTGAGTGAGGGTGAGTGAGGGTGAGAGGGTGGGTGAGGGTGGGTGAGTGAGGGTGAGTGGGGGTGAGTGAGGCTGAGTGAGGGTGGGTGAGGGTGAGTGAGGGTGAGTGAGGGTGAGTGAGGGTGAGTGAGGGTGAGTGAGGGTGAGTGAGGGTGGGTGAGTGAGTGTGAGTGAGGGTGAGTGGGGGTGAGTGTGGGTGAGTGGGGGTGAGTGGGGGTGAGTGAGGGTGAGTGAGGGTGAGTGAGGGTGAGTGAGGGTGAGTGAGGGTGACTGAGGGTGAGTGAGGGTGAGTGAGGGTGAGTGAGGGTGACTGAGGGTGAGTGAGGGTGAGTGAGGGTGAGTGAGGTGAGGGGTTGAGGGTGAGTGAGGGTGAGTGAGGGTGAGGGGTTGAGGGTGAGTGAGGGTGAGTGAGGGTGAGTGAGGGTGAGGGGTTGAGGGTGAGACTACGGGACCTGGTGTTTAGTTGGGGGTCCTAAATGTGCTGAAGGTCTTAATTTAAGCCTCTTGCCTTATTACATTTATTTTTTATTCCAGCAGATGCTGACACGTGGTGCTAAGAGATAGCTATATCTGACTTTTCTGCACCAGCATTTGTCATTTCTACTTTCTACCAGGGTGGCCCGAACTGTTGTTACCTTGCCCTCAAAGACATACTGGTTGGTGCATGCAAGTGTGGGAGAAAAATGCGTTTGTTGGTGTGGCTTGTACCTAGACTGGATGGTGTTTGTTTAGTGACTGGAGAAGTGCTCCAGCTGTTAAGCTGAAAAGTGTTGCTGCAACGTGTGGATGCTTGTGAAGGACATCATGTAGTGAAGATGCTCCCTTGGCGTAAGGAGCATAGTAGAGAAGACGTGGTGAGGAGGCTGATAGCTGGTGAGTTCAGGATTTAGCATGCGGCCTGTGCATGTATGTAGGGGACATGCAAAAAGACCAGAGATGTACTTCGATCCTAGGACAACAAGTGAACGGGGTAGCTGGTTAGTATTTTAGAAAGGGTATATGCTGGATCTGTGTCACACGGCGGGTAAAATAAACAAAAAAAAAGAAGCCGGAGGGAAGAGAGGGGAGGGGGGAGGAGAAATGCGACACGGCGGGAAGGGGAGGGGGCGGAACGGGGGCGGAGAGGGGAGAGGTGCGAGTAAAATAAACAAAAAAAAAGAAGCCGGAGGGAAGAGAGGGGAGGGGGGAGGAGAAATGCGACACGGCGGGAAGGGGAGGGGGCGGAACGGGGGCGGAGAGCTGAAAAGTGTTGCTGCAACGTGTGGATGCTTGTGAAGGACATCATGTAGTGAAGATGCTCCCTTGGCGTAAGGAGCATAGTAGAGAAGACGTGGTGAGGAGGCTGATAGCTGGTGAGTTCAGGATTTAGCATGCGGCCTGTGCATGTATGTAGGGGACATGCAAAAAGACCAGAGATGTACTTCGATCCTAGGACAACAAGTGAACGGGGTAGCTGGTTAGTATTTTAGAAAGGGTATATGCTGGATCTGTGTCACACGGCGGGTAAAATAAACAAAAAAAAAGAAGCCGGAGGGAAGAGAGGGGAGGGGGGAGGAGAAATGCGACACGGCGGGAAGGGGAGGGGGCGGAACGGGGGCGGAGAGGGGAGAGGTGCGAGTAAAATAAACAAAAAAAAAGAAGCCGGAGGGAAGAGAGGGGAGGGGGGAGGAGAAATGCGACACGGCGGGAAGGGGAGGGGGCGGAACGGGGGCGGAGAGTGGAGAGAGAGAGTAGGCAAGGCGACACGGCGGGAGGGGGCGGAGCGGGTAAACAAAGACGGACATGCACGCGCCCGTGACTTTTAAGGTCAATGCGCATGCGCATAAGCTTAATGCGCATGCGCATTGACCTTAAAAGTCACGGGCACTGCAAGGAATCGCCACGATTCCTTGCAGTGTGGATAAAGAGTGGATAACTCGCAATACTCTCGCCTTGCTCGATGCGCATGCGCATCGACAGGCGAGACCTAAACATGCTCCTAGAAAACAGTCACGGTAATGCACACTCTCAACTTGAGCACACATTTTTGGCGAGGCTATCCATGAACCGATCCCTCCCTACAGGGCTTTAAGTGGGATGGAAAAACTTGGGGGGGGGTTGTCTCTCAAATGGGCGTGGCCAATGTAATTAAGGGCGTGGCTTAAAACACCTAAGCTAAAAATCTGTCCTTAGCATAATGTGCCCCCGACTTGTATTTTGTTGTTTCTGTCATTGCATCCAGATATATGACACAACAAGTAACATCATACCTACAAGAAGTCAGGACTATTGTTTTTTTCAATGGTTGTTAGTTGCCCTGGTGACACCACGACAATGTTGCTGCTCCGGAGTTTCAAAAAGAGCAGGGGAAATCCAGAGAGAAAATGACTCTCTTTAAAGGATTTCCCTTTCCCTACAAAGCTAACCTGGCAGAAGGTCATGTCGTAACTTCTCCACTAGTGAGAAGTGAGCAGTGGGAGCTCGTGCACGACGATGTGCCTGCTGTCACTGCAGTCTGGAAAAATACGGACCCCTGTGCCAGGGCACAAAACAGAGCCCGATAGAGACCCATTTCAAGCCTCCTTTAAAAAACTGCCGGTGCTCAGCAATGATGAGACCCGGCCCACTTAAAACCCTGAATACCTATATGAACACAAGTCAAACACAAGCATTCCTACAGATAAGTGGCCTATGTGAGAAGTTGGCCTGATATATAGTGCTCACTATTCTAGTGATCACTGTGTATCATACCAAACGACCCTTATTGATGATTGGTTGTAAGTCAACCTTATAGACCAGCTATCCTAGTAACGTGGACAAAAGCAGTCTTTAGGCTAAACTCTAGAGGGCGTGTTAAGCCAGCTGTTTTACCATCACAACTCTTTATGAATCAGGGAGCTAAGCACAATACAAAACTCTTACGAAAATACTTCAAGTTGCACAATTCACACAAATGCCCGACGGGCACGAAAAACCATATACTCTAAAAGTGGAATGTGAAATACTAGCAGGTGAGTAACTCGATCCAGAGGCTTCAGGATCGCTAGGACTACACTACTGAACCCTAAGGTTAGGAGCAGGAGGCCTAGGGAGATCGGGTGCAGAGTGTGCACTCTCACGCGGTATGCGGGACAAAGTCTATGGAGGCTAGTATTTCTAAAGTTACTGTTTCCGGACGAATCCGACTAGGTAGACTGAAAACGAAAAAGGATCTGGACACTTGGATAGTGAACCTGCGTTGGAGCACCAAAATGCTCGGGTTACCTAGCCCAGGGGCTGCGGCTGCATAGGGTTCAGAAGACGTCGGGAATCCTCGTTGTAGTCTATGGAGCCTGAAAGAAGAAGTTGCTGGCAGGCGACCAGTGAAGATGTTCGGTGTGATCCAAGCCTGGATCGGTGATGGAGACGACCTGAAAGCAGATGGGACTCAGTTCTTAATCACTACACAGTGATTGTGTGGGCACCAGGATGGCACCGGATGAGGTCACCGCGATCAGGTGAGTGGGCGACGCTGGACTCTGCAGTCACACGGGCCAGGAGGGGTTGTCGGCGACCAGGCTGGAGGTGCGAGCTGTCCCATGAGGGTGTCTGCTGTCGGCGATGCTGAAACCAGGATTGGAGCAACAAGCCTTGGCAAAGGCAAGCCCACGCGGTGGAGTCAAGATGGCGTCTGGAGTGGACCAGGAGGGTCCGGGGCGCTCCTCTTTTGGAGGGGAGCAAGGGCCAGTCTGGAGCAACCAGACCAGTGGTGAAATCGTCGTGGTACATCGTCAGGAGGGCCACTAGCCAACGGGCAAGTGACTAAGCATGGGCGGAAAATCCGTTCCGCTCGCGGATTTTGCGGATTTTCGGGAAATCCGCAATCCGCGAGATTTGCGGATTTCCCGCAAAATCCGCAAATTCGCACGCAGCGGATTTTTTTGGCGGCGCGCGGCGTTGGTGATACAATTTTTGCGGCGCGCGGCGTTTATCATCGTTTGCCGAGTTGTTTTTTTCGATAGTTTGCGAGTGCTGCGCCATTTTGGATCTTGCTGTGTGATCCCGCGGGAATTGGCGAGCGCGATTACGTCATCGCGGCTTGCCAGCGAGAGTTTGTCAACGCGAGTACGGCGAGATCACGTCTCGCGGTACTTCGCAATTGCGAGATTTGAGATGCGGCGCGCGAAAATATAAATTTGCAATTCTGCACAAGAAATCCACCAGCAAGCAGCATAAACCTTCTAGAAATGATGATTTTTATGTGAATAACTCCTTAGTTTGACATTTGCCTGCACTTTTTTAGCGAGGAGTCCATTTTGGGGAGGGGGGCAGGGGGGTGGGAGGAAGGAAGTGCCCCATAGTCTTCAACTTCCTGTTCCTGTTCAGCAGGCTCCTCCCAGTGCTTTGTCCATCTCCTGGTCACTTTTCATTCGGATGTGGACCTGGAAGGATTACCTTTTGTGGATGCTGCTGGATCTTTGGATTTGAGGCCTTTTTGACTTTCTTTGGATCACTGTTGGATTAGAAATTTTACAAGTAAGTTTGTTTGGGGCATTACAGTTGCTGCAACTAAAATTTTGGGATTTTCGATTTTTGGGCTGTTTTGGGGCCTTTTCCCAGGGGTACTCAGTGGTGGGTGGACTGATTCTTTCTGTGGGTTGTCTTGAACTTAAACATCATGGAGGCCATAGATGAATTGGGATTGTGCTGATTTTTCTGTGTTTTTCGATTTTTTTTTTTTGTAAAATTTTGTGTTTTTCGATTTTTGACCTGTTGTTGGGGCCTTGACCAGGGGTATTTGAGTCTAGCATGGGCCTAGTCTTTCTGTGGGCTGTCTTGAATTTAAACATCATGGAGGCCATGGATGGAATGGGATTGTGCTGATTTTGCAGTGTTTTTCGATTTTTGGGGGTGTTCATGGGGAGGGACATGCCATGTGGCTGGTGGCCATTTTGAGTGCAGCTACAGGCACTTGCCATGTGCTGGCAGGCAAGTGGCCATTTTGAATGCAGGCTTTGTTGTTAGGCCTCCAACCATTTTGCCTACTTTTCAACCTTTATTTATGCCAGGGGTAGTGAGTCTTGCATGGGCCTAGTATTTCTGTGGGTTGTCTTGAATTTAAACATCATGGAGGCCATAGATGAATTGGGATTGTGCTGATTTTTCTGTGTTTTTCGATTTTTTTTTTTTTGTACAATTTTGGGTTTTTCGATTTTTGACCTGTTGTTGGGGCCTTGACCAGGGGTAGTGAGTGGTGCATGGGGCCTAGTCTTTCTGTGGGCTGTCTTGAATTTAAACATCATGGATGGAATGGGATTGTGCTGATTTTGCAGTGTTTTTCGATTTTTGGGGGTGTTCATGGGGAGGGACATGCCATGTGGCTGGTGGCCATTTTGAGTGCAGCTACAGGCACTGGCCATGTGCTGGCAGGCAAGTGGCCATTTTGAATGCAGGCTTTGTTGTTAGGCCTCCAACCATTTTGCCTACTTTTCAACCTTTATTTATGCCAGGGGTAGTGAGTCTTGCATGGGCCTAGTATTTCTGTGGGTTGTCTTGAATTTAAACATCATGGAGGCCATAGATGAATTGGGATTGTGCTGATTTTTCTGTGTTTTTCGATTTTTTTTTTTTGTAAAATTTTGTGTTTTTCGATTTTTGACCTGTTGTTGGGGCCTTGACCAGGGGTAGTGAGTGGTGCATGGGGCCTAGTCTTTCTGTGGGCTGTCTTGAATTTAAACATCATGGATGGAATGGGATTGTGCTGATTTTGCAGTGTTTTTCGATTTTTGGGGGTGTTCATGGGGAGGGACATGCCATGTGGCTGGTGGCCATTTTGAGTGCAGCTACAGGCACTGGCCATGTGCTGGCAGGCAAGTGGCCATTTTGAATGCAGGCTTTGTTGTTAGGCCTCCAACCATTTTGCCTACTTTTCAACCTTTATTTATGCCAGGGGTAGTGAGTCTTGCATGGGCCTAGTATTTCTGTGGGTTGTCTTGAATTTAAACATCATGGAGGCCATAGATGAATTGGGATTGTGCTGATTTTTCTGTGTTTTTCGATTTTTTTTTTTTGTAAAATTTTGTGTTTTTCGATTTTTGACCTGTTGTTGGGGCCTTGACCAGGGGTAGTGAGTGGTGCATGGGGCCTAGTCTTTCTGTGGGCTGTCTTGAATTTAAACATCATGGATGGAATGGGATTGTGCTGATTTTGCAGTGTTTTTCGATTTTTGGGGGTGTTCATGGGGAGGGACATGCCATGTGGCTGGTGGCCATTTTGAGTGCAGCTACAGGCACTGGCCATGTGCTGGCAGGCAAGTGGCCATTTTGAATGCAGGCTTTGTTGTTAGGCCTCCAACCATTTTGCCTACTTTTCAACCTTTATTTATGCCAGGGGTAGTGAGTCTTGCATGGGCCTAGTATTTCTGTGGGTTGTCTTGAATTTAAACATCATGGAGGCCATAGATGAATTGGGATTGTGCTGATTTTTCTGTGTTTTTCGATTTTTTTTTTTGTAAAATTTTGTGTTTTTCGATTTTTGACCTGTTGTTGGGGCCTTGACCAGGGGTAGTGAGTGGTGCATGGGGCCTAGTCTTTCTGTGGGCTGTCTTGAATTTAAACATCATGGATGGAATGGGATTGTGCTGATTTTGCAGTGTTTTTCGATTTTTGGGGGTGTTCATGGGGAGGGACATGCCATGTGGCTGGTGGCCATTTTGAGTGCAGCTACAGGCACTGGCCATGTGCTGGCAGGCAAGTGGCCATTTTGAATGCAGGCTTTGTTGTTAGGCCTCCAACCATTTTGCCTACTTTTCAACCTTTATTTATGCCAGGGGTAGTGAGTCTTGCATGGGCCTAGTATTTCTGTGGGTTGTCTTGAATTTAAACATCATGGAGGCCATAGATGAATTGGGATTGTGCTGATTTTTCTGTGTTTTTCGATTTTTTTTTTTTGTACAATTTTGTGTTTTTCGATTTTTGACCTGTTGTTGGGGCCTTTTCACCAGGGGTATTTGAGTCTAGCATGGGCCTAGTCTTTCTGTGGGCTGTCTTGAATTTAAACATCATGGAGGCCATGGATGGAATAGGATTGTGCTGATTTTGCAGTGTTTTTCGATTTTTGGGGGTGTTCATGGGGAGGGACATGCCATGTGGCTGGTGGCCATTTTGAGTGCAGCTACAGGCACTGGCCATGTGCTTGGCAGGCAAGTGGCCATTTTGAATGCAGGCTTTGTTGTTAGGCCTCCAACCATTTTGCCTACTTTTCAACCTTTATTTATGCCCAGGGGTAGTGAGTCTTGCATGGGCCTAGTCTTTCTGTGGGTTGTCTTGAATTTAAACATTATGGAGGGCATGGATGGATTGGGATTGTGCTGATTTTGCAGTGTTTTTCGATTTTTTTGTGCTCTATAACTGAACTGATGTTCCTCTGTCTTCCATTTTTTTTAGGTGCACAAGACTCAAGAGAACCACCAGTGCCAGGAAGAAGTCCTGCAGCGGTGTGTGTGTGCAGCATAACGTCACGCGACGTCACGTCTGGCCTCAGACAACTCTACAATTCGTGCAACTGCGGCCTGCTGTCTGACCTGCTCTGAAGAAGATGGCCCCAAAGAAAGTTCTCCGTAGCTCCTCTAGCAAGAAAGTTGCTAGTAAGGAGCAGAAGAAGCAAGTTACCAAGGAGGCTGGTGTGTCACCCGCCACTTTTTTTGGGAGCAAAAAAAAAAGTACGCCTGCAGCAGCAGGATCTGCTGGGGACCAACCTGAGAGCAGCACCCCTGCTCCATTGGGTTCAGTGCCTCCACCACCACGCCAACTTAAGTCAAAGCCCTTGAGTGCTTCAGAGGCAGTCAGTGTACTTCTCCAATCACCATCGACCAGTGATGTTGGCTCATCGCAAGAAAGTAGCAGCAATGTCCCTGAATCAACACAGGTTGTTGTAACTCATCTGACAAGTGTTGAACAACCACAGCCGCAACAACAACACCATGTGCAAGTACACGCCCAAGTACATGTGGAAGGAGAGGCAGCAAAAGGAGATGCGCAAGCAAAGGTGCATGGACGTTCACAAGTGCCCACAATAGTTGTTCCTCCCGAAGTAGGGGCACATTTGGAAATCGACAATGAAGCTGAGGTATCATTGGAAGCCACTCCTCCTGATGATCATTCATTGTCTTCCACATCCCTAGCAAGGAAAAGATCAAGGGGGGTGTCTACATCTTCTTCAAGCCCACCTCGTTCTGGTGCAAGTGATCTGTCTTGGGAACCACGACAACTGCGGTCTGACAGTGAGGCAGAGGCACACCATGATCTGCCACCGGTACCTAAGCGTAAAAGGAAGGTCGTCCAAAAACTCAAACCTATGGAGTGTGATGAGGCTCAACAAGAAGTGACAGATACTGCTGGTGATGAAGCCTCTCACGATGACGACGAGCCAGTCATCACAAAGGTCACTGCAGCCCCACCGGGCATGCAGCAAAGAGACATTTTGACCCTATCCCGAGAAGCTGCTGAGCGTGATGATGATGTCGGCGAGGAGGCAATGGAAATGGAATCATTAGATTTGGAGTTAAGTAGTACACCAAAACCTACCGCTTCCATATTTCTTCCTCGCAAGAAGGTACCCACCTCGTCCTCGACCTCAATTCGTGGTGGTGAAAGTGCAAAACGTACTGAAGTTCGGCAATCCACATCCTCCACTTCATCTGTCATTAGCAGCAGGACCACCACCACCAGTATCGACGCCTCCTCCGGCGGCGGCCCCCGAAGACATTTCAAGTCTCCAGTTTGGGACTTCTTTAGTGTTTGCCCAAAAAAGGAAAACGTAGCCATTTGTAGCCTTTGTAAGCTTCGATATAGTCGTGGTAAGCTTGGTTCTAACTATGGTACCGGAGGCCAGAGAGGTCATCTTGAGAGAAGGCACCCTGTCCAATGGTTTCCGCACCTAGAGGCGGTCAAGAAAGCCGGAATTGCACGTAATGAAAACGTTGATTTGTCATCTGCTGATGACGAGGAGGTAGAAGAAGACGATCCAAACACTTCACTTACACCCAGTTCCCATGTCAGCTGCACACCCCATGGGAGCCACACTAAGAGTGTGGGAGAGAGTGAGACATCAATGCGGAAAAGTTCATCAGCGAGCGTAACTGGGTCGAAGAGATCATCATCCCGTAAATCATTGGTCCAGGGCAACATTAAAAAGATGTTGTTTACAGAAGCGCAATATGAACGCAACCACCCAATGACCCGTCTGTATAACACTAAGCTGGCTAAAATGCTAGCTCTGGACCTTCTCCCTTTTTCTTTTGTCGAAGGGGTTGGTTTTCTAGAATTAGTGACAGCGCTCTGCCCTAAATGGAAGGTTCCTAGCCGGTTCTATTTTGCCCGAGTTGCGGTTCCAGCACTACATGAAGATGTTCTGAAGGCGATTGGGGCAGCTTTGCAGAAGAGTGCTGTTCACACTATACATCTGACAACAGACATGTGGACCAGTGGCGCAGGCGCTGATTACATGTGCATCACTGCACACTGGGTCTCTTTTTCAGGGGCTAAAGCAAAGCTAAACTCAGGTGTTGACACTAACATTGTTTTTAAAGGTGCTCGGAAACATGCAACACTAGCCATGTTTGGTTTGGAGAAACGTCACACAGCAGAAAACATTTTGGATGTCTTTAACACAAAGGTCCTTAACTGTCTGTCCCCACTAAAACGCAAGGTTGGTTATGTTTCCACGGACAATGGCTCCAATATAGTTAAGGCCATGAGGGACGGTTACTATTTCAGAGTGCCGTGTTTGGCGCACTGTATAAACCTGGTTGTCCAAAAATTCTTGGGTAATAAACTCAGTGCAGCGTCCAGTGTATTGGAGAACTGCCGAAAAATTTGCAAGCATTTCAGGCATTCTTTTAAGGCCCGCAAGCAGCTGAGGAGCATGCTATATCAATGTCAAATGCCAGTGAAAGCACTCATCCAGGAGGTGGTAACACGTTGGAACTCAACCTTCTACATGCTTGAGCGTCTGTATGAGCAGTATACGCAACTCGATCAATATTTCTTGAAAGAGGGTATAGAGGAGCTGAGGATGGGTGGGCCGCAATGGAACATAGTTGAAAGCCTAACACGCATGCTTCGTCCTTTTGAGGTCTTCACGCGTGCAGTCAGCAAGGAGGACTCTAATTTGGGAAAAGCTATCCCATTGTTGTACATGCTGGAGGACCAACTGAAGGAGGTGTGTTCTGTGTTTCGAAAAGATGACAAAAAGAAAGACTCTTCTTTGCTTCTGGCTGAGCAATTATTAGAGCTCCTACAAGGTGATGAACGTCTTCAAAAGATCCACTCAGAACAGCATTACATTTGTGCTACTATTCTGGATCCACGCTACAAAAAGGCGCTGGCAGGCAGAGCATTCTTTTCTTTTGCTGATGAAGATGTTACAAAGTACAAACGTTGGCTAGCCTTGTCAGCCAAGAAGTTTGAAACAGAACGGCTGGAAATTGAAGGAAATGGCAGTACATCAGCAGGCCATCCCCAGTCAAAACAATCCACTTCTGCACCTGTGGCTGTGGCACAAGTGACCTCTCAGCCGTTAAAGACACCGGCAACCGCATCATCTGCACGAAAGACAGCAGAAACATTGGAGGCTGAAGAGGATTGGCTAGCTCTGCGTGGGTTTGGTTCTCAAAAGGCCAGAGGCACAGCAAGAGCTACGCAAAGTGGAGGAACCTTGGAGGAGGACCTTGAGTCGATGGTGAAGGACTATCTGAATGACTCCACAGAGGTCTATGTTAATTCTGACCCATTGGCGTATTGGCATGGGAAAAAAGAATTGTGGCCACAGCTCACCAACCTGGCTTTAAACTACTTGTCTTGCCCACTCGCAAGTGTGTCTTCTGAACGGGTTTTCAGTGCGGCTGGTGGGATTGTAACTCCCAAACGGAGCCGCCTCTCGCCCAAAAATGTGGAGAGGTTAACAATGATCAAGATGAATCAGCACCTCATACCACCAGATATAAGAGTACGAGAGAGCGTGCCGGATGAAGAGGAGGTGGCCAGCACCATAGATGAGGGAATTTCTACTCTGTCAGGTGGCACTGACCTCACCCGGGCTGAATTCGCAGAGTATGATGACGAAGCCTTATTCTTATTCCTGGACCGTGATTCCGACTTCGAGCCCTGAAAATGAGACAACGAATCAATAACTTTCTTTTTCATCCTTATTCACTTTTATTCCTGTGTGTCTGTCTTTCTTTGTTGTGCACAGTTAATATAATTCAAACTTTAATCAGATTATCACAAAGACAAGCCCATCAGCAGAACTGTCTTCACTTGTTTGCTAATTTATTTGAAGGTGCCGCAGTCTGCATTCCTCAGGTTCACAAGTTCAGAAGAACATGCTCCTCTATCCTCCTCCTCCAGACTCCTATTTCCATCAAAGCAGAGGGCTGGTTTACGCCCAATGAAGAAAGACTCAGCACTTGTGGGGGTGTTGTTCTACCTCTTTGCAGGTGAGTTGACGGGTCTGGGGCCATTGCTGGGAAGCACTAAAAGTGGTTTGTGCCAAATCCGAGGCGGAAATTTTTTTGTGTTTTTGATGACTTGCTTGCCTTTGAGGTGCTCTTAGGGGGGGTTCTGTCTGTTTGTGGGTGAGTTTCATGGTCTGAGAGCATTGCTGGGACACTCTAATCTTGATTGCATTTGCTTTTCAGGAAATCCGTCGTGCCAACCCCGACTTATGGCCTAGCTACGCAGCGCGTTTGGACCGAAGGCCCAGAAATATTGCAAGTATGAGATTTTGCTTTTGGCCTGTTTGGGGGTGTTATGCTTCTTGGCGGGTGGGTTGCCGGGTCTTGGGGCATTCCTGGGAAGGTCTAATACCGGGTAGAAGTGGTTGGGACAAAATCCAGGCCGATTTTTTTTGGGCTATTTCAGACATTTTGCTCTATGTAGCGTTTTCGGGGGCCTGTTTGGGGGGCTTGCTGGTGTTTGCGGGTGAGTTTCGTGGTCTGGGAGCACTGCTGGGACACTCTAATCTTGATTGCATTTGCTTTTCAGGAAATCCGTCGTGCCAACCCCGACTTATGGCCTAGCTACGCAGCGCGTTTGGACCGAAGGCCCAGAAATATTGCAAGTATGAGATTTTGCTTTTGGCCTGTTTGGGGGTGTTATGCTTCTTGGCGGGTGGGTTGCCGGGTCTTGGGGCATTCCTGGGAAGGTCTAATACCGGGTAGAAGTGGTTGGGACAAAATCCAGGCCGATTTTTTTTTGGGCTATTTCTGACATTTTGCTCTATGTAGCGTTTTCGGGGGCCTGTTTGGGGGGCTTCCTGGTGTTTGCGGGTGAGTTTCGTGGTGTGGGAGCACTGCTGGCTATATATACTTTACTTTGCAAGAGGTTTGAAGCAAATCCATGGTGGCTGAGGGGACTTAGGGCCTAGCTGCAGAGCGCGCGCGGAGTGATTTGGGAAATTTGTGAAAAAGTGACTAAGTCCCCATTTTTGTACTTTTGCTCTTTGGCTGTTTGGGGGTCTTCTACTCGTTTTCTCCTGGGTTGACGGCTCTGGGGCCATTGCTGGGAAGCTCTAATACCGGATAAAAGTGTTTTGGACTAAATCCCAGGCGGAATTTTTTTTGTGTTTTTGATGACTTGCTTGCCTTTGAGGTGCTCTTAGGGGGGGTTCCGTCTGTTTGCGGGTGAGTTTCGTGGTCTGGGAGCACTGCTGGGACACTCTAATCTTGATTGCATTTGCTTTTCAGGAAATCCGTCGTGCCAACCCCGACTTATGGCCTAGCTACGCAGCGCGTTTGGACCGAAGGCCCAGAAATATTGCAAGTATGAGATTTTGCTTTTGGCCTGTTTGGGGGTGTTATGCTTCTTGGCGGGTGGGTTGCCGGGTCTTGGGGCATTCCTGGGAAGGTCTAATACCGGGTAGAAGTGGTTGGGACAAAATCCAGGCCGATTTTTTTTTTGGGCTATTTCTGACATTTTGCTCTATGTAGCGTTTTCGGGGGCCTGTTTGGGGGGCTTCCTGGTGTTTGCGGGTGAGTTTCGTGGTCTGGGAGCACTGCTGGGACACTCTAATCTTGATTGCATTTGCTTTTCAGGAAATCCGTCGTGCCAACCCCGACTTATGGCCTAGCTACGCAGCGCGTTTGGACCGAAGGCCCAGAAATATTGCAAGTATGAGATTTTGCTTTTGGCCTGTTTGGGGGTGTTATGCTTCTTGGCGGGTGGGTTGCCGGGTCTTGGGGCATTCCTGGGAAGGTCTAATACCGGGTAGAAGTGGTTGGGACAAAATCCGCGCGGAAAAGCCTTTAGTTTTGGCACTTTTTGTAACTTAGGGTTCGTTAGGGTTAGCCCTAGCAGCAGGATTGCATGTGTATCGGGGTGTTCTAGATTTTTCAAACTGAGTTCTGGGGTCTTAGAGCACTCGTGAGAATGTGTAATTTTGGTTGCAAGTCATTTGAAGAAAATCCATGGTGGGAAAGGGGGGATTTGGCATAGTTAAAGAAAGCCTTTGCCACTATTCTTAACTTAGGGTTCGTTAGGGTTAGCAGTATTTCTATTGCATGTGTTTGAGTGGGGGGGATTTCGAGTCTTGGAGCGATGCTGGCTATGGCTACTTTTGCTTGGTTGCTTGCAAGTGGTTTGAATACAATCCACGGGGGGTAATGGGTAATTAGGGTACTTCGGCCTACTTTTACTTTCAAAGTAAGTTTTGTCTCCAGTTTTCTGCTAGGCCTCGTTTTTTGGGTGGGAGCACTGCTAGGAAGATCTATTTTTGTTCTAAAACACAGTTTACAGTACACCTAGCTTGAGGGGCAAGATCCGCTACATTAATTTGCCCATACTTACTTATCCTTCAAAAGGTGACTCAGAGTACGCACTTTCAAAAACATTGTACTGTCTGTCTACTAGGAAAAACAAATTGTGACTTTTTGCACTCCACAGCCTACATACCTTATATTTATTTATCAGTGGTGTTGTAATATTATATCACTTCCTGTTTTTCGTTGAATAATTACAGGCCGGGTTTCAGTCTCTGCAATGGGGAAAAAAGGATGGAGTCAGGCTTCACAGTAGCGAGCCACAATTCAGCATCAGGCAGGCAGTGGACAGGGTGTCTTCTGGTGACCAACATCGGTGGACGAAGCGTCGGCTGCAATGGAGGAGTGCCGCTAATAGGAGGATTTTTTTTCTGCGGGCAACTTACTTACCACTTCCAACAGGACCACTACAACCACATAGATACAGTATCCCTTGCCTTTTTCTCTGACTGTGACTGCATTTCTTTGCTCTCTCTCGGCTTCTACATTGATCCCTTAACACATCACTTAGTCCACTCCACTATCTGCACCACACATAGTCATTTGTAAGTGCTCCTACGTAATTCGCAAGTCGCAGCACGCCCCAGGCCGTAGAGGACTGGGATGGCCCCAATGATGAAGCATGTCACCAAGGGGCAACCCTGGTGAGTGAGGGGACACCTAGAAAAAAAGCAATTTCTCCTTTTCTATCTACTATACCTTCTGTCAGGTTACGCAGCCCCTAAGCGCCTACCGTACTATGAAACTACATTTCCCATGAGTAGGCGGGAGACTTGCAGACTATTTAGTGAGACTATATGAGAGTACCCTTGTATGTTAGGACATCACTTCACTGATGCCTGTCTTGTCTTCTCTTACAGGTATCCTTTCCCTGCTGACCCTACCTTTACCCATCCCACATTTTTTATTTTAGTTTGTTATTTTTCTCCCTCGCCTAATGCCTCGAACACCCTGTGTTTACACTTCTGGGTGTTGGTGACATTTGGAGGTGGAACCATATTTGCATCGACTGGATCACGGGGAGTAAACGTGACACCTTCCAGACCAACCCCATTGAGTGTTGTTGTGAATGGATTTATAGTGACCAGCAAGGCTCTCGGGTATCTGGCTACAGAGACCTTATGTTGAATATAGTTATCAATAATTCCACACAGGCCCTGTACTGTCGCATTCTTTCTTTCCACAGTTGTCGATGATATATTCTTACTCTGCTTGACAAAGAACCATTGCTAATGTGAAAGAACTTCAACCGAATTAGTAGTTATACTTTACCATTTGTTAGGCTACAATGTGGCACTGCTCTACTGTACTTCTGTCACCTGCTATATTCTCAGTTGTACCGTTGAATTGCTCAGGAGGACAAACCAGATTTCATTTTCTTTTTTTTCATAGGCATGCAACTGCCACTGTGTCACACCACTACTACCACCGCTATGAGGAAATTTTATCCGACCAAGATTGCCAACGTTATTCGGTGTTTCCCGTGGAGCCAGCCCTGGGCCTAGCCCTACTTTCAAACACAAATTACAGGTAAGATAAGCGTTTGGTGGTTTGGGGGTATAATGGAGTATTAGTACGAGAGACGAGAGCCTGAAGGTAGTACTACTAAAGTCCTAGGACTCTTGGATTCACTTCACTTAGTCTGTGAGAGGCACTTAGTGTTGAAAACATTTGGGCATTTACACTTAAAGGAAGAAAATGGAACTAAACTTTCAGGAAAACAGTCAACGTTAAACCCCCACCCACCAGGCAAGCAGTAAAAAACAGGTATGCTCAGATAAAGTTTGAAAAAGTATATTTATATCCCTAACAAAATAATCTCCCGCAAGACCCTCCCTAACCCCAACGATTGTCCTTCAAAAGTCCCCAAAAACCCAACTCCCAATTCCCACCCCCCAAAAGTCTCTAAAAAAGGGGCAAGGGACACTATGGGTGGATGCTGTTAACTTTTTGGGCCAGGGCATCATGCTCCTCGCGGAGCAAGGCGAGCTCCTGCTGAAGGCGGGACACCATCAGGGTAGTGCGGCGCAGGCGTGCCTTCACTGCCTTGCAGGTGCAAGGCCTGTGAGAAGCAGCTGTTGGCCTTGCTGCTCGGCGGTGGCGTTTGCCTTTGGCAGCCCGGCTCAGTCTCGGTGGACCACTGTGCTGGGTCACGGTGGCAGCCGGTGAGGCCACGGAGGACGACGTTGTCGTTGTTGTCGACCGCACACTTTCCACGTCCTCCAGGGCCACCAGCCGCCGATATTCCGCAACAGTGGCCTCGATTCTCCGTTGCCGGGCCGCTCTAGCCAGCTCCTTCCTCCTTGTTCGTTTGGAAGGAGAACCTATATGAAGAAAGAAAGACATAGTCTGTAACCAATGCTCTTTAAGATTAACTCAATCATTCAGCAGAAATGTGTGCTGCAGTACAACTAGCAACTTGCAAGCGCATTACATAACTATTGAGGCCAGTATCTATCTAACCTCACACTTCTTCATCCTTGCTCTAACATTAGTGGGAGTTTAAGGAACAAATTCTATGAGCACTGTGGACTTCCATTGGAGTCGACTATGAAAGTACACCAGTCTTATTCTTCTTCTTGTCTCTTGTTTTGGAAAATTGGTACGTTATTTTCTGCAAGCCGGCATAATGCCAGCGCGGTAAACTTGCACCCGAGAAAAAGAGACGCACGCCATGAGGAGTGACCTAGACTTGCGTTGCCGTTGCGTTACTGTACCCGTCCAGTACATGCAGGTGGTGAATCTCTTACTTTTCTATTACGGGTGGCACTGAGAATACTCTGTTACAACTCAAGGGCTACTGCTTAATTAATTTAACTTTCACCCTACAGTGGAAATGAGTACTAGAAATGGAAAATTGAAGAAGATAAATAATCTGATTATCTATCACTTCACATGGGATGTTTTTGCTTATATATGGGATGACTTTAGGTGCTTTGCTTTTTATTGAGTGACAGGCAGTGATACATCCACACATGAATGACTGAGTACTACTAAACTTATTAAGAGAGGTAGGGAGTGGCCACCATAATAACCGGATCTATGCAGTGCTTGCAATACAAACTACTGCTACTACTTATGGTAGTATTTGGACAAAATTAAAAGTTCTTTTCCTTGCCTTTCCTACACTGGAACGGACGTGCGGGTGCAGTGTTACATGCTCTTCAAAGTTACACTTAGTTCATCCACTGACCATCTACTCTCTCTAGATCATGGGTACTCACAAACTTTCTCTCAGGGGCTACATTTACAGTGTAGTTTGTGGCCGAGGGCCGCACTGGTGGGGGCGGAGTCAGAGGGGGCGGGGCTAAAGCAAAACGATAACTTGTGACCATGAGGTTGCACACAGGTCCCTGCAGCAGATGCCCTCATCCACTGAGCCACCAGACCCAGCATTTACATACATCTCTCTCCCTCCTGCTGTCCCTCCTGCCCTCCCTCCATCTCTCTCTCCCTCCTGCCCTCCCTCTCCCTCTGTCATCTCACTGTGTGTGTGTCTATCTGTGTCAGCCTTCAGCCCGGGTTGAGACCGCTTCCTCAACGCGCACACACAGACAACAACACCAAAGTACTTAACAGGTCTTTAAAAGACCATTAACATATTATTGAGGCTTTGTTTGTTTTAGCGCCCCTGCTTCTCCACCCTGACAATCACTGCTTGCCCGGCCCCACAGAGCAGAGGCTTTGTTCTATTTCACCTCTTTGTGGCCTTGCATCTCCACTCTGCTCTGTGGGGGCCGGGGGAGCAGTGATTGTCAGAGTGGAGATGCAGGGGCGCTAACAGGTGAAATACAAAAAAGCCTCTGCTCTGTGGGGGCCGGGGGAGCAGTGATTGTCTGCAAGGTCTGCGCACCGCCAAGGAAGGCTTGCCGGGCCACCACCGGCCCGCGGGCCGTACTATGAGTACCCCTGCTCTAGATACACATATGCTATCTAAGAGTCAGATAGTAGCATGATCCAGGTATATGGACACATACAGTTTCTGTGTCACCCACCCAGGCTGTTGTCCTTCCACCCATCATTGCTTCATCATTCACCCAGCCATGCATCTCATATTCTTGCCTTCCCAGCTAGTCTTCAATCTCAATAAGTAAGGAATATATAAGAGCTTACCTCTGGCCGCCACCACCGTCTCAACTCTCACAGCCGGCGCCGCCGCCTCCTCCCCTGATGATGAATTGCCCTCCGCCTCCGTGTCGAGCACCACCACCACACTGGCCCCGCCACCAGATGTTCCACCTACAAAGTACATTTAAGAATCTTAGAATAAAGCACTCACTAGTCACTAGTATTTGGTCTAGGAATGAAGACATGTGAAAACAATGTAATTTGTGACTGTCTACGTTAAAGTTAAAAAAAATGTCCCTTTTTCCAGGGAAGGTTGTCTTGCTGCACTTTTTGGCACAACTGATGAAGGCTGATTTTTTAACACGCACCATTTTTCTCCACACAGACAGAAGATGGACTTCTAACAACAAGATCAAGTTGAAACCAGGTGAGAGCTCGGCTCGACCACAAGAAATGTCTTCAATTAATCGTCAGCACTAACCACTTTTCCATTATCAGTTAAACGTTTAGTTTTATTATGACTTCATTTTAATAAATGTGTTTACTTTTAATAAAGCTTTTAAATTTAAATACAATCTGTGTTTTTTGGTCCTCCAGACTAGAGTGACTGAACGAAAGGTTTTGCAATTTTTGCAAGCATGAGTCCAGATAGAACACTTCAAAAGACATTATGGACAATCCCAGAGGACTGCACTAAGTTGATAGAGCTATTGCTGACTAGAATCATGGGAGTTTCGCCAACCGTGCAATCTTAGTTAGCTACACAGACAGACTAATAAGAATAATCTAGTAATACCACAGGGAGTCATAGTAGAGGCAGGATAAGAATTTAGATACAGTCTACAAGAAGAGCAAAGACAATTTTGAAAAAATTCAAATGAGGAACGCTAGGAAAAATAGGTACTAGTCTAAAATGAAAACTTACTGGGGCCAGCAGAGGAGCCCTCGCCTGCCCGATCCTGGCCCTGTTGATGAACAGCATCCGCCGCCTGCTGCTCCTGTGTCCTCCTCTCGCCCCTGGGGGGAGCTGACGTACAACATGAAAGAAAGAACAGAAAACATGGATGATTGTTGCTTGTCAATGTCAACCAAATCAAACATTTCAAAAGAACAATAACAAAATATTTCCGCGAAATTATATTGATTATGGTTACTTTTTATTTATTTGCGGACCTGTGACTTCGAAAGTCACGTAACTCACTAAACAAAGTACTGAAACGTTCACCTAGGACTGGCAGGCAGCAGTCCGCAGGCAAGACGCAAAGTGACAGACAAACTCCATTGTGATTTCAGTCAGATCAGTGACAACACTAACAGTTGCCTGCTACATTACCAGTCATTTAAATAGTCAAACTATCAATCCACCGCCACTATTTTTCTTATTGTCAGGGTTACAAAGGAAGGGGCAGATTTAAGCCCTTGCGGCTCTTTTGCGCCGTTCTTGCGTGACTTTTGTGACGCAGCAGCTAAACAAAAAAGGGCGCCATGGTGCGGCGTATAATATTATAACAACGTGACGCATTTGGGAGATGCATCCCGTTATAAAGCCCTGCGCCATCAGGGGGCGTTCCGGCGCAAGGGAGGGCATTCCTGCGCTGGAACACATCCTAATAGTGGCTGAGGGAAATCTACAAAATATCAATCAGTCACCTTTAGGACAATGATGCGTCACACAAACCCTGCACCTGCTTGAAGCAGACGTACGGCTTGACCCAGCATTGGGGAGATAGGGTACCCCAGAGCATTGATGGAGCTGCGCCATCGTTGCGACGCAACTCCAGCAGTAAAGCTTCGGTGACGTTTTGGGCCCATGGGGAGCCGCATTGCAAATACGGCGCACCATGTTTGGTGGTGGTAGCGGGCCGCACAATTAATGGCGCATCCCTGCTACTTTGCAGGGATGCGACGGTAATTGCAATTCTGCCCCTTAGGGGCATACTTACTTACGCGTTCTGGCGCATCTCCAGAGATGCGCCAGATCAAATGCGTCACGCAAAACTACCCTTGCGACACGGCAGATGTGCCTCATTTACAATGCGGCGCGCCCTGGCGCAAGGGTAGGCACTTGCGTGACGCATCTCGTCACGTAAGAGCGGCGCATCGCTGGAGTCACGTCGCCAACGCAATGCAACTCCAGTAATGCTCAGGGCCACCCAATACTTTACATGCTGTGTCAGTCCTTTCGCCTGCTTCGAGCAGACATAAGGAATTGAATTGACGTAGCAGCGTCGCAGAAGTGCCTGCGTTAAATCTTGTAGATTTCACGCAGGCAATTTTGCGAGGCGCACAGCCGCTGGACCGCCCACCCTGCGTACTAGGAACGCACCCATTGTGGTGCAGGCCCATGGCTTTATAACGTGACGCATCTCCCTAGATGCGTCATGCTGTAAATGACTTGCAGGGATGCGGCACGTTTACGCCGCTGTTGCGTCACGCAAGGCAACGTAAACGTGGCGCAAGGGGCTTGTAAATGTAATCTGCCCCCTAGTGTCTAGCATTACGCAGTTCTGTTAAGTACACTCATACATAATAGTTACTCAGGCCAATGAGACCACGAAATAGAAAACAAATAAGCATAGTAGCAACCCCACTGAGAAGGAGAGCAGTGCACCTGAAATGCACAGAAGATTTTGAAATATAATTTAACTACAATGTAATCGTCATCAGCGGCATTATTGGCTTGCTCCATGTAAAAAACAAATATTTGCAATACAACAACACAGAGCAGGAGAAAACATCATAGTAGTGAGTGATTAAATGCCAATGGCTACTACTACTCACCAAGCCCGGGGATCTCCAAGCCGAGCTGGTCCAGCAGGTCGCGCTCGCGGTCCAGGAGGTCCGTCCAGCGATGGGTGACCTGGCTGTAGGTGCGCTGGACCCCGTAGAGGTGGGATATGGCCCAGCACACCTTCTCCCACCGCTTCCGGCGCTCCCGCATGTTATAGCCGCCGGCCGCGATCCTGCCGCCTCCCGCGATGGTCCTGGGCAGGCGGCGCTGGACGAAGTAGACCAGCGCGCCCACTTCCTCCGGGCTGAATATCTCCCGGCGCGTCACCTGCTCCCCCCTCGATCTCACGCCTGCTGTCCTGCCACTGGGTCCAGCACTACTCCCCGCCGCCGCTGCGGCCCTCAAGTGCCTGGGCAGCTTCACGGCGCCTGGCTTGACCATGGTCTGGGCAGGTAAGGTAGGAAGAAGTAGAAAATTAAGAAAGAATAGGATAGGGAAGAAGAAAAGAAAAGAGTTTACAAAAGTAGTTTAAAAGTAAAGAAAAATAGCAGAAAAGACAAAAATATACAGCTAGGAAAAGAGAGGGATAGATAAGAAGCAAAATCGTAAAAAAAAAACTGAAAACAAGCAAAGGATGGGAAAGATATCAAGAGGATTAAACACCATGCCCAGACACAGGAAATGAATGAAAAACAAGATGGCCGGCGCCCGTTTCCGAGCGCGAAAGTCAGTTCGCGCGAGATTTTCCTCGCGATCTCGTGCGAACCTCTAGATTTCCCGCGCGATCTCGTGCGAACCTCTACTCGCAATGCGCTTACTGCGCGAGATTATACATAGCGGGCGGAAACGGAAATACGTCACGCAAACAAAATGGCCGCGCCCGTACTCGACCTTGGGGTAAATTCGCGTGTTGCGCTGCAAGCGGCTCGCGAATACTGCAAAAAAACTCGCGAAACAACAAGCCGCAAAAAAATAAAATGCTCATTCGCACGAATTGGCGGCTTCCGCGGTCGGTTTCGCACGACGCCGCGCCCCGCGAATAGCGCGAAAAAAACCGCAAAACGATTTCAGCAAAAGCAAAAGCAATGAGCAGGTGCAAAAGGTCAACCTCATGATTTGTAACGATTCTTTGTATTGCTTCCTGAGGGGGCCCTCCAGAATTCGGTTGCCTGCTTGCAACTATTGTGTGACCCTGCTCTGACCTTAACTGTATGCCACAAAGGTCCTGATTTACAGCTAAAGGAGCAGACAAGCAGGTGCCAGGCTGGAACTTTAAATTCTTTCAGTGACACATTAATTAGCCCCTAATTCATTATTGTCAGTTGGGGCAGGGCAGGTGTTGTAACTAATTTTGCAACAATGAAAGCACTTAGCAAGTGCAAAAGATCACTAATCAGGGCGCACTAAGGAAGCAGGTGCCAGCTAAAAAAATATTCTGTGACACATTAATCAGCCCCAAATTAATTCAGGTCACTTGAGGCAGGGAAGGTGTGCTTTGCTTTGCCGAAAATAATGTACACTGGACAACCAGAGGGTGTGGTGATGAAACAGAGGGTGGCATGGGTGGGCCAGAGGGTGGCATGAGTAGTCAGAGAGTGGCAGTGGTGACAGAGAGTGGCAGTGATGAAGAAGAGTGTCCCAAACAGGCTGGACATGTAGAAACAACAAGTTCGCAAAACTTGCGACCCGACAGGTAAGTTCGCAAATTGCGAAATTGTAAAAACCCTCGCGAACTGGCAGAAACACGGGCGAACACAAAAAAAAAAAAAAATCCGCAAATTCGCGGGAATTCGCGGATTTTGCGGATTGCGAATCCGCAAATCCGCAAAATTCGCGAACGCGAGATCCGCAAAATTCGCCCATGCTTACAAGTGACCGGACAACGCGGTAAGCAGCAAAGAGCAGAAGGGCCCCACGCAGATCTTGTGGATGCTGGGGGGCTGGACTTCGGTGCTGGAGCTGCTCTGGGTTGGGGCTTCTCAAACCCCAGTGCACTCACTCGAGGATCCCTCGGCGGTCGTGCTGGTTAAGCGTCGTGCAGGTTTTGAAGATGGCAGGTCCCTCAAGTCTCGTCACACCCACGAATCTCAGCTGGGCTGATAATGCAGGTAGAGGTCAGAGATGCCAGGGAATCTGGGTCTCATTGAGCTGGTCAGTCTTGATCCGGAGGATGGACGTGCAGCAAACCGCGATGCTTAGGTGGTGCCTGCGGGTGCAGGGTGGCTACTCCTTAGCCACAAGGAAGAGTCTTCAAAGAAAGTCAAGAGTTCCTTTCGTGGAAAGTAGTTCAAGATTCAAGATTATCCAATTTGGGAAGGGGGCCAGCTCCTACCTTTATTCTAAGAAAAGGGGCCGGCACGCGACAAGGTCCTGCCCATGGGTGGGACCAGGAGGGGGGTGGTTACACCCCTCTTTTTTGTCCTGTCTCTCCCCAGCTCAGGGGCTGGGGTGCCCCTGGAACTGGTTTGAGCCGGCATATGCACAGTGAGCACCGGGGTGCCACTTGCAGTCACCTTCCTCTCAGCCCTGCCTACCTGGGATACACAAAACCCTGTCTGGAATGGTGCTAGCACCGCCCCTGACAGGAAACCCTTTGTCCGAGCTCTCCTCGCTGGAAGGACTCCCAGCAGCAGGAGGTCAGACTTGTGTCTGTGGTGTCAGCATCCATTTTGTGATGCTGAGGCTCGAGTTAACTTTAACCGGGGTTCACAGTTACATACATGTCGTGTCCCTCTAGAAGGGTGGAATGCTAACCCCGTCGGCAGAATTGGCGATGGGTTAGTATTCCAATTCGTATGACACCTTACTCGACATGTTTTGAGAAAGCGATACCAAAGTTGGCAAATAACCGCGAGGATTATAAGGCACTTAAGAGTATATGGTACGCGTTATCATGGAACAGCTATTAGGACTTGGTTCCGCAAGCTGCAAACGGGCTCAGCTCATGCCAGAGCACCATCTCACATAATTCCAAGCACTCTGCCTTCGGGATTGATAAGGCCTGCCATAGGTGTGACTGATAGGAATACATGTGTCCATTTTAGGGTTAGATATAGGAATACTATATCTAAAGCAAAGGGTGATTACACCACCTTGCCCCAGCTGTCGTGCAGCCAGTTGTGTCAGATTTGGGTGGCCAGCCAGGGGTGGCATAATACATGCTGCAGCCCCTAGTAGGCCCTGGGTACACCTATGCCCTGGGTACCTAAGGTACACTGTACAGGGACTGACAAGGTGACTCAGTTTCCAATTAGATATGTACCTAAGGTACATGGAATCCATTTTACAGAGAGAGCAGTGGGCCTGGGGCCCTGAATAGCAGGGTCCCAGGTCAACTAAGTCGAAAAACCATCAAAACACCAGGCAAAAAGTTGGGGGCAACCATAGTCAGATATCCACCTTCCTACAGCCTACACATAGAAAACAAAGCCAAGAAAATACATTGGCACATGCAAACACAAACATCATATGGGCAGAAAAACTATCACATGCACAAATTAAAAATTGTATGTAAGCACTTAAGACACGATTGTAAACACATATGCAGGTCAGATGATGCTGTCACACATACCTTGTTTTAGTTCATATTTTCTCTGATTAAACTTGAGTATATAGACAAATAGTTGAGTTCTGTTTGGACATTTTTATATAGAGTGAAAGTGAAGACGTTTTTAGGAGCCGGCTTGATGATAAAGTTACAAATTCTTTAAAATATATAAATAGATTGGACTTTTGTTCTGCCCAGAGGATTTTTTTATGGCACCGCTGGCTATTGGTTGTTTAATGAATTAAATAATCAAATATGGAGTGTTTGAATTACAGTGCACAGGGACTATTTTACATCCCTAAAATACTCAGAATCGTAGCATCTTAAATTCTTTACCTCACAGATGCATTGTATACAGAAAGCAATTTTTTTTGTTTTTTACTCTGCAACAGGTTTTACGAATGTTTTACTCAGGACTAAATTCAAGCTAATGCCTGTTCTAATAGCAAAGCAACCTTGTCCATGGTCAAAGTGGTAGTTCATGCATGGATTTATACTAATGTGATGGAGAGCTGTATGACTTGTATAGACTCATCCTGCATTAAGTCAGGTCTCACACCATATTCCGATGAAATATTCCTGCAGAAGGAGGCAGGATTGTTCATTCTGAAGTCTTGCTCACCTTTAGTAGAAAATTACATCTGGAATAAATGTGAGTTACACAATTAGATGTCATGTTGTGAATGTCATTGAAAACAAAAGAATCATTGTCCAGCTCTTGAAATTTAAAAATATATTGATTCATGTTGACATTTGAAATGTTTTTATGGGGAAAGTATGTAACCTTAGGGCTAGAGCGGTCGACGTCGAAGCTGGGGAACCGGGTTCGAGTCTCGGCCGACGTCGAAGCTGGGGAACCGGGTTCTAGTCTCGGCACTGACGCTCAACATCCTGTGATTCTGTGCAAATCACTTAATCTCCCCGTGCCTAACAAAAATGAATGTGTCCTCATGTACCGAAACTGGTGCTATGTAAAGCGCTCTAATACCTGATATCTTCGGGTCAAGTTCGCGCTATATAAAACTCTAAAAAAAAATGTAAACAGAATGGTAAAATATTCCTAGGTATTATCGTAAATGTATAAATTGCCTGTAAATAGAGTGACAATCTCAAAAACTTGTTACATTGTGCATTAGCCTTTAAAAGCCACATGGGAGCTTAGTCCCCTAAGAAATTGATTCTTTAGTTAGATTGAAGGTATTCTAAGTTGGATGTAGTAGTGGGTATGCTGGGTTTCAAAGAATCAGAGCTGCACACGTAATAAAGTTCAAAGAGGCATATTCAATACTGAACATGACATACTTCTATCTAATCTTTATTTGCTTTATCATATAAAAATCTAGAATTTTACTCTGACTTAATATCATTAATATTTTGATCTGATAAGAAGTGAAACATCTTCTTGGCTGTTCCAAGGTAAGCACCGACAAGTCAATAACTTGATTTCTACTTTTCAATGTGTCCTTGTTGGACACTGTACACCGGTTCTTGTCATGCACATGTGTAATTGATGTCAATAACAACCTTTGGAAACGCCCTGAAGAAGTCCCAGATCATACGAGGATAACAGTGTTTTCTGAAAGATGTCTAACATATAATGTGGTTAAAGTTTTTATATTTTGAAGTAAAAATGAATGTGTCCGTCTATAACGCAACTGGTGCTAATGTAAGGCACTCTGATACCTTCTGGTCTAGTTTGCGCTATATAAAACTCCCCCCCCCCCCACCACGGAAAAGGGTGCACTTTACTGATATCCATTAGAGCAACTTTAGAATGTCTTTAAGTACCTTTTAAGGGAGTAGGTAATGAGGTACATATGCAGTACTGAAAACATCGTAACATGTACACATACCAGGGAGCACTTAGAAGAAAATTTGTTTTTAAAGTTAGTTTTTTTTTACATTTAGATAAAAATCCCTAACTCTACCCCAGGCATCCCTTCATTAGCGGGGTGAGCGGGGATATTAAAAATTATAGTAAGGGGCAATACGGATATTGTGATCCTATGACCCTAATAAAAATGCGCTTTTGGAGAATTAGGGATTTTGATCTAAATTAAAAAAAAAACGAACATTAAAAACAAATTGTCTTCTAAGTGCTCCCTGGAATACGTTCAAGCCCACCCTGACCTTTAGGAGTCAGGGTGAATCCAATGATGAAGCATGCCTCTACTAGAGTGGGTGAGGGTTATACATAAAAAAAAGGTTTCTCCTCTTCCCACTTCTGAATGCGGTGAAATTACATAAAAAAATTCTTCCTCTTCTTCTCTTGACCACTCACTTTCCTTGAGAGGATACCCTTTTTTGAATTAGGATTGTTCCAGTGGGTGTATGTATCCCCTCGCCTTTCATGTACAAAAGATCTCTCTACCCTTCCCAGGTTTATGAGGTTCCCTCTGAGCCTACTTGTTAAAAGCAAATCACTTAATTACCCATTGCCTAGCTAAAATGAATGCGCCTGTCTGTAAAGCAACTGGTGTTCATGTAAAGCAATTCTGATACCTTCAGGACGAATTTGTGCTATATAAAACAAAACAAAAAAGAAGAATCTCCTTTCCTCTGAAGGAAATCTCCCTAATGCTAATCTAAGGTTGTGGGCAAAAGAGGGAGATTTAGAAGCAGCAGGTATCAGCAATGTAAAAGCAACAGTAGTACCAATTGAAGGTTCCACTTGGAATAAGAAGGAACGTGCTTGCTTTGAGAGTACCTCTATGAAGGAAGCGACCTGATTAGGGCCACCCGGGTCACTCGCGACCACCTCTCAGCCTTCCATACAAATGAAGAGTCGGTCAGATAGTAGAGAATACAAACCAAAGTTATTTATTAGTCATACACTTGAGCGGAGTCCAGTCTTACCAGCCTCCTTAGATTGCTGCAGAGGGACTGACTCCCGCCAACGTGGTAATACAAGATATGCATTTCCAGGACCCCTAATGACCCGCCCAGATTGAAATTTTAAAGTGTGGGAGCTGATGAACAAAGAAGGTACAGATGAATGGGCTACAATCCTGAGACTTGGTACATGCTATCTTGGTTTCAAGGTTACTCTGCCCGTGCCTGTCTCTCGGAGAGTGGGAGCAGGCCTACCTATTGGGAAAGGCATGCAGTGACCGAACAATCTACTCATTAGTGCAGCAAAGCTCAACCTTGAATAATAAATAGAGACAATCGTGGCTGTTTTCTGCTGAGGTAGACAGCATGAAACAGAAGCTTAAATTCGATCATAGTACAAAATGGCGGCTGAACACAAAATGGTGCCGCAAATGCTAATTTAACTTGCACAATGCTAGAAGAAGTCGATTAGACCCATTTTTCAGTCCAACATCTATGAGCTGAAATATAAAGAGCATAAGATCTCAAAGGGAGGGAAAGAGAGGTCCACCTGCAAAGGTGGACAGTCAAGTGTAACTACCTAAAGACAGATCAACACAGTTAAATACAAAATGACGTCTAAGTGATATATTACTTGGTTCTTACCAAGTAAGAATCAATCAAAATGAAACATTCACAGTGACCTCTTGTTGGCCTCCTTTCCTTGTTGGACTCCTTCCTGTTAACAACCAGTTTCAGTCTCACAGCCTTTAGAGATATCAAAGGAAGAGCTACATTTTACCCTTCACTTCCCTGGTTCAGAAAGGTACATTACATTATTAAGGGCCTGATTGAGATTTCAGTGGAAGGGTTACTCCATCACAATGGTGACGGATATCCTGTCAGCTGAATTATAAATCCCATATGATATTATGGGATTTATATTTCAGCGGACGGAATATACATCGCCATTGTGACGAAGTAACTGGTCCACCAAAATCTAAATCAGTCCCTGCATTACCAAATGATCATCAAGTAAAGTTTCTATTATAAAATTTTAGACCAACAAGATCACTGTAGCTCTGTGTTAGAAAGAGGCTCTGACCATCTGAGCCGCTCTGATTTTTTGCTTTTTGAACACCTAATTTATTTTGCTTTTACTGTGGGAGAGCCTCATAAGCTGGCACTCACCCTCAGTGAACTCATGATTAAACAGACTGCATGTGGATTGCATCGGTGTCCCCCTTGTGAGAGAAGGCAGCTATGCTGTAGCCGGAATAAGGGGCACTGGACTGGTTACATTTAGACATGTGTGCACACACATGTGCACCCATGTAAGGGCTGCGCGGGGGAGATTCCTGTTGTGCGCAGCCCAGGAGCAGGTACAGATAGAAGGGTGTGGCAGGAATTGTGCAGAGTTTGGTGGTGACATGGAATAGGCTTTATAGTATGGGAAGACACATGTGAGGGAAAGTCAAGTGTGCTTTACTTTTTTCACTGTAGGAACCCTCCAGTACTCTGGGTAGTTTCACTTCCCTAAGGCCCACACATTCCAAACACACACCAAAGTACACTGTAAGTTGTGTAAAAAGAAGTATTCTGCTGAGTCCAAAGCCATATCTGTACAGCTTATGGATCATCCAGAAATGTCATATTCCTCTGACTCAGCTCATTACCAGAGCCTGGCTCGGTGTGGCCCTGCCAGGCTGGATAAATCACCTTCATCCCCAAGCTGTAGCATCAGAGGTCTAGCCATTTACGGCAAGCAGTCCAAGGATGAAGGTGTCCTTTCCAAGAGGGAGATATAAGAGTTGAGCTGCAGGTTATCCATCAGCAGCTGTCATCCAGTGCCAGGACCAGGTCTGCTCCGGGCCCGGGCCCTGTAGGCAGCAGGGGGGAAGGGGGCTTTTCAGAGACCATGTGGCATGAGATCCCTGGACAAGCCCATTTTGAACTATCCCAGAGGCCTATGCAGGAAGGATGGAGAAGGGGCAGAGAGGTGATGTGTCCCTGTAGGATAGGGCAGATGTGCTTTCCTGCCAGTCCCCACCAAATTCATTTAAAAGGTCTTGCACAGGAAGAGGCGCTCCCTCGGGGGTGTGGTCTTGCTGTGGAAGACTGGTGCTGGAGCCCAGCGCCATGGGCAGTTGGAAGGAGGAACCCCTGACTGTATCAGGACTCTGGACAGTGCCTGTGAGGGAGTCCAAGGCCGGTGAGGAGAAGTCTGGGCCTCGGCGCAAGGAGAAGAGAGGCCCAGGAGGAGAGTCAGATGAAAGGCTGGCGCGGGGAGCCAGTGAAGACCGCTCTGAGTTCACCCTCTTTGAGATGGAGAGGGCGGCAGAAAGTGCTCCAAATGGCTAGGGCTGGCCACCAGGAGCAAGAAGGGGCCAAAATGGTGAAAATCGGCTGCCTGGGGGCAGTGATATGCCCCCCAGAAAGTAGGCGACCTTTGACCCCTGATTGGACCGACGACGAAGCACGTGGTGCTCCGCGCTGGTCTTGGATGTGCCCCCGGGGTGGGTCAGGTCCCGGGGGCTGCCTCCAGAAGAAGTAAAGTTGAGGAGCGCCATCGCGCTCGCCCTGAAATTGCCCAAGAGGGGTGCCAGGAGCCCACCCTGGCCCCCGACGACAACAGAGAGTGGGGAGCGCCATTGCGCCCCCTGCAAAGGGATCTCTGGGTCCCGGGACCCCAACCCTGGGCCCACACGCTAAGGCAGAAGTCGGGTAGTGCAGTCGCGCTCCCCATGAAGGTGGCCAGGGAGGGACTTGGGATCCCCAACTCCGAACCCCGGTGTGCTGACAGAGGAGGGGGAGTGGTGCTGCACTCCCCCGCAGCAGTGGGAAGGCAGGAGGTGTGCCGACGCACTCCACAGAGGACCCACCGGTCCGGCAGAAGCCTCTGTGTCTGCCTGCAGGAGCGGGCAGTCCAGAATGGGAGTACCGGCTCTTTCGGCAGCACTCGAGGGTGCTGACCAGACGGGGAGCCGACAGGAGCTGCCGAGGCGGGCTCCCCGAGTGTCTCCCCAATGGTCCTGGAATGCGGGTGCCCGGTTGGGACCGGGCCCCCGAGAAGCAGCAGGAGCGGACGGGGGTGGCATCCCCGAGCTGCCAATCGCTCACCTGGAAGGAAGGGGTCCGGGTGGGACCGGGCCCCCAACAAGGAGCAGATGCGGCATGAGGCCGATGGCCAAGGCAGCGCATTCTCCCCAGAGCAGCGGGAGAGCTGCTGCTCTAAAATTCAAGTGACTAAGGAAAAGTGCCCCATAATGCCTAGCGGAGTAGGTGGAAGCCTGCAAAAAAACCAGCTTTTTCTGTGTGTGGTGGCCCCAGGAGGATGGGGCCACTGCTGTTGGTATGCCAAGGTGCAGGGGGAGCTGAAGGAGCAACACAGACTCCCCCAGCACAAACAATGAAAGTCCCTTCCTAAATCTCTGGGGGACTTACAAGAAACAACCCCTCCAGGACTCAGCCGTTATTTGAATTCAACCTTTGGCTGAAACTTTTGTTCTAGAACTGAGTGTATGCATCTGAGACCACACCAAGGTGTGAATGGCTGTATGTGGGATGTCTTGAGAAGGCATCCCCTAAAGGTGAAGAGGTGCAACTGCACAAGAGGTGCATTTACATTATAGTGTTTCTTTTGGGGGACTAGAAGGCACATGAGTAATGTGAAATCATAAGCAAAGTGGGGTTATGTTGCTGGACATTCCTGCAAGGGTGTCTGGCTGTACATGCTTAATCCGGTGATTATAATAGTGATGCCGTTTAGCGGCTTTTATTTTTACTGCATTATCAATGCGGTCAGATATGATAGATACTGTCACTCTAAGTGATGCCTAAACATGCATTCTTGCTACTGCATTAAGTGGTGAACCACCCAGATTGTTAGCCACTGTGATTCAGGGGTGTATACTGTATGGTCAATATGAGCTGCTTAGTGCGGGTTATGTATCACTACGGCAGGTATTCCCATATAAAGGCTTGCTGAAATAATGGGGCCGGTCGCCACTGGGATGGTGCCGGTAGGCAAGACCCTCACTCCAGGTTATGGTCAACTTACTGCATTTGGGGGCATGATGATGTGCACACATGGGAGTAGTGGTGCTATACCCCCCGCAGGAGGGGTGGAAATGTTATGCAATGTCACAAAGTAATTCCAACAGCTTATGTATATTTGTAAATTGTTGCATAGTATTGAGTATTGTGTGTGTTTAATTAATATACTGTTCCTTTTATAAAGCAAAGTACAGACTGGACAATCAATTATTGAGTGTTATTTCTACGTACTAGTACATGGCGATTACTAGCCCACACCACCTCCCTTGAGTAAGCCTTAGACTGCTCTGCAACGCTACCCTCTGAGAGTCAAGCGCAACAATGGGGTGTTTGGTTCCCAGTGAAGAACAAATGTAGAAATGTTATTTGTGCAGGCCTCAAAGATACTGCCTCATTTTCCAACACTCTGGGTTTCTGGAATGAGAAAAAAATTATACACAAATGCAGAATACAACATTTCATTTTAAAATGGAGTCAGTTGTTCTAAGTAATGTAAAGAGGAGGGACCCCCTGCAAAATATTATGAGTACCTAGAGTATGGCAAATATATCATTATGCAAAAGCCCAGAGCAACTCTTAAATTGTTTCTAGAAGTTTATAAAATCTGAAAATAAAAATGAATTAAGAATAACAACACATAAACAAGGCACAAGGTGTATGTGAGGAAAGGAATAGAGATATCTTAAACTGTTATATTTTTTCTTTATATATACATTTGTAATTTCATTTCAAAGTGTTAAAAACAGATACATATTATAATCACAATATCATTAGGCATGTCATCAATAACTTTTCTTTCATAATCCATTCCCATCTGTAGTTGAACAAGAACAATCAACACATATACACTGGGAGCTAACTAAATCAAATGTGATCACAGACAATTTATACAAAACAGATAATATCTGAGGTGTGCATTAATCACTATTGATACAGTACTATTGGCAACAGTAAATTCTATTAGTGGCTAGTTGATTAATGTCTTCCGATGTCGTCCATGCACATTTCGACACAAGAGCTCCTTCTTCAGCAAAGTCACTTATTAACACTATTTAAAAAACTTTGTATGATGTAAGTAATTTAATAGCCTTCGAGGATGATATGTTCTTAGGCTTGGTAAACAACCTCTATGAATGGTACACGAATGTCAGTGTATGGTGTGCTATAATGCAGGAATCACAGTATGTGAGAATGGTAGCTAAAGCAGCGATACTGAGTGTCAAACGTAGCAGGTAATGGACGAAATATCCATGTGAATGAAAAGGAGGATGCCAGATAGAGGATGCCGATGATGGCTCACAGCGGATTGAGAAACTCTAGATGAAATGCGCAAGTGGTGACTTAAGATAACATGCACAGCCGTGTATTGCCCTACTGACTTGTGAAGTGGAGTAGGCGCCAATATTACTTCCTGCAAGCCACTATAGCTAGGGTGCCAAATCCAAGACCCTGCTAGAAATTGCTTCTCGGTGTCGGCACCCCATCCAGGATGGAATCAGTTATTCTAAGGCCTGTCATGACTCATGATAGCTTAGTATGACTATGCTCTAACTACAGGTAATCACTTCGTGAGACAAACTCATTGTTGTCAACCTAAATGCAAAATATTATGTGCACATAATTACAATGTTCATTATACATGTGATATATTAATATGTTATTAAATGCAAATGAAAGATAGTGACACTGGGTCCCCACTAGTTAATAGTTTCTCTAGTCTAGGACCAGGGTGCATTGTGAGGCTGACCGCTATGGAGAGCTGGTTGGATACACCGATAAGGTTTGACCTGGTGAAAGATTTTACTTTCAGACCTAGTCCTTTAAGACCCAACTCCACAGAAGTTTGCTTCTTTAGCCAGGAATGTCAGACAGGCAAAATGTAACTTTCTAAAAGTACTTTGCCTTAATATTCATTAAAAATTCAATTCCACTATTTAATTGGATTTTTAATAACTATTAGAAATGGTTGTTTAATTATTTTTTTATAGCTAGTCCCATTCATGAGACACAGAATGTAGAACTTTATCCCACCTACACCTATTTTGAAGACATTCGTACCATCACACCTACTACTTTCAAATGTGCTGATAGTTTCTTACCTATTTCCCCCTCAAGATGCAATTCTGTGGAATATTGGAATGTGCCTTTCTGTACTGTTAAAACTCAGAATGATGGAACAGGTAACATGTAAATTACCCACATCTTTCAGCTTCCTACATCCTAAGGACACACACTACTAATGGATATTTTCTCATTTTACCTTGGCCTTAACTTTCAGGAAGAACAGTAAACTTGCCCAATCTTCCGTTTTCCAAATAGAGGCATTTTGAAGGTCAGGTCTAGGTCTTTCACAAGGAGGATTCTCTTAGATTTGTAGTCTAAACCAGGAAGAGTAGGAAGCCATTGAAGTGATTACAGTTTTACTTTTTATGACTGATACACACTGTTTGGGGATCATTAGCAAGCTGATTTTTTCCAAGGCACATGAAAATAAGTTTAATATTTTTGTGAATAAAATAACCAGCGGATGAGACTAGGTGTAAAAAAGATCTGCACTTCTGCAGTAACAACATTACAAAACGTGGCAAGAGGGTACGCTAGACGTTCCTGGCAGATTACCTTGTTAGTTTACCCATGTGTTATCCTCTGGCCGTACCTTGTTGAAAATGATTACATCCTGCTTTCAGAGGCAGTAAGGTGGCAGAATTTGCATCTGAACATCCTACTCCACATTCATATTGCTTCAAACCGCAAACACAGAGGATACACTACCTTCATGTCTTCAATAGATCATGGCAATGTTGCAGACCATTAGCCGTAAGAATCCAGCATTAATGACCCTCTCAGGGCAGGGTTGCTGTGATGATAAATGCTTTATTTGTAAGGATAGTACTTTTGGGTGAATTTATTATCGTATTTGTTTCCAAGAGTTTTATCAACATCCTATATTAAACATTCTACCTGTTCGTCCTGAAGCCCCTTTTATAAGGTGTCACTTGGTAGAGGGTGGTGTCTGCCAGCATCATTGTCCCTTATTCATCAAAAAGAGAGAGAATGAATCACCCTCAGGGGCACTATTAAGCATAGCCCACACAAGCGGGTGAATATAGTGCCCTCTGAAGGAATAATCCACTCATGGAGCTGTTGAGCAGGGGTGCAGATACAAATGTGCAAAAGAAAAGGGGAAAGGTCCCAAAAAACATATTGCATAGGACGCCAAAATGTATTGAGGTGATTCTGGCCACCCCGTAGTCCTGAGTATTACCTTCATACAGTGAACAAACTCCTCGTCAAACAGCAGGTAGAGCGGACACTCTGCAGCATTCTTTAGCTGTTAGAAGCTGGTAATAAGTAAGGGAACCAAAAACAAACTAATGAGTTTCTCATCTTTGCTGATCTACTGATATTCATGGCACAACCCCAAAGGAGATCTGTTCCCTGCACCACAAGGGTAGCTGGCATATTACCTTGGGGACATCAGTATTTATTAGTAATTTCAACAATATTGTTCTTTAAATCTAATAAGTGATGCCATCAATTATGTAACTTAACGTGTTAGGAGTACTGTAAGTTGTCAGGTCGTAAGCAGTGCATGATGGGAGTAAGCATGGGCGGAAAATCCGTTCAGCTTGCGAATTTTGCGGATTTTCGGTAAATTCGCAATCCGCGAACGCTCGCGAAGTTACAGAAAATCCGCAAATTCGCACGCAGCGGCTTCTTTTTTCTTGGTGATACAATTTTGCGGCGTGCAGTGTAAGTTCGCAATTGCGAACATGTAGGCAGCAACAATCTCGCACTTGCGAAATTACAAAAATTGCAATTCTGCACAAGAAATCCACTAGCAAGCAGCAATGACCTTCTGAAAATGATGATTTTTATCAGAATAACTCCTCAGGTTGACATTTGCCTGCACTTTTTTGGATTTGAGGCCTTTTGACTTTCTTTGGATCACTTTTGGATTAGAAATCAACTTTCACAAGTAAGCTTGTTTGGGGCATTACAGTTGCTGTAATGCTGTTCTGCAGAAAAACGAGTTTTGCAAAAGTGAAAGCATTCAGCAGGTTCAAAAGTTCAAACTCATCATTAGTAACCATTCCCTGTTGTGCTTCCTGACTGGGCCCCTCCAGAGTTCAGTTGCTAGTTGCAACAATTGTATGACCCTGCTCTGACCCTCACAGCAGGCTCATAGAATAGCTACAAGTAGGCCATAAAAGGTCCTGGAAAAAAAATTGCACTGCAACAGAAAGCAAATTACAGATAAGGAAGCAGGTACCAGACTGGAATTTTAAAACAGTGACACATTAATAAATCAACCCCAAATTAATTAATGTCAGTTGAAGCAGGGCTGGTGTGCTTGCTTTTTCCCCCCATACTCTACAGTGATGATGAACCAGAGGGTGGCATTGATGTGCCAGAGGGTGGCATGGGTGAAACAGAGGGTGGCAGGGGTGAAACAGAGGGTGCTGGGAACCTGTGATGATGAACCAGACGTAGAAACAACATAATCGCGACCATTGCGAGCCGACATGTAAATTCGCAATTGCGAACTGGTACAAAACCCTCGCGAACTGGCAGAAATCCTTGCGAACACACAAAAAAAAAAATTCGCGAGAATTCGTGGATTTTGCGGATTGCGAGTTCGCAAATTCGCAAAATTCGCGAACGCCAGATTCGCAAAATTCGCTCATGCTTAGATGGGAGTGCAAATTGTAGTTAATTGACTGAAGTATAACTGGTGTATTTCAGTATGTTTTTGTTTTAACAATTAGTTCTGTGTAATCTCAGCTACTTGCTATATCTTCCTTGGTTGTTTCAGTTTATTTATGCATTTTTTTAATCATATTCTAAATTGGTCCAGCGTCAACAGCACAAGCCCTCTCGCTTTGCACAGTGGGGGTTGCCCAGAAGGCCTGATCTCACAATCAGGCCCTTTGCCCAACACCCTACTATCACCCTTTCCAGCTGCGCACAGCCTCTGGCCATGCACAAGAGAGAAGGGCTACTGGGGCTGTCCACAATCCTTCATGGGTGTCCCTCTGTGGGCTCACAACCACCACTGCACACAAAGTTTGTCTACCAGACTTTTACTATTTTAAAATTAAGGATATGTTAAGCAACTTGGAAAATAAATAGGGTTAGTAAACGGATGTGGAAGTGGATGCTGTACTTATGAAGATGTCTCCCTCTGTAACTCTGTGAGGCCGTTTAAAAAAATATACCTAGAATTACCAATACCCATACCTCCCCTCACATTTTGAACTCAATGGTTTCATAACTGCATTAATATCTCAATGTTCATTTATGTTAGCCTGTGCCTCAGGAAAGGCTTTACGTTCACCTGCTCTTATTCCAACAGAATCGCGTTCGGGAGTGCCTCACTTTGAATACAGAGTGTCAGCGCTCCAGTTGTTCTTATGAGCTCTGTGGTAAGCTAAAGTTGATCACTAGGGAGTTAGCTGACAGACTACTGCTGGTGCTGGAAGTACATTTCATTCTGCATGGATGAGGAAGATATTTGAGAACTTATATGAAATGTGTCTTGATTTTAGCTTTGTGGAGCACTAAACCTCCATTTGATTACAAAGAAAACCTTCCTGCACTATACTCTATTGAAATTGTTTTCAGTTTTACAGCTTTGATTCCATCAAGATGGTGTTCTGGTATGCCAGATTTTTGTCGTAAAGACAGAATGTTACCACTCTTATTCATTAGAAGCTGCAATAGAACACTGGGGAATCAAATGACAGGCTGCCGCTGGTGGAAGAACGTTTTACTCGGAATAGCAGACTTTTTTCTCACATGGCTGAGGAATATAGTGTGAACTTGTAGAAAAAGTGTTTTATTTTAGGCTTCTGAATCACCTTCCATAACCTCTATATCATGGGAAGGGAAAATACTGTTTTATTTTACACATGGTTCAACAAATTTCAGCAGAGGATAAACATTTTTCACAGGGTAAAATCACCTTAGAAAATGTCATAATTCCTAAATTTAGTATGGTCCCACAACAAACAATTTACATTGGGACTAAAATATGTTATTGCCCCTCATATGTTTTCTTGGTGTAACCCTCAAAAATAGGCTTTTACTACAATGATTTCAATGTGATCCATGCCCCAAAGTCCTGAAATTACTGCTACAACATGTCTATGTTGTGGCCAGATAATAAAGGGGGCGTCCCATTAAGTCAACCCCCACATGCTACTGGGGTCAGGGTGTACTCACCCTGCCCCATAAGTATTTTTCATTTATTTTCAGTAGGCGAAGACCATGTCCCTGAGTCCTGTATTGGCGACCAGAACACATTGTCAATGTTGTTGCCAGCCAAACAGGATTAACCAATCCCATTTAAATTGACCAATCAGAGCATATCTAGACACCAGAGGTCCAGATGTCACTGTGTTTTTCTGGTGGCTAACCCCTTTATGCCTACAAAGCACCATTTAAACATGTTTCTTGAAAACTACGGAATGGATTTACACCATATATTCAAAAGCAAACTTTCTGAGTAAAATTCTGACTCTCTGCCAAATTTGGTGTAATTATGTTCAGCTACTGTTCTGTACCAGAGAGCAAACTTTTCTATGGTATTAAAATGGGAAATCAGTTTTTAGGGATGGTTCCCTTTATTGGCCCTCCCTTGACTGATCAGCTTGAAACTTTAAATCAAGGTGTCAAACATTTCATGCAAATTTGCCGAACAGAGCCACAGTTATTAAGAAAACAAAAATGCCTTCCTTGTGGAAAGACTGACCGAACTATAACTACTCTGGCATTATCGCGAACAGATATATATGGATGTTGCCCTTTCCAGGTAAAAAAACATTTAGGCCTGTGAAGATCCGGAAATGAATCCCATCAGCCCACCAAATGGCAGAACCTCATCATCTGGGATTGTATAGCGCTGGTATATGATAGGCATCTCACCTGATATAAATGTGAGATGTCCTACCAAAACCCACCAGTGATAGAACGGGCCATATGATGTTAATTCTGTGTTGCTGAAAAACTAATTGTGCAGTGTAACTTGAATGTGAAAAGACCAAAATGTGATTAGTTAAAATTGACTCTTATGATAACAAAGATAAATTTAATAGGAAAATATCATAATGTCAAGACTAAAAGCAGAGTGTACTGGTAGTTTGACAACATAACTACCATGAGTTGACTAAAGAGGTCGACATGTTTCAGCCATTCATGGTCAAAAAAAAGACCACTGGCTTTCTTCAGGACCAATAATAACACTACTGCAACAAATTATATAATGATCAAAAATATGAACCTAAATTGGTAATACAATGCATCCTACCACCAGTCTTCAATGTGTAGGACGAGTACTCCAAGGATGGATTCCTTCCTAAAAGACATATATATACACTTGGAAAAAAAGAACTTAAGACATCCATGTGTTAGCCGTATACATTTACACTTTTCTTTACAAGTGATCCCAAAGGAGATTCATTTTAGTCAATGATTTTCAGCAAAATATTGTCATTAACTCAACCAATTGTTCTTGGGAGTAAACCTCACCTTTCCTGGCAACTGCTCAGGTGATGAGGCCCCGCTCTGTAGATAGATAAAGACAGAGGTCTGTTCACTTTCCACCAGTTTCAGCAAAAACTAGGACTTAAAAACTTGTTACTAGAGGAACACTACAGAGTGACAGATCAAAAACAGTCTCTCTCTTTGACACACATACGCAGATATACATACACTTAGACCTTCATCTGTGCCTTACTCCATATGTATAAGTACTTAAGAGACAAGAAAAGCTATCAGTCAAAGAGGGAAGTCTCTATGGCTGAACTGAGCTATATACTTAGTAAGTCCCCCATAGTTCGTACAAGAAATTTTGCTAGTATGGTTGGAACTTAAAAAGAGTAATAAAGGGAGCAGCGAACTCAGAATGGAAAAGCATTCACAACCTAGAGTACATAAAGTAGAGCGCACCCACTGTAAAGCGCTAAGACAACATCAAGTAGAGCGCACCCACTATAAAGCGCTAGGACAACACTACTGTCTATGCTATCTGATACTGCCTAAAAGGAACGGTAGGTGGCAAGAAATAGCCGTCCCGAAGTCTCTCCTAACTTTGGATTTAGAGAGAGCCCAATAATGTATTAGAACATCTTTCACAAGTGCCATTCTGTCCGTCAGAGCCTGCCGCCGCTGCCCTACCTGTCCGTCGATACCTCAGGCTTCCTTCTGAGCTGAGGGGGAGGTACCGACTGAGACTGGAGGGCTGCCTTTATCTGATTGGCCCTAACAAAATTGCGGACTGCAGAGGGAACCATTTAAATTGCGTCCGTCCTCGTTCCGCGCATGCGCGATGCCAAATATAGTTCGCACATGCGCATTATATCGGCGGACCTGAGAGGGAACAGAGGGTTGTAAACCAACTTGTGTAACACATGCGCGAACGGAAGGAGCTCCAAACAAAATGGCACTTACGAGGATGCACATGCGCGCTATTTCGCATGACCACGGGCAAAAAACAGCTGATAGCGAAACCAAAACATACTCAGCAGGCGAGAAGGGGAGAAGATCCCTGTTCAATTGCGCACATACGCGTGCACCTTCCAATATATGCACGGAACACTACTGTCAAAAAACCAAATGCCCTTCACGCATATGAGACTAGCGGAAAAGGAACGTTATGGATTTAGGAGGTTGCCCATTGATTAAATTCCAATTCTGGCACTCTTACGGCGCCAAATTCAATATAAAATGTTTACTCATTGAATATTTGTTTGTTTATTTGACTCTCTCATTCTCCGTAGATGACATGTACGTCCATTTGAGACTCAGAGGTACAATATTGTTTGCATGCCCACATGTAACAGGAAGTACGTAACTGTCAACGTTTTCTTGGTCATCTCACACTAGGATATTGTCCTTGGTTAAACTTTAAACTTTGGAGAGACATATCTATCACCCAGTTTCAACCTATCAGGTACTACGATCCTAGTATGGATTTCTGTTGCATTCCCAACCCTACTCAAAATTTTGAAGGATTGTTATATAGCAAATGTGGGGGTAACACATATTAAGAGTCAGTATGACTATATATCTCGATTGGTCAATCTTTATATCTGTCCGTATAAGGCAAAGCACAAATCTCAGAGATATCAGTGATACTAAGTATATGAATACAACTAAGCAAACCCAAAAAGTGTGTTTACAAATGTAGGTAATACCTAAGTCGTAGCGTTATGAAACCCGTACAAGTCTAAACCCACAGACACCAACCTGACCCTGTACATTATCCAATCCAAAACTCCTCCCAGAATGCCTGAATCGGGTTCCACCTTTAAGTACGGGACCATAAAGAGGAGTTCTGAATGGAGGGTGTGAATGGGTCTATAACAAAACCCAAGGACTTTTATCATTCAGGCCCTCTGTGTCACATTTCAGCTTGAATATCCATTTCTGTTCTTTTTGGAAGAGGTAGCGTGTAACATCACTAATGTGTTGTGGACTAAAGGGTTGTTCCAAAACCATCCAGCGCATTTCCTCAGCTTTGTGTCTCATATTCAGGAAGTGACTAGTTAGACGTGTTGCTTGTTTATTACACCTAATAGTGCTCTTGTGTTTGTTAATCTTCATTTTAACCTTGCGAGTCGTCATCCCTACATACTTCAAGAGACACATACACTCTGCTTTTAGTCTTGACATTATGATATTTTCCTATTAAATTTATCTTTGTTACCATAAGAGTCAATTTTAACTAATCACATTTTGGTCTTTTAACATTCAAGTTACACTGCACAATTAGTTTTTCAGCACCACAGAATTAACATTATATGGCCCGTTCCATCACTGGTGGGTTTTGGTAGGACATCTCACATTTATATCAGGTGAGATGCCTATCATATAACAGCGCTATACAATCCCAGATGATGAGGTTCTGCCATTTGGTGGGCTGATGGTATTCCTTTCTGGACCTTCACAGGCCTAACTGTTTTTTGACTGTGTTCCTTAGCCGTATTTTTTGAGTTTTTAAACCAGTAGCTTTCATCTTTTATTTTGTATACTGTGAAATGGGGTCTAGATTGCTATTTGGTCTCTAAATATAATCCCCTATGACCCCCTGTAAATTTTGTATTTTGTCCTTTCCAGGTCCACAGTAGCAGGCTTTGTGACCACTGAGGCAAGGTTAATATTTACAGAGGGCAGGGCCCAGGGCCGGACGGGGAACCAAAACCGGCCCTGGCAAACTGCTCGGCCAGCCCTCCTGGGGGGCGGAGGGGGTGCGTCTGAGCTGTTTGCAAGGGCCGGTTTCGGCCGGTTTTGTTACTGGGGGCAGATATTGCAGCCCCTGGTAACAAATACGGTCCCCACCCTGGTGGCACACCACCAGGGTGGGGAAACGCCAGGGTGGGGGCCGTCCGGTGAAACGCCCGGTGCCTGCTATGGCCAATCCGGCCCTGTCAGGGCCTGGTCTATCCTAGACATAGTCTAGCCCCATATAGCTGCAGAAACGACTCACATAGGGAGGGGCCATATAAAGATGGACAGTCGGTGTACTTGTACAGGCATCTCTTTGGCTATATCTGCATTATCTATGTCCACATATGCATGCTCACAATGACATGGCTCCTGTCCACCTTGGCAGGGGAAGTGCCAACAAAGACAGTGTACATATGCTTAGAAGCTGGGTCCTAATTAACAAACTGGAGACTTGGGCTCTTGTATGCACATCCTTCTCTCCAAAAGCCAAGGCCCTCACATAGTGAGTAGGCCCTGTTGTATAGCCATGGTCCTCATTCACACAACCAGGGGCCATTCACCTGGGCTTTGCCCTAACACATATAGGTTGGTCCCTCTATCCCACAGCCAGGGCACTTAATCATATGGGCAGTACACTCGCTCACATAGGCAGGGTCCTTGCTCACACATCCAGAACCCATGCTCCTACACACAGGGTTCACACTCACATGGGCTGTGCCCCTACTCACATAGGCCAGGCCCTCGCTCACATAGGCCGGACCCGTACATGCATAGGTCGAGCTCTCGCTCGCATAGGCAGGACCCATACTCACATTGGCCAGGCCCATACTCAGATTGGCCAGACCGGTACTCGCACAGGTCGGGCTCTCGCTCGCATACAGGGCCGGAGTGGCCATAGCGGGCACCGGACAATGCCCCGGTGCGCCGCACGGGTGAGGGCCGGTTTTGGGCCCCTGGGGGACGTTTTTGTTACAGGGCCGTTTTTGCAGCATAGCTGCAAAATAGGCCCTGCACCAAAATCGCCTGAAAAACGGCCTCCGCAAAGAGCTTGGCGGCACCTCCAGCCCCCCCCCCCCCCCCTTCCTCCCGAGTGGGGAGGGGGGGGCCGAACACTTTGCCAGGGCCGGTTGTGGTTCCAGCATAGACCGGGCCCATACTCACATAAGCCAGGCCCTCGCTCCAGTGGGTTAACAATAGCCCCCGAAGTTCGGGTGGAGGGGAGCTCCAGGGGTCCGCTTCTGGTACTGTGCACGGGTGACTGGCCCCTGGCCTGAGAGCTCTTGTCTGGGTCCGGAGCATGGAGGGCCCACTCCATGTACTTTGCAGGGTGGCCCCTCAAGTTTCATATCGCCACTGCCTCGCTCGTATAGGCAGGGCCCTCCTTACGTAGGCAGAGCCCTTGCTCTGGTAGGCAGAGGCATCAC
Source organism: Lissotriton vulgaris (assembly GCF_964263255.1). Taxonomy (NCBI): domain Eukaryota; kingdom Metazoa; phylum Chordata; class Amphibia; order Caudata; family Salamandridae; genus Lissotriton; species Lissotriton vulgaris. The sequence goes on from NC_141693.1 coordinate 661,673,624, forward strand.
TCCCACGGGCGGGGCCCCGCTCGCGTAGGTCGGGCCCTCTTCCAGATAGCCTGGCCTGGGCTCTCCCTCCCATTGGCGGGCGCTGTGGCGCACATCATTGCACTTGGCTGAGTGAACGTCATTTCGTCCTGCGTGAAAGCCGATGCCTTGACTTTCCAGAACACATAATTGTTCTCTGTAATCCAGAGCCGCCCGCACTTTCATCTCTGCGGAGAGATCAGAAAGAGAGATTTACGGCTTAGCTTGCCCCGAGCCACACGTAGCTGGCTTAATTTGCCTTTCCAGGGGAATTTGAAGAGTGCTGTTGTGACTAGTTGGCTGCGGATTATGTGTTATTCTGAGGTCACCTGTGACTTTTAGTTAAATGATAGATTGAGTGAAATGCATTACACTGTCAGGCCTGTAATGGAGGTGCGATTGAGGACGTTGATAAATACAGACTTCCAGCCACTCTTGTGCCTTTTGGTGGTTGGGAAAAAAACGCATGTGTCTTTTTCAATTTTCACGCTTCCGTCAGCTCCGACATGGCGCCGGTTTGTGTTTCATCGTCCTGCTTCCCTACAGGGGTAACGTATAATTTTTCAGGTCTGGTGTAGTTTACTTGAGGGCAGTCCCGGTACTTGCTTGCGCATTGATGTTGTTGCTCATGGGATTGTAAAATCCAATTTTTCCGTAAAAAAATACTAAATTGGAACATATGCCCACACAACACTATTGCCCCCCAAAGCCGATCAGATCACACCGTTTAAAGGCCGGGGACAGGTTTATTTAGCAAAGGGGGCCAATAGCAATAGAGAGAGACAGCACATGTTATGGACGGAGTGCAGACCTGTGCTTTATGAATTTGTTGGTATTATGTCTGGCAGCTCGGTAGTTCCTTCTGCATCTGGTCAGACTGGGACTATGTTTGTTTTCTGAATTCCTCAAGTTTCGCCTCAAGTTTTGCTTGAGAGTATCGCTCACCTTGACTTAGAGTTCCCAGGTAGCTCACGTCTCCATGACATAGCGTTTCAAGTCTTAAACCTCCATTACAAGTGTCCAGGGGGTGTGGCAATATTTACAGCACCTGCTAAACTCTACGTCGGTGAACTGCACCAGTTCTGAGCTTTGCCCCACAAAATAGTTGCTATCATGAGGACTTTGGTGCATTCCATCCTAAAATCTACAAGTCCTAGTAATATACCAGACTTTTTTCTCCCATAGATTTCAGCTGTGCATCTGCTTGGAATTTATCTAGGTGCACAGACTTTATGGGTCTGGTAATTACCGGGTGCGCTGAGGTCTGCAGCACTTTTAAATGCAATTCCTTTGTGAAACCTCCCCTTTTCTGCAAGCTTTCTGGAAATCCTTGAAACCTGGCTTTTCGTTCGAAACTAGGAACAGAATACTCTCACCCTCTGTCCTGCTGTGTAGCGCCAAGATGCCTCCAGGCAAAGTTTGCGCTTAATAAATGTCTCATTCATTCAGTCATTCTTCCAAGATCTTTTAGTGACGGATCATCAGAACTGCGGCTTGTAACCAAGGCCTAGAGCTTGGGGTGGATAGGGATATGGACCCCAAATTCTGATTTCTGCCCAGTGTGGTAAATTGCTACAGCCCTGTTTGCCCACGAACTCCATCTTGCGGCTGTTGGAGAATGACTTGAAAGCAGGGTGCTTAGATGAAAAAAAATGCTATATTGCAACGGTCCCAATTCCAAAATTAGAATGCAATTTCAAAATTGTAAATTTCATTTGAAATCGAGCGAAGTACGGTTTAATTTTGAATCCAATACCTGATGAACTGTCCGCTTGCTATTGCTCGGGCCCCAGACAGTGAATTGAGACTTGAGACTGAAATGTATTAAAATGGAACCCGCAAAACATCACCACTGGCCAAGAGACAACATAAATCCTGCTCAGAGCTCACAATGCAGAGGGAATTTATCTGTAAAGGGAGAGCATTACATAAAGGAGTCAAAACCAGACAGCTGTAGTGTTTTGCCTGTGTCATCACAGGCGTAGGACGTAAGGGTCATGTGACGCAGGAGCAATAAAGAAGGTCCTGCACGCACGTACGCCAGTTGGGCTACGGCGGCTGGACCAGTTAACACCACACTAACTGGCTCCGTGTATTTATTCAAGCAGGCCCCCGCTGTTATCACTAATTTCCCCCCCCCCAGTGTCGGAGTGGTCCATAGACTCGGACCAAGCCCCCGACACAACAGCTGGCGACGAGGGTGGTCGCGACCCCCACGTGTCCTGGAACCGTGTGGCGGCCTCGAGCACTGCCTTCGGCTCGTGGTGCTCGTGCCCCGGTGGGCGGCACGCTGCGCCCTGACTGTCTCGCAGGTGGAACAAAGTGCCCGGTATCTGGCGGGGGTGCTGTGGAGTCATCGCCGGGGTGTGCGGACCGTGAGGTGAGATGCGCGCCAACACCCGGCCCGCTGCCTGCCTTCTGCCTGTGGCCTGCCGGCCACGTGGTGCCCCGCCCATCGAGGCGCGCGTTCATCTGCTGCCGGCTCCCCTCACGCGAGGACGCTAATTGAGCCCCTGCTGCGGCTCCGCCGGCCCGGCTGTGATCCCAGGCCCCCAATTAGTGCAGCATAAGTGAGGAGTGTGGCGCCAGGCCCCCATTGCTACCCGAAGGGGGAGAAGCCCACGAGGACTCTGCCTGCAATCTTAAGAGGTGCAAGAACCTCGATATCCTGCCAGCCTAGGTACGGCTTAATCAAGAAGAACTGGCAAGTGCAAAAGAATACACAGAGTGCCTCTCAACAAGCATTGGCCAACCCAATTCAAAAACAAAAACACATCAAAAAGAAAAGGCAAGAGGGGCACGTACACAGAGCATCCCAGACAGCAGGACGCAGGTGTGGAGGAGAGGACAGTGCACAGAAAGTGTCTGAGGGACAGCGCAGGAACCATCAGAGGAGGCAAGCACACCGGTCGGTGTGCCAGTCATGGCTCCTATACCCCCGGTTGAGCCCTTCCTGGTGGAGGGGTCGCCCTCGTCACTCGCGCCCAAATGGAAGGACTGGGTAGATCGCCTACTCATATTCTTTGAGGCCACAAAAGTCCACAAGGACCAACGACGAGCCATGTTACTCCATTTAGGGGGCAAGGACATCCATAACATCGCCAAAACCTTGGTGGAAGTCACGCCAAAAAATCATCACACCCTAATAAATGCCCTCAATGGGTATTTCGAACTCATGGCCAACCAAGATTACGAGAGGTTTATCTTCAGACAAGCAAGACAACTACCTGAAGAGTCATTGGACACCTATCACGCTCGTCTCAAAAACCTGGCATCAACGTGTGGATTCGCCGACGTCACAGAAGAGATCCGAGGACAAGTGGTTCAAGGCTGCGCATCTGCCTAGCTCAGAGAGCAGATACTAGAAGAGTCAGGGAAGTCCCTTGCTGACATACTGACCCTAGGACGCACCAAAGAACTGTCGAAAGCACGAGTGGCACACATGGAGGCCGCCCTCCAAGCACCTGTGAAAGCCAAACCAATAAATGCTGTGACGACCAAAACCCCGGAAAGATGGACGAAGAAGGGACCTGGAAACTCAGCATCCGGACAGTCCAAGTCCTGTGGATATTGTGGTGGGCCACCCCATCAGGCGGCGGAGTGTCCGGCAAAAGGCAAAAGATGTTCGGGCTTTTGGACGATTTAACCATTTTGAAAAAGTTTGCAGGTCCAAGAAATACCGTAAGCCCAGGCAAGTGGTCAATGCTGTACCCGAAGGGGACCGCGGGCAAAGCAACATGACGATGATGAGGAGGAAGAGAGGGTAGTGTACAAAGTACACATGATTGGCACTACAACTCGAAAAGCGTGACGACTACCCCAGTGCAGCGTCCGTGTGGGTTCTCAGGACGTCATGGCGGTTGTCGACACGGGCACCACCATCAACATCATGGCCTCTGCCCTACATCAAACCATGAACCCAGCGCCTGTGCTCTACCCGTCAGCGATCACCGTGTTCGCCTACGGTCAGGATACACCCCTGAAAATACGAGGAACGTTCAGGACATCAATATCACATGGCGCTAGTCCATAACAACCAATGTCTTTGTCACCGAAGACGGACAAGGCATGCTGTTAGGGTGTCACGCCGCGCAGGATCTAGGTTTAGGGACATTCGCCTTCGGGGTACACCAGGAGTCAATACAACATATTCTATCAGAATTCGCAGAAGTCTTCCATGGGATCGGGAAGTTCAGAGGCAAACAGATCCTTCTTCACATCGATCCCACTGTCCAGCCAGTTGCATTGCGGCACCGGCGAATAGTTTTCCACCTAAGCCCCCTTGTTGAGGAGGAGCTCAAAAAGCTGGAAGCCGCCGGCATAATAGAGAAAGTGTCTGGTCCCACTCTCTGGGCCTCTCCCATCGTGGTCACCCGAAAGCCTAAGCAGCCAGGAGTGGTGAGGATCTGTGTGGACATGCGACTGCCCAACCCCGCCATCAAGAGGGAGCTGCACATCACGCCCACAATAGATGACCTCATTGGGGAGATGGCCGGGGCGTGCTCGTTCTCCAAGCTAGATCTATGATCTGGTTACCACCAGCTGGTGTTAGACGACGCCTCCCGCAACATCACAACTTTCACAACACATGTGGGGCTCAGAAGATACACTCAATTGAGTTTTGGGGTCTCCAGTGCGGCTGAAGAATTCCAGAATGTGATAAAGGAACTCATTGCAGATATACCTGGCGTAATCAACGTCAGTGATGACATTATGATACACGCTAAGACAATTCCGGAGCACAACCATCGTCTGACTCAAGTTCTTCGCCGCCTGCGAGAGGCGGGACTGACCCTTCACATGGAGAAGTGCGAATTCTTGAAACGGAGGTTACAATTCTTTGGATATACGTTTTCCACGGAGGGAGTCAACCCTGACCCGGAAAAAGTGAGAGACATCAAAGATGCTGCTGCCTTCACCACCGTTTCCGAAGTCCGGAGCTTCCTTGGTATGGTAAATTACTGTGGGAGGTTCATCCGTGACCTTGCTAACTTGACCCTACCGCTGAGGGACCTCACCAAATATTCCTCCCCCTGGAGATGGGGCCCGGAACAGGCCAAAGCTTTCGCAGAAATTAAAAATGCCCTCTCCGAAGCCACCACGCTAGCCTTCTTCGATCCAGAGAAGCTAACCCTAGTGGTCGTAGATGCTGGTTCTATGGGGCTAGGGGCTGTATTGCTGCAGAGATGACACCCGGATGAGGACTGGGCTCCCGTGGCATTTGCCAGCCAGTCCCTTACAGAGACTGAACAGAGAAACTCTCAAATAGAGAAGGAGGCCATTGCCATCCAATGGGGGTGCCGACACTTCCACCTATACTTTTATGGCAAGCCCTTTGTAGTGGCAACTGATCACAAGCCACTTGTGGCTGTATTCTCAGGGACCTCCACAAAACCACCATCACAGATAGGGAAGGGGATGTTACAGCTCCAAAACTATAATTGCAAAGTAGAATACCAACCGCGATCCCGGAATCCGGCAGACTACTTGTCGCGACATCCCCGAGCAGCCACCCGAGAGGAAATAGAAGATGCGGCCGACACCGAAGAATATGTGCGGTGCGTCACCGCTCGATCTTGCCCCCTGCCCCTATCCATGAAAAGCCTGAAAGAAGACACGGGCAAGTATGACTGTCAACAATGGGCCAAGGCGGCCCTACAGAGCGGCAACTGGCGTAAGGCTAAAGAGGAGTGGAAGATCCTGACCACCGAGGTGCAACGTGTCATGGACAGCCCCTACCACGTCTGAGACGAGCTCACTGAAGATGACACTGGATGCCTGTTGAGGGGACACCGGCTGGTGATTCCCACGTCATTAACGGCTCAAGTGGTCCAGCTCGCTCACGTTGGACATCAAGGCATGGTCAAGACCAAGTCGCGTCTCAGAACCAAAGTGTGGTTCTCACTTATGGATGAATTGGTGGAGGCCGCTGTCCGATCATGCGCATGAGTTATAAAGGGGTGGGCCCTTAGAACTCGAGGACCTGGGTCCATAAATCAGTACAAAAAGGATGTGGTCCGAGTTACAAAACAATTAATTTACAGGATTTATTCTGTATTGCATCATACAGACAAACACCAAATGTTCATTTTAATGAATATAAATAAACAATTCTAAAGAAGAGATATACAGTGTTTGAATTCAAATTGCATTTATTTATGCAATCATTTACTTCTGTTGTTTGTTCAACATATTGTGTCTCATATATTCAACAACGTTACTCCAATGTAATTGTGAAGTCATTACATTTAAAGTGCTCTCAGTGAGGAAGGGAAGGGAAGTGCAAAAGTTGTGTGGAACTGGGTAAAGGTGGTGTGGCATTAAGAACATCACGTTAAAATCAGAAACGCCTTTACAATCAAGGTAGTATAGAAGTTCCCAAATTACATCATACATAGGTTAAATATATTCTTTTCTTTAGATCCTATGGTGTGTTAGGTTGGCGTAGTCTACGTTTCGACCCCCATGTACGCTTAAGGGTTATTCATGCCTCATGTTGGGGTCTTCGTCAGGACCGTGGATAGAGAGCATCAATTGACGGTCGGCATCTGTACCGTCGTTTTGTGTGCCTTGGCGTGCTCCTTGAAGTTTTGGACAATATTCCTCATGGAAGAATTGGCAACACCATGTCTCGTGTGGTTTCCGTGGCCAATCTTTGAGTTCAGTGCACAGCGAGCACCATTCTGTTCTGCGTGAAGCCGCCGCCATCAGCACACGTCGCTACCTCGATGCATCTGAGGATCATGCCCTGCCTGCCAAGTGACGGGGGAAGCCCCCGACCCGCTCCGATCATTGTGGAACCCCGGCCGACATATCCTTGGTCATACGTCAGTCTGGATTTTGGCAGCCTGCCTGATGGACGCCACACGTTTGTGGCCATTGATGACCACTCCCTAGTATCCTGAGGTGGAAATTATATCGGCACCGAGTGCTGCAGAAGTGGTCCCTAAGCTTGAGAAAATCATGGCGGCTCACGGTCTTATACGTGAACTGAGAACTGACAATGGCCCTCCTTTCAAGGGCAAGAACTAGCTACCTACTTGAGCGCTTTGGGCATTCATCATCGCCGGGTCACACCCCATTGACCCTAGGCGAACGGTGAGGTAGAGAGATTTATGCGAACATTAAATAAAGTAATTCGAATTGCCCATGACAAAGGACAGTCCATAGAATTAGCTATCTTCACCTTCCTGAGGAGCCACCGTCAGACGCCCCACACCACAACGGGCGTAGCCCCTGTGCACCTCCTCATGGGTCGAGTGGTCACAGATTCAATACCACACCACCCCCAGTGGCGACCGGAGGATCCAGATGACAGTCACATTGATGCAAAGCGACGCCAGGCCCATGCTCATGTAAGTCATCGGCGGAGAGCTCAGATTCCCAAGATCACACGAGGGGACATAGTACTACTCAAGAATCGCATCTCAAGCAGCAAGTTTCAGCTGCCGTATGAAAATGACCCGTGGACCCGCAATGTATCTCACTTCAAGAAGTACTTATCTGAGAGGCCAGCGACACCTCCGGCGGGGCTTGAAAATGGGTGCACATCTGGGTCAACGGAAGATGTCAACTTGAGTGGCTCAATGGATCTGTTCTCTTCAATGGACATTCCGGTGTCACCTGGCCCCGCAGTGACTCAACAGGAAGGAGCGGTAGGTGGAGAGCCCGAGGAAAGTGGCAGCAATCCCGGAGCCCATCCAGACGAGCTTCCCTCGAGTGCCAGAGTACAGGAGACCCAGAGCCGAGGCCTGTCGCAGCACCAACTGTGGTGAAATTCGTCGCCGACCTGCCGACTGAGGGACCATTTCACGTAAGACTGTTCTCAAATGTACCTGTCAAAAGTTTGTGTTAAAACATACAAATCCATAAGTTAAGAATGATCAGCTGAACTGTCTGCTAATGTTGTTTTGACGTTTTTTGGGGAGAAATGTAGTGTTTTGCCTGTGTCATCACAGGCATAGGGCGCACGGGTCATGTGACGCAGGAGCAATAAAGAAGGTCCTCCATGCAGGTACGCCAGTTGGGCTACGGCGGCTGGACCAGTCAACACCACACTAACTGGCTCCGTGTATTTATTCAAGCAGGCCCCCAGTGTTATTACTAATTCTCCCCCCCCCCCCGAGTGTCGGAGTGGTCCATAGACTCGGACCAAGCCCCCGACACAATAACAGCCAGTATTAAGATCTGGACCCTGGGTGTGGGGACTACTCAGGAGGCGCAACTAGAGCCACATTTTGGGATGGGCTAATACTACCAGCAATGTAGAGCCAAGTTTCAGGGGTGGGGGGGCAATGTGTCATTGTATAATGTAACTGGTGCTCATGCAAAGTGCCTCAATACCTTCAGGTAGAGTTTGAGCTGTATAAATCTGCAAAAGAACAAAGCTTAAGGGTTCTTTTCAGGAAATGCATTCTCACGCTCTGGCAGCAAAAGTAATTTGCAGCTTTAAGGAATAGGCAGAGTGGAGATGCAGGGGCTTCAGGAAGAGGTGAAAAAACAACAGAGCTTCATTATCACGTAAATGGTCTTTTAAACACCTGTGAAATACTGGGGTGCGGCTGTGATAAGACTCGACCAGCCAGTCCACAGCAGCTCAAGAACTGTCTGTGTGTGTGTGGGTAAATTGTCTCAGTCCAGGCTGACACACACGATGAGCGAGGGGGTGCTGAAGTCCTTTGAGCCCTATGGGCGCTGTGCGCCAGGGACAACTACACCTACTTAAGAGACAAGGAGAGGATGTGGCGTTTGGCTAGAGCTGCCAGCTTTGGAATTGGGGAAACAGGTTCAAATCGCAGCTTCCTCCACAAACTGTGACTCTGGCCAAATCTCTTAGACTCCCCCAGCCTGAATAAAACAATGTGTAATGAAACTGGTGCCCATATAAAGTGCCCCAATACCTTCTGGTCAAGTTCATGCTATATAAAACTGTAACAACAAAAAAATCTGTTTTTCGTGTAGAACAGTCTGGAGGATAATTTCAGAGAGAATGCAAATTCAGGGAAACATTGCCCCATCAACAACCACAACAATGAATTAGGAAAAAAGGAATGGCACAGTTGAAGATAATTAAGAAGGAGCAGGTAGTAAAGAGTTATCCAAGTACTGTGAAAAAAGTCACAATTCACAAATAACCCAGGTAGATAACCACCGTTTCGAAAAAAATGCAGAGCAAACAAAATAATGTTTTTCATTTTTATAGAGTATCGATGAATTTGCCATATTAATGTTGTTGCACACGAATTACATAAACCCACACAAATGAGATTTTCCACCACACTGTTATTAAATGAATTGTTAATCTGTCTCCCTGAACAGATACCCGAATCGCAGGTATTGCCTAGGTTGCAATGATAAAGTGTGGTATCGGGTAGGACCTGGGGCAGCTACTCCGCTATGGCGGAGGAGCATCGCCCCACTGTTTTCTCACAGTTTGAAAAGCAAAAACATAAAATGGTAATAACTTTTAGTTATTACCAATTTATGCTTCTTTTCCAGGCGGACGGGTGGGCGGGCTGCTCTGCTCTGCTTACGGAGCAGGGCAGGAGTGGTTTGCCCACTCCTGAGTGCATAATAACTGTTTGCTTGGCCCTCTCAGGCCACCCAAACCAGTCATGAGCACTTTCCCCTTCTTCATGCTGGCTGCATTGCATCCGGCTTGGATAACATACCCACCCCTCAGCCCCTGTCTGAGCGGCGTGCCACATGCTCAGACGAATCGCAATGCTGCATTACAGCGTTGTGATTGGCTTAGGGGAGTGAGCCTGGCTGCCTGCTTCCTGTTCCTGTTGGATGCAGGAGAGCAGGATCAGAGAAGACGCGGGACCCTGCCTAAAGGTAAGTTTTTATTTATTTGTTATTATGACCCCCGCGAATCCCCTCTCCCCCGCAGCCACCACACGCCTGCCCCCCCCCCCCACCACCCGTGAGCCATGCCGGCGCAACCTGGTGGGACTCGTGCACTTCCACTAAATCCTACATCACACAATTACTTCATCACAATATTCTGAATGGGAGTAGCCACCAAGAATGCAAGAAGGTGCAAATGTGGATAGCCTATTTTTTTTTTTAAATGTAGCATTATGAACACATGGAACATGTCGGTTCTATAACTAAACTGAATATTTCTATATTTTACAGCCGATTTAGTTTCTAAATTGTGCAAAAATGCACCCTTGCTTTACTTTCTCTGGAGCCAGGTTTGCGATTGGACTACGGGTTTCAAGTCCCTTACAGTGTTCCAGTGACATCTCTAGATAAAGGTTTGACTTCTACAGACCTCCCAAGTGAAAACTGAAGGTTAAAATAATACCCACATCAATTATAAAGCCAATGAAAAATAAGGATTAAATTAATGGAAGATGCCAAATCAGGCTCCATAATGGGAAGTTCAACCACAGCTAATAAATCCTGTAACACTAGATGTTGAACTCTTATTTTTATGCTGAGATTAGGGCAGCAATTTTAATGTAGGTGTTTCCTGATTCCCTGACATCTTGAGTCTGTGGATAGATTTCTGGAAGCAAATCAAAGACAACACCAACCGGGCTGCGAGAAGGGAATTTGCGATGATCCGCGGATCCTTGAAGGTTTATAAGGTGTCTGTGCCAAGGTGGACTTAGGCTCCCTCTGCTGCCTCTCATCCAGCTCTGAGCAGTGTGTACTGGAAATGTCTGTATCTTTAATTCCATTTTCATACCTGGCAAAGTTTGCGAACAGATAGAACGGAGATTTGGAAAAACAAATTTGGGGAATTTAATTTCCCTATTGACTTGCACTGAAGTGGAGGAAAATCAAAGCAGGAGAAAGTTAAAATAAAGCCATTTTTGTCTTATATAGTCAGGAGTGCTCTGCCTACACTAGGAGTGTTAAGATTTAAGCAGTTTTGAGTACTGTGAAGGATTTGTCTGTGCTACAATTCTAGGGCTTCATCGTAGCTCTGTGCAGTAAGCGCCGTTATGACCAGGACCATGTTAGAGTAGTGTTTATACCCTTATTTCCTTTTGGTGATACCATATCTAGGTCACTACTCAGCCTCTCTGAAATACTGTGTGTTCTGTTGTCAGTGATCTTATTGTAAAGACCCTGGCTGTAAATAAATGTATGTTCTCCTTCTTTATGCAGTATCTGAAGGCATTTATTTATTTGTTTGTTTTTGGTGTTCTGTAGAGTGGCATGATGTCACTTTCGAACCAATTTAAAGCACCAGCTTCTAAGGATGGAGCTGAACAGTTGGGAAACTGAATCTACCAGATACGCATTCTTTAATACATGGGGGCCTGATCCCGCTCAAGGTTCCCGGATTGGTCAGCTTGAGGTAGTGAAGATTGCGATTCGGTTCTCATATCTACAAAATCTGGGAGTGCTTGTATTTGGGCTGCGTTTCAGTGTTAAGTGCTATTTAGATACTGTTTACTTCTGTAGTTTCAAAAAGCAGTGCTAGGTCTCTGTTGCCCAGGTAGTACATTATGCCTTCTGCAACGGATGAAAAACGAACTGGGCTAGGGAGACGGCATTGTGATGAAACGAGCAAAGTAGAATAGCTGAATCTAGCTGTTAAGTTACTGGTTTCCTCTCCACTCTAGGTTATTTTGGGGTGTTTGTTGTGTACTAAATCTCATTTTGATGTAACTTATGACTCAACACATTAACCCGCTAGGATTTGGGTTACAAAGCAGAATTTTTCCTGGTTGATGAGATGTGATGCCCAACAGATCGATTGAGTGGTTCCCAAACCAGTGGTCTACATGTAGAACACCATGTATCTGTTCTCGTGTCAACAAAAGCTAAGCGCTCTTAGGACCAGGCTAAAATTTTGGTATTAAGTGCTTAAGAGCTTGGCCATTTCTGAATGTGATTTGGGGGCGATGGAATTAGGGGCAATTCTAAAAGAGGGTGGCATCAGTGTACAAGTCCTTTAAGTGCAAGCTGTGAATACGAGATCAGTTGGTTGATTTAGAATCCTGCTGGAGACGTCAAAGGGGACTGCATCGCACAGGACTTCGGAGACCCTCTCAGGCAGGAGTTTAACCCCTGTGGACAATTTTTGCATAAGCCAGTCCTATCCCACCCCCCTCCATTTTGCTTGGTTGCCCTGTAGCTACAAACAATGGGAGCAGTGAAAACTCAATGGAACAAATGGGGTTTAATTCTGCTTGCCACATCTTGTTTTTACTAGTCTTTTGCCGTTCCTTTCCATTGAGTGCTGATAGGAGTAAGTGATTGTATGTGTACCATGGGTGAATGAATTAGTGATCAAGAATTAGTATTTGTCTGTGTGAACCATTGTGCACAGATTCATGAGAAAAATAAATTGAGTAGGTTCCAAACCCTACCCTAGCCATACCAGCAGACATTTCATAGATAATGCGAGGATGCTGTTCTTCTCAATGCCTGCCTATGTGATGTACAAGTAGTGTGGACGTTGTGAAGTTATGTATTCTTTATTTTGTGACTAGGTGCCAGGCTTCAGAGTTCTGAGCTATTTGCATGCGGAAATGCACTGGTCAGGTATATTCAATTGCTTTTGTCGGCAAGTGGCGAGAAGTGACAAACTCATAGATTGCTTATAGTGTTGAAGTAGAATGCTAATATTTAGTGCTTGTGCTAGCAGTGAATGTGTGAGCGATTTATGTGTTGTGTTAGTCACTGCAGTGAGCATTTAACTGTTATTGCTGTTTAGTGAAAGCACACAACGTATTGGTTGAACCTGGTTTAGGTTGGTAGTGTTTTGGGTGTTCTTCCTGTCAAGGTTGAATCAGGATGCCCGCCAGGTTCCGGGTGGAGACACCAACCTGGATACTAGTTGGATAACCCTGGATACCAGTCGGACACTAAGAACACCAGCTGGACCAGAGCTGAGAAGGCAAAGGGTAAATAAATATTGGAAGCTACCTTTGGAAACAAACACAGCAACAGAGAAGGGACAAAGGGGGAAAGCCCTAAACACAAGTTATCTGAAAAGCAAAAAAACATAAAATGTGGAGGAACGCAACAATTGGGTGCAAGCTCATTGAAGAGCCAGAGCAACCAAATGACATGTTGCCTCCCAGCTGCTCCATGGTGTTTTAGCCTTCCAAATCTCAACCAAGGAAGACCAATAACCAGGAAGTGAGTCAGTGAAGGGAAACCTCTATTATGCGGTCTAATATTTGTCAGCTCTCAGTTCCATAGTCTCGCTCTTCTGAGGTTCCATTCCAGTCCTATCCAATCCTGTGCGTTTGGGCTGCTTAAGTACTAATAGCCCTCGACGTTCTGCTGTTAGCACTGTCTGTCTGTTGATATTTGCATGCCGTTTGTTAGGTCTCGCAGACCTACGTTGCAGCGCACATGCGCTGCACGCGTCAGCGCAGTACGCGTCAGCGCAGTTTTCTCAAGGATTACCCAGACGGAGAGGAAGAGGAAGAGGAGGGCAGCCCGGGGAGGCATCAGTAAAGGTAAGTGGTTTTTAATTTACTTTTATTTAATGTAGAATTACTTGTTAATACTAGGGGTTGGTGGCGGGGGCTGGCCAACTCCGCTGCGGAGTGTGTGGAGATTTGCCTTTTCCTCGTTCTCCGCGGAATGCAGAGTAGGCAAATGTACGCGCACTCCGCGGGCGGAGCGGAGTTCTCCGTCCGGGCTTAACAAAGAGGTACTGCACTACTACACAACTCAAAGCCATTCATTCATACGGAGTGAAAACGCTGCTAGGCAGAGATCAACCATGTGTCAAACAGCACAAAGAGACACTTAATGGCAAAGTGATACAAAACACGGTCATCTGCTTACCAGTCCTGAATAAAAAGAGTCATCATGCTTCAGTGCTGGAGAGAGTGACCCCAGAGAAAGCACCTGGGGTTGTGCTTGCAGAACTATCCATATCTGAAGTAGTTCCACATAAAATGTTGGGCGTGGGGCTCATAACACCTCCAAAGGTTTTTGAAGTGTAGAGAGTGGTGATCGTAAGCATGTCTGTTTGCTTCTCCAATGGAAACCAAGAAAGGTGTCAGTTTCCTGTCATTATGAAAGATGATCCAGAGGCCTCAAAGATGGCATAAACAAGATCTCCAAGCAGCATTGAAGAGAACTGTACTCTCAATGTCAGTAGTTCCACCAATGGTTACAATGCCACCGCTTTCTTGAAACTTCCACTGCCATTATTACCACCAAAAAGTTGAATATTGGTGAAAGATGTACTGCCTAGATAGTGACATTTGAAGATTTCATTGATGTGATTGAAAACGCTGATAACAAGGAGTTTATCAAGTGCCTTAAGAATCTTGCTGATGAAGGTGTAAAAAAAGCCATAAAGAAAATGCAGTGAGGGGACAAAATCACATTCAGCCAAATAAAAGCAGTCTTGAATCTAAAGTTAAATCCAATGGCAAATGTAGATTACGAAAGGTACATCTTCTGTCAAGAATGACAGAAAGCTGGTGAGACCATCAATAAATGTGTTGAGAGACTAGATATGCTCATCCAACACTGTAAATTCAATGAGTTTAAGGATGGAGAAACAATATGCCTAAGAGTGAATGATAAATGCTTGTCAGATTCATTCAGATTACGAATGCTGAGAGAAACTCTTAGTCTGGAGTAAGTTCTCATGGCTGCCAGAGCTGAAGAGCGTGCTGATCGACAAGCTGCTGACATGGTAGCCAGAGTTGCCCAGAGTAAATCAGTAATGAATGTGACAAATAAGCCAAAGGACAAGCCCTAGAGACACAGAGTGAAGTCTCCACAGAAAAGGAAGTTGTGCTTCAGGTGTGGGATTTCGTTTCCACGCGAAGGTAAATGTTTTGCCTTTGGGCAGATCTGCAAAATCTGAGGAAAGGAGTACCATTTTGTGGTGGTGTGTAAAGTGAAGGAAAAAGTAGGTGCTTCACACCGCAAAGACAAAATGGCTGCCCGAATGTTCCAGAAGCGACTTTCAACACACGCCCATAAGACCAAGCGACTACATCAGCTGAGGCAAATCGACACCAAACAAAGTCGATTGGCATCTAAATGTTCTTCAGATAGTTCTTCCATATCAACATCAAGTCAAAGTGAAGAAGATGGGTGTGCCATGTCGATGTTTACTTTAGAGAAGCATGTGCATGTTGGACTGGGCACCTATGAGGAAAACCACCGGGTCAAGAGAAACCAAAATGACAATGAATATTGGTGAAAGATGTACTGCCTAGATAGTGACATTTGAAGATTTCATTGATGTGATTGAAAACGCTGATAACAAGGAGTTTATCAAGTGCCTTAAGAATCTTGCTGATGAAGGTGTAAAAGAAGCCATAAAGAAAATGCAGTGAGGGGACAAAATCACATTCAGCCAAATAAAAGCAGTCTTGAATCTAAAGTTAAATCCAATGGCAAATGTAGATTACGAAAGGTACATCTTCTGTCAAGAATGATAGAAAGCTGGTGAGACCATCAATAAATTTGTTGAGAGACTAGATATGCTCATCCAACACTGTAAATTCAATGAGTTTAAGGATGGAGAAACAATATGCCTAAGAGTGAATGATAAATGCTTGTCAGATTCATTCAGATTACGAATGCTGAGAGAAACTCTTAGTCTGGAGTAAGTTCTCATGGCTGCCAGAGCTGAAGAGCGTGCTGATCGACAAGCTGCTGACATGGTAGCCAGAGTTGCCCAGAGTAAATCAGTAATGAATGTGACAAATAAGCCAAAGGACAAGCCCTAGAGACACAGAGTGAAGTCTCCACAGAAAAGGAAGTTGTGCTTCAGGTGTGGGATTTCGTTTCCACGCGAAGGTAAATGTTTTGCCTTTGGGCAGATCTGCAAAATCTGAGGAAAGGAGTACCATTTGTGGTGGTGTGTAAAGTGAAGGAAAAAGTAGGTGCTTCACACCGCAAAGACAAAATGGCTGCCCGAATGTTCCAGAAGCGACTTTCAACACACGCCCATAAGACCAAGCGACTACATCAGCTGAGGCAAATCGACACCAAACAAAGTCGATTGGCATCTAAATGTTCTTCAGATAGTTCTTCCATATCAACATCAAGTCAAAGTGAAGAAGATGGGTGTGCCATGTCGATGTTTACTTTAGAGAAGCATGTGCATGTTGGACTGGGCACCTATGAGGAAAACCACCGGGTCAAGAGAAACCAAAATGACAAAGTGCCAAAGTCATTTAAACATTTTCCGAACATCACACTAAATGTCAATGGTTGTTCAATACCTGTCATTATCGATAGTGGTACATTAATAAATATTATGCCTGAGGAGAAATATAATGAACTGTCTCCAGTGCGCTGACTTGCAGCATTGAAATCAAAGTGTATACGTGGGCTGCACCAATGCTACAAAAATGTCAAGGTTCATTTATGGCACCGATGAAGCATAAGAAAACAAAAGTACAGGCCCCCATTCATGTACTTCAAGGTACGGCTTCAAGCGCCTGTTTACTCAGCTTCAGAACAGCCACCGATATCTGTGAACTATAACATGAATACTCATCATGAAATAGTAAGTCAAATCCCTTTGTTGTTTTATGGGTTGTGAAAACTCAAGACTATGAAAGTCCAATTACACATTAATGAAGACAATTGTCTTACTGCTCAAAAACATAGATACATTGCCTTTTACTTACAGCAAGCTGTTGAAAAGGAACTTGAATCTTTATTCAAGCACAATATCATTGAGCATTCTACTGTTCCAACTCCATGGGTTTCTCCCTTAGTGGTAGTACTCAAAAAGGAGAGTGAAGGAGCTGTACGCATCTGCATGGATATTCATCAAGTGAACAAGGCCACTGAAAAAGAATGACATCCAGGTCCGCAGATTGCTGACATGATAACACAAATGAATGGTGCAAAGGTATTCTCTCACCTGAATCTGAATAAAGAATATCATCAGTTGGAACTTGAGGAGAATTGTATGTATATTACAAACTTTTCTACACATGATGGTCTGTTCCATTCCAAGTTTTGATGTGTCATCAGCTGCCGAGCTATTACAAGATATCATTTGATGTATCATACAAACTGTCATGAATGCTTTCAATTACAGTATTGACATATTGGTTTTCGGAGCTACACAGGAGCATTTAAAAAAGTTCTAATGCAAGTGCCAGTTGCTCACTGATGCCAGTTTAACTTTGAATGCGGAGAAATGTGAATTCTATAGGTCAAAGTTAAATTTCTTTTCCCATTCTTGCCTGATGGGGACATGACGCCTGATCCAGCTAAAGCTCAAGTGCTGCCAACTGCCTGCCACCCCACAAGATGTTCCCATGTTACGTTCATTCCTAGGCATGGCCAGCTATTGCTCTAGATGCATACAAGACTTTGGCACTGTCAGTGCTCCCTTAAGAGACTTGACAAACAAGATTTTTTTTGTCTTTGGTCACATGAATGCGAGCAAAGCTTTGGAAAATCAAGGAAGCTATTGAGAATGCTTATGAAATGGCATATTTTGAACCAAAGCTTCATGCTGAGGTTGTTGTTGATGCTAACCCTGTCAGACTGGGAGCCATCCTTGTACAGCACAGCGGACACCCAAATGCTTGAAGACATATTGTGGCATATGCAAACTGAAGTTGGTCCCAAACTGAGCATGCTTATTCACAACCCAAGAAATAAAGCTTAGGGGTGGTGTGGGCTTGTGAACATTTCCACTTATTCTTGTATGAGAACTTGAAGCTCTTCACGCTTGTGACCAATCATCAGTCTTTACTGACTATCATTGATAATCCAAAGCAAAAATGCCTCCTATCGTTGTTTGTTGGGGTCTGTGATTGCAAACTACAACATGCATCATCCAGGGAAAAATCAGAAACCCGCAGACTACTTCTCACGAGTGCTCTACAATGCCCTGGCACCCATCCTAAGATGGTTGAAGCTTACATAAATTTCATAGTGAAATCAAGCACTCCAGCTGCCTTTTCGCTGAAGCAAATTGTCACTGCCACAAATCCAGATAGCGAAGTGCTGAAACTGAAAAACATTATTACACTCCAGTTGTGGTACCAGCGCCCTCGACCTCTCAACAGTTACCATGAATAGCAAACATTTAACCCCTTCCCTGCTGATGACGAGCTCAGCTCGTCATCAGCCACGGGTGGCGTGTGCTGATGACGAGCTGAGCTTGTCATGTAACGCGGCTTTTTAAAAAAAGCCGCACAGCGCAAAAATCGCCGCAGCAGCGATGCGGTTAAGAATGTCAAAGATGAACTGTCCCTTACTCAGGAAGGTATTATTCCAAGAGGGTCGAGAATTGTCATTCCGTAAAGTCTGCTACAATAGATAATTGAAATGGCTCAGGAAGGATATCATAGAATTGTTGCCACCAAACAAGCTCTCCAAGATTGGGTCTGGTTTCCACATCTCGACAACAGAGCTGAAAGAGAATTAAAGGCCTATCATCTATGCAACTGCCTGTAATTGAAACTCCTCAACACCCATTAAATATGTTAGAGTTACTGATGCATGCATGGGAAAGAACAGCAGTGGACTTCTCCGGTCCTCTTGACAACGGACATCACCTGATGGTGATTATTGATGATTATTCCCGTTTTCCATTGATTGAAGATCTCTCGTCTATCACTTAAGAATGTATAATTGAGAGATTAAAAAGAATCTTTGCAAAATTAGTTTTTTCTGCGATTTTAAAGTCTAACATCAGATCACCTTTCAACAGTCTGTAATTCAAAAACTTTCCAAATCCTCTTAATGTAAAGCATCAGAAAAGCACCCCTCTTTGGCCAGAGGCCAATGGCTTTGTCGAACGTTTCATGAGTACTCTAATGAAAGCTGCCCAGAATGCTGTCCTAGAAAAGCTTGACCTTAAAGTCATCTTAATTTACACTTTTTGAGCTTACCGCTCTACCCCTCACTTGACCACAGGTGAAAGCCTTACAACCTCGATGTTTGAGAGAGCCATGACATCCAAATTACTTCAATGGACCAACAGAAGAGCAAATATCAAGGAAGAAACACACATAAAAGACTTGGATCATAAGAGGAAAATGAAAGCCTATGCAGATAAGCTTCAATATACAAAAGATGTCCCTTTCAGTAGGGGAGATCGAGTTCTTGTTTATCAGGATAGAAATTGAAAGGCTGATGCTCCTTTTGATGCTCAACCATTTCATGCTATGACCAGCAAAGGACACTTGGTAACTGCCCATTGTCCTGGGAAGTCCATTACTTGAGATTCTTCGCATTTCTGTTGTGTGGTTCAACGCTCGTCAGCCACTTATGTCATTGTAGAGACTGGGTCTGAAAGGACAAGTGAAGAACCTGTGACTGCTTCTTGTCTTCATCACCAACACCACTCACAGAAATTTCTACTGCCTATTCCCAGTTTCCGAAGACACGCTTAGGACTCATGATTCACGTGCAACGAAGGCTTATTGAAAAGCTCTAATCTATACTACTATTATAAAGAGAGAACACAAACCTTTTGGCAAGGTAAACTCGGGAACCACAGTGCCAACCCACACACCCAATACATTGTTGTAATCCTTAGGGTGTGCAGGTTGACATAGGCTATAGAAAATAGAAAAAAACGTAAATTTAAAAATATAACTTTAAAAAAAAGTAGTGCCCTGAAAGTAGCGCCGGCAACGACGCTGATGGCCACGACGTAGCGCTGGCCGCAACGTACGTGATGACGAGGAGGAGCTGCGATGAAGTGAGGAGCTCAGGGAGGAGCGGCAGCTCAGGTAAGGCTCTGGTACACGGGACGGGAGGGAGCCGGTGCGGGAGGTTGGCCCGGAAAACTGCGGTAAGGCTCAGGGTCTGGAGCCATCATTTCAGGCTTGCGTGCACTCCCGCCACGGCCCCCGCCCGCCACGACATTGTCCGGGACACAGACAATGTCGTGGCGGGCGGGGGCCGGGGCGGGAATGCACGCAAGCCTGAAATGCTGCCCCAGCCCCCTTCTGCCCCGGGCAACGCTGGGGCGGGCTGCTAGTTATATATATTTATAAAAAGGTTTATTTTTATTTAACAAAGGGGGGGAGTAGTGTTGTGTGGATTTGTAATGACAGAACCTTTGTGACTCCTGATGGGATCAGTAGAACTGTGATGTAAGCATTAGAGCAAAATCTATTGAATGCAGGTTTAGTATGTTGAGTTTGCAGTTCCTCGCAGAAGAATAAAGATGTGTTATACTAAGCTCTGTGTGTAGCATAGTCATTGGTGAGCACCCAGGCTGGAGAAGACGCTACACATACTATACCCTTACCACTCTCCTGTGGAATGGGTGTGGCACATTTTCTGCACTAGCTCTATTTATGATGTTTGGATATTCCACAATCCCTATGACTTGGGTACTGTACCACTGATGACAGGACCCCCACTCCGAAAATTGTTCCAACACCACTGCCAACAATGTGTGGCTGTGATGCAAGTGGGGTTGTTTGAATTGGTGAGTTTGGGGAACTACTGACCTGTTAAAGTCATGGTTATTTGGTGAAGTGTGGTTTTGGATTTGTGACATTTGTGGTGTTCTCTTTTTGTATGTGTGGTCTTTGACTTCTACAGGACAATGGAGTACTATTCCGTACCTTTTCAGAAGATTGAAGCATGATTTTGGTTGTTTCCATTTTGTAAAGCAAAGAGGTGTTGTGTCTTGTCTGGTTTATGTTTGCATGGGCTGCATCAATGCAGAAATATGTTCCATGTTCCAGTATAAAAAAACGCTTGTCAGCATTCCACTTATCAGTTGGATGGGGCTCAGACACAACCAGAGTATCTAGCTGCTAACATCTAGCTCAGGGGTCCCCGGCCTTTTCTGTACTACTTATGTTCAATGAAAATCAACCGAGCTATTAATATTATTAGTGTTGTAGTAGTGATCCCATCAGTCCAGATCCCATTGGAAGTCACAATATGCAAGGACACTTGCAGTATTCATGTCAGGACATCAGGCAGGGTTACCAGCAATAATGCAAAAAAATCCTTTTTAGCTTTGGATGCCTCAACATGGGTAATGCATAACAGATGTAGCTACAAACACCACCTTATGAGTTCTTAAAATTCACAAATGTTTGCCTGAATACCTGCTTTTCAATTTTTGTAAACTAATTAATTTGGTCTGACAAAAGCTTCTAAACTAAAAGACTTGGCTGGTCACAGGAGAGCTTCTGACCGGTAGCTGGACAGCTATCAGTAGCTCATGAACTACTCGTTGTAGAAGCCTGATCTAGCTCCTCATGAAGTTCTCTACGTATGTACCTATGTAGGACACTTATAGCCCAATAAATGTACATGAGTTTACCTAAATGCCTCAGTCTTCCTTCCACATAAAATGTGCTCCGATTGCAAGAGTATTTCTTGGTTTCAGTCAATACTCTGTCACCCGAACACCCATCCTGTGAGATTCTTCTACCTGACTGAATAACTCTGTTGTCTAACTGATGGGTTTATATAAATCCCTCCTACCCCACTGAGACAACTTTAGGTCATACAATTGTTACTCGAGTCCACACTTCTTCATACTTCCATGGAGTGACATTCATCTTTTAGATACAGATTCTTAAGGAGTAATTAGTTGGGGGGAAAGTGCTAACTGGTTCATACTGGTAGTCCAATGGGAAGTGAAAGACGTTTAAACCATTGGCATTCAAATCATGACTGACTGTTTAAATAGAGATAGCCATGATCTGAAAACAGGGAGCTTCTCGTTGATAACTGTTGGCCATTTTTTTGTCATTAATATTGTGTGTATAACAGAGTTCCCAGGTGTGGCATATACTAAGGGTGGGCGGTGAACTCCGCTCCGCCAGCGGAGTTTTGCCAACTCTGCACTTTGCTGGGAGGCCAAAATTCGGTAAAAAACTTAGATTTCACAGCGTAGCGGAGTTTGCCCTACCGCCCACCCCAAATTACATTTCCGAGGCCAGACAGCCAATGAAAAACAATCAAGAGTACCTCAGCCAATCACGTTATGAGGTCCTCTAGCGAAGGCAAGTTCACCTCAATTGCCTAACACAGAATAAAAATATGTAACCATGTATCTAATTGGTTGATAATATTTGGATACCGCAAAGCATATCTGTGGCAGAGGAGCAGGTGGATTCTGAAGGCAAGGAGGAGCAGCGCAGCCACAGGCTGGCAGTATACATGTTGTCTGAAGTCTCAATCTACGGGAACTAGATCGCAGCGAAGCGGAGCAGTCTGGGACTGAGGATCGCAGGGCACCAGGAGCTTGCGAGGAGCCGGGGCAAAGGGGAAAGTGACTTGCACTTGGGTTCCTAGGAGGAAGAGTGGCTGCCTCCATGGGGAGGGTGGCTCAGCGTGAGGTGCAGCCTCAAGAGCAGAATGGCTCTGGGAGCTTACGAGGAGCTGGGGCAAATGAGGAAGTGACTCGCACCTGGGTTAGAGGAGAAAGAGTGGCAGCCTCCATGGGGAGAGTAGCTTGGCATAGGTTGCGGCTGCAAGAGCAGAAGGGTGACCAGACACCCTGTCCATCCTGCATGGCCCTCTTTGTCTCGAGGCTCCACCCCATCTACCAATGAGTGTATTCCCTAATTATTGAGTCTACCTACTTGCCCTCACTCCTATGTATATGCCCTTTAACCTATCGCTCTTTCCTGCATACCCTTCCCACCAGTGCCCAATGCCAGTAGCTCTGCCATCCCTGTCATTGCCTGTATGCCCCATTCTATGGGCCTGTCCTCTCCGATCTCGCTTGCTTGCATTCCCTCTTTTCGTGGATGCCTGACCCCTCACCACAGCCTGTGTATCCTATAGTCGTGGAAGCCTGAGCCCTTACCACTTTCTTCTGCATGTCACCTATCTGTGGAAGTCTGACAAAGGTATCTTGGTTGGACGGAATGGAACTAAAGGGCGGAGTTGAACTCCGCAGAATTCCACGAAGATTTTATGCAACTCTGCAGAATTCTGCATAGTGCAACTCCGCAAACTTTGCCCACCCTTAGCAAATACTTACAATTCTAAAGGTCTTGCATGACATAAATGTGAGAAATATCTAGATTTCCGAGTTACTTTAGAAATTGCATTTGGTCATATTCTTAGAGAATTAATAAGAAAGAAACTATCCAGAGTGCTGTGAAATTCATATCACCTGAATCATGATACATAATTGTTGTGAGACTGGCATGCCACTGAAGCAGTTAGCAGGGAGATAGAAGTGACACTGCAGACCCGACCCAGAGGGAGATGAGCACCAATGAGAAGATACAAATCTGTTGGCACCATTCACCAAATAAAGTGTGACATTTTGACCAACAAAAATGGTAGCATGCTACTTCTCCTTCGTGGCCTCTTCCATTTCATGGTCAGAACCTGTAGACACATCTGAGTCTCTCTTTACCAGCATGATATCTGCTATGAGGCCAGAATCTCATTGGCCTACTCATGCAAGCGATTCCTAGGTCTTTAAAAATAAGGCGGCGGCCAAAGTATATGGTGTAGTACCTTTTACGACTTGGCTTGGATTGAAAAGCATCAGCCAAACCATACCAGATGTCTATATGTTGGGTCTTTAGAATGAATGCAAAGCATTCAAATAAAGTGCTTGTGTAAGTTTTTAAAGGTAGAGTGAGGTTTAAACTATCTGATTACCTGGTGAGAGAACGTTCAACATCATATTTTTTGTAGAGTTGTCAATGTTTGAGATTTGTGACTGGTTACCTCTGCTCACTGTAGTAAGATATCTGCTGTTGTTCCGAAAGAAAGTCAAGACCTGGCTCTTTCCCAGAGTGTAACCAGCCGGCCAGTCAGTCTTTGCAGCTGCTTTTTACCTCTTTTTACTGTGTCTCAGCACCAGGATGCCCCTAGGGTTACAGATGCACTTTATAAGTGTAAAATACATACATACATCATACATATTTTCCTACTCTCAGCAAAATATCTACATGTTGACAGTTGTTACTCAGGTACCTCCAAAGCCTCTACACAATATCACAGGGGGGTAATACTTCTCCTGGTGGGTGAGTATGTGTTATTCATCTCCTTAGTCATGCTATTTCTCCCTGGTAGCCACCACTCACTATAAAATAATATGTTCAGCACCCTGGGTTTGTGCATATTGTCGCTGGTAGCCAGGACACGCTGTGATAGGATAGTCTCACCCTCACGAGCGGTGCACAAGCTGACTGTGATGAAATATACCCCACCCCCTTAAGCAGTATAGACTCACTGGCAACAAGTGACCACAGCAGTATGACGTTTTCTTCTCCTACTTCCAAATTCAATTTCCTTTGTAACCATTACTTCTTGCACGGGATGTTCTGTTTCTATAGAGGCACACAGTGTTCATCATGGTATAATATGCAATTTCCATCATGTGCTCACACGAGTGTGCACATCAGTGCTTAATTTGTAAAACAATTAAGTGCCAGAGCCCTTCTCCGAACACCACTGCAGCCTCTACCACCCATACCCTGCCAGCGGCAGTATTGACATAGCACCTAACCATTGCACTCCTACAAGTGTGACATTTTAGACTATTTCAGGCCACACAAGGCTATAATAATGGCTTGAGAATCTTTTCAGTGTATATTGACTTAATAAACACGGTTGTGTGCTCATCTCAAAATTAAAAAGACAGCGCCCACATGTGGTGGACTGTCAATAGAGACGGTGCTGGTAATTACTTGCTGGTGCTAAGCACTGGCACAAATTAATCATCGGTGTACATAGGCTTAGTGGTGACCATTGCTTACCATGGTAAATATGAGGCACCCCTCTACTTCTGTCCAAACTTCCATTGGGAGTTGGCGTTCTTGGTATGGTTGTCATTTAGATGGGAAAGTGTTAATATCTTAAAACACTTTCACCACCCGACGTTGTATCTCAGAAGCACTCAGATTAAGCTATCATAAACATACCGTACCCTCATGCACACAACATTGCATCTACTTACTGAACTAGCAATCTGTGCATTACATTGAAATATAGAAGTGCAGGTATTCATAAGTTAGAGTCCCTATTAGCTCCTGTGAAGTGACAGTACTCTCTCATTCAATGGATTGCAGCACTGCTGAGAAGTGTAGGTACTCGCTCTTTCACATTAAAGAAGTGCAGGTTCTCATTACCAGACAGTACTTGCCCATTTAAAGCACCGCTAACTGTGCAGTTCAGAAAATTGTCTGCACAGGCCATAGCCACGGCCCGTGCTGGTAAGAGCGGAGGGGCAGTGGGGCCGGGTTGGGGGAGAATTAAATTGATAACTACAAGGGGAAAATTAAATAAATGATTAATTTTCCCTCCTCGTCTTTCGAAATCCTGCCCCACTGCTCTTACTTGCACTGGCCGCGGTTTACGGGCCAGGGATGTCAATAATCGACCACTTGACTGCTGACCAAAAGGTCGCAATGGTCCTCAGGACATGTTTCCATATACATAAAACATTGTAAGTGATTTTGGTAGGCTTGTACTAATTTTACTTTCACATCAACTAACCTACATAATTGATAAATCCTACCAAACAAGTATATACAATCAATGAATGGGAACTCCAATACCGTACGATATGGGCGCCAATATCAACAAATCACTTCCCTGCATTATGCGGATGTTTGTAACATACCATAACCTCCACTTTTGTTCTCTACACCCTCATTGATAGTTGGCACTGATTGTGCACATCACATAGGGCTGCAGAGGCTCTTGGTGGGGTTACACCATCCTGGTGTACTTTTGTGTTGGCAAGTCAAGTACACCAAATCAGGTGGGCAGTTGTGCCCCTTCCCACTTATGGTTGAAATATTTTGGCAGAAATGTGTTCTCGTCACATAGGCACAGGGAGCTAAACCAATCAGCAGGGGTATAGTTTGGTTGGTAAGATTGGGAGAGGGATGCCTGTGAGTTTCAGATTTTTCGTCAATCCGGCTGACATATAAGGCTTAAATACATTATACAACAAGCAGAGTACTTTAAAGGGCCCTAATGGTCGTGGAAAGGGAGAGGGATGTAAATCCGTAGGAGAACTGAGAGAGAAAACACAATATTTTGTGAAATAACCAATATTGTTTAGGACTTTCAAAACAGAGGGCGAGTGTGTGTGTGCTTTTTTACGTGTGCGTAAAAATTACTGATGAAAACCGAATTGCATCAAACAATACCAGACTGAAAGCACCTGTACCCAACTATTTATCAGAAAATGCGCTTACTCCTCCCCCCCTTCTTTTTTTCTCACTCTTTCTTCTTTCGCTCTTGGGGGCATTACAGGAACTCCGCATCACCAGGACCAACCTACCCAGATACATGCATAATGCAACCACAAAAGGCAGCAACGATAATACCTGTATCGCCCCTTTCATTACCACTGACTGTAATTGTATTATAAAAATTTCTCAATAAAATCGGTTGAAATAAAAAAAAAGAACTCCTGCCGGATATTGAATGCAGCGCGCGCTCCCGGTGACTTGGCATGCACGCGTTCTTGGCCTCCGTGCACAGGCTTCCCATGAGAACGCGATAGCTAGTACTTTTCCCAATAAAAGACATATTTTTAAAGTTTGTTATGAAAGACGAATGGATTGGAAATTGGCTTTAATCTGATTGTCAGTGGAGCGCAGTGTACGAATGTCATATCACATTTGTTTTCGCCCAGAGATTTGCACGAAATATGGCTAATCACGCTCATGTGATGTCAATTAGCGTTTGGCTCTGGAAATCCTGTGATCTGAAGCCCCAGGCGAAAATGATAAAAATAAAAAATGTGCATTGAGCTCGATATCCTAGTTCCATTCAATAACAAGCTGCCCAGCACGAGAAATACATATGAAAGAGTTTATATAAATATAGAAAATGTAGTATACCAGGGTGTACATATATTATCAGTCAGATACAGACGTGCCAACTTCAAAATTATTTTTACTTGGGATGAGGGGGTGTTAGCTTGGAGGAGAGATGGCTTTCTGCAACAGAGCCACCTATGAGGACCCCCACCCTCCCCCTCAAAAATGAAAAAACAAGCATTTGCAATGGAATAGGTCTTGCAATTGCGAGATTTTTAGCTATTACCATTTCAAATGATAATGCCTTTTATTTATGTGTTTAAAAAAACGTGCAATAATAAAAGGCTTTGTCGTTTACAATACCAATAGGTCCAAGTTTCTAAAATACGAGACCTATTGCATTGCAAATGCTCATTGTTTACAAGCGCCCCATGCTTCGCTTTCATGTTACTAGAGACCACACCCCTTTCTTTAGACAAGCTGTGTCTAAAGAAAGGTCTGCAGTCACTTTTAAAGTGAAAGCACGGTATGGGGCGCTTTTACCAAAAAAGCCTTTGTTTGTCAAGGTGACAAACAAATCCCTTTTTTGTGTAAGTGCCACTTGAAAGCACGCATTGCGTGCTGAATGTTGCAGGAAAGCATGTCGTGCCTGCAGTAGGAGAAACTCATTAAAGAAAAATAGTGCTTACAGACTAAATAAGACGTACTGTGTAAAAGAGCCAGTCCTCATGGGAGGTTACAAATGAAGACAAGGCAGTACTAAGGAGGGTCTAACAAGCCTATTAACGAATCAGAAGCCAGCATTTATGAAGGACAATGACACAAGGCAATGACAAATATGGGCAGAGTGTGGGAGGGGCTTCAAGTCCATGCTCCAATATAGCATGCCTCGCAGAGCAGCCCATGCACTGATCAGGCGCGACCTAAAAACACAACAACAAAAGGTTCCCAGTTCACAGCTGATGTCCTGGAGAGAATTAAAAGGCCAAAATGGAAATCGACTCAGAAGATCCATCTAGCACGAGTTGGAAGCCCAGTGTGCTCAGCGGTTTCCAGCTTTGTGTGATTTCGGATCCTTGCTGCATGACCCTATGAAGAGAGCCAATATTGTGTGACACAGTATGAACTGTCAGGCCTGCAAATAGCTCTTCTCTGTCATGTCGAGGCAAGCATTGCATTGCTCCTCAAGAACAGCAAAGTGGCCAAGGACACAAATCTCTTTCTTCCCCTTCTTAGCTGATAAATACTTGCCTCTCACTCAGTATGAGATTTTTGTCTCTGTATCATTCTTGGGTAGATCACAAGTCTTAAAAAGTATACCATTTATGCCAATTTCTCAGTAAGATATTTTGTATGCCCCCAATAGTTTTCCAGTCCTTCGTGCTTAAAGCTTGCCTACTCTTCGAGTTACATTTGTTTGTGATAGTCTCTCAGGTGCCTCTGCCTCATGGTGTGATGAGTGTCCAATCCTCAGTGGTTGATGACTGCCCAATCATCAATGTGGGATCATGTTCCACTGCTCCTTGTGGGGTGTGTGCCCCAGCCTGACTGCGAGTTAGTTGCGCGATCATCAGTGTGGGACCAATGCCCAGTGCTCAGTGTGTGAAAATGACCTTTTCTCTCTGTGTGATGTTTGCTTGGTTCTCTAGCCCTCAGTGTGAGACACATTGTACAGTCCACTGTCCAAGTTTAGGCCTGAATGTTTCTTAGTTATTTAGCTCTCAGAGTGATATTGTTGCCTCATGTACGTTTGACACCATCAACCCTGTTATGCTCTTGGCCTATGTTCACTTGTTCAGGATCCAAGCCAGGGCTGTTGCCTGATTCAGATATTTTAATTGAGTGGACTTAAACACTGCCACCCCCCCCTTTCTGTACAGAGATATCTATTTGCATAAGGGTGTACTTCAGGAGGGCTTTCCTTGCTCCTTCAAGTTTCAGTGCATGTGATCATTTCTTAATTGCGTTAATCATGATGTTTGCCAGACCTCTAGCAAACTGTGAACCAAATCCTTATGTTCCACGTGAAGTATATTTACCCTATTAATTATTTTTCTCTGAGCCTGGACCATTCTACATGTAGTCTGCGGTATCCCTAGTGAGTACTGTTGATAACCAATGGCATCCCTGTGCCTTACGCTAATCCATTCTAGTTGGATAACCACATTCTCCCTTAATGCCTATTTTATGTTATCTAGATTTGGAAACTGCTGCCTTAACATTAAAATGGCCTCATAGCTCTGTCGGTGTTATTGTGCCTGCGCACCTCAGACTCAAGGATTCCGCCTTTTTTCTGTTTCTGGTTCTTTGAGTTGCGTGGTTGTCACTGATTGCTCCAGGAGGTGGTAGTAGGTTTGGAGCAAAAATAGTGTATTATAGAGTATTCCAACACAGCATTTTCAGAGCTGTTACTCAAAAACATAGATTTTTTTTAATGTTCACGTAGTAAAGTTAGGGAATTTAAAAAGTATACTCAACACTGAAAAGCAAATGTCCTCGGGTCTTCTGGGGCTCAGTTCTGTACATATGCATTGACACTTAAGTTGACCAGGAAGGCCATGTGATACTTGCAAGGCCTTTTTTGAGAGCTTTTATGTTTTTAGTTTGTGTCACTTTCTGTGTTCTGTGTATCATGATTCTTTTTGGGATCAGTGCAAACACAGTATTTAAAACTTTATTTTGTGGCTACTTAAAACCATCCACCAACTAAAACAACCAAAGCAAACAAATGGATATGATTTTGCGTGTCAGTAATATCTTCTCCTGTTGACTTATGTGCAATATTAAAAGGTATATGCGTATTACACCATGGTTGTTCTGGTTTACAAATATTTTTTTAGAAAACATTATTAATTAGAGCCTCTTACTTACTCACTCGTGCTATGGCAGGCATGTCCAATCTATGTTCAGAAGCGCTGATTTATGACAGATTTGCAGGTTACCTACATAAAATGAATTTATATTTAGTGGATCTAAATGGAAAAAAACATATGTAATCAATATGAAATACCAGTATTTGTAAAGCGCACAGCTACCTCCGAAGTGGTGTCCCGGCGCTGGGGGCCCTCGGGAAGATTGTGCAAGCTATTGCTCAGAGTCACATGGTGCTGGGTTAACCTGCCGCTGGCACCACGAATCGAACCGTGAACCCCGTAGTCCTGAGTCAGGCACCCTGGCCGCTGCGCCACACCTCTTCCACAATAATATTTATCCTGAAAATCTGGCTTGCTTCGCCCTTCCAGGAAGAGCAGTGGACACCCCCGGCCCAAAAGGATGTCAGCAACAGGCATGGCTGATCCTTATTCTGAGAAGAGATAAAACATGTTTGACTCAGGTGCTACCACTGTCAACACTTTAAAGGTCTAAACCAGCTGAATGAAAGACAAGAAAGGCCCCTTCAATAGATATAAGTTAAAGAAAAAGAGGGAGGACAACGTTGAACTCGATGGCTGTTTTCTCGCAATAGTTGCGGGATCTTTTTGGCATGATGTCCTGTTCATGAAATGGCAGGGCGAGCCCTCACATCTGTGGATTCTAAGGGGCATATTCTGAAGAACTTATCGCTGAGTTATCTGCACTTTATCACAGCCAAAATGGCGATAAATTTATCACCCCATTCACAAGCTGGTGCTAACAGCCAATATCACCAGTTTACCTGCAATAGCAGCCGCAAAAAACATTGCCACAGATGACTCTGGCAACTAACGCTAATGAGATGCAGAGTAGGCGTTCCCGAGCAAAAAGCTGCAAAAACACCACTCCGCAAAAATCTCAACGACCAGCCAGATCTGTGATAAGATCACAAAACGGATGATAAGGCGCGTTGGCAGCAGGGATTTAACCCTTGCTCATACCTGTTGTAAAGTCGGACGACAACCTGCACCATAAATGGGAACACAACCCAGAGCCACACCTGAAGAACAACAGATGCCATGAAGCTACTGATCATGCAGCTCGGAGCCCCAAGAGGGCCACATCACCCACTGCCACCACCCCAGGCCCCCCCGCCCCCGGACTACTACAGAAGCAGCGCAGACAAAGACAGCGGACCTTCAGAAAACATACCAGCCTCACAGCCCTAACACCAGAGGATGTCATTGTCCACTACAGGCTCAAAAGGACAACCATCCTCAGCATCCAAACCATCATTACCCACAGGCTGATGGTACCAACACAGCGGACAACCAACATGCCTCCGCAGACAAAGCTGCTGGCTGTGCTGCACCTGTTACCCTCTGGTACCTTCCAACCAACAACTGCCGGAGTCGGAGGAGTCTCACAGCAAGCCCTATCAAAGTTCAACACAACTGTCGTGGATACCATCATCAGCTTGGTACCCCAGTATCTTCACTTTCCCCACACTGCGCAGGAACAGCTGGAGACCAAGCAAGGCTTCTATGCCATAGCTGGCGTCCTGCACGTGTTAGGGGCAATAGGACTGCACACATGTCCTACTTGTGCTCCCTGCCGACACTGCACACAATTACTGCAACAGAGAGCACATTCATTCCATCAATATGCAGGCAATAGTGGACCACCGGGGACTCTTCACCAACATCGTTGCCAACTACCCAGGCAGTGTGCATGATTTCTACATCTTCTGACAGTCCATCACCATCCAGCGCTTCCAGGGTGACACGCTCCCAATCTGACCAATTTTAAAAAACTGCTTAAAACTCACCTCTTTCAAGTTCATGAATAGCATACTCCTTTTTCCACTCTGTTTCAGTTTCTTCCCCGCGCCAGGACAGTCTTGACTATCGGAGCGCGTTACAAAACCACATATATAACACCTACAGAAAGTACTGCTCGTTGGTAAGTACCAAATGAACACACAACACACCCGAAACCCACAATCATGTCACTCACATCTCTGGTAATGTACATGTTACAAACTCACATACAACATGCCAATCAACATGCCCACCCACCAGACATGACAGCACAACTTCCTGTGGTAACCTGGGCTAGCCATGTACATGAGCCATCAACGGCATGGCACCCCAGCCACACAATAGCAGAATGTGGGGATAGGTGGGAACCTGGCATGTGCGAAGGAGGCAAGTGACCCATGAATGAGAATGTACACTATGCCAAGTGTGGCGTGGATGTGCTGGCCAGACTGCAGTATGCAGACCACAGACATATCCATGTCGACATATACTGCTGGTGTTTGGAGTGTAGAGGACAGTAGACGCAACCATGTCACCCCAGCCAGTGGGGAAGATTGCCGAAATGTAGCTTTTTACATCCCCTCTGTAAGCGTGAGCGTTGTGGGCTGGCCAGGCGTACGCCAGGCCAGCGTAGGGGTGTGAATAAAAAGCACATAGCTCTGTGCATGGTTCTCTTCCAGAATGCCCAACGTGTCTACCAGAGCGGCGCCTTTCACCCTGCCCGGAGGTCGACGCTGTCTCCATGAATGGTGGTGCATGCGATCCTGTGCACCTTCTTCACCCCGGGTCACTGGTCCTTGAACCCGTCTTGCTCGCCCCTGCGCACCCAGGCCTCACTGCTCACCTGCCGACACCAAGAGAGAATACAACGTTGACACAGCGTTATTTTCCCGCAATGGACTGCGATGTGAAGAGTTGCGTTAAGCTAATTTTGCGACAATTATCACGCTTTCTTGAGAATATCCCCCTAAGTTTGGTTTGTTGTAATATGTGGCAATATGATTCTCATTTTGGTGCTCAGGGCTGTCACTGGGAGCACGTGGGTCCAATATTTTTGTTGAAGCTTTAGTGAAAATTAAAGAACAGCAACGGCCACCCGTACTTAAGGCGAAAAAGCCACTAAAAGCGCGAGAAGAATACCGTTCCTACAGACTCCGTTTGCTGGGTTAGGAAGAGACCGGGACGGGTTGCTAATCACGGGGGCGCCGGTGGATGAACCTGACTGAGGCGCGCGCAGACTTAATAAAGAGATGAGAGTCAGGTTTCATCTTCGAGTTCCGAGATGCCTCTGCGTCAGGCACGAGCCCCACCGAGGCTGACAGCTTCATAGAGCTGCATGTGGCGAGCACAGCACTCCTCTCGTTGGCGGGATGGTGGCTGGCGAATGCTATTCCAAATCTAATTGGAAGAAACGCTGGTTATTTATCAGCCTTTTGCGGTGGATGCAGCAAGAACAATTATTTCAAAACGAAGGGAGGCGTGGGTGCAAATGCTTTACATCAGTTGACTTGCAAGTAAATCTGGGGCAGTATTTTCCTGCACACCCCTGGAAGTCAAACCTTGGCTCCTCCCTCTAGGTAACAAAACTGGACGTTTCAACTATAAATTCAGATGCATGATGAGCTACTGTGTAATGCTGCGAAAATAGTTCATATAATAAAGCGTTTTTAATATTGACTTGCTATGGTAGAGGTACTATTCCATGTGTAACTTCAAGGTGAACACGTTTGAAAGCTGTAGAACAGCGGTTCTTAATCTTTTGACTGCCGCGGACCCAGGGCTTTAAGTGGGATGAAAAAACTGAGGGGTCTCTCAAAGGGGCGTGGCCACTAATTAGGGGCGTGTTTTTTAAACACTTGCGCTAAAAGTTTTTGTTTAGTATAGTGTGCCGCCCAACTTGTATTTTGCTGTTTCTGTCATTGCATCCAGATATGTGATACAATAAGTAACATCATACCTACAACAAGTAAGGACTATTGGCTTTGTCAATGGTTATTAGTTGCATAAGATAAATAAGCTGCAACTGTATCTTGTTACATATAATATTAAAACAGCTTCCAATTAAAGCCCTGGTGACCCTACCACAATGTTGCTGCTCTTGCGTTTCAGAAAGAGAAGGGAAATCCAGAGAGAAAATGACTCTCTCTAAAGGATTTCCCTTCCCCCGCAAAGCTCACCTGGCATGACATCATGATGTAACTTCTCCATTAGTGAGAAGTGAGCAGTGTGGGCAGCGCACATCCATGTGCTTGTCTCGAAATGGGTGTCTATCTGGCTGTTTTGTGCCCTGGCACTTTTTTCCGGACTGCATTGACAGTAAACTGCTGTCTCTGCAGTCTAGAAAAAAACGGACCGCCTGTGCCAGGGCTCAAAACAGAGCCCGATAGAGACCCGTTTCGAGGCCTCTTTTAAAAAACTCCCGGTGCTCAGACCCTTTGAGACCCGGCCCACTTAAAGCCCTGCGCGGACCCCCGCTGAATCATTACTCGAACCTGGGGACCCCCACTGAGTCATTATTGGAAACAGGGGACCACCAACTAAGCAATTTCTATGATTTGAACCTCAAAACAATACACAAAAATACAAAAACGTGTATACACCAAACAAATGCCAAAATATTGGAATATTCAGATTAATTCACAAACACATTTGGCAAAGATTTCAAATGTTCAATTTTGCTTCTTTGAATGTATATAACATATGAATTTTAATTTATTAATTTTAATGTTATTTAATTTTGTAAAACATCTGTGGACAACCTGAAGAGACCTTGAGGGCCCCGGGGGCTCCCCGGATCACAGGTTAAGAACCACTGCTGTAGAACCCGCTCTCTGCTTACTGCATGGCACAAGGTGCATGTCAGGGTGGGAGGCATTGAGAGTAATACTGGTATTTGCCAACCAATCGGAAGAAGCTTGAAGTGTAGCAAACATTTTCAAAGTGTTCAGCTGCGCACAGCAAACCTGCTAGTGGCAAAGTTGGCTCTACAAAGGTGAGTGAGGCTATGGCTGATATACATGTTTCTAGAGGCATGATGTGAATCTCATGGCACCAACCTCCAGAATTCTATTTGGGCCTATGATGCTCTGTTCACCAAATGGGTAGTCCGTAGTAGCGTTTTACATAACCTGTAAATAAACATAAGGAATGACACGTCGTACTGGGGCGTAATTCTACCAACAGGCAGTCTTCAATGTGGGAGTCTGTTAATTGCATATTTGCTTGCCTCTTAAGTTGCACTATATCGGTATGCACAACTATGTATATAGTACAACGGATACACATGATGTATTTGCATTGGAATGCATGTACTTTTTATTTTTCTTATGATTTTGAATGGCAGTTTCCTCATATAGAAGTGCGTTATTCCATTGGTGCTTCAAAGTGGGAATTCACATGTGGATTTACAAACCTGTACCTTCATTCACAGTGTTGTTGTATCATAGCTGGCTATTCAGGTTAAAAAGAAAAAGACTCCTTAGCCTGAAGGTTTATTCTTTTTTTCCTTTTCATAGTCTTTTTCAAAACATATCTTTGAAAAATTATTTTTAGTTTTCTAAATATATTTCCTAGTGTAAAAATATGCTGTGCACTCAAGAGCAGGTAATGCTCATCTGATTAGCCGCTTTCATCCTCGCAATGCACCATGAGCACTCGCTCAGTCCTCTTCGGGTCAGTCCAGCCGCGGCCCCTGCAGGTAATAGCGTGGGGCATGGTGAAGGGATTTCGACGGACGATGACGAGGGAAAAAATAATATATATAATTAATTTTCCCTCGTCATCATCCGTCGTAATTCCCCCTCCCCTCATCTGACCCCCACCGCTCTTGCCTGCACGGGCCACGGCGGTCAGGGACTGGAGCGTACACCAGGTGTTTGCTTGTTAAAGAAAGGACAGCTACTCGCACGTGCTGCACTTCTGTAAAGTAGAGTCCACTGTGTGGGTTCAGTTAGTTGCACTCGTTGCACCAGATGTGGTTATTACTGCATGCTCATACTCTAACTTTGCACAGTGTACTGCTGGAAAAGTTTTCCAAGACGATCAACCTGATTGGCTTTTGCATTTTTTGTACAATGGGGAGTGAGTTGCCCAGTGGTTGGCTTTAGTTGCCGGTAAGCCTACTTTGTCCACGTGGCAACCTGCAGCGCTATTTTAACACGCTTAATCTGTTTATATTGGTGACATCTCTCACTTTATATATATTTTTTCGCAGTATATTGGAAATTCTGCCTGGACCCTTGTGACTGGTTAAAAAGTTATTGATGCCCCACTGCTTTTATAAACGACCTTTCACATAAATAGCCTCCCTTCCTTTACAAAGAAGGATTTCTTTCCTTTTGGTCTCATGCAATCTTCACAGATTTGAATAGCCTTCAAACTCGCTCCTAATTGGTGAGCTTGAGTCCTTCACCTTTCAGTTTTAATCGTTTTGGCCTCTGTACCATACAGTTGATCTCTGAACTTTTTCTTCATTGCATGCTCATTTCAGGTAGAGGTGCATCCATAACATGGTCCTGATGAAGACCCATCAAATTAATTATTATGGGGTAAAAACTATGACGAAATACATCTTTTGGACTGCCAAATTAAGAATTAGATATCCAAACGGATGATTAGAACATTTGATGATTGTGAGGAAATGGGCCATTACTTGTGTGGCCTGCACAAGTAATGGGTCCACAGTTGCCCTCCTCTGGGAACCCCACACTCCATTGTAGTGCTTGACTCTCTCAGGGTAGCGGACCTGAGAAGTCCAAGGCCTACTCAAGGGAAGTGGTCTGCGATACTAAACACCATTCACTGGCATGCAATATTAACAAACTTCCTTTCCAGAAGGGATAATGATTAGGGTCACCAATTCAGGAGTGGTTCTTGAATCTTAAATGACGAACCTATAGGCGGGTTCTACCTCAAAAAGCGAGCAATACAACAAAATGAATTGACCAAAGGTATTGGTTAGGGGAAACAGTCGGAACACCGCGGCCTCAGTCCCGCGTTTTCTGACTATGTAAGTGCTACCACGCCTGCCTTAACCACTCATATGCCTTAACCACTCATATGCCTTAACCAAGCATATGCTTTAACCAAGCATATGCGTTGTTAAAGTAGTGCGCGGTCTAGCTGCTGGCTGGCTCAAGCAGGAAGCAGCCAAGCAGGAGGAAGGATCAGGAGAGGATGCAACACAGTGAGGTAAGTGGGGCTGGGGTCTGGTATGGGGGCAGTTTGTATAGTTTGGGGGTGTTTGGGGTAGTTTTCAGGGTTTGGGGGTACGGGTTATTTTCAGGGCTGGAGGTTTGGGGTATTTTCAGAGCTTGGGGGTTCGGGATAGTTTTCAGGGCTAGGGGCTCGGGTAGTTTTCTGGGCTGGTTGGCGTGGGGTAGTTCTCAGACCTGGGGTTTGGGGTCTTTTTCAGGGCTGGTGGGGGTGGGTAGTTTTCAGGCCTGAGGGGTCGGGTCGTTTTCAGTCCTGGGGCAAATTTACAGGGCTGGTGGGTTGTTTTTTTAGGAGGAAGTGGGTAGTTTTAGGTGTCTGGGAACAGGCTTGGGGGCCATTCTAGGGCTCTGGGCGGGGGCAGGGATTGTGATACTTTTTAGGGCTTAGTGGGGGCAGGGTCGTTTTTAGGACTAGGGGTAGGGGTCGTGTTTAGGGATTAGATGCGGGCGGGCCGTGTTTAGAGCTCAGGGAGATCAGGGTAGTTTATAGGGCTTAGGGGAGGGCGGGTAATTTTTAGGACTGGAGGCAGGGAAGTTTGTTGGGCCCGGGGGCAAGGGGGTTGGTTTTCAGGTGGGTGGGAGTAGTTCTAGGACTCAGGGCAGGGGCAGGGGTTGGGGGTTATGACTTACCTTTCAAGTCTTAACCATGGTTATGTGTTTACCATACATGCCTCCACAACGCATTATTTGTTGTACAGGCATACGTGGTAACGGCATATTCGTGGTTAAGACTGACACTGTTGAGACTGCGTGGAACCTGCATGCGTGGTAAACGCATGCGTGGTTCCAGCACACAACCATTGGTTTGTCATATGCAGTCAAATAGACCCAAATGGGTTATTCACAATACATAAATATAATGTCTTATTATTAGAGTGTATCATGTTTGTTATTTTGCAAGCTCGTGGATCTCCTCAAACATCATTAATATAGTACAGAAATATATGAGCTGCAATCCGCCAAAACATGTTTCACGCCTAGCGGCACACAAGAATGGGGCTTTCTCTAGGGTGGGTAAACATTATTTGTCGAAGTGAGCAAGTTGTGATGATATGCACCCATCAATGTATAAAAAAAGCACAAATCAGAATGTATCATTCAAAACAGACATAGAACATCCATATTATGAAAAGGAAGATACCGACAAAGGGGAAGAGAAAACAAAATCATTATATAATGATACATTGTAAATAAAACGGCACATTGTAAATCAAATTCTGGGTAATTAGTGACACTACAAAATGACAGGCATACATCAAATAGAGACTGCATAGAGTAAGAAACACAAAGAAAAATAATCATTTTTTGAAAGACTAGGATTTCTCAAAATATTGTACCACATACTCGTATAGAAAGTATATAGTTTAGTGCATATATTTATGTTGTGTCAGGGTATGTTAAATAAATGCGGGACATTGCACATGTGATCAGTTTGGTAGGGTAAGGTAGTGCTAGTGTGATTGTATACTTGCATGTGGGGGCCCAAAAACGTGCATTCAAAGCCTTTTTGGAAACGATTCACTTGAAGTAATTAATTGGCATCCATGTGATAATGCATTGTTGGGGAAAGAAGAGAAAACGCTGTAAGCTAGTCGTGAGGACCATCACATAAGGCACAGGAGAATGTCTCATTGCACAAAAAGCTCATAATCATAAATAGGGCAATCTACCCAAAGCGGACTTAAAGCCTACATGTTAGGCTTCCTGAGAAGATCTAAACTTAGCGTTAGTACTTTTAATGAATTCCTTTGGGTTGCTGCGGCACTCCTGCAGCCCCAACAACAAGTTCTTTGAGCATTGG
Organism: Lissotriton vulgaris; assembly: GCF_964263255.1. Classification (NCBI taxonomy): domain Eukaryota; kingdom Metazoa; phylum Chordata; class Amphibia; order Caudata; family Salamandridae; genus Lissotriton; species Lissotriton vulgaris. The sequence goes on from NC_141693.1 coordinate 661,711,986, forward strand.
TGGTGCCCGCAGTCCTAGGGCCACTAGTTCATCTTTATACCAAACACAAGCCCCACAGGGTATTATGGGCGCTCCCTCCCGGTAGTTTGTGCATGAGTAATGAGCCGGTCCATCTGCACACAGCTCATCTTTTCTTTATTTTTGGTCTTTGGGGGTCCCACTCATGCACCCCCTCATGTCGCCAATTGTTGGGGCAGCCCAGGGGTCCAACCCCCGGATGTTCTGCAAGCTCTTGCATAGCAGCCTCTCTTCCACGGTCACAGGAGCTGGCTGCCGTTGTTCGTAATGCCCCTACTGTGGGCAGGGTGATGGTGTGGCCACCTGCTGTCCCCAGACATGGGAATAGGGACTTGGGCTGGTCCACCACGCTGTGGAAAGTGTGACCGCACACTCCCATTCTTCGGGGGACTGCAGGCGGCCCGGAGTAGGGATCTTGGGCTGGCTTCTTTCTCTTTCTCCTTTGGGGGAACCTGACAGCACTCCCCCAGTCTTGGGAGACATCACAGGACCAGAGTTGGAGTCCCTGGCACCCAAATCCATGAACCAGCCTGGGGGCCCCAAAGCCTTTAAGCTCTGGGGAGGGGACCGCTTGCACGCCCCCTCCCAGGGCTTAAAAGCTAAAATTACTCCTAGCGGTGACACCCGGGCCATGACCCACCCGGGGGGGGTTTTAGCAGCCAGGCAGTGAAGCTCCATATGCTCTGTGGTTGGTGGGGTGGAGGGTCAAAGATCAAATCATTATCCTCCTGATATCTTGGGCCCCATTGGGACGTTTTACATGCTTTTGTACTCATTTTGCACCTTATGGCGAACCCTAGCTACCTGGAGCACTTTCTTGAGGTCTTCCTGGCCTCTACAATGGTAAACTTTGCAGGGATCTGGTTCCACTGGCTCCCTGCTCCAGCCTTCCTGCTTTTTCTCCTCTGGTGCTTCTCCTCCTTGGCAGAGACGTCCAGTTCTTCCCCCGTTAGTTATCAGGGTTTCTAATGGGACCAGCTTTCCTGGCCCTGGGTGGAGCCCGACTAGTCCAGGGGGCAACTGTAGTCCTTAGCCAAGATGGGCATGAGGGGGTTTCTTCTTCCAGATGCCCATTGCAACTGCCTCTAGTCGCAGTAACCAGCATAAAGCACAACCAAGAGAAAGCTCTCTATCTTGTGCGCGACTTGTTAAGTAGGGGCAGAAGATTCTAGAAGCAAAGCACCTCTGGCCTATCCAGGGGTGCCACATCACTTCTCCGCCCCTGTCCCAACCCTCCTGCCCAGCATGCGGGGACAATTTGAAATTGTGTCAGCCAAGAGTCACTAGTCACATCTCCCTTCTGAGGGCCTCAGCTCTGTCCTTTGCTGATATCACTGCCAAGGCATTAACCACCAAATCATCAAGGGGGAGCCACCTCCTCCAGAGGTCTAGACTCCTTCCTTTGTTCTGTGGGCTAGCCCATCCCTGGTACGGTGTGACAGCTGATTGATTGGTGCAAATCCTTCATCTCTACCACTTCCCTCTGAAGGAGCTGAGTCAACACAGTTAATTGCTCTCTTTGTGTGAGGAGGTCTTTGTTACTGCTGCTGGAAAGAAATGTAATAAACTTCTAACAGCAGGGTAACAAAAGTCCTGGGCTCTGATCTTGAGCTGACCAAGAGAAAGATGATTATCCTGGATGACTCATAAGTTGTATAGATATTATCTTGGAACTCCAGGTTTGGGTTTGACATACAGGTTCAACCCCATCTTGATACGTCACTGGTCTCTGTAGGTGAAAGGGAGCGAAAGTGCACAGTAAGGCAGTCTTCCCCATAGGTGTATAATGGAGTGCAACTGCAGACAAGACAATAAACCACACTGACTTGCCCTATGAGTATACACTAACAATATGAGGCCAACCCCATGTCAATATCTAACTCTTCAGAGTCTCCTCTGTGGCAGGCTACCTGTGCGTAGTTACTGGGCTACGCACGACAGGAGTTCACACGTGCACCCGTCACACGTCTGCTCTCGTGTTCGTTTATAACCAGCCAAATGCCACTTTCTGGGTTGCGGACATTGGTGATAAACACATGCAGTCCATTTACCGTGGGTGAGACACCAATTATGAAACTCAACCACAGTAAAAAGATTAAAAAACTGTTGATCAAAAAGGGAAAAATCCGTACGGATTTGATGGGCAGAACTCATCTCCTTACAATGATTATCTTCAAAATTCCATTAGCGTTTAAGCAGCTATTTTATCACTATCTATGTCAGAACTGTTTGACTCATCTCTGTTTAACCTGTTCACAATTTATGTGCACTGTATCACCACCTTTCATGTTCACCCTTTTGAGAGCACCTCTTGTTTTATGTTATCTGAAAATGATTGAAACTGCAATAGCTATGACATAAAGTGGAACACTGCTTCACTCCTCGGACACCCTACTTATCTCTTTACAGGAAACAGAACATGAAGAGCATGTATTTACAATCATCCCAAGTTTGTATATGTCGTAATTCAATCAGTCTGTAAGAACCATTGTTTTGTATACTGATACAAAGACAAAGTCAAACTTCTCTAAAGGGTAATGTTGGTCCTTGCCAGATAGCATACAGTGTAAGAGAGACAAAAAAACTGGAGGTAGTTTTCTTCTTGAATCAGTAAACGACAACCTTATACACACTTCTTTTATCTTTGTTGTTCAGATCCATGAACTTTAATCACTTGGCAGATATTTGCTGGTAACATCATATTTGCAATGTATGACATATTTATTGATTTCTTTAAAAGAAATCTTGTTCTATTTCTCTTGGAGTGCATTTGAACATCCCCCATTGATTTGGAGTCAGATACTTGAAAAACATCTGTTGTCTGCATCTATAGTTTTCTTACTTTAACTCATCCCCCATTTTTAGTTCATCAAATGCTCATGCTGTGCCAGCACTCCAACTGGTCAAGGCTTCTGCATCGAGACAGGGTGTGAGGCAGACTACAGATTTAATGTAGTGAAAACCGCATTGCAGTGGCTCAAGCGTTTCCCCTATGTTCACAGATTTATTAAAACTATATACTGATCCTGGCTCAATAGTAGCATGCTACCCAAGAAAAGCGCTTCAACACCACACCAGGGGTAGCAAGCACTATATAAATGCAACCCTTACCTCTTCTATCCCTCCACTATCCTTTTTCAATAGAAATAACAAACTCACAACTCCACCACTTCAAATACTAATTCCCCACTAATACTGTTTTGGGTTCCAGAGTAGCATGCTACTGCTGAAAAGCGCTTCAAAACCTCATCAGGGGTAGCAAGCGCTATATAAATACAACCCCTTCCCTCTTCTATACCTCCACTATCGTTTTCAATCCAAATAACAGACTGATATGTCCACTGCTCAAATTAATTTCACATTTTTCTAAACAAATTCACCACTAATCCTTTTAGGGTTCTGGAGCAGCATGCTATTTACGGAAAAAGAGCTTCAACATCCCATCAGTGGTAGTAAGCGCTATATAAATGCAATTACAATTACAATATTTCCAAATACATGCTGATGACACCAACATTCGCATTCAATTAGAGTAGTCTCAGGAAGGATGGAGTAAAATAATGTATTGCCTAAATCACTTATACCAGTGAATGCAACCAACCTTCCTTTGCCTAAATGATACACAGGCTTAGACCCTTGTATTTATGGAGCAGACCTGAAGTCCATCCTCTACAAAGAAATTGTATATTCTTCAACTGGCGCCAATGAAGGCAAGACATTTGGGATTGCTGTTTGAAATCAGCATGGGATGCTGGCCTCAGATCAATCAGTAGCAAAGGGTGCCAATTTACAGATATCCTTACTCAGAAAAATAATGCTTTTACTCCACTCGAAACACAGAGTAGAACTGATCACACTTTTTGTAATGGCATGCCAGGACTATTGTGATATGGACTGGACTGTCCAAAAATATAATGGAAAGAATGCAGTGATGGCAGAATCAGGTGCCTACACTGTACCTGAAATGTGGCCATGTTAAGCCAGCATTGAAATCACTACCCTGACTACTGGTGGAATAGAAAAGCAATGTGGAAAGTCTCTGCACTGTACATAACACATACTGGAAGGAGATGCCAGGGTGCATGCAATCTCTTGTCTCCAACTACGTCCTCACAAGGAACTGCTGTTCGACTGCACTCGATTATGTGATAAACCACTGCGGGAAATGAGATTTTGATCACCTAGATACCTATCTCATTTGTCCCTTTTTGGATCGGTTATTGACTGTCATTGAGTAAAAGGCAAACCCACATAGGTTAAATCAACCCCATAGACTGACGCAACTCTAAAGAACCACTTACAACTGTAAAAGTTTAAAGGTTTATTATAAAACCAAGATCAATTGCAAGTACAAACACCTCAATATAAGGTTCAACAGGTATACAGGTACAAGAAGGAACATGAATTCCCTAAAAAACCTCAATCTACTGAAGAAAACAATCAAAACTAATTCTAAAATCAATAAGTTGAATATCATTGACACAAGGTGGATCTGAAGCGTCATTTACAGAAAAAAATGAAACAGGTTAAACTGTCCCTACTCTATGCTAGATGACATCCCTACTCAGCAAGTTCTCTACCTAAAAAGGTGTCAGCCGTTTGACTTCCGAAGAAGCGCAAACTCTCTTAGTCTCAGATGGAAACCTATGTCGCATAGCAGTACCCTTTCTGCCTACCCATCCGCTCTCTAAGGGTCCTCAGGCCATCTGCTCTACCTCCTCCCCGGGGTCCTGTCCCTAATACAAAATCACAGTATGGGTGGAACGCCCCTTTGAGACGCCCACCACGTACACATTTCACGTGGTCCTGCTTCTGTTTTTTTTCCATAGTTTTGTTTCTTTGAATCGTCTGTTAAGTTGACCTTGCTTCCCAGGCGCCGTCTCTATCGTGCTGGTACCCCCATGACATTCCGGTCGACTCCTCCGGACCCGAGCCTATCTCCTCAAACAGAGCTCTATTCATTACATTTGTGATTGGTACCCCCCTCGCACCTGGAAACAGACACTTCGAAACAGGGCCCCAAATTCCAAGCTTCCCTTATCTCACCAGGCCGTAAAACTTCGACCAGCATTGGCAATTTAATTTAACGAGACTTTTGACTCTTGGCTCGCACGTGCAGATCAAAGCTATCCCCCTATCTCTCCAAGCCCACTAAATTATATGCAGTGGACTGCACTTTGTGAACTCTTACTTCTTTAGCTTAAAATAACATGTTAACACACCACTCTATAATTATACAAAACTCTTCTATAAGATATGGCTTTTAACACACACATATATAAAATAAGCAACTCATTGAATAATATCAAATCCATGTTACATGAAAGATACAATGGTACCCTTTCGTTCTTATACAGTGCCATGTGGTCTGCACGTTTCTTCATTTTACATTTCATCTCTTTCTCCATTTAGTAACTGCATACATGAATTCAGTTTAGCACGTTCTAATGTTCCTAAGCATTTTCACACATTTCTACATTAGCCCACTATGTATACAGGCTTTTCTAATTCTAATAAACACTCTAGAGTAAATACAGATACATTTTCTCACTCCTTAAGTTATATAGGCCAATGTTACGCCACAGGCTTGTAAATATGATGCAGATATACGTTTTATTCAAATTGCGCTCTCTCAGTTCCCCCCTTTGATGACCTCTAGGGGTCATCACTAACATCTCAATTTGAATATTTACACAGAACTGGTTGCAAGGCTCCCCTTTTTGATCGCTTCTAGAGCTCTCAGGCTTCTATATTGATGGTCTTGCAAAGCAGCTAATCTCCTTTCTTGCTCTCTCATAGACCTTTGCAACCGGTTTGATCTATACCATTTGTACAGTCTCACTAAACCCCACAATATGATTATGCAAATCAGTATTATGAAGATAGGCTTCAGGATATACCAAACAAAACTTTTCCCGAGATTTGCAACCCAACCTCCAAATTTACCCATTCCATGACCTACTTTTTCCCAAACATTTACCTTTGTCAAATCTTCAATTTCTCGATGTATCTTAGTAATATTCTGTATAACCTTCTCAAGAGGTTTTGAATTGTCTGGAATGTAAGTGCAACATTCCTGGACCTTCAAAGCCTTACAGACTCCGCCTTCTTTTGCTAGCAAAACGTCTAAAGCAAGACGGTTCTGAAGAACCATTGCCCTAATCGATTGCATCTCTCCTTCCACTAGCATCAATGACCTTGCAGTACTGGCAGACAATCTATCTACAACTGTAGCTAATCTCCTGATCTTGACATCATTAAGTATCAACCCTAAAAGAGGAAACATGGCTCCAAATACATCTCCAACCACTTCAGCATCTCCTATATCCCTTTTCCCTCTTGCCGAAGCCTTTCCCTCTATGATCTCTAAATCCTTTGCATGGTATATTTTGGGGAAGACAATTGCCAAATAACATGAACCATACCAATTGTCAGGCAATTTTACATAGGCATTTCTTCCACATACAAAATATACATTAGGAATCACCTGCATTCCTTTCATGAAATCTTTTGTGTAATATTCTAACCGAAAAGCATGTTCACAACTAACTTCACCTACAAATACACTCTCATAATATGTCTTGCTTCGAGTCAAACATAACTTTCCTTTCTCTGTTCGATCCAACGCTATTGGACCATTACTACCCTTCCTTTTGTGTGCCTTTTCCTCTTCGGTCCAATCTGTTTTCCATTGTCCTGACATTTTTAATATCTTCTGTCTCCTGTAACGGTCATCAACTTGTCCAATAAACTTTTTCTCAATCTCTGACACCTTGCAAGTTAGATTATTTCGGCGTGCATATGAAGTGTCTAATGTGTCCCAAGGAAGAAAGAATTTTGCTAATCTATCTTCCTTCTTGTAATAGTCCCACTTATTCATTTGCTTATAATTCGGGACTTCAGGCAGTACCGAATCATAATTTGAAAAGTAGTACTCAAACCCCTCTCGACCATAAAATATACTGAGCAATATACTACATGTTATCCCATATGTCAATGGAAGATGATGATATCTGATGCCTTCATCAACGGAAGCCGGCAATTGCATGCAGACATAACAATCTTTGGCCTCCATGGCATCAATATACTCGTACAATAATTTGGCATATGCGTTTGTCCTGAAATTTCCCTGCGACTCATCTATGTGTAACCTACGGGCTTCATCTGCCAGTAACGCCTTTTCACGTATCACATTGCTCTCCTCTTTCTTTCCAATAAGAGCAGGTTTCAAAGTCGTTACAGGCTTTACATCTGTTGTCTCAGTTACACTTGCATGTCCCACTATGTATGATACAGTAACTACTATGATTATGAGAGAAATTACTACTGCTATAAGTGTGCCTATTATGCATTTGGCTCTACGGGTCGGACTGCCGGTCTCCATGTTATCAGACGACTTAGAAACTCCTTTCGAGGTCTTCACTAAGTTTACATTTATCTCTCAGTCTTTGAAGCACTTTTAACCAACAAAGTCTCTTTTTCAACAAGTCTTATTTTTTCCAGCAACAGACAGCCCTAACCCTTCTCCGTCCTCTAAATGAAATCCCTAATTTTCTTCTTCTTTTCACTAGGCACTAGGTTATCTTCTTTCTTTCTTGTTTAATTACAAAGTTCTTTTAAGTATCTACAATAATTCTGGTGCCAGCAGCTCTAATGGCATATTCCAACAGTTCCAAACGAAGGATGGTTTCTTCATGTGCTGGTACTGGATGACCCAAGGTCGGAAATTCTAATCTATTCAGCACCAGGTCCTTGATCCGACTTAAGTACAGGGGAACGGGGAGTGTGAATGTCAGTAACCCTTCAGTTTCGATTCCAGGTGTCAACAGCCGTACTTCCACCGTTACAATTGGATCGAGATTGGTCACCTGCACTTCCCTCACCCTCCCGGATCTCTGTCCCCAAGACATCTGCCGCTAGGTAAGTCCACTCAGGGGTGGCGTATCTTCTGCAGGGCACACGTACCCTCCTTGATCTTCTCGGACTCTCGGAGCCTGAGTCCGTTGCACCTTCGTCTAGATCTGAGTCTTCAGAAATCGGGACAAGGGTTCTTTCTGGATTTGCTCTCAGGCTTGACCTTCTCCTTCTTTCCGGCCAGCTAGCTTCTCCACTCCTTGTCCTCCTGCTCCTTGTTCTTGCACTTGACTCTTGACCACTTACAGCTTGTTCAGTGTCTGACTCGAACTCCCAGCTGCTTTCTCCTTCTGAGGCGGCTTCAGTCTCACTGGTATATTGACCGTCCTCAGCCTGGTCAGACACGGTCTCAGCCTCTTCAATCACCTCTACAGCTTGACTTTCCCCCTCTGTGGCTTCTCCGTTTTCAGCGGAATTTTCATCCGAGAGAGGAGCTGTTTCTTCCAGAGGTACTGGAACTCTTCGAGTGTGTGAGGCGTGGATCCAGTTGGGCAAGCCTCCACACTTTACTGCCGTGTTCGTGACCAATATGACTTGGAATGGTCCACGCCAGCGCACGTCTAGACAGTTCTTCCTGATGTGTTTCTTCACCAGGACCCAGTCCCCCGGACACAGGTCATGGCACAGGTCCTGAGCTGATGGAACCTCTGCAGCCTGCACCTGAAGGGACACAGACTGAATGGCGTCAGATAGTCCCTTGCAATAGTCCAGGATCAAATCATCTGTGATGTTCAACAGTGCTGAAGTTGGAACCGATGGCAGTCTCATAGCCCTCCCCATTAGCACCTCATGTGGGGAAAGACCTGTCATTCTATCTGGTGTGCTACGTATACTCATAAGGACGAGTGGAAGTGCATCAGGCCAGCTCAAGGATGTCGAGGAACAAACTTTGGCAAGTCGGGATTTAATGGTGCTGTTGATTTGCTCTACAATCCCCGAAGCTTCTGGTCGATAGCTACAGTGGAGCTTCTGGTCTATACTTAGGGCTGAACACAGCATTTTTACTATTTCGCTGTTGAAATGTGTTCCTCTATCCGATTCCAAAGAGGCCGGCACCCCGAACCGTGGTATCAGTTCTCTAAGCAATAGCTTTGCTACTGTAAGTGTGTCGCACCTACGTGTGGGGTAAGCCTCAACCCATCTGGAAAATATACAGACAATCACTAGGACGTATCTGAGGCGATTGCACTTGGGCATTTCAATAAAATCTAGTTGCATTCTATTGAATGGCCCCCCAGACCTCCCTATGTGACTCAATGTGACTGGTGTTCTCTTTCCTACATTCAGTTGCTGACAGATCACACAACGCTGACATACTGCTTCTGCCGCTACTCTAAACTTCGGGTTGTACCACGTTTGTCTGAATACCCTCACCATGGCATCTCTACCTATGTGTGCTGGTCCATGCAATCTCCTTGCCATAGGACTAACGAGTTTGTTTGGTAACACTGCCCTCCCATCTGCAGAGATCCAAAAATCCATCTCACTCTTGGTACAACCGGCTGTCTCCCATGCCTTTTTCTCAAAATCAGGTGCATTCTCTTGGATACATTTCAATTCATCCCACGTGTCTACAGTTTCTAACAACATAGTCAATTCAGTCCTTTCCTGTATTCCCCCCACTTCTACCTCCGTGAGAGAATACCCCTGTTCTGCACAGTAACGTGCGACTTCATCAGCATACCTATTGCCTTGCGACACAAAGTCAGTATTTTTTGTGTGCGCGGCACATTTAACAACTGCAATAGCTGCTGGACCTTGTAGTGCTTCTAACAATAATCTCACGAACTCTCCATTCCTAATAGGAGAACCTGAAGAGGTCATGTAACCTCTCTGAGACCATAACTGCCCATAGTCATGAACTACCCCGAAACCATACTGGCTATCGGTGTAAATGGTGACTCGAATTTTATTGCCTGCCAAACAGGCACGGGTCAAAGCAATGATTTGGGCTACCTGAGCGGAATGTACTCCTTCCAGGCAGGCGGCTTCCACAACTCCGGTAATAGTACAAACGGCATATGCTGCTCTCAGCTGACCAATATCGTCTCTTACACATGAACCATCAACAAAGAATATTTCATCAGGGTCGGTCAATGGCTCATCTACGATATCTGGTCTTGGTTTGGTGCATAGTTCAGTCACATCAAGGCAGTCATGATCTGTACATATCTCATCATCAACATCATTTGGAAGTGGCATTAAAGTGGCAGGATTCAAAACAGAGCATCTCTTGAGAGTCACGTTCTCGGCAGCCAAAATGACCTGCTCATAGCGCGTGAGCCTGCTGTTTGTCAGATGCTGTGTCTTGGTCCTGGTCATCAACAGTTCAACAGAATGCGGTACATACACCACTAACTGGTGTCCCATCACAACATTCTCACATCTTTCAATGCTGACACCCGTTGCAGCAACGGATTTGAGACATCCGGGCAACGCTGCGGCTACTGGATCTAAGGTAGCCGAGAAGTATGCAACTGGTCTACGGGCATTTCCGTGTATCTGGGCCAAAACTGACAAAGCACAACCTTCCCTTTCACAACAGTAAAGTAAGAATGGTTTTTCGTAATCAGGCATTCCTAAAGCCGGGGCACGACACAAGTCCTCCCTCAGTTGCAAAAACGCCATCAAACAATCTTTGTCCCATGGTACCGAATCGCTCACCCCCTTGTGCGTCAGTTTTTGTAAAGGTTTTGCCTTCAGTGAAAAGTTGGCTATCCACTGTCGGCAATAACCGACCATTCCTAGGAACATCCTGACTTCTCTTTGTGTAGTGGGCGCACTCATTTTCATGATCGCCTCTATTCTGTCTGGAGACACCTTCCGTTTTCCCTTTTCAATCCTGTGGCCCAAGTACTGCACTTCTGTCAAACAATACTGCAGTTTACTTGGAGACACCTTGTGTCCGTTCTCGGCCAAGTGATTCAGTAAGGTGATGGTGTCTATTTTGCAAGCTTCCTCAGTTTCTGACGCCACAAGTAGGTCGTCTATGTACTGGACCAGAACCGAGTTCATGGGCAGTACTAGACTTTCAAGATTTTTCTTTAGCAGCTGGTTAAAGATCGATGGGCTTTCTGTATACCCCTGGGGAATACGACACCATGTTAAAGCGCGATTTTCCAGCTTAAAAGCGAAAAGATATTGGCTTTCCTCATCTAAGGGGATTGAAAAGAAGGCCTGGCACAGGTCTATCACGGTGAACCATTCAGCTTGAAATGGTATCTGAAACAGTATCACTGATGGATTCGGTACCACTGGACAACATGAAACAACTATATTATTAATCTTTCGAAGATCTTGCACTATTCTGTATTTCCCACTAGGCTTCTGCAAGCCCATAATCGGGGAGTTACATGGACTTCCCACGATCTCCTTCAGTATTCCCTGTTTAATCATAGATTCGATCACAGGCTTTATTCCTGCAATCGTCTCCGGGGTCAACTTGTATTGGGGTGTTCTTGGATACTCGGCATTTGGTTTTACCATGATCTTTACTGGCTCTACCCCTTTGATCAGTCCTATTTCTTCTCCAGTGAAATCCCACACCTCAGGTGACACCGCACCTCTCAAGTCCCATGGAAGCTCCTCCACCGTTAAGGTAGGGTATAGCTCCACGCATACCTGTGAGTTTGCAACCTTAAAATCTGCATCATCGTCGTTAGTTTGCACTTCTACTCCTTGAGGTGTGCAATATATTGTATAATTTAGTTTGCATAACAGATCTCTTCCCAACAGACACACAGGACTGGAATCACAAATCACAAACTGGTGCTCATCACTGTATTTCCCTATTTTCACCGACACTGGTTCTGTCAGAGGATTCGTCATTCTCCTATTTGCGACTCCTACCACCTGGATCGTCTCTCCCGACATTGGCAGACCTGGGACCACCGCCGATCTTAGAGTGGATCGAGTGGCCCCTGTGTCCACTAGAAAGGTCGTAGGACACCCTGCCACTTCAGCCTCCACGTATGGTCCCCTCTGGGCTACCTCTAAAGCTGCCCCTAGGGTACAGTCTTCCTCTCTATTCACTCGTTGTCCCGTAAGGGGATCAACGTAGTAGCATTCCTCTCCTCCTACGAACAGTGGCAGTTGTCTATAGGTTTTCCCTCCATTTGCAATACGAGGCGGTTGAGGGAACTGAGCTCGAGGAGTCTGAGTCCCCCCTTTGATAAACTTTCCCTTTGGTATCGCTGTTCCCTTCACCAGACTGTTCTGAACATCGTCCTCCTCCGGTTCCAATTCCCCCGTCTCAACATTATAGGGACACTCGCGTTTCCAATGTCCCACCTCGTTACACTGGTGGCACCTCGTCGTCTTTTTCAGTGTCGCGATATCTACCCTAGGTCTCTGTTTTTCCTCATCGTCTTTACTTTGACTATTCTGCTTTTTCCCTAGAGTTCCGGTTCCCTGTTGTCGCTGTCCACCCTTTCCAGCTGACTGCATCTGTACCAACATCAGCTTCTCCTTAAGTTTCTTTGCTTTCGAGTCTATTTCATCGCTGCAGTACCTTGCATACCTCAGGATTTCATCTAAGGGTTTGTTTTGCCAACAAATCAAATGCTGTTGGATCATTAAGCTAATGTCAGGTCTCAACCCCAGAACGAACTTTGACACAAACTGCCCTATGTCTTTAGGATCCATTACATCCAACCCACTGTACTGTTTGAATGCTTTCAGCAATCTCTCATAATACTCGTGGACAGTCTCTTTAGGTTCCTGAGTGGTTCGATCTATTTTAACCCAGTCTATGTCCTGCAATGGCACCTTCTCTTTCAACCATGCCATTACCCTCTCATACTTCTCCATGACTTTCTCGGATGGCCCATTCGTCAGGGCATCCCTATCCGGTTCACAGATGGGCCATTCAACACTGAGCTTACATGCCGTCCACAAATCCCCTGGTACTACAATGTCAAACAGGGTGTTCAAATCGGCCCACAGCACTTTAGAGATCTTCACGAACCTCTCTACCTGTTTGTACCACTCTACGGGATTTTCCCTTAGCTTAGGGAAGGAATTGGTAAATGCCGCTAGATCCCCCCTACTCCAGGGCACATGCATGTAGTTTCCATTCGCGATTTCTCGCAAAGGGAAAGCTTCCATCCGCGGTGGCCCTCCCTCTGGGGACATTCCAATTGTACTCCTTCTGACGGTTCCCCTCTTGGACCATCTTTCCTCCCATTTATCCAAGTCCCTCCACGTTCTTATACCCAGGATCAGTTCCTTTATGTGTATTTTCAACCCAATCGTCCTTCGTTCATCTAGGTCCTGATCCGTGCAATTCAGCCTATGGTTACCCTGTAAGGCTTTTGTTCTTGATAAGTCTATCATATACCTGGTTGCCAACTCAGATAATTTTTCATGGACTGACCTCGCTTCCCGAGTAACATCCTTGGCCATAAACAGTATCTCATCCTGTTCATACAGATCGATCCTTTCCATTGGCAATCTGCCGTCTATTATTTCATCTAGATCTGATTTTAGACTGGTTACATCGAGTCTTTTTGCCTTTACCTCAGCTCTCAGTATCTCACCCCTAGGTGGTCCGTTCACATCCCTCTCGTCCCAACTCCGAGTCCTACGTCTAGGCACAGGTGAGCTATGAGGAGTCCTCCTTGATTCCCTTTGTTCCCACCTTTCTAAATCCCAAGCCTTTCCATCTTCCCTAGGTGTATGATGGAACAACGTTCTATTTCCCACCACTCCATTCTGTCGCTTAGGCTCTGTCTCTCTAGATGCAAGGTAGGATCCTCCGTTATGTTCTAAGTCACCACAATTCCCTTGCTGTCTGGTGTCACTAAGTAAACGATAAGGTCCCTCACAGCCCTCCATGTTCCCGCGATCCCGTCCGTGATCACCGGACACATGTTGAGACCCTTCGTGACTCCCCATACTCCCGCGACCCCAATGTTGCACATTTTCGCCTGGTGCATGGTGAGTGCATCTGTAACTATTTCGGTACTCCTGTGTTCTTCGTTCTCCCTCACTAAGGATGGGGCGAGGCACCCCCCCACATCCTGCATTCTTGTCTTCACACATCTGTCTATTGCCACTGATGATATGGCAAGTATCTCTTCTACTTTCTTGACTCCCTCCCTCCCACTCCGGACTGCTTTCGCCAGCTCCGCAGTGAGAGAGGATCCTGTTATCTTGGCCTCTCCATTCGGCTTCCGTTTCTATTCTTTTATTCTGAGTCTCTACAGCAACATCCCATTCTTTCAAGTACTCCCTTAACTCCTTAAAGGATTTCGGTCGTGGTCCCCTCAGATCCATCTGTCCTCTCTGACCCCCCTGCTCTATTAAGGGATCCGTTACTGTATCCAATGGGGTACTCCGACCCCTTGGTCCTAGCAACTGCCTTTGGGAATTAATCGTATTGTTCCTACTTTCCATCTCTGCTCTTTCCCTGTCCCAACGTGCCTGTTCCTCCTCCTGTGCTCTCTCTGGGTTGTAGATGGACACTACAGGGCCTATGGTAACAGGTACTTGTAGAGCGTCCGGCAGTTGATACGACCTTGCACACTCCGTTTCCGGCACCTTCTGTACCACAAACCTTCCGACTACTCTCTGTACTGGACTAGGTTGAGGTATCTCCTCGCCTTTCTTAGGTTCCCAATCTGTTATGGGGAGCGGTCTATATTCCCCCTTCCCAGCCCGTCCCCCTGCTGTAGTTCGGGACGTTCGGCTTCTCTGTTGTACGGAGGTGGTCTGTCTGATAATAGCCTATCTATCAGACTATCATCCGTCTCGCTCTCCTCATCCTCCTCTGGAGGTTTCTTTTCTCCCGTAACCTCTAGCACTGGGTACAGCTTGTCTGCGTCTATTCTCTGTACTCTCCACTTTTTAGCCTCATCATCCCATTTAGCATCCTGTACTGCTCTTACCGATCGTCTCACTCTTTCCTGGCGCCTGTTCAGGCTCCGGTCGTACGCCGCCCTGAACCATGCATTGAGGGCTTCGAACTGTGTTGGCCTAGGTAGAGGTCTCGTTGCGAGCATTACCGCTTTCAGCTGATTCAATGCTTCTAACCTAAACGTCCCGTATCTCGGGAACGTCAGTTCCTCATTTCCCTCTGTTATCTTGCTCCACTCGGAGATCCACAGTATCGTGTGTAACCCAACATTCACGGCCATATAATGAGCTGGTGTACCCTCCGGCGGGGCTTCTTCCCCAGCATACGCATTTCCCCTGTCTCTCTTAAAGATCGCCCTTAGACATTTAAAACACTTCATTTTCAAGAATCTACGATTTTCCTTAATTCTCTTCCTTATTTACTTCCCGATGGCGAACCACCAATCTCTGCGCTGCTCTCGCTGATCAGCCTATCCTAGCGCGGTTCTCGCTGACCAGCCTATCCCAGCGCGACTCTACACCAACCAGCCTATCCCAGCGCGGCTCGCTCTGACGTCACTCGTCCCCTTTGCAGCAGTTCCCCTCCTTTCTCAGCTCGTCTCCCGGTCATGCATGCGTCCCATTCATACACCGAAAAATGACTACTTCCGACCAAGCGATCACTTTTCTTGACTGTACGTCCACAGTCTAACTGTAATTGTCACCTCAACCGACGAAACGTCTTTCACAAACGTTCAGACGATCGCCTTAACTGATAGGTTGCTTACACACAGTAAACGTCCGACCAGCGTCCGTTACTCATACACTCACTCTTACGTTCCCCCTATCACGGTCCTACGGGCGATCAATGGTACCTCATGACCCCCTTCACAACGGTAGACAATTACTCTGGATGTCCGATACACCCGAACCACTCAAGCCCTTCTCTGGACTTAAGATTTTCACCGGTTGCGCACGCTCACAACCGTCTCACAATCACGCTACAGGCATTCAACTCCGCTTGACATTACAACACAGGTACAACACAAAACACCGCAATCTGGCAACGCATGACCCTTATACTCACTCTCGACCGACTCTGCTGCTTTTTCTCTCTTGCACCATCAGCACCTTCTTCGGCAGGTAGCTCTTCTTCTGGTCGTCGATGACTAGGGGGCTTGGGGTAATCTAGACCTAACCTAGGTTGCCTTCCTCAAGAAGCCAACCATCTTTCTCTGCTACCAACTGCGGGAAATGAGATTTTGATCTTTTATCTGATCACCTAGATACCTATCTCATTTGTCCCTTTTTGGATCGGTTATTGACTGTCATTGAGTAAAAGGCAAACCCACATAGGTTAAATCAACCCCATAGACTGACGCAACTCTAAAGAACCACTTACAACTGTAAAAGTTTAAAGGTTTATTATAAAACCAAGATCAATTGCAAGTACAAACACCTCAATATAAGGTTCAACAGGTATACAGGTACAAGAAGGAACATGAATTCCCTAAAAACCTCAATCTACTGAAGAAAACAATCAAAACTAATTCTAAAATCAATAAGTTGAATATCATTGACACAAGGTGGATCTGAAGCGTCATTTACAGAAAAAAATGAAACAGGTTAAACTGTCCCTACTCTATGCTAGATGACAACCCTACTCAGCAAGTTCTCTATCTAAAAAGGTGTCAGCCGTTTGACTTCCGAAGAAGCGTAAACTCTCTTAGTCTCAGATGGAAACCTATGTCGCATAGCAGTACCCTTTCTGCCTACCCATCCGCTCTCTAAGGGTCCTCAGGCCATCTGCTCTACCTCCTCCCCGGGGTCCTGTCCCTAATACAAAATCACAGTATGGGTGGAACGCCCCTTTGAGACGCCCACCACGTACACATTTCACGTGGTCCTGCTTCTGTTTTTTTTCCATAGTTTCGTTTCTTTGAATCGTCTGTTAAGTTGACCTTGCTTCCCAGGCGCCGTCTCCATTGTGCTGGTACCCCCATGACATTCCGGTCGACTCCTCCGGACCCGAGCCTATCTCCTCAAACAGAGCTCTATTCATTACATTTGTGATTGGTACCCCCCTCGCACCTGGAAACAGACACTTCGAAACAGGGCCCCAAATTCCAAGCTTCCCTTATCTCACTAGGCCGTAAAACTTCGACCAGCATTGGCAATTTAATTTAACGAGACTTTTGACTCTTGGCTCGCACGTGCAGATCAAAGCTATCCCCCTATCTCTCCAAGCCCACTAAATTAAATGCAGTGGACTGCACTTTGTGAACTCTTACTTCTTTAGCTTAAAATAACATGTTAACACACCACTCTATAATTATACAAAACTCTTCTATAAGATATGGCTTTTAACACACACATATATAAAATAAGCAACTCATTGAATAATATCAAATACATGTTACATGAAAGATACAATGGTACCCTTTCGTTCTTACACAGTGCCATGTGGTCTGCACGTTTCTTCATTTTACATTTCATCTCTTTCTCCATTTAGTAACTGCATACATGAATTCAGTTTAGCACGTTCTAATGTTCCTAAGCATTTTCACACATTTCTACATTAGCCCACTATGTATACGGGCTTTTCTAATTCTAATAAACACTCTAGAGTAAATACAGATACATTTTCTCACTCCTTAAGTTACATAGGCCAATGTTACGCCACAGGCTTGTAAATATGATGCAGATATACGTTTTATTCAAATTGCGCTCTCTCACCTTCAAATGACTAAAAGACATATGTAGAGCTCAAAGATTTCAAGGCCCAGTGTTATAGAATTTGTTGAGAGATGCACTTGAGAGCAGAAACTCATTATCTGTGATTTAGGAAACCCCTTAATACTAAACCATTAATTTTGGACTCAAGGGTGCATTTTGCACAAAGAGAATAGAGTGAAAGTTGAAAGTAAGGAGAGGATAATCCTACCACAGAAAACATTTAGAGAGTAGCCATTCAGGCTCTCTATTTGTGTTCTCTTGCATTTAAAGCTATTTCTTAGTGCAAAATGCAACCTTGCATCTGTTTTGGATACAATGAGCATCTTTCCAGTGAAGTAGTGTGGCACACTGGTTAGAGGCGGCAGACCCGAGAGCAGAGGACGGCCCGGGACCAGGGTTCGATTCCCGGTGCGGCAGGTTTCTGGACCAGGGTCAGCGGACTCGATAATTCTCTCGACTCGGTGCCCACTCTGATCAGCGATCACACTCGGCAACTCTGGGCATTAGCTTGCCTCATCTTCACTAACGGCCCCACCAGACCGCCGGGGATGCCTGGTCTCACCCTGGAGATACCCATTAAGGGACCATCTCTCAGGGAAGCCAGGAAGGGTTTCGCAGAGGTCGAAGCGCCTTGGGACCCTACGGGTAAGTAGTGCGCTATATAAATGCCTATACATTTACATCTATACATTCCACCAAGAAATCGTGCTAAAAGTAGAATGACCCATCTCACATAATTCTGCATAATCTTGCAGAATTCTAAGGTAATTCCACGTGAATACGCTATATGGAACTACACGAGTTACACCCACACCTACATAAAGTGCCAGGGAGTGTCTGCTGTTGGTTAAAGAGGCATGCTTGGATGCCAGACTACTCAGCTTCGGTATTCAGTGTACTGATACGTAATAATGCATCAGAAGGCTTCTAAGCAGAGCTTTGAACACCAGCACTTTCTTTTAAACTATCACTGAAATGAAGGATAGATCTTTATTAAGCAGGTAGAGGGTAAGGGGTATGGATTACATAGGAAGTGACTATCATAATCAAAAGATGTTGCTGTTAATCTCTAAATTGACATCACATCAGTGAAAAGTAAAAGTAGTTTTTCACTGCAGTGAGGTATGTTCAGAGAAGTGGCTACTGCTCCAGTCTTCCTCTGACTTTGTGAAGTCTACTGTAACCCGAGAGAAGGCAAGGCGTTCCATGATCTACCACCTCCATATACCCCAAACTGGTAATTGGTGAACCCGCGCCGCTAACACCTTCCCTCCCTTTGGTCTGCTCAATGGAGAATTTGTGTTGCTGTGCTGTCGCCATCCTCCTCTTCATGCCTGTGGGCCGGTCTGTATAGGCTGCTGAGAGACTGTAGATCTCTGCCAGAGTTAAGAGCTCAGTATATAGGGAGTGAGGGATGGGAAAGTGCGGCAGCGGATGAGACAGTGTTACAGGACATGGGGTATCTTTGAAGTCTTTGGGAGGAGGATACAGGTGGTGAAGATTTGGGACCGTTCCAATACATATGGCATACTTTTGTGGAGGATATTAGGAAAAGGAGAAAGGAAAGGGAAGGGCCGGGTATACATTGCTTGAGAAAAAGAAGCGACGTGAGTGATGTGACCGAGGAGGAAAAAGGCCTTTAATATATATTGCTCCCCATAATTCCTTCCAGTGTCAGTTTAATCCATGGGATCAGTTTACATGAGAGGTGCACTATCGAGATATTATACTCACAATGCTGATGGGGTAGGTTTCAATATTTCAGTTTTCCACTTTGGCCTTCTATTGATTCCATAGACAACTTCTCTCATTGTCTATGATGCAACTAGGAACCTCTCGATGGAAAACTCACAAATTATTGATAAGTGTGCACCAGTAATTTGATATATTTGCCAAATGTCATCTTCTCCAAATTCAGATAATACATGACTGTAATTTTAGACAGGAGCTATATTTGCCACGGATATAGCCTCTCGTGGCCGCGAAGCACGTTAGTTGTCTCTATCATCTAGATTGATTCTCGTGAGATTGATTCATTCTAGTAGATATTTACCAGGTAGAAGCTAATTAAATTGAAACATGTAGGGATTACACTGCTGCTTGATTTGCAACTTTCCTCGAATCTAAGCATAACTCATATTTTTATGGCTTGCCTTTAATTTTTTGTGCTGCCACTGTTTTTCAGACAGGACACTCGATTTTTTAAAGTGATATCATGCACATACAGACAGAAGGAAAAAAGTACATAAGCTATCCATAGCATTCCATCCTATCCATTTGACTAATTTGTGCCCCAATATCCTATCATGCGCAATTCAGATTATGGAAGAAGTTAATGTGGTGTATCACACAACTGCTGTTCCAGTGGCGTGGGCAAGCTTACCACCCACCGTCCAGAACAAAGGATCTGTCTACTATCATCTCTTATTAAATGAGAGGAAGATTTGCATTGCCTTGAATTAATTACCCATAATTCCGGTGACAGCTGAAATGCAAACCTAAACAGTCAATTAGCTCACATTAAACAAAGCAGGACCACAAGTGTGGCTCTGCACAAGCCCCTCCATAAGCTCATTCACTTCTGCATTGTCCATAATTACAGCTTACACTCCATTCCTTGGGATCGTGGCACAAAAATGAATGCGTGAGGCAAGGTGGCTGGTATAATGCGTTTTTAGTTGTCGTATGGAAGCCATGCGTGTTTTCTTTGTGTATTTGTTATTCTTTCTGCAGAATGAACCTTTTCCGACAGTTTCATTTTGGCAAGGTGATTCAAAATGGCGGGTTTTGTGAGGTGATTGGTGTCTGGGAGTGTTGTTAGTGTTTCTTGGCTGAATCTCACTGCAGGAATTGGGCGTGCTCATGAAATACTATTCTTCAAAAGCTTTCACCCCTAAGCTACAACAAGAGACACAAAGTTGAGGCAATACAGCATATCTTCAATAAGCTGGCTCAGATTTTGAAAACTTGATATTCAGAATAATACACGAAAAATAGAGGTTATGTGGGCGAGGGAGTCTGTTTCCTGTCCTGTGAAGCACAGTGCCTGAGGTGTTCCCCAGTCCCCAACCTTCCTTTTCCCATCTATTGATATCCACGGAGTGAGTCAATTTGGTTCTATTAAAACATTTCTGGACTACAGCTTCCGGAGTAAACGGATTTGTATAATGAAAGCCGAGGACATGAAGCTAATTGTCCTGTTGACGTGGAGTCAACTGTTCGCCGCAGTTGCGTCGGATATTGCTTCAGTACGCACTGCTGCTGTTTCCGGGTCACGTGGCCAGCATTTCCCGCCGCAGAGCAGTCAGTCAATCGGGGCGCAAAATTAAACATGTAAATATGTAGAGTAGTAAAGGAGGTTTAGTGCTCATCACTTCCAAGATTAATTACACGTTGTAAGATGAGCTCATTACTCACAGTGCTCCAACTACATTGAGGAAGAAAGCTTGCCTTTGCCCCAGCCGCGGGCCGTGGAGGGAGTTACGGTGGGGCAGGGAGGCGGGGAGGGGGAGGGGCAGGGTGGAGAGGGCTAAAAACCGGCATATGGATAATTACAGGTAAGTAAACAATTTAAATAATAAAACGAATTTCGTAGCGCGCACTGCATCGCACCATGCAATGCAGTGCGCGCTACGAAATTCGTTTTATTATTTAAATTGTTTACTTACCTGTAATTATCCATATGCCGGTTTTTAGCCCTCTCCACCCTGCCCCTCCCCCTCCCCGCCTCCCTGCCCCACCGTAACTCCCTCCACGGCCCGCGGCTGCTTCTAAAACATTGTAATGATTGGCCAATTAATCACAAATGGCACTTCCGCTTTCAGGCCGCGCATGTTTTTTATTGTCTTTCCTTTACTACGAGGACTAGTAACTTTTGGTTGTGTTTATTGAAGTTCTGATCTGGTTTCTGTTATTTTATTTATTGGATTCGTTTTTATATTATTGTAACAATATCAGCGAAGTGTCAGCACAACAGTGCCAGAACAATAGTGTCAACACAGTACCAACAAATTGTCACAATAGCCAAACAATGGAGAAAATAGGTTGGGCACCAAAATAAGAGCCGCACTCATTTGTGTATTGGGCAGTTTAAAAAAAAAGTTTCCCACATTTATAAATTGTAGCAATTCAAAACTATTTTAAGACTTGCTGTCTGGGTGGTTTGTGAGGAGTCTGAGGTTGTAAGCATTTCCGCATACTAGTCTGTCCGGTGGTGAGGACAATGGTGGGGCTGAACAGCGTAGTGCTTCATCTTACTTGTGTTATTGTCTTCTTTTCTTTTCTTTTTGATGCTTGTTTCTCGATTGTTGTCGTCATTCATGTTGATTATAAAACACGCTTGTTTCATGTTGGCACCTTTTCATTTACAGTGGATACCTCCTTGTGTACTTTTTTTACCCCCGTCAATAGTAGTCTGTAGTTCTGCAATCTTCAGAGCCTCTTTTCTTTGGCAGGTCTCTGAAGTGCAGATGTAACGCGTTGGTACTTCGCCAGCTCGTCGCCAAATAAATGTAGTAACGAGGTCCACGCAGGAAGGATGTAATTAAAGATTATTTATTCAAGCAGGTAAAATATTGAATAGTTCCAGATAACAGGTAGTTGAGTTGTGAAGGGGAGCCCCATCAGGAGCAGCCTGTCAGCTGCTCATCCCATGTCCAACTGTCACTTCACCTCTCTGTGTCCCAACATTCCGAGGCACATCATGACTCCAACATTCTTTTGTGCACAGAGCACAGGCACTGGCTGAGCAGGAGGTGTAAAATACATTTCATTACAAATGCAGGATACTACATAGTCTGTCTCTCTCCTTTCCTCTTTCCTGGTTGCACTTTTCCATCTCTATTGTCCTCCTCTGAGCTTTCAGACAGCCGAGGCCTCTAAAAAAGGCATCTTATTAGGATTCATAAATGTGGCTGGCAGGTTGCATGTAATGCTTTGTAGCGGGCATACTTACCGGCTCAAACGTTCTATGATTATTCAGAATTGTGAGCAGCTGATAACACACAGAAATCTGTAAGTGCACTACCATTCTGAGCTATATTGCAAGACTCATCCCTAGAAGTGCTGGAGGCACACGGATAATGTCTGCTCCAGGGGTCGCATGACGAGAAGGGTGCACTGCCCTGTTTTGCAATGCGGCGCGTGTTTAAATAGATGTGTCGAGCGCAGACCAGGGTAGTGCATCGTATAAAAATCCATGCTCTGCACCTCCTAAGCCAGTTTACCAGTGGGTACACTTGACCAGCAGCAAAGGCGGAAAAGATTCATCAGTGATCAGTTTTCCTATTACATTAGTTCTGAGTCTTGTTGCTGTGAACTCCGCCTTTTATTCTTCTAAAGTGAACGAAATAGGCATTGCTGAGCTGGTCACTGGTAAATCATATTCTGTGTAGAAACACATGTAAAAGTAGGTTTGTGTATTTATATGCACCTAACTTTATTTTTTTTAAATTGTGTTGCAAAGGGGGCATCAATTTCAGGGGGGGCAGGACTTAATGTCATGATTTTGCTTGCATCAAATGTGGCAACCCTACTCCTGTCAATTTTAACAGCACCCTCGGAACATTTGCAAGGCTGGGATATCTGTCACATGGCCCTGCAGTGCAGCCAGGTTGTCTTTTTTTAATTATAATGGTGCTGGTATTTTACGAGACAGAATTTAGAGGCAGATCACGTGGGTGAATTGGAGACAACAAAACACAAACAATCAACAGGGGAGTAAGGGTATAAGTGTTCACTCTCTTACCCCTAATAGTACTATTCATAAACAACAGAAGAGTGAAACGAATGAATTGGAGACAACACATTTTTTTCCTTCTACTTAGGTAAAAATCAGACTGGCAATTCTTTCTCCCATAATTACGTTAACAAAAATTACAACTCCGTGAGTGGGTGGAGGGAATTCCCAGCAATATAAATACCTGGGGCCATATTGTATATACAGTGCACCTTCCCTGTTTCCTCCACGGTGCATCTTTGAAAAGGTGCACCAGGCGCAAACAGGGAAAGTGCATCCAATTATGCAGAATGCGCTGCCCCAGGGGACCCTCCTTTTCTCCCCCCCAAGGACTACCTGTAGGAGCCGCACTGAACACTGAACGTGTGTCATCCTTTTGTGGCTCACTTTCAGTAATGCTGCGCAGATGCAGAGATAAAGTGTTTCCCTTATTTGCATGGGGCCACGCCCCCATGCAAATGAGGAAATGTCCTCTCATGAGAGCGCTGGCCCTACATGTGTACCAGCGCTATCAGTATTACAGAAGATGACGCATAACTGTCTGCGGCCCCTTCTGTAATACCATTGTGCCGGGGGCACAATGTATAATAGGGGCCCTGGTGCAACTTCATCAATCAGTTGCACTAGCCCACTGTACCCTGGCCATGGTGCTGACTGCTTTAATAGGGGCAGTGTGGTGACAGGCATTGCTGTCTCAATGGTACGGCTCTTGAAAAATGCAAGCCAAATATGCAGTTCGGTATGTAAGGGCCAGGAAGACTTTCTACTCCAGTGACTGGAAGTCAAAGTCTAGGGGTAAGTCCATCCTTTTAAAATATTTTGTGTGCTGCCAGGCACTGGACAAACTCATTGCAAGTATAGCACTGTTGGTACTCGTATGAATGTAATTTGTGTCACACTCTCTCATACTGGGTTGCTATCTGACGCCAGTATGGGTTTTCTACTCTGATTCTATTGCCAAATTAATAAACATCCTTCTCAGAAGCCATTCACTCAGATTGCACAATCGATGGCTATCGACCATTGGTGGGCAGAGGGCTGCTCTACTTTAGATGACCTATACCTGGCCGGCCACTTCCTCATGTTGCAAGATGCAATTGAGACATTCCTGCTGTGATGAGGGCAATTTCTTCAATATGCCAAAATAGTAGCAACCGCACAAGAGATATGGTCAGGATTCCCTAAAGCCTTGGAGCCCACACATATACTTGTAACACTGTCGTCGATGGCAGGAGGACGGAGACTTATTACACATCTGTACCGTGCTCTCTACATGGATAGACCGCTACATCTCCTTAAGGTTGAGAACATATCGAGCCAGTTGTGTGAGATCCCCATTACACCTGCTGAATGGGTTCGGACACATTGTGGGTACAGGAGATATCCATGAACTTTGGATTTAAATTGCTTCAATATAACTTCATACACCTTACATACCTCTCACCAAAACTCTTGCACACTAATTATCTGACTAGTAACTCCAAATGTACGCATTACAGATATGCCCCACCAGATTTTGTTCATGTCGCGTGGTCCTGCCCTCAAATAATTCCCTATTGGTATGAGATATTGCTTCATTTTCATAGAGCCACTAGCTGGAAACCCCACAGAAAAAAAACTGAGTAGATGTTGTATCATACCCCATCTGACGTTGGTTAAACAATGCATTACTATCTAATGGCTGAGCCCCAGACTCCACCCGTGACCACTGAGTGGCTAAAGGACGTAACAGAATGAGCCAGACGGAAAGCCAATATGAAAAGTGTCGATCAAGACGACAGACTGTCGGATACTTACTCACCTGGGGGCCACGATTGGTCACTTGACTGCAGCCGCTCCTGGTGCCTCTTCTGATCTGAAAATACAATGGACACTGACTCACACAAAATTGAAGACACGTAGTTACGCTCATTGGAGACACTGACCCCTGGGATTGGTGACGAGGATCTGTGGAAAAGGGGATGAAGTGACAATACTATAGACCTTGTGATCCCCGATCAGTGGCAAAGTAGTAGTAATGAGGAGCATCGTATTGAATGCGATGGGGAAGAAAGGGGTTTGTTTTTTGTACATTACAAAAAATAGAAAAAATGGAGAGAAAAAACAGATGTTGTTCCTTTGTTTATTAGGTTAAGAAAATGCTACATTTCTATCGACTTTGATGGCATACAATGTAAATCTTGACACCACAACTGTGCAGCACGGATGCTCCTGCAGGTTCCACGGCGGCAATCAGCAAGGCCAGCATTGCAGCAGTTACACTGGCTACCTATTGCTGCCAGGATACAATTTAAGGCTATGTGCCTGGCACATAAAGCCATGTGGAAGACTGGCCCATCCATCTTACACCCTCTATTAACTCCCTACTTGCCGCCGAGGACTCTACGTTCTAGCTCTCTATATCTGGCCACCACAAAGAAAATAAGGAAGGTGAGATGGGGAGGACGCTCTTATTCATTCACTGCTCCTAAATTGTGGAACTCCCTTCCCAAGCTATGCGGGGGAACAACAACTTGCTGACCTTTTGCTAGCTCTTAAAAACACACCTGTTTAGAATGCTCCCTTAGCGGTGTAGACTGATGTTATTCTGCCTCCTTGTCTTAAGCTCTACGAGGCCTCTGGGTAGTTAGGCGCTATAGAAATACTCTTCATACTCTTCATATCATATCAAAGATGGGAAAAGAAAGGCAAAGAAAAAGGGTGACACAAGGCACTAGAGAGAGTATTGGTCTAATATGGGGGTCAGTCGTTGAAGAGTGGACTTGATTTCCATACTTCCACTAAGGCTTTTGGCACCATTGCTATGCCCCTGTGCCCTTCACTGCGACCCAACTGCGCGATTATGTCCACACTGCTCTACACTATTGTAGTCTCCTGGGGATTGAATATGTAGGCAGATAATCATTTCAGCTTGTTCAGTCAAATAATAATTGAAGAAATTCATTCTAGGCTTCTTTCAATTGACCAGGGTCCCAAGCCACTCAAGTAGACAAGGTCTTGACCTTAAATGTTCATGAACCCAACTTTCGTGTCTCCCTACAACTAAGCTGGTCAGACATTTTAAATAAATTTGCTTTAGAAATTAAGTTCTGTTAAAAATATCTTCTCTGTCTAAGCCTGTGCATTCCATGGAGAAACTCAAACAACCTCTAACCTGACTGAAACTTTCTCAAAAGGCTCCTGGGGCCGTATTACAGAAAGTGCCCAGGGGCGCAAAGAGCATGTGCGCATGCTGTGTGCACCCCCGGGGCACTATGGTATTACAGAAGGGGCCACAGACGCTTGTGATATACCCCTTCTGTAATACTGATAGTGTTGTTGCATGTGTAGCGCCAGGGCTATCCCAAGAGGGCTTTCCCTCATTTGCATTGAGTCATTAACCCCGACAATTGAGGGAATCTCTTTGCCTCCGCTCCAGCGCTGTATTATAGACGGTGACGCAAAGTTGTCAGGAAGCGCACTGAAAATGCACCAGAAAAAGGTGGCGTACTGTCAGTGCGCCCCTGATAGCTGTCCCCTGGAGGAGGAAAGGGGGTCCCATGGACCCCACAGACATGTCCTTCCAGGCAATTGCTGTCACTCACTGCACCCACTGCAAAAGGATCTCTAATCCCTAATCAAAGTGGAAGCGGATTGCCACCTCCACAATGAAACACGAAGCGGCTTTAAAGCAGCTGCTCTGTATTTCACTTGAATTCATTTGCATCTGCCTTGAGGGCAGTTCATTCTCTATAATAGGGCACATGGTGCAAGCAGGAGACGGGCTCCCTATGTGTAATAAGGGCCCTGGACACCTGACGAAATACTAGTATATCTGGTAATAAAGTAGCTTGTGTGGTAAATAATCTTGGTCCCTGTTGATCCAAAAGCCTAATCCTACAAAGTCTAATCCCTGATTCATAGATAACCTTCACAGTTAGAAACATCAGGCCAGAGCCCTGGAAAGACATCGGAATTAATCAAAACAATCTCCTGGTATCACTGCACTTTAACAACTACAAATAAGGTTGCCCCAGAGATAATTAAGCAATACTTCTAAACCTGTAATAATTCAATTAAAGTATTTTTTCATACTTATAAGGACATGGAAATCTCTAGGCTCACAACAATCATCCTGGTACGTTCAAAACCGTTGTGTAACAACCGGCTAGCTTTCTTCACCAACAAAATTGCTTCTGTAAGAGAGGGCATTTCTTTCCCGGTCACTTAGCCTGAAGATCCTAATGCAACATCACCTGTTTATTCTATCCTTTTTGCTGAGTTCTCACCACCCGTTGATGATGATATTAGAATAATGTTGATGTCCTTCAAAAATCCTAATATTCATGAGACGTTTAAAGTGCAAAAGGTATTAGTGAGGGTCGCACTGCATAGGAAATGGTTAACTTCAGACTACTCAGTACCTACCTTTCTCCTGGATCAAGTCCTCAAATAAGCCTATATCACCCCTATCGAAAAGAAGCATTCCGAGGACCAAGGCACACCCGCACCTTGATTTTGTTAGACCTCTGGGCTATGATTGATTAAAAGGTGCTCCTTGGCAGCCTGTCTAATTCCGTTGGCAATCGCAGTATATAGCTATTTTGGTTTAACTCCTATTTATTTTAATCTTTTGTAACAGACTGCCAACAACAATAGTCTTGAAGGGCCTTTGATCAGAAAAAGAGAAAATGTCAAGTAGATTAATACAGGAAAATAATATATGTTGGTGTAATGTTATTAACTGAATTCATCCATCAACCATGTATGCTGAAGAAAGGTGGTGAAGTCTTGACGAAGAGTCTACAGGAAGAAGAATGGATGGAAGCTGCTTTTAGATGCCTTATTTACAGGTCTGAAGAAAGTGTGAGAATAGAGGGAGGAGGTTAAAGGCTATCCAATCTGCTTGAAGAGATGAGATTTAAAATATTTCCTAAATTCGAAAAGGTCAGATTCCTTATATAGATAGAGAGAGCTAGTGAGTTTTTCAGGGACGCGCCCTGCACATGAAATATCTTTTCTCTGACTCCATCTAGTGTGTCGGCCATATTGACAGGGAGTCAAACTTTAGTCATCTGGAGGTAGAAACAACGTACGTATTTCAGAGATCAATAATATAAGACGTCAATGATGAGGTGGATGGATATGAGGTGAGTTTTTAACTTTAGAAGTAGCCAGTGGAGGATCTTCAATGCAGGTTTAGTCATATAATTTCGCGTAAAACAGCCAACAAGCAGAACTGTTCGCCACTAGTCTTTTGGAAATTGTTTTTTTTTTGTGAGCCAAGGATATTTTAACTGTCGATGCGGATGAGTCTTGAGACTGGGCTGGGAAATGTTTTTCTTCCACTAAATATAATCTTCCTCAAAGTATGTAAAACGACCCAATCCTAAATTTCTTTGTTTGTTTGTCCTAACCTGAGCTTTCTCCCCAACACTAACATAGATGCTAACATCAACTCTAGCACGTATGCCTTTTCTTACTCTAACCATCATTTTGACACTAACCTTTCGCTTAATTGTAAACCTTACTCTACTTTGTGCCACTCTTTAATTATAACCTACCCTTCACTTTATTATTCTGCGTTAATTGAGATGTATTTCTGTGATTCTGTTTGAAATGTGTGTCAAGGAAATGTTTTCCTTGAGACATACTGTGAAAAGTGTGGGATGAACTGACAGGATTCCAGCTGGTGTAGAGCTGGTTTTATGTACTAGATACTAGCTAGTCCTATGGAGGTTGTAGGGTGGAGCTTGTTTAGCACCCTGTAGACCACAAGGCAATTGTGTCAATGTCTCCCTTTGGTCTGGTTGTATTTTGATGAAAGTTCAAATCACAGAGCTTCCCAGGGCCCTTTGGAAGAAATCTGTGAACATGTTCCTGAAAGGAACACCTCCCTCTCGATAAAAGTGATTGCTGATCTAGGATCCTTCACCTGAGAGGAGCGACACAGTCATTCACTGTCCCTGTTGTAAAAACGTCCCTGTGATAGGAGCATCTTCCCAAGACCTAGCCCAGGGATACATTTCTTGTAAAAAAAACGCTTTTTAAAAAGGCATTTGATGTAAAATGAAACACTTTTCTCCCTTGGAATCTACTACGAAACAGACATTCTTCTGTTGAGCACGCTAGTGATCATATGAACAACACCACCTCACTTGGTGATGTCTCTACTGTGGTGTGAAACAGTCACAGATCTACTTGTGAGAGACTTTGCTCTTTCAAATCCGCTCTTGCTGAGGACGCCTAATTTGTCTTGATCTCATAACCCGGCCCGGCTCGCCCCTCCCGCTCGAGAGAAGAAGCCCTCTTTAATTGGACAACTGGTTCTCAGTAATGGATCTGTTTGTTACTGCAGTGACACATTCTTGAAATAACATGCATAACATCTCATAAATCCCTTTAAGATGTCTTTAGGGATAGCCCATGCTTTCTACGGTGTACTGGAGGAGACATCCTATAAAGCAGAGGTCTTCAAACTTTTGGATGCCGAGACCCCCCTGTCAACATTTTCAAGCGTAAGGACCCCCTCCTGACAAAAATTTCTAAACCTCTAGGTTATGAGGAAGGTGAGGGCCAAATTATGCGGCAGGCTTCACTAAATTGTGCGAGTAGAAAATGTAAATAATGTTCTGTGATGCTGCGTATTTTGGGATAGCATTGCTTTATTATTTAGAATTTTTTTAACACAGTAATACTGAGGAAAGATTTCACCCCATCAGTACCAGTTTATAACCACAATAAAGCAATTAACATCAAAAAGATGTCTAGTCAACCTCTGTGAAGGGCCTCCCAATCCGCAGGAATACGCGCTGCCACATTAGAAGCTCACCTGGCCATGGCCGGGACAAGCAAGGGTGCATTCAAACCGTGGTGGTCTTGTACAGAGTTAAACAGTTTACCCATGCCCCTTTCCTCTCACCCCCTTCCTTCCATCCCTCTCTTCTCTCCTCTCCCAAGATCCCTCTCTCACATTGCAGGCAGATGGTTATTAGCCCCAGGACACATTTTGGTAACATTAGCGCACTACAAATGAAAATAACAGGCAGAAGCAGGGGATCCACTAGACCCGAACTTTGGGGGGGTGGGGGGGTTAACACTCCCAGCCAGGGCTTGTCCAAGCACTGGTCGCACACAGTGCAACAGTCTTTCCACCTTCTTCATGAATTCCCTCACTTCCACTCACCAACAATACACCTCATCTCTCTATAGCACCTGTCTGACTAACATTTCATTTTTTTATAGCGCTACTCATAGTTTACTCACACTCAGTTCTGTGATGTGCATGGTACATCTTCTTTGTACCAGGCACTTTGACCTTCTGCATGGTGTGGGTGACAAGAGTGCCCATGTGACTGCACGGTGAGCAATGCAACAGTGTGAGAGTATGGTAAAAGGAGTGACTGCAGGGTGAGTGAGGTGACCATATGAATTTGGGTTCGGCTGTAAGTGCAGATTGGGACGAATTAGTGCATGGTTAGTGATGGCCTTGTTTGAGTGAGCTACAGATTGAGTAGTAAGGGGGCACAGGTGAGTGGAGTGTCACATGAGTGCAGGGTGAGAAGTGTGCTCGTGTGACTGCAGGGTGAGGTACAGAGTGAACAATGCAAGCAAATTTGTAGTGCAGAGGGATCACTGTGAGAGCAGGGTGAGCGGGTGAATGTTGTGAGTGCATGGTGGATCAGTGTGAGTGCATGGTGGATCAGTGTGAGTGCAGGGTGAGCTGGTGAATAGTGTGAGTGCATCATGATCAGTGTGAGTGCATGGTGATCAGTGTGAGTGCATTGTGATCGTTGGTAGTGCAGGGTGAACGTGAAAGTGAAGGCGAGAATGAGAAGTGAGTAGTTTGAAAGCAGGGTGCATTCCCAGAAACTTAAAGCGTAGGGTTTCAGATATAAGTTAAACTATTGCTATAATGGCATTAATCAGGGTTCGAGGGTGGAGGAAATAAATAATGTGCTGATCCAGCAACAAACTTCCAGTCTAATGATTAGGGTTACCAGCTCATTATTTTGATGGCCCAGAAATAAGCAGTCACCTACAGCTGTATTTTTTGCACTTATCTGTGAATACTTAGAACAGCAAATATAAATAGAAAGCACTTTTAATTGTGTTCTAGGGATGCCTCAATGATCCATGACTAATAATTAAAGAAAATAAAGACAGAAAAGTCACATCACTAATTAATACATACTTTTTTATTTATAACTCAATTTAGTGTCAAGAGCAGGTCTCTGCAGGATCTTTAAACAACACATAGCAGGCATGTTTCTTTTGGCAATCTAACTTTATATTTCTTTTCATTAAATGCATTCTCACACTACAGCAGTAAGTGTAAAAATACAAATGTAAGGAATAGGCAGAGTGGGGGCCCAGAGACTACTGGAACCATAAAAAACTAAGCTTTGGTAATCAGTTAACAAAGGCATGTAAATATGCTAATGGTCTCTAAAGACCTGTGAAAAATTCGGAGATAAGACTCCAGACACTGCCCAGCCGAGGCCCCAGGAGCGCGAGCTGCACTGCAGCAGCCCGGGCTGAGCCACAGGATGGGGGAGGAGGGGGGCTGGAGCCCTGGAGGCAGAAGTGACACTGTGAAGGCGCGACCCCCTTTGCATCGTTCCATGGCCCCCCTGGGGGTCGCGCCCCACAGTTTGAAGACCCCTGCTATAAAGGGAACGTGCTGACCCTCCCCAATCTCTTAGGAACTCCAAGAACCCAAAACACTTTGGACCAGTGTAGTACCAGCACTCGAATTTAGATGTTCTTTTAAATGGATGAGGACTCAGCAAATGAATTTTTCGCTTTTATTACCTTGATACACAGGAAGTGACCAGGCAAATTAGGCATGGTGATTGCTAGCAAATCAAAGAACATGAGCAGGTTTATTGAACACGAAGCCCACTCCAGCCATGTGGCATAGTCTGAAATGCCTGGATTGGTGATTATATAAACTACTAAGAACTCCAAACAGGAAGAGATGATTGGATTACACAATCTCAGAAGGATTTATTGAGGAATCCAAAAGATTTTTATACTTTTGAAAACTGTAGTGGCAAATTTACTTACAAAGGCATATGAGAGAATTGCAAAAACAATACATCACAGATAACACAACGAGTCTCTACACTATAATAAACACAAACAGATATAGAGACATTTTCTTAGATAAAAATCAGAAAACTACCAATAAAATAGCATTTAAAATTGTCTTGAGTACCAGGAGCTGCAAATCGTTATTTGTAGAACGCATTTGTTTTTTCCAGCAGGCGTCAACAGTTGTTACCTTGCTTCCAGTATTAAACCACCGTAAGTGCGCAATGAGGAAATGTTGGTGGCGAGGAACTAAGGTCTTGTGGCTGGTTTACGTGGAAAGGAAGAATGAAAAATAAAGAAACACAAAATCTGAATCCTTCTATTTCTTCAGTTGTTATGAGTTATAGTGCCCATCAACCATCTAGAGTCAATTGATTGATTTCTCATCTTTATCATTCCTTTCTCCCCTCCCCACCCTTGCAGATTTGCCAAGTGGCTTCCTAGTAAGTATCAGACATAAGTTTAAACAATCTCATCTGTAGGTTTCTACTGATAAGCGACACCCACCTGTGCCCTCCTCTCTACTCTATGTTGTTTTCTCCCTCCTTCCCCCCCAGCCAAGGATGGTCTAAGACCATAGTTCAAGTTTACGCAAAATTAGGCAGAGGTGCAATTCTCAGTAAGAGGTTGCAGCTAAACAACAGGTGGATCAGTTCATGTAGTTACTTAGCCCAAGTCAGTTCTATTGATATATAAAAAATCCGTATAGTTGTCTAGATTTGTTTGTCTTAACAGTTTCTCAGTTCCTGGATGATGTACCTGACTCTACTCAGAAAAGTTTTCAATATGGGTGGCGATGGCTGGTGTGCATGTCAGCATGCACTCTTTGGCGTCTTCTGTGACTTATTTTTGTCTGTGACTGCGATCCCGTTCCTGTCTCTCTTCCGTTCCTGTCTCTCTTCCGTTCCTGTCTCTCTTGCACATACAGCTTCAAGTATCAACTTGGCAGGTGGACTGATGAGGACTTGCCTGCATTCATGAGCTGCAGCCTAAGGGCTGAGCTTCCGTTGTAGGTGTGGCCTTTGGGATTGGTGTCCTGGACTTTTTCGACCTCCATTCTTGTGCAGACTTCCCACTTCGGCAGCAACTAATCCGTCAAGGTTACTCTGCATGCTAGCAGCGGTAATACCAGTCCTCTGACTGTGGAAGCATCTGTTGGCAGGAGATAGCGCAGTTGTATTTCTTCACACAGTTTACCATTAGAACAGCACTTAGGGAGACAGACAACCTCTCTCTGCAGAGGCTGATCCAGGTGAAGCTTCCACTAAATTCTCTTCTTGGATAGTCTTTTTTCTATCTCTCCTCTTACATGACCAGGCATTCTCCTTCCCTCTCTGTGCAGGCATGTTGTTTTTTAAGCGCTAAACAGACTCACAGCTTCACCAGCCGGTTGGAAGCTTCAGATGATGACCCATCACGTCTGGGAGACTGGCTGTCATGCAGAAACCCACCCTGGTTTCACAGCAGCTCTTTGATTTCTCTGGGGCACTCCCTTCCTTGGTGAAGAAGGACTTGTAACTGGAACAAATCAGGATTTTGGTACACACTTTTATACTCATTTTCCAAACAGGGCATGTGGTTTCACAATCTAAGGTCCTTGAACCGTTAAGAAGTGTTTCTCTTTTAAAAGTAATTTTATGATTGCAGTGCAGACACGGCCTTTGTGCAAGACAGGTAATGATGATACTGGTTCCAAGCATAAGTATCCAAAACGTGGACATAATGAAGTATCAAGAACTGCACCTGGCTGTATTCAACATTCTAAAGCAGCAATCAGAGACACACAGAAGGAAAGGCATTGTCTAGGAACTTTCCTACCATTTACATTAGAATCCGTTGATGTCCCCGTGTCAGTCAACATGTACCAAATGGCAGGGCTCAGGAAAATCTCATCCGTAATCTCTGGCCAAAAACCCTGCACATAATTTCTAAGGTTAGCTCTGTTTCAATCCTCCCTCACTTCAATGACTGGTTCTCCAACCTCTGGCCTCAGGAATGCAAGCAACACCTTTCCACTGTTTAGTGGAAACTGAATCCGTTCTCCATCTTATGCTATGGTAAGTCAGAGGTCATCAGAAATGGATTGCACCAGTCCCAACAAACATATCCATCTTCCACATCATTTTCAGTGTCGTGCATGTGCCATACATACACACTTTACAAACACACATGCAATATTCATTCTGAATGTCAGCGTAGGGCTCTGTGGTCTACACTGAAGCAGAACTTTTTTCAAATAGGGCAAGTAGGCCACCCACCTTTGGATTTAGAAACGGGTCTGGTAAGGACTATTAAATTACAAAAATCGGTACACTACCACCAACAATCCAGGACATAACAGTATTCTCATGATATTAAAAAGAGTTTGATTAGCATGAGGACTGGGCCCATCCATGTAAATCAGAATACCAGCATGATCTGCAATTGGGTCACTCAGGGTGGGGCTATACACCTGAATATGTTACTGGGAACATTCCTATCACAACAGATCTCAAGATAGTTCAACATGTTAGGCACATTGTATTCCTTTGTCTCTCCAAAATGCTGCATTTAACTATAAAAAACACAGAGGTGTTAATTTACATGGTATTGTTAGATTGAACAGTAATGGTCTGAAATCTATGTTACTATGTGATATTATACCTGGATGTAGGTATCCTGTGAAAAAAATGAGGAAAAGTGTGTAATCACATCATTATTACACCTTTTCCCTAATTTTCTACCACACAATTACCACTAGTATTTTGCCGCTTACCATCCGGGGATGTATAAAACCACATCACTGGTTTTACCTCAAGACTTCAGTTACAATGACTACAAAACATGGAGTCCTTGGGATAACACAATTTCTTTTCAATTTTCGAAGGAATCTAAATGAGAACTAGAATATTAAAATCCTCTTTAAGTAGTGTTTTTGTCTTCATATTCATTTGCTGTTTTGATTGCGTACCCCTACAGCTCACTTCTTCAGGTGGCAAAGGGATGACATTATAGAACAACGCTCTCTCTTAGACCTTCACGTATGTTTCTGTGTACTATTCTTTGTCCATTTCAAACCAGTTCCCAGGAGCATAGGGTGATGATGGTGCTTCCATTAGAGAGATTACAGACATGTATTTCATGGAGAAAGACAACTGTTGTTTTTTTAGAGGCTGGCATTTCCATCCTAATTATTTAGTTGGTGTCATTTGAGGACCAGCCATCGGGCAGCACACTGCTTAAGTTGTGGAGGGATCAGAAAAGTTATGAAGGGATGAAGAGAGGAATCAATGAAAAGTAACATATACAATCAAAAAGTCAAATGAAAAAGCTGGCCTAACAATACAGGTCAGAGATGGACGCCCACATTTATGGCAACTGCTACATAGCCACCAAGTGGTACTATCAGCATAATCTCCCCTTAAGAGTTGGCTGTCATTATCCAGCAGGTTAAAGCTATTGAAATGTAGGTGAAAATGATGGATTTCTTTACACTCTTTGAAGGTTTACAGATGCATGCATACATGGGACTTGTTAGGAAGCTGGAAGTTTTTTGCTCTGGAAAATATGTTTTTTGCACTTGCAAGTTCTGACCACAGCCAACAAGCATGACCGCAAAGTTGTCCATCTATTGCTTCACAGTAACACATAGGTTCCCCTCATCACAGTCATCGGTTGTTCTAAATACATGAAAATATGGTTTGTCATGTCTAGGGTGGGAGTAGTGATACTGCAGGATTCAAAACACTTTTGGTATATTTTCAGTTGTAGTATAAAAGCAATATGGCCGGGATGCCCGCCACCCCCTCCCAACACCAATCCCCAAGGATGGGAGAAGTCGGACACAGGTTTGAACTTTTGGAAGGCGGAAGGGAGTCACCCTCCTGGCCGTATTTATTAAATTATGAAACAAAATTTAAAACATTAAATAAAAGTTTCATCATTATGTACAATTTTACATTTATTACATTTCGATGAAGACATGTTTTTTGGCTAACCTTAACAGCTCTCTAATACAAAGGTTTCCTAGCTGAGTCTAACATCCTGAAAATGCATACATTCTAAATTAAAATTGTACATCCTAGCATTAAGGGCCAACAGCAAGGTCTTAACCGGTGTCAGATCCCTACTACCAAAATCTCGCCCTCACGGTGTGAGTGGCGCATGCGCAGAGGACTCTACCCTCATTGCCAACTGTAACTTCCGTTGTCGTGGTGGGGGCCCCCTTTCCACTCGACGCCATCTTAAAGGTCGTCTGAGTTCCCGTGTGAGGTATCTGTAGGAAGGACAGCGTGGACTCCCCCCCCATCCCCACACTCTCTATCCGCCATCGCGGATATCCGCCCCCCGGGAAATTAGTAGGAGGGGCATCTAGCCGCCTCCCCCCTGGGAGGGGCCTATGGCCTTCTCCCCCTAGGCGACCCATCCTTAGTGGGTACCGCCTCCCCGTGGAAGGGGCCAATGGCCGCCTCCCCCCGGGCGCTCCCATCCATTCTGGGTGGCGCCCCCCTCTAGGGGCCTTGAAATTACTGCTCACCGATCATGACCTTACCTCCCGACCAAAAAATAAATACGACAGTTGTTCACCTACTAAGGAAAGAAACTTCTGACATAGCCTTGATGCGTCCTCAACTGCTCTCTCCTACAAAGGAAAACATTATCCTAAAGGCAGAAGTCACATCCTTATCTTAGACATTCCTTTACTTTTTCTACAAAAGAAAAAAGGCCTATACATCCATCTCTCAGCAAAACTTTATTAAAACAAACATTGCCATAAGGGGCTGGTGGGTGGGTCAAAATTGCCGCTTGTTCCGTCGAGGGCTCACGAGCAACGAGTGGGTGCAGCCTTCAGAGCACAGGAACAAGAGGACGCTTCTTCGGATTCCCGCTCTATTTATTCTTCTGCGGGAGGGCGTCTACCCTCCTCCGGTACGCCTACTGGGCGTGGTCTTCCGTGTAGGTGTCTAGGACAACCCCTCTTGGGTGGGAAAAGGCGCGCCCCGGCTACGCCACTTCGGCATACCAGCAGAGCCACGCCCCCCGCCCAAAATGGTTTCCTGGGGGATCGGGCACCCAACCATACGTTTGGGGGGACCGAGTGGTCGCCCCTTTCCATATGGCCGGGATGCCCGCCACCCCCTCCCAACACCAATCCCCAAGGATGGGAGAAGTCGGACACAGGTTTGAACTTTTGGAAGGCGGGAGGGAGTCACCCTCCCGGCCGTATTTATTAAAATATGAAACAAAATTTAAAACATTAAATAAAAGTTTCATCATTATGTACAATTTTACATTTATTACATTTCGATGAAGACATGTTCTTTGGCTAACCTTAACAGCTCTCTAATACAAAGGTTTCCTAGCCGAGTCTAACATCCTGAAAATGCATACATTCTAAATTAAAATTGTACATCCTAGCATTAAGGGCCAACGGCAAGGTCTTAACCGGTGTCAGATCCCTACTACCAAAATCTCGCCCTCACGGTGTGAGTGGCGCAGGCGCAGAGGACTCTACCCTCATTGCCAACTGAAACTTCCCTTGTAGTGGTGGGGGCCCCCTTTCCACTCGACGCCATCTTAAAGGTCGTCCGAGTTCCCGTGTGAGGAATCTGTAGGAAGGACAGCGTGGACTCCCCCCCCATCCCCACACTTTCTATCCGCCGTCGCGGATATCCGGCCACCGGGAAATTAGTAGGAGGGCATCTAGCCGCCTCCCCCCTGGGAGGGGCCTATGGACGTCTCCCCCTAGGCGACCCATCCTTAGTGGGTGCCGCCTCCCCGTGGAAGGGGCCAATGGCCGCCTCCCCCCGGGCGCTCCCATCCATTCTGGGTGGCGCCCCCCTCTAGGGACCTTCAAATTACTGCTCACCGATCATGACCTTACCGCCACAGGCCGGATAGTTGACCGACTATCCGGCCCCCCCTACTCCTCCTAAAGGTCATGCTTCCTCAAACCCCTTAGCCACGCTATGAAGTCTCCTATGAGTAAGTCATTCCCCTCCCTGGACAGGTGAACCCCATCATTCAGATACATGTGATCACCCCGAATACACCTGTGAGGAATGCTATGCAACTGCGAAGAGCGGAACAATTTTCCAATTTTATTGTTAACCCTTTTCACTGAATGGTTCAGTGCTGACACCGAAAGACCCCCCCGCCACACCTTCCTTGGGATCATGTGGGACCAGGCAATCGTGCACCCGGGACTCTTTTAGCCAACCAGCTAACAGCCGACAAAATGTGTTCCAATAACACTCGTCTACCCAGAGTCACCAAGTCATTGCCCCCCAGGTGTACTATGACTACAGATGGCGGTGACCTTTGCCGCCCTAATAGACCCTCAAAAAATGATTCGAATTGGTCAAAACAGAGCCCGCCCTTCCCATGGAAGGTCACTCTGTACCCGTATTCCCCAGCTGCGCGAGTCGCGTCACCTGCCTTGAATACGTCCCCGGCGCGCCTCACATACGAGTGGCCCACGACCCATGCCACTCTCTCTCCAGTCGGTGATCCTTGACCGCTGGTCTCCTGGTGCTCGGTCGACTGCAAATTCCGCCCTGCGTGACAGGCTCGCGAAACTGTAATTCAAACAAAAGACAAGAAGCGTGAGTGCATGTCAATTGATCTTTACAACATGTGCAATCGCACATACCTTTTGAAGCAATTCGAGGACCAACGTCCCAACTGTTTTACTTCCTCCGCACTCTGACCCCGGGCTGTAGCCTCAGTAGCAGCCCCTATCCTAAAGGAGTGGGTCCCAAAATCGCACGGTTCCATGCCCGCAGCAGCGATTGCCAGTGCTAGCAACCTCTGGAACTGAAATCTCGTCAGTGGGGTGCCATCCCTGTGCCTCAGCAAAGTCCCCCCCCCATGTATCCACCGTAAGTGCCAAGTATTCCTCTATACACTTTATCGGGCACGTGGGGGACCCTCGCGCGCGCCGCACGATAACTCTATTTCCCATAGCTCCCTGGTCAGTCTTGGACCTGGCTATCGAGATCACCATTGAATCACCCCTAATTTGGACGTGAGCCCTGCACAAGCCTCCCTGAACATATTTCTTGTTCCTCGCGACAAGTTCGCTCACCCACATAGCCCCATGGAATGCCAATGCGAAAGCTGCCCGGAACAGAACTGCTTCAAAATGGGAGGAGCACGTCTTGTCCAGTTTCGCTACGAGTCTAAGCCAATCGGGCGCCTCGCATCTTGCTTACGACCCTCAAGGCGCTGCCAGCCGCGAAGGGCTTTCTTAACCAAAAAGGAACCCGTCGGGTCTTGTATGCCATGTACCTGTGCCATGAATGAAATGGCAGCCCTATGCAATGTTCCCTCTAATTTTTTTCCTCTGTGTGCGGCAGTGTAGGGGCTCTGTGCACTTCAGCCGTGGCTATGTGCGCCAGGAACCACACCGCGCATATGTGCAGTGCCAAATATCACTACAAACGTTTGCTTAAAACCCTAGCAGCCCAGCTCTGTTGAGAAAATACATTTTATTCCTCTCTCTGATGGAACATTTCCTATACATTGATTTACACACTATGATTCAGTGTCTCAGTGTAATGTGTATGCGAGGTAAAGTGCTTAACACCTTACACTGGTATGAGTGGCGCTATTAAACAAAATAAATATGAAAGAGAGAGGGGTTTTGGAGACTTGAGGGTCCCTGTTAAAGGTTGGTAATGAGAGTATCCGTGGTTGAGGTGGTCATTGGGGCGCCAACAAACATGGTCACAGCAGGGCCGCCAGCACTAAAACCGGCCCTGTTCAAATGGCACTAATAATTACAGTGAAATTATAAAAACATCCCACATTGCAATTTGAAACCTTCTTTTCTTAATGTGGTTGGGCTGCGGGTGATTATGTGCATTTGTTAAGGTTTTCATGTGAAACTTTAACAAATGCACAGGGACATCTTAAGGATTTTGAGTGCCAGGGCCAAACTTATTTCCGGGACCCCTGATTTGTAAATGTAAAGGTGGGGTAATTGTAAAGCGCCCTGTTACTCTAACCGTGTGACCTGGCGCTGCAGACCGCTGGGGAACCCGTCCTGGTTTTCCCTGTGAGATGGTCCCTTTATGGATATCTCCAGGGTGAAACCAGGCATCCCCGGTGTCTGTGGGGGGCCGTTGTAGAGATGAGGCAAGCTTAATGCCCAGAGTTACCAAGTGTGTTCCCTGGTTAGAGTAGGCACTGAGGCGAGAATTATCGAGTCCGTTGACCCCTGGTCCACGACCCTGCCGCGTCGGGAATTGAACCCTGGTTCCGGGCCGTTCTCTGCTTACAGGTCTGCTGCCTCTAACCAGTGAGCCACACCTCTCAACCCTGAACAGCTTTGGATTTATGATCCAATTCCAGCTATTTGTATGTGCTTTTTGGCCAGGTCACCGACACTGCAGAGGCACACTGGTCCAAATTCTAAATGTGCTTCCATGTAATATTCAGAGATAGTTGGATGTAAGTAAGTAAGTAAACTGAGCTTATAAAGCGCATGGTTATGCTGACCGGTGTGTCCCCGCCCTGTAGTACCTCCCTTGCCATCATATATCCCATTCCCCCGGACAAACCTCTCTGGCCTACCCCCTAGGGAATAAGTAGGTTTTCAGCTCTTTACGAAAAGCCAGCTCTGAGGTTTCCAACTGAAGCGTCCGAGGTAATCTGTTTCATTGTTGTGCAGTCAGAAAGCGAAACAAGAGCCCTCCCATTCTTGCTCTTCTGATCTTAGGGACCTTA
This sequence comes from Lissotriton vulgaris, assembly GCF_964263255.1. NCBI lineage: Eukaryota > Metazoa > Chordata > Amphibia > Caudata > Salamandridae > Lissotriton > Lissotriton vulgaris. The sequence continues at coordinate 661,753,009 of NC_141693.1, forward strand.
ACCTGTCCCGTCCGCTAGATCTCAATTGCCGGGTCGGATTGTATAGGGTTAGCAGGTTCTGGGGATAACGGGCCCTTTCCCCTGTGTGATCAGATGACTCACACATAGGGCTTTGAACTGCATCCGTTCTTTCACTGGCAGCCAGTGTAGTGTCTCCAGAGCTTTCTTAGAGGGAGCTCTGTTTGGCAGCACCAACACCAGGTGAGCTGCCGCATTCTGTATGCACTGAAGCCTCTGGATTCACCTCACATTTGCTCCAAAATAGAGGGCATTACCATAGTCCAGCCTCGAGTGACCAAGGCATGGACTAAGGATTTTCTAGCTGCTTATCCAGAGTCTTCCTGAGGCCCTCATCTAGTGTGGTACTCGAACCAGGTTTTAGAGTTAATCCATACCCCCAGATTCCTGACTTGTTCACTGGGTGAGGATAGAGGGCCAAGCCTCTGAGGCCACCAAGCTGAAGTCCATACTGACTGCGCCTTCCCAACAATCAGCACCTCAGTTTTATCACCGTTCAATCTGAGACAGTTGCTAGCCATCCAGACCGCCAGTTCTTGTATTCAAGAGGTGAAATTACTGGCTGCACTCTCAGCTGGATGTGCCAAAGCCACAACCAGCTGGGTGTCGTCTGCATATGCCACAACTTCCACCCCATATTTATCGGTAATCTCTGCCACTGGCGCCATATAAAGATTAAAGATGAAAAAGGGTCGGGCTAAGGCTGGACCCTTGAGGGACCCCTTGCTTCAGGCCGTTTGACCCTCATCTATGTGTCTACGTAGAGTCTCCGTGGAGAAGAGCAGAGCTGACTCCGTCAAATGGAGTGCATGGAACAGTATGGGCTGTCAGTTGTTGATTAACAGCCTTCTCCGCAATCTTGGCGAAGTAGGGTAAAAGCGAGATGGGGCGCAGGTTGTTTAACTGCTCCATACTGATGTTCGGCTTTCTTTTCAAAGGGAGCACCACTGCCTCCTTCCATGTTTTTGGCACCCTACCTGAGCTAAAAGAGAGTTCTAACAAGTGTCTGATATATGGCTCCAAAGTCTCAGTGCTACCCCTATAAACTTTAGCCGGCGCAGGGTCTTTAGGCAAGCCAGATTTAATAATAGTCGCTATCTTGCTCAGCGTGTCCCAAGCCGGGTCCCTAAAGGCCACCAGACAGTCTGTGTATTTAAAATTGTAACATAGCCTGAAGGAAAAGGAGAGGAGATTAGTGAGAAATAGGATTTAGTGGCAGAGAAAGGGGGAGAGAGGAACAAAGTAAAAAAAAAGTCAGGGCGCAAAGATGGGAAATGGGGAAGGGGTAAAGAAGAAATTAGTAAGAGAGGGACAGAAAGAAAGGCAGCCAGAGGTTTTGGAGAACTGGGAGGGAGAACGGATATAAGGAAAACCGGTAAGAGAGAAAGCAAAGAACGGGCAGTTAGAGGGAAATGGAGACAAGAATGGGATGGGGAGAAGGGGAAAGTGGGTAAACGTGGAGCGGGATTGATATGAGGAAGAAGAAAAAAGAAAAGAAGGAGACGGCGAGAGCAGCTGGTTTCGCCATCTTGTTGTTTCTAAATGCTTGCTCTATGTAACCGTGCTCACCTGAACAAACTAAGAAGGGTGGAAGGTTGGTTAGGCCTTGCCAAGATTTTTAATCTTGCCAAGATCCAGGTCTGAGCAGATGGCAGCTGCAAGTTTGTAAATGACTGATCCATCTGTCAGGAGTATTCTCTTCACTAACACTTGCTTCCCTTCTCTTTTTGAAACTCAGGGGTAGCAACATTGTTGTGGTGCCACCAGGGCTTTAAGTTGAAGCCTTTTCAATATTACACAAAGGCCATAGTTGCTGCTTATTTATCTTATGCAACTAACAACCATTGACAAAGCCAATAGTCCTTACTTGTAGGTATGATTTATTTATTTTAAGAGTTTTATATAACGAGAAATAGACCTGACACATTGGGTATCAGAGCGCTTTACATGAGCACCAGTTTTGTTACGGAACACATTTTTGTTAGGCATGGGTAGATGAAGTTTGCTCATAAACGTTGTTGAGACTCGAACCCGGTTCCCCAGCTTCGAAGTCGACCGCTCTAGTCATAAGGCTACATCCTCTCCGCCCTAGCAGTCTAAAGACAGTTTGACCAAGATATCTTCACGTGAACATTTTACTAATTTTTAAGACATCAAAAGCTCAATCGAAACAGCAAAAAAAGGCACAATGTTAAGAGCAATTCCATATAAGGGTCAGAGAAATTCATTCATATGGGAGCACTCCCAGGGAAAAAAGATTATACTGTCTCCCTGCAGATCACCAAGGGCCCGATCTACTAATCAATTCTCATAAGCAACTGCATTTTATTACCGACTCTGATTGGGTCATACTCTCGAAAGCCCCGTAACAAGACACACTTGTGATAAAAAGCTGTCTATCGTGCTCCACACACACACAAACATTACAGAGTTATTTCACCAATGTTGGTCCCGGTTGGCAAGGTCTATGCTTTGCTAAAACAAATTCTTGAAACATGAGCCAAGATACACAAATATTACGAGTGGGCTCTTACGTAAATTACAGGAGACAGAACACCAGGGGGCATATTTACAATTACCGGCGCATCCCTGCATATCAGAAGGGATGTGCCAGTAATTGATCGCCGCAGCTCCGCCACCCTGGATGCGCCTCATTTACAATGAGGCGCACCATGGGGCTAAACAGCACAGATGTGTCACGCATCTGTGCTGTAAATGCGGCGCAATGCTGGAGTTACGTCGCAAGCGCGACGCAGCTCCAGAAATGCTCTGGGGGGCCCTATCTTGTGAATGCTGCGTCAATCCTTATGCCTGCTTCATGCAGGCGCAGGGTTTTGACGCAGCATGGGGCCCAAAGTGACTGAGTGAAATCTTGTAGATTTCACTCAGCCACTTTTAGGAGGCGTTCCTGCGCCGAAACGCCCCCCCCCGCGCAGAAACGCCTACTTCTGGCGCAGGGCTTTACAACATGACGCATCTCCCAGATGCGTCATGTTGTAAATACCCTGCACCATGGCGCATCTTTTGCGCCGCCGCTGCATCAGAAAAGTGACGCAACGGCGGCGTAAAACAGGCGCAAGGGGCTTGTAAATCTGCCCCCAAGTTGTTTTCCCGTTCTTTCACAACAGGTTGATCAACAGGCAGTGGGAGGAGCAGAAACAATTAACACGTGGAACTGAGTGTAGTAGGCAAATGTATTACTGTCAATGGAATTCGAGGCAAATCTGACTATCAGCATTAATGATAAAATATAACTTGAACCTCTTCCCAGCCCTTTGTTGTTAACAAGTAACATTTCAACAAGTGCATGGTGAGAAAATTGTAAACGAAAGAATGCAGCTTGTTGGTTACCTGTACAAATTATTAACTTTTAATTCTTCTATGGGAAGCATGATGCACAAGATTAATACAGGCACGCTGATCTGTGGCCCATTAATTGGTGCTTATCACCTGTCCATGATATCTGAGAGAAAAGCCAAGAGCCAAACTGGGTAAGAAAGCAGCACCGATAGGCTGGTCTTCGCTGGCATGCTGTCCTGTGAGCCCATATGTGCATAATGTTACTTGTAAGATGTATCTGAATGCAATGACAGAAACAGTAGAATACGAGTAGGGTGGCACGCTACGCAAAACACAGAAAGGTATGACTCACCCCTCAGCTGCGCTCTATTAAGTCGAGAAATGCAGCAACTCTACAAACACAGCGTGTGCTTTTCACGTCGTGTTTGTAGAGTTGCCGCATTTCTTTTCTTAACAGAGCTAGGCTGCGGGGTGATTGTGGGGCTTTGTTAAAGATTTCAGGTTAATCACCGGCGTCCGTCTGGTGCTGTAATTAACCTAAAACTTTAACAAAGCCCCACTATCACCCCGCAGCCTAGCTCTGTTAAGAAAAGAAATGCAGCAACTTTACAAACACGACGTGAAAAGCACACGCTGTGTTTGTAGAGTTGCTGCATTTCTCGACTTAATAGAGCGCAGCTGAGGGGTGATGGGCACATTATTTGCTTTTGTTTAAAGTGTTCATGTTAATTGCAGCTCGTGAGGGCGCTGCAATTAACATGAAGACATTAAACAAAAGCAAACATAAAGAAACACCCGGTTTTCGCGCTGCTCGCTTTTTAAAAGCAGCAGCGCGAATGTTGTTGATTGAAGTGCCGTGTTGTGCGCGCTCCTCAGACAGCACTGCGTGCTTCATTATAAAGACATGAGCGCGCGCGCACGTTGTTGGGAACAGTGGCCCTATGTCTACTGGCCGTTGCCGCTGATCGGCCTTCTCTGTGCAGCTCTACCAGGAACCCCAGGAAGGATTCCTCCTGACCCCAGCTTTGTCTCCCTGTTGGGCCCAAAAATGTGCAGTAGGAACGAAACGCTCCTTCGTATGCCTTCCTTGTCCTGGGGGCTAAGCTTGCTGCCACGAGGTCTTGTAATCCGGGGCACCGATTAGCCATAGCGCCTCGGGAATGGTGCCGCCACTAGGTCCGCTGTGGGTAGCTAGCCCCTGAACGCCTGCATATGTGAACGAGAGAGTGCATCAGCTGCATGCATGATTCAGTACGCCTGGCACATGTTTCGCCCTGAACTGTACATTCAATCTCATGCAAAGTAGTACAATTTCTTTCAACAATCTCAAGATCCACTTGCAGCGGGCTGCCTGCTGGTTAATGCACTCGACCACAGTCATATTATCAGACCAAAACACCACTGAGCGGTCCCTGAAGTCGCCTGGCCATGCCAGCAGAGCAACGCAAATGGGGAATAACTCCAAGAACCCAATGTTACCTGTGAGACTGCTGGAGTGCCACACACGTCGGCCATACTTGCGCCGACCATCGGTTGCCAAAAATGGCGCCAAATCCCACGCTCCCAGCTGAGTCAGTCCACAGACCAAGTTCGTCTGAAGACGCAGGTGGCTTGTTCCACACAACTCGACCGTTGAAGTCTGCCAGAAATGCCAACCAAATGCGCATATCCTGGCGAACCTCCGCCGACAGTCTTGTACGGTGGTGTCCCTCCTTGAGACCCACCATAGCTTGTGCAATAGAGCGTGAGAAGGGGCGGGCCATTGGCATCACCCTCAAGGCAAAGTTAAGCTGACCCACTGTTTGCTGTAACTGGTGCAGGGTCACTTTCTCCTTGCCCAGGCATTGTATCAGGGAAGCCCTGAATTTGGCTACCTTTTCCACCGGTAAACGGAAACATCCTTCCACCGAGTCAAGCTCAATTCCAAGAAACTCCAGTGAAGTAGATGGTCTGACCGTCTTACCTGGTGCCAGTGGGACTCCGAACTCCCGCATAAGGATGCAGAAGTCACGTAGCGCCTGCGCACAACTCGTATCGCCGGCTGCACCCAAAAACAGAAAGTCATCTAAATAGTGCATCACATGCTTATGGCCAGTGGCCTCAGTGAATACCCACTGTAGAAAACAGCTGAACATTTCGAAATAAGCACAAGAAATGGAGCAACCCATCGGCATGAATTTATCCATATAATAACTCCCCTGAAATGCAAAACCTAGCAAGCGCTGATCCTGTGGGTGTACCGGGAGCAACCGGAACGCCGACTCGATATCTGATTTCGCCATCAGCGCCCCGGGACCCAGGCGATTTAACATGGCCACAGCATCATCGAACGATGCGTACCGTACTGAACAAACTTCCGGGTCAATGGCTTCGTTCACCGAGGAACCCCTTGGGGCGGATAAGTTATGAATAAGTCTAAATTCCCCAGGGTCTTTCTTCGGGACAACCCCTAAAGGGGAACATATGAACTCCGCCACCGGCGGGCGATGAAAAGGCCCTGCCACCCGCCCCAAGCTGACTTCTTTTGCAATTTTCTTTGCTGCAACGCTTGGGTTGTGTTGGACAGATATCTGGTTTTTACAAAAGGAGTCCCCCCGAAAATCCCCCGCCGGGATGTGGAAGCCATGTAAGAATCCCTTCCTCAACACCCCAGCGGATACATGATCAGGGTATTTGTTCAACCAAGGAGTCAGAGCCATGATATCAACAGGTATAGGCAATCGGTTACAAAGTCTTACCTCACTCTTGCTTAGACCCCCCTTTTCCTCCCGTCCCGCTGTTTTTAGATCTACAGCTACTCTCCGGGTGTGAGGAGTTCCCACAGCCCCCACACGCATGCCTGAACCTACATGTTCCCTGTGGTCTGTTACAGTTGCCTCTATTGAAGCCCCAACAAACCCCACCCTTGCCGCCATTCCCGCCGGTCTTGGGCTGATAGTCCCCACCGGCGCCCGCTCGAAAGGGCACCACGGGCTTTTGTCCGATGAACCCCGACCCGCTCCCGCTCGGCGAGGACGTACCTGTCACCCCTGGCAAGAGCTGCTTGTGCCATGACACCGATTCGAGGCAATCCCAAGTCAAAGTAGCATCAAACTCTTTCGCTTTCCGAAATTTCATATCATAACCTTTCCATTCATCCCCCTCATACATGGAATACAAATCCATAATCCGATTCTGATAGCAAGTCAACTCGGTCATCAGTTCAGGCTTGCGTTCCCCCATGACTGCAATAAATATGGAAAAGGCCTTAACCCAGTTCGTTACTGTCTCATCAACCCTGAATTCCGCCATCTTGGCGCGCCATACACTCGGATGCCATAAATCTTTCTGGGACTTTGCATATTCCATCTCGCGATGGTCAGTCAATAATGAAAACATGTTAACGTATTTGTCCCCCCATATTAGTTCTTTTGTGGCCATAGGGATGTGCTGTGCCACCCTTTCCCGCCTCGAGGGTAATGAACCCTCCCCCGCCATTGGCAATTCGTGCTTACCAGGTTCGGCCGTTGTTTCTGCCGCCTTTTCCCATCCAACTGCAGTTCCTCCTGGCACCACCTGTGGGGGAACAAGAGGAACATTCGCCGTTGCGGCCTCTCTCGACTGCCACAATTGCTCGATTATTAATCTGGCCTCCTCGGCCGGGTCTCCTGCGGCCACTGCCCCCCTGCTTTCTTCTTGAGCCATGGCAACACCGCCGCTAACTGGATGGCCAATTCGGGAGGCATCTCCTCATCATTAGCGGGAGTAATTACAACCGGGATCGGCAAACCTATATCTGGGTTTGGTACCGGGATGTCCGCCGGCGTGACTGGGGCGACTGGGGGTACCTCAGGAACCGGGACCTCCCCAGAAACCGCCCTCCTCTTGACACGCTTCCCCCTACCCTCGGGGACGACTCCCGGCAAGGCCGGGCCTATTACCTTCTTAGGACGACCTGAGTTGCTCAGGGCCGCCAACTGTTTCTTAACCTCCGACAAACCTCGACCGATCGATTGAACTTTTCCGAGCTTTCGGTCCATGCCAGCCATTCGGTTCGACAACAGGCGTAATGCCTTCTCCATCTCGGAGCCCTTTCCTGCTTTCTTGCCAGCCATGGTTTCGAGTAATCTGCTCTTAGTCGATCAACGAGGTCCTGGATCCTTCGTACTCCAAATAACTGAAAGAGAAACAACAAGATTAGAAGTTTTCAAAATTGCCGCTTGTTCCGTCGAGGGCTCACGAGCAACGAGTGGGTGCAGCCTTCAGAGCACAGGAACAAGAGGACGCTTCTTCGGATTCCCGCTCTATTTATTCTTCTGCGGGAGGGCGTGTACCCTCCTCCGGTACGCCTACTGGGCGTGGTCTTCCGTGTAGGTGTCTAGGACAACCCCTCTTGGGCGGGAAAAGGCGCGCCCCGGCTACGCCACTTCGTGCATACCAGCCGAGCCACGCCCCCCGCCCAAAATGGTTTCCCGGGAGCATCGGGGCACCCAACCATACGTTCGGGGGGACCGAGTGGTCGCCCCTTTCCATTCTGATTTGGCGAGAAAAAGAAAATGGCATCATGGTTTGATTTTCCTAATCGCTGACCAATTTCATAATTCCATGTAAAATATTTGTCCATTTCTCTCCCAATCTGTCTTGCTTAACATCATGTGGCACAACATTGTTTGGCATCTCTAACTTTGATATGTAAACATACTGAGAAGGTGGCCACAGAAAGACTTCCTGAAAGTCTTGCAATGAGTTACTGTTCAAGTAGGGAGATAGTGAGGGAAGATGTAAGAATGAAGTGTTCTGAGACAGGTAAAGACAGCGGACTGAGCTGTTAGCTGTGCCTTGTATTTATCTGTACAAAGAGACTGCACCGTATTGATGATCTAGCCAAGTAGAGAGGACACAGCAAATAATAATGGGGCTCATAGCAAATGATTGAGCAGGGGTACCTACACCTCAACGTTTTAGTAAATGCATCAAATAATACCGCCACTGGTTATATGGCCCACTGATTGTCGACTTGCAGTGTTGTTGGTGAGCTACCATTTGAAATACCTTTCAGTTTGCATGAAACATTGCAGCTTCATAATAACGACAGAGAAGCTGTAATATCAACCATGAAAGTATATATAAGCACATTTCCAAACATAAGTAAGCAAATATAGCAAAGATTTAGGAACTATATCAACACACCAACACATTAAGATGTTCCAGTATTTTAAATTTCAGTATAATAAAGAACAATATAGTAACCATCACTATATAGAGGAAACAGATTAACCAGATCAGATGTTCCATAAGGAAACCTCCCCTACCTATTCTAAGCTTTTAAGTAAGCAGGGGAATTTCTAAAGAAGAAGCATTGAAGGTGTCAGCATGGTTTCGATCATCAGTAGAAGTTTAAAGGAAGAAAAAGTGTGTTGAGCATGAAGGTTTCCCCACAAAAAAATAGCAGGGAGAGAGATTTGCTCTCAAAGTCAGGATAACGTCTACTGTAATATAGCCTTAAAGCCGCCGTAGCGGGCTATACCCGCTATTAAAGGCCCGCTCCAGTGTTAAAGGCCCGAGCTGAGGGCGAAGGCCTTTAACAAGGGAGCAGGACTTTAATAACCGGTATAGCCCAGCTACGAAGGGCTTTAAGGCTATTAGAACATTCTGCCACTAGAGGCAAGCTAAGTTAAATCAAAATCTAAATTAGTGCGCATTACAGTATTATTAACCATTGTCAACTTAAGCGATCATTAGTGGGACGTACGGACAGGAATGACCCAGCATGTCGAGTAGATCACTGGGTGATGGGGGCTAGAGGATACTCAGGAGCATTATATTCAGGGCCGGACTGAGAACCAAAACCGGCCCTGGCAATGTGCTTGGCCGCCCCCCCGCCCCAATCGGGGGGGGGTTTGAGGTGCAGCCGAGCGCTTTGCTAGGCCCGGTTTTCGGCTGATTTTGTTGCAGGGCCTGCAAAAACGGCCCAGTAACAAAATCGGCCCCCAGGGGCTCAAAACCGCCCCCACCCTTGCGGCGCACCAGGGGATAGCCCGGTGCCCACTATGGCCAGTCCGGGCCTGATTATATTGGAGGGCAGGGAAAGAAAGTATGCTGCCACACACAAAGACAGTGCTGGATGTGTGGATAAGGGCTAACAATTCCTAGGGTGGGACAAAAGACTGACAAAAAGAACCCCGCTATGGGATAGTGATATGTTAAGAGAGGTGGGCAAACTGCAGGGTTTTAGGAAATGGAAATTAATAGATATAGTACACCTAGGAGACGTATGGAGGGACCAGGTGATAATCTCATTCATAGACCTACAAAGAGAATGCCAGCTAGCAGAGACAGAAAGATATCGCTACCTGCAATTGGGACATGCAGTGCGCAGACACGTCAGAGAAGGGGAACAACTCCCTGAATACAGCCCACTAGAAGACCCGCTTATATTGGACCCAGTCCCAGAGAAGGCACTATCCTGCACACTTAGAAAGAGTATCAATAATTCCCCGGACCTACTGGGGACTTTATATGAGGCATGGAAGTCAGAAGTTGGTTTGCTGGAGGACAACGACTGGGCGGAGGCCATACAAAGCCCTAGAGAAGTAGCAATCACGCCAAGATTCTGACTCGTTTTGTTAAGAATTCTCCATAGGTCGTACTCCTCCAGTACGCTTATGTACAAGTTAGTACGCACTCTCACAGAGGGTTGCCAGCAGGGCTGTGAACAGAAGGGTGACTTTTGTTGCATAGTTTGGGAACGTCCTACTATACAACAATTCTGGGGGAGAGTAATGTGGTTGTTGTCCGATGTGATTGGACAGACAGCCCCTATGGAGGCCAGACAGCACATTATGTGTGTTTCGGGGGATCAGACATGCCTGAAATATAAAAGTATTTGGCTGCTGGTGGCGGCAATGGTGGCCAAAAGGAACATTGCCAGGGCATGAGGAGCTACTCAACCCCTGACGATAGCTCAATAGAAAATGGACATGGATTGGCGCTGTGCATCTGAGAAGACAATATATGAGAGATGGGGTTGCCCCAAAAAGTGGGGAAAAGTGTGGAACCAATGGGAAACATACAGCAATCCTTGGGGAGGTTAGGTCACCAAGACTGGGGGGTGGGGTCAGACATGGGAAGCTAGAAGGGATGACTCTTGATCTGTTGGGATTGTCGTAATAAAGATTGTAGACTGTGATGCAAGGGGGATGCATATGTATTGCCAATCATTGGTTAAAGTACTGCTGTACATTATCACTGACGTATGTTTAACAAAAAGAATTTTAAAAAACTAATTAGTGGGACATAAATATGCAGTACATATGTTTGCATTAGTTTATTCATCAGCCTAATACAACTATAAGTGAACTCTCAACTATTAAATGACTACATTCTACTAATTTATTTCAGTGTTTCACAGAAAATAATGTACTTACATAAATGCTTGAGTATATGGGTTTCATATAAATGCACATACATGATGTATATATGTTGGAGCCTGAAATGATGTTGCTCCACAAAGGTACATTCCAAATCACTTACTTGTTAGGTTCTTTACTCAGTGTGCTGCCTTCCTATTCACTGCCCTAACCTGCCTGGATAGTCCTCACACTGGAGGGAGGCTGTTCACTTGCCATCTTACTAAAACACATACTTAGTTACTGCTATTGTGAAGCAAGGGGCACCACGAGGAAAAGCCTGGTGAGGGCTGGATAGGAGGACTGTGATGAATAAAGATGAACTAGGAACAATTAAGATTCCCGGTGAACAATGTGGATGTTATATCCTCATATGATTTTCTCATCGTGGTGGTAACATGTGAGGATTACCAAGAAGTCAAACCTCACAACCTACACGGAAACTGCACAAAAGCCAGGTTACTGCAACACAATGAAGATATATTAATAAACAGCAATTCAGTGCTGCAGGGCTAATAGTCCACCATCTCCAAAGGAAAGCAAGAGCCCACATCCCAAATACAACAGGCGGAATCTCTCTGGCAGCTGAAGAAGGATAGATAAATATAGAGGTATATTCATGACAAAGGAGGGACAGTGGCAGAAGTGAAAGCAGGAGGCCACAATCTGTATTCAAAGAAAGCACACCAAATGTTCAGAAGAGAAATATACAATGTAAACAATAAACAAGCAAGCTGAAACAGTCCACAAATTAAAAAAAACTTTGAAGCACTATCTACACAGACGACAAAGATAAACATGAGGTAAATTGGCCATGAAATCAAGGGGAGATGTTTTGTCTGTGACCAGGAAGGTAGATGATGTGGTAACATATAGGAGAGAGTCAAGTTTGGGAAATGACTCTCAGGCAAAAGGGCAAGCACAAGTTACTGGGCCCCCAAATGCAAGGGTGTAGATTCAGGAGAGAGTTTATGTATTCTTGGCTTAGTAGTTAGGTCTGAGGGCCCTGTGTCCAGTTTGCTATCTCTGCGTCGGTTTTTCTCATCACAAGTAAAGAATGAATGCGAAAACAGTGACATTTGATGTACAAAGATATATATATATATATATATATATATATATATATATATATATATATATATATATATATATATATATATATATATATATATATATATCCAACAGTCCTGTTCCGCCAATGGAGGGCGGAATCAATCCAGGTGCAGAACTCAATCAAATCTCACTTTTGCAGCGTAATTCGTTTTCAAAGAAGAAGATCAAACTCCGCAAATAGGTAGCAGAGTAGAGTATTTTATTCAGAAAAATAAAGGACAAATGTCCAACCGACGACGCGTTTCACTCCTCAAGGGAGCTTGCTCACATAACGCGCGCAGGTAGAACAGACAAATTTATACTAAACATAATAGTGGGACAATTCAAAAAAGTGTGCACCGCCTCGCAGTGAAAGTGTTAAAAATAAATGACAGACCAATATATAAATGGTGCAATACAAACAGGCGCCATTGTTAAATGGCAATGTTAACACACCCATCTGGTGGCTGAATTTCAAAATGTAAATCCAAACAACCTCCAATCAATACCGACTTCCGTACTTGTCGAAATTGTGTGATCTAAGCAAATATTTTATTTTACAGAGCCTCCTTTTTCTTTATTATCACATATGAGTGCCCTTTTAAATTGCTGAGTACTTGAGTTCAGGATGTGTGTTATGCAAACACTTATTAGGTTTGATTTAATATACTATAATGTTGCTCCATCTATGTTACTCTTAGAATCTAGGCCATGTTTAGGGTTTACATGACTACTGACTTCCCTCCTAGTATTCTCATGGCATTGTTGTTAGGTGGGGAGCCATGAATGTTTCTAAAAACTATCACTTTTATTAAATGATTGTCTATGCAGTGATATAACGTAATTTACTATGGCAGAAAGCTTTCACATGGTAAAGAAATACACTTTTTGAATTTTGAAGAGATTGTTTCATATTTTTTTATTATATTTGTTGCATTATATACATGCCAAACATTTTAATGGCGTGGTTCGTGCACAGATCCTTGGAGGCATGGCAACCCAATGGCTCAGCTCTCGCTCAGCTCCTTCTATTAATTTGCCTGCACACCCTCTATTGGCTACTCAGGCCTAGTACATGGGGTAATCAGTCACTAGATAAAATGATTTGTAAAAGGGGAGGACTAGAAACATGAAGCCCTGCCCACATGCACCAATCTGAGAACTCTGCTATAAAAAGCCTTAATGGTAGACACTAAGAAGAGTTCATGCAGTGATAATACATTTAACCTAAGTGATCTTTGTATAAGGAACTCCAGGGCTTTGTTTCTACATAGTCATGAGTTCCCAGGGAGAAGTAGATCTTTAATGGGTGCAAATACACTACTTTTTGGAATTCACACACAGTGTCAGCAGCAGGCGTAGCAAGCTGCAGCAGTCTCGAATTTCTAGGCATCCTACTGGAAATCAAACACCCAAAAGGTGATGGTTGGTTGCAAACCAGTGGCAATTGCTCAGGGTAGCATTCCAACCCATTGTTTTTCACACACCATCCTTCTCTTATCAGAGGCCGATCCATGCAAATGAGTACTCACTCCATACCTCATGGACACAGTCCATCCCTAACCATGGTCGTCTCACCCTTCCACCCTGCAGCCTACTGCTTTTTTAGTTGGGAAAATTGAGATTCACACACCCTGAATAAACACCCCTGCCCAAATGTTTCAATTGGGTCTGTTTAAAAATGTTGTCTTTAGGCTTCCACAGTGTTGTGCTCAAAACAGAACACTAAGTACTACCCTTTGGTACTTGACCATCAGGATAGTGAGACAGACTAGTCAAACTCTTTATAAGGGAGTTGATGAGAGCATGATATTAAAAACGTATTGATTCAAGGAATAACAATTGTTAAAAACAATGTTAAGACAGTACTTTGTCTTAGTTTAAAAAAAACAAATGTATATTCTAGACACGCAGCGTAATACTGCACAGAGAAATATGGCAGTGCCAACGACTAGTTATAAATGTGTAGGGAAGTAGCAGGTAATGTTTCACAATGAACTTGCAGTAAAACATTGTTCTGCCTATTGACTTTGATTGTGAGGTCTACCCAAACTGAGGGTGTCATTGAGCCCTCTTTGATGAGTTTGTGTCTTTCTAACCCCATTCATGCTCAATTCGTTTGAAGGCTTTTACCTTATAACCAATGTGATGTGGATCTGTTCACATGCACACTGCTTTTGCTGTCACTCTGTTCTATCCTGGCCTAACATTTCCCTGTGTGCACCTCAATGGACTTGCAAAGGAACTGCGCTGGATCTAGGAGCTATCATGGTTAGGTTAAGAAGCAGCCAAAGGCACAATTAAGCCACCAGCCAAAACAAAGAGGAGAGCTCTCCCTGGTAGTTAGTTCAATGGAGAGGATCCACATGCAGGTGAGGTGGTAGTCGCTACCGATTAGAGTTGTCCCCTGGATCCAAGACTCCTTAGGGTGACAAACTGTACCATTGTAATAAATTGTATTATTATTTGAGGTGGGTGACTATCCCACCTCGTGCTATCCTCGCAATCCTTGTCAGGGTGAACCTTCAAAGTCACTAAATTAACCTCAGCTCAACTGCCTGGTAGCTTTGGCAACCTAGAGGCAACGTGTAAAGTATTTATGGAGCACCAAAACAGTAATAAAAAAGTCACAATGCAAAACACTAAACTAAATTAAAAAGTAGAGTGAAGTCTAATGAACAAAAGGACACCAAATGACAAAAGTCATATAAGGGGAAGCAGAGAGCTTGATTTCTTTAAGTAGGATTAGTGCCAAGAATTATATAGTGTCAAGTCAAAGGTCAGGGTAGAGCAAGACCTAGGTGCAATTTGAGGCTGATTATGATGGAGCACAGGTTGGATACCAATAGCGGTCGGTGGTGGGAGTGCTGCCGGGCGGTGACGTGGGGGGGGGGGGGGTAGTAAAATACAGAATACGGCGAAATACAGGTAAGTAAACATATAAATAAATAAACACGAATTTCGTTGCGTGCACTGCCTCACATTTGGCGATGCAGTGTGCGCAACAACATTTGTTTTATTTATTTATATGTTTACTTATCTGTATTTGGCCGTATTGCGTAGTTTACTACCCCCACCCTGCCCTTCCCCCGCCCCAAATCACCGCCGGCAGCACTCCCACTGCCGACCCCTACTGCTGGATACACCAAACAGGTTCATCCTGGTCAATGATTTTACCTTCTGACTTAGTCCTTTAAGTCTCAGTCCCGACAGGAGTACACTTCTAAAGCCCCCAGGACGTCAAGGGAACTACTTAGAGACGAACAAAGTGTCAGGCAGAGACCAACAGATATACTATATATACACTATAAATAGTCAAAAAGAGAAGAAGGAAAGAAACCAGATCGGAAAAGTGCTGTCACTCATAGGACAGTAGAGCTAATGCAATGGCCGAGGCACTGAGCTTTCATCCATGATAACATTTAGCATGGGGCAATGGGTCAGTCACTTCAAACATTGGTGCTGTTGCTGTAAGATGGATGACACTCCAGTGCCAAGACTGCTGGGTCTTTCCTTCAGTTTTCCTCTCATTTCTTTCCTTCTCATCTTTTTATTTTCTTTATTTTTAGAGCCTACTGTGTTCCCCAGACAGTACTAACAGGCTGCTTGCTTTCCATCATTTCTTTAGTGGGGCGCTGTATCACATGTGGCCACAGCCGCTAGGCCAGGCCACCCTTAGAGAATGATACTGTCCATAGTTTTACCGTTTTTCCATTGCAAGATGGCCGGCACGTGTTCAAAAAATTGCAGCAATGTTGAACTTCAAAACAATGAAACGCCATACAACACGGCGACCTTTTCTATGTTTCATTTTGTTATTGCAAACATATGTATGTATGTATGTATGTATGTGTGTTCTTATATAGCGCTCGATGTTACCCTTGGGCATCTCGGCGCTTGCCTTGGGAACCCGTCCTGGTTTTTCCCTGTGGGATCACCCATGCTGGGCATCCCCAAGGTGAAAGCCAGGCATCCCGCCGCGGGGGGGCCGTTGTGGAGATTAAGCAAGCTTTTTGCCCAGAGCTGCATAGTGTGAACTTGTGCTTAGAGTGGGCACCGAAGCGAGAATTATCGAGTCCGTGGACAATTGGGTTCAGGACCCTGCCACGTCGGGAATCGAGCACTGGTCCCGGGTCTGACCTCAGCTTCAGGGTATGCCTCCTCTAACCAGTGAGCCACACTTCTCCACCATATCCCTCCTATGTTTAGGCAAAAGCATGTTTTCTTTTTCTTTTTTAACTTTTTTTATTTATCTTGCATATGTTGTGAGGTTATGTGTAAGTTGAATGAAAGAAAGGATGTGTCAGTGAGTCAGGAGTGGATGAATGGATACGAGTGTTAAGATGACTGACAGTGTGCGTGCATGATGACTTATCAAACGCCTAAACCTATCTTTCACTGACAAAGACACTTTCATTTGAAAGCCAGATCTTTTGACGTTGTCAGTGCATGTATATTGCTTAGTTCAATGGAGCACGTGTTTAGCCAACTGAAGTTGTATGTGTAAAATTTAGCTTCTGGAATTTTACAGGGAAATTGATGCATACATGACAAATAGACCCAATTCAGGCAGGAGACTTTTTTAAAAAGTTGTATATAGCGCGAACTCGACCGGAAGGTGTCAGAGCGCTTTACATGAGCACCAGTTATGTTACAAACAGACACATTCATTTTTGTTAGGCACAGGGAGATTAAGTGATTTGCCCAGAGTCACAGGATGTTGAGCATCCCTGCTTAGACTCGACCCCCCTTCTCCAGCTTCAAAGCCGACCACTCTTAAACCAAAAAAATGGCTGTATTTTAGCTTTCCGATGCCTAAAATCGCCTCGTCTTCAGTGTTAGCCAATGGGGAAAATAAAGGTTTTCAATGTTTCTTTCTCAGTCGCCTCCTTTACTGATTCAAAATGTTAAACGCATGCTGATGGTTGAGTGGTACTCCAGTTCGGTGGAGAGGATGTCTGATTGGCACAGATTGTTATGGGATAAAAGGACATTGAGACTCGGGAAGGAAGGGGGGCACTGTTGCCCTGTCTTTCAAAGGTTTCGCTGTTGAAGGAAATCAGCGTATGGAACGTAGGTACTTGGGTTTGTCTGTGCCATACAATGCTGTTTGGTTTTCTAAGCCTTGTAATGTCCAGTTGACTTGTCTTGCTAAGCCCTGTAACTTTTACTCTAATTCCCAGAGATGACGTGGAGCCTTTAGGATTTATGTAGTTTTTTTAGGGATGTTCCCAGAATAATTGCTGGCTAATTGCTGTTGGTGAATAGTAGCACCTACGCTATGAGTTCAGTGGCACTCAAAGACTTTGGTTGACAACATTCTGAGGTATAATTTCACCTTACAAATCCAATGGCGTTTTACCAATCAATTGACTCCTGATATAATAATTGGTAAGCCCAAACATACTTTCTAGTGGGGTGTCAGCACTGCATGAGGAGGGAAATGGGGTTGGCTCAGAGCCCAGGGCATAGATTCAGGGGGGTGTTTGGGATGTTACACACCCTTTATAAATGCATCTTTCATAAAGGTTTGGCTGAAGGTGTTTTCAGTCGGGTATTGTTAGGTGTCTGTTGGGTTTCACCAGGAATGTTTATATATACACAGACATAAATTCACACACGCTCTCTCTCCCTGTTTTGAAATTCCTCAACAATGTTGGTTATTTTACAAAATATTGGGCCATATGTAGGTATATATATGGCATTTACCGAATCGTATATACCGAATTTTACCGATTTGGTATTTACAATTCGGTAAATGCCATGTAGGTAATAATTCTTAAACAATTACCGAATCGGTAATAATCGGTAATTACCGAATCGGTATTTACCGATTCGGTAATTGCCATTGATTCCTATGGGCCCTGAGGCCCATAGGAATCAATGGCAATTACCGAATCGGTAAATACCGATTCGGTAAATTTACCGATTTGTCAAGGGGGACAGGGTGTCACTTTGACACCCTGTTGCACCCCTGATTCTGGCTTGTGTGCCATGTGACAGACATACATGCGCTTAGGGCATGTATGTGTGCCACATGGCACAGGTGTACATGCACAGATGTGCATGTACACAGAAATTCGTTATTTACCATGCCATTGTATTTCATGGTAAATACCGAATTTCTCAGGGCCTGAGCCACCTACATCCCAAATTAGTGATTCTGCACATTTACCGAATCGGTAATTTACAGATTCGGTAAATTTTCCCATTCGGTAAATATACAGATTCGCTAAATTTCAGGCCCCCTACATCTGGAAATACAAATACCGGTCGGTAACGGACGAAATCGTCCGTTACTGACCGGTATTTGTCCACCTACATATGCCCATTGTGTTTTGGCTCACCTAGCGCCGCTTCCAGTCTGCGTTCCTCTCCCCTCCACTGCCTCTTAGGCCCATTCCATGCACCCTGCTTGTCCAACAATGTATTTTAACATTATATGCCAGCCTGATTGTTGGAAAATCTGAAACATACGACCCCCCTTCCCCCCCCCCCCCCCCCCCAATGTTACTGGCCAAGCTACGCCCCTCGCTTGGAGTCTACGTATTGTGTGTGTTTGTTTCTTTTTATTGAAACTAAATACTTTAGACCAGAGCCTCCACTGGTTTCCCTACCTCCCTGAGGCAGAAACTGCAGTCAATGCCAAATGCAAATGCTTGTTTGTGGACCTGCACACTTAGGCATGGAAGAGGTGTGGCGCAGCGGCCAGGGCACCTGACTCCGGACCACGGGGTTCACAATTCGATCCCCGGTGCCGGTGGCAGGTTAGTCCAGCACCATGTGACTCAGGGCAATAGCTCGCTTAAGTTTCCGACAGCGCCTTGACACCCTGCGGTAATTGAGTACTTTACAAATACTGGATTTCATTTCATTTCAGGATTGATGATGCATTTTTTCCATGGCACTTTCTCCTCATAAGTGGTGTCAGCTGCATCAATTTGGTTATCTGTATGCATGCATCCACTTTTGGTGAAAAGCAGCCATCGAGTGGAAGTGTTCCTTAAGTTCTCAAAGGTATGACGTATTCACCCCCATCACATTTGTTGGCTTGAACTGCTTCCATTATAATTTTGTATTAGTATTTTCTAGTCAAGAGCACAGTGCCGATTGCATGCAATAAGGTAATTAGGGAGGCATTTAAAACCTGTTATGGCAGTAAGTGGCACTGCAGAGGGCACTTACCACTGTGAAGAAGATGGCAGTTGACTGGTTTCCAACAGCTGTAAGTCATGAGAGGAGGCTGGAATGAGTTTTCTCTGGGAGTGTCACGGGGGGGGGGGGGTAGCATAGTTAGTTTGGTAAACACTCACATACCTGGAACTTTGCCAGTGTTCAGAGACATTGTCAGTGCCTTTTGAGGTCGAGCCTGGGCCTGGCATGTGCTGCTCTGCAAGCCATGCTGTGTTGGAATATGGAAAAGAAGTCCTGCCCACTCTCCGCCCATATTTGTCATTAGCTTGAGTCATTGTCCTTCGTAAATGCTGGCTTCTGATTAGTACATAGGCTTGTTAGTCCCTCCTTAGTACTGCCTTGTCTTCAATCGTATCCTCCCATGAGGACAGGCCCATTTACTTCGGTTGTTACATGATGAGTATTTTTTAGTCTGTAGGCACTATTTTTTCTAAATGGTTTCTACTACTGCAGGCGCAACATGCTTTCCGGCGAAACATTCACCACGCAATGCATGCTTTCACTTTCTAAGCAGCCCGGGACCATTACGGCTGCTTCTTTGAAAAAGCCTCGCGTTTACAAGAGTTTGAGCTAAAGGCATTGTACTTTGCCTTTTATTTATGTGCTAATTATCAAAACATATAAATAAAAGGCATTGTCATTTATAATGCCAATAGTTTAAACTCTAGCAAATGTGAGACCTATTGCATTGCAAATGCTTGTTTAACACCTGTTGTACTACTATACCTATGCCTAGTTCGAATAGTTGTAAGATGCAATGGGTGTGGAAATGTGTCTCACAGGTCTCTATATTTTACCATGATTTAGAGAAATAAATAGCACGTCGCGCTGACATCATTTCAGTGAAACCGAAACCACTTTCTACATGCTCAGGGGGCTAGCTCAGCCCCCTGAGCAGGTAGAAAGTCTGGAGAGGTATCATTTGATAGGGGAGAATCTCCCCTTTCCAATGGTTCCCTGTTTCGGGATCAAGCAGGGATCCACCCACTAGGCACCGGGAGGTGGGAGCTGCCCCTTGGGCAAGGGCCTTTGCTCCCCCATAATAATTAGGGTGAATTCAGTCTTTCTGCCCAACCCTGGGGAAAGATGGGAGCAGTAGCCTCCAATCTGACCCCTCGGGGGCAGAAAGCCCATTAGAAACCAGGGATTTATTTTCAAATGTAAATTAAGGATGGGGGCTGCCCAATATGGGCATGCCAACGCCCCCACCCCTCACAAAATTAAAGTATTTCAGCCCCCCCATGGGGGGCAGAAAGCACACTAGACGCCAGTTTTTTTCCCCACCCAACCAAGTGAGGTACCATTTTTATTAGGAGACTTAGGGGAATGCTGGGTGGGTGGAAGTTTGTGGATCCTCGCAGTTTCCAAAACCTTCTATCACAGAAATGTGAGGAAAATTTGTTTTTTGAAAAGTTTGAGGTTCGCAAGGGATTCTGGGTAAGAGAACATGGTGAGAGCCACACAAGTCACCCCATCTTGGATTCCTCTTTCTGTATAGTTTTAAAAAATGTATAGGTTTGCTAGGTTTCCCCAGGTGCCGGCAGAGCTAGGGTTCAAAATCTACAACTCAGCACTTTGCCAAGAAAGGGTCAGTTTTCACAATAAAAATGTGGTGTGGCCAAGTTGCGTTTTGGGCCATTTCCTGTTGCGGGCACTAGGCCTACCCACACAAGTGAGGTATCACTTTTATCAGAGAACTTTGGGGGATGCAAGGTGGGTGTAATTCTGTGGATCCACACATATTTCTGAGCTTTCCATCACAGAAATGTGAGGAACATGAGTTTTTTTAAACAAAGTTTGAGGTTTGCAAGGGATTCTGGGTCCGAGACCTGGTGAGAGCCACACAAGTACCCCATCCTGGATTTCTCCGAGTGTCTAGTTTTAAAAAATATATAGGTTTGCTAGGTTTCCCTAGGTGTCGGCAGAGCTAGGGTTCAAAATCTATAGCTAGGCATTTTGCCAAGAAAGGGTACATTTTCTTTGTTCAATGTGGTGTGTCCAAGTTGCGTTTTGGTCCATTTCCTGTCGCGGGCACTAGACCTACCCACACAAGTGAGGTATCATTTTTATCGGAAGACTTTGCGGAATGCGGGGTGTGTGGAACTTTGTGGATCCATGCAGATTCCAGAATTGTCCATCACAGAAATGTGAGGAAAATGTTTTGTTTTTTTACAAAGTTTGAGGTTTGGAAGGGCTTCTGGGTAAAAGAACCTGGTGAGAGGTGGAGAAGTCACCTCATCCTGGATTCCTCTGGGTGCCTAGGTTTAAAAAATGCATAGGTTTGCTAGGTTTCCCCAAGTACCGGCAGAGCTAGGGTTCAAATTCTACAGCTAGGCACTTTGCCAAGAAAGGGTCAGTTTTCACTGTAAAAATGTGGTGTGTCCATGTTGCGTTTTGGGTCATTTTCTGCCGCGGGCACTAGGCCTACCCACACAAGTGAGGTATCATTTCTATCAGACGACTTCGGGAAATGCGGGGTGGGTGGAATTTTGTAGATCCACATAGATTCCAGAACTCTCCATCACAGAAATGTGAGGAAAATCTTTTTTTTTTACAAAGTTTTAGGTTTGCAAGGGATTCTGGGTACGAGAACCTGGTGAGAGCCACACACGTCAGCCTATCCTGGATTCCCCTGGGTGTCTAGTTTAAAAAAATGTATAGGTTTGCTAGGTTTCCCTTGGTGCCGGTAGTGCTAGGGTTAAAAATCTACAGCTAGGCTTTTTGGAAAAAAGGGTCAGTTTTCAATGTAAAATTGGGGTGTGTCCACGTTGCGTTTGCGCCGTTTCCTGTCCTGTCGCGGACGCTAGACCTACCCACACAAGTAGGGTACCATCAGGAGACTTAGGGGAACACAGACTTGTAGAACAACTGTTATTACCTATTGACTTTCGATGCATTTCTGCCTTCCAAATGTATGATAATGTGTAAAAAAGAAATCACTTAGAAAATATGCTATACTTCACATGTTAGTATGGGTACCCACAATTTTGGAGATGTGCAAATAGCTGCTGTTTCTAAACTCTATATTTTTCCAATTTCAGAAATTCATAGGTGTCTTTCGTACCGATTTTTCACTGTTTATATTTTCCCAAATAAATTGCTATATACCCGGTACACAATAAAAAACCATTGCCCGACGCTGCTCAGTTATTGGCTTTGGGTTCGTCGGGGTCTGGATGAACCTACCTATATTTCCTCACAACCACAAGGGTCCAGTGGAAGTAACGGTATATTGCTTTAAGATATCTGTCATACTTAAAAGAAGTTACAGGTGAATACGTTGGCACAAATGGCTGTTTCTTTCAACTCATTTTCAATTTTTCCTATTTCCAACTGTTAGTTTCCTTGACAGATCTACAGAAATGATCATCCCTTGCTGAATTCAAGAAGTGTATCTACTTTTATGAAATGTATAGCTTTACAGGATCCATATTGCTTTCATACCCATTTCTACCATTAACTGGAAGGAGGTTGAAAGCACAAAAAATAGCAAAAATAGGCCATGTCCCAATAAAATGCCAAAACTGTTTAAACCATTTTGGTTATCTGACAAAAGTCAGTCTGTCCATGAAAAGATGTGATTTCAGCACCACAAATCCTTTGTTGATACCATTTGCAGGGGGAAAAAAAACAGACACTTTAATCTTCAGGACTTTTTTCCAATTTATCCCCGCCCCCCCAAAAAATATGGTTATATTTTGACTAATTTCTGGGTCTCCTCCCAGGGAATCAACAAACGCTGGGTACCTTTACAATCCCTATGATGTTGGAAGAAAAGGACACAAATTTGGCGTGGATACCTTATGTGGTCATAAAGTTACAGAGACCTAAGCGCGAACTACCCCAAATAGCCAAAAAAAAGGGGCTCATTAAAATCTTAGGTAAGAGTTCCCAGCTTTTAATTCTATATATTTTGAATAAACCACTAAAACGTATTTTACAGTTTTGCTGATTCATGACTTGTTAACTTTCATTTGCCCTCCTGGGGCCGTATTACAGACTGCGCCTGCGCTAATTGTCGCTTTGCGCCAGATTACGCTTGTATTTATGTGGGTTAGCGTCTGTGTGCTAATACAATATGTGCACAGACGCAAACACACCTAAACACAGAGTTCAAAGTCTGCGCCAACATCACAGCGCATTACAGACCGATCCTCTGTAATGCTATCACAGCGACAATTAGCGCCAGTGCAGTCATCTGTAATACACGCCCTGGTCTTAAACTGATTCCAATCTGCTCTCCCTCACAGGTGTTTTTTTATTAACTTTATTTTCAAGCTATAAATAATTTTCTTCCTAACATACAGTGATCTTTTGCACTTAAGAGTATTGTCATTAATATACCTCCCTCTCTGTCTTGGATGATTCTGTGAAATTATTTCATGAAAAAGATGCAAACACGCATTCACATACTCTCCTAGCAGTGACATTTAAAAGGTTTTCAGCTCACGGCTTCATGTTTGTTTCTGGTTTTCTGCGTCTACTCTCTAATCTCAAGAGCTTCCAGAAAGCTCTTAAATATGAGCCCTGCGCTGCTACTTTGGTACAGTTAGCACCTCGTTCCAGTCCGCAAGAGTCTCCAGATGCAGGCTCTAAAAGCCACGAAACCATGATTACATTGTATTTCCTTCTTTTGAAGTCTCAAAAATGCTTGAGTACCACCAATATCAACTAGTGTCTGTCACACAACGGCTCTCAGTTGTTTACTTGTGGTGAGCTGAGGAACGTCAGGAATCACGTAGTCAGCTTAGTGCACTTCCCTTGCTGTTGGGTGCACTAGCATGTGTGTGCTCGCAATGCCCAACGCTCGCAAAGCATTTCTGACGGTGATGAAGAAAACAAATGTGTGAGATTGAAATGTGCGCCAACCAATGAACTGAGGAAGCATTGTTCCTATCACTCCCACTTATCAGTGACGGTTCCTCCGCTATGGCGGAGGACCATCGCCACACTACTTTTGAGCAGGGCACAGTAAAGGAAACAAAAAATGATAATTTTGAGTTATCATGTTATGTTTCCTTTGCAGGCGGGTGGAGGGGTGGACGGACTGCTCTGCTCTCGGAGCAGGGCAAAGGAGGAGTGGTTTGCCCACTCCTAAGTATGCAATGACTTTTTGGTCTGCCATCTCGGGCCGCCAAATCCAGTCATGTGCATTTTCCCCGTTTTCAATGCAGGCTGCATTACAGCCTACATGGAGAACATGCCCAGCCCCCCATTCCCTGGTTGAGCGTCGGACCAGGACGCTCAAAACCAATCACAACGCTGCATTGCAGTGTTATGATACAACGCTGCATTGCAGCATTGTGATTGGTCAAGGGAGCCTGGCTGGTGGCTTCCTGTCCCATGAAGAGAGCAGGAGCAGAGATGTGGGACCCGGAGGCAAGGTAAGTGTGTGTGTGGGTGTATATATGTATATATCATGTGATCAAGGCCTCTTGCAGGCTGAAACGTGTCATGGCAGTCAAAACTGGTCCACAAATAAAGAAATAATTTTTGCACTGATATTGGGTCTGCTTCGTCAGTATACTGAAGGCTACAGTGGTGAAAATCTACAAAAAAAAAAAAAAAATATATATATATATATATATATATATATATATATATATATATATATATATATATATATATATATATATATACATACACACACACACACTGATGGCGTGCTTCTGCCTCTTGAAACGGCGGGCACTCAACGGGGTTCGCCAGCCCCTAAATATTAAACAACACTCCTGGTCTGCTTTTCCTTTTTCACGAAAACAACGAGAGTCGAGGCCCCAATGCAGTTAACAGTCCTTCAGGTTTATTTGGCACAAGAAAAACCCCACGCGTTTCGAGATCAGCCGATCTCTTGCTCAGGGGTGGAGCTTAGGTGTACCGCCATTCTTTTAAAGTGTAAATTACCGTGTTACACACTCACATGTGATCTATAGACATAGACGAGTTATTTTCATTGCTACAATGTCCTCATGATCATGAATCAACATTTTAAATTCATTCAAAATTAATTCATCGCATTTTTATCATGCTTAAATGATTAATGGAACTGGATACAAATTATAGTTATGGTACCCGAAAAAACAACAACATTCATTTAGCCCCAGTGGGCTCAAGGCTAATGTTGGTTCACGCCTACTTTCATTGGTAGCATCGCGTAATGCTTCTCATTATCCACAGTGCCTCTGATGTCCAAATCTCGCCCATGTGGGCAAATGTCCTCTTATATGGAACAATGATTCACACAATGCCGTACAGTTAAGTCCCAATATTATGCCCCAGTGGGCAAGTCAATGTATCCATTATTATTATCCTTCCAGTTCCTGCAATTTAAGAAAGACATTGCTACTTTAGCAAAATTACCTATGTCAGATCCATGATTCTTAAGTTAAAATCATGTTAAAATTAGAAGAATACAGTTACAGAGCAAACAGCAGCTACTTGATACACCTTTGTGCGAGGATTTCAATTCTGTAGGTCGATAACTAATTCTTCCCTCAGATTATGTCCCACGGGTTGCATTGTGTTATACATAATGATATATTTTGATTCCAGCTTCCTTAGTTCCAGCCATCTGTTCCCTCCTCTCTTCCTGTTCTCTACACAATCCAGTACATAAAATTTCATAAGATTTGGATTCTTATTGTGTTCCTCCGCAAAGTGTCTAGCCACTGACCAAGAACATGAGAGAGGTTGAAACGCGTCTTTTTGTTTGACAATAAACCCGTATATTTTTACCCCACAACTGGAGTACCCCGTCTTTTCTCACATGCACAAGCGGGGATTATCTTCTGTCTATATATATATATATATATATATATATATATATATATATATATGTGTATATATATATATACATATATATATATATATATGTATTTCCATTGCACAACCCCTGCCGCACCACCTGCGAGTCATGCCGGCCGCCACTGCCCAGTTTTGGTTTGCACCGCTTTAGATTGTGGACACTGAGTCTGTTGATCACTGCCTCTGCCCTCTGAGCAACCCCCTCTCTGTTTACCAGCCAATGATGCCATGTAGCTCCTGTGCTGAAAGGGCATAATCAGATAGATACCTACCTTTTAATGGTCCGGGGAGCATCGACTACTATAAGAAGGAAATCAATGACACTTGTGCTGAAAATGGGATAAAACAAATGTAATAGAAACCTAGATTTCAGGATAGAAAAGTCACAGGTTTTTACCCAAATTCTGAAATTAAAAAAGTAGGCAGGATTACTCTAGCGTCCTACAGACAATTTTTCATAGAGTGCTGCAATGACCTTCTTGTTTGTTCTTGATTGATTCCTCGCCTCCAATAGATGGACTGCATGGATAGAGACTTTTGAAGATTTCATGGATGCAAGAGATGAAAAAGATTAAATAAAGATCAGAAAGTAGCTCAGAAGATGGCTGGTGAAGGGGTGAAAGAAGCCATGAAAAAGATACCACAAGAAGGGGAAGTGACGTTAGGTGCAAATCAAAACACCCTTGAATGTCAAATTTAATCAAGTGCCAAATGTGGATTGTGAAAGATACATATTCAGCCAGGAACACCAGAGACCAGGTGAAGCCATCAATGAGTTTGTTGAGAGACTGAATGTTCTGGTGAAGCACTGCAAATGAAATTAATTTAATAATGAGGACGCTATCTGCCTCAGAGTAATCAATGGATGTGTGTCAGGTTCCTTTTGACGACGAATGCTGAAAGGAACACTGAGTCTAGAACAAGTCCTCAAGGCTCCCCAAGCTGAACAGTGTTCTGATCTTTAAGCGACTGACATGGAGGCAGCCAAAGTGTCCGACATGAGCATGAAAAGTAAGCCAAGGTACCATGCTGAGGGACACAAGGTGATTTCTCAGCAGAAAAAGAAAACGTGTCACTGATATGGACTGTCATTTCCATACAAAGGTAAATGTCCCGCCATTGGACAGATATGCATCAGCTGTGTAAAGCGAACCATTTCATGTCGACATGCGAGGCGAAGAGAAAAGCAAGTGTGCCACATCGTGAAGACAAAATGGCTGACTGAACGCTACCTCAGCAACATTCTACGCACTCCCGCAAGGCTAAGCGGTCACACCAACTGAGCCAAACCAACACAAAATGAAGTTGATTGTCGTCTACATCATTGACAAAGAGTTCCTCTGTATCAGTGTCCAGTGAACTGTGACAACTGTGCAATGTCGATGTTGACTTCAAAAAGGCATGCACATGTGGGACTAGTTGAATGTGAGGGAAAATCGACATACAAAAGCACCAAAAACATTCAATCATGGGGGCAAGGCCAGCAGCATGGCCGAGTAAGACGCTCTGTCGCAGAGCACCAGCTGAAAGCCTAATCCGACGATAATTCCGGTGACCCTGCAGACCCGGAGACCACTTTTGATACCCGAGGACATACTTGGCCGATGCCTGATGCTGAAAACGGGGGGCTTAATCCTCCGGACGAGCCCTGAGGACCGATATCCTGATTCGCCCTGATGCGGAGAGGGAGCCCAGGATGGTGCTGTGGAGGAGCTGAGGGGAGGAGGAGCAGACCCGGGTGCCAGGACCGGGGGCTGAGGAGCTGCGAGGAGCCGGGGCTGACTTGGTGAGCTGGGCCCCCTCCGAGCACTATCTGGAGCGGCCAGGGTGGAGCGATATACTTGGGGACACGGCTGAGGCTGACGGGACGCCGAGGGCCCTGGTGCGGAGCCCCCTCCAGGACTGGAGGGTGTTGTTGTGGCGAGGAGTAGAGACACGGAAACAGGCCTGCATGCGGAGGCGGTGTGGGGGGCATCGACCTTTGAGAAGGCCTCCATGCGATGCGAGTTGATCCGCTTTTCAGCAGAAGAAGAGTGAAACGACTCGGCGCCGCAGCTGGGGGAACGGGTGTGAACGGAGAGACTTTTATGGGGAAGAACCGCGCAAACGAGTATCTGGCCTGAGACACAAGAGACGGCGCCTGGACACCGGGTCCCCGGAATACTGAGGTGAGGCTTGGCGGTGGGCTGCCGCGGTGGGCTGTCGCACTAGGTTGCCGCCCCCCCCCCCCCCCCGTCTCCCAATACCTTAATTTTCTCCTGAGCCTGTAAAAGAGCCCCAAGATGGTGCCGCTGAGGTGCTGAGGTCAGGAGGAGTGGACGCGAGTGCCTCGATCGGAGGCCGAGAAGCTGCGGGTAACAATTGCTGACGAGGTGAGTGGGCCACCCCCCTGAACATCACCTGAAGTGGCCTGAGTGAGAAGTTGTTTCTGGGGGTACGGCTGGGACTGGCAAGACGCCGGGGGCCGGGGAACAGGGCCCCTCCATCCGGGACTATAAGGTGCTGCTGAGGCAAGGATCTAGGACACAGAGCCGGGCCTGGTGGTGGAGGTGGTGCAGGAGGCATCGACGAGCAGGACAGACTATATGTGCTGCGAGCAGATCCGCTGTCCACTACAGTAGAGGGCAGTGACTCGGACCCGAGGCGGGGGGAACGTGGACGAGACACGTGGCGGTGGATGAGGAGAACCGTGCATGGGAGGCTCCGACCAGAGGAGGCGGGGTTGGCGCCTGAGCACTGGGCCTTTGAGGTGCTGAGGTGAGGCCTGGTGGCAGACTGGAGCGTTGGGTTGGCCCTCCCCCGTCTCCGGATACTTAAACTGGGTTGCCCCCCCGTGACGCAACATCCTTGGAAGGCTGCCCGCGCGTGGGCACGTGAGGTGGGCCTCCCACACACTGCATGGGCTAGTGAGACGGTCCTGTGTACCCCCTCGCCCCCCCCTGATTTGACCACGAACACATGCCCAGGGGACGACGCGACTGACCCTAGCCCGAGCTACCCCACCATGGGAAAGGACAGGGAACCGAGGCCGCCTCGACAGGGCAAGATGGACCAGTTTGCGAAGGTCATTGCCCCGCCCAATAGGAGCGCCCGGGCGCTCGCTTGGCTACGGGTACCCTTCTCCAGACAATCCAGGCATCCAGGACGGCACTAGAGGGTCAGATTGGCGCAGTGGGAGCAGAGGTGGCGCTCCTACGCCAGGACCTAAGGAACCTAGTTGAAAGGGTCACGGAGACGCAGCTGTGCGAGACTGCAGACTCAGTACAAGACCTCCACAAAAGTATGAAGGAACTCCAGTCCTCTCATAAAGTCTTGTTGTGGAGGGTGGACGATGTGGAAAATAGAGCAAGACACAACAATCTCCACTTCGTGGGCTTTAGAGAGGGAATTGAAGGGACAAACATGCCGGAATTTCTACACTCTTGGCTACAGAGCACCTTCCCGACAGACAAATTCTCCTCTTGTTTCGTCATAGAAAGGGCTCACAGGGCACTGATAACCCGACCCCCTGTGGGAGCGCAGCCTAGGCCCGTGATAGTGCGCTTTTTTAACTTCTTGGACAGGGACAGGATACTTAGGGAAGCCAGGAAGCTAGGGGAAATACGACATAAAAAAACACTTGCATAATGATTTTCCCAGACTATAGTAGGGAAGTACAGAAACAGAGGCACACTTTTGACTCTGTAAAAGCCAAATTAACAGAGCACAAGATACAATACATGTTGCTTTTCCCCGCAAAATTGAAATTCTTGTTCTTAGGTATATCCCACTTCTTCCAAACGCCGGAGGAGGCCTGGCAATGGTTGGAGGAGCGCTTCCCCCTAGGGCGACTGGAAACACAGACAAACAGCATGGTGCCTTCTGGCGGGGCTGGCAATCGGCTCATGATCTCGCAAGATCCACTGAGACCCCGGCAACAGCGAAAAGGTCACACCCTGGAGGACAGCCCATGTGCCCCGAAGGGCATGGGTAGACGTAGATGATGCAGCGGTGGATCACTTGACTCCCGACTCTCAGTGGGCGACGGCGCGCTCCGTCCCCTCAGACTGCCTCAGCCAGACAACAACATCGAAAATGGGACTGGAAATGAAGACAGACAATCTTCTTCTGGGGAGGAGGAGGTGCTGGACCCCTCGATGCACCCCTTGGCGGCTGAAATACTGGCGATGGAACAGGGAACATTGGCTGAGGCCGGGGCATCCCAGAGTGATCCTCTGGATTCCAACTGGTGAACAGGGGCCTGCAGGGTTGGCCGTGGTTGGGACTACTGTGCTAGAGCATGCACGCTGGACACGCATTCCCTCTTCTTCTCTTTCTTTCTTGCTTTACTCGCCTCTTTTCTTACTCTTTTCTCTTTTTCTTCCTATATCGACATCTACGGAGGACGGGAGATAACCTGGTGGCTGCATTCCCCGTGGTCCCACTGGATGTCTGTTCTACCCTCTAATTTTACCTCTTCTTGACTTTGTCTCGATGGTTTTGGGACTGCTGTAGGAGTTAGAACTTGTGGCGGAAGTTGGGCAAGGGAGGGCGACAGACCTCCGCCTGCCCTAAAGTCCACTCCTCAGCATCTTGCCGGGGATGAGTCATGAGGGAGGGGGAGATGGGGTGGGAGGGGCGGGGGAGGGAGTTGCACTTGTTTTGTGGTTGGGGAGGTTTTGTTTCATGTTTGGTTGGCACACTGATCGCAGGACCACACTGGTAGGCGCGCTCACTGTCCGCCCCCGCCAGGGATATACTCGAACCCCGCTACTCTATGGCTTCCTTGACTGACCATAGACCCCTCGAAGGTGGCCTGGTGACTGGCCCCTACAAGGTTCTTACATGGACTATGATTGGCCTAGGGGAAAAAATTAAAAGAGGGTTGGTGATGGCACATTTAAACGGGTGCTCCCCGATATAGTTCTACTCCAGAAGATCCACCTCAAAGGAACGAAATGAGGGTTTCTTGCAAGGGTATTGGCAAGAGTATTGGCACATGCAGGATACACGGCGGGCTCACAGGGAGTAGCTATCTTGATTAAAAAATCCCCTCCCTTTACAGTAAATCGGACCTAGACGGACCCCTAGGGGACTTATGTAGGAGTATCAGGAACATGGAGGTGGCAGAGGATCACAATAGCCTCGATCTAAGCTCCTCCGAAACTCCAAGCCAGCACCCTCTCCGGACTGGCCGATATCCTGTTAGACACACCAGACACATTACCTGTCATAGGAGGTGACTTCAATGACGTCATGTCCATCACCATGGACCGATCAGGGAATCGTACTGACAGCCCCCCCAACTACGCTTCTGGCTAGGGTTGTGACTACATTAGGCCTGACAGACGTGTTGCGTGTGGATACCAGAAGCTACTCATATTACTCAGGGGCACATAAGGTACACTCAAGACTGGACTGTCTTCCTTCGCCGACATGCACTTGGGGCTAATGACGAAGCTGAGTACCTGGCAAGGGGGATTTCGGACCACTCGCCTCTTTTGGTTCGGTTGGGTGGGATGCCTAGGGCCAGCGGTGGAGGTTGGAGACTGACAGCATGGGATCTGCAGAATAATGAGATAATGCAGGGCCTTAGGGCTGACACAAAAGTGTACTTTGCAGAAAATGTGGGATCGGTGCAGTCGGGCGTTGTAGTGTGGAAAGCCTACAAAACAGTGCTCCGAGACAGGGCCCAAAATTGAATATCATGGGGAAAGCGGAAAGAGCAAGAGGAACTTAATTCCTTGGAAACCCAAATACTAGATCTAGAGTGGCGATACCTGTCGGAAAGGGACCCACAGGAGCTCCGGTGCCTGACTGATATCCAACAGCAGTGTAAATCCATGGTAACGGACAAGGCCAAAGCACAGGCACTAGCGACCCTACACAGATTATATGACATTGGGGACAAGTCCGGGAAGCTACTAGCCTGGCTGAGCCGTAAGGAAAGGGACGCCAGGTGGATAGAGGGTGTGGTGGATGGGCAGGGCAGCTACAGAGGGGGGATGCCCAGATTGTTCAAACGTTTGCTTCCTACTTTAGGGAATTCTACAAAGCCAATGAATTGGAGGAGTCAGAAGAGATCATGGCTTACCTGACTACTAGTCAAACCTCGATCTTAGCGGACGAGGACAAGGAGACCCTTGAAACCGACATATCGGCCATGAAATTAGAGAGACAATAACCAGACTCCGTCCAGGGAAGTCCCTGGGTCCAAATGGACTCCGGGCTGAATTTTAAAAAAAAGGAGCCGACTTGTTGACCGTCCACCTGCGAGCGCTGTTTAAGGACGCGGCCCAAGAGGGCATCATCCCACTTGACCTACGGATGGCCACGATCATACCCATATATAAGCAAGGCAGGCACCATGAGGAATGCGCGTATTATCAACCAATCTCCCTCCTGAATGTGGAGGCTAAGCTATTGGTGACGATCTTGGCCCTCCGACTGCACCAGGGGATTTCAGGCCGGGTGCACCAGGACCAGTCGGGATTCCTGCCAGACAGGGCGACTAGGCAAAATTTACGACAGACCCATAATTGGCTCATGGAGGTGAAGGGAGGGGAGGATCCACATATGTTCCTCTCCCTTGACGCTGAAGAAGCGTTTGATGGAGTACATTGGCCTTTTCTGGAGGCAGCTCTGATCAAGTTTGGCGTTGGCCCTAACTTCAGGAAATGGGTGGGACTTCTATATGCAAACCCCAGAGCTCGGGTTAAGGTGAACGGGATCCTATCTGAAGACTTTCCTATTAGGAGAGGGACCCGGCAGGGATGCCCTCTATCTCCACTAGTATTCGGTCTCACCATCGAAATAGTGGCCTGTGAGGTCCGCCAGGCAGAGGAGATACGGGGATTTCAAATATCACAGACCGACACGCAGGAAGAAAAAATCTCGCTATACGCGGATGATATTCTGCTATATGTTGCTCAACAGGCCACTACAGTCCCCGCACTGTTCAGTCTCCTGGGCAGGTATGGCTCCTTCTCGGGGTACACAATAAACTGGCATAAATCGATCCTGTATAGCCTGCGACTGGAAGAAACGTGGCCCCTTCTCCCTGGGGCCCTCCAGGTCACACAGGCGAGGTTCACATACCTAGGGATCTACCTGACTACAGACGGAAACATATCCTATCAAAGAAACATCCAGCGAGTGATTGCGAATTTTGCGGACGATGCCCTTAGATGGAAGGCTCTTCCCCCCACGATATTAGGTCGAGCCGCTATGTTTAAAATGATTATGTTGCTTCGTTTCTTTTATGCCCTACAAAATTAATATTACCCCATCCCCAGACGGACATTCAAGGTGATAAATGCGGAATTGCGCTCTCTGCTGTGGTTGGGAAAGCAGCCGAGAATTACCCTTGACACGCTCGAGAGAAATCAGTATAATGGAGGGATCTCCTTACCAGATGTGGAGGCATATTACTGGGCTGAGCACCTGGTGCCGATAAATGAATGGCTCCATGCATCAGCTGATCACCCTACATATTGATTGGAAAGGGACTGCATGGCACGCTGCACCAGTTTGCACTATTTGTATGGGGGAACTGAAAAGAGACGATTACTCCCAGCCACACAGATTACCATAGAGGTCTGGGAAAGGGCAACAAAGATGATTGGGTGAACACATAAACCAACGAAGCAGATGCCGATATGGACTGCTCCTGGCTGAGGGAGCTCCACAAGTTCAGGGGTTTTGGGGGATGGGATGATATCGGAATCTCCACGCTGGGGGACCTGATGACAAAGGGGGATCTTAAACCCTATGGGACCCTGGTGACAGAGTATGAGTTACGCCCCACTCAGTTACTCAAGTATGCGCAGCTGCATCATGCATGGAGGGCTGAGGTGGTGCTTTTCTCTCCCTTGCCAGAATATGCCCCATTGGAGGGTCGTCTGCTGCCAGAACAGATACCTAATAAGAAAGTATCCCTGACATATAAAACTCTGAATAATAACACACCAGATAGTTTGGGGAAACTGAAAGCAACCTGGGAACAGGACTTGGGAGAGATGGACACAATAGATTGGTAAATAGCCCTGATGCACCACAGAGAGGTTGCAATTAAATCCCAACTATGACCCATTCAATATAAGATACTATACAGGGTATATTATGATAGGGTTCGGCTACACCACATGGTTCAAGCTAGTGACTACTGTTGTCTTCGGTATGGACATCCGCAGGGGGACTTCTATCATATTTTTTGGGACTGCCCCATAATCCATACGTATTGAACACAAATACTAGGAGAGTTGAGTAAGGTGTTAGAGGCAATGCTTTCGGTAGAACCAACATTTGTTTTACTAGGGATAACTAATGATGCAGACTTGAGCCTCCCGCACCTGATCTTTGCAATGCTGGCCTTGGTGGTGGCGGAGAAGCACGTGGCACGGGCGTGGGGAGCGCCGTCACCTCCCCAATTGGGGGAATGGAGGAGGGGAATGGACATGTACATGGCGGCGGACAGGGTCACCTACAAAGCAAGTGGCTGTCCACGGAAATTCCACAGGGAAAATGGAGAAGGTACCATGGTCTTGATTGGGGTTTGGGACAAGACTGACACACTGAGAGTTCTACAGAGTAAGACTTTGTTCAAAGTTGGCGGGGCGGGCCATGGGCCCTAGACCTGAGGGGAGTCATTGGAGAACAAAAGAGTACGGCAGACTTATGTCTTGTAGGGGGAGCCGGATCATGTTGAACTGATGATCATGATGTTGTCACTATGGGTGGTGGGAGGGGGGACGGGGGCGCCTGGGTGTGTGGATAATCACTTGTGACTTGCCAGCTGTGTTTGTGTTGCTTAAAAATGCAAAGAAAAATATTTTTTTTAAAAACATTCAATCATTGTCCAAAGATCACTCTAAAGGTAAACAGGTGTTCAATACCATTCATAATTGATAGCGGTGCTTCGATAAATATCATACCTGTGGAGAAGTATCCAGAATTATCTCCATTACCACAACTTATGAAGTCAACGACTAAAATATGCACATGAACTGCCTCAAAACTCTTTAAAATAACGGTTCATTGGTAGCCATGATTAACACTATCAGTGCTACAGCAATTCCCCCTCTGTGCTGATAATCTATGAATCCCATTGTTCATGACGAGCTCAGCTCGGAATGAGCACACAAGCAGTGTACTGCATGACGAGCTGAGCTCGTCATGAGCATGGAAGGGGTTAAGCAAAAGAAAACTGTGTTACAACCATAAATGAATATATACTTCAAGGAACAGCTTGAAAAACCTGTTTGCTGAGTTTCAACACTGCTGCTATATCAGCTACTGTGAGAGAACTACATTTTGAATGGTTATCATGAAATTGTAAGTCGATTTCCTTCGTTATTTCTTGGGTTAGGAAAACTCAAAACAATTAAAGTAAAGTTTCACATAAATGAGTATGCTCGTCCTTTTGCTCTAAGACACAGACAAGTTGTGTTTCACTTGCAAGAAGCTATTGAAAATGAGTTAATTTGTTGCTTTAAAAAAATGACATCATTGAATGGTCTACAGGTCTGACATCATGGGTTCCTCCCATTGTAATAGTGGCTAAAAGAGACAGTGAAGGAGTGGTACGGATATTCCTTTATATGAGTCATGCCAACAAGGTAATTGAATGAGAGAAACATCCCGGTCTGCATATTTCTGGTATGATTACTCAAATAAATGTTGTGAAGTTCTTCTCTCGACTCAACTTAAATAAAGGATATTGCCAAATGGAACTTGAAGAAAAATCCAGGTACATTACAACCTTTTCTATGCATATTGGTCTGTTCTGCTAAAAGCAATTGAGTGTTGGTATATCTTCTGCTGAAGAACTTTTCCAAGGCAGCATTTGTCATACCATACAGCCTGTAGCAAATGAATGTAACTATTGTGATGACATATTGGTTTTCGCAGCCACACAGAAAGAGAATGACAAAGCTCTAATGCAAGTGTGTCGTTTGCTGAACGATGCAGGCTCACCTCTGAATGCTAACAAATGTGAATTCTACAAGGAAAGCTTGAATCTTTGGTCAGGTATTTTCTGGTGGGAGTATGAAGCTTGATCTAGCTAAAGTATAAGTGTTGTCTACTGCAAATCTCCCACAAGACATTTCTATGCATGACTTCCAAGTTTTCAGATTGCCTGTGTGACCCTCCTCACACACACTATAGAAAGTATAGCAGGGGTGGAGTTCTTGATGGGCCTCTTCTGTCTGCTACTCACAAAGGCTCATAATTAGCATGAAAGGGTGGGTTAGTGTATGGGCGGATGGATGGATGGGCGGATGGATGGATGGATGGATGGATGGATGGATGGATGGATGGATGGATGGATGGATGAATGGATGATAGAGTGGATGATGAGAGAAATAATGGATGAGTGAGTGGAAAGATGGAAAGATGAGTGAAATGGTAAACGATGGACGGATGAATGGATGGGTGGAAGGATGGATGTGTGAAAGAATCGATGGCTGAGTGAAAGGGGGATAACAGACGAGTGAGAGGCAGGATTGATGCATGGAAAGAGTGGATGGAGGAACAGAGTAAAAGGATGGATGAATGAGTCAAATGTTGGCTGAGTGGCTGGACCAATTATTCAATGAGTGAAAAGGTGAATGGATGGACAGGTGAGTGAAAGGGTAGATTTAAGGATGGATGAGTGAAAGAATGACTTGATGAGTGAAAGGAAGGGTGGATGGATGAAAGGATGGGTGCATGAGTAAAAGGGTAGTAGGACAGATGAATGAGTGAACGGGTGGGTGATGAGAGAAAGAATGGATGGATGAGTTAAAGGATGAGTGAAAGGGTCAATGATGGGTAGAAGGTTGGATGGATTAGTGAAAGGATGGAAGACTGTGGGAAGGGTGGATAGATGAGTTAAAGGGAGGATAGATGGATAATTGACAGGATGGATGTTTGGAAGTTTGAGTGAAAGGATGGATGTAAAGGTGGATGAGTGAAAGTATAAATAGATGAGTGAAAGGTATTGTGGAGATGTGGAAGAAAGAGAGATTGGATAGATGGATGAGTGAATGGGTGGATGGATGAGTAAGTGAAAGGATGACTGGATGGGAGAAATGGTATATGAATGGATTTTTGGATGGATGTGTGGAAAGTTGGATGAGTGAGTGAAAGGGTGGATGATGGAGTAAAAGGGTGGATGGATGAGCGAAAGGGTGGATTGATAATTGAAAGGATGGATAGATGAGTGAAAGGGTGTAGGGATGGATGTATAAATTGATGAATGATAGATAGGTTTAGAGATGGATGGATATGTTTGGATATATCTAGGCAGATGATGGATGGACGGACGGACTGAATGGTGAAAGAATGATGGATGACAGAATGAAGGCATGACAGAATGTAAAAGTGAAATGGTATTTATTTATTTAATTTATTTATTTAAATATTTATATAGCGCACATCTACCCGGAGGCATCATGGATGGAAGGATGACGGAATAGATGCTTGGATAGAATAGACAATAGAGCTCTTCTGAGGAGGGTCTCAGTGGCTTACTTCACTTGCTTGGTGCCATAAGAGCTTTGTGAGGGTGGAATATTTAAATTGTCTGGCTCCTTCCATACCTATGCATGACATTTCTGTATTTGCTGTGTGTTTATGTGTGACATCTCTACATCATTCTTACGACATTTTGTGTGCCACCCAACTGCTACTTGAATGCAATACTAGTAACTGTAACTTTTATCCTGCTTTGTTACGGCTCTAGAGCGAGCCTCCTAGTGCCATGAGCTGTGCTTGAGATGTAAATTGTGTTTGTTGCAATAGGCAAGGTGCCCAAAATCGACTGTATGATAGTGTATCCCTTGTGCTTGCTTTCAGAAGCTGCAAGTAAGGACACCTGCGTGACTTCTGCCGGCCAGTGCAGCTCTCTGCAAAGCACCTATGAACAACGTCTGACTCCCTAGTTTAAACTCTTGCTGATGCACCCATAATACGTTCCCTATAGGTGGTCTGTCACAGCAATTCCCCCTTAGTTCACCACCAAAGCAAGAGCTCATTAGTAACATCCCGCAGCCAAGCGAAGCGAGAACTTCTTAATGACTTCAAGAGTATATTAGACCAATTCTCTGGGGATGAGCAAGGGATCAGCTTCCAGTTTCTAGCTAAGAAACTGAGATGTTCCCATTAGTCTTGAGGCAAAACCTAATTGCTGATATTGTTTCTCTGTCCAGATGATACAACAGCCTAAACTCCCATCTTAAAGCAGCGACAGGAATAAACTGCACTGGTATCCTGCTGCAACAAACCCACACACTGGGGTGAGCACACTCGCACCAAATCTGTCCATCTGCCTTATTCTCACATCAGGCTTCATTAATGGTGCCAAAACAAGCACATCATCAAACTTTCTATTCTGTCACAGTAAAAGACATTGATATGAAAACTGGAACTTTCAGTAGCACAGACTTCCACCAGAGAAAGTCCCAAGTTGCTTCTTTATACAACATGAAAGTAGCTCATCCTGCTGTTCTTTCCTTGCATTATGGGAATTTAATTTTTATTTTTCCATCATAAATGCGGAGTACAAGATACAAATGAAAGGACTGGGCCACTTCAGCAATGCCAGAGAAGATAAATAGTCCTGTGAATACACCTTCTGTGATGTCACATGCAAATTCGAATGGCCTCACCCAATGCTTTAAACGGAAACGTAAAAGTGCAGGGACGCTGTAACAGAGTACATGCTTGTTTGTGAGAAGTGCAGGCGCCCGGTACCGGAGTACCTGCTTGTTTGTGAGAAGTGCAGGTACCCTCCAATTAAAAGTATTACGTCGCTCTCAAAATAAAAAAGTATTGGTACTCAGTCAGTGGTGGCTCACAGTAGTATCACTGTGGGGCGGGGCTGGGTGGGGGGTAGTGGAGTCCAACGCACTACAGCAGATATTTATTTATTTACGTTTACCTTTGCCGTCGTATGTCGGACTCCACTACCGCCCTGCCTAGTCCTGCCTCCCGCCCCACAGCGTTACCGCTGCGAGCAGCCACTGTACTCAGTACCGGACAGTACCGGGCCATTTTAAGCACTGGGCCTTCTCCTTTTCCCTTTCGACCGGGGCCCCAACAGACCTAGGACCGACCCTGCCTGGAGAAATCACTGTTCCTAGATTTTTTCTTTTAAGATCAGTCTTTAGTGACTTTTTTCGGCAGTCACGTCACAGATTTGTTCCAGGAAACACTGG
Source organism: Lissotriton vulgaris (assembly GCF_964263255.1). NCBI lineage: Eukaryota > Metazoa > Chordata > Amphibia > Caudata > Salamandridae > Lissotriton > Lissotriton vulgaris. Next base: position 661,791,983 of record NC_141693.1, read on the forward strand.
AACATCTTGTGTGCCAGTAAAAGCCCCGCACGTGCTGGCACCAGCCTTGTCCGCGCGCACGCAGCGACACACCGGAACTCGGCTGCGTGTGCCAGTAAATGCCCCGCACGTGCTGGCACCAACCTTGTCCGCGCGCACGCAGCGACACACCGGAACTCGGCAGCGAAGAGGCAGCCCATGGCGCCCACGTGCCCTAATCAGTGGGTTCATAAAAGGAGAAAATAGTTTAATTACATTTTAGCTCATGGACTCTTAATGGGCTGGAGCTCCTAAATTGAATAATATGATCCTGGTAATAATTATGTGTAAATGAACTTGTTTAAGCGATATTTTTCTTCAGCTTCTTTATAAAATTACAGCTAGAGGCAATCCAGTGATCGACAGACAAAGGCCAGGCTGAAATTATCATAAACTATTAGCTTGTTTGCAAAGGGTTTTTATGTTAATCTCTTAGTACTTAAAACGCTCTGCAATTAACATATCAGGGGGAACTGCCTCCCAGCCAAGGCATGCAAATTGAAGTGCACAGATAAAAAGCCAGTCATATTAAAACAGAATCAAAGCCGGGGAACTTGTAGCACTCGGAGGGCCGTGCTTGCCTTCTTTGAGATTAAGTAGGTGTAATGAGTGCGTTATCGAGGCAGGGGTGTAATTAAAGCGTTTCTCCTGCAGACTAGGCAAAGCATGCAGCCTTGATGTCGAAAGGGGTTTCAGTGGAAAGTTGTATTTTTTTTTGTTTTAAGGGAGAGATGTGAGTCTGAGGACAATGTGAATGAAACCCAAAAAGTAGGGGGAGTTTTCGCTGTTGATGGGTGTGTGTCCGCGTAGAGTTGCATCCTTGCTACATGTACCTTATGGGAGAGGGTATGAACCCTTCCCACTTGAGGGCCCCCCTGCAAACTACATGGCAGGGTCCCTCTTCCAGACTCAGTCAGGAGCTCTTAGGCTAGGGTACTATACTGAGGGGGCCCCCTGGAACTCAGCCCCACGCGGGGGCCTATATGTATGTATGTGCATGTATGTGTCTTGTAAAGCGCACTGCTGCCCTGAGGCGCTGTAGACCGCTGGGGAACCCGTCCTGGCTATCCCTGTGAGATGGTCCCTACTGGGTATCTCCAAGGTGAAACCAGGCATCCCCGGCGAATGTGGGGGGCCGTTGTAGAGATGAGGCAAGCTTAATGCCCAGAGTTGCCGAGTGTGATCCCTGGTTAGAGTAGGCACCGAGGCGAGAATTATCGAGTCTGCTGACCCTGGTCGCGACCCTGCCGCGTCGGGAATTGAATTCTGGTCCCGGGCCATTTTCTGCTTCCGGGTCTGCCGCCTCTAACCAGTGAGCCACACCACTCCTATATTACACCTCTAACCCCCGGGTAGAAGTTGTCTTTTGTGCAGGAGCCGATTTTGCTGTTTTTTGACCACTGAGCCCTTGAAGACCATGACTGGGAAATTCTTGAGGTTCATTTTGTCCAGCGGCTGCTCCTCCTCTATGGCGCAGGAGTGTTGCCTCACCTGCCAGCAGCCCAAAAAAATGAAAAACAAAACGATAATCAAAAGTTCGTTTATTATCGTTTTATTTTTGCTCTCGGAACCGAGGCTTGGGGGCGGAGCCAGGGGGATGACAAGCTGGTGGAGGAGTGGATGCACTGCTATTCAGTGCGTATGATGGTCTGGTCGGCCGTCTCAGGACGGGCAAACCGCCAAGCGCACTGCAGCTCTGTCCAACCCGAGCTGTGTTGCTGGGTTGGAGAGAGCAGGCACCGGCTCCCAGACTAACTGGGAGCGCAAATCATCGGTGCTCAGGTCAATCCTGATGCTGCTTTCTGCTGCATGAAAGCAGTGTCAGGATTGGCCACAGTGGACTTTGGGAGCCTGTGCCTGAAGTGGAGAGGAGCTCGATACGGCGATGCAGCAGATAAGTGGGTTTTATTGTTTTTATTTCTCTCATCATCTGTCTCTCCCAGTCTTTCCCGCCACTCTATCGACACACCGGCTGCTACTCATTTTGTCCATAAAACGTGGAGTACATGGGCTAATACAGAGTATAAAATAAATGGAGAATGATACACTATCCACTCTATTGTCGTGCAATATAGCCATAATGTTGGCAATAAGACACAATGTGCGTCTGTGGGGGGCTCCGGTGATGCCAATGCCAGTAATGGAGTAGTGGACATTGAACGTGGATTGGTACATGCAGGAGGAAGAGACAGGTTACAAAGCATGTGGATGCCCAGAGTCTTCAACAAAAAATGGGGGCCATGGAGAGATTCAAAAGGTATGGCCCATGAACCGGTGGAGGAGGGCATGTCCAATGCACGAGGCAGGTATGGGGGTTGGGGCAGAACTGCCTCCCCAATGTATAAGAAGGTCTGATTTGGGTACACGAATCGAAGAGAGGCCTTATGAAAAATGTTCGGACTCTCGCCAGGTACAAAACTACTGAAAATGATCAATATCTTTGGGAGACTGAGAATTGCGCCCTTATGCTTGTATTGTATATTTTTACAAGATTATTGCAAAGCCTAATAAAAATGTTTATGCTTTTTTAAATAAAGAGAAAATGAAATTGAGGCAGATAAATAAACACTTGGGGCCAAAGGTTCCGCAATGCTATGTAGGTAATATTCCACCTTGAAGAACAACCCAAGAAACATAAGCTTTTCAAATTAACATGTTGCTCTGTATCTTACCAGCATTTGTATAGTGCATGGGTATCATTTGTATGATCTCCTAACACTTTAAGAGTCTGGGAATTCTTTATCGTACTGGCTTTTCAGTGACTGGAGTCTTGTGCTGGTAGACCTCTTGATCCCAGTAGTCTTGTCTTGTCTTTGTTTTTAGGATTACAGTTGACCTTTGGTTTGATCTTTGTTCAATGGAGATAGTATATACATTTATTCTCATATTCTTTGTTTTGTTTGCCTGATTTCATGTTACATTAGATAGCGAGGCTCGAATGTCTATGGCATAACCTTGGAAAATAAGGCTTTACATAAGCAGTGACACTGATATAAGTGGTCTTCTATGCAGTGCCTTGGTGGTTTTGCCTTGTTTGACTCTTGGGGGCTGTTGGATCCATTGAAGACTGTTTCATAAGATCCTTCTGATTGTCTTGACATGGTTGGTAATTTGCAAGATCCTTCTACAGATGTTGTGTTTTTTTCTCTAATAAGGGTAATGTAAACAGGTTCTGAAATTGTAACGTAATTCCTCTGGTTGTTTACAAATTTGCCAAGGGTACAGGTCAGTTAAGATAACTTTATGTTGGCATTTCCCCTCTGTCCTTGGTTTTTGAACTGCAAAATCCTGCATGGTGGACTTCCATTGGTGCTTCCTTAGGACTAAGTACAGAGGTTAAAGTAGCAGAAAGTGTTCCATTGTTAAATACAGTTGTTCCTCTTGTTGGTTAAACTTCTATTCTCCCCAAATGCAAGGTACGTGTAGCTGGTCAGGCAGAGTCTGGTGAACCCTGAGGGTTTCTGGAGTTAGTATGTCCACAGTTAATCTTTGATAGTGTTTTTTTTTTAGTTTGTTAAAATGTGTCATGGATTTACATACCTTTTTTAATACCCTGTCATAGTCTAAGCTACCTAGGTACGTCTTGCTTCCATTGTCACATTATCTCTTTCAACACCACTTTTTATGTTGATAGCACAATCTCCGGTATGTCAATTTCTGGCAGAGGGACATCAGTGTATGGCCTGCGGGAATGAGGATGCTTCAACCAGGATTCTGAAATTGTGGCTCCCATTTTATCTACATTGATTCATTTTTTTCTGTTCATTTTTTAGAAAACACATGGTGTTTCAGTTTCTTTCCGAATGAGGTACTACTGTCTCAATGATCACTGTGGTGAAAAGATACCTCCCACAATTATGATAATGACTTGCTACAAGAATGATTAGGGTTTGAATGCTTACACAGACCCAAGTTTTCCAGCTACCAATTGAATTTGAGTTTACTTTCAGGCCATAGGTCCTGAAGGGTAGAGTCATGTTTTGCTGCCATATTATTTGTTTTTATTACTCTGAAGGGGCCGTGAAGATCAGAATGGAGTATTTTTTATTGGCTGATTGCTGTTAATTACTTATCATTGATCAATTTCAGCCAAAAGTCATTCTGTTAATTTTGTTTTTGTTTTAGTTCTGTCATTCAACTTAAAGTAGTCAGTACTTTGGTCCTGTACGGATGCTGGCTTACATGATTACCCCTAAAATGTTTAGGAACAACCTACACATCTTCACAATGTAGGATTGCGTAGACAGGTAGCTTACCTCATGAAGCGCAGGGAGAGAATTCCACCGAGAAGTGCTCCATTAACTCCAACTCCATTATCACCCTCCTCTCATATTGCCTCAATGAAGAGACATTGCGTTCAGAAGTGCTTCATATGTGATGACACCCCGGAAGCTAGCAACTTGTCTCAGAGAAATGATTGTAAACTAGGCAGGATCCATTTACTCCAGTCCACGAAGGAGAAGAGAGATGCCCTACCATGGTAGGGTTACACACAATGCATTCCAATTAGTAATGCTCCTTGGACTCTGGTACCCTGAGGATATTTGGCAGCTGCTGCCAAAGATTTACAAAATTAATTTAGGAAGTATTTAATGCATTTGCTACCCTAAGGAAGTGTAGGCGCACTTGCCACACTGCCGGTGACAGAGAACATTCCATTAGCAAGTGCTTTACTGGTACTGATACCTCAATGATTTCTGGCCGTTTTTCCTGCATTATTTCTTAGGATATTCAGGAGGTGATAGAGTATAGACCCTCTATCACACTTTAATTACAAGATTTTGCGTGCACTAGTGTACCGCAAGTCTAGGGAGAGAGACCTACTAACCTATAGGAGCAGAGGAAGGACATTCCATGAGGAGGCGGTCCTTGAACTCTGATTCGCAGAGGAAAGTAGAGGTGCCATAGCCAAGAATCAGTATAATATCTGATGAGGAAACCCTGTGTTCCTCAGAGTCTGGGTAGGTAATTGGTATAATCACATGTAGTTATGTCGGAATTTATTCACTATCTAAACATTTTCATAGAGGTCACGTAATGGTCCTCATTCACACATTTTGTTTTCCATTATTAACCACCACCAGGATCCGTATTTATTTCAAAAGTATCTGCAATATGTATCGCCAATTAATTCAAAAGTCAATAATGTAATGCATTTAAAACCGAATGTGCTAGTACAAAAGTGACAAAGTGCTCATACAGTGCAAAACAGTCCTGAAGCTAAAAGAGCACTACTGTCAAAGTTTTACAAAGCTTCACAAAAGCTTGGCTACATTCCACTTGAGGACACCCAATTAGAGTCGGGGCTCTGGCCTTCACCTCCTCCCAATCGGGTGCAAGTAGTGTAAGCTATATTCTTTAAAGCATCAATGTTTCGACCCCTTTATCAGTGTGTTACTGGGAACATCCAAATGGGTCTTCCTCGGGACAAACCCAAAGTATAAGCCCATTCTAACTTTCTTAATTAATTGTGAATCAAGCAAGAAAGAAAGTGAGTACCTTGGTCACCTTGCATGCAACCAGTGTACCTGAATCTGGACGCATTGCTCAGTACATTGTGGGCCCCATTTGTGTGATTTTCCTTGTTTTTGAACCATCATGATCAGAGCATCAATTCATTGATTATGGATTTGTGTAATGCCACCCATTGGGACAGCTACCATTTCAAGAAGGCTTGGTTTATTGTTTGGTTTTGTCCTGAGGAATATCCGTTGGTTGTTCCCAGAATTAATTGAGCAATACATTGTGGATATGCTGTTGAAAGAAATTCTGAGCCTGGTGATGGTTATTAATGAGAAGCAATGTGTGGGAAAGAGTACCATTATGTGACTTCTATCAACATTTTTGATATTGAATTAATTTTGACATGACTGACCAAGCCAACTCAGTGACCTCCACCTGCCTCCACATCGTAAGGATGCTGTGAAAAATCTTCCTGTGGTTGCCAGAGAATTCCAGGAAAACGATCACTCAGGCTCTCATAACCAGCATACTCAACTATGCACTCTACTCTGAAATCACCAAACAGCTCCTATACCGGCGGACTCTAAACCATCCAGAATGCATCAGCAACACTCAACCTCAACCTACCTCACTGCTCCCAGACCCCAGCACACGTCTGAGAACTCGACTAGCTCCCCATACCCAAATGCTCCCAATTCAAATTCCTCATTCACATGTACATTAAAAACAGTTAAATAATAAAAAAATAAGGGTGGTCAATTCAACACATTTTCTGAGTTTTACTTCCGTTTATTAAAGCATGCTGGACAAACATAGGCATCTAGTTTTAGAAAGCGACGCTCTCTGTTTTCACAAATGAACAGGGTAAAATGCATCAACACCTCAAACGAGCACAAAAAGGCAGACACAGATAAGTTTAGCCAGTCGTTCAATCCCATTGTAGTGTATTGTATTTTGACATTTATATATCGCTTCATATTACTTTGTGGGATAGATGAATACATTAATTTTCAGAGGTAGCATGCTGCCCCATGGGGGACTGTGTGGTAGGCAGAGTCTCGATAATGAAATTGCAAACTTCTTGCTGGGAAGTAAAAGATTTGTGACAAAAAAAACGTTTATGGCTCTTAGAGAGGAATTTTCTTGAGTAATTGGGAATTCATAAATATGGCTGAAGAGGCATTGGAATGCCAAAATCCTCTTACTGACCACAGGATTGCAAACAAATCAGAGACCACTGGTTACCACTATACAACATTGGCCCGCATACCTCAACAGCCACATACATTTTTCCCAACCCTCCAGACACCTCCACTCATCCAGACTCTCACTTGCACACGTACCCCTTATACAAAGTAGCAGAGCAGGTGGTCGTGCCTTTTCTTACATCTCCCCAGGGGCGCACTGGGAACCAAAACCAGCCCTGGCAAAGTGCTCGGCCGCCCCCTCTGGGGGTTAGGTGTGTGGCTGAGCTCTTTGCCATGGCCGGTTTCAGACGATTTTGTTACAGTGGGCGATTTTGCAGCTATGCTGCAAAAACGGTCCTATAACAAAAATGTCCCCCACCCTGGCGGTCCACCGGGGAAATGCCCGGTGCGGTGCCCGCTACAGCCTGTCCAGCCCTGCATCTCCCCCAAAGCATGGAACTACCTTCCTTAGCACGTCTGAGCCTCCTTATAGCTTCCTGAGTTCGGAAAGAAGTTGAAGACTTAGCTTTTCCAATAACCTCCAGGGAGTCCTTCACCACCACTCCTTCTAGATACCCTCATGAGTGATTAGTGCGCGACACAAATTAACATAACATGGCACATATGATTTTACTGATGACCGAGAATGTGACGATTCCATTAGGAAGTGATGTGTGGGTGATGATACTTTCTTCAGGCTGGCGTAAGACTGTTACAGTCAGTAATGTCTGTGACATACATCTTTCTCCCACAATTTGGTATGTTACATATTCATTATTGTTTTTCTAGCTCCAACACGACAATATAGTAGCTACAACACACTTCAGAGAACAGACAGGCAAACATGGCAAGCAGAAAAGGAGGAAAGCATTTCAAAAGTGAAATTTTCTTCAGTTAAATTCAGATATGTGAAAACGTGCACAGCCACACCATCTGCTCTCAAATTGGGCTGCAGTTTTTTGTTCTGTGTTGAGGTTAGGTTTGTGGAGTTTAAAGATTACAGGAATGTATTCTGTCTACTGCGCATTATAGTGCTTGTTTTTGGTTGTTTTTGTACCAAACATATGGTTGGGGTCATCTACTTCTGCAGAAGTTAAATAGTAACCAGTGTTTTCTGATGTTATCGCAGTCCTGTGATCAGTAAGAGGCTGCTGGCTTCCCAATGCCTCTTCAGCCATATTTCTGAATTGTTAATTACGCAAAAAAATTCCTCTACATGAGCCATGAAAACATTTTGACAACAAATCTTTGACTTCCCAGCAAAAGCATCCAATTTTGTTATATGCCCCCATGGTGCAGCATGCGCCTCCAAAAAAGCGTTTCATCATCCATCCCACACCGGAGTATAAAGCGCTATATAAATGCTAAAATATAATGCACAGATTTTTCAAGTCTCCCATAATGAGGAGAGACATTGGGAAGAAAACTCCATAAAGAACTTCGACAAATCAGGTCGTACTAGTTCTTTTTTTACTCCACAGGTTTGGACACCTTAGGGGTGTCCACGAGGGAGTAGGAATGTGTTTTTTCTGGTCCTGACGAATGCTGAGCTGATTGTAGGCTCGTTAGCAGAAACATGTTGACCATTTCTTATTATTAATATTCTTGTTGCACCATCAATAGGACTTATTGGTTCAAATTTACACAACCACTTAGCAGTCCTTATTTTTTGCACTGGTTTTAACAGAGTTAGAGCTACCCTCTCATTAAAATAGTTTTGAGGAGTAGTCCATACTCTTTTTAAGTCACCTTTTCATAGTTTCTTTTCAACTATCTGGGACCCAATGAAGACAACTGGCTACCAGCTTTCAGCTGGGGCCTGAGGGTCCTTTTAGTTCTCTCTGAGCACGTGCACTCTATTTTTCCCACTATACAAACAGTCTCCTCTGATGCTAGCAATTCTATAATTTCTCTTATTTTTTTCTTTAGCATCTGGTTCCTGTAATTATTGACACTCTTATGTTGATTGTATATATATAATGCACCATGGTCAGTTTGAATGACTGGCTAAAGTAATCTGGGTCTGCCTTTGTGGCTAGGGTGTAGATGCATTTCACCCTGTTCTTTTGCGAAAACAGAGAGTCACTTTCTAAAACTAGATGCCTATGTCTATTCAGAGTGCTTTAACAAACTGAAATAAAACTCAGAAAAAGTTCTGATGGACCACCCTTATTTTTAATTGTTTAACTGTTCTTATAGTGCAGCTGTGCCAAAACCGTATTAGCACCCTATACATAACAACCTAGCTTAATCAACTTGGGACACACTGAATATAATTAAACAGATAGAGAAGGGTTGATCGGAGAGGGCGCAGAGGGTCTTTGAGGACATCATATCAAGGATTGGGGGAAATCATTAGGGTAGTGTGAAATGATCATTTTAGGCTATTACAACATGGAGTGACCTCATATGCAGTTCAAACAGGTGGGTCTTTCCAAAGGATAAGATGGCAGGTTGTTTCCTTACTCCTGTTTGTATGGAGTTCTAGTCGAATGCTGGTGCACAAGTGAAGGGTTGCTTCAAGGCCTGTGATGATCTGAACCTTGGGGTTTTGAATTGTAGCGCACCTTTGCTTCTTGAAGATAGAACATGCTCAAATATGATAGGTAGGTTGGTGAGGTAACCCGTTTTATTCGGGTGAATTTCTTTAAACAAGATATTTGCCCCTAACATCCATTTTGATGAGCTCCAAAGATTTCTGGAACAAGTGGCTGAGCCATCGTGTAGACTGCAGGATAACTAGACCATACTCCGTAATGAACGAGGGAAGCACAATGTTAGAAGTAGAACTGTTTTGACGCCTTCTCCCAAAGTTAAACCAATCCTTCCATATTGCTACTTTACACATATGCACAGTTCTTGGCTCAGTTAAATTGGAGGCATCTCCTTTCTGCATGGTAAAACCCAGATTTCTAGAGATTAATTTAACCTATGTTGTTCCCTCAAAAGCCGATTTTGGATTACACAAACAAGTCTAATTGGCCTCTCCCTTTTTGAAGTTGCACAAGAGAGTTTGCCATCTGCCAGCGGGGTAATGGCGTATTCGAAGATACTTTGCCATTTTGATTCCATCGTACAGGCTGTCGCTGAAATAAAGGATGCTACTGTGGGGAAGAAATCCCTAGCCGCAATTCTTCTGACACCCTATGAGAGATTCTTGCATGGAGAACTCGGGACTGGAATGATATAAAGACTGAAGACCCCCCCCCCCCACCCCCCCCTTCCCCCCACCACCAACCCACATGCACACATAAATCGCCCCAGAAAAATCTATGGATTGAACGTGTTTGCTTGATGCACATAGGATATTTTGAGGAAAATGTGGAAGCCTTAGTCCTGTAGTGTAGGTAATATGTATCTCTTCTTTGGCACACATTTTACACATGTGGATTAGTTTCCTTTTCAAGAAGCACTCCACTTTTTGTTCCTTCAAAGAGACCTTTGTGGATATGCACCTCTTCTCACCTAAGATCTGTTATTATTTCACAAAACATTTCCTTTGCATGAAGCAAGACATTGAATTTTTTTTATTATAGGCTCCTCAGACAGCATATCTGGGGTTGGGCATGAAACAATGAGCCACTCAAAGCCACTTTGTGTAGCTTTGTGCGGCATAGTAAATACAAAGTAACGCAGCACATAGTTACCTTGAGCTGGGAAGGGGTTCCATGGTCGGAGCATTGGGGTTCCTATGCATCCACCCATGGATTTTGGCGCGTTCCCAGATTTACTAAGGCTAGTAAACCTGTGAATGCGTGTAAATGCTACGCCATCTGAAGTGAGGCATAACAAGGAGAAATATTTGTGTTACCCCTCTTTACTTCCTCTTATCAACACATGGCACACTGCATTCTACAACACATATAGAAGGACTAATGTGCCTCTAAGGATTGTCTTTGTGAAGGAAGGTAGCCCTTCCTGAACAAAACCAATCCTGCCCAGGGCCGGACTGGGAACCACAACCGGCTCTGGCAAAGTGCTCGGCCGCCCAGGGGGGTTGGGGGGGCCGCCGAGCTCTTTGCCGGGGCCGGTTTTCGGCCGATTTTGGTTCAGGGCCGATTTTGCAGCTGTGCTGCAAAAATGGCCCTGTAACAAAAACGGCCCCCAGGGGCCCAAAATCGTCCCCCACCCGTGCGACGCACTGGGGGATTGCCCGGTGCCTGCTATCGCCACTCCGGCCCTGATCCTGCCCATAACACAGACACCCAATCATAATGGTGCAAAGGGGCCTGCAGTGGCGCTAGGCAGCCTCAAGTACTCTAGCAGAAGCACAGAGCTGAAAAGTGTCATATCTTAGTAGAAATGATGCTTTAAGCTCTCTCCCATTCACACAGCGCAGGGCAGCAACATGCCTTTTGTGCACTGCGTTATATGTATACTGAGGGCCTGATTTAGATTTTGGCGGACAGGTTACTCCTTCAAACAATGACGGGTATCCCGTCCAACAAAATATAAATCCCATAGGACATAATGACATTTATATTTCAGCGGCTGGGATATCCGTCACCATTGTGAAAAATTAACCAATCTCTAAATCGGGCAATAAATAATTCTGCCCCCATGTCTGAGGGCATTCACAGTCATTTTACAGGTAGTTTTCCATGTCAGGAAAAAAATACTCCTGTCCAGTAAGTATGTTTCTGAAGTGGCAAATGGGAGGGGAAAGCCCTCTTATTTAGAAGAATACATGGAAACTTCAAAGGTAATTTGATTTCCATGTTAGAGAAAATAAAAGTTACATGTGTAAATGCACATTTTAGCATCATTCAACTATGCACAATAGTCCACCTTGTCAAATGTATACATGGTAACATTTTTCTCAGTCGAGTAGTCCAGGAAATATGATTTTTTTTAGTCCTCCTGGAACTTTTTGATGGTTTGATAAAAAATTGTAAACCTACTCCAAGCCTCGGTGTGGCCCTGTAGTGGAATGTTTTCTTCTTTGCACAAAGGCTTTGTGAACTGAGTCAAAATCCAAGAAGTCCCAAAATATATTCCTTTGTGAATAAAAAGCCCTGGACTGGGACAGTGGTGTCCTCCGACCATGGAGTGATATGATAATATTGACGCTCCAACTGAAATAACATTGACAAGAGTCAATTCATGGGAAAGGGAGGATAGTGGGCTCAAGTAATCAGCCGAGACCTCAGGAAAAATATGCACAATTAGGATTCTTCCAGTTCTCGGTTTATACATGTATTCAAATGTCAAATTTATCATTACAGAAAGTTAAAAGTTAGTTAGACTCAGAAGCCAATTCATTAATACATGCAAATATGCAACGCGACTATAAGAAATTAGGAAGCACATCACGTATGAAAATAGTCAAATTAATAATAAATAACTTGCCATGTATTTTAAGTAGAAAGGCAGCATTAAAATGATACTTACTCATTAAACCAATAAAACTGTTAATTTCCAAAACATATACTAGAAAATAATTTATATTGGACAGAAACATGAGAAACCTAACTTAATGTAATAGACTGTTCACCATTACAAACGCAAATACGGAGGTTTAGCTCATGGACTTGTAATGTTTCAGAGGCACGTCGCTTCGGACGTGGAAGCTAATGAAAAATGTTACTTCATGTACAGAGACAGACTGAAGCTGCAGTTGAATATCAATGGTTTTCTGGAAGCCAAATGAAAACAAAGATAATGTGCAACGTTTAAACATGCATTTTTCACAATGTGGCCTAGTTCAGCCAGGTTATGTCATTGGAGAACAAACCTATTTTAAGCATTATCTTTCAAATGAAAATAACTTCCTCACAGTGTCCCTAATAGTGATGTGAGTAGTCTGTGCGTGACCGAAGTAAGAACTACAGCCCCCTGTAAAGTATGTTTTTTCAGTGTAGGGGAACTGTGTGATCCGTCTACCCATGAGCAACCTTCTAAATATCATTCAGCCTCCAGACAATCCTTTCACTACACAATAGCCAAAAGTATTTTTCAAAGTGAATACAGAAATGCTACTATGTGACCAAGGACATCTTCCAAATAGTCAAAGATTCGTCTAACCCTTCTGTTTGTGAGTTCTGTAACCCACCACACAGAGACAATACCCAAATCAGTCAAATGTATTTCAGAAAAAAATAGATGAACGTACTTCTTCGTTTCTTCTTTCCTCCTCTCAGGGGCATCTTTCAGCATCTGTTGCACAGCCTGGTTCTCGGTCAGTCAGTGTCCAAATGTCCTCAAACTGCTAGGCATTTCCACCATCATAATTTAGCTGACCATCACAGAATTGTGGTCCCTGTTGATTGCATGTTCAATGAGAATTCCTCATCACAGTAGAACATCTCTAGGGTACGTCAGTATGGATGTCTGCAACTGTCTCTTACCTTGAATGAGGTCGTAGGCAGCATGAAAAACGCATTAGCCATACCTTCAGCAGATCGCGTGATGCCATCCAACTATAGGCCTATGTCACTTCTCCCTCGTTGAGCCGAAAGTGTACAGTGTGTGGCTAATTACCATCTCCCACAAGTCCTTGAAGCCAGCGCAATCCTGGTTATTAGTCAGGTGGGCTGCAGATCAGGTCCCTGCTCCGAGGCAGTTCAGTTATCAGTCATGGATGATGGAGAAGAACCATTTTCATTCTGTTAGACCTGACCACTGCCTTCAGTATGGTCTCAGACGTCATTCTGCTCAACTGCTTATGGAGGATCGGTCTAAGAGGCAAAGCCGGGGACTGGATGTCTTCTTTCCTTAGAGAAAGACCACAAGCTGTCTCTTCTCCATTCATGTCTGATTTCAGAAATCTTCGATGTGGAGGGCTGCAGGGCTCAGCATTGACCCCCACTATGTTTAACATCAATTGTGTTCCCATGTCTCTTTGAGGAAACAATGTTGGCTCTTTTGTATGCCTATGCCGTGGGAACATTATAAGGCATCCATGAACAGACAGGGGCTGCTGTCCTCAATTTGTGACAATCAGAGCCTTTTACCACTGGTATCCTGCAGCTAAACCTAATTTTTGACCCCAAAACTGAGCATCAAGTGCACTTAAGCACTTGACCCTCAGGATAGTGAAATCATCTACAATGTAATACTGTGCCTGATGGTATAGAGCTAACAAATTAAATGCTCATTACTAATACCTTTCAGCGCTTATTGAGGGAGGTTGCCTAGGCTAACCCAGTGGGTCAACCTCATAATATGCTGCTTGTCCCACTCTTTCCCAATTAGTGTTTGGGTGTTCCCCTATGGTAGAATGTAGAGGTATGGCACGTTTTTGGAGGGTGACAGGGTAGGTTGTAGATTACCTCTCATGATTACCTTTCAATGGTAATGTGGGCCTCGTTCACTCAATTTGCGCATTTCCTTGGGTGAAACAGTACCCCTTGTAGTCTCTTCATGCGTATAGCTGGTAGCCACTGCTTGCCGGGTGTGCACTGCATGGCCCCAAAGCACAGTTATCAGTGATCTTCCCTGACCCATCTGTCCTGATGTGTGAATGGTATCTGCAGTGCCAGGGCAGTGTTCAAGTGAGTGCGACAGCAACAGCATCAGTCAAGGAGTCAAGGAGGTTGAGATGCTTGCTTCTTGGCAGATCTTGTGACCAGGTGTCTTGCTATCTTATGCAGTCTCCCCTCAACCTTGGCGTTCCATGCTCAGCCAGTGAGTGGGGTCATGGTATGGTTGGAAGTTTGAGAGTGGTTGTGCTTGGATGAGTGTCAGTTGGAGTGAGAGGGGCTGAGCAGCAGGATGCTGCTCCTGGTGGGGCTTTATTTGTAATCTACTACTAAGCTAATAAACCTACAATGATCCATCTTCATTGCATGTTGATTGTAACAGTTATTCCTAGAATCTAAACACAAAACCCAGGACCCTAGCATGCTATGTGCCTACTCCTGGTCAGTACTTAGATCCTGATGCAGGCTCTGTCATCAATGGGGTCCTCCTCTGGCACACTGGGTTCTCTTCTGTGGGGACAACACACTGCAACCAGGCTCCTTTTACCACTTTGAGGCCGAGTCTCTCCTTTGCTTCCCTGCCGACGTCCCTGAATGGAACAGGAACTGGAAACACACACAAGTTCCCCCCCCAAAGCATTTTAATTGAACTGAGTGCTGAGGTTCGGCACTCAGATGGGGAATGGGAGTCTGGGCAAGTTCCTCACCAGACAGTGTAACGCATCCTGGTGGGGAACATGCAAAGTGAAACCATTCTGCAGCGTTTACCATGCGGAAGCTTTTAACGGTTTAGCAGCTATATTGTGTCATTGGACAAATGTATCCCTGATGAAGCCTAATCCATAGGCGAAATGCATTGGATGTGTTGGATTTTTTGGATCTAAATTTGACCTTTCCATTCGAATGATTAAAATTCTTTGGATAACAAGTCATATCAGAAAAGAAAAATAAAGAAAAAATGGTTGTGAACTGAAACAGCTTTTTTTATTGACGAACTTTATTGAAAGTTGACATACCCATTCAGGGTTAGTGAGCTGTGACTAGGGGACGTCTCCCATAGGGGACACACAGTTTTTTGGCGAACATGCAAAGTAGACATGACTGTTTGGCCAGCCCAAGAAGGTAGGTCAAACAGTCATGCACACTTAGAGTATGCCCACCACTCCTTCCCCCATGACCGGAGCCTCGCCCCGCCCTAACCCATCCCTACAGCTACCAAAAAGAAAATTATAATAACAGAGGTATTATCATTTTTTTTTTCACTGCTTTGAAAACAGTGGGGCGACGCTCCTCCGCCTTAGCGTAGGGGGTGCCCCTGGGGTGATATTCAGAATACATTGGTTGAGTTTGAGATAGGCAAGCCACAAGAGTTTAGGTGGAGATAGACATCCCGCAATAAAAGTTTGGGATAGAGAAAGGCAATCTGCAAGGGATGGAATGGTCAAGGAAAGTTACAGCACTATTCTATTCATTTTATTTATAAAGTTTTATATAGCGCGAACAAGATCCTGAAGAATATCAGAGCGCTTTACAGTAGGCAGAAAGAAAGAACAAGGGGGTAGTATAAACATCAATTTTGCCTTTGCATATGCACTCAGCAGTCCTGCTTTCACTTGAATTAAGATGATAATGATGATGAAACAGATTTGAAAAGCGTACAGTTGCTCCTAGGAGTGTCCCCGCGCTAACCCAAGAGCAAGCCAGATTACATAGTGAATAACCAGGTTTTCAATCCTTTCCTGAAAGCAGGTTCTGACGTTTCCTGTCTCAGATGCATTGGGAAAGAGTTCCATGCAGAATGCCCTAACAAGGAAAAGGAGCGACCTCCAATCCATAACAGTTGCACTCTCGACACTTTGGCCAAGGCCAGATGAGAAGACCGTAGCGTCCTCGCAGGAACATAGAACAGAATACGGGAAGCCAGATATCCTGGACCAATATTATAGAGAGCAGGAAAAATCAATTTCTAGGCTTAAAACAAAATTTGCTTCCTTCCTTAAGAGGGCCAACCAATGGCAGTATGTATGAAAAGGCAAACAATCTTCTCTCAGGGACGGGTTGTAATGTTAGACGGAGTCAGTCATGTGTCCCACTCCTCTATTGAGAGCTTGCCTTATATCTTAAATGGAGCTTGGAACTTTATAGCAACCTCTACATAATCTGCCCCTTGTGGGGCCACATAACTATGGCAGTGCAAACCTTATGAGCTTACTCGAGGCATGCTCAAACTTAGTTTCCTTGAGGCTGTGGGTGATTGCAGTTTGGCATGCACTTTTCCAGGGTGAATAGTCTTTTCTGACCACAGTAGGCTCTTATGTGAGCTGTGTGGTCTGCTCTGATCGGGATCGCTTTATGCATTTTAGGAATGGAGTCCAGCTCCCACCACAGTAAATGGGGAAGGGCAAAATCACACTTTTCTAGCAAAGGCCCTGGAAGCGAGAATTGGATATAAATGTGCAAGCCTATGCTCCTAATAATAAAAACATTGTTGACTATGCCTTAATATGAATACAAATGTCTAACATTAGACAATTGCTTTTAGTATTTTGACCATCTTGGATGGATGTTAGCAAATATGTCTAATGTTGTCCCTTTGCTGGGCTAGTGTGTGCTAAGGTGGATAGTGGTACTTTCAAAAGGTAGTGTAAGTTCTGCTCATGTCTTCAACTTTGATTGCTGTTCCAGATATTTCACTCATTTGACGTTGATGTACCTTGAAGGCAGCATCCATGGCTTTGAAAGGTTGCTAAACTTCCTAGTTGCCCTATGGATGGCTGAGCCTGTCGTAATTAGGCTCTTCTCATGTAAGCATACTCCGTGCTCTGCTGCCCCTCTGTCTAGATCGGTATGTAAATGTCTATAAGTAGGTCTGAAAGACAAACAGTAATAAATGCCCTGGCACAAATGTACAACATTCCAACAGAACCCTTTACACACACCTCCTCTTTACAAACAATGCAGAATGGACATGCTGTGTAGGTGACTAAGACTGTGCACTGTCTTTCAGTATGCGGTGATGTCAAAGAAAATCTATGGATTCATTCTCTCGTAACTGTTACTTCAACTTCTAGCCGTTTTCCAAGAAGTCAACTGTTACTTCAACTTCTAGTCGTTTTCCAAGAAGTCAACTGTTACTTCAACTTCTAGTCGTTTTCCAAGAAGTCAACTGTTACCTCAACTTCTAGTCGTTTTCCAAGAAGTCAACTGTTACTTCAACTTCTAGTCGTTTTCCAAGAAGTCAAGAGTATGTGCGATTAGTCACTCATTCGTGGTCAGGGCAGCACAGCGGACCAAATCAAGGAAGTAGGATCCCAGTTTCAGCAACACTGAACTATCTTGGATGGCACCGCAGGGATGAATCATGCTGTGCAGCAGTTTGATTATGGAAGGCCAAAGTTGGATGTTCTACTTATTCATTTGAGTGGGAAAAAGGCAGACGCTGGTCCATCTAATATCTGTATTGTGAAATCATATGGTCCGAAATCATACCACATGGCACAAACCCAGATCAGCAGTAGCGACTGAATTGTCAAGAAAGAAATTCAACCTCACAATGCAAAAAGCTCATGAAACAATCCAGCATTGGCTTTGTAATGCACATTCTATGAGGGGTAAGATTGCTAAATTAGTGAAATAATAAGTTCCGGATTACGTTTTTTCAGAAGCCTGCTTTGCACCAATGGCAGAGGTCGGGATTGCCCTTTACGAAGGCTGCCTATGCTTGATTCCACCTCATTACAGTGGCATAATGAAACTTGAGGGGGCCCCCTGCAAAGTACATGGAAGGGCCCCCTACCCTCCGGACCTAGTAAGGAGGTCTTAGGCTAGAGGTCTGCTGCCCTTGCACAGAGCCAGAGAAAAACCCCTGGTGCTCGCCCCCCCCCACAAACACTGGGGGCTGCAGGGACTATTGCTATGCCACTGCCCCATGCCTCTTTCTTCCACTCTCCAACACTTCCTTCCTCTTTATCTTACTCTGTGTGTTCTTTTTTCATCCCAAGTTTCTCCCTTTGTCACTGTTTTCCCATATTCTCTTCCTACATAGTTTTCCCTTTTCTGCCTTTCTGTCTCTTATATTGGGTTAAAGTCTGATGATGATAAAACGTCCTGGTCCGCAAAAATGAGTGCCTTTGGGCCCCACCCGCAACCGCCGGCTGAAATTAAGCACCAAGCAATAACTTTGAGCCAGACGAGGAACATTTTTCTCGTGCTGGTCATTGCTTGCGTCGCAAAGAGGTTTTTTCTGGCAGGGCTTGAGACGAACAAGGGTGTCCCATAATACTTCAACAGGCCTTTAGAATCACTACACGAATTCATTATCAAAAAAATAAGACATATTTACATTTAACAAGCTTGAGTGTTAAATGTTGATATTGATACCAAATAGTAAATGTTAATTATAGCAGGCATCTGCAGCTTCGGGATAGGTAACGCCCTCAATCACCGCTGTCGCCTTAATCGCATGTCAAAGACATCATCCTGTATGTTGACTACATATGTGCCCGGTACTTTCCGCAACAGTGTTTGTGCCAGCCAGTGAATGGTTTTACTGTGCAACATTTCTATGAAATGTCCCATCTGCTGAAAAGCTAGGGGTGGCAATTCTGTAACTAGCCCATAGGCATCCGAACTCACAGTCAGTTGCTCGATTTGGATTGGTTGCTCGGTTTGGGCGCGGTTTTCCTCTGACTCTATAAACGCTTCTACAGCAGATTCCTGGCCCTGGGCGTCATTCCCCCAAAATTTACGGAGGCGGACTGCAGGACTGCTAATAGCGCCCATTACCGTGGTAACCGGAACTCACCCCCCACCGCTTCCGGCCGCTCCACCCCTACACCAGATGACGCGGCCTGACTCGGCGGGCCCTGACAGCTTGTCGTGATTCACCTCTAGGCCCGGGAGATGGGAACGCTCCCATGAAGACCGGGGGCTGGTATTGGCCCGGGGCCTAGTGTACAAAGCTGGCCCGTAATTCATCGCAAACGTGTCACCATTAAAGGAGGGGGAGAAAAGGATCGCTCATCATAAATACCCTTTAATTTATGAGCCCAGAACAAAGCGATCGAGGCCAACTGCCTCGTGATTGTTTGACAGCGCATTGTCAAGCAAATGAAAGCAAAGTTGACCGAAGTTGTATATTACACTTTCAAGCAGATGCATCAGCTCTTGGCTTGTCACTCGTGGAGCTAAACAAACCCTGAGCAGGGGAGGGATCTGGCAACCGGCGCGGCCGTTTATCTCTGAGAGAGACACGCTGGAGAGCAAGAGAGATGAGGCCGGGCTGGCCGGGCTTGGGCGAGGGCCAGCCTCCAGCTCATAAATCCAGTCCTTGTGTTTGAAAGCTGTGGCCCTTCTCCTCCCCGGCCTGGGATACCTCGGTCACTCAGTCTTCGCTCTTCCGCCCCACTCCCAGTGCTGCAGACTGTTTCCTGCCTGCACGAGCGTACTTCACTTCCAGGACTGTGGGAATGGCGTGGGGCTGGGTGGAAGGGGAGGGCCTTCTCTTGGTATTCCCGCGCTTGCTTGTGTGGCCAAACCACCACATTCTCTGCTGGACATTCGCGGATTTTTAACATTCCTTGTTCCACCACTCTCAGGCTTTGTAGGGCAGCAGCCACAAGGGCAAGCTCTGGCCCTGCCTTTCACCCACTGTGTGATCTTGTTCAAAAATCTGATCAACAGCTGTAGGGTTTTGGAATGTTCCCCACGAAGCAGTCCTTCTCAAGGCTGCTATGTTAAAACAAACGTGCCCTTCATGCTGTGGAAACTCAACTTATTTCTCTGTCAAGATTGCCTGCACATGTTAGTCCAGGGGGCACTGAGTTGCCCAGATGAAAGCATTGCATACATAGTCTGTACATGTGGCCAAGAGACTCCTGGAAGGGGTAGCAAAGGATAGGCCGAATTTCTCTTGTGTGACCAATTTTGCAAATCCTGTCATCAAACCAATCCACATGGCATCGAACTAGTGCTTTAATCAATGTAGAATTGTGCTATTTATAATACATTATGAATCTATCTATTTCCTTTTGATAACTGTGCTGTCATCAGCAATGCGATGGTGGCAATGTTACTTGTGGTAACCCTTTGGTTAAGATGAAGTTTTGCCACTTTGTGTGGCTCCAGGGAATGTGACCATATTAATAGATGTGTTCTACTACATGGTCTAAATTGGCCAGACCAGACTGAGCCTAAACTTGATGTGGCCTCACCACAGCATCATAGCAAAATCCTTCCAATGACGTCTGTCGTTTATCGAGCGCCTATGAGTTCCTGAAATTCAGGCGTGCGAGGCAGGCTCAGCAACTGTACCAGGGCCAGTCACCACCAGCTCAGGCTTTTAAAACGATAGAAGAGTATAAGGCTCTCTGGCACAGCGTGGGGGAGGCAAGCTGGAACGCAGAACCCTTGCATGCGGCCTACTCGCAAACAATGATACATATAGATCTTTTGTAGTTTGGAAATATTGGCTGCAGTTTATTTGAACCATTGTTTACAGCACCTGTTCCTTACTGATATTTATTAGGGGCCATAAATCATTCATGACAGGCTTGCCGTAAATCATTTTGACATGTTTATGACCCAGCGCGAGTCATAAACCATTTGTGACAGCTCATCATAAATCACTTTGCCATTCTTATGATTCCTCAAATCTGAAAGACCATAAATCGCTTTCTGCATCATTGCCTTGTCAAAGCCTGTCAATCATAAGTCAACTCGCCATGAATCAATCCAACATTTTGAGAGGAACAGTAGTCTTTGCACTGGCCTTTCTCCTTCTGTGTGGGGAGGGGTGCACCTCTTAACCCTTGTAGGCTAAACTTACTGCCTTGGGTGGTTTGTTGTGTCCTGCCCTCCGGAGGACCTAGACGGCGAGCACCATGTTTCGTGTAGTCCCTCCATTGACTGTCTTACCCTGCCGCAAGGCATCCGAAAGTAAGTATACTACATAAAAAGAGCAGTCCACTCACTGAAGAGGGGAGATTGGCAAGTATGTGGCAGTATCGTGCAGCATTGACGCCATTTGGAGTAGTCGGGGTTCGCAGCTATGACCTGTACCTTGCTCCCTGCTACTCCTGGCGCTTCCTTTGTGAACCTGGGCCTCAGATGGCTCAACACTTTTGCCTCCTCTGAGGCCTGGGTTCACAAAGGAAGTGCCGGCAGTAGCAGGGACCAGGGAGCACGGTACAGGTCCCAGCTGCGACCCCTGACTACTCCCAAATGATGTCCATGTTATGCAGCCTTACTTTTTGACTGACTAATGAAAAAAACTAAAAGGGGTACTTGTGAGACTGGTGCTTTCCAGTACTTTACAGAAGTGTTGATTTCTGCCTTTCTCTTTTAGAAATCTGACAGAGGGCTTCACACATTGTACAAACTGATGGGGGTAGCTGAGAGATTGTATCTGATAATCTGTTCATTGATGGGAGGGTTGTCTTACAAAATGTCTGCCCTTCTATTGTGAAGCAAGGTTCACAATTGCAAATCAATAAAATCCACCGTAACCTGTTGGGACAGTAGTTCCTTATGAATAGTCAACTACAACATCCTGTTTCTGTTTTGTGTCCTATGGCATGCCCTGCTTATTTTCTGACCAATGGCTTGGAATTTCAGAACCATAGGAAGGCAGTCCACAGTGATTGGCTGTCCCCAGTGGAAAGGTTCTGCTGGACTGATGCTCCTTTTAACCTTTCTTTAAGCAGGCAACATGGATCCTGGCTGATTCATAGCCAGGACATGGGACATTTTTATCTGTACCTGTTGGAGAGCTGGTTCTTGTGCTGTCCTAAACCTATGCAATTAATTACATCCTCAACTCCCTATGTGTTTGTGTTTCATGTGCATAAATGTGATAATCTTAAAGAATGGGTGGGTGCTGTATGTATGGTGCTCTGCATGGGCAGATTGATTCCAGCAAAAACTGATGGTTTCCTTCTGAGAGATAAGGACAATCTGGCTTTCTTTCGGAGACCCTGTAGCAGTTTCACTTTGTCTGGTTTATGGATGCATTCAGTATCCAAGGCAGAGCCCCACCAGAAAACAAGCATTTAACCTAAACCAGTTTGACTCCCTATAAAAGTGCTGTCTAGTAAACATGCTTGAACAAAAATTGCTTCTGAGTTTTGCAGGGAGTAAGGGTTCTTCAATACACCCTTCCACTCTACGATACTCTACTCCCACAACACTCTACTCCACGCCACTCCAATCTACTCCTATTTTCCACAATCCACAACACTCTCCTTGACACCCCTCATTTTTAGCACGCTGAATAGCAGCCACGCTGTTGTACAACATGAATACAACATATTGTCAAAGCCAATAGCTCTTGCATTGGCGAGACCTATTACTTTTGTCAATGCATGTCTTTATCGTTGTGGCACATCTTTGCAAGCAGTCCTGGGGTTTCCGGAAATAATCCATTAAAAGTGTCACAGTCAGAAAATAAATAACCGAAGGTTATGCAGGGAAATCCCTAAAATGTTAGGGCTTGATAAAGGGGTTTGATAAAGAGGTGTTTGATTAAAATACAACCAGTACTGAAAAGCAACAAAAAGTATTTCATGTGGAATAAAAGTCTCTAATCTGTTAAAAAGTTCAAAGAGGCTAGAAGAGAAAATACTATCAACATATTGTATTTAAAAATGAAGTTTCACTCTAGATTGTCCCAGCAGTTCATTGCTTTGAGTCAGAAGAAGTAGTGGTCTGAACAACAGGTTCTCTTGCACTTTACCATATGCATAGCTGGAAAGCTAACTTCAACTTTCTTCTTAGCATGTGTGTTAAAGATTAGACTGCAAAACGTCAACATTATCGGCGCCCTCTTGCCCCCTTTTTCCAAGCCCATTCGTGCGCGTAAGCGGCAGCCATTTTTGAGCACCATGGCCTCCCTGCCCCTCGCTGATAGCCAGCGCGTCTCTCTCTCTTAACCTCGCAAGCATTCCCCCACACACTGACAACCCCCGCTCTCTCATGCCTAGGGTCATAAACCCCTCTTCAGCGCAGCTTCACCACTGAATCCCATCCTGTTCCCAGCGCGACACCTCCCCTCATTCCTTTCATGGCCTCAAACCCTTTTGATGCAAACCCCTTTTCCTGTGTCCCCGTTTGTCTTCCCTGTTCCCAGGCCGCCACCTGGCTCTGCGGATACTGTTTATTACCCCGTACAGTAGGAAGCTTCCCCTCCCCATCAAAAGACCCCCGAGCCGATCAAAGCCCCCACCCCATGAGATCCGATCAACCCCATGCATTCCGTGAATCGGCGGAATGCCCTGCTGTGCGACAACCATCACCTGTTGTGACCGGGGTGGGGAATCCAACTGTAAATGTGTGTGGGAACGGGCCTGAAGGGGAGATTCCGAGGATGTCCTTTCATACTTCAAAGCATTGCAAGAATGTGTTACATGCAATAAAGTTCGTAAACCTGTGTATAAGAGGCCAGGCCTCAGAGATGCGGGTAGAGCACCTCGTGACGATACTTGCTGTCTGAATTGATGTGTTCTCCTCCGGAGAGAATAAAACCCTCGTTTCCTGCCTTCCAGTCTCCAGCGCCTGCTTCTTCATTGATTAATATTGGTGGGTCATAGAGGCGATACCGCCGGGCAACATAAAAGGGTCTTTGGTTACCGGTTGTCTTTGGAACCCTTTTTAACAATTGGCGTCCCAAACGTGGGGCCCATCAGCGACTCGTGGATCCAGTGGGAGAGGTCCCGACGACAGAGTGAACGACTGCAACGATCGGAAGGTACCCTGTCCGATAGACCCTCGTCTGACAGCCGATCATCCGAACTTCACTGGTTCCGAACAGACCTCTCTCGAGTGATCTGCGGTCCTGACTGGGAACCATCAGGAGTGCCACGAGAAGTACGAAGAGAAGAGGACGATCGGGCGCTGGATTCGGAAGACGAGAAACTGTCCATGCGGTCCGGGTAAGGTCGTGTAAACACGACGAATTGCGAAAGTAATAGATAATTGAAAGTAATTGATAATTGTTGAAGAAAATACTAGTATTACTCTTTGTTAATTTATTGGAGATTCACTGTCTACAAACGGAGAAACAACAGGCTCTCCCTTTATAAACAGCGAAGGATAGGTACGCACCCGTCGGACCTATCTTTCTCCCCCACTGAACAATTGCCCCTTCCCCCCATTGATTAACTGTTATAAATTGTTTTCTGGAGATTCTCTGTCTGCAAACAGGGAAAAATAGGTCCCCTCTTTACAGATAGTGAAAGGGTAGGTGACGCGAACCTTTGCGAGCCTACTTATTCTCCCCATTGACCATATTGATTTTTTATTTTTGACCTAACGTTGATTGATTGCTCAGAATTGGTTCATGAGGTATTCACTACGTGCAAACAACGTAGAATAGAAATATTCTGTCTAGTCTTTGCGCGCAGTGATAAGATAGGTAGTGCTGACTATTATCCCATTGTGATCCGTCATGCCTGTCTTCTCCCCACTGGTTAGTAGCCTGTTTAACCCGGACCGCTTATTAGAGATGAACCATCCGGCTCCGCTGGAAGGCACCCCTAATAAGGACATGTTCACAAAGCATGGATTAGTCGCTATAGCCTATAGCCAGCTGTGGCATAAATATACGAAAAGGGATCGAGAAAGTCAGTGGCCACTGATAGGATCCTTCGAAGACGATAGAATAATCGCACTAGAAACAGCCCTTGGTAAGAACAAGACGACGTCCACTATGCTTGACAGCTTCGGCATGTGGCGAAAAGAAGCTGAACAACGCAAAAAGAGAACCGAGAGTAGGTTGGGAAAAGAGCTGCGGAAAGCAGCCCACCTAGCGGCCCAGAAACTAGAGAAAGAGATAAAAGAAAGAGAGGATACCAAACAGAAGCTAGAAATAGAAACATCAAGCCAGTGTCTGGTTAGAACTCCCTCCACGCTCTACCCTGAATTACGCTCAAAGCAACGAACCGACGATGATCTGCTGCTAGGTCCTCCGATCATCCACATGCCCCCTCCATATGCCCCTTCCCAACCCTCAGCCCAGCACCCACTATCCCCAGGTACCACCGAGAGTAGCACCACGGCTTCAGCCCCCATGGCCTCCGTGCCGGCTGAACTCCTTGTATTAGATACTACGCAAACGACAACGCCGAGCGACCCGGAAGCCCGAAGGGGTGGTCCTGCTAGAGCATATAGACTAAACAAACATGAACGAGCAGGGGTCGACAAGATAGCAAAGATACTGATAGAGAGGAGGGAGGATGAAGAGTCCGTCATGGATGTGTTTAATTCTTATACTGGGAGTCACAGACGACACTTCACTGTACAGCTGTGTTACCATGTCTTAAATGCATACGAGGACCGATATCAAGAAAAGGGTCCACAGAGCCTAACGACTCTGTACCGGAAGGTTGATATCGGGGATGAGAGTGAGAGTGATGTGACGGACCTCCTTACGCGTACGCTTGAGGTTTTCCGCCACCTCACTGAACAAAAGCCAAAAATCGAATCCACTACCTCCGTAGCAACCAACCCGCAAACTGAACAACCTAACACTATGATGCCGATACGAGAGGCTGCCCCTTACTGGGTTCCTCCACGAGGTGAAGGGACTCACGATGATGCAAACCACAAAGATGCAAAGGGAAGGGTCGTGTACAATTGGGTCTACCAACCATGGGACCGGCAAGAGATTCTGACCTTTCGGAAATCTCTGCCAGACCTACGTAAAAACCCCACTGCCTTCTATACTGAGTTGGGTACGGCCCTAGGATCGACGATTATGACTCTAGCTGACATCGACTTGTTTTTCGGGTTATGTCTACCAGCTGATGTGTGGAAGCAAATCCGGAAAGTCGACCACTCTGAGCTGTTTGGACATAACTGGTCACAACTTGATGGCATAGACAGACAACGAGAACCCGGACAAAAGCCTTTAAAAGCCATTTTAGACCTCCCGGATAAAATCGTGCAGAAATTAAAAACCCTGATCCCAGAAAAGAAAGTGGACTGGTCGATAGTAACGGCTTGTCGCCAGAAACCTCAGGAGGATGTATCGGAATACTTCTCCCGGTTTGAAACGGTGTTCTCCGATTACAGCGGCCAGGACCTGACCACTGCAACCGGACACCATCTGTTTGTCCAGAATTACGTTAAGGGCTTATCACCGGAGGTCTCGCAGAAACTGCAGGCCAGTGAAAGTAGTTGGGCAGCCTCCAAACCTACGGCTATCCTCCAGATGGCCCAATATTATGAACATCAGAAAAACGAAAACGATAGAACAACAGAGAGGAAGAAGAAAGAATTAAAGGAGAGGGTGATGATAGCACAACTGCAAGGGGTGACTCTGGGACGAGACCAATACCGGGGAAACCATCAGATGAACGTCCCTAAAACGGCACCTCCCAAAGACCGTGCTTCAACTCCCCACATTGGACGTACAGACATTAGAGAGGACCAGTGTGCCTTCTGTAAAGGATCGGGCCACTGGAAATCTCAGTGCCCGGTTCTTTTGGAACTCACCAGAAACAGAGATCCTAGAGATTCAGCAAACGAACCAAGAAATAGGGGACCACAGCGAGGGCCCCCAAACAACGCAACCAATGATAGATCCAGTAGACCAAACACATTTGATCGACCCCGACAGAACCAATGCCAGCAATCTGACTACGATGACGTTCATGACTTTGCATAGGACTGCCTAGGGCAAGGGAGGGATCCAGTCGAGCTCCATGTTGACCAGCAAGGCCCTTATGTCACTGCTAAGGTCTTGGGTACAAAGTCACCATTCCTGGTAGACACTGGCGCAACACGTAGTGCATTATCTAAACGACTGATTCCAAGGGCACCCTTGTCTGGCTTACTAATAACATCGACAGGTTTCGATGGGACGCCCTCCACTAACCCTTTGTCCGCCCCAATCCTCTTTGACTTAGAAAACAACACCACTGACACCACGTTTTTACTCTCCTCCAATAGCCCTGACGCAATTATGGGACTCGACTTATTGAAACACTTCCGAGCAACGATTAGATGTTCTCAAGATGGAGTCCGAGTTTTCCTTTACGACAATCCTGTTCTGCTTAGACATTGCCCCCCCAGACACATGTTTTCCATCATCGACGCTGACACTTCCCTACTTGACACTCTGCCTCCGTATCTGTGGGCCAAAACGGATTCGGATGTAGGGCGCATGATGATTGACCCGATACACATCACTGTTCGACCAGATGCAACACTCCCAAAACTTCCACAATATCGAATATCGCCCGAGGGCGAGAAGGCATTGGTAGAAATCATCCAATCACTGATAGACGCAGGAGTGGTAGAGGAAGTAGTTAGCAACGTTTGCAACAGCCCAATCTTGCCCATCATTAAGAAGCAGGGAGAAGGGGATGAGAAAGCATACCGCTTCATCATTGACCTTCGGGAGATCAACAAAGTGGTGGTACCCCAGTACCCTGTGGTCTCGGACATTACCACCATCCTGACTTTGATTCCCTCCACTGCCACCACCTTCACTGTCATTGACCTCAAAAACGCATTCTTTTCTATCCCCATCCACCCAGACAGCCGATATCTCTTCGGTTTCACCCTAAAAGCCCGCTCATATAGGTTCTGCCGAGCACCCCAGGGCTACACAGAAAGCCCTAGCATCTACAGCCAGGCCCTCAAGAGACAACTGGATCAAGTCCAGTTACCCGATGGAGTGGTATTAGTACAATATGTCGATGACATCCTCTTGGCAGCCGACACCACTCCACTAGCTGTCACCGCCACCATTCAACTCCTGCATTTCCTTGCAGAAAATGGCCACAAGGTCTCCAAGAAGAAGTTGCAATTCTGCCAACCCCAGGTCACTTACCTAGGCCACCTTTTGTCCAAAGACGGAAGGAAACTGACTCCTGACCGGATCCAAACCATTCTCGACACCCCCGTCCCTAAGACCCAGAAACAGGTCCGCTCCCTACTAGGCCTCACCTCCTTCTGCCGACAGTGGTTGCCCAACTTTAGCCTTGTAGTAAAACCACTGCTTTCATTGTTAGCAAAGGACATCCCTCTCCCACTCCCTTGGACCCCTGAGTGTCAGGCTTCTTTTGTGCAACTACGAGATGCCCTCTGCTCGGCCCCTGTGTTCGGTACCCCCGATTACACAAAGCCCTTCTCCCTTTACACCCATGAGAGGGAGGGGTGCGCTTTATCTGTCCTGACCCAGTCCATCGGCCCAAAGCAACGACCATGCGCTTACTTCTCAGCCACTCTTGACCCCGTAGCCAGAGCCCTGCCTGCTTGCCTTCGAGCCGTAGCTGCTGCTGCGATCTCCATCCGACAGAGTGAGGGGATCGTGCTCTCGAATTCCCTCACAGTACTGGTACCCCATGCAGTTGACACCCTCCTAAACCAAACCAAAACGCAACACCTGACGAGTGCACGACTGACAGGATACGAACTGACTCTGCTCGCACCCCACATCACACTGAAGAGATGCACCACACTGAACCCAGCAACCCTGCTGCCCTTACCAGAAAACGATCCCAATGTGCACCCTGTACACGACTGTGTGACCCTCACCGACGAACAGACCAGAAGTAGGGTTGACCTCAGAGACACGGCTTTCCCCGACCCCGACGGAGAGCTGTGGGTGGACGGTTCTTGCATCAAGCTCCCCGATGGCACCACTTCAGCTGCCTATGCAGTCACCACGGCTCGAACTGTAGTCGAGACAGCCCGCATAACGCAACGATCTGCCCAGGCAGCGGAACTGATTGCCCTGACACGAGCCTGTATTCTAGCAGCAGGAACCACAGCAAACATTTACACCGATAGCCAGTATGCCTTCGGGGTGGTTCACCATTTTGGGCTCCTTTGGAGGGAGAGGGGATTCTTGACCTCACACGGCACCCCCATTTTACACGGGGACCTAGTCTCCGCCTTGATCGAAGCCGTCCTTCTCCCCAAAAAGCTTGCAGTCATCAAATGCCAGGCACACAAAAAGGTGACAGACATTATTGGACAGGGAAATGCACTAGCCGACCTCACTGCCCGAGCGACAGCCGAAAATAGGACGACAACACGCATGTACGTGACCAGGTCACAAGCAGAAAAATGGACTGACGCTAGGGACACTATCAGAGACATTCAAATGGCTAGCACACAACACGAACTGACTGAATGGACACGGGTGGGACTGAAAGATGACGAAGGCTGCTGGCGGACAAAAGACACAAACAAATGGTTGTTACCTGACTCATACCTGATTCCCATATTGACTATGGCACATTCCCCTGCCCACATAGGATCAGCCCCCATGATTGAACTTGTCTCCAGAGTCTGGCACAATGATAAGATCACAGAGTCCGCCAAACGCCTGGTCCAACAATGTTTGATATGCCTGCAACACAATCCCGGGAAAGGAACTGTAGTACCCCGGGGAGGGTTCGGGGTCCCGAATCACCCATTTGAAGTCCTGCAGATGGACTACATCCAACTAGACAGATGTCAAGGCCTGAAATATGTACTTGTGGTGGTATGCGCATTTAGCAAATGGGTGGAAGCATATCCAACCCGTGACAACACTGCTATGGCCACAGCAAAAGTACTGTTAAAGGAGTTTTTCCCCCGTTACGGCCTTTGTCGAATTTTGTGGAGCGACAATGGCCCCCACTTCGTAGCCGAAGTTATCCAACTCATTTTGAAGGGGTTGGGTGTAAAACAAAAGTTCCACGCAGTCTTCCACCCCCAATCTGCTGGACTAGTGGAACGACATAACGCCACACTGAAACTAAAATTGGCCAAAATAGTAGCTACCACAGGACTGAAATGGCCAGACGCACTCCCCCTGGCGCTGCTTTCAATGCGTTCCACCCCCACCAAACACCACTTGACACCATACGAGGTTGTTTTCGGCCGGCCTATGAATGTCTGGTCTGCACCAAAACCAACCTCCATTCATGACGTCCCGGACGTCCTAATGTCTGATTACTTATGTCAGTTGACTAAAACGCTGTCTGTTATCCATCAACAGGTGCTGCATGCCATCCCTGACACTTCCAGGGGTCCCGGACACACCATTCAGCCTGGGGATTTTGTCCTGATCCGGAACTTCCAGCGTGCCAAGAGTCTGGAACCCCGGTGGACGGGCCCCTGGCAAGTCCTCATCACCACCCGAACAGCACTACGGGTGGAGGGAAAACGCAACTGGCTGCATGCACACCACTGTAAGAAGATCTCCTCGACCCTGACCTCGACTGAAAACATCGACAGCCAAGAAGAGCTCCTGAACAAGGACCGACCGTCACTAACCTGCTATCCTGATACCGACACACTTGAACTTTCAAAATTCTCTGATCCCACAGTCCCATCAAAAGAAGGGTATTTCCTGCGTCGAAAGGAGGGAGTCTCGGCTAAGTAGACCACGGACTGAGTTAAATCTCAGAACGGTGACCTAAACACTACCAAGGGTTACCCGGAGAGAAGCAAAGCAAAGTCTGTGGTTCTGCCCGCTACCGAGCCCCTTGAAGATGATGGAAGCGCCAGATAAGAAGATGATGGAAGCGCCAAATAAGAAGATGATGAAGGAAACAGGAAATACCCACCGCAGAAACCCAAAAGCAGACAGACTCCATAGCCCAAAGACTATTGCGCTCGTCATCACAATCCTCCTCTGCTTTCTCCTCATGACCACACTCTGGATTGTGGAAGAAAATGCACCTGCTCACGAAACATTCCTGACCACTGTCCAACCTACCACCATGAAGGAACATTATCTGATCTCGCTCTCTCCCCAACTCAGAGAGAGGCGAAAGGAATTTTGGAATAACTCCTTCGTACAACTACTTCACCAGCACAACCTTGCCACCAATGCCACCAACTGTTGGATCTGTGGGTTGCTACCCCACGCCACTGGACACTCGATACCATTCATCCCTTCACCTTTCTCAGTTCACGGTTCCTGTCTTGCCTGGCTGATGCTTCTGCAAGAAAGCTTTAAGGACAATGCCACCTCCAGCAAAACGGTAACGCATTTCTACCACGGGGTCTGGCGGAACAGAACAAAGACGCACTTCTGCCCGCAGACCAACAACAACACAATCCACTTGGACATCCCTGCTAAAGAACAAGTTGAAATGCAAGTGTTCAATAATCCAACCAGAACCACCTTCTCCTACCTGCGAAAACGAACGGCTGCCACTCTGACTGTGGCCCTGTCAGTCATCAACGTCACTGGCCACATGTGCATGGAAGGGCTTGGGACTCAGCTGGTAGGCCACAGTGCCTGCCGGTTTTCCAGAACTCTGGACTCCATCGACCCGCCTTCCTTTGTGGCATCTCCAAACACGTATTTCGTCTGCGGCACGAAGGCTTACACCTGGCTCCCCAAAGGCTGGGGGGGCACTTGTTTCATTTCCTTCATCCTTCCTCCGACTTATGTGGCACCAGCAAATCATCACAGACAAAAGCGGGCCAAGGACATCGAACAAGCCGATTCAACGGGAGCGCAATTCATCGATGCTATGAAAGGACTAGTCCCCCTCTGGGGCCCGATGGCAAACAGCCGTGCCATCCGACATCTGACTCAAGCAGTTGAGACAACAATGAACATCACGGCTGGTATCCTTGCTAACAACACCGCTGAACTTCAAGCGGTCCGCTTGGTGGCCCTCCAAAACCGCCTTGTCCTGGATGTGGTTCTTGCGGACCGTGGTGGAGCATGCCGCATCATTGGGTCCAGCTGCTGTACATACATACCGGACAACTCACCCTCAGTGTACAAAGCCATCGAACATCTTCACAGACTCTCTTCAGAAGTACACCAGGAACAAGAAGAATGGTCGCTTGGTGGTTGGTTCTGGAACACCGTTAAGAACTGGGGTTGGAGACTGTTCACCATTATCCTGATTCCTGTAGTTGTGATGTGCGGTCTATGCTTAGGAATTCAATGTCTGCCACCTCTGTGTTCATTATGTGCAAATTGTATTTGCCCTAAGACTGTGGACTTTGAAAACGAACGTATGAGAGCAATATATGATGCCGAGGTTAGGAATTTGATGAAGATTGACATTGAGTAAGCAAGTTGGCTAAGATATGTTGAAAAGGGAGGACTGTTAAAGATTAGACTGCAAAACGTCAACATTATCGGCGCCCTCTTGCCCCCTTTTTCCAAGCCCATTCGTGCGCGTAAGCGGCAGCCATTTTTGAGCACCATGGCCTCCCTGCCCCTCGCTGATAGCCAGCGCGTCTCTCTCTCTTAACCTCGCAAGCATTCCCCCACACACTGACAACCCCCGCTCTCTCATGCCTAGGGTCATAAACCCCTCTTCAGCGCAGCTTCACCACTGAATCCCATCCTGTTCCCAGCGCGACACCTCCCCTCATTCCTTTCATGGCCTCAAACCCTTTTGATGCAAACCCCTTTTCCTGTGTCCCCGTTTGTCTTCCCTGTTCCCAGGCCGCCACCTGGCTCTGCGGATACTGTTTATTACCCCGTACAGTAGGAAGCTTCCCCTCCCCATCAAAAGACCCCCGAACCGATCAAAGCCCCCACCCCATGAGATCCGATCAACCCCATGCATTCCGTGAATCGGCGGAATGCCCTGCTGTGCGACAACCATCACCTGTTGTGACCGGGGTGGGGAATCCAACTGTAAATGTGTGTGGGAACGGGCCTGAAGGGGAGATTCCGAGGATGTCCTTTCATACTTCAAAGCATTGCAAGAATGTGTTACATGCAATAAAGTTCGTAAACCTGTGTATAAGAGGCCAGGCCTCAGAGATGCGGGTAGAGCACCTCGTGACGATACTTGCTGTCTGAATTGATGTGTTCTCCTCCGGAGAGAATAAAACCCTCGTTTCCTGCCTTCCAGTCTCCAGCGCCTGCTTCTTCATTGATTAATATTGGTGGGTCATAGAGGCGATACCGCCGGGCAACATAAAAGGGTCTTTGGTTACCGGTTGTCTTTGGAACCCTTTTTAACATGTGTGCCCTTTCGATTCAACACTGGGCAGTTGAGGTCCCGGGCTGATATTCTCTTGCCATATTTAAGGTGTGAGAAGACATGAAGGCCTGTGCAGGTCTTAGAGTACTTATTTCTGACAGAAAGTGATTGGCAAAATTCCTGTAGGGTGCCTAAACTCTGGGCAAACAATGGATCATAGTCCTGGGGATTGGGGAGGTTGAATCAAAGGCTGCACTACTCACTACTCAAAAGATGAAATCCTTGACAAACAGTGGACAGGCTTTAGCAGATGTTATGAGGTATGCATGTGGCAAGATCAACAGTTCTGATTGGAAAGGCTCATAGGTGCCTGGACTTAAGAAGAGTTCTGCAGGTCGGCTTCCAGGAACCCAGCAGTAAGTCCAGGTGATTAATATTCCAGTCTCCCTGGTCTTGATATAGACTGCTGCAGTCTTGATTTTATTCAGCCCCTTACAGGACTCTTGGCACACTCTTGATCCAACGGGTTAGTCTGACATCCTCAAAAGACAGGATTTTCAAGTCCTACCTGTGTCATCATCCCACATTTATTACAGAGTATTGTGGAACCCTTTCTCCCTGCAAAACGTGGCATCAATTTTTGTTCAGCCAACACTGTGGTAGGCATGTTGACTAGACAACACTTTTATAGGGAGTCAAACTGGTGTAGTTCAATTGCTTGTTTACTGCCTGGGCTCTGGCTTGGAGTTGGGTAGAGAGGAGTGTCAGAGTTGTGTAGGGTATCATCATAGAGTGGAGTGGCATAGAGTGTCATGGAGTGTTGTAGAGCAGAGTGGAGTCGCATAGATGGTGTTGCATAGAGTAAAGTAGAGTGTTGTAGAGCGGAGTGGCATAGAGTGAGGTAGAAGGAAAGTGGAATGGCATAGAGTGGAGTAGAGTAGTGAAAAGACAAATGGCATATAGAAGAGTGGATTGGCATATAATGTCACAGTGCGGAGTGGCATGGAATTGAGTGGACAAGTGTGTCCTAAAATAGAGTGCAGTAAAGTGGCATGGAGTGTCATAGAGTTGTGTAGAGTGTCATAGAGTGGGGTGGCATATAGAGTGTCATAGACTGCTGTATAATTTAACGGAGTAGAACGTCATGGAGTAGCGTAGAGTGTTGTGTTGTAGAATGGAGTATCATAGAGTGGAGAAGAAGAGTAGGTTAGAGTTAAGTGGCATAAAGTACATGTACACTGGTGCAGAGTAGATTGGCGTAAAGTGCATTGGTTTTGTGTAAAGTGGTGTTGAGTGCATTGGCGTAGATTGCATTAGTGTACAGTGCAGTGGCATAGAGTAGGGTGGTGAGAGGGGTGCAGAGTAGATTGAAGTGGCTTGGAGTGCAGTGGCATGGAGTGCAGTGGTGAAGGGTGGCATAGAATTGAGGGGTGCAGGCTAGAGTGCAGTGGGGTAGAGTGCAATGGAATAGAGTGCATTAGCGTAGGGTATAGTGGTTGCAGAGTACAATTGTGCATAGTAGAGTGGTGCAGAGAACAATAACATAGAGTACAATGGTGCATAGTAGACTTGAGTGGCATAGAGTGCAGTGACATCGAGCACAATGTGTTGAGTGGTGAGTGTGCAGTGGTTTAGCAGGCAAGGGAGCAGAGTACTGTGGCGTTTAGTTCAGTGGCAGAGAGTGCAGTCTGGGAGAGTAGAGTGGCACAGAGAGCAGTACCGTAGAGTACAGTGGTGCATAGTAGACTAGAGTGGTGTAGAGTGCAGTGATGTAGAGTGCAATGGTGTAGAGTGGAGTAGCTTGCAGTGGTGCAGAGTAGTTGGCGTTGGGTGGTTTTGAGTAAAGTGGTGTTGAGAACATGAGTCAGAGTGCTGTAGTTTAAAGTAGAACGCAGTGGCATAGGGGGGTGCAGAGCAGAGTAGAGTGGCATGGCACAGCGTAGAGTGGAGTGACGCAGAGAGGAGTAGGGTGACAGAGTGCAGTGGTGTAGAGTAGATTGCTTAATAGTAAAGTGGCATAGAGTGCAGTGGTGCAGGGTATATTACAGTGGCATAGAGTAGTGGGATAGAGTGCAGTGGTGAAGAGTATTTGATATTTGTGGGTATTTGTAAAGCGCAAACTTTCGCTCCAGAAGGAGCATCTTGGCGCTGAGCATGCGTGTGGGAGATAGGTGGTGAAAGATCTAAATAGCTGCCAATACATAGGTATCTGATTGCTGATATACCCATGTCTTCAGTTGTTTCCTGAAGAGACTCTCCGTCTCGATCAGTCTGAGATTTACGGGCAAGTTGTTCCAAGCCCTTGCTGCCAGGACTGGGAAGGTTTTTCCACCCCTGGTTTTGTACTTGAACCTTGGGATCTTCGTGAGGTTGGCCCCTGAGGATCTCAGACATCGTACGGGGTTGTAATGAGTGAAGCGATTGACAAGGTAATGAGGACCTGTATTTTTCAAGGATTTGAACACTGTAAGTAAAAGTTTAAAAAGAATTCTCTTATGAAGTGGCAACCAGTGGAGGGAGTTCAATGCTGCTGAGGCCGAAGATTTTCTGGGGAGTTTCAACACTAATCTTGCAGCCGCGTGCTGTATACTTTGCAACTTCTTAAGGGTGGACATTTTCACTCCTGCCATTAATCCATTGCAGTAATCGAGTCGGGAGAGTATTAGTGCTACCACAACCGATTTCCTAGCGGTGATGGGGAGGAAGTCAAAGAATTTCTTTAGAGATTTAATTAGTCCAAAGCAGCAACCAGCCGTAATCCTGACGTAATCGTCAAAGGAAAGGGATGCATCAAATTGCACGCCCAGGTTGCGCGCAGAAGACACCGCACTAGGCGGGGCCTCTGAGTCTTTGGGCCACCAATCTTTCGGGCAGAAGGATAAATTTTTACCCAATGGTATGATTTCGGTTTTCCCACTGTTGCATCTCAAGTGGTTTTTATCCAGCCACTGGAATACCTCGGTGAGACAATTCCGAAATCGCAGCTCTGTATCCATGCAGTTTTTGTCAATGGAGACGACAAGTTGGGTGTCGTCAGCATATGACGTGACAAGGATCCCATGGGACTCTATCACAGCGAGGAGGGGTGCCATATAGATGTTAAAAAGAAGTGGGCTTAATATGGACCCCTGCGGTACACCCGATGTAATGGGTTTTTCGCTGGATAGGTAGGGACCCAAGGACACAGATTGGGACCTATTGGACAAGAAAGATTTTACCCATGCCAAAGCTGTGTCTGTCACGCCAATCTCTCGCATTCTATCAATCAGGATGACATGAGAGATAGTGTCGAACGCTGCTGTTAGGTCAAGCAGGATGAGGACGGCTTGCCTTCCCTCATCCTGCAGGAACTTGATGGAATCAGAGAGTTCTATCAGAGCTGTTTCGGTGGAATGACCGGGGCGAAACCCAGATTGCTGGGGATGCAGGATGTTATGATTCTCCACAAATGTTTTTAGCTCCCAATGTACTATCTGTTCAGTGATTTTTCCTAGAACAGGCAAGAGTGAGATGGGGCGCATGTTGGTAAGATCTGTTGGAGATTTATTCTGCTTCTTCATCAGGGGTTTCATGATAGCCTTTTTCCATTCATTAGGCACTACTCCTGAATCAAGGGATGCGTTAATGATCGCGTTGATGTTAGGGTTTACTACCTCGATTAGATGGTGCAGAATGCGAGGAGGACAGGAGTCGGTTGGTGCTCCTGATTTGCAGGCCAAAATTGCCTTGTGGGTCTGCTGGAGGGAGACAGGTTGGAAGCTGCAAAGGGAAGGATGGTTGTCAGCTACCTGATGAGGAATAATCAAGGGAGGCGGAAAGTCCTTTTGAATATTGGCGATTTTTTCCACAAAGAAATCTGCAATTTGGTTACACCGAGTTTCAGAAGGAGGGATTTCGGGCAGAAGAGCTTTAGGGTGGGTGAAGGATTTAACTATGGAGAAGACAGTTTTTTGCTTCTGGTGGGCTTCATTGATGGCCTTTGTATAGTACTCCTTTTTAGCCGCCTTTATACTAGAAAGGTATGATTTCCTCTGCTGAACATAGAGGGCTCTTGAAGCCTCGTCATATGTTTTCCTCCACTTCCTTTCTTTTATTCTACATAGTAGATGACTCTCAGTTAGGGCCTGGGTGTACCATGGTGCATTTAGTTTCCTTTTAGGACATTTCACGCGGTAGAATGATTCAGAGTACAGTAGCATAGAGTGGAGTGGCACATTTTGGTGTGGTATAAAATGCAGTGGCATAGAGGTGATTGTTTCAGAGTAGAGTGAAGTTGAAGTTTCGTAGAGTGGAGTAGTGTAGTGTAGAGTAGTGTGATGCCGTATAGAGTGCAGTGGCATAGAGTAGTGGTGTAGAGTGCATTGGAGTAGAGTGCAGTGGCATAGAGTGCATTGGTGATTAGTAGAGTGGCATAGAGCGGGGAGGCAAAGAGTGGAGTGTGGTGGTGCAGAGCAGAGTGCAGTCGTCAAGACTGGAGTGGTGTGGAGTTTAATGACAAAGAGTGCAGTGGTGCATAGTAAAGTGAGATAGATTGCACTGGCATATTGTAGAGTGGTGTTGAGTAGAGAGGCGTAGAGTGTAGTGGTGTAGAGTGCATTGGTGTAGAGTGGCATGGAGCAGAATAGAGTTCAGTTCTGTAGAGTAGAGTGGTGCAGAGTAAAAGGCATAGAATTAAGTGGCAGAGAGTGCAGTGTTGCAAAGTAGAGTATTGTAAAGTGTGGTACTGTAGAGTAAAGAGGCATAGAGTGCATTGGTTTAGAGTGCCGTGGTGTAGAGTGGTGCAGATTAAAGTACAGTTCAGTGCACTGGTGTAGAGCAGAGTGGCATAGGGTGCAGTGTCATAGAGTGAAATTTTGCAGAGTAGAGTATAGTGGAATACAGTGCTGTGATGTAGAGTAGATTGGTGTAGGGTGCAGCAGCGTACAGTGTATTGGTTTTGAGAAAAGTGTTGTAGAGTGCATGGGCGTAGAGTGCAGCAGCGTAGAATAGAGTGGTGTGAAGTGAGTGGCACAGGATAGATAGTGGTGTAGAGTGTAGTGTCTTAGAATTCAGGGGCATATAGTGCAGTGTCATAGCCTGTAGTTTGTGGAGTGCAGTAGTGTAGAGTAGATCAGGTTAGAGGTCAGTGGCAGAGAGTGCAGTGTTGCAGAGTAGAGTGGCTTAGAGTGGAGTGGTACAAAGAAGAATGGAGTGGTGCAGGGTAGTGTGCAGTAGCATAGAGTTGAGTGATGCAGAGTGTAGTGGCATAGAGTACATTTACCTAGAGAGGTGAAGAGTAAAGTAGAGTTCACTGGCAGAGAGTGTAGTGTTCCAAAGTAGTCTGTTGTAGAGTGCAGTGGTGTTTAGTAGAGTGGTGTAGAGTGCATTGGCTTGGAGTAGAGCAGTAACATAGAGTACAGTGGTGCAGA
This sequence comes from Lissotriton vulgaris, assembly GCF_964263255.1. NCBI lineage: Eukaryota > Metazoa > Chordata > Amphibia > Caudata > Salamandridae > Lissotriton > Lissotriton vulgaris. Next base: position 661,830,382 of record NC_141693.1, read on the forward strand.
TTAGAATAGAGTGGCGTAGAGTACAGAGACGTAGAGTATAATGGCATGGAGTACAGTGGTGTCTAGTGCTGTAGCGCAAAGTGTTGCAGTGTAGAGTATAGTGGCATAGAGTGTAGTGGTGCAGAGTGGATTGGAGTATGTTGGAATAGAAATGTTTTAACTGGAGTTCTCCATGCATTGTATGTCTTAAATTAGCATTCAATGCATCATTTTATATTCAGCCACCATTTTGAGCCATGATCGAAACTAACTTCTGTCTCACTCTCTGTCTCTCTCAGCTGAAAGCAGCTGCAATAGTTTTTTTGTTTCACAAGGCTTCGCTGTCCTAATGAATACACTGCTTTTGTCAATACATACCTTTCCCGTTAGAGAGGCCTGCTCCCACCCTTAAAGCGGCGGGCACAGGCAGAGTGACCTTGGCACTGATATAGCATGTACTCGGTCTCAGGACCTAAAACTATCCTTCTGTATCTCCTTTGTTCACCAACTACCAACTGAAAATTTCCAGTCTGGGCCTGTCTTTATTGGTTTCGCAATGTACTTATGTATCGCCATGCTTGCTGAAGTCAGTCCCTCTGCAGCAATCCAAGGAGGCTGGTCAGACCGGACTCCACTCGAGTGTACCTGAATAAAATATCTTTGGTTTGTATTCTCTACTGTCTGACTGACTCTTCATTTGTGTGGAAGGCTGAGAGGTGGTCGCCAGTGATCTGGGTAATCCTGTCACTTCCTTCAAGTACAGTGGCATACTGGGAATTGTTTTTAAGTAAAGGAGTGTAGAGGGCATTGGCGTAGAGTGCAGTGAAGCAGAGTAGAGTGGACTGGCACTGAGTGCAGTGGTGCCAAGTGGATTGGCCCTGAGTGCAGTGTTGTAGAGTAGATTGTTTCAGAGTAGAGTGGAGTGGTGCATGGTAGAGTACAGTGGCATAGAGTGCAGAGTAGATTAGAGTGGTGTAGATTGAATTGGCATAGAGTTCACTGGTGTGGAGTGGTATAGAGTAGAGTGCAGTAGCATAGAGTGCAGTGTTGCAGAGTAGCGAGGCATAGAGTGGAGTGGTGTAAAGTGCAATGGTGAAGAGTGCAGTGCTGCATAGTAGAGTATATTGGCATAGAGTAGAGTGGCGTACAGTAGAGAGGCATGGGGTGAAGTGGTGCAGAGTAGAGTTCAGTAATACAGTCTAGAGTGGCATTGTGTTGAGTGGTGCAGAGTAGAGTCGAGGGGGTAAAGTGACGTATGCATGGTGTGGTAGCATACTGCAATTACAGACAAATAATCTTCAAATTAAATGATCATTACATTTCCACAAACATACATTTTTTCTGCTAAAAGTATTCATCATACAAACGATGATGCATGCAAATGTCATCACCTAGTGTATTTATCTGTTTTGACCGTATTCAAATATTTATTTCCACCGCACTTTAGAATTACCCCAAAATGTGCTTCATTTGCACTTTTCTAATTCTGATATATTATGAAATATCTGCACAGTTCATTTACAGAAATATAAATTGTGTTGTGTGTTAGAAAAAAATAACATCATACAGCCTTCCTCAAGCACACCCCAAGTAGACAGCATGATTGTCACATAAGGAAAGTAAACATCAAGCACCCTCGAAGGCAGAGCCTGATATTTATGTTTATGTTTGATGTTTTGTAAAGGCCATGGCTACCCGAAGGATTCCCCGCACAGTTGAGTACTGTGCTGAGAATAGGCCCTCTGGTACATTAACGGGGAAAAAGCCATGTCTTAAGTTTCTTCCTAAAGGAAAGTTAATTTTCCAGGGCTCTGAGACTGGGTGGAAGATCGTTCCACAACGTTGTTACTACGTGTGCAAACAATCTTCCGCCCCATCTCATCCTTTTTACCCTGCTGGTACTGAGGAAATGAAGATGCGAGGATCTCAGGTGTGAGTTGGAACATAAATGGTTACCAACTCTCTGAGTTTTATTGGGCCCTTCTTATTTATGGCCCTATGAGCAAACATTAGAGGGATTTAAACCTAATCCTTGCCTCAATTGGGAGCCAATGCAGCTGTTTGAGGGGTTCTCTTGTAGAGACACAGCTAGGAACCTTCAGAAGGAGCTTTAGATTTGACCTCTGTCCTTGAATGCACAGCAAATTTGACAATATAAGTTCAAGATTTAAAGGCATGTTTACACTGGTGGAAGAATACAGTACATAGAGTTTGGGCAACGGAAGGGATGAACTCAAGCTTGATAGCCTAAAACAAATAGCGTCAGCAAATAGAAAGCAAGCAATTATGAGTTACAAAGCACAAAGCCAATGGCAAACAATGGGCGGAATGCATTCCCACTGAAGCTTTCTGAATGACCCCAAGATGAAGTTAGCATACAAGTAGACTTCCACCTAAAAAGAAAAATGACAATTTAAGAACCCTTTGGTTAACTTCAGTTTGTAAATATCTTGATTTGGAAATTGTGACAGCTCATCTTTTGCTTACTTCATCATTCTGTCCTTGGCAATGCCTTCCCTCAAGAGGACAGAAGGACTCGGAGGGAGGATATATGAGGAAGGGAAGTTAGGTAGGAAGCTGGCTGATAGAAACATTCACAGCTCCATTCATCTTATCACCATGGCTGCTAGGCGTTTTCCCCTGATGTGCTGGGAATTGCTATTTTCCTTTATCCATGACGAGCCCAGCTCGGCATCAGCGTGCGAGCGCCCTGCTCCATGACGAGCTGGGCTCGTCATGAGTGTGGAAGGGGTTAAGCCCCTGTCGCTCATCTAGACTTCAAGGAGTGTCAGCCTACAAGCTGGTCACCAGGGCTCGAGTCGGGGTACCACGCGGGTGGACGGCGTCCCCCCACTTATTTTACCGGGGGGACGCCGTCCATCCTGCCAAACAGCTGGACTTCACTCTTTGGCCTCTCTGGGACGAGGAGCTCGGCACCTTTCGTGACGTCACTTCCTGTTGTGACGTCACTTCCGGTGACAGTGTCTCCCCCACTACTTTTTTTAGGAGCAGGGCGCTGGTCACACATGCAGAAGTATACACCCAGGACCAGTACCATCATCCCCCACCAGTACAAAACAGGCCCCACCCTTCCGGCCCACCGGGGAAAGGTCAGGTGCCCGTTTCGGCCAGATGAGGGGCCTCTCTGAAAGATATCTTGTAAATGTTGACAAGAATCACTGGCAAGGCCACGTGGTCCTACTGTCCAGCAGCGGCTGTAAATGTGCACGGATGCACGCATGCGCAGTCTGGGAGAGTAACCTCACACATGAAGCTCGAGGGGGAATGTCTTCCACATACACTGTGATGGCGGACCTTGCACATGCAGTGTGGGAGGCCATACTTGGGTGACCTTAAATCCGAAGAGGCATGCTTTGAACGTGTAGCATGCTCGCTCTGTGGGAGAGTATGGGATGACATTGATATTGTGTGCGCGCTACTACTCCTGATGAGGCGCGGAAGCCCTTTCACGCTACTCCGTGGCAAGCTCGCAACATTAGAGACATCATTATTTATAATGAATTTCAGTTGTCATGCTGATTAAAACACAGTTTGGCAAGCAAGTTGTAAACAAGCTATCCTGCAATTATCGAGCAAATTGTTATTTATGGATGTTACAAAGTGACATGCAATTTGATGTATCTGGTTGTTAGAACTGTCATATAAACTTCAAGCATACTGTCCAGAAGTTAAGACGCTACGTCATCCATGTGGTATTTCAAGACCAGCTCATTGTGTAGTGTGGTGGCCATCAGGGCAGTTCGACTGGCGCTGACCTGGAAGGGGGGGTGCGGACCTCAGGTGGGGGCGCTGTGTTTAGGAATGACTTACAATTTAAAAGCAGAAGATGCAGAGTTTCTTGTGGGTCCAGATTTCAGGCAGCAATACAAATGTAAAGATAACTTTTGATTAATGTTCCTGCTAGAGAGAGAGGTTGGAGTTTTGTCTAGTGGCAGTTTTGAAGTAGCGCACAGGGTTAATATGCCTGCTGCAAAGAACAGATCTGTGTTTATAGTGGATAGCTAACTAGATTAGTAAAGCCCTTTAAAACAAATGAAATATATCCGAGAGAGGGGCTATAGAGAGACGAGGGGCCCTTTTGCCTGGTGGTAGTGAGGAAATCTAAGGAGGAGGTTGGGGGAGTTGGGGGTTTGCTAAAAATGATTGTCGCACTTGGCGCCAACAGCACTGAATCCGGCCTTGGTGGGCAAAGGCACAGGCGTGAGTTATAATATGTGGAATCATAATTCGCAAATTACCCGTCATGTTATGAAACTCTATTCTTGCTTTTCTATGGTTATAAAACCTTATCCTCGTATTAAAGTACCGTCATCTGATCCTATCCCTTCGACCTGGTTGCTGCCAGCCAGCTCTGTTCGCCATGTCTGATACTGCTCCTTAAGATGTGTCCATGTGATAATTTGTTGCAACTTCTTCCGTTACCAGGGGTTTGATAATAATATTAGGCCAAAGCACGTGTTCCAAAATTCCTGCCTTGCATATAATGTGCGAGAGGGTATGCAAGAGACACCATGCAGTACATCTGCCCTATCAAAGAGCATGGCTTGCACATACTTTGTGAAAGGCGAAACTGTGCATTTGCAATGTGAGGGAACATACCATGTATGTAATGGGGAGGACAATGTGCTTTACACATATATGTATTGGATGAGGACGGTAAAGAGGAAGACAGTGCAACCATTTTGGATGGCACAGAAGTTCACCTTTACAGAAAGTCAAGTTATCCCAAGGGTTCTTGCTGGTTCCCTGCCCTGAATTTGGCATTAATCCAGGCAAGCTGGGAGTCACCTGCGAGACGCAAGTCATCTCTGGCGATGGCGCTCCTCTGTGAAGGGTCCGGAACACAAATGGTTCATTTGCAATGGCATCCCTTTTTTGTAGGGTCAGCTGTGAAGACCTTTGCTGCACATACCACCCTTTCTGCATATGTTAGTAATGGTGCTTACTGACGTGTGTATCAACATATCACACTGGCCACGTTGGTGATATGCTGAGAACATTTTGATGTCAGCAAGCTTCCTTTTCTCTAACAGTAGATGAACCTTTTAGAGGATGGGGCATACAAGTTGGATTCTTTGAAATGCAGCATTTGCATTATTGTTTTTTTTATTCCTTGAAGCAAAGCTAATTTACAACATTATCATGTCAGGGAGCGGCTGTGCAAGTGATGCACTCCCATGTGGTATGGCCACCCTTGGTGCCCACTTCTATTTGTACAAAGGGGCCATGATAGTGGCACATTGGCTTGTGGGCATTTCATACTGTAGCACTTTGATACACTATAGAACAAGGAAGTTGGCAGTTTCTACTGGAAACCTAGATGATCCTAGGAAGATCCATATTAAAGTTTATGTGGGGAAGAAGGCTCTTCTTCTGAACTGGATCACTTGGTGTGCCAGGGATAGGTTGGAGTCCACGATCACTCAGGGGTGTCTCATTTATACCGGCTTCGTTGCTTAAGCACTAAGTTCCTGGCGTCAAGTGGCTGTAGGTTGGTAATCCTTCCACATGAATCCTTTACATTTTTGATCATGGTCAAAGCATAGGAGATTTACGTTTGTGCAAATAGGTTGTGTCATGAAGAAACTGTTACTGCAGTGAAAATTACGAGACATGGAATAACACTTTCAGCTGGTGGTAAAGCTATGACCAAGTCAGCGACAACTAGGTAATATGAGCTAAATAGGCTCCAAAACGATGTGTTCGTCTTAATACCCTTTTTAGCACATATCTCCAAGTCTGGTGCAAAAACTCAGAGAACACATAGCACCATTTTCATCTGGATGATTTTGTGCCCTGATTTATGAATGATGTTCTAAATTCGTCAATGCCTACCTCATATTTGGAGTTGGGTTGGTGTTATTCTGTCAGACAGCATGCCAAGTGGTGTGTTGGGCTTGATGACAGAAATTTAACTGTGACTCTATATTCATAAAAACTATAAGAATAATTGTATTTTCTCAAACTTAGCCTGGTCTCACTAACTCCATGATCAGGTCCTTCTGAGCATGGTCTGCGAATGAGGAATTAATATCAACACACATACACACACCAGGAGGACTGGCCATTGACCGTAATAAAGACTGTATTTACTATTCTAACTCCAAAACGCGCTTTGATACTGGGGTGGGGTGTAAAGTGGCCTGAGGAAAATATAGCTGCACTTTTAGCTTTTTGATACACTCGCTTAAAAGTACCTAAACACACTACTGTTTCCCATAACGCATAGATAGACAGTGTTTGTCTGGGTTTACCCGCATTACAAGGGCCGATCACAGCGTGGGTGACACTCTTTCTTTCTCCTTCCTCACCCTCTAACCTTGCTGTCAATCTCTCTGTCTCACATACTGGTACACGCAGTCACGCAATTACATACACCCTCAGTCACATAGAAGCAATATCCCACTCTCTCAATACACTTGAGCTCACACTTTCAATCACAAATGTCGCACTCCTGCCACTTGAGAGCCCTTGTAACAAATGGAACTGCCTCTTCAGTTTTAGTGCATTCTTGTCTGAGTTTGCTCTCCGCTGGTTCTCATAAGGCCTTTTTATTATTAAATATTAGACCTGTTTGAGTGGTTGAATTATATAACCATGAGGTGGAGTTTGCGGGTTGGGTAAGGCTGTAGAACTTCACCTTTGATGAGTGCAGGCCGAATTTAAGGTGGATGTTCAGAATGGCCTATTACAGTTTAAGAGACCTCATTTCTTGATGCTGCCAGGTGCAAAGTCTGAGTACCTTATAATGAAATATGTTACCCCTGGCCGACATTTGGAAACAAAGTGAAAGACCCTTTCATGCTTACTGATTGTACATTCTTATAGAGACGCTTACACATCTTTATTAATGTTAAGGTTTCAATATTTGGTGGAAAAAAACGCCCAGATCTTTGTACTGGGGTGAATGTAAGACATTGTTCTGCATTCTGTCCATCAACTGTGTTTGTTTGCAATTTTCACCCCGAGTGGGCTGGGTATGTTCAGACGTGAGTCCCAGGCTCTCCACATCACTGGAGTCAAGCTATCCAGACTGAAGAAGGCTGATAGCCAGAAACCGGTCCTTGGATGCTTGATTCCGGTCTAGGAAAGACATGGCTTGGTAGTTCGGGCTGGACTGTTTCCATGAGGCACAGGGTCAAGGCTGATTTGCATATAGCCATTGTCTGACCTAGGGTGGTGTGGAGTGCAAAAAAACGATGGATTTAGGCCCAGATCTTTGTACTGGGGTGAATGTAAGACATTGTTCTGCATTCTGTCCATCAACTGTGTGTTTTTTGCAATTTTCACCTCGTGTGGGCTGGGTATGCTCAGAAGTGAGTCCCAAGCTCTCCACATCACTGTAGTCAAGCTATCCAGGCTGAAGAAGGCTGATAGCCAGAAACCGGTCCTTGGATGCTTGATTCCGGTCTAGGAAAGACGTGGCTTGGTAGTTCGGGCTGGACTCTTTCCATGAGTCACAGGGTCAAGGCCGATTTGCATATAGCCATTGTCTGACCTAGGGTGGTGTTGGATCAACTGTGTTTTTTGCAATTTTCATCCCAGTGGGCTGGGTATGCTCAGACGTGAGTCACAGGCTCTCCACGTCACTGGAGTCAAGCTATCCAGGCTGAAGAAGGCTGATAGCCAGAAACCGGTCCTTGGATGCTTGATTCCGGTCTAGGAAAGACATGGCTTGGTAGTTCGGGCTGGACTGTTCCCAAGAGGCACAGGGTCAAGGCTGATTTGCATTTAGCCATTGTCTGACCTAGGGTGGTGTGGAGTGAAAAAAAATGATGGATTTAGGCCCAGATCTTTGTACTGGGGTGAATGTAAGACATTGTTCTGCATTCTGTCCATCAACTGTTTGTTTTTTGCAATTTTCACCCCGTGTGGGCTGGGTATGCTCAGAAGTGAGTCCCAGGCTCTCCACATCACTGGAGTCAAGCTATCCAGGCTGAAGAAGGCTGATAGCCAGAAACCGGTCCTTGGATGCTTGATTCCGGTCTAGGAAAGACATGGCTTGGTAGTTCGGGCTGGACTCTTTCCATGAGTCAGAGGGTCAAGGCTGATTTGCATATAGCCATTGTCTGACCTAGGGTGGTGTGGAGTGCCAAAAAACGATGGATTTAGGCCCAGATCTTTGTACTTTGGTGAATGTAAGAAATTGTTCTGCATTCTGTCCATCAACTGTGTTTTTTGCAATTTTCACCCCGAGTGGGCTGGGTATGCTCAGACGTGAGTCCCAGGCTCTCCACATCACTGGAGTCAAGCTATCCAGGCTGAAGAAGGCTAATAGCCAGAAACCGGTCCTTGGATGCTTGATTCCGGTCTAGGAAAGACATGGCTTGGTAGTTCGGGCTGGACTGTTCCCATGAGGCACAGGGTCAAGGCTGATTTGCATATAGCCATTGTCTGACCTAGGGTGGTGTGGAGTGAAAAAAAACGATGGATTTAGGCCCAGATCTTTGTACTGGGGTGAATGTAAGACATTGTTCTGCATTCTGTCCGTCAACTGTGTTTTTTGCAATTTTCAATATTGTGTGGATCTAGCTCCAAGAGGCACTTTTTACAGCCAACATTTTTAGGTCGAGCCTGGGCAGCTCATGCTCTGTTCTGCGAGACATGCTGTGTTCAGGTAGGGGACTTGAAGCTCCACCCACTCTCCGCCAATATTTTTCATTTGCTTGTGTCATCGTCCACTGTAAACTGTGGATGTTCATTGGTCAATAGGCTTAGTAGTCTCTCCTTAGTAAAATATTGTCTCATTTTGTAACCTCCAATGGCGACATCCCCGGTTAGGAGTGTTGTTTCTCGGTAGCCTTTAATTACAGCCTCTGAGCACTCTTTTCTTAAATAGCTTCGTCCTGCTTACTACAGGCAGGACACACTCGCTCCTAACGCTTTTATTTAATGTTTTATAGAGCGAACGCATTTGCAATGCAATAGGTCTCGCATTTGCGAGAGTTCAAGCTATTGGCATTATAAATGACAATGCCTTTTTCATCTGTTTTAAAAACAACACATCAATAAAAGGCATTGTCATTTACAATGGCAATAGCTCAAACTCTCGAAAATGCAAGACCTACTGCATTGCAAATGCTTGTTGTTGCTGTTGCAGTGGCATGTTTGTCTGGGGTGCTGTACATAGAATCTGGGCCGTAAAGCAGGTCCTCGCGACCCTTATTATTCACGAGGCCCAGCTCAGCCCAGAGTATATGACTGTCTGTGAGATATGGGAGGCTCAGGGACTCCTTGCCACATTTCGCAAGACAGGGACATGATTTCGCGTTTAGCCACTACATAGAGACACGTGATGTGTGGTGTTAGGAGGGCCCCACAGAAACCAAAAGTCCCTCGCAGGATGCACTCTGATGACATGGCCTGGCGAGCCTCTGTGAGTGAGGTCGCATTTCCAATCCTTATTATAGCTGAATTTGCCCCTAGCCAGCCACAGGGGTCCCACACGCCTCTAGAGGGGTCACGCATGCCGCCGGTAAATTTTTTTAAAAAAACAATATGTAGCAAATGTGCCTTCACGCCGCGCTAAGTCCTTCCTTTCAGTGACTCCTGTGTTTCAGGACACACAGTATATGAGAACATTTTCTCTCAGCTCCCGAGGGGGTCTTAGAAAGAGGAATGCACCACGGCACTGTTTTCTCGGCTTCCTCAATCACATAATTTCTGTGTAGTTTAGTAAATAGACCCCTGGGGTTTAATGCATCCAATAACGGAGATGGCGGGGCTCAGAAATTGCTTGTGTTGTTTGCTGGGATATAGATTCAAGTTCATAGGGGCGCCCAAGGGAGGGGGTAATGAAAGTGCGCAATTCACGGACCGGACACTGAGCGCTCTATTAAAGGCCTTTCCCATCTCCAGCCGGCGGAAGGCGCCCTTTGTTCACGTCAGCCTGGGGCTGCGCGAGCCCCGCTCCATCCCCTGTGCATCTGAGCATAAAATCGTCCCGGTCGGAGAACCCTCTCTAAACTGCAGGCCGTCACTTCCGTGAACTTCGTCCAGCATTGCTGCTTCAGCAGATGACTCGCGCCCAAATTTATCTGCAAGAAGGTATGCAGTCCAGGTGTTTTAACCTTCCTGCATTTCCAGAGACATCTTAAGCCTGACCACCCCAGGTTAATTTCAGCAGACACATTGCTTATGTCATTCTACATGATAGGAGTGATGGCTTGTGTGTTGTGGTCTTGAACTGTCTGGTGCTCTCCAGTAGGATGTAGTTCAGTGGGTTGGTTGGTTGGTGTTGCACCTTAAGGGATGGTCTTGAACAGCGAGGCACGATTTCTTGTGTAATATAACAAGGTTAGGAGTTTTACTTTGGTGTTAAATTATATGGAGTGATACAGTGTTTGGTGGTGTGGTGCTGGTGAGTGTGATAAAGTATTGTCAGTGTCTGTGTGTTTTTTCTTACTGGTTCTTCGTCCCTTTGTTAAATCTTAACTCTGTCGGTCTTCGGGCGGTCCTGGGCGGAAGCCTCATCAATGAGTGTACTGAGTTGAAACAGAAGTCTTTCTAGACAAAGATAGCCCGGTCTTGCAGGAACTGGTGCCGAGATGTTGATACAGGGTAAATGCGTACAAGTAACAGTCGGGGCTGCATAATGCATTCACTGATACATCGTACATTGGGTTGACTCATTGGAAGAACAACAATTTGTTACTCTATTTCTACATTAAAGTGGCTCCCTCAGAGTCATAGCTTGAATCATCCAAAGCTTGAGCCATTTGACTTGAAATTTTCCATCTGGGTGATTTCTTTGTAGTGCTTTCTCGTGGCTTTGGGCCTGATTTAGGGAAAGGTAGTCATATCTTGTCCTCTCAAAATCACTAGTTATTGTAATAACACCCGTAAGGGCAAGGAGCCACCACCACTTCGAAAATTTGCATTGCCATGTAGTATCATGGCAGTGGCTAGTCACAAGTTTGAGGATGTTCTGGTGGAAAGTATATTAATGGAGAAAAATGTAATTGCTGCTATTAGTAGAATATATATATATATATATATATATATATATATATATATATATATATATATACACGCATTGACTGCCCCTGCCCCGCCTGTGTTCCTGTGGAGCTGGAAGTTGCGGAGTAAGGGGACCAAGGGAGCCGGCCGTGGATGTTCCTCAACTTGGATGTGCACACAACCTACCTGTAACCAGCGCGAACCCATTGTTTTGCCTCACTCCGCCACACCCCCACCCAGGCTGGACGTTACAGTGCCTGCTGGGAACTGTAGTTTCTTCATCCACAACAAACTGCTATGGGTGTGACAACTTCATTAGGGGGAGGAGCAGCGAGCGCTGGACAGTATTTTACACAGGTGGGGATTGATGGGTGTGTTCTGCGTTGGGCGCTGAGGAAGGCTGTCAAAGCCGAAATGCATTCGCCACCGCTGCCAGAAGAAGAACAAATACGAGCTGGCTTCTCAGAAAACCCCTTCGGCCTCTGAGTCCTTCTTGTTGGGAGGGACTGTTTCCACGAGATTTTGCTGCGCCTGCCAGGGACGCATTACGGAAGGCCCCGCGACACCAAAGGTCAAAGGACAAACACTGGCATCAGACTGCTTGCAGCTGTTAAACGTCGAGGTATCGACAGTTCCTTTGGACCGCCAGCAGCCACAGGAAAATCCGGGGAGACTTAGGTATTTTACCGATTGGTGCAAAGTCCGCATTGACTGCCCCTGCCCCGCCTGTGTTCCTGTGGAGCTGGAAGTTGCGGAGTAAGGGGACCAAGGGAGCCGGCCGTGGATGTTCCTCAACTTGGATGTGCACACAACCTACCTGTAACCAGCGCGAACCCATTGTTTTGCCTCACTCCGCCACACCACCCACCCAGGCTGGACGTTACAGTGCCTGCTGGGAACTGTAGTTTCTTCATCCACAACAAACTGCTATGGGTGTGACAACTTCATTAGGGGGAGGAGCAGCGAGCGCTGGACAGTATTTTACACAGGTGGGGATTGATGGGTGTGTTCTGCGTTGGGCGCTGAGGAAGGCTGTCAAAGCCGAAATGCATTCGCCACCGCTGCCAGAAGAAGAACAAATACGAGCTGGCTTCTCAGAAAACCCCTTCGGCCTCTGAGTCCTTCTTGTTGGGAGGGACTGTTTCCACCATATATATATATATATATATACACATATATATATATACACACACATATATATATATATATATATATATATATATATATATATATATATATATATATATATATATATATATATATATATAATGCTAAAATCAGGTTGTAGTGAGGAGCTGTTTTAGGTTTAATAGGGATTATTGTATGTATTGTTACGTATGACCATTTGTATGGCATCCTCTATCATTAGTAGGATAGAGAAACACTTGGGTAGAGAATGTGGCCTAACGGTTAGGGCGGTAGACCTCGGAGCTGGGGAACCGCTCAACATTCTTTGATGCTGGGCAAACCACTTAGTCTCCCCGTGCCTAACAAAAATGAATGTGTCAGTCTGTAATGTAACTGGTGCTCATATAAAGCACTCTGATACGTCTGGGTCTAGTTCGTGCTTCATAAAAAACAAAACAAAAACTCCACAAAAAAGTTTTGTGTGTTTGGATTTCCATCCTTGTGTAAGTCAGAATGTTTTAAAGGTTGTCCAGTGGTAAACGTTGAGCCCGGGTAACATAAAGGGCGTTGGTTTGGACACTTTTGTATAAACCACTTGCTAATTTGTGTATTGTCGGACTATTTGGAAGACTAACTCGTACTAGGTAACAGGTGGGTGCAGAAGATCCAGTTTGAAGGGTTTTGAGTCTAGAACCCTAATGGGCAGAGATGATGCGGGATTGAGTGACTGGTGCCTAGGGTAAATCCTTTCAGCCAAATTATGGAAAGGCAGCCTGATGACATCAAACAGAATGAACAGCTCGGTTCATTCAGGAAGATGCTGCTAAAACTCATCTAATCATCTACACATCTAATCTCCATACAGATGCTCTGATTGTTCCACGTTTGCTTCCTGTGATTAGATTTTTAACCTAATGTAGATGTTGTAAATAGAAAGGAATATTCTACCTGCCACAGTGTGCTCTTTTGTGGTCTGGATACAAACAGCATTGGCTGCCTTATTAGCAATTCTTTAAAAAGGTACAATACTAAGTAGAGAGATCGAGTGGGCTTTGGCTCATCCCCCTTCAGACATTAGCTTTTATGTATTTTTCTTGGTTTACTATTGCTTGGATTGGCTGTCCATCAAAGCCATGCCTGTTTCTGGATAATTGCCTTGTTCCTTCTGTGTTCCCATTAGATTTTGGTGATGAGGTGCACAGGCCCGGACTGGCCATAGCGGTCACCGGTCAATCCCCGTTGCGCGGCACGGGTGGAGGCCTGTTTTGGGCCCCTGGGGGCCGATTATGGTACAGGGCTGATTTAGCTGCAAAATCGGCCCTTTACCAAAATCGGCCGAAAACCGACCCCGGCAAAGAGCTCGGCGGCACCTCCAACACCCCCCCATCACCCCCCCCCCCCCGAGTGGGGAGGGGGGCCGGCCGTGCACTTTGCCAGGGCCGGTTGTGGTTCCCAGTCAGGCCCTGGAGGTGCAAGAAGTCACTTTGTTAGCATGCAAATCTTACGTATCGTGTCGATTGTAATTCAGATCCGGTTTGTGTTCTTTGATTTATTTAATTTACTTACATAATGAGATTTTCTAAACTGGCTTATGGTATTGATGTTTAAGAAATGTGCTGGGACAGAAAAGTTCCTCGATTGGCTCAGGATGGTGTGCACCTCTGCCCTGAGCTCCCATAGTGTTTTCTGGACGGGTTTTCTATTTTTAGACCTCAGCGGAGATGAGAATCTTGTGTGTAGAATTAGGGTTATTGTGACATGGAGTGAGACCGAGAGCTCAGCTTAGTGCTCCATAGGGCAAAAAGGAATTCCATGCACGTGCTCTTTTAACTCAATTACTTTGGGGCTCAGGAGGACTATCACTGGTAGCAGCATGTTGGTCGTAGTAGTAGAACAGGCTTCTTTATATGTCATCTGCACTCTGAATGTAGCCAACCGTCCTTTCCTATTTAAATTCCTATTTAAATTGGTCTGTCAGTCCCCATCAACCGTGTCCTTTGCTACTTTGCTATGCTATATGAATATTGCATGGTTGTTTAACATGTTCATGTGTGGCAGCCATGCGGGCTGTGTTTAACTGCCACAGCCAGGAATCCATTTTGAATTACCTGAGCGAGTGTGGTACAAAAGATGAAGGTTAGAGAGAGCCTGCCAGACAGTGGCATTTACAGTGGCCTAGAGTCAATGGCATGCAGGATAGTAGAGAGAGGGTCATTTTGTAGAGCAGGGACAGCTACTACCTCTGATAGTGCGTGCAGGGACCAACTAGTTCAACATTACCATACTCACCTGGGCCCATATAACATTCACACTTTGAACTAGCCGTCCTGCCTAACTAATAACTCATTTAATCACTCTATCAGTACTTTGAGTCCTTTTAAGACTTATACCTGTAAACCATGACTTACCAATGTTTGTCACCTTTACCTGTAAGTCCTAGGGATCGAAAAGGGAGTTGAGTTTAAATAGACAGTATCTGTAAATACATTTACCTGTCCTTTGATACACCACAGACTCTGGAAAAAAGTTTAAAAAGATTTATCTATGAAAGGTTTTCTGAGTCAAAGTGAGAAAAGCCACAGTCTCGTCACTAAGAATTTTACAAGCAAGAATATAACCAGTAGGACATAAAGTTTTAAGAAATCACAGTAACATCTTTAGACAATGGTACCTGAGAAGGGTGAGAAAGGCAAATAGCACAAGGACATACCACATGGATTATATTTACCTAGAATGGTACAATGACTAATCCTGGCCACGGGCTGGGACAAAAGACCAGGGCCAGGCTCCCGACCAATCATGTGCCGACGAGACAAGACAGGTGCAGATCAGGACTGGTGACCTCCTCTAAGTGCAACGCCAGCTTCACACCCCTCTCTCTAGGAAAAGCCAATTAGTACCAGATTGGGTAATCGATTCTTCTGACAGAGTGCTCCGCCAGCACCTCTAATCTCGATCGTCTGTTGAGTGCATTGGGTCAGTGACAGGTCAGCTATTCAGACAAGTCGGACACATTCTCTATCTAAACCTACCTTAGTTATACCATTTCGAGGGCAATGTACCACCCCTAAATGTTGTAAATCTACGTGTTTCCCCTTCAGTGATTGGTCAGAAAGACGAGGAGAGGTCATCACACCATACTAAGATGAGATCATCCCAATTGACTTGAATTGATCAAGTTCCCACCCATAATTTATTTTCTCAGGGTTTTATTCCGCCCACCAATATGGTTTCATTTTAGCATACAATGTTGAAACATTTTGTCAGTCTTCTTCCTTTTCCCAGTCCATGGGGTGAGGTTCTCAGGCGCATCGCGGGTAAGACAATCCCTGGAACAGTTTCAATGCCACAGTTCGATGTCTCTCGTTTCTCCCGGCACATGCGCAGGACGCATTCAAAATGGCGATTCAAGACACCCCTCAGGCCTAAATACGAGCTAGTAACAAAGTCAAGGAAAAAACACAGAATACAAAAATAAATGAATACACTGTATACCACTTATCTCTATTTTAACCCCTTTATTTTAACGTTTGCATTAATGATTAAGCAAGACGAACAAGCTTAGTACAAGCTCCAGCATAAGCATTAGCATGTGAGATTTGAAGCGGCCATTTCTGGCACTAGTGCATAGAAGCAAAGATTTCCCACCAAAACAGAAAAGACTTCACACCACGTAAGTGTGACAGACGCATGCGTAGTAAAATTACTGCGTTGCAGCGGCCATTTTAATGCATTAGAGTTACTGTTAGTAAAAGCACATATGCAAGCTTCCCCAGCTTACTAAATATTTTGAGAAATGCAAGTATTAGTTAACAAAACATATTGGTTAATGTATTATAGGTTATTTCGAAAGGGTTGAGTACAAGCAAGTTTCTGTACGTATGAAACCTTGCTCCATCACCTCTTCCCCACTCCATACTTCCCTGAGGGATGTTACCCCAACACGTTAAGTGGTATTGGAACGGGGATGCCTACTCCTATTTTATGCCTCTGTTTTGGGTTCCTCTGAGGGAGTTCTCAGCCAAAACCTTCTTCTGACTAAAACTATCAAAGACTGTGGCTGGACCAGCCTTGGGGAAATATGCAAAAAGTAGGATTACCTGAAACTGGACTCAGAGCAGGACCACAAACATCAGAAAAACACCAACTAACCACCCCAGAACAGGTACTAGAACACCAGTCCCCATCCCAACTAACTAAACACACAATCCCTCTAGTAGCTACAGAGGACCAATGGGGGAAGCGGCTGTGAGCCGACGGTACCTTGCTAAGTTTCTGTTAACAGATCAGCGCCATGCCCCAAACAGAAGACAATGCCCCACATACGATGGCGAACCACACTAGAGATAAAACCGCTCCACCCCTCCTTTAGCCCAGTAATGCAATAAGGGCAATACAGCATCAGCATGTTAAGGTTTCCAACAATTAGTAGAAAAGGAGGGAGAAAAGAAGTGAAACAGAATCATCACAAGGCCACAAGACAGTTAGACAATTTAATCAGCTGTTCCCGGGGTAACATGCGGCATTACAATACTGTCAGCATTAGACTCTTTAGACGCTGTATGTACCATCTGACCCCTTCTCCGACCCAGTGTCTACTGCAGACGATTGTTGGCGATATTGAAACAGTTCGGATACCGTCTGCAATGCAGCGACCTCTCCTTTTCCGTCTGGAACACAGTTGGTGCCTGCAAGACAGTGCATGGACGCCTTGTGCGCCTCGATCTGCGCAAGCGATGTTCCTCCATGCCTGGTTCATTTCATCACCCCGCTGGATCGTAGCCAGTTTTTTAGGATTCAATCTAGTCCCACGCTTCCTTGGGGTCCTCGCAAAAGTGAGTCTTGCCATCTAACACTATTGTGCGGGAAACATCAAAGAGTATTGCAGCCCTTCGTGGCTTAGTGCTCTCTTGACCGCCAGAAAAGAGGTGCGGCGGCGCTGGACGCCCAATGTATAGTCAGGGGACAGTGATACTTTACAATTGTCCACAATATAGGGCCCTGAGTTGCGTGCCTTTTGCAACAGGAAGTCTCTGTCCTTATAATGAAGCAGGCGGGTGACCACCAGCCGAGGAGGCCTCACCGGCGCCGGTGGGCAGGCAGGAACCCTGTGTGCCCTCTCCAGAGTATAGAACTGAGTCAATCTATCTGACCACCACATCACGAAGCCAGCTTTCCAGATAGTCAATCATGTTAAACCCTTTCACTCCTTACGGCAGGCCCAGCACATGTACATTATTCCTGCGATTGCGGCCTTCGGCATCCTCCACTCTTTTCTACAATACTTGAACCGTGTGGGTGCTGTCCCCCATCTGGGCAGTGAGGGACTGCTGAGCCGGTGCCATGCTCTCTAGGGACACCTCCATCTGCTTCACCCGATCAGCCAATTTAGTGTGTTCCGCATGGAGGAGCCCCAACCCCACCCCACATTTGCAATGTCCTGGTGGAGAGTGTCCTTAGTCTCCACTGTCGCCTGCTAAATCTGGGCTAACTGTTGCTGGAACAGATTCTGTGCCGGGGGCTTAGGGGAATCCTGACGGCTGCGGTTCGACGCCGAGTCTTCAGGGTCCATCTGTTTCCCTCTCGGTTTCCCCATAGTACCAGGGGCGCAGCGTCATCAGCCAGACTCCGAAGGGTAACAGCTCCTTAACCCACAGCTCCTGAGTCAGATGAGAGTTGCTGTATCAGACTCCGAGGTGGAGATCATGTTCAGCCTTTGCTCCTATTGAGTGGTCATGCAGTGCTGCGAGTTCCAGCTTACCCATTCCGCCACCCCCTGCAACTCTAATAGCAGTTTCTCCAGTACCTACAAGGGCATGCACCCCAAAGCTCACTCAGTGAGCAGTGCTGCGCACCAATACCAAGAATGTTGGGGCCCAGGCGTTCGCACACCCAGCAGTGTTCTCTCCCAATCGGGCCATCAGTTTGGCAGTATCTCACAGGGCCCAGTCTCTTTCCACCACAAGGTATGGGGTCACAGTCCGGAGGTCCCCGCAGATTAGGTCCCCCACCACAGGGCAGGATGCAGGGCCCCAAGGGGGCAGCAATGCCAAGCACAAGTCTCTCACCTTCAATGGGCACAGTAGCACACCATCCAGCTACAGCACCCAGTCTCACCCCTCCTCCAGTTCGCTACCGTTACCAGGAGGCCCCTTCGCACTCCCAGGGCCGGCATCAGGGACTCTAGTAGCTCTCCATTAGACGGAGGGCACTCGCTGCAGCAGTCTGGGAAATGGGGTGATCCCAGCCCCAGTCGATCCGATCAGCAGTATTCCGAGGGGGGCCCCCCTCTGATACCCCCTAAACCAACAGGGCTCCGGTGGAAACGTGGGTCACCGCTCCGATCTCGCCTCATGAGCCGCTGTACCGCGGTAACTAGTCCCGCCCCAACACCGAGCTAAAGTTACTTGTGCTTTGCCTGTGCGGCTCTCGATGTCGGCGCCAAGTCCGCGGTTGGTGACTCAGCACATCAAATGCAAGCTTGCCGGCATCCTTATCAGCTGGACCCACCTCACGCCCTCCATTGCAAGCTCTCCGGAGTAGCAATCGCACCATCTTGGGGGACTCTGGGTCGGCTCCCCTGCGTCCACCTCACTCGGTCTGCATGGCTTCCCAGGTACTCAGAGCCATCCAGGAACAGGACCAGTCACCCTCAGTCTTGGTGGGGCCATGCACATGCCCCCGGATCCGTGGTAGCAGCGATTGTAAGCAGGATAATGAGCTGGGCCGGCGGGGATCTCCAAGCTCACGGGTCCGTTTCCATCGGCTCCTTATCCACGCCCCACAGAGCATCTCGTTCGTGTGGAAGCAATTAATTCTGGTACAAAAAACTTATAAATAAAATAAACCTTTGTTTATTACACTCGGTCTGGCTCAGCCAAGTTCCATGTTGCAAGGCTCTAGCTGGAAGGTGGGTTGGGACTAAGAGTCTCCTCCTTAGAGTGCCCCTAAACAAAGCTACAAAAGAAAGGGATGCTGTTCGTCTTACAACTTGTTATCCTGTGAAAAATGTGTTGGGAAAGGGCAGGGTACTCTCCCTAAGCTAGCTGTTCTTAACCTGGGGTCTGCAACGTCTAGTGAGAGTGCAGTGACTGTCGTACAGTTTCCACTTTTTAGTAGGAACTGTTAATTTGTTGGACAACATAAACGGGACAGTGCCAGACTGATTCTGCACACCCCCTGAGGATATGTTGGCCTAAAGACCTGCTAGCTCACAGTGCCACCATAAATACCCCTAAACCTAACAAGGTAACAAATAGTTTGGGCAACCTCAGAACGTGACAACCCTGACTCCCCAGGGAATCGTGATAACAGATCGAGAACCTTTTCGCTCAGTCACTCATTCTCATTCAGAGAGATACACAAGAAATACACAAAGGGGCATTTTCAATATTTATTGAACCATTGTGATTATTGTATAAAATATATGTTCTGCAATGATTAATAGGCAGAAGCAGATAAGTGTTTAGCAATTTAAGGACAGTGAAAAGAATGAATCATTCCACCATCATGCTAAAACAGTGTATATATGCTGTCATATAAGTACTGGGTATAGTGTACTCTTACTATGCGTTCCCTAACCTAGTTGCCTAAGATGGGTGTTCTGCCAAGAATCCCTTTCCAGATTGTACCGGGGCAGGGATCACAGGGGAAGGAACGGAGTCAGTAGGCTGGAAAAGTGCTTTTAGAGAGGGTTTTATTTTTAGGTAAGCCTTTTTTCTGCGATTGGACAGTCTTATGCGTGCAATCTCGTCAGGCTCCGTTCTGACGCCTCTAGGGAAACTCGGTAGTTCCAGGGTGTTGCGGCGTTGACCAGGGGGTGTTGCAGCCAGAGTGATGACGTCACAAACGACCTTCAGGCGAAGTCCGGGAGAGCGCCACCCAAAAAGGAAAGGAACAAAAACAGCGGTATCAGGGAGACGTTCAGCACGCTCAGCTTAGGGACCGGGAGTGAGGGAAACCATGTGACCAGTGTTTTTACAAACGAACGGCAGTGACAGCAGTGCTCGTGAGGGAGGGGATCAGGGGATCGACTAGGCGGTATTTACACAGTGGTCTAACCACTCCAACCTGCCCACCCCGCAACTTTGCCCCGTACCTTCGTAAGCCACGCTCCTCCCGCGGGAGCGTGGCGGGGCGCTTCGCGGAAACGTTGGCCTCCTGGCTTGCTGGCTTCAGCTGGGCTGGTCGTGTTCTGCTTCGCACTCGGTCTCCACTCCACACCGCTCTCGTCCTCCGGGGGAAAGTCTTCCCGCGTCTTCAGGGATCTTCCTTCATTTGACGCGACGTCGTTTGAGATGGGCGGAGTCTCGTTCTCAAGGTAGTCAGGCTTAAAGGCGTACTGTCCATTTTCTACCTCACATCCCCAAGGGTCCACAGAGTCAGGGTTTGTCCACTCCTCCGCAGGAAGAGACGAAGGCTGCTGGAGGGGGAGAGAAGAGGGCGAAAGAGGAACAGCTGACCACCAGTCATGTAAAACGGGCTCCTCATCCTCAATCGTACAGGGGTGACCCGCCGCCCCGTTACACAGATTAACTAAGTCCCCAATACCTTAAGGTAAGTTATGTAGGTCTCCATCTTGGTCACAAGCTGGACATCCATCCTCGCAGAGGGTAAACATGAATCAGCTAGGCGGAGACTCTGACACAGCAATGACCTCGCAATAACAGCAGAATACTCCTGTAAATTGAGCACGGAAATATATGTGAGTACTTAAAACAACAGTATGCTTCCGTGTCGAGGATTCAGCCAAGTTATTGACTCTGTGATGACCATTTCACCTCGTGGATGAATAATAAACAACGAAAATAGAACAACCCTGTGTGTTAACTGGTCAATTTAACTAGACCAATGAGTTCAAAGTATATGGGCAGTGTGTTTTAGAGATTTTTGGGTTAAGTTCTCATGGCTGCTGGGGTTTCTATGCAGTATCTAGATCATCATGGTAATAGGTAGCACAGGAAGAAACTAAAAAAAACTAAAATAACTAAAATGTATATAAAAAATGCAATTTATTGGGTACCTCCCTTTCCTGGGTTACATTCTAAATTTAAAAACTTTAAAAACCATAAAATCAATGTTTATGTGATTCTCAAATAACATCAAAAAACAAGAGTCACACAATGCACAAAATCATTAGAAGTCAAAAGAGAAAAGTCGACGCGGCGTTTCGGTGGTTGTAAGAATGATTTCACCTTCTTCAGGACGTGTTTTGACTAGGTTAATAACAAAGATCTGTGAAAGAACGACATATTTTAGATACCCTTTCCTGTACAGCAACATACAAGTTCATTTATACTTTCTATATACTATATCTGAACTGCATAGCACCTTCCCCACCACTTTATAAAATCAAGGCTCGTGTAGATTTAATAAGGCCTTTTCCTCTAGAATTTTTGAACAATGTTTAACTTAATTTATTAGTTCTTCATGTACCTTTAAATTGGAGACTTTGTTGTTGGCAAGACCACTCTTTTATAGTAGTGTGTCCGTTCAAATAAAGCAAAACCTTCTGTGAAAATTGAAGGAGAGAAATGGTAATTGTTTATACTCTGAATTATTGTAAAAAGTACACTAACGCTGATGGAAATCCGTAGTTTCTTTTACTATTACCTTGTTGTGGTTGCCTTTTCATTGAATCGGTACAGAGGAGCCACCGATATTTGATAAGTGAATTATTCTCTGTTGGGAC
Organism: Lissotriton vulgaris; assembly: GCF_964263255.1. NCBI lineage: Eukaryota > Metazoa > Chordata > Amphibia > Caudata > Salamandridae > Lissotriton > Lissotriton vulgaris. Next base: position 661,852,160 of record NC_141693.1, read on the forward strand.
TTTCTTTGACTCCTTTTTTTTAATTAGGATCCCTAAAAAGAATAATAGAGGTAGTCTGGTATGTTTTCTATGATATATTGTTTCTTGATTAAGTGCTTATAGGTCTGATTTTGGGATAGATACTACTCACCAAGAAAGAAACGGTTTGTTCTTCTTTGTTGTTCCCTCTTCGGTGTGGTACTCGAAGGGTGGCTTGTATGACGATATTTATTCTGTCGGGTCAATATAATGAAGGGGGCGTTAGTCTTGAGTAAGGGTTGTGCTATACTTATTATTGCAACTAGCTGACCCCTATTACTGTTGTTAAGTACGTTTGGGCACGTGGGCAACAATAGTTATCATAAAGACCCCTTACGTCCCTTTCTTGCTGAATTATGCTCGCTGATGGCTATTTACGTTTAGGCATGTGGCTCCCGCTACCTGGGTGGCTTTCTAACGCTTCCGGTATTTCTACTCACTTAGCAAGGGTCTTGTCAAAATAGATTTTGACAAGTTCCCCCCGGATTTTCTTCTCGTTGCACTACTCTAAAGGATCGTGCTTTACTTTTTCTTGCAACTGGCCGGCCCCTATTCTTGTTGTTAAGTAGGTTCGGGCACGTGGGCAACACTAGTTATCATAAAGATCCCTTCCGTCCCGTTCTTGCTAAGTTATGCTCGCTGTTAACTATATGCATTTAGGCATGGGGCTCCCGCTTCCTGGGCTGCTTTCTAACGCTTGCCGGTTTTTCTACCAAGTTAGCTAGGACTTTGTCAAGATAGGTTATATCAAAATAGATTTCAATAAGTTCCCCCCGGATTCTCTTATTCTTGCGCTACTCTATGTGGGGATTTAAGGCTTCCGCTTGTTAAGCGGCTTATTAAAGCCTTCGGTTCTGAAAAAACGAACAGAGTATCTCTTTCCGAAGTCGCTTACCTTGGCTGGCTTATTCGGCCTCCCTGCTCCTCTGTATCCGGGTTTCCATCGATATTGATGGAAGTACCTTCCTCTTCCGGTTTTTATACTGTCTCTACCCGTATTTACCCGGAAGCACTTTTCCTTCAAAGTTTGCTTTATTACTAACCTAATAAATTCCAATTTTTACATACTGGACGTTTTAATTGTAGATATTATTTAGATAACCGTTCATAATGGTATTGTGGCCAATCAATAATTTTGTCCGTGATTTTAGTCAACGTATCTGTTATTCGTTTTAGTTAAGTAGTTTGGCTCGAGGGTTGAGAGGACGCCGACCGCTACTCTGTCACCGTACCTTTCTCGAACGGGGAGTAAGGACCATGCTCACCTAAGGGAGCTGGATTCCGTTTTTAGTATAATTTCATCACTGGTATGAGAGCCAATACTGCATGCAGGCACCCAAGCTTCAGTGTCTCTTGCAGTGGCATTTAAAGTGTATTGCCCTGAAGAAATTGCCTGATAGAAACCAAGGCAATGAAACATGTCGGCTGTAAGTAGAGAGTGAATCGATAGGTAGTATTTACTCTCTTCTTTTTTAGTATATGTGTGTTCACTGTTTTGCAACAGAGAAGGGAATGAAAGTAAAGTTTATGGTCCCAGTTGCTCAGTGACTTATATGTTAAATGTTGTCAGTTTTGTCACATATAAGTTGTGTCCACTGCACCATTCACTGTCTTTTTATTTTTGAGGTTCGAGACACGTTTTTGGTTTTAGCTTGATGGCACCGATGATGAGAACAGGGCCATCCTGGTGAGTACCAACCAGGGGTCCCATTGGTGGTGCGCCCGTGAGGTGCCATCTCGCTTTTCACACATTTTTTGTTTGTGCTGTCCTGTTTGTTTCAATCAGAGAGGTTGTTGTTTTAAAGAGGCAATAGATTGAATCATTTTAGGATTCTCTTAAGAATAGAGAGATCCCTTGGATTACGAATGTTGACCATAGATGTTTACAATGCAGCAAATGAATATTGCCATGAGAACTAGGACTGTTGTTGTTTATTAACTGAACCAGGGGAACCTTCCATCTTACTTTTTGGTGATTAATAAACAACAGCATTTGCCCAATGTGTGTTCAGGCCCTGTACTGAATGTTCAAGGTGTCGTGATAGTGTAGTTACAAACTGGAATTGTAAGCAATGTGGTTTCAGAGAAACTAATCCTGCCCTGTCACAATGGCAATTGTGTGTCAAAAGACATTTTGAGAAAAAGTAGGCAACTTAGGAAACGTGTGCATGTAAAATGGCAGGGTTTCTTCTCTGGACTAACCTAGCCACGTGGCATGACTTGAGGAAATTAAATCATATTAGCAAAGTATTAAAGTATGATAAAAAAAAGCAGAATTGAACATTTTAAAAACGTTTGCAAATGTGAAGGAATTTGAAATTAAAGGCCAAAAATTAGGTTGGTACCATAGCTTGATTTGGAGGAACCGTGCAAATACAGTAAACAATATTTAGTATAGACAGATGGTGGCCTCAGTTGGAATACAAAAATGTAAAAAGCTTGCTATGATGAACCGACAGGTTCACATGTTCTCCAGAGACTGGCAGGGGACCTTTTACATCCAAATAATTATTATAACTCATAACTGTTTGTAAAATCTTTGATTAACTCTTTTCTGAAAGTGGACTTTGTTGGGATAGGTAAGAAATATATAGAAGTTTCCTGCCACTGCAGATTAACTAATGGGTATTGGTGTCTGCAAAATTCACTCTAAATGCAGATGTGACCTTCCTGCAACGTTTTCAGTAATTAGACTGTTGAGTCAGTAGATGGCGGATTTTTTACTCCCAAATGGGGCCGGCTTGTATAGCACTGTGGTTCCATTTATATAGCGCTTCATACACCTGATGCATAGTGCTCATGTGTCCCAGGTCCATGACTGCGAAGCTCATCCTGTCCATGGGTTTACTTTACATTCAGGGATTTGTGGTTCTAATAATTTTATGAATGGGCCAGCCGGACTGCAAAACTCAGAATATGAAGCAAAACTGCAATAGATTAGCTACTCTCACATAGAATTGCAAAACTTTGAAGTGCTGCTGACTAGATTGACACACCCTATTTGCAGGCGGGGTAGCTAGGCACTACCTTGGCAATCTAAGGATGGAAGAGTGTCTCTGCCATGTGAACTATAAATGCCATGTTTTGATGTTATGCAGACAGATTGCTGAAAAAATCATACATTCACCCCCAGTCAAGATATCTGGGTTAAATCCATTGTTCTTTTGCTCACCATGCCACCCCAGTTGAGACCCAGCCATAAGCAAATCAGTCTTGACCCTGTGCCTCATGGGAACAGTCCAGACCGAACTGCCAAGCCAGGTCCTCCCTGAACCGGAAACAAGCATGCCAATGGGCTTTATACAACCAGCCATGGTATAAGGAATCCACTCAGGAACAGCAACAGAGCATCCTGTTGTTTGTCCTTTGGAACTCCTGACGATACTACAATGTGGGCTGCTTCCTGCTGCTCCGGGGTGGACTTCTCAATGCAAGTACCATGGCTAGATGCATAATGCCTGCTCCAAATGGCTGCTCCTCTATGGACTCCAAAGAACACTTACTATTGAAGATTGAATAATGACTGCTCCCTTGGCATTGCAGGTTAAACTATGCTAAGTGTTGCTCCCAGCCATTCTAACTGGTCTGAGAAGTATACCTGAAGCGTCAGGGAGCAATCTATATAAAATTGGCATTAAACAGGCCACTAGATTCTGTGAACAGGCTACCCAGGAGCGGCAACCAGCAGCCATTATTTGATCAGCCTAGTATTTGCCCGAGGAGCCCACCCAGGTATGGTAGGGAGCAACCACCAGAGAAACATATTATGCAACCCTCCACACTCCTTACTCTGAGGGGTGCGCCCTGGAGCAGCAGGGAACAACCTATAGAATAGTCTACAAAGGAGTGGCAAAGGATTAGCCAATATTCAGCTACCCAGAAGAAACTATTTTAGGATTCCATCCAGGGAAGCAGAGAAAATCATAGGATGGGACATTACAAAGCTAGCCATAGCATGTGATGTGATGGGTCCTCTGTAGAACGACATGGGGCACCTATTATGCAGATGAACCCCCGTATATGCATGAGGAACCACCAAGTGTTGGTAGGGAGCAACACTTAGTATAGTCTAACCTGCAATGCCAAGGGAGCAGTCATTATTCAATCTTCAATAGTAAGTGTTCTTTTGAGACCATAGAGGAGCAGCCATTAGGAGTGGGCAGTATGCACCCAGCCATGGTACTTGCATTGAGGAGTCCACCCAGGAGCAGCCCACACTGTAGTATCTCCAGGTGCTCCAAAGGAGTAATCACAAGATAGTCATTGTGAAGGGTGTAGAGATGGTTCACAGAGGAGCGTCACAGGCACTTTTCCTCGGAACGGACATGATGGACCCCGCTATGCTATATCACCTGAGGCCCCATCCAGGAGTGCCAACCCTCAGAAAATATAAATTATGCACGTCTGAAGAGGGAGGTCAGAGGGGTTCCCCTCGTACTCCACTAGAAGCAGCAGAGGAGCAATCCCAGGAATCAACAGACGGGTGTCTCTAGGGGCATCTAGGAGGACCTGGCATCAATATGAATGATGTTAAGGAATGATTATGAGGAAAGAATACATTTAAGTCACTTAAGAAAGGATGGTAGGGGCATGGTTCAAGGTAAGATGAGGGAGCTGGTGAGTAGTTTACCAGTTGTGGCACGCGGCTATCCCATGCTTCTACTATGAAAACATTAGAGGAAGATGGCCTTAACCTCGCTGTCAATTGCTGTGGCACGCGGGCTGAAGACTTTAATTGGAGGAATTGAGAAGGGATGGGCAAGGCATGTATACACAGGGGGTGGGCTTTTTAACCCCTTCGCTGCGGGGGGGGCGCGCAGCGCCCGCATGCTGGTGACGAGCTCAGCTCGTCATGGAGTACTGCCGCACCCGTTTTTGGAACGTTCAGCACAGCGGGGAAATTAGCCCCGCGTGCGAACGTTCCAACGACCGTGACGAGCTGAGCTCGTCAGCAGCACCCATGAGGTTAAAGAAAAGGCTGTCAAATTCATTTGGGAAACCCACTCTCAATGCTGGTCAGTAGGGCCCTACATAATGTGGTTAAAGGTTTTATTCACAAAGAAGAGCGAGATAAGCCAGAAGGCTGTGCAACAGCAAGTTATTCTGACATTGAGTTTTAAGCTTCCCTTGGAAAAAAATGACAAGTGGAAATAAGCAATCTGAAAGCTGTCACCCTGGAAGGCTGCCAGTACCATATTAAGATCTTAGGATGTAAGGCGTGAAATTTGCAGTCCAACAATAGTTTACATGACTTCCATTGCAAAAGGTGGAAGTTTAGTGGAGAAAATGTCTTATTTGATGGTTTAGTTGCCTGAAATCCCTGCAGTTCGAGAGTTTGGTGTTTTCTTGCCACGCTTTGCTTCACCACTGTGCACACGTTTGGGGTACTTATCCCCTTGTGAAGCTGAGGAGGTGTCTTGCTTACCTTACGCCTTGCTAGACTGAAGTCCGCTTTTAGGAGAGGTTCGCCAGTCTCCAGTAGGAAACCTGGGACCACCTTCTTGTGAGACGAAGGCCTCGTTCTCTTTGATTTCGTTTTTATTAATATCTGTAGACAGGGGTGGCTCTAGGCTCATGGCGGCCCTGAGCAGGGAGCGTAGGTAGGGGCCCCCGGACGAGGGGGTCCGGGCGGGGCAGAGCCCCCCAGAGCTCAGGAACTAGGAGGAATGCAGGCGCAGAGGACAGTGAAGAGGCGGGAACTGGGGTCAGGGTGTTTGGGAGTGGAACAGAACCGGAGGCCGCCAAATCCCAGCATGTGACCACTAAGCAAATATGTATCCATCCTCAGAGGATTATTATATTAAGGATATATATTGGTGTGGAGGCCCCTAGGATTTGGTGGCCCTGTGCAGGTGCACAGCTTGCGCATGCCTAAGGCCGCCCCTGCTGTAGAGCATTGCGAATGCCCGAAGGTGTCTTGGCGCTGGCATCTGTACTACAGAATCGATAGAAATATAACGAAAAAACGTTATCTTAAAAAGGGGGGGGGGGAGAGAAAAGCCAGGTTTTTAAATGCTTTCTAAAACTGATCAAGTTAGATTGGGACCTTAGGTGCAGCGGCCTTTGATTCCACAGCAAAGCTGCAGCATGCACAAAACTCCTACCTCCCCAGGGGGGCTTGCAAATCTTGGGGACTTGAATGGACTTAGCAGAAGCTGATCGCAAACATCTTCTGGGAGTGTACCACAGCATTTTTTCCATCAGATAGAGTGGGCGTTTTCCAAGCAGGGCCTTATATGCCATACAGAGCGCTGTAAAAGCAACTTTGCTTTCAATGGGCAGCCAGTGAAGTTCCTTGAGCCCTTTGGCAGTGGGCTCATATTTCTAAAGTTTTTCAAAAGACGGACTGCAGCAAACTGCAGCCTCTGGGTCCTTTAAAAGCCGAGCCTGCTATCTTCAATGCTGAGTCGATCTATGCCAAGAAGGAACTCAGGACACACTAACTCGGCCTAGAGGCTCTCCTTGGAAGGCTAGCAGGCGAACAGAGGAAACCCTAGAGAAGAGCCCTAAAAGAGTTTTACTCACAACAGAGTTGGAGCTGGAAGCTGACGCTCGGCGTTTTAGACTCACGGGTCCTTATTATGTGAGGCAACAGCCTCCATGCAAAACTGAAGTGCTGAGAATCCTTACACGGCCAGAACTAGGGAATGGGAGGATTCCAAACCCACTGGGTTTGGAATCTCTGGAAAGCTGCCTTGTAACATCTTTCCAACCCTTGGGAACAAGGAACCCGGGGTGGGAAGAACTTACAACAAATTCTACCTAAATTCCCATCGCCAGAAGGAAGAACTTCAGTTCTGTGGCCCACCATGAAGTTTCCCCGTGTATCCCTGACTCCCTTTAAACGTGTCCCTTGTTTCCACCAAAGGTCCAAGTCACAAAGGTGGCAAGTGCTAAAAAGAAATGTGATTCGTTTTCATCACAACAAAGATCGCAAGAGGCACCACACACTGCCTGATTACTCTTCCAATGTTACATTCTTTGGCACTGCCACCCTACTGCTGGCTGAAGGGTGTTCTTTCAGCTTTTGTGAGATTTCTGACTCAATGAGGGCCTCTGGTGGCCATAAAGGGTGTCAGAACAAGACTAGCATGGCAGGTTTGCAGGATATTGAGTGGCTGTATTCTCTGTAAACACGAGCCTCGGTTAACGACTGAGACTGGCAGACTGGGCAAAGATTGGGCAGTGATGTGCAGGCACAGTGCTTTCCTCCCCAACCCTCCTTACACTGGCTCCCATGAGCCACTTGTGCACAGTGTACGGGGGCCGTGTTGGGCATGCCCCTCCTTCCCTACCCACGCCACCCACAGTTGAAGTAAAACTTCCGGGTTTTTAAAAGGCATAAGTGGTGGAATATGGGGTCTGCAACATATGGTATTGTGCATTACCACCCCAGCCTGCATACCCTGTGCTCCTGTACTTAGCTAGACTACCCTGGAGGAGAAGCGGGAAAACGAACTTTATGTTCGAGCACATCTTTCTGTGAAGTGTAATTGGAAATTGTATTTATATATGGTGTTTTTTATATGGCAGTAAACCCCTGACGAGACATTGAAGCGCTTGAATGAATGAATGATGCATGTAATTTGTGCCTGTCTGGCAGAGATCCCTGAGCACAGTTTTTGTAGGTCTGTATTTAATTTTTTTACCAAATGCACCACACAGATTCTCCTTGTGATTCACTCGTGGTCAAATTGTGCTTTTTTCCCCAAGTGCGCTAACACTTATCAGATGAATGTTTTCGTGAATCACCCCGTAGATTTCTTTTTTACTTTTGCTTACTCTCGTCGTGAAGTTCAAAATGTTTAGTAAAAACGATTAAGGACTTTTTTTTTTTTGCTTTGGATCGCTACTCAATTTTTTTGCCCCATTATTGTCAATTTTTACTCTAGTTGCTCCCATTTTTTGCCATTTCCTTTCAGAGGTAGCTATTTAATAATTGCTTAATATTTTCTATGAATATGTGTCTTTTTTTTTTTTTTTTGCTTCTCCAAACTCCTCTGGTCGATTTGTAGCTGGGCTCACTATATTAGTGCTTTTGGGCCCCCCTCTGTTTGAGAGAGCTACATGAAGGCTGCTGTAGATGTTAAGGTAAAGAGTGCTCCGTTTCTAACCGCTCTCTCCTCTGTCCTTCCACTGACTCCTTCACCGCAGATTTTGCCATTCATGCTCACCATACCATGGAGGTTGTCCTTTTTTGGAGTGACTGACACCTTCTGGAGATAAAGCTTTTCATCTCGGAGAATATATTTCTCCCCAAAACAGACTAGAAGAACTAGATCTCTTAGATGAGAGACACCATTGGGAGGTCATTGACTGTAGGCGAATGGGCACCACTGCTCTCCGAGAGGTCATCCCTTCAAAGGAATCAGGGACAGATTTGCTTTTTTTTTCCTGCAGAGGTTATCACTGTGGAGAGAGTTCGCTGATTGAATGGACATACAAATTGAAAACCTCTACACTTTTAGGTCCTCATAATGAGTGGCCCATGTATCAGAACTATAAATTATACATTGTGAATATATGACCTCACCTGGATGCAATAAAATCCGCATCACCCATTTAAATTTCCGCATGTCAAAGTTGCCAATTTGTGTACACACAAAAAATGCAGTGAAAATACTGGACATATGGAACATTGTGTAGTAAACATCTAAATCCTCATTTCATGCTCATTTCCCTGCAAAACTTAGTATTGGATTATTCATATCCGATGATTATCGCACAGTAAACTAGGCCACTCGAAATGAGGGTCTATGAGTCGATTCTTCTAGAAAGAGTCCAATATTTGAATGAGCAATGATGCAAAACTCTACTGCTTTTCTGGCATTTCCCCAGGTGGCAAAACAAACACAAAGAGATGATGGACGGGGCGTTGAAACTTTTCAACACTCACCCCCATTCCCAGATCTGGGTTGAATCCATCATAATTCTTTAGCTCACTTCCCCACCCTAGTTCAGACCCAGCAACAGGCAAATCAGTTGTGACCCTGTTCCTCATAGGAACAGTCCAGCCCAAACTGTCAAGCCAGGTCTTCCCAGGCCTGGAATCAAGCATCCTTTGACTGGTTTGGGGGTAAGAGCCCTCATCAGCCAGGCTAGCTTGAATCCAGTAGCAAAGTGAGCAAGGGACCCACGACTGGGCATACCCTGCCAACTTAGGGCGAACAAATCAAACACAAGGAGATAATGGACGGAGCGCTGAAACTATTCAAACACTCACTCCCAGTCACAGATCAGGGTTCAATCCATCACATTCTTTAGCTCACTTTGCCACCCTAGTTCAGACCCAGCTATATGCAAATCAGTCTTGACCCTGTCCCTTATGGGAACCGATCAGCCTGAACTACCAAGCCAGATCTTCCGTGGACCTGAAACAAGCATGCTGGGACTGGTTTCGGGGCAACACCCAGGCGAGCTTGAATCCAGTGGCAAAGTGAGCACGGGACACACATCTGGGCATACCCTGCCAACTTAGGGCGAACAAAGCAAACACAAAGAGATGATTGTCTTGTCTACTGGTATGATGGGTCAGGGAGTTAACAACTGGTCACCATTTTTTTATCATCTGTAAGGGACGAGATAGAATTCAGGCAAAGCCGACTCATGCTTTTGTTCTTCCGAAGCAGGAAATTAGGTACTTTTATATCACGTTATAGTAATCCATGTCATTTACAGCGCTGAGGAACGCACAAGTGGAGTATTAGGCGCTTTATAAAAACAAGTAGTATTAGCATCGGTTATGTGGGCAATTTCGGTGACCATGCTGTGGTTTTCGGCTGCCCTTTGCACAGCGCACACAGCGTTATCAGCAAACACCCTTCGACGACCTTCACCGTAAAGAACGGAGCCCGCCGACCTCCGTCTCACCCCCGAACCTGTGCAGAGATTGGATATGTGTTTCCGCGCGCAGACGGCAGCCTTCAGATTCCGCAATAACCTGTTTTGTGTAAATGTGTCAAAGCCTTTTATCTCGCTGCGGGTTCCCCCCTTCGCCCCAGATACCATCGGCCTACCTCGAAGTTTATGACAAAGTTAAAAATTATTCATTAAACTGACCTGCCGTATATCCAGCAACTGGAAAATTGCCTGGCACTTCTATTTGGTTTGTAGATGGGATCAGGAGTAAATTTTTAACTTAATTAATTGGCCGTTTCTGTTGACAAGAAATTTATGTGGTAATAATTTGCTCGGAATAGATGGCGACGGTTGGGAAGGGGAGATCCATCACGGGCCTGCGTTCCAGCAGCTGCACAGCAGCCATTATGAGAGTATTCCGGGCCGCGCCGACCCCGTGTTTGTGCAGGCCGGATTATATACCCAGGATCCATGGCCTGTCGCGGAGGCGCTCATGGAGGCCTATGATAACAAAGGCCCGGTGATTTATGGCTTGCTGTGAAAGCAGGCCATGATGAGATTACAGCACAAGTGTTTCTCAAGACCTGATTTGTGGTCGGAGCCGATGGTAAATCACTATATATCTGAAAGCATGCTCCACAGAGGAGTGCAATTACAGTTTAAGACAGCCACTTTTTATTTCATTTTTATCCGGGGTTTTTGTCTCTTTTATGTTCTCCCTCCCTTTTCCCTCTGCCTCCGCCTAAGGCTTCAAAAGCCTTTCACCTTCACAAGTCCTCTCCTGGTTAGCTGCCCTGGGAGGGCGCAGACGGGGAGGTTCCATGTCTTGGAGGGACAGAGGGGGGACAAACAGAACGGGTGGGGGACAAACAGAACGGGTAGTGGCCAAGCCATTAACATCGGCGGCTTCTTTGTGCTTTTTTTTTTTTTAATGTATTTTTTTGAGTTTGGAACGTACCACGTCCTTACTACAGCAAACTTGAGGCATGACGTGACGATGGTAGTGGCAAATTATCCTATTTATGTAGGAAGAGTTAAATCTGACAGAATTCCCTCCACTATAGAGATATCGCGGTGGGAGAACAACTTCTTGTATGCAGTCTGGATATAGTATTTCCATCAAAATTGCACGATTTTGCCTCACTAGGTGACTCTATGTCACTAACTATGCTATGTGATCCATGCTTTCTTAGCCACCTGGTGCATTCTGGTAGTCGCAGTCCTGATTCACATTAATAAAACAAGCATTTACAATGCAACGGTTTCGCCTTTGGAAAAGTTAGAGCTATTGGCATTGTAAATGACAAAATTTGTATTTATGTGTTGGTTTTGAGAACAGATATATAAATGGCATTGTCATTTACATTTCCAATAGCTTAATCGCTCGCAAATGTGAGACCTATTGTACCCTACGGACGAGCTCAGCAGACAGCAATTACTACCACACACACACACCCAGTGCCACACACACACACACCCCGAGTAACACACACACACCTAGAGCCAGCCACACACACCCAGAGCCAGCCACACACACACCCAGAGCCACACACACACCCAGAGCCACACACACACACGCCCAGAGCCACACACACACACGCCCAGAGCCACACACACACACCCAGAGCCACACATACACACACCCAGAGCCACACACACACACACACCCAAAGCCACACACATACACACACACACCCAGAGCCACACACACACACACACACACACACCTAGAGCCACACACACACACCCACTCTCCCGTGCCTAACAAAACAAGCCCCACCGCTTTGTGGCACTCTACACTCTCTCTCTTGTATCAACCAGTGGTGCACTTTGGCCATAGAGCCTACTGTTCAGTGAACCAAATAACTACCTTCTGTGGGCACAGGCTCAGTAACACATTGTCCACTGAGGCAAACACGTCTCTAACCCCTGTATGGTGGTGGTGGCATGTTCGTCACTGTCCTGTACCGATGACCATCCCTCACCCCATGAGACAGTGCCCACTGTCCTGGTTCGTCAGTGCCCGCTGCCCCTGTGTATACTCTCCGGGTGTATGTTGCTCCCTGTAGCGCTGTACACACACTCGCCTCCCTCTTCCTAATACTCCAGTTTAACCCTGTCCTGGTACGTCACTTTAGTGAACTCTCTGCCCGAACTCATCTGACAGCGGCTCCTTACTGTATTGAGGGTGGGGCGTCCGTGTGGCTGTGCCCCCTGCTACTTCCCGTCCGTGCAGCCGCGGTTAAGTAAATACGGCTAGCCACATGTAAACAAATGCGCACAGTCGCAATGAAACTGAAAGCACAGTAAAACAAGTGATTTACATAGAATCTCGGAGTGTTGCATGGCGCAGCAGACTTGAACTGGGACCCCCAGCTCTCGAGTCAGCAGCCCTGGCCGGTGCATCACATCCTCTCCACTCCTGCCTTATTTGTTAGAAAACTTTTTCCTTTTCCCGGACGATGATTTTTGAAAACCAGCTCTTTATTCATTACTTTGGCAAAACTGAAGCATTATTGCTTAATCTCCCTAGCACTCTGCAGTCACTCTGCACTCCCTAGCACTCCCTAGTCACTCTGCACTTCCTAGCACTCTGCACTCAGCACTTCCTAGCACTCACTAGTCACTCGGCACTCCCTAGCACTCTCTAGTCACTCTGCACTCCCTGGTCACTCTGCACTCCCTAGCACTCCCTAGCACTCTGCAGTCACTCAGCACTCCCTAGCACTCTGCAGTCACTCTGCAGTCACTCTGCACTCCGTAGCACTCCCTAGCACTCCCTAGTCACTCTGCACTCCCTAGCACTCCCTAGTCACTCTGCACTCCCTAGCACTCTGCACTCCCTAGCACTCCCTAACACTCTGCAGTCACGCTGCACTCCCTAGCACTCCCTAGTCACTCTGCACTCCCAGCACTCCCTAGTCACTCTGCACTTCCTAGCACTCCTTAGTCACTCTGCACTTCCTAGCACTCCCTAGCACTCTGCAGTCACTCTGCACTCCCTAGCACTCTGCAGTCACTCTGCAGTCCCTAGCACTCCCTAGTCACTCTGCAATCCCTAGCACTCCCTAGTCACTCTGCACTCCCTAGCACTCCCTATCACTCCCTAGTCACTCTGCACTCCCTAGCACTCTGCACTCCCTAGTCACTCCGCACTCCCTAGTCACTCTGCACTCCCTAGCACTCCCTAGCTCTCCACAGTCACTCTGCAATCCCTGGCAATCCCTAGTCACTCTGCACTCCCTAGTCACTCCGCACTCTGCACTCACTACTCTGCACTCTGCACTCACCACTCTGCACTCATCACTCTGCACTCTCTACTCTGCACTCTCTACTCTGCACTCTCTACTCTGCACTCACTACTCTGCACACTCACTCTGCACTCACTACTCTGCACACTCACTTTGCACTCTGCACTCACACTCTGCACTCACTAGTCTGCACACTCACTACTCTACACTCACTACTCTGCACACTCACTACTCTGCACTCACTACTCTGCACTCTGCACACTCACTCTGCACTCACTACTCTGCACACTCACTCTGCACACTCACTCTGCACTCTGCACCCACACTCTGCACTCTGCACCCACACTCTGCACACTCACTCTGCATTCACTACTTCACAATCTGCACTCTGCGCACTCTGCACTCTACACTCACACTATAATAATCCTTATGTCCTGTAACCAAGGGTGTGTGTGTTTAATACACCCAGCACTGCCAGTTACCAGCAGTTCAGTGCCCCTTTGGACGCCGCACAACAACGTGAACACAGTGTGCTCCGAGGGCAGGGGCTTGTCCCGGCTGAGAAGGGAGGGGGCATTGAAACTACAAAGAATTTTTGATCCTGTACAAATCCAGGCTGACATTCTTTACAGAGCCTAAAACAATTCAAGATCAGCTTTGCGTGTACCTGTGTTAGCCTTTTACATGTACTTTATTAATAACCGGCATGTTAATAAATAAATAAATACGTGCGACGGCAATAAAGCAGCATTTAAAGCGATAACTTTCTCGCTCACTATTGTTAAAACCAACCAACAGACTTAGGGGCAGATAAAAACAAGCATTTACAAGTGGGGCCGGTACTAACGTGTAGGAAAATTAAAAAACGTACTTCCGGGAGTCGGCTCGGAGTAGGGAGCGGGTCGGGTCTGCGTCCTCACAGGGAGAGCCGTCCGGCTGGTGTGACGAAGGATGCCGAAGAAAAGAAAAAAAAAAACCCGCCCACCGCCGCATGACGTGGGCAAAAAGAGAAAAATTCTACGGCATGCCCACGAATCGCCTCGGGGAATGAGTGACACATCTCTGTTCCAATGGCTAGCCTCCATTTATGGAGCTAGCCAATGGAACAGAGAGGCAGGAATAAGCCACATATTGGTAAACAAAAGTTTTTGCCTGAGCGAACGCTGCTGCGCAGCGGATTGCCAGGCGAAACCTAAACAGCTGGAATAAACTGCAAGCTTTAGCTTGCAACGATTTGTTAAAGGAAAGCCAAGGTCTCGATCGCTTTGTGATTGGTAACATTTTGGCCCATTCATTAAACACTGTTTTGCTGGTCTGATATAATTGTTGGGGTTGTGCAGGCAAATGTAAACACTTTGTTGTTTGTAATGCCTATTCTGGTAAATGGTTCTGCAGACACAGTGTTTTCCATTGAAATATGGGTTTTAGGTCTCGCGTGCCGTACTACGCACATGCGCACATGTGCAGTCGAGCTTTCGAGATTTTATGTTTTAGGGAGAGTTTCACTAGCGAGGGTTAAGCCCTGCCCCTCTTCTCCATTGGCTGGCCTCCTAAACGGTGGCCAGTCATTGGAGAAGAGGTCCTACTGACGTTCTCCTTTGTCGTTTAGCCCCGTCCTTTTCAGATTGGGTTCCTTGACTTACTGCTGAAGTAAAAGTTTTCTTCTCTTCTTTATGGTTCCAGAGGGCCCCATAAAGAAGATAAGGAACTTTTTACCCCAGCAGGAAGTCGGGGCGCCCAGTCAGAAAAGGACAGGCTAAAAGAGAAAACTCGCATCATGCCTACCGTGGCCACAGACACGATGCCAGGAAAAGCCCCCCCCCCCAGCTGTGGCCGCCGGTGCCCGTGATGCTGCCTCCATAGTTTCCGAGTTGCACGTCATTTCTGACATTGAAGATCAATGATAGCTTTTCATTCAAGGTCACTTTACATTCTGGAACTTACTTTTTGAATTTTACCATTGCCGTTTTGGGCTTCAAATGCCCAAACTATTGGTATTGAAAACAAAACTGGTGAACCACTCGACTGCTGGGGCTTTGCTGTACAGACGAAACGCCAGGAAAAGCCTCCCCCCCCCCCCAGCTGTGGCCGCCAGTGCCCGTGATGCTGCCTCCTGTTTCCCCAACGGAGCCCGCCCTGGGTGGGGAGCGCGTTAGGGTGCCGCTGCAAGCTTCCCTTGCACGCAGCAGCAGCATCCTGGGTGGAGGCTGAGGCCGTGGGGTGCCTGCCGGCAGAGAATGTGCGGCTGAGAAGGGAGGATCCCCTCCCCCGTCCGTCCCCGGCTCTGCCCATGACTGTGCCCGGCTCCTAGCCGCCGAGTGCGGCCGGACCCGACACCCCAGCCCCGCTCCTCTCTGGGTGCCAGCGGGGGGAGAGAGCGACCCCCCACTACCTGTGCCAGCAGCAGCCGAGGGGCAGCAAAGCCTTCAAAGTGGACGCAGGCGGGGAGTGCGAGGGGAGGCACCATGGGGAACACCGCGTCCTGCTGCGTGTCGTCCAGCCCCAAGCTGCGCAGAAATGCCCATTCCAGGCAGGAGTCCTACCGGCCTGAGACAGACCTGTGCCGGGAGGACACAGGCTGCAACCTGCAGCACATCAGTGACCGGGAGAAAATGGCTGGTAAGAGGAAGCACCACACTCATATTAAATATGCCATCATATTTTCTCCTGGAGAGAGACCTGTGAAGCCCGTCTTGCATGTAATCCCCAAATTTATTTTACCTTTCGCGTTCTGCTTTTATTTTAGACGATTTTGGTGCAGCGAGCACACAACACAAATTTTAGATTTTATTTGTTGCCATACTGCTTAAAAGAATCACTTCGTCATTTAACAGGAAGCAGTTTTTTTTCTTTAAAGAACTGCATTAGGGAGGGGCAAGGGAGGCTGGCACCCTAACCCGGTAGTAGGCAGTAATCAATAGGTGTACAAAGCAGAGCGAGAAACCTGTCTCAAGCCAGACCACGCCTTCTCTCACTTCCCCACCTGTACCTTCTGCACGGGTGCAGTTTGCAGCCCCAGTAAATCTGAACACTGATTTATTAGGGCTCGTTTTGGTTGGCCTTCAGTTCAAGGCGAGGTGGACAGGGTTGTAGGACAAAGCACAGACAGGAAGTGAACTTTAGCAACGCATACTAATCCACTACATCTGCACTTAGTTAATATCTTAAGGTGATACAAATGCATAGAAAAGGTAAAGGCTGCCTAATTCTGTGTGCACTGTCAAATATTTGAAAACACTATAACTGCTGACAATAGTTAGTTGGTGTTTTTTTCCTGTGTCGGGGAGGGGCTCTGTGTGTGTGGCTCTGTGTGTGTGTGACTCTGTGTGTGTGTGTGACTCTGTGTGTGTGTGGCTGTGTGTGTGTGTGTGGCTCTGTGTGTGTGTCTGTGTGTGTGTGTGTAGCTCTGTGTGTGTGGCTCTGTGTGTGTGTGGCTCTGTGTGTGTGTGTGTTTGGCTCTGTGTGTTTGTGTGTGGCTCTATGTGTGTGGTGGGGCTCTGTGTGTATGTGTCTGTGTTTTTGTGTGTATGGCTCTGTGTGTGTGTGTGTGCTCTGTGTGTGTGTGCGTGAAAATGCAATAGGTCTTGCATTTGCGAGAGATTAAGCTATTGGCATTGTAAATGACAATGCCATTTATTTATCTATTTTCAAAACCAACACAAAAATAAAATGTTTTGTCATTTACAATGCCAATAGCTCTAACTTTTGCAAAGGCGAGACCGTTGCATTGTAAATGCTAGTTATAGAGAGACACCAGGCCTCTGCACGACAATGTTGCACCCTGTAGCACTCCTCAGGGTGGGTTCATCCAGAGGAGATAAATAAAGGGACTGGAGACTGTTCGGGGTCTTCGCCCACACCTTGTACATAAGTGTGGTGTGTTTGTGTACACTGTTTTCTGCTAGAGTTTTCCAGAACAAGGGGTAGGCCACCAAGGGAGGCCTGACCCTCTACACTGGCGACGAGGCCGGTATTCACCCGTGCCCTCCAGGACCACGTCTCGGCTGCCCGGTACAGCAGACCACGTGTGTGTTCATCTTAGCGGGACTCTGCTGGCCGTTGTGACTGTCCCTGGTGCTTCTGGCTGTAGTCGCTGCGCAGCGATCCTGTTGCGTCCGGATGGTGGCAGCCCGTCCACCGTTCCACATCTGGCCCCTGCAGCCCTCGCGACTACCTCCGTAAGCCCCTCTATAGTGCACTGTCGTCCTGACAAGTCCATATACCCTAGGTGTTGGCT
The DNA here is from genome assembly GCF_964263255.1 of Lissotriton vulgaris. Lineage (NCBI taxonomy): Eukaryota > Metazoa > Chordata > Amphibia > Caudata > Salamandridae > Lissotriton > Lissotriton vulgaris. The sequence continues at coordinate 661,869,524 of NC_141693.1, forward strand.
CATTTGCCAGTCTGGCTCTTGCTCGCATGTTTTGCTGACACGTGGTGGTTGCGGTCCAGCCCTGCCTCCCTCTGCCCAGCTCACTAGCTCTGGTGCTGCCTCAGCAGGCCTAGCCCTGCCCTCCCGCAGAGCACGCGCCTGCAGCAGAGGCCCCGGGGGCCACGTGGCTTAGTGGAAGCTGCATGACTGTTGCCCACCTCCCGGCGAGAGCATGAACAAGATCCTGCCTCCTGGTGAGTGTGTAGCAACACATCTGGATAATATATATTTTTTTGTACATATGCATATAAACATAATATGAAAGGGTGCAAGAAGCTGCAACAAAAAAAAGAAAAAATATAAGAGGGGATTACAATTTCAAAGGTTTTTCTGGTGCAAAGGCCATAACACCCCTCCATCACTCAGGACAGCAGTAGGTGTTTGGCAATACACCAGGGGAGAGTGGCTAGAAACAAACACAATAGTTTGCTAGCCATGGACATGGGCCCGCCCCAGCAATCTTTCACCACAGCCCCATGCGCTCACAAGACCAGCTCTCGTACCATGAGCACACCAGCGCAAGCGGACCGCCAAGGGATGCTACCCCGCCTGTCCACACCACAGGCACGCGGTAGTGACGCCTCTCCCGCCATTCAGTGAGCTCTCCGTCCCTGCAACTGGGGCCCCCGCTGGATTTCGTGGATCGGGCACCTCAATCACTTCTTCAGAGGCACCAGGAAGACAGACGGAGCAGTGAAGAGGTCACTGCTCATGCACTACGGCGGCGTGGAGCTGTATGATCTGTTTGAAACCCTCCCAAACACAGGCGACTACAACGATTTTGATGCTGTAGTGATGGCGCTGAACAGACATTTTGACCTTCAGATCAACCCGGACTTCGAGTGCGTGAAACTGCGCTAAGCCAAACAGTTGGACACAGAATCTGTTGACTTCTTTTATGCATGCCTGAGAAAACTTGCGAGCATGTGCACTTTCCACAACCTGTGGGAGGAGATGCGGGCCCAACTCATACAAGGGTGCCGGTCGGTGATGCTATTACAGCTTATCCTCAGACAGACAGGAATATCACTCAACAACATCCTTATATTAGCTCGATCACATGAGCTATTGAATTCCCGAGCCGAAGAGATGGAAGCATCCCTTAACAGGCACCCAACCACACCCAGTGCCCCCAGACCGGCCCATGTCAAGGAAGAAAGGGCGGATGCCAACCAGAAGCGTCTAGGCCCTGCCTGTGCAGCCCTGAAGTGGGTCATGCAGAAACTGTTGTGCTGAACACTCCTCATCTGGTTTCTGTTTCGCAAAAGGGAAAGTCTGCTCCAGCTGCGGCAAACCAAATCACTTCACAAAGGTCTGCCGGAGCGGGAGATCCAAAGCCACCTTTGGCAGGCTGCGAGGAATACCAGACAACATCAAACAATTGTCGTTCGAAGACTCACTCGGGCAGGAAGACATCACACCACAAGGCCCGGGGTTGGACATGGAAGGAGTAGAAGACAACGTGTTAGTGGTGTCTTTTGCAAGTTGCACCGACTGGCGTAGGTGGCCTCTTCCCATGTGTGCTATCTAAGTGGCAGGCTCCACTGTAAAAGCATTCATCGACAGGGGTGCGCCTGTGGACATCATGGGCTCAGAGCAGTATGAGCACCTCACACCCTGCCCCCTCTCTCCCCCACCAAGGTGAAGACCTACACCTACAGTGGGACGGAGGCCCTCCCTCTGCGAGGGGTGATGGAAGTGAAGGTGGCCAGCTAGACACATACCACCACAGCCATATTTCACATGACGGACAGAAAGAAAGGCACTCTTCTCAGCTGCCACGTGGTAGAGGGCATGGGGCTGGTATTTTCCACCAACCAAATTCACAACTCACATGCAGATGCCAACCTACAAGAATTACTGTAGCTACTCAAGGGTATCGGCAAGCTCAAAGACAAACAATTCACGCTGCACATTGATACCTCGATCCAGCCGACAGTTCCCCTCCATCTATGTCCACAGGTGGAAGAAGAGTTACAGAAACTAGAGGATCTGAGTGTCATCAAGAATGTCACAGGGTCAGCCCCACGGCGTCACCCCTTGCCATTGCCCCAAAGCCCAAGCAGCCAGGTGCCATCAGACTCTGCATTGACATGCGTCCCCCCCAACCAGGCTGTGAAGAGGGAAATCCACCTGACACCCACCATGGATGATATCGTAGCTGACCTTAACGAGTCAAAATGGTGTCCAAACTCGACCTCAACTCAGGGTACCACCAGCTCGTACTTGCCTCTGAGAGCCGGTACATTACTACCTTCTCCACTCACATGGGCCTGAGACGATACAAATGGCTAAGCCTGCAGGGTGTCCTGAACCACAGAGATGACACTCTGATATTCTCCAGCAGCCTAGAGGAACATCATTTGCATCTGAGAGACACACTCCAATGGCTGGTGGTCAGTGCCCTCACCCTGAACAAAGTGCAATGCTAGTTTTACTAAGAGTCCGTCGATTTCTTCAGATACATATTCTCACGGGGTCGCCATCCAGACTCCGCAGATCCCCACCACACCGACTGAGGTCTGCAGTTTTCTGGGGATGGCTACCGACTGTGGTCTCTTTATACCAAACCTTGCCTCTCTTGTGGAACCCCTGAGAGCCCTCACACAATGTGGTGTGCCCTAGGAATGGAACTCGCAAGCAAAAGCAGCTTTCCATGCCATCTAGGATGCTCTAATAAACAAGATGGTCATGACCTATTTTCACCCAGGTAGGCTCACAGAGGTGGTCGTGGATGCGAGTCCAGTCAGCCTTGGAACCGTCCTCTTACAGGAAAATACAAACAAGGACTGGCTGCCCGTGGCGTATGCAAGCAGAGTGCTTTTACTGACTGAGATGTGGTACGCCCAGTTTGAGAGGCAGGCTCTTGCAATCAAGTGGGCCTGACAGCATTTTCACCTCTATGGACATGAGTTCAGGGATATAACAGATCATGAACTGCTCATTCCCTTGTTCACTGGAACCTGGCAAATGGCTACCCCTAGAATGGAAAAGTGGGCAGTGCAACTCCAGGCCTACAGGTTCGACGTTGTGCTTTGCCCAGGCACCAGCAATCCAGATGACTACCTGTCGCATCACACATTGCTGTGGACACACAGCAGCCCCGCCAGGAAGAAGAGCACATAGAAGCGTTTGTCAAGATGGTCACCCAAGAGGCATGCCCCAAGATGCTGGCACTGATGGAGATCGGGACAGCGACTGACCAAGATGAAAATCTGGCAAAGTTCAAAGCGGCGTTGACACACAGTAAGTGGCAGCACTTTCTGGATAGCACCCGGTCACTGACCACAGATGACCAACTCATGAGGCAACAACTGTGGAGAGTTTGCAGTGAGCTCATTGAAGGAAACAATGGAGTAGTACTATGTGGCCAAGTAACTGTGATCCCAAGTGAACTACAGAACCGCATTGTTGATCTTGCCCATGTCGGGCATCAAGGGGCGGCAAAGACAAAAGCCTGCCTCCACCGCAAACTGTTGTTCCCACGATTTGATGCCCTGGTAGACTAAGTCATTTGCCAGTGCCACTCCTGCACGATCCCTGGGGGAGACCCAATTCACGCTCCAATCCTCACTGAAGAGCCCAGGCATGAGCCATTGTCGAAAGCGAGCATTGACTTCGGTTGCTTCCCCAATGGCCGCAGCACCATAGTCATGAAGAACTCACACTCCAAGTTTCCCGTAGTCAAAGTTGTTTCATCCAGTGCCTTTCCCCACGTCAAGCTTTAGGAAAACAACAGCGGCTCCTGTGGGTAGATATATAACACTAATGATAAGTATTATGCATAATGGCAATGTGGGTGGTATGTTGGACGTCAAAGAAAGAAGCTGTCTACACACTTAGTCTGGTACTGCATTTGCATAGTTTATATGAACATAAACAAATAATTTTTTACATAATATAAGAAATATTTACATACACAGTAGAACAAGTGACGGTGTGTATCAAGTGAATATATCAAAGAAACTGCACTACTATAGTGAAAAATAAATAACATGTGGAAAAAAGGAAGGTTTCTATTTTTCATTTGGTTTCATCAGAAAGAGGTGACCAAGTAAGGTATATCCAATCAATGTACAACAGTTGGGAAATTAGGCAACCATTGTTCACGGTCTGTCTCTTTAAAACTGTTGACGACGTTTCGACCCATGGTGGATGTCGGGTCTCCTCAGGACTTGTCAATGTCGGGATACCTGAAGGGGGCTAGCGCTGCTGGGTATCAAAAAGTGGTGGCACCGTGTTGTAAAGGTGAAAGAAAAACTCACAGGGGTCCCAGCTGGAAACCCTAAGAAGGGTGAAGTGAGCAGGCATGCAAGTATAAATAGCCAGTCCAAAGGATCCGTGGTGCAATAAATCGTTGAGTAGCAGGAGAAGCAGGGGACAGGATGCACACGAGGGCGCTCTCTGTTTAGGTAAGCTTGTGTACATGGATAAACAGATTCCTCCCGTAATGGTGGTGAATCATTTCAGGCGATGCTGACGCTGGTTTTTGCGCAATATTCTGTAGACTTTGTGATGTGTCCTCTCCTGCCGGTGCGATGACCGGTCATCACACCGGCAGGAAAGGACTCCACACCAAGAGGGTCATGAGTGGTTATCCGGAACGTGTCCTGGTTCAAAAGAGTGATCGGACCCCGGCCAGGAAATGAGTGGAAGGTCGGTCCTGAGGTGGAAGCAGACAAAGTCACTGATTTAGCGCCCTCCTTTGCAGCAGGCGGAGAGTGCTGTGTGCCAGAGGGAGCTGATGGAAGGACTCCAGTTGAATCCCCGTTGCAACAAGCACCTGAAGGTGGCGCCCTCTCGAGTAGCCCAGCTGGGACAGGACCAAACCCCAGCTCCCTGACCCAAATGTATGTTCTCCAGCCGAATCCTGCCCCCAGTCAGCAACTCGGAGACTGTTTGTGCTTCCTACATCTGGAGCAGCAGCCGAGTGGGATGTAGCCACTAAAGGAAAGGAGGGATATAGAGAGTCACCCGACTTCTGCATGACAATGTTGCACCCTGTAGTACTCCTCGTGTGGGCTTGCACAGAGGAGATAAATAAAGGGGCTGGAGACCGCTAGGAGTCTTCGCCCACACCTTGTACATCTGTGTGGTGTGTTTGTGTGCAGTGTTTTCTGCTAGAGCTTTCCAGCAGATGCGAGGCAGGCCACCAAGAAAGACCTGACCTCTACAGGTGTGATCCTCTTTCCACATTATCCTGTTTTGCTACATAACGTAGATTAATCAAAACGTTTTTCCTTGTTTAAACTGATGAGCAGTTGACAAGACGCAGTTGTTTTGACCAGAAACTGTTAACATCCGTTGTTCATTGACTATACAAGGATTTTGCGGACATTGTTCTGCAATCTATTCAGAGTTCTCCTCCATACAGAGTAAATTGGCATTTATTGTACTCACCTGGCTTATCAGTGCACTAAAGTGATGAAGGTTCGGCCCTGTGAGGGACTTTTACCCGTGGATCTTGTGTTCATTCATATAGGTGGAGAGTACTTTGTAGACATAGACCGGAAGGCGGTCCATGAACATATTTGAGGAGTTTTTCAGGGTTGGGTGTTATGCTTCCTGACGCTGTTGTCACGTGGCTCGGTATGAATTTGAGATGTAGTTTTGGCCAGGGATTGCAGGTACATACATTGAATATGTTCATGAATGTCCAACCCAGTGCTTTACTCAGATAAGGAAATGACTTTAATATACATCCTCAAAATTGAATACCCTTTAGATAATAGCAGCAGATATAAACATATAATGGTGTTTGTGTAACTGTGCCTTGGCTACCACCCTCCCTGCCCTCCTTCCCTGGTGACCCTCCTCTCATATCTCTAGGCAAGTCCCTTGTTAGGGTAAAAAGTTACAGTGAGTCATGAATCAAGGCTTAGGTACAGATTTCACAGTTCAGAAGCAAATAACCTAAGTTGAAGCAGTCTCACCACAAGCAGGTCTTCGTGTCATGTTCTACCCCCCGGATAGAAAATGAAAGCATGTGTTCTCTCCTGCTTCAGGGAGGAGATGTGCTAGTGGCAGATAGGTTTCAGTTCAGGCATGCTACAGCTGGATTGGGCCACTAGTGCTAATGCCTGAAATCCTTTGGCATCTGTAGGTACAAAACGATAAGGAGTGCCCTCAGCAAAAGTCGGAACTATTTCTCGGTCACTCGCTGGTAGACAACAGTTGGGCCATTTGGAGGGTCACAGCGGCATGATGGCAGTTGAGGATTGCACCGTTCAGATGAGGCAGTGGTGACTATCACAGGCCTACTCTTGATTTTGTTGGCAATGACCACCACAAACACAGTTCATTAGTTCATTGGCTATATCTACAGTAGGAACAATACTTGGTTCTCAGTGGAGACATCCATTATGGGCACAGCTCTGGTATTTGAATACCATTGAGCTGGATAACAATAAACATGTTATTCAGCGCCAAGATGACCCTCTGGGTGAATATGTGCTTTACTAATACATATGTTATGTTATTCGTCGGTGATGACAACCATGCACACAACTCTTGATGTCAGTGGTTTGAACTGCAACACTGCACTCCTGGAGAACCTGCTCCCATGCCCTAGGGCTTGCAGATCACTCTTTGCAGTATTTCTCGGCTTAGTATACCCACATTACCAGGGTCTGGCTTTTTCTGTAACTCTCTGGACAGATACACCTCCTGCAGCGTTGGCAGGGTCCTACCCTTCTCTCAGAAGCCAGGTTGGCTTCCGGGCACTTCAGGTCAGAAGTAGAGCTCAGTTGCAAGGCAAAACTCCAGGTGATGTTTCCTCACCTGTGGGAATCTGGCTGCCAGGCCGACACCATCATGGGCCGCACAGCCATCCTTAAAGTGCTCTGGGGATCACTTCCATCTTTGGATAAAGAGAACTTGCAATTGAAACAAGTTTGTCCTTGGCTCCCGCTTTTATACAGTCAAAGCATACAGAAGATGTGATCTACTATCTGCACTTTCTGAACCAGTTTGGAGAGGTTTTCCTTCCAAGTATCCTGTCCATGCAGGTCTCCCTACACAGCGTTTGTGTAAATTGATACTCCTGATAGCAGTGTAGTATTCAGCCTGGAGAATGCACCAGAGAGGGACAAGAGGTGTGAGGGTTTCTGCACATGGCAATCAATAGTGATCAGGGAAAAGACAAAAGGCTGAGTGCACCTAAAGGATTCCCTTTATCCTTTACAAACGAGACAGCAGCCCCTCCCTTGCCCCTCACCATCTATCAAATGGAAGTGTTACAGGAAGGACAATCAGTAGCTTCTCTCAGCAAAAGGCCTAATTGAATTTCTGAAAGAGCCTTGTCTGCTCAGTCCTATCCAGTGTCTAGGTCTCCTCCCACCAGTTTCAGTGATGTTAACAAAATGTTTCCACTGTTTGCAAAAACAATCACACCTGCTTCTTGTATACATGAACAGGCCAGAGGCCTCCAAAATGGAACCCAGAGTCCCCCATGATTCTAGTTCACTTGTACACACAGTGCATGTACCATGCAGGCAACATACAAACACACACGCAATATACACTTGGGATGTTAGTGCTAGGGTCTGGGTTAGAGCATAGATGTGTAACTTTACTCAAATGGGGCAATAGACCATCTCTTAAGTGACACAGATTAAAGGTTCTGGCCACAACTTTAGACTCATACATCAAGGTTTGTTGCCACTACAGCTCAGTTTCAGTAGAATGCGGGTATGCTTGGTGTGCCTCTCCAGGTCCTAAGACAGGTCTAGGACCTCACTCATGTAAAACATTGCAAAGTAATTAGTGCTAGTGTTGGCTTTGTCAATGTTTGTTTTCTAGTGCCATGGTTTTTGAACATATTGTTGGAGAAGCTGCAAGATCCTCATTAATGTTAAAAAAAATTGTTTATAGGAAAAATATTATTGAGGCCATAGTAGTCCTTGCCACTTTAAGGAATTAGGAACTACTTTGGTGCATATGTGTTCTCTGCTCCTTGTAAAAGGGTAGACTGCCTTCTTTCACTCACAGTCAAATTAACCAATGACTGAAATGGACTGTTTATTGGCCCATGCTATATGCTCTAGTGGGACGAAGAAAATATGCATTACACAATAACAGACCAATGGATGAAGAGTACAGGTTAATAGCCCCTATAATTAACTATATACACATTTAATTGCAGTAAAATCAAAATACATTGTCTTATGCCAGACATAAAAACCACAGTAAATGGATACTCATGCAGAGCAATGCGACTGTATACACAATGCAAGGGGCGTCATTATCCTCACATTTGTTTTCCTGGTCCCTCTCCTGAAAAGGTGCTGAATAGAGTTTTCACACACAGAGTAAACGTTTATGTTGTAGATAGTTTTTGTTGTTCACTTGTGGTGTCAGTTATATTTTTGGAGCGATCAATGCTGATCTGCAACGATTTGTTTTTCTGATTATGCTATTATTCATGTTTTTATTCTGTTGTTTCTTTTCTGATTAAAAATGAAATCAGGATAAAAAAATACTGATCTATATGTAAGTGGTAGTGGAGCGAAGAAGGGTTTCAATAGTGCATATCCAGACTATGAAATTAAGTACTATTTTAGATCATTTTAATTTATTAAATTTCCCACTTGATAAATATTTCTAAGTATGTAGGGAAACCTGTTGTCATAGTTGATATTTTTTCATTAATTTTGTTTATTTTTGTTACTTTCTTGTGTACTCACAATTCTCTTTGCCCCGTCTGGCATAACTAATAATATAACCTTATAGCCCTACATAGTGGGCTCTACTGGCCATTAAAGGCCCGCTCCAGCTTTAAAGGCTCGAGACGAAGGGCTCTTTAATGGGCGGTAGAGCCTGCTATGGAGTACTTTAAGGCTATTTGAACATTCTGCCACTAGACGTCAGAAAGTTCTAACAAATTAAACAAAGACCCCAGGGAGCACAAAGGGGTGGAAATCCACTCAGGCTCCATGAAGCATTTATTTACAGCAACAGTTGTGAACAAACATTGGAATGTTGCTGCTCCAGGCTTCTAACAGACATTAGAAGCCCGGATCACTCCATTGTGTTCAATGGCGCTCCCAACATTCCAATGTTCTAACAACTAAAAGGCGTTTTAGAACACTTGTCTGTTTGATGATGTCTGCTCAGGTTTTGAGATCTATGTGACTTTATTCACTAGAAGACCCCTTTGAAATATATTTTGGTTCGGTTTCTACACCACTGAAAGCATATTGAACTCATGCCTGTGGGACTCTTGTTTTGTAGGAGGCCTGGTCACATCAGACCCAATCTTTATTGTTTTTAAGATCCTGGTCACTTTACACTCCATGCTTCCTGCCTCTATGGGGTGCTCACTTCTTGCTCAACGTTCCCAGATACCTGTTCACATCACATGTGCCATTTCCGAGGAGGTTTGGCTACATCATGCTCTTTATCTCTTGTTTTTAATAGGGGTGTGTGGAATGTTTCATTCTGCCAGCGGAAATTTGACATCTCCGACCAAATTCCGTCAATCGCCGCATGGCTGTATTTATTTCCTGAGAGGTTTTGGCATCCCCAAGTCTGATTTTTTTAATGCAAGCGGTCCCTGGCATTCGCGAGCAGTTATGGTCAGAGGGCTGCTTCTCGAGTAGATTTGCTGCCAATCGAGTAGATTTTTTACCTGAGCAGCAACATAGTCAACTCGAATGTCCGCACATTCTTACGCAACACATGGTGCCGTTGGCACTGATTTTTCGGCACTGTTCACGCTACCGTCCTAAATTACAGCGAGAGCACCATAGATGGAATATTTTCTGCCCATTGGTGGAAAATGGCTGAATCTCGCCTATTTTTTGCATAACTCCACAAAGTCGAATTCTACAAGTTCCGCCCACCCCTGTTTTTTAAGAGGGCCTGGTCACATCAAGCGCCATGCCTCTTGTTGCTAAGAGAGCATGGTCACATCATTCTTCATGCCTTGTTTCTTAGGATGTTCAATCACATCATTCCCCTGTCAGTTGCGTCTTGGGGGCCTGATCACATCATGCTCAATGCCTCTTTTTATGTCTGGGTATTGACAACACAGCCGTCAAATAGATCTGTTGCTGACAATATACAAAGAAGTGGTTTTGTGGTCTCTCCTTTTAAACATTCGCTTTATTTGACCAGCCTGTTTCAGTTATTGGCTTGGGAATTTGCCAATCATGGCTTTGCCCAGCCCAGAGAGATATTCATCTCACGCCTAATGCTTTTGGTTTTTTTTTTAATATATGTTTCTGCCCCCACTTGAGTCCTTGTACTGAACGGCGTGAGGAACTACTTTACAGCTGGAGCCTTCTCTATCCACTCCTGCTGACTCGTCCTATGTGAGTCACTTCAAAAAGCTGAGGGACCCTGGTCACATCATCTCTCTTGTCTTTTGTTGCTAAAGGCGCCTGGAAACAATATACCAACATAACTTGTTTCTCAAGGCACATGGACACAATGTGCAAATGTCTCTTGTTTCTAATGGTACCTGGGCACACTATGCCAATGTCTCTTGTTTCTAAAGGCACCTGGCACAACATGCAAAGGTCTCTTGTTTCTAAATATCTTCCTGCTTCCAGACCACCTAGCAGGGCAGCAATCCGTGCCTGGAAGAATGCTGATATCCCTCAGATGGCAAATATTCTGTCACTATCTTCCCCTACCTCAGGATCTAATCCCGTCCTTTCAGCTTCGGTCTTCCATGACTGGATTAAGAACGCCGCTGATCAGGTTGCCCCAGAAAAATCCATCCAACCTAATAGAAGGTCGCCCTCAGCGGCATGGTATACAGAAGAGCTTAGACTCCACCGACAACACTGTCGAAATTTAGAAAGACGCTGGAGGAAATCTTACTGCCCCTTAGCTAAGCAATCTTACAAAGATGCTTTAACTATATATAAAAGGGCCATCATCACCCGGAAAACGACTTATTTCTCGTCCCAAATCGACAATGCTAGGAATTCGGCCAGAGAACTCTTCTTAGTGGTCAATTCCTTATCCACACCTCCGTCGGGTCCTGGAGCAGAACCCTCCCAACTGTTCTGTAATGCATTGTCCAATTTCTTCACTACCAAAGTGGCAGACATCTATGCATCCTTTGGCGGAGATGTAGGGACCAGCTCCACTGTCAGAAGAAAGGAAATTCCCCATATTAACCATGACCCTTTCTCTTACTTCGCTGACACTTCAGAAGATCAAATCAGCAGACTCATCTCCATCACTAAGTCAGGATCCCCTTTGGACCCTTGTCCCCCCCCTGTGATGGCCAATCTAAGTGAGGTGATTTCTCACCCACTTATGGAAATCTGCAACACTGCCTTTCATACCGGTTGTTACCCAGCCCCGTGGAAGAAGGCAGTGATTAAGCCCCTATTGAAGAAGCCCTCCCTGGATCCCTCTGCCTTGGTCAGTTATAGACCTATTGCCTGTCTCCCTTTCCCGGCCAAAATTTGCGAAACTCTGATGAACAAACAGCTCTCAGAGTACGTCGATACTTACCAACTCTTAGACGAAACGCAATTTGGCTTCAGGAAGGGACATGGGACGGAGACCGCGCTAATAAAAGCCTCTGAAGAAATCAGAACCATCATGGATCAGGGAGGAGTGGCCATCCTAATTCTTCTGGATCTGTCCGCAGCATTTGACACGGTCGACCATGCTATTTTGGTCGACCGTGTCACAGCTCTGGGGATAGATGGTTTGGCCAGAGACCTTATTTCATCCTTCCTGGCCGACCGTACCCAGACAGTTAAGTTGGGCAACTTCTATTCTCCTGTCTCTGCACTACCATGTGGAGTGCCCCAAGGCTCCTCGCTAAGTCCCACGCTATTTAACATCTATGTAGCGGACTTAGCGAGGGTAATAAAGGCCTATGGGGTACGATTAACCTCCTATGCAGACGATACCCAACTGGTGCTGGCGATCCACAAGAACGGCACAGCAGTGGCAGCTAATTTCCAGGAGGCCATGCTCGCTGTTAGTATATGGATGTCCTCCAACTGCCTAAGGCTTAACTCGGATAAAACCGAGGTTATGACCTTTGGCAACCTTGCTCCAGAATGGTCCCCCATCTGGTGGCCTAACCAACTGGGCACCCCACCCGTCCCTGTGGTAAAAGCGAGAAATTTGGGAGTCATCTTTGACAGCAAATTAACATTCAACCTTCATGTCAACAAGGTTGTCTCCTCTGCTTTCTTTGTTTTAAAGAAAATAAAGAAACTGCTGCCTTATCTCCCTTCCTCTGCTGGGAAGACCTTAGTTACCACTCTGGTATTTTCTAAAATCGATTACGGAAATGCCCTCTTCCTTAACACCCAGAAACAGGTGCTGCTGAAGCTACAGTCAGTACAGAACGCGGCTGCCAGAATTCTTCTAAACATCCCTCGCCGCCAACCTACCACTCCTGCTATCCGCCAGCTCCATTGGCTTAGAGTAGAGAGCCGCATTAAGTTCAAGGCCCTCTGCATTGCCTATAAGGCAGTGCATGGCATAGGACCTAAATTCTTGACTGAGGCACTCCAGGTCTACACTCCCAAAAGATTGTTGAGATCTGCCAACACTTGCCTTCTACCTGTACCGCGTACCAGAACGGCAACCTGGGGAGACCGTCGCTTCTTAGTGGCTGTACCAAAACTTTGGAACCTTCTTCCATTAAATATCAAAAATGCACCCAACTTGATGAGCTTCCGCAGGCTCGTAAAGACATGGTTGTTTGACCAGTGAATCCTATTACTGTGGTCCTGCTAGTTCACACATGCGCCGAGACACCTCCGGGTATTTGTCGCGCAATAAAAATAGCAAAAATAAATAAATAAATAAATAAATAAAGGCACCTGAGCACAATATGCCAACGTCTCTTGTTTCTAAAGGCAACTGGGCACAATATGCCAATGTCCCTTGTGTCTAATGGCACCTAGACACAATATGCGTCTCTTGTTTCTAAAGGTACCTCAGCACAATATGCCACCGTTGTTTGTTTCTAAAGGCAACTGGGCACAATATGTGTCTCTTGTTTCTAATGGCAGCTGGGCACAATATGCAAACCTCTCTTGTTTCTAATGGCACCTGGGCACAATATGCCAACGTCTCTTGTTTCTAAAGGCACATGGATACGATATGCCAACGTCTTTTGTTTCTAAAGGTAACTGGGCACAATATGCCAACATCTCTTGTTTCTAGAGGCACCTGGGCACAATATGCGTCTGTTGTTTCTAAAGGCTTGTTTCTAAAGGTACCTGAGCACAATATGCCAATGTCTCTTGTTTCTAAAGGCAACTTGGTACAATATGCGTCTCTTGTTTCTAAAGGCACTTGAGCACAATATGCCACAGTCTCTTGTTTCTAAAGGCAACTGGGCACAATATGCCACTGTCCCTTGTGTCTAAAGGCACCTAGACACAATATGAGTCTTTTGTTTCTAAAGGCAACTGGGCACAATATGCCAACTTCTCTTGTTTCTAAAGGCACCTGAGCACAATATGCCAATGTCTCTTGTTTCTAAAGGCACATGGATACAATATGCCAATGTCTCTTGTTTCTAAAGGCACATGGATACAATATGCCAATGTCGCTTGTTTCTAAAGGCACATTGATACAATATGCCAATGTCTCTTGTTTCGAAAGGCACATGGATACAACATGCCAATGTCGCTTGTTTCTAAAGGCACATGGACACAATATGCCCATATCTCAACAGTGGCTGTGCCATCTACCCCGGAAGGAGGTATCAGGCCGCCGTGTAGTACATGTGTACATGACAGCGCTGGCGGATAGGAACACACACCTGAGAAGGCGTTAAGTGTCCCCGGAGTTAACAAGGCTAATGATTCCGTTCAGTGCGGGAACTGTGCACACCACGTATTCTTAGCTTCTCATTTCAGATGAAAGGAGAAGTAGACACCTGGGAAAGTGCGAGGAATTATGCAAATTAGCCATAGATGCAGTCATCATAATTTCGAGTGCTAGGCAGCCTCCTTACCACTCTCTAATGCCGGGGATGCTACGCCTTTGTGTGGGATATTTCTCGCTGAAGTTTTAATGGGCGACTCCAGAGCACCTGTCTCTTTGGAATGCTGGCTCCTGCTGGGCCGGGTCTTCCCAGATGTTTCTGGGAGGCCCAGAGGGCGGCTGATGTGACACGTAAGCTCTTAAAAGCTTGAAAATGAGATCTTTATCCCGCAATGATCAGTGGGAAGAGATGTTACGTACCCGGAGCAGCAACATTTACGCTTCCAAAGGCTGACGGTTCTCTCCATTTACAATCTGACTTTTTAATGCCGTCTGATGCACTCTAGCTGCACTCACACGGAAGGAGGGAGCGGAGGAAGTCTGAGGAGCCTCTTGCATCCTTCAGAACCGCTGTTAGCTCAAGTAACGGTGTCTACACAACCTAGGAAGGGGTAGAGCTGTTTTGTAAGAACCTTATAGCCCCTTTACTACTTCAGAGCATCAGGGCTTTAAGTGGGCCGGGTCTCACCGGTGCTGAGCACCGGCAGTGTTTTTAGAGGGGGCGTCGAAACCGGTCTCTAGCGGGCTCTGTTTTGTGCCCTGGCACAAGTGGGAAAAAAATGCCAGACCACAGTGACAGCAGGTACATCCATGTGCTCGTGCTCACTCTGCTCACTTCTCACCAGTGAAGAAGTTAAGGCATGACGTAATGCCAGGTGAGTGTTGAAGGGGAAGGGAAATCCTTTAAAGAGAGTCATGTTCTCTCTGGAGTTCCCTTCTCTTTATGAAACTCCGGAGCAGCAACTTTGTCGTGGCCAATAGTCCCGACTTATTGTTTGTACGATGTTACTTGTTGTATCATATATCTAGATGCAATGACAGAAACAGCAAAAAATGGCGGGTGGCACACTATGCTAAACACAGATTTTTACCTTATGTGATTTAAGCCACGCCCATAATTACATTGGTCACGCCCCTTTAGGAGCCCCCCCCCCCCGCTTTTTCATCCCACTTAAAGCCTTGCAGAGCATAATTATGTCCTTGATGTGAAAGAGGGCCCCATACCAGTGTGGAAAGGAAGAAGGCCGTGGGACTCGTAGAATACCCTACACAATCAAAGGGTAATGTGCCGCAATAGTCCTGGATTTATAGTTACTGTGCAAAAAAGAGGAATTACTTTTGGCTGCGATAACATGTACGTGATTGAAAGTGGAATTAATGCGATCCTATAAATCGGTGGGGACGGCAGATCTGAGCATTATTACCACCATCTCTTGTTTCTGCCATACCAAAGAGTTGTAAATGAGCCTCGAGTCTTTCTTCTTATTTGGGCAGACCCTGCGGTCCTGACCTACCTTATCTGATATTAGTATCTGTGTGTGTCTGAGAACGGAAGAAACCCTAAAAAGGCACTGTTGGCAAGAAGTAAGTAGTCTTCATGCTAGGTGCAGGAAAAAAAGCCACTGATATTTGTAGAGCTCTAAATGAGAAAGCAGAAGGCATCTTGGAAGCCACATCACAAGGGCTCACACAGAATCTTGAAGTACACTTGTTGTTGGATATTTTGATACTTTCTTATCATTTTCTGTGTGCATTCTACACCATTGGCATCATCTATGCTATTTACAGTTACTGTTATTTTATTTAAGTGGTGTGATTAACTTATTACTCTGCCATGCAATTTGATCCTCCAAGCAAGTTTCTGCAGAGCAAAGGTGAACCACCTATTCCATGGTCACGTTGGAAGGAAGAGTTTATCACCTACCTTAAAGCCATCGATGGTGAGCGTATGTCTGCTGAAAGGAAGAAAAATATTTTCCTCCACTGCTTGGGTTCAGAGGGTCAAAATGTCTTCAGAACTCTTCCTCCTATGCGTTCAGGAGGTGATCACAATGTTTACGATGAAGCTTTATTGCGAATTGAAAATAGATTTAAACCCAATACCAGTGTTGCATTGAACAGGTATAAGTTTTATACTAGAGCTCAAGAAGAGAATGAAAGTTTTGATGACTTTCTCACTGCACTTCGTGCTCTGTCCCTTCATTGCAATTTCGGGTTAATGACTGACGAAATGCTCAGGGACCAAATTATTGTACATGTGAGAAGTAAAAAAGTTCAGGAGCAGCTTTGGATTCTGGGCGATCCCAGTTTAGAGGTGACCATCAGTACCTCCAAAGCTCTTGAACAATCTGAACGTTGGATGAAAACTTTAGAAAGTAAAGCTTCCTCTGGCACTGTTAGTAAACTATCTTCTAGTGTTGATGAGGGTAATGTTAGTGCTGTTTCATCCTCTAGCTCATTTTCCACTGGCAAGCCCAATGTTAATACGAAAACTCAGGTCAATTCAAAAAATTATTACTGCTTTAGATGTGGTAATCCCAACCACATTGCTTCGTATTCTCGTTGTCCTGCCATTGGAAAAGAGTGCACTAAATGTGGACGTTCAGGTCATTTTTCTAAAATGTGCAAAGACACTAGTTCTAGAAAAGATTCCTCTTTTTCCTCTAAAGGCAAAATTTCCACTGTGTCACAAGGTATGTCATCATCCCAAGACCTTGAACATGGCATTGTTGTTTCTATCCGCAATGTGTTTGATATTAATTCTGCAGAAACTTTGAGTTCTCCGGATTGTATCGTTAATATTTTGGGTAAAGAGCTCAAACTTATGGCGGATTCAGGCTCTCCCTGGACCATTATCACCAAGTTATATTGCAATGAAGTTTTTGGTAATCTAGTTGATCTAACTAGCTTATGTGAGTCTGATATTGTTGCACAAAACTTTGATGAATCCTACATTAATATTGTTGGTTATAAAGAAGTCTGTATTGAGTTTAGGGGGAATAGTGCTTGGATCAAAATGTACATTGCCATCAAAGGTGTGAATGTTCTGGGCTGGAGGGATCAATTCAGACTTGGTATTACCTTAAATCCCAGGAACAAAGACCCTATTTCTGTAGTTGCCATTACGTATGATGCTGCACCTTTGAACAACACTGCTTCATGTTCTACGAGTACTCATTTGTCTGATGAGAGTATGATTGCTTCTGAATCCTCAAGGGATGTATGTGATCTCGAGAAGGACCTTCCTTTGCTATTCCCTCAAGTTTTTTCTGAGAAACTCGGCAAACTTAGAGGTTTTTCCCATAGGATCAAAGTTAAAAATGGTGCCATTCCGGTCAAACAGAAGTTGAGGGGTGTACCCATCAGTATAAGAGCTGAACTCAAAATCTTATTGGATGATATGATCCTTGGTGGTGTCATTGAAGAGGTGGAGTCCTCTGAATGGGTTTCGCCCATCGTTTTGGCTCAAAAACCTGATAAAAGTATCAGGCTATGTGTGGACCTGAGGGCTCTCAATGCCAACTTAATTACTGATTGTCACCCTCTCCCCAATATAAACGAAATGGTTTGCTTGTTGGATGGTGCTTGCATTTTCTCTACTCTTGATTTGCGTTCCGCTTATCACCAAATCGAATTGACTGATGATGCAAAGCAATTTACCGCTTTCATCACTCCGTTTGGCCTTTTTCAATTTAAGCGGATGCCTTTTGGCCTAGCCTCCGCCGCTTCGGTCTTTCAGAGGGCCATGCACCATATTTTTAAGGAGGTTAGTTCTTTCGTAAAGTGTTTCCAGGATGATATCCTCATTTTTTCTAAGAATGTGGATGATCATCGTGTTCATCTTAAGGATGTGTGCAACAAGTTATGTGAAGCTGGTCTTACTCTCAAATTTAACAAGTGTAAATTATTTTGTAAGAGTGTCGAATACTTGGGTCATACTTTGTCTGCCGACGGTGTAGTTCCCAAGCGTTCTCTTGTTGATGCCATTGTAAAAGCCCCTTCTCCTGACAACAAGGAGAAATTGCTTTCCTTCGCTGGCTTATGCGAGTACTACAGTAAGTTCATTCGCAATTTCGCCACGAAAATGGAACCCCTCAGGGAGCTTACCAGGAAGTCCTCTGACTTTGTGTGGTCTGAAAGGCAGGAGTCTGCCTTTTCTTCTATCAAAGAAGATATCGTCAATGCCCCCACTTTGAGATCCTTCTCTCTCAACAAAAAGTGCATTATTACCGTGGATGCCAGTTGTTATGGTCTTGGAGCTGTGTTAGGTCAGGTTTCTGGCAAAGAAGAATGGTGTGTTGCCTTTGCGTCAAGGACCCTATCTCTCACTGAGAGGAGGTATGCGGTTATCGAAAGGGAGTTGTTAGCCTGCACATGGGCTGTGGAGCATTTTCGCAATTATGTTTGGGGCAACAGATTCATTCTTAAAACTGACCACAAGCCCTTGGTTGGTATCTTGTCTCCTGGTGGAGGTTGGAACTCAACTGCTCGCATTGCACGCTTATCTTCAAAGTTGCAGGAGTATGATTTTGAGGTTTTGTATGTCCCAGGTAGGAGTAATGTCACGGCGGACTTTCTCTCTAGGTTGCCTTGCCCTGATGTTGGTTCCAACCCAGATAATCCTGAAATTGATATTGTTTCTGTGGTTAATGACTATATTTCTAGTGATTTCAGGGGTGTCACTGAGATTGAGTGGATGTCGGAAGTTGAGAAGGATCCCATTTTCTCATTTATTTTTGATTGTTTAGAAAAAGGTTGGCCCAAGGATAAATCTGTTTTACCTGAATTTGCCCCTTTTTGTCAGGTTTCATCTGAGATTGAGGCTGTAGGAAGGATTTTGTTTAAGTCTGGGAAAATGATTCCTCCTGCTTCTCTGTACAACAAGATTCTTTCATTGGCCCATAGGACTCACATTGGGATGTCCTCTATGAAACGTCTCATTAGGACCAACTTTTGGTGGCCTGGCCTCGACAAGATGGTAGATAGAACTGTCCGTGACTGTGTGGATTGCATTAGTAGTGATAAGATGCTTAAGGTGTCTTCTGCTCCCCTTCATCCTGTTTCTTGGCCCGATCATCCCTGGCAGAAGCTTGCTTTTGACATTTCTGGTCCTTTCCACCGCCTACCAGAGAATGCTCGTTTTGCTTTAGTTCTTATTGACTATCACAGTAAATGGCCGGAAGTTAAGTTTGTCTCCTGTGCCACCACCTTGGTCATTATTTCTTTTCTTAGGGAAGTTTTTGCCAGAGAGGGTTCCCCTGAAATCCTTATTACTGATAATGGCGTCCAACTTATCTCTCGGGACATGGAGGATTTTCTTGTTTCTTGTGGTATCAAGCATCACACTACTTCGTTGTATGAGCCTAGAGAAAATGGCCAGGTTGAGAGGTTTAACCGTGTCCTCAAAAATGCTGTGGAGCTTGCTTGTTCTTCGTGTGAATCCTGGAGGGATGTGGTAAGGGAAAGACTTTGGATGTACCGCATCACTCCACATGCTGTTACTGAGGTTAGTCCTTTCCAACTTCTGAAAGGGAGAACTCCCAGTTCTGAAATCTGTCCTTGGTGGGTTAAGAAGTTGGATGTTAAGGCTGACCACTTAGACATCTCGCAAGTGGCCAGTCGGGTTGAAACCAAGCAGAACACTATGAAGTCTTTGTTTGACCGTAAAATGAATGTGAAAGTTCCTGATTTTGTTGTGGGCGAATGGGTCAAGATCAAGAAACCTGGGTTCACTCTCAAAGGTCTTTCCAAGTTTGGCAACCCCATTAAGATTGTCAAAGTTTTCAGGAACTCTGTAATTACCCAAGATGGTAGATCCTGGAACATAAGGAGGGTTGCCAAATGTAAGTTTGTTCCTCCTGGTTCTGCCCAGACTTCTACTCATGATAAATGTTCTGCTCAGAGTTCTTCTCATGGCGACAGCAACTGTGTTCCGCCCTCTCAATCTGTCGCTCATAGAGTTAAAACCAATGCCAGACCTGTAGTTATGCCTTCTAGGTTTTTATCTTAATTCTCCTTTCACTTTACTGTTTGCTTTGTTTTATAGGAAGGAGATGTGTTGCATTTCACCTTTTAATTATTTATTTCCCTTGCTGGAACTAGAACCCTGCTCCTGCGTGAGCCTTCCTGGTTCTGTGTTCCAGATTCCCTGTGTGGCAGTTTAAGCCTGCCCTGCTGTTCAGCTGGATGCTCTGTGCCTCTTCACCTGCAATAAATCCTTTTTTTGATACATATCGTCTGGCATCTTACCTTACAACACTTTCAACCTTATGCGGAAAAAAGAGTGGAAAATGCATGTGTATGTTCATGTCTTCTGTACATTTCCAGCTAAGGCCCAGTTCGCCAAAGCCCAAGCGTACTCCAAGGAAAACTGGGATTCTCACGGTTTTACAAGACACTCCCTGTTTACTCTACCAAACAGCGGAAGACTTCTCTTCCAGTACGACCCCTGCACACATGGGCTTGTTGTGTGCCCCTTGCCATATTTACAGCGCCAGCAATGCCTGACGAGTTTTGAAGAGCATTTTAATGTTGGGAAGGCATTGTTAGTGATCCCCAGTTACTTACATCTTGAGTTATGGGTTTTACACCATTTGCACTGACCACCCCTTTGACCCTGTACTGATAGCACTCACTTTCCAACCTCTAGTTGGCGGTCAGTGGAAATTTTGAGCACGTCTTGCATATCTCCCCCACCCTGGAAGTTAAAATCTGGTAGTTCTTGACTTTCTACTGCAGGATTCAGAATTTCTGTGTGCAGTTGCCACTTTTTCTACCAAAAAGAATGCGAATTGTGCTTTGAATTTTGAAAAAGTGCGTGTTCTGAACTGCATGGCAAGTGCAGGTTTGGTCCTTATTTCTAGATAATAAATGTGACCTAACAAAATGCCCCTTCCTGGATACTGCCATGAATCCACATGCATACCACCCTTAGCCGCCTGGCACCAAGTCATCATGCTCTGCAAAGGGAAAGCTTTTCTTCCTGAAACAGACTTCAGAAGAGCAAAATAAGCCCTGTGCCGGCCTCATCTCAACTTCAACTCATCTTCGCTGATGCTGACCGTGGATGCAGCAGACCATCATACGGAGCAGTTCCCATCTTTGATTATTAATTGAAGTGATCGACCACGCCGACACTTGATAGTCCCTGTTTCAGCGGACCACTGGAGGAGTGGATGCCCCAAGTGAGACTCACATTCCAGAGACCTTGTGATTAGTTCTGTGTCACCGCCAGCTACTCAACAGCTGTGATTTCGACCTTCAACACATTTTTTAAGGATTAGACTACATCAATTACTATAAGCTACGAATGTAGCCTTCTTAAGGTCATTCAACATAAGAATTTACAGTCCTGAAGATTGTCTAGCAGATGCCTTCGCTATATAGACCGAAACTTCGACATTAACGCCTATTTCCTCCGTGCATTTTTTCGCTAAAGGATTTGTTTTCTGTATAATCAGTCACAATTTTTCTTTTGTACATATTGTTTGAAATAGGCGACCTCATTAGTGACAATGAGACAACTATAGCAACAGAAAATCTCTAAATCTCAGTCACTTTGTGTTGATATATGTTTAAATATAGAGAGAATTGTTGTACTCTTTAATATTGTTGCAATATAAATTTATGTTTTAAGAAGTATACACCCTTTTCAAGTATGTTTTTGCAGATCTGTTCATGTTAAAAATAAATAAGTAATTCAGCTTTGGAAATAACTTTTTGTTTTCCCTACTCTTCATCACAACCACTCTCCTCTCTCTACCTGCCTCCACCTCTTACTCTTTCACTCTCTACCCAGCCACTTCCTAAGGATTTTTAGAATACGGTGCAGCACATATTTAATCTGTTTTTGTGTCACCTCATTTCAAAAACTATAAATATAAATGGAATATTGTTTGTCATGGGGAGGTTATATTAGCGGAAAATGTATAATTAAGTTCAAAGTTGTTTCGAATAGGAGGCCCCAAAATGTTTTGTACCCGGGGCCCCAAAAATACTTAACATAACACTGGGTCCCCCTCTTGCCCTGCCTCCCTCCTCTCTCTAATTCCCCCCCTTCTTGACCTATCCCCTCTACCACCACTTTTGTCCAGTAGTCCTTTTTTGTAGCAAGGCAACAAATGCATACCTTGTTGTCTTAGTGTTTGGCATTACATAAGTTTGGCCTTGAGGTGGACAGGTGGCGCCTTTCTCCCACTGACGAAGAAGATAACGAAATTCTTTGTTTGGGGTCTGTAACGGGGTGGCTGCAGCACCCCATCCTCATAATCTCCACGGGGTGTGATTATTGACTTACATTTCTCTGTTAAAAATCCTAATTTCGGCACCATTGCTCCCGCCTTTTTGAATGGCAGCCGACGTGCAGAGGTCGTTAGCATGTTGATAAACCGCGAGAGATGTGCAGGTCTGCAGGTGTCGGAGATGTACTGGCTCAGCTGGAGTTCCCAGAATGCCCTGGTGACCTTCGCCCTCCCCGTGCATCCCTCAGAGGCAGCTCGAGGGCCCTGCGCCTTGTTAAGAGCCAGAGGCGGGCTGACAGGGTTCACTCTTAATGAGACGTGTTTCTGACAAGTTAACTCTTTTTATTGGTGCTTATTCGACAGTGACATTTATTGAACGGGGACGTCTAATTAAAGTGCTGTCTTCCCTGGGTGGTCAATTCTCCTTCCTCGCCAGGCTCGTTTTCAGCCTGTCTTTCTCAAGTGGCAAGTTTGTTTACATTTGCAGGCTTTTAAGATACTGTGAGAGAGTTAAGGCATCAAAATAGCAGCAACTCCAGTTGGGCACCCCGAGGAGAAAGCAAGGGGACACGGGTATGCTTTAGTTTAGTGTCTCCCCAGCCCACGCCCTTCTTTGTACCAGGAGAATCTTTTTATATATGTGCATTTGGTTAGTCTATAAGAAATTCTACTTCGACCGCCTGCCAGGATAAAAAGAATTGGCAAAAGCCAATGGCTTTGCCATTGCTAAACTATTGACCTTGCCAATCAGTTTTTAACAATGCTGTTCAGCATGTGAAAAAATGCTTTTTTGCTGATGACAAAACAGAACTGGCGAAAAAAGCACATAATGGCATATTCTCTAGCATAAAGCATGACACAGAGACCATTTTGAACTTTTTTTAAATTAACGATTCCAAGATGGCGTATGACAATCTTGAAGCTGTAGGTAACAAAATAAACAAAAAAATCTACATTGAATGTGTACGAAAGCAGGTTTCAAAAAGAAGTGTCCGGCAGCAAATTGCAGTTGCCCAGTCCTCTTTAAAAAGGAAATAAAAGCATTACATGATGGGGACAGGAGCAAGAACAATGGGGAAGAAAGTGGGGATGGGGCAAAAGTAAACGCTGCAAGTCGCAAGACATGTGCTGTAACAAGTTAGGAGGAGCAGCACAGGAGATAGGATGCCTTAAATGGTTTGCCTCCTTCCTCTCACATAGATCCCAAATGATCAAAATAGCGAACAGTCTTTCAGCTCCTGTGGCGTTAGGTCAAGGTGTTCCTCAAGGCTCTAACTTGCACTCACATTTTTCAATCTCTATTTAGAACCACTGGAAAATCTCTGAAGTAAATCCGGGATCCACTATCATCTGTATGAAGACAACGCGTAAATCTACCTCAAGGTTGCCTCCACTCACGATCTCTACATCCTAAGCTCTACTCTCGACTCCATTCAAAACTGGATGTCAACTCATCAACTGATTCTGAATCCCTCCAAAACTGAATTCCTCCTCCTCTCCTCCTCACTCTCTCCTCCCCTGGTTCAATCATGGATGGATCAGATGAATCTACTTAACAATAAACCCATCATTGTCGACAGCGCAAAATCCCTTAGTGTCATACTTGATAAAAAACTCAATCTTATCTCCCACATCAATTCCACTGCAAAGTCTGCTGATACCAACTGCGCCTTCTTTGGGGAATTCGTCGCTTTTTCCCGGAGCAGGACCTTAAAATCCTGGTGCAATCCCTGGTCCTTTCTAGACTGGACTACTGCAATTCTCTCCTTACTGGCTTCCCCAAATCCCACTTGTCCCCCCTTAGATCTGTTCTACATTCAGCAGCTCATTTCATTTATGGGGCCAAAAGAAGCGACCACATCACACCGATGTTATCCACCCTCCGCTGGCTTCCCATCGAGGCTAGAGCTATCTACAAGACTGCCTGTATCACCCACAAAGCCTTGCACTCCTCCTCTCCTCGCCACCTGGCAAATAAACTGAAACTCTCTGGAGGCTCTAGACCATCACATAATGCAGAAAATCTACTGTTTGAACCTCCTACTTTCAAGAAGGAAAGATCGATGGCCCAATCCTTTTCAGGCAACGGGGTGAGAATCTGGAACTCACTTCCGCCTCAGCTCTGGACCACCACCTCCTCCCAGGTCTTCAAAACAGACCTCAAAGTTCTCCTCCTCCAAAGACACCTCCAAAAGTAATTCACACCCTCTCTATTATCTGAAGGAAGACCTGTCATTACTAAAAACTCTATTCTCCATGACTATGGAAGTGCCTTCCTAGTGTGCTCTCGTGGTTGGAGTGTTTGCCATATATTGCAGTATTGTCTTTGTACCTGTGTTTGGTTCTCTTTGGTAACATGCACAGACCACTTTTCTCTTGTAACACACTGTTTGCTACATCTCACATTTTGTTTGCTTTTGATACTTGCACAAGTGCCACCATTGCCTACGTAACGTTTGTTCTTGTGCCTGAGTGTCTAGCATATATTGCAGTATATTACCTCTAATTGTAATTTGTTTTCTCTTGTAACCTGCACACTTGTCACTATTTCCTCCTGTAATGCACTGTTTGCTACCTCATGTATGTTGTTTTCTCCCAATTGTCACTTTTACCTCATGTAACTTAACGTCTGCTTTTGTAATTTGTTCACTTGTAATTTTCTGTTCCTTTTGTGAAGCACTCTGATGCCTTTGGGTAAAGTCCACGCTATATAAAAACGCATAAATAAATAAAGTAATAGAAGAATTGACAATAAATCCAAGTGGGATTTAAAAGGGGAGGGAAGAGTGTACAAGCTTGCGGGTGTGCAAGGCAACACAGAGTGCACGGTGCAGAGATACGAGAGGGGAAGTAGCACATGGGAGAGAGAAAGAAAACACACGCATTTCATTGAAGGCAAAATAAAAGAGTAGCTCCTTGAATCTGAGCAGTGGAAGGATACAGGCATCCAGTCGAAAGGCTGGTAAAGAGGCTATGCCCCAGGGATTGGGAGAACACACGAAGAGTACTGAAGGTATTGATGAGATGCAAGCAAATAAGAATGACAAGAAAGCCAACTAGTGGTAAGCAGTGACATGGTCCAATGTCCGATTTAAGTATTAATTGTTTCCACAATACGTCCACAACAAAAGGAAATCGTTTTTATATAATACCTAAAACTAAACACTGCTATAAAAGTATACTCTCCATTGAACCCTTCTCTTTGTCTATCAAACCTACCTGGTGTAGAGTCCTTCAGGAGTCAGCCCAGTCATTGTGCAAGTATAATGATGTTTTCCAAATCCTTCTGCCCATGGAAGGAAACAGCTCTCCCCAAGTGTCATATAGACCATGTTTAATGGAGGTAAGGGCATGAATTGACTCCCACTGGTTCCAGATGATAAAATTGAATCCTTGGTGCAGGCAGAAATGTCAGTCTCTGAGCGTTCAACATTTGTCTCTTTGTGCCTGGCACCATTTCTCGCGAGGTACTAAAATATATTCTAAAGAAATAGGTCATGAGCTCAGACCGTGGAGTGTCAAGGATGCTAAAGGCCCTAATACAAGCGTAACAATGGTTTCACATGCCAAACCATCCACACTTTATGTTCAGTGGGTCCCCTCCAAGCTCTGGGCTATGGTGCAACTGCTCTGGCTGCACTGCCACTGGTTTCAGAGACAAACCGTTTATTGTTTTGTCCCCAGTGCCGTGGGTCGGCGCTCAGCCAGGGAATGGGTGCCTGAGGATGTTCTCCACCTAATCAAGACCATGCAAAGTGCGCCTGTGAGGGCCGGCCAAACAGTCATTGCACACCTTAAAGAGTGCTTACTCCTCTCCCCTGCTCTGAGAGCAGAGCGGCCCGCCCTGCCCGCAAAGCTGGCAAGCAGAACCTCAGAAACAGATACTTAAGCTTGGAAAAAACAGAAATTGTTGTAACCAAAAGTAAGCTTGAATACTGAACTGAATCATTCTGTTCGACGAAGATGGGAACCCCCTCCCCTGCCCCCTCCCACAAAAAGCAGTAGAGAGTCTTGAGGTGACCATCAACGCTGAATTATCCATGAAACCTCAAATTGGGTCATTGATTTCCTCATCCTTCCTGATGCACTGCAAAATTAAGAAACACCTCTAAATTCCTCACCCTTGAGGCCCTTATCCAAGCTGTCATTGCCCTTATTCTCTCCTAGGATCGATTATGCCAACTCCATATGGGTTGGCTTACCTAACTGCCTCACCAAAAGGCTACAATACGTCCAGAACCAGGCATTCCAACTAATTTACAACAACCTAAACAGTGTCACACCACCCCCTTGATGAAAGACCTCCACTAGCTGCCTCGAGAACAAAGAATAATCATCAAAGCAGGTTTGCCTTATCCTCAAAACATTCAAGAACAAAAGCCCGCCTTGATTTCCTCCCATATCCAGAAATACACCTCTAAATTCTCATTGCGCTCTACCCATATGAGCCACATATCAGTACCCATATTCAAGAAGAAGAGACTGGGTAACGCTAGATTCTCGGTCATTGACCCCAACCTCTGGAACTCCATCCCCATTTGATGAGATCGCATCAATTTACTCAAAATTCAGGCAACTATTAAAAACCTGGTTATTTAGACAAGCATACAACTAATGCTCTGCCCATCTATACCCTGCCGTCTTGTCTCCATCGGTGCGCCATGAAACTGTTTGGAGACCGTGTGCTCTATAAGCTTCAGGAAGGTAACATTGCGTGACATCACTTTCCCTGTGGCAATTGCATGTGCGAATTAGAATTCACTTCAAATAATTTTAAAACACATGCAAGCACCATCATCTGTAGTACTGATACTAAAAATATAGATTATTTTAAATCACAACTCAAAAGCTAAGCTTCTGCACATTGACTCTGATGGTGGAAAGGAGGGGTGGATGCAACTTTGTTGTTGGGGAATGCTGCTGCTTTGGACAGACACATGTGGGGAAACACCCCGTGGAGGTTCATACTGCCGCAAGTATAGCTGTCCTATCTAATGTCCCAGCAGAGAGCCAAAATGGCTTCCCTGCACGTGTGATCTATTGGTGCAAATTGCTGTAACATTGTCAATGTGATACTTTGTGCACCACATGGATATTTTGTGTAATCTCCTAAAACATACTTCCTATGGAAAACATATCACAGCTAAGAGCAAAGTAAAACAGAAAAGCTAAATCTCCTCATTGCTGGTGCTCGTTTGTGATCTACCCTGGCGCTGTCCTCTTTTTTTGGGGTAAGCGTCCCAGAGAGCATTGAGTGCTTTGAATTTAGGTATTGGCTACAGGTATACAGAATAACTAGGTTGGTGAGTGTGGGTTCTTCTTAAAAGGGATTTTTCCTTTCTGGAATTGCTCTGTTTTGTTGTTTGCATTAGTTCTTAGGGGACCAAGAGCGGTTCCACAAAAACCTCTCTCTCTTTTTGTTCATTTACAAGGGAGTGTTAACAGGAGGGTTTGCAAGAGTAGCAAGGGGACAAGTGTGCCCCAGCTGATACCTACAACCTCAAACGAAAGAGGGAGAGGACAGAAACGCTGGACCGAGCTATAGGTAGAGTACCTGCACGAGAAGCGACAACACTTGGCTCGCACTCCTGAAGCAGCAAGTTATCATAATTAGAATTGCCGAGTAAGGCAATAAAGACCTAGCAGTGAAATATTGCAGATAAACTGGGTTAGCCAGAATATGTAGCATACGCTGCGTGATGTAAACAGAAGTTCAGCGACTCCCAGTCACTGTAAATAGCCTTACATCGGCCACCCTCAGAGCGCAGTCTGAAGATGTCTAAACGGATGAGGCCTTTTGGTGTATTAATAATAATAATAATCCACATTTGTAAAGCGCGAACCATCACCCGTTAGGGTCTCTAGGCGCTGGGGGCCGTCGGGAAGATTAAGCAAGCTATTGCCCAGAGTCACATGGTGCTGGGCTAATCTGCCGCCGGCCCCGGGGATCGAATCGTGATCCCCAGATTCCGGAGTCAGTCACCCTGGCCGCGGTGCCACACATCTCCCTGTTTGGTAACAGTGAGGGTGGGGGCAGTATTTACACATATGGCGCTGAAGACAGGGGAGTCTGTTTTAACGCTTTGCAAAGGTGAAGGGGGGATGGTGTCCTCTCACGTCACTGTGTATGGGAGATGCCTCTGGAGGGGCGCAGGGGCGGCTTCTCCGCTGAGGCCGAGGAGCGTCGCCCCACTGCCTCGGAGCAGGAAAAGAAAGGAAAAAATAAAATAATAACAACTAATGTCATTATCATTTTTATTTTGTCCTCCTGTTGCAGCAGCTTGCCTGAGGGGACAGGCCGGGGCTGAAGACCAGGGGAGGAGTGGTGCAACCTTCCTAAGAGCGCAATGACTGGTTGGTCGGCCCTCTTGAGCCGCCCAAACCAGTCATGCGCACTTCCCCCTTCTCCATGCAGGCTGCATTACAGCTTGCATGGAGAAATTCCCACCTCTCCAGTCCCTGGCTGATCGCCGTGTGACAGTGCTCATACCAATCACAATGCTGCATTGCTGTGTTGTGATTGACTGTGGGAGCTTGGGAGCCCTGGTGCTTCCAGCTTCCTGTTTCTCACAGGAAGCCAGGAAGATGATGCAGGAGAGGCAGCCGGCCAGCACGCCGTCCAGAGGTAAGTGATTTTTTTTATATAGTGATCCACCCCGCCCCTTACACCGCTACTTCTAGGGACCCGCCGCGACTGCAGGAGCTGCGCTTCTGCTATGGTGGAGGAGCGTCTCAAGCCCGCCAGCAGCGCAAATAAATAAATAAAACAATAACCCCATGTTTATTATCATTTTATTTTGTTTACAGGAGTCTTGGGACGGGGCCAGGGAGATAACCGGCACCCACAGGGAGTGGTAGGCACTATTATCAATGTGCATGACGGTTTGGCCAGCTATCTCAGGCCGGCCAAAGCATCATGTGCATTGATGCTCTCTCCAACCCAGCTGCATTGCTGGGTTGGAGACAGCAAAGCAGAGGCTCCCAGTCTCTCTGGGAGCGCAAATCATTGGTGCTTCAGGAGCGGCTTCAGGATTGACCCCAGGGGAGGCAGGGAGGCTCGGCCTGCAGTGGAGCCATGAGAGGAGGCGAAGACGGCAATGCAGCCGGGTGCAGGAGGCAGGTACGTTCTTTTTTTTTAAATCCTTTTTTTCATTGTTCGTCATCTTCCAGCCTCACCCCTCCCCTCTGACACCAGCCGCTACTGTGTCAATGCCACCACAGGAAGAAGCAGCCAGCCACTCTGGTGCACTGATGGGAAGGGCCAGAAGTGGCAGAACAGCGCCTTTGAGTAATGGGCCCAGTCCCCTCAGTGTTGGCAAGGGAGGTGCAGGGCTGAATGAGTGGTGTGACAGCACAATGCAGAAGAATACAGCAATCACGGAACTGAAAGCATGAATTGAAGTCACAAATTTGCCACCCATCATATCAATAGTTCCATTCCCTTGGCTGAAGAATGCAGCTATAGGATTTGGCCTTATCAGTTCAACTGGTATAAGCCATATTCCATTTGATAACCACATCAAAGATAGTTCATTGTAACCAAAACTTTTCAAACGAGGTCTTGAAACAGTGCTTGGAAAACAAAAATGATATGATTGCTGATTATCAGCATGATGCCTCCCTTGAGGTATTCAGGGCCAGCACACCTCCTCTGAAAAGGCGGGAGGTTGGCATACTATTTCCTCGAGAGGCTGAATTCAGCAACTATAAGAATGGTGGCTCATGGGATATGGTTGTACATCCAATGATTGGTCAGGAGAAGGTAAACACAAACTAATACAATATATTAACGAACATAGTATATTTGGGATAATAAAATGGTGACAAAGGCCTGTGGACAAAACATGAATTAGCTGTTTTGTGGAGTATAATTTTACAATAATCAGGCTGTTTTTTTTCTGAGGACTATAATATCATTAAATCAAGCACTCAAAGGAAAAAGTCATAATACTTCTCTTGTTGTTTGTCTAAACTTATCTTGGGCTGCATCCCATAAAACGTGTATGAGGGTCCATCACATTGTTCTAGGCTGAGTCCAGCCTTCACCTTCCTGAAGAGGCCGAAGCTTGGCACACCCACCTCTTGAGCGGGTAGATGTCACTATGCCCTTTCTTTGAAACATTGGAGGCCAGCATGTTTCTGTCGGGGGCTATAGCCCTCTCCAAAAACCCTGGAGGTCAATAACCCAACATCCTCGTGAAAGCCTATAGATCTGTGTATCCTTCCCTCGTGGGTGCGTAGGTTACTTTATCCGGGGTTTTAAGTGGGATGAAAAAAACTGGGGGGGGGGGCTCTCATATGGTGTGGCAGATGTAATTAAGGGTGTGGCTTAAAACACTTAATCTAAAAACCTATATTAAGCATAGGGTGCTGCCCCACTAGTATTTTGCTGGTCTGTCCGTTCATCCATATATATAACACAATAAGTAACCTACAACAAGCCAGGGCTACTGGCTTTTCCCATGGTTATATATTGCAGAAAATAAATAGGCAACAACTATATCTTTGTTGTGTATAATATTGAAACTGCTTCCTTTCTTGTGGGCGAGATTGAGGCATAAGGCTAGAGCTGACGACCTTCGAGCTGAGAAAGCAAATTGGGGCCTTGCATCAGCTCAATATCCTTTGATTCAAAACAGGAATATGTCCTTGTGTAGTGTAACTGGTGCTCATGTTTGCTCCACATTGCGCTATATAAAACTGAAAAATTAGTGTCTGAAGTTACATCAAAAGCAGTGACTGATGATGCTATTGCAGAGTTAAGCATTTCTTTCCTCCGCCCTGAAGGTAAACGTGGAGAGCCCATAGGAACCCGTCTCGGCACCTGCTTTAAGAACTGCAGGTGCTGAGCACCGGCAGGACCCGACCCACTTAAAGTCCTGACTTTATCCGTGAACAAAGCACCCCTCCAGACTGGAGGTCAGTGTAACCCTCTCGGGTCCCAGGGTTCCACAACTACCTATTTTGGAAATGGTCAAGATGTCCACACCAAAAATCTGGAAATTAGCAATCCCTGCCCACTCTCTGCTTAAGCCTTCTGGCTGACCTGCAGCTAATCACAGGTTGTTTTTCACTTCGTCCTTGGAGTTTGCTGCAGTTTTGGTTGATGTGGTCGCCCAGCCACCCCGGACGTGCCTTTACTTAAACAGGTACTGTTGTGAGGTGAAAAACAGCTGCTGAAAGGTCCACGCTGCAAGGTCGTCGGGCTCATTAATATTGGAGCTTGCGTGCCGCCGGTGGCCCAGGGCCTGTCAGCACGCGCTACTAACAACCTGTTGGACGTGACCTCTGCATGTCTTACACAGGGGCTGCACGCGGCCTGGGCACGTCCGGGCGGGAGCGCGTGACCACTGGCCCGGACCTGAGCTCGCCCGAGGGGAGCATATGCTGTCCGAGAAATCTAGGATGTATACACCCCTAGGGAAGTCATAGTTAAACGTTTTCGTCTGTGCTTATTTTGGACAAAAAGACTATATGCAATGGAGTTGCGAGCATGTGACCAGTGGTCAGCGGAATCCGCCAATGGGAGAGACTTTGGTCAGTGAAAGGTGGGGGTGGAGTTATACCTTGCACACAGTGGCATCTGAGGAAGGCCTAAATGGCCGAAATGCATTATGCATGAGCTGTTTTAATAAAGATCTCCCGACATTTCCCCCGAGTGGCCTCTACCTCTTCCGTGTGGAGTGGAATGCTGTGGATATATATATATATATATATATATATATATATATATATATATATATATATATATATATATATATATATATATATATATATATATATATATATATATATATATACATATACACACACAGCAGACTGTAAATTAAATATTACTGAGGTCTGTGGAAGAGGCAAGCTCTTCAGAGTCTCAATCACGCGTTCTCTCCTGTAGTCTCTTTGTTAGACATTTAACCTCTTTTACTCATATCTTTTTGAAACCCTCAATTTGTATATCTCACACTTTACCTCTTTGCTCTTCCACGCCCTCTTTTTACTCTCTTCTGCTCACATTTCCTTGCATCTCCTTCACTTTACCACAGAGGGGCAACTAGAGCGACATTTCGGGGGGGGCTAAGAAAAAATTTCGGGGGTGGCTGAAACTTTAAGCAATAGGTTGAGTGGAGTGTCAGGGGCTCTTGGAAGGGGTAAAACAACAACAAAGCCTCATTAACATGCACATGGTCTTTAAAAGACCTGTGAAGTGCTCGGGTGTGGATGTGAGCGGGCCCGGGAAGTGTCTCATCCCGGGCTGCCACTCACCACACGTGGGGCTGAAGCCCTTTGATTCCAATGGGTGTTGCTCGCCTGCTTCACCACCGCACTAAGCTAAACTAGTCAACCAGCCACTGTACATTTTTTATTTGAAAGGCATTTAATTTGAAAAATTTACTTTAGCATTGTTAGCTGTCTATGTTTATCAATGCGGTTTAAAAAATATTTAGTGTAATAATGTTTTCTTGCCTAACCTGGATACATCTTTGAACCTATCAATTAACTCGCCTTGACATTCTGTAGTTCCGTAGTTTGAGGGTCTGTGGTTCGGTGGTTCCGAACCCATTCAATGAAGGTCGTCGGAAATAGACTATTTTGGTGTCAGCGGACCGCAAATCACGAGTGCGGTGTGAGCGAGTGTTTTCGTCTTGATCGATCAATGAGAACACTACGTATTCAGGGATTTCGTTTGAACCCTCGGGTTCCATTTTGTGGACGGCAGCCATTTTGTGTGGTTGCCCTCACATAGGCCAATGACTACAGCCGAGCGAGTCCTTGGGACATGTACACCTTAGCTGACTTCTGAATGACCTGGCCGAACTGACTCTTTTCCCGAGGCTGATTTCGCTGAGCCAGTTCCTTGTTAAGCAGCTGGTCAGAGCTGGTCAGATAAAGATCAAAGAGCAAGACATTGCTGAGCTTACAGTACACTGAACCCACCTTTCTATCTTGCTCTCATCTGTTTCTGCTCTTTCCTTTACAACATAATCACTGATTTGAGTTAAGGTTTTATGATGGGTTTGTCCGGCCTGATCGAACAGGAAAGTTGGAATTTGCTTGGTCATTTCTGGTGGGCTGGACAACGGAAAATGGGATTGTCGTCATGCGCTACTTTTGAAAAGTCACACTGTCATTGGTTAGTTTGTATGTAATTGATGCTACTTTGGAATGTGATTTTTGGCATAAAAGACCATGCTCCGCTCATTGAAAGTGTGCAGTCTCTAGCGAACCACCCGTGTTGTGCTTCGTAGACCTCTGTTCCTGGTTGCAGCCAATAAATGTGGTCTTTGACGTCACCTAGAAATGTCCCGTGTCTCTGTTTGCCAAGACAGGTGAACTCAAAGACATCGGGCGCTATCCCTGGCGCCGCTGGATTCTAAAACCTGGTTCTTCAATTGCCTTAGTTGGCAGATTTCAATCAATCAGGGAATTGTGAAGTGTGCTATTCAAAGCGCTGTGGGTGGGGAGGTGCAGCCGAAGAGCCAGATCTTGATGTTCATCCGGCAGGTGTGCAGAGTGGGGACGTGTCGGACGCAAGATCTTCAGATGGATCCCCACTGAAACCAGGAAGATCGTCACCCAGGCACTCGTCACCAGCCGACTGGACTACAGGAAAACCCTCTACGCCGGAACCACAGCCAAACTTCAAAAAAGACTCCAACGCATCCAGAACGCCTCCGCACGACTCATCCAGGACATCCCCCGACACAGCCACATCACCGGACACCTGAGAGACCTGCACTGGCTCCCCGTCAGCAAGAGAATCACGTTCAGACTCCTCACCCACGCACACAAGGCTCTCCA
The DNA here is from genome assembly GCF_964263255.1 of Lissotriton vulgaris. Lineage (NCBI taxonomy): Eukaryota > Metazoa > Chordata > Amphibia > Caudata > Salamandridae > Lissotriton > Lissotriton vulgaris. The sequence goes on from NC_141693.1 coordinate 661,903,363, forward strand.
CGACCTGGGCCCCAAGTACCTCAACGACCGCATGACCTTCTACACGCCCACCCGCCAGCTACGATCGACCAGCCACGCACTCGCCACCGTACCACGCATCCCCAGAGCCACCGCCGGAGGAAGATCCTTCTCCTACCTGGCAGCCAAGAATTGGAACTCCCTCCCCACCCACCTTCGGCGAACCCAAGACCATCTCTCCTTCAGGAAGCAGCTCAAGACCTGGCTGTTCGAGCAGTAACATACCCCTCTCCCCCAGCGCCTTGAGACCCTCCCGGATGAGTAGTGCGCTTTACAAATGCCTTGATTGATTGATTGATTGATGCTGATAGGTAGCTCGTTCCAAGTCATTGCCACGATGTAGGAGAAGGCTATTCCACCCGTTCTTGCTATGCAGGCATGGAAGGAGATTCTTTGTTTGGGATATTGGGGTCCGGTGTTGTTGAGGCATTTGTAGGCATGGGTGAGTATCTTGAAGGTTACTCTCTTCTCGTTGGGGAGCCAGTGTAGGTGTCGCAGTTGTTGGGTGATGTGTTCATGTCGAAGGATGCCGAAGACAAGTCTGGCTGTGGTGTACTGTATGGTCTGGAGCTTGCAGAGCAGGGATTTGTTGATTCCGGCGCAGAGGGCGTTTCCATAGCCCAGTCTGCTGGTTATGAGTGCGTGGATGACGGTCTTTCCAGATTCGGGGCGATATATTTGAAGGTCTTGCAGAGGGTGTTGAAACATTTGGAGGCGACGGCGTTGATCTTTCAGTTCATACTGAGGGAGGAGTCTAGTATGATCAGAGGTTCCGGGTGTGGTCCGTGGGGGTGGAGGGGCTACCGAGGGCGGTGGGCCACCAGGTGTTCCCCATGCAGAGGGGGAGGGTCCGAGGACAAGGATTTCTGTCTTCTCCAAGGTTGAGTTTCTGGCAGCTGCTGCTCATAAGGGATGTGACGTCCTTCATTCCTTCCTGGAAGCTGAGTCTGGTGGTGAGGGGGTCCTGGGTGAGGGAGAGGATGAGCTGGGTGTCATCGGCGTAGGATACTATGCTGAGTCCATGCTGTCTGACAATGGCGGCGAGAGGAGACATGTAGATGTTGAAGAGCGTGGGGCTGAGCGATGATCCTTGGTGTACTCCGCAGTTGATCGCTGTGAGTTCGGAGAGGAAGTGTGGAAGTCTGAATCTTTGGGTTCTGCTGGTGAGGAAGGACCAGAGCCAGTCGAGGGCGGTTCCCTGTATGCAGCATCGTGGAGTCTGGTGGTGAGAGTGTGGTGGGAGACGGTGTCGAAGGCTGCAGACAGGTTGAGTAGGATCAGAGTGGTGGTGTGGCCTAGGTCGAGGAGGGTGCGGATGTCATCAATGGGGGTGAGTAGGGCAGTCTCGGTGCTGTGGTTGCTGAGGAATCCAGATTGGGAGGGGTCGAGGATGGAGTTCTCTTCAGTGAATTTCGTTAGTTGGCCGTTGAGGATCTTCTCAGTGATCTTGGCAGCGAAAGGGAGACGAGAGATGGGTCGGTGGTTCTTGAGGTCCATCTGATCTGCTGAGGGCTTCTTGAGGAGGGGCTTGACTTCTGCGCATTTACAGTCGCAGGGAATGTGCTTGCTTCGAAGGTGGCGTTGATGGTGCGTCGTAGCTCAGGTGCTATGGCGGCAGCGGCTCCTTGGAAGATGTGCAGAGGGCAGGGGTCTGTGGGGACTCCAGAGTGAATGTCTTTCATGGTTGATGCAGTGTCTTCAGTGGTGATTGGGGTTCAGGGGGAGTTGGTAGGCTGGCTGTCGTTTCTGGGGGAGGAAGAAGTTTGGTGTATGGAGTCTGTTCATTGAAGTTGTTGTAGAGGGATCTTATCTTCAGGTGGAAGTAGGAGCAAACGTTCTTGCAGAGGTTCTGAGAGGGTGTGACGTCTGTTGCTTTGCTGGGGGGATTTAGCATTCTAAAATAATTCTGGGGCAAGTTTTGTACCAGAGTTCGTTTGTAGTAATGTTGAATTCTAACTAAATCTTTTTTAATGTTACTCTAAAAGTTTCTAAGTCTATCTCCACTTCACAGAATGTCCTGCTTTACTCTATTTTATTTTATGTAGATTTATCTATGCAGATGACGTTCTTCAAGTGTCTCTTAAGGCATTTTTCTATTTTAGGTTCTAGCTTTGTTAACATTTAATTTAATTTTTGAATTCAGATATTTGAGCATTACTCTTGTGTCTTCACCAGGATACCAGATTGGATTACATATTTTATTGTTCCCTTTCACCATAAGAGATTAGGGGCCCGATGTAGGTAAACGCGATTTTCCGATTTCAAAATACTGAGGCGGGCCGAATCGGTATTCTGAAATCGGAAAACGAGATGTAGGAAAAAAAACCGAATGAATACCGAATCGGTCGGCATCGGTAATGAGATTCGGTACGTTCCGATTCTGCTCGGTCCGAATCGGAAAGTACCGAATCGGCCAACAACGAATCGGAAATCACCGAATCGGCTACCACCGATTCGGATATTCCCGATTCGGCGAATACCGATTCGGTAAAAGCCGATTCGGTAAAATCCGATTCGGCAATCATAGATTCGTAGCCATGAAAACAGACCCATGGCGAAAAAGCCCATAGGAATGCATTGAATGAACCGATTCGGCTTTTACCGATTCGGATAATACCGAATCGGATTTTACCGATTCGGATATTACCGAATCGGTAAAAGCCGATTCGGCAATAGGCGATTCAGCCAATGAGGTGGCTCCCCCTCCCCCACCCAAACAGGGAGTGGCAACCCTGGCAGGTGCAGCTAATTAAGAAGTTTCTGGAAAGCCTGCCTGAGCCCAACACACACAGTTAGCAGCAGTGGGAGAAGGAGGTTGCAAACTGAACAGGAGAAAATGGCAGATCAGTCTGGAAGCCAGAAGTCCTCCCAGAAGAGGAAGCCCAAGTTCACCACCACCGAACTTCAGGTGCTGGTTGAGGAGGTGGTGAGGGTGCACCGCCAGCTGTTTGGCAAGCTGTCCCTCAACGTGCCAGACAGCACCAAGAGGAGAATCTGGGCCGACATCGCCCAGAAGGTGAATGCTGCGGGTGTCACCCCCAGGTCCATAGAGGAACTGAAAAAAAGGTTTTACGACATCCGCAGCCTCACGAAGAGGAAGCTGGCTGACATTCAAAGGCAGGCTGGACACACTGGAGGAGGCCAGAACCCGGCGCCACCCCTCACCGAGCTTGAGGAAATTGTCTCCAGCACCATCGAGAGGGAGAGTATCGTAGGAATCGGGACCCTGGACAGCTCTGCGAGAGCCACAGCTACAGGTAAGAAGCATGCGCATCATGACACACCCTACCAGACACCTCCCCATTAGACACAATGCATAGGCAAACACCAGCACTGTACTGTCACCAACATACAAGAGACAAGCATCATAGTACATGTAGTCAGCAGAAGTTAGCCAAATATGTCAGTGCAGAATCACAAGACAGGAAACAGTGTGACACGGTGTAAGGAGATGCAAGGACATGTGGAATGCCATAATTGTACTGACTGTAATACATCGGCACTCAGTTTACAAATGCTTCTTTGTACCTAGGGGCCCCATCAGGCGGAACACCTGTGACAGCAGAGGGAGCAGCAACGTCCAACACTGCAGTCGCAGGGCCGAGCACCAGCCAGGCTGGCCAGGAGGAGGATGAGGATGAGGAAGGAGACACCCCAGGGCTAGGAATGGAGGGAGTCCTGGTCATTGACTTCCAAGCAGTGCACTCCCCAGTACTGCCCAGCACACCCCCCTTGCAATTCTCACCACAAAACTCCCCTACAAGGCAGACCATTCCGCCTACACCAGCTCCTGCCACAACCGTGGCCTTGCCACCTGTCCAACCTGTCCTGGGAGCAGGGGCTCAGGGACCGGCCAGCACCACACCCCCACCAGTGGCACCCCAGCCCACTCAGCAGGCCGGAAGCAGCAGTGCCCGACGCCGTGCCACCACCACCACTGCTGCACCAGCACGGGAGGGCAGTGTGTTCCTGGGCCTGGAGGGACAGATGGTTAAAATCCAGCGCCAACAGGCCAGATCCACCATGGCCTGCCAACGCCAGCTCCTGCAGCACAACATGCAGATGGGGGAGTTGGTGAAGGGTTTCCAGGCTGTTGTGGACAGCAACAAGGAGGTGGCAGCAGGGTTAGGCAGGCTGACCACTGCCATCACCCACTCATCTGCCAGACAGGAGGAGCATGAGGTTGCGCGCAGGAGGGATGCCCGGGTGCTGAACCGGGCCATGGCCCGCCTTGCAGCGGCGACCGCACAACTGTGCCATCGCAGCTCCAATCAAGAATCTGTGCTCAGTCAGCATACGGCTGAGCTCACTAGGGGGATGGCCAGGATCACCACGGCCATGGAGGCCATGATAATATCAAACACCGCCTCCAATCCTGCCCTGGACCTGGCTGATGCTGGAGACAGCAGCAGCCGCAGCAGCCCGGCCAGCGCTGCATCTGAGCCACGGAGGAGCACCAGGCGATCCGCTGATGCTGCTGGGCATTCGGAGGGGGCCGAGGGACACCCCAGTGGGTCTGCCAAGCGGGCAAAAAAATAGCCTGGCAAGGGGGGATGAGCAAACCAGAACCCTGGACTTTATTTTATTTTACAAACTCCATTTTTTGATGCACATCAGTGCTGTAACTGTGGTGCATCACTATTAAAATTTGTTTTTTGCAAGCAACATTTAGCTGTCTTTGCATCTGTACTCAGTCAGAAATAGTTCTCAGTGATCTCCTCACGTCTGTATCTGCCATCACTTGGCGTACACACCCCAGCTGGCTGTGTCAGTGGCACAGCTTCGTCGTCGTCATAGTCCTCGTAGTCAGACAACTCCACCTCAGTGCCCTTCTTGACCGCAAGGTTGTGTAACATTGCACATACAGCTATGATCTTGCAGCAGGTGATGGGGGTATACTGCCTTGCACCTCCACTCTTGTGCAGGCATCTGAATCTACTTTTCCAGATGCCAAAGGTCCGTTCAACAACATTCCTTGTGCGTATGTGGGCCCGGTTATACCTCCTTTGGCTGGGTGTGGAGGGGTTGAGGTAGGGGGTGAGTATGAATGAGCGGAGGGCATATGCACTGTCGCCTGGAAGAGAAAGGGGTCACATTAGACACATGCATACATGTATTCCACCTACCTACTATGTGTTATGGGGGTCTGATGATGTGTCTCACCTAGGAGGTATCCTTCTCCAAATTCGCCAGCCATCAGCCGTGCATATATGCCGCTCTGTTGGAATATATAGGAGTCATGGGTACTCCCTGGAAATTTTGCTACCAGGTCTGTGATGGTGCACTTGGCATTGCAGATCACCTGCACGTTGATGGTGTGTGTAGATTTCCGATTGCGGTATATGTATTCGGTGTCCGCTGGTGGGCAAATCGGAATGTGTGTGCCATCTATGCAACCGATGATTTGGGGAAATTGTGCCATCTGGTAGAAGTCAGCTTTAGTTTGTAGCAGTTCTGCGTGGGTTGCAGGGAAAGAGATGTATTGGTCCATCCTGTCTATCATGGCGTCAAGGAATATGTGGAAGAACCTTGACAGGCTGCTCTGGCTCACCCCTCCTGCTGCTGCTACTCCACTTTGATAGCTGCCAGACGCAAGCAGGTGTAGGCTGCATAGCACCTGGACGTGCGCAGGGATGGCGTGTGCCCTTGGGGTGTGGTGGTCCAAGAATGGTTTGAGGTCCCTGATGAGCTCAAGTATGGTGTCAGAGTCCAGCCTGTATCTCTGTAGGATCTCAGCCTCAGTGAGCATGAACAGGGTTACCCTCTGTCTGTAGACCTGTTCATTTCTTAGCCATTCCCTCTGTCCTTCCTGCTGTAGCCGTAGCCGCCTCGCAATGACATAGAAAGCTGCCATCCTGCAAGTTGCAATGCATTTTGGGACTGTTTATATGGGTTGGAGTTGGTTACCACCTGATTGCAATCCATGGTAAATACCGAGTGAATTCTACTGATTTTGAGCCGATTTCGGTGTTTCTGTGCCTCCCTACATCTCCCCAACTGTCGGAATCGGGGAATTTCCCGATCGGAGATTCATACGAATCGGCATGTTTTCCGATTCGGATCATGTCCGATTCGGTATTTGTACCGAATCGGTAATTGGACCGAATCGGTGAATTTCCGAATCGGTGTCACTAACGAATCGGTAATTGGACCGAATCGGTGATTTTCCGATTCGGTGTCACTAACGATTCGGTAATTGGACCGAATCGGTGATTTCCCGATTCGGTGTCACTAACGAATCGGTAATTGGACCGAATCGGTCTTTGCATCCGATTCGGTGTTTTTCCGATTCGTTACATATCCGATTTTCGGTATGTACGTATCGGATTCTTTCCCATTCGGTACTCATTCCGATTCGGTTTTCTATCCGATTCTGTCTGTTTTTGGTTCCCTACATCTCGATGGCTGTTTACCGATCGGTAAGGGCCAAAAATCGGTATTTTCGGCCGTTACCAATCGGTAACGCCCTACCTACATCGGGCCCTAGGTGTGCCAAATGAAGAGCCTTGGAGAAGGGCATTCTCTTGCCCACTATTTCCTCTTTCTTTCCGATAGGGTACAAGGACAGAAGTTCACAAGGATATAAGTGTACTGGTTGGCATATGTGGATGGCAGTGGAAGTTCGCATAATTGCACAAGGTCTCACTGACACTGAAGAGCATGAAGGTCAAGGTGTATCATAGCAGAAGATTGTCCCGCCAAGCATATGGATGCCTCTACACTGCTGCAACATTGCCAGGGAAAGGAGGTTTCCTGGAGGCTGCGGGTGGGCTGAGGGAGTCCCACAGCCCTTTTTGTAATAGGGCAGAGGGTGGGGGGGCACCACCACTGCACAGTGTGAGTCTGGCTGTCCATGGACAGCCAGACTTATAATCGGGGCCTTAGTGCACTTTTTGCCTTAAATGCTGCTGAGTGAGTAGCAGTCTACCCCTTCCCTCAGGCTGTGGCACACAAATTGCTGCCTTTGTGTGCCAAGGCCTTGGGATTCATGAAACGTGGAAAGCAGGAGGTAAAAGAAAAAGAAACAAAAAAGCCTGCTTTTAGTCAAACCTTGGTAATCATATACCTGTTACTGGGGCACAGGAGCCTGATCACACCGAGGCACGCTGAGCACGCCACAACTGCAGCGGAGGAAGCCTGCAGCTCACTGGCTGAGCGGGGACTGTGGCGATCCTGACACGCCCTCTGGGCGGCCTCACCGCCGCTTCGGCGTCCATCGGAGCCCGTGCACCTCCAGAGGAGGGGGGGGGGCGCTGCACACTGGGGGACAGGAAAAAAGATTAAAATAAACACCGCCGCGCCACCAATTCACCAGAGCGGGGCATACATCAAGACTCCCTTGGCGAAACCAAGCGCCTGCAGCACAGGGGCAGAGTGAGTACAGCCTAAGGCCCAAAACATTTCCTCTTTCTTTCCGATAGGGTACAAGGACATAAGTTCACAAGGATATAAGTGTACTGGTTGGCATATGTGGATGGCAGTGGAAGTTCGCATAATTGCACAAGGTCTCACTGACACTGAAGAGCATGAAGGTCAAGGTGTATCATAGCAGAAGATTGTCCCGCCAAGCATATGGATGCCTCTACACTGCTGCAACATTGCCAGGGAAAGGAGGTTTCCTGGAGGCTGCGGCTGGGCTGAGGGAGTCCCACGGCCCTTATTGTAATAGGGCGGAGGGTGGGGGGGCACCACCACTGCACAGCGTGAGTCTGGCTGTCCATGGACAGCCAGACTTATAATCGGGGCCTTAGTGCACTTTTTGCCTTAAATGCTGCTGAGTGAGTAGCAGTCTACCCCTTCCCTCAGGCTGTGGCACACAAATTGCTGCCTTTGTGTGCCAAGGCCTTGGGATTCATGAAACGTGGAAAGCAGGAGGTAAAAGAAAAAGAAACAAAAAAGCCTGCTTTTAGTCAAACCTTGGTAATCATATACCTGTTACTGGGGCACAGGAGCCTGATCACACCGAGGCACGCTGAGCACGCCACAACTGCAGCGGAGGAAGCCTGCAGCTCACTGGCTGAGCGGGGACTGTGGCGATCCTGACACGCCCTCTGGGCGGCCTCACCGCCGCTTCGGCGTCCATCGGAGCCCGTGCACCTCCAGAGGAGGGGGGGGGGCGCTGCACACTGGGGGACAGGAAAAAAGATTAAAATAAACACCGCCGCGCCACCAATTCACCAGAGCGGGGCATACATCAAGACTCCCTTGGCGAAACCAAGCGCCTGCAGCACAGGGGCAGAGTGAGTACAGCCTAAGGCCCAAAACATTTCCTCTTTCTTTCCGATAGGGTACAAGGACATAAGTTCACAAGGATATAAGTGTACTGGTTGGCATATGTGGATGGCAGTGGAAGTTCGCATAATTGCACAAGGTCTCACTGACACTGAAGAGCATGAAGGTCAAGGTGTATCATAGCAGAAGATTGTCCCGCCAAGCATATGGATGCCTCTACACTGCTGCAACATTGCCAGGGAAAGGAGGTTTCCTGGAGGCTGCGGCTGGGCTGAGGGAGTCCCACGGCCCTTATTGTAATAGGGCGGAGGGTGGGGGGGCACCACCACTGCACAGCGTGAGTCTGGCTGTCCATGGACAGCCAGACTTATAATCGGGGCCTTAGTGCACTTTTTGCCTTAAATGCTGCTGAGTGAGTAGCAGTCTACCCCTTCCCTCAGGCTGTGGCACACAAATTGCTGCCTTTGTGTGCCAAGGCCTTGGGATTCATGAAACGTGGAAAGCAGGAGGTAAAAGAAAAAGAAACAAAAAAGCCTGCTTTTAGTCAAACCTTGGTAATCATATATCTGTTACTGGGGCAGAGGAGCCTGATCACACCGAGGCACGCTGAGCACGTCACAACGCAGCGGAGGAAGCCTGCAGCTCACTGGCTGAGCGGGGACTGTGCGATCCTGACACGCCCGCTTCGGCGTCCATCGGAGCCCGTGCACCCCCAGAGGGGGGCGCTGCACATTGGGGGACAGGAAAAAAGATTAAAATAAACACCGCCGCGCCACCAATTCACCAGAGCTGGGCATACATCAAGACTCCCTTGGCGGAACCAAGCGCCTGCAGCACAGCGGCAGAGTGAGTACAGCCTAAGACCCAAAACACCGGCAAACAGCACTAGAGCACTCAACCTCCCCTATAGAAAGAGTGAAAAATACACAGATCTGTAAAGCATTACTAGAGGAGCACCTGGCACAGAAACTACGTTCATCCTCATAATTGGGACGCATCTTCCTCCGTACTGGTGAATGAGACCCCCCACCTGGTATAACAGTTAGCTGTATGAAGCCCTAATACTTTCACAAGAGGTGGGGTGCAAGACTGGGAGCCGCGCTGACAGTCTCTGAGCCTGCTGAATGGACTCCAAGCCCCAGGAACCCTTCGCCCATGCCCCTGGAGGTGCTGACGCTGTGTGCAGCGCCCAGGGGTCCTAGTTCTCTGCTTGTGGCACCCGCGCTGACAGTCTCCGAGCCTGCTGCAGGGACTCTAAGTCCCAGGAACCCTTCGCCCACGTGCCCGGAGGCACTGACGCTGTCTGCAAGCATCCAGGGGGGCCTATTTCTCCGCTCGTGGCACCCGCTTTGCGGGACGCGTGCGGGCACCGTCAGAGCCCAGAAGAGGCCGGGCTGGACCATCCCTCATTTAAGTGCAATCTTAAATACATCACAGTGAGTCAAAATCTATCGTACTTGTTATTATTACAATCACCATCAAATACATAAGCATGGGGAAACATAATGGAGGATCAAGTTTAAACCCACGGACCACGACAAGTATTGATAGTATGTTGGAGAGAGCAGTCAACATAGTCGCAAACAAAATAGAACTAACTGAGAGTCGCATGTCATTGGGTTTGGTAGCGCCACCATGCAGCCTCATTGTCGGGGCAGCCTTAGGCGACAATGAGGATAATCCAATCCCGCTTAACACACAGACTGCAACGTCCAGCACCCAGCCACTATTACGATCTAGTGATTGTAATAATGAGGACGTACTAGCGGCACCTCGCAATGGTGCCTTGGACGGTGCTGCCCTTCCTATAATTACATCAACAGGTGCAAAAAGGAAAAGGAAGCCAACTACCCCGTGTAACCTATCCCCGCACTGCTATTAGCGCATGGATCCAGGGCTCTGTAAACGCCTCTGATGGGGCCGCTGCTGGTTTAATAGTGGAGCCAACACAAGTTAATGTAATAACTTGTACCATTAGCACTGAAACTGATGATGTTGAGCCCTTTTTACCATCTGCGGACTGGGTGAGGCCTCAATTAATTCCATTGTGGACACTGTATACAAACGCTTTAAAGACATTGTGGACAAGAACTCTTCCGCTCTATGCCGATGACTAGATCATTTGGAGACATTGTCAGACAAGTTAAACTTATACCAAATAACCACCCTCAAAACTACTTCACTACATGGGCTGAATTCTAATCCCGTTGGTGTATCTTCCGGCGGACTATCCCAAATGTGAATTTTATAAATTTGTTTTATTTTATTTCAGATTTACAAAGGCAAAGGATGTTTGACAGGTTAGCTGGTATTTGTTTAGGTGGTGACTTCAACGTGAAGATACCTAGCAAGAACATTTTAGACAAGGAGTCCACCGCAGATAAACGCCTGTGTATCAGGGGGGCAGAACTGTTGGTTCACTTGTCTAATTACAATTTAATAAATGTTATGGAAATTGCGGCTGTACCCCATAAAGATAGTCATGTTTTACCAACATATAGAGGGCAAGGCTGTGCCTCCACTATTGATTATGTGTTTATATCTGCTTCTCTGGAAGATTGTTTGTTAAGGGCTGAGGTCATACGAACCTTTCTGGGTGATCATAACCCTATTGCCGCAACACTAAAAGTGAGGAGGGACAGACACAAGAAGAAGAATTGAAGCTATAGAATGAAAAGCAAGCAAAGGAGATTTACTAAAAACCCATCCAAAGATAAGTGAATGGCTGACCCAAAACCCTCTGTAATAATTGCTATAGCACTCAAGCAGCAGAGATCCAAAGCTGTCTGTAGGTGAGAGATCTCAAAAACCGACCTTGAAATAGGTCAATGCCAGGTCCTGTATACATGTCCTTAAGTTTTGTTAGCAAAGACACTGATATCTTTCTCAGCAATAATGTAAGAGCCCTTAAGGTTCAAGATAGCAATGCAGTCCCTTTTATAGTTTACATATTTAACTTCATGATGCTTGGTGTTTGAGTTCCTTTTCATTTTTCCAGATGTTGTGTTTCTGTAGATGTGTTTTCCAAGCCAGAAAAGTCTTGTATACCTAAATTGTGTCTCCTCAATATGTGTGGGTCAGGTTAGGGTCTAGATAGGTTTTCATGATAGGGTAAGATTGAGAGCTCTGGAGTTTTTCGCCAAGTCCGTCACAGGGTCATTAAGATTTTTGAATACATACTTATTCAAGCCTTGGCCTTTCTGCAAAGCCAACAAATAGTCACATTTGGCCTTAGGTCTTGCATGCCCCTCCCCCACTCCTCGTGACTGGGACCGTAATTCGAGTCCCGACAGGCACCAGTTCGGTCCTGCTGCCCAGAGGTCTCACTGGTTGGGATTACAATTCATTCCTTTTGGGCACATAATTTCACTGTAATTTCATATAATTTTACTGATTCTTTTATGTTTTATTTTGTTGGGTGTAATATAGTTTAGCGTATTATTTGCTAGCTAGCCTTTATTTGCTCTATTCATCTTGGGTTTCTAATCCCCGCTTGACTGCCCTGCCTGTTTGCTGCAGTTTTTATCCTGCCCATTTAGCTGACAGCCCCTCCCACCTCCCAGGGCTACTTATGGAGGCCCCCGGGCAGCCGTGCTGCGGTGCACCGAAGAAGCACCAATGACAAGCCCGTCTGCAACTGATCGTGCTCAGCTCCAGGACCTCTGGCCCTCCCACCATCCATCGCTACACCGCTGAGGAGTTCCTAGGCCTGGATCACTGACACTGAAACAACAGCTGCTTTGCGTCCTCCCCGTGATCTACCAAAGGACCCTTTTCCTTCCACCACTTCCACTTCACTTACCACACAGGACCTCCTGCATGCACTGGACCCCACACCGCTCCCACTCAGAAGAAAATGAACAACTCAGAACTGCCCCAATGCATCCTGCTCAATGCCCGCTACCTCTGCAAACACACCACGGAAATCTTGACTACCCTCTCCCCGGCCGTTGCCTTCACCACCGGAACGTGGCTCAACCCCTCTTTGAACCACAACATCGCCATTGCATCTCCTGATGCCTATAAGATGATACACTCAGACTGCACCAAAAAACATGGTGGGGGCATCACCATTATCTTCAGAGAAACCATCCGTTGCTCCGTCACCAACGACGACTTGATGCCCCTCATGGAACACCTCAAATTCCGTCTACCGTCTGACATTAAGACCACAATAAAAGGCACCCTCGCCTAAAGACCTTCAGGACCTCGACCAGCTTTCAGCACCGATATCTCCAACCTCATCGCCCCCCTAATCAATGACTCCCGCCACTACATCCTACTCAGCGACCTCAATTTCCTTGTCGACGACCCCACCTATGCCAACTCCACCACCCTACTGTAGAACCTGACTAACATTGGCCTTACCCAATTGGTCACGGAACCCATGCACATAGCTGAACACACACTCAACTCCATCTTCACCTCCAGCGACAGACTCAAATTCACCAACGTCTCAGAACTCACCTGGACTAACCAACCCATTGTGCACTTCACCATCTCCGACGCACCGCACACCACCACCAAGCACCACTGCCCCTTCCACCACAGCTGGGGCAAGGTAACCAAGACTCAGTGGACACAGGCAATCAGCACTGTACACCCCGAAATGTCACCATTCCTGGACCAGGCCATCCAGAACTTCACTGCTTGGATCATGAAATGTGCCGAAAGAGTTTCCCCGCTGAAACCAGAAAAAGTCAGCAAACCCTCAAAACAAGCCAGTTAGTAATCCCCAGAGTTCAGAACCACCAAGTGCAACTGCTACCTGCTCAAGAAGCAATGTCGGGTCACCAAGAACCCCTCCAACAGTGCTGCTCACAAAGCAGCCCTCAGCAACTACCACCTGCGCCTCAACAAAGCCAAGAGAGCAGCAATTACTGACTGCATTGAGACCGCAACCAACCACATGAAGGAGCTCTTCATAATTGAGAAGGAATTCTCCAACCCGACAGCCACAGAGAACACCACCCACCCTTCCAAAGACACTCTCTCGGACTAATTCCACAGAAAAAGCACCACCATCTACAACTCCAACCCTCAACCCACCTCTCTCATCCTCAATAACCTCATCCACCCCAGCGAACACCAGCCTGAACAATCACCACCTGGTCTCCACTTATCACTCAAACCACCTCAGCCATCATGTCATCCATCCACTCCAGGGCTCCCACTGACCCCTGCCAACAGCTTCTTTTCAACCTTGGAACCAAACCAATCGGCACAGAGCTCACCAGCAGCTTCAACACCTCTATCACCACAGCAACTTTCCCATAAGGATGAAAACACGCAGAGAGGTCAGACCTCTCCTAAAGAAACCCTCCGCCGACCCCAGTGACCCCAAAAACTACTGATTGATTTCCCTGCTCCCCTATCCAGCCAATGTACTTGAGAAAGCCGTAAACCAACAGCTCACTGAACACCTAGAACATAACCACCTCCTTGATGCCTCAAAGTCAGGATTCCGTGCCAATCACAGCACTGAGACTTTGCTGCTTGCTGCCACAGATGACACCAGAACTCTCCTCATCCATGGAGAAACTGTGGCCCTGATCCTTCTGGACCGCTCTACTATATTACACACTGTCTCCCACCACACCCTCATCGATAGACTCTACAACATTGGCATACAGCAAAACGCCCTCAAGTGGATCACCTCCTTCTTTACTGGACACGCAAAGCATCTGACTGCCTCCCTTCACTTTTGACCCAAGGACCTCATATGTGGCTACCACAAGGATCACTGTTGAGCCCCACCCTGTTCAGCATCTGCGTGACACCCCTCGCAGAGGTCATCAGATCCCACGGACTCAACATAATTTCCTACGCAGACATTCAACTTATCCTGTCACCAAGGACCCCTCCAATGCCAAGACCAACTTCTGTTATACTATGACGAACGTAGCCATGCGGATGAGAGACAACTTCTTCAAATTCAACTCTGACAAATCAGAAGTGCTGGTCTTTGGGAAGAACACCTCTGCATGGGACCATAGCTGGTGGCCGGCAGAACTCAGACCTACACCCACACCTATTCACCATGCATACAGCCTCGGTATCATCCTCGACAGCAAACTGACCATGAAATGACATTTCAACACAGTCACCCCTCCTGCTTCCTCACCCATCGCATGCTCCACAGAATGGTCAGATGGATCCCAATCAACAACAGAAAGACTGTCACGCAAGCCCTCATCACCAGCCACTTCGACTACAGCAAAGCTCTCTATTCTGGAATCTCCAACCTGCTCCTCTGAAGACTCCAGCACATACACAACACAGCAGACAGACACATACTGAACCTCCCCAAATGGACCCACATCACTCCACACCCCAAAACCCTCCACTGGCTCCCCACCCCGAAGAGATGTTAGTTCAAGATGCAAACACACGCCTACAAAGTTTCTCACGACCAAGGACCATCCTACATCAACCACTGACTGAATTTCCATCTGCTCACCAGACACCTATGTTCCGCCTCACTCGCCCTCGCAACCCCCTGTACCTGCAGCAGTGGGGGTCGCTACTTCTCCTACATCACCTCCAAGACCTGGTACTACCCGCCCCTTCACTTCCAAACAGCACCATCCTGGGTGAACTTCAGAAAGAAACTCAAGACCTGGCTTTTTGACAGACATGGCACTCTCTGCACCCAGATATCCTTGGGGGGACAGTGATGTGCTTTACCAATGTTGATTGATTGATATTTAATAATTGCAATTTCGATTCTCTGGAAAAGTGAGTGAAAGATGTACACACAGCTGTTGAAATATGGAAAGTGCAAAAGAAAATGCAGAGTTCACAGGTGGGGAGAAGTGAGAGTGTGTATCTGTGTAAGTGCAAGAGAAGGGGCACAGATGAAATGAAATGCAATCAAAATGAGAACAAAAAGGCAATGTGAAGAGGAATAGGATGAAGTGTGAGACATGCAGATGAGGGGACTTTAGAAAGGGGCGAAAAAGGGCACAAGCAACTTGCCTAGAGGTAAAAATTGCAGAGGATTGTGATGTGAAGGGAAACAGAAAGGAATTGAAACAGGCAGGACACTCACTATTCCAGACGTTTAATTCACATCAGATTTTCATAGTTTTTCACAATCTCACATTTAAACATTTTCACGTTTAATTATTCACCACTGTGTTATTGTTGATACTCATGTATCTGATATGGAATAACAATCAGGGATAACAAGCATTGGCAAAATAGATTGATCGGGCTTGTATGAAGCTTATGCGATCATTTTTGCGTGCTAAGTTTTGATGCCCTACAGAAGGCGTCAACATGTTCAACGACATTCACTTTTACCAAGGGCGCCCTTGGTAGACCATTACCTTGAGAAAAATCACAAGGAAACAGACATAAAATGGCAAGTAATGGAACAGCTGAAATTGCCGACAAGAGGTGGCGTCATCCGTTCCCTCTTGAATAAAAGTGAATGTCGTTGGATGACCCTTTGTGACTCTGTTAACAATGGACTAAATACCATTGACGAGTGGAACTGCACTATTACCATCTGACTCGTCCTTCTTCCCTCTCCCCTCTCCCTGCCTCTCTGAGATAAATTAAAACCAACCCACCCCCCCTTTTCCTGTATCCTGATAGATAGACTCTATCCCTCCATACCTTTCTCTTTATGTTACCCATGGATATTCTATCATGAATTCATATCTTGCATGTGTTTCACTGTAATCCTAATTTTATCTTGATTACATCATTGTATATACTACTTATGTGCTCATATCCATGAATTTACACTCATTATGCGTGTGTTTTTACTGCAATTCCGATTGTTATTGTTATCACTGTTTAGATAATTGTGTACCACGAGTGTGACTCACTGCTACCTCGAGCTTCCTTTCCTTCCTCGCCCCTACACTCCGTGCCAATTTACATGCCTTTGCTTCTGACAACCTCCTTACCGAGCTGTCTCTCTGACATGAGTCCCGCCCCCTCCCTCCCTGCGCCTATCCCGTTAGTTCTACCACACTCAGGTAGTTGTTCCACGTCATCGGGCAGACCTATCTGGCCAATGTCTATTTAGCTCTGTTCCCGGCCCACAGATTGCCATAGCAACCCCGGGACAGCGGTTCACTCGCTCGGAAATCCTTCGAGGAAAGGTAATACTTCTTGCTGTTCCCTACAGCGACCTTTACCCGATTTCCTTCGGACTCTTTTCGCTGATTCCCTTTCCTCCTTCTTGTCAGATTGATTCACCTCGCCCCACTACGTGGAGATCTACTCTCACATCACCCACGCATCATTTGGCTCCGGCTTTAAATTTTATCCCTGGTAAGTTCCCTTTTGCCTCGTGTGCCTGGCTCTAGGTGTACTCGCCCTCCAGATCCTGCTTATTGCTGATTCATTTCCCCCTTCTTCACAGATTGACTAACCCACTCCGCCCATCACGCAGAGATCTACTCTCGTATCTTGAACGGACCATTCGGTTCCGGATTACTCTACTAAATCACCCCCGGTAAGTTCCCCTCCACTCCATATGCCTGGCTCTAGGAAACCCGACCCACGAGCCCTCCACTCTGAACTGGGTCTCCATTTTGTTTCCCAATCTACAGGCATTCACGGAACAGAAGATGTCATCTCGGACCTTAAAGCCCCCCCGCACTTCGCTCCCTGTACCTTGATCCCCCGAGACATTAACACAGATCCCTGACCCGTGGTACTCCTCCATATCTTCTAACAGTTGCCAGACGGTGAGCTTTCCATCCCCATCTACTTATTGAGCCCGATGGACCTACGGCCCTGCCCGTCCCTCATTCTCTCCCTCCCTTCTTTCCCCATACAGCACTGCCTTCAGCCCCTTAGTCCTGATGATGATCCAAAGAATTACGGATCGAAACGCCGTCGACTCCCCAGCGAGATTCTAGGCGCCCTTCACTCAGTGGTTCTCAGAAAATGAAAAATGAAAACTGAATTGTTCGATTACCACTCTGTTTTTACGCACTGTATGTAACTATTCACATTACACTTTGCGCCGACCACGCTGCTCTCACTGTCACTTGCATCGCCGTAGTGCCACTCACCTTTGCACTCGTGCACCTTGTACAATTTTGGGCTGTCATTTGCTATTAATTAATTGCACTGCTGATACTAACTGTAATTACATTTGTCCTACATGTTTCTTTTGAAATGCTGATATAAATGATGCTTTGAGCACATACGAAAATCAAACTGGGTCTCCTTGCTCCTTTCTGGATAATACTGTATAGATATCCTGTTGAATTGTCTACAAATAATACCAGTTGGGATATTGTCTCTTATATATATATCTTTCTACCCCAATCCCAACAAGGTTGATGGGTTTTCACTCCTGTTTCTTTACACTTCCTAATGTTTAGACATAGGAGCACCAGGGACATCTTAAGGATTTTGGGGGCCCCGGGCCAAACGTATCTTAGGGACGTAAGTTGGGATCAGTTTTGAATTTATGATTCAATTTCAGTTATTTCATGCAGTCTTTGGCCAGATCACTAACAGGCACACTCGTCCAAATTCTAAATGTGTTTACATCAAATATTCAGTGGTGTTTCCACTATTGTAACACAGCAGTAACTCACTAATATTATTGCAAATATTCTCTGTGACACCCTCCCATTTGTTATATGCGATGTCCTAGTTTTTTAAATGAATGTTGCACGAAACATAAAGACACCATTTTTCTGCAAAACGTTTGTAATAGACTTTCACATATCGCCCACAATAAAAAAATGAAAGGAAAATGATATTTAAAGTCCTCGTTTTTAAATGGATGTTCCCTGAAACATAAACACACCATTTTTCTGCAAAATGTCTGTAATAGACTTTCACATATCGCCCACAATAAAAACATTAATGAAAGGAAAAATGGTATTTAAAACAGTATGTTTAAGAATTAGTAAAGGTCATCAGGGCAAGCCTCTCTGCAGAACAGAGGTGGCTCTATATTGGGGCCCCCTGAAAGACTGGGGCCCTGGGCCAGAGCCCACTTTACCCATGCCTTCAAATGTTTCTGAGGAGCACCAGAGTTGCCTAGTCTCGCGCCTCCTTTTCATCCCGCATTCAGAGCAGCTGCTTCAAATCAATGTGCCGTCCACATAGCTAACCGTCGCTGCACTGGGGCCATAAGGCTCGCGCCACACTGCCCCCAAGGCTCGCTCCATAATGCTCCCAAGGCTTGCGCCAATCATTGTCAGCACGTCGGCTTTTTTCACAGTTCGAGCCCCCTCAAACCAGTATCCAAAACTGCACCTTGCGCCCTCTCCCCTACCCTTCCTCCCCGTATGGAGAGAGCTGTTTCTTCTGTCAGGGGCGATGGGCCTTGAGATGCTTAGCAACAGCCGTCCTGTCCTGTAAGTAGCAGCGAGCCCTGCCCGAGCCTTTGATCTGCCTGTCAGAGCAGATATATTGTGTTTTCTCACATTGTCTGGTTGTCCAGATGTATCAGGAGATAAAAGGAACCCTGTTTATACTTTATATTTCCTGGACGGTGAAGGGGCCCGCCAGGGGCTGCGAGGTTATTAATCCGAGTAGCAGACTTTTCCTGACACTCTGAAGCAGTGTGCTTGGTAGGAGTAAAATGGAAGCTGCCAATGGGGAGGGTGAGGGCCCTGGTCCTGCGAGCATCTGCGCCATTTTTGGTATGCAAGGGCATCGTGGATTACATAGTATTTATCTTAATATAACGCAACTGTTCAATCAATCAAAGACATTTATAGAGCGCACTACTTACCCGTAGGGTCTCAAGGCGCTGGGGGGAGGGGGGTGCCGCTACTGCTCGAACAGCCAGGTCTTCAGCTTCTTCCTGAAGGAGAGGTGGTCTTGGGTCAGGCGCAGGTCGGTCGGGAGGGAGTTCCAGGTCTTGGCGGCCAGGTAGGAGAAGGACCTTCCTCCTGTAGTCGCTCTTCGGATGCGGGGGACGGCGGCGAGGGCGTGGTTGGCTGATCGGAGGTGGCGTTTGGGAGCGTAGAAGTTGATTCGGTTGTTGAGGTAGCTCGGGCCTTGGTCGTGTAGGGCTTTGTGTGCGTGG
Organism: Lissotriton vulgaris; assembly: GCF_964263255.1. Lineage (NCBI taxonomy): Eukaryota > Metazoa > Chordata > Amphibia > Caudata > Salamandridae > Lissotriton > Lissotriton vulgaris. The sequence goes on from NC_141693.1 coordinate 661,922,633, forward strand.
GTGAGGAGGCGGAAGGTGATTCTTTTGTTGACGGGGAGCCAATGCAGGTCTCTCAGATGTCCGGAGATGTGGCTGGTTCGTGGGATGTCGAGGATGAGTCTGGCTGAGGCATTCTGGATCCGCTGGAGTCTCTTCTGGAGCTTGGCGGTGGTACCGGCGTAGAGGGCGTTGCCGTAGTCCAGTCGACTGGTGACGAGGGCCTGGGTGACGGTCTTCCTGGTCTCGGTGGGGATCCACCAGAAGATCTTCCGTAGCATACGTAGGATGTTGAAGCACGCCGAGGAGACGTTGTTGACTTGCCTGGTCATGGAGAGGGAGGAGTCCAGGATGAAGCCCAGGTTGCGTGCATGGTCTGTCGGTTTGGGTCCGGTGCCCAGGGCGGGAGGCCACCAGGAGTCGTCCCAGGCGGAGGGTGAAGAGCCCAGGATGAGGACCTCCGTCTTGTCTGAGTTCAGTTTCAGGCGGCTGGTCGTCATCCACTCGGCTACCTCTTTCATCCCTTCGTGCAGGTTGGCTCTGGCGGCGGCGGGGTCGTTGGTCAGGGAGAGGATCAGCTGGGTGTCGTTGGCGTAGGAGATTATGCTGAGGTTGTGTTGGCGTGCGATGGCAGCGAGGGGGCTCATGTAGACGTTGAAGAGGGTGGGGCTCAGCGAGGATCCTTGAGGGACGCCGCAGATGACTTCGGTGGCCTCTGACTTGTACGGTGGTAGGCGGACTCTCTGTGTTCTTCCGTCGAGGAAGGAGATGATCCATTCCAGAGCCTTCTCCTGGATTCCGACGTTGCTGAGGCGCTGTACTAGGGTGCGGTGGCAGACAGTGTCGAATGCCGCGGAGAGGTCTAGGAGGATGAGGGCCGCTGTTTCTCCGTTGTCCATCAGGGCTCGGATGTCATCGGTGGCGGCGATGAGGGCGGTCTCGGTGCTGTTGTTGGCTCGGAAGCCAGACTGTGAGGGGTCGAGGGATCCATTCGTCTCAAGGAAGGCGGCCAGCTGCTTGTTGACGGTCTTCTCGATGACTTTGGCTGGAAACGGGAGGAGCGAGATGGGGCGGTAATTCTTGAGTTCGGTGGGGTCCGCTGTGGGTTTCTTGAGTAGAGCGCTGAGTTCGGCGTGCTTCCAGCTCTCAGGGAAGGTGGCGGTGTCGAAGGATGTGTTGATGATGTCTCGCAGGTGGGGTGCGATGACAGCGTCGGCCTTGTTGAAGACGTGGTGAGGGCAGGGGTCGGTCGGAGTTCCGGAGTGGATGGAGTTCATCGTGCGGACGGTGTCTTCGGTGCTGATCGGAGTCCAGGCGTGGAGGGTGGTGGTGGGGGGTGGTGGTTCGGTCGTGGTGTGCGTTGGTTGGTTGTTGAAGCTGTTGTGTATGTCCGCGATCTTGTTGTGGAAGTATGAGGCGAGGGAGTTGCAGAGGTCTTGCGATGGGGTGATGTCGTTGTTTCCTGCGCTGGGGTTGGATAGCTCTTTCACGATGTTGAAGAGTTCCTTGCAGTTGTGTGCGTTGTTGTCCAGCCGGTCCTTGAATGCAGTTTTCTTGGCGGCGCGGATCAGCTGGTGGTGCTTCCGGGTGGCAAGCTTGAAGGTGGTCATGTTGTCCGGTGTTGGTTCCCTTCTCCAGACTTTCTCGAGGGCTCGGCAGTTCTTCTTGGAGCTCTAGGGTTTGTGTTAGTTTTTTTCTATCTACCTATTCTAGTTCTGTGCCTAGTCAAAGTGAAATATCCAGCAGTAGCGCCTCGCTTCCAGTCTGGTACTGATACCTTTTTACCCTCATTTTGAGGATTCAATAGCAATCTGGAGTCTGGTTAGGTATATGAATGCTAACATTAGCAGTTTATTTATGGTTATGTTATGTTAATTGTACTTCTTAAGCGCAGCGGTTACCCGAAGGTGTCCTGGCGCTGAGTGCTGCCTTCTGGTTGTCAGAGTATGAGTTAGCCTAATAGATAAAAAGCCAGGTTTTTAGTCCCTTCCTGAATGTCATCAACTCTGTGGTGTTCCTGAGATGGAAAGGTAACTCATTCCAGGCCCTAGTGGCGCAAGTAGAGAAACTTCTTCCCCCCAATTTGCTTTTTTCAATGTGGGTGGTTCTGCTTATGTTTACAATAGGTGTGTTTTAGTCATTGATAGGTCAATGGGTTATGGAATTTAATGGACATGGCCGTAGGGATTGTCAAAGCATTTACGTGCTGTCTTGGCTATTCAACTGCTTGTTGGCCAGCGTGCTGTTATTTGACTGCATTAATTGGGGGTAATATAAGTACTAAGGACCCATGGTATCCATGTACTGGCCTTTCAGAACTAAGTTGATGGATGTAAAGAATTATGTTTAACTTATTCTCCTGGTAATTGATATCTGGTTGGTGCACCTATAATACTTTGTATGTCTTATTCTTCATGTCAACGCTTTTTTTCACCAAACAGCTTTGTCAGTTAGAGAGAGTTTTGACCTGTGAGTAAATATGGCAGCGTCCCCAATCTAGTCTTTCAAAATGCTCCCTATTAACCAAAAGAGGGAGCGAGAAGAGTTACAAAGTGGAGTACCACATTTCCCCAAGGTAATTACAAATCAATCAGGAGAGGTGACAACCTTCCTAATTCCTCTTGGTCTCCAAGAATCCAGGGGCCAAGAAACAGAAAATCTCCCGCATATTCCAATGTAGCATGCTTCATTATTGAGTACTCACCCGGTATATTTCGAAATGCCAAACAGGCTCAACCCCAGTTTTGGAGGGAGCACTTTGATGTCATGAAAGATATTGGGACCAGGGAAAGCAAATGGCTAAACTGTCTTAGGGTGTCACCTAATATTGTCAAGGGCAATTTTTATTCTACTGGCTCCCTATAAAGGTTAAACACATAAAGGGATGTCATGGAGTATCTATGCCGCAAACATCTACAGATCAACATGTTTCAGCTGGTAGAAGAGTCACCCAACTTTCATCAGAACTGACTTAGTTGGTCCCTGTATTTTTATCCAGAGAGTTTCTGTATTTAGATTGTTACAGGCATACAATTTCTCAGTCACAAATACTACCAGATTTCGGTCGCCCTGAAACTCCCAGGAAAGTTTATTTCTGGAAAACAGGAGAGAAATAGCACTTAGTATGTATAGTATATAACTCACAACACACTTGTGCAACACTGTACATCGTGATACTACATAAAATAAATAACACACTGTGTACGGTAAAACTGGTACATATAAGACCGTGCAATACACATCGCCACATTCCTAGTGATGCCCATCCATTATTCAGAAATGGAAAAAAATAATATCATATGATAGTGTTTTATCAATAGCAACACAAAAAGATGATGGACAGAAAGTGGAACATTGTTAAACATTCACCCCAATACAGAGATCTGGGCCTAAATTCATTATTTTTTTTGCTCACCATGCCATTCCAATTTGGCCCGAGCGATATGCAAATCAGTCTTAGCACTGCTCCCAAAGGGACAAGTCCAGCCTGAACTGCCAGGCAAGGTCCTCCCTGGACTAGAAAACAAGCATCCTGGGACCGGTTTCAGGGTATCACCCTCATTAGTCAGGCTAGCTTGAATCCAATGGCATAGTGAGCATGGGACCCTCGTCTGGGCATACATTTCCCACTTGGGGGGACTCTAGCAACACAAAGATATTATTGGTGGAATTCTGAACATTGTCAAACATTCACACCTAGTACATCGATCTGGGCCTACACCATAGTTCTTTTTGCTCACCGTTCCATTCCAGGTTGGACCTAGCCATATGCAAATCAGTCTTTACCCTGCTTACCATGGGAACAGTCCAGCCCGAACTGCCAGGCCAGGTCCATGCTGGACTGGAAAACAAGCATCCTGGGAAGGGTTTCGGGGTATCACCCCTCACCAGCCAGGCTAGAATGAATTCAATCGCACATTGAGCAAAGGACCCATGTATGAAGAGAACCCTTCATACTTGAGACGACTATTGCAATACAAAAAGATGATGGAAAGAATGCTGAACATTGTCAAACATTCACCCCCAGTACAGAGATTTGGGCCTAAATCCATTGTTGTTTTCCTCACCATGCCATTTCAGTTTGTAAACTGGTGATAGTACCCCGTTCCTCCTGATCATTGTAATGAACCAAATAAAGTGATGTTGATGGGCTCAGTAACCCACCTGTCCTTCTTGTTGGTTCACAGAGTCAGCTTGTACCACTGGCGTTATTCCACAGACTGTGCAATGAAGTGGCCTGTTTTCAGATGGCGGCCTGCTCTAGGCAACGCAATATTCGGGTGCTACGGGACCGATGTAATTGCACTGGGTGCTTTCACCAACAAAGTAAATAGAAACTTCTCAATTTTATGCTACAGTTCCCCTCAGTGTATTGCAGGACCAATGCCAGAGGTGGTATCATTTAATAGCTTACATCAAAGTACTCCCTCCAAATAGTGGGATAGAGCTTGCCCGGTATTTCGAAATATACAGAACAAAGACTCAATAATGACAGGAGTAATGTTCTGTTTCTTGGCCCCTGGATTCTGGGAGACCAAGAGGAACTAGGAAGGTGGTCACCTCTCTTTTGATTGATTTGTGTCAACACGCATACCATATACCAGCCTGGAGACACTGCCTTGTTTACTCATAGCTTGAAATACTGTGCATCACAAACAATTATTATTACTGACACACTATGAACAAGCATTTACAATGCAACGGTTTTGCCTTTGGAAAAGTCAGAGGTATTGGCATTGTAAATGACAATTTTTTTATTTATGTGTTCGTTTTCAAAACCCATAAATAAATGGCATTGTCATTTACAATGCCAATAGCTTAATCTCTCGCAAATGCCACACACACCCACAGAGAGCCCCTCCACACAGAGCCCCCCCCACACAGAGCCCCCCCCACACACACAGCCCCCCCCCACACACAGAGCCCCCCACACACACACCCACACAGAGCCCCACACACACACACCCACACAGAGCCCTCACACACACTGCGAGCCCCCCACACACCCAGACTGAGCCCTCCACACAACCACACAGACCCCCCACACACCCACACAGAGCCCCCCCACACACCCACACAGAGCCCTCCACACACCCACACAGAGCCCCTCCACACACCCACATAGAGCCCCTCCACACACCCACACAGAGCCCCCCCCACACCCACACAGAGCCCTCCACACACCCACACAGAGTCCTCCACACACTGCGAGCCCCCCTGTGCAAGTTATACACTGTTTTTAGAGATGAACCGACCGCATAGGTAACCAACAGGTGTAAAAAGGACTTCAAAGGTGACAGACTGGGGAGAGAGATGATGATGTAGGAGTGAGAGAGAGAGGGATGGTGCAGATAAAAGATGAGTGTGAAAAGGGTTGTACACAGCATGAAGTCTGAGAGGGAGTGTGTAGATAATGGGTAGGTTTGGGTGGGAGAAGCTCTTTGTGTAACATCAGGTGTACAAGGGATTGTACAGGCAACAAACAAGTGTGAAAGGGGCTGCAAACATGGTGAGGGGTGCATGGGAGAATGAAAGTCACATATGGCGAAGAAACGTGTACCCCCCCCCCCTTTGTGGTGCTCTAGGCTCTTGGAGAAGAGGGAGAGTTTGAATGTCATCCTCTGTTGTACAACCATCCAATAGCGTGAGGTCAGATCTGCAGATTGGTGACGCGTCCCAGCACTTGTGAGGCAGCAGTTACACGCATGTAGGTTTGTGTGCATGGATATATCCACAAATATCCACAAACAGGAGAGCACTGCACACACAAGGAAGTGAACATTGAACACGGATGTAAATGTGTCGCCTCATATCTCCACGGCATAAACCCCTGTGGGCAGCACAGGGAAGCAGAGAGCACAGCGGCTCCGTGGAAAAGCATATACGTGACTGTGGTCTGTTTGTGGTGTGTACATGTAGCGTGACTAGCGTCTGCCCAAAAGGATGTGGCTGAAAGATCCGTACACGGGTACTGCGCGGGGGGAGGGAGGGGGGAGGCGGTTCACTAGCCCCACTGCACTCCTTCCTTGACTACTACACATGCCTATCTTCAGGAACACATTACTTACATGTAAGAGTAGTTTTGTACAAAACCTGATGTAGATTCGCGTGCACAGTACACGTGAATTTATCTGCAGGGCCACTGGAATTATGTGGCAGGGGAGCACCAAAATATGTGGCCGGGTTCACTAAATTATGCGCCAAGGAAAGGCAAATATCCGGTGGCTTGTCTGTATGCTAGGGGTTGCGCTACAAATCTCTCAGATACATATTGTTTCCAAAGTCCAGGTTTAGCTTAAACCATTCACAAATAATATATATATTTCGATGAGAAAAACCATCCCTTCGCTGTACCAGCCCCCTTTATTATTACACCGCCAGCCTGTCTTTTGTTATCCCGCAGAAACCCTTCCATTGTCGGAAAATGCGCACCTTATGTGTTGGTTTTTAAGGTAACACGCAGTTAAACATCCGTGACAGCAGGGGCTTCGCGAGCTGCCGCAGAGAACATACAGAACAGTACACATTTGTATATACAAGGCATTTTATTATTTCAATGTCATATGAAAGAATTACATAAATCTACAAGCAACCATTCATATAAATAATATTTTAACCGTTGGAGAAAATGTATGCAAAGCTATTGATTGTTTAAAAGGTGTGTGCGCGCGCGTGTGCGTACACTGTGTGCTCACTGCGTGTTCTTCCATAGGGCAGTACACATCCTGTCCATTTACACACCTAGATTTATTTTAAAGAGAGCCCCCTTTCACTGCAATAACTCTGTGCGCACAATGAGACAGGCGTGAATCGGTTCGTATGAACAGTCGGAGCAGAAACCATAGGTAAATGTTGACCGTCTGTGATGATTTAATGCACATCTGCGTGCCTTTAAGAACGCCTATACCTTCTCAGCCGCCAAATGTGCTCAACTTGAACTTACTCCTCCGAGAGCTTTAACAACATTGTAAACAAATGCGATTATTTAAAATTCGGATAAGTACCATAAAAATAGTAATAAATCGAGGGTCGCGTTCTGTGGATATTCCTACTGCATAAGCGCAAAAACATTGATTTACTTTCTTTCTTTGTTAAGTTTTATTAATTTCTCTCTTAAATGAACCTGCGGCCGCTCAGGGCTCCGAACATACCTTTTCAGCTTCTCGACGTGAAGGCGTCAGGGCAGGGGCCGGCTCAACTGTGTGTGCACTCGGCGCTTTTTGTGGCCGCCACAATGCTGCGCATAATGCCCGAAAATCCATCTTTAATATCTCAACGTGTGGGTAGTGAGGCTGGAGGGGGGCAGGAACGGCACACGGTCAGCGGGAGGGGGGGGCGGGAACGGCACACGGTCAGTGGGAGGGGGCGGGAACGGCACACGGTCGGCAGGAACGGGCACTCACCTGGACTTCCTCCGGCGGCGGGCGGCCGCAGAATGAACAAAATAAACATGGACATGACAAAACAATAAACACCGCCCACCGCCGCATGACGATTTCGAAAGGGGCGGAAAGCCTAAAATTTGCAGGAACGCCCCCGAATCTGCTCTCAGGATGACGAGCAGATGTCTGTTCCAATGGCTAGCCTCCATTTATGGAGCTAGCCAATGGAAACAGAGGCGGGGACCAAAGCCACTCTACTCTTCTCATAAGGTTTTCCCTGCAGCTGCGCAGTGCGCAGCTCGCTAGTCAAAACCTAAAAAGGATCTGGTTTCCCACACTGATGTCTGGGAAACCTGTTGGCGAAACACAACCTTCCTATCATTGAATGTCGAATGTGTGAATCATAAGCTATATCTTTGAAATACTCATGTGAACAATTTCCAATTTTGATATGAATTTAATAATCGAATGTGTATACAATTCGGAATTCGAAATCCAGATGAACTAGAAATGACCTTGACGCAGCCCAACAGCTATAACAAAGTTTTTCTGAGGAAGGCTTTTGGTGAAACAAGTACTGGCATTTGGAATTTCAAGAATTAAGTATTCCTAAAAAGTGGAATGGATTACTAGGCACACTATCACTTTTGTTTCTTTTCACTTTGGAATGGAAGTATTCGCACTTGAGTTTGAATGCTACAAAATTGATACAACTATTTCTAGATATTCTGTCCTTTTAATAAAAAGAAGAAGAGACACAAAGTAGTATAGATGTACAATTAGATAACAAGAATTAAAGAAAAATTGTCCCCGGGGCAGAGGACAATCAATTATTGGGAGCACCTGGAGTGCGCCAGTACAATACCACAAGCGACCCATATTAAACCCAAATGTTCTCTTGGTAATTGGCTTGTTTAGTATTAGGTCGAGGGTATGCTGCTGTGAACACAGTGGTACCCATTAGCACCAGCCTAATACCGGAATACAGCAATCAGCAATGTCCAATCTGCTTTGAACATCCTTTTCTTCCACAGACTGAAGAGCTAAGAATTGCAGGTGATTCTACTTATGCTGTTTCCTCTTCAGTGGGTGGGCACAAGGCATCTGCTTTATGTGAATAAATCTAGGTCTACAAGTTATTTCATGTAGAAATCTAGAGAAGAAAAAAAGGGCCACCAGGCATTTCTAGTTGTCAATTCATATTCTCGAAGTCTTTCATTATTTATTCAGAGAAGATGGCAATCTAATTTCTTACTGAAAAGATAGGATAAAATGTTGTTTTTCTTTAAGTTTGCTTAAGCCAGCCCCAATTTGAGTTATTTGCAACTCTCTCATTAATTCCAAATCATTCCTTCTTCTTAAGATTCACCCCTTCGTTCCTACATGTCTAGTGTATATAATGGATCCAAATCTGCAATGGCTACAATCTATGTTTTCTGGGTTCATTCATATTATGTTCGACGAGTTTCTTATCCCAGTTGCATAGTATCCATGAATTTCAGATTCCTTATACATTTACGTGCATCTGTGTCATGCTGTAAAGTGATTTGGATTTTTTGATTAATGTTACAGCAAACTTGAGAGCTTGAATGAGGAATGCATTCTGTGCAGTAATTTGGATATTTGGCTCAGAGTAAATTCTACTAAAGGGTGTGATTGGGTGGTATTACCTTCACAGCAAAACTGGCATGAAATAATGAGCGTCTTTTCTCTCATGACTCGTGCCAGCCATAAAAATGAAATAAAATTGACATTAAGCATTTTAAAATTATCCGCAGACTCATCTGGTATTTACCTATCACCTAATTTGCACAGAATAATAATCAAGGCTAATGAACAGAACCGATCATTAAACTGAGCACTAAAACAAAACATAGTTTATGTGAGCTGTAATTCCCAGACACCCTGAGAACTTGAGGATAAATTCACTGAAATAATCAAAGGTTGCAGGGACGTTGCAGTTAGGTGTAATTAAATAAAAACTAACATTTAAAAAACAGTATAAAATACAGAAATTTACCAGTTATTGTTTACTTAGCTAATTGTAACGTGTGCACACCATGCTCTGCTTATTGCCTCACAGATTATATCACTCATGACATTTTCAATGACGTCACTGATAACATCGCTAATGACATAATAGATAACAACACCGGGCATGGTGGGGGCACAAGTTCTAGCTAGCTCAGTAAACTACAACTGGTGAATTTCAAGGCTTTTTTTAGTTTAAAATGTCCCATTTTATATGACATTTCACCTAACTATAATGCCACATCAAACGTAATTTTGTTCAGCAGAGACATATATATATGAGTAATTGCCCCAGGCAGAAAGCTTATTGTAAGGGAGTGTGGCTTTAATACAGGAGACAGTGTTTACAACGCTGTCAGTACAACACACGTTGGTAACAACGCGGACGTTACATCGTCTGCGTTGTTTCCATGCATGGCATTACATTGCAAGTCATTTCAATGACTTGCGCTAGACTGCGTGCAATACCAGGGAATGTGTTGGGTTTTAAGTCCAACACATTCCCTGCTGTTGCGCTAACTGGAGTAGGAATAGTAATTTATAATATTCCTAAGTCCAGCGCGCCATCTAGTGCAAGTCGTAGAAACGACTTGCATGGTAATGCCATGCGTGGTAACAATGCGGACGATGTAACGCCTGCCTTGTTACCTACCGCAATGTAATATGTGGCATTGTAACGTCACATATTTCTTTGATAAGTGCTATAGGCCTTTTTCTGTGCACAGCTTAGGTTGGTAGAAGGGCCTTGCCTGCGGCCAGTCCCAATGTCCACCCCCCTGCAGGCTGCATGCCATGAGTGATGAAATATGTGAGGTCATAAGCAGTGCAATGAATTCCTAATTTGTTTTTAAATTCTATGTCCTAACTATAACGTTCCTGTAACCTTTGTTTTTTTCAGTGAATTTCTAAGGTGTTTTAAATGCTAAATCCTCATTATAATGTCCCTGTAACCTTTGGCTTTTTCAGTGAATTTCTAAGGTTTTTCAAAGTCTATTTCCCAACTGTAACGTCCATGTAACCTAAGATTTTTTTTATTGATTTCTTAATGTTTTTAAATTGTATTTTCGATCTAAAATGGCTCGATAAGAGGCATTTTTTAAAACTTGTATTTTCTTCAGTGGATTAATGAGCATTGTTTTTTTCTTTACATTTTTTATATTTGCGATGATGTTGCGATCCCCATGGACACGTTGCAAAAATGAAAACAAAAGCAGACATTCAATGACCACAACACATTTAAATGAATGTGTAAAAAATCCATTCTGAACATTGCCCTACAGACATTAATTATACATACTTCTTTTAAAGCACGTTTAAACTCATATTTTCTTACTGTTTCTTTAAAAACCATCTTTCAGACCTATTTTCTGTTTTTGCGGTTGTTCAGGACATCGCAATGACATAGTTAAGCGCGACAAACGCTCCTTTTCAATAAAGTGAAAACACATATATGCACACATACTACACTATTTTACACACTACAGGTTTATTACTGTACACTTCAAACTCATGTTTTTCTAGTGTATTTCTAGAACAACTATCTCTAAAATCTATTTTCTGATTTCGCTGTGAGACCGGAGAACGCAATGACGTTAGTCATCGTGATTGTCGCGGGTACATTGCAAAAGCAAGAATTCAATAGTTATCAGCACATAAAAATTTATAACTATATAATTAATTCTGACCATCACGGTAGATAACTCACTATATAAATAAATCTATAAAAACATTTATCAATATCTCTATAGCAGTGCACACTAATGATTCATTGATATTTTTTTCCTCAATATTCACGGCGACGTTGATAGTTGCGATGTCCACGGAATTGTACACGGGGGCCACCCTGGCAGTTGCGTTGTCTTTGTGACTATCATGCACTATTGAAAAAATCAATTTTGGACACATAACGTCTGTCACTAACACATCCGTTTCTCAACCATGGGGTCAGAGTATCTCCACCCTTACCCCTTATGTGGGCTTTCACACAGATTTTCAGCCCCAGAACCGTGCCTGATAGATAAAATGTGGCTGCAACGTTCCTATTCAGGTTGCGTCCAGCCAAACAGAGCATTCCTGTTGGCGCGTGCATTCGCGATTAATCACGAAACCACTGCGAAATATCCGTGGCCAGAGATATCACTATAAATTTTAAATTACATTTTTCAAACATACTGAACAGATTTACATCAAATAAGAAAATGGCACTTCCTTGAACCACCATCTACCTCCCTGCCAAATTTGGTATAAGTCCGGTCAGCGGTTTGGGCTGTAGAGGTGGCTAAAGATTCCAATGGCAATTAACATTAAAAAGCAACCTTATTTCGCGCCCCAAATTATTGGACCCCACTGCATAGACCACCCCCAAACTTTCCCAGTCAACAGTACCCACTGTGACACTTTTTGGGCAAAATTTCATACAGATTGGTCAAACTACGCCAAAGTAATAGCCAAGTCAAAAAAATGTTTTCCTATGGAAACTTGGTCCTAACTACCTAACTATAACCACCTGCTGTCGAATGCCAGTAGGTAAAATATTTTTTTTATATATATATATATATATGTATCCCAAGGTGCTCTGCAAAAAAGGCGAAAGGAATCAATTACGGGGAAATGCTGCTTCCAAAATTCAATTAAAAGAATGGTTTTACCTACCTGCTGTCGAGTGCGTCCTTGCTGCAGAGCACCTTGGGATACATATATATATATATATATATATATATATATATATATATATATATATATATATATATATATATATATATATATATATATATATATATATATATATATATTCCAGCTCTGTTGCACCAAAATCCAGGTCACTCGCAGGCGGGTGCCTCTCGTGGTGGCGCCCCACGTGAGTAAATTGCAGCTCCGTTTTCTCTCGGAATTCTCAGAAAGAAATTGCGGCACTCGCAGGGAAAGTGTTCGATATGTTTTTAATCAAAACCACTCAGCAGACAAACGCGTTTCGGCTTTCCTTCGTCAGTGTCTACCATTGACACGGAAGGAAGCGAGTTTAAAAGCTCTTCATCGCATTTTGCATGTACATAGAAAGAGGACTGACGTTTACCCCCGTGAGAAACAATATTGCATAGTGAATTACTTTTTACTTTAACATTCAAAAAAACACATTCGAAAAAGGCGCTGTGAAATACATTTCAACCAATAATTTCGGGTGCTTTACATTTCCTATTTCCGAAATTAGTTACATTCTGTGTAAAGTTTATTTGCCTTTCGTGTGTGGTGTGAGTTATTCAGCCGTGGATCGGCATTGCTCACTGGGTGTAATAAATTTCCTGAAAGTTAATTACAGAGTTTATGCTTTGCCTAAGTGGGAAGCTAATTCCTCATTCCTGTTTAATCCCAAAGGGGCCTTTGTCTGGAGGTCTATTATGTAGCGGGATTCAAGCCTTCTTAATTTCCGCAACCTGTCTCCACCCCTTGGATCCACTGGTATGTGATCTAGCGCAAAAAATTGCAACAGTTCCCTATTGCTGTTGTGCCTAAGGGCAAAATGTTTTGCTACGGGATAGTTGAAATCCATATTCATGATAGCACGTTGGTGCTCCAATACACGTGACTTGATGTTTTTTACTGTGCTGCCTATGTATTTCAGTCCACATGGGCATAATAGGCAGTAAACAACATGGGTGGTGTTACAAGTGAGAAACTTGGATATTTTCTTGCTATGCCCTGACCCTGGTATTTCGTATGTTGTTCTCTTCTTGCTCCTCTCGCAGGCTTTGCATTTGCCGCAAGGATAGAATCCTGGCATGTCTCTGATTCTGCCTGTCGTTGTGATTCTGTCTGGCAGGTGACTATGTACAATTTTATCCCTGATAGATCTTCCTTTTCTAAAGGTGATTAAGGGAAAAGCTGGAATCTCTTTTCCAATGACCTGATCCGTTTTTAGGATGTGCCAGCTCCTCTTTAGGATGGTTCTCAGATGATTTCTGAAAAGAGTGGAAAGAATCCCTAGAGACCAACTTCTAAAGGAACAAATCAAGAAATCAGAACCAAATCTAAATGAAGGAAAATTTAGACTGATAACCACCTTCTCAGAAGATTCAAATCATCTGAGAACCATCCTAAAGAGGAGCTGGCACATCCTAAAAACGGATCAGGTCATTGGAAAAGAGATTCCAGCTTTTCCCTTAATCACCTTTAGAAAAGGAAGATCTATCAGGGATAAAATTGTACATAGTCACCTGCCAGACAGAATCACAACGACAGGCAGAATCAGAGACATGCCAGGATTCTATCCTTGCGGCAAATGCAAAGCCTGCGAGAGGAGCAAGAAGAGAACAACATACGAAATACCAGGGTCAGGGCATAGCAAGAAAATATCCAAGTTTCTCACTTGTAACACCACCCATGTTGTTTACTGCCTATTATGCCCATGTGGACTGAAATACATAGGCAGCACAGTAAAAAACGTCAAGTTACGTGTATTGGAGCACCAACGTGCTATCATGAATAAGGATTTCAACTATCCCGTAGCAAAACATTTTGCCCTTAGGCACAACAGCAATAGGGAACTGTTGCAATTTTTTGCGCTAGATCACATACCAGTGGATCCAAGGGGTGGAGACAGGTTGCGGAAATTAAGAAGGCTTGAATCCCGCTACATAATAGACCTCCAGACAAAGGCCCCTTTGGGATTAAACAGGAATGAGGAATTAGCTTCCCACTTAGGCAAAGCATAAACTCTGTAATTAACTTTCAGGAAATTTATTACACCCCGTGAGCAATGCCGATCCACGGCTGAATAACTCACACCACACACGAAAGGCAAATAAACTTTACACAGAATGTAACTAATTTCGGAAATAGGAAATGTAAAGCACCCGAAATTATTGGTTGAAATGTATTTCACAGCGCCTTTTTCGAATGTGTTTTTTTGAATGTTAAAGTAAAAAGTAATTCACTATGCAATATTGTTTCTCACGGGGGTAAACGTCAGTCCTCTTTCTATGTACATGCAAAATGCGATGAAGAGCTTTTAAACTCGCTTCCTTCCGTGTCAAAGGTAGACACTGACGAAGGAAAACCGAAACGCGTTTGTCTGCTGAGTGGTTTTGATTAAGAACATATCGAACACTTTCCCTGCGAGTGCCGCAATTTCTTTCTGAGAATTCCGAGAGAAAACGGAGCTGCAATATATATATATATATATATATATATATATAATTCACGTTCTCCAACCCTCCATGCAGCAAGGACTTGGACTTCACAGCACCATGAAGAAGTGTCTGAGCAGGTAGTTTCTTTCTTTTTCAAATGTTTATTCAACCACCATTTGTGCAGAAAACATGGACAGTCTAGGTGTTTCGGTGCTGTGCCTTCAACTGGAATATATATAGGTGAAAGTCTGCATTCATCCAGCATGCATCGGGGGTGCTATTTTATCGATTTTTTAGCTTTGTTGGAATAAACCTCATAGCATATACTATCTCCTATATATATATATATATATATAATATATAACCAAGCTGGCGGCCCCCATTCACTTGAATTCACCAATCTTCTATCTAACTTTAACCTTAAACAACATATTTCCACACCTACTCACAATAAAGGCCATATACTGGACCATTTATGGACAACAACTCCGATCATCTCCGCATTACAGGTAGCCCCGTGTATATGGTCCGATCACTGTCTAGTTAAATTTCACCTCACTCTGACTATCAGGAATAAATCCCCCCTGGTCGAGGGTGGGTCGGCTAGATCTTGGAAATCCATTGATCTATCTGAATTTAATAACTTTCTGGCCGGATCGATACCCAATCCGGACCAGAACGTGGACCTATTGGACACTCAGATCTCCGGCTGGTTAAAAACAGCAAGTGATCAGTTTGCCCCTGTCAAAAAAATCTAAATAAACCGGAAGGCAGATGCCCATAAATGGTTCTCCCCCGAACTAAAGGAGATGAAACTATTACTCCGCCAAAAGGAAAGGAGATGGAGAGCTCGCTATGACCCTGGAGACAAACTCCTTTATAAATCAGAGCAGGCAAAATATAACATAGCAATTAAATCAGCCAAGAGAGATTACTTTTCCTCCAAGATCCTAACGTCCACAAACAAATCAAGAGAGATCTTCTCAATAGTGGATGAACTATCCAACCCTGATAGAGTGACATCTAAACCTACCCTTACACAGGAATTATGTGATAAATTAAATACATTTTTCATAGAAAAGATCATTACAATCAAAGCCAGTATTGTTTGCTCTTCATCAGCCGCGATCCCATCTGATTCCTTCACGAACAATCGTACCCTGGATAGTTTTCCAACGATCGATCACAAATCTCTTATCTCCTTGATGTCTAAGGTTAAATCGGGTTCTCCCAGAGACTGCTGTCCCCCTCATATATTGAGGGAAGGCTTCTCCACCATCCCCCAACCTGCTCTCTCCTTATTAAACTTATCACTCACCCAAGGCTGCGTCCCTAAATCATTCAAGGACGCTACAGTGGTCCCTCTGATCAAAAAGGTTGGTAGCGATTCAGCTGACCCGTCCAATTATCGCCCCATCTCCTTGCTCCCATTTCTAGCCAAGGTCTTGGAGGCACATGTCGCTAAATCCATGTCCACCTTCATAGAAGAGTCTGGACACTTGGACCCCCACCAAGCAGGCTTCCGTCCAGGTCATTCGACTGAGATGGTTATCTTGGCAGTGTTGGATGAGATTCGAAGGGAGGCTGACATTGGAACCCCCCAGGCCTTAGTCCTCTTAGATCTGTCAGCCGCGTTCGACATGGTGGACCACAAGATCTTGGTGGACCGTGTCGGACGGGCAGGCCTGCAGGGCAGGGCCTTGAGATGGGTTACCTCATTTCTGGAAGATCGCTCACAGGCGGTTCGCCTGGCTAACTTCACAGCTTCTGAGTTAAGTACCACATGTGGGGTCCCCCAGGGTTCTTCCCTGTCCCCACACCTGTTCAACATCTATCTACTCCCCTTGATCAAAGCCTTAAAACAGAGGAAAGTAAAAACATTCAATTATGCAGATGATCTGCAGCTCTCCTTTACAATAGATAATTCTATCGAATCTATAACCAACTTTCAGGACACTATGGTGTTCATCCGTCATTGGATGGATCATAACCATTTGAAGCTAAACCCTGGAAAGACGGAGGTACTGCTAATAGGAGACAGTCGCATCTCTTGGGGCCCTCATTATTGGCCGGCCGAACTGGGGCCCTTTCCTAAACCCTCCTCCTCTGTAAAAAGTTTAGGAGTGATTATTGATGGAGACCTGTCCCTTAACACCCAGGTGGGAGCAGTTGTTTCTAAATGTTTCTTCCAACTACGTAAAATCCAGAAGATACATCACCTGCTCACCCAGGCAGCACTGATACAAGCTGTGATTGGCCTAGTCCTGTCGCATTTAGATTATGCAAATTCAATCTATCTAGGCCTTCCCTCTTTTCAGATCAAGAGACTCCAGCTTGTGCAGAACCAGGCGGCACGTTTGATATATCAACATCCTAAGTGGCAATCGGCCAGACCTCAGATAAAAAAGCTTCACTGGCTCCCACTTCTCCAACGTGCCACCTTCAAACCCGCCTGTCTCACATACAAGTCCCTAAACTGTCACAGTCCTATGTTTATTAACAGCTTAATCGTGAGATATATCCCTTCCCGTGACCTCCGCTCTAAACATCAAAACTTGCTGGTCAGCACAAAGTTTAAACGCAAACGGCATGGTGGAAGCTGTTTTGGCTACCTGGCGCCACAACTTTGGAACTCACTCCCATTGGAGATCCGGTCCTGTCCCCATCTGCTCCAATTCAGAAAGCAGCTTAAGACATGGCTGTTTACACAGGCACATGAGTAATTCTCTCCCACTGCTACCATTTCAGATCAGGCTACTCAGTACAGTCTCAACAGCGCCATGAAACCTTGGTCAAAGTGCGCTTTATAAATTGGTTAAACATAAACAAACATAAACACATCTGTTTTTACTAATCTTGTTTTTAATTACAGTATTGTTAAAAATATTAATAATTTAACAATAAATTGTACTGCTTATCTAATTGATAGAAATTCCTGTGTGTGGTTGGTCGTGTGAGTTTGTTTGGGCAGGAGTTGGTCTAGTTAGAAGCTGCGGACGCCAACGTGATTATGTGAGGAAACTATTGTAAAAAGACATTGGTATAAGTGGAAGCTGTTGCTACAGCAGTAGACGCAGGTGTAGTCAGAAGCCATTCTGCCAAGACATCTCATCCCACCTTTAAATAGGCCATTTCTCATCTTTACTTATGTTATTAATAAGGCTATAGCACCAATGAGATCATCTATATAAATCACACGTTGTGCAAAACGCTTCTATTGCTTTTAAGTGCAGTTCAGACGGTCCATTTTTTCTCCATTTGTGATTGATGGCTGAAATGTGTCGAGAATTATCTGAGAGGTGCGTGCCTCGCCTCCGGGCAGTGCATCAGGAAAGGCCTTCCCATGATGGGAATTTAGAGGCCTCTGGAAGGATGTTTGAGTGACGGCTCCTGGTGCTGCTGTGCTCGGTTTCCCGCGGTGAATACTTAAGTTTAGAGGGGAGTTTGTCTCGGAAGCGATTTGCTTCTCGCCACAAAAGGGAAATGTTGACTGGATTGTAGTGCAGTTTACCACTGAGTGCATCGTGATCTAACAGTGAAAAGCTTAAATTCGTATTGTACGCCTCCGCCCTCCCTTTATATATTTTTGAGGACGTATGTTTCAGGTAAAAAGCTTACAGGGCTGAGGTAGTATCAGTTATTACTGCCTAGATGCATCAAGGGTTTTTGCATTCGCAAACGGTGCGAATCGCAAAATTAGGCCGTTTGCGAATGCAAATCCCGTTTTTAGGATGCATGAAACATTTTGCTATTTTCGCAAATTAAGAAATTGCCATTTTTTTGCGATTTCTGAAATTGCGATTGCATTTAAGAAATCGCAATTTTGCGATTTCTTAAATGCAATGCATGATTACTTTACAATTGCGAATTCTCAATTTGGAAGGGGTAAATTAGCATGAAGTTCAACTTCATGCTAATTTACAGAACACTTTCAAACATGCACTAGTTGCATATTTGAAAGTTTTAATTTACACACACACACATGTCCTTGGGTCATGTGTGTGTGTAAATTGCACTTACATTTTAATTTCAGGGGTGCAGGGAGGGGTTCTTTGAACCCCCCCTGAACCCTTGAAATTGCATTCACATTTTGCGAATCGCAAATTGAAATTCGCAAAATGTGAATGCCTTCCCATTGATTCCTATGGGCCTTTTGGTCCATAGGAATCAATGGGAAGGGTTTTCCTTATTTGCGATTCGCAAATGGTGAATCGCAATTAAGGAAAATTACCGAATCGCAAAATATTTTGCGATTTTTTGATGCATAGCATTTTGCGATTTCTTAATTGCCAATCCTTAATTTTCGCAATTAAGAAATCGCAAAATGTTACAATGATGCATCTAGGGGTACATGTATATTGAGCAGGGGAAGATGAATGAATGAGTGCATTTGTAAAGCAGGGGCATCTTGGCGCTAGCGGAAAGACTTGGAACTCTGAGGTGGAAAAACTTAGCGAGCGCATTGGAAAAACGGGATCAAATGAGAGATAACACAGTCTGCTCTGGGGCAGCAAAGATCCAAGTAGCACAAGATCAACGGTGCTACTTGTACTGGAGGGGCCAGTATATGTATTGTTGAAGGGATTTTTTAACATCCGCTAATTTGGTGGGATTTGTCACTGTATAACCACCCACAGCATTCTGGAGCCTTCCTCTTTTAAGCTCTGAAGACTTATAAACTTTCTTTTCACCCAAACACCTTCCTTCATCAGGGCTGGGCCGAGAACAAAAAGCAGCCCCGGCAAAAATGCTCAAGCGAGCCCCACCTCACTAATTCCCAAATCTCCATCTTTCCATCCATCCATTTTCTGTCTCTCTTCTCCCACTCTCTCTGATTTTACCCCATCCTCTTCTCTGTGCCTTCTACCGTGCGTGCTGCAATAAAGTGGCAGCGGGCTTCATTTAGAGTTTGGCGGACGGAGAATCTCCTGTCAAAATAGTGGAGTACTTTCCAACCACCATGCTAAGGGGGCTCCGTCTTCCAAATAGAGATGTCCACTGGCCCAGAGGACGTCTCTTCAATTCGCAGGAACCGCTGTTACGGTGACGGTTCCTATTAATGCAATGAAATTTTGACGGACCGAGCTGTATGGCAAACCTATAATAATTTTTTTGTTATTTTCTTATTTATTTCCAAAAGCAAGATCCCAAACCAGGATTTTCTGTTTGAAAATAATAAAAATATTGACCTCCCTCAACCTGGGAGATTTTTCCCATGATTTAGGGGGTAATTTACCCGTGGGGGACCCTTACCGCCAGAGAAAATCGGCTATTTGAAAGCCCACTCCAAATCGGGCAGGCGGTCAAATAACCAAACCTCAGACCGCCCTTACTCTCTCGGGCCATCACATGTGTATGTCAGCAGCGGAGACTGAGTAGTCTCTGCCACAGACATGCTTCAGTTTCACTCGATTTTAAAGGAGGGGGCGGAACTTCTGTTTCACAGAGAGGGTACTACATTGCCTTTCGGACGGAGTCCTTCGCCACCAAACTCTAAATCTGAGTCAGGTACACCAGCAACAGCCTGGGGGTTTTAAAAACGTATCCACTAATTCCTCCAGCCCTCCAGGGAAATGAAGCCAGTCTGTCGTGTGCCACAATAATATTTCGGAGTCTCTCAAAATCAAAGCGTCAATCACACAAACCTGATCCTCATTCTTTGTACTACCATGCAAATGAATATTCGGTTGAAACATTTTCCAAAACAATCTTTGTATCTACTGCACTCCTTAAATATGCCTCTATTAATTATATCTCTTTATCCTTTGTCTTGATTTTTTATGTTAACAAATAACTTACATCTAACAGGAGGAATCATGCAGTATAATGTTTGCCCCTTGTCTAATAAAATTCCGCTTTCATATCTTTAAAAATTATCTTTTTATATCCAAACAACGGGCTAGCATTATGCAAGTTCAAAGCTCTTTTGGATTGAGTGTAGCTGCATGTTCCACTGCTTTAAAGTACACGTTTGTCAAAGTACTAATATTGCTCTATCAAGCGAATGCACTGTCAACGCAGATGCAGCTACATGTGTCTCTATCATTACATATTACATCCACTGTGCCAAAGTTGATGAGCACACACCTACATAACATCTTTAATATGGAATTATCACCTACTCCACCCCAGGAGGAGGCACCTCCAGCTTTCTGCTCACATATTCTACACAAAAGGCGGTATCGTTTGGTTAGAAATGGGTGGCGTAAAGGCTAATGAGGACAAAAAAAATAAAAATAAAAAAATAAATAAAAATAAAAAAGGGGGTGGTAATGGATGGAGCATCTGAACCAATCAAACACTCACACCCAGTCAAAATATCTGGGTTTAATCCATCACCGTTCTTTAGCCCACTCTGCCACCCCAGTTCAGACATGGCTATATGCAAATCAGTCTGACCCTGTGCCTCTTGGGAACAGTTCAGCCCGAACTACCAAGCCATGCCTTCCCTGGACCGGAAACAAGCTTCCGAGGACCGGTTTCTGGCATTCCAGCCGTCTTCAGCCCGGCTTGCTTGAATCCAGTGGCAAAGTGAGCAAGGGACTCACGTCTGAGCATACCCTGCCACACTTATGGCGGTCAAAAGCGGTACAAAAGGGGGTGGTAATGGACGGAGCATCTGAACCAATCAAACATTCATACCCAGTCAAAAGATCTGGGTTTAATCCATCACCGTTCTTTAGCCCACTCTGCCACCCCAGTTCAGACATGGCTAGTGTGGCAGGGTATGCTCAGACGTGAGTCCCTTGCTCACTTTGCCACTTGATTCAAGCAAGCCGGGCTGAAGACGGCTGGAATGCCAGAAACCGGTCCTCAGATGCTTGTTTCTGGTCCAGGGAAGGCATGGCTTGACAGTTCGGGCTGGACTGTTCCCATGAGGCACAGGGTCAGACTGATTTGCATATAGCCATGTCTGAACTGGGGTGGCAGAGTGGGCTAAAGAACGGTGATGGATTAAACCCAGATCCTTTGACTGGGTGTGAGTGTTTGATTGGTTCAGATGCTCCGTCCATTACCACCCCCCTTTTGCACCGCATTTGGCCGCCATAAGTGTGGCAGGGTATGCTCAGACGTGAGTCCCTTGCTCACTTTGCCACTGGATTCAAGCAAGCTGGCTAAAGACGGCTGGAATGCCAGAAACCGGTCCTCGGAAGCTTGTCTCCGGTCCAGGGAAGGCATGGCTTGGCAGTTCGGGCTGGACTGTTCCCATGAGGCACAGGGTCAGACTGATTTGCATATAGCCATGTCTGAACTGGGGTGGCAGAGTGGGCTAAAGAACGGTGATGGATTAAACCCAGATTCTTTGACTGGGTGTGAGTGTTTGATTGGTTCAGATGCTCCGTCCATTACCACCCCCCTTTTGTACCATATATCTACACAACAACAGAGACGTGTCGTATTTTGGATAAAAAAAATCGAAAAAGTCCTAAAATGTGCACTTCATGGTATCCGGTGTGGAAAACCTTTAACTTCCACTGCTTGTACATCTGGGTCCCTCCAAAAGAGATCAACCAAAGCAAGGCCGCAAATCTAACTGGTATTTACAAACTGTTGAATATATTATTTGTAGATCATCCATTAAGCAATCCAACAACTTTATTCACATCCAATAATGTTGAATATCTAGTTTTCTGTGGTCTCTGGATCCAAACTCTCTTCATAGCTATGTGCAAAAGAAGATCTACCTGTTGCTCCAACTATGGCTCTACCTTCCTTCAACGTATTACCTACCGAAATTGGAGACCTGTAGCAAATATTAGACCTGCAATGTATTCCTTTAGCAAACTAACTAGACAAATCATTGCTACCATCAGACTAGATGCCTTGAAGGAATCCAAAGTCCTTTCCATGCAGCAATGTAACAATGTACTCCAAGCCCCTCAAAACCTCTTTCTTGTTACAGGTGCTTATGACTCTCTAAGAAGGGATTAAGCCTCCTCTGAGAGCTTTTCAAACTCTTCAGTTTCCAGTGTACCCTCAAAATAAGGACCCCGCAATACGTAAATGATGTTCATCACTATCAAGACTCAGCAAAAGGCCTGACGTTGCTGGGTGAAGAAATGGTTCAATAGTGCAAGGATCCATCATTCTTAGAGACCAGGACCCACCCAGTGGCGTCCTCACCATCAACTGAATCTTGACTTGCGTACAAAGTGCAAAATTCTCTGCAACAATATGAATGGAGGAAACTTGTATGCTCTGTGCTGACTTCAATTTTGTAATAAATCAGAAGTTGGGAGCTTGGCACTTTGATGCTAAAATATTCACAGAAAGATCTAACTTGAAAGGATATCAATGGCTCCGGACCCCTGCAAAATATTTCAGATTCCGCTGCCAATCGATGACATGCTTTACATTACTTGAATGTGAAACTGCTACCTGATTGTGAAGACTTAATATTTTTCCCTCTGGTCTCCAGACAGCGATGTCACAACTCCTTTGTGAATTCTGACCATTGCATTGACCTGTTACCACCCAAACAATGGATGTAACAAACTGCGGACACATTCTCCCTGCATAATAAAATCAAGCCATTCTGCAATGCCATTTGAAATATTTTCAACGCAAACTCCTTCAGTTGGAAATAATCTGTGTTCATTTCTTTCTACTTTTCAAAACATCTACTCCCATTTCTAGTGCCCCCCCGCCCCCCAAGCCACTATAACTCTGTCTGGCTTCCTCAGTCGAAGCAATCCTGTCTTTGTAACTGGAACCTGGCCACTTTCAAGTTCGGAAGGCCCTGTAACAGTCCCAGAAACCCTGCCTGGATGAGGCCATTGGAAGACCGATCACAAGCCAAATTGTAGAGTGAAAGATTGTACAGACAGTAATTAAGAATCTCCAACTTGATTAATCTTACTGTTTTGTGCAGCAATTTCCAAATTTCCTCCTTCGTGTCCACTGTGAAACCCAAAAACTCTGACTTTCCTCATGGCACCATCATAGATTTCTCTTTATTCCCCATGAAATCTAGGCTCTACAATAACTCCTTCACCATTGCCAATTGCTTTCTTATTCCCATCTTCCCCTGAGACTTTATTAAGATGTCATATTGATAAGCAATCAGCCACACACTTATCCCCCACACATAGGCTGCCATTCACCTTATTATCTCTGTAGAACACAGCAGTCTGATTAGAGGCTGAACTGCGAACTGATGTCTGGTACAACTTTCTTCCTCAATGAAACTGAAGAACATTTTTACTTATACAATCATTACCCTAAAGTATGAGTCTTTCAAAGCTATCTTATCTAACCAAACTTTTTTTGCAATATGTTCTTTAAAGATGAATCATCTCCATCTTGAATTACCTGTAAGCCTCAAACTTGTTTACATTTCTCAAATGCATCACCAGTCTCCAAACGTTGTCATTCTCTTCCACTACAAAGGGACTGCTCACTTTCACCATCACACCTTTTTTTTTAGCATTTGTCTTACTTCGGCCTATATTAGGCTACTGCAATCCTCTGAAACACATGTGGCTCCTTGGTTTTAATTGGGATTTCTACAATCCCACCCAAAAACTCAAAAGTATCATTATGAGCCGTGGATCATTTGTTGTATTTTTTCAATTGGGGAAAGGCTGTGTTGCCACCCACCATCATAAGGGACAAACTCCTAAAATTCTCCCTAATCAACTTGTGCTGAAGTGAGTGCTTGCACTCTGCTACCTCTGCCAGCCCTCTGTTTTGATACTCTTCCTTGTTGAAGAAAAAATCCAGTTGCCACTTTGAAACCTCTTGAAGAAACCTCTACTTTGTAGCTGATAAGGAACCATTGCAAGCCATGGCTGTCAAAAAACACATTTTCTCCCGGTTGTGAGAACAACATCTGGGTTTCTAAATATTCTGCACAGTGTAAATTTCGCCTAATCCAAATCTGTGAAGTTAGGTGCATATTTCCCAACAACCTTCAATAAATATCCCCTGAACACAAGGCCCTTTGCATTTTTGCCTGGATCCTGATTGCCATATCCCCAGTTTGGGACCAATTTTCTCCAAAATGTCTTACATTCTCTCAGGTAGCATAGTTTAATTTTTATTCTCTGCAAAATATCTTGCCCTCTGGCTCCGTTTGCATGAGTTTATACTACTTCCATCCATGCCTTTGAAGCGTTTTAGTCAAGGTTCAAGTCCAGGTATGTGCAGGTCCAGGTATGTGCACTGCTGTTTCTCATCTGACTTTTAAGGCCCAATTCCAGATTCTTTGTCCAATTTGAAACGTAAACTTATTAAGCCTGGGTTAAGATCTCTAGTAACACACTTTATTCCACTAGCGGATGAGAGCATTCAGCTCATATCTCATTCCAAACATATTTGTAAGCCTTTTTCATGACTACTTCCCCAAATGCTCAAGAGACCACCAATCAGAAGCCATTCGAAGACGAATCGAAGATCCCTTAATTTTTTGCATACTCCTATTTGGCTGTTTCCCTAGCACAATCTGTCGTCAAGAAACCATGACACCGCCATTGTCTTCATACCCAAAACATATCCATAATATCCCTCATTATCCTTTTGCCCTGAAGGGTGATTCTGACCTCCAAAATTTTATTGAAAGACCACGTCTACTTTGTGCCACCAACGACACTTCGGGCGCCATAGCACACCATCTTCTTTTGTGTTTTTGAGGCTAGCTGCTTCTTAGGACAGCCTTGTCCTGAGTCATTAGAATCCCACTTTTTCAAATATTTTGTTTTCCTTATACATTTTCTGCCTTTTTGTTTCCTCCTTAAAACATATCCCTAGTTTAACTCTTCCTCTCCTCATATACGTTTTTCTAATGCCATGTTAACAGCTTCTTTTACT
The DNA here is from genome assembly GCF_964263255.1 of Lissotriton vulgaris. Classification (NCBI taxonomy): domain Eukaryota; kingdom Metazoa; phylum Chordata; class Amphibia; order Caudata; family Salamandridae; genus Lissotriton; species Lissotriton vulgaris. Next base: position 661,947,957 of record NC_141693.1, read on the forward strand.
GCATCCTTTACTTCTGTTTGTGGGATTTCCTCTCAGTTATCTTGTTCTACCACCTCAGGCTCCACTGATGATTACCCAATTATCTAATTTTTTTCTATAACGATTTATTAAACCACTACATCAAACTCACGAAACCAGAAGTGTTGCTGCTTTTGTTAAATAAACACCTGATAACACTCATTCCACTACAAATACAAAACTTTGTGATCGAAAAAGAAACTGATTACTTTTTACTAAAAATAAAGTCTTAACAAACTCCATTCTGAAGTCTCTGCATTGATATAAATATTAATCTGCCTATCAACCATCCCATTCTGGTTGTTGGAGGGATCTCACACGTGCAAGACATCGCAAGTTCCTTGCAAAATGAAGAGGACAAAGTGCATATTGCAAGACAGTTAAAAAAAAGTGTGATGGGTAGAAAGTTTTAATTAATCTCAGCCCTTGTTAGTTACTCAGCTGCATCCTAATCCATCATTATTTTGCTCACCGTGCCACCTCAGATTAGACCTAGCTATAAGCAAATCAGTCATGGCCCTACTCCAGTAGGAACACTGCCGCCCGAACTGCCAAGTCAGGTCCTTTGAGAACCAGAACACAAGCAATACAGGACTGGCTTCTCCCTGATTGGGGCACATCAGTCTGGTGTAGCTTGATTCTAGTGGCAAGGTGAGCAGGGGACCCATGTCTTAAATAGGCTAAAACCGGTTTGGGGTTTGTTGTGGTCCCTTCTGGAGGAGTCCTCGCCAGGCAGTATGGGACAGACTGTTCCCATGATGAGGAGAGTCGTTACTTATTTGCATAAGATGGGCCTTTGTCTAGATTGGTATAGTGGGTGAAAAACAATGTACTGGGGTGCAGCCCAGAGGGATTGCAAGTGGATGGTATTAACCCGTTGCCTGCGCCGCAAATTCCGCGCTAGTACGGAATGTTCCATTGAGCGAATGTGATTGGAACGTTCAGCAGACGTGCGTAGCACTAGCGAGGTAGTGCACGCGAGGTCCGCTGAACGTTCCCCGCACTTAAGGGGTTAATTCAGGTATTCTGTCCATTACCTTGTTCGTTGTTGTGATAACAGGAAAGTAACACAAATGTAGTTTTGTTCTGTAACCACATGAACATAGTGACAAGCTAATTAATAGCGGTACCTGAATCAGGGTGAAAGAAATTGGGTGCTGTTACCACTGATGCGATTGATAAACCCTCACTTGCTGTGTTTCAGCTGGTCAGTAGATCACATTTTCAAAAGGATCATGATAGATTTGAGACAGTGAAGCAGGTGGCTCCCAGGAGGTAGCCTATCATGGGTAGAGGCTTGTGAAAGTCTTAAAGGAAGGATGAAGACAAAGCATGTTGTGGACATTTCAGTGTTTTTGGTCTCTGTATATGCAGGGTAAGTGGGCATTTATCATCAGAGATGTGCCTCAAGAACAAGGGTCAAAGTAATAAGGCTACCAGGGAAGGCTCAGGACTAACCTAAGCAAGTTGTCATTGACAGCATGGCAGATGTAAGGATAGTCTCATCTGATAGGATTGGAATGCTATCATCCAAACAGTTCAACTTTTTCAGTCTCCAATGTATTGGTCCTAAAGTTTTATTTCTAAAAATCAAATCAAAATATTTAAAAATTCCAGACAAAAAACCATCTACAATCTTAAAACGTAATTGAGCAAGATAGGATCAAATAAAACACCAGGAAAAGGGGTAGGAAGAGATAAAGGCAACACGAGGTGTCCCTTTTTAGAAAATAAAGTGGAAAAGAAAAGTAAGGAGGAAAGCCTAAAGAAAATGGGTCAGGAAAGATAAAGGAAAAGAGAAGAGAGGTAAAAGGAAAAAAGAAGATATAGAGAGTTAGCCCCAAAAGAAAGAGTACAAAAAAAAAACAAATACTCAATAAAATGGGTGAAGGTGAATGAGCAACAAAGGAGAAAAACAAGTTAAAAAGAAGAGAAGTAGAACATGTAAATCAATATATTTGAGAAGAAAAATTATCAAAGTTATATGGAACATTTGATGGTGGTGGTGGTGGGAGATCTGGTAGCATACCACTGAAAAGAGCGGCACAGAAATAGTTCAATAACCATAGTGAGAGTGCAGACATGGCTGGAGATTGCACATACACCATAGATTTGCAGATGACAGAAGAGACCTCACAGGAAATAGGCCTCTTGGAGGTAAAGGTTTGTTGTTTATCTTGTATTCAGGCATTGCAGTCTTGCAGTAGCTTCAAGTCCCTTGAGTACTGGTTTAGTTAGGCATTGGTGTAAATGTGACTACCAGTATGAGTATGAAATTGGCCAAGGCACATGGGGGAACAGACAGACACCAGCAGCAGCACACCTGATTACCAGTTATAGTATGCCCGTCGCTTTTGTCCAAGAGCTGACAGGCACTAGCATAGCAAGGACAGCTAGTGACCAGGCCGGACGTTGCAGTGGCTTGGGTCTTGAAGAAACTGTAATCACTGAATTGTTTGTCTATACCAAGGGAGCAGAATCATTTGTGGGTTAAACAGTACGATGCTGCCTCATTCTCTGGGCTTGCACTGTACCTCGACAGACATTAATCAGGGGCGTAGTTTGGTCTATAAGATTGGGACAGTAAAAAATGCCATTTGTAAAGCGCACAGCTACCTCCAACGGAGGTGTCCCGGCGCTGTCCGTATACCGCTTAAATGTAAATGTAAATGTGTGTGTCTTGTAAAGCGCACTGCTACCCGTAGGAGTCCTGGCACTATAGACCGCTGGGGAACCCGTCCTGGCTTTCCTTGTGAGATGTTCCCTCCTGGATATCTCCAAGGTGAAACCAGGCATCCCAGGCGTTTGTGGGGGGCCGTTGTGGAGATGAGGCAAGCTAATGCCCAGAGTTGCCGAGTGTGATCCCTGGTTAGAGTAGGCACCGAGGCGAGAATTATCGAGTCTGCTGACCATGTTGCGTCGGGAATTGAACCCTGGTCCCGGGCCGTCCTCTGCTTCTGGGTCTGCTGCCTCTAACCAGGAGCCACACCACTCCACTCCGTTTAGGAACCCTTCCTGGTTTTTCCCTGTGGAATGTCCACTCCTGGGTACCCCCAAGGTGAAGCCAGGCATCCCAGCGCTGTTGGGGCCATTGTGGAAATTAAGCAAGCTATTGTGGAGATTAAGCAAGCTATGGGCGGTGGGAGTGAGCTTCACATTTCCAATAATCACACTTGTTATAATACAATATATAAAAGCTCATCAAGAGGGGTTGCTTAAGGAGCAGTAGCAAGGGAGAGGAGTGTGGATTGTGAGGGGTACTTAAAACTCAGTATTTTGTAAAGTAACCATTTTTAAGACTTTTAAAAGAGATAGTACCAGAGTGAATGTGTATGTGTGTTTATCTGCATATGCATTCAAAATTCCCAAGTAAAATCTGACAAACACCTCACCATACCCGACTTAAAGCAGCTGTACCAAACTATTTGTTACAGAATACATTTTTTGGGGGGACGTTACAATGCTGGCCGGCGTAGGTAAGAGCGGTGGGGTAGGGGGAGCGGGCTGGGTCGGGGGGTATTTGACAGATGACACGATAGGGAAAATGAAATAAAAAAAATAATAAAACCACTTACCTTGCGCTCGCCGCATTGCCTTTTACCTATCCTGTCGTTTGTTGACTTCCCTCTCCCCACCCCGCTCCGCACCCGACCTGCCCTACTGCTCTTACCTGTGCCGGCCATGCCAGGGCGTAACACCCCAACCCTCCCCCTTTAAGCTACTCCCTAACATTCATTGTTTCTTTTGGTGGATGGGACGGGCAAAGAGCGTACGGTCTGTTGGCCACTCAGGACAAGGAGTTCTGAAGCATTTTAATCGTACATTTTTATGTGGCGCCATCATGCCAAATATGAACCATTAACTGTCTAGAGCGCGCATAATGCTCAAATCCATAAACATGCTTCAGAAAGATCTTACAAATAAAAGGAAAAGGACTTGGAGCCTGACACTTTGAAAAGTACAATATCTGTATGGCTTTAGTAGCATTCTTGTTAACTGGCCAATGCTTGTCTTTCCTCATGCAGGAGTCGAATGACGCTGTGTCGCAGTCCCCTGAGATGCCGTACAGTCCACTGCCCTCCGGTGCGCGTGATCTCACAAAACATCGAGGTAGGTTCTGATTGTTTTTGTTGGGTTCTGCCGACGCCCTTTTCTGTGCCGTAAATTACAACCTTTGGCAGTGGTTAATTTGTAAAAAAAAATAGGTGCTGGGGCTCTCGTCAGAATGCAGCTTGCACCAGTGCATTTCTAATGTTATCACTGTCTAAAACAGAACCAAATACTAACCATAAAAGTGGGGAGAGGATGTAGCATACTGGTCAGAGCTGCTGACTTCAGAACTGGGGAACCAGGTTTGAGTCTCGGCATCGGCTTCACATCCCGTGATTCTGGGAGATCACTTCATCTTCCTGTAAACTAATGTGTACTTAACTGGTGCTCATGAAAAGCCCCGGTGTTGATGATTAAGTGCCGGTGCTGAGCACTGGAAACCACAGGCTCAAATTAAGCTCTGACCTTTGGAAATCTTCAATGTCTCTGACTATCGGCCGCATTACTATTTTATTCTGGAAAGTGACATCAGGGGCCTCTATGGGAAAAGCATACCTGTCAAACTGTGCCCTCAATACACTAGATTTAGATACAGTCCTGCAGAAAGATAGAACATCGACTAGATCTAATATTTTGATGCTATTACAATTTATGATACAATATTTTATTTGGTGCTTATGAAATGAGAAAAGCTATAATACGAAAACTCTTAAGACAATCAGTAGAGAACAATTAGAATTGATAAGTGCAATATTCTACTCAGATTTTTTTTAAAACAAGCTACAATTTGGAAATTGCAATTCATAAAACAGTTGGCAAGATTTGAACCACATTGTATCAACATTAATAATGACAAATACCCAAGCATTTGCAATGCAATAGGTCTCGCATTTGCGAGAGTTTGAGCTGTTGGCGTTGTAAATGAAAAATGATTTTTACCCATGTGTTTTTGTTTGAAGTGGAGCAGATGTATGTGGTGTGGAGTGGAAGTATGTGGTTGAGTTGAAATTGTGGAATTGTGTGGTGTCTAGTGTACTTGTACGAGCAAGTGTTCACCAGAAATCATTTTGCTTGAGAGAGTTTGGTCAGTTTGGTTCCTACAAGGGACTGATTATGAGCACAATCATGGCAAATTCAACAATGAGAGTGCCACAAGGAAATGGAGGACGATGAACCTGGAAATACACATTGGTGATAAAGTGATGGTTAAAGACCAGTATCTTAGTAGCAATTTTCTGATCCCGTACGAGCAAGCACTTTAAATACTCACTAATAAAAAGGGGACAATGGTCTCCATGAAAGGGAATAAACCATCATTAGAAATGTATCAGCATTTAAGAAAATTCTGTCAGATGAGCATCTGTCAACAGGAAAGGAGACAGGGGGAAAGTGAAGAATACAGAAGAGTTGAAAGATGTTTCATGAGGAACAGTGATAGCACCACAGAGGTTACCCAGAGTCACTGTAGCAGTAACAGATTCTACAATATAACCTGTGCCCTATACCCTTGAGAACAAAGTTCCAGTATCGCCACGTGTACCAGAGATGACACTAGTTCAGGAAAAATGTAATTCCTTTTATGAGTCTAAATATAAGAGCAATTTATAATTATAACCCCTAAAAAAGGTCACAAATGTATAAATCGATTATGAAGTGAAATAACCCACCTTCAAAAATGACAGTACATGATGTTTAAATCGCTGTCAGCCATACCGGGGAAATCAATTCACCTCAAGGTCCCATAACATACTGCGGCCTAACCAACAAGGAATTGTAGGAGTGAAGATGGCATCTGAAATAGAGCTAATCTGAATAAAAAGGAGAATAGACTACCCGTACGGTTTATCCGTATGATATCGAGCTGGTAAGCTCCAATAGGTAGGATTGACCATAAAAGTTAAAAGATTGTGTATAATATTTATTTTTCCGAAAATGAAATTGAAAACAAACAAATTACAAAAGTTGTGTAATGTGAAAAGCCATGCATGCGCAAGTTTGCATTAATAACTCTGAAAATCCAGGAAATAATTAGTGCATGCTTCACAACAGTGATCTCACCAAATTGCAGGATCTTGTTATATTAACGATGTAACCTTAACTCGCATATACTGCAAATATATAAGGAAGATGCCATACTATGCCATTTCTCCCTTATTTATGAATATTTTTATAAATCACAATAGATCTAAAATAGCACAGCCCAATGCAATAAATGTAAAGTTAACAGGACTAAAGGCCATTTCCATAGTGAACAAGTGGAATATTGCGAGCCGCGTAGAACAAAAGAAAGGCGTGCAGCAGCTATTGTTAAAGTGAAAGCGTGTATGGCGTGCTGCAAATAAAAAAAATAAGGTGCCGCAAGGGTGCCGCTCTAATTTAAAAAAAAAATGAGTATTGAAAATTTAGGGGGAGGGGTTTGACGCCACCGGTATCTCATGTCTGCTTAATCCATTGCTAAAGCGCGGTTTTAAAAACGCAGTGCTGTGTGGGGCTTGGTATGAAAGAAGCGCCTGCCATTGCTATAGCCTCGGAATGCATGTTGTACCTGCTTCAGCAAGACATTAACTAAGTAAATAGTGCTTCCTACCTGCTAATGAAAGCTAGAGAGTAAGGATACATGTGTGAGGGACTGTGTGGAAACAGCAAAGGAGAGGGACTACTAATCTTATTCACAAATCAAAAGTCATCATTTAGAAAGGACAGGAAGGGGAGTCAATTGTAAAAATGGACGGAGCTTAAAGTCCATACCTCAATACAGCATGTCTCGAAGAGATAGCGCAAGCGCTGCCTGGGCAAGACCTAAAAAGTGATGCTGGAAAGCTTGGGCGCATTTTGGTTCAAGACTTTTGGCCCACTCTACCACTCTTGACAAAGACTACTCATTTACAAATCAGGATTGATCCTGCTCCTTTATGAATAGTCTGGCCTGAACTGTCAAGTCTTCCTGCAGTAGGAACAAAAGATATTTTTAGATCGAAGCCTCTCGGACAGCGCAGCTGAAGACATTTTGGGGACATTCAGCAAGCCTCCCTGGGAATGCATTCCGCCTGTTGCTTACAACTGGCTTTGTGGTTTGTAACTTATATCTTCTAGGTTTCTGTTTGCTGGCTTTATTTGTTTTAGGCAGTCCAGGGTGAGTTGTCTCTCCTAAGGACACAAAGCCTTTTCACATCAACTCCCCTTGTATTGTAACACCAGTGCTCCTTTCTCTAAAGAAGCCTGTAAATCTTGTTCTTATCTTGTCACATTTGCTGTGCATTCAAAGACAGACGTCAAATGTCAGGTTCTGTCTTCTGAGAGAGCTTGTTGTTTACTTTTCGTTCATGGACTTGAAAGTGAGAGGATTAATATGACAATCTTGCTGGATACTGAGGCTAGGAACATTTTTTATTGTAGCACACAACATTTAAATGAACTGTGCAAGAATTTCAGAATATTTCAGAATTAAGAACACACAAATGAAGTAAATTTTGGTGTGGTGTAAATAAATACTTTAATAAGATCAAAACTTACCAAATCAGTAGGGGATGGGTTTTCCACACATAATTGTTTGTACGCTGTATTGTCTTATAAGTAATACTGTATATTTGTGAAATGTAATGGTCATTTCAATTGAAAATGTGTTATATGTAATGGCAGTGTGCTACCAAACCAAGCATACTCCATTGTACGCTACTCCACTCTACTCTGCACCACTCCACTCCACTGGACTCTGTTTTGCACCACTCCACTGCACTCTACCCCACACTGCACCACTCCACTCTATGCCACTTCACTCTATACCTCTCAACTTTACTCTACACCACTCTACTCTATGCCAATGCGCTCTACGCCACTTTACTCTGCACCACTGCACTGTGCTCCACTGCACTCTACACCATTCAGTCTAGGCCATTCCAACCTCGTCTGCACAACTCCACTCTACGCCATTCTGCAACACTGCACTCTACGCCACTCCACTCTACGCCAATGCACTTTACTCTGTAACACTCAACTCTACGCCAATCCACTGTATGCCACTCTAGTATGCTCTTCCCCACTACACTCTTGCCACTGCACTCTACACTACTTTACTCTATGCCATTACACTCTACACCACTTCACCCTACCCAACACCACTCAGCTCTAAACCACTTAAATCTGAAACAATCTACTCTATGCCACTGCACTGTATGCCACTCTACTCCACTCTGTGTCAGTCCAATCTATGCCACTACACTTTACATCTATCTACTCTAAAACACTGCACTCTAGGCCACTGCACTCTACGACACTCTGCTCTGCAACACTGCAATCTCTGCTACTGAAATGCCTCTCTACTCTGCACTACCACACTCTGTGCCCAGGTACTCTTCGCCACTATACTCTGCAACTCTCCACGCCAATGCACTCTACACCAGCCTACTCTACGCCACTCCACTGTACATCACTTTGCACGACTCCACACACAATATACAACGTCCATGCCACTCCACTCTACGACACTCTAATCCATTCTTTGCCATTCCACTCTTCTACATTCCACACCACTCTCCTCTATGCCACTGACATTTAGCCATGCTGAACAAATGCCACGCTGATGTATAGCATGGCTAGACCTCATTGGCAAAACCAATAGCTATTGCATAGGCGAGACCTATAGGCTCTGCCAATGCTTGTCTATAGAAGCCAAGGAATCTTTAGATTATCCTTTATTGCATGTTCCATGTGCTGCAAATGCCAAGACTGAACTTAAGAGGTCAAAGAGGAAATAATGGGCATACGCTTTATTTCTATGACCCAGCCCCCTTTTCTGGACTTAGTATCATTCGTGATGCCAGGAGAGGAGGCATACTTTATGCACAGTCCATCCCACGCAAAGGGCCCTACAACAAACACACCTGCTGGTCCTCACTTATTTCAGCCTCAGTTCAGGCAAAGCTATTGCACATTCCGACTTGTCTATTATTTAGTCATCTCTCTATTTTCTTCTAGACCCAGAGTGTTCTCTTGCCGTTTTTTCCCTGTGCTCATTCTTGACTCCACAATATGTCACTTTTCACTAAATTGAAAATTTGTCACACTTGTAGTTATTATTTTTTATAAGCTGGCTCCCGTCATGCTTACAGTGCTTTGGGTGAAGCCTTTTCCTTGCATACGTGCCTCGGATATAGTTTTCTATAACCTAGGTTGCTTTAGAAGTTTTGCAGTCGTGTAACCTAGTCTCTTGAAACCCCACCCAACCCAAGCTCATTGTGTTTCTGTGACGCTTTTTTAGAGGGGCCTTTGATGATGCATTACACCTCAAAACCTTTGTAATTTTAGGCATATATATTTAGTGTCTGTCCTCCAAAGGAAGTCTTTTCAAACAACAGAGTCTCTGGTTCATGGTGCTTTGCTGGTCTTAAACTGGCCTTGTTCCAGTGTGTTGACTTAGAATACCACCAGATGGTTAGTATATGTGCAGTTCTGAATAAAGAAACACTCAGCCTGTTGTGGCAGTAAATACTTGAGTGAATGCCTGCTCCATATCTGTCACATCTTCAAAGCACAAAAGTGCTCTAGTTTAGTTGGCGCTCAGAACTGAGTACCATAGATGAAGATACCACACATATTGCCTCACAAAGAGCGTGATTATCTTGAGAAATCATGTGTTGCCATGAGTTCACCTCTACAATAAACTCAGATCTGCTTTGACTACTGAAGTTATGTCTGTGTTTGATAGATCTGCCCTTTTGGTCCCACTGGGACACCTAATTAGCCTTACCCTTAACCTTAGCCTTTTGATTGGTTCCACTCTCATTTGGCCCATGGTAGGCAAGACCACATCTTTTGGGCTCCAGTAGAATGTAGATTTTCCATATTGATCATCGTCAAGTTCTTATCAGAGTCCATATTCTGGTCCGTTTGGGTTCTAAGGTGATGAATGGGTATTTGGACTACATAAATGTCTAATCGACTCTGCTCCTACTATGGTGGTAGATTCCCGAATGTTGCAATATCCTCTGTGTGTGAAGTTGCAGAAAGAAATGTCGACAGTCGGGATGATATTCTCTTATCCTTTCTCCTTCCTCCCCAGAAAAATTAGATTACCTGTGCCAGTGGCAATTACAGTACTGATTCAGATAGCTACTCAAGGCATCCAATACCTCAAACAGATTGGACTTTCACTGAGGACTAAGATTTGTTGGGTTTCCATACTGCCAGTTGTTATATATCATAATACTTCCCTATTCTAACACGCGGGCTGTGCCCGTGGTGCTTCCTCCTTCTGTAGTGAATCATAAACTCCATTTTCCAACTCCTCCACAGTAGCCAGTGCCTCAGCCCCCTCTTGAAGACCTTATATTGGCGACCTGCGTTACCTTCATCAAGTCCATTGTGATGGAAGAATTCTTCAAACAAAATAACAGAATGTATTATTCAGAATGAGTCCACGGGATCAAGTTCCTGTTAAGCCCACTTAATTTGACCTCCACCTAGTCCGTCTTGGTCTACTTACAGAGGTACTTCATTGATCTCTCCTCCCCCCGGTTGTTGCCTACACAGATACCAACACAAGTGGGGAATCATGTGAAGACCTAAAAAAACAATGAATATTTAAGGTAAAATGCATGGATGTGTTGAACAACGATGGGATAATCTAGATGGGTTTTATTCAACAGATCTCTCACAAACAATAAAAGAGGTGTTGGAACCAGTTGTTGTTACTTGAACTGGAAACTATTCCTTTGCCTGCAAGAGAATGTCCGCAGTAGAGGTAATTACACTCTAAAAATCTTCAAAGTGGCAGGAAGCACTGGGTTTGCCACACACAATAGTTGTGATGGGCTGTAGTGTGGACTAATTATCTTGAGTTTTGATGAATGAAGTGATATACAGAAATAAGGCACCACCAATGAAGCTTTGGTAATAGGGATCTCCACTCTTTTTTGTTTACTAAGTAGGCAGTGGTTACATACTACACTGGAAAGGTAGTAGGACAGATGAGTAGCACACTTGGCAGGACTTCTGCCAGAGGAAAAAACACCTCGCCCTCGTACTACACACTGAAAGTAAGCACAATTAATAATGCAAAAGAGAAATTAAATCCCAGAATTAAACAGTTCTTACAATAGAATATAAATAACAACAACTATTACTGGGGGGCATCAGGTAATTAGCTGAGGCCTATATATGCTTCTTTATACATTGAAAATGTCTGGTAAGCTCTTGCATATGTGAGACCTATTGGCTTTGCCAATGCTTGTCTATAGAAGCCATGGAATCTTTAGAGAACCTTTTATTGCTTGTTCCGCGAGCTGCAAGTGCCTAGACTGAACTTAAGGGGTTAAAGAGGAAATAATAGGCACATGTTTTGTTTCTATGACCCATTGTAGAACATGCTCAGATATTCCTTTAATACAGAACAGATTCAATAAACCCATCCACACAGAGAGCATCTTGAAAAGTACCAAAATGCCAAGGTCTTCTAGCACACTTGATATGGGAGTGTGACCGTGTAGTATTCATAGACTGTTGCTTAAGCTAAAGAGATGATAATGATATTTGCAAATGGCTGATTGAGCACCATGAGACACCACGCGGTAGAACGTATGGACACAAATGGAAACAAGTTGACCAAGCTGTCTTCCTCACTAATGAGATTGCCTGTAATTGCAGAATTACATCTTTAACCGGGAGCTGGACCCTTTTGGTGATGATGAGGCTGGGGTCTGAACAAGCCGAGTAGTGTGGCAGATGGCTGCAGTAAATTGATACAGTCATTGGGCTGTCGTAGAGCATGATGTGACTAATTTGGGGCCAAATACCACTACACTTCATCTCACAGCAAACAGGCATGATCCCCAATGGAAGACTCATAAGAAATTATCCAGATAAGGAGTTTAAATCTTACTCCAGAACTGTCTCTGTTACTCTCCCAAAATTAAATGTGTCTTGAGCAGAGGGCTTTGGCAAGTTACGGGTTCCTAACCCTGGCAGACACTGGCCATGGAGGCTGAATAGTAAGGAAGACCGGCCAGTGACTTGTCAACATGTTGTGTGTCAGGTGCCAGCCTGCCAGCTCACAATAACCTTTTTCTTCTCATGCGCTCCCCAGCAATATAGCAATTGTCTGAGGGCTAGCAAGGCCCGAGGAGAGAAACCCCTACAGTGGCTATTCCTTCTCTGAAGAAACTCCCAAAATGTCAAACAACTCTGTTACCAGGCTCCTCTCTGCCTCATCTCCTCAGGCCTACTGTCAGGTCCATCCAACCTCCATGGGCTGCCCAAGAATGTAGGCAATCACTCTGTGCCCCATACTGCTACAATATATACAAAGGAGAGCCGTACTTGGCCCTGATCCAATCACAGAGGTTTGCAGGGGCTGGTGCTGGAATGTGGTAGATAACAATCTGTTTGGCTAACCGAACCCCTTTGTTGTCCAGGATTTCACTAGCATGAGGTACGACTCAAGGCAGGAAGGCTGCAGGTGGAGGAGGAGGTGGGAGCTACCAACCCGCTCATTCCCAGCCTTATCTTAGATGTTGGGATCCTGTGCATACTAAGACCGGCTTCTCACTGACAGGAAACTGGATTTATATGCCCTGGCACTGATCTGACTGTATGAAGCCCACATGCAGCATTGGAAGGAGGATACTGGGGTACCGGCAGTGACTTGAGGCGCCGCCGGGCTTTACAATTCCCTTACAGCTGGCAAGGCTCCCAGAATACTTTCTAGGAAGGACCATTACAATTTCAAGTGGACTATGAATCTCCTATGTTGACTTCCAGATCCTCATTTTGAGGTTCTTCATTCCTTTCATGGCAATTCTCGCTGTAAGGAGTGCAGTTGACGGTGATTGTGGAAAAGAAAAAAAAGGTTGTGGTGAAGACACTTCTAAGTTAGTTAGAAGTTGAACCATGTGATGCACTTCTATGCTGGGAGATCTTTCACATCATAGATGTTAGTAAGTGATCTTTTGTAGTTAAAGAGCAGGGCCTACACACATACGACTCTGAAGATATTTTAGTATGAGTAGTTCTTCGTAATATGTGAAGCGCTTAGTCACAGCATCATCATCTTAACTCCTGACGGGATTCATCCTCCTCCCAGGTGTCACCAAGTGCAAGGTAACACCAAACACAAATCCTAACATTCCATAAATCATCATATTCCCGCCGCATCCACGCTCAGCATTCAACAGCAAATCCATCCAGTGCTCATACAGGCATGCCAAGGCACTACATAATGGCCATTTGTTATGCACACAACGTCACGTCATCCTGTCACTCCTGGTGGTAGAAATGACACCCTGTCATCATTACTGAGGAGTGTGCTCTTTAGGTGATTTCATTTTTATATGTGAGCGGGCTTCGTACTGTGAATATTTGATCATGGGCTTTGGAAGTGATTCCACCCTGATGTCAAAGTTGCTTGGCTTCCTTCAATATCAGTTAATAGGCTCTGTTAGTGATGTCACATGTGTTGTTACCTAGGGCGTCATATCTTGAATATTACCTAATGGCCTCTCGATGTGGTATCACTTCGCATGGCTGATGGCTTCCACAATAGGATATATTTTGCACCACTCTCATCAGATCATGCTGGGTGTCTCTGGTCTATACTAGATGTCACTTTGCACCGGCGGTAATGTCCACGGTCTCGATGTGGTTGTTTTCATGCTGTAAGAAAACATCATATGTCTATTGAACATTCATGCCAGTCTTAAATTGTTCTGATTTATTGATTTATCTTCATTAAATATGCCCAGGAATGTAGGTATCAATCCATCTTTCAGGTAAATATATGAAAACTTTTCTTAAGCCACTTCTGATTTAAGGGTTTATGTTACTGTGAAGTGATGGCCCGAGGCTGGTATAGAGAAAGCATCTGTGTTTTCGGATTCTCTTCTTAGTTCTTTCTTCTCATCTGTACTTGTTGCGGATATTGGGCATTTCACTGGTAGGTGAAGCTTGCCCTGGCAGCTTTTAATGAAGCAGTGATCTAAGACCGGAGCCACAGAGAGGCCAAGAAACAAGTTGTGTGGTCCTTGCATCTTATTAGGTGGGACAAACCTCTGGGCCTGTTAGTGAATGAACTGGAATACTGCCCCATCAACATCCCTGATCAGGTCATACCACAAGAGGCGTGGGGAAGAGAATTTGCGATTTAATGGTGCCATGGTGGCCACCAGGATGGGTTCAAATGCCAGGCTGCTCTCCATCTTCTCCTCCATGTGTGAGAATAGCCTTTTCTAGACCGCCCTGAAAAATCAAACATGCTTCCAAGATGATGGCTGCCTTTGGGTTTGAGTTCGAAAATAAGAAAAGGGATGGGGGCTCACTCTTACCGCTGACTGCGCCGCCAGTGATGACACCAATGCTTGATTTTCTCCACAGATTGCTGGCTGACCCCGTCTCACTCCTGTGATGCAGTCCATGCGCTATCACTGCGCATTGTGAGGCTGTTACACATGGCAGAGCTGGCTTTCTGATGGTAATAGTATCCAGACACGTGGCTCCAATCCCAGCTTCCATGTGGTCCCTCCTTTTCCCGCACATTCCACGGAGCTCCTCACGGCCTCTTGGTTTGTGATTGATGTTCAACGGACGATGATTTTGAAATAATAAACATAAAAGACGGCGATCACAGCTTGCAGAGCGGTGACAAATGGAGCCAAGAAAGCACCTATAAAGCATGCTAAAAAGTGGTAGGGAGTCTTCATAAAAATAAATAACCGTGAGGTTCATCTGCGTGTCCCACCTCCAGGCCGTTCGAAGGCGGTGCCAGCTGTGCTCACTGCTGTTGGGATCCGTGTTTTCTGTCCGCGGTTGTTCCGGCTCTGCTGCCCATCGAGTCAACCGGAGGTTTCTGGGATAAACACTGGAGTAAGATGCCGCCTCCCCTCCGAGCATCAAATCCTCCTCCGACCGTCCCCCCCCCCCCCCCCCCCCCCCCCCTCACAGTCCTAGTTCATGAGGTATTACTGTGACTGGGAGGTCTAGGGCTCTGAGTAATGAATATTACCGGTAAGTAACCGGTCATTATTGCCCCCCTGAAGGAATGGGCAGAGGCAGCCTCAGGAGCTATTACACTATCCAAAGACCCTCTGTATGGGGCCGGAATGACCGCCTATGTGTCCAGCTGCTGCCAGCACACCCCCGGAAAGCATGCGCAGTATTCAGACCATATCTGGCCAGCAATGCGTGCATTTTTGTGATTCACCTCTCGTTTCCCCTCTCAATAAGCTTGTTATTACAATGAGTGTGAGCGATTTAAATGGGAAAGCTTGCAGCTGCCATTTTATCTACTTTAGCAATGTAGATTGGTGGCAAATATTACCACTCCCCATCCCCTTCTGGGGGCAGATACCGAAGCCGCACGTCCAGCTTTCATAGTACAGCATTCATAGTACAGAATTCATAGTACAGCCCGTAGCAGGAAGCGTGTGGCCAGCATCCTGGGTCCGGAGGTGAAAGGCGTAAATTGAAAGCTTGAAATGTGAGCAGGGTGAGTTATACCAAGATTTCGATTATTTAGAACACCCTTGCCCCACAGTCTTGCCCTCCCAAGCATCCCATCGCGAGATGCCATTCCAGCTTGGAGATACTCATGGGTTTACTGAGTCAGATTCAAGGCAGCTACAGAGAAAAACAGATAATATTCAGGAGTCCAACAAAGATGGTGGCTTCCAGCATCTGACATTTATGCCACGCTGTTCGATGGTGCCTGGCCCCTCGACAGGATGAAGCATTGCTAGTTTAACAAATGGAGAGGTGGACAATACAGACCATGCCCCCCCCCCCTCACCCCAGCACAGCGATGTGTGTGCTAGTGCACACATCCATTTTTAGATCACCCACCATGAAGGCAGTGCAAGGAAAAGTATGTACAATGTAAATAGAATATATATTGGTGAATATATCTGTGTTAAGGAATGCATTGAAATGAAACATTGTTTCATTTTTGTGTGGTTCAAACCATGCCCTGATCCACAACCTTTACAATGCCTTCCCTAAATCTATCCATCTTCAACTTCGGCCGTGCGTGGCCCAGGGTTGGCCACAGGGCCTTCGGCTAGTTCCCTCAGGAAGTCAATCCCTGTGCATGGCGTGGGGTTGACCGCAGGGCCGGGGCTGCGAGCAATCAACCCTACACCATGCATGGCATTCTGTAGTACCACAATATAAAAAGTGAGCCTATTGGCTTTATCAAGGGGTGCGCATGTTTATATCTAGAAAGCAAAGTTATCATCTTTCGCGTAAATCACCAATTATTCTATCAGATGAATATTTTAATAATTCACACAATGCAGTGTTTATTACTGTTGATTATTCTAAAAATGTTCAATAAAAATTCAGTAAAACGTGTCTGTCACCCTTTTTACATAGTTTTTTACATAGTTTTTATTATTACATTTTGTAGATGGAAAATGAAAAAAAGTCTGAGATATTGTTTTTTTTAATTTCACGTTTTTAAAAAAAAACAAGCAGTAGAGTACAGAAGTAGTACAGGAAGATAAGGATCAAGCACAAATTGGGGTATGAGGATTGTGAGTTTTTGCTGTACAGTCACAGTATCATAACAGGTATTTTTATTTTATTTTATTTGATATAATTATTATTATTATTATTAATCGGGTTTTGTAGAGCGCAAACAACCCGGAGGCCTCGTAGCGCTAAGTACCGTCATACTAAAAAGGAAGAGATTAAATGAACAGATGCGTTTTCAAAGCCTTCCGAAATTTTAGAAGGCTAGGTTCACTGCGAAGGGAGGTGGGCAGGGAGTTCCATTCCTTCGCGGCATTCCAGGAGAAGGAGCGTCCGCCCCATCTTGTCCGTCTGACTTTACTGACAGTAGCCAGAAAGGCAGTGCTGGATCTTAGGGATCTGTGAGGAAGATAGGGTTTTGCCAAGGAACAGATCATAGTAGGGGCATTCTTCCACATAGCTTTGTGCATAAAGCAAAGAGATTTAAATAGCACTCTAGCCTTAACAGGGAGCCAGTGCAGTTTCCTCAGGGCAGTGGTGGCTGACTCTCGTTTGTTGAGGCCCAGCAGGAGGCGAGCTGCAGCATTCTGGATCACCTGTAGCTTTTTGATTGTGAATGCGGGGGCACCTAGATATAGTGAGTTCCCGTACTCCAGACGGGACAGGATAATGGCTTGGACCATTATTCTGCGGGCTTCAAAAGGGAGAAGAGGCAGCACTTTTCTCAGCATGCGCATTAGCCCAAAGCATGTGGCAGAAAGAGTGGTAGCCTGCTGCATAAAGCTGAGGTTGGAGTCCAGCCAAATGCCTAAGCTCTTTATGTGGCATTTCGGTTGGGGTGTGGGCCCCATGCAAGGTGGCCAATCTGACAGAGGGCTGGGAATGGTTGGGTTGCCCAGCACCATGAGCTCAGTTTTCTCGCCATTTAATTTCAAATGTGAGGTGGCCATCCATTGAGCTACCGCTACCAAACAGTTACTTAAGTTGGACGGGGAAGAGTCTGCTTGATTCATGGATACAACTAATTGTGTATCATCGGCGTAGGTTATTATATCAATGCCGAAGGAGTGCACTATGTCGGCTAACGGCTGCATGTAAATATTAAAAAGAGTAGGGCTCAATGAAGAGCCCTGAGGTACGCCTTGATCCAGGGGCCAGACTTTTGAGTGAGTAGTACCCTCAACTACCCTGAAAGATCGATTCTCCAGGAATGACTGGAGCCACTGCATGGCCTTCCCAGAAATTCCGATCTGATTGAGGCGGTGAAGAAGAATATTGGTGTTAACGGTATCGAAGACGGCACTGAGGTCAAGCAACATAATTGCTGCAGTGCCGCCTTGATCCATTTGCTTCCTGGCCAGCTCAGTTACCGCCAGGAGGGCCGCCTCAGTTCCCAATTTTGGGCGAAAGCCCGCTTGGGAGTCGTGGAGGAGATGATGGTTCTCTAAAAATTGAGTAATAGATGAATTGACATGTATTTGTCAACATGTGCATTTGCATTTTTATATAGCGCAAACATTACCCGAAGGTGTCGGAGCGTTTTACAAAACAACCAGTTGCGTTACATAAGGATTTTGGATTACAAGAGTTACATAAGAGATATACACAGGAAAAAATAGCAAATGTACAAGTTGTAAAGTCACTTAAGGTAGAGATACAAACAGATAAACTCTAAAATCACATAGGAGTGGTAATAAGTACAAATATCTACTACATATACTAGTGGTTAGAGTTATTTATATACAAATTGAAAATCCACTCAGGATTACATTTTAACAGCGATTAGGCTTGGACAATTGTATATTAAATATTTACAGAGCAAGAAATCTTGCCATCATTCAGTCAGGTGTTCAGATGATGTTGGAAGGAAGACGCTGACCAACAATGGGGATCAGTCCGAGTGTTAGTTGCAGCCACAAGATGGAGGGTCCAGGTCATTGAGGTAAATACCTCACCACAAAATGGTGGGCAGTGCATGCAAAACCGGACTGGCTGAAAAGTCAGAGAGAACACCTACCCCTGAATGGGAAAGTAAAGTCACCAAAATTTGAAGGAGGGACAGCAGGGTGTCGTCGATCCCTCACAGGGCATCCGAAGTAAGGGGAGAAGTCAGTGCATGTTCAGATACGTAAGGGCATACACACAAGATTTGGTCTGCACCCTTCAAAAGTTCAATTTATTGTTTACAACTGCGGGGAATGAGATTTTGATCCCTTATCTGATCACCTAGATACTCATCTCATTTGTCCCTTTTTTGGATCGGTTATTGACTGTCATTGAGTAAAAGGCAAACCCACATAGATTAAATCGACCCCATAGACTGACGCAACTGTAAAGAACCACTTACAACGGTAAAAGTTAAAGGTTTATTATAAAACCAAAATCGGTTGCAAGTACAAGCACCTCAATATAAGGTTCAACAGGTATACAGGTACAAGAAGGAACATGAATTCCCTAAGAAATCTCAGTTTACAGAAGAAAACAATCAAAACTAATTCAAAAATCAACAGGTTGAATATCATTGACACAAAGTGGAGCTGAAGCGTCATTTACGAAAAAAGGAATGAAACAGGTTAAACTGCCCCTACTCTATGCTAGATGACATCCCTACTCAGCAAGTTCTTTACCTAACAAGGTGTCAGCCGTTTGACTTCCGAAGAAGCACAAACTCTCTTAGTCTCAGATGGAAACCTATATCGCATAGCAGTACCCTTTCTGCCTACCCATCCGCTCTCTAAGGGTCCTCAAGCCATCTGCTCTGACTTCTCCCCGGGGTGCTGTCCCTAATACAAAATCACAGTATGGGTGGAACGCCCCTTTGAGACGCCCACCACGTACACATTTCACGTGGTCCTGCTTCTGGTTTTTTCCATAGTTTCGTTTCTTTGAATCGTCTGTTAAGTTGACCTTGCTTCCCAGGCGCCGTCTCCATCGTGCTGGTACCCCCATGACATTCCGGTCAACTCCTCCGGACCCGAGCCTATCTCCTCAAACAGAGCTCTATTCATTACATTTGTGATTGGTACCCCCCTCGCACCTGGAAACAGACACTTCGAAACAGGGCCCCAAATTCCTAGCTTCCCTTATCTCACTAGGCCGTAAAACTTCGACCAGCATTGGCAATTTAATTTAACGAGACTTTTGACTCTTGGCTCGCACGTGCAGATCAAAGCTATTCCCCTATCTTTCCAAGCCCACTAAATTATATGCAGTGGACTGCACTTGGTGAACTCTTACTTCTTTAGCTTAAAATAACAAGTTAACACACCGCTCTAAAATCCTACAGTACACTTCTATAAAAATATTGCTTTTAACACACATATATATAAGAAGCAAATCATTGAATAATATCGAATCCATGCTACATGAAAGATACAATGGTACACTTTCATTCTTATACAGTGCCATGTGGTCTGCACGTTTCTTCATTTTACATTTCATCTCTTTCTCCGTTTAGTAACTGCATACATGAATTCTGTTTAGCATGTTCTAATGTTCCTAAGCATTTTCACACATTTCTACATTAGCCCACTATGTATACGGGCCTTTCTAATTCTATTACACACTCTAGAGTATATACAGATACATATTCTCATTTCTTTAAGTGACATAGGCTAACTTTACGCTACAAACTTGTGAATATGATGCAGACATGATTTTTATTCAAATTGCGCTCTCTCAGTTCCCCCCTTTGATGACCTCTAGGGGTCATCACTAACACTTCAATTTGAATAATTTACACAGAACTGGTTGCAAGGCTCCCCCTTTTTATCGTCTCGAGAGCTCTCAGACTTCTGTATTGATGATCTTGCAAAGCAGCTAATCTCCTTTCTTGCTCTCTCATGGACCTTTGCAACCGGTTTGATCTATACCATTTGTACAGTCTCACTAAACCCCACAATACGATTACGCAAATCAATATTATGAAGATAGGCTTCAGGATGAACCAAACAACACTTTTACCGAGATTGGCAAACCAACCTCCAACTTTACCCATTCCATGACCTACTTTTTCCCAAACATTTATCTTTGTAAAATCTTCGATTTCTTGATGTATCTTAGTAATATTTTGTATAACCTTCTCAAGTGGTTTTGAATTGTCTGGAATGTAAGTGCAACATTCCTGGACCTTCAAAGCCTTGCAGACTCCGCCCTCTTTTGCTAACAGGACATCTAAAGCAAGACGGTTTTGAAGAACCATTGCCCTAATAGATTGCATCTCTCCTTCCACTAGCATCAATGACCTTGCAGTACTGGCAGACAATCTATCTACAACGGTAGCTAATCTCCTGATCTTAACATCATTAAGTATCAAACCTAAAAGAGGAAACATGGCTCCAAATACGTCTCCAACTACCTCAACATCTTCTACATCCCGTTTCCCTCTCGCTGAAGCCTTTCCCTCTATGATCTCTAAATCCTTTGCGTGGTATATTTTGGGGAAGACAATTGCCAAATAACATGAACCATACCAATTGTCAGGCAATTTTACATAGGCATTTCTTCCACATACAAAATATACATTAGGAATCGCTTGCATCCCTTTCATGAAATCTTTCGTATAATACTCTAACCGAAAAGCATGTTCACAACTAACTTCACCTACAAATACACTCTCATAATATGTCTTGCTTCGAGTCAAACATAACTTTCCTTTCTGCGTTCTATCTAAAGCTATTGGACCATTACTACCCTTCCTTTTGTGTGCCTTTTCCTCTTCGGTCCAATCTGTTTTCCATTGTCCTGACATTTTCAGAATCTTCTGCCTCCTGTAACGGTCATCAACTTGTCCAATGAACCTTTTCTCAATCTCTGACACTTTGCAAGTCAGATTATTTCGGCGTGCATATGAAGTATCTAATGTATCCCAAGGAAGAAAGAATTTTGCTAGTCTATCTTCCTTTTTGTAGTAGTCCCACTTATTCATTTGTTTGTAATTCGGGACTTCAGGCAGTACCGAATCATAATTTGAAAAGTAGTACTCAAACCCTTCTCGACCATAAAATATACTGAGCAATAAACTACATGTTATCCCATATGTCAGTGGAAGGTGATGATATCTGATGCCTTCATCTACGGAAGCAGGCAATTGCATGCAGACATAACAATCTTTGGCCTCCATGGCATCAATATACTCGTACAATAACTTAGCATATGCGTTTGATCTAAAATTTCCCTGCGACTCATCTATGTGTAACCTACGGGCCTCATCTGCCAGTAACGCCTTTTCACGGATTACATTGCTCTCCTCCTTCTTTCCAACAAGAGCAGGTTTCAAAGTCGTCACCGGCTTTACATCTGTTGTCTTCTTTACACTTGCATGTCCTACTATGTATGATACTGTAACTACTGTGATTATGAGAGAAATTACTACTGCTATCAGTGTGCCTATTATGCATTTGGCCTTTCGGTTTGGACTGCCAGTCTCCATGTTATCAGACAGCGTAGCTCTTCCCTTTTCGAGGAAAAGAAAATCCCTTTTAGATCTTCATTCGGATTATTTTATTTCTCAGTCTGTGAAGCACTCTTAACCAACAAAGTCTCTTTTTTAACAAAGTCTTTTATTTTCAGCAACAGACAGCCCTAGCCCTTCTCCGTCCTCTAAATGAAATCCCAAATTTTCCTCTCCTTTCCACTTGGTGCTAGGTTATCTTCTTTCTTTATGGCAGAATTTCAAAAGTCTTTATGTATCTACAATGATTCTAGTGCCAGCAGCTCTAATGGCATATTCCAGCAGTTCTAAACGAAGGATGGTTTCTTCATGTGCTGGTACTGGATGACCCAAGGTTGGAAACTCTAATCTATTCAGCACCAGGTCCTTGATTCGACTTAAGTAAAGGGGAACGGGGAGTGTGAATGTCAGTAACCCTTCAGTTTCGATTCCAGGTGTCAACAGCCGTACTTCCACCGTTACAATTGGATCGAGGTTGGTCACCTGCACTTCCCTCACCCTCCCAGATCTCTGTCCCCAAGACATCTGCTGCTAGGTAGGTCCACTCAGGGGTGGCGTATCTTCTGCAGGGCACACGCACCCTCCTTGATCTTCTCGGACTCTCAGAGCCTGAGTCCGTTGCACCTTCGTCTAGATCTGAATCTTCAGAAATCGGGACAAGTGTTCTCTCTGGATTTGCTCTCAAGCTTGACCTTCTCCTTCTTTCTGGCCAGCTAGCTTCTCCACTCCTTGTCCTCCTGCTCCTTGTTCTTGCACTCGTCTCTTGACCACTTACAGCTTGTTCGGTATCTGACTCGAACTCCCAGCTGCTTTCTCCTTCTGAGGCGGCTTCAGTCTCACTAGTTTATTGACCGTCCTCGGCCTGGTCAGACACGGCCTCAGCTTCTTCAATCACCTCTACAGCTTGACTTTCCCTCTCTGTGGCTTCTCCGCTTTCAGCTGGATTTTCATCCGAGAGAGGAGCTGTTTCTTCCAGAGGTGCTGGAACTCTTCGGGTGTGTGAGGCGTGGATCCAGTTGGGCAAGCCTCCACACTTTACTGCCGTGTTCGTGACCAGAATGACTTGGAATGGTCCACGCCAGCGCACATCTAGACAGTTCTTCCTGACGTGTTTCTTCACCAAGACCCAGTCCCCCGGACACAGGTCATGGCACAGGTCCTGAGCTGATGGAACCTCTGCAGCCTGCACCTGAAGGGACACAGAATGAATGGCGTCAGATAGTCCCTTGCAATAATCCAGGATCAAATCATCTGTGATGTTCAATAGTGCTGCAGTTGGAACCGATGGCAATCTCATAGCCCTCCCCATTAGCACTTCATGTGGGGAGAGACCTGTCCTTCTATCTGGTGTGCTACGTATGCTCATGAGGACAAGTGGAAGTGCATCAGGCCAGCTCAAGGATGTCGATGAACAAACTTTTGCGAGTCGGGATTTAATGGTGCTGTTGATTTGTTCTACAATCCCCGAAGCTTCTGGTCGATAACTACAATGGAGCTTCTGGTCTATACTTAGGGCTGAACAAAGCATCTTCACTATTTCGCTGTTGAAATGAGTTCCTCTATCCGATTCCAAAGAGGCCGGCACCCCAAACCTCGGGATCAGTTCTCTAAGCAACAGTTTTGCTACTGTAAGTGTATCGCACCTACGTGTGGGGTAAGCCTCAACCCATCTGGAAAATATACAGACAATCACTAGAACGTATCTGAGTCGATTGCGCTTGGGCATTTCAATAAAATCCAGTTGCATCCTATTGAAAGGCCCCCCAGACCTCCCTATGTGACTCAACGTGACTGGTGTTCTCTTTCCTACATTCAGTTGTTGGCAGATCACACAACGTTGACATACTGCTTCTGCCGCTACTCTAAACTTCGGGTTGTACCACGTTTGTCTGAATACCCTTACCATGGCATCTCTACCTATGTGTGCTGGTCCATGCAATCTCCTTGCCATTGGACTAACGAGTTCGTTTGGTAAAACTGCTCTCCCATCTGCAGAGATCCAAAAATCCATCTCACTTTTGGTACAACCTGCTGTCTCCCTTGCCTTTTTCTCAAAATTAGGTGCATTCTCTTGGATACATTTCAACTCATCCCACGTGTCTACAGTTTCTAACAACATAGTCAATTCAGTCCTTTCCTGTATTCCCCCCACTTCTACCTCTGTGAGAGAATACCCCTGCTCCGCACAGTAACGTGCGACTTCATCCGCATACCTGTTACCTTGCGCCACAAAGTCAGTATTTTTTGTGTGCGCGGCACATTTAACAACTGCAATAGCTGCTGGACCTTGTAGTGCTTCTAACAACAATCTCACAAACTCTCCATTCCTAATAGGAGAACCTGAAGAGGTCATGTAACCTCTCTGAGACCATAACTGCCCATAGTCATGAACTACCCCGAAACCATACTGGCTATCGGTGTATATGGTGACTCGAATTTTATTGCCTGCCAAACAGGCACGGGTCAAAGCAATGATTTCAGCTACCTGAGCGGAGTGTACTCCTTCCAGGCAGGCAGCTTCCACAACTCCGGTAATGGTACAAACGGCATATGCTGCTCTCAGCTGACCAATATCGTCTCTTACACATGAACCATCAACAAAGAATATTTCATCAGGGTCGGTCAATGGCTCATCTACGATATCTGGTCTTGGTTTGGTGCATAGTTCAGTCACATCAAGGCAGTCATGATCTGTACATATCTCATCATCAACATCATTTGGAAGTGGCATTAAAGTGGCAGGATTCAAAACAGAGCATCTCTTGAGAGTCACATTCTCGGCAGCCAAAATGACCTGCTCATAGCGCGTGAGCCTGCTGTTTGTCAGATGCTGTGTCTTGGTCCTGGTCATCAACAGTTCAACAGAATGCGGTACATACACCACTAACTGGTGTCCCATGACAACATTCTCACACCTTTCAATGCTGACACCCGTTGCAGCAACGGATTTGAGACATCCGGGCAACGCTGCGGCTACTGGATCTAAGGTAGCCGAGAAGTATGCAACTGGTCTACGGGCATTTCCGTGTATCTGGGCCAAAACTGACAAAGCACAACCTTCCCTTTCACAGCAATAAAGCAAGAATGGTTTCTCGTAATCAGGCATTCCCAAAGCCGGGGCACGACACAAGTCCTCCCTCAGCTGCAAAAACGCCATCAAACAATCCTTGTCCCATGGAACCGGATCACTCACCCCCTTGTGCGTCAGTTTTTGTAGAGGTTTTGCCTTTAGTGAAAAGTTGGCTATCCATTGCCGGCAATAACCGACCATGCCTAGAAACATCCTGACTTCTCCTTGTGTTGTGGGCGCACTCAACTTCATGATCGCCTCTATTCTGTCTGGAGACACCTTCCGTTTTCCCTTTTCAATCCTGTGGCCCAAGTATTGCACTTCTGTCAGACAGTACTGCAATTTGCTTGGAGACACCTTGTGTCCGTTCTCGGCCAAGTGATTTAGTAAGGTGATGGTGTCTATTTTGCAAGCTTCCTCAGTTTCTGACGCCACAAGTAGGTCGTCTATGTACTGGACCAGAACCGAGTTCATGGGCAGTACTAGACTTTCAAGATTTTTCTTTAGCAGCTGGTTAAAAATCGATGGGCTTTCTGTATACCCCTGGGGAATACGACACCATGTTAAAACGCGATTTTCCAGCTTAAAAGCGAAAAGATATTGGCTTTCCTCATCTAAGGGGATTGAAAAGAAGGCCTGGCACAGGTCTATCACGGTGAACCATTCAGCTTGGAATGGTATCTGAAACAGTATCACTGATGGATTCGGTACCACTGGACAACATGAAACAACTATATTATTAATCTTTCGAAGATCTTGCACTATTCTGTATTTCCCACTAGGCTTCTGCAAGCCCATAATCGGGGAGTTACATGGACTTCCCACGATTTCCTTCAGTATTCCCTGTTTAATCATAGATTCGATCACAGGCTTTATTCCTGCAATCGTTTCCGGGGTCAACTTGTATTGGGGTGTTCTTGGATACTCGGCATTTGGTTTTACCATGATCTTTACTGGCTCTACCCCTTTAATCAGTCCTATTTCTTCTCCAGTGAAATCCCACACCTCAGGTGACACCGCACCTCTCAAATCCCATGGAAGCTCCTCCACCGTTAAGGTAGGGTATAGCTCCACGCATACCTGTGAGTTTGCAACCTTAAAATCGGCATCATCATCGTTAGTCTGCACTTCTACTCCTTGGGGTGTGCAATATATTGTACAATTTAGTTTACATAGCAGATCTCTTCCCAACAGACACACAGGACTGGAATCACAAATCACAAACTGGTGCTCATCACTGTATTTCCCTATTTTCACCGACACTGGTTCTGTCAGAGGATTCGTCATTCTCCTATTTGATACTCCTACCACCTGGATCGTCTCTCCCGACATTGGCAGACCTGGGACCACCGCCGATCTTAGAGTGGATCGAGTGGCCCCCGTGTCCACCAAAAAGGTCGTAGGACATCCTGCCACCTCAGCCTCCACATATGGTCCTCTCTGGTCTACCTCCAGGGCTGCTCCTAGGGTACAGTCTTCTTCTCTATTCACTCGTTGTCCCGTAAGGGGATCAACGTAATAGCATTCCTCTCCCCCTACGAACAATGGCATTTGTCTATAGGTTTTCCCTCCATTTGCAATACGAGGCGGTTGAGGGAACTGAGCTCGAGGAGTCTGAGTCCCCCCTTTGATAAACTTTCCCTTCGGTATCGCTGTTCCCTTCACCAGACTGTTCTGAACATCTTCCTCCTCCGGTTCTAATTCCCCCGTCTCGACATTATATGGACACTCGCGTTTCCAATGTCCCACCTCGTTACACTGGTGGCACCTCGTCGTCTTTTTCAGTGTCGCGATATCTACCCTAGGTCTCTGTCTTTCCTCATCGTCTTTGCTTTGATTATTCTGCTTTTTCCCTAGAGTTCCGGTTCCCTGTTGTCGCTGTCCACCCTTTCCAGCTGACTGCATCTGTACCAACATCAGCTTTTCCTTAAGTTTCTTTGCTTTCAAGTCTATTTCATCGCTGCAGTACCTTGCATATCTCAGGATTTCATCTAAGGGTTTGTTTTGCCAACAAATCAAATGCTGTTGAATCATTAAGCTAATGTCAGGTCTCAACCCTAGAACGAACTTTGACACAAACTGTCCTATGTCTTTAGGATCCATTACATCCAACCCACTGTACTGTTTGAATGCTTTCAGCAGTCTCTCATAATACTCATGAACGGTCTCTTTAGGTTCCTGAGTGGTTCGATCTATTTTAACCCAATCTATGTCCTGTAACGGCACTTTCTCTTTCAACCATGCCATTACTCTCTCGTACTTCTCCATGACTCTCTCTGACGGCCCATTCGTCAGGGCATCCCTATCCGGTTCACAGATGGGCCATTCAACACTGAGCTTACATGCCGTCCACAGATCCCCTGGCACTACAATGTCAAATAGGGTGTTCAAATCGACCCACAGCACTTTAGAGATCTTCACGAACCTCTCTACCTGTTTGTACCACTCTACGGGATTCTCCCTCAGCTTGGGGAAGGAATTGGTAAATGCCGCTAAATCCCCCCTACTCCAGGGCACATGCACGTAGTTTCCATTCGCGATTTCTCGCAAAGGGAAAGCTTCCATCCGCGGTGGCCCTCCCTCTGGGGACATTCCAATTGTACTCCTTCTGACGGTTCCCCTCTTGGACCACCTTTCCTCCCATTTATCCAAATCCCTCCACGTTCTTATACCCAGGATCAGTTCCTTTATGTGTATTTTCAGCCCAATCGTTCTCCGTTCATCTAGATCCTGATCTGTGCAATTCAGCCTATGGTTACCTTGTAAGGCTTTTGTTCTTGACAAGTCTATCATATACCTGGTTGCCAACTCAGATAGTTTTTCATGGACTGACCTCGCCTTCCGAGTAACATCCTTAGCCATAAACAGTACCTCATCCTGCTCATACAGGTCGATCCTTTCCATTGGCAATGTGCCGTCTATTATTTCATCCAGATCTGATTTTAAACTGGTTACATCGAGCCTTTTTGCCTTTATCTCAGCTCTCAGTATCTCGCCCCTAGGTGGTCCGTTCACATCCCTCTCGTCCCAACTCCGAGTCCTACGTCTAGGCACAGGTGAGCTATGAGGAGTTCTCCTTGATTCTCTTTGTTCCCACCTTTCTAAGTCCCAAGCTTTTCCATCTTCCCTAGGTGTATGGTGAAACAATGTCCTATTTCCCACCACTCCGTTCTGACTCTTCGGCTCTGCCTCTCTAGATGCAAGATAGGATCCCCCGTTACGTTCTAGATCACCGCAAGTGGCATGCTGTCTGGTGTCACTCAGTAAACGATAAGGTCCCTCACAGCTCTCCATGTTTCCGCGATCCCGTCCGTGATCACCGGACACATGTTGAGACCCTTCGTGACTCCCCATACTCCCGCGACCCCAATGTTGCACATTTTCGCCTGGTGCATGGTGAGTGCATCTGTAACTGTTTCGGTACTCCTGTGTTCTTCGTTCTCCCTCACTAAGGATGGGACGAGGTACCCCCCCATCCTGCATTCTTGTCTTCACACATCTGTCTATTGCCACTGACGATATGGCAAGTATCTCTTCTACTTTCTTGACTCCCTCGCTCCCACTCGGGACTGCTTTCGCCAGCCCTGCAGTGAGAGAGGATCCTGTTATCTTGGCCTCTCCATTCGGCTTCCGTTTCTATTCTTTTATTCTGTGTCTCTACAGCACCATCCCATTCCTTCAAGTACTCACTTAATTCTTTAAAGGATTTCGGTTTTGGTCCCCTCAAATCCATCTGTCCTCTCTGACCCCCCCGCTCTATTAAGGGATCCGTTTCCGTATCCAATGGGGTACTCCGACCCCTTGGTCCTAGCAACTGCCTTTGGGAATTAATCGTATTGTTCCTACTCTCCATCTCTGCTCTTTCCCTGTCCCAACGTGCCTGTTCCTCCTCCTGTGCTCTCTCTGGGTTGTAGATGGACACTACAGGGCCTATGGTAACAGGTACTTGTAGAGCGTCCGGCAGTTGATACGACCTTGCACACTCCGTTTCCGGCACCTTCTGTACCACAAACCTTCCGACTACTCTCTGTACTGGACTAGGTTGAGGTATCTCCTCGCCTTTCTTAGGTTCCCAATCTGTTATGGGGAGCGGTCTATATTCCCCCTTCCCAGCCCCGTCCCCCTGCTGGAGTTCGGGACGTTCAGCTTCTCTGTTGTACGGAGGTGGTCTGTCTGATAATAGCCTATCTATCAGACTATCATCCGTCTCGCTCTCCTCATCCTCTTCTGGAGGTTTCTTTTCTCCCGTAACCTCTAGCACTGGGTACAGTTTGTCTGCCTCTATTCTCTGCACCCTCCACTTTTTAGCTTCATCCTCCCATTTAGCATCCTGCACTGCTCTTACCGATCGTCTCACTCTTTCTTGGCGCCTGTTCAGGCTCCTGTCGTACGCTGCCCTGAACCATGCATTGAGGGCTTCGAACTGTGTTGGCCTCGGTAGAGGTCTCGTTGCAAGCATTACCGCTTTCAGTTGATTCAATGCTTCTAACCTAAACGTCCCGTATCTCGGGAACGTCAGTTCCTCGTTCCCCTCTGTTAACTTGCTCCACTCGGAGATCCACAGTATCGAGTGTAACCCTACATTCACAGCCATATAATAAGCTGGTGTGCCCTCCGGTGGGGCCTCTTCCCCCGCATATGAGTTCCCTCTGTCTCTCTTAAAGATCGCCCTTAGACATTTAAAACACTTCATTTTCAAGACTGTACGATTTCCTTAATTCCCTTCCTTATTTACTTCCCGATGGCGAACCACCAATCCCTGCGCGGCTCTCGCTATTCAACTTATCCCAGCACGGTTCTCGCTGAGCAGCCTATCCCAGCGCGGCTCTACACCAACCAGCCTATCCCAGCGCGGCTCGCTCTGACGTCACTCGTCCCCTTTGCAGCAGTTCCCCTCCTTTCTCAGCTCGTCTCCCGGTCTTGCATGCGTCCCATTCATACACCGAAAAATGACTACTTCCGACCAAGCGATCACTTTTCTTGACTGTACGTCCACAGTCTAACTGTAATTGTCACCTCAACCGTCGAGACGTCTTTCACTAACGTTCAGACGCTCGCCTTAACTGATAGGTTACTTACACACAGTAAACGTCCGACCAGCGTCCGTTACTCATACACTCACTCTGACGTTCCCCCTATCACGGTCCTACGGGCGATCAATGGTACCTCATGACCCCCTTCACAACGGTAGACAATTACTCTGGATGTCCGATACACCCGAACCACTCAAGCCCTTCCCTGGACTTAAGATTTTCACCGGTTGCGCGCGCTCACAACCGTCTCACACTCACACTACAGACATTCAACTCCGCTTGACATTACAACACAGGTACAACACAAAACACCGCAATCTGGCAACGCATGACCCTTATACTCACTCTCGACCGACTCTGCTGCTTTTTCTCTCTCGCACCATCGACACCTTCTTCGGCAGGTAGTTCTTCTTCTGGTCGTCGATGACTAGGGACCTTGGGGTAATCTAGACCTAATCTAGGTCGCCTTCCTCAAGAAGCCAACCATCCTCTGCTACCAACTGCGGGGAATGAGATTTTGATCCCTTATCTGATCACCTAGATACTCATCTCATTTGTCCCTTTTTTGGATCGGTTATTGACTGTCATTGAGTAAAAGGCAAACCCACATAGATTAAATCGACCCCATAGACTGACGCAACTCTAAAGAACCACTTACAACGGTAAAAGTTAAAGGTTTATTATAAAACCAAAATCAGTTGCAAGTACAAGCACCTCAATATAAGGTTCAACAGGTATACAGGTACAAGAAGGAACATGAATTCCCTAAGAAATCTCAGTCTACAGAAGAAAACAATCAAAACTAATTCAAAAATCAACAGGTTGAATATCATTGACACAAAGTGGAGCTGAAGCGTCATTTACGAAAAAAGGAATGAAACAGGTTAAACTGCCCCTACTCTATGCTAGATGACATCCCTACTCAACAAGTTCTTTACCTAACAAGGTGTCAGCCGTTTGACTTCCGAAGAAGCACAAACTCTCTTAGTCTCAGATGGAAACCTATATCGCATAGCAGTACCCTTTCTGCCTACCCATCCGCTCTCTAAGGGTCCTCAAGCCATCTGCTCTGACTTCTCCCCGGGGTGCTGTCCCTAATACAAAATCACAGTATGGGTGGAACGCCCCTTTGAGACGCCCACCACGTACACATTTCACGTGGTCCTGCTTCTGGTTTTTTCCATAGTTTCGTTTCTTTGAATCGTCTGTTAAGTTGACCTTGCTTCCCAGGCGCCGTCTCCATCGTGCTGGTACCCCCATGACATTCCGGTCAACTCCTCCGGACCCGAGCCTATCTCCTCAAACAGAGCTCTATTCATTACATTTGTGATTGGTACCCCCCTCGCACCTGGAAACAGACACTTCGAAACAGGGCCCCAAATTCCAAGCTTCCCTTATCTCACTAGGCCGTAAAACTTCGACCAGCATTGGCAATTTAATTTAACGAGACTTTTGACTCTTGGCTCGCACGTGCAGATCAAAGCTATTCCCCTATCTTTCCAAGCCCACTAAATTATATGCAGTGGACTGCACTTGGTGAACTCTTACTTCTTTAGCTTAAAATAACAAGTTAACACACCGCTCTAAAATCCTACAGTACACTTCTATAAAAATATTGCTTTTAACACACATATATATAAGAAGCAAATCATTGAATAATATCGAATCCATGCTACATGAAAGATACAATGGTACACTTTCATTCTTATACAGTGCCATGTGGTCTGCACGTTTCTTCATTTTACATTTCATCTCTTTCTCCGTTTAGTAACTGCATACATGAATTCTGTTTAGCATGTTCTAATGTTCCTAAGCATTTTCACACATTTCTACATTAGCCCACTATGTATACGGGCCTTTCTAATTCTATTACACACTCTAGAGTATATACAGATACATATTCTCATTTCTTTAAGTGACATAGGCTAACTTTACGCTACAAACTTGTGAATATGATGCAGACATGATTTTTATTCAAATTGCGCTCTCTCACATTTTTCACAAAATAATGATTTTTAGTAAGTATGAAGTATTAAATTGTTTTCCCAAAGAAAAAGCAAACGATGGATCTTCGCTTCAAATCAGTTCTTTATTCAGTTTTATTTTTTTTAAAAGCCAAATAGCCAACGCGTTTCGTCCGTTACCGGACTTCTTCAGGGCTGAATAAACTGTATCACATTCATGGTTCAAGTAAAATTCATACCGATCGTTGTTTATCAATTTGTTTATGTTACTTATTTTGAGTAAGAAGACTCCAGTAATTTGACAGTTCATTCACTCTTAGTATTAGCAGACAGTAAAGCGTAAATAAGCGTAGTCACAGTTGCAGTGTGGTCGTCTGCCTGAAAATACTAAGAGTAACGGACGAAACACATTGGCTATTTGGCTTTCGGCTTTTTGAAAAAAAGAAAACTGAATACAGAACTGATTTGAAGCGAAGATCCATTGTTTGCTGTTTCTTTGGGAAAACAACTTAATACTTCATACTTACTAAAAATCATTATTTAGTAAAAAATGTAAACAATAAATTGAACTTTTGAAAGGTGCAGACCAAATCTTGTGTGTATGTTGTTAAGGGAATAGGGTTTCCATATTCCCTGTTAGGATCGTAAAGGGATTACGCTCCTGGTACTTGCACCTTCTGTACAGAACTAAGTGTGGTATTCTAATAGTGGTGCAGGCGGTTTTTGCCTTAATCTCTACATTGTTGCTGTCAGATCCGTAAGGGAACAGCATTTGTGGGGTCAGGAGGGCGCGACACAGCCAAAGGGGAGGACAAGCTCAGAAAGACGGGCTTCTGCGTCGCGGCACTCTCCAGGAAACTGTCCGGTGTTTCAAGATCCACACGATTCAACTGCAGCCCCAGAGTGGCGCCTCCAGAAGATAGGAGTTCACAACAAAGGTCTGGGAAGGCAAGCGTAGATCAGCGGGACCGCCCGGTCAGCAGAGTCAGGTATCAGCTGCAGAAAGGCGGACAGGCAGCAGGCAAACCTACCGGAGTTCTCAAGAAGGCGGGGGAAGAAAGGAGGGCCAGCCGAGAGATGAGGGGCACTGGTGACAGCAGCGGAGGTGGACAGCTCCACAGGACATCGGCCATGAAACTCCGATGCCGCCGCCAGAAAACCCTGACCACGAATCCACAGGAAGTCTCGAGTCCCGAAGAGGGAGACCAGAGAGGCGAGGACCGCAGGCAAACCGGACCCACTGTAAGTAGAGAAGATCCAAGGGGGGGGGGGACTTTTTGGGGGATTAATCCAAAAAAGGCAATCCCTGGCCGGGAGCTCCCGAACAGAGCGCCTCACCAGTCGGCCATCTTGGTCAAATGGGGCAGGTATGGAGAGTCTAGAGACGAGTGTGAGAGTTTGAGCAGATAGGCTATGCTATGGATTACCACAGACTAGTATATGGCCACTGAGAAGGATAGGGGAAAGAGAAATGCGATGACAAATAAAAAATAGAAGAAGATAGCAGTGGTGGAGGGGTGAGGTGGGGCTGGGGTGGGGGATGGGAAGAGGGATGGGAAGAGGGAGTAGGGAGAAGGGATGAGTGGTGGGAGGGAGGGGTTGTGTGCACATCTAAGGTGGTAAGTGTTCAGAGATGTATGCAGCTAGTTTTGACCAATTTTTTTTACTTTCTTTGAAAGAGTTTTCAGGTAAGTGTTTAGAAATATCTGCCTCCCTGGTAAATCGGACCCATTCTCATCATGTATAGCCTGAAAGTTTGGAGAGGTATTGCCATTCGGACAGGATGGCATTAAGACGGATTGAAACTAGTATGTTCCATAGAATACGTCCTTATTTGTGTGAACAGTAGGCTGTTTCTGGGGAGGACACCCAATGCTATGGAGGTGAGATTAGGGATTAAGCTCATATGTAGGATCTTCGATATGGTAACTCCAAGTGCAGACCTGAATTTATTAGAGAAATTGCATTTGAGGAGCATGTGCTGTAAGTCTCCTGTCACTATTCCGCAGCTTTAGCAGTTGCCTGAAACATGGAGACCATGTTTGTAGAGTTTAGAAGGTGTTTAGTTGGCCATGTATGAAGTTCAAAGTCTACATTGCACTAAGGAGGTTGTAGTCTTATCAATCGTCAGGTTAGACCAAGTAGATGGCCAGTTTAAGATCATGTTATGTGTGGTGTTTGTTTTGTTGAGAATAGAATTCCAATTATTTTGAATTGATTTAGTGAGGGAGGTAGCTATAGGTGTTACAATAGAGTAGTTTGGAAGCTATGTGTCCCCCATTAGCTATGTTCTTAAGTGTGCTAGGGAGATCAGGTGCTCTCAGGGGTTTATGTCTGGCATTGTGATTTTGATCGTGAGAAAGTAATATAAGTCTATTTCCTCTAGCTCAAGTTTGGTTTTGAGTTGAAAAAAATGTATGGGGTCTGAAGTAGAGTCCTGGTCCCCTACTAGAGTCTGTGCTCAGCTACAAATTGTTCTTTAGTCCCTTTTGGGCGTTACTCACACCCCACGGTGTGTGGGCTCACACCCCAGGTTACACTGTTTTAGGATTTGATGGTTCTTGCTTTAGTATGTGCTTGTATCTTCTTCTGTCTGTGAATACTCTGTACACTATGAATACCGTGAAAACTGTGAATGTGGTAAATACTTGCACAACCTTCTAGTCTGAGCGATAACCTACAAAAACTCTGTACAGCTTAGGTTACTCTAAGGATTTAGCCAGCATACTCCAAGTTCAAGCCGCACCACGGTGGGCCCCACAACCACTTACAAAATGTTTTTGGGTACACTTTGTTAATTTACCTACTGTTAGCTGTGTTTGCCCATTTCTCAAGAAGTTCCTGTGTCCATTCTATGCCCTATATCACCTAACGCTTTGGCCCTTGTTATCACTGTTCTGGTATTGTGCAATGCCCTAGTATAGTCAATTACCTCTTATCATAATCTGCCTATAGGTTAATCTTGGTGTTCATACTGAACCTCCTTATAAATACATGTACACAGAGGCTACCTTAGAGATACTCAAAAAACAAAAGGTGGGGCGGGTCGAGGGGATAGTTTAACGACCTGTCTACTCACTCCCCATATTGAAGATACATAACAACAAAAGAGTAGACCAAGTCTAAAAATTGTGTGTATCTGAACAAGCGACCGTGTAACAATTGGATATCTGTAGATGATACCAGAGACTATTACGTTACAGAGGTTTGAAAAAAAGGTTTGAAAAAAATCTGGTATCATCTACAGATATCCAATTGTTACACAGTCGCTTGTTCAGATACACACAATTTTTAGACTTGGTCTACTCTTTTGTTGTTATGTACCTTAGAGATACCCCATGAAACCTACTAGTCCACTAGTGTGCTAGCTGACTTGTCCAGTCGGCCATCACAGATGTTCTTCTGACCCCCTAGAAGGGGACAGCTCTGCTCTTAGAGGTCAGGAACAATGCCTGTTCTGGCAGGCATTTACACCTCCTCCAAACAGGATGGCTAGCAATCAGCATATCAAGGTCTGAGGCTTCAAAGCCATGCCCCCTTTGATATGCGGACAAGCATCCCTCAGACCTGGGAGATGCCACTCCCTGAAGCTCATTTGGCATGGAGCCCACCCAGTATCCGAAGTAGGTGGGGAGCACACCCCTAAGGTGAGCTGAATGATGTTCCCACTCTAGGGAAATTCCACCATTATGGTGATGTCAGAATTTAGGAAACTGAAACAGGGTTATGTCCACTTCCCAAAGGAAGTGGCCTTATAGGGAGCGTAGTGACCCCAAGGGAAGGCATCTCATTGGCTACTACCCTCCACTCTCCTAATGGTCCTAATCTTAGTATGTAGGGGTCTCCCTAAATCCAGAACTTCAGATTCCACTGACTGGAAAAGAAAAAGATGACACTGAAGAGCAGACTCCTGTGAAAACTGAAGACTGCTGCAGACTTTTGGTGCCAAACCCGGTCTTCCGCACAGAGACTCGACAGTTGCATAGATCCAACTCATCTTGCAGCTGTGCAACTTCCACAAGCCCTGGACTTCGCCCAGTTTCCAGCATCTCCCTGCTCACCTACAGGCACCCAATGTGATGTCCGTTTAAAGAAGGTTCTGTCCACCGGGTCCACCCAGCAGAAGGTCAGCGCACTTGTGAAGGTAATTTCTCAATGAACGAAATTGCCTTGAAGAAGCTCATCCCATTAGTCAAGACTTCATAGACAATCTGGCAAATCATTACACGGACAAATCAGACACGTTGGACTCATATTTAAAACAGAGACAAAGCATCAGCACTAACCCTTTTACAAATCTACAATCCAAGTATACACTAACCCAGCCTTTTCGTTTCTTCCAACACATTTCACACGATGAATTTATGGACCTGGTCAAAGCAAGCAGGCCTGCCAGCAGCCCTTCTGACCCGTGTCCACCACAAACCTTCGAGGCAATTCTTCTAACAACCTCTGCTGCCACTCCAGTAGGGAGAATCATCAACAACTTCTTAACTACCGGAATATTTCCAGAATAACTTAAAAAGTCATACATACGCCATTACTGAAGAAAACAAACTTGGACCAGCTGAACCCTGACAGACCGATTTCAAAATGACCCTTCCTGGGCAAACTGATCGAAAGAGCAGCGTTAGCCCAGATGTCCCAATTCATTGAAGAGAATGCCATACTTTCAGACTTCCAAACAGGATTCTGTCCAGGAAGAGGCACAGAATCTGCCCTCTTTGTCATCTGGGATGATCTGAAGAACACAGTTGACTGCAAAGCGGTTGCTGTGCTACTTCCTTTGGACCTCTCAGCTGTCTTTGACGCAGTTCACCTTGACACTCTGATACAAAGACTCCACGAAGCCGGCATAGCGGGGACTACTCTTGTCTGGATCGCGTCCTACCTTTGCAACTACTAAATACCATCAGCAACCATAGAGACTTTGCTGACTGTTAGAAAGTAATACCAACTGGGCTATAAACACAGCCCAATACTAGTAAATACTAGCTACAACCATTATGTTAGAAAACATTTTTTTATTAAAATTTAAAAAATGCAAATTTAATGGAAAAAAGTAACAAAGGTTAAAGCTTGGTTATTGTTAGGAAAATACAATTTAATATTTCTATACATACGCAAACAGTAAACATGCAACAGTTTATTTATGGCATAGTTATAATTTACGCACTGCCTAGAAATTACTATAACCCGCACACCTCTGTGCGCTAGCCACACTACGACATTTTTAACTTGGCACTCTACCATACACAGAGTTCACATAAATTATGTCATTTGAGATGTCATGAATTAAGCCTGGGCGGAGCTCATGGAGTTTAACTTCGTGGAATTCCGTGGAGTTACAGAAAAACTCCACGCAAATCCACGGGGTTCCACAAGCATGTGGAGTAGACATACATGCCCAGCTCATCCCCTAAAAGAACACACCCTGTCAGTCACCAAGTGCTGAAAAATATCTCAATGAGAAGTAAAAGAAGGCCGAAGACTGCCGTGAATAGCTGATCACACAAGTGCCATACCTATTCAAATTATATTGCTTTTTAAAAATGCATCACTTGCCTATGGCAGCAAAAAGAAAGATTGTGCTGTTTTGCTATCTATCTGCATGAGCCTGAGAAGAGCAGTAGTGCTGAAAGAATCACCACGTACATTCTTAGGCCAACTGGTAAGGTCACCGTATGGAGGTAGCGTGCACTTTGCATACGTCAGGCAGTGATATATCGGGGGCCGCCACTGTGGTCAGCGCCGAGCAGGCATAAATCACATAACATAGTCCGATGCCAGCATACCCCATTAGCCCCCAGACCGAAATGCACCACTTTCAGGAACCAAGTGAAGGAGGTAGCAACTCCAAAGGAGACAATCCCGTAAAGAGAGGGGAGCTGGTGTGACAACGGAGGATTTTGGACACATGGCGGGTGGGGGTTGGAAGATATAGAAACTCACCTTGTAAAGAGTAAGTTCCTCGCTCCAGGGTAAGTCTTGTTAGCTGGTTACTGTGTTGTAGCACTGCTGCTGATTCAACGAGTCTCCGCCCTGGGCAGGGAGACCCCAATAGGCAGCGCTGTAATACTTTATGCCGGGGGGCACGTCCGATGTAGCACGCTACGAGTGGGAACATTTTAGATTGGGAAATCTATCAATCGTGCTGCTGAGCCCACTGCCACTGCAGAACCGTTATAGGCACTGTTGATCACCTAAATCTATACGTGGAGTCTGACTAGAGTGTAAAGGGCGCATCAGATGCACATGCTCATTTCATTTGCTGCAAAGATCCAGTAAAAGATGCTGCCACCTCATGGTTGGAGAATGGGTGAAAAGTGAAAACTATGGGAGAGCACCAGGAAACTACACCATGCAGTGTAGATGCTGTAAAGATCCAGTAAAAGATGCTGCCGCCTCATGGTTGGAGAGTGGGTGAAAAGTGAAAACTATGGGAGAGCACCAGGAAACTACACCATGCAGTGTAGATGGAGTTTTTGCCAAACTCTGCTCTCCAAGTGGAGCTCAGAGTGGCAAAACGCTGTGAACTCCATTGTGGAGCGGAGTTTACCACCCAGGCCTAGTCATGAGTGTTGTTATGAATGCTATAATTTAAGATACTATATGTGATGTAATACCAAAGGTTAGAAGCTGTGCATAGTGAAGGCACAAGCAATAGTTAATGTAGTTTGTCTAGCGAGTTAACATAAATGACATTTGAAAAGCTGATGGTCTGAAGATGTGACTCGTGTCTATCTCGTGTTGGTTGTTGTTGCTTGGTGCACATGCAGGCTGCATCATTTGAAAAGTGGGTTAGTTGGGTGGTTGGAATGATGCGGGCATAACTACCTTCACTGGACTTGTAACCGGATGTCTTTCTATTAAATACCTGAACCAACTTCATCCTGCCTTTTGGTATCTTTTCCACACTGGCGACGAGGGGAAAAGAACTCTTAAATCGGATTTGAGGAGAAGGATTTTCGTCAATTTCAAATCTATTTATTTCATTAAAAAAAAGAAAAAAACGGAGTTTAATTCATCGAAAATTCGTTCTACACCGGCAGAATCGCTATGACGACGGAATCGCTATGATCCTATCAAGGTATCTGCCTAATAATTTCAATTACCTTCTTATTTTCATCAGCGCAAGGTTCTTTATGAGTGCGAGCGTGGACATCTAATGGACGCTCAAACAACAAGCGCGTGACGTCAAACGCTGGCAAAACAAGCTCTACTTTCCATAAAAAGCAGCGTGATAACCACGGCGGCCATTTTGGAAGAGTAATCTCCGACTTTAAGTATTTTTCACCGTTTCTTGAACATTTTGACTTTATAACTGATGGAATCCTCGAATTAAAACTCATAATACGATTAAGTATTGGATTAAGGTACCAATTAATTCTGGATGTTTGGTTTTACTTTGTTTATTATATAAAAAAAAATTCTTTGAATACATTATCAAAATAGTAATACAATATTAAACAATGAGTGGTATTGTTCCTCCTCCCTCATTTTTGGCAAACAAAGGTGACCCACCCATGGACTGGGAAATATGGGAACCAGTTTTTTTAGCCTATGTAGAAGTTTTGGAAGGGACAGAATGTTAACCCGAGAAAAAACTTTTTCTCTTAAAACATTGTCTTGGGGGAATTGGATTAAAGAATTTCTCACCCTGCCTGCTTTAATCAATCCTGGTGATAGGAATGTTTATGACCGTGCTGCGGAACAGTTGAAAATAAGATTTGGCAAGAAAAAGAATGTTGTTATGGAGAGATTTATTTTCTATTCTTGTAAACAGCTTGCCGATGAATCAATTGAAGATTTTGTATCTACTCTCAGATCTCTTGCTGTTACTTGTGACTTTGAACATATAACTTAAGAACAAGTATTGAGAGACCAAATACTAATGAGAACAAATAATAAAAAAGTTCAGGAAAGACTTTGGACAACATCAGATATGTCTTTAAATGCCGCTATTGATATTGCGAGGTCAATTGAACATTCCAAGAAGTTTGTGAAGGAAATAAGAGGAAACGAAAAAGGAGATGTTTTTAGTGTTTCAAAAGAAGGAGAAAAATTTAAGAAACCTTTTATTCAAAAAAACGACTATTCTAATAATAAGAATGATTGGAAACCTAAATATGCTAAAAATGAAAGGAAGAACACTCAATGGATTTGCTTCAGATGTGGAAGTCCCAACCACTTAGCAAATTCTAAATCCTGTTCTGCTCTTGATAAAATGTGTTTAAAGTGTAATAAGAAAGGGCATTTAACAACATTTTGCAAATCTACCACTAAGAGAGTTAACATTGTTCAAGATGTTGATGATTATGAATTGCTAAATGAAAATGATATCAACACTGTCATTAATATTTGTGGAAGTGAGGGCGTAAGTAAGTTTCCATCTTGTGATGTGATTATAGATGGAAAGATGATAAACGTATTTGTTGATACTTGTGCATGGTATACTCTAATTGGTTTAGATGTGGTAGAAAAGAATTGGCCAAACAAAATTTTACTCGAGTTCGACATTTCGCCAGGAGGTTACACAGGACACAAAATTGATTTGGTAGGTTTCTTTTGGGGGAAAATTACGTTTGCAAGTGAATCTACATATGGAAAGATTTATGTTGCAAAGTCAGGCCAATCTTTATTAGGATGGCCACACCAAGATCAACTGGGTATTAAGATTGACCCTAGAGCTAATCCTCCTGTGTATTCCATTGTAGGTGCTAGCGATTCTGATGGGAATGTTATGCTTAGTAAATTGAAATCTGAATTTTCAAATGTTTTCAGTGGAAAACTTGGTCAGTATCAGGGTTTCAAACACACTATAAAGCTTAATGATGGGGCTGTTCCTGTTCGGCACAGAGTCAGAAATGTCCCTCTTACATATAGAGATAAACTTAAAATTTTGCTCAAAGATTTGTGCGACAAAGATATTATTGAGCCCATTGAGTCGTCACCTTGGGTTTCTCTGATTGTGATTTCGGTTAAATCCAACGGCGAATTGAGACTATGTGTGGATCTTCGCAGCCTAAATAACTCCATCTGGGTTGATGCACATCCTTTGCCAAATCTTCATGAGATGGTCTCAACATTAGGGGGTGCTGAGGTTTTCTCATGCATTGATTTGGCAAGTGCTTATCATCAAGTGGTCTTGGATGATGAATCCAAAAACTTGACGGCCTTTATTACTCCCGAAGGTCTTTTCAGATATAAACGTATGCCTTTTGGATTAGCTAGTGCCGCCTCAGTCTTTCAAAGACTTATGAAAGAGACACTTGATGGT
This sequence comes from Lissotriton vulgaris, assembly GCF_964263255.1. Taxonomy (NCBI): domain Eukaryota; kingdom Metazoa; phylum Chordata; class Amphibia; order Caudata; family Salamandridae; genus Lissotriton; species Lissotriton vulgaris. The sequence continues at coordinate 661,989,277 of NC_141693.1, forward strand.
TTGACAGGGGCGATCGCTTTTCAAGACGATATACTTGTATTTGGGAAAAATGTTGAGGAGCATGATGACAATTTAAGAAAAGTGATATCTGCGCTGTCTGTTAAAGGTCTTACTCTTCGTCTTGATAAATGTAAAATAAGAGAAAAAGAAGTAGAATACCTAGGGCACTCCATTAGTGGTGCCGGGATTAAACCAAAGCAGAAACATGTTGAAAGCATTATTAAAGCTCCTGTACCCACTTCAAAAGAACAATTAGTAGCCTTTTTAGGGCTAATGGAATTTTATGCTAAATGTATTCCAAATTTTTCAACAAAAGTAGATCCTTTTAGACCTCTTTTAAAGAAAAATGCAAGGTTTTTATGGTCTGATGTGATGACTGAAACCTTTCAAAGTCTCAAAGCTTTTATTGTGAATGCACCTTGTTTGAAACCTTTTGTTGTTGGGAAAAAGTGTACTATCATGGTTGATGCAAGTAGCACTGGGTTAGGTGCTGTTCTCATGCAAAATGATTGTGGAAAGGAATGGATAATTGCATATGCCTCAAGGGCATTGAGAGATGCTGAGAAACATTACTCAGTTATTGAAAGAGAATTGTTGGCTTCAGTTTGGGGAGCTGAACATTTCAAAACTTTCTTATGGGGCACAAAGTTCACAATAAAAACTGACCATAAGCCTCTTATTTATATGATGGCACCAGGTGGAGGTCGTACTATGTCAGCTCGTCTGGCTAGACTAGCTTCCAGACTACAATCGTTCCATTATGAAATGGTTTATGAAAAGGGGAATTGCATGTCCAGACTGCACACTTCTTGTGAAGTTCCTTGTGACGATGATGAATGTGAGGTTGCATTTACTTCCCAAGATGTCATGTTGGTATATGGGGAGAAATTTGATTTAAGTAAAGAATCTTGGACTAGGGAAATGGAAAAGAGTATTGAATTGACTGAAGGTAAGAACTACATTTTGCGAGGGTGGCCAGAACAAAGGAAATTTTCAGGCGAGATGATGAGTTATGCTAAAGTGCAAGATGAATTGGCAATTGAAAATGGTTTGCTCATGAGAGGTGACAAATTTATCCCTCCTCTTTCCTTGAGGAATACTATTATTAGCATTGCTCATGAAGGGCATTTAGGAATTTCGTTTACTAGGAGACGAATAAAAGATTGGTGTAGATAGCTGTGTGGAACACTATGTCCAGAAATGTTTAGATTGTGCCAATAGTGACAAGTCTGCTGTTCCTTTGCGTTCTGAACCTTGTCCTGTGGAGTATCCTTTTGGTCCTTGGCGGAAGTTAGGTCTTGATTTTATTGGTCCGTTTGCTGTTTTACCTGAACAAGGAAGGTTTGGCATTGTTTTGATAGACTATTTCTCGAAATGGCCAGAAGTCAAAATGGTAAGGGACATAACAACTAAAAATGTGATAGAGTTTTTGGATGAAACTTTTTGCAGGGAAGGAATTCCGGAAGAGTTAGTAACGGACAATGGACCGCAAGTTACCAGTAAGGATTTTGAGTGTTTTATTGCTAAATGTGGGATAACACACAATAAGATTGCTGTTTTCCATCCAGAGGCCAATGGCCAGGTTGAAAGATTCAATAGAGTAGTTAAGGAGGCCATCCAACTTTCTGTTAAAGGTAATCTAAACTGGCGTAATGCTCTGCAGTCCATGTTGTTGTCTTATAGAGCATCACCAAATTCTGTCACATTGGTCAGCCCATTTGAACTCTTAAGGGGTCGGAAACCCAGTACTCGACTAACTCCGTGGTGGTTAAAAAAAAATCCGAGTGATCATTGTGGATTTTTAAAGGTTGACTATGATTTGGTTCGCAATAGAGTGAGTGCATATAAGGATGAAATGAAGAAAAGGATGGAGAAGAAGCAAGGTTCAGTGAGTAAACATGTGATTTCTGTTGGTGATCTAGTGTGTATTAAGAGGAAGGAAGGTGTTTTGAAAGGAGGTCAGATCTGGTCCCATCCTAAGGAAGTTATTGAGGTTTTTAAGCATGCTGTTAGAATTGATGATGGAAGTGTTTGGAATTTGAACAGGGGTTCTATATTTAAGGGCAAGGAAGCTGTTAGATTGGATGGTGACAGTAATGTATTTTTGGATTTTGAATCTAGCAATGAAGGAAGTTCTCCTAATGGAAATTTTCCGCATGGAGATGTTACCCCTACGCTTCCCATCATTTCTTCAAAAAAATGTTCCAGAATTCATCGTCTTCCTGAAAGGTACAAGGATTTTGTAATGAACTAGTATTACTATGGATGTTACTATTGTATGGACCAATGTTTGCTGTACATAGAATGTTCAAGATGAATTTTGTATATATGTCACATCATTATATTATGTGTATTTTTTTTTGTTGTTTACAGAAAGGGAGGTGTGTTGTATAGCACGAGATAGCACGAGATGTGACTCGTGTCTATCTCGTGTTGGTTGTTGTTGCTTGGTGCACATGCATGCTGCATCATTTGAAAAGTGGGTTAGTTGGGTGGTTGGAATGATGCGGGCATAACTACCTTCACTGGACTTGTAACCGGATGTCTTTCTATTAAATACCTGAACCAACTTCATCCTGCCTTTTGGTATCTTTTCCACAATTTTGACAATATTTTTATGGAAGAAGTTACCCCATTGTCTCTCATTTGACTTGGAAGTTGAAGCCTGAGATTTTTTAAGAATTTTAATCATAAAGGTACTCCACATGGTGTTACCGTGCTAGATGTATACAGGGACTGGAAGTATAATGCATGTCAGCTGTCACAAAAATGTTGTTGAGGGGCTGTTCTTTATTGATACATAGTATTGGAATGTGAGTAACACTAAGTTATGAACTTCAATATCCGTGAGAAAGATTAAGGAACCTGTTTTGGGAAAATCAAGCCAGATCCTGAAGTCACCTAAATTATACAGTTTGATTATTTTTAAGAACAAAATTGTGTATAACGTGCTCTAAAACAGTAGAAAACGGTGGACTTTTGCAGGGTGATAGGTAAGTAAGAGAATAAAAATATATGTCCCAGGTGAACTTTGACAGGTGACAAGTGCACTGCTAATAATTTGTCAAAAGGGGTAGGATAAAGAGACAAAGAGTTTTTTCTAAGCTATGAAATAAGAAGTAGTCTGTAAGCTTAAACTGGAACCTGCCAAATCTTTCTCAAAAGTATGGTGAGGGCCGGAAGTTTGAGCTTCTGACTGGTCCTTGTCAAATCAGGCTCGAGTGGAATGTAGGGACATTGACTGATTTTTTAGCAGTAAATCTTACATTTTGGCATTAAAGGATAGAGAACGTGATATATTTAAGGTGCAGCTCTCACTATGTTGTGCAGGCCGTCTGAATGAAATATGCTAAGCATTTGGCGGGTTGAATGGTTTGTGGGGCATTTTCTGTGGAGAAACATTGGTTCTGTTTTGTGCCCTTCCCTTCAGGACCTTTATGCTCAGCCATGACTCATCAATTGACAGCAGGTTTTCTAGGCAATGGTTTTTTGTTTCCTTGTGGCGTACTAAATGAATGAGTTATAGAGTAGGTCTCAACTGATAGTTATCTCCTGAAGAGATTGAACTAGATGTAGGAGAGTACCTGTGACTAGGGGAAAGCATGAGATTCTTTACATGACACTTACAAAATGTTGGCGGCATAGGACATCTCATGATCAAACGTGATTGTCTGTCTAGGAAGGATGCAATCTAGGGTAGGAAGGAGTCTGGGAAACTTACTACTAGTGAATGATGGGTGTTGGAATGCTGCACAAAACCTACCTATACTAGCTGCCCTACCCATTCCTGCTGTCCCAGCCTCCATTTTTTAACTGTCCATGCTCTTTGGTATGTCAGCAGTCTCCAATACAAGAGACCAGAAGCACAAGGCAGTGAGAAATCACATGTGCTGTGTGAATGTGGCCTTTTGTTAGAGGGCTATGTTTCTGTGATGGTGACTATACGACTGGCTACTCTTTATCTTGGTTGTCCTCATTTCCCATCCAGAAGTTCTCCTCCTTCTCAGTATTGGAGAAAGGCAGCAAACAGCTGTAAACTTTAGCATGGCTTAGGCACAGAATATTAGAATCGGCTGAAATCAGCTCCTGAAATTTGAACAGGAGAAAGAAACCTGAGACGGTGCCTTCTGAAGGGACTGGCAGCTGCCCAACATTCAAATCAAACCAGCCCCTCCAATCTGCAGTGGGCGTTTCCCCATCTCCTTGGAACTGGGAATATAGATCAACATCTGACTCTGATTAAACAAAGAAATAAGCCTGGCTAGGTCTGTTTTTGTCTGTTGGTGCTTTCTGGTTCCCTAGATCTCACTTAGTGACAAGAGTATCTCCTGAAAGAAAGTCCAAATGAGAAAGAGTTTTGAGTAGGCTCACTTTAGATAGACTGTGCTTTTCAACCCATGTGCAGCCTGATGAGGAAGATTCTCCTCTGCTGTGAGAGAAATATCTTTGTGATTTGGTGGCCACCCCCTCATGACCGTCTCACCAGAGAAATGGGAGAGCCGCCCAGCAACTTTATATGTGTACGTAAGCTGACCCTGGAGTGGTAACTGAACCCGCTGAGCGTGCTCCATCTAAGATCACATACCCAGCATATTAATGAGCCAACCCAAGCAGTCTTTCTTTCTGTAATAGTAGAGGGTCCCTGAATCTTCAGAATCTGTGCAAAATTAGGACCAGGAAGAAGGATGTCATGGTTTGAACTGAGAAATCGTTGCCGGGATTTAGAATGCAAGAAAGAATAAGTTGGCCTCATGAACTCCTGTTGGGTGAGGATTGTTTTTTTGAGTATCTTAGTCTTGCCATGATTATGGGTGAGCCATGCATAGACATGTATAGAATGAGTAACTCTTGATTTGTGTTGGTAAGTCTGGCTATAGGTGAATGGCTGTTTTCAGAGATTGAGCACTGGGGAGGGGGAAATGCCCTATATATTTTAACTGAGCAATATCCAGGTTCTGGAGAAATGGAATGTGATCACCTCCCCTTGGAACACCTCCCTACAGAATATTTTCTTGCAGAGGTTCAATAGGTAGGAAGCCTTCATTTCTTTCAAAAATCCTAACTTGAGTATAGTTGACTAGCACTACATGGCCCCTTTCCTTCTAAACCCTAATTACTGAATAGCCATAAATGTCAAACCCTACTTTCTGCAAAACATGTTTGGGAAATTCTACAGGAACAATCGGTGTGTGTTGGATAACATTTGACTTGTCACTGCAATTGTATTGTGCACACCCTCAAACAAACCTTTCTATATCTCGAATTATGCCCAGTGACTAGAAATCCACTTGTGCCCATCTTTACTTGGCAGACGTTCTACGGCCTTCCTAATGCAAGAGGCCCATCAATCTTCCCTGCAAGCCTAAAAAACCACCAAACTATTGCATCTCCGCACCACCACATCCAACCCAACAATTCAGAACTCAAAGGCTTGTACATGTCCATATCCACTAATCCACAAGTCTTTCAAACCTTATCACTAGAAATGTGTTCCATAACATTTTGCTAATCTACATCACACAATATTTCCTCCACCCATTTGTCCTCTGAACAAGGGCCACTAAAATACTGATTTATGTCTGCCACCATCCATTCCTCCTCCTTCTCAGGTCCACTTGTCTCAAATGCAAGCTTAAACAGACAATCTGCATTCACATTTTTGTACCTGGCACAAATCTGATCTCAAATGAATTTTCATGTAGCCACGATAAGCAGTTGGCAATATCAGGAGTTACTTTATATGCACAAGTGGCTTATGGTCCATCCACACCTTAGAAACATGTCCCAAACATCCGTCCTGAAATATGTATGCCCCACTAATAAGCCAACTATTCCTTCTTTATGGTGGATTAGCTACGTCCTACACCTCTCAGTGTCTGAGATGCGAACGCCACCACTCTTTCCTGTTCGACCGGCAATTGCATCACTACCGCGCCTACCCCATATATGCTGACATTGGTAACTATGATAGACTTTTCACGTGGTTTGTAGGGCTTCAACATGATTTCTTCAAAGGCTCATTGACACTCAATAGGCCACACACTATTTTCACTTTTCTTCTTCAGGAACCTTATTGATCGAAGGCGAACAGAGGAATGGTTAACAAATGTGGTGAAATATTCCCCCATCAATCTGAGCAAAACATGTAATTGTTTATTATCGCCTTGAGCTAGGGCATTTCCAATCGCATTCACTAGCTTTAATTTTGGCTTCATACCCTTTTTGTATAATGCACACCCCTCTTCCAGCACTGCACACATATACTTGTCATTTTTAGTGGTTGAATCTTCCACATCTAACCTATAAAGAACCTTCCTTTACACCTCACAACCATGATCCTCCAAGTTAAACCCCACACCAGCAGATCATCTTGGTAAAATAAAACATAGGACATGTCTCCCAACAGCCACTGCATCAACCTTTGAAAGACCGGAGAAGCTAGCCTGAAAAGCATAGGTACAAACTGAAAAGTACCTTCTTGCTTTACAAATTATGTTAAATGCCTCATTTCAGGATGCAACAGTACCTGATGATAAGCACTAGAAAGACGGACAGATAAAAAATAGTCAGCACCACTCAATCACTGAAACATCTTGTTTATGTTCAGAAGAGGACAACGTTCTACCCATATGTTTGCCTCAGTTCTACATATGTGCCGGTGGTTTCCAGTGCTCAGCACCGGTGCTTAATTATCAACACCGGTGCTTCTCATGAATACAAGTTAAGGACACATTCATTTAGGGTAGGCACAAGGAGATTACGTGATTTGCCCAGAATCACAGGATGTTGAGCCGACTCCGAGACTCGAACCTGGTTCCCCAGCCCTGAGTCCGGCAGCTCTGGGCATTATGTCCCTTCCTCTCCCCACTTTCATGGTTTCTAGTTAGTTCTGTTTTAGGCGTGACTAACAGGAAAAATGGGCTGGTGCAAGCTGCTTCCTAACCAGAGCCCTGGCACTCTTTTCATTTTTTTTTTTTTTTACAAATGAACCAATGGTTAGCCTTAAGATTCCTTAGAGCAACGCACATGTGAATTTTGTCATTATTGTTCTTGGCCAGGACCGTGGTGCTAAGCTATTCCATTCCCTCTATCAGTTCAATGACCTTACACTGACACAACCTTTCTAATTCTTCTCTCAATGGTTCCCTAAGTGCCAACAGAATATTTCTTACTTTGTGTATTCCTGGCACAGCACCCTATTTCAGTTTGATACGGTGTTCAAACACCTTTAAAGAATCATGCTGCCTACTGAATAATTTAAGGCATTTAATCACCCACTGTTAGGGAATAACTCTTTCAACCCTCCTCAGAGTGATGCAAAGAAAACACAGACGCCAGGCAGGGCTCTGGAACAGATGAAATTTATTTTTTGGTACCAAGGTCTATTGGCCGGCCAAGGCAAAAGGCAGATGCCCATCCTAGTGTTACGTCTTACAACAAGCTCCTTCTGGCCAGAGTCATTCTTTTGGGTACTTTATATATGTTAGAAAGTACTCTCACCAGCAAAACCCCAAATTGAACACAGTCCAAACATGGGTACTTATTGCAATATAAGCTTACAAAGGAACAGAAAACGAATTCAGCTAAACGTAAGGTAAGAGACAGGAGGTCTCAGAGTGTGGTTTATGTTTACTGGTGTTGGAGAGGGCAGTGAAGGGCCTCAGGTCAGGCTGGAATAGATTTGTAAAAAAGGGGAAGCACTGAGCTGTAGCTCAGAGCAAATGGTTCAGGAATGGAAATAGATATCTTATTAGATTTTGAGTTTTACGGGAGGGATTTGGAATTGGTTACAATATCTATATAGGTATAAGTGAAAGAGAGGGGCTCGTAATAACCCGTAGGGAAATAGAGCACCAATATACTGTAAAGTAAAGCAAAATGTTTTCCCTATGGGAGGTATTATTTCCTGCTCCTAAATCAGGACTCAAAGTAACAACATCAATCCACAACATTCATTCATCTTGCATTTTGTTGGTTTAGGAAAACACTCACCAGAAGGGAACAAAAACAATCTGTTTATGAAAATATACAATTTATTTTAAATAAAAAACATATGAATTCCTATGTATGGCAGGTTAAAAACATGAAATACACAAATAAAAACCACCTAATGTGGATATGGAGAAAATTTTACAAAAAAGACACTGTTATCTGTCTTAGTTATGTCATTTCGGACCCTCGTTTGGCAACAGTGGGGGAAAAACTATTCCTTTAACCAGTTTGTTTGTTGACAACACCGAATATGACTGGATATAAGTGCGTTGACGCGTTTCGGAAGCTTAAGTTGATAATGGCTTCCTTCTTCAGGACAGACTCTATATGTTTTCTCCAACAAATTTTGTATCACACCTAATGCACAAATAAAATACCGCTATTAGCTCCTGGCTTAACAGTTACTGTCTGCACATGTTTCAATAAGATCTTATAAGAGCAGCTGAACAAAATTAGCCATCACATGTCACAACTGATACTCAAATCTATATACAGAAAAACAGTTATATCTATAATCAAGGGGCCTATATGTACTTATAGGTGGCATATGTTTACTAGCCGGTCATTTATATTTATACAATCCCCTAAGTGTCAACATTCTAAACATCTAAGGTCAACTTCATACTTTTTCTACACTGCTGTTAAACCAAAACATATTCCATGTGTCGCATTTCTAAAAAAACATACATGTCCAGTTCTAAGAAAACGTACATATAAAGATTTCATTTATGGCCTATTTGTACCAACAATATTTGCTATCATCATCTTTCCAAGAGCATTATGCTAAAATCAAGAACCATCTGGTTAGTGTTGTCCACACCTTTCTGGCAGTCATGCAATCATTCATACAAATCATTCATACACCAACTATGTTGCAATTTATTGTTACTGACCAATGCAGTTATGTTGCAGGAACAAATCTACGTGGTTCGTAGTATTCCTTTAGTGGTCGCCTTCTATTGTACGCGTACTACCACAATCCTGTGTATAATTAGGGAGAGTACAGCATTAAGTATGATTTCGTGGCGTACCCAGACACAATTAGTTAAAGGGCATTTCTCTATTACCTCGATATATCAGAGGACTTCAATTCCAAGTTCCTTAAGGCTGATTTATTTGTCGTATTATACGCAATATCCTACATGGGTTAGAGAATTCGGGTTAATTATTTATATAGTCCCTTTAGTTGTATAATACCTCCCATAGGGAAAACATTTTACAATACCTATATACACATGGATATATATATATTTTCATCCCACACCCATTCTCTTCCTCTCCTCCTCTTCAGTAAGCAACACTTAAACAGGATGGTTGAAATCGAAATGTATGCCAGAGAACATTGTTCCCCCAACTCTGTAACATTTTGCATTGTTCCACAACATCCACCGTACATGATATCATTTTGTCCTTGTACACAGTTCTGCCCGAAGTACCCCCTCATTGGCAATTCGACCCCACAATATCTTTCTGGCTTCACATCAGTAACTTGTAAAATAGCTCTTCCTCTCCCTTCCTGAGTGCATTTGTCAATCAGTGTTTAAGGGGAGCATGAATCCACTCACATTTGCATGCCTGTACCACAGATTCTCACCATACATTTAGAAGGACAATAAGGTATGGACAAATTGTTCACCCTTGTTCAGAGTCGATCCTCTCATATACTACCGAAACTTTCATCTCAGCCCCCTCTCTCTCTTTCACTACTCACTTCTTTCTTTTTAGATCCCTGCACCACATTCAAACTGCCTTTTCGTTCTTTGGTTTCTCCCTTGCATACCTAGGAGAAGTGCCCTATCCTCTTGCATTTATACCACCTCAGTTTCAAAACTTGGGCACACTGTTGAAGTTGCTGTTTGCCTGGAGCCCCATGTGGGCATGTACGGCTGGCTATGTGATGTAACAATATGAAGGGTGTCATTATAAATAAGGCAGACGGGGTGGCAAAGTGAGCTAAAGAACGGTGATGGATTCAACCCAGATCTGTGCCTGGGGCTGAGTTTCTGAAAAGTTTCAGTGCTGCGTCCATCATCTCCTAGTGTTTGCATTGTTTGCACTAAGTTGACAGGGTATGCCCAGATGTGGGTTCCTTGCTCGTTTTGCAACTGGATTCAAGCTAGCCTGGCTGATGAGGGGTGTTAACCTGAAACCATTCCCGGGATGCTTGTTTCCGGTCCAGGTAAGACCTGGCTTGGCAGTTCAGGCTGGACTGTTCCCATGAGGCACAGGATCAAGACTGATTTGCATATACCTGGGTCTGAACTGGGCTGTTGAGTGAGCTAAAGAACGATGATGGATTCAACCCAGATCTGTGACTGGGGGTGGGTGTCTGAAAAGTTTCAGCACTCCGAACATTATCTCCTTGTGTTTGCTAAAGGGTCTGAACACCAAAATATAAAAAAAGTGGGACTATTGGTTTAAGTAAGGTGCCACCACATCAAAATATATAGAGCAAACCTATTGTCTTTGTTAAAAAGTACCAATGATATTACAGAAATTAATATTTTATAAATTCACACATTGCAATGTTTAATAATAGTGATTTTCAGAATATAATTTCAATGAAGTCTTACAAAAAAAATCAACATGCCTTTGAGTCTTTTTTTTAACGTTGAGTAGGCCACAACTAAACAGCCTACAGCTCAGAGTGCTTTAAATAAAAATATGATAAGCTCCCCTTGGGTCATTGATTCAATGACACAGGAGATTCGCTATGTTGTTTTAATGTTCCCGGAGGGCTGCTGCACTCCCTGCAGCCCCGCCAACATTAGAAAATTGTTGGTGGTGCCCCCACCTTTTCTAGGGCACCACCAGGATGAAAAAATATAATGTTAAAAAGCTGTGTGGCATTATGGGCCGCTCGAGGATGAAGCATTGAATAATAAATGAGCGGTTCCTCCTCTTCATTTATTATTCTTTTTTTCAGGCCTGTTTTGTATTCTTTTGAGTGGCTTGAACCCCACCCAGGGCACCCATTATTTTTTTATTTGTATAAGTTGAGGGCCACATTGGGACCTCATGGCCCCTGTTTGCTCCCTACCAGCACCCATACCCGGTGCTGGCAGGAGGCAACCTTTTTTTTCTTTTTTTAATAAGCGTGTGCCCACTTAAGGCACCAACAGGTGGCCAAATGATTCAGGGCCATGGGAGAGCCCCAGGGCCACTGCTGCCCCTCCACCAGCACGCATATCGGGTGCCGGTGGGAGCTTGCCATTTAGAAAAAAAAGGGGGGTGCTCACTTAGAGCAACCATAACTGTCATAATTGTTGGAAGCCATGGGGGAAACCCAATAAGCACCCTTTTCTTGCTAGCGAGAGCCGGCTCCATTGCTTTGCTCCTGCCCAGGTGGGAACAGCTCTATTCTGTACTACTGCCCTGGCAGGAGCAAAGACGTGTTTCCAGCCCAGAGAGAGCTGGCAGGATCTGCCCGACCAACCGGGCAGGAAACAGTAGCATCCTGAGGATTGTGTCCCTGGGACACTGCTCTCATTGGAGACCAGGTGACGTGGTTCTCGGACCCGGGGAGAAGCATGAATGGGTGAAATACACCCCCCCTTTTTCTCAGCCCCCGCTTGATGGATTACTCCAACACTTTCCAGGAAGGAGTTGAGATGGATGAGACTTTTACTTTGGAGAGTTTTGGAAAGTTTCATGAAGGTTTGTCAAATGGTTATAAAGTTATTAGCAAATCAAAAAATCAATCTTCTTTGTGTAGCATAAATAACTCAAATAAACAAAGTGGTCAGCACAACAGGTTGATGTGTGTTATGTTTATTGCGCCTGGTACTTAATCATCTTCAATATCCATCAAATCCCTGGAACTGTTTTTACCTGGTTGTTGTCAAATTGGAACAAGTCACATGGAATATAGTTTCTGCAACCTGGCCCCTTTTGATTTCATTTGGACCTCGGACTTCGATCTTTCCTCACTGTTGGTGGTGCAACATGTGTGCCTCATATATCGCATTGTTTTTTTTTTTTAAATTTTTTTAAAACCTTTATTGAAATCAGAACACACAGCTATTCAGCCTGACATCCCGAAGGCAAGGCAGCAGGGGTAGCAGGAGAGAATTAGTGTCAAACAATTTAGACATAATCATCGAAGGTTAATTTTATATTAAGATGAAGTACAACAGAAGGGCGCCCGAGGGCGCGAAAGTGGCAATGGGGGCAGTGTGACGCTGGGTGTCAGGGATGGGTAGGGGAGGAAGGCAGGGAAATGTTCATCAAGGATAAGTTACCAGAATGGGAAGGAGGAGGGGGGGGAGGGTAAACAGGAGAATATAGTACAATAGAGCTCAGTTGGCGTCACAGGCTAGGGAGACACATTATCATGCAGGCTGACTGATTCAGGCGGTAAGCACACATCTCCCCTGTACTCATTCCATGCTCCCCAAATTTTAGTCCAAGTTCGAGGTCTCCCTCTGGCCACAAGACTGTTTTCTCCCGGAACATGCACCAGTCCATGTTGGCTTTCCACTGTACCAGCAGGGGGGCCGCGGACGCGCCCCATTTCTGGGCTATATCCCTCTTAGCCACCATGTTCCCCAGGGTAACCCATCTAGTCTGTGCTACATTGTGATCGGAAGGCTCCCATACGTTCAGAAGGCATCTACGGGCTTCCGCGTGGGCAGCCACGCCAGTCACCTCCTCCATAACTCGGTGAACTCTCCTCCAGTAGGAGGCGATTACTGGGCATTCCCAAAGGATGTGCAAAAAAGTGGCAAGAGCTCCGCAGCCCCTACGGCAGAGACCGTCAGGCGAGAATCCCATGCGCATTAGTCGGGGTCCAGTCATATACACCCGGTGCAGGATCTTAAACTGCACGAGGCGAAGACGGGAAGAAATGGCAACCTCCTTAGGGGAGGAAACTGCACTCTGCCAATCCTCATCGTCCAGCTCAAGACCATCCGCCACCCACTGGTTTCTCAAACTAAGGAGGAGGTCTGTGCGCACATTGATCAATTTTTTATAGGAGAGGGAGATAGCGCTGTCCGGCATGTGCCCATCTAGTATCCTTTTTATTTTATTTTTTATTTTATTTTTTAGGGAACCGAAGGGGTCTTGGCTCCTAACTACAGCAAGGCTGAACCAATATATAACGCAATAAACTGTACACTTGCCAGTGCTGGAAAACCTGTTAAATACACATTTTTTAACTATATGGTGTACATGACGGAGACGTGCACACCTGCTTAATGAATTGCAGTTTTATTATTTTGTTTCTTTCAACACCTAGTTCTTAGGTCTGCATCATTTTTTGATTATGTGCATGGGAATACAAAACATTCTATGTACAAATATATACAAACAACACAACATATACAAGTGATTAGGTATGTACAAAAATACAACAACTTCCATACAACTCATTCATGGCCTTCCATTCACACAAAACATACACACTGGTCCCAGTGTCATAGAGAATCTTTAAATTCAACAAATGAAAAGTCCGTTTTTTAGTCTACTTCAGATTGAATGTTAACTCTTTAAACAAAAAAGAAAAAATGAAGCAGTCATTTATTGTTTTGCCCTATGGTTTTCCTTGGGGAGGACTCTAGAGTATGACCTGGGACCTGGTCGGTCGACGCGTTTCGAGCCCTGTAATTGTCAGGGTTCTCTTCAGGACCTCACATTAACTGAAAGGAAAAAGGAACAAAACTCATAAATTTTGGATCTAAGGGTTCAACACCTTATCTGCAAACAACCCAAACTCAGCCTACCTCTAATTTGGGACATGGCTCCAAAATAAAGTATTCCGTGATGCAGAAAAGGATGGAAAGGAGGGAGGGCTGGAACAAGTTGAAAAAGAAACGGTAAGTGTAACACATTTAAACAATCACGTTCATCTAGTTAGGGTGACATGTTGTAATGTTCCTACCTGTTCTAGGAAGATTGTCAATATCGGGGTTGGTCTGCAAGAAAGGCAGGGGAGGACCGTTAGAGCTTACTGTATGACTCATGGGGTCATAGCTAAGTCGGTGTTTGTGAACAAGGGAGTTCTCTTACCCGTGGCGCAGTGAAACTCAGTGTCAATGAAACAATCGGCTGCTGCTCCTGCCGGATTGTGAAATTACGATCGCGTAATGCCGCTGGGTCGTGGTCTGGAAGAGACAGCAAGGGAAGCGTGAGGGAGCCGTTTTGATGTAACCGCGTTGGCATATGTTACACAGAGGACGCGGGGAAGCAGTGATTAGCTCTTCTTACCATTTAATGCAATGTCGCTTCGAAAAAGAATGTCGCGCTGATTCTTGCTCCTTCCTCTTCGGTCTAGTGAGACTGAATGAGCCTTCTACCTCTGCTTCGTTGGAGGAGTGGCTTGGAAACTGGGAATTCTGGGAATTGTAGTCTTCTTGGTTTTTCAGAAGTTATTACGCGTTGGGTCTGTAGATTTCAGACAGTTCGTTCAATCCGTTCACTGCTGCATCATATTTCATTATGAGCAGCGCTTCTCTTTGGTTTAATCTTGATTCAATGTTGCCACCTCTGGGGTCATTTTCAATCTTTGAAATCACAGTCCACTTCAACTTGGTTTTATCATGTTTCATGGTGATCCAGTGGTTGACCAATGGGGCGTTTTCTACCGCGCCCCCTTTATCTGCTTGTTTTATGACGACTGACCTGTCATTTTTCAATGCGAATAATGCATCTTTTTCTATTTTGGGTAAATTGTATTTCACATAGCTTCTTTTTTTCTCAAACATTGAGATTCCTGATAGAATTGTGCGCTCGAAAGTGATAACTTCTTTCGGTATTTTTGACCCTGCTGGGCAAAAAGTGGATTTATTCTTTAGACCTGACACTTCGAGTTGACGGTCCTCGATAGTGTCCAAGAAAAATGTTTTTAATCTGATTTTACGGCAGAATTCCAGAACTTCAAACCCATTACCGGACACCACAAATGTGGATCATGTACCTGCTGTGAAGAGACAATGGAAGAGTCAGTATTTTCTTTTAACAACATCTCTTGGAAACATGATACGTTTACGAACTGCAAGACCAAGAACGTGGTATATGCCATAATATGCCCTTGCCCAAAGCTATATATAGGCAAAACGACGCAAGAAATCAGGCAACGTATCACCCAACATAAGTCTAGGATACGCAGGGAAGTAGAAAACGCCCCATTGGTCAACCACTGGATCACCATGAAACATGATAAAACCAAGTTGAAGTGGACTGTGATTTCAAAGATTGAAAATGACCCCAGAGGTGGCAACATTGAATCAAGATTAAACCAAAGAGAAGCGCTGCTCATAATGAAATATGATGCAGCAGTGAACGGATTGAACGAACTGTCTGAAATCTACAGACCCAACGCGTAATAACTTCTGAAAAACCAAGAAGACTACAATTCCCAGAATTCCCAGTTTCCAAGCCACTCCTCCAACGAAGCAGAGGTAGAAGACTCATTCAGTCTCACTAGACCGAAGAGGAAGGAGCAAGAATCAGCGCGACATTCTTTTTCGAAGCGACATTGCATTAAATGGTAAGAAGAGCTAATCACTGCTTCCCCGCGTCCTCTGTGTAACATATGCCAACGCGGTTACATCAAAACGGCTCCCTCACGCTTCCCTTGCTGTCTCTTCCAGACCACGACCCAGCGGCATTACGCGATCGTAATTTCACAATCCGGCAGGAGCAGCAGCCGATTGTTTCATTGACACGGAGTTTCACTCCGCCACGGGTAAGAGAACTCCCTTGTTCACAAACACCGACTTAGCTATGACCCCATGAGTCATACAGTAAGCTCTAACGGTCCTCCCCTGCCTTTCTTGCAGACCAACCCCGATATTGACAATCTTCCTAGAACAGGTAGGAACATTACAACATGTCACCCTAACTAGATGAACGTGATTGTTTAAATGTGTTACACTTACCGTTTCTTTTTCAACTTGTTCCAGCCCTCCCTCCTTTCCATCCTTTTCTGCATCACGGAATACTTTATTTTGGAGCCATGTCCCAAATTAGAGGTAGGCTGAGTTTGGGTTGTTTGCAGATAAGGTGTTGAACCCTTAGATCCAAAATTTATGAGTTTTGTTCCTTTTTCCTTTCAGTTAATGTGAGGTCCTGAAGAGAACCCTGACAATTACAGGGCTCGAAACGCGTCGACCGACCAGGTCCCAGGTCATACTCTAGAGTCCTCCCCAAGGAAAACCATAGGGCAAAACAATAAATGACTGCTTCATTTTTTCTTTGTTGTTTAAAGAGTTAACATTCAATCTGAAGTAGACTAAAAAACGGACTTTTCATTTGTTGAATTTAAAGATTCTCTATGACACTGGGACCAGTGTGTATGTTTTGTGTGAATGGAAGGCCATGAATGAGTTGTATGGAAGTTGTTGTATTTTTGTACATACCTAGTCACTTGTATATGTTGTGTTGTTTGTATATATTTGTACATAGAATGTTTTGTATTCCCATGCACATAATCAAAAAATGATGCAGACCTAAGAACTAGGTGTTGAAAGAAACAAAGTAATAAAACTGCAATTCATTAAGCAGGTGTGCACGTCTCCGTCATGTACACCATATAGTTAAAAAATGTGTATTTAACAAGTTTTCCAGCACTGGCAAGTGTACAGTTTATTGCATCTAGTATCCTGTCCTCCAGAGGGGAGCTCTCAGGAATGACGCCGTCCGGCGGAGAGGCCGAAAGCAGCGCGTGTCTCAGTTGAGCATAACGAAAAAACTCCGTCGCGCCCAGCTGGTATTCGGTTTGTAACTGGGGGAAGGTCTTAATGGAGCCCCTGGAGAGCATGTCATCAACCCTGCTGATGCCGATAAGGTCCCACTTATCAAATCCCTTGGTGTGCCATAGTCTACCCAGGATGACCGAATCAAAGAGGGGAGTGAACCTTGTGAGTCTGCCTTGCCACCCTTGAGCCTTAGTAACCGCCCGCCAAGTGTGGACCGCCGTACGGGTGGGGCCCGTCAACCGCCGGTCGAAAGACTTCGAGTAAAGGGCCCGATAATAGTTACCATTGCCCATCAACCATCTATCCATGGCATATCCGGGGCTCCCCACAGGGCCATAGAATCCGTGGTTGAGGGCAGCAAGTTGCGAAGACCAATAGTAACGGCGCACATCTGGGAGGGCGATGCCACCGTCGTACCAGGGGAGTGTGAGTTTGTGGATGGCAACGCGGGGCCGACCATCCCAGAGGAGGGTCCGGAGGAGACTTTCAAGGTCACGAAAGTAGCGCGCCGGGACCGGGTCCTGGGCGTTTTGGAGTGCGTATAGGAACCTGGGCAGGGACATCATCTTGAACAGAGCGGCATGGCCAAGGAGGGAGAGCGGCAGTTTTCGCCAGCTGTCCACATCACGCTGTAACCGCTGGAGAGGGGGGAGTAAGTTGTTGTCGTGTCTCAACTTGGGGTTACCAGAGATGTAGATGCCCAGGTACTTGAAGCCTCGTGTGGCAATCTGAATGTTGCAACCTCTGGGGAGACGTGGAGTATCTCCCTTGAGAACATATAGGGAGGACTTGGCCCAGTTGATAACCAGACCAGAGTACCGCCCGAAAAGTCTGATCACATCACAGGCCACAATGAGGGACCTGCAGGGGGAAGTCAGATAGAGTAAGATATCATCGGCGTACAGGGAGACCCTGTCTTCTATAGGGAGGACTTGGCCCAGTTGATAACCAGACCAGAGTACCGCCCGAAAAGTCTGATCACATCACAGGCCACAATGAGGGACCTGCAGGGGGAAGTCAGATAGAGTAAGATATCATCGGCGTACAGGGAGACCCTGTCTTCAAAGCCAGGGGCCCATGTAATGCCTCGCAGGTCAGGATGTACACGCAGTAAAGCTGCAAGCGGTTCAAGGGCCAAGGCAAACAAAAGGGGCGACAGGGGGCAACCCTGTCTAGTACCCCGATGTAGGGGGAATGGCGCCGACAGGCGGCCATTGACCGTAACATTAGCCATCGGTTCCGCATACAGTAGCTTCACCCAGTTGACAAAGACCGGTCCGAATCCGAGTTTGGTCAGCACTACCCAGAGGTACGGCCATTCGAGAGAGTCGAAGGCCATAGTGGCATCGAGGGACGCGAGGGCAGCCGGCTCTTCTAGAGTGTGGGCCCTAGCCATGACACCGTGGAGGCGTCGCAGATTGAGCGCGGTGTTTCGGTGGGGGATGAATCCCGACTGGTCGGGGTGTACAAGGTCGCCAATAACTCCAATCAACCGGTTGGCAAGCAGCTTGGCGAGGACCTTGGGTTCCACGTTAAGGAGGGAGATAGGACGGTACGAACGACAGACGTCCCGTGGTTTACCTTCCTTGTGGATGACCACGATGGTAGCCAGTCGTTGATCCAGAGGGAGACAGCCCCTCTCAAAGGACTCCAGGAACATTTTCCGCAAGTGCGGAGAGACCGTGTCCGAGCGGATTTTATACAGTTCCACCGGTATGCCGTTAGGCCCGGAGGCCTTTCCGGTCCGTAGGGAGCGGATCGCAAGGTCAATCTCGTCGGCGGTGATTTCTCTATCCAAGTCCGCTCTCTCATCCTCGGAAAGGCAGGGTAGGTCAATATCCGAAAGGAAGGCCGATGAATCCGCCTCCGAAAAATCCGAGGCAGACTCATAGACCCCCCGGAAGTAGCCAGGAAATGAGTCGACAATGGCACTAGGGTCCGTAAGGACCATACCGTCGTCTCCAAGGAGTTCGGGCACCACACGGCTGCCCATCTCCCTTCTGTCTAACCAAGCCAGTAACTTCCCGGCCTTATCGCCCACATCATAGATGCGGCCTTGCTGTTCCTTGGCTAGAACGAGTGCGGCATTCGCGGCCAAGTCATGGTACTCTGCTTGTTTCAGCGAGAGGGTATGCAAGACAGAGGGGTCTGGCTCGGGCCCCAGCTGGGCCTCGAGACGCAGGACCTCCTGCTCAACAACCATCATGTCAGAATCCCTAGTCCGGCGGGCCTCAGCGATAAGCGCCTGGGCCTCCCCACGGAGCACCGTCTTGAAGGCCTCCCAGAGCGTAATGGCCGACCTAACCGAACCCACGTTCTCGGAAAAATAAAGATCAATGGCTTTGGCCAGGAGGGAGCGGGTTTTGATGTTACGAAAATACCACGGATTGACCGCGGCCGGTCGTTCCCACAGGACCACCCCAAAGTCGAAAGAGACCCATAACGGGGAGTGATCAGAAATGCCCCGTGCCAGAAAGCGGGCTTCGGAAACGGCCAGTGCGTCCGAAGCCAGTGTGAGGACATAATCAATGCGAGAGAGACTCCCTTGTGCACCCGATAGAAAGGAAAATTGACGGAGCGTGGGATGTAGAAGTCGCCAGCCGTCTACCAGACCCATGGATTCGAGAAAAGAGGGCAGCCACATCTGCGTGCTACGTAGGTCGCGGGGCGGTTGGCGATCAAGCAGACCAGAGCAAACTGAGTTAAGGTCACCCCCCACTATCAACCGGCCAGTCGGCATAGACAAGATGGCACCACCAAGGTCCTGAAAGGTACAGGATTGAAGCCCCGGGGGGACGTACACAGAAAACAACGTGAGGGAACGCCCTTCCCATCTACCAGCCACGGCAGCGTACCGCCCCCTGTCGTCAATCAAGGTGACATCTATCTCTAGGGGAAGGGACGCGCGCACGAGGATGCCCGCCCCCCGGGAACCGGAAGAGAACCCCGAGTGTGCCACCATTTTGTATCCTTTGCGATTCAAAGCTTTACAGGCGTTGCCCACCAAGTGCGTCTCCTGAAGAAGGACAACATCTGGCATGTGACGTTTGATCAGTTGTATCACCACCCCTCTCTTAATTCGGTCACCCAACCCGTTAACATTCCAACTGAGAATTCGTAACAATCTACCCCCCATCCCCCCACTGCCCGCCCCACCCAATGCCCAAAGACACCCGCATCAAATACAGTTCAAGAGCACCAATGTCCCGTTGCCACACAAGAGAAAGAAAGGAAAAATCAACATACAAAGTAACTGTCCCCAACATACCCCCCACCCTGCACCCCTGCAGCAGACTAAAAAGCCCCCCCAACCAGCAGTGTGCCTGTCGCCCCATTAACTACTCTACGAAAGACCCAGAGGAGTAAGGAATCCCCGTGAAAACGTCCCGCCACCCACCATGTAAACGAAGGAGAGACCTTTAAGTAACGAAACACAAGTCCGGCGGTCATTCGAGGCGGGGGTAGCATCAGCTCCTCACTCAGTCTTGCCGCTCCGCTCCGCCCGAGGCGCCTCCAGTTTCATCATCTTGTTCGTCACGAGTTGGCGAAACAGTGTCCAACCACTCACTGACATTTTCAGGATAGTCAAAGAAGAGGGCACGTCCCTTGTGCTCAATACGGAGTTTCGCAGGGAACATCATTGAGTACTTGAGACCCAAGTCCCTGAGGCGTCTCTTCACCCCCGCGTAGCTCAAGCGCTGGCGCTGCACCAGCCTGGTGAAGTCCGGATAAAAGTGCACCTCCGCATTTTGGTAATGAAGTGGTCCATGCGATCTGGAAGCTTGAAGGATCGCATCCCGGTCCCTGAAGTTGAGGAGGCGGGCCACAATCGGTCGCGGCGTCGCTCCCGATCTCGGCGGGCCCCCCGGTACACGATGGGCACGTTCCACTGAGAAAAAATTGCTCAGTCCAGAGGGCGCCAGATGAGTCTTAACCAAGTCCTCCACAAATAGGTCAGCTGCATCATTCTCGGACCCCTCCGGTACCCCTACTATGCGGACGTTCTGCCGCCTGGCTCGCCCCTCAAAGTCCTCCAGCCGCCTTGAGAATAGATCAGCGGTCATCCGCAAGTTGCGGACCTCAGTCTGTAACTCGGAAACGTCCGAGGTTAGGCTGGAGGTCTTGATGTCGAGAGCCTTCACACGCTCGTTGGTCTTGCCCAAATCGGCCCTTATAAGGGTGATATCAACAGCCATGGAGTCCACTTTGTGGGTCAGGGTCTCGTGCTGCTGCTGCATGTCGGCCCGGAGGCTCGTGATGGCACCCATGATGTCCACGAGGGTGGGGTCCGATCCATCCGGTGGGCTCGTCGATGGGGTCCCTTTAGAGACGGCCCCCGATGTAGGTGGCGACTTGAGATTCACATATCGCTCCATGCGATTGTGTTGCGTTTGCCCCGACCACCTTTATTAGATGCCCTGTCCGGATCACCTCTGCCCGCCATGATGGGTACAAGAGAACAAAGGAAAGGTGGCAACAGGTCCGGGTCCACAGCCGAAAGGCAGACGGGTCAGGGAGGCAAGACCAGGGTGTAGAAGGCTCAAGCAGGAGCGCAATTACTTCACCAACGAGGGCGGCAGGCGGGCACTACGCAGTCCGATCGTGCGAAGTGACGAAGTCCGGAGGGACAATGGCACCGTCACGGAGCGGAGTTCAGCTCGACGTAACTTTGCTCAGGAGCCATCAATTCGGAAGCTGATTGCAGTCCCCACCTCAGCAGGCCACCAGCATCACAATTCCACCAATGTGGACCAGGATTTCAGGCAGGATAGTTGCGGTGGGTCGGACGGTCCACGGAGCTCCGAGCTTACGCGGCCATCTTGGTCGCCCGCGAAGCTCCTCCCTCTATATATCGCATTGTTATTGCCTCTAGTCCGCTTTGCAGCACAACACAACCCCATTTATAACAGCAAAAGAGCCAAGGAATCTTCTGCTTTGGAAAGATTGGTCTCGCTGAACTCCGATTACCGAGCGTAGCCGCAAATGTTTGCAAGGTGAGCTGTGGACCAGTCATGGAAACAGGGTGTGGACACGGCCAGGTAAAGAAAGCCACCAAATACTGCCAGCGATACCACGCATGGCACACAGATGCTGTACTATGGTGCAAAGATGTTGCATGAGGGGATAGTCACCAAAGATAGGTTGCATAAACCTTTAGAGCACGACACAGATGGCACTCAAGTATTAAAAGCATATACACTGGAGATCATGCCACTAGCGCGTGGTAATCAGTGCTCACGCTCAACACAGGGCCTGCCTGCCGTTCTGCAGTGGTGATGTGATCACAACCAATGTTGTGGGGTACAATTCGAGGTTGCCGTTGATCCCATCCTGGTCACCACTTTCCAAAAGTAGAGCCACCGGCAAGAGATGACCAATAAAAAATTATTATGGGAAAGATGTTCCTAACGTCCACCTACCGGCAGACACAGCAACTTCTGCCATGTACTATATTCTAGCATCCTCGCTCCGTACAATTTTAAGGCACAGAATACAACAAAATCCACATATAAGGCGAGGGTCAGAGTGGTGTGCAGCACCTCACTATTCCAAACACACGTAAATTATGTCTGAAAATGTCATTTTATATGGAATCACTGGCCATTTTTGACGTACGGTTTCCCCAAGAGTGAGATGATTTTGGTCTGGGGACTATCAAAGACAATTGTATTTCTATCGATGTGTCAGACGTTTGCACCGTCCAACATCCAGGTTATTAAATACTCTGGATATAAAATCACTTCAAACGATCCAACGTCGGAGAGCTAAAATAATGTATTTTAGCACCTTTGGCCTCTATTCATAGGAATCATACAGATGTTCAAATAGTCAGGAACCTCACGAGGAAGCGCATGTACCTGGCACAGCCCCATGTCCCCTTCCCCATGTGGGCTTCTTCGGACATAAAAGGCCCTTAGCTGCCAGGGTGAAGCTTAATGACGCAAATCTCATCGAGCCCCAGTCGCACAGGAATCTACAGTGACAGCTTTTACAGCCGAGAGATGCCGTCTCATGAAACCAGCCGCACATTAACTTGAAGGACTAGATCTTCAAGCCGCGCCTTTATTAAAACTGTTCTTGCCGTTTTGCGAGGAGTTATATTGGCCTGCCTCTCCGCTGCACAGGGCTTGGCATCAACTTGCTTCCACTCACTTGATTTAGGAGCTGGCCCTGAGTTTTACAGTGGAGCATGTAATGAACGTCCATCAGTCTCTCCTTCTCCTCTTCCCGCCTTCCTCCAAAAAGCGGCATGCACCGCAAAGGGCTGGTTGTCCTCGCGGGAACGGATATGCAAAACCCTTGCACGTTGTCTTGTTCGAACTTTGAGAGCTCATAGAAATGGTTCGGGTGGGAAGACTCTGAAAGGACAATTTATTAACATCCCCTAATACTCTGTGGCCTTTTCCCTGTCCACGCCCCTGTCTTTGGAAGGATGAGGAACAAGGAGGTTTGCTGTCGAGGCCAGGGCATGTCTTTCTTGATTCCATCCGTTTATCACACACACTCCGCTGAGTAATAAATCAAACTGTGGTTGGAGTGTGGCTCTGCCTCAGCATCTTCCTGGCCAGAACATTTTAAGCAGCAAGAGCTCCCGGCAGAGTGCAGTGGCTCAATCCTTCTTGCGCATCTCGGAGTCCCTCGTTTTAGAAAGAAGAGGATGGGGGGGGTAAAATTTGCTGTCCTCGGTCCTAATTTTTGGAATTCTCTTCCCCTTACCCTCAGATCCATTCTGTCCTACCCCGACTTCCATAAGGCCCTAAAAACCCCATCTTTTTCTGCAAGCCTTCTCAGCTTAAAGTTTTCCCACAGCCTTCACCCAGGCCCTAACGTTCCTCAGCGCCAAGAAACCGCCAGGTGTATGTGCGCTTAATAAATGTTTTTAAATTCAAATACATGTTGGCGGCAAGGCATTCCCACCAAAGTGGCTTCAAGACTGTCTTCAACACTCTAAATCAGCTGTCAAAATCTGAAACTCATTTCTGACGTTGTATTTGTGCCATATTTCTGGATCCTGAGGTTAGCGCGTGCTAGATCGGTTGAAACGCAAACTGTCCACTCCTCGTCTAACCTCACATTTACCACCTCTGCAGGCATTAAATGGACCCAATGACCTACTGTCTGTAGCACAAGGGGCAACATTTTTGTTTGTTCTCCTGAGCCACCCAAATCTCAATTACTGTCAACGAAGACAAATCTTGCAAAAGCAATCCACCTCGCCTTCAGCCTATCTCTTTGGAAAACTATTGTAGGGTAAGAACAGATATCAAGTTCTTATCCTTTTTCTACAGAGAGCCAAATGTTTAAAAAAAATTCCCAACTGTCCAGATACAATGCTTTACATTTCAAAAAACGTCTCCCCTCATCACCCTAAGTGTTAATGCCTCACCCTTTTGAATATCCTGTCCTTCAAGTCCTCTTTACAAGAGTGAAAAACGTGAAATATGCCTGTGTGCAGGACTGGGGAGAAACTGAATGAATTATACTCATGCTTGGTTACCACATGAGTTACCAGATACTGGATGTCTTCTCTTGTTTGACATCTGGAAATAAATTACTTGTTTGTTTCGGTCTATTTAGATGTTTCAGCTAGCCCTAATCTGCCAGGGTATGCTCTATTGAGAGAGGAGATGGTTTACCATTGTGAGTTGGCGTGAGAGTCTAAACCTCAGGCATCTCTCACAGGTCTAGTGAATGGAACAATGAAACCTATAGTCATGTCTGCCTGAGTTTGCAGGCTGTGGCTACCCCCTCCACTTGATCTTATGGTGATATCGCATCTGTGCCCTATCTTAGCCATAAGGGTTGGTGGCCCTACAGTGGTGACCTACCATATGTTACCCCAACCAGATTCTATTGAATCCACATTCTTGCTGCTTCTCTCCATCGTCAGCCTCCCTCTTGACTCCAGAGACAGCGTGAGATCCAGAGATCGCCTGCGAATCTGTGCATGAGTGACTAAAGTCAGTGTAGTCTGTCCCACAAAGCCATTAGACATTTGCTTCAGAGGAATGTATGACGATACTTAGCATGCCATTACTACGCAGTCTTTTAGTGCAATGTTTTTACATCGCGAATGCCATTAGTACGCATATTTTTACTGCGCTTACCATTACTTTGCAACTGCATTAAAAATATAATAAATGTATTTTAAGGCGTTGACCATTATTCTGCATACCACTAGCGTACATGGACCATTTTAAATAAGTTTTAAATAAAATAACCTAAACCCTAACCAACTACCCTACTACTCATTCACTACCCAGCACGACCCCCCTCCTCTTCCCTAAACCCCAAATCACTACCCTACACTACATATGCACCACAACACTGCCCTAATATACTACCCCAGCACGTCCCCCCACACTACACAAACACCACAATGAAATGAAATTAAATGAAATTAATTTGTATTTGTAAAGCTCAATTATACCCAAATCGGGGTTTCCTGGCGCTGTACGCATACCGCTGTGGAACCCTTCCTGGCTTTTCCCTGTGAAATATCCACTCCTGGGCACCCCCTAGGTGAAGCCAAGCATCCCAGCGCTGTTGGGGCCATTGTGGAGATTAAGCAAGCTATTGCCCAGAATTGCAGAGTGGGACCCATGATTAGAATAGGCACCGAGGCAAGAATTATCAGGTCCGAGGAAATTGAGCCCAAGACCCACCGAGGCGGGAATTGAACCCTGGTCCCGGGCCAGACCTCTGCATCAGGGTCTGCCGCTCTAACCACTGAGTCACAATACTGCCCTAAAGCTTAAAACATTACCCCCAGCACGACCCCTACACTACACAAACACCACAACTCTACGCTGAACCCTAAAACACTACCCCCAGCACGACCCCCTACATTACACAAACACCACTGCACTACCATAAACCCTAAAACACTACCCCCATCATGACCCCCTACACTACAGATAAACCAAAACACTACCCTAAACGCTAATACACTACCCCAGTACGACCCTCTGACCCCCACTCCTGTTCCTACATTCCAACACTACCCAGCATGACCCCCCTACACTATCCTAAACCCTAAAACACTAACCTACACTACACATACAGCACAACACTACCCTAAACCCTAAAACACTACCACCAGCACGATCCCCTACACTACACATACACATACACCACAACACTACACTCAACCCTTAAACACTACACATACACCACAACACTACCCTAAACCCTAAAACACTAACCCCAGGACGACCCCCTACACTACACAAACACCACAACACTACACTCAATCCTTAAACAGTACCCTCAGCATGACCCCCTACACTACAAAAACACACTACATGCCCCTTACTTCACTCTCCTCGTGGTTCCTCTCTGCTCCTGGGACCTTCTTCACGTCGTCTCCGATGGGCGGTGCACGTCGTTGTGGGGAAACAGCCTCAGTTTCCTCACAACGATATGGATTGTTTAAAAAAAAAAATCTTTAGCGCTTACTATTAGAACGCATGCATTGTAACAACGCTTGTGATGTAACAACTTGCGTACTAATGGTACGTGTTGAACCATCTCAAGCGTAGTAACGCTTGCGAAGTAATGGTATGCGCAGTTGCAGCCGCGCACTAAAGGTTGTTTACCTTCTGAAATACCAGTCACCTCCTTATTGACTATGCTTTATCATTTTGCAATGAGGTCAATAAGGCCCTGGAAAATGTGATCCTTCTAGGACACTTGAGACCACTTCTGGTACCAAGGATAGGTTAGGAAGTGTGGGAAGGAGTAAGACAATCTTAGGATAGAGCAGCACAGGGACAGCTTGGGTTGAAGTAAGCTCCCCCAGAAGGAAAAGGACACATTTAACAAACAGGGCAACAATAATAAAGGACAGTTAGTATACCAACCTGTCTGAGGAGTCATACACCCGTCCAGACTATTACCAGACATAACATGCCTTACCCAGACTAACCCCTAGATGCATCAAACATCCATTTTGCGATTCTTTAGTAGCGAAAAATAAGGATTCGCTAATAAGGAATAGCAAAATGCAATGCATGAAGAACTCACTTAAAAAATAGCGATTTCTTAAAATTCCTTAATTGCGACTCACAAATTGCGAGTCGCAATTAAGGAATACCTCCCCATTCATTCCTATGGGCCTAGAGGCCCATCGGAATGAATGGGAAGACAATCTCAATTTGCGATTCTCAATTAGAGAATTGCAAATTGAGATTGCAATTTCAAGGGTGCCAGGGTGTCAAAAGAACACCCTGTTGCACCTCTGAAATCTGCATATGGGTACATCTTGCACACACACATGCCCTAAGGGCATGTTTGTGTGTAAAATGGAACTTTCAAAAATGCACTTTAGTGCATTTTTCAAAGTTTTTGCAAATTACCATGAAGTTCAACTTCACGGTAATTTGCTCCCCCTATTCGCGAAATCGCTATTTTTTTTACTTTAATGCATTGCATTTAAGGAATCTCAATTTGAGATTCCTTAAATTCAATAGCAATTTAAGTAATCACAATTTTGCGATTTCTTAAATTGCGATTTTTGCATTTGGGATGATGCATCCCAAATGCAAAAATACCAGTCGCAAAGGGGCAGATTCTGAGAATCTGTCCCTTTGCGAGCGGTTTTTATTAGCTTGATGCATCTGGGCCTAAGATTCTGGAGAAAAGACCTGGGCTGCCACCCTGGGGATTCGCACTGTTAGACCAGGTCAGCCCCTTTCGACAGCACTTTCCTGGCAGCATCTCTAGTTGAAAAGATTTGGACATTTTCTATTTTCACATAGACCTGCCTCTGTTGGAACACCACCCATCCCTCAAGCACCATCACTTTCTGAGTCCAGCTACATGTGCAAGTCACTGCTTTCTCAGTCCCTGTGGAGATAATATTGCTCCCTCCTGCAGGAGCACACAAACGGTGGCACCTCTTTCAAGGCCACCAAGTACATCACCTTATGCCTGCTACAGTCGAGAGGTGTGGTGCAGAGGCCAGGGCAGCTGACTTCGAAGCACAGGGTTCACGGTTCGATCCCCGGCGGCAGCGCAGCTCAGCACTATTTGAATCTGGGCAATAGCTCACTTAATTTCCACGGTGGCCCACAGCACCTTGAGACCCGTAAGGGTGAGTAGTTCGCACTTTACAAATACGGATTTATATTTATTTACATTTACATGGAAACCAAGACCAGGTCTCCTGAAACTCCTGATATGTAAAGATCCCAAAAACATTATTTCTGAGATTAAGTGGGCTGTAAGTGCAGCATGAAATGTATTGGGTGCTTGAGTTAGTTTTCCTTTTTGTGGTTGTTTTATACAATCTCTACTCTGTATATTCAGTGTACGGGGAACAGCCATTACAACACGTTTTTTACCATTCGTTGTTATTACATGGCATGCGTTACAACGCATGCCATGTTACAACGCGTGGTAAAAACCACGCATACCATTACATCGCATGCGCTTTTACAACGCATGCAATGTAATGTGTAATGGCGGCGTCAGCGGCTATCCAAGTCGTTGTGAGGAAACTGAGGCAGTTTCCTCACAACGACGTGCACCAAGCAGGAAGGAGGAAGCAGGAACCGGGAGCAGAGACGGTGACACTGGAGAGGAGAGAGGTAAGGGAGATTGAGCTTGGGGTGGGGGTTACTTTTGTAGGAGTTAGGGTAGTGTAAAAGTAGTGTTGTAATGTTTGTGTTGTGTGTTTTTTTTACGTTTTAGTGTTTTTTTTGTAGTGTAGTGTTGTAGTGTTTGTGTAGTGTAGTGTTTTAGGGTTTAGGGTAGTGTAGTGATTTAGGTTTTAGGGTAGTGTAGTAGTGTTTGTGAAGTGTAGTGTTTTAGGGTTTAGGGTAGTGTAGTGTTTTAGGGTTAGGGTAGTGTAGTGTTTGTGTAGTGTAGTGTTTTAGGGTTTAGGGTAGTGTAGTAGTGTATGTGTAGCGTAGTATTTTTGGGTTTAGGGTAGTGTAGTGTTTTAGGGTAGTGTAGTAGTGTTTGTTTAGTGTTTTAGGGTTTAGGGCAATGTAGTGCTTTAGGATTTAGGGTAGTGTAGTAGTGTTTGTGTAGTGTAGTGTTAGATGGTTTAGGGAGTGTAGTGTTTTAGGGTTTAGGCTAGTGTAGTAGTGTGTGTGTAGTGTAGTGTTTTAGGATTTAGGGTAGTGTAGTGTAGTGATTTAGGTTTTAGGGTAGTGTAGTAGTGTTTGTGTAGTGTAGTGTTTTAGGGTTTTGGGTAGTGTAGTCTTTAAAGGTTTAGGGTAGTGTAGTAGTTTTTGTGTAGTGTAGTGTTTTAGGTTAGTGTTGTAGTGTTTGTGTAGTGTAGTGTTTTAGGTTTTAGGGTAGTGAAGTGGTTTAGGGTAGTGTAGTAGTGTTTGTGTAGGGTAGTGTTTTAGGGTAGTGTAGTAGTGTTTGCGTACTGTAGTGTTTTAGGGTTTAGGGCAGTGTAATGTTTTAGCTTTTAGTGTAGTATAGTAGTATTTGTGTAGTGTTTTAGGGTTTAGGGTAGTGTAGTAGTGTTTGTGTAGTCTTTTAGGGTTTAGGGTAGTGTAGCAGTGTTTGTGTAGTGTAGTTTTTTAGGGTTTAGGGTAGTGTAGTAGTGTTTGTGTAGTGTAGTGTTTTAGGGTTTAGGGTAGTGTAGTAGTGTTTGTGTAGTGTAGTGTTTTTGGGTTTAGTGTAGTGTAGTGTTTTAGGGTTTGGGGTAGTGTAGTGTTTCAGGGTTTAGGGTAGTGTAGTGGTGTTCGTGTAGTGTAGTGTTATATGGTTTAGGGAGTGTAGTGTTTTAGGGTTTAGGGTAGTGTAGTAGTGTGTGTGTAGTGAGTGTTTTAGGTTTTAGGGTAGTGTAGTAGTGTTTGTGTAGTGTTTTAGGGTTTAGGGTAGTGTAGTAGTGTCTGTGTAGTGTAATGTTTTAGGGTTTAGGGTAGTGTAGTTTTTTAGGTTTTAGGTTAGTGTAGTGCAGTGATTTAGGTTTTAGGGTAGTGTAGTAGTGTTTGTGTAGTGTAGTGTTTTAGGGTTTCGGGTAGTGTAGTGTTTTAGTGTTTAGGGTAGTGTAGTAGTGTTTGTGTAGTGTAGTGTTTTAGGTTAGTGTTGTAGTGTTTGTGTAGTGTAGTGTTTTAGGTTTTAGGGTAGTTTAGTGGTTTAGGGTAGTGTAGTAGTGTTTGTGTAGTGTAGTGTTTTAGGGTTTAGGGTAGTGTGTAGTTGTGTAGGGTAGTGTTGAAGAGTTTGTGCAGTGTTGTGTTTTAGGGTTTGGGGTAGTGTAGTAGTGTTTGTGTAGTGTGGTGGTTTAGGGTTTAGGGTAGTGTTGTAGTGTTTGTGTACTGTAGTGTTTTAGGGGTTAGGGCAGTGTAGTGTTTTAGGTTTTAGGGTAGTATAGTAGTGTTTGTGTGGTGTTTTAGGGTTTAGGGTAGTGTAGTAGTGTTTGTGTAGTGTTTTAGGGTTTAGGGTAGTGTAGTAGTGTTTGTGTAGTGTAATGTTTTAGGGTTTAGGGTAGTGTAGTGTTTTAGGGTTTAGGGTAGTGTAGTAGTGTTTGTGTAGTGTAGTGTTTTAGGCTTTAGGGTAGTGTAGTAGTGTTTGTGTAGCGTAGTGTTTTTGGGTTTAGGGTAGTGTAGTGTTTTAGGGTTTAGGGTAGTGTAGTAGTGTTTGTGTAGTGTTTTAGGGTTCAGGGCAGTGTAGTGTTTTAGGGTTTAGGGTAGTGTAGTAGTGTTTGTGTAGTGTAGTGTTATATGGTTTAGGGAGTGTAGTGTTTTAGGGTTTAGGGTAGTGTAGTAGTGTGTGTGTGTAGTGAGTTTTTTAGGTTTTAGGGTAGTGTAGTGCAGTGATTTAGGTTTTAGGGTAGTATAGTAGTGTTTGTGTAGTGTAGTGTTTTAGGTTAGTGTTGTAGTGTTTGTGTAGTGTAGTGTTTTAGGTTTTAGGGTAGTGTAGTTATTTAGGGTAGTATAGTAGTGTCTGTGTAGTGTAGTGTTTTAGGGTTTAGGGTAGTGTGTATTTGTGTAGGGTAGTGTTGAAGAGTTTGTGTAGTGTATTGTTTTAGGGTTTAGGGTAGTGTAGTGTTTTAGGGTTTAGGGTAGTTTAGTAGTGTTTGTGTAGCATAGTGTTTTGGGGTTTAGGGTAGTGTAGTGTTTTAGGGTTTAGTGTAGTAGTGTTTGTGTAGTGATTTATGGTTTAGGGCAGTGTAGTGTTTAAGGGTTTAGGGTAGTGTAGTAGTGTGTGTGTACTGAGTGTTTTAGGATTTAGGGTAGTGTAGTGTAGTGATTTAAGTTTTAGGGTAGTGTAGTGGTGTTTGTGTAGTGTAGTGTGTTAGTGTTTAGGGTAGTGTAGTAGTGTTTGTGTAGCATAGTGTTTTTGGGTTTAGGGCAGTGTAGTGTTTTAGGGTTTAGTGTAGTGTAGTAGTGTTTGTGTAGTGTAGTGTTATATGGTTTAGGGAGTGTAGTGTTTTAGGGTTTAGGGTAGTGTAGTAGTGTGTGTGTGTAGTGAGTTTTTTAGGTTTTAGGGTAGTGTAGTGCAGTGATTTAGGTTTTAGGGTAGTATAGTAGTGTTTGTGTAGTGTAGTGTTTTAGGTTAGTGTTGTAGTGTTTGTGTAGTGTAGTGTTTTAGGTTTTAGGGTAGTGTAGTTATTTAGGGTAGTATAGTAGTGTCTGTGTAGTGTAGTGTTTTAGGGTTTAGGGTAGTGTGTATTTGTGTAGGGTAGTGTTGAAGAGTTTGTGTAGTGTATTGTTTTAGGGTTTAGGGTAGTGTAGTGTTTTAGGGTTTAGGGTAGTTTAGTAGTGTTTGTGTAGCATAGTGTTTTGGGGTTTAGGGTAGTGTAGTGTTTTAGGGTTTAGTGTAGTAG
The DNA here is from genome assembly GCF_964263255.1 of Lissotriton vulgaris. NCBI lineage: Eukaryota > Metazoa > Chordata > Amphibia > Caudata > Salamandridae > Lissotriton > Lissotriton vulgaris. The sequence continues at coordinate 662,020,759 of NC_141693.1, forward strand.
TGTTTGTGTAGTGATTTATGGTTTAGGGCAGTGTAGTGTTTAAGGGTTTAGGGTAGTGTAGTAGTGTGTGTGTACTGAGTGAAGTTTTAGGGTAGTGTAGTGGTGTTTGTGTAGTGTAGTGTGTTAGTGTTTAGGGTAGTGTAGTAGTGTTTGTGTAGCATAGTGTTTTTGGGTTTAGGGCAGTGTAGTGTTTTAGGGTTTAGTGTAGTGTAGTAGTGTTTGTGGAGTGTTTTAGGGTTTAGGGCAATGTAGTGTTTTAGGGTTTAGGGTAGTGTAGTGTAATGTTTTAGGGTTTAGGGCAGTGTAGTGTTTTAGGGTTTAGGGTAGTGTTGCAGTGTTTGTGTGGTGTAGTGTTTTAGGCTTTAGGGTAGTGTAGTAGTGTTTGTGTAGCGTAGTGTTTTTGGGTTTAGGGTAGTGTAGTGTTTTAGGGTTTAGGGTAGTGTAGTAGTGTTTGTGTAGTGTTTTAGGGTTCAGGGCAGTGTAGTGTTTTAGGGTTTAGGGTAGTGTAGTAGTGTTTGTGTAGTGTAGTGTTATATGGTTTATGGAGTGTGTGTAGTGAGTTTTTCAGGTTTTAGGGTAGTGTAGTGCAGTGATTTAGGTTTTAGGGTAGTGTAGTAGTGTTTGTGTAGTGTAGGGTTTTAGGGTTTCGGGTAGTGTAGTGTTTTAGTGTTAAGGGAAGTATAGTAGTGTTTGTGTAGTGTAGTGTTTTAGGTTAGTGTTGTAGTGTTTGTGTAGTGTAGTGTTTTAGGTTTTAGGGTAGTGTAGTTATTTAGGGTAGTATAGTAGTGTTTGTGTAGTGTAGTGTTTTAGGGTTTAGGGTAGTGTGTATTTGTGTAGGGTAGTGTTGAAGAGTTTGTGTAGTGATTTATGGTTTAGGGCAGTGTAGTGTTTTAGGGTTTAGGGTAGTGTAGTAGTGTGTGTGTAGTGAGTGTTTTAGGATTTAGGGTAGTGTAGTGTTGTGATTTAAGTTTTAGGGTAGTGTAGTGGTGTTTGTGTAGTGTAGTGTTTTAGGGTTTAGGGTAGTGTAGTAGTGTTTGTGTAGCATAGTGTTTTTGGGTTTAGGGTAGTGTAGTGTATTAGGGTTTAGTGTAGTGTAGTAGTGTTTGTGTAGTGTTTTAGGGTTTAGGCCAATGTAGTGTTTTAAGGTTTAGGGTAGTGTAGTAGGGTTTGTGTAGTGTACTGTTATATGGTTTAGGGAGTGTAGTGTTTTAGGGTTTAGGGTAGTGTAGTAGTGTGTGTGTAGTGAGTGTTTTAGGATTTAGGGTAGTGTAGTGTAGTGATTTAGGTTTCAGGGTAGTGTAGTGGTGTTTGTGTAGTGTAGTGTTTTAGGGTTTTGGGGTAGTGTAGTGTTTTAGTGTTTAGGGTAGTGTAGTAGTGTTTGTGTAGTGTAGTGTTTTAGGTTAGTGTTGTAGTGTTTGTGTAGTGTAGTGTTTGAGGTTTTAGGGTAGTGTAGTGGTTTAGGGTAGTGTAGTAGTGTTTGTGTAGTGTAGTGTTTTAGGGTTTAGGGTAGTGTTGTAGCGTTTGTGTACTGTAGTGTTTTAGGGTTTAGGGCAGTGTAGTGTTTTAGGTTTTAGTGTAGTATAGTAGTGTTTGTGTAGTGTTTTAGGGTTTAGGGTAGTGTAGTAGTGTTTGTGTAGTGTTTTAGGATTCAGGGTAGTGTAGTAGTGTTTGTGTAGTGTAGTGTATTCGGGTTTAGGGTAGTGTTTGTGTAGTGTAGTGTTTTACTTTTTAGGGTAGTGTAAAGTTTTAGGTTTTAGGGTAGTGTTTTAGTAGTGTAGTGCATTAGGGTTTAGGGTAGTTTTGTAGTGTATGTGTGTAGTGTTTTAGGGTAGTGTCAGGGGGTCGTGTAGGGTAGTGTAGTGTTATTGTAGGGAGAGGACTGGGGACCGGGGGAGGGTTGTGTAGGGGTACTAATAATAGTGTGTAGGGTAGGGTAGAGTAGAGTCACTTACCTTGCAATCTTTTACCACGACTATAGCTTTACCACGCATGCCTTTGCGTTGTAATGGCATGTGTGGTAAAAGCATAGTCGTGGTGAAAGTATGCGATGTAATGACATGTTGTCGTCATTACATCGCGACGTAATACCCGCGTTGTAATGCCACGCGTGGTATTGGTATGCGCTGTAATGACATACCTCCCATGTGAACGGAGAACAGTGCCTGTCAAATACTTTTCTTAAGCACCAAGACTCACCACAGTCCAGTTTATGCTATTCAGTTCTCTGAGAAGTCCTTCTCTGACTACCCTAGGTAACATGTTGTGTTCCCCCATTCCCCACCACCCTAGGTGTGACTGCCTGAGATATTGGATATACGCACTTCTCAGCAAGTGCATAAAGAGAAGTCTTTTTTTCTGTTAATCGATCGACACGCCCATTACTTTTATACAACTATTACATCCAATGAGACTATTACATCTACCAGCTATGACAGTGATGTGGCATTTGAACTATTTTAAGTCCAGTTCTAGCATTTTGGGTGCTTCTGCCATGTCGTGGCCATGGCAAGTGAAGGTTACGGTCATGTTAATGTTGTGGCATTGGGTGCCGCAGTAGTATATCGATGAGATGAGGGTGCATTGCTTCATTCACTGGTATTCGGCCTCACACAGATGAACAAAGACAGATTGATGCGGAAAATAGAGTATGCAGGATCATATAATCGGATCACCGGTCATGGTGGGGGTTTAGGACACTTGGCACCAAAGTTGAACCAGTATGAGTTCTACATCACATAGATTTATTTGGGTGTTTCCTCCTTGCACCTCCACTACCTTCATCATGCAGATTCTATCGAGGCTAGCCTTTATATTTCATGTGCTATGAAACAATATTAAAGTCCATTACTAGACATTCTGGGCATTCATGTTCTGAGTTTCAGTAACCCAGTCATGTACTCAGGACAGCACAGCATAAGGCCACCTACTCATGTATGATGCAGTGATGGTTAACATGCTTTGAGTTTGGAAAAGGGTTTTAGAAACGTGGTTGAAAGAAGAAACGTTGTATAGAATGATCATGCTCTGTCTTTGTGCTACTTACTTTGGAACTATATGGGAGATATTGGGGTTGTGCCCAATTCTTGGTGGCTAACTAGATGTTATGGGAATTCTGCTGCATTTTAATTCCACCTCCTAGCTTACTTTTAACGTGTGAGATGTTCTGATCCTATGTAACACCGCTTTAGAAACGATAGTACATAAAAACAAGCATTGACAAAGCCATTAGGGCTTGCCTTTTTAGGTCTCGCCTGTCGATGCGCATGCGCATCGAGCAAGGCGAGAGTATTGCGAGTTATCCACTCTTTATCTGCACTGCAAGGAATCGTGGCGATTCCTTGCAGTGCCCGTGACTTTTAAGGTCAATGCGCATGCGCATTAAGCTTATGCGCATGCGCATTGACCTTAAAAGTTACGGGCGCGTGCATGTCCGTCTCCTAACAACACACACACACCCTCTCCCCCGCTCCGCCCCCTCCCGCCGTGTCGCATTTCTCTTTCTCCTCCCCCTCCCCTTTTTCCTTCCGTCTAACGCCGTGTCGCACCTCTCCCCTCTCCGCCCCCTCCCCGCTCCGCCCCCTCCCCTTCCCTCCGTGTCGCATTTCTCCTCCCCCCTCCCCTCTCTTCCGTCCGTCCGTCTTGTTATTCAACGCTCCATGTCTCCAGGCACCAGTCGGGACCTCCTGCTTCCCTGGGCCTCTCACCGGGGCTACAAGCGCGCCCCGGGTCTCAACGCACCACCACAGAGGTGCTCAGGCCGCAGAGCCAGTCCACCGCAGGCTCGTCTTCAAATCCGGTTCGGAGCGGGATCCTCGGCATTCAATCGCAGTCAAGACAGGTCTGCCCCGTATCCCGCGGCCCGGCAGACAACACCCAGTATGGCAGGCATGTTCAGGCTTTCATCGGCCGGCTTTTTTCATTACTTAGTGGCACCTCACCCCTGATTTGTGTTGAGAACCCAATAGGAATGCATACTTTTTTCGAGCAGACTCCCTTCCGTACTCCTGTCCCCCTGCTCTCCTCTCCGTTGCCCACCCCCTCCCTGCTGCACTTGCACATGTGCATCTCCTCATTGCCTCCATAAGTTACTTCCGGTGTTGAATCGATAGTACAAGCAAAGCTGCTGAAGCGTGACACACACCCATCGTTTTCGCCTATTGCTTTTGGATGGCACATATCCACTTGTTTCTGTTGAGGGGCACCGTACGGATGCTCTGTCAGTGTGATCTCTCCTTATGTTTTTATAATTATAATGTGATGTTGTCCATTCTTTGTCCCTGCACCATGTAGTTTGCTGACATTGACCCTCAAGGTTTTGTAACATTGTTTCAGTCTCGTTATTGCGCCGTGTGCTTGTTAGAGCAACAAAAACAAAGCTGGTAATACGCATAAAGTAAAAGATTTGCCAGTCAGCATCTATACTGCTAGTTGAAGCCTCCCTAGCCAAGCTGTTGAAAATCTTTTTATATGTGGCGCGGAGAAGGAAGCGGGTTCATGTTTAATTCCAGAACGAAAATTATTTCTGTTACAAGTCACGGCCTGCGGTAGTGAGTGTGAGTCTGTATACTGCAGCACCTTTGTTTGACAGTGGCTCCTCCATAAGCTATCCTCGTCGGCCATTCCCTAAGTTGTCAAGAAAAATGTAGTGTCTTCCTTTGTAGGTTTATTTTCTAAATGAGCAACACATCATTCAGTAGACTTGTAATAAATAGATTTAATTCATACATTGGAAATGCCTTCTGATTTACTGTCCTTGTCATATGCACTCTCCTGGCACTATGGAAAATGCCTTGCTTGTAGAACACCGACACCTCTCTTCTCTCTTGAAAGTTCGAAGACATGAAAGGGTATCATAAACATGCCTGATTAACTTCCAAATAGTAAACCAAAGCCTGCTATAACCCAAACCTCACTAATCTCCATGTCACAGTGCAACCATCATCATTCCAGCTGTGTCTTAAAAAATGACATTTTGCTGTTGTGAATAGCACATTAGTGTCCACTTGTTTTTTACAGAAAGTAGTCACACAAGCACAGTACACAAAGCTCCCCGGCCTGTAGTTCAAGCCCCACCCCACGCAGCACCTGCAGGGGGCTGCCTGATAGAATCAGACTGCCCACACCCCTCCATAGGCGGTATTCCGGTGCTATTGTGCCCACTCTGGTAATCATGACGCCCCCTGCTGCGTGCATTTACAATGTGATGCGTTCCTTCCGCTGGAGGGCAGATTCGACCACACACTGTTCACAATCACAAGCAGGCTCTGTTCTGCAAGGTGCCGGGGGACCTTCCTGCAGCCCACGCGTTTCTAAAATGTCAGTTCCGTAGGTGTTTCCGACAGCCCTCCCCGCGGCTCACAGCACGTAACTTTCCTTAAGGGATGTTGTTTATCTCGTGTTTTGTTTTCTTTTTATAGGGATATGTTTTTATGCATTTATGACAAGGTCTCGTGGCGGTGTCACCTCGCATCCCAAAATACCTACCCCCTCACCCTCAACCCCTCACCCTCACTCACCCTCACCCTCACTCACCCTCACCCTCACTCACCCTCAACCCCTCACCCACCCTCAACCCCTCACCCTCAATCCCTCACCCTCACTCACCCTCACTCACCCTCACTCACCCTCACCCACACTCACCCTCACCCACACTCACCCTCACCCACACTCACCCTCACCCACACTCACCCTCACCCTCACTCACCCTCAACCCCTCACTCACCCTCACTCACCCTCAACCCCTCACCTACCCTCACCCTCACTCACCCTCAACCCCTCATCCTCACCCTCACTCACCCTCACCCTCACTCACCCTCAACACCTCACCCTCACTCACCCTCAACCCCTCACCCTCACTCACCCTCAACCCCTCACCCTCAACCCCTCACTCATCCTCACTCACCCTCAACCCCTCACCCTCACTCATCCTCACTCACCCTCAACCCCTCACCCTCACTCACCCTCACTCACCCTCAACCCCTCACCCTCACTCACCCTCACTCACCCTCAACCCCTCACCCACCCTCACCCTCACCTTCACTCACCCTCAACCCCTCACCCTCACTCACCCTCAACGCCTCACCCTCAATCACCCTCAACCCCTCACCCTCACCCACCTTCACTCACCCTCACCCTCACCCTCACTCACCCTCACTCACACTCACCCTCACCCACCCTCAACCCCTCATCCTCACTCACCCTCAACTCCTCACCCTCACTCACCCTCACTCACCCCCACTCACCCTCAACCCCTCACCCACCCTCAACCCCTCACCCTCAATCCCTCACCCACACTCACCCACACTCACCCACACTCACCCACACTCACCCACACTCACCCACACTCACCCACCCTCACTCACCTTCACCCTCACTCACCTTCAACCCCTCACCCTCACTCACCCCCACTCACCCTCAACCCCTCAACCCCTCACCCTCCCTCACCCTCATTCACCTTCAACCCCTCACCCTCACTCACCCTCAACCCCTCACCCACCCTCAACCCCTCACCCTCAATCCCTCACCCTCACCCACACTCACCCACACTCACCCCCACTCACCCTCACTCACACTCACACTCACCCACCCTCACCCACCCTCACTCACCCACCCTCACCCACCCTCACTCACCCTCACTCACCCTCACTCACCCTCACTCACCCTCACCCTCATGCTAAAGATTTACAAAAAAACCCATTAACAATTCTAAAAGCACTAACTCTAATGCTGCGAGACCTATTGCATTTCTAATGCTTGTTCCACTTTTTGGCTTCACTGATGCTTTTTCATAATTGACTTTGCCGTTGACTTTCAGCATTGCCCAAACAAGGGTATTGATGATGCTGAACATCCCAGTCAGATATTACACAAAAAAAGCACAAGAACGCTTGTATCATGAATCCTGTGGACATATGCATCATAATGCTAGGGCTACCCAAGAATAGAGTAATTCTCATCGATTGACAGAAGCAGATGTGGTGTGCACTGCAACGGAGAAGCTGGGCAGCAGGACAACTTTTAGAAAACAGACAAGGGAAGGGATGGGGAAGCAACAGATGAGCAGGGGAGAGGGGACCTGGGAGCAACACAGAAAGCCTATGGATGGCAGGGATTTCAGCTGGACTAGACGTAAGGGAGAGAGCAAAAAAACCTGCACACGAAGGGAGTGCTGCAAGAAAAAGACAAAAAAGTAGTTCCCTGAATGTGAGCAGTGGAAGTATACAAGTCATACAGTCAAAATGATGGCAAAGAAGCTATGCTTTAAATGCAGCAAGGAAAGCCACGCAATAAGAAGCAAGCAAATGAGAGTGACAAAAAGGCAATCAAGTAAGTCAGCCTAGCAATGCGGTGGACCAAAGCCCCGGAAAGTACTGGTGTTGTCCAGAATACGTTTTTGAAAACAAAACAGACAACTAAAAGCTGTCTGTAGCTGTGACCTAAAAATAAAATAAGATTTTAGGAGTTATTTCTTGCTTCTGTGTAATCTGTTAACCTCATGCGCGCTAGCGGAATTCCGCTCCTATGCTGAGATTTTTCAAATCGCACTTTGCGTGACGAGCTGGGCTCGTCATCAGCGTGCGAGCGGGCTACGCCATGACGAGCCCAGCTCGTCATCAGCCTCGAAGGGGTTAATAACAAAGACCATAGGAGGAGGTTCACATAACAAGCAAAGTTGTTTAGTGCAGTGGTTCTTACAATTTGACTTCTGTGGACCCCCACTTAATCATTACTGTAACCCGGATACCCCCACTGTATCATCATTGTAATCCAGGGAGCCCCACTTAGTCATTACTGGAAGCCGGGAACCCTGGCTTAAGCATGTTCGATGATTTGAACCACAAAACAATACACAAAGAATACATACAGAAGCAAGCATTCATCAATCAAAAACAGAAATGATGAAATATTTGATTCTATTCACAAATACATTTTCAAAAGTCAACATTTAAAATTTTAATGGTAAGGTTGGGGCTTTTCTAATTTCAATTGAGGCTCTAACTTACTTACCTTTTAGCCTCTAATTTTACATTGTGCTTCTTTATTCATGTACACATTATTCATCTGTTAGCATTATTTCATTTTCTAAGCACTCTTGGATCCCTGAGTAGGCTTTGCCCCCCCCCCCTCCGGTTCAGTGTGTTCCTCAGTACATTCATTCCAATTGTGCATCATACATGTAGGCCCTCGTAATACCTCCACCCCTTAAGGACTAGAGTCGCCATTCTGCTTAACAACCAGTTTGTATGTCATCGACACAGATCATACAGGGATATTTCCCTTTGGAATTCTAGGGAATGGAGCATGCCGAAGTTGCCATTACTTGCAAAATCTGCAAAACACTGAGATGGTGCACAGTGGTGGCATTGATGGGTTTGCCACATGTTTATGCCATGCATGTATTTTGGTAGAATGGAATGTACAACGTGTTGGCTCATTCCAGATGTAAAAGGCTAAACAGTGCTGCAAAAAAACATATGTGCAACATTTATGCAATTTTGAGATTTACATCAGTAGCCAATGTTGCCTTTATCTGTGACTAGAATTCTACTAGCTTCAGGCAGAAGACAGACATCCTCTCAGAGGATACATGTTATTGCACTGACAACCCCACACATTTTATGTGTATGATGAGTGGTTCTAGATTGAATGTGCATAAAGAATGAGTTACTTTAATGTAGATCTGGAGGTTGTCTCACTCAAAGGAGTATCTATCAATGAATGACCATGAAGGTGAAACACATACAACCTTCTGGCTTGAACCACCTGAGACCACAGATCCAAGGTGTACATTAAGTGAACTTACGTCCACCCCTGTGAAGAAGTAGTTTATTTCCCGTACCATTCATGTTTTGTTTGCTCAGCAAGTTTTTCGTGAGAGTTCCAAACAAGGGTCTTGTCAAAATGGACGCCATAACATGATTTGGTGACTTTTAAAAGCAAATGTGCTTCTTTAATGTACCTAACTATTTTGTGTGTTTTTGTCATTTTCCTGGGTGTTTTATTTTTTTATAATTATTTTCTATCCTAACCATATTGCCTGATAAAGCCTGATTGTCCATAACATTTCCCAGGTACAATCAACTAATACATTCATTTTCTTTTTTAATTAATTCAGTTCAGATTTATCTAAAAGTGTCTATAAAAAATGTATTGCATTGTATGGTATTTATCACTGATCTTGCACTCTTTTGCAGTGGTGTCTGTGCTCTGTTAACTACAACAAAGAATGGTTTTGGGTGACATGGAGAAGTTACTTTTCAATATTTGCGATTCTAAAATAGGCAATTTTACAGATTCGCTATTTTGGAATTGCAAAATGCAATGTATGTAAGAATCGCAAAATATTTTGCTATTCCTTAACTTTCCCTAATAATGAATCGCAAATTGTGATTCGCTATTAGGGAATGCATTCTCATTCATTCCTATGGACCTAAAGGACCATAGGAATAAATGGGAATGCATTCGCAATTTAGGGTGCCTAAGGACTTCCTGTTGCACCCCAAAAAAGGTAAGCGTGCACACACATGCCCTAAGGGCATGTGTGCGCGCCAGATGGCACTGTGAAAAATGCACTTTTGTGCGTTTTTCAAAGGATGTGCAAATTACCATCAACTTGAAGTTGATAGTAATTTGTGATTCCTAAATGCAAAGTTGCATTTAGCGAATGCTACATAAATTGCATTTAGGGAATCGCAAATGACGATTCTCTAAATGCATTCGCAATTTAGGTAATCGCAAAAAAAATTGATTCGCTATTTTGCAAATGCAAAAAGTTACATACATAGCAAAAGGCCCGTTTGCGAACGCAAAAAGCCTTGGTACATCTGGTCCTTACTTTTTCTTGTAGTCTAAGACAAACTCCCCACACAGAATTAGAGGGAATTGAGCAGAGATTGAATGTGTAAACTGATTGATCTTCTTTTTAGCCAAGAGTCACTCTGTGCAGAACAGGGCATGACAGGCCTTTTATTGCACAGGGCATTTCTCCGGTGGGCTGAGGCTCTAGGAGGCTGGTTTTGAAAGCCTATGGCCACTGTCACTTTTTCCTAGCTCGCCGAGATTAATGAATGAATGAAATGAATGAAATGAATCTTGTCCTGCGCAAACTTTGCCCAATGGGCGTCAAGGCGCCTACTTCAAATAATACAGCTTGCCGGATCAAACAGCATTCTCTCATTGGTAGGCTCTAATGAAGCACCAAGTTTTAAGGACCTTTTTAGACAAATCAATTGAGGGTAAGGTTTTAATCTCAATTGGAAGAGAGTTCCAGAGCTGAGGAGCGGCGACAGAAAAAGCTCTTGCTACCCATCTGGTCAGCGCTACAAGTTGAAGTAGCCCGGCCGATCGAAGACATCTTGTTGGAACATAGCGGATGAGCAGGGTACCAAGTGCGTCATCAGGGCCAGCCGCAAGTGCTCTGTATGTAAGACATAGAATCTTAAAAGAGATTCTATACTGGACAGGGAGCCAGTGAAGGTCTCTCCTAGCAGTCGTGGCCGATGATGCCATAGGAAGGGCCAGAACAAAGCGCGCTGCAGCATTCTGGACGATTTGCAGTCGATGAATGAGGCCCTTGTTGGACTCCACATACAAAGAGTTGCAATAATCGAGCCTGGAGCCAACAAGAGCGACTGCGATCTGTTTGCGCGCCTGGAGGGAGAGATAATTACGAATTTTATTTAGGATCCTAATAACACCCCAGCACGTGGCCACGGTCCTGACAGAAGGTATGGGACGGCAACACGAGTGAGAGAAAGAGAGGAATGGAAGGGTAAGATTTAGCGAAAGTGACCAGCGAGGGAGAAATGATGGAGAAATAAAAAGGAAAGGGAATGGATGGACAGAAGAAGCGAGATTGCAGGAGGAGCAGATGCAAGGAGCAGGGCTGGTTTAAACATTTTGTGCCAGGCTGCTTTGTTTGCCCAGTCCGACACTGGTGCAGGAGATACATTCCTATTGATGAAATGGTTTAGAAAGCTTGACCTCTCACAGGGCAGTTTCTACTGTGAGGTTAGGCGGGGACTCTAAATATGGATTGTTTGAACCTTTTGTTAAATATTTCAAGGAAACACAATTCCTTCTTCCATAAATTTGAATAGTCCACGAGGCAAAATGAGGCGTAAGCTTTTTTTCAGAGCACTAAAGTGTCCAGAATCCAATTTGCACATAATTTGGATGGAACTCCAGACCCGTTCGTGATTACTGTGTGGGGCGGTGTGGCTCCACAGCGGAAGGCCCTGACTGCTGCGTGGTATCATTTTAATCCGAGAGGACAAGGCGCATTAGGCCACAAACGTGACGGGCTGATGAGCTTTGACAGGCAATGTCACTTCAAGATGATCCAGACGAGTGAATTGCAGAGGTCAGATCGCCCGGATCGTGCCAGGATCCTGCCATTCTCCGCTCACAGGGTGGACAGGGATGCTGCCAGAGAGAAAGGAGAGGGCCTGCACTTATGTGATCAAACCAAGGCCTTGAAAGTGTTTCAGCTCTGTTACAAATGCAGTCATTTAAGAAGGTGCGTGGAACATTCATGGCGACAGGTTTCTTTGATCTGGTCTCAGAGATTGCAACTTATTATTGGCACATCGCATTAGAATATCCCTCCCGACTCATGGGCCCCACCCCTCTTGATGAACACAATGAAGTGAAAAAACAAGCTGACAGTGTCTTTTTGCATGCACAGATGGTATTCATTTTATGTTCAGATTACCTCAGAAAACTGCTGATTTTGTGGTTCGCATTAAGAAGATCTTAGCTCTGATATGGAGGAAGGAAAGCATGATAGGGCAGGGCAGGGGATCATTCTGCTAGCATTGGTTACAGTTGGCAGATGTTGGATGCCGACTAAAACACTCAACAGCAACATTGAACCGTTCACTGCTAGCCCATGACTTTCGAGAGTTGGGCGAGTTGGTGAAAGCTCGAGCCTGAAGCTTGGCTCTGGCTTAGCTCGAGGTCCTGTTAGAAACTCAAGCCCAAACGAGCCGAGCTTTTATGTGGTGTCTGGCTGCCACTCTCAACCACAAAGAGGCAAAAGCAAAACATTAACATTTGAGGTAAAAAGGAGAGACAAATAGATACCCAGTGAATGACTGATTTGTACAAAGTGAAACCAGAAAATCTGGCTTAGTCACGGCTTGCATGCTTAACCACATTGTGTGATCTTAGGCACCTTCAAATACATGAGTGCAAGAAATCCGCTGTACAAACACCTACCGTGTTTGATTTAATAGATTATAATGTTGCTCTATGTATAAGAATCTCGGCTAAATACAGGGTTCACATGACAACTATCTTGCCTCTTAGTTCACGTATGGCACTGTCGCCAGGAAAGGGGCTTGGACAGGAATGCTTCTATGCTCAGGTTCGAAAACTATTGCTTTTAATAAGTACTTCTCAGTCAGTGTTGTACTGTGACTTAGTAAGGTCAAACCTTCCACATGTTAAGGGAAAGCACTCTTTTTATTAATTTGGAGAGACTGTGTCATATTTTACTTGGTGTTTGTTGTATGATTTACATGGCAAACATTTTTAGGGCTCAGCTCGTGCGAAGAGCCAAACCAGACTCATGGCTCGGTTCTGGTTCAGCTTGTTTATTTATTTGAAAAGTTTTATAAAGCGCGAACAAGACCCAGAACGGGTAACAGAGCGCTGTACAAAGAGGACAATTAGCATTGCCGTGAGGAGACAGTAAAAGTACAATAGGTAGCATAGGAGGAACCAGGTGAAGGCCCTATTAGACGAGGCTGCGCAGTTTAAGCAGCGCACTACCCCCTAAGAACAGTACAGTACATTTCGAATCAAATACATATTTCTGACCCTATAGAGAAAATGATCGTCAGGGATACATTACAATACACAAAGTAAAAATGATTGTCAAGCACTCGAGGGAAGTGATTATCACAGGACATAGAAGCTAATCATGCTGAAGTTCTTCCAAAAGTAGCCATTTGACTTGGTTCTTGAATGAAGCAGGTGAGGGGTTTGTTTTAATTTCCGTCGGTAGGGCATTCCAGATTATTGGAGCCAGTCCTGAGAAGGTGGGATTGTAAGTTATTTTTTTGTTACATTTGGGTGGTTTCAGGAGTAAGGTATTGGAGCTTCTTAAGTTTCGACTGGAACCAGGGAGCTCGAGTTTCTTTGACAGGTACACGGGGCTATTGCGGTGTATGCCTTTATGTGTCAGACAAGCTATCTTGAGGCGGATCCTTGCTTCAATGGAAAGCCAATTGAGTTGAATTAGGTCAGGTGTAATATGATCATGTTTTCTGAAGCCTGTGATTAGTCTGGCAGAAGTGTTCAGAGTAGCTCTAAGCAAAGCTAACCTTGCTTTGGGCAGCCCTGCTAGGGTATCCAAGCCATATTCTACTCGTGAGATAACAAGGGATTGAACTGCTGACTGGATGTCCTCAGAAGGTAGGAAAGGTTTGATTTTCCTGAGAGTGTTGAGCTGCTGATTGGCACTCTTAGTTGTAGCACTGATGTGCCCTTGCATGTTTAGAAATGTGTCCAGGGTGACATCTAAAGAGCAAGCGGAGTCCACAACGTGCAGGGAGCAGTTGAGTGTAGAGATATTTTTGATCCAATTTTGCGTTGAGGTCTCTTGGTTGCGGGTGTAATCAGGAGAAATTCTGTTTTGAGGGAGTTTAATAACAGATGGTTATGTGTTAGCCATTCTTGAGTTTTTTGGAGCTCTCCATTAAGAGTATTAATGTCATCTGGAGAGGAGATCTTCAAATACAGTTGAGTATCGTCCGCGTACGTATGGTATTGAATGTTTGACCCGTTCAGAATAGCAGTTAGCGGTTCCATGAAGAGGTTGAAGAGCGTGTGTGAGAGTGCAGATCCCTGAGGAACCCCGATAGTGACCGAGGTGCTTGCAGCCAAACATTGGTTGACTTTTATTCTCTGTGTTCGTTGTGCAGGAAGGAGCAGAACCAGTTTAAAACTGGGCCAGATAGCCCCATCCTATATTGCCGAAGTTTAATCAAGGTATCATGTTTAATAGTGTCACAAGCAGAGGACAAGTTCAGAAAAATTAGAAGACAAGGCATATCTTGGTCCAGAGCTCTCAAGGCGTCATCCACAATGCATGTTAGGGCTGTTTCTGTACTATGGCCTGGTCTAAAGCCTGACTGATGTTGGTCTAGCAGCTAAACATCTTTTGATGTGTTTACATAGTTGTGTGTGAATGCATTTCTCTAGCAACTTCGCTAACGACATGATACTGGTGATCGGCCGGTAGTTATTGGGGTCTGTTAGGTCTGCATTGGGCTTCTTGGGGATAGGTGTGACTTGCCTCATTTTAAGGCAGTCGGGAATCCTTCCCTGTAGGAGAGATTGTTGGATGTTCTTGGACTAGAGAGGCAGAATGGGTTGAGGTCTTTGAGCAGCATAGCGGGGAATGGATCACTGAAATGATTGGATGGTTTTAGAGCTGCCAGTGAATGTGATACCTCCTCCGAGTCCGGGAGTATGAAGATGTTCCAGCCGGCATTGTTTTTGGGTGAGTACTCTGTGGGGTAAGGCGGAGCATTCACTGCTGCAGATGCTGTCAAACCCAGGGAGCTCACCGATACCAGGTTAGCGGCGGCACATTGCAGTTCCCGAGTTCTCCTAGACTTTTCCAAAAAGTGCGCTGAGAAATCGTCTTCACTGTGCCTGCGGTTTCGATTACAGGAGTATGATTAGCCTGTTGTTTGATGATATCAAACAGTTTTTAGGAATGTTTTTAGCGCTGTCAAGCTGAGCTCTGAAATTATCTGATTTAGCAATGCGAACGTGTTTGTTATAAGAGCTTCTCTTCTTCTTTAACTGTTTGAGACTAGAAGTGGAAGGTGCATTTCTCCAACGTCTCTCAGAGAGCCTTAAATTGCGTCTTTCATCATTAAGGGCACCATTGAACCAAGGTTTGGATTGTTTGCAAGGAATACTTTTGAGTTGCTTTGGGCTGCAGAGTCGAGAATGTTTGTCATGGTGGTGACGTAGTGATCTGTCAACTCTTCCAAATTATTCATGTTAGTGGGAGGATCTAGAAGATTCTTGCTCAAGTTGGTGAGGTTAGGGATATTGATGTCTCTCAGGTTATGAGACAGTTGCTTGCTTTTGTGCGTTTGACCTTGTCTGAGCAATACCTTTTCCTGGATGTGAAAGTAGATTTGGTGTTGATCCGACCAATCGCATGGTACAATGTCATCCAGTTGA
Organism: Lissotriton vulgaris; assembly: GCF_964263255.1. NCBI lineage: Eukaryota > Metazoa > Chordata > Amphibia > Caudata > Salamandridae > Lissotriton > Lissotriton vulgaris. Next base: position 662,035,966 of record NC_141693.1, read on the forward strand.
ATGAAGTTATCTCTAGCTATAAGGTCGAGGGTAGCGTCATTGGAGTGAGAGGGTCCGTTGTAAGCCTGTAAATAGTTGAGGTCGGAGAGGAATGACTTAAGAGAGCAAACTAGTGCATCATTACTGTCATTCCAGTGAAGGTTGGTCACCTAGAGAGATATGGTAGGGGTAGTGGGCTGAGCTAGCAGATGTGGATTCCATCAGTTGCTCTACAAAGCAGGGGGATGATAGATCGAATGAAGCACACAGACCATTGTACCCTTGTTTTATATTTTGGTGACTAAGACCTTACAAGAGGAAATCGTATCATTATGAGTCTGCATCAGAACGAGGCTAGAACGATGGATGCAGGCAATGCCACCCCCAGTTTTAATAGATCTGTCGCATCTGACGGAATGTGGAGTCATTAAGCCATGTTTCTATAAGAATCAAGAGATCTAATTCTTGTGATAAGATGGGTTCAGAGATATCCGCTGCGCGTTTCAATGCTGATCTCCAGACGAGCAGCATCGATTTGATATAAGAGTTGATAGATGCTTCAACTCGATGTGACATGGTGACCTGAAGTAGGTTATTCATGGATCTAAAGTTAACGCTAGGTTCTCTATCTGGATCAGAAGTGATAGCGGGTATGATGCTACTAGGGTCCTCGAAGTCATCATATGAAAGTGAGCGAGCAATTGTGTCTTCCTCAGAACATTTGCGGCTGGAATCTAAGGGGTCTACCAAAGTGGTTGGGAAGAGGGCGAGTGGCCCCTTGTGGTTTACTTGGATAGGTCTCAGACGACCTTTCCAATCCACCAATTAAAGTGGATGCTAGGGGCTTTGGGAGATCAGGCCTAGGGTGTGGGTAAGGTTTACATAACTTCTCGTTCTTCAATGAGCAGTGTAGGAGGGTCTGGAGGTTGTCATTTATAGTTAGGAGTTCCAGCTTCAGATCAGCTAGTTTTTCTTCAGTCTGGCGCAAGCTGTCACCGTTATGTACTCTCCCTGAATAAGATGAAGAGCAAGGCCCATTCACTTCACAGTGCTTGCACTGTTATTTTGTTGCGTCGAATCACCTCTATGAGAAACATCCTTCACAACGCAACTTTTACAACGCACTCCCATTATGACGCAACTTTTACAATGCAAGTCATTACAACGAATTGCGCTGGAGGGTGCTCTAGGATAGGGAATAGTTTAATTACTATCCAACACGTTCCCTACTATCCACGGGAACTGGAGTTGGAATAGTACATTAAACTATTCACTAACCATCGCCCCCCAACGCAAGTCATTGTAACAACTTGCGTTGTAAAAGTTGCGTCGTAATGGCATGCGTTGTAAAAGCATGCGTTGTAAGGACATACATCCACCTCTATGACCTTTACTCTGTGATATTTTAACTCACTTGAAATGATACTAACATTGAGATTGTTCTATAAATAAAGGGAATGGGTATCCTTCGGCTTAGACGGTCTGGGAGATGTGACGAGGCCAGGGGTCCTCGAATCCTGATACTTGCACTCCAAAGCCTGCTTATAGGAATTAAACTCATTTTCTGCTAGTCACATATCCAACACACAGCCAACATTCACCCAACCATAGTTAAATCGCAAAGATTTGCTGTTGTTATCCATGCAGTGTGGTAGGAGATGTTCCCGATGATCTGTGTTCCTGAAGCACTGCTAATCCAGAAGCCTTACAGAATTGCATTTGGCAACTGGTTTTGTTCCTTCTTCAGTAAAGCTCCTGTACACAAATCATCACCCCTGCCTTATCAACCCAAGCAGCCTATTTAATTTTGCCCTGTGGCTTCCTACCTCTTTTACCGTTCAGCGGCTTCAAGCCTTTTTCCATTGACCCATTCTACCCTCTTTCTGCTTTGGCTAATGCTGTTGAAGCCCTGAAAGATGCATCTAGTGAACCGGCTTGGTGTACCATCTCTTTGGATGCCCCTGCTTCTAACACAGTTCTGTATGCTTTTTTCCCGTTGTTTTTTGGAGTACCCAAATCCTGCCAGCATGTATAGAATAGCTAGCGTACACTACACCGAGGTTGTCTCTTGGAACTGTGGACTTGCATGTAGTCGCCATCCTCAGCTGGCACATGAGTGTGGTCAAACTGCTTATAATGCTGAATATCTGACGTTCTCCATTTTTTACTTTTCACTAAAAGACCCGCACCGGAGGTATGCTGACTACTAATTGCACAGTGGCAAATCCTCAAACCAAGGCAGCTACACAATCACCATCCTTGCACCTGTCCACTTTGGAAGATGTCTGAAGCCAAACAGGCATACACTGAGCAATTAGGTAGACTGAAAGACCATAGAGTGTGCGATCATGCATACCGAGCAGGGAAGGAACAAGAGGCAGCAAGGCATACTAACAAGCGAGGGAGAACGAGAACCACTACTATCAGGGACTTCAAGGTGTCGCCTGTTAATTATACATGACACTTACCCAGTTCTCCTTTCTTTGCATTCTGTTACTTGTACGTCTACATTTATACCAGGAATATCAGTGCCAGGATGAAAACAAAAAACGATAGCAGAGATCTCTCAAAACACACTCGGCCAGATGTACGACCATTCCATTTTGCGAGTCGCAAATTGTGACGTTTTGCTACTCGTAATTTGTGACTCACAAAATGGAATGCACAACAGTGTCTCAGACACTGTTTGTGATTCCTCATTGGGTAGCAACTGACCTGCCTCATCAATATTCATGAGCCAGGTCGTAATTGGGAATGGAAAGCACTCGTAGGAATGATGGCCTGCTGTGCTCATCAGACCACCATGCCTGTGACTGCTTTTTCAATAAAGCAGGTTTTTGGGGTGTTTTTTTTATGCCGTCCGTTTTCCGTAAAGGAAAATGGGATGCATTTAAAAAAGAAAAATTAAACGTTTCTGTTTCATTTTTAAGAGCACGTTCTGGTCCATGGGACCACTTTCTGCTCTTAAAAAATATTTTGGCACCGATTCACACATTCAGAATAGTTTGTTCAGATTTGGTTCAAAAAAATTAAGAAAGCTTAAAATGACAAATGGGAAGACACAACTAATTGAAGAGCCGATACGCTTAATAAATTATATTTTCATGTGTTCATGAAAACATAAGAGGAGAAATCAGGCATCAATTGACGTCATAGCCCTGCTATTTGGGAGAAATAAAAGATTAACTAGCATAGTGATTACCGATTAAACACAATTTAGTCAGTTAATTCTCAGTGGGCTGCAGATAATTCTCAGTGGGCTGCAGATAGAGCTCTTTCTGACATAGAGTTAAATAGACATGGTTCACAATCAATGTATCTAAGTGGTCTTTTTACTATAACTTCAGGATTCAACCCAAATGAACTGCTGAATATCTATTTCGTCCCAAGCAAAACAGAACTTCCTCAGGGCAGCCTAATGTAGAAAGGCATTTCTATGTACTCTTGAAAGAGTCCTTCCTATGGTGCAATCAATTCATATTGCACATGACCTTGTAAGAGTGTTTCCATCAGTTAATTCTGAGAACGGTCTTTGGAATCTTCAAAGCTTTTAAGAATGCTTTCTATTTATATGGCGAATTAAAATAAAGGAAGAAAATGTGTTCCACACGGCCGAATCTAGTATTGAATAGGAAGCTCCAGACCAGGAGTTTGAAAGTCTCAAGCTTGGATCATGTCCTCCATTGAAGGAGACGAGGGAGTGGTATCAGTAACCACTAGAGTACATAGTGATGGGGAAGGGTGGCTTTCGTGAGCCGCCAGTCTCTGGAAGTCCCTCAGGGTCAAATGTGTGTGAAGGCATTGTTGCCATTAATGTCTACTTTAGTGGTTTCCAATAGAACTTCTGCTTTGCTAGGGACAAAACGTGAGTGGGCTGCTTGTTTGTTTTGAAATCTGAAGACGTACTGACGCAAAAGGGTACCTTGATATACTCACTGTAAACCATTCATATTTATTACAATATTAGAGCTAGGGCTGCCTGTGTGACCTACCTAGAATGAATTGTATCCGATTGAGAATTCATGTAGAGAGGAGAGCAAATCAGCTACTGGACTCTTGGGGAGGTGGGAACGTAGGATTTCTTACTTCTGAGCACCCACGGGTATGCACGTATGTGTAGTTACTTGCAAGTGATGTGTGTAGTGACATTTTGGGTCTCTTGCACACAGGTTGCAGATTGTTGCAAGTGCCCTGGTGGTTCCCACATTGATCACGATGAGGAGCTCCTCACTTTGTCGACACTCCTGTTTGGCAAGGTGCTTGGGGAAGGAAACACTAGCTTTCCAACTGTGCAGTTTATGGTGCTCTTTGAGATGTCGGCTCTCCAGGACCTTGACCTCTGTGGCTATGTTTTAGCATTGACTTTTCTTTGTTACAACATAGGTACTGCATTTGGCGCAAGAGAACTAAGTGGGTAAGATGCAACATTTCTGCTTTTGATTGACATTCCATGTGGATCCCTGTTTGCCTGTCAGTTTCTGAAGGTGTATATTTTATATCTCACATTCTATCATACCCATTATCACCTGGTTTGCTAATTTATTTTGTGCTCTGAATTTAGTTGTTATAGTTGTTAAAAAAAAAAAAGACGTACGTGGGAGTTCCACCGTGAGCTTCAGGTACCTTACTATAGGTCCTTACCACGTGGAGCCGTCCCACAGAATCGCGCCCTATCTGGTGTTGAACAGATAGGGCGCGATTCCCTCAAGAGACCCTTGCAACCTTCGGTAGGCGGGTCCTTGGTTTTTTATTCGTCACGCACCGCCAAAGCCGCGGCCCTGGAACTAATATCCCCACCACAAATTACGCATCAAGGGGAAGTTTTACTAACCCTGAGGTTGCGGGTTTGTCCTACCATCCCACCCCCAATCCTTCTCATCCAGGAACTCTACAATTCACCACGAGGCTCCAGGTTCCGACCAACCTTCCTGATTCCTCACTCACCCCGGTTGCCCTACTATTTCGCCCAGGAGGCTTTTAATTCAGGCAAAGCATTGAATGTCCTGATCATGATCCATAATTTTAACTGGATCGAAACGCCGTCGACAAGTTATGTAGTCTAAACACCAGTTCACAATTTCGTACTAAATTATGTTTTTTCTGCATATTGTGAAGCAAACTGATTCTACCTTTTTTGCTCCTTTACCTTTAAATTGCCTGAAAACCCTTAGTTATTTGTACTGTGAATTGTTTGTCTAGCCTTGTGGATACAGGACTGTGTCCCACTGCTGCATTGTTGTTTGGCTATCTTTACTTATTCTAGTATCAAATTAAATTCGAAGTCTGGCTGGACTTTATGTTTATTATAGTGCAGATTGTAGCCTATAATTATTTTCATTGTTTATCTCTTCTTGTCAAGGACCACTGTTGTTTTTTTTGATTGATACCCCAGGTCCTTGCTTACCTAGTGGGTTCCCTTGTTGGTTGAAATTATACTGAATTTAGTTGTTGTCCTGTGTCTTAAAAGCTTGCATCATGTGCTATCCCCATCCCTTTTTCTTTCATGACATACTGTTTTGTGCGGTCGTTCCTTTTACCATCCCAACAGAGTGCATGCCGTGTCCAGGAGGAATTCCAGACTATGGACATCACAGTGCTCGTTTCACTTCCCCCTTAGATACTATTAAATAAGGACAGAAAAAAAGTGATCAGTGTTCCTTAGAAGAGTCACATACACTTGCTACACCCCCAAAACTGTCCACTAGTCTAGGCCAGAAGTCTTGCTTTCATTTTCTTTCCCCCGACTGCTCATAAAGAAGGATGCTCGGGTCCTGATTTCTCCCCCATTGAGATGATGTGATGGAAAACGGACATCTTGGAATCCCTTGAGTTTATCATCTTTCTGAAACCAACTTGTGCTTGGCGACCCTGAGGGGTTAGTCAGCTTATAAGGTTGCTCATGCCAATGCTGAAGGACCAGCAACAATAAGTGGGAACCTTTTCGTGGCACAAAAGTGGTTTCTCCTTTCGGATTTCACCATTGGGAAGTCCACAATCTCTGTTTTTCACCAAAGTCACAGTCACCAAAGCCAAATTGCAGTGAACTCCTTACACGTTTATTGTTGCTCTTCAACAGTCTACATTACATCTGGCCAAACACAGAGGCCCTCTAGAAGAAGACAAATTCCATAATTGAAAGGCACATGAGGAACAGCTTGGACCACAAGGCATGAATAAGTCTTGTAGTGGAAAACTCACAGCCAAAGTCATCAAAAAGACCATCAATAGAGAACTGTCTGACCACCTAGAATGCCACAAACTCCTAGACATGCCAGAATTATTTAGAAGATGCAGGCTCTGAATGTCCCTCTCTTTGTAATCAAGTTAATTGTGTGATAACTTGGCCCACACTCTCTAAGATAAGGCCCATTTAAACACGTATAGTCGCAAACTTCAAAATGTCTGCTCCACTTTCAGATGTCCATCATGGAACTCCCTTTTCATGCACTTCCACACATTTTAATTATTGTAACATTTATTTCCTAAATTCTTGACTGTACATTTGTCTGCATATTCTGTTTGTGAAAGGCTGCTTAGCCGAAATCAATAAAATTAACTTAAACTTCAATTCTGGTCAGTTACCCGGTCCATGTTGGTTATTGTGGGATAAGCGCACAACTATATAGCATGTAGCCAATGAATGGTTATTTATTAAGCACACATCCACCCTAAGGCATCTTGTTACCTCAGAGAAATAAAGGACAATATATGAAGGCGGAGAAGTACATAAAAGTAGTAAGAAACAGTCATTAATGTCTTACAAAAGACAGCAAGGTTAGGCCTCTGCTGCAAAACAACTGGAGATGGTTCCAGAGCTTGGAGGTTAGCACAGAAAAGCCACCCCCCACCCTCAACCCACTGATGTTCTGAATGCTACATGTTAATGTTGTGCCTATGTCTGAGGGGCGTGGGGACCTTCCATTGAGTAGCCCCTTTCTAATGATATTGTCACGAAAGGGCCAGTTGGCTGAAGCTGCAATGCCTCATGTGCAAGACATTGCTGTTGGCTGCGTAAGGAACAAAAAAATCCACTGTTGGAAGATGTGAGTAATAGACCCTATATAGTTGCATGCCTGCTGAGTACAATTCTAAACATACAAAGTAAGATGATAAGGTTTGGTTTGTTTTGTTTACAAACCGGAGTTTGGGAGGGGGTGTAAGATGAGTATAACAAGCTATGGAGGAGCAATCAGGAAGCAAAGAACTGACTGTAATGTAATGCAAAACAGGAGGGAATGATCTAATAAGGGGGTCTTCATGGTAATTTCCCACTAGTTCCTTTAATGCAAGATCACTCGATCTAAGCGATCAAACGTTATGTAATACAAAATGACTGAAACACAAGAGTAAACATGTAAGCTAGAACAGAATGATGTTTGATGTTAGGGCGGTCAGGCATCCGGCAGCAGACAGACTCCTACAGCTACCTCCCTGTTACCCCACACTTGGACTCCGTATTCCGTGACCCACCTCGCTGACAACTCCAGTCAACTCATACAGTCTTTGTCTACATCAAGTCACCGAGTGCTTTCTCTTACCACCCCTTAACTTTACTCCTACTGGAACTCACTCTCCCCGGAAATACATAGAATCCCCTCCAAGGTTACTTTCAAATTGGAAGTAAAAAAAATCCTTATGAACAAGTTCTTACCTTAAAAGTGTTTTGGATCGTCTGCTCTAATGCATTGGACTTACACCTTTAAGCCCTGCGCTGTGTGCTATTGTTCTTTTACTGATCATTTGCTACCCTCCTAGTTCGCTATGTACCAGTTATGGTCTTATTCCCTGTTGACCCAATAGTTTGTAACTGCTTTGTTTGGTATTCCTATTTGATGGCTGTACTGCAATTGTTACCTTCCTTTCTAACCCTGGGCGTAGTATGCGTAGTGGGGCTACGCGAAGCTACGCAAAGTGGGCGAGAAACTACGCCCACCTACGCACTTCGCGTAGCCCCACTATGCGCCCCCCTCCCTTACATACCTAATTTTTGTAAATTCAGAAATAAAAGTAAATAAAAGGCCTTACCTTGTCTGCTGCCTCCCGGGGCTCCCTCTGCTCGTTCGCGCCGCCGTCGCCACCATCTTGGATACCAATGCGCATGCGCGGCCGCCCGCCCACCATAAAACTTAGGTGGTGATGCAAGGTAAAAACTAATGTTAAATTACCTCTGAAATTTACCAGTTATAGTTTACTGAGCTTGCTATAACTTGCATCCCACCATACACTGCTTATGACCTCACATATTACATCACTCATTACCGGTTAACTGACATCAGTGAAAAAATCATAGAGAAATACAGCATAGTGTTACTGATTGTACACGTGTAGGTCGATCGCAAAGAAATAGCATAAGCCCTAGAGATAAGTGAAATTGTGCACTTTAATTGTCATATGGCACACAGTTTACAAATCACTAAATTTTGGAGTTGAATAATTACTCCATGTTAAACAATATGAAGACTGAGCGCACCTGATGTGGGTTTCAGAGGTGTGTTTGAAAGTAGTTTGTAGCTAAAATGTAAAGCCTGTTCTAAAAAATATGTGAAAAGGCGAAAGCTGCTGTTGACAAAGTATTAACTACCAGTGGATATCTAGGCACGTACTAATGTTAAATAGTTGTAATACAGTGGCATAGACAAGTTCTATACACTGCGCATGTTTATTTCCAGAAAATAACAAAAGCTTTTGAGGAATTGTAGACTACTGAATAATGTAGAATGTTCGGGTGTTCCACTTAGAGGTGGTGACCTCAATCTGGTGTTATAAGCATCGCTGTAGGGTTGCATGCTATTTTCTCATCTCAGGAAAGTGTGTAGTGTATTTTATTAATCAACTGATCATTGCCCATACAGCCTAAAATAATATTTTCGACTTTTTGTGCATAGAAAGAAACCAAAATACCCTTGAATTCTGAAAACAAATGGAAAATAGCCACCAGTGGACAAGGGTAGAATCCACTGACACAGGCCAGCTCCTTTTGCCCACCACTGCTGAGCATGGGCAGAGGGAATGCCCACCAGAGGTTGGTTGCCAAAGTGAGTTGGGCGAAAATACCTTGTATGTAGTATATAATAAAAAAAAGATGTAATTTGAGATGTCATCAGTGATGTCATATGTGATGCCATATGTGAGGCCATAAGCAGTGCATGACATGGGCACAAGTTATGGTTACTTTCTCTAACCAAACCCAGCAAATGTTAGTGTTTTTTTTGGTTTGGTTTTGTAACCATCACTTCACTTTTGCTATGTTTCTTCTAAGAACTTCTGAGAGTGTGTTTTTTTTACCCATGTCAATGACGTTCTAATAGCTAACCACACTTTCACTTTAACCTCGGTCTTTTTCAATATTTGATTTGTGTGCATGTGTTTGTGTGTCTGCCCATGTGCATTTCTACCCAAATACATATACTTGATGTGTCTAGTTCTTCTGCGTCTGTCTGTGTCAATTCTATTCTATCTATATTGACCCCATTCTTTCATTATCAGAACGCATTGTGGGGTTTCACCGAGGTGCCACCACGTTCAGCATGTAGAAGCAGTGTGAGGTGTCCCTATGACTCCATGATATCACGCACTTACCTCACCTTTACTCAAGGCGAGCAGCTAACTGGCGCTGAGCTCTCCATCATGCCCCATTATAATTAGCCGTGTCAGGCCTGAGCTCTGCAACCCTCATGCAGATAATATGATAATATGTCTTCATAACCAGCTGACCTTACATGCACAATATTTCTCTCCTTATGAAGATTGCATGTCAATAAAGTAATTGAGTCTCTGAGGCTGCGGCAGATGAAGATTTAGACGCTTGGACTTGCAGGGCAGTGATGTATGACAATGATTATTCTGCCTGTCACCGGGCGCTCCACGCGCCAAGATGGCCAGGAGATGACAGGGATGAAGGGTTGTGTTTCATTAAAAACAATATTGCTGTTAATCATCAGTCTATTCTTTTCAAAGTCACTGAGGAAGCTCCTATTTCATTTCATTTCTTTCTGAGATAAAGATTTTATATGGGCTCCTGCGCACATTTCTCAAGCCAGCCTGCCAGCTTCAGACTCCTTTGGTGAAGGCCGCCAAGCAGACTAAAGCCGCCTCACGACTTCTGAATAAAACCCTGTGGCATCAGTAAGTCTCTGCACACTTACCTAGGGTTGCCCACTGAACTCTTAAAGCATTTCTGGTGGTCCTAGACCTACACAGCCAGCTCTTTGGTCCACATTAAGCTACAGACTTTAACAACCTCCATACACAACTAAAGGCCTCACTGACCACTGACTCCAGCTTCTGTAGTCACTGCACTAAAAACAGAGTGCAAGTGCCTACTGCTACCCGAATATGGGCCTAGTGCCTAGGTAGCCCATGTGGGGCCCCGGTGGCCGCTTACCTCCAGTCCAGACACATGCCCTTTGACCGCTAATTTCAAATAAGTCCTGCTCTTGTTTAAGATGTAGTACCACTGCCTTCAGTTAAAGACACAGTGCCCACAGTGGCGTAGCTAGACCTATGGCCGCCCGTGGCAGTCCCTGCTTTTGCCGCCCCGCGGCCGTTTGCAAGAGTGTGGGGGTGGTGCTGACGATTTCCTCGGCGGCCGCCCCTCATTGGCTGAAGGTAGTACCAGGGGGAGAAAGGCTGCCGCTGCCAAAACTCATACCGCCCGAAGCGGACAGCAGGGCTGGACTGGCCGTAGCGGGCACCGGGCAATCCTCCGGTGCGCCGCATGGGTGAGGAGCCGGTTTGGGGCCCCTGTGAACCATTTTTGTTACAGGGCCGTTTTTGCGGCAAAATCGGCCCTGTACCAAAATCGTCCGAAAAACCGGCCCTGGCAAAGAGCTCGGCAGCACCCACAACCCCCTGGGGAGGGGGGGCAAGCACTTTGCCCCGGCCGCTTGTGGTTTCCAGTCCGGCCCTGGCGGACAGCCCCCCACCCCCCTTGCTAAGCCACTGAGTGCACATGGATAATAAATGCAATCTTCTAGCACACACACCTCCATATCAGCCTCATGCATTTATTAGGTCTGGCTTTGCAGTTTTTGCGAAACATATTGTTACCAATTCTTTAAAATATACATAAAGTGGGCTTTGAATCCACCCAGAGAACTTTTCTTCTCTCAGCTCAGGCTATTGGCTGCTTAGTGCATCATTCCACTGCCTATAGTGTGCTGCATTGCAATGCATAAGAGACCATTGTACAACTCAAAAGTACGCCCGATCAACATACTTTAAATTATGTAGCTCATACATGCACTGTATGTAGAAAGCAATAGCTTTTTGCATCTTTTTTCACCACAAGTGCATTTTAAATGTTTTACTCAGGACCAGCCATAGCCCGTGCAGGTAAGAGCAGCGGGGCGGTGGGGCTGGGTGGGCAGCAATTTCAACAGGCAACGACGAGGGGAAATTAATTCTTTATTTCATTTTTCTCATGGTCACCTGCCGAATACCCCCCCACATGGCCCCACCGCTCTTACCTGCACGGACTGTGGCTGTTCAGGATGCAAATTGCTAATCAAACCTATTAGTTTACAGGTGGTTTTATCTTGGTATAGGTTTAAACTCTACAATTTAAGTATTTGCGATCCTTGGGATATCCCTCTCTTTACCATAGCCACATCTCCTGTGCAAGCATTCCAGCTAGGCCACGAAATGTTACAGAAATAAACAGCAGCTGTGGAAAGAACCATGGAAGGTTGAACCATGGAAGGAAGATGTACACATTCCGAAATGTGTACATCTGCAGTCATGGTGTCCTCAGATACAGCCTTCTTTCCTACTAAACTCCAGATATGGCTCACTTCTCTTTTACTTCTATTTTGGTCCCAGTGCCCACTTACGTAAAAGGGCCCTCCTACCTTCTGAGCTACAGGTAACACCCCAGCGACTCCTGAACTCCATATGTGACCAAAGTGTCCAGAGCCTCAGAATTGGCATTTAACACTCCTATAAGTATCCAATGTCCACAGAACTACTTAGCTTCAAATACTTTTGGCAACATCTACAAACCTCAATTTTGTCCCCCAGTGCCCCTCGTTCAGAAGACAAAAGGTTGTTAAATTGGAACCCTGCAATGCTGTGCTATAAAGTTTATGCATTTGTTATGCTTCCATGGCAGTTTCACACTCTTATCCATGTCATGTCAGGATAGTGAACCCCAGGTGAGTTCTTGCTTCTAACCAGGTTATTAAAAACGTACAGTGTGGAGATGTGGCATGACCATAGCCTGTTGGTGGGAGTAGCTTTGGCAGTCATGTCTAGATGTGTCGCAGAGTTCCTGCGGTTAGCTTGCTGAACAAATTGGGTTCATGGAAAAAGTGCATGTGAAAGAAGAGACTTGTGGTGAAAAAGCTGTGGAAGCACTCTTGTAAGGTGGTGAACTGCGATGACCAACATGAAAATGTGTGTTGAGAATTTTTGGGGATTCGAAAAAACAAAAATCCAGTACTGTACTGGACATAGACACAAACTCTTCACTGGTTCACGTTGCTTGTGAAATGATTACAACTATAAAACAGTACTAATAGCATTCTTTAATTATATGAGGATGAAAACCAAATCAATCAAAATAGTGGGCCACTCCTGTTAATAAAAAGTGGCCCTGGTGGATGGGTTCCCCAGGACATATTTAAGGCTCGGGGCAGCGCAGCCCCCTCCCCTTAATAAACAAATTGGGCCCTGGGGAATGTTGTCCCTAGGGCTAAAAATGGCTAGGGAAGGGAGACACCTGCCCCCTCCCCATAAATGATACAACTGTCACCGGGGATGGGGTACACAGGGCCATAATAGGCTCAGGGAGGGAATGCAGCCCTAGGGGATGGGGTCCCCAGGGCCTGATGAGGCTCAGGAAGGGGGTCCATGCTCCCCTCCCCTTTAAATAAAATATTTTGTGTGTGTGTTTTTTACCAGTAGGTAGTTATAGTTAAGACCATGTTTCCATAGGAAAAGCTCTTTTTTGACTTGCCTATAACAACATTTCCCCCCAAAAAATGTGCAGGTAATACTAGTTGTGCATGAAAGGTTTTAGGGTGATCCATTAAGCGGACCTGAGAAAAAGTGTGGGGTAAAAAAAAGTGTGTTTCCCATGTTAATTGCCTTTTTACACACATGCAGCTCGAACCTCTGGGCAGAATACACTAAATTTGGCAGAAAGCTAGCATTTGGACCGCAGATTGGGCTTTTTGGTATTTGGTGTAAATCTGTTCAGTAGTTTGTGAGATATTAAATGAAATCCAAATTTGTATATCTACAATCGTGAAGCCTTTGCGAATAATAACAAGCTCGCCAGAGGTCTGCAGAGCTCTGATTGGCTGCCAACACTTCAGCCAGAAGATGTTGGCAGCCATCTCGTGAAAAAAAGAACAGGGGGCAAGGTAGGAATACCCTGACCCAAGCCTTGGTCATGGGGTCGCAGAGGGACCCAGCAATGCAGAATTGTTTTTTTAATTCACAGGAAATTTCACCATATATTGACGGATAATGCCGTGAATTGGGAAAAAAAACAAGCGCAGTCCCCTTCTCTTGTTTTTTGAAGAAGCCCCGGGTGGTCCAGGTCCAGGGGGATGGGGGCAATTTAGAGAAAATGGAGGGGTGCCCCACCTGAGGCTTTTTGAGCCCTGGGGACCTCAAACTCCCCGGGGCTTTATTTAAAATTTTGGAAGGGGGCCACCCCCCTCCGTGGGCTCAAGGAAGCCCCAAGACTACTTCCTCCATAGGGCTTGATTATTTGAATAAGTGGGGCTGTGTGGACCCACTTTCATGGGCACTTCGATGCCCCGGGGACCACCCCCTCCCTGGGGTTTAACACAAATCATTTGTGGGGGCAACACAGACCCCCCAGTGCCTCAGGGGACCACCACCTCCCCAGGGCCAGCATTTAAAATATATAGGGAGGGGCGCTGTGCGATCCAGCTGCCGGGCCATACATGGCCCCTGGGACCACCACCTCACCTAAGATGCAAGTTGATGAAGTGTAAAGGAGGGGGGGGCGCACAGCCTCCCTTCCAGAGCCAATAATGGCCCTCAGGCTGGCCCCTGCTATTTTCCAGGGTGCCCACCTCCAAGACATAGTTGTTTGCTTTTGTCTGTGGGTAGCTGACAGATATATATATATTTATATATATATATACTAGCAGCCCGCCCCAGCGTTGCCTGGGGCAGAAGGGGGCAGCATTTCAGGCTTGCGTGCACTCCCGCCCCAGCCCGCCACGACATTGTCTGTGTCCCGGACAATGTTGTGGCGGGCAGGGGCCGGGGCGGGAGTGCACGCAAGCCTGAAATGCTGCCCCCAGACCCTGAGCCTTACCGCAGTTGTTCCGGGCCAACCTCTCGCACTGGCTCCCTCCGTTCCCGTGTCCCTGAGCCGCCGCTCCTCCCCGAACTCCTCACTTCACCGCCGCTCCTCCTCGTCATCACGTACGTTGCGGCCAGCGCTACGTCGTGGCCGTCAGCGCCGGCGCTACTTTCAGGGCACTACTTTTTTTTTAAGTTATATTTTAAAATTTACGTTTTATTTTTTATTTTTATATAGCCTATGTCTATCTGCACACCCTGAGGATTACAACAATGTATTGGGTGTGTGGATTGGCGCTGTGGTTCCCGAGTTTACCTTGCCAAAAGGTTTGTGTTCTCTCTTTATAATAGTAGTATATATATATATATATATATGTAACTTTACTCATAATGGCACACTCACTCACACACTTCTATCACACGTGATCAAGGCAAGTCGCCGAAACGCGTTGTGTGAATAAACTGAAGACCTAAGTTTACTCCTGGATTGTTGTGTGGTTCCTGAGAGCGTACTTGATACTGATATCTGTTTGGAATACAAAAATTTCCGGTTGCTTCGCCGGAGTGTACGCCACTTTTCTATGGGTCACAGCGTTGCATCAGAAGCAGCTTCGTTTGGATATATATATATATATATATATATATATATCCAAACGAAGCTGCTTCTGATGCAACGCTGTGACCCATAGAAAAGTGGCGTACACTCCGGCGAAGCAACCGGAAATTTTTGTATTCCAAACAGATATCAGTATCAAGTACGCTCTCAGGAACCACACAACAATCCAGGAGTAAACTTAGGTCTTCAGTTTATTCACACAACGCGTTTCGGCGACTTGCCTTGATCACGTGTGATAGAAGTGTGTGAGTGAGTGTGCCATTATGAGTAAAGTTACACAATCAAAACTGAGGAAGGACTACAGCAATATGTTGAAAATAGTGTCAGCCATCTTGTAGCGATGTTATCAACATAAAAGTAATAATAACACAAATCCTCATACAAACATTTAGCTGATCAGATGTACTATATGTCAGAAAAACAATTGAAATATTATAGTATTCATCAATGAACTATCATGATCAGCAATATCAGTTGTGCGATAAATACAATCTAAATGTCGCAAAGTTATTGCATTGTGAGCCGTAAAAAGTGAGGATGTACCAGTGTACACCAGGAGCCCGTGACCCCATTGATAGTCGTAATATCAATGAACCCCATTTGGATAGTGATGTCAATTAAATCATCGTAGAAAACAAATCATATTGTAACATACGCACTCAAAATATATACAATATTCCTGCAAAGTAAGCAGTTAGGCAAGAGGGTGATGGTGCCAGCACATATTGCAATAGTGTTGTCAATTAAACATCAGTTCGATAGAGATGTCATTAAATCATCGTAGAAAACAAATGATATTTGTGATATACGCACTCAAAATATATACAGTCAAAATATATACAAAATTCCTGCAAGGTAAGCCGTCAGGCAAGAGGATAATGGTGCCATCACATATTGCACATATGGACTATCAAAACATCAAGGGATAAAGTTCATTGACAAGTGTCCTGAATTATGAAAGCATACCCATGCAAGTAGTCGTATACCATCCACAAAGTCCGCAGAGTTAACCTCCTGTTGTGATCACTCGAAGATTAAATCAAAAAGGGGTCATTGACAAGTGTTGCAATTAAGGTGTACAGAATCAATATATCATAGACTAGGGATAGAGTGCAAAAACATATGTATAACTATTTCGTCCGCTGTCCAGACCTACATAATAGTAGAAGGATGTTATGTACATCAAAAAAACTTCTTATATAAATATATATATATTGGACGCAGGTTGTACCCGTCTCCTTCCCTTACTTGGAGCGAGCTGGCTGGGAGTGCGTGCTGCACGTGGGTGCTTTGTGGACTTTGAATATATATATATATATATATATATATATATATATATATATATATATATATATATATATATATATATATATATATATATATATATTATATATATATATATATATATATATATACACATAACGAAATCTTCAAACCTCCACACAAGCGGCGAAAGAAGAGGCGGACCCCACGATATCCAGGCAAGTTATCTTTATTCACGAGCCTTTCAAAAATGTAACGTTTCGAGTACTAGCGTACTCTTGTTCACACACCACATTCTTGTTTGGAGTTTTCTTTTATATTTGCGGTTCTGACCCCACCTATGGGCCACACCTACCACACGTGCATCACATGGTTCAGCCTACGGCCTGGATTCAACAATTTAAAGCAACAGTACACATTTAGCATTGTAATTGTAGAATATAGTTGCACTCACTGAAAAAAACATAGGTTTTAGGAGTGTTATAGTTAACTGGACATTTCACTCGTACAAAACCATTGAAATTCCTCCGTTATAGTTAGTTCTGATAACTATAACTCACGCGCACGCAATCCACTGCTGATGATGTCATAAATTACATCATTCATGACATAGTCAATGACGTCACTGATGACATCTCAAATGACATCACTGATGACATCATCCAGTGAATGTGGTTAGGTTCTTTATTTAAATATGTATTATATATATGGCAATCTGCATTGAAGAATGAGTTTATATATAAATGTCTGGATGGAGAATTTAGTAGCAGTGTGATTGACTGTTTACTTAACTAATTTATAGTGTCTCACTAAATATTTTGGATAGTGGCTAAACTGTCTGAATATCTGTATCACTTTGTCAGTTGTTGTGTAAACTGCTGCACCAGTTGGTTACTAGCTACGTGAAAGTCTATATTAGCTATTGATTAGTTAACTGAGTATTTGTATGGGAGATTGAATGTGTGTGTGGTTCGATGGGGGCTGTCTGACTGCCCAAAGATGTGTGAATAGTTGATTCTGTAGGTATATAAGGTTAAGACTGCATGTTATAACAGTTGTTTGGGTGAGCGAATATCTTTATTGGTGAGATGATGACCCAATATCTCTCTCAATTGTACATGTCCAACAAACTAGAAAAATAAAAGGCAGTGTATGTGACAGTTGTTGAATATAAATAAGTATACATAAGACTCAGTGATTGTATGAGTGACTGTATGGATAACTGTATACTTGTAATAGTGATTTTATAACACACTAAGTATAAGTTACTATCTATATGAATAAATGAAGTGGTGTTTGTATAAGTGTGTAGCTGACTAAATATAAGTATGATCCATTGTTTGCATAAGTGATTAGGATGACTACATAAGTGAATAGGATGTGTGCTGGTGTGTAATTTCGATATAGGTGTATAAGTATATTTGATAGTGTTCCATTGATCAATGACAACATGTATGAGTGAATCTATAGGTAAGTGATTAGATGTGTGTGTAGATCTAAGAATCACTGAGTGGGTTTTTAAAAACTTGTATTGGTGTGTCAATGGATTCAAATATGGTACTCTGTATTTTACAGTGAGTGATGAAAGGTTATACCAGTGTATGATGAGGTGTATCTGATTGTCACATGGATGATGTCATCAGTGATGTCACTGACCATGTCATTAATGATGTAATATTTGACATCATCAGCAGTGTATTGCGGGCGTGCGGGTTACAGTTGCAGAACTAACTATAACGGAGGAATTTCAATGGTTTCGTACGAGTGAAATGTCCAGCTAACTATATCACCCCTAAATCCTATGGTTTTCTCAGTGTATTTCTAAGGTTTTTTAAATGCTAATTCCTAACTATAACATGTCTGAAACCTATGGTTTTTTTCAGTGAATTTCAAAGGTTTTGTAAATGACAATTTTTAAATGTATTAATTGTTATGTTTATTTTTTGATACTAATTTACTACATTTTTTTAAACTATTTTTTAGATATTTTTTTAAATTACATTATAATTACATTATATATTACATTACAAAATATACTTTCTCAGAATGAATGACTTTAGTTTGAATACTTTGAAAATAGGCAATAGACTTTTAAGTACAGTAGTTATAGTTGTTGCAATGGGCAACACAATTTCAAGTAAGTAAGTAAACACAATGCAACATTGAGCTCAATGAGGATTTCTAGTTAAATGCAATTAGTTACTTTATGGATTACTTTTCTAACCACAGGACTGAATCCTAGATTCAGTCCTGGGACATCTCCTGTAAACAGTTGAGTAAAAGCGTTTTGGTTACAGTAGTGATTTTTAAGGAATATTATTGCATTTTACAAGTTGACACGAAAACTTTTTCACATAGAATCACCAATGTTATCCTATGGGAGGAAATTCACTTAGCAGATAAGTAGTGTTATTGTTACTTTTTCTTACTTAGTGGTGGATCCTGGATCCAGCACTGGTGCATCTCCTGTAAACAGTTGATAAAATGCGTTTAAGTCATACAGGCGATTTTTAAGGAATGTTTGTGAAAATCGACACTTAGAAACTTTTCTGGTGAAAACCAAACAATGGATGCCTATGGAAGGAAATACAAGTTACTGGTAAGTACAGTTAGAATTACTTTTCAGGGTCAGTGCTGGCCTAAAAGATGCAGCACTGGGTTCTCTCCTGATAACAGGTGAGTAAATTGGAATTTGTTGTTCAGATTATTTTAGGTGAATATTTTAAAGTTCCAAAACTCCACACTTAGAAGAATTTCCAAGTGAAACCAGTCAATGTTAGCCTAAGGAAGGAAATTCAAGTTACTGGTAAGTACGGTTAGAATTACTTTCCTGGATCAGTACTGGGCTCAAAGATGCAGCACTAAGGTCTCTTCTGATAACAGGTGAGTAAATCGGAAATCGTAGTTTGGCTGATTTTAGAGGAATATTTGTAAGTTGCAAAACTCCACACTTGGAAGAAATTTCAAGTGAAACCAATCAATGTTAGTCTATGGAAGGAAATTCAAGTTACTCGTAAGTACGGTTAAAATTACTTTTCAGGATCAGTACTGGGCTCAAAGATGCAGCACTGAGGTCTCTCCTGATATCAGGTGAGTAAATCGGATTTCGTAGTTCGCCTGATATTACTTTGGTCAAATATATATAGAGCCACTTTCCTACACCCTCCCCTCCCCTCACCACTGTGTAAACGCGCCCTGTGTCTGTTTTAATTTGGGACATTAAGCCCCTTGAATCTTGAGGGTCCCTGGGGTCCAAGTAGCCCACTAGTTACCTCCAGTAAGCGCCACAGAGCTATAAAAGGGGCACGCCGTGGGCCACCACTCTGCAACGCAGTGCAGTGGCGCTTATTGGAAACACCTAGTGAGCTAATTAGCCTCCAGGGGCTCTCAGAATTGAAGGGGAATTATTTATCCAACTTAAAACACGCCACAGGGCATGTTTACACACGTCACCTCAGGGCCGTCCCCTTCCTTCGCCCCTGTGTAAACGCGCCCTGTGTCCATTTTAAGTTGGGAGATTAAGTCCCCTTAAATCCTAAGGGTCCCTAGGGTCCTACTAGCCCTCTAGGTACCTCCAGTAAGCGCCACAGAGCTGCATTGCAGTGAGGTGTAAAAAGGGGCGTGGTCTCTGAACACTTCTCTGCAACGCAGCTCCCAGGTGCATACTGGAGGTACCTGGTGGGCTAGTTGGCCCCCAGGGACCCTCAAGATTGAAGAGGAATTAATTGCTCAACTTAAAACGCACCACAGGGCGCGTTTGCACAATGGTGAAGGAAGGGGGCGGGCCTGAGGTGACATGTCTACAAACACGCCCTGTGACGTATTTTAAGTTGGGGAATTAATTCCTCTTCAATCCTGAGGTCCCCCAACTAGCCCACTAGGTACCTCCAGTATGTGCCAGGGAGCTGAATTGAAGAGAGGTGTTCAGAAGCCATGCCCCTTTTTACAGCACTCTGCAACGCAGCTCAATGGCGTTTACTGGAGGTACCTGGTGGGCTAGTTAACCCCCAGAGGACCAAAGGATTGAAGAGGAATTAATTCCCCAACGTAAAATGCACCACAGAGCGTGTTTGCACACATATCACCTCAGGCCCCGCCCCCTACTTTCACCACAGTGCCAAAGGGCCAGTGGCGCGTTTTAAGTTGGGGGATTAAGTCCCCTTGAATCCTGAGGTCCCCTGGGGGCCAACGCGCCCACCAGGTCCCTACAGTACGTACACGGAGCTGCGTTGCAGAGAGGTGTAAAAAGGGGTGTGGCCTCAGAACCCCTCAAGTGGTGCAAGGAGGGGGCATGGCCTCCTGCGTGATCCCATTTTTTGTTGTTGTTTTTTAAAAGGGGGGGCTGTGCAGCCCCCCTTATTTTTCTAATTTATTAGCTCTGCGGACACCATCCGCCAGGGCCTGCCCCCAATTTTTTTTTTTTTTTACGTAGAAATCAAGAAAGGGCCGCACAGCCCCCCTCCCGAGGCCATTATTTGCCCCGGGTACCCCATCCCCCGGGGCATGGCCCTTTTTTTAATTATTATTATTTTGGAGGGGGCTGCCTTGCCCTCCCCCTGTTGCCACTTATGGCCGGTGATACGAGGGCAGAGTAGCTACTCCTCGTGGTGTGTGATATGTTAGTGTGCCGAGGACCAGAACCAAAACAGGTTGAAATGCGGGGTGAGGATTAAAATTGAAGACCACCCACATTATCTTTCTGGTCCTGTGTGATAGGTGAAGTTTTCCCGAATTGGATGGAGGTTGGCAGATAACAGACACACTAACATATCACACACCACGAGGAGTAGCTACTCTGCCCTTGTATCACAGAGAGGATAGGGACTTCCCATCCTTATAATATTCCTCACATAGGGGGTTTCCAATTGCCCTGAAGAAAGTCCAGGACCTCCACGGCCACACAGGACTGAAACATGTGTGCACTAGGATTTTAGGACCATAATACTCCGACAAGACCCGATTTTAGATTTTTTTAACGACCCAGACAAACCCAAGAATAAAGGGAAACCGTGGGTCTAACTGAGGTATTTTAATCTTTAATCCCCCTGGCCTTTATCTATCTAAAGAGCTCCCAATACTGTGGTTGAGCCCACCCTGACTTCTAGGGGTCGGGGTGACCCGATGATGAAGCATGACACCACCAGGGCGTGTGAGGGTAATTAAAACAAAAAGTGTTTTTTCCCGTAGTTGTGGTTCTGTTTAGCACAACCTTTCACCACAGAGGCCCCCCTCATTTTCCTCTCCTCTTTTTGTCCCCGTTCTCGGGCACAGCTAGTTTACTAGCATCTCTGACCACTGGTTGGTCAATTGGAGTATTTCTTGCGATTAATTTGCCATGCTTGCCCATCTCAAGAAGAATACACGCTATACCACTTGATATACCTACATACCTACCTTTGGACCACCTTATGTGGTCAAAGACCCAGATATCCCCCTTGAGGCCCATCTGTGATCCAGCTGGTTGGCATTTTCACATTAAGAGCAGTTCCAACCCTTGCATAGCAATTCAAACGAATCCCCATACAATGTGGGAGCAAGTGATACCAGCATTTCTTTCCTCACTGCAATAAAAAGCGAAGGTCCACTCCGGGTCTCATCTCCGCTGCCCTACCAGTGTCCTTAGGAAATGCTCCTGAGGGAGCCAGCACAGAGCCACAATCTTTTCAACAAGCATAGCGTTTCTCTGCATTTATATATACTGATCAAGCACCCTCAATGGTTTTATCCCTCCCCTCCGAGTCCAAGATGGTCGCTGCATTCCCAAACTCTAATGTATTTAGATACTACAGGGACAACCCAACAGTCTTTACAAACATCAACATGCTACTTCAGCCAGTCTGTGAATCAGTGTTCTCCAACAGGGCACCAACTCTGCTCCATTGTTCTGAGTGCCGGATGAGCCAGCTATCCATCAGCCCATCCACCAATGTGCCGTCATCTTGGACCTCTATCTGGATATTAGGTGCATCTCCTGCTGATTATTGGATTATTATCCTCTGGAGATAATCCATGGAGCTGTACCCTTATGCCCATCCCGGCCGGTTCCTCGTGAACCCTGCTCCTCAGCAGGTACCTTATCCCACTGCTCATGCCACACCCAAGCACCTTCCGGGCGGTCAAAGAAATTGGTCTTACATCTGGACGACCACGCGCAGCCTCGCCGGAAACAATAACATATAGGAAAGACCCATGGTCGGAAGATGCCGTTTAACTTCCATGAACAATTTCTGCTGTGCCTGCACCTTTATGGTATTGTCTGGGGGAAATGGATAAAGTATGATTTCATATTTCAGTGTTTCAGTTATGCGAGCCGCATTGAGGATACAATCCTGATCACTATAATTGAAGATGCGTGCAGTCAATGTCCTTGGAGGGGCCCTTAGTTGAGGGTGTGCCACCAATGCATGGTGCGCACACTCCATTGTAAACATGTAAGTTAAACCCTCAGGTTGGAGGGTATTATGCACTTCCTTTGCAGCTCACCTTCTCAGTGCAGCTCTCTTTTGTACTTTATACAGTGTTCATGGCAAGGTGAGGAAGCATTTCTCACCTCATAGGGGAGGAGACAAACAGGAGGTAGGGGTACATACAACTAGCAGTTCACTGGCCTCCAAACATTCAGCAAGCTGGTCCCACTTGTAATCTCCTCAAAACCTTTTAGTTCAGCAATACAGCATCATTTGTTCACACTGCCATTTCACAGTGCCTCTGGCTGTCAAGAAGCATTAGTCGGCACTGAGTACAGCACTGCCTGTCACCTCTAAGACCCCCGCAGGAACCGCAAGGCTTAAGGGCAGTATACTCAATGATGAACACCACTCAGGGGCCCAATCATCCTTGCGGTCCCTACTATTGTCTTCTGTATGTGGTGTGTGCTACAGAACACACCTGCCTCACCTTCAGATTGGGAGAGGATCCACCATGAAAGACCATCAGACGCCACCCCCCTAATCCAGGCTACTTGACCACCAGGCCTCCAGCTCCCAGCAGTCTCCACCAGGCCTCTTCATTATTTCATTGGCCACTCAAGGTTGCTCAGTATGTTTAAATCTGACTCTGACTTTGTACATGTGCATATACATGTATATTCAGATGTAATATATGCCCACAAGCATACAAAGTCAGATTTAAACATTTTTAAGCAAACAGCATGTTGAATTGATGAATCACACTTGAAATAGGTGGAAAGTAGATTTAATGCATACAGCAGAGCAGGTACACAGCCAGACAGGTTAGCAGTCAGGAGTAACTGACTACCTTGGAATACAGCACATAGAAACACTCTAAGCAGAATGTAGAACGAGCATGGTTAAAGCAACATGACATAATTACACAACATAACACATCCCCCTTTGAACAATAAAGAAAATGGAGTATAACTTGTGCCCAACACCACCCCCCATCAAACAGAGAGAGAAAAAAAAAAAACATTACAATGGAAAATTCTCAGAAATGTAATCTGCTAACCACACGGGAGGCTTTTTCTCACGCCTAGGGTTTCTGAAAGCATGAACCTGAACTTCACCAGCAGAATTAGAAGAAGTAGAAGCACCCAAATCAGGTGAAACCTGGCCAGAAGTGTCAGAGACAGGACAGCTGGAAGCGTTGGACGTCTGAGAAGCACTGGAAGCTTTAGGACAAAACAAGTCCTCTAGGTCAAACAAATCAGAAGACTCTTGAGGGGAAGCTAGACACGGAGGGACAACCTGAGGAGGAGGACATTTGGCAATCCTTTTGAGGTTCCAAACACGCCCATCAGAAAGGCGAACAGCATTGTGCAAGACTTCAACAATTCGCAAAGGTTCAGAAAAACTACTCTCCTCCTTGGAAGGCTTGCCAGGTTTCTTGACCCTTACCCATTGACCAACAACCAAGCTAACATCTTTCACCTTGTGCTTTGAGTCGTACAACATTTTACTTTTAAGATGAGAAGCTTGGCTTCTTTCCTTAACGACATCTGCAGACCAATCTACCACACAGGACTTAAACAACCAACTAGGAGTAAACTTGGTACGCGGATTCCTGCCACGCATAAGTACAAAAGGAGGAAAACCAGTAGCCTCGCAAATAGAAGTTCTGTAGGACCAGACCATTTTTAAAACTTGAGTTTCCCAGTCCTTACTCCCACCAGACATCTGAATAGTACTTTTGATGACGCGGTTAAACCGCTCAACCATGCCATTACTGTTTGGATTGTAGAGAGCAGTAGTCTTGTGCTTGATACCAAGTGTGTCAAAGTACTCTTTAGCTTTATTAGAGGTAAATTGGACACCATTATCGCTGAGTAAAACTGAGGGGATACCCTCCAACGTGAAAGAAGTATCTAAAAACTTTAAAACAGAAGTGGTATCAGCTTTGCTCACAACCTTTACACAAGGCCACCTGGAAAATAAGTCAATCAAGACCAAAATGTATTTTTGCTCACAGCCAACTGGACCCATGATATCAATGGCTAAATGTTCCCAAGGGGAACTAGGTGCAGTCATGCTGCCCATAGGAGGCTTACAGACAACCAGAGATTTGTCAGCAGTTTGACATAACTTACAGTTCCTAACAAATTGATCGATTTCAGCATCCATACCTGGCCACCAAAAGGAGGCTTTAACTGTACGTTTAGAACGGACAATACCAAAATGCCCCTCATGGCATAAAGCCATGATGGAGGGCCGCAAAATCTTGGGAGGTATGACTCTTTCGCCAAACCAGATGCTGCCATCTTGAACACTTAAATCTAATCTAACATCCCAAAACGGCTTCAAAGGATGCTTACAGTCCACTTTCCTAGGCCAAGACCCAGCTAGATGGGATTTAACTAAAGACAGTTCTTCATCTTTCGCATATTCATCAACCCACCTATGCTTCGAAATGCCTGCACCATCCATGTCTTGTACATAGGCTACCTGAAAGGAGTTCCACAATTCATCCTCACATTCATCTAGTTGCTTAGGCATTCTGGAAAGAAAGTCGGCTATACAATTCTCTTTACCAGGAACGAATTCCACATTGTAACAAAAATCTTGCAGTTTGATAGCAAGTCTGGCAACTCTTGCAGAAGTGTTAACAGTACCTTCAGTGGTCAGAACTCTGAGTAGTGGCTTGTGATCACAGCGCAAAGTAAACTTGGTACCCCATACAAAAGCTCTAAAGTGATTGACAGCCCATACACATGCTAAAGTTTCTTTTTCAATGGTTGAGTATTTTTCTTCTGTGGGAGAAAGTGACCTTGAAGCGTAAGCAACAATTTGCTCCTTACCACTCACCCCAACTTGGGACAAAACAGAACCCAAACCTTTAATGCTGGCATCGGTGGTGATAATAGAATGAGCATCAGGGTTGAAACTCTTTAAGGAAGCAATATTGGCAATGCAGCTTTTGATGTCATCAAAATCTTGTTCACATTCTACTGACCAAGTAAACTTTGTCTTGTTCTTTAGCAACTGTCTAATGTTATATGTTCTGGTCGCAAAGTTGGGAATGTATTTCGAGCAAAATTCAGCTAAGCCAATAAAGGATCTGACATCATCTTTTCCCTTGGGGGAAGGAGCACACCTGATAGCATCAACTAAATTGGGTTTAGGTTTAATACCATTACAGTCAATGACATGCCCCAAGTAAGTTACATGATCACTGGCAAAGGTGCATTTGGTGTATTCAACAGTTAACCCTTTGTCATTGAGAATGCTCAAAACCTCACTTAAGGTATTGTCATGATCAGCCCTTTCCTTACCAAAGATGAGGATGTCATCCTGAAAAAACTTGGTGTTTTTTACAGTGGAAAACAGTCTGTGCATTAAACGCTGAAAAACAGCTGCGGCCGAAGCCAACCCAAAAGGCATCCTCTTAAATTGGTAACAACCCTGTGGGGTTATGAAAGCAGTGTATTTCCTGCTGTCTCTACACAAAGGGATCTGATGGTACGCAGACGATAAGTCGACTGTAGTGAACCATTTAGCCCCATCCAGCAAAGCTAACATCTCATTGATCTTTGGCAGGGGAAATTGGTCAACCACTATATTATCATTTAAGTGGCGAAGATCCACACATAGTCTTAATTTACCGTTGGATCGTTTCACGACCACCAAAGGGGAAACCCAAGCAGATGCTTCGATCGGTTCAATTATGTTGGATGAAACCAATCTCTCAAGTTCTGTAGCCACGTCTTTTCTTAGAGCTATTGGCACACTTCTAACCTTATGGATCTTAGGAGTGGCAGAGTCCTTCAAAATTATCTTGTGTTCGAAGTCTTTCAACTTGCCAATAGTCTTTGAAAAAACTGCAGGGAATCTTTTTAACAGTTCCTCACCGGTTTTGGTGCCCTCATCCATAACCAAAACTTTCTCCACAGAGTTGGGGTCAAGAATAATGTGTAAATCCCCTTGGTCCTTCCACCCTAAAACAGATGGACCCTTTTTTGATACATATAACTTGCCATAAGATTTACGGTTCTTGAACTCAAATTTCAGCCAGCGAAAACCAACAATGTCAATTTTGCCACCATCATAACCTTCAGGGTCAATATCCGAAGGAGACAGTTTTGAACCAACTTTGTCAATGAAAGTGTTGCGCCATACATTTTCGTTTATGATAGTATAAGGCGAACCAGAGTCAGCATAGACCTTAATGCGCACACCCCCAATATGTATCCAACATTCAGGTTTGTTATCGACAAGTAAACAACCATCCCTAATGTTGAGGAGTAATTTTTTCTTTAAAACTACAGCGCAGTCAGATGCTTGGTCATCATCACTAGAAGTGTTCTCATCCGAAACTAAGTCTTCTTGAATACATTTGACAGTCTTTGTCTTCCTTCTACATGCTTTGGTGTAGTGACCATACAGTCCACACGCACCGCATTTACTCTTTTTTGCAGGACAAGACTTTGCAAATGCCAAATGTTCGAAACTCCCACACCTATAACATTTGGGAGATTCAATACTGTGCTTAGGCTTTGCCCATGTTTCGCTTTTTTGTTTAAAATTACCGGTTCTTTTTGAACTAGCATCCACTTTAGCCACAACATCTTTGCTGACATTTTCAGATTTTAAAGCACTTGCACATCTACTGGATGACTCAGCTTTACGAACTAAGGCTAGGATATCTTCTAAACAAGCATCCCCATTCATCCAAAGACGTTCCTGAATTGCAGGATTATTAGCGTGCATTACCACCTGGTCACGAATTAAGTCCTCAAGTAAACCGCCAAAGGCGCAATCATCACCCATTTTTCTCAACTCACCAACGTAGTCATCCACAGACTCATTTTTAGATTGTTTCCTTTGGTAAAATTTGTAACGCGTGATACCCATACAAACCTTCGGGGAGAAATATTTGTCTAAATTGGATAGAGCCACAGTGAATACATTACTATCACCTCCCCCCACAATAGGCTTGTTCATTTGGTTATAGCATTTAAGACCTTTTGGACCCAATGAGTGTAAAAGAATACGTTTCTTTTGATCAGCAGACATTTTCCCATCAGAATCTACAGTGTCAATATAATTGAGAAAGTAGTCCTTCCATTCTAGCCATTTTAGCGTTGGTTCAGAACCTTTACACCAGAATTCCTGAGGATTACTCAGAGAAAATGTTTGTTGACTCATGTTGGTGTGAAGTAAGGCAAAGAATAAAAAAATGAGTTAAATGATATGAGAGAAGATTGCAAAGGAAAGTTATCCGTAAGGTGTACAGTTTGGTGGAATTGTTCAGTGAAAACAGGATCTTTCTACACACTGTCCGCTCTTCACCACCATAAAGTGAAGAAATTGCAGAAATTCTTGAAAATGTCTCCAAATTAGGCAAAACGTTCAGTTGGAGGCTTAAAGCAGCGATTACCTGTGACCGCGATGGAAATCCGACTAGTGGGTGTCGAAATAGGTAAAAGAATCAAAAAAAACGTCTTCCGTTTTTTTTTCCGTTTGACGAGTAGGCCTGCCCAATCCAAAATGGCCGCCACGCACCGTGTGATGCGTCACGTTCTGAGTGAACGTATGACGTTACAGAGATGCAACGCGAGTAGGAGCGAGGACCTCCAAGCCTGAAGACACGCGCGTTAGAAGCGCGTAATGAAGAGCAACGGTAAGCGCTCGAGCGCGATATAGCAGCGCATCCAAGATATCCAAAATAAGGATTGGAATTATAGTTTTAGCAAAAAAATAAGGCGTCGCTCACCAGGCTTGTAGTGCGCAAGAATAATTATTGTCCTCCAAGCGTTGTTGTAGTGAAGTAACGTCGTCTCTGCTCCACTTGTGGTTTCGACCCTTATGGAGGTCGGAATTACCTTGAAAGCGGTTCACAGGTTTAAGAAAATCATCCCGATCGTCGCCAATTGTTGAATTGATGAATCACACTTGAAATAGGTGGAAAGTAGATTTAATGCATACAGCAGAGCAGGTACACAGCCAGACAGGTTAGCAGTCAGGAGTAACTGACTACCTTGGAATACAGCACATAGAAACACTCTAAGCAGAATGTAGAACGAGCATGGTTAAAGCAACATGACATAATTACACAACATAACACAGCACTGCTCTGCAGTGAATTGTGATTGGACAAATGGATGGGTGTGGCAAGGTGCAGTCTCTGATTTTTTGGTGTTACCACTGGTACATTGGGGCCCATCTGACCCCCTCTACATGCCCCACTGACCTCTCATTGTATGCATGTTGCTTGCAGTCCTCGTTAGGTGCACAAGCTCATATTGCTGCACAGGCTTCCTGCTTGTGTCCCCAGTGACAGTAAACTCTTCCCTCTCATTTTAAGCTCTTGTTTGCACAGCACAAGTGCTGCATGCGCTCTAGCTAGCGAGAGATATTTTATACAAAATGGGGCTTGGAGCTAGCCCATTGCTTATCCTTTGTTGTCACTCTTATTTTCACCCTCCTAATAGGGCAGCACGTGCCGGCTTCACTTACCCTTCATTCCTCCAGAGCATTGACTAAGTACAGATTGCTTTATCTTGGTTCTGGTGCCTCAGTTACTGGTGCTGTAAATAAGGTATTGTTTTTCTTTATTTCTTCTTCTGATCATTTTGCTTCTTCCCTCACACCTCCCTTGTCTATGTTGCTTCCTCCCTCCACCAAAGAAACCCCATGTTCATGTTGTTTCTTACCTCCGACCTTCTGGTTGGTCTGTGTTGTCTCTTCCCTCCCACCTCCTGTTGTCTGTGTTGCCTTTTCCCACCCACACCCACCTCCAGTTGTGTGTGTTGCCTCACCCACCTGCCATACAAGAAAAACAGCTTTGGCGTGGCCTGCTCTGGCTGTGTCATAGTGCTTTTTTTTAACTTTCCCGTATCATATCTCTTTTTTTAAAATAACTTTATTTTAAAAATAACTTTTAGCAATGCTGCACAGCAGCCTCCCCCTTTACAGCATGACTAAAAGACACTGGCAAATCCAACAGATCTGAATAAGGCAAGACCTATTGGCTTTGCCAATGCTTGTTGATGCTTGTACTCCCAATAGCCCAGTTCTTCTCTGTGTCCTGGAAGGGCTGAGTGCTGCCACTGGCACTTCACGACTTCCCTCCTCTGCTGACTACACTCTTTGATGAGCTCCAGCTCTGTGGTGCAGCTGAGGCGTTCCTATGAAGAACTAGAGTGCTAACTGTCCAAATAAATGGTGCAAGCCCTAGCTGCCCTTCAGCGCAACTAAAAACTATAAGAAGCCCTCTGCATTCGTACAATTTACACCTGAAGGCGGTACTTGAATGTCCTACTGCCAGCTGGACAATATGGAAAGTGGGAAACATATGTTCTTTACCTTTTAATAGAGAAGTCCTAAATATTTAGGAAACTTCCGGTCTTTAAAAAGTTATTGCCTGTGTGTCTCTTCTCTGTGAGGGACGTTTGCACATCTGTCTATATTGTAACTGTTCTATAAAAGGAAAGTTGGCATTACACTCTCACCAACGTGCACTGTACTTGCCCTATGTTTGTACGGAAATATGCACTGCTGCCGCCTATGCTGTATGTATTGTGTGTAGGTGTGAGGGAAACTAGTCCTGCAGCTGACCGTGTTGGGTAGTTCTGTGGATGTAAAGGAGACTGTCCCTGTTGTGTGAGTGTAAGAAGGAATGCACTGCTCACTGTTTACCAGAGATGTGTGCGCAGGACGAGGGTTCCAAAAGACAAGGGTCCTCATTTATGAAAAATGACGCATCGCTGCGTGAAAGCAGCGATGCGTCACTTCTCAGTGCGCACTCCTTGCGTCATGATTGATGCGTCATATTTATAATATGATGCATCATGGTGCAAGGAGTTACAGATACGTCAGTATTTCTGACGTATCTGTAGGCGCAAAAGTGACGCATTGCTGGAGTGTGTCACAAAAGTGACGCAACTCCAGCAATATGTACTTTCACATGGGCAAGTCCCATGTTGTTAGTGCCCGCGTCAGTCTTACGCCTGCCATGAAGCTGGCGTAAGATTTTTACGCATTAGCGGACAAGAAATGGCGCAGTGAATTCTTATAGATTTCACTGTGTCACTTCCATCACCCTTTCTTCCGTCAAAACGCCCCCCTTGCATACATTATACCTGGCGCAGGTGTAATGTGGCACAGGGGTTTACAAAGTGATGCATTTACCTAGATGCGTCACTTTGTAAATATGGCGCAACAAGGCACATTTTTTACGCCACTGGTGCGTCACAAAAAGTGACGCACCGGCGGCGTAAAAGTGACGCACAGCCTCATAAATGAGACCCAAGGTACTGCTAATGGCGAAAGCTAGTGGTGGCACCATATCACAGGGAATATGCCCAAAAATTGTCTTCTTTCAATGTAAGGATAGAACTTCAGTAAATGAGATATTCTTTTGCCTCGAGCACTGTAAATCCTTTCTGTACCCAGTGAAATATGAGAGCTTGCTTTCACTATAGAAGAGCCAACGTTACTGGTTATGTCAATGCATGTTTATGTCCACTGTTAGGAAATTGTCCTTCTCTCGATAACAACCTTGACAAGCACGAGGAGAACGCTGCCAATTATGGTCCATGCCGCCACTGCAGGCATTGCTTGCTGTAGGGCACCCACTTCTCCTCAGGCCCACCCTTAACTACCATGTCCATCCTGAGTCTGCCTGAGTCAGAGAACAGGCAGCTGTACTGATGGGAGGTGACAGGGGACAGATCGAGGTTTTGCATCACTAAGAGAATCTCTGAGGAAATCATGAGGAGGAAATATAGCTTAGGGCTGGGTTGCTGACATTGGACCTGGGGAACCAGGTTCGAGTCTCAGCCTTGGCGCATCTCCCTGTGATTCTGCCCCAATCACTTAGGGCCTAAATTGGAGTTTGGCAGAAGGGTACTCCATCTGTGTGATGATATTCAGTCCACCTTATTACCAGTGCATTATATCCTAAGGTATTTGTAATAAGGCAGCAAGGGTATCTCTCATGTTTGGGACACAGCACATGTCTGCCAAACTCTGACTCGGCCCCTTAATCCCCCTAGCCCCACCTAAAATAAAATGTGTAATGTAATCTGGTTCTCACATCTCAGATAAAGCGCTCTGGACTAAGTTTGTACTATATGAAGCTGTAAATAGATGAACACTAACTAAATAAATGTTTTCCAGTTGCAACAAATGGGCTCTGCTTGTTTGTGTTTATTTTTGTACGCGTTCCAGGTTTACTGTCCTGTGGCCCCCGAAGTTCATAATGGTAAATTCAGTCAGAAATGTAACTTTATAACTGAATTTACCTTTTTTTACACCTGCCAAATTGATTCCTGGCAGGCGTAGCCTCTTTTACGTGTGTGGAGGTGTCCACCAAGATTGCAGTTATCTCTGCACCTTTAACTTCCACCCAGGGGGTGGGAAAGTGGATATCTCGAGCAAGGGGTTTCTCCATGAGAAAAGATATTATTCCTACCGACAAAAAAACAATAAAATAGAAAAGTGTGTTTGCACACAGGATCGTAATCCTCCAGTGTGAAGTTCTCTGCTAAGGAGAACTTCTCACAACAGGAGTAGGATCCCAGTGGAAACCAGGGCGTAGCTTGGTCAGTAAGATCGGGGGTGTGAGGGGGGAGCTGCAGATTTTCCGATAATCAGGCTTACATAAAGGGGGTGTGGTGTGCTAGACGAAGATGGCGGCCACGTGAGCAGCGAGCTCGGTTCCAGCCTGTCATTTATCCACCAACCAATGGGGCACAGACCAGCCTGGACGGCCTGAGGTGGTTGGGCTGGCCTCCGAGTGCTGGAGTGGCAGTGCCTGCTGTGGTGTGGGGGCCTGCAGTTGCATCTCGCGCTGAGCAGGAGGCCTTGAAGACTGGCCGTACCTTGGGCCTCAGCCTTGAGTGTTGGGCAGGGCCGACGTTCCCAGGGTCGGCATACTAAAGACGCTGCGTCCAGAGGACAGGCTACTGGTGCTGCCCCTGAGCTGGGCGGAGGGCGGTAGGAGCTGGTGGAGGTTGGGTTCCGGCGTGCCCTAAATCGACGACGCTAGCCCAGTTACAACATGGAGGCGCGGCCGTGATGGGGTGCGGCACGCTGACTGGGCCCAAGCAGCAGAGCATGGAGCGATGAGTGCACCCGTGGCGATTCTGGTGCCCTGGGGTGGCGGTGTGCCGACTGGACCGCCACCTTCTGTGTTTCCGAGGGGAAAGAGGCAGTTCTGAGCAGTGCCGGTCCTAGGCCTTCTGAGGCCCTGGGCGAAAGGGAAGATGTGAGGCCCCTCTAATTGCATATTGCGTCACAAGAAGTGACATGACAAAAAGTGACTTCGCAGCACTATTGATCTTATTTGGCATCACTGAAGCAAACTAATGTGGATATCAGTAACATGGACAAAAAGTAGAGGGGATGGTAAACAGGTGAGCAAATATCCATGAGTGTAACACTTGCCTGCTGCTTTAATGATTAGTTGGACTTGCAGCAATGTTTGTAGTAATATCAGATAAATTAACAATAAAAACCAGCTCACCAGCCAATAAAATCAGTTCGCAAATAGCCAAAAAACCACAGGCAAGTATTGGCACAGCCCACCAGCAAATAAAATCGGCCTACAAACAGCCCAAAAAAAAACCAATTCACTGACCTGTCGGGCCAGCCTTTAGGGCCTGGTTCACCTGTCACCATTCCCACCCCACTGGCCTCTCGAGTGCGGTCCTATTAAATGGCATCACTCCCACCAAGTATATATGGTTTAATAGTCCAAAATATCATAAGGTTCCACATTTAACAATTGTATTTCTAGCCATATACAAGTGTGCATTACAAACAGACATACTTTGCTTGCTCATGGCAGTGTTGTTAGTTAGATGGAATGGAAAGTTAGTTATGGTAAGGGGCTGATCGTGGAAAACAGCAGTTGCCCATATGATCATACGTCCATCTTCTTCTTTAAATCACAGTTCTTGGCAACACTGTAACCCACACGGGACTCACACGACGTCGAGGCAAAGTTAATCCAAAGGTTCGGCATCGACCGCGAGGAGCGCTACGTCGAGCCCGGAGTCACAGGGACCCCCAACAGCAAAGTACCTTGGGAAAGTGAAGCACACGATTTATCAGCGGCGTCGAGCAATCCGGCGTCGCGTCTTCGGTGTCGATCAGGCCTCAGCAGTCGTTGATGTCGATGATGATGTTGCAAGAGTGAGCAGCGCTCGCGGCGTCGAGAGGGCTCAAAGTCGATGCGATCAGCAGCTGTGCAGACACGGGGTCACTTGGAGCTGGAGCCGAACTCACTACTCACTGGCGTTGCTACTGACGTCGATCGGGCCCAGCGGCCAGCATCGAGGAAGCGGGACACTGGAGTCGTTACTCACGATGTCGAGCTAGAGTCGGCGTCGTCCGTTGGCGTCAAGATTGCTGGATTCTTTCAGAGGTGCTGGACTCTCAGGGTCCAGCAACAAGCACTTTCAGCAAACGGTGAAGTCCTTTAGCCCTGTGACTTCAACAGGAGGCTGGCACTCTTCCAGCCCTTGGAGATTTCCTTGGCAAAGTTCGAGAGTACACACTCAGTTCCTCTCTCCTGGTTCCTCTGCAAAAATAAAGAAGCAACTGCAGGATTCCCCCCAGCAAACAGCACACTGGCAGAAGGGGTAGGCAAGTCCTTGGATCAGCAGGCTTCTTGTCCTTGGTTCAGGGCTCCTTGTCGGAATTAATCTAAGGTCTTGGTTCAGGGGTCCTTCTCTTATACCCCTTTTTGGCTTTGATCCCTTTGTCCGTGTAGGGGAACTCCCCCTCATTCCGGGTCTGTGGTGGGTGTAGCCAGGTGGTGACACCTGGCCGATTCACGGTGCAGGGCTGGGTCCTCAGATGACCAGTAGGAGGTGGAGCCAGTATTGTCACTGGCAGGAGCAGAGCTATCCGTCGCTCGGCAGGAGGTGGAGCCAGCATTGTATCGGGCAGGGCCGGCTATCAAGAGCTACTCTTCCCCTACTCTCAATGTAGATGCACCACTCATCCCACACTGACTGATTCAGAACTCTGGAGCCACCCAGCTCCTGTCATACACAAACCAAGCCAGCAGAAACCAGAAATAGTTAGACAAGAAAATAGTCACTTTCTAAAAGTGTTATTTTCATACCCAGAGTCCAAAAAGCATCCACCCAAACGGATGCATTATTAAACTCCGAGTTCAGGGATACCAAACTCGACATTGCACCATGCTCCCCAAGCCAGCTAGGATCATACCATTAATAATCCCGGCGGCCCATTCTAACTAATGGAGAGCAGGCGACCTTACGATAGTGAAGTACGAATATGGCGGTAGTTCACTATTAGGACATGCCAACTTTGTCAGGCTTGTCCTACCTTATACTTACAATGCACCCTGCCCTCGGGCCTACCATAGGGGTGACTAATATGAAGTTAAGGGAAGGTTTGGAGGACTGGCAAGTAGGCGTACTTGTGCAGCCCGTGTGACAGTAAGAGACTGCACGTAGGTCTCGCAATGACAGACCCATAGACATACTTTTACTAGGCCGCGCGTGTGGGTGGCGCAACACGTGCTGCAAGCCCACTAACGGCATTTGTATTTACACGCCCTGGCACTCCGCGTGCACTAGACTAGGGACTGACAGTAAACCAAATAAGCCAAACATGGAATTCAATCAATACAGTAATTTAACATAGGGAGCACTTGCACCGCGGCACTGATCAGCAGTGGCACAGTGCCCCGAGCGATATACCAGCAAAACATCGTAAACAGAGGAGACAAACCGAAAAAATGGAGGAGAGACTCAAGCCAATGATGTCAGGTCTAACAACTGTGATCATATATTTGTATATATGATTTATCATACCTAACAGATTTGTTTATGCTGTGATTGTATTGTATGTTACTCTTACACATAGAGGTTATTACTGAATATGACCTAATAATGTTCTTAACTTTATTCTGCTTTATTTTCTTCTTGCTTTATATTATTTGAGTGTGAATGATGATAGATAGCTACTAGGCACATGAATCTATGATGCAGAGCCTATTACAATATGGCCGCCGGGCCACATGTGGACGAGAGTTTATTTCTGCTCGGTTATATATATCCGAGGCCACCAATATAGCTTGACATACAGGTTGTATATTAGTACTGTGATCATATATTTGTATATATGATTTATCATACCTAACAGATTTGTTTATGCTGTGATTGTATTGTATGTTACTCTTACACATAGAGGTTATTACCGGATATGACCTGATAATGTTCTTAACTTTATTCTGCTTTATTTTCTTGTGTTTTAATTTTATTGATTCTTAATACATATTATCGTCATTGTTATGAAGTTATTGATGGGTCCTAACACTACTGCCTTTCGATCGATGGCTATATGTGAAGGCTTGGACTATACTTTTTGGGCCTGAACTTGGATTAAAGTGGACTACCAATTACACACTATTGTATATATGATTATTTGAGTGCTCGGATTTGTATATTGACTATTTTTGCTCGTCCTTCGAAGGGCATTGACTATTTTTGCTCTTCATTCGAAGGGCATTGTAGGAATGTAGGATCCTTTCCTATGAGCACCACCTATATTTTGCATCTGCTATATACTCTCTTCCCTAAATAAGAGTGCAGTGAGCCCATTTGCTTGCTTTATACCTCTTATATCCTCTTATAACCTCTTATTATCGCCGTCAATCCTTTTTTCAACTTCCAATTCTAGGCCTATCAACAGAATCAAATAATTTGCTCAAAATGTATCAATAGTAATGAATATCAGTTGTCTTTCCACCTAACTCACCCAGCATGGTAAACTACTGCCATCTCATTTCACAATTTCTCCTCCCTGACTAGTGTATCTGAGCATCCTCAACAAAACATTTAAAATTCGCATATTTTTGTTTTTCAGTGTGTAACCTGGATTATATTGTAATCGAGTGGTGGCATATCATTTTCTTAAGCCTACTTTTCATTGCCTGCCAATGTGCTATACATCCCCCTCAGTCTATTTTCTTTACCGAAGGCTAGCTTCGATTCTTAGGGCCAGATGTAGGAGCCTTAATACCGGTCGGAAACAGCCGATTTCGGCCGTTTCCGACCGGTATTTGGCTTTTGAGATGTAGGGGGCATTTTATTTACAGAATCGGTATATTTACCGATTCGATAAATATACAGAATCGGTAAAATACCGAATTGGTAAATTTACCGATTCTGTAAATCAAGATGTAGGTGGCACTGTAATCAGTGCCACAGGCCCTTACCGAATCGTTATTTACCATGGAATACTATTCCATGGTAAATAACGAATTCCAGTGTACATGCACATCTGTGCATGTACACCTGTGCCATGTGGCACACAGACATGCTGTGTCAAATGGCACACAAGCCAGAAACAGGGGTGCAACAGGGTGTCAACGTGACACCCTGTCACCCTTGCAAAATCGGTAATTTTACTGATTCTGTAATTACAGAATCGGTATTTGCCATTGATTCCTATGGGCTTCAAGGCCCATAGGAATCAATGGCAAATACTGATTCTGTAATTACAGAATCGGTAATTACTGAATCATACAGATTCGGTATTTTTACCGATTATTTTACCTACATAGCAATTACCGAATAGTGAATACCGAATCTGTAAAATTCGGTATTTACCATTCGGTAAATTGCTATTACCTACATCTAGGCCTTAAGGGCCAGATGAAGGTAAATATCATTTACTGATTCTAAAATACCGAATTTTACCGATTCGGTATTTTAGAATTGGTAAATACTATGTAGCAAAAAATGTGGTAAGTATTACTGAATCGGTACGATTCTGTATTTACCGAATCGGTATTTTCCGATTCGGTAATTCCCATTCATTCCTATGGGCCTGGAGGCCCATAGGAATAAAT
This sequence comes from Lissotriton vulgaris, assembly GCF_964263255.1. Taxonomy (NCBI): domain Eukaryota; kingdom Metazoa; phylum Chordata; class Amphibia; order Caudata; family Salamandridae; genus Lissotriton; species Lissotriton vulgaris. The sequence continues at coordinate 662,073,398 of NC_141693.1, forward strand.
GTGAATTACCAAATCGGTAAATACCGATTTGGTAAAATAGGGAAACATTCAAGTGTGGCAGGGTGTCACATTGACACCCTGTTGCACCCCTGAATAGTGCTTTTGTGCACATGTGGCACACATACATGCCCTAAGGGCATGTATGTCTGCCGCATGGCACTGTTGAAAATGCACAGATTTGCATTTTCAAAGGTATTCGGTATTTACCACCAACTAATAGTTGGTGGTAAATAACGAATCCTTACAGCTCATAAGCACTACATGCCATTTACCGATTCGGTAAATACCGAATCAGTAAATAATGATTCGGTAAATACCGAATCGGTAAATACCGATTCGGTATTTACCGAATCATCCCCTACATCAGAAATGGCTCAATACCGGTCGGTAAGCCTGAAATTTACCGAATTTCAGGTTTACCGACCGGTAATGGGCCACCTACATCGGACTGGAAGTTGTGTTTGCGGGAACCGCAGATACATCCCCAATGAGGCACACCAAAAATGATCACGCGAAGGTGCTTCGTTAATTCCTTGAATTTGTCACGTTTATTTTCTTTAAAGTTACTTCATTTGAGAATTGTTTGTTTTTTGTTGATATTCAAAGCATATCAAAAGACAACGTTCATTATGCATCCGAACTGTGATATCCTATGCATTTCGGGCTGTTTGGCCCTTGGTCACGGATAAGCTGAGGAGGAAGAGTAGAGAAAAGGGGGGTGTGAGGGATAATGCTGAAGCGTGAATACTATGTACAAAGTGCTCGTGGTGCTCTTAAAACAAATAATCTGCTGTGAGTGGCGTGAGGTAGTATTAACAGGAAAGAATAAAATAATCACAAAGCGATGCGGGCTTAGTTGACTCATAGCGTGAAACGCTGAAAATCAAGCAGAAGGGTAACGTGCAGGTCTAAAACAGAATATTTAAGCCGACGTGGGCATGCTCCGTAAAATGACGGTTGCGTGAGGGTTTAAAGCTTACAAAATTACGCGTTAGCATGCACTTACTTCAGGATGAGAAACATAGCGGCGTATAAACGCGTGCTCATTCGAGTGGCAGCCGGTTGTCTGTAACGTCAAGAAAAGAGACGGGTAGATATATACTAAAAGTAAAAAGTGAAAAGTGAAGGTGGACTAACTGAAAATGGTGAAAGAGTGTGGCAGCCATATTGGAATGGTTAGATTATGGTGGGAATAGGAACAAGGTACAGTCAATGTGTGAGCAATATCTGAGTATACATGACAGCATTGTATATACTATGTACAAAATTATAAAAAACAACTTAATTCAGTGCGATCATTAAGCCCGTACGGCTTAAGAGTCTGTAGCATGTAAATCCATTCAAGTTCTCTCTTGAGTAGGAACTTGGTGTTATCAGTTCCTTCTCTTTTCAAAACTGTTTCAAGAATGATAAATTTCATTTGAGCGATGGTATGGCTGGCCTCAATGAAATGCATGGCGAGATTGGATTTTTCAGATCTTAGTCTAATGTTAGACTTGTGTTCGTTGAGGCGTACTTTCATTTTCCGTTCTGTCTTGCCAATGTATAGTTTGCCACACGGGCATTTCAATGCATAGATTACATTGGCAGTGTCACATGTCGCGTCCACCTTGAGTTTTAGATCATGGCCTTTCATCGGATGTTGTATAGTATTTCCTTTGATTGCGCTGTTGCAATGACTGCAATTACGGCAAGGTTGGGTGCCTCGATGGTGTTTAAATAGCTCTATAGGTTTAGTCAGAATTTCTTTCAGGTTGTTACTTCTGGTATGAGCGAAGATTGGAGGTTGCTCGAAAATCCCCATGAAGTCGGGTTCATTTTTTAACACGGGCCAATGTTTGCAAATGATTTTTTTGAATTTGCAACTAGCTGTGGAATACTTGGAGACAAGCACCATACGTTGTTTTGAATCCTTTTGAGACTTGGTCATACTTTCTGTCCTTGAGATGGTTTTGACACGATCACGTGCTTCTTTCAGAACGTTGTGAGGATATCCTCTTTCGAGGAATCTATTTTCCATTTCTGTGATGCGTTCTTCAGCCAACTGCTCATCCGACACTATGCGTTTGACGCGTAGCATCTGGGAGAATGGAAGATGTTTTTTGAGGGAACCTTGATGGAAACTAGAATAGTGTAAAGCATTGTTTCGGTCAGTACTTTTCCTGTACAGGTCGGTGACCAATCCTTGTGAAGTGTTTTTTATATGTACATCCAAAAATGCGATATCAGTATCGCTGATGAGCCATGTCAGTTTGATGCGTGGATCTTTTTCATTGATTACAGTCATGAGGTCATGTAGAGTTTCCTTGGTGTCTGACCACAGAAAGAAAAGATCATCAATATATCTTGTGTATAGTTTGGCATGCTTCTGGAAATTCAGGTTAGTGTATATGTAATTCTTTTCGAAGTTTTCCATATACGTGTTAGCGTATGATGGGGCAGCACAATTCCCCATGGCCATCCCTGAGAGTTGTAGAAACCATCGGTCATCCACTTTGAAGTAAGAATGGTAGAGGGTGAAAATCATTAATTCAATCAGAAATGTTTGGAGTTTCACATCGATTCCACTGTTCAGTAATGTATGTTCAATTGCTTCAATTCCTCCTAGGTGCGGAATAGAGGTGTATAATGAACTCACATCAGCGGTGCATAGTATGTAAGACTCATTGTGAAGGTTCGGTATTTTGGAAAGTTTCAGCAAAAAGTCAGTTGTGTCCTTGATGTAACTGTGGGATCGGATCACTAACGGTTGTAAATATTTATCGATGAATTTGCCAGTTCTCTCATGTATTGATTTTTTGGTGGATACTATGGGCCTGAATGGTGGGTCCATCACATTTTTATGGATTTTAGGGCTCATATGTATAGTAGGGCTTTTAGGACAATCAATCAGCAGGTATTTTTTGGTCCGTTCTTCGATGATTCCATCTTGAAATGCTTTGAGCACAATGTCTTTCAGTAAATCTTGATACTCATTTGTGGGATTACAATTCAGTACCATGTAGGTGGAGGTGTCTTCTATGTGCTCTTTTAGTTTATTCTGGTACATCTCACTGTCCAAGATAACTAGAGCACCCTAAAAACGCAACATCTTTCACATCAACCGTCCACATAACTTTGCTGTGCACCTCCCACACCCTTGTTTGATACCACCTACATCGGACCCATAATGCCTTCTCTCCTTAAATAACAAGTACACCGTCTCTCACACAAGGCTACTCAATTCATTATAAAAAGTTATTCCAAATGGTTCGGGGGTTCTTGCTGTGTTCTTCTAGTGGATCCTGATTATTGTTCTCATTTCCATGATTCACATGTGTTTCCTTTTCCATCTTTTCATGCTCACATGTTTTCATTTGTTTTCACTTGCCTTCGGTTACAAGGTGTTACCTTTCTTATATGTAACTTTTCTCCTACCCCCTCAGCAGCAGAATTACTGTAAGATTTTTTTCGTGTTTTTTTAGGAGCAGGGAGGTTAGATGAACCCTTTTGAGATCTGCTTCTGACACACATACAGACCAAATTGCCCGGTTTACATTTTTTGCCAAATGTCCAGTCTTGTATTCGTGACGAGTGCAGTAACTCCCTTGAATTAGGAGTAAAAGGGGGATTTATCCTGAGCAAATATCCAATTTATGAATGTCCACAAGTGCTCTGTAGTAGAAAAGTTCCCCACTTTATTTCCAATCTTGCATCAAACCAAGGCGATAGTGTAGCCAGCATTACTGTAGCAGTAATAAGTCTAAGAGTAACACTGTAACCAGTGTTACTGCAGCCATCACCGGTTTCATCTATGGTAAGTATCTCACCGACTTCCTCAGGGCTAAAAAAAGACAAATTACCCACCCATAAACATCTTGGTGATCGTCCCTAACAAAGATTTAATATTGTGCTAAAACTAAACTCTCACCTTTTTACCATGTTTAAAGACTGATCTAAACATCCGATGCACTTTAGCTGCCCTTGACTTGAATCTTTGTGCTTGTTCCTGTTATGTACCAGACTGCTTTTGCACAACATGTTATGTATTCTTGATTTTTTCCGGCATTTATTTTGTTTGTATATCTAATAATGCTCAATGTAAAGCGCTCTGATATCCGCAAGGATCTTGTTCGCTCTCTATAAAACCATAAAAATAAAAAAAATAAAAAATAAGTAGTTAAGGCAAAATTATATAAAGGTAAAAAGGTTTTTTAAAAAGCGTAATTAGGAGAATCCAAGTAGAATAATATAGTAAAATCTCAATCAAGAAAAATCACTATTATGTGTCATCCTTTAGGGTATCATTTCAAGTAAAGGAAAAATTCAGTATGAATTGGTAGAGGAGAATTGGCTTGTGGAGTTTACTGCAAGGGCACGTGGGTGTCACCATAGGATATATCCTGTGGAGTCTCATCACTATTAAATAGGCCCTGTGAAAGATGTTCTGCATTATATATTGAAATTGGGCATTACAAGAGACTTTACGTGGGTATATTAGTGTTCTTTACCAGTCTTTATGGTTCAGGGGGTGCCCTAGGTTTTGCTTCCATTGTTGACGTAAGTCAGCGAGAGGATCAGTAGTCCTGCCAGGAATGGCTCTTGTAATCCATGATATAAGTCTCCGCCTGGAGCCTGAGGTGTAAAGCGTTTACGTTAGTGAATGCATGGGCGGTTGAGTTGTTGTAACGTCCCGGAAGCATTCCAGTTTGAGGATCAAACGTCCGTGTGTTCAGTCAGTCAGTCAAAACCACTTTATTCGATTAGTTAAAATCATAAAAGTATTCTAGACATATTTGAGACAGTTAAAACATATTAAAATCAATTAATACAGTATTAAACATGGCAAAGGTTAAAAAATAGTTAAAAAAGAGTAATTACACAAATTCATTTCAGTTTGCGCCCAACAGTACAATGGACAAGAATTAATTAACTTTCAACATTAGAAATCCGATCTTAACCTTAGTCTCTTACTTCTTACAGATGCAGCCAGGAAACTAGCAGTACAGAACATAATTACAGGAGAATCCAACATCTGTAAATATAACAATGCGGGCTTGTACTGCGTAAAACTCAACTCCTTCAGAATTGGTTTTAAGTATCGAATCCAAGGTTCACAATAAAATGAGCAACAAAACAGGAAGTGCTCATTGTCCTGGGTGGAAAAACCATCACATTTACATGGGGACGACTCCTCTAGCCTACACCAGTCTTTCTCGTCCCACAGGACCATATAAATTTGATTGAAACGGAACTTGGTCAGTAGCCACCTATGGAAGAAATTTGTGACCACTGACAAGTAAGGAGACAGCTCAAGGGATGTAGTTATCATTACATGGGCCCTCACAGAGGGTTTGCATAGCTCGACCGGTTCACGCTCGGCAACACAGAGCCTAATAAAGTTGGTCTTCACCCACATTAGATCTGCTTTACACAGGGATTCTGGGCTGTCAAATATCTCGGGCGTCCCAGCTTCGCAGCCAAGGACTCCACATAAGACAGCCACTGGATATCCCTCCTGTGGTCTAGATTAAGACAGTCTTTTATGATCTTGTGGTTAAGGCTAAGGTTCGGATTTAGCCAGAGCTTGATCCACATCAGGAGCGGAGCTAGATTTATTGTGTCTAGAATGTAACCAAGACCTAGCTCAAGGTGTAGGGAATAGGTAGCAGTTGACTGAGGTAAGCCCAGCAATGATCGTAGGAATTTATTTTCCTCTATTTGAATACGGTCAGATTTTACATAACCCCAGATTGCAGCCCCGTATCTGGCAATAGCGGCAGTCTTGGCTTTGTAGATAGCCAAGATAGCCTCAATGGGTTTTCCCCCTAATCTCTTTGCGAACCCCAGAATTGCAGAGGATGAACTTCTCACCGCGTTTGCTTTAGATGTTAACTGCGGTGACCAAGTACCCCTTCGGTCAAAGATAACACCCAAGTAGGTGAAAACCTTAACACTAGTGATAACCTCACCGTCACAGAAGAAGGTTTTTTTCTTTATTTTTAGAACAACCTACTGACATTGTGTGGGATTTACTACTATTAATCACCAAGTCAAGACTAGACATAACATTTCCAAATGAATCAAGTAACTTTTGCAGGGCTATTGGGGTCCTGGCAATTAACACCGCATCATCGGCATAGAGGAGCACCGGGATTGGTGCACCCCCCATGCTCGGGATATCCTGCGTGACTGCCGTTAGGTCATCCTCCAATGAATTCACATATAACGTGAATAACATTGGGGCCAGTATACAGCCCTGACGGACCCCTCTGGTTGATCTAAAACTTGCCGTACATTTCCCTTCTGTTGTCATTCTAATGCAGGCTCTCAGATCTTTGTGGAGCTCCGCCAGGAATGTACCAGAGAACTATCAAGACCCAACTTCAGGAGCATTGCCCACAGCCTAGATCTATTGACAAGATCAAAGGCTGTGGACAAATCCATAAAGCCTAAAAATATCATTCCCCCTTTTGCCCTTGTGTATTTGGAAATTATAAGGTGGAGATTGAGGCATTGGTCCTCTGTACTCCTCCCCGACCTGAAACCATATTGTGCCTCGGACAGAATATTGTTCCCTTTGGCCCAAGATGCTATTCCCGCCAGGACAACCTTCCCTAGAATTTTAACCGAGGAGTCCAGCAGTGATATAGGTCTATAGCATCTAGGGTCTCCTCTCTGCCCTTTTTTGAATACTGGAATTATCGTAGCTGAGGACCAGGTGTACGGGAATCCAACTACTGCAGATGCATTAAAGACTTTAGTTAGGATTTTAGCCCAATACAACGGATTTGCCTTAAACATATCCGCTGGGACCCCATCGGGACCTGGGGCCTATCGTCCCGCAGTGTCCTCCAATGCTCTGAGCACTTCAGCTATATCAAAACTCACAGGCTCCAGGGGGATATCAGAAGTAGGGACTACAAAGGGTTCCTGCTCCATGTTGCTACCATATATTTTTTCAAAATGGCTAAGCCAATCTGCCTCAGATATATTGAGTTCCAGCACAGTATTTTGGTCACCAGAGAACAGAGGAGTATTGATAATTGACCAAAACTTTGCACTGTTTTTTAAGGTGGCTTTATCCATGAGTTCTGCCCAGGCATCACTCTTTATTTCATTTTTACGAGTTTTAATCGCCTTAGTAAAATCCTTTCTTAGTTGCACTACTAGGGCTTTGTCCCTCGGACGAGTATTGAGTGCTTTCTTCAGGAGGTTATGGGCTTTACTACAGTTGTTATCAAACCAGCCCTTCACCAGTTTATTTTTACCCCCCTGACCTTTAGCTGTTAAGTTTATAGCCACTGACCGACAGACGCCTTCAAAGGAGGATATAACCTCCTCGCTCCTAGAGAGGGGATTGGCACAAACATTCAAATCTTCAGCAGCCAAAGAAGTTAGGTTTAAGAAAAAATCATCAGGAACTACCTTATCCCATTTAATTCTTCTCCCCTGATCCTTAACCTTTAGTGGCAATATAACCTGAGGGGTAACAGACGCTTTCAGCTTCAAAAAACCGTTTGCTAGCTCCATCCCCACAGGATTATGATCACTCAGTGGCATAGCAATAGCATTGTAGGAAATCACATACTTAAGGAGACCTAAAGATACAAAAATAAAATCAATTATCGAGTCACAGGCCCTTCCCGTGTATGTGGCAACCCGTGTCCTGTTGTCATAAAGCTCTGCCTCATACAATTCATTTTCAATTAATAGATTTTCAAGGACCACTCCCTTCTGAGTATGTTCTAAATGAGGGGGGGGAACACTATCAGGCCCATCTACATCCGTTAGAGCGCAATTTAAACATAAATGTACATTAAAATCACCCATCAAAATAAAATGACAATAAGTGGTTTGCTTTTCCTTATAAAGAGTTAAAAAATCTGCTAACCATGTTAGGTGCACAGTTTCTGGATAGCCGTTCGGTGCATTGTAACAGTTTACAATAAGCAGTTTACAGCCATCATCTAAAATTATCTCTAAGACAAGAAAATTATGAGTGGCACAGTCAATCATTGTAATTTTGCCCTTAATATTCACCGATACCAGCGTCAGAAGACCTCCTCTATTCCGGCCTGCTGGGGAGGGCAGGGAAGGTACAAAAAAGGAAGTAAAGCCATCCAACCAATAATCGCACTCCGTGTCCCAAGTCTCTTGAATGGCAATAATATCATAAAGCTTTACAAAATTCAACCAGTTAGGGTCACCCTTCTTTGACCGTAAGCCAGCAATGTTCCAGGATAGCAACCTAACCATGTCCCCTTTTACAGGACTGACCTCAATCGGAATGTTACCATCCACACCGGAAGAAGGTACAGGAGTCATAGGGATAGTTTCCACTATAACTTCATCCACTATACCCTCTCCGGCCCCCCGTCAGTCGCAAAGATCGAGTCCTGAAAGAGCATCGAATCTATTGTGTGTTACAATGGGGGGTCCAAAACTGAAGAAATTATCTCTTCCCTGTCCCTGGCTTTGACATGCAGACCTGGGCCCAACTGGAGTAAAGGGACTTAGTCCTTGTCTAGGGGCAGAGGCTACAGTGAGATGATTGTAAAAATATCCCAAAGGTCGCACTTGGATACCGTTGCCATCATTCAACATTGATGCTGCCCGTAATAAGACTGTGGCCACGTGTTGTGGATATTTAAAGTTTACTACCACACAATCCCCTCTACAAGTTTTTCTCGAGGGACCGATCCAATTTACCCTCCTGGTCGTGATGATTTCTCCGGCAAATTTTGTAGGAAAACCACAGTTTGAACTAAGCCAAGCTACCACTTTGTTTTTGAGAGAATCATGAGATTCCTTGTGAGACTCGGCTGTATCCGCGTTTTGGGACGGGACATTTGCCAGCACAATTACGTAGGGAGCACAGTCCGGGGGTAAGTTAATAAAATTGCTTCCCCTACTTGGCATGGAATTCAGGTTTTGAGCGGGGCCTGGCTTAGGATGTGTAACAGAGGTATCTACTGGCAAGGGAAAAGGGACCGAGGGAGCAATGAGATCAATGTCGGCTCTGCTGACCTGTCGGGATGTGTGAGATGGTTTAGACGCCTTTGCGATATTTTTCCCAACAGCCTCTGAGTTCACTGTACTAGTTGAAAGGGGCGGGGGATTAACCTTAACTGGGTGGGCCAGCTGTTGCTCTATCAGACCTCCTAGTCTTTTTATCTCAGCATTAGCAGTATCCAGTTTGACCGCTAAGGAATTAAGGGATTCCTCAAGTTTTAATTCAATTTTGGCTTCTATAGTTTTAATTAGCAAGCCAAACTGCTCAGGGCTCAAAGTTATACTTGCCTCTTTTTTACCCTCCAAGTTCGAGGTCGCCTCAGGGGAGATATGGCTGTCAGGCGAGTAAATATCTCCCCTTCTCTTGTGAGCGATCCTGCCCCCCCTTTTGCTTTGCTGCTTTCTGCAGGTTCTGACAGGTCTCGTGCTTTTATGCTCTACTACCACCTCTTCCTCAGAGTCCGAAGATGGCTTATCGGGAGTTACTGTGTCGGGGGCCCGATGGATCAGTGCTTCTACTGCACTAGCTACACTGACTACCCCCGCCCCACAAACAGTGCTATTTTCGTTCTCTGGTGGAGCCTCCATTGGGGGTAGACCTACTATAGAAAGATCATGATCTGATGAATCACCTTTACCCAATGAGGCCCTTCTGTCATTGTTGATTTTATTCACCATTTTTACTAAGAAGTTGTCAATAGGACCTGCCCCCACGGAAGCCTTTTCTTTCTTTGATCCCGACATGAGTCTGGTTTATACAATGTTTCTTTGGGCCTAAACGTGGATATCACAAACAACTCAGCACCCAGTATTTCAATGTATACATAGCATACCTTCAACGCTATCCGTCACTTTACCGTGTGATTTTTAGGGCACCATGGAGTTCACACAGGGTCTCTGGCCCAGCCCAGCTTTCTCCTGCCTCCTCCTGCCTCAGACGGCCCGCCCTCTGCCCGGGCTCCGCCCGGCGTCGCCCGCGCGCGTCCCGCGACGCGGAGGAAGCGTCCTGCTCAAGTAGCGGCAAACCGGAAGTTGCCGCTAGGCTCCCTGGGAGCTGTAGTCTCCAGCCGCGGGCCGCGAGATGGAGCTGTGCGGCGCGGCGAGACTACAGCGTTTGGGCCCCAGGAGTCGATGTCCGCCAGGTAAGTGGAGTAGAGTCCTCAGCTCTTCTGCTCGCTTGTTCAGCTCTCCCCCGCTCCACCGAGGAAGCGTCCTGCTCAAGTAGCGGCAAACCGGAAGTTGCCACTATGCTCCCTGGGAGCTGTAGTCTCCAGCCGCGGGCCACGAGATGGAGCTGTGCGGCGCGGCGAGACTACAGCGTTTGGGCACCAGGAGTCGGTGTCTGCCAGGTAAGTGGAGTAGAGTCCTCAGCTCCTCTGCTCGCTTGTTCAGCTCTCCCCTGCTCCACCGAGGAAGCGTCCTGCTCAAGTAGCGGTAAACCAGAAGTTGCCGCTAGGCTCCCTGGGAGCTGTAGTCTCCAGCCGCGGGCTGCGAGATGGAGCTGTGCGGCGCGGCGAGACTACAGCGTTTGGGCCCCAGGAGTCGATGTCCGCCAGGTAAGTAGAGTAGAGTCCTCAGCTCCTCTGCTCGCTTGTTCAGCTCTCCCCCGCTCCACCGAGGAAGCGTCCTGCTCAAGTAGCGGCAAACCGGAAGTTGCCGCTAGGCTCCCTGGGAGCTGTAGTCTCCAGCCGCGGGCCGCGAGATGGAGCTGTGCGGCGTGGCGAGACTACAGAGTTTGGGCCCCAGGAGTCGGTGTCCGCCAGGTAAGTGGAGTAGAGTCCTCAGCTCTTCTGCTCGCTTGTTCAGCTCTCCCCCGCTCCACCGAGGAAGCGTCCTGCTCAAGTAGCGGCAAACCGGAAGTTGCCACTATGCTCCCTGGGAGCTGTAGTCTCCAGCCGCGGGCCACGAGATGGAGCTGTGCGGCGCGGCGAGACTACAGCGTTTGGGCACCAGGAGTCGGTGTCTGCCAGGTAAGTGGAGTAGAGTCCTCAGCTCCTCTGCTCGCTTGTTCAGCTCTCCCCTGCTCCACCGAGGAAGCGTCCTGCTCAAGTAGCGGTAAACCAGAAGTTGCCGCTAGGCTCCCTGGGAGCTGTAGTCTCCAGCCGCGGGCTGCGAGATGGAGCTGTGCGGCGCGGCGAGACTACAGCGTTTGGGCCCCAGGAGTCGATGTCCGCCAGGTAAGTAGAGTAGAGTCCTCAGCTCCTCTGCTCGCTTGTTCAGCTCTCCCCCGCTCCACCGAGGAAGCGTCCTGCTCAAGTAGCGGCAAACCGGAAGTTGCCGCTAGGCTCCCTGGGAGCTGTAGTCTCCAGCCGCGGGCCGCGAGATGGAGCTGTGCGGCGTGGCGAGACTACAGAGTTTGGGCCCCAGGAGTCGGTGTCCGCCAGGTAAGTGGAGTAGAGTCCTCAGCTCCTCTGCTTGCTTGTTCAGCTCTCCCCTGCTCCACCGAGGAAGCGTCCTGCTCAAGTAGCGGCAAACCGGAAGTTGCCGCTAGGCTCCCTGGGAGCTGTAGTCTCCAGCCGCGGGCCGCGAGATGGAGCTGTGCGGCGCGGCGAGACTACAGCGTTTGGGCCCCAGGAGTCGGTGTCCGCCAGGTAAGTGGAGTAGAGTCCTCAGCTCCTCTGCTCGCTTGTTCAGCTCTCCCCCGCTCCACCGAGGAAGCGTCCTGCTCAAGTAGCGGCAAACCGGAAGTTGCCGCTAGGCTCCCTGGGAGCTGTAGTCTCCAGCTGCGGGCCGCGAGATGGAGCTGTGCGGCGCGGCGAGACTACAGCGTTTTGGGCCCCAGGAGTCGGTGTCCGCCAGGTAAGTGGAGTAGAGTTCTCAGCTCCTCTGCTCGCTTGTTCAGCTCGTGTGTTAAGAATTGCCCTGCTGAGAGGACAGTCTTCTCCGACAATAGCTCGAACAGGATCAGGTTGCCTTCTTGAAATAGATTGCCCAGTGTGTCCAAACCCAGTGACCCTACATCTCTGCTCCTTCCCTACCTGTCGGTGCTTTGTACTCTGCCAACGACTATCAGTGGATTTCCAGTGAATAGGGCACTACTTCTGGTGAAACACGCAAAGGTGGCTCATAATGGGTAAGTGCTACTCTGAGTAGGGGTTAGTGGCCCTGGGCAATGTTGCATTGGGAAGAATATATATCTTGTATATGTTCAGTGGGTCTTGGCCGACCACAGCTAACACCTCTGTCAAGTTGAGTCCTTCCAACCAACATGCCGTCCATTGAAGCTGTGATGCTAAAAATCAGCACCCCCAATCCCCTGTTCTCTTTGGGTAACTGTATCTTGGAGATAGTGAATGTGTCTGCCTGAATTCCAAATCAAACTACCCGGCATTCCATCCAGCATGTGGAACATTTTACAGGGGGCAGAAATGTGTACGTTCACAAAGTAATAGAGTAATCATGGGAGCATCAACATCTTGGATAACGTGACCCGACCCTGAATAGTAAGAGGAAGCAACTTCCAAAATATCATTTGGGGCCAAAGAGTGGAGCCCAGTCTCATTAGATTCCCCTCAAGGAGATCGCAAGTGGAGGGGTATATGTTAATTCTCAAGTATCGGAATTTGTGGGCCTCCCATTTGAATCGGTGGGTGTCCATCATGATAGGATAGGCAGGATACTCTCAATGCAATGGTAACAAGCAAGTTGTCGACCAGTAGACCCCTAGGCATAACACTGTCTTGTTAGTGCTCAGTTCAGTGCAATATTGTCCATACCATCACATACATCCTGTACATATAAAAGCACATCATCGGCATATGAGTTTTGCCCCACAGAGGAATACCCCAGGCCCTGCCGGAGTTTATTTATTTATTTTATTTTGAAGAGTTTTATATAGCGCTGGCTAGGCCCGAAGGTATCGGAGCACTTTACATGAGAATCAACAATGTAGCAGAAAAAGATCAACAATTACACATTACATCAAAAAATAGGCAATACATTAGGAGAGGAGCGAAAGGAGAGAGAAAAGTAGTGGAGGGGGCAGGGGAGGTGAGAAATGGAGGATAAAAAAAGAGACAGCAAGGAGAGACGAAAGGAAGTCTGTCTAAAGACCGACTGGGTAGGTGACGACCAAGGAGGGAATCCACAGCCCATCTCCCCTATAGCTAAACCAGGTAGTTCCATCTGGCATCAGACAGTGCCGGTGTTGTGCCAGAGGTTCCATGGCCAGAGCAAAAAGGAGCATTGAAAACATGCATCCCTGTAGTGTTCCTCAGCCCACCAGCAAAGGGGTAGATATTAACTGGACAGTTTTTACCCTAGTGTGGTAAATATTTGATTTACTGTCTTAATTTCTATGCAGGTAAGTACTTAATCAATAATAACTCAATCGGAAAGAAAGAGGCAGAGTCCGTGGTGTTAGAGTTCTTTGGGGTTTTATTCCTTAAAAAGGAATGGTCAAGACCTGGATATCATGTTCCTGCAACCACAGGGGTTCAGGAAGGGATAGAGCAATATTTTATTGACAATACATAGCTTATATACTTAAGTTGCATTATAGAAACCAATACAGTAGGCGTAACAGCTGAGAGAAACAAGATAACAGCATCCACGTGGTAGTGATACGTAATTAGAAGGCGTGAACTAGGCGTGAACATAGAGGTGTGTGCTAGAAACGTCACAGATAGGTGTCACAAGTGGGTGGCACAAAGCAGAATCTTGTAATGTCAGCAGAAATCTGAGGCTTGGATGCGCGCGCAGCTGCATGACGTGTGATTGACGTGAAACTGGAGGGTGCAGGGGACTTGACATTTACACTGGCGGAAAGAGACAGAAGTCTGGCATGTCAGATCAACTCGAACTTCTATCATATCTGATATCTGATGTTTGGGAACCATATTATCTAGACAGAAAGGTCTCTGGGGCAGAAGCTATTCTATACTGACTGTGAGTGCGTGTATGAGCGCCTAAGTGTCTACATGAGAATGCGAGGGGCATGGGCCTACCATGGTAACAGAGGCTATGAATTACTTGCACGGAGACAGTGAGGCCGGGCCCTTTGCTCTGCAGCTGGGGGAATGTTTACTTAAACTAGTAGGCAGGAATGCATTTTCGAGGAGCGGAACAGATAATTCGAAGGTTGAATACAGTCTTGGCAGGCAGCAGGCTGAGCTAAGCGCCATGAGCCGCACAGGGAGTAAGGCAGAGGTCACGGGTACAGAGACAGCCTGGGCTGAAGCTTTCGGAGTCAGAAAGCAGGAAAAAAGGCTCGATGGCAGAATTCAGGGCCTACTTTGCCAGAGCTGAAAAACGTGTAAAGTACACCACAAAAAGACGTTGGCATAGCATACTTAAGAACGGAGCATTCAACCCATTCAGGGTGGGTCTGAAAGAGGACATGTTAACGTTGGACGCAAATGTATTTGCGTCTTCATAGCTGGCACAGGAGGGAAGTTACATGCACTTTAAGCTGGTACATGGAGTCGGTGGGGTACACGCTAGGGAACATTACTTGACCATAAAATTTATATTTCCTCATTCCCTCCTTGTTCCCTACGGACCCTTCATGATATATCGATCCTCATGAATCGATCAGTCTGTTCTTGTAACATCATTTGCTCATCTTTCTTTCTTTCACGTTTTGAGAAAAAACTGGAATGTTCAATGCACGATGTGGCACACAGTCCACAAATCGCTGGCCCACACTGTAGGCACAGGCAGCAACTGAATACTATGACAAGGGCAATGCCTAGGAAGGATAGGATCTTCCATCCCCAAGCGGTTAACGTTGTCCAGAACCAACCGGACCAAGTCCAGGTGCCTGGATTCTGATGTATCTGACTTGCAATTTTATGAAGACGTGTAATAGCTTGGTATACCGTTGGCGCGTTTTCTGGGATGAAAACACAGCAACTTGACCCGATGACCTTACAAGCTCCGCCTCTATCTGCCAAGATGACGTCAATAACAAGACGATTCTGAAGAACAACAACCCGCATGGCGGACTGCTCCTCTGTTAAGTTACCTAGGGCGGAGGCAGTTTCATTCACTACAGCTTCAAGTGTTCTAGTTAATCTACGTATCAGTTTACTATTTTGGACAGGGCCTGTGAAGAAAAAGAATCCTTTATTGAAATCTGTGTACTGCTCCCATGCCGTTTCAGTATAGTCGAAAATCGGGAGATCTCTTCGGAGCCTATTCTTTACTAGATTTGTATTTCTGTGATAGTCAGGAGGAGCTAGAAAAACAGGTGGCAGAAGGAATGCAATGTAACAGGTACCATCCCAATCTGGAGGTAAGCGTACGTATGCGGTATGATCACAAACAAAGTAGGAATGACGAGTAGCTCTAAAGGAAGATTTACCTTGATCACTGAATTCGACCACAGTAGTACATTTACTATGACCTAAGTGTACTGAACCCTTCTTACTGACACATAAATCACCAGTGACTGGTAATACTGACATAGCAGGGAGAACTGGTGCAGCTTCGGATTCAACAGTAAGAATCATAAGGTTAATTGTATAATTACCTAATCCATATACTTCATTTTCTAGATCAGTTCCTATTCTAATGGGGAGTCCCTTCTTGTCAGGGTAACAGGCATTAAGCAGAACTAAGTTCAAGTTTCCCCAAACCCAGCTCCCTTTAAAAACAGCGACATCAGGATCTACGGAATTAATTATTCTAAACCATGCACCACAGGAGCCATTGTGAGTGAACGGGTACGGAAAGAGGGGCAGAACTCCCTTGTATTTCTGGTAGGGAGGGAGCCGGCCACATATCCAGCAGTTGGTAGCGTTGTTGGTCTGATGGGAGTGATGTAACATACTAATGAATGTGTTGTTGCGCAGCGCAAGTCTGTAAGAAAGTTCGTGGGGAGGTAATTCACTAAAAGAATGTTCGGCAGTGACATTGTAAGCAGATTGTTCACGCTTGAAAATAGGGTAGTATATAGGAAGCAATATACTAGCAACAATAATCAGAAGACTTAGAAAAAACATAATCAATAATGTCACTATACAGTGACTGCGGAGTGATTTGCAATATGTACGTTTCTTGAGTTGTCTCTCTCTCTATCTCGATCTAGGGGATACATGTCAGAAACTATTTAACCGATTCACCTAGGGGAGGACTTAAACAATTAAACTGTCTGACTTGCTAGATCGGAGTTTCAATTTATACTCCTCTTGGGGAGTTTTCTCTTGTTTCGGAACTTTAAAGTCACTAGGTTCGATACAGTCTTTGGAAAGGGTGGACGAGTCTTTTTCTGGCATCAGTTCGTTGCACTTTTTTATATGGCTGGTATGGATCCACCCCTTTCTGCCTTCAACTTTGATAGCGGTCCTCGTTGTAAGAAGGACGGTCTTCGGCTCTTTCCAGCGGGGCTCCAGCGGACTTTTCCTGTCGAAGTTCCTAATTAGGACCAGATCGCCGGGACGGACATCATGCGGCTTTACATCAGTGTTGTCAGGGAAGGCTGCGGCAACCTGTGAACGACATGATTGGAGTGCAGACATCAAGGAGGCAAGGTAATCTGTCAGCATATTACAATCAACATCGGTAATTTTCTTAGGTAAGGGCGTCCCCCACATATTCGGTGGTCTGCCAAAGACCACTTCATACGGGGATAGTCCTGATCGCGAGTGGGCGACCATCCTCATATAGAACAATGCAACTGGCAGGGCGACTATCCAGTCGACCCCTTTCTCTTTACAAACTTTAGCAAGACGGGTCTTTAATGTCTGGTTATGCCTTTCTACAAGGCCAGCGGCTTCGGGATGTCTGACACAATGGAATCTCCACTGATATCCTAGCAGCAGGGAAACCTGTCTCATAAGTTCGGAAGAGAATGGCTGTCCGTTATCTGAGTACACGACACGAGGCAAGCCGTATCGTGGGAAAAATTCTTGAACCAGCTGCCTGGCAGTGGTCGGAGCAGTGTAATCTGGGACTGGATATGCTTCGGTCCAACGGGAAAGTGCACAAACAATTACGAGGACATATTTGAATCCTCGACAACGGTCCATCTGGATATAATCCATCTGGAGTACTTCAAAAGGGTGATCAGGAGGATGAAATCCACCTTGCTCTACAGGGACGCTTTTACCTGGATTGAACTGACAACAGATCATGCAAGTACGCACTTTCTGTTTTGCCGCTGCTCGTAAGTGTTTGTTATACCAGAGATTCTGTAAACTGTCTAACATCGCTTTCTCTCCTAGATGTGCAGGACTATGTGCTGTATTTATTATGACTTGAACCATAGAGTCTGGGAGAAACCATGTAGATTTTCCCTTCGTCATCCATCCTTGATCTGTCTGGATCCCTCCTAGTTCGGTCCATTTCTTTATTTCATCTGCAGTAGCATGTGTCTGAATATCGATTACATCTAGGGCGGGATCCCTGACTGTCATACAATGTGTCGGTACTATTGTCTTTGTCACGTCAGTTGTCTGGGTGTGAGTCAGTGCTGTATGTTTTGCTGTCTGGTCTGCCAGGTCGTTACCCTGGGAAACGGAATCTGTAACTTTAGTATGTGCTTTACACTTCATGACGGATACGCCTGAAGGCAGATGTATTGCTTCTAGCAGTGCTTGAATGAGGGGACCGTGTTGGATCTTGGCACCGTGAGAGGTCAAAAAACCTCGTTCTTGCCATAACATTCCGAAGTCGTGTACAACTCCGAACGCATAACGGGAATCAGTGTATATGCTAACATTTCTGTTCTTGGCTAGTATACAGGCTCGGGTCAGAGCGATGAGCTCTGCCGCTTGAGCAGACAGTGTATCAATGCGATATGTTTCTTTGACTTCAGTTTCAGTGGTCACTGCATATGCGGCCACTAACTCTCCTGTACTTGTTCTCATACATGAACCCTCCACATAAAGTGTCAGGTCTGGATTTGTCAATGGAACATCTGTTAAGTCTCGTCGGGGCTTTGTTACTGCATTAATGATCTCTATACAATCATGCGGGGCTGGATCTGTCATAATTGAGGGTAACAATGTTGCGGGGTTCAGAATGCTGCAGCGTCTGATTTCTATGTGTGGCTGGAATAGCGTTAATTCATAACCGGTCAGTCGTGCTATAGTCAAGTGTTGAGTCTGAGTTCTGTTTAAAAGAATCTCTACAGAATGTGGAACTTGTACTGTTAATTGATGTCCTAAAACAATTGAGTCGCTCTGTCTGATTGCTAGTGCTGTCGCTGCAACTGACTTTAAGCACGCAGGGAGTGCCTGGGCTACTGAATCCAATGTACTTGAAAAATAAGCGCAAGGCTTATGTGAACCTGCTTGATCTTGAGTGAGGACAGACAACGCTGTACCATCACGTTCTGTAACAAAAAGTGTAAAAGGTTTGCTGTAACATGGTGTCGCTAAAACTGGTGCTTGGCATAAAGCTTTCTTTAATTTTTCAAAGGCTTGTGTGTGTTCCTGAGTCCACGGAAGGGCAGTCGAAGTCGCTGCCTCCTGTGTTGTTAACTGAATGAGTGGTTTAGCTAGAAATGCATACTGAGGAATCCATTGTCTGCAGTACGAGGTGAGGCCTATAAAGGCCCGCACTTCCTTTTGTGTCTGGGGTTGCGGCATATTTACAATTAACTGAATGCGATCAGGAGTGAGCTGTCTCCCCACTTTGGACAGCAAGTGACCCAAGTACACAACTTGCTGAACACAGAACTGTAGCTTTGAAGGAGACACCTTGTGTCCCTTGTCGGCCAGAAAATGTAAAACTGTCAGTGATGCTTGTTCACATTCGGGCTCACTTCGTGCGGTGATCAACAGATCATCGACGTATTGCAGTAAAGCGGTGTTAACTGGCATTTGAATACAATCTAGTTGTCTTTTCAGTGCTTGACTATAGATGCTGGGGCTTTCTGTGAATCCTTGAGGTGCGCGTGAAAATTTGAAACTTCGTCCATTTAAACTGAATCCGAAGAGATATTGGCTCTCTGGATCAATAGGCACACTGAAGAAGGCGTTCTTGAGGTCAATTACAGTAAAGAACGTTGCTTCTGAATCAATAGCAGTCAATAGAGAAGAGATGTCGGGAACCACAGGGTACTGTGGAACGATGCATTTATTCAGTTCTCGTAAATCAATCACCAGCCGATATACTGGCGGTGCATTGGGATCAGTACGTTTAAGAATCGGAATGATAGGGGAATTACAGATATTGGAGTCGGTCTCCACGACCACTCCTTGGGCAATGAGCTCTTCAATGATTTCCAGTAAAGCCACTACAGCATCGGGCGGTAACTTGTATTGTCTGATTCTCGGTAAAACAGCACCTGATTTCAGTGTAACACGGTATGGTGTAATGTGCATGCAGCCTACATCGGTTGGGCCTTGTGCCCACAGGTGATCTGGTACATTTTTCAATCTGACATCAAACTCTCGTAATACATAGTGACCCTTGAAATCTCTCAAAAACAGTCTAACTCCCTCCGGAGAACAACATATCACAGCTCCTAGAGCTTTCAATGTTTTGATACCTAACAGATTTTCTGGACATGATTTCGTAAGTAACAAGTCTGTAACACGTGATAATGGACCCACAGCCAGGGGGACAGGTTCTGATACCTCATTTACAATAGGCTGTCCTGAAAAACCAAGGGAATCATTCTGTGAGCCTGAGAGGGGTGCCCCTGGAACTTCATCATGGCTGATTGTTGTGCGGCTTGCCCCTGTGTCAATTAAAAACTTTCTGTCTTTCCCCAATACTTGAATGTGTACATAAGGACCCTCTTGATCTACAGGAATCTCAATAAGAGGCAAGCCAACCTCCCTCTCTAGGCTGTTTCATGTGTACCGTGGATAATCGGGGTAAGCGGACTGGGCGTACTGGTACATCTGTTGTGAAACTTGCTGGGTCGCGGCAATGGGCTGTGGCTGTGGTACCGCTACCGTCTGTGCTGTATGAGATGAAGCATGCATAGGCTGTGTATTCTGCATGGGCTGTACATTCTGTGAAGTCTGTTGCTGGGTCTGGTCTTGTCTAGGCGGATGCGGTCTTTCTTTAGTTTTACCTGTTGCTATGTTATGTTTCAGAACTGGGCATTCATGTACATAGTGACCTGGCTGCTTGCAATAGTTGCATGTCCCTTTAACGGGAGCTGCGGCGTGACCTGTCTGGGTCGTACCCTTTCTCTGGCTGTCGGCTGGAACCGACTGGGCCACTAACATTTTCATTTTCGTGTCTTTCATACGTTTCTGTTCATGATCCTGTTCTTCTCTAATTCTGTTCTGATGGTATTGTAAAATTTGTAACATCTGTGATGGCGTATTTGCTTGCCATGTACTCTCAACCTTGTATACGCGGTTTTTAACTGCTAACAGGGAATTCTCGACTAACTTGGATACAAAAAGATGCGGGTACGACTCGCTACTTGGTTTAAGACCACTATTAATAATGAAACATTTCTCGAATCTTGAATAAAAGTCACTAGTATCTTCGTCTTGCTTCTGTTTACAGGCCGAAATTGCGTCCCAATCTTCCTTTCTAGTTGTCAGTAATCTTGGCAGAACCTGTACTATTAAACCTGGTAATGCTTTAGTTTTCTCCCCAAGGCCTAGCCCTGGGGTACGAAGTTTCTCCTCGTCTTCTATTTCTGCCCATACTATCTTTTTGTCTCCCACCTCCCATTCTTTTTCCTTGAGTTTCTCGTAAATGCCCGTGGGCAGCAGTACCTTTAACATTTTCATGATATCTTCATATGTGTAATCCCCCATCAGTAACATGTCTTTAAGTTCTCTGTGAAAACCTGCAGGGTCTTTATCATGGCAGGGTACTAGTTTCTTCATTTCCAATAGTTCTAACTTGGTCAGAGGTGTGTGTACATACACACGTTTCAGGTTATTATCGGTACCCATAACTGGGTGCACTTCTCGTAAGGGGTTCTGACTTTCAATACCATGCAGACGCTCCATATGATACATTTTTCTTTCTGGGGGCGGAGCGGGAACATATTCGGTACTTAAGAAAGTGTTGTATCTATGTCGTTGTTCTAGAATTATTTGTATTAACTTGGTACTCAGGCCTCTCCATCTGTCCATGAGTAGTGCTTCTAATGTATCGTGTAAGGGACCTGGATCAGAATGTTGATTTCTGTATAACGTGAGGAGGTGCTGAATCATGTATACACCTGCTAATTTCTGCTCGTCTGGTGAAAGGTTCAGAAATGTCTGAGCTGTGTCATCATTGTATATGTTCGGATTGTCAGCCCATAATACTGCTGACCGGGCTAGTTCTTGTTCATCCATAGAATTGAGTACATGGTACCCCATTCGTTCTCGAAGCCTTTTATCAGTCTCCTGGAACTGGTGTTCAGGAGAATTCGGTTTTGATATGCCAGAGAGAAAAACTCTCTTGCTTTCTGGACGAATGCCTTTCCTAAGGTAAGTTCCCTTACCTACATACGCTATCGTGTCTGTAGTCTTTTCTTGTTCTTCAGGTTCTTCCTCCTCCTCGGAGGAGGCCTTTTCTTTCTCTTTTTCGTGTATTTCTATCACTGCTTTTCTTATTCTCTTGTACATACTGGCTATGCAACCCCCTTTATCATGTTTTCCTTCCGATATATTTTGACCCCACTTGTTGAGTGCCTCTATTTCATCCTGTTCTGTCTCAGGCCTGTCTCGTTCTCTTATTAGACAATTTATGAAAAAACGTAGTATATATGCTTGAGTGTCAACTTTCTGATGCGCCATGGCCTCCTTAATACTGTCAGGGTCTTCCCCAGTCTGGACAAAATGATATATTCTATCTAGGTGCTCTTTCATTCCTGAGAAAAACAGTAGGTAATCTGTAGCATGTCGTAAGCGTAGTGATGCTAAAAACATTCTATCATCTTTGCCGGGTACTGGATCGTATCTGCAAACTTGAAGCGGTTCTTTGAGTATGTCGAGACGGGGTGATTGGAGCGAAAAATGCTTCTGCATATCCCTAAGGTGTAATCTGTGTGTTGCTGGTGGGGTCCGAAGACCCCCTGTCGCACCTCCTGAGGCGGAAGCTTGGACATTATCTCTCTGTGGAGTCTGTATCTGTACTTGAACTTGTCTTTTAGTAGGATCAGGTAGAAGCGGTTTCGGTATATCAATTTTAGGTGCGGGAAGTGGTGGAGGTGGAGGAGCGATGGGCTGTCGAACGGGGAAACCTGGTTGCGGTAATGGCGGGAGATGGTCTGGAGGCGGATTGCCACCCCCGTCACCGTCAGTAGGCGGGACGTGGGCACGTGGATTGGTGTAAGCGGGTGCTACATCCTCTAGATAGGAATTCAGGAATATGTCTTTAGTAGTCCTGTGATTTACTTTAATTGGAACCAATGGTGGCGGCAGATTTTTCGGTATTTCTGAAGTGGCCTCAGGCGAACCCTCGGCCACGAGATACATGCCATTTACGAGATTGTTTCGTGCGCGGTCTATTTGCTCTGATTTTACTCGGATCCCTTCAGTAACTAATTCGTTTTCTTGGGCTTTATCTGATTCTTTAAGTCTGTCTTCTCTACGGAGTGCTTTCTCAGCACGCTTATGTGATTCCTTACGCCAAAATTCTATGGCGTCCTTCTGAGATTGTCTGGCTTTCTTTTTCCACAGTGCTTCTTCTACCTTCATGATGCACTCAGCATCCCATGTTCCGGTGACAGGCCATCTATGTCTTTCGTCTAGATGCTTAGTATAATCGGCCCATAAATCTAGATACAATATGGCATCTAAGCCATGCTTGTGGTACATAAAATTTCCAGGAGTGTCTCTAGGGGGGATAGGAATTTCTTCCTCTAGTATCCCTTTCCTAGTTCCTATCTGCTTTAACTTATTGAAAAACGGCATCTTGTTTACTTAATACTGAATGCTCAATCCTTGTTACTTAATTCTGAATACAGCTAGTTACACAAGAACACAATAATGCACATTAAAAACAGTCACACTCATACCACGACATTAATCACATGAAAGACATTTGAGACATATATGACTACCCCCTATACCGGATGTACTGCTAAACAGTACAGATACACTGTCTAAAAATAATGCAAGAACTTGAAATAACTGATGTACTGCTAAACAGTACAGATACACTGTCTAAAACAGTGCAGACCGAATTTGTGTACCCAACCCCGTCTTGATACGTCCCAGCAATGGTACTCACCGGGAAGCACGGAAACTGAAGGCCTCGGAAAACTCGACTGGACCGGACTGGACTCGACTCGATACGTGGATACTTCGGAAAACTGGTGGGCCTCTTGACACCTCGGACCTTGCTTCTTTCGGCTAGGCTCTGGTCGGGATCCTCCGCACTCCTCACCGCCTCGTCTGGGTGCTGATCGCAGTCTTCGTCACCTCCGTGGGCCAGAGGGAGATACAGGAAATCCTGCCAGTACGCGTAGTTTCCGTCTAACTGATGGCAGGGGACAGAGCTTGCAACGCACCAACCGGCGCGTGGGGTGGGGGAGGGGTCCCTATTCGGGCGCCAGAATAATGTGGTAAATATTTGATTTACCGTCTTAATTTCTATGCAGGTAAGTACTTAATCAATAATAACTCAATCGGAAAGAAAGAGGCAGAGTCCGTGGTGTTAGAGTTCTTTGGGGTTTTATTCCTTAAAAAGGAATGGTCAAGACCTGGATATCATGTTCCTGCAACCACAGGGGTTCAGGAAGGGATAGAGCAATATTTTATTGACAATACATAGCTTATATACTTAAGTTGCACTATAGAAACCAATACAGTAGGTGTAACAGCTGAGAGAAACAAGATAACCGCATCCACGTGGTAGTGATACGTAATTAGAAGGCGTGAACTAGGCGTGAACATAGAGGTGTGTGCTAGAAACGTCACAGATAGGTGTCACAAGTGGGTGGCACAAAGCAGAATCTTGTAATGTCAGCAGAAATCTGAGGCTTGGATGCGCGCGCAGCTGCATGACGTGTGATTGACGTGAAACTGGAGGGTGCAGGGGACTTGACATTTACACTGGCGGAAAGAGACAGAAGTCTGGCATGTCAGATCAACTCGTACTTCTATCATATCTGATATCTGATGTTTGGGAACCATATTATCTAGACAGAAAGGTCTCTGGGGCAGAAGCTATTCTATACTGACTGTGAGTGCGTGTATGAGCGCCTAAGTGTCTACATGAGAATGCGAGGGGCATGGGCCTACCATGGTAACAGAGGCTATGAATTACTTGCACGGAGACAGTGAGGCCGGGCCCTTTGCTCTGCAGCTGGGGGAATGTTTACTTAAACTAGTAGGCAGGAATGCATTTTCGAGGAGCGGAACAGATAATTCGAAGGTTGAATACAGTCTTGGCAGGCAGCAGGCTGAGCTAAGCGCCATGAGCCGCACAGGGAGTAAGGCAGAGGTCACGGGTACAGAGACAGCCTGGGCTGAAGCTTTCGGAGTCAGAAAGCAGGAAAAAAGGCTCGATGGCAGAATTCAGGGCCTACTTTGCCAGAGCTGAAAAACGTGTAAAGTACACCACAAAAAGACGTTGGCATAGCATACTTAAGAACGGAGCATTCAACCCATTCAGGGTGGGTCTGAAAGAGGACATGTTAACGTTGGACGCAAATGTATTTGCGTCTTCATAGCTGGCACAGGAGGGAAGTTACATGCACTTTAAGCTGGTACATGGAGTCGGTGGGGTACACGCTAGGGAACATTACTTGACCATAAAATTTATATTTCCTCACTAGTCACTGGTTCCAAATATAGTAGCTTAATCAGGCATATCACCTTGTCTCCTATGCCCATTCAACAGAGAACCACAAACATATAGTACCAATTCGACATCTCAAAGGCTTTTTCAAGATCCAGAACCAAACTGCAGTGCGGAGCCAACGTGGTGGGCCATCTACAAGGATCAGATGCAGTCGTCGCAAGTTAAGGGACGTAGATCTGCTTGGGATAAACCCATTTTGATCAGCATGAACTAGATGTGGCATGCATTCTAGCAGTCAGGTTGTGAAAAGTTTGCTCAGTATTTTGTAATTGCTCCCCATCATAGCTGGAGGTCAGTAAGAGGCAACCTCCGGGTATTTCTCTTCCTAGTGTACAGGGGGACCACAGGAAAGTCTTGCACAAGGACTTTGGTAATACACCAGCGTCTAGTGTTGTGGTGTATAGTTCGCAAATTTCGTGATCAACAGGCCAGTGTGGGTCTTACCGAAATCCATGGGAGGCCATCGAGGCCTGGAGTTTTACAAGTGGGGTATCCTATACAGAACATCTAATCTCTTGCTCTGATATTGGGGCATGTAAAGCTACTTAATGTTCCGTTGTTACATTGGTAGTATGATCGTGGACAAATATTCTTCTGGAACTGCATGGTACAGGTCTTTTCTAGGCTTATATAGGGACTGGTACTAAGTAAGGAAAGCTTTATGAATATTCGTCTGTGAGTATGCCACAGTATTGGGGCCAGTACGTATGGCTTTCATGGGCATACTTGCTGTCTCCCATCTGAGAAGCCACACCAGTAAGGTACCTGTGTATTTTTACTTGATATGCCTTGTAGTCTAGGCATCATAGGGACTCGAGGATGTGGTACGGCACTCTTGCACCTCGCGTAGATTGGCTCTAGTTTGCATCATCTACAAGTTCATTGGTTTTTAAGTCCTGTAGCGCACCCTATAGTTTTTGCAGATCTTGACTGAGTGTTTCCAGCGTGCAAATGAGCATGTGTAGGTAGCACCCTCTGACCACTGTTTTTAGTGCCTCCCACTCCACCATCCTTGCAGAGGCGGTATTTGCATTTTCAGTGATGTAGTTTGTGAGTGTGTCACGCAGGGCGGTTCAAAATGCTTGGCCTTCCAATGCTGCAGGTTGGAGACGCTATGTGGGCCCTGGTGAAGTGTATCTTCCCTAGGTGAGTTGTGACTGAGGTCTGAATGGGTTTTACTGAAATACTCAACGCATTATATCAGTAATTGTATGGTTGGGTGGTAGAGAAATCGCTCCAGGCAAATGTGCAGGTCGTGGGAAGGAAATAGCAGTACTCTCTAACCTCGGGGTGCATCACTCTGCAACTGTTGACCAGTGACTACTGGACAGCCCACTGCAATAAGTGAACTACGGAGTGTACTGTGGAGGAAGTCTTGAGGAGTGGCTGCAAGTGATCCAGTGTGGTGTCCCGAACACAATTAAAATCTCCCCCCACTACTTAGAGTAAGAGAGACCAACGCTTCAGCTGGGCTAACAGTGAAGCTAAGTATTGAGCTTGACCAGTATTAGTCAAATAAGCACTACCCAATAACACTGCTGTTCCGTTCAGTATTTCTTCCACTAGAACATAGTGCCTCTCCAGGTCCATCACCACTGTGATGTGGCAGAATGGATCTGCTGGTTGGATACATATGAGCACTCCCTGCAGCAGCCAGTGCCGTTGCACAAGCCAGTGCCATTGTACAAGGTTTTGGAGTGTCATGTCCTCTTCCTTAGCAAGGTGGGTTTCTTGCAAGAAAACATTATGTGCACTCCACCCTTTTTAGGTTTCACCTGGCGTCCGCTGCGCAGCAGCGTCACGCAGGCGAAATCTTATGTTTCACAGTATGGGCACTTTGTCCCGCCTTCTCTTCCATTGGCTAGCTCCATAAATGGAGGCTAGCCATTGGAAGAACGATCTGTCATTCATTGTCGAAGCAGATTCATGGGCGTTCCCGCGATTTTTACTCATCCTGCCCCCTTGCGATCGTCATGTGGCGGCGTTTTATTTTTAATTTTTATAAAGCTTTGTTTTCGCCATTTTGGAAGTGTTGTTTGCAGCGGTAGGTTGCGCGATGTCCCGCTGTCTGTTCCCGCCCCCCTCCCGCTGTCCGTGAGCCCGAGCCTGCCCCCCCTCCCGCTGTCCGTGTGGCCGTTCCTGCCCCCCCTCCCGCTGTCCATGTGCGGACGCAGTATCTTCGGCGAACATGGCGGCTCTCGGAGCTGGCGCCTCGGAAGATGTGTTCCTAACTTATTATAATGAGGTTAGCCGGCTTGTTTGTGCTAACGCTAACCCATTTATGCTAATTTACAACATCGGTGTGGGGAAGGAACTTGCAAAAGCGTAACTGTGAGCACCCGTCGGGATCGGCGTTGTGCGGGGAAGTGGGAGTGACGGGGATGATATGACCAATACTCACCCATCACCGTGGGGTCTGAGTCTGAGGACAGCTCTAGCTCAAACTCCAAATAGCAGACGTACAACGGAGGCCGCCCTTTAGCACACTCTAACGCGAGGATGGGTTCGGGGGAGGGGGTGTGTACAGATGGCCCCTTAAACAAAATAGTTTTATTTACAGTAACAAAAACGCCTTTGTACTTTTTTTGTATTAAAGTGTGTGCATTTCACAGTTCACCGCCGCGGGCCCGGGAATTGTGTCCTTGCACTGCTGACGTCACCACCCTGGGCCGCGTGGGATTGGCCCTGCGTTTTAAGGATTCCCTGCTCGTCACAATGGGTGAGTCTGAGCTCCCGGTGGTTTGTCTAATTGTTCAATCGTATGCGGCAAAGTATTGTATGCTGTTGGTCCGAGGAGTGGACATTGGGTCTTCCTGGGGGCATGGACGACGGCGGGGGCACACGTTAATGCTGCTCACCAAGGGTGTTCAGCTCTGAGCCGTCATGCAGCTATGGTGTGATTGGTGGTGGTGTATCTTATAACAGAGGCCGCCCTTTAGCACACTGGGTGGGTTTGATGGGGAAAGGTGTGTACAGATGGCCCCTTAAACAAAAATAGTTGTATTTACAGTAACAAAAACGCCTTCATAATTTTTTTGTATTAAAGTGTGTGCATTTCACAGTTCAAGTATGAAATGTGGGAGGATGTGGCTCTGGGTGGGTGTGTGTGGCTCTGGGTGGGTGTGTGTGGCTCTGGGTGTGTGTGTGTGTGTGGCTCTGGGTGTGTGTGTGTGGCTCTGGGTGTGTGTGTGTGTGGCTTTGGGTGTGTGTGTGTGTGTGGCTCTGGGTGTGTGTGTGGCTCTGTGTGTGGCTCTCTCTGTGGGTGTGGGTCTGTGGGTGTGGGTCTGTGTGTGTGGCTCTGTGTGTGTGTGTTCTGTGTGTGTGGCTCTGTGTGTGTGGCTCTCTGTGTGTGTGGCTCTGTGTGTGTGTGTGGGGGGGGCTCTGTTTGTGTGTGTGGGTCTGTGTGTGTGTGTGTGTGTGGGTCTGTGTGTTTTGGTGTGGCATTCGCCAGAGATTAAACTATTGGCATTGTAAATGACAATGACATTTATTTATCTGTTTTCAAAACCAACACATAAATACAAATGTTGTCATTTACAATGCCAATAGCTCAAACTTTTCAAAAGGCGAAACCATTGCATTGTAAATGCTTGTTAAATACTGATACACATAGAAACGCCGCCTTTCTATGTTCATGCCACGGACATTCCACGTCATTAGTGTTAATCTACATGTAGTATTGAGTCGTGGCTGGAGGGGGATGCTAGAGGGGTAACAGGGGTAGAATGATCAATATGGCATGGCCCATGCCCTCCCGTAACAGCCCAAACATCAGAAGACTTGAACGGCTCAACAACTTAAACACCTTTAATTCCTAAATCCTAAGAGCATCAGATCAACATCTAGCTGCCCAAACAAGTATAACAAACAGTTCCCTATAGTAACAACAGTGCTCCAGGTGTATCCTCACAGCCCGTAAAGCTCCGGTGGGTAGGGCCCTGTTGACATGTTGGGAGAAGAGGAGCAGCACAGGGGGGCCCTCACATACCTAGTTAGTATCTCAGACAGCTTGATCAGAGACGATCATTTGCACATGTGTGAGTGTTGAGAGTGACGGTAGGGTGGCCGCACCAGGTGATGACCCTCCGTGGTATCTGGACCGTAGCTCCCCAGCAATCTCATGAGAAGTCCCATGGGTCTCATCAGTAAGCTCAAGGGCGGTTTTTCCATTTAGGCATTGGTGACATTGCTGAGGTTCCCAGTTCACTAGTCTGAAGAGCAGTACTTCCTGATTGGCATAGGGCATGGCTGTAGTATTCCAACAGCTGTCTTGGGTGTCACAGAGGGTGGCAAGATCAAGTACACGCTGGCCCAGGAGACGCCTGACCCCCCTCTGAGGATAGTGAGAAATAAAAATTCCCTTCAGTGTCACACTACTTATTACGAGAATATGCCAATTAGTTTAAACTGAACCAAGAGATTGTATTTAAATATACATTGTCACACCACATGATAGATTGAACCAAATGTTTTTATTCTTATTAATCACAATATTGGTTCACTATTAGCATTACGTTAAAATTGCACTTATAGAAACATTGATAGAAATAGTAAAAAACCTAATACACATTAATCTGTTATCACAAGCCAGTTTTCAAAGAAGTTAGTGGAAGTATTACCCTCTGTGCCCTCCAGGAAACTGACTATGCAGATATTATTGCGTTTAGAATGACCCTCCATGTAATGCAGCTTCCCTTCCAAGAATCGGACCATGGTTGTAAGATTCTCAACCTGGTAGCTGAGAGCTTTGTTCCCGGGTTGTAGCTTTTGGAGAGCCATTTTGGTTTGTTGTACCTTTTCCAAGAGTTGCATGGGTCCTCGCTTGAGAAGCCCCATCTCAGGAGCTGAAGGGCCTCTGCCTAAGCTCTGCCCCTAAGGTCTAGCCTTTTTTGTGATGGCTTGCAGAATTGTGTTTAAATTTGCGGCCATGGGGCCGACTCAGGCGAAGGCGAGGCCGTGATCAATGAGGGGTTAACTGTGGCAGATGCCATCCCGCTGGCTGACCCCTCCAGCTTTGGTGCCACTGACGCAAACCTTACGCTTTTTTTTCACAACGGTATCTATGGCACAAAGGAGTCTGGCAGCAGCACGAATCAGGTGCAGGTGATGGATATCTGTCATTCACAGAGGCCCATCACCCCCCAGCTCTCTCCTCAAAGCCTATGGAAGTCGGGGAGGCAGAAGCAGCCTCGTAATGTGGCCAGAACAGTGCAGGCCCTGAGAGTAGTCCAAGAAGAGGGGCCAGGCGCATTCTGTTGTCACAGTAGTTCGTCGCACTACCTTACATCAATGAGACTGGTCTCCACACTCTCCCGGTATCTCAGCTCTTCGCCTTGTAGGTGTAATGAAGGTGGCGGCCAGTCTTGGAGGTGATCCAGTACTAATCAAGGCACACTGTCCCCCAGCATTATTGAATGTGCTCCACCATGCTCGGAAGGCATGGGTAGCCTCTCACGTGTCCCATGATGTGCCCTTCTAGATGTTTGTGGCTGGTGAGACTAAGAGGTGGGCAAAAAGGGAAGTTCACAGTGGCCTCAACGGTCTAAAACTCATGCCAGACACAGCTGAAGTATTCAGTCCAAGGGCATTCCCTGGTCGACCCACACACATTGTGCCTAACACCCTGTCTGGGGAAGTAGGTGTATAACCGATAGAGTGGGTCCCACCACACCAGAGATCAATGGCCGGGAGTCTCTGATCTTCTCTATGGCAATACACGTTCTATTGGTGGCAGGAAGCAGCACCTCCATTGAGTGGACAACCCACATGCCACCCCGTGCCCATTGGAGTCCCGGGTGGTCTCGGCCCCACGCTGGAGACCAGGCTTCTATCTAACTCCTATTTCTTACTACTGTGGGTGATGCAAACTCACCACTTCTCTCCACCGTGGGGGGGGGGGGCAGTTTACCTCGGGGTTATCAGTCAACCAGGAGGAAGGCAGATCCCTGCACCGGTCATCAGCTGAAGCCACAACTTGCGCACTCCAGGCCACCCAACCCCATGGTCTACCTTCTCGCCGCAGGTGCGTCCCTTTAATCCACCGGGGACCCTGGTCAGCTCCTCCCCACTGGCTAGGGCCGCTCTGTTGTACCTGGCGGCAGATGCTGCATCTGGCTGGTGATAATGTGCAGATATCAACCCTCACAATGTGGTGCTCTATGGAGTTGCATCCGCTATCTTGTGGCGCAAGCCATGCCCCCTCCATGTAACTCCTACTAAATCAATGTAATACCCTCCAGATTCACCTTTTTGTACCTAATGCAGAACCGCCTTTCTGCAAGTACTTATATCACTCTATTCAGTTTCTCATCTTCATTCAGATTGCATCTTCATTCACTTTACTCTTTCTCACACTACAGCAAGAATTCACATAGGCTACCACCTACACTTTCATTTTTTTCATACAAGCCTCCTTCAATAGGGAACCTTGATTAATGGTCTGCATTAATGTTCAAGCTGCCTGGAATGTACTTTGTCAATGATACACTCTTGTAAATCCTCCGCCAGAGGAGGTGTGTTCTTGCTCCTTTTGTCATAAAAATATCAATAAGCAAATTGTGTTCTCTGCGCACTTGAAAATGGGTGCCCTAAATAAACATTTTAAAATGTTTGTTACAATGCCAACAAGTCAATGCCTCCTTTTCAATTACTGTTTGGCAACTCAGAGCACCCTTTAATGTTCTTTAGTCAACTGCAGCCACCTGTTCTTCACCTTCCTTTTTCATCATTAACATTGCTCCTTGCTGCATGCTCAATAATCTTTCTTTCAAATACATTATGTCTCTTTAGGTCTATAGAATGGGTAAAATTGCCTCCAAAGGAGTTTGTTATCTTGATTAAGTTGAATTAATTATGGAACTGAGTTAAATGCAGGTAACTTAATTGTCCTGAGTGAAATTAATTCCAGTAGATTAAAAAACATTCATATACTTATAACTAATTAGACATAACAATACTTAACAATGAGACAAAAACAAATAGACATGTGTATAGGCAAAAAAGTGAATTTTATCAAAATTAGGTCATAAAGGGAAATATACAATGCAAAAGGAAATATGCAGAACAGGAATACAGGATAAATATCTGGAAACAAATCAAGATCTCTGTAAAGCCTGTAAGCCGCCTATCCAAAATAGAGATTAGCAAAGTTTTCTTTTGGATAAAGCTGAGAGTCGATGTTTCGGTCTTTATGGGCAACTCTTCAAGACCATCATCAGGACAGTAGATAGTAAATATTGTAAATCCCTTAAGTCGATAACTTTGGTTCCGTATGTTGGAGAAAGACGATATGTAAAACAGAGGCAGCGTTAAATCTATTTAATAGCGCAATTAGAGCTTTTTCTCTTCATATGTCAGACCTCGACACTTTTGCAAGGGGGTCGCAAAGAAAATTTCAGGTCGTCAAGATTGAACAATCTGTAGACGCATCAGGAACAACAATTAATGTTCTCCTCTTTGTGGGTCGCTCCTCGCAAATTTGTCAGAGGGGGCCACAATGAAATAGCAAGGTCGTCAGGAAATAGACAATCTGTTCTAATCTTCCAGGTTCAAGGAATGTATCCTGCTTGCAGAGTGACGGCGGATACA
This sequence comes from Lissotriton vulgaris, assembly GCF_964263255.1. Lineage (NCBI taxonomy): Eukaryota > Metazoa > Chordata > Amphibia > Caudata > Salamandridae > Lissotriton > Lissotriton vulgaris. The sequence goes on from NC_141693.1 coordinate 662,105,642, forward strand.
TTCCTTGAACCTGGAAGATTAGAACAGATTGTCTATTTCCTGACAACCTTGCTATTTCATTGTGGCCCCCTCTGACAAATTTGCGAGGAGCGACCCACAAAGAGGAGAACATTAATTGTTGTTCCTGATGCGTCTACAGATTGTTCAATCTTGACGACCTGAAATTTTCTTTGCGACCCCCTTGCAAAAGTGTGCGAGGTCCGACATATGAAGAGAAAAAGCTCTAATTGCGCTATTAAATAGATTTAACGCTGCCTCTGTTTTACATATCGTCTTTCTCCAACATACGGAACCAAAGTTATCGACTTAAGGGATTTACAATATTTACTATCTACTGTCCTGATGATGGTCTTGAAGAGTTGCCCATAAAGACCGAAACGTCGACTCTCAGCTTTATCCAAAAGAAAACTTTGCTAATCTCTATTTTGGATAGGCGGCTTACAGGCTTTACAGAGATCTTGATTTGTTTCCAGATATTTATCCTGTATTCCTGTTCTGCATATTTCCTTTTGCATTGTATATTTCCCTTTATGACCTAATTTTGATAAAATTAACTTTTTTGCCTATACACATGTCTATTTGTTTTTGTCTCATTGTTAAGTATTGTTATGTCTAATTAGTTATAAGTATATGAATGTTTTTTAATCTACTGGAATTAATTTCACTCAGGACAATTAAGTTACCTGCATTTAACTCAGTTCCATAATTAATTCAACTTAATCAAGATAACAAACTCCTTTGGAGGCAATTTTACCCATTCTATTATATCTTTACCCAAGCCCCCAAAGGTTTACTGGTTTGCTCACTCTATTTACCATAATCTTTAGGTCTATGGCATTCACAATACTCTGTTGTACATCCCGGGTAGCAGCTCACATTTCTGATGCCATTCTTTATCATCAGTGCTCTTGGTTTTGGTATGACCAGCAAATGATCTTTATCATCAGTGCTCTTGGTTTTGGTATGACCAGCAAATGGTCCACAAATTTAGCAAAGTATCATGTCATGCCCACAAATTAACATAGTTGTTCTTTGGACATAGTGCACTCAAAATGGTTTCTAACAGTTTCAGCTTGCTGTTGTTCACCTTCTGTGGAAATGTGTGACAGCAAAGTTACATGTTCCTGTGCTGACAGTCAGCCCACTATCCCTCAACTTAGCCAAACCCTTTCTCGAATTATTATCATCCATACCTATAGGTGCACCCCAAACCAAAATGTAATCCTGGAATTACATAACATGTGGTCAACCCTCGAACAACTTCGGCATCGCCCATTTGAAGAGCGCTGCAATAGATGCTAACCCGCGTTGCATTTTCAAGAACCTTATGGAGTAAAAAAGTATTGTTAGATGAGGAGACTGAAGTTGCAAAGCTATGTGATGGCAAGCATTTTATAGAGCAGATGTTTTTAAAAACCTTTGTTCCCCTCACCGTGGTCAGCATCTCATGTATGTTGGGTACAGGATGTCTGTTTACCAATATACATTTGTTTAGTTTTCTTAAATCTACACATTTCCTTACACTTCCATTGGGGTTTTACACCAGGACAACTGGGCTTTACCAATGGGCTGCTTCAGCTGTCTCTATGATACCTGCATCACACAACTACTTCAGTTTTATTTCGCATTGCTCATAGATTATGGCATACTTCTAACCTAGTTTACCCCAAGCCCAGCCACTCTCTTCACTAAAATGTGGTGAGAAAATCTCTTCAAGCATCCTAGTTGACCAGAGAATACATCAGGGAACTCTTTCAGCCATCGCCATTTTCTCACACAATGTCACCAACCCTTGATCTGGATAATTGGATAGAGAATGATGCCAAGTTCCATCTTCACCATCAGTCTGAGCATCACCTTGACCTCTCTGACTGCATATACCAGCACAACCGTATTACGGTCCTTGACTGGTAAAACAGTCTGAAAATGGCTTAGAATAGAATAACAACCTTGCCAACACTCAGGACTGATTTGTGTGTAGCTCAATGTAATGTTTCTGAATTTCTGGAAGGGTTTGTAATCATCAAGGGTATGTTGTCACATTCCTTTTTGTGCCCCTTATTCGTACCTCCCACTGCAGTGAATAGGAGCCAGACTTTGCACTGGACTAAAACATTGTTCCTTTTATCGTTACCAATTACTACTGGTAAGTTTTCTCATTACTACTATCCATATCTGAGTCCACTGTTACTAACACTTTTCACAATTTCCCCATCTTTTTCTCCTATTCGGCCCACCTGAGAAAGAAGTCAGATTTACTTGCATCTATAGAAAAGGGGACTTGATGGTGATAATAAGAGGTTTGCCAACTTTGAGACAATATCAAAGTAGTCAAATGTTATAGGACGCCATATGTCTTATGTTGCCACACCTATAACATCTTGAGTTTTCCTTCCCAGCTGTTTGCTTCCATTTACATTCATGTTACTCCAGCTTTTTACTTTTTATTGAATATATACTGGATACACTGCATGACCTCACATCATAGCTGACATTCAGTACCTTAACATATTTGGATATGTTTCCATTCTTTTTCATTTGCGACTGGATTTTTCCTAATTGTGTTCCCTGTCAGAGAATTTCTTTTATTGTAGCTTGATCTTATTCGTGTTATTAATGAAATGCTGTCTGATGGTTTACTCCTGCCAGTCCTTAAAATACTGATACCTACTGTTCCACTGTTTTTCTACATAAAGGTGCTTTTGAGAAAAAATGCCTTTTCACCACAATGTTTACTTTAGCTTTATGCTTGTTTTCTAAAGCTCTCACAGGAGAAACATATTCATCCTCATCTTTTCCTTCAGATCGATGTCTTCATTTCTTATCTGCTTCGAGTGGGTATTTGTAATACTTTCCTGCCTTCTATTCCTAAGTTATGTCTTAATAACGCCAATGTTATCTTAGTTACAAGTGCTTCATCCACCATCGCCACTAAATATATTTTGAAGGAATCTCTGCAGTCGTCCCAAATAATATTTGGTTCCCTGTGAGTTTGTGAAAATATGGGAGGTGGTAACATAGATTTTATAATGTGTTCAATTGCTCTGTTTCTATCTTCTGACTATAGTCAATAAAACTGCACAACAATTAAAACAATAAATTTAAAATAGGAACATTTGTCACGTTTGCCAAATACTAAAACAAACTAGCAAATTACACAGTTACACATGTAATGGCATGAATACAGAATCACATCAATTACTCTGTTTTTTTTCTACACGCAATACTTCTTTCTTTGGATCAACATGAGGAAACACAAATTCTGCTCCCTGAAATTGATAATTTTCTTTTCTCTCCTCCGCGTTTATGAGTAGCCGTGAAAGGCATACTTTTATGTTACAAAGTGGTAACGCAAAACACGATAAAGCAATGAATTGTCGCATATCAACATTGCAGCGGCTTACATGCAGGACACTTTATGCTTTTCCCATTTAAAGCTGAATAATGTTGTAGTTTTAACTGTTACCGCCTAACCGTTTCCAAGGACAAAGCACTGTATTCATTTACATTGTCACATGCCTCACTTTTCACCACTGCTTCTGAAGTTCCTGACAGGCATACTGATAACACTGTTGCTGCCCTCTTGATAATATAGTACATGATTGCAAATTCATTCAGGCAGACACAAACAAACATAGAGGTCGGCCCACCAATTCTACAGAGTTCAGAGTAGCCGAAGTTCCCCCCTTGTCTCAGTTGAAAGAAACTGCACTTCAAATAAATTCAGATGTAGGTATTCAATTTAGATGGTCAAATGGCGTCCCTTCCCTCCTTTCTCCAACGGCAGCTACCCTCCCAACCTCCCAATTCTGAATTCCATGGCTATATTCTGTTACATTGTGTAAAAACTGCCATACATCCTTCTCACTTCATTGTCTTGGTCTACACCGTCCAGCCGCAGGAATGCAGGTAATGCCCTTTTACTGTCTGGGAAGCTTTCCTCCTCCCCTCTTGTGCCATGTCACAACCAGGGGCATCCAAAATGGATACTACTTTGCTTTTGTAAGTAAACCCTTGAACTTTAGCGGTTAACATCACAAGACATCCAGTCCAGTATTTGCAGAATCTCCTTTATGATGCCTGCATTATTTACCCTGCATAATTTCCCACAATCATGAGGGTACTGCTGCCTTGAGCACACCCTATATTTCTCCAAATGTCCTTACATATGCAGCCAGCCTTTACTTTATGCTTCTAACCACTAAGCTGATCAGCTGTTCTTGCTGTAGCGGTGGTCTAGCGTTAGCCTTACTGGGAATAGAATGTGTACCTTATTCTTCTGCTTATCAAAAGTACCTAATATAGAACTGTTTGACGTGTAAGTAATATTATTTACTTTTTTTTGTTTTTGCATTCTCAGATTACATGCAATCTCAAAAAAGTCTCCTCTGTATTAGCACGAAATTGTCTTAAAATTTCAAATTATTGCCTGTCCTTTTCTTTCAAATGAGCCTACTCTCTTTGAGCACTGCTTACTCTCATACACACCTTATTGCCCTAATATTGATTATTGCGTTTCTGAAAATTGTCCACACCTCATTTCAGATATGACATCCTATCTTTATCAAAATTCATCCCCCTGCAACCTACCCAACTAATCCTCTATTGCTCATTGATTATACCATATTCCATGTGCATGAATGGACTTACCCTCTCTCCTATTAACCCCTTTCGTGCTTCCCTGGTACAGCGAACGGCCAACAGCCGCCGCAGCATCATAACACTCAGTTGGTGGGTATTCGATTGTAGTTCATAGAGACTGCCTAAGAATTCCCTTATACTGTATGACAGCCTTACAATTACGTAAGAAAATATTTCATGGGGTCCTGTCCATCGCCACGTAATGTACCAGTTCACAGCAGTAAACCACCCATTGCCAACTAAACAGGCATGGAGTAACTGAAGGGATCTGCCACATACCCTTGCCAACGGAAGACTTTAATGTAGTCCTCCACTACAGGTCCCAACAATTTCTCTCTCACACCTCTTCATTCATCACATTGCTAAGTGCTGCATACTATAACACAATGGTGGTCATCACACACAACATGGAAACACTTCCAAAATAGGATTAAAACAAAGACAACACGCTTCCAAGCACCCACTCTACATGTTGTATCATCCTACCCTGGTAGGAATGTTCTTTAGCGTCCCACATAGGGGTAGTAATCGCTATATAAATGTTGCAAAACAATACTGTACAATTCAGAGCCATTGCATACCTCAAAACATAACTCACATCAGGTTCAAGACCAAGTAACGTGCTTCACTTTTTTCTGGTGCCAGTGGGATCCAAGACTCACTTGCCATTCTTTGACATCTGTCATTAATTGTTTAAATTGTCTGCCATATTTATTACTCTATAGTTATTATTTTAGCAACAAAAATCATAGTATTTTCCAATGGTAGAAATTGTAATTGTGCGTCAGAAGACAATGAAAAGACAATGTTTTCATACATTTTACACCCCCTTGACACTTCCTATGACAGGGGCAATAGACAACGTTCGACTAGACAGAGCAATCCACTTGGTCATTTAAGTCGTTCACTGAGCTTTCTGAAGGGCAGTTAAGGTTGTGCATTAGCATAAACTGATCATCTGTTTTTTATGGAGTAGTGCCTTCAATGCAAAAGACCAAAGATAGATTATTTGCCCATCTTCCAACTCTCTGCCCTTTGCATGGAATCCTGAAATCCACTTTCAAACGAATTCATAGCATCATAAAGACTGTAGTTGGGTAAGGTGCCCATCAAACGTTGAACCTGCCATGTATCTCCTATGTATAAACACTTTTCCATCGCCCCTTTTCTGACGGGTTGTCGTTCTTTTCTCCTGAGCTTTTCACTGAGTTGCTTCATACCACTGAAGTCTTTTTGCCTGCCATTGAAGTTTGAGCATTCATGTTCAAATTGACAGTTTTATAAACCAAGCACATTCCACTAACCGTTGATCTATCTCCTTGTTGCCCAGAAACCCATGTCTTCTTGGTGGGATACCATGAATAGGGGAGTAGGTTGGAAACCTGCCAAACCTGCTGGCACCATGATGAGCTATGATTGGTCTTGGTGCAGCCATTCACTGGTTCCAACTCATTGGAGCCGCTCCGTGTAAACCTGACATTGATTTATCTTGACTTATCTTTCCAATGCGAGACCTAAACTTTCGATCAAAACTCATCAACACCATCCTTCCAAAGTAGGTGTTTGCCTCTCTTATTTCCTCCATATATCTAAAATCATTCCAAAGTAGGCCTTTTTAACAAATGTTGATGTCCATTGTCACTTTGGCTGTCCTGATGGACAATTGGATTAACGTCTTGCACTTGTCGTCATCTAACCAAAGCAAGCACAAGTTAGCTCTTCTTCAGGACAAGTTGGTGGGACTTGGCTATTGGAGGGCCTCATCCCCCAAATGCTTCAGTAGGAGAGTTGAATAAAGATGAGGATGCTTAGAGCAGGATTGAGTTTTATTTTTATTTATTTATTTATTTCAAAGTTTTATATAGCGCGAACTAGATCTTTGCAGATATCAGAGCGCTTTACAGAAAGAATGGGTAAGGGAAACAAGAGGGTGATTGATCAGACTTTTTGTTACAATGATCTTTGGCTTTTTCCTTAGTTGGTGCACCTGCCCCTCTTCTCCCCCCCCCCCCTCCCAATTCTTCGTCCGCTCCCCCTGTTTTTTTCACTCATGATTGGCATCAGACGTATTCCATCATGGTATAACCTGGCAAAAATAGTACCGAAGTGATATAATATTTTTCCTTACAAACACTCTATGCGTCTTCAATCTATGCTTTAATATACCCCATATACCAAGTGCAAATGAGCCACTGTTTTAACAAGTGGCAGTTAAAAAAATACACTGTTTAACAAACAAGAAAATAATCTTGGTAATTACCTCCATTCAATATTCATTCCTCTTCCATCACTTTTAGGGCACTGTTTGTTATTCTCATATCATCTGTATCATCAGTGGGTCCACTTTTTATTTTGTATCTGCAGCTGGTTACCATAACAACACGTGGCGCTAAGGGGAATTATAACACTAGTCTCCTCAATGCATTCCCGTTTTCCTACTCCTTTAGGGCAGGGCACCAGAGTGATCTTTTCAGAACCTAGATCGCAAAGCCATGCTTTTGACAGGTTGCATTGGTGCCATCCGCTGCATTGCTGGACCTTTTGTCAGTTAGCTTTTTTGGTGTAAACACCTCTGTCCCCTTTATGCCTAGGTTTCTGCTATCTGCATATGGATTTAAGTAACCCAGACTGTTGCCAGTAAACAGCAAGGAATGCCACAACTCAGCAGTCCATCTTAGATGCTCATACACTACCCTTTTATGCAATCCCCACAACGCCAACTGCTGTACAATGTGCTGGTAATGTACCTCGTTGCTTTCAATCATTGCAAATTGTAACTTAACCACCAGCTACCTCAGCTATGCAGCATCATATCTTATATTGTATTTACTAGTTTCACAGAACACTCAAACATCTCACAAAATACACCCGACATCCCGTATGTCAATATAGTCTAGCATATTATCGTCAGCTGCTACATTCCTCACACAAACACTAAGAAAGGGCACACAAACTTTCAACACAGCATTCTAAATAGAAATTCATGCATCCAATAGATTTCAGGCGTGCCATATAGTCGACTATGATGTAGCTTTACCAGCACTAACCACTAGGAAAAAACAAACTCAAACTTCCAACACCACATTAGGCAGAGCACCTTGCTTACATCTAAAACATTACAGATATGTCATGGACTGATAGCTTAATGAACGAAACATTGCCAATTACACAGTAATAGAACTTCAACCCAATATTCCTAAGGCAACATCATAAACGACATCAGAATCCACTCTGCAGAAGTAACACTAGAATCATGTCCACCTGTGCTTGGTTGGCCATAGGGCCTAGGCTTGGCCAATGCCTGCTAATCGCGACTGAAGGCTGTGAGGAGCTGGTGGTTGGCCACCCATGGGGCATCAGGCGCAGGGTGTTGCTGAAGGACAGTCCCTCTGGCCAACCTGTTTACTTAGAAGCGTCCGCTTACGAGAAACCTAGCCAGATAAGCAGCAGAGGAGTGTGTGTGTTTACAAAAAAAGCGCAATGAAAAAAAGTCCAGTGATGCAGCAGGTGGCAGTGACCATTCTACCACAAGCTTTGGGCCAAGCACACCATATTAGGTTTCATACCAGGCAGGTCTTACATCTGCATCAGGGGTTTTCGCCCAGCTGTTAATCTGGGCACTCTGACCTGTACCTCACAAGGATATTTTCTGTTGTAGGCACTCATAGGGCACTGCTCATCAAATTCAGGACAGTGTGGTGATTTTGTTTTTCCATAAGGAACCTTTAATCCTTTTCCACTGATATTACCTTTCCTAAAAGAGTTGGTAATGACAATAGTAGCTGTTGTGATGCTCCTTTCACATTTCTAAGAAAGCCAACATTAATTAATGTTACCCTATTTTCTGCCTGTTTTTCCCACTTTTATGGCTACTGAGGCTTTAACTTACGGGGGGCAGAGAAAGGGGGTGCCCAAAGGACATCAGCCTTTAACCCCAATAGCCAGTCTCTGACATATAAACGCCCATCTAATGAAGGGACGTTTTCATCCCCTGCTCACAAATACAGGTGCACAAGAAAGGTGGGATTAACAAATCAGGTCATTGGCTGATAACCTGTTGTGAAGGGCATCAGCATGGGAGTAGACAGATCAAGGCCTAAGTGTAATCTTGTTAAAATTCACGTTCCACTAGACACGCCTCCAACCTCAAAATAAGCATCTGCTATGAATAGAGCTATCATTTACGCAAGATTGAGCTTTTGAGTTTTAGTTTTTTTAAACATAAATAAAGGCATTGTCATTTACAATGCCAACACCTGAAACTCTCGCAAATGCGAGACCTGTTGCATTGCAAATGCTTGACCCTCCTGCTCTCCTGCAGTAAGAGACACCCATTAAAGAAAATAGAGCTTACAGACTAAAGAAGACGTACGGTGTAACAACCGAAGTAAAAGGGGGTGCCCTCATGGGAGATTACAAATGAAGACAAGGCGGTACTAAGGAGGGACTAACAAGCCTAATAACGAATCAGAAGCCAGCATTTACGAAGGACAATGATACAAGCCAATGACAAATATGGGCGGAAAGCCTCACCGTGCCCTGCCTGAGACTCTAAAACAGTTCACCTCAAGTCCTGCAACACACACGGGTGTTTTATCAGTAGAGTGGGTGTATTGGTGTTAGGTCAGAGGTAATAAACAAAATGGAGGATGCTGTGGTTTTGGTAGAGTGTAATGCACCCAATGGCAATACAGTGGGGTTGGTTTTGGGGTTGGGTGCTCATGGATGCTGATGCAGATCGTGGTAGAATGTACACCTTTTACCATGTGTTTGTGTTTATTTGCGGCATGGTGCATGAATTGAGGCACTTGGACTTTTGAGGAAGGAAAGGCTAAATAGCATCTTTACTGGCACATTTTACATCTCCCCCTTCTTTATGTATAGGTGGGCTCATGTCATCGTAACATGTGTCAGGGTCTAGACACTGAACACCTCACAGCAAGCCTGTACAGTATGCAGCCTGTAGCTACGACTCTCACACCTTCTGCAGGGTGTACATATGATAAAGATAATAAAACATTGTTTGCAATTTACTAAATATATCTTCTGTGGTGTGTAATATTTTCATGTGGATAGTGTGGTATCTGATTTCTTGTGGTGTCGTAGGTTAGTGTTTGGGAAGGGGGTGTTTCAATATCCGCAGCAATGGATAATCAGAATCACCTCTAACTGAAATTGTGCAGACATGCAATGGATTGCAAATGGTTCTTCTCTGCCTGCAGGCAGCCATCTGTGATGATGTTTTCAGTGGAATATCTCATGAGCGTTTGTGGGGTTGCATCACTGGAGTCTGATTTGGCATGAATATGTCACCAGTTACACTGGTGATTATGTAGCACCACTCCCCAAAATAGCACATTGTTGTCCCTTAAACGTTACATGCATACATTTTTCAAGTCAAATCTGGGATTCAACCCATACACTAACCCGCAGACTGAGAGCTGCGAGCAGGGACCGAACTGCATTTGTCAGCTTTGAAAACTTACAGAAGAACTTTCCTCCTTGAGTATTGAAACTCTTGTCTTTTGGATTCTGTCAATTTGGAATCAGTAATAATATACGCTGTATATGTGGAAATAGCCTTGAGAAAGCCCCGGCGCAACTCGCCAATAGGGGGCGAAACACGTGTCGGCTGTCCATGTCTCACTATAAAACAATAAAGATGTCTCACTGCAATCTGAAGTAGTTCTGGCCTTTGTATGACGATTTGAAAGAACAGATATTAATCCAAACAAGTACAATTTTGATCTCTCATGGAGTACACACTCTCCACTTTTCAAACCTGTCTTCCTTTATGAAGCTCAAGATGTCCAGAGCTTCGAGTGTGTCTCCAAAACCTACAAAAGTAGCTTATCAAAGCGTTGTTTAAACCTTGGAATCTTTGGACCTTTCTTGTCTTGCTGGTAACATTTTTCAGGTCAAGCCTGGGCAGTGCCGAGTACGGGCTTGAAGCCCTGTCCTCTCTATGCTCATATTTGTCATTGGTTTGGGTCATTGTCCTCCGTAAATGCTGGCTTCTAATTCGTTATTAGGCTTGTTATTCTATCTTTAGTACCGCCTTGTCTTCATTTGTAACGTCCCATGAAGACTGGCCTTTTTGCTTCTGTTGTTACATGGTATGTCTTGCTTAGTCTCTGAGCACTACTTTTTTCCCCTGAGTTTCTCCTATTACAGGCAGGACGTGCTTTCCTGCAACATTCAGCACTCCATGCGTGCTTTCACTTTACAAGCCTCCCGGGACAATGGCGTCTGCTTCTTTGAAATGAAATAGATCTCGCATTTACAAGAGTTTGAGCTATTGGCCTTGTAAATGGCAATGCCTTTTATTTATGTATTAATTATCGAAACAGATACATAAAAGGCATTGTCATTTACAATGCCAATCGCTTCAACTCTCGCAAATGGGAGACCTATTGCATTGCAAATGTTTGTTGTGAAGTGTAGTAAATCAGATGAACGGGTCTATTTTTGCTGTGCATGGTGCACGCCTGTTCTCCGCCTACATTATCCCTGATGGGACCATTTGTGTGCGTCTATAATAGACAGTCAGCACTTTAAGAGCCATCTTCTGAATGATTGGCTTAAAACAGTGGCTGGTAAGAGGCTATAGCGAGGATTATGGAGTACATGGCATTTTATGTTGCAGGAGTACTGCTGCCTGGAGCAGTAAGATGTGGGTGCAATGCATGGAACCTGCGATATTAAGGAATGCAGTAATGTCATAAACAACTTTTAATTCAGTAAACCACTGCTCTTCACGCCCTTTCAGTTCATCAAACATATATTGTTCTGCTTCTCGCATTGTTTCGCTTTTTAGTTTTTTACCACAGTAGTTCGAACTCTGCTCCCTCAATGTATTGAAATTTATGTTTTTTTTCCTTTCACTGTTTTGTTTATCAGCCATATACAATACAACTTGAAGATCCATAGTTACAGGAAAATAACCTTTTATTTTATCTTTTGAAACAATGCAGCTTATAAGTAATAAACAAGCACTTAACAATTGTTATGAATATTGAGCTGCTTTTCTGAGGGCTTCCCAGAAACCAAGGTTGGCTGATTGAGATAGTAAAGGTGTGAAGGAAATCTGCCTAACAAGTCAATTTACAACAAACCTACAGAATTCACTAGGTTTACTCCAAAAGCCAACATTTGTCTCAGAGGCGCCATTAATGTTAGTGTTGTGCCATAGAGAAAGTCTTTAGAGTTGTTCTAAGCATTTGCTCAAGAAATGAGCAACGTCACTTTCTACATTTACTTCTCGAGTTATGTTTTCTTCCTGTCCCAAGCCTTTGCCCTACCAGCGTACTGCGAAAACGTGAAATCTCAAATCCTTGGAAAAGTAGGAGGGAAATCAAGCTGCCACACTCTTTAGCCTTCTACAACAATATTTATAGTTGGCCCATTTGACTACAGTTGCATGTTTGACTCACTGCCCTGGAAACAGGAGAAGGAGAAAGACACATGGGGAACCAGTTGTGCTGCAACAAATCTTCCGTTCACAGTTCGGTCCACGGGGTTCCTAAATGTCAGCCTCTATAATTAAAGAAGCCAGTTCATAAGTTACCATGTTGTGACAACTTTATTCTTCTCAAGGGACAGGCAGATATTTAGGAGACGAGTTTGTTCCTTTCTAGTCTTGAAGGCTAAGCAACACAGCCAACTTATTGCATCTAAAGCTCAGCCTGACAGGATTCTGGATGTGTTTCATGGATTTAAGACATGCAACTCGATAAGAACCAGTGCTTACGACGATCCACAGAAGATATAAAACAGAAGAGGCTCCTATATTGTGTATAAAAACGTAGGGACCGCCTTTGGCTTCCCCTGGTTCTCTTCTCTACATATCTGTTCGTGTGCTGCCAAATTACCAGCTCTTTTGGAATGCTACTATCTGGGTGGAAACAAAAGAGGATCCTCTCATCTGTTTCTGCTCTTTGATTGGTGGGAATCATTACTAGACTTGCCAGCCGGGCAAGGGAGCAATCCCCCAGGAGGCTGGTTTTGACACTTTAAGGCCGGTTTTGGCATCCAGGAGTGGTGGTGCAGGTTACACAATCCTGGCGGCAACTTGAAAGAGTTAGTCTGGTTCTAGCGCACATTAGCAGGTCTTACAATGGGTCTGTATTCATCCTTTTTGCCAGCGCTGTTTTAAGTTCCCAGTCCGGCCCTAGTGGGAGTTGCATTTCAGACCCCTTTATAGCCTGTTGAACACCCATTACCTTATTACTCCTTCTGCTAGATAAAGGATTGGGTGCATAGGAGGGCCAGTATGAGCTGTTCAAACCAGTCCAGTTTGATGGTACCTCTTACCCAGAGCTTCTCTCAAAACTGTTAAATATTATAAATACTCCTGCCGAGCAATCAGAATCATGAGCGATATTTATAAACAACGAATGTAATATTTTTCAAAATTCATAAAGCAAGTATGAAAGCAAAAGTCCAAATTCTCATCCAATAAGTTTTTCAGACTCCCGGGTCTTGTAATGCATTGATCCGTATTTTAATTTCAATTCTCAAAGTTCAATCCAAGTTCAGATTCAAAGATCCAGAGTTCAAGTCAAAATTCAATCCAAGGTTCTAGGTACAATGTTCAAGACAAAATCAAACTTCCAAAGAAAAACAATCACTGCAGCCAACACGTGTTTCGTTGGGCATTAATCTCATGCCACATAACTTCCTCAGGGCTGCAAGCCAAAATAATAGAACAATAGTGAATATACTAACAATAATCAAACTAAGAAGGTACTTTTAATAGAATCACCACCTAAGTGAGAGGAAAACATAGTACCCTTAATCAAGTGACAAATTAAAAATACAATTTTGTGAAAGTCCCGGTGTCAGGTGTATAAGAACAACAAAACATTCCGAAATATTGCCAAATTCAGAAAATATAGTAATGAATTACCTAATTCACAATAATGTTTCCATCATTTTCAAACTCCTTCCCGGAGATGTAAAAATATGAATTAACAATTTCTGGAAAGATATAAGGAGGCTCTTAGTTCTGTCACCACAGTCCATCACAAGAATTCTCACTATAACGCAGACACTGCTTGTACTCATATGTCTCATTAGCAGTAATTGAAAAACGCCAGCCCTTGTCATGACACATCCTAATGTTTAAAACACATCCGTTGTTCGGTGGAAAATCTCCAAACTAAACGTGACAGTGAATAATATTTATTGTCTCCTATAGGACAGACTATATTACCTTTTCTTTCTATTCTTCGTTCCCCACGTTTATTATAACATCAATCGGTTCCGTGTTTTGCAGGGACTATAATAAAGAGCCATATGGTTAGACTCTTACTTGTAAGTAGCGTTAAAAACAAATTTCACTCAATAACAGATTCCCCTTACCTATATCTCAGCAAGGGGGTTTGTTGCAATTCGCTTCCGCTTCGCTTTTGCTTTCATACTTGCTTTATGAATTTTGAAAAATATTACATTTGTTGTTTATAAATATCGCTCATGATTCTGATTGCTCGGCAGGAGTATTTATAAGCTTTATATCTTGGACGTGTTCAGGATAATTAAGGGGGTTAGGTAACCTCCCTTTCCAGCCTAGCAGCAATAAACTTAGATACACTAGAACTCTACTCTATAGCCATACTCTTAGCTGTGCGCCCTATTTCCATGTTACCTAACCAGTCTGTTCTCTCAAAACTGTGATGGGTGATCAGGAGGAAGGGAAAAAAGTGGAGACTAGAGTCGACAATGTTTGAACAATCAACAGAATATGCTATAATACATTAAGAAAGAAAGGAGGAATACAAAATTATAGTAAACCTATTATGCAGTAAAAAAGTACATGGCACTTGAATGTTCAAACCTTTCACAATTATATTTTGGATCTACATGTCACTGACTAATCCATGGGCGTCTCATTGGATGAGTAGGTTTTCAGATAATAGCTTATGCCGTGCTCCAGTTGCAAAGCTAACACAATAAGATGATAGATGGGATGATGAAACTTTTCAAGCACTCACTCCCCAGTCAAGAGATCTGGGTTAAATCTATCGTTCTTTTGCTCACTTTGCCATCCCAGTTTGGATCCAGCCATATCCAAATCAGTCATGATCCTGCTCCTCGTGGGAACAGTCCAGCCCAAACTGCTAGGCCAGGTCTTCCCTGGACTGTAAACAAGCATCCTGGGACCGGTTTTGAGGTATCACCCCTTATCAGCCAGGCTAGCTTGAAACCAGTGGCAATGCGAGCAAGGGATTCTTTTCTGGGCATACCCTTGGCCACTTTGGACGAACATCACTCACCCCCACTCAAGAGATCTGGGTTGAATCCATTGTTCCTTTGCTGAATATGCAACCCCAGTTTGGACACAGGATGCTTGCTTCCAGTCCAGGGAGGGCCTGGCAGCTCGGGTTGGACCATTCCGATGGGGTTGAGGCAGATTTGCATATGGCTAGGTCCAAAATGGAGTGGGTGGCGAGCAAAAAACAATGGATTTAACCCAGATCTGTGACTGTAGGTGAATGTTTGATTATTTCAGCAATCCTTCCATAATCTGTTCTTCTTGCATTTGTCACTCTAAATGGGAAGGGTATGCCCAGACGTGTGTCCCGTACTCATTCTGCCACTGGATTCAAGCTATCTTGGCTGATGAGGGGTGATACCCTGAAACTGGACCCAGGATGCTTGTTTCCAGTACAGGGAGGACCTGGCCTGGCAGTTCGGGCTGGGCTGTTCCTATGGAAAACAGGGTCGAAGCTGATTTGCATATGGTTGGGTCCAAACTGGAATTGTGTGGTGAGAAAAAAAAATGGTTTTCACCCAGCCCGGTGACTGGAGCTGAATGTTTGATTTGATCAGCATTCCGACCATCATCTGTTCTTTTTGCACTCGTTGCAAAGCTGTCATTACAGAGAACTGAGGGGTGGTCTTCAGTTAGTTGGGAAGTGGTTGAACTTGGTACAGCTCCTCATAACGTTTTCGTAGTATATTTGCTTGTAAAAATTGTGTTTGTGCCTAGGATTGACCCAAGTTTGTGCTCTGGAATAAGTGACCTGGAAGTATGGAGGTAGAAAACGTATAATGCACTTTCTGTGCGCTTCTTTCTATTTGCCTGCGTCTCTATGGTAGAATCTGGTCCATAATATGCAGCCGTATTTTTACAGAATCCCTTGGAATGCCTATTACGAAACTTCTTAGCCTGATTAGCCACAAAGTTGTCCTCGTTTTTATGGCGTCAAAAGAGTGTGGCCCCCGAAAATAGTTGCATCACCTTAGAGAGGCATTTTTTCCTAGAGATTTTGTAATACTCAATGTTTTGGTGGGTTGCGTATGGTGGTTCCTTATGTTGTGTTTTTCAGAAGCACAATGATTCATAAATATTCCACAGCACCTATCATTTTTATGCTTCGCATGATTTCACCTACAGGCAACCTGCATACTGTCTGCAGTGAAATGACAGTATCACAGCATCAGACAGTGAGTATGCAGCACCAATGTGCGTGGTACACCCTGGGCTAACGCAATCCACGGACAAAATACTGACTTGCTTCATTTGTGTAAATTTAGCAAATGAATGCGAGAGGCTACTCCTGTATCACTGCTATCCGTATGAATAATCCTAGAGTGTCAAATGGTGTGTTGACCTAATTCCACGTCTATCACAGCAGGTCTGCAGGTGGAGTAATATAACCGAAGTAGTGTGTGAGACAATGGGTGCCTTTTGTTGCTCAACCATCATGATAGAAACTGCAGGAGGATGCAGTGGGGCAAGATGGAAAGCATCTTAAACGTTCCTCCTAAGGATAAACAAATGATGAGTGAAGCTATCTTAGAAGAAAAATACTTACAGCAAAGAATACTTTAAAGGCTGCTACTGAACCAACTGACCCAGGATTTAGTCAGGCTGTATTGTAATGAACTTGCAGTTAAATAGTGCTTCATATTCCTGACAAGGGGCCATATGTATGAACACATTTTCCCATAGACACAGAATGGGTAAAACCCTTTGATACATCTGACCCAAGGTGATGACGTGCATTTTCAGACGGGTAGCACTTTATTCCCTTGGAGTGCCTCGGATGGATGACTGTGTGCCTGTCATTTGGCCTCCATGGGTAAAGTTTTAATAGTGTGCCAGGGGACGGGGGTTGTAATCATATTGTGTTTTGTTGCTGTGCCTTAGTATTCATTGAAGCAAAATTGGAGGAGAGATATGACTTTAAAACGTTATGGATTAGAGTACTGAATGGCTATAAAGTGTATTAGTTCAGTCTAGGCTCTGTGGGAAGATTTTGGGTGTTGAACATATTTAGTCCAGACTGCTCAAATCTTGTACAAGTGTGCAGCTCTCTATACTCATAAGTATAGGAGTAAATTGTGAGAAAAGACGCAGTCCTGCTGCATGCGGATCTCTACCATCTTTAGCATAACCTGCCTTACAAAGTCGAAATCACAGGTGCTCAGCCAATGGTGTCGGGTGCTACCTTTGCTTGGTGCAATATTCTCTTATATGCTCTATAGTACACAGAGGACCAGCACAGAAGCAACCCATAGGAATGGCAATATACAACCAGTCAATAGAATACTTGCCGTAAAGGGTTCACCCAGGAATGATAAGGAGTAACTACACATAGTATTTGCGAAGGACATCGTCCTTTAGAAAGGAAATCGAGTGCTCACATGCCAGATGGTGAAAAGAAAAATCTGATGTTCCATTTGATGCAGAACTTTTTCAAGTGGTGTCTACCAAGGGATACATGGTGACTGCCCAGCGGACTAGGAAGCCTATTACCAGAGACTCTTATCACTTTCAGCGTTTAACTCATCATTAGCTCAGAATGCAATGAAGACTGATTTAGAATTTTGAGTTCACAGTTACCCCCAGACAAATCAAGATGTGTAATACTAAACTCTGCGTGTGGCATAGTCATTGGCAGGTACCCAGGCTGGAGAGGACGGAACATCTGATTCAACACTTAGGGCCCGATGTAGGTAGGGCTTTACCGATCGGTATTGGCCGAAAATACCGATTTTTGGCCCTTACCGATCGGTAAACAGCCATCGAGATGTAGGGAACCAAAAACAGAACGAATCGGATAGAAAACCGATTCGGAATGAGTACCGAATGGGAAAGAATCCGATACGTACATACCGAAAATCGGATATGTAACGAATCGGAAAAACACCGATTCGGTTACAAAGACCGAATCGGTCCTTGTACCGATTCGTTAGTGACACCGAATCGGAAAATCACCGAATCGGTCCTTGTACCGATTCGTTAGTGACACCGAATCGGAAAATCACCGATTCGGTCCTTGTACCGATTCGTTAGTGACACCGATTCGGAAAATCACCGATTCGGTCCAAGAACCGAATCGTTAGTGACACCGAATCGGAAAATCACCGATTCGGTCCATGTACCGAATCGGAAAAAATACCGATTCGGACATGAGCCGAATCGGAAAACATGCCGATTCGTATGAATCTCCGATCGGGAAATTCCCCGATTCCGACAGTTGGGGAGATGTAGGGAGGCACAGAAACACCGAAATTGGCTCAAAATCGGTAGAATTCACTCGGTATTTACCATGGATTGCAATCAGGTGGTAACCAACTCCAACCCATATAAACAGTCCCAAAATGCATTGCAACTTGCAGGATGGCAGCTTTCTATGTCATTGCGAGGCGGCTACGGCTACAGCAGGAAGGACAGAGGGAATGGCTAAGAAATGAACAGGTCTACAGACAGAGGATAACCCTGTTCATGCTCACTGAGGCTGAGATCCTACAGAGATACAGGCTGGACTCTGACACCATACTTGAGCTCATCAGGGACCTTAAGCCATACTTGGACCACCACACCCCAAGGGCACACGCCATCCCTGCGCACGTCCAGGTGCTATGCAGCCTACACCTGGTAGCGTCTGGCAGCTATCAAAGTGGAGTAGCAGCAGCAGGAGGGGTGAGCCAGAGCAGCCTGTCAAGGTTCTTCCACATATTCCTTGACGCCATGATAGACAGGATGGACCAATACATCTCATTCCCTGCAACCCACGCAGAACTGCTACAAACCAAAGCGGACTTCTACCAGATGGCACAATTTCCCCAAATCATCGGTTGCATAGATGGCACGCATATTCCGATTTGCCCACCAGCGGACACCGAATACATATACCGCAATCGGAAATCTACACACACCATCAACGTGCAGGTGATCTGCAATGCCAAGTGCACCATCACAGACCTGGTAGCAAAATTTCCAGGAAGTACCCATGACTCCTATATATTCCAACAGAGCGGCATATATGCACGGCTGATGGCTGGCGATTTTGGAGAAGGATACCTCCTAGGTGAGCCACATCATCAGACCCCCATAACACATAGTAGGTAGGTGTAATACATGTATGCATGTGTCTAATGTGACCCCTTTCTCTTCCAGGCGACAGTGCATATGCCCTCCGCTCATTCATACTCACCCCCTACCTCAACCCCTCCACACCCAGCCAAAGGAGGTATAACCGGGCACACATACGCACCAGGAATGTTGTTGAACGGACCTTTGTTATAAAAAGACAGTGGAACTTAGCTTATTCATCATATACACAATATATAGTATAGAAACTCAATGGAAACTATACAAATCAGGTTGTCCTGACCCAGCCGGGGCAGGAGTTTTATTACCAAAAGAAACAATGTCAAATACAAAATACAATTTTTAAGACACAAGCCTGTGCCTGTACTGACAAAACAGGAGAAAAATAGATATAGGGTGAAGAAAAGGGTGATTTTCAGGCAAGAAAAGAGAGCAAAGGCAGGGCACTGCATAAAATGCAAAGGTTAATAGCAGTGTCGCCTGGAGTGGAATGTACACAAGATTTAACAATATTTCAAGTGTCAACCCACTCTTGGGTGTCGACGTTTCGATCCCTAAATGCTCTAGTAGATGCACGGGATCATCATCAGGACTTATTTAAACAGCAAAACATGCCTGAATTAGCAAAGCCATAAGGTTGCGCTCACACATGGGATTCAGTGGAGTTAAATGGTTGTTTCAATATTGTTAAAACCTTCAAACATCATTCTGTGGGAGGCTGCACTTTTAAGTTATGTGCTCGCGTCGGATTTGATTTGTAAACAAACATCAATGGTTCCGTATTTTGTTACAGTATTTGGGCTCCTTTCTGGGGATTAAAGAGGAGACTCGGCTTACTGCAAAATTTGCGAAGTGGAGGAAAAACTATGAGTTAATCTAGGGCCGACGCACGTTACTTACGAAGTTAACGTTTCCAGGCTTGCTTCGCCCTGGGCTTCAACTATGTGGATACAGGACGTTGGTCAAAATAAGCCAGCGCCTCTCCCAGGGGTGCTCGGACGATGCCGGATATAGCTGTATCCGGCATCGTCCGAGCACCCCTGGGAGAGGCGCTGGCTTATTTTGACCAACGTCCTGTATCCACATAGTTGAAGCCCAGGGCGAAGCAAGCCTGGAAACGTTAACTTCGTAAGTAACGTGCGTCGGCCCTAGATTAACTCATAGTTTTTCCTCCACTTCGCAAATTTTGCAGTAAGCCGAGTCTCCTCTTTAATCCCCAGAAAGGAGCCCAAATACTGTAACAAAATACGGAACCATTGATGTTTGTTTACAAATCAAATCCGACGCGAGCACATAACTTAAAAGTGCAGCCTCCCACAGAATGATGTTTGAAGGTTTTAACAATATTGAAACAACCATTTAACTCCACTGAATCCCATGTGTGAGCGCAACCTTATGGCTTTGCTAATTCAGGCATGTTTTGCTATTTAAATAAGTCCTGATGATGATCCTGTGCATCTACTAGAGCATTTAGGGATCGAAACGTCGACACCCAAGAGTGGGTTGACACTTGAAATATTGTTAAATCTTGTGTACATTCCACTCCAGGCGACACTGCTATTAACCTTTGCATTTTATGCAGTGCCCTGCCTTTGCTCTCTTTTCTTGCCTGAAAATCACCCTTTTCTTCACCCTATATCTATTTTTCTCCTGTTTTGTCAGTACAGGCACAGGCTTGTGTCTTAAAAATTGTATTTTGTATTTGACATTGTTTCTTTTGGTAATAAAACTCCTGCCCCGGCTGGGTCAGGACAACCTGATTTGTATAGTTTCCATTGAGTTTCTATACTATATATTGTGTATATGATGAATAAGCTAAGTTCCACTGTCTTTTTATAACAAAGTTATACCCATGGCCCTTAGCTATCCACTGGGTTCCCCTTGTCTCAAAGAAAGGTTGAACGGACCTTTGGCATCTGGAAAAGTAGATTCAGATGCCTGCACAAGAGTGGAGGTGCAAGGCAGTATACCCCCATCACCTGCTGCAAGATCATAGCTGTATGTACAATGTTACACAACCTTGCGGTCAAGAAGGGCACTGAGGTGGAGTTGTCTGACTACGAGGACTATGACGACGACGAAGCTGTGCCACTGACACAGCCAGCTGGGGTGTGTACGCCAAGTGATGGCAGATACAGACGTGAGGAGATCACTGAGAACTATTTCTGACTGAGTACAGATGCAAAGACAGCTAAATGTTGCTTGGAAAATAAAATTTTTAATAGTGATGCACCACAGTTACAGCACTGATGTGCATCAAAAAATGGAGTCTGTCAAATCAAATAAAGTCCAGGGTACTGGTTTGCTCATCCCCCCTTGTCAGGCTATTTTTTGGCCCGCTTGGCAGACCCACTGGGGTGTCCCTCGGCCCCCTCCGAATGGCCAGCAGCATCAGCGGATCGCCTGGTGCTCCTCCGCGGTTCAGATGCAGCGCTGGCCGGGCTGCTGCGGCTGCTGCTGTCTCCAGCATCACCCAGGTCCAGGGCAGGATTGGAGGCGGCGTTTGATATTAACATGGCCTCCATGGCCGTGGTGATCCTGGCCATCCCCCTGGTGAGCTCAGCCGTATGCTGACTGAGCACAGATTCCTGATTTGAGCTTCGATGGCACAGCTGTGCGGTCGCCGCTGCAAGGCGGGCCATGGCCCGGTTGAGCACCCGGGCATCCCTCCTGCGCGCAACCTCATGCTCCTCCTGCCTGGCAGATGAGTGGGTGATGGCAGTGGTCAGCCTGCCCAACCCTGCTGCCACCTCCTTGTTGCTGTCCACAACAGCCTGGAAACCCTTCACCAACTCCCCCATCTGCATGTTGTGCTGCAGGAGCTGGCGTTGGCAGGCCATGGTGGATCTGGCCTGTTGGCGCTGGATTTTTACCATTTGTCCCTCCAGGCCCAGGAACACACTGCCCTCCCGTGCTGGTGCAGCAGTGGTGGTGGTGGTGGCACGGCGTTGGGCACTGCTGCTTCCGGCCTGCTGACGGGGCTGGGGTGCCACTGGTGGGGGTGTGGTGCTGGCAGGTCCCTGAGCCCCTGCTCCCAGGACTGGTTGGACAGGTGGCAAGGCCACGATTGTGGCAGGAGCTGGTGTAGGCGGAATGATCTGCCTTGTAGGGGAGTTTTCGGGTGAAAATTGCAAGGGGGGTGTGCTGGACAGTACTGGGGAGTGCACTGGTTGGAAATCAATCACCAGGACTCCCTCCATTCCAAGCCCTGGGGTGTCTCCTTCCTCATCCTCATCCTCCTCCTCCTGGCCAGCCTGGCTGGTGCTCGGCCCTGCGACTGCAGTGTTTGACGTCGATGCTCCCTCTGCTGTCACAGTGGTGCCGCCTGATGGTGCCCCTAGGTACAAAGAAGCATTTGTAAACTGAGTGCCGATGTATTACAGTCAGTACAATTATGGCATTCCACATGTCCTTGCATCTCCTCACACCGTGTCACACTGTTTCCTGTCTTGTGATTCTGCACTGACATATTTGGCTAACTTCTGCTGACTACATGTACCATGATGCTTGTCTCTTGTATGTTGGTGACAGTACAGTGCTGGTGTTTGCCTATGCATTGTGTCTAATGGGGAGGTGTCTGGTAGGGTGTGTCATGATGCGCATGCTTCTTACCTGTAGCTGTGGCTCTCGCAGTGCTGTCCAGGGTCCCGATTCCTACAATGCTCTCCCTCTCGATGGTGCTGGAGACAATTTCCTCCAGCTCGGTGAGGGGTGGCGCCTGGTTCTTGCCTCCTCCGGTGTGTCCAGCCTGCCTTTGAAGGTCAGCCAGCTTCCTCTTCGTGAGGCTGCGGAGGTCGTAAAACCTTTTCTTCAGTTCCTCAATGGACCTGGGGGTGACACCAGCAGCATTGACCTTCTGGGCGATGTCGGCCCACAATCTCCTCTTGGTGCTGTCTGGCACGTTGAGGGACAGCTTGCCAAAGAGCTGGCGGTGCACCCTCACCACCTCCTCAACCAGCACCTGAAGTTCGGTGGTGGTGAACTTGGGCTTCCTCTTTTGGGAGGACTTCTGGCTTCCTGCCTGATCTGCCATTTTCTCCTGCTCAGTTTGCAACCTCCTTCTCCCACTGCTGCTAACTGTGTGTGTTGGGCTCAGGCAGGCTTTCCAGAAACTTCTAGAAACTTCTTAATTGGCTGCACCTGCCAGGGTTGCCACTCCCTGTTTGGGTGGGGGAGGGGGAGCCACCTCATTGGCTGAATCGCCTATTGCCGAATCGGCTTTTACCGATTCGGTAATATCCGAATCGGTAAAATCCGATTCGGTATTATCCGATTCGGTAAAAGCCGAATCGGTTCATGCAATGCATTCCTATGGGCTTTTTCGCCATGGGTCTATGATTGCCGATTCGGTTTTTACCGAATCGGCTTTTACCGAATCGGTATTCGCCGAATCGGAAATATCCGACTCGGTGGTAGCCGATTCGGTGATTTCCGATTCGTTGTTGGCCGATTCGGTAATTTCCGATTCGGACCGAGCTGAATCGGAACGTACCGAATCTCATTACCGATGCCGACCGAATCGGTATTCATTCGGTATTTTTTTCCTACATCTCGTTTTCCGATTTCAGAATACCGATTCGGCCCGCCTCGGTATTTTGAAATCGGAAAATCGCGTTTACCTACATCGGGCCCTTAGTAACCTGTAGGTATATGCATTTTACAACCATCCACAATATATGCTCTGAAAGGTCCATCCATGAGTGGAAAAGGACCAACCAATAGCAATGGACATTTTACAATTAGCTGTGATGTGTGATTTGAAGAGTCTATCCAGGATCGACAGGGGGCAATCCATATTAATTAGCATTACGACAAACCATAATACATACTCCAATTGCCCCACCTAGGGAGCAGGCCTTAGATGCAACAAGCCCTTATGGATTCCTTATGAGTTCACTCAAACGTAGGTTGGTGCAACTCACAGGAGTTGTTGATAGTAGGGAGACAGAAGAGGAGGTGATCACTGGAGGCAGGCAGGTTTGGGGAGGGAACCGGACAGCAATGTGAGAAGACAGAGAATCAGAATGTGTTTGTGGGAGGGATGAGCTGATAAGGACAGAATGACAGTGACATTGACCCCGAAAGAAAAGTCATACTAATGATGAAACACTCTTTGCAGAGGATAAGACACTAAAAGGTTCAGTGGGCCCGCGCAGCATCCCAGAGGGTGAAGGCTCGGGCACAAAGCACACAAAAGTCACTACAATATATTGGGCGGATCCAAGATCACACAGTGTTAAAGAATAATAAGACACACAGCGTGCTTTAAAGACCAAACAGCAAACATTGTGAATTCAAAGATTAAAGCATATTACCACCACGTGTTTTAAAACACCATTTTTTTCGCATTCTGAAAAGAAATCTAGGACCACCCAGCCTGAAATTGATTGGGGGGCGGTTCCATAATTTAGGACCAAATACTGACAATCTTCACCCCATTTCCTTCCGCAATTTCCACTTCATTTGGGGCAAAACTAAGAGGGATACATTGACGGACCCTTGTTTTCGCTGTGAACAGAACGAAAGAAGCTTAATGGTGAGGTAGGCAGGATATAAATTACGCAACCCTGAAATACTATAGTTAAAATGTCAAAGCTAAAACTTGCATTATTCCGAGGCCACTGTAACGATTCCCTAAAATTAGATGCACTATGACATTTCTAATCTGAATTGACTGGCTGCATTTTGAACATATTGTGGTTGTTGGTGGTTTTGGAGTGTGGAAGAAGTGAGCACGGGTTTAGTGCCTAGTGGAAAAACTAATGTTTTTAATATCGATCATAATCACTAAGCTGTGAAACCCACCTGGTGCACGCCTTTCTGTGGGGTAGATTTCAAGCTCTTTTTCCCATTAGGAGTGCACCTTCTTTGTCTTTGTTGACCCTTTTACGGTCTGGTTAAAGCCATCCTCATCCTTCTGCCAGAGCGCATGTCAACACAACGGATATCAACAGAACAACAATATGACAAGAGGGGCATTGGGTCAGACCTTTAGAGCCATGGTCTTGTTTGGGAAAGCTCCCTTCATCCCCTGCATGCTTACATTTCTCTCGTTTACATTTTGCCTCGGTCATTTGCGTGCAAAGTAGTCAGGCATCACTCACCCCTTGGCAGGACAAAATACTCTGCACAGGTGCAGCTGCTGACACCTACCTTTGATGGTAGACTGAAGTGTTTGATTCACTCCACCAAAGATGTCTGCCATAATGGTTGTGCTACTTTACTGCTTCCAAAAGAATGGAAGGGTGCTTCCGCCATCCTCCTTGAGCATCTGTAAGCCTATTCCCTACTTCTGTCAGACAGACCCTCTGCCCATGAGCTCCAAGCACCGTCTAAAGTGAGACTGGCCACTCCTAACCACACAGAGGGACTGCTGAAATGACTTTGCCTTTTTTTGGAAAGGGCCAGTGGCATTCTTTTCCCAGAACTAGCTTGCTCCTATTAGGGCCGGACTGGGAACCACAACCGGCCCTGGCAAAGAGCTCGGCCGGCCCCACCTCCCCACTCGGGGTGGGGGGGGTGGAGGAGCCCCCAAGCTCTTTGTCGTGGCCAGTTTTCTGCCGATTTTGGTACAGGGACGATTTTGCACCAAAAACGGCCCCCGGGGGTCCAAAACCAGCCCCCACCCGTGCGGCGCACCGGGGGATTGCCCGGTGCCCACTATATCCAGTCCGGGCCTGGCACCAATTCAGTCTTCACAGACCATGACCCACTTAGTCCACCAGCCTCCCTCCCCTGCCACCACTATCATCTTTATGCCATAGCAGCACCACCCTACTTTTTTTTGCAGGATCCATGGTAAGGTACCCTGCATGTGTTGGGGTCATGTACCTGCAGAAAAATGAGAATGGGAAAGCCAATGAAGAGGAAACATTAGGTACTTGGAAAACATGTTGCTGCTGGTACAACCAGGAGTGAGGTACTCCAAGCTTGGGATTCAAGCAGAAGACCTGGCCCGTGCTCCTTCTCCATCAAGTTGCCCTGTCAACCCAGCCATTGCCTGCCTGTACCCTGGTCTTCGGCTTGCCCACCCCAAGGACTCTCGGCCACACCAGCGCTCATGTTTCTCAGGGGAGTAGCAGTCATTATGAACAATCAAGGCTAGTAGCAGAAACTGGCCCACAGGCTTCCATATCACGTAAATACCAACATCACTCATGGCAAGCTCCAGCAATATATTTTTGCTAATTTATGGAAACAATGAAAGCGTTGGTTTGTATGTACCCTGTGTGCTTTGACTCGTTTTCCTGAACATCAGCAATTCCCAGAGTGGGATCTCTTTTTAAAAGATTAGTATAACATTTTTAAGTTGCATATGCTGAACAATCACCTGCCTGGCATTTGCTGCGTTACCTGTGTATGTTTATTTACTAAGCAAAACCAAAGGGGATGATGGACGGAGTGTTGAAAATTGCAAGCACTCACCCCCAATCAACTGATCTGGGTTTACTCCGTCATCATTCTTTAGCTCTCTCCGCCACCCCAGTTCAGACATGGCCATATGCAAATCAGTCTGACCCTGTGCCTCATGGGAACAGTCCAGCCCGAACTTCCAAGCCATGTCTTCCCTGGCCTGGAAACAAGCATCCTGGGACCGGTTTCTGGCTAATCAGCCATCATCAGCCAGGCTAGCTTGAATTCAGTGGCAAAATGAGCAAGGGCTCCACGTCTGGGCATACCCTGCCAACTTAGGGCGAACAAAGCAAAACCAAAGGGGATGATGGAGAGAGTGTTGAACATTGCAAGCACTCACCCCAAGTCAACTGATCTGGGTTTAATCCATGACCATTCTTTAGCTCACTCCGCCACCCCAGTTCAAACATGGCCATATGCGAATCAGTCTGACCCTGTGCCATCATTCTATTTGGTTTTGATATGTTTATTAACACCTTGAATGCTACAGCAGTTCATCCCGGATGCTGACCTCCCTTGAATCCCATTGTTCATGACAAACTCATCTCGTCATGACCACACGAGCAGTGTACTGCATGACGAGCTGAGCTCGTCATGAGCATGGAAGGGGCTAACTACCTTTTTGCTTAAACGTGTAACCAGCGCAGAATTTCTTGAGATCATTTTGGATATCACATGCAACACGTCATCAACCATATTATGTAGGCATATCATTGAGGCTCACCTTGCTAGTTAGAAAATTAAACAGAAATCTTTAAGGGATAACAGAAAGTGCTACTAGGCAAGACACAGGCGCTGACTCACAAACACCCAAGCAACCCTGTTGCAAACAAATGTTGGCCTTGTTGACACAGAAGGTCTTTTAAACCATGCACAGGGTAAGATATTCGGTTTACCTTTAAACATGGTTAATGAGTTTATGTAAATGTGTGTGTTGTATTATGAATGGGTAAGTGGGTTACTGTCAGAATGAGTTAATGAATAACTTCGACAAAACTTCTTTGCATTTTCGTGTACACCAAATTATTGGAATTATCTATTTCAAGAAATATGCCTCATACAGGAAGTACTTGGATCCCTCACATATCCTTGCTTTGCCAATAGAGTGTGTCCATTACAGTGAAGCAGCCATTCGGTGTAATGTTTGGGTATTCGTAGAACTGTTATTCCCTGTCTAGTCATTCTTCTATTTCTATTAACATGGCTGGAAGTGGTGTTCTGGATTGTGCCGTGATGCAGGGATGCATAGGGTCTGCCTAGGGTGACCAGAATTTTAAAGCCAAAAACTGGGACATTTCACAAAAGTAGAAGAAGGACTACCATTTTACTTCAAGCGATGAGAGCACTCCTTTACAGAACAGGCAGTAAGAACATACATAAAAGACACCTGGGCACCACCCTAGGTCTGCCGATAATATATTTCCTCTTTCCTTGTCTTTGCCATTCAATCCCCTTGTGTTTAGCTCCTGTCCCTATCTCTCGCATCTCCTTGATGGTGTCCCATTAATCCCTCTCAGTCCCATTTTGGTCCCTTTCTCCCATGATGCTCGCTCGTTGCCCATTTCGTTGTCCACTCCATGTGGTCGTTTTTCTGCAGCTTCCTCTATGGACCTTTGTCTCGTTCAACCCCTTTAACCACTCTCTATCCCAACCAGCACCACCAATCCCGTGGTGCGCAGGACGGGCCAATATATTTAAGAGCTAAATAGATGGGGACAGGGGAAGGCGTATCATAAGTATACATGCATACACATTCTCGGACCTTGCACGAGGGGCCACTTCCAGCATATTTGTCTTCACCGTCATGCTGCTGCTTCTATCAGCAGTGATTTGCCTCACTTCTAGTTTGGCCCTGGTTTTAAATGTGCCTACCGTGCCTGCTTGTCAGCAGCGCCTGCTACCACTCGTTTCTACTCAGCTGACTCAGGGTGTCATGAAATAGATGGGGGACTGCTGGCGAGGTGGTGCAAGAGGTGTGATGGCGAGTGTAAGTAATAAGTAGCACTCCCTACTGGACTTAGGTCCCCACCACAAGCACATTTTCCGTCTTGCGTCCACCATCACACACCATTACCCTAAACCACACTCACACTCATACCACACATACCATCACAACACCAAGATAGCCACCATGGACCAATACAATGTTGCTTGCCACTGACATCACCAGTGAGTTCCGAAAGTCATGAGATCGAATCCCTACACAGCGTTCCATAATTACGAGGTCAATAAATTGAGTGCCATTAATTTGGGCAAATAGTAACAGCTGCACCTGCTGCGTCACGTCCTGCCACTGGAAGTCTAAATAGTACCTAGTTTGAAAACGTTTGAAAAATAGAATATCTGGCCAGGCTCAAGAGACTGCTGGAAGCTCTCCCAAAGCGAGATCTTGAAAACAAACATGGCAAAGCCAATATGTCTGAGCTTGGCAAGCATCTTTTTTAAAATTAATATTATTCTTTTGCAAACATATGAAATATGCAGAAAAATGACAATAATATAAAAGGGTTGTCCTAGGCTCACCAGCCCTGGCACTGAACACCACCCCTTTTCGCAGTGTGTTAGAGCCAGTGTAAAATGTGAGCTAACCACTGCCCGTGCTGCATGCTGGGATAGATGGGAGTAAAATGTTAATGACACCTGAACTGACTCTTGGTGTGAGAGAGGGATGACTGATACACAACTCTATATATGTGTGCATGTGAACTATAATTTTGAGTTGAACACGAGGACCCACACGCAGCTGAAGCTGTCTGTAGAATACACCTAAAAATAAGTAGGCATGATACAATCCAGGCATATTGATATTCATTGCACATTTATTTTCGATTGGATTTAACGTAGACCTGAATGCTTTTCCACGGTATACGATGGTAGTGTATCCACTAAGCATTATTATTAATATTATTCCACATGTAAAGCACCTTCTAAGTTCTTCTTATCCGATTGCCTCATGTTAGAGAGTTTTGCCCTTTACAAGGCTAAATAAACAGTAAAACATGGTTTGCGTGGAGTGGCTGTGCACTCTCCCGGTTGTCACTGGCCATTTAAATTACCCTAACTTTATACGGAATCTGCAAAATCCAATTACCAGCTAATAACAATTGTCAGTTCTACTTTAAACCTGTAATGATGGGTCACCGGGGGACAAGGCAGGCGCGTCAGGGTTAGGATTCTCTAAGCGGCTGACTGCGCGGCCCTCTCGCGCGCCCTCTTATCTCCCGCCAGCAGAGCCTGTACATGTTTTGTCACCATTTTTGCTAAATAGAATAAGTGTCACTGAAATTAATTTCATCTCTCTTAAATTAGCTTCTCAGCGTGATCTCTCACTTCAGCTAAAATTTATTTCGACGCAGATTTAATTTCCCTCTTCATCTGTTTTATTTGAGTGAAGGAACGTTCCCGAACAAATGCCTTTTAAATCTTCCCTTGGCAAGTTTAGAGGCTCCAGTTCTCGTTAATAATTGCCGATCCCTTCTGGAAAGCGTTATCTATTTTTTTTTATTTATCCATTGTTTTTTTTAAAGGGAACAGGATGGGTCCTGGTTTGGTAAGCTCCAGGCTAGCCGCGTTAAAGAATCGTTATGTTTGTAGGCGCTTCTTGGACCTCGCATTTCAAGGTGCCATCGCCCTCAGCTCCTGCCCCCCCACAACCCCCCGGTTTAATTCTAGTTTTAGGTACGCAGCTTGGGTCCCAGTCAGGTTGGTAATTATCGAGAGCAGGTTCCACCTGTGTCTGTTGTCTAGATCCAATGTACAAACAAGGTCACAACTGTCACCAATAGGCACCACCAAGTAAAAAAAAAATCGCAAATTGATATTTTCATGAACAGTGGATCCCCATTCGCACTATGAAGTAGATTCATAAAGAGTGCAGTGATTGATTGTGGGTGGGATTTCCTTTGAAGGAGGTCACATGCAGACCGCGAGCCACTTTATTCCACTGAATTGATTCTCCTGTAGAGGGGCCGCTGCGGCTGATGTTTACACTACATTTGTATTTCTTAGGTTGGAGCGTTCCATCAGAGAGATAGGCGCCAAATAATTCACCATTGGGGCGGGGTGTCGCCAGAGGCTAGCCTGTAAAGATCCAAGAGACAGATGTGTCTAGGAAAAAGCCAAAGATGGAATGATTATAGATTTATCAAGCCGGGGTGAATGGTCCAAGAGAGTGAACCTTGAGAATCCCGCTACAGAGGTAAAACAAGTAACTGATAATTAAAAGAGATACATTCTTGATAGTACCTAGACAAAAAAATACTTTACGTCACAAGAAATTGAAATACACTAAGAAGTTGATATACCCAGAGAGGATTCTAATTTAGCCCATTAGCAATTAACCATAAATAGCATTCTAAGTACTCAATGTGTGTATGTAACCAGAGAATATGAATGACTTAATGAATAGAATTTTTCTTACAAAGCACAGTGGTTGCCTCAGTGTGACAAGGTTGAAAGGAAATGAAGAAACTGTAACGTAGCAAGAGGTTTATACTCTTCGTATTAAGAATATTTATTGAATACCCCTAGAGGATAAACACACATTACATTGCTAGAAATGATGCATGAAGAGTTAGATTAAAGATTTACCATGCCTTGATAACAAACTCATTGATCGCAATAGAGATGGTGCACAGGGGGCTAGAATAAGGGTCGAGTGTGCATAGAAAATGATTGGCTCTACTACTTTAGATTTAGCGTGATAGCGGCACTCATTGTCGATATATGTATATAGAAAAACAAAAAGAGAAAGAGGAGAAAGGGTACGTCCTTATCCCCAGATAAATTGATTAAAAAATAAAAGTGGACGGACCTCATATAGGAATCCAGATACAAGAATTAGTCAATGCCATCTGCAGGAAAGGGAAAAAAAACAGTAGGTTTTTAGAAGACCCCTCATCCACCAACTTAGTTGTTGGCATGCTTTATCAGTGGGTTCCCAGCTGGGCTGTCGAGTGCAACCCAGCTGTGCTGCGACGCCTGAATTACAGTGGAGCTGGTTGTTTTGTGTGAAAGGGGTGAGCTGAGGTGCAGTTTTAAAAGTACCTCTAGGATCCTCGATTGCGGTTTTATTCCTGAGGACCTAGAGCTTGGTTAAAAACATAGAGCGGATACTGTGAAGACTTAATTGGTCTTCCTTATCCATATACAATGGTCGACATGTTTCAGCCTAAACAAGGGTGCAAAGGGATCATCTTATGATATCAGTGCGATGCTGTGAAGTGCATTAAAAAACACATAGATAAAAGGAGTGAAAACAGTTTTGCTTGTAGGTTTGACCCAGTTCTTTGGGGAGAAGTTGACAGACAAGATTACTGGTGTTGTTCTTAGCCATCCGGACCTTGGTTGTAAGTCCGAAGAGGCTTCAGCTTCCAGGCAACTGAGAATTCGGTGTGAGCTTGTTTGGTGTGAAAAATTAATTGCACATAGATTACTATACACTATAGACCTTTGGCTTAATGGCATTATCCATCAACCATGTTTATGGCCCTCCATCATCCATTTATTTTTAGAGCTTTCATGCCAGGTTGGGGTGGAGATATACACTTATGAACTGTCCAAAGTGATCCAATTTGGTCTTTTTTCTAGTTCTGTTGCCTAGTAATTGTCATCCAAAGATATTCCCTCATCTGCATACACATTCACATATGCATTATGATACTTTTATTTGCCCTATATGTTGGAGCTTTGATACCTTTACTTGTAATTTGAGGAAAATCATCCTGACTTTTGAGATGTAGATTGTTATTCTCAATGAAAAACTGGATATCATGTTTTGCATCATCGAGCTCATTGTTAGCCAGTCTTACAACGTGTCCCATAGAAAAGAGAAACATGTTCTAAACCGTTTCCTAAAAAGCCTAAGATAATTGCATCCATATGGAGTGTATTTCTATTTGGCTCTTCACATCATATGAATGAGTGTACACATTCTCCCACTCTGATTGTTGCGTATGTAACGAACCGAGATTTCAACAGATAGCCAAAATTGTACCAAAATAAAACAGGACCAGAATAACCATGTTTTTAGACGCTTCCTGAACTGCAGGAGTGAGGCTATCTATTGAGTTTGATGGATAAGGCAATACATTGCTTCACGACGGCAACTTGGAATGCTTTTTCCTACTGCTCTAACTATCCACAATCTAGAAAAAGAAAATCTTACATCCTGGCATTGTTGGTTTCAGCAGAATTATTTTCTAAGAAACGTGGATTATCGGCATGCAGAATTTTCTGGACCAGGTTCATAAACTTCAAAAGAACCCTACTGGCGATACTCTCAGCCTGTCCTCAGACAACCATTGCTGGTCATTGGAGACACTAGGCTGCATCTGAGATCCTCCATTGGCTGGCATCCAACTTAGGCTGGCCCACAAACTTGCTGCACTGGGACAGTGAATCCCTCTGTCAGCACTTATTGTCAGACTCCCTCTACTGGCTTCCACTAAACATCATCCTACACGTTATAAAATAATGTTGTGGTTGCATGTAAAGCGACTCACAGGATGCAGCAAGGGTTTAGAAACAGGATAATGTTACATTCATGGGAACTTTGCTACTCCTAGTCGAGGAGCTCTCTACAATTATAAACACACTTTAGCAAAACATTTAGCCATTTAAAAATAAAAATAAAACAGATATGCTACTCTAGTGAACTGTCAATGGTGCATACCTGTATGCTTGAAGGGGTGTTACTACATGTGATGTACGCTTGTGTGTGGGTTAATGCTCTTGAGAATACATAGAACATGAACTTTTTCTTCCTGGTCCCTGCAATAGAAGGTTATATGTGCCTGAGAAATAAAATAAATTAGGATCAACAACAATTTACCAATTACAGTGTAATCTATTTGGCCACACAGTAAAGCTGAGAGTCGCTCATTGGGATTAAGTATGATTTTAATACAAATTCAAAGCCGAGCTGAAATAAATCAGTTGCAGAAGCATAGTATAAAAATACAGAATCACTAAGGGATATCCGAAAAGATGTACAAAATGTATCCTCAAAAACAGAAAGCAAATGAGAAATTCTGTAGCTGCTAAACAAAGGATGAGAAACAAAGTCTGGTGAGATGATTGAAAGTTTTGATCCTCTTGCCCATACATAAGGTTGACTGAGAAGATCTACTAAACCCTATTCTAAACTAGAAATCAGGGAACCCTTATTAAGTCAGGGAGGCGTAGAAAGGTGTCAGCATATTAGAACCTCTGTAGAGGGTCTCTAAAGGGAAAGAATATTGTATAGCATAAAACAACACAACAGAGTTGTCGCAAAGATGTCTGTACCTCTCAGAGTCTAAAGAGAATCTGACCAAAGCTATAGTGCAATCCTCAACTATACCTACAACTGAACCTTCGAGAATCATATGTCACATGTCTCATTAATTTCTATCTTTAAACAACAAAACTTGGCAACTACACCTGAGATTTCCTTCCTTTGGTCCACACAGTAAAACGTCCTTGGATTCCTTCTATCTCACTATTCCACTCATACAGTAGTCCCTTCGTTCGTTAAATCTTCTTATCCTTGCCAAAAGATACTCCTTTTGAGTCTAACTATCTCTTTCACACAATGTGCCTTTCTTTAAGCATGAGGGCATGCAACTGCACCTGCAAAGGAGGGAAAAACATTGCATCAAAGTTCAAGTAAAAACATTTAAGAAATCCTACTGCTGAAGGACTTCGGTCAACTTACTAAAGCAAGCATCTTAATACACATTTTTCTTTTCATTTCAAATCTTTTTTATTTGAGAATACAAATAATACAGAAAGTAACAAGGAAGAAGAAGGCAAAGAATAATGCATGGATGAATATAAAGGTGCTATCATGTAAATAATATGGTCAGAGTACATGGCACGTAGGGAAAAGACGCAGCATTTCACTTATAGATAATTCCCAATTGAAAAACATTGTACATAACAGCCATGTAAAATATTTGATTCTGTGGATAAGAGATAAGATAATAGATAAAGATAAGAGAGGAGCTGAGGAAAGAGAGCAGAGAGGGAAGAAGGAGAGAAAGGTGGACAACAGCAACATGTCATAAAGCAATAAGCTTGAACGAGGACAGCAAGGACGCAGCTCTAGAGTGAATGTACACTTTGGCGCCAGTGACAGGGGATGGAGTAAGATTCAAACACCCAAGATAGATAGCCTAAGGTGGATCATAACAACGCTCTAGTGAATCTAGTAAGCTCCATAGTTTGGTATGAGGTTTTCTCCAAGGAGAGGAATGAAGGGCCTCATTATCTGCTCCCCTCAATGAAGACAACCATGCCTGCCAAACCTTGAAGGAATCTTCGGAAGCACTCTTCCATTTACTTAGCACTACCTTACATGCGAGTGTGAGCATGAGGTCCAGTAGATGTCTATCATGATCATTCGTCACTCTCAGGTCAATCGCACCCAGTAGTACGTACACAAAGTCTCTGGGCGGCTGAAAGTGGAAGGTTCGGTGAATGTAGTTATAGATTTTATCCCAGAACGTTTGGAGTAGCAGACAGTGATAGAGCATATGCGCCAGGTCGCCCACGTGGGATTTGAAGTTCCAGCAGAGAGGATTATCACAGAGCTTGAGCTTAAAAAGCTTTTCTGGAGTCCAATACGATCTGTTCATTAACATAAATTTTGTCTGAGAGAGTATCGGAGATATTTTGTTGTAGAAAGGAGTGAGGTGTATCTTATCCCTGTCGAAAACTAAATTGGAGGGGTTAGGTTCAGATTCCCAGTCTCATTCGCACTTTCTATGGGCTTTCTGGGGCAAAGGAGAGAGGATTTTGTAAACTTTCGACACCATTGACCCATTGACATGAGTTGGAACAATTTACTGTAAAGTGTAGGAGTGTGTAGCGGGATGGCTCTGGCAGAGACAAGGGCTTTGAGGCGTAGGAACCTATAAAAATCGAGTGGTTTGAGATCAAAACGTGTTTGTAAGGTGGCAAAAGGAAGGGGAGTGGAGCCTTCATAAATATCTTGCAGTGAGTTCAGACCCTCCTCAGACCAGTGTTCCCAAAAGAGGTATTTGCCTTCATCTCTGAGAGCCGGTTGAACCAGAGGGAGGTTTGGTTGGATTTGGAGAATTTTACTTTAACTTTACAGTGTCTCTCGAGGTTCAGAAGAGCTCTTTTAGTGGTAAGAAATATATACTTGGAGTGGGGAAAGGCCGTGGCATCCATAGTCATTACGGTGGAGAGTGGTAAGTTGTTGATGATAGACTTTTCAACTTGGACCCATTTAGGAGTATAACCCTGCTGAGCATGGAACCAATTTGTTCCTTGTTTGCACAGATAGGCCGTCTGGTAGAATCTAAAGTTTTGTAAGCCTACTACCCCTTTATCTTTCGGTAGTTGGAGTTTTTGTTAGGAGATTCTTGGCTTCTTATCCTGCCACAGAAAGACATTAAACAGCTTGTGTATTTTGGTAAGGAAGTCATCAGAGAGTAACATGGGCAACATGCTTATTAGATAGTTGACGAGGGGCGTGATCATCATTTTCAGGGTTTCTACCCTGCCCCACCAGGACAAAAATTTTGGGGACCAGCCACCCAACAGTGAGGATATCTTTTTATATAGAGAGAGCTCATTGATTTTAAGAGTGCCGATTAAGTCTTTCTCAAAGTCAATACCTAGGTATTTAAAGCTCTTTGATTGCCAGCAAAGACCTGAACCACCCAAAATGCTCTTGTCACCTATATTGTTAAGCAGTTTTACCTCCGTCTTGTCTTTATTGAGTTTATAACCGGACACTACTACAAAGTCAGCAATAGAGGACATCAAAGCTGGAATTGCCACTTCTGCGTTCTCGGAAACTATCAGAACATTGTCGATGTAAGCCGAAATTTTGACTGTGAAGCCCTCAAAATCAATTCCTCTAATTAGGTCATTGTTCCGCAGGGAGTAATGAAAGGGCTTGATCGCTAAAAGAAAAAGTGAAGGGGAAAGGGGGCAGCCTTGTCTTGTGCCTTGTTTTAGTTCGAATGAGTTTGACAGGCATCCCCCGGCTCTCACCCTCGCTGAAGGATTAGAGTAGAAGGCCATCACCATGCGGATGACATCAGAACCCAGATTGAATTTATGTAGAGCTGCCTCCAGGTAGGCCCAGTCGACCTTGTCAAAGGCCTTTTCGGCGTCCAAGGTCACCACCACCGTGGGGGAGGTAGTCAATTTTGCTCTTTCTTAGATGTGCACAAGCGTTCGTATATTGTCGCTTGATAGCCTGTGTTTAATAAACCTACTTGTGACGGATGGATCAGCTGGGGCAAGTCCTTT
The DNA here is from genome assembly GCF_964263255.1 of Lissotriton vulgaris. Classification (NCBI taxonomy): domain Eukaryota; kingdom Metazoa; phylum Chordata; class Amphibia; order Caudata; family Salamandridae; genus Lissotriton; species Lissotriton vulgaris. The sequence goes on from NC_141693.1 coordinate 662,142,309, forward strand.
TGAATCCTTTTTGCCAAAATCATGGCGTAGATCTTACAGTCGAGGTTAATCAAGGATATCGGTCTATAGTTCTTCGGGGATGTCGGGTCCTTCCCTTCTTTCAGGATAACCGCAATGATTGCCTCTGCAGGGGTTCCGAGTACTTGACCAGTTGTGGTAAAATGTTCGTATAAGTCCTTGAGTGGCTCTATCAGGGCAGACGAGAAGCTCTTATAGAACGTAGCACTGAACCCGTCAGGGCCCGGGGCTTTGTCAGTTTTGAGGGATTTAATGGCCTGGGGGATGTTGTCTAAGGATATGGGACGGTTGAGTTCGGACTGGTCACAAAACGAAAGAGAGGGGAGCTTACAGTTATCCAGATACTTCCCTACTTTGGAGCCATCGATTTCTAGGTTTTTACTGTAGAGGTCGTTATAAAAATCTTTAAAGATGTCAGCAATTTTGTTGGGCTTCGAGTGGGGTTCGCCTAATTTGTCAACGATGCTCCTAATATTTGTTTGCTGTAATTTGAATTTCAAGTAAGAAGCAAGGCTCTTACCCGCCTTATTGGTATGACACAGCCTGAAATTTTTATGATGCTGAAGCCAAATTCCTGCTCTTTCGCTAACTATCTTGTTATATTCGTATTTTTTATTCATCAAATCATTGAGAACCAAGGGATCTTTAGAGGTTGTGTCGATTTTCTAGTTCTGATATCTCCACTTCTAAACTTGTTAGGGTTGAGTTAGCATCCTTATTCATGGCTGCATGTATTTTAATTAATGCCCCTCTGATTGTTGTTTTAAGGGCCTCCCATCTTGTAAGGTCGGTAGTATCCCCTTTTTTATTGTGACTAAGATATTCGGTAATGGCTGTTTCTGTAGCCGCCCTGTTTGCCTCTTTTTTCAGAACTGCATTATTGAATCTCCATAAAGATTATTGTTTAACCACATTGTTCACTGCCAGAGAGATCGTGATGGATGAATGGTCAGATATTACACGCGGTTCAATGGAGGTTGCTTCAATGTCCGAAATGGAGTGAGCCGATGTAAGTAAGTAGTTTGTGTGATTATGAGCCGTGAGGAGGAGAATAAAAGGTGTAATCTCTTCCTGTTGGATTCATCAATCTCCATGAGTCAACCAGGTTGAAGCGAGAGCAGAGATTGAGTGGAGCTTTGTGTGAGTTCTTTGGATGGAAGGGACACCGGGAATCTCTGTCTAAAAGAGGATCCATAGGTAGGTTTAGGTCACCGCCCAGGATGTGCGTTACATTATCTGGGATCTTGTCAATGTGCGTACAGAGTTGACCTCCAAAACCCTTGGTCGTCCTTATTGGGTGCATACATGTTAGTTACATAAAATTCTCTACCATCTTTTGTCAGTTTAGTGGACATCCACCTACCCTTAGTGTCAGCAATGTTATGTAGAACATCAATGTTAGCCCTTTTCGCAATGAGTGTTAGAACCCCATTCTTTTTTCCCAAGGCATCACACCCAATTGCCTCACTGTACCATTTGTTTTTCATAGAGTTAAATTGTGGTGAGTCGATTTTAGTCTCCTGTAATAGTACAATGTCACCCTTCTGTTTGTGTAGGTAGTCTAGAATTGTTCTCTTTTTGATCGGGTGATTGATACCCTTTACGTTAAGTGACACTATTTTGATACTCTGTCTATTCACTGCCATGAGAGCAGGATAAGTGAGATATGTGGAGTGTCGCGTTCTTCACAATACGGAATGTTCAGGGCATTATGTCCAAACCAGGGGTGAGGCCAAAGAGCCGTAATATGTACAAACAAAAGTGAATGATTACAATTTGACCACTGTCATTGTTATTGTCGAATAGAACGTTGCTGTAGGAGTACAGAGACAGAAGGGGAAGCAAGAGCGAAAGCAGGATCAAAGAAGAAGAAATAATAAATAGCAATACAATCAGAAACCCTCCCCAACCCACCCACAACCCAGACCCACCCATCCCACCCAAAAAGTACACTAGGAACATGGCGACCAGGGAGAAGCAAACACATGAGTTTCCCTCCCCTGTGGCGCTATCAAATAACCTGCTTACAATTGTAAAAATGATAACTTGGTCGTTAACCAGAATTAGGAACGTCAGAAATATGTCATAAGCACATCTCCCCGGAACGGTGGGCATAACTTGAGTCAACAATTCCCGGCCTCAATCAGTACTTACAGAAAACAATGACATACAGCATTGTGTCTATCAAACCCAATCGTGATGCCATTGGTAAAACATTAAGCTTGATTTGCCTGGTAAACAACACTTAACCCAGAAAGCAAACTACCTCTATATCATTCTAGAGATAATAAATGTATGGCGAACAGAACTGCAGGGGTACTTTGACTATTAGTGTAGAGCAACACTGTGACCTCCACATATTTATGCACCAGTCCTTCACATCATCACTTTAAAGTCAGGTAACATCATGTGCATAAAGTCTTATTTTCGCATATAGTATAGCATGGTTTCTCATATACGTAGACACATAATAAAAGAAGAAACATGCGTCCTACCAGACCACCAACCATGCTTTATCATTATGCTTTATCATAAGACAATGAAGTCAATATAGAAGATGAAGATGAAAGCGCTCTTTGAGCATGGAATCCATATGCTAGGTGCCATCTCCATGAGCATTCGTCGCAGCAGCAGTGTCCATCGTTGAGTTGTCAGGACCATCAAGAAATGTCTTCAAGTGTAAACGATCCGTGAATATCTGCAGTACTCCTTGAATCATGACTCGAAAACGTGCCGGTCCAACAAAGCCATATTGATATTCGAGTGAGCGGAGCCTTGGGCGAAGAGCTAGGAAGTTTTTTCTCAAATTGACAGTCTCCTTGCAGTAGTCCTGAGAGATGTATACTTTGTTGGTCTTCCATAGGATGTGATTATGCTTGCGCATGAACGCCAAAATCTGCTCCACATGCTGATACCTGAGAGGTTTACAGACAATCGGTCTAGGACCCCTTTGCTGAGGCATGATACGGGCCGAGACCCTATGAGCCCGATCAAACTCCAGCGGGATATTGAAGGAGAGGTTGGTGGCCTGATGGAACCAGGACTCCAGGAAAGGTATGCACGCTCCATCCTTATCTTCTGATCCCTCCGGGATGCCAAAAATTCGCAAGTTTCCCCTTCGGTTCCTGTCTTCCAATTCCGAGAGGCGACATGGAGGATGTAGATAGTGAGAGTTCTTTGAGGGATTTGGTCACCTTCACCTGCGAGTCTTCCAGCTGGCTGATCCTGCATTCAGTCTCAGAAAGCCTTACATTAGTTTCTTTAATGTCTTGTCTCACCACCGTTATCTCATCTCTGGTGGACTTCGTTATTTCATGTACTTCGGCGAGTTTAAGAAGTGTTGTGTCCAGCGTCGCGTTCATGTCACGCGCACCTTTGGTTGGTGAAATTGGGTTCAGCGGTTCGACCTTCAACCTTTTAAGATTTTTAGCTTCCTTCTCACCCATGACTAAGAATTGAGGGCAGCAGCAGCTACAGGTATTCAGAAATTGCGCAAAACAGTGGAAGAACAGCAATAGTACGTAGCGCGCCACAAGGTTTTTGGGCCCAGGTATAATATCTGCAAGCGTGGTAGGCCGTGTGTTTACTGACTTGAGATTGGAGTAAAAGCAGCAGTGATAATGCCTTCACTTCAGTGATCAAGTGGTTTGTGGTAGTTATCAAAACATCCCAGCCTCGCAGGTTTGAAATACACCATCCTTGAAGTGCATCTGTCGGCTCCGTCTGTGGAAGATTTTATTTTGCCCCTTCATCTAAATGAACAAGTGAATACAGCTATGAGAGCATCAGTAATCAGTAATAGATGGGAGTGTCCCAAACGTCGGCCATCTTGGGGTCAGGCAGGACAGAAGATGGAACTTTCCCTTCCCCACAGAAGAGGTTAGTACACAGGGCTTCAAGCAGATAAGGCAGCTTTGTGGCAAGGTAAGCGTGCATTGAATGTTTGGGCAGTTAATCAAAATATGAATTGTCACTAAGTATGTAATGGCTCCATGAAAGGCTCCCACAAATAAAGCACAATGAGCGAAATAACCGGGGAAGCAGTGGCTGCCAGCATACAGGTGTGGTGGTATTGGCGTTGTACTGCTTAATATCGCCTGTTATCCCCTAATTCTTAAGCTGAGTCTCTTGGGCAAAGAAACCGATCGTGTCGCCGGATCAGACCGCTACAGAGCCGGGCGGCCGCCATTTTGTTTATGCCTAGACGCGGTACCTGTAAATGGTGGCCAAATTCCTCAGAAGTTGCAGGACCACATTCGGCAGCGCATTCCGTGTACCTGAATACACAAGACAGCGGTGAGAGACTTCGATGTCCTGCGATCACTCGGGGAGGGTTGTGTTAATGTCCCAGTGCTTCAGCAATACGGCGGAGTTCCGTGCTGGATTCCATGCGGCCCCCGGCATTCGGTCGCTAATTCTGATAAAAGTGACACGTCCTGTTGGGTGCAAAGACATAATATCGAGTCCAAAATATCGATTGGACATAATATCGAGTTTTTAATATAGACTGGACAAAATATCCACAGGACAGAATATAGATATCAAAAATATCGTTTTTAAGGTAAGTGAAGTAATATCGACTGTTAAAAATATAGATAGTTAAAATATCGAAGAATATAATATAGATAGTTAAAAATATCGAATTTTTAATAACATATAATTTTTGATAGTGTATTTTTATGTTATAATATGTGTGAAAAGTGTGTATTTATGTTATAAATAATTTTATTTAATGAATTTTGCTTTCATAATTATTGCGTAATTTAATTCTGTAGGGGGTTGTGGGTTTATAGGGGAATAGGGTGGGAAGTAATTTGATTATAATTAATTAAATATGTAAATGTATTTATTGATAGTAATTTGTAATTAATTGTTAATTAATATGTGTTAATTAATTTATTTATAAATATTAAATAATTTTTAATAATTGATTAATTGGTAATTATGTAAATTTTACTAATTTAATTTCTGTAGCGGGTTGTGGGTTTATAGGGGAATAGGGTGGGAAGTAATTTAATAAAAATTAATTAAATAATTACATTAATTAAAATGTATTTATTTGGAAATAATTGTAAATTAATTTTTAATTATTAAATACTTAATTGTTAATGTTTAATTAAATTGTATTAATAGATGATTAATTGAAATAATTATTGTTAATTAGTAAATTTTAAATATTAATTATTATATTAGATACAACATTTATTTATTTTTAATTAATTATTAATAGATATTCATTTTAATATTTTTTTAATAATATATGAAATATTTACTTTCCCTAATGTTGTATTCTCTGGAGTGGGAATAGTAATTTTAACCCCTACGCTATCCAACGCTTTCCCTACTGTTGCATCCACTGGAGAGGGAATATTAATTTTTACCCCTACGCTATCCAACGCTTTCCCTACTGTTGCTCTCTTTGGAGTGGGAATAGTAATTGTAACCCCTACGCTATGCAACACTTTCCTTACTGTTGCACTCACTGGAGTGGGAATAGTAATTTTAACCCCTACGCTATCCAAAGCTTTCCCTACTGTTGCACTCTTTGGAGTGGGGATAGTAATTTTTACCCTTACGCTATCCTACCCTTTCCCTACTGTTGCACCCACTGGAGTGGGAATAGTAATTTTTACCCCTACGCTATCCAACCCTTTCCCTACTGTTGCACTCACTGGAGTGGGAATAGTAATTTTAACTCCGACGCTATCCAACGCTTTCCCTACTGTTGCACTCTTTGGAGTGGGAATAGTAATTTTTACCCCTACGCTATCCAACGATTTCCCTACTGTTGCACCCACTGGAGTGGAAATAATAATTTTTACCCCTACGCTATCCAACCCTTTCCCTACTGTTGCACTCACTGGAGTGGGAATAGTAATTTTAACCCCTACGCTATCCAACGCTTTCCCTACTGTTGCACTCTTTGGAGTGGGAATAGTAATTTTTACCCCTACGCTATCCAACGCTTTCCCTACTGTTGCACCCACTGGAGTGGGAATAGTAATTTTAACCCCTACGCTATCCAACACTTTCCCTACTGTTGCACCCACTGGAGTGGGAATAGTATTTTTAACCCCTACGCTTACCCTATGCTTGCACTCTTAGGAGTGGGAATAGTAATTTTTACATTTTTGTTATTGTAAGTTAATAATATTGGATATTATTTAATTATATTTTGTTACTATATATATATATGTTTCAAGAAATATGAATTAAAAAATATTTTTTTTTACTTTCATTAATTATTTAATTATTATAAGTTAATGTAAGTATTTTTAAGTATATTTTAGTAATTAATGTTTAATATTATTTTAATTTAACATTGTTTTTAGTAAAGTCGATATTTTTTATAACTATATTTTTGTAAACGATATTTATAACTCGATATTTTTGTACTTACCTGTTTGTAGATAGAAACTCGATATTTTGTCAGTCTATATTTTGTCAACGATATTCTTTACAGTCGATATTCTGTCTCTCGATATTATTTCAGTGATCCGTCCTGTTGGCCAAAATAACACTTTCAGGCTCCTGGTGCGTTCCGATACTTCACCGCATCATCATATGGAGTCTGTATTTGCAGGAGGGAACTGAAAATATGTCGAAGCTCGGCGCCACGGGAGGAGATAAGGGCTCAGGCGGCCATCTACTCCGGCGTATATATAAATATATATACTGTTAGAAATGAGGTCTCTAGTTGGTATACACCGGATCCAAGTAGAGATCCTCACTCTAGTCAGGATAAGGGAGTAACACAGCTAAGATAACCCCTGCTCACCCCCTTTAAATATATATATATATATATATATATATATATATATATATATATATATTCAATGAAAAAACCATAGGTTATAGACCATATATAGTTAGGGATTTGCATTTACAAAACCTTATTTTACTCGCATAAAACCATTGAAATTCCATATATAGTTAGTTGCGCTAACTATATATCGCGCACCCGCAATCCACTGCTGATGATGTCACATATTACATCATTCATGACATGGTCAGTGACATCACTGATGACATCACTGATGACATCTCAAATGACATCACTGATGACATCACTGATGACAACACTGATGACATCACTGATGACATCTCATTTGACATTACTGATCACATCACTGATGATATCATTCATGTGATAATACGATGAACCTCTTCAGACTCTAATATAACCTTAGATACAATCAGTGTAAACAGACACTCACAGACTGTCACTCATCCATGGAGTTACTCACACACCTAGTCAGTCATGCAAAGAATCAATCACACCTCCAATTCCTCAACTATACAGTTATACACACCTTACTTATTCAAACATATACTAACACATATTTACTCTCTTATACAATCCCTGATACAAGTTCACAATGATCAATACAGCCACTCACACATTCACTGGCTCTTATGCACAGTTATTTATATATGTCAACTCTCACATGTACTGTGTTTTACATATGTACTTACTTTGACATGTAGCACTGAGATATCCATTCACTCACCAATACACTCATGCACACAGTCAACCGCCCATACAGCTGTTTCCACATGCACTTTTGAACCCATACATCTAGTGTATCAACTGCTCACACATCTATGCACAGAGTCATACACCTCCCAGCCACCCACACACACACTCAGTCTCCCATACAAATACTTGGGCAACCAATCAATAATCCATATAGTTACTCATATAGCTACTGATCAACACATGCAGCAGTTTACAGAACAACAGACATAATGATGCACAAATTAAGACAGTTTAGTCACTAACCCATGCACTCAGTGAGACACATTTAATCACTCACTCATACAGTCAGTCATGCACCTACTAAATCCTTCATCCAGACACTTATACATCCACTCATTCTTCAATATGTAAGACATATTTTAACTTTACAGAAACATACAAACACTGGATGATGTCATCAGTGATGTCATCAGTGATGTCACTGACCATGTCATGAATGATGTAATATGTGACATCATCAGCAGTGGATTGCGGGTGCGCGATATATAGTTAGCGCAACTAACTATATATGGAATTTCAATGGTTTTATGCGAGTAAAATAAGGTTTTGTAAATGCAAATCCCTAACTATATATGGTCTATAACCTATGGTTTTTTCATTGAATTTCAATGGTTTTTTAAATGCAAATTTCTAACTATATATGGTCTATAACCTATGGTTTTTTCTGTGAATTTCATTGGTTTTTTAAAAGCTAACATCTGTAGCTGTAAAATGTATTCTTCTTTAAATCCCAAAATATATTTAGATGTTTATTGATAATTTTTTTTTAATATTTTTTTTCTTCGCTTCTAGTTCGCGAACCGGGAAGCTTTCCGTTAGCTCATCTTGATGCCGCGATCTAGTCCGCGAACCGGTCAACGTTACGTTAGCGGAACTGTGACGCGTCGCGGAAGCGCGACGTATCACGTTATCGCGTAATGCGTCTAATGACGCGCCGCGTTAGCGCTCCCGGAAGTGCTCCGGACCGCGAACCGGAAGCGATCTGGGACGCGGCGCGCGCCGCGTAACGTAAGCGGAACAGGTCATGTGACTTGTTTATCAAACTTTTCATTGGTTCATTTCACTTTTGGTTTCCAAATGATGTATGACTAGGTCATGTGACCTAAAAATAACACTTTTCATTGGTTCAGAACTTTTGCTTTCCCCAAATCATGTAAACCCCTCCTTATTTCCTCACTCTGACTTTCATCTTGGTGAGAGAAAGACCATTTAGCTAGAATTGAACAATGGCTTCTGTACTTGCTGCAGCTGGTGGAACCCCACCACCACCTCCACCTCCTCATAAGAAGAGAGGACCACCTAGTCAATTTATCACTAACAGAGAGGAGGAAGAGGAGGAAGAAGAAGAAGAGGACAGAGAGGAACAACAATTTGTCCAAGAGTTGCCCCGGGTTTCAAAGCGAAAAACAAGTTTCATCTGGCAGTTTTTCTCCATCCCTCCTGGATCAAAGAAGGTGAATGCTAAATATGCCACCTGCCTCATCTGTGATTACAGATTGTCGAGAGGCACAGATAAGAAATACAGTATGGGCAACTATACGATGCATCGACACATGAGCAGGTGGCATCCCACTGATTTAGGTTTCTGTGGTATAATTATAAATTTACTTAGGCTTCTTCACAGGCACTTTTTAATAGTACTACTTCACGCCTGAAACCATACAGTGCCCATAGATTACTTCTCTGTTATAAACTCACAAGTGCCTGTCTGAACTTAAACCCAACAGTGCCCTATCTCTACTGATATATTTATTTTTTATGCAAATTACAGCAATAAAATGGAAGGTGAGCAGAATGTTTCCTTCGAAATTGTTCTGGAGACCAACACAGAAAAAGTTATTGCGGACAATGATGACTCAGATTTCATGGATGAATCACGGGACCATGAATTAGTTCAATGTGTAGAATCAGTGGATCATTTACTTCATTATGATGACGGTCAAATGTTTGAACTTATGTTCACTGAACAAGAACACATATCAGACAGTGAAATGCTAGACGTTGTATTAAATTTCGAAAAACAATCCGAAAAATAAAATTGTATGTAATATTAAAAAATTGTTTGAGTCTTTAATCATTTTTATATGTAATTCATAAACTAGTTAAATGTTAGAAATGTTATTAAATTTTGAAACACAATCACAACAATAAAAAATTGCTTAAAAAATAAAAAAATTAAAAAATAATCAACAAAACCAACAAATAATTAACATACAGTATTAGAAAAGTCTTTCATTCTTTTATCCATAAAGTTCGCTGCCCAGAACGCTTTCCGGTTCGCGAACTTGGCGCTTACCACGCTTACCACCCTCCTAGGCCCTTTTAAAACCTCCACATAAAACCTAGGGGGTCAACGAGGATCTACTATGCCCCCTTATGGTAATTTCCCCCTTTGTTTTGGCCTCCTCTTGTCTCTCGATCCTACCGAGAGACAAGATGGCGGCCGCTCCGGACTGTTTAGAATGTTGACAGACACCGGAGGGCCAATCAGCTTCGCATCGCAAAGTTCCGATACGCGAAAGGTTCGCTAACCGGATCGCTGCCCGGAGCGCTGTTACAGATATATATCTTGATTTAAACGTTAATTTCTCAAAATCCACTGAAGCACATATATTGAGACCTAGCAAAGGCACATCGGGCTAACAGTCCCTACAATTTTGCCAAGTTTCGTGAAAATCCATTCAGCCGTTCGGGCTAAAAGTGAGTCCAACCGCCCTATGGAAAACTCAATGCAAAAAACGCGTTTTGGGACCCCCCTTTTTTCTCAGCCCCCCCTTGACGAAACCCCACCAAATTTTCAGGGGCTGCTCAGAAACAAAATGTGCCATTTTCCTGAAAATTTCAGCCAATTCCGTCCACAAACGCAAAAGTTATTAGGCATAGAATTTTCAGAAATCCCATAGGGAAAAAATCCTAACTATATATACCTACTGGCGACCGCCAGTAGGTAATATATATATATATATATATTCCTCCAAGCGGTTCCCTTAGTTAGCGTGCGTGGCGCTCTTTTGCGGTGTGTCGCTTCTGCGGTAGAAACCAATACCGCTACATATTTCACGAAATCCCCGGTCTCCCAGGAAAAAACGGGCTGCACACCTCGCGGGTTACATTAAGATCATTATTTATTCTTCATTAAGGCATCATTTTCAGGCTTCATAAGAGACGAAAGGACTCCTACGCGTTTCGGCAGTACCTAATGCCTTGCTCACGGTAACTTTACTTTGCTTGTGTTCATTTTTTTAAACTTTTCAAATCAGATGACATCACTTCCTCTACGCCCATTATGCCATCGGGCATTCTGGGACATGTAGTATTACTCATGTTAAAGACCTCAAACCTCTGTCTAACATTGTTTTACTAAAGACGTGGACTGGAACTTATCCTGTTTAAATCAATATTGATATCTGTCTTTCAACATTATATTTCACCTTCTTAGAAAGTTCAATATTTACACATACTACAATCTTTCACAATTTGATGTTCCCAGTTTTACATAATTTAAGTGCTGCTTCAGGACTTTGTCTTTTAAGGTTAGTTCATATTTACATTTTCTCTGCTTCCAATTTGAGACTGATTTCATTGTCGTTCTTGTAGACAATATAAGTAATGTGACCTCCTACGTTTTCAAAATGGATGATTATGGCGTTTTTTGAGCAGTTCGGCATTTTCTTTATTTACAATATTTACATATATTTCAGTTGTTCCGTGTTCCAATACACATTTACTGCAGAATTTTTCATCGATTTAATTCGAAAAATGCCTCATTTGCATCAACTTTAATCTTTGATTGTTCTGTAGATCGGTATACATAATCCACTCCATTGAATGTAAGATCAATGTTTTAAATCAGTTGTTTCTCTTTACTTCCGCTCTATATATTTGTTGATTCCACAGGGTATTTTGTTAGGGCCCATTTGTTTTCTTGCACATATATGTTTTTTTTGTACTTGTTTTTACTGTATTCTTTTTTTCTTTTTCATCAATCATTTGACCGTTTAGTTGGTGAAATTTACAGAGGTATGTACAATTGCTCAGATTGATTTAATCCGAAGGGAGTCATACTTCGCGCATTGAGGATATGTCTGGATTCTTTCTGACTGAGTATTTCCTCCCTATTTCCCCCTCTTACATGCGGAGACACTGTTTCTATTCCATAAAATTTCAGACATTTCCAATCACTGTTATGGGCAGTCTCCATGTGCTTCGCTACTGCGTTGCCGCTGTCCTTGTTTGTTGTGGCAAGTGTGTGCTCCAAAATTCATTTTTTTTAATTCACATGTAGTGCTCCCTATATATCTGAATGGACATGGACACTCAATTATATAATTTGCATACTTGCTCTTGCATGTGATTAGTTCCCGTATATTCCAGTATTTTTTGTTTAACATTTGTACTTGTGTTGTGGATTTCGCTATTTGGCAGACCTTGCAATTAAAACATTTCACGAAACCTTTTTTCTGTAGCCAATTTTCTTTTTGTTCCTTTCCCTTGAAATGGCTATGCATGAGTTGGTCTTTCAAATTTCGTGCTCTGCGATAGGTCACAATTAGGTGATCCCCCACAATTTTTGACATTGTATTGTCAAATTTTAAGATATTCCAATTCTTTCTCAGTATTGACATGATTGTTTTTGAATTTTGTGTGAAATCTGTAATCAATCTGATCTTTCTTTCTCCCATCTGATTTTCATCCATTGACGGGGGTTTAGGTTTTAAAAATTCTTCCCTTGTTTTTTCATTGGCATGGGTCCAACCATGGTTGATAACTTTGGTATTGTATTTTCTTTTTTTAAATCTTTGTTTTGCGATGTTGCTGTGTTTTGTCCATTCAGTTGCTTCACTGCAAATTCGCCGGACCCGAAGAAATTCTCCATATGGTATGTTTGTTATTAATGAAGCTTGATGGAAACTGGTTGCCTGTAATGTTGCATTCGTAGCTGTGCTTTTCCTATGTAGGGTGGTTTGTATGTTGATACCATTTATATAGATCTCCATATCCAAAAACACAATCCTCTGATTGCTTAAGTCATAGGTTGAATCCATACTTTTTTGCTCACTATGCAACCCTAGTTTGAACACTGCCATACGCAAATCAGTCTTGACCTTGGAAATATATATAGAATAAAACCGTGTTGAGCACTCTCATAGGTAAGTGCAATTAACCATCATGTCATGGATATGTTTTAACAACACAAATACAGTTAATTACAATATCACGTTTAGCAAAACAATTTGGAGGTCAATGGTCTCTCTTCTCGAAACAGAGACAAACGCAAGAGTCCATCAATTCTTATTCAACTTGTTGGTTTATTCATTGGTACTTCCAGCAAGGGTCAGCCAACACGTGTTTTCTCTATTATAGACTTTTTCAAGACAGTTCAAAGATAGATGTCTAGACTTCCCTTGACCTTGGAAATAGTACAGCCCGAAATGCCGGGCTAGGGACTTACTGGACCAGAAACAAGCATCCTGGAACCAGTTTCGGGGTATCACCCCTCATCAATCAATCAATTAGAGTATTGTAGAGCACACTACTCACCCGTTAGGGTCTCAAGGTGCTGAGGGATGGGTGTGAGCAGCTCCTTTGCGGCCATTCGAAAAAGACAGATCTTGAGGTCCTTCCTGAACTGGTGCAGTGAGGAGGTGAAGGGGGAGATCGTTCCAGGTCTTGGCTGTGAGGTAGAAAAAGGACCTTCCACCTGTTCTGGTCCTGTAGAAGCGTGGGAAGGTGGCTAGGGAGAGGTCGGCTGAGAAGAGGTTTCTCTTAGGGCTTCGGAAGGAGATGCGTCATTGAGGTATTGGGGTCTGGTGTTGTGGAGGGCCTTGTAAGCATGCGTGAGCAGCTTGAAAATGATTCTTCTTTCGACGGGGAGCCAGTGGAGGTTGCAGAGGTGTTGGGTGGTGTGGTTCTGCTGTGGGATATTGAGGATTAGTCTAGCTGCAGTGTTCTGGATGGTCTGGAGTTTGCTGAAGAGTTTTTTGTTCATTCCGGCATAGAGGGCGTTGCCGTAGTCCAGTCTTTTGGTGACGAGTACGTGAGTAACCGTTTTCCTAGAGTTAGAGGGATCCACTTGAATGTCTTGCATAGTATGCGGAGGGTGTTGTAGCATGCGAAGGAGACGGCGGCGATCTGGATATTCATGGTGAGTAATGACACTAGTATGATGCCAAGGTTATGTGCATGGTCTGTCGGGGTGGGTGGGTTTCCGAGGGCAGGGGGCCACCAGGTGTCATCCCATTTGGAGGTGGTGGACCCGAGGATGAGGACTTCTGTTTTCTCAGAGTTGAGTATCAGGCAGCTGTTCCTTATCCAGGTTGTGATGACTTTCATCCCTTCTTGGGAGTTGTGCCTGGTGATGTCGGGTTCCTTGGTGTGGGCGAGGATGAGCTGGGTGTCATCGGCGTAGGAGACAATGTTGAGCCCATGGTTTCTGACGATGGTTGTGAGGTGGGCCATGTAGACATTGAAGAGGGTGGGGCTGAGGGAGGACCCTTGATCCTTGGGGTACTCCGCATCTGATCTCTGTCAGTTCTGAGAGGAAGGGTGTTAGTCTTATTCTCTGTGTTCTGACTGTGAGGAATGATTGTAACCAGTCTAGGGCCTTTCCTTGGATGCCAGCATCGTGAAGTATGGTGGCTAGTGTGCAGTGGGAGACGGTGTTGAAGGTTGCTGATAGGTCCAGGATGATGAGGGCTGCCATTTGGCTTTGGCCGAGGAGGGTGCGGATGTCTTCTGTGGCGGCGAGGAGGGCTGTCTCAGTGCTGTGGTTGCTGCAGAATCTGGATTGAGAGGTGCCTAGATGTTGTAGGTTTCGATGAAGTGTGCTAGCTGGGTAGCATGCTACCTTGAATCCAGTGGCACCGCAAGAAAGGACCCACATATGGGCATACCCTTGGTCTCTTAGGGTGAATATAGCAAACACAACAAGATGATGGACGGAGAGCTGAAACATTTCAACCACTCACCCACAGTCAACAGATCTGGGTAGAATCCATTGTTCTTTTACTCACTATGCCACCGGTCAGCGGTGGTATAGTGCCCAGAGTCCTAAAACCAGCAAAAAGGAAATGCAGCACATAGTCAAAGATGGGATGTCAGAAGCAAAAAGACAGGGGAAAAACACACCAAAGATGTCAGGTCTAACAGTTTTAATATGGATGTAAAGCACTATTCAAAAATATACATGTTCAGTTATAAAATATATGGAGAGCATTATTTAAATGAATACACAGCTATATAAGAATTAACAATATTAATCAAACCACACAAATGTAGATATATGTGAGCACTACAACTCGTTACTGTAAAGAAACAGTTAGTACATACTCATATGTTTGTTTGTTTAAGCTTTATTCAACAGAAAATGTCATAAAAGCTATAAGTGAAAACAAATATAATGATTTCACACAAGAGGATAGAAGCGTGTAGCATTTTGGGCTTATGTTAACAATCAGTTCATCAAAATAGCCGGTTAGGCCCATGAGGTGATAATACAAAGATAGTTAAAAACAATACAGTAATGACAAATACACAATCAGTATGACAGCTGCAAGTCTAAGATAAAAAGATAAAAATGAATATAATAACACAGTTAGTAACTCTTCGTAATAATGGATAAAAGTGTGATGACATTTTTTCCAATTTTTCCCAAACCTAGCAGGAATAACAGATTAATAAATAAAGTGCTTGTGCGTAAGGGTTAAAACAAATTTTAACACTGTGGCTTGCGTTTGTTACTGCCCTTGTCTGATTAAATTGATGCAATTCTTGACAAAGCTTTACACCTTATTAGCCGTTCATGGCCCAAGAGCTTTGCTACACAGCATGCAAAGAGTGGCCTAGAATCGGTTTTGAAAATTCGCAATGCTGTAGCGTGGTCCAATGTTCCTAGTTGTTGGCAGGCCGATTTTAGCCATTTAGCCCGTGGTGATTTATAAGCTGGGCAGGCAAACATTACATGGGGGACACTATTGGGGCTTTACAGCTTGGGCAAGCTTTGCCATTGCTTGTACTCCATTTCAATGTAGTCTCGCAAACAGGGAGGATGCCAAACCTGAAGTGTAAATACAGCATTCTATCACTAGGTACCTGAATTATATTGAGAAAGGGCTCAAGCTGTCTGGTTTGTTTGTGAAGGTGGAATTCTGTTGTGAGTTTACCCGTATTGGGTTTATGAATCTCTCGTAGTTCCACCCAATCCCAGTATAAGTGTTTGAGCTCCTCTCTCCTTGGGGGTTCCTGGCTATCCCAGCAGGCTTGGAGTCCTATAACGATCAGCTTTTTATGATGTTGGAGATCCAGCCTATTTTGCAACCTGTGTCTAATCGAATAATTTCAGTGAGGGCTTTGGCGTAGGGAAGAAGCTCAGGGGTCCGCCTAATGCGAGCCCAGAAAGAGTAATGTACGTAACCTGGCGACATCACCAATAGACCGCTTGCCCATGTCCAACAATAGAGGGGTGAGAGGAACATATTTGGGCGCCGTGACCAGATCTCTTAAAAAATTGTGTTCCGATCTACAGAGGTCATCTAGCTTGTCAAAATCCCAGACTTCTGCTCTGTTAAGAGCAGAGCTAACGGCCTTTACGTCATAAACCTGGAGGGCAGGAGCTACCTGCTTAGTGTGTGAAAGGTGGTGTTCTTTCCCTACTACTCCAGCCACTAACATGTTGAGGTTATACCGGAGATGCACTTTCTGTAACTGTTCATGTTGAGGTTATACCGGAGATACACTTTCTGTAACTGTTCAAGTGCACCACATTACATTTTTAAGGTTACATTACACGAGTACACAAGGCCATGCTTAAACAATCATCCTCCTGGACCTGTCAGCCACCTTCGACACAATCTGCCACAACACACTGCGAACACGCCTACATGACGCCGGCATCCAAGGGAAGGCCCTGGACTGGACCACATCGTTCCTCACCGGCAGAACACAGAGCGTCCACCTTCCCCCCTTCCACCTCAAAGCCACCAAGACCATCTGATGTGTCCGCCAGGGCTCTTTCTTCAGTCCGATGCTGTTCAACATCTACATGGCACCCCTCGCCCATGTCGCCCGACAGCACGACCTCAACATCATCTCCTACACCGACGACACACAGCTGATCATCTCCCTCACCAAAGACCCCCACACCGCCAAAACCAACCTCCACGAAGGAATGAAGGATGTCGCTGAATGGATGAAGAACAGCCGACTGAAGCTGAACTCAGACAAGACGAAGCTCCTCATCCTTGGCCCCACCCCCTCAGCCTGGAAAGACTCCTGGTGGCCGACATCACTGGGAACAGCACCAACACCCACTGACCACGCACACAACCTAGGGGTCATCCTCGACGCCACCCTCTCCATGACTAAACAGGTCAACGCCGTCACCTCATCCTGCTTCAACACCCTCCGTATTCTCTTCAAGTGGATCCCCACCGAAACAAGGAAAACAGTCACCCAAGCCCTCGTCACCAGCAGCCTGGACTACAGAAACGCCCTCTACGCAGAAACGCCGGCCAAGCTCCTGAGACGATTGCAAAGCATCCAGAAAGCATTGGCACGCCTGATCCTCGACATCCCCTGCCGCAGCCACATCACCCCCCACCTAAGAGACCTGAACTGGCTCCCCGTTAACAAGAGGGTCACCTTCAAGCTCCTCCTCCACGCACACAAGGCTCTCCACAACAATGGCCCAGCATACCTCAACAGACGTCTCAGCTTCTACACCCCCACACGCCAGCTCCGCTCCTCAGACCTCGCCATCGCCACAGTCCGTCGCATCCGAACAACGGCCGCCGCCGGCAGATCCTTCTCCCACCTCGCCGCCAAGACCTGGAACACCCTCCCCACTAAACTACGGCAGAACCAAGACCTACTGGCCTTCAGAAGACTCATCAAGACCTGGCTCTTCGATCAGTAGCTGCACCCGTCCCCGCCCACCAGCGCCTTTTGACCCTCACGGGTATGTAGCGCGCTTTATAAATGTCTTGATTGATTGAACATTTATGTGGGCTAGTTAAACTTTATGCTGCTCCACTCTTATAAAGCAGTTCTAGATGTAGATTCTTGGCCTTCCACTGCGAGGTTCATCATAGGAGATAGCTGAGAGTTAAGGGGTCACTATGAGGATGATGTAATCTGAAGGGCAAGCCTTCACGTTGTTAGCATTTCATCTATGAACATAAAGAAAAGGCTTTTGTGTTGACATATCGGCTTTTGCTGGTGCACAGGACCAAAGTATGGCTCAAATACAAGTTCAGGGTGTCTGAAATGTGAAGCAGAAATGAATATTCAGCACAATAGCTTCCAATCAGAATCCGTCACAATAATATCCATATTAGAATTGTATTCAAATCCATGTTAATACATAGATCCTGAAGAAGCATTGCCTCTTGCTTCACTTCCGTTCGAAGGCAAGCAGTGGAAATGCGCGTTTAGAGTGGATTCGGTTTGCAGTGTTGAGCTCCAGAAAGTCTTCAAAATAATAAGGTGTGGGACACGCTTCCTTGAATTAAAACGACAATAAAGAAAGATTGTAAAGGCAAGGTGAATGTTTCAGACTCCTGGGAGCAGAGAGCAGGAACAAGCCCCCAGGTGTCCTTCGAGGCTGCTTCGTGGGCTGATGGTGTGAGGTGAACGCGAGTCTTCTCTGTAAACAATACAAGGATGTGGCCACTGGCCAGGCAATGTTTTAGGCTTGGTTCCCATCTTAAACCGGAGCATGTGCAGTGTCCAGGTCATGGCTGGTGCAAGCCAGACAAGCTTAAGCCGCGATGAGTGATCCTGGGACGAGAGGTTGGGGTGAGGCAGGATCTGCGCTCTCTCAAACAGCAGCCTCGAGAGAGAGGTCTGCCTGCCAAAGGAGTGTTTACAGGAGCAAGAGACGGGGAGAGGAGGCAGAGTGGCGAGGCTGATGTGAAAAGGAGGCTCCAGGGCAGGTGTCCTGCTGGGTATCCGAAGTCCAGCAGAACATACCGCCCTACCCAGAAAAGAATCGAGCTGCCATCTTTCCACTTCCCTTCAATCATTGTTAGAGTTGCCAGGTGACTCCTTGGCACTAGAACCGCCATGTCACTGGCACGGGCTGCTTTTTTCTTTTTTTTATAGAACGTTGTAATCTTAGTCCCAGTGCTTGAAGAGGTGTGAACAAAAACTACAACTCCTAGAGTGCATCACCTTGCTAAATGGAAGCCTGGGACTAGACCATTATGTTTCGAGTGCACTACTAGTGCCTACATTTTTGGAGTCACAGACAAAACAATATTTTTCGTTGTATGACACACCTTTTCCCCTTAGTGAAAAGGCCTAGTTCTTAGCTCATTTGTTGCCGCCCTGGTGGCTATTTCGGGAGGTGCAAGTAGACCTGAACCTTCACTGGTCTTATTGTAGCACTGGCCCTGGCCGGGTGTCATATCGTTAATCACTGCAGTAGTTGCCAGAGTAAAGAAATCAAAATGAGGGTTCAAACCTCTGACCACTAACCATGCCGCATAATGCAGGTCGAACTCATTCTGCGGCGATTCAAAGGGATGTGGATGTGCAGGGCTGATGATAGGAGTTGGTACCTTCCTTTCTGCCAGAAAGGAGGTACTGATTCAGGGGACACTCCTCCTTTCATCATAACCTTCCATGTTTAGCCTTTGTATTCATTCGCCCACTGGTTATAATCATCATGGCTGCTGGCTGTGCATTTCAGAGACAACCGAGAGACACATTTTTTCTCTTGAGACATGGCCATACTCGTGTTATGATAGTTACTGATATCTCCGGCTGAACAAACCACATCGGGTTACAGATGAGCAAAGGGGTGCTTCCAAAACCAAGAAAATGTTGGAAACACCGAAAAAGGTATAATCTTTATTATCTCTTGTACAACCTACTGTTTTGAATTAGCAGGGATGAGTGCCACCTTGTGACAGGACTGGTAGCTGCTCTCAGTTGTATCATTTAATGCTATAGGTATGCAAAGAGGACTGCCTCCAACCAGCCTGGTTATTCTCTCCCCGACCATCTCCTAAGCTCAGTGTTCCCCTGTTTCTGATCATTTTCTGTGGGCTGATATGAACCGGAACCTTCTTTGTTCTTAGAGCAAAGCTGTGTTTCTTTTTCTAGAGCCCCAGAACACCCCCTTGGCTTATTTTTGCTTTTGAATGTAGGGTTATGATGGGTTCTATCAGTTAATTTTAAATAAGAAAGGAAAGTGACATTTATTCTTTCAGAATTTGCTAACAGTTATACTCAGCTATTGGTTATGGCTTTGCAGAACATCTTAGGCTTTGCTCTGCCTGTTCCACCCCCTTGCGTTGCAGCCATCGCCGGTGGAACCTACAAGCTGTTCTTTGGTACCATGAATGTGATCAGGTCCTCCCAGTGCTGCATTGACATATCATGGTTCTGCCTGATGAATCGCCGAAGATGAGAGGACCACAGAAAGCTCTCACCAGAGCTCAATCTTTTTCTGCCCACAGCTGGACCCAAGCGTTGGTAAGAGAGCCCCGGTGCTGTTTTGTGACAGAGCACGACCTCCATGTTCCTAGCCTTCGTTGCAATTATTCAGGGAGGATCCCAGGTGTGACAGGACAGCAAAGCACTTTCTCTGCTCTCAGGTGACTTGTCCACTCAACTCTTCTGATGTTTCTGTTACTGTGGATAAGTAAGTACCTTGACAGTGAAGTGAGCTCTTATGCTTTCCCTGGTTGCTCTAGCTTCAGCACAACCCTTAATCAATTTTCCTCCCTATCTTCCCAGCAAAGGCATGAGAAGACCAAAAGGGTGGGCTAAGCATCGGGTGGCTCTTACTGCTACGAGGACATCTCCCAGTCAGATCGTTAATGAGGCCTGGCTTTCCTGAGAAGCCTTCGCCTCAGAAGAGAGAGGGGAGACATTCCCACTAAGGACACTCACAGAGTCTCCATACACGAAATGCACTACTTTAGCATGGAGCTCTCCATCCTGTGTGACAGGCAAAGCCACTTCTGTGGCCTTTTTGACCAGTGTGTTGCAGATTTGGTGATGTTTCAAGAGCTATTTAACATTCACAATAGTCCGATTATGTCTAAGAGCTTAGAAAGCAGATCTAGGCTTGTCCCTCTCAGCTCCACTGTTTGTTGTAGAATTGAACACTGGTATTTTCTGGTTCAGAGGCTGAAACCCTCAAATTGAATGAGTACAGGCCAAGAAAAGGAAAAACCTAGACAACTACGAATACATATATATATATATATTCTTTTTGTGTGTCCCCATTTATACTGTTTTAAAAAATACTTTACCTTAGCTTTTCAAGTTATCAAGGTACACAGTATTTGTGGAAGCTTAAGAGATTCCATCAGATGATGTTACCTTTTTAACTATAACTCTCCATACGCTGGTCGGAAGGGTTTTGACTCCACACAAGAGATGCCCTTTCAGCGGCCAGCTTCTAAAGCGCTTTGTTTCAGGAAGAGTTTCAGTGTTACGCAGAAGACATTTAACTTATCTTGTGTATCCTTCAGAAAAGGTCGGCCATACAGAAGGAAGAATTGTAGAAGTGTCTGGTTGACATCACTGGTTTGGTGTTCAACGGTGACCTCAAACTGAACAATGGGAAAAGAGAGGTTTGGTGTTTGGCCCTGCCTCTCCATGGTCTAGCCCCAACAGGCCATTCTCTATGGAGAATACGCCATTACCTTTTTCTCAAGCTAGAATCGCTGCATTCTTCTCACCAGCCAATACTATTTAAACCTTCGCTGGCTAAGCTGACCTCTTCATGCTGCCGGGCGTTACCTAAATGGAAGAAAATGACCAGTCGATTGCCGTCTACTTGTAGAAAGATCTAGATGCAGTCAAACTTTATTATGGTAAGGCTGTGCCCTTGGATTTGCCTAAATATATGCTACTACTGCTGCAAACTATTCAAACTCTGTCTGCCCACTTCTTTTAGGTCTGCAGCGCAGGAACCATATTTTGAAACATCTACTTGTTATCCTTTGGTTGCCCCAGGTGATTTTTAAAGTGATGTCCTTTCCCCATAAAGCAACACATGTAAAGCGACGCGCTATCTCCATATCTCCTTTGAATCAGTAAGTTTCATTCCAAGGCTTGAGATCTGGTAATGCAGACTTGTTCCCTGTTCCAAGCAGGCACCCTTCTAGACTAGGCCTTTCCTTCTTTTTGCTTGCAGGAAACAGATTGAACCGGCTACCACCCCTATTGTGTGCTATGTCAAATTACCTAAAAACTCGCAAAAGTCATAACATCCTGCTTACTTATGCTTCTCTTGGTGTGCAAACTTAGTTAACTTCTGTTTCGTAAACTTGTTAATGTCTTACTATTTCAGTGAGTTCATACAGTGCTTTACAAGACTTCTCCCTACGCTGACTTTTCTTTCATTCATCTGCCTTATAACCTCATGCTTTCGAACACTAATAACGTAAAAACTAAAAACGGGAAAAAATCACATGAAAATAATGCAATATTTCAAATCCTTTGAGAAAAATCAGCAGGGTAGCTCAATAGCAGTATCACGTCACTGCTGTGGTGGAATGATCACTACCATTATGTGATGCGTGACATTTAACTCATCTGGGATTTATGGCAGTTTCAGTTTCCTCCACATCTGAATTACGTGCCATGTGTGGGTACCATCCTACCAGTGTCTTGTTCTTACAAGATAGATTCAAGCTATTCCTGAACAAACACTGTTGCCCTTCTGACTGGTGTTTGTGGCATTTAATGTCTCCCTAAAGTGCAAGGGCATTCATTTGTGACACCACTACTACTCTTTTTATATCCAAAGCAGAAAAGACTTCAGCCTCTTCCACATGTCGGTGTGCTGATTGCACACCCATAATTTATGATACTGCAAGTTGCCGTAATTAGTGGGTTCTCAATCACTACACCAGTGTGAGTTTTGGATCATGGAATGGGGGATGATGTGCAAATTGCCTGCCTTTTCCCATGTTCCGAAGTATGCAGTTGAAAAAATGTTTGCCATTTAACTGTACTCTTTGTGCCAGGTTTTACTATACACAAATGACCCGTGGGAGGGGAATACTTACCACTTTATTGAGAACCACAATTCGGATGCAAATGGGAGTTTGAGCTGGAATCAGGGTTAGCTCCAGAAATAGAATAAGATCCTTCGAGGAACGGTTTGTGCATAGAATCAAGAATGCAATTTTTGTTTGACTTGAAGTTTTGAACAATGTCATTCTCAGTGTTTCTCATTTTGAAGGTGAGGGCAACACACATATGGACTTCATCTCATGACAGAAGTATTGTACAAGTAACCTTTGTTCAATCGGTTCTTCCGAGATACATCTCTTTGAATATTAGGGAACAGCAAAGTTACATCTTCATTACTCTGGGATCAGTAGCATTATAGCTTTCCGTTGGTTTGTGATGCGATGGCATCTCTGCCCGAAGCAGTGGGCAAATAGATGCATACTCGGCCAGCATCTTTGAATGTGGGGATTTCGCCTCAGATCAGCTAGAATATGGGATCTTTCATGTGTTCTTATGAACAGACTTGGGTTAATTAGATCAAATGTAAAATCAGAGCCATCCAGGAATTTGTAAAAGATAAAGATGTTCTATTTGGTTTGATGGCAACTCCATAGAGCCCATATTAGTACCATTTAGTTAGTTCTGCTGTATTGTGTGATTAAGACCAGGTTAACTCTTCAATTTAATATTGAACATTTGTATATTTTTTTTATAGCGCAGCCAAACTAATGCCAATATGGCGGTTCACTATGGCTTAAGGGAGGGGCCTGCTATACAATAACAGTGTATAAATTTACATCTAAATATAAAGAAATAGACAATAGCCAATAAGGGGGTACTCGATCTTACCTTTATAGATCTTAGTGGTGCCTTTGACCAGGTTAACCAGTCTACGCTATGGAACATTCTTTCTAATATGGGCTCGGGACAAGACCTGGTAGACTTTTTGCCTGCTTTGCACTCCGGAATCACAGCATCTGTAAAGTATGGGATAGAGAGTCAATCAATCAATAAATCAGGGAATTTGTAAAGCGCACTACTGCTACTGTTCGCAGAGCCAGGTCTTGAGGAGCTTCCTGAAGGCGAGCAGGTCCTGGGTCTGCCGCAGATGGGTGGGGAGGGTGTTCCAGGTCTTTGCGGCAAAGAAGGAGAAGGATCTGCCGCCGGATGTTGCTCGTTGGATGTGAGGGACGGCTGCGAGGGCGAGGCTGGCGGAGCGGAGCTGGCGGGCGGGGGTGTAGAAGGTGAGTCTGTTGTTCAGGTAGGCTGGTCCGGTGTTGTGGAGTGCTTTGTGTGCGTGGGTGAGGAGCTTGAAGGTGATCCTCTTGTTGACGGGGAGCCAGTGCAGGTCTCTCAGGTGGGAGGTGATGAGGCTGCGTCGAGGGATATTGAGGATCAGGCGGGCGGAGGGGTTCTGGATGCGTTGCAGCCGTTGTAGGTGTTTGGTCGGGATTCCTGTGTAGAGTGCATTGCCGTAGTCCAGCCTGCTGCTGACAAGGGCTTGGGTCACTGTTCTTCTGGTTTCGGTTGGGATCCACTTGTAGATCCTGTGAAGCATGCGGAGGGTGTTGTAACATGAGAAGGAGACGGCGTTGACCTGCTTGGTCATGGAGAGGGAGGAGTCGAGGATGAATCCTAGGTTGCGTGTGTGGTCCGTGGGTGTCGGTGCTGGTCCCAGTGTGGTCAATGCACTGAGTCCTTTGAGTTAGAGCAGGAGATCCTATTCTGTTCCTTCAATATACAGTTGCTTGCATCCTTGCTTTCATCAGGGTTAGGCTATGCAAATGGTGAATTTAACCCAGTCCCAGCTTTATTATACTGGGATGATGGTGTTTTATTCTCTCGAACCCCTAATGGCTTTAAGGGTTTAACTGACAATTTCGTAAATTTCATGGATAATTAGACCTTGAAATCAACTTTCAGAAAACCTATTTATGGTGTGTGGCACATAAACATGTAAAGTCAGACCCACCCATATCAAGGGTGAGCGTACTGAGAAGCTAAATCACTTCCCAAACCTAGGTGTTCACATTTGATTAATTCAGCTCATGCTTACCATGTCTTTCAAATAAATGTCTTGGGTTAAATCACTCTGTTGGAGCTTTGTTGGATTTAGCAAAGAGTATGAGGAGCAAACTTATTTTGTCCCTATTAGAAATATATAAGCTCAAATGTCTACCGAAATTGACCTTAGGGGTTGCTATCTGGGGCAATAACAATACAAAAAAGTTACAGTTTGAAGAAAATCAATTTTGTAAGCGCTTATTAGGACTACCCCCTTCCAGTCCTTATTATTTCCTCCATGAGGAACTAAGCGTAATGTATGCAGAACACTATATAAAATTGGCTCCATTGCTTTTGTGGGTATTGACATTGGGAAAAAAGCATGCCACCCTTATTCAAGATATCATCGTTGATGATCTAGTTTGTGATCACGGCCACACGATCATCTGGCTCAGACACATCAAGAGAAGTGCTGAAGTTCTTGGTAGACCTGAGTTGTTTACATCAACGCACTAGATCACCAAGTGGGATACAGCAAGGGTGAAAAAGATGTATATACTGTTTACCAATGTGATGAGAGGGATATAAGAAATGGAAAAAATAATTCTACGAGATTACAGTATTATATAAACAGTAATTGGAACAGAGACTTATTTGACCTTGGCCAGTAATACACAGGAAAGATCGCTTCTGACTAGATTCCATTTGGGCAGCATAAGATGTCATCTTTGCTTTACCTGGGTCCAATGTGATTCGTCAACAATATTGATCTGCCCATGTAAGGAAATTCTGTTCAGACAATGATGCACTTTCTTTTCTTTTGTAAATTTTTTAAACCTTTAAAGCTGCAACATTTATTACCTGTACTTATGGCATGTGGATGTTTTAAGTGCAAAATTAGCTTTTTATTATCTACAGAAGTTGTGCAATCAAGTTGTCTTTCATGCTTGAAGTGCTTTTTAAAGTCAATATTACACTACCACAAATCAATGATCTTTTGAATACAATCTAACGTAACTACTTATAGAAGATGTATGTAATTGTTAAACTCTTATTAGTTTTTTCCCGTTTATCTGTGCTTTTATAATTATTTGATAATAATCAAATAACGTTTATTGTTGATTGATGTATTTGCAATGCCAATTAATTGGCCTGTTTGAGGTTTACAATCTTGTGGACTGACAAATGTGTATGGTTGGAAGATTACTGAGTGGAGGGACTCCAATGGGGCGTGCAGTAAGTGTATCTTCTGTTTCTTGTCTGTTGTGTCTCTGATCTAGATGTTATGGAGCCAGCACCATTGCAGTTTTTTGATTTCCTGTCTCTCCTTCCATGGGGCTAATTTGCTCTTGTCATTTTCTGTTGCTCTTGCGTTTAGTCTCCCAGCAAACCTTTGTACGGTATTTCCGGGTGTGTCGCTTGCATGACAGTTTCTCTTTCCCTGTGCTCCTGCACCAGTGTGAACCTGTCCTGCCTGAGTTGTCTCTTGTGGTTCTCTTTTGCTAATTCTACCTCGAGATGCTAAGTTCTTGAGGTACACTACCCAGGGATACTTAGACTGGATGGATGTAGGCAACCTGACAAGTATGTAAGTGCAAAAAGAACAATTGATGGACAAAATGTTGAACAATGTCAAAATTCACCCCAGGACAGAGACCTGGGCCTAAATCCATCGTTTTCTTTGCTCCCCATGCTATTTCATTTAAACCCAGCCACATGCAAATCAGTCTTGACCCTGCTCCCCATGGGAACAGTCCAACCCGTACTTCCAAGCCAGGTTCTCCCTGGACAGGAAACAAGCATCCTGGGACCGGTTTCAGGGTTTCATCCCTCCTCAGTCAGGCTAGCTTGATTCATGTGGCATGGAGAGCACTGGAGCCACGTCTGGACATACCTGTCCCACTCAGAGTGACTGATGCAAAAAGAACAATTTATGGACAGAATGTTGAACGATGTCAAACATTCACCCCAGTGCAGAGATCTGGGCCTAAATCCATCGTTTTTTTGCTCCCCATGCCATTCCAGTTTACAACCAGCCATATGCAAGTCAGTCTAGGCCCTGCTCCCCATGGGAACAGTCCAGCCCAAACTGCCAGGCAAGTAAACGAGCATCCTTGGAACCAATTTCTGAGTTTCATCCCACATCAGCCAGGCTAGCGTGACTCCCATGTCTGGGCATACCCGTCCCACTCGGGGTGACAAATGCAAAAATAACAATTGATGGAAAGAATGTTGATCAATATCTGACATTCACCCCAGTACAGAAATCTGGGTGTAAATCCATTGCTTGTTTGCTCCCCATGCGATTGTTGTCTAAACCCAGCTATATGCAATTCAGTCTTGACTCTGCTCTCCATGGGACCAGTCCAGCCCGAACTGCCAGGCCAGGTCCTCCCTGGACTGGAAACAAGCATCTTGGGAACGGTTTCCGTGCTTCATCCACTCATCAACCTGGCTAGCTGGACTCCAGCAGCATGGAGAGAACGGGACCCACATTTGGCCATACACGTCTTGTTCAACCTTCTGTCCATCAATTGTTCTTTTTACATGTTAGACAAGTATGTAAGGGCAGACAGATCCATGGCAGGTCGGATGTGTCTATCCCAAGGCAGTTGAACAAGGCTGCTGTCTGTGGCAAGGGAGGGATAGCTGTAGAAAATGAGGGCTATATCTGCTATCTGTGGCAAGCGAAGCATGGCTCTGCTTTGTGCCCTGAGTGGGGTGTCCGTTGGAAAAGCGATACCTGTGTGGGATAGCTCTGCTCTTTGCAGCAAGTTGGGGAAGCTGTGTTGTCTTCACCGAATGATGGATAAAATGCTCAACCAACTCTCTCAAACTCTCTCTACTTATGTCTGTGAGTAGTGACAGTTTGACACATTGCACTAGCCTGTGGGCAAACAACAGCCTCTGTGCTGAATTTTTCACCAAATTCCGCAAAGGAAGACAGCAGGAACAGACAGGGTTGCCTACACTTTCCTTGGAAAGAGCAGAGTTGGTGAAAGAGTTCCTATGAGGTATATTCGCTGGGACGCTGCTTGCTCATATGCACAAGGAGGTCAGTTGGTGAGAGGACAGGGACACCAGGATAAAGAGGTATTCCTTTGTTGGACTGCAGAGACAAGGCATCGCACCAGGCTGCCATTGTTCTATCTGGGTCCCCAGGCTGCACAATGGACTGCTTTGGTGACTTAGTCATTGTGTATGCTCGATGATAGTTGTGGATTTGTTTGGAGTGCATCAACAATGTAACGAATGGAAGATGGTGAATTTCCCTCCTTGCCTTCTGAAAAAAAACATGCTGGTGGAGGCTGTCACTCTTAAGTATTCAGCCCATAAATTTACATTGGTCATCCTTTTGGAATTGACGAGATCTCATTGCTATCCATTGATTAGGGCCCTTTGTGACTGTCCACTTTTACACTGTGGTTCTCATCAATATGATTTCCAGAGTAGGATTCAATGACATCCAGACATTCATTGCTGATCCCTTATAAACTTTATTGCATTTGGATAAAGTTCACCTTCATACTAATCTCAATATCTTAAGGCTACCGTTGTGCTTCTAGCTCAGCCATTTTGTTAGTTCAGTTTACTCTCCTAAGGAGACATCTCCATTGAGTCACAAAGACTGTAAATGTTGCCTCGAGACCGCTAATCCGATGAGCACTTCTTACCAAGTGTTAATGTTTTTTCTTTTTTTAACATGTTGCCAGTTTGAGTGTCCATCCTCGTCGCCAAATTTGTTGTGTGTAGAAAGCACTCTGACATATAGATTTTATGTTTCTTTATTGTACAGGAAAGAAGTAAAGCCGCTTCTGGTACATAGGGCCCAGAGCATGCAACACACAGTCCTATTCAAACAGATACAAGGAACATTCCTCAGTAGAACATATAAAGAGCCAATAGCATAACATATAATGCTTACCGATTGTAAACCTTGACACAGAAGAAATACTTTCTTAACATGCCACACAGACCTTAATTTATGGCTAGCTCATTGTGTTTTTTTTTGGCCTTAAATTATTGATGGGCCCTAGCCAAGAGTTAGGCTAACTAAAGAAACAGCAACACCAGCAACTGTAATTATAGAGGTTTTATTGGTAGAGCTGTGCAAATTTGCCACTTGGTCCTCTGTGCATTCTGAAAGAAGGGCTGAGACCACGATTGACAGAGTAATCATTTAGAATATTTTGTAATGGGATATGACAGTGTTTTCTTCCTTTCACAGCGTTTTTACCTTGTTGGATAAACTGGTGTGGTCCATGTTCAAGATGGTAACCTTCTCAAATCAAATAAACTACAAACTGGTTTTCCTGAATGCTGAGACCTGAGCAACATGGCTGTTGACAGATGGAGCTGCTAGAGAGCTAATGAGGATATTGGTCCTAGTTTCCCCTTGACCGTCACCTACCCAGCCGGACATTGGGCACAGTTCCTCCTCGTCTCCCCGCTATTACTCCTTCCGCCCTTCCCTCCTACGAATTCTTGAAACATTGTTTATTTGTACTGTACCTTACTATGCTCTTGTATCTGACATAACTTTTAACGCAAGGATCCTAAATGTAAAGCGCTCTGATACCCTATTGGGTCACGTTCGCACTATATAAAACTTTATAAATAAATAAAATAAATGGTGACAGCCAGAGCAAACAGCAGCAACTCATGTCTTTGTAGCGCACCCTGTCAGTGTTCATAAACGTGAGCTGAAAGGAGGAGCCCTCTTCCCTTGTCTGTGGTCTACACTTGAGAAACCTGCTGCTCCGTTTCAGTCCATCGCAAGAATAGGAAATCAATCCAATGCAGGAAACAAGGCAGTTAATTTGTCACCCTGCGCACGGGCCAGGAGTACGCCATTTCCGGTGCCCCCCGCACAATTCTGACGTCTTGCTATCCAGTCATTACTCCCAGCTGTAAGTTGTGAAAAAAGGCCGGCAGTGTAAGTGGCCTGGCCCTGAGAGCTTATTGGTATGCAGTACAAATTTCAGGATCTGTTTCCGAAGCTAGCACATGGTGAAAAATGGCCTGCATTTTCTTGATAGCCCATGTGGTTGTAAAGAATAAATGGCTAATGAATTACAGATGAACATTGACGCAAATTAATCTTCCTGATGTCCCTGGGATATATAGCAGCCATTTAAAAGTTTAATCAATACACTAAAGTTGAAAACATGCAGGCATTGCAGTTGTTTGGCTGTAATAAACATTGCAGGGACGCAGGAGGCTTGTACCAAGTCCATGCATCATAACGACAGGTATTTATGTTTAATGGACTAAATATTTTTTATTGGAGGAGAGCAAATGTCAGCCTAACTTTGCAAAGCCCAGCGCCCCTCAGGGCTGGTGAGGGGCCCAGCTGACATGTCGTTAGGAATGCAATGTTTTGGGGGAGCGGACAGGGAAGGAAAGAGCAGAAAAATAAAACAAGAAAAGCGATTGAGATGCACGAGGCCAGGGATCTCCCTGAGGGAAGAGGTTGGCGGTTAATTTGTTGACTTTGCCAAGGAGAACCTCGTTTCTTGTACGATCAGCATTAGAGCAAGGAACGGCAATTAGGATTTTGTTATAATAGCTCCAGCTCTAAAGCTTCTGTTGCCAGCCACATATTGTTCTGCAAATAGCGTCCAGGGAAGTCCATCCTGGGACCTTCTTCATGCACACGCCTTAGTATGATCTGGGACTACCGGCCCCCCCCTCCCTGTCTTGCGCACCAACATCATCAATCCTTAAAACACTTAGACATGAGAGGAGTTTTCTTTGGAAGGCAGGGGGTCTCACTACCCCCTGGCCGTATTTATTAAAATATGAAAACAAATTAAAAATTGTTGAAATAAAACAATATTTACACATTCATTATTATGAAAAATTCTGACATTAGATTTACAATGTAGACAGGTATCAAAGGACTAACCTTAACAAATGTCTAATACAGCGTGTTTCCTAACCAAATCTAACATCCTACGTATGAATTTTGCATACCTACCATTATGGGCCTATGGCAAGGTCGCTAACCAGTGTCAGATCCTTATTACCGGGAAGGTACTCCCCCACCCCCCCTCCCGGTTACCCCGTATGCTCCATGAACTCCATTAATCAAAAGGGGGGCCCTTTCACTCTGCGCCATTTAGTGATGTCATAGTGTATGTGAAGGTTGTGGCTAACCATCCCATTGAAAGCGTGACTCCCTCCCCCGCACCCACCCATCCAACCAAGCGGATATCTGGCCCCTGGAGTTCTAGGAGAGACCATTGGCCCCTCCCCCTGGCAACAATCAATCAATCAATCAAAGCCATTTGTATAGCGCACTACTTACCCGGAGGGTCTCAAGGCGCTTGGGGGGGGGGGGGTGTGCTGCTACTGCTCGAACAGCCAGGTCTTGAGCTTCTTCCTGAAGAAGAGGTGGTCTTGGGTCAGGCGCAGGTCGGGAGGGAGGGAGTTCCAGGTCTTGGCGGCCAGGTAGGAGAAGGACCTTCCTCCTGTTGTCGTTCTTCGGATGCGGGGGACGGCGGCGAGGGCGTGACTGGCTGATCGGAGATTCTTTTGTTGACGGGGAGCCAATGCAGGTCTCTCAGATGTCCGGAGATGTGGCTGTGTCGTGGGATGTCGAGGATGAGTCTGGCTGAGGTGTTCTGGATCCGCTGGAGTCTCTTCTGGAGCTTGGCGGTGGGTCCGGCATAGAGGGCGTTGCCGTAGTCCAGTCGGCTGGTGACGAGGGCCTGGGTGACCGTCTTCCTGGTCTCGGTGGGGATCCACCGGAAGATCTTCCGTAGCATGCGCAGGATGTTGAAGCACGACGAGGAGACGGCGTTGACTTGTCTGGTCATGGAGAGGGAGGAGTCCAGGATGACGCCCAGGTTGCGTGCGTGGTCTGTCGGTTTGGGTGCGGTGCCCAGGGCGGGGGGCCACCAGAACTCGTCCCAGGCGGAGGGCGAGGAGCCCAGGATGAGGACTTCCGTCTTGTCTGAGTTCAGTTTCAGGCGGCTGGTCGTTATCCACTCGGCTACGTCTTTCATCCCTTCGTGAAGGTCGGCTCTGGTGGCGGCGGGGTCGTTGGTCAGGGAGAGGATCAGCTGGGTGTCGTCAGCGTAGGAGATGATGTTGAGGTTGTGCTGGCGTGCGATGGCCGCGAGGGGGCTCATGTAGACGTTGAAGAGGGTGGGGCTCAGCGAGGATCCTTGAGGGACGCCGCAGATGACTTCGGTGGCCTCTGACTTGTATGGTGGTAGTCGGACTCTCTGTGTTCTTCCGTCGAGGAAGGAGATGATCCACTCCAGTGCTCTCTCCTGGATTCCGACGTTGCTGAGGCGCTGCACTAGGGTGCGGTGGCAGACAGTGTCGAATGCCGCGGAGAGGTCTAGGAGGATGAGGGCCGCTGTTTCTCCGTTGTCCATCAGGGCTCGGATGTCATCGGTGGCAGCGATGAGGGCGGTCTCGGTGCTGTGGTTGGCTCGGAAGCCAGACTGTAAGGGGTCGAGGGATCCATTCGTCTCGAGGAAGGCGGCCAGCTGCTTGTTGACGGTCTTCTCGATGACTTTGGCTGGAAACGGGAGGGGCGAGATGGGGCGGTAATTCTTGAGTTGGGTGGGGTCCGCTGAAGGTTTCTTGAGTAGGGCGCTGAGTTCGGCATGCTTCCAGCTCTCCGGGAAGGTGGCGGTGTCGAAGGAGGTGTTGATGATGTCCCGCAGGTGGGGTGCGATGACAGCGTCGGCCTTGTTAAAGACGTGGTGAGGGCAGGGGTCGGTTGGAGATCCGGAGTGGATGGAGTTCATCATGCGGACGGTGTCTTCGGTGCTGGTCGGAGTCCAGGCGGGGAGGGTGGTGGTGGGGGGCGGTGGTTCGGTCGTGGCGTGCGTCGGTTGAGTGCTGAAGCTGTTGTGTATGTCCGCGATCTTGTTGTGGAAGTAGGAGGCGAGGGAGTTGCAGAGGTCTTGCGATGGGGTGATGTAGTTGTTACCGGCGTTGGGGTTCGAGAGCGCTTTCACGATGTTGAAGAGTTCCTTGCAGTTGTGTGCGTTGTTGTCCAGCCGGTCCTTGAATGCAGTTTACTTGGTGGCGCGGATCAGTTGGTGGTGCTTCCGGGTGACAAGCTTGAGGGTGGTCATGTTGTCCGGTGTTGGTTCCCTTCTCCAGGCTTTCTCGAGGGCTCGGCAGTTCTTCTTGGAGCTCTTGAGTTTGTCGGTGAACCATGGGGCCTTCTTGCTGCCGGGTCTGCTGGGCGGGGTCCTCAGTGGGGCGAGTTCGTCATGCAAGAATGGTGACGCCCCCTAACCCCTTCCATGCTCATGACGAGCTCAGCTCGTCATCCAGTACAGTGCTCCTGTGCTCATGACGAGTTCAGCTCGTCATGAACCATGGGATTCAAAGGCTCTCAGCACAGCAGAGGGATCCTCGGCAGCAGCCATGTGGTTAAGGACCTTAAATTGACTGCTCACAGATCTTGACCTTACCGCCTGACCAAGAACGACAATATATACGACAGTTATGGAACCTTTGAACTGGAAAAAAGGCCTAAGAAAACAAGTACACCACACTTTATCATACACAAGATTGCTTGTGTTCAATAACACAGCTTGTAAACGGGAAAAAGGCCTAAGGAAGAAATTAACACCAACCATATTTACAGTGAAAATTACACTTACAGCGAGCGGTAAGACCGACCAACACACAACCAAGCGTCTGCTTCAGGGGATGGTGGGTGGGAAAATTATTAGCCCCCTTGCCGGAGGGGCACGGAGCGGGCCTGGAGAGCGCAGGTGCAAGAGGGGACCTCCCGCGCTCTCCCGGCCTTTTAAGGTTCTGGCACGGCATGGGAGCAGACCAGTTCCCACTGGTCCACCCCCTGGGCTCCCCCCCTTTGACCCGGAAGCAATCAGGTTGCTTCCGTGTCAAACACGGGAACCGGCACCAATCGGTGGTGGGGTGCGCCCGCCGCGTCATCAAGACGCGCTGAAGGGGCACGCCCCACCACCGAGGATGCAGGGGAAGGGGAGGCCGGCGCCCCGCCATACGTGCGAAGGGGCCGAGCTGCTCCCCCTTTCCATATGGTCTGGGACTACCTACCACCCCCTCCCTGTCTTGCGCACCAACATCATCAATCCTTAAAACACTTAGACATGAGAGGAGTTTTCTTTGGAAGGCAAGGGTCTCACGACCCTCCAGCCGTATTTATTAAAATATGAAAACAAATTAAAAATTGTTGAAATAAAACAATATTTACACATTCATTATTATGCAAAATTCTGACATTAGATTTGCAATGTAGACCGGTATCAAAGGGCTAACCTTAACAAATGTCTAATACAGCATGTTTCCTAACTGAATCTAAATCCTACGTATGAATTTTGCATACCTAACATTATGGGCCTACGGCAAGGTCGCTAACCAGTGTCAGATCCTTATTACCTAGCTACGCCCTCACGTATGAGTGCGCATGCGCAGAGGGCCCGTTTACCGGGAGGGTACTCCCCCACCCCCTCCCGGTTACCCCGTACGCTCCATGAACTCCATTAATCAAAAGGGGGGCCCTTTCAATCTGCGCCGTTTAGTGACGTCATAGTGTACGTGCGGGGTGGCTAACCAACCCAAAGAAAGCGTGACTCCCTCCCCCGCACTCATCCAACCAAGCGGATATCCGGCCCCTGGAGTTCTAGGAGAGACCATTGGCCCCTCCCCCTGGCGACCCCATGCAAGAAGGGTGATGCCCCTTAAGGACCTTAAATTGACTGCTCACCATTCATGACCTTACCGCCACAGGCCAGCATTGTTGACCGACTATCTGCCCCCTCCCAAACC
The DNA here is from genome assembly GCF_964263255.1 of Lissotriton vulgaris. Lineage (NCBI taxonomy): Eukaryota > Metazoa > Chordata > Amphibia > Caudata > Salamandridae > Lissotriton > Lissotriton vulgaris. The sequence continues at coordinate 662,176,636 of NC_141693.1, forward strand.
TCCTACTCTGAAAGGTCATGCCTACCTAGAAAAACCTCCCAGCCATGCCAAAATGTTCTTTTCCAATAATTTGTTGCCCTCTCTAGTCAGGTGAACCCCATCCTGTAGGTAAGATTGTTCTCCCCCAGATGGACCCATGTGGAATATTCGGCAATTGAGGCGATCGAAATAACTTCTCTACTTTGTTGCTGATCCGCTTTACCAAGTGATTCAACGCCTTGACAGAATCCCCCCCCCCCTCCATTGCAGCCTAGGAATCAACTGAGACCACACTATGGTGCAGCCTGGGCGTTGTTTTGCTAGCCAACCCGCTACTGAAATTATCTCTTCCATCAGCACCCTCCTGCCCAAGTTAACCAAATCCTTGCCCCCCACGTGTAAAATAATCACTGAGGGTGGTGGGGTGTGTCTGTCTAGCAATTCTGTGAAGAACCCCCTAAACTGGCTGAGGCAGAGCCCCCCCTACCATGAAAGGAAACCTTAAAAACCTCCCTGTTTCGCCCTCTCTCTAAAGTCGCCTGAAAAGAAAACAGATTTAACACGCTTAACGTACGAGTGACCAACCACCCACACTACTTGTGTCTCATTACTGTGTTCTTGAGTCCGTCGTGATGACGATGCTTGCTGATGATGTTCCGTTGATAGTTTCCGCCCTCCGTGACAGGCCCGAGAAACTGAAATATAAACAAACAACATGAAAGGTGTCAGTGTAACTTATTCGTTACCTTACAACATGTGCAGCCGCACATAAAGTTTATAACAGTCTCAAGACCATCTCCCAATCCTCTTTACACTGTTAGCATGCAACCCTCTTGCCGTTGCTTTGGTGGCCGCCCCTATTCTGAAAGAATGCGTCCCAAAATCTTTCGTATTTAAACCAGCATTGCTAATTGACATTGCCAAAACTCTTAGGAACTGGAACCTTGTCAATGAGGTACCGTCTGCATGCATTAACAGTGCCCACTCTGCTACTCCTACTCGTTGCTTGAGAAAGGACTTAACATGGAACACAGGGCAGCAAGGATTGGTCCAAGCCCGGTGAAGTACTAAACTATCGCCCCGAGCCTCCTGGTCTGTTTTTGATTTAAGTATGGTAATCAACAGCGTAGCCTTCACTATCTTCGTGTATTCGCACCGGAGACCCCTTAGCATGTCCAGCTTACTGCTAGCCCCCAGTTCGCTTACCTGTAATGCCCCATAGAAGGCTAATTAAAATGGCAGCTCTGAATAATAGTACCTCCCATGCAGAGCTACAAGTGTCAGACAAGACACTCAATAGTGCCGCAAGCCGCTCTAAACCAATTGGTTGTCTGGAATCCGTGGTAGTTGTTTTGCAGGCGCCGCCACCCCCTCAGAGTCTTCTGCACTATGAAACTATTTGTGGGATCCTTTGCCCCTTTTAGCTGCGCAAAGAAAGAAACAGCGGCCTTGTGTCTGCTAGATGTGGCTGCTGATCGCCCTTCATTATGCAATGTGTCCATGTACTGGGTAAAACACCCCTCCTGATCCTACTTCTCCGCCCAGTCCTGACCCAAAAAGGAGCACTAAGACATAAACGCCCCTTCGTAAGCCGTCCTGGTCCTGGGGGCTGGGCTAGCTGCCACGAGGTTCTGTAGCTGGGGGCACCAATTTGCCAGAGAGTGGTTGGGAAGTGTGCCGGTGTTGCCTATGCCGCTGGTAGATGTTCCCTGAATACCTGATCTTAAAGCGAGAGAGTGCGTCAGCTGCGCTATTCAAAACTCCTGGAACGTGTTTGGCCCTAAACTGTACATTCAATTTCATGCACCTCAGCACAATCTCTTTCAGGAGGCAGAGTATGAACTTACACCGTGCCGCCTAGGGATTGATACATTCAACTATGGTCATGTTATCAGACCAGAAGATCACAGATTGATTACACAAAAATTCCGGCCAGACTGTTAGGGCAACCCATATTGGAAATAGCTCCAAGAAGCCGATGTTCGCTGTCAAGCCGCTTTCCTCTCACCAAGCTGGCCACTCTTGTGCCACTCACTTGTTCCCAAGTATGGCGCCAAACCCCACACTGCCCGCACGTCGGTCCAAAGACCTAACTCGGCCGACGTAGTGGGGGGACCGCACCACACTACCCTGCTGTTGAAATCCTCCAGGAATGCCATCCATATACCCATGTCCTGGCGAACCTCTGCCGACAGTCTCTTGTGATGGTGCTTCTCCTGCAGGCCCGTCATGGCTTGTGAGATTGAGCGGGAAAAAGGGTGTGCCATGGGTATTACTCTCAGTGCAAAATTTAGCTGACCTACAGTCTGCAGCGTCACCTTCTCTTTTTCTAAACATTGTTGTAGGGCTGCTCTGAATTTGCTGATTTTTTCTTTGGGTAACCTGAAACAACCTTCCTCTGAGTCCAATTCTATGCCTAGAAATTCCAATGATGTTCCTGGCCCGACCGTTTTTCCTGACGCTAGCGAGACCCCACAAGCCCGCATGAGCACGCAAAATTCCTGCAATGCCCACGCACACTCCTGCGATCCCGCTGTGCCCAGAAAAAGAAAGTCATCCAAGTAGTGCATGACATGACGGTGTCCTGTTGATTGCCTAAAAACCCATTCCAAAAAGGAACTGAATGTTTCAAAGTAGGCACATGAAACCGAGCAACCCATGGCCATACACATATCCATATAGAATTTGCCTTGAAAAGAAAAACCTAACAGATGCTGATCTAGGGGATGCACTGGCAGCAGCCGGAAAGCCGATTCAATATCTGATTTAGGCATCAGGGCTCCTGGCCCAAGAGTCCTCAACATCTCCACTGCCTGCTCAAAGGACGCATACTTAACGCTACAAATTCCTCGTCGATGGCTTCATTTAAAGATGCACCCCTAGGCGCTGATAGGTTGTGGATGAGTCTGTACTCGCCCTTTTCTTTCTTTGGGACCACCCCGAGGGGTGAGCAGACAAAATTGGGTACCGGAATGCTAGTAAAGGGACCCACTATTCTATCCAGGCGCAGTTCTTTCTCAGTTTTTGTTGCCACTACCACTGGTTGTGCCTAACTGACAATTGATTCCTACATTCTGACGTCCCAATATACCCTAACGCTGGGATCCTGAAGCCTTGTGAGAAACCTTCCACCAGCATCATTGCAGAGGGATGGTCTGGGTACCTGTTCAGCCAAGGAATCATAGCCATAACGTCAATGGGTGAGTGAGTGACCCGCCGGTCCCCCCCTAGTCCTGTTTCCTTCTTCCCCTGTTTCCGGAAGCGTTACCTTTTGAGTGCCATGTTGTTTCTGGGTGGGAAGGGTGGCCACATATTTAACATGCGTGCTTGAACTTACAAGTACCCGCTGCCTTGGTGCATGTACCCTTGTTAAAATCCCAACACACCCCTTTTCAATCTCCACTGCCTCTGGCCTTACCAGCGTGTTACCCCCCCTGCTCTGGCCGAAAGGGCTGCTGAGGTTTGGATGGGTAACCCTTGTTCCCGCTTGGGCCTGCATTCACTATTTGCCCCCCTGTAAATTGGCCATACCATGAAATAGAATCGACCCTGTCCTAGGATAATGACTTGTCAAACTCTTTTGCTTTCCTGAATGCCATGTCATATTCTTTCCACTTATCCCCTCCATACTGCTCACTGAAAGTTGTAATTCTACTCTGGTAACATGCCATTTCAGTCAGCACATTTGGGGAATGCTCGGCCATGATCGCCATAAGCACAGAAAAAGATCTTATCCAATTAATCAGTGTCTCATCCACCGTGAATTTTGCCAATTGGGCCCACCATTCGCTAGGGAACATCCAATCCTTCTGCGTCCTAGCATACTCCATTTCCCTGTTATCAACTAGCAGTGAAAATATATTAACATATTTGCCGGCCCAAATCAACTCTTTCAATCCTTGTGTAACATGCTGGGCCAGGTATTCTCTCCTGGACGGTATTGTACCTGCCCCAAGTAGTGGCAATGCCACCTCCTTACCACTTTCAGCGACTCACGTTGGCTCAATACTCTTGTCCGTTCCTGCGTCGCTGCCTGAATCTGTTGTTTGTGGAGAAATAGGAGCGCTTGGCTCCCCGCCCCACCCCTGGCCAACAAGATCTTTGCTACCATTTTCTGTGCCTCTGCGGAAGGATCCTCTGAGGAAGGTAACATCCCCCCAATGGCCAGCCATGGGAGTATTGCCGCTATCTGTGCTGCCTGCTCAGGGTGCACCTGCCCAACCCCCGGGGGAGCACTAACTGGTGTGGGTGATCCCATGTCGGGCACCGGGGTAGGTGCCGGGTTTGCCACCGGTGCCATTGGAATTACCGTTGGGACCACCAAGGGCGCTATGATTGGGGCTGGCAATGGGGTGGCAGGAGCCGGTGACACCAGTAAACTTATCAGGGTTGGTGGAGTAGGTGTAGGTCATACTGGTGGTGTGGGCACTCCGTCTGGGACCATCCTAGGTGACCCCCGTACTACATGCGGCTTGGGGACCTGACCATTACCCCTCTTGGCCCTGCTCCGCTTAGGCAAAACATTCAGTTCCCCCCTGGGTTGAGGGGGCACAATAACTCGCTTGGGTCTCCCCAAAGACCCTGAATGATCTTCTAACATCTGACTGAGCTCCGCTACATTCTTCCCTAAATGATCCACTTTCCCCAGTCTCCTGTCCATGCTGGCATCCTGCGCATCATGCCCTGCAGCATAAGTTCCATGCGGAAACGCTACACGCTGCACCCACTAGACATTCTCCTTTCCTTCGTGACAGAGAACGACCTAACTCAATGCCCCACCAATGAGCACGATGTGCCCATGTACCTGTATAACGTTGGAGGCACACAGGTTGGCCGTGAGCCCCACGCAACTGTGACCGCGACACACCAGCTAGCCTGGGTGTTTGGGCGCGCGCACTCTAGCCCGGCGGCCCGACAGAAGCAGTGAAATGCAGGCCTGCCCTTGTCCTCGGATAGCGCAGTCCACCGTGACCCTCTCCGTCAGCTCCGTCCGCAGTGCCCCCGTAAAATGGTCTACGATGAAAGGAAAGTTAGAACACAGTACTGCTTTTTTTTAAAGAAAAATGGGCCTAGTCACTGAAAAACCCAGCCTTTGTCTCTCACCACCAGGATACAGGGCCAGCTCAGTACTCAAATTACCCCAACCTCACCCTGCTCCTAATTCAACAATTGCACGGGCGTATGCTCCAGTATTACAAGACAGTCCCCTAAACAAGTGTTCTCAAAAACCCATGTGGTCTCCCATCCAGATACTAACCAGGCCGACCCTGCTTCGCATGGACAAGCCAGCAATTGAACCAGAGAAATTAATAAAATGGCAGATGCTCCTGTCTCCTATTGCCCCAGCTACTGTGCACAAGCTTTGTTGCCACAAAAACCCACAATTCTTTGGCCTGCACCCTTAGCTCCCTTTAGCTTAAGGCCTCTGCCGAAACCCGGGAACGACCCCAGATACCTTTAACCCTTCAGTCCACCATTCTTCTTCCTGAGCTATTTTGGCAGCTCCCTTCGACACCAAAAAACTGAATGAAATATCCTGCTGCTACACCCAGCCGCACACGCTCTCTTGCCTTACCTAAATGCAGCAGCGCACCGTGTTTAAAGCTACGTTTCCCCCCGCCTCCGTCAGGCGAGACGCGCACACCACTTCGTGAAGTCAAGGCTGGCCGGATGCTCGGCGATCGTCCGTGCTAGGAGAGACCGCGAACAAGAAAGAACACCCGAGTCTGAAAGATAAACAAAGAAAAAAAATTATTCGCCCCTTGCTGGAGGGGCACGGAGCAGGCCTGGAGAGTGCGGGGGCAAGAGGGCGCCACCCGCGCTCTAACGGCCTTTTAAGCTACTAAAACGGCATAGGAGCAGACCAGTTCCCACTGGTCCGCCCCTCGGGCTCCCCCCCTTTGACCCGGAAGCAATCAGGTTGCTTCCAGGTCAAACGCGGGAGCCGGCACCAATCGGTGGTTGGGCGCGCCCGCCGCGACCTCAAGACGCGGCGAAGGGGCACGCCCCACCACCGAGGATGTAGGGGAAGGGGAGGCCCCCCTTTCCAGGATGTTTCTACAACCATGAACTGCCTAGTCGCAGCAAATTCTAGAGCACTGCTGTTCCAGCATCAATTGTGGGTTGATGTCCTTTTTGTTCAGGGGTGTTGCAGATGTTATCCTGTCAAGTCTGTTCTGTCCAGTCAGGCAGATGCTTGTCTGCCCAGTCCTTAATTTGAGCCGATATTTGACGGTACTCAGCACCAACACTTAATTCTCAACACCAGCAATTATGACAGTCCTCCACATGGTGGCCCTGTTTGCCTAGCCGACACATGGTTACATTATATGTATATTTTTGAAGTGAACTAATCAGCATATTGTTTAACAAAAAATACATTTAAAATGAATGACACCGCTGCATGGAGTACTGTAAGTAATTGCACTTTAAGGAGTGAGCTGATTAGTACTTTTGCTGGTACAGCAATTTTGCCGCGCTTGCAGAGGCTGTGGATTGTTCATACTACAGTCGCCTCTTGAGAAAAACTTTGGGCTCTGGCACATACGTTTTTACATATCAACTACTGCTGAAGACATCACCTTTATCTTTAATATTTCCATGGTCTGGCATTCAAGTAGTGGAATAGAAGAATTTCTTTCTTCAAGGATTAGACTTGACATCCCCCCGCCCCTGTTATCATCCCTGCTCCCCATAGACTATACACGTATTTAATTAGTTTGTAGTGAGTGGAAGAGTTCTGGAATACATCAGTATCATGACATTGTGGGGCAGCGATGAGCATACAGTGTATGGCAGAGGCATGTGGAGTATACCTAAGACTTTTCCAAAGAAATCCACAGGAAAGTATGATTTGCCGTTTCCCTACCAATCCACCCACTCCCCCATTGAGTCTCTTGTTTGAATCTGTTTTTATTAGGGTTTCATAAACAGTACAGACATACACAGTATAAATTACTTTTGGTAATAGCCATTTGGTGGGTGCATTGATAGTGAGTATATAGCGGTACAGATTCAATCAGAATAGATCCACACTTCTATCTACAGGGTATATTACTGATGTGTGTACTTGTGCCTCGGATATTAATTGCTGGTGCTCATGATAGCTCCACTGTGCCTAAATATGTACTGCTTGTCGGCTCTGTAAGCGCTCACTGTGCAGTCGTCTGTGAACTAGGAAGGCGGGCAATAATATAACAGGGACAACTTAAAACATAACAGGTGATTGTGTGGTAAAATCAGAGTGTTCCCTGGTCCCACCATCTAGTGTGTCCTTTGCTCTATCGCATACAACGGGGAATCTGGTGTGTGTCCAAGGGGTAGTATTGGCTCCTTCATGTATGCCACCTATTATCTCAGATCCACGTCCTTTTCAGCATCTGCTCTCCTCTTCTGATGTGTACTCCTATGCAGTAGTGTTAGTAGAGGGTGAAGCCTCTGTGTTAGTATTATGAATGTTTTGTAACTCAGCTAACACTGTGTCCCAGGTTGTGGCAAGTGGGGCCTGCGGATACCCAGGATGTCCTATTGACGTAGTGCAATAATCTCAGCCTTATTCCATGTCAGTATTGAGCGCCTCCACTTTAATATGTGAGGGGAATCAGGTGCCTTTCATCTCCTGGTGATCAGTCGCTACCATGAATCCCAGATCTAGCGATCTAGAAGTCACTTTGTGTTTTTGGCTTCTACGGTAAAGATGTAATATGTAGGTCTTCCATTCAAATGGGAGGGTGCGATCTGTGCATTGGATAAGATTGTCTGCTACTTCCCTCCAGTACCTTTGCAGGTAGGGGCATTCCCAGAACATGTGTAGTAGATCTTCGTCAGAGAGGCAGCAACGGGGACAAGTGGTGTCTACATGTCCAAAGTATTGATTAATTTTAGTGGGTGTGAGATATGCTCTCTGTGTGATGTAATACTGTATTTGGCATAGGTGAACATTCCTGGGGAAATGAACAGGGCTCTCTAGGCCTGAGGCCCATTTGGGGTCCATGAACGGATGGTGCTGGTCTCCCTCCCAGTGGAGTCGAAGCGGTGGCAATGTAATTGCAGTGTGTTGTCTTAGTGAGGCAGCGTACCACAGCGTGAGATATCCACCTCGTCCCATTATATGTAGGGACTGGATGGCAAGATGAGTTGGGGGCTCGTTGGTTATGTCCCTCCCCTTGGAAGTAAGGGCAGCCAAGAGCCCAAGAGCGAGCGATGTAGTTGGAATTGGCCTGGATGCAACCTGTTTACTTTTACTAGTGTGTCATATAGGATTAGGACACCCTCCCGATATAAGTCTCTCATATCATGAATTCCCATTTCCGCCAGCCCCACATCTCAGCGGCCATAGTCATGTGCCCTTTAGGCGTTCCTTCTAGTGGTAAATCAGGTTCATATTGTTTCAAATTTCGGGTAAAATACAAACTCCTACGGTAACACCTATACGCCATACCAAGCAGTAGTGACTCCTGTGGTTTTGCTTTCACTCAAGGGTGAAACAGTCTAGTCAGAGCGGTTAAGGAGCAGGGTAGTTGTGTAGATGCCGTGTCGCAAAGCTGGCAATCGACCTGCCATCTAGCTACCCATTGTAGCTGTGCTGCTAGGTAATACTGTTTCAAGTTTGGGGACACGAAGACTCCTTGCACTGTGGGCAAGTAGAGCGTACTTATTGCCACTCGATGTCGAAAGTTGCCCCATATAAAATCTCTAACTGAGCTCTCTAGAGGGGGAATAAAGGAAGAAGGGATGTATAGTGGTAAGTGGTAATAGTCTTTCGAAGGTAGTCGACCCTCGGAAAGAAGTCATTGCTCTCCTGATAAGTTCACTAACTCTTCATGTCTTTTGGATATTCAATTTGTGCTTCATTAAACTGTTGTCTTCCTCCCCTATTTTTGGCGACTCCACCTCCTGTTTGTGGTGGAGTTTTCCTTCCAACAATGTCTTTTTTCAAATTTTATCTATATATATATATAAAAACGAAAGTATGTCTGTTTGTCCTTTTTGCATTACTACACCATTCATCCGATCGCCATGAAACTTTGGGAAGTTGTTGAGTACACTCCCGCGAAGGTTTCTGGTAAAAATAAATAAATTGGTAAATATCGGCCCCAGGCCCCCCAGGGCCCTCATAATCTTTCCAATACTGAACGTTTACAGTTTACAGTGCTACTCGCTTTTGCAATGACCATCAACAAAGCACAAGAACAATCGCTGCAAGTGTGTGACCTAGAATTGTAGAATCCGTGCTTCTCACATGGACAACTGTATGTGGCCAGTTCACGCGTCGGAAAACCTTCTGATTTATTCGTGTACGCACCAGACGGAAAAACAAAAAATACAGTTTATCCACAAGCACTCGAATAAATAAAGAGAATTAAAACAACACTTTAAAATGTTTTCCATATTAAAATAAATAAGTTTCAATAAAAATTACACAATGTAAATTGAATGTTATCATAACAAGTTTCCTTAAATTTCCTTTCTTCTGAGATCGAAGCAACGCGCGACGGGTAAGCTAGTTTTAAATAAAAATACAAATACACAGAAGGGAATTATTTTCAATAATGGAATTTCATGTAGATACATTGATTTGGTAGTTGTTAATATTAATATATTTATATATTGTCTCTTTATTAAACATCCTGATTTGTATATGCCTGTGAGGCATATGTTACTTTCAAAAAAGAATTGGAACTTTCTGTTGTCATAAACATGACCATAATATACTTGTCCTCCGTGGGAAAAATGATAACTTTTTGATTCAGCTAAGCCTATTTCTAGCATCCACATGAATCCTGCCATCAAATTATTTTAACTAATTGGAAAATAACATCTGCTTAACTTTTTTCAAAATGTTTTACTTGTGGTTGTTCAGGGATGGACATAAAAACAGCTTTGGCTTATTTATTGTTCTAAAAGATTTGCTCTTTTACCTCTAGGTGAGATTAAATTTTGCCTGCAGTAGCAACCCAGTATTTGCACAGTGGCTTGCTTTTGTTATAAACTCTTGTTCCATTTCGATATGTAGTAAAGCATTGAAGGGCAACGTTATGACCTGGATTTTCAAAAAGTAGTAGCTTCTAGGCAGGGAATTAACAAACTAGCATACATTATCCTCGTCTCACCTCTTCATATACTTTGTGAAATAGCCCTGCATATCACAGTTCTTATTGCTGTACTTGTGGGGCAGAGACGTTTTACTGATGTTTGCTATGCTTCCATGACTGGTAGGGGTGTTACCATGTGCCTTAACTCGTATAGCTATAGTGAAAGTGAGAAGTCACCATAGAGGAATTAATGACAGGACTGTTAAGGTAATTTGTTTTTTGCAATGGGCACAATATGCTCTTTTTTCCCATTTATTTTGCAAAGTAGATACTATACTTTCATGTCTTCCTTCTGGTGAAATAAGGTCTCTTGGTTTGCATAGTGTTTAAAAACACTTTTGGTGTGACTATGCATGGGAAGTGCCACCAATCCACACCCTACAATGGTCCGTTGATAACTTTTAACTGAAAGGGATACTTTTTTCGCTAGAGTTATACACCTTTCTTCTTTTTTGTTTTCTTCTTTATTGCAATATGAGGATGGTAAAAAATTGGTTGATTCGAGCACTGCGTATTGGTGTCAGGATTTATATTGGGTTGACTGTGCTCCAAGGACACCCCCTACTCAGGGGTGGGGAATACTGACAACGGATGCAAACAAGTTACTAATCAACTTGTACCCCTGGGCACGAGCATGTGCTGAGTAACCAGCAAGAATTTTTGAAACAGTTTATCAGTTCTCCATGAGGATAATTCAATTTATTGATAATCCAAGGGATCTGTGGGTTGAAATGATGGTAATTAGTACTAATTACCGTCATTTCAACCCACAGATCCCCTGATAAAGGCGCCGGCCTGCGCCGAAATGCATTGGGAGGCCATGGGAGGCCAGTGAAATGCTTATTAAGCTATGAATATCAGATTGAGAATCATATTGTTACGATGCTTGATGTGAATTAACATTATGGATATCGTTATACACCTTGGAAAAGAAATATATTACATACATATACATATACACACACACACATATATATATATATGTGTGTATATATATACAATATATATATATATATATATATATATATATATATATATATATATATATATATATATATATATATATATATATATATATATATATATATATATATATATAATATATATTCCAACAACTTCTCCTTTTCACGGAAAGGAAAACATGAGTCACACACGAGCTTGGATTTTTCTCCAGTTTAATGACGAGTTGCAAACAGCTTCTTGCGACTTTATCCTGACTAGTTTCGTTCCTGGCTAGGAACTTTCTCAAAGGTGCGCCGTTGCAGGAGCCTCTGCTGATCTTACCACAGTTCGTTTTTCACTTTGCTTATATGCCCCCAATGGCGATGTTTTGTGGAATCACTTCCTTTGTAGATTAGCATTGTGGGAACTGTAGTCCATCCCGGCAGTGTCTTTTGGGCTCGATGTATTAACAAAGATGCTGTTCTCTGTTACCGCAATCTTCCGTCATATCTGGCAAGTTCCCCATTTTCAGCCGACTTTTCCGGTTGAATTGGATCCACGACCGAGGTCCAGTCCTCGGGAGCACCTAATCTCAATTCGTTTCCGATTCTGACAAGGGGGTTCTGGGTCGAGATTAATGGCGCTTCTTGTGGCGGTGTGTTCTCTTCGGCTGAACCACGCCGATATTCTATTCCAACAACTTCTCCTTTTCACGGAAAGGAAAACATGAGTCACACACGAGCTTGGATTTTTCTCCAGTTTAATGACGAGTTGCAAACAGCTTCTTGCGACTTTATCCTGACTAGTTTCGTTCCTGGCTAGGAACTTTCTCAAAGGTGCGCCGTTGCAGGAGCCTCTGCTGATCTTACCACAGTTCGTTTTTCACTTTGCTTATATGCCCCCAATGGCGATGTTTTGTGGAATCACTTCCTTTGTAGATTAGCATTGTGGGAACTGTAGTCCATCCCGGCAGTGTCTTTTGGGCTCGATGTATTAACAAAGATGCTGTTCTCTGTTACCGCAATCTTCCGTCATATCTGGCAAGTTCCCCATTTTCAGCCGACTTTTCCGGTTGAATTGGAATATATAATATACATACATGGAGGGGCTTTAGGTCAGCCCCTTCATTCTCTGGTCTGTTAGACTGCGATCCAAAATTTTTGTACCTCACCCCAGTGCATAGAGCAAGGATAATTGAAACAGCCCACACCAGCCTTTGGCTTTCTTATACTGTGAGTGAAAACATTACTCTTATCACACTGCACTACTATATATGGGCCAGTGTGTCATAATCTGAAACAACCTAGAGTAACATTTTGACAACTGCCCAGGGGTGCTCCACTCTTAGTAAAAGTACATAAATCCACAGTGGGTTGCAAAGTAAAAGAGAGCCTCTGATCCACTTTCGTTTATTCTTTCAATGGCATCCTTGTCCTTATATCTCAGCGTCGGTTGGCGCTGTGACAATATATATATATATATTACATAAATATATATATTACATTAATATATATACATACATGGAGTAGCTTTAGGTCAGCCCCTTCATTCATTGATCTGTTAAACTGCGATCCACATTTTTGTACCGCACCCCAGTGCATACAGCAAGGGTAATTGAAACAGCCCACACCAGCCATTGGCTTTCTTGTACTGTGAGTGAAAACATTACTCTTATCACATGTCACATTCTCCTAAAAAGAAGTTCACTTCGGGGCCAACGCTGGTGTTTCAATACTTTATCAATGCTTTTTCTTTCATTTCTTTATCGCTACTTTATATTTTTGTCTTGCCTGTGTGTTTAAACTACATCTCCCCATTACACTGATTCAAAGCCAATGGAAACTTTACTCTGTGTCCCATATTTTCCTATGATGTGCTTTAAAACTAAAAAGTACCTTTTCTAATTTCAACCAGCTGCTAGGAACCACCCTTAAGATTGTATTAAATTATATGTGGTGGTTATTTTTTTAAATCGAAAATACTAAATTGCAAATATATGTCTGCCAAGTTTAGGGGGAGGGAGGCATTTTTTCTTTCTTTTTTTGTGGCATATCCTTGCAATAAAATAAAATGAATCCATTGCACCCACTTAGTAAGGCCAGAACTATTGGCTTTGCCACTGTTGCAGCGCAAGTGTGGTAAGAAAAGTTCTGTATGCTTACTCGCCTTACTACTCTAACCATACTGGGCCCCCTTATGATTAGACAGTCTGCAGCCTTTCAATTTACTACAGAAGCAATGATCCTCTGGGGAATCTTTCTCAGCCGATTGGAGGGGGAGAAATCAGGGTGACCAAACACCTTATTAGCTGGCCAACGAGGACCATAAATTGATAGCTTACTTACAAATTGGAAATCAGGTTTAAGTACTCCCCTCTCAAAGCCATGCTGTAGAAATGAAGAATTTGCAATAGGAATACCCAACCTCCTAAAGAAGTTAAGTTGGACTAGAATTATGCAAACAAAATGTACTGCTACAGTCACACAAAAAAAAAGAAGCAGAACTTGATATTCTGTAAATGTTTGATGATTCTCACTGCAACAGGTTTAAATAACTGGAAAATAGTACAGATTCAATGGAAGAATCAACAAGACTCAATAATAAACTCAGACAGATATTACAATAATTTGGTTATTGTTTTAGAGATTCAAAATTCATGGCAAAAAGCAGTCTTTTAAGTAATCTAGTTAAAATTATCACAGCTTGAAATATAATGCCAAAAATGTACACCAAGCTTTAAAGAATGATTATTGCATAAATCAATTTACAGACTTACAGAGTGCCACTACCCTCCAAGGCAGAAGGATAGTTTGTTTATCTTACAGCCCATGATCCTAAAGAAAAAAAGGGAAAAGGTTCAGATTTCAAGTCCAACAAGGGCGAGTCCATTAGTATGGGACAAAAGAAATAAGGAAAATGAAATGGTTTGGAAAAGAAGAGTTTCAGTCCATTAGTTACCGTATGTAGCATTTGCAAAGCAGTACAACATTAAAAAGCCAAAGATTATAGGTTTCAAAATCATCAAAAATCAATCAGCATAGCATTTTGGTCTCACGTAGGAAAAGTCAGAATGGTGCTGGTCCTCCTTTGGGGTTTCTTCTTTTGTAGAGTCTCTGTAAGAGTCCTAGTGATGTAGCATCACTTCACTGTCAGACGATTGTCATGTTCTCAGATTCACATAATGTCACCTAAGACATTTCCAACTGCAAGAAGGTTTCTGTAGGAAGGGGGAGGCTCTAGTTGGCGCAGTGTAGCACTAGCGACAGGCAGGGACTCTCTCTTCCTCGTCAGGGCTGAGGGTTACCTTCCAGACAACCTCTGCTTACCCTCTAGGTAGTGTGGCTTAAGCAGTCTTAGGCTAATCTTTGGGGCACATAGGGTTAAACATTTGCAATATTACACCGTCACAACCAACCCACCACACAATGACACCAAACTGTATTCGTAAAAATATATATCTTTATATAAATTTCAAGCAGGCTTGTAAATACAGTTGTAAAACTTTCAATAGCGGTTCCAGGTTACTTAAGTTCAGGTTGCCACAGTTCTTTATAGCAATACGCAATCTTTTGGGCCTTCTGCCCAGGTTCGACAAGGTTCAGTGTCTCGTAGCGCCTCAATGCGCTCTCTGCATGGGCCTCGAGGGCCAGGAGCTGTGCGAGCCTCGGTTTCAGAGGCGGCTCGCGTTGGGAGCAGATAGCGCGGTGCGAGCTCGGATTGCAGGTCGCTCGCACCGTGAGGATACAACACAGTACCTTTCAAATTCTTGTGGAGCGGGCGGCTTCCAGGGGAGCTGTCCCACGTCGCGTTGCTTTTCTGGGGTCGCTGTTCACTGCGGCTCTCAGCCGGGTAGGTCTCGGGTCATCCGGGGCGGCGGTGCTCTGTGGCGGCAGGGTCCTTTCCTCGTCGTTCGCTCCGACCCTGGAGGCGGCGGCTGTGTGGTGTCGGCAAGTGGCAGTACGGTCCCCAAGTGCAGGACGTACCCAGCCCAAGTACCGGTTGCAGCTGTACGCTCACAGCTGAGCTGTCCTGCAGGCTACCGACCAGACGGGGTTATCACAGGGCAGCTGTCCGTCTTCGCAGGTGGATTGACGGCTCGAAGCGCAGTCAATTCGGGAGCTTGGACCGGACGGGTCCTCCTTCACTTTGCTCTCGGGCTCCCGGTGCAGTTGCGGTCACGGTGCTCGGGCCAGCGGCGGCTGGACCTCACGTTGCTCTCGCTGTTGCTTTGGGCCCCGGTCACGGTGTTCGGGGGGATGTCGATGCCTTGGTTACGGGAAGCGTGGCAGGCTTGCCCAGCGCTCCCAGACCCCTCTGTCAGTACTGCAGCGATAAGCAGCACACACAGTCGCTTTCTTCAGGATGTAGCGCCCACTGGTCCTGGGGCGCTGGTCAGGGGGCAAGTTCAGTAGCAAGCCCTTGGAGATCTTTCAGCAGAGTTTGGCACAAAGTTTCACAAAGCAAAAGTCTTCTTGTAGTCTTTCCTTTTCCTCTCCTTCTGCAGCAAGGCACCAGACACAGGCAAGAGACAGCACTCTTCCTTGTCCTTCCCGGTCCTTCTCGTCGGGTAGAGTTCCTTCTGTAGCCCAAACAGGATCTAATTTTCAAGGAGCAGGGCTCCTTCTTTTATACTGCATTTCTTTTGTTCTCGCAGGCCAGGGGGGCCTTTGCATAGCCACTTTCAGTCCTTGAGTACCCTGGTGGCGTAATCCGGCTTCTGCTTTCAGTGTGAGGGGCAGGCGCATCAGACGCCCCACAGGAGGTGGAGCCAGCATTGTGCGGACAGGGGCAGCCAGAGTACCTTGTTGATGGGGCTTCGCCCTTCCTGGGCCAGGTGTCGGCTGAGTCATCAGTCGCTCCCCAGGAGGGTGGAGCCAGCATTGTGGTGGCAGAGCACAGCAAGATTCAGAGTCAAGAGCCACTCCTACCTCCCACTAAGGTGTGATCTGCGCATTCACCACCTGTCATCCCCCAGCCCTGTCACTCACACATCCCAGACAGTCAGATACACATACCAGCAGAGGCGGGCTAAAATGGTTAGGCAAGCAAATGCTAACTTTCTAAAAGTAGCATTTGCAAACACAGGATACTAAAATAAACTTTACTAAAAGAAATATGTCATCATCCTGAGTTCAGGCATACTAAACACGACTCTCTACCATGCTCCCTGAGCCTGCTGGGATTATAGGGTGTAATAATTCCAGCAGCTCAGTCTCGCCTAACGGGAGCAGGTAGCCTTCAATAGTGAAATACGAATTTAGTTGTACGTCACTACTAGGACATGCCACACACATCAGGGCTTGTCCTACCTTACACCTACAATGCACCCTGCCCGCAGGCCTACCATAGGGGTGACTAACATGCAGTCAAGGGAAGGTTCAGGGGCTGGCGAGTGGTTGCACTTGCCCAGCCGGCATGACAGTACGAGACTGCACGCGGGTTCTGCGGTGGCAGTCCCCAGACACATCTTACGGCTGCTTCTGTGGGTGGCGCAACCAGCGCTGAAGGCCCACTAGCAGTATTGGCATCTACAAGCCCTGGCACTCCTAGTGCACTTTACTAGGGACTAACAGTAAAGCCAATGGACCAATCATGGATACCAATCACATGTACAATTTACAGTAGGGAGCACTTGCACTGCGGCACGGGTCGGCCGTGGCGCAGTGCCCTGAGTATCGGAAAACCAGCAAAACATCGGAGGCACATCAGCAAAAAGTGGAAGGGAAACTCACGCCAAGGTGCCAGGTCTAACAGTTTCCCATGCTAGTCAAGAGAAACAAGAGATTTAAAGTCCACGTATGCCTAACAATGGTAAAAAAGAATACAGAGTATGAGTTGGTAGTACCAGCTGAAATCCTGTTCCCACAGGAATAATCCACTGTGAACTTTGAGGAAACATTTAGGAATGCTGAATGCTACACATGTACTGAACCAATAATGCAATATTTTACTAGTTGCAAAAGAACCCTTGTAGTAGGCCAAGGAATAAGTCGGCATTAGAGAAAGAGCACATTTGACAAAGGCCCCACATTGGCATAACAATTTTGAATGAAATAAGCTTTAAACCTATTTCAAATATAATGCAATAAAATCATTTCATATTGAACAGTAGAACTTTCATTAAGTATTATATCACAAAAATGACTAAGGTTAAACACTACTACCACAATTGTTCCCAACATTCACATGAATATATAATTTTCTAAGTTCTTATTACAAAAATAGTTTAAAACCTTTTATAAACTGTAGAATCTCTAGTATTATCAGTTTAAATTTCAAGTTCCTTACTAGGACTTTTACAGTTTTGCACCAACTTTTCTATATGGTGCATTCTGATGGAAAGCAATGGAAATTCTAGGCTGCTTTATTAATAGTACATTATTTCATCAGCTAATGTCAATAAACAACATTTTCATAAGTATTCTCATTAGTGCAACCTATTTATATGTATTAGTGTTCTTTTGTATATATGTTTTTTCATCTTTCATTTCAAAGCATGCTTTTACGGTGCTTCAACTACACTTGTCTCAGTTTTGTGAGTTACTGTATCTAACATATGAAAGGTACACTTTCAGCTTTTCGTGTCTGAAATCAGTAAATGTGGTGTTTATTATTACTTCTTAAATCTTGCGTCATCAACACTGTCAGTAAATTACTGAACTTCGGGACTATAGTGATATGCTCTATAAAGTCATGGGCTCATTACACAACTTGTGGTAACTAGTGAACCATTTTGTTTCTGCTCTAAACAGTGTATTACTTTTTAAAAGAGCCTGTTCTAATAAAGTATAGCCCTAAATGTGCAATTATTAAAAAGGTGCTTACCTTTAAATATTAATTAGTATTTGTATCCTAAAAAGCAGTCCGTTCTGGTGGACTAAAGAGTATTTGCACTGTGTATTACTGACTTTTCTTCTTTTTTCGAGTAGTGGCACACAAGGGTGGCATGCTGTCCAGGTGGTCCATATTATGTGTTTACTTATTTATTTGAGAATGCAGAAAGTGTTGTGCTGCACCTCACTTCACATCAACCTTACCTCAGCCCTACTTATCAGTGAACCTAAATACCATCCCTGCACGGCTCCACCACTCCTCAGAACAACCTTAACCCAATCTTATCCAAAACATTTACATTTACATACATCCTAACCCACTTCTTACATCAGATGTACCTCATTACAAACTAAAACTCATCCAAATGTTACCTCAGTCTAAATTCAACTTAACTTTACCTCAAATTACTGTTTTTTTAGCTTGACTCTCCTGATATTAGGACCTAAAAGGCAAAATGGTGTAATATTGTGCAATTGTGTAGTTCAGTCCTCAGCCTATTCTTTGCCCCACCCTCATGTTCTTGTTAATTATGACTATTATGGTCTTGGCAGTAATTTCTCACCAGTGGAAACAGTACTCCAGGTGAGGCTTCCAGAACTGGTTACAGAACTCTATATATAATTCCCAGATTTGCTCAAATGTAACCCAATATGGAATCAGCGGTCCCAGTAGCTGGAGCACTATACACGAGTGGGCCTTCATAACAGTCATAACACACCAGATATGTCCTCAAAAACTGTACACAACACCCAAGAAGTGGTCTCAAAAAACATAGATATCACTCCAGAGGACATCGCTTCTACAATACAATATGCCAGAAGTGGTCTGTAAATGCAGTAGTTGGTGAGGTATTAAAAACAGTGACTCAGTACTTTAGGTGAGACATACAAGCGCCTGACTCACTAGCTCAGCCTTTGCTGTAACAGCTTGCACTCCTTCTACACAAGGAGTGTCTGTTGTGTATCTGAGGAAGTGCTCTCTGCTGCTGGGCATGCATGTATTTTCCCTGAGAGAGAAAGAGCCTACATGTGTGTCTTTTGTTTGATCACATTCAATTGTTTGCAGGATCGATGTTCAGAAACAGTAGACGTTTATTGTTTACATTATATACTCTGCTTCTTGCTGCTGCTTTCATGATTCTTTCATTATTTCTTTATTCCTTTAGCAGATTTATATAGCCTGTACTATAGGTGTCAGATGGCAGAGCTCTTTACAGAAGCAATACAAGATAAACTAGAATGTAAAGTTATACTTTGAGCAGCATATAATTGAAAGGCAGCAAACACTTGACAATGTACATACAAGAAACAATATTATCGTAATCGACAACTCTCTATATGTCTCATCTCGGTTACAAATACAGACATGAGCTTGAGAAAAAAAGAATAGAAAATAAAAATGGAACATAATAAGTGGGAATATGACATATACTAATTAACAACAATAAAACAGAATATGCATGATATAAAAGCCGCCTTCAGGCTTCATATAAAATACAGATGGACGGTATGTCGTCTGACGATGAAGACATGTCAGTTTAAAATCTGTTTGTTGTAGTGGTGCCTCGGGTATGAAGAGCTTGATGGTAGCGCGTGGTCAGTGGCCAAGAGAAGTATAGTGGTTATTCCTGGACTGGAATCCAATCTCTCAGTTGACCATTGGAGATCAGATATCAGTGCTGGTGGATGAGTGTTAGTGGACTCCACATTGTACTACATAAAGAAGATTTATGTCAACATAAGTCTTGCTGGTTTAAGTTATTTACACTGGGACAAATTGGCGAAGAGGGAAATCATCGCTTTTAAAATAAATTATTTAAGGATTTTCAGGAGGTATCCCAAAGTTCAGACGTCCTGTAAATTGGCACCGTGACTTTCGGAAGTTGTACTGACTGGGATGTCAAGACGGCATCATCCCCAGTTGGCTACGTTATTGTATTTTCGATTATTGTGCATGGAGTGGTGTGAATGACTCCTGTGCAGTAAGCGCTAGCTCATTGAATTTCGTAACTGATCTTTGCAAAGGGAGTGGGGCAATTTTTAGTACAATGACATCAGGACATCGGAACAGGAGAGAGGTCTGCACGTAGTACGTGTGCCGGCCATCTTGGTTGTGGTATACGTTTAGCGTCATCGTGCCTGACGTATGGGAGGCCATCTTGCATGTTTCAGCATAAGTTTTGAGGAGTGTACCTGGTGTGTAAGACGTTGTGTAGTTCAACATCAGAGTGACCATTTCAGATTTTTGCAAATCCTATCGCTTTTTCTGGAGCTTAAAGTTGGGCACAGTTCTTCAACGTTCAGCTGAGATCATGGAAATGTTTCAGGTGTTTATTTCATAGTGGTCAAGAAACGAAACCGGGAGCATTACTGGCAATATATAAAACCGCAAACAGAGTAAAAAAGTACTATGTTTGGACAGATTACACGCCTTTAACTTACCTATTGGGGGACAAAGGTCTGGCATCAGCTTATTCGCACTTGTTGAGAATACTGGCCAGGTTGCAGGAGAATAATTTTGAAATAGAATATATTCCATGGAGAGTCAATTGTAGAGCTGATTGCATGTTTCGGCTGCCTATTGCAGAGTTTTCAGAGAAAGGGGAGGAATGTGAGGATGAGTGTGTGATTGCTGTAGTGGATATTGTGAGTCATTGTCAAGGTGTAATTGATAAAAGGAGATATTATCACCAGGTAGTCAAGATGTAACAGTGGCTAAAGTAATGGAGTTTTTACAAAAGGGGTGGCCGAATTTTAGAGAGCTCAAAGGTGAGCTATTGAATTTTGCACATGTGGCGTATGAGCTATCTTTTGAAGATGGAGTTTTATCATGGGGATACGTTTGTACGGCCTGCAATATTTAAGCTCTACAATTGTTTTGTTGGCTCATGCAGTCATTTGGGATTGTCATCTACTAAATGGATTCTTAGGCAAACGTTTTGGTGGCCAGCTATGGATAAAGACATAGACACAATGGGGGAGACAAGTAAAGAGTGTATATTATCTAACAAGCACTGGAAATTGAAAGATACTCCATTGTTACCAGCACCCTTTCCACAAAAAGCTTGGTAAAAAATAGCATTGGACTTTGTTTGACCTATAAATGCTGTAAAGCACAAATTAACATACATTACTGTGGCTATAGATGATATTTTCGAGTTTTTTTTTTAGGAGATGATCACAATGATAGCTATAAATTTTTGGGCCAACATTTTTGCCATTGAAGGTTCGCCAGCGGAGACAGTTACTGATAATGATGTGCAGTTGGTATCTGACAAAATGGAGAAGTTGGTGAGAGGCATTATACTGTGGTGCTTTAAAGAGCTAAGCCAATGGAGTTCTGGAAAGAGCTTATAGAATAATGAAGGAAGAGATTCAAACTGCCCTGATGTGGAATAGATGTGTGGAGTACTTGAGGGAAAAGATTTGGATGTATCATAACGCTCCTCATGCAGTAACGGGCGCGTCACCTTTGAGGTTACTAAGAGGAAGGATTACTAGGTCTTTTTGGTTCCTGGATGGTTGGGAGGGATGGAAAGGAAGTTGATAAGACAAGGTTGAGAGATAAGGTGAAACAAGCTCAATATAGAATGATACATCAGCATGACGTGGCTCAATATCAAGGAAGTCAATATAGCTATTGGCTCTTGGGTTCTGTGTTAAAAAACAACATGAGAACCAAGAGATTTAAAATAGATTTACATTTCCAAGGCCCTTTCAAGGTTAGGAAAAGTTCATGTACAGCTGTAATATTATCTGATGGACTATGGTGGTCCAAATGAAATGTATTACCGTTGAGTGAATTCCAACACATGGTTATGGAAAATAATTCACATGATAAAAATGAGTTGTGGGGACATGTTTTCAATGTTAAAAGTATGAATATAGAGCAACAGACCGGTGGTGCACCTGAGGTATTTATCACTTTAGAGGATACCATTGCTTCTTTGATGATTCAGTGGTGCAGAATGGTCCGTGGTGCAGAATGGTCCTAGATCTGGTCCAGTGGTCACTAAACATGGTAGAATTTTTAAACGGTGTATCTTAATGAATTTGAATGCTAAATGTTACCTGTGATTTTTTTTGTTTTCTTTAGATAGCCTTTTTACTTGTTGAACTTAATAGATGACTTGGTATATTTTGTTAACATATCTTTGGTCTTTCAGAAATTCATTTTTATCTATGGACTTATATGGCATAAAATGTATTGTGGTTGTTTTTTCACTAAAACTCTATGTATATTTTGGTATATGTTCATGTTTATTGGTTATGAATTTATTTTTATTTTACTTTTTCGTTCAAGGAGGGAGATGTGGTGGCGACATGGGCATGTGAAGCTTGTTGGTAGTGCAAGGTCAGTGGTCATGAGAAGTGAGGTGGGCATTCCAGAACTGGAATCCGATCTTCTGGTTGACCATTGTAGATAGGATAGCAGCGCTGGTGGGCATGTGTTGGTGGGCTCAACATTGTTACTAAATCTTGCAGTTGTGAGTTATTTACCATGGGACACTGTTCTTTAAAACTTTAGTATGTAGGATTGGCGCATAATGCTAGAGGAATGGACTTTCATATCTTTGAGATGCTTACATTTTTAGTGGTTTGAAAAAGTGTTAAAGTAGAAGTGCAATCAGAAGCAGTCTTCCTGGATCTAGGCAGAATATATTCACAGTGCTGTTCCATAAATGGAAATACACTGATGCAGAATCAAGGGTACAGTGGGCATTCAATGTAAGGCATTAGTTTATGAGCACTAAAAAGATTATATGCAATTCCTAAACAGAAAGTAGTGCAATAGTTTAGGTGTTCCTACCTTCATCAGTCCATACCATACTGACCACACAGCCTTAAAAAAATTACAAAATTTTTCGGTGGCAACCATTTCTCTTATAGAATACCTTTTTGGCTATCACACTTATCCACATTATAGCTTCAGTCTCCCAGAGTTGAGGTTTCCTGTCAAGTACTGAGAAAGTGTCCTTGTTTCTTAAAAATTACTATTTTCCATTGAAGCGTATAAGAGCTCATCACACTGCGGGAGCATTTGGAGCGTGTCAGTTTTTTAGCCAAGTAAATTAGAACACCCAAATGCAGAGCTTGGTGAACAATACATGTTTGAGTGTATAAGCGTCTAGGTCCGATTGGGACCATTGTAGAGGGATTAGCAAGGAAGTTATTCGTGTAAGCAATTTGTTCTGGATACCAGTCTCACTGTTGCATGTAGTGACACCTTAAGGAGACCCAAGTGTATTTTGTTGATTCCCAAAAGCCATAGTCCAATCTCTACTGTGATTATGCCAGAGATTACATAAACAAAAGTCTATCTTCAGGTTTGTAGTCTTTGATGATCTTTTTTTTATCTAATAAGACACACCTGCACGTGCGTACTCTGGTTATCCACTGGCAGCTATTAGTGCATTAGATGTAGTGGCAGAAGGGCAGGGATGTGAGTAACTCTGGGTGTAGTTCGCGTAGTAGCGCTACGTGTAGCGACGCAAAGTGCCCTTCGCACTATGCGAGCTACGCGAACTGCGTAGTGCACTGTGCAAAATGCTGTTCGCACTGATTGCGCAGTGCCGGATGCTTGTCGGCACTGTGCAATCACTGCAAACCACATCTTGCACAGTGCAAGCAGTCGTTTTCTGCAGCTCTAGTAGATTTCTACTCGAGCAGCAGCTTTCTCAATGCGGACTGATAGTTTCTCATCGAGAGCGGTCGAAAGCATATGCGACCACTCACAATGAGAAAACTGACCTCCCCGCGTTGAGAATCTCGCCGGGAGGCTTATTTTCCTCGGTTGCAATCAGCAACTTGATGTTGCTGATCGCGAACGAGGAAAAAGTCTCGCCGGAATGTCATTTTGCACGCTCGCGGTCGCCAACTTAACGTTAAGGACTGCGAGCAAGCAAAAAATGACCGCTGCGTGTGTTTTCACTGTGCTACGTGCAATTCGCGTAGTACGAAGCAGTGCAAACTATGCAAGCGTAGCGTAGTACTTCGCCCAGGGTTAGATGTGAGGGGTCCACTCCCCCCTAACAATGCCTATTTTTTTTTGCCCAGCCAAGCGCCGGTGGCTCATTCTCCTTGCTTGCATTAAGGCCCAAGATGGCATGCTTGTGATGCCACTGTCACCTATGTTGTGCCAACTTTTGTTGAAAGGCACCCATTGCAAGCTTTTACTGGGCTACCTTTTTGTTTGTTTTCCAAATTTACTTGTTTCTTTGGGCAGTTGATTTTCTATTTCTATTAGAGCAGAAGTTGTATGTTGAGGCGTTTTATGTTGAGAATCTTTCTGATTTTTTGTCTTTTCCCAGTGTTGAAGAAAGTCTTCCTGGTGACAGTTTTTTTTATTTTGCTTTCCTTTACTTACGCCATGCTGACTTTGAGCTGAAAGCTTTTCTGTCTATTCTAGCCACTTGTCTAACCGATCTCCCTTGGCCATCTGACTGAACCAACATGTACTGCCTCATCTTGGCGTTTTGTCCTGTGCTCCAGGCTTGGTACCTGTGTTCTTGTTATCCCAAGCTTTAAACTTCAGTTAGTTTGGGATCCTCTCAGGTTCTTCAGGCACTCTACTAGCGTAAATACAGAGCTTCCATCATAGTTCAGACTTAAGTCTATTTTTGATTTTGTTACTACCTTTTAATCACCACCTCGCTACTTGCTTTTGAAGCATCATACCCATATCAGCAACAGTTTGGATTGTATAACACAATAACAAGTGAAGAAATATTGAGTACAGAAGCAATTTTAATACTATTAACTCCACATCTACATACCTTGAAAATATATATAGGTGCTCAAGGTCGTTTTACTGGCCGAAATGCATCATGACTATGATGAGAAGAGAATACAAATCTTATCGCACACATGAAAGGAGTTCGAGCATTCTTTCTCGCCATTCTGGAGGTTAAGGGATGCAATACAATTATATATGTTATTAAGTCTTTTGTATTGCGCTCTATTACTACAAAGTATCCTGGCGCGGGTATATATATATATATATCTTCAAGAAAAATAGATGTGGAGTTAAAAATTGTAAATCTATACTGACTTGTAACTACTTACCTTGATGATATAGTGGTAGTAGATATGCTGGAGTCGATACTTTTACAAAGCAATATACTGCTTTCAATAGAGTGGAAGAACACCCTCATTTCAGACTTTTTTACTGTAGTGTTCAACTAAAGAGTCCCCGGCTTTCCCATTTGTTTGGTCCCATGCCTCCACTGTGCTGCACACCACTACCTTTCATCAGATTTTCTACTTGGCTGTTTTGTGTTCCATGGTCATCAACTTTCCTCTAATCTAATGAATGTTCATATGGTAGGAGGTTATAACATCAAGCACTGGTAGCCATCTTGCAGCATGGCCACATGCCCTCTCTAAAGAAAGTTTTTTTTATTTTTATGAAGAGGTGGGTTAATTTGTCAACCCTAAATCAGAGTTCTATTGTGCGGATTTGGGTGTATCAAATGGTATGGTTGTTCAACTTTACTGTGTAATACACTTGTAAAGAACTGTCTTGGGTCCAGTCATTCTTGATTGAAAAACCTTTAGCTCAACCCTGAGCTGCTGTGGCTTCTCGTTTTTGGTTTGCCTCGTGCCACATGGAGCTCCAATAATAAAGGATACCCGGGCTGGGCTGGGCATAGCCACAGTGGAGACCGTGTCCCCGACCAGCAATTATTACAGCCAACACGTCTCCATGTAATTTTTATTTCTCCTGAATGGCCCATCAGTGCTCGAGGCCCAATGTCGCAGCCAGAGGGCTCCACACTGTCAGTGCTAACAGTGCCCTCCACGAGCCTGGCGGCGAACAAATGTCATTCAATCACTTGCGGTGCCTCGTGGCGGCTGCATACTGACTGAGTAGGAATATGCGCGGTGCTCGTGCCACGTGCGATCCATTGATCAAGCCTGTGCATGTATAGCTGCATTTGTGGGCCATCTGTGCTACATGCAGTGCAGAGAGGTACAGCAGGCACTTGTGGTTCCGGCGAGGAGACACTCTCTCTCTCTCCCCCTGCTGGTAAGGAAGGTGAGTGACTCCAGCCTGCTCTGACTCATCAGAGTGAACACGTGGAGAGTGCATCTCCCCCTGCTGGCCAAAGTTGATGCCTGCAGCGAGCCTGCTTTGCTAACAAACATAAAAGACAATACAATAAGACTCTGATCACACATGACCTCCCTGGCAAAGTTGTTGCCTGCTGGCCAGCTGGCTGTAACATAAAAAGAAGATAAGAAAAAGGGGGAAACCAACAATACTGACTAGCACTGACAACCTTGCTTTATGTCCACACCATGGCGAATATACCAGCGTTGGAGCCCTTCACAGTGGAAGGTGCCCCATCAGCACAAGCACTGCGATGGAAAGAATGGGTAGAGAGGGTACTACTTTATTTGGAAGCCACTAAAGTTAACAACGCACAGAAGAGAGCCTTGATACTACACTTGGGAGGAAGAGATATCCACAAAATCTCCAAGTCACTCAATGAAGCTGCCCCCAGACACACCTCACTTTCATAGTGGCACTCACAGCGCACTTTGTGCCAATGCAGAAACAGGAACATGAGAGGTTCGTATTTCGTCAAGCAAGGCAGCATGCTGAGGCATCCATTGATGTATTCTATGCGAGGCTAAAGGAACTTGCCAGCACTTGTGGCTTCAATTATGAGAATGAAGAAATAAGTGGGCTAAACATTCAGGTTTGTGCCTCCGCAAAACTACGCGAGTGAATACTGGAAGAGTGAGGAAAGTCTCTAGCTGACATCCTCACACTAGGCAGGACCACAGAGCTCTCCAGGACCCGAGCAGCTCAAATGGAAGCAACCCTACAGAACGCAAGAAAGACTCAACCAGTTAACAGCATCACCCAGAACCCTAATAACAAACATGCCAAGAGAGACTGCATAAAACCCTGGACCCCTGGCTACTGCAGGGGGCCTTCTCATTGCCCCTCTGAATGCCTAGTAGGAAGCAAATTGTGCACAGGTGTGGCAAGCTCAATCACTTTATGAGAGTCTGCTGGTCAGGAAAAGAACGAGTGCCACATACCACTATGAATTCCCAAGTAGAAGTGCTAGAGAGAGGCAGCCACATGGATGATGATGAAAGCGAGGAACACACCATCCATTCTGTTTTCACATTGGCACTGCTTCCCAAACCACCCGTCACCTGCCACAATGCCAAATACTGGTTGGAGATCACCCTACCACTGCAGTGGTAGATACCGGAGCAACCATCAACATCATGTCACCTGAAGCATATTGGGCCATGAACACTGCTTCGCCTATGCCCAAGACAAACCCTTGGTGATGCAAGACAAGTTTAAGACTGCCATAGCCTATGGATCACAAATGCTGTAATCCCAGGTGTATGGTGCAGAAGAGGGCCATGGTATGCTCCTGGGCTGCAGGGCGGCAGAGGCTCTTGGTATTGTAACTTTCGCATTTGGCATATATCAGGAAGCCCTACCTCACATTCTCTGAGTTCCCAAATGCCTTTGAGGGCATAGGATTTTTGGAGGGTAAGGAGATACACCTCCATATTGATCAGTCAGTGCGGCCAGTAGCTCTCCAACACTGGTGCATTGCTTTTCATTTCAGACCTCTTGTGAAAAAAGAATTGGACAAACTGGAGGAAGCCAGCATTATTGAGAAGGTGATGGGCCCAACACCCTGGGTATCACCAATTGTAGTCACGAGAAAGCCCAAGCAGCCTGGAGAGGTACCGATATGTGTGGATATGCACCTTTCAAACTTCGTGAAAAAAAGAGAGCGCCACCTAAAACCTACCATCGACGATCTGTTGGTAAACTCAGTGGGGCCAGCTTATTTTCCAAGCTGGATTTGCGGTCCGGATGTCACAAGCTTGTTCTGGATGAAGGGTCACTTTATATAACCACTTTTGTTACACATGTGGGCCTGCAGGGCTACAAGCATTTAATTTTTGGCATCTCCAGTGCTGCTGAAGTGCTTCAAATCACTATTCAAGAGCTTTTATTTGATCTCCCCGGGGTCATTAATGTCAGCGATGACATTTTGATCTATGCAAAGACTGTACCTGAACATAATGCGAGGCTCACAAAAGTGTTGCAAAGAATTCCTGAATCAGGACTAAGCATGGGCAAATTTTGCGAATCTCGCGTTCGCGAATTTTGCGGATTTGCGAACTCGCAATTCGCAAAATCCGCGAATTCTCGCGAATTTGCGGATTTTTTTTTGTGTTTGCGCGGGTTTCTGCCAGTTCGCGAGGGTTTTGTACAATTTCGCAAACGCGAACTTACCTGTCGGGTCGCAAGTTTTGCGAACTTGTTGTTTCTACGTGTCCAGCCTGTTTGGGACACTCTTCTTCATCACTGCCACTCTCTGTCACCACTGCCACTCTCTGACTACTCATGCCACTCTCTGGCCCACCCATGCCACCCTCTGTTTCATCACAGCACCCTCTGGTTGTCCAGTCAGTGTACATTATTGTGGCAAAGCAAAGCACACCTTCCCTGCCTCAAGTGACCTGAATTAATTTGGGGCTGATTAATGTGTCACAGAATATTTTTTTAGCTGGCACCTGCTTCCTTAGTGCTTCCTGATTAGTGATCATTTGCACTTGCTAAGTGTTTTCATTGTTGCAAAATTAGTTACAACACCTGCCCTGCCCCAACTGACAATAATGAATTAGGGGCTGATTAATGGATTTGTACTTCCAGCCTGGCTCCTGCTTGTCTCCCTTAGCTGTAATTCAGGACCTTTGTGGCATATGTGTAACTATTCTGAGGTTCAGAGCAGGGTCACATAATAGTTGCAAGTAGGCAACTGAACTCTGGAGGGGCCCCTCAGGAAGCACTACAGGAAATGGCTACTAATGATGAGCCTGAACTTTTGAACCTGGTAAGTAGTTTCAGTTTTGCTAAGATCGTATTTCTGCAATTTAGCGCTTATTCGCGGGGCGCGAAGTTGTACTGGGAAGCCGCGAACTCACGCGAACAGTGCGAGCAAGCCATAAAATCCGCTGCTCGCGGATTTGCGGATTTTGTGGGAGATTCGCGAATCTCGCGGATTGCGAATTTACCGAAAATCCGCAAAATCCGCGAGCGAAACGGATTTTCCGCCCATACTTAATCAGGACTCACTCTACATCTAAATAAATGTACATTTTTGCAACAAAGCTACATTTCTTTGGCTACGTCTTCTCATCAGAAGAATTAGCTCCAAATCCGAACAAGGTCAGGGACATTAAGGAAGCGCCTGCTACAGTAACGGAGATGCGCAGTCTCTTAGGCATGGTCAATTACTGTGACCATTTCATCAAGATCCTCAATACCCTGACGCTGCCCCTCCAAGAGCACACTAAAGCCTCCATCCCATGGTCATTGTGCCCAGAGCACAAGGCTGCCTTTTAAGCAACCAAAGATGCTCTCTCATCCAGTACCACGCTGGGGTACTTTGACCCCAGGAAGTACAACACTATAGCTGCTGATGCCGACCCTAGAGGGTTGGGGGCAGTCGTAATTCAAAGACACACCGATGATGACGAATGGGCCCCCGTGGTGTTTGCAAGTCGAGCACAGACCAACAATGAACAGTGATATTCTCAAATAGAGAAGGATGCAATCGCCATCCACTGGGGGTGCTGCCATTTTCATCTACACGTGTACGTTAATGCTTTCATGGTCAGTACCGATCACAAACCATTGATGCCAGTTTTCAAGGACGCAGCTGCCAAACCACTTCTGTGAATAGAAACATGAATGCTTCAAGTGCAGGAATACAACTGACCCGTAGAGTACAGGCCCGGATCTCTCCATCCAGCGGATTATTTGTCTCTCTACCTGTGTGCAGCCACTCTGGACGTAGAAGAGGAGGCTGATGAGACCAACGAATATGTGCAGTGGCTGACAGACCAACCCTGTCCCATTCCACTCTTGGTGGAGACCCTTTGTCAAGCTATAGCTCAAGATGAATGTCTTCAAAAGGCTCTAGACATGGTAAGGACCAATCAGTGCACCTCTTCAGGAGAAACGGGACTTTACTTGCACCAGACGCACAGAGAATCATGAAAAGTCAGTATTATTTCTTCTGCGAGGACAGTGCCTGGTCTTTCCAACCACACTACCTGAGCGGGTGATTCAACTGGCCCCTTCTGGACACTAGGGCATGGTCACGACCAAGAACCAGATACGAACAAAGGTGTGGTTTCCATTGATGGGTGAGAAAGTGGAGGGTGTGATGATCAGATCCTATCAGTGGTGCCAAGTATCTGGGGAGGCCAGTCCACCACCACCTGTAGAGACAGAAAAGGGGCTGCACGGTCCATGGATCTGTATGAATTTTGCTTTTGGGAGCCTCCAAGATGGTGGGCACACTCTAGTTATGATTGACGATCTTTCGAAATACCCTGAGGTAGAGCTCCCCCCATCCCTAAGCTCCAGTGAGGTGATAAAATCATGGCCACACATGGTTTGATTAAAGAGCTGAGAACTGACAACGGGACACCATTTTTTGGACAAGAGATAGTGTTGTAGTTCCGGTCCCTGGGAATCATTCACTGGAAAATCACTCCAAGATGGCCCCAAGCAAATGGGGAGGCTGAGAGATTTATGAGGACTTTGAAAAAAGTCCTTTGGATTGCTTCTGCAAGCCACCAATCGCTGGACTTGGCCATTTTCTCTTTTCTTCAGGAATATTGGCATATTTCCTACACAACCACGGGACAAGCTCCCAGGCACCTCACCATGGGTTCGGTGGTTGTGGACTGAATTCCTTACCTTCCGGAATGGGTGACTGGTCCTGTGAATGGCCACCAAGTTATGAGAAGAGAAAAAGGTCCAATGAGAAAGCCAGCCATTGACGGTGCACCAAGGTGTCGGATCTGAAGGTGGGGGATTTGGTACTGGTCTAGGACTGCTGTCCTGGTAGCAAGTTCAGGTTGCCGTTTGAACATCACATCTGGCACATCATCTCTTTGCATGTCATGGAAGTCACGGCACGTCATGGACAAGAGACAATCAGTAGGAACATTTCTGCATTTAAGAGGTTTCATTCACAATCAAATAGTTCTCTGGAGAGTGACAATGGTATCCCTGTGATCGAGGAACACAGTGATTCACCACTGGACTATCCTGACTGTATCCTGCCAGCATCTGGTGAAAGTGAGCTCTGGGTTTCTTGCCCCGAAAAGCTCCCTTTGAGTAGTCCTCCTGAAAGTTTTGTGGAGCATCATTTCAGTTGCCATAGTCGCACCCGGTATGGGCTTTGGAGCAATCCCATGCCTTCGGCCAGACTTGAGATCATGTGGTGTGAGCGATTCTGATCACTTATGGGGTGTCGGGTAAAATCTTGTGTGCAGGTATGTCACATCATTTTTAATAAAAAACTGTACTGTTCTGAGTTTTGGACTTCCTGTTGGGTATTTATAAAGTCCATTCAGGTTTGTTGTGCTATATTGTGGGTTGTTCGGTTGACTTTTATTTTTGGGGAGGCATGTAGTGTCACCCCAGTGAAGCAAATAGAGCGCCTGTATTAATTCAATGTACCCTGATGTCCAGGGTGTTAGTTTCATTGCCCTTGCGGTTTTAGCGTTTTTGGTTTGCCCCGTACCACGTGGGGCTCCAATAATAAATGCTGCCTAGATCGGGCGTGGACTCCGTGGAGACCGTGACTCTCGACCAGGCAATGATACAGTCAACACGTCTCCATGTCATTTCTATTTCTCCCAAACAGACCAACAGTGCCTAGGGACCAACGTCACAACTAGCGGGCTCTGCACTCTCAGCACTAGCGGTGCCCGACACGACACCCACCATAATTACCAGGGCTCGAGTCGGGGTACCACGCGGGTGGACGGCGTCCCCCCAATTATTTTACCGGGGGACGCCATCCCCCTGCCAAACAGTTGGACTTCACTCTTTGGCCTCTCTGGGACGAGGAGCTTTGCACCTTTCGTGACGTCACTTCCGGGGACAGAGTCCCCCCACTTCTTTTTTTACGACTTGTGCCCTGATAATTACCAAGGGTTTTAGACAGAGCATGAGCTTCTAGCCAAGTCACTAATAAACTGTACATAGTTGGTAAGAAAGGTAATAAAATACAAGGGATTAGAGCACAGCACCGTGGAGAATTATTCATGGTATTTGAACAGCTGCAGACAAGAGGAGGGTTGTGGCTCTTTTCCGATCAAATCTCGCATCTATTTCTAAATCGATTGCATACGTGTGATTGTGGTAGATCTCTATGAGCGGTATACAAGTGTGGAATGCCCTCCGGATATGCAGTTTTAAAACAATAATTTGTAAGTATGAATTGAAAGGCAGTGTCAGAATGAATTGTGACGGGTGGCTATTACTCTGCACTTGTGACAGATGCGTTTGAATGGGTGGGGCGTCTACCTCCCTTTCTTTTTAGTAGGATATGAAAGGTAACAACCATTTACATGATTACGAAGATTTCTTGGCTTTGCATTTGATATCTACATTCATGTTTAGTGCTACTGATGGACAGTCGATATTATGTTTCGAATTGCTCTGGGGATGGCCCTCAAATATTAGGTGACTCAACAGGCTGGCTTTTGCCGAGAAAATCACTTTGGAGGCTACAGTTGGAAGGTATTTTTCTGTTTCACATTTTACATATTATGAATGGATTTATAAGTGTCTAATCAGACTGGTGAGGAAATGCTACGGTGGATAGTTTAGCATTCTGAATTGTGATAGCTTTAAATGTATATTTGTTCTGCACTGGACTGGAGACTGGACATTCATTCACACAGATGGAATTTTGGTTGTAATTTGTTATTTTAATGCATGGGACATATCATTGGTGTTTGGGTGCAAAGAGTTGCAAAACTACTCATGAAGGGCCTTGCTGATTTTAGTGTGCTAGCTGGCACCTGGTGAGCTTGGGATCTGAGGAGTTATGTGTTGGAGATTATTTTTCTGCGTTTGCTAGAAGTCGAAGTGCAGTTCAAGGGCCCGCCTGGCCATTTTAAAGCTTTGGGTATTCACTTATGACACCTTCTGGGTATTGAGGAGAAAAAAATTATAGTGAATGTTTTTGGTTCTCTATCTGCACTGGTCTGGCATTGAAGGCAATCTGAGAGATTTATGGTGGCGTCTTTATTTGGGTCTTAGAATGAGCACTTTCATGTCTACGTTGCTCTTGTGTGGTAAAATTGTTTTGGAATCTCATGGTGGGTAATTTTATTTTCAGGGATGCCCAGATGTAGGTCCATTGCTCACTTTGCCACTGGATTTAAGCTAGCTGGCTGATGAGTGTTACCCCGAAACAGGTCCCAGTAGGCTTGTTTCCTGTCCAGGGAAGACCTGGCTTGGCAGTTCAAGCTGGAATGTTCCCGTGAGGAACAGGGTGAAGACTGATTTACTTACAGCTGGGTCTGAACTGGGGTGGCGAAGTGAGCAAAAGAATGATGGTGAATTCAATCCAGATCTAATAGTGACTGTGGGGGTACTGTCTGAAACATTTCAGTGCTCCCTCCATCATCGTTTTGTGTTTGCTTGTTCGCCCTAAAGTTGGCAGGTTATGCCCAGATATGGGTCCCTTGCTCACTTTGCGACTGTATTCAAGTTAGCCCGGCTGGTAAAAATAATAAGATAATTTGTAAAGCGGTTGTTTACACCTATTTGGTGTGTCTCCACGCTGGACCAGAGATCTCAGAGAGGTGAAGCCAGGAGGCAGTAGGATGTGAGGACCTGTTTAAAGTTGATTTGGGCTAAGGATCATCCAGGTTTTCAATTTCTTCTTGAAATCTGTTTCAGGTGGAGAAGCTGTCAGGGCAAATGGAACAGAGTTCCACAATTTAGCAGCTATAGAGGCAAAAGATCTTGCTCCCATTTTAGATTTCCTAGGACTTTTTCTATGAGGAATAGGGTCAAGGTTGATTTGCATATGGATGGGTATGAACTGGATGGCGAAGTGAGCAAAAGAACAATGGTTAATTCAAACCAGATTGAATAGTGATTGGGGGTGAGTATCGGAAAAGTTTCAGCGCTCCTTCCATCATCTATTGTGTTTGCCTGTTTGCCTTAAGTTGGCAGATTATGCCTAAACATGGGTTCCTTGCTCACGTTGCCACTGGATTCAAGCTATCCTGGCTGATGAGGGGTGTTATCCCGAAACCTGTCCCAGGATGCTTGTTTCCCGTCCAGGGAAGACCTGGCTTGGCTGTTTGGTCTGGAGTGTTCCTGTGAGGAACAGTGTGAAGACTGATTTGCTTACGGCTGGTTCTGAACTGGGGTGGCGAAGTGAGCAAAAGAACAATGGTGAATTCAACCCAGATCTAATAGTGACTGGGGGGTGAGTGGCTTAAACGTTTCCGCGTTCCGTCCATCATCTTTTTGTGTTGGCTTGTTCGCCATAAGTTGGCAGGGTATGCCTAGATGTGGGTCCCTTGCTCACTTTGCCACTGGATTCAAGCAATCCTGGCTGATAAAAAATAATAAGATCATTTGTAAAGCGGTTGGATACACCTATTCGGTGTGTCCCCATGCTGGACCAGAGATCTCAGAGAGGTGGAGCCAGGAGGCAGTAGGATCAGAGGACCTGATTAAAGTTTAATTGGGTTAAGGAACAGCCAGGTTTTCATTTTTTTCCTGAAGGCAGTTTCAGATGGAGAAGCTCTCAGGGCAAATGGAAAATAATTTCACAATTTAACAGCTACATCGGCGAAAGATCTTGCTCCCATTTTAGATTTCCGAATCTTGGGGATTTTAGCAAGTTTTGCATCTTAGGATCTGAGGTTCTGACCTGGTGTATACCCTGGAACAGGAGGGTGGAGATAACTGGGGCCTTATTTATTAAGTATGTGACAACATAAGTACAAGGCTTTACAACCGATTTGTTTGGACACAGGGAGCCAATGTAGCTGGTCAAGAGCACGTGACGCTGATAATGTTTTGGAGAGATTCAGTATCAGCCACTTTGCCGCGTTCTAAACTCACTGCAGCATTTTAAGACTACATTTAGAAGCACACAGATAAAGTACATTTCCATAGTCCAGACTTTGTTTCCTTCCCCCCACAGTTCCTCTAAGAGCTGTTGACTTCCAGCAACCTGATTAATTACATTATATGAAGGTGGTCGAGAAATTAACAATTCCTCTAAAAAGTCATCATCTTTGTCACTGTCTCTCTCATCCCTTTTCTCCTCGTTCTGCTTATGATTTCTTTCTCTCCGTTCTTCCCTTCGCTATCTTATGATACTGCCACAATCACATTATCTCTCCATCCTTGCTACTCTGAGTCCCACTTTGCCTCCATCCAACTACTCACCTTATTTCTCACTTGAGTTTTATATTTTTTTTGTTTCACATGTGCAGCACGCTCCCATACATCCAGAGCCGCATATTGACCAGGTCTCAAATTAAATTTGCAACGTGCTGGAAATTGCAAGTACCCTTCATTTGCAGTGATCTAAGTCCATTGTTTGATTCAAATAAAAGTTTGTAAACTGAACTTGGTGGTCATGTAATGTGCAAGTGTGCCCTCTAGAGGGGTCACTTCACCCTCACAAACAAGCATTCTCACATCATTTCGACATATCGCTCATATTTTCTTAAAACAATAATCTTTTCTCCTTACAAAATGCAACAAGGAATTTATGAACTCCAAATTGAAATAACCAGAAATTACTAACAATTTGCAATGTATTACTAAACCATCCAAGCATCCAATCCTTGAATGACACCATTGTACTGACCAATCGTAGTGTGGCATTCAATGATATAATGACCAATCCCAGTGCAGCACACACATTAACACACCAATCTCAGCACAACACCTAATGACGTAACTTGCAGCACCTCATAGTAGCCCTCACTCTACACCAATTAGCTTTGTATAAGCAAAATATCAAAAATAAACAACAACTCATGTCTGTTCTGCTGAAAGAAGAACAAATTCAGCAATTACTCTGGGATTATGGGGAATAGTACCCTCCTGACCCTCTCAAACACACAAAGTGAATTCTCGTTCTGTGGAAAATCACCCTGACTACCACTGCCTACTCCTGTCCTAAACGATCAACCAAACACTAATTTCAGTTTGTAAAATCTCGCAATAAAATTGTAATAAATCTCTATCTTGGTTCGGCTGATAGCGCTTCATGGTCTGAAACCTTAGATTATGGCATCTCCGATAACTAACTTCAACTCTTTGCAGCCAGCGTGTTACTCTTCATAAGCACAAGCAACATATCCAAAAGAAAAGCTGTTACATTCTTATTCTCAACATAGACTCCTCTTGGATCCAAAATTGACACCACAACTCAAACTATCCCAAATCATCAAAAACCGCAAACACCATAACTCTTGGCAAACCACAATCCAAAATGGTTAATTCTACTTATGCTCACACTCCTAGGTTACTGCAACGACTTCAGGAACCCTGGAACACCATTACTACTCTGAATTATACCATGGAAGCTTGGGGATGTAGACTGGGTTGGAGAAGATTTTAACTCTGTCTGGGGCAAATTTTAAATCTCCTATGCCTCAGTGGAAACCATCCTCGACTCCTATGATGATAGAGCTGTTTTCTTTGTGCTAATTCTGGTACAAATTCAGGTTCATGAAGCACTCTCCGGAGAATCTTTAGTTCTGACACTAAACAGCAGAACTCAACATAATTCAATAACGTGAAGCCACTAAGGCTCCAAAAGGAAGACAGAGAGTGGTTACATTTCAAACCATGAAGGTTTATTAAGTCTTGCAAAGCTATAAATCCAAATTCCCCAAAATAGTTATCAATACATGAATGGATTAGCCAGTGGATGATTCATACAATTCAGAATTATAAAGCAAAGACAAACTATTATAAAATTGTCTGAAAATGAAAGTTAGGTAAAGGGTGTCCTACCAGAAAGAAAGTACCCCACACTTCTAAGTCTGGGAAATGTTCTGCTAGCAAATGGGAACAAGCATTTACAATGCAATGGTTTTGCCTTTGTTAAAGTTAGAGCTATTGGCATTGCTCTTGACATTATTTTTATTTATGTTTTTTTTAACATAAATAAATGGCATTGTCATTTACAATGCCACTAGCTTTATCTCTCGCAAATGACACACACAAACACACAGAGCCCCCCACACACACAGCCACACAAAGCCCCCCACACACAGCCACACAAAGCTTCCCACACACACAGCCACACAGAGCCCTCCACACACACCCACACAGCACAAGCAGGCAACAGGGGCACACGGAGGCACAAGCAGGCAACGGAGGCACAAGCAGGCAACAGGGGCACACGGAGGCACAAGCAGGCAACAGGGGCACGAAAACGGAGGCACAAGCAGGCAACAGGGGCACACAGAGGCACAAGCAGGCAACAGGGGCACACAGAGGCACAAGCAGGCAACAGGGGCACACAGAGGCACAAGCAGGCAACAGGGGCACACAGAGGCACAAGCAGGCAACAGGGGCACACAGAGGCACAAGCAGGCAACAGGGGCACACAGAGGCACACGCAGGCAACAGGGGCACACGGAGGCACACGCAGGCAACAGGGGCACGAAAACGGAGGCACAAGCAGGCAACAGGTGCACACAGAGGCACAAGCAGGCAACAGGCACACACAGAGGCACAAGCAGGCAACGGGGGCACACGGGGGCACAAGCAGGCAACGGGGGCACACGGAGGCACAAGCAGGCAACGGGGCACACGGAGGCACAAGCAGGCAACGGGGAACACGGAGGCACAAGCAGGCAACAGGGGCACAAGGAGGCACAAGCAGGCAACAGGGGCGTATTATGAAAACACCTTCCTGAGCTCCACCCCGTCCGGTCCGCCTCTTCCGGGGCCCCCACCTACGCTCCCTGCACAGGGCCACCATGAGCCTAGAGCCGGCCCTGCTTACACTAGAACCTCTTCAGTTGTTTCCGCAATGTGATCCAATGTGAGCTGCAGGTTTGCTCCGGTAATACCTTTATTGTGGCCTATAAACGGCGCAGGCTCCTGGTCTCGCGCCAGTGCCTAAAGATAACAGGGCCGCTGCAGGTCAGTGTTAAGAAAGAGAGACGCCGCCTTCACAGGACTAACCGTGCGTGCGTAAGTGTATAACGTCACACCCCGGCTCTGCAAATCAGAGGGGAAGAAGTCAGCTTCGGGCCACGCGGGGTGGTGAAGGAAGCGGAAGGCCTAAATGATGGTAAAGAAGATGTAGAAGGGAAAGGGAAGGCTACAGAGAGGGTTAATGGGAGGACAAGGGCATAGAAGATGGTGAATGGAGAGGAGACGGTGAAGGGGAGGGAGAGCTACTGAAGGAGGTGGGCTACATACAGTGATGGTGGAAGATGGAGAAAGGGACGCGATAGCAATGAAAGACGGTGTAGGGAGGAGAACATCCACAAGCCAGGGCTGAGAGTGTACATAGTCCACCTAAGATGCTGATGGAGATCTCAGGCGAGGCCACAGATGGAGAGCTTTAACATCCCTTAGCAGGCTGACGGAAAAGGGAACACGCACTGACATAGCCAATGGGTCTTGCCTATGCAAGAGCTATTGGTTTTGCCAAAATGTTTCAGCCATGTTGTACACCAGCATGGCTAAAAGTTAATGGTGTTGAAGAAAGTGGCGTAGAGGGTGGGGGAGCGGATATAGCGCACCTTTTTTGGGGGGATGGGGATGGCGACACAGAAAAGTTCGTGCTCAGCAAACACCGGACACATTAACCTGCTAAATACACAAGAATTCAACTCCTGGACAAAGGCAAACAATGAGTAACAGCGCGCCCCCCGCAGCGCAGATTAATGAAAAGTTAAACTAGAAGCGGTGGGAACTTTCCGAACCGAAAAACAAATCACAATTAATCAAGCAACAAGGTTTCACTAGAAGGGAAGAAAGAAACGACTTGTAGTCATGCAGGCGGGATGTTCTAGACTTTTGCAGGCCGCTACCCCCACCAATATACGATTACATCAACTAAAACTAATAGCGTGCACTGTTATGCTCCGCTTGGCGCCGAGAAGCCCCTGAGCTGGAATGCGGGGAACTTAAGCGCCCCCGCCCATGTTTCCTATTAAAGCCATATGCCCTCGCGGGGGCCGGGGCCTGCAGTGCGGATTAATGCAGACACACAGAGCCCTCGGGGCAGCTTCAATAAATGCACGGGGGTGGGGGTGCAAGCCAGAAGACCTTAAGTAACGTCAGCTCTTCGGAGTGAGAAGAAAGCTATGGTCCACTTACGAGGGAGGGAAAGAGGGAGATCGCTGGACCCTGAGTGACTGACTCAGCCATGGTCCTCGGACCCTTTTCAACTTCCGGGTGCAGGGACGTGCGCTGTACTATGGGGTTGTTAATATGTGACCATACATGTGTTTTGTAAAGTGACCATTTACCCGGAAGATTTAGTGGCAGGAGTCAACACGTGTACCAATATACATGTTATTCACTTCGGAAGGATGAACAACTGGACGTGCCCTACGAAATTCCAAACTAGGAGCAATAAAAACAGACCCCTGCAGTGAGTGCATTAGCCAACTGAGACGTGAGACCTGGCTTCACATCAGTGAAAGGGGGCTGTGGCTAGGGAGAGCAGAGTCCCATGAGAAGACTGCTCCGGAGTGGGGCGCACCTCACAAAGACGGTCATGTGCTCCGAGCGTTCCGCCAGACGGTCTCTCATCCTTCGCAGCTGGCATCTGTCGCTGTTTATGTGGGATGGGAGGCTCACTTACTTTGGCACTGTTTTCATTGTTTCGTTTACCTCCCACTGAGGAATATCTAAACCCGCTGCATGACTGCCCGAGGTGGCCCAAAAGGCAATTCTTAAGTCTCGGCGCCCTCCCGCCCCAGCCAGGAGCGACGGGCCTGGGGGGAGGGGGCAGGAAGCACCCAGACGACCCCGGGAGGAGGGCCAGGCATATTCAGGAAATGGGCTGTGAGCACAGGCAGGGATGGGGCTGCGTGCTACTCCTGATGGGGAATGGGGCACATACGGATAAAGGGGGCATTCACGGGCTGGAGCTGCGGGTCTGTCTTGAAGGATGGAGATGTGCCCTGTAGGAACAAGCACCGCCACGCTTCACTATTCGCCTTTCCATGGCAGACCCCCGTACGTGGTCCATGTCTCACCCCAGGCAGGTAAAATCCGATCCTCCAGGCATTGTCCAGATGTAACAGCAGTCCGTGATCTCACTACTACGAGGCATCCGAAGCCGCACTTCAGGTCTCACCAAGGCCACCTACGATCGACGCACCAGGTCTCACCCAAAGGCAACTAAAGTGCCTGCGCCAAATCTCACCACATGGCTACA
Organism: Lissotriton vulgaris; assembly: GCF_964263255.1. Classification (NCBI taxonomy): domain Eukaryota; kingdom Metazoa; phylum Chordata; class Amphibia; order Caudata; family Salamandridae; genus Lissotriton; species Lissotriton vulgaris. The sequence continues at coordinate 662,216,746 of NC_141693.1, forward strand.
GACCATGCTCCAGAACCCACTCAAAGCAGCATCTCCTACTCCCAAGTCTCACCCCAAAGGAGCAGAAGCCGAGCTTCAGGTCTCACTCCAAGGCACCCCGTCCACCCCAGTTCTTACTAGGGTGCGCCCCTGTGGTTCCGTGTCACTTGAACGCCCGTTTTCCATACCTGGACTTTGCTTTACATATCACTGTGTCGATCCAGTTGGCTCAATTAAATGGACCACGACTACAACTCCCAGAGTGCACTGTTACATTAATCAAAGCCCAGAACTGTAAAAGTTGTGTCCCGGTAACGCAAAGTCACCTTACGTCTCACCCAAAGGCAACAGAAAGTAGATCTCACCTATGCATTCAGCCCCTCGCGCCGATACAGTCTGAGGCACCCACAGCCCGTGCTCCACAGCCGGCCATAAAGAAGCATATCCGAGGCAGCTGCAATTAAAGTTTCACCCAAAGGCAGCAGCTGTCTCAGCCCCAGGTATCAATCACACACGCCGTAGATGCCACAGAACTACATCGGATGCTCGGATATCCTCACCCCCTGTCCCAGGTCGTCTCACCAAGACATCCCCCGCAGCCCCATCGTACTTAACCACTGCCCCAGGTAAGCACAGGGCCACGAACCCAACTGCAGGACGGCCCTTACGGGCAGCATTAGCTCAGCGTGCGCTCTCTCTCACTGGGACCCCGGTTCATGCATCGTTACCGCGCCGTTCTTACCAATGAAGCCGCACAGCGGCGCCTGGAGGAGCCCCATGGCAGAGAAGGAAGGCGCTGTGTCCGGACGGGCTACGCTCTGCTCTAACTCCGCATCCAAAGTAACCCGAGCACAGACAAGCCCCGAATTTCGGTGGGAGGGTCGCACACGCAGATGGTTACGCCCTGGGGCAGGCGCAGGAACCCCCTCAGGGCTGAATTCTGGAGGACGCAAGAATGTGTCCCACAGTCAGGGCTCGTGGGAATTGCAGAGCACTGGTGGGCGGTGAAGGAGATAACCGAAGGGGGCGATACGCATGGCACGTCAGTGTAATAGAGGCAACGGGTGTGAACCCCAGCGCCCCCCAGGTGCCGAACTCAGATAATTGCAAACAGAGCCGCTGTTTTTTTCCACTCTCCGTTTTGGTTTCACCGAATCTTCTCCTTTCCCCAACCTTTTAGGATGATTCTGCTTCAGTATTTTCTTCCACATTCACACCAGTCTGCACTCTACCCAACCTACCGGAGCAGGAAGGCGGGCATCAGGAAACAAGCGGGAGGGGGCGGGAAAGGGGGAGGAGAGACGCTGACGACGGCCGACGACGGCCGGAGCAGGAAGGCGGGCACAAGGAAACAAGCGGGAGGGGGCGGGAAAGGGGGAGGAGAGACGCTGACGACGGCCGGAGCAGGAAGGCGGGTGCCGGCAATGCCGGAACAGATTCGGGGGCGTTCCCGGCTTTTGCCTGACGTCGCGTGACGTCGGCAAAAGCCAAAGAATCTCGGGAACGCCCCTGAATCTGGTCCGGCATTGACGGACAGGCCCATCGTCCAATGGCTATGCTCCATTTATGGAGCTAGCCAATTAATGACGGGGGCCGTTCCAAACCACACTACAGTTCTCATTAGGTTTTCGCCTGCGCGAAAAAGCTGCGCAGAGCGCAGCTTTCGCCAGGCAAAACCTAAAAAGGGGTTCTCACTAAAAGTTATACAATTGCATTACCTTAAAACACACAATTCTAACATTTGATACACCTACCAAGTGTTCCCATGTAACAGACCAATCAGGTTAGGGCACAAGTAGATAACTAAACACATTACTTGCTCAAACTACCACACAATGAAGCTACTCTAAGCATCTTTCAAACTTACAGTTAGCTGCAACATAACGAGAAACATTGGTCCAAGCTGTACTCTGCATGCGCATCACATGCATCACAACAGCTCTTTAGCACATTCTACAAAGATTGCATGAATGAAAACATTTCACATGAGAATGGAACACCAAGGGCATATCGAGATAATATATATGGTGTCAACTTCTCCTGGAGTAAAAAGACACTGTATGAAAGCATGATGGCAACCAGATGTTAGCCTTTTTTTTTAATCTAGGCAACATTAGCAATGGTCAATCTAAACATGAGAAATATACATTCAGTACATTTACTTGTTACAAGTAAATGTAGACATGAGTAGAAAACAATTAATTATGAGAAAATTGCCTTCAGGGTCCACATAGAGAGATAGTCAAATGGTGATTACAAAGGTTTGGACTGGCCAGCGATCTAAACTATTGTTGCTTATAGATAGAATGTTGTCTGGCCCAAGAGCTTAACTAGGACATCTGCTAGAAAGGCCTTAACCACTGGAGTAACAAGGTCCCTTTTGAGAAGTTCACAAATACTTACTATTTCCAGCACAACAACTTATTTATACTTCTTGGACCACTTTCTCGCATACCTCAAGTGCAGAGAAGGTCTACACAGAAGCCTGTACTGCTCTACAAAACACCACTCACTTAATGACTCAAACAAGAGCAGTGTTTACTAAAAAAAAACGTTTGGCCCCAACACATCTGTCTCTTGAGAGAGTGGAATAGGAGGATCTGCGTTCCCATTATGCTCAAAAGCAGATGCATAATTGAGCATGGAGATGTCTTAGGAAAAGGGGACCTCATTGGTGTCAGTGCACTACTGCCTTTTCTCAATCTTATTAGCAGACCTTAAACACCAGTTGGCTCTTATGCTTTTGGATTTGTGGCAAACAACTTTCAGCCAAATGTAGCACGCCGTTTTGCAGTGGCAAACCCTTTGATTCATAAAACTGCAAGGTTGTGACTTCAACATTGCTTTTTAGAATGGTTGGATTACCTACCAATACCAAATCACAATTAGAAAGGAACATTCCCTCCCAATTGCAATTTTGTATGGCATGCATCATTGGTTTTCGAGTTCAATTTTAGTTGCAAAATGTTGAGCACTTTTCAACTCCTTAAAGGATGTGGTAACTGATTCAAAAACTATAAGCTGTCAGTGTTGAGCAGCTTCTCCTTTGGAAATGTTGTTAGACGACCTAGGTCAGTGGGAAATTTGTAATCACTTTGTCCAGCTAGTTTTTTTATACACCAGGCTACAAATCCTATCCAAAAACAAGCTTTCCAGTCATAGCAGAAAGCACAGGTCTGGAATCAACAATCCACCTGGTATTTAGAGTAGATGATGGATCAGCACTTTATCATTTATTTGCTATCGGGAGAGACTCTTTCGGTTACTAAGTTGATCAGAATTGAGTTTTTATTTGGGTAAGTTCAGTGGCAAGAAACAAGTAAATAATTTTGACGATGGGAAGGGATTGTTATATGTTCTAATTTCCTTAATACTGTGTCTCACGGTGTGGTTATACAACAGTAGAGACTGGCATGCTTGCAGCCTCATCATATTTTGCAGATTTCCAAGGCAGATAATATGGAACGTGACACCCAAATGGCTATCGTTCAAAGTCTGTCAATCACTTATAAGGGTCTGGCTGTAAACCCCCAAACTGATCATGCTTCATCGGCAGGTTTATGTACCTTCAACACAGGTTCAATGCAGAGCACACAGTGTGGACTCCTTTGTAAGAGAGAGGCTTCTTCTGATATGATGGGCTTGTGGCTCCAGACCACTCTCCATTTGCGATCCCAACCTCTGGCCTTCCTTCTCCAGTACCTTTCATTAAGTGCAGCTTGGTGTGAATGCTGGAAGCCCCTGCTGTACATTTTGTAATCATCCTCTTCAAGATGCTCTTTGTTCGTCTATCGTTTTGTTGTCACCCATCCCTGCTCCTGCACTTTAACTCTCAGAAGCCCTTTGTATTCGGGCCCCTGATCCTTCAGTGATTTGTGCTCTGTATGTATGCCTCAGGAGCAGCCCGTGCAGGTAAGAACTGCGAGGCGGGTCGGCGAGGATTCGACAGACGACGATGAGGGTATATTAAATAAAGAATTCATTTTCTCATGTTGTTGGGTGTCATATCTCCCACCCCACTCCCCCCACCTCACCGCTCTTACCTGCACATGCCGCTCCTGGTATTCCTCCTTTTTTTTTCTTACCACTTCATGCAGTCACTCTCACTCAACACGTCTCCGTTATCATTGCCTTTGTGTCATCCTTGAGTTAGGTGATCTTCATGACATGTCGTGTACCTTCGACGACTCAGGGTAATGCTCGTTATGAGGCGGCTTGAGAGTGCGGCCAAATTATCCGAATTTGGTCCTGTTCTGTGACATCTTGAGGCTGGCGGTAAAGGCACATCGGATTATGGCGATAAGCAATGGGAGCAGATTCAGAGTCCTGCCAGTCAAAGTCCAGCGGAGCCGGGACCTGCCTCCCTGACAGCTGGTCAGGCATCAGTCAACGTGTGGTTCTGATTCTTTGTAATGAGCACCTTGTGCAGGGACGGTTCATGGTTGGGAGCTCCTGAGAGCCTCTAGCCGTGCATGTCTGCAGGTCACCCGGCCATCAGATCCTGTGCCTATAGGTGGTGTCCAAAAGGATTCACATGTATTCGAGTGAAGGAGAATTGAAGGCGCTTGCAGTGTGCGCTCTTCTATTAGAGAGTCGCAACAGTGCTGTCCAACATTACCTTATCGGGTGCTCCCCAAGACGGGAACGTTGTTTCTTTTTTGTGACCAGTGATATAGGCACAGATCCGAAGGGTCTGTCTATTTGTGTGCAAATGAAAATATGGGTACGCCACAAGGCATCAAAAAGAGTGCAAAGTGGTCTGTACCTGTTCAGATACAAATGGACCTTTTTTATATTACTGTCAATGGATGGCTTCTTGAAACCAAAGACGCTTTCAAGAGTGCAACAATGTTGAAGGCTTTCATATTAAATTAATTTTGAAAGTCTGCAAATGATGCAGATTGCTTGAATGTTATGTTGATTTGTTCAGTTTAATGGTTAGCTTTGTTGTGCTCATTTGCTCGGAGGAGTTTGCAAACTGTTGGTGATTGGCTCTAGGGATTAAGGCTCTAATGGTCCAAGACCTTACACCAGCAAAACATTAATATAGTTTATTTAACATTATTATAGCACGCTTCGCAAATGGAATTGTTCCTTGGCATTTAACCGCTAGTTACGTTGGTTATTATTACCCAACTCAATGGGGATTTTTTTTATCAACCTTGGAGGGATGTAAGGCTGAGGTCATCCCTGCCAGAAAACATGTAGCCTGCAAAATGCACGCGTGGAAAAAAAACTGCTATACAGCAAGTGTTGGACTCACTGAGCTATTTAACTAATACAAAATGTAGCTGCAGGAATTCGTTACAAGGATTTTAAACTAGGACTTTACTTATACACCTAGCAGCATCACCTTTCTTCTAGGTCTTTAATTCACCTGGACTCCAATCTGTTCAGAAAATGCAAAAGTGAAATGCTCCTCTAGTCCTTGGTTGCCACACTTATCTTTTTGACTTTACAGGGAAGGTAGAGCCAGATGTTCTAAGAACTGTTTTCAAAAATCTGCCTGCAATTTGGAATTAGTGAAATTTTACCAACCAAGGTATGTACTAATAGGCTACTTTGTAAAATTCTGAATAGAGTGGGTCGTATAAGACGTACCTACTGTATAGTAAAGAGGGAGGTTGCACATCGCGACTCATTCTGATTGGAAGTTATCACTGGGATGGTTACATGCTAGGGTCAGCAGATCACAATGTCTGTGATCAGCTTTAAATACAGCAAGCATTTTTTAAAATGCAATCCATTTTCCCTAACAGAAACAGGCCTGCGTCTAAATAGCAAAGTTTTCATTTTTTGAAAAGTTTGTTTGAGAATTGACCTACTGGAAAAAAATATGCTGAAAATAATTATGGTAAAAATAATGAAATGATGGATTAACATAGTGATATTTAAACAAAACTTGAACATGGGGTATGTACCATTTAATGCACCACTGGTAAGAAAGTAATGGTGTTCAAGCTCAGGGCCAGACTGGGAGCCGAAACCGGCCCTGGGAAAGGGCTCGGCCTGTCCTGGGGGTGGGGGGGGGGCATATGGGGAAGCTAGCGGGAAGCTTTGTGTCACTTGTGTTGCTGAGTGCCGATATTGCAAGCTGCACAACCGGTCCCCGGTAACAAAAAAGCCCCCCCCCCCCCCCCGACCTAAAACCGGCCCCCACTCTTGCAGCTCACCAAGGAAACGCCCAGTGTCCACTACAGCAAGTCCGGCCCTGTCCAAGCATCACATGAACATAGCAGTGGTAGAAGGGTGAAGGTTCACAGCAGCAGACCCATTACCAGGTGTTGCTTGGCATAGTGGGCAGCTTTCTCTAGGACAAAACAGTATAACAGAAGGTCTTCGCCAAGGTCACAGCTTTAGGAGAGGTCAATAGAAAGCAGAAAGTGAAGAAGATGCACTCAGGGACACAGACATGATTAATGCTGTATGTGGAGTATCGGGGCCGGCCCACAAGTGAGATGGGCTAGTTCTTTCTCCATATGTCTTTTGGAACCCAGATACTAGCAGTGCAGCCAATTTTCCTTCCTTGCATTATGGCCCAATGCTACTCCATTGTAGTACTGTCCTGCCAACTTAACGCTGCAACATAAAATGATGGATAGGACTCCTTCACTGCCAGAATAAAACAAAAAACTTACTACTTCCATTGGAGGAAAACAAAGAAACCAAAAGCTGCCAAATTAAGGTTGCAAAGTAAGAGTAAGTTGGCAGTAACAACTGAATTTACCTTAATACCGGCGAATAGATGTTCCATCTGCGTAGACATCGAAAACATTAAATAGGACAAGGCATTTGAAGATTTTTAAGTAAAAGCTATTTTTATATAAAATACATTAAATCACATTATAAATTATAAGTTATTTTTTAATCATGTTTTATATTCTCCATTATTGTAAAGGTATAGAGACCAGTGCTGACACTGTGTCGGAAGGTGCAATCCTATTTTTAGGAATTATGGCCCACATGCATCAAGCATTTTTGTAGTCGCAAACGGTGCGATTACTTAAAATCGGCCGTTTGCGAATGCAAAAGTGCTTTTTGGGATGCATGAAGCAATTTTAGAATTCGTAACATTGTTGCGAGTTCTAAAATTGCGGGTGCTTTTAAGAAGTCGCAGATGTGCGACTTCTTAAAAGCAATGCATCATTACTTTGACAAGTGGAAATTCGCAATTAGGGTTCCAAATTTACCGAGTGGTTGAACCACTCGGTAAATTTGGAAAAGGTGTTTGCAATGCTTAAAATGTTTTTTTTTCAACATTCATGTTTCACACACACATGTCCTAAGGACATGATGCGAAAAATACATTTCAGGGGTGCATGGAGGGGTCCTTTGGACCCCCCCCTGCACCCATGAAATTTTCAAAGTGCCACTCGCAATTCCCATTGACTCCTATGGGCCTTTTGGCCCATAGGAATCAATGGGAATTGCGAAAATTAACTTAAGAATTCGGTATTCATTTGGGATTCGGTAAAAATTGCGATTTTTACCGAATCACAAATGAATACCGAAAATAATGATGCATTGCATTTTGCACTTCTTAATTTGCGATTCCTTATTTTTCGCAAATTAGGAAGTGCAAAATGTCACAATGATGCATGTGGGCCTATGTTTTTCCTGGGTAGCCATGCTAGGCTGGGGTTTGGTGTATTTGGACAGGTAAGAGCGGCGGGGCCGGTAGGACCGAGTTGTTTTTTTTTGTTATTTAATTTTCACTCGTGGACATCTGTTGAATCCCGCCCAAACACGGCCCCACCGATCGTACTCGCACAGCCGCTTTTGACCTACTCTCCACCACACTGCAGTACCAGATCGCTGCCTGTGTGAAAACCGTACCAGGCACTCAGAGTCTTTATCATACAGAAATACTCTCTTCATTCTGAACTGATCCTAGGCACTGATCCAAGGACTACTCTAACCCTGCTGCAGTGTAGGAAAGAGCTGAAGACTCAACTCTTTAGAGAGCACTACATCAAGACAAACTATCAATAGACTCCACTCAGATAACACAGCTTCCCCTCCTCATTGACTGTATCTTGTCCTTTGATGCGCCTGTAGGGCACTCTGGTGCCCTTTGGCTCGATTTGTATAATAAAAATACCACTTTCATACACAGTTCCGAATAAATGGGTTTTGACTTTAAAAGCGTGGTTACCCACAGTACATCTTCTCTCACACTTTGAAATTTAAAGATGTTCAATATTTGTATACGTATGATCATTAAGGAGCTAATTGACACTTAGGGCCAGTTGCATTAAGCAGTATTTGCCTTCACAAATTTGCGAACGCAAAAAAATGCTCTTCTGATGCTGGAAACCCTATTTTGCTACCGAATCGCAAAATGGTTTTGCGATCTGCTATTAGGAAGGGGCGTGTTTAGGGCGTCCCTTCCTAATACCGAGTCGCATTGGTATGCATGAATGTCTTGCAGTTGCAAAACATTCGCATTTTACCACCTACTTCAAGTAGGTGGTAACCAATTTGCAAATGGGAAGGGGTCCCAAGGGGAACCCCTTTCCCTTTGTCAATGTCTGTAAATGCATTTTCTAAGAGCAGGCAGTGGTCCCACGGACCACTGCCTGCTCTTAGAAAATGAAAGGAAAAGTTTTCATTTTCTCTTTTGTAAAGCATCCCGTTTCCCCTTAAGGAAATTGGGCTGCTTTACAAAAACAAAAAAAAGATTGCTTTATTAAAAAGCAATCACAGACATGGTGGTCTGCTGGCCCCAGCAGGCCACCATCCCTGTGATTTTTTCGATTCCAAGGGGGTCTCAAATTAAGACCTACCTCATTAATATTAATGCAGTAGGTCATTTGCAATCCCCTAGGAATCACAGAAAGTGTTATATATACTTTCAAGAATTCAGTTTTGCGATTTTCTAATTGCGAATCGTAAGGATTCGCAATTGGGAAGTCGCAAAATGGTTTGTTGATGCATCTGGCCCTAAATGTCTGCTTACTTTAAAAAAAAGAGCTGGTACAGTGCCATTTAAAGTATAGTCCTATAAGAACGTACTAGTTCTCCTGAGTTGTTTTGGTATTGTCCACTACTAATACCTCAGCACTGAGACACACTGCCTGGTATTTGTCGCACTTCGAAACCTTTAACATAATACAGCAAACACTGTGAAATGTGCTAGTAACTGACTGTGACAATTGAAGAATGCCCCCAAGTTTAGATGTTCCAGAACTGCCATGGTGGTGATATAATCTGTTTCACACAAGAAGCGTATTACCTGTCTGTCAGGATGAAGTATTAGTCCCAGCCTTAAACCAATAATTTCACTGTGCTGCTCCATCCCCCAACCCACACAGTCATGGTGAATTCCCAGAGTGAATTGGTGAGGGTCCACCCGAGGCAGGATGGGAGGACCCTAGAGCAAAACACTTGCACAACATTTGTTCCCACCACCAGGAATCACCATGAAAGGCGTCCGATTGGATTTGAGAATACAATTATGAGGCCGTATTTTTACCAACAAGATTAAAACAATCATTGCAAAGAAAACCACAGCATTATTTGTATCAGTCATTGATGACTTGAGCAGAAACTAGAAACTATATTTCAACCTAAGCACCACTTTTTCCAAGTGTCATGGTTGACCACCAAGGTGGCCCTTCCAACATCAGCTAATAGAATTGAAGCCCCTTCCACTACTTCCTGGGGCCCCTGCTGCATTAATACAGGACACCCAGTACCAAGGTAGTCCAGCCCATCTAGTAACATGAGCCCAAAAAACCAACATGCCGAAACTAGCCCGAATGAAGGATTTCCCTTGTCACCCTTTGGGAGATGGGCCTGAGTGACCATTCAAGAACATAGCCACCTGGAGCAAGCACCATCTCCCCGCCTTCACAGGCAGTGCTATAGAGTACCCGTGAAGGACTAGGGACAGTCACTGTAGTGCCCACTCCTAAACCCCCTTGATCACTGTAGAGTAACATTTTAGCTGAGTCCAGAATTTGCCTTATTTCTTGAATGTCTCATGTCAAGGTGTGTATATGCCGTGGCCAGCCACGATCCTACCCTACCTCAGGCTCAGATGGTTAACTGGCTATCTGCTCCCCCACTCCAAAACCCTCTCCTCCCTCCACCACTACTAACTAACCAAAGCAAGGCCTCCTTTCAGGCATGAGAAAAGTACTGCATAGTGAACGCCATAAGCGAGTCCATGAACATCTTATTACCTTAGCATAACAAGTAAACACCATCTCTCTGAAAACATTGGCTCCCGCGTAAGGCCACCCTGAGGAACAGTCTTTAATTTGGCTGTATTAAGTAACTTTCTCAGATGGCTGTGTTGGTACCTAGCAGATTTATTCAGTCCTTTGGAAGAGAAACCCATTCTTCACATTTTCTGGGGTACGGTGTACAATGAAGCAAAGACTGCCCCCTGGGCATCTTCTTGCCAATTATGAAATCTCTATTAGGAAAAGATCATAAAAGCCCTTGCTGCCAAAAACAGGCAACTCATTGCCCCCAACATGAAGAGTGATAAGCGCAGGCGGCTGTAACCTCCTGCTGGCAGTATTCTCTACCAGATGACACAGATGAGACGAAGTTCCACAGTACTGGGCCAATGCATTTGTAGATCAACTGTAGTTGCCAGCCTTTGGAACTCGCCCAGCTATAATGCAACCTATATTCTCTTCACCAAGAAATGGCAGAGAACCCATACACTGTCTGCAGCTATGTGACCTAATGAAAGCAATTGAGGGGGGAAATGAGATGCCATAGTAAACAACGTCTCTTCTTAAGTGTGTTAATTCCTGTCTCCCAAGGCCTACATAAGATTGAGGCGAACATTAGGGTGACCAACTGGCAATGGTGCAAATTCAGGACGGTGAGTGTAAAAATTCAGGACAAAGGGTCAAAATTCAGGACACAAATTCAGGACAGGAGGTCAAAATTCAGGACAAAACTTTAGGACAATAGGTACGTTTTACAGACACATCAGAGGTCGCGCAATAGTATATAAGTAAGCCCAGCCATTTCCAAACATATTCAACCATTTGCAAACCTATCCATCAAGTATCCTTCCATCTATCATTTCACTCATCCATCCCCTCATCCTTCCTTTCACTCATCCTCCATTATCCATCCATCCATCCACCCTTTCACCCTATCCATCTGTACACTTATCCATCCACTCTTCATCCCATCCATCCATTCACTCATCCATTCAGCCATTTACCCTTTCACCAATCCAGTCATCCTTTCACTTACTAATCCTTCCACCCATCCACTCTTTTAGTCATCCTTCCATCCTCCCTTTCTCTCTCCATCGACCCTTTCACTTAGCCTTCCTTCCATCCATCCATCCATCCATCCACCCACCCATACATCCATCTACTCATCCACTCATGAATCCATCCATTGCCCCTATCACTCATCCATCTATCATTTCACTCCTTCACACATCTATTCATCCTTTTGTCCATCTACCCTCCCTTTCACTCACTCATCCATCCTTACACCCACCCTTTCACTCATATGTCCATTCATTCACCCTTGCACTTATCAATCCATCAATCCATCCATCATTTCACTCATCCACCTACCCCCCATCATCCACCCACCCACCATCCACCCACCCACTTATCCATCCTTTCACCCACCCACCATGCAATCCACTGATCCATCCTTTCACCCACCCACCCACCATCCACCCACCCATCCATCCATCCTTCACCCACCCACTCATCATCCATCCATCCATCCTTTCACCCACCTACTCATCCATCCATCCATCCATCCATCCTTTAACCCACCCACTTACCCATCCATCCATCCTTTCACCCACTCTCCATCCATCCATCCTTTCACCCACCCATCATCCATCCATCCATCATCCATCCTTCCCCTCATCATCCATCCATCCTTTTCCCTCATCATCCATCTATCCTTTCCCCTCATCATCCATCTATCCTTTCCCCTCATCATCCATCTATCCTTTCCCCTCATCATCCATCCATCCTTCCCCTCATCATCCATCCATCCATCCATCCTTCCCCTCATCATCCATCCATCCATCCTTTTCCCTCATCATCCATCCATCCATCTGTCCTTCCCCTCATCATCCATCCATCCTTCCCCTCATCATCCATCCATCCTTTTCCCTCATCATCCATCCATCCATCCTTCCCCTCATCATCCATCCATTCCCTCATCATCCATCCATCCACCCTTTCACCCCCCCCCCCTCATCATCCATCCATCCACCCTTCCCCTCATCCATCCTTTCACCCACCCCCTCATCATCCATCCTTCCCCTCATCATCCATCCATCCTTCCCCTCATCATCCATCCTTTCCCGTCATTCATCCATCCTTCCCCTCATCCATCCTTCCTTTCATCCATCCTTCCCCTCACCCATCCATCCATCCCATCCATTTATCCTGCCCCTCATCCATCCATCCTTCCCCTCCATCCATCCATTCTTCTCCTCATCCATCATCCTTCCCCTCACCCATCCATCCATCCCATCCATCCATTTATCCTGCCCCTCATCCATCCATCCTTCCCCTCACCCATCCGTCCATCCCATCCATTTATCCTGCCCCTCTTCCATCCATCCTTCCCCTCCATCCATCATCCTTCCACTCATCCATCCTTCCTTTCATCCATCCTTCCCCTCACCCATCCATCCATCCCATCCATTTATCCTGCCCCTCATCCATCCATCCTTCCCCTCCATCCATCCATTTATCCTTCCCCTCATCCATTTATCCTTCCCCTCATCCATCCATCCATACTTCCCCTCCATCCATCATCCTTCCCCTCATCCATCTTTCCCCTCATCAATCATCCAGCTACCCTTCCACCCATACATCCAGCTATTTACATTTTCTCTCCATCCTTCCCCTCACTCATCAATCCATCTATCCTCTCTCATTATCCATTTTTTCAATCTTTCATTCATCCATTCACCCTTTCACTAATTCATCCAGCCATTCACACATCCCTTCACTTACTTCCTCGCCCACCTTTCCATATTAATTTTGAGCTGAGCCCTTTTGAGAAGAGGCCCATCAAGAGCTTCACCCTCGCTGCAGGGGCCGTTTCAGGACTGGGACAGAAGCCACCCAGGGCGGAGACAGGATCCACCACAGGGGGGACAAGAGCCACCACAGGGGGGGGTGGACTGGAGCCACAACATGGGGGGACAGGAGCCATCCCAGGCAGGGGGTGGACTGGAGCCACAACATGGGGGACAGGAGCCATCACAGGCGGGGGGTGGACTGGAGCCACCACATGGGGGACAGGAGCCATCACAGGCGGGGGTGGACTGGAGCCACCACATGGGGGACAGGAGCCATCACAGGCGGGGGTGGACTGGAGCCACAACATGGGGGACAGGAGCCATCACACGCGGGGGTGGACTGGAGCCATAACATGGGGGACAGGAGCCATCACAGGCGGGGGGTGGACTGGAGCCACAACATGGGGGACAAGAGCCATCACAGGCAGGGGTGGACTGGAGCCACCACATGGGGGACAGGATCCATCACAGGCGGGGGTGGACTGGACCCACAACATGGGGGACAGGAGCCATCACAGGCGGGGGTGGACTGGAGCCACCACATGGGGGACAGGAGCAGGAGTCATCACAGGAGAGGGAACGTGATCCACCAGGGTGGGCACAGGGGTGGGCATGCAGTATTCTAGTATCATCTTGGGCTTCTCGCCCCCTCCTGCACAAAACAACGAGAAGACAGGCTCTCTGTCCAAAATGCCAGCCCCCACTGTGATGTACTGTACTTACAGGAGATACTCTAAGAGAACTGATTGAACTGATTGTCCTCCATACTTTGTTAATCAGTGTGGGTGCGATTGTGCCATTTCTTTATTGTATTACATTATGCATGTTTGAAGAACCGAGGTTTGCTTACAAATTAGTGACAGTAATTAAGCACGGTGAAGAGAAGCAGGTGCTGCCTTGGTGTAATCAGGGGTGTAATCTGGCCGAGTCTAGGATGTTTGGGGCCTGGGGTAGAAATGGAATGTGTGAGCCCCCCTCTAAATTGCAGATACAAGACGCATTCAGGGCTGTTTGCATGTGAATGGATGCCCCCTGCTCCTGAACCTGCAGCCCCTCCCTCTGTCACCTTCAAGCAACTCTTAACAGCTCATCAAGGGCTGGAGGTGTGAGGGTACCATCCCGCTGTGCCTCTACGGTGCTGCTGGGGGTCTGAGCTTTCATACAGCATCGGAGTCAAGAAGGGAGGTGGGGGCAAGCTGTGCCCGGTTAAAATTACGGACAAATGGCGTCCGTTAAAGAATCCTTCACGGACAACGGACAGACAGCCAAAATTACGGACTGTCCGTGAAATTTACGGACGGTTGGTCACCCTAGCGAACATAGCACTTATAGTAATCTGAATACCATTTCTCATTCCTTTGAACTGTACCTCTGTTCGGCCCAAACCTATTGCAAAAGTGGATGCCCCAATTCTCACAACAGTATTCCAACAGCACAGATTATGGAAGTCCTTCCCTCACCCCATTGGACGTACACCTACATGCCGGTGTCTCTCATGTCAGCTCCACTTTATTAATATTTTCATTGGCCTGCACAGTTTGAGGGGAGTGCAGATATGCTAGCCCACACCATCACTGCCAGAGGGTTGGGTTGCTGCGTTTTCATCTTCCTGGAGCCTACCCCTGCTGCCTAAAGGCTAAAGGAGATGGGACAGACAGTGCCTCTGGACACAGCACTCACATTACACTACTTGTCGGACTAAAGCACTATTCCAGACCATAACTGAGACCTCCATCTTAGTATGTGTTAAAATGAACACTTACACCATTTGCTATAAACACACCCTTAAGATCTTTTCACTTTTAAACAATTCATTTTGTTGCAATTTAAATTGTGATTTTGCGCCGAGTACTATAGGATCATGAGGCATTTCACAGCTAGGCTTCCTAACAACAACAAGCTAGCACTAAAAACTGATTCATGAAATGTATTGACTGTATTGTGAATGGCAGTTACATACAGGCACACTTGAAAGACACGTGGTGTACACTATGAGATATCTGTACGGTTCACATAACAACCTGGCACATTAGAGGTTAATTAGGCTCTCAGATCTCACTAAGGGATTTACCACCCAAGGACTGTGACACCCTATTATTCGACTTTCTCCTTAGAGTTGCAGTTAAAAACTTCTTATCCAAATGGAAACAGGCACATACATTCTCAGCGTTCAGTTGGTGGTCTTGGATAACGCATGCATAAGAGCAACAGCACAGTAAAGGGTAACAACATAATTTCTTGTGATGGGCTCCTCTGGGATCACCTTGATAATATTTTACACATAGAACAACTGCCATGAAGGGTTAAATGTTAAGTATTGACCCAATCCACTATATAGTTTGTAGTCATGAGACTTTAAAAGGCATATTGTTGTACTCTTTCATTCTTCCATACTTGCACAACCAAAGTACCACAAACTCCTACTCTCCTTCTGTATGACACTTACTCTCCTGACTCACTATACCCTAACCTCTTCAATATTCAAGGCCCTGGAGCATAGACCCAATAAAACCTATGTTCAATATGTTATGTTTTACAGACATTAACTTCTGAGATGAGAAAATATCTGAGTTTGCCAATATCTATCAGAACTCTTTATTTGATTACACCATGGCTATTTATAAATGGCATGGCGCTTTTGTCTTTTTTGGTATTTATTACTTGTTTTTCATGGAAAAATCCCAATAAAATATTACAAACTTTTAATTGTCACATGTGTATAATTGAGTCTAAGGATGAAATTGCCCTTTGTTGCCTGGTCTGCAGAGTAAGTCATCCTTTCATCTATTTTTATTGACAACTTCTTATGAATTCCTAGTAATTAACAAAAAACACATTTTTTTTTTATAAAGTCTCGGCGGCGACAGCGTATGCACTCACTTGCAAGATATAGTGTATACAAGGGGCTTATGGCATGCTCACTGCTTAACAGTTGTTGGCTTAATTATTACTCTTATTTGCTGCCTTTTAATTGGCCAGCATACGCCGGCTTCACTTCCTGTTCTTTCGGCAGGAGTATGGACCACATACTGATTGCTTCAGCTTGATTGCTGTCCTTCCGCTGATTGTGCTGTGATTGAGGATCTATTTGAATTTTTTCTTCTTCTCTATCGTCCTTCCCACTTGTAGTTATGTTTTTCTATACCACACACCTCAACAAATCATTTTACTGGTAGACAGTGTATTACAGTATGTACTGTGTGGCATTCGATTTGTTGGAAGTGTAATGTTCGTAAGGCAATGTATTTCTGTGTAGGACCCGTATAAGTATGATATGGTACAACACTTTTCGATGTGCTTACTTACTGTATAATGCCGCAACTGTTTATTAAAATATATTTTTTTAAGGACTATGAAGCCTGCGGTGCAAATGCACTTTAAAAAAAATTGCATTAGCCCTGGCGGCGTCATAGCACTTTTTAAAAATGTGTTTTAGCCACACTGCAAAGCATCCATGCTGCTCTATCGCATGGCTGCAAAACATTGCAAATGCCAATAGCTCTCATAAGCGAAACCTATATGTGCTGCAAATGCTTGGTAAACCTCTGAAAAAAACAGAGTTCTAAGAAAATTTCCCAGGTACTATGCATATTCTGAAGTTATTTGGGACAATTCACAAATGTGTTTTCTGCTGTAAACATATGCATAAGGGCACAAATGCCTACATTTATGCCACCCTTCCTGGAATCCTGGCAGGCTGAATGGGTTTACTATGCTATAATTCTTTACCATGAATACAATGAAGTATATAGTAGTAACTCCAATGGAAGGGGTGGGAAGCAGGCAGAACAAGGTGTGGCTAGCCATATATTTTTGAACGCCCACAAGCATTTACATTTGTAGACATTCACAAATGCCAATCAGACCCTTCCCACCCTGAAAATGGTTGGTTTAACACTCCAGTGTAGGGCTGGAGTAACTCCACTTCCAGGATGAGAATGAGCACATGCCACTTTTAAACTTAGACAAGAGTTTAAGGTAAATGATTCTGCCAATGGGAAAAATTTGCATGGAGGAACCTAAGAAAAGAAAGAATTTTCTATTTACATAAAGGGCTCTGTTTCCCCAGTGCATACGTGCAAACTATGTAGATGTACTCATTTTGGAACTTGGAGTCCTTGGTGTAACTTTCTAGGTGCACTACTGGGAATGTTTGTGAATTTCAAGGAATAGTAAATCTGTACCTTTTGTAGGAAGGCTGTTACCGGCGGAGCTTGTCTACTTTTTCGTGACTTGCCCCATTGTATTTAAGTGAAAGGGTTTTTCTAGATGTTCGTCTATCCTATAATGAACGAAACATAAGAGTTTGATATTTTACAATACAAATCCAGGTTTTTTGTTACATTTTTTAGAAGAATGAGCTCATTTTTATGTAAAAAGCTATCCTGCAGAAAATAGAAACTCTTTATATGCATGTCAGATCCTTTGACTGTTTCCATTTTCTGCAGGCCACCCCAGTGAGTTGCTCGCCAATTTTGTGCAATCTTGTAGCCGTATACCCAGCCTAAAGCTGCTGCCTCTGTTTCTTTTTTAAAAATCTTTGCTAATTTCCATTATAAACTGACAAATTGCTTTTATTTGAATGGTGACTTAGTGCCTATTCTGGCAAGTTTTACACTTTATCAAGCTCCGATAAGAATTTAAAAATATAGCATTCATTCTAAGTATGTGTGGCTAGGCCCCACCCACACCCTTTCCAAAAATCCCTGACAGTATAGAGCGATGTGTCAGTGGATGAGGCTAAAATGTATGTATTAGTGATGCATATCATACACATATATATGGGTTAGAGATGTACTGCTTGTGTTTATGGGTGAGTGGTGCCACAGATCCATGTATTGGAATTCTGACTGTAGTTGGTAGAGTGCCTGAAAACAGATGCTAGAAATGTGTGGGCTCTGATTATGGGCAAGAGGGTTTATGCTTTGGATATTGGAAGATGCATGGTGCCAGCCATGAACAGAGTCTTCCATCCATCCTCATCCAATAGCTACACAGCATCGGAATCCAAGGACACGTACTCTGATGCACCTGCTCCTTCCTGACTGCAAGGACAGTAAACCAGCCTGGCATGTTACACTCTTAGATGCCTGCAACTTCATCTATGGAGTTCTGCAAGGATCATCCATGAACCTGACCCTCTTCAATGCTTACATTAACCCTCTGTCCAGCATCTTCTGCTTTCACAACATCAACGTCTTCTGCTACGCCGACAACACACAAATCATTCTGTCCCTCACGGACAATACCAGGATCAAGTTCAATACCTGCTTGACTGAAATTGCCCACTGTATGAAGACCAAGTATCTGAAGCTGAACCCTGCAAAGACCAAAATCATGATCTTCAGGAAGAGACCTTCTCTGTGAGACTCCATCTGGTGGGCAGGACTGACACTAATCCCCACCACCCATTCCAAGAACCTTAGAGTTGTCGTCAATAGCAAAGTCAGCCTGACTGTCCAAGTCAAAGCCGTCATTGCCTCATACTTCCGTACCCTGAAGGTGCTGAGGAAGGTTTTCAAATAGCTCTCAATCAGCACTAGAAAATCTGTCACACATGCCCTTGTCTCAAGCAAGCTGGACTGAACACCCTCGCTGCCGGGGTCAACAAAACACTCAGTAGAAGCCTGCAGAATATTCAGAACTCGGCAGCCAGAATCACTCTCAACCTCCCTCGGGCACTCACATCACATCACACCTGTAGGAGCTCCACTGGATTCCCATACACAAACGTGCACAATTCAAACTCCTCACCCCCACTTTTCAAGGCATTAGATAACACTTGCCCAGCATGGCTTAACAATCACATTTGTTTTCACACATCTTCCAGACTCCTTCATTTATCCGTACTCTTACTTGTACACATCAAACACGAACGGAAAACCACACCTGGTGCTAGAGAGTTCTCATACATCACCAGGGCCATTCTGGCTTTATTAGTGAGCTGATAGATGCACTTATTAGTGATACATTGGCTGTGTTTGTGCTCTAACTCATGTATATTGATGCACACCCTGTGTTCGTGTTGAAACCGGAGCACAAATCCGCTTATTAGAGATGAACAGTTTGTGGGTGATGGAGCACCAATGTGTTGGTGATGTTCCTCCTGTTTTTAAGGGCAAAAGTTCATATACGGACATGTTGATTTTGGGACCTCAATGGACCTGGAGTAGTGGATACAACTTAGTTGAAGTTCTTTTTATATTTATGGTGAGAAATTACCCACACGTGTGTGCCCTTTTTGTGTGGTATGTAGCTATGGGTGAATGTGTTTGGAATGGATGCATGTGTTGCTGAGGTATGGGCTGTGGTAACGGCTCGCGGAGGACATTTGCACATGCTGGTGATGGGCGGCCCACGTGGAACTAATTGCTTTTGCCCAGGTTTTTTCTTTGAATTCTGGGACTTGTAGTTTTGTTTATTTAATTATTAAAACCAGAAATACCTGTCCCAAATGTCACATAAAAAACTGTGGTGGAACCGCTCATCATACATGGACCTGGGAACCTTGACAGCTATATGGTTCATGGGTGACAGTGCGTGTAGCCACGGCTGCGTTCGGATTTAGACCAGCCCATTCTTCATATGGTATATGTTTATCCGCTCTCCCCACAGATCACTCAGTCCTATCCTTGTAATGTTCCTCATTAGCTCTTGGCGCGGCGTTGTCTATTTTTTTTCCTGGCCATCTCTGCAGCGGATGTGAGACGAAGGCCAGGGCCATCGTATATATTTCTTAAAAGCAATTTGGAATTTTAAGATGTGGGGCTGCTGGTGAGGCGGCCGAGATATATCCTCTGGGAAGGCAAGACGGGCTGAGCTGGAACACGGTGGCCTGCGACGCGCCCCATAACTCACTCCGGCCTGCCCGCGAGTCCATCTTCCCCGTTAGGTATTATTTCAGCCCTCTGAGATAATAAGGAAAGTTTAATTGCGTTGTTAATTGATTTTTTTGCACAACATTATTACCGTGATGGATTGCCGGGCTGATGAAAATGTTAGCGACACCAGCGGAGCGCGCGCCGGGCCGGGCTAGGCGGAGGGCCTTGTGCTCAATAGATAACCTTGATGTGAAGCGGTGTATCCTTCGGATACGTCTTCCCTTGACATATTGATGGCCCTCGAAAAGGGGAAAGCTGATTGTATGCAGAATTCAATCATTAAAGCCACTTCAGCCGGCTCTTGATTAATTTGTTTTTTCCTGAAGGATCTGGCGGCTTGGCTGCCGCAGTCCCTGCTGTTTCCCCGGGCCAGGCCCTCGACCTCACGCCAAGCAGGGAGCGGAAAAAAGCGAAATAAGTCAAATACAGAACACATGGCGGGAGCACGCTTCCTCGGAGGCCACACCCCCTAGGCGCTTCCGGCGGCAGCGGCCTGCCCCCTAGCGGCTGGATGCGGGATTGGACGGCGTGGAACATGTCTGAACGTTCCATGAAAACGGGGCGTGATGTCTTCTTTTGGGATAAACTATGCTGCCCCTCGCTCCTGATTACATTATCTAGCTTAACAAGCTTTGTTTTTGTCACTATTCAGAGATTAATATCTTATGCACGTCATTTGTTCACCGTCTAACGTGAAAAAACGGGCAGCAGTTCGCTGAGGGAGACACGCAGTGACTTGCCTAAGATCACACAGTCAGTGTCAGCGCAGAGTTCAGGCTGAATCTACTGGCAGGGTGGGATTCCGTACTTGGTGCTTCAATACTAGAGCCATTGTTTAATTTGAGCCAGTGGTTGCAGGTGGGGCCCACTGGCCCTCTTTTTTTGGGGGCCAACTATTATTTTTACTTAGCAGAATTTGATCCAGAGCAAGAGAGAGAAAAACACTGAAGGAGAAAGGAGGAAGAGATAGACGGACAACTAGTGATGGAGAATGAAACAGGGATGAAAAAGAACTCTCAATATTGAGATAAAGAGTCTGGGAGGGCCTTGTAGTGGATTATAGAGGTTTGGCGTGGAATCAAGACAATGCAGCCTTGGGATTCAGCACCCCAACCTTAAATAAAGCTGGCCACAGGGTTCTGAACAGCATTTTGGGCCCACACTTTTGCTTTGATAAATTAAGCAGTGTACTGGACAATCCTTCGACCTCACTCAGATGTGCTTGAGTACGGGTCCCTGTCCAACCCCCTCTCCTAAGAGGACTGTCCTATACATCCACACATCCATCTCTCACAAGGGCCACCAGTCAGGCCACCCAGTGCTAATTAAAGAGGAGATGGGCACACAAGCCCTCACTCCACTCCCCAACAGCTCTCTAATCTGTGTGTTGTTTGCTATTCACAATGGAAGCCCATGGCCCATCACTTTACAATCACTCAGGGTTCCACGTGGGATGAAAAAATGTGTGGGGGGGTCTCTATAAGGGGCGCGGCCTATGTAATTGAGGCATGGCTTAAGCATGCAAACTACAATTCTGTGATTCCCATAGTGTGCCACCCCGCCAGTATTGTGGTTCCTGCCTGAGCCTTCTGTTATTACAACAAAGTGAATAACACAACAACTGGCATAGACCCAAAACCAGCCAGGACTATTGGCTTTGTCAGTGGCTGTTAGCGTTTTAAAATAAATGAGTAGCAACAATGATTTTGTTGTAAATAATTAACATTGAAATGTTTTCAATTCTGAAATTGTGAGACTGTGAATTAATTTACTGAGACCTATGGATGGGGTAGTGGTCTTCAGAGAGTCTCAATCACTCCTGCTAAGCTCACTCTATGCTAGACATGTCTTTTTTCTCTGCACATCTCCTCCATCTGCTTATCTTACACAAAGCCTCTTTCCTCTTCAGCACCCTCTTTTCTTTGTCTCTTGAACGAGCTTCCTTCACCACCCTCCAAACACACAACAAACCCACTCCTCTGTAAGCAGTGCATTTTTTTCACTTTTACCTCGTCAATATTTTGAAAACGGTGCACCTCCTTCGCACCCATTTACACAGAGTCACAATTGCAACTGAATATATGACCACTGCTCTGCGTACTCTGCAGAGGGGCCAAGGATTGGATGACCATGTATTCTGAAAACCTTTCTCAACCACTGACAGGTACTGTAAGAAACATGCATTCAGCTTCAACTCCAGAGCTCTCAATCATGGCCCGTTATAAACACCTGGAGGGACTGAGCTCAAAGTAAGTTCTATACAAGAGTAATATGCTGCATAAAAAAATGCAGAAACACAACATACTGGAAAGAACTGGCACTCTTAGGGAATGCAAGACATGTGGATCGTAAACAGGAATTTAATCGCTACCATGGATTACCTTAATGTTTTTTACATTAATTGTTCAGAAATCAGTGCATGTTTTTTCCAGAAAAGTTGAGTACACAACAGTAGGGCCAGATAGAGACCTGTCTCAGTGTCTATTTTTATTACTACTATTTCTGAGACCCGGAGGGACCTGGCTCACTCAAAGCACTGCACTCACCTCCTGTAAACGATGGAGCTTAAGAAGTGCACCATAACACATGACAGGAAGAGACATTGTAGTTTGTAAGTCGACTTCCAGCCACATATGTCATGGTGGCATTGCTCTTCGCCCTTGTATCGGGCAGCAGCGGGAGCCAAGACACGAAAATCATACCGACCTTGCATAGGTACAGGACCATATGTCTTCTCCTGGCAGATGTCATGCTTTTGAGATATCCTTGAAAGGCTGCCTACTGACAGGTATTGCTAAATACTTTGTTCAAAACTGTTCATCACCAAGTTAAGATATGGAAACCCTTTTGCACAATTGCATTAAATCATGAATGACTTCAGTTTCAAGGATTAAAAGTACTTCTGCCTCCTTAGTTGGCTGTGAATATTATTCCTCCAAAGTCTTGCCTTTCGCATTCTTTTTGTGCTTATTATAACTGTGACAAACATCCTTCCACATAAGAAAATATTATACATTCTTCCTCTTCCTTTAGATGTAAATCTTAAGAATATTCGAACACCCGCACACACGTCCATCTTTCTCCTTCCAGTCCTTAGAATATGAGGGTTGTCTTGCCCATCAATCAGAATTTACCTATCTTAGACCCTAAAAATATCTTTACAAATATATGTGGTCATCGACTGTGGCCCCTCCTCTTCATAGCAGCTATAAACAGAGACCATCCTACAAAAAATCCTGTTTTTATATGGCTTGAAACGGGAGATGAATGCCAAAGCTCTGCTGTAAGTCACCTTTTCATTCTGTTCCTGCCTCTGATTCTTGATCGACTCATTTAATTGTGTTCAAGTCCTCTCTGGTGATACCTTTAGTGGCCATTTTCGTGCTTGAGCTGACCTTTAGGGTTTGTGCTATGCTCTGTCTTCTGTCTTAGGTGACAGTTTGCCTCTGGTGAAGCGTGGCTTGGTCTCTGACGTCTGCTCAGGAAATGCTGTGGCCTTGCTTCTTTGGTGAGTTGGTCTGTGTTTTAGTGCATGTCTCCTTGCTTTGTAGGCATCATCCTCCCTTATCCTTCATCAATCCAGTTCTTCACAGTCCTGTTTTCTTCACATGTTGGCTACCCGCTGTCTTTCCTGTATGCGTGGGAGGTGGGTAGTGATGTCCCATCCCTCCATGGCCTTGTGGTTTCATAGGGCCCTCACCGCTTTGCCCCAGACCAGCAAGTTGACTCAGTGCATTACCCATTACCACATCCACTGACATGCACTGGGATCTGCAGGTCACACATTCAGAGGCAGCGGTCTTTCTCTTGGCTCCTTTGCAGGCATCACCAATCCTGGTTACCCTTACTGAGCACTCTTACCATCGCCCCTCCTTAAGATCCTCGCACTGCTGTGGTCACAAACTTTCTTCAAATCATCCCTTCTGTGGCTTTTTTGAGGGGCACTTTGCTTGAGGGTTACTGGTAATGGATTATCCTGAGGATGGGGATTCTGGCATTCGGGAACCCAACTATGCTCCAGGTGTTCATCAAGCTTTTTTTGCGCTCAGCGGGTTTTCAGCATCCCTCTTGTGCTCATGACAGGATGCTGGGCATCACTAGTTTGTTTCTTGCTTGGACCAGGCAGTCTCAACCTTGCAAAAATATTGTGTGGACAAAAATCTGTTCAGTGAGGCGCTCTCTTGTTCCTATGAAGACAAAGATCGTGTGCTTCTATAACTCATGTGGGTTTTTTGGTTTCGTTTTTCTTACTCAGAGTCCTTCTTCAGTTTTTTTTTTCTTGATTGAGAGGGTCTTATGATTTGGGACTGGGTTTAAACTCATTGCCTCTCTATTTCTTCAGGTGTTGCTTGCACACTGTTTTACCATTGCCTGGACTTTTGCTCCTAGTGGGCCCACCCTTTTGCCTCTTTGGCTTGAGTTGGGTTTTCCACTATGAGCCACGAGCTTCATCTGTTTTTTTCTTCTGGTGCCCCTTGTGTTGGGTCTGTCCATCTGTGTTCGGGCCTTGCATGCTCATATACTTTCATATTTATCATTCTGAGCTTTTTTCTGTCTACCTATAGAAGTGTAGTACTTCTGCATGGGTGCATATTCATTTTTCTAGTACTAGAACGATGGAGATGCCTGGGTTACTTTCTTATAATTGTCTTTACGCTGAGTCCTTGTCTCAGTGTTTTCCCCCTCCCTTTCTGCTCTTAATTGGGTCAATCAGTTTGACCGGTCTGGTGCCTGGTAGTTCAGGACTTGTTTGTAGGGTGCCTCCCGGTTTATGGCTCACAAATAGGGTGGTGGGTAGGTATTCTTGTACTTACTTATTTTTGGGGGGGGTTAGAATATGCAAATGCTGTTTGTTGACGAGGCAAACCCCACATTGCAGTGGCTGTGATGAGGAAAACTAGGAGTCAAGATTACCATTAGGTACTGGGGTCATTCCTAATATCACACTCAATTCTTCACTTATGCATCAATAACATGACTGTTATCATTCCGACAAAAACGACTTTCACATCATTTATCCCCTTCTTGGCTTGCTTGTTCTTCTTCTTCAACTGTTTGGGTATGTCTTAATGCTTTACACTTGTTCCTTTGATAAAGCCTTACTGCCCTGCCTGAGCCGCAGCGTTCCAGGACTGAGCTAAGGTTTTACAAAAAAGCCTGACTGGATCCACACCATATAATGAACCACTTTTCTCACATCCCCCCATTGGGATAGGGAACTAGGCCCTGCTCTATGAGCCTTATTACAGCTAAGCAGTACATGTATACCAGGGACTACTATCCATGTACTACAACCAAATGGTGATGATGTAAGACTGTTTTTCGGGGGTGGGGTCATGGGGTGAGAGAAGAGATAATTATTTTGCTCCTACCAAGGGACCATGATGTAACAGTTAGGGGTGATGACAAGGAAGTGGAGCCTCAGTTTTTACATAAGGAATTTAATGTTTGTAGAAAAGGAGTACATACATCAGTGGTCTTGAAACTTGAGGTAGGGCCTTTGGATGGGTGTGAAAGGGTAATAAGGTGGGTGTGAAGCTGTGGCTATGGGGAGCACTTTGTCTGTCTGTGGGCAACGCTGACAAACACATGCTGAAGAACAGTACTGTGATTCAGTAAGTAGAGTTATTCGAAGAAGAATATAATGACGTCTGTGGTTCCTAACTAATCCCAGGACTTCACAACTTATGCCACTAGGTAGTTTTTAAGGTCAGAAGAAGTGTTTACTTATCAGAGCAAGAGCCCTCGCCCCCAATTGGTGGCATGCTTCATCGGGCTAGCTCCTCGTTGGGCCGGCGCTGCAATGCCTGACTGGACCCTAAAAAGCGTCTCTTTGCCGTTGATCTTGACCTCTATTCTGCCTTGTGTGAGTCAACATAACTCAAAATACTCCTTTATATTGTACAGAAGCTATTCACAATCAGGAAGAGTAGACTGGTGATTTTTTTTAATCAACTAGGGATCATTTGCAAAGATACTTTATCCTAGCGGTTCCTGTCAATGATTAAAACAAACTGGGTATATAACGGGAAACAATGTTCCTTTTATTCTCCTAAAAAGTAAACATTTTTCTTACCCTCTTTTGTCTGCAGATCTATGGCAATTTGACAGGATAAAAAAAACCCTAATCTACAAATAGTGGGCCCCTATTGTAAATTCATCTTGTGCACCCACTAAAATGTACTTCAGTGTGCACTCACAATGATGTGACTTACAACTCGTTTGTAGATGGTTAATTCACGAACACAAAAGCAACCCAGTACCCACTGGAATCCTGCCCCTTGGGACAGATGGGATCTCAGGCTACCCGAAGGCACATTTTGTCCACTGTCCCAAAGATAAGTAAACACTTCTTCTGACCTTAAAAATTAGCCTGGGGCACATGTTGTGAAGCCCTGGGATTGGTTAGGATCCGTACACAGTATTATATTCTTCTTAGAGTTATGGCTTGTGTGTGCTTGGCCTTTATTACTCCCTGTACCTCTATTATAAATCAAGTTATTCGAAGAGCCACATCTTCAGCTTCTTGGAGACCTCCAGAAGTGAAGAGGAGGCTCTGCTGTGTTGTGATAGTTCGTTCCATGTTTTGTATGCAATGTGGGAAAACAAGTGACCTCCTGCTCTGTTTTTGTGAATAGGGGTGGGCTGCGACTGAGAGTGAGGCTGAGCATTGATGTCTGGCAGGCTGGTGAAAGTGTATGCGGTTCATCAGGTATGCTGGTTTGAATTATATGTATACCAGAACGGACCCAGAAAGAATACTGATCTCTTCCCCCTTATGATACACGCAACCGATACCAAGGTAATTCCAAGAGCATGCCATGTGACTCCACTTGAGCGCTCCCCACATGCAGGCAGAATACTACATTTTTCTATAAATTTTTCTTTATTCTTCCACGTAGGAGGGCGTTGATATGCTGCTACTTCGCCCTCATTGCTAGATTTCACCCCATTAAACGAACATGAACTTCTTTGGTTTTTTCGATAAGGTATATTGACTTCCATTGTTTATAATGTAAGATCCACCAACACGTAGGTGCATTAACTAAATAGTCACCCCTTTTTTAGGAATATTTGCGCACAAGAGCCATGTCTGGCCAACTGAATAAGTCGCGGTGATATCTATGCAACAGGTAATCAGGCACTCCCCCTAACTTTGTAAAATTTCAGTAATTTTCAGCTAAAGGTCTTACCCAATATATTTTTCTTGCCTCACTTAGCATGAGCTTACTATAATCAATAGTGTTTAGTACGTGTACAGATCAGTACCCCTCATGTACTATTCGGCATCGCCCACTGAATAACGAAGAATGAAATTATATGATCCATGAATTGGAGGTTTCTCCCAATTTAAGTACCCCACACCCTTGACAGACGTTAACCTGACACCTTGACCTTCGTCCCTTCAGGACCGAGTATAGGAGATATGACACGTATGTATGTACTTCTGTATGAATAAATAATTTAATCTCCTCATTTAGTGTAAATTAAGTAATTGTTTCCGAATGTCCTTCCCTATAGGAACTGCCCACACCTCCCCTTTGCACTGTCCTGAGGAAGACCCGTCGAGTAAGGGCCACCATCCCTACCACGAGGGTCGAAACGTCGACTACCAAATGTTGCACATAATCAGTGTGTTAATATGTACACCTGTCATTTATGATGTCTTACTGAATGTTATATTGATAATCGATGATTAATTCTATTTAGGCTCCTCCGGGAAGCCACTATCAATTGTTAAAGGAGATATACAATTGAATTGTCACTTCACCTACCCACACTTTTCCTGAGCACTACACTCCCGCTCCCTTCCTTGTACAGTGGGCACTGTTAAAAATGCTTATTATATGGTTGCAAATGAAAAATACAGTTTTTCTACGTACCAACACTATTTGAATAAACAATAGTGTTTTAACAAGTGATTGGTTAATGAATATTTTCTTAAAAATGTACAAATTTACTCCTAACTGGTCAGGGACCATTTTTTGTATAGCGTCCAGTGTTGTGCACGGATGTCTATGTGTGCGTGAGGAGTTTATATAGGCTATGTTTGTGAATGGGGAGTCAGTGGAACTCTCTGAGGTAGAGTGAGATGTAGGTGCTGCATGGGAGGTTGAGTATGGGTCTCGCAGCAGCGTTCTGGGTGGTCTGAAGTTTTCAGCATAGAGTGTGTTGCCATAGTCAAGTCTGCTTGTGATGAGTTCTTCTGTGATTGTGCGTTTGTTGTTTTGTAGCAGCCACTTGAAGATCTTTCATAGCATACATAGGATGTGGAAGCAGGCAGCACTCACTGCGTTGACTTGTGCCATCATGTTGAGCATGTCATCCAGGATGATTCCCATATTTCTGGTGTGGTCGGTGGGTGTTGGTCCTAACGCTATCAGGCACCAGGTGGCATCCCACAGGAAGTCCTGTTTTCGAAGACCAGTACTTTCATCTTGTCGGTTTTGAGCTTCAAGCAGTTGGTTCTCATCCATTTTTCTACCATAGTTATGCATTGATGAAGCTGACTCTGGTGCTGGTTGTCTTGTCTGTCAGAGAGAGGATGAGTTGAGTGTCATCGGCGTAATAGAGGCGGGTTATGTCTTGAGATCAGATGATGTTGGCGAGTGGAGTCTTGTAGACATTGAACGGGGTAGGGCTGGGAGACGTTGCCTGGGGGACTCTGCAAATAAGGCTCTTGGCTTCTGATGTGTAGCGTGGCAGTCTGGCTTTTTGGGTTCTTCCTGTGAGGAAGGAGTAGAACCAGTTGAGTGCAGGTCCATGATTGCCGAACTCGTCGAGTCTTCTGATGAGTGTCTTGTGGAAGACCGTGTTGAATGCCACGGAGATGTGGAGCAGAATGAGGGCCACTCTTTCTCCTTGGTCCAGGACCTGCGTAGGTGAGCAGGGACATAGGACAGAAGTTAGCCTGCTGGCTCTTGTTGGGCAACGGCTTCTTGAGGCGTGGGTTAAGCGCTGCATGCTTCCAGTCTTCCGGGAATGTGGGGGATGTGATTGAGGTGTTGATGATGTAGGTGAGGGCAGTGTTGATACGTGATGCTCCAAGGTTGTAGATATGGTGGGGTCATGGGCCTGTGGAGCTTCTGAGTGTATGGTCTGCATGATCATTGGTGTATATTCTCTGGTGAGAGTTTTCCATTCGGACCAGTGGCCGTCTTGGTTGGTGATGGGCAGGTTTGTGATGAGATCAAGGAGTCTGCTTGGCATGTAAAGTTTCTGTTGATGTTTGTGTTTTGCTCAGAATAAGTTTGATAGGTTGTCACAGAGTTCTTGGGAGGCAGTGATACTGTTGACAGAGGCCAGAATTAGCCCTCTTTTCTTAATGTTGGAGCCCTGCTTACTCCGTTCCGGAAATATTGCTATGGCCCATATATATTTGAAAGGAATTTTCCCTGTTCATGCTGCTTGTGTGAACTTGCTTGGTTTTGGAGGTTGCTGCTTCCTCAAACTTTGCCCTTTGGACTTGGAATTCCGGTCTTATGATGAAGTTGTTAACTCTGTTTTTATCAGTATCTGTTGTGTAGTTATGACTGTGACTAGGAGGAGATTTCTATTACCCTGTTAACCTTAGCTTCCAGACCTTGGAGCTCTTAGGTACCCCAATCCCATGGCATCAAATTGAAACCTCCAAGCTAGTTGTGAAACATGGGCACTGCTGAGGAGCCGGGCATTGCACACTGTCTAGATAGGTATTAAAACTACTGCATATGTGTGTCACATCCTTGACATAAGTGTGGGATTTAGTAGTCACAGCCTGAAATCTAATGTGGCTCTACTGCTGCAAAATTGGGCATATTCTAAGGTTGCCACCTTGGCACTGTCAGGTAACCAGGAAGGGGGGGGGGGGGTGCAACTATAACTCCCTGGAGGAAAATGTGGAGTCAGAACGGTTGAGTTGGAAAAAGGCGCAGGATCAGACTAAAGAAACTACAGCTGCCAGCCAATTCTGTGGGAATAGGGGCCCCCGACTTTAGGGCTTACTGCATAACAAGACAGTTACAATGGCTTTCGTACTGGTTGGTGGGACGCAACCTACATGAGATTGCATTCACACCCAGACTGATTGCATGAGGGGCGTTGCTCGCCTTACTACATATTAGGAAGCCGACTGAGTGTGCATCATCGCCTTTGGTACGAGTGGCATTATACTATTGGTAGCAAGAGCTTAAATACACCACGCCACTGTTACCTTACGCGCCTAATATCCCACTGCTGAGACCCCAGCGAGAGTCACATCAAGGTATTAACTGGATGCATGGGAGGGAGAGGGGGTGAGCACCGTAGGAGCATTGTTTGAGGACGGCACCCTACTGTCACACACAGATTTCCTTCATGCGCAGGGCCTTCCCAACACTCTATTTCTACTACATACTAGCATGACCCGCTACGTCAGGAGAACATGGGCCCCGGAGGGACAAGAACCCCAAACAAATGAACTAGTTCACATGATACACTTGATGGGGACACGGAGACACCTGACAGAATGGCCCTACACAAGCATATCGGCAAGTGTGCCCTCGCCCCTTGCCACGTTGTGTATGAAGTGGGAGATGGGCTTGGGAGAGGCCCTAACGGACAAAGAGTGGGAGTCCCTTCTGGCTTACCCAAAAGCAGTCTCACCTAATGCGTTCTTCAAATTCACGCAATGAGCATACCTCACACCACACCGTTTGCACAAGATGTTGTCCTCAGTGACAGCGTACTGTCCCCGATGTGTGGAGGCAGATGCAGATTTAACCCATATGATATGGACCTGCCCTGCACTATCTTCATATTGGACGCAAATAGCGCTGACACTAAAAGAAGTAGTGGGCGGCCAAACATGGAACACAGCAAAGAGCTGTCTACTGGGGCTTTTTCCACACCCCAAGGGATACAAAGTACAGGCGTGATTCGCAGATCTAGCACTTACAATCGCAAATCGATTAATAACTAGGCGATGGAAAGCAGTACGGCCACCAACACTCGCTACCTGGAGGGAGGAAGTAGAACAATAGGGCCTGGCTGAAACCCGGCTATTAGGAGAGAAGAAAAGCGAGGGCTGTACTGTGGAAAATACCAATTGCTTGGCCTGGGATATATCATTGGAGGCCTTCAAAGCCCAGGAGTGGGACAAACAGAACAGAGAGGCTAACAATGCACCTGTAACACCATCAGCCAATGAATCATGCCATGCCACTTATGGACACACGGGCACCTGGTGAGGGGTTCTAGATCACTGAAGCGGAAGAGGGTTGGGTTGTGCACAACATCTTCTGTAGCAGTCCCACACACTACACTGAAGTGTGCTCAGTGGAGACAATCAACTTTAACAATAAAAGATGTGCCCTGGAATCATGCATAAACAATGTGATGGTTGCCCAGTTAGTTAACTCTTTGGGGTGAGGGGTATTTTTTCAGAAAGTTTCAGGAGTAATAAAGGCATACTATCACAGTCAGTGATCTTTAAGGAATGTTACAGCTTAATGTACAGTTATAAGAAATTGTCTGTACTAATTATTTCCTTTGCTCTGGGATAGAGCACCAATACCTGTGTAAAAGAGATTGTACTCACTTCATCTGTATACTCACATGCAGTTATATGAATGATGTCTAATGCATGTTAGTTGATGCTCCCGACTAAAATCAATAAAATGTGTTATAAAAAAAAGTTGAGTTGGAAGCGAAGCAGGGTATCTGTGTGAATCATTTGGGAATTCAGATGCACCTTTAATAAAGCAGAATGCCAGTTAAAAGACTTCATACTGGCAGAATAATGACGTGATTGTAGAAATGCTTTCCTGCCACTGCTTCTCACCAGAGCTGGATTAGGATGTCTGTTCATACTGCAATTACCTCATTCTAGGCTTTGCCTATACCAACCAGCACTTAATCTGGCATTCTGTATCCAGATGTCACACTAAATATCTTATGCCTGCTTCTTGGAAGTTCACTCTGGAAACCCTTTTGCCCAAACATAGAAGGATGGGCAAACCCAAACTCCTGTTGACCACTGGCCTCTATTTTAGAAGTTAGATAATTGCCTATTACACCAGTAATGTTTTTTTCTGCCCGCAGTGCAGTTAATGGGATAGTCATAGGTGGCTACTGACAATAGAACTCGGTCACTAATTTGGGGAGTGAATTGTCAAACTGTACATCAGTAGAAAATGGTATTCGTCATATCCTGACTTTAGATTTCGTTTTGGGAAGAGGTGAGAAGTTTCAGAAGAAATTTATGCACAACTGAGAGGATTCAGGTTTTTATCCTCTGGTGAATTTTTCCATCCTGAAAGTGTTCCCCCCGCTTTTTACTTGCCTGATGAGGGGCCACTGAGCGCCCTTTTTTGATGGCCTTCCTGACCTCTGCACCTCTTTGTCGGTTACTTCTGCCATGCAAAAAGTGCCTTGTACTACCTGGGGCCCTATTATAGATAGGGCACACTTTTCTTGTTTGCACCACGGCGCACCTTTGGGCAGGTGTGCCAGCTGCACACAGGAAAAATGCACCCTCTCATGTAGAATGTGCTGCCCTCAGGGCAGCCGTGAACTCACGCTGCCCTGGTGGCAAAGCTTTCAAGATAAATACAGAGCAGTTGTTTTGTTTCGCTGTGCAGGCGGCAACCCGCCTGCACTTTAAAGTGAGATTTGAGATCCCCTTGCAGGCGAGTGCCGTGAGTGACAGCACCTGCCTGCAATGGGATGTCTGGAGGGGAGTCCATAGGACTCCCTTTCTGCCCCTCCAGAGGGCTTCCATCAGGAGGGGCACTAACAGTGCGCCATCTTTTCGGTGGCGCTCTCAGTGCACCTCCTGCCAGCTTCTTTGCCTCTGCCCCGAGTCTATAATACGGTGTGGGTGCGGAGGGAAAGGGATTCCCTCATTTGCATTTGCATTTGCATGAGGCCACACCCCCATGCAAATGAGGGAATGCTCTCTTAAGAAAGTGCTGCCACTATATGTGCACAAGCACTTTCATTATTACAGAAGGGGCAGCACAGGTGTCTGCGGCCCCCCTGTAATATTATTGTGCCCTGAGGTGTGCAAAGCGGGTGCAAATGCTCGTTGCGTTCCTGGGGTATGTTCTGTAATACAGCCGCTGGTCATGATTGCACAAAGAGAGGCAGATGTGGAGTTGAAAACACATTCTACAAATTCAGGCAAGCTGATGCTGAGGAGGGAGTGGTGGAGGCCAATGCCAAGATAATAGAAGGTTGAAACTGGTAAAGATATTCTGTAATATCTCATGATCTGTTTATTATATAAAGTTATGGCATAAGCAGTAGGTCTTGCTTATTTATTTTGAAAAGCATTTGTTAAATGGAAAAGGTTTTCAAGAATGGCTTATGTTCACCCTTTATTAAGTAGCCCGGTATTTTCTCACATAGACTTTGCGGGGAATGAGATTTTAATATAAATTTATGATCAATTTAATAACTTATCTCATTCGTCAATTTTGGATCGGTTTTTATCTGTCATTGAGTAAAAGACAAACCCCGCATAGGTTTAGATAAACCCCATAAACTGACGCCACTCTAAAGAACCACTTACAACTGATAAGGTTTAAAGGGTTTAATATAAAATTTAGAAAAGTTGCAAATACAATCCTCTTAGGATCAAATTCAACAATTATAGTCAGTTCAAGAATCAGCAAATTAAAAGCATCGGTATGAAGTGGTTCCTTTGCGTCATCTACAGAAAGAGAAAAATAATCAAGTTAAATCTGTCCCTACTCTATACTAAGTGACATCCCTACTTCGCAAGTTCCTCTCCTAAAAAGGTGTCAGAAGTTTGACTCCCAAAGAAGTTCAAACTCTCTTAGCCTCTAAAGGTAACTTAAGTTTAAGAAGCAGTACCCTCGCTGCCTACCCATCCGCTCTCTAAGGGTCCTCGGCCTACTGCTCTCTTGCGCTCTGATCTCTCTCTCTGGACATCTGCTCATGCCATCTGCGCTTCGCCCTTCTCTCTGTTCTCGCTCTGAGCAATTAGCTATCTTATCCCCGGGGTGCTGTCCCTAAAATACACAATCACAGTGTAGGTGGAACGCCCCTTCAACGCCCACCACGGACTTTCCCCGTGAGGTCATCTTCTAGCTTTTTCCATGGCTTCATCTCTTTGCGTCGTCCGTTAAGTTGACCTTTCTTCTTTAGACGCCATCTTCGTCTTCTCGTTGGTGACTTCATTTGACACTTTCAGATCAAAAGTCTATAACCTCAGCAGAACTTTAATCTTTATGACTATGTATATAACCTTTCTTGGTCCTGTGAATGGTCATTTCAAAACAAGACTCAAATTCCAAGTGTCTCCTCTCACGTTTAGGCAATAAACTTTGTCCGGCATTGTCACCTTAAATCTAACAAGAACTAGACTCCTTGGCTCTCACGTTCACAGCAAGGCTATTCACGACTCCTGTGAGCCCACTAAATTACATACAGCGGACTACCCTCCTGCGAACCCTTGGTCAGTCAGGTTAAAATCACAAATGACCTAAACTCTTCTAACATTCTTACAAACTTCTTCTACACAGTATAACCTTTAACACACATTTATATATAATCGCATTTAGCAAATCCCTTACGTATAAGTGAATATATTGTACATAGAATATACATTACATAGAGTATAACTTTATATTCTCATTTGTTACATCGCCGTGTATGCTCTCTGCACATTTCTCCATGTTACATTTCACGCCGTTTCTCCATTTAAAGTTACACGTGTACATGAATTCTACTTTGCACGTTCTACATTTCGTAAGTATTTCTACACTTCTACATTAGCCCACTACTTATACGGGCCTTCTAAATCTAATACATGTTCTAAA
Organism: Lissotriton vulgaris; assembly: GCF_964263255.1. Lineage (NCBI taxonomy): Eukaryota > Metazoa > Chordata > Amphibia > Caudata > Salamandridae > Lissotriton > Lissotriton vulgaris. The sequence continues at coordinate 662,251,452 of NC_141693.1, forward strand.
GTGAATACAGTTTCATTTCCTATATTACTTTTGATTATATCGGTTAGCTTTATGCTATAAGTGTCAACTTCATGTTACGATATGCATTTCATTCCTACGTTATACGATGTGCTTGTAAATATGGCTCGCATATATGTTTTATTCAAATTGCGCTCTCTCAGTTCCCCCCTTTGATGACTTCTGGGAGTCATCACTAAATGCAATTTGAATAGCACCCTTACACAGAACTAGTTACAATATTCCCTCTTTTCATCGTTTCGAGAGCTCTTAAGCTTTTGTACTGTTGATCTTGTAACGCAGCTAGTCTCCTTTCTTGCTCTCTCATTGATCTTTGTAACCGGTTCGACCTATACCATTTATATAGTTTCACTAATCCTAATATTGTGACTATGCAAATTAATACTATCAATACAGGTTTTAATATATACCATACTATGCTTTTTCCAAGGTTGGCAAACCAACTCCCAACCTTTCCTACTCCATGACCTACTTTTTCCCAAACATTTACTTTTGATAAATCTTCGATCTCTTGATGAATCTGTGTAATGTTGCTTATGACTTTCTCAAGTGGTTTTGAATTATCAGGAATATAAGTACAACATTCCTGAACCTTCAAAGCCTTGCAAACTCCGCCCTCTTTTGCTAGCAGTACATCTAAAGCAAGTCGGTTCTGAAGAACCATTGCTCTAATTGACTGCATCTCGCCTTCTACTAGCATTAATGACCTTGCAGTACTTGCAGACAATCTATCTACAACTGTAGCTAGTCTCCTGATCTTAACATCGTTAAGTATTAAACCTAACATAGGAAACATCGCTCCAAATACATCTCCTACTACTTCTGCATCTCCTACTTCCCTTTTCGCTCTCGTCGAAGCCTTTCCTTCTATGATCGCTAAATCCTTTGCATGATATATTTTGGGGAAGACAATTGCCAAGTAACACGAACCATACCAATTGTCAGGCAGTTTTACATAGGCATTTCTTCCACATACAAAATACACATTAGGAATAGCTTGCATCCCTTTCATGAAATCTTTCGTATAGTGCTCTAATCTAAAAGCATGTTCGCAATTTACTTCACCTACAAATACACTCTCATAATACGTCTTGCTTCGAGTTAAACATAACTTTCCTTTCTGCGTTCTATCCAAAGCTATTGGACCATTGCTACCTTTCTTTTTATGTGCCTTCTCTTCTTCGGTCCAATCTGTTTTCCACTGTCCTGACATTTTTAGAATCTTCTGCCTTCTGTATCTGTCGTCTACTTGTCCTATGAACTTTTTCTCAACCTCTGACACTTTGCAAGTCAGATTATTTCTGCGTGCGTATGATGTATCTAATGTATCCCAAGGAAGAAAGAATTTAGCTAGTCTATCCTCCTTTTTATAATAGTCCCACTTATTCATTTGTTTATAATTCGGAACTTCAGGCAATACCGAATCATAATTTGAAAAGTAGTACTCAAATCCTTCCCTACCATAAAATATACTAAGCAGTAAACTACATGTTATCCCATAAGTCAGTGGGAGATGATGATATCTAATGCCTTCGTCTACAGAAGCCGGCAATTGCATACAAACATAGCAATCTTTAGCCTCCATGGCATCGATATACTCGTACAATAGTTTAGCATATGCGTTTGACCTAAAGTTTCCCTGTGACTCGTCTACGTGTAATCTACGAGCTTCATCTGCCAGTAACGCTTTTTCACGTATTTCATTGCTCTCCTCCTCCTTCCCAACAAGAGCAGGTTTCAAAGTCGTTACAGGCTTTACATCTGCTGTTTCTTTATCGCTTTCATGTCCTATTATGTATGATATTGTCACTACTGTAATTATGAGAAAAATTACTACCGTTATAAGTGTACCTACTATACATTTAGCTTTTCGGTTTGGGTTGCCGTTCTCCATGTTATCAAACAGCGTAGCTCCTTCTTTTGCGAAAAAGTTTTTCTTTTCCAGTCTTTGTTTGCTTTATTTGCTTTCTCAGTCTGTAAAGTGCTCTTTATCAATAAAAGTCTCTTTTTCGCAACCAATGTCTTTTTCTCTTTAGCAACAGACAACCCTAACCCTTCTCCGTCCTCTAAATGTAATCCCTAATTTTATTCTTCTTTCCACTCGGCGCTAGGTTATCTTCTTCTTTATAGCTTTTATACAAAAAGCCTTTATGCATCAACAATTATTCTCGTACCTGCAGCTTTCACAACAATTTCCAATAATTCAAAACGAACAACTTTTTCTTCTTCCTCTGGAATTTGATGACCAAAAGTCGGAAACTGTAATCTATTTAGCACTAGATCTTGGATCCGACTCAAGTATGGGGGTATGGGAAGTGTGAAAGTCAGTAACCCCTCAGTCTCGAGTCCAGGCGTCAACATCCATATCTCCACTGCCACAAATGGATCGTGATCGATTACTTTCACTTCTTTCACTCTCCCAGATTTCTGCCCCCAAGACATCTGCTAGATAAGTCCACTCTGGGGTGGCGTACCTTCTGCAGGGCACACGTACCCTTCTCGATCTCCTTGGACTTTCAGTTCCTGAGTCTGTAGTTTCCTCTTCCTGATCCGATTCCTCAGCGATCGGGACAAGAGCTCTTTCTTGATCTGCTTTTAAGCTTGGCCTTCTCCTTCTCTCCGGCCAACTAGCTTCGTCACTCCTTGTCCTCCTGCTCCTTGTTCTTGGACTTGTCTCTTGGTCACTCTCTGCTTGTTCAGTATCTGATTCGATCTCCCAATTACTCTCTTCTCCTGAGGCGACTTCGGTCTCACTGGTGTCCTGACCTTCGTCGACCTGTTCCGTCTCAGTCTCAGCCTCTTCGATCACCTCCACAGCTTGGCTTTCCCCCTCTATGTCTTCTCCGCTTCCCGCTGGATTCTCATCTGAGAGAGGAGCTGTTTCTTCTAGAGGTGTTGGCACTCTTCGGGTGTGTGAGGCATGTATCCAGTTTGGCAGGCCTCCACACTTTACTGCAGTATTCGTCACAAGTATGACCTGAAACGGTCCTCTCCAGCGCACGTCTAAGCAGTTCTTCCTGACGTGTTTTTTCACCAAAACCCAGTCCCCCGGACTCAGGTCATGGCACAAATCTTGTGCTGATGGAACCTCCGCAGCCTGGACCTGGAGGGACACAGAATTAACGGCATCAGATAGTCCCTTACAGTAGTCCAAGATCAAATCGTCTGTGATGTTCACTAGGGCTGCAGTCGGAACCGATGGCAATCTCATGGCTCTCCCCATTAGCACTTCATGAGGAGAGAGACCTGTTTTTCTATCTGGTGTGCTACGTATGCTCATAAGAACCACTGGAAGTGCGTCTGGCCAACTCAGGGATGTTGATGAACAAACTTTGGCAAGTCTGGACTTGATTGTACTGTTGATTTGCTCTACAATCCCTGAAGCTTCTGGTCGATAGCTGCAATGTAGTTTCTGATCGATACCCAAAGCTGAACATAGCATCTTCACTATTTCGGTGTTAAAATGAGTTCCTCTGTCCGATTCCAAAGAGGATGGCACCCCAAACCTCGGTATCAACTCTCTAAGTAACAATTTTGCTACTGTAAGTGTATCGCACCTACGTGTAGGGTAAGCTTCAACCCATCTAGAAAATATGCAAACAATCACTAAAACGTATCTGAGTCTATTGCATTTAGGCATTTCTATGAAGTCAAGCTGCATTCTATTGAAAGGCCCCCCAGACCTCCCAATGTGACTCAATGTGACTGGTGTTCTCTTTCCCACGTTTAGCTGCTGACAGATCGCACATCGCTGACATACTGCTTCTGCCGCTACTCTAAACTTCGGGTTAAACCACGTTTGTCTGAATACTCTCACCATAGCATCTCTACCTATGTGTGCTGATCCATGCAATTTCCTTGCCATTGGACTAACAAGCTCATTTGGTAAAACTGCTCTCCCATCTGCAGAGATCCAAAAGTTCATCTCACTTCTAGTACAACCCGCTGTTTCCCAACTCTTTTTCTCATCATCTGGTGCATTTTCCTGAACACTCCTTAACTCATCCCACGTATCTACAGTATCTAACAACATTGTCAATTCCGTTCTTTCTTGGATTCCCCCCACTTTTACATCAGTGTGAGAATATCCCTGTTCTGCGCAGTAACGCGCTACTTCATCCGCATAGCGGTTACCTTGTGACACAAAATCTACATTTTTCGTATGCGCTGCACATTTGACAACTGCAATGGCTGACGGACCTTGCAATGCCTCTAACAAGAGTCTCACGAATTCTCCATTCCTAATGGGAGAACCCGAGGAGGTCATGTAACCTCTTTGAGACCATAACTGCCCGTAATCATGAACTACCCCGAAACCATACTGGCTATCGGTGTATATGGTGACTCGAAGTTTGTCGCCTGCTAAACAAGCACGCGTCAAAGCAACAATCTCAGCTACCTGAGCGGAGTGTACTCCTTCCAGGCAAGCGGCTTCTATAACTCTGGTAATTGTGCAAACTGCATAAGCTTCTCTCAGCTGACCGATATCGTCTCTTACACATGAACCATCAACAAAGAATATTTCATCGGGGTCAGTCAATGGCTCATCTACGATATCGGGTCTCGGTTTGGTGCATAGTTCAGTCACATCAAGGCAATCATGGTCTGTACAGATTTCATCATCAATCTCATTTGGAAGTGGCATCAAAGTTGCAGGATTCAAGACGGAGCATCTTTTTAGGGTCACATTCTCGGCAGCCAGTATGACTTGCTCGTAGCGTGTGAGCCTGCTATTTGTCAGATGCTGAGTCTTAGTCCTGGTCATTAACAATTCTACAGAATGCGGTACGTACACCACTAACTGATGTCCCATTACCACGCTTTCAGAACGTTCAATGCTGACACCCGTTGCAGCTACGGATTTGAGACATCCGGGCAACGCTGCGGCTACTGGATCTAATGTAGCCGAAAAATACGCAACTGGCCTACGCGCATCTCCATGTATCTGGGCCAAAACTGCTAACGCGCATCCCTCTCTTTCGCAGCAGTAAAGCAAAAATGGTTTTGTGTAATCAGGCATTCCTAAAGCCGGGGCGCGACATAAGTCCTCCCTCAGCTGCAAAAACACCATCAAACAATCTTTGTCCCATGGTACCGGATCACTTACTCCTTTGTGCGTCAGTTGTAATAACGGTTTTGCCTTCAGTGAGAAGTTAGCTATCCACTGCCGACAATAACCGACCATACCTAGAAACATCCTGACTTCTCTTTGTGTTGTAGGCGCGTTCATTTTCATGATCGCCTCTATTCTGTCTGGAGACACCTTCCGCTTTCCCTTTTCAATCCTATGGCCCAAGTATTGCACTTCAGTCTTACAATACTGCAATTTACTTGGAGACACCTTGTGTCCGTTCTCGGCCAAGTGATTCAGCAAGGTTATGGTGTCTACTCTGCAAGCTTCCTCAGTTTCTGACGCAACTAGGAGGTCGTCTATGTACTGGACTAGAACCGAATTCTTGGGCAGTACTAGACTTTCAAGATTTCTCTTCAGTAGCTGGTTAAAGATCGATGGGCTTTCTGTATACCCCTGAGGGATACGACACCATGTTAAAACGCGATCTTCCAGCTTAAAAGCGAAAAGATACTGACTCTCTTCATCTAAAGGAATCGAAAAGAAAGCCTGGCACAAATCTATCACGGTAAACCATTCAGCTTGGAACGGTATCTGAAATAATATCACTGATGGATTCGGTACCACTGGACAACATGAGACAACAATATTGTTAATCTTTCGAAGATCCTGCACTATCCTGTATTTTCCACTAGGCTTCTGCAAACCCATAATCGGGGAGTTACATGGACTACCCCCGATCTCCTTCAGTATTCCCTGTTTAATCATGGATTCGATCACAGGCTTTATTCCTGCAATCGTCTCTGGTGTCAACTTGTATTGTGGTGTTCTTGGATATTCGGCATTGAGTCTTACCAAGATCTTTACTGGTTCTACTCCTTTAATCAATCCTATTTCCTCTCCAGTAAAATCCCACACCTCAGCTGACACTTTCTCCCTCAAATCCTGTGGAAGCCCCTCCACTGTTAAGGTAGGATATAGTTCAACGCACTCCTGCGAGTTTACAACCTTAAAATCGGCATCCTCATCATTGGTCTGCACTTCTACTCCTTCAGGTGTGCAATGTATTGTGCAATTCAGTTTACACAACAGATCTCTTCCTAGCAAACACACAGGGCTAGAATCACAGATCACAAACTGATGTTCGTCACTGTAATTCCCTATCTTAACTGACACTGGTTCGGTCAGAGGATTCGTCATCCTCTTGTTTGCGACTCCTACCACCTGAATCGTCTCTCCCGATATTGGCAGACCTGGGACTACCGCTGATCTCAGCGTGGATCGAGTGGCCCCCGTATCCACCAAAAAGGTTGTAGGACATCCAGCTACTTCAGCCTCTACGTATGGTCCTCTCTGATCTACTTCCAGGGCTGCTCCTAGAGTACAATCTTCCTCCCTATTCACTCGTTGCCCTGTAAGAGGATCAACGTAGTAGCATTCTTCTCCTCCTACGAACAATGGCATTTGTCTATAGGTTTTCCCTCCGTTTGTAATGCGAGGCGGTTGAGGAAACGGGGCTCGAGGAGTCTGAGCCCCTCCTTTGATAAACTTTCCCTTCGGGACTGCGGCTCCCTTAACCACGTTGTTCTGTACCTCTTCCTCCTCTTGTTCTAATTCCCCTGTCTCAATATTGTAAGGACACTCGCGTCGCCAATGTCCCACCTCGTTACACTGATGGCACCTCGTTGTCTTTTTCAGTGTCGCAATATCCATTCTTGGCCTCGGTCTTTCCTCCTCATCTCTGCTTTGATTATTCTGTTTCTTTGCTTGCGTTCCTGTTCCCTGTTGCCGCTGTCCACCCTTTCCAGCTGCTTGCATTTGTACCAGCATTAGCTTTTCCTTAAGTTTCTTTGCTTTTGAGTCTATTTCATCGCTACAGTACCTTGCATACCTCAGAATCTCATCTAAAGGTTTGTTCTGCCAACAGATCAAATGCTGTTGTATCATTAGGCTTATGTCTGGTCTTAATCCTAGAACGAACTTCGACACAAACTGTCCTATGTCCTTAGGATCCATTACATCTAACCCACTGTATTGTTTAAATGCTTTCAGTAGCCTCTCATTGAACTCGTGAACCGTTTCTTTAGGCTCCTGAGTTGTTCGATCTATCTTAACCCAGTCTATGTCTTGCACTGGCACTTTCTCTTTTAGCCATGTTATTACCCTCTCGTACTTTTCCATGACTCTATCTGATGGACCATTTGTCTGGGTATCTCTCGGAGGCTCACAAGTGGGCCATTCAATACTAAGTTTGCATGCCGTCCACAAATCTCCGGGTACTACGATATCGAACAATGTGTTCAAATCGATCCACAGCACCTTAGAGATCTTCACGAACCTCTCTACCTGCTTGTACCACTCTACAGGGTTTTCTCTTAACTTGGGGAAAGAGTTAGTGAATGCCGCTAAATCCCCCCTACTCCAAGGTACATGAACGTAGTTTCCGTTCGCGATTTCTCGCAAAGGGAAAGCTTCCATTCGCATTAGGTCTGTATCCTGGGACTTCACAATTGTACTTCTTCTGACAGATCCCCTCTTAGACCATTTTTCCTCCCATCTATCCAGATCTCTCCATATTCTAATACACATGACTAGTTCCCTTATGTGTACTCTTAGGCCAATCGTTCTACGTTCATCTAGATCTCGATCTGTGCAATTTAGCCTATGATTGGGCTGTAAAGCTTTAGTTCGTGACATGTCTATCATATACTTTTCTGCTAACTCGGATAGTTTTTCATGAGCTGCCCTTGCTTTCCGAGTAACATCCTTGGATAAGAACAATATTTCATCCGGTGCGTACAGCTCTAACCTCTCTATTGCCACTGTGCCGTCAATTATTTCGTCCAAGTCTGATTTTAAACTCATTACATCAATCCGTCTTGCTTTTATTTCAGCTCTCAGTATGTCAGTCCTAGGTTGTTCGCTCACACCCCTCTCACCTCCACTATGCGCCCTACGCCTAAACACAGGTGAGTTATGAGGAGTTTTCCTTCCATCTCTTTGTTCCCACCTCTCTAGATCCCAAGCCTTTCCATCTTCCCGTGGGGTGTGGTGGAACAATGCTCCATCCCCCATCCCTACATTCCGTCTTTTCGGCTCGGTTTCTCCAGATACGAGATAGGATCCACCGTTCTGTTCAAAACCACTGTAACTCGCTTGCTGTCTGGTGTCGCTCAATAAACGATAAGGTCCTTCCTGGCCCTCCATGCTCCCGTGATCTCGATCCTGATCACCCGAAGTATGGCGAGACGTTTCGCGACTCCCTATATTCTCATGACTTCGCTCGCGGTCACCGGATGCATGGCGAGACCCTTCACGACTCTCCATGTTCCCGTGATTCCAATGTTGCACTGTTTCACCCGGGGTATGGTGAGTGCATCTGAAAGTATTTCGGTACTCCTGCGTCCTTTGTTCCCCCTCACTAAAGGTGACGCGAGGCACTTCGCCACACCCTGTACTCCTGTCGTCGCACATTTGCCTATTGCCGCTGATAGTAGGACAATTATTTCCTCTGTTTTCCTGGCTCCCTCTCTCCCACTCCGGGCTGCTTTCGCCAGCTCCACCATGAGAGAGGATCCTGTTATCCTGGTCTCTCCACTCTGCTCCTGTTTCTAAACTTTTATTCCGAATCTCTTCGGCAGTATCCCATTCTTTCAGGTATTGCCTTAATTCCTTATAGGATTTCGGTTTTGGTCCCCTTAAGTCCATTGGCCCTCTTTGACCCCCCTGTTCTACCCAGGGACCTGTTGCGGCATCTAATGGGGTACTCCGACTCATCGGTGCTAGTATCTGCCTTTGAGGATTTATCATGGTATTCCTATTCTCCATCTCTGCCCTTTCCCTGTCCCATCGTGCCTGTTCCTCCTGTTGGACCCCTTCTGGGTTGTAGATTGACACAATAGGGCCTATGGTAACAGGTACCTGTAAAGCGTCTGGCATTTGGTACGACCTTGCATGTTGCGTTTCTGGCACCTTCTGGACCACTAATCTTCCTACTACTCTCTGTTCGGAACTAGATTGAGGTATTTCCTCATCTTTCTTGGTATCCCACTCTGTTACTGGGATCGATTTATATTCCCCCCATCTAGCTCCGTCCCCTTGCTGTAGTATGGGACTTGCGGTTTCGCTGTTGTACGGAGGTGGTCTATCTGTTAATAGCCTCTCTATCAGATCCTCCTCCGTCTCGCTTTCCTCATCTTCCTCTAGAGGTTTCTTTTCTCCCGTAACTTCTAGCATCGGGTATAGTTTGTCTGCTTCTATCTTTTGTACCCTCCACTTTTTGGCTTCCTCATCCCATTTAGCATCCTGCACTGCCTTTACTGATCGTCTCACTCTTTCTTGGCGCCTCTTTACGCTCTTTTCGTGTGCTGCTCTAAACCATGCACTAAGGGCTTCAAACTGTGTTGGCCTCGGTAGAGGTCTTGTTGCAAGCATTACTGCTTTCAGTTCGTTCAACACGTCTAGCTTAAACGTTCCGAATCTCGGAAACGTCAGTTCCTTATTCCCTTCTGTTAGCTTATTCCACTCGGAGATCCATAGTATCGAGTGTAAGCCTACATTTACTGCCATATGATAAGCTGGTGTGCCTTCTGGTGGAGCTTCTTCTCCGGCATATAAGTTTCTTCTATTCCTCCTAAAGATTGCTCTTAAACTCTTAAAACACTTCATCTTTGATAATCTACGATTTTCTCTTATTAATTCTCTTCCTTGTTTACGTCCTGATGACAAACCACCAACCAATCCCTACGCGGCTCTCGCTAAATCGGCCTATCCCAGCGCGACTCTACGCTGACCGACCAATCTCAGCGCGGCTCTACGCTGACGTATGACAAACTAACCAATCTCAGCGCGGTTCTATGCTGACGTCACTCGTTCCCTCTGCAGCAGTTCCCCTCCGTTCTCAACTCGTCTCACGGTCTTGCATGCGTTTCATTCATACACCGAAAAATGACTACTTCCGTCCAAGCGATCACTTTTCTCTGACTGTACGGCCACAGTCTAACTGTAATTGTCACCTCAACTGGCGAAAACGTCTTCCCTCTTACGGTCAGACAATCGCCTCAACTGATAGGTTACTTACACACAGTAAACGTACGACCAGCGTCCGTTACTCATACACTCACTCTTACGCTCCCCCTATCATCGGTCTGTCGGGCGATCAATGGTACCTCATGACCCCCTTTCAATGGTAGACAAATTACTCTGGGTGTTCGATACACCCGAACCACTTAAGTCCTTCCCTGGAGCTTAAGATTTCATCCGGTTGTGCGCGCTCACAACCTTCCCTCAATCACACTACAGGCATTCAACTCCGCTTGACATTACAACACAAGTACAACATAAAATACCGCAATCTTACAACGCATGACCCTTATACTCACTCTCGACCGACTCTGCTGCTTTTCTCTCGACACGCCGTCAGCACCTTCTTCGGCAGGGATTCTTCTTCTGGTCGTCGATGACTAGGGACCTTGGGGTAAACTAGACCTGACCTAGGTTGTCTTCCTCAAGAAGAAAACCATCCTCTGCTACCAACTGCGGGGAATGAGATTTTAATATAAATTTATGATCAATTTAATAACTTATCTCATTCGTCAATTTTGGATCGGTTTTTATCTGTCATTGAGTAAAAGACAAACCCCGCATAGGTTTAGATAAACCCCATAAACTGACGCCACTCTAAAGAACCACTTACAACTGATAAGGTTTAAAGGGTTTAATATAAAATTTAGAAAAGTTGCAAATACAATCCTCTTAGGATCAAATTCAACAATTATAGTCAGTTCAAGAATCAGCAAATTAAAAGCATCGGTATGAAGTGGTTCCTTTGCGTCATCTACAGAAAGAGAAAAATAATCAAGTTAAATCTGTCCCTACTCTATACTAAGTGACATCCCTACTTCGCAAGTTCCTCTCCTAAAAAGGTGTCAGCAGTTTGACTCCCAAAGAAGTTCAAACTCTCTTAGCCTCTAAAGGTAACTTAAGTTTAAGAAGCAGTACCCTCGCTGCCTACCCATCCGCTCTCTAAGGGTCCTCGGCCTACTGCTCTCTTGCGCTCTGATCTCTCTCTCTGGACATCTGCTCATGCCATCTGCGCTTCGCCCTTCTCTCTGTTCTCGCTCTGAGCAATTAGCTATCTTATCCCCGGGGTGCTGTCCCTAAAATACACAATCACAGTGTAGGTGGAACGCCCCTTCAACGCCCACCACGGACTTTCCCCGTGAGGTCATCTTCTAGCTTTTTCCATGGCTTCATCTCTTTGCGTCGTCCGTTAAGTTGACCTTTCTTCTTTAGACGCCATCTTCGTCTTCTCGTTGGTGACTTCATTTGACACTTTCAGATCAAAAGTCTATAACCTCAGCAGAACTTTAATCTTTATGACTATGTATATAACCTTTCTTGGTCCTGTGAATGGTCATTTCAAAACAAGACTCAAATTCCAAGTGTCTCCTCTCATGTTTAGGCAATAAACTTTGTCCGGCATTGTCACCTTAAATCTAACAAGAACTAGACTCCTTGGCTCTCACGTTCACAGCAAGGCTATTCACGACTCCTGTGAGCCCACTAAATTACATACAGCGGACTACCCTCCTGCGAACCCTTGGTCAGTCAGGTTAAAATCACAAATGACCTAAACTCTTCTAACATTCTTACAAACTTCTTCTACACAGTATAACCTTTAACACACATTTATATATAATCGCATTTAGCAAATCCCTTACGTATAAGTGAATATATTGTACATAGAATATAAATTACATAGAGTATAACTTTATATTCTCATTTGTTACATCGCCGTGTATGCTCTCTGCACATTTCTCCATGTTACATTTCACGCCGTTTCTCCATTTAAAGTTACACGCGTACATGAATTCTACTTTGCACGTTCTACATTTCGTAAGTATTTCTACACTTCTACATTAGTCCACTACTTATACGGGCCTTCTAAATCTAATACATGTTCTAAAGTGAATACAGTTTCATTTCCTATATTACTTTTGATTATATCGGTTAGCTTTATGCTATAAGTGTCAACTTCATGTTACGATATGCATTTCATTCCTACGTTATACGATGTGCTTGTAAATATGGCTCGCATATATGTTTTATTCAAATTGCGCTCTCTCAACTTTCACAGATCGCAATCATAGGCAAGGTTTGGCGTTGATTGGCCCTGTGACAAACCCTGGAAGTGGAATTTTTTCACTGTACTGATCCTTGTTAACCCTTCAGAAAAGGATCTGTGTATCATTTGGTATATAACCAGGGGAAGAGTTGAACGATTATTTTCCATATTACATTGGTGAAAACGAAGTTGCTTTTTGCAATGCAGCAACGCCAATGAACCTCTACTCGTGATGTCTGTGGCGCCAAACGTATGGAATGTGGACTTAAACCAACACGTTCATGTTTTCAGTGTGGAACGTGAACGTTTTCTGAATATTAAGTTGTGAAAAAGAACCAAGATAAGGCTGTGGGGGTAACTAAAAATGCTGGAAACTGAAAAGGTTTTGCACATGTCCTGGCGTTGCACCTTGTTCAAAGTGTCTAGATGGATGTCAGTGTGCAAGAGTGAGATACGGAGACAGGATTTGTTGGGTAGTGAACGAAAGAAAATGGTGGAATCAAGATTTAAGCAGCCATCATATTCGCCAATCTCGGCACAGATTGCAGGCTGGGGAGAAAGACTTTGGTCCCCTGAACTAATTATTTTACAAATAAAGCACTGCCTCGATCATCCTCTGCTTTTGAGTATTACTTCCAAGCCTAACCCTTACACAGGCAGTTATCAATACACTTCGAACAGGGCAGCGCTATGATCTATAAACGGCTTCTTAAAATGTTTCAGTAGAAGTAGGCCAGTCGTACAATCAATCCATCTAAACCAGACTTAAAATGAATTGCTGGTGAGCAGAGTTTGGATATTTAAATGCTGCTTTAGGGGCAGTTTTTTATACCTAGCACACAGCAAGGGGAGGTACATGAGCATAACTACCTTTACTTTTGTATCACGTGTGGAGGGGAGCATCGTCCAAAAGCCAAGGGTACACAGAGGTATCAGCTCCATGTCTGTGCTGGAGGTTTGGCTGGCTGGCAGGGACTGTTTAGTCATGGGCTTGCTACATCAGTCCAGGGGCCCAAGCACTCAGTTCTGTCAGTCAAGACAACAGCGTTTGAAGGCAGCTGTCTTGGCACCTTTCAGTCTTCCCACCGCCTGCCTTAAAACTGGGGAAGTTCAACACCCCTTAATCCAAAGATCAGTTTGCCACTGAAAAAACATCCCAAATGTTGGATGAACCAACATGGAACATTATACCTATAGCTAACATGTCGTTTGCTCTTAAAACCGAAGTACAGGTTTTATGTGCTGAGTCTGATTCAAAAAGGCAACCAAGCAATTTCAGTGCCACGGCGAGTAGAAAAATTAAAAAACGCTTATGATAAAATGTCTGTATGCATGATAATGTTACTTTTTTATTTAATTTTTTTATTTTTTATTTTATTGTCACGACCTTCATGTGTACATCTCCAGGCCTACAACCTCTTGGGCCGGCCGCATTATTCTCATTTCAGCTTATACATTATATACATATTCACACAGCCCATCAGCCGACAACCCGGGGGTCCGGCGGCGTAGTCCACAAGGGAGCCGACCAGTACTCTGTTTTTATTATCAGTTGAATAAGGGGATGCAGTTATCATACATATTTCCACTGTTGACTTCAAGTTTTACCTCCCTACTATTCCTCCCCCTAGTACTAAGGAGTGTATTAATAACTCATGTGCTCGTGACGTGTCTGAACTTCTACTAACTCCAAACAAACTTAATAGCCCAGTCTCCCCCCCACTCCCTCCCTCCTTGCGTTCTCCGTGTATGCTAAAGGTGTAATGTCCATAGGGTCCGTTAGGTCCGTTTCACACCCACCGCTGCACTCAACGCTATCCCAAGCAGTGTCCACACCTCATCTACACTAACCCATCTAGAATGCCCGTCTTTAGTGTAGAGGAACATTGCAGTCATATGTGCACCCCGCCTATCCAAGCAGTAGCCACGCCTCTCACCGCCCCCTGTCCTACCATATGGAGCACCATCTGGGACAGGTATGCAGCCCTCCTAAGGTGTCGCGTCATTGTCTGCTGGGTGACTCTGTGGCTCCCTCCCTGGACTGGCAGATTCCTCCCGCTCCCTCCCATTTAGATAGGTTTGATACAGTGCCCAAAAGTTTTTAGGACGACTCTTGGGGGGGAGCAACTCACTGTATATCTCCGCCTGGGTGCTACAATACATCATGTCTCGTGCCCACCTGTGTCTGGTTGGGAGCGGACCTCTCATCTAACAGTGTGCCACTACCCTCCTAGCCATTAACATCCCCATGTCCGCAAGTCTGCGGGTCGCCACTGGGAGCCGCTTTGAATTACCAATGAGTGCCAGTCCCGGCTCTAGCGCCAAATCCACCTCCAGGATTTTGCTCATTTCTGAAAATGCATCACACCAGAAGGACTCCACGCCCGGGCAACTCCACGCCAGATGCATGAAATCTGCATAAGCAGTGTGACAGCGTTCGCAGTCCGCTGTTTGCCTCAGCCCATATCTATGGAGTCTCTCCGAGGTGTAGTACACCCATTGTAGGAACTTGAAATGGATTAATCTATGTCGTCCGTTGAGCGATATCCGCTTTGTGCTTTCACAGCAGTACCGCCAAACTGTGTCATCTAGCGTGGTCTATGCATGACAATGTTACTAACATTGTGAAACATCTCCAGGTACATTAAAATTAGCATCCGCTTATGGAATTTTCAGCAAATGTGCACAGAGATTTCGACAGACACCGACTAGGGGAAATTATTTATTTCATTTTCCCTCGTGGTCGGATGTCGAATTCCCCCCCTCCAACCCGGCCTCACCACTCTTACCTGCACGGGCCAGACTGTGCAACCCTTCATCAGAGGAACTTTCACCCAGCATGAGGGCACCTCCAGAAACTGGGGGATTGGATATGTCCAGTGTTGGGTCCACTTTTAACTTCAATGGCCTAAAGCAATAGCACCGAATAATGTCTTACTCCAAAAGTTAGGTCACTTGAAACATGTTGGTGTCCGACAATGACGGACATCTCTCAACCTTGACTGACTATATTCCCTAGGGAGGTTCATATCAAATCATTTTAGGGGGGATCTTATTTATATGTCATTTAAGGTTCAACATGTAGTGTATCAAAACATAGACATCAAAAAAACCTTTTGGTACACTACAAAAAGCTTGAGATTACGTACATACCACATATCAAAAGTTGACCTACACTTAATCCCAGTACCAATCACTTTCCTCCAAATATGTTAGGACTGCATTAAGAACAGTATATTAACATAACCATAAAATATGTGGAAACTGTGGCTGGATTTGGGCATTAAACACAGATCTAAATAGTATTACTGCAATATGTATGTAAGGCTGTGGTTGGAGGGGCTCTTTTTTGGGTGGTCTTTTATTTGTATGGATGTTTTACAGTTTATATTTTTGCATGGAAATTCAGTAGTGTAGGAAAGTAGCCCTTATTGACCTGGTTATTCCAAACTTTTTTCCCTGTAACTGATGTGATTTCGACTGGAAGTGCACTGGGTTCCTGCTAAGCAGGTCCCCAGTGCTAAACTTATTTTCCAAAACTGTACAATTGTTTCTCTCAATTAGCAAAACGTTTAGCCCCCCCTGTAAGACCCTAGTAAATGGTACCCATGGTACCTTGGGCCTGAGGTACTACATATGGTCCCTGAGGGCAGCAGAACAAATGGTGCCACCCTAAGGTACCCCTCACCAAGCACATGCAAGGCTGCGGGTCTTGGTGCCGAGAAAAGTGAAAATGTGACATGTCGCACATCCCTGTGTGCCATGTCCCCTAACACTGCATTTAATATTTGGTAAGTTACCCATACAGCAGGCCTGACAGCCCCAAGGCAGGGTGCTGAATATTACAGGTGAGGGCATACCTGCATGAGCAGAAATGCCCCTGTGCTTGTCAGTCCTATTACTGCCAGTACAAGTGAACAGGGAAGCCATTTTTAAACATGTGCTGGACACGAGTTGGCTTCACTGAAGATAGGAATGTTTGGTATCAAACATCTCAGATTCATACACCCATATTGATTCCGACAGATTTACCAACACATGCACACAGAGGGCACCTCAGAAGTGCCCCCTGAGAACCTACGAGCCTCTGGTGTGCTCCCTGACTGGTTTCTGCCAGCCTGCCAACCGAGACAATGGTCTGACCTCCTAGGGTGAGACCCTCTGCTCTGAATAGACCCAGAACAAAAGCCTGTCCGGGAAGAGGGTGTTACATTCCCTCCCACAGAATGACCTGCTGATTAACCTTCCTAGGCCGGCAATCTTCAAAGAGCCTTTGAAATGCGAATCTGGCTCCCCCTCACAGGAGAGGAAGCTGACCCCTTATCCAGAGCCCATTTGGCACCTGGTGAGGTGGGAAAATTAGCTACTCAATTAGGTGTGCCACACCCAAGCTAGTACCACTTCTAAGGTGGGCTAAACTGAGGTGGACACAAGTTTTCAGAAGGAGCCATCTTTGTGATGGCATAGTTAGGAATTTTGGGATAGGGTTATGCCCACTTCCAACAGGAAGTGGTCATGTATGGGGCATAGTGACCCCAAGGGCAGTAGCCCATTCACTTTTACCCTACAGCCCCTAAAGCCTGTAAATCCAGTATTCAGGGGACCCCAGGCACCAGAGAAGCAGGTCCTGATGACCTGAAGAAAGAAGATCTACCAGGAGAGTTGCACTGCAAGAACAGAAGACCCAGCAACTGGCCTGCCGACCTGCCTGTTGACTTCACCTATTGCACCTAAGGTCAACTTGTCCTGCAGCTGCTGAGTCCCCTAAGCCTGGGAAACCTGCTAGCCTCCGCCCAGAATCCAAGACCTGTAGAGGGACAGCAGAACTGTCCCATACATCCAGCAGACAGCAAAAGAAGGACCAAAAGGACTCCAGCCGCTCCAAAACCTGACACGGCTAAGCACCACTGCACCCGGGCCCCCCCGGCCCGTGTTGAAGTGGGACAATATTGTCAGCGTGGTCCACAAGCCCTTAAGGTATACTGTGGAGTGACATACTCCCTGACGTTGCCTCTGTTGGCAGGCCCCCTCAAACACGAGTACTGCCGGACAGAGAAATCCGACACCCCAAAGACTCTCTGCACCTGGAACACTGTCCTAAGAAGAGGACCAACTGTGTCTCACTGCCCCCCAACATTGCAAAACCTGAAGCCACTCGGTTTCACCGGACTGCCCCTCAGTGCCCTCCTGCAGCCTCTTTCTACCGCAAGCATTCTCCATTTGATTACATTGGACACCCAACACTGTTTTGCACTCTGCACCTGGCCGTCCTCATGCTGCTGTTGGTGGTGTTCTGCTGGTGTTGCCTTGGACCTTGCCCACTACTCACCTAAACTCCTAAGAGAAGGGCCCTGTAAGTTGCTGGCAAGAACCAGTAATCTGCATATGATTTCCCTCCCTTAGTTTAACATTGCAAAACTCAGAAATTGCACACTGTTGACTTTTTGAACTGAAAAGTATTTCTCTTTAAAAACTTACTTACCTAAACAATTTTCTTCTGATGCCTAAACATATATAAAGATACTTGCTATATTTATAAATTGGTGTGGATTTCCTTCTTGAGTCGTGCGTCTCATTATTGACCACTGTGTGTATTTGCAGATTCCTTGCACTCCTCTGTGTTAAGCCTAAGGCTGCTCAACCACACTACCCCCTATCAGAGCACTTTGAGATTGCCACTGCAAGTCCCTGTCCACTTATAGAGGACCCCTGGACTCTTTACACAATACATCTATGCTTGATATATCATACAAAGAACTAGCTTCCTACAAGCAGGCTCATTAATAACTAGCACTAGGTGTAAGGGCAGACAACCATGCCAGTTTCACCCAACATGCGACATCATTGAAGTCTCATCTCTAAGAATTAGCATACTGGTGCTTGCCACGCTCTTGATGGAAGCATCCACCTCTCTCATCAGACCTTTGTGGGTAATTCTCTTTAAACCTGCACTGCTACATCATCCCTCAGTTTATCCAAAAGTCTAACCCACGCCACAGGAAGTCTTTGCTTCTTTATGAAGAGGTCTTCCTGGAGCAGAAAAATCACCCAAGGAAAGTATGTAGAACAGGATGGTCGGCAGCCAAGGAACATCTTGTAGAGCATACCTTCCCTTTACAGCTGCCAAATCATCTAATATATTGCTTCAAATTCTCCTTTTCATATATAACAATAGAATAATTGATAAATGGCAAGCCATACATTTCTTAGAGTTTGCCTTAAAGTTTACAGTATTAGATAAATGTTTTTTCACTATTTACCCCTGCTTTTGTTTTAAATCTTCTTAGTTCTCCAGAAATCAACAGTGTAATGTTCTGAACTTGAACCGTAAATATGCAAAGATAATCTCTGTTGGGGGTAAGAATGGTCTCCTGCAGGGCTCTCGAGAGCAAGCACCACTGCCTCTGATTCATTATAGCAAGTTGTAAATATTTTTGACCCCCAGCTCACATTCACACAACAGTCATGCGTACTCGTTGGATTTCAGTGACACGGACTGAGACCTACAGTTGTGCTTTGTGACCTCCAGGGGGATACACCATGTCCATCCTTTCCAAGCATGTCTTACTGTCAGAGTGCTAGGCTATTGAGGAATGTTGTTGGAAACAATGGTTCAGAAAGTGGCCAAATTGGTTCAAGGCAGACGCAGGGCTTGCGTTGGAATGGGGAACAATGCAACTAAGTCAGGGGGGCAATTAATGCTGTAGGGAGCAAGAAAATGTGTGACCAGTGACACGTTACGATCAGGATAACAATAGTTGTTTAATTTCAAGACTATTGAGGAATGGCACTGATGAAGCAGTACCATTTGTAGTGGCAAGGACACCCTACGGGTGTACTTGATGAGCAGTTTTGGGTCTAATACTAAGATTAAGCCACAGGAAACCTGTGGTAATGGCTCTGATATCGCCAGTACCCATTAATTGCCCAGATATTCCTAAAACGTTCCCAATCTCAGAATACCAAATTTGTAAATAAACTAGTGAGAGGATTTATAAAAAGTGTGTTTTTAGAAGATCATTGCAGCCTAGAATGAAGCCAGCAAACCATTTTAACTTGATGTTAAAAATTGCGGTGCCAGAGCTTTAAAAATTCCCATCCTGAGACGGGGTCGAACTGGGACTAAAAATAGACCCAGGCACCAGCATAAAAATCACCCACCTTTACAAATCAGGGCAGTTTTGCACTTGTAAAGATGCGTTGCATAGGTGTTTTGCAATGCATCGTAGATGGTATACACCTGCGTTTGCTGCAGTCAATGTTTATGAAAATAGCGGAGATAGCAAAAGTGGCAAACATTTGCAATGCAATAGGTCTTGCATTTACGAGAGTTTGAGCTATTGCCATTGCAAATGACAATGCCTTTTATTTATGTGTTGTTTTTAAAACAGATAAATAAAAGGCATTGTCATTTACAATGCCAATAGCTTAAACTCTCGCAAATGCGGGACCTATTCCATTCAAAATTCCAGTGCCCGTGCTATAAAAAGAAAAAAAAGCGTTAGGAGAGAGTGTGTCATGCTTGCAACCGAAAGCAGGACAAAGCTATTGGAGAAATTTGTGCTCTGAGGCTGTAATTAAAGCATACTGAGTAACAACACACGTAACAGGGGATATCGCCATGTGAGGTTACAAAATGAGACAAGGTGGTACTAAGGAGGGACTACTAAGCCTATTGACCAATGAACAGCCACAGTTTACAGTGGACAATGACACCAGACAATGAAAAATATGGGCTGAGAGTGGGCAGAGATTCAAGTCGATGTCTGAATAGAGCATGCCTCACAAAGACAGCGCATGCGCTGGCTAGGCTCAACCTAAAATTAGACCCACAAGACCATAAAACAGACCCAAGAACAGCCAAAAAGATAGCTCACACACTGACCAGTCAGTCCCGCCCTTATGGCACTGACAGATTTCCCTGTGGGTTAGTCCGCCCTGCACTGAGTAAGTTATTCAGTCCAGGTTTTGAATTTGTGTACAAACAACGGTACTTGAAAATGTTGAGAGATCATTTCATACAGAAATTCTTCTTAGATGCTTGCACTAAGCATTTTTCAATTCATGGAGGCAAATGGTATGGGAATAAATGAGGTGATCGTAATCGCCCGTACTGGAGGTTCTGTGCCCAGGATACTTACACATCATATGTTTGTCCACAGCGGCCTCAGTTCTGCCATCTGTTCCTTAAAAATGTGTTCCAGTGGAATGTCGTTCGTGGTGCACTTGAAGGTCTGAAGTTTGTCTGCGCCACAAAAATAACAGGTTGTTATAGAATTTATATAAATAGTTTGATCAGCTTTAGGGCAGCTTTAAACAAGGTAATATAAATCTAATAACTTCTTAGAATGCTGTTTTTTCTATTATACGGATATGACTTATGAATACAATTTTTTTAATGAAATATAAATGTTTTGTTATCTGCGAAGTTTTTTTTAGATCAAAACAAAATTAATGTATATCTTATTTTCCTTCTGGAATTTGTAGTATGATCCCCTTTATGCAATCGGGACTACAATTCCCAAAAGTAAAGATATACCCTGGAATGGAATAGCTGCTCATGGATGGATTTCAGAAGTCTGTGGGGCAAGTTATGTCATGAGATTTGTTTAGAAAAACTCACTTACTCTGTCACTCATATCCCTGCATGACCCATTTTACTGGAGAATGCCAATCTCCACTTATCCCACTTACTCACTCGCGTGGTTATTAGATCAGTAAAAAATTATAGTTCCAGTCCCGTTTCCTCTGTCAGACATCTCTGGTCTAAATATTAAGGCCTATCAGTGTTTGGCTGCTAGGCCTTCTAGCGACATTGTACATGATGCTACGACATTCTTGTGAAGTGGGTGTACGTTTCAGAGCTCTCATCACAGTATGAGGGCCACTGCTTTGAGGGCCTTGGGGCCATCTGGCCATGGGACCAGGGGCAGCTCCTCCATTGGAGCAGAGGAGCGTTGCCCCACTTATGTGCCCCCTCAAAGCCCCAGAGATAAAAAAGAATGAAATGGTAATTGATTACCATTTTTTTTTTTTTTTTTTTTAAACCTTTATTGCACCTTCATACAGTTACACAGCACGTCGCCTACAACCCCGAGGGGCCGGCCGCTAAATGAAAAGAAAGAGCAATGACAGCCTCGAGAAGGAAAGTCCATGTGATGAAAAAGCCACTGTATTGAAAGGCTCGCCACAGAAATGAATGAAGGTCACTAGTGCACGTTTCATACAGAGTAAATGAGGTTTTCGTTTTCTTTTTTTTTTTAAAGGAAAATAACAAAAGAAACAAAAGAACAACAGGAAATCACAGTGCGATCATTGATAAGGAACATTGCAGGATAGCTATAGGAAAAAACCCCAGGACAGGATAAAGTGCCGTGTGTTATATAGAAGCCAATGTGGAGAGTGTAGCAACTGCCACCCCCCAATGCCCTCCCGAAGGGCCCCCCACCTCAACCGCTCCCCCTCATTCCATCCCTCCCTCCTCATCTGAGTCTAGCGGATCGTCCTCTGGCAGTGGATCGCAAATGTCGCCTCGGTACACATTCCATGGGGACCACACCTTATTCCACTTGCCTGGACAAGCCCGACCTAAGTACACCGCCCTTTCTGTTACCATCGTTCTGTCCATGTTCATGCACCACTGTGACGTTGTTGGAAGGTCTGCCACCCCCCAACGCTGCGCAATGTCCCGCTTCGCTACCATCATTCCCAGTGTCACCCAGAGACGACCATGCCGAGACAGATCCGTCGGCTCCCAGATGTTAAGGAGACACCGCCTTGGCTCCGGGAGAACCGAGACCTCCAGCACCTGGGACACAGTGCGCAATATTTGGCGCCAATATTGTTGTATGCGAGGGCATTCCCAAAACGTGTGAAAGAAGGTGCCCTCGTCCCCGCAGCCGCGCAAGCAAAATGGGTGTGGAGTTCTGTGGATGCGGTGTAGCAGTGTCCGCGTGTAGTATACCCTGTGGAGGACCTTAAGCTGGACTAGCCTCATCCTGGCCGATATGCCCGCCTCTTTTGGGGAAGCCAGAGCCTCATTCCACTCATACTCATCCAGGGCGCCCACCTCCTGTTCCCACTTTTCCTTGAGGGGAGCCAGGGGATCTGGTGAATTGTTTAGGAGCTTACGATACGTCAAGGAGGTTGCCCTCTCCACCATGAAGTCGGTCAGAAGGCGATCCTCCAGCGGGGAGGACTCAGGAAGAGTCGATCTGGAAGGGATGGCCGAGAGCTGAGCATGGCGAATCTGCACGTACCGATATGATTCATGCGGCCCAAGGTCATATACTTCTCTCAGGCGGGTGAACGAAATAACATCCCCTCGCTCCCACATGTCCCCCACTGTGGAGATGCCTATGGAGTCCCAATGGGAAAACCCCTTACTGGTCCTCAAATTGCCCAAAGCGCGCGTGTCCCAGAGCGGGGTGAGCTTGGTGAGTGTACCCTTCCATCCTAGCGCAGCTGTCGCTGCATGCCAGGTGTCCACAGTGAGTTTAGTGGGCCCTATGAGTAGTCTCAGCTCTCTCCGATCATAAAGTGGGGCAAGTATGTTGTTGGTGCCCAACTGCGCCCTATCTGCCTGGAATGCCGGGTCAGACTGTGGGGCGTGCAGCCACTGATTAATGGGCCTGAGTTGTGCTGCCCAGTAGTACAAGTGCAAGTTAGGAAGGGCAATGCCCCCATCGTACCAGCCTCTGCAGAGTTTAGCTTGGGCTATGCGTGCAGGCCGATTGCCCCACAGCAGCCCGGAAACCACCGCTGCAACCTCCCTGAAGTATCCGGCTGCCACCGGGAATGGCGTGTTATCCAGAATGTATAGAAAGCGAGGCAGCGATTTCATTTTGTATAACGCTGCTTTCCCCAGCATTGTTAAAGGCAACCCTGCCCAGAAACTGGCGTCCTGTTTGAGACGCCCCAGCGGTGGTATCAAGTTTAGTCTCTTGTATTCAGATGGGTCCCTCGTGACATGGACGCCCAAGTACTTAAAGGAGGAACCAGCCAGCCTCAGAGGGCAGTCTGGCCCGAGTGTCGGGGTTGGGCCCGCCAACACGTACAGCTCCGACTTGTTCCAATTTATGGTGTAACCAGACACCTTGCCATGCTCGTCGCACAAGCGCAAAAGGGCCGGAACTCCATGCTCGGGATCCGTCATATACACCAGCATGTCGTCCGCATAGAGGGACAAGCGGTCCTCCCACCCCTCCTTCCACCGAATTCCCTTGAGTAAGGGAGTTTGTCTGATGCGCACTGCCAGAGGTTCCAGAGTAAGCGCGAAGAGCAGGGGAGATAGAGGGCAACCCTGCCGGGTGCCCCTTCCAAGCGGAAACGTGCGTGAAATGTGGCCGTTCGCCACAACGTGCGCCACTGGTGATGCGTAGAGTAGCTTTATCCAAGATATGAAGTTCGGGCCGAAGCCCATGTGAGACAAAACTTCGAAAAGGTAGACCCACTCCACCAAGTCAAAAGCCATCCTCGCATCCAGGGACAATATAACCGCACTATCACTAAGTTGGTCTGCCCTCGCCAACACCCCATGTACCCTACGGAGATTGAGCGCAGTGTTTCTATGGGGCATGAACCCTGACTGATCTGGGTGGATAAGATCAGGCAGGTGAGGCAGCAGACGGTTTGCCAGCAGCTTCGCCAAAATTTTACTTTCTGCATTCAGCAGGGAGATGGGGCGGTAGGACGAGCACTCCTCCTGGGGCTTGCCGGGTTTTGGTATAGGCACGATCGTGGCCGTTCGCTGGTCCAGTGGGAGCTGCCCCCTCTCTCGACATTCCTCATACATCCTAAGTAGGTAGGGACAAAGGTCCTCAGAGCGTGCTTGGAACCATTCGACCCGAATGCCGTTCGGGCCAAGTGCCTTTCCAGGCTTGAGCGCCCCTATGGCTATCCGTAGTTCGTCAGTAGTCAGTGCCGCTTCCAGGTCGGCCACAGCCTCCGGTTGTAGTGTCGGGATAGCTATGTCACTCAGCGCACACTGGGCCGCAATCGCAGTCACCTCCCTCTCGGGAGTATACACCCTTTCGAAGTGGGTCGCCAGCGCCTCCACCACCCGTTCGGGGTCAGTCAGCGTCGTGCCAGTCCCATCCTTCACCTGTTGGATCCCCTTGGAGCTACCCCCTCTCTTATCAAGCCAGGCCAGCATCTTCCCCGCTTTGTCCCCAACATCATACACCCGATTCTGTGTCTCAGTGATATGTCCCTGTACTGTGAGGCGTGCATGGTCCGTGTATAATCGCTGTTGGAGTGCAAGGTTGTGTGCTGTGTCCTCTGTGGGGTCAGCTTCGTGTGTAGTTGTGGCTACGCGCAGTTGGAGCTCGAGAGCAGAGTGTACAGCTGCCTGTTCCTTCCTATGCGCTGATATTGGGCTTATAGCCTGCCCCCTCAACACTGTTTTATAGGCCTCCCAGAGAACCTCGGCGGATGCCACAGTCGATTCGTTCTCAACAAAGTATTGCTCCGTGGCCCTCTGGAGAGCCCTCCTGATCTTCGGGACTTTAAGGTAAGAGGCCTGAATAGGGTATATGCGGCGACGAGATTTCGCCCGGGTGGAAATGGTGAGAGTTAACGGAGAGTGGTCAGAGATGCCTCGAGGGTGTATGTCCACCGTATCCACTCGCTGTACCCCTTCCCCCAATGCTAAGAAATAATCAATGCGGGAGAGACTGTTGTGGACTGTGGAGTGAAACGTGTATTGTTTGACCAGGGGGTGGACATGGCGCCAAATATCTATCAGTCCCAGTGCCTCTAGGAACCGCTGAAACCGGGAGGGTCCCCCCGGCACAGCAGCCACCGGAAACTTGTCAAGCTGCGGGTCCGCAGCTGCATTGAAGTCCCCACCCAAGATCACGTCACTGTCCGGGAGAGATAGCAAGAAGTCCCCTAGGGCTGGAAGCATCACTGAGTGTAGGGACGGCGGAACATACACCGAGACCACTGTTAACGGACGACCGTCCCACTGTCCCACCACCGCCGCAAAGCACCCCTGAGTATCAGCTTTAGTGCTCAGTGTGATGAAATGGGAGGACTTTTTAATCAGGACACCCGTGCCCCGTGAACCAGATGAAAATTCGGAATGTACAATCATCCTATACCCCCTCCTGTCCAGGGCCTTGGTAGCCCCACCCACCAAATGAGTCTCCTGCAGGAGTGCTATGTCTGGCTTATGGCGCTTTAGCTCAGATAGAACTAGGCCACGTTTCACCTTATCTCCCAGGCCCCGCACGTTCCAGGAAAGGATCCGGAGGGCGGAGCCACCAGTCGGCGCCCCATCCAGCCCCACGGCATTGAGTCGTTCATCCGCCATCTTCAATCACCCAACACACAAAACGTCCAGAAGGAATCATTCGCACCTGCAATAACACAACTTTAGTAGTAACACATGTTACAGTTCGTGATCGACTTAGTGAATTTCCCATGAAAAAGAACCAACCCCTCCCCATCCCTACCCACCCTGCCTCCCTGCTTAACGGACCTTCAACTGCCTGCCACCCCAACTTAGCAGAGCGCTTAATCCATCCCACAAACAGAGTACTTGCACGTCAGGGGAGAGTGTCCCCCAAAGCAGGCGGCCCCCTTGCCGCCCTCGGGATGTCCAGGCCGGAATCCAGTAACGACGAGATTGAGCAACTCTTGTGGGAGAGAGACAGAGTCAAACAAGTCCGTGGCCTGTGGATCTTAATCGCCCCCGGCGGCCCCGGATAGCTCTTGCGATGGCGATGCACTCGCGCTCCTTCTAGCCGATGTCTGTGAGCCGGGCCGGCTGTCGTTTTGGGGCCTGTTGCGTTGTCGGCCGGACGTGCGGTCCACTGTGCGCCATCCCTCCAGCCAGTCCCTTGCTGTCTCCGGAGAGTCAAAAAACCAGACCTTCTTGTCGGCCACCACTCGTAGCCGGGCCGGATACAGCATGGAGTACGGCAATTCCTGTTCGCGGAGTGTTTTCTTCACCTCCAGAAAAGTTCTCCTCCTTCTCGTGACCTCCGCTGTGTAATCCGGGAAGAAGGAAATGCGCGAGTTCAGGATCTGAATGGGTGGTGCCACCCTGGCCGCTTGGAGGATCGTGTCTCGATCCCTGAAGTTGAAAAGTCTCGCCAGGATAGGACGAGGGAGAGCCCCCGGCTTAGGTGTTCCACCGGGTACCCTATGGGCACGTTCTACAGTAAAACAGTTGGAGAGCCCCTTAGGGGCTAGCTGATTCTTGATCAAATCCTCCACGTACAAGTCCATGGCCCCTTTAGTCTCAGATTCCGGGACCCCCAAAATGCGGACGTTGTTCCGCCTGGAGCGCCCCTCGTGATCGTCCAGCTTGTATTTCAAAAGTTTATTGTCCGCCTGCAACTTTTCCATCGCCACCTGTAGATCCGAGACGTCTTCCACAAGCGATTTGGCCACCACCTCCACTTGCTTTACTCTCTCGCTCATCTTTTGGAGGTCAGCACGTATTAGGGTTACCTCGGTGGCAGTCAAGCCCACCGTTGCCTGAACCTGCTCCAGGGCGCGTAGAACATCATCCAGGGTAGCCTTTTTAACCCCGTCACTGTCTGCACCTTTGCCCAGAGATTTATGCTGCTCCGACTGGGAAAGCGCCTGCTTGTCGTAGGCGAATTTGTCGAGCTTCACTTGAGCGGCGGTTTGTCGGAGTCCCTTCCCCGCCATTTTGGCTCGACGTCGGGGCACTCTCGGTAAAGGGGGTAAGCAGGCCGCCTACGTTCAGTGGCGCCAAGGCGTCTTGACTGAGAGTCTCACTAGGCACAGGTTGTAAACCGCTACTGCTGTTTTAGTCCCTTCGGCAGTGAGTCTGCATCAGCACTGGCAGACGAGGTGCAAGATGGCGGCGACTACGCAGTGATTTTCGATCTTCAGTTGTGGCAGTTCGCTGCCGTAATCCACTGCTCCGCCTTGTCACCGGAGAGTTAGGGTTAGAAGTTGAGTGTTCAGGAGGGACCCGTCAGTCCGGAGGTCCGCTGGAGTCGATCTGTGTTCGTAGCGGGCACTTCCTGTCGGCCGCGCCGATGAGGGTCCACTTCCGCCCGGATGGAGCTCGACTGGACCACCGCGGCTGCACTCGTGCCACCAGGCCGCACTTCTGCAGAAGGCGAAGTAGTTCCTTCTTCCTCTTCCCGGGGCGCAAACGCTCCCAAATTTCTCCTGCAACCGTCGTTCGGTCACCGAACCCAGGACACCCCTTCTGGGTCGAGTATTGAGCGGATAGGCATGCGGATTGATGCGGAAAGCCGCCGCGCTACGGGAGCCTCTCTAGGTTGCTGCCGCCATCATCGGCCGCTAGCCACGCCCCCTCAATTGATTACCATTTTATTTTTGTATCGTCCCGTTCTCAACCGAGCGTCAGGATGAGGTGGGGCATGCTGAGTGAGCAGGGAGAAATAGTGGGCAGAGGGCTGACTTTGCACTTGTTTAATGTGCGCATGCCTCTTTGGTTGGCCGTCTTGAGACGGCCAGCCACACATGTGTACTTTAAAACTCCCAACCCAGCTGTATTAAGACAGTTAGGTTGAAAACAAGTGTGGGCATCCAGTGCCAGGACCCGACTTGGAACGCAAAGCAGCCCTGGCAATTACGTTGGATTGGCCTGGGGGTGGGGCGGGTGGTATGCGCTTTTGTTACAGGGGGCCCCAGTAGCAAAAACAGCCCCCACCGGTCCAATACCAGCTCCCACCCTTCCAGCCCACCAGGAAAACAACTGGGTGCCCGCTACGGCCAGCCCGGCCCTGCCTTTACCCTTGGGAGTGGCGACAGAGGCCGCTCCCACCAATCAGGGCGCTGCTCATATGCTGGTTAACAGCTCGTGAGCAGGCCTGGTGGAGGGAGTTTGCTGGGGCCTACATTGGAGTCTCAGCAGAAGATTTAGGAGTGAGAAGGACGTCTCTCACGACCGCTAAGTGTTTTTCTTTTTTTGTGTTTTGTTTACCGACCACTCCACCCTCAGTAGATGCCACCCACCACTGCATGGGACTCTCTCTCAGGATTGGAAAAAATGCCAGGGGATGCTCTTTGAAGCTATAAGAAACAATAGCTGCTTCCATTGCTGGACTGTACGTTCTCATGCCACAACTGTGCTGATTGGCTGCAGAGTCACGAAGCCAGTGACGTCACTCATTACGGATAACCCATAATCCTGGCATGGCGGATGCTCACGCAGTGATCAAAGCTCAGCAAGCTAATGTCACTCAAGGAGACACACATACCCTCCTGCGAATTTTTAAACAAAGTATGAAAGCTTAAGAACAGAGTGTTGATTGTTCCACTGCCAAAACTCGCATAATGGAAACATTAGCTGCCAGATAACTTTTAATGTGTCAGCTTAATGACTTCTTAATGTGAGAATGGCTTTATAGGTATGCGAGTCCGGGCTGGATGAAGGCACGGAGTCTGAGGCCTGTCCAACTCTGCTGTGTGACACGTTACGTACGGCTCGTGAGGCGGTATCAGCCCCTTAGAATTTTCCCGCAGAGCTGGGCAAGCTTCTCACGTTTTGATAACTGATCATGTGAGAAAAAGCTGGCGCTGCAACTTTAGGTCTGAAATGACAGGTTCCGTCCGCAGCACATGGGAGCCCTGGAGTGTATTTACGGAAGGCTGCACTTCATCACACATCAGCCTGGCTGCTGGTTCGCACTGAGAGCGCGCACATAATCATCACCCCCTGGCTCGCGATGTAAACTTCACATCTTGTTGAAGCCTTGTTGTAACTTCGGAGCAGTCTTCCAAGTCACTGGCCCTATCAATTTTTGTTTCTGGCTTTCGCTCCTGTTTTTATCTTAGTGCTCTAATTTTTTTCTTTTTCATCTATATCTTCACAACAAAATCTATTTTCTGATTAATCGCCACAGTTTCATTTCCAGGTTTTATTTTATTGCATTTCTTGACCCTTTTGTCGCTTACTGTCCTTCCTTTTCTCCCATTGTGCTTGTTTCTTTTTTTAGGTCTGTATGAGGCTGTAAACAATTCTTTATTGTGCAAATATTTTTATTGGTTTTAACAGGGTTACAAATTCACCTACCTTCATCTATAGGCCGGTGAGGAGTAAGAATGTGGAATGGGGTGATGGCTGTGGGTAAATAATTATAAGGGAAGAAGAAACTAGACTTTAGGGGTATAGGGGTTCAGTTTGTGGGTGTGCCATGTAGTGAACGTCCAGTGTGCTGTAACACTTCACAGCGGGTAGAGCGGCTATTGACACCAGCGTTTTCTTGCATTCGGCCGATGTAGAGTTTCAGTGGTGGGCTGCAACACTCGAAGATATTGGGGGGCTTGAGAGTTCTCCGAATTCTTGTGCTAGGAATCGTTCTAAGGAAGCTGTTAACTTTTCCCTGCCTAACAAGTCCCACAGTGCATAGTGTAATTGTAGTTGCATAAAAGCACCAGACCATTGTGGTCAAATAAGTCCCCCAACTTTTTTACAATTGGCTGCCTGCTATGCAATGTATTCGGTGTAAGACGGCAGAAAATAAGAATTGACTCAGATGGGCGTGAAGGGAGAGGAGTAAATAGAGAGCCTTTTGGTTATGGTTACCTTGTCCCATCCATCCACTGTCGCTCTCACCGCAGGGGAGATATAGACATCTACAGGCCTATGCCTCTTGGGGAGCCAGGGTATTTTCTATATGTAGATCCCTGCCACAGCTTGGTCCAGGAAATACCAGTGCTTTTCGGTGAGGGGTCAATACCACTCCACTACATGGCTGAACTGTGCAGGTTAATAGTAGGTAAGGAGGTCGAGCACCACAAGGCTCCAGCTGCTATTGGGAGGTGGGCTCTTTTTTGGCTGTGCGCGCCTTTTTACTGTTCCATATAAAACAATCCAGAAGATGCTGTAGTTTGGAGATATAGAGTGGAGGTGGCTGCAGTTGCACGGTCTCCATAATATACAGAATTTGGGGTCAGAGGATCATTTTAGTGGCGGCAACTCTGCTTACCTAAGTGAGCCCCCCAGGCTTATTTTTCTGCACCCACAGCCTCTATGAGATCTGAATGGTTTCACTCCACTGTCTTGTCTGTGGAGGAGCATGGTTTTATCTCCAGGTATTGTACCCAGTGTGCAGACCAGGGAAAGGGGTACAGCGTTTCTAGCTGTGTCTGATCTGCAGGGAGTGTGGTCAGGTCAGGGTACGTGATTTTAGTATGTTGACTTTAAAGCCCAAGGCTTGACTGAAAGCCTCAAGCTTCCCCATGAGAGCTGGGAGGGAGGAATGTGGGCAGGAGAGGGAGATCATGACATTGTCTGCGTATAATGCGATTTTGCGACCCTGACCTCCTATTGTGATGCCAGTGATTTGGGGTACATTCAGATTCTCTCGCACAGTGGTTTCACATGCAGAGCGAAAAGAAGTGGTGCCAGGGGACAACCCTGTCTTGTTCCTCGGCCACTTGCAAAAGCCTTGGACATAGTCCCATTGACCAGCATGCGGCATTGAGCTTGCTGTAGTTGCTCCATATCCATTTTTGAAACCGGGGAGTCAACCTAGTTTGCCTTGAATGCCTTTTAGGAAAGGCCAATGGACCCTGTTGAACACATTTTCTGCCTCTATGGAAGGTAAGAGTGCTGAGTCTCGGTCCTGAAGATTTATCTGTAGTGAAATTGGCATTTCATATTATCGTTTCAGCCTCTTTCGGGGTTAAACCCTTTTTGGTCTGGGTCTATGAGACATTGCATGTATGGATTGGGATGGCTTCCGTTAGTATTCCAGTGAAAAGCTTGAAGTTGGCATTAAGGAGGGAGATGGGGTGGTACTACGAGCAAAGGGTCAGGTCCTTGACCGGCTTGGGAAGCAACGTAATGACTGCTTAGGACATGGTGTCAGGTAGTGAGCCTGTATCCTCAATGAGTTGTGTAGGTGAGTAAGGATGGGCATAAGTTGGTAGCCAAATGTCTTATAGAATGATAGGATGAGCCTGTCAAAGGGCTGGAGCTTTACCTGGCTGAAGTCTAGCTTTAGCAACGAGGGCCTCCTCCTTACCGACATATGTGTCAAAGGTTTGTGCATCCACGATGGGCGGGGTGGGAGTGTAGTTTCCGGATGATATGTGTGAGCCTGCTCTAATTGAGGGCTGTGTAGAAGTACTGAAAGGCTAGTGCAATGGCGTCATCCATATTGGCTGGAGTGTCATCATGGGTTTGTGTATCAGTAGTTGTTTTTAATGATTTTTGGCTCTCAGTTTGCATGCTACTAGGCAGACGGCCTTATTGCCCCCACATAATAGCTCTGTTTGGTGCACAGAATTGTGTATTCTGCTCTGTCAATGTCAAGGGCCTTGAATTGTTTTCTGGCTAAGGTCAGTTCCCTGCAGGTTTTAAGGGTACCTGTGCTTTTGTGAGCCTCTTCAATGCATATACTTGTCGCTCTAGCGCCGTCCTTTTATCTTTATAATTTTATTGAGCCGGGAGGAGATGGGAATAGTGGTTCCCCTGACCACTGCTTTCAGCGTTTCCCGTACAATGGGACTGGAGTGCCTGCCGTGTTGTTCGCTAGGAGGTACCGCTGAATGGTGTCTTCAATTTACTGCTGTGTGTTGGCGTATGAGAGGAGTTTGTCATTAAGTCTCCACAGGCAGTTAGTGGAGGGTGGTCTGGGCATTGTAAACGTTAGCGCGATGAGGGAGTGATCCGACAGCCCAGTAATTCCAATGCCAGTGCAATGTGGTTGTTACCTTAGTTTGGGGTGAGACGAGGAAATAGTCTAGACTGGCGTATGATTGATGTGAGGCAGGGAAGAAAGCGTAAGTTCTGAATCTGGGGTTACGTGTTCACCAGGCATCAATCATGCCTGTGTCTCATAGCAATTATAGGCTGCTAGGGGAAAATGCACCACCCTGTCCAGCTTGTTAGGTGACCTTATTGAGGAGTGGGTGTTGTGCTAGTTTGAAGCTGTCTCCTATAAGACCATCTTTGTCTGTGGTGGAGAATACTTGACTGAGGGCTTCGAGTATAACTAGTTTCATATGTTTGCTGGGGACATAGAGAGTTTCCAGGATGAATGAGCTGCCCTTTATTTTAAATCTGCCGGGATAGGAAGCTGCCCAGGTTTTTCACTTGTGTCTGCAAAACCTGACCACTAAATTTGGAAGCAAGAAGAATGGCGACACAGGCCAGCTTTCTAGATCATGAAGAAAAATACTGAGTGTAGTCATTCCTAATCTTTCTTGAGCAGGTGCTGTTTCCTGCTGTAGGCAAATGTCGCATTCTGAAACCCTCAGCAGGGAAAGCACGGCATGGTATTTTGTGGAGGCATTGAAGCCTCTTACATTGAGGCCCAGTATCTAAACCATGTGGTTGTGGGTAGGGAGAATCTGTCTGTCAGCCTCGAAGTTGAAAAGCCATGTAACCCCATGTTTGCAAAGCTTGCTAAGGATCATCTAGGTAGATGAGCAGTGCGTGTCCATTGTGTAAGGAGACGGGGTAGAGGGGGGAGTTGAACAGGGTATTTGAAGAGAGATGTGTAGCCAGAGATGGGTTGGAGTTGACCAGATACTGCCACAGGGGCGTTTTTAGCTTTCGAGTACTTGTACACTAGCATGTTGAAGTTGGTTTAGTACCACCGAGCATTCTATGCAGCGTTGGTCAGCAGAGGGTTTATCGGATATGGGCTTCCGAGAGCATCCTGCCCATGAGGGGCACCCACCAGTCACAGATGGCATGTATGCATTGAAGGCAAAATCGGCATCCTCTACCAGTCCGCCAAGGCCCAGGATTGATGGTGCTTCTTCCATTGTGCGTGTCATACATGTCTCTTTGTCTCAGGCAAAGGTGAAGCAGAAGGGGTGCCCCATCTTTACTGGATTCCTTTGTCACGTAAGAAAATAGTTACCTTCCAGAGGGAGGAGCGTCGTTGAAGGGTGTTAGATCCTGATACAGTCCTATTTTAATGCCTTTAAAGATGATGGGATTGAGGTTTCGTGCCAAAGATGTTTTGGCTTCTTTGGATCTGTAAGAGTGTACACAGGTCAGAATATCTTGTGGCATGCCAGGAGAGCTAGCCTGCCTGCCCTGTTTGTACAATCAAGGATGAGCTCTGAGGCTGCTAAATCAGGGAGCAGATGCTGAAAGAGGTGTTTGATGTAGCTGTCGAGGTCTCCATTGTCTGTGTTGAGTGGTACACCTTTAATGTTGATGTTTGATCGTCTCAATGTGTTTACAGGGTCTTCCAATTGAGTACATATGTCGAGGTTCTGCTCCTGGAGCTCCAGTAGGTCACATCTGTGTTTATCCAGTTCTTCCTCCTTTAAATCAATATTATCTTCCAGAGTGGTTACTCGCTCTGCCATATCACTTTTAAGTTCTTTGATATCTGCTAAAATTTCATTTCTCAGGGTGGCAAAATCCTGTCTAGGGGTGCAGAAGAGGTTTTCCATAAAAACATCTAATTAAAGGGACATCTGAGTCTTCATGGTCCACACTGGGATGTTGGGCAGCTGGTAAGTACTGCTCATCCGTGGGTGGTTCCTGTGGTGGGTTGGGTTTCTTGGTGGGTGCTTCGGTAAGCATTTCTTTTAGCGTCTGCTTCTTTTTAGGTTGAGACTGGGCAGTGAATGCAGATCTGCCCATTTCCCGCCCATCTTTTCAATTGGCTCCTGTTACTATCCTTTCTAAATCGTTGCTTTTTATTCATGAATAGGCTTAGTAGTCCCTCCTTGGTACTGCCTTGTCTGCATTTGTTAACTCCCATGAGGACTGGACTTTTTACTTTTGTTATTACACAGTCTGCTTTATCAAGTCTGTGAGCACTACTTTCTTCAATGATTTGCCCCTATTCCACCCACTTTGTGCTTTCCTACAAGCTGCTCGCCGCCCTCTTTTATTTTAGTTAGTAATGGCAGTCTGCTTTAACTATAGCGTCCGCGTTTCTTTATTTATTAACTTAGGCAGGGTGGTCCGTTTTAAGTGGAGTGGCTGCGCTTTTTTATTTATTTAATTTGCCAGCACGGTCCGCTTTAACTTTTGTGGCCGTGCTACAAAACATGTAATTTTTTTTTGCAGTGAAAGGCCCCATACCATGCTTTCACTTACATAGTGGCCACATCCCTTTCTTTAGACGCTGCTGCCATATTCAGGTTACAGCGAGCCATTTGTGAACAAATGTTTTTTTTTCAATAAAAGCGCCCCATGCCGTGCTTTCCCTTTAATGGTGGCCACATCCCTTTCTTTAGACGCGGCTCGCTGTAACCTGAATACAGTGAGCCAAGTCTAAAGAAAGGGGCGTGGCCACCATGAAAGTGGTCTTGCATTTATGAGAGTTTGAGCTATTGGCATTAGAAATTACACTGCCTTTTATGTATATGTTGGTTTTGAAAAGACATAAATAAAAGGCATTGTCATTTAAAATACCAATAGCTTAAACTCTCGCAAATGCGAGACCTGTTCGCTTTGCAAATGTTTGTTTATTTTGTGTACCGCCATTTAAGTTTTGTACCCTGTTTTGTCTGTACCTGGTCTTCGGGGGTCGGAAGCAATAGGGGAACAGGGGGGGGGGGAGGGTGCTGGCATAGCCTTGTTGAGACTATTGCCTGAGAGACCTTGGTGCGTGGCAGCGCTATTACAGCCTTGTAGTCTAGGCCTTGCATTGGTGGTCAGAGGTTGCCGGCACACGTTATTGTGTAGTGCCGTGGATTTGCTGTAACCCCCCCCCCCCGCAGACGACTGTGGTCCTTGCAGGTCGGTGGCAGAAGAGGATCGAGGGCTGGCTCAGCTTTGTTGTGAGTCTGTTGTGATTAACTACCATGTCTAGCAGAAATATCAGCGTGCCTTTGCCACATTTCATTTTATCCAGTGTTCCGAGCTGCATGTAAGTATTATATGTCTATCAGGGGAGAGCTCCAAAGCCAAATGCAATTAAGGAAAAGGATCTTAAAATAATCCTGGATTGTTATTAGTAAGAGATTGTCCGTGTCACCATTATTCCTAAAAATATAGTTGGGCGAGAGGGCGCAACACAGACCACTGACAAGTTATAGTTTAATGAGGCAGTTGCACATAGCAAACATTTTATAACCCTTGGCAATTTGCCTTACAAAACCATCATCCTCATAATACATCAGTATTCACCTAACATGTGTCCTATCTCCACCCCTAAATATACCCCGAGAATTGCCTTCTGCAAGTGTCAACTTACTACCGCCCTCCTCTTCAAACTACTTCACTCACCCCAACAGCAATAAAACCAACTCAAACCATGAAAATCTCTTGGCGAACCCCCCACACAGCACCTGTTCATCAGCGACAAGAACCTTATACGTCAACCCCGTGCACCTGATATATGAATTCTGACTCTACACAATGCACCCTTCCAACCCTTAAAAGAGAGGGTCAACATCTTGAAACCTGCCTGATTGCTACCAACTACTTTGTCACCTAATAATAAACTGGTGGCTGGTAGCCCAAAACCTTGCCCGCCCTGCCTACTGGGTAGCCCGAACACCACCAACAGTCCTCTGGACTGTTCCGTCCTGCCCAAAACACCTGAGGTGGGGGTTACCTCGAGCTGGTTGGTTGCCCCTCACCTGCCTAATATCCAGCAACAGATCTATTGGTTTCATCGTTTTAATAAGGGAAGGGGAATCCTATAGTTTTATAGCTTACTTTCAGGAAGGCCCTAAGCTCTAATCCGCAGCGGAGCCCAGAGATAGTCTCTTGTAAAGGCTGGCATGCAAAGCTCAGTTGCACAGTTTCAAAGAATATCTGAATGTAATTAGTTTCACACAGCAAAAGAGAATGATGGAAAGTAATCAATTTGAGCCGGGCAGAAGAAATATGTGTTGAAATGATGACAAACTCTGAGAGTTTGCTGGGCACACTATCATTACAAGTGAATGAGGGAGGTTTATGAGGATTGCCGACTGTCCCCTCATCTGGGAATGGGAGGACTGTGCTTTTTGCTTGATCGACTTTGTATGTTACATGTGCTTGACACACAAGACATTGGGTTGGAGTGAAAGGCCTGTTGGGAAACAGAGAGGAAATTGGCAAGCACAACTGTTTTTCTTTCAATTTACATGCTAAGATTAGGAAATAGTCAGCCCTAAGAAAAATCAGCTACCAGATCAACCGATCGAGCAAGCGATGGTGGGCTACAGAGGTATACAGAAGTACTACTGCTGATGAGTTTGAGGCTTTAAAATGTTGGCATTGCCATCGGAGATGCCATCCATAACAACAAAAATCTTATAGGGTGGACATTTACTTTTGCAAACATGCATAACTTGGTCTGAAGACTGGTGGCCGAATACCACATCACAAAGCCTGACTTGGGTGGCCCAGTATGGGACTAGGATGTGGTCATGGCAGCACCAGCTCTCTACAAAGTCTAGAAGCAGGAGTTTTAAGACAGTAGGCAAGGTGGCTCCTTCCAAGCATACCTAAGAATGGGTTGCTTTCAAGGCAGGTGAATGTCACTAGCCAAGACAATATAGGGAAGCTTGAGGCATTGGGCTAATTGCTGTCAGCGCATAAGGTTCCCTGTACAACTATTCTAAGGATCATTTGAGTGGCTCACCAGTATCAAAGATGACAGAGGTACAGCTTAAATGTACAGTTGGAGGCTTGAGGTTGCAGTCAGATGGGGCACAGATTGATGAGTGGAACTGAAATGCATTTAATCTATGGCCTGGAAGCCTACAGAACTCCCCTGTTAGTCCTTGGTGGAACGACTCCTCTAGTATTAAGTTGGAAGAGTAGATGAGAATGGGTACTCCTAAATGTGTGCTTGATTGGAGATGAATCAATGTGTTATAGGAGTTCAAAGCCAGACACAGAAGGGTGCGATAGTTCCACTAGCCTCATATGTATGGGGTGGCAAGTAGTCAGGTGTCAGAGAACCAAACGATCCATGGCTATGGCAATATAGGCCTACTTCAAAAGACATAGGGTATCCTTCTCTGGAACATTGAACTCAGAGTTACTCCAAGGCTAGTTGGCTGGCCTCCTGACCCTCAGGGACATAACAGACTTCCAACAACCTTGCCCCTGCACCTGGACTCTCCCATCTGTTAGTCTACTCGACCAGGTGCCACCCCATTCCCGGCCCTTGGAAGTGGGCATAAGGTGATAGCCAATGGAACCAACACGTTGGTGCATCCCTGAGTAGAACTGACACATCTGCTCAGCTGAGTGGGCCCTCTTGAACAGAACTGATGCACTGCTGCTACTGCTGCATGGATTGGACCAGCTACAAAGACCCACAATGCCCCCACAGTCCTCAGAACCGATGCCTTGCCAACGGTGCAGTGAATCTCCAGCCCAGCTCCTCGCATCTCTAGTCGACGACAGCCTCAACTACAAAGGTGGACTCCGCATCGCAGGCTCGTACCTCCTTGGAACCAATGTATCACCAGCTGCACGCAGCATCCCCGATGCTGGCCGTTACATCGCAAGCCCCGTTGAGAGGATCCTTGACGTTGATGCAACAGGACCTTGCACTGCTGCCTCGCCACATCTCGGAATCAATGCATCGCTTCAGCTGTGCAGCACTCCATCGATGCACATCCACGCATCCCTACGCAACCAGGATTTAAGGTACTTTGTTCAGTGGGCCTAACTGGATCCCTGCAGCCAGCCCACACTTCTTCGCGGTCTGACTGAACTTGGGACTTTGCCCAGGTCTAGTGCGACCAGATATCCCTTGTTGATTCTTTGTAATTTTTTATGTCATTTTGACATAAAACGTTAACATTTTATATTTCCGGTTTTACTGATTGAAACTTAGACGTTTTGGGTGTTTTATTTATTAAAAATCACTCTATTTTTCCTAAGCTGGCGTGGGATCTTTTTATGTGGTGTTTTCACAGTTTTCCTGTTTGAAATGTAGCCCAAATACTTCCCACTTTGCCTTCAAGTTAAGCCTGACTGCTCTGTGTCAAACTCCCAGAGGGTGAGCACTGGTTAATTTGGGGTTTGCTTGTGCCTTACCCTGACTAGGACGGTGGTTGCTCCTTGACCAGGAATCACACCCCAACCAGTAACCCAATTTCTAACAATATGGAAATCAATAACAGGTTTCTGTCTCACTGTGTAGACCGAGAGAGTAACAGAGTCTTTGTGAACATTAAATACTGAAAAAAAATGATATTGAAAGTTACTATTACATCTTTAAATTATAAAATGTATGAATTTTCACTTTGTCTAAATTTAGAGTTTAACTAAAAACACCCGGCGTTTGTAAAGTGCGATCAGTGAAGAAGCCGCAAGGCTGTAGCAAGCCTCTCAAATAACGTGGTTGCACAGATTTGTGTAAATAAATTACTGTACCGGGCCTTGATACGCCTACAGCCTCTCAGGTGTATTTGTATCCCAATTTCTACGGTGAGGCGCCAGACTGAGGCACGCTCAATCTTCATTTTTTTCATTCTACCTCTTATTTCAGCCTTGAGAACGCCTTTTTGACAAAACACATTTCGGCTGCCTTTCTGCATTTCGATATCAAGAATTTACATAAAGAATGTACAATATTGTGTAAGAAATAAACCACACAGAATTCAATCATAACTTGGCATCATCACTTCATTGAACAGACTTATATTACTGTGGACTTCTCTGAGGGCTTCGGTATTGTTCTTTGACAATTATACACCAAATGTGTCATCTCCTGTTCCGGTTTTGCACCCCAAGTGGTAGGTGGCCCATATCAAGGGAGCACCAAATCTTACTGTATTGCTCGATTTTCACATTGAATTCCCGTATACGTGTGTACAAGCTTTGAATGTGCGACACTCTTGCATAGCCACCTCTTATGCGTGTACTGTAATATCATTTTGGCCATTCCTATGGTTGTGTATTCTTGGGGAATACTTAAGTGCAATTAATTTAGATCTGATTGAATGTCCTATCCAAGATTACACAATTAAAGTATTAATTAATGCAGTACTTGAGAAGCATGTCCTACAGGCGAACTACAGTCAATACACCCTAAAAGAGTCTTTAATTTTGAGACATCAATCAGATTGTTTTTCTCTTCTTTTTTCATATAGCTGCACTTTGTGCAGCTGGGCGAAACCTTTGGAGAGCTAGTGTTGATTTTCCAAATTGCAGATGTGATAAATCTAGACTGCAAATAGTTTGTCACTTTAAATAGAGCATCTGAGTGTGTAATATCTGCCCTCATACACTGTTCCTCAAAAAACACTTCTCATAAATATTGACACATTTTCTGCCCCTGAACTAACCAGTCACTTAGCAAGGAGCAAGATAGCTCTGTAGCTACAACGGATGTTGATATGGTTCATAGTCCCCCAGTCGTATTTCTTCTGTGCATCTTGTAGTTCCTGCAGCAAAATTAGATTTAGTATACTTTGTAAGACTTTTCAGTTCAAAAGAACACCTGTCGGCGTAAATTAGTTTTCTGAAAATTTTCAAACCAAACTAAGTTTACCCTGACCTTTTTGGTCATAATTAACATTTTTCTTTTCCCAGCTACTAGGCATTATTATGTTGTATATTTTTTAGAATTTGAGAAGGGAGTTTGAGTGTGGGGCCTGTCCCATTGTTGCTCAACTAGGCTCAGCCATATCAAAAACAGTTATGTTATATTGTAAAGTATATAGCTGCCACAGTGATGGGGCTTCCCAGCGCTATACCATGAGCACGTAATATATCACACAATACAACCACAAAGGAGAATTGCAGTTGTGTTAACCTACTGGGATTCCATTATCCCAGTGCTAGAGAGCATTCATGGGAACAGTGGTTGCCCCATACACTGGGAATTACATTTACCGTCTTGTTATTTCAGTATGCTTAAATTAATTTGTTCATTTATCAGAAAAACAACATAAGTAAATTTAACACCGGTTTTCATACTTTACATCTTCAAAGAGGACGCTATCAACAGTTGGACATCAGTATGCTATTATTTCTTACATTCATCTTTAAACAAGATGGTGTGTCAATATCTTCATATTATGGTATAATCGAATATCTTTACCCAAGTCCTGTAGGACATCCGAAAATGTTGGATCCCAAAATTAGGTAAATCCGAAACTTCTGAATGCCCAAAATGCAGCCACACTCTTCATCAGACTTTTGTAAATACCTCTACATTTCTTTTGTTATGTAAAACCTTCTGCCAGCAATTAGAGCGGCCAAAACAGTGTTGCCTAAAATTAATTTGAAATTTTCCACTGTATGTTTGGAAGCCCCACTTTGCCTCGCTCCACAGACACCAGGTAATCCAACTTACTGGCCATTTCTTAAAGATCTCTGAGTCCTGGTCCTCTTTACGACACCACTGCACCTCACACTCTGGTGGCCGATGCAAGTGTATTCAGTTCCCCTAAGAGAGGAAGTCATCTCTATTTCTAGAGATGCCTTCCCATGCCTCTCTGCTTCCCTTTTTCTTGTGCTTTGGTACCCTTGTATGCTTCTGGCCATGTTGCCTGGGTCTCTGGGTCCTATGCACTGGGTCTGCTTCTTGCTCCGAACATCCTGCTAAGGTGTCTCTCGGCTTTATTGCACCTGTTTTGATGTTGGCAGTGGACTATTGAAATCTCGAACTTTTAAAGACTGGGCTTTTATTTAGAAATGTGACTGTGTACTTCCTCATACCAAGCCCACATTCCTTTAGAAATTCCACTGGCCCCAAATACAGCACTCCTGTGCTGAAGGAGCATCTGCTTGGCCTACAAGTGTCTCAATGGCAGCGGTCTTCAATCTTTCAGGAAAAAAATCAGGTGATAGGGACCTTCCAGACCTCTGAGTTGTGGATAACACTTTATCTCAGTGAAGTGACAGAAGAGTCTCTATCCAGGCCCATCACTTTGTAACAATCTTCCCCATACTCCCAAATCCCCTTTGCAGCACATCGTTTATCACCAGTAGAAAAGCCCAGAGGACCCATGTCTCTCTCAATAATTTCATTTAATTTGCCCCTCTAGGCCACCCGGCCCTTTAAGCCTCCATTCATGTCTCCCTCAACCTACTTTTTGGAAGGATCAGCAGACAGAAGGAAAAAAAACAAGCATTTGCAATGCAATA
This sequence comes from Lissotriton vulgaris, assembly GCF_964263255.1. NCBI lineage: Eukaryota > Metazoa > Chordata > Amphibia > Caudata > Salamandridae > Lissotriton > Lissotriton vulgaris. The sequence continues at coordinate 662,292,654 of NC_141693.1, forward strand.
GGTCTCGCAAATACAAGAGTTTGAGCAATTGGCATTGAAATTACAATAGCTTAAATTCTCGCATATGAGGGACCTATTGCATTGAAAATATTTTTTGTTTACAAGCGGCCCATGCAGCGCTCTTACGTTAATATAGGGTGCGCCCCTTTCTTTAGACGAACCATGTCGAAAGAAAGGTGTGTGGCTGCTATTAAAGTGAAAGCACGGTATGAGGCGCTTTTACCATAAAAAGCATTTGTTTGTCAAGTTGACAAACAAGTGGAGGATATTTCAGTTATAACGCTGAGTTACTAAAAAACAGTTTTGGCAAGTTGCACATACCAGCACAGCCACCATTGGTACTGCTGAAAATTCAGGAAACAAATTGAAGAAGAAAAAACATAAAGTTGTGCTGTGAGTCACAAATGAGAAAACAATGGAGGAAGCTTCCACAGATTTCTTTAGTTAACAGGGCTCGCTTTGCACGGCCTCTGTGCAGGGGGTTAGCTTGCTGCAAATACCACCCCAAAAAAATGGCCCCCATTGCTAAAGCTGGCGTGCCTTCCGTGCTCTTTACATTACTTACAGTTAAAGAAAATAGTGCTCACTGACTAGATAAAGTAGACCGTGTAAAACCACAAGTAAAAGTCCAGTCGCTATGGGAGGTTATAAAGGCGGTACTAAGGAGGAACTAGTACGCCTATTTATGAATGAAAAGCAACAATATTGAAAGGACTATAACAGGAGCCAATTGAAAAGATGGGTGGGAAATGGGAGGAGCTTTTATTCCACTTCTCAATACAGCATGCCTCGCAGAGCAGGCATTCGCTGCCCAGGCTTGACCTAATAAATATACACTAAAACAAACAGTGTGGAGTCCTACTTCAGTGTAATTTTTAGGGCCCAGGTGGGGTCGGGCGCTCAGTGCCCTGAGACAATTCATTTTGTAGAGTGTGCTATTCAAATCACAAACAAAAATTCACTTACAATCTCTCTCACCACAAAGCTATAGTTCTTCCATTCTGCCAACTGTGCTCCATGCCAGCTTTGTTTGGTGATATGGGCCATAGATCTTGCACAAAATGTGGCTTGCCTTAATGGTCTTCTGCCACAAAGTGGGATGTTTAGGGTTTCTGAGAGACCTTCGCAGAGTATTATACTGAAAGGGTCCTAAAACCGATTCAGTGCTAAAAGATTGAAAGAACTATCGCCAGAGTTGTGCTTGTCTAGATTGTCCTACCTTTACTGTGCAACAAGAGCCTGCCTGTCAGTTGTGGCATACTAACCATGGCCCAGTGGAGAACAATTTGTGTTTTAAAATACAGTGTGCAGTAAAGCCACAGGCAGGATTATCCACACAGCCTACATGGTGGTCTTGGGTGGAAGCGATGATTGAGGTGCCTCCTAGATAAACTGATAAACAAAGTGGCTCGGTGTGCAGTCTGAAGCCAGGGCTCTGATTACCAGCAGTGTTTCTTAGTCTGCAGTACATCAACATTTGGGATCAGGCCCTCTAGCTGTCAGGCGTCATGGGAGCCTTCAAAACACAAAATGTTCCTCTCTAGATGCCTCTCTAGAGATTCCTCTTTAGATATCTTGAATGTCTCCTCATGAGTATGTGAGCATCTGATTGTTTGCTTACTTCCCAATGCATTCCTCTGCAGTCCCTGAAACACCTCTGTGTTTGGCTTGGGTCTTCGAGCTTTTTTCTGCACGGAAACGGCACTCGTGGAAGCCTTAGATACTATAAGACTTTCTTTGGATGACGGGCACTCGGCAACGCTAGTACTATTAGATCTCTCTGCAGCATTCAACATCATCTCACACTCCGTCTTAAGCCAAAGACTGGGGGAGATAGGTATCGGTGGGAAAGCCTTGGATTGGTTGAAGAACTTTTTGAGTGAGCACACCCATATGGTGCAGTTAGAGTCCTTCTGCTCTCGAACCATAGCCTTGGACAGGGGGGTGCCACAGGGATCTACTTTGAGCCCCACCCTTTTTAATATCCCTGTGGCCCCACTAGCACAAGTGATAAAATAATTTGGTTTCAATGCCATCTCATATGCAGATGACACACAATGTGTCATCACAATGGGGCCTAACCCAGACTCTACTAAAGGAAGATTCTTTGACTGTATGGAAAAGATCGCCTCTCTTCGATGTAGCTCAACTGTCTTCAACTATATACGGGTAAAACAGAGATTGTACTCTTTGCGGTCTGATAATTTGTGGCCCCAGTGTTTGGATCCAGCTACCACCCCGAAAGCAGTACTGAGAAACCTGGGAATCATGGTAGATGAAAGCCTCTCAATGAGGGAACATCTGAAAGCCAATTCCTGTTCCTGCTTTGGAATGATACACCTCCTGAGAAAAGCATTGCCTTGTCTAGCTTTTCGGTCAAGAAAATCCCTAATCCAGGCTCTCATAGTTAGCTGCCTGGACTATGGCAATGCACTAATGATCGCCTTGAATGAAGGCCTGTTTTCCAAACTCCAGGTGGTTCAAAATAATGCAACACATTTTAATTTGTCATCTCCCACCCCGATCTCCCTCAGAATCCATTTTCAGAACTCTTCCTTGGCTGTCTATAAAAAAATGCTCCTTGTTTAAACTTCTTTGTCTGGTACATAAATCCCTGAATGGAAGTGGGCCTCTCTATCTGCAGGGCAAGCTGTAGCTGTATGCCCCTACTCAGAGTCTTAGATCCAGCAGGAAACTTCTGTTACATCGTCAGGGGATTCACACTACTAGGTGTGTGGGCCGTTCATTTTCATACTTGGGTCCCAACACTGGAATCAGCTTCCGCTACATCTATGAGCATGCACTGATTTTAAATGGATTAAAAAATCTCTCAAAACATGGCTTTTAAATCTCTATTAAATTCATCTATTTATTTTAATATTCCTGCCACAGGACCTGTAGAGCTGCAATAGCTCCGAGAGATCCTACTCGGAATGATTAATTGCGCTTAATGAGCAACTTTAACATTGCGATTGCTTGAACTAGCCTCACCACTTGACTGCCTTATAAGCTTCAGTCTAAACCAGCGGAGTCCTGAACCTTAACTTGGGGGAACACTGAAGTAAACTATTTCCAGTGCCATCATGATTTGTTATTCTACAGTAAAACCAAGGTGGTGGTCAATTTAGTCATTGAGGATTGTGGTTGGTTGAAAAGGTTGTTGATGTTTATTTGCGCCAGTCACTCGCTTGCCTTGACATTCGCATTTTGACATATTTTCTTCCTTGAGGATGAGAGGTGTACGGATGCAGGCCAAAGTCACACAGTTTAATTGAGGTGAGGGGAGTGTATCTTATGTTATTTCCCTGTGGTTTTTCCAACGTTTACCTCAGGAATTTGGTTTGACATGTGGTACAAATTATTTTGGCTATTCTTACCATTTTGTATACTCAAAATTACAGTGAGAGGTATGGTGGAGTTTTGCCATCTTGTGCGCATGAGATGCGGGGAAGTAATGCACCCCCCACCTCTGATTGCCTATTTCACCCTGGACTATCTCTCCTTTTTAGGTCTCGACCTACAGCATTGCTTTTGCAATGCTTCTTTGTCGAGATTCTAGTAAGGGCTTTCAAAAGTCTACCCAAACTGCTGCGGATCGGGTACAGTTCATATGAGCCAGGTGCGTGCACAACGCTAGCCACATCACACACCATTACCATTTGTCTGAGCCTCTGCATCAGACTTCAAAGGAAGCCTTTCCCCCGCCGTCCTCCTCCATCAGACTTCAAAGGAATGCGCTCCCCCGCCACAGCAATGCAGAGTGCTTGCTTCTTTAGTGCAGAGCACTCCATTAGTGTTTGTGAGCCATCTCAATTGAGTATATCTACCCCATAACTCCATGTTAATCTCTGTTGTTGCCTGATAGCTTCTCCCTGCTCCTCTATTTTGCACTTGCCTATGTTCCTTTTGCTAATGCTGTTCCCTACACTGCCTTCGTGTCCCCTCACCAGCCCTCCCGCTGTTGCTTTCGTGTCCCACCCTTGTTGTTTCAATGTTCAACCCCCATCCTCCCCTGTGGTGCTTCGTTGTTTGTCCCCTCCCTCTGGGATGTTGCGTCACAGTATCTAGTGTTGCTTCTGATACCATCGGGATCCCCGCCCCTCCCATCTGCCCACTTCAGGAAAAAAACATTTTTGGGGCCCTTTTCTTTTCTTTTAGGTTACCGATTGAACTCCGATTGGTAACTAAAAAGAAAAAATGCTGTCTGCATAATTTTTTGGGTGGGTGCATGCGTATTGCGCACTTATGCAAAATAATGTGCAGCTGTGTCAAAGGATTTTACTTTTCTTGTTTTATTTATTAATTTTTTTACTGTTTGATTGTGGCGCGCATGGACGTTTTATTGCTCATGAGTGGACTTGAAAAAAGAATATTCGCAGAAGGACTAAGACTAAAATAGTTCGAACTGTTGATGGTGCACCATTAACTTCAGATCTGGTAAGAAACGCTTCTTTGAAATAACAGGTCTCTTTTGAACATTGTATTAACGGTAATTCTTCTGGATAAAATAGCCTCTTCTAATTATGCTATGGTTTTTGGCATTCCTTGGCTAAGGAGATATAGCTCCACATGTCAGTTTCGCTAATGTGATCATATCTGTCATGATGATTCTGGAGTCTAACTGAGAAGACTAAAGAGATTTCCTGTCAACTTCTAATTTAATTGTGGCTAATCTCTCGCTACCTCAGTTCAAAGCATAGTCTAGTCTTTGCTAAACCTGAGAACTGCTCAATTCGCCTACACTGCACTCAATGCAACATACACTCCAAATACCACTCAGTGCCACATATTTACATGCCACATAATTATACTGCACTCAATAAAACATACACTCCAAATACCACTCAGTGCCACATAATTACACGCCACATAATTACACTGCACTCAATGCAACATACACTCCAAATACCACTCAGTGCCATATAATTACACGCCACATAATTACACTGCACTCAAGGCAACATACACTGCAAATCCCACTCAGTGCCACATAATTACACGCCACATAATTACACAGCACTCAATGCAACATACACCAAATACCACTCAGTGCCACATAATTACACGCCACATAATTACACAGCACTCAATGCAACATACACTCCAAATACCACTCAGTGCCACATAATTACACAGCACATAATTACACTGCGCTCAATGCCACATACACTCCAAATGCCACTCAGTGCCACATAAATACACGCCACACAATTACACTCTACTGAATACAACATACACTCCAAATCCCACTCAGTGCCACATAATTACACAGCACTCAATGCAACATACACTCCAAATACCACTCAGTGCCACATAATTACACGCCACATAATTACACTGCACTGAATGGAACATACACTCCAAATACCACTCAGTGCCACATAATTACACGCCACATAATTACACTGCACTTAATGCAACATACACTCCAAATACCACTCAGTGCCAAATAATTACATGCCACATAATTACACTTCGCTCAATGCAACATACACTCCAAATAACACTCAGTGCAACATAATTACAAACCACATAATTACACAGCACTCAATGCAACATACACTCCAAATCCCACTCAGTGCCACATAATTACACTCCACATAATTACACAGCACTCAATGCAACATACACTCCAAATACCACTCAGTGCCACATAATTACACGCCACACAATTACACTGCACTCAATGCAACATACACTCCAAATCCCACTCAGTGCCACATAATTACACTGCACATATTTACACTGCACTCAATGCAACATACACTCCAAATCCCACTCAGTGCCACATAATTACACACCACATAATTACACAGCACTCAATGCAACATACACTCCAAATAGCACTCAGTGCCACATAATTACACAGCATTCAATGCAACATACACTCCAAATCCCACTCAGTGCCACATAATTACACACCATATATATACAGCACTCAATGCAACATACAATCCAAATCCCACTCAGTGCCAAATAGTTATATGCAACATAATTACACTGCACTCAATGCAACATACACTCCAAATACCACTCAGTGCCACATATTTACACCCCACATAATTGCACTCTACTGAATGCAAAACACACTCCGCACAATACCACTCTATCTATCTATCTATTGCCCTCACTCTATATATCTATCTATCTATCTATTTATCTATTGCAACTCACTCTATCTATCGGCCTCACTCTATCTATTTATTGGCCTCACTCTATCTATCAGCCTCACTCTATCTATCAGCCTCACTCTATCTATCGGCCTCACTCTATCTAGCCATCCGCCTCATTCTATCTATCTATCGGCCTCACTCTATCTATCGCCCTCACTCTATCTATCTATCGCCCTCACTCTATCTATCTATCGCCCTCACTCTATCTATCTATTGCCCTCACTCTATCTATCTATGTATCGCCCTCACTCTATCTATCTATGTATCACCCTCACTCTATCTATCGCCCTCCCTCTATCTATCTATCGCACTCACTCTATCTATCTATCGCATCACCACAGCATCACTCAGCACCACCACAGCATCACTCAGGGGCATCACAACATCACTATGCGCTACCACAGCTTCACTGAACGCCACAATATCACTCAGCGCCACCACAGCATCAATCTGTGCAACCATTCTACAACAACTGGTTCAAATATGTTCTCTCAATGTTTCAAGCTTTATTACAAAAGTCACAAAAGGATGTTCATATTTCACTTCTGTTCTTGGATTTTCGTCATCATAAAATACAATGAACATAATCTTCACAAAAGTTATTTACAAAAGTTTAAGCTATTGCCATTATAAATTGCAATAACTTTTTTTAAAGTATTAAATATTTAAAAATTACAAGCCATTGTTATTTGTAATATCAAAACATCTAAGTCATGTAAATACAACACATATTGTGTTATAAATGCTATAGGTGTCACATTTGCGAAAGTTAAAAATATTGGCATTGTAAAGGACAAAGCTATTAATTTCGCTATTTTCAAAACCAACACATAAATAAAAAAATTGTCATTTACAATACCAATAGCTCAAACTTTCCTAATGCGAGACCTATTGCATTACAAATGCTTGTTTTCTCCATCTCAGCAAGCAATATTCGAGGAAAGTGGAATACAGAATTGATATATACATCATAGGATTAGATTTTAACTTTCTCAAACATTGAAGTTATTTCATCATTATCACTCGACAATGAGGTTACAAGGAAGACAAGGAATGTGGTTTTGTCTGTCATCATGTATGTGAGATGCAGGAGATTGAAGGGCCTTGTTGTGAGGTAGCAAGCAGAGCCTCTGCCTCTGTTTCTTTCCTATGATTTGGAAGCCTTTGTATAGCGCTTCCTGCTTTTGTTCAGGGCCGGACTGAGAAAGCATGGGGGAGGGGGGGTGCTGGTTGGAAACACTATTGCTGCTTTTGTTGCAGGAGGCCGATATTGTAGGGCTGCTGCAAAACAGCCCCACACTGATTCAAAACCGTCCCTCACCCTTTCGGCCCACTGGTAAAACGCCTGGTGGCTGCCACGGCCAGTCCAGCTCTGCTCCTGATGGAACTCAAAATTGCGACTGCGTGGTCAAATAAGAGGCAATTCAGTTTTTAGGCCTGGTTGGTAGAGTGAGGGTTTACATTGTGTCCCAGGTGGAAAAGACAGTAGGTGCTGTGAGAGACTCTCCAACAGGTGCTCCAAATGTGCAGCAGGCATGTGGGTGACTGCTCTTTAACACAATTTGACGCTGAAAGGTTTAAGACAGGTAGTGTACTTATTATACGTATTTTGGGTTAGAAGCTACCCCCATGTATGGGCTTGATTTGCTGGTCTGGCTCGGTCTCTGGCTTTGTGTATAAAGGAGGGGGCATTCCATTCTTAGCTAGAGGCTTCCTATCGAGGAGTCATAGAAAGGCGCGTAATGACGACTAAAGGTCAGTGGCAGCTGGCACGGATCGGGGATGGCGAGCCGGGGTGTGTAGAAAAATGCAAATAAAAAGTTACCTCATCATCACGTCTCTCGTGCATCTCGAGTCTGGCTGAAACGGAAGCAGGAAACACACAGGCTCCCCATGGCCAATCACAAAGCTGCTCAGCAGCGTCGTGATTGGTCTGAGCGCCATGATTCAGCTCTCAGACTGGGCCTAAAAGCCTGTACATGTTCTCCACCAAGCTGTATTACAGCCTGGTGGAGACCATGCAAAGTGCGCATGACTGTTTGGCCAGCCCAAGATGGACGGCCAAACGGTCATGCATACTTACAGAGTGCCCACAACCCTCTTCCTGCTCTGTGAGCAGAGCAGAGCAGCCACGCCCGCAAAACTGCTTCCGCAGCGAAAAATAAAATGATAATAACATTGTGTTATTATCATTTTAATTTTCCTATTTTACATACATTGCTGAAAAGCGGTGGGGCGACCCTCCTCTGCTTTATCGAAGGAGCCGCCCCTGCTAAAGGTTAGTCTCATACCACTCACCCTATCATGGAGAGAAGAGAGCCAGTGTGTCTGAGTGTCTTCAATCTGAGAAACAGTCAGAGTTAACTTCTACTTTTTGGGTTCCTCAGCTTTCCTTTCCTCTTTGCCATAGAGTTATATTGAAAGAGGAATTAATTTCTTTCCCTAAGGTGGTCAGTCTCATGTGAAGATTTCTTATTGAGACAGTAAGGGCTTCTTTATTCTGGACTTCTGGAAGAAGAGTAACCCGCCACAGTGCATGCTACTTATTGGGACACCAATGCTTATGGATTGAGGGTGTATTAAATGTTCGCTGCACAGCCCCTGATTCAGGGAACGTCTTATACATGGATCGGTTCTGTTACCTAGGATACATTTCAAGAAAATAAAATATTTGAAGGAAGGCTGTGATTTGTAACTCGACATGCAAATATTGCATTTACGTAAATAATTTCTAATTTTTACAATTATCTGCAGCGATCAGTATTATTACCAGTGCTTTAAATTGGCTGGTACTGTCCGGTACTGAGTGGCTGCACTTCTTTAATTTGAGTGGGAGAGTACTTGCACTTCTGAGGCCAGGTGCAATTAATTTAGTGTGAGAGTACTGACACTTCCCAGGAGCAAACAAGTCATCTAAATAGTGAGTCCCTGCACTTCTATATTTCCATTTAAAGCTCTGATTATTTCTAGCATATTGCAAGGCAGTATTTTCTTGTCCCGTGTAGTTCAGTGTTGCCAAAAGGATAGGTTTCAAGCTGCTGGGTGAATATTCAGGAAGGGCGAGGTTGGAAGTTTTTGGACTATAAAGCTTTTGAAATCGTGGTAGGGGACCAACATTATATATATATATGTTCAGGAATGTTGGCAAGCAGGCTGGTCATGTTAAACCAAGTTTATGGTTGGTATCTGGCATGCTTACGGTTCATGTATTGCCATGCACCAGGTGATGGGTGTACTGTTGTATTTTGAGTGTAGTTGTGCATAATCAGGCTTATTCGCTGTGTATTTTAGACTCACACAGAGTTTCTTTGCGTATCTGACATGTAGTTCAGTGTTGTCTGGTGTACTTTACTGTTCAGCATAATTGCAGTGTAGGCTGGTCCTACCTATTGGACCTGCTTTGTGCTTCCACTCTGATGTTCGTTGTAGGTGTAGTCTCTCTGGATCCATGTTGTTGTTAAGTCGATGTGCATTGTTACCTAGTGTTTCTGCAGTGTCATCCAGTGCATCTGCAGTGACGTGCAGTGCTGCCATTTGTATCTGCGGGTAACAACATTTCCTGTGCTCCAATGCATTTTACAGTATAGCTCAGGGTGGTGTTTCCAGTTTTACAAATTGTACACATACCAGCAGGAGAGTTCCTTTTTGGCCAGTACAGTTTATTTCTACTTGGCGTGCCTGTGGCAGTGCTTAATTTGAGCCGGTGGTGTCCGGTGCTTGGCACATGCACTTGGTTGTGAATATTGGCACTTAAACATCGCCACCATGTGGCAGTTTATCATAACTAATTTGGAGACAATCACAACAAAAGTTGTTAGTTAATTTAATATATCTTAAACATTACTTATGCCTGCCTCCCAAGTCATTCGTGTAGCTTTAGGGGCCTGGAATAGTCTGGACTGTCACATTCAGAGAAGTGTGACAGTTAGTATTAGTGTTGGTACTGTCATTGGCTGTGCTGGGGCAATGGGAGGTGCAAGCTACAGTATCCTCCTGACAAGAGCCCCAACACTTATTTTTTCTCAAATTAAGCCCTGACCTGTGGTACAGTCTGGTTTGCCTAACATACAGGGTGTCTGCTGTATAGTTAATTGCTGCCAAGTGTGTCTGCATCGTATCTCAGTGTTACCCGCTGCACCAGCAGTGTTGCCATTGTAACTGCAGTCCAACCACTCTTCTTAATTGTGTCTACAATTTTATCTAGTGTGATTACACTGTTACCCATCCGTGTTGAAATTCGGTGTTTCCTTGCCCAGTGTAAAAGCAGTGTAGTCCAGTATTGCCTAAACTAGTGTCTGTAGTTTAATGTTACCCTTTAGATATGTAATGTCATCCTTGTTTACCCCTGCTTTTACCAGGATGTTCTTTGTATCTGGCCAAGGGCCAGATGTGCGAAATTTGGGGATAGCAATTTCCAAATTGCGATTTTCTGCAAATCACAATTAGGAAATAGATTTCCCATTGTATGTAACTTTTCTATTTTTAATTAGCGATTCCTGGTGGGCCCCCGATCCACCTCCTTTATGAATATTAATGAGGTAGGTTGCAGTTTGCGACCCATTAGAAATGATATCCATCACAGGGATGGCAGCTTGTGGGGTCAGCAGACACCATGTCTTTGAATACTTTTTAATAAAACAAACTTTTTTATTTTAAATGCCGGCCAGTTTCCTGAAAGGAAATCCGGATGCATTTAAAAAAACTGAAATTAAACTTTTAAGTTTCATTTTTTAAGAATATACAGTGGTCCGCGAGACTACAGTCTTCTCTTAAAAAAATACTTTTTTTTACATTTTCAAAGGAGACTCCTGTCTATTTGCAAATGGTTACCACCTCCCTCTAGGTGTCAATAAAAAATGAACATTTAGCAACTGCAATTCAGTCACAAAACATTAATACATACAACTGGGATTTGGTATTTAGAAGGGGCACCGTAAAAATGCCCCTTCCAAATAACTTATCTCAAACCCAAATTGTACCAAATCGCAATTTGGCTTTTGTACATTAAAACATGCTTTTTTGTGGTCGCTAACACTCCAATTCTGCGAAGAGGGTCGTTTGCTGATCAAAAAGTATGGCCCCAAGTTTCTTGTTAAGAATATTTGAGGAATATTTGAGGAGTAATGTAGCATATGGTCAGTGTTGACCTAATGAAGTTGCAGCCTTGTTCAGTGTTGCCCTGTGTAGCTGCTGTGCGGTTCAGTGGGCCAGATGTGTAGGTCGGTGTATCACTGAGTACCTATAGCATACGTTGTGGCTCACTGTAGTCTGGATAGTTAGTTCACTGTTGCAGAAGTGTACCTACACTCAGTGTTGTCTGTTGCCTCTGTAGTTCCCGTTGAACAGGGCAGTGACATTAGATGTGTGTAGTGTGTTCAGTGTGCGGTTAGTGTAGGCATGCCTCTCTCTGCCTTCTCTCTGCAGACACCACATCTCAGAGGTAGGAAACATGTCTTCTGGCATTACAAACCTTTTGGCTGTGTTTTTTCCTTCGATACTGTTAAGCAGCTGGACCATCTGTCCTCTGCCTACCCCCAGACAGACATCTGCACAGTTCACCCCATCACCCACACCCAGACACATCTGCACAGGCCTCCTGCCTTCCCCAGTCCCAGCCACATCTGTGCAGGTCGACTTGCCCAGAGCCAACGAGAGCGAGCGAAGGCGCGCAGGCATTTTTTTTTTTTTTGCAATAGATACTAATTAGAACATACATTCCAAAGGGAAAACATTCACAAGATAAAAGACTTGTTTAAAAAGGATTGCGCCAATAAAATTATTGTGTAATGATGGTTTTAACGACAACGGCGATGGTCGAAGCAGCCACTTAGGAAGAATGAAGAGCCTTGTGGAGGGACGGCGAGCCCCCGGGGACCGGCTTGCCGCTATCTTTCACGAGCCCTGGCGCGAGAGCCTGCATTCACAATGGGTTGAAACATTGGCAGAGACCCTGGGTTATTATGATTCATGCCAAATATTTTAATTAAAAACGCCAATTTATTTGTCCTGTGTTGTCTTTTGCGTCGGCGTCTCATGCTTACCCTGTTGTTGATGCTTGCCTTCGTTTTGACTCGTGGCGCATTCAAAGTGAGCCGCAGAGCGGGGCGGCATAAAACAACCGTTGTGCACATTCTGGCCTTGTATTGATGAGGCTGGTGCTCCCTTGGATTCTAGCAGTTGCAGTGCCGCCGGCGTGCATTGCTGGCTCCTATTAACAGAGTCTGCAGTGCCCAAGCCACCTAGGCCGGTGGACCTCCAATGGTAGGGCTGCTAGTGCATAGTCAACACTCCCTCCACATATGACTGGATGAACATGGTACGGTCCAAGCCATTTCCACCCATCACTGGATCCTATTGTGGGCTCATGGTCTGTATATGCCAAGGCCTTGGGCGCGGATAACATAGGTGGAGCAGTTGGGTGGCGCATTTCCAGTTGACTCATCAAAAGCAACGCCATTGCTAGGAGGACACCATGAATGCTGATACAAATTATTGCACTGACCCTTGGTTAGTCCTGCAGCTTTTCTTCTCCGAAACAGGTCACTGTTATGCATTACTTCCTTACATCAATATGGCCTGTAATCCATCCCCGCCTCAGGTCAATACAGTCAACCCTATTTTGCGTCCAGTCATCTCTGTTGCATGTTGGTAGGCTCTGTAGTATTCTCTTCCTGTCCCTTCTACCATCAGGTGTTACTATTTCATAAGAATAATGCCAGCAGTGCTCGTTCACAGTTCCACGTCATTTCCATACTTTAGTCCCTCACATTGTTATGGCCAACATTGCCCAATATGTGTCTCATCCTCTTCCTTCAGCTCTGTCAGTTTCAGTAGATTATACTTATGTAGGACCTATAGCGGCCTGCAGTGTCCCCTATGGACCAATACTGCTTTCATACCTTTCTCTTTCATATCAAAAAGCATGAAATGCTCCCTTGAATCCGGATGGTGCCATACGTTACTGTTTGGCCACCGTAGCTCAGCCAGCTCCACACTTCACCAAGACCCGTTTCAATACAATATTTTTCTTATAGAAGAACTCTTTTTTATAGTATTTTTACCCCTAAACATTTTAGTCTCACATAGCCAAGGCCCATAGCACAATAAATAGCCCAATTTTTGTATCATTTACTGTCCTGTATGGGTACACACTTCCTGTCTTCCTCTTCTCTAAAACAGGGTTCGCCTTTTCCACTTTGCTCCATGATGACCTGCAGATTATAAGGATTTGCATTGCCCCTTGAATTCCACAGTCATGGGCCACAGCCAGGGTCCTTGGATCCATTGTAGTATATGTAGGGGTTGAGAAGCAACTTCTTTCTGAGTTCGTAGACTTAAGCCCTAAATTTTTGGTCGGTAAGGCCTTTAATTGCCCCCTGGAAACTGCTTAGTGTGACTCAGCCCAAGCCCTGCTGTACCTAAATGTCTGATATTGATGCATGCTTAGTGTGTTGTTTTATAATCACTGAGGAGTAGCTGTTCCTAAAGAAAATAGGATAGGTCAACCTATTATGGTTGGGGAAGTGGTGAAGGTGTTCTCTCAATAAGGTTGGATAGTGGAAAAGGTGGGGGAATTACTCCTTTTTTACTTGGTGCCCTCACAACCCTTGCGAGTGTCATGCTTCATCATCGGGCGTTGCTCATCGTGGGGGTGGCGCTGCTGTCCCTCACGAGAGGGCTCTTTAGCGGAGATCTTTTAAGGAGACGCTGCAGCTGTGCATGCAGTGTGTGGGCCTGGAGAAGTGAGTGGGTGGGTTTAAATGATCTTCTGTGGTACCCAGGACCTAGTTTCATTCAGGGGGTCCCGAAGATAAGGTTAAAATGTGTGTAGGCTGTGGAGATCCTCCTTAGATCAATTGTGGAGGAGGGGTGAGTATTTTTCCACTGCTCTCACATCCGTGAAGTAAAATGTGAATATAAAAAGTGTTGTTTAGGTCAACATGTTTCGCACTACAGCTGGTCCTTAGTGGATCCAAGAGCGCTTTGTCAGGACCAGGTGAAAAAATAATAAAGTGAGAATAAAAGTAGGAATCGGGGAAAAGGCGCCCTATACTCCTACTGTATCTACAATCTGGTATCAGTGCCTACTAGCACTGACTCAGAATTTTCAATTGAATCCTCTGCTCCAACCCCTGTCTTAAGAATGGTTGGCCCCACTGGCGGTTGACGGTGATTGCGAGTGAAAATAGTCATTCACCTTGCAGGGAGCCGTGTGCCTACCCCTCCGTTCTCCCCTCGGTGATTAGAACGTTTGTCTTTGGGAGCTTGGGTACTGGACCTACAATTTCAAAGTGGCTCCCTGTCCCCCCTCTTCATTGTGCTTTGTTAGTGTGTTGTTTCTCTTAAAGGTCTGAAGCTTCCCTTCGATTACACTCTTGGGTCGGTAAGGCCTTTAGTTGCCCCCTGGAAACAGCTTAGTGTGACCGCAGTGGATCAGAAGCCAAATACCTCCAGGTTGATGGCAGCTGAGGAAAAATGATGTGTGCTTCTCGATTGTCTTCATTCACAGACTGATTATATACAGTTTGTCTGTACTGCAGAAGTATCATCCTTGTAGTGAGTAGGGACCTGTTGCACCACTTTGGATAAAGTGACCATGGCCGGCCTGCGTTTAGGAACTGCATTAGAATGTGGCCGCAAGATGACCTAGGACTTCTCCAGCTTTTGTAGATCCAGGAGCGGAGCCCATCACACTAATTTGCAGCTGCCAGGGCAGATGAAGCAATCAACAGATCCCTGTCTTGGTTGGCCAATTAGGCCCTTGGTTGAAAGAGCTCCTCATTTCAACCAGTTGGATCCCAATAGGAAAAAGTGGAGGAGGTGTGGAGGAAACTCATCAAGTGATCCCACAGTTTGCTTTTGTTCTGTCTTCACCTGCTTTGTAAGGATAGGAAGTCACCCAAAATAAATGGCCTGAGGGAGGGAGGATGAGCAGTCATTGTAAGATAGGGGAGAAATGTGGTGTGCGGGATCACATCTCCCCTGCCACGCTCTTCTCTGAATATAACAAAAGGTAGAGCAGACTGTCCACCTATTACTGTTCTCCAGTTCCTGCCTTACACCTGTGCATCACCTGGGAAACGTTTAACTTTTAAAGGGCGTGACTTAAGAAGAGGGTCCAAACAAATAGAAAGTTAGATGTGATCGTGTTTTCTTGATTCGGCCGGATCTTTGTCACTGCTGAAACTGACGGTATTCTCTTAAGAAAGTCAGAGGACCCCAGCTGTCACCAGCGCACATGGTACCCCCTCCTAGCGAGCGGTGACAGCAGCTGCCTTCCCCTCTTTGCCGCCAGGGGGGTCTGACATCTTTGCTGAGCAATGCCGGGGTCCGGGCTCCCTCAAGTCCAGCAGCTGATCGGAGGTGACAGCCCCTCACACGTCGGCGTTCAGATCAACCCTGCATCGCTGGAGAGAGAAAGAGACGAGTTGTACCGCGAGCCTCTCTGCTGCAAACTCTCAATGCGCCGCGACTGGAGTTACCCCAAGGCCTCCGAGGCCCCACGTCCCCGACAGGAAGGCGCACCCTGCCAGGAGCTTGCAGCGCGCCACGGCAAGGTCCTGGAATGAATGTCTGGGGAGAAAACCGCGGGAAACGGGGGCAGAGGGGACGGGGAGAGCGAGGAAACGGTGTCAACTCTCGTTAGGGCAAAGTACCGAGCTGGACTCTGCTGGCCATGATACAGCGCCGGTGTCTCTGTCGGCAGCTCTGCTTTCTGTCAGCGCACACAATCCCAGGCCTGTCTGCGGCCCTGACAATGTCCACTCACATACATCGCCAGGTGCCTTGCTTTGCTTGCAGAGCGCTACAAACGCCCCTCTTTTGTTTGAAGTCTGCCCTTTTGCCGTTTGTGAACCTGATGTCTATTTAAATCCGCGCATGAATGCTGTATCTCTTTCCCTGTCGAGGGACTGCTGACAGCCTAAATATCGCAGGCTCTTGTCTCATTTACCAAGTGCTGACACCGATCTGCAGTCTCCTGTGCTCCCCCTATGGCATCTCCTTAATCAGCCACCATCTTAGTCCTTGAACCCCAGTGAGCGGGACCCTGCTGGTGGCTTCCCTTACATGGGCCACATGGGTTCCTTTTCGGCAACTGCACGGCCAACGCTTGGAAGCTGAAGTGTACTTAATGGGGTTTTTATTGTAATTGCAATTGCATTTATATAGCACTTACTACCCCTGGAGATTTGTCGATGCACTTTTTCGGTTAGTAGCACGCTACTCCAGAACTCAAAAAGGATTAGTGGTGTATTAGTATAGTGAAATTGTGTGCCCGTCTGCTTAACTAAGCAATGATCTGTTAAAGAGAGCGATCATCTTTGTAAACCCCTTCGCAGTGGGGGTAATTCCCCTGCTGTGCTGGGGGTTGGGGGGGGGGGGGGGGCGCACCCAGCGCCCCAGTGCTCATGACGAGCTCAGCTCGTCATGAGCCACGGTTCTCGTGTGCTCATGAAGAGCTGAGCTCGTCATGGCCACACCCGTTTTCGTGGAACGTTCAGCACAGCAGGGGAATTATCCCCGCGTGTGAGCATTCCACGGCTCATGACGAGCTCAGCTCGTCATGAACACACGAGCACAGTGCCTCATGACGAGCTGAGCTCGTCATGAGCACGGAAGGAGTTCAGTGCACTCAACTGTACAGATACAGGTAATTCACAAACTGATAAAATTAAAAAGTGTGTTAACCTATTTAGGTTGCTATGTGCCCTTCTTAATATAAGCATATATATGTTACCCAGTGGCGGTTGCCACTGGGTATTTATAGTTAGGCTCGTGTTTCCATATGAAATTACTTTTTTTGTGTTGCTAATAACTTTGGCACTGTTAAGTGAATCTCTACAAAACATTAAAAAAAAGTGCTACTTTTGGACTATTTTGCACATGGAAAGTTTCGGGTGGGATCCTTCAAGCGGGGGCAGAGAAAATGGGAGGTCCCAAAACGCATTTCCACCATGAATTTTTCCATAGGAACTTTAGATACAGCTACAGTTACAGTTCAATCTACTGAATGGATTTATGCCAAATTTGGCCGAAAGCTAGATCTTTGTCCAGAAAGAGTGCTTTCTGTGATATGCTGTCAATCTGTACAGGATTTTTTAGCACTTAATGCTCAAAAACTTTGTATATTGCAAGCTGTGGCGGCTCCGCGGACCGAAGAGACCTGAAGCTGAGATCTGATTTACTGTCACCACATCAACAGCTATGTGGCGGCAGCAAAAAGATAAAAAATGACATAAGGGGGCAGAGTATGACTATCTTGGACCCCTAGGGCTGGTGGTGGGCCTGGGTTTATTAAAATAAATTTTGCCACAAATTCGTGGAGGATCTGCAAATCCTCAGCAATTTTTTTTAAGAAGGGCAAACTCCTGTGCTTCTTTTTAAACCCCTCCACACTCTGGTGTACACCAGGACCCAGGTGGGGCGATGGCAGGTTTTATTATGGGAATGGGGCATGTGGCCCCCACCCCAAGACTCTGATAGTCCCCTGGGACCCCATTCATCTAGGGTATAAGTAAAAAATAATGGGAGGGGAGTGTGCACCCACCATCATCCAGAGTCGACCCGGGACCAAAATGTATAATAAAAGGGGAGGGGGAACTGCGTGGTCCCCCTACCTGAGCCAAAAAAGGCCCCTGGGACCCCATCCCTGGGACCCCATCGCCCGGGTCAAGGTAGTAAAATAATGGAGGGGGCGCACAGACCCTACGCACCCGGAGACTAATTTGGACCCGGGATCCCATCCCCATGGGTCGAAATGTATTTTAAAAGAGGAGGAGCTGCACCAACACTATAACAACAGAAAGTAGCAGTGGGTCAATTAATTAGTTGGCTCAAGTATGTGTATGGAATCTGGAGGTAGAACTAAACTACATCAATAATAAGCATCTTTCCTGTGTGGAAAAATACCCATCAGTTGTCGATCCTGGACGCCCTGTTCATCATTTGGGCTTCCTTCACACCGGGAAGGTAGGTTTCAAGCCAATGCTAATGATGCAAATGGAAACCTTGTGTTGTTCTCATATGTCAAGGTGTGGATAGACAACTCTAGAGCAGTGCATGTGTAAAAGTGAAAGGGTGTGAACTGTGATGTGAACAGATAAAATTGGGTAAATAGAAAGGACAAACGACTTTAATACACACCTTTCTACTCCCAATATGATAAAAAAGCGTTCGATACTAGTGGTTTTCCCAAATAGCCACTAATCCTTATATACGGTCAACATGTTTCTGCAGACTGAATTTTGGAGCCTCAAAGGTATCCTGCTGCTTTCTTCAGGACCATAATCGCGACTGCTCATTAAAAGTGAAAAAAATGAGAAAACTATCACCTGGGTATTTTAGTAGTTCATCGTTCTCCTACAAAAGTTGTAGGAGAGAAACGCTCCACCCCACCTGGCCACAGCTCAGGTAAATGGAGCCCCGCACGTCCGGTCGGTACTCCAGACGTCCTTCTGGGCTGTCTCGGGGATGTGCACCAACACCCCTCTCAAAGCCTTAAAAAGGCCCAGGGACCCCATCTTTCTGGGCTGCACTAAATAAAAGAAGGGAGGGGAGTGTGCAGCCCCCCCTCCCAGAGCCTAATTATGCCCTGGGGACCCTTTGCAAATGCTCCTGCCGACTGGCAGCAAACTTCAGATATTGCTCCCACCCGGTGAGAGCATTCAGAAACAGCGACTCCCTCTGGCTGGTATCTATGTCTGCTCTTGCAGCATGCAAGGAGCTGGATGGGGAGGCAGGGGCCCTGGGGCTCCCCCCACAGTCACCAAAGTGTGGCTTGTGGATGCCTCGGGTGAAAGCAAGTACTCTCAAACTACAAAGCTCAGAGTAATATTATTGGGCTGGCTGGCCAGTCAATGTTTGCGCCTGGTAATTAACCAGTGCCGTGAACTTTGGCCCATTAGTAATTGCAACCAATGCGTAAACAGATGCTTGCGCACAGGAATTTAATTACAGAGGAATTCATAATCAAGAACTAAGTCTACTACCTCTACAAGGATCCCTTGAGAGGCTGCATGAAAGTGGAACTTGCGAATCCACTGAAGGCAGTCGACACTTCAAAATCAATAGCAGGTACTCGACAGCAAACTTACATGAGGAACACTCTCCATAAACCAGAGACATGAAAATATTAACTGCAGAGGCAGAATAACCCCAAGTGAACCTTTTGGTAAGATTAGAGAAGCTTTTGTGATGAGAGGGGTGCTTCATGAGCATGGCAGTCTTGGCTGGAGCGTCTTGAAAACAGCAATAGTGAACAATCCAATATCACATCGACGGGCAACAGTAATTAAACAAACACTGTCAGCTGTAGTGACTCGGACTTGGGCACAGAAGCATGGTTGGAAAAATCCATCAGACTTAAGAAGGTCCATCCATGTGCTGGACTGTACAGCAGTCCGACCATGAACCATATCAGAAAAGCGAAAGAACGAGGTCAACGGCAGTTAAGACGACATGTTTGAAGCAGAAAATATTCTCCACCCACACCTCTCTGACTTCCTCCATTCGGTAGAATGGCATAAGAAGAGCTCAGCTTGCTTAGGGTGGATGTCCCCTGACCAGACACAGAAGGCAAAGTATTCATGACTCCTGATGCTGAGGCAAAGTTGCATGCAAGTGCTTCAAAGACCCGAAGAAGGGGTTAGACTGAGTTTGGTGCTCCTTCCAGCACAATTTCCAGGAGGTGGCAGTCTCAATCACTCAGATCCCAGTCTAGGCTGCGGGGGTGAAGAAATTAGGAGAACTGGTAACCCAGAAATACAGAGTGAGCGATGGCAGCAGTTTCCTTGCTAGGAAAAGGAAACAATATGCTTTCACCTAGGCGCCAAAAAAGGGTTTCTTCTGTAAACCAACCTAACACTTTGGTTTCTGGTGGTAACAGAAACGGGTATAGTGGTACAGATTCCACCGAGGGCTACTTGCACAAAGTCTGCAGGATAGGGGTTCATTTCATTAGTGGCAAGACTGACAAAGGTGCGACACTTTCTTCTTATCGAGAGCAAGGTGGACAGAGGAAGAAGATGTAGTGAGACTGTGGAAATGCTGGAAACTTTGCAGATGAGGCATTGAGAAAGTAAAATCAGACACATATATGCTGTAATGCTTGTTCATAGTCTATGAGAATGCAAATTCCCATGTGTGCCTTTACTTGTGCTGATGATGTGTCTAATTATTTGTGACTTTGTTTTTGTATCTGCTTAAAGCCCTAGCATTACTGCACACATACCCACGGTTTAAGTGAGTTTCCATTTCAGTAGTTCTGTACGTTTAAAACGTTACGTTGTCACTGAACTCCCAGGATGGAAGGCGCTTTTGACTAAAGAGCCAGCATTGGTTAAAAGTGACATACGTGGCACAGGGCTAATTACCAGCTATGTATGTTAGAGTGAAAAAGTAAAAGTCAGGAATGAACATCAATTTTTCAGAAGTTCTTGGATGTTTGGTGCTCCTTTTGCTAACAATGCTTATTTATTTTACGTATGAAATTTATTGTAGGAAAAAAGAGTAAAACAAAACCTATGGACTGTTATTTTAAAATGCCTTTCTTCCTTGCTATGTTACTTAAAATATTGGTCTGGTTTGCTATGTTTTAAACTGCAAATATTTATTGTGATAAACTAAAAAGCACTACTGCCTCTCAATTGTTTATATTTGTTAAATTGCAAGTCCTCAACCCATTAAAATTAGTTAGCTTGTAGAATTACAAAAAAATAATAATAGCAGAATTGCAAGGAAAATATGTTTGTCATTTTTGGGGCAGGTGAATTATTTTGCACCCGCTGGGTGGGCGGGGTCGACATAAAGCTTGAAGACCACTCCGGTAGATGAATGATGCTCTTGTCCAGAACTAGTGGTGGAATGGGTGAGCCGGAGATTTGTTACAACACGAATGATCAACATGGATGGAGTCGGTAGCTTCAGTCTCATATCCGTCCATCGAAGAACTATGTATGCCCTTAACTGTTGGGAACTAGATAGTGGTTCATTTCAAGGAAGAATGTATTAAAAGTAGAAAGTTGCAATGTGGATTGTGGTCCTTCAGAGGTGTGGTTCTTCCAATCGCAATCGGTGTTTTGGGTCATTTTGACACTGGCCCCAGCTCTGATGCAAGTCTTTTGCCATAGGAAGAGATTCATGCTGCACATTCACTGGGGTGGGGGGGGCTTTCATTTTGCCTGATTTGCTCTCCCGCCAGCACCGCTTAAGCCCTTTTGGTGAAAATGCTGAGCAGTCATGTCACAGCAGGCAGTCTACATTTCTTTTATTTTCAAGAATCACTCCCTAAAACAGGAATTTGTTCCTGAAAAGAAAGAAGCAATAACACTTAGACACTGGCAATTTTTTTCCAGCACCAGGGTGTTTTTCCCTCTTTGCAATGGCTCAGATTCTAGCAATTAAAACATTGCTTAACTTCATAGAGGACTTTTTCCTTCAACTCGATTTCTGACATTCCTCGGCGTGTTTCTTCTATTCTTTGAGTTTTGCTGTTATGGATTTCTCATTCAAGTACACATTTTGTTGAAAAGTACAGACAATTAAAACACAGGGTTTGGTTTTCGGTTTACGTTTAACATGCGCACTGCCACGCCTCCTGAGCACGGCATTGCTAACGCTGTCTTTCTTTTCCTTTCAGGGGTGTTGGGCAAGTGCCGCTACGTGTATTATGGAAAGCAGTCTGAGGGTAACCGCTTCATCCGTGATGACCAGCTATGACAGGGCTGGCCCGCCGCATGCTTGGAATGGAGAAGTCCTGGGAAAATCAGAAGCATCGATAGGAAAAATCAAGGATTGCAGCTGCGCTCACCTCCTGTCGCTGAAGCCCTCGAGTACTTTTGAGGGACTTTTCCAAACCTGCCAATTTGCTTTTTGCTGCTGAGGAACCCCAGAATGGCCGACAGCATTGTGTCTAAGCACCTCTCTCACCCCACTTCCCAACAATCCTGTGACAGACAGCTATGTTCATATACAGGTCCACACTAAGCCCATGTAAGCCTTCTCTGTGCATGTGTGGTATGTCCGTCCCACTGTGGACCGGTTGTCCCTTTTGGTGCATTGATACTTCTCTGACAAGGGCGTAGTAACCATAGGAAAAGGTGTATTCTGGAATACAGGTTACAGACCGGAACCTTGATATTCCCTCCTCCTCAGCTTATTATTAAGAATTGACTGATTTGCCGCCTCTTTTGAGAATTGAAGATGCAATTTTAAGGAATGCAGGGTTTGTCTCGCCTTTTTGTCCAAGAACAACTTTTAAAAAAACATATTTTTTAAATTTCTTCATAACTGATCTTTCAAATCCAGTATACCAAATAATTTAACGTTGCCCCCCTCTCCTGTTCTTAGATGGATAGACCTAGAGCATAGGGCCATCTTCCTCCATCCAAAGTTTCTTCTTCTAGCCGTGTATGTGGAATGATATCTTCCTGAACTTCATGAGACACTGCAGTTCTCTCCTCTGGTCTTTTTGGTAGTCCTAGTGGGCCAGTAGATGCCAATCCTTAGCGCCATCTTCTGACAAAGCATTTCAGGAAGTATTTCAGATCTGGAGATTCCTTTTTCATGATTTCTCCCCGTATACCTGTGTGCAGCACAAACCACTTGGCAATGCCTCCCATTCCTGACATTGCAGCTTGAGCAGACTGCAGCTCAGGGAACACTAGCATCAAACTTAGCACAACAGTAACGGATAGCTTGTCCTTTGAGGCTGCCAAGCAGTTACATTGATGACCGTGAGGTGGATTATGAACTTGTCCTGGTTTAAAACGTCATTCCACAAGTTTGCAGTTTTCTTGCGTCCTAACTCAGATGAAAGGACATGTACAACTAAAGTATTAGAGATTTGCCCCTAGTCTAAAATGTCCTTCTACTTCTTGACTGAGTTAACCGTGTATGCAAAGGTTGTACTCCCTGATCTTTAAAATGGAAGTGCTTGACACCCAGATATATAAAAGAGCAGAATTGCTTACATGCAAGTTTAGGTTTACAGTTGTCGCAAGCGTTAACCCTTTATCAACATTCCAATCTCACTGTCTAGGCATGTTGGAAGAGCATATCTAGACTTTGATCAAGTCCTTCTGGCCAGGGGTTGATTTTATGAGATAAGCCCTTCCCACTGATTTCCATTGAATGTACTCCAATTTTAGACAACATACCTCCAACCTGAGCCATTATGTGAGCGTGCTATCCTACCTTTTCATATGATCTTCCACAGGGAAGATCACTGACATGACGTCTTCCTCCAAGGATGGCCCCTCCAAGAATGACAGGCACCCATGAAGCCCTCCCTTCTGAGGCTTCTGCTGCCTTAAGTAAGATGCATTTATCTGACCATCTTTGTCAGTATGCTGTCCCAGAGACATCCATCCCACCACTTCTCTGAGGGTATGTTGTATCAAAGGCAGAGGCATCCATCTGACGCCTGGGGGTACACAGTCCTATACGCATCACCCTGACTTCTCTGAAAAATGCTTTCCCACATAGACATCCATCCACCTGACATTATCTGGGAATACGGTGTCACAAATCGAAGGGATACGTCGGATCTCCTTGAAGGGTATGCCATGCCCCGAGTACATGCATTTATCCAACCTCTTTTTCTGAGGCACATGAAAGTAGGGTTTTCGTGCTGCAAGAAGAATGCAAAGTGTACTTGATCTACTGTAAGAAACATTTGTAAAACCTCTTGGGGGTGGTCTTTCATTGTAAATGAAAAGGAAAGGACACATCTCTTATGAAATAAAATTACTTTTTTTATAAATTAATGTTTTCCAACTGCATGTTTCAGAACAGCTTATATATACTTCAAGAGTGGGGAAGTCCAAGAATGCTCTTCTTTAACCCAAGTCTACTGAGAAAATGTGTACTGAATTTGAATGTCTTGCAAATAAAAATGTGATTTCTGTGTATGTTTTTTCTGAGAATAAATATTTTTTGCATCGCCCACTTGTCTGCGAAAATGCCTTTTTGATATTAACAATGATTGTCAAAGCCAATAGGTCTCGCCATTGGCAATGTGTTTTTGCCATTATATACCCCAGTGTAGCTACTGTTCAGCATGGCTAAAAGTTAGTGGGGTGGGGTAGACTGGAGTAGATTGGGGTAGAGTGAAATGGGGTAGATTGGCGTAGAGTGGAGTGGGGTAGACTGGCATAGAGTGAAGTGTGTTTAGAGTGCTGTAGGGTGGAGTGGGGCAGATTGAAGTGGGGGAGGTAGGTAGATTAGCGTGGTACATTGAAGTGGGGTAGATTGGAATGGAGTGGGGTAGACTGGAGTAGATTGAGGTAGATTACAGTGGGGTCGATTGGAGTGGGGTATATAGGAGTAGGGTAGATGGAGGTAGAGTGGAGTGGGATATAATGCTGTGGGTTGGAGTGGAGTTGGGTAGATTGGGGAAGAATGGATTGGGGTAGAGTGGAGTGGAATAGACTGGTTAGATTATAGTAGGGTAGAATGGATTGGAGTGGGGGTAAATTTGGGTAGTTTAGAGCAGGGTTTGTTGGATTGGAATGGGGTAGATTGGAGTGAGGTAGATTGGGATAGGGTGGGGTAAATTGGAGTGGGGTGGGGTTTGTAGACGGGTAGAATGGATGGGAGTGGAGTAGATTGGGTATACTGGAGTGGGGTAGAATGGAGCGGGGTACATTGAATTGAGGTAGATTGGGGTGGAGTAGATTGGAGTGGGTCACAGAGTGGAGTAGGGTAGATTCCGGTACAGTGGAATGGGGTAGATTTGAGTAGAGTGGTGTGGGGTAAATTTGCATCGAGTGGAGCGGAGTTGAGTGGAATAGAATGGAGTGAGGTGGACTGGAGTAGGTTGGGGTAGAATGGAGTGTCAGAGTTTGGTAGATTTGCATGGTAGATTGGATTGGGGTAGATTGGATTTGGGTGGAGTAGGGTAGATTGGATTGTGTTGGAGTTGGGTAGATTAGAGTGGAGTAGATTGGTAGATTGGGACACAGAGTGGGGAAGATAGGGTAGTTTGGAGTTGAGTGGGGTAGATTGGGATAGTGTGGGGTAAATTGGAGTGGGGTGGGGTTTGTAGACTGGGGTAGATTGGATGGGAGTGGAGTATATTGGGTATACTGGAGAGGGGTAGACTGGAGTGGGGTCCATTGAATTGAGGTAGATTGGAGTGCAGTAGATTGGAGTGGGTCACATTAGAGTGGAGTGGGGTAGATTGCGGTAGAGTGGAATGGGGTAGATTGGAGTAGAGTGGTGTGGGGTAAATTTGCATTGAGTGAAGCAGAGTAGAGTGGAATAGAATGGAGTGAGGTGGACTGGAGTAGGTGGGGGTAGATTGGAGTGTTAGAGTTGGGTAGATTTGCATGGTAGATTGGATTGGGGTAGATTGGATTTGGGTGGAGTAGGGTAGATTGGATTGTGTTAGAGTTGGAGTTGGGTAGATTAGAGTGGAGTAGATTGGTAGATTGGGACATAGAGTGAGGTAGATAGTAGGGTCGTTTGGAGTTGAGTGGGGTAGATTGGAGTGGAATGGGGAATTTGGGCTAGAATGGAAGGGGGTGTATTGGGTAGAATGGAGTGGGGTAGACTGGCATAGGGTGGGGTGGATTGGGGTAGATTGGAGTTGGGTAGATTAACATAGTAGATTGGAGTGGGGTAGATTGGAGCGGGGTAGACTGAGGTAGAGTGGGGTAGATAGGTGGAGGGTAGGTCAGGATATATTGGGGTAGATTGGAGGGGAGTGGGGTAGATTGGGGAATAGTGGAGTGGGGTACACTGGAGTAGGGTAGATTGGGTAGATTATAGTAGAGTAGAATGGAGTGGGGGTAGATTGGGATAGTTTGGAGTGGTGTTAATTAGATTGGGATGGAGTGGTGTAGATTGGAGTGAAGTAGATTGCAATGGAGTAGATTTGGGTAACTGGAGTGGGGTAGATTGCATTGGGAGAGTGGAGTAGTTTGAATCGGGAAAGATTGAGGTAGAGTAGATTGGGGAGGAGTGTGGTAGATTGGAGTGGGATAGACTGGGTGGATTCTAGTAGGGTACAATGGAATGGAGTGGGGGTAAATTGGGGTAGTTTGGAGTGGGGATTGTTGGAGTGGAATGGGGTAGATTGGAGTGGGGTAGATTGGGATAGGGTGGGGTAAATTGGAGTGGTGTGGGGTTGGCAGATGGGTAGATTGGATGGGAGTGGAGTAGATTGGGTATACTGGAGTGGGGTAGATTAAAGTGGGGTACATTGAATTGAGGTAGATTGGGGTGGAGTAGAATGGAGTGGGTCACATTGGAGTGGATTGGGGTAGATTGCGGTAGAGTGGAATGGGGTAGATTGGAGTAGAGTGGTGTGAGGTAAATTTGCATCGAGTGGAGCGGAGTCGAGTGGGGTAGAATGGAGTGAGGTGGACTGGAGTAGGTTGGGGTAGATTGGAGTGTCAGGGTTGGGTAGGTTTGCATGGTAGATTGGAGTGGGGTATATTGGATTAGGGTGGAGTGGGGTAGATAGGATTGTGTTGGAGTTGGGTAGATTAGAGTGGAGTAGGTTAGTAGATTGGGACACAGAGTGGGGTAGATAGTAGGGTAGTTTGGAGTTGAGTGGGGTAGATTGAAGTGGAATGTGGAATTTGGGATAGAATGAAATCGGGTGGATTGGATAGAATTGAGTGGGGTAGATTGGCATAGGGTGGGGTGGATTGGGTAGATTGGAGTTGGGTAGATTAGCATAGTAGATTGGAGTGGGGTAGATTGAGGTAGAAAGGGGTAGATAGGTGGAGGTTAAATTGGGATATATTGGGGTAGATTGGAGGGGAGTGGGGTAGATTGGGGAATAGTGGAGTGGGGTTTAGTGGAGTGGGGTACACTGGAGTAGGGTAGATTGAGTAGATTATAGAGTAGAATGGAGTGGGGGTAGATTGGGATAGTTTGGCGTGGTGTTAATTAGATTGGGACGGAGTGGTGTAGATTGGAGTGTGGTAGATAGCAGTGAAGTAGATTTGGGTAACTGGAGAGGGGTAGATTGCAATGGGGGAGTGAAGCAGTTTGAATTGGGAAATATTGAGGTAAAGTAGAGTAGATTAGGGAGGAGTGGGGTAGATTGGAGTGGGGTTTCTTTGAGAGGGGAGTTGGGTAGATCAGCCTGTTAGATTGGAGTGGGGTAGACTTAATTGGGGTAGAGTGGGGTAGAATGCGGTGGAATGGGGTAGATTGGAGTGGAGTAGATTAGGGTAAATTAGAGAGGTGTAGGTAGCAGGGGGTAGATAGGAGTAGGTTAGATCGGAGTGGAGAGGGGTCGTTTGGGGTAAAGTGGAATGGGGTAGTGTAACGACCGGATTTTCGGACCAGATGGAATCAGCCCCTAGGAGCCCCTCTAACCCAGTCGGAACGTAATCACCTCCCTCCTTAGAACGTATTTACAATGGGTATAGATATATGTATGTACATCTCGTACCTAAGGATGGGGAAAATAGCAATAAACATGCATAGGTTTTCTACAAAATCCTATTCATACCAACTAGTCTCACAGCCACTTAGGCCCAGACTAATCTACCCTGGGACAGGTCTGATTATGTACCCTTACACACTGATCTCCCTCAGTGCTCACTTGACACGTAATCCGGCGTGTGTACACACGGGGCTGCAGTCCCAGTGCTCTCTCTTTTATCCGGTCCACAATCCGGCGGACCTACACACCGTGTCCTCCCGGTGCTCGCTCACTTACAACATGGCCCACAATCCGGCGGACCTATACACCGTATCCCCCCGGTGCTCACTCACTTACAACATGATCCACAATCCGGCGGATCTACACACCGTCTATCTCCGGTGCTCTCATTAACGCCGCGTACCAACGACGATCACTTTCCTATGAACACCTGTGGAAGAAATCTCTCATTGTCTACTCGGGATGATACTACAATAATAGGAGTTAGAATGGCTTTCCAAATTGAAATATGTACCTTCTGCTCTTGACATCAAATGTTCCCTCTCTCCCTCATTGTTCAGTCACCTCTTACCTGACCGGGATTCACATCCGTTCATGACTGACTAGAAGACCAGGTTACCCTGATTGAACAAGAATACAAGGCACATGTTGGTTCACTAAGAACTGGGGTATTTTATTACAATAATTATAAACACAATACTATACGATAACATATATTCTGCAAAGAAAAGTGAAAGGTTAGAATGTGCACACTATAAGGGGTGGGGCAGATGTCACCTTATTAACGTGAAGTCGGGGTTCGGCAGTCATCTAGGTTCCCGTCTCGTCTGTGCCTTGGCTCATCTCGGAATCACACCTTAGCAGTCACGAGTACACGTCTGCACCGCTATGCTCGGTCTCCTCTGCTTCCCTCCAAGTCACTGGAACCTTTCTCATTATTAGCTGCTGTCTCTCTCTCTGTCTCTGATCGCTCTGCGCTACTTCTCCTTCTCCTTCAGTCTTTCTCAGAGAATCTCAGTTTCATGATCTTTCTCAGACTTCAAAATGGCGACTGTCTGCCTGGAAATAATTAATGGCATAGATGCTAACGGCTAGCTGCCGCCTACGGACTGACTGACTCACTGCCTAACACTTTCGCTAATATGGAAGCCTGTCCTTTCATGGAAAGTTACGGCCAGCAACCTGCCGCCCACCAAATTCTTGTACCTCCCCGTACCAAGGACACGTTCCCAGCCGGCCGGCCTGAAGTTGTGTCTTCGGAGTGGAGAAAAATACAGTCTTTCGATGAGGACCAGCCTGAGCCGGTTCTCTCCAAGCGAACAACACTTCGAAACTAAAACATTACACTTGGCCTAGAAAGCCTCTCAAGCTGCCGGGCAGAAAGCAAGATGGAGTCTCTCCCGTTTGAGGCCTACAAGGCCCGAAATAAGCATAACTCCATAGAAGGTATACTAACACTCTTGCAAAAGGACGGATCATCACTAATACTAATGAATCTATCCCCTAACTTAAGTTTATAAGCCCTGATCTAAGGAAAAGGGTACGAAAATGCACTACTGCGCCTTATGAATAGGTCCTGTTTATAGTTCTAATCCCTGTACTAGGAGGGTAATAGGCTGGAGTCATCTTCAATCATTCTCCCTCCAAAGAGGGCCGAAAAAGTCGGTCAGAACACTTCACCCTTGACTCCAGTCTATTAACCCTGTTCTATACGGAACTAACATCTGTGGAAGAATAATAGGAAACAAAATTAACTGATCCATTCCTCTTGTCAAATCTACAATATTGGAGTAGAGAAGGAATGCACTGAATAAAGCAGCAAATGGCTATTAAAATACAAATAGAAATCACAATACCCCCTAAAATCTGTCGTAGAGAATGTAAGTCAGGTAACCAATTGAAGAGCCAGTCAAACCAGCCCTGGTCAATATGTTGTCTAACTTCTGCAGTCAAGTCGTGAAGTTTGTCAATATGGGCTTGGATCGATTTGGAGTGGTCTGACAAATTAAAACAGCAAAGACCCTCAAAGTCAGAACAATCGTGTCCATGTTTTAACAAAAGGTAATCAATGGCAGCGCGGTTCTGCAAAATTGCCCTGCGCTCACCCTGGGCATCTAATAACATGTCAGATAAAACAGTAGAAGTTTGGTTAATCGATTTCACCATCCAGCAAGCCATTTTCCCAATGGACTTGGCGTTGTAAACTGCCAACGCCGGGACACCAATAATGGAGATAGCTAAACTAAGATATTCAGATTTGGAATAAAGATGAAGGGAAGAATCACAGTCCTCATGTAACATCATAGAATCACGGACTACACAGGAATAGGTATTGGGATGTGAAGAAAACATTAATAAACTCAGTCTGGTGATGGCACATGGACCTCCGGAAATATTTGCAGGAATATAGGGCCAGGAGGAATTCCTGCAGGAAAATAACCAACCAGAGGGTAACAGCATTGTACGGTAATGGCTAGGAGCAACTAATATACGTTTGCAAGTCATGTTCTTTTTAACAGAAACACATGAATTCGGGAGTCTTCGTAAGCATAGCAAACGTTAATGAGCCGAAAAAGAAGTGGCAGCTTTCAACTTCAATTTTACACATTCAGTAATTGCTTTAGGATCACAGGTCAAGATAAAGCATAAATCACCCTGCGTGATATTGTAGGTCGTAATCTGGGAATGAAATGGGGGAATTGACTCTAAGAGAATAGTACATAAAGGACAAAATTCATGGGCAGCGAAATCGCCCAGAATAATATTGGGTCGGGCACTTGATATATTGAAAATGTGTCTTAAAGTGTCCGTGGAGGCAGGGACGGCAACCAGGCAGGTTGCTAAAATGTCAGTTACAGAACGCATGGGGGTCAAACAAAAATGCGGGGAGTTAGTAACCCGCTTAGCCAGGGTCGTCCAAAAGTTTGATGAGGAATCCCACGCAGCGAAGGAACGCGGAACTCGGGTTCTCCAATCAACCGAAGTCTGTGGGTTCTCTCCTCTCCCGGCGTAGCAGACCAAAAGGAGTCCAACGCCGACACATCCTGCAGCAGCAGTCCAGAGAATAATCTGAAAGAAAATCAAATACAGGCATTATTCATTCTCGTAAATAACATTTGTCAGCCGGGACAGCTTCCCAGCTATCTTTCCCTGGTCTCATCACCAAAATGGTATTGTCATGACCGGTTGCAATAACTTCAGCCTGCTCAGGGGGATGTTTAGGCGATTGCACCCATATTTTCGCTCCAGGGTTGTCTGTAGAGCCGAAGCCTTTTTGGCCTCGTACAGTTAACAACGTCGGGGCAATGCCTTTCTTAATCTCACCACTGAAAACAGGCATAATTAGCAATTGAGCAATACGGTCAGTTTTTTAAATCGATAAATCAACCTCACTGCTATTCAGCAGGAGAACCTTAATCTCTCCCTGATAATCACTGTCAATCACTCCTCTGAGTACTTGAACACCTTTTAAGGCAAGGCCCGATCTAGGGGCAATCAGTCCAAAACTTCCAGCTGGTATACAGACACCAACGCCTGTTTCAACAATTATTCGGTCCTTGCTTTTGAGAATAGTATCATTCATGGCATGCAGGTCCAAGCCTGCAGAACCTGGGGTCGCTCTGCATGGAACCAAAGCTCCGGGGGTAATTTCCCAATACATTACAGTATTACCGATGGTGTTGGGCTTTGCATCAACATTTGGAGGAAACAAACGCATTAAAGGAGATTCAGCATGCAACAAGGGACGATTATTCAGAATCAGCAATGCCTGGAGTAAAAAGTCTCTCCAGTTTTTGTAATGTTCATCAGTTAACTTTCGCAGTTGTTCCTTTAGCAAACCATTCATTCATTCAATCAGGCCTGATGCCTGTGGATAATAAGGAATGTGAAACACCCATTCAATGTTATTCTCCACACAAAATTCCTGCACCAATCTTCCACGGAAATGGGATGCGTTGTCAGATTGAATTTGAAATGGAACACCGTAATATAATATTATTAATTCCAATGTTTTAATGGTATTGATTTGGGTAGCTTGTTTGCAAGGGAAGGCCACTAAAAGGCCACTATAGGTATCAACAGCTGTACAAACATATTGACAATTTTTGCTCATAGGGAGCGGGCCAATATAATCAATTTGCCAAATCTGAGCGGGCAATCTTCCTCGATGTAAATGGCCTTTAACAATATGTGGCACTTTCCTCTTTCTAGAATGTTGACAGATGGGACAATGCAGAATGATATCTTTAATGTAATTTAAAGGAATATAAATTCCTCGATCGGCAGCCCACCTGCTAGTGGCTCTCTCTCCAAAATGTCCTGCTTTCTGGTGGGCCCATTTCGCCAATCCCGCCAAATCAGAATCTTGCATGTCCACCACTGCCTAAGCAATTTTAGATTTTTCATCTGCAATGTTATGAAAGAATTTGTCAAGGGAGTCTATCGGGGTATGAGCATCCACATGAAAGATTGTCACAGTACTCTGTGGGAGCATTTCCCAAATTTCTTGCCATAGTTCTTGTCCCCACAATTCTTTTGAATGCAATTCCCAATTATGAGAATGCCATGTTGGCAACCATACCGCCAAGCCATTAGCTGTGGACCAGGAATCAGTGAAAATATGACATGTGCCAGGTAGTTCCTGTTTCAAAACTTGGTAAACTGCATATAATTCAGCATATTGACTACTCTTTCCTTCACCAGTTGTACTCAGTAATTTCTGCGTGATCGGATTATAGGACACAGCCTTCCAATGCCGTTTCTCACCAATGAACCTCGCTGAACCATCCGTAAACCACACATGTTTTCTGTCCTCCACGGACAAATCATCAAATGGCTTACCCCACTTGACAGGAGATTCCTGCACTACAGGTACGGAGCAATCACTTCCAGTCTCATTCGATGGCGCCTGCGCCACTTGCTCATGTAATGCTGCCACACCTTTCGGACCCACACGTGCCCTGTCCTGAATGTACCATTTCCATTTAATCACGCTCGCCTCTTGAGCATGTCCAATTCGATGAGTCTTCGGCGAACTCAAAACCCACTGCATGATAGGAATTTCAGGTCTCAAAATTACAGCATGACCTAAGGTCAATTGCTCGGTATCCACCAGAGCCCAATAACATGCAAGCAACTGCTTCTCAAAAGGTGTATAACGCTCACCAGCCTCAGGTAACTTTTTAGTCCAAAAACCTAATGGCACTTTTTGTCTGCCCTGCTTTTGCCACAAACTCCAATTGGCATACAGACCTTGTACAGACACATTCAAATCCACATCACCCTCGCCCACAGGCCACAGATCCAAGGCGTACTGAATCGCTTCTTTTGCCAAAGTAAAAGCATTCTGTTGTGGTTCACCCCATTCAAACACATTCTTTTTGCGAGTGACTCGATATAAGGGAGCCAATATCTGACTCAAATGGGGAATATGTTGACGCCAAAAACCAAACAAGCCAATGAAACTCTGAGCTTCTTTCCTATTCCTCTGAACTGCAAAGTCTAAAATTGTCCGTTTCACCTGCGGGATCACCTCTCTGTGACCTTCATGCCAATTAATGCCTAAAAACTTGACATTCTGGGACGGACCTTGTAACTTATCAGGATTAATTTCCCAACCTTTTTCACGTAAACAGTCAAGCATCTGATCTAAATGGGTCTGGACCTGATCTTGTGTCTCACCTTGAATTAAAATGTCGTCAATATAATGACACACTTGAATTTGCGGATGTACAGTTACTTCGGACAAATGCTCCGCCACCAGCCGGTGACAGATCGTAGGACTATGTACATAACCTTGAGGAAGACTTCTAAACGTCATTTGACGTCCATTCCAGGTAAAACTGAATTGTTCCTGACATTCGGGGGCAATCAGAATCGAAAAGAAAGCATTAGCAATATCAATAGACGCATACCATGTACCTGGATGCTTCTGAATTCTTTGAATTAAAGTAACAATGTCTGGTACTGCAACAGTCAAACGGGGTGTATGTTTGTTCAGTTCTCGATAATCAACGGTCATGCGCCAAGAATTATCACTCTTGCGCACGGGCCAAACGGGATTATTCCAAGCAGAAGTAACCGGAGTTATAACTCCTGCGTCAACCAAATCCTGTATTGTGGCACTAATTTCTTCATGACCACCTGGAATGCGATATTGTTTCTGAGAAACCACTTTTGTAGCCTGGGGAATTTTTAGGAGGGGCATTCGTAAACGGCCAACCCGTACGGGTCTGGACGATATGTAGTGCTTAGTTCTAAATTGATAACAACCATCATCCAAATGCAAAGTCATTCCTTTCAAAATATCAATTCCAATTATATACTCTAAAAGCGGTACAACTAACACAGAATATTCTTTACGGGGAATTCTACCTATTTTCATCTCAAGTGTAGTCTGCACTGCGGGGGTCTCTTTTCCACCTAAACCAGTAATTGTGAAAAATTGTCCTTTAAATTTCTTTGATTTACCATGAATTAAAGTGGCCTCCGCTCCTGTATTTACCAATGCTCGGGCCCTTTGGATATTACGATGTTTCCAAAAAATTTCAATATCTACATAGGGTCTGTTGTCTCTGTGAGCCCACCTGCGTACTGGAGCTTGACCTATTTCCTAGTCGTTTTTACTGCGTTCCGTCAACCAAGACAAATCAGGATAAATGCTCTCAGGTTTCTTGGGAATCAGAATGTCCTGTTCATATCCATCTCTATTACGAAATGGATTTTTGTCATTTTCAAAGTACTGTGAATTACGATCAGAAAGCCTGTGACGATCCTCCCTTCTCCTCAACTCAGGGTAATAATCCCTTTCATCTCTATGTCTGTTGGAAACACGATCATCTCTCCCCTTTCTTTGTCCCCCTCTCACACTCTTACGTGTTCACGACGAGGGGACACATCACGTTCATAGCGCCGGTCATCACGGCGATCAGAATCCACACGACGCCTCTCATCACCACTGTCTTCAGATTAACCACGGTCACAATCATTCTTTCGCACACGACGGGCACCCTCCTTCTGATTTAAACCACGCTTACGAAAAATGTCCCATAAGCGATTATTAGGCTCACCGTCAATGTCCTCCCTTTTCACACCATCAGCCAACAGTGCAAGAAACATATCACGTCTAGAGAATTTATAGTCACCAGGAGCACGAGCATCGGGTCTGGACTGTCTCTTAGGTTTAAACCATTCACCCAACTCACCAAGTTGACGAACAGATTCAAGCACCATAGACAAAGGATTACCAGTCTGATTGATTAACAAAGTCATCATAACCTGCTTATAAGCAACAGGGGAAGAACGGATAATGCGATTGCGCACAGAAGATGTTAATAGACCATCCAACAACCTGTCAGAAGTACTGAGAAAAATCGCAGTCTTCATCACTTCCTCTTTCAAACGTTGCGACGCATCGCGCAAATTGTACCACGGCTTGTCATTCACAGGCCAATCAGATTCAGTGGGGTATTTATGGTTACAGCCATCATTCGCAAGCTGGAGTAGACTAATTTGGCCGGCACCATTATAATTCTGAAAATGATCCTGTACAGTGGAATCGGAACTCAAAGAACAAAATCGTAAACAATCACCTGCATCCAACATGATACCTGCAGCACCTAATTCATAAAGGTGCACCAAGTAGTGTGGCTCACTGGTTAGAGGCGGCAGACCCGAGAGCAGAGGACGGCCCGGGACCAGGGTTCGATTCCCGGCGCGGCAGGTTTCTGGACCAGGGTCAGCGGACTCGATAATTCTCTCGCCTCGGTGCCCACTCTGATCAGCGATCACACTCGGCAACTCTGGGCATTAGCTTGCCTCATCTTCACTAACGGCCCCACCAGACCGCCGGGGATGCCTGGTCTCACCCTGGAGATACCCATTAAGGGACCATCTCTCAGGGAAGCCAGGAAGGGTTTCGCAGCGGTCGAAGCGCCTTGGGATCCTACGGGTAAGTAGTGCGCTATATAAATGCCAATACAATACATCCACGTAAGCAAAGCCTCACCAGGCCGTTGTCGAAATCGTTGTAAAATGTCACTAACCTCCTGTTGAGTAAAATCTTCAATACTATCCAAATGGATACCATTCGGCATACCAGGAGCCTGTTGCAGTTTGCGTAGAAAAACCGGGTGAGCAGAAACCTCCGGAAGAGCCTCCGAAGAAGCCCGATCCATAGATTTAGAGGAACAATCAGGACGAGATACGTCATCAGAACGGGAAGAGCGACCACGGTCGCTAGAAACATCGTCTTTGTCACAAGAAGCAGATTTACAATCACGTCCAGGGCGAGAGTCTCGCGCCTGTCACCCTCCTCAGCCGAGGAGCCAGAATCATTCGAATCCCAGATATTACCATCCCACTCATCGGGGTTCCAATCCAGTCCGGCTTTCGCCACGACCAGACGCACTTTCCGTGT
The DNA here is from genome assembly GCF_964263255.1 of Lissotriton vulgaris. Taxonomy (NCBI): domain Eukaryota; kingdom Metazoa; phylum Chordata; class Amphibia; order Caudata; family Salamandridae; genus Lissotriton; species Lissotriton vulgaris. The sequence goes on from NC_141693.1 coordinate 662,328,649, forward strand.
AGAAACACGACCACGACGGTGTTTGTATTTGTATTTCGCAATGCGTACTGCAGCCCTTTCTGCTATAGTCTGAAAGTCTCAAGTTTGTCGGCAAGCAATTTATTCTGACATCGCAAAAGAGTATGCGCATTCTGCACTTCAACAAACTTTTCTTCCATATCTACAAACCGCTTCTGCAATTTAACAAACTTTTCATGAAGCATTCTGTATGCAGTTAGCACAATCCAACCTCTGCGTCCTAAAATAGGAAGCTCATCACCCTTCACTACTGGAGCTTTTTGTAAGCAAGAAACCACATCAGCAGGCTCCGCCTGCTCCAAACAAGAAGTCCAATTCTCACTCAAACCAGTAGAATCGGCCCACTCACGGGCCAAGGCCTCGTAAGGCGTTGATTCCCAGCCGGGAATTTCAACAGGCAATTTGAAAGTAGATTTCGATTTCCGCGAAAACATTTTGATACACACAAAAAATATATACACAATTATCAACAAAGAAAATACGTACGAGCCGAGCGCAAACCAACAAGATCAAAACAATACAGCGCACACAGGCTTCGTAAACAGTTCGTGACGCCAGATGTACAACCGGATTTTCGGACCAGATGGAATCAGCTCCTAGGAGCCCCTCTAACCCAGTCGGAACGTAATCACCTCCCTCTTTAGAACGTATTTACAATGGGTATAGATATATGTATGTACATCTCGTACCTAAGGATGGGGAAACTAGGAATAAACATGCATAGGTTTTCTACAATATCCTATTCATACCAACTAGTCTCACGGCCACTTAGGCCCAGACTAATCTACCCTGGGGCAGGTCTGATTATGTACCCTTACACACTGATCTCCCTCAGTGCTCACTCGACACGCAATCCGGCGTGTCTACACACGGGGCTGCAGTCCCAGTGCTCTCTCTTTTATCCGGTCCACAATCCGGCGGACCTACACACCGTGTCCTCCCGGTGCTCACTCACTTACAACATGGCCCACAATCCGGCGGACCCATACACCGTATCCCCCCGGTGCTCACTCACTTACAACATGATCCACAATCCGGCGGATCTACACACCGTCTATCTCCGGTGCCCTCATTAACGCCGCGTACCAACGACGATCACTTTCCTATGAACACCTGTGGAAGAAATCTCTCATTGTCTACTCGGGATGATACTACAATAATGGGAGTTAGAACGGCTTTCCAAATTGAAATATGTACCTTCTGCTCTTGACATCAAATGTTCCCTCTCTCCCTCATTGTTCAGTCACCTCTTACCTGACCGGGATTCACATCCGTTCATGCAAACAATGTCTGACTAGAAGACCAGGTTACCCTGATTGAACAAGAATACAAGGCACATGTCGGTTCACTAAGAACTGGGGTATTTTCTTACAATAATTATAAACACAATACTATACGATAACATATATTCTGCAAAGAAAAGTGAAAGGTTAGAATGTGCACACTATAAGGGGTGGGGCGGATGTCACCTTATTAACGTGAAGTCGGGGTTCGGCAGTCATCTAGGTTCCCGTCTCGTCTGTGCCTTGGCTCGTCTCAGAATCACACCTTAGCAGTCACGAGTACACGTCTGCACCGCTATGCTCGGTCTCCTCTGCTTCCCTCCAAGTCACTGGAACCTTTCTCATTACTAGCTGCTGTCTCTCTCTCTGTCTCTGATCGCTCTGCGCTACTTCTCCTTCTCCTTCAGTCTTTCTCAGAGAATCTCAGTTTCATGATCTTTCTCAGACTTCAAAATGGCGACTGTCTGCCTGGAAATAATTAATGGCATAGATGCTAACGGCTAGCTGCCGCCTACGGACTGACTGACTCACTGCCTAACACTTTCGCTAATATGGAAGCCTGTCCTTTCATGGAAAGTTACGGCCAGTAACCTGCCGCCCACCAAATTCTTGTACCTCCCCGTACCAAGGACACGTTCCCAGCCGGCCGGCCTGAAGTTGTGTCTTTGGAGTGGAGAAAAATACAGTCTTTCGATAAGGGCCAGCCTGAGCCGGTTCTCTCCAAGCGAACAACACTTCGAAACTAAAACATTACACTTGGCCTAGAAAGCCTCTCAAGCTGCCGGGCAGAAAGCAAGATGGAGTCTCTCCCGTTTGAGGCCTACAAGGCCCGAAATAAGCATAACTCCATAGAAGGTATACTAACACTCTTGCAAAAGGACGGATCATCACTAATACTAATGAATCTATCCCCTAACTTAAGTTTATAAGCCCTGATCTAAGGAAAAGGGTACGAAAATGCACTACTGTGCCTTATGAATAGGTCCTGTTTAAAGTTCTAATCCCTTTACTAGGAGGGTAATAGGCTGGAGTCATCTTCAATCATTCTCCCTCCAAATAGGGCCGAAAAAGTCGGTCAGAACAGGTAGATTGGTGTGGAGTGGGGTAGAATAGAGTAATTTGGATTGGGGTAGATTGGAGTGGGGTAGATTGGCGTGGGGAGTTGGGTAGATTAGCATGGTAGATTGCAGTGGGGTAGATTGTAGTGGAGTAGATTTGGGTAGATTACAGTGGGGTAGATTGGTGTAGAGTGGTGTAGGATATATTGGGGTAGATTGGAGTGGAGTGGGGCAGATTGGGGAAGAGTGGAATGGGGTAGATGGGAGTGGTGTTGGATAGATGAGAGTGGTGTTGGGTAGATTGGAGTCTCGTAAATTGGATGGATTATAGTAGGGTAGAAAGAATAGTGTGGGGGTAGATTGGGGTAGTTGGGAGTGGGTTAGATTGGGGAGTGGAGTAGATTGGGATGGGGGTGGTGTAGATTGGAGTGGGGCAGGGTCGGCTCTAGGGCAGTGCGACTGGTGCCACGTCACTGGTGCCGCACGTTCCAGCAAACAATAAAAATGTCAAGATACCTCCATTGAATAATGTTCTTCCTGGAGAGAGATCGAAGTTTTGTCTAGCTGAGGTTATGACTGATCATAAAATAGCACAGAGGGTTAATAAGCCTGCTGCAATGAACTTGTACCATGCAGATTGGAAAGTGCATATAATGTAAATAGATCAGTGGGCTACTGTTTTTCTAAGAAACATCTTTTTGTTGCTTGCAGTTTATAAGTTAAAATCCCGGTATAGAACAATTAATTATTAACTATCTTCATAGAACTGCATGCACACTGCAACCTATAGATTAGACCACAGATTAATGTTACAAAAAAGGTTTCAGTTGGGTAGAAATCGATTCTTAGTATTAAAGAGAACCCCCAACTATTGTGTTCCATTTTCAATTCTAATTTTGTGCTTCTTCAGACCAGGCCCTCTTAAACTGTACTGTCCACCAGTATGGATGACAAGTCACTCCTACATCTTGTAGCCCTCTGGCTTATGTAACAATTCCTATACACTGATTTACACACGTATGATTGATTGCCTCTGTGTAATGTGGGTGTGATGCAAAATGCTCTCAAACCCCACACTGGTATGAGTGGCGCTATATAACTAATTAAATGCACCTGGAAGACAGTGGTTATGGAGACATAAGGGGCACTGTTATAATTTGGTGGTGAGGGAATCTGTGCTGGAGGTGGTCAGGGATAGAGGTCCACCAACAAACATTGTCAAACCAGGTGCCACCAGCACTAAACCTGGCCCTGGATTGGGGTAGGGTGGAGTGGAGTGGGGTAGATTGAATGGCGTAGATTGGGGTGAAATGTAGTCGATTGGGGTGGAATGGGGTAGAGTGGAGTGGAAAATATTGGGGTAGATTGGAGCAGAGTGAGGTAGATTGGGGAAGAGGAGTGTAGTGGATTGGGTATACTGGAGTGAAGTGGGATAGATTGGAGTGGGATAGATTGCAGTGTGGTAGATTGGAGTGGGTTAGTTTGAACTAGAGTAGATTGGTGTGTAGTGGGGTAGATTGGGGTGGAAGGGATTAGATTGGAGATGAGTAGATTGTAGTGGGTAATGCGGGATAGAGTGGAGTACGATATATTGAGGTAGATTGGAGTGGGGTAGGATAGATTGGGGAGGAGTGGACTGGAATTGATTGTGTTAGATTGAAGTGGATTGAGGTAGATTGAAGTGGAGCAGGTAGAGTGGAGTGGGGTTGGTTGGAGTGGGATAGGATGGGTGGGTTATGGTAGGGTTGGTTTAATTGGAGTGGGTGAACTAGAGTAGAGTAGATTGGAGTGAAATTGGAGAGAGTGGTGTGGGGTAGATTGGGATGGGGTGGGGTAGAGGGGAGTTGGGTAGATTGAGGAGAGGTAGATTGAAGTGTAGTAAATAGTAGTGAAGTACATTGGAGTGGGGTGGATTGGATGGGCTAGATTGGCGTAGGTTTGTTTGGGGTGGAGTGGGGTAGAGCACATTGGAATGGGATGGCTTGGTGTGGAGTGAGTTAGTTTGGACTGGAGTAGGGTAGATTTGGGTGGCATGAGGTAGATCGGAGTGAAGTAGAGTGAGGTAGAGTGTAATGGAGTGTGTTAGATTGGGGTAGAGTGGAGTGGGGTAGATTGAAGTGAAGTAGGGTGAAGTGGAGTTGGATAGACTGGAGTGGAGTCGATACTGTAGTGCAGAGAGACAGATTGGGGAAGAGTGGAGTGATTTATATTGAGTGGGCTGCATTAGAGTAGGGTTGATTGGAATGGAGTGGGGTAGATTGTGGTAGGGTATAGTGGTGTGGGGTAGATTGCAGTGGGTCAGGTTGGGATAGATTGGAGTGGAGTAGATAGGGGTATATTGGAGCGGGGCAGATGGGGAGGGGCACATTGGGGTGGAGTGGGGAGGGGTAGATTGGAGTGTGGGTGGAGTTTTTTAGATTGGAGTGCAGTGGCGAAGGTTTGAGTGAAAAGTGGGAGATTGGAGTGAAGTGGAGTGGAATAAGGTAGATTTGGGTAAAATAGAGATGTGTGGCAGATTGGAGTGGAGTAGAGTAGATTGTGGTAGATTGGAGTGGAGCTGGATAGATTGCGGTCAGTTAGAGTAGGGTAGATTTTGGTAGATTAGAGTGGGGGAGTTTGGAGTAGAGTGGGGTAGATTAGAGTGGAGAGGAGTTGGATAGATTGCAGTGGAATTTGGAGTTGAGTTGGGTAAATTGGAATGGAGTGGGAAAGTTGGAATGCAGTAGATTGGAGTGGGGTAGATTGGAGTGGAGTGGGTTAGACTTGGGTTCATTCGAATGGGGTGGATTGGGGCAGATTAAAATGGAGTGGGGTAGATGGATGGGTATATTGGAGCAGAGATGGTAGATTTAAGTGGAGTGTGGTAGATTAGGGTGCAGTGGGGTAAATTGGAGTGGGTGAGGGTGATTGGGTTAGATTGAGTGGAGAGGGGTGTAGTAGACTGTAGAGGAGAGGGGTATATTGGAGTTGCATGGTGAAGAGTCAAGTTGAGTGGGGTAGATTAGAGAGGGGCACATTGGATTGTAGTGGAATGGATTGGGATAGGTTGGAGTGGGTTAGATTGTTTTAGAGTGGGGTAGATTGGCGTAGGGTAGATCGGAGTGGAATAGGTTGGAGTTGAGTGGGGTAGATTGGGTGGAGTGAAATACGATAGATTGAAGTGGAGTAGATTGAGGTAGGTTGTAGCAGAGTAGGCTGGGGTAGATTGGGGTGGAGTGGAATAGGTTGGAGTGGAGTGGGGTAGATTAGAGTGGAGTGAAGTCGGGTAGATTGCAGTGGAGTAGATTAAGGTAGACTGTAGCAGACTGGGGTGGGTTATATTGGGAGACAGATGAGTGTAGTGGGATAGATTGTAGTGGAATGGGGTAGATAGGAGTGAGGTAAGTAGTGTGGAGTGGAAGGGCGTAGAGTGGAGTGGAGTGTTGTGTTGTTGAGTGAGTTTCGGATATTGTAGTGGAGTGGAGTGGAGTGGCATGTCGTATAGTAAGTGGCATAGTGTTACGTATGCATTGTGTGGTAGCGCACTGTCATTACAGACAACACATTTTCAATTGAAGTGATCATTACATTTGCACTGAAATATGGCTTTACTACACTCAAACGATAATATGTGCCAATGTCATTACCTGGTATATTGATGAGTTTTGATATAATTCAAATATTTGTTTCCACCACAGTTAAGAATGACAAAAACGTGCTTCATTTGTATTAATTTTGATATATTCTGAAACATCAGCACAGTTTATTTTTTTTGTTCTGCACTAGAAAAAAAACATTCTGCACTCTATCTTCTTACATGGATATTCAGCAGGATTGTCCCATAAATTCTCTCACTTGAAGTCAGAGAAAGAAAAGTAAACACCAAGCTCCCTTGGGAGGATGAACTTGACATTTGACAGCTGTCTTTGAATACACAGCAAATGTGACAAGATAAGAACAAGATTTAAAGGCCTGTTTATAGAAAGCGAATTTTTGGAAGAATACATTAAACAAGATTTGGGCAACGTGAGGGATGAACTCAAGCTAGACAACCTAAAGCAAATAAAACCACCAAATAGAAAGCCAGAAATTGTGATTTACAAACCATTGAGCCAATAGTAAGCAACGGGCGGAATGCATTCCTGGGTCAGCTTTCTGAATATCCCTAAGAAGTCTTTAGCAAACCAAACAGCTCTACTGTCTGGGAGGCTTCGACGTAAAACTGACTGGAAAATTGCACCAGCTCTCAAAGAAAATAAAGCTTTAGAGATGGCATCAATTTAGTCAAGCAGCACGTTAAAATTCAGAGAAGAAATAGCAAAACTGCAATTTTCTATTTACCCTTGCTCATAAACCACAGATGGCCACTGGTCAAGTTAAACCACAAAGGGCCACAAATAAAGTTGGGAGAGTTGTCTACAGCTCAGCACATGTCTGCTTCCTCCAAATAATTATTTCCCTTAGTTATTTCACTTCCTATATGCTGAAAGTTCATTCTGGGACGTGACATCCTCTAGTCTGTAAGGTACCTTATATTCTATCAGCGACCAAGACTGATGTGATGCTACTTTGCATATTGCTTTACACTGCATCCACCCCATTGCTTTGCCATAGAAGAGACAATATATGTACCATTTCTTCAAATTCCGAACAGCAGTGAATTGTACATGAACCTGGAAGCCAAGCACCAAAGGTCTCCCATTCTTGATGGACGGGGCACTATAATTTGTCAGCCTCCTGCTTCTTTTCAGGAGTTTCCAGTGCCAGGCTTTGACACCTCACAATTGGATGACGCTCTTCGCGCCATAAGGGGCATCTCTAGTGATCATTTGCTCTTTACGGCAATCCTCCAGTTGGTCTCTTTGCCACTCATGAGAAGACATACTGCACGTTGTTCTTCTCCCTGCATTCCCAGTGCAGGTAGCTCTAGGAGATGCATTCTACCTGACGTGGAACATCAGCCTCCAATACATATTTCTTCCTATCCCTCTGATTTCTCAAATTCTGAGGATAATATTGGATGTTGTAATTGATCCTAATAGCACTGTACTTGCCTCGGGGGGCGTGGTGGTCAGATCTGCTCTTCCCCTTGGAACATTGGTAGTCTTCAAGATTTCAAAGGCAAAGGACAGATTTTGGTAAAAGCCTCTAAAAACCACCATAGTACTAATCCACTAGCGGGCTATTCCTTTTCAGTGTTTCAGTAATTGGCAACTGACATCGCTCTCAGTCAAAATGATCTAAAAGCATCAACAGCAAAGCTTGGCTCACTGCCAATATAATTTTCAAATCTGAAAGTTGTCCTCATGGCGCTCAAAGAATTTTTACTAAGCCAGAGCAAGGGAATGAATTTCTGGCTCAAGGAAAGCAAAAGAAAGGTAAAACTGTGGGAGGGGGTGGGAACAGAAGTTAAAGGTTCAGAGATGAAGGGTATAAAGGACAAAGCAAGGATAATGGGAGGGATTATAAGGGGAAAGAATGATAAGAGGGGCAGAAACAGGGTAAAATAATTGAAAAACACCGGAATGAAAGGGAATAAAATAAATAACGGGCAATTAACAAAAGTGTAAAGAATTAAAACAAAAAACAAAAAAAAACGAAAAAGTGTATTTATGTTCTCAGTGCTGAACTGGAATAGGCGGGATTCACAGGAACCTGAAACTACCATGCCCAACTAGATGCATCACCACCCAACACGTACTGCTGAGGGTGGGGCTGCTCAGTGTTTCAGCTTCAAATGGTGTATGGGGCAAGAGAGTGGGGCTTTTCAAAAACAAAACTATTCTAGAGAACAAGTCAAAGAAAGGGCACAGTTGAGAATTGTGAAGCAGAGCACTTACAATTGTTATTCTTATTTGTAAGCTGATTCCGGGTTTTATCAACCAATGTGAATAGTAGTTATTGAATATGTGTAGTGCTGTCATTTACAGAAAATGAGGCAGTTCTAATCTGTATCTTCCAGGAGTCTCCAGACAGTCGCTGCAGCAACACATTTGAACTACCCCACTAGTCCTAAAATCTTTGAACTTTGCAGGTTTTTGCTCCACTTCCGGGAGTTGGGGGGTAATGCTAATAATTAGTTACTAACAGTTCCAAATAAGTATCAAGGCATAGAGTCCCAAGAGCTCTGTTTCGTAGCTCAGCTCTTTGACATGATTGGCTCATTTGTAAGTGTTGCCACTATATCTGCACCCATTTCAAATCATCCTAAACTTCCGCATAACTTCACTCTGCCCCTAGCCCAAGGTCCTAACCCACTTATTATGGATGATGACTTTAACTTAGTAGGCACTAATCGGGATAGAGAGGGAAGGCGACAGAATAAAGTTGTGACTCCAGGGCACGGGTTGACCTTTCTATGCATCTTGATCACTGACACAATATCATGGTAAAAAATATTGTTGGCAAAAATATTGTGTCAAAAATATCGTAAACCACCATATCGTGTCCTATACTTATAATGGTAAGCACCAAAATATTGGGAAATAAATATAGTTGAAACTAATATCTTCTAAAAATATACAAAAATATGGATTTTTTAAATATAATTAAAGTTTAAAGAAGCGAATGTTAAATATTTTAATACATATCTGCAATATAATGTAAATTGAATACATTTCACTAATATTTAATGCTATATATAAATATATACTTAAATATATAATGCTTATATAAACACACAAACACATATAAAATTAATAAAAAGAAGTATGTTACATTATATATTTTAATGTATTATGAATATATATAATAAATATGTATTTTACATTATATAATTTTTTTAATAGTTTGAATGTATTACTATTAAAATATATATATATGTATTCATAGCAATACAATTTAAATATTACAAAATGTATACAATGCAAATATTTTAAATTGTGTATATATAATTCATTAGCCTCCTGGGGCTGAACTTTACGAACTATTGAAAAGATTGATATTTCTTTAAATTGATTTCGGTTTCATACATATAGAATGCATTTTGGGTTTAACAATGAACCTTTAAAGAAAAATAGTTTTCACATACAAAATGAAATCAGAGAATGTGTTTACAAAGTCCTGTAAAAATTGATATTTCTTTAAATTTATATTGTTTTATTTATGTAGACTGAAGATGGGGTCTAACAATGAACCTAAAAAAGAAAAAAATGTTTGCACAGACAAAATGAAATGAGATAAAGTGTGTAATGATCGATTTTGCATAAACAACACTCCAATATGGCCATCCCAAAAAATGCATTGAATGTAGTCCATCATTAATGTTTACCGACTTTATTGTTCAAATTGTGACACAAAAAGTATTAAAAAAAAGGTTGAGAAAACATGGGGCCTCATTTATGACTTTTTGCCGTAGGGAAGCGCAGCAGGCCTTCCTGCTGCGCTTCCCTACGGCAAAAGAAAAGGGCAGAAATGCGCCGTATCTATAAGATACGGCGCATTCCTGTCCTTTTCCCCTCCGCCGGCGCACAATGGGCTGCTTGCGCCAGCGCAGGCACCCTTGCACAATGGTGCAAGGGTGCCTGCGTTGCGGGGAAGATTATTTTTGTACAGGAAGGGAAACCTTTCTGTACAAAAATAATCACAAGAGGCTTTTCCTCTTTCTATGTGTGCTGTAGAATGCAGCACACATAGAAAAAGGAAATACGAGGAGAAATAAAGACATTTCTCCCTGTTGCGCCTCCCTTACGCCTCCCCTGGGGAGGCGTAAGCTTTTGGCACTGCTTCAGAGTTGCGATTTCTCGTAAATCTGGGGCAGTGTCAAAAGGCCATGGATGTTGCTGGGAACGCCCCCAGCAACACCCATTGCACGCCCCTTTAACGCAGTACACTGCGTTAAAGGGACTGATATTTATCAGGCAGCAGTACACCACAAAAACTGGCGTACTGCTGCCTGATAAATACCACGCAGGCTTCTGCGCCACGGAACTTCATGAAAAGTGAAGTTCCGATGGCGCAAGGGGCCTCATAAATGAGGCCCATGGTCTGCATCGTAACCAAGGAGCATTGAATGCATCAAAAGTTATTGGCATTTGTGCCTCTGCTTTAATAAAGAAGCAACTGAAAACTTAAACCGGAGTGCTGTGGGGTCCATTCTACTCTGTGTGTGGGACCACTTTTTCGTTTAATAAGAATCAGCGTGCGGCAAAGGGCTGTAACACACAGCACCATCGGCGATCAGACCCGGTAGTGAAGAATAGCAGGAGCCAGGCTGTCTCGGAGTTACGAGTAGCAGCGGGATAAGTTACAGTCCAACAATCATGGCAGAGATTGCGGATCTAGCAGCAAGGTAAAAGGCAGCAGAGACACTGTTCACAAAAGAATCATTAGGAAATGAAAACACAGGCGCAAGGGGCGATATCAGAGCACTGGAGGAAATCTGCAAATGCTCTTTAAGAAATTAAAGAAACTCACACGACCTGAGATCTCTAAATGGTGGGACGCCATAGCCCTGAAGAAATACATTGAAATAGGGAGAATACACTCAGGTCTCCACATCATGATCACACCAAGTTATGAGAACGCACACCCAGAATTAATCAAGGAATGGGTTGAGTGTAACACAGCAAGGTCCATCAAGATGATGACAATCTTGATAAAATATGCTGAATTGGAATGAATCGAACTATCAGACCAAATCAAATCAATCAATGAACAACTAAGCAAGGGAGAAAATAAAGAAAGAATATTACAATATAAAATTGAGATGAACCAAAGAATGATCAAACATGAGAAAGGAGTCAAACAACTCAATGCACACAAATTTCAAAGAGACAAGATCGATTATTTAAGGGGTCAAATATTCACCTTAGCAAAGCGCTTTGACACCTTGCAGAGACAACGCCAAAGTGAGGTAAACCAACTTAGAAAGGAAGTCTCATTTAGCAACCAAGCACATCACTACAAGAGGAATTTCGTTTTTTATGCATGGACAGAAGAACAAATCACCGGCCAAAAAATCAATTCCAACAAAAAGGAAGAGGAAGCAGAGGAAAGGCGGAGAAGGCAGACGAATCAGAATCGGTGGGGCAAGTTACTGCAGTCACAGAAAATAGTACCGGGACAGAGAACGGTAATAAATCTCACTTCAATAGAACTTACTAAAGCAGATGAAAGAATAATTTCCCTGGGCCTTTCCTTTTGCCCAGTTTCAGGTTTTGATTATGCGCAAACAAGAACAGATCTATTTAAATATATCCTAAAACTTAAAGTAAGGAAATTCCTTAATTCAAAACCCGAAACCAGACAATTAAGGCCAACAGAGGAATCAGATGTTGGAAATTTGCAAGTTCAGGATGCACAAGGTCTGGGAACGAATGGAATACAAGTTTCAAGATGCAATCCAGATTTATCTCCCTGAATATCAATGGTGGTATAGAATTATTTTCAGATTTGATGGCTGCAGAGTTGAAAGGAATTCAAATGAAAACATAGGTAAAAACTAGAAGGGCTCAAAAACAAGAGAAACAATTCACAGAGGTGATCAGTAAGTGGAACAATAATGAAAACTGTGTGGTGAGACTATCTGACAAAGGGAGCAATGTAGTCCTCTGGGACAAAAAAATGTATATGCAGGAAGCCTATGCACAACTAAATGAATGATATAGTTATGCTAAAATAACAAGGCTAGAATATGAGAAGGTAGATGATAATTTCCAAAAACAATTGCTAGAGTGGAGGAATGATAGCTTGTTAAGTTGGGATGAATAGAGATTCCTGAGAAAAGAGAAACCCAAAATACCAGTGTTTTATCTCACTCCAAAAATCCATAAAAATAAATCCAAACCGCAAGGGAGAACATTAGTAGCTGCTATAGGTAGCCTGCTAGAGAATACCTCCACATATTTTGACAGCTTCTTACAGCCAATTGTTAGCAATCTCCCATCTTACATTAAGGATACAACAGAGTTCCTTAAATTCATGTTTGATGTAACATGGGAAGATGATATGTACATGATGACATTAGATGTAACCTTGTTATACACAAGCATCCGACACAGAGATGGCTTGAAGGCAACACAGCAATTTTTGTTAGTAAGGGCTATGAAATACTATAGACATAACGTCATGATTCTGGAAATTATGGAATGGTGTTTGCAATAAAATATCTTTTGGTTAAATGATGAACTGTATAAGCAACTACAGGGGACTTCCTTGGGCACCTGCTTCGCTCCCAGCTTTGCTAACTTTCATATGGACTGGTGGGAAGAGCAGGTGCTACATGGACGTGACTTACAGGACTGGACGGAACCCCCGGTGCTGTGGGTCCGTTACATTGACGATGTGTTTGCACTGTGGAAGGGGAGTGAAGTCTCTTCAAAGGCGTTTGTAGAGAGAATACATTGTAACAGCTTGAATTTGAAATTTACTAGGGAAATAAGTAACAAAGAGATACATTTCCTAGATATACAGATTACAGTGCAGGATTCAAAATTGATTAAAAATGTATACAGAAAACCCACAGCAGGCAACAGCATTTTGCACGCCAAAAGCTTCCATCCACACACATTAAAATATAGTATTCCCTATGCTGAATTACTAAGGGCAAGAAGAATTTGCAGCACGGAAGATACTTACAATAAGACACAAAAAAACATGATGTCAAGATTACAACAGAGAGGATACACAAACTCAAAACAAGCACTAGAGGAGGCAAGACAAAAGGTATCAGAGATAAAGAGGGAGGACATACTCTTTTCAGGAGAGGTGCCCTCAATATCCAGAGAAAAAGAGAAAGAAGAAACTAGATTCATAACAACTTACAATGACAAATACATCTTACTCAGAAAGACACTAACAAAACACTGGCAATTAATACAAAATGATCCAATCATAGGGAAGGATTTCTATAGAAACCACAGGTTATGTTCAGGAAGGCAAAATCAATGTGAGATGTACTAGTGAAAAGTGAAGTGGTGACAACAGGGCAAACATGACTTAAACCACAGAAAGGTTTCAAAAAATGTAATAAGTGTGAAGCCTGTGAAAATGGCCAGAACCTAGAGGAATTAATAACACCACTGGGCAAATTCTTGAAAATTAAATTGCATCTGACATGTAAAACAGAGTATGCAGTGTCTACCTTAAAGTGCCCATGCTCTAAATACTATGTGGGTAGTACTATATTGCCGGTCCACAAACGTATTTTGCGGCATGTAAGAGCCATAAAAAACAATGACTCACCAGTTACCCTGTAGCTCGCCATTTCCATAAAACCCATGGGGAAAACCATAAACTACTCAAATACAGTGCCATCTACTGCATGCTTAATGGGAAAAGGAAAGGAGACAGATGGAAAGAGCTCAGGCGATTAGAATCAAGATACATCCTTGAGATAGACAGTAAAGAGCCAATAGGACTGACTATTTATGATGAGCTCTATGTACATCTCTAAGATAAAATCTGCTGAAAGCTCCATGATGATGTGAAGTTTTAAATTAAATTTTTATTTAGTAGGGACACTATTGTTTTCTGTTCGTCTGTCTTGAAAAAAGGGTTTTAATAACACTGTTGGTTGTATGTTTGTCCTCAGGAGGAACAGCAGTAGAGATGCATAAAGGGGAACTGTGATAGGAGTCTTCTACTCTAGTTGAGAGCAGCAACAAAGAGTCACAAGACTAAACAGCAGCATGTAAACACGAGCAGCAGCGTAAACAAGTTTGATAAGGAATTCTCAAAATATTATTAACCATACAGTTATTTAGCAAGCCCATATGGGCAGCTATAATTCATTAGCCCACTGGGCTGAACTTTACTAAGTATTGAAAAAATGTATATTTCTTTAAATTGATTTCATTTTCATACATGTAGAATGATTTTTGGGTCTAACAATGAACCTTTAAAGAAAAATTGTTTGCACATACAAAATGAAATGAGAGAATGTGTTTACAAAGTACTGTAAAAATTGATATTTCTTTAAATTGATAATGTTTTATTTATGTAGAATGAAGCTGGGGTCTAACAATAAACCTAAAAAAGAAAAAAACACTCCAATATGGCCGCCCCGAAAAATGCATGGAATGTAGTCCATCGTTAATGTTTACCGACTTCATTGTTCAAATTGTAACAAAAAAGTATAAAAAAGCTTGAGAAAACATGGTCAACGTCATGACCAAGGTGCATTGAATGCATCGAAACGAGTTGGAGTTTGTACCTGTAATAAAGAAGCAACTGAAAACTTAAACCAGAGTGTTGTGGGATCCATTCTACCCTGTGTGTGGAAACATGGCAATATATATATATATATATATATATATATATATATATATATGTATATATTACCTACTGGCGGTCGCCAGTAGGTATATGTAGTTAGGATTTTTTTGAATAGGGATTTCTGAAAATTCTATGTTGAATAACTTTGGCGTTGATGGACGGAATTGGCTGAAATTTTCAGGAAAATGGCACATTTTGATACTGAGCGTCCCCTGAAAGTTTGGGGGGTTTCTTCAAGCGGGGGCCAAGAAAAAAGGGGGGTCCCAAAACGTGTTTTTAACATTGAGTTTTCCAAAGGGCGGTTGGACTCACTTTTAGCTCGAACGGCTGAATGGATTTCCACAAAACTTGGCAAAATTGTAGGGCCTGGTAGCCCGATGTGCCTTTGCTATGTCTCAAGATATATGCTCCAGTGGTTTTTACGAAAATTAACTTTGAAAAATATATATTGGGCTACATTGGGCTATATATATGTTAGAGCCCAAATGTAGCCCAATGTAGCCCAATGTAGCCCAAAGATGGCCACCAGAGACAAAAAAAATCAAATGTAGCCCAAATATCAGCCAGATGTAGCCCAACTATAGCCCAGTGACAGAATGTCCCAAAGTGTTCTAAAGAGCAACTAGAGCACTAACAGTCTTACTTATGACAAAAGTATGGCACACCTGAAGTCATCTTGATTGGAATAAAGTGTTAACACTTAAAACATTTAATTTGCAAAGGAACAAAATGAGGGGTTCATTTTGCCATAAAAATGCTATATATATATATATATATATATATATATATATATATATATATATATATATATATATATATATATATATATATATATATATATATATATATATTACCTACTGGCGGTCGCCAGTAGGTATATATAGTTAGGATTTTTTTGAATAGGGATTTCTGAAAATTCTATGTTGAATAACTTTGGCGTTGATGGACGGAATTGGCTGACATTTTCAGGAAAATGGCACAATTTGTTTCTGAGCGTCCCCTGAAAGTTTGGGGGGGTTTCGTCAAGCGGGGGCCGAGAAAAAAGGGGGGTCCCAAAACGTGTTTTTAACATTGAGTTTTCCATAGGGCGGTTAGACTCACTTTTAGCTCGAACGGCTGAATGGATTTCTATGAAACTTGGCAAAATTGTAGAGACTGTTTGCCCGATGTGCCTTTGCTAGGTCTCAAGATATGTGCTCCAGTGGATTTTGAGAAATTAACTTTCAAAAAAATACATATATCTGTGACAGCGTCCCGGTTAGCACCCCGGTTCGCGTACCAGACGCGTTACGGAACTTCGCGAGGAGAAGCGGATTGGCTCTCCGGTGACTCTCAACATTCTAAACAGTCGGAAGCGGCCGCCATCTTGTCTCTCGGTAGGATCGAGAGACATGAGGTGGAAATAAACTAAGGGGGAAATGAATGAAAGGGGCAAGGTAGACCCCTCCTGACCCGCTAGGATTGATGTGGGGGCTATTAAAGGGCCCCGCGGGGCAAAAAAATAAAAGATTTTTTTTTTTCGATTGTTCGCGGTGGAAGAGCTACCCGGTACGCGAACCGGGTAGCTCACCGGTAGCGTAACGGGAGTCCGCCATCTTGTGTTTCGGACGAATGTAGTCACAAGATGGAGGATAAACAATGTTGGGAATGGGTATAAGGGGGCATGGGAGACATATCCTGACCCCCTAGGTTTTCTGAGGGTGGCTGAGGAGGCCCATATATGTAAAAAAAAAACGTTTTTTTTTCAAATTTTCGCACGGTTAGCGCCCGGTCCGCGCACCGGGTAGCGTTCCGGAAAGCGTAACAAGGGGAAAACCAAGGGAAATAGTAAAATAATATTTTAGAGTGCTTTGAGGTAGGGTAGCTCTGAATAGAGCTGTTGAGTTGTGTGGGTGATGTAAGTACCAACATGTAGGTACCAATAAAGAGTCTAAAATTCAATGTACACCATCTCCTCTGTAGATATGTTGTATGTTCTAATATGAGGTATTTAAATGTAAATGTGTGGAAAAGCACTTCATGCTTTAAAGCAATTGTATTTTTGAACTGATTGTTCTTTCCTCTTAGTCCTCCTCTTTGTTTTTTTCCCCACACTCTTCTTTAGCATGATAGTTGATAAATTCGTTCCCTCAAAAAATTTATATACATAAAAAAATTATATTAAATACATATAAAATATATTTTTCCTTTAAAAGAAGAATACATTTTACAGCTTTTGATATTTGCTATTAAAAAACATTGAAATTCACTGAAAAAACCATAGGTTATAGACCATATATAGTTAGGAATTAGCATTTACAAACCCTTGAAAATTCACTGAAAAACCATAGGTTATAGACCATATATAGTTAGGAATTAGCATTTACAAAACCTTATTTTATTCACACAAAACCATTGAAATTCGCATATATAGTTAGTTGCACTAACTATATATTGCGCACCCCCAATCCACTGCTGATCATGTCACATATTACATCATTCATGACATGGTCAGTGACATCACTGATGACATCACTGATGACAACATCCAGTGACTGTATGTTCCTGTAAAGTTAAAATATGTCTTACATATTGAAGAATGAGTGGATGTATAAGTGTCTGGATGAAGGATTTAGTAGGTGCATGACTGACTGTATGAGTGAGTGATTAAATGTATCTCACTGAGTGCATGGGTTAGTGACTAAACTGTCTAAATTTGTGCATCATTATGTCTGTTGTTCTGTAAACTGCTGCATGTGTTGATCTGTAGCTATATGAGTAACTATATGGGTTATTGATTGGTTGCCCAAGTATTTGTATGGGAGACTGAGTGTGTGTCTGGGTGGCTGGGAGGTGTATGACTCTGTGCATAGATATGTGAGCAGTTGTTTCACTAGATGTATGGGTTCAAAAGTGCATGTGGAAACAGCTGTATGGGCGGTTGACTGTGTGCATGAGTGTATTGGTGCGTGAATGGATATCTCAGTGCTACATGTCAAAGTAAGTACATATGTAAAACACAGTACATGTGAGAGTTTACATATATAAATAACTGTGCATAAGAGCCAGTGAATGTGTGAGTGGCTGTATGGATCATTGTGAACTTGTATCAGGGATTGTATAAGAGAGTAAATATGTGTTAGCATATGTTTGAATAAGTAAGGTGTGTATAACTGTATAGTTGAGGAAATGGAGGTGTGATTGATTCTTTGCCTGACTGACTAGGTGTGTGAGTAACTCCATGGATGAGTGACAGTCTGTGAGTGTCTGTTTACACTGACTGTATCTAAGGTTATATTAGAGTCTGAAGAGGTTCATCGTATTATCACATGAATGATGTCATCAGTGATGTGATCAGTAATGTCAAATGAGATGTCATCAGTGATGTCATCAGTGATGTCATTTGAGATGTCATCAGTGATGTCATCAGTGATGTCATTTGAGATGTCATCAGTGATGTCATCAGTGATGTCATTTGTGATGTCATGAATGATGTCATCAGTGATGTCACTGACCATGTCATGAATGATGTAATATGAGACATGATCAGCAGTGGATTGCGGGTGCGCGATATATAGTTAGTGCAACTAACTATATATGCGAATTTCAATGGTTTTGTGATTAAAATAAGGTTTTGTAAATGCTAATTCCTAACTATATATGGTCTATAACCTATGGTTTTTTTCAGTGAATATATATATATATATATATATTCACAGAAAAAACCATAGGTTATAGTCCATATATAGTTAGGAATTTGCATTTATAAAACCTTGAAAATTCAATGAAAAAACCATTGGTTATAGAACATATATAGTTAGGAATTTGCATTTACAAAACCTTGAAAATTCAATGAAAAAACCATTGGTTATAGAACATATATAGTTAGGAATTTTCATTTACAAAACCTTATTTTACTCGCATAAAACCATTGAAATTCCATATATAGTTAGATGCGCTAACTATATATCGCGCACCCGCAATCCACTGCTGATGATGTCACATATTACATCATTCATGACATGGTCAGTGACATCACTGATGACATCACTGATGACATCTCAAATGACATCACTGATGACATCACTGATGACAACATCCAGTGACTGTATGTTTCTGTAAAGTTAAAATATGTCTTACATATTGAAGAATGAGTAGATGTATAAATGTCTGAATGAAGGATTTAGTAGGTGCATGACTGATTGTATGAGGGAGTGATTAAATGTGTCTCACTGAGTGCATGGGTTAGTGATTAAAGTGTCTTAATTTGGCAATCATTATTTATGTTCTTCTGTAAAGTGCTGCATGTTTAAATCAGTAGCTATATCAGTAACTATATGGGTTTTTGAATGGTTGCCCCAGTATTTGTATGGGAGACTGAGTATGTGTGTGGGTGGCTGGGAGGTGTATAACTCTGTGCATAGATGTGTGAGCAGTTAATTCCCTAGGTGTATGGGTTCAAAAGTGCATGTAGAAACAGCTGTATGGACAGTTGACTGTGTGCATGAGTATATTGGTGAGTGAATGGATATCTCAGTTCTACATGTCAAAGTAAGTACATATGTAAAACACACTCCATGTGAGAGTTGACATATATAAATAACTGTACATAAGAGCCAGTGAATGTGAGAGTGGCTGTATGAATCATTGTGAACTTGTATCAATGATTGTATAAGAGAGTAAATATGTGTTAGTAGATGTTTGAATAAGTAAGGTGTGTATAACTGTATAGTTGAGGAAATGGAGGTGTGATTGATTCTTTGCATGACTGACTAGGTGTGTGGGTAACTCCATGGATGTGTTACAGTCTGTGAGTGCCTGTTTACACTGAGTGTATCTAAGGTTATATTAGAGTCTGAAGATGTATTATCACATAAATGATATCATCAGTGATGTAATCAGTAATGTAAAATGAGATGTCAGTGATGTCATCAGTGATGTCATTTGAGATGTCATCAGTGATGTCATCAGTGATGTCACTGACCATGTCATGAATGATGTAATATGTGACATCATCAGCAGTGGATTGCGGGTGCGCAATATATAGTTAGCGCATCTAACTATATATGGAATTTCAATGGTTTTATGCGAGTAAAATAAGGTTTTGTAAATGAAAATTCCTAACTATATATGTTCTATAACCAATGGTTTTTTCATTGAATTTTCAAGGTTTTGTAAATGCAAATTCCTAACTATATATGTTCTATAACCAATGGTTTTTTCATTGAATTTTCAAGGTTTTATAAATGCAAATTCCTAACTATATATGGACTATAACCTATGGTTTTTTCTGTGAATTTCATTGGTTTTTTAAAAGCTAACATCTGTAGCTGTAAAATGTATTCTACTTTAAAAACCAAAATATATTTTAGATGTTTATTGATAATTTTAATTGAAATATTTTTTTTCTTCGCTTCCGGTAAGCGAACCGGGAAGCTTTCCGTTAGCTCATCTTGATGCCGCGATCTAGTACGCGAACCGGTAAACGTTACGTTAGCGGGACTGTGACGCGTCGCGGAAGCGCGACGTATAATTGTCGCGAATGCGTCTTATGACGCGCCGCTTTAGCGCTCCCGAAAGTGCTCGGGACCGCGAACCGGAAACGATGCGGGACGCGGCGCGCACCGCGTAACGTGAGCGGAACAAGTCATGTGACTTGTTTATCGAAGTTTTCATTGGTTCATTTCACTTTTGGTTTCCAAATGATGTATGACTAGGTCATGTGACCTAAAAATAACACTTTTCATTGGTTCCGAACTTTTGCTTTTCCAAAATCACGTAAACCCCTTCTTCTTTCCTCACTCTGACTTTCATCTTGGTGAGAGAAAGACCATTTTCCATTTTGATTACAATGGCTTCTATCTTTGCTTCAGCTGGTGGACCCCCACCACCACCTCAACCTCCTCATGACAAGAGAGGACCTCCATCTCAATTCATCTCAAACAGAGAGGAAGAAGAAGACGACTTAGAAGAAGAGGACACTGATGAACCTGAATTTATTCCGGAGTTGCCCCGTGTTTCCAGAAGGAAAACAAGTTTCATTTGGCAATTTTTCTCAATTCCTCGAGGGGAGAAGAAAGTTTATGCCAAATATGCCACCTGCCTAATTTGCAAAAAAAGATTATCTCGAGGCACAGAGAAAAAGTATAGTATGGGCAACTATACTATGCATCGCCATATGGTCAGGTGGCATCCATTAAATTACAGCCGGGCAGAGGTAAGGGATCTGCAAGATAATCCCCCGACAACTCCTGTGGCCAAATCAACTTCTAATATAAATTTGACTGTAAGAGAGGCACAGGAAACTGTGCCAAACATACAGCCAAACTTCAAGCACATGAAGTTTACGTGCATACATTGTGGTGCTATACTCTCATGTGGCAACATGAGCGTAAACTTAATAAACTTGGTGTATGATAACCATAACTGCCCTAACCCACCCAAGCAGTAATTTTTTCTTTGCTCCTGTTGAGCCCTTTTCGATGCCTGTTTTTTTGTTGTTTCCCCTCCATGAAAAACACAAAAAAAACATAAAACTGTTCTAAAAATACAAAAAAAACAAAAAATGTTCAGAAAATAAAAGAAAATTAAAAAAACAACAAAAACATTAAAAAAAGTTATTTTCAGAACTACCTCCCCTTTCAAATATAATTGCTAGAATGTTTAACACTCTAGCAAGCTCTATTTCTTTTGGTTCGCTTCAAGTTCGCTGACCGGTTCACGAACTTGAAGCGAACCAAAAAAATATTTTTTTTAAAAAAAGAAGAGTTAGTATAAGGGAAGTAAACAAAGAGTAATGTAAAAAGAAAGACAGCTATAGAGAGTAAATCAGAGATAGTGTCAGTGACATCATCAGCAGTGCATTGCGGGTAAAAAGAGTAGAAAACATTTACCTTATAATTCTTGTTACCTTTTTTAAATATTTTTTCATACTTTCAATCTGTAAAAGAGAAAACATACATTTCCAAAAATATTACTACATGTATTTAAAAATTACAAAAGAAAAGGGAAAAGGTTCAAGAAGAAACACTTTTTCAACAATTTTGACATTTACAGAAGCCTCTGCTTCTCTACGTCCCCTACACAATCCTAAAGATATATATTTTAAATAAACAGTATCTTCATGCTGATGAACTGAGACCTATTTTTGAACATGGTACTTCTTTTGCACTGCTGATGTCTCACAATAGTGATGCAATAGCAGCGCAAAAAAGATGTAAAGCCATCATAAAATTGTCTCTAATATTTTAAATGATAGTTTCAGGATGCAAATAAGATGTGTGCTTTGAAGAGCTTTCTTTGAGGTGAGGCCTATTCCTTTTTTTAAAAAAAACAGTACCCGGAAATACAGCACTATAAGCATTAAAATTGACACTTACAGAAGACTCAGTTTTTCCATATCTACCTCACATTTCTAAATGTATATCATAAGTACAAACAGAAGAACATTAATTATACATGTTTTATGGTTTATTTTTGCTGTTCTCAGAATGTATCAAATTTCACTTAAATCAGTGACTTGAACGTATTCATCATGTAACAGCGGGGAAAAAAAACACAATCAAAATGACTGTGTTTAAAAAACCCATACAACCTAAGAAATCTGATTTCAAAACTCCTTAAAATTAACTTACTTTCAATGACGTCGAAGGATCTCCTATGAACAGCATTCACTCTGTTGTGCTATAAATATTTTCAGCCCGCCACTTTCTGAAAGAAAACCTCCATCGATACGAAAAATATGTTACATAGAACAAAACACTTCTCTCATTCTATCACATGTTTCCACTAGGCCAAATCATGTTGCCGCGATTCGCTACTCTTGTAATTCTTCCAATCAAATCCCGACATTTTCTATTTTCGCAACTTTCTAAAAAAAAACATTTGAGATTATTTTCACAATCCTGGACTACTAATATCTTACCCTTCTTTGTCACTCATGTTCTCCTTTTCCTATGACACTGATACTGCTTTCTATGAAGCAGACTTACTTGCATCAGGTTTATATAGTTGGATTTTTAAATTGACATTATAATTAAAAGTTTTGGACCAATAATCTAGACAGCATTGCAGACTTACATTCCCTCTACTTCATGAACCTTTTGCAATTCTTCACAGGAAATCCCGAGATTCTTTCATTAAAATTTTGGTTTTAAAAACACCAGGTAAGAATTTTTAAGGTCAAACGGCATTTTTTTTTTGAAAGTTACAACGGAATCATTGCAGAATGACCAGCCGTTTCGGGACTTTAAATAAGCAGTATAATGTCCTGATGTTGTTGAAGGACCATCGTGATAGATAATTGCTACAGTTACAAAAGTCCTTCCTGATATTGAAAGCTGAGAAGCCACAAAATTTTTTATTAAAGTTGACAATTTTGATCCATCAGGCCTACATCGTTGAATCATTAAAATGACATACTGTCCATATCTACGTATAAATAATGTTGACATCATTTCAGATTTACATTGGCTACACTCCATGTTGTGATCCGCTGCATTTACTAGCTTATTAAAGGAGACTGATTTACTGTCTGGCAAAGTTAAATATATAAATCTTTCTGAGTCTACACTAGTAGTACTTGATACCCTACAATTCTCGCAGTCATGCTGCCATTGATAAGAAAGCCCAAACAGGTGATCTACATCTACACCCTCATCTTGCAATACATCAAGCATATACATTAAAAACTCCTGACAATCTTGCTGATTATTTTCAGAGAAGTCTGTTTGCCCTGAACATTCATCTAACAGATAACGAACTTCAGACACACTTTCTACTTTTGTTCGATCACTGCTACATTTCTCGAAAACAGAATTCAATAAACAGCATAAAATTTGTTCTGAATTCAACAGAATCTGTTCTTTTAAACTCTCTAGTGAAAAGAGAACATTAACCACTACATTTGCATAGCAGTTGACACCAGAACTGTTTTCAAATTGAAAACCGACAACATCTTCAACAGAATCCACTTTCTTTCTGCTAACAATTTTCGGTTCATTAACTTTTAGTCTTTTTGCAAAAACCTCCCTACTATTACTGATATTTCTACGTTTGCGGCCTACCACACGTTTCTCAAACAAAGGATATTGAGGCAAATGTGGCGCATACTCTCTTCTTAACCTATTGTATTCCTTAACACAATCTAGATCCGCACAAATGTTTGTGACATCACAGTCAATCAAGTACAATCCTGATAAAGTTCTTACTCGTGACAATGCCACATATGCCATACCCTCCTTGAACACAGAACTGCCAATATTCACCAATGCACTGTCTACACTTAAACCTTGCGATTTATGAATTGTTACCGCATATGCCAAGCAAACAGGAAACTGTTTACGGCGAACATATAAGTCTTTAACAAGCAAAAACCTAGCAGAACAACGACCAATTAGCTGTACTTCCTCAATGCCATCAAATTTAATTTTTAAAAATTCTATTCCATCTCTATTTCTGTACTTCTGAAAATCAACAACATTACCCATTGATCCATTTACCAGACCTCTTTCAACATGTAAATTTCTTCTCAAAATGATTCGGCAATTTAAACACACATTCAAAGTCTTTTCAAAACCCGCTGTTTTAGATATAGTCTTCTCTAATGAATCCAATTTTGATTTCAAATTTTCAGACAAAATAATTGTTGATCCCATGTGCTCTATTTTGTCAATAGCTTCAAGTTTCACAATCTCTTGCTTTTCTAAATTCAACATTTTGTTGTTGAAGATGGCACATTCTGCAAGAGTTGGCATCAAACATATTCCGGATTTCTTCTCAGTAATTTTCTGAAAAATATTCTCAGCCACAATCTCTTGTTCGGGATATAAATTTGAAAGTAATCGTGCATTCAAAGCTTCTTTTCCATGCTCGGTCACTTTTCCAATTCTAATATCTTGTAGAATATTCTTGTAATCTTCATCTTTTGCCTGACGCATATTTTCATGCGTTTCAGCATAATTGAAGTTTAACCATATATTGACGTTGCCAATGCTCCCTAGGCACTTCCTGGTATCTTCATGCGTGAGTATTTTGAACACAGGTTCTCCTTTTACTGGTGTCAGCTGCAGAAGATCTCCGAAAACAATGATGTGTTTGCCACCAAATAACACATCATATTCAGTTTTAAGTACTTCTTGCATTCTCAAATGCACAAAGGCAAGCATGATATTGGAAACCATGCTTACTTCGTCAATGATAAATAGTTTCATTTTCCTCAAGACTCTTGAAACTTCAAAGCAAGCATCCCCAGATAACTTGTGATATTGTAATTTGTTGTCATGCTCCACCGGCAGCATCAGTAGACGATGCAAAGTAATACCTTTAATGTTATGTGCTGCAAGTCCAGTAGGAGCGGTGACAACACAAGACAGCGATGACTCAGTCCTTTCCTGCAAATAGCATGAAATTGCTTTAATAAGGAAACTTTTTCCAGTTCCCGCTTCTCCACTCACATACAGTCGGACAGGCTTCAACGATGTACATGAGCACTCTTTCTTCTCATGACTTAATCCATGCTCAATTTGCTTGGTAACTTCTTCATATATTTTCCTCTGCTCAACATTGAGTTGTTTTTCCAAGTCTTCTAAGTTAACTGAATCCTCCTGAGCATGTGCCATGGCTCTTTCCACTTCATTCATAGCAGTGGCAGCTTCATTTTCGATAGTAGGTCCTCCAAGTGGATCTTGACTCAATGAAACAGAACTCTGACTGTCCTGAGAACTGTCTCTGGCAATCTCGGCTGCAATCGTTGCTTCCTGCTCAATTTCCAAAGTTAGCATTTCTTGATATTTAGGAAAAGCAGGACATTCTATGGACTCCTTGGCTGCATTGAAAGAGTCTTCGTAACAGAGGAAATCTCCAAGCAGTTCCTCTTCTGCACGCCAAGGCTTGAAAAGTTGCAAAAGTGCTAAATAGAAAAACTCCTTTGTTTCTGAAGATTCGCCACTCAATTTTCGATGGTTTACTAATTGGCATTTTCTTTGCTTGACCAGGCATCCCTCACTTCCAATTACAGCATACACTCCTTTCTCAATATCTTCTTTGATGTTCCTCTTGAATATATAATTTTGTAGAACTTCATATAGACAAACATTCTCAAGGTGACTGCTTCGATTTGGATAATATGTATCCAACATGTTGGTCTTCAAAATGTCGGTACTGTTTGGTTCCTTTTCTGCCAAATATTCAATTTCCCGGACAGGTTTTAGAACCCGATTTCGCGTTGCAGCAAGACCAAGACTCGCCCAAACAATACTCCTGGATTTGGCATAGAGACTTGCTGAAGACAATCGATCTGAACATTCGTAAGCTCCGATTTCTCGATGCGACAACATCTTCAGACTGAAACTGTACA
Source organism: Lissotriton vulgaris (assembly GCF_964263255.1). Taxonomy (NCBI): domain Eukaryota; kingdom Metazoa; phylum Chordata; class Amphibia; order Caudata; family Salamandridae; genus Lissotriton; species Lissotriton vulgaris. The sequence goes on from NC_141693.1 coordinate 662,354,538, forward strand.
ACTTCTTGCTGAGGCTCTTTTCATGGGAAATGTCCTCCCACATATCCTTCAGTTCTGTCTTTTCTTTTTTGGTGATGTAAGATGTCACATACCCAGCCACAGCCATACAGTTGTCACCCACAAACTGTATATCCATGTTAGCATTCCACATGGACAAAATCACTGGGTTGTAGTCGTTGATGTACTTGGACTCTTCGTTCCTTTTCAAATTGTATGTATTTTTGGGTGATTTCCTCGTCACATTATGTCGCAGTGAAGACATCAAACTGTTCACTTTTCCTTTAGAAATCACCGGTCGTGGAAAGTTGAAACGACATTTGGTGTAGAACTTGTCCTTGTTTCTGAATTTACGACGACAGTACTTTCCACAACGATGGCTTTGGAAACGTAAAACTTGTTCTCTTAGGCTTTTCTTCTCCGTTGCGTTTGAAACAGCACACGTAGAATACTGTTCTATGAAATTCATCACTAAGTCATCCGGATCTGTTCCAAATTTAGGTGCATCCTTGATCCACAACAACATATGTATATGAGGAGCACCTCTTGCTTGGTACTCCTTTCTCCAGAAGAAATCCAACACCTCTCCAAGAGGTGGATTCTTCTTATTTGTGATGAAAGACATCATAGCTTCAAATCTATGATTGAAGTACCTGCATACATTCACAGGATCCAAAGAACACAGTTCTCCAGGTGTCTTGAATTCAATGTTTTCAATATTTCCATTTGCCTCTCGTAGAAATTCAAGTAAGTCTTCCCAGCCATACTCGGCACAGCTCAGAGTGAGGAACCATGTCGGAGTTCCTAAGTTCCTCAGCATACATTTTAAATCACCATGACGACGGTACCAGTACTCATTAGTACCACGCTGACACGCCATGAGATTAATTAAGTGAGAATCCAAAATACTGTCTTGGACATTGACTTTATGCATAAAGTCCCTTGCCGAGATATTTCGCATCTGTATACCACTTTTTAAGATGTGGTTAACTGCATATGACAGTCCAGACAGATCGCTTTCAAACAGGAGATGAAACAAATATGGAATGCATTGACGAAACCTAGGATCGTCTGCATACAATCGTAAAGTCCGGTATTCAGACGCAGGAATTTGATGAGGTCGCTCATCATATCTTCCTCCTCGACCTGTGGGAAATAGCTGTGGGAAACACCGAGCTTCCAAACTTTCCTCCGAAACACTAATGGGACTCCCTTTAGCTTGTTTCATTTGAAACAACTCAATAGCATTCCCCATGACTTCCTTGGAATGCAAAGGATGAACACTATAATGTTCATATATTTCTTCACTTTTAGAGGCTTCTACTTTCTCAATTTGGCCAGCACACAAATCGCTATCCTTTTCATCACTTACTTCCTCTTCTGCAACATATACATTCTTATAGTACTTATTATTTGTCTTCAAATACACTGTTGCTTTTTTGACTTTCCTAACATCCACTAAATCTTGCCATATTTTCTTATTCTTTGTCGGAACCCCATTAACTAAGATAACCAGAGGTTCCTCTTCCACTTTTTCTATTCCAATTGTGTTAATGTTTTTGTTCAAATCTAGAGGCAAATAAACAACTCTTCCCTTTAATCCTCGCTGTAAATCTGCTGGAGGCAACTTCCCTGTCTTTGGCTCCATTCTTACAATAGCCTGAAAGGGATGGATACTTTGAATCAAAATACATTCATAAGTATTTAAATCCTTCAATTCAGAAGGAACCTCAACCAATTCCAGATTATTATGTACTGCCCTAGCAGGCATCTGGTTTTGGTTTAATTTATTACAACAATAAGTACACACACGTTGATCCGATCCTAAATCAAAATAATTTTCTACCATCAAGTATGTGGCAAAATCCTTCCATTTACTATTATTTTCCCTTTCACTTTTTGCATATAAATCCACTACTTTAGTCTGATTCTTATAATAAGTGCGTCGACAACATACACAAGTGAAATTAGGCCTCTCAGTTGATTTCATCTGAAAAGTGGCAATTTCCTTCTGAAAATTATCTGTACTGGAAACCTGTACATTATCTTCAACATTACCCTCTACTTCAGGGTCAATTTGAACATTCTCATCTTTACTACTAAAGTAACAAAACTCAATTTCTTCACAAATATTCTTCACATCTATTTCTGAACCATGCAAAAGAGCAGCACATAATTGTTTAAGCATAATTGCTGGACTCTTAGCATAATACAACATTCTCACTAATTTTCTCACTTTATTATGATGCACTGCTACCATCCTGAAATGATGAAAAACACTCTGGCATACTCTCCTGGAAAGACAAGCCAGTGAATGACAACGCAAACCTGTCATTTGTCTCACTCTGCAAGGATCTAAATTTTGCAACAACTTCATTTTCTGCTTCAAACTTTTCTTATTAAATGTCCGTATAAAATCACAAAGCAAATTGATGGAAACCTGTCGCACACTGCAAATAGAACTACACTTCCAAATGTACACAGGACCCTTAGGACGTCTTCCTAAAACCTCATCACTTAGCACCTCTTCTGTCTCTGTTGTCACAAGTTTTTCCTTTTCAACTGGACAACCATCCTTCACTTCATAAGCTCGACCACTGGTGTCAACTGCAAACATCAAATCATTATCCTGAAAATAACTCTCCTCATTAAAAAATGCCTCAGAACTTGAACTATGCATCCATTCTCCGGAAAAAACGTCACAAAAGTTACTACGATTTACTACTCTCTTCCATCTACTGTTTGTTTTGAAATCAGAAATTACCTTGCTTAGTTTCCTAATTCTATTGATTACCAAAATAAACAACTTCCGCTTAATTTCAAAAGCATGATCAATAATTTTCTCTACATTTTTCTTCTTCTTATAAAATGCCGCTTTCTGTTGGCCTTTTTTAATATTTCTTAATAAATTAACTATTATCCTGTTACGGAACATTCGATGTCGAATGTCCCTAAACTGTTGTTTCCTTCTACTATCATGCACAGAGTTATCTCTTCCTCTACCAATAACATTTTTGATGGGTCTTTCCTTTCCATTTAAATTACTCTTCTTTTTCTGAACTGAAACATTTTGGCGAAAAATACTTTTTTTACTAAAAATACTTTTTAAGAATGATTTTGTGCTCTTACCCGGAGCTTTCTTGGTGTTTTGATAAGTATTTGGGGAAGAGGACTGCTGCAATAAAACATCATCCTGCTGTCTTTGACGTTTTCTAGCTTTTCTTATTCTATTTTTTGTAGGCATTTTTCAAATTTAAAAAAGATCTGCAGTTGAATCTGTGGAAAAATATAATAAAAAATGTTATTAAGCACTATTACCAAACAGTAAATGAATAACAGTTATCAAAAACTTAACGTCCTACTTATTATTTAACATAGAAAATCTTTTGCACCAGCACTGCATCACAAGGACATTTTCAGTCATTTCCTCTTGAATGCAGATATACAATTGATTTATGTGCCGTGTTTATAAACGATTTTTTGAAATCAATTACATTTCTGGATATGTACTGCTAGAGCTTTATAGGTTGCTTTGGGTCATATTTATAAGGCATATGAGTGTCTATAATGTTATTTTTCCTTTTTAAATGGAAAGCGTTGTTCATGGTGCAAGTTTCTTATAAATACGCTCCCACCTGCGAAACGGAACTTTGCGCGCAGAAAGCTGATTGGCTCTCCGGTGTCTGTCAACATTCTAAACAGACCGGAGCGGCCGCCATCTTATCTCTCGGTAGGATCGGGAGAGAAGAAGAGGTGAAAAACGAAGGGGGAATTTAATGAAAGGGGGCAAGGTATACCCCTCTTGACCCCCTAGGAATGATGTTGGGGTTTTTAAAGGGTCCCGTGGGGAAAATAAAAAAAATATATTTTTCACGGTAGAAGCGCTTTCCGAACACCGAACTGGGCCGCAAACTGCTGGCAAAACGGGAATAGGTATAAGGGGGTGCGGGAGACCATTTTGTGCTTCGTTTTAATTAAATTACTAAGTATAAGGGGGTGCGGGAGACGTATCCTAATCCCTTATATTTTCTGAGGGTGGCTGAGAAGGCTCATATATGTTGATACATGTGTTCCAGCGGCTCTGCGTGAACTTTTTTTTTCTTTGCTGCGTCACGTCTGTTAACGTTCGATTGGAAGGAAATCGGGAAGTGTTGACAACCAATTTGTCAGTGCGATAAAATATTTCGTTATAAATGAATCCTTATTGATAAACATTGTCTGCGCAATCTTGTCTTTTTTACAATGCCACAATTTTGTCGTACACACGAGCCATTTTAGATGCCAGGCCGGTCCCAGGCTATCACCTAGCCCCAGCTGTAGAGAATCCACACATACCAACCCTCCCGATTCAGGTGTCAGACTACTGATTTCAGTGCTACTCTCCCGCCTCCCGATTCCTGCAACCAAAAACGCGGGGGTATATTACCAACCACTAGCGATAACTTCTTTAGAGACAAAAATTATCGCCGCACATCGACGATTTTTATCGCAGATAAACCTTGCTATTAGCAAGGTTTATCGCAAATGCGATAAAAAACGGCCGCAATGCATGAATATCGCTGAAAAGTCAGCAATATTCATGCATTATCCAGCAAATGCTCTTAGCCATGTTATCCACCTCTCATTAGATAACATGGCTAAGAACTGCTCGCAAATGCGATAAGAAGCGGCCGCAATGCATCAATATTGCTGAAAAGTCAGCGATATTCATGCATTATCCAGCATATGCTTTTAGCCATGTTATCCACCTCCCATTGGATAACATGGCTAAGAACTGCTCATGGTCCCATGAGGAACGCTTTCCATTTAAAAAGGAAAAAATAACATTATAGAAAAGAATCGTTTTTAAACACAACATATAAATCAATTGTATACCTGCATTCAAGAGGAAATGACTGAAAATATCCTTGAGACACATGAAAGCGTTTTCTGGAATGCCCTAGCACCATTTTTTGGACATTATTAACATGGCTATGTAACTCCCATAATCAAAATCTAAATTTGCCAAGCGCAGGTGGCAACGTATTTACAATATTTACAACAAGGGGTGGTGAGGGACAGAGTCTCTGCATTAAGCAGAAAGCTCTCACCCAGTCAAGAGATCAGGGCTAGATCCAACACCGTTTTTTAGCTCACTGCACCATCCCAGTTTCAGAACCTGGCTGTATGCAAATTAGTCTGTTCCTGTCCCAGTGCATGATGGGAACAGGGCAAACCAAACTACAAAAGCCAATTCTTACACTGGGAAGGAAACAAGCTCCCGGGGACCGGTTTCTGGCATTACAGCCGTCTTCGGCCCGGTTTGCTTGAATCCTGATGGTGCAATGAGCAAGGGTCTCACATCTGAGAATACCCTTCCACGCTTAGGGTGGACAAAAATATTTACAACAAGGGGTGGTGAGGGACAGAGTCTCTGCATTAAGGAAAAAAATAACATCAATTACACTCAAATGCCTTATAAATATGACCCAAAGCTCTAGCAGTACATATCCAGAAATGTAATTGATTTCAAAAATGGATTTTAAAAACAACATATCTGTTTCAGCTTACATAAGAGACCATGGAATGGGCTTCATATACAACAATAACTTGTATTACTGCATGCCAGAATGCTACACCGAATATGCAATTACAATTTCTCAAAGTAACAAAATCTATTTCTATATCACTACAGACAAAGCCACAGTTTAAAAACACATCTTTCTTCATCATTTTCTCCTTAGCAAGGTTTATCGCAAATGCGAAAAAAACGGCCGCAATGCATAAATATCGCTGAAAAGTGAACGATATTCATGCATTATCCAACAGATGCTCTTAGCCATGTTATCCACCTCCCATTGGATAACATGGCGAAGAACTGCTCGCAAATGCGAAAAAAAACGGCCGCAATGCATGAATATCGTTGAAAAGTCAGCGATATTCATGCATTGTCCAGCAAATGCTCTGAGCCATGTTATCCACTTCCCATTAAATAACATGGCTAAGAACTGCTCAGGGCCCCATGAGGAACGCTTTCCATTTAAAAAGGAAAAATAACATCAAAGACACTCAAATGCCTTATAAATATGACCCAAAACAACCTATGAAGCTCTAGCAGTACATATGCAGAAATGTAATTGATTTCAAAAACTATTTTTATAAACAACATATCTGTTTCAGCTTACATAAGAGACCATGGACTGGGCTTCATATACAACAATAACTTGTATAACTGCATTCCAGAATGCTACACCGAATATGCAATTACAATTTCTCTAAGTAACAAAATCTATTTCTATATCACTACAGACAAAGCCACAGTTTAAAAACACTGCTTTCTTTATTATTTTCTCCTTAATTCATACTATTCTCTATCTAAAATAAATAAATCTTTTCTCACCTTAGCAAATACTTTTTGAGTTTTGAAAACAGTCTCAGAAATACACCAAATTGTCTTCAGCAGAAGAAAAACGATGCACTCCAGAAGCTGCAGCTATTGAAAGCACAGAAATACAGATATTCATTTCACATATCTCTCATATTAGCCAATCATAACTCTTCCCTCACTTTTTTCAAATCAAAACCCTTCCCCCCTCTGCCCTCTCTGCCTTTTTTCCATAGCAACCACCTCCTGGAAGACCTCTCATGTTTGCAAATTCACACAACAATGTTTCAATTGAACTCTGAACTCTCAGTGCACCTGCGTATCCAGTGCAATCTTTCATTAAAAGTTTCTTCCTTGACCATTCAAATTACATCTTTCAAAGAACACATCCATGCACCCTAACTTTATGTTTTCAGAAATGGAAATACACCAATCACTGCTAATGAATCATTAGCATTGGAAATCCACAGTTTTTTTTCTTTACAAACTCCTACTGTTTCAACTGCCCTTTCATTACCACACTTCATCTGACTGCAGCACAACCTTCTCCCACCATGTTTAACGTCTGGATTGTTGGACATAGTTACATCCACTGGGCTCAAAGGTATGCCGAGAACAGAAATTTACACAACCTCAATTTACAAGATGTGGAAATTAAGTGGTTGGGCCAAAGAGGATTAAAATGTCACCAATTGATACCATTGGTGAAAACCTTTATGCATTTGCCAAAACCTGACCTGTTAATTGTGCACTGTGGAGGTAATGATTTGGGCACTTTGACAGGAGTAGGTCTGGAAATGCTATTAAAGGACACCTTTGAGCAATTAATGGCACTTTTTCCTCAAACCGCCTTGGTATATTCCAATATATGCCAAAGACAGAAATGGAGGTGGTCCAACCAATTTTGTCCACAAACTGAGAAATCGAGGAAGCATGTAAACAAATCTGTTTCAGCTTTCATGAGAGACCATGGAATGGGCTCCCTGTACAACAATAACTTGCGTTACTACATGCAAGATATCTACAGAGGAGATGGAGTTCACTTCTCAGATGAGGGCAACAGAATTTTCATTCTGAATTTAAGAATGTGCATTGGTACCTACTTATAAGTACCTAAATGTACCATAAACCCAAAAGCTCTTCTCAGAGCTACCCTTCATCTAATCACTCACAATTATTATTTTTTTCTAACTTTTTTCGATAATTTTCCACAAAATACGCTCCCCGGTTCGCTAACCGAAAGCTAACCTCGTGGAATTTTTTTAAAAAATGTTTTTTTTCCGCACATTTAAACCTCCTCAGCCACCCTGAGAAAACCTAGGGGGTCAAGATAAGTCTACCGTGCCCCCTTCTACACATTCTGAACATTATTTGCCCTCCACCTTGTATCTTAATGCGACCGAAACACAAAATGGTGGACTCCCGTGACGCTTAAGGTTCGCTAACCGGGCCGCTTTCCGGAAAGCGGTCCTAAAAAAAGGTGGGAAAGTAATTAGCAGAAAAACGACTAGAGACACTCTCACCAAATATAGATTACCTCATACTACATAACAATCCCTTTCATTCTCACAAATTTGATTAAAATTTCATTTAGCCATTTAGCCTGTAGACCTATCTAAATACCATGAGGTAAATTACTTCACAAAACACATCTAAAATATTGGAATTGACAACCAATAAAAACTTTACTTTCATTTACAATTTTTATTACCTGACATTTGATTGGTTATATACCTGAATATATATAAAGGAAGAGAAGGAAACACAGCCATTTTCACTGCTACTTCCTGAACTACATTTCAAGAGCCTTTTCACCTCCCTGTAAAGTTATTTGATAATTTGTAAGTGGCACTTTAAATTAATTTGTAAAAATGTTTATTGATAATTATTTACTGACCCCCTGCTATAGTTATAGATACAGATAACCTCCTCTGTTACATTTATTGATTGACTTACACTTCTCTGCTATAATTATGAATTTACTTACTTTAACTTCACTGTTAAAAAAACAGAACAACATGTCTGAACTTAAACCCAACAGTGCCCTAAGTCTTCTAATATAATTTTTTTTTATGCAATTTACAGAAAAAAAATGGAAGGGGAGCAAAAAGAAACTAATGTTTCCTTCGAGATTACATCCGAAGACATTGTAACTGAAGAAAATGTGGATGAAGATTTTATGGATCAATCTTTTGACGAACAATTTATTCAAACCTTACAAGAGACAGAAACATCCATATTCGACGAGATAGCAGATGATATAATGCTGGAAGTTTTAATGAACTATGAAAATAATAAATAATTTTTTTTCAAATCAAAATAAATAAATAAATAAAAAAAACGAACAAAAACAACAAATAATTAACATACAGTATTAGAAAAGTCTATCATTCTTTTATCCTTAAAGTACGCTGCCCAGAACGCTTTCCGGTTCGCGAACTTGGCGCTTACCACGCAAAAAAAAAATATATATATATTTTTTTTTAGGGACCCTCCTAGGCCCTTTTAAAACCTCCACATAAAACCTAGGGGGTCAACGAGGATCTACTATGCCCCCTTATGGTAATTTCCCCCTTTGTTTTTGCCTCCTCTTGTCTCTCGATCCTACCGAGAGACAAGATGGCGGCCGCTCCGGACTGTTTAGAATGTTGACAGACACCGAAGGGCCAATCAGCTTCGCTTCGCAAAGTTCCGATACGCAAAAAGTTCGCTAACCGGATCGCTGCCCGGAGCGCTGTTACAGATATATATCTTGATTTAAACGGTAATTTCTCAAAATCCACTGAAGCACATATATTGAGACCTAGCAAAGGCACATCGGGCTAACAGTCCCTACAATTTTGCCAAGTTTCGTGAAAATCCATTCAGCCGTTCGGCCTAAAAGTGAGTCCAACCGCCCTATAGAAATTAACATGGGAAAAACGCGTTTTGGGACCCCCCTTTTTTCTCGGCCCCCCCTTGACGACCCCCCCCCAAATTTTCAGGGGCTGCTCAGAAACAAAATGTGCCATTTTCCTGAAAATTTCAGCCGATTCCGTCCACAAACGCTAAAGTTATTAGACATAGAATTTTCAGAAATGCCATAGGGAAAAAATCCTAACTATATATACCTACTGGCGACCGCCAGTAGGTAATATATATATATATATATATATATATATATATATATATATATATATATATATATATATATATATCAATTTCCCAAGTTGCTAAGTCCAACAAATACGCACTCAGAGACAGAGTTTCAACACAATGCTGTGTCTTGCTCAAAAGCAAGACACAGCATTGTGTCACATTTTATCCCTTCCAGTTATTCAATCCTTAGGCCTGACGCGTTTCGATGCTCTTGTGCATCTCTTCAGAGACTGACATGGGGAGAGGTCTCTTTGCCGCTAGACCTGCCCGTTCTGCAATGCTCTGTAATTAGCCTCAGGTGTGCTCGTGACATCACGTTTTATCCACTACAAAGCATGCTGGGTGATGTAGTTAATTATGGCGTTTCTAACCCTCCAGTGGGTCCAGTCCCCATGCCACAATTCAGGATAAGTTTATATGGCCCTCCAGTGGGCCCCATAACAGCATACAAAAGTGACTTAATTTACGAAACCTCCAGCGCCGTTGCAGAGGGATCGCTATCCCCCAGCCGATTCTTCCTTTGCTCTGTGGATGGTGCGTAGCCTCCACCACCGGAGCCACCGTGTAAAAGATATACCCAAGATGCTTATCCTGAATTGTGGCATGAGGCTAATTACAGAACATTGCAGAACGGGCTGGTCTAGCGGCAAAGAGACCTCTCCCCATGTCGGCCTCTGAAGAGATGCACAAGAGCATCGAAACGCGTCAGGCCTAAGGATTGAATAACTGGAAGGGATAAAATGTGCCTGGAAATAAAAGGTGATGCAACTATCTTTCAGCGGAGTGCGGCTTCAAAGTACTGAGCATCTTGGGTATATATATATCCATATATATCCATATATATATATATATATTACCTAATGGCGGTCGCCAGTAGGTAGTTATAGTTAGGATAATTTTCAATGTTAAATCTCAACATTCTATTTTGAATAACTTTGGCGCCGGTTGACGAATCTGCCTGAAATTTTCAGGAAAATGGTCTCATGGCGGTCCGGTCCTTCCCTGAAAGTTTGGGGGGGATTCGTCAAGCGGGGGCCGAGATAAAAGGGGGGTCCCAAAACGCGTTTTCCCCATGTTAATTTCCATAGGGCGGTCGATTTCACTTTTAGCCCGAACGGCTGAATGGATTTCCACCAAACTTGGCAAAATTGTAGGGACTGGTAGCCCGATGTGCCTTTGCTATGTCTCAAGATATGTGCTCCAGTGGATTTTGAGTAATTAAGGTTCAAAAAAATATATATATCTATAGCAGCGCACCGGTACGCGCACGGGTGCGCGTACCGTGCGCGCCACGCGACTTGCGCGAGGAAAGCTGATTGGCTCTCGGGTGTCTGTAAACATTCTAAACAGTCCGGAGCGGCCGCCATCTTGTGTCTCGGTAAAATCGAGACACAAGAGGTGGCCAAAACAAAGAGGGAAATGAACATAAGGGGGCAGAGTAGACCCCCCCTGACCCCCTAGGTTTGATGTGGGGGCCATAAAAGGGCCCCGCAAGGCAAAAAAAAAAATTTTTTTTTTTTTGATTTTCGCGGGGGGAGCGCCCGGTACGCGCACGGGTGCGCGTACCGGGGAGCGTACCATGGGAAAAAAGAATGACAGTTTTAAAAGTAGCTGTTTAGAAAAAAAAATGTTTAGTTGTTTTTTTTATACATACACATACATATATATAAATGCATATGCACATATATATATGCATATATGTCTATATGTGTGCGTGTAGAGAGAGGTAGAGAGGTAGAGGTGTAGAGGTAGAGAGGTAGAGAGGTAGCGGTAGAGAGGTAGAGATTAGTAGAGAGAGAAGAAGAGAGAGGTAGAGAGGTAGAGAGTAGAGAGTGAGTAATAGAGAGTAGAGAGTGAGTAGTAGAGAGTAGTAGAGAGCAGTAGAGAGAGTAGCAGAGTGAGTAGTAGAGAGTAGTAGAGTGAATAGTAGAGTGAGTAGTAGAGAGTAGTAGAGAGTGAGTAGTAGAGAGTAGTAGAGAGTACGTAGTAGAGTGAGTAGTAGAGAGCAGTAGAGAGTGAGTAGTAGAGAGTAGGAGAGAGTAAGTAGTAGAGAGTAGTGGAGAATATTCCAAAGTTTGGCACAGCACCACTTTCACAATGAGTCCAATCAAATCATATCACTTAGAGTACTTATTGAAGCGCTGAATCTTGGTGTATATTCAAATGCTTTTATTTTCCTTAAGTTTATGTACCACAGCCAGCCGAAACGTTTCGTTCTGTACAACAGAACTTCTTCAGGGCGTTCTTATTTCCTTCAAGTTATGTCGGTATCCCGTTGTCATATAACTAGATATTTCTTCCAAATGTTAGACGAGACATAAGTATATTCTTATTAAAAGTGACTAGGTATCAATTTTACCCACACAATTCGGGCAGACTTGAGTAATTTATAGCATCCTCAAAGTCAGTCTTTCAAAAATTCCAAAGTATAGGACATGATAATCCAAATCCAAATGTTTCTCAAGAAAAGTCATTTACAATCGTTCGGAATATCGGTGTTTGGGCAGATATGATCCAGGGACCCCCAGTATGCAAGGGGAATTAGTCCCCCCTCTACAAACATGCACGGGGGCTGCGTTGCAGAGAGGTGTAAAAAGGGTTGTGGCTTCATTACACCTCTCTGCAATGCAGTCCCCTGGCGCATACTGGAGATTCCTGGTGGGCTTTCAGGTCTTATATAGTTAGGAATTAGCATTAAAAAAACCTTTGAAATTCACTGAAAAAACCAAAGGTTTCACACCAGTTATAGTTAGGAATTAGCATTTAAAAAACCTTTGAAATTCACTGAAAAAACCATAGGTTTCACACCAGTTATAGTTAGGAATTAGCATTTAAAAAACCTATTAAATTCACTGACAAAACCAGTTATAGTTAGCTGGAAATTTTACTGACATAAAACCATTGAAATTCCCACGTTATAGTTAGTTGGACTCACTATAACTTGCGCGCCTGCAATGCACTGCTGATGACGTCACATATTACATCACTCATGACATGGTCAGTGACATCACTCATGACATCACTGATGACACCATCCAGTGAATGTGTGTCTTTCTGAAAAATAAATTTGTTTTATATATGTATTTGTAAAGGTCGATGGAAGAATAAATTTTTAAATAAGTGTGTAAATGGATGTTTTTTTTAAAAAAAAATGGTTGGTTAACTGGCTTATTAAGTGTATCTTAGTGAATACATATATTAGCGAGTATTGTTTAAATATTTAAATGTTTGTATCAGTGTTTCTCTTTGTGTATAAGTGGCTGCAGGGGTTGGTGACTGACTCACTGTTTGTATGTGTTTTGAAGACAGAATATGTGCAGGACTGTATGGGTGGACGAGTGTGTATATGTGTGTGTTAGTGAGTGAATGACTGTCTCACTAGTGTCTTCATTACTAACGACATATGTTTTAATCTAGTATATGTGAGTATTGATGTATATAAGTGAGTATAGTATATATAGTGAGAGATTGTAGGAGTTCCTGTTTAAATAAGTATGTGTTTCTATAAGTGATTGTTTAAGAGAGTAAGTATGTGTAAGTTTCCTTAGAAGTAAGGTGGTAGTGTGTGTATAAATGTATATGCAAATAAATGGATGTTCAATAGTTTATGTGCATGTGTGAGTATGTGTGTGAGTAACTTTTGGATGACTGCTGATGTGTAACAGGATGTATAGGTGTATCACTACATATGATGAGTGAGTATATATATGAGTGACTATATAGAACTGTTGGTGAATGAGTGGATGAGTATATAGATGGTGGAATTACTGAATTGGTTGTTGTTACTGGTTTGGGTATCTCCATTTTTTTGAAAATGTTTGTTTCTATTTTTGAATATTTGTTTCAAGCGTTACATTACACTGAAATTAGGTCTGTCACTCTGTCACAAGGATGGTGTCATCAGTGATGTCATGAGTGATGTCACTGACCATGTCATGAGTGATGTAATATGTGACGTCATCAGCAGTGCATTGCAGGCGCGCAAGTTATAGTGAGTCCAACTAACTATAACGTGGGAATTTCAATGGTTTTATGTCAGTAAAATTTCCAGCTAACTATAACTGGTTTTGTCAGTGAATTTAATAGGTTTTTTAAATGCTAATTCCTAACTATAACTGGTGTGAAACCTATGGTTTTTTCAGTGAATATATTTATATATATATATATATATATATATATATATATATATATATATATATATATATATATATATATATATATCCAAGATGCTCAGTACTTTGAAGCCTCACTCCGCTGAAAGATAGTTGCATCACCTTTTATTTCCAGGCACATTTTATCCCTTCCAGTTATATATATATATATATATTCACTGAAAAAAACATAGGTTATAGACCATATATAGTTAGGAATTAGCATTTATAAAGCCTTGAAAATTCACTGAAAAAACCATGGGTTATAGACCAAATATAGTTAGGAATTAGCATTTACAAAACCTTATTTTACTCACACAAAACCATTGAAATTCCATATATAGTTAGTTGCACTAACTATATATCGCGCACCCGCAATCCACTGCTGATGATGTCACATATTACATCATTCATGACATGGTCAGTGACATCACTGATGACATCACTGATGACATTTCAAATGACATCACTGATGACATCACTGATGACATCTCAAATGACATCACTGATGACATCACTGATGACATCTCAAATGACATCACTGATGACATCACTGATGATATCATTCATGTGACAATACAATGCATCTCCTCACACTTTAATATAACCTCTGTTACATCCAGTGTAAAATACAGAATATAATTTTTTAAACCATTGACACACCAATACTAGTTACTACATACGCACTCACTGATTCCTATGTCTACACACAGATTCACTCATTCACCCATACAATCATTCATACATACAATCACTCATCTTTACAACACTATCATATGCACTCATACACCTATACAGACACTCACACTCTGCCACTCATCCATGGAGTTACTCACACACCTAGTCAGTCCTGTAAAGAATCAATCACACTTCCATTTTCTAATCAATACAGTTAAACATAGAGTACCTTACATTTTCAAACATATACTAACACATACTTATTCTCTTATACAATCATTGATACAAGAACACATTGATCTGCACAGTCACACATCTCCCAGCCAGCCACACACACACTCAGTCTCCCATACAAATACTTCGACAATCAATCAATAACCCATATAGTTACTCATATAGCTACTGATCAACACATGCAGCAGTTTACAGAACAACAGACATAATGATTCACAAATTAAGACAGTTTAGTCACTAACCCATGCACTCAGTGAGACACATTTAATCACTCACTCATACAGTCAGTCACGCACCTACTAAATCCTTCATCCAGACACTTCTACATCTACTCATTCTTCAATATGTAAAACATATTTAAGCTTTACAGAAACACACAGTCACTGGATGATGTCATCAGTGATGTCATCAGTGATGTCATTTGAGATGTCATCAGTGATGCCATCAGTGATGTCACTGACCATGTCATGAATGATGTAATATGTGACATCATCAGCAGTGGATTGCGGGTGCGCGATATATAGTTAGTGCAACTAACTATATATGGAATTTCAATGGTTTTGTGTGAGTAAAATAAGGTTTTGTAAATGCTAATTCCTAACTATATATGGTCTATAACCCATGGTTTTTTCAGTGAATTTTCAAGGTTTTGTAAATGCTAATTCCTAACTATATATGGTCTATAACCTATGGTTTTTTCAGTGAATTTCAATGGTTTTTTAATAGCAAATATCAAAAGCTTTAAAATGTCAAGTACGTGGTAGGTAAAAACATTTTCGTGTTTATGCACGCTGATGTGCTTTGAACGCTGCCCACCCCCTCTTTTCATTTAGGAGTATTCTCTCTTTGCAGATAGTGAAGGGTAGGTAACGCAGGCCTTTGCCCCCGTTGTAATCCGTCGTGCCTGCTTCCCTCTCCATTTGATTGATTGTTATCCAAGCATTTACTGTTTTGGAATTGGTTCTCTTTGGTTCATTCTCTATTTACAAACAAGCACAGAGTCGCAATACTCTGTTTAGTCTTTGCAGATAGTGAAAAATCGTTAGAAAAAACTAAAGGAATCAAGCAAAATCAGTAAGCCACTAATGGGATCTCTTTTTGACCTCGCTAAAATAGAAACATTAGGAACAACCCCTCATGAGAAATATGAAACTAGTGAGAGGAACTGAGCTCAACGCCATGATGGCTGCAAGACAGCTCGGCTCCGCCGCCCACCCCGCCCAAAATAACGACAAACCCTATGCAAATATTATAAATATATACAACACACCAGCAAAGTAACAGGGTAAAACGTTTTATTAAATAACTATTTACATGGCAGCCTGCTGCAGAATCGATCCAAATGCATGCCGCCGTTCCCGGGATTTCTCCCCGACTACTCTGCGGCCTACAAGATGGAGAGGCCGGGGCGTTGACTAGGCGGGGCCTCCGGCCGCAACCACAGCGCCAACGATCGCTGCTGACGGAGGGGAGCCTTGCCGGTGAGAGCCACTGATCTGAAGAACAGCTGCCTGCGGTGCCTCCCTGAGCCGCTTGACGGAGGCCCCCGAGGGGCGGTGTGATGGCGCGGGCTCGGAGGGGGCGCTTGGCTCCTGCCCCCTCCCCAAGTCTTGTTGCCCTGGTATGGCCTGAGATCGCCCCCGACATAGGCGGCCGGCTCCCGGGGTCAGGCGGAACTTGTTGCCTTTTGGTGACTCTTCCATGCTGGACCTTGTCCCACAATCCGTTTGACCTGAAGACACGTCCTGCGGTGCCCTGGTCCAACCATCACATATAGGTTTCTCAGCTACACCCCAGCGCTTCACTCGGCCAGCTGAGTTGCGCCCGCTCCTGCGGCACAGTGCCTCGCTCGGCAAGCTGAATTGCGCCTGCTCTTGCTATTACAGCGTCTCACCCGCCATCCGGCAGAATTGCACCCACTCTTGCGGTACAGCGACAGGCGGCTGCCACGGAGCTCAGGAAATGGCGGTCGGCTCCACAGACTTGGGCCTGGCCTGCAAGGATGGCTCTGGGCAACCCTGGAACTCGGACGCTTGACTGCTAGGGCATGGGCCCCATTCCCAAAAGCGTCCCCTCAGCCTTGAAGATTCTACAAGAGTCACCGGGGCCCCCGACTCCTGCAAACTTCCGGTGGGGAGCGACTGCCATGATTGCTCGCGGAATGGCCACGACGTAGCCACGGGGTGCTCTCATGCTGACGCCAGCTTCAGAATGAAACATCCAGAAACACTGTAGACTACCAATTCGATCAGTTCCGGTGGAGCCCCAACGTGACCCGGTAGAGAAGAACTTGCCCTCCCCTCTTTGACTGATGGTTCTTGTTGCCTGTCCCTTCTGTTGTCATTTAACATAACTTTTTGGACTGCTGAAAGGGGTTCTGTTCCGACCGCTGGTTGGTGGAGACATTTTGACTATATTCTGGACCTGCCCGGCCTCGCCCAAAATGGTGTCGGTATAAATGAGACTCGCAACTCCTTGATGTGTACTGGTTGCTCAGCCTTGATATCACGAGATATGTATGCAGTTTTGGAGCACATGGCGGGCGGGGACGGGTACTGATTGAACATTTGGACATCCCTATTGATATTAAGTTCTGAAGTATTATTCATTACTGTACTATTGAAAGTTCGAATTAACATTACTCATGGTACTTGCCCGCAAATGTATATCTAGATAATTTCATTGTAACTGTTAGACACCTTAATTCCTGCAACCTAATGCCCGCCCGTTACGTTTTTCTACAGTGTAAAGGTCCCCTCATCATATACGATTCCAGTTTGCTCCGTGGCCGGCCCACGTGGTTGTAGGCCCGTATTTGTATACTGACATTTTTGCAAAAAAGAGTTTTCAAAGGAAGTATGGAATCAACGTCATAACAATCGTCTAGGTTGGTAAGGTTTTAGAATAATGGCTATTATTCCCAAACAATAGAAGACAGATAATGCAGACCCTTTGCCTGAATTTAGGATTTGTATCCGTCACACCTGCCCTTTTTCCAGAATTGTTAGAAAATGGTCGACCGTAGCTTAAGGTATCTGCCCAATGTAAGGTGTGGTATTTTGTCCCATAAAATAAGACTAATTGAGAAACAAATACACGAAGAGGGAACTCGAATTTAGAGACAAACAAAATGAAACATTTTTTGGCATCATAAGAAGGGGAAGATATGTTACACAGAAAAATAATGCGACAGAGATAGCCAAGATCTGTTGTATCACACGTTCCTGCAGCTAGTCTTATACATGGTAAGTAGAAG
This sequence comes from Lissotriton vulgaris, assembly GCF_964263255.1. NCBI lineage: Eukaryota > Metazoa > Chordata > Amphibia > Caudata > Salamandridae > Lissotriton > Lissotriton vulgaris. The sequence continues at coordinate 662,372,356 of NC_141693.1, forward strand.
CTTTTTCGGGTTTGCGCGCGCTGACATCCTCTGAATGCAGTATCCCCCCCTTTCTTTTCTCCTCTGTAGGTTACATCGGAGTTCCGACTGAAGAATGGAGTGGACATGGACCGCACCGTGCTCCATGTAAGGAAAGACATAGACAAGCGCTGTGAGATATTGCATGGAGTGCAGACCATCACTGGGAACGTGAAAAATTGTATGGTGTGACTGTGCGTACATGCCCTGATTGTATGGTATGAATGTGTATGTATTCCATATGCCCGGCCGATAAACGTTCTGTTTGCGCAACTGCCGCGTTAGAAAACAACATCGTGACGCTTCGCGTAACCGCGACGTATCGCGTTGTCGCGTAATATGTCATATGACGCGCCGCGTTAGCGCACCCGGAAGTGCTCCGGTGCGCGAGGCGCGAAGCGCAGCTTCCCGGAAGCGATCCGGGGCGCGGCGCGGAGCGTGTAACATAAGCATAACAGGTCATGTGACTTGTTAATAAAACTTTTCATTGGTTCATTTCACTTTTGGGTTCCTAATGATGTAAGGCTAGGTCATGTGACCTAAAAATAACACTTTTCATTGGTTTAGAACTATTTTTTGTCCCAAATGATGAAAACCCCTCCTTGTTTCCTCACTCTGACTTTCATCTTTGTGAGAGGAAGACCTTTTTTCATCACTTAGTAATAGCAAGTGTTGTAGCTTCAGCTGGTGCATCCCCACCACCACCACCACCTTCTAGGAAGAGAGTACCACCTCCTCAGGTGGTGGTTGAGCAAGAGGTGCCCCCCCCCACACCTTCTTGTTGCCTGATTCGGCCAGCTCAATCGATCGAGCATGAGACTCTGTTGTGATCTGAAGAACCTCTGCCTGCGGTGCCTCCCTGAGCCGCTTGACGGAGGCCCCCGAGGGGCGGGGTGGTGGCGCGTACTGGGAAGGGGCGCTTGGCTCCTGCCCCCTCCCCAAGTCTCGCTCGGCCAGCTGAGTTGCGCCCACTCTTGCGGCCTACGACATGGAAGGGCCGGGGCGTTGACTAGGCGGAGCCTCCGGCCGCAACCACAGCCCCAACGATTGCTGCTGTCGGAGGGGAGCCTTGCCGGTGAGAGCCACTGATCTGAAGAACGGCTGCCTGCGGTGCCTCCCTGAACCGCTTGACAGAGGCCCCCGAGGGGCGGTGTGGTGGCGCGGACTGGGAGGGTGCGCTTAGCTCCTGCCCCCTCCCCAAGTCTCGGTCGGCCAGCTGAGTTGCGCCCACTCTTGCGGCCTACGACATGGAGAGGCCGGGGCGTTACTAGGCGGGGCCTCCGGCTGCAACCACAGCGCCAACGATCGCTGCTGACGGAGGGGAGCCTTGCCGGTGAGAGCCACTGATCTGAAGAACCGCTGCCTGCGGTGCCTCCCTGAACCGCTTGACGGAGGCCCCCGAGGGGCGGTGTGGTGGCGCGGACTGGGAGGGGGCGCTTGGCTCCTGCCCCCTCCCCAAGTCTTGTTGCCCTGGTGTGGCCTAAGGTCGCCCCCGACATAGGCGGCCGGCTTCCGGGGTCCGGCAGAACTTTTTGCCTTTTGGTGACTCTTCCATTCTGCACCTTGTCCCACAATCCGTTTGACCTGAAGACACGTCCTGCGGTGCCCTCGCAATGCGGCCTGGTCCCTGAATATGTGCAGGGGGACGGTATTCCTCGCTCGGCCAGCTGAGTTGCGCCCAAACTTGCGGCCTACGACATGGAGAGGCCGGGGCGTTGACTAGGCGGGGCCTCCGGCCGCAACTACAGCGCCAACGATCGCTGCTGACGGAGGGGAGCCTTGCCGGTGAGAGCCACTGATCTGAAGAACCGCTGCCTGCGGTGCCTCCCTGAACCGCTTGACGGAGGCCCCCGAGGGGCGGTGTGGTAGCGCGGACTGGGAGGGGGCGCTTGGCTCCTGCCCCCTCCCCAAGTCTTGTTGCCCTGGTGTTGCCTGAGATCGCCCCCGACATAGGCGGCCGGCTCCCGGGGTCCGGCGGAACTTATTGCCTTTTGGTGACTCTTCCATTCTGGACCTTGTCCCACAATCCGTTTGACCTGAAGACACGTCCTGCGGCCTGGTCCCTGAATGTGTGCAGGGGGACGGTATTGATTGGATCAAGATGGCGGCTTCACACAAAGCTGACTCAAGTGTTGCTGCTGATGCTATGCAGACAAAAACTGGTTTTCAGTTTGTACATTCTTCATGATTTTTCCAACCAAGGCTGGTTGAGAGTTTGTAGAACGATGGCTTCAGATTTTCAACATACTACTCTTCAACATTCTTCATAAATGTAACAATATGAGACTCACTAGGAGAACGGCCGTTTATCTTTCAAAATGCTGCCAACAATATTTTCTGAATGGAAGACACCATCTTGTAGCATAAAGGGCTGCGTCAAGGGTGGTATTGCCCAGAATGTCTTGTTTTCTAGTGCTCGTAATGACGAAGCCAGAACTACCGAAAGGGATTCTGGTCCTGCCGCTACTTATTGGAGACATTGAACTATACTCTGGACCTGCCTGGCCTCGACCAAAATGGCGCCAGTATGGGAGCGACTTGCAACTCCTTATGACGTTCTAGTTACTTAGCCTTGACGTTATGGGGGATGTATGCGGTCTTTGTGCACATGGCGGGCGGGGAAGGGTACTGACTGGCAATACGGACAACCCTATTGATGTCGATTTTTCATTATTGATTATTGTATTAATAAAGCTTCGAAGTAATGTTACCCATGATATTCGCCCATGGTGTGCGTATGGACGATTTTATTGTAACTGATCCTGTTATACTTTCAATTAAAAAATCAACCTTCACTGATCCTGCAACCGTTTGTCACGTTTTGTTTTTTCAATTAAATGGCTCGCTTGTTACATACTCCTATACCCCTGGCTTTTGAAAGACACCACCTTGTAGAATAAAGGGCTGCGTCAAGGGTGGTATTGCCCAGAATGTCTTGTTTTCTAGTGCTCGTAATGACGAAGCCAGAACTACCGAAAGGGATTCTGGTCCTGCCGCTACTTATTGGAGACATTGAACTATACTCTGGACCTGCCTGGCCTCGACCAAAATGGCGCCAGTACGGGAGCGACTTGCAACTCCTTATGACGTTCTAGTTACTTAGCCTTGACGTTATGGGGGATGTATGCGGTCTTTGTGCACATGGTGGGCGGGGAAGGGTACTGACTGGGAATACGGACAACCCTATTGATGTCGATTTTTCATTATTGATTATTGTATTAATAAAGCTTCGAAATAATGTTACCCATGATACTCGCCCATGGTGTGCGTATGGACGATTTCATTGTAACTGATCCTGTTATACTTTCAATTATAAAATCAACCTTCACTGATCCTGCAACCGTTTGTCACGTTTAGTTTTTTCAATTAAATGGCTCGCTTGTTACATACTCCTATACCCCTGGCTTTTGACCCTTTCCTACGCGCTGTCTGTACTACCGCCCTCGGGCGATCTATGTAATGAACAGACTACCATTGCTGAAACACAAGGGAATGCATCTCAGAGAGATAAGTCAAGTACGTGGTAGATAAATACATTTTCGTGTTTTTGCACGCTGATGTGCTTTGAACGCTGCCCCCCTCTTTCCCCTCCTCATCATTTAGATTACCACTGCCCATTGCACAAAAGCGTACCGGGCGCTCCCCACGCAAAAAAAACGATTTTTTTTCCTCTTTTTTTTGCCCCGCGGGGCCCTTTTAAAGCCTCCACATCAAACCTAGGGGGTCAGGGAGGATCTACTATGCCCCCTTATGGTCATTTCCCCCTTTGTTTTGGCCTCCTCTTGTCTCTCGATCCTACCGAGAGACAAGATGGCGGCCGCTCCGGACTGTTTAGAATGTTGACAGACACCGGAGAGCCAATCAGCTTCGCTTCGCAAAGTTCCATTACGCGTCAAGTACGCGAACCGGAGCGCTGTCACAGATATATATATTTTTTTTAACGTTAATTTATCAAAATCCACTGGAGCACATATATTGAGACCTAGCAAAGGCACATCGGGCTAACAGTCCCTAAAATTTTGCCAAGTTTCGTGCAAATCCATTCAGCCGTTCGAGCTAAAAGTGAGGCCAACCGCCCTATGGAAATTAACATGGGAAAAACGCGTTTTGGGACCCCCCTTTTTTCTCTGCCCCCCCTTGACGAAACCCCCCCAAATTTTCAGGGGCTGCTCAGCAACAAAATGTTCCATTGTCCTGAAACTTTCAGCCAATTCCGTCCACAAACGCCAAAGTTATTAGACATAGCATTTTCAAAAATCCCATAGAGAAAAAATCCTAACTATATATACCTACTGGCTATATATGAGGTATGTAAAGCTCCGAAGGTCCGCAAGTACAGCCGGTGAAGCCACACAAACAAACAGGAACCAGCAAGACCCTGGATGGTGCAATATTTTTGTTTATTTAAGTTTCAAGCCCAGCACCAGTCCGCCATGACGCGTTTCGGCTAGAGATAGCCTTGATCACATGACAACGTCATGGGGGCCGACCACCCATTTAAAGTGCAACAGTGCCATCACGTGACATAGAAAGGGAAAAAATACTGTTTCCTATTTTTTCACAAAGTTGATAACTGCATACATGCCGGTATTGCACAGAGAATACAAATCGGTAATGGATGGTTAAAATATCTGTAAAATACATATTCCAAACCCGAATGTAAAACCTCAGTGACCAAATAACATTGTGTAAATTGATGGCAACACTATATAAATATTCAGTTAAAACCTATAAAATGAGTATAAATGTTAAAACCTATCAATATTCACATATAAATATTGCCATTTAAAATCCAACAGATCAAAGCACCCTCCGTATGTCGAATAGGGAAACAGAGGATAAATGCAAAAGGATAACAAATAATCCTGATTGTCGCACATTCATGTCTGATCAAAGGAAATAATGCCCAAGTGGGCTATACACTAGCACTGAGGTACAAGGTGAAATTGAATCTGTGCAAATACGCGTAGTTAGTGCAAGCATGTCATGATGGCAATAAAGTGCTACCAGAGAAAAGTGCAAAATTGTTAAATCAATAAAAATAAGAAAACAGTCACAAATAGGTCAGGAGGGGTCCATGATGCAAGTTAGAGTTTCATTTCCCTGGCCTAAACTCAAGTTTACAGGACGATCACAGTACTGATGAGAAAGTGCAATGTGCATGTCACAGAATGAGCAGATACTATAGATAGGTGTGGCAGTCCTCCCCAGTGTTGAGCCCTTGCAATGTCTTGGTATCTAGTAATATAATGTAACAGGTCTCTAGCTTTCGCAACAGGGACTCTCTGTCACCTCCCCTCCTCTGGGGGGGAACACAATCTATCACAAAATACTTTAGCAAGGAAGCATCTTTCCCATGAATCTTCTCAAAATGCCTGGCTACAGGATATGAGGGATCTGCGTTGATGATCGCTCGCAGATGCTGTAGAATATATATATATATATATATATATTCCAAGGATAATCCGGCACGGCGCAGGCTTTCTCCAGGCTGCAAGTACGGACACGAACCCAAATTCAGTGCAAAAAGTGATTTATTTAGCTGTGGTGTTCCCAGTCATCACGACACGTTTCGCGCTTCCCAGAGCGCTTGATCACATGACACAGTTAATCACCAGACATTGGTTTAAATACATTCAACACATGATATCTGAGCCTACAAATGGCATGGAAATAGAAGAGTTATAACTTTAAAAACTACACAAGCTCTTTCATCATACCATCGAGTTTGCTATACTTGATGTTTAAAGTTCGTCAATTTTTTAAAAAAGCAGAACACAGTTATAATTCGATATGTGAATGTAAAACCTTTGTCGTAAGTAAATAGTGATAGTGATTTAAACAAAAACAAACAACATGTGTATTTGTAATAAAATCAAGATTATCCAGTAATATAGTTAATGTTCGTAGTGCAGTGCAGTTACTGATGTTCGTCATGTTACAGAAATTTTATGTTCTGACAGTTTATTCATTTGCACAAGTTTTGAATGGAAACAATATGGAGCCCCATATGCTGCTTATGTCCAATCAATGTGCATATATTCGGAAAAGGAGAGAGTAAAATGTTTATGCAAGGTTGGATTTTATGTCTCAGCTAAGGATTATGTTGCCAATGGTAAATTTGGATTGCAACAAATAGGAGATAATATCAGTAAAATACCTTATTCACCCTTTGTGATAACCGTATTACCAAGCTGCCACTTAAATTTACATAGGAGGATGTGCAAAGAACGCATATTTTAAAAGTCAGACATCATTTTTCGATTATATAAGTTCAACAATCAATACCCAGTAATTAATAAATATACATAAATTCATAGGATTCATAAATACGCCTATAAAAAACCTTAAAATGGTTATGAAATGGCTAAAAAGATGAATTCATATGATATATCTAAAACCCTCATATAAATTGATTTCTAAAAAGCTATAAATGATTTAGAAAAGGGGGTGGTGATGAACAGAGTGTCTGAGTTAAACAGACCACTCTTACCCAGTCCAAAGATCAGGGCTTGATCCATCACCGTTATTTATCTCACTGCCCCATCCCAGCTCAGAACCTGGCTATATACAAATCAGTCTGTCCCTGGCCCAGTGCATCATGGGAACAGGGCAGACTAAACTACCAAGCCAATTCTTCACCAGAAAGGAGACAAGCTACCGGGGACCGGTTTCTGGCATTTCAGCCTTCTTCGGCCCGGCTTGCTTGAATCCTGATGGAGCAGTGAGAAAGGGACTCATGTCTGGGTATACCCTGCCACACCTATAGTGGCCAAAAACGATTTAGAAAAGGGGGTGGTGATGAACAGAGTGTCTGAGTTAAACAGACCACTCTTACCCAGTCCAAAGATCAGGGCTTGATCCATCACCGTTATTTATCTCACTGCCCCATCCCAGCTCAGAACCTGGCTATATGCAAATCAGTCTGTCCCTGGCCCAGTGCATCATGGGAACAGGGCAGACTAAACTACCAAGCCAATTCTTCACCAGAAAGGAGACAAGCTACCGGGGACCGGTTTCTGGCATTTCAGCCTTCTTCGGCCCGGCTTGCTTGAATCCTGATGGAGCAGTGAGAAAGGGACTCATGTCTGAGTATACCCTGCCACACCTATAGTGGCCAAAAATGATTTAGAAAAGGGGGTGGTGATGAACAGAGTGTCTGAGTTAAACAGACCACTCTTACCCAGTCCAAAGATCAGGGCTTGATCCATCACCGTTATTTATCTCACTGCCCCATCCCAGCTCAGAACCTGGCTATATGCAAATCAGTCTGTCCCTGGCCCAGTGCATCATGGGAACAGGGCAGACTAAACTACCAAGCCAATTCTTCACCAGAAAGGAGACAAGCTATCGGGGACCGGTTTCTGGCATTTCAGCCTTCTTCGGCCCGGCTTGCTTGAATCCTGATGGAGCAGTGAGAAAGGGACTCATGTCTGAGTATACCCTGCCACACCTATAGTGGCCAAAAACGATTTAGAAAAGGGGGTGGTGATGAACAGAGTGTCTGAGTTAAACAGACCACTCTTAGATGTGAGACCCTTGCTCATTGCACCATCAGGATTCAAGCAAACCGGGCCGAAGACGGCTGTAATGCCAGAAACCGGTCCCCGGGAGCTTGTTTCCTTCCCAGTGTAAGAATTGGCTTTTGTAGTTTGGTTTGCCCTGTTCCCATCATGCACTGGGACAGGAACAGACTAATTTGCATACAGCCAGGTTCTGAAACTGGGATGGTGCAGTGAGCTAAAAAACGGTGTTGGATCTAGCCCTGATCTCTTGCCTGGGTGAGAGCTTTCTGCTTAATTCAGAGACTCTGTCCCTCACCACCCCTTGTTGTAAATATTTTTGTCCACCCTAAGCATGGAAGGGTATTCTCAGATGTGAGACCCTTGCTCATTGCACCATCAGGATTCAAGCAAACCGGTCCGAAGACGGCTGTAATGCCAGAAACCGGTCCCCGGGAGCTTGTTTCCTTCCCAGTGTAAGAATTGGCTTTTGTAGTTTGGTTTGCCCTGTTCCCATCATGCACTGGGACAGGAACAGACTAATTTGCATACAGCCAGGTTCTGAAACTGGGGTGGTGCAGTGAGCTAAAAAACGGTGTTGGATCTAGCCCTGATCTCTTGACTGGGTGAGAGCTTTCTGCTTAATTCAGAGACTCTGTCCCTCACCACCCCTTGTTGTAAATAAAAAGCTATAAATAGCATAGAACAGTTGATACAAATTCTATATAAATAACAGTCTAAGAATAATAAAACATGCTTAATAATTTACAAATCCCATGAAAAAACTGTACAAAATAGCATAGCAATGAGGCCATCCAGTTTCCCATATTAGAGACAAGTGTAAAGATCCTCAGTGATATTGAGGCCTGAGGGATGCTTTGTATACTGTCTTTCGAGGTGGCGTAGTTTGTCCTCCCTGTTGCCGCCTCGTCTACTAGCCTGCACACAGTCAATAACAAAGTATTTGAGATCACTGCTCCTGGAATTGTGTTTGGCTTTAAAATGTCTGGCTACAGGGTATGTATTGTCCTGATTTCCTATTGCCCGTAGATGATGTAAGATTCTTTTGTGTACTGGAAGCTTCGTGCTTACCACATAAAGCAAATTGCAGGGACAAATTAACACATAGACAGCATATACCGTCTTACATGTTAATAGTTTATTCATCTTGTGTTCCCTGCGATAAAATGGCGAATAGTAACTATTTTTATTGAAAGCTTGTTGGCAGGCTTTACATACCTTGCAGTTAAAAAATCCTGCATGAGTTTGATACCAAACTGACGCTTCCAGGACATCAGGACTGGTTTTTACCAGTTCGTCTTTCATGGACTGCCCTCTGCTGTATGTTATAGTGGGCCTCTTAGGGAGATCTTTCACTATCACTGGGTCACTGAGAAGTAATGGCCAGTTCTTGCTAATGATGTTTTCTATCTCCTTGTGTTGGGCACTGTACTGTACAATAAATTTGAATTCAGGTGGTTTTATGGCACTATCCTCAATGTTTGACAATGTTTGTACGTTTCCAGCCAATAGTAACGATCTATCTTTTTGATTTGATTTGGAGATTGCTGCATCTATGATTTTAGAGGATTAGCCTCTTTCCAAAAATCTCAATTTACAGTCCCTCTGTGCATCCTTCAAATCAGTCTGTCTACTATGTATTCCTTTCAGATGTAACATCTCGCCATACGGGATGCTATTGATCAGATGTTTGTGTGAACTACTGGCATGCAGGGTAGAATTTCCCGTTGTGGTCTTCCATTCCCAAAGAATTATCCACACTCACGGGGTTGATTTTCCAAAGTTTGCTTTATTTACAGACAAGACAGACGCCCTCGCGTTTTGGCACACAGACTTTCTCGATGGCAGTAGCCACTAGACATCGGTATGTTTTTAAACAATATCCTCACAATAAAGGAAGGACTGCTGGCTTGCCGACATTCACCAGTGCCATCTTAGAGTGGTATGTTATTCCAAAGATGTAATCAACTCTATGCATGTTACGATTCGAACATACATTTTAACCACTCATTTGTCCAAGTAAACTCAAACTGTGAAATGTACATAATTTACCATCATTCCACACACACAATTTTCGGTATTTACATCGAATTAAATTACTTGGTTTGCAAACAAAATTGAGCTGTGTATCGGCCATTATCCTCCCTTAGATGTTATTCAGGTCTGTTTCACAAAACAAATCAAACATTAACGTTTCCCTTTTCTTTATACATTTTTGTACAATTTTATCCTTAATCAAATTTCAAACTTCATTATTAGTTCATCTTATCAAATTCATGTTTTGTGGTCACGGAGCCCACCAAGGCTCATATCATAACTTCAAATCAGATTTCAAAGTCACAAATTAATCATAAATCCAAAAGTACAGAAAACATAGTTAATCCGGATTAACCCTGAAAAACCTATCCTTATATACATATATACATAAATATACATATATACACAGATAAAGGTATCATAAACACATCCTTTGCAGTTTCATCAACGTTGTTACCAATCATTTATGTACCAATGTGGACCATCAGGTCTTCGCCACAGTTCATACCCCAAGGTGTTTTGGTATGGAGGTCAATAATATACCTCGATTCCAGCCTTCGAAGTTTCTTAAGTCTATCCCCTCCTCTGATATTGTCAGGGACTGAATCTAGTCCATAACAGAGTAACTGGCTCCGATCACTTTGATGTTTTTCTGCAAAGTGTCTTGCGACCGGATATGCCTGGTCCACCTTGTCTATATCCCTCATGTGCTCTAATATCCGGATTTTAAATGGATGCACCGTGCTGCCTATGTAACGCAGCCTGCAAGGGCAAACAAGACAGTACACCACATACGGTGTACTGCAAGTAATGAACTTGCTGATTTTCCTGATCATACCAGTGTCTTGAATAGTATATGTAAGCGCTTGTTTGCTGTTACAACACGCTTTACATTTATGACAGGGGAAAAAACCTTTCATGCTTCTCAATGTGTTTGTTTTAAGAGGTGTTTTTTCTAAGTGGCACCGTATCAATTGGTCTCGGATGGACCTAACCTTTTTAAATGTGACGAAAGGATAATTGGGGACATCCTCACCTATAACATTATCAGTTTTCAGGATGCGCCAGTTTTTTCTCAGCATTTGTTTTAGATGGTTAGCCTCCGCTGAGTATGGGGTGATTAGTCGGAATTTACCTCCTTCGGTTTTCTTATCCCTACTCTGTTCCAGTAAATCATCTCTGGTCATGGCTCTTACTTTGCAAAGTGTTTTGTTCAGGGTGATAGGATTGTAACCTCTTACAGTGAATCTGGCTACACTCTCAGAAGCTGCTGTTTCAAAGTCACAATTGTGTGTACAATTTCTCCTGAGTCTAAGTAATTCCCCATAGGGGATACTTTGCACTAGTTTGGGGGGGGGTGACTGCTTGTTGCGTATAATATCGAATTGCCAGCAGTGGCTTTCCGATATAATGAGGTCTCGATCTTGCCCCCAACAACTTGTACTCTCAGGTCTAAGTAGTCCACAGAAGTTGGACTGATTGTCCCCGAAAAGTGCAAGTTGTAATCATTTTCGTTCAGGTTGGCGATATAGTGACGTTCAGTCTCTTCTGTTCCTTGCCAGATGATAAATAAATCATCGATATATCGATGCCATTTTATCACTGAACCACTCGATATGTCGTCCCTGTAGGTTCTGGGCACCCGCTCCTCCCACCAGCCAACGAACAAGTTTGCGTAGCTGGGAGCGAAGCAGGTACCCATCGCCGTACCAGACACCTGTTTGTAATATTTATCTTCAAAAAGGAAAATATTGTTATTTAAGCAAAAATGCAGAAACTCAATCAGCATACAATTGTGTTGCGCATATCTTAACTGTCTTTTTTCTTAAATACACAGTTACCGCTTCAATTCCTTTTGAGTGTTCAATACAGGTATAAAGGCTCGTTATATCGAGTACAACAAGTAGATAGTCAGATAGATTGCCATTGTACATTTTGGATTTTAGTCAAAAAGTCCTTGGTGTCTTTCACATGGGAAGATAACTTAATAACCAAGTTTGCCAGGAAAAAGTCAAGAAATTTTGAAACATGTTCCGTCAGTATATATATATGTATGTATGTATGTATGTATGTATGTATGTATATATGTATGTATGTATGTATGTATATGGAGAATGTTGTGCTGCTGTGTTCTTTTAAATTAAATGCCACATATCCGGAACTGGGCCTCAGCATTTCTGTTCACGCTGTGTGGGTTGATGGGCTTCTCTGTGCCCATTGTACTAAGACCTCCCTGAAGGGTTGGAGGCTCCTTGCTCGGAGGACGTTGTGTGTATTTCAATTAGGAGCATGACCCACTCACACATGCTCACCAACAAAGGAAGGCTAATCAAAGCGAAGGTGTGTGTGCATGGAAGGGATTCAGCCAAGGTCACATCCTGCTCCGATCTTTCCAGAGAAGTGGCATATTTGAAGGAGACTCTTGGAAATTAACATGCACTACGCCTGCATTATGCTAAGAGGAGTACTCACGTGAGGTTTTCCATCTGGATATTAGACCAATGCCAGTGCATTAAGAAAACGAAAAACAATCACCATGCTGTAAATATGGACTTCCATTTTACTTAACTTTATAAACGATTTTGAAATGCACTTTGGGAAATGTAGTGTACTTACCTGTCACGTGATGAAATGACTGTTTAAAGCATGCACGTAAGCACTTTGCAGATGATCTCCACCTGTGAGCAAGGCGCAAGAGCGCAGAAACGTGTAAGGAAATGGAGAATGTTGTGCTGCTGTGTTCTTTTAAATTAAATGCCACATATCCGGAACTGGGCCTCAGCATTTCTGTTCACGCTGTGTTGGTTGATGGGCTTCTCCGTGCCCATTGTACTGAGGCCTCCCTGAAGGGTCGGGGGGGTCCTTGCTCGGAGGACGTTGTGTGTATTAAGTAAAGGTAATTGGCCTATGAAGACGGGAGCAGTTTATAAAAGTTAGTCTACTGTTTAAAATTATGTTGTGAGTAAAAGTGATCAACATAATATAAAAAATCCAGTTCTCATATAGGTACGGTAAGTGGATCTCATAGTAAGTGATATCAGTATTATAGGAAATGTTGAACATGAGTGATCCAAAAAGGTAATATGAATATTTAAACATTGTGAAAATGTCATATGAGCTTTTCTTTCAAAACATCGGGTAAACGGTAATTTCAGAGTCTTATTTGAGAAATTTAAAAACATACTGATATATCTGATACAATTTGGCCGTAAGGAAAGGTGTAGGTATGAGCATAACTTAACACAAGGAGGAAAATGAAAACGTTGAGAATTATTTCAGATGTTCTTAGATCTTTTTTTATAGAAAGTCGATGAAATGGAAATTTAAAAGAACATCAGAGTATTTTTCAACAAAAAGGACCTTCACAATCTACTATTTGGCCTCAAGGAAAAGTAAGTGAATGAAAGATTAGTGTAGATATATGATTTGCAAGTTTATATGGGTTTTTTAAAACACAATCTTTTAGATTGTGTTTTTTTTCCCCGCTGTCATATGATGAATAGTTTGAACTCACTGTTTTTAGTGAAATTCAATATATTCTGAGAACAGCAAAAATAAACTATCTAAGATGTTGTACCAGTTATTCTATAGTTTGTATTGTGTAATTTATATTGTATTCCCAGTGTCTCACACTCATTTTCCATTTTCCATCCTTTTTTCAGCTCTCTTTACTCACTCACACTGCCTTTCTCTCACTCTGTTTCATCGCTGTTCCTTTACTCCACTTCTTTCACAACCCCTTAATCACATTTCAACTGTCCGCATCCCCTCTCTCCCTTGCACCACTTTTCAGCTTTCAGTTTGTCTCCTTTACTTCCTTTTTCCGTCTTTTCCTCCTTTGCTCTTTTACTAATTCCTCTTTACTCACTCACCTCTTTTGTCGCACTCTGTCACTATAACTCACCCATTCTCTCTCACTTATCTTTCTTTGCTCCTTTTCTTTTGTCTCTTTTTTCGTTCTCTACCTCTATGCCCTTAGTCCCTCAATCTCCTTGTGTTATGCTCACTTGTGTTTATCTACCTTCTATCATTTCTCTTAGAACAACTTCACTGCTCCTCTCTCATCATTCTTCACCCCAGTTCTTTTACTCCGGTTCCATTACTACCCCGCATTTCCTATCTTTCAATGTCCTTCTCTTTACTTTCATCACCGAATCAGATTCTCTCAGTACCACTGCTTTAGTCCTCTTCCCCTCTCTTTTCTTCTTTTGCTCCTTTACTCTTTTTCCTTTCTTCACTCATTGTACTGCACTTCACTCAGTCCTTCCCTTAGTCCTTCTGTGTACTTACTTCCTCACTCCTTTTCCCTCAATCCATCTATATTATACTCACTCCCTTCATCCCTTCACTCTGTGACTCCCCTTCACTCACTCTCAGTTATATATGTCATGAGTGATGTAATATGTAACGTCATCAGCAGTGCATTGCAGGCGCGCACGTTATAGTGAGTCCAACTAACTATAATGTGGAATTTCAATGGTTTTATGTCAGTAAAATTTCCATCTAACTATAACTGGTGTGAAACCTATGGTTTTTTCAGTGAATTTAATAGGTTTTTTTTTTATTTGGAACAAAACAGTGAGCTTCAGGGCTAAACTTTTCCGCTTCCCTGTGGTGCCCTGCATGGATACTCCCTCATTCCCAGCTTATTTATTCTTGATGTGGCCCCGTTGGCAAAACTTGTATGTTCTTTTGTTTTTCAGGTATTGTCCTATGCGGACGGTACCCAACTCATTGTCTTTATTCTGTGACTGGACATGAGAAGTGGACAAGTTCAGGTCTTATATTGTCAGCCCCAGATGTGAGAGAAATGGCTCAAGATGAACGCTTAGAATATGTAGATTATGTTCTTCGAGGTGGAAAACTCTGTTTAGACTGACCGTTGGTGGCCAGTGACATGCAATCTGCTACCTGCTCTGGGGACCAGCTAAAAATCTGGAGATGAACTATGATAACACCCTGACATTTGACTCGATGGTCAACAGGACAGAGAGTTCTTTTTTCTGTATCATAAAGAGCTTGAAGATGTTTCCCTTCCTTTCTGAGTAGTTAAGTGTCAGTGGCAGCCGCGGCCCGTGCAGGTAAGAGCTGTGGTGCCAGATGGGGGTGATTTTGTGCCCTACCTCTCTTACCTGCACGGGCCATGGCTGGACAGTGATCTTGTGCTTATATCATCCCACCTTGATTACTGTAATACTCTGTATTTGAACGGTAACCGGTATTTGCTTAATAAACTTCAGGTCATTAAAAATGTGGCTGCGTGGCTAATTCTGCGCATTCCTAGATATCTGTCGGTGAGGGAGGGTTTGCAGACACTGCACTGGCTCCCAGTGATGAAATGTCTGATTTGAAAGCTCTGTACCTGGTTTATAAGGCCCTCAACCAGCAGGGCTATTATTATTTAAACTCTGTCTTCAACTGGTATCTTCCAAACAGACAGCTGAGATCAGCATGTCAGAGTAAAGTGATTGTTTCACGTTTTAGGAAGGTGAGATGAGGTGGGCATGCCATTCCTTTGGCGGCTGCCAGGCTATGGAACACTCTCACTGCACATATTGTTAGCATTAACTCTTACTCCACGTTTTGCAAAAATTTGAGAACTTGGCTTTTCTCACAACCATAATTGCCTCTGTTTGTCTCCTCCATTTTCTCTTGCTGGTTATAGTGCTTTGATGCCTTTCTGGTTTTATGTGCTTTACAAATTTTAATTATAAATGAAAATACATACACAATAAAGTCATAAAAATATAAGCAATTCAATAATAAAAAATATACTGAGAAATGCAGACAATAAATAGTATATTAAACATTTAAAACCTTAAAAAACATATTTACTAAAAATGCTTAAAACATTAAAATACTTTTAAAAACAAACAATTTAAAATATTTACAAAAAATAATGCTATAAAACCTACTTAACCAATATTATGAAAACGATTGAAGTCTAAGAATATTAAATACGCAATTTTCACTCTAGTTTATGCAACAGTAGGAAAAGTGTGGAACTTCAGATGGTTAGATTTAATATTCCTACTCCAGTCAGTGCAACAATAGGGAAAGAGTTGGACTTCGGAGGGGCAATATTTACTGTTCATACTGTTCACACTACAGTATAAGCAGCAACAATAGGGAAAGCAATGAACTTCAAGGAAGTTAAATTTACTAAAACCACTCCAAAGAGAGCAACAATAGGGAAGGTGTTGGACTATCGAGGGGTAAAATGTATTATTCCCACTTCAATCTGTGTAACAGTAGGGAAAGATTTGGATTTCGGAGAAGTGAAATTTACTATTCCCACTCCAAACAGCGCAACAGTAGGGAAAGTGTTGAACTGCGAAGACGTTAATTTTACAATTCCTAAAGCAGTCAAAGCTTAGGGAAAGTACTTCACTTCAACCACATTACATTTGAGTCACCCAATGCATGTACTATTTTTTTTTAAACCCCAATATAAAATTATTAATTAACATGGAAATACATATGTATTAAAAAACAAAAACAATCAATTTACAAAATTACTATTCAGTAAAAGAATGATCAATTAATAAACAATTGTTGTTCAATTATTAACTTCCCACCTGATACCCCTACAACCCTAACAGCCCAAACCAAAAATAAAATTAAAAAAAGGTATTCCATAACTTACATATATAACATCAATTAAATAATTAATTACTAATATACTGTTACTTAACTTCCCACATTAGATCACACATCACACTCCATACCACAAAACATATGCAAACAAGAAAGTATTCAAAAGCCTTCTACACTTGTCTCAATCTGTTATTACCTTAGTATCTTAGACACACCAAGTCTAAATTCTTCAATCTCTTCACATAAACATAAATCAATATTCATCTGTTTTCATCCCAAATCATGGATTCTTAAGCTGTGATCTGAGAAAGTAACCAGCTTTAAGTCAGCAGCGTGCATTTTGCAACTTTCGGACTCTAAAAATAGGTAACCATTGAATGTGTGCTATATCATCGGCTCATAAAGTATATTCTACCTGTCCTGGATATCAATTTTGCCAGAAATCGTTTAAATTAAGTGTGTGCATTACATCGTGAAAACATGCTCAATTTACTTTTTCAGACCATATCTTAAGAATCACTGATTTGGGCCAGCTTCCAACAACAGGAATCATTTCACCGGTTTCATATAGACAGACCATGTACATATTTGCAAAGATAACTATAGAATGTAATACAGTCTAAAACATTAGGTTGAAAAATTAGCTAATATCGTATGATAAATGTGCCAAAAAGAAGTGTAAAATTTAACGTTAAACTGACATTCATTTGAAAAGTGCTAACTCGCAGTAGGCAATCATGGTTGTTCATGTAGGTCACAGAAGATCTCTGACACAAGTTTTCCTAACTAAAAAGAAACTTGAAATTGTTGAAATGTGCACAACATGATTTAAAAGCCCAAACTTAAACTGTTATTTATGAGAAGTCTTAATTGCTCCTTGACTCCTAATACAGAATTCAAAGGTTCATCACAGAAGAACAAAGTTTTAGCAGGGAAAGGGAAATTAGCACTGACAAACAGTTACAAATTAGGACCTATTACCATGCTCTGGTAGCAGAGGAATGGTTTTAATTGTTCGGAGAAAGTATACAAAAAATTATTCCCAAGTTTAGGATAAAATATCTGATTCCTGGAATCCATTGTCTGGAGCTTGAGGAGCTGACAGGGTGTGGTTTTCAAAGGCGGTTGCTGTTTTGGAGGTGTGAGTATTAATAAGATTCTGTTGTGTTATTGTATTGTGAATAGATGAATGATGAAAACAGATGATTATTGATTTATGTTTATGTGAAGATATTGAAGAATTCAGGCTTGGTGTGTCTAAGATCCTAAGGTAATAAAAGATTGAGACAAGTGTAGAAGGCTCTTGAATAAATTCTAGTTTGCATAGGTTTTGTGGTGTAGAGTGTGAGGTACCATCACCTACACAATTGAGATAGAAATATTACTAATTTGTTGTGGCTGACTAATATTGATTGATGCTGGCAGAACTTAAATGCGCAAACAAGGGAAACTGCACTGATTAGGGTGATTTCGTGCTGGTCAAGATTTCACTTGCAAATGTGAAAAATAAATGTGTATGATAAACGTCGGAAGGTGTAAATCCCTTAATATTCCTGTTGTTGAATTTCTATTGGTTCTTTTAGGAAAGCAAACAAGAACTGATGTATGTTTTGTCTTGTTAAAAGTATGTGAATTGTGAAGGTACAAGAGAAATTATAAAGGAAGGTGAACTGCTGCAGGGAGCGAGATCACATGTCATAGTGGTCTGCGCTGGGATTGGTCGGTTGGTGTGCTTTTACACTGGGATTGTTTTGTGACATCAAGGTTCTGCTCTGTGATAGGTCAGTGATTTGTAAACACTGCATTGAGATTTGAGGACATGATTTTAATAAAATAACAACCGAAATAGGATTGGAAGAAGAAAAATTATGTTTACGGAACAGAACTATAACAGTGAAATGTGACTAGGCTAGTTACAAATGTAGTGAAAACAGGATATTTTGTAAAGGATTAACGAATTTTGTGAGAGGAGATGTTACAGTTCCGATACGGAAAGGTGAAGAGTCACCTTAGTAGGGTATGCCTGCACATTTTATGTTAACCGAGGTGGGATTGGCTAAATATTTATGGCTACATCAATGGTATAACATTACCGAGAAAGTGGATCCATTGAGGTTTCCAAAACATGTGAGTTTTTAAATAAGAATTACTGACAAATTAAGTGAAAAATTATGTGAAAGGAAACCCCCTCCTAGTCCTGTGCAATATGAAGCCTTAAGCATGCTGGAAAAGGCAGCAAGGAACAAAGAGAAGGAGAAGTTTAAAAAAAGGACCAAGAGAGCATTGAGTAATTATGCAGATGTTAGATGGTATGAGGAACAAAGTAGATGGAGGAAGACTATAGTTGAAGAAACCTGACTATGAACAGCAATTTCTACTGAAACGCCAGAAAAGGGAAAGGTAAAGAATACAAAAGATAAATATAAAGAGGGAAATAAAGGAGAAAATGAAACAGATAGTGATTCAGGGGTGATTTTTTAAAAGAAATGCTGGCTGCTCGACCCCCACCCTATGTGGCTGCAATTGATAGTTTTGGAAGTAGCACCACAGTAAGCAGCACAGTATCGACTGCTCCAGTAGAAACGAGAGTGGCACAGTTTGAGAGACCACTTCAAGTGCTGCAAATTGCTCCACCGCAGGTTGCACAAATTGCTCATAGACAGATTGTTCCACCACCTGTGGTAAATCCACTTGTTATGCCTGTACCAATACAAGAACCACTAGTAGCAACTCTACAGACAGTGCATAGACACGTTTCCACTGCTCCAGTAAATATTAATTTAACTCCAGAGTCACAGGGAGCTGCAAGAGGGTTATCTGCTACGGGATTTGTCCCAACTTCGCAAAATTCACAGATTGTGGTGTGGAGACCACCTCAGATGGTCCAGGCACCTAGAGATTGGGGAAAGGGTTTTTTTTATGACACCAATAACTTAAGAGCAAACTAACCTGTTCAAAGAAGGTATTTTTCCACCGCGGTTTGAAGAAGCTATGGGTATTAAAAAGACAGAAGGTCAATGCAAATGGCTAATCTAGAACCTGAGATAAAGAGGCCACTAAATATCCCAATAATAAAAATTGAACCAGAGGAAATTATATGGGGATGTTTGGAGTTAAAATACAACTATCAAGAAAAAGAATAGATTTATTTCTGCAACAAAATTACAAGAGGAGCAGCAACTACACAAGCCAATAAATGAATTGGCTCAAAAATATTATGTGGAAATTCTAAAAGATCTCCTCACTAGAAAAGCTATAGAGTACATTTGGCTGATGTTGTGATTAAGAATATGCATCCTGCTGGTATGCGACTGCAAATTATTGAATTAATAAAATGCATTAATAAATGGAGTGATTTTTTAAAACTAGAAACTAAATGGTAAAAGAAACAGGAGCAGCCAGCATTGGGAAAAAGACAATAAAGAGCCAGACGAACATGGAGTTCCAGCTGATCTCCTTAGGGATGTAGCTGGGGGAGTTATTGTACATGTGCTTTGGAGCAGAAGTGACCATACAGCATTTATGAACAATTGTTCAGAATAGAGATATAAGCTTGTGCAGTGGTACACACAAGTTGAATGATAGGTGAACATTTCAAAAGTATTGTGGGCTGTTTGAAATCGTGGTGCCAAGTGATTTGTGGGCTGAATGTAAGACTGCTGTACAATGTTCACAAAATGAGCCACTGAGAGATAAATGCACAAATGCACCATCTCCCATAGTTATGGAGAAATACGAAGCATTGATCACCTTACTAAAAGACCGAGTGCTACCAAAAGATTCAGATTGGTTATAAAATTAATCGTACTGCACAGGAGGAAAAAGAAATCGTTCATGAGTATTATGAACGTTTGTTGCAGGGGTTTCAATAGAATAGCGGAAGAGAATATCCTGAAAAGAAGGATACGGGGACTTTTGTGGCACAGTTTGTTTTAGGTTTAAGATCAGAAATTCCCACATAACACAGAGTTTAATCTGTTATCAGAAGAAGTCGCTTGATGAGACTCTGCGATATGCAAAGTATTGCAGTGATGAACTTGAAATGGAGCTGACAAAGATTAAGGAGAAATTTATGTTGTGACATCTGTCACAAAGTCGGGCATTGGAAGCGGGAATGTAGGTTTTATCCTGATAACGCAAATGAAATATGATAATGCAAAGAGGAGTTTAGATGCAAAATAGGCAAGTACAATAGATGCAGATGCCAATGCAAAAACAAGTCCTGATGATACAGGTTCCACAAACACAAATGATCCCACAAGATATGGGGAACCTAACATTTAATTTGAATCAGATGCCAAAAGCAAAATCTAATTATTTGCAGACTATGAATCAGAATGCATTGCAACAGTCCCAAAATGCAGGTCAGAATGCTTTTCAACAATTTCCTGTTTTTGAGAGTGATGGCTCAGACTCAGACAATTCTGTATGTCAGGGCCTTAGAGGGGAGAACGATTATCTGCTAGGCGCAGCCTTGGAGGTAGACCAGAATGGTCCATATGTAGATGGTGAGACAAATGGCCGCTCAATATACTTTTTTGTAGATACTTGAGCTACTAGATACACGGTTAGAACCATGGAAGTCCCAGATCTACCCCTCACGGGAAAGAAGATGTAAGTTGTAGGAGTTTCAAATAGACAGATTACGAATCTAATTTCAGAAGAGGTTTCTGCACAAATAAGTACCTTTGAAGACTAAGCATCAATTTGTAATTTGTGACACGAGTCCTGTAAATCTGTTAGAAAGAGATTTGTTAAGTAAGTTAATTGCACAATCTATTATACACCTGATGGTGTTGAGCTGCAGACAAATGATGAAAATGTAGGATTTAAAATAATCCAACAAAAGGCAGCTGTATGATTATTCCCTTTAATGACAATTGAAGAATTGCCTGCTGACTTAGAAGTAACTGTGAATCTAGAAGCATGGGATCTCACAGGAAAAGATATTGAATTGATTAAAGGAGTGAAACCAATTCAGATCACTGTCAAAAAGAATGAGATCTTTCCAAGAGCCCCATTGTTTTTTTATTTTTTTTTTATTTTTAATTTTTTATTTTCTTTCATTACAACATATTATTATGAGCATTACATATATCACAATTTTATACATTACTGTATTATTAATTTCTAATATAGTGATTTAAACACCAGCATTACATACTAACGTGCCATTTATATAATACATCTACCTAGAGAAAGCTTGCACATACTAAGATTCAGCTATAATAATCAAGCAGACTCCAAAATAAACACAAGAATTAAAGAAGATGAAAGCCGCAAACAGTAGTGGTAACGATACCTTCAACATGCTCCTACCCCCTCCCCTAGTTACTCCTTCTTTGCCTCTCTTTCCAGTTACATATTGGCTCCCAAATTCTACTCCCCAATCGTCTTCCATTTCTCCCCTTTCGAGCATACATTTTTTCCTCTATATTATATGCATATAGAGTGTTTGCCAACCAACATTGCAAGCTCGGAGGGCTTTTATCTAGCCAGGCCCTGGCTATTGTGAGCCTATAGACCGCCATTATTAGAAACATAAATTCAGCATATTGGACCTGCTCCTCGTTGTTCACACCTAGCATAATCCACGTCGGCGTAAGGGATATCTCAATACCCAATGAAGTTGCCAAGAACCCCTCGATCTCGCTAATCAATTATCGCAACTTGGGGCATGTTGCAAAGATATGCACACTATCTGCTTCCGGTTCATTACATCTGGGGCAGTTGATACCTTGATTCCCCCCCCCCATTTTGCAATTTTTGCAGGCGTAAAGTACAAAAAATACAATGTTTTATAATGCTGAGATTGCAACGGGGCAGCGCAGATTATCGTACAGCCCAAGTTTAGGGAATCATAAAACAAACTACCATCAATTCCCAATTTATCCTCCCACTTCTTACTAAATTTAACTAAATCATCTTGCTTATTTTCCACCAATGCTGCATAAAAAGATTTAATAGAGCAATCCCCCAACAATTTTATTTTCTCCATAATCCCTATTTTATTGAAACCTGCTGGACCTCCAGCTTTGTTGTTAAGAAAGCTTCTGACCTGTAGATATTTAAAAAATCCCCTATTATCTAAGCCATATGCGTCTCTCAGCTCTGAGAATTGCTTAAAACCATCCTGTGAAAGTAAATCACCAATTTGCGTGACCCCCCTTGTAGCCCAGTCTGCCATAACATGATCGGCGAAAATTTCTTTAGGGAGTGATCTGTTATTAAATAAATGGACATACCTATTATACCTTCCAATTTTTACTTTCTTTAAGAATGCATTCCAAACCGTCACTGCTGCTCTTACGGTTTTGAACTTAGTCCTCTTAAAATAACTATAATCAATACATTTTAAAAAGCAATTCTCAGCGTTTACCCCAAGCGCGACAGCATAAACCTCTGTGGACATCTGCTGTAGTCTTACATCCTCAGAGTTACCACCAATAAGGCCTTGAATATACTGGAGCACCGTCGCCATGTAATATAAACGAAAATCTGGTGCCCCCCACCCTCCTTTTTCTCTAGGAAGCGTCATGTACCTGTAGGCCCTCCTAGTCTTGCCTTGGGCCCATATAAATCTATTACATATTGCCTCTATACTGTTGAACCAACTGGCTTCAATCAACAAAGGTACAGCCCTGAATACATACAAAAATTTAGGTAAAATCATCATTTTGATTATATTTGTACAGCCAACCAGCGACAAGTGTAAGTTATTCATTCTTTCCAGATCTTTTTTCGTTTGATCAATCAAAGGATCCATATTTTTTTCCACTATTCTACTTACTTCCGCTGTCATTTGTACCCCTAGGTAGGTTGCTATATTCGTTACTCTATCATCGTTACAAATAGCCCATTGATTTTTAACTATCTGTGTTTTTGTAGTATTCAAGCTATAGCCTGAGAACCGACCAAACCTCTCAGCTTCTGCTTCAATTACCCTAATGGCAGCTGAGGGTTCTGGAGTTAAGATAGCGACGTCATCCGCATAGGCTAGCGATTTAATCCTACGACCATTTAGTACTAATGGTGATATCTCTTGACTAATTTCCAATTTTCTTATATAGGGGTCAAGGTATAAAGCAAAGAGCAGAGGAGAAGAGGGGCAGCCCTGTCTTGTACCTCTTTGAATGTTAACTGCAGCCGAAAAACCTCTGTTGACTCTTATCTTGGCTGTCGGATCAATGTACAGTGTCTGTAAAGCCTTTATAAATCCTGGACCTATACCGTGCCACCTCAAAACATCCCATAAATATCTCCATGAGACCCTGTCAAAGGCTTTTTCAGCGTCGAGAAATACCGCTGCCATTGGGTCTTCTAGAGTATCTGCAACATCGAATGCCGTAATTGCTAACCTAGTATGGTGGGTTGTTCCCTTACCTGGGATAAACCCATGCTGAGAGGGAATAACCAACGATTCAATTTTTCTGGATGATCTTTTTGCTAGCATTTTGGAAAACACCTTGACATCGGCGTTCATTAACGTAATAGGTCTGTAGGAGCCCGGAACATCCGCCGGTTTGCCTTTCTTCGGGATAACAATGATGTCTGTGCCTCCCCAAGAGTGCGGGACAGACTCACCCACTTGTGCTAACAGCATCATATTATACATATCTGGTAACAGAGAGGATTGAAAAATTTTATAAAATTCAACTGGGATATGGTCCGGGCCGGCGGCCTTCCCAGATGGCAGCTCTCTCAGGGCCTCAATCAGTTCCTCCACTTTAAATTTCTCTTCCAGCTCTTTCCTATCTGCCTCCTCTAATTTTGACGGCTCTATCTCCCTCAGGTAAGCCCTAATATCCTCTTCTCCCCCATCTCCTTCTGATTGATATAGTGCCATATAAAACTGCCTAAAAACCTCTCTAATCTGTTCTGCTCCCTTAACTTTGACTCCTTGATTATTTTTAATCTCCTTAATGTCTGCCATCCCATCTCTTTGTCTAGCTCTTACCGCTAATATACGACCAACTCTCTCACTGAGTTCATACGCCTTCTCTTTATTAGCCATGTACTTCTCCACTGTTTTTTTTGCCATCCCCTCCATAGCTTCCGCTCTAAGAGCAACTAGTTTCAATAAGATCTGTTCAAGTGGTAAATGCATATTTATAGCCATCATAAGTTCCTCTTCTGCCTCCCTAATTAGTTCGTTGTCTCTCTCTATTTTTTCCCTCTCCCTTTTCTGTGCAGAAATACCATAGCTCAGGGTCATTCCTCTTATTCCGGCTTTGCAAGCATCCCACACCATCCCTGGTGTTGAGGTGCCTCTATTAATTTCCCAGTATTCCTTAATCCATTCAGACATTTTTTCCCTATATATTTGATCCTGAAGCAGCATTCTATCAAATGTCCATTTTGTCAACTCCTTATTTCTCTTTTGTCCCAGGTTTACATTTAGCACTAGTGGGCTGTGGTCGGAGATGATTCTAGGTTCTCTTTCTATATTTACCCCATCTATGACGCCTCGTGTAATCAGAAAATAATCCAGCCTAACTAAACTCTGATGGGGAGCTGAAAAAAAAGTACTCCCGTCCAGATTCGGATGACAATTTATCCATGGATCCTCTAAGGAATTATTTCTTGCCATGTCAGCTAGAGCCCTGTAAGTTCTCTTTTTCCTCCCCGTGTATTTCCTATTGGAATCTAGAAAACTACTATCTGCATCATGCAAATTCAAATCTCCACACAGAATAATAGGCTCTGGCCACTGCGCAAGTTCTGCATCCAGAAATTGAAAGATATCAGGATCATCACCAGTGGATCCATACACTGAGACAAGCGTAAAAGTTTCTCCCCTGAATGTTAATTCTGCTATCACCCATCTTCCCCATTGATCCTCCAACTTCCTCTTGACTAGTGTATCCTGCCTTTTGCCCAGGATTACCACCCCTCTTGTCTTAGTATTCTGATTGGTTTTTGCTAAAACATTAAAACCCAGTTGGTCTAATAAGTAGGCCTTAGTACCCTCGATGTGTGTTTCCTGAAGACACACTAGGTCTGGTTTTAATGTCTTTAACAAGGCAGCAGATTTTAACCTCTTATTCAACTCGTTAAGACCACATATATTTATTGAAACTATTCTACAGGTCATTATGTTTCACAGATCTCCATTTGCACCAACAAGCTTTAAAGAATATCTTTAACATTTCCCCCACATTTTTCCCCTTGGGTTTGCTTATATATTTTAGCCCATGAATCTTTTGGTGTATTTTGCGTACCTTCCTACTTCTTACTCCCTCACCGTGCTTGTGCTCAAAACCAACCTGTTTATCTCCCCCCCTCGCCACCCACCCCTCTCCCCCCCTTGCCCCCCACCCCTTAGGAGCCCCCCCCCCCTTGCTACAGGCAAATAGGCCAATCCTGGCCTATGTGTAGCCTCCTGTAGTCTGTAGAGTCGCTACTCTCTCCCATCCTGATTCCTTACTGTTAAGCCTTGCCTA
This sequence comes from Lissotriton vulgaris, assembly GCF_964263255.1. Taxonomy (NCBI): domain Eukaryota; kingdom Metazoa; phylum Chordata; class Amphibia; order Caudata; family Salamandridae; genus Lissotriton; species Lissotriton vulgaris. Next base: position 662,397,974 of record NC_141693.1, read on the forward strand.
ATGTTTCTTACGGGGTCTTTGGTGGAGTTCTCGTGGGAGACCTCCTTGGTGGGGTTCTTGATCTAGTTCTACTCTCCTTACCCCTGCCAGCTTCCGAGATTTCTACTAGGTATTCTGCTGCTTTTACTTCTGAAGTAAACATTCTGGTGTAGCCTTTCCTAATCACTTTCAGCCTGGACGGGAACAATAGATACGCTTCTGCCCCTTGCTTTTGGAAAGGCCCTATCAGCTGCCTTAGCTTCCACCTCCTTTCCACAGTAACGTGGCAGGAGAAAAAGGTGTTAGCGTCAGCTATCTTCCTTGAATCAGGCCTAGCTTTGTCTATTATTTCCTGCCTCGCTAGAAAGTTGCCTAAAAAAACCAACATCGCTCTTGGGAACCCTTTCTCATCCCCTCCCTGTTTCTTCTTGAACAAAGGATACCTATGTGCTCTCTGCACTTCCACATCCCAATGCCATTTCGACTCGGGAAAGGCCTCTTCCAGAATCTTAATCACATACCCTCTGGGGTCCTGCCCCTCCTTTCCCTCCTCTAGGCCCAAAAGTCTCACATTGTTTCTCCTTTGGCGGTTCTCAAAACTTTCTAGCTTCCATTGGAGATCTTCAACCACCTTCACTTGATCCGTTTTAAAAGATTGCCAGTCTGTCACTTCGTCTTCAACCCTGCTTGTCCTTTCCTCGACTTGTGAGACTCTCCCTTCAACCTCCTCCTGTTTTCTGCTTACTTTCCTTAATGACGCCTGAAGCTTTTTGGTGTCCCTTTTTGCCCTTCTGCTCTCAGTCCTTGCCTCTTTCTGCATCTGTTTTAAAGTCCCAAACAGCATTTCAAGGGTTACATTCTGCGTATTCTGCCTCCCCTCCTTTTTCGCTCCTTCCTCCTCGCCTTCATTGTAAGTCTCTGAAGTAGCGGCATAATCCCACGACAATTTCTTAGTCATACTGCTCCTTGACCCTCTCCCACTTCTTCTTTTGCCACTGCCAAATCCTTTCCTCTTTTTCGTTGCAAGTTCATTAGAACCCTTACTAGTATCTGAATCAGAGGTGTGTTCAGTGCTTTCCTCATCCTCAGATTCCAATGGCTCCTGGTCACTAACGTTTGCATTTGACGAGTCTGACTCCTCATAAACCGAAAAAAACTCAGGCGAGCCTCCTCTCATGCTTCTGTCTATATTTTTCGTGTTCCTGCCAATGTCATGACTCAGCCCTTTCTGCTCCGTTAAGCTCTGGGTGCTGCCCCAGCTTGATCCTGCACCCTGTATACGATTACTGTATGATTCTGCCTCTACAGCCAACAGAGCATCCAGCATCAGCTTATTATTTTGATTTTGGTTGTCTTTCGGGTTTGACACAATATCCTCTAGGCTGCTGTTCTTACCAGCCTCCTTGTTCGCCTTTCTGCATACTGCCGCTTCTGTGGCTTCTGCGTTCTCCTCCGCTCGCAGTGAGCCGACTTCTGCAGCACTCGCTGGTTGCCCGGCAACCAAGCCGTCTCTGACGCTTGCGTCCTCGCGGTCCTCGCGTTCCACCGATCCTGCTCCTGCTGCAGCTTCCGCATTCTCCTCCACTGCGTCTCCATGGACGCAAGCAGTCGATACTACCTCGACCAGCGGTTTCTCCTGGCAAGGATCGATTCCCTGAATCTCAATCCGTGGTACCGCTAAAGAAATTCTCGGCGTAAAGGACTCAGGTAAAGTTGCTTGCCGCTTCTGATCTTTCATGAATGCTGATTGTGCTGTTTGCGCACGCTGCGCTTTCCCTTCCAGTGGGATCTCCCTCGCCGTTTTAGTTATTCCCGAGCGGGTCTCGGGGCCAGCATCAGATTTCTTTTCTTGTTTTTCATTTTTTTTTGCTGCTGCATTCTTCGAGGGTCGGCTAGGAATTTCCGCTGCTTTCTTCAGCGAGGTAACCTTCGGGACCGCTCCCTCTCTCACTGCTGCGGCTGAGGCTTTAATCGGTCCTGCATTTGGCTTCTCTCTATCTGCCTTCAATCTTTGAGACATGTTGGCGGCCACCTTCACAAAGCTTCGCGCCCCTCTCCACCAAGTCAACCACTTCAATACCTTCTTTGATGCTTTCTTTGGTGCGAGACTCCACCACCACCCTGGGTTGAGTGTATCTGGCGGAGCACGTTGAAACTGGTTTACCAGACCCCACATCCCTAGTTCAGCAGTCCTTCGGCATCTCTCGGATGGGAGAGAGTGAGAGTGCGACTACTCTCTACAGAGCTGCAGCGGCCATCTTGCCCCCCCGAAGAAGAAAATTCTCTCCAAGAGCCCCATTGTATCACTTATCCCCAGAAGCAATTGCATGAATAACGTCTGTAATAGAAGACATGCTACAGAAAGAAATTCTTGAGAGAATTAGTTGGAATTCCATGCATCTCTTTAAGGAAATCCAATGGAAAATATCAGATCCTACAGGACCGGAAAAAGATTATTTGAAATAGTTGTCCCATGTTGTCCAATGGTACAGAATCCAGCCAGAATATTGTTTCAGATTCCTTGTACTTCAGAATGGTTTACAGTCACTGATCGCCATCAGGCATTTTTCTTACTGCCATTACGTGAAAATGTTTCTTTTTTCGTTTTTATTTCAGCAGAGAGTTCTGCCTCAGTGCCGAGTCCAACAAGGGTATTCAGAGAGCCCAATGAAGTTTAGCTAGATCTTGAAAAAGAATTTAGAATCATTACAGATGCCCTATAGATCAGTATTAGTATAGTATATAGACATCTTGTTTGTGGCATCAGAAACACGAGAACCAAGTAAACAATAAACAATTGCTTTGTTAGATCACCTGGCTGAAAATGGACATAAAGTGTCCCCAGGGAAACTGTAATACTGTCAGAAAGAAGTTCAATATCTAGGACACATAGTTGAAAAAGGAGCCAGAAAGGTGTCACCAGAGAGAGGGGCAGCAATTCTACAAATTAATCCACCTCAAACGCAGTAGGAAGTTAGAATGTTTCTAGGATTGTTTGACTAATGTAGACAGTGTATACCCAACATTTCCTTGGTGGCTAAGCCTTTACTGAGGCTGACACACAGGGATGTGTCTGATCTGATTCCATGGGACAACAAATGTTTTAAAGACTTCTTAGAGATGAAAGATAGTCTTTGTCGTACCTCAGCACTAGGAATACCAGATTACAGTAAAAAGTTTTTTTTCTTACGGTGAGAGGGAAGGCTGCACTCTCTCAGTGCTGATACAAAAACATGGAGATGCTAGGAAACCTGTGGCATATTGTTCTACAATCCTTGACCCTGTAGCTGCAGGTCTGCCCAGCTGCCTTAACCGCATCAGTGCGGCGGTTATTTTTCCGCTGTGCGGCATTTTTAAAAATACTGCGTTACATGACGAGCTCAGCTTGTCATCAGCACACGACCACCGTGGCTGATGACGAGCTGAGCTCGTCATCAGCAGCGAAGGGGTTAAAGCTGTTGCCGCAGTGAGTGCTAGTCTGAAAAAGAATGAAAGCATAGGGATGGGATATCCTGTAACTGTAATGGTCCCTCACTCAGTGGAGATTCTGTTGACAAGAACTAAAACACAAAAAACAAATAACAACAGATGATGGACAGAATGCAGAACAATGTCATACATTCACCCCAGTACAGAGATCTGGGCCTAAATCCATTGTTTTTTTGCTCGCCATTCCAGTTTGAACCCAGCCATATGCAAATCAGTCTTGACCCTGTGCCCCATGGGAACAGTCCAGCCCGAACTGCCAAGCCAGGTCCTCCCTGGACTGGAAACAAGCATCCAAGGACCTGTTTCGGGCTTTCAGCCCTCATCAGCCTGGATAGCTTGATTCCAGTGGCATGGAGAGCACAGGACTCACGTCTGAGCATACCCGTCTCACTCGGGGTGACAAATGCAAAAAACAACAGGTGATGGACAGAATGCAGAACAATGTCATACATTCACCCCAGTACAGAGATCTGGGCCTAAATCCATAGTTTTTTTGCTCACCATGCCATTCCAGTTTGAACCCAGCCATATGCAAATCAGTCTTGACCCTGTGCCCCTTTGGGAACAGTCCAGCCCGAACTGCCAAGCCAGGTCCTCCCTTGGACTGGAAACAAGCACCCAAGGACTGGTTTCGGGCTTTCAGCCCTCATCAGCCTGTATAGCTTGATTCCAGTGGCATGGAGAGCACGGGACTCACGTCTGAGCTCTCACTCCGGGTGACAAATGCAAAAAACAACAGTTGATGGACAGAATGCAGAACAATGTCATACATTCACCCCAGTACAGAGATCGGGGCCTAAATCCATAATTTGTTTGCTCACCATGCCATTCCTGTTTGAACCCAGTCATATGCAAACCAGTCTTGACCCTGTGCCCCATGGGAACAGTCCAGCCCGAACTGCCAAGCCAGGTCCTCCCTGGACTGGAAACAAGCATCCAAGGACCTGTTTCGGGCTTTCAGCCCTCATCAGCCTGGATAGCTTGATTCCAGTGGCATGGAGAGCACAGGACTCACATCTGAGCATACCCGTTCCCTCGGGGTGACAAATGCAAAAAACAACAGGTGATGGACAGAATGCAGAAGAATGTCATACATGCACCCCAGAACAGAGATCTGGGCCTAAATCCATCGTTTTTTTTGCTCACCATGCCATTCCAGATTGAACCCAGCCATATGCAAATCAGTCTTGACCCTGTGCCCCATGGGACAGTGCAGCCCGAACTGCCAAGCCAGGTCCTCCCTGGACTGGAAACAAGCATCCAAGGACCGGTTTCGGGCTTTCAGCCCTCATCAGCCTGGATAGCTTGATTCCAGTGGCATGGAGAGCAGGGGACTCACGTCTGAGCATACCCGTCTCACTCGGGGTGACAAATGCAAAAAACAACAGGTGATGGACAGAATGCAGAACAATATCATACATTCACCCCAGTACAGAGATCTGGGCCTAAATCCATCGTTTTTTTGCTCACCATGCCATTCCAGTTTGAACCCACATTAAGTGGCTTAACGCTGCCTTTTAAATAAGGCGAGGCCCCTGTCAGCACAACAACGTCCCTTAATCAGTTGCATGCTCATGACGGAGCCGCTCTGTCATGAGCCTCGGTTACGCTGTGCTCATGACGGAGCGGTTCCGTCATGGCCCTGCCACCGCTCCATCATGAGCACAGCGCAACCTCACCTCACTCAGAAGCTTACAATCTCTGGCGGCTCTAGAAACACCAGAGGCACAAACAATCTTCTGCTGAAGCCTAGGAGATTCCGGAAGGAAAAAACTTATAAACGCTCATTCTCAGGAATGGCACCCAGAATCTGGAACTCACTCCCTCCTGAAATCAGGCTCATCTCCTCCACTATTCATTTTAAGAAAGAAGTAAAAGCTATCCTCATGGCTAAATACACCTGAACTACCAATTCGGACTCTGTAAGAATCTGCACAGATCCCCTATACCTGTTCGACCTCTATGCTTATCTGTATTATTTGGTTTTGTTGTCTTTGCTTATTTGTATTATTTGTTTTATTGCCTTACACCTATTGGTACTGTTAGCTCTACCGACTTACCTGTTTTGGCTATGATCATGTACCCTCTGTTTGTAAAGCGCTCTGATATCTGCAAAGATCTTGTTCGCGCTATATAAAACTCTCAAAATAAATAAATAAATATATTTCATGTGGCGTTAACTGGCAGCACTCGATTTGAGTGGACTTTTTTTAAATGTATTTTTATTGTTTTTATTGTAATCCCACAGTATGGAGGAACAATATATAAATACAACATCAGCAGTATTGTATGCGTTTTGTTAGGAGTACAATAACTCTAAACACTTTTACAGTTCAGCCACCATTGGATCACCATAACAGACAGCTAATCCGAATACAGTACAAAACGGTGGCACACATATGATTCGAGGGATGGGGAAGTGTTCTTTCCAAGAGCCCCATATCTTAATATACATGTTCAGCAACCTCTGGATCTATATGCCGCCTCTTCGGCTACTAAACAAATGTCCTCCATTGCCTAGCTATGTCCCACTTGGCCTGCACAAAAACAACACTGATTGAGTGTGTTATCCTTTAAGTACATCCCAACCTGGTAGCATTCCCAAGATTATCATCTTAGCATCTCATCCCATTGGGATACCCATCACTTCTTTGAGCGTGGAAACGATTAATTTACAATAAGGCACTTCTATATAGTTTGAATCAAAGTACCCCCTTGTGTCCCCGCATCTTAGGCGTTGCAAGCCCAAGGCCCTCCCCATCGACCAGCGCCCATCGGGCATATAGTATATTCTGTGGAGGTATTTAAATTGTACCAGCCTCAACCAGGTAGAGATCACCATTTGTCTAACCACCATTTTGGCCTCAACCTAGCCTTCCTCATCCATTTCTCAGTAAGCACCCTCTGGACCGCCATCAGGTCTTGCACATTAATGACTAAAATCTTGTATACATGTGAAATACACTTAACTGGGCATGATCAGATCTCATGAAATTGAGCAGTGAGTTGCAAATGCAGGAGGTGGATGGGTTCTACAAAGAGCCTCATGATATTCTGTGTGAAGACTTCAGCTATTCCTTAAGCATCCAGCACTGCCCTAACTTCTGCCTCCCTTAGCAATGGCAGCAATTTAGACCTGGCATAACTGCTGGCCAGCCAATAAATAAGCTTTCCGGATTCGTCATCAAATTCATAAATATGGTGTTGTGTACCAGATAGCGCTGCTTTCTCTTTACAAATCAGACACTACTTGAGAGATAACTTACACCCTCTCTTTGGCCATGTCAGCTATTAGTGGGAATATTGTGTGCAATACAATTGCTACCCCTCTAGATCACTCTAGTAAAGCCTGCATGGTAGACTCTTGGAAAACTGTATTGGCCCAAAAGATTACAGGTGTTTCCCAATAAGTTGGTTTTCTGAAGGGGGGTACCAGTCGAGCCATTTTCTTCACTCAACATGGTATTACCCGTCTTAACTTTATTATTTTGTCCTTTACCATTCCAAGTGATTATTTTATGAACAAAGCCTTTGAAACATGAGTCATGGCAGGCCACATAGAAACAATATTGCATCCCTTGCAAAAATGGGCCGCTCATGTTGTGTCATAAAAACCCCCATGTTCAACTCCCCCACTCAATACTTCTAAATGTGAAGTATCTGTTGCCCTCATAATCAACCAATTCTTAAACAACTACAAAATAATATTAAACATTTAAAGCTAATGAAATTCTACTGCAAGAGGAGGAATAATTCCTCACACTGCCAGTACAGTATTAAGCAGTATCGCTCAAACCTGACATCTAACAATCCTTAGTGCACACTACGTCGCATCATCTACCACAGGGTCTTCAAAGCCGGTCCTAGAGGACTGGATCCATACCAGATTTTAAGCATGTCCCAATTTAGATAAATGTACTAATCATAAAAATCTTGTATGGATCCATCCCTCGAGGACCAACTTTGGAGATCTCTGACTAGCACATCACCTCATTGCCTCAAGGATAGTGAACAATGTGTAATCCCAATTCTCAGCAGTTAGGGGGTGCCACGGGCCGGCGTCATTGCTGGAATCTATAGCAGTTGAGTCCTTTACCCAGGCCTAAAGAGCGCTTTGTGAGCCATGTCCACTTCTATTTCGCCTTTTAAGGATGTGCCCCAGTGGAGGGGTGGGGGGAGGGGAACACGGACCAGGGCCCCAGCCCCCTGTGACATTATGGGATACCCAGATGGTTTGGGATTGATTTATGTTCCTAAAGAGGATCCCATGCACATTCAGGGTTGTCACCTCAAAAAGAACTGTCAATTTGGACAGATGAAGCAACATGTACTGCATTTGAAGATCATGTAGTTTCTGTTTTACCTATAAAAAGGATTTGCGTTGAGATTGCACTCTGTTAGTGTAGTCGGGGAACAACCTAATTTTGCTGTGACACATCCCAGATCCGTTTTCTATCTCGCCTGCAGTAAGATTGTGTCCATGTCTGTGTTGTTGATTACTCCTACAATGACAGTATGAGGAGCACCCCCATGGGGGGAGGTAAGGTGGTGGTTTTGGGACCAGTGTCCTATAGGCCCATTCAAGGATAAACCATGCTGACAGATCAGCTGCTGCAATCCAGGACTTAAACCAGTCAGAGAAAAGGGTGTCTGGCCATTGGCCCAACACTATCTGGCAGCCCTATAAGCCTGAGTTTTTTGTGGCCCAACCTGTCCTCAGTGTCTTCCGCCCTCTGTTCTAGTTGATCGGCCAGTGCCCTTGAGGCCCAACTCATCTTCCAGGGTCAAATCCTTCTTTCAGATTCCACAAATCCTGCCGGAGAAGAGACAACTCGACCCCCAATCCACTGATCTTCTTGTTAAGATCTTTGTGAGAGTCCTTAATCACACGGAGTATTGTGGCCGGAGAAATTGAGTCTTCAGGAGGCAGAAGGCCCTCCAATGACAACACAGCCCCAGCCCCGCCTAGGAAGGGGACAGTTTGGTAAACTTATCTCTCTTTTGATGGCAGGGGCAGCCACCACCTTGTCTTTAAGCATGTTGTATGGAGGTGATGGCTCAACAATTGTCACACAGTCAGTTCAGGCCTCTAGTGATGCCCATCAGGGCCCACAGTATATCAGTACTTCCAACGCACCCCTCGCTGCACACAGTTCTTAGATGTCCGGGTGCTCTGAGAAAGCCCAGAGACTTCCAAAGGTTCAATCACTTTTCCCTGCCGACTGCGGGGAGGAGAGGATGGAAAAGGAGGGATTAACTAGCGAGTGTAATCCCACTTGAGCCTCCCTGGGCTCCAATACACACTCTCACCAGTCCAGCATGTAACACATGTGAAAATGGCGAGAAAAAGGTCACTGCATACTATAGGTCTAGTTAATCTCCCTCGGGCTAAAGATAGATCAAGTTTGCTCCAGGTCTCCTCTTAGCCCCTCAGGCCATGCACCACACACGGCCTCATGACCAGACCAGGTACAGAGTGAGTTCACCCATTCAGGAGAGACATCACCTTCCTCTGTGCCGTGTTAGTGGCCAGCGAGGTCCGGGCTGGCTCAGCCCAAAGGCCACTGAGTCCTCTAGTTATCAGCCCCACCAAAAGTCTAATGTGGAATAGCAGCTGGAAAGCGGTGCCCCACCTGGGTAAAAGCTCTCTGTCCGGGTCCCGTTTGTCTGGCCTACTGCTGGCTAATTCAACAGAAGGACTGACTGCACTATCCAGCATCTGCCTTCTTTCTTAAGGAAAAACCCAGCGGCAAGCCTCAGCTCAGCTAGGCAACCTTATGGCCTGGCATGGCCAAAGCCCAGGCCGCCACACTGGCCCGGTGCAGTGCTGCGCTTTGGGCTCCACAACAACCCAAAGGATGTCGCAGGATAGGTGCAATCAATCCCCTAGGATCAGGTTTACAGCATCTGAAATAATCCTACCATAATGGTAGGATTATTTCAGGATTAGTGAGGTGGTTTGGACCTCACTCAGTCCCCGGCCTCCATCTTTGGCAGTTAGGCAACGCCCTCAAACTGCATCTTTTAGTAATCGTGAAAGGGACATAGTTGGATAAGTCGTTGGAAGTGTTTGCTAAGTAAGGGACACATAGAGAAGGAAACATATGAGATTATAATGGCTGAATTCATAATTTGGAGGGTCTCAGTGGAAATGATCACTTGCTGAAAAAAGAAAGGTTTCAGCAATGGTAATATTAGGGTTCGGTTATCCAAATGAGACGTTCTTGAGAACTATGACTATGTCTTGTGCGGGGTATTCCAAGGTGCTGTTTTATTTAAATAAAAACCTTTGCTGCATAAGGCACTAGAAAGTTTGGAAATCGTGCAATCAACGCTCAAACCACATATACGTCTTACTACTGAGCACAAAGTCCAGCACAACTGGTCACAGTTCTGTGTAGAGGCCTGACATTGAAATAATTGTGTGTTTTTAATTTGCGACTGACTCACTGTGCACTCTTGTTCACCTGAATAAACTACATTAGGAGTTGGAAAATTTCACAAAAACATGTTGATGCCCCACTCCCACGACACATCCGGGGAAGGTTAGTCATGGACACAACTTCTTTCAGTGGTGTTCCAAGGATCTACCCCAGTAGGAAATACAAATGCAGCAGAACCTTTAAAAAGACATTTATTAGTTACTGTAGCCGATTTCTTTCTCCACTCTTGAAAAGAGAGGTTCTGACACTTGGCACTTGTCCTCATAAGTAAACCTGGTGATCAAAGGCATTCTTTTCAGTGCCTTGGACAGGTTTAGAAGTGGTCATAAAGTACTTTGATTTTTTTCCCCATTTAAGTAACTGATATTTGCTGCTCAATTCTGCCTGGCTGCATTCCCTTTTTAGTACATAAAGTGTCCTTGAGTGTTGATCCCCTAAGTTTGATTTACATAGGAGCGCGCGCTGAGAAAAATGGACGCCTCCATTGCGGAGCGTGTCAGCTTCTTGGCATTACAACCACTTATTCACTTCTCTCGGAATTGCCCAGGACTAATACTTGGACTGGTCTCAGAGTATCATGAATGATGATATGTAAATGACCGCGACGCAGAGGGACGAGGTGTTCTGTGCTGGAGTCAACCACACCGCCACTACCTTTTTAGTAATTTGCATGCATTACCCATTCCACTTGGTGACTCAAAAGCCATTATCACTTGGCAAGCTCCGAAGAAAAAGAAATCTAAGACTTGCTCCTCAAACATGCTGACATTGGTATATTTTTTTATTTTAATTTTTTTCTATTTTTTTAACACAGATTTGACAGCATTGCTGCATTCACAGAACCTCAGAGGGCTTTATGGGCAAGCTCAAGAGTGTTGAGAGCCAGTGTAAATTTAAAAACAATATATATATATTTTTAAGAGTGTTGTGAGCCCAAAAGGAACACTAAGGGAAGCCGAAATTGCCCATGGCGCCCGCCAACGTACAGGAACCAGAGCTAAGTTTGGTTTATACCCAAACTGCCAGGCCTTTGATGGACCTTTCACCAGGTCATTCTCCTCATCCCTGGCACTCTCTCTCCCATCAGTCCTGAGCGCCTTGGGATGTTTTTGAGGTTGGTAATCCTGCTTTGGTGGCTGGTAGTCTGGCTTCTAAAATGTGTGCCCCTCTCTGGTGCTTTAAGAGCAAAGCAGATGCCCAACGGTGGTAGACTAAAGCTCTGAAAATTTGGAAAAAAGGACATCCTTTCTACTCACAGAAGTCCCTTGCTGGAGTTCCATTTTAAGGGTGTTTCGTGTTTCCCTAATGTGAGTATCTGGCCACAGTCTCGCGTAAGTCAACTTCTGTGGGGAGAGGGAGAAGCGATGTCTCATAGAGTGTTAAGAAGGAGCGGGCGCTCTTCTCACTTGCATAGGACATGGTGTAGGTGTCTGAGAGGGAGAAGAGCTTTGAACATGAGGACAGTTAAGGAAGAGGCGAGGTCTCTATAGGGTGATCAGATCTGGGCACTTTCAGTCTCTTATGAAGACAGTGATCTTCCATTGGTTTCCAGTCTCACCCTGGTACATGCGGTTTATCAGCACAGAAGGAACACTGGACCGGTCCCCCATAGACCTTTCCTGGCTACACCATATTCGTCTTGGGGGCCTTGGTCCCATAACTGGATGTTGGATAGAATCCGCTGCTGGATTTCCTTAGCAAAGGCAAACTCTTTACTATCACAGGCAAATTGTTGTTGCTGTCTTTTGTAGTAAATGTTCACTGCATCATTGTCTTTGTGGCTGGATGAATGCTGTATGTTACCAGAATTTCCATAACTGATGGCAACAGTGTGTTTCTCCCTGTACCTGGGAAACTGGTTAAAAGGCAAGCACATATTTACACCGTCACTGCAAAGGCATGGCAGAGCCAGCCTGTGCCAATCCAACTCTAGAGATCCCTTTTTCCACAGAGGTGAGGGATCCTGAAGGGACCGGATCCCAGGAGCTAAATGTATTAGAAAACACATCCCTACGGAGGGAGGACAGTCGAATGAGCAGTTCAGATAGATGATGGACTGACACGATGAATGCAAATAGATGAAGCATCGTAAACGCAGAGTGAGCTTGGACCCAGAAGGGCTTCATGACCAAGTACGATCAACGGAGCAGGCAGACAGACACTTGTTACCAGACCACAGACAGGAGACTAGAAACCCGTAGGAACTATTTGAGAGGTGAGAAGCTGGGATGAAGATCTTCGTGCGGTGAACCCTGCAAACTGGCTCTGGTGTGAACAATCCTTTGCTCTGGTGGGCTTGGACAGTGGCTGTCCCTTTGAGGGCTCCGTTGCACAGAAGAGAGAGAATGAAAGTTCTTAAAGCCTGTCAGTCAACAGTACAATACAAAGTGAGTGCACATACCAGCTTGCACGGTTTGAACGTCATCTGAATATGAAAGTGGAGGCTGTCCAGGCCTGAGAGTGGAAATAGCCCACCACGGGCCATTGAGGCCCATTTCTTCCCAGGTACATGTATCATAAATGAGGCCTCCACACATTCAGAAGGAGCAAAGAGAAGTAAGAATCTTCAGAAGAATCTCTCAAAATTCTCCAGCACAAGTGGACTCAGACCTCCCTGTATCAGATCATTGATTGCCAAGTGCTCAGCCATTCTTTAACCACATGCGTGCGGCGGCTTTTTTCGCGCTGTGCGGCTTTTTTCAAAAAGCTGCGTTACATGACGAGCTGAGCTCGTCATGAGCATGCGAGCGGCACAACTCATGACGAGCTCAGCTCGTCATGAGCACGGAACGGGTTAAAGAAGGTGGACCGTATTAACCAGAGGTGTCAGAGCTAACAACAAGACCTGGATCACTTGTCCTACATGATGTCAGGATGCTACCTAGCATAGGAAAACAATTAGGCCTGGTGCATTGTCCACTACAGACACTCAGCGGGGTTTCTCGCCTCATAGAGTCACATCAGAGTCCTGGGCAACCTTCTGCGGCGTGTCTGAGAAGGTGAGGCTTCCTCTTGTGCTCCTGTGCTCTTACGGAGTAGTTGCAGTGGGGATTGCTGCAGGATCTGGAACCGCAGGAAGTTTAGCCCTCTCCCATGTCAAGATTGGACACCTTCTCTCATTTACCTCACTAAGGGCCAGATGTAGGTAATCCCAGTTTACTGACTCTTGAATACCGAATCATACCGATTCGGTATTTAAGAACAGGTAAATGGGATGTAGGTAACTTTTCGTTAAAAAGTACCAAATCAGTAAGTTTCGGTAATTACCGAATCGGTATTTACCGATTCGGTTATTGCCATTCCAGGCCCATAAGAATGAATGTCAATTACCAAATCGGTAAATACTGAGGGGGAAACATTGAAGGGTGGCAGGGTGTCACTTTGACACCCTGTTGCACCCCTCAATTGTGTATGGGTACACATGTTGCAGACATACATGCCTTAAGGGCATGTATGTCTGCAACATGGCACTGTTGGAAAAGTAAAAAAAATGCTTTTTCAAAGGTTTTCATTATTTACCACCAACTTCTAGTTGGTGGTAAATAACGAATCCTTAACTGAGGAATGCACTAACTTGATTGCTCTCTACATCCTGGATTCAGTAATTTACTGAATCGGTATGTTAAGAATTCTGTATTTTAACGAATCCTTAAATTACCGATTCGGTAAAGTACCGAATCCTACAAAAATGCCACCTACATCTAAAAAGCCCAATACCGGTCGGTAACGGCCGATTTCGGCCGTTACCGACCGGTATTGGGCGACCTAAACCTGACCCTAAGCATCGTATAAGAAGTACCCTTCACAATTAAGGCTACCAGTTTTTCGTTTTTACTGATTTTACAGATAAATAAAGACAAAGAGCCAATTATTTTCTGGTCTGTATTTATTTTTAAATGTGGATAAAAACGGAAATTGGGTGCTTTTTGAGTGATTCTATATACACTTCTCAATGATTGCCAGGCAAATAACTGTTTGGATTGATAGGTAAGGGTTTAAAAGAGAAAGGAATTTCGGTATAAAGGCTTAAAAATCAGTAGATATTGACAAGGCTGATACTGTAATGTGCATAATTTCATATAAGTGCATTGATTTATCTTCTGAGGGTGTTTATATCACTGAATCCTAGCAGGCATTCAAGCATAACTGCATATGTATTGGTTGAATAAATGTGGAAATATACCAGTTTCAGCTTTATTTTTTTCACAAACCCATAATAAATATGGATAAATATAGATAAAGTTGACAAAAAAGGAAATATGGATAAATACGGACGGAAATGTCGAAAAATTAAATACCATAAAACTGGGAGCACTATTTACAATTAAATGAAATTATTGTTTTGTGATAATAAATATATTTCAGCAACCCTAGCATGTCTGTTGCTTTATAAGGATTTTATTTAGTAGAAGCTGATTTTCCTGACCAGAGCATGATCCAAGAAGCCCCTTGTTTGTCTCTCTATGTATGGTATGTCGTTTTGGTATAAGAGGATTCAAATGTTGGTAGTCACATGCAAATCTTATTGGGCACAAGGTGCCACCAGAACTGTGCCGGTGAATGTTCTGCCAGTGGGTCAGGATGGCTGCCTGTCCAGAAACAGTTACTACATTGCAGTCCTCGGGCTGCAGCACGAGGCCAGCACCACTTCCCTGTCACAATCCAGGGCGAGAGAACATCCGAGTTGAAAGGTCAGAGAGGAGGGTTTGGTCTGCGCCCCGCTCCTTCCTTTGAGAACCAGAAATGGAAAGCTTGTTTGTGATCCATTCATCCTCACAACCATCCCACACTAAAGCTTGCTAACATTTCCACATAAGTGGTACAAAAGGGGGTGGTGATGGACGGAGCACTTGAATCAATCAAACACTCACACCCAGTCAGAAGATCTGGGTTTAATCCATCACCGTTCTTTAGCCCACTCTGCCACCCCAGTTCAGACATGGCTATATGCAAATCAGTCTGACCCTGTGCCTCATGGGAACAGTCCAGACCGAACTGCCAAGCCATGTCTTCCCTGGACCGGAGACAAGCTTCCGAGGATTAAACCTAGATCTTTTGACTGGGTGTGAGTGTTTGATTGATTCAGATGCTCCGTCCCTCACCACCCCCTTTTGTACCGCTTTTGGCCGCCATAAGTGTGGCAGGGTATGCTCAGACGTGAGTCCCTTGCTCACTTTGTCACTGGATTCAAGCAAGCATTTCCACATAAAGTACATAACGAGAACAAATTGGGATAAAGTTTACATTGTAATGTGCAGTGAAAAGGTTAAAAAGCTCATCAAACTCTACACATTCCTACTTCTTTCTTCTAAGGCCATTCAACTCTTAATTCCTATTGGAGCTATTCTTGATGTTCCTTAACATGAAGTGACAAAGAATTTCCGGAGACTCATTCTGCGAAAAAGTACCCTTCATTGCTCTCACCGCTCCCGTCCCTCACAGAATTGGCCCCTTCTGACGAGCTGCATCTGAGTCGAGTGGACTTCCAGTGGACTAGCCCCTGGTGGCGTTGTCGACCTCACGCTGGCCCTCTCTTAGTTTCTTTGACACTTGGACTCCGGGGTTGAATCAGTATCTTCGCAAGCTTTCAAGAATCTGATATTTCTCTGGGCAAACCGAGACGTGGCCCTGGTGCTTTCATAAAGCATCACCATCATAGTGACAGATCTTCTCCCTCCCACGAATAGAGCCTCCTTAGAAGCATTAGCAGCATCTTTGGCACTCTCCGGTGCTGATCATAGCTGTGAACTTCGCAGATGCTTCTCCCCCTGACGTTTTGTGAGGCATTGATGGGAGAGAGGTCTTTGCAAACCGTGAACTGCGATCACAGTGATCTGAATGGTATTGTGCCTCCTAAAATTATATCATTGGTAACGGCTCTCCCTGTCAGAAGCACTTCCTTTTCAAATTAGTCAGCGTTTGTTTCTATAAGAAGGTGGAGGTATGACACAATGAGTAGGAAATGTCTACTTACCAAAATATTGTACCCAAAATATCGACAAGGAAAGTATATATGCACGTAAATACAAGTTTATTTTATTTAGCACCACATATATGTACTTTGAAATAAATATATAGATATATTTGACTAAAAAAACAAAGGTTACAGGGACGTTATAGTTAGGTTCAGATTTTACATATATAAAACCATAGACATTCTGAAGTTATAGTTATCTCAAGAAATGATAACTTGTGCCCTAAGGTGACTATAACTTGTGCACCCACCATGCACTGTTTTTCATCAATTCTTTTATTGCAAAGATTGCACTGATATTATCAATGATGTCATAGAAAATGGCATGATTGATGTAATATGTGGGGGGGTAATTAGCAGTGTAAAGGGAGAGCGCTAGGTATAGTTTCTTCCTTTTTTTTTTTTTACAGCTCTCTCAGATCAGTTTAGTTGTTGTGATAGGTTTTCACCAAGAACAAGATGATCTGCCTAACACCAATTTTCATGAGTTTGACACTTTAACTGCCTCTATCTACAGATCACTGACCCAGATCACACAATTGAGCACCTTTGGGATCCACCAAAGGGTCCCGATCATATACTATTTCTTGGGGTACCTCTGCCATTCGTATATGTTTTTTTTCATGGCCATACAGCAATCCATCCTATTCCTCCAGTCCTCCATATCTGAAGTTAATGCTTTGCCCCATTTTTATGACATGTCTATTTGTCTGCATTGGTCCTACGGTACACAATAATTATTACTCCTCAGCAGATCTTCTTCTTCCCAGAGTGAAAGAATATCCAGGTGTGGATCAAGGTTTATCTGTATCCCAAGTATTCCCACCAATTCTAAATGTAAGTTATTCAAAAAATAAATGACTGACATAATATTCCCATATCATGTGATAAAAAGTCACGTCATTTTGTTTACATCACATAAAAACTGGATTTTAATCACACCCATTTGAAACAATGTGTACGAGTTTTGGTAAACACGTTTGTAAGAGGTTTCCTTGAATTAGCCTCCACCTGGCTGTATGTCTACCTTCATGGAAGGAGCAAATGCCTCCTCCCATTCCTCATTCTACAGTGTACAAATCCTGCATGTTACAAATTATTGTGTGGTATTTTCTGAATGTAACCTCTTCCACTGGTTCCTCAATGAGCATTCTGGCCACTAACATTATGTGATCAGATTGTCAGACCATACCAAATCTTTAAATGCCAAAGCATGTAGGATACAGAGATATTTAAAGTGTTTATTGAACGTCAGATCACAGTCATTCTGCAACTCGGAAATTCCTTAACTCTGGCCCTCACCATCAGATTACTCAGTTTCGATATCCCTATTAGGTCCCATGTCCTGTAAACCCGAAACTCGCTACCTCCTGTAACATGCTACTGAACCAAACAGGTGCTTTAGTTACTTTTCCCTTTCCCTTCCAACCACAAATGTGGTTGCTGTGTTCAAGACACCTGATACTGTTATCGGGGGAGGTGGCCACCACCATAGATTGATAGGTCAAGACCTCTATAGGTAATCTTATCGAAGGTTCCTCTAATGGTTAAATATACAAATAGATGCATGCTCTCAAATTAGGAAGCTTATTAATATATGCCTGGACAATGTTTGGATAGACCTCCTTTATATACTGCGCAACACAGTTTAATCAGAGACACTCGGTTTTTAGCCCCATAGTAATGTGTACTGTAGCATCCATCTTCCAGAAGTATGATTCAAGTACACTATAAGGGTTGTTTAGCAAAGTAAGTCAAGTCAAGTCAAGTCAATAAATTTATATAGCGCGCTACATACCCAGAGGGTCTCAAGGCGCTTGAGGAGGGGTGGGGAATTACTTCTCGAATATCCAGGTTTTAAGCTGCTTTCTGAATGCTAGGTGGTTTTGAGTGAGGCGAAGGTGCATGGGAAATGAGTTCCAGGTTTTGGCCGCTAGGTAGGAGAATGATCTTCCTCCCATGGTGGTTTTGTTGACGCGGGGAACAGTAGCGAGGGCTTGGTTAGAAGAGCGCAGCTGGCGGGAGGGGGTGTAGAAGGAAAGACGTGAATTGAGGCATTCGGGTCCAAGTTCGTAGAGAGCTTTGTGTGCGTGGGTGAGGAGGCGGAAAGTTATTCTCTTATTGACGGGGAGCCAGTGGAGGTTTTTCAGGTGACCAGAAATGTGTTCTTTACGCGGGATGTCTAATATGAGTCTGGCTGATGCGTTGGAGTTTTTTCTGAAGTTTGCGGTGGTACCGGCGTAAAGGGTGTTTCCGTAGTCAAGGCGGCTTGTAACCAGTGCGTGGGTGACCGTTTTTCTAGTTTCGGTGGGGATCCAGCGAAATGTTTTTTTGAGCATGCGAAGAATGTTAAAGCAAGATGAGGAGACGGCGTTGACTTGTCTGGTCATTGAGAGTGAGGAATCCAGGATGACGCCTAGGTTCCGTGCGTGATCCGTTGGGATGGGTGCTTTTCCAAGGGCTTCTGGCCACCAAGAGTCGTCCCAGGCGGAGGGGGAGGTACCTAAGATAAGGACTTCTGTTTTGTCTGAATTCAGTTTCAGACGGCTATGCTTCATCCATTCGGCTAACTCTTTCATTCCTTCATGTAGGTTGGTTTTGGCGATGTTTGGGTCTTTGGTGATCAATTTAAAAAGACCACTCAGCAGGAAAATGGGAGTGACCCACAGTGCTGAACATCTTTCCTAAAATTTGGTTAATAGAACATTCAGGGTGCACTCCATGGGCCAGATTTACTAAGTTCTCATGCAACACAATTCAGCAGCAAAAATGCTGCGCTGCATTGCTTGAGGAGAGAGCAGGAGAGCGCCATGTTTACAGAGATATGGCTCTCTCCCGAGTGCCGGCACAGAAATCTGCTGCTGAGTGCCACACACCTTTGAGCCATAGTGCAAGGGTGTCTGCGTGACTCCAGCATAGATTTTGTACTGGAAGGATAGACTTCCAGTACAAAATACTATGCTTAGACTAACCTTAAAACTTTTCCCACCTTGTACGGTGTAGCACACATGCACAGTCGGAAAAGAAAGGAGATATAAAAGCATTTCTCCTTGATAGCACCTATTTGAAATGGGAGTTATTTTTTTACGCAAAACTTTGTCTACTTTTTTTGAGTAGATAGGATTTTGCATCAAAAACCATGGATAGTTGAATGGGAATTCCCACGCAGCACCCACGGAATGCCCAGTTGGAGATAAATAATGAAAAGCAGCGCTTTGTGCTGCTTTGCATGACTTTCAACTGATTTTCGAGTGTTGTTTTGCCCTGTAAAGTAAATTGGAAAAAAATGATTTTGTGTTGATTTACATCACTTGTGTGATGCAAACACAGCGCAAATTCTTAGTAACTATGCTCCCATATTTCATCCTTTATCCATAGTGATCTCAGTGCCACGGTATTTAAATCCTCAATCTGTCACTCGGACGCCATTTTGAAACTAGGGAATGTTGCCGAAATGGTCTTCCACCATTGCTTGACTGTGCTACAGATTTTACCTCTGGGATACTTTCCCAGCACGGGAGCTCCTCTGAGCTATTAAATTTTTATGCGGAAAATTGCAGATGTGCTTGGAAATAATACGCATTTGCCTGAAAAGCAAAGATAAGGGCAAAAACAGCTTTATTGATCAGTTCGAATGTGAGAGGAAGTTAATTGGTGAGTCTGAAATAACCAGTCTCAGATGGGTAAAGGATTTTATTATTTAACCTGGTTTCGTAATTGCATATTTGTGGCTAAGGCTACAAATCATGGCTATAGGTGGTAGCTTTATGAGGTTTTCTGTCCTTCCCATATGGAAGAAATGTGTCAGTTCCATGGAGTACACCCCTTCAGCAACAAAGCTACATTAACGTTTTTTCAGTAAGAAGTTGCAGAGGACTCCTATTTTTTACCCAAATGTTTCCAGAAAGAGACTGGAAACGTAGACCTATAAATAACTACCCGGATGATGTCACACAATGTTTTCTTAGCGCCTTGTGGTTGAACAAATGAATACACCCATGGCCTTCTAGGAAGTGAAGGTGAATCATGAAATTGGCTATGGCTGGCAAGACTCCATTTTTTATGACTCTGGTGTCTGCCACTAGGTAAAATCAGGTTCTAATCTCTGTAGTGTGTCAAACTTGGGTTCCTATAAGAAAGGGAAAGTGCTCCAATCATTTCGCTGTTGCTCCTATAGAATGTTCCCCTATGTGAAGAGTGTGTGCCACCATTCATTGCTGACTTAGCATGCTGTGGAAGTCAGAGGAATGTGTGCAAAAAGCCAGAGGGGTACCCACTATTTATTTACAAATCTGCAAGACTGTTTCCTCAGAAAAACTTCTTCCAACTTTAGGTGATGTATTTGCATGTATACATGTTTTTAGTACACTACAACCCTATACTGTCTGCTACCTGCAGGACAAAAGTGAGTTCATGTGGAGTAGTGTTAGATGCAGGAATACACTTATCCCAGTATTTTGGGAAATTAGGATTAGGAAGTCTTTGCCCGCGGGAGCTGCCTAGTTATACCTCTTTAGTGGTGAGTGCTTATGATAACATCAGTTCCTGTAACAGTAGTAAATTGTTTCAGACGTTTTATACGCATCACACGTTAGATCAGCTGGAAAAGCCCACTGCAGTGCTATCTCTCATTTCTGGATGAGACTTCAGCTTTGTAGCTGCAACCTATCAAACTACTCCACTTTCTCCCCAAGAAGGACTTTGCCCCCCCCCAAAAAAAAGCATACCAATGCAAGATGAAAAAATTAACCCTTGAATTTCTGCAAAAGCTCTGCATTGAGAACGTCGACAATGTTTGACTGTATAGGACCCATCCTTGACAGACCCAACAAGGTCAAACATAGAGTGTGAATCACACACACACAAATAATACAAACTGAAATAGGGGTATGGAAGGAAGGTTATAGGAGATAAGGAACAAAGTTGTGCAGTTACTTCCGCAACATAGCCAATAAAGATGATAAGGCCAAGGATAGCCAATAGGCTCAAATCCCCTGCGCAAACTAACTTTTCCGTCAGAACTCTGCATGCATCTGTTCAGAGCCTGTTCAGCTTTCCATCCCCAAGGCCACATCCGCTGACATCTAAAGGATCAGCACAATGTACCATGCCTAGGGCATCCCACTCGTCACAGGCCAGTTGAGCCTGCTCTTATGTGGGCCCTTAGCATTGAGCTGCCAGCAGTTGATTAGCAGAGATATAAATGGCAACCACTGAGTTCACGCCTTCTGAGAGACTCAAATATTCCATTCGGCCTCACATTAAACTTAAGCCTCACTGGTTGTTGTTCACAATACAAATATTCTGTGATTTAATTGTATGTTCTATTTACTGATTATTGATCAAGGGGGTTAGGTGATCCACCATACAATCAAATAAAGTAAAGATAAATGCATGAACTAACTCACACAAACCATTTACATTTTATTTTTCTTTATTTGAAAATTTTAATTGTACAGACTTTCTACTAACTGCACACAGCCAAGGATCTGGCCTTCCCAGATCGAAACAAAAGACGACCCGCTAGAGAATATGATATCGTGCTATAGGAAGGGCTAGCACATGTAAATATGTAAATAACTAAATGTAGCTTTCAGAACAGCGGCAAAGGAGTCTGGCCAGCAAGGCTATCATCAGTCCCTTCTCTGAGATACCGTCTTCCCGTTCTTCATTTCCAGCCGCTCACGCCGTCTCCTCAGCCAGCATATTCTCCCTCAGGAACCGCACTCTTTCTTCTCCCTAGGCCCTACATTTTTAGTTTTCCGCCCTCGAAATGTTAATCGTTCCAAGCTTTGACAATCATATCAACAGAAAAAAAATCCCCTAATGGCCTGCCTGTGTTTTATATGCCAAATTATTCCACTTTAATAAAGAAGCCGCCGAAATGTTAAGGAATCCATGTGTATCAGTCTCGCGAGGCGCGGAGCCCCAAAGGTCAGCGATAGCCTGGCGCCATGTTTTGTGAGGAGCAGCGAGCTGTTCCACAATGCGCCCAAATTCCTCCCAGAACGTCCCTCCGCAGCACGGCCACTGCTGCGCAACGTGGGGAGCTGACAAGGTCTGTTGGTCTCGTCGGTGACATGTGGCGAGGGAACTTGGACTGACAGCTGCAGGAGACAAGAACCCCGAGAAGCCACTATCTGCGGCTCTGGCGCCAAATGTCATCTCTTCCCCAGCCGGGGAACCGGAGCGTTTCTGATTGCAGGAGGAAAGGCAGACATTTAAAAGTTACTGACACGTGTCAGAGGCAGCGGCCATTGAGCCTGGGCTCTTGATGTGGCTTGATGTGACAGCGGCGGGGCCACCGGAGCTGGCTCCAGGACATTGGAAGTTGGGTGTATGTCTCATTCAATGCTCATCACAATGTCTTCTAATATGCCAAATACGCACAGGCAGGAGTAAGCTCGCAAACTTTGTAAGGATGGAAAAACAGAATGTGGGTGAGCAGTAAACCATAACGAAGCTGCACATTGGCAGCCAGGTGTGGCTCCCATACTACAAGTATACAGCATTAAAAGTGCTGTTTGGTTAACACTACACCCCTACAGTACACATATCAGGTAAAATTAAGGGTCCTACAGCTTTCTCTCAAGTGTGTTGAAAAAACGCAGAAACAAGCCACCACAATACAATTCTCAAGTCTCAGGTGAAAAAAACATGCAAATCTATTTGAGTGTGGAGATGTGTGGCTCAATGGTTAGAGCGGCAGACCCTGATGCAGAGGTCTGGCCCGGACGAGGGTTCAATTCCAGCCTCGACGGGTCTTCTCGCCTCAGTGCCTATTCTAATCATGGGTCCCACTCTGCAACTCTGGGCAATAGCTTGCTTAATCTCCACAACAGCCCCAACAGTGCTAGGATGCCTGGCTTCACCTTGGGGGTGACACCAATCTGGTTAGTTACGCTGGCTGGCTCCGTGGCTCGCTCTGCAGTGCAGCCTGAGCCTACCTACCTATTCTAAAACCGCGGGCCCAGGGCAGAGCTGACATTGGCCATATACAGTCCGAGGGCCAGGGCCCTCTGACCAGACTGTTACATGAACGAGGAGAGCTCAGTCAGTTCTGAGAGTGTGTGACATGCGTGCATTGCAAGCCGCAAGCGCATGCCACCACGGTCCATCTAAAGGGGAAACTAGATATCCGAAGCGCCCATATATCACACGAGGCAAGGCCAGAGAATCAGCGCTTGGGTGCCACGACGGGTCTTTAGGGGCTGCGAGGCCACAACAGGTTGTCTGGGCGCTGAGTACGAGGAAGACTTGGAAGCAGGGGGTGCTTCGCTTTATTTATACAGCCCAAACATTTCCTTAAGGTGCTAGAGCGCTTTATAATAAACATAGGTCATTCCATAAGGCCCACACTTTGGTTAGATAAGGTCTTTAGAGTAAAACATAAGTCCTAACATAAGGGCCCCAATTTACACAATATGCAATAATTACATAAGGTGGTAATGTTTCAAATTTGCAAACCAGCAGATCATGTTAGGCCTAGAATAACAACTGTTTGAGGATGTAGGCAGTGTGAGTTGCGGCAGTGAAATGACGTATACAATGGTAGTGGAGCAGTGAATACCAGGGCAATGGTCAGAGGCTAAACCATAGCGGCGAGATTACAAATTCCCACTGGAGAGTTTTAGCTAAGTTGTCACTAACTATGGGGCATATTAACAAGGCCAGGCGATAATTATCGCTCAGCGCACTTAGCGCTAGGATAATTATCGTCGGCCAACTCTGCATTTTATCACGGAGATAGCGTGCTATCGGCAACGCTTATCTCCAAAGCGAGAAAATGCAGAGCGCAAGCTGCAAATTGTGAGATTATCGCTGGAAATACAGCAATAATCCCACAAGGTTAGACGATAGCTTGCTGATAGGGATAGACATACTTAGCCATGATATCCACCTTACATAGGATATCATGGCTAAGTCAGAAAAATACCAGATGTTAAAAATCAGCGTTAACCATAGTTAGCGATATCCTTGATAATAAGCGACATTTCTCCTATTATTTTACTCTGGAACGCCCCCTTTGCATCTCATTAGAGATGCAAGGGGCGGCGTAGAGTAAAACGGAGCTAACATGCAAATTTGCGTGTTAGCACCCTGTTGCTGATAGGGCTCTAGTTTTATCTCTGCTTTTTTGGCTTTTAAAGCCAAAAATGCAGAGATAAAGCCCTTGTTAATATGCCCCTAAGTGTCTTTCACGGAGAAAGGCCTACAGCTCCGTTTTGAACTCGCTTGTGATGTAGTGGAGGTAGGCTGGGAGGGAGGAGCTGCGTGTTCTGGTAGCGTTTCCTGAGAAGGATTGTGCCATGAGTCATTCCTTTTCGAAGGTTGCAGGTTCTAGCAGCTGTGGTCTACCTTTTCTAGATACCTTTAATTTGTCGGGCAGGTAACAGGAGTGGATGTGCGTAGTGCCTTACGGGTGATACAGACTGTCTTGTACCTGGTCCAGGCTTCAAAGGGCAGCTAGCGGAGAATGGCCAGCACAGGTGAGATGTGGTCACTCCTTTTGGCCTTGAGACGAAACATGATGCCAAATGTAGGATTCTTTTCAGACTGGCGAGACGGGTCTTGGGGAGCAGTGGCGTCACAAGGGGGGAGCGGGGGGTGCGAACCGCACCGGGTGGCACCCTCACATGGGGTGACACCATCTGGTTACGCTGTGTATGATAATCTAACACAGCTCTGCAGCCTGAGCCTCGCCTTTGCTCTGTGTCTATTTAAACTTATCCTCAGCGGCGCGACAGTCACTTTGAGAAAAGCCGAGAACTATTAGGGAGAAACCATGGGGGGGGGGGTGGAGAAGGCAACGAGAAAAGGGTTAAAAGAGCAGCAGGCGGGGGAAGGGGTGCTGGCGGAGGGGAGATGGTGCAGGCAGAGGGAGAGATGGTGCATGCAGAGGGGAGATGGTGCAGACAGAGGGTGAGATGGTGCAGGCAGAGAGAGAGATGGTGCATGCAGGGGGTGAGATGGTGCAGTGGAGGGGAGATGGTGCAGGCAGAGGGAAAGATGGTGCAGGCGAAGGGGAGATGGTGCAGGCAGAGGGGGAGATGGTGCAGGCAGAGGGGGAGATGGTGCAGGCAGAGAGGGAGATGGTGCAGGCAGAGAGGGAGATAGTGTGGAAAAAGGGAGAGATGGTACAGGCAGAGGGGAGATGGTGCAGGCAGAGGGTGAGATGGTGCAGGCAGAGGGTGAGATGGTGCAGGCAGAGTGATAGATTGTGCAGGCAGAGGGGAGATAGTGTGGACAAAGGGAGAGATGGTGCAGGCAGAGGGGAGATGGTGCAGGCAGAGGGGAGATGGTTCAGGCAGAGGGTTAGATGGTGCAGGTGCATCCTCCCATCCTAACGTTCGCATCAGGCCGGGGTGGGACAGCTGCTGAATTACAGCAGTATGGAGGAGGGTGGCCTGTGTTTGCACTTTTCAAGGTGCTCATGTCTTTTTTGCCAGATGTCTTGCCATGGACAGCCACACCTGCACAATTTGAAACCTCTAACCCAGCTGTCTTAAGACAGATGGGTTAGAGAAAGTGAAGGCATTCAGTGTCCACAGGAGCGGTAAGTGAGACTGATCCCTCTAATCAGAGTGCTGCTCTCACAGTACCAGGATTGGTGCCCGCACTGCAGCATCTGGTTAAGAAGAGGTATGGAGCTGAAGAAGTCGGAGAACGCCAGTTAAGGTAAGTGTTTTTAAAAAAAAAACGAAAATATTTGCTTCTCCCCAGCACCGCCGCCGTAGATGCCAGCCGCCACTGTGTGCTGGATTTTTTTCCCAATGCATCTCTTTTTGTGGGATATTTTGACGCATGACGCACTCCAATGTGACACAAAGCTGATTTGCGCCACGTAAAGATAGTTTTACCACCCACAAAGCAGCTTAGCTTCACTTTGTCTGCAAATGCGTCCATTTTCTCTGTGCCACCCATCCCACAGATGTGTCAAGATTTTTTATGCACCTTGGGACTTTACAACATGGTGCGCCGTACCATAAATATGGAGCGTCATTTCAAACTGTTGTACTGCAACACAAGTTTTTCTGATGCATTGCTGCCTTCCCACAGGGATACATCAGTTCTTATAAGTGAGCCCCTTAGTTTCTACAATTATCCTCAGCCATCTATGTGCTTATGGTCTGACTTTCTTCAGTGCAGATGCTAGATTTAAAGCAGTGTCATGTGAAAAGTTGACCGTTTTAGCACTCATTTCGCTCGGTGCTAGTATGGAATAATTATAATTAATCACTAACATGGCAGTTACTGCCACTCCACCTCTTTTCCTCCAAGTGGTTGGGGAGCCTCCATTGGAGTGGGAACTTTGTTGTTGTGTATTTTTGACCAATGTACCAGTTTTTGAAGGAGAAGAATGTACATATCAGAGAAAACTGTCCTGAAAGCACTGAATCAGGGAGTGGATTTTGGAGTGTAAAAAGTAACCTCTTCAGGAAAATACTGGTAATAGTGTTTGAATTTGCAGTGAGACAATTGAATTTGAGGTACGGGAAAAAAATCAATTCCATATTTGAAAGCTATAAAAAAAAAATTGCGAGCACCTAGGGGTCATTACATTATTAAAGAGCATGTTTCTGACCTCAGGGCTTTAGCACTGTTATGCAAATTCGAGACCTTAATTGGTGGCCAGGTTTTAAGGGACCAGACTATGATGAAAACAAAAAGTAAGAAAATTCAGGAAAGACTATGGATAAGCCTGGCAATTACTCTAAGTGCCACTATGAATATCACTGGAGTCATTGAACAGTCAAAGAAATTGTTCAGCTTATCAGAGGTTAATCAAACTCATCAGTAAACAACTCAAGGAGAACTGAGGTAGCATCAGAAGTCAATGTCAAGAGACGGGAAGTAAACAACTTGGAGAAGAAAGGAAAATTTAAAGGAAAAGAGATAAAGCATTTGGTTTCATTTTGTAGATGTGATAGTTCTTATTATGTTAGGAACTTTAAAGGTATTGAGATGTTGCTAAATTCTGCAATAATTCTGCTAAAAGAGAACACTTTCCAAATGTGTGTAAAGACAATGTGGGGAAAAAAATCAATTGTATTACTGAGGACAAAATCAAATGTGGCTAGTTTCAACCCAAACATAGACTTATGTGTAGATGAGAGTAAGCCACTGCAATTCCCCAGGTGTGGGGTGCATGTGGGTATTAAAGATGTTGAAATGATGGTGGGTTTGTGTCCCTGGTTTAATATTGTCCAACTTGGTGGTTATGAAAGCAATTTGTTAAGGTATTTCTGACCGGACATAACATTTTCAGGGAGAAATACTAAGGGGAAGGGAGATCCCATACTTGGTTGCCGCACCAGCAAGATATAGGCATTCGATTAGATCCAAATGCAATTCGGTCAGTGTACAAAGTTGGGGTCCATGGTGTTGACAGTCAGTATGTGTACCTATTAAAATACAGATTGATATAAAGTATTTAAGGAAGAGTTGGGAACATTTGAAGGATTGAAACACAAAGACGTATTTGAGGACAATGCGATACCTATTGCGAATAAGGTCTGGATTTGTGATTTTCAGGGAGAAAGTCAAAGTTATGCTGGAAGATTTGTGTTCTAGAAAGGTGGAAGTAGCCAATATAATCAACTCTTTGACAGCAACTGACTCCCAAAATAAATCTGGAACAGGAAAAGCAATCACACTGTTCCAATTCATTGTCATGTAGTTCATGACATAATTCATTAGGACATCCCTCCTAATTGGGGACGTCCTCTAGTTACTCAAAAATGCCTTGATAACCCCTATAGTCGTTGGTGCTAGAACAATTTTCAGACTGGGGGTGCTTCCAACAATATTCTGTCAATGGAGTCATAGGTTTTGTTAAAAATCCAAGGGCCCAATTTACAAATGTAAACCTTCACTTTTGTGTAAGTTTACATTTCCTTGCTATTCACTAAAGTAGTTTACAAGTTGTATCTTTACGACTTTGGAGTCTCTGCTCATACAAAGATAGGGCTGTCCTATCTTTGTATGTTTGGAGACTCCACAGTTGTAAAGGTACCACTCATAAAATTCCTTTGTGAATGGCAAATACATGAAAACTTCCGAAAAGTGTACATTTACCTCTCTGAATCAGACCTCTTGTGTCTCACTAAGAACATAAGTAGCAAATGCGCCATGCCCATTAAGCAGGAGAGCAGTAAGTCTGTGGTGTATACAGCCTGTAGGGCATTTTGGAGCATGCTTTCGTACATATATTATTACAGCGTGGTGTTTAAGCACACACCATTACCAAGGAGCACATTTTCCTTTAAAATTAGCAATCGGTTTTCACACGCATGCAGTTTCACTATGCACCATGCAAATGGTAATGTGTGAAAATTGGGTTTCACAAACTTTACTCATTGGCACATCACCATCTAAAGTGAATTGATTTGCTTTGATAGTATTAAAATGTTTGTTTCCATCACGCTTCAGAATTACCAAAAGATGTGGTTCCTTTGTGCTTTACTAACTAATGATATACTTGGAATCATGTATACAGTTCATTTATTGGTGGTTATATTTCGTTCTGTGTAAGAAACAAGTGAACATCCTACTGCTTTTCTTTCCTTTCACACTCAGTGTACCCCAGCAAGATTGTCAGTTCATTTTGCAAACTTCCCTCACTTTGCAGTCAAAGTGATCACCAATCTCCGTGTTAAAAGAATAAGCAGCAGTTTGACAGAAGATATAGCCTGACATGTGACCTCTGTCTTTGAAGATACAGCAAACGTGGAAAGATACAAACCCCGCCTGAACTCCAGCACAATTATTCTGGGGGTGATGCAGTTTCCCGACATCCTTGCTTCCAGTGTGTATGCCTATGGTACAAAACTCCACTGGTGAAGAAGCTCAACTCTGGTGTGTCCTCTTTGGCCAACCACAGACTAATGTCATATTTATTTATAAAGTTTTGTACCCCCATTGTTTACAATAAATGTTGAAGATGATGGTGCAATCTCCAGATACCTGGGCATGGGACCGAGAATACTCTACTAAACCTTAAAGAAGAATTGGTCTATTTGGATAGGAATCATTGACCACAAATACTTCTCAAATAGTTCTCTTCTACCTGCAAAGTTGGAAGACATCTTCTTCTCCAACAGATCTTACTGGATCAAAATGGATTCCCTCCTAACCTCACATATGAAAATTGACTGAGGGGTCTCTAAATGGTTGGCACTGCCATCATTTCTCATTAACAAACACTTTTACCACTCACCTCTATTATCAACAGGTACAACCTGGGCTATCACTTGCAGATTGACAATAGCCAGTCCCTATTGATATGCCAGGCATTGAGGGACTACAGGATATTAATTAAATCTCTTATGCCAGTTTTCTCCCTCAGTGTGGGTGTCATTGAAATGTTTTTTTCCTGTCTCTTGTTGCCACATTTTTCATGGCAGCAAAGAAAGAGTAAAAACTGGCCATGCTGCCGCCCGCTAACCACACAGACGGTTGAATCGCTAAAGCTCTGATGGCCATATAAAGAGTAGTCTCCGTGGCATACTTACGATTCGCCTATCTGCACAGGAGGTGGACAGACCTTCAGTCTGGCAGAGGGGGTACCCCATCGCCATTGTGGCAAAGGGACATATCCGGCAAACTCTATATCAGCCCCCCTCCATGACAGTCTAACCAATGTAACCAGAACCAGTAACAATAATCATGTAGCCTTTGCTGTGCAGGAGTTATTGTTTCGCAGCGCTGTAATTAACATGTAGTATTTATTGCGAAACTATTGAAGGGAAACGGTTTCAGATTGCCAGGTGTCAATTTCGCCCCGATTTGTGAACTTTCTCATGCACAGATTATTTCATTTTTCACATCGAGAAACATGTGGAAAGTGGGAAGAAAAAATGCATTTTTACTGCGCATTAAAACCGCATGTCCGCCTGACAAGCAAGCAAAAATCTGACAAAACGTGAGGTGCTGTGACGTCGATTTTAACCGCAGGTATTGCTGCGTAAGCCGGCGTGAGGGTCTCTGTGGTGGAAGGCCGATGGGGCTGCAGGCAGAGAGATCAAATACAAATCTGCGAGTGGTAAAGCGATGTACCGCCCTAGGCTCGAAGCAGTTAATTGTTTATCTCACCGCCGCTGCATCCAGGCATTGCTAATGCCAGAGCCCAGCTGTGGAGCGCCGTTCCGTAGGATACCTCACTTTGCGAAATGGAAGTTTAGCAAAAATGCCATAATTAGCGGTTATTGAGAAGCAGTCACCTCAACGCCGTCCTCTCAGGTGAGCAAAAGACGGTTCAGTCAGTGATTCAGTCACAGAGAAGGCTACAACTTCTGTCACTAGCGGCTTATTAATTTATGCACAACATAATTACTAGAGGGGCGGCATGGGCACTTTGTACCCGACAGTGCGCTGCTCTTATGTAACTATGAAAAGGAATTTTATAATAAAAAAAACTTCGCGTACAACCATATGTTAAATATCACACATGAACGTGTCTACAAACTGCTGGCTTCATAATGTGTGGTAAATGTCACAACATTCCCTTAATTTCTTTCTGAACTGAAAACATAAACTCTTGCACGTTTACCAATTAGTACGGCAGAATATTAGCCCCAAGCGAGTGCACTAACCCTCGAGTTGCTAATTTAAAGATATAAATAACCATTACATTGACTAAATGTGTACAATTGCCACACACTTACTGTGGGAATGCATACATTTTGTGCATCACAAAAGCATGTTGAAGCCTTGCCTACATACTACCCGCTCAAACATTTCGACTTACATCTCAACCAGCACTGGCAGTGCCAATACTGCCTTATTACTAACTTTCGAGGTCCCCGCAGCTGACAAGCTAATAAAGATCTGTCGAAGTGTGAAGTCCGGTTCCCCCAACGATCCGGCTCCGGCCTGGGTCATCTCAGAGGGCCTGATAGCCCTGGAACCTCACATCAGACACGTCCTACAAACCTCCTTTTCCACTCAACAAGTCCCCATGGAGTGGAAGAAGGCCATAGTACTGCCAATAAGGAAAAAACCGAATGTAAGCATGGAGGTGCTGGAAAACCTTAGACCTATTTCCTTATTGCCGTACGTGGCGAAGGTGGCTGAGAAGGTGGTTAACGCTCAGCTTAAGGAGCACCTGGAGAAATGGAATCTACTCCATCCCTCACAATCAGGTTTTAGGGCGGGCTACTCCACGGAGACGGCTCTCCTACGAGCCACTGAGACCTTAAGAGCTGGGGCAGATGCAGGTCATACAATGGCCTTGATCATGCTCGACCTAAGCGCAGCTTTTGACACCGTAGCGCATTCCATCTTGCTACGGTGTCTGAGCGAAGCCGGGGTCGTTGGTCCTGCGCTGTGCTGGCTACAATCGTTTCTTACGGAAAGATGTTTCCAGGTACAGCAAGGGACATGCCGCTCAGTTGAGATGTCACTAGACCAGGGAGTGCCTCAGGGCTCAGCCTTGAGCCCTACTCTTTTTAATCTATACATGGCCTCCCTGGCGAAAGTTGTACATTCATTTGGGGTGGAATTGGTGTCGTACGCCGACGACACCCAGCTGCTGATCTCCCTATCGCAGAACACCTCCAACAACTTTAAATCCTGTATGCAGGCACTAGCAGAGTGGATGGATGCCCATTGCTTAAAACTCAATGGCTCTAAAACAGAGGTGCTGGTGGTAGGGGGTAAAAGCGAAAACTGGTCGGCCGAGTGGTGACCTTCATGTCTGGGCCCTACCCCCATACCATGTCAGGAGGCTAAGAATTTAGGAATCTGGATGAACCCCTCTCTTTCATATGATGGCCATATAAGGCGTCTTGTGGGCAAATGTTTTGGAGTACTAAAGACCCTAAATAAAACTTTAGACCTCCTTCCCTTAGCAGCCAGAAGGACATTAACTCAGGCACTGGTGACATCGCGGTTAGATTATGGAAACATTCTGTTCCTTGGGGCAACCGAGGGCAGCATAGGCCGCCTACAAGTCATACAGAACTCCGCCGCCAGACTGGTGTTAAGAAGACCCAGGAGAGCTAACTCGAAAAAGGCGCTGGACGCGCTCCATTGGCTGCCTGTGAAGAAGCGTGTGCTGTTTAAGTGCCTCCTCTTCTGTCACCGAATTGTCTGGGACAGGTCGCCCGCATACCTAAAGGATCTAGTCAGCCGATATGAACCTACTAGGACCCTCCGTTCGGAGGGTGCCGGACTGCTGACAGTCCCCAGGATTAGGAAGGCTAGAATGGGTGGACGCTCTTTTGCGCTCCAAGCAGCTCAACAATGGAACAAACTTCCTCCTGCTCTGAGACTAGAGAGCAGTGAATCGCGGTTTAGGGCCATGCTTAAAACACATCTATACACTGCGTAGATCCTAGGCTCTCTCACTGTTCACTGATAGCTTCAGCGCGGGGACACGCCGTGATGGCGTTACTGAGCGCTCTATAAGCTCTTTATTATTAATATTATTATTATTATTATTATTAATAGTTTTGACTTTTGAATGAAAGTGCCTTTTGTGTCATTGATGAGTTTAGGCACTCAAGAAGTCATCATACATGTACTGAGTTACGCATCTTAGCACTCATGCATCTATTTATCCTTCCACTGACTCATTCTTTCATTCACCCTCTGGGTTTGTCAGGGGCCATAACCAACACCAGAATCCTTTGCTACAAAGCTGATCTGTCACATTTCATCTATTACTACAAAAAAATAACTAACCACCGTTGAATGCCTATTGACTTTATATACACATTTCACAATCAAAAGGCCAGGCTTATTGTTTTTGTCACAACTTTTCATAATCAATAGATGAGACCTAAGGTATCAGATTTTTTAAATAGTGAAACTATCAGGAGTCTAGCTGTTACGATTGGCTTTTCACCATAACCAGTGGAGCCCTCCTGTGCTGAGCCTAAGCTTTCCCACAAAGCAACCATCATGCAAACAGTCAGGGCATAAGTCCTAAAAAAAGAAGTGGGGGGAAGCTGACGTCACGACAGGAAGTGACGTCACGAAAGGTGGCTTGACACAATCAGACTCATTGCCTCCCCTCGCTCACCCCTTAGATACGATTGCATCAGAGAAGCCAGCACGTGTGCAGCGTTGTGAATGGGCTCCGACCTTGCCCCAGAGAGACCAAAGAGTGAATGTGTGGCTCCATTTGCTCCAGTTATTGAGCTCCCGGTAAAATAAGTGGGGGGACGCCGTCCACCCGCATGGTACCCCGACTCGAGCCCTGCATACAGTCATAAAATTACATAGTTAACAAAATTGCAGTTGGCAAAGAAAAATACTATCTTTCCTAAGAGGGACCAACAAGAATTCTCACAGTACAAATCTTCTATACCCGTGGTTTGTCAGAGAGGGTGACTGGCATCAAAAACCTTGCCAACTACGGTAACCTGTGAGATTCCATGTAACAAAATACCTATCTGTAGGCTTTAATACACTGTATTAACAATATACTCTTGAATGATTATTGACTTTGACATAAGGTTTTCACAATCAATTTGTCAAGCCTGTTGTCTTTATCGTAAATTTTCATAATAGAAAATCAGGCACTTAACTTTTATCATTGGGTTGTTACCATAACCAACACAGACTTACTGTGTTGATTGTAAGCCTTCCTATATGGCAACCAGTGAGTACACTGTAATAAAATTACAAATATGAACAAAATGCAGTAGTTAAAGCAATGTAAAATCTCTACTTATAAATCCTAATGATGATTACAGTAGTGATAATCGTCTAACCCCATTGTTTCTTCCGGGGGGTGGGGTCCTTAATACCAAAACCCACGGCTATTGTAGTAATCTGTGAGATTCCATGTAACAAAATACCTGCTTACATGCTTTAGCATAGTGTAATAACAATCCACTCCTAAAGACTATTGCCTTTAACTCATGATTTTCACAATTTGTAACTTTTCGTTATGAAAAGATCACACCTAAGGAGTCTTACATAACTTTTCCCAGTGAACCAATAAGGCCTCTAGCCTTCATCAATGGCTTGCCACTATGTACAACACAGGCCTGCTATAGCGCACATAAGCTGGCAATCATCACCCATAAATTTATAAAATTACAAATATATACAAAAGTATAATTGTAAATCAGTATACAGCCCTTCTCAGTATGGGCTAACCAGAATATTAATACCACACCCTTTACAGCTGGCTATAAATGAAACTGATAAGAGCTATGTATTGCCAATTAACTTGTCAGTATCAATAAAAGAGACTAGCTACATGTGACTTTATGGGTTGGACTCTGACTTGTTTTGTCAGTTGGCACCTTGTCGGTGTGATCATGAAGCCCTCACCCACCAACCTGGTTGGTGGCATGCTTCATCATCGGGCCCACCCAGTGACACCTAATGTGTCCCGGGTGTGCTACGACGCCTGATTACAGCGGAGCTGGTATTTTTCTGAGAGTGCAGTGTTAGGGGTTAGTGAAGTGAGAATTAAAACGGCTTGGTGGGGGTCCAGTACCCGAGGGTAAATTACATTTTAATAACTGGGCCACCGTCAGCGGTTAAAACAAGGCAAAAGGATGTAACTATGTGTTACACTCGCTAAGGTGTTTTTCTACGTGTGAGAGGGGGATTCCCTTCTCATGCATATGCTGGAGATTATCAGCCGATGCTTCCTGGAGTGTGAAGACGGCACCACACGGCTGGTCAATCCCTTGCCGATTCACTCCAGGAAGCATCGGCTGATAATCTCCAGTGTATGCATGAGAAGAGAATCCCCCTCTCACACCTAGAAAAACACTCTAGTGAGTGTAACACATAGTCTGTATAACACTCCACACTTTTTTAATTTGCACCAGCACGTTTTTATATAGGTCCTGAGGAAAGCCAGATTAATACAGAGGCACTGGCTGAAACATGTCGACCCATAATGGATATAGGAGGTCGTAACTAGCCACCAGACATCCTTTTGCCTTGTTTTAACCGCTGACGGTGGCCCGGTAATTAAAATTTAATTTACCCTCGGGTACTGGGACCCCCGCCAAGCCGTTTTAATACTCACTTCAGTAACCCCCAACACTGCACTGTCAGAAAAATACCAGCTCCGCTGTAATCAGGCGTTCGTAGCACACCCGGGACACATTAGGTGTCACTGGGTGGGCCCGATGATGAAGCATGCCACCAACCAGGTTGGTGGGTGAGGGTTTCATGAGCACACCAACAAGGTGCCAACTGACAAAACAAGTCAGAGTCCAACCCATAAAGTCACATGTAGCTAGTTTTTTTTGATGATACATTTAATCCCACGGGGACTCGGACTAGCTAACTAGTCTTCTCTCTCTCTCTTGATATGCCTACAAATAACTTGTCAGAACAGAAAAGGGAAGGAGAAATCCTTTCAGGGCGCGAATCCTCACTTACCATTAAGTGACATCCTTCATCACATGGGTTCCCTCCTCACACGTGGATTGAAAAATCCAAAGTGTGGGCTGCGACTCCCCAATGGGGAGGAGCTGAGGTGGTTTCTTCGAGATGAGCAGTGAAGAGAGGTGAATGAGGGTCAGAGTGCAAAGAAAAGTGATCAGGGTGATGAATAAAACTATCTCTAGAGGTCCACTTAACTTTATTCGGTGGCCTCTAGGATAGAGATTAAAAGAGGACTAGGGATTAACCAAATATATCCCTCACATGGGTTAACATGTTCCTGCACTTCATAGGTCCCATACAAGGATCCAGGGGCATTCGTCAGGACCTTAAAGTTAAGTAGTCACTCTGCAGGTATTCGAATTAGTGAAAGAACAAATTAGAAAACATATATACTGGCCACCACTGGATCAGAGCGGTCAGTTTGGCGATGATCCTTATTGTTCTGTGGAGGCATGCTTTTACATTGGCCTATCGGGTGAATGCCAAAGTGAGGAGCGACCCTTGACCCCTGGTAAGTCGCTCCCCACACCGCACAGCTCCGCCTGTGTCCCCGTGCCCTAGCCTGCTGCCGCTGCTGCTGTCAGGGGGTGCGAGGCCCTCACCACTCTTGCTCGTGGTTGGTTTCTTTTATATGTTACTGTAATCTGTGCTTTTTAGTAAGGAAACCATTGGTCTTTTGTGCTTATTGTAAGTTCTTTTGTGTTTTTTAAGCTCACTGTTGGTCGTTGTTTCCCGCTCCCATCTGTGCCATTACTGTGCCCTCTCCATTGTTGCCCTTTCCTTCTCTGCCTGCCTGTTCCCGCTGCTGCCTCCCCTGCGGCCCCACCCCCCTCTCTCCAATTCTCCCGGTCTCACCTCCCAGGTGCTCCTCCCTCCCACCCCCCTTCTTATGACGGGCGCTGCACAGCCGCTGGACTGCTATAAGATCACCCACAGGGACCACACCAATGGAGTAGGAGGCGGAATCAACATCGTCCACAGGAACACCCTCATAGTCTCGACCAGCACCGACGTCACCCTCAGCACCGCCGAACTCCTGCACTTCCAGATCCACACCAACCCCAACACCACCCTCAGAGAAACCCTCGTCTACAGACCTCCCGGACCATGACCACAGTTCAGTGACACCATCGCCGACTTCACCAGCACACACGCCCTCACCTCCACGGACTACATCCTCCTCGGGGACCTGAACTTCCACCTTGAGAGCAATAACAACACCAACTCCACCACCCTGATTGGCAACCTAGCCAACCTCAGACTCAGACAACTCGTCACAACACCCACCCACTCTGCCAGCCACACGTTCGACTCCATCTTCTCCACAAGCCCCCATGTCTCCGTCAACCACACCACCGAACTCCACTGGACCGACCATCGCTGTATCCACTTCACCTTCCGGAAACCCACCTCGCACCACTGCTCCCAACAGATGCCTCGCCGCTGCTGGAGCAAAGTCGCCGAAGAGCAGCTAACCACCACCCTCACCCTTGGCCCACCCCGCGAGCCCACCAACGCCGACACCGCTGCCTGCAACCTCAGACAGTGGATCGACGACAGCGCCAATACCCTCGCCCCACTCAAGAAACCCTCCAACAGACACAACAGCAAGAAAGCCAGCTTGTTGGCTCCTGGCCTCCAAGCAAACCTGTGGAAAGCTGGAGAAGAACAGGCTCCGTGAACGAACACCGGACAGCTACGCAGCTCAGAAGAATGCCACTCGCAGACACCATCACCTCATCAGAGCCTCCAAAAGAGCCTCCTTCAAAGACCACCTAGACAACGCACACAACAGCAAAGAGCTCTTCAACATAGTGAAGTAACTTTCCAACCCCAGCTCCAACACCAACAACATCCCACCTTCACAAGACCTGTGCAACTCACTGGCCACCCTCTTCTTCCATCGCAAGATCACAGACATCCACAACAGCTTCAACTACACGACCGCCACGACAACCACTGAAAGCCCCGGCCCCATGACCACCATCCGCCTACAAAAATACTCTCCTGGACCAACATCAAAGACAACGACACCATCAAGGTCATGAACACCATCCACTCCGGATCTCCATCAGACCTCTACCCACACCACATCTTCAACAAAGCCAGCACCGCCATCGCACCCTATCTTTGAAAAGTCATCAACATCTCCTTCGAGACAGCAACCTTCCCGGAGAGCTGGAAGCACGCCGAGATCAACGCCTTACTTAAGAAACCCAAGGCGGACCCCAAGAACTTCTGGCCCATCTCGTGCTCCCATTTCCGGCGGAGGTCATCGAGAAAACCGTCAACAAACAACTGACCCGCTACCTCGAGAAAAACAGCATCCTGGACCTGTCAGCCGCCTTCGACATGGTCTGCCACCACACACTACGAACACGCCTCCACAACGCAGGGATCCAAGAGAAGGCCCTGGACTGGACCACCTCCTTCCTCACCAGCAGAACACAGAATGTCCGTCTCCCCCCCTTCCGCTCCGAAGCCACCGAGATCATCTGCGGCGTACCCCAGGGCTCATCCCTCAGCCCAACGCTGTTCAACATCTACATGGCACCACTCGCCCACGTCGCCAGACTGCACGACCTCACCCTCATCTCCTATGCAGACGACACCCAGCTGATCCTCTCGCTCAACAAGGACCGCCACACCGCCAAAACCCACCTCCATGAAAGAATGAAGGCTGTCGCCGAATGGATGAGGAACAGCCGACTAAAGCTGAACTCGGACAAGACAGAGGTCCTAAACCACCCCTTTGGCCTGGAATGACTCCTGGTGGCCGACTGCACTGGGAACAGCTCCAATACCCACCGACCACGCAAGCAACCTAGGGGTCATCATTGTCTCCACCCGCTCCATGACCAAGCAGGTCAACACCGTCTCTTGCCTCTTGCTTCAACACCCTACACATGCTACACAAGATCTACAGGTGGATCCCCACCGAAAAAGAAGAACAGTCACCCAGGCCCTTGTCAGCAGCAGGTTGGTCTATGGAAACACCTCTACGCTGTAGCCTCAGCCAAACTCCTGAAACGGCTTCCCCGCATACAGAATACCTCTGCACGCCTGATCCTCGACATCCTTCGTTGCAGCCACATCACACCTCACCTGAGAGACCTGCACTGGCTCCCTATCAACAAGAGGATAACCTTCAAGCTCCTCACCCACGTAACCAAGGCACTCCACAACACCGGACCAGTGTACCTCAACAGCCAACTCAGCTTCTACACCCCCACCAGCCAGCTCCGCTCCGCCGACTTGACGTCCTGACGAGAGTGAAACTCGAATAATAAATACAACAAAAGGGGGGAAGAGGAGAGATTAAGTGGATTCGGTCTCCCCGGACACAATTAAATAAACAAGAAGAATCCACACAAGAATGTTATGGGGTGGTCCCTACAATGGTGGGAGCACACAGTGTTCTTTATATACCCATCCCATACCAAAAGGGCCCTTGGTGTCAAGCTTCATCATTGGGGTTTTCGCACCCCTCTAAGGAATGCGGCATGCTGCTAACCGACAATTACGTGGGAGCACTGAATTTCTGGCTATGTGTGGCGTGTGGAGGTATTGGATGTTAAATGAGTGGTGGGGTCGAAAGTGAAAAAAGTGAATATTAAAAAATACCTGGCACGTAAGGTCTAATAAATTTAATGGGCCTCCGTGCTGGTATTGTTAAAAGGGGTGTGGTGGAGGTATTTTGTACGTTAATGTACAACACCTCACGAGTGCGTCGACATGTTTCGAAGCAAGGCTTCTTCTTTAGGACGGGGTGCACAGATCCCCACGTACTCATTTCAGGTTGTAACTATTAAACAAAATTCTGTTTAATCTAGCTAGAAGGGCTAATATGTACCTACTTATTTTATCTTATTCACAGGTATCTGCAATGAGTACCTGAAAAAAATGTGGAACACAAGAACACTAGAAAAAAAGCATATGGTATTTAGTAGATAATATCCAACATGCTGGTTCAGTGACCTAGAAACAAGTGAGGGCGGCACTATCTAGACAAAATATGTCATTCTATTTCTGTGAGGTGCCCTGTAAAGGTAAAAGGACAAGTCCAAGACACACACACATATAACATAAAACACACGCTCTACTTGGATATCCATTAGATGATGTTGTAGTCTGGGATTTAAATGTATCAAGGAGGTAAAAAGTCAAACAATGCATATTTGCTGCCAAACAAATGGTTAGCATCATGAGCCTTCAGAACGGTGGGATTGTAGTGCTTAATAGCATCCTAAGAAAAATGTGGGGTAGATAAAAAAAAATCAAAAATCAGGTTCCAGCCTGCCCGTGCATCATTTACTTGGCAAAGGTTCACTGTGACTCTGTGATCTGTCTCGGCTGTGTCGTACTTACGAAAGCAGGAGATTCCCAGTGCTTGACTCACCCCAGCCGCGGCTCCGTGGCTAGTGTGTGGAGCTTGGCTGAACATCCTTAAATACACCCATCTATTGATGTTAATTGGTAAAACCAGGGAAAAAACCATGCCTTACAAGGTATTTCCGGGTCTGGATCGCCAACGCGATTGCTCCGTATAATAGTATTGTCAGCGGACACCTGCGCAATGAAACTGAAGAGTACAAAACACACTGCGACTGCGCATAGAGAAAATGCGATAGTGGTTGTTGTCGTGCATGCGCAAAATGAGCAGTGGTTTGAGCATGCGCGTAGTTGAGTGTCTTGCAAAAAGTGCCCATGGTTTTTGTTCAAAAATTATTTACTCATCTGCCTTTCTCAATGATAGGTATTATTTGGGCAGAAACGAGGGCGGGAAATGCATGGCATACAATACTGCCCGTAGAGATCCCACTGATTCGTTTGGGACGTGCATGTGCAAAAAGAGCAGTGGCTTGAGCATGCGTGATGTTTCCAGTGGTGCGCTGCACAGGGTCTATTTTTAATTTTTGTCAATCGTTCTGGGGAAAAAAGATGTTATGGCCACAAGGACATCGTATCCGGGTGTTAAAAGAAGAACATTATGAACAACTATAAATGTGGCGTTTGGTACCCAGATGATAGCTTTACAAAAGCAAGGAGGTTATATAACCTTCATATGAGCACAAAAATGTGTGGTCGATAAAAGGGTTTAGTAAAATTCCAAAAGTGAGGGATGTACCCCCTCTGCCCATATGATGGGTGCATTTCCCATATATAAGTATATCATATTGCTGGGCAGAGAC
Organism: Lissotriton vulgaris; assembly: GCF_964263255.1. NCBI lineage: Eukaryota > Metazoa > Chordata > Amphibia > Caudata > Salamandridae > Lissotriton > Lissotriton vulgaris. The sequence continues at coordinate 662,438,416 of NC_141693.1, forward strand.
TCAGGATAGGAAGCGTGGCACTACATAGAGAGACATGTCCAGGTAAGGCTATTGAAGGGACTAGTTTAGCTGACCCCATTGAGGTACTGGGTTTTCTCGGAACCGATACTACTACAATAACCCAGCGGTGTCAGGCAACACCCAAAGACCCCGGATTCCCCTGTCTTGACAAACAGAGACACAGGATACTTCTCGATGACGTCAAAGACCAAAGTTTATTGGTTGCAACCAGGGACAGAGGTCTACGAAGTACACACGGGTAGTTCGACAGAGACTGCACCACCTCAATGAACAAAACTCTGTCTTTTATGCCGAAAATTACGCCTATGGCAACATCACAATTTACATTTGGTGCATACAAAACTGACCAATGGACAAGTAGCATTTCAAAAAGTAGCGAATCACGACAGTCAAAGTTAATCCCACTTTCCGTTGTCCAGCCCACCAAAACGATCGCACATATGCTAAGTTTCCTGTTCGATCAGGCCGGACAAACCCACCATAAAACCTTCAACCCAGATCGATGAACATGTTGTAAAGGAAAGGCAGAAACAGATGGAAAGGAGATAGAGGAGTGGGAACTGTGTGCCATAAAGTCAGGTCACGTCCTGCTCTTTGATCTTTATCAGGCCAGCTGCTGAACAAGGAACTGGCTCAGCGGGATTCGCCCCAGGCGAGGAGTCAGTTCGGCCAGGTCAACCAGAAGTCAACTAAGGCGTACGTGTCAAGGACTCGTTCGGCCACAATCATAGGGCCTATGTTAGGGCAACCATACAAGATGGCTGCCACATACAAAAATGGAACCCGAGGGTTCAAACTAAATCCTCAAATGCAGAGTGTTCTCCTATATCGATTCATACGAAAACACTCAGACACGTTACACTCGCCATTTGCGGTCCGTAGAGACCAAAATCGTCCATTTCCGACGATCTTTATAAATCGGGTTTCGGAACTATCGAACCCAATTCGGACCCACGGAACCACAGACCCTCCTCTTGCCCTATCATAGGCAATAAACCCAGACCCATTTTAATCTGAATCCGGATCTATATTCATCAAGTCATCGATATGCTGTTGTAGCATCATCTTATTACTATGTATTTCTCTCCGGACAGGTTTCCGTACGCACAAAGTAGCACAAAGGCCACAAATAGCCGGAGCACACTGTACACAAAGACAAAACATGAACAGAATCGCTAAAACCACACCAATGACCATCAGAATCTTCCAACCCCAAGTGGATATCAATCCCCATAACCATCCCATCAAAGACCAATCCCCTTTGTCCAGATGGACAGAATCGGAGATTTTATGCAATTTGGAAATGGCCTGGAGGACTGACGGTGCATTGTCAGGAATAAAAATGCAGCAGCTCGATTGAATCAATCTACAAACTCCCCCTCGATCTGCCAGAATAACGTCTAGGGCAACTCTATTCTGGTGTCATAAGTCTATCCGACTGGAGCTCAGCAGTTAAGTTACCAAGGGCACCGGCAGTCTCAACTATGGTGGACTCAACCACTCTCGTAAGCTGACGGATGTTCCTACTGTTAGCCATAGGTCCCCAAAATGGCAGAAAACCCTTGAAGAAATCACCCAATTCTAGTCCTGCAGTGTCTTCTTGACTAAAGACACCTCTAGCAATTCTCGTCTTGTGGTAATCTGCCGCAGCTGTAAAAGTGGGGGGTAACAGAAAGGAAACAAAACATGTGCCCGAGAAGTCGGCGGGCAACCATGTATACGCTTTGTCATAGCAAGCAAAGTAAGTACCCTTAGCAGCTAAGAACGCTGGGGAAGACTGAGACGGAAACACATAAGTCTCAGCGCAAACGCTCTTCCCTAACTGAGCCTTCGGATTCTTACCGTTGCCCTGCAAACAATAGTAGCCCTTATGGGGCACTATCCATATCGGTAGAGGACTTTTCGCTCGCTGGCTAATACTCAGACTAACTCCATATCCAGTTACGTTCCAACCACTATATGGTTGCCTCTCATCTTTCGGAATAGTCTCTACTGCATTAGTCCCTTTAATCATGTCGACTATGCCTCTAGCTATAGGACTATTCTTCGGATTATCTCTCGGTGAACGTAAGGGGTCAACACTGTGGGCATATATGAACATAGTTCTATAAGCTCGAATCGAACCATTCAAACTAAAGGGCAAGACCAAATAAGGAATTCCTTTATCGGTTGTATGAGGCATCAAACCACAAATCCAGCAGTTCGTTGTATTGATCACTAACTGATGCTGGTGCAAAAGCTGTATGAAGGAATTATTAGCGAATTCCTTACGTCTGACTACCTCATATTCAGGCAAAGGGTGGAAAGAATGAGAGGAAACAGTAGGTGAAGGTGTAGGTCGCACAGTGGAATTAGACGTCATTTTAAAAACAAAAGCTACATAACCAACTATGAAAATTACGAAACTCAGTAGCAAAAATATGCATGATATCAAAAAGCATTTCTTCGACATTATTTTGCAAATGCGTTTTCTAAAAGTCAGTGTCTGCACAGGTCTCTCCAACTCAAAGAAATCCATCCTAAACTAAAGTTGCTGCCCGCGGTGGTTGATTGATTCTGCTTGAGAGTGCCTCTGCTGCACCCAGGAAGACTGCCTCGGACCAACAGAACCCAAGACCTAGTGTCTCAGGCTTACACTCCCAAGACTGGTAGCAACCGCGACCCTAGCAGCAAGAACCGGATGGCAATTCAGAAAAACAAAAATACGTAGATCCTTGGTGGAGAGTTAACCTGCAAACAGTAAAAAAATCAACTTTATGAATTTTTTATTTGTCCTTAGTTCTCGATCTCAAATTGTATCAATTTCTTCCAGGTAACTCTTGATCAGCAAACAAAAGATGAGGCTCGGTAGTGTCCAATCGATCTGCAGGAGGTATTGATGCTTGCAAAAGATGATCACTTTCCTGTTCTGAATTAGTCCCAATCAAACGAGCATCACTGAACGCTACAAATTTCGGGATTGTCTCGGTTTCAGAATCTGCGAGACCATCCTGAACCCACTTGTCATACGGCAAAGGTAAGGGTGCTTTCTTCGTGTGGGAGCCGTGTATCCAGTGGCGCTTCCCACGTACTCGCACCGCAGATCTCGTCAACAAAAGGACCTGTAAGGGTCCAGTCCAGCGGGGCTGATTATTCTTCGTACGCTGGAAGTTCCTAATAAAGACCCAGTTACCAGGTTCGATCGCGTGGCCTGGCTCTTCTGTAGCTTGTGGGAGAGAGCCGTATACCTGTTGGCGTAAAACACTCATTTTAGTTGTCAATTCACGCAGGTAATCAAGCAAAACAGGGTATTCGAGGTCACTAAACCTCGTCGGTCTTGGTACGCCCCAAATATTCGCCGGGCGACCAAACACAACTTCATACGGACTCAAACCCATTCGTGAGTGCACAGTCATTCGGGTAGACAAAAGTGCTAATGGCAAAGCATCTGGCCATTGTAAACTAGTGCTCTCTTGAATTTTGGCCAACTTAAGTTTCAGAGTGCTATTATAGCACTCGACTAAACCAGCTGATTGGGGATGATTTGCAGCGTGGAATTTCTGCCTAATTCCGAGACCATCACACACGCTCTTCATCACATGACCCACAAACTCACTTCCGTTATCACTCCAAATGATTCCCGGCAAACCAAATCTAGGGAAAAACTCTTTTATCAAAGCTTTCGCAGTGGAAAAAGCAGTGTTGTCCTTAAGGGGGTAAGCTTCTACCCATCTAGAAAAAGAGCAAACAACCACTAACACATACTTTAAGTTGTTGCATCTTTCCATATGGATAAAATCTAGCTGCAAAGCCTCAAACGGATACGTAGGAGGAGCAAAATGACCAGATGGTGTTGGGGTTCCCTTGCCAGGATTATGCATCAAACACACCATACAATTCTTGACCAAATTCTCTGCACATCTGGGTATTCCCACATTCTGCCAAACCGGAGCCAACAACTTGCAAATCCCTTTCACACTAATGTGTGCCAATCCATGCGCCATTGTAACAACTGGAAGCACATACGCGTTTGGCAGCAACCATCTTTGATGTTCCGACAAATCAGTCCAACAACCATTCGAATCCAACCTACCCTTACTCTCTCTCCATTCATCCAACTCTTTCTCGGTAGCCTCACTCTGGATAATCTTCACGCTCTCAATAGTGTCTTCGCCCATGCTCTTCTCTGGAACCCATCTCGCAGGACCCACAACATACATTCGACTCGTCACATTCCTAGCAGTTTCTTTCGCAACTTCATCCACAAACGCATTACCACGACCAACATCATCCGTGATCTTCTTATGGGCACTGCATTTCACGATCGCTATTTGCAAAGGTAGCGTAAGAGATTCAAGAAGTTCATTCACCAGCTGCCCATGCTGGATCTTTGTCCCATGCGATGTCAAAAATCCACGTTCACGCCACAATCGTCCAAAGCTATGAGCCACTCCAAAAGCATACTGACTATCAGTATACACATTCACTCGTTTCCCTTTCGCCAACACACAAGCTCTCGTAAGTGCAATTAATTCCGTCGCTTGCGCGGAATTGTGTGGGATACGTGCAGCTTCGACAACTGTATGTAAAGTCGTCACAGCATATGCTGCAGTGGTATCGCCATTTGATAAATTAAAACACGAGCCGTCAACCCACAAAGCATCATTACAATCAGGAAGAGGAGTATCTCTTAAATCTATCCTCCCTTTCGTCTCTTCTTCTGTTCTCAAGAAACAATTGTGTTGCTCTTCGCTATCATCGTCTGTCTCAAGCGAAATCGGCAACAATGTAGCCGGATTTAGGGTATTGCACCTCTTGATGTGCACATGGCTTGCTAACAACGTAAGCTCATACCCTGACAACCGCGCACTAGTCAAGTGCTGTGTCTTCGTCCGATTCAACAAGGTATCCACTGCATGTGGAACCATAACCACTAGCGTATTGTCCATAACTAAACCAGCAGATTGTCGAATCGAAACAGCCGCTGCTGCAGTTGCTCTCAAGCAACTCGGCAACGCTCTAGCCACAGGATCTAATATTGACGAAAAGTACGCACATGGGCGTTGCTTCCCACCAAATTGTTGAGTCAACACCGATAATGCACATCCCTCTCTCTCATGGACATACAATGTGAAAGGCTTGCTGTAGTCGGGTGTACCCAACACAGGAGCCGAACACAACGCGTTTCGTAGTTCAGAAAATCTCTTTCGGCATTCCTCAGTCCAAGGAATCGGATTTGGAGTATCCTTAACCTTAAGAGCTATCAAAGGTTTCGCTAAAAGGGAAAAATTCGGGATCCACTGTCTGCAGTACGACGTAATACCCAAAAACGCACGTACTTCTCTCTGTGTCGTAGGGACACTCATTCTCGCAATAGTTTGAATTCTTTCTGGGGTCAGTTTCCTTCCCTCCTTCGATAAGAGGTGACCTTAATAGGTAACTTCTTGGCGACAGAATTGCAATTTCGAGAGAGAAACTTTATGATGGCATTCAGACAAATGAGACAACAAGGACACAGTGGCATCCTTACATATGTCTTCTGTATCAGCAGCGACCAACAGATCATCAACATACTGAATAAGGGCCGCACCATCAGGAAGAGCTAGCAATTCAAGTTGCGTCTTCAAAGCTTGACTATATATCGATGGACTCTCGCAATAGCCTTGAGGAGCGCGCTCAAAGCGGAAACTTCGTCCTCCTAAAGAGAATCCAAAAATATCTCTACTCTCTATGGCAATCGGGATGCTGAAGAAAGCATTCTTCAAGTCAATCACCGAGAACCAGGTAGCAGAATCTGGAATCAATGTCAATAATGCAGTAATGTCGGGTATAACAGGGAATTGTGGAACAACAATTTTGTTCACTTCACGAAGGTCGATAACAACCCTATATACAGGAGGCTGTGAAGAATCAGTTCTCTTCAAGACAGGCAAAACCGGACTATTACACACATTACCTCGAGTCTCTTCGATAACACCCTTGTCAATCAGATCATAAATGATCGCCAAAAGTGCTCGTTCACCATTACTTGAAATACGATAGTGCGGAATGCGTGGTACCTGAGCATTCACTTTCAACGTCACAACATACGTAGGAATATCAAACAGGCCCACATCATTCGGACCAGTAGCCCATAATGAATCTGGTAGCGAAGACAATTCAGGTGGAAGACAATCTTTCGAAACATATATCGGGGAAATCACATTCTCACCCAAAGTAAGATGTACTCCTGACAGAGAACAGTACAAGGTCGCATATAATCTCTTCAACAGGTCAAGGCCTAGCAAGTTCTCATTACAATCTGTAGTCAAAAGAAGGGGTTCTTCAAACCTACGAGGACCAACAGAAAGAGGCAATGGAACGGAAATCGGATTCATAACGGGGGCGCCAGAAAAACCTATAGAAACATTATTAAAGCCGGACAAAGGTGCGCCAGGGAGTTTGGAATGCATAATAGAACTCTTTGTAGCACCAGTGTCTAGCAGAAAAGGCTCTGACACACCTGATGCAATCACTTCCACGTAAGGTCCACTCTGATCTACCGGAACTGAAACAACTCCCTCTCTTTGTCCATGGCTGTCCTAACAATCATTACCTTGCTCTTCGTCCCCTTCAGCATAGTAATCATCTACGTAGTACTGTGTAGACCTACCAGACAAATTCTGCTGTTGATCGAAACTATTCATTGAATTCTGCGGAGGAAAAGGGCGCGCGTTTTGTCCGCGACCTCTACCTCTAGGTGCTTGTTGAGCCCCTCTACCTCTAACACCAGGAACACTATTAGCACGTTGCAACAAAACCGGACAACTATCCTTATAATGGCCCTCTTCTCTACAATACGCACACTGATTAGGACCATACTGAATACGCTGTTGTTGAGGAGTCTCGTTCCTTTGCGAGTTCCTCGAATACTGTGGTGATTGCTGATAATCACGCTGATTATTAACACGAGGTGGATAAGCTTGTTGTAGAAGAACCTTAGTCTTCAATTCCTTGGTCTTCTTATCTGCTCTCTCTAACTCATCCTTACGCCTATTCTCGTAGTACTGAGCCGTAGCAAGAATTTGCGCCGAAGTAGAAACAGGCCTAGCACTCTCGGAATCCTTCAACTTAGTACACAACTCAGGAAGAAGATTGTGCACAAATTTATCAACAAATAATCTCTGGCCACCTTCAGTAGCCATATCTTGACCACTATGATCAACAAAAGTTTCCTCGAAACGCGAGAAAAAGTCTGAAACAGACTCGTCTTTCTTCTGCTTACAAGCTGACAATTTGTCCCAATTAACACGGACTTCAGGCATTAAAGTCTTCATGAAAGTGATAATTCTACCAGGAAGTTCAGCAATAACATCTTCAGGCTTAGCACCTCCAACTTGTCTATCGTTCGCTGCAACAAGATTCACCCACGAAGCGCCCAATTCATTGTCATGATCTGTATATCGAATAACATTCCAGATGGACTGTGGGACAACATTCCCAAACTACATATCTATATCCGCCAAATTCATGACGCACGTACTCACAGTTTGCGTAAGTTCTTTATAATATCCAGCAGGATTCTTTCGCGGATCTGGTAAAGTCTGCTTAAGCGCTAGAACTTCTGCACGCTTCCATGGAATATGAACCCACACTCGCTGAAAGTGAGCAACAACAGGTGGATTAACAGTAGCATCAGCAGGTCTCCATATCGGAGGAACCTCTTGCGTCGGATATTGATGCGCATGTCTCCTAACTGATGAATCTGGCTCAAACAACCGTTCAGTAGGGACATCGCTTCGCAGCGACAGTAACGTCGACACCGCTTCCTCGATGTCGTGTAGACTCACAATCGTCCCTTTAGCAAACTCTGAACGCAATCGAGACAATTCTACAGGTACTCTACCCAATTCGTCCGTCCATTGTTCATGGAGGAACGCACACATAAGCTCAAAAACATAACGCTGCTTTGGTGCTTCCCATTGTCGGAAAACATCCATAATACCTTCTAGGTCATACTGGGGCCTATACGTCACCCATCTACGTGCCATATGGTCCAAAACCATTCGCTCATCTGTATCAGGCAATTGGCTATGCGACTGTCTACGCTCACTCACAGGAGACATACCCATTTGTCCCAACAAAGGAGTTAGAAAATTAGAAAAGGCAGGGGTCACCCGCTGTCTAGGAGAAGGAACAGTCGGAAAAACAAGTGGAGACGAAACAGTAGTGGAAGGATCCATAGTCGGAACAGGCATAGAGGCAGTAGTAGCAGGAAAAGGCAAAGTTGGCAACCCTTGAGAAGGCTGCGCATAAGGAACAACGGCCAACGAAGAAGCTGGCTGTGGAGGAATAACAGGAGGCAAAGCAAGAGGTGCTTGCGCGGCCACAATCGGTTGTGGTGGTGCCGTAGCATTCTGCGCATAAGGTGGTGGTGAATTTAGCAAATGCGACATCAAAGGGTCTTTCACAAGGTCCTTATCGTCTTTCTGCTCTTTAGCCGGCAAGACTGGGTAGCATCTGTCTACCGCTAACTTCCTCACTCTAAGCATCTGCTCGCTGTTTTTCTCTTCTTCATCATTTCTGTATGCAACGGCAGCTTGCACCATTGACATACCCTTTCTATTCTTCTTTGCTAACTTAATTTCTTTCTGTTTGGCTTCTTTGCGCCATATGCGTAAAGAGTCAAACATTGCCGGCCGGGCTTTCTTCTTGAACAACCTCACTTCAAGGTTATATAAGACTTCTGACTCAAAACTACCATAACAGGGCCACTGTAGGACACCGTCATCCTTCGTATATTTTACCCAAATCTCATTGTAGCTAATAGGACCTACTCCATGTTTCACATACAACTCGTATGTAGGAGTTCCGATCGGAGGAACCGGACACGAATCCTCTAACCGGGAATCCCTCAACGTACCACAACTAAACAAATTCCTAAGACTGCTAAAACCAGACATCTTGGTCACTAGTCTAGCTTCAAACAACAAGGGTAATCTAAAATCGATAAGCTTGTGAATACACAAATCCCTTGGCTTTGGGGCCTGCAGGTACCAAATCAAAGCTATCCACTAAAGTATACAAAGCAAACTAAGAACTAGGAGACGCTCCCTTTATACTTAACTGAGTTGTCGATGGCGTCACCAGAAGACCCGTCAATCGTCTCGCTCTACAAACATCTAAGGCTCCAAAACAGGGTGACAGTCAGGGCAGCAGTCCTTCGTAGCCGTCGGGACGTGGGAAACCTCGCAGCAAAGACCTTCGGAACCACGTCGACATACAGGGGTCGCTGAAGTGGCTGGCCAACCTCTGGAATTTTCTCACGAAGCTCCTCACGAACCTCTGGCTTGGACCGGTACCGCTGAAGTCGCCCTACGTTGGGCGCCAATTGAGGTACTGGGTTTTCTCGGAACCGATACTACTACAATAACCCAGCGGTGTCAGGGCAACACCCAAAGACCCCGGATTCCCCTGTCTTGGCAAACAGAGACACGGGATACTTCTCGATGACGTCAAAGACCAAAGTTTATTGGTTGCAACCAGGGACAGAGGTCTACGAGGTACACACGGGTAGTTCGACAGAGACTGCACCATCTCAATGAACAAAACTCGGTCTTTTATGCCGAAAATTACGCCTCTGGCAACATCGCAATTTACATTTGGTGCATACAAAACTGACCAATGGACAAGTAGCATTTCAAAAAGTAGTGAATCACGACAGTCAAAGTTAATCCCACTTTCCGTTGTCCAGCCCACCAAAACGATCGCACATATGCTAAGTTTCCTGTTCAATCAGGCCGGACAAATCCACCATAAAACCTTCAACCCAGATCGATGAACATGTCGTAAAGGAAAGGCAGAAACAGATGGAAAGGAGATAGAGGAGTGGGAACGGTGTGCCATAAAGTCAGGGCACGTCCTGCTCTTTGATCTTTATCAGGCCAGCTGCTGAACAAGGAACTGGCTCAGCGGGATTCGCCCCAGGCGAGGAGTCAGTTCGGCCAGGTTAACCAGAAGTCAACTAAGGCGTACGTGTCAAGGACTCGTTCGGCCACAATCATAGGGCCTATGTTAGGGCAACCATACAAGATGGCTGCCACATACAAAAATGGAACCCGAGGGTTCAAACTATCAGCCATATTCATCAATCTCCCGTTTTGCGAGGCCCTAATAGCGAATTATAGCGATTCGCTATTAAGGACTCGCAAAATGGGATTCATGTAGGATTAGCAAAAATTATTGCAATTCCTACTGATTCCTTATTTGCGATTAGCAAATTGCTAATCGCAAATAAGGAAAAACTCCCCATTCATTCCTATGGGCCAAAAGGCCCATAGGAATGAATGGGGAGTATTCCTTATTTGCGATTAGCAATTTGCTAATCGCAAATAAGATTGCAATTTGAAGGGTGCCAGGGGTGTCCAAAGGACACCCTGTAGCACCCCTCAAATGTACATTTGAACAGGTGTTGCGCACACACATGTCCAGAGGACATGTGTGTGTGCAACATGCAAAAGTAAAAAATGCACGAAAGTGCTTTTTACTCGACTACGAAGTCAGATTTCGTGGTAAATTGCGACCAAATATTGCGAATTCGCAATTTCTAATAGGGTGATGAATTTCATTTAAGGAATCTCTATTAGAGATTCCTTAAATCCAATTCCTCGCAAATATGCGAGTTCGCAAATAGCGATTTTTGCATTTGGGATGATGAATCCCAAATGCAAAAATAGCACTCGCAAACGGCCAGATTCTCAGAATCTGGCCATTTGCGAGCGCAATTCAGGTTCATGAATATGGCTGACTCTCTAGACCCACGGAGGCACAGCAGACCGGCCGTTTTCACAGGCGTTCCTGCAAAGCAACCAACTTCTCGCCGCACACGCTCCGCGGCGTTCCTGCAAAGCAACCTGCAAAGCAACCAACTTCTCGCCGCACCCGCTACGCGGGTGCCGCTTCGGATAGGAGTGTGTGACGCTTCTCACCTGAAGGAGGAGAACCAGTAAGGCGGACAGGGCAACAGGCTCGGCGGGGCTGCGAGCGTGCGGGGACTCCAGCAACCAGGAGTCCCTGCGAGACCAGGGATACCAGCATCCGGTCCGCTCTCCCTGCTGGCCCGCCCCTGCCCAGCTGAGGCTTGTAAAAGCTCCCTCCACCACCACTAGCTGGGACACTGACTCTCTAGACCCACGGAGGCACAGCAGACCGCCCGTTTTCACAGGCGTTCCTGCAAAGCAACCAACTTCTCGCCGCACCCGCTCCGCGGGTGCCGCTTCGGATAGGAGTGTGTGGCGCATCTCACCTGAAGGAGGAGAACCAGTAAGGCGGACAGGGCGACAGGCTCGGCGGGGCTGCGAGCGTGCGGGGACTCCAGCAACCAGGAGTCCCTGCGAGACCAGGATACCAGCATCCGGTCCGCTCTCCCTGCTGGCCCGCCCCCTGCCCATCACGCCCCTATATAATAACCTCTAACTTCCGCAGAGTGGGACGCAGCTCGGGGCAAAGACCGGGCTAAGAGCGGGCCGTTTGAGGCCGTTCGAGGTCTAAGAGGTCTGGGCTGGGCCACATCCCTTGGCTGAACTGTTCATCATTTGCGTTAATTTCTACTTGTGTCACTGTTCCTAGTTGTTTTCCATCATGTGTACACGGGGCAGACGCAGTAAAACTGCCAAGGGCTTTAACAAACCTAGTGGGACCCTAGACGATTTCCTCACAAAGACCAATCAGGCCATTGATGCGGAAATCAACAAAATGCAACATAGGGTTTCCCTAGAACTAGATGTGCACGTAAACTTCTCTTAATATGGCTTCTTCCAAGAAATCATCTTTAGGTAATCTTGCTCTAGCGCTAACCCCAGAGCGTCCATCTGGCCCTCGTTCCTTGCTTACAGTGCTTGACATACACCACCCCTCAACCACATCCCCACCCGTGCAAGTTAAGGAATCTATATTAACACCTTTTGAGGAGATTGCACCACCTACTCTTGTGGTTGGTATAAGCTCCCCAGTAAGAATCGTCATGCCCAAGACTGTAGCTAATGCTAAAAAGGTTGCCCTACAGCAGAAGAAAAGTCTTGCTAGGTCTACTTTTGCTCGCAAAAAGGCTAAAATTGCGAGATCTCAGTTTTTTAATAGTAGACGGCCACTGGGCACATTTGGGGTTGGGGAAGAAAAAGATAAAGCCAACACAGCTTTTTTAGGCAGCGACACCATCCACGCCTCAAGCGGTGTTGTGCAGGATCCCCCGGCGGTAATTCTCCCCGACAAGAGCAAGGAAGGGTTAACAGAGGGTGGATTGAGTGTGGTAGAGGGGGATAGGAGGGAGGATGAGGAATTCCTAAAAACTGTCTGGGACACACTTAAAAAGTTACTTACCCCCCTGGAACTTAGCTTTCCAGAATGGAAAACCATCTGTTAGAAATGGATAGGACTATAGTCACGCTGGCTAGCCTTAGTCTTAAGCAAATGGAAACTAGGTTTTCCCAGGGTGAGGGTTCCACTTCCCAGGCACAAGAGTCAGAACCCACGGCCCCTCCACCTCCCAGACCCAAACCTGTACCAAAACCCCGCACGAAAGTTGGGGACAATGCTACTACTATTTCAAATCTTAGCGTTTGTCTCCCGTCCCAGGATCTAGTATCAACCAAGCCTAGGCAACAAGCTTGCCCTGCAAAGAATGCAGCACAACCCAATACTAGGGCTCAAACTGGTCCACAACAGAATGTAGCACGTTCTAAACCCAGGCCACAAGCTGTCGTACAACAGCCTAATCAATTGACAAACAAGAACTTGCCATCTTTTGAATCTAGCCGACCGAATTTTCGTGGTGGGTATATTGACTTACCACCGGAGGCTAGTCCATATGTCATTGTATTAGCTGGTGTACCCACTCTTGACCCACAAACTAAAGAGAATCATTGGTCTCTTAAAAATAAGGTCATTCATTGGCTTAACACGAATAGACAGCTCCTTAACCACCAAAGAAGTCGGGTACTAATGGTGCGAAGAGTACCTTGGGTAGGACCCACTCACAAAACCATCACTGGTGACTGCATAGTGGTGTCTTTTGCTGACCCCAATATGGCACAACATCTTTGTTCATGGGCCCCTTGCAAAGAAGACCACTCAGTCGTTGTTAGACCCCTCACTTTTTTCTATCCTCCTCGACTACAGCTTGGAATGGAAGGGTCTTGGACGACAATCCAAAAGCCCAGGCATAGAGGACGTTGGAATAGTGTGCATAACCAGAACATCTGGTGGCAAGGGGTTCCTACTTCAAATATGTTTGGCTGTTTGGATGAGGTTGACTGACTCGGGGGTGGATGCCTCAAAACATCTAGTAGATTCTACTCCGTCCACCCTGTCAGTACCCAGTATGGCATGTTCCATGTTACCATCAGGCCCACAAATAACACTGGACAATGTTTACAATTCAATCCAGGCTGAGATAGGTGCTCTGGGACAACTTGAGACCTCCAGCCCTAGTAAACTAGATAATGAAATTAAGGTGGCCTCATGGAATATAGCAGGTTTAAGGGGTCGCCTGGACAACAATGATTGGGTAGATTATATTACTACACATGACATCATCGTTTTCCAGGAAACTTGGTCAGTTGATCCCCTGTTTAGAGTAGGCTTCCTAAATTATTATAAACCAGCAACACAGGGCGCCAGGGGTAGGGCTTCGGGTGGCCTTACCATTTGGATAAAAAACTCACTAGGTTTCAGTGTCAGGGAAATCCTGGTGAAGAATGCTGATCTCCTTTGTATATCCCTAAGTAAGGAGAACTGTAAGGATATTGTTCTTATTAATATCTATGCCCGAGGTTGTCAGGGTGGTAGGAAGCAACCTATCCTTAATGACTTGGAAGATCTCCTAAATGAGTATAAAAGTGACCAGCTTATTTTAGTAGCTGGTGATTTGAACTGCTCATTTGAACCCATCATGAGTCTTGCTGAGGATGTGGGGATGGATGAAGATATTGTCTGGAATATCCCCCCGCTAGCAATAACTAAGGGTGTCAGGGGTACGGAGGCTGCCCTCCACTGGCTTGGGCTCTGCCTGGAATGGGGGCTCCGGGCGGTGAATGGCCGTAGCTTGTCTGACAAGGCGGGGAAACCAACCTTTGACAATGGGTCTAGTGCGAGTCGCATCGACTACATACTGGTCAACATAGAATCCTGGTCTAATGAAATTGATATGTCAATAGAGACCAGGCCAGAGAGCGATCATAATCCTCTCTCACTTGGACTCAGGGTCCCTGGTCTAGGGCTCCCCCAGACGGAAACAGCTTGTATTACATCGGACCTAGTCCTGTGTGATAACAGAAGACGGGTCAAATGGTCAAGGGTCATAGCTGATCAAGAGCTTGTCTGTCAAATAGAAGAACTGGTCCTAGACACTAGAGATAGGATGACTGCATTATCTCCGAATGGCAGGGTAAAGCACACTATTGTTGATCTCCATGAGGCATGCTTTGCGGCCATTAGGGAACTTCTCACTAGGCCATGTAGAAAACAGAAAGCGAAGCAATTCAAAGGCTGGTATAATAAAAATTTCAGAGAAGCCCACAGCATTCTAATTTCTGCTGTTAAATCTAGAAACACTCCAGACATCAGGAAAGCAAGACAGGCTTACAAACGCATTATTTGGGAAGCTAAAAGGGAATGGGATGATTCGTACTGGCTTGATCTTCTCAAAGCCTGTGAGTCGTCCAATCAAACTAAATTTTGGGAGTTTGTCAGATGGGGCAGGGATTCGGATTCCCTCACCCCTGAAAATCATGTTTCCGCTGCAGATTGGGTGGAATTTTTCTCCGCTCAATTTAAAGATCCTAATATCGTCCAGTTGGCAGGTGAGCCCCTAGCGGGGACTGCATTAGTATCTTTTGGGGACAGGCTTACCTTTTGTACCTCAGACACCGAACATGCCTTGGGTTCTATTCAGTCTGGGAAAGCCCCAGGTATAGATGCTGTACCAGCAGACCTTTTTAAATTGAATTTAGATCTGTGGGTCCCTTATATAACAACTTTAGCAAATTCTATTGCAGCAGGGGCAAGGGTACCACAATCCTGGAAAGGGGCTGAGATACTTCCAGTTTATAAGAAAGGGGATCGATCTTCACCGAAAAACTATCGCCCCATTAGCCTGATCGATACTATACAAAAAGTGGTATCAAGAATGGCCCTGGCTAGAATACAGGGGTGGATTGAGCAGAATAACATACTCTCCCCCATGCAGGCAGGGTTTAGATCAGGCACCAGCACCCTAGAACAGGTGTTTCGTCTTACCATGCTGTATTGGAAGGTGGTTTTCATCTACGCCGCCTTTGTTGACCTCAGGTCGGCATTCGACCTGGTTCCCAGGGCAAAACTATGGGAAGCCCTTAGACTCATGGGCCTTCCACCTGAACTATTAGAGCTGGTCAGGCGCCTACATGAGGATAACTTTGCCCGAGTAAGATGGGGGAAACAGGGTCAGGTGACCGCTAGCTTCCCTGTCGAACGTGGGGTGCGGCAGGGTTGCGTGCTGGCCCCTACCCTGTTTCTCCTGTTTATCAACCGGGTGGTTGCATTCGTTAGCGAAACACAAACTGATGCTCCCACCCTGGGGGGATCAAAATATCCCATGTTAATATTCGCCGACGACACCCTGCTCCTCTCCAAGACTCGGAGCGGCTTACAAGCAGCTCTAAATAGATTTGCTGAATTTTGCACAAAAAATGACCTTCAGATTAATGCTGATAAAACCAAATTTATGATTTTTAACAAAAATAAACCAATCAAAAGCTCGTTTTTATTAGACGGTGTCCCAATCGAACAGGTCAAAGTCATGACATATTTGGGCGTGACCATTGACCACCAACTTACTTGGAACCCCCAGTTGGAGGTTTTAATTCTTACATTTGTTCGCCTTGCAGGATGCTTGCTGAAGGAACAAAAAAAACCTTGATCAAACGCATTACACCAGCGTTAAAAATCTATGAGGCCAAGGTCAATGCAGCTACCCTGTATGGAGCGGACATATGGGGTTATAAAGACTTGTCAGCACTAACCACTGCACAGAACAGGTTTCTTCGGAACTTAGTGGGGCTTCCACAATCATCACCCATAAAACCATTGCTTTTAGACTTAGGCTGTAGACCGCTGAATGAGATGGCACAGTATCGTCTTGCAGCTCTTTGGCGTCGCCTCTGGACGACCGAAGAGCTTAGTCTTTTCGCTCGTGAATTGGGCGAGGTTAGATCATTGTGGGGTGCTCACAAAATCCCATGGCTGCGGGAGGTTAAACAAATACTGTATTCTATGGGCCTCCCTGAATTATGGCTACATCCTGAATGTTCTAGGTTCCCATCTAAAGTGGAATTTAAAGAGCAATTTTGGGCTGCAAAGAAATCTGCACTGCTCTCCCTTTCATCAGAAAATAGCCTAACGGGACTGTTCTTAACACACAAGATAACACCGTCCCTTGAGCCCTATTGGGACTTGATATGCAAAACGCTCGACCGTAAGCTGTATCATCAGTTTCGGGTGGGTACTTTGCCGATCAACTCCTTTACTGCAAAGTGGGCGAAGAAAACAAGCAGCAAATGCCCTTTTTGTCCTGACCAGGTTGAAAGTATTGGTCATCTGTTTTTTGCATGCCCAGCATATCGATTGCCTCGACAAAAATGGTTGAAACCTATTTGTAAAACCTTAAATTGTGGGGGGAATCGTGTAGCCCTGTTGAAATTACGCGACTTACGTACTGAAAAATCTGTGATTTGTGTTGCCAAATTTTTGGGGTGGATGTGGCTGATTCGCGCAAAGAAATTGTAACCCCTTTTAAATTAACTTAATTTTTAAATAATGCATGTATATTGTCTGAAGGTAAATTCCCTTATGTCTCTGGGGTTCCATTGTATGATGTTGTAATTGTTGAAAATGTTTTTATGTCTGCTGTCTTTTATGAATTTTATTCGAAATAAAGACTAAATGAACTAGAACTGAACTATGGCTGTAAATCCTCAAATGCAGAGTGTTCTCCTATAGCGATTCATACGAAAACACTCAGACACGTTACACTCGCCATTTGCGGTCCGTAGAGACCAAAATCGTCCATTTCCGACGATCTTTATAAATCGGGTTTCGGAACTATCGCACCCAATTCGGACCCACGGAACCACACCATGGAATGTCATCGTTAAGCCCATCAATATGGGTCCCTAAACGGAAAATCCAGCGTTGTTCTTTCTCAAAAAGGCCTTTTTCTGAGGGCAGCTGTTCTATTATGGTCCAAATGAGGTTATTCACAGAGTGTGTCTCAGTCAAAAAATGGGAAGCCATTTTGGTCGTACTTTTTTTGCACCTCACATTGCTCTCGTGTTTGCCAATTCTGGTCTTTGCTGGTCTCGTCGTCATACTGATGTATTCAAGCCCACACAGGCAAGTGATCATATATATGACATTTCTACTGTTGCAATTTGTAAACTTTCTTTGTTCCCAGTTGCTACCATTCCTGAGAGACAGATGCCTACTCTTTTTTGTTAGGTGGCAGCTTCTGCAGTTCCCACAAGGGTGATGGCCTTGTACTCATTGGACCGCAGGTTGTTCTTGTTGGTTGGTGCATGGTCGGGTATGGACCAGAATGTCCTTGAGGTTCTGCCTCATTTATGGGCGAAAAAGGGTTTCTCAAGGTTCAGGTCGCCACACACAAGGGTCCTCCAGTGTTTATTTACAATCTTGGAGATCTCGTTAGAGTGGGTATTAAAGGGGGTTATACAAACGGGCCTTTTGTTCGGTTCTTTCTTCTATTCAGGAGAGCATCCCTATTATTGTTGCGAGCCCTTTTAATTGGCCCTGTCTATCAAGGGTGTCGGATACTTCCGATTGTGAAGTTTGTTTTTGAGGTTCACTGCTTGCGTTTTGTAATCCTTTACGTCGGAGCAGTTCATTCTCAGGCAGAGAAACTGGCCATATGGAAGATTATCACGAAGGTGTCGTTAATGAAAGCTATTGTACCTCAGGAGACAGTTTCTTGATGTAGGTTTAAAATGTGTGGTTGTCTTCAGAGAACCTCCCTCTGGGTAAATATTCAGATCCAAAAATACCTTCAAGTGACGTGATACAGAGCTTGTGAATTTCAGAAATGTGTTCTGTGTGTTGAGCCATTCCATAAAACGCTCAACTGAGTGATCGTCACCTTCCCAGATGACCAGGCCATCGTCTATGTAACATCTCCAGGTTTTTAGATTGTGACTTGGATGGAGGATTTTTTGAGCCTCCAGGTGGTTGATGTAGAGGCCGGCCAGACTAGGAGCAAAGGTGCTTTCCATGCTGGTGCTGTGGCTCTGTAAGTATAGTGTTTTTTCATACTGGAAGAAATTCTTCGTTAGGGCCAAAGTGATGCACTCCATCACTAAATTTCTAGGTGTTTGGTATTCCCATGGAGTAGAGAACAGGACCTCCTCTATGATGTTGAGTGTTTCGGCATGAGGTAAGCTGGTATAAAGGCTTTCTACATCCAGGCTTAGTAGTAGTTGGGTGGTGGGGGCGAAAGGTAGATTCTGTAAAAGCTGGAGTACAGCTTTTGTATTGTTAAGGTATGTGTTTGTAGACTGTACCAGGGGACGCAAAAAGGCATCAGCAAATCTGGACAGGGGTCCAAGATGGAACCGATGCCCTAGACAATTGGTCTTCCTGGGGGTTTGTTTAAATCCTTATGTATCTTGGGTATGGTGTAGAAATAGGGAGTCCTTGGTGAATTTTGGACTAAGAAATCTGCCTCTTTTTGGACAACCAATCGTGGGACAGGGCTTCTTCCACCATTCCCAGGATTTTGATGCGTAATGTCTCTGTAGGGTCTTCATGCAGGACAGTATAGTTCATTCTATCTGATAGGAGTCTCAGGCATTCCTGGTCATAAGCTGTTGCCGTTTGGACAACAATTGCACCCCCTTTATCTACAGGTTTTATGATGATATCTTTGTTGCCTGCAAGTTGTTGGATAGCTTCCTGTTCCAACCTGCTGGTGTTGTGAAACACATTCATATTCGTCATTGTTAGTTTGCCTAGATTTGTCATTACAGCTTTTTCAAAAGCCATTAATTCCACAGGCAAGACGGCATCTGGAGGGGTAAAAGTTGACTTTAGTTTCAAACCTGTGTCTGTGGGGGTAGAGGTATCTTCTTTGTCTTCAAAGAAAGCTTGCAGTTTCCGTTTGCGAACAAAATCCTGCATCTCTGCATGGATTTTAAAAGTATCCAGCCTATTCGTAGGTACAAAACCCAGACCTTTGTTTGGGACCGTCATCTGTTTTTCAGATAGTGTAAAAGGGGTTATATTTACCACTAGGTTTCCCTCTTGCTGGTTGATGCTTGGTTTTGGAGGGCGCCCATCATGCTCCTTGTTGCCACTCGTGGGTCCTCGTGGTCCTCTGTGTGCCAGTTTACGTTGTTGCCCCTCCTGTTTCTGCCTCGTCATGGTCCTGGGCGTGACCCTAAAAAAGGCGGTGGGCTATAGAAGCTCCCATCATACTCCGGTGCCCATTGTTGGAAAGGGGCTCCTGTTGGATGTGGTCCATATTCGTATTGTTGGAAAGTCCGAGGGCCTTGGTATGGTTGGTACATTGGTGGACCTTGGTAACCTCTCCATCCCTTCTGTCTAGAGTAGAATGGTCTCTGTTGTTCTTGGCCCCCCTCTGGTATCTGTAGGACTGGTGACCGCTTGAATTTGACCCGTTGGAACTGCAGTCTGATGTCTCGCTATCCTGATCACTGTTATTATCTCTTGTGAGGTCGTCCCCTTTGTCTATGTGTCTCCAGATGCATCATAAATGAATAGGACATGATGATGATGCAGCGCTCTTTAATAGAAATGAGAGTAAGCGTGTATAATGCAGCAGCATTACAGGGGTGCTCTGGGGGTATGAATAGTGAACAAGAGAACCTTTAGTTCACAAGCTGTCTACCCCCAAACACATAGATGTTAGCTCAGACCATATCCAGTGGCGTCTGAGTATACTAGACCTCTGTGCTATTTAATTTTGAGTTTTGAAGCCATGTTTAATTCCTCAATGTTTTTCTTCTTTTTTTTTTCTTCAAAGTAATACTTCACACAACATGACTTAGTTAGCTGCTCCACTACATGGCACTTTTGACATTGTAGATGTATAGATGTTGATGTTCCGCATAAGATAGAGGGTCTATTATGAAGATAGATTTTCCCAGTGATGATGAGATCTATCCTTACCACTTTTTTTCACATCTACTCTTAGACCTGAGTTTATACCAGGCGAGGTGAGGTCCATTCCTTGTACTCTACGGGTGAGCAAACAAATTCATTATCTTTTGCATTACAAGCTTGCTGTAATATCGAGGTCAAAAACTATTTACACCTCAAAATGATCTACCAGTTTTTGTGATTTTGGCGGTGTTGTGTGTTTCTGTGTACCGTTAGTATTAAAATGTACGATCTTCTTTTCTGCAGGTGCATTCAGATCCCGTGGATACAGAGGATACGTACTTGGTACTTGAGGTTGTATTTATTCCAATCCTCATTTACACTTATAATTTTAATTTTCTTGCCCGTATCACACAATATTTTATATGCAGTAGCAATTTACTAGGAAGGTCCTGAAGAAAACCAGGACTAATGGTCCTGAAGGGTGAAACATGTCGACCATATTGATAGACAGTGATGTATGAAACTGACTTTATGCACTGTTTTTAACCAGGATTGCAACAGATACCCCTATAAAAGTATTTCTCTGGTGTAAATCCTTTTTACTCTCACTCACACTTTTGCACTGCACTCAACATTTCCATGTAACACTGTTTTTGAGGACCACTCCTATAGGGTCCGTTCAAACTTGATTGGTTTACTTTCTGTTGGTTTCTTAAAAATAACCTCTTTATGATATAATCCACTAATTACCCCTCTATGATAAAGAGGACAAGTGGATGGAAGGATGGAAACCCAGATGATGAGTTTGATCACGGTTGTGATTGATGGGAATCCAATCACTCATAGGGGTCCTCTCACTCTGTAATTCTGTTCCTGTACATTTTCTCAAAACAACCACAGTTAGGTTTCTCCTGGTCTGGTAGAGACTTGTCACATTAGACCCCTGTTTTTTTTATTTTGTTCATGCTCTTTTCAACAACAAAGATTTGTACGAAAATTGTTCACTCGCTTGTAATTCTCAAGGCGAGGCAAACTAAAAGTCCCAGCTATGCTAACAACACAAGCTAAAAAAGGGAGTGTGTGTTTTTTTAAGCGGTGCATTGAACAATGGAAAACAAATTCACTGTCACAGAGAAAGAACTACAAGAGCATTATAAGATTTAGGTAATTAATTTTGAATTACATACCTGTGATTGTACTGGGAAAAAACATACAGGGATACAACTAAAAGCATTCTCCCCACTTTTGAGGGATCGGATGGGTCAACAGAATGAGGGATCTTTGCCAATGTAACTGATGGTTTTAATGTTTCTATTTTTCATTCTCCTACTTTGTTATCTCCCATGAATGCACCAGACTGACTGTATAAAAGGCATATGTGTCCAAGTACCAGTACCGGTTGCAAGAGATTCGAGGCAAACGGGTTGTAATGATTATTGGTGGTACAAATCATGTAGATGAACAAGTGTCTCCACCAGGTATTAATAACAATAAGGATGTTTGGCAACGGGGGATGTAATGATTAATGGTGGTACAAATCATGTATATGAACAAGTGTCTCCACCAGGTATTAATAACAATAAGGATGCTTTGCAAGACGAGGCCCAAAGTTTACCTGAAATATATGATAATGATGATTGCAATACTTTACGACCCCTGATGAACAGACCAGACCACAAATCCATTCGAGGCTTAATTTTAACACTAATACAGCGGATGGCTCTGATATTCTCCTGTGGTTATATTTAATGTCCTAGAATTTAGCAGGTATAAATCTGAAATTATGTGATCAAGACTGGTTAAGGTATTGTACTAGTTTTGATGTGTGTGTGCTACAGGAGACATGGGCTAGAGAAGAGAGTGTACATAGATTTGTACACATCCCTTAGTGTAGATGCTAAACCTGCATTGTACTTTGGCAGAGCTAGTGGAGGGCTTTTAACCTTGATAAAGAATGGGGGCTTTAGCACTTTAACTCCCTTGGAAATAGACTGCCCAGACCTAATGGGGACTCTAGTCCCCCTACCCTCTGGTCTCTCTCTGGCAATATTTAACATATATGTTAGATCAGTTAAGCACAATGATGCATCCACTATTTTAGCATTATTTGATAATATATTGGATGATTTACGCTCTGATATGAGAATAATAGTAGTGAGAGATTTTAACACCTCCTTTGAACCCTGCTCTTTTTTAACAGAGATCACAGCAGAGGAAGATGAGCACTGAGGAATTCCAAAATTGTCAGTACCACAAAGAATTTGTTTTACTTCTTGTGCACTACAACTAGTCTTGATGATTACTAGTAGACGTTTGAGAGACCTTAATGGTTGTACCATCTCTGACCCCTTGCATGCACCAACATTTAAGAGAGGTATATGTGTCATTGTAAAGGATTATGTATTAACTGATGTGAGAATGTGGACCCTACTAGCTGATATGAAAATGAATGTAAGGCCTGATAGTGATCATAACTCACTTGAGGTGACATTTGCTGGAGAGCCCTTGGGACAAGGGTACGCTGCCCTGCATACAGTTGTCCCAGCACCTCCAGTAACTAACAATCATCGCACTGTTAAATGGCCTAAGGTTATGGCTAACCCAGAAGTTTACTCAGAACACTATAAACAGTTTGTTGCCTCACTTGATCAATATGAGTTGATAGACCCAGCAAGAATACCTATTTTATCAGTTCATAACCAGTTGTTTGGTGAACTTTTATAAAGACGAAACTGTTACTAATATGACACATCCTAGATACAATGTTTGGTTTGATTCTGCATGCAAAACAACAAAGAACTCATTAAAACTTTCAATTATCGAGGGCGACAGAGGCAACATTCATAATGCCAGAGGAATTTTCAAATCCCAATGTAGACAGGCTACAAGAGATTGGGAAGACAAGTTCTGGCAGGACCTGCTTGTAGCTAGTAAAATGAAGGGCAGTAGATCTATTTGGAAATTAGTAGCGCAAAACAATCATGGAAGTGGGAAGTACCCCAGTTTTAATATATCACCTGAAAACTGGGTGGCCCATTTGTCATCACTATATTCATTGAGAAAGCCCGTTGATAATACCAGTGTGATTAATATAGCTGAAGATACCACTTTGCCTCATTCAGAGCAAAAGCCACATAATACTTCTATTTTGTTTAGTCTTGAAGAGACAAATAGAACAATACATTCTCTTAAGTCAGTTAAGGCACCTGGGCCTGAATAAATTCCGGTTGACCTTTTTATTAAGTCAGAACCACTTATCTGGTCAATCTATTTTAACCTTCTATCGAATGTCGTCCCAGCCCAGGGAGTTGTACCTGATTCATGGAGGGGGGCAGAGATAAGAACAATATGTAAAAAGGGAGACGCTAATAATCCAGCCAACTATAGGCCATTAAGCCTGCTAGATAAGGCCCAAAGAAGTTTCAGTCTGCAAGTTCTGAATAAATTTACGGAATGGATGGATGAAAAACAAATAGTCTCTCCCTTCCAAGCCGATTTTAGATAAAAAAATTATTACTATCGACCTGATTTTTAGATTTTCTTTATTGCACTGGAAAAAAGTGTTTTTTAAATCAGGGTACGTTGTATGTTGTGTTTATAAATATTAGAGCTGCCTTTGACCTCATCCCCGCTCTAATTTGTGGCAGGTCCTACTCGACCTAGATGCCCCCAGCGACCTTGTACATTTAGTGAGTAAGTGACACAAGAATAATTATGCCCAAGTATGCTGGAGACCGAGTGTTGAACTATCGGAAGACATTCCAATTGAACGAGGAGTTAGGCAGTGCTGTGTGCTGGCCCCTTCTTTGTTTTTTCTCTACCTAAATCATGTAGTCAAGTATTTGGATAATTAAGTAAATGACTCCCCAATGCTGAATGATAGGACGGTACTGATCCTATTATTTGCTGATGACTCACTACTCATTTCTAAGTCTCCCATGGGTCTGCAGACCCTGGTCAACACATTTTAAGGCTTTTGCAATGAAAGGGGTCTCGAGCTTAATGTTAATAAAACTAAATGTATGATACTGGGTAAGGGGGCCAGGAAAGACAAAACAACTATTCGGGTCAGCAATGAGGTCCTTGAGAGGGTTGACAATTTAGACTATTTAGGAGTACTTTTTATGGATAGTTTTAAGTGGCTAGATCAGATTATGAAAAGTAAACTCCTCATAGAGGAGAGGTCTAATGCAATTCTGAGAACACAAAACAGAACGGTGTCCCAGGTAGTATGCCCAGTCCTGGAGATTTATCGCACCAAGGTGCAAGGGGCCACTCTCTGTGGGGCTGAAGTTTGGGGCTATGTTGAGGCTCAGCCCTTGCCACTAGTAGAACATAGCTTTGCTAGGAAAGCATTATGTCCCCCTCATAGTAAACCCCTTATCCTATTGTATTTAGAACTGGGATTAAAAAGAGTAACGGATTTGGTTGCCTTGAAAATGCTGGTTTATTGGGCCCGTCTCTGGTGTACATCAGAGCTTGCTGAATATAGGGATTCTCTGAGTGAAGTTCTTAATCTATCAGGTGCCAGATCACTTCCATGGATCAAACATGTGTCTTCATGGATGGGAAAGTTAGGTCTTCATAGATTTTGGGCTGATCCTACTAAATTAAAGAAAACGAATATACTCTTTCTTAAAACCACTTATTGAGACCTTATTAATGAAGGTATAGTAAGAAGAAGTTCTGTCGGATCTCTGACCAATAAATCACTTGATTTTAAATCTCTCCCATTTATGAGGAATATCTGGATTTTATACCCTCTGCTTTTTCTAAAAGCCTTTTTTTACGGTTTTGTCTGGGGACACTACCTGTAAAATCTTTTACCCACAAATGGAATATAGTGCGGTTAACATTGACTTGCCCAATGTGTAACTAGGGTGACGAAAACTAATCACATCTATCATTCTTCTGCCTAGAATATTCCTCTCCTCGTAGAAGGTAGATTATTCCCATTTGTCGTGAACTGGGGGTAGCACGTTACCAAATGGCTCTAAGGATCCTAAAGACCGATCTCTCCTTCAGAACTGTATTAGCTGTTAGTAAATTTCTAGAGGCAGTTTGGTATAAACGCAGTGCAATTTTTAAAATTAAAACAGTGTAATGATCATGAGCTCTATTTTATCACCTACATGTAACAATGAATTATTTTCTTTTGTATTGATCTTATGGCATTTTATTGAAGTTTAGTTATATATACTTATTATTGTTTTTATATTGATGCCATCTATGGTGTTATCTGTTTGATCTTTGTTAAATTAATGTGGTGCTAGATGTTAATTGATTTTGAAGCGCTTGGCAATTTAAACCTGGGTATGCCCCTGATGAGGGTAGATGCCATATATTGCCGTTGATGCTGCTATCTGTTTGATTTTTGTCAAATGGATGTGGTACTATATGGTAATTGACTCTGAAGCACTTGGATCTTTAAACCTGGTATGTCCTGGATAATGGTAGATACCATATATTGCTGCTACCATTGTATATGGATACTCGTTTTACCCATGTTTTATCTTTTTATTGTTTAGTTCTTACTACTATTGCACAGTTTGTATTGGAAGTGGCCCATGAAATGAGTTATATTCCACTTGCGGTGGGGGTGCTTACAGTTTTTAGCCTTGACTGATAATAGTGTATTTGACAATATTATGATCTATGTCTGTGTATTGTTAATGTTATTGATATTTTAATGTTCTGTTTGTTTTGCTGAAACCGTTGATGGCTGTGATAACCGAATAAAGTAAATTATTACTACTACTAGTAGTCTTCCACCAACCTACCAAGATCTTCATTGCCATACATGCTGTGCGGGATCAGTAGCTACCCTTGACAAGGGGTGGCAGTGAAGTTTGGAGAGACCCACTCTGCCAACAACTTCTTGCCTAACACGTTGACCTCCACAAAACACGCACTTTGGGATCCAGCCAACACTATTCTTAAATCGGCTGCCCTTTTGCATCAGAGCAGTGTCAGCCAGAAAATAGTTGTTTGAAAAACGCATTATATAAAATCACAGCACGCCATATTTACACATGACATTGATTAGTAAATGTAATCAAGATAATATGAATGTAAATTAGTACCTAGGAATTAAGTATTATTTATACTTCCCGCAAATAGATTATTATATTGCACATCCACTGGCAAAAAAAACAATTAAAAGAAAACACCTGGGGCCTCATTTATGAAAAGTGATGCATCGCTGCGTGAAAACAGCAATGCGTCACTTTTCATTGCGCCCTCCTTGCGACACCAATGATGCGTCATATTTACAGTATGACGCATCATGTCGCAAGGAGTTACAGATATGTCAGTATTTCTGACGTATCTGTAGGCACAAAAGTGACGCATTGCTGGAGTGTGTCACAAAAGTGACGCAACTCCAGCAATGTGTCCTTTCACATGGGGCAAGCTCCATGTGAAAGGGCCTGCGTCAGTCTTACGCCTGCTGTGAGGCCTAGATTTCACTGCGTTACTTCCATGACCCTTTCTTGCGTCAAAACGCCCCCCTTGCATACATTATACCTGGCGCAGGTATAATGTTGCGCAGGGGTATACAAAGTGACGCATCTACCTAGATGCGTCACTTTGTAAATATGGCGCAACTGGTGCGTCACAAAAAGTGATGCACTGGCGGCGTAAAAGTGACGCAGAGCTTCATAAATGAGGTCTGATGACACTTGGTGTGTCAATCACCTTGCAGCAAAATCAACTTGTAATCAGAAAAACTGAAATATTAATCTTTTAACTTTTGTAAACAGTTTATCTCCTTCTCCAAATATTAAACAAGTAGCCTTCCTTACATGCAGAAAATCACCTAGGGCAAAAATGCCAAATTTTCAGTTATAATCAGTAAATAAAAATAAGAAGTAAGTCAGCTGTTGAATGGGGACACAGTAAAGTCTTACCTAGTGATTCCAGAGTACAAAGACAGGTCTTCTCTGACAGATAATGTTGAGTAAAAAGAAAAGGAAGTGGAGCACAGTCTTGGTTGAATCTCATTGTGTCCAAACCTTGGTCATTTAAGGCTTTTTCACAGATAGCTGTGAAATTAGCAATTCAGCCCAACTGATTGTTGAGATCCATGTATGAGCTCTCCTATTACTTATTGTATTCAAGTAAGCTCATATCATGACAGGTTCTTCATCCCAAGGTATCCAGTGGCTGTGGTACACATGTCTGCTCTTATTCACCTTGACTCCAGGTCATCAAGGACACCGGGTTACATTTCAGAGCTTTCCTTTTATAAATAAGTGTCTTCGGGTATTAGTCCCATTGGGTCACTGGAACCAAAGAAAACTACAACTCCCAGAATGTGACAGGTGTTACAGGAAAGTCCCGAACTTGCAAATTGAGCCTTTGATGGCATGGACTCATCTGTTAACCTTACCTCATCTCCCTCTCACCCCTGTTATCGCATTTCCAATATTCTCCCTTCACTAGACACTTCAGAGCTCGTTACAAGTGCCCATGGGTAGAGTCCAGTAACTTCACCCATGGAGTTACCAGTGTAAATGTCATCAGCAACTTCCAGTTGGGCATGGAACCTCAGAGACCCAGAGGGATCGCTAGATATGCGTAATTACTCAGGGAATCTGTAATTGCAGTCCCAATTAACCCGGTAACTTCTTCAATCCCCCTTCCCCAGTATTTGATTCGGAGACTCCACCTGCTTTGAGCAGGTGCAATCGCAGGGTCAAACGCACCAGACACCTCATAATTCTGATAGGGCCTATAGTGGCGCGCAGTTGAGTGTCAGAGAGCAGAGTAGAGTGAAGTAAAGTGTCTTAGAGTGGAGTGTGGTAGAGTGTTGTAGACTTTTGTGGAGTTTTGCAGAGTGGAGGGCCGTAGAGTGGAGAAGCGTTTATTGGAGGGGCATAGAGTAGAGTGGAGTAAAATGTCGTAGAGTGGAGTTGCATAGAGTGTTGTAGAGTGAAATTGAGTGTTGTAGAGTGGAGTGTCATAAAGTGAAGGGAGGTAGAGGAGAGAAAGGTAGTGTGGAGAGATGTAGAGGGGAGGGGAATAGAGTGGCATGGCTTAGAGTGGAGTGAAGTGTTGTAGAGTGGAGTGACGTAGTGTAGTGTGAAGTAAAGTGCTTTAAGAGTGGAGTAGAGTGTCAAATAGTGGAGTATCATAGAGTGGAGAAGAGTCATAGAGTGGAGGGGCATGAAGTGTAGTGGCGTAGAGTAGAGTAGAGAGGTCAAGAGTTAATCGTCCCAATCCTAACTATTGAGGCATTGCCTCCCAGCCAACGTATTCACAAGATAATAGGCTTAAGTCCTTTCTTATGACTCCCCATAGAGCCAAGACTACCCCACGGCGCTTCCCGCTTTGCCGCTTGTGGTCGTCCTGTGTGAGGAACTGTTGAGGCGTGGATTACAGCATGGTGTGGGTGTTATTTATGGAAGTTTTGCTTTCCTCACACATTTATTTGAAAAGCGGTCTAACTGGATTGGACTGAGGTGGATTGGATTGGGTGGGATAGATACGATTTGACCAGACCGGGGTGGATTTGGTTGCAGTGGGGTGAACTGGATTGGAGGGGTTACGTTAGGGTGGGTTGGAGTGGGGTGAAGTGAATTGGATGGGATGGGAGTGGGGTAGATTGTTTTGGATTGGAGTGGGGCAGCAGATTGTTTTAGATTGGAGAGGGGCAGACTGGAGTGGGGCAGATTGTATTGGATTAGAGTGAGGCAGATTGATTTGGATTGGAGTGGGGCAGACTGGGGTGGGGTAAATTGTTTTGGATGGAGTGGGACTGATTGAAATGGGGCACAATGTTTTGGATTGAAGTTGGGTAATATGGAGTGGCACATTGTTTTGGAATTGTGCGGGGAAGATTGGAGGGGTGGATTGTTTTGTTGGAGTGGTGTAGACTGGGGTGGGGCAGATTGGATTAGATTGGAGTGGGGAAGATTGATTTAGATTAGACTGGGGCGGATTGGATTGGTTTGGAGTGGGGCAGATTGTTTTGGATTTGGGTGAGGTGGATTGGTTTGGAATGGGGCTGATTATTTTGGATTAAAGTGTGGCAGATTGTAGAAGGGTAGATTGTTTTTGACTGGAGTGGAGCAGAGTGGAGTGGCGTAGACTTTTTTGGATTGGAGTGAGGAGATTGGTGTGACCCCATTGGAGTGGGACAGAGTGTTTTGGATTGGAGTGTGGTGGATTGTGGTGGATTGGGGAGGAAATGAGGTGCACTGATTTGGTGTGAAGTGGATTGGATTGGAGTTGGGTGGGGTGGATTTTGATGAATTGGAGTGGGGTGAATTGGAATGAATTGGAGTGGGGCAGACTGGAGTGAGGCAGACTGGAGTGAGGTAGACTGGAGTGAGGCAGACTGGAGTGAGGTAGACTGGAGTGGGGCAGATTGTTTTGGGTTCAAGTGGTGTGGACTGGAGTGGGCAGACTAGTTTGGATGGGAGTAGGTCAGATTGGAGTGGAGTGGATTAGATTGGTGTAGGGGTGGATTGGATTGGTTCAATTGAATTGGTGTAGGGTCAGTTGGATTGTGCTGGATTAGTTTGCCTTGGGGTGGGGTGGATTGTGATATATTAGAGTGGGGCAGATTGGAATGGGTTGGAGTGTATTGGAGTGGGGTAGACTGAAGTGTGGCAAATTGTAGTGGGATGGATTGGAGTGGACAGACTGTTTTGGATTGGAGTGGAGCAGACTGGAGTTGGGGAGACTGGAGTGGGACATATTGTTTTGGAGTGGGGCAGATTGTTATGGATTGGAGTGGAGCAGATTGTTTTGGATTATGGAGCAGATTGTTTTGAATTTAGTGGGGTGTTTTTTTTGGGATGGAGTAGGGCAGATTGGAATGGAACCGCTTGTTTTGGATTGAAATGGGGCAGATTGTAGTGGGTCAAATTGTTTTGGATTGATGGGGCAGATTTTATTTAGATTGGAGTGTGGCAGATTATTTTGCTTTGGAGTGAGACAGATTATTTTGGATTGGAGTGGTGCAGACTCTTTTGGATTAGAGTGGGCAGATTGGAGTAGGCACACTGTTTTGGACTGGAGTGGGGCAGATTGGATTGGGGCAGGTTGTTTTATATTGCAGTTGGGCAAATTGTTTTGGGTTGGAGTGGGGCAGATTGCTTTGGACTGGACTGGAGCAGATTGGAGTGGGGGCAGATTGTTTTGGATTGGGGCAGATTGTTTTGGATGAGAGTGGGTGGGGTGGGTTCTAAGGATTGGAGTGTGGTGGAGTGGAGTGGAGTGGATTGGATTGAGGTGAACCGGATTGGTCTGGGGTGGATTGGATAGGGTGAGGTGGATTGGTGGTGGGTGAGGTGGGGTGGACTGGTGTGGATTGGAGTGGTGTGGATTGGGGTGTACTGCACAATTATGTGTTAAAAGCATAATTTCAGAAAATACACATAAGAAAGAAACAATGTTGCTTTGCAATGACATTCCAAAACTTTTGAGAACATGGCCCACAGTCAAAAACAAAAGAAACATGAGTGCATAGTTAAAAAAGAAGATTTGACAAAATAAAAGCAAGTTAACTATAGAAAATACATTTTTGCAATGTTGTTTGTCCTGGGCATGTTTTTGACAGTTACTCGCCTTCTGCTCGCAGGGTACTAAAAGTTCAAATAAAAAGAACAAAATAGTACATCAATCATTTCTGGAGCAATGTACGGGCATCGATTAAGTTGAAACAATCAGTGGTTGGTTACTGCTCCACAGAGATGAATGCAAATGATGTTAGTCCTCCATTGACGAATTACAAGGCTGTAAAGAAGAGTGGTACACGCGTCAATAAATGGTAATCAAGGGGCGGCTTCAAGTCCTTTTCTGTATACAAGAGTGTCTCACAAATACACGCTCTCTTAATCTCAACTCTAAAAATACCACACTGTCTTGGGTTAGGAGTCAAGCTTTGAATGAAAAGACCATATTAACACACAGCAATAAGGTGCTCTGGGTACACTAATATATTCTGTTTGAAATTTGCAACACCAGAAAGGGAGAGACAGTTGTGAGATTAAGTCTCAGGTATAAAAAGTAAATTGTGCATTCTGTTTTAAGTTTATACCTTGAAAGTTCAACTCCTCAATTTAGAATGATCCCCGATGTATCAGGTGGCACATTTAAGTAGTTAAACTGTATCTCAAAGTTTCTCCTCAAATGGAAACCATCACATTTTGGCCCCCATATCTCAGGGGCAAAAGCTATTTTATAGTTTCACCAACGAGTACATACAGCATTACTGAAGTTTTGCCTTCGAGTCGTCGGACAGAGTCCCTGCAGAAAATGTATGAACACACAAAATATGCATAATATCGAACCCATTATCGCAGCTTTAGCGGCGATAATATTATTACATTATCATCAAGGGCACGCTAACAGGCTTTAGCGCGTGTTTCCTTGTGCTAGCACACGTTTCACCAACGCCTTGCATCGCATCACTAATGAGATGCAAAGTAGGCGCTCCTTACAATAACTCCATTGAATAACGTCGCAAACACAGCTTTGCTGTATTATCAAAGCTGCCCCGGAATCGTGAAGAGAAAAGTTGCGCTAAGCCCCCATTATCGCATTGTCCAAATGCCTGTATAAAACCTGACTTAGCATTAATGCCTAAGGGAGGTGGACTGTATGGTTAAGTACACACTCCCCTATTACCAAGCTTATCATTAGCGCTGTGAAATTATCGCTGGACTTCACACGCTAATGATCATTATCGCAGTCTATCGCTGGATTTCTTATCGTCTTTGAGATAAGCGTTGTTAATAACGCGCTA
Organism: Lissotriton vulgaris; assembly: GCF_964263255.1. Classification (NCBI taxonomy): domain Eukaryota; kingdom Metazoa; phylum Chordata; class Amphibia; order Caudata; family Salamandridae; genus Lissotriton; species Lissotriton vulgaris. Next base: position 662,470,316 of record NC_141693.1, read on the forward strand.
ACTCGGCGATGAAATCACGCTATAGCCGGCGATAGGAAAAATTGCACTAAGCGCACTCTGCGATATTTATCGCAGTTTGTTGATAATATGCCCCTATATATTTTTGGAGAAGGCTTACATTTTGGAGACGCTCTTTTCAACAACAAATATTTGTACGAAAATTGTTCACTTGCTTGTAATTCTCAAGGCGAGGCAAACTAAAAGCCCCAGCTATGCTAACAACACAAGCTATAAAAAAGAGAGTATCTGTGTGTTTTTTTTAAGCAGTGCATTGAACAATGGAAAATAAATTCACTGTCACAGAGAAAGAACTACAAGAGCATTATAGGATATAGGTAAAAAACCCAAGCGAGTTCTGAGTTCCCAAGCATTCAATAACTACTGGTTTCATTGTGAACTTTAACCTCGGAATAAATATATTTAGAAAAGCAATTAATTTGGGTCACACTCAGTTCAAGAGGGGCCAACAGGTTGTTGATGTCCAAGGTGTCTCAACTATTTCTCCTGATATTGGAGTAATCGTTAGCGGTTCTCGCTTAAGTAGCTTCTGTGCGGTGTACACATGAGTCGCCTGGTCGTATTGTACATATTTATTTTTTGTATCCTGCCTTACTTTTTGCATATAATTCCAGAAAAACTGGTACCGTGGCCAGCACACTACATGCAAATATAACTACATGAAAATAAACATTTTCGTTGTTCTTGCAAATAACAATTAACTTTACTCACACAAATCCGCAATCATAAAGTTGAACTGTTTATGCTGGAAGTGCAATGGTGTGGTGTGCTGCTACTGCCTTATGCTTCACCAACGCATGCTGAAGAAAAAAATATGTATAAGGCTGACCTTCAATTACCTTTGAATAACTGCCTTTATAGCACTCGAAAAATAAAGTGGTACCTTCCTTAACAGAAAAATGGGAAAATGGCAAAGTAAATCAGAATAGAAAGCTCGCTAATGCACGTCACATGAAGGATCCATGGAGAGTGTGAAACTATGGAACCACAAACGTTTTTTTCCGCGTCCCCAACTCACTTCAGGTAATGAACATTCTGTAACTTAACCACTTTCTTACTGTTTTGACAAGCCACTGTCAAGTTGTTATTCAATGAAGTACTTCATATGCATGTGATGTGAGTGAGGGTGCTGGCTACGCAACTAAACATCCAGATATTTTCAAAAAGGCACCTTTTTGTTAGAGCAATCTTCAGTAGGGGTCAGCCTGCAGGGGCAGTTTCAGAGAAGTGAACACATGAGAATTCTCCACTCCGACCGGGGTCTGTTGTTACCTTCAAGGGCCAGGAATCCAGCCCACCTTCTTCATTAGCCTGGAAGTGAGAGGCCGCTAAAGTCTGTGCTGCTTTGGCCGAACCCCATGGCAGGCAACCAGGCTATATTCTGACAACACCCACGGGTATTGGTGGGGCAGAAACGTAGCCAATACTGAGCTTTCCATCTGAGCAATGGATGTTATGTGCGCGCTAATCAGGAAATACAGTGGAAAATTATAGTGGTCTTGTGAGCAAAATGAAGTGCAGCAGCCATGAAGCAGCGCCATGCCGATTAAGGGAAAGGAAACACGAAGGCTTGCATGCAGTGCTCTTTCAGATAAAAAAAATAGCGCAATTCATAGCTTGAGGGCGTCATCCATGCCCAGCTACACCTGGAAAGCCCAACTACAGCCACCAGTGTCACCAATGCTGATCCCATTACCGCTCAGGACACAGAATACAACAGAAGGAACACTAATGCTCCCATACTCTCTGTAATCGCCTGTGCTCAGCTGCCAGCCCTGAGTCAACTGGTCTTATTGTGTGTCCCTCACCTCTCCGCCCAGCCACTACTCTGCCACCACAAGGTTACCACAGGGGGTTTCTGAGGGGACCCATGTGACTTCAAGTCTTGCAAGCTTTCTTCAAGTGGCAGCGCCTCGACCGGCACCATCACCACTTCTACAGAGATACGGATAGTTAGAAGAGCTTCTATCCTGCAACCACACTGCTCAGCGAAGCATCACGAGGCGATTCAAAATACCAGACGCAACCCACTCCTGTTCTATCACTCAGGACAGTGATTAAACACTTCCTCTGCCTTGGCCCAACCATCTTCTTGGTCCTGGCTCTTACGCCAAACTGGTTAATCTCTGCCTAATCGCTGGCCCGCTACGGAAAACCAACAAAATGGCAGAGGGGATTGATAAGAAGAACACCAAGAAAGTGAAGCCGGAATCGTCCATATCTAACTCACCCATCAAGGCGAAAGCAGACCTTAATAGTACCCTGGATATGATCCTAAAAAAACTGACGGAGGTGCATGATCTCGCAAATTCGACGAAAACCAACACTGACACTATGCAGCTTGAACTTACTGCGATAAGGGCGGACATGAGCTCGGTCCACAAGAGCTTAGACGAAGCAGAGCAAAGGATAAGCGACGTTGAAACAAATCCAACCTCTCGGCCAAAACTATTTCCCAGCTTCAAAGATCGACCGACTCCCTCAGACGCCAGAACGCAGAATTGGAAGATAGGAATAGGAGGGGTAGCGTACGCATCTTTGGAGTTCCTGAGAATGCGGAGAAGGATGCTGATTCTCGCGTAGCTTTCCTGGAGGCTTGGATTCCATCAGTGACGGGCATTTCATTTAACCATGAATTTGAGCTTGACCGAGCTCACAGAGTCCTAACCTTCACCCCCCATGGATACAAAGGCCCTCGTCCGCTGATCTGCAAACCACTGCAATTCCAGCACACTGAAGCTATTCTGCAATTCGCCAGACATAATAACTCCATCACCTGGGGAGGCCACAAAATCACCTTCACTCAAGACTACTCGAAGGACACGATGGAAGTCAGGAAAGGCTTCCTAGCCCTAAGGGAAAAACTGAGGTTAAAAGGTATACAGTTCTCCTTTGCAGATCCGGCGAAATTCAAAATCATCACCAATGGCAAACCTCGCTTCTTCTCCAATCCTACTGAACTAGCGCTGTTTCTGGAAGATTCACCTACGCAGGCAATGGACTCACCTGTCTTCGCATCTAATAAAAGGAAGATGGAAGCTCATGAATCTGATCAATCAAGCACGGGTCAAGGCTGAACTGGCCACTGGCTCTCTGTGACCTACATTCATTTTGTGTATGCCCGTTTTTTCTATGTCGCATACATACGCCTACTTATGACTGCTTACATCCCTACCAAATGTAAGTCTGTGCTTGTGCTAAAATAGCTGGTTTCCAGTCCCCAAGTTGACCCTCGCCAACAGGTAGGCCCTACTTTTACCTACTTTTGGGCCCAACGTCATGTCACTAGACTGTTCGCACTGCTACTTGGAGGAACTGGAAGATCTATGATTCAAAGACTTGCCTAATGACACTATGGCTATCTGTTATCTGAAATGGTTTTATAGTACTAGTTTTTTAGTCTAGCTTAGGATATACACTACTACAAAATACTAGTTAGTTTTCATGAGTCATGATCTTACCTTTTGACTCTATTGTTGTCTCTGTTCTGAAGTGAAATGCTCACATCAATGTTCCCTGCGTAGTCATCATACTCTACTGTATTTCCTATAGTTTTATAGTCCGGTATAGTACTAAACTTGTAGCTCCGACCACTTCCTGCCTTTACAGACACTTTCTCTAATGGCTTAGAATAACTTAGATATACCCTGTTAGTAAATACTACCTAGTTATAAGATTTCTCCTGTTATGATGACATTTTTGACTCATCCTACGTTGAGCTTGGACGGTACTGCAGCTGCTGCTCCTACGTTCTAGTTCTGGGAATGTTTCAGTATGCCTTGTGTACTCTTGTTTTGCTTTTTGTGTTGTCTTTCCATTCTCAACAGTACAGTTATCTAACGAACAGAAATACTCTGGGTTGATTGTTTGTCACATGGTCATCCAGCCCTTTTCTGACATACTCAAAACGTATCGCCGAGCTAGGCCAGTTCAAGATCCTGAAGCCAACTATGCGGTAACTCTTACGACAGTAGTTTCATCAATCCACAGGCGATACCCTGCAGCTTCATGACCCACACCAAGTCTATATCGGAAGGCCTTAACATTGTCTCCCTAAACGTCAAAGGGCTCAACCACCCGGTTAAACAGAGGAAGGTTCTAGAATATCTAGCCAAAGCCAAGGGTGACATTTTCCTTCTCCAGGAAACCAAATTGTCCAACGAGGACGCTGAATTTATCAAACAACACTGGATTTCACACACCTAATGCTCCTCAGCTGTACACAAAAAGAGAGGGGTCATTACACTTATTGCAAAGAAATCCAATATCTCCGTGATATTACATACTCAGGATACTGATGGTAGGTTAGTCATGGCACACCTTCTAAAGAACGATGATCACATCCACGCCCTGAATATTTATGGCCCAAATGGAGACGATCCGATCTTTTGGGACTCCCTCTCCCCCATACTCGAAACAGTACCCCAAGATGAACTACTTGTGGTTGGGGGGGACTTCAACTTGCCTCTTGACCCGGTAATAGACCGCCAATCTCATTGTACCTATCACCCCACACGCTCACACTACAGTTTGAAACGCCTCTGCTCCAAATTTGACCTACAAGACTCATGGCGACTACAGCACCCAGATGGTCATGATTACACGTTCTACTCGACTCCCCATAATTCCTGCTCCAGGATCGATTATATCCTCATCAATAGCCGCTTCACTCACCTTATTGAAGAAACCAGCATTGCCCCCAAACTCGTATCAGACCACTCCAGCATCCAAGCTAAATTAGTAGGCTCCAGATCTATCCTTCCCCCAAAGAGATGGCGCTTCAATGACGACATTTTCACAGAACCAGAAAACAAGAAAAAAATTGAATCGGCCATACAGGACTACCTTGACTTAAACGATATTCCGGGCTCAGACATAGCGAATGTCTGGGACGCACTTAAAGCCACTATAAGAGGGGTGATTATTGGCATTCCGGCGCAAACTAACAATGCCTTAAATCTAGAGCTTGTTACTTTAGAAAGGGACATTAAGAACCTGAAATTATCTCATGCGACGGACCTCCATAATACTTCAGTTCTGAATGACCTCACTAAAATGAAATACGAATATAACGCGATCCTGAGCAGAAGAGCGGGGGTGTGGGTTAATAAATTAAAATCCTTGAGGATGTGTGAAGGTAACAAAGCAGGGAAACTATTAGCATCCTATCTAAAACATAAAAATAGGCAATTCAACATTGCCTCAATCACAGATCAAAACAATACTATCCAAACTAAACAAAACCACATTCTACACACCTTCAAGTCCTTTTACGAGGATATTTACAAGAATAAATTAGACTTTGACTCTCAAGCGTGCTCTAAATACCTGAGCTCCCCAGGCCTCCCAAAACTCAACAACGCTGATAATCTGAAACTGAATTCCCCGCTTACCTTACAAAAAGTCTCGGACTCCATTAAAACCCTCAAACGCAATAAAGCACCAGGCCCCGACGTCTTCTCTGCCGGTTTCTATAAGGAACTTGGGCCCGCATTAAGTCCAACCCTACTAAAATTGTTCCAGTCCTTTGCCACAAAAAAAGGAGTAACAAAATCAAGGAGTGAGGCCACCATTATTATCATACCCAAAGAGTGGAAGGACCCGCTACTAACAAGAAATTATAGACCGATATCTTTGATAAATCTGGACTGCAAGACCTACGCCAAAATCCTCGCGTCCAGACTGAACTTGATCCTGCCTAAATTAATTAGTACATCACAGGTTGGATTCCTAAAGCATCGCATGTCTAACGACAACACAAGACTTCTCTGCCATGTTTTAGAAAAGGCCAAGGCTTTAGATGCCCCCTCCGTAGCTATCACATTAGACGTGGAGAAGGCGTTCAACAGAGTCTCTTGGTTCTTCCTTAAACATTGTATGTCCACCTTCAACTTAGGTAACACCTTCATAGATATGGTTATGGCTTTGTATCTCTCCCCATCCGCTCGCATTGACATAAGTAGCTCATTGTCGGATCCATTCGACCTGGAACAGGGGACCAGACAGGGCTGCCCCCTCTCCCCATCACTCTTCCTCCTGGCAATGGAACCTCTCATCGCCAACATTAAAAAGAACAACAACATCAAGGGCGTAAGCTTTGTGGATACTTGCGTATGCGGATGATATCCTGATAGTGACTAAATCCCCGGAGCCTTCCATCACCGCCTTGATGTCAACCATTGAATCATACTCCACCCATTCAGGGTATAAACTAAATTGGGAGAAATCGGAGGTCAAACCTCTAAACATCCTAGCCACTAAGGACATGTTGGGGAGCTCTGGGCTCTGCTGGCAGTCAGGGTTTGTAAAATACCTGGGAATAGAGTTTGGGGACTCCCTTATGGAAACCCTTCTGCAAAATGAGAAGACCACCTTAAATAAAATAAAAAACCAACTAGATGGATGGTCCGCTCGCTTCATCACGTGGTGGGGTAGAATAGAGACCATCAAAATGATGATCTCCCCCTGGTAAACTACCTTATTTCAATGCTTCCTCTAACACTAACCCAAGATTTCTAACATAAACTGGACCAATCTATAGCCAACTTCCTATGGAAAGGAAAAAAAGCGAGGATCAGCATTAAAAAATTACGATTGGACAAATCATTAGGAGGGGTCAACCTAGCAGAAGTTTAGACGCTATGAGACTGCTTTCCTAGCGAGACAAGGTGCCCACTGGCTAGCCCCTGCGGTAAACTACACCCCGGTTTGGCTGGAAGTCGAAGAAGCGATCCTAGGCGGAATCACCCCTGCTGCGACCCTCTCACTCAATTTAAATGAACTAGCTCACTCGAAATCGATCTTTCGTAACACGAAAACGGCTCTTCTTAAAATCGACAAATTTCTAGATCATAGCATCTGCCGCTCGGGTTGGGAGTCTTCATGGAACAATCGTTACATACTGTATAAAGGCAAACACCTGCATAATTCTCAGTGGGTTAAGAAAGGTATCTTCTTCCCTCACCAATTATTCGAGGGGTCATCATCTATCTCGTTCAAAGACTTGCAAACTACTTATGGCCTTGCGCCTCTAGAGTTCTACACCTTCCTGAACATAAAAGCCGCACTCTCTAAGGCGAAACTCTCCCTAACACCACCCTCCCTCCCATCGTACCTCAGTAGGTTAAACAGACTAGGACATCAAGTGTCCCATCTCTACAAACGTATCCGCCCCCAACATACCAATCTCACCACACCAGTCATTCAGTTTTGGTCTGAAATGTCAACTAGACCGATTTCGGAAGCGGACTGGACCAATACCTGGGAATCTTGCATGCGATACAAAATTAGCCCGACTTTATCCCAGACCAAATATTGGTTCCTCCACAAAACCTTCTGGACTCCATCGCGTCTTTATGCCCATAACATCAGCCAAGACGCCTTCTGCTGGAATTGTAAACGGGCGGAGGGCGACCTCGCACACATTATTCTGCACTGCGACTGTGTTACCCCCTTCTCGGACAAGATATTCAACTTCATCAGTAAAATTTTCCCCATCTCCCCGTCCAGAGAACTTCCATACCTAGCCTTCGGTTTCACCCTAAAGCCCTCCCTCCACGCCGACGACAGGGCGCTACTTGATCTCATGCTCACTGCAGCTGTAAAAATTGTCCTCAGTAATTGGAAGGACTCTAGCAAAGCTACCTTTGCTTACTGGTTCAACTGGATAATTAGCCTCAGGGGAGCGGATAACATAGCTCTCCAACAATCACCATGGTGCCCCCCTATGAGAAGGATGTGGTCTACCCTTGACAGTTTTTATACCACCCATAAACCACCTTAGATATTCTCCCCCCCCCCCCCCGGATGCACTTGACGCCACCACAATCCAACAGTGTGGCGCTAACCTGTTACTTCGGTTCACCCTGAAATCCTGAGTCCCATCTCCATATCTTTGGTGCTATAATTTACCTGAAATTTTCCGGATACACCGCCTAATGAAGTATGTATTATTGTGTAAACCTATTGTACATTGCTTTTTACCCCTTTCACTTTATTGTACTGTACTGTTCTTCTGTAATAATGTATGTTTTTAAGTCTGTACTATTTGTATGTTATTTAATACTGAAACACCCAATAAAAATCTATTTGAATTTAAAAGGAAATGTACTTGAATTAAGCCTGGTCAAAGGTCTTTGTACGAAGTGTAAGTGGTACGAAGTGTAAGTGGTATGATGATCTACACAATAAATCACTTTTTGATGGTAAAAAAAATAAAAAATAAATCCCAGAGCCAGCAACTAGGAGGAGTGAAATGCGACAAGTAATTCGGGTGATCCATGGGAGGAAACAAACAATGAAAAAGATGGGACACACAGCAGGCAACAAAATCCTCGTGGTGGAGCAGAGGGTGAAAAGATACCTTCTATTTCCAGGACGAGTTGGAATCCCTCATTACGGAGGAAATGAGTTCTTCATTAGCTGAGCCTCAGGATAATCAGCAAAAGTTGGAATCTGATGAGGATGCTGAGGATCGTCCTAAAGGGAAATATATTCAAGGGCGTCAGTTGCTGAAAGTAACAGCCCTTAGAAGAGGTATTCCAAAGTTTCAAGAGAAACCCTAACAGGACGAGAAAGGTTTCTTTGCACAATGTAATCCTCCACAGGTGTATACTCTCCCTTTTCATGAGGTGGAGAAGGTTATGGTGCCAAATAAATAGAAAGGACTTGGAGTAGTCGAGTAGTCTTCGTTTCAAAGTTTGTTTTAAAAGAGATATCCTTTAAAAAAAATATGACACCTATACCATTTGTAATGCAATATTTGTTGTATTTATGTGACTTAGATGTATTGATATTACAGATAAAAATAGCTTTTCTTTTTTAAAAATAATTAATACTTAAATAAAAGTTACTGTAATTTATAATGGCAATAGCTTTTGTAAATAACTTTTGTGAAGATTATGTTCATTGTATTTTATTGTGACGAAAAACCAAGAACAGAAGTGAAATATTTACATCTTTTTGTGACATTTGTAATAAAGCTTGAAACATTGAGAGAACATATTTGAACCAGTTGTTGTTGAATGGTTGCACAGATTGATGCTGTGGTAGCGCTGAGTGAGGTTGTGGTGGCGACGAGTGATGCTGTGGCGTACAGTGATGCTGTGGTAGCGCATAGTGATGTTGTAGTGCCCCTGAGTGATGCTGTGGTGGTGCTGAGTGATGCTATGGTGATGCGATAGAGTGAGTGCAATAGATAGATAGATAGATAGAGCGAGGGCGATAGATAGATAGATAGATAGATAGATAGATAGATAGATAGATAGATAGATAGATAGATAGAGTGAGGGCGATCAATAGATAGATAGAGTGATGGCAATAGATAGAGTGAATGCGATAGATAGACAGATAGAGTGAGGGCCATAGATAGATAGACAGATAGATAAAGAGTATCTATGTTGCATTGAGTAGAGTGTAAGTATGAGGTGTGTAATTATATGGCACTGAGTGGTAATATGCGGAGTGTATGCTGTATTCAGTAGAGTGTAATTTTGTGGCATGTAATTATGTAGTACTGAGTGGTATTTGGAGTGTATGCTGCATTGAGTGCAGTGTAATTATGTAGTATATAATTATATGGCACTGAGTGGTATTGTTTGGAGTGTATGTTGCATTGAGTGCAGTGTAATTATGTAGCATATCATTATGTGGCACTGAGTGTATGTTGCATTGAGTGCTGTGTGATTATGTGGCATGTACTTATGTGGCACTGAGTGGGATTTGGAGTGTATGTTGCATTGAGTGCAGTGAAATTATGTGGCGTGTAATTATGTGGCACTGAGTGGTACTTGGAGTGTATGTTGCATTGAGTGCAGTGTAATTATGTGGCGTGTAATTATGTGAGACTGAGTGGTATTTGGATTGTATGTTGCATTGAGTGCAGTGTAATTATGTGGCGTGAAATTATGTGGCACTGAGTGGTATTTGGCGTGTATGTGGCATTGAGTGCAGTGTAATTATGTGGTGTGTAATTATGTGGCAGTGAGTGGTATTTGGAGTGAATGTTGCATTGAGTGCTGTGTAATTATGTGGCGTGTAATTATGAGGCACTGAGTGGTATTTGGAGTGTATGTTGCATTGAGTGCAGTGTAATTATGTGGAGTGTAATTATGTGGCACTGAGTGGTATTTGGAGTGTATGTTGCATTGAGTGCAGTGTAATTATGTGGCTTGTAATTATATAGCACTGGGTGGTATTTGGAGTGTATGTTGCATTGATTGTTGTGTAATTATGTGGAGTGCAATTATGTGGCACTGAGTGGTATTTGGAGTGTATGTTGCATTGAGTGCAGTGTAAATACGTGGCACTGAGTGGTATTTGGAGTGTATGTTCCAGTGCAGAGTGTGAGGGTGCAGAGTGTGAGGGTGTGCAGAGTGTGAAGGTGTGCAGAGTGTGAGGGTGCGCAGAGTGTGAGGGTGTGCAGAGTGTGAGGGTGCGCAGTGTGTGAGGGTGCAGTGTGTGTAGTGTGTGTGAGGGTGCAGTGTGTGCAGTGTGTGTGAGGGTGCAGTGTGTGCAGTGTGTGCAGTGTGTGTGAGGGTGCAGTGTGTGCAGTGTTTGTGAGGGTGCAGTGTGCAGTTTGTGTGAGGGTGCAGTGTGTGCAGTGTGTGTGAGGGTGCAGTGTGGGCAGTGTGTGTGAGGGTGCAGTGTGTGTGAGGGTGCAGTGTGTGTGGGTGCAGTGTGTGCAGTGTGTGTGAGGGTGCAGTGTGTGCAGAGTGTGTGAGGGTCCAGTGTGTGCAGTGTGTGTGAGGGTGCAGAGTGTGTGAGGGTGCAGTGTGTGTGAGTGCAGTGTGTGTGAGGGTGCAGTGTGTGGGTGCAGTGTGTGAGGGTGCAGTGTGTGAGAGGGTGCAGTGTGTGTGAGGGTGCAGTGTGTGAGGGTGCAGTGTGTGAGGGTGCAGTGTGGGCAGTGTGTGAGGGTGCAGTGTGGGCAGTGTGTGTGTGAGAGTGCAGTGTGTGTGAGGGTGCAGTGTGTGCAGTGTGTGTTAGGGTGCAGTGTGTGCAGTGTGTGTGAGGGTGCAGTGTGTACAGTGTGTGTGAGGGTGCAGTGTGTGTGTGTGAAGTGCCCACTATGAACTGAATGTATGCAAGCACAGGTGTACAGGATCTGGTAGTCCACAAGGCATGGCTCTTTGTCACAGAGAGGTCACTAGCCTAGGTAGGGGTCGGGCCAGTTTCCCCACAATTAATCATGCTTGGGCCCTAGAGCGCGCACACGCCTGAACTGGAGAGTCGCGATTCAGCACATGAAGGATGATTTTCAAGGGGGATGACTGTTCTTGTGTGGGCTAGACCTCCTGAGTGCAAAGTGCTTTTCGAACCTCAGAGGCCTCCTACCCTCTGAATACCTGCGAGTTCAAGGAAACACAAGACTAGATAGGGGGAAGGAGAGTGGGAGATGGCATGGGATCTAAAGATGAGAGAAGGGTGCGAGGAGATGAGTGAACATCGATGGAAAAAGTGCAAGATGGATGGAGGAGAACTAAAAGGTGATAAGATGAGGCAGGATCACGAGGGGAGAGTACAGAAAGAGCAGAAGCTGGGGAAGGAGAGAGAAAAGAAAATAGAAGAAATGGAGAAGCATGGGGAGCGGGCAGGAAAGAGATGGGGGTGAGAGGATAAAGAGTTGGATAGAAGGACCAGGAGAAAAGGATGGTAGGTGGTGAGAAGAGGGTGGATGAGATAAGGGCGAGGATGTAGGTGGAAGAGGGAGACTCAAAAGAGATGGTAGTGGAAAGAGACTATAGAGGAAAAGGAGCCTGGAGAGGAGAGGAGCAAGAAAGAGATCAGGGGTAGGGGGCAGGGAGGCCAGAGGAGCTGTGAAGCATCCAGACTGTCGAAGAAAATAAGGTGCGAGGTCGAGGTGAGGCTAGAAAGAGATAAGGGCGGATGGAGAGGGGAGAGAGGAGGTGAACATATGGCAGTAGCGACGGAAACATGCTAGAAATGACGAGCAGGGAGAGAATAAAACAGATGTGGAGAAGAGAAGGGGTTTACGCAGGAAGAGGGGAAGTAGGACGCTGCAAGGCGAGGAAAGAACATCGGAAGATGATAAAGAGGGGTGGGGAGAACAGAAGGAGATGAGGACGGAGAAGCATAGGGAGATAAAATAAAGAAAATGAGGCGAGAGTGGAGAAGATAACGAGATACAGAAGAGATGATGGCGGAGAGGAGGAAAACAATGAGATAAGAATGAGACGATGGGACGGAGGCTCGAGAAGTGAAGGGCATGGAGGGCGAGAGAAGGGTGAGGGAGCGAGCATAGGAAGGAGGAGGGAAAAAGCTTCTGAGAGAATAGTGGAGGGGAGAAGAGAAAGGAGAAGCAGAGGGAAGAGAGAAAAGAATTAATTGTGGATGCGTAAGAAGGGTAGGAAAGAAAGAGTGATGGGTGAGGACTCTAGGGTGGAATATTGTAAGAAATGGGAGGCAAAGAGAAGTGATGTGAAGAAAGTGGATGATAGAACATTATAAAAGAGAGTGCTGCTCTAGAGGGTACACAAGGAGAGGGAGGACAGGCCATGAAAAGGGTGCACCTGAAGATGCTTACAGGTGGTGAGAGGGAGCAAAGGGAGGGCTGGGGAAGTAATGATGTGGAAGAAGTAAAGTGTAGCCAGAGATTGGGGGCGGGGGGGTAGAGGAGTAGGTGCAATTGAATGGTATAGTGAGGGGGAGTGGCGTAGCGGAAGGAGAGAAGGAGCACGAGAGACTGCGCAGAGAGGTCAAGAGAGTGACGTGTGTGGTGGTGTGCATCAGGAGGCACTGGGACAAAGGCAGTCAGAGAACGAGTGAAAAGAGACAGGCCACGTGGAGTAAGAGACAGCGAAGTGGAGAGGGTGGTCACAGGATTAGAAGCGGCCCAGGTAGAAATGTGGGGAAAGAAGTGAGCCGCGGAAGGACTGCATGGTGCACACGGGAAGGAGGGGAGGAACAAGGGAGGGGAAGGACACCTTCGTGTAATGTGTGCGCTATATAAAGCGCATTAAATAAATAAGTAAATGAAGTTCGCTTTAGAAATTGTAAAATTCTATGAATTCCAGTTTGTTTTGCTCTCTGCCGTCAAGTATTTTCAGTAGAGCAAGGAGTACGATTACAATCATGAACATTAGGAACCTCCTGGAAATTAAAGATACTTGCTATGGCTGCAATAAATGTGCTGATTTGTAGAGAGGATTCCTGTAAACAACAAGCTCTTGGCATTGCTGTGATTAGGGGGGGAGGAGAAATGCGGCTCGGGAGCAAATGGTAACGAGCGCGTGAATGGGAAGAGTGGCCGTGGGAGGTGGGAGTGGAAGTCGGAGAGTGCAAAGGGCAGGCGGGGGGTGGGAAGCGGAGCCTTTGAAGTGTGTGTGGCTTTCATGTGGTGATGGTAGGCAGGCGGATATAAGCGCGTTCATGAGACCACATGCACTTCTGGAAATCCGCTTTTTCCAGAGCTTAGTTTAGCTCTTATTTTAGCCCCTATAGTCTCGTCCTATTCATTCCTTGCGGAATGGAATAGGACGAGACCTAAAAATGGCGGTGTTAATTTCCCTCAGGAGCCGAAAGTTAATACAGTCTGAACAAGTATGTCTTTCAAATTTTTTTGACTTCTGAAGACTCATTTCTTTCGGATGCTGTGGGTCGTAATAATAAGAATGCCTTTAAGAGGAATTTTTCGGCTACACACTTTTACTTAAGAGCTAATATGTTGCTTAAGCTGCCCAAGCAATGTTGAAGGAATTTCAGTTACTCTCTGACTGTTTAGAGGAATGAAAAATCACGACAGCGACTTTGGGAAAATTTAACTCTTGGCTCAGTTCTTTCAGATACTATGTTTGACTTTTTGTGGGTAGCTTCTACAGCATCAGGCACCACAGTTGCTGATAGAATATTAATGTGGATAAAGTTGTGAAAATTGGATCAAGCACAAAGATCTTTAATCGATCATCTTCCAATTTTGGGGGGCAAGTTATTTGACTCTCAGGGGGATATGTACAAAGAAGTGGCGGAGTAAGGCGTTAGCCGTCATGGCTTAACGCCTCACTCCGCCACTTCTGAAATGCAAGGCTGCACTATATTTACAGTGATATGGTGCACCCTTGCATATCCCCCTTTTGATGGCGCTACAGTTAGCAGTGTAGCGCCAACACAGGCACCCTTGCACCATAGTGCAAGGGTGTCTTGGTGCAGGGGAGGATTGTTTATGTGAAGGAAGGTGTCCCTTCCTGCACATAAACAATCCTGAAATGCCATTTTGTCACTTTCATGTGTGCTGCTTAATGCAGCACACATGAAAGTCACAAAATGGCATTTGTTTAAAGATGTTTATGTAAAGGAAGGGGTAATAATGCATTTCTCCTCGTTTTGGCAATGTAAGACCAGGTTTTCCCTGGTCTTATTTTTTGCGCTGCCTCCTATGTACGCTGCCCTTCCACATAGGGCCCACTGCCCACCCCTTTCACGCTAACCATACCGTGAAAGGGTTCCTTATTTACCAGGCAGTGTTAAGCCGCTGCCTTGTAAATAAGGCTAAGCCCCTATTGCCAACAGTAAATATATTCCCCCTTGACCTCAAAAATTGTAACGGTATATATCCAACACTTTAATTCTAATATTTTAGTACATGAGGGCAAACAACAAGAAAGAGTTTTTTTTATATAACTTTATCATTTTATTATTTTTTCTTTTTAGTTATATTTCTTAGTACAAAAATAGTTTTTCCATTTATCGATTTATCACATCAGTTCATATATTTTATCAAAAAACACATAGTATAAAACACATCATTTTGTAATCTCATCGGTAAAAAAACTATTTTATGCAGGGAAAACAATATGCAAAACAATCAACACTCTCACAAATACAAACATCCCTTATTTATCATACATGCTGCATTCATTCTTAGATTCTGCGTCTGAGGGATCGCAGATGGACGTGCAATTGGTACGCAAGGTCGACGCGTTTCGGCAGTATGGACCGCCTTCCTCAGGACCTGTATTGCAGAATGCTCAGACACAAACAATATTTTTATGGCCCCTGCATAATTAGATATCTTTTATTTGAGGAAAGGATTCCTATCAAATTTGCAGCAATGGTCTTCAGGGTTTATTTTTGTAGTACTACCTATTTTATCAGGAATTGTCTTTTTTCTTTTTTCTAATTGTTAGTGCAAAGGCTTGTTTTTTGTGTATATTATGGATCCGGCGTTATACTTATTATCACAATATCTGGGACTTGGAGTGTAAGGTTGCTCTCTTCATGAATAAAAACGCAAATAACCACTGTGTTGTTGTAGTGGAACCGATGAAAGTCTTATCTCTAAGTCTGACACATCTCTCTTGAAAAACGGTCTTTAGCGGTAGAAGGTACAGGCGATGTGAGGCAGGGCTCCTCCTTTTACGGTTTCAGGGAAACATTATTTTAAATGCTTTCGGTTCCTCTCTCGTCCGGTCCAAACCTTCTTGCACGCACTGATAAGGACGCCCCTATTGCCACCACAACGTTGATAAAAGTGATGTTGTGGTGGCGATAGGGGCTTGTACAAATGCCACTCAGTTGGAAAACATGAACAAAAGGTCGGCAGAGGAGAGGAAGTTACACTTTGCTTTCCGTGCTAAAGGGGCAAAAAATATTTCTTTAAAAAAAAGCAAAATCAAGAGTTCAGGGGTAAAAAACATCACTTTGAAGGCAGGGACCTAGGGCCATAAGTACAAGGACTGGCGTTAACTACTGCTAACGGTAGTTAGCCGCAGTTTTCCTACCACTGCGTACCACTGAAAACGATTGCCCTGTTAGAGACGTATTTACAAGCTGTCACTACATGGCGATAGTTTCAGGGAGCTGCGGTGAAAACTGCTGCTAACACTAGAATGAAGGCGATTGAAATTCTGGTGTTAGCAGGCAAAAACTAACGAAAGGCCCATTAGCGGCAAAAAAAAGGCACGTTAGTCAGCCCAACTTGAATTTTTTTTTCTCTATAGGCAAAAATAGCCTATCAGTCCATCTCCAATGAAAAATTGGAAAAAACAATGGAATGCAGAAGGGACCAGCCAGGGCCAAGAGCAGCACAGATCAACAAACCCCTTAAGCCCCCAAACATCCAGGATGACCAGCCAGAGTCCCAGGGGAAGGGGAAATTCAGGGCTACATCTATGAAAAGAGGCGCATTGCGGTGCAAAACCAGTAATGCATCACTTTTCATTGCGCACTCCTTGCAACACCATGGCATCCAAAACCTTGAAAGTGTAGACAGTCCCCGGGGCCCGGAGGCCTTGCTGGGCCTGCATCTGGGGCCTGGAGGCCTTGCTGGTCCTGTGCCTGGGACCCGGAGTGGAATGCGGAGGTGCTGTGGAGTCGCTGAGCCGTGGAGGTAGACATTGAGGCATGGTGATTACCCTTACCTGGTTGTGAAGTCTGGTAGGTCGCATGCAGACACGTTGCTGACCTATGTGAGAAGGCCGCCTTGAGCCTCTTGGAGCTGTGAATGGTAGAGGTGCTCCTGCGCACCAGTGTAGGGAGATCTGGATCATATTTTACAATCCACCACTACACATCGGGGTGCACGGAGGAGATTACCAATGGTGGGCGGCGCCTCTGTGCATCACAGGCTGGATTATGTTGCACTAGCCGGATGCTGTTGAGGTTGAGGCCCCAGCCGAACTTGTGTGGCAGGAGCATTGCAACTTCACGCCTAAAGGTGCCCTATTGCATCACCTGCATAGGGAGGTTCCCCATCAGACTTGTCGGCGACTCCTGTACCCAGGTTTGTGAAATCCCACCTGGCTGAGGGTCCTGTTGGCTGAGTCACAGATTTGGAGAGAGTGCAGTGGATTGCGCCACTGTATCAATGTCCAGGTAAGGAGAAGGTGGGATGCGTAGGGGAGGAGGCCCGGGGGTCGAGTCACCCAGGCCTAGAACCTGTGGATGATGCACCCCCAATGGCGGCTCATCCGCAATGGCGAAAGAGCATTGCCCCACTGTTTTCAAGCAGTGTAAGAAGTGGCAAAAATAATAACATGATGATAATTTTCTGATGCACACATGCCAGGTTTCCTTTGCGGCAAGGAGGGTGAGTAGGGCTGCTCCACTCATGGAGCAGGGCAAGGCCTCATAGGAGTGGCACAGTGAGATCCATCAGATTTCACTACGACAACTGTAGGACGGCACTGCGTCTGTACCTTACGCCTGCCTCATGGCAGGCCTAAGGGTGATGCAGTGCCACAGAGACAGGCTGGCCCCATGCATCGCTGGAGATGTGTCATGCTAGTGACACAACTGCAGCAATGTGTGACTTAAGCGCTGACAGATACGTCAGGATTCCAGACGTATCTGTCATTAATTGCGACATGGAGCGCTGTACAGTGAATACAGCGCATCCATGGTGTCGCAAGAAGGGCGTAGTGAAAAGTGTTGCAACGCTGTTTTGTTGATGCGCTGCAACACTTTTAATGAATAAGTCACAGGAATGCGCCCTATCTTATTGATGGTGCACATTCCTTCCCTGTAGTTTTGTCGAAGGGCAGCGCAGCGACATTCCTTGCAGCGCTGTCCAGCACCAAAACCTGCTGAAATGAGGCCCCAAGTCTTTGCACCATTTTTAAGACCAGATATTTTCTGGTCTTAAAAAACTGCTTCTAACTGCAGTTATAGGCAGTTTTTTTGGTCGTGCTCCATACAAGGAATTCCTTGTAAATATCACAAAGTGGGGTTAGCAGCCGTTTTTGAACAGGAAAGCCTACCTTACATCTCATTTTCATTAACTATGGCTGACAGAAGTGGCGATCTTTAAAATACACAGTTTCACCAGAAAACTGCTGCTGAATTTAGCGACAGCTTGTACATATGGCAATAAAAAAATCGCCGCCGTACCGTGATAAAAGTGACACTCCGGAAGCGTTAACTCCTAACTACATGGACTTGGCAGTAGGTGCACATCTAAAGAATTTGTATCCACAGTGGTGCCGTCTGGTGACAGACAAGTGGATTCTGGAAGTCATAAAAAGTCACAGTCACAGTTGAAAACCCTGAATTCCACAGTTTGAAGGTTGAACAGCAGGTTTTGCAGAGTTTGGGCTGTTCAAAGTCGGTCGACTCCGATATATCACACGAGAAACCACCAACTCTGGGTTATGTGCTAGGCAATGGAAATAATTAAGTAAGCAAGGGTGTTGATCCAAGCTCTTGTGACCAGTTACTTAATTTGGATTTTTGCGTGATGATTTTGTGTTGGGGCCTCGCCTTCCACACTGCAAGTGCTGGGCGGCATTTATAGGCTGGAGAGAGCCCGCTGGTATTGTTGATGACATTTTTCCTTTATTTTTTAAATTCTTAAATATTTCTAGATTGCACAGACCATTGGGTCATTCTCCCTCGGCATCATGGGTTTGTCCAATGTGCTTAAGGGCTTGCAGGAGCAACCATTTGAGCTGTCGGAGTATGCAGATATGGTCAGTGTTCCTGTAAAAGGTAACTTTTCTGTTGGCAATCGCTTCTGCAAAGAGGTGTGGGAACTAGGAGCGTTGGTTATTAATTTCCCATTTGTAAAGTTTCTTGTTCGTAGAACAGTTGTACAGTTTTGAGAACTGGTGGCAGGTCCAAATCTAAGGTGCAGTAGCAGTTTCATTGTTCACAGGAGACTGTGGGGCATATTTACAATGAAATGGTGCAGCCAGCACCGCAAGCAATTTTGCTGCACGAGCTGCATCATTTAAAAAACGCTGGGATGCACAGCATTTACTAGAATATGATGCACCCCTGTGCTCTGCCCTTCGCTAGTGCAGCACAAGCAGCATCCCCGTGCCACCTCAGGCACCCTTGCACCCAGCGACGGCCCGTGGAGGGAGTTACGGTGGGGCAGGAGGGCGGGGAGGGGGAGGGGCAGGGTGGAGGTTGCTAAAAACCGGCATATGTATAATTGCAGGTAAGTAAACAATTTAATTAATAAAACGAATTTCGTAGCTCGCACTGCATTGCATTTTGCGATGCAAGGCGCACTACGAAATTCGTTTTATTAATTAAATTGTTTACTTACCTGCAATTATCCATATGCCGGTTTTTAGCAACCTCCGCCCTGCCCCTCCCCCTCCCCGCCCTCCTGCCCCACCGTAACTCCCTCCACGGGCCGTCCCTGCTTGCACCATAGTGTGCTGCTTTCTGCAGCACACATAGAAACAGCAAAAGGCCATTGATGGTTTATGTGCAGGAAGGTGACCCTTCCAGCACATAAACAATCTTTTTTTTAAATGACATTTTGTAACCTATATGTGTGCCGCATTAAGTTGCACACATAGAAGTGACAAAACGCCTTTGAAGATTGTTTATGTGCAATCTACCCCTCAACGCAGACACCCTTGCACTATGGTCCAAGGGTGCGTGTGTTGGCACTAAGCTGCTAAATTTAGCACCAACGCAGGGGGAAACGCAGGGCTGCACCATATTGTTGTAAATGTGGTGCAGCCCTGCATTTCAGAAGTGGCAGAGCGTGGCGTTAAATGCTCCAAACACTCACACTTGTGCTATCACACACATTCCAATCTCCTGTTATCTGTCTCGCCTTTTCTTCTCTCTCTCTTTCTGATCACTTTCTCTCTACCTTTCCCCCCTCTCTTTCTTGAAGTTTCCTGTATCTGCTGCAATCAACCTCATGGAACTGGCGAAAGTGACAGGGGACCCACAATCGTCTGTGGGCTTTCAAATGCAGCCTTCAACGCAGGGCCGGCTCTAGGCATGTGCAAGCTGTGCACCTGCACAGGGCCACCAAACCCCAGGGGCCACCACGCCAATATATATCCTTAATATATTAATCCTCTGAGGATGGATACATATTTGCTTGGTGGCCCCTGGCAGGGATTTGGCGCCCTCCGGCTCTGTTCCACTTCTAAACTCCCTGACCCACTCCCCTCTTTACTGGCCTGCGCGCTCCGCCCCGCCCGGACCCCCTCTTCCGGGCCCCCTACCTACGCTCCCTGCCCAGGGCCACCATGAGCCTAGAGCCGACCCTGTTCAACGGCGCCAGTCCACTGGGGAACTGCCCGCTGGAATAAAAGGCCTGTCCAGCCTCGGCCATGGGATTTCACCTTGATCCCATTGGTTGGAAATTGAGGGGGTGTGGCTTCAAAGGCACAGAAAAGCGATTTTTATTGTCTTTGTGGCTTTGAAAAATCACCCACCTTCTTTGCTTGGTTTTTAAACAAATACCATTGTGTTTAAGGACCTGACGAGATAAGTTTTTAACGTCTATATGTATTATATAGCTTTTGCTTTATTTATAGGTGTTGTACTAATGTATGTGTAGCCTTCAACTCTTCATGAGGGCCGGACTCGGCCCATTTGGTTTGTCTGATGTGCCTTGGTAGGTTGCTTTGCTTCTCTGGTGTGTTCTGTGCCGTGTGCTGTGCTCGCTTTCAGGTGTCTGCTGATTCTTTTGGCCACGTTGAGAAAATGTTTCTGTATAAACATTTTCTTTGGGTGTGAGGAATACTCTCCTCATGCATCCGTCATCAGGATGAAGACCTCTGCACAGCGCTCCTCAATGCACTAGTCCTTCTGTTCCTCCCCCTTAGGTTCAGAAAGCCATCAGCTGAAGCCATGCTTCAGGTACTGAGGAGCATATCTACAAGGGCTTATCGCCATCAGAACGTCACTTTTGGTGACGATAAGTACTTCGCTTTATTTACAAGGCGGCGTTGAACCAATGAACGTGGCTTAACGCCATCTTGTAAATAAGGCCCCTTTTCATGCAGCCCTTAACAGGAAAGGGGCTTGCAATGGGCGTTGCGGTGGGCGTTCCATCTCAACACCCATTGCTTTTGACGCTGCCCCCTATTTACAGGGGTGGCGTAAATATGGGACGGCACCAAACATAAGACCATACAAAACCCGGGTTTAAGCCGGCGAAATGAGGAGAAATTATTTATTTCTCCTTGTTTCTGCTGTTTCTAGGTGTCTTGCCTTATGCAGCACACACAGAAACAGCTAATTGTCACTAGTGAATGTTCATTTGTTGGAATGTGTCCCTTCCTGCACATAAACAATCATTAAATGATGCCAAGTTGCAACTTCTATGTGTGCTGCAGAAAGCAGCACACATAGAAGTTACAAATCGCCATTATGGATTGTTTATATGCAGGAAGCAAGACCTTCCTGCAGACAACAATCATTCCCTGCAACGCCTGCATTTGCGAAAGGCAGCTAGATATAGCGCCCGCACTAGGGGAAACACAGGGGTGCACTAGATTCTTGTGAATATGGCGCATCCCTGCGTATTTAAACTGACGGAGCGCAGCGTTAGCAATTTTGCAGCTACACCGTGCTCCACCAGTTTATTGTAAATATGACCCATAGTACCTGCAGTTCTTTGATGCGAAAGGCAAACTATCGACATTTTTAGCAACGGTACAATACTTTTAACAGCAGAATACGAGCACTGCTCTGCAGCAAACAGGCGCTATAATGAGTACTTGCATTTCTAGATTTCCATTTCAGGCGCTGTCCTGAAGGACAGTGAGCGGAGACTCCTATTTGCCAATGAGCACAGAAACCCGTCCACCCCGTCACACAAGCTTGTATGAGGTGCACAGCCTATCCTGGTTAGGAGCATTAGGCCTAATGAGCAGCTGCTAGGTTCAGGATACGTTGACCTTTAGCCCAGATGGTGGCCCGTTAGGCTCAAAAGAACGTTCAGCCCAACGCACGTGCGTCGATTAGAGGTGCACATAGATGGCCTTGCATTGTGAGGTGCTTAATTCCAAGGTGTTAAAGCCAGGATCATTTTGCGTTTTGTTAAATTTAAGTTTGCAAGTGAATAAAGCATTCTTTCTACAAGGAAACGGTTTCTTTCTGCTGTGCGAGCCGTAATGCCCGAAGCTGTGGAGCGAACTATCGAGATCTGTATAAATAATACAGCTGTGCCCAGAGTGGCTGCGCAGTGCTTGGGGTGAGGGCTCCGCCGTCCGCATCTGGCACTCGGTTCATTATTTATCTCGGGAGCGGAGGCCTGCATCTCTGTTTTCAAAGGTTGTTTTCCTCTTGGTCCACTTCACGTTGCATTAAGTTGTGTGACATTTTCCTCGCGAGTGTGGCGTGCTATAAAACACATCATTTTGTTCCATTCCGGAATGTCTTGTAACCCCATGCATTAATAACTACGCGACTTAATAATACATGCAAAAAAAAAAAATTCTCACATTTGCACATTTGTCAAGAAAGCCGGAAAAGAGCCTGATGCGAGCCGAGTCCTTGGTCTTGGGGGATGGTAGGCCTTAGGGAGCGTTTCTGGTAAAATGCACAAACCCAAATTTAGGAGGGATTCTCTCCAAAAATGCAGTAATTGGATTGTACATTTATGGAAGTGACCTGCATTACACCCCTTCTGCTGCCGAATGTGCTAGAGTGTGGGGAGGACCGCTGCACATTTCCCCCGGTAATGTTTAGGGCATGTATCACTGCCAGGGGCGCAGCTCAATCCATGAGATTCTGGGGGTGTGAATCTCACATTTTCCGACAAAAGAAGCAGTGGATTGCATGGGGAATTTTGTGGTGACCAAAATGTGGGATGGACTGCTCCCATGACGAGTGAGGTAAGAACGGATTTGCACATGGAGGGCGTCTGTGACTGATTTAGTTTGGTGGAGAGGTTTTCTGTTGCAACGGTGATGGAGTACTATGCCCGCCTAAGTCAAGATCTGCCGCCCAAATCTGAGTCTCTGACAGAGTAAAATTTACACTGTAACTTCCTTCAATGTCTCAATTAAGTAGGTGCCATCGGAAGTGGCCATCCGACCATCGGCTGTACATAAAGGGGGCAGTTAGATGGCTATATTTAGGGCCAAGCCTGCTTGAGCCATGCTCTAGAGCACATGCTCTAGCTTGATAAAACACTATGGAGCATATTACCAAGAATAAGCGATAATTATCTCTAAGCTTGGTTAGCGGCTATAATTTTATCGCCGTGCTTCGCCTATTTTTATCGCTTAGAAACCTTGCTATTATTAAGGTTTTTCTCCTAAGCGATAAAAATCGGCTGAAATGCATGAATATCGCTGAAAAGTCAGCGATATTCATGCATTACCGAGCTAATGCTCTTAGCCATGTTATCCACCTACCATTGAATAACATGGCTAAGAAATGCTCTGGGCAGGCGTTAGCTTTTGGAGATATTCGCGCTTAGCGCGAATATGTCCAAAAGTAGGTAATAGGAGATAGCGATGTTAGCGACTGTTTCTAGTCACTAACATCTTGGCACTCCCACTTTGCATGTCATTAACGATAATTATCGCTGACATGCAAAGTGGGCCCCAAGATGATCGCTATCTCCTACTAGCTGTCGCTAACTGGTGTTAGCGACAGCTAGGTAATAGGGCGATAAAATTATCGCCGCTTTAGCAGGAAAAATTCCTGCTAAAGCGGCGATAAGGCCCTTGGTAATATGCCCCTATTTTTTATAAGGAGGGCTTGGAGCACGCCCACTGCTTACCATTCTTTGGCTTCAGTGTCACTTCTTTGCAGCCTCGTAAGAGAAAGGCGGGGCCGGCATCAGCCCCGCAGCAAGTATGGCGGCTGCACCGTTCCCCACCGCTCTCTGTGGTGGGGCACGCCCTGTCTCGTTACAATGAAGCGACTGGCGCGCTTTATCGCTGATTGGACCCCGGGCGCCCCAATGACCGGGAAGGGATTGAATCACTTCCGAGTCACGGGGGTGCATAGGCCAGGCCGGCTAAAACCGGCCTGGCTAGTGAGGGGTTAAAAAGCCGGGGAGTGTGGGAGTCTGCCTCTTTGACCCCGCGCTCCACGGCCTGCCCTCCCCCAGCCTCTAGGAGACTGTAATTCTTTTTCTTTTTCTCTACAGCAGGTTCGGATATCGTTGGGGCATCGGCCTCGGAGCTACTAATTTTGTTTTGTTTCCCCTGCAGTTTCACAAGGCTCGGATATCGTTCAGGCATCGGCCTAGGAGCTACTCATTTTGTTTTGTTTCTCCTGCAGTTTCACAAGCTTGCGGTGGTGTCGGAGGAATCTTCTTCGGTTCCGCGTGCCACAGTCACGGAGCTGTACTTTCTTTTGTTTCCCCTGCAGGTTGCAAGCTTTCTGTGTTGGGCGGAGAGAGGAATAGGCAGCGGCGACATGGAGATCGGAGCCCGCTCCACTCGCACAATATCGGGCGGCGGGACTATGTTGCTCACGTTGCGGTAGTGCTTGCATCGAAGGGGCGAAGAAGTGGTGGGCTTTAAAAGAAAAGATCGGTTTGCGGGTAGCGCTCACGCTGCTCTAAGGTACCGCGGGGGCGGAGAAACCAGCAAGATTACCAGAACCTTTTAATGGCAAGGCGGTAGCATCTGGGGCACAATTTTACCCGCGATACTTGTTTTGGGGCCAACAACAGTTATCCCCCATGCAGAGGAGTATGTAGAGGGGAATTAGGCACAATAATTTTGTTCAGGAATCCATGTTAAACAAGTGAGGAAGGGTAGGGAGCTTGACTGTGTAAACACAGCAGCTTCTTTAAAGTGCGCAAAGGCGGTGTACAGGAAAGGTGAACTTGAATTAAATGTGGCAACAGGCCTCTTGGGATTTAATTGGGCATTGTTGCGGGCTGATTGTTTGCACCTCAATTAATAAGGGTGGTTCGGCGGCTGGGAACATTGACGTGGTTGGGGATTCTTGGCAGCATTGCTTGGTACAGTGTGTGAGGCATGCATTTATGAAGCGGTGTCAATTGGATGATCATTAGTATTCCATTTATCATGATTACAGAGTCCAAAGTTCGAAAGCCTCACTGGCACAACACAGCGGAGGGGGCAAGGGAATATCACTCAATAAAGGGCACAGACAGGCCTGCAATTCACTGCTTCTGTGGGCTGCCGGGTTTGAGATTATTCGCCCAACACCCAGGTTAGCTGGTGTGGTGCGGCTCCAGTTGCGTGGTGCTTACGGCCGGTTTGTGTACCTCCAATGGTGCTCAGGTAAGGACCTGGACAGGTTTCCAGGCCAGACTAATATTGTGGGGAGGCTCTCGGTGAGCGAAATCGCTTTGATTCAGATAACATTGTGTTTGAGGTGTTATTGCTTACAGTTTATTAGTGACTTTTCAATTTTGGCTCAGGAGTTATGGCCAGTAAGTGTGGTGCTAAGCGTTCCTGCATGGCACACATGATGGAGTCAATGATGCGTAGAATGGTGACAATGGACAGTACGTGGGGAAAGGTTGAGAAAATGGGGCAGAGCCTTGCTGAGCTCAGAGAAAAAGAGGAAGGACAGAGTGAGGTGGTGGGGAGGCCTAAGCGCACCATAGTGCCCTGTGAGAGGGATGGGCGAAAAAAGAAACTAGGAGGTCTTATGCGTGAATCTATGGTGGCGTTTATTTAAAGTCGATGCATTCAGAAAAAAAAATAAAGTAGGGGCCGTCTTCTGAACCATTCCTGAGTATGGTTCATATGTTAAATTTGGATAGGAAAAACCTTGTACTAGAATTATGTTAAGGTTAGCCATCTGATATCTGTATATATCAATTGCAATCAAATGTCATCAAACGTTTTCTGCGTAATTGTGTAAATATTGTTTATTTAAATTTTCATTTTATTTTATGTTTTAATAAATACGGCCGGGGGTTGTACAACCCCCGCCTCCAAAGAAATCCCTCATGTCAATTTAAAAAAAATGTTGGTTAACACAAGGAAGGGGGGGGGGGGTCTTCTGGTAGTCCCTGGCCATATTGGATCGCAAGGCCAGACATCACTTCCTGTTTCTTCTCTGACACATGGATCAAGCACAGATTAATTATTTTTAATTAGTATGTCTTCTCTGCTTGCGCTGTAATTGAGGCACTTTATTGCCTGGGTTGCTTCTTTGCCTTCCCACCCAACACCTCTCTGTGCTGCTGACAGCAGCCCAACGTCCCTCGACCCCTCCCGCCATCCTTGCTGCTTTGTGATTTGTTGTTATGTTGCTCTCCAACACAAACCCAGGCATATCTTGGGATAAAACAGAAAGCGCTGCTTACTCAGGCATATTTTGCGATTAAAAGGAAAGTGCTGTATCGCCTCAAATATAAGAGCAGGCTACTACAGGCAGCAGGAAGATGTTTTCACGTTTGACTGTACATTACGAATGATAGTCTTTTATTTTCATGGTAGTAAAAATGTCAATGCATCCTCCCGCCATTAATGTATTTGGTTGACAGCTGGTGTGCTTGTATATTCCATGTTTTTTTACAGTACTCTTTCTAAGTTGAAAATGCCAAAAATGTTAACATACTTCGCAGTTCATGCAGTTGCCGGCCTTTGTTTTAATGCATTTGGGGCCCGATGTAGGTAAATCCATTTTACCGGTTCATAAATACCGATTGATACCGAATCGGTATTTATGAATCGGAAAACCGAATGTAGGTAAAAAATACAGAATCCGTATCATTCGGAATCGTGACTCGGTAAATACCAAATCGGTAATATCCGAATCGGTAATTACCGACTCGGTATCGCCCATACAACCCAATGGGCCCATAGGAATGAATGGGAGATACCGAATCGGTAAATACCGATTCAGAATTTACCGAATCGGTATTTATCGAATCGGTAAAAGCTGATCTGGAAAATTCGAATGGAAGACATGTGAGCCAGTCAACCAATCAGGGACACCCACCACACCCCACAACAAAGCCAATGTGAAATCAACAAATCAGAGGCAAGTACCACACCCAGTACCTGGAGTTGGCCACACCCATGCAGGTACAGAGCCACAGAACTGTTTGGAGAGCAGGAGGGGAGACAGAGGAGCAGGCTGCACTGATCCCAGCAGAGCATCACCATGGAGTCCCAGGAAGCACAGAAGGATGGTGTGGACAGAAAAAGAAAGATCAAATTCAGCCCAACTGAGCGGCAGGTGCTGGTGGAGGAGGTTGTGCAGCATTACATCCAGATTTCAGGGAGACAGTCCCTGCAAGTGGCAGAGTCAGTCAAAAGAACCACCTGGCTGGCCATCCAGAGCAAAGTTAATGCCCTTGGGATCACACACCGTGAAATAGAAGACATTAAAAAAAGGTGGTATGATCTGAGGATCACCACCAAAAAGAAGATCGCCAGCCAGAGGAAAGAATCTTTAGCCACAGGTGGAGGCAAGAGCCGGGCACCAAGCGTCCCAGAACTTGAGCAGATGGTGGAATCTACAATGGAGCCTGAAAGCATACATGGGATTGGGGATGCTGACAGCTCAGCCAGAGCTGCAAGAAAGAAAGGTAACATGCATGTACATGAATCCCCACCCATTCCCTGGGCCCTTCCCCAATGTGGGTTACACATGCACAATCCAGGCAACATGTCAGTACTCACCAGCAATGCACCATGGTAGTCGTAGTCACTGGAACATTCAACAAAGCAGCCAACACAGAACACTGCATACAATGCCACACCCCCCATACAGAAGCAGTTGCAGCTTAGGAAACTGTGTGATGTGAATATGTACAATGAAAACACACAGGTGATCATTGTCCATGTCTTCCCACAGGAGAGTCATCGTGCAGCGCAGGGAGGGGAGGCAAGTGCAACAGCAACGCCTGCGAGGGAGAAGCCCACAGACAAAGCAGGACCCAGCACTGTCCCTGAGGACACTACCACAACGCAGGCACCCACAGCAATGGAGGAAGACACCACAGCACAGCCACTCTCACCCCTGCTGTTCGAGACACAGACTCCGGCAGTACCCGAAGGAGCCACAACACCAAGCTCAGGGTCCTCTGTGCAATTGAGGCCAAGGAGGCTGGACGTACCACCACTCAGGATCCTGGAGAGCTCATGATGAAGAGATGGAGGCACAGGCACCTAGCAATCCAGAAGTGACTGGGAATGCAGGGCAACAGGGGTCATCAGGATCTAGGCGTAAAGGTGCCCGTGGTCGTAGGGCACGTGAGCAAGATGATGGACAAGATATGCAGGGGGTGTTTGACGGGTTGGAAAGCACAATGGTGAGGATTCAGCGCATGCAGGCCAAAGGGATCATGGCAGTGCACAGACAGGTGCGCATCCTCAACAGCAGGATGACAAACATTGATAGGGGCATAAGCGCCATGGCCCTAGGAATGGAGTCCATGGCAAAAGGAATGGAGTCCATGGCAGAGAGGGTGAGGGACATGGGTGTGCACATGGGTTCACTCTGTGACAGGCTGGAGAGTGATCATGCAGAAACTCGCCGGAACAGGCACGAACTTAAGCAGCTAAATAAATCCATGAACCGCCAGGAGACTGCAACCACCCTGCTATGCCGCCGGTCTGTGAACATGCAGAATGATATAGTGCACTGCTGCACTGACTTGTCCCGGGGGATGGGGAGGGTGACCTCTGCTATGGAGGTACTGCTGACACAGCAGACAGCCACTGCTTGGGACACTTGCGTCGTGGACACTGAGGAGTCCACAAGCAGGAGTGGTTCCAGCACGCCTGTACAGGATGTTCGCAGGAGCACCAGGCTACATACTGATGACCCTGGCACCACTGCGCACGTTGGCCCCCTGCCCTGTGGCTCCCAAAACATCATGCGTAAACGCAAACATTGACATTTCATCCTTAACACAGGACAGGTCACAGTGAAGTTAACTCTGGCCACCCAGTGTGAATAGTGTATTTTATTTTTTCTTGTGTTCTTCATTCTGTGGAGTCAGGTTGTGCAAATTAACCAGAGTGCTCCAAGTAGTAAACCTGCCTGTGTTTCATCTATATATTAGAAATATCTGTTTGTTATTTCTGCGCGTCTCAGTCTGCCATCTGTTGCTGGTGCTGCACCTGCTGCATTGTCATCGGCTTGTTCTGTCCCATCATCCATGTCCTCATGATATGTGAGTTCTACCTCAGTGCCCTCCTTGGTGGCAAGATTATGCAGCATGGCGCAGGTCGCAATGATTTTACAACACATCAGTGGCGTGTACTGCCGTGCACCTCCACTCTTATGGAGGCACCTAAATCTGCTTTTCACCACTGCGTTCCACAACGCAACGTGTTGTTCTGTGTGCCACGTTGTACCGCCTTTCGCTCCTTGTAGTTGGATTCAGGTAGGGTGTCAGAACAAATGAACGCAGGGCATATGTACTGTCACCTGGGTAGAAAATGTATTTTTATTTAGTCACGTACTCATGATTGTTCCTTCTGCATTGACTGTCATGAAGTCTCACACATACTCACCTAGCAGATATCCATCCCCAAATTCACCAGCCACAAGGCGTCTGTATATCCCACTATTCTGAAATATGTAGGAGTCGTGGGTACTCCCTGGAAATTTTGCTACAATGTCCGTAATCATGTTGCCAGCGTTGCAGATCACCTGCACATTGATGGAATGCATAGACTTCCGATTTCTGTATATGTGTTCAGTTGCTGCAGGTGGGCATAGTCGGATGTGCGTCCCATCGATACAACCTATGATGTGCGGGAACTGTGCAAGGTGATAGAAATCAGTTTTTGTTTTTGCTAGTTCAGCAGGTGTGTCAGGGAACTCTATGTAGTGTTCCATCCTCTGCATCATGGCGTCAATGAATTTCCTGAAAAACCGTGAAAGGCAGCTCTGGGACACCCCACCTATCGCAGCAATCACATGCTGGTAGCTCCCAGAAGCAAGAAGATGTAGGCAACACAACACCTGCACGTGGGGTAAGGTGGCGTGTGCTCTTGGGGTTGGGTGTTCCAGATATGGGTGGAGGTCCCTGATCAAGTCCAGGATGGTTCTGGGGTGGGGTCTGTACCTTTGCAGGATTTCAGGTTCAGTCAGTTGGAAGAGGGTGATCCTCTGCTTATACACCTGCTCCTCCCATTGCCAGACCCTCTCTCCTGCTGCCTGTATCCGTAGCCGCCTTGTAATGACATAGAAAGCCGCCATTGTGGTTGCAGTGTTGCATTTTGGGGCCTTCTTTTATAGGCTCTACCTGGTTTCCACCTGCTTTCAATCCATGGTATTTACCGACTCTTAAATACCGATTTTCATTGAAATCGGTATTTTTTGTGTTTTCTACATCTCAATATGCCTTTTTTACCATTTCTTATTTTCCGAGTCGGTAAATAAGGAATCGGTAGGTTCCGATTCGGTAATTTACCATTCCTTATTTACCGATTCGGAAAATATGATTTTGGTATTTTCTGAGTCGTGAAATACCGATTCGGTATTTTACCGATAGGTATTTCACAATTTGGTACATTTTGGATCACATACATCTCGATTCTCTTATACCGGTCGGTAAGGGCGAAAATTACCGATTTTCGGCCGTTACCGACCGGTATTTGCCTACCTACATCGGGCCAATAATGAGCATGGGTTACGCTTGAGAACACCACAGACTTCCTCTGTACACCCTTACATGGGACATATTATATATACCTTGTTTAATATAAGCGTTACTATCTCTGGCGCCTGCCTCCCCAAAACAGAGGGAGTGCTTTTATAGTAGAGTTTGCCTTCCAAGGAATGATATACTGAGCCCATCTGTTGTTTATAGAGATGGGTGACATTAAACATCAACTCCAAGAACCCCCTCAAGGTACACAGGTGCTCCATCTGGCAGTGGACTCCTTTTTATCGTGGATGGAGAGCATCTTTTTCTCACACTCTGGGGCCAATTGTGATGTAAATTGGAGTTGCCTCTGACCGACATCATCGCGGAATTGGGACCGACCAACCTCTGGTCAGCAGTCTTGGCTGCATAATTACAATGCAACTGCACATGTTGCATTTGCATACTCCCATTTCCTTATGGGAGCTCTTGCTATGGACGTAAACTGGCCGTATTACAAGCTCCCATTGTGAAATGGGAGATTGTGTTCATCCATGCACTGCGTGGCAGGTACCTCAGAGTGCCTTCCACACAATGCAGGGATCGATAGGGGGGCACCAGAGGTGCCCCCTTGGCCACCAACCGGAGGCCGCAAGGAGAAGGGGGTCCTGCTTGAGGATCCCAAATTCACTTCCGACAGGCTTTCCATGTCAGAAAGCCAGACATGGAAAACCTGTCGTAAACCGAACATCGTAATCCCAACGTTGGAAAAGCAGTCTATTGGGATTACGGGCCAGTCTCCGACCGTCCGACAGGCTCCTTGAGTAAGTATGGGCGGAAAATCCGTTACGCTCGCGGATTTTGCGGATTTTCGGTAAATTCGCAATCCGCGAGATTTGCGAATTTCCCGCAAAATCCGCAAATTCGCACGCAGCGGATTTTTTTTTTCTTGGTGATACAATTTTGCGGCGCGCGCCCTTTATCATCGTTTGCCGAGTTGTTTTTCTCGATATTTTGCGAGTGCTGCGCCATTTTGGATCTTGCTGCGGGATCCCGCGGGAATTTGGCAAGCGCGATTACATAATCGCGGCTTGCCAACTTTTGCAGCAAGCGTTTGTCAACGCGAGTACGCCGAGATCACGTCTCGCGGTACTTCGCAATTGCGAGCTTTGAGATGCGGCGAGCAGCAACAATCTCACACACGTGAAAATATAAAATTTGCAATTCTGCACAAGAAATCCACCAGCAAGCAGCATAAACCTTCTTGAAATGATGATTTTTATCTGAATAACTCCTTAGGTTGACATTTGCCTGCACTTTTTTTGCGAGGAGTCCATTTTGGGGAGGGGGGAGGGGGTGGGAGGAAGGAAGTGCCCCACAGTCTTCAACTTCCTGTTCCTGTCCAGCAGGCTCCTCCCAGTGCTTTGTCCATCTCCTGGTCACTTTTCATTTGGATCTGGAGCTGGAAGGATTACTTTTTGTGGATGCTGCTGGATATTTGGATTTGAGGCCTTTTTGACTTTCTTTGGATCACTTTTGGATTAGAAATTTTACAAGTAAGTTTGTTTGGGGCATTACAGTTGCTGCAACTACAATTTTGGAATTTTCGATTTTTGGGCTGTTTTGGGGCCTTTTGCCCAGGGGTACTCAGTGGTGGGTGGACTGAGTCTTTCTGTGGGGTGTCTTGAACTTAAACATCATGGAGGGCATGGATGGATTGGGATTGTGCTGATCTTTCAGTGATTTTCGTTTTTTGGGGCTGTACTTGTGGCCTTTTCACCAGGGGTATTTGAGTCTAGCATGGGCCTAGTCTTTCTGTGGGGTGTCTTGAACTTAAACATCATGGAGGGCATGGATGGAATGGGATTGTGCTGATTTTTCAGTGATTTTCGATTTTTGGGGGTGTTCATGGGGAGGGACAGGCCATGTGGCTGGGGGCCATTTTGAGTGCTGCTACAGGCCCTGGCCATGTGCAGGGAGGCAAGTGGCCATTTTGAATGTAGGCATTGTTGTTAGGCCTGCAACCATTTTGCCTACTTTTCAACCTTTATGCCCTGGGGTAGTGAGTCTTGCATGGGCCTAGTCTTTCTGTGGGTTGTCTTGAATTTAAACATCATGGAGGGCATGGATGGAATGGGATTGTGCTGATTTTTCAGTGTTTTTCGATTTTTGGGGGTGTTCATGGGGAGGGACAGGCCATGTGACTGGGGGCCATTTTTAGTGCTGCTACAGGCCCTGGCCATGTGCTGGGAGGCAAGTAGCCATTTTGAATGCAGGCATTGTTGTTAGGCCTGCAACCACTTTGCCTACTTTTCAACCTTTATGCCCAGGGGTAGTGAGTCTTGCATGGGCCTAGTCTTTCTGTGGGGTGTCTTGAATTTAAACATCATGGAGGGCATGGATGGAATGGGATTGTGCTGATTTTTCAGTGATTTTCGTTTTTGGGGGCTGTACTTGTGGCCTTTTCACCAGGGGTATTTGAGTCTAGCATGGGCCTAGTCTTTCTGTGGGGTGTCTTGAACTTAAACATCATGGAGGGCATGGATGGAATGGGATTGTGCTGATTTTTCAGTGATTTTCGTTTTTTGGGGCTGTACTTGTGGCCTTTTCACCAGGGGTATTGAGTCTTGCATGGGCCTAGTCTTTCTGTGGGGTGTCTTGAACTTAAACATCATGGAGGGCATGGATGGAATGGGATTGTGCTGATTTTGCAGTGTTTTTCGATTTTTGGGGGTGTTCATGGGGAGGGACAGGCCATGTGGCTGTGGGCCATTTTGAGTGCTGCTACAGGCCCCGTCCATGTGCTGGGAGGCAAGTGGCAATTTTGAATGTAGGCATTGTTGTTAGGCCTGCAACCATTTTGCCTACTTTTCAACCTTTATGCCCAGGGGTAGTGAGTCTTGCATGGGCCTAGTCTTTCTGTGGGGTGTCTTGAACTTAAACATCATGGAGGGCATGGATGGAATGGGATTGTGCTGATTTTTCAGTGATTTTTGTTTTTTGGGGCTGTACTTGTGGCCTTTTCACCAGGGGTATTGAGTCTTGCATGGGCCTAGTCTTTCTGTGGGGTGTCTTGAACTTAAACATCATGGAGGGCATGGATGGAATGGGATTGTGCTGATTTTGCAGTGTTTTTCGATTTTTGGGGGTGTTCATGGGGAGGGACAGGCCATGTGGCTGTGGGCCATTTTGAGTGCTGCTACAGGCCCCGTCCATGTGCTGGGAGGCAAGTGGCAATTTTGAATGTAGGCATTGTTGTTAGGCCTGCAACCATTTTGCCTACTTTTCAACCTTCATGCCCAGGGGTAGTGAGTCTTGCATGGGCCTAGTCTTTCTGTGGGGTGTCTTGAACTTAAGCATCATGGAGGGCATGGATGGAATGGAATTGTGCTGATTTTTCAGTGATTTTCGTTTTTTGGGGCTGTACTTGTGGCCTTTTCACCAGGGGTATTGAGTCTAGCATGGGCCTAGTCTTTTTGTGCAGTGTCTTGAACTTAAACATCATGGAGGGTATGGATGGAATGGGATTGTGCTGATTTTTCAGTGTTTTTCGATTTTTGGGGGTGTTCATGGGGAGGGACAGGCCGTGTGGCTGGGGGCCATTTTGAGTGCTACTACAGGCCCCGCCATGTGCAGGGAGGCAAGTGGCCATTTTCAATGTAGGCATTGTTGTTAGGCCTGCAACCATTTTGCCTACTTTTCAACCTTTATGCCCAGGGGTAGTGAGTCTTGCATGGGCCTAGTCTTTCTGTGGGTTGTCTTGAATTTAAACATCATGGAGGGCATGGATGGAATGGGATTGTGCTGATTTTTCAGTGATTTTCGTTTTTGGGGGCTGTACTTGTGGCCTTTTCACCAGGGGTATTGAGTCTAGCATGGGCCTAGTCTTTTTGTGGGGTGTCTTGAACTTAAACATCATGGAGGGCATGGATGGAATGGGATTGTGCTGATTTTTCAGTGTTTTTCGATTTTTGGGGGTGTTCATGGGGAGGGACAGGCCATGTGGCTGGGGGCCATTTTCAGTGCTGCTAAAGGCCCTGGCCATGTACAGGGAGGCAAGTGGCCATTTTGAATGTAGGCATTGTTGTTAGGACTGCAACCATTTTGCCTACTTTTCAACCTTTATGCCCAGGGCTAGTGAGTCTTGCATGGGCCTAGTCTTTCTGTGGGTTGTCTTGAATTTAAACATCATGGAGGGCATGGATGGAATGGGATTGTGCTGATTTTTCAGTGATTTTCGTTTTTGGGGGCTGTACTTGTGGCCTTTTCACCAGGGGTATTGAGTCTAGCATGGGCCTAGTCTTTTTGTGGGGTGTCTTGAACTTAAACATCATGGAGGGCATGGATGGAATGGGATTGTGCTGATTTTTCTGTGTTTTTCGATGTTTGGGGGTGTTCATGGGGAGGGACAGGCCATGTGGCTGGGGGCCATTTTGAGTGCTGCTACAGGCCCTGGCCATGTGCTGGGAAGCAAGTGGCCATTTTGAATGCAGGCATTGTTGTTAGGCCTGCAACCATTTTGCCTACTTTTCAACCTTTATGCCCAGGGGTAGTGAGTCTTGCATGGGCCTAGTCTTTCTGTGGGGTGTCTTGAATTTAAACATCATGGAGGGCATGGATGGAATGGGATTGTGCTGTTTTTTCAGTGATTTTCGTTTTGGGGGGCTGTACTTGTGGCCTTTTCACCAGGGGTATTTGAGTCTAGCATGGGCCTAGTCTTTCTGTGGGGTGTCTTGAACTTAAACATCATGGAGGGCATGGATGGAATGGGATTGTGCTGATTTTTCAGTGATTTTCGTTTTTTGGGTCTGTACTTGTGGCCTTTTCACCAGGGGTATTGAGTCTTGCATGGGCCTAGTCTTTCTGTGGGGTGTCTTGAACTTAAACATCATGGAGGGCATGGATGGAATGGGATTGTGCTGATTTTTCTGTTTTTTTTCCCGATTTTTTTGGGGTATATAACTGAACTGATGTTCCTCTGTCTTCCATTGTTTTTAGGTGCACAAGACTCAAGAGAACCACCAGTGCCAGGAAGAAGTCCTGCAGCGGTGTGTGTGTGCAGCATAACGTCACGCGACGTCACGTCTGGCCTCAGACAACTCTACAATTCGTGCAACTGCGGCCTGCTGTCTGACCTGCTCTGAAGAAGATGGCCCCAAAAAAAGGTCTCCGTAGCTCCTCTAGCAAGAAAATTGCTAGTAAGGAGCAGAAGAAGCAAGTTACCAAGGAGGCTGGTGTGCCAACCGCCAAGTTTTTTGGGAGCAAAAAAAAAAGTACGCCTGCAGCAGCAGGATCTGCTGGGGACCAAGCTGGGAGCAGCACCCCCGCTCCATTGGGTTCAGTGCCTCCACCACCACGCCAACTTAAGTCAAAGCCCTTGAGTGCTTCAGAGGCAGTCAGTGTACTTCTCCAATCACCATCGACCAGTGATGTTGGCTCATCGCAAGAAAGTAGCAGCAATGTCCCTGAATCAACACAGGTTGTTGTAACTCATCTGACAAGTGTTGAACAATCACAGCCGCAACAACAACACCATGTGCAAGTACAAGCCCAAGTACATGTAGAAGGAGAGGCAGCGCAAGGAGATGCGCAAGCAGAGGTGCATGGAGGGTCACAAGTGCCCACAATAGTTGTTCCTCCCGAAGTAGGGGCACATCAGGAAATCGACAATCAAGCCGAGGTATCATTGGAAGCCACTCCTCCTGATGATCATTCATTGTCTTCCACATCCTTAGCAAGGAAAATATCATGGTTGGTGTCTACATCTTCTTCAAGCCCACCTCCTTCTGATGATACGGATCCCAATTGGGAACCAGCACCACTGCCGTCTGAGAGTGAGGCACACCATGATCTGACAAAGGTACCTAAGCGTAAAAGGAAGGTCGTCGAAAAACTCATAGCTATGGAGTGTGATGAGGCTCAACAAGAAGTGACGGATACTGCTGCTGGTGAAGCCTCTCACGATGACGACGATGAGGCAGTCATCATAAAGGTCACTGCAGCCCCAGCGGGCATGCAGCAAAGAGACATTTTGACCCTATCCCGAGAAGCTGCTGAGCGTGATGATGATGTCGACGAGGAGGCAATGGAAATGGAAACACAACAATCATTAGATTTGGAGTTAACTAGTACACCAACACCTACGGCTTCCATATTTCTTTCTCACAAGAAGGGACCTCCATCCACATCGACCTCAATTAGTGGTGGTGAAAGTGCAAAACGTACTGAAGTTCGGCAATCCACATCCTCCACTTCATCTGGCATTAGCAGCAGGACCACCACCACCAGTATCGCCGCCTCCTCCGGCCCCCAAAGACATTTCAAGTCTCCAGTTTGGGACTTCTTTAGTCTTTGCCCAAAAAAGGAAAACGTAGCCATTTGTAGCATTTGTAAGCTTCGAGTTAGTCGTGGTAAGTTTGGTACCAACTATGGTACCGGAGGCCAGAGAGGTCATCTTAGGAGAGCGCACCCTGTCCAATGGTTTGCGCACCTAGAGGCGGTCAAGGAAGCCCGAATTGCACGTAATGAAAACGTTGATTTTTCATCTGATGATGACGAGGAGGAAGAAGACGATTCAAACACTTCACTTACACCCAGTACCCCTGTCAGCAGCACACCCCATGTGAGACACACTAAGAGTGTGGGAGAGAGTGAGACATCAATGCGAAAAAGTTCATCAGCGAGCGTAACTGGGTCGAAGATATCATCATCATCCCGTAAATCTTTGGTCCAGGGCAACATTAAAAAGATGTTGTTTACAGAAGCGCAATATGAACGCAACCATCCACTGACGCGTCTGTATAACACTAAGCTGGCTAAAATGCTAGCTCTGGACCTTCTCCCTTTTTCTTTTGTAGAAGGGGTTGGTTTTCTAGAATAAGTGGCAGAGCTCTGCCCTAAATGGAAGGTTCCTAGCCGGTTCTATTTTGCCCGAGTTGCGGTTCCAGCACTACATGAAGATGTTCTGGAGGTGATTGGGGCAGCTTTGCAGAAGAGTGCTGTTCACACTATACATCTGACAACAGACATGTGGACCAGTGGCGCAGGCGCTGAGTACATGTGCATCACTGCACACTGGGTCTCTTTTCAGGGGCTAAAGCAAAGCTAAACGCAGGTGTTGACCCGGACATTGTTTTTAAAGCTGCTCGGAAACATGCAACACTAGCCATGTTTGGTTTGGAGAAACGTCACACAGCAGAAAACATTTTGGATGTCTTTAACACAAAGGTCCTTAACTGGCTGTCCCCCAAAAAAACGCCAGGTTGGTTATGTTTCCACGGACAATGGCGCCAATATAGTTAAGGCCATGAAGCTGGGTGAGTATTTCAGAGTGCTGTGTTTGGCGCACTGTATAAACCTGGTTGTCCAAAAATTATTGGGTAATAAAGACAGTGCAGAGTATTGGACACCTGCCGAAAAATGTGCAACCATTTCAGCCATTCTTTTAAGGCCCGGAAGCAGCTGAGGAGCCTGCTATATCAACGTCAAATGCCAGTGAAAGCACTCATCCAGGAGGTGGTAACACGTTGGAACTCAACCTTCTACATGCTTGAGCGTCTGTATGAGCAGTATACGGTACTCGATCACTATTTCTTAACAGAGGGTACAGCTCAGAAGGAGGACCTGAGGATGGGTGCGGCGCAATGGAACATAGTTAAAAGCCTGACACGCATGCTTCGTCCTTTTGAGTTCTTCACGCGTGCAGTCAGCAAGTAGGACTGTAATTTGGGAAAAGCTATCCCATTGTTGTACATGCTGGAGCACCAACTGAAGGAGGTGTGTTCTGTGTTTGAAAAAGATGTAAAAAACCAAGACTCTTTTGTTCTGGCTGAGAAATTATTAGAGCTCCTACAAGGTGATGAACGTCTTAAAATGATCCACTCAGAACAGCATTACATTTGTGCTACTATTCTGGATCCACGCTACAAAAAGGCGCTGGCAAGCCAAGCATTCTTTCCTTTTGCTGATGAAGATGTTACAAGTTACAAACAGTGGATAGCCTCCTCAGCCAAGAGGTTTGAAAGAGAACGGCAGCAAATTGAAGGAGAAGGCAGTACATCAGCAGGCCATCCCCAGTCACAACAATCCTCTTCTGCACCTGTGGCTGCGGCACAAGTGACCTCTCAGCCTTTAAAGAGACCGGCAACCGGATCATCTGCACCACCAGACGCAACAGTAACATTGGAGGCTGAAGAGGATTGGGTTTGGTTCTCAAAAGGTCACAGCAACAGCTAAGCAAAGAGGAGGAACCTTGGAGGAGAACCTTGATTCGATGGTCAAGGACTATCTGAATGACTCAACAGAGGTCTATGTTAATGCTGACCCATTGGCGTATTGGCATGGGAAAAAAGAATTGTGGCCACAGCTCACCAACCTGGCTTTAAACTACTTGTCTTGCCCACTCACAAGTGTGTCTTCTGAACGTGTTTTCAGTGCTGCTGGTGGCATTGTAACTTCCAAACGGAGCCGACTCTCGCCCAAAAATGTGGAGAGGTTAACAATGATCAAGATGAATCAGCACCTCATACCACCAGATTTCAGAGTACGAGAAAGCGCGCCGGATGAAGACGAGGTGTCCAGCAACATAGATGAGGGAATTTCTACTCTGTCAGGTGACACTGAGCTCACCCTGCCTGAATTCGCAGAGTATGATGACGAAGCCTTATTCTTATTCCTGGACCGTGATACCGAGCCCTGAAAATGAGACAACGAATCAATAACTTTCTTTTTCGTTTTTATTCACTTTTATTCCTGTGTGTCTGTCTTTCTTTGTTGTGCACAGTTAATATAATTCAAACTTTAATCAGATAATCACAAAAACAAGCCCATCAGCAGAACTGTCTTCACTTGTTTGCTAATTGATTTGAAGGTGCCGCAGTCTGCATTCCTCAGGTTCACAAGTTCAGAAGAACATGCTCCTCTATCCTCCTCCTCCAGACTCCTATTTCCATCAAAGCAGAGGGCTGGTTTACGCCCAATGAAGAAAGACTCAGCACTTGTGGGGGTGTTGTTCTACCTCTTTGCAGGTGAGTTGATGGCTCTGGGGCCATTGCTCGGAAGCTCTAAAAGTGGTTTGGACCAAATCCGAGGCGCAAATTTTTTAGTGTTTTTGCTGACTTGCTTGCCTTTGAGGTGCTCTTAGGGGGGGTTCCGTCTGTTTGTGGGTGAGTTTCGGGGTCTGTCAGCACTGCTGGGACACTCTAATCTTGATTGCATTTGCTTTTCAGGAAATCCGTGGTGGCAACCTCGACTTATGGCCTAGCTACGCAGCGCGTTTGGACCGAAGGCCGAGAAATAGTGTAAGTAGGAGAAGTTTTTTGGGCCTGTTTGGGGGTGTTATGCTTT
The DNA here is from genome assembly GCF_964263255.1 of Lissotriton vulgaris. NCBI lineage: Eukaryota > Metazoa > Chordata > Amphibia > Caudata > Salamandridae > Lissotriton > Lissotriton vulgaris. Next base: position 662,509,890 of record NC_141693.1, read on the forward strand.
TTGGCGGGTGGGTTGGCGGGTCTTGGGCCATTCCTGGGAAGGTCTAATACCGGGTGGAAGTGGTTGGGACAAAATCCAGGCCGATTTTTTTTTGCTATTTCTGACATTTTGCTCAATGTAGCATTTTCGGGGGCCGGTTTGGGGGGCTTCCTGGTGTTTGTGGGTGGGTTTCGGGGTCTGGGAGCACTGCTGGCTATGGATACTTTACATTGCAAGAGGTTTGAAGCAAATCCGTGGTGGCAGAGGGGAGTTAGGGCCTAGCTGCAGAGCGCGCGCTGAGTGATTTGGGAAATTTGGGAAAAAAGTCCCCATTTTTGTACTTTTGCTCTTTGGCTGTTTGGGGGTCTTCTACTCGTTTTCTCTTGGGTTGACCGCTCTGGGGCCATTGTTGGGAAGCTCTAATACCGGATAAAAGTGGTTTGGACCAAATCCGAGGCGCACATTTTTTAGTGTTTTTGCTGACTTGCTTGCCTTTGAGGTGCTCTTAGGGGGGGTTCCGTCTGTTTGTGGGTGAGTTTCGGGGTCTGTCAGCACTGCTGGGACACTCTAATCTTGATTGCATTTCCTTTTCAGGAAATCCGTGGTGGCAACCCCGACTTATGGCCTAGCTACGCAGCGCGTTTGGACCGAAGGCCGAGAAATATTGTAAGTAGGAGATGTTGCTTTTGGCCTGTTTGGCGGTGTTATGCTTTTTGGCGGGTGGGTTGGCGGGTCTTGGGCCATTCCTGGGAAGGTCTAATACCGGGTGGAAGTGGTTGGGACAAAATCCACGCCGAAAAGCCTTTTGGCACTTTTTGTAACTTAGGGTTCGTTAGCCCTAGCAGCAGGATTGCATGTGTTTCGGGGTGTTCTACATTTTTGCAACTGAGTTCTGGGGTCTTAGAGCACTCGTGAGAATGTGTAATTTTGGTTGCAAGTCATTTGAAGAAAATCCTGGGTGGGAAAGGGGGGATTTGGCATAGTTAAAGAAAGCCTTTGCCACTACTCTTAACTTAGGGTTCGTTAGGGTTAGCAGTATTTCTGTTGCATGTGTTTGGGTGGGGGGGTTTTCGAGTCTTGGAGCGATGCTGGCTATGGATACTTTTACTTGGTTGCTTGCAAGTGGTTTGAATGCAATCCACGGTGGGTAAGGGGGTATTTGGGCCTACTTTTACTTTCAAAGTACGTTTTGTCACCAGTTTTCTGCTAGGCCTCGTTTTTTCCGATTTGATTGGGGGTCTTCTACATTTTTGCGACTGGCTTTAGTAAGGGTCTTGGTGGGAGCACTGCTGGGAAGATCTAATTTTGTTCTAAAACACAGTTTACAGTACACCTAGCTTGAGGGGAAAGATCCGCTACATTAATTTGCCCATACTTATTTATCCTTCAAAAGGTGACTCAGACAGAGTACGCACTGTCAAAAATATTGTACTGTCTACTAGGAAAAGCAAAGTGTGACTTTTTGCACTCCACAGCCTACATACCTTATATTTATTTATCAGTGGTGTTGTAATGTTATATCACTTCCTGTTTTTCGTTGAATAATTACAGGCCGGGTTTCAGTCTGTGCAATGGGGAAAAAAGGATGGAGTCAGGCTTCACATTAGCGAGCCGCAATTCAGCATCCGCCAGGCAGGCAGTGGACAGGGCGTCTTCTGATCACCAACATTGATGGACGAAGCATGTGATGGAATGGAGGAGTGCCGCTAATAAGAGGATTTTTTTTCTGCATGCAACTTACTTCCCAAATTCAACAGGACAACTACAACAACATACAGATACAGTATCCATTGTGTTTTTCTATGACTGTGACTGCATTTCTTGGATCTCTCTCTGCTTCTAAATTGATCCCTTAACACATCACTTAGTCCACTCCACTGTCACATCTGCACCACACATAGTCATTTGTAAGTGCTCCTACGTAATTCGCAAGTCGCAGCACGCCCCAGCCCGTAGAGGACTGGGATGGCCCCAATGATGAAGCATGTCACCAAGGGGCAACCCTGGTGAGTGAGGGGACACCTAGAAAAAGAGCAATTTCTCCTTTTCTATCTACTACACCTTCCAGAACAACCCCATTGAGTGTTGTGAATGGATTTATAGTGACCAGCAAGGCTCTCAGGTATCTGGCAACAGAGACCTTATGTTGAATATAGTTATCAATAATTCCACACACGCCCTGTACTGTCGCATTCTTTCTTCCACAGTTGTCGAAAGTACTACTGACTTTTCACTGACATGCATGCAGTAGTGCATGCACTTTCAAAGATTGATGGATAGGTTTGTACCCAAAGATTTGTTTATGTTCAATTGTTTGTCCATGCTGTGCTTTTTTTCTTGTCTCACAAAACCTTTCCCAAAAACCCCCGTACCCATCCATTTTTCAAACCCTAACCCTCTTCCCCCGGGCTGTGTGGTTTTGATTGATGTGTGACTAAATTACAGCAACAAATCCACACACTTGCTGGGGAGGATAAGGTGATACCAACAGGCTGGTGAAGAAATCCGAGGATATATTCTTACTCTGCTTGACAAAGACCCATGGCTAATGTCAAAGAACTTCAACCGAATTAGTAGTTATACTTTACCATTTGTTAGGCTACAATGTGGCACTGTTCTAGTGTACTGTCACCTGCTATATTCTCTATTGTACCGTTGTATTGCTCAGGAGGACAAACCAGATTTCATTTTCTTTTTTTTCATAGGCATGCAACTGCCACTGTGTCACACCAATAGTACCACCGCTATGAGGAAATTTTATCCGCCCAGGATTGCCAACCTTATTTGCTGTTTCCCGTGGAGCCAGCCCTGGGCCTAGCCCTACTTGCAAACAGAAATTACAGGTAAGATAGGCGTTTGCTTGGAGGTAGTATAATGGAGTATTAGGAGAGACGAGAGATTGACGGTAGTACTACTAAAGTCACAGGACTATTCAGGAAAACAAACTTACTGTTAAACCCCCACTCACCAGACTCAAAAGCTGTAAAAAACAGGTATGGTCAGATAAAGTTAAAAAAATTATATTTTTATAGCCCTAACAAAATAATCTCCCGCAAGACCCTCCCTAACCCCAACGATTGTCCTTCAAAAGTCCCCAAAAAACCCAACTCCCAATTCCCACCCCCCAAAAGTCTCTAAAAAAGGGGCAAGGGACACTATGGCAGGGTGCTGTTGCCTTTAGCAGCCAGGGCATCATGCTCCTTGCGGAGGGTGGCAAGTTCGAAGCGGAGGCCCTCCACCAAGTTCTTATAGTTCAGGACCTCCTGCTCCAGGTAGGACAGTCTGAGGGATAAGCGGCGCCGGTGTGCCTTGCAAATCCTGTGGGGGGCAGCTGCTGTCTTTGCTGCTCGGCGTTGGCGTTGGGCTTTGGTAGCCCGGCTCCATACCGCTGGAGCACTGCGCTGCCTGGCAGCCCGCACGGAGGAGGATGCAGCTGTCCCCGTTGACGTTGTTGTTGTACCAGACTGTGTCTCCTCCTCCAGGGCCACCAGCCGCCGATATTCAGCGACAGTGGCATCCAGCCTCCGTTGCCGGGCCATTCGAGCCAGCTCCTTCCTCTTTGATGGCGTCTTGGATTTGGAAGGAGCAACTACATGAAGAAAGAAAGACATAGTCTGTAACCAATGCTCCTTAAGATTAACACAAAATGATTGAGCAGAAAGTTGTCACAGTAGAAGTAGCAAATTGAAAGCACAGTACATAACTATTGAGGACAGTATCTATGTAACCTCCGACTTCTTCATCCTTGCTCTAACATTAGTGGGAGTTTAAGGGACAAATTCTACAAGCACTATGGACTTCCATTACAGTCGACTATGACAGTACACCAGTCTTATTCCTCTTCTTCTCTCTTGTTTAGGAAAATTGGTACATTATCCTATGCAAGCCGGCATAATGCCAGCGCAGTGAACTTGCACCCGAGAAAAACAGACGCACACCATGGTGAGTGAGACAGACTTGCGTTACTGTACCGGTCCAGTACATGCAGGTGGTGAAGCTCCTACTTTTCTATTACGGGTGGCACTGAGAATACTCTGTTAAAAGGGCTACTGCTTAATTAATTTAGCTTTCACCCTACAGTGCAAATGAGTATTAGAAAAGGAAAATAAAGAAGCTAAATAATCTGATTATCTATCACTTCACATGGGATGTATTTGATGACATATGGGATGACTTTAGGTGCTTTGCTTATTATGGAGTGAACAGTGATACCCCCACACATGAATGACGTACTACTACTAAACTAAAGTTATTAAGAGAGGTAGGGAGTGTCCACCGTAATAACCGGATATATGCTATGCTTGCAGTTGCAATACAAACTACTGCTACTATTCATGGTAGTATTTGGACAAAATTACAACTTCTTTTCCTTGCCTTTCCTACACTGGAACGGACGTGCGGGTGCGGTGTTACATGCTCTTCAAAGTAACACTTAGTTCATCCAGTGACCGTCTACTCTCTCTAGATACACATATGCTATCTAAGAGTCAGATAGTACCATGAATGATCCAGGCATCCATCCATTCAAGGTATATGCACACATACAGTTTCTGTTTCACCCACCCAGGCTGTTCTCCTTACACCCATCCTTGCTTCATCATTCACCCAGCCATGCACCATACCATATTCTTTCCTTCCCAGCCACCTCAGGGACCAAGCAAACACATATCATTCTTCTTTGCCAGTCATCATTACATTTCTTGTCCTTCCACACGTACTTACACCCTTCTTTTGCTTTTCGTTCAGCCCTTCCATCAAGTTCACCTCAGATCTGATTGGGATTCTTCTCGCCAAAAACTTCACAGCTAAGTCGAAGTACATTTAGAGGAGCCTACTACCTGGTTTATTTATATAATACACCCGTGCAGAAAGCACACTCTGCAGTCTTCAATCTCAAATGAGTAAGGAATGTATAGCTTACCTCTGCCCGCCACCACCGTATCATCCCCCACAGATTTGTCCGGCACTTGCACCGCCTCCTCCCCAGAGTTGTCCTCCTCGTCCAATGCCACCTCGACGCTGGCCCCGCCTCCAGATGTTCCACCTACAAAGTACATTTAATAATGTTAGAATACACCACTCACTACTATATAATATTTGGTCTAGGAGGAAGAAAGAAATGTGAAAAAAACTGTATACAATTTAATAATTTGTGACTGTCTACTGTAAAGTAAAAATGTCCCTTTTTTCATGGAAGGCTGTTGTCTTGCTGCACTTTTTGGCACAACTGATGAATGCTTGCTTTTTATTTTTAACACGCACCACTTTTTCTCCTAACAGACAGAAGCTTGACTTCTAAGAACACGAGCAGGATCAAGTTCAAACCAGGTGAGAGCTCGGCTCGACCACAAGAAATGTGTCCAATTAATCGTCAGCACTAAGCACTTTTCCATTTCCAGTTAAACGTTTACTTTTATGACAAACTTGATTTCAATAAATGTGTTTACTTTTAATAAAGCTTTTAAACTCAAATAGACTCTGTGGTTTTTGGTCCTCCAGACTAGAGTGGATGAGCTAAAGGTTTTGGAAGTTTTGCAAGCATGAGTCCGTGCCTCTGCCATTGGTGACTTTGGGAGCTAAATGACTCTGCCACACTATCTAGTCAGTAAGGAGATTGGGGGTTCAACTACAAAGTCTGTTATCACTGAGGTATGCAGAAAGTCTAACAGCACCTATTATAATTGATAAGCTAAGCAATGCATTTTTTAGTGTCCATAGTTCTGTTTGTGCAGATTTGTCCAGGCAACAGTAGTAGAATGGATTTTCCTCCTATCCAAACTAAAAGTAAAGTAGTATCTTATTCTTTCTTGGTGGTCATTTACCTTTTTATTGTTGGCAATTGTCAAAGCATAAACATTTAGAATACTTGAAAAGACATTATGGACAATCCCAGAGGACTGCACTCAGTGCATAGAGCTATTGCTGACTAGAATGGGAGACCAATGGAAATGCCAAATGTTCAATCTTAGTTAGCTACACAGACAGACTAATAAGAATAATCTAGTAATACTACACGGAGTCATAGTCGAGGCAGGATAAGAATTTAGATCCTGTCTACAAGAAGATCAAAGACGATTTAGAAAAAATCGAATGAGGAACGCTAGGAAAAAATAAGTACTCTATATTAAAATTAAAACTTACTGGGGCCAGCAAAGGAGCCCTCGCCTGCCCGGTCCTGGCCTGCATCGTCAACAGCACCCTCCTCCTCCTCCTGTGTCCTCCTCTTGCCCCTGGGGAAGCTGATGTACAACATGAAAGAAAGAAAAACAGAAAACATGGATGATATTTGTCAACCAAATCAAACATTTCAAAAGAACTAACAAAATATTTTTGCGAAATAGCAAATAGACAACTACTCCACGGGATATATTATTGACCAATCTCATGTGGTCGACTACGTTATTACTTTAGTATTGCTTGATTTGCGGACCGTCAAATTGGAAATTACCTTATGTAACTCACAAAACAAAGTACTAAAAAGGTTTGCCTAGGATTGGCAGGCAGCAGTCCGCAGCACGCAAAGTGACAGCCAAAGTCCATCATGATTGAAGATCAGCGACAACACTAAAGTTTCCTACTACATTAACCAGTCATTAAAATACTCAAACTATTAATCCACCACCACTATTTCTTCTTATCTCCATGTGTACAAAGGAAGGACTGGACTTGAGTCTGTAGGGGCTAATTTAGAAGCCCCTTGCAGCTCTTTTGCTCCATTGTTGCGTGACTTTTGTGACGCAGCGACAGCACAAAAGAGGCGCAATGGTGCGGCGTATATTAACAACGTGACGCATAGGGGAGATGCATCACGTTGTAAAGCCCTGCGCCAATAGGGGGCGTTCCGGCGCAAGGGAGGGCGTTCCTGCACAGGAACGCATCCTAAAAGTGGCTGAGGGAAATCTACAAGATTTCAATCAGTCACTTTGAGGACAATGATGTGTGACTCAAACCCTGCGCCTGCTTGAAGCAGACGTACGGCTTGACGCAGCATTGGGGAGATAGGGCACCCCAGAGCATTGATGGAGCTGCACCATCGTTGCGACGCAACTCCAGCAATGCGCCGCCTTTACGGCACAGATGCGTAACGCTTTGGTGACGTTTTGGGCCCATGGTGCGCCGCATTGTAAATACGGCGCACCATGGGTGATGGTGGCGTGACGCACAATTACTGGCGCATCCCTGCTACTTTGCAGGGATGCGCCGGTAATTAAAAATCTGAACCTTAGTGTGTAGCATTACGCAGTTCTTTCAACTACACTCATACATAATTTCACAGGCCAATGAAATGAACACAAAATCGAAAACAAATAAGCATAGTAGCAACACTACTGAGAAGAAGGAGAGCAGTGTACCTGAAATGCACAGAAGATTTTGAAATATAATGTACCTACAATGTAATGAGCAGCATTATTGCTCTTGGTAAAAAACAAAAATTTGCAATATAATAACACAGCAGGAGAAAACATAGTAGTAAAGAAATAGCTACTACTACTCACCAAGCCCGGGGATCTCAAGGCCAAGGAGGTCGAGCAGATCTCGCTCACCGGTCAGGACATCCGTCCAGCGGTGGGTGGCCTGGTTGTAGGTGCGCCAGACCCGAGAGTGGTGGTAAATGGCCTGGCACACCTTCTCCCACCGCTTCCGGCGCTCCCGGACCCCGTACCCGGCACTGATTTTGCCGCCTCCCATGATGGTCCTGGGGAGGCGGCGCTGAACATAAAAAATGAGTTGGCCCACCTCCTCCGGGGTAAAGATCTCCCTGGGTACGACCTCCTCCCCCCTCAAACGCCCGCACGGGAGCCGGGCACGGGGTGCGGGACCCTTCCCCTTCTCGGGATGCTTCCCGGCTCCCTTCACCATGGTCTGGGCGGAAAGGAATAAAGAAAATAGAATAGGGAAGAGAAGAAAAGAAAAGAGTTTAAAAAAGTAGTTTAAAATTAACCAAAAGTAGCAGTAAACACAAAAATATAGGGCTAGAAAAATAGAGGGATAGATAATAAGTAAAATAGATAAAAAAAAACTACAAACAAGCAAAGGATGGCATAGATTTAGAGAGGATACAAAGACCATGCCCAGAACCATAGCAATGAATGAGAAACAAGATGGCCGCGCCCGTTCACGACCGCGCGGGTAAGTTCGCGTGAGATTTTCCTTGCAAACACGCGCAAAACTGTACTGGCAAGCCGCAGACTTTGCGAGATTACACTTCGCGCCCGGAAACGGAAATACGTCAGGCAAACAAGATGGCCGCGCCCTTGAACGACCGCGAGGGTAACTTCGCGCCTTGCGCTACGAGCAGCTCGCAAAAACGCACAAAACCTTGCCAACTAACACTCCGCAAAAAAACAAATTGCATATTCGCACGAATTTGCGGCTTCCGAATCCGATCTCGCACGTGTTCGCGCCCCGCGAATCCCGCGAAATTGCAGAAAAACGAGTTTTTCAAAACTGAAAGCACTCGGCAGGGGCAAGAGTTCAAACTCATCATTAGTAACAATTCCCTGTAGTGCTTCCTGACTGGGGCCCCTCCAGAATTCAGTTGCTAGTTGCAACAATTGTATGACCCTGCTCTGACCCTCACAGCAGGCTCATAGAATAGCTACAAGTAGGCCACAAAGGTCCTGGGGAAAAAAAATGCACTGCAACAGAAAGCAAAATTACAGATAAGGAAGCAGGTGCCAGACTGGAATTTTAAAACAGTGACACATTAATAAACTAACCCCAAATTTATTCATGTCAGTTGAAGCAGGGCTGGTGTGCTTGCTTTTCCCCCCCATAATCTACAGTGATGATGAACCAGAGGGTGGCATTGATGTAACAGAGGGTTGCAGTGGTGAAACAGAGGGTGCTGGGAACCTGTGATGATGAACCAGACGTAGAAACAACATAATCGCGACCGTTGCATGCTGAAATGTAAGTTCGCAATTGCGAACTGGTACGAAATCCCTCGCGAACTGGCAGAAATCCTTGCTAACACAAAAAAAAAAATCCGCAAATTCGCTAGAATTCGTGGATTTTGCGGATTGCGAGTTCGCAAATCCGCAAAATTCGCAAACGCGAGATCCGCAAAATTCGCCCATGCTTATCCTTGAGCCCGTCGGAAATCCAGCCGGAAAGAACTGCCAGTTTCAATTCTAACTGCCTACATTGAAATTAGGTGGTCAGAATTGAAACCGACGATGTCGGTCGGAAAGCCTCCGACCGGATAGGCCCCTCTATTGACAGCCTTAGCTTCCTGAGAGTTGTCATGACCCATAGTGCAGTTCATAGTATTTGCTTTGATGCTATAGGTTAGATGGCCACAGACTGGTGCATGTTTACTGCTCAAGAGTCCTGCAATTGGAATTTGAGGGATGAGAGAATACTGGAAAAGTAATGGCAGCAAAACAGACTAAAGGCTGCTGAGGGCCAATACAGAGATTTCGAAAAGGCCCACTGCTTTAGAAAGCACATGCCTGGTGTGGAAACAACATGTCGCATCGGATCTCTCTTCACATGCTCTGCGGTCATGGTCTTCACCTGAGGACCGCACCCACAGCAGGGTACGTTTGGAGTATGCATGTTACACAAAATAGCATACAGAGCTCCCATCTCATTCAGTATCTGTACATCATTCTGTCCCTTCTCTCGAAGCCCCACAGACCTCTGAGATCTTTTCCCTCCTTCTCTACACTGATGGTCTCCTCCTTAGAAGCTTGCCTAGAAATGATTTAGTTCTTTGTGTGTATGTGTTATACAAAACAACTGATGCCGTCTGTCGGATATTTTAGCTGTCACTAGTGCAGCAGATGCAGAAGCACCAGGATACAGGATTGAGGGGTGCTCTGCAGCCCAATTATGGTTGAGCTCCACAAAATTAATGGAGGCACTGAGGCATCATTTCCCTGCATTCAGTCTGGAACGCAATGCCACTAGTATGTGTGCTTCGCACATTAAGCTTAACTGTATACAAAATATAGGGTTCCCTTGTTTTTGTAAGGAATTGGGATGCATAAATACATAATATGTTCAATCTCGATGGCAAGTGCCTAACACTTAGTAGGAAATAATACCTGGCTGATTCCTGTTTTCCATTTTTCTCAGCGGTTAAGTTTTTGCTCCATGTGCGTGCAAACCTGAAATGCAAACAAAGCACCAATGTGTATCTTGATTTGAAGTATTTATTGATTATGGGACAGATTTACGAGCCCCTTGCAACACTTTTGCACCGCTGTTGCGGCACTTTGTGATGCAGCCGCAGCGTAAACAATGCGTCAGGTTGCGACACATTTACAATGTGACGCATCTAGGAAGATGTGTCACGTTGTAAAGCCCTGCCACATTATACATGCGCCAGGTATAATGTATGCAGGGTGGGTGTTCCGACGCAAGAAATCCTCGTAAAAAAAAATGACACCGTGAATTCAACAAGATTTCACTGCGTCACTTCTACAACGCCACTGCATCAAAAACCTACTAATGCTAAAATAGGTGTAAGGAGTGACGCAGCGCCATAGGTAAAGGCCATCCTAAGCATTGCTGGAGTTGTGTCATGCTTGCGACATGACTCCAGCAATGCGGGACCTTTGCACCAATAGATGCGTGACTCATCTGTCAATCCATGCGCCATGGTGTGCCGCATGGTAAATGCGACGCATCCATGGTGGCTCAAGATTTTTTTTGTGTGATGCAAGTAAACTAAAGCATCTGTGCTGTAATGCAGAGATGCGTCAGCTTCTTGTAAATCTGGCCCTATATATTTTTCTGATCTTTTCAGTGAGAGGGTGGCACAACATACTTTAAAAGTCACCTTTGTGCGTCTATGTAATTAATATACTTTACAAGACACCTTTGTGCGCCTCTATGATTGCTCGGGTCTTATTTCTTATACATAGATGTTAATCTTATACATCAATTTTCTTCAATTTAGCATTGGAAGATGCCATTCTTAGGTCTTTCAAAAACAAAGCAGCTTTTTCTGGATGATGTTTGTGATTTCGAAAATAGAAACTATTCAGTTTTTTATCACTAGAATTGCATGAATCTGGTACAGTGTTGTAAGAGTACTTTATGCCAATAGCTCATGATGTACTTTTATACACTGTGGGGCATATTCTCGAGGACTTATCGCTGATTTATCGGCACTTTATCGCAGCCAAAGTAGCGATAAATTTATCGCCCTATTCACTAGCTGGTGCCAACAGCCTTTATCACCAGTTTACCTGGGATAGCAGCCGCAAAAAACATCGCCACAGATGACCCCAGCAACTAACGCTGATGATATGCAGAGTAGGCGTTCCCGTCCAAAAAGGCGCAACAACACCACTCCTCAACATTCTCAACGACCAGCCAGATCGGTCATAAGATCACAAAACAGGCAATAAGGTGCGTTAGCAGCAGGGATTTAACATCTGCTTTTACCTGGTGTAAAGTCGGATGACAACCTGCACCATAAAAGAGAGTCCAGCCCAGAGCCACACCTGAAGAAAGACCGATACCATGGAGCTACTGATCATGCAGCTCGGAGCCCCAAGAAGGCCACAACATCCACCGCCACCACACTCAGGACCACTCCCACCCCCAGGACCACCCCCACCGGACTACCACCGAGGCAGCGCAGAACAAGACAGCGGACCTTCAGAAAATGCATAAGCCTCACAGACCTAACACCAGAGGAAGTCATTGCCCACTACATGCTCAAAAGGACAACCATCCTACGCATCCTGACCATCATTGCCCATAGGCTGACGGTACCAACAAAGCGGACAACCAACATCCCTCCCCAGACAAAGCTGTTGGCTGTGCTGCATCTGTTGGCTTCTGGTACCTTTCTAACAAAAACAGGCAGAGTCAGTGGATTCCCGCAGCCAGCCCTATCCAAGTTCCTCACACCTGTCTTGGATGCCATCATCAGCTTGGTACCCTGGCACCTTTACTTCCCACACACACTGCGCAGGAACTGCTGGAGACCAAGCAAGGCTTCTACACCATAGCTGGCTTCCCGCACGTCTTGGGGGCAATTGACTGCACACATGTCCTACTTGTGCCCCCTGCCGACACTGCACACAATTACCGCAATAGGAAGCACATGCATTCCATCAATGTGCAGGCAATAGTGGACCACCGGGGACTCTTCACCAATGTTGTCTCCAACTACCCAGGCAATGTGCATGATTCCTGCATCTTCCTACAGTCCATTATCAACCAGCGCTTCGAGGATGGCACCTACAACACTGCCTTGCTCTTTGGTAAATATCAAATGAACACACTGCACACCTCAACTCCACAATCATGCAACTCACAACTCTTGGAATACACATGTTACAAACTCACATACAACATGCCAAACAACATGCCACCTACCAGTCATGACAGCACAACTTACTGTAGTAACCACAGACATGTCCATGTTGACATACACTGCTGATGTTTGGAGTGTAGTGGACAGTGGACACAACCATGTCACCTCACCCAGTGGGGAAGATCGCGGAAATGTAGCTTGAAACGTCCCCCCCCCCACCCCCCGGTAAGCATGAGCATAGTGGGCTGGCCCGGCGTACGCCATGCCAGCGTAGGGGTGTGAATAAAAAGCCCCCCCCGGTAAGCATGAGCGTAGTGGGCTGGCCCGGCGTACGCCATGCCAGCGTAGGGGTGTGAATGAAAAGTATGGAGCTCTGGGCGTGGTGCTCTGGGCATGGTTCTCTAGGGCAGCGTCTCTCACCCCGCCATGAGGCCGACGCCATGAGCAGTGTTGCCTGTGATCCTGTGCACCTGCTGCACCCCGGGCCGCTGCTCCCTAGACCCTTCTAGGCCGCCACTGCGTACCCAGGCCTCACCGCTCACCTGCCGACACAGCGTGTGTCAAAGGGGGCCCACCACATGCCGGTGCAAGCTCCAAGCCCAAGGCACGTGACCTTGGAAGCCTCCACAGAACATCTCTGGCCTCCGCGACACAGGCCCCCAGCACTCCTTACTCGTTGACGTACCCCACAGCTTCCTCCGGCCTACACTGCGGTCTAAAGGTCACACATTTGGAACTGAGTCTTGATATCCTGTTGGGCGAGTTCATATGTTAATGGGACGTTTTATATCACTGTACTCCCTTCGATGTTGTGCCACCAACTCTGTGCATAGCATTCCAACCACATGTGTCTGTGAGCCCTTGCTGACTACTGCTTGCGGCCTACACTGTGGTCAAGTAGGTCACACATTTAGAACTGAGTCTTGATTTCTCAATGGCAGAGTTCATATCATTCTACGCAAGGAGAGGAGTAAGAGGAAGACGCGGTTCAATCCAGAGGAAAAAAGGATCATAGTTACGGAGGTGATCGAACACTACCAACAACTGCTCTGGTGCCACTAACTCTGTGCATCACAAGCCAACGACACGTGGCTTTGGGCCCCTGCTGACTGCTGCCTCCGGCCTACACTGCGGTCGAGTAGGTCACACGTTTGGAACTGAGTCTTGATTTTTTATGGCAGAGTTTATATCATTGTACAGGCCTCATCGCAGACTGTATACCATTTCAGCTCCGGTGCCACTAAGTCTGTGGCCCAACATTAATGCACACTCACTGGTTGGACTTTGGTGGCATCTGAGTATATGGCCTGGGGGTTGTCTTCATCATCATGTAGCTGTTACTGACTTGGTGTTAAGAATGCGTCTGTAGCATTCATCTCCTCCATATTGCCTGTTACTGCTTGGTTCTGCCCTCTGGATCATGCCCTGGAAGAACAGCTTCCATTGCCCCCCGAAAGACTCCGCGACATTCACCTTAGACCTTGACAAATCCCCATCCTGTGGCGGTGTGCCTGTGCCGGCCGCAGTGCATCTGGGGCCAATAACTCTGTGCCGCTCCAGTCATGGACCCTTGCTGTTTGAACTTTGAACTTTTGATTGTCTGATCGCTGTTGTTGTTGTTGCCAGCACCAACCACTCCCTGAGGGCTGGCTTACATTCACCCCACACCCATCCAGCACAGATGTCACTGGACATGTGACCCTGGTAATAAAAGTGTCGGGGAGCACCTGCCCGTAGCCAGTTCCACAAACTATCTAAGTGTGCACGTGTGGTCATTATGTATGAATGAGGGCCCTGGGCCCTAACACATTACATTGTGCTGTGTACAGTGGATGACATCGCTGTGGCCACTCTGACTAGACAGTTGTTGTTGTCTCCGAGTCATGACTCCAGCAACGCCAGCCATGGATTGTTGGAGAGCATAGTGTGGACTTTGGGTGTCCGTTAGGGTGTGTACGTGGTCCCTGATGGAACTTAGACACCAACGTATGGCATCTAGTTTGGCTGTCATGAGGTCAAACCCCAGCCGCAGCAGTTCAGCCAGCTCCTTCTGGAGGTCTCACACATGGCATTGGAAAGCCATGTGTTCTTCGGTGAGATGCTGGGTGCCAGACGTGGTGGTGAGTGCTTCCTGCTGTGTGGTCTGTGCAGGGGATGGGCTCACCTCGATGGTGCTGAGATGCCCTGCTACTGGAGGTGGGGTGCGGAGGTTGTCCATGAACTATTGGTGTTCGTCGTAGTTGTTGTCCTGGGGGTCATCTCCATCATCACTGACGTGATGTCTGGTCTGCTCTAGAGGAGGTGTTGATTGTCCCTCTGCAATGTACAGTGGAGATGCGGTTTCACAGTGTATTCCATGTATGTTTATGCATTGGCGAACTGTACATACAGACTGCATGACATTGTACATTGTGACTGTTTGTGAGGAGATGCCTATTTGATGCAGGACTGTGGACATTTGTACTACATCACGGATGTGTGGTTGTACTCGTACATTGTCATCTCAGTTTTTTTCTCTGCTTTTTTGGTGCATTTTCCCATATGACGCATGGGAATTGCAGGTCTGTCACTGCTTTTAGGTGATTTTTGTATCACGGTTCGGGACAACGCAACTTTTTTTGCGTTCATGTTTCGCATTTTTTCAGCGTCGCGTTAGTTTTAACACAGTCATTTCACGCGTTCTTGTGGGACTATCGCATGGTGCTGCCGGGTTGAGAATCCTGCCGGCATCCTCACAGGAAATACGCACTTCCAGTACATGTCGTGAGGCATGGCAGGCTTGAGCCGCACTGCCCGTGACTGTGCTTTGCCATTGACTTTGCCATTTACTTGTGACTAAGCTTCAGACTCAACTTGAAGGTATTTTCTAGTGACATACAGCAGATGGTGTGTTTTTCAGTTAACCTTCCCCTAAAGTATTTGTGCTCATATGACAGGGCAAGCTGCGCTCCCTGCTTCACAGGTGTAGAATCCAAGAAACAAGCATTGGGAAAGCCAATGGCGTTCGCCTATGCGAGATCTATTGGCTTTGTCAATGTTTTTTAGTCATGTTGCACAGCAGCACAAGTGCTGTAAATGGCTCCTGTGCAACATGACTAAAAGTAAAAATATATTTTTTTAAATGCAGTATGACACAGTCAATGCTGGCAAACCTCAAAGGATTATTTTGTTTTTACGTACAGCCACATTGCACAACAGGCACACTGCTGTACAACACATTTTACAAAACATCGTCAAAGCCAAATAATAGAGCTAATTGGCTTTGTCAATTTCTTTTGGTATGTTGTCCAGTAGTGTAGCTGCTGTGAAGCATGGCTCAAAGAAAAAAAAAACTAGCACATAACCAGTGCTGACAGACTCATAGCGCCTTTTTTCATTTTGTACTTTCAGCTGTACTTCTGTACAATTTGGCTAAAACATTGACAAAGCCAATAGATCTCACATAGGCGAGACCTATTGACTTTTGCGAATGCTTGTTTTCCTTCTACTTTTTGTGATCGCCTGGTGTATCTTGGCAGTGAATGCCAGTGAAAAAAGAACAATGATCCCTCCTCACCGTGGGAGAACAAGGTTGGGGGGTTATTAGTTAGTTTTTTTTTTCACAAACAAACTCCTGCTTTGGGAGTTTGTTCTTGGAAAATAGAAAAGCTTTGGAAAGCCATTATGTTAGAGGGTGCCATCCGTTAAACTTTTCCTACACCGATGAGATCCGCCATGGCGGTGATTCCTGTTGATGCCAGACTGGCGGACATCTCTAAATTCTGTCTATTGGCACATTAGGTGAAAAACAATGGTTTGGCATGCTTCCCTGAGGAATTGCCAGTGGTTAGACTATTTGCAAGCATTTGCCCCTTCACCTGTTGAGTGTTTGATTGCCCGTAGTATGCCTGAGAACCTGAGACTTACGTAATTTTCAAAGCCTACTACTTCCAATGTTCATGAATTTTCAAAGTAGTAAATTAGCATCCATTCAAGGAGTACTTCTATGGGTGTAGATTTGCTACTTTTTAGGTAAACCACTAAGTGGTAAGAAGTAGCGCAACACAGAGCAGGAAGCAAAGTTCCTGCGTTGCATTGCATCACCTGACAAGAGCAGAACTGCACCATATCGTTAAAAAAATTGTGTAGTACTGCTCTACCCATGTGCTGGCCCTTTTCGGCTGCCTAGTGCCAAAGAGACACCCTAGTACAAAGATGTCTACATTATGCTCTGGATCGTTTTTGTTCACAAAGCAGTATCTCCCTGCACGAAATCTAGGTTGACAATCTGTTTCCACGGTTCCCCAGGGGACTAGAATGTTGTGTTCTGGGGTGCTAACTTACTTGTCACTCTGGGAAGGTTAGGATGGTAGATAAGGCACTATGAGCTAGTCTGGATTGGGGCTCATAGGTACTGATGTGGTACGGTGAATCAGTCCTACATACTGACTTTTGGTAGTCCCAGGCATAGTTCCAATCACACAGAATCCCTACAACCAGGGACAACCAACACTTGATCTGGTACTTATTGAACAGGTCTTCCAAGTAGTGCTTGTGTGTGTCCATCAACTGGGTTTTTTCCATAATACCCATCACACCTACTACTGGAGACCGCCATGGATGATTTTGTGGATTAATCTTCCACAGTAATTAGGGAGCACTAATTCTGTGTTTTTCCAAGGTTGAAAGTTTAAAAGGAGATCCCATTTTTGTGTTGTACTTTATTTTTTAATTCTGGTGTATTAATGGCTGTACCCACGGTTGTCATTCCTGTTAATTGTAGACCTGCGGTCCATGCACATGTAATGCATCATGGACTTACTAATGCAGGTGGTGCTTTTATCTTTGTGATAGAAGCAAATTATGTTTATCGTTTTAAGGTATTTTTCTCTTGGGTCGATTTTCGAGCTGTGGATGCTAATTCAAACACATTTTATGCACATTCTACTCCTGCACCAGGAGCACAATACAGAGCATATGCACGCATGGAAATACCACTGTATTACTGGGAACACAATTCTTGGTTCCTTGATGCCCTCCCACATGTGAATACACCCACACGCATGGGTCCACTCAGCAATGATGGGGTGACCTGGCCAGCACTAGCTGGATACACACCATACCCCCCTATGGGAGTTCTGAATCTTTCAAACAAGAACATTATATAGATGCTCGACACAATATGTTTCTTGTACTTTCTTGGCTATGCACTCGCCACAAGCCCAGTTGTCTGAAGTGCCTACTATAAGTCCTGTAATTGTTCATTCAGTTATGGGTAAGGTACCCACTAATCGTGAGAACATTCCCTGTTGGATTGCCCAAAATGTGGATTAATTTGAAGCTACATTTCCCCTTACTGGACCACAAGACAAGCACAGCATATTAATTATGTGCTTACCACATGGAATGGTTCCCTGAATAGGTGACTGTCACACTTAGGGAGCAGTCTTTGCTGCCGTATATACCATCAGTCTTGTCACTCCATCCATGTCAGTCTTGCAGGATGTGTTAAAAAAATACAGAACAAGCACAGGGCTGCTGCTGCCTTGGAGTTCAGGATGAAAATAATGGGACATGTTCCCATGTTTTCCTCAATGATTCTAACATTAAAGGCAAAGTGGCATCTCTGGTTATACACCAGAGGCTGTTAGTTGTCGCACATGCCGACCATGAATGTGAGCTATCTATAACTATTGCTGTTGCGTACACATCCTTATGAAGCAATCATTTGGGAATCAGACCTACTAAACCACATCTTGAGAAACTGATTACGAACAAGGAAGCCAAGCAAAACTGTGAGTTTGCTAAAAAACCATGGGGTAAATCAAAACAAACACAGAAAGGTACATCTGTCAAATGATCTTCACCCCAGAGACCCCTTAGAGGCACATTGATTTTCGCGATCACATTAAAGTGTAGGCTCCAGCCAGATATCAGAGTTCTGATACATGTTCTCCTCGTTCCTTGCAGGACTCATCTGACAAGCAGTATGAGAGATGAAGGCGGCATGAACCCAGACAAGAAGAGTATGTAACGCTGAAAAGAGACTCCCAATGCTCATCTGAAGTAAAGATAAAGAAGGAGGAGAAATCTCCTCCATTTAAACCCCTATTTCAGAAAAGAAGGTTGCAGCTATCACCACAAAATATGCCACAGAAGCTGAGAACCCTCTTCCTGAACATGAGTTGGGCAGCCAGTGACTCTCTTCAACAGCGTAGCAAAAGTCATTATATTGCACCAAACTCTCCCGGAGTTTCTGGTAGAGAAAGCAACTGATACTTTTATTTACATTTGAGACCCCAGGCTGACACATAACCCCTCCTGATAGATGATTATATGATCTTGACATTGAAATTTAGGGTGACATACAGTGCACCATTAAAGGAATATTTTGAGAAAATGTAACTCTGTCTTATGACATCCTCCCAGGAGAGGTCAATTGGCCCCACAGTTCGTACAAAAATCCCCACAGGGTGAGGATGTCATACGTCTGACCTTCTCTGCTCTTGTCCCTGTACAAACTTATGCAGCAGAATAGTCTCTTGCACTCTCCCGTGTTACATCACAATCATGTTGGCTGGAATAAGGACTTTCCTTATCTTATAATGCCCATAAGATCCAGCCCTCAAGTGACTCCACAAAATCCCATTAGATACTTAGGCACTTGGAGTTCAAGTGAATAATTAAACCTTGTGCCTCTCAGATGAATAATGAAAATTTGCCTAGACTTCGTGCTGGTAAGTTTCAATTCTATTAAGGACTCGGAGGCGAGGATTATGCCTTCTTCCTTCGCTTTTATTCTTTACAGCAGCAACACCAAACAAAAACAAAACTACATTTCCCATGAACACTTGGAAAAACAAAAGTCTTATTGGGAGTCCTTCCTCTGTGTTCGCACTCTGATTAGCTCCCATAATGCACCCCTGCTGTTTCCTCTTCCTCTTTCTTCGCGTGAAGCACATGTTGTTCAGTTTTCACGCATCCTGTTTGGGACTGTCGTTTCCTGCAAAAGAGGCAATATAAGAGGCAGAACCTCAATCAACAGAACATGTCGCATGGAGAGATAACAGTGCAATACATCATCACTCATAACTAAGCTGAAAAAGCACATGAATGGTTTACCAACAGTCCTACGGGGAGGGTCCACTTCTTCGAAGTCATTGGGAGGGACAATCCTCGCCTCTGAGTCTTTAATAGAATTGAAATTTACCAGCATGAAGGCTAGGCAAATTTTCATTCTATGGCTGGACCGACGGCTTCGGATTATGCCAGTTCAAAGCTTGTCGTCAACTAGCTTAGCCACTTCTCAACACCGGCTTAAAATAAAACCTTTTAAAGGTGTAATCTGAGGACCAATCAGCCGCCCGCATCAGATCCTCTAATCGTGCCCCTTTAGAGGCCATCGCCCCTCTAGCTGAATGAGCACCAAATTGCTTAGTATCAATCCTCGCCTCCTGCATTACCCAACGCACCCACCTGGCAATTGTTGGGGATGAAACTGCTTTGGACGGTTTACCTAATGCAATGAGAAGCTGTCTTTTGCCTGGAGGGCGGAAATCGTCAGTAATTTCATCATAAGTACGGAGGCACTGCAATACACACAGTTTAGGAGAATCTGGAAAAGCCGGATATGAAATAACACTTGTGTTGGACTTAGTTCTTCTACTTACTATGAAGGACACTCCGTCCGGTGAAAACACTCTGGCAGAAATGTCTAGGGCTCGTACATCCGAAACACGCCTGCAGGACACCAGGCACAACAGCATTGCCAATTTGGCTGTTACTTCCTTACTAGAAAGAAACCTATTCGGTTGGCAAGATAGAAAGAGGTTGAAAACTCTGTTCACGTCCAAGAGGACCGAGTAACGTGGCTCCGGGAGCAGCAAGAGGCGAATCCCTCTCAGGAGCCGGCACACCAAGGGATGTTCACCCACCGGGGAACCCTGCACCACCATATGACCAGCCGAGACCGCCGAACGGAAGGTGTTGATTGACCGATAGGCCAGACCCTCCTCAGCCAAACTCACCAAGAAATTAAGGATGTGGACTACATCTGCCCCCACGGGATCAGAACCACGTCGCACACACCAACAACGCTATCTATGCCAGGCTGACCTGTATCTCTTTGTCGTGCTATCAGCCCATGCTTTGGAGAGCATGTCCTCAGCCTTTCCCGAAAGGCCTGGGAGCGACCAGCGACGCCGGAGATCCACCCGGCCATCAGCCTCAGAGATCCCTCCTGGACGAACCAGTGGGGAACTAGATCGGGATTGAGCAGAATATGAGGAGAGCGGGGGAGTTGGATTGAAAAATCCCAAGAAAGGTCCAGTAGAACCAAAAACCAAACTTGAGACCTCCACCATGGCGTGATCAACACTACCTCCGCCAACTGGCACCACAGCAGTGCCGACACTCTTGTTAGCATGGAAAGCGGGGGAAACACATACCCCTGTTCCCCTGACCAATCCTGGAGAAAAGCATCGGTTGCATCCACCAGTGGGTCCGGGCACAAACTGAAAAACCTCAGAAGTTGATGGTCCAGGCGTGATGCAAACAGATCCACCAAGAAGGGACCCCACTTCTCCGACAGTAAGGAGAAAACTTGAGGGTCCAGCTTCAACACACGCTGGCATCCAGAAGGTGACAGGAGTGCCAATCATCCGCCTCGTTCTGTTGTCCCGGCAAATACTCTGCTGTGACCGATACCTGGTGGTCCATGCAAAAGTGCCAAAAATCCCTGACTAGGTCCGCCAGCATCTTGGACCAGGTGGTTGATATACCGGACCGCCGAGACATTGTCCATCCTGAGGAGGACACACGACTGCACCCTGTCCTTCATCCAGCATTGAACAGCAAAAGACCCCGCTAGTAACTCCAAGCAGTTGATGTGTAAAGACTGCTCATGAGTGGACCACCTGTGGAAAATTCTCCGCACCTGGCCCCCCAGCCGGAGCGACTGGTGTCCGACTCGATAACTATGTTCAGGGCTGAACGGAAAATCGCATGGCCATTCCAGGCCTCCATGTGCGTGCGCCACCATTGCATTTCGTCCCTCACTTCCTCCGACAACAGAATCAGCTGAGAGTACGTTAGGCCCTGCCTGAGGTGATATGCCTTCCGGTGCTGCATGGCTCGGAAATGTAGGGGTCCCGGGAATATGGCCTGAATTGAAGATGAAAGGAGACTGACCAACTGCGCCAACTGACAGAGAGATATCTGAAGCTTCACCAGAGTTTGACATAGCTCATGCCTGATCTTTGCCATTTTCTTGGCGGGGAGACTCAGGGTGAAAGACACTGAGTCTATGTAGAACCCCAAAAAGGTTGCACATTGGACGGGAACCAAGAGGGGCTTATTTTCGTTGATAATGAATCCCAACCCCTGTAGGAGGTTGACTGCAGTTTGCAACTGGGACTACAGCTGATTGGGATACTAATCCAAAAACAGCATATTGTCCAGGTAAACAATCATCCTCACACCCCACGCCCGCAGGAACTCCACTTCTGGCCGAAGGACCATCATGAAGCACCACGGAGCGGAGGAGAGTCCGAAAGGG
Organism: Lissotriton vulgaris; assembly: GCF_964263255.1. Lineage (NCBI taxonomy): Eukaryota > Metazoa > Chordata > Amphibia > Caudata > Salamandridae > Lissotriton > Lissotriton vulgaris. The sequence continues at coordinate 662,531,684 of NC_141693.1, forward strand.
AGTGTGGTGAACTCGTAAACCTGACCGTCCCACCTGAACTGAATGTGTATGCCCTCAATTTTGAAATGGACGGTATACCAGCCACTCTGTGAATTCTTTCAAGTTGATGACTGGCCGCCGGCCACCGTCGTCCTTGTCGACCAAAAAGAGATTGCTGAGAAAACCCCCTGGATGCTCGCGCGCGCAACAAATCACGCCTTTTTGGAGGAGCGCGAACACCTCTTCGCGCACCAATTCTGCATCTCGCTGCAAGAAAGTAATGGGGCGGGCACGATACGGCTGACATGGACGGCCATGAAACTCCAGCTGGAAACCCTGGACCGTCTGCAGCACCCAAGCATCGCTTGTTAGGGAAACCCAAGCCGGGAAGAACTGTGCCAAGCGCCCCCCTGCCCGCAAGCCTGCCGAGGGCAGTACACTCACCTCTTCCAGCACCCTGCTGCTGTCCTCTTTGGCCTCCTCGGCCACGGAACCTTTGTCCTCTCTGGTAGAAATTATTGAAGCAGGCGTTATCCTGGAATTGCCTGCGGTCGGAGCCTTGCCCCCAATCAGAGCTGTTACCATGGCTGAACGAGCGACCCCTGCCACGTCTGGTACAAAAGTAAGGGGTCCCCGCAAGGAAAGTGTATTGTAGACTACATACACAAGGAATATTTAGAATGAGTCAATGATACAAAAATTATAACGGTATTGTGATTTATTAGACAACACTGTGTAGTTGCCGATGGCAATGAACAATCACATAAAATTAGTGCCCCAAAGAAGAAGGGAAATGGGAGGAAGGGAAGGGTAGTGCTCAGGGGGGTGTCAGGTCAAAGAAGGTAAACACAGTTCCAAGAGGAGTAAATAAATTACAATATTGTGATCAACATTACGAAAATTATGATGGAAAAGCCTAGGTTCAAGGCATACATTGAAACTTCTTAAATAAATGACATTCAACGGTCACATACAATATTCGAAAATATCGGGGGCATGTGCCGGAGATCCAAGGAAAGAAACAACCGTCGACGTTTCGACCCCTATCTACAGGCTATTTCCTTGGATCTCCGGCACATGCCCCCGATATTTTAGAATATTGTATGTGACCGTTGAATGTCATTTATTTAAGAAGTTTCAATGTATGCCTTGAACCTAGGCTTTTGCATCATAATTTTCGTAATGTTGATCGCAATATTGTAATTTATTTACTCCTCTTGGAACTGTGTTTACCTTCTTTGACCTGACACCCCCTGAGCACTACCCTTCCCTTCCTCCCATTTCCCTTCTTCTTTGGGGCACTAATTTTATGTGATTGTTCATTGCCATCCGCAACTACACGGTGTTGTCTAATAAATCACAATACCGTTATAATTTTTGTATCATTGACTCATTCTAAATATTCCTTGTGTATGTAGTCTACAATACACTTTCCTTGCGGGGACCCCCTTACTTTTGTACCATATAGCGCCCAGGTCCCCGTGACTGCATGGGTTCAACCCCCCTCCTTGTAACGCCCTGCCACGTCTGGCCCTTTCAAAAACACGAGGGGCAAAGACCTTCTTGATATTGGACTGTGCCCTGTCCAGGGAAGTAAAGGTTGCCACAAACTTGTCTAACTCTTTGACGAAGGGGACCCCGAACAGGCCCCCTTGCGCCACGGCAACGGCCTCTTAAGAAGCGAGATCACCCAACTTGGGATCGATTTTAATAAGGAGTGACCTCCGTCTCTCTGTAGAGAGCGTGCAGTTGGCGTTCCCGAGGAACACAATTGCCCGCTGCGCCCAGTTAGAAAGAACCTCCAGGGAGATAAGGTCCCCCGACACCTTAGCCTCCTCTGCCATGTCCAATATTTTGGTCATAGGCCCTACCGCACCCAGCAGCTTATCTTGGCAGTTACGCCATGAGCAGTCGATACCCTTCCTAGGATCCCTAACAAATTTTGCCAAAAATGTCGCCATCTTCTGGTCAGTATCAGGAGTAAATGCCACCTTCCCTTCTAAGGTGGGGCATGGGCCTTCTGCCCTGAGGCGGCTGCGAGCATCTTTATCTACAGGTTTACGCAGGCGACTAGCAACATAATGGGCCACTTTTTCCCCGGACATACAGTGCGAAGACCGAGGGTGTATAATATCGTCCGGGTCCAACATATCAGATGGCCCCGCCGAGGCAGGGGTCTGGGTAGGGAGCCAGGACCTAGAGCAGCACGCTTCCTCATCCATGTCCGGGGAGTTGTCCCGTGGTTCAGGGGAAGCGGTCCGTGGGGTAGGTGGAAAATTTTCAACCTGGGGCAATGGGACAGTCTGGGAAACTTCTTGCGCCAAAAATGCACTTTTAACGTGCGCAAATGCGTCAGCATCTACCCCTTCAGTGCAGGGTTTCTTGCTAGAGGGGGGAGAGGGAGCAGGGGCCTGCATGGGAATAAGGGCTGCCAACTTCGCGTCCTTGTAAATAGAGTCATCCACCGCTTGATAGAAATCATCATCCCAGGGGACATAGTTAAGAGGGTTCTCCTCTGGGTACTGGCCCTGCTCACCTGCATCATGAGGTAAATCAGGCTCCACAGGTGCACTGGAGCTTCAGGCAGCAGAAGTTAAGGGAGCCCTCAAGGGCACTAATTTAGAGCTTGGAGGGTGCCCAGACGAATATGGGTGGCGCACAGGCACACAATGGGAAACATCCTTTACAACGCAACTTTTACCACGCAGTGCCTTTACCACGCAACTTTTACAACGCAAACCATTACAACGCATTGCACTGGGGGGCGCTCTAAGATAGGGAATACGTTTAATTTACTATCCAACACCTTCCCTAGTGTCCACGGGGACTGGAGTTGTAATATTAAATTAAACTATTCACTATCCAGCACCCCAAAGCGATATGCGTTGTAAAGGTTTTTGTTGTAAATACCGCATTGTAAAGGCATGCGTGGTAAAAGCATGTGTTGTAATGTCATACATCCGCACACAATGCAAGGGGTAAGCCCTGGGGACGCATAAGCCCTCCCAATCATAGGGCAACCACCTGGGAAAGTGTCCCACAGCACCACAAGAGAATGGTGCGAAATTACGACCCCGCAGGGTGTCTAGCTAAGCTGAATACAGACCCACCAGGGCGTTTCTCTCAAAGAAAAACTGGCAAATCTGACCCCTCAGGGTGTCACACCAGGTGGCAGCAGGCAGAACAGGCTCTCTGAGGTCAGCAAACTGAAAACGCTGTGAGAAATGCCTCACACTCACGCTGACCAGAGAGGGGGTACAAAAGGGGGTGGTGATGGACGGAGCATCTGAATCAATCAAACAATCACACCCAGTCAGAAGATCTGGGTTTAATCCATCACTGTTCTTTAGCCTACTCTGCCACCCCAGTTCAGACATGGCTATAAGCAAATCAGTCTGACCCTGTGCCTCATGGGAACAGTCCAGCCCGAACTGCCAAGCCATGTCTTCCTTGGACCGAAAACAAGCTTCCGAGGACCGGTTTCTGGCATTCCAGCCGTCTTCAGCCCGGCTTGCTTGAATCCAGTGGCAAAGTGAGCAAGGGACTCACGTCTGAGCATACCCTGCCACACTTATGGCGGGCAAAAGCGGTACAAAAGGGGGTGGTGATGGACGGAGCATCTGAATCAATCAAACACTCACACCCAGTCAAAAGATCTGGGTTTAATCCATCACCGTTCTTTAGCCCACTCTGCCACCCCAGTTCAGACATGGCTATATGCAAATCAGTCTGACCCTGTGCCTCATGGGAACAGTCCAGCCCGAACTGCCAAGCCATGTCTTCCCTGGACCAGAAACAAGCTTCCGAGGACCAGTTTCTGGCATTCCAGTCGTCTTCAGCCCGGCTTGCTTGAATCCAGTGGCAAAGTGAGCAAGGGACTCACGTCTGAGCATACCCTGCCACACTTATGGCGGTCAAAAGCCGTACAAAAGGGGGTGGTGATGGACGGAGCATCTGAATCAATCAAACACACACCCAGTCAAAAGATCTGGGTTTATTCCATCACCGTTCTTTAGCCCACTCTGCCACCCCAGTTCAGACATGGCTATATGAAAATCAGTCTGACCCTGTGCCTCATGGGAACAGTCCAGCCCGAACTGCCAAGCCATGTCTTCCCTGGACCGGAAACAAGCTTCCGAGGACCGGTTTCTGGCATTCCAGCCGTCTTCAGCCCGGCTTGCTTGAATCCAGTGGCAAAGTGAGCAAGGGACTCACGTCTGAGCATACCCTGCCACACTTATGGCGGCCAAAAGCGGTACAAAAGGGGGTGGTGATGGATGGAGCATCTGAATTAATCAAACACTCACACCCAGTCAAAAGATCTGGGTTTAATCCATCACCGTTCTTTAGCCCACTCTGCCACCCCAGTTCAGACATGGCTATATGCAAATCAGCCTGACCCTGTGCCTCATGGGAACAGTTTAGCCCGAACTGCAAAGCCATTTCTTCCCTGGACCGGAAACAAGCTTCCGAGGACCGGTTTCTGGCATTCCAGCCATCTTCAGCCCGGCTTGCTTGAATCCAGTGGCAAAGTGAGCAAGGGACTCACGTCTGAGCATACCCTGCCACACTTATGGCGGCCAAAAGCGGTACAAAAGAGGGTTGTGATGGACGGAGCATCTGAATCAATCAAACACTCACACCCAGTCAAAAGATCTGGGTTTAATCCATCACCGTTCTTTAGCCCACTCTGCCACCCGAGTTCAGACATGGCTATATGCAAATCAGTCTGACCCTGTGCCTCATGGGAACAGTCCAGCCCGAACTGCCAAGCCATGTCTTCCCTGGACCGAAAACAAGCTTCCGAGGACCGGTTTCTGGCATTCCAGCCGTCTTCAGCCCGGCTTGCTTGAATCCAGTGGCAAAGTGAGCAAGGGATTCACTTCTGAGCATACCCTGCCACACTTATGGCGGCCAAAAGCGGTACAAAAGTGGGTGGTGATGGACGGAGCATTTGAATCAATCAAACACTCACACCCAGTCAAAAGATCTGGGTTTAATCCATCACTGTTCTTTAGCCCACTCTGCCACCCCAGTTCTAGGAGCGACTGCCCCCTAGCTGTTGGAGGACCACAACGCACTGCTAACTAGGCTAAAAATCGCGTTAGGCACGCAGAAGCGTCCCGCTATTTAGAGGGGATCTGAAAATAAAGGCACACAATAGCGCTTTACCCACAAGGAGAAATACAATGACAAAATCCCCCAAAACCCAGGAGAGAAGTCAAAACAACGTATCTTGCTGCTGAGCAGAGAAGAACAAGTAGGAAGACGAAACAGCAGGGGTGCATTATGGGAGCTGGTCAGAGTGCTGACACAGACGAAGGACTCCCGATAAGACTTTTGTTTTCCCAAGTATTCATGGGAAATGTAGTTTTGTTATTGTTTGGTGTTGCTGCTGTAAAGAATAAAAGCGAAGGAAGAAGGCATAATCCGAAGCCTCCGGTCCTGCCATAGAATCTACTTTTCCTGTTTTAAAGCCGGATCATTCATATTGAATAGTCTTAGACTATAGATATTTAAACAGGCATACATGCGCATTTGCAATTATACGGCACTAATTAACAATATAGTCCATAAAAAATACAAAACAACTTTGGATATTTACAATGTTTTTTCAGCTACAATCTAGTTCCTGAGAGCAGAGATTGGACAGCCTTTTCAGCACTTGGCTTTACGCATTGATTTGCCTGCTTAGCCATGGGCTATAAAAACAGTCCGGGATTATTTGCTGCCCACATAGTGTCAATTCTACATGATTTTGACCCAGACACTTTGTTTTATCAAGATGATATCTACCTGATGGAAGGTGAGTTCAGCCCACACTTAGCCAGTGTATTGCATAATTTTAGGATTCACTGCAAATGGCAATAAGTTCAGCTTTCAGAAATCACATATCGCATCTCTAAGTGTCCTTTTCTTAGGATATGAATCTACACATGAGGGTAAGAGTCTTGCTCCTCACTTTTAGGAGAAGTGTGCAAAATAGCAACCTTCAAATACTTTAAAGAAACTATCAGCCAGATACATCAACAGATGGAATTGCGATTCCTAAATAGCGATTTTTAAGGAATCGCTATTTAGGAATCGCAAAAGCCTATGCATGTAGGAATCGCTTAAAAAATAGCGATTCCTACACATTCCTTAATTGCAACTCGCAAATTGCGAATCACAATTACAGAATGTCTTCCCATTCATTCCTATGGGCCTAGAGGCCCATAGGAATGAATGGGAAGACATTCTCAATTTTCGATTCTCAATTAGAGAATCGCAAATTGAGAATGCAATTTCAAGGGTGCCAGGGTGTCAAAAGGACACCCTGTTGCACCCCTGAAATTGATCTGTGCACATATGTTGCGCACACACATGCCCTAAGGGCTAGTGTGTGTGCAACATGAAACTTTGAAAAATGCACACATTTTTTTACTTTGATGCATTGCATTTGAGGAATCTCATTTTGGGATTCCTTAAATGCAATCGCTATTTAAGGAATCTAAATTTAGAGATTCCTTAAATTGCGATTTTTTGCGTTTGGGATGATGCATCCCAAATGCAAAAATACCGGTCGCAAACGGGCAGATTCTGAGAATCTGCCCGTTTGCGACCGGTTTTTAGCTTGATGCATGTGGCTGTACAATCCTTATTAGGATTCCTTAATTTTAGCAGAACATTTGTTCCTGATTATGCCCAGAGCATTAATTCACTAAATGAATGAATTAATTAGGATTTTTCCAATAACACGTTGAACATCAGAACACACAGATACACTCAAATCTTTACAATCTGACTTGCTTGCCACACATCACTTACCTACATGTGTAAATACCACAAACTTAGTCATCTGTGTGTTACTAGGTGCAATTGGATTCATCAATATCACTTTTAACAAAGGTGAGACAGTGCCAATGGCATATAAATTGCTTTTATATTCCAATGTAGAAATGCATCTTGCCTCCACTGAAAAAATACTGACTGCGGTGCAGATGGTTATTCTTGAGGAGTGGTCACTTGCCCAAGGGAAATGCTATAGCCCTGCATCCTATATGGATACAATGGGTAACATTCTTTACAACTTTTGATGTAGACTTTGTCTGTGACCCATCTGTACAGACAGAAGAATTCTTGCAGTATGAGCAGCTTTGTCCCGTGGCCACTTCTGTCTTACCTCTTTAACAGTCTAAACAGATTGTTTACACTGATGGTTCAGCCAAGTCTGCTATAGGCTCCAAAATGCAGTACTCAGCAGTGTGTGCCACTAATGCTGGTGTGCTCTTGGGTGGAAAATTCCAACCAAACAAATCTCACACTCAGTTTTTACGGGACTGCACTGCACAGTTGGCTAAACTGAAAGCTTTGCTTCTGGCACTCGAGCATATGGATCCTGAATTCCCCAAACGTATTGTGTGTGATTCATATTACTATGTAAAGTCATTGAATGACAATTTAAATTATTGGCAAAGATTGGATTTAAAGATTCTAAAGGCAACACAATCAAGCAAAAATCTTTTTGGTTAAAATGGCAAACCTCAAAGATAGGTTGCTACAGGCTTACATTATATATACATTTAGTCATCAGGGTGCGGGAACACATGTTGAAGGGAATTCTTTGGCTGATTAAGCAGTCAAATTTGTAGCTGTGACTGCTACTGTTGCTGCAATTACTCATTCTAAAACGAGAATAGACTCAGATATTTTAGCTGTGTTAATGCTAATAAAGATGGCACTCCCTTACCTAAGGGATTTCCATCTAGATATACCTACCATTTGATTGAACACATCTTTTTTTGTAACTATTCCAGTAGTTGGTGATTGATTGATTCCCAACCAAGACCACAGATTAGCTTTAATGATAGCGTCACACAAAGGTGTTGCCTTCGGACATGCAGATGTGGCGGTCAAAATATTGCTGCTACAGTAACGTTATTGGTGGCATGGCTTATATCAGCAGCCCAAAAAATATGTCCTTTGCTGTGACATTTATCAACAAATTACAGCTTCCACTGTGGTTTATCCACCACAGACACACCTGTTCATTTCTAAGAAACCTTTTATCTGCATTTATTTGGAACACTGTGGTCCTCTTACTTCAGATACAGCATTTAAATGTATCCTAGTTTCAGTTGATTCTTGCTCCAGGTTCGTCTGGCTTTGGCCACAACATTCTGCTCATGATCGCACTGCTATAAAACACATGAAATCTTTATCAGGACACATGCATGCTGTACATTGCACTCAGACCAGGACCCGGCTTTTGCTTCTAAGGCTTACCGGGATACTCTGGCATCCCTGGGTGTACAGGTGCATTACTTTTTTTCTTCAGATAGGCCCCAGGGCAATTTTGTTGTGGAAAGGATGAACCGTGACTTTAAACAATCCTTAACAGCTAAAGTTTTAGGCACTGGATGAATTTGGTTCCACCATCTATATTGCATTCAGCAGGCTCTTAGCAACCTCCCTAAAGGATCTCTGAAAGGGCAAGCCCCATCCAAAGTATTTTTTGGCATCAAAATGTTCATTCCAGACCTTGGTGGTTCAGACATTGTAGCGGCAGCCACTCCCTTTTGATGTAGATGTGCTGTCTTACAGGACCTGCAAAAGTTCTGTGACACCCAATCAAACGAGCGGTTGGAGACATCTGACTGCGAGAATAAAGGAGAAAACAGAACGTTCCAGCTGGATTCCACAACTTGGGGTTCTCATGCAAGGGAAGGTGTTGATAAAGAAGGAGTTTGACCCATCATACTAAGCACCCGTGCCAGTCCTTGGCATTCAGGGAACAAGAACTATAATCTTGTCATCGCTTCCTGGTTCTAAAGCAATTGTTTTGTCTCCATTGATAACATTGAGTTACATCATGTGGCCAATTCTCAACAGTAGGCTATGAGGAGTCCTTGGCAGTTCCCTAACATTTGTATACCACAACTGCAAACGTAGGAGGCTATTGGATTTGAAAAAAGAAACGAGGGACTTCAGAGTACAACAAAAGTGATGTGTCGACTTATAAGCTGCTGGTTGACTTCTGTCACTTTCCCTCTGTCACAGCACTTATTCTTGTGCCTCAATCTCCTCTTAAGGAACAGATGCATGTATAACCTACAGATCTTAATATCAGAATGGCCAGCTCTGTCTTATATCCTTCTGACGTTGAGAAAATGAGTACTGATATGGAGCACGGTATCAACTTATTGCTTTCGATTTGCTATCTTGAAATTATCGGCCCTAACATTTCTCATGTTTTAGCTTAGATTATTAACAAATCTTTGCAAGAAAGATTTGCCCCCGACTTCTGTAAAAAAGGAGTGCGCACTCACCATCTGAATAAAAAGCTGATTTTAACTCAACTGGACTATTTATGGGCTCATCACTGATCTCCCACTACTGGTCAATATTATTAGCAGTGCTAATATGTGAAAAAATGACAATTATGTAGTAATACTATCACAAAATATGCCACATTAGGTCCTATAATTTGCTTTCTCATGCCACATAAATCAGTCAACCCTGCCACATAATTTTGTCCACCCCTGCCACATAATTCCAGTGGGACTGATTTAGATACTTGGCTCATTGCCACTCTTCAGGCCAAGAGTTTTTCCCCAACTGTTGATGATCCATGACACACCAGACCTCTCATACTCTAGCTCTCTTTCACTATTGAATATGCCGAGCTACAGGAAGGAATGCAGCTGAGGTAGAACCTTTCTAGGTCGAGCCTGGGCACCACATGCGCTGCTCTTCGAGGCATGCTTTACCCGGGCGTGAACTTGAAGCTCTGCCCACTCTCCGCCATCTTTTCATTAGGCTGGCTGCTGTTGCTGTCCTTTCTAAGTGGCTGCTTCTGATTCCTTAATAGGCTTGTTAGTCCCTCCTTGCTAACGCCTTGTCTGCATTTGTAATCTCCCACTAGGACTGGACTTTTTAGGTTTCGCCTAAGTGAAAGCTGCGCACTGCGCAGCTTTTCGCGCAGGCGAAAACCTAATGAGAATAACTATGTGGCTTGGGAATCCGCCCTCTGTTCCATTGGCTAGCTCCATAAATGGAGGCTAGCCATTGGAACAGAGATCTGTCTGTCAAGGCCGGACCAGATTCGTGGGCGTTCCCGTGATTTCTTCCCTCTCCACCCTTTTCTGATCGTGATCGCGGCGGTGGGCGGTTCCTATTTTTTGGGGGGGGGAAGGTTTGTTTTGGTCATTGCAGGCCGACCGCCGCCGGAAGAAGTCCAGGTGAGTGCTTTTTTTTGCTGTTTGCCATTTCTGCCCCCCTCCCGCTGTCCGTGCCTTTCCCACCCCCCTCCCGCTGTCCGTGCCTTTCCCCCCCCCTCCCGCTGTCCGTCAGACATCACATTCACAGCAAGTTATCTCACCTATGTGCAGGGGACTTAAAACTGCCCTTTGCAAGGTGTTGGCCAATGGCTTGTTCTTGCATGAAACCGCTGGGCGATGGGGCACCACAGCTGCACAACACCAGCTGATCCGGGCACTTGATGCATGAGGCGCTGAGGTGCAGCGCTACCTTCATGCACTGCATCATCTGCTGCTTTGGTGATTTCTGTAGGGCCATAATAATAATTGCCGAGACTTATGCAAAAAAAACCCTAGTTATGTGTGAGGTATTGTATGGCACTGACTGCTGATGGCTTTCCGATATAAGGTTATAGCCGTACTTGCATACCAGCTGTTGCTGTCGTGCGTACTGTACAGTACGGATTGATGGTGGGTGGTTACCTGCAGTACTGGCTGCTGGTGCGAGATTCTGGCTGCTGCTGTGGTGGTTACTGAGCAGTGTTGGTTTCTGCTGGGCGAATAGTGGCTGCGGGAACCTGGAAATGTGTAAGTGGGTCAGACTGTGTTCCACGAAGTGAGAGTTACAAACAGTGAGTGAGGCTGTGCTGCAAGACGCAATAGTCACTCCAGAGGCGGGACATTACGAAGACAATTTGGAGGCGTATGGTTTGTGCTATTTTGCTAAGTGTGAGACTAGTGTGGTTAATGCTGTTGTAGGTGAGTCTCCATCAAGAGAGACTGCCCCAAATCAGTAAGGTGGCACCTAATGGAGAACTGTCTCAAAACTAGACTCTTGTAGTGAGACTCCCCCAATGCGTGAGCCTCACGTTAAAGGATGAGACCTGCACCCAACAGCAGTAATTCATAGCCTCTGCTGTCTCCCTATTCTTTTATTCTGTTTGCTTCCCTCTGGCGTGTGGGGTTTCCCTCTCTATCCACTTGCTGATCAGCCCTGCTCCTCGCATGCCTGCTGCATCGTCCTGTTGATCTGCCTATCCTGTGTGCGGCTCACCTGTGGGTGAGCAAATGAACCCTCTGCCTGTGGCAGACTCCGCTTCCTGAGGCTAAGGTAGGACCCCGCAGCACCGGAAAAGGAACCCCGCATTGAAGAACCCAGCAAAAGAAATGTTACATATAGGTGGAAAAGTGCTTCAAAAAAACTCTAGTTGGTTGTTTGTGGAAACTAATTGGGGAGAACCACCTCAACCCTGAGGGAGATTAGAAAGTAGCAACGCAGCAGAGTGGAATCGCCTGAGAATGCAGATGAGTCGCTACAGTGACAGACAAATGCCAGATCTCACCCAGAGCGGGAGAAGAGCAGGGCTTTAAGTGGGATGAAAAAACTGGGGGGTCTCTCAAAGGGGCGTGGCCAGTGTAATTAGGGGCGTGGCTTAACACATAAGCTTAAACGTCTGTGGTTAGCATAGTGTGCTGCCCGACTTGTATTTTGCTGTTTCTGTCACTACATCTAGATATAAGATACAAGTAACAAAATACCTACAATAAGTCAGGACTATTGTCTTTGTCAATGGTTGTTAGTTGCATAAGACAAATAAGCAGCAACTAGGCTTGCATAGAAAGTGAAAAAGCTTCCACTTAGAGCCCTGGTGACACCACAACAATGTTGCTATTCCTGACCTTCAAAAAGATAAGTGGCAATTTGCAATATGCGCTGTTCAATAGGGCTCCCTCACTCGTACCAGCGCTCTGAGTCGTGCGTTTAAAAAAGAAGACACAAGAGATGTAAAAAGCAAAGATTTCCCTTCCCTTTAGGTCGTGCCATAACTTCTCCACTAGTGAGAAGTGAGCAGTGTGAGCAGCGCACATCGTGCCTGCTGTCACTGAAGTCTGAAAAACAACAGACCGCCTGTGCAAGGGCAGAAAAACAGAGCCCGATAGAGACTCGTTTCGAGGCCCCTTTTAAAAAACTGCTGGTGCTCAGACCCCTTGAGACCTGGCCCACTTAAAGCCCTGGAGAAGGGTAGAACCATCAAAAGCACTTAGACCCGCTGAGCTAAACACACTCTTGCAGAATGCACAGTGCACTCGTGATGGCCGCACCCATGTAACATGATCAAAACACTGGCGAATTGCCAGCCTGCCACGTAAGGTAGAAGTTTGGGGGGGGGGAAGGCAGAAAATGATGGAAGCTCCAACCAAACTGGGCAGATCAGAGGAGAACTAAGAACCGGAAAACAGATGGCTAAAGCACACATTCAAAGGAGGGTTTTGAACAAGTGCCAAAGTAGGGGACTGGTTTAGCCTCAAAAGCCCTGCTGATGGCACCTCTTTTGCCACCCCAAGGAATCAGCGCATGCGTGCTTGGCTTTGAAAGAATTGGTGCCACAGTTTTAATAGCAGGGTTATCTTACTTGGTGTCCTTAGACATACACAATACACCTTCAGGGCCCTCTGATCTGTTTTGAAGACTTAGCGTCCAAATCGAAGTTCACTGGAGCTATTGCCACTTCCTTCTGCCCCCGGCAGTGCATTTCAGCATTTGCTGCACGTTCTTTACATCTGACTTGAGTTGAGGTTTCGTAAGATCTCCTGCTACGTTCCACACACTACGCCCTTACTTTCACCTCTGTTCGCAGGTGGGCTGATGCGTCTCTAAGTGGCAGGAGACCATCCATTAAGGAAACTTGCGGGCTACGCAAACCCCTCTTTAAGTCTTGCCCTTGCTACCTTTGTTCACATTTTGGCTGTGCAACAGGCAAGGGCAGCACATGCAGTGCCACCAGGGATGGGGGAGGCCACTGCACCGCAGTCATGGTCATCCTTTACTTTCCAGCCTGTGGACAGTGGTCTGCGGGGGGCAGGAAGGGGGTTGTCCTTTAATTGCATTACAACTCATAGCATTGTTGCTACGCCCCAGCCAGAAGGATAAAAAGTGTGGAAGTATTAGGACCTCAACACATAGTCAACTAAGGGTAATACTCTCCTGATAGTTGCATCACACATATATCTTTTAACCATAACCTGAGCCGCCAATATTAAAGTCTATATATAGGCAAGAATTCTCAGAGATATTGTTAATATGATTAATTCACGTCATATCACATATCTGCACCACACCAGCTCCGCTGTAATAAGGCGTCTTAGCACAGCTGGGGGGGCAGTCGCCCACCCAGTTGGGACCCCAATGATGAAGCATGACACCAACTAGGTTGGTGTGTGAGGGGTCTTTTGAGTACACGTAATGGGTCCATGTACTTACCACACATAGTGATTGTAACACACACGCATAGTGGGTTCGTCCACAATTTTTAAGCCGAAAATTATTCTGCGGATCTGGACGTACCCAATTTTTAGGTTTCGCCTGGCGAACAGCTGTGCAGCAGCGTTTCGCGCAGGCGAAATCTTATGTTAACAGTATGTGTGTGTTGTCCCGCCTGCTCTTCCATTGGCTAGCTCCATAAATGGAGGCTAGCCATTGGAAGAGCGATCTGTCCGTCATTGCCGGAGCAGATTCGTGGGCGTTCCGGCGATTTTTACTCATCCCGCCCCCTTGCGATCGTCGTTGCGGCGGTGGGCGGATGTTATTTTTTTTTTCCGCCAAAGTTTGTTTTGGGCATTTCTTTGAAGATGTCACGCGGTGGAGAGTGATTTCAGCCCCTGCTCTGTATCCCGCAGGAGAGTGAGCTCTGCCCGTAATGCTTGTTTTTTTCGCCGTCCCCGCATACTTGCAATGCACACGTTTTATTGCATGCAACCTCGTTTACATTTTCTTGCTTCTTCGCGTGTGTAGAACAGCTGTTTATGCCATACACACTTCACTAAAACATACACTGCCCATTCACACCGACGCACTGTCCCTTGCACACGCTGGCTCGTTCCGGTGACCTTCCTGCGCACTCAGCGGAGGCTGGTCTAGCTCACATTAGTAAACAACCTCCTCCATGCTCGCTCGACCCCACCGCGCCACGCCGAGCCCCCACACAGGCGGAGGACATGCCACTGACGAACACCCGGGGCTTCGCCACCCTGGGCCAGGCTCTGGACTCCGGCAAGAGCTGGTAAGTTCTGTGCACCCCCAGCTATCACAGGGTCTGGAGCAAATATCACGGGTGCTGCATGTTAGACTTTTGTCTGTTTTGTGTGTCTAGATGCATGCATTTGTGGAATATATATAGATGCACTGAGTGTAAAATACTGTGTATTCACATTAATTAACTTTGTTGTGTGGGAGTGAGAAAGCCTGGAGTGGCTGACATTGCATCCCACTCGTCAACAATAGTAATACATTGCATATTATGTGACACGGTATGAAGTGTTGTCTCATGCGGTTGTGCTGTTCTGTGTTTATGATTTGACATCTTCACTGTAGTAATATGTCGATGCAGTTCTATTTAGTATATGTGGATTAAATATTGTGTTATCGGGCCACATTTATTTCATCTTGCTTCGCATAAAACAGGCGGTAGGCGGATGTTATTTTTTTATTTTCGCCAAGGTTTGTTTTGGGCATTTCTTTGAAGATGGTGCCCGGTGGAGAGTGATTTCAGCCCCTGCTCTGTATCCCGCAGGAGAGTGAGCTCTGCTCGTAATGCTTTTTTTTCGGCGTCCCCGCATACTTGCAGTGCCGTCATTTTGTAGTTTCCCACCTTTTTTCATGCATTTCTCGATAGCGTTCTAATAAGGGATTTTTTATTTTATTTTTTTTTTAATTTGTTTTTATTGCAGAATTAGAAACCATAGCATACAATTGCACAACCAGTCCACACATGGTGTCCCCCCCGCATCAATCTTAAGAGCGTATATCATACACAGCCATTCAGCCCGCATCCCGGAGGCCGGGCGGCACTGCGTCCCAATTAGGAGCAAGACATCATGGTGAGCGTCCCTGAGGGACAATGGTCGAGATCTTTTTACATATCCGCATTTTACCCCCCCAACCATAACCTAACCCCAACATCAGCCATCCTATGCTAACATTCCGGTGCCACCGAGCCGCTACCATCCCGTTCCCCGTACCCTACGAGGCCCTCGTCCTGTCCGTCCCGGGCGTCCCTGCCGCCTCCCGCTATCCACCCACACTCCGCAAGCCCAGTCATCAGTCCAACCCAGTAGCGCTACAGTGACCAATCTGCCTCCCGGCTCCTACCCCACCCCTGAACAACCCCTAAACAATCCCTGGTCCTCCCCCCCCCAGCAACCGCCGATGGTGTGAGCCCTGTTCCTGATTCTTGCATGGGTCCCGCTACAGATCTAATGACATCCTTATACTCATAAGCCTCGCGGTGTACTCGAGTCCTGTCTATTCAGTCTTCTTCCTCCACTAAGGAATCACGTAAGGCCTGCACTATCAATTCCCATGCGCGCGCTGATTCTAAAGTCTTCTCGTTATCAAGCTTGGCAGCCTGCCTCATTCGGAGCACACTCTCGCACTCAGACCACCTCAGCAAGTCATTCGTCCACCTCCTCACAGACAGTCCCTCCCTGGACTTCCAGTGCCAGGTGATCTCTCTCTGTGCCAGTATCAACCCTAGGTCAATAAACTTACTTGTCACCTTAGTGTGTTTGGTGTGAGGGAACCAGAGCAACAGGCACGCCGCCATATCAAACTCCACCTCCCTGTCGGTCACCGCATTGAGAAGGTCCCCTACCTCCGCCCAGTAGGCCTCCAGTTTCGGACAGCCCCAGAAAAGGTGATCCATATCCGCCTCCGGCGCCAAGCATCTCGGGCACCGTGCGTCCTGCACCTGGAAGTACCGTTTAATCTTCTCCGGAGTCAAGTAGGCCCTGTGCAATACGAAGAAGTGCACCTGCTGGAAGCGCGCATTCCTCGTGCCCTTCCACGTACGCTTAAGTATGTGGCCCCACACCGTGTCCGGAATGGGCCTACCTATGCTCGCCTCCCAGGTCGTTTTCAGCCCCAGGAGCGGTGCCAGCCCCTCGTGCATCATCCTATTATGGAGGCAGGTCACCGCCTTAAACGTGCCAGCGGCCATGACTACGTACTGGCACGCCATGGTCGCGTCCGGTTCGATGAGCCCCCCCTTCCAGTGTTTCTGAATGGCCGCCACCACGGCCGCATGCAAGAGGAAGCCCCCCTCCGGCAACCCAAACTGTTCCTGTATTACCTCGAAGGGCACCAAGGTCCCGTCAACATATAGGTCCCCTACCACTTGCAGTCCCGACTCCTCCCATTCCAACAGTGGGGACCAATCGCCCCCATGCGGCAAAGCTGTCAACATGTCGATCGGTATCTCCGGTGCATACGGTCGAGTCACCTTCGCCCTCCTCAGACTCCTCTGCCAGCATAACCTGAGCGTCCGCTCCTCCATAGTGAGGCCTCGCAACTCCAGTTTCTGCTGCATAACTATATAGGCCAGCACATGGCGTTGTATCCCCAGCTCTCGGTCGCACTCCGGCCCCCTGAACACCCTAGCTACGTGCTGTGTGAGAACCTGAAGCTGCGCCGCCAAGTAATACAGCTCAAAGTCGGGGACGGCCATGCCCCCCTCAATCTTAGGGCGTAGCAACGTGTTCAGCGCCACTCTACGGCGGCCATGCCCCCAGAGGAAATCAATGACCATCGTCCGCAAATCCCTAAAGATCCTCTGCGGGATCCAGATGGGCAGCGTCCGGAAATAATACAGGAGTCGAGGAAGCGCCACCATTTTCAGCAGAGCGATCCTACCAAGCACCGTCAGGGGAAGGGATGCCCAAAAGGACATACAGCCTCTCAGCGCCCGTACGCACCGTCCAATATTGCCCTCCAATAGGTCCGCTGCCTCGTGGTAGATACGGACTCCCAAATAAGTAAAGCAAGATGGCTCCCAGACCACCCCCAAGTCACGTGCGGGGCAGGGCGCATCCGCTCGAAGCGGAAAGACACAGGTCTTCGCCCAGTTAACCCTGAGGCCCGACAACCGGCCAAACTCCGACAGCATTTCCATCGCCCCTTCCAAAGCCCGTTCCGTGTCCTCCATGTACAGCAGCAGATCGTCCGCGTACAGCGAGATGTGGTGCAGCCGCCCACCGCTTGCGATCCCTGCATATTCGTCTCCCGACCTGGCACTCACCGCCAAGGCTTCCATCGCCAGTGCGAACAAAAGGGGGGAAAGGGGGCACCCCTGTCGCGTTCCCCTACCGACCGGATAAGCCGCGGACACCAAACTGCCCAGGCGTACTCGCGCCGTTGCCGAGGAATACAGCACCTTCGTCCACCTGCGGAACCCCTCACCAATCCCAAACCTTGCTAGCACTTCATCCAGATAGATCCATTCCAAACTATCAAAAGCCTTCTCAATGTCTACAGATAACACCGCCTGGGCACCGTTCGCATCCACTACACCGTCCAGTATCCCTACCAGGCGACGAATATTTAACGCCGTGCTCCTCGTGGGGATAAACCCCGCCTGGTCCCTGTGCACCAGGCCAGTCATATGTGGGGCCAACCTGGTGGCCAAGATCCGGCTCAATATCTTGTAGTCCACCGTCAGCATGGACAATGGTCTATAGGACCGCACATCCGTCGCTTCCCTGCCGGGCTTTAGCAACGACACTATCAGTTCTTCCCTCATTGATCCGGGCAGACCCCCCAGCCTGTAAGCCTCAGCATACACCACCAACAGTCTGGGCGCCAAACTATCCACGTACTTCTGATAGAACTCTATCGGTAAACCATCCGGGCGTTTTATTCCGCGCCATGTGCTTAATGGCTGTCCTGATCTCGGCCATCGTGATCGGCCCACCTAAGGTTTTCGCATCGTCATCGTCAAGGACCGGAAGCTGCCTCGTCTCCAGATATGCCGCAATTTCGTGGGCCTCTACTCCCAACTGACTCTCGTACAGTTCCGCGTAATAAGCCCGAAAGCACTCCAGCACCGCTGATTGGAGTATACCGTTTCCCCCAGTGCATTGTTGATGCTAAGGACCGGGCAGCCTCGAAGTTCAGGATTAGCAAGCCTGGCCAGTAGCGTTCCCACCTTGTCCCTTTCGGCATGCGCTCTAATGGCGTATTGCCTGTAATCATAGCTCCGTAACCGTTCCGTTTCTGTGGCTACTACCTCCTTTGCCTCCAACAACCGGGCCTGCAAGTCCGGTCGGGTCGGCCTGCGCCGCTCCAGCTCCCTCAGTTTTTCCTCCGCACTTGTAAGCGCGTTCAGCACTGACAAACGAGCATTCGAAAACCTACCCAGGCACACACCTCTCACCACCACTTTCATCGCATCCCATTCAACGGACCTACTTGCAGCTGTACCCTCATTCTCACTGAAATACTGATCTACGCCCTGGTGGACTGCCTCACTGAACACTGAATCCTCCAGCGTGTCGGGCCGGAGCCGCCATGTTGGAATCGCAGAACGCTCTCGCTGCCATTGGACATGCACCAGCAGAGGATTGTGGTCCGAGATGGTTCTGGCCAGATACTCCGAGTGGGAGACCAGGCGGGCCAGGGACCCGCCACACAGTACCGAATCAATTCTCACATGTAGAGCGTGGAGTGCTGAGAAAAAGGAGTAGTCCCTAGCGTCCCTGTGTTGTTCCCGCCATACATCCAGTAGCCCCCACCTATCCTGCCAATCCTTCCTATGCATGGCTAGCTTACGGACCGGGGAATCAACAAGGGGAGGGTGAGATCTGTCTAAGGCCACATCCGTGATCGAATTGAAGTCCCCCCCCAGTATCACTGGGCCCGCTAGGAAGGAGGCCAAGGACCCGGATAAACCATCGAAAAAGCGGGTCTGATCAACATTTGGTGCATATACACAGCAGAGGACCACATCCCGACCATACAACCTCCCCTCCACCGCCACATATCTGCCCTCAGGATCCACCAATTGATTCAGCACCTGAAACGGTATCCCCGCTCTCACCCAAATCAGTACCCCTCTAGCAAACGCCGAGTAAGTGGTGCCAAAAACCTGACCCCGCCATCTTTTCTGTAGTGCGGTACATTCCTTTTTCGTCAGATGAGTCTCCTGCAACATGGCAAGCTGAACCCCCCTCCGCACCAGATACGCATGTACTTTGTGTCGCTTGACCATAGTTCTCAGCCCTCGGACATTCCACGTCAGGCATTTCAAGTTAGGTAACATCCCCATGCCAGCATAAAGCGATCCAGTTCAAATGTAGCCAGTCAATGCCCACACCATAGCAGTTGCCCCCCCCAAAACAAACTTTAGAAAAAAAAACACCCCAAACCCCTCTCCCCAGGACAGAGCCCACAAACCCAGTGTCAGCCCCGATCCAAACCTTAAACCAAACACACATCGTACTAACCTGTGGTCGCCACCACAGAAGGCCTTAAGGGCCCGGGGGGGGTGAGTTATCGCCGACCCCAGCAAGCGGAGCCCGCGCCCCGCGCTCTCCATCCCGCCATGCCAACGCGGCACCCTACCCGGCGACCCACCCAGCTCCAACAGGATACCGCCCTACCAAAAACCGTATCCAAGTCCCAGTGAAGAGTCAGCCATGAAAAATCCCATCAGACGTCTGGGGGGTGACCACCGGCCCCTTCGAGCTCTCCGCCTCCGAAAGTTCCTCTCCGGTCCTGCCGCCGTCGTCGCCAGAGTCCATCTCTGCCGGTTCACTCTCCGGCTGCGATTTCGTGATGGCCGCCGTCGCTGCAAGCGCCTCTCTCTTGTCTGCCGCCATTTGGGCCTCCCGTTTCTCCCGCTGACGCCTATTGCGGGAGCGGATCCTTTGTGACTGCCGGACCCGAGGCGGTTTAGGCTGATCTCGCCGACTTTTGTGATTCCTGTCCGTGCCAGCACGGTACGATTCCAACCACAGCCATGCTTCATCCGGGGTCTGAAAAAAGTGCGTGGCCCCATCCAGGATTATCCGCAGCTTGGCCGGGAAGAGCAAGGAGTACTGGATGCCCTCCTCCCTCAGTTCTTTTTTCACTGCCAGAAACGATGCCCTATTCTTCTGGACCGCCTGAGTGTAGTCCGGGAAGATCGTGACCCTGCTGTTTTCCACCTCATATGGGCCCGAAGTCCGAGCTCTCTGGATTAGGAGGTCCCGGTCCTTATAATGAAGGAGCCTCACCACCATCGGTCGGGGGGGGCGGCCAAGCGCTGGTGGGTGAGCTGGCACCCTGTGAGCTTGTTCCAATGTAAAGAAGGAAGTAAGTCCCTCCGGTGCCACCACAGTCCGGTACCATTCCTCCATGTAGGCCACCGCATCCTCCCCCTCAATTCATTCCGGCAGGCCTACGACCCGCACGTTGTTCCTTCTGTTGCGGCTTTCGGCATCCTCCGCTCGTCGTTCCAACATGTCCAGCCGGGTCAGGATGTCCGTTATCTTGTGTTCCGCTGTCACCACCGCCGGTTTCAGGTCCAATAAGAGCTGGTCATGGTCCTTCACCTTATCCGCCAACTTGGCATGATCCGCTCGCAGGAGCCCCAGCCCCGTAGCGACCTGCGCAATGTCCTGCTGCAATGCCTCCTTGGTCGAGGTGATAGCATCCAGTATGGCATCCAAGCGCCGATGTAACCTCTGCTCCTGGTCCATCATCGGCGGGGGGGCCTCGCCAACCTGGGATAGTGCAGCCACATCCTCTCGGCCCTGCTCCATGGAGGTCGCTCCCCCTGCAGCCGCCATCTTAGGTAGCTCCGTCACGGGCAGAGGGCCTCGCCAAGTCCCAACAACCACTGTCCAGTGGGACGTGCGTCTCAGCAATGATCGCGACAGAGTGCCGCCACAATGCCCGCAACTCCAAGGATCAGAAGGACCAGCGCCATCCACCTCACTGCTGCCAGGTCCGGGGAGGAGGGGGAGGGGGAGAAGGAGTAGAGACGAGCAGTCGCCCCCAATGCCCGATCAAATGCTGGGCACCAAACTCCCCGTCTTCAGGACCTCATCCATAGCTCCCACAGCTCCGATCTCGCTGTAGCGGGCCACCCCACCAGTCGATGCCAATTCCGCTCAGTTTCGGTTTCCGAGGCCATCGGCCCGCACCGCCGCCATTTTCTTCACACTCCAGGCAACACCTCGGCCGTCGTCTTACGAGGTCTCCACGGGGCCAGCGAACCCCAAAAGCGCTTTCCGCCGCTCCCCAGTGGCTCCCCAACTCTTTGTAGGCCAGTCACACCGACCAGGGGCCGCTCCGGGTGCTGATTTCAGGAGAATTAGCGGGACCCTGCGCGGAGCTGCAGGCTCACGCCGCCATCCGGATCGGCGTCCAAGCCACGCCCCCCTAATAAGGGATTTGTGTCGGATCTGGGTGATATACAATCGACTGTAACAACACTGGCCATTTAATTACTTTTACTACATTTTGTGACTGGTTTTATATTCAGGGCATGCAGAATGAACTACAGGAGGAATAATGATGACGTCATCCTGTAGTTCTTTAAGATATTGCGAGATTTCGATTGCGGTATTTTGAACTCTCCGGGAACTTTACTGAGGACAGAATTATGCATCACGAGCAGAGAACCCAATGAAACATCATACCGTGAGTTGTTACATTAACATTTTCTATTAGTACGAAGCCATATACAAGCCGGTTAAACTGTAACTAGGGACGTTTTTGTGTGTGTGGCTCTGGGTGTGTGTGTGTGTGTGTGTGTGGCTCTGGGTGTGTGTGGCTCTGGGTGCGTGTGGCTCTGGGTGTGTGGGTGTGTGTGTGTATGGCTCTGGGTGTGTGGGTGTGTGTGTCGCTCTGGGTGTGTGGGTGTGTGTGTGGCTCTGGGTGTGTGGGTGTGTGTGTGGCTCTGGGTGTGTGGTGTGTGTGTGTGGCTCTGAGTGTGTGGGTGTGTGTGGCCCTGGGTGTGTGGCTCTGAGTGTGTGTGTGGCTCTGGGTGTGTGGGTGTGTGTGTGGCTCTGGGTGTGTGTGTGTGTGTGTGTGCTCTGGGTGTGTGGGCGTGTGTGTGGCTCTGGGTGTGGGTGGCTCTGGGTGTGGGTGTGTGTGTGTGTGGCTCTGGGTGTGTGGGTGTGTGTGTGGCTCTGGGTGTGTGGGTGTGTGTGTGGCTCTGGGTGTGTGGGTGTGTGTGTGGCTCTGGGTGTGTGGGTGTGTGTGTGGCTCTGGGTGTGTGGGTGTGTGTGTGGCTCTGGGTGTGTGTGTGGCTCTGGGTGTGTGTGTGTGTGTGGCTCTGGGTGTGTGTGTGTGGCTCTGGGTGTGTGTGTGTGGTAGTAATTGCTGTCTGCTGAGCTTGTCCATAGGGTACAATAGGTCTCACATTTGCGAGAGATTAAGCTAATGGCAATGTAAATGACAATGCCATTTATTTATCTGTTTTCAAAACCAACACATAAATACAAAATTTGTCATTTACAATGCCAATAGCTCTAACTTTTCCAAAGGTGAAACCATTGCATTGTAAATGCTTGTTACTTATGTGATTACACGGTATGCTTATTTAGTTAGTGAGCAGCATTTTTATTATTTTGTCCTACAGCAGACACGACCCCGGGCGCCGTGCATTAGGTTTCAGCGTGGTGCCCACTTTAATATTAAGAACATGAACACCACTTTCACATCAACAGTGGTGCCCGCTTTCTTTGCCACCAATACACATGAAAATGTAATGCACACACAATCGCATTTCCACTGCCCAGCGCTACAGCACGGACATGAGATAAATCCTTTGCAACACCTTTTTGTGTTGCAAAATCATTCCGGTCTTAATAGGTCTCTCATTTGCCAGAATTTAAGCTATTGCCATTGTAAATAACAATTCCTTTAATTCATTTGTTTTAAAAAACCAACACTTATTTAAAAGGCAGTGTCATTTACAATGCCAATAGCCGAAACCCTCGCAAATGCGAGACCAATTGCATTGCAAATGCTTGTATTTATTGGGCTCCAACCCCTGAAATGGTCTGCCCATGAAACAGCGGCAGATGTCCCACTTTTTGTTGTCTTTTCGCACTAAGCTGAAACCTTAGATACTCGGCTAACTCCACCCCCTCTAACCCCTCTCTCTTGTTGTTTCCTTTTGTATGGCCCTTGTTGTTTTGTATACTATTGTTGTTTCCTTTTGTATGGCCCTTTTTGTTTTGTATACTATTGTTGTTTCCTTTTGTATGGCCCTTGTTGTTTTGTATGCTATCCTAGCACCATGATGTCCTACGGTGATAGTTTTGTGGTTTATTTTTATGAATAAATAAACAAATACATGAATAAATAACATTAATTTAGGCGCCCCTCCAGAAGATCAAAAATCAACAGAGCACATATATTTAGAGGAGCAAAAAAGAAAGAGGGGACAAACATGCTAAGGTATGAGAAAAACTGAGGTGACGTTGATTGGAAATAACGAAGGATGGAGATTAAACAAATTAGCGTGGAGGAGGGAAACATAATTCATGAGACAGAAGCTGGATAGTAATGAGAGAACATGGATAAGGCATATGAAATAGAACTGAGGAAGAATGAACGATGGAGTAATTGAGGCGGGTTAATGGACAGTTGTGGGCATTGGAGCAAAGGAATAATGGAAGGATGAGAGAGAGAAGATAGAAAATGAGTTGGGGCAGAAGTTTGGTGGAAAGTGATAGAGGAGAAGAAGGGGCAAGAGTGCTGGGAGGGGGGTTATGATGAAAATGAGACTAGATGTAGGGAATGATTGGGAAATGGAAGTAGGGGGTAGGGTAAAAAGAGGTCTTTATGAATGAGAAGATAAAGGAGGGAGAAGGGCAAATAGAGAAGAACAAGAAGGGAACAGACTGCTGGAAGTGAGAAAAGAAGGATGAATACCTAAACATAGAGGGATCCAGAGTTGCAGGATGAATGATGTAGAACGCAGAGAATTTGTTGAGTGTTGAAAGAAAGGGGGTACAATGGAGAGAAACGGGCTCTGTTAGTAATTGTTACTTGAATAAATGAACGCGTTGCTGGCTCACTGTCTGATGCCCTTCTTAATTATGTTTTGTGAAGCAGAGAGAGGACACAGTGTCTGTGTGACCAGTATTGGTGGTTGAGCAGCCAAACACCATATTTTTCCTGTCTATCAGCACTACTCACCCCATTTGGAGGTAATTTCACCACTCATGTCTGACTCTCAAAAAGTTATTTGGAGAATCATGGAGGGAAACTGAGCACCTGATGGATGGGTTTAATTTGAGAAAGATAAAAACTGTGCCTTGTGAAACCTCAAACGTTTTATGCAAACCCTTGTAATTATCAACAATAGAATGGCACACTTCCATCCAATGAGGCATAAAACCGATAACATGTAGCTATATTCTTCACAAGACCTGCAATCTTCCACATCAGTGACCATGCAGATTACCACTGGACGATCACGGGTTCATCAAAATCTTGGCTCTAACACAAAGTGCCATGATAATATTCCATACAAAGTGTAAGGCTGTTTGAAAATGTTGGGTATCACAATCACTAACTTGGTAATCGTCTA
Source organism: Lissotriton vulgaris (assembly GCF_964263255.1). Lineage (NCBI taxonomy): Eukaryota > Metazoa > Chordata > Amphibia > Caudata > Salamandridae > Lissotriton > Lissotriton vulgaris. The sequence continues at coordinate 662,556,264 of NC_141693.1, forward strand.
TAGACTGAGCAGAGGCACACAAAACCACTGATAACACATGTCACTAGAATTATAGGGATAGTTTAAGTGTGGTAGGGCTCTGGAGATTGCCGGTAATCACCAAGAGCAAAATGTTGGTCTTCCATTGGATGACTGATCATGATTAAGTGTGCAGATAATCACCAGAACATAAGCAGCAATCTTTCTTTGACTGCACGCTGGACCTCAAAACTGTTGCCAATCACCAACACTAGTAGAGCAGGATGACTTTTGATCAGCCAGGGTAATTAAAATAGTTTGAATATTTTGTCAAATTACACCAAGGCAAATTTATCATGTGAAATTGCTGCTTTCTGGTCAAGGATCCATTTCTTTTCAGTAAAGCATTGCCCACTGGTCAAGCCTCTTCAGCGTGTTGCCTTGCACACTGACATATCCTTTTTGGACCATACAACTACCCTCCTTAAACACCAATTTGGGAGATGAGAGCCCACAGTGTGCAGTGCTCTTTGCCAGGTATTTAAGTGAGCTGGGTCCAGCTAGGTCTGAGACCTGGCAGTATGTAAAAAGTGACTTGGGGGGGGGGTGAGAAAATTCCGGCCCTACTTTTCGCGGATGACACCATTTTAATATTGCAAACTTCTAACGGGCCCACAGTCTTTGCTTAACACTTTCCAATTTTATTGTAGCAAAAAAAGGATTAGAGATAAACACTGCCAAGACAAAATACATAGGTACGTGTATAGTGGTCAGGGTCTATAGATTCTAGTCATGAATTAATCATGGAGAAAATTTTTTCACACTGTTTAGCAAAAATTACCAACATGTAGTACACGAAAGCATTTATTTCAGCATTACTGTGATATTGTGATTCACACTACTAAAATAAAAACCACAAGCATTGAAAAGAGAAAAACCAATTACTTCAGAAGGGTGAGAAAATTCCGGCCCTACTTTTCGCGGATGACACCATTTTAATATTGCAAACTTCTAAGGGCCTACAGTCTTTGCTTAACACTTTCCAATTTTATTGTAGCAAAAAGGATTAGAGATAAACACTGCCAAGACAAAATACATGGCAATAAATCCTCATAGTTCATTTAGGGAAAACTTGGCATTGAATAATCAAAAGCTGGAATATGTTTAAAACTTTAGCTACCTGGGTGTTTTACTTGACTAAAAAATGCTGTGGAAATCACAAATTGAAAAGAGTAAGATGCTACTAATACAGAACACTCGTCCAATATTAAAAAGACATGGTAACAGCCTTAACAAAGCTGTGCTTCCTGCACTCGAGGTGTTTCGGGCCAAAGCGCAATCGGCAGCCCAATATGGGGCAGAATTGTGGGGCCTGTCCTGTAAAAAGGCGTTTGAGGTGAAAGAGAATATATTTTATAGAGCCCTCCTAAAGGTACCAGTACGCACTCCCACAATTCCACTGATATTTGATCTTAACATGAAGCGTACAGATCATCATGCTATACTTAGACCCTTAATGTTCTGGGTTAGAATTTGGACAACACCAGAGCTCCTACATTATCAAGAGGCTCTGGTGGAGATAAAAGATCTAGATACCTCTAACTGCATCACATGGTTTAAACATACTAGAACATGGTTAGAGAGGGTTGGACTATCACATTTCTGGAGTAATCCATCTGCATTAATGCCAGGGTCAAGGAAGATTTTAAAAGCAATTTTTTGGGTTTACATGAAGAACGATCATAGAACCAATGATATAACAAATGGTTCCTTGACTATAGAATTTTTTTCGTTCAAGGCGGGCTCAAACTTTGAAATGGCTAAAACATTATATCTAAAATTTAGATATGGAGTATTGATGCTAAAAAGCTTTTAGCAAAGTGGAATAAAGATAGTAATGATAAATGTACCATGTGCAGTGAGGAAGTTAGGGAGGATATTGTGCAAGTCTTGTTCACTTGTCCTGCCTATTTGACTCCAAGGAAAAGATGGATCAAACCCCTCTGTTTAAATATTGGTGTGCGATCGTACAGAGTTGCAGAAAGAATTTTAAAAACTGACACGCACCAGGTATTTGTTTTTGGTATCAGTAGGTTTCTGCTAGCAGTGTATTTCCTCAGGGAAAAAGCTGGTGAAAAACTTTGAAATTCATTTGAGTTCCAATATACTAAAGAATTGATGATTTTTAAAACAATGATTTTATTGTACCTTTTAAATTATTTAAATCATTTATGTATGGTTTTAATTACGATTGATTCCTCCCCCTCATGATTAGAAATGTCCGTACTTATATCAACCAATGACTGCGTAATGATGTTAAGCCTCTTTGTAAAAGCTGTGATTTTTTTTTCTCTTCTTGTAACTTTTATGATACAGTGTATCGAAATAAAGAATAAATGAATATGAAAAAGTGACTTTGAAACGGTTCCCTTCCAGGCCCCACATTTATGTCCATATCTTTGATTACTCAAAAATGACTATAAAATCCTTAAGGTAAAAAATGTCAGTGATGATGTCCATGTTCATATTTCACACGCTTTACTTCATCTTGCACTCCCTAGGAGGGTGTAATATTTTCCAGATGGTGCATTTCTGTAGTTTTTTCCATACAACTTAGTCTCTTTTACAGTACCTACTATGATCTGAGTCACCTCTAGGAGTCTAGGTGAGTTCTTGTTGCGGATGGTTATTCAATGATGTGGCACAAATTGAGAGCTCTGGGTTTGGGCTGATGGCAATGCACGTTTCTCACAATGCCCACCAGTGGTTAATAGAGGTATTCAGACTACATGCTCATCAAATCCTTGGCCTCTCTGCAAAGTGCACAGAGCAATGGCCCGCCATGTCCCAATGTTAACTACCATTTTTGTAAGAGTTTGTTAGGAGGTATGCACCGCTGTTAAAATTCTGATAGCACTAAATGTAAAGAGGCTTGGGGGCATAATTTCAAGGACGGCGTTAAAAATTATCGCCGGTTTAACGGCAGAAAATTGTCGCTAAAGCGGCGATAATTGGCTTGATAATATTCCCTTGGGAATTCCAATAGAATTCCATGTTCTGGTGTGAACATGGGCTTCTATTGGAATTCTCCAGGACATATTATCAAGTCCATTATCACCGCTTTAGCTGCAGTTTTCTGCCCCTAAACTGGCAATAATTTTAAAGCCGTTGTTGATAATATGCCCCTTGGGGCTTAAAAGTGAGAGGAGTGTCAAGCAGAGGGATGGTGTGTGTGATTGTGAGACATAGTGAGAGAGAGAGAGAGAAAGAGAGAGAAACGATTGGTGAAGTGGAGGTGATGCAGAACTGAGTGAAAAGACAGTGATGGAGAGGACAGGGTTGTGTGAGATTTGCAGATAGAGGATGTCAGAAAGATATGGGGAGGAAAAGGACATACGTGTGTATAGAAGTGAGTGTTTGGTAAGGAACGTTGTGTGCAAGGTAGAATAGAAGTGATTGAGGCCTCCGAGGAGCACTAGTTTCCACAGACCTTGATATTGTATAACTCACAGCCTCATATTTTCAGAAAAGCTAAATTTTCAGTGCTAATTATTCACAGCAAAATCATTGTTACTCGTTTTTCCATATATTCTAACAAGCATTTGCAAAAGCAATAGGTCTTGCTTAGGTAGAGTGTGTTTTTTTGTTATGATTTGCCTGGATACAGTAAAAGTAAACTCACAGTGAGGCACCCAAATAGTGGTCAAGGAGTACCTATGTGAAGCACAGTGTACATGATTTAAGCCTCCTGCTCACTGATAGGCCAAGCCTCTTGAAAAGGATTCCATCTTCTGCTTCTTCAGCGACGCCCCTTTTGAAGACCTCCCTATCATGTTCATCCCACTCATGGTCCTTTTGTACTCTGGTTTCCACAGAGGGGAAGATTGGAACCATGCTATAGCATCAGGAACAAGAAGACTGAATGAGCCGGTCATTTTTGCTGAAACAGCACTCTGACATTTGCTGTGACATTAGAGGTTGGAGGGATCGACTGCTGTCTTTTCTCAAATGTCACATTGCATGTTACATGTTAACAAGTTCAGTAGCGTAACAAGGATGCCAAGGGCCCTGTTGCAAGCCAGGAAAACGGCCCCTTTGACTTCTGATTGGGTCTTAAAATAAAGCAAATATTATGGTTCAGGGGTCTGGGCCTCAGTGCCCCTGCACCTGCTGCACCAATGGTAGCAACGCTCCTGAACATGTTCTGAAAGACCTGCTTGTGCTGACACATTTAAACACAGACAGGTCAGACTCTTCTTAGAGAACATCTTTCACCTCTACCAGCATCCATGCCCAGTTTATGGATTAGGGCCCTACAAGTTGCAAGCAATACAATTGTGTGCTTCTTTCCTCTGGCTCTGCGACCTTCTTCTTTGCAACTCATGGACTAGCCAGTTTGTCCCATAATCCCTGAGAGAGGGTGTGGCCTAAAGGCTAGAGCGGTTGACTTCAAAGAAGAGGAAGCGGGTTTGAGTCTCAGCAGGGATGCTCAACATCCTGTGATTCTGGGCAAATCACTGAATCTCCCCGTGCCTAACAAAAAAAAGAAAAAGAAAATTGTGTCTGTCTTAATAGTTTATCATCTACAATTGGAATATCTTTCTATTGCCCTTGACATGAAGTGCCATGCTGCCTGTTGACAGTTACACTTCAAAGAGTCTCAAATGGAACATCTCTGGCTGGGCTATACAATTACCAATTCGAAGTCATGCAGATTCATAACGTTTTTATGCAAGCTCACAGCATCTCAGTTCAGCCTCTTTGAGATGCCAAGATGGCCTCTGTGTGCATGCAGGCATTGCATTCGTTATGACGGAGCTGCAGACATTTTTACTTTACAGATCCAATTTTGAATGGTATAGTAAAAGTAAACTATAAAGGGCACAGAAGCGCCAGTGCAAACAAGCGTTGACAATATTTATTAATGGCTCTTTTGTCGCAAAAGACACTCATGATATATTACTAAACAGAACTTTTGTACACTCTTAAATATAGTTTATTTATTTATTTTGTTTAATTATGGAATTTATATAGTGAGGTCCCCCATCCTGCACATAAACAATCATTTATAAAAATGCTGTTTTGCAACTTCTATGTGTGCTGCTTAAAACACTTAGGGCCTCATTTATGAAAAGTGACACATCGCTGTGTGAAAAAAGCAATGCGTCACTTTTCACTGTGCCCTCCTTACGACACCAATGATGCGTCATATTTACAGTATGACGCATCATGGCGCAAGGAGTTACAGATACGTCAGTATTTCTGACGTATCTGTATGGCACAAAGGTGACGCATTGCTGGAGTGTGTCACAAAAGTGACCCAACTCCAGCAATGTGTCCTTTCACATGGGGCAAGCCCCATGTGAAAGGGCCTGCGTCAGTCTTACGCCTGCTGTGAGGCAGGCAAAAGAAATTGACGCATTTGTGTCCTAGAAGTGACGCGGTGAAATCTTATAGATTTCACTGCGTCACTTCTATGACCCTTTCTTGCATCAGAACGCCCCCCCCCCCCCCCCCCCCCCCAGGCATACATTATACCTGGCATAGGTAGAATGTAGCGCAGGGGTTTACAAAGTGACGCATCTACCTAGATGCGTCACTTTGTAAATATGGTGCACCAAGGCACATTTTTTACGCTGTTGGGGCGTAACAAAAAGCGGCATAAAAGTGACGCACTGCCTCATAAATGAGGCCCTTAGAAGTTACAAAACGGCATTTAAAGATTGTTTATGTGCAGGAAGGGGCACCTTCCTGCACATAAACAATCTTCCCCTCAGCACAGGCACCATTGTACTATGGTGTAAGGGTGCCTTCGATGGTGCTAGTCAGCTTAATTTAGTGCCAGAGCAGGGGGAAACGCAGGGCTTCACCACATTCTAGTAAATGTGGTGCAGCCCTGCGTTTCTAAAGTGACAAAGCACTTTGTTAGCCTTCTTGGCTTAACGACACGCTTCACCACTTTCTTGTAAATATGCCCCTGAGTGCTTTAGGAAGACTTTCCTACGTTCAAGGAGCTGTAAAGGAGAAAGCTTGGTTGAAAGCTTTCGATTCGGTTTGTTCTGGGAAAATTCAAGAAGTGATGATTATCCATCATCCACAATTGGATCTTGTAGTATTTTGAAATCAGCAGAAGAAAATTGGAGGTATAATTCCTAGCAAGTTTAAAGATTACCTAAGTGTCATCAGCACAGGCGTGAAAGCGATACCCAAGATTCACTATAGCCCATGTCATATATTCATATTGATGTTAAATGTCTTAGGTGTGGGAGTGGATCTGAATGAAATCCACATAATACAGCTTTATTCTTGGGTTAAACACAATATAGTTACATAACACATTGCACAGTATTCCCAGCTCCTCCGGGCTCTTTAGAACGTGAGGCATTGGCAATGGGTGCTTTCAGCACCCCCCCTTAAGGGAGGCGCAACAGTTGCAGCCATACCTTGGGCTGATCTGGGTGCGGGGCATCCCCTCTGTTTAGAAATAACTTGTTGTGTGATAGCAGATTTGAGGCAACAGCAAAAATGTCAAGATAACTCTGGTGACCAATGTTCCTCCTGGAGATAGATGGGTAGTTTTGACTCATCATAAAATAACGCAGAGAGGTAATTTGTTTAATTTAATTTATTTTATTTATTTGTTGAGTTTTCTATAGCGCAGACTTGACCCAAGGGCATCACAGCTCTTCACAATATTTGCATACCAGTAATTATGTGGTTTACAAATTGAGGTAGAATGGCAGTGCATGAGAGAAATGAATGCAGGCATTTGTATCAGTATCTGGTACACATTTGAGGTAGAAACAGCATATGAATATAGATATTGTTAGGTTTCGCCTGGCGTCCGCTGCACAGCAGCTTTCGGGCAGGCGAAATCTTTTGTCAAGAGTATGGTGCTTTGTCACGCCTCTCACTTCCATTGGCTACCTCCATAAATGGAGGCTAGCCATTGGAAGTGAGATCTGCCTGTCATCGTTCGAGGCGACTCGTGGGCGTTTCTGAGAATTTTTCTCATCCGGCCCCTTTTGTCACGTCAGTGCGGTGGTGGGCAGGGTTTATTTTTTTTGCTCGTCGAGGTTTGTTTTGGCCATTCCGCGGCCGACCGAAGTCCAGGTGAGTTGCTTTCAGCCTCCATTTCGTAACGTAATGCACTGCATAAAATCGGGTCGGCTCGGTTAAGATTACACTGCGAAGTCGTTTTTTTTTAATTAACAAAAGCTCTCTCTCAAAGTCGAGTGTTGCCTTCGGTCGCTTCCCCCCCCTCCCGCTCTCTGTGTGCCCGTTACCATGATCATACACTGTCACTTTTATTTTCAAAAATGGTTAATGCGAGCAGCGTGACTGGGGCGAGCCTTGATGCAGGCAGGATTGCGCCCTTCGGGTTCAGCTCTCGCTGCGGCGTATTTTCATTTTTACAAAGCAGAGCGTGCACATCTGAAAGGTGAGCTGGCGTTTCTGGTTTCTTGAGATGTCTTGCCCATTGATCCGCCGCGTTTGTGAGGAGAGCGGTAGTAGTGCCACATAACGCGAGTGGTTTGAAGAGGAGATGTCTGGGAGTGATGAAATCCGCTTTTTAAGGTTAATCCAGGGTGTCAGCTGGTTGAAGGGGTGCTCCTAGAGCGGGGGTACCTAGGCCCTCCCATTCCGGCGGGCAGCGCTCTCGGCGCGGCTCCCGCTGGACCAATTATGGCGGCGTCTGCCGCTTGCCGTGCTCGTCATTCCGTGACCTCTGTAAAACACATCCCGCCGCTTCCGCCGGGCTGCCGGGTTGGGGGGGATTGCAGGCTACGCTTTTAATGGGCAAGAAGCATAGCATTTATTTGCAGGGGTGTCCTAGCTGATGAGCACCTTGAGAGGATGAACCCTCTCGAGAGTGTGACCGGACTAAAGGGGCAGGAGGCCCTTCAGACAGAAATAGCCTCACTCTTAAGTGAGAACTACCCCAGTACCGCGTCTGAGCTAATGCCCGCCGAGGGCCCGGTTTTAGGCTTCAGTCCGAATGAACGTGGTAAAGGTTGTCCTACTGTCTCTGCCATCGTGTGAAGCCCCCTCCCCCACCTGAAGACCTGACCTGTTTTGCGCCCTCTGTCCCCACGTGAAGCCCCGCCCCCACCCGAGAGCAGACCTGGTCTGTTGTCCACCCTCTACCCCCATGTGAAGCCCCCACCCGAGAGTAATGCCTTGACTGCAACAAGTCCATTGGCCTCTAAGGAGAAGGGGTGAGGGTCTATTGCCCCCTGCTACGAGGAGTATTTACATATCTTCGGCGAAAATACTGCAGTGAGTGGCCAATGAACAGACGTCCTTCCGGTGTCACCAAGAGAGTGTGTGTAGTAGTCACACAAACAGGAGACTCGCCTCTTCCCACAGCTATGTGTCCGTGCATCAGGCAAACTCACTGGGCATCTCAGTGGGCGGAGGATTCACTGCAGAGGTCGCTGTACACTGTCGGGATCCGCCCGGCAGGGCCTGCTCGGCGCTTTTTCCTCCCGAGGTAGTTACCCTTAACAGTGAGTTTCTTTATTATTCCTCCTGGTGGTCACGGCGAAGAGATAGTCCGGTCTGGTGTGGATCGCGTCACACCATCAGTCAATTACAAAACGTTTTTATTTGCTAATGAAAGACATGGGCTCAAACTCGTGCACACACAAACAAAAGTAGACATCCCTGCATTGTATCGAGGCAGGGAAAATAGCATAATCGAAAAATACCGTGGATATTAATATTAAAATAACTCAGCGCCTGTGAGTGTCGTCTGTAACCAGGAGCTGGTCTTTCCAGCAGCGCAGGCATCAAGAAAGGCTGACTGATTCCGTATTGTGGGCGCATATTGAGCAGTGTCGTAGTGCACTCAATTTAAACTTCTTTTGAAGTGAGTGTGAGGTGTAAGGATAGTTCAGGGCCCAAAGTGTGGTGTTAGCATGTGGGTAAAATTAGAGGTTAAAATGATGGTTAGGTCTTTACAACCTAATTCACAAAGGCGCTTAAGCTGTTAAAGGTGCACATTGGACGTGATTTGAAAGCAAATACACGTTTTGGTTTAAAAAAAAACAAACTGGATATTTACACCTGTAAACCGATTTACACACACATAACACCACAAAGGAATGAATCCGGTCCCTTGGAAACCTGAAAGCGTGGAAACGTCGGTAACCGCACACTCACTTGTGAACTTGGGCGTATTCATAACCTTTCTCGTGGTCTACCCAAGCCGTAGGAGAGTTGGTGATTTACTTCTGTCAGCGGGAGGAGTAAATCTCCATCCACCTTTGGGAGGCGGCTTCTTTAACATCGATAGGGGAGTAGGTTCTGGGGGTTCTCCATGAGCAGAACTATTTCCCCCCTTTGTCCATGTAGAGGGTTAGAAACACAAATGTGCAAACACCTTCCTGCTAAACACTTACGCATGAGTAACTTCAGGCCTAACACTTACACACAGGTGTAACTGCTTACGCACCAGAGTCCTCCTGGAATTCTTTGACATAACTAAAGTATGTGATTGTACTCCAAACGTACGTGTAAATGTACAGAGGTAGGTGCATCCGTTACTCCTGCCCACCCTGGAGTGTGAGCACAAGAGGGGTCGGAGCTTTACGCAGGCTTTGGACCCGGGTGGTTCCGATGATTTTCGAAGGTGTGCAGAGTTCAGGGGTCGTGTCCGGATGTCATATTCAGGCCTCCATTTTCTTGTTGGGTTTAGGGGTTAAAGGTTAGGATTCTAGCTAGACTTGCCATTCTTGGGTCTGGGATGGGAGAGGAGTTGGCCTAAGGGCTAGGCGGTTGACTTCGAACATGACTCCCCATTTCCATGATCAGCAGCTCTGGCTGTAGTGCCACATCCTTCTTTATTTTATATTGTGTGGAGGACGTTTACATGTTGTACTGGCTTTACCTTGTTGTGTGTTGTGGAGCATGCTGCTGTGTTGTTGTACATTTAGAATAGGTTGAAAATCACTTTGTGCATTTTGTGGGGTCTCCTGCACACTTTGTGCATTTTGCATAAGGTACTGCAGTGCATTTTGTATCTTGTGATGCCGGAAGTTGAGTGTATGTTATGCCTTGTGAAGTGGGTGACTGCTGTGTATCTGTGTGCCTTGTGAGACAGGCATTGTGAGACTTCGACCTTCATTGAGGTTGGCAATGTAAATAACAATGCCATTTATTTATAGGTAAAAAAAAAAAGAAATGCCATGAGCAATGCCAATAGCTCTAACTTTCCCATAGGCGAAACCATTGCATTGTAAATGCTTGTTTTAACAGCTTATAGTAGCAGTGCATATTGAGGTAGGTGTAAACACATAATGGCATTACGTAAAAGAAATATATGACATAATGGCAGGTAAACCAAATTTATCAAGGCATTGGAATCAACAGCAGATACTTTTAGTGTAACAGAAATAGCATGTATAATATCAATTTTGTTTTAGCAACGCATTGTGACATTTGCACAGGTTACATGAGGAATAATTAAATATAAATAGAGCCAAATAACATGCCTGCTGCAAAGGATATGTACCATGCAGATCACAGAACTGTATCTTATGTGGATAGCTCAGTGGGTTACTGCTTTTGTCACAGAGATTCTTTTGTTACTTGCAGTTCATAAGTTGCAATCCTAATATAGCATATTGACCTATGAGGTGTCACCCCTGAGCTGCATGCAAACTGTAAGGTATTGGTTAGAACTTAATGTTTTTTTCTCAAGTCTACCATTATTCTAATGTTTGTTGAAAAGGGTTCATTTTGGTAGAAAAACATTCTTATTAGTAAAGCCAACCCCCATCTACTGTGGTACGTTTTAAATCCTGAGTTTGTGCTTTATCAGGCCACTCTTAAAATACATAGCCATGTAGTATGGATGACATGTGAATCTTACACCTTGTAATCCTAGTTGTTTTACGTAACATTTCCTATAGGATCATTTACAGATGTATGTCTCTGTATAATGTGGGTGTGTGATGGAAAGTGCTCTAAACACCCTACACTGATGTGGTATGAGAAGAGCTATAAAACAAATGAAATAAATATGAGAGATGGGCTATGGAGAAATAAAATGCACTGTTGGAGGGTGATAGTGAGGAAATTCGTAGAGAAGGAGATCATTGAGGTAACACACCAGCCCTGGCAATGTGTCCATTGAACCTTTACAAAGAACACATACCTAAGTCTAAATCTTTGCATTCTTTGCATCACGCATAAATTACTCCTGATCAATGGTCTAGATTATTTGCACTATAACCGTAGCCAACAGGAGAGAACAGAACAAGAAATGTGACCACCATTTCATTTTTACAATTGATTCTACCATTCAACATTCTCTGACATAATTGTATTTAAGAAGGCATCCTATGATTTTTTTTTAAGTGATAGTTAGGGAGCAAGTTCATCAGTGTTTTCACATCAATCGTTGGCTATACAGCCCAAATCATTATCATTGTCCCATAGAATGTTTGCTGTCATTCTGCAGAAGGTTTTTTATATTTCTGTGTAAACCAAAGAGATCATACTTGCATTATTCTTGGAGGCAGAAAGAACCTTATGTGATTGGAATATTCACAGAAGTCTTCAATCCTATTGAGACCTCTCAAAGGGTATTCAGACAGAATATTGAATTGGAAATGTCACCTTACACAAATATCAAGTTGCAAATATCGTGACACAGAAATATCGACTCACTGTACTACTGGATTCAAGCTATTCTGGCTGATGAGGGGTGAAACCCGAAACAGGTCCTAGGATGTTTGTTTCCGGTCCAGGGAGGACCTGGCTTGGCAGTTCAATCTGGACTGTTACCATGAGGCACACGGTCAAGACTGATTTGCGTATGGCCAGGTCTAAACTGGGGTGGCATGGTGAGAAAATGAATGATAGATTCAACTCAGATCTCTTGACTGGAGGTGAATGTTTTGATTTGTTCTGCATTCCGTCCATCAATTGTGTGTCTTTTGCTTTCTCGTCCTTATTGCGCCGGGTATGTCCAGACGTGGGTCCTGGGCTTACTGTGCCATTGGATTCAAGCTATCCTGGCTGATGAGGGGTGAAAATCCAAAACCGGTCCTAGGATGCTTGTTTCCTGTCCAGGGAGGACCTGGCTTGGCAGTTCGGGCTGGACTGTTCCCATGAGGCACAGAGTCAAGACTAATTTGTATATGGCCAGGTCTAAACTGGGGTGTCATGGTGAGCAAAAGAATGATGGATTTAACCCAGATCTCTTGACTGGGGGTGAATGTTTTGATTTGTTCTGCATTCCGTCCATCAATTGTGTGTCTTATGCTTTCTTGCCCTAAGTGCTCCGGGTATGCCCAAACGTAGGTCTTGGGCTCACTGTGCCAATGGATTCAAGCTATTCTGGCTGATGAGGGGTGAGACCCTGAAACCAGTATTTGGATGCTTGTTTTCGGTTCAGGGAGGACCTGGCTAGGCAGTTTGGGCTGGAAAGTTCCCATGAGGCACAGGGTCAAGATGGATTTGCATATGGACAGGTCTAACCTGGGGTGGCATGGTGAGCAAAAGAATGATGGATTTAACTCAGATCACTTGACTGGGGGTGAATGTTTTGATTTGTTCTGCATTCCATCCATAAATTGTGTGTCTTTTGCTTTCTTGCGCTAAGTGCGCGGGGTATGCCCAGACGTCTGTCCCGGCCCACTTACCACTGGATTCAAGCTATCCTGGCTGATGATGTGTGAAACCCCACACCTGGTCCTAGGATGCTTGTTTCCGGTCCAGGGAGGACCTGGCGTGGCAGTTCGGGCTGGACTGTTCCCATGAGGCACAGGGTCAAGACTGATTTGCAAAGGGTCAGGTTTAAACTGGGGTGGCATGGTGAGCAAAGGAATGATGGATTTAACCAGATCTCTTGACTGGGGATGAATATTTTGATTTGTTCTGCATTCCATCCATCAACTGTGTGTCTTTTTCTTTCTCGACCTAAGTACGTTGGGTATGTGCAAACGTGGGTACCGGGCTCACTTTGCCACTCTATTTAAGCTATCCTCGCTGATGTGGGATGAAACCCTGAAACCGTTCCTAGGATGGTTGTTTCCGGTCCAGGGAGGACTTGACTTGACAGTTCGGGCTGGACTGTTCCCATGAGGCACAGGGTCAAGACTGATTTGCAAATGGCCAGGTCTAAACTGGGGTGGCATGATGAGCAAAAGAATAAAGGATTTAACCCAGATCTCTTGACTGGGGATGAATATTTTTTGATTTGTTCTGCATTTTGTCCATCAATCGTTTGTCTTTTACAGAAATATTGACAGCAAAGATATCGTGGTCAAGAATATAGAATTTAAGGTAAGACATATTGTTTTTAAAAAATATAGGTCATCAATATAGTTTGCAAAATTATAGTTGTTTAAAATATCGAGTTTTTTAATTAGTGTTATGTCTTTTCGTTTATATTCTAAATGTACGTAATCTATATTTTTTGTATAAGTATTGTTTATAGTGTTTAATGTATGTGTTACATTTTTAGTAGTTATCAATTTTATTTTAATTAAATTTTGTGTTTTTTTAGTTCCTTAGTGGGTTGTGGGTTTATAGGGGAATAAGGTGGGAAGTAATTTAATTATAATAAAGTAATGATTATTTTTTATTTATTAATATTTATTTAATTTAGATATTATAGTGTTAATTTTGGAAAGTAATGTATTTGTAATTAATTATTCATTGGTTGTTAATTAATATTAATTAATTGATAATTAAATATGGCAATTGTGTTAATTTGTTTTAGGTGCAGAGTGATGGGTTTATAGGGGTAAAGTGTGGGAAGTAGTTTATTTTTGATTCATTAGAAATTAGTTATTATTGTATATTAATTAATTGATTGAAAATTAATTATGGAAATTGTTTAATCAATCTTAGGTGCAGATTGTGAGGTTTATGTAAATTGTCTAATAATTGTTAGGTGTGGTTTGTGGGGTTTACAGGGGTCATGGGTGAGAAGTAATTTACATTTAATGAATTAATTTTAGTTCTTAATATTGATTAAATAATTGATTAAATAATTGACAATTAAATATGGAAATTGTGTAGTTAATTTTAGGTGTGGGTTGTGGGGTTTATAGGAGTAAATGGTGTGAAGTAATTTATGTTTAATTATTTAATAATTAGTTGAGCTTGTATTAGGGTAATTGTTTATATTTTTTGTGTGTGGGTTTTGCTTTTATGGGATAAAGGGTTGGGAGTAAATTCATTTTACTTACTTTACAATTAGTTGCTAAATACTATTAGTTTTTTAATTGAAAATAAGGTTCAGTTGTGTAATTAATTTTTTTACAGTTTATTTTAGCTGTGGTTTGTGGGGATTATAGGGGTAACGTGTGAGAAGTTAATGAATTTTTATGAGTTTTACATTTTTTCAAAATTAATAATATTTCTTTTATTGACAATTAATTATGTTAATTATGTAAGTACATTTTTTTGGCTGTGGGTTGGGAATTGTGTGGTGTTATAGGGTAGGAAATAAAAAAAGTAAATTTATGTAATAATCAATGTTTTTTTTCTAAATAATTTCAAATTACAAATATTTATTTGCTTGAAAATTATTTCTTATTTTATTTAATGTAATATTTGTAGGTATTTGTCATATGCATTTATCATTATAATATGTTTTTTTAAATTTGTAATATTAAATATATTTGTAGTTAAATTTTTAACATGTCAGCAGTCTCCACCCCTTAAAACGTCAGGCAGCCTAGAAGCATGTGGTGCACTAAGCACCTGTCCTTGTTGTTCCTCATCTTCTGTAGGGCTGCTGTAGGGGTATGTGCAGTCTTTCCTCCTATACAGGTGCGGCCGGTGGGGGGACTTGCATCACGCAGGAAAGCTTGGACATGGCACAAGTGTTCCTTTGAGAACACTTATTGTCAGATTGTGCTCTTTATTTAAATGCAATACTGCCCACAGTTACTAGGTGGCACTGCAGGTAATTTCAGAAAAACTCCTGCAATTTTCCTTGTGCTGCAGGCCCACTTGGCTCTCTAGAGCGCTGCAGAAAGGAGAAACTACCCTCTGGACCACAGATCCAGGCCAGAGGGGGGTATTAGGAGTCTTTGTGGGCAGGCGTGCAGACAAACTATGCAAGACATCGTCAGGTTGGTCACACCTCATTTTACCTCGTTTCCTGGATGGGGCATGAGGGCTGACCGCTAGGAAGCTCTGCTCTCCATGCAGGAGGCCACAGCAGCAACTTTCCAGGAGACTGCGGACTTGCAGCTTGTGAAGCCCCAGAGCATTCACTGCCGGAGCGAGGCGAGTCCCTTTGCCGGCAGATTGTCGAACCCACCGAATCTACAGTGATGCTGCCTCAGTTGCATAGCAGCCGTCAGTATGATCAACTGTTCAGGACAGGGGGCATTGCAAGGCCACTTTACTTTGTCACACACAGCAGGCAGGTGAGTGATGATGGGGGAACAGACATATTCACAGCAGCACAGCTGCCTGCATTCACTTAATTTTCAGGCTCCTCATGCTGACAGCACCACTCTTGGTCTCTCCGGCCTAACCAGATCACACCACCCCTTCTCTGCAGTTCTTGGAGTGATATCAGGTGTGCACAATGGGGATAGTGCACTCCTCTGCGGACTGGCAATGTCCAGGTACCTCATGCGTGGACGTTGCGCTGATGTCCATGTACCTCATGCGTGGACGTCGCGCTGAATTCTCACACTGCTGCATAATTGATGGGGCTCTCCCACCATGGGGGATGGGTGGCAGGCCGTAACAGTTTTTACACCTTTGTACTGTCCTGCAGGCACTTGGGTGCACTCTACTTGCCTCTAGCTGTAATGATCGGCAGGGCAGCGTGGAAGCGCCTCGAGCGCGCTGGTGGTTGCCACGACCCTCTCCCTTTTACTGTTCTGATGTAAGGCCGATTAGTACTACAGCTGCAAGACATCAACTTGTGGGCTCTATCGTCCTTGCTTCTTGGGTGACAGCATGCTGGCAGGGGTGCCTTATGGTCAGGCTCCTCTCTCCCCCACGCAGAACTTCAGAGCTGCAGCCAGCGTACATGCGGGTCAGAGACGCTTGTCACCACTGTAAACTAGTGGGCTCTAGGCCCACATACTTAGGAATGATAGACACAGGTACAGTGGTATGGTACTGGTAACTGGCCCAGGGCTCGTGCGTCCGGCCCCTTATATCAGTAGGGTAACCTGACCGATGATGCCTGTGATGGGTGGGTGTAAAGTGTAGGTACAGCACCATCCTGAACACTAGAACATGCCCATCAGGACACTACACCAGGGTAGCAGTGGTGTTCTGTCCAGGACATCTCCAGGAAGTAATGTGGGGGGTACAGACTCTCAGCTCAAGCATTCAAACAACAGGCATAGTAAGCACTCACAACCCAAAACCTGTTTTTACTGGCAGGCACCATATTACGCTGACTCAACATATACACGGATATGTCAGTGCAGGGTCTGAGCATGACACGTGAGCAAGACTTTACATGCATAGGCGGATAGGCGTCATACTCTACTTTTGAACAGGGGAAAAGATCTGGCCAAGAATTAATGATTAAGAAATGGTATGCTGCCAACACTGGTCACTGTACAGAGACGGTAGCCTTGTGTCCATGAAGAAGTATGGTTCTGGTGCTCACCAATTAACCTCAACCAGACTCCAGGTCTAAGGGTCAATTTCGGGCCTAGACTTCAGCGAGCAAACCGAGGGGCATATTACCAAGCAATAGCGATAATTATCGCTATTGATTGGTTAGAGAAAAAAATTTACCGCTGAGCTGCGGCGATTTTTATCGCAGATAAACCTTGGTATTACCAAGGTTTATCGCAAATGCGATAAAAATCGGCCGCAATACATGAATATCGCTGAAAAGTCAGTGATATTCATGCATTACCGAGCTAATGCTCTTAGCCATGTTATCCACCTCCCATTGGATAACATGGCTAAGAACTGCTCAGACTATTGAGGGATGGGGCCGCATCTAGCCCCATGAAACCAATCGCACAGCGTCATGCCGCCCCTGGCGTGCATGCATATTCGAAGGTTCTTTAACCATTTGCCAGTAGTATTCAATTTTTTCGCCATATTTTTACTTGTAGTTGGGTAACTCTAGGGATGGCACATGTCCGTCAGTCATACAGATGGGCTACCTGTCCCGACATCACCGGTAGTCACCAATATTCACCAGAACTAGATTGGCATTTTTACACTGGTGGTTGGCTAGTATAAAATGTATGATAGTCACCAACTCTGAATTGTCAGTTGAAAAAGCTGTTTGTTTGAACGTACAGGTAATCAATCAATCAATCAATCAATCAATCAATCAAAGAGCGTTTGCAGAGCACACCACTGTCACCCATAGGGGTATCTGAGCTCTGTGTCTCCGTCGAAGAGCCAGGTTCGGAGTCTCTTTCTGAAGTCTGCCGGTGAGGGGGCTGTATGGAGCTGGAGGGGAGGGCTGTTCCAGGTCTGGGCAGCGATGTGGGAGGAGGAGCGGCCACCACTGCGGCTGCAACGGATGCGGGGGGTGCGTGCGAGTTCGGCAATAGCAGGATTCCATTGGATACATTCAAACTCTCGGGAATCACCCGTACTATGCTGACAGTTTTGCTGACAGTTTTTCATTGGCCAGGATAAATTACTGTTATTCGTCAACACTATAGACTGGCATGCACCTATTTGATAAACCGCCTAAAATGCCCCCAGCCGAGCACTCCTTTTTTGTTTTTCACACCTTATCACACAAAGAATAAAACTGTTAAATACATCTCCCAGATGCCAATAAGAGGTGTTGCTGTGTAAGTATCGCTGGTAGTCAGACGACCCGCCACATTGATTTTGCTGTCCAATGGCTGAAAGAGATGTCTGCCTGATTAATTGGAAACCAAAGAAAAAGCGAATGCGTAATACGTGTCTGACTTTTATTAGATCTGCTGGCACTTGCTTTTCCTTTTCATGGAACTCTACATTATTCTGAGGAGTCCGAAAGGACTTCAGAGGATATTTAAGTCACCAGCCAGCAGGCCACTGTTCCTTTTATCTCTGCTGCAAAAACGACTGTGAAAGGCTTGTTCGGTCCTCAATCTTTTCATTACTGAGATCCCAAACATAAAAGCATCTCGTTATTAGAGAAAGGAAGCTCGGTTGTTGAGGAGAAGCAAAAATAACATCGCGCACACTTTGACCTTTGATGACATCACAGGTTAGATCAGTTGTCTCACGGTTAACCCCTCAAAAGCCTCATATTGGATACTTGGGGGATAGGGCCCAGAAAAGGATGGGAATTTAGGAAAGTAAACATAAAGGGGCATATTACCAACAGTTAGCGATATTTATCGCTAACTGAGCTTAGCGTTATTTTTTTTAACGCCCCGCTTCGCCCAATATTATCACTGAGATAACATCCTATTACCAACGTTTATCTCAAAAGCGATAATACTGCAGGCGTTAGCGTGAATATCTCTGGAAAACCAGCGGTGTTCACGCATTAGCGTGCAAATGCTGTTAGCCATGTTATCCACCTCCCATTGGATAACATGACTAAGAACTGGTATTTGCAGGCGTTAGCATTTGGCGATATTCGGGCTTAGCGCAAATATTTCCATCGCTTCGCCTTTCTTGGTAATAGGCGATAGCGATGTTAGCGACTGCTGTCAGTCGCTAACGGGTTGGGTACGTCCACCTCTGCATGTCATTAGCGAAAAATATCGCTGACATGCAAAGCGGGCCCCAAATCGCTCGCTATCGCCTACAAGCTGTCGCTAATTGGTGTTAGGGACAGCTTGGTAATAGGGCGATGGAATTATCGTCGCTTAGCGGCCGAAAACGGCAGCTAAAGCTGCGATAATTCAATATCGCCACCCTTGGTAATATGCCCCATAGGACCTTATTTATGAGGCCTTGCAGCACTTTTACGCCGCTGGTAAGTCACTTTTTGTGACACCAGCGGCGTAAAAAATGTACCATGTTGCGCCTATTTACAAAGTGACACATCTAGGCAGATGCGTCTCTTTGTAAAGGCCTGCGCCATCTATAATATGTGCAGGATGGGCGATCCTCCATAAAAAGCCTCTGGGAAGTGGCGCATTGAAATCTATGAGATTTCGGTGCACCACTTCTAGGACACCATTGTGTCAAAATCTTATGCCTGCCTCACAGCAGGTGTAAAACTGACACAGGCCCTTTGACATGGGGCTTTCCCCATGTGAAAGGACACAGTGCTGGAGTTGCATCTGTTTTCAGACACATCCCAGCAATACGTCACTTTTGCGCCTACAGATACTTCAGAAATACTGATGTATCTGTAATACCTTGCGACATTAGCATCATACAGTAAATATGACACATCCATCATGTTGCAAGGAGGGCCCACTGAGAAGTGACGTATCACTGTTCTCACGCAGCGATGCATCACTTCTCATAAATAAGGCCCAAAGATCTCAAGTTTCCCAGCTTCTCAGGTAGTTGATGCCACCCAGTTTTTAGACACCCCTGCATGAGCCACGCCCTAGTGCGTGCACTCTTTTTACACTTTTTTAATAGCATTTTCAACTCAAATATCAATATAAAGAAAATCTAGCAGAAAAAGCAATAACATATACAAAAACCAAATAAAACATCAATCAATATCTGTCCAGTGCCAAATAAGGATCCATCAAAGTCATCCAGAGAACTGCAGTGACCCTCCAGGCTGTAAACGTGGATCCATCATCGACCCCTCATCCAATCATCTCATGCAAACACGTCTCATACAGCACGTGCACATTCCGACCCTACCCAGCCTAATGATAAAACTAGGGGCAGCAGGGTATCCGGTCACGTTGGAAACAGGAGGCACTTGCACTGGAGGGGAAGCAGACAGTAATAGCCCCAAACTCGGGCAAGCAGCCAGTATAGCGTCCTATTCAGGGAGCAAGGGAACTCTCTGCAACTCTCTAGCCCACTACCTTCACAACGCTTCCCTTTCACATTCCGCCCACTTAGTCTGTTCACTACCTCAGCAGTCCAAATCAGGGGCAGGGGCAGACTTCCAACTCATTGTCAGTTGTCTCCTGACCAATATCAGAGCCAAATCTATAAACCGGTCAGTCGTTCACAGACTGTGCTGTGTGCATGTAGGTCCAGCAAGCAGACTACAGGGAGCCATCAAGTTGGCTTTCGGTGGCCATCTGTATCACTTGCATTATAGAAGCCCAATACTCAAACCTGAGCAGGCCCATATCATATGGAAAAATCCATCAGCTGGTGCAAGACAACGAGGGCAGTCCACTGACACTCCAGCGAACCTAGAATGTAATCGCCAATATGTGAGATACACCCAGTGAAGGTAGAAATACTGGATGAGTTTGAACCAAGCACTATGAGATACCTTGCAGGAGGATGTCAGAACCAAATTCCAAGCAGAGTCAGAGAGCACTGGGCCAAAAATAGACCTTCCAATAATGGCAAAAGGGCAAGAAGTCCATCTTTGCTCCCCGCACAGCACGCAATCCAAAAGAGTAATGGCCTTGGTTCATCTCGAGATGAGAAATAGGTATTGGAGGCATTTGTGTTCAGGGGGCTCAGAGAAGCCAAACTTTCACCAGTTATGAATCCGATGAATTAAAGCCCCATGTAATAAAGAATGTACTGCTCAGATGTCATATGATTCTCTAAGATCTGAAAAAGCACTTGCCCCCTGTGAACAAGTCCCCCATAAAATTGACAGCCGCATAAGGCCAAACCTTCAACCCAGCTCAGCCGCCAGGGACCTGCAGATAATGGACCATCAAAAGAGGGGGGGGGGCTCACAAGGGTATGGAGCCCCAGTACATGTTCTCTGCAGTGCTCGAGCCCACGTATAGCACGCTGTACGGACATTCTCCTACGAGACAGTGAGACAAAGGTAGGGCATATCAAAATATGAGTTAGAAGAGTACTATTAGGCTTTCTGTGCTCTCGAGTGCCCACTGCCTCCGAGAGCACCGCCTTCCAGCAAGTGACACACTGTAATTGAGAAGTTAAGTAGTACCATTCGAGATTAGGTGCAGCTATTCCACCCTCATCCACTGGCAGCCACAACTTTTGAAGGGCCATCGTGCGCTGCAATATGCCCTAGTACAGTGTGGTGGGCATAGATATTATCCAAATCCTGTAAATAGGTCCCAGGGAGCTCAAACATAAGTGCTGCAAAAGGTACAACATAGGTGGCAATAGAACCATCTTGGAGATGGCAATCCACACATGCAGCAAAAGCAGTAGGGTGTCCAAAAGGATATCAAACCCAGCTCTGGAGACAAGGCACTGTCAGTTAGTCAGTCAGTCAGTCAATACACTTTATTCGATTTGTTAAAAATCATAAAAGGCATAAAAATTACATACAAGGTTAAAATAGGCAATTCATAGATGTACAAAGTCAGTGCTAAGCCCAAGTAAACATTTACACTACAAATTACACGAAAATAAAATTAATGTAGGCAATACCATGATTAATATAATGCATTTGGTGGCGCGTGTTTATGCTTAATTCTGAATGCCGCCGCTAAACAACTTGCCACACAATAGATAATGCGAGTATTGCTCAACATCTGGAGGTAAATTAATGCAGGCCTGACTTGAATAAAGCCGGCCTCCCTCAAGATAGGTAACAAAAATGTTTTCCTTATACCCACGTAAAACCCACAAAACATCATAAAATGCATGGTATCATGATGGGAAAATTTATCACAATTACCTCTTCTGGTTTGGCCCATGATTGATAGCAACCCAGAGAAAAGTGGATCAAATTAAATTTAAACTTTCTCAATAAAAATCTATGTAGGAGGTTGGTGACAATTTTAAGGTAAGGCTCGAGAGAAGGGGAGGTGGTTAGCCTGAGATGTGATCTTACTGAGGGTTTCACTAATTCCCTCTCCTCTCTAGCCAGACATGCCCTCTACCAAGAAGTGACTCTTGATCCATTTAACATCCTCTCTCCTAATATTAGAAGGTGACAGAAGAGTTCAGGTCTCCCTAGGTGTGTAAAAGTGTTTCTTAGATAATTCAACCAGGGTATTTTCATGGCGTGGTCCGGAGATAAAACATCTGTCAGAATTCCATTGTTCAAGGTAAGTTCTGAGTTGAGCCATGTTTTTGCCCAGAATACTAGGGGGGCCAATTTCAATCTATCCGTTATGTAAACCATGCCCATCTCAGAATGGATTGAGAAGGTGGGGGAGGACCTAGGGACAGACAGAAATTGTCTTAAGAGCCCATTTTCCACCCTTTGGATTTTATCTTGTGCAACGTAGCCCCACATGGCTGACCCATAGGTGGCAATAGGGATGCATTTGCTGTTGTAGACTTTCAAGAGGGCCTCCATCGGCCTGGCCCCTAGCCTTTTTGAAAAACCCATCAGGGCAGACGTGGAACGGGCCAGGGATAAGCTCTTGGCCTTTATCTGGGGAGCCCACGACCCCCTCTCGTCGAACAGGACCCCCAAGTAAGGGAAGACGGTAACACTTGAAACCACCTCGCCCTTGCAAACAAAGGTTTTAGTTTTAGGCTTACTTCTCTGTTGGCCAACCACCATCGAGTGGGATTTTTTCGCATTGACTCTTAGGTCAATTTCTCCATAAAGACCCCAAATAGGTCCAACAGTATCTGGAGTCCATTACCAGTGCGCGCTATTAGGACTGCATCGTCTGCGTATAGGAGAGCCGGAACAGTGGCTTCTCCTACACGCGGAACATCCGCCCCCACTGCCTCTAGATGTTTTCCCAGCCCGTTAATATAAATAGTGAAGAGAAGGGGGGCCAGGATGCAACCCTGGCGCACCCCTTTCTCTGATTTAAATCTAGACGTGCACCTGCCTTCCTTGGTGACCCTAACCGTGGCAAATAACTCCTGATGAAGGAAAGCCATAAATTTAACCAATGAAGGATCAATTCCAATCTCCAGTAAAATGGACCACAACTTGGACTTATTTACTAGATCGAAAGCCTAAGAGAGGTCCAGAAAGGCCAGAAAGAGGGACCCCTCCTTGGCTACCGTGTATTTAGAGATTAGAAGGTGCAGGTTAGAAAATTGGTCCAGGGTGCCCCTTTTCTCTCTAAACCCACATTGCATGTTCGAGAGCCCCCCTGCAGACTTCTAAGTTGACCCTTAGCTTGGACAAAAGGACTCTGCCTAGGATCTTAATAGCAGAGTCTAGGAGGAAATGGGTCTGTAGCACGCTGGATCATCACCCTGCCCTTTTTAAAAAATTGGCACGATGATTGAAGTTGCCCAGGTGGTAGGGAATGTATTATCATTGGCTGCACGAAAGACCTTCGTTAGCACCTGTGCCCATAGTTTCGGGGAATGTCCATATAGGTCTACCGGTACTTCATCTGGCCCGGGCGCCTTGTTTTTCGAGGTCTCTAGGATGGTTTTCTCCACTTCGTCCTTACCAAAAACTAAGGGGGCGGGATCAAGGGCTACCAATGGGCCGCAAAAAGCGACACAGTCAGGGTCACCATATACTTCTTTAAAGTGAAGAAGCCACCTCTCATCAGGAATAACGCAGTCTGTGACTGCATTATCTGAGTCTGCGAAAAAGGGCTGGTTTATTGTGGCCCAGAATTGTCTGCTATCTCGCAATACGTCTATTGAGAGTAACTTATCCCAAGCATCCCTTTTAATGGCGTTTTTCCTACCATTCATAGTTCTTTTATGTTCCCTCCTCAAGTTGGTGATGAGGACCTTGTCTCTCGGGGTGGATGTCAAAGCTTGCTTAAGTAGCCTGTGGGTTCTCGAGCAATTGGCATCAAACCATTTATGGGGCTTATCCCTTCTCTGACCCTGGTTTGATGTCAAGTCCTTCGAAATTTGTGCGCATGCCAGCTCAAAGCCCCCTATGATTTCTAGGTTGGGAGCTTTTTAGTCCAGACAAGTCGCAATATAACCCTCGATTTTGGGGAGTAAGTTAGCTGTGAAAATTTCCGGGACCACCTTTCCCCACTTGAGCCTTCTGCCCTGGTCTGTAGGTACCATAGTAGACCTAGCTGGGAGGGACCGGCCTGGTTACACATGGGTTCACCCCAAAGCAACTCCAGCAACAATGGATTGTGGTCACTATGAGTCGAGACAATTACTTTGTACATCCTGACCTTAGCTAAAATCGGTATTTTAGAATCGGTAAATGCAATGTAGATAAAAATTTGGTAAGTATTACCGAATCAGTACGATTCGGTATTTACCGAATCGGTATTTACCAATTTGGTAATTCCCATTCATTCCTATGGGCCTCCAATCCTGCTAACTTCAGGCCCATTTCCATGTTGCCCATCTGTTCGAAGATCCTGGAAAGGCACATCAATACTCAATTGAATCATCTCGTGGAAAGTTCTGGTTTTTTACACTCTTCCCAGTCTGGCTTCAGAGCCCACTATTCCACAGAGACTGCGCTTCTCAGAGTTACAGAGAGTTTACGACACAGTATCGACCAAGGTGAAACATCTGCACTCATCCTGTTGGATTTGAGTGCCGCGTTCGATACCGTGTCCCATTCCATCCTCCTGAAATCTCTCTGTTCCCTGGGAGTGGCAGGTCCGGCTTTAGCCTGGATTGCCTCCTTCTTGAGAGGGCGTACATTCCAGGTTTTTTCGGCTAAAGCGACATCTGTAGTTTGTCCATCGGCTTATGGTGTTCCCCAGGGGTCTATACTCAGCCCCTTACTGTTTAACATCTACGTAAGACCCCTGGCCACCATTGTGGAGGAAGCGGGGCTGACGCTATACTCCTATGCTGATGACACCCAAATTGTCTTCTCTCTGTCTGGCAGTGATGATAACAGCCCTTCTGCTTTAGGCTCGGCCTGGTACGTGTGGCCGAGTGGATGCAAAGGAACTGTCTGAAATTAAATGGGGAGAAGACAGAAGTGGTGATACTGGGCAAAAATAAAAATCTATGGGGCCCCCAACACTGGCCTAGCAATATGGGACCACTTCCTCAACCAGCTACAGCGGTGCGTAATCTTGGTTTTCTTGTTGACGACAAGTTATCTATGAGGCAACAGGATAAAAAGGTTGCTGGGATCTATTTTGTCACCTTAAGATGGCTACAGAAAATCTTATGGATGCTGCCCCTCTCCACTCAGTGGACTGTTGTCCAGGCTCTGGTTGTTTCCCGCCTGGACTATGGGAATGTTCTCTTTTTGGGAGCTGATGTTGCAACCATTAAAATTCTGCAGGTAGTCCAAAATGCGGCTGCCCGACTGCTTCGGAACATTCCCAGGAGAACTTCAGCATTGCTTGCTCTGCGGGACTTACACTGGCATAAAATTTCAAGCCGGATTAAATTTAAAGCCTT
Source organism: Lissotriton vulgaris (assembly GCF_964263255.1). Taxonomy (NCBI): domain Eukaryota; kingdom Metazoa; phylum Chordata; class Amphibia; order Caudata; family Salamandridae; genus Lissotriton; species Lissotriton vulgaris. The sequence continues at coordinate 662,581,500 of NC_141693.1, forward strand.
ATCTGTTTAAGATCAGACAGGGCACAGCCCCGAAATACCTACAGAACTTAGTTCAACCATATAGGACACACCGCACCCTTAGATCTTCTGGCAATGGAGACTTTAGTATACCGAGATTCAAACTTGCTAGAATGGGTGGGCGATCTTTCGCTCATTTAGGCCCCAAGCTCTGGAACACCCTACCAGTTGTCTTAAAATTAGAGAATAATCTGTTACGTTTCCGGAAGGGACTCAAGACTTTGCTTTTTGAGTGATCTCTGTCTTTAGTTAGCCCCGCTGTCCTGAGTTTGCTGGTATTACCTGCTATGTTCTTTTCTTCTTAAGTTTATCCCTTGCGCCGGGAAACCCACTGTGGGTAGCTGTTGCGCGTTACAAGTTAAATAAATAAAATAAAATAAATAAATATTACCGAATGGAGGCCCAAAATCGGTATTACCGAGTCGATAAATACCGATTCGGTAAAATAGGGTGGCAGGGTGTCACATTGACACCCTGTTGCACCCCATAAAAGTGCTTGTGTGCACATGTGGCACACATACAGAGCCTAAAGGGTATGTATGTCTGCCACATGGCACTGTTGAAAATGCACAGATTTGCATTTTCAAAGGTATTTGTTATTTACCACCAACTAATAGTTGGTGGTAAATAACAAATCCTTAAATGTAAAAAGCACTCACTTGAGTGCTCTCTACATTAACCACCCGATTCATCGAACAAAATTGCGTTCGCAAAGGGCCAGATTCTGAGAATCTGGCCCTTTGCGAGTGCGATTTTTGCATTTGGGATTCAGCATCCCAAATGCAAAAATCGCTAATTGCGATCTCGCAATTTTGCGAGGAATTACATTTAAGGAATCTCTATTTGAGATTCCTTAAATGCAATTCATCATCCAAATTTTTTTTGCGAATTCGCAATTTCTGGCCGCAATTTACCGCGAGGTCAGACCTCGTGGTAAATTGCGAAAACTCAGAAAAATGCATTTAAATGCATTTTTCTGAGTTGCATGTTACACACACACATGTCCTTTGGACATGTGTGTGTGCAACACCTGTGTAAAATTTCATTTGAGGGGTGCTACAGGGTGTCCTTTGGACACCCCTGGCACCCTTCAAATCGCTATCTTATTTGCGATTAGCAAATTGCTAATCGCAAATAAGGAATACTCCCCATTCATTCCTATGGGCCTTTTGGCCCATAGGAATGAATGGCGAGTTATTCCTTATTTGCGATTAGCAATTTGCTAATCGCAAATAAGGAATATGTAGGAATCGCATTTCTTTATGCAATTTCTACATGAATCCCGTTTTGCGAGTCCTTAATAGCGATTCGCTATGAATCGCTATAGGGGCTCGCAAAACGGGAGAATGATGAATCAGGCTGTATGGATTCAGTAATTTACCGAATCGGTATGTTAAGAATTCGGTAATTTACAGATTCCTTAAATTACTGATTCGGTAAATTACTGAATCCTACTATTTGGCCACCTACATCTGAAAAGCCTAATTCCGGTCGGTAACGGCTGAAATTCTGTAATTTCAGCCGTTACCGACCGGAATTAGGCTTCCTACATCTGGCCCTCAGAGTTCACCCTGACAAGAGTTGTGATTATTCCTTGAGGTCGTTAGTCACAATTAATTAATAATAATCCAATTTCTTACACTCTACCTTGTTTAAGGCTCGAGCCAGGCCTGTTGGAGGTTAGCCACAATTCTTCCAATCTAAACCAAGCACAACATTATCACTATTGTCTGACTGGGCTCTGACTTGTCAGGAAACGCATGCCATTCCTCCCTAATTGTGCCCGTTATGCAAGAACAGGCCAGCCCACAACCAAAGACTTGTGCACTATAGAAAAAGCAATAGACCTACCATTTGGGTATGGATCTTCCACTGTTTCACAGCCTTTTCTCCCCATCTTGGTATAGAGAGATGTCCCTTCCAATTCTCCTAAATGACCTAATGCTAATCAGTGGCATGTGTGCAGAAAAGTGGGGTTGCGTCATAACCCTTCTGATCACTTATTCCTAGCCCAGCCCCACCTGTCAAACGATATATGGATAAAGCATGGGGTGTCCCGGCATATCAATAGTCAGCTCAGACCTTCTCCTGACCATCTGTGACTTGCAGCAGAGGCATCTCCTAACTGTTCTCATCCTTATGTGAAAAGTTAAACTCAAAGTCCCAGCATTCTGAGTGGCTATTATTTTAAAAAATACGTGGCTGAAAGTGGCCCTCGTGATGTTTGATGCAGATCTGCCAACTCCTCCCCAAAAAATCACCTTATGACTGAGGGAACGGGGTATCTTGGGGGGGGGGGGGGGGGCAGGAGTTTCATGCAGAAAATTCCCCCTTCCCCCAACAGCTTCTCACCACCCTATATCAATCAAAAGTTTGCTGAGGTTGCAAGTGATGTCCTGTTTACATACCTGCTATCGTTCAAACTTCCGGTCCCATGGACATCCATAGCTTTCTTCCAAACTTCAGTTCTCAACACCGTTAGCTCTTTTGTGCTGCACGCCCACTGCCAGAGGAGCACGGGTGATATTACTTCACTTCCGATAACCCACATGGCTTTTCCTGGCACTTTCCATTGAAAGAGAAGAGCACAATGGTACTATCCACGCGAGAGGCTCGATGGCTCACTGCAGCGCTCCGCGCGCGAGTGCCGGCGCCGCCTACCGGGGGGACGGAGAGGCGGTAGCTCGAGGAGCTTTTTCCTTCAAAGGCCTGCGATGAGCAGAGCTTGTCACTGGAATTGGAGAGTGTATAATTAGGTTGTCAGTCTGCTTGGCGTGGAGCAGGCTCTCTGCGCTAAGAAAGATGGACTAACTGCCAGAGCGGCTGACAGGCAGCCGATAATGCCACAATTAATGTCATAAATAATTCTGCAGCCAATTATATCAAAAATGGACTCCGCGCCCGGGAAGAAAAAAAGAAAGTAAGGCGCAGCAGCAGTTTTTGCTGTCTCCCTACCTATGGCAGCGGCTCATGCCTCGGTAATGACATATGATAGTAGAGGGCGCTCTGGCTCTGCACCTTGCATGTCTTCAAACTCTGCCCCTGCCCCCGCGCCCTCCATTTTGTTACAGATTATAGAAGATTGTGTCAACTCCCGACCTTCAGCAACCCCTCATTTTTTTCAAAAAGTTTACCTTAAACCTTTCTGCAGTTCATACTACTGATTAATGTGGCTATTTGTAAATATGTTTTTAATGCCATGGCATTGAGAATAAAAGTAGCCCAATCAAACATGTTTTTGGAAACAAATAAATTAATAATCCCGAACTTAACCTTTTTTTACTACACGGCAAAGGCCAAATGTCACGGTATTTCCTATAGTGAAGGCAACTAACTGGAGGAATCGCTGCTTATTGCCAATGCTTTTATGCAAAATGATCACCTTCCCTTCACACCCCCCCCCCCCCCCACACCTCGGCCCCAGCAGATATTCATTGTTATTGGGCCGAATGCCGGAACCCTAATGGTTTAAGGGCCCCCTGAAGGGATGTGGAAGGGACTAGAACGGCCTGTGCAATAGACCTGCGTATTGCCTCTCAGATTCTAGGTTGCAATCATCTCACAGAGAAAGTCATGTGAATGTCTCATTGATTAAAAGTCAATAGGCGTGGCAGCTGCTGCCCGTGACCCACACTTTGATATCACTGGCAGCATCAGAAAAGAATAGTGTTTACTTTCTGTAGGTTGCACCCTTTACCCTTCCTCTATCCTCCCAACCACACACAGGAGGATGCTGAGGGGTTAAAAGTAGGATGAAGAAGTCAACTCATAGATGTGGTCTGGGCTTAAAGGGTTTGTGATTTCATTTCTACTGTACCTGGTATTTTGGTGAATTGTGGTCCATCTGCCCGTGCAAGGCCTATCTCAAGTGATTTTATTTCTTTGTGCCTTTTTATGTCCTGGTTCTACATTCTCGTCAAACGCCTGTGTTTATAAGTCCTAAGAAGGCAAATAAACATAAATGCAGAGTTAGGAGCATCTCCACACTGAACTATGTTAACAAATATACAGTGCTCTTGGCGTGTATGCTGATAACCAGTACAGGAGCCATTCTGAAGTGCCTACACTCCTCCCACATTTTGTACCACTACTATCATTCATACGTCATTCGCTTGTGTGACCGCTTTAAGATGGTTGGACCAAATACATGAACCCACCCATTACTAATGTTACACTGATGCACCGTACAGGTCCACATAAAATCAGCATATGCAGAGGATCTTATCTTATATTTGATGGACCTGTTGGAGGGACTGGGCTCGCTTCCCTGTATCTTTGCTGTGTTCAAAATTATATCATGCTTATCCATCAATGAATCAAAGTCAATGCCTTTTTTTTACGTTCAAACACACCCAGACTGTATTGTTTTCGGAGAACTCCAGCTGCCAGTGGCCCCACATACCTTTAAATACCTAGCCATTAATGTTTATCGTTTGCAGGCGGAGATGTTGGAGGGCAACCTGAGTAAGGCTATTCCGATCATACGTTCGCATGTAGCTTTCTGGACCACGTTACCAATATCGGCTATAGGTTGTGTGGCTTTATCTAAGAGGGTGGTCTTTCCCCGTCTTTTGTATTATTTCACGAACCTGCCATTGTTAATCCCGCAACATTTTTTAATACACTAGACACTCTCCTGATAGATTTAATATGGGGGACGGGCTGACGCCGGATAAGTCTTAGGAAAGTACAAATCAATACACGGGAAGGCGGCCGGAGGGCGCCAGACTTCAGGGCTTATTACAATGCCTGTCAGGCATAGTGGCTGTCCTACTGGACAGCAGGACGTAACTTACAGGAAATTGATTACAGTTCCAGGCACATTGAGCAGGGAATGCTCCATGCTTTACTATTACCCCACTGTAGACCACACCAGGCACTGCCGGGCCTCCTCCGAACGGCGCTACAGTGCTGGGGGAAGGGGCTGCGATATACTTCTAAAGGCGGTAGATATGCCGCTAACATTCCATTGGCAGGAATATCGTTGGCAAGCGGCAAGGTAACGCAAAGGGTACTTGGACCCTGGACGGATGTAGGTGTGGAGACCTTTGGAGCTCTTTTTGGGGATGGGACACTTATGAACCACAACACTTTCATACGAGACACAGGAGCTCTTGCCACACTCCACATGACACATGCCGCCCTACTGCACTATGTTAAAAGACAATGGGCCCACCACGGGAGTAGCCCCAGACAAATTAATTAGTTAAATTTCTGTATTACATGGGACGTGACAGCCACCTTATTAAATGGTTATACCTCAGTATCCGGGCACATGCCCAAATGCTGCTGGATGCTACGTGGGAACAGTGGACGGCTGATGTGGGACGGGACTTAACGGATAGAGAATGGGGGGACATATTGGAGTATCCACGGAAAATAACACGAAATGCGAAGTTCAGGTTTATTCAATGTATGTTTATACACAGAACTTACTTGATGCTGCAAAGGCTGCACAGAATGTTCCCAGACACAGCACACTACTGCCCCTGATGTAACTTACCCGAAGAAGTTCTCCTTTATATGGTGTGGTCATGTGTTTGCCTTGGGGAGTTTTGGAGGGAGGTTATACTCATGTTGGACGATATAACACACTTGCCCATGGGGAATACGGCTGTATAATGCATATTGGGTATTCGCAAGCGGGCGAAGACACAAAAGGTTCAACTTCGTTTCCTGGACTTGGCGCTTATAGTTGCAAAAAGGTCTATCACCATGCGCTGGAAGTCAGCCAGAGCCCCCACCCTAGGTGTGTGGCATACTGAAATGTTTTGATGGGCGGGAGCTGAAAGTGCGGCGCTGCGTAGAGAGGAGGCCCATGGTCTAAGGAAACATCCAATCTCCTTCGAATGGGATACCATGGTGGAAGCATATAGAAACATCAACCTGGATGCTGCTTCAGACGTTCCAAACACTCAATAGTAACTGCAATCACATAATACTATGCGTATCATTCCCGGAGGTAATAGATGAAGCAGTGGGATCAAACATTGGACACAGAGAAATCCAACTAACTGGAGACGTTCAAAAGATTTACACACTACATAGTTAGAGCCGAGCCGGGAGGGGGCGGGTGTTAGCAGGGAGCAGGGCGGGGTTATTGGGTACTGATTTGTTAGGAGTGTTCTGATGAATGTGATGTACATCATAGAGGGAACACTTAATGCAGAAATAAATGTTGACTGAAATAAATGATCATGATGATGGCTATATAACATACTAGATGCAGGCCTTACACAGCACATAATTAATGAGATCTGCATGAAGATATGCCCAATTTTCTTTTTATTGTATGGTAAACAACAAAAAGAAAACCCAATAAAGTTTGTTTAACAAAAAGCAGGTCCACATAAAATAGACCACAATTGCAATATGAGTTCTTGAAATGGCTTATTCGCTACATCGAATAATATTGAACGTTTTAACTGTTATTCTAGTACTCCCTAAATGTGATGATTCCTTTTATTTAGCCAACAAATGGCATACATGTCCATTCAATAAACGGTACCATAATAGCTTATTTTGTTCATGACGTGCTTCTGATTTTTTTCAGGAGGTGCAGGTGATGGAGCGGACTTTCAGAATTAATTCTGAATAAAAGTTTGCGGCAAATGAAACTTCCATAATTTTAATGTACTAATGAGTGTTGCATGATTTGCACGTTTGTATTCACTCAACCTAGAATAATGTGCACCTACACAAACACACAGGTTTAATCATTTGTGCTCTTGTCATGTTCGTTATTCTGCTTTGAATAATATATTTACTTTGACTTTCGTTATGTTGTACATTAACTGCGGCTGTTCTGAATAATAGCAAGTGCATTCTTTTAAATGTGCTTTTGTTTATGATTTGTTTGTCGTTTCATGTGTTTGTGTTTTGTTTATTCATTTGTATGCAAAGCTAGGTAACATAGACTAATGGGTTAATTTTAGTAAAGGTCACAGGTACAAGTCATTGTACCATGTAACATTGATATTTCTCAAATTACTGATTTAAGATGGATGAATCGGGCTTGCAAACTTTCGACCTTTTAACCATACATACACCATCAACAGCTCTTGAGAGAAATAATAAGAAAAAAAATGAATGCAGGAATGGATCATTTTGGTGCCTTCGATTTTGTACAATGTATGCCTGAAGCCGAGGCTCCTAAATTGGACTACTGTGCTGTAGAGAAAATGTGAGAAATGGTGAGAACCCTGCACGATATTGACGTAGTTCATACCGGAAGTGATTAGAAGACTAACATTTGGATAAGGACTAGGAGAGAACTGTGGAAACTGAGTGGTGGATGAGGTTGAAGCTACCACCGTCATTTAGGACCAAAGTCACTTGTGCAATGGATTGTTCTTGTTATTTTAAAGGTTGCCAGAGGCTTTGCTTATTTGCCCATTGATTTTTGTGGTAAAGTGTCTTTTTCATTGCAGGCAAAGTCTTAAGCGTGGTGAAGGTTGAGGATGGGCATGTCTCCTGTAATCCATAATTTGTACAGAACAGCACATCAGGTTGGACAACCAAGTGCAATAACCAGTTAAGAAGACTATCTTCATAAGAAATACCAATATATGGCCTGCACAGCTGTTCAACACTGTCAGCTTACTAAAAACCATAAACTGTGCATCTGTCTCTCACGCCTCTTATCCCTCACACTGCTGAGTACTGCATCCCATAACATGATAACTGAACTTTGATGGTCATCATGCATGACACGAATCAACACCATACACTCCACACCGTACACAGCACAGCTTGCTTCTCATGAAACAACATCTTCAGTGCCCCACACAGGGGTACTAAGCACTAAATAAATTCAGCAAAAAAACAACAATGCAAAACAATAGTTCTGTGAAAGGTTAGGGCCTGATTTAGATTTCGGTGGACTGGTTACTACGTCACAACGTTTACAGATATCCCATTTGCAGAAATATAAATCCCATAGGATATAATGGGATTTATATTACGGTGGACGGGATATCCATCACCGTTGTGTTGGAGTAACCTGTTTGAGGAAATCTAAATCAGGCCCTTAGTGTTATCTGATGCAATACATCCACATGTGGATACTGTGGCTGGGAGAAACCACAGCAGCTTCCCCCTTCTCCCTTTTTAGAGATAGCTGGATGCTATACTTGGCACTTTATGGTGACTGAGAAAAGAACCCATCTCTTCTTAATTTTGATTTATTGGCGCTGTAATGGGATTTATATGGGAAGGGGCTTCACTCTCTTAGCTGTATGACTGAGCTTAAGTAAACATGAATACTATAGAATCTCTAATATGAAGATGGATGTGTATTTTTCTGGGGATCAGAATAATCTAAAACACAGATATTTACTCAAACTAGCACTGAGTGCCTCCACATTGCTTATATGTTTCTTTTGGTAATTGACACAAATATTGATTAAAAAATATCATGTGACCTGAATATTGTGTTAACAATATCGTCACTGCAAAAATAACATGGAACCGAATATGCAAGGTAAAAATATTATTTTGTCTAATATTTGTTTTAGAATATTTTTGTGGTTAATATTGTTTACTTAAATATTGTTTCAATAAACAACTCTTTAAATAATGAAATATTTTATTTATTTTATTTTATTTTAATTTCTTCTATAGCGCAGGAATCAATCCCGTAAGGGTATCTCCGCGCTTATATATATATATATATATATCAGTTAGTATATGAATTTTAGGTTTAGTATTCTGAATATTATTGTTCTTTTTTTAATGTAATTTGACATTTTAAATATGTATTTTTTTAAATTGAAGTAGCCAGCGACGGCCCGTGGAGGGAGTTACGGTGGGGCAGGAGGGCGGGGAGGGGGAGGGGCAGGGCGGAGGTTGCTAAAAACCGGCATATGGATAATTGCAGGTAAGTAAACAATTTAATTAATAAAACGAATTTCGTAGCTCGCACTGCATTGCATTTTGCGATGCAAGGCGCACTACGAAATTCGTTTTATTAATTAAATTGTTTACTTACCTGCAATTATCCATATGCCGGTTTTTAGCAACCTCCGCCCTGCCCCTCCCCCTCCCCGCCCTCCTGCCCCACCGTAACTCCCTCCACGGGCCGTCGCTGGAAGTAGCAACTTATAATGTATTAGCAGGTTGTTGGGTTTGTAGGGAAATAGGATGGGAAGGTAATTAAATTATAAATGATTTATTTTTAATTTTAAACCTTAAATTAAATATTTCATTGATTATAAATCATGCAAAATGTTTAATTGTTTAATTAATTTATTTGTTTTAATTTAATTTGTTAACTTTAATGTACATTTTATCTTGGAAGTTTAATTAGTAATTTATATTTTAAAAGAAGGTTGTTATGTTTGTAGGGGAATAGGGTGGGACAATATTTAAGTTATGTTGGGTTTTCATTAATTGCTTATGTTATTTAAATATTTACAGATTATTTATAATGTACAATATTCGTTTTAGTCGAACTATTTATCCATTTATTCACAAGTGCATTTAATAATAACATTTGTGAAATGTATTTGACATTACCATTGTTTTTAGTTGTATTTATTTTAATGAATTCATATTTTGATTTTATTATTGTCTTATGCAATATTTATTTTTAATATATGTATGTTAGTTTGGGTAGTAAAGAGGGGCGTGAATTTTATTAAATTAATGTAATTGTTTTATTCATTTGAAAACTTATTTTAAATGATTTCTTTAATTATTTCGTGTTAATTTACACATTGTATATTTAAAAAAATATATGATTTAATAATGTTATGCTGTTAGGTATGCCAATGTATTTTACAAAATGATTATGAGCTGAACTCTTAACTCATTCCCTACTATTGTTCAGATTGGAGTAAAAAGTCAATCAGACCCTTTTGTAGTATAACACTTTCTCGAACGTTGAATAACTTTGGAGTTACTAACCCATGCAAATAGCACGCAAGGTTGCTTTGCGTGGCTAAGTAAATACCATTTAAGGACTCAAGCTGCCTTGCAAAGACTTGCATCCACAAGAGCAATGCAAGCCCTAATCCCTATGATGCCCATCAGTTTCCCTACTGTTACTTAGATCGGAATGGGAATAATACATCTATCACCTCTAAAGTCCCACAGTTTTTCTACTGTTGCTTGGACTAGAGTGGGAATAATATATGTAACCCTTGCGAAGTGAAACACTTTCCCTAGGGTTGATTGGGTTGAAGTGATAATAATAAATCTTACCCTTCAGAAGACCAATATTTTCCTAAATCTTACCCTTCAGAAGACCAATATTTTCCTTACTATTGCTTAAACTGGAGAGGAATGGTAAAACTAACTTCTCTGAAGCCCAAAACGCTCCCTGCCTTTGCATACATTGGAGTGAGAAAAGTATATGTAATATGTGCATAGAGAAGTTACAATTTTACTATTTTTGTTCATATTGAAGATATATTAAATATATTTGGTCCTCCGTCTAATTTTAATTGTTTTAATTATTTCTAAATATTTTCTCTTTTAATATTTATATTATTTTTAGAATAATGTACTTTACTTAAACTTATTTTTCCACTAATTTTATTATTTCAATGTTTCTGTTTTGTTATATATGTTTTTATTCATAATTATTTGTTACTCTCAATATTATTTATGCATTTGTAATTGTTTAGAATTTTTATTCTTAAAATATGTATTTTATTTATGTATTCATTTAAAAGTATTAAATGAATATGTTTTTATATGTTCATTTTAATATCTAAATTAGGATAGTTATTTCTGTTGGTTACATATATGTTTGGCATTATATTGTACATTATTGGTAACATTTTAAATGTAAAGTGTTTGAAAAATTATATAGTTATTGTTTTGAATTTTCAAAGAATATACATATATGTATCTCAATGTAGTCCCAAAATGGTGACACGCTCCTCAGCTGGTGCAAGTGTGGATGGCAAACTGAGCCGCCCAATATCTCCGATCTGCAAAATAAATGCTGCACTCCAAGAACTTGAATACAGCTGATATTTTAATGGGCTACCCACAACAAAACCAACATGTTTCAACTCTCCCAGTCCTTTTCGCGGTCAGTAAACCTTTTCCTATTGTTAATTCTATACTGATGTCGGTCATGTATATTATGGTGAGTTCTGGGAATTATAGTTTTGAAAAAATATTTACAAGGATATAAATTCAAACATAATTGCAGAATTAAAAGTCATTCTCAACCTCAGTTGTTTATTCCTAAGTTGTTCCAAAATCATGGGCCAATTATATTAAGGGAACACGTTATTTAATTCTCCATATGGCAAACTAATTGTCAATTTCAATACTATGATAATGCAGGTATTTCAAACCATAAGGATATTTAATACTATGGCCCCGATTATGATTGTGGTCGGTCAGGCTGCCAATCGCTACTGCATCACTCAGGGGACCGCCCGACAAGCAGGTGGCGGTCCAACCACCACATTTCGATGCGACTGCGGGGCTGGTGGTCACAAAGCTATCAGAAGTGTGGCGGTGGCATTCTGAAGCCAATGTAAATGGGTGCAGCACATGCCGCCCTTGCAGCACCACCAGCAGCACTATGTACTGAGTGCCATTTGCCATGCAGTTATTGGCACATGGTGCAGGGAGGTGAGAACTGGCACTACAAGTGCCCATGGCTACTTCTCAATAGCCTACGATGTCAAGGGACCCTGGGACCCTGCTTGCCCCCCCTCCACCCACCCCCCCATACCATACCATTTCTGACAACCTTTTCATGACGGTGTTTCTGCCATGAAAAAGCTGTTTGGAAAGGGATACCCAAATCCAGATGGCGGTACCTGGCTTTGCACTGTCGCATTTCCGGGCCGTGACTCCAACCACCGCCCTGTCTGGATTTGAGATCCTAGCGGAGGAGGCTGTGTGGACTACGACTGCTGTGGTCCAACTGCCAGGATTGTAATTCGGCGCATGGACCGAAGGGCTGACGGCAGTCAGAATGCTTATTTTAAAGATTTCTACTCACTTTGACCACTAGAATTCTTCTTCCTTTGCTCCGCCGACTAGGCGTCGAGTGTCCATTCGCTGACAGTGGCTGCCGGTACACGCCACGCACTCCTTACAGGCAGTACCTTGGGGGCAGCGGTTTAGACCGCTGACGCGCTCTGCGTCAGCATGAAGGAAGTTGCTGTGCGCAGGCGCCCCACTCAGTACACTCCTGAGGCAGAAGCCGGGAGTTAGGGGCTTTGCACGCTGTCTTTTAAAACTGTATTTAGCTGTTTGCTTATTTTAAAGATTTCTACTCACTTTGACCACTAGAATTCTTCTTCCTTTGCTCCGCCGACTAGGCGCGGAGTGTCCACTCGCTGACAGAGGCTGCCGGTACACGCCACGCCCACCTTACAGGCGGTACCTTGGGGGTGGCGGTTTAGACCGCTGACGCGCTCTGCGTCAGCATAAAGGAAGACGGCCATGCCTTCGCGCAGCGGGCGCGGGCAGCGGGCGCGCCTTTTGCACGCCGAAGGCGCGCCAAAGGTAAGCCGTCTGCGCCCGTCCGTGCCACGCCGAGCCCAGTGCCCACGACCTCTGCTCAGATTCAGTTAGAGCTAAACTCCCCTAATAGAGTTGTATATTCCTCTACTGAGCTTCATAACATCTTGCAGTCAGCTTCTGAGACCCATGGTGCCATGTTAAACTGCTCTAAAAAGTTCCCCGATTCACTGGAAGGCTCGGTAGCGTGTAGATGCTGCACCTTTCACGGAAACCAACTTATGAGCCACGTTCCGCTAACACCGCCTCTCAGGATCCCTCCTTTGGAGGGTCTAAACGTTATCCTTTGTAACGTTCGTTCCCTAGCTAGACACTCATTTGAAATTTGGGATCTGATTAATTCTCACTCCCCTGAGATCTGTTTCTTGATCGAAACCTGGCTGAACCCCTCCAACTATCCAATGATTGACATAGCTATTCCTGAGAATTATAAAATGATTCATCTGGATAGGACCGGAAAAACCGGTGGAGGAATAGCCATTGTTTATAAAAGTCATCTTAATATCTCTTGGATTAATTCGCTATCTAATGATAACATGGAAATAGGCATTTTTAGAGTAATATTTTCAGCATCAGAAAGCTGGACAGGAGCCTTAGTATACCGGCCTCCTGGCCCGAAAGCAGACTTTGCAGACAGACTTGTAGATCTGATAGCGACTCACGTCCTTGCATCTAGCAAGTTCTTGCTGTTGGGTGATTTCAATTTCCACCGGGAACTGCACTCATCACCAGAGGTGAACAAACTTCTTAAGGATTTGTAGCAATTGTGGCTCTTCCAAAGAGTTGAGGGCTCCACTCATAATGGGGAACATACACTTGACCTAATTTTTACAAACATTGACTTGCTCATGTATGATTCATCCTGGCCTCTGACATGGACTGATCACGTTATGGTTAAGTTCACGATGCCACCTAGCACGCAGATACCTACTGCTCAGTCTGCTGGTAGATCTCAAACTGTGCAGCGGCCTTGGAGCAAGCTAACTCCTCAGATATTTGAGGAAGTGTTCCTGGCACTTTCAGCGACAGAGGATCAAAATGTATCCAACTCGTTGTCAATATTCAAGGAAAGGTCGGTGAAAGTTCTGGATGTAATTATTCCATCTAATAAAAAAACCAGACCCACCCTACATCGATCCCCAGCCAAATGGTACACCGCCGAACTTAGGCAGGAGAATTCTTCTTGTAAAAAACTGTAGAGACTCTGGTGATGGAGTAAATCCCCCAGTCTAAACTGCTGTTTAAATTGGCATTGGTAACCTATCACCGCAATTTAAAGGCAGCAAGATGTCTGTACCAAAGGCACTATTCGACATCGTTAAAAATGTTGTGGCCCCCGTCGCTTGCAAGCAATCACATATAGAGTCCCAAGAGTTATGAGACTCACTGTCCAGGTTTTTCCAGGAGAAAATTGAAAAAATGTACTCCAACTTTCCATCATATGACCGGAAAAACTCTCCTACTGCACCCAATCCAAGTAGCTCCTGGATACGGATAAACTGTTCCCTTGGATGCTTTATGCCAGTCTCATTAGTAGAGACCCAAAAAGTCTTAGGGACCGCTAAATCTGGCTCTCCCGCTGACCTCTGTCCCCAAAGGTCATGTCACTTTTGTCCCATATCCCAGCTCTCACCATTCAAAAAATGTTCAACCTTTCTATTCTTGAAGGCGTAATCCCGGGTCCTTGGAAAGAAGCCTTTGTTCGTCCCATTTTAAAAAACCCTCGGCTAATCCACAAGAGTTGGGTAACTATCGCCCCATCTCGTTACTTCCCCTTTTAGGCAAAATGCTGGAAAGCATTATCAACCAACAACTGAACAGCTATCTTGAATCGAACTGCCTATTGGACCCCTCGCAGTCCGGGTTCCGTCGGGGCTTCAGCACGGAAACGGCCCTTTTAGCTGTAACTGACTCCCTGAGGATGACAGTGGATGCTGGAGAATCAGCAATTCTGATCCTTCTTGACCTCTCCGCAGCTTTTGATACCATCTCACATGCTAGGCTGACGGAGAGGTTAAGTTCTTTTGGGATCCATGGTCTGGCACTTAAATGGCTGCAAAATTTCCTGACGGACAGATACCAAACTATCGTCCTGGGTCCCCTTCAGTTCGAGAAAACACCATTAGACAAGGGCGTCCCCCAGGGCTCCTGCCTTAGCTCTACCCTCTTTAACATCTATATGGCTCCTTTGGCTAAGGCGGTGGAAGCCCTGGGGTTCGAAACTGTTTCGTACGCTGATGACACCCAGTTGCTGTTTAACATCGGCCCAAACCCAGAGGCAAGACAGACTCCGCTTTACTACAGGAATTCTTGAAATCTCCAACTGGATGACCAACAACTGTTTACAGTTGAATCCTGGTAAGACGGAAGTCTTGCTTCTTGGGAAGGCTGCTGCTGCCTGGTCCACGGACTGGTGGCCTACGCAGCTGGTCTCCCCTCCTATGCCGAAACAGTGTGTCAATAATCTCGGAGTGAAAATAAATCATTCTCTGTCAATGTCGGACCATGTAGCCACCGTCTCAGGGGCTTGTTACCATAGGCTAAGACTTTTGCGTAAAATCTTCCCTTTTATTCCCATGGAACACCGCAGAACACTGACTCAAGCTATGGTAGTGAGCCATATGGATTACGGGAACGCTCTATTAGCAGAAGCTGGAGTAACATCTTTAAACAAACTGCAGGTGATCCAGAATACGGCAGCCAGGTTGGTCCTGAACATGCCGGCGGGCTCCTCCTCGCTGCCTTTATTGAGAAAATTACACTGGTTACCCATAAAACAAAGATCTTTTTTTAAAGTCTGCTGTCTGACATTTAACGCGCTCCAGGGCCAGGGTCCAATGTATCTGCAAATTAAACTGAAAAAACATATTCCTAGCTGCCTATTGAGGTCAAGCTCGCAGCTGTTACTGCATGAACCCCGTATCAGGCTCCATAGGACAGGGGGCATGGCCTTTTCCTATCTGGCCCCTAAATACTGGAATAGCCTCCCAAAATCGTTGCGAGAGATTCCATCTTATCGAATATTCAGGAAACAACTCAAGGCATTTTTGTATTAACGCTCCCTCCTCTCAGCTATCTTTTTCCTTAGGTGTTAATCTGAGTAAGCACTGAGATGCCCCACGGTGATTCGAGCGCTACATAAGTATACCTAACATAACATAACATAACAATGCCACCGAAGGATTGTTGAGGCGGTCCAACCGCCCTCGTAATCAGCCCCTGTAATATGTATTTTTGTTGGGAAGGTCATAGACATTAGTAGGGTGGCCTCAGTTGCAAGCAATTTCCTAATTTTTCCAAACTATAAATTGCATGAATTAGTTATAACAGTCCAATCATCGTCAAATACATATTGGTAAGCTGGATTCAGTCTATGGACATTACAAGTATACATAAAGCTCCTCATCATTGTTAAAACTATTTAAAATAATGTTACATTTAATTAATGTATTGAAATAGTTAAAAATATAACTATTTATACATTAATTTCGAAGTAAAAAAAAATACAAATAGTAAACATTTATTATTTAATTATAAAATATTTTAATCACCTACTTTGAATGTACCAAATCGTGCAGCAATGCATTTTATAGAAGGCATTTCTTTTAATAATTATACATTCACATTAAAAATGTTTTTTTCTTGAGGTAGCACAGTTCAGTTAATTACAGTTTTAATTTAAAATAATGTAATAGTGTGGTAGTATTTTTAAAAATGTCGTTCAACATGTAAAGTAAATATATATGATGGATTTTCATTAATATTTAACATAAATAATTTGTATATTTATTTTTGAGTATTTTTTTTCTTTTTCTGGTACTTTAATATGCAGAGTTGGGAAACACGGAACATCGCGGTCTGAACCAGGCATATTTCGACTACGCAAGCTCTATCGTGCTTGCCTTAACCACGCATATGCCCTAACCACGCATATGTGTGGTTAAGGCAGTGCGCGGTCTAGCTGCTGGAAGACAGAAGGAGGAAGACACTGTGATGAGATAAGTGGGGCTGTTTTTTAAGGGCTAGGAGGGGGTTGGAGTAGGTTTTAGGGCAGTGGAAAGGGTTGGGGTAGTTTAAGCAGGGGCGGCTCTAGGCTCATGGCGGCCCTGGGCAGGGAGCGTAGGTAGGGGGCCCCAGAAGAGGGGGTCCGGGTAGGGCGGAGCACAGAGGCCAGTGAAGAAGGGGGGGTCAGGGTGTTTGGAAGAGGTATAGCGCCGGAGGCCGCCAAATCCCTGCCAGGGGCCGCCACGCAAATATGTATCCATCCTCAGAGGATTTTTTTTTTTTTTTTTTTTAAACCTTTATTGACATTTCAACCAAATACAAGTATGGGCCTACAACCCCCGGGCCGGCCGCTAAACAGTTAGAGTAGCAGAGAGCAATTTGCAATCACATGCAGCACCTCGGGGAGCAGAATCACCATGCTAGCGTACTCTTGGTCACTAAGCAGCACAATTAGGAAAACAGGATATAAAAGGTTTTCATTTTATAGTATAGGATGGAAGGATCAGGTGCCGAACAATTTCCTAGCAGCGAAAAATGGCAGGCAGAATAGTAAGCATGTCCACAGTAAACAGTAATCGATCAAGGAGGGCAATAGTCTATACGCTCCCGGTCTCTCCCCCCGCCCTAACAAAGGGGCCCCCTAAGCCAACACGAATAAAGTTGCCCACCTTACATAAATACCCCGGGGGGAACCACAAACCCCCCGTCCCAGAATCCGTCTGTTAATGAAGCAGTCCCGTTACCAATAGATCCATCGTAAACAATAACCCGCAATCTTAGCCTTGGCCCCGTCTAACAAAGTTGCCGATTCCCTCGGATAAGAAAAGCCCCATCCCCAGAAAGTCAAAAGTCACACAGTAGCAGCCGGAGCTTGAGTCAGCAAATGGGAGAGGAATAGCAGATCCCAACGCACATGGCTTGCACCAACGATGTCCGTCCCCGTCTCCGAGGCCAAGCGTCGTTCCATCCGCCATGTTGGGAGACCGATTGGGGAGGGAATGCGACTCGTTCCGATACAGATCAAAGTATGGGTCAACAGTGTCCAGGATGGGGGAAGCAGAGAAATGCTCCGGTAACTGTAGGACTGATGTTTCCGAGAACGTGAGAGAGTCACCAATCACAGCACTCACTATGAGTTCCATTCCTTCGGGGGCATGCATAGCTTTCAACACCGGGTCCAGACGCCCCGGTAAGGCTTCCAACGGGGGGCAAGTCGGCTGCCGGGTCTCAAAAATCAGATCAGGGCTTGCTCCCGGTTCTATGATCCCATCTGTCGCCGACAGCCAATGATTAACCTGGGCCCTCACCATCGCGTGAAGCGCCGCAAGTTCCGCCATTACCATCCGCAAAGAAGGGCCACATTGAGTCCGTTCCACCAGGTTCCATACGGCCGCAGGCATAACGATCCCCACGGAGGGGCACCCTCTCCGGGGCAGGATACGCCGGAGCAGAAACAAGCCGTGAGGGACGGGCCAGCAGCACGCAGCAACGCACGGCGGGACCCCCACCCCGGGGCGCCAGCGGTGCTAGTGCCGGGCCTCCGGGCCGGGGCCCCCCGCGACGCAGCGACGCGCGCCTCCCGTCACCTCACTTCAGGTATAGCACCAGGCGGCAGATGGTTGCAAAGCAGTCCAGAGAAATTTCAAAAGTTCCAGGGACCGGACCCGACCACCCTCAGCAGTCCGTTGTTGTTCACTTTGGACCCGGGTAGACCAGCAATCGAGACCCCGGCTTCCAGTATGAGTTAGGCCTCAAAACATTTTCGATATTACTTAACCCCAGAACATCAGAAAAATTCCGTGATCACACCATCGGGGTGCCGACTAGTTCCCCCACACGAATCCGGGGCAGGAGATCAGGATATTCGACAAGATAAGCGAGCGTAGGACGGGGGTCAGCGGAGCCGGGAGACTATGCGGCCATCTTAGTTGGTGTCGTAGCTCCTCCCCCTCAGAGGATTATTATATTAAGGATATATATTGGGGTGGTGGCCCCTGGGGTTTGGTGGCCCTGTGCAGGTGCACAGCTTGCACATGCCTAAAGCCGTCCCTGATTTAGGAGACAGCCCAGGGGTGGGGGGGGGGGTTGGTTGTTTAGGTTTTTTTGGTCTTAGGGCAGTGGGAGGGGAATGGGTAGTTGGGGTAGTTTTTAGGGCTGGGAGGGGATCGAGGTAGGCTTTAGGGCAGTGGAAGGGGTTGGGGAAGTCTAAGGGAGGGCGCAGGGGGTAGGGGGCGGGTACTGTTAATTAATGTGCACTGTTTTATGCCTTAGGATAGTGGGAGGGAAATGGGTAGTTGGATTCGTTTTTAGGGTGCTGGGGTAGGTTTTAGGGCAGTGGAAAGGGTTGGGGTGGTTTAAGGGATGGCATAGGGGTGGGGTAGTGTTGGGTTTTAGTCCTTAGGCAGTTGGAAGGGAATGGGTAGCTGGGGTCATTTTTGGTGTTGGGGGTCGGTAGGTTTTAGGGCGGTGCAAGTGGTTGGGGTAGTTTAAGGGACAGTTTGGGGGGGAGTGAGGTAGTGTAAGTTAGAGTGCAGGATTTTAGCCCTTAAGGCAGTTGGAGGGAAATGCGTATTTAGGTTTCTTTTAGGGCCAGGTCGGGTAGGTTTTATGGCAATAGAAGGAGTGGGGGTAGTTTAAGGGACGGCGCGGGTGGGGGTAGTGACGGGTTTTAGACCTTAGGGAGGGGAAGGAGTAGTTGCGGTTGTTTTTAGTGTTGGGGGTCAGGGTGGGTTACGCAGAAAGTTAAACTTGATCCTCATGTCTGCCCAGAATTCATAAAGAGATTCCTTGCAGTCATGAGCTCATTTACACATGGGGTAATCTCCACCACAAGTGCAAGGTTCTCTGCACCCATAAATCCAACTCAAGAGATCAGAAATGGGCGTTCCAAGGTGTGGTTTGCTTCAGAATTTTTAGGACACCCACAAATATGACATGATGGCGGCATTCAGGGAGCAGGTGCCGGGGCCAGCTCTGCTGCTCTGCCACGTTGCCAAACTTTAGCAAGTCGTTCTCTCCTGTAGAGCCTTGACTTCATTTTTTGCCTTCTTGTTCACTTGACTTTTGTCTCCTTGGCTAACTTTTCTTCAATTTCCCTCTTTCCCCCCTTTAATATCTTTTGCCTTGTTTTCTCCCGTTTCTTACTACCAACTTTCTTACCCCTTTCTCCCTCCTGCCCTCTTGTACTCCGCCCAGCACCCTACCCCATCCCAGGAACCTACTTAATGCTGCCAGAGGGCGGCCAGGCAGCGGATACGTGCCACTAGTGTGCCAAAAACGTGCCAAAGGAAAGCCTGTCTGTGCACATCTGTGGCTGAACTGCGCCCAGCGCAGAACCCCTGGATCTCACCCCACCTACAGCTACACTAGCACCAAAAACACATCCCTTAACCCCGGACCTGAGAGCAACTACTGCAAACGTGCATCCCCTTGATCAACGGCAAGACCCTTCTCCTGCTGCTACTGCCGGTTCCCAGTAGCCTCACGCAGTCTTCCCAAGATCTCCCGCCCACAGCAGCAGACCCAGGAGGTATCAAGTACTTCCTAATGAATGCTTATATAAATATTTGTGGCCCGCACACACAAACCAAGAAAGTCCGTTCATTCAATGATGAATCACACTAATTTGTGTTTCTTCAATCTTTATTTTCTCATTTCTGCAGTAGCCAACGCGTTACGTCTTTTTGAAAGACTTCTTCAGGGCTTCTCACTCAATGTACATGTACTTCTATGATTAGGAGTACCAAAAGGATCTGGTTCTCTGTTGGTCAACGCACCACATGTTAATACAATTCCCCAATTTTAAATAAGTGCGGTATTGTTTCCTAGATCCTTGTTTGTGAATCCTTCCTAATTAATGAACTCCCTCTAC
The DNA here is from genome assembly GCF_964263255.1 of Lissotriton vulgaris. Classification (NCBI taxonomy): domain Eukaryota; kingdom Metazoa; phylum Chordata; class Amphibia; order Caudata; family Salamandridae; genus Lissotriton; species Lissotriton vulgaris. The sequence goes on from NC_141693.1 coordinate 662,601,889, forward strand.
AAACAAGCCTGCAAGATTTGGGACACCATCATCTCCCCCACACCCAACGTCATCTTCTCGACAAAGTCCTGGCTAAATCTCGCCTCAGCACCGGACATAGCCACTGCAATAACTAACAGATATAAGATTATTTACCAGGACCGCACCAACAAGCACAGCAGGGGAATAGCCATCATCTACAAGGAATTCCTTCTCTGCACAGCAATCACTTAGGACACAACCCCAATCATGGAACACCTAAACTTCCAACTCAATCCAGATCACAATGCGACCATTAGAGGCACCCTGGCTTACAGATTGCTGGGGCCACTGCCCGCCTTCTGCAAAGCCATCTCAGACTTTATAGCCCCTTTGGCCATAAAATCAAGGAACTTCCTCTTCCTCAGGGACCTTAACTTCCACCTCAAGGACCCACCTGACCCCAACTCAGCCAGCCTAATCGAGAGCCTGAACAACCTATACCTCACACAGCTAGTCACCGATCCCATGCACATCGCTGGGCCCACATTGGACCCCAACAATTACAGCCAGCAGTCAGATCAGATACAGCCACACCTCTGAAATAACCTGGTCAGCCCACTTAATAGCTCACTTCTTCATACCCCCTGGACACCTAGGGCCCCCAGTCTGACTCCTCCCACAGGAGCTGGATCAGGGTAGCCGAGGACGGATGTATGACATTATAACGCATGCTTTTACAACGCATGCTGTTAAAACGCAGGTTTTACTACGCATACCTTTACAACGCATTACACTTTGGGGTGCTGGATAGTGAATAGTTTAATTTACTATTCCAACTCCAGTCCCCGTGGACACTAGGGAAGGTGTTGGATAGTAAATTAAATGTATTCCCTATCCTAGAGCGCCCCCCAGTGTAATGCGTTGTAAAGGTATGCATAGTAAAACCTGCGTTGTAATAGCTTTGCGTCGTAAAAGTTTTGTTCTAAAGGATGTTTCCCGCCGAGGACCGATGGACTGACACCATCAACACTTCCACCCCGACCCCACCTCCAATCTTGAAGTGGCTGTCAAAACTTCAACACCTGGATCACAGACTGCAGTGACAGAGTCTCCCCCCTTCCAAATCTGCCAGACCAGGAAGACCCACCAGGCATATCTGCTGGTACACAACAAAACACAAGTCCACCTAACGCACCTGGAAACAACTGGAAAGGATCTGGAGATCCAACAAAGCCACTAGTGACCAAGCCAACTACAAACAGACCCTCAGCCACTACCACCTGCTCCTGAAAATATCCAAAACAGACTCACTTACCACCTGCCTTGAAGCAATCTCCCACCACAGCAAGGAACTCTTTAGCAGATTTAGAGAGTTCTCAAACCCCGAAGCAGCCTAAAGTACCATCACATCCTCCCAGAAACTCTGCGACACACTGGCAGACTTCTTCTACAGCAAATTCTCCGCCATCTATGAACATTTTGATTCACAACCTACAATCTTCAACTCCCACATCCTCTTCTCCCTCACTCACTCCCCACCCTCCTCAAGGATCACAGCATGTGACCCCCTTACCACACAGACAACCGCCACCATCATAAGATCCATCCACTCTGGTGCACCCTGACCCATCACGTATTCAACCTGGGGAACAACCCCATTAGCACCATAATCCTCAACACCTCTATTTCTGCTGCCACCTTTCCAGCAGAACGGAAACACACAGAGGTCAAACTTCTGCTCAAGAAACTCTCCACAGACCTACAAGAACTCAAGAACTACTGGTATATCTCCTTTCTACCGTTTCCAGCTACAGTTGTGGAAAAAGCAATCAACCACCAACTCACCAATCACCTTGGGGGCAACAAACACCTAGACCCTCCCAATCTGAATTCCAAATCAACCATAGCCCAGAAACCTCCCTGATCGTAGCCACCGACAACATCAGGCCCTCCTTGACCAAGGGGACACTGCAGCCCTTATCCTGCTCGATCTCTCAGCAGCATTCAATATGGTATCCACCCGCACCCTCCTAAACAGACTCCACCAAAGGAATGCACTCAAATGGATTTCATCTTTTCTCACCGGAAGAACACAAAGCATCTGCCTCTCACCCTATACCTTGGACCACAAGAGCATAGTCTGCGTGGTCCTCCCTGAGTACCACCCTATTCAATGCTTAAATGGCCCCCGTGGTTAGAGCCCATGCTATGGACATGATCTCATTAGCAGATGACCCACAATTCATACTCTCCTTATCTGCTGACCCCACTAACACAAAAGCAAACTTACACAGTTGTATGCAAGCGACGCCAGCTGGATGCAAAACAACGGACGTTTTCATCTTCGGAAACAACACCTCCCCTTGTGGCCAACCAAACTGGGCCCCACCCCACACCTTCAAAGCATGGCAGGAACCTCGGCATCATACTTTACAGCAGACTCATCATGAGAAGCCATATAAACTCAGAATTCTCAACTTAATTCCATACTTCGGAAAATCCTCAAGTCGATACCCACCAGCACCAGAAACACTATCACCCAGGCCCTCATCACTTACCGCCTTGATTACTGCAAGACCCTCTACGTGGGGATGTCCACCCAGCTTCTAAACAGACAACAGACCACCAGAAATGCAGCAGCCAGGCTCCTCCTCGACCTCCCGAAGCGAGCCCACATGACCACTCACCTCAGAGCTCTCCACTAGCTCCCCATCCACAAGCGATGCCAGGTCAAAATGCTGACACATGCTTACAATGCTATGCACAACATGGGACCAGCCTACCTCAACCGCAGACTGAACTTTCACCAACCCACCAGACAGCCTCGATCCACCTCCCTCGCCCACACCCCTTGGGTCTGCCGAAGCAGGATCGGTTTGATTGATTGATTCACAGATCCCTCTATTTCTCCTTTCCTTTCTAGAAAAGGTCACATATTTACTCCAGTCAAACATTGCTAAACTCTCCTTTCAGGGTGAGAGGGGGAACAGATCACCACAAGATTTGTAGGTGTTTTTCCTCAGAGAAAAATACATTCTTTTTGGCGAAAGAAAAACACAAAAAAATGGTCCGGTGCATAGAGGGTGCAAGTCTCCCTGTGTGGAGCTCTCCACTATAGATCAATCGGCGTCGCAGGAACAAGATTACGTTGCAAATGTCACATGACCTTCCCCAGAATAGGGTAAGAAATCTGCTTCTGGCACAATTTTACATGTGTATTCCCAGGGATCGAGTCGGGGTATCCCCCCAGCTCGATGACTATGAACTGCAACTGAGTGCAAGCCTTGTTTCGTGACGTCACTTCCTGTCGTGAAGTCAGCGTCCCCCCACTTCTTTTTTTAGGTCTTCTGCCCTGTGTATTCCTAGGAATGTTTGTGAAATCCAGAAAGTCATAATTCCACACTGACACGTAAGTGTAAATCTACAAGTGTGGATGTATTACTTCCTAAGTGAATCCGCCCCAGACTATTTCAACGACTAGATGTGGTTAATGAGAATCTGTAATGTTTTGACAGATTCTGCAGAGACCATCTTTTAACTCAGGACGAAAGACCTTGAAATCTTGTAATCCCCCCTGCATTTTACTACTTGACTTATTACATCCTGTAATTGTCTCATAAGTGAGTAGGGTACATGTGCAGAAAGGAATAAAGAACAACTGAAAATGCCACGAGAGTTTGCATGAAGTAGGCGAGTGCCCCAGCGTCTACACTCGAGCGAGGACCAGGACTGCCGCCATCAGCCTTCCATCGACCCCAGTTTACCCATAACCCACCCTGGTTCTGCCTCCACCCCGCCACGTGGGCTTCAGGCTGCGGACACCACCTGCTCGCCAACGGCGCCCACGTAAGGGATGAGAGCTCCTAACAGGCCCAGCAGAGCATTATATGGACGGCCCCTGTGGCTCAAGGTCACAGGAGCTGAGCCTTGCTTTCCACAATGCATAAACATGAAACTCTCCCAGACACCAATCATCTGACCTAAACCTTGGAACAAATATTTTACTAAGTAAATCAGTGAGCCTGCTGGCATTTCTATTAACCTTCAATGCACTGCTGACAGAGGAGGAATAATGGTAACTAATAATTCAGCCTTGTAAATCATGCTTCGCATCAGAGGCATAAAGTAAGTACTGGTGCCCTACCATCTGTTAGTAGTTAAAGCACATTTTTTTGTGCTAATGAAATGCGGTGTTGGCCAGTCAGTTCAGAAACCATATGCTGTATGGAAAGAATACAGCAGGCGCGCGGGAGGCGGAGCCGTGGGGGGCAATAGGTGTTTGTCTGGATGTAGCTAAAAGGTCTGTAAATTAAGGGCTGTAGTTGCAGTTTAAATGACATTTAAAGGGGCAGTCCGTGTTGAGAAAAATGCTCTTTACTCAGTCCTCCATCTGTAAACGTCCCTAACAATTCCTAGAATGTCGCTTTGTTTGCTGATGTCTGCTTTGGTTATTAGATGCACTTTGTCATCATTAACTGACATTATTTATCGATGGTCCATTTAAAGGGGCCACCACGTGAATGATGTCACGATCCATCAAAGAACCACACAGACATCATCGAACTAATGTTTCTGGAATGCCAATGAACTCTTTGGAGCATTGACTTGTATATGTGACTCTTAGAGTATATCCATTCGTATCCCTTCCCTATGTATATAGAGATAACTCTAATCACTAGTATATGCAGTAGACCCTTGTACTCTCTACCATTCCTATGTGACTCTTAGACTATATCCATTCGTATCCCTTCCCTATGTATATAGAGATAACTCTAATCACTAGTATATGCAGTAGACCCTTGTACTCTCTACCATTCCTATGTGACTCTTAGAGTATATCCATTCGTATCCCTTCCTTATGTATATAGAGATAACTCTAATCACTAGTATATGCAGTAGACCCTTGTACTCTCTACCATTCCTATGTGACTCTTAGAGTATATCCATTCGTATCTCTTCCTTGAGTCACTTTACTATTTGTACATTTGCAATTTTTCTTTCTGTTTGTATCTAGTTCTTGTGTGACTTTACATCTTGTACATTTGCAATTTTTTCTGTTTGTATCTTTTATGTAACGCATGTAGTCCTTAGTTCTTATGTTTTACAACTGGTTCTTATGTAAAGCGCTCTGACACCTTCAGGTAAAGTTTGCGCTATATAAAATCGCATTAAATAAATAAAAAAAATAAAAAATATTCCACTTGCTGAACAGGAATTCAATGTTTCTAGCTCTTGGCACTGTGAATGTGAAATATTTTCCTGTTATCCTTCATAATCTAACACCTCCTTCAATCCCCTGTCCTCTTTTCTTTCCGAGGCACTCAGAAGCGCTACTAGAAGTACTTGGTGCCTGATAAATTATCAAAAATAAATACATGGATAAATGGCTCAAAAAAGTACAAATGGCAACTCTGATCAACTTTGCCATGCAAAATGTATTGTTCATCGAGGTGTTGATGCATGCGACGTGCAAAGTAGCTTTGTGTCATGTAGGATCCAAATCACAGATAACAAATGTAGTTAATGACAAAAATATTGATTCTAACTATAGTGTGACACGAATATCTCTTCAAAAACATTGCCACCACAAAAGTATCAAGTGACAAAATATAGAGGGAATAAATACCTTTTTTGGTATATAATATTGTTCTTAAAAATATTGCTGTATATAATTACTTTTACTTTAATATAGTTGCATTGATAATGGTTATTACTAATTTAATATATATTAGTTATTAAAATAATTTTGGGCCTTAAAATTCTTGGTGTAATTGTTTGCCATTTTTTTAAGTATGGCCTCTAATTTTTAATGGGTAATTCATGTTTTAATTAGTAATTTATCGTTTAGGATAAGTTATTGGGTTTATAGGGGAATAGAGTGGTAAGTAATTTCAATTACAAATTCTTGTTTCCTATTTTGAATGATTTGTTATGGTAATTAAATATTTAGGGATTTACTACAAGTGTGGCAGTCCACAGACCATCAGACTCGTGGGGACGCAGTGGGAGCGATCTTCTGATAACCCCATTATGACCAGGGCAGTTAAGCCGCCCTGGGACCACAGCAACCACCAAGGATCAGAGATACCTGGTGGTGTTACGGTAGTATTGAGGCCGCAATATGCTTGGCAGAGTCGCTGCGGCCCCACCAAGCATATTACGAGTTTCCTTACAACCACACTTTTCATGGCGGTGTGACTGCCATGAAAAGTGTGGTGGTGAGGAAATGGGCCCCCTTGTGCCTCACACCATGTGGATTCACACAGGAGGGCACAGCATGTGACCGAGACAGGCAAAAGATTGTCCGCCCATCCATGACAATCTAATTCTGGGCACAGAGAATTTTACTTGAGTGGAAGAGTGGAGGAGACCAGAAGGCACAGAAGGATAAACCAAGGCCTACAGGTACTGGGGGGCAACTCCAGTTTTGATTTTAAACATATAGCTGAGGGCTTCGAACTTAATTTGGTTCTCCACCCTGAGCCAATGAAGATTATGCAGGTAGCCAGAGGCACCTGGCATATCAATCTTGCGGCGGAGTTCTGGACCACCTGCAAATTAAGTGTCACCTCCTTGTTAGTCCCCAGATAGAGAATGTTACCGTAGTCCAGTCCAGAGGTGACAAGATCCTGGACTACGGTTCTCTGGGTAGGATCCAGCAGCATCCAAATAATCTTTTAAGCCATTTCAGGATGGTAAAGCATGTAGCAGCCACCTTTACTGCTTGATGTTGCATAGTTAATGAGTCATCGATGATGAAGCCTAAGTTACAAACTTAGCTGGAGGGCTGAGGAAGGGCACCCATTTTAGTAAGCCAATGTTGGGGACCCCAAAGATCTTTTTTCTTCCCCAGAACCAAGACCTCGGTCTTCTCTCCATTGAGCTTGAGACAATTTGCCTGCATCCACAAAGCACTTTTACCCAAGCTCAACTGGAGGGGGGAAGTCTCAGACGCCCTCTCCACTGAAAAAAGAAAAGATAATTTGGGTGTCGTCCGCGTAGGAGAACAAGGACAGCCCGGCTTCCTCTGCAACATCAGCCAAAGGTCTGACTTATAGGTTAAATAACAAAGGGCTAGGATTTGAGCCTTGAGGTACCCCATAAGGTGAAGAATGGGTATCAGAACTCGCTGTTCGAGAGAAGACCTGGAAGGTCCGATTAGCTAGTAAAGAAATAAGCCAATTGAGAGCCGGCCCACTAACGCCCAATGATCTTAAGGTTTTCACTAACACGGTGTGAGACTCAGTGTCAAAAGCAGTGCTTAAGTCAAGTAGTATGAGGACCACCATGTCTCCAGAATCTAGGTGGCGACGCAAACTTTACGTAACTCCAAGGAGTGTTATTTGTGTTGAAAAGCCGGCTCTAACGCCAGATGAGATGGATGTAGGAACTTTTGTGACTCTAACAATTGGGACAGCTGTAGATTAATATGCCTCTCTAAAATCTTTGAAAAAGCTGGTAGCAAAGAAAGAGTCTGGTAGTTAGAGGGCAGATCAGGATCCGCATTAGCCTTCTTCAGGAGGGGGAGCACCATAGCATGTTTCCACTCTGGTGGGACTATTGCTTCCTGTAAGGAGGCATTCTAGAGCTCTGTGATTACCATCAGTGATGGTGGCTAAAGCTGCTGGAGCACAGAGATAGGGAGAGGGTCCCTGGGACAACCTGATTTAATACTGTCTAAAAGACATTTAAAGGAGCCCATGTCTAGTAGAGACCATGTTTTCAATTTAGTCATGGAGTCAGAGGTCCCCCTATCTCGATAAGAGTAGGTATTGCCTGTTAAAAACAGTGTAGATGCTGGCTGGGGGGGATTGTCAGGCTGCAGCTGGAGGGAATTATCAGACTGCATCCCCTCTATTTCAGAGTATATTTTCTCCACTTTCTGGAGAAAACATTTAGCCAGGTCTTCGCATTGCCGACCATTTAAAGTAGGGGGCCTAGATTGAGTTTCTGAGCCAGAAAGCTCTTTGACAATTTTAAATAATGTCTTGGAGCAGTTCAGAACACTTGAGATGGTTGCGGATACATATTCTGCGTGTGCTGACTTACAGAGAGTGTGGTATTCTCTTTTGGCCCTCTTATAGGCACATTTGTAATCAGACACATAGTTCCTCCTCCAGCGTCTTACCAACACCTTACATTTAGTTTTCTCCATTTTTTATTTCTCAGTAAACCAAGGCTCCGGGCGACTGTGGTTGTTTACCTTTTTAAGGAGAGAGGGAGACAGATGTCGATGGCATCTAAGAGCCACATTTGTACAGCACCAGGGGCATATCCAACATTAGTTTGGGAATGGGAGTATTTGAGGACAAGATCTTATTTAAAGCTGAAATATCAAATTTTCCTCTGTTTCTTGTGGGTTTTCTGAAGTTTGGGCTGACATAAAAAGAATGAATTTGCTCAAATTTCTAAAAGAAAGCCAGTGGCAAAGTGATTAGACCAACATAAATGAAGGGCTGGAGAGCAGTTGATGTTGGATAAACTGGAAAACATAGGATCCAATAAGTGGCCGGCCACATGAGTGGGGCCAGATTTATACAGTTCAATGTTCATTGCTGCCAAATCAGAAATAAAAGTATCGCTGGTAGTACATGTGGGTTCTTCCAAATGCACTGTTAATTATGTTAATTTTTAAATAAATTATTTGACATCATATGTCTTCACTCTAATTAATTCCTAATTAATCAATTAGTGCATGTACCATTAAAATGAGTATAAAGTATTTATTTTGATTTCTGATTTTAATTGTATTAGATTAATATTGTAATGGTGTTATTTTTTATTATTTGTAACTTATTCTAAATAATATTATGATCTTTTGAATGGGTTTTATTTCTTTGGAGGGAGGAGAGTGCATTCTTTGATTTTTTCTGTTACATTATTGTTCTACTACTAATTGTTTTTAACATTTAACTGTATTTATTTATCAATCCTTATTTTATTTTCAAATACATTGTAATTATTTTATGTTGTTAGGTATTCAAATGTTTGATTATAAATCATTAGAATTCAGAATTCCAAATGTAAATCTTCCTAAGTATAACGCTTTTCCTGATTTTTCTTACTTTGGAATGGGACTAGTAAATTAAGATCATCCAAAAATCCAATACTTCCCCCACTTTTGGTTGTATTGGATTGGGAATAGTAAATCTAACCCATCCAATGTCCAACTCTTTCCCTACCATTGTTTAGATTCGGTTGAGAATGGTAAATCTAATCCCCAAAATGCCAGCATTTTCCCTGCTTGCCTTGTTTATAGCCCACTTTGTGTTACTTACAAAACACATAATGCTTTTTGCTTCTTAATTTTATTTCTATCTAGCTTTCTATGCACTTTAATTGGTATGTGATCAGAAATGTGTGTTTCAAATACCTTTCTAATGCTTATTAAATGTAATTGCTGCAGATTAGTTTATTTTCTTACCTCATTTAGGTTTTTGGTAGTATTGTCCTCCTTTCAAAATTAGGTTGTTGGTGTGATATCGTTTCCTAATGATCAATCATCTAACTCTTTATATATTTATTTGTCTGCCTCTATGTTCCTTTTTCTTGTATGTGAATGTACATGCAAAAAGGTTGCGGTTAAGGTTTCCGTTTTTGGCCAGACGCCATGCTAAGAAAGTAGGTGTTGAAAGTAATTCTGGTTTGGAAGGAGTTGAATTCATTCTGATTGTTGAAAGAGGCGTGAAATTGAATCAGCTACTCCCTCTACTTTCCTCAGTTAGTAATTCGGACCATCCCCTCTTTATAGTTATCCACTATGAAGGTAGTGATATAGGACACCTAACTGGAGTTAGATTGGAAATTGAGATGAAGGAGACATTTCCTATCTTAATGGCTATGTTTATGAACACAATTTTTTGTGTTATCAAATATTTGTCAGAAACAAAAGTGGAAGTGACCTGCTGTAAATGCTATTAAGTTTGAAAACATTTGAAGACACATGAATAAGGCAGTGTCAGCATTTCTTCGCAATCATAACATTTCTTGCATTAATCATTTAAAATATAAAATATGGCAATGCAGCACTGTATCTTCCTGAAGGTGTACATTCTTCTATCTATGGAAGCCATATTTTCATTTTAAACCTAAAAACGTGACTTGACAAACATATATAAATGTGTTTAGTAAAAAGCAAACAAGGGCTCTTTTAAAAGCCACTCTATTTGATGTCTAATTATATGTTATAATAAATATTTTTTTTGCATTTCAATAACTTCAGCTGTATTTTTTTAGCTAATTTCGAGAAAGTACAGCAGTGTATCGTAAATGTTTTTAAAAACATATAAACCAATGAAACTACTTTTCCCTAACTCCACAGACTTTGCTAAACTGCCTAATTTATTCCTACGCATTACAAAAAGAGTAATAAACTATATTCGAAGTTAAAACACAGAACAAAGACAAAGTGCGGTCAAAACAATAAGATTGCTTTTTTATTTTGCAAGGGCTTTGATTAATCAATAATATTGTGTTTCGTCTTTGCCAAGTACTGCGGTGTACCACAAAGGTACTGCAGTATACTGCTTACAACTATAGAATACCGTTTTTGTCCCTTATTACTTAAAAACAATTGAACAAATTCAGATAAAATAACAAAAAGAACCCTTTCCACACAGTAATCTGTATTCCAGCAAAATGTCATTTAAATCCTTTGAGCCATTTTTGCAGCTACATCTGTTTAAGATGTCTATGTAAAATGCACTAGTTGAAAAACATGTTTTGGGACTCCCTTTTTTCTTTGCACCCCTTTACTAATCACTACAAAACTATGTATCATCTGCCAATGTGGGAACAAGAATAGGCATGCATGATTTCGTGAGGATTCATCAAATGGTGACAAAGTTATTACCAATCAAAAATCAGAGGAATTCCTATCACTGGGAATCTCAACTATAACTACAGAGTGCCTATCGCCACTCTGTAATATATATACACACACACAGAGGCACTACACCAAATCTTTTATTTCACCAAACAATGGCGGCTCAACGCATTTCTGCTGCTAGGCAGACTTGGTCAGGCAACTAATTTCACCTGTGCACGGCCTTCAATGGGGTGTTGTCCGCAGGGCGTTGTTTGCAGCTAGGCCCGGTGGCCAAACCCCAAACAGGCAGCCAGCCCCACGCTGTGCACAGCCTTTGACTGTGTGCAGTGGGGGGTTGGCTACAGGGTTTGGCCTGCCACCAGGACCTGTAGCAAAACCCCCAGCAGACAGTCAACCCATACTGCACAAAGCCTTTGGCCGTGCGCAGAGGGGTGTTGGCCATAGGGCTTGTCCTGCTATCAGCTCTGTGGCTAAAAACCCAATTAGACTGCCAACCCCACGCCGTGATATACTTTGGCATGCATGGTGTAGGGTTGGCCTTCAGATCTGGGTACCGCATTCCCTGGGTCCGAAACATACATATTAAAGTCAAGAGATGTGCAGTCCCCTTCCTGAGCCTTAATTGGCTCCTGGGAACCCATCCTGTGGGACAAGTTTCAATAAAAAGAGGTGAGAAAATAGAGGGCACCCTTTCCCAAGCCTTAAAAGTCCTCGGGCCTCAGCTCCTGGGACCAAAATCTACGGGTTTGAGGTACATCCCTTTTCCTGAGTCTTAATAGGTCCCAGGGACTCCATCCCCTAGGGCGAAATAAAATAAAAAAGGGTGAGGAGGGCATGTGCCCTCTCCCACCTAAGCCTTCTTGGGACCTGGGGAACTCATCACCTGGGAGCAAATATAATAAAAAGGGGAGGGGCAGCCCCCCTCCCCCAGCCTTTTTGGGACCCAGGGTGCTCATCCCCGAGGCCAGAATCTAAGGGGAGAGAGCATGCTGCCCCCTAGTTTGAGTCTTAATAGGCCCCAGAGAACCCTTCCTCTGGGGCCAAATACAATAAAAAAGGGGAGAGGGCTGCACTGCCCCCTCCCCGAGCCTTCTCAGGACTTGGGTAGCCCATTCCCCCGGAGCCTCCATTAATAATGGGTAGGTCCCCTGGAGCCCAACCAGGGCATCCATCAATCACCAGGTTGGGGCCACAGGGTTAACCCGAGGGCACCTGCAGCCCCATCCGGCTCCCCCACATGGTGGCCCGGAGAGAGCAGCTGCTTTTTTTCATGCTCCCTCTGTAATGTGCTTTTTGTTTCCCTGATCACAGGAGTGTGGGCAGGGAAACAGAATCAAAGTCTGCTATAATCCTGTGAGCAAAACAAACAGAAATGATGGATGGAAGGCGGAATAAAGCAAACATTCAACCCCCAGTACAGAAATCTGGGTTACATCCATCATTCTTTTGCTCACCATGCCACCTGAGTTTAGACCCAGCCATATGCAAATCAGTCTTGACCCTGCTCCTCATGGAAACAGTCCAGCCCGAACTACTAAACCAGGTCCTCCCTGGACGGGAAACAAGCATCCTGTGACTTGTTTCAGGGTATCACCCCTCATCAGCAAGGCTGGCTTGAATGCAGAGGCACAATGATCCTGGGACCTATGCCTGGGCGTACCTGGTGCACTTAGGGCGAAAAAGCAAAAGACACAGAAATGATGGACTGAATGCAGAACAAATCAAACATTCACCCCCATTCGAGTCAAGAGTATGCCCAGACGTAGGTCCCATGCTCACCATGCCACTGTAGCCATGCTAGCCGGGCTCATGAGGGATGATAGGAGGATGCTTGTTTCTGGTCCAGGGAGGTCCAGGCTGGCAGTGCAGGCTGGACTGTTCCCCTGGGGAGTAGGGTCTAGACTGATTTGCATATGGCTGGGTCTGAACTTGAATGGCATGGTGTGCAAAAAAATGATGGATTTAGGCCCATATCTCTGTACTGGGGGTGAGGTTTGACATTATTTTAGCGTTCTGTCCATCAATTGTTCTTTTTGCTCACCATGCAGGATCACGTTTAAAAGTCTTTCAGGCTGGGAGCAGGCTTATGTGTTTGCTCCTGTTTGGCGGGAGATTGGTCATGCTCAACCTCTTCTCCTGTCCCATGGAGATGGGGTCCCCTGGGAAAGTTTGCCTTGCGTTATGCCCTGAGGGATGAGGTCCAGTGCACACCCTGTGAGAAGTTAGCCTGGCATATGATGTCCACTAGTTCTAGTGGGCACCTTGCACCAGTCTAATCAACCCTTATGGATGGTGGTTGTAAAGTCAACCTTATAGAAAGCTATCCTAGTGGTAGCATGGACCAGCAGTCAATAGGCTAAGACTCCACAAACCATATACTAAGAAAGTGGTATAAGAACCATGTCTGAAATAGAGAGTAGGCCTAGGGCCTGGGGAATCGCTGGGGCTACACTAACAACCAAAGGTTAGGAAGTAGGAGGCCCACGGGAGATGCGTGCAGTGTCTAAACACCGTTGCAAGTTACCATTGACTTATAAGGGAAACGAAGAAGTTAAAAAGTTACTGTTTAAGGGCACTTCCGGATGGACTACGACAAAACCCCTTTAGACTAGGACACTTCGAGAGTCAAGACCCACGGTAGCACCGGAGTACTCGTGTTACCTCACCCAGGGAAGCCGGGTGCATAGGTGCCTTTAGGTGTCGGGTTTCGTCGTCCTTTTCTATGGAAATCTGCAAAGGAGTGCTGCAGGCAACCAGAGTAAAAGTGTCGGGGTGGATCCAAGGGTGGATCGAAGATCTGAAGAACATGAAAGCAGAGGGGACAGAGTCTGGGTCACTAGCCAATGACCAGGAAGGTACCAGGAAGGAACCAGGCGATGTCTCAATGATCTCAGGTGAAGAAGGTGAGCTTGTCTCTTCAGCCACGAGGTCCAGGAGGTATCGATGATGACCAGGCACTGGATTCAAGCTGTCCCATAAAGGATCTAGTTGACTTCGGTGTCGGTATCCGGATTGGACCCAACAAGCTTTAGCAACCACAACCCACACAGGATGTCAAGATTGGATCTGTTGCAAACCAGCAAGGTCTGTGGTGCTTTTCCTTTGTATGGAGCTGAAGCAAGCCTGGAGCAACCAGGATCGCAATTTAGATTCAAGATGGAATCTTCAGGGGGCTCACTAGCCAATGGGCAAGGAACCGGGAAGACGCATCAAGCACAAATGTAAAGGTGGGGCCCACGGGACACTCGCGGAGTGTGGGGGCCTGAGCTTTTGGTTCAAAGTATGCTCTGGGATGGGGCTTCTCGTACCCCTGTGCACAACTTACTGAGGCTTCAGAAAAGGAGTGCAGGTAGCAAAATGCAGGATTACCAAGATGTCTGGTCCCACATCTCTTGTGTCTGCCACGGGTCTCAGCTTTGCTGTGAATGTGGGTCAGGGTCAGTGAAGCATGGAAATTTAGTTCTTGTGTCGCAGAGTCTTCGGGTTCCGGCGGGAGCCTTGAAACTGCAGACCAGCAAAGTTGCTGATGGTGCCTGTTTGAACAGGGTGGTCACTCCTTGACCACAAGGGAGATGTCTTCCGTCTACTAGTCAGAATAAAATGTCGAAGGTCCAAGAGTTCTGTATCAAAGTTTCTTTCCAGGATAATCTAAAGAACGGGGGACACAGCTCCTATACTTATACTAAGGATGGCGGCTGGATTACCGGCCTAGGTCCCTCCTATGGGTGGACCTGAGATGGGGGTGGTTACACCCCTTTCTCTTTGTCCAGTTTCATGCCAGAGCTGGGGCTGGAGTGCCCCAGCCAATGGTTTGAACCGGGCTATGCATAGAGCACCTTGTGTGCCCCAGGCAGTGTCTAGATGCATTCACTGAATGCAGCCCTCCTTGCCCCAATACACAAAACCCCTGTCTGGGGAGGTGTTAGCTGGACAGGAAACCTATTGTCCAGGCCGCCCTTGCTGGAGTTTCCCCCAGCAACAAGAGGGCAGACTCGTGTCTGTGGCAGCAGCATCCATTTTGTGATGCTGAGGCTCTGTTTAACTTTAACTGGGTAAAGCAGTAACTTACATGGGAGGGTAGCATTCCAAAGTGTTTGACACCTTACACAACATGTTTTGATAAAGCCAAACCAAAGTTAGCACTAACCGCGAGGATTGTAATGCACTTAAGAGTATATGGTATGGCTATATCATAGAACAGCTATAAGGAGATGGTTCCGAAAGCTGAAGAGGGGCTCAGCTCATGCTAGGGCACCCTCTCACATAAAACCAAGCACTCTGCCTCGAGGATTGTCGAGGCCTACCATAGGAGTGACTTATAGGTGCACATGTTTATATATATATAAGGTAGATATAGGTATACTATATCTAAGAAAGGGGTGATTACACCACTTTACCCAGGCTGCGTGAACAGACCTGTGGTGTCAGTTTGGAGGGCCAGAAAAGTGTTGGGATAATACATACTGCAGCCCCTGGTAGGCCTTGGATGCACCTATGCCCTGTGTACCTATGGTACACTATACGGGGGCTCACAAAGGTGACCAAATACCCAATATGGTATGTACCTAAAGTACATGCTATCAATTTAGAGAGAGAACAGCTGGGCTGTGGGTCTGATTAGCAGGCCCACAGCCACACTAAAGTCGAAAAACCAGAGAATCACAGCAAAAAATGGGGGTGACCATAGGAAGCAGATCCTACTCTCCTACACCCACCCCGTAAAAATGAATGAAGAATGATTGTGCCACTCCAAATGGCTTGGTCCTGCTTGAGGGAGTTTCAGGAAGAGCAACAAATTGCCACATGATGCATTCGCTGCTTTTTCCTCAGGGACTGAGCTTTAACTTGTTATAACTCTGGTGTTGTAGGATTAATCTTGTTAGTCCTGGGCTCACTTTTCTCCTGGTGGACAGCCCTAGCCACCAGGAGTATTTTATTTTGACCTCCGGACACTTTTCACTAAGAACTGGGTTTTCTGGATCACAGCGACAGACATGTCCTCTGCCTTTTGCTCATGAGGATCTCTTCTGCTTGGGTGCCATCTGCCAAGGCCCTCCACAACCAGCAATCAGAGCATCCTCCCTACCATACTCCCAAGGCCCAGTGGCATCCTGTCCATCTTGTGTGGAGGCTATGTGTCAGCAGCAGAGTCAAGGGCCAGTCCACAGAAGGTCCAGCTGGACCATCCAGGTTCCCTCAGCAGATCCATTCTTCCAACTGTTGTTCGGGGAGCATAAGTGGGCCAGTGCCATTAGCATTGGAGAGACTCATTCTAGTCCTGGGGGTCAGCTAGAATCAAAGTCCCAAGAAGATCTTCCTGAGCATCTTGAGTGTGAGGAAGCAGGAAACAGACTGTGTTCACTTGGTTGGTTATGATGAGTTGGTTATTGATTACTATTTCGAGGTTCTTTGCATGGGTTGCCAGGAGGGATGTGGGCCCAATTCCGGCAGGCCACCAGGTGGACTTGCAGAATGAAGTGTCTTTACCAAAGATTATTACTTCCGTCTTGTCCGTGTTGAGCTTCAGGCAGTTGGTTTTTATCCATCTGACGACTTCAGTCATGCAGGCAGAAGTATTGGTCTGGTTACTTTATGGTCTTGTAGGAGAGAGAGAGAGTATGACCTGGGTATCGTCAGCATACATTATGATGTTGATCCCTTGGGCATGGATGAAGTTGGTGAGTGGGGTCGTGAAAGCATTGAACAGAGTGGGGCTGAGTGAGGATCCTTGTAGAGCTCTGCAGAGGAGGTCAAGTGTGCCAGACTGACTGATTGGGTGCAGCCTGTCAGGAACAAACATATCTAGCGAAGTGCGGGATGATCGAGGCTGACTTTGTGCAGTCATTGGAAAAAGATGGGGTGGGATTTGGTGTCGAAGACTGCAGTAAGATCCAGTAGGATGCGGTCCACAGTGCCACCTCTGTCCATGATCATCCAGATGTCATCCATAGCGACGATGAGGACCTTCTCTTTACTCTGGTTGGGCCTGGCTCTGGATTGAGTGGTGTCAAAAAAGTGGCTGTTAGTAAGGTTCGTAGTTAGACGTTTATTTATAATCTTTTCCATTACATTTGGCAGGTAGGGTAGTAGGGAGATAACTGGTAGTTGGTTGGCGTGTTTGGGTCTGCTGATGGTTCCTTGAGGAGCATGTTTCCAGGCATCTGGGCTGGTAGCTGTGATGATTTAGTTGTTCAGTATCAGGCTGAGGGCTATGCTGATGGGGTGCAATCCTATGATAAAAAAAGTTGTGAGGGCAGGGGTCCAAGGGTAGAGATGGGCGGGAAGACTATGAGGAAGGCAGGATCTGGGTATGGCTTGAAGTTTTCAGAGATGCTGGTGATCTTGTTACTGAAGAATAGAGACAGCTGAGTGCAGAGATCCTGAGAAGGGGTTACGCTGGTGAAGCTTGTTCTTGTCGATGCTTTTGATGCAGTCGGGGAGCATAGAGCATTTGGTGGCTCATCTACCTTAGCCAGAAAACACAATGTGCTGACCCCTTACTAGAAATTCTGACTTGTTTCTAATGAAAATATGTGTGTTTTTCCTGATGTAGATATTATTTTTGAACTTGGTGTGTAAATATAATGTATATTTTGAGTATGACTTTACAATACTAAAAATAAATCCAAAAAAAGGAAGTTGATATGCTTCCATGGAAAACCTAGTAGGTAGCTAGAGTTGGGTTCTTAAACACAACGAGGTGTACTTACAAGCCCCTTGTGCCGCCGGTGCGTCACTTTTAACATGGGAAAAAGTGATGCATCAGCGGCGCAAGAGGCTTGCAAATAAGCCCCAACATTTATCACACTCTGTAAAATGAGTATCCAGTAAGCTGTTTTTATTTAAAAAGAACTGTCTTTAATCTAATATTATAATACTCGAGGAGATAAAGCTGAGCACAATGGCAAAGACCCAAAAAGTAGCACCTACTGTTGTGGAGAAATAATACCAGATGCCTATGATCTTCAGGTTACTACTGTGTTTGTGGTTTCTCAGGATAGACACTATAGTGGCATGTGGTTGGCTGAGGTGCTGACCTATTCAAGCACAAGTTTCTGGTAACAGGGGCATATTATCAAGGGGGTTTATCTCCGCTTTTTGGGCTTTAAAAGCTAAGAAAGCGGAGATAAAATTATCTCCCTATTACCTAGCTGTCGCTAACACCAGTTAGCGACAGCTAGTAGGAGATAGCGACCATCTTGGGCTCCGCTTTGCATGTCAGTGATATTTATCACTAATGACATGCAAAGTGGGCGTGCCAAGATGTTAGCGACTGGAAACAGTCGCTAACATCGCTATCTCCTATTACCAACTTTTGGAGATATTCGCGCTAAGCGCGAATATCTCCAAAAGCTAACACCTGCCCCTGAGCAGTTCTTAGCCATGTTATACAATGGTAGGTGGATAACATGCCTAAGAGCATTAGCTCGGTAATGCATGAATATCGCTGACTTTTCAGCGATATTCATGCATTTCGGCCGATTTTTATCGCTTAGGAGATAAACCTTGATAATAGCAAGGTTCCTAAGCGATAAAAATCGCTGCAGCTCGGCGATAAAAATATCGCCGCAAAACCAACATAGCGATAATTATCGCTAGTTGTTGGTAATATGCCCCTGTGATTGTTGGGCAGTTCAGTGTTTTGGGATAAGTGGGAACATGTTTTATGAGTCTTTGTGCAGTCGGTGCTACTGGGCTCAGAATGTATCACACAGAGCCTTTTACCTCAAAGTAATTGTTGTTCAGAAAACGGTTCACCAGGAACAACACTTTAGCACGTGACGCACAAGGCGGGGAAGACAAACAGTCCAAGGCTTACTCAGGGAGTTATTTAGGGGTCAGAGACTTAGCAGGATTGAAAAAATCAGACGACAAATAATAACTTCAGACAAAAGAAAACTACTCTCATTTTACCACACCCACACAGAGAACTAAATCGGTGTACACAATTCAACAGAGGGCATTTATTCTGGCACCAGGGGAGCAGTATCTTTGATATTGTAAGCTACAGTCATCTTAGGCTCCTGACCCTGTGTTTGGGTATATATATTGCCATGCCTTCAAGAGATAATACCTGTTGCTCTGGCCACTTGCAGACACAACTCAATATCCGAACAGTTCCTATTAGAATGTTCTTAATCATGTTTACCAGCTCTAACAAAACATAACTTAGGAATTTCCCACATTTATGGTTGGGAGCACAAAGCAAGATATATATACAAGAAAGTTGGTTGTATTCATATTATGTAAGATTTCATTCAGTTCTATGTCTGTGATGTCTCTGAAAACAAATATTCCTTCCCAAAAGCAGAATACAAGTAACCTGTCCCTGACATCCTTTGAATTACGGCTGATTTAATTTTTATTAGCTCCGATGGTACTAGTCTACTCATCAAAGAAATCATGTAGACAGACAGGTACCAGTTGAAGGGAATGTTCCCTTCGGAGGGGTTAGTCATTGAGCTGCCAAAATACTTGTGTGTTTAGAACAGAACCTCGATAAGTTGTCAGCTGCTACTATCCTGTTATGAACAACTATAGCAATTTTTGTACTTTCTTCTTGCCTCCTTTAGGTCCTGCTTAGATTATCAAAGAGAGTTCTCTACCCCCTGCAAGGCGTTCTTCTAACCGAAGATTTTAACTGCCAGAGACTAGTGGAAACCTTTCTAGAGCGCTTTGCAGCCTTTTTCTAGATGAGTGACATTGGGTGCAAATTTGCTAACAAATTTCCTTTAGGATATGATGTCATAGAAGTATCTAGGGACGTAGAGTTCTCCATTAAGTAAAGTTTACAGTTTTAGTAGTTATCCTTAAACTCACACCTACTTCACTAGATGGGTGCATAGGCACTAAGACAGTACATTTTCTCTTCACTGAAATTTAATATCAAATATATCATGTATTATTGTTCTTAATAAATTAAATATCCTAAAATATCATCACATAAAATAGTCATATCATATTAAAAAAAAGCAATATACACAGATCAAGCCACAAACCACTCACACATTCAACATTACACCCCTTAATAACATGTTACCAGCTCTAACACTATCCTTTCCAAAGGTCAAGCTGCTGAACATCGACGCATTTTTTATGAAATACTGGGACATATTATCAAGCCTGGCCGATACAATTATCGCCGCTTTATCGGCAGGAAACTGCTGCTAAAGTGGCGATAATCGGCTTGATAATATGCTCTATGGAATTCCAATCGAAGCTCATGTTAGATGTGAAGGACATCTAACATGAGCTTCGATTGGAATTCCATAGAGCATGTTATCAAGCCCATTATCGCCACTTTAGCGGCAGTTTCCTGCTGATAAAGCGGCGATAATTTTTTTTCCGCCCAGGCTTGATAATATGCCCCAATGTTCCTTCAAAGTATTAATAAAAAATGAAAATAGAAAATCAGAATAGATTGTTTTATTTTTATAAAAAGTTGATAAAAAAATCCTCACTTAAGGATTAGAAACAAGACATACATTAACTAAATATGTATATCACAGAAGGACATTTTAATAATAAACAAAATAATACTTTGAGTCATAAAATAAAATTATGGCGAAAAGAATGAAAATAAAACAATCTATTCTGATTTTCTATTTTCATTTTTTATTAATTGTTATTTGTTATAGATAATATGTATTAATGCTGTCTGACTTATAGTCTAGTTGTCTATACACTTTTATAAATTGAAGATTGCCTAGGAATGTTAATACATTGATGAAATTTTCCCAGTCCTAGGAATCAACCTATAAGTGGTTCAGGGGGTCCTTGCTACTTTCACAACCTTCAAAGTATTATGCACAGTATGAACAGTAATCTCTTGTTAAATCGTGTAACAGACTATTTAACAAGAGATTACTTTTCACAGTGTGCATATTATTTGTGCTTGTGTCATTAAGGGGTGTAATGTCTGAATGCGTGGTTGGTTCCTGATAATAATGTCTATATTATATTTTTAAAGATGTTAGAATTGTATACAATTTTACTTTAAGAATAATCAACTATAATAAATTATATCTTTTCTTGTGACATATAAGTGAGAAAAAAATGTCTTGGGAATACAGTGTACACACTATAGCGCTATAATAAGGTAGGGGTATGGTTAAGAGGAATTACTTTTGTTGGTTCTCATTATTACCATGTCCCGTTGAGTGGTACCTCTTTATTCTTTGGGTTGTCAAGGAGTCCAGTATATATTCAGTTTTGGGGAGAACGAGATAGAGGTTCACCTCAATGTAGGGTCTCCATTTAGCTTGAAAATTCTGACTGCAGCTTTTAAGGGGAAAATCTATATTCACAGACTTCCCATGCCCTGGCATTGCTTTCATCTCCGTTCTTAAGCCACTGAAATTTCAGATAAAATATATAATGTATTATTGTTTCTACTTATTCATAAAAGATCATATGACATTCTCATATCTTGAAAAACAAAATATACCCATATAGAGAGTGGGAACCAGTGACACATTCAAACATTACACCGCTTGATATAACGTTACCAATTCTTTGCTATTCAGCCACTTCTTAGCACGACATCCTCTTCCTACTGCATGAATGTGGGGGCGGGGGGGGGCGAGGGGGACCGTGCAGGTGAAAAGAAAACAATCGGCCCATCATCAGATTTGAAAAGGTCCTCATCGTTAAGTTGTGGCACCTTAGCCACAACACAGGCTATTGGCACAGGCGAAGGGTGGCCCTAAAGCAATCGAACACGTTGGCATTGCATACTTTCACATTACCTCCTCGTCCTGTCTTCCTCGCCACAGTAATTACCCATGAGCCTCTGGCTCCACACAGAACTCCAAGCATAAAAAACAGCGCTCTAGTCTCCCTCTCCCTCCTCCAAGATGGCCCCAGTGGCTCCAGCCATTCCCATAAAAGGATACAGAGACCTCAACTCGACCTGTTCTTTTTTTCTGCACTTCTCCAAGTGCTGTGTTCCCTGCTGGTCGGGTGAGTGGGACTGAGGTCTTGCTTGAGCAACCCCTTCGGTCCTTTGGCATCTAGTTGGGGGAAAGTAGTGTTTGTTCTTTTTATTACTGTGTATGTTCATGGCGTTTTTGTTTGATGTGTTTCAATTGTAATTTTTTTCCCCCTTCTTCTGCCTCCGAGCCTCGTGTCCTGCTTAGCGGACTTTCGTGGTGTTTGTTTGCGGCTGTATTTGTGTTTCTACCGTTGGGCGGGACGCCTTGAGACCTGCTCTGCCGCTTCTTGTTTTTTATCTTCTTTTCCGGCCGCGCGTCCTGCTGAGCGGACGTTGCGCGGCCGGGTGCGCTGTCAATGGGGGCCGGAGGCTTCCGTTCGCTTTCCTTACCTACTGCCGGTTTGAGCGTAAGTCTGTGTTTGCTGCCTCTTCGTCTTGTGTCTACTACGGTAGGGGCACACTCAGGGCTCTGTTTGGCACGCAACGGTCTGAGACTGTTTTTGAGTGTGCGTGCGGCTCTTCCGGCTGATTTTATCGGTTGCCTAGCAACCTCAGGACTTTTTTTTACCGGGCGGGTTATTCTGCTCATTGCCTGTGTTTGTTTTTGCACTCGTTCGCAAGTGTGGCTGTCAACTGTAATTGATGATCCTGGTTCATTGTAATCAGGGATGCACCTTCTCTGGAATTTTTACAGCTGATGATCGATTCTGCTGTGTCTGCAGCGTTACATGGTCAGGTGCCTGTTCCTCCTAAGGAGGCGAAGGTTGATGGTGCTGCTGCAGATGATTCTGACATTGAAGTTGATGTTGATGTCGGGGGTCACTTTGTGCTGGTGCAGACATTAAGGAGGTGCTGGGTCACATTCGTGGGTACTTGGTGTTTCCGGCTTCTGTTGTACCTCTGGAGGACGATCTGTTTTCACTGTATCGGCGTCCTGAGCCTGATTCTTTGTCTCTACATTCTTCTGTTTTGATCTTGGAGAATGGATGGGAAGATGTGGGCAAGGGTTCCTTTCCGCGTTTTTTAGTTATGAGGTACCCGCTGCGGGATTTTGCTGTGAAATACCCTTCCTCGGTGAGTGTTGACTCTTTGTTGGTCAGCATGTCTTCTCATGGGGCTGTTGTTTCAGAGGATTCTTCTCCTGCTGACCCGTTGCCCGTAAAGTGGGTGGTGCGGTGAAACACACTTTTTCGGCTGCAAATTTTTCTATCAGGGCCGCTGCCTGTTCATCTTACACTATCTGGTCCTTGCTTAAGGATTCTTCAGTCTTTGTCGGAATTGATGGACCAGGGGGAGGATGTTTCTTCTACCCTGGCTGTGATGGAGAAACAGGTCCGCCTGTTTTCAGATGTCTCTTTTTTCTTTGGAGTCGACGGCTTCGGCGGCTGGGTCTTCTGTGGCTGCCAGGCGTCGGTTATGGCTCCGTTCATGGAAGGCTGATGCTGCGCAGTAAAGCCCGCTGTTGGTTCTCCCCTTTTCTGGGGTTAGGCTTTTTGGTTCACCTCTGGACGTGATGGTGAGGAAGACAGCGGGGGACCGTAAACTGCTTGCTCCTGAACGGCCTGGCAGCTTCCGTGCCTTTGGTTCACAGAGGGCTTTTGGTCCTTCTAGGAGGGGTCGGGCTGGTCGACCCTTTCGTGGAAGGGGGCGTGGCTGGGGTGCTCCTTCCTTCGATAAGTCCCGGTTATCCGGTGCATCTGCCTCCTCCGCTCCTGCTTCCGAATCATGACTGGATCGCTCCTGGTGTAGGTCCGGTTGGGGGTCGCCTCACTTGCTACATGGACTCTTGGCGAGTACCTGTGTCGGACCGATGGGTTCTTCAGGTGGTTTCGGATGGTTTGCACCTTGGGTTGCCCAGACTCCCCCAGCCTGTTTCAAGGCCACTCCTTGTCCCAGGGATCCTCTGTAAGGGTTGGCACTTTTGGAAGGCATAGATTCCCTGGTGGCCAAAAATGTGGTGATTCCTGTGCCCAACGGTCAGTTGGAGTTTGGCGTGTATTCCATCCTGTTTCTGGTGTCCAAGCGCACCGGGGATCTTCGACCTGTACTGGACCTGAAGTGGGTCATTACTTTCATCCCTCACCAAAAATTCTATGTGGTTTCGCTTCAATTGATCCTTCCTCTGGTGTCTCAGGGCGTTTTTCCTTGCTTCCATTGACTTGAGGGATGCTTATCTGTATATCCCTGTTCGTACCGACTCTCAGCGGTTTCTCAGATTTGAGTCCTGGGCCGTCATTACCAATTCCAGGTATTACCATTTGGGTTCTGCTCTGCTCCCAGGGTCTTTGATGAGGTTCTGTCTCCTCTTACTGTCATTTACATGGGGAGGGCATTAGTGTTTTTCCTTCTCTGGACAACATTTTTATTTCTGCTTCTTCTTTTTCTACGGCGGAGTTGCATGTCCAGAGAGTGTGCCATGTCATGGAGCATCACGGGTTCCTGGTGTACATCCTTAGGGGGCGTGACATGGGTGTTTCCTTTGGTTGCCTGGCAACCTCCAGCCTTTTTTACCAGTCGAGGATTTCTGAACATTATACGGGTTCAGGGACCGATGTCTGCATCCTTTTTGACTGTACCATGGGCTCGCCTTCACATGTATCCGGTGGTGTCCTTCGTTTTTGTTGCATTGGACCCCTGTTCCCTGGATATGTATGTTTTGATTCCCGTGTCCGCTGATGTTCGAGTGGTCCTGGTTTGGTGGTCGGACGAGGGTCTTCGGACCAGGGGCCGCCAATTTCTGGTTGTTCCCACCCGGGTTCTCACTACCGTTGCGGGCCTGCTGGGGTGGGGGCTACTCTGGGGGATTCGACGACTCGGGGTGTTTGGCCTCGGTCTGTATTGTCTTGTTCTTCCAACTACAAGGGGCTAATGGGCGTCCTTTTGGGTCTGTTGGCCTTTTACGGATCTTCTTCTGGTTCACCATGTGTGAGTCCGGACGGACATTCAGATGGTGTTGTCCTATGTCGACCATCAAGAGGGGTGCAGGGTTCGTTCCCTCTGTTGCATCAGCCGTTGGATTTGTTGTTGGACGGAGTTGATCCTGGCGTCCCTGTCTACGATTTACCTGCCGGGTCCGGAGGACACTGTGGCGGATTGTCTGAGCCGGGTGTTTCCTTCCATGGGGTCTTTGTTCCTCACATGATTGGTATTCGGGAGGTTACGGAGGATGTCTTGTTCTCCGATTGTGGACCTGTTTGTTTCCCAGTACTATGCCAGGATCCGCTGCTTTTGCACGATTATGCCTTGCCGGGATGCCTGGTGAGTGGACGTTCTGTCGTTCCTTTGGCCAGAGGGTCTGTTGTATGCCTTTCCCCCTGTTCCCCTGATTCCGAAGTCTTGCAGAAGCTCAAGAGGGAGGGGTCGTTTGTCCTTCTGTTTGCTCCAGGTGGATATATGAAGTTACAACGCGTTATTTTACAACGTAGACCGTTACATCGCAATTTTTTCAACGCAGGATCCATTACAATGCATGCCTTTACAACGCATGTCATTACATAGCAGATACTATTACAACGCATGCCATTACAACGTAAGTATAGGTAAGTATATCTTTTTTTAAATAATGTAATTTAGTTAATTCAATTAATTTAATTTAATTAATTTAATTTTATTAATTTTAAAAGAGTAATTAATTTAATTTAATTTAATTATTGTAATTTAATTAATATTAAAATTGTAATTAATTTAATTTATTTATTTTAATTTAACTAATGTAATTTAATTAATTTATAAATTGTAAATAATATAATTTAATTTATTATAATTAATTTAATTTAAATAATTTTAAAATAATAATTAATATAATTTAATTTAATGTAATTAATGTAATTTAATTAATTTATACATTGTAAATAATATGATTTAATTTCATTAATTTAATTAATTTAAAAAATGTAATTAATTTAATTTAATTTAAGTAAAGTAATTTAATTAATTTATTAATTGTAAATAATATAATTAATTTAATTTAATTTAATTAATTTAATTAATTTAATTAATTTAATTTATTTAAAGTTGTGTTTTTTTAAAAAGTGAACACTAAAAATACCCCTGTACCCCAAAAACCAAACCCAGCCCTAAAACCTAAAAATACCCCTGTACCCCAAAAACCAAACCCAGCCCTAAAACCTAAAAATACCCCTGTACCCCAAAACCCAAACCCAGCCCTAAAACCTAAAAATACCCCTGTACCCCAAAAACCAAACCTAGCTCTAAAACCTAAAAATAGCCCTGTACCCCAAAAACCAAACCCAGCCCTAAAACCTAAAAATACCCCTGTACCCCAAAAACCAAACCCAGCCCTAAAACCTAAAAATACCCCTGTACCCCAAAAACCAAACCCAGCCCTAAAACCTAAAAATACCCCTGTACCCCAAAAATCAAACCTAGCTCTAAAACCTAAAAATACCCCTGTACCCCAAAAACCAAACCCAGTCCTAAAACCTAAAAATACCCCTGTACCCCATAACCCAAACCTAGCCCTGAACTCTAAAAATACCCCTGTACCCCAAAAACCAAACCCAGCCCTAAAACACTAAAAATACCCAAACACCCCAAAACATATACCTCAGTACCCCAAAACATATATAACATATACTCATACTTATTTTTTTTAAATTACTTAAATTAATATATTTAATTTATTTTTATAAAAATACATAAATTAATATATTTATTTATTTTTAATATTAATTAAATTAATTAAATAATGTAAAATAAAATATAAAATAAAATTATATACTTACCTATACTTACATTGTAATGGAATGCGTTGCAATAGCATCTGCTATGTAATGACATGCGTTGTAAAGGCATGCATTGTAATGGATCCTGCGTTGTAAAAGTTGCGATGTAATGGTAGTGCGTTGTAAAAGTTGCGTTGTAACGGGTGTTTCCCGCTCCAGGTTGATAACTTCGCCCTTGGTGTCCCCTATTGCTGGAATTGGATGTGTCTCCGGGCTGGACATTACCGTTCGTGCCTTATCCTCTGTTGGGTCCTCTTCTACCTCTGCCTGTGTTCCGGTCCCTGGGTCTGCAGGCATGGCTCTTGAGAGGAGATCGCTGATCCGTGCAGGTTGTTCTTTTGGGGTTGCTAACGTCATTCTGCGATCTCGGAGGCCTTCTACTCTTAAGTCCTACGCTGAGCATTAGGATACCTTTGCCTCTTGGTGTGTGTGTGTCATGAGCTGTCGTTGGAATCTTTGGACCCCGCTCGTATTCTGGAATTTTTTTAATGATGGTTACCTTTTGGGCTTGGCCGTTTCCACTCTCAGGGCTCAATCGGCTGCCATTCGGGCATTTCATGTCCTGCCTTTAGTTCAAATCTCCTTTGGTGGCACGACTTTTTAAGTCACTTTCTTTGCTAGTCCCCGTCCTGTCTTATTTTCTCCTCCTTGGGACCTTCCTTTGGTGTTGCGTTCCTTGCAGTCGGCTCCTTTCGAGCCTTTGGGGTTGGTGGGCCTGAAGTTCTTGACACTCGATGTGGTGTTTCTTATGGCTGTTGCTTCTGCCAGGCATATTGGTGAGCTGGGAGCCTTCTTGCGGTCTGCTCCATTTTTGGTCGTTTTGTCTGGTCGTGTGGTATTGCGCCCTCATCCTACGTTTGTTCCTTAGGTGGATTCTTATTTTCACCGTTCTGCTGAAGTGGTTCTTCCGATTCTTTGTCCTGGTCCTTCCTCGGCTGAGGATTGCCTTCTCCACCTGTTGGATGTGGGTCGTGCATTGTTGGTTTATTTGTCACGCACTTCTTCCTTTTGTAAGGTTGACGATTTATTTGTCAATTTTGGTTTGTCTCGTCAGGGCCTGAAGCCCTCCCTGTCCCCTGTCAGACATTGGATTGAGGAGGCCATACTGTTGGCTTATGGT
The DNA here is from genome assembly GCF_964263255.1 of Lissotriton vulgaris. Classification (NCBI taxonomy): domain Eukaryota; kingdom Metazoa; phylum Chordata; class Amphibia; order Caudata; family Salamandridae; genus Lissotriton; species Lissotriton vulgaris. The sequence goes on from NC_141693.1 coordinate 662,629,476, forward strand.
TCTGTTTCTGACCTTCCCCCTCTTCCGGTTCAGGGTCGGTCCACCAGGTCTGTTTCTGTATCGTGGGCCACTTTTACGGGAGTGTCCATGGAGGATGTTTGCCGGGCTGCCGCTTGGTCGTCCCCGCATACTTTCATGTCCCATTGTCGCCAGATTGGGGGTGGGGGTTCTGTTTCCTTTGCCTCTTCTGTGCTGTCGGCTGGGATTCCTTGAGGTGTATGTTTCTGTGGAATTTTTGTACCTCTTGTGATTGACGTATGTGTCTCTGCATGATTTCTGTGGAGTATTTTCCTTGCATGAAGCTGATTGCTTTGGTATCGGCTCATGGGTAATTACTGTGGCGAGGAAGACAGGAAGAGGAGGTAATGCCCCGGTTACTTACCGGTAATCTTCATTACTCCGAGTCCATGTCTTCCTCGCCACAGTATAGATTCCCTTCCCTCCCGGCCCTGGTGGTGGCTTCATGTCTGCGGCTTGGTTTTTCAGGTCGAGTTGAGGTCTCTTTTTCCCTTTATGGGATTGGCTGGAGCCACTGGGGGCCATCTTGGAGGAGGGAGAGGGAGACTAGAGCGCTGTTTTTTATGCTTGGAGTTCTGTGTGGAGCCGGAGGCTCATGGGTAATTACTGTGGCGAGGAAAACATGGACTCGGAGTAATGAAGATTACTGGTAAGTAACCGGGGCATTAAGTGCGAATCCAGGCATGCAATTATACAGCTGTCGTAGAGAGCCTGATAATGTTATCATATCCACTACAATTTCTCCGACGCCGTGGCTTTGCGATCAGTTTATGGCAGTGCTTTAAATGGGCAGGCACTTTCCGGTTCTGAGTACCTGAATTCATTTGAGTTGGAAGGGCGTGTACCTGCACTTTTCAGCACTGCTGGAATACATTCAATGGGAGGGTACCAGCACTTCTCAGGAGCAAACTGGCTCTCTGAACAGTTAGTACCTGCGCCTCGGTATTTCCTTTTTCAGCACTGGCCGAACTAGCGCTTTGAAAATCTGCCCAACATGCTCCGAGGGCAAACATGGAAATATTTCCCTAACTTTTGGATCACATGGATTCATTTGTAACCGGAAGTGACCTCTTTGCGTTAAGTTCCAATGACCATGGTTATTTTTAAAATGAGCTCATTTCCTGCAACTCTTCCTGGCACACATCTTAGTTGGCGGGCCCGAACGAGGCCTCAACACGTAAAAGCTCTGTGAACATTATTTCTAAATCAATCCCAGCGGAAAACAACACCGAGGCATGTAAATGGCCTCGCGGCTCCCTGTCTGTAAGTAATGGCCTTGGAATGGCGTAGCCACAAATAAGAGCGCTAGACCATCGAGGTGTCCCATATATCTCCCCGACATGCAAATCTGATCGATCGCCCAACATCCTCATGATTACCATATCACAGCACCCTAATAGATCATATTACATTAAGAATTCCATGTTAGCAAACACAATTTACTACCGGCGATGGCGCGCACCGCAATGCTAAAATTAATTTCAGTGACTTATGCACACACTTTGGCTTTAAATATTTATAATATTGAAAAGTAAAGTATACTTTATGTACCATAAATTTCCGTTTCCGTTCCCTCATTCCTTCAGTCGGCACAATGTTCGCGTTTTTTATCAACTTTTAATCATGCGTTTTCCATCATCATGTCTTCGAAGGGTGGGCTCCTCGTAAATCTGGCGGAGCCGAGTGCTAATGTACACTGTTGGCCACGTTTAGTTAATTAAATCACATATTTTATTGGTTCCTCTGTTTCCATCTTGTCATACTACAGTATGCATCGATGCGTTTACAAACATAAAGCATGCCTCGATGACACGAACCGTTTTAATTCTGGATTGGTGAAAGGAGGGAAGGCTTCTAGTTGTCTACATGGCAGCCTGGGAAAGGATGGAATCCCCATTCTTTACTGAGCCCTCCCTAGCAACCCTCCTAAAAATTCGGGTCAAGGGTAGTTTACCTTATAGAGATGGGCAACAAAAAATTAAGTGGGCCCTGTGTAGCCTTTTGGGGTTCAGCCTAGAGACAGCTATAGCTGTGTAGTCCACCTCATGTTTTCCAGAAAATAATATCTATCTATGAACATATATATATATATATATATATATATTTTTTTTTTTTCTTCTTGTATATTGTATATAGTGATGTTAAATAGGTACTACTTGTATTGTATTTGTAATTATATTTATATAGTTATTACTTCCCCTGACGAGGCGGCAAAGCGCTTTTTCCGCGAGTAGCACGCTACTCCTGAACCCTTAAAGGATTAGTGGTGAATTAGTATAGTGAAATATGAAAGTAATTTGAGCAGTGGATATGTTAGTCCATTATTTGGATTCAGAAGGATAGCGGAGGATAGACGAGGAAAAAAGGCTTGCATTTATATAGCGCTTGTAACCCTTAATGTGGTATTGAAGAACTTTTTTGGCGAGTCGCACAATACTCCAGTACCTATAAAGGATTAACGGTGAATTAGTATAGTGAAATATGAAGGTAATTTTAGTGGTGGATATTAGTCAGTTATTTGGATTGAGAAGGATAGGGGAGTGATAGAAGAGGGAAAACGGTTTGCACTTATATAGTGCTTGCTACCCCTTATGGGATTTTGAAGCTTTTTTTGGCAAGTAGCACGCTACACTGTGATTGCCATAGGGAAAAAAGATATACATAACGAAAAAAGATTTCTCCCATACATTTTATAATGTGCGTGTACACCAGGTAAGTGCGTGGTTTCTTTTTCTTTATTCTTTGAGCTGCCGCTTCGGCATGGTGGATGAAGCGTTTCGCCCAACAAGTGGGCCTGTTCACATAACGAGACTCTCGTCTCCCTCGGTTTTTCAACACTTTTTTCCACACATTGCGTCACATGATTTAGTAAAACAAGAGAAAATACTTAATATGGTTTCTCATTTTGATATCAGTGCATTTCTGTTGTTAAATACAAGGCAGCGAATATTACACTTATTTATACTAGGTCAATCCAAAATAACATTGCAAAGTGACTCATACAGTCAGTCATGCACCTACTAAATCCTTCATCCAGACACTTATACATCCACTCATTCTTCAATATGTAAGACATATTTTAACTTTACAGAAACATACAGTCACTGGATGTTGTCATCAGTGATGTCATCAGTGATGTCATTTGAGATGTCATCAGTGATGTCATTTGAGATGTCATCAGTGATGTCATCAGTGATGTCACTAACCATGTCATGAATGATGTAATATGTGACATCATCAGCAGTGGATTGCGGGTGCGCGATATATAGTTAGTGGAACTAACTATATATGAAATTTCAATGGTTTTGTGTGAGTAAAATAAGGTTTTGAAAAGGCTAATCCCTAACTATATATGGTCTATAACCAATGGTTTTTTCAGTGAATTTTCAAGGTTTTGTAAATGCAAATTCCTAACTATATATGGCCTATAACCTATGGTTTTTTCAGTGAATTTCATTGGTTTTTTAATAGCAAATATCAAAAGCTGTAAAATGTCAAGTACGTGATAGGTAAAAACTTTTTCGTGTTTATGCACGCTGATGTGCTTTGAACGCTGCCCTCCTCCCCTCTTTTCTCTTAGTAGTACTCTCTCTTTGCAGATAGTGAAGAGTAGTTAACGCAGGCCTTTACCCCCGTTGTAATCCGTCGTGCCTGCTTGTCTCTCCATTTGATTGATTGTTATCCAAGCATTTACTGTTTTACAATTGATTCTCTTTGGTTCATTCTCTATTTACAAACAAGCACAAAGTCGCAATACTCTGTTTAGTCTTTGCAGATAGTGAAAAATCGTGAAAAATCGTGTAAAAAAATAAAAGTAATCGAGCAAAATCTGTAGGCCACTAATTGGATCTCTTTTTGACCTCGCTAAAATAGAAACATTAGGAACAACCCTTCATGAGAAATACGAAAATAGTGAGATGAACTGAGCTCCACACCATGAGGGCTGCAAGACAGCTCGGCTCCGTCACCCACCCCGCCCAAAATAACGGCAAACCCTATGCAAATATTAAAAATATAGACAACACACCAGCAAAGTAACAGGGTAAAACATTTTGTTAAATAACTATTTACATTACGTTGGTTTATGAGATGATGTCAGTAGTGGACCGATGTGTGAATAGGTCGGAAGCAGCACAAGGCGCCAAGATCCGGATATCAAGTCCTGGATGTTGGGTGCCACAGTTCAGAGTTTGAGCCTTTTTCAATGCCTGTGCTTTGTTGTTTCCCCTCCATCAAAAACAAAAAAAATATATAAAACTGTGCAAAAATACAAAAAAATCAAAAAATGTTTAGAAAAGCAGTGCTTGTAAGACTGTCTGAAGCTTATTTCCACCTACTGCAGCTTCACTATTCTCAAAGTAAGTGAGGGTCGTTTGTGGACCTGACTGCATTTGAAAACAATGTTATATGGTACCTCCCTAAAAAGCTTGACGGAGGCCCCCGAGGGGCGGTGTGATGGCACGGACTCGGAGAAGATGCTTGGCTCCGACCCCCTCCCCAAGTCTTATAGCACTGGTGTAGCCTGAGATCGCCCCCGACATAGGCGGCCGGCTCCCGGGGTCCGGCGGAACTTTTTGCCTTTTGATGACTCTTCTATTCTGGACTTTGTCCCACAATCCGTTTGACCTGAAGACACGCTGTAGTGGGGCGCCCCTTTACCGTTTTAGTTGCCATTCCGCCCGCTTTTGCTACACTGTGCCTCTTCCGCCATTCAGCTGTTTCCGCCCGCTCTTGCGACTACAGCGTCTCGCTCACCATGTAGTTGAGTTGCTCCCGCTCTTGCGGTGCAGCGATAGGCGGGTGCCACAGGACTCTCAAAATGGCGGCCGGCTCTTCGGTTTTGGGCCTGGTCCACTAAAATGGCCCTGGGACACCTTGGAACTCGGACGCTTCCCTGATAGGGCTTGGGTCCCATTCTCGAAAGCGTCCCCTCAGCCGTGAAGATTCTACAAAAGTCTTGGGGGCCCCCGACTCCCGCAGGCTTCTGGTGGGGAGCGGCTGCCATGTCTGCTCGTGGAATGGCCACGACGGAGCTACGAGATGGTAGTGCTCTCATGCTGACGCCAGCTTTAGTCTGAAACATCCAGAAACACTGTAGACTACCAATTCGATCAGTTCCGGTAGCGCCCCAACATGACCCGGTAGAGAAGAACTTGCCCTCCCCTCTTTGACTGATGGTTCTTGATGCCTGTCCCCTCTGTTGTCATTTAACAGAACTTTTTGGACTGCTGAAAGGGGTTGTGTTCCGAACGCTGGTTGGTGGAGACATTTTGACTATATTCTTGACCTACGTTGTCGCGTAATGCATTATATGACACGCCGCGTTAGCGCACCCGGAAGTGATCCGGGGCGCGGCGCGCAGCGCGTAACGTAAGCATAACAGGTCATGTGACTTGTTAATAAAACTTTTCATTGGTTCATTTTACTTTTGTTATTTTAATGATGAAAAGCTTGGTCATATGACCTAAAAATTACGCTTTTTATTGGTTTCGAACTTTTTTTTTTATAACATATATGTTATAATATTCCAGGCTAATGTACTTTCCCGGAAAATTTACAACTGTCCTGCAAGTAAAATATATTCCTTTTTCGAGAAAAAGGGCGTTTCTTCGTTCCATGACGGAGCCGTTGAGTAAAAGAGACTCGGCCTGCTGTCTTAGTCGCCGATACGCCTGATTATCAGATTCTTATCGATCACTTTATGTTGCAGGAGAGGAAAACACAACTGCCCTTGACCATTTATCTTTACTGCGTTCCTACATATTATACCTTTTATCCGTCATGTAATTGGACTGCTTTATTTCACTTGCCTTTTACTGATTCGAAAACAGTGACTTAAAGTAAAAACTTTACCAATGTAAATACTACTACCATGTTTTGTTTTAAAATCCTTTATTGTGAAAATGTCAGTATACAAATACGGGCCTATAACCACGTGGGCCGGCCACGGAGCAAACTGAAATCGTATATGATGAGGAGACATTTACATTATAGAGGAACGTAACGAACGAGCCATTAGGTTGCAAGAACTAAGGTGTCTAACAGTTGCGGAATCGGTGGACGTACATTTTGTAATTAAAATACGACAGGGCCACTTACAAAAAAGTTATCTAGATATACATTTGCGTGCAAGTACCATGGGTGACGTTAATTCGAACTTTCAATAGTACAATAATCAATAACACATCAGAACTTAATATCAATAGGAATGTCGAAATATTCAATCAATTCTCGTCCCCGCCCGCCATGAGCATCAAAACTGCATTCATATCTCGTGATATCAAGGTTGTTCAACCAGTACACAACAAGGAGTTACGAGTCCCATTTATACCGGCGCCATTTTGGGCGAGGCCGGGCAGGTCCAAGATATAGTCAAAATGTCTCCACCAACCATCGGCCAGACCAGAACCCCTTTCGGCCCTTTATGCTACAAGATGGTGTCTTCCATTCAGAAAATATTGTTGGCAGCATTTTGAAAGGAAAGATAAACAGCCGTTCTCCTAGTGAGTCTCACATTGTTACATTTAGGAAGAATGTTGAAGAGTAATATGTGGAAAATCTGAAGCCATTTTTCTACAAACTCTCAATCAGCCTTGGATGGAAAAAAAAATCCTGAAGAATGTACAAACTGAAAACCAATTTTTGTCTGTATAGCATTAACAGCAACACTTGAGTCAGTTTTGTGTCAAGCCGCCATTTTCATTCAATCAATAGTGTCCCCCTGCACACATTCAGGGACCTGGTCGTGTCTTCAGGTGAAACGGATTGTGGGACAAGAAGCAGAAAGGAAAAGGAAAAAAGTTCCGCCGGACCTCGGGAGCCGGCCGCCTATGTCATGGGCGATCTTTGGCCACACCAGGGCAATAGTGAAGCTGCAGCAGGTGCAAATAAGCTTCAGACAGTCTTACAAGCACTGCTCAGAACTCTCAACGATGGCACTCAGCATCCAGGACTTGCCATCCGGATCTTGGCGCCTTGTGCTGGTTCCGACCTATTCACACATCGGTCCACTACTGACATCACCTCATAAGCCAACGGGGCACCCCACACCGACTTTCGGCGCAGCATTGTAGGATGGCCACACCAGTGCGGCAACTTGCTGGACACAACCTCGGTGCCATCCGGATCTCGGCGCGTTCGAGTCACTGTACCTCAAAAGTGACCGGAACTCAGCTGAACACGCCGTCTTTCGGCGCAGCATTGTAGGATGGCCACACCAGTGCGGCAATTTGCTGGACACCACCTCGGGCAATAGTGAAGCTGCAGCAGGTGCAAATAAGCTTCAGATAGTCTTACAAGCACTGCTCAGAACTCTCAACTATGGCACTCAACATCCAGGACTTGCCATTCGGATCTTGGCGCCTTGTGCTGGTTCCGACCTATTCACACATCGGTCCACTACTGACATCACCTCATAAGCCAACGGGGCACCCCACGCCGACTTTCGGCGCAGCATTGTAGGATGGCCACACCAGTGCGGCAACTTGCTGGACACAACCTCGGTGCCATCCGGATCTCGGCGCGTTCGAGTCACTGTACCGCAAGAGTGACCGAAACTCAGCTGGACACGCCGCCTTTCGGCGCAGCATTGTAGGATGGCCACACCAGTACGGCAATTTGCTGGACACCACCTCGGTGCCATCCGGATCTCGGCGCGTTGTGCTGCCTTCGGCCTATTCGCACACCGGTCCGCTACTGACGCCGCCTCACGTGCCAACGGATTTTCTACGCTTTTTGTAGCCCTATGCCGCATAACAGGTCATGTGACTTGTTTATAAAACTTTTCATTGGTTCATTTTACTTTTGGTTCCCTAAAGATGGAAGGCTTGATCATATGACCTAAAAATAACACTTTTCATTGGTTTAGAACATTTTTTTTTCCCAAACGATGAAAGCCCCACCTTGTTTCTGGATGATTCAGACTGAAGCTGGCGTCACCATGAGAGCACCACCATCTCGTGGCTCCGTCGTGGTCATTCCGCGAGCAATCATGGCAGCCGCTCCCCACCGGAAGCCTGCAGGAGTCGAGGGCCCCCAAGACTTTTGTAGAATCTTCACGGCTGAGGGGACGCTTTCGAGAATGGAGCCCAAGCCCTAGCAGGCAAGCGTCCGAGTTCCAAGGTGTCCCAGGGCCATTTTAGTGGACCAGGCCCAAAACCGAAGAGCCGGCCGCCATTTTAAGAGTCCTGTGGCAGCCGCCTATCGCTGCACTGCAAGAGTGGGAGCAACTCAACTACATGGTGAGCGAGATGCTGTAGCCGCAAGAGCAGGCGCAACTCAGCTGGATGGCCGCCACCTGGGGAGGCCCGTTCACGCCGCCTCCCCCACGCCCCCCCCCCGGGCCGCCCCACGCCAATTTTCGGAGCAGCATTGTAGGATACCAAAACCAGTGCAGCAGTTTACTGGACATCACCTGGGTGCCATCCACATCTCAGCGCGTTCTGCTGCCTTGGGACTATTCGCACAACAGACCGCTACTGACGAGGCCTCCCCCCGCACCACCCGGGACGCCCCACGCTGTTTTTCTGAGCTGCATTGTAGGATCCCAAAAACCAGTGCGGCACCCAGGTGACATCACCTGGGTGCCGTCCAGAACTCAGCACGTTGTGCTGCCTTGGGACTATTCGCACAAAAGACAGCTTCTGACCATTGTTGCTTTTTTTTGTCAAAAATGTTTAAATGTTTGTTACAGTTTTTGTTCCGTTCGTTATATTTAAAAGTTAATAAAGTTTTATAATCCCACTTTGTTGGAGTGCTATATATTTTAAAAAAATCGGGTGAATGGGGCCTTGAATCGGGTTATTGTCATGTGTGGGCTTTGCAAGTGTACTGCTACAGGATCGGACATTTCAAACTCAAATGCACGTTCTTTTTCTTACCTTTCCGAAGCATGGAGCGCAATAGCAGGCAGAGAAAGGGTGATGCAAGTGTTGAACACTGCCTGGCCTGGCAAGTTGCTGGCAGTGCCCCCCCCCCGCCCGCCTGCTCCTGAAAGAGGACACACCGCCGCCCCGAGTACTTCACAGATCTTTAAAAGACCATGCGCTTGTTCATGAGGCTTAAATGGTTTATCACCCCTTCTAGAACCCCTGCATCGACCCTCTGACGTTTCCTGGAAGAATTACCACGTAACACAATACCAAGCCTTGTCAGCTGAAACCCCCGAGGAATCGTGGGGCATATTATCAAGGGGGTTTATCTCCGCTTTTTTGGCTTTAAAAGCCAAGAAAGCGGAGATAAAATTATCTCCCTATTACCAAGCTGTCGCTAACACCAGTTAGTGACAGCTAAAAGGAGATAGCGACCATCTTGGGCCCCGCTTTGCATGTCAGTGATATTTATCACTAATGACATGCAAAGTGGGCGTGCCAAGATGTTAGCGACTGGAAACAGTCCCTAACATCGCTATCTCCTATTACCAACTTTTGGAGATATTCGCGCTAAGCGCGAATATCTCAAAAAGCTAACACCTGCCCTGAGCAGTTCTTAGCCATGTTATCCAATGGGAGGTGGATAACATGGCTAAGAGCATTTGCTCGATAATGCATGAATATCGCTGACTTTTCAGCGATATTCATGCATTGCTGCCGTTTTTTATCGCATTTGCGATAAACCTTGCTAATAGCAAGGTTTATCTGCGATAAAAATCGCCGATGTGCGGCGATAATTTTTGTCTCTAAACAAGTTAGAGACAAAAATTATCGATAGTTGTTGGTAATGTGCCCCCGGGTTTTTGCTTGCAGAAATCGGGAGGCGGGAGACTAGCACTGAAATCAGTAGTCTCACGCCTGAATCGGGAGGGTTGGCATGTCTGGATTCTCTACAGCTGGGGCCATAAACTACATCCGCAGGGCTAGGTGATAGCCTGGGACCGGCCTGGCATCTAAAATGGCTGCCGTGCACGACAAAATTGTGGCATTGGAAAAAAGGCAAGATGGCGCAGACAATGTTTATCAATAAGGATTCATTTATAACAAAATATTTTATCGCACTGACAAATTGGCGGTCAACACTTCCTGATTTCCCCTATTACCAAGCTGTCGCTAACACCAGTTAGTGACAGCTAAAAGGAGATAGCGACCATCTTGGGCCCCGCTTTGCATGTCAGTGATATTTATCACTAATGACATGCAAAGTGGGCGTGCCAAGATGTTAGCGACTGGAAACAGTCCCTAACATCGCTATCTCCTATTACCAACTTTTGGAGATATTCGCGCTAAGCGCGAATATCTCAAAAAGCTAACACCTGCCCTGAGCAGTTCTTAGCCATGTTATCCAATGGGAGGTGGATAACATGGCTAAGAGCATTTGCTCGATAATGCATGAATATCGCTGACTTTTCAGCGATATTCATGCATTGCGGCCGTTTTTTATCGCATTTGCGATAAACCTTGCTAATAGCAAGGTTTATCTGCGATAAAAATCGCCGATGTGCGGCGATAATTTTTGTCTCTAAACAAGTTAGAGTCAAAAATTATCGCTAGTTGTTGGTAATGTGCCCCCGGGTTTTTGCTTGCAGAAATCGGGAGGCGGGAGACTAGCACTGAAATCAGTAGTCTCACGCCTGAATCGGGAGGGTTGGCATGTCTGGATTCTCTACAGCTGGGGCCATAAACTACATTCGCAGGGCTAGGTGATAGCCTGGGACCGGCCTGGCATCTAAAATGGCTGCCGTGCACGACAAAATTGTGGCATTGGAAAAAAGGCAAGATGGCGCAGACAATGTTTATCAATAAGGATTCATTTATAACAAAATATTTTATCGCACTGACAAATTGGCGGTCAACACTTCCTGATTTCCATCGAATCGAACGTTAACAGACGTCACGCAGCAAAAAAGAAAAAAAGCTCACGCACAGCCGCTGGAAGACATGTATCAACATATATGAGCCTCCTCAGCCACCCTCAGAAAACATAAGGGATTAGGATACGTCTCCCGCACCCCCTTATACCTAGTAATTTAATTAAAACGAAGCACAAAATGGCGAATTCCCGTTTCGCTACCAGTTTGCGACCCGGTTCGCGGCCCGTGAAGCGCTTCTACCGTGAAAAATATATATTTTTTTATTTTCCCCACGGGACCCTTTAATAACCCCAACAACATTCCTAGGGGGTCAAGAGGGGTATACCTTGCCCCCTTTCATTAAATTCCCCCTTCGTTTTTCACCTCTTCTTCTCTCTCGATCCTACCGAGAGATAAGATGGCGGCCGCTCCGGACTGTTTAGAATGTTGACAGACACCGGGGAGCCAATCAGCTTCGCATCGCAAAGTTCCGTTTCGCGAAAAGTAAGCGGACCGGAGCACAGCCCGGAGCGCTGTTACAGATATATATCTTGTTTTGAACGTTAATTTCTCAAAATCCACTGGAGCACATATATTGAGACCTAGCAAAGGCACATCGGGCTAACAGTCCCTACAATTTTGCCAAGTTTCGTGCAAATCCATTCAGCCGTTCGAGCTAAAAGTGAGGCCAAAGGCCCTATGGAAATTAACATGGGAAAAATGCATTTTGGGACCCCCCTTTTTTCTCGGCCCCCCCTTGACGAAACCCCCCCAAATTTTCAGGGGCTACTCAGAAACAAAATGTGCCATTTTCCTGAAAATTTCAGCCGATTCCGTCCACAAACGCCAAAGTTATTAGACATAGAATTTTCAAAAGTTCCATAGACAAATAATCCTAACTATATATACCTACTGGCGAACGCCAGTAGGTAATATATATATATATATTTATATATGCTTTGAAGCTTGGAGGCTGTTTTGGAAACATATATATATATACATATATATATATATATATATATATATATATATATATATATATATATATATATATATTTAATATATATATTCACTAAAAAAACAAAGGTTATGGAGACATAATATTTAGGAAAAATATTTTAAAAAACGTAGAAATTCACTGAAAAAAACAAAGGTCACAGGGACGTTATAGTCCGGTTTAGATTTCACTTGTACAAAACCAGTGAAATTCAGCACTTAAATTTACCTGTGCGATGTATAAAGTACGCCCCCGCAATGCACTGCTTATGACCCCACATATTGCATCACTCATGACATGGTGAGTGACATCACTGATGACTTCTCAAATGACATCACTGATGTCATCACTAATGTCACCATCCACTGAACCATTCACACATGCACTCAGACACCCATACAACAGTTCACAAATCCACTTACTCATCCATAGAGCCACTCACACACACATTCACTCACCAATGCAGCTACCCACACAGCCACTCACTTACCCATGTACCTACTCACACAGCCACTCACTAACCCATGCAGTCACTAACACAGCCACTCAGTCACCCATACAACTACTCACACATCCATTTATTCAACATATAGCCACTCACTCACCCATATAGCCACTCACACATTCATTCACTCAACCATACAGCTACTCACCCCTACTCACTCACCAATACTGCCACTCACACAGCCACTTACTCATCCATACAGCTAGTCACACACCCACTTATCCACTCATACAGCTACTCACCCGCCCACTTTTTCAGCCATACAGTCACTCACACAACCACTCACACACTCATACAGCCACTCACACACGCACTCATAGATGGATAGAGAGGGTGGCAAAACCACTCAGATCACATGTTAGCAATTGTATCACTTATAATTAGCACAGAAAGGATAGTAATTTAACTTATGCTGCAGGTTGGTATATATCTTTAAGTCTCAGAAATGTTTACAAAACACTTACACTGACTGTATGATGTAATCAGTGATGTTATTAGTGATGTAATTTGAAATGTCATCAGTGATGTCACGGATCATGTCATGAGTAATGTGATATGTGAGGTCACAAGCAGTGGATTGCGGGGGCATACGTCATAGTTAGCTCAGGTAACTTTAACTGCTAAATGTCACTGTTTTTGGACTAGTGAATTCTGAGCCTAACCATAACATCCCTGTAAAGTTTGTTTTTTCAGTGAATTTCTAAGGTTATTTTAATACTATTTCCAAATTATAACATCCCTCTAACCTTTGGATTTTTTGAGTGAATTTCAAAAGTTTTTCAAATTCCGTTTCTAAAGTATTATGTCCTTCTAATATTTAGTTTTTTTTAGTTAATTTGTGAAGTTTAATTTTAATACTAAGTGTATTACAATTTATTTTGATTTTAAAATTAGTTTTTCTTGTACTGTAGACATTCTTTTTAATAAATATACTTTTTATAGATTTTAAAACATAAAAATCATATTTGTACTTAATGTAAAGTATATGAAGTTTTTAATATAGAAATAAACAAATTGTATTTGTATTTTTATTGGGGGTACCGTGGTACCTTTGCAAGTCCGTAAACAAATACGGACTACCACGCTATGGTTTTTAATCCCGATCACTTGATCAGAACGAATCTGCGAGTCTAAATCTGTGGATTCACCAAAACATTTATAAATTACTCCAAACATGTGCACCCCTCCATTGTCATTAATGACACCAATGTGAACATATTTACAAGTATATGTTAACCACCTTATATCCGTTATTCAACAAAGTAACCCATTTTTGAGAATCGCAAATCTGCAGACTGGATTTGCAAATCTACTCAAAAACATACCCAAGCCTTGTCTTCTGATTGGATATATTAAGACCCCCCACTTACACACTCATACAGCTACTCACACACCCACTCATAGAGGGATACAGAGGGTCACAAAACAACTCAGATCACATGTTAGCAATTGTATCACTTATAATTAGCACCGAAAGAATAATAATTTAACTTATGCAGCAGGTTGGTATATATCTTTAAGTCTCAGAGATGTTTACAAAACACTTACACTGACTGTATGATGTAATCAGTGATGTTATTAGTGATGTTATTTGAGATGTCATCAGTGATGTCACGGATCATGTCATGAGTGATGTGATATGTGAGGTCACAAGCAGTGGATTGCGGGGGCGTAAGTTATAGTTAGCTCAGGTAACTTTAACTGCTAAATTTCACTGTTTTTGGACAAGTGAATTCTGAGCCTAACTATAACATCCCTGTAATGTTTGTTTTTTCAGTGAATTTTTAAGGTTATTTTAATACTATTTCCAAATTATAACATCCCTGTAACCTTTGGATTTTTTGAGTGAATTTCAAACTTTTTTCAAATTCCGTTTCTAAAGTATTATGTCCTTCCAATGTTTTGTTTTTTTAGTTAATTTGTGAAGTTTATTTTTAATACTAAGTGTATTACAATTTACTTTGATTGTTAATGTAGTTTTTCTTATTCTGTAGACATTCTTTTTTATAAATATACTTTTTATAGATTTTAAAACATAAAAATCATATATGTACTTAATGTAAAGTATATGAAGTTTTTAAAATAGAAATAAATACATTGTATTTGTATTTTTATTGGGGGTACCGCAGTACCTTTGCAGGTCCGTAAACATACACGGACAACCACGCTAGTTTTTAATCCCGACCACTTGATCAGAATGAATCTACGAGTTTAAATATGTGGATTCACCAAAACATTTATACATTACTCCAAATATGTACACCCCTCCATTGTCATTAATGACATCAGTGTGAACATATTTACAAGTATATATAAACCACCTTATATCCGTTATTAAACAAAGTTACCCATTTTTGAGATTCGCAAATCTGCCTACTGGATTTGCAAATTCACTCAAAAACATACCCAAGCCTTGTCTTCTGATTGGATATAATAAGACCCCCCCCGCAAACACATGGCAAAATCACACCCAAAAGTAGTCACTTTCCAGTGAACTCTCTAACAGGATTGAGAACCAGTGGGGTTCTGTTTTTACACAATGGCTGAAGCTACATCATTCCTCCAAGATGAACATCCACAACCTGTTGAGGCTGAGGAGGAAGACACGCCACCTCACAGAAAAGGAAGTGATGTGTGTAAGCACTTTACTATACCTCTGGGGAAAAGAAGGTGACAGCAAAATATGTGCAGTGCAATAATTGCGGCAAGCAGTTCTTCAGAGGCACTGCAAGAAGTTTTCACATGGGACAAGTTCCTTGTGGAAGCACCGAAAAACAATTTATGAAAGGGTCTTCAACTGGAGGATGTGGGAGAAAGCTGGTGAAGCAGGAGAGTCGACCACTATAACAGCCTTGGGAGAACCATCATCAGTTGCAGTCATTACAATATCAGCTGCCTGCGAAGAATTGAGTGACCTGGTTATTTACTGCACGAAAAAATGCCACATACGTGTTACTGTCAAAATGTCTTCTGTGGGTCCATTCTTATAATAATAATAATAATAATAATACAGAGTTTTATAAAGCGCGAACAGCTACCTCACTAGGAGGTGTCCCGGCGCTATAGCAACAATGTTGTGCCCGTTTAGGTAGAAGAGCTGGAGTCTAACGTGGTGCCTAGCGTGGTTGGGCAAACAGCCAGGTTTTCAGTAATCGCTTAAAACATGCTTCGGATGGAGCCTGTTGGAGAGCAGGGGGTAGCGAATTCCATAGTACCGCCACATTGGCCGAGAAGGTGCGTCCACCTAACCTGGCTCTTTTTGCTCTAGAGGCTGTAATGCGAACACTGTTGTTGGATCTAAGGGACCGGGCTTGGGTGTATCTTGGTAGTCTAGCTTTCAGGTAATTTGGGCAGTTGCCGAACAGAGATCTAAAAGCCAGGGTGAGTTCTTTAAATTTTATTCTGCTTGCCACTGGTAACCAGTGAAGGGAAAGGAGATGCGGAGAGATAGAGTGTTTGTAAGGAATCCTCATTAAAAGTCTCGCAGCCGCATTTTGGACCATTTGGAGTTGTCGTATAAGATACTTTGGTAAGCCCAGATACAAGCCATTGGCGTAATCCAGCCTTGAAGTAACTGTGGCATGGATTACAGTTTTTCGGCAGCTAGTTGGTAAAAGTCGGAGAATCTTGCGAAGATTTCTCAATTTGCTCATGCAGCAACCTGCCACTTGCTGGATGTGTGAAGCAAAGGACAGCTTGTTGTCCCATCGGACTCCAAGATTTCTTGCTGAGTGGCTGGTAGAGGGGGCGTGTCCCATCTCTGCCGGCCACCATAGTTCAGATGGTGGAGGGGGGCTTTTTCCGAAAAAGATCACCTCTGTCTTGCTGGCATTGAGTTTTAGTTTATTGGTGTTCATCCAGCAGGCCACGTCTTGTAGGCACCCCTTCAGACTCAGAAAGGATGTCTCTGACACCTCTGAATATGGAAACACCAGCTGGGTGACATCGGCGTATGAAATTGCCTTGATCCCCCAGTTGGCAATTAGCGCGAAGAGTGGAGCAAGGTAAACATTAAATAGGAGTGGGCTCAGGGCCGAACCCTGGGGGACACCACAGCTGAGGGCTTTTGGAGAAGAGGAGACATTCTTTAGAGCCACCTTCTGAGTCCTTTGAGTCAGGTATGATTGTATCCACTCCAAAGCCTGGCTCTGGATGCCTAACTTCGCCAGTCGCAACAGCAGAATATTGTGGTCGACCGTATCAAAGGCGGCCAACAGATCCAGGAGCACCAATATAGCTGAGTCTCCCGAATCCATCGACCACCTCACTGACTCGGCCACCTCACTGACTCTTGAATACAGTGCAGCTGTTACTTTTTACATTTTTTGCTTACAGTGACCACATGGTGTTTTTTGAAGACTAAAGCCAGTTGCTTCATTGCATTGCCACATCCTTACCCTTTCTACTACCCTGTTCACTTTTTATAAAAAAAAATGTAAACAAAAACTTAAAAAAAAAACCTTCTAGAAATCAAAATGGTGCTTGTTGGAAGCACCACCTGGTCACACAAAGAGCTAATTCTCTGTGTTCAATATGTGAGTGAATGTATCATTATGAGAGTGGGTGTGTTAGTGTGTGAATCATTGTATGCCTGGGTGTGTTAGTGAATGCAATAGTGTATGGCTGAGTGTGCCAGTGTTTGCTTTGGGGTATGCTTGGATGTGTCATTGTCTGTACTGGTATGTTCCTGGGTGTGTCAGTAAATGCATAAATGTGTGCCTGGGTGTTTTATTGCCAGCATTAGTGTATAGCTGGGTGTATACAGTTCTACTTTGCTGTATGCCAGGTGTGCCAGTGTCTGCATCGGTGTGTCAATGTATGCATCAGTGTATGCCTAAGTTTGTTAGTTGATGTATTAGTGTCTGCCTGGGTGTGTCAGTGTATGCATTGCTGTATGCCCGGCGTGTCAGTCTATGCATCAGTGTATGGCTGGATGTGTCAGTGTGTTTATCAGTGTGTGCCTGGATGGGTTATTGGATGTATTAGTGTTTGACTGGGTGTATCAGTGTCTGTATTGTTGTGTGCCTGGGTGTGTCAGTGTCTGCATTGGTGGGTCCCTGGGTGTGTCAGTGTATGTGTCAATGTGTGCCTGGGTGTATCAGTGTATACACACATGTGTGCCTGGGTGTGTTAGTACATGCATCAGTGTCTGCCTGGTGTGTGAGAATATGCATTATTGTGTTATTGAGTGTTAGTGTAAGGATGAGTGTATGCTGGCTATCTGAGTGTATGCACTAGTGTGTGCCTAGGTGTATTATTGTATGCAGTAATGTTTGGCTGGGTGTCTTAGTGTCTTCTTTGGTGTATGCCTGGCTGTGTAAGTGTATGCATTGGTATATGCCTGGGTGTATCAGGATATGCATCAATGTGTGTCTGGGTGTATTATTGGATTCATTAGCGTTTGCCTTGATGTGATAATGTCTGTATTAGCATGTGGTTGGGTGTGTAACTGGCTGTATCAGTATGTATATAGGTATTTGAGACACTGTTTCAAACAGGGGTTTAGCTGAATGATCAAGTGGCTGTATAAATATGTGACTGAGAGTGTCTTTGCCTGTAGGGGTCTGTGCCTGGGTATGTTAGTTTCTGTATAGGAGTGTGGCTGGGTATGTCAATGGCTGTATCAGTGTGTCTCTATGTGTGTCAGAGGTTGTATCAGTATGAGCCTGGGTCTATCAGTGGATGTATCGGTGAGTGCCTGGGTGTCAGTGGCTGCATGGTCTGTGCATGAACGAGTCAGTCTGTGTGTAGTTTTATCAGTGTTTGACTGAGTATGAGAGTAGCTGTATTGATATATGTGTTTTTGTGTGACAGTGAGTGGTATAACTGGGTGTATGATTCGCTGTATCAGTGTGTGCCTTGGTGTGCAATTTGCTGTATGAGTGTATGACTTAGTGTGTTGATGCCTGTGTGGGTGTATGAGCCTATCTAAGTAGCAGTTTCCATGTGGAAATGGGTGTGTGACTGACTATGGCATTTAGAGGGGCTGTATGAGTGTATGTGTTGGTGTATCAGTACCTGTGTAAATGACTCTATATGCACCATAATGCATTATCTATATGGGACAAATTCCATGCAGAAGTACTTAAAAACAAATCCGGAAAGGGGCCAGAACCAAATCATGCAGGACAAAGTAGGTGCAGCAAGACAGTCCACATGTACAGTATGTTTGGTAGAACCATCGCCAGCGGAAGTCATTATAATAGCACCTGCCATCAGAAATCTAAGTGAGATGCTTACACACTGTGCAAAATGCTACATGCTTCTCACTGTACAAATGTCTTCTGTGGGTCCATTTTCCAGTTTTTACTGTTCTCTGGTTCTATACTCATACACCAAAAGTGATGCACTGTAGAAATAATCATCAACAAACAGTGGGGAAAAAAACAATCATAAAGGTATCACAAAAAAAGCCCCTTGATTTCCAACTGAGAGCTGTGCAGAATATTTAAATGGGATAACTTACATAACTTTTCCACACAAACAAACTGTAACATTAAAGACATCAAATTCAAGACACCAGGAGAACTTTGCTCTTTCAGTCTGGAAAATATTCGCATGTGCTTTAAGTACAGATTTGAAAGTATGCTGTCCTTCATCAGCAACAAAAAATCCACTTATTGGAGAAATTACTGATTTCTTTAAGCAAAAAAAGTCCCAATCAAGAGGTGCTCCTCATATTCATAAACAATTGTCGGTAAAAGATGCACTTAAATTTGGAATTGACACAAATGAGTCTGTACTTTCATTAATAAAATATATGACATGTACTGAGAAAAAAGCATCAAGCAGGAAGTGCTGCATTTCCGTTCACATGCATGTCTAAAGTACTGTCAGCAGAAATATGTAATTGTTTCCTTAGCTCCCCATTGCACTTTCATGTTTTTCACATAGTGAAGCCAGTTCTTTCTTCCCAGTTCTCAGGAAAAAAAACTGTTAGAAAGTGATTCTTAGAAAACAGCAGTACGTTTTTACTAACATTTCAAAGGTATCCCACAAAATTATCCCAAGATTGATGACACACTTTCTGACTGCACCTGTATTACAACCTGCACTCCTCTGGGATGAATTCAAGCTTACTGACAAGGGCCTCATTCATAATGAGATATCGCAACCTCTCTTCCTTCTCCAGGGCCACTAGCGCGTCCCTTCCATCACTAGGAATACAACTCTAAAGGCCAGCTCCACAATCCTCCTCAGAGAGCCTCTGTACCTCTAAAGCTAATTCATATGCCTGAAACAACCAGTCTATATCACCCCCATCATTCCAGTCAGGCACCAAGTCTCTGGGTATATGGACTCTCTGTTCTGCACTGGACACAGTAGTTTTGCGCCCGCCATTTCTGTTAGACTCTAACAGCTCTTTGGCCTTCAAGTCCACCTCTTTGACAGTCACTTCATGAGCCAACAAGACCCTTTTCTCCTTGAAAGCTCTCCCAGCCTCAGCTTTTCTGGGATGTGTAATGCAAAGAAAGCAAAAGGGTGGCAGGGAAGGTGATTCGTCGGTTCCTTACACTCAGGGGAGTGGATGCGTCACTTCCTTACTGCAGTGCAGGGGATTTGATGCGCGCTTCCTTACTGTGTGGGGAGGTGATGTGTCGGTTTCTTACTGCTCTCCGGTACGATGCGACAAGATAGCACCTTGATGTGATACTTCTCTCCGGTGCGATGCGACAAAGATGGCGTCTTGCTTCCGGTGCGACAATGTTGATGCGACGCGTGCACGCCAGACGGCGAAACAATGACCTTTGGAGCCGTGACAGGCCCTGCTACGTGCTTCTCTGGTGATGCGATGGCGACCTCTGCAGCGGCGGCACGCTTCTCTGGTGATGCGCCGCACTTCGGTGATATGATGGCAACAGCGCCAGCGGCTGCTTGCTTCTTCGGCTATGTGACAAAACTGCTGCGGCAGCGACACGCTTCTCATCGTTGCGTCGCGCTTCCAGCTCCCAGCTCCCAGCGACACGCAGTCTCTCAGAAGGCCCAGCACAATAGCAGGCACTTCAATTCCCAGCAAGGGTATCCCTGAGACTTCAGGCAGGAGCAGGATCAAGTTCAAGCCCTTGGAGATTCTTCTTCAAGTTGTTGAAAAGCACACTCAGTCCTCTTCTCCTTTCTTTGGCAATGAAGCAACCACTGCAGGCCAACCCCCAAACACACAGCATAGGGGTAGTCTCCTCCTTCAGCATCCTGGTTCTTCTCCTCAGCAAAGGTTTGTCTTGATTCCCAGAAGTGATCTAAAGTTCTGGGTCCCCTCTTTTAAAACCCAAAATACTTTGTCTCTGAAGGCAAAGAGTGTCTGTACCTAATCCAAACCAGTTCTGGTCAGTCCTGGAGCACCACTTTGTTTACAGGGCTCCTTCTTTTCCTTTGACAGTGTGGCCAGGGTCATCAGACACACCACAGGAGGTGGAGCCAGCATTGAGGAAGGCAGGCATAGCTCTATTCCGGTCCCAGGTGCTCCCCTCCCACCACTCTACATGCAGATGGGTCTATTCAGCCCTGTGCTCACTCACCCTGTCTCATGGAATCCCCCAGCCCCTGTCACTCACAAACCAGACAAGGAACACAACCTAGCAGGGGCAGGCTTGGATAGTTAAGCAAGAAAATATTGACTTTCTTAAAGTGGTATTTTGAAACACAGAAGGTTAAAACCAACTTCACTAAAAGATGTGTTTTATCATTCTGAGTTCAGGCATACAAAACTCGAATTTCTACCTAGTTCCCTGAGTCAGTTAGGATTATAAGATGTTATAATCAAACTGCCCATTCTGATCTATGGGGAACAGGGAGCTTTGCAATAGTGAAACACGAAAATGGCTGTAATTCACTACCAGGACATACCACACATATCAGGGCATGTCCTACATTTTACCTACAATGCATACTGCCTTTGGGCCTACCTTAGGGGTGACTAATATGTAGAAAAGGGAAGGTTTAGGGACTGGCTGGTGGGTGTACTTGCCCAGTCAACATGGCAGTACCAGACTGCACACAGGCTCTGCAATGGCAAGCCTGGGACTAACCATGGGCGAATTTTGCAGATCTCGCGTTCGCGAATTTTGCGGATTTGCGAACTCGCAATCCGCAAAATCCGCGAATTCCCGCGAATTTGCGGATTTTTTTTTGTGTGTTCGCAATTGTTTCTGCCAGTTCGCGAGGATTTGGTACTAGTTCGCAATTGCGAACTTACTTGTCGGCTCGCAACGGTCGCGACTATGTTGTTTCTACGTCTGGTTCATCATCACAGCCTCCCAGCACCCTCTGTTTTACCACTGGCACCCTCTCTTTGACCCATGCCACCCTCTGTTACATCAATGCCACCCTCTGGTTCATCATCACTGTAGAAGATGGGGGGGAAAAGCAAGCCCACCTGCCCTGCTTGAACTGACATGAATTAATTTGGGGTTGGTTTATTAACAACACCTGCCCTGCCCCAACTGACAATAATGAATTAGGGGCTAATTAATGTGTCACTGAAAGAATTTCAAGTTCCAGCCTGGCACCTGCTTGTCTGCTCCTTTAGCTGTAAATCAGGACCTTTGTGGCATACAGTTAAGGTCAGAGCAGGGTCACACAATAGTTGCAAGCAGGCAACCGAATTCTGGAGGGCCCCCTCAGGAAGCACTACAAAGAATCGTTACAAATCATGAGGTTGACCTTTTGCACCTGCTCATTGCTTTTGCTTTTGCTGAAATCGTTTTTCGTTTTTTTTCGCGCTATTCACGGGGCGCGGCGTCGTGCGAAACCGACCGCGGAAGCCGCCAATTCGTGCGAATGAGCATTTTATTTTTTTGCGGCTTGTTGTTTCGCGAGTTTTTTTGCAGTATTCGCGAGCCGCTTGCAGCGCAACACGCAAATTTACCCCAAGGTCGAGTACGGGCGCGGCCATTTTGTTTGCGTGACGTATTTCCGTTTCCGCCCGCTATGTATAATCTTGCGCAGTAAGCGCATTGCGAGTAGAGGTTCGCACGAGATCGCGCGGGAAATCTAGAGGTTCGCACGAGATCGCGAGGAAAATCTCGCGCGAACTTACTTTCGCGCTCGTGAACGGGCGCCGGCCATCTTGTTTTTCATTCATTTCCTGTGTCTGGGCATGGTGTTTAATCCTCTTGGTATCTTTGCCATCCTTTGCTTGTTTTCAGTTTTTTTTTTACGATTTTGCTTCTTATCTTTCCCTCTCTTTTCCTAGCTGTATATTTTTGTCTTTTCTGCTATTTTTCTTTACTTTTAAACTACTTTTTTAAACTCTTTTCTTTTCTTCTTCCCTATCCTATTCTTTCTTAATTTTCTACTTCTTCCTACCTTACCTGCCCAGACCATGGTCAAGCCAGGCGCCGTGAAGCTGCCCAGGCACTTGAGGGCCGCAGCGGCGGCGGGGAGTAGTGCTGGACCCAGTGCCAGGACAGCATGCGGGAGATTGAGGGGGGAGCAGGTGACGCGACGGGAGATATTCAGCCCGGAGGAAGTGGGCGCGCTGGTCTACTTCGTCCAGCGCCGCCTGCCCAGGACCATCGCGGGAGGCGGCAGGATCGCGGCCGGCGGCTACAACATGCGGGAGCGCCGGAAGCGGTGGGAGAAGGTGTGCTGGGCCATATCCCACCTCTACGGGGTCCAGCGCACCTACAGCCAGGTCACCCATCGCTGGACGGACCTCCTGGACCGCGAGCGCGACCTGCTGGACCAGCTCGGCTTGGAGATCCCCGGGCTTGGTGAGTAGTAGTAGCCATTTAATCACTCACTACTATGATGTTTTCTCCTGCTCTGTGTTGTTGTATTGCAAATATTTGTTTTTTACATGGAGCAAGCCAATAATGCCGCTGATGACGATTACATTGTAGTTAAATTATATTTCAAAATCTTCTGTGCATTTCAGGTGCACTGCTCTCCTTCTCAGTGGCGTTGCTACTATGCTTATTTGTTTTCTATTTCGTGGTCTCATTGGCCTGAGTAACTATTATGTATGAGTGTACTTTACAGAACTGCGTAATGCTAGACACTAGGGGGCAGATTACATTTACAAGCCCCTTGCGCCACGTTTACGTTGCCTTGCGTGACGCAACAGCGGCGTAAACGTGCCGCATCCCTGCGAGTCATTTACAGCATGACGCATCTAGGGAGATGCGTCACGTTATAAAGCCATGGGCCTGCACCACAATGGGTGCGTTCCTAGTACGCAGGGTGGGCGGTCCAGCGGCTGTGCGCCTCGCAAAATTGCCTGCGTGAAATCTACAAGATTTAACGCAGGCACTTCTGCGACGCTGCTACATCAATTCAATTCCTTATGTCTGCTCGAAGCAGGCGAAAGGACTGACACAGCATGTTAAGTATTGGGTGGCCCTGAGCATTACTGGAGTTGCATTGCGTTGGCGACGTGACTCCAGCGATGCGCCGCTCTTACGTGACGAGATGCGTCACGCAAGTGCCTACCCTTGCGCCAGGGCGCGCCGCATTGTAAATGAGGCACATCTGCCGTGTCGCAAGGGTAGTTTTGCGTGACGCATTTGATCTGGCGCATCTCTGGAGATACGCCAGAACGCGTAAGTAAGTATGCCCCTAAGGGGCAGAATTGCAATTACCGTCGCATCCCTGCAAAGTAGCAGGGATGCGCCATTAATTGTGCGGCCCGCTACCACCACCAAACATGGTGCGCCGTATTTGCAATGCGGCGCACCATGGGCCCAAAACGTCACCGAAGCTTTACTGCTGGAGTTGCGTCGCAACGATGGCGCAGCTCCATCAATGCTCTGGGGTACCCTATCTCCCCAATGCTGGGTCAAGCCGTACGTCTGCTTCAAGCAGGTGCAGGGTTTGTGTGACGCATCATTGTCCTAAAGGTGACTGATTGAAATTTTGTAGATTTCCCTCAGCCACTATTAGGATGTGTTCCAGCGCAGGAATGCCCTCCCTTGCGCCGGAACGCCCCCTGATGGCGCAGGGCTTTATAACGGGATGCATCTCCCAAATGCGTCACGTTGTTATAATATTATACGCCGCACCATGGCGCCCTTTTTTGTTTAGCTGCTGCGTCACAAAAGTCACGCAAGAACGGCGCAAAAGAGCCGCAAGGGCTTAAATCTGCCCCTTCCTTTGTACCCCTGACAATAAGAAAAATAGTGGCGGTGGATTGATAGTTTGACTATTTAAATGACTGGTAATGTAGCAGGCAACTGTTAGTGTTGTCACTGATCTGACTGAAATCACAATGGAGTTTGTCTGTCACTTTGCGTCTTGCCTGCGGACTGCTGCCTGCCAGTCCTAGGTGAACGTTTCAGTACTTTGTTTAGTGAGTTACGTGACTTTCGAAGTCACAGGTCCGCAAATAAATGAAAACTAACCATAATCAATATAATTTCGCGGAAATATTTTGTTATTGTTCTTTTGAAATGTTTGATTTGGTTGACATTGACAAGCAACAATCATCCATGTTTTCTGTTCTTTCTTTCATGTTGTACGTCAGCTCCCCCCAGGGGCGAGAGGAGGACACAGGAGCAGCAGGCGGCGGATGCTGTTCAACAGGGCCAGGATCGGGCAGGCGAGGGCTCCTCTGCTGGCCCCAGTAAGTTTTCATTTTAGACTAGTACCTATTTTTCCTAGCGTTCCTCATTTGACTTTTTTCAAAATTGTCTTTGCTCTTCTTGTAGACTGTATCTAAATTCTTATCCTGCCTCTACTATGACTCCCTGTGGTATTACTAGATTATTCTTATTAGTCTGTCTGTGTAGCTAACTAAGATTGCACAGTTGGCGAAACTCCCATGATTCTAGTCAGCAATAGCTCTATCAACTTAGTGCAGTCCTCTGGGATTGTCCATAATGTCTTTTGAAGTGTTCTATCTGGACTCATGCTTGCAAAAATTGCAAAACCTTTCGCTCAGTCACTCTAGTCTGGACCAAAAAACACAGATTGTATTTAAGTTTAAAAGCTTTATTAAAAGTAAACACATTTATTAAAATGAAGTCATAATAAAACTAAACGTTTAACTGATAATGGAAAAGTGGTTAGTGCTGACGATTAATTGAAGACATTTCTTGTGGTCGAGCCGAGCTCTCACCTGGTTTCAACTTGATCTTGTTGTTAGAAGTCCATCTTCTGTCTGTGTGGAGAAAAATGGTGCGTGTTAAAAAAACAGCCTTCATCAGTTGTGCCAAAAAGTGCAGCAAGACAACCTTCCCTGGAAAAAGGGACATTTTTTTTAACTTTAACGTAGACAGTCACAAATTACATTGTTTTCACATGTCTTCATTCCTAGACCAAAGACTAGTGAGTGCTTTATTCTAACATTCTTAAATGTACTTTGTAGGTGGAACATCTGGTGGCGGGGCCAGTGTGGAGGTGGTGGTGCTCGACACGGAGGCGGAGGGCGATTCTTCAGGGGAGGAGGCGGCGGCTGTGAGAGTTGAGACGGTGGTGGTGGCGGCCAGAGGTAAGCTCTTATATATTCCTTACTTATTGAGATTGAAGACTAGCTGGGAAGGCAAGAATATGAGATGCATGGCTGGGTGAATGATGAAGCAATGATGGGTGGAAGGACAACAGCCTGGGTGGGTGACACAGAAACTGTATGTGTCCATATACCTGGATCATGCTACTATCTGACTCTTAGATAGCATATGTGTATCTAGAGCAGGGGTACTCATAGTACGGCCCGCGGGCCGGTGGTGGCCCGGCAAGCCTTCCTTGGCAGTGCGCAGACCTTGCAGACAATCACTGCTCCCCCGGCCCCCACAGAGCAGAGGCTTTTTTGTATTTCACCTGTTAGCGCCCCTGCATCTCCACTCTGACAATCACTGCTCCCCCGGCCCCCACAGAGCAGAGTGGAGATGCAAGGCCACAAAGAGGTGAAATAGAACAAAGCCTCTGCTTTGTGGGGCCGGGCAAGCAGTGATTGTCAGGGTGGAGAAGCAGGGGCGCTACAACAAACAAAGCCTCAATAATATGTTAATGGTCTTTTAAAGACCTGTTAAGTACTTTGGTGTTGTTGTCTGTGTGTGCGCGTTGAGGAAGCGGTCTCAACCCGGGCTGAAGGCTGACACAGATAGACACACACACAGTGAGATGACAGAGGGGGAGGGAGAGGGAGGGCAGGAGGGAGAGAGAGATGGAGGGAGGGCAGGAGGGAGAGCAGGAGGGAGAGAGATGTATGTAAATGCTGGGTCTGGTGGCTCAGTGGATGAGGGCATCTGCTGCAGGGACCTGTGTGCAACCTCATGGTCACAAGTTATCGTTTTGCTTTAGCCCCGCCCCCTCTGACTCCGCCCCCACCAGTGCGGCCCTCGGCCCCAAACTACACTGTAAATGTAGCCCCTGAGAGAAAGTTTGTGAGTACCCATGATCTAGAGAGAGTAGACGGTCAGTGGATGAACTAAGTGTAACTTTGAAGAGCATGTAACACTGCACCCGCACGTCCGTTCCAGTGTAGGAAAGGCAAGGAAAAGAACTTTTAATTTTGTCCAAATACTACCATAAATAGTAGCAGTAGTTTGTATTGCAAGCACTGCATAGATCCGGTTATTACGGTGGCCACTCCCTACCTCTCTTAATAAGTTTAGTAGTACTCAGTCATTCATGTGTGGATGTATCACTGGTCACTCAATAAAAAGCAAAGCACCTAAAGTCATCCCATATATAAGCAAAAACATCCCATGTGAAGTGATAGATAATCAGATTATTTATCTTCTTCAATTTTCCATTTCTAGTACTCATTTCCACTGTAGGGTGAAAGTTAAATTAATTAAGCAGTAGCCCTTGAGTTGTAACAGAGTATTCTCAGTGCCACCCGTAATAGAAAAGTAAGAGCTTCACCACCTGCATGTACTGGACGGGTACAGTAACGCAACGCAAGTCTAGGTCACTCCTCATGGCGTGCGTCTCTTTTTCTCGGGTGCAAGTTTACTGCGCTGGCATTATGCCGGCTTGCAGAAAATAACGTACCAATTTTCCAAAACAAGAGATAAGAAGAAGAATAAGACTGGTGTACTTTCATAGTCGACTCCAATGGAAGTCCACAGTGCTCGTAGAATTTGTTCCTTAAACTCCCACTAATGTTAGAGCAAGGATGAAGAAGTGTGAGGTTAGATAGATACTGGCCTCAATAGTTATGTAATGCGCTTTCAAGTTGCTAGTTGTACTGCAACACAAATTTCTGCTGAATGATTGAGTTAATCTTAAAGAGCATTGGTTACAGACTATGTCTTTCTTTCTTCATATAGATGCTCCTTCCAAACGAACAAGGAGGAAGGAGCTGGCTAGAGCGGCCCGGCAACGGAGGATCGAGGCCACTGTTGCGGAATATCGGCGGCTGGTGGCCCTGGAGGACGAGGAAAGTGTGCAGTCGACAACAACAACAACGTCGTCTGCATCGGCCTCCGTGGCCCCACGGGCTGCCACCCAGCACAGTGGTCCACCCAGACTGAGCCGGGCTGCCAAAGGCAAACGCCACCGCCGAGCAGCAAGGCCAACAGCTGCCTCTCACAGGCATTGCACCTGCAAGGCAGTGAAGGCACGCCTATGCCGCACTACCCTGATGGTGTCCCGCCTTCAGCAGGAGCTCGCCTTGCTCCGCGAGGAGCATGATGCCCTGGCCCAAAAAGTTAACAGCATCCACCCATAGTGTCCCTTGCCCCTTTTTTAGAGACTTTTGGGGGGTGGGAATTGGGAGTTGGGTTTTTGGGGACTTTTGAAGGACAATCGTTGGGGTTAGGGAGGGTCTTGCGGGAGATTATTTTGTTAGGGATATAAATATACTTTTTCAAACTTTATCTGAGCATACCTGTTTTTTACTGCTTGCCTGGTGGGTGGGGGTTTAACGTTGACTGTTTTCCTGAAAGTTTAGTTCCATTTTCTTCCTTTAAGTGTAAATGCCCAAATGTTTTCAACACTAAGTGCCTCTCACAGACTAAGTGAAGTGAATCCAAGAGTCCTAGGACTTTAGTAGTACTACCTTCAGTCTCTCGTCTCTCGTACTAATACTCCATTATACCCCCAAACCACCAAACGCTTATCTTACCTGTAATTTGTGTTTGAAAGTAGGGCTAGACCCAGGGCTGGCTCCACGGGAAACACCGAATAAGGTTGGCAATCTTGGTCGGATAAAATTTCCTCATAGCGGTGGTACTAGTGGTGTGACACAGTGGCAGTTGCATGCCTATGAAAAAAAAGAAAATGAAATCTGGTTTGTCCTCCTGAGCAATTCAACGGTACAACTGAGAATATAGCAGGTGACAGAAGTACAGTAGAACAGTGCCACATTGTAGCCTAACAAATGGTAAAGTATAACTACTAATTCGGTTGAAGTTCTTTCACATTAGCAATGGTTCTTTGTCAAGCAGAGTAAGAATATATCCTCGGATTTCTTCACCAGCCTGTTGCTATCACCTTATCCTCCCCAGCAAGTGTGTGGATTTATTGCTGTAATAATAATTTAGTCACACATCAATCAAAACCACACAGCCCGGGGGAAGAGGGTTAGGGTTTGAAAAATGGATGGGTACGGGGGTTTTTGGGAAAGGTTTTGGGAGACAAGAAAAAATAGCACAGCATAGACAAACAATTGTGAAAATAAACAAATCTTTGGGTACAAACCTATCCATCAATCTTTGAAAGTGCATGCACTACTGCATGCATGTCAGTGAAAAGTAAGTAGTACATTCGACAACTGTGGAAAGAAAGAATGCGACAGTACAGGGCCTGTGTGGAATTATTGATAACGATATTCAACATAAGGTCTCTGTAGCCTAAACCCGAGAGCCTTGCTGGTCACTATAAATCCATTCACAACAACACTCAATGGGGTTGGTCTGGAAGGTGTCAGGTTTACTCCCCGTGATCCAGTCGATGCAAATATGGTTCCACCTCCAAATGTCACCAACACCCAGAAGTGTAAACACAGGGTGTTCGAGCCATTAGGCGGGGGAGAAAAATAACAAACTAAAATAAAAAATGTGGGATGGGTAAAGGTAGGGTCAGCAGGGAAAGGATACCTGTAACAGAAGACAAGACAGGCATCAGTGAAGTGCTGTCCTAACATATAAGGCTACTCTCATATAGTCTCACTAAATAACCAAGGAAGTAGACAAGTACCTGAGCACCAAGAAAACATGACCTTGGATAGGAAATACTATAGCCCTTCTGCCACAATCTGTGAGGAAGGCCTAAGAAACACATAAACATATAGTTAACGAACACACTCCTGTCGCACCAAACACACTCGCGTTATACTAAGACATCAAACCCACTACTCACAACATACCACAAACATGGTAGAGGACTCAATGTACAAAGGGGGTTCCAAATAGTCAAAGCAAAGATGTATGGTCCAACAAAAAGGAAGAGGGAAACGGTAGTGTGTAGGAAGCAAGAACTACAACACTGCGCTCTCTAAGTAATGACCCAGTAGAGAATCTTTGGTGAAGGTCAAACAGAAAAACGTAGTTGCGACCACCACTGAATTCTGCCAACAACACACCCCACGGTGCACTACACAAAGAGAACTGGGGTAGCCTGTAGTTACCTCACTACATGCCCAGTTATGGAGGTCCTTTGAAATACACAGTTATACAACGGAGACGCGTAGTTGTCCTTACTACCGCGCTCCGTTTTAATAGTACAAAAACGATCCCCGATGTGAACGGTAACACGTGGTATAGACCGCCACTGTGCTCCGCCACACACAATTCAACCAAACAGGAATTCAGCAAAGGTAGAATTCTGTTAGAAAACAGTCACAGAACCTCCCTTAACAATCCGTTCAGGCAGTAATCAGCTGACCGCACGGGCGGCCGAAGAGTTTAGAGCGGCTTTACCTGAAGACGCGTGAAGTCCGTCTACCGCCAAGGACAGAACACGGAAGCGCTCCCCACTGAGCCTCAGGGGGGGGGGGAAGGTGATAGTCCACAGGAGACACGATAGAAAAGCATGCAGAGCGTCCGCTCTCATGCCGGTGCAGAACAGAAACCAGAATAACGCGCAACAGGAAGCGCGTCTGTTCCCCAGATAAACTTCCTGCAAGTCTCCCGCCTACTCATGGGAAATGTAGTTTCATAGTACGGTAGGCGCTTAGGGGCTGCGTAACCTGACAGAAGGTATAGTAGATAGAAAAGGAGAAATTGCTTTTTTTCTAGGTGTCCCCTCACTCACCAGGGTTGCCCCTTAGTGACATGCTTCATCATTGGGGCCATCCCAGTCCTCTACGGCCTGGGGCGTGCTGCGACTTGCGAATTACGTAGGAGCACTTACAAATGACTATGTGTGGTGCAGATGTGATAGTGGAGTGGACTAAGTGATGTGTTAAGGGATCAATTTAGAAGCCGAGAGAGAGCCAAGAAATGCAGTCACAGTCAGAGAAAAAGGCAAGGGATACTGTATCTATGTGGTTGTAGTGGTCCTGTTGGAAGTGGTAAGTAAGTTGCCTGCAGAAAAAAAATCCTCCTATTAGCGGCACTCCTCCATTGCAGCCGACGCTTCGTCCATCGATGCTGGTCACCAGAAGACACCCTGTAAAAAAAAGCACAGCATAGACAAACAATTGAACATAAACAATTCTTTGGGTACAAACCTATCCATCAATCTTTGAAAGTGCATGCACTACTGCATGCATGTCAGTGAAAAGTAAGTAGTACATTCGACAACTGTGGAAGAAAGAATGCAACAGTAAAGGGCCTATGTGTAAATTATTGATAACGATATTCAACATAAGGTCTCTGTAGCCAGATACCCGAGAGCCTTGCTGGTCACTATAAATCCATTCACAAGAACACTCAGTGGGGTTGGTCTGGAAGGTATAGTAGATAGAAAAGGAGAAATTGCTTTTTTTCTAGGTGTCCCCTCACTCACCAGGGTTGCCCCTTGGTGACATGCTTCATCATTGGGGCCATCCCAGTCCTCTACGGCCTGGGGCGTGCTGTGACTTGCGAATTACGTAGGAGCACTTACAAATGACTATGTGTGGTGCAGATGTGATAGTGGAGTGGACTAAGTGATGTGTTAAGGGATCAATTTAGAAGCCGAGAGAGAGCCAAGAAATGCAGTCACAGTCAGAGAAAAAGGCAAGGGATACTGTATCTATGTGGTTGTAGTGGTCCTGTTGGAAGTGGTAAGTAAGTTGCCTGCAGAAAAAAAATCCTCCTATTAGCGGCACTCCTCCATTGCAGCCGACGCTTCGTCCATCGATGTTGGTCACCAGAAGACAACCTGTCCACTGCCTGCCTGATGCTGAATTGTGGCTCGCTACTGTGAAGCCTGACTCCATCCTTTTTTCCCCATTGCAGAGACTGAAACCCGGCCTGTAATTATTCAACGAAAAACAGGAAGTGATATAATATTACAACACCACTGATAAATAAATATAAGGTATGTAGGCTGTGGAGTGCAAAAAGTCACAATTTGATTTTCCTAGTAGACAGTACAATATTTTTGAAAGTGCGTACTCTGAGTCACCTTTTGAAGGATAAATAAGTATGGGCAAATTAATGTAGCGGATCTTGCCCCTCAAGCTAGGTGTACTGTAAACTGTGTTTTAGAACAAAATTAGATCTTCCTAGCAGTGCTCCCACCCAGACCCTTACTAAAGCCAGTCGCAAAAATGTAGAAGACCCCCAATCAAATCTCAAAAAACGAGGCCTAGCAGAAAACTGGTGACAAAACTTACTTTGAAAGTAAAAGTAGGCCGAAGTACCCCCTTCCTAATTACCCATTACCCACCGTGGATTGCATTCAAACCACTTGCAAGCAACCAAGCAAAAGTAGCCATAGCCAGCATCGCTCCAAGACTCGAAATCCCCCCCACTCAAACACATGCAATAGAAATACTGCTAACCCTAACGAACCCTAAGTTAAGAATAGTGGCAAAGGCTTTCTTTAACTATACCAAATCCCCCCTTTCCCACCATGGATTTTCTTCAAATGACTTGCAACCAAAATTACACATTCTCACGAGTGCTCTAAGACCCCAGAACTCAGTTGGAAAAATCTAGAACACCCCGAAACACATGCAATCCTGCTGCTAGGGCTAACCCTAACGAACCCTAAGTTACAAAAAGTGCCAAAACTAAAGGCTTTTCCGCGCGGATTTTGTCCCAACCACTTCTACCCGGTATTAGACCTTCCCAGGAATGCCCCAAGACCCGGCAACCCACCCGCCAAGAAGCATAACACCCCCAAACAGGCCAAAAGCAAAATCTCATACTTGCAATATTTCTGGGCCTTCGGTCCAAACGCGCTGCGTAGCTAGGCCATAAGTCGGGGTTGGCACGACGGATTTCCTGAAAAGCAAATGCAATCAAGATTAGAGTGTCCCAGCAATGCTCCCAGACCACGAAACTCACCCACAAACATACGGACCCCCCCCTAAGAGCACCTCAAAGGCAAGCAAGTCATCAAAAACACACAAAAAATTCCGCCTGGGATTTGGTCCAAAACACTTTTATCCGGTATTAGAGCTTCCCAGCAATGGCCCCAGAGCCGTCAACCCAGGAGAAAACGAGTAGAAGACCCCCAAACAGCCAAAGAGCAAAAGTACAAAAATGGGGACTTAGTCAATTTTTCACAAATTTCCCAAATCACTCCGCGCGCGCTCTGCAGCTAGGCCCTAAGTCCCCTCTGCCACCATGGATTTGCTTCAAACCTCTTGCAAAGTAAAGTATATATAGCCAGCAGTGCTCCCAGACCACGAAACTCACCCACAAACACCAGGAAGCCCCCCAAACAGGCCCCCGAAAACGCTACATAGAGCAAAATGTCAGAAATAGCCAAAAAAAAAATCGGCCTGGATTTTGTCCCAACCACTTCTACCCGGTATTAGACCTTCCCAGGAATGCCCCAAGACCCGGCAACCCACCCGCCAAGAAGCATAACACCCCCAAACAGGCCAAAAGCAAAATCTCATACTTGCAATATTTCTGGGCCTTCGGTCCAAACGCACTGCGTAGCTAGGCCATAAGTCGGGGTTGCCACGACGGATTTCCTGAAAAGCAAATGCAATCAAGATTAGAGTGTCCCAGCAGTGCTCCCAGACCACGAAACTCACCCACAAACACCAGGAAGCCCCCCAAACAGGCCCCCGAAAACGCTACATAGAGCAAAATGTCAGAAATAGCCAAAAAAAAAATCGGCCTGGATTTTGTCCCAACCACTTCTACCCGGTATTAGACCTTCCCAGGAATGCCCCAAGACCCGGCAACCCACCCGCCAAGAAGCATAACACCCCCAAACAGGCCAAAAGCAAAATCTCATACTTGCAATATTTCTGGGCCTTCGGTCCAAACGCACTGCGTAGCTAGGCCATAAGTCGGGGTTGCCACGACGGATTTCCTGAAAAGCAAATGCAATCAAGATTAGAGTGTCCCAGCAGTGCTCCCAGACCACGAAACTCAACCACAAACACCAGGAAGCCCCCCAAACAGGACCCCCGAAAACGCTACATAGAGCAAAATGTCAGAAATAGCCAAAAAAAAAATCGGCCTGGATTTTGTCCCAACCACTTCTACCCGGTATTAGACCTTCCCAGGAATGCCCCAAGACCCGGCAACCCACCCACCAAGAAGCATAACACTCCCAAACAGGCCAAAAGCAAAATCTCATACTTGCAATATTTCTGGGCCTTCGGTCCAAACGCGCTGCGTAGCTAGGCCATAAGTCGGGGTTGGCACGACGGATTTCCTGAAAAGCAAATGCAATCAAGATTAGAGTGTCCCAGCAATGCTCCCAGACCACGAAACTCACCCACAAACAGACGGAACCCCCCCTAAGAGCACCTCAAAGGCAAGCAAGTCATCAAAAACACAAAAAATTTTCCGCCTCGGATTTGGTCCAAACCACTTTTAGTGCTTCCCAGCAATGGCCCCAGACCCGTCAACTCACCTGCAAAGAGGTAGAACAACACCCCCACAAGTGCTGAGTCTTTCTTCATTGGGCGTAAACCAGCCCTCTGCTTTGATGGAAATAGGAGTCTGGAGGAGGAGGATAGAGGAGCATGTTCTTCTGAACTTGTGAACCTGAGGAATGCAGACTGCGGCACCTTCAAATCAATTAGCAAACAAGTGAAGACAGTTCTGCTGATGGGCTTGTTTTTGTGATTATCTGATTAAAGTTTGAATTATATTAACTGAGCACAACAAAGAAAGACAGACACACAGGAATAAAAGTGAATAAGGATGAAAAAGAAAGTTATTGATTCGTTGTCTCATTTTCAGGGCTCGAAGTCGGTATCACGGTCCAGGAATAAGAATAAGGCTTCGTCATCATACTCTGCGAATTCAGGCAGGGTGAGCTCAGTGTCACCTGACAGAGTAGAAATTCCCTCATCTATGTTGCTGGCCACCTCCTCTTCATCCGGCACGCTCTCTCGTACTCTGAAATCTGGTGGTATGAGGTGCTGATTCATCTTGATCATTGTTAACCTCTCCACATTTTTGGGCGAGAGGCGGCTCCGTTTGGGAGTTACAATCCCACCAGCCGCACTGAAAACCCGTTCAGAAGACACGCTTGCGAGTGGGCAAGACAAGTAGTTTAAAGCCAGGTTGGTGAGCTGTGGCCACAATTCTTTTTTCCCATGCCAATACGCCAATGGGCCAGAATTAACATAGACCTCTGTTGAGTCATTCAGATAGTCCTTCACCATCGACTCAAGGTCCTCATCCAAGGTTCCTCCACTTTGCTTAGCTCTTGCTGTGCCTCTGACCTTTTGAGAACCAAACCCACGCAGAGCTAGCCAATCCTCTTCAGCCTCCAATGTTTCTGTTGTCTTTCGTGCAGATGATCCGGTTGCCGGTGTCTTTAACGGCTGAGAGGTCACTTGTGCCACAGCCACAGGTGCAGAAGTGGATTGTTTTGACTGGGGATGGCCTGCTGATGTACTGCCATTTCCTTCAATTTCCAGCCGTTCTGTTTCAAACTTCTTGGCTGACAAGGCTAGCCAACGTTTGTACTTTGCAACATGTTCATCATCAAAAGGAAAGAATGCTTGGCCTGCCAGCGCCTTTTTGTAGCGTGGATCCAGAATAGTAGCACAAATGTAATGCTGTTCTGAGTGGATCTTTTTAAGACGTTCATCACCTTGTAGGAGCTCTAATAATTGCTCAGCCAGAAGCAAAGAGTCTTGGTTTTTGTCATCTTTTCCAAACACAGAACACACCTCCTTCAGTTGGTCCTCCAGCCTGTACAACAATGGGATATCTTTTCCCAAATTAGAGTCCTCCTTGCTGACTGCACGCGTGAAGAACTCAAAAGGACGAAGCATGCGTGTCAGGCTTTCAACTATGTTCCATTGCGGCCCACCCATCCTCAGCTCCTCTGTACCCTCTTTAAGGAAATATTGATCGAGTTCGGTATACTGCTCATACAGACGCTCAAGCATGTAGAAGGTTGAGTTCCAACGTGTTACCACCTCCTGGATGAGTGCTTTCACTGGCATTTGACGTTGATATAGCAGGCTCCTCAGCTGCTTCCGGGCCTTAAAAGAATGCCTGAAATGCTTGCACATTTTTCGGCAGGTCTCCAATACACTGTACGCTGCACTGCCTTTATTACCCAAGAATTTTTGGACAACCAGGTTTATACAGTGCGCCAAACACGGCACTCTGAAATAGTAACCGTCCCTCATGGCCTTAACTATATTGGCGCCATTGTCCGTGGAAACATAACCAACCTTGCGTTATAGTGGGGACAGCCAGTTAAGGACCTTTGTGTTAAAGACATCCAAAATGTTTTCTGCTGTGTGACGTTTCTCCAAACCAAACATGGCTAGTGTTGCATGTTTCCGAGCACCTTTAAAAACAATGTTTGTGTCAACACCTGCGTTTAGCTTTGCTTTAGCCCCTGAAAAAGAGACCCAGTGTGCAGTGATGCACATGTAATCAGCGCCTGCGCCACTGGTCCACATGTCTGTTGTCAGATGTATAGTGTGAACAGCACTCTTCTGCAAAGCTGCCCCAATCACCTTCAGAACATCTTCATGTAGTGCTGGAACCGCAACTCGGGCAAAATAGAACCGGCTAGGAACCTTCCATTTAGGGCAGAGCGCTGTCACTAATTCTAGAAAACCAACCCCTTCTACAAAAGAAAAAGGGAGAAGGTCCAGAGCTAGCATTTTAGCCAGCTTAGTGTTATACAGATGGGTCATTGGGTGGTTGCGTTCATATTGCGCTTCTGTAAACAACATCTTTTTAATGTTGCCCTGGACCAAGGATTTACGGGATGATGATGATCTCTTCGACCCAGTTACGCTCGCTGATGAACTTTTCCGCATTGATGTCTCACTCTCTCCCACACTCTTAGTGTGGCTCCCATGGGGTGTGCTGCTGACATGGGAACTGGGTGTAAGTGAAGTGTTTGAATCGTCTTCTACCTCCTCGTCATCAGCAGATGAAAAATCAACGTTTTCATTACGTGCAATTCCGGCTTTCTTGACCGCCTCTAGGTGCGGAAACCATTGGACAGGGTGCGCTCTCTCAAGATGACCTCTCTGGCCTCCGGTACCATAGTTAGAACCAAGCTTACCACGACTAAATCGAAGCTTACAAAGGCTACAAATGGCTACGTTTTCCTTTTTTGGGCAAACACTAAAGAAGTCCCAAACTGGAGACTTGAAATGTCTTCGGGGGCCGGAGGAGGCGGCGATACTGGTGGTGGTGGTCCTGCTGCTAATGCCAGATGAAGTGGAGGATGTGGATTGCCGAACTTCAGTACGTTTTGCACTTTCACCACCACGAATTGAGGTCGAGGACGAGGTGGGTACCTTCTTGCGAGGAAGAAATATGGAAGCGGTAGGTTTTGGTGTACTACTTAACTCCAAATCTAATGATTCCATTTCCATTGCCTCCTCGCCGACATCATCATCACGCTCAGCAGCTTCTCGGGATAGGGTCAAAATGTCTCTTTACTGCATGCCCGGTGGGGCTGCAGTGACCTTTGTGATGACTGGCTCGTCGTCATCGTGAGAGGCTTCATCACCAGCAGTATCTGTCACTTCTTGTTGAGCCTCATCACACTCCATAGGTTTGAGTTTTTGGATGACCTTCCTTTTACGCTTAGGTACCGGTGTCAGATCATGGTGTGCCTCACTGTCAGACCGCAGTTGTGGTTCCCAAGACAGATCACTTGCATCAGAACGAGGTGGGCTTGAAGAAGATGTAGACACCCCCCTTGATCTTTTCCTTGCTAGGGATGTGGAAGATAATGAATGATCATCAGGAGGAGTGGCTTCCAATGATACCTCGGCTTCATTGTCGATTTCCTGATGTGCCCCTACTTCGGGAGGAACAACTATTGTGGGCACTTGTGAACCTCCATGCACCTTTGCTTGCGCATCTCCTTTTGCTGCCTCTCCTTCCACATGTACTTGGGCGTGTACTTGCACATGGTGTTGTTGTTGCGGCTGTGGTTGTTCAACACTTTTCAGATGAGTTACAACAACCTGTGTTGATTCAGGGACATTGCTGCTACTTTCTTGCGATGAGCCAACATCACTGGTCGATGGTGATTGGAGAAGTACACTGACTGCCTCTGAAGCACTCAAGGGCTTTGACTTAAGTTGGCGTGGTGGTGGAGGCACTGAACCCAATGGAGCAGGGGTGCTGCTCCCAGCTTGGTCCCCAGCAGATCCTGCTGCTGCAGGCGTACTTTTTCTTTTGCTCCCAAAAAACGTGGCGGGTGGCACACCAGCCTCCTTGGTAACTTGCTTCTTCTGCTCCTTACTAGCAACTTTCTTGCTAGAGGAGCTACGGAGAACTTTCTTTGGGGCCATCTTCTTCAGAGCAGGTCAGACAGCAGGCCGCAGTTGCACGAATTGTAGAGTTGTCTGAGGCCAGACGTGACGTCGCGTGACGTTATGCTGCACACACACACCGCTGCAGGACTTCTTCCTGGCACTGGTGGTTCTCTTGAGTCTTGTGCACCTAAAAAAATGGAAGACAGAGGAACATCAGTTCAGTTATAGAGCACAAAAAAATCGAAAAACACTGCAAAATCAGCACAATCCCATTCCATCCATGGCCTCCATGATGTTTAAATTCAAGACAACCCACAGAAAGACTAGGCCCATGCAAGACTCACTACCCCTGGGCATAAATAAAGGTTGAAAAGTAGGCAAAATGGTTGGAGGCCTAACAACAAAGCCTGCATTCAAAATGGCCACTTGCCTCCTAGCACATGGCCAGGGCCTGCCTGTACCAGCACTCAAAATGGCCCCCACCCACATGGCCTGTCCCCATGAACACCCCCAAAAATCGAAAAACACTGCAAAATCAGCACAATCCCATTCCATCCATGCCCTCCATGATGTTTAAATTCAAGACACCCCACAGAAAGACTAGGCCCATGCACCACTCACTACCCCTGGTCAAGGCCCCAACAACAGGTCAAAAATCGAAAAACACAGAAAAATCAGCACAATCCCATTCCATCCATGCCCTCCATGATGTTTAAATTCAAGACACCCCACAGAAAGACTAGGCCCATGCACCACTCACTACCCCTGGTCAAGGCCCCAACAACAGGTCAAAAATCGAAAAACACAGAAAAATCAGCACAATCCCATTCCATCCATGCCCTCCATGATGTTTAAGTTCAAGACAGCCCACAGAAAGACTAGGACCATGCTAGACTCAAATACCCCTGGTGAAAAGGCCACAAGTACAGGCCCAAAAAACGAAAATCACTGAAAAATCTGCACAATCCCATTCCATCCATGGCCTCCATGATGTT
Organism: Lissotriton vulgaris; assembly: GCF_964263255.1. NCBI lineage: Eukaryota > Metazoa > Chordata > Amphibia > Caudata > Salamandridae > Lissotriton > Lissotriton vulgaris. Next base: position 662,668,479 of record NC_141693.1, read on the forward strand.
TAAATTCAAGACAACCCACAGAAAGACTAGGCCCATGCAAGACTCACTACCCCTGGGCATAAATAAAGGTTGAAAAGTAGGCAAAATGGTTGGAGGCCTAACAACAAAGCCTGCATTCAAAATGGCCACTTGCCTGCCAGCACATGGCCAGTGCCTGTAGCTGCACTCAAAATGGCCACCAGCCACATGGCATGCCCCTCCCCATGAACACCCCCAAAAATCGAAAAACACTGCAAAATCAGCACAATCCCATTCCATCCATGGCCTCCATGATGTTTAAATTCAAGACAACCCGCAGAAAGACTAGGCCCATGCAAGACTCACTACCCCTGGGCATAAATAAAGGTTGAAAAGTAGACAAAATGGTTGGAGGCCTAACAACAAAGCCTGCATTCAAAATGGCCACTTGCCTCCTAGCACATGGCCAGGGCCTGCCTGTACCAGCACTCAAAATGGCCCCCACCCACATGGCCTGTCCCCATGAACACCCCCAAAAATCGAAAAACACTGCAAAATCAGCACAATCCCATTCCATCCATGCCCTCCATGATGTTTAAATTCAAGACACCCCACAGAAAGACTAGGCCCATGCACCACTCACTACCCCTGGTCAAGGCCCCAACAACAGGTCAAAAATCGAAAAACACAGAAAAATCAGCACAATCCCATTCCATCCATGCCCTCCATGATGTTTAAATTCAAGACACCCCACAGAAAGACTAGGCCCATGCACCACTCACTACCCCTGGTTAAGGCCCCAACAACAGGTCAAAAATCGAAAAACACAGAAAAATCAGCACAATCCCATTCCATCCATGCCCTCCATGATGTTTAAGTTCAAGACAGCCCACAGAAAGACTAGGACCATGCTAGACTCAAATACCCCTGGTGAAAAGGCCACAAGTACAGGCCCAAAAAACGAAAATCACTGAAAAATCTGCACAATCCCATTCCATCCATGGCCTCCATGATGTTTAAATTCAAGACAACCCACAGAAAGACTAGGCCCATGCAAGACTCACTACCCCTGGGCATAAATAAAGGTTGAAAAGTAGGCAAAATGGTTGGAGGCCTAACAACAAAGCCTGCATTCAAAATGGCCACTTGCCTGCCAGCACATGGCCAGTGCCTGTAGCTGCACTCAAAATGGCCACCAGCCACATGGCATGCCCCTCCCCATGAACACCCCCAAAAATCGAAAAACACTGCAAAATCAGCACAATCCCATTCCATCCATGGCCTCCATGATGTTTAAATTCAAGACAACCCACAGAAAGACTAGGCCCATGCAAGACTCACTACCCCTGGGCATAAATAAAGGTTGAAAAGTAGGCAAAATGGTTGGAGGCCTAACAACAAAGCCTGCATTCAAAATGGCCACTTGCCTCCTAGCACATGGCCAGGGCCTGCCTGTACCAGCACTCAAAATGGCCCCCACCCACATGGCCTGTCCCCATGAACACCCCCAAAAATCGAAAAACACTGCAAAATCAGCACAATCCCATTCCATCCATGCCCTCCATGATGTTTAAATTCAAGACACCCCACAGAAAGACTAGGCCCATGCACCACTCACTACCCCTGGTCAAGGCCCCAACAACAGGTCAAAAATCGAAAAACACAGAAAAATCAGCACAATCCCATTCCATCCATGCCCTCCATGATGTTTAAATTCAAGACACCCCACAGAAAGACTAGGCCCATGCACCACTCACTACCCCTGGTCAAGGCCCCAACAACAGGTCAAAAATCGAAAAACACAGAAAAATCAGCACAATCCCATTCCATCCATGCCCTCCATGATGTTTAAGTTCAAGACAGCCCACAGAAAGACTAGGACCATGCTAGACTCAAATACCCCTGGTGAAAAGGCCACAAGTACAGGCCCAAAAAACGAAAATCACTGAAAAATCTGCACAATCCCATTCCATCCATGGCCTCCATGATGTTTAAATTCAAGACAACCCACAGAAAGACTAGGCCCATGCAAGACTCACTACCCCTGGGCATAAATAAAGGTTGAAAAGTAGGCAAAATGGTTGGAGGCCTAACAACAAAGCCTGCATTCAAAATGGCCACTTGCCTGCCAGCACATGGCCAGTGCCTGTAGCTGCACTCAAAATGGCCACCAGCCACATGGCATGCCCCTCCCCATGAACACCCCCAAAAATCGAAAAACACTGCAAAATCAGCACAATCCCATTCCATCCATGGCCTCCATGATGTTTAAATTCAAGACAACCCACAGAAAGACTAGGCCCATGCAAGACTCACTACCCCTGGGCATAAATAAAGGTTGAAAAGTAGGCAAAATGGTTGGAGGCCTAACAACAAAGCCTGCATTCAAAATGGCCACTTGCCTCCTAGCACATGGCCAGGGCCTGCCTGTACCAGCACTCAAAATGGCCCCCACCCACATGGCCTGTCCCCATGAACACCCCCAAAAATCGAAAAACACTGCAAAATCAGCACAATCCCATTCCATCCATGCCCTCCATGATGTTTAAATTCAAGACACCCCACAGAAAGACTAGGCCCATGCACCACTCACTACCCCTGGTCAAGGCCCCAACAACAGGTCAAAAATCGAAAAACACAGAAAAATCAGCACAATCCCATTCCATCCATGCCCTCCATGATGTTTAAGTTCAAGACAGCCCACAGAAAGACTAGGACCATGCTAGACTCAAATACCCCTGGTGAAAAGGCCACAAGTACAGGCCCAAAAAACGAAAATCACTGAAAAATCTGCACAATCCCATTCCATCCATGGCCTCCATGATGTTTAAATTCAAGACAACCCACAGAAAGACTAGGCCCATGCAAGACTCACTACCCCTGGGCATAAATAAAGGTTGAAAAGTAGGCAAAATGGTTGGAGGCCTAACAACAAAGCCTGCATTCAAAATGGCCACTTGCCTGCCAGCACATGGCCAGTGCCTGTAGCTGCACTCAAAATGGCCACCAGCCACATGGCATGCCCCTCCCCATGAACACCCCCAAAAATCGAAAAACACTGCAAAATCAGCACAATCCCATTCCATCCATGGCCTCCATGATGTTTAAATTCAAGACAACCCACAGAAAGACTAGGCCCATGCAAGACTCACTACCCCTGGGCATAAATAAAGGTTGAAAAGTAGGCAAAATGGTTGGAGGCCTAACAACAAAGCCTGCATTCAAAATGGCCACTTGCCTCCTAGCACATGGCCAGGGCCTGCCTGTACCAGCACTCAAAATGCCCCCCACCCACATGGCCTGTCCCCATGAACACCCCCAAAAATCGAAAAACACTGCAAAATCAGCACAATCCCATTCCATCCATGCCCTCCATGATGTTTAAATTCAAGACACCCCACAGAAAGACTAGGCCCATGCACCACTCACTACCCCTGGTCAAGGCCCCAACAACAGGTCAAAAATCGAAAAACACAGAAAAATCAGCACAATCCCATTCCATCCATGCCCTCCATGATGTTTAAATTCAAGACACCCCACAGAAAGACTAGGCCCATGCACCACTCACTACCCCTGGTCAAGGCCCCAACAACAGGTCAAAAATCGAAAAACACAGAAAAATCAGCACAATCCCATTCCATCCATGCCCTCCATGATGTTTAAGTTCAAGACAGCCCACAGAAAGACTAGGACCATGCTAGACTCAAATACCCCTGGTGAAAAGGCCACAAGTACAGGCCCAAAAAACGAAAATCACTGAAAAATCTGCACAATCCCATTCCATCCATGGCCTCCATGATGTTTAAATTCAAGACAACCCACAGAAAGACTAGGCCCATGCAAGACTCACTACCCCTGGGCATAAATAAAGGTTGAAAAGTAGGCAAAATGGTTGGAGGCCTAACAACAAAGCCTGCATTCAAAATGGCCACTTGCCTGCCAGCACATGGCCAGTGCCTGTAGCTGCACTCAAAATGGCCACCAGCCACATGGCATGCCCCTCCCCATGAACACCCCCAAAAATCGAAAAACACTGCAAAATCAGCACAATCCCATTCCATCCATGGCCTCCATGATGTTTAAATTCAAGACAACCCACAGAAAGACTAGGCCCATGCAAGACTCACTACCCCTGGGCATAAATAAAGGTTGAAAAGTAGGCAAAATGGTTGGAGGCCTAACAACAAAGCCTGCATTCAAAATGGCCACTTGCCTCCTAGCACATGGCCAGGGCCTGCCTGTACCAGCACTCAAAATGGCCCCCACCCACATGGCCTGTCCCCATGAACACCCCCAAAAATCGAAAAACACTGCAAAATCAGCACAATCCCATTCCATCCATGCCCTCCATGATGTTTAAATTCAAGACACCCCACAGAAAGACTAGGCCCATGCACCACTCACTACCCCTGGTCAAGGCCCCAACAACAGGTCAAAAATCGAAAAACACAGAAAAATCAGCACAATCCCATTCCATCCATGCCCTCCATGATGTTTAAGTTCAAGACAGCCCACAGAAAGACTAGGACCATGCTAGACTCAAATACCCCTGGTGAAAAGGCCACAAGTACAGGCCCAAAAAACGAAAATCACTGAAAAATCTGCACAATCCCATTCCATCCATGGCCTCCATGATGTTTAAATTCAAGACAACCCACAGAAAGACTAGGCCCATGCAAGACTCACTACCCCTGGGCATAAATAAAGGTTGAAAAGTAGGCAAAATGGTTGGAGGCCTAACAACAAAGCCTGCATTCAAAATGGCCACTTGCCTGCCAGCACATGGCCAGTGCCTGTAGCTGCACTCAAAATGGCCACCAGCCACATGGCATGCCCCTCCCCATGAACACCCCCAAAAATCGAAAAACACTGCAAAATCAGCACAATCCCATTCCATCCATGGCCTCCATGATGTTTAAATTCAAGACAACCCACAGAAAGACTAGGCCCATGCAAGACTCACTACCCCTGGGCATAAATAAAGGTTGAAAAGTAGGCAAAATGGTTGGAGGCCTAACAACAAAGCCTGCATTCAAAATGGCCACTTGCCTCCTAGCACATGGCCAGGGCCTGCCTGTACCAGCACTCAAAATGCCCCCCACCCACATGGCCTGTCCCCATGAACACCCCCAAAAATCGAAAAACACTGCAAAATCAGCACAATCCCATTCCATCCATGCCCTCCATGATGTTTAAATTCAAGACACCCCACAGAAAGACTAGGCCCATGCACCACTCACTACCCCTGGTCAAGGCCCCAACAACAGGTCAAAAATCGAAAAACACAGAAAAATCAGCACAATCCCATTCCATCCATGCCCTCCATGATGTTTAAATTCAAGACACCCCACAGAAAGACTAGGCCCATGCACCACTCACTACCCCTGGTCAAGGCCCCAACAACAGGTCAAAAATCGAAAAACACAGAAAAATCAGCACAATCCCATTCCATCCATGCCCTCCATGATGTTTAAGTTCAAGACAGCCCACAGAAAGACTAGGACCATGCTAGACTCAAATACCCCTGGTGAAAAGGCCACAAGTACAGGCCCAAAAAACGAAAATCACTGAAAAATCTGCACAATCCCATTCCATCCATGGCCTCCATGATGTTTAAATTCAAGACAACCCACAGAAAGACTAGGCCCATGCAAGACTCACTACCCCTGGGCATAAATAAAGGTTGAAAAGTAGGCAAAATGGTTGGAGGCCTAACAACAAAGCCTGCATTCAAAATGGCCACTTGCCTGCCAGCACATGGCCAGTGCCTGTAGCTGCACTCAAAATGGCCACCAGCCACATGGCATGCCCCTCCCCATGAACACCCCCAAAAATCGAAAAACACTGCAAAATCAGCACAATCCCATTCCATCCATGGCCTCCATGATGTTTAAATTCAAGACAACCCACAGAAAGACTAGGCCCATGCAAGACTCACTACCCCTGGGCATAAATAAAGGTTGAAAAGTAGGCAAAATGGTTGGAGGCCTAACAACAAAGCCTGCATTCAAAATGGCCACTTGCCTCCTAGCACATGGCCAGGGCCTGCCTGTACCAGCACTCAAAATGGCCCCCACCCACATGGCCTGTCCCCATGAACACCCCCAAAAATCGAAAAACACTGCAAAATCAGCACAATCCCATTCCATCCATGCCCTCCATGATGTTTAAATTCAAGACACCCCACAGAAAGACTAGGCCCATGCACCACTCACTACCCCTGGTCAAGGCCCCAACAACAGGTCAAAAATCGAAAAACACAGAAAAATCAGCACAATCCCATTCCATCCATGCCCTCCATGATGTTTAAGTTCAAGACAGCCCACAGAAAGACTAGGCCCATGCTAGACTCAAATACCCCTGGTGAAAAGGCCACAAGTACAGGCCCAAAAAACGAAAATCACTGAAAAATCTGCACAATCCCATTCCATCCATGGCCTCCATGATGTTTAAATTCAAGACAACCCACAGAAAGACTAGGCCCATGCAAGACTCACTACCCCTGGGCATAAATAAAGGTTGAAAAGTAGGCAAAATGTTTGGAGGCCTAACAACAAAGCCTGCATTCAAAATGGCCACTTGCCTGCCAGCACATGGCCAGTGCCTGTAGCTGCACTCAAAATGGCCACCAGCCACATGGCATGCCCCTCCCCATGAACACCCCCAAAAATCGAAAAACACTGCAAAATCAGCACAATCCCATTCCATCCATGGCCTCCATGATGTTTAAATTCAAGACAACCCACAGAAAGACTAGGCCCATGCAAGACTCACTACCCCTGGGCATAAATAAAGGTTGAAAAGTAGGCAAAATGGTTGGAGGCCTAACAACAAAGCCTGCATTCAAAATGGCCACTTGCCTCCTAGCACATGGCCAGGGCCTGCCTGTACCAGCACTCAAAATGGCCCCCACCCACATGGCCTGTCCCCATGAACACCCCCAAAAATCGAAAAACACTGCAAAATCAGCACAATCCCATTCCATCCATGCCCTCCATGATGTTTAAATTCAAGACAGCCCACAGAAAGACTAGGCCCATGCACCACTCACTACCCCTGGTCAAGGCCCCAACAACAGGTCAAAAATCGAAAAACACAGAAAAATCAGCACAATCCCAATTCATCCATGGCCTCCATGATGTTTAAGTTCAAGACAACCCACAGAAAGACTCAGTCCACCCACCACTGAGTACCCCTGGGCAAAAGGCCCCAAAACAGCCCAAAAATCGAAAATTCCAAAATTTTAATTGCAGCAACTGTAATGCCCCAAACAAACTTACTTGTAAAATTTCTAATCCAACAGTGATCCAAAGAAAGTCAAAAAGGCCTCAAATCCAAATATCCAGCAGCATCCACAAAAAGTAATCCTTCCAGCTCCAGACCCAAATGAAAAGTGACCAGGAGATGGACAAAGCACTGGGAGGAGCCTGCTGAACAGGAACAGGAAGTTGAAGACTGTGGGGCACTTCCTTCCTCCCACCCCCCTGCCCCCCTCCCCAAAATGGACTCCTCGCTAAAAAAGTGCAGGCAAATGTCAAACTAAGGAGTTATTCAGATAAAAATCATCATTTCTAGAAGGTTTATGCTGCTTGCTGGTGGATTTCTTGTGCAGAATTGCAAATTTATATTTTCGCTCGCCGCATCTCAAATCTCGCAATTGCGAAGTACCGCGAGACGTGATCTCGCCGTACTCGCGTTGACAAACTATCGCTGGCAAGCCGCGATGACGTAATCGCGCTCGCCAATTCCCGCGGGATCACACAGCAAGATCTAAAATGGCGCAGCACTCGCAAACTATCGAAAAAAACAACTCGGCAAACGATGATAAACGCCGCGCGCCGCAAAAATTGTATCACCAACGCCGCGCGCCGCCAAATAAATCCGCTGCGTGCGAATTTGCGGATTTTGCGGGAAATTCGCAAATCTCGCGGATTGGGAATTTCCCAAAAATCCGCAAAATCCGCGAGCGTAACGGATTTTCCGCCCACACTTACCTGGGACACACTTTACAAGCTACTCCGGTGGCACAATCAGAGCTGCAAGCCCAGCAGCAGGGTATGATTTACAAGCCCTGGGCACATGCAGTGCACTGTACTAGGGTCTGACAAGTAAACTACATAAGCCAATCATGGAGTCACTAATCCATACATCAATTTACCATAGGGAGCACTTGAACTGTGGCACTGAATAGCAGTGGCGCAGTGCCCAAAAGCATCAACACCAGCAAAAACATAAGAGGCAACAGCAAAAAATGGAAAGGAGACCCACGCCAATGGTGCCAGGTCTAACATGGAGCAGGGCACATTGCCACCGGAGTGTCACAAAATGTGACGCTCCGGTGGCTCATTGCTCTTGTAAATATGCCCCTAAGTCTAAAACTATTGATTCAAGATTCCAATCATATCAAAGCATCTAACTTGCAAAACAAACAACTTGTGCTATCCACCATGGAGCCAACATAGAAAATCTACCACTTTTTACAGTCTACGTTTATGAGAGAGATTGGTCTAAAATTCTTTGCCTCGTTAGTGTCCTTGCCCTCCTTTGGTATGACTATTATGTTTGCTTCTGCCATTGACTGTGTCATGCGTCCGTTCTGGACACATCTCGTGAATACTTCTTGCATGGTCGGTTTGAGAATGTGTAGGTACTGCTTGTAGAAGCCGGCCGTAAAGCCGTCTGGCCCTGGTGCCTTGTTTTCTTTCAGGCTAGCCGTGTCTTTCCCTATTTCATCCTCAGTTATAGCTAGGTTGAGTATATCTCGTTCCTTTTCTGATAGGGTTTGGAGTAGATATGCCCCTTAGTAGTTCTTTCCCTCCATCAACTTTTAGTGTGTGTCGTCTCTTGTGTATAGTCTCTCGTAGAAGTCTCTAAAGACTTCCAGAATGTCTTTGTTTGTAGTCTGTGACTTGTTGTGTCTGTCTTTAATGGCCCCAATCGTGTGCTGTTTCTGTCTCCCCTTCAGGTAGGATGCTAGGTTTTTCCCTGCTTTGTTTGCAGTACACAGGTTGACTGATTTGTATTTATTGACCCAGGTCCCTGCTCTCTCGCTAAGGATTCTGTTAAGTTCGTACTTCCGCTTAGTTAGGCATGAGAGGGTGTTCTTGTCTTCTATGTTAGCTATGTGGCCGTTCTCTAGATTTTTAATTTCTTTTTCTAGGTCTGCAATTTTTTTATTCCTTTCTTTGTTCATCTTGCCTTTAATTGTCATGACGGTCCCTCTTATGGTGGCTTTCAGAGCGTCCCATAGCATTCCTCTGTCTGTCTCTGGGGTGTTGTTTATTGTTATGTACTCTTTTATAGCCGCCTCAATCTCCGCTTTCGCAGAGGTGTTGTTGAGCAGACTGTCGTCAAAGCGCCATCTTCGGTTTGGTTTTTCATTGTGCTTCCCTGATAGGGTTAGGCTTATGTGCGAGTGGTCTGAAATAGTCCTAGGGCCAATTTCAGTGTGGTCTATGAGGTGGGTGTGTGTTTCTGACATGAGAATGTAATCAATTTGGCTGTAGGAGTTGTGGGGGTTGGAGTAAAAGGTGTATTCTCGAGCATCTGGGTTGCTTAGGCGCCACGGGTCCTTCAGGCTGAGCTTGGAGCATAAGTTCCTTAGGATGTTACCTCTGTGTGTGGCTGAGCTTGGTCTGTGGGGGTGTTTGTCGATTGCTGGGTCTAGGACCTGGTTCATATCTCCAGCAACCACGAGGAGGTCATCTAGTGGCAGGGTGTGTAGTTGCGCTCCCACTCCTTCCCAGAAGGATTTGTCATCAGTGTTTGGGCCATATATGTTGGCCATGTGTATTGTCTCTCCCGCCCTCCTTAGGCTGGTCACAAGAGTTCTTCCCTGGGTGTCTGCCTGTGTGTCCACTACTGTTAGGTTTGACTTCTTACTGATTATTGTCACCACCCCATTTTTCTTGTTCTGTACTGGTGATCCTACAACCTCGCCTATCCAGCTTGCTCTGAGGCGCTTAATGTCCTCGGCTTCTAGTCTTGTCTCTTGTAGAACAAATATGTCGCCCTTAAGCTTCCTGAGGTATTCGAGCACTTTTCTCCTTTTCACCGGACTGTTAAGACCTTTGACGTTCAGTGATACTATCTTTTTTTATTTTTTTTAATTTTTATTAAACCTTTGTTATGCAGCATGTAAATACAATTACGGGCCTACAACCAACCTGGCCGGCCTCGAAATCTGTTTGTAGCAATTACGGCCATCAAGAATTACCTCAGTATTCCACCTCACATCATATTGCATACAGTACAAAAAGCACTTCAGCTGGACGCGCCCACCGAGGTAAAGGATCAGTGAAGGTTCATTTTAAATTATATAATGAGAAGGATCATATGGCATACAATCAAGCTAAGGGCATAGGGTGAGCAATGCACACATCAGGATGTCAGCAGAGCTAGTAACCGTTGTCGACTTGTCGGTGCTACAGTACACTTATCGGAATGAAGGAATAAGCAATCACAGTTTGCACCAGTCATCACCCACCCCATGAACGCAAGACCACCTTAAGAAATACCAATATACCAAAACACATATACGACAAGAGGCGTAATACTTAACCTCCATAATGACCCAAGAGAAAGGGAAAGAATAAGAGGACGAAGAAGGATAAGTGAGTGAAGGAAAAAAAGGACCCATAGAAACTAAAAAAGGGGGACAAGAAAACAAAAAAAAAAGGGAAGGACCCCTCCCCCTACCCCCCACCCTGCACCCCTGCAGAGGCTATGGCTTACCCCCCCCTAGCAGCGTGCCTGTCGCCCCATAAAGAATACCCGAAATATAGTTACTGGAAAGGGAAAAGAAACCCTTTAGGCAGAAATATCCCAAAGTGTTACTCAAGAGAGAGAAAGAGAGAGGAAGGAACAAAAAGGCCGTAGAAATGAAAACACCCCCGGACAAGAACCCCCCAACCCCCCACCCTGCACCCCTTCAGATGGCTACAGCCTAAACTCTAGCAGCGTGCCTGTTGCCCCAAAAACAAAAGAAACCCCTCCCAAAGGTAGGAAAATCCCCCCCGCGCAGCCCGAAGGCCAGCAAGGAAAGAATGCGGAGGAGGGCCATTCTGTGTGTCCCCGGTCCCCCCTCCTCCCCCACGCACGCCATGATTGTACAAAAAGCAGAGGCAATTCGTGGAAGATATACACAGAGTAGTATACAGACAAATCGTAGGAGTCCTGGTCACCAGCGTGAGCCCTGTAACAAACACAGTTCTGCCAGCCAGCCATCAGATATCAGTCCCGGTTCAGCAAACAGTTTTCAACCCTGTCCCCGTCTATCCGGCCGTTCCTTGTGCGTAAGCTGAGCAAGCAGTATTTGATAGCATACATTAAAGCCCGGTCTTACAGCAAAACAAAGTCACTCCAACCCCCATTTAGTTTCAAACAATCGAGAACCAACCGTCACTGTCCTGCTAGGCTCGAGCCATATCATTGGTGTCACTTCACAGCTCCTGCGGCCAAAGTGTGGGCTACAAAGTATCGAGGAAAGAAGCACTGCTATGGTTCGTGGCAATCGCAACGGCCGGGGTTTCTGAGGAGCTGTCTGGTGGTAGTCGTTCATCCGGGGAGCAGGACACGGCCGAGTAGAGTCGTCCGCACACACCTCGGGTCAGTCGGTATCTCGGGAGAAGACGGGACACTCCTCGCTGGGGAAGGTGCAACGTCAGCATCATGCCACCACAGGCAGCGCAATTCTCTTTGTCCCAAGGAGGAGGAAATGGCGTCCACCCTCATCTCCAAAGCCCAGGCGCCGCCAATGAGAGCCACGCGAAGGGAACCCAGTGCCGCCATGAGATCGTTCAAGTCGGGCTCCTTTCCAGATGCGTGCGGGGCAACACCACAATCCACAACACTCTCCCTCCCAGGCGGGGGTACCTGATGTAGGGCACCTTCCCCCGGCATAGCTAACCTGGCGCTGTTCAGCCCCGTGATGATCCGGTAGGGGTCAATGAAATAATAACGTGAACGGCCCGAAATGGCCCGGAACAGTCAGTGCCAGAGACAGTGGGCTACACAACTGGCGGTGCAGGTCGGAGCCCCTGCTGTAGATAACAGGGTCCCGTATCTCAATGTAGGCTGTCCACAAGTCCCGGGAGGGAATCGAAACAATGTCCGCACTCGACAACAAAGAAGGTCAGGGCGATCACAGCTGTCCCCAAAGCCGCGGCACCGCGCGGCTCACAATGTCATCCCTCGATGCGGGCTGGACGAATGTCCTATGAGGTGACCGTGCGGAGTCTCAATTAAGGCCGATTACTCCTGCCACCCGCTCACGGCCGAGATGGTCCCGCTGGTGGCCGGCCTCGCTGCGCACTCGGGACCCCGGACTCAGTCCTCCAAAGGCCGGAAAGGCAGAGGGGAGAGTTCTGCATTTCTACCGCAGGTCGGGATCATCGTAGCATATCGCCGGTGTCCCCTGCACTTCATCTCCACGAATCTGCGGCATCCGCTCAGGATGGGTATCAGGATGTCTAACGCCTTCACTCATACAACACGCCGCCAATCTCAATACACTAGGCCATCAAGTAGCACACCTCTACAAAGCCCTCAGTCCCAAATCAACCAAACTCAATGACAAAGTCATGAACTTTTGGGGTACAATAGCGGGCAGGGTACTAAGTGAGGACGAGAAAGCTGACCTATGGAGATCCACATCTAGGAGAAAGGTAACGGCAACGTTAAACCAGACCAAATTCTGGCTAGTACATAAAGCCTACTGGACACCAGCCCGCCTAGCAGGCATGGGGATCCGGGAGAGCGACTCATGCTGGAATTGCGGCAAAGGGGAAGCGAACCTAGAACACCTACTCTATAGCTGCCCTAAGGTTAGAGAGTTCTGGGACAAAATTGAAGTGCTAATTAACGAGATCATAGGGGTAACCATTCACATAGACTTCCAGAGCCTAGCACTCGGTTTCACCTCCCCAGCAATCACGACTAGAGAAAACCGCGACTTAATTGATCTATTGCTGACTGCAGCTTGTAAAATGGTTCTAAGTAATTGGAAAGACACAGCGAAAGCCACGCCAAAAGCATGGCTTAACTGGATTACCTTTCTACGAGCGGCTGACAACATAACAGCGACACACACACCGAAGACACACAGGCAGTCGAATATGTGGGGCTCCCTAGATGACTTCCTAGCATCGCACAAACCACCATAGGCGGTGAAGCTGGACAAGCAGCGAAACGGCTCACCCAGCCAGTCTCTGTGCGCACAACACAAATGTAACCAGCATCTGCTCCCTTCGGCTCTCCTCCTTGACCTTTCCCTATCTCCTCTCTCCCGGTGCGAGGGTCCAAAGATGTAAACCAAGCATAACGAAGGGGTGGAAGACGACATCGGAAATCTGAACTTGGAAGACCGGCAATCGGACTAACGTCAATAAGACTGGCAGCTGAAAGCTATCTCGCCACCCCCCCCCCCCCCCCCTGGCGCTTTATTCTCTTTTCCTTTCCTCTCTTCCTCTTCCTTGTATACTGTATGCTCCATGTAAATATATATTTTTCTACAATAAAAAACTACAGAAATTAAAGAAAATCTACCACTTGACATAACAGCAAAGATCAGTGGCTCACTTTAAAAAAGAATAATCTCCAGAACTCTGCAACACTCTGTGAAAGCACCACTACTGGAGAAGCAGGCAGTAGACCACTGCATTTCCTGATCAAGATTATGGAGGGCAATACTGCATGTCAGTTCCAAGAAAATGTGGAGGTAAATGATGCCCTCCGTTCAGTAATCACACTTTTTCCCACACTTGAAACAGAATTCCTCACTTTCATATTTGTCTGAGGAACCTGACACAGTAGACCACGAATTCTACTGGAGCATTGGAGAAACTAGAGTCAGAAGCACAACCATATTGTAATGTTCCTCTTTTCTAACACACAATCCAATAAATTAAAACCAGAACACCTACATCACAAGTCAAAGAAACAACCTGTGGCTTTTTGTGGGGCTCCTCATTATCCGAGTTGCATTTACCACTCAGTCGGAGAAGCTCATTCACCTCAGTGTTAAGGCTTGGATTCACTTGAAGTCTCCTCTTCCTTCTTTGCCTTGTCCTTTGGGGCAAGAATGTCCCAAAATACCCCTGTTGTGCATAACAAAGACCAGAGAGTAACATCAATTTTCTCTTTCTTGCCTCTCTGGTGAATTTCTGGCTTTGGTATTCTGGAGTGAAAATCAGTGGTGGCCGGCATGACGCTGGGGTGGCGGGGCAGGCGCGGGGTGTCGCGGGAGGGTTGATCATGCAGGGGTGTGCAATATAAAACAAAATCAACAAAATAAATGTTACTTGCCGATGGGTCCTGCGTCTCTGTTCCTGCTCTCCTCGTCGAACTCGAGTAACAGGAAGCACAGGCAGGCCCCACTAACAAATTACAACGCTGCAATGCAGCACTGGAATTGGTAAGCACTCAGGCTTCCCTGACCAATCACAATGCTGCAATGCAGCGTTGTGATTGGTCTGAGGGTCCTGATTCGACGCTTAACCAGGGACTGGGGTCCTGGGTATGTTTTCCATGCAGGCTTTAATGCAGCCTGCATGGAGAACAGGGAAAGTGCACATGACTGTTTTGGGCAGCCCGAGAGGGCCGGCCATACAGCCAAGCGTGGGGTGGATTCAAAGGTGTAACAAAAATAATAAATCTGTTACTTTTTTCCGTCTTTCACCTTCAGGTGTGTACATATGAAATAACACACAGCTTAAGTGTAAAATAAATGCAAGTTAAGGTAATCTGTACTGCAGCCTGTATGTCGCCTTTGTCGACTTGCGGGCTGCCTTTGATCTAGTCCCAAGGAGCAGGCTTTGGACAGTTTTAAATAAAATAAAATAGGTATCCCAGCAGAATTGCTCACCCTAATCATGAGGTTGCACGAGAGTAATTTCGCTAAAGTCCAGTGGGGTTTGAACGGTCAATCTTCCATCGACTTTCCAGTCGAACGGGGGGTTCGTCAAGGTTGTGCAATGGCACCCTTGCTTTTTTCATTATTTATTAATGGGATCGTTGGCAGGATGCTGGATGCTAGTGTAGATGCACCTTCGTTAGCGGGCCTCAGGGTCCCTATCCTGATGTTCGCTGACGATACGCTAATTATGTCTAAGACCCCCTCTGGGCTACAACGTGCCTTAAATATCTTTGATGGGTTCTGCCTGGAGCATGGCCTCGAAGTTAATGTTGGTAAGACCAAGTTGATGGCTTTTTCCCGAGGATGTAAACCTCGCCCTAGGATATATATGAATAACATCGAGCTTGAGGTAGTTAGGGAGTTTACCTACCTGGGGGTACAAATAGCAAATAGTCAAGGTTGGTCCCATCACATAGAAAAAGCGGCCTTGAAACACCAGCAAATTTCGGGGGCACTACGGGTGGAGTATAAAAGATCAAAAACAAAACCCATAAAACCCGTCCTTGCCGTATATGATGCAAAGGCAATAGGGTCGGCCCTATATGGGGCAGAGCTGTGGGGTTTTGAAAAGCTTACCTCCCTACAGATAGCAGAGAACAGGTTCTTCAGGGTAATTACGGGACTTCCCCAGAGCACCCCACTAATCCCGCTTAGCCTTGATCTTGGGAGAAGAACTGTTAGTGATCGAGCTCAATTGCGTCCCATCTTATATTGGAGACGCCTCTGGTCCACCCCCGAGATTAAGCACTATGCAGATGGGTTTCTGGCAATAATTAAAATCGACACCTTCCATAAAATATCATGGCTGAAAAATTTAAGGGTCATGTTAGGTGAACTAGGTCTTTCCAACCTTTGGGATAATCCAGCGGGGGAAGTTTTTCCAAGTAAAGATACCCTTAAAACTTTATATTGGGAGTGGATAGATGGTAGGCTCTGGAGGGGCGCAAAATCTGATTCGATGGGGGGGTCGTTTTCTGGAAATAAAAATGTGTCCCGTGTTAGAACAGTACTGGGACAGTATAACTGTCCCTATGGACAGGAAGTTATTTTTCCAGTTGAGATCTGGCTCCCTCCCCCTGAGATATTTAACAGGCAGGTGGAAGAGTTTGAACACCCTGTGCTGCCCAGCGTGCGGTGCGGCCAATGAAAGCATGGGCCACTTCCTATTTGTTTGTAATGCCTACGCCACCCCAAGGAGGGTATGGTTAGCTCCAGTCTGTAAGAACCTTCGGACATCTAGTGGTATCGAGGCATTGAGAATTATCTGCACCTCCACTGAGGAGCCTATTGTTTTGGGCATAGCCAAGTATCTGGGGTGGGCCTGGTCCATTAGGCGGGGGGCTCTTTCTACAAATGTGATTTGATTAATGTTTTAAATGCGTGTTAATTTAATTATGATGTATTTAAATGTATGTTGTGCTTTTATGAGTATATAACTCGAATAAAGCTTTTCAATAATAATAATAGTAATCCGTGAGAATGCACTATTGTACTTTAAGAAACGTCTTCTAGTTATGCACTGCAGAGGTCTGCAGCTGTAAATGGACAACCAGGGAATTCAATCCTCGTTGGAGAAGTGGACATTAGTTAGGGGCTAACTCAGGCCCTTGCGGGGCAGGGGCCTATGTTACGCCCCTTTGAAAAGCACACACTACAGAGTTCAGATGGTAACTCCTTTCCACTACCACTCAAAAATAATAAATGTGTCATCCGGAAGTGTCAAGTGCTTCCGTTCATTAAAGCCAATATAAGCTTCCAAGCACCCTTTACATTTGCTGATTAACTCGTTGCACTCATTTACATTTCTTCCAGGCAAGCAGGCTCCCTGGCATGAAGGCTTGCTTGGCTGTCTCCTCCTCCCTCGGTTTCACAGCACAGGAGACTCCCTGCCCTAAACATTCAGCTGAAGCATTTCAGCGGTCGGAATTAACCGTCCAGGGATGATTATTTTTTTCAGAGAAAGTAGGGAACTGTTTCCCTTAAATTAAAAAAGTATGGCCACATTGTGCCCCTCCGCTTCCGTCCACTTCGCCCACTGTCTATAGGGTCAAAACATTTCTTGCAATATTGATGGAAATCAATAAAAGACTCCTCATGATTAGAACTTTGGGACCTAAAGGCAATAACCGTGGGAGAAAAAGATCGAGTAACAAAAAGACACTGAGACGGGCAGGCGCACACCGTAGCAGATACTGACACTTTCTTTTTATGAGGTGAATCAGCCCAAGGTACTTAGAGCACTTTACAATAGAGCCTAACTCCTCTACACATATTCATTTACCATTTAGGTCCATTGAAATTAAGTGAACTCCTTAGAATGACATGATCTTGAACCGAGGCCGGAATTCAAAGCAATTCCGCCATTTCCCAAGGTTGGTAGCTCTAGCAACAAGGCTACTACTCCTCATCTGGGACTGAGGCTCCATCCATAGGGACATCCACTACCAGCAGACATCTCTCTGCTAACCAAGACTTCAATCCGCGATGACAGAACCAAACAGTAGGTGCCTTTCTTGATAGCCCATAGTTCCCCTCTTCCCTCTGACTTTCCACACATTCCATTAATTTGGTGGTATCTGCAAAACCTAACCTCTTAATGACCTGCCCAGCAGGCAACTCGACAACCAGTAGACATTACTCTGTTAGCCGAGGCACCCATCACCACCAAGAGGCATGAAACATACACAAGCCACTGTGTATGAAACTCCACCGCCTCTACCCACTAACTTCAATTACACAAAGATGAATGTGGCTGCAAGACCCAAATCCACTTGGCCTTTGAGGCATAGGGAAACTGTTGTAAATAGATGTCCTTGAGCCAGGAGTATAATCAGGTTACTTTATTCAAGTTGAGTTGCAGGTCAAGTTATTAAGATGGAAATGCATAACCCCACCAGGAATAACCTCCCTGTCACTCAGCTCAGCCTGCCTGGTACCAACTGCCAGTTGAGACACAAGTCAAGCCCCCAACATTCCACGATGTCACCAAGCATTTTAGCAGTGACACCATGTGAGCCACAGGGAAATCCTAGCCAGAGAAAGAGACATAGATTAAATATAACAGAAACCCACAATTAGCTGAATAGTGAGTGTCATGTGGATCATCTCCTGTTAGACCCCGGTTGGTAGGCTACAGGGCAGACCGGGCATCTGGGTCCCAACTGTGGTGGATGAGGTTGGTAGTCATTGGTATTGTGAGACCCTTTTAATATAACTCTGCAACCAGAGCTGTGTACATCCCTTTTCACAGTTGGTTGTCAGGGTTGTGAGGGCAAGCAGTCAAAGCCTTAGAACTCAGCAATCAACCAGCAAACACAATAACGTAATGTCCAGCCCAATGCTTGTCTTATAGGGAAAAGAAGCCTGTAATCACACAACAAAAGAAAATGCTACTCACTGAAAATAGGTCGTCAAATACATGATTCTATTCACTGTATCCTCAGTAAGTGCCACACCCCCTTCAGTATACTATCCTCATTGGGTGACTCTAATATTTACAGTCCCTGCTTTCTGAGGCTAAAGCATGAATCAGGCAGAGGTGCAGATTCCGTCACTTGTCACTCCTCACTAGGGGTCACAGGGGAGGTCTTGGACTTTGCATTCTCGGGGAGAAGACAAGCCTCAATGCACAACCAAGGTTAGTGTATCACCAGTCCAAAAAAAGTCAGGATTTCAGATTTACACTCAGTTGGGCACTCAGGACTGGAGAAACACCACAAGGCTAATTTCCTTTGCAATTTACCTTTATGCCATTACAGACATCTAATGTAACACTTCTATTGGGAGTGAATTCAGCTTCCTTTTAAACCACAGAAAATGACTTAACATCATATTTTGAGATTCCATTTTGAAATCCATTCTTTCAACATACTCAAACAGGTGAATTATATTCACACTTTTGCATAGAAATGCCTGTTACTTCTCCGCAATCAGCCTTTTATTTAGGAATAAGCCTGTTACGATAGAGTACCAAGCATCCCTAAGAACGATCACTCATTTTAACTAGTTTCTTAAATAGCTTGACTGAACTAGGCATTTGTCAAGTGGAACTATAAAGAAAATGTAAATTGAGCAATTTACAACAAAAGATTGAGTAGGGAAATCAAGTAAAAGCTGCATACACGTGGTGATTGCTCTAGTTACCTGAGCATTAAAATCATCAGTAAAAGCGTGAAAAGATGGTGAGTAAATACTGAAATCAGGAAAGTCATATTCACAGCTCAGTTGATATTGTTCTGTAGCTTTACACTGTCTATGAGTAATGTGCTGCAATTACAGGAACTAAGCAACATGCATTCTGTAAACATTACTCAAGTGCTTATTTTGTGTGGTTGGTTTCACGTGATGGGCACCACACTAATTTTTAGTGTTTCTTGTTAGATCAAGCACAACTGTCTGGTTGCAAAATTCTTATTGTCAGCTCCTCAAGGTGTTATAGTGGGCTTAAAGCTCATCCGATGCTTACCGTGCCTTGACTTTATTGTCACTCTTGTTGGCTTGCTTGCTTATTTGGTGGCTTGCCTTTCTATTCTTGGGTTTCTTCCTCCCGTGGGCCTAGCTTCTTTACCAACTTGGTGTGTATCCTTCCATTGCTCAAATTTAGGGAACTACTTTCTTCTCTGTCTTTCAGCACTGCATGAGAGTGCACATGTTTTCTAGCTCTCTGCCTCTTGTGCTGCTTCTCTGCTCCTGCCCTCGATATTGCTTTCCCTCCCTCCACGTCCTTTTCTATTTGCTGCATTTTCTTTCGATCCCACCCCCATCCCATGCCTCCATGTTGATCCCTTCTCCCAAGATCCAGCTTTTCATTTTTTTTATTTTTAGTTAATCCCACCCTCATGGTTTAAAGCTCACCTGATGCTCTCACGCCAATTCTTCATAGCGTCCCCACCCCTCACAGTCCTTGGAATGTTTTCTTTCAATAATAGTTTTTTAAAAATTGGGAGGGCCCAAGAGCTCCCGTTTGCTACCTCGCCTCCCATCTTTAGGAAATGTTTTTATTCATAAGTGAAATTGGCCATCTTGAATAGGGAAATAAAAAACTGTTAAAACAGCCAACATGTCATTAAGTATAAAAGTGCATGCTTGGTGACATATGTGATGCCTGAACATACATGCCATTATGCACATTACATGCGTGCACCTGCTGAATGATGTTACCGCATGAGATCAGGACACATCAGGCTCATGTGCATGGTGCATTACTTTGTCTGTTCTTTTCTTGTTTTGCCATTAGGTAGCAAAGGCGAGACCTATTGGCTTTGCCAGTGCTTGTTTGTCATCATCAGACTTTAACCAACAGCAAAGCAGCACAAGCATTTGCAATGCAATACGTTTCGCAATTACAAGAGTTTCATAAATGCAACTCCTATTGCATTACAAATGCTAGTTTAAAAAAAAGCCCTTTGCAGAATTTTCACTTTTATATAGGCTGCGCCCCTTTCTTTAGATGAGCCGTGTCTAAAGAAAGTGGCGAGCCGCCATTAAAGTGAATCTAAACACCAAACAACAGGAGGTAACCCATAAACCCAGCTGAGACCGGGGTAGCAAACATATACAACAAATAGCAGAGTCTCAACAGGTGTCAAAACAATGCCAGTTTAAATGTGTACACAATATTAGTAGAGAAGCAAGGGGATAAAAAAGGAGAGAGACATGAATCAATTAACAAAACATTCAGAGAGCAGTTTTTAGGTTTTGCCTGGCATCCACTGCGCAGCAGTGTTCGCGCAGGCGAAATCTTTTGTTTAGCAGTACGGGGCTTAGTCCCGTCTCTTTCTTTCATTGGCTAGCTCCATAAATGGAGGCTGGCCATTGGAAGAGAGATGCGTCAGTCATTGTGGGAGCAGATTCGTGGGCGTTCCGGTGATTTTTTCGCTCTCCGCCTCTTTTCGTATGTCGTGCGGCGGTGGGCGGTGTTTTTTTTTTTTTAAAGGTTTGTTTTGGTCATTTCTCCGAAGATGGTGGCCGGGCGGTAGCTTACATGCGATGCTCCGCAGTGACGTGCTCGCTTTTAAGGGACAGTTATATATATATATATATTGCATTGCGTACAGCCCGGGCTTACTAAAATCGAAGCTTGCGTGGTTGGACAGCCAGATGAGATTACGGTGTATCCTGCTTTTGAATACTTTTGAAGCCCGAACGCCGCAGAAATCTCGGACGGAGGGGGAGCGAAGACTACAGCTCCCAGACTGCCCGGCACCTGTTGCGTCACTCCTGCGCCCGGAGGCGCATAAATCATCGCCGGGCACACGAAGAACAACTTGGAATCTGTGTGGTAGCAAACCTCACATTGGTTGTCGAGGTAGGTATCCGTGGACATGTGATAAGTTTTACTGTTGCACCTGGGCCTCGTCTCACACACACTATGTCCCGTGGCTGACTGCGCTCGAGCCGCCCTCCTGGGGCAGGGGCGAAGCAGGATGGCCGCATTCCACCTTGATCATCGTGGCTTTAAAATGTAAGTGCAGACTGCGCTCACGAGGCAGGACTGTCACTCTCCAGTTTGGCTGTCATTTCCCCTCAAGACTTTTACTGCTGTAAAGCCCCTCCAGGGCCCGGTCTCGTGGAGTCCAGCCCTCTTGGCACTCCCTTGAATTTGCAGACTGAGCTGCCTGCACGGAAAGTATAGATCAGGCCCGCCTACCCCAAGCACGTAGTGGAATATTTGCGTTCATACCATATGGCGATTGAGTGCACTTCCTTAACAGGGTCCGAAGGTTTATGTAGCCGGGTGGTCTTTGGGTAAAATTGGAGTTGACTCGAATTACAATCTCTCCAAAATTGTGCCGCGATCCATCAGTCTGACTGGAATATTGTATTGCCTCGGCGTGTTTGTTATTCTGCTTCAATTCCGGTGCCTGCCTTTACATTAACAACACGGATATTACGCCTCAGGCGCGCGCAGACTTCTATCACAATGGCTGGTTTGTCGGGTGGAAATGAATGGGGGACAAAATTTGTGCAGGTCGCCATACGCTTGTCAGCTCATATAGCTCACCCGCACCTGTCTGTGTCCGTGCCCGAGGCCTTTATGTCTCTCCCCGCACCACGACACTGTGTGCGCATAGATGGCCGGGCTGGCACACACAAGCACTTTAGGAGATGCCCGATACGGTGGTAAACTTTGCACGGAGCCATCTGGCCAAAGGTGAGGAGGGTGGGCACAGGTACCGCTGTGGTGGAGAACACGACTCATCCACTGCTCGTGCCAATTCCGATGACAGGCCCCTTTCCCCAATTCTGTAATTGAAAAACTGAACTAAATAACCATTTGACATCAACCCATATCCTTTCTTCTCCGCAGCCATCATCGCTGTCCTCTCCCTGTACCTGGTCATCGGCTATGGCGCCTCCTTGCTCTGCAACCTCATCGGATTCGTCTACCCCGCATACATGTCGTAAGTGCATGACATCACCTCGGCTCAGTCACAAGATGTGTTATAATGGGATTCCAGGCGGCTCTGACACGCTAACATAACTTAGTCCTGCTCTTCTACATTAAGCACACGGCTGCTCGTTTTGTCCCGGTGTTATTTCAGTCATCATCAGAGTTCTGGTTGTTTGTTGTTAATGACACGGACACATCCCTGCAAACCCATCATGGCCCCATTTGTCGTAAATACAAGCCCACGGCCTGCTTTCATCTCCACATCCTTCTATGTGTTTTATACCAGCATCACAAGTCCTAGGTTCAGTAGCGAAGCTAATAATGTGCGGCAGGTTCAGTGGCACCGGGGCCGAGACTGTCCGTTTTTTGCACCAGGGTCCCACTAGTTTGTTTTTTTACCCACGCCTTTGACCCTGCACCCACTCCCCCCCCACACACTTCCCGTACTTTTTAATGCACTTCGACCTTTGATTACATGGTAGGCGCATCCTTCATCACATGGCTTCTCAGCGCTAGCACATCCCGCTGGTCTGCTCTCCCACGAAGCAGGCACGTCCCTGCATGTTTATCAATCCCGGAGGCGGTGCCTGTGAGAGCCGGGATGAGCTGGAAACAACCCACACCTGCAGTATGAGAGACAGTGTGCATGAGAGACAGCAGTATGTGTAAGAAAGACAGCAGTGTGTGAAAAACAGCAGTGTGTGTGTTCAAGGCAGGGTCAGCAGTGTGAGAGAGACAGCAGTGTGAGACCTTTTATTTATGTTTTGGTTTTTGAAACATAAATAAAACGAATTATTTACAATGTCAATAGCACAAACTTGCGTAAATACGTGACCTATTGCATTGAAAATGCAATAGGTCTCGCATTTGCGAGAGATTAAGCTATTGCCATTTTAAATGACAATGCCATTTATCTGTTTTCAAAACCAACACATAAATAAAAAGTTTGTCATTTACAATGACAATAGCTCAAACATTTGCAAAGGCGAATCCGTTGCATTGTAAATGCTTGTTATATACAGCTTTAGAAAGAAGGGAACAAAAAAAGCACTGTTTTACATTAAATGACATGTAATCTGTACCACTTATGCATATTTGTGCTCGTGAGGACAGTGAACTGTGCAAAGTGACAACTGAAAACCAGCGAGGAACGGCACATGGGGGCAGTGAAAGGTTATAAACAAGACATTAGTCACAGTTAACAATCACTAGGCAACAATTTACATGAATAAAGGACCAAAACACTGGTGCGCCGAGTAAATTGAGCTAGAGGTTACATAGAATTAGAAGTGCTGTATGAGGCCCACCAAGAGGGTACGAAGAAGGGACAGTTGAATCAGCATTGGTCTCAGTACAGAGCGGACTGCCAGGAATCAGCGTCAATCTTAGTACAGAGCAGACCTCCAGGACCAGATGAGTCCACCAGGATGTCAATTTCCAGCTGAGGGCTGCTTGGACGAAGTAAACGTCCTGCAAATGGGACGGGGTGTACAAAGTATCACCACAGCAGCACTATGCACAACAACATTATCATACAGCACCACCACCTGAGTAGTACTGTGTGATTTTGGGCTCGTGCTGAGTGGTGTTGAGTGATAATATGGTGGTGGTGAGTGATGCTGTGGTGGTGCAAAGTGATGCTGTGGTGTTGCTGCTGAGTGGTGCCTGTGGTGGTGCAGAGTGCTGCTGTGTTGGTGCTGAGTGATGCCATGGTGGTGCTGAGTGATTCTGTTGTGTTGGTGCAGAGAGGTGCTTGTGGAACTGTAACAGGATATGTTTGAAAATTAGTCTATGTTTGCTATTTTGTGATGCTGTTGTGGTGGTGACTAGTGCTGTAGTGGTGATGTATACTGCTGTGGTTGTGCTGAGTGATGCTGTGTTGTTGTAGAGTGATAATGTTGTATTGATGAGTGATAATATTGTTGTGCTGAATGGTTATTTGGTGGTGCTGAGTTGTCCTGTGGTGGTGATGAGTGATAATGTGGTGATGCTGTATGATAATGTTGTTGTGCTGAGTGATGCTTTAGTAGCGCTGAGTGATGATGTTGTGATGGTGAGTGGTGCTGTGGTGGTGATGAGTGCTGCTGTGTTGGTGTTCACTGATCACCACCACAGCATAACTCAGCACCACAACAGCACCATTTATCACGCCAACTGCATCACTGAGCACCACCAAAGCACCACTCAGCACCATCACCGTATCACACAGCATCCCCACAGTACCACTCTGAACCACCACAGCATCACTCTGCACCACCACAGAAGCACTTTGCACAACAACAGCATCACTCAGCAACACCACTGCACCACTCAGCACCACTACTTTATCACTCAGCTGCACCACATCACCATTCGTCACCTGTACTTTTTGTGAGTGAGCAGTATGTGTTGTATCTGTTTTTTTTCTTTTTCTTTGTATGATAGTGCAAAAATGTAGTGTGTTGTTTGTAAGTTTGCAAGTGTGTGTAGTGTGTGTGCAAGGGGGACAGTGTATTGTTTCTTGTGACAATGTCACTGTGTGTGGTGGGTGTAATTGTGGTCATTATGTGAGTGTGGGGGTGGCAAGTGATGCTGGGGTTGGTGTATGTGCGTGGTGGAAGCATGCACTATCGTCTGATGGGATGTGTGTGTGGTGGAAGCATGTCTTGATCGGCCTGGTTGTGTGTGTGCTAAGAGCTAATGTGGTGTTGCTGAGTGGTGATGTGGTGGTGCTGAGTGATGCTGGGGTCGCGCTGAGTGAAGCAGGGTTGCGCTTAGTGATGCTGGAGTTGAGTTGAGTGATGCAGGAGTTGCACAGAGTGATGCAGGGGTCGCACAGAGTGATGCAGGGGTTGCGCTGATGGTGCTATTTTACAATGCTAATAATTATAATGTTTTTATTATCCTGACACTCAGTGGTGCTGTGTGATTCTGGGCTGGTGCTGAGTGGTGTTGATTGATGATATGGTGGTGGTGAGTGATGCTGTGACAGTGCAAAGTGATGCTGTGGTGTTAGTGCTGAGTAGTGCCTGTGGTTGTGCTGGGTGATGCTGTGTTGGTGCTGAGTGATGCTGTGCTGGTACTGAGTGATGATGTGGTATTGTTGCTGAGTGGTGCCTCTGGTGGTGCTGATTTATGCTGTGTTATTACTGTGGTTGTGCTTAGTGGTGTTAAGTGATAATGTTGTGGTGCAGAGGCCATAGTGATTAGGTCTTATGTCACTTGTAAAATAAAGAATAGCACACAAGTTATGGAGCAAGTCTGTGGCCTGCGTTATGGGGTTTGAGAAAAAATGGAGAGCGAAGAGCGCGCATGAGAGGGAGGGGGGAGTGGTAGAACGTGCAGCTGACTGGGAGAGAGGCTGTGGTCTGCGTGTTTGCGCGCTGTAAAGGAAAACAAAAAACATTTCAAACGCATGAAACTGAAATTGCTCTTCTGCCACAGTGTGTAGCCCTCCATTATTTGCAAATTGTGTGCACTATTTAGATCTTAAAACATGCAGGTAAAAAGTGTGAGGAAGAGTTAAAGGAGCACTTGCACCACTAATATATAAATGTAATATTTACTCTAATTCTAGCAGTAATTTCTGTGTCATAGAAAATGTTTGTTTTTTTATAAAACTGCATTGTGGATTTTTTCTGGCATTTAGAGTGTTGGTATGTGTGCATGCCCTAAGCATGTACTGACGGCTGTTGTTATGTGTGGCTGGTGGGAAACTGTGCACTAACAAATCGCAGACAAACAAAACACATTTAACCTGCATTTAATAGTTTGTGGAGGGGCCATTGTGTTTTAGCCTGTGTTTCTAAAGTTGGTTCACTTGTTTTCCTATTTTTGGGGAAGGCTAGTTTCGTTCCCTTTAGCTCCGATTTGCATTTCACAGTGGATGGCCGCCAACAGATTGAATCTTTATGACTGAGCTTAAATCACTCCAGTATCCTGGTGTGGTTTCGTCCCCAGATGTTTTTTTGCCCTCTCCCGACAAAAAAAAACATGATGGTCAACACAATTGCAGACTTATTGTGTTAGTCTTTGTTACAAATGTTCAGACTTCGAAATAAGTGTAAGCCTTTTGCAAATGACAGATTTAGCACAACATGTTTTACAATTCCTAAGTAACAAAGTTTTTTTCTTAAATCTGATGCTTCGTAAAAGTGGTTTTTACATTACTTCAAATTAGAAAGCAGTAGGGCCGAGATACCCCCCACCCCCTCTCAACACAATCCCCAAAGGAGGGAAACCGGAAACAGTTCTTGAGTTTTTGGAAGTGGGATGGAGTGACCATCCCGGCCGTATTTATTAAAACAAAAATTAAAACATTAAACGTTTCATGTTATGTACAATTTCATTACCATATTGCGATGTTTGGCTAACCTTAACAGATTCTCTAATACAGAGGTTCTCCTAGCCGAACTACCATCCTACAAAACATTTCTTGACATATTGAAATTGTACAACCTAACGTTTAAGGGCCAACGGCAAGGTCATAACCGGTGTCAAGATCCCTAACCAGACTTACCCCTCCCACTTGGGCTGGGCGACAGCACGGAGGCGTACCTCAAGTGCAACTATTACCAATTTCCCTTGACTTGACGGGGGCACCTAAAGACTCGACGCCAGTTAAAGGTCGTTCGAATACTCGTGTGAGGTATCTAGAAGGTACCGTAGACCTTATCCCAACCCCACACAACTTACCGCATCTGCCGTCGCAGATGTCACTGGCCCCGGGAAATTCCCCAGGAGGGGGCTGTAACCCCTCCTACAAAGGAAGGGCCTTGACCGCCTTTCCTTTACTTCCGGCGACCCATCCTTAGAAGGGACCGCCTCCCCATTGAGGGGCCAATGGCCACCTCTCCCGAGCGCTCCCATCCGTGTTGGGTGACGCCCACTCATAGGGATCTACTAATTAGTGCTCACCGATCATGACCTTACCGCCTACCAAATAAATACGACAGTGCTAACTAAAAACTCAGAATACATTGGCCACTATGACCGAAAGGGCCTGCATAAAATTCAACACTAAATCTGAATCTCTTTAATGGTAAAACGTACTCAAAGAGACCATTCTTTATTAACTCAATATCAACATGATACTCCAACCTGGAAACGAGAACACAAGCAAAATTAATCAACTTTATTAAAAACAACTGGCTGTCTTCAGGGGCTGGTGGGTGGGTCAAAATTGGCTCTTCGTTCTGTCCCGAGCTCACGTGCAGCGAGGAGGTGCAGCTTCAGAGCACAAGAACAAGAGGATGTCTTCTGGTCTTGCGTCCCTTTTTATCCGTCTTCAGGGCGGGCGTATACCCGCCCCTGCCTGCCCCGAGGGCGTGGCTGGCTGCGTCAGTGTCTAGGCCAGCCCACTCTAGGGCGGGAACAGGCGCGCCCCGGCTACGCCGCTTCGGGCATACCAGCCGAGACGCGCCTCCCGCCCAAAAATGGCTTCCCGGGGGGATCGAGGCACTCAGCCATACGTTCGGGGGGACCAAGTTGGTCGCCCCTTTCCATATGGCCGAGATACCCGCCACCCCCTCTCAACACAATCCCCAAAGGAGGGAAACCGGAAACAGTTCTTGAGTTTTTGGAAGTGGGATGGAGTGACCATCCCGGCCGTATTTATTAAAACAAAAATTAAAACATTAAACGTTTCATGTTATGTACAATTTCATTACCATATTGCGATGTTTGGCTAACCTTAACAGATTCTCTAATACAGAGGTTCTCCTAGCCGAACTACCATCCTACAAAACATTTCTTGACATATTGAAATTGTACAACCTAACGTTTAAGGGCCAACGGCAAGGTCATAACCGGTGTCAAGATCCCTAACCAGACTTACCCCTCCCACTTGGGCTGGGCGACAGCACGGAGGCGTACCTCAAGTGCAACTATTACCAATTTCCCTTGACTTGACGGGGGCACCTAAAGACTCGACGCCAGTTAAAGGTCGTTCGAATACTCGTGTGAGGTATCTAGAAGGTACCGTAGACCTTATCCCAACCCCACACAACTTACCGCATCTGCCGTCGCAGATGTCACTGGCCCCGGGAAATTCCCCAGGAGGGGGCTGTAACCCCTCCTACAAAGGAAGGGGCCTTGACCGCCTTTCCTTTACTTCCGGCGACCCATCCTTAGAAGGGACCGCCTCCCCATTGAGGGGCCAATGGCCACCTCTCCCGAGCGCTCCCATCCGTGTTGGGTGACGCCCACTCATAGGGATCTACTAATTAGTGCTCACCGATCATGACCTTACCGCCACAGGCCCGGATAGTTGACCGGCTATCCGGGCCCCCCACAAAACTCCTAGCTAAAGGTCATGTTTCAACGTTTTTAACCATGCTAAGAAGTCTCCTATGAGTAACTCATTTCCCACCCGAGACAAATGCACACCATCCCCTAGATACATACTGTCATCATTAATACAACCGTGCGAGATAGAATGCAATGTCCTGGAACGAAACAACCTACTCACTTTGTTATTAAGTTTTCTAACAGAATGGTTCAAAGCAGGAATCGAAACAGCCCCCCGCCACACTTTTCGTGGGATCATATGAGACCACGCAATTATGCACCCCGGAACTTTCCTCGCCAACCAACTTACAGTGGAAAGCATTGCCTCCAGGAGAAGTCGTCTACCGGTGGTGACCAAATCATTGCCCCCTAAATGTACTATGACTATAGACGGCGGTGACCTCGTCCGCCCTAACAAACCCTCAAAGAATGCCTGAAACTGGTCAATACAGAGACCGCCCCTTCCGTAGAAGGACATTCTGTACCCGTATTCCCCAGCTACGTGAATCATGTCACCTGCTTCGAATACGTCTGCGGCACGCCTCACGTATGAGTGGCCCACGACCCACACCTCCTTTCTCACAGCCGGTGATGTCTGACCGCTGGCCTGGTGTTGGGTCGACTGCATAGTCCGCCCCGCCTCGAAGGCTTGCGTAACTGAAAACCAAACAAAAGACAAGAAGCGTGAGTACATTATTACAGCTTCACAACATGTGCAACCGCACATACCTCTTATAACAATTGGAGGACCAACGCCCCACTCGTTTTACTTGTTCCACATTAAGACCCCTGGCTGTAGCTTCAGTGGCAGCCCCTATCCGAAAGGAATGGGTCCCAAACTCACCCGGGTCCAAGCCCGCTGCGGTAATTGACATCGCGAGCACCCGCTGAAACTGAAACTTCGTCAGTGGGGTGGCGTCCGCGTGTCTCAACAATGTCCCTCCCCATGATGCCACCCTTCGTGCTAGGTAATCTTCTAAACACTTCACCGGACACATGGAGGACCCTGGAATCCTGCGAATGACTATGCAGTCTCCCACCCCACCTTGATCGGTTTTTGACTTGACAAAGGATACAGTCATCGTCTCACCCCTGATCTGAACGTGTTCCCGGCACAAACCCCCCACCACATCCTGCTTGTTCCTTGCCACCAGCTCACTTATCCTCATCGCCCCGTGAAATGCAAGCGTAAAAGCAGCTCGGAACAAACAGGCCTCGAACTGAGACGAGCATGTGGCGTGGAGTGTGGCCAGCAACTGGGCCAACCTATCCAGACCTATCGGGCGCCTCTCATCTACTCTGCGACCCTCAAGGCGTTGCCACCCACGTAGCGCTTTCTGTACCACGAAAGACGCTGTCGGGTCCTGGATATTATGGGCCCTGGCAACAAAGGAAATGGCAGCACGATGCCTCTGGGCTGTAGCCACCGACTTCCCAGCCCTACGCAAGGACATCAGAAAATGTACTACCCAATCCTCGTGCCCCCAAAGCCCCCCTCTCTCAGTCCCCAAAAAGGCTAAATAGGCCCGAAACGCCCCTTCGTATGCCTTCCTCGTTCTTGGTGCTAGACTCTCTCCCACGAGGTAACGAAGTTCGGGGCACCGAGAGACCAGAGAGCTTCGGGAAAGGGTGCCGGCTCTGGGTCCGCCGAGGGAAGGAAACCCGAGAAAGCCTGTATTTGAAAACGAGACAGTGCATCAGCCGCCCGATTCATCACCCCTGGGACATGTTTCGCTCTGAATACCACGTTCAGTTGCATACATAGTAAGACAATTTCTTTAAGCAGCCTTAAAATCATTTTACAACGTGCTGCCTGACTATTGATGCATTCTACAACGGTCATATTGTCAGACCAAAATATGACAGACTGATTTTTGAATCCATCGGGCCAGGTTCTGAGGGCCACCAAAATGGGAAACAGTTCAAGGAAAGCAATATTACTCGTCAGCCCCTCTTCATGCCACCATGTTGGCCACCTTTGTGCCGACCATTTTGTGCCGAAGATGGCGCCAAAGCCCATGCTTCCCGCTGAATCCGTCCATAGACCAAGCTCTTCAGAGGACAAGGCTGGTTTGTTCCAGACGACTCGACCATTGAAATCCGCCAAAAATGCTAACCAAATACGCATATCTTGGCGGACCTCGGCCGATAGTCTTGTGCGATGATGACCCTCCTTTAGGCCGACCATCGCCTGGGCGATCGAACGGGAAAAGGGGCGGGCCATTGGGATCACCCTTAGGGCAAAATTCAACTTCCCCACCAATTGCTGCAATTGATGCAGCGTAACTTTAGATGCAGTAATACACATTTGCAGGGCTGCCCTGAATTTCGACACTTTGGCCGCTGGTAAACGAAAACAACCCTCACTAGAGTCCAACTCGATCCCGAGAAACTCGAGGCAAGTCGTGGGACCCACTGTTTTACCTGGTGCCAATGGCACGCCAAATTGATTCATTAAAACACAAAATTCAGTCAAGGCCCGGGCACATTCATTATCCCCAGCGGCCCCAAGGAACAGAAAGTCATCGAGGTAATGCATCACATTTCGAAAACCCGTTTTCTTCGTGTAAACCCATTGTAGAAAACTACTGAATTTCTCGAAATATGCACAAGATATAGAGCACCCCATCGGCATACACCTATCTATGTAATACGAACCTTGAAACATGAATCCCAAAAGACGTTGGTCTTCCGGGTATACCGGGAGCAAACGGAACGCTGACTCGATATCTGATTTCGCCATCAGCGTCCCGGGCCCCAGGCGATTCAAAATGGCTACGGCCTCATCGAATGATGCGTACCGCACCGAACATATCTCTGGATCAATTGCGTCGTTTACAGAAAGGCCATGAGGAGCTGATAAATTGTGAATCAATCGAAACTCACCTGGGTCCTTCTTGGGGACCACCCCTAAAGGAGAACAAACAAAATTCTGTACCGGGGGAACACTAAACGGGCCGGCAACCCGACCTCGGGTAACCTCTTTCCGGATCTTATCCTGTACTACAGTCGTATGCTGCAAGACGGAAAGTTGGTTTTTGCACGTCCCGACACCCTGAAAGTCCCCCACCGGGATGCGGAAACCATATGAAAAACAGTTTCGTAGCACCCCAGCAGAAGTACGATCTGGGTATTCGCTGAGCCAGGGAATCATCGCCAGGGTATCAATCGGGGTTGGTAAAGGCGCCCCTCGGACTATATTAGACCTGTTTGGCGCCTCCTCTACCCCCATTTTTACCCGATTTGGCTCTGCACGAGGACTCAGGATGGGGTGCCCCACAACCACTACATTCGTGTTTGAATTTACAAGATCCCGGGGGCCTAGTACATTTACTTTTGTTGAAATTGAAACAGAAACCCCTCTTCCCTGTATTGCCGGCGGGTCTCGGGTAATCGTCTGTACCCGTACCCGACCGAAAGGGCGTCCCCCCATTTTGGCGGGAGGACTCACCAACAGTACTCCCCACCAACGGCACTTTCAACATCCCCGACTCTTTCATTTTATTCCATGTCAAAGAATCATAACAGTCACAGGTTAAACTTTTGTTATGCTCCATCGCTTTCCTGAAAAGGTTGTCATAACAGAACCATTGGTTACCTTGGTGCGATGTCGAGTACCCCATAATTCGTGACTGATATACTGGAAATTCAGGGAGCAATTCAGGCCTACGTTCCCCCAAAATTGACGTAAAAATTCCCCAAGCATTACCCCAGTTGCCAATATTCTCATTCACTTTAAAGGCGGCCATTTTGGCGCGCCAAACACTCGGATGCATCAGATCCTTTTGACCCTTAACAGTTTCGACCTCATAGTGATCAACGAGCAGGGAGAAAATGTTTACGTATTCCCCCGCCCAAATCTTTTCCTTTATTGCCAAAGGAACATGTTGCCCCAATTTTTCTCTACGAGAGGGTGTTGACTCATCCCTTGCGATCGGCAATGGCCGCTTACCTGCACCGGACGCTACTTCCGCCCCTCGTGGCTTGTCTATCACCGCATCCGGCGCGGGCACCTTGGCTGTATCACGTTTCTCGCGCAACTGTTTCATGAGTGCTTGCGCTTCGGCAGCCGTGGCGCCCTCGCTACTGTCCCCCAACCACGCTGCTAACTGTGCCGCCAACTCGGGAGGCATATCCTCAGCGGATGTCGGGGTGACTACGACCGGAATCGGATTCCCTTCCTGTGGTACCGGGGCCGGTACCGGGGCTGGCGGCTCGAGCGGGGAACAGGGAACCGGGACGTCTCCCCCGACCGGCCCCCTTCTCGGCCTCTTAGGCCTCCCTCCGGCCGGTGGACGCCCCGATCCCTCCTCACCGTCTCGCCCCGCCAACTGCTTCTTTATCTCGGACAGTTCCTTCATGAGAACCCGAACCATCTGGTCAGTCGACATTCTCTTCGCGCCTTTCTTGGGCATTTTTCAAACGAAGTACCTAGAAGACAAAAAGAAAGATTAAAACGCTCAAAATTGGCTCTTCGTTCTGTCCCGAGCTCACGTGCAGCGAGGAGGTGCAGCTTCAGAGCACAAGAACAAGAGGATGTCTTCTGGTCTTGCGTCCCTTTTTATCCGTCTTCAGGGCGGGCGTATACCCGCCCCTGCCTGCCCCGAGGGCGTGGCTGGCTGCGTCAGTGTCTAGGCCAGCCCACTCTAGGGCGGGAACAGGCGCGCCCCGGCTACGCCGCTTCGGGCATACCAGCCGAGACGCGCCTCCCGCCCAAAAATGGCTTCCCGGGGGGATCGAGGCACTCAGCCATACGTTCGGGGGGACCAAGTTGGTCGCCCCTTTCCATTATTTGGGGCTTTGCCATATTATTTGGTGCTTACTTTGTAGGTATAGTGTCTCAAGGCAAAAGCTAATTAATAAATTTAAAAAAGCTCCACATCAGTAATTGTGTGCACATTGCACATTTAAAAAGTTAACATATGTTTTTGAAGGTATACAGAAAATTTCTATGGAAATGCTTTGCTTGCATTGACAAAGATGCACACTCATTTTGGCTGTGTTTGTTCATTTGAAACAATGTATACCTCTTTCACAGGTTTCACCCCGGATGCGTATTATTTGCTATGTGTAAAGTTGTGTACTTATTGCAATGCTATTTTTTTGGGCATTTTTAGAATGAACTGTAACAGGATATGTTTGAAAATTAGTCTGTTTGCTATTTTGTGATGCTGTTGTGGTGGCGAATAGTGCTTTAATGGTGATGTGTACTGCTGTAGTTGTGCTGTGTTGTTGTAGAGTGATAATGTTATGGGGATGAGTGATAATATTTTTGTGCTGAATGGTGATTTGCTGGTGCTGAGTGTTCCTTTGGTGGTGATGAGTGATAATGTGGTGGTGCTGTATGATAATGTTGTTGTGCTAAGTGATGCTGTAGTAGCGCTGAGTGATGATGTTGCGATGGTGAGTGGTGCTGTGGTGGTGGAGAGTGATGCTGGTGTGTTGCAGAGTGATGCTAGTGTGGCGCTTAGTAATGCTGTTGTGGTGATGAGTGGTGCTGTGGTAGTGATGAGTGCTGCTGTGTTGGTGTTCACTGATCACCACCACAGCATAACTCAGCACCACAACAGCACCACTCATCACGACAACTGCATCACTGAGCACCACCAAAGTACCACTCAGCATCACCACAGTATCACTCAGTATCCCCACAGTACCACTCAGCACCACCTTAGCATCACTCTGCACCACCACAGAAGCACTTTGCACAACAACAGCATCACTCAGCAACACCACTGCACCACTCAGCACCACTACATTATCACTCAGATGCACCACATCACCATTCGTCACCTGTACTTTTTGTGAGTGAGCAGTATGTGTTGTATCTGTTTTGTTTTCTGATTCTTTGTATGATAGTGCAAAAATGTAGTGTGTTGTTTGTAAGTTTGCAAGTGTGTGTAGTGTGTGTGCAAGTGGGACAGTGTATTGTTTCTTGTAACAAGGAGAGGGTGGGAGGAGTAAGCAGCTTGAATGGAGCGTGCACAAAGTGAAAAACAAATGAAAACAGAAGCTGTGGGTCTGGCATTGGCATGTTGAGGTCATGCTAGGCAGATGAATGCTTTGTGGGCAAAATGAAGAGAAAAGTAGCGCTCGAGTTAGAGAGAAAGTCTGTGGCATGAGTTTTAGTTTTTGAAAACAAATGTAGAGATAAGAGCGTGCATGAGAGGGAGGGGGGAGAACGGGCAGCTGAATGGGAGAGAGTCTGTGGTCTGCGTGTTTAGTTTTTTAAAAATAGTATAGAGAAGAGCGCGCATGAGAGGGAGGGGGGGTAGAACGGCCAGCTGAATGGGAGAGAGTCTGTGGTCTGCGCGAACAAATGCAGAGAGAAGAGCGCGCATGAGAGGGAGGGGGGGAGAACGGGCAGCTGAATGGGAGAGAGCCTGCGGTCTGTGCGTTGAGTTTTAAAAAAAAGTATAGAGAAGAGCGCGAATGTGAGGAGGGGGGGAAGACGGGCAGCTGAATGGGAGAGAAGCTATGGTCTGTGTGTTGCCACGCTTGAAAGGCAGGGGGTGGGATGACGAGGGTGGGAGGAGTGAGCAGCTTGAATGGAGCATGCACAAAGTGAAGACCCAATGAAAGCTCTTGTAAGCTTGTGAAAAAAAAGCCTGTGGAGGAAAAACGCGTGCTTGTGTTCTCGTGAACTGCCGCACTTGAAAGGCAGGGGGTGGGATGATGAGGGTGGGAGGAGTATTTTTATGTAATTTAATTAAATTTAGTATTTTAGTACTGTAGCGGGTTGTGGGTTTATAGGAGAATAGGGTGGGAAGTCATTTAATTAAACTACATTAATTATTAATTAGTAGGATTTATAAATTAATTTTAATTAATTGGTAATTAATTTTAATTAATTGAATAATTGATAATTATGTTCTGTAGCGGGTGGCGGGTTTATAGGGGAATAGGGTGGGAAGTAATTTAATTATACTAAATTAATTATTAATTAGTAGGAATTATAAATTAATTTTAATTAATTGGTAATTAATGTTTATTAATTGATTAATTGATAATCATGTTCTGTAGCGAGTTGTGGGTTTATAGGGGAATAGGGTGGGAAGTAATTTAATTGTACTAAATGAATTATTAATTAGTAGGAATTATAAATTAATTTTAATTAATTGGTAATTAATTTTAATTAATTGTTAATTAATTTTTATTAATTGATTAATTGATAATTATGTTCTGTAGCGGGTTGTGGGTTTATAGGGGAATAGGGTGGGAAGTACTTTAAATGTAATTAAGTAATAATGTTTTTAAATTAATTGTTTTTTAAATATATAATTGTTAATTAATTATTGATTGGTGATTAAATATTATTAAATGATATTTTTTATTAATTTTTTTTGTTAATTATTTATTGCTAATCATGTTTTTATTAATTATGTATTGGTGTTTGTAAATGGTTTATAGTTAAGTTTTTTATTATTTAAAAAAATACATCTATTTATAAGTATGTTTATTTTTACCCCTACGCTATCCAACACTTTCCCTACTGTTGCACTCTCTGGAATGGGAATAGTAATTGTTACCCCTACGCTATCCAACACTTTCTCTACTGTTGCACTCTCTGGAGTTGGAATAGTAATTTTCACCTCTACGCTATCCAACACTTTCCCTACTGTTGCACTCTCTGGAGTTGGAATAGTAATTTTTAACCCTACGCTATCCAACACTTTACTACTGTTGCACTCTCTAGAGTTGGAATAGTAATTTTTACCCCTACGCTATCCAACACTTTCCCTACTGTTGCACTCTCTGGAGTGGGAATAGTAATTGTTACCCCTACGCTATCCAACACTTTCCCTACTGTTGCACTCTCTGGAGTTGGAAAAGTAATTTTTACACCTACGCTATCCAACACTTTCCCTACTGTTGCACTCTCTGGAGTGGGAATAGTAATTTTTACCCGTACGCTATCCAACATTTACTTACTTTTTTTTAATTTGTATTACATTTTTATTAATTGTTATTTATATTATTATTTTATGTATATAAATGTATTTGTAATTTATTATATTTTCATTTATTTATAAGTTTTTAACATAATTTTTTAGAGGTATTATTAATGAAGTATATACTATGTATTATATCTCTATTTGTTTTTATTACATTATGTATTAATTTTAAATATTATAATATATTTTTAACTATGTATTATTCTGTTAATATTACATTTTTTTTTATTTTTAAAAAAACGATATTTTTTTAAAAACGTAATTTTTGACATCTATATTTTTTTTCGATATTTTTGTACTTACCTTGTTAGAGATAGAATGCCGATATTATTGTAATCGATATTTTTATTGCGATATTTTTGTATGTAGATATTTTTGTATTCGATATTTTGTCATAGATTCCACTAGTGCTCACCTGCGGAGTAGGGGAGCTTTCAACACTCCACCCCCCAACTCTTCAGAGACCGCCATTCTGCCCAATTATGGATATGTGTGAGATATGCGAGCCTCAGGGTACCCTACCACATTCATGCAGGGGTCACAGGGATTTTGTTTTATGCCACCGCTGTTCATTACCCTTCCCTAATGCGGTTAGTCCATTCGTAGCTGCGCAGCTCGTGTAAGAGGCCTGAGAGAGAAGCGTGGGAGGGATTGGCAGGGCGCGGGCCACACAGGAAGGGTGGGTCTGCCTGTTCCTTGCTCCACACACTTTTCAAAGCTCCTCAAGGCGGAATATTGATCAGCAAAGCCTTTCGATATTGCATCTAAAATAATCGAAATTGTTTCAGAAGTGGTTAGAGTTAGTCCCTAGAGACCCTGAGCATACATATGGTGGAAAAATGAAAGTGAGCAAGGTGTCCTTAGGGTCATTCAGCTGCTGGTTGGTGCGTTATGCAGAAATTGGGGATCAGAACAGAAGTTGTGCCTAGAGATACGCTTATAAACATTTTATATAAGACAGGAATATTTTCTCGAATTTCGCGATTGGAGGAGGAAATTCCCTGCACAATTGTAATGCAGACCATTTTGTAAAATTCACCTTTACCTTGGATCAGTCCATGTATAGATAGGGACTTATAAGAGATTTCATAATTATTTGTAAATGTCGGGGTTATTATTTCGAAACAGGAGAGGTTTAAATAACAGTTTACGGAAATGTAAGTTTATTATAAAACGTATTAATGGGTTGAAGCATACACACTGTATGAGATCGAACTCTAGCATTTTAAGATTAATTTAAGATATGCATGTCATTCTATCCCGCGGATTAGGCGGCTTGCTCCGTGAATGTCAACATGGCCGTTTTCCTTGGACCACTACACCTCTCATACATGGGCCAAGCAGTGGAGAGAAAAAACAGCTCTGGTTTTGATATGTACTGTGACATCATTCACTGAAAGTCCTATCTAAAATCTGTAACATAACTTCCTACATACGGAGAAGCAATAGATGCCAACCTGCTTTATACTCTTTTCAGTGCTCTAAATGGGTCAGTACGCACCTGTACCTGCACTTTTTATTTTCGCCCCTTGAGAACCCGAACTTCTCGAAAGCGGCGTAGCTAGACGATTGGCTGCCCGGTGCAGCTCCGGCATTTGCCGCCCGCAGCGGCATGTACATGTAAGAGCGGGGGTGCCGATTTTATTTAAATTCAATTAAGCATTTTTACTTGAATATAAATCCCTGCCCTTGCCACCAATTTTATGATTACACAAACAAAAAAAGACCTTAAAGGCAACACAACTTTTTTGGTTTGGTGCATTTAAACCCCTTGTTTTGTATGAGAAACCATGCACAACCCAAATGTGACAAGATGCTCCATAACATAATATAACATAACATAACAGGTGTATTTGTAAAGCGCACGATTGCCCGTAGGTGTCCTGGCGCTGAATAACAGATGCCCCTGGCTCCGCCGTTATGCCCGCCTCACAGTCCAACCCCCAGTCTATCACTCCTTTTGGTGAGTACCTGCACTTATTTTTTCCATTTATAGTACTACTCTTTATGCTAACTTTGACCCCGTCCAGCCACCCCTGAGGCTGACACAGCCCACACTGCCCTCCCCCCTCCCCCTCTGGTAGATCAGAGCTGGGGCGGCCGGCCCTTTGCATGCAGCCACATTGGCCCCCACCATGGACGCGTTGCGTGCCTTTGTCGCAGAAGACTTAATTCCGTTAATCGCCCTGGGTAAAGATTAGCTGTTGGTGTCAATTGAATTCAACTTCAAATATAACAACAAGGTCAGTGGGTATTTGTTCTTACTCTTTTCTGCTTTTTTTCACCAGCAGGATTGAGTTGTCATGTAGTCCTAATAGGCAGAGGGGGGAATCGTTAGCTCGCCCTGACTACCTGCCTGCCTGGGCACTTCACTTCAATCATTCGCTGGAGCACTAGTGGCCCAGTGCTATTGACATCATGTCAGAGTCAGCAGAAGATGCTTTAATCAGCCCCGACGCGTCTCTGCATTGATTTGACAAGCTGCTGTAATGACCTTCTTGCTTGGTTTTTTTTTTCATTTGAAGGATTGCGCTGCTTTACCCAGGGAGGTGCACCTGACTCGTGGACTGCAATGTCATGGAAACCAACAGAAGCACCACGCGATGTCCAGGCTCTTATGGCGCGCGTAACACAAGAGTAACACAAGAGTTGGACCTAGGTGTATCAGCTTGCACTTTGTGTAGACAGGGTCGCTCAACGTCAAAGTGTTTAGCCAATGCCCTTGACCTGGTCTTATTACACAATTCACTGCCACTTATAACCTATATTATAGTGAATGCACCTCTCTACTTTAACCAGGTTGAAGCTGTGCTGTTGCTGCTTAGTTCTCGGTTGTAACACCAACACTTCCAAGATCTGGGTTTCCACAGCAAAGCTGGCAAACAGGCATGGTGATTACCAAATATAAAAGCGGCCATTGGGTTCACCACTTGTAGCCATTATCTTCTTGAACCAGCCTCATTCAGGCATTGGCTGGAGAGGTTGGCAACCACATCTTGGCTCAGTTCAGTAGAGTACTCATCTCTCAACGGATGTATGATGTTACATCGCATACTTTTACAACGCATACCTTTACAACACATTTTTTACAACGCAACATCCATGACAACGCATTCCATTACAACGCATGCAATTACAACACATTTTTAAAAACTACCTTTACAACGCATTCCATTACAATGCATACTACCTTTACAACGCATGCCATTACAACACATACCATTACATTGCATGTATGGTAAGTATTGGATAGTGTAGGGGTAAAAATTACTATTCTAACTCCAGGGGGGTGAAACAGTAGGGTAAGTGTTGGATAGTGTAGGGGTAAAACTTACTATTCTAACTCCAGGGGGGTGAAACAGTAGGGTAAGTGTTGGATAGTGTAGGGGTAAAAATTACTATTCTAACTCCAGGGGGTGCAACAGTAGGGTAAGTGTTGGATAGTGTAGGGGTAAAAATTACTATTCTAACTCCAGGGGGTGCAACAGTAGGGTAAGTGTTGGATAGTGTAAGGGTACTATGCGTTGTAATGGTATGCGTTGTAATGACTGCGTTGTAATAACATGTGTTGTAGTGGTATGCGTTGTAGTGTCATGCGTTGTAATGGTTGTGTTGTAATGGCATGCAGTGTAATGGGTGTTGCGTTGTAAAAGTTTTGTTGTAATGGTAGTGCGTTGTAAAAGTTGCGTTGTAAAGGTTGTTTCCCTCTCTCAACTTTTGC
This sequence comes from Lissotriton vulgaris, assembly GCF_964263255.1. Classification (NCBI taxonomy): domain Eukaryota; kingdom Metazoa; phylum Chordata; class Amphibia; order Caudata; family Salamandridae; genus Lissotriton; species Lissotriton vulgaris. The sequence goes on from NC_141693.1 coordinate 662,708,687, forward strand.
TATTGGCTGACTGGGTGCATCTTTACACCCCACTTGAGCGCTTGCCTTGAATTGCATGAGTTACATCAACAGCCCTCTCTGCCCGCTCCTGCTGGGTCTGTCCCATGTGTCTGGCTCTAATGTGCTAACACTGCACGTGTTAGCACATGAAACCTAGACATATTGACTTTGCCAACACTTGACCTCTTGCTTTTCACCTGATCCTCGTGATAGCTTCATCAATAAGCTCCATCTGCAAGTACACAGGAGCTGTTTATACGATTCCAATATTGGCATCTCTGATCCATCTCTACCTGTGAATGTCAATTCTGACCTGCTGCATTTTGAGCGCAAACTTAACTGAATGCGCAGGTAATACATCTGGGCTTTCGACAAAGCTTGCATTGCCTTAGTATTAATCAGCTGAAACAAAAGGGCAACCACGGAGTTTGTAAATATATGTTTTTTTATGATTTAATCACTACTTATGCCTGCTGTTTATTATTTTTAATCATCTTTTGAGTAATTTTTCCTAAAATTACGATATAAATAATTGAGTTTAATTCTTTTTTGTCAATCATTGGACATCCTATTCAATTTGAAACCTTTTTTATTTCTGTTGAATAATTCCCTTGTCACCCATTTACCTCATTAGTATTAATCAAAGCATAATCAACTGACTGACATCAAGTAAGTGTCTAGGGACCTGCAGTGTTACACAGCTCGGTCTTGTAGTCAAGATCTACTAACCCTTACTGTTGAGTGTATGCAGCTTACTAGGGAGCATTAGCGACTGTGAGAAGATCTCAAGGGCAATTTGCACCAGACTTGGGCAATATATGACGTCCTCGCTGATTTAATAACCCTATGGATTCAGTTAGAGTAATGTAGGTTGAAAGTGAATAATACAATCCCTTTGTTGGTGGGTGTCCCAGAACCAATACCATTAGGACCCTTAAGAAACAGACGGAAAAGGCTGAAGTTCTATTTATAGACCATCCTGTACGTCTACGCAGTTCGCGAAAGAAGCAAGATAGCCAGCAATCAGAGGTACTCCGGCGAGTGCAAAACCTTAATTTGTGCTTCTGTATGTCGCACTTCCTCTCCTTTGCACTGCTTGGCATTGTGTCCCAAGGCAGGAGCTCCTCTTTGGTCTGTCACTCAATACAGCAAATTCCACTTAGGTTGATAACCAACACAACACTCTTCAAACCACGCCCTCCCCTTCCTTGTGTGATAATGCTGATCTGACCCTCACGGTAGGATATGAACAGCTGAAAAATGCATCAGCAGCAGGCACAGGTAAACGTGGTGGGCGGTGGGGCGGGGTGGGGGGAAAGTCGACTGACGAAGGAATATGTATAATTAAATAAATAAAAAATATTGCTACAATACAATCTGAATCTGTCTACCATAGAACGTCTACCATATGTCCTTCATCATACTGAGACCACTAGTAACCTTATTTTTACTGGGTGGACCATCCTTTAGAGTATTCCATTGCTTTCTAAAGCCAAACCTGAATATAGTTCAATGCCTTGGAGAGTCCGTTCCTACATCAGGTCCCATTTACCAGTGGACACCTTCTTTCTCGAAGGAAATCATGCTTTACTGATGTCATCCGACAGACATCCCACATTGCATCACAAATGTTAATCTTGAACAAACCACCAATTAAAACAGTAGTTTTATCATATATGACATCAATATTTACTTCTAATAGAGACAATTTTAAGGATGTCATGTAAATATTATTCCGTATTTACACAGTTTGTGCTTGTGCCCTTTTTGCTGAAGATGGTGGGTATCCCTAATACATTTAAATCTGTTTCACCTCTTCCACTGTAGAGCCACAATATCACTTCATCTGTAACTTCTTCCATTGTCCTTCTAGCATACTGCTTTACCTGTAACCATTGTCCTGCTAGCTTATCACTTCACCTGCAAATTCTTCTATAGTCCAGCTAGCATAACGCTTTACCTGTAACCTTGTGCATTAATGGCAAAAAAAAAGTTCCAGGTCCCTCGTCAGGAGGCCACCTCAGTTTGCACCATACATTGCCACTGTACTTATATAACTACTAACCATCACACTGCTACAAGTGTGCCAATTCAGACTGTTCGAGGCTGCCAAAGCTTAAAGAGTGGCTTAGGTGGCAGGTATTAGTTGTTTTGATTATATATTCAGTTAACAAGCAACAGTTTTTCAGCTCATCTTTAAATGGCAACAACAGCGCCACCATGTGGCAGCTGCTATTATTGCAGGTTCCAGCAATTAAGTGCTGGTGCCAGTACCAGAAACCACCAGCATAAATTAAGCACTGCTGTAACCTCTTCCACTGTACAGCTAACATATCACTATACCCGTGGCCTCTTGCATTGTTGATCTAGCATATCACTTCACCTGTAAACTCTTCCATTATCTATCAAGCATGTCACCTCATTAATAGCCTCTTCCACTGCATAACTAGCATTTGACTTCACCCGTAACATATTACATTTTGCATCTAGCACTTCGCTTCACCTCTAACTTCTTTCATTGTCCTTCTAGCACATTGCTTTACCTGTGAGCATTGTCCTGCTAGCTTAACATAACACCTTCACTGACCTCCTCATGGAAATCATCACAGCCAAAGTCTCCCCTTTTTCTTGGTGACTTCAACTTGCATTGGAACGACCCCAAGGACCCTCAGGTCAACGCCATTAGAGACTTCCTGGTCTGAAGAAATATAAACCTCCTAAGGGGTTCAAAGATACACCTGGTTCTTTTAAACCAACAAAGAAGAGAGTGGCACAGAAGCTGTAATATAAAGAAAACATATTTATTCACCTCAGATGAGGGAGACTACGTCACACAGTACCACCAGGCCACTGTAGGAGGCATTCTAAAGAGTACAGAGAACAGGGGCCTTATATATGCGTAGGTTTACATAGTCAGCATAAAACCAAGGGGAGGTCCTGGTTCATAACAGCATGCTTACTGACTAATACGGCTATACAAAATTTGCTTGCTCAACAAAGTGGGAGGAGAGACATTTATCCTTACATCAGCAAGAATAGCCTGACAGTTATATACTAGGAGCAGGTGCATTTTACTAGCTAGGCCCCTCTGAGCATGTGCAAGGCTCTTGAAGAGGGAAAAAGCACATGGCTAACTAAGATGGCTGCCAAGTACAAAATGGCTTTCAGCTCATGCTAACAGCGATCCCTGCAATCTTTAACAGGCCGACCAAGCCCTTACCCAAACCTGCTCCCTCCCGACTTACTTGAAAGGTGCAACTCTAGACTGGATCATCGCTAAGGAATCAGGGTCAAACATATCTCTATTGACCCTTGTGATTGGTCTGACCACCATGATATCACCCTCCTTCTGCCTGGCTCCAATAAGACTTGGTCACCACAACCCGTGATTCCCAAACGTTGGGTTAGAGACACCAAGAACCTTGATCACAAGATACTGGTTGCCCGCTGTGAGACTGACCTCCCCCCCTCATCTCACTATAGTCAGCAACCTCACTGATCATTATTCCATAACTTTTTCCAACATTCTTGATGACCTTGCTCCGTTAAAACTAAAAAGAACCCAGATCAAAGACAGGAACACCTGGTTCAATGGATCCCTCAACAACAAGAGGAGATCCCCCGGCCGACAGAACGTAACTGGAAACAGCATCCTTCAGCAGCACATCTAAAACTTCTCCACCAGGCCAGAAATGCTTACAATAGGAAAATCAACTCAAAAAAAGGATTCTTCAGAACAGAACTGGAGAACGCCAAGAACAGACCTCGCAAGCTATTCGATTTAGTCAAACACCAATCAAAAAGGAGGCCAAAACTTTCCTAATGGGCAAATTCCTCTCCTAACGCTCGCATTGCAATCACCTCAGCGATTCTGTTTCACATACTACTACGACATTACCCACAGCTTTTCCGGATGATATTTGCCAGGCACTGCTGGGCATCCAATCCGGGAACTGAGACTGCCTTTCCTGCATAATGTTTTTATCCCACATGTATTCGGGATTTGTTACTGCTTATTATTTTCTTTTGTTGTTTAATGCAGCTACCTGCTCTTCCTCAATTGTATGCACCCTTCCTGAATCTTGTATATCACCTGTCAATCCTGTAAAGCGCTCTGATACCCTCAAGGGTTGGTTTACGCGCTATAAAACTCAAAATAAATAAATCAATAAATTATCACTTCACCTGCAAACTCTTCTATTGTCCAACTAGCATATTGCTTCACCTGTAACCTCTTCTAGTGTCCAGCTAGCATATCGATTCACCTGTAACCTATTCCATTGTCCATCTAGCACATCACTTCACCTGTGATTTCTCTCAGTGTCCTTCTAGCATATTGCCTTACCTGTAACCATTGTCCTGCTAGCATATCAATTCACCTGTAACCTCTTCCATTGTCCATCTAGCACATCACTTAACCTTTAACTGTTTTCTTCAACTGTCTTGGCTCAAACAGGCAATGCTGCTATCTACAGTTGGGGTTGGCTTTCAAATTTAGTTTATACCACAAAATTGAATTGTTTTTAACTTCTGAGTTGTGTTTTACTTTTATTGTGGCTTTTATCACTGTCTATACATTGCCAAGCAGTCAGTGTAGGTAACACCCTGGTAGTTTACCTGGTTTTCCCCAGTGGGGCCATCTTGCTTCCCCTATTGAAAGCCCCTCTGTGGGGCTCCTTAGCATTCTAATGTGTAATTAATTTAGGTAACCTGCTCGCTGTCGACACACTATTTAGTTGCTGATTATAATCTGGGTCCTGTTGTCGTGTTTTTAGCTGCAAAAAAAATTGCATGAATTGTTTTGGCCTTAGCTGAAATGTGTTTTGCATTTCTTGAATCAGGAATCTCCTTAAAGGTACCCATGTACTTTAATGAATTCAAAATAAAGGGAAAGATCAAAATACTGTTAAGAAAGAGACAAGGTCTAAAAACCCTGCACTATAGATGGAGAACGGGCCAGTGACGACTGGGGCACAATGGCAGGGAGGGGCTAGTCACACTTCGTGGTTAGAAAGTAAGTTTTGGACTAATATAAGCAGAGGCCCAGCAACATCATGTTATATGGTTCCCCCTTTCACTTACGTAGCACTCAGGCACACAACGCCCATAGGGCTAAAAGGGCTTCAGCCCCTCCCCCCGTCGTATGTCTCAGCCCGGGCTGCTACAGCTCGAGCTGCTATGGGCTCAGCTGGGCAGGGTCTGGGCACGCCTGAGTTTTTCACAGGTCTTTAAAGACCATTTGCATATTTACATACCTTTATAAACTAGTATCCGAGGCTTCATTTCTTTTCTGGTTTCAGTACCCCCTGGGCCCCCCCACAGCCTTTTCCCTACATTTGTATTTTACATTTACAGCCGTTGTGTAAGAATGCATTTCATGAAAAGGAATATATGAAGGGTTACCAAAAAAAAGTGCCAACCATGCAAAGAGCCTGCAAAGACCTTGTCTTGACATTAAATAGGGTTATAAATAAAAAAGTATGTATTTATTTGTAATGTGACTTTTCAGTCTTTGTTCCCTTCCCGTTGATTATCAGTCACAGATCATTCAGACAGCCCTAGAACACAGTTAAAAGTGCTTTCTCTTTATATTTGCTGTTCGAAGTATGCACAGATAAGTGCTGAAAATATGCCTTTAGGTGACTGTTTATTTTTGTACCATTTGGAACATCAAAATAATGAAATGTCAACCTTAATCATAAGACTGGAAGTTTGTTGTAGGAAAAGAACATTATTTATTTCCTCCACCCTCGATCCCTGATTAATGCCATAATAGCAATAGTTTAACATAACTGTAACCCTACGCTGCCGTCAATAACATGCTGAGTTACTTCAAGCATCTGGGAATTCACCCTGCATTCAGACAACTCACTCCTCATTCTCGCCTTTCACATTCGCGCTCACCCTGCACTCACAGTGATCATAATGCCCTCATAGTTATCACAATGCACTCGCACTGATCACCATGCACTCACACCATTCACCCGCTCACCCTGCCTTCACAGTGATCACTCTTCACTCCAAATGCCCTTGTGCTGTTCACCCTGTAACTCACCCTGAGTCACACAAGCACACTACTCACCCTGCACTCATGTGACACTTCACTCACCAATCCCCCTCACTGCTCAGTCTGCAATCTCACTCAAATAAGCCCATCAATAATCATGCATTAATTCGTCCCACTCTGCACTTACATCTGCACCCAAATTCATATGGTCACCTCACTCACCTTGCAGTCACTCCTCTTACCCTACTCTTACACTGTTGCATCATTCACTGTGCCCTCACATGGGCACTCCTGCCACCCACACAGTGCAGAGGGTTAATGTGCCTGCTACACGGAACGTGCACCATGCAGATCATAGAGCTGCGTGTGACTGAACTATGAGTAGCGCTATAAAAAATGAAATGTTGTCAGAAAGGTGCTATAGAGAGATGAGGTGCATTGTTGGTAAGTGGTAGTGAGGGAATTCATGGAGAAGGAGGAAATTGGGGAGGGGGCGCCAAAAAAGACTGTTGCACCGTGTGTGACCAGTGCTAGGACCAGCCCAGGCTGGGAGTGTTAGCCCCGCCCCGATGCTCGGATATAGTTGCACCCCTGAGAGCAGTCATCCTTTGGCATCCTCCATTCGTTTTGTTTTCCCCACTCAAGTTTAACTCACAGAATTCCCTTTTTTTTAGCTGTGTCTGTTTGGCTCCGCCTACTTCTCTTTTTGCCCAATAGGCTGCTGTTGCTTCACTATTTTGTGTGCTATTTCCTGGTTACTTTGGTGCTCATCACTGTCTTAAATTTGGGGACGCTGGTAATAACAACACTGAATGTGTCATCACACATATCTTACTGGGTTGGTGCATATGATTTAGCTTGTATGCCTGCCTCCTTATAGTCACAACATTTGATGCTCCCTTGGTCTCAGCATCATGGTCAACCTTCCTTGATTTACTGTTCTGATGAATCACCACCAGTGAGTTCCATTGTTATCGACTATGCCTTATGTATTTTCCCTACCCCGTTTTTTCCTCATAAGGCCCAATCCCAGGAATTTACATCATAGTGTCCTTGGGTTCTATTGGTGGGGAGGTTTGGGCAATGCATTGAAGTTCCACAACTAACTGCTCAAATCCTGCCAGATTGCTAGGTCAGCATTTTTGGCAGAATGGATTTAGATGTTAATCCCTTACAAGTGATAGCACAAGCGCTCTTCACTGCAGTTTCTATAGATATCCACCATACCGTCATTTAAAAAAAATAATTCATCGCTTATTCAATATCCAAGGAAGAAATAAAAATAGACCACATAACTCATGAGATAACATGACATTGTTGTTATGGCAATACAGTGCTGTATTAGGTGGTTTCCAACATATCCAGTGTACATAATCAGCCTTAGATATATATAACATAGTGTTGACACTCTAATTAGGAACTTTACAGGGTCTTTAAGGGGAAACGAGACTAGCTGAGCCTCTCATAGACTTAGCCCAAGACTATAAATATAACCTGTACACAACAACGTTCTAAAGTTATCAACGGCATGGGTATATTAAAAAACAATATCATTACAGAAAGCAAAAAGTAGTTAATTAATCTAAATAATTTGTATAATCATAAGTATTTAAATAGATCTGCAAAAAGACTGACATAGGGCCCGATGTAGGTAGCCCTTTACCGATCGGAATCGGCCGAAAATACCGATTTCCGGCCGTTTCCGATCGGTAAAGGGCTATCGAGATGTAGGGCAATGAAAATCGTTCAAATCGGTAAATATACCGATTCGGAATGGCTACCCAATCGGACATAATCCGAATCGGAAATACCCCGAATCGGTAACAGAAGGAATCGGTAACATACCGATTCGATAAAAATACCGATTCGGTACATGTACCGAATCGGTAGTGACACCGAATCGGAAAAAATACCGAGTCGGTCCATGTATCGAATCGGTAGAGACAGCGAATCGGAAAAATACCGATTCGGATAACCTACCGATTCGGTAGAGTTACCGAATCGGTAAATCTCCGAATCGGACAGAGAGAGAGATGTAGGGAAGCACAGAAATACCGATTTTGGCTCAAAATCGGTATTTCAAAATCGGTATTTACCATGGATTACAATCAGGTGGTAACCAACTTCAACCTATAAAAATAGACCCAAAATGCATTGCAACTTGCAGGATGGCTGCTTTTTATGTCATTGCAAGGCGGCTACGGCTACAGCAGGAAGGAGAGAGGGAATGGCAAAGAGAGGAACAGGTCTACAGACAGAGGATCACCCTGTTCATGCTCACAGAGGCAGAGATCCTACAGAGGTACAGGCTGGACTCAGACACCATTCTGGAGCTCATCAGGGACCTCAAACCACTGTTGGACCACCCCACCCCAAGGGCACACGTCATCCCAGCGCACGTGCAGGTGCTATGCAGCCTACACCTGCTTGCGTCTGGCAGCTATCAAAGTGGAGTCGCTGCGGTAGGAGGGGTGACTCAGAGCAGCCTGTCAAGGTTTTTCCACAAATTCCTTGACGCCATGATACACAGGATGGACCAATACATCTCTTTCCCTGCAACCCACGCAGAACTGGTACAAACAAAAGCTGACTTTTACCAGATGGCACAATTTCCCCAAATCATCGGCTGTATAGATGGCACGCACATTCCGATTTGCCCCCTGCTGACACAGAATACATATACCGCAATAGGAAGTCTACGCACACCATCAATGTTCAGGTGATCTGCAATGCGAAGTGCACCATCACAGACCTGGTCGCAAAATTCCCAGGGAGTACCCACGACTCCTACATTTTTCAACAGAGCGGCATCTATGCACGGCTGACGGCTGGTGAATTTGGTGAATGATACCTCCTAGGTAAGACACATCATCAGACCCCCATAACACAAAGTAGGTAAGTGAAATACATGTATGCATGTGAGTAATGTTACCCCTTTTCCTTCTAGGCGACAGTGCATATGCCCTCCGCTCATTCATACTCACCCCCTACCTCAACCCCTCTACACCCAGCCAAAGGAGGTATAACCGGGCCCACAAAAGCACAAGGGGCCTTATTTATGAAGGACTTGCGCCACCGGTGCGTCACTTTTTCCCATGTTAAAAGTGACGCACCGGCGGCGCAAGTCCTTCATAAATAAGGCCCAAGGAATGTAGTTGAATGGACCTTTGGCATCTGGAAAAGCAGATAAAGATGCTTGCACAAGAGTGGAGGTGCAAGGCAGTATACTACCATCACCTGCTGCAAGATCATAGCTGTCTGTGCAATGTTGCACAACCTTGCAGTGAAGAAGGGCACTGAGGTGGAGTTGTCAGACTACGAGGACCATGACGACGACGTTGCTGTGCCACAAACACAACCTGCTGGGGTGTCTACGCCAAGTGATGGCAGATACAGACGTGAGGAGATTACAGAAAACTATTTCTGAGTGAGTACAGATGCACAGACAGGTCAATGGATGTTAGGAAATGAAATATTTAATAATGTTGCAACAACGTTACTGCACTGATGTGCAACAAAAGAAAATGTAAACAAAAAGTTGTTAAATGTCAATTGTCCGGGTTGCCTCACCCTCCCTGGCAAGCTTATTTTTTGCTGCGCTTAGCAGCCCCACTGGGATGTGCCTCTCCCCCTTCTGCATGTCCAGCAGCCTCAGCAGAGCGCCTGCTGCTCCGGCGTGGCTCTGACACTGCGCTGGCCGGGCTGCTGCGGCTGCTGCTGTCCCCAGCCTCGCCCAGGTCCAGGGCTGGATTGCCAACAGTGTTTGAAATTATAAGTGCCTCCATGGCGGTCGTAATGCGGGCCATGCCCCTAGTGACCTCAGCCGTGTTCTGGGTCAGGCTGGCCTCCATATTTGCCCCACGTTGGCATAGCTGGGCGGTAGCAGCAGCAAGGCGGTTGATTGCCCTATTATGCATCCGTGCATCCCTGCGGCGAGAGTGCTCGTGGTCATCCAGTTTGGTACAGAGCTGCGTGATGGCAGTGGTCATTCGGCCAAGACCTGTAGCAATGTCCTTATTGCTTTCTACAAATGTCTTAAACCCCTGCGCCATCTCTCCCATCTGCAGGTTATGCACCCGCAACTGGCGCTGGCAGGCCATGATGGATTTAGCCTGCATCCGCTGGATCTTTACCATACTGCCCTCCAGCCCTTGAAACACGCTGCCCTCCCATGCTGGAAGAGCACTGCTGGATGTTCTGCGCCTCCGGGGATTGCTGCTGCCCTGCTGCGTGGGCTGGGGTGCCACAGGTGTAATTGTGTTGGTAGCTGGGGCCTGACCCGCTGCTCCCTCGATGGGGTTCAATGGAGCTACAATAATACTCCTGGCAGGAGATGGGGCTGGTGAAGGGTGGTTCTGTGGTGGAGAGTTATCTGGGGAGAACTGCAATGGGAGCGTGCCAGATAGTCGGGGGGAGTGTAGAAATGTGAGGGAATGTCCAAGGTCCTCCTCATTTTCCAGGGCACTGGTGTTCTCATCCGCCTCCTCCTCCTGTGCTGCTTGACTGGTGCTTGGCCCTGCCACCGCACTGGCAGATGGTGCTGGTGCTGGTGCTTGACTATCTCCTGCTCCTCTGCCTGATGGTGCCCCTAGGTATAAAGAAGCATTTGTGAATTGAGTGCTGATGTATTACAGTCACTACAATTAAAGCATTGCACATATCATTTCAAATACTTTGATTCAGTTTCACAGTTCTTTTAATTATGCTTCTGCACTGGCATTTGTGCCTAGTTCTGCTGACTACATTTACCATGATGCATTTCTCATGTCTGTTGGTAGCAGTACTGGGCTGGGGTTTGGCTGTGCATTGGGTCTAAAGGGGAGGTGTCTGGTAGGGTGTGTCATGATGCGCATGCTTCTTACCTTTAGCTGTAGCTCTGGCTGAGCTATCCAGGTCCCCAACTCCAACCACACTCTCCCTCTCGATGGTAGTCACCACTAGTTCCTCCAGGTCAGTGAGGGGTGGTGCCGGGTTCCTGCCTCCACCAGTAAGTCCTGCTTGAATCTGCAGCTCTGCCAGTTTCCGCTTTGTGAGGCTGCGGATATCATAGAACCTCTTCTTGAGGTCGTCAAGGCTCCTGGGGGTGACACCGACAGCGTTGACTTTCTCCCCTATTTCGCTCCACAGCCTCCTCTTCGTGCTCTCAGGTACAGTGAGGGACAGGCTCCCAAACAGCTGCCTGTGTACCCTCACCACCTCCTCCACCAACACTTGCAGCTCCATGGTGCTGAATTTTGGTTTCCTCTTGTGCCCAGCCTTCTGGCTCTCAGTGCTGCTAGCCATGTTTCACAGTGCTCTGGATCCTTCTTCCACTGCTGCTCACTGTGAATGCTCAGCTCAGGCTGCCTCTCCAGAAAGTTCTTAATGAGCTGCACCTGCCTGGGTAGCCACTCCCTGCTAGGGTGGGGGAGGGTGGTTCCACCTCATTGGCTGTTGTCTTTGGTTTCAGTTTGACTTGCTTGCCGAATCGGCATTCACCGATTCGGTATTTACCGAATCGGATTTTACCGAATCGGATCTTACCGATTCGGTAAATACCGAATCGGATTTTACAATGCGTTCCTATGGGCCTTTTGGCCATGGGGGTGTATTGCGATTACCGATTCGGTATTTGCCGAATCGGTTGTAGCCGATTCGGTAAATTCCGATTCGGTGAATGCCGATTCAGTACGTATCGAATCACAATACCGATTCCTACCGAATCAGTATTTTTCCGATTTTTTTTATCTACATCTCATTTTCCGATTTCAAAATACCGATTCGGTGCGATTCGGTATTTTAAAATCGGAAAATGCGTATTACCTACATCGGGCCCATAGTGTCTGTCTCTAAATAAAAGCCCAAAAGATCTGCCTCTCCTTGAAACTAACACGTCTTTTTATAATGATTTAAAGACACAAGGCACACACATTTCATAGCATGACATTACATACAAGCGTTGGATTGAAAGTGTTTCATTCATGCCGGCCAACCAATCTATTTGTTGATACAACACCCTTTGTAACTCCAACTTCCTTAAGGCTTCTTATTGGTCAATGTTGTACACCTATAATTTAGGAGATGAAATCATACATTATGAAACACAGCAGAATTCGGCTAAGTAACCTTGAAACTTGTAACAGAAAGAACATTCTTCCCTCCTCACTAGGGAGCCACAAATATAGTACAATTGTATAAACACAGACCATGGCTGAAGCTGTATTTTCGTTGATTTGCTGAAACAGAGAAAGACACATGCACGTGAAACGCTCATATACCGAAAATAAACATACTTTGCAGCATTTCAGGAATGACGCTCAATTTCGACCTGGTGTGGCCTAGTTATGGTAACTTATGCACGCCTAATTTAATAATCATTTTCCAGTAAATTAAAACTCGTCTGTAAGTACGTAGCGTTCCCTACCCACATACTTATATGCATACTGTCAGTTAGCTTCCGGTTCTCTCCTGACAGCCCATATATCCTTTAGTTTAGTCTGACTGCAGGTGGCAAAAATATACTGAAAGTAACACTGTATTTTCCATTGTGTCAGGTCTTAAACACAATCTTGGACTTTCATTAAAGGGAGGGTCCTTCCCCATCTAATCACCACACCCCTCTTTGCTAATAAACTAGTAAACACAGTGGGTCAGATTTACAAGCCCCTTGTACCACTTTTGCGTCACTTTTAACATGGGAAAAGTGACGCAAAAGTGGCACAAGGGGCTTGAAAATCTGCCCCAGTGTATTTCCTCGCTGATTGTGGGACATCTATTATGCGGCCCAACAAAGCCATTTAAATGGAATGGATTGCACCTATATCCTGTCACCTTCCCCACCTCCACAAAAATATTCCTCCAGTAGATCTGGATATATGTACACTACAAAGACAGGAGCATTTGGGCTCCCTCAATATATTTCCAGTGTGTGCATTTGGCTCATCCACCAGGCTGTACTACCAGAGTCTAACCGGGCTGTGATAGTACTGTTGCACAAGCTTGAACTGCAGGAGTCTGGGTGTGCTGTCTAAAGTGAATCATGGAGCAACAATGCTGCCACTGCTCGTCAGAGATAGTACACGCTAAACCTTGTTCCTGTTGTGCTGTTGTGTGTGTGCCTGATTATCACCGGATGGCCGCGCATTCCAAGTCTGCCTGTTCATCCTGGATAATATGGCCCAGATTTATCGAAGTAGTACTTTGCCCTTGCGTGACGCAGGGTGACACAAGGGCAACATAATCCCTGAGTCAGAGTTACCAAGCCACGCAAGGCCACCTTGCATGGCCTTTCGTGGCTTGGTAAATCTGGAGTAACCCAAGGCAGTGCATGTTGTTGCCATGTGTTACTGTTTGGGTTACTCTGAGCCATGGCCGGACTCGCCGTAGCGGGCACAGGGCGTTTCCCTGGTGGGCTGCTAGGGCGGGAGCCGATTTTGGGTCCCTGGGGGCCCTCTTTGTTATAAGGCCGTTTTTGCAGCATAGCTGCAAAATCGGCCCCTGGAACAAAATCGGTCGAAACCGGCCCTGGCAAACTGCTCCGCCGTTCCCAGGGTGGCCGGCCGAGCTCTTTGCCAGGGCCTGTTTTGATTCCCAGTCTGGTCTTGCTTTGAGCTGGGAAGGCCTTATATGGTGTTCCCATGCATCCACCCATGTATTTTAGTTCATTCCTAGATTTACCAAGACAAGTAAACATGGGAATGCCTCACAATTGTACCCCATCTGGATAGAGGCACAATGAGAAAAGATATATTCATTTATCTTTGTTGTTTCTTCTTTCTAAGTGTGCTTCGTTCTACAGCAAACCTAGAAATAGGAAAACGCCTCGAAGGATTGTTGTTGTGCAGGAAGGTATCCCTTCCAGTACAAAAGCAATCCTGCCTGCAACGCAAGCATCCTTGCACCACGGTGCAAGGGTGTCTGCATTGGCGCTAGGTGACACACAGTGCTCCAGCGCAGATAGAGAGCAGGAATGCACCATATGTAAATTAGGCGCATTCCTGCTCTCTCCATTTGACTTATCACAGTACAGCAAGTTGTCTTTCTGCGTTTCGCTTCATCAAATAATGATAAATCTGTCCCAAAGTGTTTATATTATTTAGTTTGAATCAAGCACATTAGGATGAGAAATGAAACTGGTTCACTGGGGTAGTTGGATAGGGTCTCCTTAAGAATGCTTCACACCCTGTTGTAAAGGAACATGTCAACCCCAGTCAAAGCAGGTTTATCTTTTTTACTTGTGCTATAGTCTTGAACTTGCTACCTTGGAATAAGTCCCTTATATTACACGTTTAATTTTTGCAAGTGTTTACCTATGCTTGAATCTAGCTACACGGCCAGCCATGCCGTCCTCTTTATTTTTACTTCCAAGTTTTTATCTGTGGAGCTCCACAAGGTTCATATCTTAGTCTTTTTCTTTAAAAAATATGTTTTATATACATTTGGTTGGGTTTTACACAGTGTTTACATTAAAGTAAAGCATTACACATTTAAGACACTAACATACCAACATTACAACATTTCACTGAGCGGGTACTCTTGTGTTCGAATACACAGGGCCAGCAGAGACTTCAAGGGTCCCAAGTTGCAGTGATTCGCTCCATCTTCTCGAAAGGCTCCGTGGTAAAACAAGGAAAATTTAGAACCAAATCTGTAGTAAAAGGAAGGGACCTGAAAAGGGGAATAGTGTGTGGGAGGGCAATGGGAAGAAAAGAGTAGGATGAGGGAAGAGAATGGAAAGGGAGGGGGAGAGGACAGATGTTGGGTGAGGAAGAGTCAGGAAAGGCTGTCCTCCCGCTAGGTGTGCAGACTCTTAGTCCTTTTCTGTTCAGTATTTATATAACTCCCCCGATCTCTTTGGTCAAATTCTTTGGTTCATCCATAATGTACTACGCTTATGAAAGCAAGAATGTTATGTTAGGTTATGTTATGTTATATTTATTTTTGTATAGCGCACGGCTACTCAAAAAGAGTGTCCCGGCGCTTTAAATAAGGAGACCTACAGCAAAATAACACAACACAGTAGTAAAAACAGGGAGGAATGCTGAAAAAAAACAGAGAGAACAGCAGAACAGCCAACTAAGTAAACAACCAGGTTTTGAGGCCTTTCCTAAATGCAAGTAGGCTGGTGGCTCCCCGGAGTGCTAGCGGCAAGGTGTTCCACAACTGTGGCGCCAGCAGTCCGAAGGAGCGGCCTCCAATGCGAGCTCTCTTCACTCGCGGCACAGCCGCCAAGAACAGAGATTCTGACCTGAGAGAACGAGCCGGATGATAAAAGGCAAGTCTCTTTTGGAGGTACTTCGCTCCCACCGCATGAAGAGCTTTATAGGCCAAAGTTAATGCCTTAAAAACAATCCGTTTGCGGATGGGCAGCCAGTGTAAAGTCTGCAACAGGCCAGCAGCACTGGCTCGCCTGTTCAGGCTAAAAATGGCCCTCGCGGCAGCGTTCTGCACAACTTGGAGCCGCTGCAGCAGGTACTCTGGCAGGCCCAGGTAAAGAACGTTGGAGTAATCTAACCTAGAGCCGATCAGAGCCTGCACAGTCAGCTTCCTATGTTCCTCAGACAGAAGTGGTAAAAACCTCCGCAGCATCTTAAGGAGGCCTAAGCATGTGCCCGTCACACCAAGGATCTGGGATCTCAGCGTCAGACCCTTGTCCATCTTGACGCCCAAGTTCTTAGCAGTTTGGGATGAGCAAGACGGAGGGAACATGTTAATGGGCCACCAAGCTTGCCAGTCTGGCTCCGTAGCGCACCCGAAGAAGAGTACCTCGGACTTATCGGAATTGCACTTGAGGCTGTTCAGCTGGAACCATTTAAAAACAGCCCCAAGGCAATCCCGGATACTCTCTCCATCAAAGTCTCCTCCTCTCTTACAAGAGAAGAGGAGCTGGGTGTCGTCGGCGTAGGATACGATCTGGGCCCCGAACGACTCCGCCAGCGCCGCCAAAGGGGTCATGAAGATGTTAAAAAGGGTCGGGCTCAGTATAGAGCCCTGTGGAACCCCGACTCCCAAAGGCGGCATCACGGCAGAATCTGGGGAGGCCCAGACCGTTTGCCGGCGGCCAGCTAGAAAGGAAGAAAACCAGCTGAGCACCGTCCCCCGTAAGCCAATCTCATAGAGTCTTGCGAGAAGGCCTTCATGGGGGACGGTGTCGAAAGCCGCCGACAAATCCAACATCACCAGCATGGCTTTGCCCCCAGTGTCCAGAACCCCTTTAATGGTTTCTGAGACCTCTAGGAGCGCGGTCTCTGTGCTGAGATTTGGGCGGAAGCCGGATTGGGTGGCATGCAGAATCTCGTGTGTTTCCAGAAAATTGGAGAGCACAGTCTGAACATGCTTCTCCAAAATTTTCGTAAAAGCAGGCAGCAGAGAGATAGGCCTGTAATTGACCGGGGCCTTAGGGTCGAGACCAGGCTTCTTCAGCAAAGGGATGACCATTGCCTGCTTCCAGGCCTGCGGAACCACTCCCTGGCTCAACGAGAGATTCAGGAGTGGATTCGCCAGCGGATTTATCACTTCCGCAATTTTTGCCAAGAATTTAGCTGGGCAAGGGTCCAAAGGCGACCCAGATTTGAGATTGCCCATAAGAGCTAAGGAAGCAGGGGCTGAGATAGGTGGAAAAACAGCCAACGTCGGACCAAGCGGGGCCAGAGGGTGCAGGTCATCCTCGGGGTTGGTCAACCCCGCGGGCGCCACCGGTGGAAAAGAGTCCTGGATAAGTTTAATCTTGCTGGTGAAAAAGTTAGCAAGGTCCGAAGCCCAGGATTCAGAGGGCATATCTTGAGATGTATTAGACCGCGGAGCCATGAATTCTCTCACTATGGTGAAAATCTCCTTACAGGAGTTGGAGGCAGTGTATTTTAACAACAGCCTGGATGATGTCTCCGCTATTTTTGCCAAATGCAACTCCTTGAACTGAAACTTTTGTAGGAGCGGTATATTCATTGTTGATGCCCTTTGGCTGAGTTTTAAAGAAAAAGGGGCTGTCCTTTACAATACCTAGAAACTGGGGCATATAGTAGACAAACAAAATGGCTCCATGTAATTTGTTCTTTTGCAGATTTCAACAAAAATCAATAGATGAGAATTTTGAAATTTTCAAAATACAACTAATGAAGCAGAGAGAAACATAAACAACAATCCAACATTTGTACTGCTATTCAAAAAGTGCTCATTGCTCATGAAGGTTTACACAGTGATAAATGACAAACAAATATTGCAGTGTGTACACAAATTAAATGAGCAAAGGAATTCAAGAAGTAGATAGATAATTGAGGTTCCATCATGTCTGTTCAATTATCATTCCATCAATGGATATAATCCAACAGGTTTCATTCGCCTGTTATGTTGACAAAGTTTTGACCCTAGACTTGTTATGGGGGACATCAGCAGTGCTAACATTCATACGGATTCTAGTATAGCAAAATTAGTCTTAGGGGAAAATTTCACCAGTAAGGACTCAGCAATAGTTGTCGCCCTGATGAGTAAGGAGATAAGTCTTATCTCCTTGCTCATCGGGATACCAACTTCTGAAGCTGTTCCCCTTTGCCGCGGCACATGGGATCAGCCATGCAGTGGGCTATTTGTTGATGTCTCTTTCCTGTAGGCGATGGGGGCACAACAACCAAGCGCACTGGTGAAAAATTCAAAGCCTTATTTTGCAAATCACTAAGTCCTATATGAATGACACTTCACTCTCCCAGGTCCCGCCGCCAAATTCCCAGTCATCAAAAATTCATTCTAATAATGGATAGAAGTGTCAATGTATCTGCTATGGTATCCAATCAATTATTGTTTTTCAAGAATCAAATCCATAGGCAAATTTGTTTTATATGTGTTGTCCATTTATTAATTCAAAGGAAAATCATAGCTCCAAAATATAACAGGAGCCAATCGGCAGCCAAATATAACAATATCCAATTGTCAGCCTAGCATTTTGTCCTTCCTTGGACGTCATCAGGGCTGGAAAAAAGGATAAGTACACAAATCAATATAAATCCCTATGTATTTTTAGAAAATCAATAAATCAATCACATTCCCCAAAATGTAAAACAACATATCAATTTCATTCTTCAACGGCCCCTTCGTGTCTGCCTATTTACAATCTAATTTCCATCTATTATCCCCATAAAGAAAGTTCCATTAATGGTTTTTTGGATGGAAAACCTCATGTGGTATCAGCACCCTCCTTTTTGCTACTACATCAATCCCAATCAATATCTCTCATGTTCTATATACACTGTTATTGCCATGCACCATGAAATGATATTTAAATTTCTGGCAAAAATTAATCATACATAAATTTCTTAAATTCTAATTCATCATTAACTCCCCAACAGCCATACTGTCTGCTAAATTTCTTTAGACGCCTTTTGGAACATACCTCCAATGTATCTGCTAAGTGTTTATCCTTACAGTTCTTCAGCTCTTCATTAGCTCAACCCATACAAGTGGAAAAGGTTGTCCTGAACATAAAAAATATATATGTATGCTTAAAACCAATTTATAAAGACCTATTCGCTTGGGGAAATTATTTCAACTAAAGAATTAGGATTGATGTGGTAGCAATAAGGAGGGTGCTGATACCACATGATGTTTTCCATTAAAAAAACATTAATGGAACTTTCTTTATGGGGATAATATATGGAAATTAGATTTAAATAGGCAGACATGAAGGGGCTGTTGAAGAATGAAATTGATATGATGTTTTCAATTTTGGGGAATGTGATTGAATTATTCTTTTTCTAAAAATACATAGGGATTTATATTGATTTGTGTACTTATCATTTTTTCCAGCCCTGATGACGTGCAATAGAAGACAAAACACGTAGGCTGTTGATTGGAATTTGTTATATTGGGCTGACGATTGGATATTGTTATATTTTGGAGCTATTATTTTCCTTTGAATTAATAAATGGAAAACACTTATGAAACGAGTTTGCCTATGGATTTGATTCTCGAAAAACAATAATTGATTGGCTATTTGTTGATGCCTTGTCTTGTGGAGTGAGTTACCTTGAGTGACTGATTCTTAATCCTGTTTTTGCTTATCTCTTCCTGGTGGAGCCTTTCCCTCTAAGATTCACATTGGTGTGCACAATATAATACATGTGAAATAGAATTCTATGCTGGATAAATTCATGAGTAGTGGCTCACAGAATAATCATCAAAATAAACTGGCAACACCATACTAATTTAAGCATTTAAAGAGTACCATGTTCCTGAGCCGTAAGCAGGAACCAAAGTAAATTTGAAAGTAAGCGCTGTCTTCACTGATAGCTGTCACTATGCTTCGAGAGTCAATTGCACAAAGGATATAGCTTGATAATTCAATTGGAATAAAATATTACCCAGGTTCTTGGGTGTCAAGCTCTGTTGCTTGCACTAACCTGTGTATTCCAGAGAGGTACTGAGACATACGTCTCTGACTTTCTGCAGAGCTTGGGTATTCTATTGCAGAGGTAGCCAGTGGTACATGCAGAGTGTTGGCACCACTTGGCGCAAGGCTATGGGGCTGCGGTGCTTGCACTACATCAAATGTCGAAGTGGAGTCAAGACAAACTACAATTCCCAGTGAGCTACTGGAATTTCACCAGTCTTGCAAGGGTGGTAGTCATGTTAGATCCACATAGTAGGCATTCCTCGTGCTTCAGAGTGTTCCTTCGATTGATCTATTATTGCAGGATTCAATATGATAACAGCATCAACAGTATGCACAGTGCTGCTTGCTGCTGCTTCCTACTCTCTAT
The DNA here is from genome assembly GCF_964263255.1 of Lissotriton vulgaris. NCBI lineage: Eukaryota > Metazoa > Chordata > Amphibia > Caudata > Salamandridae > Lissotriton > Lissotriton vulgaris. Next base: position 662,728,421 of record NC_141693.1, read on the forward strand.
TTATATATATTGATAACAACAACCCACACACAGCCACAAAACCGGCCCAGCACACCATAAAACAATCCCACATACAGCCACAAAATCAGACTATACATTGACCTGTCAGACTTGCCCTTCTGGCACTGTCAGATTGGCCTATAAATCCGTCCTGGAGCCATCTGTCAATAGATTATGGACTCTATTGCACTTGTTCACAAGAGGAACTAGTGAATTTTCAACCTGTTTAGATTTTTTTTTTGAGTCATGTATGGTGTGTGACATCATCAGTGGTTGGGAAGAAAACGCATATTGACAGAAATGTAAGCAGCATACTAAGTTGTATTCATTATGTTACAGTGGATGGACTATGTGTATTGAAAATCATTCAGATCACAGACTAACATTTCATTAAACTGAACGTATGTAGCTATATACGAATGTGCATTACAGTTTTGGGTTTTTATGCACTCATTACAGAGGTTTGTCACCAAGCATTCAGCTATAGGAAGTGATGAACTTGTCACCAAGCCTACACAGTGGGTTATACAGAGATTGTCCCAAGCTAAATCACGTCATAATAGAAATAGTGCCTTCTAAAGTAATTGTGAAAATACTAAATACTAAACAGTTTTTTCTTACTGTAGGTATCAATATTTCTGTATTGCAGGTTAAGCTCACAAGTAAGAATAAGCAGAATCAAGATATCAGTGTCAATGTTTCAGGTGGCGGCTCCTCCACTATGGCAGAGGGAGGTCACCTCTCTCCCTGCCAGCTGCCCCAAAAAGGCAAGAAAGGAAAAATAAATTGATGATAAACACGTTTTATTATCGTTATAGTTTTCCTTTCCTGCAGAGTCTCTGGGGGCGGGGCAATGGGGATGACAGGGTGCAGAAGGAGTGGTAAGTGCACTGAGAGCAGTGCTCTTGACGGTTTGGCCACCGCTCCAGGCCGGCCAAACCTTCATGCACATTGAAGTTGGGTACAACCCGACCTGCATTGCCGGGTTGGAGACGTCAGGCACAGGCTCCCAGTCGCACTGGGAGCACAAATTCAGAGCAATCAGGCCAAGCCTGAAGTTGCTTCCAGCAGTATGAGAGCAGAGTCAGGATTGGCCGCAGTGGAGTCTGGGAGTTTGTGCCTGCAGAGTACAGGAACAGAAGAGAGCGATGCGTCCAGCTGCAGGTAAGTTCTTTTTTTTATTGTCATTTGTCGTCCATTGTCCCCAGACCATTCCCCCTCCCAGCCCCGCCACTCTTTGACAACACTAGCTGCTACTGAATGTTTCTCTCACTCTTCCTCACTGTCTAGATCTAATGCTGATTGATAAAATAACCTTTGCATGGTCGCCAGTGGATTCAGAGAAGGGCAGCTACTGACATCACTTCTGTTTGATCCGGATTGCCTATTTAGTGCCACCCTGACATTGGCCATAATTGGCAAACAACAGTATCCACTCTCTCGGTTCATCCTTGTGTCGCAAAGCTCACCTCCATTGATAGTTTGTTGCAGATCCGGAATGTGGCAGGCCGAAGGTGCAGTATCAGTCGTCTGAGGACAGAGAGACGGACTCTGTCCGAACCAGGGGGGCATGTTAGCAAGAAACTCGTTAAAATTATCGCTGTTTTAGCGGCAGGAAACTGCCGCTAAAATGACAATAATAGGCTTGCTAATATGCGTTATAGAATTCCAATAGAAGCCCAGGTTAGATGTGCAGGACATCTAACCAGGGCTTCTATTGGAATTCTATAACGCAGATTAGCAAGCCCATTATCGCCGTTTTAGCGTCAGTTTCCTGACGCTAAAATGGCGATAATTTTAACGAGGTTCTTGCAAATATGCCCCTCGGTTCAATATCAGACCTGTCAGCATCTGCCACCCTTAGGGCACTAGATCCACCAATAGACAAACACTAAAAGGTGCTGCAGGTTTAACAGACTGGCACGTTTACTTACCTTATTTCCTCTTTATTCCCTAACTTTATATCTGAAGCGATGGTCCCATTTGCATCCTATTCACTTTAGTCATGCACTTTATCCTATTTTGTGCATTTTCAAGTCATATAATTACACCTTTCAAATCACTGTTTCTGTTCATTGTGTCTTTTACTTCATTGTACACACATCAGTCATATTTGACACCTCTAAATCTGCTAACATGACTGATGAATTTGCTGACACTCTAAAGCGCCTGTGTTCATCCTGGTAACATAATTAATTTGATTACTGTACCCATTACAGACTTCTGCATTGTTCTTCCCATCACTGAAGTGCCCTTGTCACTCGCTAACCTCTTTTCAGATGTTTAAGGACCTATCCCTTTAAACACTCCTTAATGGCATGTGTAGGAGGCCTGGAAAGAATAAGGGCTGATCTAAATGCTGTATGGTGTCGTAATTGGCTTCAATGTTAACATCAAGGGGATTGTCAAATTAGCTATCTATGACATGATGTGTGTGATCATTTATGAGGTTAAGAGTGATGTCATCAAAGATGCTATCTGTGATGTCACATATGAAGTCATAGAGTCACAGTTCTATTGATTGACATGTGCAGCCCTCTAATGTTGGACGGGAAAATGTGCTATCACAATGTACTGAACACTTTGCAATAGTTTAATTTGATTTCCTTATCTGTTTTTGTGTTTGGCAATATGGGCCACACCTGTAGTCTGACTCTGCAGGATATCAGGTACAATGACAAGTGTACATACATGAAGATGGGTCTTCTGGTACTCAAACCATGGTCATACTAAGGGGTCAAGCAGCTTAACATATTTTTGGGTGGGTGAAGAAAAATGAGTTATCTGTGTTGGTGTCACATCCTCAGCTCAGATAACAATAAGGATGTCCAAGCCAATCCATCCTCCTCTCCAAACTGGTCCAGTCACCTCCTCCCAAGCAGTATGAAGAGGTCCAAAATATGAGGCAAAAAGGGGGAACAGAGCAGGAAAAGAGAGACACGTTTCTGCAGGTTGAGTGATGGAAAACTAGCAGATGATGGCACAGAATCTTTGACCAGTAAGCTAGAGTTATCAATTCTCCACCTTAGAGAAAGAAAGCACAAGCAATGAAGGGAAACACACGAATGAAATATAAATATAGTTATAATAGGAATAAGATCAGGCCTTACCTTGCACAGAATACAGGCAGACTGTAAATAGCTCCTGGAGTACCTGCAGTCCCATCAAGACTGTAGGCCCAGGTGTCATTTCTGTCATTTTGGGTTATGCATAATTCCCGTAACTGATATATCACGCCACTTTGCATAATTAAGCATTTATGGCAAATGTTTAGTGTGTGTGCAGGGGAACACCATGAATAAGCAGGATGCGAGTGGCTACTGTTTGTGTTTTTTATGCAATTTATTTCGCACAAAGTCCATCTTCGCCTTCATTCCAATTGCCATTTTTCCATTTCTCATAATTTCATGGAATTTGGGGGGAAATGCCCTGTAATTACGCAAAAACAATTTGAAATTACGTGAATTTCACACACCTCTCAAACTATTAGGTATGTGGGATGACATGGGAATGCCCATGCTCCAGCCATGTAATGCCTACCTGATGCATAGTTATGCAAAGCAGTGCTGTGAATTACGTTGCTTCACTTTGTATTTATTAAACCACGCAAAGCCATGCAAAGTGCCTTTTCATGGCTTAGTAAATCCCAGTTGAGGGCTTGCGTGTCCTTGCGGTACATGTGTTCCGTAAAGACAACAAAAGTTCTTAGTATATCTGCCCTCAGGTGCTTCGGGTTATATTTTAGTTAAACTTTGCAACACACACAATTTTTTTTCTATAAAAGTCTTTTCTAAAAAAAACAATGTAGTGTTGGCAAAGCTTTTTCCAACAAAATTGTTGAAGGGAAAATGAAGCATGTCACCTTTTGAAGTCATAACATAAGTTGTATATACCTCCCAGGTGAACAACACTGTGTTGATGCGACAATTTATGTATTTTTTCATATTTGTGTCTTTAGTATTCATATATTTGGCTATAATATAATGCCACTGCAAAAGAAGTTTCTAAACCATATTGGAGTAGAAAACTATTGTGATGTTATGTTATGCTAATCGGATTTGTAAAGCGCACAGCTACTCAGCAGAGTGTCCTGGTGCTCAGGCCAGGAGCAACAGAACAAGACACATATATTGGCTGCCTGAAGAGCCATGTCTTCAGTTTCCTCCTGAAGGCAGCAAGATTACTGGTCAATCAGAGGTCTGTTGGAAGCTTGTTCCAGTTGAGCGGCCTCAAGTAGAAAAAAGATTTCCCGCTTATTCTACGGCAATTGATCTGGCCCACTCATGCAAGATGCGCGGAGGAAGAACGTAAGGTACGCACTGGAATTTTATTCGCTGGTTCTCTCTCAGAAGTAGACCGCACACATATCATGCATGGCCTCATGTATTAAGACCAAGGCCTTAAAGACAATTCTTTTTTCATAGGGATCTGGTGGAGGGCCCTTAAATGAGTGGATAGGTGAGACCTGGGTGGAAGTCTGAGTAGCAGTCTAGCCACCGAATTTTACACCACCTGAAGTCTATTAAGAAGAAAGTCAGGGAGACTAAGATAGAGGACATTTCCATAGTCTAGTCTCTTCATGATCAGGGCCTGAACCACCTTTCTAACTGCAGACTCCAATAGAAGAGGTAAAAAAAAATTTGCATGCGAAGCGTGATGAAGCAGGAATCAATTAGAGCTTGAATCTGTGGTTGGAAGTAGAGGGCGCTGTCAATTTTAAAGCCTATTTTTTTCAATGAGTTTTGAATAGAACCAGGCTGAGACGCATCGCTTGGCCAGCAGGTCCTGACCAGATTGTGGGGGACGCCTCTAAAAACCACGATCTCTGCATTATCCGATTGCATCTGAATTGATGGTGGTCCAGCCACTGAAATACTCTAGTGAGACAACGGGAGATGAGCTCCCCATCTAGTTCACTTCCCTTCTCCCAAGTGAAGAGTAACGGCGTGTCATCCCCATATGAGATGACTTTAGCACCCAGGGACTCAGCAAGTATGGCCAAGGGCGTAAGGCATATATTAAACAAGGTAGGGCTAAGGGTCGAGCCCTGGGGTATGCCCACCGTCAGGGTTCTGGCTTGCAAAGTGTAAGGGGGCAGCCATACTTCCTGAGTACGCTTTTCCAAGAAAGACGTCAGTCAGCCAGTTCAAGGCTGAATGTCTGATCCCTATCTCCTGAAGACGCTCAAGCAGCTTAGAGTAGGGCACAGTATGAAAAGCTGCAGTGAGGTCCAGGAGAATCAGCTTGGCCTTGCCTCGCTTGTCTAGTGTGTTCCTTACGTGTTCAGCCACATCCAGTAACGCAGTCTCGTTGCTGAAGTGACGTCGAAAGCCGGATTAACTGGAGTGGAATATTTTATTATCCTCCAAATAGAGGGAGAGTTGGCGATTGACTTCCTTCTCCAGTATCTTTAAGAAAGCGGGGAGAAGGGAGATGGGCCAGTAATTCACTAAGGGCTTGGGATCAGCTGCTGTTTTGTTTTGCAGCAGACGCACTTTCGCCCTTTTCCAAACCAAAGGAACCGCACCTGATGTCAACAAGATGTTAAAAATTTTATTCACTATAGGCTTAATGGACTGAGCTGCAATAGATAGCACTGTGGTCGGACAGGGGTCTAACGGGGAACGGGATTTCAGATCCAGTGGTTCACAGTGTTTATTTTCTGCAACCGACAGATGGGAGGGCTAATTATTTATTATCCTGATTATTTGATAGCTGAAGTTGTTATGTGGAGGAAAATATTCAGTTTATCACATGAGGGGTGGCAAACAAGAGGGGTGGCAATATTAGTAAGGCGGGGGTTAGGATCATGTTTGAGAACCAGTCAAGATAATGGGGGGAGATGGGTAATTGCTGAGCTACTGATTAATGGTAGACCCTTGACTATTTGTACTGTATATAGTTCAAATGTGGATGACCCAGCAGTTTTACACTATTTGAATGTAGAATTGGCTTTGTGGCCCCACCCCATGTGTCTTTGTGGGGATTTCAATATTAATTTGTCAGCCGATTTTAATCTAATAAGGGGGGCAAAAATATGTAGGTAAGAAACCTAGGGGCAGATTTATGAAGGCCTTGCGCCGCCGGTGCGTCATTTTTAACATGGGGAAAAGTGACACAGCGGTGGCGCAAGGCTTTCATAAATAAGGCCCCTAGAGTTTTTAGGGCCCTGCCAGCTCTGGTCCAGGAGCACTTTATGTCCGATCTTTGGTTTCATCATTGTAAGAACCTAGACGGCTATACTTACTTCTCTGCTCCTCACAATAAAATGGTGCGCTTGGATTACTATTTTCCGTCAGATCAACTTGCAGATACTACATCAATTTTGATTTCACAGAGAATTTTATCAGATCATAATCCGCTGATTATTGGTTGCACCCTAAACTGCACTGCAAAGGTCCCCAGGCCATGGACCTTCGAGAGAAAACTTCTATCAGAACAATCATATTTAGATCATATGAGGCCCTGGGTATCCGAATTTTTGAATATCAATAGAGGGTCAGCCTCCAGTAATATCGTCTGGGACACACTCAAGGCAGCGATCCGTGGTGAAACAAAGAGATTTTAATTTTCTTGTCAGAGGCAAATCCAACAGCAAATTAATAGGCGGATTGATGAATTACGTCTCGCAGAGGTCCAGCTCACAAGTGCGATTAGGGAAGGCCGGAATACAGCCCATAGTCAAGCACAGGTCGCGCGTATCAAGGCCTCCCTGCTCAAATTTTTCGGTCAGGATCTTGCAGCTAAATATTTACAGTTTCGCTCGATGATGTTCGAGTTCGGCTAAAAATCGGGCAGGGTCCTTGCTAAGCGGCTTCAGCAGCGAGTCCTGGCTAATCGCATTGTCAAGATTCAGGATTCTCAGGGCCATTTCCATGATACTCCTGAAGGAGTCCTAACTGGTTTTTCTGAGTTTTATTGTTCTCTATATACAGAGGAAGCCAAGGATCTCAATATAGATCATGAGTTTGGGGCTTTTGTTCATGAGCTTAACACTTTAAAAGTTTCAGATCATCAGAATGCTGCTCTGGCCGCACCAATAGGATGGGAGGAGGTCAAACTAGCACTGAACTCACTGGCTAAGGGCAAGGCGGCCGGCCCGGATTTTATTCCCTTGGAGTTTTATAGTATACTTCAGTCTGAGATTCTGGAGGATTTTTTAACAATCCTTAGAGATGTGCAGCTTGGCCATATACCAGACTCTTGGCGTCATACAACTATCATCCTTTTTAAAAAGAAAGGCAAGCCGGAGCTGGACCCTGCCTCATTCCGTCCGATATCACTGATTAATACGGACAGCAAGATTTTTGCAAAAATTCTGGCCACTAGATTAGCGTCAGTGATATCTCCATTAGTCTCTATTCGCCAACACAGATTTATTCCCGGCAGGGACACGGCGGATCATGTCCGCGGTGTTATAGCACTTTTGGACTAGGCTCAAGCTACAAGATCTCCCCTCGGTGCAATCCTGTTAGACGCGAAAAGGCCTTTGACAGGGTTGCCTGGGGGTTCTTGTGGAAAATATTCAGTTTATCAAAATAATGAATTTACGGTAACGGGTCAAACTATTATGTGGGAAACACTTTGTGTTGGGCAATGAGGTTAGGGTGTCTCGTGTTATGAAATGTTATGTTATCATGTAATTGTATGTTGTGTTAAGTGACATTTTCCTTTGTCATTTCATGTTGTTATGTTGCGTAACTTTTTTCTGTACTATTATCACACGTCTGCCAACAGTATGACCCCTTGTACAGCTATAGAGAGTCACGTATGTGTGAGTATGTCATGGCAGTGAAGATACACATAGGCCAGAGACTGGTTCTGGTCAGAAGACAAGGTTATCAAATATTTTGCTGTAGATTTACGCTAAGCCTTAAGTTGCAGACACCTGTTTAAATTTCTGGGAAAGCACAGGGAAAGGTCGAAATTCACGTTTTCATTGTGTTGCAACTCTTATAGCAACACTAACTTTAATATATGTGTGCTCTGTTTCAAATGTAAAATGTGAAAGTGAGCTCTTCTGCCCCTACACATAGAGCACGCTTGTACGTGAGTGCGTGCGTGCGCGCGTACTGGACGTGCACCTGTTGCCCGCCATCGCCAAATGTCATGCGCGCGCTCAAGTCTTCATTCAGCAGGGTTCTCGTGCCAGCCCCTCTCATGAGTACTAAGCTCATACCAGCCACAGATAAATAATATACGCCTCGAAGAATGTGATATTTGTACTGCTTGGGGCGCGGGGCCTATCCTAATCCCCCGTGTCTATGTTAACGCCGTTCTCCTGTTTGCTTCCTACCGAGGCAGCACTGCGTTAATTACTGAAACATTCTTAATTTCGCATCACGAGTGGACTCTGCAAATTACTGTTTTTGCACTTGAAGATCCATTGCTTTCCACACCCTCGATCTAATGAGCGTGAGGAATATCAGAAAGCCTTGCTCATGAATAATGCATTGCTTCCAATTAAACGCGGATGCTGTTTGAGGGTTTGTGAGTGTGCTCTGCCTAACACCATCGTACTCCTGGGCTGTCCAAAAATGTTTTTTCCACAGTCAGTCCTAGGAAAGGCTCCCAACCTTGCCTCTCTTGGCATTGGCCTGCTTCCGTTCTTCGACAAGAGATTCTCTTGCCCTGCTACTGCCCCTCCCCCACTGAACATTGGAGTATTATACTGCTCCTGCCCCACCTCAAATAAAGTCTATGGTAACAGCCTGCTCCCATCTCTCCTCAGTGGCCTTTTTATATTGGATCACCCCGTCCTCCTTGCTGTCAACACATTCTGGAACTGACTTCTCCACCACTTCTCAATTTTTGATTTTGTCATTAGACTTAAGTCAAGCCCCTTGGTAGATGTCCTTATAAATAGTTAATTTCTTCTTTTCAACGGCACATTAGAGTCTTGCAATGCTCACTTACAGGTTATTGAGTGTCCCTCTATGTCGAAATCCAGATTCTAGTATTAGACTGCACCCACCCTCCACAACTGTAAATTCTGATATTTATCAGGCACCACGCTTCCTTTAAAGCAGATTCTGGTATCGGAAACCTCGAGCTTCTCCTTGGTCACTAAAAGTGATACTGGCCTCCTGCTCACATCCATCCTTGCTGCATAGTCTGATATTGGACTGCTCGCGTCCATCCTTCATTGCATAGTCTGATATTGGACTGCTCGCGTCTATCCTTCATTGCATAGTCTGATATAGGACTGCTTGCCTCCATCCTTCATTGCATAGTCTGATATAGGACTGCTTGCGTCCATCCTTCATTGCATAGTCTGATATAGGACTGCTTGCGTCCATCCTTCATTGCATAGTCTGATATAGGACTGCTTGCGTCCATCCTTCATTGCATAGTCTGATATAGGACTGCTTGCGTCCATCCTTCATTGCATAGTCTGATATAGGACTGCTTGCGTCCATCCTTCATTGCATAGTCTGATATAGGACTGCTTGCGTCCATCCTTCATTGCATAGTCTGATATAGGACTGCTTGCGTCCATCCTTCATTGCATAGTCTGATATAGGACTGCTTGCGTCCATCCTTCATTGCATAGTCTGATATTGGACTGCTCGCGTCTATCCTTCATTGCATAGTCTGATATAGGACTGCTCGCGTCCATCCTTCATTGCATAGTCTGATATAGGACTGCTTGCGTCCATCCTTCATTGCATAGTCTGATATAGGACTGCTTGCGTCCATCCTTCATTGCATAGTCTGATATTGGACTGCTCGCGTCTATCCTTCATTGCATAGTCTGATATAGGACTGCTTGCGTCCATCCTTCATTGCATAGTCTGATATAGGACTGCTTGCGTCCATCCTTCATTGCATAGTCTGATATAGGACTGCTTGCGTCCATCCTTCATTGCATAGTCTGATATAGGACTGCTTGCGTCCATCCTTCATTGCATAGTCTGATAAAGTACTGCTCTGATATAGGACTGCTTGTGTCCATCCTTCATTACATAGTCTGATAAAGTACTGCTGAAATAGGACTTCTCCCATCCATCCTTTGTTGCATATTCTGATATTGACCTGATGACGTCCATCCTTCATTGCATGTTTTGATATTAGGCTGCTCTCCTCCATTCTTCACTGCTTATTATGATATTGACCTGCTCACATACATCCTTCGTTGCATATTCTGATATTGACCTGCTCACCTCCATCCCTCATTGGATATTTTCATATTGGGCTGCTCACAACCATCCTTCATTGCATATTTTGATGTTGGACTGCTCACGTTCATATGTCATTGCATATTTTGATATTGGACTGCTCACGTCCATACTTCATTGCAAATTCTGACATTGACCTGCTCACGTCCATACTTCATTGCATATTTTGATGTTGGACTGCTCACGTTCATATGTCATTGCATATTTTGATATTGGACTGCTCACGTCCATACTTCATTGCAAATTCTGACATTGACCTGCTCACGTCCATACTTCATTGCATATTTTGATATTGGACTGCTCACGACCATTTGTCATTGCATATTTTAATATTGGACTGCTCACATCCGTACTTCATTGCATATTTTGATATTGGACTGCTCACGACCATTTGTCATTGCATATTTTGATATTGGACTGCTCACGTCCATACTTGATTGCAAATTCTGATATTGACCTGCTCACATCCATCCTTCATTGCATATTTTGATATTGGACTGCTCACTTCCATACTTCATTGCATATTTTGATATTGGACTGCTCAGGTCCATCCTTTGTTGCAAATTCTAATATTGACCTGCTCACGTTCATCCTTCCTTTCATATTTTGATATTGGACTGCTCACATCCATTCTTCATTGCATATTCTGATATTGACTTGCTCACATCCATCATTCATTGCATATATTGATATTGGACTGCTCACTTCCATTCATCGTTGCCAATTCTGACATTGACCTGCTCATGTCTATGCTTTGTTGCCAATTCTGATATTGGCCTGCTCAAATTCATTCTTCATTGCATATTCTGATATTGACAGGCTCACACCCATCTTTCATTGCATATTTTGATATTGGACTGCTCATGTCCATCCTTCGCTGCAAATTCTGAAATTGACCTGCTCACGACCATCCTTTGTCTCAAATTCTGATATTGACCTGCTCACGTCCATCCTTCGTTGCAAAATCTGATATTGGCCTGCTCACATCCATCCTTCATTGCATATTCTGATATTTGCCTGCTCACATCCATCCTTCGTTGCATATTCTGATTTTGGCCTGCTAACATCCATCCTTCATTGCCTATTTTGATATTGGACTGCTCAGGTCCATCCTTTGTTGCAAATTCGGATATTGACCTACTCATGTCTATGTTTCATTGCAAATTCTGATATTGACCTGCTCACATTCATCCTTCGTTGATATTCTGATATTGGACTGCTCACCCTAGTCCTCTTTCAATCGTGGTATTGGTATCGAATGCTGCCTTCACAGTAGTAGATTCTCAATTTGGAGAAAATGTTTGCTGTAGCACAGATCACTCTTCACCTCGATTTGCAATCTTGTCACTTTTATTTAATTACTACTAGAGGCTTCAAGTCCAACTTCTACAACACTACTGAGGGATATTGTGTATCTGAGTAAGCCGCATGGCTTGTTTTGAATCTAAAGAACAAAGAAAGTTCTTCCAAGACCAGCATCTGTTCCATACAATCTGTTGTAGGATGTCTATCAACTTTCAAAATCGGATCAAGCCGAACCAGATGTTCTTCTGACTCTAATGCCCCATCTGTAGAATTCTAACTTCTAATTTGTGTTATTCTGACCAACACCACAGGTGTGTCCTGTCCGGCACCCCCTAGGGTAGCCTCAACCATGGCTTCCTTTAGCTGAGACTGTCGAGAGTCATTGGTCTTTTCCAAATGTTCCATTGCAATTCAATGGGTGAATGGAGTTTATCTTGATTTGTCCAAATGTGCCATTTCCGTTTCCAAGAATTGGCTTGGTAGTTTGGTCTGCCCTGTTCCCATGAGGCACTGGGTCAGACTAATTTGCATATAGCCAGGTTCTGAACTGGGGTGATGCAGTGAGCTAAATAACGGTGATAGATCAAGCCCTGATCTCTTGACTGGGTAAGAGTGGTCTGCTTAATTCAGACACTCTGTTCATCACCACCCCCTTTTTGAATCGTTTTTGGCCACCACAAGTGTGGCAGGGTATACTCAGACTTGAGTCCCTTGCTCACTGCACCACCAGGATTCAAGCAAGCCGGGCCGACGACGGCTGAAATGCCAGAAACCGGTCCCCGGAAGCTTGTCTCCTTTCCGGTAAAGAATTGGCTTGGTAGTTTGGTCTGCCCTATTCCCATGAGGCACTCGGTCAGAATAATTTGCATATAGCCAGGTTCTGAACTGGGGTGATGCAGTGAGCTAAATAACGGTGATGGATCAAGCCCTGATCTCTTGACTGGGTAAGAGTGGTCTGCTTAATGCAGACACTCTGTTCATCACCACCCCCTTTTTGAATCATTTCCGTTTCCAGAACACTGCTGTCAGATTCCTTCTAAAACCTAGAAAGGTTTGACTGTTTTCGCAGCCTACACTCCCTCTGTTGCCATTGGTTTTAGAAGCGTACTCCGAACTTCTCACAAAATATTTCAATTCCTCCATTCCTCAGGCTAGATTATGTTTCATGACTTTCCAAACAGAGTGAGCACCTCTAAGTGACCCTAATCCCAATGCCCTTCACTTAGAAGCCATTTGAGCCTGCTTCTGCAAAACCTTGAAGACTTGCCTTATTTTTCAAGCAAAAAGTGTTGAGTTTTCTGATAAGAATATTGGAATGATGAGCGCTCCATTGAAAACACTGGAGTGCTCTGGTCTTCTAATGGCCGGTAGGGGACCAGAGCATCAACATTTCAATGTTTAACAAAGGCCTCATGGAGCCCGAGTGGATTCACCCCCAAGGACTCCGGGAGGCCTTTTGTAGGAAAGATCTGCTTCTTATGGTGCTTCTTATGGTTACCCCCACTTTTTGCTTGATGTTACACTGTGTTTGACTAGTCTGACTGGGATCCTGCTAATCAGGATCCCAGTCAGTCTGCTTTCTCCTTAAAATGTTATGCATGTAAACTCCAGATTGGATACTGGGGTACCCTTATCAGTCCCTAGTAAATGGTACACCCAGGGCATGGGTACCCAGAGGCCTCCTATGGGCTGAAGCATGTATTGTGCCACCCATGAGACGCCATATATAATGGAACTACAGGCCTGCCATTGGAACTTGTGTAAGATGGTGCATGCACCACCTACTTTAAATATAGGTTTACTATATCTATAGGTCACTACACTTAAAACCTATCAGTCACCCCTCTAGCAGGCCTTGATAATCCTGAAGGCAGGGTGCTGGGCTTTATTTGAGAGGGTGTCCCTGCGTGAGCAGAGCTCCTCTGCAGCCTTCAGAGCCTATTCTCCTGGGTTGTCGGTGATGCAGCCTGAGATATAGGTAGAGGTGCATTATATGCTTGTGCAAAATGCTATCTCGAAAACGGCTACAACAAAACTTGTTGTGTTTGTTATAAAACACCTTGGAATCATACTTCCACACTGGTAACTAGTGCGGGAGGTATGATTGCACCCTTCTGAAGCAAGCTTCTTGGGGTCACTGGTCTTCCCAGTACCAGCCTTCTCGACCCGGGCAGCACAAAATGGTTGCTGCCGACAAGAGGCACATTTCTGCCCTCCTGCTGCTGAGCCAAGCTCGAGCAGGGGAAGGCAGGACAATAGGCATCCTGTCACAGGGAAGTGTGACCACCTCCCAGACAGGATTTAGTGAATTGGGGCTGGGTGGGTGCACTTCCAAAGTACCTGAAAGTCGGCATCTGGGGCACTCTTGGTGTTCTTGTGCATAGTCCAGTTCAAGCCAATCCTGGGAGCCGTTGGCTCCTGCTCTGGACAAAGAACAGGGCAGTATCCTCCCCACTGTTCTGAGCCTCCCCTCAGAGGGTCCCCTGAATCTGTCCAACCATCTCCCGTGGGTACAAAAGGGTTTACCTGGCTGTAGGGCCCTAGATTCAATGTGGACAAGATTCTGATCAAGAAACCACTGACCTTGGACCGTCTGGACACTCTGGACTTTGCTCGACTTCGACTGGGTCCAACTTCGTCTCCCTCTCCATCCAAAGCATCATCCGTGCCCGTGCACCATACAGGCTCTCTGCAGGACCTGTGGAGCATCAAGTACAACTGAAGTATCTCCAATGTGGTGAAGTGTATTTAGAGGCACCATAATGCAACTGACCAGTCTGCTGATCCTGAGCTCCTGTGGACTCTGAAGGCTCTAGCAACACAGGAGGTGTGTTCCTACATTCCTTGAGGTTGGGGGTAGTATTTCCGTGGGGACCGCATAACCTGAACCCCTGTGCACAGCGCACATTTGCAAGTTCATATGTTTGTTTGTATTTTCCAACCAAGTGCATTGGGCTATTAATAGCCCCAACCTCTGTGCACATTTAGTACAAAGGACTTTAGCCTCCTTGCACTCTGTGCCCTGCAAGCTGTTGCATTGTGAAACTGCTAGAAGTCCCCTCGTGACTCCTATGCCTTCAGCCTGTGGGTCCATTTGAGGAACAACATATATTTTCTTGGGCTCCCCTGCCCGAACTCCCCTTGCTGTGGTGAGTCTCCTGGTGCTAGCTGGGACAGACCGTGACCTTTCTCAACCTTCTTCATGGGTTGCCACTGCCAAGGCTTGTTTTTGCTCCTGCCGGACACCAACCCCTCAGCACTCAACATCCTTTGTGGGACAGCTCATATTCGGCTCCTGGTCATCCTCAACATCTACTGGTCCCTGTGGCTGCAGAGTCAAAGACTCCCCCTTTGCACCTGAAATACCCGACAGCAGAGGGCATTTGCCTACCGAGCCCCTGGTCCATCCTGAGTGACCCAGACTCTGTCCACTTTCAGGTTCCTTCCTTCAAGAATCCACCTGTGGGTTCCACCAGACACTTCTCTTTTTTCCAGCAGTGGCATTTCTTTGAAAACTCCCATTGAGAGTGATGGCGGTTTCCGACGCCACTTCGACCCAATGCACCCAGCTTTCCTGGGATAGGTAACTCTGGTGCTTCAGTATCCACAGTGGGGTGGCTCTCCAACCTTCTATGTTCTAAAGGATTTCTTTGTAATTGACTGGGAAGGGTCCTTAAACATTAAAACTTCAACTGTGACTCTCCCATTGAATTGTACGTAGAACGCAGTCGTGTTCTCACACTGCACCCATCCTCCGTGGAGTCCCTCCTTACTCACCTTGGGTGATGCCTTGGAGTCCCAGTGATTCTACAACCTCTAGACACTGTCTTGACTCAAGTTGTGGTTCTTATTCGAATATTTTAGTATATGGTTGGTCTCCCCCTGGAGCCTACTGTGTATTAGTTCTACTTGTGTTTGTTTCTGTGCTACAGTATTGTGTGTTTTGTGTTTATCTGTGTGTAGCAGATACTGTGAGGTAATAAATGTGTGTTATAATAATAAATACATATTGTTATAACTACTGTGTGGTTCTTATTTCATTTAACCAAATACAATAAGGTTGCATTCTGGTAAAACAAGCTGATTAACATTCCTTCAAGACTAAGCCTGAAGGCTGCTCTCCACAGCTTCCACTTGGATAGCTTTCTAAGGTTATCTTTGACCTCCTAAATCACCATAAGGGGTGTTTGGACCGGTGAAAGGTGCCCACTTTAATTAGTGGACATCATGTACCAGGCCAACTTCTCACACGTTTGTTTTGCAAATTAGAACATTCTGCCCTCTAAGGGCAGAATATTCTAACAGCCAGCTTTAAATCCCTCAGTAGTGGGGTCTACCGGCCATTGAAGGCCTGCTCCCTTGTTAAAGGCCCTCACCAGAGTGGGCTTTTAATGCCTGGCAGAGCCCACTATGGCAGGCTATGTATTACTATCTTCTCTAACAAGAGCTCCAGGAGATGCCGCTTTAGTAACATTGTTTTCTGTGCAAGCTTAGTGCCAACCACACCACAGAATTACATGGTATATAATCAAATAGAGAGTCTAGTATGTAACTGTTTCTGCTTCTTCTTTTTTGGAGATTCTGGTGTTGAACTTTTCCTGTATTCTCCACAAATGGAGATTCTAGCATTTAGATCTTCCTGTCCCACTTGGTTTGAAATTCTAAATTTTACTCTTCCTATCACCTTCTGTGTTAGAATTTCCAGTATTTAATGTTTACCGCTCCCTCCTTGTTCCTTGATAGGGATCCCAGTATTAGGCAGTTACCTCCCTCATTTCCTGGGTTATCTTCTGATTGAACCGTCTCACTCCAGTGGGAGGCAGATTCTAAAATGGGAATCCACATTTACTGAACATACCTCATTGGATTGCTATCACCCTCCTCAGTTGCAGATTATGATACTAATATTCCCTCACCCTCCTCTAATAGAGAATTTTTTATTGGACTGCTTCAGTCTGTTCTATTGAAGATTATGACATTGGAAACACTACCTTACTTAATTGGAAAGCCTGCAATCAAATAGCATTCACCTTCTTCTGTTAGCGATTGTAGCATAAGCAGAATGTGGTACTTACATTCCTCCACTCTCATCTACTGGGCGTTCTTTGCTTAGGACTTCCCCCACCCTTACTCCATTACAAATAATGATATTTCCATTCAGCCACCCTCATCTAATCGAGATTCAGTTATTGAATTGCCCAAAACTTTATAACGCTTCTGTGATCCTTAAATGCAGATTGTTGTACAGGTAATGCTCCACACTGATCTATTGAAACTTTTGGACTGGCTTCACTCTTCTCGACTACAGACTGTGGTACGGGGATGCCTCCTCAGGTGCCAAGTTTGGTGCTTCGCTCCTCCCACAGTGTCTGGATTAAAGATACTGGTATTTGACCATTCACGCCCATTGCTTAGCTGATGATTCCAGAATTGGCATCTCCCAACTCTTCCTCATTCATAGGTTTCGATGTTGGGTGCATTCCGCCGCCTGTATTATTAGTTATTATGTTATCACAAACAGACCTGTATAATGGGATAACCTGAGTTCTGCGGTCATCCTGGTCATGTTTCAGTCCAAGCTGTGAATATTTACTTACCCTTTTACTTTTTGTATCCATTAGTGAAAATAGGTTCAGTGGGATTATGGGAATTGATCGGAAAAGTGTTATAGTACACATCATTTAATGAGATATTTATTGGAGGGCACATTTGGTTCACTTATATTTCCCTAATTGTAGTTTCTGTAATTAAAGCCCAATCCAGAAAGTGGATGTTGAATTTACACTTGCTCACCACTAAGCTAACTAATGCAAATTCATTTATTAGATTCACAAATGCAAATTTGCACCCACAAAGGTTTTTACTCCGAAACAATAAGACCTCACTCACTATGGTACTGCATTAGGATTGAATGAACGTCTCACAGGGGTAGAGAATAAATGTTTCAAGGCACCCATGTCCTAGAAAGTTTGGAAATATTCACTAACTTGTGTATCTGTGGGTATTCAGTCACAAATTTCTCCTGGGCCCATTCCAACTGTGAAGACAGTCAACAACTTACTCCTGTGAATGGCAGGTGTTGATCTGTTTCCATTGCAGGATATAGGTGAAGGAACTGCCACCACTGTAATTACAAGGGATACAGGCAGTGTGCAAGGATTAGTGAGGGGGAGCGCAGGTGTCTGGGAGGGTTGTTGAAAGTTCGGTCGGTGGTTGTTGAGGCCGGTCCTTGATAGTATAAGGCCTTGTAGGTGTAAATGAGTATCTTGAACTGGCCTTTTTTTCCGGATGAGGAGCCAGTGGAGGTTTCTGAGGTTGGAGTGATTTGGTTCAATTTGGGAAAGTCCAGGATAAGTCTGACTGCTAAGTTCTGTATAGTTGGAGTCTTTTGAGGAGATGGGTGTAGTTGCTGGAGTAGAGTGCATTGCCATAGTCGAGGCGGCTGGTGATGAGGTCATGTGTTACAGTCTTTCTGATGTTGATTGAGATCCATCTGAAGATTCTGCAGAGCACGTGGAGGGTGTGGAAGCAGGAGGAGGTGACTACGTTGACTTACCCCTTAATGGTCAGTTCACTGTCGAGGACGATACGGAGGTTGTGTGTGTGTGGTCTGTTGCCATGGGTATGGGTGTCTTATTGGAGTTGAGTTTGAGGCAATTGGCTCTCATCCAGTCGCTACATTGATCTGGTATTGCAGATGTTTGTTCTGGTGGTGAGAGGAGACTTCAGTTAACAAGAGTATGAGTTGTGTGTCATCTGCATAGGATGGGATGTTGAGACAGTGGGACCTGACAATGTCAGCGAGGGGTGTCATGTAGGTGTTGAACAATGTTGGGGTATTTTGCATATGATGCTGTTGGGTTTGGAGGTGAAGGGTGCACCCGCATGCTCTGCATACGTCCTATAGGGAAGGAGGAGAACCTGTCAGGTCCCCACAAGTCTCACCTGTTACTTGTGGAGCTATCTCGCAGGGACGACGTGAGCAACCTCCTCCGTCCCTCTCCCTACCTGATCCAATGCAGAACGTCCAGGCCTAGGCAAGGATGGGACCAGGGGAAGCTGTCATGTAGCAGGGTAGGGATGTCATCAGTGAAGACCGGGTGGAAGTCCTATCAGTCAGACGACTTTTCTGGGGGTCGCCAGCTATATAGGGACACACAAGTGGTTAGTGAGTCTACAGCCCCTCTGCCTAGGTGATACACACAAAAATCATACAATAGAACCTGAATGTAAACAAGAACTGCAGTCACCTGGATTGTCGTTGTGTCCTCCTGAAAGAAAATCTTCTCGGAATAGTATAGGATAACCAGATAGCTTCGGCTTTAGTGGCTCCCCAGGAAGGAAAGATAGGTGCCAGTACTTTCACTGATAATGATGCTTTCAAAAACAGCAGTTTAGAATGCGATCACGCTTCCCTGTGCGTGTCACTATTCTGGAACATAAGGCGCTCCTGCGCTGGACCAGACAGCATAAACAAACAGAAGGATCACGACCACGCTTCCCTGTGCGTGTCGTGGTG
Organism: Lissotriton vulgaris; assembly: GCF_964263255.1. Lineage (NCBI taxonomy): Eukaryota > Metazoa > Chordata > Amphibia > Caudata > Salamandridae > Lissotriton > Lissotriton vulgaris. The sequence goes on from NC_141693.1 coordinate 662,747,423, forward strand.
AGGGAGAAAAAGACGCTCCTGCGCTGTGGAAAGTAACAAAGCCGCGTTCACGCTATCCCAGTGCGTGACGTGGTAGTAGGGGACAAGGTGCTCCTGCACCTGGAAACAACAAAGCCGCGTCCACGCTATCCAGTGTGTGGCACGGTAGCAGGGGACAAGTTGCTCCTGCACCTGGAAACAAACAAAAGCCGCATCCACGCTATTCAAGCGTGACGGGGTAGGGGACAAGGTGCTCCTGCACCTGGAAACAACAAAGCTGCGTCCACGCTATTCGAGCGTGACGCAGTAGGGGCAAGGTGCCCCTGCACCTGGTAGCAAACAAAGCCGCGTCCACGCTTAACCAAGCGTGACGCGGTAGAATGAAGGTAGCGAGGCACTCCTGCTGGGGGTATACGGAAGGATCCGGAGGTCGCTGGAACTCACGGGTCTCTGGAAGCAGCAGCAGCAGCGCCTGTCATCAACAGTACTAGAAGCAATGACGGGTCTATGCTATAAGCATTCCAGCTGGAAGTGCTTCTCGAGTACTGGTGCACTTCCCGTGTAGAAGGCTAGACTGCTGGCTTGTCTAGTGGCGCGCTGCTCACAGGAAAAACCGGAACCCTCCGCAAGCACTACGCAATCCCAGGCAGAACCATGACAGAACCACTTGGGGGCGTTCTACTGTATGCCGATATTGTAGAGTCTGTTGGTGAGAGTGTGGCGGGATACAATGCTGAATGCTGCTGAGAGGTCAAGGAGGATCAAGGCTGCAGTCTCCTTGCAGTCGAGGAGGGTTCTGATGTCATCTGTGGCTGTGATCAGTGGAGTCTCCATGATGTGGTTGGCTCAAAATCCTGATTGGAAATGTCAAACATGTTTCGTTCCAGGTATTCGGTAAGCTGTTGGTTGATGGCCTTCTCGAGTACTTCTGCAGGGTAGCGGAGCAGAGATTGGTCGATCATTTTTGAGTTTGCTGGGATCGAGGAGGGTTTCTTTAGAAGGGGTCTTATCTCTGCATATTTCCATCTGTCCGGGAAAGTGTGCTCCAAAGGGGATGGACAAAATGATGGCCGTGGTGGTTTGTGTGGTGAGTGGTGTCCATGTAGTGATTGTTCACCTGGTGTGCATTGGATGACCGAGGCTCTTGAGGTTGAGAACTGTGAGTTGGAGGTCGTAGTTATTGTATATTGTGGCAATCTTGCTCTGGAAATAGGCTGAGAGGGTGTCGCAGACTTCTCAGGACTTTTGGATTGTGTTCCCTGTGGCTGTTGCGTTGGAGTATTCTCTGACTATTTTGAAAAGTTATTTTGTGTGGTTGGCTGCTGAGTCAATGTAGGCTGTCAAGGCTGCTCTCTTGGCTTCCTTGATTTGCCGGTAGTAGTTGCTGAGGGATGCTTTGTGAGAGGCTCTATCAGAAGGGTTCCTTGTAGAATGACATTGTTTCTTGAGTTGGTAGCAGCTGCACTTGGTGGTTCTGAGATCTGGGGTGTACCAGCTGGCTTGTCTTGAGGTTTTGTTGGTTCTCGTTGGCTTCATCAGGACGCCTCTGTCAGCACATTCAGGGGTCCAGGAGGAGATTTTCTGGATGGCCTGTTCTTGGTCTGATGTAGCTTTGGGTTGGGTGATTCTGAGGGTCTGAGTCCACTGTGTTTCTGTTACTATGCCCCAGCAGCAGTTAGAGGAGCTGTGGTGCCCTGTGGGGAGTATGCTGTGCGCAGGAGATGTTTAAGTGAATATTGGTGTCGTCGGACCATGTGAGTTCTGTGACATGGCTGCATTTGACTATATCACTGGAAGTAAAGATGTGGTTGAGTGTGTATCTAGCTTTGTGCATTGGTTTGGAGACCAGTTGGGTGAGGCCGATGCTGTTCATGTTCTCCAGGAGAGTGGTAGAGTTGGCGTCGTCAATATGGAAACTGAGGTTGCGAGTAGGATGTAGTGATTGGGGTTGACGGCTGAAGGGGTCATGAGGTTGAGGATGGCTTTGCAGAAGGCAGGTTGAGGTCCCAGGGATCTGCATACGAGGGTACCTCTTACCCTTGTATTGGTGTCTGTCTATAGTTGGAAGTTGAGGTGTTCCATAAGAAGTATGGGGTCGTTGTTGGTGGTGATTCATCTGACAGTTTCCGTGAAGATGATGGCGATGCCTCCGCCGTGTTTGTTGGTGTGGTTGCGGTGTATCATCTCGTTGCCATTGGGTGTTGCGGTGGTAATGTTGGGTTTGAGGAGAGGCTGAGCAAGGTTTCCGTGATAAAGGCTATATCGCGGAAGAGGGTGGTGATGGTGTCCCAGATTTCGGGGTATGTTTGCAGAGAGATCGGGCATTGAGAAGGATGCACTGGAGCAGTTCTGGGCTGTTTGTGGTCTTAGGGGCAGGTGTGGCGCAGAACCCTGTGTGGATTGGTGGTCCTGTATTGCAGGAAAGCAGCAGTGTAGGCATGTGAATGGTCCTTTGGTTGCTCAAGTGGAGGAAGTGCAGGAGTTGCTGTTGCGGCTTTCAGGGTCCAGGGCCAGGAGTTCCCAGGTCCCGGTGTAGCGGTGGGTAGTGGGAAGGCCAGGGTTCCCGGTCCTGGGCGCAGTCCTGGAATGGACGGGTGCAATCAGGCTTGCCATTAGCGTGACTTCTGTGCACCAGCACCACTCCTGCTGTGAACGGCCACTCTGCGGCCTCCATTAAGTGGTCTTGGGAGGAGGAGGGGGCACTAGGTGGTAGGAGGTGGGAGAAGAGAAACGGCGGTAAACAGCCAGGAAGCAAGAGAGAAATGGAAGGGAAATCAGCAGAAACTGTAGAAATGAGGAGAAAATGGCAAAAACTAGCAGGAATGGCAGAATTGATGAGAAAAAGGCAAACATGTGCAGTAAAGGGAAAAGTGAAGAGAAAAAGGCAGAAAGGACCATGAATAGCAGAAATGAAAAGAAAAAAACAAAAGGCTGAAATCAGGCAAGACCAGCACAACAGGGCAGTAGATGGCAAACAGGGGTAAAGAGAGACAAACTGTAAGAGGGAGATTACTGGGCAACAAGCAAGACGTGCGGGTGAGCGGACTGCAACAACTGGTTGGGAGACCTGTCATAGGGGAGCTGGCACGAGAACCTGCTTAAATACACAGAAGTGCCTTTGTGTGAACATTGTAAGTTCTATGCCATCAGTTACAAGCTATGCGTGAGTCTACTCTTAAACATAAGTAGTACACATGAAATCTATCTTGAATACTTTTTCTTCATAGCCTTAATCTTGAGCACTCCTGTAAAGTTCCAGGACGTTGGCTCATCTTCCCGCCCAGATCTGGGCTGGCTTTGCTTCCTCTCAGGCATTTCCCTGGTGCGCTGCAGGCTAGAGAGGCTGCTGTCAGAGGAGGATGGACTACCAAGAACTGACCATCCAAGTGGCCCCATTATAGTCATGGCCATCTGCCTACTAGAGGTGGTTTGAACATTTTTACCAGAGATGATTTTGGTTTCCAATCCGGCCGCTTCCCACCCTTTCCATCTTTAGTCCATTCCAATCCTATTTCCTATCAAAACATCTGCAGTATCATTTTCAACTGTCATTTTACAGTTCTCTCAAACATCACCCAATCAGATAGCCTCTCACTCCACGATACTGAATACACACTTAGTTCTTGTCAAATCTTACAAGAATCAGAGTTCCACCAATGTCTAAGGGCCCGATTCACAATAGTAATCTGAGACAAAATCCTAACTTTACGACTTTCGGTATTCACAAAAGGCATTTAGTAGTAGTAAAGTTAGGATTCCTAACTTTACTATTATTAAATGCCTTTTGTGAATACCAAAAACGTAACGTTAGGATTTTTCTCAGTTTAGTAGTAGTAAAGTTAGCAATCCTAACTTTACTACTGCTAAATGCCTTTTGTGAGTACCGAAAGTTGTAAAGTTAGGATTTTGTCTCGGTTTAATAGAAGTAAAGTTAGAAATCCTAACTTTACTACTACTAAATGCCTTTTGTGAATACCGAAAGTTGTAAAGTTAGGATTTTGTCTCAGTTTAGTAGAAGTAAAGTTAGAAATCCTAACTTTACTACTACTAAATGCCTTTTGTGAATACCGAAAGTCGTAAAGTTAGGATTTTGTCTCAGATTACTTTTGTGTATCGGGCCCTAAGGGGGCATATTTTTAGGACTTCCCTAAATTCCAAGTGATTGACGCTCACTCAGAGATCAAATGTCAATAACTTCTTTGCCTTTGTATCTTGAACAAAAACGCTCAGGCCCTTTCAATATTTAGGAATCTGGGACTCTTGCTTAAGACACCCAAAAGTATAAGTTTAGGTGCATGATAAATCATTACCCTCATTATTACTACAAGAACGATATTCTGTAGCAGTGCTGTGGGTGGAAGAGTGAGTGCCACTCATGCACCATACATGGTAGTGCACGATATAGTGAGTGAGGAGTAGAATTACCCTCTTATCGTGTTTTGTGTGAAGTCAGATTGAAAAGAAGCAAGGGAAGAAAGCTTAAGCTTTAGCTGTGTGTGCATGTGTGCATTGTGAAGTGTGTAAGTGTATTGTGGCCTATGTGGGAAGGGCATGTACTGCCCTTGTTGCCACCAGTAAGCAACTCTGCCTACTCAGGTTATGCATGTGGTACATAGCATTTATGGAGCAGCCGTTTTGATATAACTTATACTCCATTGACTATGACTCCTAGGGAAGCGCCCTAGGGGAGCGTCCGGTGGCGTAGGGTGCTACTTTTTGAAGTGTGGTCCTGCATCCACTGTATTATATGCTCTGAGGGCCTCACCAGAGAAATAGAAGAGACAGGCATACCGGTAACCATTATGGTACCAGCTATTGTGCTTGTTCTGATGAGTCTATCCAGAGGTGTCAGGGAGCAGTCCATATTAATTGGCATTATACAAGCAGCCATAGTACATGTTCTCAGAGCTCTGTCAAGGAGCAAAAAGAGGAGCAGTCATTTTGCTACACCTCATAGTAAATGCCTTAAGGGGCACTTCAAAGTGTGGAAGCCTTAGTATATGAGTGGCAGGGGAGAAACCTGTAGGAATAGCATTGCACAACCTGCCAGTGAGGACTCGTCCAGGAGAAGCAGAAGAACACTCTAAGGTGGTCACCGAGGAACAGACCCCACATGTTAATTAGCCTATCCTACTAGTGGTCAGTGTGAACAGGCCTGTGTTTGGCCACAATGGATGGAGAATTATTGTGACTGAAGTTTGCATGGTGTAGAAAGTTGTAAGAGATCTGATTTGTATGCAGTAGTGGCTGCTACCGGACGGGGGTAGAGAGGCTGCGGAGGTGGGATGAATGAATAAAAGAGAACTTTCCAGGCACGGCCGCCCACTACCTCTTCTCCGTCCTCGTCCTCTTCATCTTCTTCCTTCTTCCTGTCCCGGTTGGCAGCAGGAAGCACCTGGTCACACAGGCTCGCCGGAGCCAATCACAGTGCTGCAATGCAGTGTTGTGATTGGTCTGAGCATAGTAGTTCAGTGCTCAGACAGGTACAGAGAGCCAGTGCATGTTCCTCACCAGGCTCTGTAATGCAGCCTGGTGGGGGACATACAAAGTGCTCATGACTGTGTGTCCGGGCCAAGAGGGCCAGGAAAGCAGTCCTGATCACTTAGGGAGTGCAAACCACCCTCCTGCCCCCCTGCTCCGGCCAGCCCAGCACGCCACTGACAGCAATAGGAAAAATAAAATGCTGATAACTTTACGTTATTATAATTTTATTTTTTATTTTGATCAGTGGGACGACGCTCCTACGCCTTAAAGAGGAGCCGCCACTGTTAGAATTGAGGATGCGAGGAAGGCGACTAGTGTCTTACATCCACACGAAGGCCTAAAAAGCCCGTTCCTGTTCACCTTTATAGTTTGCACAGCTCTCAGTCCATCCTAGGGAGCAAGAAGCAATGTCCTGTAGTCTTCATTCACGGCTGGTTACATTTATCATATTTCAGCTTCACATCAACGTCTCATTCATCTCAATGTTTATTTAATATGGCAGTCCGACTTTTAATGTTATACTCTTACTGGTAAGTAATGCCACGTTCCCTGGCTTTGGGAGTCAGCAGCTTTGGACTACTGTACGTGTTTCATACCATAACAAAAATTGCCAAAACTAACTGGTCTGGCCTTGGCAAGCATGCAATTTTTTTTAATGATTTTTTGCAAACAGGTTTAATATGCATAATAATTTGTCAAGCATATTAAAACTAAAGAATTCGCCGAGCAGACCAGACACACTGCCCTGTCACTCAAGTGCTCTCCTTTACAGGCAACTGTGCACCTGTGATCATGGAAAATGCTGCCACTCACAGTGCGAGACAGCCAATAGATGAAGTATGCGATGCTGGTTGGAAGGAAACTGTGAATGACACTTGGACAGACCAATGTGTGAAGAATACTGACCGTAGGCCCATTTATTGAATGAATATTCACTTTATTATGATTTTTTGGGGGGAAAGGGGGGAACAGGTGGCTGACAGGACATGGCCACACCTAAAAAGGACAGGTGATAATTTCTCGTGAGCTCTGTGCCCCATGTACAGGGACAAAAGCACCTCTGTACAATACCTTATGTTGTATGTGGAAAACAATAAAGATTAGACCCTAATTATTCCTGGCGTCTGTCCTTTAAAGCCCAAGCTCCCAAATTGCATTGGGCAAAGTGTAATCCATCTTAACAGGTTACACGTCCCCGAGGGGCGGGTGATTGACACCCAAATTGTTTTTTTTTCCCCTTGAAGGAAAGCAAGTGATGGTGGAATAATTGTCTGTCAGTAAGGCTTGAATAGAGAATGAAGCCCTTCCTACGCGCCACTAAAGGGGAAAATGGACGGGTCCGTCATTTTGGACTCAGCCGTATAATTGTGCACATTTACATACCACGTCCATGTGGAAGGAACGTGACGTCTTCTTCCTAGCCCCTTGGTCGCGTTCACTGTTTTGTAAGAGGAACGAGGGGGAAGGAAGGGGCCCCGAGGTATTATGTCAGGGTGGGTAAGCCTGTGGGGGGAGTGACACTACACCCGTGTGTTGCTTGGTGTTCCATAATTCTGGAAGCCGCTGGAAGTGGTACTTTATGGGCATAGATATCACATGCAAGACATTACATAGGATTTTAGGGCCGGTGACGCAGCAAGGGTGCGAGGGGCTCAGAGCAAGTATTGAAAATGGGTATGGCATCCACAAGATGGGTAGCAAAAGACAGCTATTATTGAGGTGCAGCGAGCCCTGAGCTCTGGCGCCACTGCACCTTCTGTTTCTCTGATAACGGTGCCCCTGTTTGAGGCCTAGCATTGCATATACATTTGCTGAGGATGTTATTTCGCTACATCCCTGACCAAAATCAAACATTAAAGAGAGTGGCCGACGGGTAGAATGCGCACTGATTCGATGACCTGTTTTGCTGGGCAGACTAGTCTGTTCTGGCACAGCCTGCAGCTGACAACTTGTGCAATGCATCAAGGCAAAAGGCAGGCTGGTGGAGGACTATTGCACCAGGTTATGGGTACCAGATTTTGTATGCACTGTTTTCGGATTCCTTACCACTTACGCAATTTACCCAAAGTAATTTCTCATGGTCTAGCACCTACATTGTGTATTTGGTTATAGAGCCAGACCTGGCCTGAATCTGACCTACCACTTGAACTGCCTACTTTGAAACTGGGGGACGAGGTTCGAGCCCAGGCTTAGGAATAACATCACATCGTTCTAGGCAAATCTCTTAACTTTCCTGTGCCTTAACCAGACCTGAGCTATGTACTGCTTAAAAACTGCCAAGAGACGGACCAAGCAGACAGGACTGACTGGGACTACAGGCCACCAGTAACCGCAGCAATGATCTGGCAGGATCTGTGACAATGGTCCTAGCGTAACTGCGTCACTGCTCCTGGAGTAACCATAGTACATTGTCCAAACACTATAGTGCTCTGGGAGTAATTGTGCCAATGTTCTGGATAGAGCTATGACAATGCTCTGGACTAAGGGGCATATTTACAGCAGAATGGAGAAGTGTGGGGTTAACACTTCTCCATTCTGAAAACGCAGGAATGTACGGATTCACAAGAATGCGGCGCAACCCTGCGTTTCTGCTAGTGCTGGTGCTGAGTTCAGCTGCTTAGCTCCAACGCAGGCACCCTTGCACGATAGTGAAAGGGTGTCTGCGTGGGGGGGGAGATTGTTTATGTGCAGGTAGGTTCCCCTAAACAAACTTTAAATGCTGTTTTGTAACTTTATGTGTGCTGCCTAATGCAGCACACAGAAACGTTACAAAACAGCATATTATTTTTTATGATTATGTGTGGGAAGGAGGACCTTCCTGCACATAAACAATCATTGGCAATTTGCTGTTTGTATGTGTGCTGCATGAGGCACCACACGTGGAAACAGCAAACACAAGGAGAAATAAAGCCTTTCTCCTCCTTTCGCCTGTTTGAAACCACGTTTTCCCTGGTCTTAATTTTGGCACTGCCTCCTATTTACACTTCCCTTGTACATAGGGAGCAGCATCAAAATCAATGGTTGTTTCTGTGGAACACCCACCTCAACACCTATTGCCCTCCCCTTTCATGCTAAATACAGCATGAAATTGTGCCTTATTTACAATAAAGGGGGCCGGCTTTGCAGCATAGCTGCAATATCGGCCCCCTGTAACAAAAACAGCAGCAGTGTTTTCACGTGCACCCACACAGCCGGTCCGACTCAATTGCCAGGGCTGGTGTGCGTTCTCAGTTCGACCCTGATCAATGCCAATTGTGGGCATTCCTCTATACCCAGGTGCAACTGTGGTGAAAGAATTGCAGATCTCATCCATTTTATGGGATAATCACCACTTTTACCACAACATACATTTGAGTGATTTGGCTCCAGTTTCCTTCACCAAGCTCACTCAAGAGAAAACATCTTATTTCTACTTGTAATAACACATGCACAATTGTTTTTGTACCTTCTTATACTTCTACCAAAGCCTTTTCAATATTGCACTATACCATGCATTTTAAGAGTACTGCCACTTAGTATTTCATTGTTGTACATTACCAGTGGCGGATCCTCCTCTAAGGCGGAGGAGTGTCGCCCCACTTCTTTGAAGCAGTGCAAGAAAGGAAAAATAAAATGATAAAAACGTAGTGTTGATTATCATTTAATTTTGTCCTTCTGCTGCAGCTTTGCATGACAGGGTGGTGCTGCTCTGCTCGCAGGACAAGGGAGGAGTGGCAGCACTCTCCTAAGTGAGCAATTACTGTTTGGCCGTCCCTCTCGGGCAGACCAAACAGCCATGCGCACTTCGCATGTTCTCCATGCAGGCTGCATTGCAGCCTGCATGGAGAACATGCCCAGGCCCGCAGTCAGCCACGGCCCGTTGAGGGAGTTCCGGTGGGGCAGAAAGGCGGGGTGGGGGAGGAGCAGGGTGGGGGTTGTGAAAAACCGGAATATGGATAATTAGAGGTAAGTAAACAATTTAATTAATAAAACAAATTTCGTAGCGCACACTGCATCGCATTTTGCGGTGCAGGGCGCGCTACGAAATTCGTTTTATTTATTCAATTGTTTATGTACCTCCAATTCTCCATATTCTGGTTTTTCACACCCCCACCCTGCCTCTATCCCACCCCGCCTTTCTGCCCCACCGATACTCCCTCCACGGGCTCGGCTGCCCCCAGTCCCTGGCTGAGTGCCGAACCATGGCACTCAGACCAATCACAAAGCTGCATTGCAGCATTGTGATTGGTCAGGGAAGCCTGGCTGCCTGCTTACTGTTCAGAGGAGAGACAATCTGGAGCTACAGAGGTAAGATAAGTCTTAAAAAATTAAATAAACCCCTTAACCCCAACCCCGCCCCCCCATACCCTTGATCCGTGCCAGCCGCTACTGTACATTGCACCTTTAGCTTGGCTGTTCAGCTACTCTCAAAGCCTTGTTTGGAAGGTGAGAAACCACTGTTAAAGTGAAGTCAGCTTTCTATTGTCCCCCACTGTACCTCCTTTTCCAGGATTTCTCACATTATTCTCAAAAGAAGAACTATGTGCCGATCTTGAGTTTAATTTAATAATGAGCTTTCTCCTCCAAGAGCTACATTTTTAACAATATATAGAGGTAAAGTGAAAGTGTAATGAACTTAGCCATTATGTGCTCCAATGATTTAGCGCTGGTTAGCAGATATTGCGAATAGCGCAATGACTATTTTTGCTGCTTTATAAACTTCTGCATTAAACGTGTTAGGCTTCCGGAGGCTCTCCTGGGTGACTTTTTTCTTTTAAACTCATCAGAGTACCTTCCCTGGAAGATGCAGAGGTATTTTAATGCTATGTCCTGATTGACTCGACCCTTCAGTCAATGCCCATTTATCCAAGAGGGCCAAATTTTCAAGCTAATCACAGACATTGCATTTAAGCTTCTTTAGAATCATGGTATGTAAAAGTGTAGTACGTAGCTATCCTAAAAATGTGGCATTTATTCATCTGGCCCTCCTGGACCTTTGATGGACACCTCTGTTGTAGGGTCTCCTAATGACTCCCTCTTGTAAGTTCAGTCTTACAAGTGGACAAGGATTTTTAATGGACTGTGTCACTGAAGAACCCACCTTCGCTTACTGATGCTACAGAGTAAATCATAGTCTGGTGAAGGATATTTAATGATTGGATTAATATCACTAATAAGCAGGCGCGGCATGTGCAGGTAAGAGTGGTGGGGTAGGATTCAACATACGATGACGAGGAAAACTTACATTAAAAAAGGGAAACTCCGATAAAAAAATAAAGACAGCCATGATTTTCTTTTCTTTTTTATTTGTTTCCCTTGTCGTCATTTGTCCAATCCCGCACTACACCCCCACCCCACCGCTCTTACCTGCACGGGCCACGCCTGCTAATAAGGCGTAATTTCAAAATCATAACTGATACATAACTGCTAGTATGAGAGGCCAGTGTTGTTTCTTTGGCCACACACAGTAGCTTCATGGGTTGTATAACCCTACTAGCTTACCCGTCGCGCGTTGCTGCGATCTCAGAAGAAAGGAAATTTAAGGAATTTTGTTATGATAACATTCAATTTACATTGTGTCATTTTTATTGAAACTTATTCATTTTAAAATGGAAAACATTTTAAAGTGTTGTTTTAATCCTGTTTATTTATTCGAGTGCTTGTGGATGCACTGTATTTTTTGTTTTTCCGTCTGGTGCGTACACGAATAAATCAGAAGGTTTTACGACGCGTGAACTGGCCACATACAGTTGTCCATGTGAGAAGCACGGATTCTCCAAATGTAGTTCACACACTTGCAGCGATTGTCCTTGTGCTTTGTTGATGGTCATTGTAAAAGCGAGTAGCACCGGAAACTGTAAACGTTCAGTATTGGAAAGATTATGAGGGCCCTGGGGGGGCCGTGGGGCCGATATTTAACAAATCTTTCTTTTTATTTGCCAGAAACCTTCGCAGGAGTGTACTCAACAACTTTTAACACATTTTTTTTTTTTTGCCAGAAACCTTCGCGGGAGTGTACTCAACAACTTTTAACACATTTTTTTTGTTGCCAGAAACCTTCGCGGGAGTGTACTCAACAACTTCCCAAAGTTTCATGGCGATCGGATGAATGGGGTAGTAATGCATAAAGGACAAACAGACATACTTTCGTTTTTTATATATATATAGAAGATATCGAGGTCAATAACATAAATCTACAAAAATATTGCATCCATGACATCCTAATTTGCTATATTGTCACGGTAAGTATATTCACCATGCTTAGCTTCACATCTACCTATCTAGTGATGTAGTAGTTATTTACTTATTTATAAAGTTTTGTATAGCGCAAACAAGATCCGTATTTTCCTATATTTTGTAATTTACAGCATGTCTTGCAGTGAGAGAATACCAATTTTAAAATGGTGGAGCATAAAAGAAGAACGTGTTGGGCCAAGCAATATTCAGTTAATTTCACTGGCTGTATTTGTTTGCCAGCCTCCTGTTGCCACACTAGTATTTGCATAAGAAACATAAATATCGTCAATAATTTATTTGAAAGAGAAAAAAGTAAATGGAGGGCGACGTACAATCGGTGTTGCAGTTTGGCCGCCCATTTGGACGCGATCATTATCCCGGATTAAGGATGTAGCAGCCGTCGCGCGTTTGATAGCAGGATGAGGCCTGGCATGTTCTATAACATTCAACACTTCCTCCCAGGGCTCCCCCGTTTGTTTTGAAGTGCGATCAGTTTTAAGGTCTTTTAATTACATTCCAGGAAACTACAGTTCCCTTTGTACGTTATTCTCTACAAGCAAGTTTCGAGTTGTTTGATCTCAGGATGAGTGTAATTTGGACACGTTTTAATAGCATATTTAATTAAGGGTGCTTGATCGTTCAATATTTTTTTTATCCTTAACATGAATCACAAATATATATATTTAAGATGCATAAATCATGAGGTAAACATCATCTAGGAATGCTGCTGTTCACAACTTGCTGGAAATTGAAATGGAGTTTTTTTTTCTAAACATGAACGTCTATGTCTGGATCTTTGGGTGTTTTGTAGAGTGCATGTTGGTCTCACTTTGTTCATGGCACCCTGTAAATTATGTATTTCTCAGCTGTTTTTCCAACATTTTGCTGATTACTTGTCAGGACCTCACACACCTCAACCAACTCTGTCCACCTAGACCATACTACAGCCACACATCTACGACCAAACAAGCAGGCCTGCCTGTGTTCGCTCCGCACAGTGGGAATGCGATATCACACTAGCGGCAGTCGCGTGCTATACAAGTGCCAGAAGACATAACTTAGCAAAATGGATGGATGAACACCCTAGGATAAACATACATTATGAAACTTTATTTCCCAAAGGAAAATCAGGTCCTGCAAAAAAGAGCAATCACCATTTACTGTTATGATCAGAACATACCCCGCAGGTCAGATCCCCCTCAGAGCTCCAAGCAGAGAATATTTCATTGCCTCAGGTGCATCTGAAAAGAACTGCTGAATCTTATATAAAAAATTAGGATGCACATAAACTAAAATACAACACGTCTCCTTCCCACAAAAAACAATATTTTGTTATAATTAAACAATAAAATGCTTTAAGAACTTGGTGACCCTGCAGTAAGGCAGCGAACGCCAAGAGACCCAACTGAACCGCCTTCAGTTCCCCGTAATTGGAGGAACAAGACATCAGCGTCTTCGACCACTTGCCCTGCACCGAAGAATCGTTCAGAGTGGCCCCAGCTTAACAGTCTGGCATCCATAGAAACCACTTGAGAGGGAACAATCCGTAACAGATGACCCCAGGACAGATGATCGTCATTCAACCACCAACCCAGATCCTCCCTCACCTGGGCTAACAGAGGGACCCCCTGAATGAAATCCTGACCACAGGGGCACCAATGAGACAAAATATGGTTCACCACAGGGTACAAATGGAGACGAACCCAAGGAACCACTAACAACGAAGCGGATATCAGACCCTGGACCCTCAACCACAGTCTCACAGGAGGGTGAGTCCCTAACAACAGTGACCGAATCTTCGACATCAGAATGAATTTTCGTGCAGGAGGCAGGAACACGAACCCCACCTGAGTCCTGAAGTGAGCCCCAATGTACGTCAGATCCTGAGAAGGAACCAGGCAGGACTTCGTCCGATTCACCAGTAATTTATGACACTCTAGCACCTGGCCAAACTCTTGGACATGGAGCTCCGCCTTAGAAAAAGAAGAAGCAGAAATCAACAAGTCATCCAGGTAAAGGAATATCTTAATTCCCCTCCCATGTAAACGCCCCATCAGAGGGACCAGATCCTTAGTAAAGACCCAAGGGGAGGAGCACAGGCCAAAGGGTAGTACCCTGAACTGAAAATGTTGGCCCATAATGCAGAATCGGAGAAACCTCTGAGAGACCAGCTGGACCGGGACATGGAGATGAGCATCCTGCAGGTCAATGGAAGTGAGAAAATCCCCCTGAGTGATCAGAGGGAGGTTCACCTGTAAGGAAACCATCTTCAATTTTATGGGAGGAATGAACCAATTCAACCACTTCAGATCCAACAATGGTCTGAGGTCCCTGGTGTGTTTTTCTACCAGCAAGAGAACAGTACACTCCCAGCCCCAGCTGATCCATGGGCACCTGAACAACAGCGGCCTTTTTCACAAGACAACGGACGTCATCTAACAGATCCACCTTCTTCAGAGTGTCCCTGGGGCAAGGAGTGACCCGAAAACAATATGGGGGAGTCTTGACGAGCCCAAGGAAAAAAACTTCTGACACCACCTGAAGAACCCATTGATCTGACACAGTCTGCTTCCAACTGTCCACAAAGAGAGACAGACGACACCCCACAGGACCCACTCCTGGAGCAACCCAGTCATGATTTGGAGGGAGTAGAAGAGGAGGAAGAAGTGGCAGGGAACCAGGACTTGTCAGAGGAAGGAGCACCCCGACCACGCCCCATTCCATGAAAGGGCTGAGGAGCCCACCCTTAACAAGCAGGACCAAAGGCCCTACAAGCGCCAAAAAAGCGTGAATGCCCTGCTCTCTCCGGAGCCAACAGTTTATGATCTTCCGTAGATTTCTTGACCATATCCTACAAGGGAGCACCAACAAGATTAACTCCAGAAAAAGGGACTTTCATGAGCAACCCCTTCTGCGAAGGTGTCAGCCTTCCAAGAACGTAAACACAAGGGGCGACAGGCTGCCAAAGAAGACCCAGCTGTAGAAGCTGCTGTTCCCAAGGAATCAAATTAAATGTCAAAAAGGAGCCGCACCTGTTGCTCCATCAGGGCGAGAGTGGGTGAAACATCCTCACCCTGGTCCAACAACTCAGCCAACTATTGGATGTCGTCCATCAAAGACTGGATGGCATAGGAGGAATAGGTAGCAGCTCTAATGGAAAAATTGGCAGCTGTAAAAGTGTGTTTGACAACCAAATCCAACCTTTTATCAATCGGGGAAGCATCCTCAGAAATAGTAGCACCCTGAGAAGACATGCCAGCCATCAAAGAATCTACCTTCACCAAGGCTGGATATTTAACAGCAAAGTCTTGCAGCAGATACCTTTTAGCCAAAAAGCTGCAAAAGTTATTTTTATCCATATCCTTCCATTCACACCTTCAAGATAGAGGAGTGGAGTGGAGTGGCAACGACTCCGGTTCCTTCTTTTGTTTCTGAAAAAAGAAATCTGTGTCTTCCACATTAATAACAGACTCCGGAAACAACAGGTTCGAGTGAATGTGCTGAAAAACATCCTTAAGATCCGACCCCTGCATAAAAAAAGACCATTAAGTTCTACATCCTCCTCCCCATCAGAGTCCTGGGACGGACCAGGGTCACATTTAGTCTTTTCAGCAGGAGGAACAGACTCCCTGTCACGCAAAGCGGCTGCTATTTTAGAAAAAAGCAGTAGCACCGGGCTCAGTGCTGATTAACAAAAAAGCTGTGCGCCAACTCAAGATACTTCATAACATAATATACACTGTATCAATATATTTAAGATTATATTTAAAATGTTATTGATCTTTGTTTTTTGATGGTATAAAAAATATATGTGTACATTCACTTTTTACATCCTTCAATTAATCACATAAATAAAGCGGCAACAACAGCAGTATTAATCATTTGTTGGGTTACAGCTAGGGAAGGGATCGTGTCCGCAGACCCAGAATACTCTCCAGCATGAGTGGAAGGTAACTCAGCACCACCCTTCGTCTTTGCCACAACAAAAATGCCAGAATAATCCACTATGGCAAGCTAGGATGCTTAAAAAGCATTCCATAGCCATGGTAACCATAACAAAAGCACCAGACTGGCCATTGGTACGCCTCTAGTGTGTATGCCACGTCGATGAGCCCCTGCAAAAGGCGCCGTCCCAATGCGCCTACCCGCAAGGAGCCGGCATGAAGCCACGCCCCCACAGGCCACCGACAAGCGCACATAATCCAAGCTCCCATCCCGCAGAAGCCGGTAAGAGACTGGGGAGGGGGACCCATGTGGAGAACTTAAACTTCCCTTCTAACCCCTCAGGGAGCCAACGAGAATGCCCAAAACACATTCAAGACCTGCCGGAGCTGCTAGAACAGGACTCAGCAAATCAAATGTGCAGTACGACACGACGGCACGCTATTGCAGGACTAAGGAGGAAGTGCCAAAGAAGTGCCAAAGAAGGGGGGAGACATGAAACACAATCCCCCCCCCTGACGGGGCCCAATAGTCCGCTAGAGCAGGACCGCCACCCCACCTACCTGATCACCGAAACAGGAACAGCACTCGGAGTAGTGCAGAAACAAAAAAATAGGTTGTGCTCTGGCTGATGTATCCTTTTATCTGATTGGTTGTAGCCACTGGGGGCCATATTGGAGGGATAGGGAGACTAGTTTGTTAACTTTTGCTTGGAGTTTCTGTGGGAGTAGAATGCTCATTGGTTGTTACTGTGGTGAGGAAGACGGACGAGGAGGTAATGCTCTCTTTACTTCCTTACCCAATTTACCCTCGCTAAAACTCCAACCTTGAAAGAATCTTAACCTTTTCTCCAGACCTTCTGTCCTATTGTTTATGTACACTTATCACTTACTGGATCCAGAAACTGGGAAGTTTGAACCCACAAGGAATGAATGATCGGATAGAACTGACTTGTTTTTATGACTTCTGTTTTTGATGACTATTGTTAACATTTGTTTCATATGAATGTATATTTGAACCTGCATACATAAGAGATCAGTGATAATGGGCAACAGATACTCACTCAAGATGGCCGCTGCTTTGAGCCATTTTCAGGTTAAGTTATAGTTCTCACACAATTTCTCAAGATCAGACAATAATTCAAATATCATTCTTTTAGTATAATTTTCGCCATGAAAACAATTTAATTCGAATTTAGAGAGTATTACCACAATTATGTATTAATGTCACTCTAAACCGCATGAGAAAAGAGAAAATAGAATTATCAGTCACACTTCTTTATCACATCAGGTTCGATTGGATCAGACGATACACACACAACGATCTCATGACATTTTTACCGCGAATGAGGTTAATTCTTTGACCTTTGTAGTTAGAACTAGAGTAGATTACATACACGCCACTTGATAGGCTCGATACACGATCACGTGATCTCGAACAACGATTACCCTTATTTTTGTCACAAATGAGATCTATGGTAGTAGGGAATTTTTTATGTTATTCATTTGATTGACCTTGTCCTTTAAATCCTCGGGTAAAACATTGCACAGGAATTATGTACCGTACGTGTATCCAATGAATAGTGAGGGATTCAACCACGTGACATATACCATCAAACACACCACAGAATAAATAGATAGAAACAATGGCTGCTATTTATCTGAAGTTCCGATACACTGGAACTGACAGGAGTTACACGTGGAGCTGCAGGAAATTACACTCGAAGTAAGTGAGCTTAACCTACAGAACCCTTAGGGGGTCATTAGGATAGCGGGCGGAAAACCACCCCGACCGTCATGGAGGCGGAAACCAACCGCCCGCCTGCACCGCGGAAACACCGGCGGCCACATTAGGATCAACCGCCACTAAAGACCGACCGCGGAGGTAGCGGGCCTAGCAAAGCCATGCGACGCGGGCGGTGATGGCCAAAAAAAGACCGCGGCGGTCGGAAAAGCTGCGGAAAAGCTACAACCCGCCGCAAGGACAGCAGACACACCGCACGGGAAATTATGATAACCCCGAGGGTGTCACGGTCAGAACCGCTGTCACCGACCGCCGCGGTCGCACACAGGAGTGAAGGGGAAAAATAGCAGAAGACATGTAGCATAAACACCACAGCGGACTGGACATGAAAAACATGGCGGATGAAGCCAAAACACCGCAGTGATGCCTAACAAAGCACAAATGAAATCAGCCATGACCCCCAAATACATAACACACATACAAATAAAACAAATAAAGCTACAATCAAAATTAAAACCCTGGACAACTCCCACAACACACCTGACACCCAAAATCCACTTGGACACACCCACACAGCTGAGTATAAAGCCACCCCCTACACAAACCACAATCCTTTGCAACACTCCAGATTAGAAGGCCACACCCCACATCTAACAGGAGAGGCAAAAGAGCACAGCACACCCACACATCCACCACCACCATCACCACCACCTTTACACCAGCACAAATAATCCCACAGCACACAACACACCTCACACCCCAACACCATACCCCTGCACCCACACCCCTGCACCCACAAACACCTCAACCACCACACACCATGACAACACAAAAAATGCCCAAATTCACAGAGAGTGAGTTGACAGTCATGGTCAATGAGATTGTAAGAGTAGAGCCACAACTGTTTGGTAGCCTGGTCCAACAGACACCATTAGCCACGAGGACACAAATGTGGGAAAGGATAGTCCAAAGGGTGAATGCAGTAGGGACCACCCCAAGATCCAGGAAGGAGATCATGAAGCGGTGGCATGATCTCAAGAGGGTTGTCAAGGAGCGGAGGAGTAAAAACTGGACGCTGGCGAACGTGACTGGCAGTGGCCCTCCCATCCCACAGAAAACATTCACACAATGGGAGGAGAAGGTGCTTGCCATACTGCTACCTGAGAGTCTCACAGGAGTAGCCGAGGGAGCGGAGGCTGGTAAGTACAAACAAATGCCAAACAACACACTGACAAGTACTACCTTGCCATACCTAAACACCATTACACTGTCCACCCTCACACAACAGGTAGCTAGCCATCTTGCTTAGGAGGCCTGAATGGGAGAGGGAGGCCTGCACTACCACTCCCAGCATGCCCCCTGTCCCACAGCTGAGCAGGATACAGGCCTCCCTACCCAAGAGAATGTGTCAGCCATTGCACAGTTCAACAAACAGACTTACAGGTCGGTATCCATCTTGTATTGGAGCACAGTTTGTGGGTGGGAGGCCCTGATTCACCACTCCCAGCATGCCCCCTGGCCCACAGTTGAGCAGTATACAGGCCTTCCTACCCAGGAGCATGTGTCAGCCATTGCACAGTTCAACAAACAGACTTACAGGTCGGTATCCATCTTGTATTGGAGCACAGTTTGGGGGTGGGAGGCTCTGATTTACCACTCCCAGCATGCCCCCTGGCAAACACTCCAGCAGCCTGGTGGCCTCTCCCACCCAGGAGCAAGTGTCAGCCATTGCACAGTTCAACAAACAGACTTACAGGTCGGTATCCATCTTGTATTGGAGCACAGTTTGTGGGTGGGAGGCCCTGATTCACCACTCCCAGCATGCCCCCTGGCCCACAGCTGAGCAGGATAGAGGCCTCTCCACCCAGGAGCATGTGTCAGCCATTGCACAGTTCAACAAACAGACTTACAGGTCGGTATCCATCTTGTATTGGAACACAGTTTGTGGGTGGGAGGCCCTGATTCACCACTCCCAGCATGCCCCCTGGCCCACACTCCAGCAGCCTGGAGGCCTACCACACCCAGGAGCATGTGTCAGCCATTGCTCTGTTCACCCTCATTGAACCGGTAGGTAGCTATCATAACTCTTCCTGATTTGTGTGTGGGAGACCTGCATCCCGAAACGCAGCAACAATTGCATGCAATGCATTGACATCCAACATGTATGAGTAAATGATGTTTCTCTGCACCATGAAATCATACACAGTGTTGCCATGAATTGTACTACTGGTTACTACATATTTGTGTAGTGTACAGACAGTCGTTCATACGCAGCTGACACAATACTTGCACAGTGCCCAACACTGACCATTCCACATCTACTCCACAGGTGATGAAGAACTCACAGCTGAGGACCACACCAACGACCAGCTGAGCCAGTCTCCACCCCCGGCACATGGACTCTCAGATGTGGACTTCCAGGACAGTATGGACGATGAGCTCCAGCCCGGCCCATCTGGTGTGCCACAGACCCAGAGGTCACAGGCCCCCATCCTCCCCACCACCGCGTCTGCTGCAACAACAGCGCAGCAGACCCCTGCTGTCACGGCCTCTGCCTCCACCGCAGCCACCACCGTCACCACCGCCACCGCCACTACCACTAGTACCACCAGTACCACCTGCAGCACCCTCCCTGTCCCAGGGGATGTCCAGCCCACAGCAACTACTGTGGAGGGCAGGGAGAGAGTGCGTGGACCCACAGTGGCGAGGCAACAGGTCCGTGGCAGAAGAGCAGGTGGGAGGGCCAGGGCCACCACCAGACCTCGGGAGGAGTGGACACCATCCTTGGGCCACTTCACCAGAGTAGTGGAGGCCTACCAAGACGCCCAGGGACAAAGTGGCCGGTCAGATGAACTGTTAAGGGAGCTCATCCTGCTGATGAGGTCCATCGACAACCGCCTTGGACAGATGGTGGACCTCATGGGCCAGCAAGTGGCGTTGCAGAGGGACAGGCCTGTGTCCCAACCACCACCTCCGTCCCCTCCTGTTGTGCCGCAGGATGACAGTGCACCATCCTCCCCTGCGTCAACAGAGAGGGACGAGTCCCCTGACACCGCTGGCCATTCAGCAGGCCCCCCACCACACAAAAGACCTAGGGGGCGTTCAAAGAAGAGCCTGGGAGTCTCTGAAGGTAAAGCACCTGTCACACGCCAGTCACGGAGCCAGCCGTGATGACAACCCTCTTCCCTACTGCATTGACTGTTTGGACTGTCTTTACCCACATTTCCTTTGCAATGTCACTTGTCTGTTGGACTGGGTCACCACACCCATTTGGACTGTACTCTTGCATCTCAGCGAACAGGACTGTCAACTCACTACTCATTCCCCACTGTCATGTGAAAATTTCCGCACAAATCACCTGTACACTGCCAAAATAAAATACCTGATGCACCAGATCTTTTGCTGTATCGTTTTTAGTGCAATATTTCCAATGAAGACAATGTCCATGATGTGCTCAATTGATGTACAGTATGTAGTGCAGGATTCGTCTGTAGAACCTAGGGAGACACAACAGAACAACAGTCACTGGTCTCATTGTGCCATCACAGGCAGAACACTACACAAAACATACACAAGACACTACAGGCATACTAGACAATGGGCTGCAGGTGTGGTCAAATATGGTCCAGCATACGTTCACATATGCAACGTCAATGTCACTTTCAGCACACACAGGTGACTGAACGTGTGCCTGTCTGTTACATCCGCGCATAGCCCTTCACAACAACAGCAACCACACCACACAATGTACATGTTGTACCTCGTCACCCACCTTCAAGTGAAGTAGCGTTCGGTGAGCTGCTGGCGCAGGTCTACTCCTTCATCCTCTTCACTGTCCTCATCACTAGACTCAGGTTCTTCATCAGGTGGTGGCCTTGGTTCCTTACCATCGTCCAGGAGCAGGGGGATCCCCCTGTGGATGGTCAGGTTGTGCAGCATACAGCATGGCAAGACTATCTTGCATACCTTCCCAGGCGAGTATGCCAGTGCACCTCCTGTCCTGTCAAGGCAGCGGAATCTAGATTTCAGCAGGCCAAAAGTCTGTTCGATTACCCATCGGGTCCTGCCATGGGCGTCATTGTAGCGGATGTCAGCTGGGGTCCTGGGATTCCTGAGGGGGCTCAACAGCCATGGCCTACTGGGATATACTGAGTCACCTGTGAATGATAAACACCCATTGCAATGTTGCACAGCCAGAGTGCAGCAGGTGACACACAGCACGCCATATCAGTAGGTATACTCAACCACAATCCAAGCACGCTCGGGATGCAGATTCTCCATCATCCGGGGCACCATGCTGTTCCTCATGATGTACTAATCATGCGCCGAGCCAGGATACTTCGCACACACATGAGAAATGGTCATGTCCGCAAGGCACACCACCTGCACATTGATGGAATGATAATGTTTGCGGTTCCTATATATGTGCTCCGTCGCCTGTGGTGCCACCAGACCTACATGGGTGCAATCGATGTCACCAACAACATGTGGGATGCGTCCAAGGGGATAGAAGTCACCCTTCACGGCAGCCAATTCTCCTCCCCTAGGGAAATGTATGTAGCGATTCCGATACAGCATCATGGCAGCAAGAACATCACTCAGCACCATGCTGAACATGGGCTGTGACATCCCTCCAGCGCTAGCCACGGTCTCCTGGAAGGAACCTGTTGCAAAAAAGTGGAGTGCTGCCAGCACCTTGTATGTGGGTGTGAATGCATTTGGATGGTGACGGCGAGGCTGCAGGTGGGGCTCCAAAAGATCACACAGAATCTTCAGTATTGCTCTATCCAGGAGGAATTTCCGAATTATTGCAATATTCTCAATGTCCTTAAGCACTGTCAGGTGACGTAGGAGATTTGGCCTCCTCCTATTTGGGAAGTAAAAAAGAAAATGTCAGTGACAACCATCATCAGATGGCCACAGCACATACCATCAATGATGTAATGCAAAAACATCGACGGACTGAGAGATGCATGGCACACCAGGTTACATGGCTGGACTTTTGATACACACAGAGGGCACACCTCTCCACTGTCAATACACAAGTGCCACAAACACATCAGAGAATGTGAAAGCGCACATACTGGAGATCACAATTCACAAGTGCAGGCAAGGTGCAGCAACATCGGCCAATGCTTTGAAAATTGCCATGTCTGTATCACACCCATCTGCTGTGCCTGTCACACCTCAATGCATCATGTTAACTCTGCACACATGTAAATGTAATTGTACAGGAATTTATATAGCGCAAATCACCAACCGGTTTCTAAGCACTTGCTTAGGGAACCCGTCCTGGTATTCCCCTGTGAGATAACCCTGGCAGGGTATCCGCAAGGTGAAAGCCAGGCATCCCGCCGCGAGGGGCCGTTGTGGAGATTAAGCAAGCTATTGCCCAGAGTCGCAGAGTGTGAACCCGTGAAACGAGTAGGCACCGGAGCGAGAATTGTCGAGTCCATGGACATTTTAGGACTCAAGACCCCGCCAAGCCTGGAATTGAACCCTGGTCCCGGGCTGACCTCTGCTTCCTGGTCTGCCTCCTCTAACCAGTGAGCCACACTTCTCCACAATCCATCTACACAATGATCACAGTATCAGGAAAACGTTCACTTGTGTGCATGACCTGTTGTGAAAGCACCAGTCTGATACGATACAATGCAGTGACACAAGCCTTGTCAAGGTCATCAGTGACCCACAACTAATATATTTGTACCACATCATGAACACCACCTCAAGATTGCCAAGCAGCATCAGCCACGACATGCATTAGTAACATGGCAGGGACCACAGACCAAAGTGTGTCACACTGAACGTGCGTCCACCTGTGGATGACATGGAAGTATGGAATTGTGTCTACAATGATTTGCCCTTCACCATGTTGCTGCTGTGTACTGATAAAGTGTTCAGGATTGACATAGCCATCCATGGTCATGGAAATCATGGAACCTACCGCCTGTCCCCGGCGGAGTGACACCAGCACCACCCCCTTCACAAGTGCGGAGGCCATTGGCATATGGACATGTGTACATGGCGGTGGGCATGCACCGCCGCATGATTTGCTGTACATACCGCCTGTCCCTGGTGGAGTGACACCAGCACCACCCCCTTCACAAGTGCGGTGGCCATTGGCATATGGACATGTGTACATGGCGGTGGGCATGCACTGCCGCATGATTTGTGGTATATACCGCCTGTCCCCGGCAGAGTGACACCAGCACCACCCCCTTCACAAGTGCGGAGGCCATTGGCATATGGACATGTGTACATGGCGGTGGACATGCACCGCCAGCACGTAGGCGGTCATTGGATAGTTTTGAATGATGCACCATCGCGGTAGCGCACCCCGGGCACCTGCGGTGCATCACCGCCATGGAGCTTTGCCCACAGCCAATGGGAGGGATGATCGCGGCGGCATGATGCACATTTGAAAATCACGGAAGGTGTGCTCCGCCAGCGCGTAGGCGGTCATTGGATGGTTTTGAATGATGCACCATCGCGGTAGCGCAATCTGGGCACCCGCGGTGCATCACCGGCTTGGAGCATTGCCCACAGCCAATGGGAGCGATGATCGCGGTGGCATGATGCACATTAGAAAATCGCGGAAGGTGTGCTCCGCCAACGCGTAGGCGGTCATTGGATGGTTTTGAACGAGGCAGACCTTGACAACCAATTGGTGCTGCTTTGCACCTTACAGACGACCCAAGGGGGCTTTAAGTGTGTGGGAGTGAGCCTCACATTTCCACGGCTCACAGAGCCTGCTGCCTGGGACCCTCTCCAGCTGCTGCCTCCTGAGCCTGCTGCCTGGGACCCTCTCCTGCTGCTGCCTCCTGAGCCTGCTGCCAGGGACCCCTCACCACTCACTTCGGCCACAGGTGTTCCATGTCCACAGGGATGGCAAGAACAGAGAAGATCTGTGCCAGTCCATTCACCAGCGAGGAGCTAGAGGTCCTTGTGGACGAGGTGCTGGCACAGTACCCAAGGCTGTTTGGTGGTCCCAATGTGGTAAGTCACCATGAAGGTAGCTGTCGGGAGGGCGGAGGACGCGGAAGGGCGGGCATGGAGACACAACGTCCGCATAGTGGGTCTGATGGAACGATGGGAGGGGAAAGAGCCGGCGGAACACATGGAATATTGGCTCAAGAACTTACTGCCGGAGGGTACCCTCTCACAACAATTTGTGGTGGAGCGAGCCCACCGTGTACCGACGCGTCCTCCCCCTACAGGCTCCAATCCGAGGCCCATGCTAATTCGCGTCATGAACTACAGAGACCGCGATGCCATACTGCGTTAGACTCGGAAATTATCTGACATCAGAGTTGAGAACACCAAAATCATGTTCTTTCCTGATTACACAGTGCAGGTACAGCGCCAGCGCCACTCCTTTTTAGCGGTAAAACAACGACTTCGAGGCTTGGCTCTGAAGTATTCCCTCCTCTTCCCTGCCCACCTGCGAGTGGTGGCGCAAGAGAAGACGCACTTTTTCAATACTCCGGAAGCAGTTGAGGCTTGGCTTGGCACCGGCGTCGACATGGAACCTAGAGAGATGCCGCAGAAGATACGACGCGATCGTGGATCCCGAAGACGACGCCGTAGAAGACCCTCGCCGGCACATTCGACACACACGGAACCTGAGATACGCCCCACGCCTGAGCGCATGCAGAGCGAACAAAAAGAGGCCCTCCGCATGGCAGTGGAGATCAGCGGTTCGCAGACAGCGGACCCCGTTTTGGAGGCCAGTCCTGAGGCCCTTGAGAGCGACGATGAATACCTTTACGGCATACCGTACTCCCAAGTATCGCTGGGCCTTCCAGATGTCACACCAAAAACTGCAGACATGGTCCACTAAGTATGGCCTAAGTCCCTTGTTCCACCGCTCAGTCACTGAAGGAGCCGCAGCGGGAGTGTTTTCAAGGCAGCCAGACACAGAGATGGAGCTAACTAACTGGTCCTAGTACTCTAGAGATGCCCACCCTTGCTTGTCTTGGACACATGCACTGAACTCTGCACTCCTACGATGCCACAGGGGTGATCGCTGTTGGTGAGTCGTAAGACTATGCCAAAGGGATGGACGACTCCCCCAGAGGTGAGTGCCTTGCTACATTCTGAGCTATGTTGCCTTCGAGCAACGGGTCCCTGGACTTGCCGGAACACCTTCAACTGACTTTGAGAACCCTTGCCAGAACTGAACTAGGTATCAATGCCTGCCTGTGATGGGGGATGGTGCTTTTGTCTTCCTTGCATGTATACTCTGTAAAGTAAACTCAGTGACCCCCCTTGAACTTACGGACTTTTAAAGCTCATCAGAGCGTTTGGACGACAACATGTTCCACTGTCGACCTTTTGGTATTAGGTATATGTATTATGTTGATGTTTCCCTTGTTTGCGATACTGGTGTTTTTTTTTCCCTATTTCCTAAATGTGTGTTCATGGGACATTAGCCAAAGGCAAATGATCTGCAATGACCATTGTGGATATCTGTGCTCTTATGTACCTAAACTGTGTGCTGGGAGGGGGTGGCCGAGGGGGGATATAGTGAAATGGAAGCACGATGACCACGGTTAAATTCTGTACTTGGAACGTGCGTGGTATGCATACACCTTCACGCCGTTACCTAGTTTATTCATATTTTAAGCAACACCAAATACACGTAGCATTGTTGCAGGAGACCCATTTGACAGACTTAGAGGTGGGCACATTGAGCCCCAGGTGAAGGGGACAACTTTATGCCACGGGATTCTCGGCATTTGCGCAAGGAGCTTTGATCTGGATTCGTCCTGCGGTGCCCTTTGCACTCACTCACAGCAAAATCGATATTGAGGGCAGATGCGTGCTTTTACAGGGCAGATAGATGGGCAGCAGGTGACTATGGCTTCCATTTATGCACCTAACACGGAGCAAGGACTTTTTTTTACGACTGCCGTCGGCGATGGCGCCATGGCCGGGTATCCCGCTTTTAATTGGCGGCGATTTTAACTCTGTGCTAGACGTTGCACTGGATCGCTTTCCCCCCCCCCTTAGCCAACGCGCCGGCGAGTGGAGCACAGAAGGCACTTGCAGACTGGGCAAGACAATGGGACCTGCATGATGTATGGCGTACCCGAAACCCTAATGCGAGAATTTATTCGTACTATTCGGGTGCCCATGCCCTACACGTCAGGCTAGACAGGTTCATGCTCATGAGTGACTTACTCCCCCATGTTACTGACACCGAATACTTGGGGCGCACTCACTCTGACCACAACCCACACACCCCAGACTTTGCCTGGGAACGGCCCCGTCCGCCGACGCCTACGTGGCGACTCCAACCGGACGTTTTATTAGATGACACGTATAGGGAGGCACTCTCACATTGCATTCTGCAATATTTCGAGGAAAATACTGGCACTGCAACTACCCCGCAAGTGGACTGGGATGCATTTAAAGTAGTCACGAGGGGCGATTGTTTGGGCATGCAGGCGGGTATGCGACGCCAGGTAGAAAGAGGCTTGACGAGTGTAGAATATGCCCTACTAGATGGCGAACGTGAGGCAGCTGAGGGCGACGACACAAGATTAATGGCGGCCCGGGAGCAGCATGCTTGCCTCTTGGACAGACTAAAAAACCTAAATTATGCTGCCCACTCGGCACGCACACATCACGCTGGGGACAAACCGGGCAAATTATTATCTTGGTTAATATGGCGGGACACTCAAACTGCGCCAGTTCTAGCAATAAGTGCCACTCCAGGCTCCACAGTCTATACACAGAGAGCTATACACGAGTTCTTCACGAACCATTACGAGGGCCTTTACCACTCCCGGTTGCAGGTCACTGAGGATGAAATATCAGAATACTTGTCAACACTTCTCCTACCAACGGTCACTAATACGCAATGGGAGGAATTTGGCGCACCACTTGAGGCGGAAGAGCTTAGGGCGGTCATTTTTTCCCTCTCCAATAGCAAGACCCCAGGACCAGACGGGTTGCCTGCGGAGTTCTAAAAGGCCTACTCTGCTATCCTCATACCCGAACTATTGCGGGTGTATAAAGCAGCGACTCCCCTCAACACTGAACGAGGCAAACGTAATATCTCTCTTGAAGCCGGGCAGAGATGGACTCAATCTGGGGTCATACAGGCCACTTGCACTCCTTACGGATTACAAGATTCTGGCGTCTACCCTAGCTCAGAGACTGGCTCTCTTGGTGCCTAGCCTGGTACATCCTGACCAAAACGGTTTTGTGCCAACCCGGAGTACGTCTTATAACATCAGACGCCTCTTTAGAGTACAGAGCCTAGCCACGTCCAGGTGGCCTCACTCGGGGTGCTTGGTTCTCGATTTGGAAAAAGCATTCGACTCCGTGGAGTGGCCATACCTGGTGCAAGTGATAAAGAAATTTGACTTGGGTGATGCCTACCTACAGATGGTGAAGCTCCTCTACCGAGGCCCCGTGGTGCGTGTGCGCACCGGAAAGCTCCTACCGGACTTGATATGAGTCCGCAGAGGCACTAGGCAGGGGTGCCCTCTGTCCCCCCTAATCTTTGCTCTTATGATGTAGCCCTTGCCGACAATACTCCGTGCCTCTGGTGCAGACTGGGGCATCACTTTGGCTGATGGGATACACTCAGTGTCGCTATGTGCGGATGATTTACTGGTCTATGTCAGAGATCTGACTTGCTTTCCACGTGTGCTTACCTCCATATTCCGCGACTTTGGCATTATGTCGGGTCTTCTGGTTAATTGGGCTAAATCTGGAGTGTATTCTTTCGCCGCAGGCACGCCGGAAAATGATATCGTAATGATGGGTGAGAAACTCGTCTGGCATCCGACCGTCTTTCGTTATCTGGGGATCCGTATTTATCGTGACCCCGCTGTTCTACTGGAGGGTAACCTCACGAGAGCCATTTCATCACTTACGCAGGTGGCCTTTTAGAACACCCTTCTACCAAATGTTCCGGTTCGGATCACCCTTACCAAGATGATTATGCTGCCGAAACTCTTGTACTTTTATGCTAACCTGCCAGTGTATATCCCGACCAGAACTTTCCGGGACCTGGAAACACTGACCAGGCGACTGATCTGGAATACGGGGCGCCTCAGAGCTGCGCTGAAGACGCTATATGCAGCGACGATGGCTGGGGGTTATCTGTCCCAAACCAGGAGCTCTATTATCTGGCAGCGCAGCTGCAGTGGGTTGCCTACTGGTTGAGCGGCAAGAACCTCTGTGATACGACCTCGGAAGACACTGTCATGACAGTGGCTCAGATACACGAGTTGTTTCACCCCCTAGCTAGGAAACGCTGCTCAGACCAGTTGCACCTTGCGGTGGCGAGGAGATGTTATGCGAGAAGCCTAAAACTTACGAGTTCCGTCACACCATATGCCCCTAATCTACCATTGCTGGGAACACCTTGGGAGGGCGGCATGCTCACGGAGACAGCGCTAGGCAGTTGGACAAATGCCGACTTGGAAACATTGGGTGACCTCTATACAGACGGCACTTTACTTCCTTTTGGGTCCCTGGCAGCTAACACGGGACTATCACCTGGACAATTTCTGACACACGCGTCACTGCTTCGTCTACTGACATAGGCTTGGGGCGACTAACAGTGGAACTGCCTCCCCACTTGTTGATTCAATACATACGTGTGATGGGTAATGGTTCTCACATAATACATTGGCTTGCCCAAGCACTACACACGCACACGCAATTTTTGTCACAACGCCTACGAGACGAATGGACTACAGACAGAGGCCGCGCCTGGACTGACAAAGAAAGGGCAGTTGTGCTAGTCGGGGCGACTAATATTCCACACAACTCACGATTCAAGATTATACAGTATTACATAGTGCATCGCGCGTACTTGTCCTGGACAAAATCAACTGATACTTTGGCCTCGACTCATCAGCATGCCCCAGATGCAGAATTGTGGACGCGCAACTACTACATATGCTCTGGGAGTGTCCTCTCCTGAGCGATTACTGGATATTGATTTCAACCTCCTTGGCAGCGGCAACTGGGGGTAGCTTGCTCCACACCTGCTTGCTGGGTCTGTTCAAGAGAACGAAGCAGACTAAGGTACAGGCTAGATTCTGGGACCTGGGGCTGATAACTGCGAAGCGCCTCATCACCAAGCGCTGGAAAATAGTGCACCCCCACAAGCCACACATTGGCGCATTTCATTTGACAATTGGGCGAGGGCAGAGAGTGTAGCACTGCACAGGGAGGAGACGGCGGGACTGCGCAAGTTCCCCATAGCGCAAGATTGGGACAACACCTTGGCTGCTTATCACCAAGTATGCCTGCAGAACGGCGTCATCTAGCCCTAGGTGTACTGTAGACAGCTGACCGGAACAACCCCACCTTTTCTCCCCTCCCTCCCCCCCCATCGTTCCCCCCCCCCTCTTCTCCTCCTCCCTCCCCCCTCCCCACTCTCCTCCTCCACCCCCTTTCTTCATATCGGGTACACACCCCTGAACGCCCCAGGCTGGACCTCGAGGCCGATCTTCCTGCCTTTCTCCTCCCCCCCCCCACTTCCATTGTACGCACGCTGTATTTCCCATCCGGCGGCCCCTCCACGGCCACGGTACCATGTACGACCGCTCCTGGCTGTCCTGATTGAACCACACATTCCTAGAGTTACCTTCACCTCGTCTTTAATCCCCACAATCCCCGGTTGTTGTTCATAATTTCTAGTTTTGAGCAAAAGATTTGAATATATGATACATGTATGACACAACTACTTTTACACAGTACCACAGAAATAACATAGCTGATACCCCTACCTACCCATTCCTCTGGCGTAGGGCTGGGGGCTGTTTGACATTTTCAGCGAACTGCTGTTGTTGATTTGCGATTTATCATTTGTTCGGTACGCAATAAGTACTAATGGCCTACTCATGATGTGTACGTTGACTTGCTTATACTCTAGTATCTTTGACTTGTAACCATCAATGTGCCTACACGATTGGTAAGATATGTAATGATGATACTGTGCCAAAATGATGGAACTATTTTGCGTCTGTGTACAAATTAAAAGTAACATGAAACAAAAACCAATAAAAGATATTCAAACAAAAAAAATGAAGGTAGCTGTTGGGCAGGGGGGTGTCAGACGTGTAGTTGTGCTGCTGCAGTGTATGCCTGAGGATGTGGGTTTGTGTCAAACACTGACAGACAAGCTGTCCCCAGGGCGAGGGAGTGTGTGTGTCATAATGTCACTCTTTGCCATGCCTGCTCCTGTATGTGTGAATGGGGAGTGTCACATTGCCAGCTATACAGAGCCACAGCATGTTTGCCATGTAGGTGCCAGGACAGTAATTTCTTGTCTGAGTATTTCTGTGTGCCCCTGATGTCTGACTCAATGTGACCCAGAGAGTCGGGCCAGTGGCTGCCCACACATTAGTAAAACACCACCAGACCTACGTGTTCCTTGCACTAGTTCCTGCCACCGAATATTACACATGCCACATCTGTGCCCTGTGTCATTGCAGACTTACACACTTCTGTCCATGCATATCATGTTAATGCATCTTGCATATGTGAGATTATCTTGGACCCTCTACGCCCCAATGTGTGCATGCAATCACATCTGTGCGGGCCATGCTAATTCCCATTGGGAGGGGTCCCCTTGTTTGGGAGGGAGGGAGGCTACAATGGGTCCTTAGTCTGGGTCTTGGTACTGTATTGATTGATGTTGGTACCTGGCATTGTGGTACTGGTGATTGACACTTCTTTACTCTCATACATGCAGCTCAAGGTAAACCAGCGTAAGGCCGTGTGGAGGGCCATTGCGGCAAAGGTGTGAACCCTGGGGGTATCCAACCGCCGACGTACCCACTGCCACAAGAGGTGGGACAACATCAGTCGGCTTGCAAAAACCTTGGCAGAGATGACATTGGGGATGCAACCACGCACAGGGCGTTTGGCACTGCGCAGCATGACTCCAGTGATGGCACGCATCTTGGCAGTGACTCATCCAGACCTGGATGCACGTCTGAAGGAGCATGGCAGTCAAGGCAGGCCTGGTGAGTATCTTGGGAGCGTGACTTAGGCTTGGAGTGGATGCATGTGTACAGGGCCAGTGGCAGCGTTGAGCCATGCGATGTGCGTGTGTTGCTGTGCTGTGTCATGTGAGTGGCTGCTGTGATGTGTGCTTGTATCAGGTACTGTGCCACCCTGGCCTTACTGAGCAGATCCTCCCTGATGTAATTTCCCATTGCTAGAAGGGTTGGGATCCACATGGTCAGTCCGCGCTGGGATGGTGTGGGTGATCTGTCATGGGGTGACCAGCAGTGTCCACTTGCTGAGTGTGAATATATGTATGCCGAATTTGCCTGCACCATGATCGTTGGTACCCCAACATCTGCAAATCTTGTGCCCCAGATTACCACATGGTGCTTGCCATGGCCTACGTGGCATTGGGGACTGTGATGTCCTAATAGGTGTGTGTGTTGTCCCCTCCTGTTCCCTGAAGGTCTGTTAGTGGTAACAAGTGTTGTACCCCCATCATGTCCCAAGGTGTGGCCAGGGCAAGTTGTGTGTGTGGTACACTTCATCTACGGGAAGGGTGTAGTGCTGTGTGGCATCAACATGGCTCACTCATGGCAGATATTCAGCGTTGCAGGCACTGTTGTGGTTTATGTTGTGTGTTGCTGCACAGTGATTGCAAGGGGTGGGGGTTACCATTTAGATTTGGGCTTCTGCTGTAGTGCATTGTCTTGAATTCGTGTGACCAGATGATGACACTTACACAACCCTGTATCTCTCTCTCATGCAGATTCGCAAGAGACCACAGGGGAACATGAGCCTGAAACCAGTGGTGCCGAGAGTAGCACTACAGCTACAGCGGAGGCCAGTGACACAGAGCTCACCAGTGCATCTGAGGGGTACAGAAGTATGCAGGAGGAATCCGTGGCTGAGACACAGAGTAGCACTTCATTGGATGCCAGCGGGGATGCATCCATGCTGGCAGGCACAAGGGATGGGGAGTCTGCATCATCATCTGCCACCCAGCGGCCAGTGCCCAGCCTCCCATCCACTTCTTCTGGTGCTGCCCGAATCCGTGTCACTAAGAGGGGACGGGTCACATTCACACCTGGCACCGCTGCCCCTGCACCTGTCCCCCCTGCTGCCCTCATTGCAGAGTTTGTTGAGCTCCTGCGCCAGCTTTGTGTGGGCCAGACCGCCCTGCTCAATGCCTTCAGTGACCATGACAACAAATTAGGCCAGGTGGTTGTATACATGGAAGGCATACACTCTGACGTGGGTGGGCTACACCGTACAGTCCAGGCATTGTCATCCACAGTGACGTCAGCCCTTCAACAGGCACATGCACCCATTGCAGCTCTGGTGCCTTTGTCCACCCCGCAGTCAGTGTCCACACCAGGTGACAGTGACCACGGTTCACCTGCGTCAACAAAAAGATACAGCACAAGGAGAACACAACGCACGCACTCCCGCCCACAGACACCATCCCCACTGAAGAGCAGGGCCACCCCTCAATGCACAGACAAGAGCCAGTCAGGGAAGGTCAAGGCCAGGCGATCAATGAGGCAGGCATCAGGCTCACATGCCGCAGAGGCATCACCGGGAAAAGACTCTTCTATCTCTGAAACTTCACACAGACCTACACATGCAGTGTCTGTGTCTATTGAGGAGGTGTTGCATATCAGGGGAACACCTAGGAAGAGCACAGGGACACATCCACCCACCACATCTACCCCAATTCCAAGTCCATTGAAGCAGGTGGAGGAGGGAACTGTAGACACCACCCCTGGCAAAAAGGCAAAGCAGGGAACTGTAGACATCACCCCTGGCAAAAAGGCAAATCAGGGAACTGTAGACACCACCCCTGGCAAAAAGGCAAAGCAGGGAACTGTAGACACCACCCCTGGCAAAAAGGCAAAGCAGGCCACTGTCGACACCACCCCTGGCACAAAGGCAAAGCAGGCCACTGTCGACACCACCACTGGCACAAAGGCAAAGCAGACCACTGTAGGGGGTGCACCAGGCAAAGAGGGGAAGGAGGTCCTGAGGCGTAGCCAAACCAAGCGTTCCGCAGGATCCAGCACATCACCAGAGGTAGTGCCAGTGTCTGCACCTGATGTGGGTCGATTGGTGTGCGTGCCGGTTGGGTCTTTAACACTTCCCATCAACCCCAAAACAGGGAAGCCAATTCATATTCCCAAAAAGTGGAAGGGCACCCCTCCAACCTCTCCCTCCCACACTGTGTCAGAAGTCTGCATGACTCCACCTCCATGTGCCACTATGCCACCTGGTCCACACAGCCCTCCAGCTTGCCAATCCACTGTTAGCCCCACATCACCTAGGGCTGTCATCCCAGTTGAGTGGGCCTGCTGTCACAGACACACAGCCAGGTCCAAGTCTGTAGGACTTCCAGGAGTGAGTTGACATTCGCCTCATGCGCCTGTGCCTCATACAGGTATGCTAGTCCTGACCATTGTTTACTAGCATGGACACTGGCCCTGTTGCTCTGCTGTGCTGGCCTCTCCCCTGCCATGGACACTGGCCCTGTTGCTCTGCTGTGTCATGCTCTCATCTGTGCCTTGGACACTGGCCCTGTTGCTCTTCTGTGCTGGCCTCTCACCTGTGCCTTGGACACTGGCCCTGTTGCTCTGCTGTGTTGGCCTATCACCAGTGCCATGGACACTGGCCCTGTTGCTATGCTGTGCTGGCCTCTCCCCTGCCATGGACACTAGCCCTTTTGCTCTGCTGTGTCATGCTCTCACCTGTGCCTTGGACACTGGCCCCGTTGCTCTGCTATGCTGGCCTCTCCCCTGTGCCTTGGACACTGGCCCTGTTGCTCTGCTGTGCTGGCCTATCATATGTGCCTTGGACACTGGCCCTGTTGCTCTGCTGTGTTAGTCTCTCCCCTGCCATGGACACTGGCCTTCCTGTTTATGTTTCTCCTGTGCATGGTATATAGCATTTTTGCATAATTTTAAGACTTGCTGTTGTGTACTATTGTTGTACCGCTGCATCTGTGCAATATGTGAATAAATGCATTTGCTTCTGGTGTGTGTTTTGTCGGTGTCCTTGCTGATTTCAGTTCTGTTTCTGTTTGCATATGATAGCATGTGCACCATGCTCCATGTATCACTTGAACATTGCAAGGCTCTTTGCAGCCATCATAATTTTGGGCAGGGGTGACTGGGTCTCAAGTCCATTCTGAGCCTGCAAATTGTGTGATCTGTGATGGCTATTTTACCTGGCATGCAGTCATCTTGTTAGTGATTTGAAGTTGTTGCCTATACTGTTCACATGTCTGGTTGTGGGACACTGCCAGCACAGGGTGTGATGCTGTGCAAATGTTTCGAAGGTGGCTGGGATATGTAATGTAGTATGTGTGTGGATTGCTTTCTGTGTGCCCAGCTTGTATGTGTATGGTCATCTTGTGTTGGGCATTGGTCCTGGTGCCATGGCCTACATGAGATGCGTGGTGTTGGGTGTAGCTGAGGTGTGCAGTGTGAAGGGTGTGAGTTTGTAGTGGATGTGTGTGTGCCCCTGTGTAGTGTGAGACATACATGTGTCACCCAGGAGTTGTATGCCTGTTGTTTTTTTGTCTTGCCCTGGGTAGTGAATTGTATGCACTTGTGTGAGCTGTTTGTAGTGCACTGTGCTGTGTGTTGGTGTGTCCATGGTGTGGTGTCTGACTCCTCCTTGTTGTGTTTGTCATATTGGAGTGTACAAAGTGTGTGAGTTGCACATCAGTGTTGTCTTTTGATTGATCCTCAGTGTGTCTTGGGTGCTTTTGTGTGAGCTGTGTGGCCCTGCTGCTCCACACTGGCATTGTGTTTGTGTTCGTCATGCATTGCAGGCACATGGTTGTTTGAGCACTCTT
Organism: Lissotriton vulgaris; assembly: GCF_964263255.1. Classification (NCBI taxonomy): domain Eukaryota; kingdom Metazoa; phylum Chordata; class Amphibia; order Caudata; family Salamandridae; genus Lissotriton; species Lissotriton vulgaris. The sequence goes on from NC_141693.1 coordinate 662,782,626, forward strand.
GTATGGCATGGTGTGTGTGGTTTTAGGCCATCCTCTATGTGTGCCACTTGTGTCTGCCCATTGTGTGCGTTACGTACCTCTGTTTGGGTGTGGTACACCCCTTACATGTCTGCTACTGACATGCAGGCTGTTTGACTTAGATGTCAGCTTTTTCTTGGTTTCCATGTGTGTGTGCCTACCCATCACTTCAGGTGTGGGCTTGTACTTTGTGGTGCAGTTCTTGGGCCATTAGTGCTGTTCCTCTCTGGACATTGCCCCAATGGTTTATGTGTGATGTCCTTGTGCTATTGGTCATTCTGTAGTGGTCATGTGCACTTCAGCTGTGTGTGCTGGCCAGTGCTCTGGTGGAAGTGGCTGTGCTCTTGTATCCCAGAGTGGTGCATGTGTAGTTGTTGTGGTGGATGTGTGGATGTAGGGTGTGGTATTGCTTCAGTTCCTGGGTGTGGTGTTATATTTGTGCAGTGCTGATTTGTGGTGTGTAGTGCAGTTGTGTCAATCATGCCTGTTCTGAAGACAATGCTTGTCGTGCGTGCGGTGCTGTGCATATGTGGCCTTGCCTGATGTGAATCCACTGATGTCTTGTGGTGTTCGTTGATTAAGGTTTGATGTGCATCTGTGATGGGTTTGATGTGGCTGTGTGTGTTGGTCCAGATGCACTTCTTGTGTGATTTGTGTTATGGTGTGTGTGATTTGTTCATGAGTGATGTTGTTGTGTACTCCTGTTGTGTGTGTTCTGCCATTGATTTTCCCCAGTTTGGCTGACAGGGTATGTGTGTTTCTGTTGGAGTTCAGTATGGGTTCTTGTATTGTTTGTATGTTGTTCTTGTGCAGGCATCGGTTGAGGCATCCCTGTGTGCGTGTTGTGTTTGTGGCTACACCCAGGGTGTGTGTTTGTGTGTGTGTGTGCTGGCAAGGATTGTGAACCTTGAGTGCGTGTGGCAGTAGTGTTGTGTGTTCCTTGTCCGCCACTCCTGCAGTGGCTGTCTCCCTGGTTGTGTGTTGTGTGGTGCAGGGAGTGTGTATTGTGCTTGTTGTTGCAGTGCTTGTTGGTGTGCATGGGAGTGCACGGGATGGGCACCTGGCCTGTGGGTTGCTTGGGTGTGTTGCTGTGTGGTTGGGGGATGTGTTTCCCTGTGGTGTTTGTGCCCTGCCCATGCCTTGGATTGGCCTGCCTACTGCATAGTGTGACTGTGTTGCCCGCGGCGGTGACGTGACCTGGACCGGGACGTTGATGCTGGTTGGTGGTCGTTGTGTGTCCCGGATGCTGAGGGGTGCCTTGTTGTGAGGTGGGTGCCCTTGTGGATGTGTTGTTTCCCCCAGCAGGGTGTCTGTGTGGTGATTGGACCCTGTGTCGGCCTGTGTGTTGTGTGTTGCATATGTGTATTGGCGTTCCTGCGGCGGCGTCCGCGACGGCCCATCTGACGATAGTGTTGTAGGGGGAACATCACCGGATGCATATGGAGGGCTGTGTTCATGGCAGTCAGGACCGGGTATGGGCTATCTAGCTCCGCTGTCGAGTTTCCGCCTGCTCAAGCTGGACGGTGTCTCCGGTCTGCTTGTTGGAGCCATCTTAATTTGTCGAGCGGGGCGGACGTCATTCGGCACGGCGGAGAGTCCCGATTGGCTCACACCGCCGCGGTGGCGGGCGCACTTTGATGGCGGTGTGCGTCGCTCCGCGGCGGATGGGAAATTACCTATGTTTACCTATCCTAATGTGGCGGACGTGAGTTCCGCTGCTCGCGGGCGGAGAAACCTGTTTTTCCGCCCCACCACCACCGCGGTGGTGTCACCACCCGACATCCTAATGGATCCCTTAGTGTCTAGATAGAGTTGGCTGTGATGGACATGCGGATTTCTCGATCGCTGAGAATGTAAAGCTGGCATTGGGTTTGAGAATCTAAACTGTTGAGTAAGCAAGTCTTTTCCATTGAATTTTAGCGTACAGACAGAACTAGTCACAATACGATGACTAAAAGTCTCAAACTATTATGAACCCATAACTGCAATTGTTTATAAATTGTAAGCTTTATTGTTTCACAGTGGCGGCTGGTGACATTTGAAGGTGGTAGGGCGTAAAAGTTTTGTATGAGTGCCCCGGAGGGGAGAGCGTGTAGCAAGTGAGTCTAGCCACCATTTGGTGGGGTTCGAGGAGATTCTCTTCAAACCCCTTCCCTCACCCCCGAAAAAAGAGCAGGCAAATGGTGCATTTAAGTAAATTTGAGGAAGCAAGAGAGTTGATAAAGCAATTGTGAAAGTGTAGTTATGGCATAAATAAAGAGACCCTGAGACATAATCCCTATTAACAAACCCTAATCCTTAGCCATAAACACCAACCATGAGCCCTAAACCATAAAATGAAGCCTTAAACCCCATCGCCCAGCCTTAAGTCCTAATACCTAGCCATAAACCCCAATTCTAAGCCACAAACACTAGCCCAAAACCCTTATGCCTAGACCTAAACCCGAGCCCAGCTCTAAAGCCTATCCTCGAACCATAAACCCCATTCCTCACACCTAAAACCCCCTCCTGTGGCTCTCGTATGCAACATACCGACCCGCCAAACCGTGTTAGAACTAGCTGAAACACCACCAAATTCGACACCCAAATCACGTAAAAACGCATAACCGCGACTAGGCCTCAAAATCGCGTCCAACTCACAATCACAAAATAAGCACTTCCACTGCTTCAATCTTCATCACACTTGCAGGGAACATAGTTCCAGCGATTCCCAACAACCTCACCAAGCCACAACTTCCTCGATCTACCGGAACAGGTACGACTTTTCTCCCGAACTTACCCCACCCCCCACATTCAAAAACATCCAAAATTCAACCAAACTTGCCTCAAACCTTGCCAACTCCATATTACTCAGCAAAAAGGCGCCCGGCGTCCTTACCTGAGTTTCTGGGCTTCCTGTTCTTCATGACCGATATGATGACCAGGAGGCTGCCACTCCCGTGCCACTGCAGCCAGCTTGACTCCCGCCGGGCGCCGTTTTCAAATTCATAGGCATACCCCGTACTCTGCAGTGCTCGCTTTCTAAAAATCCATTTAGTTTGCTTGCTGCATAAAGGCAGTCGGGCAAACACCACATGCGCAGTGCGCACTGTGCCGGCACTCCAGCGCCACCCAGTGTCAGACAGTGCATACTGTGACACATAAGTGAAGCGCTTGACACCGCGGCCGCAGCAGGGCAATAATTATCGGGTAATTTATTCGAGCGGCATGTTAATTTATAAAACTTTTATTAACGCGCCGCTCGAATAAATTGCCTGATAATTATTAGTGGGGCAACGCCCCACCGCCCAAATGGAAAAACCGCCACTGTTGTTTCACAATTTTAAGAGACTAGCTCAATATGTTTCCGTTTCTTTCTTTTTAGACCCCTGAGGAAGGGGCACTCATATGACCCGAAATGCATTGGGTAAATGTAATTTTCTGTTGAACAGAATGGATATAATGTCGAACATGGAAAATGGGAATCAGAATTTGAATTAAATCAGAATCAAATACTTTTGAAGAAGAAAGAGTTGAACTGGTTTAAACTCAAAGGAAACTATGAAACTTTAATGTACTTTTGTAAAGTGCACTCATCCTTTGGAACAGAATTCTTCTGCACCACACACTATAGTACACTTCTCACTTACATCATGAATTTTCAAATATCCAACATACAGAACTGCCTTAGCTTGGAGCACAGCTTTCTTCCCCTCAAACAGGGACTTTTTCCAGACACTACTTGGTGTAACACTGAAAGATCACATGAATTTTGTCAGAGTTCTCCACTTCCTTCACTTTCTGTTTATTGAGTAGCCTCCTTCTAAACGCTGTTCTATCTTTCAACTTTTCCATTGCTCTGGGGAAAATATACGGATGTATGAAAGTACTCCGTATGACGATGCTTCACAACTTCTTACTTATCATTAGAAATAAGCTGTACCCAATTGCCATGGCTTTGGTACTCCTTCACATGAAAACTTCCAAAAGAAACTTCTTTACCACATACATCGTATCTCCACCCCCAATGAGAAATGGCCATGAAATATCAAAAATTTGTGTTTCCTAGATATTTTAAGGCTTGCTATTTCTTCATTAGGACACATTATGACCTTCTAGGATGTATTGCTCCAGACACTAATGATGAAAAAATGCCCTTTCCCTTTAGCACATTCATCAACTCCTCTGGGTCACCAAAAACCAGACCTAATACCAGGCTTCATCCCACTCCTTCCAGAGGACTACTATGGGCTAGATCTAATATCCTCTTCCTCAAACTACTGGGAATAACCAACATTTCTCCTCAATAAATCATGCCCTCCCGATCAAAATACTTATTTTCCTCTTCATAATATTGAAGGACTTCATCATCAAGATTTTATATACAGGCCAACCTTCACTCATATAATTTGCCACCTTTCTAATTGCTTCATCAATGTCAAAAGCTGCCATCCATTCTTCCTTCGCAATCCAACCTTGATTCACTTCCAAAATGCCAGGAATCATCACGTCTTCTTTACGGGGCACACATGTCTTCACCTCATACTACCAAACGAGAAAGATAGAAAGCAATGACATTCCAACAATATGGAACCTGTTTCAAATCAAAACTGTACTCTTGCATTTCAAATTACCATCTAGAAATTCTAGGAGACCCCTTCTGCCACTTTTTGTGGCCCAAACATATATTGAAAATATACTGTATCCCATCATCAAGCAAGAGTATATTATCCTCTCTCATCTTCTTGAGCAGTCTTGAAGTGTAGTCAAGCTCCAATTCCAACTTTATTGGGGGCCGTCATAATTACTGATTTGTGGTGTATATCAACATTTTTCCCATTTGGAACCTTTGCTATCTCATCTTTAACTTTTGAATTCTCGTTCACATGAATCATTCCAATCATATTGCACTCTTCTTTTCAATATTTTCCTAATATTGACAGTCTTGTTTAGAATTTGAGAATATATTTTGCATACTACTCATCCAGGTTCAAGAACAACCAGAACCACAAATAATCTTTGCCCTTAGGGCAGGGAGCAGCAACAACACTGTTCAATGATATTTTAAAATTATTTTGAGCAACATATTTTTAATGATTCTTAGTGATGGTATGTCCTAAGAATTCCACACACTCTACAGCAAGCATGCACTTCAGATGGCATCATGTTCCTCTTACTTATCTCAAACACTAGAATATCATCCTGAAAATAAGCTAACTTTTCACACCTCCATACAGTTGACAGATAATGTTTGAGATGCAGACACCAAACCGAACAGCAAATGTAAAAAAAACTATCAATGTTTTTGATTCATAATACAACCCCACCCAGTAAAATGTTGATAACAAATTCAAGGTACTAAATAATGTAGGATCCTTAACCGTCGATAGCATCTCCCTTGTGCAGGGCAGAGTATGACTGTCAATATAAACACAAGTTTTCAAGCCAGTTAAATCCACCTAAAGTCTGATCTATCCACTATGTGTATGAACTAGAACAACTGGTGATAGCTGTTTTGAGGATTCCATTTCCTCAACTGCATCTTACTGACATGAGTTTTTAAAACAATTCTTCAAATCGGCCCTCATGGACAAAGGTGTATTGTTAACATCGTGCATCTTGGAACATCCACTCACCTTCAAAATTATCTTGTGTATAAACTCTTTGAGTAAACCTAGCGAACTTGAGAAAACCTTGGGGAATTTCTTTTTCCATTCTTCTACTGAATTACACCTTCAAATCCTGTTTTGAAATTCTAGTACATGTGAAGGAATTATTATTTCTGTCTGTTGAGGCCTACCTAATAAGCATGCACCCTCTAGGTAGCATCTAATTTAGAAAAACCTCTTTTCCCATTAAACATTAAAATAAGAATTATAATACCCCATAGCATAAATGCGTTCATTGCAGTATTCTTTCAATGGAACATCAGGAGGAACAAATCTTTGTCACTGAATTTGTCTAACTGGCCTTCTCCATTCAAGAAGTGCCTTGCACCAGACTCTGTCATAATGCGAACATTCACATACTCAATTTTCTTTATGCAGTATTGACCATCCTTAAGAGTAACATCTAGTTAAAGTACCTCCATAAGAAACTTCTCTGGTTAATCCTTATTCTCAACTTGCATCACTCTTGAACTCCTTCCACTCCTATTGTTTTTTGTACAACTTTCCTGTGCAAATCTATTCATAACGCCCCTTGCCTTTACACCTTCTTCAAATTTGCCCTAAGATAGGAACACATTTGTTGTTTGTTACATGTTCTTCCCACCCACGCCTGAAACAGATGTAATCCTTTGTACTCTTACACCCCACATTCCTGTGTGTATCCTCATTTCTGCTACTACACTTAACCTTGTTGATTTTACTAGGTATTTGACTAACCGGTTGTGTAATTCCCTGCTTTGTACCTGCCTCAGCTAGCTAACTCTCGCATACCCTCATTAGTTTTTCAAATTCACATGCAATTCTAATTGTCACTGAGAATTATAGCGTAGCAATAATGAAATAGGCATTGCCAAAGCCAATAAGTCTGGTATTGACCGTTAGTCTTTTGACCTCGTCAATGTTTGTGTTGTTTAGTCATTGTTTTGCAAACGTATTTTTGTGGTCTCGAAAAGCACACATTTCTATAGTAGTCCTAGACGCTAATAGCTGAAGTTTTCTGACCCACTGTCCCATACTGTATGCCATAGTGGGTGGAACAAAAATGTGAATGACACAATAACAGACCAATAAATGAACAGTGCTAGCTGAATGCCCATATAAGTAAGTATACACTACAACATGTTTTAGTAAAATTAAAAAAGGTCTTCGCCGAGTCTGGCCAGTGCTATGCTGTGCAGGTTCTGCTGGCCTGGCCATAGGTCAAAAGACTCTGCCAAATGCCATGGCTGTGTCAGTACCTGAGGGCCATGCTTAGACTAGGCTTGTGAGTTTTGGGGAATGGGTATTTTTGCCCAGTGTCTGCATAGCATGACCACAGACAGGTCAGGCCTTGTGGGTACTAAGGACGTGTTACTGGGTGTCCAGCATGCTATTGGTGTGCTGTCCAGTACTGTAGAAAATGCACCATGTCAAGTACCTGGACGAAATAGCTACAAACCAGGTCCTGTGGTTACTGAGTGCTGAAGTACAGTACATGGCCAAATGTATTACATTATTAAATAATACGAATTCAGGTCCATATACTGTGAAAAAATCAGAGATTTGGGTGATACTTTGAAAACCTCTTTAGTAAAAATGATAAAAATAGGAGCATGGATTCTGGTTTGACAAATAAGGATGACGACAAATGTCTTCCCAATTTATCCTGTTCTGGAGTTTGAGTTTCACAATGTAGGTGTCCTTCCATAATTACATCCATAATGCTTGAGTAGACCAAATCTGGTACAAGTGCAAAAACTCCTTACACCACACACAAGGTACAGTGACCTTTCCATCTAATAAAAATAAGATTTTTTGGAAGATTTTATATCACTTATTACTAATTTTATAAATTCTTCATTTCAGTTTTTATAACAGTCCTGCCTGGGAAACTCAATTACATAATGAAACATAGCTAAACCCTTATGGTTGTAGTAATTATTAGATTGTTTCAATTACACTGTTGTATTGGCATGTTTATTGCCTTACCTTTTGTTCCCTCTGCTATTATGTGTTGTAGCATACGTTTTTCGCGCCACATGTGGTATTGTTCCATCCCTTATGACTTCTATGACTTCTATGATATGGTATTGTCTCGTACCAAAGCTGCTGAGTCGGGGATTAATGGTGAGGCCTTTAGAAAACATCACTTGGCCAGTGCTAGTTTGTGTTGCCCTGAGAGGCGTTCTCAATAAAGACTTTTCCACCTTACACCTTCTATAGACACCATTAACTAAGAGAGTCAGGTGATTGGTTATTGGTGATTGGTAGTCTGGCTCCCATTTAAATAAGGGTGTGTATATTGTGTTATTATCTGGTATTGCATTGCGTAAATCTACAAGTTTGATGTGGTGATGCCTTGCGTATCCGAAGATTGAAAGATGGAGTCAATGAGGATTGTGGTGTAGTACATGGTGTGGTTGTGTGACCTCACCGGGTAATATACTCACAAAACCATGTTGGGTCCAGTCAGGCTTGTTTATAAAACTTCTTGCTCAACCTTGGGGAGTTTGTGGCTTTGGTCATCAATGCTTAAATAAAGGAACAAGTGTAAAGTATTTAGACGCACTAAACAACGAAATAAGGGAAGTCACGATACACAAAAGAAATCCAACACCAAGTTACCAAAATAGATATATTTTTGTGAATTTTTAGACACCAAAATTAACAAAATTCACCAGAGGGTTCCAGAGATATAAAGTTTTAACCCCTTCGGCGCTCTGCGAATTCTCCCGCTGTCCAGGAGAATTAATGAGCGGGCGGGGTTTGGACGGCACCCGGCCGTCCTCCGCAAAGACCCAGAGCGACGTCGGACGGCCAGGGGCCGTTCTGAGCAACGAAAGGGTTAACTAAACAATAAATCTCAGCTTTTTGATCCAAAATCCAAAACAAGCATTAGTAACTGTAACATTTGGAAACTTTCTAAAACTTTTAAAAAGTTGTGTTTGGCTACTCTAGCCCAGACCGGGTGACCGATTACGACAGGGCGAAGGTCGGGAAGCCAATAAGAAGTATTTGGACAGTTACCTGGTCACCAAAGCAGTCTCAAGTCCAGTTCCACTCTTTATGCACGGATCGATATAGAATTCAATGTAGTGGTCCTGATGCTGAGGATACAGGTTGCTGATGATGCTGTGCAGTTGACAAGGGTCTTCAAGGGGTTGGTCCTCAGTCTATGGGTGATTTGGTCTTCAGGAGTCAATCTCCTCAAACTCCTCTTTGGTCCACCTGCCGCTGGGTTACTGGTGTTCGGCCACAGAGGGTCCAGCTGTTTCCTTTGGTGAGAGCTAGTGTCCGTCTTTAGCGATTAATCTGCACTCTGATGACTTTCCTGTGTCTGACATCTTCTGGTGCAAGTTTTGAGTTTGAGTGCCAAGGAGTGGTCTTCTTGGCTGCACATTGGTGGTCAGTGGTGGTTCAATGAAAATGGCTTCTGACAAGCCAGAATGAGCTATCTCACCTAGTGTGGCCCAGGAACAGGGAGTTGACTCTTTGGTCAGGGTCTCTGGAGTGACTTTTCTATGAGCCAGGCACCATAGCCATAGTCCTCTCCTTGCTAGCCCAGAGAGAAGCAGTTGCAATCCAGCTGTTGGTGCAGCCTCTCTTGCCAGGAAAAGGATTCAGCAGGGCAGTTCTTCAGTCCTCTCTCCAGTTCAGATGTGATCTGAGGTGTGGGTGCCAGATTTCCCCTATTTATGCCCATAAGTATCCTCAGTAGATAATGTGGTCACTAGCCAATGGGCTATCAGGTTTCCTCCTGCCTTATGACGACTTCCGGCAATGTGTGGCATCTAGCTATCCCAGAGTGCGCTATTCAGCCCACACCAACATATCTGAACTCCTCTTTTGGTTTGTGGAGCAAGGTAGCTAGCCCTAGAGGTCTGGCTACCTGTGGACTACGTACCCACAGAAAAAACTGTTTGGCAACAGGTCTCCCCTCTTTGTTTCCACCCATCTACTTAATCAAACGTGCATCCCTCCCTAAGTGTGGTTGCCATTTGTCCATCAAAGGCTTCTTCTCCTTTTAGGACCCCACCCTGTGTGGCTTCATGCATGGCAGAGGTAGCACCTCTCCCAATGGCAGGCTTCTATTGCTCCTGTGCTTTTGAATTGATCACACATCTCCCCTGGAGGGGAGAAGGCTGTCTGATGGCCAGCAACTGGGAATAGCAACTGGAAACACTGGGCAACAAGGTGGCAACTTTCTAAATGTTGCCTTACCTTAAAAGTGACATTAATTTCGACTTGGGCAACAAGTCGGGTTTAATGTCACTATTCATTTGATACCTTGAAGCACCCATTTCAGTGATCCCATTCAGAAGCTATCACAGCTGAGCAGTCAGTGTGTAACTCTGTACTTACCAATGAGGCACAAGTCTCTCCACAGTAGAAACAACAATTTGGGGCTTCTACTGTTAGGACATCTTAAAGTATTTGACCTGCTTAAAAAGGTAGAGCTCCCTGCCTTAGGGTTCGATAGGCCTTTCCCTAGGGGAGATATATATAATATTATGGGAGGTGTGGGCTTTGCCATTGGTTCAAACAGAAAACTCGAACTAGCAGTTTAGAACTGTTTCTTCCAGCCTTTTCAAATTCTCGCTTTATACAGGAATGAGAGGGCATTCAGCCCACAGCTCAACCTGCACTCTTCTTGTCTACCATGGAAACATTACCTGGTAGAAAAGTGCATCACAAGGCATATGAGCGTAATCATAGGACATAGCTTTTGTGACCTAACCCTCTGCTTCCAACCAACTTATCAAACATAATCAAAATGTAAATCTCTTATTCCTTGGACCTCCTACATCTAGTCTTACAATGCCTTTCACAGACTGTAGCAAATCAATAAACAGGGGAGAATGATAATTTACCCACGTTTTACAAATCTCCCTGCGTGCCAATACCATCGAATAAAACAATAATTTCGTCTGTTCTCAATCTTGTTTGCACAACTAATATCCCAAAATGTATATGCTAAGAATATCGGATAAAGCCTTACCCACGTCTTCCCAAAATGTTTGTACTTTTGGGAATCCCTCAAACATGTGTACATCATCTGCTTTACTTACCCCGCATTTATGACAGGCTACTTCTCCACCTTTCCCAAACTTTGACAACCTGAGTGGAGTCCAGTACGCTCTATGGAGTGAAACCAAATGACTCCTTCTTACATAGACTGGTTTAACCACATTGCAAAGCAAACTCATAGATACTTGCCATAAGCTTTCCAATGGGAGCTCAAGCAAGTATTTTCCCCACAGCTCTTGTGGTAGCGTGATAGTTCTCGTCAGGGGTAGTAAGCTCTACATAAATGCAGTTACAATACAAGAGAATAGTTGCCTCTGTCATGTCGCTCATCAACCAATACCATGTTGAAATGTCTTTATACTTTGGGGTATTCAAAATCAGTTTTTCTTCCAATTCATTAGATCCACCTATCTTGATTGTTAGAGACTGAGACCAGCTTTGTATTAGAAGGTATTTAAATTTCAACACACTATTGTCCATCAGCTCCCGGCACTCCTCCCATGTTATTAACTTTCCTTCATTAATTAAATGCTCCCAACTCTGGATACCAGCTTCTTTCAATGGGCATGCCAGTTTATCCTTGGACCATTCTGGAGAACGCAGAGAGTCCCAAATAGGGGCAAGATTGCTGAAGTAGGTACGTTTTATGCTTCTCTTAATGCGGTACCATGTTTCCGCAATGCCTTTTAATACTTTCAATCTTACCTTCTTGAAAACCCTAGGGTCTGCAAACATTTGCATATAGCCAAAGTCACCCCCATTTGTCAGGCATATTCTCAAGGAGCTATCGCCGGGATAACTTCACTTTATCATATCCAAAGTCATGATAAATTCATCACCCCAGTCACAAGCTGGTGCTAACAGCCCATAGCACCAGTTTACCCGCGATAGCAGCTTCAAAAAACATCGCCACAGAAGACCCCGGCAACTATCGCTAATGAGATGCTGAGTAGGTGTCCCCGTGCAAAAAGCCGCGACAGCACCTCTCCACAACATTCACAAGGACCAGCCAGACCGGCAATAAGACCCCAAAACATGCGATAAGTTGGGTTAGCAGACGGAAACTAACACCTGCTCTGAGCTGGGACCACAGCCTGCACCACAAATGGGAGGCAAGCCCAGAGCCACACCTGAAGAACAAAAGATGCCATGGAGCCACAGAACATGCGGTCTGAACATCCAAGAGGGCCCCAACACCCACCGCCACCACCCCCAGGACCAGCCCCCCCCCGACCAACACCGAGGCAGTGCAGACAAAGACAGCAACCCTCTAAAAATTCACCAACCTCACAGACTCAACATCAGAAAATTTCATTGCCCTCCACAGGTGCAAAAGGACAACCATCCTTCGCACCCTGACCACCATTGTACACAGGCTGATGATACCAACACAGCGGACAACCAACAACCCATCTCAGACCAAGCTGCTGGCTGTGATGCACCTGTTGGCCACTGGCATCCTCCAACCAACATCCACACGAGTTGGAGGAGTCAAACAGCCAGCCCAATACCCCCACAACGGTCATGGATGACACCATCAGCTTGGTACCCCACTATCTATACTTCCCACACACTTTGCAGGAACTGCTGGAGACCAAGCAAGGCGACCATGCCACAGCTGTCTTCCTGCATGTGCCGGGGGCAATTGACTGCACACATGTCCTACTTGTGCCCCCTGGCAACACTGCACACAATAAGCGTAACAGAAAGCGCACGTATCCCACCAACGTCCAGGCAATATTGGACCACCGTGGAATCCCTGCAAACGTCCCAGCCAACCCCACAGGCAGTGTGCATGAGCCCTACACCTTCCGACAGTCCATCATCAAACTGCGCTACCAGGATGGCACCCATGGAAATGCACTGCTCGTTGGCCAATACCAAATGAACACACCACACACCTCAACTCCACAATCATGCAACTCACAACACAGGAAAGGCACACGTCACCAGCTCACATACAACATGCACACCCACCAGACACGCCAGAACAACTTACTGTAGGAACCTGGGGCGCCATTTAAATTAGCCATCAACGGCATGGCACCTCAGCCACACAATAGAAGGATGTGGGCAGAGGTGGGGACCAGGCATGTGCGAAGGAGGCAAGTGACCCATGAATGAGAATGTACAAAATGCCAAGTGTGGCGTGGATGTGCTGGACAGACTGCAGTATGCAGACCACACACATATCCATGTCGACACACACCGCTGGTGTATGGAGTGTAGTGGACAGTGGACAGAACCATGTCACCCCAGCCAGTAAGGAGAATCGCAGAAATGTAGCTTGTTACGTCCCCCCGTGAGCATGAGCAGAGTGGGCTGGCCAGGCGTATGCCAGGCCAGTGTCGGGGTGTGAATAAAAGGCAAGTAACTCTGGGCGTGGTCCTCTTCCGGAATGCCGAACGCCTCTGCCAGGGAGGCGTCTCTCCCCCCTCCATGAGGCCGACGCTGTCACCGTGAGCGGGGTTGCCTGCGATCCTGTGCGCCTGCTGTACACTGAACCAGTCGTCCCTGCACCTGACAATTGCCTCTGGTCTACACTGCGGTCCGGTAGGTCACATAGTCTTGATTTAGCAATGACAGAGTTCATATCAGTGTACCGGCATCATCACAGACTGCATCCCCTCTCAGCCCGAGTGCCACTAAGTCTGTTCCCGACATTCATGAAAACTCACTGGTCGGACATTGGTGGTGTCTGAGTCTGAGGACTAGGGGGTAGTTTCATCCTCATGAAGCTGATACTGAATTGGTTCTGTCAATGAGGCTGTGGATTTCCACTCCACCATTTGCTGCTTACGGATAAAATCAGACCTTCTGCATCATGCCCTGGAGGACACCTTCCACTGTCCCCCGCAACCCTCCGCCACATTCACCTTCGACGAGGACCCACCCAGTCTGCGTGGCCCTAGCTCAGTGCACCGCAAGTCACTGTCCCGTGGCAGAGTGCCTGTGCCGGCCGCAGTGCATCCAGAGCCACTAACTCTGTGCTGGTCAGGTACGGGACCCCTTCTTCTGAGATATTGAAGGGCCTCTGAGGCGATGGCCTTGGGGTCATCAACGCCATGTGTCTGTGGCCCTGCGCTGTCCGCTGCCTATGGCCTCAACTGCGGCCAACCAGGGCTCACACATCTAATCGAGTTCTGACAGGCCCGGACGTCGCATCACCGCAGGAGGCACACTCCACCATCGCCAGGACCACCTCCAACCGTCATCTGCCAGAGTCAAAACAGTGGTACTGGCAGACTGACAGAGTTGTTCGCACCTGTTGTGGATGCCATCTCCTGCCTAATCCCCTGCTCAGCACTCCAGGGGCCACTGATTCAGTGCACTGCAACCCATGGACCTTTACTGATTGAGTTTTGTGCTGTTGAGAGGTTGCGCAGCAATGTCACCTCAAGCAGACGTAGGACGATGATGAGGAAAACGATGCAGGTCTAAAACACCCCACTGCATCTGCATCAGGAATAACCTGAAGGGACACAATCCTAGACTTTTTCTTCAAATGAGCGCGCTCAGCTCTAGTGCCCTAACCTTAGTGCACTGCGACTCACCGACATTTCTGTTTGCATGTTGGGTGACCTCTGGACTTGCTCTGGCTTCCTCCAAGTTGCTCAGCAGTTGACTCTGTTATGCAAGTGTTTTCTGTTTCTATGTCACTGGTGTCCACTGTTAAAGCTGTTGCCAGCACCAAGCACTCCTTGCGGGCTGTCTTACACTCACCCCACACACATCCAGCACAGGTGTCACTGTACATGTGGCCCTGCCAATGAAGGGGCCGGACACACGCGCCCATGGCCAGTTCAATATCATATCTGGGTGTGTCCCTGTGGTCTTGTCATATGCATGAGGGCCCTGGGCCCTACAACATTACATTGTGCTGTGTACTGCAGACGCAGACATGTCACCGCAGGCAGCGGGTTGGAGCTTGGACATGTAGCTTTGTCGTCACCCACTCAATTCATAAGGGGAGTGGCCTGGGCCATCGTACGCAGAACCAATGTGGGCGTGTGCCTGCTATTTGTGTGTCCCTGGGCGTGGTTCTGTTCTGTGAATGTGCATCTGCTTGTGTCTCTATGGCAGTGTGGGTCTTGTTGTAGCTACTAGCAGCAGCTGTTTCAACACGATTCATCTTCTGAAGAATACTTTTTCTTATCTTCCACTTTCAGCCAGGAAGACCCTTGTTCAGGCTATGATTATTAGCAAATTAGACTACAGCAATGCTCTACTTGCATCAGCAAATGAGACTTTGATGTCCAAATTGCAAGAAGTCCAAAATACATCAGTGTGTCTTTTGTGTAATCTCCCTTCTGGCTCTGAATCTGAACCTCTGCTGACAGCCCTACATTTGCTGCCAATTAAGAAAAGGATTTTTTTTGTTAATTTGTTGTCTCTCACACAAATCATTAATGTGCAATAGTCCTAGTTATCTACTTCAGAAACTCAAATACTGTTGTCCAGTTGGGAATTAGCATTTCAAGGATGAAACCTTGCTTACCGTTCCTCGTGTCCATCTGACAACAGGTGGTGGCGGGTCTTTTTCTTACTTGGCCCGTGCTACCAGAATACCTTGCCGTATCATATCTGTATCTGTTCTAATTATGTTAAATTCAGGAAACTGCTTAGGACCGCGTTGTTTTTTTCGTCTTGCTTGTGTTAATCTTCAGCGCTGAGATTCCTGTCCAGGGGTGATACTTCTGCTGTAGTAAGCGTCATTAACATAACATAACAACATACCTGATATATGCAGCCGTTAAAGAGGAGCAGGCCTACTCTGAAAGAAAAGCTGCAGAAATAAATTGGAAAACAAGTACAAAAATAATGCAGAGAATATTTAGAATTATTGACAATGGTTTTCAAAACCTTTCCAAGTTAATATGCACAAAATCTACTATTATTTCTTCTGTCCTTCATCTTTTAAAATAAGATTTAAATCTCTTGCAACAAAGGCAGGCTTGGATGCAGAAAATAATACAATTGAACTGGACATTGCTAGTTCTGAAAGTGAATAAAATGCTGCGGCAGCTCATAACTGATTTATTCCCGTAATATGACCCTCAAGATAGACAAGGATCTCTAGGAAGGAGGCATCGTACAATTTTTGACAATAGATCAGCTAGACAGTTTCCTCTAGCAGAAGATCCACATCTCATGTGACACCTTGGCAATCACTGTTCTTATTTTATGATCTGTAAAAACACAAATGTTTGGGTTTGTATGAAAAAAATGCATAATACTTTTCTCCAACATATCTGGATACTTCCTTTCAAATTCAACTGTTGGACAAAGAACATTGATGCATTCATTAGAACATGTTCATGCATTAACCACTAGAAAAGTCACTCCTTTGATATTCTATTGATCACATTGCACAGCATGTGTAACCCTTTGATGCCCAGCCTTGCTTGTAAACCGCTCCGTAGCACCTGCCTCATTTACTCCTTCCTGCCATACAATCCAAGGACATGGTCAATATCTAATTAGAACAGATAAGTCTTGCTGTTGGTTAATGCCTGGTTTCGTCAATGTGTTATCCATTCAAAAAACAAGGACATTTTGTGAAAATGTGTGACACTGCAATCAAATTAAATGTAATCTTGTACTCCCCCCCCCATCCACATCCCCACACCAATTAAACAGTTTCTTGGCTAAACATAGACAGGATAATTGTGTGCTTTGATAAATTAAATGAGATTGTTGAGATTTTCACACAGAAACAGGTATTTTTTTACTTCTGAATCACAAACAGTTGCCCTGTAAATGGCATGGGCAGCATCTGAAATTCAACATGTTTTGCAGACTCAGGGCTTGATTTAGATTTTGATTTCAGTGACTAGGTACTCCATCACAAACATGACAGATATCCTGTCTGCCATATTACACGTGTCAAAGAATATAATGCACATGCAACACGGTTAAAGTTTCTGATGGAGCATCCCATCTTTTGAACTGTAAATCAGGCCCTCTTTCAGAACACATTTTGCTGACTTATTACCCACTGGCTTCCATGCATCACACACAACATGCATAGTCTGTGTTATCAAAATTATTAGAACATTCCTGTTTACTGCCATTAAGCCTATATTTGGATATATTCCTCCTTCACTTCGTTGTTCTTGACTCTGGTAGAATCTCGAATACACTTTCACTGGCTAGCAGTGCAATTCTTACTTTTTTACTAGTAAACAAATAAAGCCTGCACAGATGCCAACATGAATGAAAGTGACATCTATTCAACTGACACAATGGCATTCCACTTCGTAAGCGAGTTATGGAATCAGATAACTGCAAATTGAACGCTGTCATTTCACAAATTTCAGGCTCCTTGAGTGAGATCTGCATTTTGGTTTATGAACTGATTTGAAACAATTTTCTTGGGTGTGTCATTGGAACAGCCACTGATAGTATCACTCAGCATGAGAGAAGTGGGTTGCCAAAGAAAGTGCACCATACCTACATCAATTCTACTGTACAGCAATGCTGATAGCAATGATGAAACTACTCAGTATATGATGACCCGCCAAGGCCAGTGGCACCTGCTCCGTCAACTTTGATGCTGACTCTAGTGAGATTCAGACCGCCAGCAGTGTCTGCAACCTCAGATTCCCTTGGTGTTGCTCTTTAACATGGGCAAACATCATCCTAACAAGATCAACACTGCCAGACTTAATTGCTTCTGATCTATAAGTGATTACAGCTCAACCTTCATCATCACCTGGGCCCTCAAGGCGGATCCCTTTCTCCCCTAAGGTTTCAATGTCCTCACTTCTTCAGAGACTAATGTCAACTACATCACCATCAACATCTTGAGAAAAATGATAAGACTCTACCGACACACAAAAAGTCAGGTCTCCTGTAGGAGTACATGTTCCATTACAAAGAACCTGTATGAAGCAAACATACAAGAGGACAGTTTGTACATTACTAATGTTTTCTTTTTTAAACAATGTTTGTACCCAGCCGCATAGCTAATTAATGAAAATAGCTACTGCTTCTTTAATTTATCAATGCACACATGAACATATATCTATATATATATATATAAACATATATTAATCGCATATGTTCTTAATATCATTCCGGGGATGGCATACTTATGTTGTTTTTTCCCTTCTAGTGATCCCTCTCTTTGACCTGTACATTTTGATTCTTTAGAGGTAAATGACAACCATAGATTGCAGGTTTATTAATGTAATTTTTGTTTGCAGCTTTTTAGTCCAGTCTCGTCAAATATATTCACAGTATTTAAAAACTATAGTGTTCTAAATAATAGTTTTTTTTTTTTTTTATTAACAAGATTTCATGAAAGCTAATAATTCAATTTTCCATTGGTTATTATTGTGCAAAGGACACAATTTCACAGAATGAAAATAAGAATAAAGGGAATCATGCCGTCTTTCTGCTATTAGTTTATTCTGAAAGATTCAACCAGATAATGTTATATAAGTCAGGAACAGAGTGGGAATAGCTAGAGAGGAACTTCTTGTCAAAGCCCTGAGATGGGACTGGCCTTATAGAATCATTTCACCTCCTTTTGCTGAAGGCCAATGGGAGGCACTTTTAACCTTTTCTTGCTTCGTTTATCAGCCTGCCTTCTAATCCAAACAAGATTAGCAGACAATGCTATTATATTGAACTGAAGTCTTCTTGTTCAAAGCAAGATTACGAGTGGGACCATCTTTGAATCTCAAATTAGGCTCTCCTTTTATTGATGAGTTGAACTTAATAAACTAAAGATATGATGGTGGGATTAATATAAAGTTAAACAGCCACAATGTTGGCATTATTTTCTGCTGTTCATATTATTAGTAAATGTCGCAGCTACGATAATAGTTGATTTTATAAAAGTTACTGCACACATTGTCTGCACTAGGATATTATTTTGATTTGAATTTAAATCTTTAAAATATATTCATGTTTCCTAATGTCCTGGCACATGCCCTTATATTATAAAAGAAGGTTAGGGTCTCATTAATTATTGTAGTGATATTTTATAGACTTGATCGTTGAAATTCATCTCACTCAAGTAATGCTTACTGGTTTGTGGGATGGTTGCAATCCAACTGGCTTTCTGTCTCATGTTGAGATATTGACAAAGGCCTTATGACCATGGGATCTAGAAGACCTATTACTGGGTCTTGTTCAGGAGGATTTAGAACCTGTATGAAAGCTATCATTTAATATACTAATCACCAACTTTGAAGGGGAGCCACACTAAACTGACAATCATCCCTCTAAGGTAGGGCTGAAGTTGCTTTCTGCATTGCACCTCTCATATGAAACCATCATACTCTGCGATTTCCTCCAAGGCAACAGCCCTTGTCAAACAATTTGGAAGAGCATTGTAGGTTTAATGAGCTCCGGATAAACTGAGCAAAAACAAAGGTTATGGTTTGCACAGGTAAAGATTCCGTTAAATGAATGTAGCTGGGATGACAAACTGGAATAAGGACTGGGATAGTGTGGCTTGGGAATCTTGCAGAACATGAACCTCTACTGTGCAATACTATTGAAGGTTAAAAGATTATTTATCAAATCTTCAATGCACTGGTCAAATAGCTCTTATGTAAATACTGTGGTTACATAATCTGCCTGCTAATGATTTCATATGCCATGATCTTTCCTAAACTGGCATATAGTACTTGCAAAAAGATACAGACTTGGACCCTATCTAAGGCTCACTATGGAAAGAGGAAGCAGAATGCTGAACCCTCTCCTTGCAATTAGGACTGAGCTGAGTGTCCAGTCTGTTAACACATGGGCTCGCTGGCTACAATGTTATTTCTATTTGCTATCTATAAATCCAAGGAATCAATTCTCCTGGAACTAATCTGGAAGCATTTCAACAGCATAATTTGGCATAATTGCCAAAGTAGATTTATTGACTGAGTTACGCCCTCTCCAAGCAGCCTCCAGGTCGGAAGAGGCACTCCATTTCTCCCATGTGCTGTGCAAGCGGGTCCATTTGCCCTAGCAGGATGGAATTTTCATCCGCAAAACTCGAAATCAGGGACCAGTAGTTTAACATAGTGGGAACGAAACCTTCTTCAGTGGCTTTCCAAAGAAACATATCGACAAGACTGCCAGTTAGTGTCTACATTTTTCTAAATGTAGTTACATGGATTTAAATTTTGGGTGTTAGAGCTAATGGTTTGTGGCCGATTTAGCAGATCAGTCCTTTAGTTTAGATAATTCATCTTGTTCAAATATATTTTTTAATGTTTGTTTTAATATAACCGGATATCTTAATTTTCTAGTTCTTTTTTTCTAAACAGTAAACAAGGTTTCATGGGAACGTATGTAGGTGAGAGGGCATCAGGGCTCTTATGTTGAATACGTGTTTCAATACATTCAACAAGTTTGTAAACCACCATGAATGCATTACTTTATTCGATTATTATGTTATCCATTACATCTACTGTTTTACCATATTATTTATATACTTTTATAAGTTAGGATATTTCCTCATCCCCCTATGTTCCTCACATTCATTACCTATTTTATATTTTATGCATAAGTTTTCCTCAACTAATTTCGCTAATATGTAAGATTGATTTCATGTTTCTCATAACTCTTGATTGTTTCTTCATTTTCTGTCTTTGTTCCTTTTTATTCCAATAAACTTCAAACTTAAAAAAAAAAATACATTCAACAAGGCTTAAATAGAGTATATAAGCTATCTTAGAAAGTTATTTGAGAAGAGAGCAAACTTTGTTTCCAGGGGACAGCAAACGAAGGGTTGCGCTGAAGAGTGTTGTAAGCACCTTTCTCCTTCTGAAGGCTATAAGAAAACACATTCAGCTACAGGAAGGTTTATTGCATGCTTGGAGACACCATAGCTACTGAGAGTGAAGGCAGAAACAACAGCTCACTTTCTATGGAACAATACTTCAGTTGTACCTATAAGATGTGCGGGTGAGAGCAAGGTCATCTAAGAAACTTGTATAGGCTTGCTTTGGTGATAAGAGTAACTTACTAGAAGAGGGAAATGGCTGTGTTTGACAGCCTTTGCAGAGAAATTCTGAATCACTTTTGGAATGTTGCAATACTTTCTACTTTTCCGTTTGTTCACCAATATTGTAGCTGCTATCTTGTTCATTTTATAGTAACCACTATACATATTCAGTGCCCTTTGATGGTTTTGATTTTAATAACATCATAAAATATACTCCAAATGTAAATTATTGAGTGATAAAAGAGTTCTGGCATCCGCAAAGACTCATTTGAGTCCCACAGGACTGATTGTTCACTAATATGAACCTTGCTTATATAATGCTTGGTACATTCCACTGGGTTCTCTGGTCTCATGGTAGAGTGTTAACATAGTCTGCAATACCAGAGGGTTGAAAGGATCCAAAACCCAGACCATACTCTGAAGAGATTCCAGAATTTATCAGCTTCGGTTAAGGAAAGAAAAGTATTATTGCACGTTCAGATCATATATGTAATTACAAAATTAATAAATGAATAAAAACTTCAAAGAATGATTTCTAATTCTTTTTTATTTAAAGTAGATTTGCTTTATTTTATGAACTCTGACTTTATATTTCTTCCATACTTACAGATTCATAGTTCGAGTCACGTATTTCTGTGGCCAGTAAGAGGCGCCTCTCTTTTTTTTTCGTTACTGTGGGATCATGAAATGGATTCGCATAGCCACTATGCACCATCACATCACAGCAGTGTTGCTAATTTCATTACGATGTTGTGCAGTCAGGTGGCGTAAGACAGGTCACATTTTAAAGGGACAGGAAAAAATGTGGGTCGTCCATTTATGTTGCATGGAAAGAGCAACACAAGGACCTGACCTAATCCAGCCCAGGTGGCAGGGAGATATTGATTGCAGTTTCTACTTCAGGAAATACTTAAATTGAAGCACACGAACTACCAAAAGGTGTTATTGATTATCAAAAATTCTGAAACATTTGAATGGAAAAATTAGAATTTAACATTTATAAAACTATTTCAATGCAGCATTCCCCCAAATGTATGTATCAATGAGTATTACTTCCCCACTTCCTCTGGAAATTTGTATTTGTGCAGCTGGAAACATCACATTTACAAATATATTTATAAAAAACTGAACCGCAACCCAAGTGAAGAATATGTCCAAATTGTGTCAACGTTTTGCATGTAATAAAAGATTCATTTTTTAAATGTTAACATTTTGTGTACAAATTCGAACTTAGAAACAATCAAAAAGTGGATCCAGGCAGACATGAAAAGCGCAAATTAGTTGATTAGCTTTAAGACCATCCAGTGGAACTGCTACTTTGACGTGCAGGTGTTTTCTGTATATCTCTTCTCCAGTGCAACCTAGTGAAGATTCATCATCCAGATCTAGAAACCTCTTGAGTTCACCTCACACTCAAGAAGTTCTCAGAAAGAGGCCTCTTACTGATCATGTAAGTAAACATTTAACACAGACGTGATGGAGAAAATAAATGCAAGTTGGTGAGCTGTGTAACTTCAAGCTTTTGTGGCTGTCCTTCCTATGTCAGGTTTGGGCAGGCCCTTATACAATGTCCCTGCCGCCTTTGGCATATTTAGCGTTTCATCTCACACCCGGACGACATACATTGCTTTCGTTGGTCCACACTCATGGTTGTGTAAGTGCATATTCTTACTTCTGATGAAGAGGATTCTTTGTATGTCAAACAGTCAGAGGTCGTCTTACCCTGGGTTTAAAATAGGACAGTTGGGGCAACAATGCTGTAGAAGAAGCACAGCCCAAATCCTGCTCTACCTTGTAGGCTTCCCCTACGTTAACTACTCTAAGAGCTGGCCTGGTTTCTTGACCCTGCGACCATCATCAGTAAGTGCATACCCCTTTGTGACCGCTTTGCCTCTAAGGCTACCCTCCATTAACTAAGATCTTGACATGATCTGACAGTGCAGTGTGAGCAGTACAGACAGGCGTCAGGGTGTTTTGATGACATTTTAGTGCACTAAAACCAAACTCAAATTTTCTTTTAGGCCAAGGAAAGTGACCCCAGAGGTGAAAGAGAGCCATACACCATGCACAGCCCTTTCTCGAAGACATGCTTGGGTGGGAGTAGTCCTATACCCGCACTTTCATCCTTAAATGTACTCTAAGCAAATGTGGTTGGGGTTGGCGAGAGATCTGTGCTAGTCCATCATAGAACCATTGATACCTAAGGACTGACGCTTTCGCTCACGTCTATCGATCAGACTATGGGTAGCCCCCACACCACTGTTTATTCTTAGTTCTTTCATTAGCATTTTAAATGGTCCCTCAAAACTTACACTATACCCCTTGCTGTTCAACTTTTGGGCCAGCCCAAAAAGAAGGTTTTATTTTTGTCTATGCCCCACTCATAAACAATAACTTGCTTTATATCCTCAGATTGCAACATGCTCAATGTTACAACACTCCAAACGCACCAATATCGAGCAGGTCTTAATAGAAGTGCAACTATTACATTCTTACTCTCTGCCACAGCACGGCAGACCATGACATAACAACAATTATTACTACCTATCGTTTGAGGGTAGACTACAACAATCTTTTTTTTGTGTAGCGATGTAGTGTAGCATACATATTACCAAATGAGAGCTGGTAGAACATAGCATAGCTTTAGCTCACCTTTCTTATTACTATAGGGCGGACCAGGACCTTCCTGGGAAAAAATACTCTACTCACCAATATATGGCATACTGACACATGATTTCAGTGCTCACTTCCAACCTTTTAATTGCAAGCCATGCCATAGTTGCAATTATCATGTCATTTTCTAACGGATGAAGGCAGACTATAGTCAAACATTTCGCATTTACATGGACAAAAACATGAGTATGGCTTTTGGGTCTTGACCATTCCGCTTGTAGGCCTGAGCCTTCTTGTTGCTCCCGCATGCCATGCTATTACCAGATTCTGGAACAGTTCCTAATGTTACATAAGGAGGCTCAGTTGACCAGACACTCTTCACCTTGGAGAAACTCTTTCTCCAGACAGGCATTGATATATATTGATCTTTACACAGTGTTTGCATTTCGGTACTATATCATGATATGTTGAACCCCGCATGCGTTCCAGGAGCCAGTATTTTGCCTCGCTTTTCACTGAAGTTCACTTGGCCAAGTTATCATTCAGAGCCTTTGCTTCAGATGGCGAAATATGTTTTAACAAGAGACACTTAATTCGACAAAAATAGGACGTTCAACCTTGAAAATAAAGAATTCCCATTTATTCAGAGCTGGTTATACACGTCCTCCAGTGATGAAACACATTTGTGAGCATATTTTTTTAGATTTTGGAATTTTTTTTAAAATACATGTTAGATATTTTTTCTCCTGTTTGTTTTTTTTTCTTTTCTTTTTGTTTGTCTCTCCTCTCTGGGTCCTTCTCCTTTATGAGACAGAGATGGAAAGATGAGACGAGCTTTTGGGAGAATGGCCACCGAACAACCATAAATCCAAAGGGAAGATACTCGACAGTGAAAAGAAAAAAAATATATTCTCTCTTCTAATAAATAAAAATAATTTAAAACGCTAGAGGCTATACATGACTATTTTTGATTATGTTCATATATAAATGAAATATCTTTTTATTTGTCCAAAATACATGGAAGCAATATTCAAGGCAGACGTAGTGAGCGTTCCATCTACCGGTGTCGGTGTTTCTTTAATCCTCCTGTTTGTTTGCAACACCTTTGCTTTGTATAAACTTTCCACTTGTGATTCGGTGAGTAAGAGAGAAATGAGTCACATCCACCAATTTTATGAAGTTTATCGGACTTTAAAAAAATAGTTCTGTTCTTCCCGCCAGTCAACATTCGTCCTCCACTTCCCGGATTGGTGGGATCAAACTGTTGGTCGATTTGTACTGGTTGATTTGGTTGGCCATGTGACTGTTTATGGGCTTGATCTGCAGGTTCCGGGTATAGGCATTCTCCGGCTCATCTGTAAACCACTTCTTTTCTGCTACAGATGGGGAATCGGAAGGCAGGAAAGCAAAACAAAGCGAAAGGAAAAGAGGGACAAAGAGAAATGCTATTAGTCGCCAACAAAATAAACTTGACGAGCAGTTACAATGCTTTATATTCTGTTCTACATAGTTCTGGTGGCGTTTCAAGGTCTGGTTTGCTAGGATCTTGGTTGTGGGTAAGGCAGATATGCCCGCCACCCTTCAGTTGATTTGCCCAAGTCATGCAATTTTATGAGCCTTTGGCTCCAATGGTCAGATCCATCTGAGAAGTCATCCCTAGAGATTCTCCAGTACTAATGCCAGTTATCCAAACTTGAATCTCCTAATCACGTGCCCAGCTACTGTGACTCCGAAGAACCTGTATCTAAATTCTTTGCATGCGTTCTATGGGTCCCCGATTTCATGTGTTATTTTCCCCCAGTTTGTTGCCCACTAATTTTTTTAGGTCGTTTCATTTCTCCTGTTTTCTTATTCTTTTTACTGCTGGTGCATTCAGTAACGAGTACATTTTAATCTTCAAGACCTCATGCAATGCACACAGATTCTTCTCCCACACTGCTTCCTCACCCCCCAACCCCAACAGCTAAACCCAAATGAATTGCCCTTCTTGGCACATATAGCCATCACGCTTCACTCATAGTACAATGGAGGCCTAGAAGTCTTGCCAGCTACGCTGTGGAACCTTGCCACATTATCTTGGCTCAAGATTACACTTCTCTCTGATATCTGCAAGAAAGCATGAAGTGCTTGTCTCTTTAGAACTCGCTCTGAATCAAGTGCTGGCTAGTAGATGCCCACAGTACTAGTAGAGACGCCCCAAACATACTATCTCATATGGTCAATCTAGTCTTACATTCACTTCAACACGCATTCAATGTGCCCATGCATTTACGTATATATGCATTCACTTTGCTCAAATACTCATTTACCCAGGAACTAATGCAACCTACTTGAACCCTGCCTGCATATTCACTTGTTCATATATTAAGTTTACTACCCATCCCCTTAGTAATATATTGTAGACTTACAGATACAATAATTCATAAGTTCAACCTGCTCCTTATGTAATTTTATTGCGAATTTATTGGGTTCTCTCAAGGTATGACAGCAATATAGGAGAATAAGTCGTAAAACAATAAAATACTGGCTTATGAGCCCAGACCTTAGGGCCTTGTGAATGCCGTGTCTTGGAAGCATGCACTTTGAAAGCATGGCCACCAATTCACGTAGCCTAAACTCATGGAAGCATTGTTGAAGAGAAGTCGAGAAGTGCCTGAACAATATTTAGAGAAATTGTGGTGTAAAAATGCTGATCCGAAGCTTTAAGCTAGGTACCTCTCTTGCTGAGCATCTTGAACACAATGCAGCAGGCTGCTCAGTTACAGATTGAGGACTCAAGGAAATACCATTTCATTGGGCCTAACGAGATGAGACCAAGGCCTTTACTCATGAGAGTGAGTTGGCCTAATGGCTAGGGCGGTCGGCCTCGAATCTGGGGAACCGGGGTCAAGTCTTGGCAATGTCGCTGACCATCCTGTGATTCTGGGCAAATCACCAAATCATCCCCCTGCCTAACAAAAATGAATGTGTCCTCATGTAACGCAACTGGTGCTATGTAAAGCGCTATGATAACCGATACCTTCGGGTCAAGTTCGCGCTATATAACACTCTGTAAAACTAAAAAATAAAAATAAAAAAATGAGACTGAATGAGGCAGGTAAACTTCATTAACATGGCGATGCTACCGCAGATGGAAGGAACAGGCTGCCAATGTTGTATTGTCACGAGGGCAGCATTGACCACTTTAAATAGAGTTGAAATGATGCCCATAGTTGGGGTGGTTTCATTAAACGTGTATATTTTAATCTCCTGTGCTGGAGTGATTCAAATAAGCTAATGCTAATAGCCATAATGCTGCTCCTGAGAGTCTTTCTTTTCAAAGTCACCGATGGGCAAAGGAGAGTTTATAGAAGTTAGGGACTAGTGTATGTCTTTTTGATGATAACAATAAATGTGCATCCTTGGTGCATCACAGGGCCAACACCACCTATTGCCAACAGAGCTGAGGCCGCCCTTCTCTGACTGGAGATGTACACTAAACCACAACTGTGTGTAGGGGACGTTGTTCAACACAGAGGTGCAGCCCATATGTGCCTCTGCTAATAATAGATACATGCTCTCCTCGTCCATTCATTCAGTGACTCAGTTTGACATAGGCATACAATGGTAGCCCACACACACATGCACTCACCCTCATGCTCACCTGGTTTTACATCCCTTTAATCAGACGTTCAGCCTGCTCATCAATTGCACCAAAGTAGCGCACATGTCAATTGGGGCGATTTAGAGCCAGACAGTCTCGCGACATGTCATATGTACAAGGGATAATTCCATACATCCACCGAAATGATTAATCATACCCCTTCTTATGTTTCTTATTAATTCGTGCACCGTCCCATTTTCTTTCTGTTTTGTGCTCATTTCATAGTTGAACATTACTCATACTAGGACCAATTGCTAATGCAGCGCCTTCTCATTCATGTCGTTCTTTGAAGCGCTTTGTTTAAAAGTACTTAAGAAGATTTTCTAACTCAAGACCTTATTTGAAGTGGTTTCATTCAGGGAAGGCCTTCCCTCTGCCTAACCATGGGATCTTTCTTAAAGACGTAAAACACTGTCCCCACCGAGAAAGTATCCACCTATTTTTAAAAAGCAGAGCACGAAGACCCTGGAGATTTCTGTTAATTAACAGGTTTTGGTGCAGTTGATCTTTTCTTTTTGTTGTTTCACACGTGCAGCTCTGGAGACGCACAGAGCCGACTTGTGTGTAAAATACAGCTATGCTTTAGGGACTCGATGACACTTTTCCTATGAATGCCACTAAAAAGTGTAGCCGACTAAAAAGGTGTGAAATCCGAAACAGGCGGGAATTAGGTTGTTGACACGTTTTACTTCTTTCTTGAGTTTGTCGGTGACCATCTAAGTATGGGAAATAAGAAAAAAAAACTTAAACTGCCTGTCCCCAACAAATAAGTGAACCCTACCTCCTAAAATAACCAATGTTCCTGGATACACTTCCTCCTCAGCCTTCAAAGAGCCTAAATAAACATCATTACCTCTGAAATAACTGCATTTACTCCTACTACCTCTGTAGCAACTTAACATCGCTATCCCCGAATTATTTGGGCCATCTACTACACCATCCTTTTTATATTTCTACCCTGTATTTTTTCGTTTATGTAGTCCTTTAAATGTTGCTGTATGTATAGGCATTTTATATAGCGCACTACTTACCCGGAGGGTCCCAAGGCGCTTCGACCGCTGCGAAACCCTTCCTGGCTTCCCTGAGAGATGGTCCCTTAATGGGTATCTCCAGGGTGAGACCCCATCGGCGGTCTGGTGGGGCCGTTAGTGAAGATGAGGCAAGCTAATGCCCAGAGTTGCCGAGTGTGATTGCTGATCAGAGTGGGCACCGAGGCGAGAGAATTATCGAGTCCGCTGACCCTGGTCCAGAAACCTGCCGTGCTGGGAATCGAACCCTGGTCCCGGGCCGTCCTCTGCTCTCGGGTCTGCCGCCTCTAACCAGTGAGCCACACTACTTCAACGCTGTGCAAAACTGTAAAGCGCTCTGATACCTTCGGGTCTAGTCTGCGCTATATTATACTCGAAAATCAATCAATCAATCAATCAATCAATAAACGATATAGGTGCTTGTGGGCTTACTTGGGATAAATGAGACATTTTCGAGACGTCAAGACTTATATTTGTATTTGACTTTATAAAGAACAAAAAACCTGACCTAACATAATACAGTGGACTATATTGTTAATCCACTGTGTGGCAACGACGGAGGGGAGAGGGGCTATATAAAGTGCCACCCACATCATTTTCCCACCTACCTAAGCTTTTCTGTTCAGCAATATTTAGATGAGAAAAGGCTTCATCCTTCTACTAACTATGATCTAGATTCTTCCACTCCACATCAAACACAATCAAACACCAACCTTGTATTACATCACCATTCATTCTTATGGATTCAGACATCAGCTAGGACATACAGGGACATGGACCCTGGACGCTACTGAGCTATCACCCTATTCCGGAAGGAAGGCCTGGAGGTGTTCGGCTGAAACATTTTAGAAATTTGCTAGAGCTAGATCACTAACCGATACTTGATGCATAAGAACTCTCTTAAAAAGACACTGAGTCTCAGGGTAATTTGAAATCTATTTGTATTTGAGAATTTACAAAGTCCAAGCCCAAGGCTTACGAAATATTGTGGTACTTCCATCACTTATATGTCTGAGGTGATGCTCAGTTTCCAGATATACTGTGCCATCCAATAATTCTCAAGTTGTCAAGGACAGGAAAATGCTAGGTTATAAAATTAATATGCATATAATGCACATCTGCCACTGGAAACACTTTACTGACAAACAACTCTGGATATTCCTGCATGGCAGTGCTGTGAATAGATATATTTTGCAACCTGGAGAAAGGGAGCATGGGGACCACTTTTTGAGGATTGGGTGTAGCTGTTACATTTATGTTGAGTATTATGTCAGTGGAGTTGTCCGCACTGTCGCTGAGATGCATGTCTATATACACTTGGCGTGTGTTGACATGTGGTGTGGGTGTCCCAAAGGCTTGTGCATTGGGCCCCTTTGAGTATGGATTTTGTGGATGACCTTGTGTTTGTGTTGGATACTCTCATATTTATTAGTTTGATCCTGGTGGTTTCTTGTATAGCGTAGTGAGGCTCTCAGCCAGGAAACTGTTCACGCAGGGAAGCGAGGCAGGTTTTTGGGGTGTGTATGAAGAGGGGCAGACATGGAGGTTCCAGGACAGAAAGAATGTATCGGTGGTTTTGAGAGCCATAGGCTTGCAGTTTCTCCTGTGGGGTTACTGGTTCATCAACATGGTTTGAAGACAGAAAACTGGAGAGAAGAGTTGGCACTTAGGTGGAAGTGCCCTACAGCCAAAGAAACAACATGTGATGCAGGGAACTCTCAAGTCGAGACCCAAAGTATCAAAATGCACTGTGAGAGCTCCATGCCAGAGAACTCTAATGGTTAGGCTTAGGTAACAGCGTGCGTTCAGGTCCAGAACATCAGTGTGACATGATGATAACATGGCCTGTTACTCAAAGGTCAGGCCCAGTGAATCTGACTGTGCTCGGCTACCCAATTTTGGACTGCAATACTTTGCCACTGACTACAGGAGTTTCAAGATTTTTAGTTACCACAGTTCTTTGTCAAATCTTGGGTTTACTTCTTGGGGGCATATTATCAACGGCCGCGCTTAGCGATAATTTTGTTATCGCAGGCTATCTCTGGAATTTATCGCCCTGGTAGCGGGTTATTAACAACGCGTTTCTCCAGGGCGATGAAAATTCCACAGATAGCGACGTTATCTCCGTTTTGCAGGGAATACCGCTGGTTTTTCAGTGATGTTCCCTGCAAAACGGAGATAACTTTGCTGCTACGACCCACAGGGTCGTATCAGCATAATCCTCCACAATTTTAGGGATAGGTAAGTCTGCATTTTAGCAGACGTTAGTTTTTGGAGAAAACAGCAGTTCTCTCCAAAAACTAGTGTGTGCTAAAATGCAGGGGCAGTCTTGTAAATATCGCAGTGTGAACATCAGTGATATTTGCAAGGTAGTCCATCCGGGGTACGCCCAGTGACGCACACTTTGAATCTCATTAGAGATGCAAAGGGAGGCGCTGGGAAAAACGGTCTAACATGCGATTATGCATGTTAGCACCCTCTTGTAAATAGGGCAATAGTTTCATCTCTTCTTTTCTGGCTTTTTAAGCCAAGAAAGCGGAGATAAAGCCCTTGTAAATATGCCCTTTGTTTTTTTTTTAAGTCAGGAGGTAAAACTGTGAAGTCTGCAACACCTTGCCCAACCCTGAGAATTCCGAGACAGGCATGTATCCCGCAATCTTCTGACCTACTATTGAGGCTGGCGTTTCT
Organism: Lissotriton vulgaris; assembly: GCF_964263255.1. Classification (NCBI taxonomy): domain Eukaryota; kingdom Metazoa; phylum Chordata; class Amphibia; order Caudata; family Salamandridae; genus Lissotriton; species Lissotriton vulgaris. The sequence continues at coordinate 662,813,226 of NC_141693.1, forward strand.
AGGGGTCCCACCTGTGGCGGGAAAGAGAGCAACAGTTTTGGCCAGCAAATTATGCAAAAAATCATGTTATGCTAAATTTGTGTGCCCAATTTTGGGCACCTTTTCCGCGCGGGGATTGTTAGCTACTGCCATCCTCAGCATCCAGCTATCATCTGTTAATGACGCCAAGACCAGAAGGCATCAGCTTCCCCCACAATCCCATTATGCATATATATATTCACTCCCATGTAGAGCTCGTGTGGGCTGAACTGCCCCTGACCCCTGCGCTTCCCTGCATACCTGCAATATTACAATGATGCTACTTTGATTGCAACAGATTGGACGAGGCCGGGCCTCATTTTGCACCCAATGGGTAATGCAGCGCTGAAGCTAACTGATTAAGGGCCTTAAATTACCCTCCGTGACAGGAAGATAAAGTTGCAATGTGTTTTGGGATGATGTACGGCCTTGCAGGCCGCAGCGCCCCTCTCCGCGCTCATTTATCTCTTTGTCGAGCGTCAGGCATTTTATTTTCAAGAGCTTCCCTTCCACAGATCTATTAAAGTCATCAGGAGAGCTGAATTATTAAATGGGGTTGACAGGCTCGTGCTCCTGGCAAGCCGGCGCGAGTGTGTGCGCACTTCCCGGCACTTTCTGTCCCCTCAGTAAAGTACCTCCAGTACTCCAGTACCAGGCCCCCTCAGAAAACGACCAGCGGCAGCAGGTAGTACCAGACCCCCTCAGAAAACTACTAGCAGTCAGTACCAAGCCCGCTAAGAATACTACCACCAGTCTGGACCTGGCCCTTTCAGAAAACTACCAGCAGTCGGTACCAGGACCTTTCAGAAAACTACCAGCAGTCGGTACCAGGACCTTTCAGAAAACCACGAGCAGTCAGTACCTGGCCCTTTCAGAAAACTACCAGCAGTCAGTACCAGGACCTTTCAGAAAACCACCAGCAGTCAGTACCTGGCCCTTTCAGAAAACTACCAGCAGTCGGTACCAGGCCACCTCAGAAAACTACTAGTAGTATGTATCTGGCCCTTTCCGAAAACTACCAGCAGTCATTACCAGGCCCCCTCAGAAAACAACCAGCAGTTGGTATCAGGCCCTTTCAGAAAACTACCAGCAGTCGGTACCAGGCCCCTTCAAAACTGTACCAGCAGTCGATACTTAGGCTCTCTCAGGAAAGTACCAGCAATCTGTACTAGGCCCTTTCAGAAAACTACTAGCAGTCGGTACTAGGCCCTCTCAGAAAACTACCAGCGGTCGGTACCAGGCCCCTTCAAAACTGTACCAGCAGTTGATACCTGGGCTCTCTCAGGAAAGTACCAGCAGTGTGTACTAGGCCCTTTCAGAAAACTACCAGCAGTCGGAACCTGACACTTTATGAAAACTACTAGCAGTCGGTTCCAGGCCCCCTTAGAAAACTACCAAGAGTCAGAACCAGACCCCCTGAGAAAATTACCAGCATTCGGCACCTCTGCCCCTCAGAAAACTATCAGCAGTCGGTAACAGGCCCACTCAGACAACTGCCACCAGTCAAGACCAGGCCCCCTCAGAAAACTACCAGCAGTCGGTACCAGTTCCATTCAGAAAACTGCTAGCAGTTGATACCAAACCCCTGTGAAACGGTACAAGCAGTCGATACGTTGGCCCCTACAGAAAAGTACCAGTAGTATGAGCCCCCTTACGAAAACTACCAGCAGTCGGTACCAGGACCTTTCAGAAAACCACCAGCAGTCAGTACTTGGCCCTTTCAGAAAACTACCAGCAGTCAGTACCAGGACCTTTCAGAAAACCACCAGCAGTCAGTACCTGGCCCTTTCAGAACACTACCAGCAGTCGGTACCAGGCCACCTCAGAAAACTACTAGTAGTATGTATCTGGCCCTTTCCGAAAACTACCAGCAGTCATTACCAGGCCCCCTCAGAAAACAACCAGCAGTTGGTATCAGGCCCTTTCAGAAAACTACCAGCAGTCGGTACCAGGCCCCTTCAAAACTGTACCAGCAGTCGATACTTGGGCTCTCTCAGGAAAGTACCAGCAATCTGTACTAGGCCCTTTCAGAAAACTACTAGCAGTCGGTATAGGCCCTCTCAGAAAACTATCAGCGGTCGGTACCAGGCCCCTTCAAAACTGTACCAGCAGTCGATACCTGGGCTCTCTCAGGAAAGTACCAGCAGTCTGTACTAGGCCCTTTCAGAAAACTACCAGCAGTCGGAACCTGACACTTTATGAAAACTACTAGCAGTCGGTTCCAGGCCCCCTTAGAAAACTACCAAGAGTCAGAACCAGACCCCCTGAGAAAATTACCAGCATTCGGCACCTCTGCCCCTCAGAAAACTATCAGCAGTTGGTAACAGGCCCACTCAGACAACTGCCACCAGTCAGTACCAGGACCCCTCAGAAAACTACCAGCAGTCAGTACCAGTTCCATTCAGAAAACTGCTAGCAGTTGATACCAAACCCCTGTGAAACGGTACAAGCAGTCGATACGTTGGCCCCTACAGAAAAGTACCAGTAGTATGAGCCCCCTTCCGAAAACTACCAGCAGTCGGTACCAGAACCTTTTAGAAAACCACCAGCAGTCAGTACCTGGCCTTTTCAGAAAACTACCAGCAGTCAGTACCAGGACCTTTCAGAAAACCACCAGCAGTCTGTACCTGGCCCTTTCAGAAAACTACCAGCAGTCGGTACGAGGCCACCTCAGAAAACTACTAGTAGTATGTATCTGCCCTTTCCGAAAACTACCAGCAGTCATTACTAGGCCCCCTCAGAAAACAACCAGCAGTTGGTATCAGGCCCTTTCAGAAAACTACCAGCAGTCGGTACCAGGCCCCTTCAAAACTGTACCAGCAGTCGATACCTGGGCTCTCTCAGGAAAGTACCAGCAGTCTGTACTAGGCCCTTTCAGAAAACTACCAGCAGTCGGAACCTGACACTTTATGAAAACTACTAGCAGTCGGTTCCAGGCCCCCTTAGAAAACTACCAAGAGTCAGAACAAGACCCCCTGAGAAAATTACCAGCATTCGGCACCTCTGCCCCTCAGAAAACTATCAGCAGTCGGTAACAGGCCCACTCAGACAACTGCCACCAGTCAGTACCAGGCCCCCTCAGAAAACTACCAGCAGTCGGTACCAGTTCCATTCAGAAAACTGCTAGCAGTTGATACCAAACCCCTGTGAAACGGTACAAGCAGTCGATACGTTGGCCCCTACAGAAAAGTACCAGTAGTATGAGCCCCCTTCCGAAAACTACCAGCAGTCGGTACCAGGACCTTTCAGAAAACCACCAGCAGTCAGTACTTGGCCCTTTCAGAAAACTACCAGCAGTCAGTACCAGGACCTTTCAGAAAACCACCAGCAGTCAGTACCTGGCCCTTTCAGAACACTACCAGCAGTCGGTACCAGGCCACCTCAGAAAACTACTAGTAGTATGTATCTGGCCCTTTCCGAAAACTACCAGCAGTCATTACCAGGCCCCCTCAGAAAACAACCAGCAGTTGGTATCAGGCCCTTTCAGAAAACTACCAGCAGTCGGTACCAGGCCCCTTCAAAACTGTACCAGCAGTCGATACTTGGGCTCTCTCAGGAAAGTACCAGCAATCTGTACTAGGCCCTTTCAGAAAACTACTAGCAGTCGGTACTAGGCCCACTCAGAAAACTACCAGCAGTCGGTACCAGGTCCCTTCAAAACTGTACCAGCAGTCGATACCTGGGCTCTCTCAGGAAAGTACCAGCAGTCTGTACTAGGCCCTTTCAGAAAACTACCAGCAGTCGGAACCTGACACTTTATGAAAACTACTAGCAGTCGGTTCCAGACCCCCTTAGAAAACTACCAAGAGTCAGAACCAGACCCCCTGAGAAAATTACCAGCATTCGGCACCTCTGCCCCTCAGAAAACTATCAGCAGTTGGTAACAGGCCCACTCAGACAACTGCCACCAGTCAGTACCAGGACCCCTCAGAAAACTACCAGCAGTCAGTACCAGTTCCATTCAGAAAACTGCTAGCAGTTGATACCAAACCCCTGTGAAACGGTACAAGCAGTCGATACGTTGGCCCCTACAGAAAAGTACCAGTAGTATGAGCCCCCTTCCGAAAACTACCAGCAGTCGGTACCAGAACCTTTCAGAAAACCACCAGCAGTCAGTACCTGGCCCTTTCAGAAAACTACCAGCAGTCAGTACCAGGACCTTTCAGAAAACCACCAGCAGTCAGTACCTGGCCCTTTCAGAAAACTACCAGCAGTCGGTACGAGGCCACCTCAGAAAACTACTAGTAGTATGTATCTGGCCCTTTCCGAAAACTACCAGCAGTCATTACCAGGCCCCCTCAGAAAACAACCAGCAGTTGGTATCAGGCCCTTTCAGAAAACTACCAGCAGTCGGTACCAGGCCCCTTCAAAACTGTACCAGCAGTCGATACTTGGGCTCTCTCAGGAAAGTACCAGCAGTCTGTACTAGACCCTTTCAGAAAACTACTAGCAGTCGGTACTAGGCCCACTCAGAAAACCACCAGCAGTCGGTACCAGGCCCCTTCAAAACTGTACCAGCAGTCGATACCTGGGCTCTCTCAGGAAAGTACCAGCAGTCTGTACTAGGCCCTTTCAGAAAACTACCAGCAGTCGGAACCTGACACTTTATGAAAACTACTAGCAGTCGGTTCCAGGCCCCCTTAGAAAACTACCAAGAGTCAGAACCAGACCCCCTGAGAAAATTACCAGCATTCGGCACCTCTGCCCCTCAGAAAACTATCAGCAGTCGGTAACAGGCCCACTCAGAAAACTGCCGCCAGTCAGTACCAGGCCCCCTCAGAAAACTACCAGCAGTCGGTACCAGTTCCATTCAGAAAACTGCTAGCAGTTGATACCAAACCCCTGTGAAACGGTACAAGCAGTCGATACGTTGGCCCCTACAGAAAAGTACCAGTAGCATGAGCCCCCTTCCGAAAACTACCAGCAGTCGCTACCAGGACCCTTCAGAAAACTACACCAGTGAGTACCAGACCCTTTCAGAAAACGACACCAGCAGTCAGTACCCGACCCCTTCAGAAATCTACCAGCATTCGGAAGCAGACCCCCCTCAGAAATCTACCAGCAGTCAGTACCAGAGTCCCTCAGAAATGGACCAGCATGCGATTCCCCGTCCACTCATAAAAGTACCAACAGTCGGTACCAGGCCTGGCATCTATGGACTATCCATTATTCAAGGAACTTCGATATGATGTATGGATGAAGGGACCCCCTTGAAGGGAACACTTTTAATGGTTGTGTCCTATATGAAAGGAAAATATGGGCAGGAAGGTAAACATGGTGTACTGTCGGCATTTGAAATTGCATGAATTTATTGGAGGGAGGAAGTCACTTAAAACACAAAGTGGGGACTCGCACTGCAAACCAATTGAAAACAAGGGGCCCGTGACAGCGGGTCAAAATAATATTAAAATTTTCTTGAAAGAAAACAACAATCAAGCTTTCTTAAATATTGTTTCCAAAAGATAGAAAAAAGCGAATCAACTCAAAGAAACAGAAACTTTACATGAAAGAATCTATAGAGAAAATACTGTATTCATGTAATGTACCCACTAACAACAAAAAATACACAAACCAGAGACATCAGATTCGCACAACAGTTTATCTCTTAAAAGCTCATTTTCAGGCAGCTGTCAGTTTGTAAAACAAATCTGGTGCATTCTGTATTAGGAGATAATTTGTGAGGGGGGCCCGAACTTTTGAGTGCCTAGTGGTCTCCGCAGGGTTTAATCCGGCACTTAGAGGTGCAGGAGTAAAAAAGAGCCCCTGATGATAGATAGGGACAGATAGCAATGTAAAAGAGAGCTGTTTTAGGGAGAGAAAAAGAGTCAGATGAAAAAACAAGCCCCGCTGAGGACAATTGTGGACAGTTCGTGCTCCGCAGGGGTCTCCAATCTTTTCTGCACTGAGAGCTACTTATGTTCAATGAAACGCAATGAGAGCTACTAATATTATTAATATTGTATAATCTCAAATTTTTATATGCATAATATTCCAACCAAGTAAGAGCTTTCTAATTTGATAAGATGGGCTGCACACAGGTGAGCTATTCAGCGGTAGCTAGAGAGCTATAGTAGCTCACAAGCTGCTGGTTGAAGACCCCTGTGCAAAGGAAAGGTCTGCAGAGGAGAGGGAGAGAGGGACAGAACTGTGAGGCATATTTACAAGGAAGTGGGGGTAGCCTCCTTGGCTTAACGCCACGGCCGCCACTTCTGAAACACAGGGCTGCACCATATTTACAAGAATAAGGCACAGCCTTGTGTTTTCCCCTGCGCTGGAGCTAATTTAGCTGCCTAGTGCCAATGCAGGGACCTGTGCACTATAATGCAAGAGTGCTTGTGTTGAGGGAAATTATTGTTTATGTGCAGGAAGGTGTCCCTTCCTGCACATAAACAATCTGAAATGGTGTTTTGAAGCTTCTATTCTATGCTTGATGCAGCACACATAGAAGTTGCAAAACCTCATTTTATTTAAATGATTGTTTATGTGCAGGAAGGGACACCTTCCCTCACATAAACAACCAATGGTGTTTTTCTGTTTCTATGTGTGCTGTACAACGCAGCGCACATGGAAACAGCAAAAACATGGAGAAATTCAACATTTCACCAAGTTGCGCCAGGGTAGGCCCAGGTTTTCCCTGGTCTTAATTTTGGTGATGCTCCATATTTACGCCACCATTGTAAATATGGGGCAGCGTCAAAATCAATGGGTGTTGCGGTGGAACACACACATCACCCATTGCCCACCTCTTTCACACTAAGCATAGCGTGAAAGTGTGCCTTATTCACAAAGTGGCGTTAAACCACATTAGGCTTAACGCCACCTTGTGAATAAGGCAAAGCCCCTATCATCACCACAACATCAAGAAATGTGATGTTGCAGGGACGGGGGGGCTTGTAAATATACCCCTGTATTTAAGAACCTCTGCGAGGACAGACCAGGATTGTAAGAACTGACCCTTCTCGGGAGAATGAGGAAGGGCAGCCCTGTAAGAATTGGGCCGGAGAGATGGGCTCTTCTCGGGGAGGCCAGGACAGGTAGGGTTGTGCATCCCTCAAACTATGGAGGTGAAAGCACACAATGGCCGTCTCTCCTCTCCGCAGCAAGATGTGATTGACGGGTGAATCTGCTGACACCTCGCTAGGTGAGCGCTTTGCAAGCAGGTTGCGTGTCTCGCACCTGACTGACGTGAGATATTGGTTTCTCGTGTGCTTTCCGTATTTTTATTTACACCTTTCCCTTTTCAAAAGAGGCCTGTAGTCATAGAAACCGGACAGTTAGCCTCTAATTGCCCTCCCTGGGAGCCGAGCGACACCACCTCCTTGGTTGGCTAAGACATTAGGTGGGAGATTTCTGAAGGTGCCATTGGCTCTGCGCGCGCAGCCTGGGTCACTGCGACTGGCGTTGCCAAGCAGGATCTGCCGTGTAAAGAGCTGTACCAGAGGTCTCGCATGCTTACTGTGGACCTGAATGTTAAACTGGCCCCCTCCAGATTGCACCGATCAAGTAAAGTTTCGTACATCATTTAAACGGACATCAACCAATGAGCAGTTTGGTCCGTACTGAGAAAAACCCACATAGAACTAAAAGAAAGCGTGCACGGCCCTTAAAAGTTGGAAAGCCTGCCGTGTTCTGTGCTGAAGAGCGTAGTCTGGTATTTTAGGGCGATATTTGTTTGAAGCATGTCTTCCACTATTGTAGCCTTGTAAATATACATTGTTTCATTGCTCTGGGTTTCCTGGGATAGCTTGATCTGGGCTCTCTGGGGTGGTATTGGTGTGTAACACTCTTGAGGCTCAAAACCCAAAGATATCCTGAGGTACTGAAAGTTAACCTTCATGCGCACCACTTTCCTAAATTTTACTTTCCCTCCTAGAACATTCTTTGTAAAGCTTGTGTAATTTTATGTTACTATTTTTTAACCCGATTTGTTGTTTATTTTGTGCTGTTTTAAAGATGCAAATGTTGATCGCATGGTGGTAAGTCCCACCTGGTAAGTCCCACCCTTTTATGATTTTTTTTTTACAAATCAAATAAAAGTACATTACTCATAGACTCATAGTCCTTCATGCACACCCCAAATTCGTGTTTCACTGAAAAGTGCTAACCTCCTGTTCAAGGAGGCATCTCTGAGTGGAAAAGTGCAAACACCCCTTGGATCTGATGCAAAGCCAGACTAAGATCGCATAACCGAGCTTTGCATCAAATCCTTAGGGCAAGTCAAACTAGGAGCAAACAAGGGGATGAGCGGTATAACTTAAAAGGCCTACTCTCGGCTTACGTCTGCCCATCTGAGTTTGAACTAGAGAAAGTACTTTGAGTACAAATCCCATCCTTCAAACTACTGGCTTGCCTGAGCAAAACTGAGCTTAGGGCAAAATATGCTTTTTTTGCAATCCTTTGTTAATCTGGCACTACACTACTTTTTATCCTGCATGCAACACAGCCCTTTTCATGCCGATCTCCTTTGGGTGAAGTGGAATGAATTCAACCATTGTCCCTTTTTCCCAAGCCGGCCTCACTCCAGCAGCGTGAGTTGGCTGGAGTCCATGTAGGAAATTGGTCGAATTTATTGTTTTGAAGTGAAGGATGAACTGAGTTGCAGTTTCTTAATTTGAAAAATAAAACAATTGTTGGTAACACTTGCAACACGAGTGGCCATTGTGATATCACCCACAACCATGCTAATCTTTTTACACTGGTAGAAAATTCAATAGATCCAATACGAAGAGGGAGAATATCTTGAGAGGACGCTCTTCCAGGCAAAAGAAGATGATTTCCTTTTTGGTATCATTTAATTGAAGCCAAGTATAAATCATCCATGACTGGTCTCTTTGCATGACTTCTCTCTTATTAGAGATCTTTTTTAGATATAGGTGTTCATTTGTGTAATGCTATTTAGAGAGCAAAAAAAAAAAATGGGGCTGATTATACATTAAACAGAATACCAGAGACTAGTGCCACATTTACAATATTTAGGGATTTCGATTTCCAAATTGTGATTCTTATCGATTTGCAATTAGGAAATCGCAATTTGTAATGTAAGAAACGTAAAATGTTTCAATAGTGATTCCTAATGGGTCGCAAATTGACCTACCTCATAAATAATAATAAGGTAGGCCACAGTTTCCTACCCATTAGGAATGATAAACATCACAGGGATGGTGGCCTGCTGGGGTCAGCAGACCACCATGTCGGTAACTGCTTTTTAATAAAGCAAACGTTTTAAAAAAAATAGCACTGGTTTTCCTCTTGCGTTTAGCCTCTTCGAGGTCATGAGGCACAGTGGAGCTGTGCTCATAACGGCCGTGGAATGCCCATGCGGGGCTAATTCCCCTCCTGTGCGGGACGTTCCATTGTGTGGGTGGAGTCATGACGAGCTCAGCTTGTAATGAGCACAGCTCCGCTGTGCAGCATGACAAGCTTGGCTCGTCATGAGTACCGCGGTGCCGCGCCCAGTCTCCCCTCCCACCCTGCGCCGCGGGGGAATTAGCCCTGCTTCAAAGGGGTTAAAAAGCAAGAAGAAAGCTTTGAAATTCAATTTTTAAGAGTAAGCAGTGACCCGTGAGACCAATGCATGATCTTAAAAACATATTTTTTTACATTCTAGCAAATGGTTACCACTACCTTTTAGTAGATGGTAAAAAATGTATGTTTTGCAACAGTGATTCGGTCGCAAAACATTCATATATAGCACTGCCATTCGGTAACAAGATACAGAATCGGGATTTGGCATTTGTACATATGAAAAAGCATTTTTACAGTTGGAAACAGCTAGATTGGGCTGTTCCCAGCTGCAAAAACATTTTGTACATATGGCCCTAGGAAACGAATGGGTCCTACACCTATCATAGACTGGTCACGTTGATAAGTTCCTTGTTGCACTGACTGATAGCATTCAGACAATAAACCAGGTGACTGTAGTATTTGAAGAATTTTATACCATGACAACCCTGTCAAAAAAACTAGGTGGTACATGGTATCAAAGGCAGCTGATTTATCTAAGAGGACCAACAGAGTCCAGTGGTTTCATTTTTCCATCTCAGAATATCAATCCGGAGACCACCTTGCACAGTTTCTACTCATGGGACATATGAGAGTTTACATTCTGCAAAGGCTGTGACTGGCTAACAGCTAAATTCTCCATAATTTTGGAAGGTGCTGTGAATTATCTGATGTACATACACTTTTACAATATAGGACAAAGTGAAGGACTGGGTGAATAGGTAGAGGGACATAGTCAGTAGAAGGGGATAGCTACAACAAGTTTAGCAGTCATGAACAGCCCTTGCCTTATTAAAGAGATATTCCACGGAGAAAAAGTGCTACGAAAATTACAAAATACTTTTGAGGGGGCCATTCAAGGTAACATTAGGTAGGTGAGGAAACAAGTTACTAAGTTGAATTTTTATTGGAATTAATTATGAGCTTTGTTGATATGCAGGATCAATAGTCTCATGAAATTGCAGCTTTGATTCTAGAGTAGAAAGGGGGTCCAATATGTTATATCCACAAATAGCTGCGGTCTGTGCAGGTAATAGCGGTGGGGCCTTGTGGCCGGGTGGGAGCGAATTTCAAGGGAAGATACAGAGGGAAAATTAAATAAATAATTCCTTTTTCCTCTGCATCATCCCTTAAAATAACCCCCTCCCTCACGCGGCCACACCGCCCCACCGCTGTTACCTGCACAGACCGCAGCTATCCACAATGTTAAGGTTCATACCACTTCCATTCAATTTCTTTCTTTTTTTTACATGTTGACATTGAACCAAGGACTATTGAGGGACTGAATCTTGAGCTTACACTGGGACAGTGGATCTAAAACAATCTCTGGTCGTTTTGTGGAAAATGTAGGAAGCATATTCACATGGAAGATTAACTATCTAGGAGAATACCATACTGGTGGTGGGAACAATGCAAGAGGCGTTTATGAGACTTTAACAAAATTTGGGTTTTAGAACATAAAAACAATGACAATGATGTGTTGGGGAGTTGTGTAGCTTTAATTCTTTTGAATAAAAATCGACTTGCTATTTTACCTTACTCGTACCTGTCCTGTACTTTGTTGTTGAAGTTTGGGCATTTGCAGTTCCCATCAGTTAGAGCAGGTCTGCCATCTTCTGCTCGGACGTTTTAGTCTTTTTTTACTATAAAAACTGCAAGCTGGTGCAACCGTGCATCGCTATTGTTTTTCGCTGAGTATTAGTCTCTGGGGCATTTGCTTTTTAATTCCATATTCGGTAGGATTCAGATAAAACTACTGTATTGGGGAGCAGTACTGCTGTAATTCTATTTAACAAAAACCTCCTTGCTATTTTATCTTATCTGCACCTGTCCTGCACTTTGATTTTGAAGTTTGGGCATTTGCAGTTCTTGTCTGTGATCTTACCTCCTACGTTCTAGTCTTTTTTTGCTATAAAAAATAGCAGGCTGGTGCGACCGTGCAGCGGGCAAGTGCACTCCAAAGGCAAGACCACCTGCGCCAGTCCGCACTCAGCGCCAGCCATACTGCCAGCGGGAATCTTTTATATCCTGCCAGGAATAACTATACTCGTAATCAAATGCTGAAAATTGGTAAGCGGTCTTCTTTATCACCTCCTGCCATCACACTGAATTCAGCGTGTATTTCAGAAAGTAATTTCATTAGTTATAGGCCTATTGACTTATTGAAATATGGTCTGTTAAACACTAGATCTTTGGTACAGCATGGGAAATATATTTACTGGTTGAATTTATTTACTGGTCTCTATGATGATCTCTTCATCCCTGAGACATGGACTTTCCCTGAGTTAGCAGTTGGTCTTGACAGAGCTTGTCCTGATGGATTTAAAACATCCCATAAACTAAGACCCAATAGGAAAGTAGGTGGCGTTGGTATTTTATACAATAACATGTTTTACTTTTCTAGTTTCCCTGTAGATGAGGTCACAGGAATTGAACAGTTAGGCTTTTGTTTGAAGGGATCAAGTGGCAATGCTCTTGATTGGGTCCTCTGCTATAGGCCCCCGGATACCCCGAGTTCATCCCTTTCTTCTCTTCTTGATATCTTATCTAATATGACTCTAGCTCATCCCAACTTTTTTACATTATGACATTTTAGCCCATTTAGGTGGTCATACTCTTGACCTTCTTTTCTCTCCAGAAGAATTGGTATCAGTAGGAGATTTTGTTCCCCTATTTTGGACACATCATTCGCTTATTACTTTTTATCTACACACCGGTGGGGTGGGTCATCATAAGAATACTGTATTGATCAGATCGAAAAGTAGAGCTTAGCATAAACTTCTCAGCTCGCATTCAGGGCCTGTCTTTAATTTTTCAAAGGTTCTCATCTTCTCAAATTCCATAGAGACTAATTATCAAATATTTGAAAGCGAAATTATAAATGCCCTTGACAAACAAATTCCTCTTATGGCCCAAAAACATTGTTCACATGTATCTGCCCCTTGGTAAAATGCGACCTTAAAATAAACTAAATTGGTCTGCAGGCAACTTTAAGGGAAATGGCGGAGGCATTAACTGGACTAAGATAAACATTGCCTGGAGAGTGCCCTAAATAACTACAAAAATAAGGTTAGGAAAGCAAAAGCGGATTTCTACTGCAGCTTAATTTCAGATGCTTCAAACAATTCTAAAAAGACCTTCGAGATTCTTTGTGATCTCTCCAATCTGCTCTATCTAAGGCATGATATAACACCTTCACAGAAGCTTTATGACAACTTATCAGTCTTCTTTGAGGATAAAATCATGATGATCCTAAAAGATATTAAAAGATCTCAGGAGTCAGAGCTGTAAATGAAAATACTGTCGTTTCTGTATTATTCCCTCTAACAATGACACTACTGAATCTCTTAACTTAAACAATGATGAACCACCATTTTTTATATTGTGGCTGGACAGCCTAGATCGAATGCCCTGGAATCCTTTCTCACTCTGTTTAGGTCCATCAGGTCTGGATCTCCTTTAGACTCTCTTGTTCTAATCAATGGAAAAAATGGGTCGCTCCCATTATTACAACTTTGTAACCAGTCATGCATGCTGGAAAAAGGCCATAGTCAAGCTATTACTAAAAAAAGCTTCAGCTGATCCTACAATTTTAGCCAACTATAGACTAATTTTGATCCTCCCTTTTCCAATAAATATTTTGGAACTTTATGTTAGTAAAATCTTGTCCCACCATCTGGAGAATCATTGATTGCTAGAGGATAAGCAATTTAGTTTTAGACCAGGCCATGGCATTGAGACTGCTCTACTCTGTGGCACTGATTACATTCATAGGATGTTCGACAACGGTCAGTCGACAGCGCTCGTCCGTCTTGATCTGTCAGCGGCTTTTGACACGTTGAACCACCACACCCTGCTCATGAGATCAGCCTCTGGTGGTGTTGGTGGTCTGGGTCAAAATGGTGAAAATCATACTTAAAAGACCGCTGCCAGGCTGTGGCTCTACCTCCTTATCATTCTGGTTTCAGAAATATTTTACATGGATTCCCACAGGGCTCCTCACTCAGTCCAATTTTGTTTAATGTCTATATTAACCCTTTCGATGCTGATGACGAGCTCAGCTCGTCATGATGCACGGTTGAGCTGTGCTGATGACGAGCTGAGCTCGTCACGAACAATGGGGGATCTCAAGTAACAGCACAGGAGGGGAAAACACCTAGCAGCCAAGGTGTTAAACCACTAATCTCATGTATTAAAACTCACAAGGTCACTATAATCAACTATGCAGACGATACTCAGCTGATTCTATCACTTAACAACAATCAGTCTGATACCATCAGTCGTTTTCAGGCCTGCATAATGGACATTTCAAATTGGATGTGTGTAAATCAGCTGAAAGTAAATGGGGGTAAAACAGATCTCCCTTGTTTCTCTCCTAGTAAGGTTCTGGTGCCTCTGCCATCTAATGTCTGGCCTCTCTCTATGGAGACTCTCCTTGGTTTCTCAGAGAATGTCCGGAAAGTTGGAGTTACTTTAGACTAACATCTTTCTCTAGAAAAGCATGTTAGTGAGGTGGAAGTGGTTTGCTTTGCACTTCTTCAGAGCCATAGAAAGCTCTTTCCAATGTTACCTGCTAAACCTAAATCTTTAATCGCTAACTAGACTACTGCAATGTCCTCCTCTTAGGAGCCCATAACTATCTGATTAAGAAACTGGACAGAGTTCAGACTAGCACGGCCAAACTGACTCTGAATAGACCTAAGAATTCTTCCAGCTCCAGTGCTCTTAGGGACTTTGACTGGGTACCCATCGAACAAAGAATCCTCTTTAAATCACTCTGTATTGTATTCAAAGCCCTCCACAGCAAAGGTCCAAAGCTATTACAGACCCGACTGAGGAAATATGTTCCAGGATGATCGCTACGTTCTGTTACAGTAAATCTTGTTCAAGAACAGAGATTTAGCAGAATGTGTCAAGGCGGGCAAGCCTTCTCTATTAAAAGCTGCTCAGATCTGGAATAAACTTCTGCCTCAACTGAGATCTCAGGCCGATTTGCTTGTGTTCAAGAAAGTCCTTAAGACCTTGCTTTTTCCGAAAACAATGCTGACCTGATGATAATTTCATCTTTCCCCTTTCCCTTTATCTCTGTTCCCCCTAGCTTCTCATCGTGACAGTAGTGACTCTCAATGCCAGGATACAAGTCTGGTCACAGTGCGCTTTATAAATACAACTTACATACATACATACATCTAATGCCAAGTATTTATTAGGCATCATATTACTACAACCTGGTTGGAAGTCATGCACAGTATGAAAGAGGTGTTTGTGGATTACATACTATTAGCCTGAGTCACTTGGTAAGATTTCCGTTGTTTTTTTTAAAGGACTGTATTAAGTCTTTTCCGGTGCTACATTAAGAAATGTGTGACAGACCACAAGACCATCCCTGACAGACATCTGTTAACTTTGTCATAAATCCTTTGACACCAGATTTAGATAAGAGTGGCCATTTATGAGGTGTGGTACAATGGTCACTCATTATTACTGGTAATGCATTAATATTACATCTCCAGTCCAGAGATATCATCCTGTTGTGTCCTGTGGCCTCTCCTGCTTGAATATAGAGTAGTCCATCTGGGCATCGAGACACATGGTCAAAATATCTTAAATCTTTACACACTAAAAAACTAGTTTACCCCAGATTCTGAATGTGTGTTACTTCAGAATGGCATTAGATCCGCAAAAAGTAATGAAAGTTGCTTAGGACTTGCATGGCTTAGCCAAACATTAGCCAAACCATATTGGGGCATACAGCACTGCTGCACTGTTGGAATTGGGTATTCAGTGGAGAGTCAGATATTGTGTCCCACTTCCCATAGTTTCAGTCTCTACAATTTTATAGTTTTTATTAAGGAGTTCATTGGGCTGTGATCAAATTTGCCAGAATGGTTTATCTCCTCCAGCCCTTAGAAAATGGTCATATTTACTGAAGTAACAATCGGCTTTTCAAACATCATAGAGCTTGCAAACAAAACCGAAAAAGCATGAATCTCACACCGGGAAACACATTTGTTCTTCTGGTGTCCTTTCTTCTCCCATTCTGACTCCTTGCTTTGACAATGACCTTGGATCATTATTCGCAGTTCTTGTATACAGATCTTTACTCTGTACAGATCCATAGATTCTCCTCACAGAAGTTGAAAGGTCCATCTGCAGACACAGTTCATTCTGAGGGGCAGGTTCTGAGACCATTGCTGTTCAACATAATCCACATCTCCATCTCAGGCTCCATTTTACTTTCATACATCTACTCTTCCCTCCTTGTAAATAACATTAGAAAGTTAATCAAAGGGAGGGGGTGTGGCTTGCGCCCGACGGTGATGGCGGCGGCTCCGTAGTTCCCCGGAGGAGATGGGAGCGGTCAAGGGCCACTGCGGCGCTTTTGCCCCATGCCTTGACTCCAGAGGAGGATGTAGAGCATGAATTATCCAGGAGTCTACTCGGATTTCTTATGAAGCACCGCATCTCGTCATTTGCCTGTTATTCTGCAGCTGGAATTCCGACACGGCTCACCTGACTTCCCGTCCGCCATTTTGAGAGGGGCGCTGACGGTCTCCTGAAGCGGCGTCGATGTTTTGAAGTGCTGCTCCTCTTTTGCGTTTTGTACAGGTATTTGCAGGGCAATGCGAGCATTCATCTTTAAGGCTTACCCTGAGGACTGGAGATATTTATTGCCACACAGTTATAGCGCGCAACAACTTTCCTCAGCTTTTACCCCCCATTTTCTTTAACCTTTCTTCATTCCACCAATGGAGATTTTCTCCTATGCGGTACCTTAATCAGCGTCTCTCAGGCAATCTCATGGAGTCTAAATGAAAATCAGAGTGTGAGCTTTTCAAGCAGTCCCCACAGTTATAATAACTGTTGACTTTCATTTTATAAGGCATTGCATTTGAATTCCTACCAATGCGCAGCTTGCTTTCTTCAAGAATTTCTTATGGAACTTTTTCCTCACTCATCATATAATATATGATTAACTCCTGGTTATTGCACTTCCACCCTCAGATGCTTTACTTGTTGTTTATTCCCTATATAAGTATTGCATACTTATTTTCATACTTATACTGCTCTCCAATTTCATTTATAGTATGTTTTTGAACGCGTTTCTTCCTAGTTTCATTCAAACATCATATAATCCACCTTCAATAACTGTTTGATGCATATTTATTTATTCACTTATATATCTACAATATTGCGAGACTTTATTTAGCTCTACGTGCTTTATATGTATACATGCATGTTTTTTGTTGTATTTTGAAGCTCCTTCAACAGGATCTATAATTTGAGATTACGCCACTACTAATCTTCCATTGTGGTCTTTACTCTTTTCATGGGAAGGCAACTTAAAGGAGCACTTCAACCTAAATCTTCATCCCGATGATTTTTACTCCATACTTGTTCATGTTACCAGTGCCTGGATATGGATGACCCAGCTAATTCTTTGCCAAAATGTGCGTCAACAACAGTGACAACTCTGGCCTCTAGAGGTACTAAAGTGTCCACTAAACAATTGAAGAAAGATCCTCCCTCTCCCCCTAAACAATCCTCTTCAGTCACAATGGACTTATTGCTAGAGGAAATTAGGGCCTTAAGCCCATTTATTGAAGAAACCACCTCTACACTCCAGGATCTTTCAAATAAATGGTCATGTGTCGAACAACGGGTCACCACCCTGGAACAAAATGTTGAGTCCTTAAACTCTTCTACTTCCAAAATAGATTCATTATGCTCTCAGGTATCAACATTGCACAAGCAAATAGAAAATTTAGAAAACAGAAACAGAATGAATAAAGTTCGCATTTATGGTTTGCCAGAGGGAACAGAAGGGTCAGATCCAATTGCTTTCTTCAAGACTTTCATTCCCAAACTACTCAAGCTTCCAGAAAGTATCAGCCTGAACATCCAAAGAGCTCATCGCCTAGGTTCAACGTTATATCTGGCATCTACCTCCTCAACGAGAAACCCAAAGGGGAGTGATATTATACTTTCTTGAGTACACTGACCTATTAAAAATGTTATCTGTAGCTAGAGCGTTGAATAGAATTACCTGGTCGGGAAATTCACAATTTTTCACTCAAGATTATGCTAAATCGACAGCAGACCGTCGCAAGGAGTTTTTGGCACTGAGACCTCTGAAACGCTCGATAGGCGCAAGATAAGGTCTCTTTCAACCATGCCTATTCAAAGTGACTATTAATAACAAGACTACCACTTATGAGGATCCACTAAAACTTAAGTGCTTCCTTTATTCCTATCAGGCTGATTCAATGGATACCTCTTCTGCATCTAACCTCAAATAGACATTCTTATATTCTTATATCTGTTTTGTTTTCATACCTTCCCTTCTGACTTACCTTGCTTATGGTTCAGTAGCAGACATATTCATCGAGCTTCTCATAGACTGTTATAGATATTGTTATGATTCCTTGTTCTCATTAGGTTTCTCCTTGTTTCTATTCCCTAATGTCCCTCTTTCTTTATTGAATATTTATGCACCCACAGTTGGCGACCCTTTCTTTTGGTCCTCCCTGCCTCAACAAATTACAAAAGACTATGATGATAACTTTATCCTTGCAGGAGATTGCAATAAAACTCTTGACCCATTCATTGATCGGAATTCCTCCACTCCCTTTGTCCCTCATAAATCTCACAAATCATTCACAAAACTGATACCACAACACAAACTCACAGATGCTTGGAGATTATGTAACCCCACGCTAAGGGAATATACCTTCTATTCACCAGTACACCATACTCAATCGCGATTGGATTATTTCTTCATCTCTCATAACCTTTCTCAATCATTAGTGGCTGCAGATATTGGCTCCATCTTAATATCAAACCATGCTCCTATCACCATCCATCTTGATGTTTTGCAGAAACCTCCTGCTTCTCGCAAATGGCGCTTTAATAACACTGGGGCATATTACCAACTATAGCGATAATTATCGCTATTGCTTGGTTAGAGACAAAAATTTACCGCTGAGCTGCGGCGATTTTTATGGCAAATAAACCTTGGTATTACCAAGGTTTATCACAAATGCGATAAAAATCAGTCGCAATGCATGAATATCGCTGAAAAGTCAGCGATATTCATGCATTACCGAGCTAATGCCCTTAGCCATGTTATCCACCTCCCATTGGATAACACGGCTAAGAACTGCTCAGGGCAGGTGTTAGCTTTTGGAGATATTCGTGCTTAGCGCAAATATCTCCAAATGTTGGTAATAGGATGTCGATGTTAGCGACTGTTTCCAGTTGCTAACATCTTGGCACGCACACTTTGCATGTCATTAGTGTCATTAGTGATAAATATCACTGACATGCAAAGTGGGGCCCAAGATGGTCTCTATCTCCTACTAGCTGTCGCTAACTGGTGTTAGCGACAGCTAGGTAATAGGGAGATAATTTTATCTCCGCTTTCTTGGCCTTTAAAGCCAAACAAGCGGAGATAAACCCCCTTGATAATATGCCCACTGTGCTTTTAGATCCAATATTCACATCGTCTTTTACATCCTTCTTTCATGAATATTTTCTTTTTAATCAAGAGGATAGCTCACCTTTCAAGTGGTCTTTATTATTAGCTTTGTTTAAAAAAAAACACAAAAAGCCCAACTAGCTACTACTGCCTTATTGACCAAAATTAAAAAGTTAGAACAGTCCTATTACTCCTCCAAATCAAAAGATCGCTTATCTGACCTTATAAAGGCAAAATTCCAATTTAATCAAGATACCAATAACAACGCTTCCAATTATTTGCTAAAATCTTGCACAAAATATTATGGTGGTCAGAATAAAGCAGGAACATTATTAGCTAACTATTTAAAGGTTAAACAAAATAAACTTCATAAGGAATCTATCTTTGATCAAAACCATCAGCTGAAATTCAAAGATGAGGCCATTTTAAATTAATTCCTTCATTTTTACAAGTCAGTTTATTCATCTGAAACTCTTTCCTCTTATCAAACCATTTCCCAATTCCTCTCTAAAATCCAACATCCTCCCATTACGAACTCAGATTTATTGCCTTTAGAATCTGGTTTGTCACAGAAAGAACTTCTTCACGCCCTAAAAACGCTTAAAAAGGACAAAGCTCCGGGCCCAGATGGCTTCACTGTGGAATTTTTCACTCACTTTGGACACTTACTTATTCCTAAGCTTCATACTCTCATACTTGCCTTCTTACAATCTGGTGAATCTCAAGGTTCTTTTTCAGATGCCCTTATCTGTTTCATACCTAGGGAGGGCAAGGACCCCCAATTTTGTAAAAACTATCACCCCATTTCTTTGGTAAATATTCACTATAAAATCTTCTCTAAGGCTCTAGCTCTGCGTCTAGAATCTCCTATGCCTGACTTTTAGGTACTGAGCAATAGCGTTTTGTTAAGGGACGACTCATCACAGACAATACTCGCTTATTCTTCAATATCCTTTCTAAAGCCTCACATACTAATCATTCATTAGCAGCCATAGCCTTGGATGCAGAGAAGGCATTCAATGGAGTTGAATGGCCTTACCTCTTTCGCACACTAAAATGGTTTGGTTTTGGCCCACAAATCACTGCTTTAATATCTATTTTGTATTCTAATCCAAGAGCAGCTATATCAGCAAATAATGCGGTGTCATCCTATTTTCATCTAGGTAGAGGCGTCCGACAAGGCTGCCCTCTTACCCCTTTTCTTTTTAATCTTGCCATTGAACCTTTTTTGCTGAGGATTCACCAAAATGGTAATATTCATGGTTATACCTTTCAAAGACACCACTGTTAAAATGTCGGCTTATGCTGATGACGTCCTTTTGTTCCTTTCACAGCCTCAGACCTCCCTTCCCACTTTTTTGGGAGAAGTTGACTCCTTTGCATCTGTCTCTAGATACAAATTACATAAGGATAAGTGTGAGATCTTATCCCTCACTAAAAACACTTTTAAAGCTGACTTTATTATTCATTTATATATTTATTGTATTTAAAAGCGCACTATCACCTAACAGGCATCTTGGCGCTAGGAAATCAGCCTGACAACCTCCGTGGGACCTTACTGTAGCCAACCCCTAAGTCTTGGGAAATAGCCATGCTTTTAAATTCCTTCTAAATGGAAGGAGGTCACTGATTTGTCTCAGCTCGAAAGGTAAGGAGTTCAAAGCCTTGCAGCAGCGACCCCAAAGGAACTACCCCCTGCTCTAACTTTTTTGAATCAGGGAATTTTTATCAATTTTGCATAAGATGAATGCTGAGTTCGGGCAGGAACATACCACTCAAATTTGCCTTGAAGAGAGGTAGGACCTATTCTATGCAGGGCCTTAAATACTAGGCAGAGTGACTTGAACTTGATTCTCTGTTTCATGGGGAGCCAGTGCAACTCCGCCAGGGCCAAACAGGTGGAGGACCATCTCGACCAGCTTAGCACCAGCTTGGCTGCGGTTGACTGCAGCCTCTGCATCCTGTCCGGTAGAAACTTTGGAGAATCAAGGAGCAGGGCATTACAGTAGTCAACTCGGCTAAGTACGGTACTCCGTGCTATCAATGAACACGCCAAAGGGGGGAGCAATGGAAAAATCTTCCGTAAAGAGAGAATGATGGCCAGACAGCAACCCACCACTTTCGTGACATGCTCCTCCAAGGTAAGATTACAATCAAATGCCACACCCAGGTTGCGAACTGTCTTGACATACTGGCCAAAATTAGGGGAATCTGAATACCAAAAGTTACTAGGCAACACGGAGGGGATCCTTCCAATGGCACAATAAAGCACCTCAGTTTTAGAAACATTAAATTGTAGCGAGTTATCCCTCAGCCACAATGTCGTGTCCCGCAGGCAACTGTGAAACCGCTCTAAGGAAGTTGACTGTGCTCCCTCCAGGGAGAGGATTAATTGTGTATTATCCACGTAATTAACGATCTTGATGTTATAATGCTTGATGACCACCATCAGGGTTCTCATGTAAATATTAAAAAGAATCGGGCTAATGGCTGAGCCCTGTGGCACGCCATGCGTGACACTAGTAAAAACAGATTGGTAGGGAGAGAGAGACACTGCCTGCTGCCTACCTTACAGAAAAGAATGGAACCCCCTGAGGACGCAACCCGTCACTCCCACCTCTTTCAGTAGTCTCAGAAGGATTTCGTGGTTAACCATTTCGAAGGCGGCAGACAGGTCAAGCAGAATAAGAACAGCTGCCTGACCCCTGTCTGCCCGCCGTCTCAGTGTCATGTGCTGGCCGAAACCCAAACTGCTCCTCTTTCAGAAGCTTAACTTGTTCTATATATTTGGACAGCGTGCCACTCACCCCTGTCCTACTATTTTTGCAGGAAAGGGTAGGAAGGAAATAGGTCTAACATTTTTGGGACACTCTGGATCAAGGGAGGGCTTCTTAAGCAGGGGTGTCACCAATGCCTGCTTCCACTAAAATGGCACCACTCCATCAGTGAGGGATTGATTGCAAATCAGACAAAGCGAGGGGAACAGCTCTGCCCCAAATTCCTTCCAGATCCTGCAAGGCAACGGATCCAGAGGGGATCCGAAAGCAATGCCATCAGCTAATCTACAGAAATCCTCAAGCTCTAGAGGCGGAAATTCGGAGAGTGAGCCAGAGGTAATCCCCTCCAAGTTGACACCTACTGCCACAGTGCTAATATCCTCCGTGGCAAGCGGAAGAACTTTTGCCCCCACTCAGGGGATAAGAGACCACCCCCAGATCCTTAAAAATGTCTTTAACTTTGTTATGAGAAAAGCTGGCAAGATCATCGCAAAGAACTTGAGAAGGGGGAATCTCCTTTTTGCAGCAATCTGGGTTGGTCAGGCTGTTAAGAATATTAAAAATACTTCTAGGGCTATTAGGGGTATTAAGTATCTGGGTAACAAAATAATCAGCTTTAGACCTATTAATCGCCTTCCTGTATTCTACAATTTTTATTCTCCAGGACGTCTTATCCTCATCCAGGTAGCCATGCCTCCATCTCCTCTCAGCCCGTTTACAATCGCGTTTCCGATTTTTCAACTCCTCATTAAACCAAGGCTCCGAAGGTTCTTTTGAGGAGCAAGAGAGTTGAGAGTCAAGGTAATTTTACTTCAGGCTTCACATGGAGCCTTCAGTATATTAAATATTTAGGCCTAAATTTTTCTTCTTCTATACCAGGGATGGTTTCTCGCTGTTTAGATAACTGTATACAACGACTGTCATCTTTAACAACAAAATGGCACCCCTTATATTTGTCTTGGTGGGGTTGCTTAGACAAGATAAAAATGATGCTGTCTCCCATAATCTTATACACGATCTCTAATATTACAATCTCTATTCCTTCAAAATATTTTAAAAAGCTTAATTCCATCTTATCTTCCTTCTTATGGAGTAAAAAGAAATCGCGTATATCCATATTAAAATTGATTCGTCCAAAAACGGAAGGTGAGAAAAATTTCCCCAATTTCCCTAATTATCATAAGTCCTTCTTATTGCATCAAGCATCAAAGTGGCTTTCTGAACCTTCCGTTAGCCAACCTCTCTGGACCACACATGAACAATCTTTTCTTTCACAATTCTCCTTTCAGGAATATTTATCTTTCATGCGTAAACCGCAGTCTGTATCTACCCCTATAATTAAATATACTTCTAAGATAATTCCGCCTCCTCCCCTACCCCCTTTTATTCACCTTCCTTTATGGCATAATAAATATATTATGATTAATAATAAACCTTTGTTTTGGAAATCCTGGAGGCAGCGAGGACTGATTTGGGTATATCAGTCATATGATGACAGCCAACCTCTCTCCTTTACACGTGCCCGCATTTTATTCAACTTGCCTTCTAATCTTAACTCTAAATACTATCTTTTATTGAAAACTATTCAAACTGCTCATACATATTACATACTTTCCTTACCTGCCACTTCTCCTGGATTATCTCACACAGATAACTTAAGAACCCTTATTGCTAACAACTCCAAGCCATCCACTATATATACACATTTCTTCATACCTCATCTGCTTTAAGGGAACAAACCAAGGTAGAGGCTTCCTGGGAAAAATATTTGGAGGAGTCTTGGACTGTGGAATTTTGGGATACTATATGGCTTAAAATTCGGAAATCATCTAGGGCTGCAAACACCACACAGACACTCTTTTTATATATAATAGGCTCCTACTTTCTCCATTGACACTTAGTACACAACACTCTCATCTTCCAGATACTTGTTCGTCCTGCTCATCACCTCGTGCCGACCTCTGTCACATGCTTTTCCACTGCAAACTTGTTCATGATTTTTGGGAGAGGGTTTGGTCTTAAATTAACTCCATCTTCAAATCCAATCACACTTTCTCTCTATCATATACCTTTTTAGGAAGTTTATCCCCTATTTGGGTAGATTGCGACTCGAATGTCAAGATCATAGATTTATTATTGGCAGTGGCCTTTCAACAAGTGACTAAAAATTGGAAAGACTTCACTAAACCATCCTATCAAGCTTGGTGGTATGCTTTTTGCTATAATCATAGATTGGATACGACATTTGTATACCCATTCTACATGGCAATGAAACGTTTAAACTTGTTTTCACCTGTTACGTTGTTCATCGACATGAGCGCTAGTCGCTCTCTGTCTCTTAATCCTCGTCAACAAGAAGTACCTAAACCTCGATGACTTTCCTCATACTTTTATAATGTAGTTTATCCTAAACTGTACTTTGTACTACACATTTCTGTATATCATATAAGTTTCCTCTTTAACCAATATTCAATATTTTATATATTACTATTCTTTTATTTGTACATATTATAGCTGACTGTATTTTACCTAGCTCTCTCCTTTTTACTTGCTTTAACATTGATATATTGTATGTAACTTGTTTTTTCTTTCTTTTGCTATTATTATACCTTTTACATTGTTATACTCATTTAACTTAACAAAATTATTTTTGAACTTAAAGAAAGTTAATCAAAGCGTGTTTTTCTCCTCTTTGCTGATGGTTGTCATCTTGAGTGTTGACTTTATAGTCAGTCCAGTTTGGATGGTCATTTAGAGTGTTGACTGTGTAGTCGGTGCACTTGACCTGCTGATTCTCCACTCTGGAAATAATGCTGACGTTTACTAAAAGAAAAGCAGGCTGCTTGGCTGAGCATGTGTGCATAATGTTCTCAATTATTTGCTCACCCCCTGCTCTTCACAGAATGTTCATAATAGCTCTTTTTCCAGTGCTGTTAATCCTTCTTAAAGACATCCATAAATGTCAAGGTGGAGCCAAATGTGGTGACTTAGGGCCTGATTCATCAAAGGGTTTTGCCCATTCTGTGTCTATGGGAAAATGTGTTCATGAATATGGCCCTTAGTGCCTAATTTAGGGTTTAGCGACAATTGGCTGGGCTTCCGCCTGCCAACCTCATTTAGAGGCGGTCTTCCTGATGCATATCTTCTCTGACTACATGCACACCCACCCAGATGGGGAAAAACAATGTCCCCTACATCTCACACGCAGGGATAAAATGCAGACCTAAATGCCATGATATTGAGGTCTGCCAGCTATCAGTTTTTGATAAAAGTGCTATTTTGGCAGGAGTAATTTTGCCAGACATGCACTTCTGAAAAGGCGATGAGGCCTAATTGGTGGGAGGCCAGCTATTGGATGGGCAGAGGCAAGGCATCTGCCAACCCTGCAAGCATTGAAGACACCTGTTATGGTCTAATGACTCCCTTAGTCTTAAATATAATGAGAAAGGTACCACTCAAACGAAATTCAATCAACTCAAATCTCTTGATTTGAGTTGATTGAATTTCGTTTGAGTGGTGCCGAACAAAAAACTCTTTGTTAAACTGTATTTTACTCGCGGTAGCGAGTGGTGCCCTTGGACAGAGGGCATCTTTTTTGAAGTGGCACACGAAACTTACTCCCCAAGTATTCATATCCTCGGTCTACATGAGATTGGTGCTGTATTTGGCTTGTCCACTGTCCATTTTTTGTATGTAGATAATGAGAAAAGCATTCTTCATTTAGTAGTTGAGTATTCTATCACTCCAACTGCCCTGGAGACACGCCACGACAGCTGTTTAGTTTCACACAATTAATACATGAATGTAAGAAGTGCCATGTTGTATTAGAGACATGTAACCTATTTAATGTGTGTGTGTGTGTGTGTAACTGGTGTCCTGATCACACTAGCATTGTTTATAACGCTGTGTTAGGTCAAATTTCAATGCTATGTAACAGAATGTTTTATAAGTTTAAAGCTGTAATACATAATTCGTTTTTGTTTGCCTACTATGCACTGAAAATATGTTAAGTTAGTAATGGCCCTAGACAAATATATGCAAAACTGAGCTTTGCCTTTTATTTGTAATTCAGAAGCCTCAACGTTGCCCCAGTTTTGGTTTATATTTCATTCTACGTTGGTGAACGTGAAAGAAGAATCTACTGAGACAGAACCGAACTTTCCGAGAAGCAAGACGCATAGAACAGAAAATCAGAAAATACTTCATTGCTAATTTCAATTTAATTTGCAGTTTTTGTAGACTTCTACTATGTTATCTCATTTAGCCTAGCTAATGATGAAGTGCAAGTTGCAAAGAGAAAAGCTCTTAGATTAATGTCCAACCGTGAAGTTGAATTTCCAGTCAGAATTTCCAAATAGGATATTTTTTTGTTTTTGCTGCATATTTTGGACTTAGGCTGTTTTCTGATTTTGCTCATTATTGCATCTATTTCAATTGATGAGAGCCTTTATAGCAATTGATTTCCTATGTTCAATGATTGACCATTTGAATAGAGCTATACTTTTTCTTCTGTATTGTGCCTTTAATATGTTTAATACACTTTCATGCATTCTCTAAATTACTGATCTCAAATTCCCTTTTTGAGCCAGTCCTTTCTAATTGACTGTATTTAGCAGTGTTCTTTATATATTATCTATAGGGGCACCCTATCTAATCTGTTCTTGAGGACAACACCGCCCCGTGTAACCGGGGCAACACTATATGTAGATTATCTAGCTGCTAGTGTCAGTGCCCCCATAGTTTTTGGGGGAAGAAATCAGAATTGATAATAAAGAAGAAGAATGATTGCAAAGTTATGAGCAACAAGTAGGCGCTGAGCTTGATGCTCCAGTTCGTGAGAGGTTGAAGCTAAAAACGTAAGTTTCAAGAATCGACATAGAAAAGCGGTTCACTATGAGCCAACTTGCTGATGCAGAGGAAAGCACAAGTTCATGGAAAAGATACAGTAGTAGTAACGAGAAGCAGATGAGAGTGAGCACTGAGGAGACAAGTGGCCTGGATCTGTGAGAAAAATCCTAACTTTAAGACTTTCGGTATTCACAGAAGGCATTTAGGAGTCCTAAAGTTAGGAGTCCTAACTTTACTACTCCTAAACTGAGAAACATCCTAACTTTAAGACTTTCGGCATTCACAGAATGCATTTAGGAGTCCTAAAGTTAGGACTCCTACCTTCTGTGAATACCAAAATGGTAGTAAGTTTAGGATTTTGTCTTAAGTTAGTTCTGGTAGCCCAATGTGTTTAAGCCATGTTTGTCAATAATGTGGCTGCTGTTCAGCATTGCTTAAGGTCGGTGGGGTGGGTCTGGGTGGAGTGGAGAGAGGTGGGGTGGGTTTGATGTGGTAGATTAGAGTGGGGTAGATTGGGGCAAAGTGGAGAGGGGTAACATATGGTAGATTGGGGTAGAGTTGGGTAGATTGGCAGACAATATGGTAGATTGGGGTAGATTGTGTTGGAGTTAGGTAGATTGGAGGGGGTAGGGCAGAGGGGGATGAGTAGGATAGATTGGGGTCGAGTGGAGTTGGTTGGGGTAGAGTGGAGTGGGGTAAAGTGAGGTAGCTTGGAGTGGGGTAGATTGGTGCAGATTGTAGTGGAGTGAAGTGGGATACAGAGAAGTAGGGTAGATTGGGGTAGAGTGTATTGGGATAGACTGGGGTAAAGTGCAGTGGGTTAGACTGGGATAGAGTAGAGTGTAGTACAGTGAGGTCAAGTGGGATAGAGTACGGTGGAGTAGATTTGGGTAGATTGGGCTAGCGTGGAGTGGGACAGAGTGGGATAAAAAGGAATAGATTGGAGTGGGTAGATTGTAGAAGATTTTAGTGATTGTAGTGGGGTAGATTAAAGTGGAGTGGGTTGGGAGAGATTGGAGTGGTGTAGAGTGCTGTGGGGTAGATTGGAGTAGAGTTGAGTGAGTAGGGTAGACTGGGCTAGAGTTGAGTGTGGTTGATTGACAAGGGGTAGATTAGGATAGAGTGTAGTGGATTGTGGTGCAGTAGATCGGAGTGTGGTGGTTTGGGGTAGATTGGAGAGGGGTAGGTGGATAGATTGAAGTAGAATGGAGTGAGTGGGGTAGATTGGGTGACAGTGAGGTGGGGTAGATTGGGGTAAAGTGGAGTGGGGTAGAGGGGGCAGGCTCATGTGGGGTAGATTAGAGTTGATAGTAGTTGATTGGAGTGGGGTGGATTGGGGTAGAGTGAAGTGGGGTAGATTGGGATAGATTGGTATAGGGTACATCTGTGTAGAGTGGAGTGAGTTATATTATGCTAGAGTGGAGGAATACATTGGGGTAGGGAGGAGAGGGGTAGATTGGTTTGGGGGTAGATTGGTGTAGAGTGGAGTGGGGTATATAAAGGTAGAGTGGAGGAGTACATTGGGATGAGGAGGAGTGGCTTAGACTGTAGTGGAGTGGGGTAGACTGGAGTGGGGAAGATTGAGGTGAAGTAGAATGGGGTAGATTTGGGTAGGGTGGAGTGGGAAGAGTGAGGTAGAGTGGGGTGGTGTAGATTGGCGTAGAGTGGACTGGAGTAGATTGGAGTAGAGTGGACTTGAGTAGATTGGAGTTTGATAGATTGGGGTAGATTGGTATAGGATAGATTGGTGTAGAGTGGAGTGTATACTAGACTAGAGTGGAGGAGTAAGTAAATTGGGATGGGGGGAGTGGGATAGATTGATGTGGGGGTAGCTTGGTGTAGAGTTGAGTGGGATATATTAAGGTAGAGTGGAGGAGTCAATTGGGGTGGGGAGGAGTGGGGTAGATAGAGGTGAAGTAGAGTGGGGCAGGGTGGAGTGGGGAGGAGTGGAATGGGATAGATTGGGGTAGAGTGGATTGGAGTGTGGTAGATTGGTGTAGTGGTGTCTGGTACATTAAAGTGGAGTAGCTTGGGGTAGATTGGAGTGGGGCAGATTAGGGTATACTGTAGAGTGGTGGAGTAGATTGGGGTAGAGTTGAGTGAGGTGGCGTGGGATACAGTATGGTAGATTGGAAGGGGTATATTGGTGGTAGAGTGGGTAGATTGGAGTGGGGTAGCGTGGGGTAGTTTGGAGTGAAGTTGATTTAGGTACAGTGGAGTAGGGTAGATTGCAGGGGAGTAAATTGAGGTAGAATTCAGTGGGAAGATTGTGGTAGAATGAAGTGGGGTAAATTGGGGTGGAGTGACATAGAGTGGGATACAATGAGGTAGACTGGAGTGCAGTTGAAAGTGGAGTGAAGTATAGTGGAGTAGAAATGTGGCAGATTGGGCCGGGGTAGATTGGGTTTAGTGAAGTGGGATAGATTGGACAGGAGTAGATTGGGGTACAATTGAGTAAGGTAGATTGTGGTAGAGTGGAGCAGGGTAGATTGGGGTGAAGTGGCATAGAGTGGCGTTGATTGGGGAAGATTGGGATTAGAGTGGAGTGCGGTAGATTGATGTAGCTTGGGGTGGGATAGATGGGAGTAGAGAGCCGTGGGCTAGAGCGGGTAGATATGGGTAGATTGTAGTGTAGTGGAGTGTGGTAGATTAGAATGGTATAGAGTGGAGTGGGGTAAAATAGTGTAGGGTGGATTGGGGTACATGGGTTTGATTGGAGTGGGTCAAATTGGATTTGGGTAGAGTGGGCTCTGCATCGACGCTGCTCTCCAACTGCCCACCCATCAGATCCAGTTCCTCACTAACTAATGCATCGGACTTGGACTCTGGGGGAAGCATGGCTCTGTTCCCCTCAGTGTCCCCTCAACTAAGTAACAACCCCCTGAACTTATGGGATTGAAGATATCCTTTTTACTGCTGTCATCTGGCAGTTTTTTGGGACAAGGCGGGTCCCTGCTGGTGGAGACGATGGGTTAATTGAATACACACAACAGGGGTAGTCCTAGTGGTACCGCTCCCCATTGCATAGGTTACTGCAGCCAAATGCTCAGTTATTCATGTCATATCCTCATACCCTCGTTTTACTTGATAATGTATGCAAAATCAGAAATTGAGATTAATGTTGTACTATTTGCACCCCTTGGTCCAGGCAGTGTTGTACGGTACTGTCACCTGTATGAAACCCACTCTCTCATGCTTGATAGGAGCTCTTTGCTTGACCCTAAGGTGAAGGCATGTCTTATCTTACAGTTCAATTTGTTCCCGGTTTTTGTAATGTTTGGTCAAACGACGACGTATCGCTGGACCAAGTATTGGGGATTTGTTTGGTCGATATGGATTGTAGTGGTTATTTTCCATGATAACATTGGGGGTAGGCCTCCTATCGGGGGGGTACAGTTACTCTATACTATCACAGACTACCCATGTCGACAGTTAATAAATCTTACACCTTTATCACCTGGAATGTCCAGGGTATGGGCTCAATCCACAAATGGCACAGAATACTGGAACAGTTACATAGAAGCAGCGCACAAATAGTATACCTCCAGGATACCCACCTGGTGACTTCTGAGGCCCTTAAATTGAGTAAGCAGTGGAGAGAGCAACTATATTACACTTCCAACTCTGCATTCTCAAGAGGCGCAGCAGTGTGGATATGAATGGGGATCCCTTTTGCAGCATTAGAATCTAAGATTGGTAACCATGGAAGGTATGTGCCGCTTAATGGCATGCTTGATAGAAAACAAATTGTTCTAAGTTGTAAATATGCACCTAACCTGGTCCAGGATGCATTCTTAACCCAGTTTTCAGCTGAATTTCAATGCAGTACTTGATATTAACCAGGACTGATCAAAACCCCTTCTCCTGTGCACAGCTTTATTACACCAAGCCAAGGAACTGCGCCGCTGGGTGACCGGGTGGGACCTGGTGGATGTATGGTGAGTCAATAACAATGGTCTGCATGAATACTCCTTTTATTCGCATCCCCATGCCCTGCAATCCGGATTGGACAGATTTCTCTGCAGGCCTGCTTTACACCACATATCTAGGCAAAACTCTATCAGACCACAACCCTCTTAAACTTACACTAATTTGGGGTTGTGTCCCTACCCCGATTCTAACATTGCGCTTATAACCTCAACTACTTGAAGACTCCTTGACCTCCACTAGCACATCTTATTTCTCCAAGAACACGGCCACAGTCTCCACACGTTTGACAGAATGGGAGGCGTTTCAGGTAATGGTCCGTGGAGTCTCAATTAGTGCAGTAGTGGGTGCCAGGCATGAGGTCACTTGAGATGTCACGGATCTGGAGAGTACCTCTAGAGGTAGCAGCCCAGGATAATGTAACAAAGGCAGTGGAGCTGCGCAAGGCCAGAATCCGGTATGCAGAACTCTTGGAGCGATTGTGGCTAATCGCTCAGAGTTCTTATACGTAACGGCCACACTCGGAAGCAGATAGGTCAGGCACAAGGCTGGCAATCCGTCCATCTCCTTCTCCCACACCCACTCTATCTAAAGCCACTCCCGCTGATGGATTGCTGAATACGCAACTGGAGATTAGCACTGTATTCTCTTATTATTATACAAAATTTTATTCTGTACCACTGCCTCCTACGCCAGAGGCGCTAGATAGCTTTCTGGCTGCTGTACCCCTGCCTTTGATTCCAGTAGCTGATGTCAAGGACCTAGCAGCCCCTATAATGAAGATGGTGGTACATGGTGCCATTAAAGAACTGTCTCGCAACAAAGTGCCGGGATCGAATGGTCCCCCCATAGATTTTTATTGCACCTTTGCATCACAATTGACACAGAGGTTACGACAGCTCTATATTTATTGCACCTTTGTGTCACAATTGACACAAAGGTTACAACAGCTATATATTATATTCCTAGAGGAGGGAGCTTTGCCTCACACCGTAAGGGAAGTGTTGGTGACTTCTTTACTAAAGCCAGATAAATCACCCATTGAATTATCCTCCTATCAATTCTCAGCACAAAACGAGATACTCTGTAACATGCAGGCCCACTGCCAGCTTCTGCTGCTCCCTGGACTGATCCATACAGACAAATGCGGTTTTGTCCCCACTCGCAACACTTCTTTAAATATAAATTTACTTTTTGGGTTAATGGACTTAGCCGAGAGCTTTACCCCTATACTGGCTGCCTCTCATTGGACATCCGGCAAGCTTTCGACACTTTGGGATGGGATTTCATGCTTGCAACACAACGGCGATATGGGATCCCTCTAGAATACTGTATGTGGGTAGAATTAGTTTATAGTTTGCCTTGACCAGAGCCAAAACTGGTCAATATATTTCCCAAGCATACCAAGTACTTTGTGGGACCCACCAGGGATGTCCTTTATTGCCCCTCCTATTTGTGTTAGCTACAGAACCACTGGCCCAACACCTCCACAAGATTATGCCAACAATAGGGATCCTGGTTGGTCGAGTTACACACACGGTGTTTTTATACGTTGACGATATGCTCCTATACTTCTGAGATCTTCATCTAGACATGGATACCCAGGCCACGCTGCTCACACAGTTCAGCTCCCTGTCAGGTCTACAAATAAATGCCACCAAGTCCTGTGGATACTCCTTCTATGACACTTACACAGCGCCCACCCTCCACTTTGGTGACTTACAATAAAACATGGAACCTGTTTATTTCCGTTAGTTAGGTATCAAGATCTACAAAGACACACAGATATCCTAGAAGGAAATCTTCTGCGCACGATTAATTCTCTGAAGTCACAGGTAGCTTTTTGGATCAAATTACATTTATCTACGGCGGGCCGGCTAGCACTGGCGAAGATGGTAATATTACCGAGGTTGTTATACCATTTTGTAAATCTCCTGCTAATAGTCCCCGCTTGGGTATTTAAACTCATGAATTCCAAACTGATAGATGCATTTCTCTAAAAAGAAACTGCTTCTTTTTAGAGATATGCATAACCTGAAATGACAAAACAGAAGTCAAACTACTTAACAATCTAGGGAATAAAGAGACTTCAGGTGACTCTGGTCTGACTTGGTAGCCAGGCTGCTTCAAATACTTAGGCTTAGATTTTGATAGGGACCTAATATCCACATTAAAAATCAACGAAAATATACTCCTAAAGAAAATCTCTAAATTACTCGACGGCTGGTCTCGGAAATATTTATCCTGGTGGGGTAGGGCCGAAACCCTGAAGATGATGGTAACCCCCCTGGTAAACTACTTAGCAAGTATGTTACAAATGACCTTTTCAGATGATTTCCTACATAAGGTAGATAAGCTTTATGGTACATTTCTGTGGCAAGGGAAGAAGCCCAGGATATCAATGAAAAAGCTACAACTAGCTAAAGAAAAAGGCGGCCTGGGTCTTCCAAACTTAACACATTACAAAACTGCGTTTCTATGTAAACAGGGTGCCCAATGGCTAAGCAACGACTCAGCGTACACTCCACTGTGGTTGTATATTGAGAGAGCCATCATTGGCAGCATTCCCCTCTCGGCCCTTCTCACCATGGATCTCTCTTATCTGCCCTACTCGAAATACATCTTACTGAACACAAGACGGGCCCTTCTGAAACTCGACCAATCACATCACACGGGCTTAAATCTCAAACAATCCCCCTCCATTGCCTTGTGACATAATCCCATGCTAAAAATTAAAGGAGAACCTTTCCACTGGGTACACTGGTCTAAAAAAGGTATCAACATAGTGAGTGATCTTTTTGACGGAAGCAACCCACTGCCGTTCTCTACAGTTCAAGCCACATATGATCTCGCACCAATAGACTTTTATGATTTTCTAAAATTAAAAAGCGCTGCTGTCTGCTCGCTCCTTGTCGCCCTCTGTACCATGGCTTTGGAACAACATCTCCCATATCAGAAAGGCGGGGCATTTTGTCTTAATGGTCTACAAACTCCTTCTCCCCCTTCCCCAGAAAGCACACAGACGAAATGAGACGAGGTGGGTAACAGAGCCCAATGCAACAGGTCTGACTTTCGAGTGGGACATAATTCACACCACTGCCTTCAGAAACAAGGTCTCCCCTATACTGTCACAAACTAAACACATGATAATTAACAGGACGTACTGGACACCAGAGAGGCTTTTTAAACTTAATCTAAGAGACAGCCCTAAGTGTTAGAATTGTGAATCAGGAGTAGGAGACCTGG
Organism: Lissotriton vulgaris; assembly: GCF_964263255.1. Lineage (NCBI taxonomy): Eukaryota > Metazoa > Chordata > Amphibia > Caudata > Salamandridae > Lissotriton > Lissotriton vulgaris. The sequence goes on from NC_141693.1 coordinate 662,847,021, forward strand.
CACATATGCTTTTTAATTGCATTTCCTATGGGAAGTACTGGGAAAGAATCTTTGAATGCATAGAGCATATTTTCAGCATCAAGCCTACGAGGGAGTTTGTTTATGTCTAATAGGAGTACTTGACCCGAAAATAACAAATGCTACTGACCGACAGCCCCTTGATTTACGGCTGACGTTAGCATGCAAAGTCGTGTTATGTAAATGGAAGAACGCCTCTGAAGTGTTGTTCAAAGTGTGGCAAGAATGGGTGTCCTTTTTAAGAAGAGCTGATAACCCGGCCCTGCACTCCTCCACAGGGCGCGCCTCTCATAAGAAATTATGGAAATTACTTGACGCTTCCTCCTTTTCATTTGATCCGCCGTAGGTACTGTAGGTTAATCTATACGCCTCCCTCCGAAGGGTGGTTGGACAGACCTCATATGCACACCATGTCTGCTGTGCACAATAACCAACCTCAAGGCATTATCCCCTCAGAAAAATATGAATAGGGAGACGTCCAAAGGTACTAGTGCTACGAGACCCAGTAAGACATATACATTGGTTGTGCAAATGTTTCTGTAATAGTTGTGTACAGTTTATTGATTTGTATTTAGCATGATTTTGTCAGAAGTTAAAGTTAGGTAGGACTGTAATCCTGCCCAAATTTGTATGCAAACCATTGCAACTTAAATCAGGCCTCGATGTAACTACAAACTCTATTTTTCTTCCTGCCTAATAATTGTATTATTGTATTGACAATTGTATTATTGTATTTATTATCTTTTATTGCATTCTATTATTTTATTGTCGTGTCCTTTTTCCTATTTATTTTCCCAAATACAAACGACTTGAATATAAAAAAATAAACTATAAAGAGATTGAAAGGTTTTGTGTTCATGTACACTGCTCTCTGAAAATGATTATTATGATTATAATTAAAAAGGACACTTGAATTTGAGTATGAGCTACATCTTTTTCGTTTCTGCTTGGGATGTGCCCCACATTTCTGTTGTTTTTGCTGCATATTGTGGGCTTAGATTTTTTTCTGAATTTACCCATTATTGCATTTATTTCTTTTGCTGGGAGCCTTTATGGTAATTGATTTCCAATTTCCTTGGATTAATTCATTGAAGTGAACTATATATTTTCTTCTGTATCGTTCCTTTAATGTTTTAATAAACCTAATTTTCTCTAAATTACTGATCTAGAACCCCCTGTTTGAGCCAGTTCTTTCTTCTTCTTCACTTTATTCTAGCAATGTTGTTTGTATCTTATTCTTATACATATGGACACATTACTTCATCTATTCTCGGAGTCAAAACTGTCCCGAAACCGCAATCTGGGATCACTATATTTAAAGGATAGTGTTTGTGTGCCCACTAGTTGGTTCGAAGGGTGGCTGTTTAAAGAAACCCTGTAGGCAGTTGGAAGTTATGGCGGGAGCTGCATGGACGCACAGCCGAGTGGAGCATTCCCCTGCCTGACTTTCTGGGAGGCATTGCAGCGTGGTTCTTAGTGCTCCCTGCTCACAAGCCTGAGTTTCTTATGCGCACTGTTCTTAGAACTTTTAACTGGATTTTAAATATTTACTGTGGTCACTGTCTGATTGAATTTGAATTTGTATCTGCATTTAGCTGCACAGTACCGCCCAAAATTCACCATTTTATTTACATAAGTAAGTATTGTTCCTAAAGCCTTACCGCATCCTTAAGGAAACTCCATAGCGCAAAAGGCAACCGCTCCACCTCTGCTGACCATAGAGAGGATCGCTCCTCCCCTCGGTCCCGGAGTGAGTGGGTCAGTGCTCTAGTCTCAAGTGGCTGGCCTACTTATGGCGGGAGCTGCACGGACACGCTGCTGGCGCACCAAAGGCAAAACTGTCTGTGCCCATCCATGCCCGGACGGGGCCAGGAGCCAGACACCCTGCCCAATTTGGCTTGAATCAAGCAAAATTAATCAGGTTCTCTAAAGAGGAACTTGAAACATTGAGGCCAACTGAGTCCCCCCTCTGCCTCCACTCCCTTGATCCCAGGAACCCTCTGACCCGCAGTAAATATGGGTTTTCCACAAACACTTCCCTACTATTAGGCAGTAGCAGAGGGTTGCTGAGCAACAATCTCAAACACTGGAAAATTGGGCTAATCAACTGTAGATCCCTCCCAGGACATTATATTGAGATTAGGATGCTTATAGAGGAGGAAGATCTTGATGTATTGTTTCTTACAGAAACATGGCTGAAAGAAAGATCTTCGCCAGACATCATTGCGCCCCTTCCCCAAGGCTATGGGATACACCGTCAGGGCAGGGTGGGAAAAGTGGGAGGCGGCGATGCCATTATAAATAAATTACATTTGAGCTGCTCCACAAGCCCCATCAATATAACTAGCCCCATCAATAAAACTAACTGTGAGGCCATCGTTTTTAGATTGTCCCTCTCCACCACATCCTCCTTCTCCGGTATCCTCATTTATAGGCCTCCAGGGACTTGTACATCTTTTCTAGAATCCATTCCTGATCTCCTAGCCAGCCTGAGCATAGGAAAAAGTGCCTTCACCTCACTAGGTGATCTCAACATCCATGTGGATGACACTAACTACCCACCAGCCAAGAGACTCCTGGCCGACCTGGAAGCCTTACAACTTACACAACGGGTGGGCTTGGCGACTCACGAAAAAGGGCACATTTTGGATCCCATCTTTTCTAATGATCCCAAATTGCAGACCCTTACTCCTATCCAGATCCCATGGTCAGACCACTTTTTCATTCCCATATTGTATCAAAAGTCCCTGCCACATAAGCCTTCAGTGGGTTGCCCTGCCCTAGGGCGTAAGCGGCCAAGGCTTTCCCCTGAATCCTGGACCAGAGATTTGGAGGCTACAATCCCACCAGATACTGTAGATCTTGATGAGGCACGTAAGAGGTGGTCAGACTGGATCACCAGTTCTGTGGATAGAAATTTCAAAAAACCCAGAAGATAAAGCCAGGAAATAGAGCTACTTGGTTCAGCCTTGAACTAGTAGCCCAAAAGAAACACTGTAAAAAGCTAGAGAGGAGCTGGTGGAAGGTTTATGCCGCAGACATTAAATCTGCATATAAAGCGGCTATTAAGCCATATCACAAGGACATCAGGAAGGCATAGGCAGCCTTGAAAGCATCTAAAACTCTCTTCCCTCAAACACAGGCAAGACCTTTTTGTTTTGGACACTTTATTTTGAAGAGGAATGGCGACCAATGATGAGAAAGGGGCAAGAAACTGGTAAACATCTGCCAAGGGCCCCGTGATTGTTCTCCCGTGAGGTGCCTTCCTCTTCACCACACATTTTCTATGTTTGTCTTGTTCTAAGTGTGGGATCACGTACTGTCTCAGTTGAGCAGTCATAGGTGGTTGTGTCGAGTTTTTGGATTCTCCCCCCCCCCCCCTGTTTTTATGGTTAGAAATAATGATCTGTTTTGGACGGATAGGCATTTGAAGACAAACGCCTAACTCAATGTAGAGTAGGCGGGTGACTAGGAATCTAATTGTATACTTTCCAGCACAGAGATATGCCTAATTAGATGAATATTAATCCGTGTCCAGGGTACTGGGATCTTTTTGTATTGATGCTTATTGAGTGGAGGGCTATCCCTACAGTACCCTTATTTCCCTCTTGGCTCCCCATTGTATTGCCCATGCAGAGTACCTCAGGACTCGTCCCTGAGCCCGACTCTTTTTAACATTTACTTAAGCCCTCCGGCACACCTGGTGCAGGGATTCGGATGGTCTATTGTTTCGTATGCGGATGACACCCAATTGGTGGTCTCTGTGACAGAAACTCCCAACTCCACTCATTTGCACCTAGTCCCATGTTTGGAAAAATAGGAGCCTGGATGGCCAACTGTAGCCTCAAACTGAATGGGGACAAAACAGAGCTCATGTTCCTAAATTTGAGAAAAACAGTGGTGATTGCTTTGGTATTCTCGCACTTAGACTACGGAAACTCTCTGTACCTTGGCTCCCCCAAATATGTCACAGACAGATTGCAGGTGGTGCATAATGCTGCAGCCTGACTGCTTATCGGGATCCCTGGACATCAATCAGCTAGATCATCTCTGAAGAAGCTTCACTGGTTGCTAGTACAGGCAAGGGTAAAATTCAAGGCCCTTTGCTTAGCCCACAGGGTCATGTACGGGAAAGGCCCCACTATGCTACAAGCCCTGGTCTCCCAATATACCCCCATACGGTCAAGTGCTTGTTTCCAGATGAAAACTCAGAAAATCAGGAAAGCAAGATGGGGTGGAAGATGTTTTTCACATCTAGGCCCCAAACTCTGGAGCAGCCTTGATTTAGAACTAAGGCTAACCAAGAATGAACAGTTTGTCAGAAAAAAGCTCAAAACTTGGCTGTTCCCCTAAGACTCACATGTTGCAAAGCTCCTCTCGGCAGCGCTGGGATGCCTGGGGGTAGCCATGCGCTTTATAAATCCCTTAAACATTAAACAAACATTAAGTTGATGGGCCACTTGTTCTGGCCTCTGGTTGAACAAATATTCTTCCTTCTTCCACTTTTGGTGGCTCCTTTGTCCCATAGTCAACATAACAAATGATATCTCAAGGACAAACTCAGAACCAATGATTGTAAAACCTTTTGAAAAAAAAAAAGCAATCCAAAAATAAATCTTAATAAATGGTGGATAGCCTTCACCCTCTCCCAATAATTATTCTGCAGCTCTAATCAACGGTAATGAGTCTTTCTCTTAATCTATCAATTGAATTGTCACAGAAGCAAAGGCTGGTAGAAAAATGAAGACCTCGCCCTCTGAAAGGCAAATGCCATTCCAGTCATACCTAAATGAAATGTCAGTCTGTGATGTGTCATGTGTGGAAGACCTACCTACACATAATCTGAAAAAGACAGCAGGGAAGTAGCTGGACAACAGATCAGTTTAAACGAAAGACAACAGTGTTGTTTGCACATCAATATTATCTGAGGTTTCCATGCAAGGGCATACTCCACACTGCTTTTGTTTGCGGGGCTGTGTAAGGGTATGTTGTTGACTGACAGGATATTCTCTCTTACTGTACCAACGACTAGGCTCATTGCCAGTGTAGAAAAGTAGGAGATTGAGCTAAACCCCTTGCTTGCGTTCTCCATAGTAACCTTTTAGATTTCTGTCTGTCTAGGCTGTCATATCTTAGCAAGCAACACTAGAGTAAAGATCAAAGCTTCTGGTTCTAACCACAAAGGGCACATATTTTGTACACAATTGAAATATATCCCTCTCTCGGACTAGGATTTTAAGAAGATCATATCATTTGTGGGCAGTTATAACACTTGTAGCTCAACACCCTTCACTCATAAGCTTTAAAAAGAGACCAGGCATTTCAATCCCATTCAAAGAAAAAACACAGTTTTGTTGCCTAGTGACAAATAGCCAGTTACAGAAAAAGTCCTCATAAAGTTCAAGTTCAAGTTCAAGTTCAGGATTTTGTATAGCGTACTACTCACCCAGAGGGTCTCAAGGCGCTTGAGGGAGTGTAGGTGCATTACTTATCGAATAGCCAGGTTTTTAGTTGCTTTCTGAAGGAGAGGTGGTTCTGTGTAAATCGGAGGTGAGTGGGGAGAGAATTCCAGGTTTTGGCCGCTAAGTAGGAGAAGGATCTTCCTCCCATGGTGGATCTGTTGATGCGCGGAATTGCGGCGAGGGCTTGATTGGATAATCGTAGTTGGCGGATTGGTGTGTAGAAGGACAGTCGTGTGTTGAGGCATTCGGGTCCTAGGTCGTAGAGGGCCTTGTGTGCGTGGGTGAGGAGACGGAACACTATTCTCTTGTTGACGGGGAGCCAGTGGAGGTCCTTCAGGTGACCGGAAATGTGAGCATGACGGGGGATGTCCAGTATGAGTCTGGCTGAGGCGTTTTGGATGCGTTGGAGTTTTTTCTGTAGTTTGGCTGTGGTTCCGGCGTAAAGGGTATTTCCATAATCCAGTCGGCTGGTGACCAGTGCGTGGGTGACTGTTTTTCTTGCTTCGGTCGGGATCCAGTGGAAAAATTCTTTGAGCGTGCGTAGGATGTTGAAGCATGAAGATGAGACGGCGTTGACTTGTCTGGTCATCGAGAGGGAGGAGTCTAGGATGAAGCCCAGGTTACGTGCGTGATCTGTAAGTATGGGTGCTGTGCCCAGGGCCGGTGGCCACCATGAGTCGTCCCAAGCAGAGGGGGATGATCCTAAGATGAGGACTTCCGTTTTGTCCTAGTTAAGTTTTAAAACGCTGTTCTTCATCCATTCGGCTACTTCTTTCATTCCTTCGTGTAGACTGGTTTTGGCGGTGTTTGGGTCTTTGGTAAGGGAGAGGATCAGCTGGGTATCATCTGCGTAGGAGATGATGTTGAGGTTATGTTGGCGCGCGATGGATGCGAGGGGACTCATGTATACGTTGGAGAGGATGGGGCTGAGTGAAGATCCTTGTGGTACACCACAGATGACTTTGGTGGCCTCTGATTTGAAAGGGGGGGCGAACTCTCTGGGTTCTACCGGCGAGGAACGAGATGATCCAATCCAAAGCTTTTCCTTGTATTCCGACGTTGTTGAGGCGTTGTATGAGTGTGCTATGACATACTGTGTGCGAATGCGGCGGAGAGGTCAAGTAGGATGAGGGCAACTGTTTCTCCGTTGTCCAGTAGCGTTCGGATGTCGTCTGTAGCTGCGATGAGGGCGGTTTCGGTGCTGTGTTTGGCTCGGAAGCCCGACTGTGAAGGGTCGAGGGAGTTGTTGGATTCAAGGAAGGCGGCGAGTTGACTATTGACGGCTTTCTCAATGACTTTGGCAGGGAATGGGAGGAGTGAGATGGGACGGTAGTTCTTGAGTTCAGAGGGGTCTTCTGTGGGTTTCTTCAGAAGGGCGCTGAGCTCGGCATGTTTCCAGCTCTCCGGGAAGGTAGCGGAGTTGAAGGAACAGTTGATGACACCGCGGAGATGGGGTGCGATGATGGAGTCTGCTTTGTTGAAGATGTGGTGGGGACATGGGTCGGTTGGCGATCCTGAGTGGATTGAGTTCATCAGGCGGATGGTGTCTTCTGTGGTGATTGGGTTCCAGGCGAAAAGGTTGTGAGAGTGCTGTTTTGGTTCGGGGGTGGGTGGAGTGGGCTGTTCATCGGATTGGTTTTCAAAGCTGTTATGTATGTCGGCGATTTTGTTGTGGAAAAAGAGAGGATAAAGAGTCGCAGAGGTCTTGGGAGGGAGTGATGTCGTTGGTGACGGCGGTAGGTTTGGTGAATTCTTTGACAATGTTGAATAGTTCCTTGCTGTTGTGGGCGTTGTTGTCGAGTCGATCCTTGAGTGCTGATTTCTTGGTGGATCGGATCAATTGGTGGTGTTTGTGGGTGGCGTCCTTGAAGGTGGTCAGGTTGTCAGAGGTTGTGTTTTTTCTCCAGGTTTTCTCGAGGGTACGACATAACTTCTTGGATTTCTTAAGGTCTTCGTTGAACCAGGGGGCCTTTTGCTACCTTGTTTGATCTGATGGTTTTTCAAGGGTGCTAATACGTCAGCGCTGTGGGTGATCCATTGTGTGAGTTTGATGGCAGCTTGATTTGGGTCCGATGATATGGCAGGAAGGTTTTGGTTTAGCGATGTGAAGAGTTGGTCGGTGGTGATTTTGTTCCAGTTTCTTTGAGGAATAGGTTGTGGGGGGTTGTGGGTCATGGTCTTGTTGTAGCTGAAGTGAACGCAGCTGTGGTCCGTCCAGTGGAGAGCTGTGGTGTGATCGAAGGAGATGTGTTTACTGGAGGTGAAGATAGGGTCGAGCGTGTGTCCGGCAAGGTGGGTGGGGGTGTCAACAAGTTGTTTGAGACAGAGATTGGCCAGGTTGTCCAGAAGGCTGGTGGTGTTGCTGTCGTTTTTCTTTTCCAGGTGGAAGTTGAGGTCTCCCAGTAGAATGTAGTTCTCGGAAGTAAGGGCATGTGGGCTGATGAAGTCGGTGATGTCTTCGTTGAATTGTGTGCGGGTTCCTGGTGGTCTGTAGATGAGGGTGCCCCTGAGTGTGGTCCTGGGGTCGGTGTGGATCTGGAAATTAAGGTGTTCGGCGGTCGCGAGGTTATCGTCGAAGCTGGTCGTGATTCGGATGGTGTTCTTATGGACGATGGCGATGCCTCCTCCCGTTTGGTTGGTGCGGTCTTTTTGGATGATCTTGTAAGCGTCCGGGATGGCTATGGCGATGTCGGGCGCTGATGAAGCGTTCATCCAGGTTTCTGTAAGGAAGGCGACGTCCGGCAATGCAGTGTCGAGTAGGTCCCAGAGGTCAGTGGCGTGTCTGTGGACCGAGCGGGTGTTTAGCAAGATGCGCTTCAGGTGGTTGATGTCGGGGATGTGTTTGGAGGTAGTGGACTTGGTGTGGGTCCTGGTGCAGGCGAACTTGCAGGAGTGGCAGGCGAATGGACCATGGGTGTGTCCGGGGGTAGCTACGCAACATTGTGGGGAGCGTCCGGGGTTAATGGTGAGGAGAGTAGCGGTGTCATACGATAAGCGAGTGGGGTGGGTATTGCGAGGACCATGGGGTCTGGCACAGAGTGAGGATGATCTGCTAACAATGCCAGAATAGATATCTAATTTAACAGAAGAATACGTTTATAAAATGTAAGTTCTGAGAAACCATTTAACCTAACTGTTTATTCAAAATTTTCAAGGTGAATGGCATTTACAATTCAGCTAACCCAATTCATAACTCTTTTTTTAAAATAAAAAATAACATTGTATGTATCTTTTAAAGTTCCAAATGCCATTAAACCTGAAGCTTGGCTCCCTGTTGTTTTTTACAGCGTTTGTATATTTTATGTTTCTAGTCACCAATTCTCTTGCAGTGTCCTTTCACTTGGTGGAATTGCTATTCTGAGGGGTTACCCCTGAGCCTCCCTTGCTTCTTTCCCTAGTGTTTTTCACCTCGCTTGCCCTTCTCCCTCCACCCTCTCTTCCTTCTACTCACCCCCTCATTTATTTTTGTGGTTACACCTTCAACCCAACTCCTTTAGTAATTTTTCTAACTGGTTTACAATTCCTCTCCCCCTGTGCTTGCTTTTTCCATTTTTTATGGGGCAACTTTTCTGTACCCACATCCCCCACTTAACCCTTTCCACACCGTAACTTCCTTTACCTTTGTCTCCTCCTCTCTTTGATATTTAATGTTTTCACTCACAGGGATTCACAGTAAGGTCCACACTTATTGCAAGTTTATAATGTTTTTAGTTCATTCTTTTTTATATTAATTGCTGTAGGAAGGCAAAGCTAGCATGTCTTTCCTAGCTGTATTTATGTGCTTATGCATGAAATTTGTTTTTGCCTATTTTCGTTTTTAGAAATGGATTTAGATGATCTTGTTTTACCAGGAAGTGACCACGCTCTCCCTACTTTCAGCTACCCTGCTGCCTCTCACTCTTATGTTTCTTGGCTTCATAAAAGTTAAAGAAAGGATGCCATTTTTCATGGAATTAGTGAACATAAAAATAAGAGGATCAAAGGCTTTGGAGGCGTTAAAGGGGGTACTGGGAAAGGCGAGGACATTTTATCATGATCAGGTTAAATGCATGGTCTGGAATGTGGCTGGTTTAATAGTGCAATCAAACGCAAGTTAGTCCGTGAGGAGTTGAGAATGTACCAACCTCATTTAGTAGCCATAACAGGAACACATATTGCTTACAAAGACCGTAATTTGTTAAAACTGTTGGGGTATGAAATCGTTACATGCACTACTTCATCAATATCCTTAAAGGGAGTCGCTATTTTAAAAGATAAGCGGTTTAATGGCAGAGTGGTAAAAAGTCAATCTGACCAACGTGGGTTCTTGCTCAGATTGAGATGGGGAGCAAAAATGTGTTGTGTGCGCAGTATATGGTCCTAATGTGGATGACCCTGCCCTCTTTGAATATCTTAGTCTAGAACTGCTGAACTGGGAGGGTAAACAATTGATTATGGGGGATTTTAATTGAGTCATAGACTATGGCTTAGACTCTTCTGGGAAAGGCCGTGCTCAAAGAATGCGTAAGACGCGCGCTGCTATATTTCAAATGGCAAGGTTACAGTCTGTTAAAGACTTATGGAGAAACAATTATTCAACAATACCGGGGTATACATACTATTCGGTCCCTCATAAATCTTATTCAAGGATAGATATGGTTTGGGTATCAGACGGTCTAATTAGAACATCGGATATGGAGATATGCCCTCATGTAACATCAGACCACAATCCTATTATGTTAGTATTCCGGGTTGACATAGAAAAGAGGGAGATTAGACCGTTTTCTTTTCCAAGATATCTGATGACAGACAGTGACTATTTAGATAATATGGCCAAGGAATTAAAATAGTTTTTAGAGTTAATACAGGGACAGCATCACCAATGATCCTGTGGGATACAATGAAAGCTTTTGCTTGTGGCATCACACAAAAATATATCTATGCTCAGAATAAGAAACGCAAAAACGAAACCGAGTCTCTGCTACCTACTCTACATAACCTTGAGGTGCAGCATGTGGAGGCAGTAAATAAAGATCAGATTACCCAAGACACTTTGCTTTTATCATTAATAGATGCTGGAGTATTAGTAAAGAAGACCCTTCGGGAAAGAAATGGCACTAGCTATACTAAATATCGATTAGAAAGATACAAATATGGGGAACATATTGGGCAGATATTGGCTTATCAGACTGCAGAGGCAAAAGCAAATACAAGGATTAGCACTATAAGGGGTCTAGATGGACATATGCATACTGAATCTTCGGCTATTCTGGAGCAATTCCTCTTATTTTATCAGAAACTTTATTCACTTATGTGGGCCCTGAACTAGGAAGAAATACTAGGTTATATTGAGGATAGTCGCATGCCAGTATTAGACGTGGATGAAGCAGCTATGTTAGAAGATATAGTGTTGGTAGAAGAAGTGGAACTGGCGTTATCAACATTACCAAAGGGGAAGGCGGCTGGAGTTGATTCATTGCCATTAGAATTCTATAAATCTTTTAAAAGAGTATTACTATCGCCTATGTATAGAGTGATACAATCTGTGGCAATTAACAGGCAGATACCGGAGTCGTGGAACACTACACAAATTGTATTCTTTTTAAAAAGGGCAAATCACCAACAGAGTGTGGGTCATATCGACCTATTTCACTTATCAACACTGACGCTAAGGTTTTTTCAAAAATATTGGCGAGTCGCCTAGCTCCACTTATGCCACGGCTCGTCTCTGATAGACAACATGGTTTCATTATGGGGAGGGACACTACCGCCTACGTCAACATGGCCATTGGGGCATTTGATTTCACAGATAAGAAGGGGATCGACTTCGGTATAATATTGTTAGATGCCGAAAAGGCCTTCGATCGGGTCAGGTGGGATTTCTTTTGGGCCGTATTGGCCAAAATTGGCCTTGGATCTCAATTCCGGTCTTGGGTACAGGCTTTATATTGTAATCCACAGGCCAAGCTGTCGTATGGTGGTATGTGTTCCCCTCCATTTCAGATCTTGTGTGGGACAAGGCAGGGATGCCCTTTGTCCCCGTTGCTATTCGCTCTTTATATAGAGCCGTTTCTATGCACACTGCAAAATTGTACACAAATCAAATCTTTAGAAGCTGATATTTCTAAACTTAAGATCACAGCTTACGCGGACGATATTGCAGTCTATACAATTAATCCAGAGGCGGCAGGTACTTATCACTGTTGGGATTCAGAACTCCATTACCGGATCTTGTGTTACTGTGACTTATTTGGGAGTAAAGATAATGGCTAAAATCAACCAGATTATTGATTTAAATTATGAACCCCTTTTAAAAAAAACAACTAAATTGTTAAAAATTTGGCATAGGCTCCCTATAGGCCTGCTAGGCAGGTGTAACTTATTCAAAATGAAAATTCTACCTAAATTCTTATTTTTGTTTTGTTCTAATCCTCTGAAAGTCCCTAATATATTTTTCAAAAAATTAGAGGGGGTGTTTAGCAGCTTTATCTGGGGATATAAAAAACCGAGGAGGGCGATTGAGCTGCTTAAAGCCACATATGATGAAGATGGGCTTGGCTTTCCAGATTTCAAAGTTTATTTCTGGGCAGCTTTTAGGGGCCGGTTTCGTAGCTTGCTTGGTTTAGATCAGACTGATTCTGTGTATGCGTTTATGTTGGGGAACCAGAGGGTTAAGTTCCTATATGGAATTAGAGATCCAAATTACTTCAAAAGGGTAAAATTTAAGATCGTCAAAGATACTGCATATATTTGGCAAGCAATGTCTACTAGGTGCGATTTATCGATATTTCACAAAAACTACCCACTGTGGGGGAATCCCACTTTCCCTGGGGTGTTTCAGGATCAAGTGGGTAAATCCTGGGCGAACTATGGCGTAAACTGCTTGGGCGAATTATATAATGATAAAGGGATTAAATCATTCAAAAATCTACAACAGGTCTATAAACCTCCGGCCCATTTCTTTTTCAAATACTTGCAGATTAAGGATTATCTGGCCTCTAATGTGGCGGCAAAAGATATAAAACAGTTGGGATTCTAACTATGGGGGTATGTATGGGGGGAAGCTCAAATCTCTCATTGGTTCAATGTATGCTCATTTACATAGCTTCAGACAATTGGGTAGTGAGAAGCTAGCTGGACTCAAACCCTGGGGACAATGGTTTCACCCAGAATGATTGAACAGGTGTTAGGCTATGCTAAGGATTCGGTTCATTCTGTCAGTCCGCAGCTCCAGCAAATACGTATCACTTGCATGCTGTATTACACCCCGGCTAGAATAGCAAAATAGGCCCAGGGATATAGGACGGGTGATAAGGTAAATTGCCCAAAATGAGGATTATATGCTACTAATTTTAAACATATGTTTATGGAATGTCCAGAATTGAGTGGGTACTGGAAGAAACTCGAACAAATACTTCATTGTAAACTAAGATTGGATCATCCACTTACGGATGTTGAAATTATGTTGGGGTATAAAGATGACAATCCAGTAGTAGTGCGTCTTTTTACAATCTTGATGGCTGCTGCTAGGCTGGCTATTGCCAGGGTATAGGTCTCTGCTACACCACCTGTGGCAGAGGATTGGTGAGTGATCATTAGAGATACTTATGGCCTAGAGGCAGCCCTGGCAAAGGCAAGGGCCATCAGATCATTAGTCAAACTAGAGGCGCTATGGGGACTATTGCCTCTGAATGGATTAAGGTAGTTGGATCTGGCAAATATGAAATAAGATGTACTTCCCCTAAAACACCTCCATATACGTTATGCTGCTGTGAGGTTTCTGTTTCTGGCTTATGTGATTGCATTTCTGTCTTGTCTATATTAATTTTCTGTTTCTGTTTATTGTATAAATATGCCTTTTCTGATGAAAAACAAAAATGAAAAAAAGAAGAAAATATGAGCAATGGTAAGCAATTGGTGGAAAAAAAGGAATTGGGGAACATGCAAATTAAGTATGGGCGAATTTTGCGGATTTGCAGTCTGCAAATTCGTGCTAAATTGCAAAAAAAATCTGCGAGTTCGCGAAAAAGTTCGCGAACTCATGGATTTGCACAACTAGACTGTTTCCCACTGTCTACTGACTAATCAGTAAGTGCTACCTCGTTGGGTAAATGTATAGTGCTTTTCCTACACTACAGCTGCGTAAAGTGTCAGAAGAGTTGTCTCCAGTGACCATGTTTGTGTTACTATGCCATTGTGCCGAAGGGCGCAGGGGTCGCTTGAGTGAGCTGTCCATCATAGTGGGTAAATGGTGGGAAGACGGTGCACACCGCTAGTGTGTGGGCGGGGCCAAACGGGCGGGCCTTCTATGCGAGTTCACATGCCTCTTGTGTGTATAAAAGGTCAGAGACCGCTCAGAGCAGCAGATGAGGAGAAAGAAGCTCCTGGTCACAGGAACTGCACGGGGATTGCGCTCGTGAAATTCAAGGATGCAAAGGCCTCCATCCAGCATCACAGCTAATTTTCGACGGTAGATATGGGGAGAAAGCACACCTGCCCAGCCTCGACAAAGCTCACGATTGTTTTTGGGCAGATGAATGCGTTACTGAACTTGAGCTTCAACTCGGGCACCTGCTTTATTTATATCTGTAAGTGCTTCCTGTTGAGGTTTAATTTTTGTGACAGGAGCATCGAGCCAGAATGAACCCTGCCCTTCATATTTATCCAAGAAGACGCCACCGGTTTGTGCGATACCTCTACTCAACTGCCCAAAATCCGCCCGCAAGCGGATTTGCAAATTTTTTGGGAATTCCGCTAGATTCGTGGATTGCGAAATTGCCGAAAATCCGCACAATCCGCGAGCGGCACGGATTTTGCACCCATGCTTAATGCAAATGACTACATTTGTGAAGTGCCTACTCTGTATTGTCAGAAGAAGGAATTTGGTACTCACCACTATATGATTCAATTTCAACAAAGTTGGATATTAGACACAAAAATTAAAACTTAGCATTAGAAAATATACTAGGTGGTTAAATATGACACACAAACTGGGTGAGGACATTGCTTGGGATTGCATTAGAAGGTTCAATTATCTTTGAGGCTTCAACAATCATTGAATGTGTTCTGTTATAGTTGGGAGGCAGATTGATGAATCATTCCTCTCTGCTCCTCATGGTGCATTTGGATATTAAAGATAGACAGCTATAGATGCATTACAAGCTACATGTGGTACTCAAGTTTTGTAATGTACCAAACATATTTCACACATTTTCATATTACAATGGGTCTAACACAGATCAATAATATAATGATATAAAAGTCAATCTACCACCCAAGCTGTCAGTGATTAATATAGAGTTACACACATGACATCTCAGATGTTTGGAATATTCTTCAGTACTGGGTATCTATAGAGTCACGATTATAGTATAATATATCCAGTGCCGGAGTGAATATTTTGTACCATTCCAATTTTGTTTAGCCTTTCCATCATCAGGACTAAATAATAAAAATGTAATAATACCATTCACCCTCAAAAACAATAAAAGCTCTTTACCAGTTGGTGCTATTTTTTTCACCACATTAGTGGCTGTCCATAATATACTTTAAAGACATTCCTGAAGAATACTCTCTTATTTGTGGAATTTACGCCTATGATTTTTATTAACTGTATTTTTCTTAATGAAATCTTTTTTTCAGAAGAGAATATCTAGGAAATTTGTATTGTATCCATCCTTTTGCTTTTCTGTTTTTCTTTTTCTTTTAAATTTCTTATCTGGTGCCACTTTTGAAATACACCTTTGGAAAACAAGCATTCTGGCACTGTGCCTGGTCTACACTGGCAATTATCGCAATTAATGCACATACAGTTTTGAGTGCTAACCATGATACTAATACAAATGTGAACCCAGCTAAATAAAATACCATCAGATTTAGAAAATTAGGGTGTATGTGGGCAAGGGCACAAGAGGTGCATCTCTTGATCTCACATCTGAAACAGATGAATCCATTGTGAAAACAGCTGTTTATTTGAACTGGAGGTGTTATTTAGAGTTTAGTAGTAAAAGAAAAAAATCTGATTTCTAAAGGGAGTGCTGAATCTGGAAGAGGATCTTCCAGTGAGAATGTGTCTGTTGTGCTGTCTCTGTGGCGTAAACAATTCCAAGGGTGGATTTTGCTCCGGACTTAACATTCCATCACGAAATACCATGATTTTCCATTATATCCAAACTCTAACTAAGGCCCCCGGTCTTATAGTATCCCTTTATTTTGGTGTCAGAAAATTACTATTTCCTTTCTTGCGTCTCAAGATAGGCATTTTTTGAAAAACAAAAAATGCAAAGATATGAATCCACCTTGGAGTGTGTAGCCTTCAATGGAAAACCTCACGGACACAGTCAAATGGCTCACCACTACAATAACAATGTAAAATTAAATTAATAAAATCAACTGAAATGGAACAACCCAAGTGTTCTTTCTTCAAGAGCACAGATATCTACATGGATCATGTCCAGTTGACCAAGAAGCCAATGCTTGAACTCAAGGTTTTGATGCATTCTCAGAAGGATTCTTTGGTACTGGGTCTTTATTAGGTGGGTTCTGGAAATGCCTGAAAGTCCATAATCTGTGTTGAGATGCTCAACACAAACTCCAATATTAGTCTTGCATCCGAAGTAATATTACAAGAGAAAATGTCCCACTACCTAAGAACAATCCTGTTTTGAAGCATTAAAAGTTCCTTACTTTCTCTGCTGCCTTTTGAGAACAGCAAAGCCATGTCTCTAAAAACGTATTTTCCTTGTATGCCCTCCGTAGGGAATCATACATATCTCTCATTACCATGTCTAATTTTAAAGGGAAAAGTCTGATGTGCAAAGCAATGATCTTTGAGTGAGTATTCAGAATTAGGTCAGGAAATGGACAGCACCGCAAACCTCTCACTTCAAAATGATCGCAAAATGAAGCCTTAGGTCAAATGTAGGTAAATCTTTTTTACCACTTCATAAATACCGATTCATACCGAATCGGTATTTAAGAAGTGGTAAAAAAGAGAAGGGCAGATGTAGGTAATTTTATTTTAAAAATTACCGAATCGGAAGGAATCGGTATTTACCGATTCGGTAAATACCGAATCGGTAATGCCCATTGATTCCTATGGGCATTGAAGCCCATAGGAATCAATGGGCATTATCGAATCGGTATTTACCGATTCGGTAATTACCGATTTCTGCAAGGGTGCAGGGGGTGTCACTTTGACACCCTCTAGCACCCCCAATACTGGCTTGTGTGCCATGTGGCACACAGACATGCCCTAAGGGCATGTCTGTCTGTCACATGGCATAGGTGTGCATGCACACCTGGATTCGGTATTTTAACACCCAATTGGATTGGGTGTTAAAATACCGAATCTGAAGGGCCTGTGGGACTGAAAGTAGTCCCACCTCACCTACATCCCGAATTTTTCAAATCGGTAAACTTACCGATTCGGTATTTTTCCGATTCGGTAATTTTACCGAATTGGTAAAATACCGAATCGGAGAAAAAAAGGTCCCCCACATCTCAAAAGGCCAAATACTGGTCGGAAACGGCCGAATTCGGCCGTTTCCGACCGGTATTGGCCACCTACATCGGGCCCCAAATGATTTCCTTCTCACTCACTCACCCACTTACACGCTTACACATGCACTCACTCACTCACCCGCTTGTAAATCTGATTTTTCACAGAGGTGATACCAGACAAGCAGGCAGGCCTAAAATGAGCCTTTAATAAATATCATGAATTACCTAGAACCAGCAACTAATACCCCTTTCCACTCTAGAAATAGGGGTGAATTCTGTCTGCACGTTGTGGGTCATTTGCTTGCCTGGTAAAGCCAATGCTTCCCTCCTATTCAAACAACTGAGTGACATTCTCATGAGAATGGAGCCAAATATTTCCTCAAGGCTTCGCCAGATTAGGGGTTGAGTCGAACTGAGTTACCTTATTCCTGAAAGAGCTGGAATAGTATGTCAGTCATACCAGTATCCTGGATCAGCTCAGACCTTTATTTAATATCGGGTTTGTCACTAATGTTTTCATGAGGTGATTGAAGAAACTCCTTCTCTTGGTGCTAGTCTCAATTTTGTGAGCCTGTTGAAGGATATCCGAATAACCTCCTCCTCCTTCTTACCTAAACGAGGAGTTACCCTTGAAGCTCTATGATGCAAGAGCCGAGTTCAAAGCAAATGTCCTTCTGACTACTATCTCATCTTCTCGTTTAGGAGTAGGTGGTGCAATAGGTAATTTTCATCAATGTTCCGTGCAAGCTGCAGAACATATGTAGTATTATGAAGAAACATCCCAAATTCTTTCGGCCTCACTCAAGTACTAGTATAAAGAGTTATTAAGAGACCATGAAGTGGAAGGGAGCAATGGACCAGGTATCCTTTTAGAAACCGGAAGTCTTGAGCATTATCTTTCTTGTGCACCTAACCATACACTTGAGATCTCTCAGAGGAATGCATTCTGGCTTCTTTATAAAAGAGCCACTCACCCACCAAATAACACCTGTTTATTCCACAGTGCATAATAGGATAAAATTGGAATACAACCACTTCTCAAACTCAATCTCACCCAACTATTATCGCAAGGACCAGTTATTCTGTTGAGAGGCAGGTGATGGACAAGAAACATTGCTTCCATCATCTATTGTTGGAACTCTCTTCTACCCCATTGAGCATCTTCAAGGTTCCAAAGTTTGTTATACTTAACCTACATGCAATTGATTTTACAACTCATTATCTGTCTTTATAACCTTTCTTGTGATTCCCAGTACATAAAAACTCTCCAGAATGATCTATGGCTCACAGTGGACCCCTTGCATGCCATGCTATGTTTTGTGGTGAACTTTGGTGAGACTGTCCCACCTCATTGCCTGGACTTCCTGAGATTTGGAATTACCACAAAAATGAGAGTTCTGAGGTACCTTCTGCCAATGTTTAATTCAATAAAAATGTCACCCGCCCTTGCGTAGCAGGTCATGATTCTCCATTAATTGGCATGAACAACTGCTTCACATATTAACATGAGTTATGTTTCCAGATCCTGTTTATTGAAGAACACTTCATTTGAGGAAAGTGATCCATCTATGAAAGTGATTTGAGTTATTTGCTCACAACAGCTGTGAGTTGGGGGGGGGGGGGGACGTCAAGAGACAAGCCTCTCTCATCGTTGAAAATATAGAAGTGTTGTATGAAAGGATCAGTTTTATGTGCGCAATGGCCCTAGTGATCAACACCACTGTGAAGCACTCTGATGCTTCAGTCTGAGATCCTGTAATTCAGCAGTTCACATGTTTGAGAGCTTTGGATTGTTCCAAATGGGTATTAGCTGACTTTTGATGATCTTTTTTTCAGAGTTTCTTTCATCTCACTTCAGTCTCCAAGACTGAAAGAGGATGTTGGTGGGCTTTGAAACATTCCAAAGTCATTGTGTCTTTGCTATCTTATGTTTTGCTTTTAAATGGATAGATTTTGTAACCCAGTGGGAATAATGTTTACAGTCACTGGTGTATAAGGCTAGCAAATTCTCCAGTATAGAAGAAGAGGATGGAAAGATAGAGGGTTTGAGGTGGGTCATAAGACCTCAGAATATCAGAAATAAGGTGTCAAATGACTTACCTTTGGGATCACACAAAATTACTAATACTGTATGATAATGTTATTAATCAAAAATAATTGGAGAGGACAATGTAATCTTTGGTTTTGGTATAAATTCTCTTTATCTATCTGCACCTTCTTTTAGAAACGTTTTCGTCCTGGTAACAAGGGAATTCACGTGCAGCAAATGAGCAATACTGCTGCACCATGCTCTTGGTACATGTTCAAGGCTATTGCCTCAACACACTTCTAATGGAGCCTACAAGCTCCAATAGAGCTTCTAGAAGCTGGACTCTGGTACCAACTGCAAGGGACAGCTTCTCAAATTTGGGACCAGGGTGCTTGACCAATAGACACATCCAGCAACCTTGTGTCTGAGCCATTGATCAGTGCCTCTTTTCTATCTAGGATTTAGTTTCATTTTCACTTCCTTCAGAAAAGTAGGCAAAATATATTGATTATTTTGTTAAGATATTTGACCAGTATGCTTCACTCCACCACCATCGGACCAAAACAGACGGCATACAAAAGGCAGTAATTCATATGTACAGATGAGCACAGCCCAATTCATGAAGGTTCTACTGTTGAAATTCAAAGAAAAGTTTCAAAGATATTGGAAGATCACTAAGGTGTTCTGTGTAGTAACCAAGCATGTAGATAGGGAAGGCTGTGTTTTCTAATTGTGGTAGAGAATCAAGGCCCATATTTATCCCAGTACATTCTCATGCCTAGTCCAAAATCTACTGAGGGGCTGCAACCTGCCCACTGAACGCATTTCAATAACTTTTCAGGGATATGAACTGTTGTAGAAATGTACTTGCAAAGCAGTAACATTTGATCAGATGGTAATGGCAGCCAGGGGCACGTCCCCCCTTGAGTTGATCGTGTGCAGAAAGACGTGGCTCCATTCTTTCCAATTCTTCATGAAATCTTAGGTGAAAGTCCAAAACCTACTTTTAGATGTGAACATCATCTTCTCATTCAGCATGGATGAAGTCCTTACTGAAAACAAAGAGGCAGTGAAGGCAAATACTCTCTTTAACTTTCTAATCTTGCCTACCCTCTGTTCCAAATAAAGTCACAGGGGACGTCATAAAAACAGAGAACAGACACAGATCAGACCCCTTAGCGGTTTTGTGGCACCAGGCAGAACAGGTCCAACAGCAGATAAACAGAGCATCCAAAGAATTCTTAAGCTGCACTGCAGCCATAGATCCAAATGAGCACACAGCACCATGCTAGTTATCAGAGATTAGAGAACATTAAGTGGCTTTAGCCAGGTCCATAATTTGATGAAAGATAGACTACTTTAATGCACTTTTAGTGGGATTCCCTAACAACTGAAACATAATATCCTGAAACAAATGTATAACTCTGCTGCAAGATCTGTTGGTGGAATTTGTGGTAGCCTGCACTTTACCACCAGATTTAAGCAGAAAGCTTTGGTTAATCATAATCAAGAGAACTGAAGTGAAATTAACAATTGTAGCTCACAAAGCTTTACTCACAACAGGTCCACATTATTTTTCAAATAGGTAATTTAATGTTACAGTTCAAAGTAACCTTTCATATTTGCAGAACTTCAATTTCTAAATCAGAATCTCCTCTATAAATCTTCCTTTGGGTGAAGATCATATCGGTCAATGAAGCCAAACTCTGAAATAAACTGAAGCTAGTGATTCTTTCATTGTGTTGGAAACGCTAAAGGTCTAATGATTCTTTTATTTTGTTAGAAATGCTAAAGACCTAGGGTGTCTATTAGGATGCCAGGCAGACTCCAGTCCGCCCGCCACCTTATCGGTGCTGGGACCGTCCGCCAGTGGTGCAGCAGTCCCGCACCACCAATTAGGATGCCACCGCCGCGGTGGCATCCCGCATATATTACATTGTGGCGGGCGGTGCTGTAAGCAGCACCCGCCACAATGCAATATATGCATGTTGTGCAATGGCATGCACAACGTGACAGGCAACGCACAGTGCCTGCCACCTTGTGCATGGCGATGTTGGGGGAGTACCATGGGTACCCCCCAAGTGCAGCCCCCACACCTCTGGGGGCCTGCAATGGGCCCCCAAAGAAAACACTGCATGCCTTTCCATGGCGGAGTCTCCGCCATGGAAAGGCATTGAAAATGCCACATCATAATTTGGATGGCACCGCCACCATATGATGGGCTTTTTCCGCCCGGTAGGCAATCGTGACGATTGCCTACCGGCGGAAAAGCGGTGGATGGCCTTTCCATACCCGCGGTACCCCTGCTATGCTAATGTGGCGGGGTAAAAGGCCGTTCGGCGGGGTGTTTTGGCGGGTGGATCACCACCGCCGGTAGGGCGGTGGCGATCCCCCGTCATCCTAATAGACCCCTAGGGTTCCCCAGTTAATAGTTTGTGGCCAAGAATAAAAGTGATATTGACAGTAGAAGACCAAGCACTCAGACACCATCTTACGATGACATTCAGCCATATGATCCCCTACTGGATGTTAAGTTTCATACGTGGTTACTTGTGCTCTTCTTACCTGTATAGATAACTGGCCATTCCAGCACATTTTGATCTCTAACCAATTCTGGACCTACTACAGGTTACCTTTATTGCTGTTCATAATAGTTATTCACATTTTTTCTTACTTTAGGTATTGCACCCTTAACCCACATATACCGACAACTAACAACTTAACACTGGGGCTATAAGGATCACGTCTGTCTGTCTCATCTTCATCCTAAGAACTATCAACCTGTATTCACTTATTAGACAACCACACACCCACTCTGTTCCCCTTAGCTGATGACACCAATGGTGTTACAATATGGAAAACATCTTTCCTCTCAGTCAACCAGCTTCGTGTAATTCTATCTATAATTGTTTGGTCCACACATTTATACTTCCCTTGCAGCCCTGAAAAAGTCAAAAGTGACAAAAGTCATGTCTGCTCTATTTGACACTGCTGGCTGTATCTGATACCTTTAGAAATCAACAAGAAAACTTCACAACCCATCATTAGAATAATATTATAAACAACCTCAGTTAGAAACTGCCAATGGCAATCTTGTCATTTGAATGTATGTTGTATCGTTAAACATTGTATACCACTACCAATCAAAAAGCTGATACTGTCTTTAATCTTTTGAAAAATAAAAAAGGTTTATCTTCACGATTTTACTAAACCGTTTTTGTATTACATTGTGCATTATTAATACGTTTGCTATGCTCCAGGTAACTTGTGTATTTGTGTTTCCCAAAATGTATCATACACGAAATGACGAATTTCTTTCACCAATTATTCTCTAATTTGGGAATCTCAATAAATACGAGTTAAGTTGTTCATGATCAAACAATCTGGAATATTCATTTACCCTTCACAATTACTTTTAAAGTTCAATATTAGAATTATCCTAGGATATGTGATCCTTGTTTTTAGCTGCTTTAAGAATTGGTACTAATAGTGAAATGTGTTTGTAATATGGAAATATGGCAATTATAGTTCTGCACAACCTTACCAAGTAGGAAATTCCCAATTATCATATGACAAGTAAGTTTGCATGGTCAGTTCCCGTACAGTGTAGCCTAGCTTTAAAAAATTATACATATGGGGGCAGATTTACAAGCCCCATGCGCCACATTTGCGCCACCGTTGCGTCACTTCTGTGATGCACAGGTGGCGTAAACCATGCACCACGTTGCGTCTTATTTACAACGTGATGCATCTAGGGAGATGCGTCATGTTGTAAAGCCCTGCGCCACATGAAAACTGCGTAAGGTTTCATGTGGGCGTTCCGGCGCAAGGCGGGCGTTCCGGCGCAAGAACGCCTCGCAAAAGTGACGCAGTTAAATCTACAAGATTTCACTGAGTCACTTTTACTTCCATGCAAAGTCAAAACCCTGCGTGACGCAGCATGTTAAGCATAGGGAGTCCCTGAGCATAGCTGGAGCAGCGTCGTGCTTGCAACACGACTCCAGTAATGCGCTGCCCTTAAGCCACAGGATCAAACACACATCGCCCTATCCTTGTGCCACGGTGCGCATTCGTGGTGGCGCAGGGAGGGAATTGCGTGTTGCATCTTTTCTGGCCCATCCCTGCTGATTTGCAGAGATGTGCCAGAACTCTTAAAAAAACAGGCAGAACACATTGTGGTAAAAGTTTGTCTTTTCCTATATATGTGTGTTATACATATTTAAAATAATTACATTATGTTGCTGAGTATGGATATTTCCTTTCCTACGTATGCCATTTCTTAACCCCTTGCGTGCGGGGCGTATTTTCCGCCTGTGCTGACTCCGCCTTGCGCGGGCGGAGTCATGACGGAACGGTTCCGTCATCAGCACAGCTCAACCGATGCTGATGACGGAACCGTTCTGTCATCAGCACGCAAGGGGTTAAAGGACTTTATATGAGTGCTCTGCGCTCTGTTTATTTCTGTAGTGGTTAATTATTTGAGAACACTGGAAACAATGAATAGTTCTTCATGTTTAAGAGCACTAAGATATGATCAGCAGTTGGCTGGATCAATTCTTTTTTTGCGATCATTTGATGATGATTCCATCCCTCATATATGGCTAACTGACTTACATAAATGGGATGGCCTTTCTAGCACCATTTCTGGCAGTGTCACCGCTACCTGAAAGTTTTCCTGGTGGCAAAGCAGTCAACGCCTTTGCCACCAGGAAAGAGGAGAACGGACATGATTTCCATTAATTTTATGATCTAAACCCTGTCAGCACCCACCTCTGAAGCAAACACATAGACTCTGTAATATGGTAAACGTATGATGAAAGACTTATTTTAAAATAATCATGCAGTTGTTGGCCTACAGAAGAATTCTGTACTCAGATTTTATCATTTCAATACTGTGAAGGCATTTATGCTTTAATTTTCCTTCTGCCATTTATCAATTGCCAAAGCAAAAGATAGAGCTGATTGCAGACACACTTAGGACACACCCCCCAACTGGAACCAAGATGAATATTGGTTGTTAGCTCTTTTTGTTGTATTGGATCCACTACATAGTAATTGTATAGACACTATTTTAATATCAAACCTCATAACATTCAGTATACCTCTTATGAAAGCCCAATATAAAGTTTCAAAACATCTTTCCAAGCATGGATGATTCCTTAAAAGAGGTACCTTGATCCAACTACTGCATCTTTCTAAATTGATCCAAGTAGTCTGAAGTGGAATGCCCAGTGCTGAATACATTTTGGCCCTGGTAGATAATGTGTCATATGGTTAGAGCTATCTGCTATACAAAATCCTCTGACGCATTCTGTAACCAGAGCAGGGAGCAAGACCACCGACCTGGTCAGTGTGACTTCTCTCCCCCATGCAGCTCCACCAGTACGTGCTCCCTCTCCATCTGTCGGGTGTTCGAGGACCTCCTCCACCCGCAGGCTCCTGCCTGCTCCTCATCCCTGGTGGTCCAGTAGCAGAGCACTCTGCTCGTCTGCCTCGCTTACACTCTCCTTTTTTTGCTTCTCAGCTCTCTTTTCTCTCTTGCTCTCTTTTTCCCATTTTTGATCTTTTCTTGTGCCCTCGTCTGTCTCTTTACTCCCTTGCGCACCCCGCTGCTGCCCCGGTGGCTCCTTCCCCTCCAGTGAGTTCTTGCCCACTCCCGTGTCCCCCAGACCCCTACTTAATGGCGGCAGAGCGCAGCGGGCTCGCCACTGGTGTGCCAAAGGCAAGCCCGTCTGTGCAGGTCTGCGACCTGACCTTGAACAGTGTCAGGGACCCTGGTCCTTCAACCCCCCACTTCTGCGACTTCAGCACCCTCCATGCTCTCAATCCTGGACGCATCAACAACTGCCAGCTCTCGACGCCAAGCAACCCCCAAGTTCTGACCTTCTGTCGAAACTGCCGCTGCGCCTTCACCCGCCAAAGTCAACTCCCTCCTGAAGAAACCCTCTGCAGACCTGACAGACCTCAAGAATTTCAGGCCCATCTTCCTGCTTCCATTTGCAGCCAAAGTCATCGAAAAGGCCATCAACACCCAGCTAGCAAACTTTATTGAAGCTAACAATGTCCTGGACATCTCCCCGTCCACATTCTGCAGCAACCATAGCAGCGAGACCACCCTACTCACTGCTACCAACGACATCCGCTCCCTCCTCGAACAGGGCCAAACAGCAAGCCTCATCCTCCTGGACCTCTCAGCTGCCTTCGACACCGCCTCCCACGGCACAATAGTCACCAGACTACACAACATCAGTATCTGATGAAAGGATTGAACTGGATATGCTAATTTCTCACAGGCAGACCTCAACGAGTCAGACTCCCGCCCCTCCTCTCGGAGCCAACAGAAACCAGATGTGGAGTACCCCAGGGATCCTCCGTCAGCCCTGCCTTTTTCAACATCTACATGGCTCTAAGCATGAGCGAATTTTGCGGATCTCGCGTTCGCGAATTTTGCGGATTTGCGGATTCGCAATCCGCAAAATCCGCGAATTCCCGCGAATTTGCGGATGGTTTTTTTTTTTGTGTTCGCCCGTGTTTCTGCCAGTTCGCGAGGGTTTTTACAATTTCGCAATTTGCGAACTTACCTGTCGGGTCGCAAGTTTTGCGAACTTGTTGTTTCTACGTGTCCAACCTGTTTGGGACACTCTTCTTCATCACTGCCACTCTCTGTCACCACTGCCACTCTCTGACTACTCATGCCACCCTCTGGCCCACCCATGCCACCCTCTGTTTCATCACCACACCCTCTGGTTGTCCAGTGTACATTATTTTCGGCAAAGCAAAGCACACCTTCCCTGCCTCAAGTGACCTGAATTAATTTGGGGCTGATTAATGTGTCACAGAATATTTTTTTAGCTGGCACCTGCTTCCTTAGTGCGCCCTGATTAGTGATCTTTTGCACTTGCTAAGTGCTTTCATTGTTGCAAAATTAGTTACAACACCTGCCCTTCCCCAACTGACCATAATGAATTAGGGGCTGATTAATGGATTTTAACTTCCAGCCTGGCTCCTGCTTGTCTCCCTTAGCTGTAATTCAGGACCTTTGTGGCATATGTGTAACTATTCTGAGGTTCAGAGCAGGGTCACATAATAGTTTCAACTGGCAACTGAACTCTGGAGGGGCCCCTCAGGAAGCACTACAGGAAATGGCTACTAATGATGTGCCTGAACTTTTGAACCTGGTAAGTAGTTACTTTCAGTTTTGCTTAGATCGTATTTCTGCAATTTCGCACTTATTCGCGGGGCGCGAACTCACGCGAACAGTGCGAGCAGTGCGAGCAAAATCCGCTGCTCGCGGATTTGCGGATTTTGCAGGAAATTCGCAAATCTCGCGGATTGCGGATTTCCCGAAAATCCGCAAAATCCGCGAGCGGAACGGATTTTCCGCCCATCACTACATGGCTCCCCTTGCAACCATCGTCAGAAACCACAGCTCAGCATCATGTCCTACGCCGATGACAGCAGGCTCATCCTCTCTGTCACCTAAGAACTCAACTTACTAGGCAAAACTTCCAAGAACGCCAGACTGATCCTAGACATCCCAGCCACCACCACATCACCCAACACCTCCGGGATCTCCACTGGCTCCCCATCAAAAGAAAAATAACCTTCAAGCTCCTCACTCACGCTTACAAGGCCCTCCACAACATCAGACCAGCATACCTAAATGACTGCCTCTCCTTCCACGCACCCAAGAGACATCTTCGATCAGCTGACTTCTCTCTGGCCCCCATCCCACGTATCTGCAAGACTAGAATGGGAGGAAGGTCCTTCTCCTATCTCTCTGCAAAGGCCTGGAACGACCTCCCCCTCCACCTTCGGCCAACCCCTACACTCCTCCAGTTCAGGAAGGACCTCAAGACCCGGCTCTTCATATGACCCTAGCACTCAATGGAGCTGGCCCCCCCACCCACCCAGTGCCATGAGACCCTCGCGGGTGAGTATCTGTACTATACAAACCCCTGATTGACTTATTGAACCAGGTTTAAGAGAAGCATATGGTAGTTTGTACAACACTAAAGAGAACCCTTTTCTTCTTAAACATAGATCTCTTTCATATCTCAACTGAAATGTTGGTATGGTGTATAAAGACGTTAACATATCACCCCCTCAGGTCTCATAGCACAATGACTTCACTCTTTCCGTTGAGTCTATGGTGCAGCTGATTTCTTCACTCTCTGACTGAAAGCTTCTGCTTATAAAACAATGCCAGCCAATTATCTATTTCCTTAGATTTGCATCCCTGCCATGTTTCTCTGGTATATGCCCTTAGTAGAGTCTCTGATAAGCTCAATCCAGTTCAGTAAATCATAAAACTCCCATTGCATTTACTGTTATGGCTATTTTATGTTCTAGATTTTGTTATACTTTTCTGTTGAGGAGGTTCCCTATCCCTATCTACTCCTAACTTTTTTCTAATGTCTGAAGAAAACAACTGAATACTTTTCTAAATATCTGGTTGTTGGGGTTAGGGTGCCCTCCTAAATTACCTTCTTTTTAGCATATTCTTCTTTAAGATTCACTGTTTAAGGCGCTTCAACCTAAAAGTAACTTTCATTGTTTCCTACTGTCCACTGCTAGAGACCCCCTTGTTGTTGATTAACGGGGATTCCTCTAACAATCTCTGCCTCTAATTAATACCTACTGTGAATACTTAATGCTGCACATTCCCTTTGGTATTTCTGACTCTGGGTTGTATGTCAATTATGTGTCACTGCCTTGTTAGGAGGGCATGGTCTCTGTGTTTGTCATACTCTGGTACGTTTTCTATAAATACCATATGTGATGCTTGTATTTTCAGGTAGCATTGTTATGTGACCATCAAGAGCAGAAAAAATAAATTGATCACTGATCAACCAAGTACTGGCATCATAATTTCCTCACCCGTTCCCTTTTAGATATTTTGAGGTCCATTGCAGGACACAACTTCACTTCCTTGCAAGTAGTTCTCTGGATGCATTATTTCCTCTGTTTATCTAGTATCTTGTGTGTTTGTTTTGACATGCACAATGTTCATGGTCTGCATCACACCATAGCTTGCCTCTGGTCACCAATCTAATTTCGCTCCTATTACCTCTACGCTTTCACTGCTGCATCTTTTTTAGTGATGATGACCTGCAATCTATTGAGGATAAGTACAAGGCAACACCACACTTGGCAGGGGATATTGTCCCGCTTTGTGAAACCTTCTCCAACACTCAGTTAGGTGAGTTCACTAAATGATACTTTTATTTTAAGTCATGTGACTTATCGCCTCTGCGAAAGGTAAAATCGCCCAGAGGTTCCATGTAAAGCAGTGGTCAGCCTTACATGGGTGGAACAGCTGCCACTCCACCAGAACTTACCTTCTTCGATTGTACCTCAGCTACAGCAGACAGGACTCCCAAATCCAAGCCTACGGTGTCAAAGTGATCAACCAACTGAAACCTTACAACTGACTGAACAAACATTTCTCAACTCATGCTTACTCCTGTGCGCAGCACAATATTTGAATTATAAAGCATGTGTCTAGACAACAAAATGAAGCAACCAGGAAAGTGTGCCCTACATACCTCCATTCCACCATCCCACCACAGCCCACATTGCCTGGATTTAAGAAAGCCATATTTTTTTTATCTCAGACATGAAACATATAGGAACACATAGGGTGATGATGACAGGGGGCAAGGTGAAGCTGGCATCAGCCACTGGGTACCTGACCGTACACAGAGGACAAGACAGTATCAACATGACAGACTGTTCACATGCAACGGAGAGCAAGCCAGAATGACAAGGGGTGGCTGAAGAAACTGAGCAACAGCAGAGCAGAAGCAACGGAAGCCAGAGCACTCTGGCCCAGGACAGAAAGCAAACCAAAAAAACACATTACAGCTATAACTAGAGGTAAAACTAGAACACAGTGCAACCACAGAAAACCAAATCCATCACCGGAGAAAGGTAGTCTTTTTTTTATATTTTAATTTTCACAGGTTTTCAAAAAAAGACAAAATTATAGAAGGAAACCTGAGAGCAGTGGCAGGTCATGCATAACCAGTAATACTCGTACCTGAGCCCATTCTATTCGTCCGTGTAGCACTTTAGAGAGAGAAGTAAGCTGCATAAGTTGGGTTTCACGCCTCTTTCCCCATTGGTTACAGTACCCCAGGAGCACTTTTACTGACGAGCCAGGAGGTTCAGGGGGAGAGAGCACAACACGAGAGCAGTCTGTGTAAAGACATGAGGTCAGACACTCCATCTATCCTAGATGTACCCAGCACTTCAAATGGCAGGTGCAGCTCACTCAATATCCCCACACTTCTTCATCTTTCAAGGGGCACCACCTGCGCTTCCCAGCACAATTTCTATTTTAGTAAGTCGCTAACGGGTCATCCTAGTACTTCCCCTAGACTTCCAGTGCAAACAATAACGGAACCATCAGGCTATCCATCTAAAAACAAGCCAATACTATTTGTTTACTCATATTTTCACTGCGCTACTACCTACTGCTATGTCACCAGAGGCTCTGTTGTAAGGATTCTGCTACGGTTTTGGCTTCTAGGGTGGCTATAGGCCATCAAGTTATATAGCCAACCCCTACTAAACTGTTTAGGGCGCTTACCTTTCTCTGGTCCTTGCAGGGCCGGACTGGCATTCTGGAATTTTTCATTGAGCTGTTAATATGTTGTTTGTACCTTTATATGTTACCTATCTGCAGTACTCAGTTCAGCATTTTCAAATTGACTTGCATGGCATATTATGTCCATGTTGCATCCTGCTCTATCTGCCACCTCGAGCTCCTAGACGCCACTTCTGGTCGCTCTACCTCAAATAAATAAAGTATTTAATACTCTCTCATAGGTCTTGAGACCCGTCAGACTCTAGTGTAACCACCTCTATGGAGGAGGTAAGAACAAATTGGCGGCAAAAGGGAACTTGTTCTTTCTTGCTAATGAGCTGAAGTCTTGGAGCAACCCAACAATCATCTCCAAAGCCAACCAATAATGTGGATGAACTGGGCATTTACGGTGGCACAGACAACTGGCACTGTGCAGAGCTCCCTTACATATGGGCAGCGTAAAAAAGAGTAGCCACTACACAACTCCGTGTTGTTAGGTATAAGGCACCAGTGCCAACTCACCTCTATACAAAGCATCTTGTTTTGTTGTTTTTTTTAGGCCTGGCATTAGCCAACCCTTTTTGTTTTACTAAAATTAATTGTGTGAGCCAGGCCTCTTCATCCATTGGTTTGTTATGGTGTCATCCACATTTCTCTTCCGCCACCTTCAGCTTAAAACATGGTGTAGCAGGTCAGCCCACTTCAGCCATTGGCCAACTCACTGTGAGCTACAGCGTTTTGTTATTTCACAATGAGCATATCTAAGTAAAAACTACATCCCCTCAGCGCCAGGAACTATAATGACGATGTTTGTTTTTTGAGAACAAAAATATTGTTGCTTCTAGCTAAGGCATTTTTTAGAATGACGAGGGCCCTTGAGCTTCCCCAACAATAATTATTTTGCAAAAACCATGACAAAACAAAGCAAGAATTCAAAAAACCAAAATGCTGGCACCCAATGTCAGATCTATTGGCTTTGCCAATGCTTGTTGAAGGTAGCTATGGCTGGATCAACTGTAAGATTGAGGAAGGGCGCAGCTTACTATAATCGCAACCCTTTGGTTTCATTCCACAGATAAAGGGGTTAGTGGATCTGTTATGGCTGGATATCACTACTTATAACCCCTCAAGTCTCTGGCCTCAGGTGACACTGCCTACCATTCGATTATTTACATTATCAACCTCTCCTCTTTAATAACACCTACACCACCCAGTCTACCTGCCTGCACCTGAGAATAAAGAATTCTGCACTTCTAATCTAAACAACGTATCAACAGATGAGGTAAAAATAAACAGTTATTTTAGTAAGGGTTGCAATTTAGAAATGACCCCTTACTGTTACACTACAACCGCTTTTTCAAGTTCTAAGTCTACATTCTCTACACAGATGCAGGTTGTAACCCAACAATTTACGGTTGTATATCAGAACATCGTTGGCAGAAATATCGCCCGACATAAATATTGTGTCGTATTTTTGCAAACAATATTTAGGACGCAATGTTTTTATCGGACGACATTAGGTCCGCGATAATATGGTACCAGACCCAATTGACCATACCTGGGTTGCTCGCAGTAGAAGTGCTCACAAAAGTATTCGATTTACACAGCAAAGCACCCAAAAATGTCATGCTTCAAACATCAACAGAAAAGAACGTGAACCACTCTACACCTTCCAGCTTCCACTGGGAGGCAGAAGGCTGAGTGGCTGGTTTGAGGTATAGAGCTTGTATACCCGTCAGCCACAAAGGGCTACACAACAATCAATGGTGCCTGTGGAATGACTCGATGGGACGGTTTGGTCTCATACCAGCTCAGTCCTTGCCCTAATAGCACAGACATGTTTGGACTGTCTCAGGACCATAAAAAGCAAACAGGAAGTAGTGAAAAATGGCAGATAGTGTCTGTACATCAGCCCACGTTTGAAAACTATTGTGCTATGCCTCATTTAACAAACACTACAAAGGACAGTAAGTATGCTGATTACTAGCCGACATTTAATTGTTAATAGAAAGCAAAAAGGAAATTATATGTTTCTGTTTAGGGATGCATATACTGAAATTCATTTTTTTCTGTAGCTAGATTTTTTTTGCCCGTCATTCTGTGCCACATTACATTTTCTCAAATGCGCAGGCGGAAGATGCAGTCCGGTTGGCCTACTTCCCCTATTCAAGCCTTTCTGCAAAACTTCTGTCATCTGTGGTATTACCTCCCTGAACTATGTGTAAAGCTGCAGGGTTCTACATGTGACAAAACTACCCTTTCGCTCTGCTTCCAGTATCACCATTACATACATGTGAATTGCACAGTTAAAACACAGTATGTGACCTATGTTATCAGCATTCATGAAACTTCATTGTATGTGCTGACTGAAGCAGGGAATAACTGAAAGCCCGTTGCTGTGTAAGAACGATAAGCAAAAGGAACAATTAGAACATTGGAATGTTGAGCGCTCCATTGAAGACAATGGAGTGCTTCATGCTTCTAATGGCTGATAGAAGTCGGGAACATCAACATTTCAATGGGGATTTCAACCTCCTCGTGCTCCATGAGGCCTTTGTTTTACAAATTCGAACATTCTGCCCTCTACCAGCCATTAAAATCCTGCACCCTTGTTAAAGGCATAAGCAAAACGCTGGAGCGGGCCTTTAATGGCTGGTATAAGCCTATATTATGCTCCTCATCATGAGTTGTGCGAAGTGCCACCTCAGCGGGATATACCATACTATAGCCTTATAGCCCGCCGGGCTATACTGGGTATTAAAGGCCTGCTGAATCGTTAAAGGCCCGAGCCGAAGGCGAGGGACTTTAATGAGACAGCGGGGCTTCAATAGCAGGTATAGCCCTGCTACGAAGGGCTATAAGGCTATTAGAACATTCTGCCACTAGAGGGCAAAATGTTCTAACAAATTTAACAAAGGGTTCTCGAAGCTCGAGTGGATATAAATCCCCTCGAGCTTCGAGAAGCCTTTGTAGAACATTGGAATGTTGCTCTGCGGGCCTTTACCGGCCTGTAGAAGCAGGGAGCACTCCATTGTCTGCAATAGAGCTCCCAACATTCCAATGTTCTAATACACGATAACGTATTTTACCGGGTGCTGCAACACACTCAATAATAATGAGTTTCATTGCACATTGCAAAATAACTTGGTTGGAGTTTAGGGCCAAAATCAGTAACTCAGATGCGAGTATGTCCATATATAATAACTCCCTAACTCTTAATTTGGTAACAGCTGCTATTACATTGAAGCATTTGGGGCTGGTGGTGTGCGGGCTGAACTAGACTACAAAAGAGCATGATGTTCGTGATGTGAAAAATACGTGAGGCTCGACTGAAGTGTACGAGGCTGGGAGACTTGGCGAATGAGCGAGATTCCACCTAAGAGTGATTGACCAACGATTTTGGAAAAAGTGAGATTCCATTAAATTGTGAGTTTTGTAATTTTGCAGAGTGTGGCTGTACTACCGTTTATGCAAGATTAACTGAAGTGTGAGAGAGCTTTCTCCTGCATTACTCCAAAGTTTTAGAATTATCTTTCAATGCATACATCCAGTTTGGAGATTGCTGCTTTTTCCAAAGCACCCCAAAAAAATATCTTTACATCTAAATGTTAATAATTTGGTTTTGTATATTCCTAGTATACCACCTTACTCAGAATGCTAGGATTCCTTTTGAGGTTACTGCTGTGCTGAAGATGTCACCTTCATTCAATTACCTATCCTTGGATGTGGGTCCAAGCAGATGGTCAGAACTTGAAACCCGTGTTAGATTTTGAAGGCTTGATTACAAAATTCCAAACTTAAGCATTTACTGATTATTCTATTTTGGGAAGCAGTAACTGTTTCTAATTGCAGGAATCCTTTCTTAAGTTATACCTTTAACCTGTCAAGCCATACAACACTTTTTGTACTGGCCTCAACTCTGATCGTGAAGAAATGTATAAATATTGGCTGTTTTTCATTTTCAATAGTCCGGTAGGTAGCATCGGGATCTCCTTGTCAGTTGACACACTGTGTCCGGGTACTTAAATAAACATGTATTTTGGATTACCTGATGTCCCCCGAGAAGAGTGTTTTTCTTCGACAGAACACATACAATGTTGGTGCTAGAGACAGATGGAGTATTGAAGCTGCAGGTTTGTGGATACAAGACACATATTTTGTGGCAGGAAGGAAGTGACGTTTTGGAGCGAGTCCTGCGTGAATGATTGCTTCCTGAGGTACATGCTCAACAGACACATGACCCTGATGGTCTTTAGCCTACTGAATTTTTCCTGACCAGGAAATCCAGAAGATCCCTCATTGTCAAAGGCTTTACATCATGGTGTTTGGCTTCTTCAGGCAGAATCCGAGGCGATAGTGTTAGGAGCACTCTAAATTGAGACACCAGGGGCCGTAATATACAAGTGTACCGGGGCGCAACAGGCGTTTTGCATCCGCTTATCCTGCCCCAGGAGCACTTTGGCATTTCAGAAGGATCCGCAAATGCTTGTGTGGCCCCTTCTGTAATACCGATAGCGCTGGTACACATAAAGGCCAGCGCTATCTTCAGAGGTCATTCCTTCATTTGCATGGGGGAGTACCCCAAGCAAATGAGGGAATCACTTAGCCTCTGCACCCACGCAATATTACAGACGCGGGCACAGAGGCAAGGAAGCTCTCAGGAGAAGCCCTGACAGTGCACCCCCTGATGGCTGCCCTCGTTGGGGTGGTGGGGTAAAGGAGGGTCCCATGGACACCCCAGACATCCCCTTGCAGGAGGGTGCAGTCACTCACTGCACCCGCCTGCAAGGGGATCTCTATCCCCCCTTCAAAGTGCAGGAGGGTTGCCGCCTGCCCTGTAAAAACAGGGAGTGGCTTCACAGCAACCGCTCTGTTTTTCACATGAATGTGCTGCCCCCAGGGCAGCGCGAGTTGGCAGCTGCACTCGGGGGAGTGCATTCATCATAATATGGCGCAATTTCCTTCATTGTACTGGGCGCACCTTTTCAAAGGGGCCTCCAGCGCAATGAAGGAAAATGCGCCTCATGTATAATAATGCCCCAAGATGGTTAGAGGGATTGCAGACATGTGCTGCTATCCAAAGGCTCTAGTAAGCACATTGCTTTTGTCGAGGATGCTATCAACAAGACTGACCTTGGAGACTTAGTCCCTGATAATGTTGATTTCTTCGTTGTTGACAATTGTTCTGGTTACAGGTAACGGGGGAGTTGCCTTGATCATCAACAGGGATAGGGTTGTTGCAGAGCAACAGGGGGTTCTGTGGCAAAGGTTTTCTCTATCAAGTTGTCCTGAATGACACTGCTGTTGAGCGTACTGGCATGGATGACCCAGTCATTGACAATGTTGGCTCTGTTTTTTCTTTTTATCAAAGAGAATGGAGAGGGTTGTCAAACACGTATGGTTTACCCGGTGAAGCTCTATTCAATTTAGAAACTTTCCCCTTTCAATCCCCATATGGCATAGCATCAACTTGCTTACAACTATGTTCCATTTATGATGAAGACGCAGGAGAACCAGTTATGACAGATTTTTCTGCATTGGAAGCATTCAGACCCACCTAACAGTATGCAGCTACTATGGGTGCCTGGGAAGGCTGCAATTGAGTGTGGGGATCCCCAAGTAAGAAATATGAAAGTAAAAGTCTTTTATCGATGACCGAAGCAGCAGGTAACAAGATGCTTTCGTTTCTGTATTCAAGTGCTCGTAAAGGGGCAGATCTCAGTCAAGTGATCCCAATCACATGATCAACAGTGGAAAAAAGTATGGTTTCGTCCATGGGATTGAAGTCCTAATTGTCTCAACCTCATTGGCTGCAGCAAAAGCCAAAACAGTTCATTTAATATACTGAAAATAGTAATGTATTAAAAGTTTGAGTTTTAATACTGCTATGTATAATATTTTACTTAGGCCCCAACCTGACAACAGAGAATAACTCAAAGCCTCCAACTTAATGAAAGATACAATGTTGGAGAACCAATAGTTGCCTCTAAAATGACGTCTGCTGTCCTCTGCTGGATATCAGGATAGAGGATACCTTTAACTACCAGGGCGAGCTTTACAAGATTCACTGCAACCATCCAAAAGACTGAGGCCTCTGTGCCGCACTGCCAGTGAGTGGCTCCAGAGCAACTCACTGGGAGATATCCTCTAAGAAAGAATTGGTCATCCGCTTAAAAAAGACTGTTTGTTTTGCTTGTGCGGCTTGAAAAGCTCCACCTTCCACACAGCTATCATTCTTCCTAGGAACTAAGTGTATATCACAGTGTTGTCAGGTGGTGAGAGGCGGCACAAAGGTATAATCAGGATGGGAGTATCACATTGATCTGGCTGGACTGGACATCTAAGGGTTCCTAAGGCTGTAAAGTTAGATTTCGGCTTCCCTGAGAAAAATAATGCAAAGGTCATGCCATCAGGGACTCTTGCATTGTCATAATTGAAACGCCTTTCGCATCTCTAGTAAGATGGGCAATGCCAATATATTTCTTGACTTCAAGGTGGATAGAGTCAAAACTAAGGGCCAGATGTAGGAGCCCTAATACCGGTCGGTAACGACCGAATTTGGCGTTATCGACCGGTATTAGGGTTTCCAGATGTAGGGGGCCTATATTTTACCGATTCTGTAAATTTACCGAATCAGTAAATTTACAGAATCGGTAAAATACCGAATCGGTATATTTACCGATTCGGAATATCCACATGTAGGTGGCACTCCTAAGAGTGCCACAGGCCCTTAAGAATCGGTATTTTACCACCCAATCCTATTGGGTGTTAAAATACCGAATTCAGGTGTGCATGCACATCTGTGCATGCACACCTGTGCAATGTGACACACAGACATGCCCTTAGGGCATGTCTGTGTGCCACATGGCACACAAGTCCGGATTTGGGGTGCTAGAGGGTGTTAAAGTGACACCCCCTGCACCCTTGCAGAATTCGGTATTTACCGTATCGGTAAATACCGATTCTGTATTTCCCATTGATTCCTATGGGCTTCAAGGCCCATAGGAATCAATGGGAAATACAGAATCTGTAATTTTTTACCTACATCTGCCTCCTTCCCATTTACCGACTCTTAAATACCGAATCGGAATGAGTCGGTATTTAAGAGTCGGTAAATCGGATTTACCTACATCTGGCCCTAGATGATTTGAAGATTTTGTGACCAATAATGGCAAACCTCCAATTGTAAAAGAAGAGTGTGAGGGCTTTGAGGACAGGAGGATGAAAGATTTTGAGGTCAATCAATATAAGTCAGTATCACAGATTACACGGTCAGAGTGTAGGGATGGGACTGAGTCATGGTATCAGGAGTCGCCTTTTTTGTTTTGGAAGAGAAGTCATTACTTCCGCCCTTAATTTCTGTCTGTTCTTTCTCCAACACCTAGTGGAGTTCCTTACCCTTAAATATCTCAATTGTCTGGTGTATCTCAAAGTCAGATTTCAATTCCAGCCCTTGAACTACTGTCAGAAATAGCAATCTCCTTGGAGCGGGTTGTTTTTCCTGCATTTTGAAGTCACAAGTCTTCTGTTTGAATGAAATCTGCAAAGCAAGAAAATGGTATATACACACTATATGCCTATTCATTTATAGTGAACGCCTGGGCACGTTTTATGGGTATTTGTGCATTTGCTCTGAGTATCTAAGCTTGTGTAACACATTTCTGGACTTGTGCTTGCTTTGGTTGTGCGTGTGTTAACCTTGTCTTTGTATATTTACCTAATTGCTGTTTATGTATGGTTCTGTACATTATGTATTGATTGGTTACACGCTATACATGTGTCCGTATATTTATGTACTGACTTAGTATTGCTATGCATGTTTGTACCTATCACATAGTGACTGTATATTTGCTATGCATGATTGGGCATATCAAGTAATAGCTTGGAATGCACGAACCATGGGGCATATTTGCAATATTTTGGCGTAGGGCAACGCAGCAAGCCTTACGGCTGCACTGTCATACACTACACGGAAAGGGCAGGAATGCACCATATCTATAAGATAAATACAGCGCATTTCCGTCCTTTCTGCCAGCGCACAAACGGCAGCCATGCGCCATCGGAGGCACCTTTGCACTATGGTTGCTGGCATTGTTTGTGTGCTGGAAGGGACACCCGCCTGAACAAAAACCATCAATGGAGGTTCTATCTGTACTGCAGAATAATTCACCACATGTGGAAAGAGGAAAAACGAGGAGAAACGTAAACATTTCCTCTTACGTCTGCTTTGGGAAGGTATTAGTTTTGGTGCTGCCCGGCATTACGCTATGTTGTAAATCTGCAGCAGTGTCAAAAACCATGGGTTTTGCGTGGGAACACCCACAGCAACACCCATGGAACGCCCCTTTCATGCAGAGTATGGCATTACCTTACTCCATATTTACAAGGCCATTAAATGCCACACAGGATGGCTCTGCGTGGCGTTGTAAATATGGGCCTGCACAATGCGCCTCCGGATCGTCACAAAAGTGATGCTCCGGCAGCATAAAGGTGGCATCGGGGCATTGTAAATATGTCCACATGTATATAATTGAGGGTATGTGCAATGCATGGCTGTGCATATTGCATCATGGGTGGGCATATGCTGTGCATGAGTATTACTGTCTTCATATATGTATGATATGTATGTGATGGTTGGGTATGTGCTGTGCCTGTGCTTAGGTAATTAGGGACCATATCTGTGCAATCCATTTCTATGCATGTGCAGGATTGTCTTTGCATGTCTATTCTTGTCTATATAATGACACAGCTCTGAGCTAAACGAGGTTGGACTTCACCGTTAATAAAAAAGGTGTGAAAATGTTGCCTTGTAACGCACCCCTGGAGAACCAGCATTTACTGCCATGGTTGATCCCTACACGTATTTATTCTATGCAATAGATGACTAATTCCTCTTTTAAAAGATTGAAATGCCTATTGAAGACAAACCTTTTTGTTAAAGAGACTTAAATTCAATATTTATTATGCGCACAGCTTCCTACCCGAACGACTAGCGCTTTTCATGTGGCAGCAGAAACAGGCAGTATGATATGTTAGAATGCAATTAAGAGACTTTTTGCTTAGACAAAATTGCATCAGATTCATAGCCCGAAGCCTGGAAAATGTCAGTATATTACATTCAAAGAGGCTGTATATTACAAACAATGCTTCGGATGGTTGCATTAATTTTTAGTGAGTCTGATGGCAGAGATGTGAGGGCTATATTTTTCAGAGGCTGTGTGTGCATTGATTTAGAGTTTGGCAGACGGCTTACTCTGTCACAAATATAACAGACGTCCTGTCTGTCTCATTACAAGTGCATTATATCCTATGGCACTTATAATAAGGTGGACGGCATATACGATGGCGGACACCCCTTCGTCTTATTTTAATCGCATTACATCCTATGGCCCTTGTAATAAGGTGGAGAGGATATCCACCTTGGTTGTGAAGGAATAACTCATCCGGCAAACTCTCAATCAAGCCCTAGCTATGCAACGTTACAACTTCTGGTGCCCAAGACAAACCCTGCACTAGAGAAGGTGTAATTCTTCTATAGTCCTGCAGCACATAGGTCAGGGAGGGATTTATTGAAAGGATAGTAGGAATAAGCTCTTTTCGGGCTTGAAACTCTAAAGCATTGTGCCACACATTGAAATGGGACATTTTGGGCAGGTCATCTTTTAATTTTGAACCATCATTTTTGACTGATAGCAATTTCTCTGAAATAACGTAGCTTAATCACCATCTAATTCAATTAAGGAAGCCAAATGCTATCACTCTGCTAGACCTAAGCAAATAAATCATGCTGGCTCGAAATTTCACATTACCCAGTTTTGCATACGTTTTTGCTCAGAAAATGTCTGACCCACAGAAAATATCTCACCCGGAGACACTTATGCTGGAAGCAATCCCCTTCCCGTATATTGTTTGATGTCAAGTGACATATGAACGTGAAGCGTGTACTTGCACTCACATGGAAATGTCTGGTGAGTTACTGGCCAAGCACATTTCACTCCAAATGGGTAATTTCCTAAAATGTCTGAGATATTTCACGAAATTAAAAAAGAAAAAATAGAAAAATGTCAAACTCCTACTCTATGACCGAAGGTAGCTAGATGGTCACATAATACTGTCCCATAGGCCCATCTAGATGCCCCTTTCATAGCGCAAAAAGCTACTCTTATTATTCTGTTGCCTCATAAAATTTGAAGCTACAGAAGGAATGACCAAAGGGATCCATTATGTGGTGCTTGCACACTTTGTTTAGAAGTCTTATTTGTGATAAACAAAACATGAGTAACAGAATGGGATGGTAGATTCATGAAAAAGGCGATAAGGTACACTGGTACTAGCCCTCCCTGTGTTGTTTGTCCAGTAAAGGGTAATACGCTGACAAGACATCGGTCTGGGAATGGGTCCACAGCAATACAGCACAAGTGTATTCTTTTTCAGTATTTTAGAATTTTCACAGACTCGATCCAATGTAAAGGGTTGTTTGAGGCTTCCATATTTACATGGTACAAGTAACAGCTGTACACAGTTTGTAGTAAAGCAAACCGCTAACATCAATTGGCAGTGATCATGGTGGAGCTACCTGGTAGAAACGTTCGAAGAGGCACTTGGAAGTGACAGTTGTCGGCTTTATTGGCTGAGCCACCATAGAGTTGGCAGTGACTGCCATGGAGTTACTTGGTGGCGGCTCCCCTAGGCATTCTTGGCAGTGTCCCTTAGGAGAGCGACTTGATATTGGTTGTTATGTACTTAGTGAGCAATCACCACCATAAAGTTAGCATCACCATGATGGAGTTCTTTACAATGATCATCATAAACCTGCTGGGCAGTAAACTCCTGCAGAATTAGTTGGCAATGCCAGGCGTGGAGTTACTTGGC
Source organism: Lissotriton vulgaris (assembly GCF_964263255.1). NCBI lineage: Eukaryota > Metazoa > Chordata > Amphibia > Caudata > Salamandridae > Lissotriton > Lissotriton vulgaris. Next base: position 662,887,474 of record NC_141693.1, read on the forward strand.
AGTGGCTGATACAAGCACAGCATAACCTTAAAAGACCTACACAAGTGAATGTCCTCAATCTTCTACAGTATGACCAATATATTTCTACAGTGTGTGAAGGCTTACAATCGAGCAGGGTAATTTGAAGCCATTTGTAAATATTACAGACTTGGCAGGAAAGGAACTAAATTAAAGGGAGAGATAAAAGAAACGTTGGAACAATTATAAACTCGCTTCAGAAAAACATACAGGTTCTTAGTGACTACTCCTGTTTTGAAAACAATTGTCACTAAAAAGCTAACTTAAGTGTACTTATGCGCTCCTGTTGCGCTCTATGGCATTTCTCAAAAAGCCTTTAGGTTTTCTTTGTGTTCTGTTTGTTCCTGCTCTTTCCTGCTCTCGTAAATATCTTTTTGGCCCCGTCTGCTTCCTTGCTGTTGTGCTTAAAGAGCTGCAGGTGCTCAAAGGGAAATAACCTTGAAAAATCACATATGTATTTGGACCCATCCGGCTATTCCGCTGAGTACTTCCTTGTTTGGTCAGCTGTGGTCTCGTGGTCAGCGTCCTCAACACTCTGAGGAACAGCTGCTGTTGAGCATGAATGTCTTATCTCAGCTGCTTTCAATTGCACCTAAAATGGCCCACAAGGCCTGTCTGGAGGCTTGAAATTCCAAAGTATGAAACATGTATTGACAGCGGTTTCTCCATGGATCATCTTCTAAAAATGAAGATTTCCTCACTTTCTGCCTGATTTGAACTCACAGGTCACACGCATGGGCAGCCTCACAATCAGAAGCCAGCCTCGAGTTTGCATAGGTTGCGTGTGCTGAAAGAACAGGAGTTCAGCTCCAGACGCCTCTTTTTGGACAAGACCACAGAAGACAAGGATTTGAGAGTTGAGATGTGATTCAAAGGTTTTCCCCTCTCTAGGCATCAGCAGCTTTTTAAGGGTTTTATGGCAATGAAATCAAAATGAGAAACACATGCAAATCATACATATGAACGGTAAGTACAAAACAACCAAAAATAAAACTGAAAATGGGAACTCCAACAGTGGGAAAAGTAAAGGAAGGAGGAAGGAAAATGTTATGGTTGGAAACACCAACTGGGGAGGATCACCAACTGGGAAAGATGGATGGATGGTGGTAAAAGTCTCACACACAGTGGGGAATGTGGCCATTCAGAGCCTGTCCTCTTGCACATACTTCTGTTTGTCTCGTGAGTCTCTGGCCTTGCTGCGGTTCTGTCGATTCGCTGACGCCGGGATGGAGTGGACAGAAGAGCTCTTCTTGCTCGAAGAGTGGGAGGAATGGGATGAATGGGATAGGCTGGCCCGAGACTGTCCCGCGTTGTGGTCAAACTGCATCAAACAGAAGATCAAGTCCGTGGGCACCATCTCAAACTCGTAGGGAGGGTTTGTGATCACATATCTAGAAAAGATAATAACTCATCAGAAGTAAACACAGATGAAGGCTTTTAAAAGACATGACACCATTCAATTTTTACAATCCTGTATGCTCTTTGTAAGAAATTAGGTTATATGTTGAGGGAGATAAGTAGCCAACTCAAGTAATAATCACAATCCTTGTCAGGATGAGCCATGAATATCACTAAATACATTTCAGCTCCACCCCCTGGTAGCTATGGCACAGAGCAGACAGACTTAACTTAGAGGCAGTGTTTTAAAGCATTTTTGAAACATCAAACAGTAATAAAGTAAAATTGCAAAACAATAAAAATCACACAAAAAATAGAAAACTAAAGTTAAATGTACTACACAAAATGACACCATAATGACAGCAATCAAATAAGGGGAAGTAGATATGTGAGTGTTTCATTTTTTTTAGCAAAAATAGTACAAAGAAGCACAACGAGCTAATGACAATAAATGATCGTGGTGGAACAGACCCTAGACGCCATTTGACGCTGACAGCAATGGGGAGTGGGTCAGATACACCAATCAAGTTCATCATGGCCAAAAGATTTGACCTTCTAACTTTTATTCCTTTAAGTCCCAATCCACCACAGGATTACACTGCTAAACCCCAAGGACCTCCGCTGAGGCATTTAGAGACACACTTTGTATCAGGCAGAATCCAGTCCAGGCCCAGTTGCCATTTATCAGCTGGCCACTTGCAGAAAAGGCTTCTTGTCGCTTGTTGCATGCCAGTAGCATGAACAGGAAGTCTACATGTTCACGATTAAAGTAATAGTTAATTGTTTTAGACAATGACTTTTAGCACATTTTGCATGCATGTGATAGTTTACTCAGAAAGTTTTATCGTACACTTTGTCAAAGGACCAAATACACTGGGCAAACACCCCTAGTTTGTTATTTTCTGTTCGATGACCGCTCCGGGTGGGTAGAATCAATAATGTCTGCCGGACCAGAGCTCAGGCACGAAACCAATGGATACAGTTTTGTTTTAAAGCTGCACCAAGCCTTTGTTCAGCAGAGGTGCATTTCTATAGATGGTTGTGGTTTCCCCATGCCTGAGTTCTAGCCCAGCGGAATCTCATTGCTATCCTCATAGGGTCAGTGGCCTGTTCTACACCAGGTTACTGGCTACCTGATGACGCACGCAGGTAAAAAGGGAGTTTGACCACTCTAGGGTATCTGGTAGGATTATATCCACCCTATGCTCTCTAGGATAGGCAGTATTAGGTAGGAGTACCATTACATGTATTCACATAATTCATGCAATAACTATCATTGTGGAATTATTCATCTTTTTCACCATTCTCACAAACCTGGTTAGTGTGCTTTGTTTTATGATCCTAATCATAGCAGGACACATATTTTACTCGAGAAGCCAACTGCATCAATAAATGTTTGAAATGCCAATTGAAGTACTTCTAGTATCTCCCTTTGCACATGCCTGAGAACAGTGAAAGGGTAGATCTTTTTCTACAATTTCCTTGGGGAATCAGAGTTCTCATGTTCTGAGGTTACAGACACTGTCAGGTACCTTGTAAGGTTCAGAGGTCCAGATGGGACACTGTGAGCTAGCCAGGAACAAGGTCAACATATTCTGATGGTATGAGCGGACACAGTCACCCATAGTTTTGATGCTCATGTTGCCCAAACGCACAGTCTTACTGAATTAGTAGGAACCATACAAAACCTTGGAGTCTACATCTTTGTCCTGGGTACAAGACAAAGAGCAGCTCCAGATCGCCAGCGCTCTTCTCAGATTGCAGACAGCAGGTTCAGAACTCTTCTGATCTCCCTCAGGTCCAGGATTGTCCTGTGGAGGGTACTGGGGATGCCACATTTATGCCCAGTGCCAGCCTGTGAATGAGGAAATCTCCTGAACACTCTTTAACCAATGGGGTTCAAGTTTCCAGGGTTGACCCTACCCACTGCTGCAGCACTGTCTATGTTGTACTGTAACTTATCCCACAGTCCCCTCTTTACCTAATCTCCAACCAGGCAGAACATTTCTTCCTGTGGTCAGAGATCCCTGTGGCGACCCAGAGGTGTGGGCATGATTATAGGCAACCCCTGCCTTGTGATTACTGAAAACCAGTTTTGGGGCAGTTCCCCCTCCCACTCGGTAGAGGGACCAAGTTGTCAAGGAAGACAAAAGGGAGGCAAGCCTAGGCGTGAGCTGCATCTGCCAGTCACAGGGTAGACATCCTTTGAAGTTAAGGAAGGTCCCAGACCATCCTGCTGAAGGAAGAAAAACACCTCTCTACAACAGTAGGGGAGTCATCAACAGTCATGTGCACTTGACACTAGCACAAAAAGCCCTTTAGCTTTATGAAAAAAAATGACAACTTACTAAAAGTGTCATTTATATATTGTAATATAAAATGTGACTTAACCTTTTTGTTGTGTGTTAAATTACCATGAAAAAGAGTCCTTGAATCCTTTTTTTCTAGCTGCTCCCAAACTTAAGTGTAACCCTTGCCACAGTAAAAATTAACCTCGGAGGCCAGGACACGTAAGACATTAAATACACATACCCTAGGTTTTAAATACCATGCACCCTGACCTATGGCCATTTAGAGCCCACCTTGGGGGTAACTTATAAGTATTAAAAAGAACGCTTAGTCCTGGCTAAAGTTTGCTTTGCCAGGCTCAAATAGCAGCTTAAAACAGCATATCTAGGCGGCAATGGCAGGCCTGGAGACATGTTCTGCATCAATACTTCAGTGGGTGGCACAAGAGTGCTGCAGCCCACTAGCAGAATTCACTTCATAGGCCCTGGTACACGAAGTGCGAATTACTAGGGGCTTACAAGCAAATTAAACATGTTAATTTGGGCAATGCCAATTCTGACACGCTGCATGAGGAGAGTCCTATGTTCAGGAAAAACGGGTTCAGCAAGAGAAGGGAAAGCTCTGAGAGAATACCAAGCGAGAGATTGTAAATTCCAAAACTACTGTTCCCCTTGTTGGATGTAAACAAACTTCTTGTCAAAGTCCTAGATTCAATTAACACATTTCATGTCATTGGTTCTACACATAGATGGATTTCCCACATTCCCCAGAAGAATGGGGTTTGGGAGCACACTGCCTCACAGTCCCAGCACAGTTCGCTCCTTTGCATCCTGGTAAATGCAGTACACCATTCAAACTTACTTCAAAATTAGCTGGAATTTCCCAGAAGAACAACTATTGTTGCCTGCCAAACATGCGTATAGCCAATATATCATGCTCTTATTGTTGCTTTCCACCCATCCACACAGACTGATGCAGCTATTTACTCTTTGGTGGTTGAAGTCTCACCACATAATCACAGTGTAAATGTGCAAGGAGCGGATTTCTTATGTCTTGCCAGTTCCTCCTACACCAAACATATACATAATAATATTGTTCCAGCACCCCCACCCCGCCCTACCTAACTCCTTTGTGCAATGACTACCATGGGTCAAGGTGCAATTACCTCTCTACAAAAAAAGGATCTGAATGACAACCTGTTTTGGCAAGCGTGAGTAGGCTAATAGGCACAAGAAAAGATGTACATGTACAGCACTATTGGCTCCTTTTTTATTGGATGTAGGATAATCAGGAAAGACTGGCTTCTGTGCATCCTAAGGAGGCCCTACCACATTGTCACCTGGTCCCTGGGACATCCGTAACTGTGGCTGTACCCCCAGGAAATTAAATGGGGAATAGTATTGACTGGAAGTCATGCAACTATGTGGATTATTCTGAAGCATTCTGGCCCAGACCTCCAAATTGCCCTTCCATTATTGGGGATACCAATCAGGTAACCAGCCCTCACTAGGCGGTGTTCAGCACCGCCACCTACGTAAAACAGCAGGAGCATGCACAGTTTCTCTTTCACTGTTCTAATAAAGACAACCACTCAAGAGGCTCAGTGCCTGCATTCACCTATTTGTTAGAAAGAGAACCCTACTATATAATAATACATGCTTTTCAGCTTCGTCTTCTACTAATGTGTACAGCTTTACAGAGGTTGGAACTAACAGCTGGTGTTGCTATTCAACTTAGTAGCACCATGTAATTAAATCAGAAGGATTAAAGATTGACCCAACCAAATATGAATTGTACATGTACACATGCTTTTGCAGCAGGTAATTAACCTAGTGAGCTGTTTTACTGATTTAAACATAGCTCATTAGGTCACTGCTGTAACCAAGTACACATATTATCAAGCCTCAGCTGCACCATCATGGGAATCTGCTGTTCTCCTCGCAGGATAGGTATATAAAGCAGGAGGGTCACTCCCTGGCACTGCTTCAACCTTTGGGACTAAGATATTGTGGGTGATCAGGAGCTCCATATGCATCTTTTTAGTCTGTTTCCTCGTTTTGGCCAATCAAAGCTTAGCAGGCTCATCGGCACCACTGAAAGCTCACGAGAGAATTGCTTCTCAACTTCTAAAAATCAGAGCTGATCTGGCAATTGGTAAAGTCGTTCCCCAGCCCACCAGGCACACAATCACCAGCCTCGCAATCTCTCCAGTGAAGGTTTTTGGCAGTACTGTGGTGTTGTTGCTCCTTTGCCCCTGTGAATGAAGCTGATGGGAAGACATTGTTCATCTGTACCCACACATGATGGTTTCCCTTAAGGTCCTAGAAAACTGTAAAACTATGACGCCAGGCATACACAAAGTATCTGTGACCAACCATCAACTTGCTATTCACCTGTCTCTACACGGGTGCATATACACACACACCACGTACTTTATTTTTCTCTCTCTCGCTCTGCACTTAATGATTTGTCTCATCACTTTGTGCTGATAAACCAACTCAATGGTTCTCAGAAGGATTAAGGCGAACAGGCGTCAAGGTTAAACATACATCTATAGAATGGATGCATTAATCAGTCCTCTTAGCTATCAACTTTGGGAACAACTTTAGATCTGTATGTTTATTTACTAATTTCACTTTAAGAAACTAAGGGGCATATTACCAACGTTTAGCGATATTTATCGCTAACGATGCTTAGCAACGACTTTTTTAACGCTAAGCATCGCCGGAAATTATCGCAGAGATAACTTGCTATTAGCAAGGTTTATCTCAGAAGTGATAAAAATCCTCGCGCTAACTGCCAATTGAGAGATTATCGCTGGAAAACCAACGATAATCTCCCGAAGTTTGGCGTTAGCTTGATGATAGGGGCTCACAAACTTAGCCATGATATCCACCTTCCATAGGATATCATGGCTAAGTCAGGAAAATACCAGGTGTAAAAAAAGCAGTGCTAACCGAGGTTAGCGCTGCTTTTTTTATCACTAACAGGGTTAGCGAAATCCTTGATAATAGGAGAAATGTCGCTTAACAACATTTCTCCTATTATTTTTCTCTGGAACGCCCCCTTTGCATCTCATTAGAGATGCAAGGGGAGGCATAGAGAAAAAGGGCGCTAACATGCGAATTTGCGTGTTAGCACCCTGTTACTGATAGGGAGATAATTTTATCTCCGCTTTCTTGGCTTTTAAAGCCAAAAAAGCGGAGATAAATCCCTTGATAATATGCCCTAAGTTTAGAACCCTGATTAATTATAGCAACAAGAAAAGCTGTAAGCATCAAGTAATTGTCCTGTGTACACCGCCACCCCTAACAGAACATGCAGGGTTTTACATACCTTTTAGTGCATTGATGCGGCGCACTTAAATGTGCATCTCGCAATCTGTAGATCCCAAAGCAGAGCATGTTGTAGGTTTTCAGTGCTTTGCAATAGAGGTCTCCATAGCATCCACCATCCTGAGAAAGAAAAGAAAGACTTAGGGTCCAGCAGAGTGCTCACTGCAACACTTAATTTCTCCCTTGGAGCCACCTTTTCAGTAAATTCTGCAATGCTCACCTCAAGGCGAGCAAGACTAAGCAAACAGTACATTTGATGTAACCACTAAAGACTTTGCCTAATCTCAGTGCTGCTGCCAATCAGTTTGTGGAACACTTACTGCCAAAGAGCTTGGGAAACGGGGTGAGCCCCTGTGTTGAGCTATGTCTGTTCATTGTGCTTTAGTGGTGGAGGTCCATCGACAAACCTAGGAAGGGACAGCTGCATAGAGCGTGCAGAGGCGGATTACTAAACCCTTTGCTTTTCTGCATTTACCAGCTCGTCCATTACTCAGTTAATTATATTTAAACGTGGTTAGTGGAGTTTAGCTGGTGGTTAGTCTGAATATTTTGTAACAACGCCCTCCTCTTTTTCCTTACTTTCTTCAATGTGGTACAAAGATTTTCCTTGTGTTTTTGGAGGCCCTGTGCACTCCTAAATGTTCATTAATTTACAGATGCCTCAAGGTTTGGTTGAGGCAGTCGGCGGTGAGAAAGTACTAACAGCCATACACTGAATCTCCGGGATTAGATGTGATGATTGTTAATATTTCCCAGATTAAGGGCCAGGGGGGGTCATTGAGACACTTGAACACCAATGGAACAATTACAATTTAACAGTCACTATTATCAATCATATTGCGACATGATCATGAAATGTGTGCAAAACAGTTGATTAGAAGATTTTCAATAAAAAAACAAAGAAAATATTTAATTAATTTTGTAACTTGTGTATATTTGGAGTTAGGGTTGATCAATTTGGTTAACTTTTTTGCTGATAACATAATTTGCCAGTGCAGCCGAGGACTGTTCTCACAGTGAGAGGTGAGAACAGCAATAAGCAGAATCTGTTTCAGCAGCACTATGTCATAAGCAACATGACAGTATGGCAAACTTGGTCATTTGCGGTGAGGTATGTGGGAGCCGACATGGAGCCAATGAAGACAAAGTCTCTTCCGATAAGAGAACACAGACTCTTGATCTTGAAAATCCTGCTCTTAAAAGTATCTGCCTCATAACAACAAAAAATGTAAGGACTCTCACTGTCCTCATATCATATCTGGCTGCCCATTCGTTACTCTGCGTACATACCGTTATCATTGAGTGACTGCTTGAGCAGAGTAAAAACAAATTTCGACTTTGACACTGTCTACAGTGTGATCCAAGGGAACATCACACAAAGAGAAAGGGACAGCTCTTCTGAATTTCCAGAGGTTCCCAATTGATACAGCTGTTCACATGTGTAGTGCACTGTACACATAGGCAATGACAACAGTTACGCCCTTGGCTAGATAGTCCATTCAGTGTAGATACTGTCAGGAAATAGCCCCTGGCCTGACCTGAACCTCCAAGGCACATTATAAATGAAGAAGGGACCTCTGCGGTTCTGGAAGCTGATGAACATATTTTGCTGTATTTGTTGGGCGATAAGGTAACTTAAACATATGCAAGGCCTTCGAAGGGGGAAAAGCCTAATATTGCTCAACTGTGAGTGTTTAAGGACCACATGACAAACCCATACTGAGACCAATCCCTCTTTTCACCAATAGCTTCAGCAATGCTGTACATGGAGTGGTGTGAATATCTCTTCACAGACACTTTGGCCGTTGTCTTATATTTCTCCACAAGTTATGTTTAAGAGGCAGAGAGATCCTAGCCACAAAAGTAATGACTTTGTAGTTAACAGGAGGGCCCTCTTCGCCCATACGGGGACTGGTCTCGATGCAAATGTGTCTTCTTAGCCCATGGCTTAACAGTACGTTCCAATCAGTCTTATGTCTTAGCAAACAGAACACAAGCATTTTGGATTTTTTAGGCACTTACATTTAATGAGACAAGTGACACCAGAAGGCCCAGTATGTCCAGTTCTGTTGAGTGAAAAATCAGGACTGGCTGATAATAGCATGGGCATGAACATGGATGACTGGACAGCTATGCCAATGACAAAGTCTTGAAGAACATGGACGTACTGCAACAGGCCTCTTTTGAGCAGTGATTGGATAAGAGGTCTCCCTTGTCACCTAACCACAATTTCTTCAGAATGTGAGAAGAAAGCGATGGAATAAGCTGAGTGCCAATATAGAGTATTGCCTACCTTATAAAGACGTCCTGGTTAAAAACAGAAGCTCCAGCCAGGTGGGCAAGTACTACCAGTGACGTAATAACTTTCTATAACCCTCGGTTTTGCGCTCGCTCTTGAGACACGGGCTGTCCCAACCCTAGAGCTTCCTATGGTCTGCACAGGCCCTCCCAGCTCCGTAGCCTTCCGATGGTCTGCACGGGCTGTCCAAGCCCCGGAGCACTCAGACAGCTCCTTACCCTGCTCATCAAGCTGGCTGAAGATGGCAGAACGGCACCCCCAAGGAGCAGTGGCATTAATGAGCAAGGAGGAGCAGATTTTAATTGCAAAAGAGAGCTCTGGGGATGTGCAGAGTGCGGCCGCACAAATTAAGAGAAATGTAGGCTCAACAAACAGATGATTAAGCAGGTGTGATGTTCACAGTTTGGAGGCAGCAATTTCGCATGTCTTACTGTAGTTTTCTTGCCGCGTTGACAGTGTGTCCCGGTGTTAATTAAAATCTGTGCTGCACATAATAGAAGGAGAAAACGACAGACAACAGTCTTTCCACCACACACGAGCACGGTATAGTGCTACCCGCATGTAAAAAACAATGCAACGCCCCTCTTAGGGGTAGTAAGCGCCATTCAAATACTGTAATACAGTACAATGACACAGCGCAGAGGCAGAGTCATAGAGGTCTAGGCGCTTGCAGTAAAAGATCTGAAAAAGAAGGAACAGTAGGGGCCCGGACAATGTTTTGCAAAGAAATTATAAAATTTGAGGACAACCAGCTAGCACTGCTCATAACAGATACCCCAGCAACGAGGAGGGGGTTGCGGTGTGCATGGAAGGCACTGACTCAGATAGCGCCCTAGGCGGAAGAACATTTGGCACCCTCGCTTCTGCTGGAGAGTAATCTAGCCCAGTGTTACTGCCCTCATATGATGGCTGGTTCTGACCAGACCTTGCAGCACTGGTATTCACACAGCTGTGCAAAGAATGAAACGGTCACCACAAGCTGTGAACAGGAACATGAACTGTACCTGAGACTATTTACACATTACACATTTAGACATTTGGCCGGCCAGACCAAAATCAGACTACTTTTCAGAAGGAGTTGTGCTGAGCAGTGTCCATTCTGCTATGTAGTTCCCTGGCCTATGCCCTTGGTAAGTGGAAGGGCACGAAGATTTTCATAGTCCCACCACCAGCGCTGCTTCATCGGAGCATTACCGAATACGATGGCTGTCTTCTTCCCGACCTTATTCTTTGTGTCTCTTTATCCTGCACTGGCAGGTTCTTTTTAATTCCTGCATTTTCCCCTTATTACTTTTTTCCTATCTTACTCTTCACCCTTCTTTCTCCCTTTCTCTTTCTTTGGGTCAAATTGTGATGAGAAAAAAAAAGTCTTGGCCACAAAAAGAAGTTCAAGGTGGCCACCAACAGTTATCACCAGCATAAATTAAGCCCTGGTCAAAGCTCTTTATTGGGCATCACTGTCTCTTATTGTCCGTATCAAACAGAAAAAGTTAGTTCTAGGCCTAGGTCAGTCATAAAGCATGTGCATGGTGCATCTTTAGTCAAGGTCAGACTCAGGTAGAAAACAGGCCTGGGCACCAAAATAAAAGTGACCCCACTTGAGACTCAGATAGCTAAAAAAAAGTGACCCATGTTTAGAAATTGGGGCAGTTTTGAAGTTGTAAAGACGCTGTATAAGTGTTTTCCAAGGTATGGAAGACTGCATGGATGTGAGCTTGCTGCAGACAAGTTAGCCACAGTTAACTAGAGCAGCTGGCATGCACTGAGACCTGCACCCTTTACAACCCTCATTCTGAGATCTAGATCATTCTTAGAGTGAGACACTGTTGATGTACTACTGGTAAACACTAGTCTCACTGTCAGTAGCAACTGTGTATTGGGTCTGTGCACTCCCAGCATCAAGTCAACAGGGTGCTGCCATCAAACCCTAAATACCCTCCAGGCAGCTGCTAAATCAATCACATCCTGCCAGGACCATGAGCAATTGCTAATCTGGATTGTTTCGGTACTTTCCACCATGTCACTTACCCCAAGGTCCGCGAATGGTCCATCATATAGAGCCAACTGCGCCACTCGACAGCGGTCCCTGTTTGCAAGGGTCTGTGGCGTGCTGTATCCCCCCCTCAAGGCATTCTCCTCAGCGATCAGCGCCTCGAGCTCCGGCGTGGCCCCACCTGTTACCAGCGTCCGGATGAGCGTGAGGATGTTGTCATTGAAGTACGTCTGCGTAGAGATAAAAAAAAAAAAGATAGATAGAAAGGTCTTTAAGCAAACACCATTAAAGTCTCAGTTATGAAATCCAAATTACAACTTTTCTGGTTTTCTGCCGTTTCAGCTCCGCTGTCTCTCCAAATCATTTTCCACTGGAAAGGAAAGGACAGCAGCCTCCAATTACTCTGTTTTCTTCTATCTCATTAGGCCCCTACATCGGAATTCTTCCCTTAAAACACAGATTCCAACTCATTTTTATTTAAGAACATACAAAATTTGAATGGTTTATAGTCCCTGGTAATTTACGCCGGCAGCAAAGAGATGACTTTGGCGTTTCCAGCCTGATCAGACGCTTTAGGGGAAGTAATTGTACGATTCAGACCACATTTGAAGCTTCCAGGGCCGAGAAAGCGGCTTCAGCTTGTCACCAATTGGCGTGGGAGCTGCTTCAGTGCTGAAACGTCGTTCCTTATTACAAGAGCTGGACTCTAGCCGTTCAGCCAAAGTGCTGCACTAAACATCTCATTACCGGACCTGACAGCGTGCAGACAGCGGTGTGTATCAATTAAACATTGGGGTTTCAACTCGGATAAATGTGTGATGAGTCTGCGTTCCTAGTGGCCCTTTTACAAAACTCCTGGGTATAGGGTAAGTGTAGTTTATTAGGATAGGTTTGTTCAGCGCTGACATTTTACCGGCCTTGCACAACAATGGGGCCGTTTAAATATTAATTTGATGCCAGAGCCAATGACTTTCAAGTTCATTTAAAAATATACCAGTCCGGCAGCGGCTAACTGCCTTTGATGTGGAGCCGCGAGGAGCCGGGGCGCGCGACGAGCACGCTGCGTGAGTGCTTCCGACCCCAACGTCGTGCGTCGTGGACGATAAAAGGGAAGGCAGACATGGCCGCCCCTGGGGAGACCTCGGCCTGCAATTCCATTTCGACCAGTGCCACATCGCATTGCTTGTCCCTATTTTCACATGGCAGTTATATGCCGCAATCACCGACTCCGCCACCTCATTTTAGGTGACATTGTCAAACGTCAGCTCCTGAAAATGAGCTTCTGAGAGGAGAAGCTACTTTCGGAGGTACGTGAAGTGTGCCTTCGGGGCAGCCTGCCCTGATGAAGGCTAGCCTGATAAGATGGCGGTACCGTTGTGTTGGTAGTTTTTTTAAGGGCAGCATGTTGTTTTATACCTTAGACTCACATTGTTTTAAAAGGAATGTATCCCCTTATAGAACAAAAGACGAAAAATTAATTCAAAAATATGTGGGTGGCAGATGTTCGGCCTTTCGAACCCAGCATTGATCCTGACTACATGGAGGATTTGGTTCGAGCAGAAATGACACTTTTTTAAAAATGTATTTCAATATTTATAATACGGAGCAATATAGACCACTGATGATAAAGGACCAGTTCTCTGCTGCCACCTAATATTCTGATGTGTTATTTATCTACAGTGTTATACGTAAAGATCCCTAGAGCACATGTAACTAGGGCTATGCTATTTGAATGCAATCAATAAACTAATACATAGAGAATGCTAAATGTATTGAACAGTCCTTCAGAACTTCAGCAGGGAATCATAATGGTTGGATCAAAACCACTATGTAGAAAACTGGTAGGAGAACAAAAGTAAGCGACATTTAAATAAAAGTGTGATAATTCTCTAGAACGAATGTGAGGTTGATATGTTAAATCAGCATGTGCAAAAGAAACAGACTTGTCTATATCGAATGAATACATTTCACACTTTTCTGGATAAAAAGGATTTAAGAAGTAGCTTTCTTCCCTAATATATGAGTTTAAGAGAAACAACATCATGTTCTACAATGAGGAATCAGTTGAGCTGGAAATGAATAGTTTTGCGTGCAGGTGAATATTGTATTAATTAAGGAGTTACGACCAATGGCACAATTGCAAAAGCAGATTTTTCAGTGTCCATATTGAAAATGAAAACTCTTTCCTGGGACAGAAAACTTGTGGGAAAACAAGTATGAGCTCTACAACACTGGTATATGGGTGCAATCTGGTAAAAGAATATCATAATAAAGAATCAGATTCACAGTGTTTTTTTTTCTCCATTAGTAAGTGGAACACAATTCTGGACATTCAGGAGTAAGTTGGCCCACCCTGAGAAAAATATGTTTGAATTAGGCCTAACAGGATTATCGTGAAAGTTTGATTGATGTGATTCAGTGAGCACTTTGGGAGAATGGAGCTCTGGGGTGAGGATTCAGTAATTCCGACACAGAATCAAAACATGTTACTCTCTTTTTTCCTCTGAATTTCAAAGAGGAACATTAATAGGTAACGCCTTATGATTAAAATCACTTGGGAGTGGACAACATTGTGCATGAGTAGCAGAAAGAATGATCCAGCCAATTCTCAGGCGACGCCCCCACTGTATTTTCCACTTTGAGTTTTATGACATTATATCGAGGTCAGTAACATCAACCTACAATTACATTACACCCAGTACAATGCTTACCTCTACATCTTCATGGTAAGCTTAGTATTCATTTTTTACCTTTTGCATTATTTGCCTCACCCAGTTAACTATTTAATTTACTTTTGATGCATATCCATACTTAGCTAATGTAATGAATGCAATATTATTGTGTAATATAACACATACACTATAGTGGGATATACCACACATTTAACACTACGAGAATATTGACTAAACAATTCTGAATCTGTTTTCCTGGTGTTCAGTAAGAGCGATAGAAGAGCTCAGTGATGACACCAGTGTGATTAAATCAACTGTGCCCAATTCTGGAAGTCTAGTCTAGTGAAATGGTCCCAAGAGTGAGATCCCCAGTTATAAATGATAGAAACTGTCAGTGTGGGTCACTGAAGTGTCATCCGACAGGGAATGCCCCTTCCAAAGTCAGACGCCCTCCTTCCACTACTAGAAAACCAACATCAATTTTGTGACAGTTTGAAAAACGTTGTTTAATTTGCTGCACATTTGAAACTTCCCACATATGTGGATGAGTAAAGAAAAATCCTGTTTAACAAGTCTGTGTTTTTGAATAGCCTTGGTGCCAAAAAGGCGTTAGACCTTCAAGCAGTGAGATCTCCTGATATTAGGAAACTTGACCATGGTGCCAAATGGACAGACATCTTGTGTGTTGAGACATCAGTTCTAAAAAGAGGCCGACACTACAAAGGCATTACGTAGGAAATTGCGGAAAGGTACGTTTTACTGATTGACCAAAAAACAAAGGCTTATAATGGAATGTGTCTCCATCACCATTTGCTTGGCCATATAATCACACAAGCTACTTGCATTAAGACTATTTAGAGCAGCGCTTAGAAATCAGAGAACTATCCTTAATCTATCAACTGGTTTCTATCTGAAATGCATAAATTGGTGAAGAAGGCAGTATAGATGTTCTCCACTCTGCTAATCTGCAAGTGACCACAGCTTTAAACAGATTCCTATAGCCCTCGTGGCATTTGCTAGGCCCATACGAGGCTTATGATGCTTCAGAAATCCGCTTCACTGCAAAGTTATATGTGCGCTTCCATTGTATGGACTTCCCCATATTGTTTAGTCGCTTATACCTGATATTCAGTCTGCCTCTCAACAGCTAGCACGGACATTCTGAGGCAACATTATATATCAAAATAACAAAAAACAGCATTAAAATCTACTACTTTATGTAAAGAAACTAACATTTTAATGTGGAGGTTGTTGTGGTTGAGTGCCTGAGGAAGGGAGTTGCCTACCTTGGTTACTATAGTAACATATCCTAGGGTTCCTCAACTTTCAAGATGAGTGATTACTCAGGATGATGATCGACATTATGAACCCGCTGCACATGCTCCATTCCCCCTCCACTGCCTCAAACTCACAATGTGTTTGCTAATAAGAGTAGAACGTGGTGTGGTCCATGTGGAGACGCAGAATATTCTTCTGGAAGAAACCAGCAATAAATTAGGAAGGGCGGAGAAAAGCCCTTTTTTATGTGCTCTACATCACTGGTTAATTAATATGGACACATTATGAGAAGAGCAACCTCTTCTGTTATTAGACTCTCCCGGTGCAGAACCAGTTTGCGTCTCCTACGTAACCTACTACTAGAACAGGCTGGGAATAAGTAAAAAAAGACCTGCTTTTCTTGCAGTACCATAAGACAGCATGTTTTGATGGTATATGTCCTCTTGAACGCGTGGAAACTATCATGCCCACACTCCAGACTCATATGCTTGTCATTTCCTGTGTAAATGTTTTGAGGGTGGTCTGTGCTGAATATACAGTTTTTAGATTAATTACTAGTGCTTGCGTTTCAATCTTTGCCTTGTCAGACTGTATTTCTATAAAAAGGATCCATATCTTCTCGAATAGGAACATTGTTTTGTTTTGCATATAAAAACAGGGAAAAAAGAAGCCCTGGAAAAGGAAAAACCTTTCACCAGTGTTTACAGACGAGAGGTCCAGAGACATGAGAATTTGCCAGGTTCTCCAAAGATACCCTAACCGGGGGCCAGATTTACTAATGGACTGCGTTGCCCTTGGAATATACACAGTGAAGGGCAACGAAATCCTTAAGTCAGATTTACCAAGCGAAGCACAGCCACCTTGCGTGACCCTGCATGGCTTGGTAAATGCAGAGGAACGCAAGTCGCTGCCTTGCATTACTCTGCGCCAGAAAAGAGTTACATGGGTGGAAATTGGGTTTCCCCACACATCCACTTACGCTTTTTGATGCATTTGCTTATTTACTGAGATCGGCAAACTTGGACATGTGACAAAATTGTACACCTTCCCGATAGAGGCGCAACAAGGAGTAATATATTTATTTCTCCTTGTTGTCGCCTCTTTCTACGTGTGCTTTTGAGCAGGAAGATGCCCCTTCTTGCACAAAAACATTCCTGCCTGCAAATCAGGCAACCTTGCAGCATGGTTCAACATCAAAAGGCTGGTCAGAAGTCTTGATGTTTGGTTTCATAAAAGCACCAGCTCAGGCAGTTTCAAATTGTTTGCCAATGCTTTACCATAAATATCTGGAGCTTCCTTGAGGACCAGAAACTGAGTAAACACTCCGTAAACTGATTACCTATGATGCCACTGCTGTCCCTAAGGTCAGCTTGTGTATGTGTGATACGCAAGCAGTAGCTTTAAAATATATATATATTTCGAGGGTCCAGCAGCCCCTGTTAAGTGTGCAGGCAGGGGCTTGATCCTCCCTCGGGACTTCACTTTGGTTTTAATACATTTGTATTTATTTCAAATATATCAGTTTGTATGTTCCACCTCATTTTATTTAATACGTTTTAAGGTGCACTACGGTTATGACTCACTCCCTCCCTTATAACGGAAGCCTTGCACTTTGCCACACTGTACCAATGGAGGCTCGTTGTTAAGATGGCTTTGAGAAGTCTTTTCACCCAGTTAATTCTGGCCTTTTTGGTATCAAGTCCAGTGTGCTGGATCTTTACATCCCTCATAGGTCTAGGGTATTTCGATGAGGGGAGAATTTTTTTTAGTACCCAGTGTTATCTGCGCTCAACCACTCCTGAGTTCAAAAGCAGGACTTGAAAAGTGCATAATAAGACCGCGAAGAACCATATTTGCACACTAAAATAAGCCACATGAGATGCATTATAAATAGATTCTAAGGCCAGTTCTTTTAAAGTCTGCTTATACACACCTTTACTTTCTCACCAGCCTCATGTTCTAATACAAATATCTAAAAACGGATACACATAGGGGTTTTGGGTCAGCTCTCTTCTTCCTTTGGTTTGTTCAAATGTCTGTCACATTTTTCTATACCAAAGCATGCAGCGTGGGACAGTCAGTGCTTAATTTGAGGCAGTGGTTTATGGTGCTCAGCACCAGCACTTAATCATCAACACCAGCACTTTTCATGAGCAGCAATTTAAGAGGCATTCATTTATAGGGAGATTAAGTGATTAGCCGAGAATCACAGGATGTTGAGCCCATGCCAAGACTCAAACCCGGTCAGCAGCTCCAAAGCTGGCAGCTCTCGCTATTACACCACATCCTCTCCCAACTTTCATGTTTAGTGTTTTTTTTTGTGCGAACTACACCCGAAGATATCAAGTATCAGAGCGTTTTACATGAGCACCAGTTTCGTTACAGATGAACACATTCATTTTAGTTAGGCACAGGGAGATTAAGTGATTCGCCCAGAATCACAGGATGTTGAGCGTCGTTGCCAAGACTCAAACCCAGTTCCCCAGCTTTGAGGTTGTCCGCTCTAGCCGTAAGGCTACATCCTCTGCGCGTAAGCCCACATCCTCTGGTTGGTTCTGTTTTAGGCAGCGCTGACAGGAGAAATGGGATGGTGCAAGCTGCCTCCTGACAAGAACCCCAGCACTTACTCTCCCGTCCTGTGAGCATTGGAATTTTGTCTGATCACTTGCATATCCACATACAAAGAAGAGCATTTCAGTGCCAGCACTGGCGAACCAGTTCTTTACTTCTTGGGTGTTTTTTAAATCAAAATGTTTAAAGTGTTCTTGTGTGTTTGAACTGTGTTTACCAGTTACAGTAATTCAAATCCAATAGAGCTTTTTCTTTTCACCGGTATAAATCATATTTTCCCGTGACATGCATTTGAACTAAAACGGGTTAAACTGACAATGAATGTTAAGCGAACACTCCCAATGTCCAAGCCCACACCGCTGCATAGTGTTTCCTATACGATAGGAAATTACAAAGTTGTACGGCAATTATATGCACACTCCGCACTCATATCATAAAACTATGGATAAAAACATGCAATTCCATAAATTACGGCTTGTGTACAAGATGGGAGGAACCGTGCCGGCTTCCTCTAAAAAGGGGTGTTGCCTTAAAACCCCTTAAAGGTGAAATCTTGTAAAGCCATCAACGTGGTTGCAGATTGGATTACTGAGTTAAATGTTTCTATTTGCGCTCGGTGCGTTTGCATATGATCTAACTTCTAACACTGCTCCTCTTCCATCCCTTCCTCTGAGCATGCAGGTGCTATACTCACTAAAGAGGTGTGGGTGTTCCAGCGCTCTTTCATCCGGAGGGCTCGGGAAACACACTGGTCTGGTGATTTTGTAGCATTTGCTAAGGCTACTGGTTTCAATATGAGGTGGTCTGGTCCGGGGGGGGGGGGGGGGGGGTAGGATAGGGGCTTCCGGTCAGCAGTGTACAAGCTGGTTCCAATGGGGCTTCTGCTTTTGGTTCGGGTGATTTTACAGCTTGAAAAGGGTCAACTTGTTCAGAACAACAATAGCAAAAAAAGCTTTTCCATTTGAACGCCTGAGCAGTAGGCCTGCAGGCTTCCTTGAGGATGGGCAAAGGGGAAGATTAAGGTATCCAAATTCTATGACCTCAGGAGACAAATCACTAGGTTGAGTGACCTGGGATCCGGGTGCCTGATTTCTCCAAGGTTCTGCGTGAGAAGGTCTGGCCTGTTGGGGAGACTCTCATGCTGAACTAGAGAAAGGTTAAGCTGAGTTTTCTTCCTTTGGAGACAAGCCTGTTAGGAGACGTGGCTACATACAGATGCTGATTATCATGGAGACAAGCTGTTGAATGAAAACAGCTTCTCAGAGCTAAAAATGCCTCGTTCTGTGGATATGTTGACTTGGCCAGAAAATTTTGATCACATAAATGCCATTGGCATGATTTAAGTCTTCAATTTGCATTTAGTTTCGGACTACTGCTGCACTTTTACCAAAGGCTGGATAGATTTATCCTAAAAATTTGAAGTTTAACTTTTGCCACAGGCTGGACGGATTTGGCCCTTATTTTCAATACATGTGCGCTACTAGAGATACCCCAAATATCCACAGACCTCGAAATAAATAAATGGCTAGTCCTGATGAAGGTGGATGGAAATTAGAAATCCGCCCGAAATGTGTGTTGTCCTGCTTGTTTCGAAATCCCAATTTACAACACAACGGTCATTTCTTGAAGTTCTCGCTCCGTTATTACCACCTCCATATTTAATTGTGATTGGGAAGGCTATGTATGAGATATAATTGTGATAGTGTGCTGCTGTGCATGAGGAGAGGATGGTTCTGTGTGGCTGGTTGTTGGGGTTAGAAATTATGACATGTTGGAATATTTCTCTAATCAATTGTATAGTTTCTAAATAGTTTTATTCTGTAAAGATAAACATTTGACGCACCATAATGTGTACAAACTGTGTAATTTGAATTAATGATTAATATGTGGATTCATAAAAATGTTTTTAACTTTGAATAATCTAATGAGAAGAAGTTCTAATTGAGTACAATTAAAATAAGATAAAGACCAGTATGTCTATGTCTGTGACTCACATGTAAACACGTTTACTGGTGGTCAGTCCATAAAGCTTTTATAAGCCAACAAAGAAGCAATACAGGTCTCGTAGGAGTCGATTTTGTTTTCTATTGTATTTTCTCCCCTTGCTCCTAGGCCTATAAAGTGTTCTCAGGGGGTACCTTCTTCATGTAGTAAGCAGAGTTGGGAACCAGGGTTGGTAAGCTCATGTGGGGACTACCAGGATGAGCATGAGGCTGTTTGACAAAGCCTACGAACCAGAAATGGAAGAAGAGGGAGAGGATGAAAACCATTAGCAAATATCCCTGACCAATTCATCCACAGTCCATTGCTGCTGGTCTGTGGGTTTGGAAACCTGGAGGCGCAGCTTGGGCATTTTGCGCTGACCGTGGTTGCAAACAGATCTATTTGAGTGACCCTCTATGCGTGAAAGTAATGCAGATGGAGTTCCCACTCGTATAAATGTTGCAGCATCGGGCTGAGGTCAGGAAAATTGCTGTCCATCCCGGAAGGTACTCTGCTAACAGGTGAATGTTGTGATGGAGAGCACAATGCCCAATTGCTTGAGATACCTGAGACAGTTGTGGAGAACGTGTCCCCCGTGTTTTTGAGGGTAGTACATGGCTGTCATATTGTCCGTGCGGACAAGGACAACTTTGCTTGTTAGGTGAGGCAGGAAGGCTTTCAACGCTAGGTGAACAGCTAGAAGCTCTAAGTAGTTGATGTGTAGACCCAGGAATTTGGACTTCCACAGGCCTAGTATGATCAGATCCTGTAAGTGTGCACTCCACCCTGTGAGTGATGCATCTGTAGTAACAATGGTCTGGGGAGCAGTTTCGAGGAAAGGCCGCCACCTAAGAGGTTGTTTGTGTTCCACCACTGCAGAGAGTGATGACTGTGGCAGGCTATCAACACTAAATTGTCCCAATGACCCTCAGTTTGAAACCACTGTTGCAGTACACATTCCTGCAACAGGAGCATGGGAAGCCTTGCATGAGGTACTATGGCTATGCAGGAGGTCATCATGCCTTAAAGTCGCATGACTGTTCTGACTGTGAGTTGCTGATTTGGTTGGAACAAGGGAATCATTGCTTGAAAGGACTGTATCCTTGAAGAATTGGGATAGGCTAGGCCTACTTCTGTTTTGAGAATACGGTTTAGATAAGGCTGGATCTGTAGGGCTTGGAGGTGGGTTTTGGTGTTATTAAAGGTGAACTCTAAGCGATAAAGCAGATCTATTGCGAATTGTGTGTGTGATTTAGGAGCTGTTGACAGATGGTAGCCTTGATGAGCCATTTGTCCAGATAAGAGATGACATGGACGCCCTGTCTGCGTGGGTGAGTGGCTACCACTGAAAGGCACTTGGTAAATACCAGAGGTGCAGTAGTGACCCCAAAGAGGAGGACTTTGAACTCTCTTGCCCCCTTAAAAATTTCTAACCTCTGTATTGATACTTTGACATTGGACTTCCTTCCATTGTTTGACTCTGACCTAAACTTGAATAGATCTTGGTTGATTAATTCCTTCAAAGATATTGAAAGTTTAAAACTTGTATTGTCCAGTGACATTGACCTGGTCTCCATAATAAGGGCTGGAAGTGAGCAACGAGCACGAGTAAAATTTTGTTCCAAAATTATCGCTAATTTAGTTCTCCAACATGCCGAGGCATTTCAGTGTAGAGGGATCGATGTGTTACCTTTCATTAATAACATAAAGTGTATCGCTCCCAGAGAAGAAGCCTTTAAAATGGGTTGTGAGAAGGATGATCATTATTCCTATAGTAAAGACTTAAACATGTGGGTATCCAGAGGCAAACGCATGGTTTCTGAGGTACTCCCCCTTTCTGTGAATCCGGATAAACCTCCAACAGAAGATAATCAGTTATGGAACTGGCTTCCAGGAGTTCTGTCTAATAATACATCGAACAACCCAAGACTGTTTCAACATCTTTAACAGTCAATTAAAAATAGTATCCTGGAATGCTGCAGGTTTATACAATTGTTCTGAGAAATTAGAATTTTTATTCTCTTTGCATGCTGATGTGTTATGTATCCAGGAAACATGGTGTAAAAACAGTATATATGGAGGAAAAGACTATTTTGTCCTTGAGGCCGCCGCCACATCTGTAAAAAAAGGCCACGCAAAAGGTGGAATTGCCTGTTTTTTGTTAAATTCATTACAATGGCAGTTTTCCCACTACAAGGACAGTAGTAATCTTTTCCAGTCTATAACTATTAATAATATAGGGACAGTAGGAAATCGTTCTTCTCTTGTACTTTTAAATGCATATATTCCCCCTGAAGATATTTTTAACGTTGTTTTGAAGCGAATGTTTTCTTATATAAAACAATTACTAGAGCAGGATCAGCCCCCTTATATTTTGCTTATGGGTGACTTAAATAGCAAAGTTTCCAATGCAAGTATAGATATGTTTAGAAATACTCACAAGGAAGAAGCATATAATATACCTCAAGCAATTTTTCCTAGTAACATAAAAACTACCAAAAGAGGAAAAATATTACTCGAAGAACTTAGCTATTTTGAGGGTCTAATTGCAAATGGTAGGATGCCTTCTGACATTCCTGCCAAGTTTACACATAGGTCATTTAGGGGTGAATCCATTTTGGATTATGTGATCACGGACTATGATACATTTTCCTTCATTCAAGATATACGGATCTCTCAGTCTTTTTTAAGTGATCATAATATGATTAACTTAACTGTTTCGCTACAACCTCCAGATACAGACTCTTGGTCTATAATTAACAAAGGAGTCTCAATTCATTCTAAATCTGGAAGATGCTTCTGGGACACTACTAGTATGAAGGAAGTCCAAAATGTACTAGCACAAACCATTCTGGAATTAGAAGAATGGCAGGGTAGGGAATTCCTAAATTTTGAAATCTTCAAGAATAAGGTTACTATGGTAGCTAAGAAAACAAAAATTACCAAAAAATCGTATTCCCCTCCTAGCATATTAATACCCTTAACCCCTTCACTGCTGGCCCGTTTCCGCCCCTGTGCGGTAAACAAATGAACAGGGGCGGGCCATGACGAACCCCAGCCGTCATCAGCACACGAGCACCGTAGTGCATGATGGCTGGGGTTCGTCATCAGCATGCAAGGGGTTAAATAAGGAGATAAATAAATTAGTGAGGCGACAGTACCTTAGTAGAACAAAGGAAAATGCACAGAAATTAGCCCTACTACGGAGAAGGAGGGTCAGACTGAAAATAAAATTAAAAAAAGATAAAGAAGATTCCCTCTGGATTAGGTTAAGAGAAGCAATGGCCTCTAATAATTCCAGAGAATTTTGGTCTATAATAGGGAAGGGATGTGGCGTAAGAACCACCCCTACTCCCATTGCTATTGCAGAAGATATTTGGATAACATTCATATCTGGTTTGTATGCATCTAATGGTGCAGAGGGTGACAATGGGGATTTAGTTCAGAACAGCAAAAATAATATAGAGCTTCCTACCGAGAAAACCATAGTCTCTGTGTTAAAGAGTATGCGCTCTTCCGGAGCTATGGGACCGGATGAATTACCCATGTCCCTAATGAAACAAGATGTCATCTCCTGGAGCAAGATCCTGCATCCAATATTTCATGCATGTCTACTTTCAAGATCTGTCCCTGACTCATGGAGGGGAAGTATATTAATTCCCCTATTTAAAAAGGGAGAGCGGGAGAATCCAGCAAACTACCGTTTAATAGCTTTATTAGATGCAATAGGAAAAGTGTTCGCTAAATATCTTTTAACATTGATTAATGAATGGATAGAATTTAATTGTATTTTACCTTTGGAACAAACCGGATTTCGTAAAGAACATGGAACATTAGATAATTTAACAGTATTGCAGGTGATTACTGATAAATATGTACGTGTTCGAGGTGGTGGAATATACGTGGCATTTATAGACTTCTCCACAGCGTTCGACAAAGTAGATCGTCCAACGCTGTGGAGAAAGCTTGCAGTTTTAGGTATGCCAAAACAGCTTATCGAACTTGTGAAGGCCCTTCACTCGAACACATGGTGCAAGGTGTTATATGGTGGAGAAAGAGGTCTCTCACAATCCATACCTTCACCAAATGGTTTGAAACAAGGGTGTATATTGGCCCCTACATTATTTTCTTTATATACGGCCGACCTTCCTAAGTTTATCTCTGCTTGTGAGGGGCAAGCCCCAAAAATTGGAGGATCAGGGATATCGGTTTTAATGTATGCTGACGATATCCTTGTCTTAGATCTAACACCAAAGGGCTTGTCTAACCGTCTGCAGGCATTAAATCAATTTGCAGAAGCACATTATATGAAGATTAACGTCTCGAAAAGTAAAATAATGTGCATTTTTGGAAAGAAAAAATGTAGATCTGAAAATTATTGTTGGGCCATAGGAAGGCAAAAACTCGAAGTGGTTAAAACTTATACCTTTTTAGGTAAAATCATTTCTGCAAACTTAAGTGAAAAACCCCATATTGAGCACAATGCACATAAAGCATTGGCTCATGGTATGGGATTAAGTTCACTGTATAACGCAACAGGGAAGAGACACTTTACATTATTTCTAGAGGTATTTAGAGCTAAGATCCCAGCTACATTATTATAAGGATTAGAACTAGTGGAGCTAAATCATTGGGGATTTTTGCAAAAAATAGAAGGAAAGGTGCTAAGAAGAATTTCCTCTTTAAATACAGCTTGCTCTGTTCCCGCATGCAGGCTAGAATTCGGACTCCGAAGTTGTTGGGTACAGGGGCTGACTGCCCTAGTAAGGTGGGTGGCCTGTTTAGCGAGAAGTAAACCCGATACTTTACGGGATGCCATTAAAAAAGAACTTCTGGGCCATTTCAATGAGTTCTCTATGCTGGTTAAGAACTTTAGAAAAGCTGTAGTTTTGTTAGAGCTGGATGAAAGCTCACTGTTTTTACTTACTCCTGCAGAACTAAAGTCTAAATTAAAATGCGCATCATGGGAACTCCGTTTTAAAATGGATATGATGGCTAAACAAGGGAATAAAGAAAGACAATCTCTGTTAAGTACATATACCCCAAAACTGGCCCAACAATATCTTACTTGGAATATTCCCCATAGAGTCCGTAGATTGTGGTACCTTTTAAGACATGATCTGCTCCCGCTTAATTACCTCATTGCGAAATGGTATGGTGTATCCCCTATATGCAACCTTTGTGGTAATGCTATACAGGATCGTAATCATGTCCTGTTTATTTGTCCTGCACTGCGCCCTTTGCGTTTTAAGTGGTTAAAACCAATTTGCTTACAACTGGGAATTTTAAATGTTAAAACCTTTTTCCATGCACTTTACTGTCCGCCAAATGAAATGTTCTGTTTTAGAATTTTTAATTTCTTTAAGGGTTTTTTAGATATTTATTAAACGTTACATGGAGAAGTGCTAGATGACTGCTCATCCACTGAATAAGTTGTGATTTGTTAACTCTGTAACCTATGTTTTCCTTCGTAATCATTATTGTATTATTGTATGTGTTTTATGTGGCCCTCAGTTGAGAGCCAAAACATAATAAACTAAACTTGGTACTTGGAGGACTTTGAACTGGTAGTGCCTTCCGTCTACCACAAACCTGTGATACCAGCGATGTGCTAGGTGTATTGGAATGTGGAAATAGGCATCCTTTAGATCAAGCACAGCCAAAAAGTTGCCTTGCTAGAGAAGAGGAATGAAATCCTGAAGGGTTACCATGTGGAAGTGTTCTGAAAGGATGTATTCGTTTAGAGGTCTGAGATCTACAATGGCCCGAAAGGACCGGTTCGTTTTGGGTAGGAGGAAGTATAGTGAGTATACCTCTGTACCCTGATGATGGTTGGGGACGGGTTCTACATCAGCTTTGAGGAGGAGGGCTTTGACCTCATGTTCGACTAGTGTCTGATGTTTCCCTGATTGTCGGTGTTTGCGATGTGAAATGGTGGGAGGTGTGGAACTGAGCTCCAGAAAATAACCATGTTGGATAATATCCAACAACCAATGGTCTTAGGTGACGGTTTGCCATGTGGGTAAGAAAGTTTTCAGTCATCCCCGACATGTGTTATGTGGACAAAGGAGAAGAAGAACATCAGGGTTTGGTAGTTGGTGCAGCTCCCTTTGCGAAAATGCCATTGCCTCTGGAGTTATTGCCTCTGTAGGACCCTCTAAAATAAACCCTGAGAGAGGACTGCTGGGTCTGGGTATTCTGATAAGAGGAGGAGATTTCAGAGGAGGTGGTCTTTGAACCTCCATGGTAGATAGGGCAATGAAAGGAGCTACGGGGAGCTGGTGTTTGTGGTTACCCCAATGCTTTTGCCGTCTCTGTGTGCTTTTTTAGTTTTTCTAAAGTTTGGTCCACCTGGGGACCAAAAAGTTGGTTGCCATCAAATGGTATTGTCAGAAGATTTTGTTTGACTTCTAGCTTAAAGCCAGATATGTGGAGCCATGCATGTCTTCAAAGGAAAACTCTGGTGTTAACCACTCTAGCAGCAGTGTCAGCTGAATCTAGGGTGCAACAAATGAATTTGTTTGAAATGATTGCGCCCTCTGATAAAAGTTGTTGGTCCCATTTTCAGTGCTCCTCAAGGAGGTATTGGAGAAGGTCCTTCATTTCATCCATTGGGCATAGTCATACCTTGCCAGGAGGCCAGAGAGTTTGTAATATGGCAGTGTTTGGCTGTTTGTACTGATACCGTTTACCCAGCCCTTTTTTTTACCCTTTTTTTATCTGGTGGCAGGGTATCTCCACTGGCCTGGAAGTTCGCTCGTTTATGGGCAGGGGTAATGACTAGTGAGTCTGGAGGAAGCTGACCATGAATATAAATGGGGTCAGATGGTGAGGCCTTATATTATTTCTCCACCCTGGCTGTTATGACCGTTGCTCTGACAGCTCTTTAAAGTTGTCGGGGTGTGACAAAGCATGCCCTTGAGCAATGGGAGATATTGGGTGGTGCGGTGAGTGGAGAAAAGTGATTTAAAAAGTCCTTTTCTGAAGGCTACTTGTGAAATTCCACCTGATGAAAGGAGGCGGCCCTCGCGATGATTTCCTGATATGAGGTAGAGTCATCAGGAGGGGAGGGGAGGGGCAGGCGGGGTAAAGATCAGGGTCCCTATTCACTGGTGGTTCCATATCATATAGGTCCCATGAGTCATCTTGTGGAGAAATATCAAATGTATCCTCCACCCCAGCACGTCCACCTGTGTCGGAATGGGGAGATCCTTGTGGTGTATTGTCAAGTGGATCCCCTAGAGACTGAGATGGGGAGGGCGAGTGCAAATGCTGGAGAACAGGTGATGATAATGGTGGTGCAAGAGGCAAGAGGATGGTGGCCTTGTCTGCCTTCTTGTGTATTTTCACATGTTCATGGCTTCCTGGAATGATAGCTGCCATTTGAATGGTGGAGTAGCGGAGGCCAAAGGGCAAGCAAGGATGCGGCCCATATGAGGGTGTATGATAAGATGTTTTTGCCTGGAATCAAGCTGTTACTGTAGTTTATGAAGGATGGGCTCGACTCTTGTGCCAAAGTTGGGCTTGGATGATGACTTCAAAGTATTCAAATTTGAAAGAGTCTTTTGTTTCGAGGCTGATGGTTGGTTTGGTGCTGAAACGGAGGAACTCGAAGGTGCAGGTCTGCTAGAAGCCAAGGGTTGGCTCGACGCTGAGGGTCGAGTCAGTGATGGGTTGGTCAGAGTTGAAGCACTCAGTTTGGAAGGTTTCTTCGGCACCAAGCCTGAGCTGAGTGGAGTATCCGAAGTAGTTGTTTGGTGCCGACCATGGCCAGAAGTCAGTGGTGGTCCGAAAGCCTCTGTCTGATCTTCCAGGGGGACTGCCTGATTTTTAGCAGGTGGCTGCTCAGGGAGGTGTCGAGGTGGAGAGTGTGCCATACTCACAAACTGTTGAGCAGGTGGAATGTCTTCTATCTCCAGGTCGATCTCCAAGTCAGAACAGGAGCTGCCCTCAATAGAAAAGGCCTCTTCATCTGCAGCAGATGGCTGCGGGTGCTGCTCCCCCTCGAAGTCGCCATGACCAAAAATATCTGGTGTTTCTTCCATGCCCTTCCATGATATCTCAAGCTGATGTGCATGATGGTCACAAAGAGTTTTCTTGGAGTGGAAGGAGCGGCAGACATGGCAGTCTGTCTTGCTGTATTCCGGCGAGCGGCACAAATTACAGACCTGATGTAAGTCTTTCCGAGGGTATTTGGCATGGCATCGATAACAATAATGAAAGGTCTTCATTCCATCCCCTTCAAGACATTCTTGAGAGACCGATGGAGACGAGCGTAGGCCCCGACGGGCAAGTCCCAGAAAGGGCCGCAATCAATACCGACCCGCTCAATCTAATTATTTGAACGTCGATACGCAAGGGAAGCACAGGAATGCAATTGAAGACACTATAGACGGAGGGAGGTACCGTGTGAACTGAAAAGAGCACCACACCGGTGTTGAACCAGAGCACAAGTCTGAACTCAATGGCAGAAGGAAAACAATCTAACAATGGAGTTGTTGCCCAAGCGCATTATCACCAAAGGGAGGAGTCACTCTATCTCGTGACTCAATGAACTTCTTAGAAGAAAAACAACTTTCACACATCAAAACCCAACACGAGAAGGCAGGAGTATGCACAGCATGTGTATCTTCAACCACACATGCCTGGTACAGTCTCTTCTACCAGATTGGTTTTCTTCTCATAATAGTTTCACTCAAAAACAATATACTCGCCTGAGTCAGCTGACAGACATAACCAACTCTGTACTGTTGTTGCCTCTCATGACATCAGCTAGGGCCAAGCCACTTGCTACATACTGGGGCCTATAGTTACAAAAGTTATAGAGGGTGGTTGTGCAATCCAATGGAATAAAGTGGTGCGCGTACAGGTCTTTAAAATAGTTGGTAATTTGGCCCTGCCTTTTCAGACATGTTCAGTTGCTCGATTGTCCGTGCAAAACCTTAGAAAATAAGAGCCCTGTGGGGACTTTCCAGTGCCACCCCCTCCCACATGATGGTATGGAACACAGTGGAACAGAGCTTCTGTGGGAGCTCTTACTAGGCAAGTACACGTGGGCTAAACTCATGCTAAAATCTGCTGCTTGTGGGGTATCTACTTCTACAGGCACACATGACGCTACATAAATCATCCTGCTAACCTACATGGTGACAATGTATGTTCCTGTGCCACCTACTAGCCATTTTCAATCATGCCCCTGTCTCCATGACAACCTATCAACATACCTTCTGGACTATCCTCACACTCCTCACTAATGACTGCCTATCCTGCACATACATGAAAACTTTTCCTTATGGGGTGGACGAGCCAAGCAGAGTTCAAGCCTAGCTTGAGGCAAATGTCTGGCTCTGGCTTGTCTCTTGTGGACTAATGACACCAAATAGAACCGAGCAAAGCATCCCCGGCACTGCCTTTTTAGAAGACAAAAACTGCCAAAATCCAGGAGAGTCCAGTAAAATCCTAAGATTGAAAAGTGTGCTTTACTGTTTGGCATGTTGCTAGATAAAAAGTAAAACTCAAACAGTGGCAGAACATGTATGTTTAAAGCCATGCTGCATGTGCAATGCTTTCTTTAATGAACCATTAACCAAGGAGCAAACTCTGTGGGGGCAGCAAGGAATTTTGCTTTCCTTTGTTTTGTTGATATTAGTGATTGCCGTGTAGCACCTCTTCTGAAATTGTTCTGTTTGTCAAGTTAAGTCAGGCATCCAGCAGTAACATTACATAAATAAAGCATCTCCTGCCTTCCTTCACAGTTAAATTCATCCATCCATCCCTCAGCCCGTCTGTCCATCCGTCCATCTATCCCTCCGTCCATCTGTCTGTTTGTCCGTCCAAAGAGTAAACAAAAATCAAAATAGGGAGTGAAGAGGTAGTGCTATAAAGCACTCAGGTGGACGCACCCTCCTCCAGTCAATGGTATAAATAAACAACAAGATCCACCTCTAAGAGGTTTCCTGTGAGCCAAGGTATGACAGGCATACAAAGTATTTGTTAAAATGCTCCTCACACACTAAAAGGGCCCTTGGTGTAATGCTTCATCATCGGGGTCTTCCCGCCCCGCTGCGGGACGGAGCGTGCTACGACTAGCGACTACGCTGGAGCACTTAGATATTGTAAGTGCTATGTGAGGTGTATTTGAGTTTGTCCGACCATCCATCCATCCTTCCACTGTATACATATCCAGCAGGCTAGTGAATACTGATTATTTGCACTTGTATTTGCCTATTCATCACCCTACTGAACCTCCTTCCCACCAATGACTACCCATTCTCGACACATTATTAACGAGCTATGCTGCACATCAGTGAATACAAATTATAATATCGAAAATCTATCTGGTAGGGCAGGAGGGCCAGACTTCACACTAGTGAATATCTAGTAAATATCTTTGTAGTCAATAGCGACCTTAACTCATAAGTTAAATCAATCCTGCACCTAATGAATAACTATCTTGCAACACTAGTGAATACCTATACTTTATACATAATTACACATCCATCGTGTGCACTAATGTTTACCTCCTACAGTAGTGACTACCCTTCTTTCTCATCAGTGAAGCTCAATGATCCACACTTGTAGATAGTGAATACACATGCTTTACAAGCGAATAGCCATCAGGTGCCTTAGTGGATGCCCATTTACATTAGTCAAAATCCACCATTCTAAGTTGAGGGTATCCACCTCACTGTGAATACTCACCATTCACACTAGTGAACACTTGTTCAGTACACTGCTGCAGTGAACACATTTTCATGCTAATGGATATTCATTCTTCACATAAGTAAAATACCCACAATTCACAAATGCAGATAACATTACAAATAGAATTATCAGACCAAAAAGATTCATGTTTACCACCTTAGAAAACAAAAGCTGAGTAACACTTTCTGGGATTAGTCACCACAAGCAACAGATTCAGAAAGATCTGTTTGTAATTACCAACAGAGCTGGTTACCAATAGAGCTGGTTACAGACTTTAGTATATAGTCTTCATTTGAGTGAAGACATGCAACTCAATGCAAATCATACAAGCCCATGAGGTACTACATAGTTTGCATGACAGTGTATGCTCAGAATCCACACAGAAGGATTGACAGAGATGTATATTGACTTACTGCGCTCATGAGGGAGTCCAGCACACTCACAGCAAACGCTGTCCCGCATGCGAATGGCTGCGTGAGGTAAAGTTCGGTATCGGGATCGTCATCATCATCTTGGTCCAAGAACTGAACATTCGAGTCATTCACTAGAGATTTACAAAGATATATAAGTTGGCTTGAGTTGAACTGATGCACAGAAATGTAGTGTTTGTTCATTGCAGGTGTGACGTCTTAAACCAAAGTAATGCCGATCCCCCGGGCAACAATTTGTAAAACAAGCATAACATTGATTTGTGTCCTTTGTACAATTATGACACGGAGGATGCTTTGATAAAGCTCAAGCAATCATGTCCCCCTGCAATAAAAACCCACAACACATTTAAGGATATGAGCGCTGGCCTTGCCACCCACGTGGACCTCATAGAGTAGAAGCCATTGAGGCTTGCAGAATTTCCACAATGAATATTCATCAGGTAAATTTACATTCAATGGATCAGAATGGGCAACATTAGCATATTCAATGGTAATAATGAACACCTGACTTGGCATAGTACCCATGTTGTGGTTAATACAGTGATGAGATAATACTAAGATGGTCACCGAGGCAGAAAATAATGTTTTCTGTTGGCCTCCATGTCACTTCTAGACTTTAAAAAAAAGAGTATAATGAGTACAACAGTAATATGGTATGTATTATGTGATGAGAGTAGCCTGACCCTGTTGGTGTGGTGAGGCTCAAGCAGCCAATGCATCCTGTGAGTGATTGCAGTTTGCAGTCTGGACATGAAGTTGGAAATATAGATACATAGAAGGTTACCAGTTAGCTCCAATTTTCTAAGACAGCATAATGTCCTTAGTCCTGACCTTCAAACAATTTCAACATGGCAGAAATATGTCAAGAAATACTTAGGCATCAATCAGCCCTTCGTCAGTACCTGCCCTGAAGGCTGCTCATCATTTGCAACTGAACTGAAAAATATTAGTTATTAGTGAACTGAAAAACTGAAAGCTGTTGTATGATTTCAGAGTAAATAAATTGACGCCCTGACCATCTTCATCTTGGCCCTCTTTGAGAACTAGCTTGTCTGAAAATATTGAATTATATTGGTAGAGGTATAGAGAGGTCCACCAATTATAACATGTACCCGCTGATTAAGATTCAGGACTAAAGTTATAGTCAAATATTTGCCTTTACGAAGAGGCAATATGAAATCCCAAAGCACAGTCACAGAAGCCTAGATCGATGCGACCAGGCTGCCGTCTTGGAAGTCTTGGCTATAGGGTGCCACACAGAAAGCAGAGCTTAACTTTATTTACTTCTGTGGGGATTTTCAGTATGTGAGAATTCCTTAAATCACTCCTTTTAGGAGTTGCCTTTTCTGACTGGAAATCTATAGATAGCCGGTCACCTACATTTTGATATAAATTGGAGGAAATTATGAGAAAATCATAAAGGCAAGGAAAGTTCAATCCAATATATTCAGTCACATGAGAAGAAGAATGCTCCCATGTATAAACGTTTGTAGTGAATGACCTCTGAATAAACAAAGAAACAAAGTGAAAAGTAAGAGCTGTAGAGCTCTTAAGCAGAAAAAAGAAGAAAAACATCCTTTTCCAACTGCATGACTAGTCACCCATCCTGGGTGAGAGTTAAAGACTTCAGTTATACCTGTTTGAAGTGGTGATCGTCAAATCTTTGCGTCTCTGCCAGATCATATGTTGCATCAGAATGTGGTGAGCTACATCTTACTCTATGGGTGTTTTGGGCAAATTCCAGTGCCAGTATTTTTTGTATGCTAGTAGTTCACGTCACATCTATCTCAAGGGTGTGCATTGCTTTTCAGGTTTCATGTGCTTTTCTTTTAATTTTGCTAACATCACAGGATAAGTACAATTTTTAAAAGAAGCTGTGCTTGAAATATCCCATGGGTAGTAGGTGTTGCTGGAGAAAAACATTATTGGTGGAAGAATTCTCTGCCAGAAATGTTTTTGCACACAATTTTCTTCATAAGCAAAGTTTTAGCACATCTAATCGAGTGCCCGGGAGAAGCAGCGCCCTCTTGCGCTGCGCATGGTGCTGTTCATGCTGATTTTACAGCACAAGACAAACTCCCAATGCTAAAAAGCAGAGCAAGCAGCGTGTCTTACCGTACTCCGCCGCTTGTAGAACTCCGTGGAACGCGGTGGAGTTTTTTCAGCACTTTTACGGAGTTCCACGTAGAACTCTACGAATTCCGCCCAGGCCTAGTCTATAGCTGCTCGCACAATATAAATCTGAAAAGTCAACAAATCTTTTTACTTGAAATGCCTATTCCTTACCCTGTTCTCGCTGCACATGAGATTCACATGACACAGGGTTCCATAAAAATAATTCTGTTATTCCAAATTGAAGTATCATTGAAAATATGTTCAGGTTGTAAGTAGTACCAAATATCAACATCATATAATCTCATTCCCTAACCAGCACATTTGTGTCAGGCCTGGCATGACCCTCCTTTCCACAGCACTGGACATCATAGTATGTCAGTGAACAGGCCCTCAGGTCATGACCTGGATGATTGGGGTCAAGGTGCACTTCAGAGTGAGCCAGGCAATATGAAAAAGGTCAAACAAGAAGGCAAAAACAACCAGATTTACTTCCACAGCCACTCCATGAAGTCCTTAGTAAGCTCTTTTGCATAAAGAGGCTGAAATTGTATTTCCTCGATTGAGATCTCAACCTCGTCAGACAAAAATAGGCTACTTATCTCTGGCTGTTGTTCACAATTGTTGGTATCTTTTAAAGAGTTCCATATTCTGATTATTTATTGTTAGGCTGGAAATTCCTTTGTGGGTATCATTAATTGTACATGTGGTTAAATTCCCACCATATCCTTGGGCTTTCTATTGGTTCGTGTTCTCTTAATTTGTGACTAGATTGGAGACTAAGTCCTATCCTGAGGGTCAAAGCGATTCTCCTGCAGGCTTTGGCACCCTGGGGAAGCCAATGAGATCAAATATGAATCTATGAAAGCTATCAATGCTGGAGAAGTACAGTTGCAATGAAGTAATCAAGGATTCACATGCTTAGAACAGAGTACCATCATGCTTATATGCTGTTGATGGTATTATTGGTGAAGTATTCTCTGAAGAGGTTCTAGCACACCAGGTGTCTCAAGTGATTTGCAACCTTGACATTGAGGTCCTTGCAGTACTGTTTTGCACATGTAAGACCTGACTTCTGTTTAGCCATGTTTTAGATTCCCTGCAAAGACGGATTAGCAAGAAATTATGTTGTAGGCACTCTTTGCCAAGCAGAGTGAGTTTCCCAGAGAATGGTAGGTTCCATTTCAGATAGCAATAGTCACTCCATCCATCTTGCATAACACTTTTTTATAAAGTGTTTGACCTTAAACATCCGGCCCCCTCCAATTTTCACCTTTTACTTCTCTTGGCATCTGCACAGGCAGCTATCTGCATGAGATGACGGATTGGAGAAAATAATTGACAAATAGACCCTTTGGTTCATGGAAGATCTGATAAATCGTCAGGGATTAACTGTGCGCATCCTGATTACCACGTTCTTTTGAAGATAGAGGTAACATTTTCTTTGTCACAAATGATTGTAGCCTGCTTACTTTTCTACTTGATTCTATAGTTCCTCAGTACCACTTTCCATGAAAAACGCCTCAAATTGAAACTGTTTATAACTTAAATAGCAAGTTACAGCACCAAGGGACCCTGCATGTTAGTCAGAACTCTATGAATGTTGCCTATCAATCAAATCCATAAAGATCTACAGGCTATTTGAAAGATGGATTCTTGAAAGGCATCTCCTGATTAATGGATGAGTGAATAAAGATGGTTGGTCTGTATGCTTCCTATGCATGCATATTTATGTGACTGTCATATTTGCCTCCATTCAAACACGTTTTAAACATTATTTTGCTAAAGGTGGAAAAGTGAAAACAATTTGAAAAGATTGACACAGCAATGGATTAAACACTTTTTCATGGTAGCAAAATACAAAGCAACTCAATCTGAGCAGGTATGTCATGGAGGCTGTAGAATGTAAGTATGTACATATCACAAGTTAGAGTGTAACAGTCAAGTTCTACAACCTAGGTAGTCAGAATGCTACATGAATGGCTACTACCAGATCATTAATAAAGATAGGTTGAATGTTTTCCACATAAATGTATTGTTATGGTTGACAAATGTATCCCTTTGACGATGTGCCTTATGCCTGATTTTGTTAAAACCAATGAAGAAGGAATAAACTGAAAGTTTTTCACAGCAATGGGCTTGAGAGTTTTGATGTCTCTGTAACACACAGCACATGTTTTGAAGACATCTTCCTATCTATTTACATCGTTAGTTAGATGCTAACAGTCATACTTTAGAACATTAGTAGTCAGACTTTTAAATTCAAAGATGATGAATCAACCTAAGAAACTTTCCCCATATCTGGTGGATTGATTGACATACAGAGAAGTTCTCTCTGTCTTGCAGTTTTTTAACTTAAAAGTCGGTGGATAAATCATTGGCAGAAAATAGCAATACATTTGTTAAAGAAAAAAAGTTACCCTTTGATCCTGGATGCTGGTGTTTGTTGTGAATTGATCCAATTGAAAATTCCCACAGACAGCGTGGTCTACCTATCATCATTTCTTTCAATACCTCATGAGCTAAGTAGCTCTTCAACTGCATTTTGTGAGTCTCTGATACGATTTGTCATCATATGGATGTTGAGTCTTGTCCCTATCTCCACAATTCCTTCACTTATGTTGACAGGTTCAGTCACTTTGTACCTGCCTGTTTTCTGATATTACACACTGGAGTGAAGCTGTCCATCAGGACTTTCACTTTGCTGTTCTTTAGGTAATAAAAGAATGACCTCAAGGCTAGACCATCTAAAAGAGAAATTACGTGTATATTTGGATTTTCTTGTTTGGATCGACTGATAAAGAATTCAATACGATCACCACTAAAGTCCGGACCTGTTCATTACGAAACTTCTCCTGGGATTTACTCCACACAAAAAGACTGATTATGATATTTTCTTGATGGGTGCTGATTCCATATGTAGTTTGAAGGCCAGACCACTCTCAACTTTAAAGCAATGGTTTGCATTCGTTGTTCACATGCCCTCTGGAGAATGAAGTGTGGTTGTAGTTTTATCTGGTTGTTTCTTCACAAAAGATCAACTACTCTTATAGCTTGCACTGAACAGTGCACCAGAATAGGGACTTCTTAAATGTGATCAAGATTTATATGACATCTTCCTTGTGGACAGTGTCAGATGTTTGTCTAAGTTAGTGTTCAACGAGCTGAACCAGCAACCTGCTACAGGCGGTGGTTTTAATGCAAAATTACAATGAACATTAGATAAACTTTATATTTCAATACTGTGCAAAACTTTAATATTTGAAATTCATTTTTACAGTCGTCATCGAACCATTATTCTTTTGATGGAGCATCTTTGTAACCCCTCATTAGTGTTCAGGTTGTCTCCTACAATTACAATTGCTTTTGAGGACACAAGGTGTAAAAGAACCAAGGTTGTCTTGCACAGGACTCTACTGCCATCTCTTCTAACACCGCAGTACTATGAGAAAGCCGCTTGATTCTTCTTGTCCTACTCTTCTTGCTTGCTTCTGAAATGGAGTGTTCACTCTTTTCTCTAGAACCATTAAATGATTCTTCAACAAATGAATACTCAATGAAGGCTTTCTTTGGCATGCTATCATACCCAATAGTTTGACATATGCAAGCATCCTTCTTGCTGATGTCAGATCTTTTCAACTTGGAGAGAACAAAGTCATACTTCCCAGAGTGGCTTCTCCACAAGGACGGAATAGCATTGCCCCACTGCCAAACATGCCCCCAGGAAGCCCCAGAGATTAAAAAAATTGTAATAAAGCATATTTATTACCATTATATTTTGCATCCACCCATTCTGGACCGAGTGTCATTGCTGCAGCAGGGCGGCATGGTGGGCTGGCTGTACACTTAGGTTTAAATTGTGCATGTCTCATTGGCCTGTTGTCTTGCAACAGCCAGCCAGACAGCGCAGGGAGAGGCCGCTCCCTCTAATTCTGGTGCTTCTCTCATGCTGGTTAACAGCACAAGAGCAGTGCCAGGATTGGTTAGGGGAATTTGCTTGAGCCCGTGTAGCCTGGATGAGACGTAGCAGAACAGGTCTGGAGCAAGGAGGACGTTGGACGTTGTGCAGCAAGCAAGGTAACTGGTTATTTCTTATTTTTATTTACACTCACCACTCACCTTGCATGCATGCACGCACCGACCACACATTTGCCTGCCTTACCTCCCCACTCTGTATACTTGCCAGCCTCCACTGCATCCTTCATCCTTTAGGAGTGCTATGCTTGGGAAGGAAAGTAAATAAATCAAGCTTATTTTTGGGACCATTGTGAAGCTCTGTGGGACTCTTGACCTCTTTGATTTTACAATTTTGCAGAATTGGTAGGGCAATGTCTAAATGACTTTTGTGGGGCAAAGGTACAATGGTATACACTGAGACAAGGCACTAATGGGCATTACATGGTATGTTTTAAAAGTCAGTAAAGTGCACTTTTCCTATATTCTAGTTTTCTAACTTCAGCCTCCTGACTAGCTCTCATAGACGTCAACCAGCACTGCATCTTAGGCAGTAATTGATCACTGTACTTGCTAAAATATGATTCCGTTAAGTCATCAGTGCTTTAGTAGAGTGATTTGAGGCATGCTAACAGTTCATCCGCATGTCAGTGGGAAAATAATTAATGAATGTGCCCACCTTCTTCTGCATCTTGTGATCATACTTAGAGAAGATGAACATAAAACTTCTACACTTCATGTTTGGAGAAAATATGAGAAAACTGCATTGGGCAAAA
Source organism: Lissotriton vulgaris (assembly GCF_964263255.1). Taxonomy (NCBI): domain Eukaryota; kingdom Metazoa; phylum Chordata; class Amphibia; order Caudata; family Salamandridae; genus Lissotriton; species Lissotriton vulgaris. The sequence goes on from NC_141693.1 coordinate 662,925,287, forward strand.
CTTTTCTGCCACTGAGCCTGACTTTCGTTTAGCGTGCAGGCACAATGGTGAATAAGAAGTTGACATAGTTTCAAGTATGTTGCAGCGGATAATCAAATGCTCTGAATTTGTTATTCCAATGTACACATAATCGTCATCGAGAAAGTCTGTTCATTAGGTAGTTAAACTTTCTGCCATGTGAAAAGTGGCATCTCTTTCGGCATGAATATTGCTTTCCCAACGATATTCCCCTCGGTCATTTCTATCTTGATGACCGTCACCTTTCATGAGGACATCCTACTGATCTTCATATCCAGGCTGATCAATGCGTGACCTTGATCACAATGGAACATATGGACACCGTCAAGAGCATGAACTGGACTTTCACCCTGCCATACCCTTAATATTCTCTGTATGTGGTAGAGTAAATATAGAATTTAGGTTATTCCCACATTAATATCCCTCCACAAAACCACCTGATATGTTACTTTAAAAAAAAAATTTCTCTCAACAGTGAAAATAGTTTTTTTTGTTGATAGTGGTACTGTTACTGATAATGGCCTTCGCACTGACAATCAAGTAGGCATGATCATCAATTATGAAGTGATCCTTGCTGTTAGTAGTATGGAGTTCTCTGAGGAGAACACAGAAGTCAACAATAGGAAGGGCTGTCAATGAGGGGGACAGTCATGATGCAAAACAGGGCTCTACATAGGATAAAGGATGAAATATTACTATGAAGTTCAATAGAAAAGTCTGAGAATGAAAGACTTGGCAGATGCGAAAGGTGCAAGGAGTACATAGAATATAAAACCCTATACATTTTATTGATGTCGGAGCATGCAGCTCCTTTATGCTTTTCCTATTATGAACCACACTCCAAAATCTAAAGAGTGGCATACTCTGTGAGGCCAATCTTAATATCTGTGAATCTTTATTATCATTAGAGACTACCACTTATCAGTCTCCGCATCAGGCAGAAATTCCAGTTATTTACTAATAAAATAGCTCTCAAAGCCCTACCCTTCAGTATTCAGGAAGAAAATCAATTACAGATCAAGTAGTTTATAACAAGGTCAGAGCTAAGACAAAGCACACATTTTATATGAGGATGACCTTTAGTCATTGACAATAGGGAGGCAATTACTCCACTTACTCCTGGCTGCTACAATTGAAACATCAAGCTCTCATGGATCAAGATATGTCATACATAAATTATTGTAAATTGTCTCCATCTGCTTCTGAAATCTTGTTTGAAGACAATGTTTAGAACGCAGAAGTCAAAAGTCACCTTTCTCTCTGGCAAACTTGACACATTAAAAGTGAAAAATATATTGAAGCATGGTCGGTCACTAAGAACTACATTACAAGTGGAGCAATGAATATATCTGTAATGGTCACCAAACCGGAGATGGACTTAAACTCATAAACAGTAATTTCTTGAGAAAAAAAAATAACTTAAGAATGCCCCACACAGACTGGGTAGGCATTTCAAGTGAGCACTACCTTTAAAGGTAATTCACTGAAGTTTCCTAGACTACTGAGGACAATTAATGCTCTAAGTTGTTGAATCTAGGAGGAAGTGTACCATTTGATATAATTTTCAAATCTTGTTTATTCCTAGCCTCACTCCAATTAATTGAAAAGGCACAACCCCTTAGCAAGTGAAAAAATATACTACAATCATGTACTTTCTTTCATCCTCCTTGACTAGGCAGGAAGTCATAACACTGTTTGCATCCCACATAATTCCTTCTTCACAATGACCCATCTGTACCTAGAAGATAAATATTCTTATCTCTCACAAGGATCCATGACCAACACCTAACCCCCAAAACATACACATGCTCAAACTTTCATGCAACAAACAGGCATTCATGAGGGGACTAAACCTATCTATTCCTGTTGTCACTTTAAATAGTACCATGTCCTGATATCTCGACTATGGTGTGAAACTGATGTTGAGCAGCTCCAACTATTCCTTCAATCTAATATTTTCATGGACGTCATTTAAAATAATTCTCACTGTCATATTACTACAGCATATTCTGTCTCTCCACTCCATCTCCCCTGCCTGATTGCACCTCAATATATATCCCATCTATACACAACATATTTGAATAACTGCATTAATGCAACTTATTGGTAAACTGAAGTAAATCTGACCACTACACTTTGCACCTTACAGATAAGTATATCATCAATCAATTCCATTTGCTTACATGTTAGAGGTCATGTTGTGCCCTTGCTGTTGCCTCTTGTTTCGAGCTTTCTATGCTTTAAGAAGGCAGCTAAGTTGACCACAAGTTGGTAATCAAAGGCAGTGTAGTGTATGCCCAAGCAGCATATCAGCTATTATAGAACTATAAGACATGGTAACCTTCAACTTGGAAGACCTGTTCTCATCTCCTGTTACTGTAGAAAACAACTCATCAGGAATATCAATAATAAACCTAACAAACATAGAGTTTACAGGATGGTTTGAAGCTACTTCTATACTTTTCTTTAAAGAAAAAATCGTTATCTCTCCTTTCAATTTGGTTGAAACTGTGAAGAGATATCATTCAAAATGACAGCGTACTAATGGTGGAAAGGGACATGGAACTGAGAAATAGTGTTGGCGCCAACCAAAAATATCCCAACAAGAAATTGTGAAGAACGATGCTATGGAAACAGCCATCAGACTGGTGCGATCAAAGGATTTTTACTGATGTTTGGTGAAAAAAACTATTAAAAAAAAAAACAAGACAAGGCAGTCAATTTTCCACCAGAAAATCACAAAAACACATTGAAAAGCAATGCCTGGAGGGTTGCCCCTCTGATGCAGCCAGATAAATAAACAGAAAAACAAGCTGATGGCAGTGGGTAGGAGAGAAGATACCACACATACACACACATACAGACGTGAACAAGAGAGGCTCTTCTTACCCAGCTCAGTTATCATTGGAATGTGCGTTCCACAGTTTTTTTCCTGACTGAGTGAAATCAAAGGGAGCAGTTTGCCAGGTTTAGCTAATAAGCAAATTATCAAAGAGAAGAAGAGTAGAAAGAAAGAAGGTGAGGGAATGGATCAGCCAGATCTCTGAAGAAAAGAACATATAGTGCATAAAAATGCCAACGGGCCACCTTCTGGATTAGTGCCACTTTTCCCGCGGTGCAACAGTGTATGCCCACATGCTACGATCCTGATAAGAGAAAAAAACCTGTGGAAGTAGAATTGATATCCCCCATTTTGTCCACTCTGAAACAAGAAATCACAGCTCATATAACCTGGGGACTAACACTTGACCGTTTACGGTGAAAGACAGATTAAAATTGAATTTTTTCTGTAGGAAGTCTCTTCCATTGCTGATGGTGGATCACAGCACTCCTGCTAAATAAACTTAAAGGCGGTAATGTTATTTTAATTCAGCTGCTGACTTTAGTCCTTCACAAACTGGTTCAGCTCAGTAGAGATATTTAGCATTAAACCACTCTTACCTACCTGAAAAGCGTGGAGGTCATGTCCAATGTGCAGAGCGTATCAGAGCAATTATACATTCTACATCGGCTAATAACAATACATATTAGAGTACAGCCCACAGGTGATGAGACAGTCCATCTATGTCGGACTATGGCATCACTTGAATCGTTTGTGCTGATGTCAGAAAACAATGCTAAACATTATACAGCTCAATTTGCTCCCTCCCTATCTCCTTGTAATAGCAAGACCCCAACTCATGCCTGATAACAGTGGCTGGTGGCTAACTATTATGTTTATATTTTTTTATTTTTGTCTTTATTGCCAGCCTGAATGTCATTATTGAGAAGAAGGCTCATTCAAAATGCATCAAGAGCAGCTGGAAAAGGTTTCTAACCACTGTAGCACAATCTAAATGGAATTCAACATTACATGTTTCCTACTCTTTTCCAGTTCACGGCTATCGAGTGCCACCTCTTGAATCAGATACATTAGATTTGATCACAGTAAACATACTAGGCATATCTTCCCAATAACGGTGATGTTCCCTTTTCACCAGAACTAAATTCAGGAGCTAAATTCAGGAGATTGCGTTTTTGTTGGAAATTGTTTAGTAAGAAGCAGAGGTTGTAGCACCCTAAGGGGTCTTTTAAAGCAGCATTGTAATAATTATTGCAGCTGTCTATCAAATCGGGATCACTCAGTAGCAATACTGGGACATGATCCATTGCCATTGGATAGATGATCCTCAAAATTGTCTAAGTCTCTGTTTTGCAGGGCCTTACAGTAACAGGGATGTCCCTGTTATTGTTGTTTCACAAAACAAATCTATAACAAAAGGAGATCAAATATAAGAGCTTTGGAAAAGTGGCAGATGTTGTCTTGTTATCTTATGTCCACAAATAATTCAAAATGCACCTGCATGCTTTCCAGTGGCTCTTCAAATAGTTTTCTACCATGAGGCCTTTTGTGTGCTTCCTAGAGGACTCATTAAATGCCCTCTGTCGATTCGAACTGTAAGAGGGGAAGAACAGACCAACATTGTTCTGCCCACCCTCAGTTGAAGAGATTGTCCTGACGGCTGAGGCTCTTCCTGGCAATGAAAGGATCTGGCTCTTAGATATCTTCTATTGCTTAATTTGTGAAAGTATCTAAGAATTTCATTTCACATTGATTGCGGTTCTACGAGTGGAACTCTTAAAGGATGTCATTGCTTATAGCCACTGCGAAACATAGCAGTGATGTAAATCTACATTAAGATGGTCTTACATTCTAAAGAGAGGAACATTTCTTTTTCCAAATGAATTCACTTCCTTGGTACTCTTCATGGAGAAACTATTTCAGCACTTTCAATAAAATTGTGGTCTCTTAATAGTTCAATTTCTATTGACATTGGCACTTGTCTGCACCCCTAACGTCGTTCATTCCATTCCATCATGCTAGGCCAGTTTAAGAAAAGTAGTCTTTCTCCCTTGATGCTGTTCTTCGTTTTGGTATATTCATTTTAATTTCAACTTCAACTGAGTACATCATCGTTATGATTTTTTTATTCTGTTTAAATCGTACAACATGTGTCGCAATATTCCACAATCTAGCAAAGGAGATTACTTATTTGACTGCCCTGGAGGCATTGCTTTGACCAGATCTTCTAAATATTAATTTTTGTTTTCCGAATTAGAAGCAGTGTACTGGAATTCAATATCTCTCCTGTCGTCTGCTAGTCTTGGAGAAAGGCAGTACACATCAAAAACGTATGTTTAAAAGACTCAATATTAGGGTAGTCCAAGTGTTATATCAGAGCTCATGGCTTAACATTATGAACTTAGTTAGTGAGGAATAAATATACCCACCGACTTGTATTGATGTTTTCAGTTTTTTTTTAAGGCAGACTAAAATGGTCTGTATAGCCAAATGCGGTGCAGTGGGCTACCACATCAGCGCGGCAAGTTTGCCACTGTCTACTGTTCTGTCATGTTATTCTGCAGGCCTTTGAGTAGTACTGGGTTTCTGATCATTTCTGAATTTTTATACATGCTGGAGGGTTTCAAAGCCCACCACAATACTGAGAGGAACGTATATCTGATGGACCAGCTCTGTACTAAGATGCTGCATCAGAAACGTGGGGCATAGACATATAAATGGCGAAGGCCCAAAGATATCAATGCCTGATCATCCAAGGAATGAAGTTGCAGTGGAGAAGGTCAATAGAAAAAGGTAAACTCTCTTGCAAAATCTTATTTAATCTGAAGGAATCTCATTTTATAGGTCACCTTTTCCATACCAGAGATGAGGTCAATTGTCACACTGAGTTTACGCTTGGAAGCAGAAGCAGGCCTTTCCTGCAGGTACCATACATACTGCAGAAGGGAATGTGGGACCAGCAGACCCAGACACTACTTGTGCTCCAGCGGTGAGGGTGTGACATCCAGTGAATTGTGACTCTGCATTAGAGAAGATCAGCAGGGCTTCTGATTTCCAGATTTCTTGAATATTGAATACACGAATTCATGCCATGTTAACTTATTTCAATCTTAAAGAGTAAGGTTAGATGCCTAAATACAACACTTAACTGATAGGGATTGAGTTATTTAGCAGAACAACCTATGCTTTACTGCTGTAACATGCAGATGTTTTTTTTATTTCACTTATATAATTGTAATTTGTTCCATTTCTACCTTATACGACAGGAGGCTCTGATACACAGCTGAACACATGTAATTCTTGAAATAACTCAAGAAATAAATCCCTGCAGAACAAACCAATTTGGATGGCAAGTTCTCAGACAGCACAATGAAACAACCTACCTAAAGACCTTTGAACCAGAGAGCTTTGAGAATACAGAATATCATGTTTTGGAAATGTATGGTGAGAGCATCCCATTGCCATTTTATAGTTTTCTAGTGGAAGAGAAAAGGGTTAATTCAAATGAAATTTCCTAAGTTTGTTTTTCGTACCAGTCGCTGATACAAGTAACTACCAGTCAAATTGTATCTGCTTATTGACTACTATGGTCCTCATTTTGGGTTTGACAGCAGGGCCGGACTAGCCTGTAGCGGGCACCGGGCGTTTCGCCGGTGGGATGCCAGGGTGGGGGCCGGTTTTAAGCGCCTGGGGGCCCGTTTTTGTTACCGGGGACCGATAATATAGGCTTCCTGTAACAAAATCGGCCGCACCCGGCCACAGCAAACAGCTCGGCCGCACCCCCCTCCACCCACCCCCCCCAGGGGTGCCGGCCAAGCAGTTTGCCAAGGCCGGTTTCCGTTCCCAGTCCTACCCCGTTTGGCAGACACAAACGTGATAAAGTACTCTGTCTGCCAAACTCTTGGTCCGCCTGCCTATTTAGAGTCAGGAAGGCTGTTGGATTTCTGTTGACAGGGCCCTCATCGATAAGAAGCTTACTCCAATGGCCTGACTGAGTGCCGGCCGTCTAAGCAAGGGAATCACACAACGCCTTATTTAGAGATGATGGTCTGAGGTCCTTCTGTTCTGTCCATTTGCCACCAGGACTAGCCTGGTTGTGATGAAAAGAAAAATGCAAATAATGACCTTCACATTCAGGGAAAACAACCTTGTGTGTGGGGGTATTTAGTTAATTTGATTTTTAAAAACAAACTTCCACTTTGAGAGTTTGTTTTTGAAAAGGCCTCAGAAAGAAAGGTAATATGTGTCTTTTTGGACAAAATGTTTTGTATCTGCATCCCACTCAATCCACGAAAGTCTTTTGTTAACTTTAAGATGGTAAATGTGAACAACATTTTTAATTTTCACTACTTTTCTGATAGTAGTAGAACTCAAGTACTTTTTTAAAGAGCGAACCCCAGTCATTTGTTAAATGGAAGTGAGGGACACTGGTGATGTGGCACCAATTATATATCATGGTGGCATTGCCTGTAGTTCATACCATGAAGCACCGGTTCATCAACCTCGGACATAATGGACACTATTCAAAAGGGCACTAATATTTTTCCGGGGTCTTGTAAACAAATGAATCTGTAGGGGAAAGGGTATCCTTGGTATTATATTTCCTTTCTGTAATTGAAAACACATGAGCTTGGAACTGAATACACTCCCACATGAGTGAATATAGTGTAGTTGTGTAACAAAACACATAGCTTGCAAGCGAATAAATACATATCACATATGTGACTTGTTGTGCAAACGGGTAAAATACACATCCTCTAGTGAAGTCAAAACGCATCCTGAAGAGTGAACATATCCTCTGTTTTGAAGAGCTAAATTGTTTTGTGATTGAAGTGCGAGATCCAGCCTTGTTCACTCTTCTGCTTTGCCCATAGTAATGGCTGAAGTGACATTTCATCTTCAAGGTAGGTAAATACAACATGGCGGAGCTGCAGTGTAATTTCTATTCTGTAGCGTATCATTACAGTAACATTGAATTTGTTGGCATTAAAGACATCTTTTTCCAACGGTCTAACCCATTTGCAGGCACTTGGTTGGGCATGTCTGATAAGCGGAAAGGAGAAGATGCTGCCCTAGTACCACTCGCATGCTGCGCACTTCTTACCTAGCTCAGTAATTATGGGGATGTTGGCTCCTGTAGTGATGGAGGCCTGACGCACCAACCCATGAACTGGACTGTTGTCGGGCGAGGATCTGTCCATTCCTGGAGGTGTGAACCCTACAACAACACAAATGACCAACACTTAGAAACACATTACAAAGAAAAAAAGGCAACAACAATCGATTCAATGCCCGACAAACTAATATAAGCACAAAAAAACAAGCCAATACTCTCACCACACTATAAAAAATAAAGGAGGTATGCTGTGATAACAGTCTATGGAAAAAACAGTTGGGAGTCTCCTCAATTTTAAGGACTTTTAAAATGATGACAAATGTCAGACAACTTTCTAGATAAAACAAAGACATGGCTACAATGATGTTGTGGTCACGGTGTTTGATATTCTGTGACAGCCTAGATTAAAAATAAAAGAACACTGTAAGGTCCATAGAGAACTAACAAAGTAGGACTTGTTAAAATGCAAACACTAGCCTTGACTGAATAACACACTAACATCTGAGGAACCGAGCTCATAGTATTTTGAGTTTAGTAAACCTTATTAAAAATCTAATGACAAATTCGGCTAGGCCATTAGACAAAATGCACACAGGCCATTTTTTCTCCATATAATCTGACCAATAGACTTTAATTTTAAAAATGGGCCATATAGAATATGCGTTTGCTCGACTTCCCCCAAAGGGCATTAGCAGAGCGAGACACAGTATCATTCTTGCTGGAAGATGGCCTTTGAGATAAAAAAAAATTTTTTTGATTTTGAACGTTAGCTGATACAAGGCAACTATCTAAAATGAAAAATATACACACATTTAAAAAAATTTAAATATATTTCACTGTCTTAGAAAATCAGTGTTTATTATCTCCTTATTCCTTTCCTTGTCCCATTCCTTACTCTATGAGGTGTTCTGCCCATCTTCGCAGCCCAGGCACCTTTCGCTAAAGGCCACACCCCTCACATAACCCATAAAGAGTGAACCCCCACCCCAGGCCACCTCTTGTTTCCTTTATATGCATCTTTACGTGTTTGTTTGGTTTTGATTGGCAGGAGTAGTTTGGAGTCCTCAGTGATTCCAATCTTTAACTTTTTTTCGCTTGCTGTTTTTTCTCTTACATCTTATTTAACTTTATTAGGGTAATATAAAATGCTGGAATTGCACCTCTTTGGTCTTCTCTGGAGTTACTGCTCCTGTTCAGCCTCTCTTCCTTACTAATTCCTTTTGGAGGAATGTCTGAAGGAACATGGATTAAAACAATTTCTATCTCAGACGTGTGCTTATAGCTATTGATTCTTTCAATTTATTGTTGTTTTGTGCTCCCAAGTTTAGTTTGGGAAAGACTAGGGGCTAGGTAACCCTACCTGGCACCAGTCTTAGACTATAAGAGATTAAGTGATTTGCTCAGAATTACAGGATGCTGAGCCGTCGCTAAGGCTTGTACCCGCTTCCCCTGATCCAAAGTCGGCAGCTCTAGCCGTAAGGCTACGTCCTCTCCCTAGTTCTTCGTGTGTTCTTGGTTTTCAAGGTCTTCTTTGCTGTTCCCTGCCAAAAATCATGGTGAACTGTACATTTTTTACCTATTTTCACCACTGGCACCATGATTCTGATGTTCTTCTTCTACTTTATGTCATTTTCTAGCAGTTATTGTACATTGTGTGTAGCTTCTAGGAAAAGAGAGGCACAAAAAACGGATAACCTTGTGGCCTGCTTTCCCTTACTTATGCATTTTGTACAAACTGGCATATTTAATTTGGAAGTGTTCTTCACTCGGATCAGATGGTACAACATGAATGATTGTCTCCCTTTCCGTCACCCACTCCATCACATCCAGCAGGGCATGCAACTCCCTCTCGAGCAGATGCAAGCACAACATCGTATTGTTATTATCTGTTTCAAGGAAGATGCTGTGAACCCCTTTCTAACTCATTTGGGGCAACAGTACATGTACACGTCCCTTGCAGCAGGCTCATTAACCTTCTGTGCTACCTTAGAATGAGTCAAAACTGCCACTAGACAAAACTCCAATCTCTCTTCAGCAGGTACATTAATCACCAGAGTGATCTTGACACTTTTATTGTTGCCTGAAAACTATGGGTATACAAGGAACTTTGCAGGACGTGCTTTCAAAACTGCTGCACTGCTACAAAAATGTCCCCCCCCCCCCCCCCCCCCCCCCCCCCCCGTCCCCAACACCTTCCCAAACCCCTCTCATCCCCCCTCCTCCTCCTTCTTCTAGCCTGTTGGGGAAACGCCCGATGGCCTGATGAGACTGGGCTCTGCGGCATTGTGGACGGAATGCTCTTAAGACTTCCGGTTTCAAAGCTTGTTATAAAGGTTGTTGTCAAACAAGGGGTGTTGGAAGCTTTACAAAAGACAACAAAAAAGCAGCAATCCATTGAACGCACACAACTTGCTTCTACCAAGGCGTAGACAGCTCCAAGGTGGTTGCCTTGTCAGAGGCAGACAGGTATGCGTGCTGCGTCAGCATAGTCACAGAAGAGGAGGGTGTGTGTGTGTGTGTGAGGGTAACGCTCGGAGAACACCTCAGGCCTTGCTCGCCGCCCGGCATATGGTCTACGCCACGGCGCACACCTCACAAGCGGCCGCCTTCCCTCCTGTGGAAGGAAGGCGAACAGGAACTAAACTGTGTTATATCCAAGTCTTCCATCAAAGGCTCCGCAGAAATGACAAGTGACAGCTGCGAGAACTCGGTGAATGTGACGTTTTTTAAAGTTTCCCCAGCCTGACAAGTAAACACCTTAAATCGCTGGTGCCAGATGCATTATACATGGGATGTGTTTTGACATCCATCATCAAATGCTGACTGGGGGAAAATGCAGCCGGGTGCGTCGAGGATTGGCAAGTGCAGTGCTGCGAGGGATTCAGGCTGCGAGGTATTAGCAACACTATATTTCATCACCTTCAGGGGAAAAGCACAAGCTCTGCTCTTTAAGGATTTCATTTTCTCAGCAGCTGAGTGCCTTGTTCGGGAGCGACGGGCCTTCCGCGATGCCTTGACCCCCGCTTGCAATTTTGCTTTTATGTTTCATTCCCGCTCTTCAGTCTCCAAACCACCGGCCTAATAATGCTTGCAACCAGCCGAATGGAAACGCGGTGGGAGTGTTGGGGGCGGCGGGGCCGGAATGGAAGAGGTGTTCACGGTCCAAGGAGCTCCTGAAGAGCCTGGGCTGTCGCTAAAGTGTGGGAGTCAAAGGCCTCCATTATCAAGCTGGCTGCTAAGGCGGACAAATTGTCCTACAAAGTGGGACGCTCGTTTCTCGCTTCTCCAGTTACTACGTGATGGCGCGTGCGCTGGGAGCGCAGGCTTAAAGATGGTCCTGTTCACAGGTTTTTTTGCTTGTGAGGTTCGGTCATGACAAAATAACCATGGCTGAGCACTAGGCCTGGAGGTGAAATTCCTTCCACCCGCGCGCGGAGTTTAGAGAGTTTTTTCTACTTTGTGCTCCGCATAGCGTACAGAGTTCTGAAAAACTCCGTTCCACAGAGCGGAGCAGAGTTTTTTCCTCACTCAGCAACACAAAGGGGCATATTATCAAGGGGGTTTATCTCTGCTTTTTTGGCTTTAAAAAGCCAAGAAATCGGAGATAAAATTATCTCCCTATTACCTAGCTGTCGCTAACACCAGTGAGCGACAGCTAGTAGGAGATAGCGACCATCTTGGGCCCCACTTTGCATGTCAGTGATATTTATCACTAATGACATGCAAAGTGGGTGTGTCAAGATGTTAGCGACTGGAAACAGTCGCTAACATCGCTATCTCCTATTACCAACTTTTTGAGATATTCACACTAAGCACGAATATCTCCAAAAGCTAACACCTGCCCTGAGCAGTTCTTAGCCATGTTATCCAATGGGAGGTGGATAACATGGCTAAGAGCATTAGCTCGGTAATGCATGAATATCGCTGACTTTTCAGCGATATTCATGCATTGCGGCCGATTTTTATTGGATTTGCGATAAACCTTGGTAATACCAAGGTTTATTTGCGATAAAAATCGCCGCAGCTTAGCGGTAAAGTTTTGTCTTTAACCAAGCAATAGCGATAATTATCACTATTGCTTGGTAATATGCCTCAAAGTTCGCAAGCACAAGCGAAGAAAATGTTACTCCAGACCACCTCCCGGCGAGATTTCTCAAAGCGGGTGGTCGGAGATGCAACTGCTTGCATTCAGAAACCTTCCGTTCGCGTTGAGGAAGCTGTCGCTCGAGTAGAACATCTACTGGAGTAGCAGAAAGAAGCAGCGCCCTCTTGCACTCGCATGGTGCTGTTCGCACTGACATCCCAGCTTAGGATTGACACCCAGCACTAAAAATCAGCACAACCTAATGCACTCTGCAACTTGTGGAAATCTGTGCAGCGCAGCTGAATTTTTTAGGTCACTTCACAGAGTTCCGGGCGGACCTCTGCAAACTGCACCCAGGCCTACCAAGCACAAGCCAAACCAACTGTGTCCTGCTGCTTCAGGATGCTGGTCCTCCCATGCAAGGACTTTTTCACCTAAAGCCACACATTGTTTCAAGCACTTCTGCGCCATTCCTCTATCAATTATCAAGTCTTTCCCAATCATTCCTTCCGTGGGTCTCTTATAACTGACAAGTTTTTCGATCAACAGTTCTCAAAGTGATAACAAGAACTGGGCATTTTTCTGTATTTTTCTTTGTGCTTTCTGAAAATTGATTGAAGTGAGTGGATAGACACAGTCCTTCTTTCTGCTTTTGACTTGCTAATTTTACAACCTTCTGGCATGTGCCAAGACTGTATACAATTAGGTCTTCATACAAGTACCACGCATTAGGCCCTGTTAAGTCCACCCCCTGATGTTACCAGGGCCAGAAATATTAGCAGGCCTTAGAGGGATTAATGCCAACTAGCCTGCTCGAATTGGCTCTACAGGGTACTGGTGTTTTCCATTGCTGTGACCACTAGAACCCCACCTTGATATGCTCACTCACAGGCATTCAATCTCAACTCCAGAAGTGCACCAAGAACTAAGTTCACCTGTCAGTCTAGATATGTGTAATATGGTTCCTGTACAGACAGTGACTTAGAATTAGTAATCGGCATCTGAAGAGAAAGTTATATTTCTCATTCTTGTGGGAATGAGCAATAGAACTCAAGCTTATGGTGCTAAGGAAGTGGCACACAATGGCCTGTATTTTAACAAATGTCGACTTCTGTTGAAGATCCCTATAGGAAATTTAAGAAGGGCAGAACAGTCCAGAGATGGTCAAGCCGAAACTTCATTTCTTAATCCCAATAGGCAGGTGACTATGTCCTCCATTCTAACACATGTAGATTCCGTCTATGATTCTATCAGGCAGGGAACAATGACTTGCACTAAGTGCTGAATTTTGTCTATCATCACGTTGGGTCAAAAAAACCTAGACCTTGACCCAAAGAGTGGGCATTTCTGCCCATGTGTAAATCATGAAGTAGAACATGAGTCTTTGCCATCTATAGTACCCAGAATAGCTATCTGGAAGTTTGCACTTGGTCCATTAGGCCATACTCCAGTGCCCTTCTCCACAGAAGATGCTTATTCCTGAGCATTCCTGTAGGATCCCTGTGACCACGTTACTCCCCTTGTATAAAATGAATGTTGACCTCTGGGAGTTTCTTCAGCACCTTACTGCAGACAATAGCGCTGTCCACTACAGTGAAAACAGAACTTCTAGAAGTTCCTGCCTGCAGGATTCCTAGTGGAATAGACTAATGTCATTTAGAGCAGGAGATTTTTGTCTTCAACAGAAACCAATGCAAAAGACACAGAATTTTAGTGTTTATGGTGCAGAGATATGTGAGTTCACGTAGAAACTCATCAGAGTAAACAAGTTAATGCCTAGCTAGTATTTCTCCTATTGTACTCTTTCTTTCACTTTGGGGTTGGCAGTATCCCTGTGCATGAGCAAAGGACTTTAAAGCATCACTGCTTCAAAGCTTGGCTCAAGGGCAGCACAACTACAGTACGTGATCTGCTCTTCAGTTGACGCTATGAAACAAGTAATACTGGGAGCCAGGGAAATATAACGTTTGAAAACAAGAAATTTGAAAATTCACAGGACAGAGGCCAAACAAGCCGGTTACATTAGAAGACAAATGGAAGAAGAGCTCAGCCAACTAGTAGAGGTCCTATTGAAGAATGCTTTATGGGCTCCTTAAGGCATTATTCTCTACAGTCAATGTGCACATAAATTCGCTCTGCATGCTACTAAAAAGCCAAGATCAATACAAATCTCCTGATAAGGAAAGGCTGAGATCCTTAGTGCCTGATCAGCAGCTTCTGAACTATAAATTCTGCAGAGATCCTTCTGCTTCTTTTCAACGAGGCAAGCCTGTGGCGGATGACTAGCCGTAGACGTTTCCTCCTGGGAGCCCATCTTATGCACTACATGAGTCAAGCAAACGACTTGGGCCTTGGGACCGCGCATCTGAGCAACAATTCTCCACCAATCAGATTAGGCAATATGTTAGCACGACTGTCGATGCTTCCCAATCACTAACTATCATGCCTACTGGACAAGAACTTGTTACGTACACTTTAATCTCTTGTGTGCAATATAGTTTTTAGACGGGGGAGCTGACACCAAAGCTAAACACATATCCAGCCATTCGCAGCTCTGCCTCTTAAAGGGGCATGCAGTGGCGTGACACCTTGTATCATCAGGCACTGCTTGCTGGGCATATTGAATGTTATGTTTGGTTTTGACACATATTCTTAAGTTTCACACAGAGCACAGGTGTTGATTGTGATACAACGATGATATCAAATACTAGGTGCGACGCACTGTCTTATAAAACCATTTCTTAAGCCTACATTTTTGAGTCTAGGGCTTTTTGGGATTCTTAAATTATTTTTAAGTTTTACAGTGTTGTCCAGTTCAGCTACATTTATTATATTTTCCTCGTTTTTTCACGTTACAGAGAATGCTTGGTGAAGCAAACTTAGAGTGCTTTTTGGTGACAAGTTTTGTCACAGTTTCGAAGTTCGCGCTATATAAAACTTTATAAATAAATAAACAGCGACTGTTGCATCTCCTTAATGTTCTTCCCTTTGGAACTCCTCTGACTCAACGCCTCAAGGCAGCTTTGGGAAGCATTGGACAGAACTGAAACCACATCTTTTCCGACAAGCAATGGAGTAGTCTGCAAATATAGGGGGATATTTACAAAGAAGTAGCAGAGTGAGGCGTTAGCCGCCATAGCTAAACGCCTCACTCCGCCACTTCAGAAACGCAGGGCTGCACCATATTTACAAGGATATGGTGCAACCTTGCGTTTCCCCCTGCGCTGGCGCTACACTGAGCAGTGTAGCGCCAACGCAGGCACCCTTGCACTATGATGCAAGGGTGCCTGCGTTGGCGTCCTCGTGGAGGGGAGGATTGCTTATGTGTAGGAAGGTGTCCCTTCCTGCACATAAACAATCCTGAAATGCCATTTTGTCACTTCCATGTGTGCTGCTTAATGCAGCACAGATGGAAGTTACAAAGAGTAATCTTTTTACGGATTGTTTATGTGCAGGAAGGGACACATGTGCGTGGTACAGGCTAAGACGGTCTAGTGTTCACTTAGGGCAGAGTTCAGAGGAGCGTCGGACAGAAAAAGGTAGGAGGAGTTCGGAATAGTTTTAAGGGGGTGGTGGGGTACGGTTATTTTTAAGGGGGTGGGAGGTTTGTGATAGTTTTTAGGGGGTGAGAGGGGATCAAGTTTCTTGTTAGGGGGTGGGAGGTTTGGGTTTGTTTTTAGGGGCTTGGAGGGTTCGTGTTCGATTTTAGGTGGTGGGAGGGAATCCAGTTTGTTTTTAAGGGGTGGGGGAATCGAGTTAGTTTTGAGGGGGTGGGGGGTTTGTGTTAAGTTTAAGGGGGTGGGCGGGGATCAAGTTAGTTTTTAGAGGGTGGGACGTTCATGTTAGTTTTTAGGGGGAGTTTGTGGTTCAGTAAGTCGTGGCTCTTTACTTAGTGGTTTAGATTTGGTTGTTGCTTAGCCTTCGTGGTTTCGACAATTGTGATTTACGAGGTAGTGGTTTAATCATATAACCGTGCTGCACAACATAGCACACATGGAAAAAGCAAAAAGGAGGAGAAATAAAGCATTTCTCTTCGTTTCGCCATGTTAAGACCAGGTTTTCCCTGGTCTTTAATGTTGGCGCTGCCTCCTATTTACGCTGCCTTTGTAAATAGGCAGCAGCGTCAAAATTAATGGCTGTTGTGGTGGAACACCCACCGCAGCTCCCACTGCCCACCCCTTTCACGCTAAGCATAACGTGAAAGGGGGCCTCATTTCCAAGGCAGCGTTAAGCCACATTAAGTGGCTTAATGCTACCTTGTAAATAAGGCGGAGCCCCTATCACCAGAAAACTTCACAAAGAGTGACGTTCTCATGTCGATAGGGGCGTGTACATAAGCTCCATAGTCTAATCATATATTTTACTATATGTCTCCATGTTTCTATCCCCCTTTCACTCCAGCGCCTCTTTCTCCTTCTCTAATCTAAAGCTCTGATAAAGCTTAAAGCTAGTGTGGGTGCTTTAAAAAGCATAAATGTATAAATAAAAATATGAATAGATTGGTCACTAGCAATAAAAAATTGTTAAACTCTCTTGCAGAGTGGAAAGTGTTTGACAGCTTCTATGTAAGGAACCATTGTGCTTTCAAGCGGATGGTGCCCGAAGGTGTGGTCCATGGGCATCAGCTGTAAATGTAGGACTGTGTACTGTATTTGTAACACCAAGGGGCGATAATGACTGGCCGAAACGTTAGAAGGGAATTAGTGATTACTTTACAGATGGCACAAACAATTGTCTGCAGCCTGCTGCTCCTGATGCAGCTTGCCAAATGTGTGTAGCCAGCTCGTCCGATATTCAAAATCAATGGAGTCCAAACCTGAGATGTGAGAGGCACCATCAGCCGACTGGGAAGGCTGATAAACTGCATCAGCAGCACAAGCATTAAATTCAGCCGGAGTGCAGCTTCAGTATGCATTAATGCACTTGTATACGGACAGGGCTGGAAATACCTATCCTGCTTCCTTGATAGTGGGGGAAAGACTGAACCTTTGTGCCCTCTAGTTAAGCCACTGTCATCCCTGTATTAGCGTCTTCTCTGTACATCTGTATGTGTGCAATTCGCAGCGATTGAGTGTTGTTGCTGAGCTGAATGATCGTTGGATTGGTGACTATCTTTCCTGTATTTTTGTCCATAATTTTAAAATTGCTCTCTTTGTCTAATTTACCGACTTGTGCTGTAGAGTTACAAACTAACCAATACGGATAATTGTGCATTATGAAATTACAAATATACCCTACAGCAGCTGAGCTGTGGCAACCTGCCAATGCCTGCTCTTTGTGCATCACTTCCTGGTTTCCTGGGGCCCAAACTATCGAAAGTCTATTTTTTTCCACTGTAGAGTTAGGTGGAGATTAAGACTTCTTCCACCCCATGTATAGTGGGCGGGGATTAGGGTACAACAAGAGACTCCGAACTCTCGTCCTGAATGGAGAAAATTGTATGTTTTTGAATTTCTTTATACAAAACCCCGTCCTGGGACAATGCAATAGGAAAGTCAAAGGAGACGGCGAACCAAGATGGGCTTTTCTCCAGCTCTCACAAGGTCTTACACAGTCACAGAAATAAGAGTGGCAGCAGTGAAGGAGCTTCCTTCTTCACCAGTTGCTAAAGGAGGAGGTGAACCAGGAAGAGCTTCAGCCCCAGCTCTCCGAATATCTTACTAGGTAGTAGTGGCAGTAGTGGAGGGCCCTCGTCTTTCAACAGTTGTAAAAGGAAGACAGATAGTATTAGTTGTTCAAAATCCAGCCTGCATTGGGTGATGTGTCACCAGATGCTTTATTTTTCATGTAGGAGCTTGTAGGCTTCTTTTGAGGTTTTGGCAAATTGAGCATAGCCCAAGAAGTATCTCTTGCCATTCAACGTGCATTATCAGTGCTGATGGCGCCTCTTCTGACTGTTCTCGGGCTTCAGTAGGAATCCAGCCTTTCAGTCTACAGCAGCCACTCAGACATCTGAAGCTTGATCTGTCCGATTCAGAATGGCTTAGTATATTGGTGCCCCCCAAAAATGCTTCTCCAAAGATTGTAAGTTGTGACAAGATAGAAAGTGAACATACGTGGGAAAGGTACGTTTTTGGGAGCATCGTAAATCATCACTGGATCTCAGCCTGAATCAACCTCAACTACTAACACAGAGACCCTTCTCAGGCAAAAGATGTTATTCTTCCGAACTAGAAATAAATGCTGGATTGTTTCACAAACGTTTGATTCCACTGCACACTCTTTATAGCTATATCCTCCTACCTGGCACTATTTTTGATTACAGTGTTTATTTAACTTTATGGGTTTGGAAGAAGCAGAAAGCCTAACGCAGTTGGTGGCTTTCTATGTCATCTGCAACGTCCTCTGAATTATTCCCCTACCTTGTCACCAAATGCATCACATTACTAGCCATCAGTATTCACATTAAATTACCATACCATGCTATTTTTTTTTCTTAATAAAGTTTTTGGCATTTAGGGATATTACATAGACAATGCATACCATACGGAGTCCATCTACAAGATTCTAAGGTCCCTCCCTCCCTGTCAACGCTACATAGATGACCCAAATGATACTGCATATTCGGGCACTACAGATGTATCCAGATAAGATAAATAGCAAAAACCATACATCTCTCTCGTGTACAAGGTCTAAAGCACACATTAATATCCCAGAAGATCATAAACTCGACCTCGGCTAAAATTTTGCTATGCAAGAGTGAAATCACTTTGCATCATCTACCTAATTACCAAACCAATATATAACAATTTAATACCCCCCCCCCCCACCTTCTTTCGTGTTTTTAGGGCAGTACAGTATAAAAAATAGCAAAACTCTGCAAGTAGTCCCTCGTTACTCTCGGATTTTATAGAAATCTTCCACACCTGTTTTTATTCCTGCACTCATACCTGCAGGGCGAGAGACGCCAAGACCGCAACTGCGCCTTCAGGTGCAGACAGCTCCGGCTTATCCCTTAATGCAGACAGCATAAACGACCAGGCTGTCAGATCCTCTTCAAGTTTATCATCCGCTGTACATGTCGAATCCTTACTCCTCCGCAGTCTCCCACTGTCAGACATTGCTCAGCCATGCCGTATAGGTGGAGGCATAGGACTAATCCATGCTATGGCAATGCCCCTCTTCGCCTAATCCAAGCCCAGAAGATCAATTTTCTTACTTCATTTCTTTTTCGCACGGGATGGGAGCAAACCCAGCAATACCTGTGGGATCTCCATCGGGACATTCCAACCCAAGGCTTCATTAAGGCGAGCAAGTGTATCCTGCCAGTAAGAAGTCAGGGATGGACAGGTCCACACCATGCGAATAAAGTCTACCCTTGGAGCCCTACAACATGGGCACTCTTCTGGGCGGGCATAATAAACATTAGAACTGACCTTCCACACTTCCTCATGGACCTTCACCCAATCCTTAGCAGACAGGGGTTCTCCCAACTGGTTGTCGCACTTCGCTTGGATAGGAAACGCCACTTGTGGCAAGCCATCTCATGAAGCCACAAAGAGATGGGAACTTCCCCCTCTCTCTTCCCGCAAAGTACAAAGATACCCCCTGCCTGGACCCAGTCAGGAACTCTCAGACCAGGGGCCCACTGCCCGTGCTCAGTGCCAGAGGGGCCCCCTAGAATTCGGGCCCCTCCCACTCAGTGGGTGCTGAGAGGCTACTGACCCTAACACAGCAACAGGTCACGCAACACAATGCTACCGGTATTAATGATAGAGCACGCTACACCTCAGCGCCACTGCTAATAGGCCGGTATGGGTAAGCGCCTTGAGTGCCCGCCCACTGCACTTATGGAAATAATCGCTCCACAAACAGTGTGCACTGAAGCGGGGAAACGCTGCGCAATTAGGGCCAGGAGAATGATCCTCTCGACTCTAGTCTGAAGTACCTCCATGCCAGTCCATTCATCCATCCCGTACAGCACAGGGGCATACCCCCCCTCAAGACGATCGTCACCATACAAAAAAAATATCCAGATCGTCCCAGGGTGTTTTCTTTATATTAATATAAGGAGCAATTAAAGGAAGACAATGACGTTGAGCAGATAACCAAGGCGGCGATTAGTAGCATGCAAACGACATTGGCATAATGATAATACGATGCCCCTTCTCCGCTGAGGCTGTTGGGGGCCTGGGCTTCCGCGTGTGGTTGCCCAGCTAATGGCGCACATTACAACCTTGCTGACACCGTTAAGTGCTGAAACAACATTACCACGCAAAATCCGAGCCTTCTCATTAAAGCGGAGAAGGGTTAGGCAATTAGTAGTTCTGAACGTCTTGTTTTGTGGGTAATTAGTGAGCATTACCCAGCATGGGCTCCCAATGGGGAACTACTGTAGAGAAACTTGGTAAAATATTCAACTAAAAACACATCTTTCTAGTTTATGGGAAGCTGAGCAGGGCTCTTTGCGGCAAACTGGGCCTGGGATCCCTGGAGGACGGCGTACGACCGTGACTTATGTTAGCTGTGATCCCAGAGTCGTGTTATTGCGAACAGACGTTGGGTTTTCGGAATAAGGCACTCAGATATCTAGTGTACAGCTACACCATGGAACTAATAACACACAGAGCCAAAGGTAAATGCAATCTTAGCTAAATGTTTGCAAACAAGAGAGTAAATGGCGGAGAAAGGCACAATGTAAGACTATTGTGGGAAAGACAACGTAAGATAACCGTTATATGTAAATAGTAAAAGTGCCCATAAGGACACTGCACGGCTAACAAATGTCATTCACTCGCACCGCACTAGGAGAGTGAATGCTATAAAAGCCTCCACTACCTGCCTGAGGCTGCCAAGTCTTAATAACCCGCTCTTCAGAATGCAACCACAAGGAAAGCCCTATTTACAAAGTAACACAGCTCCCACCATATTGGGTATCATCTACCCATGGTCAGCCCCAGGGATAACTCTCCATATTCAAAGCATGGACACATATGTCTACATGGTAAAGCGCCAAGAAGCCAAGGGATAGGGGGATGTGTAAAATATGATGACATAAAATAACAATACACTTTTCAGTCATTGCTAGATTTCAAGCAAACACCTCCATTTTGAAGGAACAAACAACTGGACTATGGTGCATCTCACTGAATACATCCAAATATAAAGACAACGAATACAAAAGCTGCCAAATATGGTAGCAATTAGATCAATCTAAACAATGAATTATGTTATATATTATGAATGCGTACAACGAAAAGCTAGCCACATTCTTTGTTAAATGTGATATAGTACGGGTTAACGCACAAATATTTTTGAGACACCTAATTCTGTATATGACTTAATGGTTTTTATATCTGTTAGAAAGAACACATCAGAAACAAGCATTTCTGAAACCAAAAGGTCTGGCTTTAAAGGAATGACTATGGTAATATGAAGCAGTACAGGAAGGTAGCATGGGATTGGATATGTATTTGCGTTGAAGCAAAGAACTGTAGATTAGCATTGGTGTAGGTTAAAAGTTCAGGTGACAGTTGCACTGTCAAGCCAGACCAAAACACCCATTTAGGTTAATGACTGCCCTCATTCAATCTGTGCTGCTGCCAGAGAAAAACACTATAAATTATCTAGCTATCTAAGACACTTTAATAGCATTTCAATGTCATATGTGTGCCCCTAGAAGTTCAAGTTTAGGGCAGCTGGATGAACAAAAAAATGATCATAGTCGTGTGGAGGGCAAGTACTTTTTGGTGAAAGCATGCAGCTTCTGCCCAATCAAAACATGTACTCCAACATGTAGGCGGAGCCAAAACCCCTCTCCAGTGATTCTCATATAACTGTCTGGTGACATATCACTGATCCGTAGGCCCTGACAACACATGCATCATGCTGACCTCGCTGGCGCTCTATAGGACAACTGCATGATAGATTGACGCGCCACAGGGTCGCCACACCAACATACATAATGGGTCATATACCGCGGCAGACCTATGCCTGCCCTGTGGGTAGGTCACGGACCCTCCCGGGATCTCTCGATGTCTTCTACCGAACTGAATGATTTGCATCAGCCACTCGGCCGATGCCTACTGTATGATGAAAATCACTTAGTGTGTATTGATGCTGTATCCCTGTGGACATATACGAATGCACTGTATAACTACTTTCATGTTGATTGCGTAATGTAAACTAAAACCCAATAAGCAAATTTAAACAAAAAAAACTGTCTGGTGACATCTGCCCTGTTAAGCCAGACCATCAAAAATGACCTTCCCGGTGAATGATTCCAGTGCTTGTATTGTTTGATCTTCCTCCTTCACAGTTCATTGTGCAATGCCTACACCACAGGTACACAGGAAAATGATCCTTAAAATAGATATCATTGAGAAAGTATGCGAGGGGAACTAGCGTCCCTCCTACTGCAGAAGAAATGCAGGGTGGGTCCCTGGCCCTTGATTGCAAGGAGAAGGAGGAAGGACTAACTAACACCACCAGATACATCCTTCTGTATATGATGGAGCATCAACACATCGATCACAAACATACAATCCATGGTGTTGCTGCCTTGATATCTATGTCTTTCTTTGCTATCTGATCTCTCTCCAAGAACCCATGATCTTTCCTTACTTCTAGCCTCTCACATGCCACCTCCCACTCTTAGCTACTTAGATGACAACCACATCCACTTATCTGCTTATTCTTTGATAACTTACTGTTTAATATCTTTTTAACTCAATTGTATTTGTGGTTTTATTACTGTGCTTGTACATATTTTATTGCACTTTTATGGTCTCTCGACCGAAATAAAGTTATCAAATGGAATGGACAACCTTTCAACTGACCTATGGACTTCCACCCATAGAAAAAAAATCTTTATTGTGGGGATAATAGATTGTATGATGACTTCCCTGGTGATGACTATATCAAATCCATGGAGAGAGCACTATTTGAGCTCCGGAACACAGTAAATATCAAACAACGTGTCTCATCTACCAGCAAAAAAGGAGAACCAAACCCTCAGCCTTGACTTGTCTATCAATGACATTATTGAAATCCAGCATTCACTGTAACTGGGTTATTCAGGCCACAGTGTAATTCAATCCCCTTCCTACAGTCACCACCCACCCACAAAAGACACTGTAAGCTACTGAACTAATACACCAACCCTTCAAGGACTATCCCGTCGAGATTCCCATTTAAAATTCCCACAGATAAGAACGCTGAAGCAACCCCACACCGGACGCTGGCTCCCCCTAGACCAAGCTGAACATTTCCTTGAAGGTCATCGTTAACATTGACACCCCACTGTACTGGGGCATGCCTAAAAAATGGGCCGTATCCATTGTACATTCAATCAAAAATTCATTGACAGACAGAAGCTATTGTAAACAAGACAGAAGTGGTGGAAATTTCTACTCCACAAATACCCCTTACTTGTGAAGTATCTATGCTCTAAATGCAAACATCTCTTCAACAATTCCAACATCTCCTAGTAACCGTCCACAATCACAGGAATATCTTAGCAAAACCTCCTTTAAAAGTCAAATACTTTGTCATCTCCTAATGAACTCACGAATAGCCAAGTCACGCACTCTTAAAATGGCATCAAACAGTTCTTCATCGCCAAAACATGAGGTCATAACCACTTAATTTAAAGACAGGTTCTTCTCTTTTTGATCATGAAAGGTCACATTGTGTAAGGGCTTAAACCACAGCTCAATATAATCAATGTCTCCCTTGCACCAGTTCATAAATTAAACAGACACAGTGCTTAACTTGGGTCTGCGATGGTGGAAGTACTCACATGCACTCATCTTTGGCGACTGGAGCAAAAGAGAGAAACACATAAAATGAGGAAAGAAGAAGGAAGCACATGGTGACCAAACTGACAAAGAAAGATAGCAGGGATAACAAAAGAACCTGACAGAGTTAGATAAAGGGGCAGGGAGTGTCTGGAGGTGTGTTAACAGTGCTTCATTTGAGCTGGTGGTTTCCAGTGCTCAGCACTGGCACTTAATTGTCAACACTGGTGCTTGTGACAGCCTGCTAGAATGTGGCGCTTCCTGTCTAATTTAGAGATGACCACAACAACTGTTAATTATTAATTCACTATACATTAAAAATTACTATTACCTGCCACCCAGGCCATTTTTATAGCCTTGGGGTCTGAAATAGTCTGATTGTCACACTTGTAGGAGTCTGATGGTTAGTTGTTGTGTTGTTACTATTATTGGCAATATGTCAGGGGCAATATGTGATGCAAGCTGCAGCGGCCTACTGACGGGAGCTCTTGCACTTATGATTTTTTTTTTTACAAATTAAGCACTGTCAGGATTAAAGATAAAGGAGGTGAAGTCAAGAATCCACTATGCCACAATAATCAGTTGCAATGGTAGGCTTGATGAATTCCATCTAGTCCCGGACTAAATCCCTGAATTGTGTCAGCACCAGCAGATTTGATTATTGTGGAAAATCTAAATAAAGAATCTAGACAACTGCAGGGTCATTGTATTTGAGTCTTGAGAAAGTCTCAGGCAAATGGGCCACAAGGGGGTGAAACATGTGTCAGCTGCTTTGTAACATCCTGGCACTTGTTATTATGTTGAGTACTCCAACAATGATGGCTTGAGGACATTTCTCATTGTGAATTAAACTCACAATTGCAAAAACATACTACAAGCTGCTTCTGTGTTTATTATACTGTGGAATACTCTGAAACAAATACATTAATTAATACAGTATATGAAAGGGAGAGCACATTCTTCTTTTTTCAACACACCTTATGAGTACCAGTTGGGGAAACTACTTTTTTAGGATACTCGCCACAACTGCGCAATATCCAGGAACCACCAGTACAAACAGAATGATTCTTGGACCCTAAAAGGATTTGGACTCAACATCTAATCAACAGGATTTGGAACAAAGCCTACGCACTATCATGGGAGATTTGATATCTGAGCTTTATGAACCACAGAGTGTTCTGAACATGTCTGGCATGGCACTGAAGCATGAGCACTAGACTGGGGTACCATCAAACCTGTATTTGTAAGCACTGCTTATTCAGGGCCTTAAGTACTAAGATTCCATTTACAAAACTACTATGAACTCCAAAATAACATTTCCTAGACTCTTCCCTCCTGTATGCCTAATTTGACACATCTCAAACCTCATTTTACCACTGTGATCCGCCTAATAAGACTTTCTAGACGATTCCCTCCTGCATCCCTCATTTGACTAATCCCCAACCTCATTTTACATTAGTGAATGACTTCCCTGGTGATGACTATATCAAGTCCATGAAGAGAGCAATATTTGCCCTCCCCAACACAGAAAATATCAAACAACGTGTCTCATCAACCAGCAAAAAAGGCAAAACCCTCAGCCTTGACTTGACTATCAATGACATTGTTGAAATCCAGAATTTATTTTAACTGGGTTATTCAGGACACACTGTAATTCAATCCTCTTCCTACAGTCACCATCCACCCAAAAAGACACTGTAAGCTACTGACCAAATACACCAACCACTCAAGGACTACCCCATCGAGATTATCATTGACAATTCACAGAGACAAGCACTCTGAAGCAACCCCACACCTGACTCTGGGTAACCCAAGACCAGGCTGAACATTTCCTCGAAGATCATCGTTAACATTCACACCCCACTGGACTGGCGCATGCCTTAAAAAATGGGCCGTATCCATTGTACATTCAATCAAGAATTCACTGACCGGAAAGCAGCTATTGTAAACAAGACAGAAGTGGTGGAAAATTCTCCCAAATAACACTATCTAGACTCATCCTTTTTCAGTCCTTCCTTTATCCTATACCATCAAACTAACAGACTCACATGTCCAGCACTCAAATACACAACTTATATTTCCCTATTCTAATCCACCACTAATCATTTGGGTTCCAGAATATGTTCTACTCACCAAAAAGCGATGCAACTCTTCGTCAAGATTAGTATGCACTACCTAAATACAACTGCAATACAATACAATACAAAAACTGGCTGCAAATTGCACACTGACTTTTTCCAAATGGGAGATGGTTTTGCGTACCGAACTATGGGGCACATTATGACGGAGGATTTTCCGCATCCTCCGGGCTGGCGGAAGCCACCGCCGGCCCGGCAGATGCGGAAAATCCTCTGCGGACCCACCAAAGACACACCGCCAAATTAGGATGGCTGGTGGGTCCTGGTTTAGGTCCGCTGCTTTTCCGCCGCGGTTGGCTTACAACCGCGGCGGAAAAGGCCTAATATGGTGGCGGTGTCTCTCAGACACCACCAGCCATATTAGGATGTCTGAATTTCAATGCCTTTACACGGAGGCATGTCCGCCGTGCAAAGGCATACAGATTCTTGTTTGGGGGCCCGTTGCGGGCCCCCAGGGGTGAAGCAGGGGGGTGGGGGGTGCACATTGGGGGTACCTATGGTAGAGCACAAAGAGGAGTACAAAGTTCCCCAGGGATCGTGATACAGTGTGGAGAAGAGAGCAGATCCGAAGAATCAAGGAACTAGAAAGGTTCCCTTGTCGGAACTAGAGAGCCTCACACACCCAGAGCGTTAGGTGTGAAACACACCCTGACTGAAGGATGTCCAGTATCATCATCGGCTCGCTGCCCCTCGTCAGACCGGCACTGCAATGTCCGACGGAGTACCCGAGGGTACTCTTTTGGCGGGGTTCTTTTGTTCCTTGCCGATGGTGAGTGTGAGTGAGGCTGGAGTAGTGTGTAGCCAGTGCAATGTGAGTGAATGTTAAAAAGGGTAGTCAGTCCACAATAAAATGTTATTGACGTGGCTGATTCCCTAATTAAAAGGGTTGGGAGGGGAGTTAGAGGCTGATGGGGTTAGCAGACATCTAACTCAACCCCCTGGTGTGGTCAACATGTTTCTCGCCAATCGGCGAATCGTCAGGACCTAAAGCAAGGTACTACACAACAAATTGAACAATGCAGTGCTCATGCACAAAGTAAAAAGCAAATACAACCTCTCCGGGTCGGGTGCATAGAGGGCCACAGGGTCCTGCTCTAATTAGGCGACCCTAAGGGAAAGTAACATGGGCCTCGCAGCATGCTCCCGTGAGGCCAGCACTGTCTGGTGGGTGAACCTCAGTGTGGGCGCTGGCACGGCGGGACACCTACCCCTCACGCTTGCGGCACCTGGTCAAAAAAAAAGGGTACCTATGGTACCCCCCTGCATTTGCGTGCACAGAGCGGCAGGCACCGCGCGGTGCCTGACGCTTTGTGCATGCAAATGCACAGCTTTCATTTTTAACATTGCGGCGGGTGCTGCTTGAAGCAGCACCCGCCGCAATGTTAAAAATATAGGATGTGACCGCCAGGGTGGCGGTCACATCCTAACTGCACAGGAGGGAACTCCGCAGGCCATGCGGAGGTTCCCTCCTCCTCTATGGTCGCGGACAGACTCAAGTTCGTCCGCGATCTTAATGACCCCCATATGTACTGTATTTATGAAGCAGGTCGAGGGTTTGCGGCCCCCTTTGGTTGGCTACAACACACAAGTGTGGGGGCTTGCAAGTGGCAGCAGGGATCACTGAAAAAATATCGAATACAAAAATATTGACAAAAAAATATTGAAGTAAAAATATCGAAAGACAAAATATCGAAATCCTATCTACAGACAGGTAAGTACAAAAATATCGAATCAAAAATATCGAATAAATATATATACTTAATAAAAATATTGAATTTATTAAAATAACTTAAAAATAATTAAAAATTAATGAAATAATAACTATATTTATTTAAAACATACTTAAAAATACTTAAATAACTTAAAAAGTATTAAATAATTAATTTAAGTAAAAAAAATAAAAATACAACTTCATTTTTTAACACATATATATATATATATATATATTAACATAATATTAATAAAAAATATACAATATTTTTACTGTAGCATAGCAAGAGGTTAAAATGTACTATTACCACTCTAGCAACTGCAACAGTAGGGAAAGCGTTGGATAGCGTAGGGGTACACATTACTATTCCCACTCCAGAGGGTGCACCAGTAGGGAAAGCATTGGATAGCGTAGGTGTAAAATATACTATTCCCACTCCAGAGGGTGCAACAGTAGGGAAAGCGTTGGATAGCGTAGGGGTAAAAATTACTATTCCCACTCCAGAGGGTGCAACAGTAGGGAAAGCGTTGGATAGCGTAGGGGTAAAAATTACTATTCCCACTCCAGAGGGTGCAACAGTAGGGAAAGCGTTGGATAGCGTAGGGGTAAAAATTACTATTCCCACTCCAGAGGGTGCAACAGTAGAGAAAGCGTTGGATAGCGTAGGAGTAAAAATTACTATTCCCACTCCAGAGAGTGCAACAGTAGGGAAAGCGTTGGATAGCATAGGGGTAAAAATACAAATTATTTACCAATTAACAATTAATAATAATAATAATAAAGCATTTATTGAGCCCCTGGCTGCACAAAACTGGGTATCCCCGCGCTAACTGCGAAATGCAAACCCGTCGAGAGGAACTTGGTCCGTGAGATGACAAGGAGTTAATGTTTAGGGAAGAGGTGGGTTTTTAATTTGGCTCTGAATCTCATTTCGGAGGACGCCATCCGCAATTGGATAGGCAGAACATTCCAGAACTTAGTGGCCAAATAGCGGAAGGACTTTCCTCCCATTTTAGCTTTTGTGATGCGAGGGACTTTGAATAGCATCATGCCCGATGATCTGAAATCTCTCATCGGACGGTGAATGGTAATGAGACCTTTCAGATAGCTGGGGCCTTTATTCTGGGCAATGCGATGAGCATAACAGAGAGTCTTGAATATAATTCTCTCTTTAATAGGGAGCCAGTGGAGTTTAGCAAGCACGTTTTTAGTGGATGCTTTCCGAGGGAGACCGAGCACCAATCGCGCTGCTGAGTTCTGTATACATTGTAATTGGTGCAGTCCCTTCTGATTCAGGCCTAACAAGAGAACATTACCATAGTCCAAGTGAGGGGATATTAAAGCATGAACTATGGTTTTTCTAGCTTCGGTCGGCAAAAGGTCAAGTACTTTGCGAAGTACTTTTAATGTGCCGAAGCATTTGCTTGTCACCTTATTCACATGGGCTTCGCCTGAAAGGTCGGCGTCCAACATAACGCCTAGATTTTTCACCTTCTCCACGGGAGTAGGCAGTTCCCCTAGTTCGCTAGGCCACCATGCATGAGACCAAGCAGATACAGCTTTTCCTACTAGCAATACCTCTGTCTTGTCTCCATTTAGACGGAGGCAGTTAGTATTAATCCAAGTCGCTATCGCTGACATACAGTTAGAGAAGTTGGTAGCTAAATCTCTGCTGTCTGGAGTTAGTTTGAACATCAACTGAGTGTCGTCAGCGTAGCTGACAATGCCCACCCCAAATTCCTCCGCCATGTGTGCCAGGGGTTCCATATAGATGTTGAATAAAGTTGGGCTCAAGCTAGAGCCCTGTGGAACCCCATGGCTGACACTGCGAGGCGATGATTTAAAAGGTGGGCAATGAAGTTGGAATGTTCTGTCAGTGAGGTAGGACTGGAACCAGGTGAGAGCTAGACCCTTTACTCCCATGTAAGAGAGTCGAGACAGCAGCGTTGAGTGCAGCTCGGTATCAAACGCTGCACTTAAGTCCAGTAGGACCAACGCTGCTGTCTCTCCCTCATCCACCATCTTCCGGATCTGTTCAGTTGAATACAAAACTGCTGATTCGGTTGAATGGCCTGATCTAAACCCTGACTGGAAGGGATGGAGGAGAGCTTCTTTCTCCAGAAACTCCATGAGTTGTAAATTAGCCACCTTTTCTATGATTTTGGCACAGAAAGGGAGAAGCGAGATCGGCCTTAAATTTTGGAGTTGAGAAATTGGGATATTTGGTTTCTTTTTTAAGGGTATTACATGAGCAGATTTCCAATTTTTCAGGACGTGGCCTTCCTGGAACGATAAAGTAATCATGTTACTAATTTGATCTAGTAATATGTTTTCCATGACCGCTTTACATTGTTCCGGGGGGCAGGCATCCATAGGGGAGCCTGAGCAAATTCCATTGATAATTTTCATTAGGTCTTGTTTGTTAGGGGTCCTGAATTTGGTAAGGAGGGATTTATGAGAGAAGGAGCTTAGATTATCTACATTGTTTTTAACTATATTAGTGCTGTTTGAGAAAGTAGCATGGATTTTTTCTACTTTCTCCACGAAGAAATCCGCTATCTGATCGCATATCTCCGTGGAGTAGGTGTCTTTGGTATCCAGGTGAGAAGGAATGGTGATTTCTCTGTAGATGCAAAATAGCTCTTTCGTGGGGTTCTTACCTTCCACAATTCTGCTTTTGTAATAATAGCTTTTTTCTAGTCTTACCAATTTCTGATACTTTTTCAGTTCGATTCTATAATTTTCTTTAAGTTCCGGGGTATAGTTTTTCCTCCATTTACGTTCTATGGATTTACATAGGGCTTTAGCATTTTTGAGTTTCTCTGAGAACCAGGGGGCGTTTTTGGATTGTCTGGCTGGTGGTTTGGTGGTCCATGGGGCAGTTTTATCTAAAGCTTTGGTTAGCCAAGATTCAAAGTTATCCCATACCTCTTGTAGGGAATTCCCTATTAAAGGGGGTTGCTCAGTTAGTTTATCTAAAAAAAGTTCGGGAGTACATTTTTTTAAATTCCGGCGTCTATAAGGTGGCAGTTTGGCATGAGTATTATTGATGTATTTTCTAGCTATCTCGAACGGCACCATACTGTGGTCAGACCAAATTAGAGGGATGGGTGGGGATGTGTTGATGCCTTCCCAATTAGCAAAGATAGGGTCTAATAAATGCCCTTGTTGATGGGTGGGCATAGTGGAGAGAAGTTTGAGATCAACCGAATTAAAAGCATTCAGTAAGAGTTGAGCTTCCTTGGAGTAGCTATCCTCTAGATGTATGTTGAGGTCGCCTAGGATGATGACATTTTTATGTCTGATGGCGAGCTGAGTGGCCAATTCAATGAGTTGGCTACAAAAGGTCACCGCTGCTCCAGGGGGTCTATATATGAGTAAACCAGTGATTGTGGTAGTAGGATCTAATTTAATGGTAAATCTGCCACACTCACTATCAGCAATATTTATTTCGGTTAATGTGCACTCTAATTCTTCTTTGCAAATCATTGCCAGTCCCCCACCCCGTTGTCTTTGTCGATCGATTCTTAGGAGACTGTAATTGTTGGGAATAGCCTCTAAGATATCCTGGGAAGAAGCTTCGTCTAGCCATATTTCAGTAAGAAACATGGCGTCAAGGTCTTTGTTAGTCAAGAGGTCGTGGATTTCTGTTTTATGTTTAGGCTTAGACCTACAGTTGAGTAATAACAATTTGAGGTTCATCGTTTTATTAGAAGTCGAGGTTAGCTTGGGGAGAGGTTGATGGCATGTATTGCAAAGCGCGGGTTAAAAATAAATTAAAAATCAATACCAATAAATAAATAAAAATGATTAATTTAATAACAATTAAATTACTTCCACCCTACTCCCCAATAAACAAACAACTCACTACAGATTTTTTAAAAATTAAAATTAACATAATTACCAATTAACCAATTAATAAAAATTAATTACCAATTAAAAATTAACTAATCACCAATTAAAAATTATTTAACAATTAATTTTAAAAGAATACCAATACATAAATTAACACATTTAATTAATTACAATGAAATTACTTCCCACCCTATTCCCCTATAAACCCACAACCCGCTACAGAATTAAATTACACAAAAATTAAACAACATAAAGAAATACACGTAATTTTTTTCGATAATATAAAAAATTCGACATAAACTCTTAATTATTATATTATATACTTCGATATTTTAACTTTCTATAATTTAAAACTCGATATTAAATTACTTATCTTCAAAACAATATTTTTTACCACTATATTCTGTCCATTCGATATTTTGCCCATTCTATATTTTTACTTCGATATTTGTGCCATTCGATATTTTTAAGACGATATTATGTCTGTATACCGGCAGCAGACCACCATCGCTCTACTGTGTTTCCATTCACAATGGGAACCTTTTTTGTTTAATGCAAGCCATATGTACAAGAACTGCCACTAACTAAAGCTAGTTAGTGGCATTTGTCTTCACGTGGCCTATCACCAAAAACAATAGCCCTGTTAGGTATGTATTTACAATACGTCGCTACATGGCGATAGTTTCAGGTAGCCGTGGTGAAAACTGCTGCTAACTCTAGCGTGAACGTGTTACAAATTCTGATGTTGCTGGGCGAAAACTGGCAAAAGGACCATCAGCAGCATAAAAACTAACTTTAGTCAGTCCAACGTGACTTTTTTTGCCTCTAGAGGCACAAATTGCCTATCTGTCCACCTCCAATGAAAAATAGGAAACAAAACCAATAGAATGCTGAATGGAGCAGGGAGGGTCGAGTGCACCATGGATCAAAAACCCCTCTCCCCCAAGCCCTCCAACAGTCAGGATGGCCAGCCCCTGGCTGAACGCTTTGTCACGGCGCTCAAGAACAATCACAATGTCGCATTGCGGCATTGTGATTGGCTTAGGGGAGGAAGCCTAGCTACTTGCTTCCTGTTCTTGGAAGTAGACTCAGGAGAGCAGGAGCACAGAAGATGTGGGACCTGGCCTCAAGGTAAGAATTTAAAAAATATATATTTACAACCCCCGCTTCCCTCCGAGTCCCTGCCTTCTCTAGTGTCCTTTTCCGCATTTCCCACCTCTCAGCTGTCTAGTCCCCCCGCAGCAGTACATAATGGTGGCTGCTGTGCAGCCATGTGGAGGGGGCGTACCACTACTGCCCCAAAGGCAAGCCCGTCTGCGTCTGTCTACCCCTGGACCGCGCCCTGCACCAAGGACTCTTCCTTTTGGACACTCCACTGCTACGACACCAGCATCCTCCTCGCCATCAACCCTGGATGCCACACCGCCTGCCATCAAGCAACACTGTAGAATTTTCTTGCACCCTGTGCGTGTCAAAATGGCAAACCACCTTCTGCCAAATCAGCACACCAGTGCCTCCTGCCGCCTAGCCAAACAACAGGGCAGCCGACCGGCTCAACTGCGTCCTCCACAACATGTGGTCGCTCCAGAAACACACAACAGAAACCTGGGACCTCTTCAACGCCACCTCTTCAGATATCGCCTTCTTCAGGGAAACTTGGACCAACCTCTGCTTCAGACATCGCTATCACCATCCACAACGGCTACAAATTTAACCACATGGACCAACCCGAGTGGCCAGGAGGAGTCATTGCTATTGTCTGAAAAAGCACACTCCGACTGACCACGCACTCTAAGGACCTGACAGTGACATGGAACACCTCTATATCCGGACCAACCCCTACACCACCCTCCGCTGCACCCTCATCTACAGGACCCCTGGGCCACAACCCCCCATTTACCAATGCCATTGTAGACCTTATTGCCCCAGGCTCTCCATCCTACTCGGAGAACTCAAGTTCCACCTGAGCAACCCCAGAGACCAGAACACCACCCTCTACTGGGGAACCTCATCAACATCGGACTCAAGCAGCTAGTCAATGCCCCAAACCACATAGCCTGACACATGCTCGAGCTCGTCTTCTCCACCAGCGAACTTCAACTACAGCCACACCACAGGACTCTCCTGTGCCAACCATCATTGTTTACATCAACCCTTCACCACGACCACAGTACACCATTGCCATCTCCTGTAGCAATTTGATCAAGTCCACCAAACAACTTCCCATCAACTCGTTCAGCACCACCACTCCGCCAACGCTTACAGAGGCCAACACTGCAGCTCACAACCTTCACTGATGGATCTCCAACTGTACCAACACCCTGGCACCCCTCCAGAAAAGACCAGGCAAACAACACTGCATGAAGGCCAACTGGTTCACTCCCGACCTCCACTAGTCCAGCCTCACCTGCAGACGTTTTGAGAAGAGATGGAGCCACAACATCAAACAACTCCATAACACAGTCACCCTTGCACCATGGAGCAAGGGTGCCTGCGTTGGGGCAGGACAGCCGTTATGCGACGACGTAGGGAAAAAAGACAGGGGGTTTATTTCTGAGCATGATTGTTGCACCACGTTGAACTGTATTTGCAAAGTGACACATCTAGGCATAAGCGTGACCTTGTGTAGCCCTCTGCCACATTATACCTGCATCAGGTATGATGTATGCAGGGTGGGCGTTCCTACGCAACAAAGCCTCATAGGAGTGGTGCAGTGAAAACCTTAAGATTTTACTTCAACAATTGTAGGATGGCACTGCTCCAGTACCTTCGCCTGCCTCATGGCAGGCGTAAGGGTGACACAGTGCCACAGGGATAGGCTGACCCCATGCATTGCGGGAGTTGCTTCATGCTGGTGACACAACTGCAGCAATGCGTGACTTTAGCCCTAACAGATACATTAAGATTCCACACGTATCTGTCATTAATTGCGACATGGAGGGACATATAGTGAATACAGTGCATCCATGGTGTCACAAGAAGGGCACAGTGAAAAGTGTTGCAGCGCTGTTTTGTCGCAGCGATGCAACACTTTTCATGAATGAGGCCTGTGGAATATGCTCTATCTTATTGTTGGTGCACATTCCGGCCCTGTGGTTTTGTTGCACGGCAGCGCAGCAAAATTCCTTGCAGCGCTGTCCAGCACCAAAACCTTCTGAAATGAGGCCCCAAGTGTTTGCACCATCTTTAAGACTAGCTATTTTCTCGTCTTAAAAAACGGCCTCTAACTGGAGTTAGAGGCAGTTTTTTTGGTTTTGCACCATACAAGGAATTCCTTGTAAATATCGCAAAGTGGGGTTAGCGGCAGTTTTTGCATGGGAACGCTTACCTTGCACCTCATTTTCGTTAAGTTCAGATAACAGAAGTGGCAATCCTAAAAATTCACACTTATGCCAGAAAACTGCAGCTAATTGCGGTTAGCGGCAACTTGTAAATACGGAGGTAAAAAAAAGCTGTTGTAACGTAAAAAAATGTATGCTATGGCAATGGATTCTGCTTGTACATATGCCTCCAAGTTTTCTTAAAGGAACCGGCGCTGATTCTCAGAAAGCTGCCAAAATTAACGCATTTTCAGCAGTGCCAAAAAAGGTTTGCAAAATTAACACCCTATGCTTCAGGTGAGGAACATTTGAGAGCTGTGCATTATGGCAAATACTTCAAAAAGTATATGCTTTAAGGGTCTACTGGAAAAAAATATTCAAATAAAATGTCAAACACTGAGCCTTAAAGTCAGATGCTGATAGAAGAAATGGATTTTTACAAAGCAAAATGAGTATAAAATGGAGAAAATGCATTTATAAATTTGAAGTTAACCTGTTGTTAAAGTTAAATCAACTACAAAGGGGCTGGCATTACTTAATGGCAAGGAACCTTGGGAACATCCGGTTTCAAGATAGTGTGACACTGAATCCTTTGGTAGCTGTGAAAAGGAGAAGTAAGAGTCAGTTGCCTGTGCAGTTCAAATCATGCCCAATGATGCTGAGAACCTCAGGTGTCTCTATAGTCAGAGTTCACCAATGGAATAAGAAAGAGGCTTGGGGCATGATTTAGATCTTGGCAGACGGCATACTCATCCACAAATGTGTTGGATATCCAGTCCGCCATATTGTGGGTGCATTATTTACTATGGCACTTCTAATACTGCGAGCTGGATATTCGTCACGTTTGTGACAGAGTATCCCATCTGCCAAACAATAAGTTAGGCCCTTTCTTTGATGCTCTTTTAAGATCTAGTGGCGATTACTCTACAGAACCTGCATAAATTCTGCACAGTGACCTCCCAATTGTGGCATATTGGGGTGACCTACTCTTGAGGTCTCCCTTTCTGGCTTATCTTTCTCCTGGAAGGAAAACTGCATCAAATGCGATCGCTGGAGGAACCCTGCCAGATTCTTGGTATCGATAATTCCACTATCGGAGAACAACAGAGTAACTCCCAAGACCGTCAGACCCGCCAAAGTCCACGCTGGCAGCGACATGAAATAACGACTGGAGACATGCGGCCTGATCCAGAGACAATCACAATGGACCAACAAGCAGTGCTAGAATCACTAAGTGGGCTAGCCAAGGTGGAGGCACTGTGATGACACTGGGCACATGGCATTGAAACTCAACCCACTGTCAGTGTTTCCAAAGGAACTGTAAGTTTGATTTGACAGCATCACACTTGATAGACCTAATTTTCATGTATCTGTTTTTATCTTTGCTATTTTGAGCTTGTATTCCCTTTGGATATCAGCGCTCCACAGATCAGACACACCTTCACAGGGGCCTGGTGGGAACGGAGATGACCAAATGACTAACGCAATTGGGACATTGAACATTAATGCACTTCTGGCACACTACTGGCTTTCCTGACCCACTCCACTGTACAGATCCTCACATTAAATGCGAAGGGTCTGAATAACCCAGTCAAATGCCGAGCAGAAATATCCTATCTTGAACATTAAATAGCAGGCGTCTGATTTCTTCAAGAGACCCATCTCTTGACTAGCTCCGTTCTTGGGTCTCCGCCCACCAATTCTTCTCCTTCGCAGCCATCAAGTCAGCAGGAGTACCTATAATGGTGTCCCACTCATTTTGTGGTACAATAGGGTCTAAAGTCACATATTTAAAAGGCAGGCTCGTTGCATACAACATAACCATTGGGGACCGCTCCTTCGTAGAGGGCTCAATACATGCTCCAAATGAGAGAAAAGAACGATTCATATGTAAGCAATATCGGAAATTATATCCACTTCTGAACAGAGGATCCTTTTGGGAGGTGATCTCAATCTAGTGTTTAATTATGATATTGATAGAATAGCACCGAGACACAGTCGCTCAGGGGGGTTACCAGTGGTTGCCAAACAATGGGCTACAAGACCTCTGCTGGGAACTTCATCTGCACGCGCTACACTACACATATTTCTCCCATGCTCACAAAACCTATGCACGACTTGACTATTTTCTTGGGACAAAAGACACACACGCTTTGACTATTGCATACGAAACAGAACCCTCTGCCATATCAGGCCTGCAGAGGTATCCCTCATTATAGAACTTCCCCCATTAGAACGTTCCACACGACAGTGGAGACTATGGGAGACCCTCTTACACTGCTCTGAAGTAGTGACACAGAATACACAGGCCCTACATACCTTTCTATAACTAAATGTACTCCAGACATCTCTATTGCCACACTCTGGGAAACTCTGAAAAATGTCATTAGGCGGGAATTGACTGCTAGCTGAGCCAGAGATAATAGGGTTCATAAAGAATAAGAGAAACAGTTTGTCCCACCAGGTGAATGAGATTGAACTTTGATTGCTAATAACCCTGGAAATTAATCTAGAAGGAGTTTTATATCCTTAGTGCAGCAAGATCTGGTTTGTGTTCTGTATGGACTAGTACAGCGTTTTCCAAACTGTAATCCACGGACCCCCAGGGGTCCGTGAGACATTCTCAGGGGGTCCGCAGGACTCGAGTGCCTGTCGTGGTGAAAAATGAAACGCCCATGCGTCCTCACAGCACACAAGAGCTGTGAATGTTGGCGCAGGGGCGGCGAGACCACAACAATACAATTGGGAGGCGGGGCAGCAAATGGGCAGTGGGCAGTCAGGGGGGCGGGCCGCAGGAGAACAGCGGCTGGGGAAACGAGCGGAACAGAAGGCAAAAGGGACGCAAAATGAGTGGCACAGAAGGCAGAAGGGCACAAAAAACTAGTGGAACAGAGGGCAGAATGGCACAAAAAACGAGGGAAAACTAAGTGGAACAGAGGGCAGAAAGGCACAAAAAACAAGTGGAACAGAGGGCAGAAGGGCACAAAAAGCGAGGGAAAAAATAGTGGAACAGAGGGCAGAAAGGCACAAAAACTAGTGGAACAGAGGGCAGAAAGGCACAAAAAAACGAGTGGAACAGAGGGCAGAAGGGCACAAAAAATGAGGGAAACACTAGTGGAACAGAGGGCAGAAGGGCACAAAAAAACGAGGGAAACAGAGGGCAGAAAGGCACAA
Organism: Lissotriton vulgaris; assembly: GCF_964263255.1. NCBI lineage: Eukaryota > Metazoa > Chordata > Amphibia > Caudata > Salamandridae > Lissotriton > Lissotriton vulgaris. The sequence continues at coordinate 662,963,283 of NC_141693.1, forward strand.
AAATCGAGTGGAACTGAGGGCAGAATGGCACAAAAAACGAGGGGAAACCAAGTGGAACAGAGGGCAGAAAGGCACAAAAAACGAGTGGAACAGAGGGCAGAAGGGCACAAAAAATGAGGGGAAACGAAGTGGAACAGAGGGCAGAAGTGCACAAAAAACAAGGGAAAAATGAGTGGAACAGAGGGCAGAAGAGCACAAAAACGAGGGAAAAACGAGTGGAACAGAGGGCAGAAGGGCACAAAAAACGAGTGGGACAGAGGGCAGAAGGGCACAAAAAACGACGGAAAAATGAGTGGAACAGAGGGCAGAAAGGCACAAAAAACGAGGGAAAAGAGTGGAAGAGAGGGCAGAAAGGCACAAAAACGAGGGAAAAATGAATGGAACAGAAGGCAAAAGGGGCACAAAAACTAGGGAAAAACGAGTCGCACAGAAGGCAGACGGGCACAAAAACGAATGGCACAGAGGCAAAATACAAAATACAGAAATATAGGGGCAGCTAAGAACAGAAGGCAGAACGTGGGTAGCGAGGGGAACAGAAGGAAAAACCTGCTTGAAAACAGACCTTCACTTAGAGATTCTGGGCTGTATTACACTATACGGCACATTTTCCTTGCTTGCACTGGGCGCAACTCTAAAAAGGTGCACCCTGTGCAGACAAGGAGAGTGCGCCATTATATATTGAATGGGCTGCCCTCAGGGCAGCCTTGAAGTCATGCTGTCCTGGGGGCAGTGCATTCAAGTGAAATACGAAGCAGCTGCTCCGTATTTCACTGTGTAGGTGGCAACCCGCCTGCACTTTTAAAAGGGATGAGAGACCCCTTTGCAGGCTGGTGCAGTGAGTGACCGCACCCGCCTGCAAGGGGATGTCTCTGGTGTCCACAGGACCCATTTCACCTCTTTCAATGCGCCTCCTGACAGCTTATTTGCCTAATACAGTACTGGTGCACAGGCAGAGAGATTCCTTCATTTGCATAGGACCACACCTCCATGCTAATGAGCGAACGCTGTCTGCTGATAGCGCTGGCGCTATATGTGCGCCAGCATTATCGATATTACAGAAGGGGCCGCACAAGTGTCAGAAGTCTCATTCAGGGGGTAAAGCATTCTGACTCCCTCTTACTGGAATGCCCCCCGGTTCACTTGCGTCTCTGCCTGGATAATCTTAATTTCAGGAAATTACTCGGAACTAAATTGTTTTAGGGAATGTTTTTGTGACTGCTGCATTTTGTTGGAAGTCTTTTGTGTCGAAATAGTGCTTTAGGGGTGAGTCTCATGCAATATAAATAAACATAACAGGGGCGTGCAAAGTGGGCACAAAAGCCTGTTGCACAGCCGGGGCACTTTATATAATACGGCCCCGATTGTCACCTCTCCTTTTTCCTTCACTGGCATTTTCCTACCTTTCATCCCTGTACAGCTTCTTTCCTTGAACACAGCCTACCCTGTCATCCGTGTGTTTGCCTTCATTTGTTTTGCATTTCTGCAAATTGCCCACTCTTTATTCCAAAGATCATAGCAAACACCTTTGTAATTAATAACCCTGCATCCCCTCTAGCTCATTTATCAATACCACCTACCATCTACAAGAACTTACATACTCCTACTAATGATCACACCTAAATCCTATTAATTTCAGCCCCCACAAAGAAACTTAACTAAATGTATGGATGGTTTCCTTGAGAGCGCAAGATTAATTCCAATAACCAACAAGAACAAATAGACTTCGGACTAGCCACTAGCGTTGGGTTTCCGGAGCAGCGTAAATAGCTTCAACGCCTCATCAGGGGTTGTAAGGGCTAAATAAATACAATTACAATCCGCACGTGCAGGTGTCTGAATCACCCTGCTCATTTTGCAACGCTGTGCAAAAAATATCGCACAGCGTTGATAACGTGGAAAAATCTATCGCCGGTTTCACATCGCCTGTTAGCAGCATATTCTCAACGCTAAAGCCAACAGGCGATGTGAAATCGTCGATAGGTTGCATTAGCGCGTGAAAACAAGGGCTGTTTTCACGCGCTAATGTTTGCCTTGATAATATGGGGGGGTGGATTCAGCTTTATGATCCACCCCTTCATGTTAGCAATGCCTAACACGTACTAAAAGCGGGCGTTGGGAGACCTGCGATAGACGCGTTTATCGCAGGTCTCCTTCTCCCAAGGCCTGCCTTTTACATGTGGTTGGACGTGGGAACGCCCACCCTGCATTTCATTAGCGTTATTTATTGCCCCCAGCGTGGGGGCGATGAATAACGCATGAAATGCGTCGCTAACCGGAGTTAGCGACGCTTTGATAATAGGGCGATAATTAATTCATGAGTTAGCAACCGGAAAAGGTCGCTAACACATGAATTAAGGCCCTTGATAATATGCCCCCTTGACTATTAAAGCTCTGACTATGTAGTGACTACATGGTGAAAAACGAATACTGTGCAGGACAAGCAACAACTTTTCTTCGTAGATATAGGCTCGCTTGGTGCCTTAATAAGTAGGGAGAGCAGCAATCTAAAATCTATGCTTTTGCTCCCAGGCCTCCTCAAACCCCTCCTCCGCCACCCCAACCCACACACACAACTAATTGAAGCCTCATATCATTAAAAACCGAGCCTACCGTTAGCTCTCACTTTGCAGCCTGTCAGACTGCAGAATGTTATCTTTTCCCGAAATGGGGCTTTTGGAACATAAACCACATTCCAATAAATGTGAGGAGAAAATTATGAATTCATTAAACAGCTAGGATGGTTGGTGCTATATGTAATATTTATATTCAGGCCCCAGTAAAATATGTTTTAATATCTTTAGGCAACTACAAGGACTTAAATATTTATAAAATGGCTGAAGATAAAGCCGGGCCCTCTTATTTGTCCATCCTGATGATGTAAGGTACGCAATCAGAGACAATAAAACTTTGGCGCCATTTATCATGGTAAAGGAGGCCTTCGCGTGAGCTCCCCCGGGTGCAATAGACATAAGAGTTGTTGCTTACCTCGGCAACTCTTGAGGAGTTTGTTCCTTAAAAACTACCAAGAGCCCCATCTTTCACCCAGAATGGGGACCGCAGAAAATCCAGGCACAGCAATAAATTTTAGGCAAAGGAGCTGCAAGCAGGGGCTTCAAAAAAACTGCTGTGTTTATCTGTGGGGCATCAGGGAACAAGAAACATTTTGATTTAATATTTCATAACCTGCCTGGGCCGGCCTTGTGTATAATTAATGCTCAGAAAAAGATATGTTTTTGTTTTATTTCGCACTGTCCGAAATGCAAAGTGGCTTTACACAGAAAGCCTGTTACAACTAGACTTTCTATGGAGACGTTTGAAGGTGAGCAGTGCGGCGCTCAAATGGCGGCTGGACTACAAAAGGCTGCATAAGGCATGCAATTGGAATTAGCAAGAGGCTATTATTAATCAAGACATCCAATAAGAAGCAATACAGTATTCATTACATAGCTATAGGTCAGGTAAACTGTCCTACAGTGCTAATGTAATGTGAAGAGGATCGGTATTCTGAGGGTTAAATTAAGACACACTCCCCAGCATCGGTAAGGTATTAGAAGTTGTGGGAAAAGAGGGAAAGTCTTAAGTTCCCCAGAAAACCCATTGAAGTTAAATGATTAGAATAGATATTGTAGATGCTGAAGTTAAGAAATGTACTCAAAAGAATACACCCTAGTTGCGGAAGAAGGATTTTTCTGATGAAGCGTTGCGGATTCACACATGGTTAAATGTGATCTTCACCTTGAGGTCGGAAAAAAATATCTTTCTCATTGGAGGAAGGAGTTTTATACATAGGGCTCCCGGTTTTATGGTACTTCTTTTTTTAACATTTCCGTCTGAACTCATCCATATTTATTTTTAGATCATTTCATCTGTATTTATCCATATTTATTTTGTGTTTTTCAGATAAATGAAGTGGTAAAACTGTACATTTCCGTATTTATTTAACTGATAGACGCGCAGTCATAATTTGATGTATGTTGTGTTTTAGCTACTTAAGCTAAAAAATATTACATACCAGTACATCCACTGGTAAATATGAGCATTTTACCACAAATGTATGTTAGCATATGCCGTTATTTAAAGAAATTTCCCCCTGTTTTTAAATTTCCAATGCTTTCCATCTGCTCAGCTGTTGGGCTATATTTCATGAAAGACAGCACGGAAAGTCACTTAAAAGAAGCCCAATTTTCCGTATTTATCTACTTTTAAAAATAAATGCAGGCAGAAAACACAATAATAATAATCCACATTTGTAAAGCGCACAATCACCCGTAAGGGTCTCTAGGCGCTGTATTTATCTGCAAAAATCGGTAAAAGTAGATTTCTGGGAGCCTTATTTATACACTACCCAACCACCCAAACCTGCTTAATTACAAACCAATTCTGTAAGAGCAGGTATCCTTCATCAATTTCAGTAAGATGTCAATAAATCTTCTTCTATTAGGTGCTAAGTTACTTCTGTAGATTTTTTTATCTTTGAAAAATCTCGGGTGATGCGTGGGCCCTGGAACCACTTTTCATGCTCCCTGGCATGGAGGAGGTGTTGAGATAGGTGGATCTTAAGTCTTAAGAGAATTACGCAGCACTCAAGAGATAACTCAACTCTTACACAACCGCATCACCTCGTGCAACCTCTTTTATTCAGAGAATTCTCAAGCCGAGAGTGCGTCAAAAGATCCAAGGGCCAAGAGGGGACGTTAGAGGGTCCTGAGGAATCTGCACAGAGAGCTCAGTTTCTATCAGAATCAATGCTAATAAAGCAAATACCTTTTTCCAATGCATGTTATCGTTCAAAGATTCCCATGCAACATGGAAAAATGTGGATGGAGTTTCCTGAGACAACCAAGAAAAAGAAAAGCTACCAAAAATATTTACGGACTATGGTTTGCAATTTGTGTTGCAAGGCTCTAAAGACTGAATAGGTTAAAGTTAGTGAGCAATTGGAAGTGCAATACTTGGGACTAGAGAAGAAGGTAATTCAAGAGATATTGTGGGTTCCCTGCACCACTACCAACACAGTGACACAGATTATTCCCATTGAAGTACTTAAGAAGAAGGACAGCCAATACTAAGATGCCTCTTGGATGGTTGGCGAATTGAGTATGAGGGAAGTAGAGTTATTGGATGAGGATATGTTTAAAAACTGTTGACTATAAAAGGAAATACAACGCTTGGTATCATCCCACGAAAATATGTGTGACAGAGTGTGAAAAGAAGCCAAATGGGCCAATAAGGGTTTTCCAGAGTCCTCCAAACTTTTGAGGACTGTGTCAGTGGACAAGAATCAGAGACGTTGGAGAATGGGAGAGGATCTCTGTAGACCTGGAGGTGATTTGTCTTGCTGCTAACTGCAGGCTCTTTGTAAAGCATTGGTGCGTGAAAATGAAAATATCGATACAAGGCTTCATCAAGTCAAGAAAAGAAATGCAAGGTCAAAAGACTGCAGGGATTCCATGCCCAATATCCGTATGCCATGTACGTTTTTACCTTTTGCATACATTGTCAGTTTTGTCTTTCTATGCACTAGGGTTTATTCAGATTGTTATTTGTTAGACCTGGCATCTTTGGTGTGGTTTTCCCCTATCTTTTTGCCTCTTCCTCCTGTATTTTTAATGCTGTGCTGGATTTCGTTTTTGCTGGTTTAGATGCTTTGGACACTTTGCCACTGCTGATCAGTGCCAGAGTGTAAGTGCTCCCTATGTAAATTGTTATCATGATTTGATATACATGATTGGTATATTTGTATCACCACGATCACCCTGACAAGGTAGCTGCTGCTGCGAGAGCGCTTGCGCGTTTTTGCAGTAAAACTGCTGTTTTAAAAACGTTCTATATTATTTCTGTTTGTTTTGGTCATTTTGACCTTTTTTAAAATTGCCCCTTACCTGCACCATAAATTGTGCCCCTTCACCGCCGTTTTGGCGGGTCTGGTCCTGGGGTGGGTGCCTGGTTCGTTTTTGGCGGACATCTTGGAGTGAGGTGAGTGGAGTGAGGCGTTTCCATCTGATAGCGCTTGAGTGCGCATGTGCCGCCTGGGAACACCTATTTAGGGCGAGTCCCTCCTGCTTTCAGCCCCTGACAAGGTAGCTGCTGCTGCGAGAGCGCTTGCGCGTTTTTTCAGTAAAACTGCTGTTTTAAAAACGTTCTATATTATTTCTGTTTGTTTTGGTCATTTTGACCTTTTTTAAAATTGCCCCTTACCTGCACCATAAATTGTGCCCCTTCACCGCCGTTTTGGCGGGTCTGGTCCTGGGGTGGGTGCCTGGTTCGTTTTTGGCGGACATCTTGGAGTGGGGTGAGTGGAGTGAGGCGTTTCCATCTGATAGCGCTTGAGTGCGCATGTGCCGCCTGGGAACACCTATTTAGGGCGAGTCCCTCCTGCTTTCAGCCCCTGACAAGGTAGCTGCTGCTGCGAGAGCGCTTGCGCGTTTTTGCAGTAAAACTGCTGTTTTAAAAACGTTCTATATTATTTCTGTTTGTTTTGGTCATTTTGACCTCTTTTAAAATTGCCCCTTACCTGCACCATAAATTGTGCCCCTTCACCGCCGTTTTGGCGGGTCTGGTCCTGGGGTGGGTGCCTGGTTCGTTTTTGGCGGACATCTTGGAGTGGGGTGAGTGGAGTGAGGCGTTTCCATCTGATAGCGCTTGAGTGCGCATGTGCCGCCTGGGAACACCTATTTAAAGCTCCTCCCCTAGCGCAGCGGGATCGCGCAGCGGGCGTGTCCTCGCGTGGCCGGAGTCGTGCCAGAGTCCTGCCCGTCTGCGCCCGTCCGCCCTAAGGACGCGCTGGACGCCGCGGGGCTCTGGTTATCGGCTATTACTCCATCTTGCTGCCGCCATGCTGTCTTATTCCCGGGAGTGCCTTTTTGCCATCGGTCAGGTAAGCCGTAGTTGTACCCTTCCACCGGTACATCCTTTGCGAGGCCCGTACCATTGCCCTTGCAAGGGGTGGGCTCTCGACTCTTCGAGTCCTCTCCCTAGCACTAATGCCCAGGCGACCCGCCGTACTACTGATCTTCCTTCCTCCCTGCGGATCCTGAACCTGAATGTCAGGTCTGCACTGAAACATTATCAGAACATCTTTGACCTTATTGAGGAGGAGGCTCCGGACATATTTGCTATGACTGAAACTTGGTTACAGGATGCGGACACTGCTATTTCAAATCTAGCCTGTCCACCCGGCTATTCCATGTACACCTTGAATAGGGTGTCCAGAGGTGGGGGTATAGCTTTAGTAGTAACGTCCAAATTCCTGTGTCTGGAGTGCCCTCAATATTCCTGGGTGTGAAAGTGCCTTGTTCAAGGTCTCTGTCAGCCCTGAATTTACGCTCTCCGGGATGGTCGTTTATCGTCCACCCGACAGCGATGTGGTGTTTAGAAGTGCTTTCCCCGACATTGTTGGCCCTTTGGTCGCAGACTGTGCCAACTTTACCATCATAGGTGACTTGAATCTGCACTTCAACACCCTCTCAGGCCTGACAGTGCGCTTCATCTCCTCTGACCTAGAGGCCTTTCAACTTCCCCAGTTGGTCTCCCAGCCTACCCATTCGGGGGGGCATATTTTAGATCCCTTGTTTACCAATCTGCCGGGGACTAAAATTACTTCCATCTTGCCGGTGGAGTGGACAGACCACTTCTTGGTGTCCATCCTATGCCCTGTCTCAGCCACCCCTTCCATCTCCTCGGCTAGACGGGTTCAGAAGAGGGCTTGGAAGAAACTTAGGTTAGAAGACTTCCATCGTCTTCTGCTAGAGGAGCCGCTGGGTCCTTTGACGGATGTAGAAAAGGGGTATGACCTCTTCTGTTCCTGGATTACTAGGGCCCTGGACTCTCTGATACCCATTGTATCAACTAAAATCAACTCTAGAGAGTCGAGTCCCTGGTACGATGGCGCCCTTCGGGCTCTGAAGGGTGCCTGTAGACGGGCTGAGAGGGCCTGGAGGAAGACCTATGGGGCTGATTTAAAAGCTGCATATGCCAGGTCCGTCAAGCTCTACCATCGGGCTATTTGTCAAGCTCGAGCGGCTTTTTATGCCGCAGAATTCCGGAACAGTACTAATCCGTCGAAAGCCATTTTCAAGGCCGTAAAAGATCTCATGGCAAAGCAGCCTACCTCTACGACCGTAAGCTCTCTCTCCCACTGTGAATCCCTTGCCTCGTATTTCTTGGGGAAAGTCCAAGCCATCTATCGGACATTCCCTAGCATGGGGTCCGGCTGGGAAAGCACCAGTGGGACCCACCATCAGACTACTCTGCTTGTCTTCCCCCCCCTCACCTTGGACGGGTTTGACAAACTTGCGTTGCAAGTCAAATCTGGATCTCCATCCGATCCAGTAAGGCCTGCTCTCTTTCGAGATCAGGCTTTTATGGGACGTGCAGCTGTATGTTCCCTTGTCAACCTTTCCTTGGAAACGGGAGTGGTTCCAGCTAAGTGGAAGCAAGCTGTGGTGTCCCCAATCATCAAAAAGCCCTCCCTGGACCCGTCTAAGCCCGAAAGTTATCGCCCCATTTCGTTGCTACCCTGGCCAGCCAAGATTACAGAGGCCCATGTCAATCTGGCCCTGTCTGAACATCTTGTACGGACCAATGCCCTCGACCCCACACAAAACGGATTTCGTGCCGGTCACAGCACAGAGACCGCGTTACTTGTGATGGTGGAACATCTCCGTGCAAGGTTGGATGCTGGTCAAACGGCGGCGCTTATATTACTAGACCTTAGCGCCGCCTTTGACACGGTAGACCACAGCATCCTCCTGCATCGGCTCGAGGAGACTGGCATTGGCGGCCAGGTATTACAATGGTTCCGCTCCTTTCTAGATGACCGCTCCTTCTGTGTTGCCATCCCTCCCTTCAAGTCCGATTTCCAACCGCTGGCCATGGGGGTTCCGCAAGGGTCCTCGCTGAGTCCCACGTTTTTCAACCTTTACGTGAGACCGCTGGCTGATGTCGCTAGGCAGTGGGGCCTAACTCTGGTCTCATATGCCGACGACACACAGCTGGCGGTTACTCTCAGCAGGGATGCGGAGATCGAGGCCCCCAGGTTTCAGTCTGGACTGAAGGCGGTGGCTAGCTGGTTGACAGGCAACTGTCTCCAGCTAAATGCCACTAAAACGGAGGTGATGGTTGTCGGTAAGTGAGTGGAGTTGTGGGGCGACCAATGGTGGCCCTCAGAGCTGGGACCCACTCCGACCCCGGTATCGGAAGTAAAAAACCTGGGGGTTTGGCTGGATGTGGGCCTCTCCTTTGTAGGGCACACCAAAAAAACCGCGGCCTGTTGTTTCGGACTGCTTAGGGGCTTGAGACCTGTTCTCAAGTTCTTTGACGCCCCGACCAGGCAGCTGGTGATCCAGGCAACTATCATCTCCCGCCTGGATTATGCCAGCTCTCTTCTGGCCGGGGCCAACCAGGCCGAGTTAACCCGTCTGCAGCGGGTTCAGAATGCTGCGGCGAGGGCGATTGTCGGACTGCCCAGATTCAGCTCGGTGGCAGGTGTCCTTCGTTCCCTACATTGGCTCCCTGTAAGGAAGCGCATCCTTTTTAAGGTTCTGTGTCTTGCCTTTAAGATTCTGAGAGGGATAGGCCCGGAAATCTTATCTAGCTGTCTCTCCTTTTACGTTCCCACCAGTACCCTCCGTTCCCAGGGCTTGGCCCTTGCTGTGGTCCCCAAATTCAGGCTCAGTCGCATGGGAGGCCGCTCGTTCAGTGTAAAGGCTGCGGCAGCATGGAACTCCCTTCCTGTTGAAATCCGTCTGATGGAGGATCTCTTGACTTTCCGGAGGGCTATAAAAACATTCCTGTTTTAGCTGCTTTCATGTTTTTCACTCTCCTGTTGTGTTATGCTCTACCTTGTCTCTGCGCCGGGACGCTCCTTGGCTGGAGTATCTGTGCGCATAATAAATCAACATAACATAACACAAAGTCCCTAGTAAAATGCACTGGATGTGCCAGGGCTGGTGATGACAAATGCTACTAGTGGGCCTGCAGCACTGATTGTGCCACCCACATGAGTAGCTCTAAAATGGTGTCTCGGGCCTGCCACTGCAGTGCCTGTGTTCAGTCTCAGAACTGCCGTGTCCTCCTGGTCAGTGTCCCCACTGACCAGGCCTAACCCTTCCCTTTTTGTGCACATTAGTCACCCCTATGGAAGGCCCAAGGTACCCCCCTGGGCAGGGTGCAGTGTATGTAAAAGGTAGAGCATGTACTAGTGCAGGTGACATGCTCTGATAGTGAATGGCAGCCATTTTCGTTTTTTCACTATTGTAAGGCTATCTTGCTCCATAGAACAGGATACAGTGAGGATGCTGGCTACAGTGGCTTCCAGCATTTCTTCCCATAGGAACAAGATAGGACATAAGTATCTAGTATCCCTGAAATCAGAATTTAATAACACATCTTTTAGGAAAGGTTGTTTTTAAATCCTGTGTTTGAGAACAGCACTTTTAGAATTTTCTGTTCTCTTGTCTGACCTTTATGTGTGCCTTGACCTGTTTGTGGATTGACTGTCTGGTTTGAGAGTGACAGAGGCTGGGGATGCCCCAGGAGGCTGGCTGAGTCAGCACCAAGGATGAATGACTGCATTTGCAACTGGAGTGGTGGGCGGAGATAGCACCTAGGCCTGAATAGGGCTGTGCCTGCCTTCCACAATGCTGGCTCCACCTCCTGCTGGGCGGCTGACGATCCTGCCCCTCACTCTGAAAGGAAAGGTGAAGCCAGGAAACCAAAGTGCTCAAGAAACACCCAGAACTGGTTCAGACCAGGCTCAGGGCCCACTTGCACAAAGAGAACAGAGACTTTTAGGGGTATAAGTACAGGACCCCTGACAACAGAAAATTAGATCATCCTGGAATCAAGAAGGAACCTCTGCAAAGGAGAAAGCTGAATCTGAAGAAGGAAGACTGTCCTGCTGTTGCTCTGCTGGACTGACCTGTTGCTTTGCTGCCAAGGAGAGGGGGAGGACTTTGCTGTTGTGCTGTGTCCCCTGTCTTGAAGGAATCTCCAAGGGCCTGAGAAGAGCTGGCTCCCTGTTCTGAAGTCCCAGGAACAAAAGGACTTCACCCCCAACTTCCCTGAACTCTGCTGAGAGAGTTCTGTCCTTCCTAGATCCAGTTGTGGGGGCTCTGGAAGTTGTACCTGTGCTGGGAAGCTTGAAACTAAGCTTGAGAGACTTTTGCAATTGAAAAGTGTTGCATCGCTCGCTTGCGGAGCGCATCCCTGACAGGGCGAGAAGTTTCCCGCCTCTACGTAGGTCGAGATAGTCACAGCGTCTATTGCTGCTGCCGGAGTCGTCGCATCCTTCGTTTGCGGGACGCACCAGACCGGCGCGGGAAAGTCTAACATCTCTGCGAGTGTTGTCGCAGAGCCTGTCGCCGCTGGGTGAGATCGCCGCACTGCTTGCCTACGGACCGCATCACGTCGCTGCGAGTGTCGTCACAGAAACCATCGCGTCGAGGAGCTGCGAGAGAGAAGATCACCGCTGGTTCGCGCATCGTCGCCCTGGAGATCATCGCCACTCCAGAGATCGTCGCATCGTGCCTTTGCGAGAACAAACTTCCTACGGAACCTACGCACCGGAATCCATACAAGTGGCCTTCCTCCCCATACAGACCGGATTCGTCGCAACACGCCCGCTGCCGCAGCGGGGCTGTTGCATCGCCTCCCCAGGGTCTCAGGAGCAACGCATCGCTTGTTTTTCCCCGCACCAGCTTCTGCTTTTGGAACTTTGTCGCAACTAAAGGTACTGTGTCTGAAACGTGACGCAACTATGAACTTTTCACGCAACTGTGGATTGTTTTTATCGCAACCTAAAGAACTTTTTATTACAACCTTAAGAACTCTTTTGAAACCATATTCTTGAACTGTGTATGTTGGATTTTTGTCGTTTTGGTCTTGTGTAGTCTAGATTAAATACCTTTATTTTTCTAAACTGTTGTGGAGTCAGTTTGTGGTGTTTTCACTGTGTTACTGTGAGTGTTGGTACAAATACTTTACACATTGCCTTCTGAATAGCCTTGACTGCTCGTGCCAAGCTACCTAGAGGGTGAGCAGGGGTTATCTCAGAGGGCTTCCTCCTTACCCTGACTAGAAGCAAGGGTCCCTATTTGGAATGTGGTACCTACCCCTGCCAACTAGAGACCCCAGTTCTAACATTATTGCTTGAGATAATTTGTGTCAACTTCTTTCTTTATTGGTGTTGTAGCAGGGGAAGAAATTGTATTTCAGTGTTCAAGGAAATATGTATTATAATCATTGTATTGCACTATCCAGTGATGTAATTCGGTTAAGTAGAGAAGGAAATACATGTTGTCCAGAGTGTTATGTATTCCAGTTCTCTTTTTTGTTTGAGCAGATTATGTTGCCAAGGGGACTGAGCATGTTGGACATCTTATGTGGTGCTATGACTTATCTTCAGTAAAGCTTCACTTTAACATAGCAGTGGACAGCTTTAATTTAGAAGTACAAGTTACTTAGCGGCGGTTGGTGCAGGTAAGTGCGCTGGGGCAGACGGGAGGGGGGGTTGACAGACGACAGAATTGGGAAAATTAAATAAATTAATTAATTCTATTCTGTCGTCTGACGACATCCCGCCCGCCCTTTAGAATTTTCACAGATGCCAGAATGGATCTGGAACTCTTTTCTGCAACACCTCCGGGGTGCACTAGGTGGTGCCCACAGATGCCATGGCTGCTTTGTCCAACCACTCAAATTGGAAACACAGAGCCATTTATAGGCGCCACCCCTGAGGGGTCATGTCCGTTTCATTTAAAATAACCTTAACACTTTAAAACGCGATAAAAACTGATGATATGCTAACCTGAAAGTGTTCTAAATCTAAAAAGGGACCTTAAGAGCTATCAGACGTCAACTTCACAGAACTTGGAGGAGGGTGAGTAGGTTAAGAATCAAGAATTGATAGAGTTACGCCAGAAAGAGCATTACCAAAGTAAGTAACTATTTCTTCTGATGAATACTCCTAATCACAGAGTCCTCACTGACTGAACAGCTACCCAAGCAGATGGAGGGTCTGAGGAATGTTCTTTACACCAGGAAGACTTCCAGAACCAAATTGTCAAAATTGCTCTCTCTGCGGACCTGAGAATCAAGGCTATAATGCCTGGTAAGGTATGGATGGATGTCCATGTAGGAGCCTGGCAGATGTCCAGCACTGGAACACCCCTTCCGAAAGTCCTAATATATTTGTGCATCTTCTGGAATGAGCCCTAATGCCCTTAAGATACTTTTAATACACAGGATAACCCACCTTGATAATATCTATTCCTGAACTTCCCTCCTCTTCTTTGCACCAGCAAATCCGATAAACAATTTGTAATTTGCTCAGTGATCCTTAGTCTGACCAATATAGAAACTAAGGGCCGTCTTTGCATTTAAAAAATTACCTTCGGTATTGGAGGGATGAGGTGGAGAGAAGAAAGATGGTAGTGTAATGAACAGTACCATATGGTAAGTAGGTATGACCTTTGGAAGAAAGGATGCCAGAGCCCTGAACACCAACTTATTCAGGAAAAAGATGGGTTATGGCGACCACCATGGCAGTGCCTGCAGCTCACTGATGCAGCATGCTCAAGTGATCGCTGTGAGAAACAGTCTTAAAATTCAGAAGCCTCAATGAAGAGCTGTTCATGTGTTAAATATGTGTACGTTAAGAACATAAGGACCAAATTAATGTCCTATTCTGGCATAGATAAAGGCGAAGGAGGAAACATACATAAGTCCTTTAAAAAAAGCGTCATGACTGGTGACAAACAAAAAGGGTGTTCAGGCAAAATCGAAAAGCTAAACGCGCCAATATGAGCCCTTAACCCTTTCGATGCTGATGACGAGCTCAGCTCGTCATCACCCACGGGTGTCGTGTGCTGATGACGAGCTGAGCTCGTCATAGTGCCACTAAAATGGCATTTTCCAGCACACAGCGGGAAAACGCCTAGCAGCCAAGAGGTTAAAGGAGTCCATGGAAAATATAGGATGGTGGTGTCAGGGATTTTTAGTAGCTCTTCACTCCTCCTAGTTGCATACTTATCACCATGTTTCAGCCATTTAACTTTAGCCCTAGCGTGTGTCTTTCTAGCATTTGTAAGGATCTTTGATCCCCTAAATTCCCCTTCTTTCCTACCTTATTTCTGTAGGTTCGGGCACGCCCCCTTTAATCTAGGGCTGTTCAAAACACACTGCTGTAATACCGAGTTCAAAGTGGTAGAAGCTTAAATTGTCGTGGGAGTGATGGCGGCTCCCTCTAGTCACACATTCCACAGGTTGACAAGTATGAAGCTATATTTCCTATTTTAATCCTGGTCGGGAAATCCAGGAAAAAAGCATAGTGGCAGATATTCCAGAGTTAGTTTTAGATTTCATGATCTGCACAAGCCTCTTTTCATTTTTTGGTCACTTTAAGTTTATGTTTGTATTGTCTCCCCCTTCCCTTTTGCTCCACCTCAGGCGTTGGTCAGCACAGGGGTGTTAGTCAGCAAGCCCTATGATGAAGCATGCCACAATTTGTGGGTGAGGACAGTTTTCACATATCCAGTGCAGCCTACTATAATTAACCCCTTCCATGCTCATGACGAGCTCAGCTCGTCATGAGGGACAGTTGAGCTGTGCTGATGACGAGCTCAGCTCGTCATGACACCAGCAAAATGGCAATTTCCAGCACAGGGGAAAAATAACCACAGCAGCGATGTGGTTAAGTGCAAAACCAAACACTACAACCTCTCTTTTGTGTATGTAAATCCTTGCACCAGACCACAAAGGTTGTACAAAAACCCAATGGACAACTTGGTGGATGGGTGATGGGACCACTTGTGCTGGTAAATCAAAATCCCTCAACTGGGTCCGTACAAACTCATGAGGTGAAAGTTTTTGATAATCCAAAGAAGTACCCTACAATGCGCTTTGAGAGGACAACAGGTCCTAAAGAGGCAGGGAGAGCAGAGGGCACATGCACAGACTTAAATGTACAGAGACCCAGATCCTTCAAGCTCTGTGAGGGGCTATTAAGATGCGCTCAGCCTGGTCTCTCTGACAGGCTTCAAAACTTGAGGAAGCAGAGGCTTAAATGCATAATTGAGCCCAGAGTCCAACGGACGACGGAACGGGTCTCCTAGTTAGCAACAAGGGGGAAATTCCAAGATACAAACAATGCGACACAGCATTCTCACAATGACAGAAAGATCCACTCAAGTCACACACCACTGGGCTAACACCCATTAAACCACCTCTGGATGCTGAAGTCATTCTGGTTAGGGCAAGTGATATCTGCTGAGCTTGTCCACTTTGGCACTGAGGGAGCCGGCCAGATGAAGCACTGAAAGTCCAACCATCTCCGGAGTCTCTTTGCCTTCTGCCTCAACACATGTGACCTCACTATGGACCTCACTCTGCCCTGCTTCTTACAGTACCACATACCAACCGTGTTGTCCATCAGCACCTAAACAGGTTTACACTTGATACTGGTCATAAAAGCCTTGAGGGCCGACTGGATGGCACACAGCAATAGGAGATTGATATGGTGACTTTGCTTCTTTTGGGACAAGAAGCCTTTGATCTCCACCTCATCTGACCCCCCAACCCAGAGATGAAGCATACATCACCACTGTGAGGCCTCGATGTCGAGAGGAAAATAGATGACCACATATTAGATAGGTATACTTCATCCACCATTGACGCTCCAGAGCTCTCTTGGCCCAAATACAGATGCTACTGATATGCACCCCATTGCTGTGCCCATGAAAGCACAGGTTCCACTGATGTGCTCTTATGTGTGAACGGAGGCCAGTAGGTTGCATGAAGCCAAGAACGATATACCAAGAGGCCTCAGAACCGGCTTGGCCAGACCACAGATCCTGAACGTCATGCAATGGTAGAAGGGGCTTGAAAGCCACTGTGTCATGGATGGCGCCTTTAAAGGCAATCCTCTGTACCGCTTCAGACAGTATTTTGGTTCACTGACAGGAAGTATCAGGGAGGACAGCAACAAGACCATCAACTGTAGTTGGTCTGCACCTGACTGTGGGGAGCCCACCCTCAACAGACAATTATTAAAGTGTGAGAATAAAGGTACTGCAAACTACGTTGATGGGCAATGATGATCACCTTTGCAAACACAGGAGCACTGAGATGAGGCCAAAGATCAGGAAAGTATACTGAAAGTATTCAAACCCCACCACAAAGCAGAGGAAATGCATGTAGGACTGCAGGACAGGATGCTGAAAATGGTTATCCTCAAAATCCAAGGGTAGTATCCCATCCCCAGGTTCTAGCGCAGAGCGGACCTGGGCCAGGGTCAGCATTTTGAATTTGTCCTACTGAAGGAATGTGTTTAAGAGGGAAAGATTTAGAACCAGTTTCAGCCCACCAACTTTCTTTGACACTACAAACTACCGGTAGTAATACCTTGTCTCTTTCTCTGCACTTCCTCATAAAGAAAGGATCTGCAGAAGTCTGGGCAAAAACTCGAGGGGCATGAGGGAGATAACTAGAATGGGGAGGGTGTTACAGCATTGAACATTCCACAAGACACATCGGTCCTAAGTAATTGTACACCAGCCGGCAGGCAAAAATTAATTCTTTCACCCAACAGATCTGGTCTGCTGAGTGGTGGCCGAACTCACTGGGTGCCTGCCCCGATCCTACCTCCTCAGCAAAAAACCTGGGGGTATTGATCGATCCCACCCTTAGTATGTGCCAACAAGTCAACAGGACTGTATCGACCTGTTGGGGGATCATCCATACACTAAGAAAAATCAGGCACTATTTGTCCCTTCAGGCAAGAAAACAACTGGCTGTTGCACTTCTGGGCTCTCGTCTGGACTATTGCAATGCGCTGTATGCTGGACTGAATAAGAGTCAGCTACAGCGCTTGCAGGTGGTCCAGAACGTGGCAGCGAGATTTGTTCTCGATTTACCTAAACGTGCCTCTGCCACCGATGCCCGGATACAGCTTCACTGGCTTCCCGTCGTGGACCGCATCCTCTTTAAGTCCATGTGCATGGTGTACAAAGCCTTAGCTAAAACCAGCCCTACGGGCATTGGATCTATCCTGTCTCGGTACATTCCCGGCAGGAATCGTCGTTCCTCACATCAACTTATTCTCTCTGTGCCTCGTGTCAGGAAGACAAGATGGGGGGGGCAAAGCCTTCTCCAATCTGGCCCCAAAATGGTGGAATGCTCTCCCTCTTGAAGTAAGGTCCCGCCCCACTCTCCAAGCTTTTAGAGCTGCTTTAAAGACTCATCTCTTTGTACGTGCATACCTGTAGTGGTGCTCTGCTAACTTTCTGATCTGTTCTTGATAGGCGCCTTGACACCTTCGGGTTAAGTTTGCGCGATACAAATTGCATAATAATAATAATAATAATAATAACTGGCTTAAGATGAGCACCAAAAAGGGAATCAGACAGCTTGGCACCAGTTGAGACAGGCGACAAAGAGAAGTAGAATTTCTGCCCTTGCAGATGGTCAGGGCCTTGGCCACCACCTCTTCTTGGAGAGATACCAAAGTGCTCCACAGGCAATTGTAAAGGTTGGGAGGATTTACACTGATGATAGGGAAGGCCCAAGAGTAGTATGGTACTGCCGGTGAAAATGGTAGGCTGAAGGCAATAAGCCTGAGGAGTAAATTGTAGCAAAGCTACCTTTGAAATTCTCCATGGCCAAGTCTGCCTTGTCTTTAAGGACGCTAGAGCCACTAAAACAAAAAAATCATCAGGGACTCTTGCACTGCTTTCTTGTAACATTTTGCGTGCATTCAGGTGCCCACATGTTTGCTAACATGGTATGTGATAACCATAAAGGTCCCTTAAATATACTTGGCCTCATCCTGTCAATCCTGAACCATTTGAGCAAATGCGTACTGAAACTCCGTGGGCAGACTGGACACAATCTTGCTCACCATGTTCCAGAGAGCAGGTGTCTATCACCCCAAAAAGGAAATTGCATTAAGGGGCATCAGAGATAGTAGTAGAGAAGACTCTCTTTGATAGTGTATCAATCGATTTTGATCCCCTCTCTGATGGAGCCATGTGGGAAATAATTAGGATTTACCTACTGGCAGAAGCCTCAATGACTAGACTTTCCAGTGTCAGATGCTGTGTCAGGATAGCTGAGTCTTCTAGTGCAGGCCTATGTCACGTAATAATAGATCAGCTCACTGGTGGTGCTAACAAGGCTTAGACTATGCCACATTCAAAGCCTCCATCTGGGCCTCATCCAAGGGCGGAAATGGTTTGAAAGCTGATGGACCTTAATAAAAATTTCTGTGAGGAAATTAGCATTCCACGGCAGGCAACTGCTATTTTAGTACCTATGCAGCTAAATACAGCCCAGTATCAGTGTAGTGAGGGGGCAAATTGGTGAGCTCCTTATCATCATCTATGTCGTGGGGTGCATGCTGAATGTCCTGCAGAACATCAGAAAGAGATCCTTCAGGTGCCTTCAGCCATCTATAAGACTGGTGTCGAAGCAAGGATATTGTAGACAGTGTTCCCAGACTAGGGCCTGGGCTTTGATAATTTTGAAGCATCACATCGGCCTAGATCTACTGAAACTTGGCTCCAGATCCGATACTGGTGATAGAATCTGTAGGAAAGTCGATTATTAATAAGTGGGGGTCTGCACCTTCAGCTAATCATAATACCACAATCACTAATAAGGTCCAGTCAAGTCTCAATAAATGAACACTTGCTCAATCTTTGGTATCTTAACAACAAAAAGGCAGGCTTAACTTAGGACACAGGTATATATATTAAGCATTTAATAGCACCAAAACAGTATCTCTAATGTAGAGAACAGGAAAAATTAATTTTTAAAGTTAAAATAAAAAAATCCCAGGGATAGGTACAGACCGGGGGTGGTCTGGGTGGAGGCCTCTCCACAAAATTACACAATATGGTCGTAGGCTTGAATTGGATGGACATGTGGCAGCGCATTCATGGCGATAAGCGGGAATATAAGTTTCTTTTGACAGTCCACAAATCCTTTTCCAGATTGGATTATATATTTGTTCCACAAGAAATGGCTGGAAGGGTGGAGTCAGGGGAGATTCTTCCGTGCGGGCTCTCGGATCACTCCCTTGTGTCCGTTGATCTCCTGATGGGCAGGGGGCGGTAGCCATTTCGTTGGTGCCTCTCGGTGTGGCACCTGCAACAGGAGGACTATGGGAGGCATATGAGCGAGGCAATTGCTGATTACTTGGTCGGGAATGTGGGGTCTGTCGCTAGCGTCGGGACTCTATGGGAAGCGTTTAAACCCACACTACGGGGGTGGATATTGCATGGTGTGCAGCAGCCGAAAGAGGCGTAGGGCGGAATTGCTGTGTGCCGAGGCGGAGATTGAGACTCTAGAGCACAAGGTCGCGCGGCGGATGGGGGTCAGGTGGTGGGGCAGCTGTTGCTAGCTCAACAGTCGTATGCAGTCCTCCTGCTGGACGAGGCACGGCAGATCTGGCTTGCAACATGCAGCAGAATATGTCAGGTGGGGGGACAAGTCTGGCAAAATGCTGCATCGGCTCTGTTAAGGAGCCTTCCACACTCAGGCCTTACCAGGAATAGTTGATGAATTGGGTGCTCAGATAGCGGACCCGGGGGCATTAGCAGAGAGCTTTGCTGCGAATTATGCAGATTTATCTGCCCCGAAGGAGTGCCTGCCAGAATATATGGTGCACAAGTTCATAGCTCCCCTCCCCCCCCCCCCCCCCCCCCCCCCCTCGCTGGCAACGAGGTAGCTGGCGCTGCGGAGCTTAACTGGAGCTCACCCCCGGGGAACTCACTTCCATCTACATCGGCGACTGCAGGCGCGAGCCTGTTGAAGGGACGTACACTGAACCCCCCCCCCCCCCTGCCGCCGCCGGGAGGTGGCGAACACGGAGCCGCAGTGGACGCAAGGGGTCATCGAGTTGCCGCCTACAGCCCTAAAGGTGTGTGCTCATAACTATTATTTTCACTGTCATCATAACTCTGTACGCCGGTATTCCCTGCCGGTTCCCTCCCCCCCCCCCTCGCGTAGTCCTCGAGTAGTCCTCTCCTCTACTCTTGCCACGCGTCCCACCCTATAACCGCGCTCACACCTTTAGCTACCTTTTATTTCTCCCCTCTATTCCCTCCATACCTCCGGCCCTATAACCGCGTCCACCCACCCACACACTCCACCCCTCCCCTCCTCTACCTCATCTACCTCATCTACCTACACCTCTTCCATTATGGAACGCATGGGCAAGCACACATACAAGATTAACTATCCATTCGAGCTCACCAAAAAAAACGCCAAACGCTTCAAACACAACTTCCTGAAGGCCCACCCAGAAACCCCGTTTGTGGACACCTACTTCTTGCTAACTAACGGGGCTACGAGCACTGATATCATCTTCTACACCCTACGCAGAGCACAGTGGAGGAAAGTGCTCCTCGCCTCCCTCACCATCTCCACCTCTAGAAAAACCGCTCATGGCCTAACACTCTCTATTACACCATCCCAATTTTTCCCGGGCAGAGCGACCATCTCCATCTACAACAATGGGATTATCCTAATCAAATCCACTGATAGAAACCTTGATCTACTCGACAATCTGTTCCCCACCTTCCTAAATCATATCTCCAACAGGCGGTCCGCCACGCCTAACTCCACGGGTTACACAACACCCCCTAACTCCAATCGTCAATACTCACAGCAGAGGAACATCTCACACCTCTCCCCTCTGTCCAGTTATCCACCCGGTCATACTTCCCAAAATCCCCCATGCACTGGCGAAGATCACTCCCCCTCGCTCATTCCCCATACCCTCACCCTCCTCACCCCCCACCTTACGACTCCTGCGAACGCCTCAGATCCCAGTGTAATCAATCACCCATCCGATCTCACTTCCCCACACCCCTCATGCACTGGCGAATATAACCCCTCTTCACACATCCCATATACCCCCACCCTCCTTACCCCCCATCCCACACCTCACATGAGGCTCACAGAACCCACCCCCACCGCACTGAGCATATCTCTCACGCCCCGCGACACGACCAACTCTCTCCCATTCTCCCCCCCTACTCTCACTCCTCACTACCCCACCCTACCGGCCAGACTCACAGAACACTCCACCTCCCCCAACTCAACACCCTACCCTCTATCCCCCCCCCACTCTTAGCCCTCACCAGCCTACTGTCACTCCTTCCTCCACCAGCCTACACTCATCCCTCAACTCACCTGCGCCTCCTTCCTCTAGCGCCATCACCTATGCTACCAACCTCCCCCTGTCCTCATCCACGCCATCCACGCCCCATGCTCACAAACCCTCTCATCCATCGAATGCCACCCCACCTACTACGGCCGCAGAGCCCTGTACCCCACCTACTACGGCCACAGAGCCAGGTTCACTTGCGTGCACATCCCGCCCCACGCGATCCACTGCCCACACCTTTGCCCCAGTCAATGACGCACCCACTGCTCTCGCGCCCAATACCATCCCCAATCCATCTCTGGACATGATCATATCCACCCTCCTACAAGTCAAAGAAGATCTTCACTCCATCAAAGAACGTCTTTTCACGTACCCCAGACACCCCCAACCCTCCACTTCGGCGCCTAACAAGTACACCACTCGCCCCTCTAACCTCTGCACTCAGCACTCCCCGCGCTGGCCCTCGATCCCCGACCGCAAGGCCACCGGCCGCCCCCGTCGCACCCTACACCCCCTCTCTGACCGAGACCTACATACTCTACTTCGCTCATATGGCCCAGGTCCCACAAAACCCCCACCCACTACACACCTACCCATACCCACGATTATCACAAATCCCCTCAGGCCCCCCACACGGAGCAATAGAAGCTCGTCACCTGTAATCTCAGAAAAGTCCCCCTCGCCCTAGAACACTCACCCACTCTCTTCTCCCCCAGACTAAAGTGTATCCTGCTCAACTGCAGATCGGCCCAGAGACACTCCTCCGGAATAGCGGAACTCATCTCATCAAGGGACCTCGATCTAGCCATTCTGACTGAAACGTGGCTAACTGAAGCCTCCACACCTATAATGGACATACTTGTCCCCCCCAATTATCACATTATTAGACTAGACAGAAATGGCAAGACGGGCGGGGGAATCGCATGCATCTACAGGAGCAACCTCGTCATCACTGAAGGCCCCTCCCCCCCCCTCTCCTCCTGCGAACTCATCTGCCTCAATATTACTAGCGAGGGCAAACCTGTATGCTCCCTTCATGTTATCTATCACCCACCCAGGGACAACCTCACCTTCTCCCAACAAATCATGGACACGATATCCACCAACGCCGGTCGACAGATCAATCAAATATACTTGGGAGACTTCAACCTCCACTGGAACGACCAGAAAGACGCTGTGGTGAATAGCCTTAAGACTTTCCTCAACGCGCTGGACCTCACCCAAATATGCAACCGTCCAACACATGAAAAAGGCTCTATCCTTGACCTTATCATCGCCAAAGAAGACTCCACCCAGCTAGAGGCAATCGAGCCGTGTGATTGGTCAGACCACCACATCATCACCTTCTTCATCAACGAAAAGGTCAAACTTAACCCGGCTCAACCTGCCAAAACCAAGATCTGGAAGAGGGACTTGAAGAATCTTAACCCAAACTCCTTGCCTGCCCACAGGCAATCTCCTTCTTCCCCCGACGGGCGTCTCTGATGTGCACTCATTGACCGACCTCTATCTAGACACTATGGCTACAATAATCAATGAAGCCGCACCCCTGCAAATGAAGAGAGTCATCACCAAGAACTCGAACCCATGGTATGATGGTAGACTCAATGAGGACAGACGTGCTATGCGAATGGCAGAGCGCATGTGGAGATCTGACCCCTCAGCACTGCACCTTAGAGCGCTTAAGAGCAAGAGAAACGCTTACTTCAGAAAAATCAAACGCTCGAAATCAGTCTTCTTTAGCCAACAGCTGAATCAAGCAAAAAACAGACCAAGAAAATCGTTCGAGCTAGTCAAAACCCAAACCAAGACGCAGCCTCCACAACCTAACTGCTCAGCAAAAGATATTCCAAGTTGCGAAGACTTCTCTGCTTTCTTCAAGCAAAAGACCGACAATATAAGAAGTGATCTCCTCAAAGATGTAAGTCGATACTCCTGCTCCATAGGCATAACTAACACTCAACCTAAAAACAACGCTTCATGGACGTCCTTCGACACCTACACTGAAGAATCAATTCACAAGCTGCTCGGCACCTTGCAACCCGCCAATCACCTCACAGACCCCCTACCTGCCAACGCTGTTAAAGCCTTCACCCCCATGCTCCTCCCACTCTGGACTAGAATCATCAACTGTTCCCTGCAACAAGGATCCATCCCAGACTCTCTCAAAATAGGGCAGGTCACGCCTATACTCAAGAAACCCACAGCTGACCCAGCCGACCTGAACAATTACCGACCTATCACCAATATCCCCACTCTGGCTAAACTGCTAGAAAAATGCGTACAACTCCAACTGACAAAACACATTGAGCAGTTTGACCTCCTCAACACTCACCAATCAGGATTCAGAGCAAAACATAGCACGGAAACGGCTATGACACACATAATCGATGACGCCCTCCAAATCCTTGATCACAACGAGTCTTGCCTCCTCATCCTCCTCGACCTCTCCTCAGCATTTGATACGGTCAAACACGAGAATCTACTTGAGCTGTTAAACACCAGAATAGGCATATCCGGGACTGTCCTCAAATGGTTCACTTCCTTTCTGCACAACCGGTCTCAGAAGTTCAAGATCAACAACGCACTGTCCTCGCCTGTGCCCGTAACACTAGGCGTCCCACAAGGCTCCTCCATTTCCCCCACATTGTTCAACCTCGTCATGGAACCACTCACCTCCTTGCTTCAAGCATCAAATGTACACTTCCATATGTACGCAGATGACACTCAGCTGTACCTCAAACTTCAATCCCCTGAAGACATCAAACTTCTGAATGCCACACTAAGAAACACTCAAGCATGGCTGGCCGACAATCACCTTAAACTAAACGCTCTGAAAACTGAGTTCCTTCTGATCTCACCTCCTGTGAAAAAGGCCATCACCCAAACCTGGCTCAATCATCTAACCTCACTAAATGTCCAGCCCACCATCGTAGACTCGGCGAAATCCCTTGGCATCACACTTGACTCCAATCTCGACATGCAGCAGCATATTAGCAAAGCAACCAAGGGTGCCAACTTCCAAATCAACACGCTGAGAAAACTCAAACCCTTCCTACCACCCAAGGACTTCCGAACTGTTGTACAAGCCCTAGTCATTCCTCGCATAGACTACGGAATTGTGGCTCTCAGCGGGCTCCCCCTAACAACAACGGCACCCCTACGAGCCTCCTTGAACGCGGCCGCGAGGCTCATCACTGGCTCAAGAAAACACTCGCATATATCCCCTGACTTAAAAGCCCTGAACTGGCTGCCTTTTGAGGCCAGAGTTCAGTTGAAAATTTCCTGTATGACACATTCGGCCGTACACCACAAATCACCCAACTACCTCACCCACAAACTGACTATATCAGGAGGCTCGAGATCCAACAGAAGCACAAAGAATCTCCTCCTGAAACCTCGTAGATTCCGGAAGGAAAAAACTTACAAACGCTCCTTCTCAGGAATGGCACCCAGGATCTGGAATGCACTCCCGCCAGAAACTAGGCTTATCTCCTCCTCTGTACTCTTCAAGAAAGAGGTAAAAGCCATCCTTATGGCTAAGTTCACCTGAACCCTATTGCCACTGGATCAATGATAGCACATGGCTCCTAGCTTATCGGCTACCTGATTGCTATCTATATTAGACTCTTTTATGACTGCTACTGGACCAAAATCACTGCACGGATGCTTCATTATCTTGTTTCCAGATTGTTTAATAGGGCTGTACACTAGGACCTGAGTGCCTTACTAACTTGCAATCCATGCACTGGTGCCTACTATTCTGTTTTCAACAATGTGTATTCTCACCCTCTGGGGTGCTATAATCTTACTCGAATTGTCATTGCACGGCTTCAATACTATTGCTCCTGATTGTTTTAGTGTGCATACTCTTGTGCGTTTACTACCCTATACTGTTTTCAACAGTTTATTTATCCTACCTACTGTTTCTGTAAAGCGCTCTGATATCTGCAAAGATCTTGTTCGCGCTATATAAAACTTTTAAATAAATAAATAAATAATAGCAGACTTACCCGCTAAAGCGGTGTCTGATGAGGTGCGCGATCGGCTGGAGCTCCCACTCACCGACGAAGAGCTGGGCACTCATGAGGGCTTCTTCTGTTTCAGCGCCTGGACGCCTCAGGGCAGCTGCAGCGCTCTATAAGTCACATTTTCATTTCATTTCATTTCACTGCCCTGGGCGAGCTCAACTCGGGGAAAGCTCCCAGACCGAATGGGTTCCCCAGCCAGTTCTTCAAGAAATATCATCTGCAGCCAGCCCCTCACTACCGGGCGGTGCTGGAGGAGGCCAGGGAGCAGGGTAGACTTCCCCCAGACTGGAGGCATGCGGAGGTGGTGATATTTCATAAGCCAGGCCGAGCCCTGGAACACCATGCCTCCTACCGTCCAATCTCCCTCCTGAACGTGGAGGCCAAAGTCCTGGCCAAAGCGTTGGCCAACCGGCTCCTACCACATATTTCCACACTGGTCCACCAGGATCAGGCCGGCTTTTAGCCCCAGAGGGCGACCAGGCACAATATTCGGCGGGCGCACGTGGCGGTGGCGGCGGTCCAACGGACTTGGGAACAGGCCGCACTCCTCCTCGCCGACATAGACAGGGCGTTTGACTCATTAAGCTGGGTCTATCTGTTTGCACTACTGCCCGGCTCAACCTTGGGCCTTGCTTCTTGTCCTACTTGCGACTTCTCTATACTGACTTGATGGCTTCCATAAGGGTGGCGGGAGCGTTCTCCTCCAGTTTTCCCATTGGGCGTGGCACCCGGCAGGGTTACCCCCTCTCGCCCTACTTGTTCACCCTGGCTATGGAGCCGCTAGAGGCGTGGGTGCACATAGATGCACAGCTGCGTGGGTTTGAGTGGGCGCAAGGGCTGTCCGATAGGATTGCATTATATGCGGATGATGTTCTTTTCTTTCTTACTGATGTCAATAGGTCAGGGCCGTGCCCCTTGCGGATGATGCAGATCTGCGGAGAATCATCGGGGCTATACATGAACCCTCGCAAGTCCACGCTATGGGTGCTGGGGTAGCGGTCGAGAGTGGGGGATTGGGCTTCCACACTTCAGGTGGCAGTAGGGGGCTTTAAGTATCTGGGGGTGTTTCTATCGGAGGTGCCGACTATCTCCTGGGAGCGGAATCTGGCGCCAGTGTGGGATCGAGTTCGGGCAGATCTCAGGACCTGGTCCAGTATGCCACTGACCATTAATGGCAGGTCGGCAATATTCAAAATGGTGGCCCTCCCCCGGCTTCAATACCAGCTGCAAAACCACCCATATCCGATCCCGCCCAAATGGTTCAGGTTGGTGAACTGTGCTCGGACAGTTTCTGTGGGAGTGTGGTGCAGTACGCGTGGCCCTTCACACATGCTTTCTCTCAACTTATTGCGGAGGGTTGGCGACATCGGACATCCTCTCCTACTACCAGGCCTCTCACCTCCTTGTCCTAAATGAGTGGTGGTATGGCGACAGGAGGGACCCAGCTTACGCCTTGGAATGCCACCTCATGGGGTCTCACACACTACACACTATTCTTTACTCAGCGCCGTTACGGAACGCACTGCCATCGGCCACGCAGGTAGTGTTTCGACTAGGAGACAGGTACTGCGCCGTATGAGGTGGTGGAATATATTGACTGGGGAGAGGCCCTTGTGGTACAATGGGCGTTTGCCCAGCCTTGCAACACTACAGGGATTTCGGGGGTGGGATAACATCGACATTTCGACCCTAGGGGATGTATTAAGGGGCACGACACTTAAGTCCTTTCAGGATCTATGTAGGGAATTTGGCATGCCACGCTTCCAGTTCTTTTTGATATCTCCAGTTCCGTCATGCCCTGTCTCCCAGCCGGGAGGGTCTGGAGTCTCTCCCAGAGTTTAGTCCCCTAGAAGCAAAAGTGTTCTTGGGGGATTTGGAGACGAAGAAGATATCTCGCATTTACCAATCATTGGTCATACACTGCTCCCCCACGCTGCAGGAGCTCCGGGAGACATGGGAGGGGGATGTGGGCGAGCTGGAGAAGGAGGACTGGATGGAGGCTCTGGCCGCCCCAGAGGTGCGGTCATAGCAATGCGCCTCCGTCTCATCCAATTTAAATACTTACACAGAGTTTCTTTCACCAGAGCTCGGCTTTGGTGGGCGGGACTGATCGCCTCACCGGAACGCCTCTGCTGTGGCAGGGAGGAAGGGACCTTCTTGCATACAGTCTGGTGTTGTGGATCCCTGGATCGGTTCTGGTGGGGGGTTCTGGCCTGTTTGTCCGAAGTATTGGGGTGGGAGCTCCCACGTACGCCGCAGTTTGCCTCTTTTCGTTGTTGTTTTTTTAGTCCTCGTTGTGCAATAGTGTGAGTAAGGAGTTGTCGGGGGCCCGTCTCTCTTTGTCTTGGTCCTTCACTACCCCTGTTTCACGTATCTTAGCTGGGCAGTCTCCCTTTGGGTTCAAAGAAGAGGGGGTCCCCTTGTTTCCATTACTATTTCAATAACTTTCTCTGAAGGGTGCTGAGCTAGCCATCCTAGTTACTCGAGCAAGCATT
Organism: Lissotriton vulgaris; assembly: GCF_964263255.1. NCBI lineage: Eukaryota > Metazoa > Chordata > Amphibia > Caudata > Salamandridae > Lissotriton > Lissotriton vulgaris. The sequence continues at coordinate 662,990,978 of NC_141693.1, forward strand.
TTACCTGGTCTACTATTGCCATCGCATAATAATTGGACTTTAAGAAAGAGAGCAAACCTTGACCAGAGGGCTGTAGTAATCAGATAGTTTGAAATTCTTCCCATATTTCCCAGAAGTTATATTTTTTACTAGGTACCCTTTTTTATCCAGTTTATATATTCTAAGAATTGAGGCCAACCACTCTCCATGCTTAGGTGGGGGCGGGCTTACCCACTTAATGCAGATTTCTCTTCTAGCCAATAAAAGTAATAAGAAGAGTAGGTTATCTTGCATTCTTGATAACTTTTCAGAGCGATTTAGACTAACAACCCCGAATATAACAAGATCTATACTTACGGTCAGAGGTCTTCCTAGCGCTTCGCTTAGTGTCTTACCCACTTCGTTCCAGAAACCGTCGAGCTGAGGGCACTGCTAAACATGTGCAGATCATTTGCTTTTTCCAGTCCGCATTTAGGACAGTTCTTCACTTTGGCCCCGTTGAACTTAGAAAGCCTCTTCGGTGTCCAATAGACTGTGTGAGTGGTGAATATGTGATTTCTTTTTAGGGCAGCAGATGTTACAATAGACCAACATTTAACCATAGATACTTGCCATGTTTTTTTTATGTCCAGCGTCGGCAGTTCTTGCCCCCAGGTTTTCTCCGGAATCTGGAATTCCTCCTCCCCTGCTAATATTAGGGCCCAGTACCAATGAGAGATTTCTTTGTGAAAGGGTGCCTACTTCCTCATCTCAGTCTCAAGAGTAACGTTTCCCTTTTTATTATCTTTCAATGTTTTCGCCCAGCTGGAGAGTTGGTAGAATTTAGATTTTGCTAGAGATGCATTTGTTGTCAAGGATAGCTGCTCCCAATCTATTATCTTATTCTGCGACAGTAGTTGGCCCCACTCCTTGATCCCAGTTGTTTTAAAAAAAAAGTGCTAGGTTACCTTTGAGACAATCTGGGGTGCCTGGCGATTCCCATATCGGGGCAAGCTCGCTGTAATTTGGTATGTTCAGAGTGTTCCTTATATGATACCATAATTTTGCAGCGGATTTTAAAATCTTTAGCTTCACCTTTTTGAAGTATTTTGGATGGGCAAATTTATAAAGGAAATGGCTGGTTCCTCTGGTCATTGCTTGGAGATCGCAAGGCACCCGGGGCGGAAAAGCGGCGGACGGTCTTTCCGTCTGCCGCGGACCCCCCAGCCATACTAATATGGCGGGGGCGATCCGCTCGCTATCCTAATGGGCCCCTAAGTTTGAGGCCAGTATTCCTTGTGGGGGGTGCAATAACCGAACCCCTGTGTACTGCGTCCAACTTGCAGTTGCTAAGACTTGTTGGCTTCTTTGCAATAAGATCTTCGGGATCCAAGTAGCCCCAACCTCGAGCATCTCCTGTGTCCAGAATCTTCAGCCACACCCCATCATGTGCACTGTGGCCTGCATCTTTTGGTGAGCTCCTTGAGGTCCTCTTGAACCCCTGTGTACTGCGTCCAACTTGCAGTTGCAAAGACTTGGTGGCTTCTTTGCAATAAGATCTTCGGGATCCAAGTAGCACAACCTCAAGCATCTCCTGTGTCCAGAATCTTCAGCCTCACCCCATTGTGTGCCCTGTGGCCTGCATATTTTGGTGAGCTGCGTGAGGTCCTCTTACAACACCTGTGGGTCCATTTGAGGGTCACACTTTTTTTTTTGGGCTCCGCTGATTGCTCGGCCGGCCCTCACTCTCCTGCCTTTGGTGAGTCTCCTGGACCTTGCTGGTCCCGACATTGCTCCTGCTTTGATTCCCAGATGGCTTGCCTTTGCCAAGGCTTGTTGATGCTCCAACCGGACACCGACTCCGCAGCAGTCGACATCCTTTGTGGGACAGCTCGTACCCGGGTCCTGGTCTTCCTCAGCATTGCCTGGTCTTCACAGCTGCAGAGTCAAGGTCATCATCATCTTTCCTGAAGCACCCAACATCAGAGAGCATTTGACTTCCAAGTCTCCTGGTCACTCCTGAATGACATAGACTCTGTCCCCTCTGCTTGTAGGTACTCGTCTTCAAGATCCCACGTTTGAATTCCCACTGACACTTTCTCCTCTTCCAGCAGTGGCACTTTCCTGATGTCCTTCATTGGCTTCAACTTTGGTTTCCGACACCACTTCACACATATGCACCCGGCTTCCCTGGTGTAGCTAACTTGGGTACTAGGGTATCCACAGGTGGGGTGGCTCTCCAACCTTCTACCTTCCACTCTGTTTCTTCAGGGTCCACTGGGAAGGGTCCTTAGTCTTTAAAAATCCAACTGCGACTTGCACATAAAGTTGTACAGAGCACGCGGTCATTTTTCCACACAGCACACACTCTCCGTGGGACCCATATCTACTTACCTTGGGTGGTTCTGTGGGTCCCCAGCAATTCTACATCCTCTCGACATCGTCCTGACTTGAGTTGCAGTTCTTATGTCACTTTCTAAGTATATGGTTTGGTCTAGCCCCCCCACCGGGCCATTGTGTATTTTGTGCTATTTACTGTGTTTCTTTCCGAATTATTGTGTGCATTGTGTTTATCTCTGTGCTGGAGATACTTAATCCTTCTAGAGAGTATTATATAATAAATACATATTTTTATAAATACTTGGTGTGGTTCTTTACACTTAAAGTCTACTATAAGATTTTATTCTGGTAAAACAAGCTGCTTTACACTCCTTCTGGACTAAGCCTGAAGGCTGCTCTCCACACTGGTGCAAGGTGCCCACTTACATTAGTGGACATCATATACCAGGATAGCCTCCCACAATATAATAAATCCGACCGTGGCAAGTTGTTGGATTTATTGTAACCATTATTTTGATCATTTGAATCATATTGCAAGCTAACTCCAATTTAAAGTTAGACTTTATTAAAGTTTAATAAAGCCTTCCCGTGTTAGCTATAGTGCTAGCAGCACTACACTGGGAAAAATGACTTTGGCTGTTTTTCCTTACCAGGGCATATAAAACACATTTTATATTGTGCCTGCTGTTTATACCAATGCACCCTACCCTTGGGGAACCTAGGGCAGACCTTAGGGGTGACACATATGTAATAGAAAGGTAGTTTTGGACTTGGGAGTACTTTTAATTTCAAAGTTGAATAGTTTTATTTTAAAACCAACCTGCAAAGCAGACCTGGTTTAAAAATGACACCAGACCCCACAGCAGTGCACACGTAAGTACATTAAGTCTACTTGGGTCTCTAAACCCACATGCCTTACCATATACTAGGGACTTATTGGTAGGTTGTCTTGGCCAATTGAAATTATACCAATTACCATATTCCTTTGAAGTACAGAGCACTGGCCCTGGGTCTGGTTAGCAGAGCGTAGGACACTTTCGGAGTTAGTAATGACAAGTATCAGTCAAAAAATGGGGGTGATCAGGGCAAAACGGATGACCTTCCTACAGGATCCAATCTGGAAACAGCAGCTCTGGACTGAGGTCAGCACCGTACCAGCCTGAACTGGTGTGACCCTTAGAAAAGGTATAGAGGTTCAGCCTGCACAGTCAAGGAATCATAGTTGGGCATAGCATTACCAGTCAGTGTCAGAACACTGCCTGGAGGACCCCGCCGGAGGCAGTTCAACTGGACCCCTCAGCGGATCTGTGGGGCCCAAAGGTGTTCCAGTGGCACCCAGAAGCATCCAAAAAAAACTGCAGCATTACCTGCTTGAACGCCTCAATCTGCGACAGAGCTGACAATGGCCTGTGAAATTTGGTCCCCGGTAGCTTGTTTCCTTCCCAGTGAAAGAATTGGCTTGGTAGTTTGGTTTGCCCTGTTCCCATGATGCACTGGGCCAGGGACAGACTAATTTGCATATAGCCAGGTTCTGTAGCTGGGATGGTGTAGTGAGCTAAAAAACGGTGTTGGATTAAGCCCTGATCTCTTGACTGGGTGAGAGTATTCTGCTTCATTCAGAAACTCTGTCCATCACCACCCCCTGTTGTTTAATTACTGTGAAATTTGGAGGCATTGGCTCCAACGGTGGAATGGGATCTGAGTCCGATTATTAGAATATCATCTGTGTGATCATCCAGTGGAGCAGGATTGGTGGGGGAGGGGGGCTCCTACTTAAAAAATATTGTGCTTGCACCAACTTTTTTTTAATATCATTGGGACCTCACCCGAGGACTGTAATATTGACCACCACTCAGACTTGGACCTGGAGTAGGACTGGGAATTCGAACATGACCCACCTTGTTTCATGTGTTCCGAGACCTACAGCTTTGCTTCATGCTTCCTGCCAGCTTTTGGGCTATTTAGGGAGCACTTACTGCAGGATTTCTCGTCATTCTTGGAATCTAAGCACCAAAGGAAGACCTTCAGGAGATCAGTGATCAACAACTGTTTCCTGCAGGAGCAGCATGGTTTAAAGTGCCTAGTCTTCATGGGGAACATTTTCCCAAGCACACTGTTGTTTGTAAAAGATATTGAGTCAGTGAACACTGACAACTTGTTCGTGAGCAGAACGCCATATCCGTGTCAAAGGGCGTGCAAAAAAAGGAACAGACATCAGTACAAAGGTGTGGCCCCTAGATATACTGCTCTGGCTCATCACTTCCTAATGTGGGATGAAGCTGCCACAGAGTCCGAGGGCGCCACCTATCGGCACACAGGAACTAATGTACAGATCCATTCTAGTGCCTGAGGGGAAGTGAAAAGGTGATGAACCTGCAGATCCATCAGAACAAACAGCTTTCTTTGTGCGCTGTTTTGTCTCAAAGGTCTCAGCTTCCTTGAGAGTCTAAGGTGCAAATGTGGCAGCTCTCAATTCATAGAACCTCGAAAAAGTATTAACTCACAGCAAAGTGGGCCCACTAAGGATCAAACCAGGATTCCAGCTTTAAACTCACGTCATATTTACTGGGCAATGAAGTTACCAGTCTGATTCAAAGTCATTCGTTAGGGTTTTCCCATCATAGAGCTATCTCCGAAGGCATCAAAAAAAATCTATCTTTTTAGGGAAAAACTCAAAACGCACCTATATAAAAGTCACCTAAATGTGTAAATTTTTTATTGATATCCACCTGAAGAAGGACTGACAAACATACTTCCAAGGTTTTTCTCCTCTCTCCTTCATTCATTCCCTTTCCTTATAAATGATCTATCCCCGCAACAATCTTTAGCTATAATTTAGAAAGTTACAAAGAGTTGTAGTTTTTTAGGTCTCGTGACCTACAATGCGCGCAAGCGCATCGAGGGAGCGAGAATTCAAGTGCTCAAAATCCTCGTGAAACCACGGGCTTTTTGCTGAGGTTTTCTTCGAGTTCATGTGGCCACAGGCACACGCTTTTGGGCAATAAACTTGCATTTCTCCTCCCCCTCCCCAGCCAGCTTCCCCCAGGCCGTAGCAGCACTCCTCCCACACCTTTGAAGTGAAGTTTAGCTTCACTTCAAAGGCCCCTGCTACTTCACACCGTGTCGTATTTCTCCTCCCCCCTCCCCTTCTCTGCCTTCCCTCCGTCTTGTTGTATTTATTTGTCCTTTATTATTTTATGGACTTTTGGGGAGTCTTCGCCTGTCTTGTTAAAGCTCCTTAGTACGAGTAGTGTGAGAGAGGGTTGTACACATTCCAATTACTGTGTTGCAATAAAGAATTCTCCTAGTGCCACGAGGCGCCTGGGAAATGTGAAGATTCATTTCTGATTTTATAAGATTTTTATTCATGGGAGAGAATTGCTTGTAGTTTTGCCGTTAAATATAGTAAATGCACTATGTGCCTTCTGTAGCTTAATTATGTTTCCACATTCTTGCCACATTGAAGGGAGATGTAGTGTCTAATTAAACATGCATCTCCAGCAAAAGAAATCGTCTCTCACCCGGAGGCAGGCTCGGCAGCCATACATTCCTGACATCCACTGTCTGGGCACCAACCGAGCATTTGGAGCGAGGGCTCGCCATCTAAAACGCAATTTATGTGCTTATTATTTTCCCAGCTGCCTCCACAATTCTTTATAATTATTATCATCTTGTTATGAATTAGGTTTCCGCGTGCAAGTGGGATATTTCCCTCGAACTGTGCACACAAGCAGGGCCACGAATGTTGCCAGGGAGATTTTCCTGTCGTATTTGTTAAAAAAAAAATGTTTTTCGAGTGAAAATGATTTCCAAAATGCTACATTTCACCGCTCGGTTGCTGTAACCCCAATAAATGAAACCCTATTTTTTTTAGAATAGTGAGCACTGCAGGCAGATAAACTGTGCACTACCAAGATGCAGAAGCACTGCACGTTTAAACGAAAAGTACCAGTCATTTTCTGTTTTGTGATGCGCTGTAAAATACACCGGTTTCCAAACAGAGGTGAGGCGGTGGCTAGGACACAAGTTGACATTCCTGAGTGTCGTTTCTACAGCATTGATTTACATAGACCTCTGATAACGGAAGATTAGGCCACTCACATGCAGAGTGAGGGGAATCGCTTTTGAAAGTTTGATCTATTCATGTCCCCCTCGTTTATTATCCATCAAGGTGCATAAATAATTCGAAGAGGAGGGTGCCAACAAGCATAAATTAATTTTCTAATGGACAGTGCACACAGCTCTTAACATGTCAGCATTTTATCCCGTAACAGGGGGTAATTAAAGTACACTAACATCCTTGGATACGTAATGATCATGAAGAGGAAGATTAACAACATCACTTTCTTTGTATTCCCGCCTAACTGAAATATAGCGCTTCACAGTATTCTGCTGGGCTTCTAGGCCCTCTCCTCCCGATCGTCCGCTTGTGGACTTCTTTATGGGAAGAAAGTGTATTCAATTTGCATGACTTAAAAAGGGGAAGAAGACGGGGCTGGGCAAGCCAACCTCAAGCCTTCTCCTCTGCAGCAAACCCAGCAAGTGATTCACACACATTACATGCCCACACAAATTACTGTGCCAATAGACGGCAAGCGCCCCCATAATAAGAAAGTGCTACAGTACCTTTCTAATGGCAGACTGCGCCATACACATGCTCTCCACATGACATATAGCTGCACTATAAAGACAAGCCGAATAGTTTGGCAATTGCACTATGGTTTAGAGGTCGCCTCCCCATTCTTCCAACTAAGATACTGGTAAATTTAGGCTGCCCCATTGACTGACACACACACGCACGCACATCACACACCACCCCATTTAAACACATAACACACACCACCCCTTTTACACAGAACACACACCACCCCATTTACACACACACACACAACACACACCACCCCATTTACAAACACAACACACACCACCCCATTTACACACACACACACCTTGTCCCTCTGTAAAAACTTCCCTCCCTTCTTTCACCTCTTCCTAAGCAGTTAATGCACAATCAGACTTAGTAGACACCATCCAAGTTATGTCTAAAGTTATCTCTGACTCACAATCTGTATTTACTGTATGAAAAAGAAATGTTCCACCTTCAGTCTGCCAACTGATTATAATTTGCAACTGTTTCTCACTACTTTACTGTCTACTATGCGCTGAATGTTTTAATTCTATTGATGCATGTTCCTTGATACCAATGATCTGCTATCACTCCTAGGCCGAATGTTTTCAAATCACTTTGTGACTCTAGTCCTTCAATAACTAGATCGCGTCACCTTGGTTACGACGCTCCACTTTCTATTTCCCACCTGCATACGTGAATGCAACCGCTGTGACGGTCAACTACCGAGACGCGTCACCACAGCAACCCGAAACCATCCTTGCTCCTCCCTCCCACCCCTTGACCTATCCCTGTTGCCCTACGCCAGCACTCCACCGCTGACGTCATTTCCCCGCCCCTCACCTTTGGTCCTGACTCCGCCTCGGCGCGGAAGTTAAACAGCATTTCTCGATCGGCCCGGTTCACAATTGCATCTGACTCGTGAACGCCGCAACACGCTGATTAACTCAGGTAACCTTCGGCACCGGCCTTAGTCCTACGTCCTACTTCCCTCACTCCAGTATGGTTGCTAATACCTACCCTCCCCTTCCTTTCCAGTGCACGCGGAACACGGCCAACCCCTATGGCCGGCAAGAGCGCTGAGGCAACCAGCAAGGTTCGTGATCGTTACTCCTAATCCACCCTGGTGCTAGTCTCCCACGCCAAACAAGATGAGTTTCACGCTCTCCATCCGCTCACCCAACCATGCCTTTTTCCTCTCCCCAGCTCCTTCCCGCAGCCCTGTATCAACCCATTCCAGGGCTCCCTAAGTCGACCTGAGATCCCCTCCAATTGTTGGCTTCCAGGATTCTACTCATCCAGGATCCTCCCAGGTAACCCTTGTACCCCCCTTTTTCACCTGCTCTTCACCCAGGCACTCAGGTAACCCTTGTACCCGCCTTTTTCACCTGCTCTTCACCCGGGCACTCAGGCCCCCCTCCCTAATATCTCCTCCCTTCCTTCACAGCACTCCTTCATTCAGACAACCAGTCCTGATGATGATCCGAAGTAATCTGGATCGAAACGCCGTCGACATAACAGCCTGATCAATAGGCGCACCTCTTCCTTGTGGCTCTACATTCAAATTAAATCAATTGTGCCCACTGTGATATCACAATGTCACATGCGCCATTAAGCCACCCACTGTAAATAGTTTGCACTTTATGCACAGTGCACCTGAAGAAGGACTGACAAACATACTTCCAAGGTTTTTCTCCTCTCTCCTTCATTCATTCCCTTTCCTTATAAATGATCTATCCCCGCAACAATCTCTAGCTATAATTTAGAAAGTTACAAAGAGTTGTAGTTGTTTTTAAGTTAGATGTACACCTGGGACATTGCTCCTTCTTATTTTTACTGTTCAGTGTAAAGCGCACTGAAACCCTTTAAGGTTATGTAGCACTATGTAAGAAACTATAAATACATTTAAAAAAATGGTTAAATCTTAATATTGATTAGAAGATGTCTATTTTCAGGTGAGCCTATGCTTCCAACTTCCCTGTGAAGGAGTCATTTACTATTAGCATTAAACCTATGAACTCAAGCTCAGTTATATAATGTGACCATCAAGTGAAAAATAAAGTTGTATGCCATCTCATCATCTAAGCATCTTGCGATCGACCTATCTTTAGCTATCCTCATTTCAGATGGACAATCTGTGCTGCAGGAGCTTAGACAGGTACAAAGGATTCCTTCTACCGCCCAATTATGAAGAATGTGCCACCTTCTTCCTTGAAAACACAGCCAATTGTAATGCTGACCTTCAGATAACACAGCAGCAATGTCCTCACCCACTAGAATCTCACCTACCTTGATAAGTGAACCCACGCACCTTCCAGAGCGCATCCTCAAAAATAATGCATCCAAGAGTTTGTGCGTAACAATTGAGCAAAACACAATTTTCAAAATGCTTACAGACTTGAAACCCTCAAACCACTTCATTGATTCACCTCCCTCCACCCTCTTAAATGACATCTAAACGTCTATACTCCCACTCTGGACTATTATTGTAAATGCTTCACTATGACAGGGAAAAATACCGGACTGACTAAAATCCTGACTGGTCACCCCATTTATAAAAAATCAACAGCTGATCCAACCAACGTTAACAATTTTCGACATATTTCCAACATCCCGACGCTGGCGAAGTTTCTTGAAAAATATGTTCATGTCCAACTATGTAACCACATTGACCAATTCCATCTCTTTGACCGGTATCAAGCAGGTTTCCACTCTGGGCATAGCACTGCATTGGCCCTTACACATATAGTGGACAATACACTAAAAATGTTGGATTGAAACGTATCATGCCTACTAATCCTCTTGGACCTGTCTCTGCCTTTGACTTGGTTAATCATGACTATCTACCTGATTTACTAGAGCACAGGATGGGAATATCAGGGTGTCTTCATCTCATTTCTTCAACACAGAACGCAAAAGTCATGGCAAATCAATCTCTCTCTAAGACTGCTCCGGTCACACTAGGGGTCCTACAAGGCTCCCCTCTTTCACCCTCTATCTTCAACCTATTCATGGAGCCACTAACAGAAATACTTTGGTCATGTAACATTAACTATCATCTGTACGCTGGTGATGTCCAACTGTACTTGAAAATCTCATCCACTGAAGACATACAATCCCTCAATCCTACTCTTCAAAATACCCAAAACTGTCTGTCAGGCAACCACCTCAAAATGAACATTCAAAAAACGGAATTCCTCCTAAACGCCCGACCTAATCAGATTCACACTATTAGTGATTGGATGAAGCAACTAGCAGCATTCAATTCCACGCCACAAATTATGGAGTTAGCAAGATCGCTAGGAATAATCCTGGACAAAAACCTTACTATGCAGGAGCATATTAGGGCCTCCACTAAAGTCCTCCAAATGAGCATAATAAGGAAACTAAAACCTTTCCTCCCTCAAAACGACTTCAAGTCTGCTGTGCAAGCACTCTTGACTCTCAGACTGGTATATGGAAGTGCAACCCTCTCAGACCTGCCCAGATCCACAACAGCCCTGTTCATGGCCTCACTTAACTCTGCTGCAAGAATCATCACAGAATAAAAAAGGTACAACCACATCTCCCCTGACTTGATAGAATCATCACAGAATAAAAAAGGTACAACCACATCTCCCCTGACTTGAAAACCCTCAACCAACTCCCTTATGAATCAAGAATTCAACAAAAATTGCATGTATGTCGCACAAAGCTCAGCACTTCAACACCCCAAGTTATGTCGCCAATAAGCTTGAACTGGCGAAAGCCTCAAGATCCTCTAGAAGCAATAGCACCCTACTGTTAAACCCACAGGGCCTCATTTATGAGAAATGACGCATAGCTGCGTGAAAGCAGCGATGCGTCACTTCTCAGTGTGCACTTCTTGCGACATACTTGATGCGTCATATTTAATGTATGACGCATCATGTCGCAAGGAGTTACAGATATATCAGTATTTCTGACATATCTGTAAGCGCAAAAGTGACGCATTGCTGGAGGGTGTCACAAAAGTGACGCAACTCCAGCAAAGCTTCCTTTCACATGGGCCTGCATCAGCCTTACGCCTACTGTGAGGCAGGGGCAAGATTTTGACGCAACGGAGTCCTAGAAGTGACGCAGTAAAATCTCATAGATTTCACTGCGTCACATCTACGAGGCTTTTTGCGGGGGAACGCCCCTCTGCATACATTATACCTGACGCACGTATAATGTAGCGCAGGGGTTTACAAAGTGACACATCTGCTTAGATACGTCACTTTGTAAATAGTGCCCAACAGGAGGCATGATTTACGCCACCGATGCATCACAAAAAGTGATACATCGGAAGCGCAAAACTGACACAAGGTCTCATAAATGAGGCCCACAGTGTTTCCTGAGGAAGAAATCCTACAACAGGGCTTTCTCTGGCATTGCCCCTAGAATCTGGAACTCTCTCCCCCTGAAATAAGATGGACCCTCCTCCCCTAACTCCTTTAAGAAAAAAGTCAACTTTTATTTATGATCACATTTCTTGATTAGATCATCAGAATTCTGTTTCATGAGCTTACAGTTCTCTTATCTTGTATGTGCATTTATGCTTATTGATTTGGATGTTTTTGGCTCATTTACATGCAAAGCGATCATCACGTTCGCGCCATATAAAACATTTCAAATAAAATAATAATAATAATAATAAAATTAAGTGAGGTGGCAATGGTGCTGCATTGTTTTGCTCTGGCCTGCGCAATATCACTGACGCCGCACAAGAGGATCTCATGTTGTTCTCCAAATGTTAGTGTGCACTTCACGGTCACCCTCACTTATGGACCGCCAGGCATGACACATATCACATGTAATGCCAGCATTGTTTTTGGAGTTTCCCCATGCACTAATAACAACAACCCGTGTTTTACATAGAGTTTGCTACTGCAGTTATGGCACGCATAGCACTGAATATAACAGCTGTCACTTTTACACAACGCAATGATACTCAATTTAACAACTTCAGAAAATAAAAGGCTGAGTTCGCCATCTCAGAATTCAACGCTACAGCTTTGCACACATATCTCTGCAGGGTCATCCTAAGCATTTTCGAGCCCCGGGCAAGACATATTTAGGAGTACCCGTTCAGAGCAATTTAGCTTTTTATTACTCATTTTCTGTGATTTTATGCCTCCAACCAATTTTGAATTATATGTTGAACATTCTCAAATGAGGTCACACAAAAACAACTGAAATATGTGTTGCTCAATGAGGTCACACAAAAACAACTGAAATACGTGTTGCTCAGGGCCCAAAGCTTAAGATGACAATGAGTAGAAACAGACGGACTCAGAGATAGTGGTAGGGGGAGAAAGAAAGAGAGAGAGGAGAAACAGGCAGATATGGGCAAGAGATAAAGAGATAAAAAATCACTTTCCTAGGGGGCATCTTGGAAGGTGTGGGCACTGGACAATAGCCCACTTCGGCCTTGCCTGAAAATGTCTTTAGATCTCAGCATCAAGCTCTTAACCCAGTGAACTGTTCACACATGGGCAACAACCCTTTTACTAGTTTGATCATTGCCTCTCTAAGTGATGTGGTACATGGGATAGATTCAATTGGTTACACAGTCGGAGTTGTTTGGTGTAACTCTTCATTAGAGAGTAGTTTGGGAGAGGTTGACATGCAAGGACCAGTCAAAGAACCGCAGGTCCTCTCTTGAGCTTGAACATACTTTTCACCCTGATACCGCCAACTTGGCTCACAGACAAAACTGTAAGAAAGTTGATGTACTGAAGTAACAACCCTTTGGAAGGCTGATCTGTAGAAGCAGGCCTTTGATTGTTAACTAGAAATAGGAGGCACAATGACCGAATACTCTTGTGTGGTGAAATTAGTACCATGATAACATGGTCAAGTCACTACTAGAACTAACCATCAATTAATCACTTTGTGGTTGTCCATGCTTCCATGCTTGCATTGTGCAATTTATCACCATAATAGCTTCAGCATGCTGTTATGGTGATAATTCCCCTCCACACACAGGTGCGCAACCATCATTCATAGTAAAATTCAGACTGTGTTGCTGTACGCACTGGATTGCCTGCTTACTGATGTCACAGGACCGAACCTGAAACCAATAAGCTTCTCCCCACTCCCACCAAGTTTGGTAAACTTTTCTTCACTCTGCCTAACCACCTCGCCAGTGTTACCTGTAGTCTAATTTTCAACCATTTATCTTTTTACCTCATTATTATGTGGTCTTCAAGGAAACAGCATTTAATTTTGCTTTGCAACAACAAAGCACCTTCAAGAGGACACACGGTGAGAACTAGTGCTACCGAAAGCAAACTAAAAAGTATTATAAGTGACAATGACAAATGATTAAAACCTCTTGTTGGCTATTGCCAACAATGAATTTATGTGATTATGCGCTCACCAGGCTGCGTTGGGAGGGAACGTGGACAGGCAGCTTGGGCACGATGACCTTTTCAGAAGACGAAGCTCCAGTTTTGTTTTGGTGATAGCAAATGACGGGTATTGTCCGAAAAACATACAAAAGGTGATGGGAGAATGCTTACAATAAGTCCAACCACTGGCAATCACTTGGGGTAACATTCCAACCCATCACTCTTCTGCCCACCATACCATCTCGGAGTAGACGCAGCAATATGCATATCAGTCTTCACCCTGAACCCCAACAGGAACAGTCCAGCACGAATTGCCAAGCCAGGTCTGCTCAGAACTAGAACATGAGCAACCCAAGACCGGTTTTGCTCTGCTTGGGGCTCTTGAGATGGGTGTAACTTGGATTCAGTGGCACAGTGAGCAAGGGATCTATGTCTGATCATACCCTTGGACACATAGGGCGTTATATCAAATACACAAACAGTTGTGCGAGAATGCTTGCAATAAATCTAACCACCGGCAATCGCTCTGGGTGGCATTCCAACCTCCCATTCTTTTGTCCACCATGCCACCTCAGATTAGATCCAACCATATATAGCACTGTGTGTTTGATGTACCACCCTAAGTGGTATGGGTATGCCTGGACGTGGGTCCTGTACTCGCTGTACCACTGGAACCAAGCAACATCTGACTGAAAAGCCCCAATATGGGCAAAAGAAGTCTTGGGGTGGTTGTGTTCCTGTTCAGGGAGGACCTGGCCCGGCAGCTCAGACTTGACTGTTCCTTTCAAAGCAGGATCAAAACTGATTTGCATTTGCATTTGAAGAGGATGTGAAGCTGCGGCCAGAGCTGCCAACTCGGGAGCGAGGGATCCAGCGTTGAGCCTCAGAGTCGGCACCACGTCCTGTGATTGTGGGCAAATCACTTAACCCCTTGCATGCTTGTGACGGAACCGTTCCATCACAAGCCTCGGGTGAGCTGTGCTTGTGACGGAACGGTTCCGTCACGGCCCGCTCGCCGCGCCTGCGCGGCGCGAATTCCGCGCCTGCGCTGACGAATTAATGGGCGGGCGGGTTCGTGACAGAATTGTTCCGTCACAAGCACAGCTCACCCGCGAGCCGTGACGGAGCGGTTCCGTCACAAGCACGGAACCGCCGCGCGGCCGCCCCACCCGCTTAGCGCTACGGCGGAATAGCCGCTGCAGCTAAGGGGTTAATCTCCTTGTGCCCATGGGCAGCGCCTGGATACCCTCACGGGGTGATAAGCTATGTTATATAAATCTTCAAACTTAACTTAACATAAACTCAACTTTGTCCGGGTCCGAACTGAGGTGGAATAGTGGGAAAAGAAACGATGGGTTGCGGTAGTACCTAGAGTGATTACCAGTGGTTGGGCAAACTACAAGCAGGTCGCCCATCATCTCTTGTGTGTTTGGCATTGTTTGAAGTCATGCAGGTGTCAGGCCCAAGTAACACGAGCGAGGAGTGTCTGAGGTAGGAGATCAGAGCAAGAGATGAGGAACACTTTGAGACAGGAGCAATGTGCTGCTCAGACTCGCACTGCACACACCCTTGAGAGTTGGAAACTCTGAAAACTGGCCTTGTGGATAAAAGGGTCTCACAGCAGATGGAGAACGAGTTTAGTATGTGCTACAGGAAAAGTTTAAGAATCATCTGCGCTGCTGGCTCCAGCCAGCTCCGCTCAGACTTTTCTTTTCAATATCCGGAAAGCTGCGCATAAAAAAAAAAACCTTCTAAAAAACACCCTTCACAACGAGTTTGGCTGTCAAGTGAACGGATGGAAGGCTCTTTGGATCCCCGAGTGAGCGACATTCCACTTGTCAGCTGCTGTCCCCTGCAGGGGCGGCGGGAACATATTACAGGGCAGTGCTTACCTTGGGAATTAGCCTGCAAGACCCCGATGCTGTCATCAAACTGCATAGACTTGATGTTGAGTGACGCCAAGATGCATTCCTTGTCCTGCAGCGAGGTATCATCAATATTATTCTGATTGGCTGACAGAATAACACACATGTCACAGAGGTTGATGTTGACGGCCCTTAGATCAGCGCGGCTTAATGGCGTCCCCTTTGGCAAAAGGATAAAAATAAAAAAAAAGGAAAGAGGAGAAATACAAATTACAGATGAGCAAAGAAACTCTGGGAGATTAATAAAATGTGTACTTTCAATGCCGTGATATTGAGCTTGTAGAACAGTGTGCCAACGCATTTTGAAAGCAGGCCTGTCGATCTGAGTGATAAGTGGTGCTGCTGGCATCATCCACCACCCGCTGTGCCACATGTCAGAGCTCTGGCATGCGGCTGGGCTGGCCCAAAACGAATGTCAGTGCAGTTAGCCCTCGTGTTGTGCACTTCCACTTGAAAACAAAGGGCTCGCCTCATGGAAATGCTAAGTGTATTTTACAGTCACACCACAAAAGGCAGCCCTCTCTATGAGGGAAGGAGCAAGCCGGTCTCTATGCATAGAAACTGAGGAAGGACTGGGGCGCGAGACAGTGGTGCCCAAACCCTGCATCTGTACAGCCACTGTGTGTTTATTAAACTGAGCATGCGCATAAGAGAGGATTCGGTTCTCTTGACACTGGAGGGGTGGCAGCCTCCCATGGAAGTCCGACCAAAGCTGAGGTGGAGGGTGCCCTGGAAGGGTGGAGGTTAGGCTGCTGATGGTAGTTGAAAGGAGCCTCAGGAGAAATAGCGAGACTGAGGAGGGCAGGATCCAGGTGCGTCGCGGCCATGGTGCTGGAGTGTGTTTTCCTCTAAGGAGGACAGACACAAATGGGAGCGCACATTTGAGGGAAAAGGGGACCCCCGTGTGCGGTAAAGGAACAAGGAAGCCAGGTCCCAGTGAAGAGGGGTGACAGGCTGCCCCTATTGCAATAAATAATGCGGAAAAGGTGCAGAGCAGCCGAAATCCAACTAGAAAGACCACAGGCCTCAAGGGCGGTGAAGGTCCCTGGGACGATGAGTGGTGACTGTTGGAGGAGGACACTGAGAGCAATCCCCTAACCATGATAAGAGACGCCAGCGAGAGGCAGCCCAATGATACAGGCGGACAGATGTTAAGAGTGGACACCTCAGGGCAGGAGTCCAAGGGAAGAGAAATAAGACTGTAAGCGACAGGGGCAGGAGTGACTGAGGTGAGGAAACATCAAATGGTTGTCAGGCCTGGGGTTAGGGGCCAGGGTCCCATTCATGACAGACCAACTAGGTAACAGTGAAGGGGCTGCATAGCAATGCAAACAGAATGGAGTCAAGAACTGGGGAGTAGGGGTCCTGAATAAGAGGGAGGAAGCCACTCCGGGAAGACAAGGTGATGCCAAATGGAAGAGTGAACGGGCAGGAAGCAGGAGGCGGTGAGCGTCATTAGGGATGGTTTCAAGGCTGAGGAGTGAGGCAGTGATGAGGAGAAAACAGTGCCCAGGGAGACCAGGAGTACGGGAAGAGCGATGAGCATGAGTCTCTGATGTTATGGTGTGGCGGGATGCCTACCCAGCCATAAGGGTGGCAGCAACAGGACATACGTTAGGTTGAATAGTGGAATATAGTGTTTAATCATAGTAGAAAAGTGAGATGGTGACAGAGAAAGCAACAGTGAGGTTGACTATTCAGGGGGGAATGTAGACGCTTCATGTTCACTTAATAAACTCTAATCCAAGGGGCATCTGTGTTACCAGAGGGCAGAATTGAAGCTCAACTATCCCAGCAGCCCATATATTTCATGGGAACACAAAGCAATGCACATCATTTAAAAAAAGGACAAGTTTACAAGTGAGGAGCGATGAAGTTGCTTCTCTCATGGAAGTTGGTCTGATGCTAGTCACAACCAGAAGACTGACAGTGCAAGTGCAAAGCTCAACCACTACATGACCAACAATTCCTTCACCCCGCAAGTGCTCAGTTTCTGGCAATTACAAATTAGAGTAGAAACACCAAGAGGAGCCACTAGCAAGAACCTGGTGACAGTGTTACATATCACAAATTCAGACTAGATGCTAATATATGCTTTATTAACACTGGAAAGGACGGAGAGCAGGTAGCAGCAGAAGGCATGCATCCTTCATAGCAGTACTACTGGACCAGTGCCCAGGTTATAACCCAGACTACCCACACAATCCTCTTTTAATGACCCTCATTCATAAATGTGGAGCATAAAAATGATATTGGGAAATTTCAGCCTACAAGTGGGCAACCTATGACTGAAAAAGAACCAGGAGCATGTTTGATAATCCAAGTTTGACTTTGTTGAGCACACACAAGGCAGCTTTTTTCACAACATACAGACAGTAGATTGAGAGATATAATCTAAAATGTTGAAACTATACTTGTGAAATACTAGCACATTGCCAAAGAGCACACCAACCAGAAACAAAAGTTAACAAGTCTTACTTTTCTGAGACTTTTAACAGAGTCTGAGCAGTATCATAAAACTACAAATCCAGTGAAGAACAGCTAATCTCATTACATAAACATTTTCCTCATAGACAGAAAATGCAATTGATGGAATGCGAAAGGGAAATGTGGAGCCGCATTTCAAATCCCCACTATGTATTTCTCTGCAAAATGCACTCTCAATGTATTCATTGACAAGTCACAAGTTTACAGGCTGTTCTTAAGACATACTCTTTGCAAATGCTTTTGCAACCAGGGATCTCTTTGCTCGAAAATATCTCCTTCTTCTCCACCCCTTGGGCGGCTGGAAGAGCCATCGATTCGGAGTAGGGTGAATTGTGTGTGTATAATTTGGCCAGTTAAACATTGCATACATACCTCTGCATTAAAAAAATGAATTTGTGAATCAACATGTTCAAAACAAAGGCAATCCTGGTTGGAAACACAGAAAACACTTAATCTTCACTGGAGGGTTTTTAAATAGATTTTGCCATTGGTGTCAACCAGTTTTTCTTCAACAAACCAGACAAGGTCCAGCGTCACGTCATTGACATCAAACAATCAGCATCCCTCCAATCCTTTCTTGTGACATTCTGAAATGGACCTATCTCAAAATACTCATAATAACTAACCATGGGCAAAGCACTATGCTACGCTCGTGTAGTTTGCGAAGTTTGCTCTACTTCGCACTACGCAAACTGTACATAGCACAGTGCAAACACGCGTAGTGTAGCGTAGTGCAGGGGTCATTTTTAGCTTGCTCGCGGTCCTCAACGTCAAGTTGGCGAGCGCGAGCAAGCAAAATGACATCCCGGTGAGACTTTTTTCTCGTTCGCGATCAGCAGCATCAAGTTGCCGATCGCGAGCGTGGAAAATAAACCTCCCGGCGAGATTCTCAACGCGGGGAGGTCAGGTTTCTCATTGCGAGTGGTCACGTAAGCTCACGACCGCTCGAGAAGAGAAACTACCGGTCCGCGTTGAGAAAGCTGCAGCTCGAGTAAAAATCTACTAGAGTGGCAGAAAACTACAGCTTGCACTGTGCAAGATGCCGTTTATAATGATTGCACAGTAACGGATGCTTGTCCGCACTGTGCAATCATTGAAAACGGCATCTTGCACAGTGCGAACAGGGTACTACGCAGTTTGCATAGTGCGAAGTGCACTTCGCGTAGCTACACGTAGCGCTACTTCGCGAACTACGCCCAGCCCTAATATTAACCCCTCACCACACTCATGTTCCTTAAAGTTATGACAAATGAAGAGGTCGGCCTTTCCACATCCATAAAGCCTTGCTGAAGAACCACTATTCAAAATAATCAATACCTGCATTTCACAGGGTATCTTCAAAGTTCATGCAAAACAAGGCAAATCCTTCCACTAATAAAAAGAGCCAGCCTTAACCATGCTAAACTAACCAATTCATGGTAAATCCAAGACCAACCCTAACCCTCTCACCATAGGAAATGAGGACGCCTAACTTTTGGTCCTGTTTGTCCTCTCTGTGGTCTTCCACAAAAACACTATCAAATCATGCTTATCCTGTAGATTTGCATGAGATTCATCAAATTAATTTTAGTGTTTCTACTGTTTCTGTCCAACCATCATCAACTCATTCAGATGAGACCTTCTAGAGCTCAGCAATAACCGGTAATTGTTCAAATACACATAGGGTGCATTCTATCATTAGAGGTCTTCAACCTCTATATAGAGTTTCTCAGGGTCTATCTGTCCGATCATGGAATCATTATCCATCAGTACGCTGAAGACATATAACGTTTTTTGAACGTCTTCTCAAGAGCTAACTTTGACCTATTCAAGACAAGCCTTACACCTTTTCATTCCTCAATGTCCAACATCTATCTTAAATTCAACCCTGGATGAACATATTCCATCTCTTTGTCACCTGCTAAAAAAAACATGCATCCATGATTAGGTGAAATGATCAACTAAATCAAAACTAGTATTACTGAAAACCTTCAAATGTTCTCTTAGAAAACTTGGCAGAATCCACTCCCCAGCTCACCATCAACATGAATTCTACAGACTTGATCATAGACAGCAACTACCACTTCAAAATCAAGTCAACAATAACATGCAATGAACCTTTCTATTAACTCTCGCTTCCAACCTTGTCTCTGTTCAAGTTGTTATTCTTTTCCATTTGGACATGGACAACAACTTACTCATCCATGATGCATGTCAATGAATAGTTCTGTGCATTATTTTGCTTGACTCTCTAAAGGCCAAATTAGATTTGGACTTTTTATTCCAACCCTTTTCGCCAAGCCCCAACAAGTCTACACAATCTTTAAAAGTTCTGCATCACCTACAAGAGAGAAACAATGCTATCTCACCAGGATGAAAATATCACCAAATCAGGAGGCTAGCACACACCCAAAGGTATGACATTGGAAGAATAGAACTTGACAAATGCAAAAATGAAAACAACCTGTCATCAAAGGATACACACTTTGTTAAAAATAACATACCGTGTTCTACCACAAACTTTGAAATATTGATCTGCAAAAATATTGCATCCAATTATAGATTCCATAAAGGAGCTAAAAAAACACATCACTTCAATGAGTACTTACTCCACCAACAATAAAAACCTTGAGCACTTACCAGCTTTTGCGTCAACTAGAAGTGGAGGGCCATACCAATTGTACACAATCGGAATCATCCATTCCCCTCTACTGTAAATCACTGCATTGCTCTGCAGCTAAGTTTGTGTCATATAAGCACCAATAAATACATGTACGTTCGTAACCTTCACCTGCCCCTTCTTGCTATGTAATGACCCATTTTCTGGAAAAGGCGGGAAAGAGTACCAATCCCTATTGTCTTTCCACCCGAAGGTACCCCACCTCCAACAAACCATCCACCAGCTCGAATGCACAGCATCCCTAATCCGAAGAATCCCACATTTCCTCATTGAGAGGTGACAGGGGGCTCACAATCAGGTAGACAGATGCACCGAAGCACGATGGTACAACATTAAACCAACTCTTGAACAGCAAGGTGTTGCTGTTAGAGTTCAGTACTAATTTCAAATCAACGGTGCCATGCATAAGATATCTGAACTAATGGTTGTGGGCTCCAGTAGAGACTGACCAGGTACTATGCACCTCTCAGGAGCCTCAAATCCATCCTTACCTTCAAAATACATCAGCCTAATTTCAAGTAGATTAAGCAAAGAGGTAGGTCTCAAACGTGCCGTGCAAGTTCTCTCCTTGGGAACGCCTCAAATCTCATCTTGCAAGAACAACTGCTCTTTATCGAGTTTCTGAAAATGGCGCTGTTCAAAGAAAACTTGACAGCAGTAAGTGGAGGCAGAGCCAACCGCAATGGAAGGTGAGGGCAAGCTTCCTGTAGGCCGAGTCAGAACTTTAAATGACTATTATGTATCTGCCTTTGCTACCTGGTTGTTGGCCATGGCAAGTAACAAAGGACTACAATCTCAACCCTTGTAAAACAATATGGTAGGAATTATTCCCCAACTTCATCACCAAACCACATTCACATCCAATATAATTATAGGATTTCTGACATGTTGCAATCTTAAGATACATATAAGCAATCAGAAAAGACTGAACACCTTACTCTAGCAACAATTCTGACACCCACAGCCCATTTAACAAGGCACTATCACCTAACCTTGAGACTGACTGCAACATAACACCCAAACATATATGCGCTCGATGAAGTTGACTCCAATCCATGATGGAGGTCTCAGACATACTGATGGATAAACCTGGACAACCTACAGTGCTAGGAGGCTGTACTTATGGGTGACTGTATGCTTTGCAAATGTTACTAACACATCATAACATGCGTCCTCTGCTACCTAAGCGATATGTCTTGTAGCCTATTTGTTAAGTAACTTCGCTCCCATAGGCTGTTATTTTCTGATCGGTTATATGTTGAGCTACCAGCACGTGTATAACACATTTCTACCCAAGACACACTATGGAATGGGCCACTTTATGGAATGCCAGTAGGGTACCTGAGATGTGATCTTGGGCGGTACCCGTGCATCAAGTGACCAGAAAATCAACAGTTGCTTGTATTTTATTTCTACAAACAGAGCCAGTGATTCTTGGCGTCGGAAACAGGAGGAGAAAATAATATGGATAAAACCAAACAGGGCAAACCATGGACTTTACAATAATTCGTGGGGAGAGGGCAGTGTGAGAGGCTGGAAAAACAGATGCACAGAAGATGCTGGAAAACAGGCAGGAGAAAAACTGTTACAGTGAAAGGGCAAAAAAATACAGAACAAGCCTTTGAGTAACTACATATGTCTATTCCTTGGCTGTGGATTACTTCAGAATTGTCAAGTGGAAAACTGCATCAGCTCTGGGCTTCCTCAAGGCCAAGCTTTTCTCCTTCAGTCAAGTCTATACCGGTGTAATGACATACCATGTATAATGCACCATATACTTCTAGGGCCCGTCGACGTATACAGAGTGGGTAAAGAACACACAAACCCAGAGGAGTTAAACATTAATTAGAAATAAAAACACAGCTCTGGCTCCGTAGGCATTAATAATGTCATAAACAACTACTGTCAAGCTGTCACCCCACTGCAGACATCAAACTGCCTTCACGCGCGGCACACGAGCACACACGCGAACAACTGCTACTGTATCTGATAGCGCGGGAAATGCATTCCTGGCATGGAACCCAACACGGCTGACAAGGAGCCCCTCTCTTGTAATAAGGCCTCCTGGGGAGTCTTTTCACAAGAAGTAAGGGGGAGAAATGCAACCTACCCCCCCAGGCCAATAGCCAGCCAAATGGAAAACAGACAAGACCGGACTGGCTACCGGGCGTTTTGGTGGGCGGCCAAGCTGGGGGCCGATGTCACTGTGGTGGGGGCTGATTTTGTTGATGGGGACCTGAATGTGCTTCTAAATAAAGAAAGCAAAACAATTGGTTTTAAAGCATACTTTAAAGCCATTTGGTTTTCCATTGTTTACTTAGAAATGCCCGGTAGCCAGTCTGGCCCTGAAAACAGAACTGGGCCTGTCTTCCCCGGTGCACTCTAAAAAGGATATCAAAGTGGGGGCGTGCACTCACCGGCAGGATGGAGACCTTTGGGAAGTTGTGCAGCGTTTCCCATTCGCGCTTCAGGTACTCGATCGAGCCCACGAAGACAATCGGCTTCAGCTCGTGGTAGTGAAAGTTGCTCGCTCGCAGGGGCATCACCAGGTTCCGTACGCCAATCAGGGCCGACGTCACATCTCCGAATATACAGACAACCACGTGGCCGCTCAGAACTGTCATGGCTGCTTCACTTCGTGTCTGTAGGAAGGGGGTCAAAGAGGAGGCAATGAATATCTCATATAACGTTGAACAAACTGGTTACATTTAAAAATTGAAAAAAAAAATTCCCATTAGTTGAGAAATTGAGAACAATAAATTGTACAGGTCGGGAAACTGAAAATAACAATGCCCAAAGGAGTCAAATGCAAGAGTGCTAACAGGGTGACCAACAGAGGTCCAGATAAAAACCAGATTTTCGATGTACTCACTGTCTGTAAACCTATATTATTGGGATATCCTGAAAGGTAAGTATGGTTCGGGCCCTTCTGGACCTAAGGTGAATACTCCATTGCTAAGGGATGATGGGCCTCATTTATGAGGCTGTGCGTCACTTTTACGCCGCCGGTGCGTCACTTTTTGTGATGCACCAGTGGTGTAAAAAATGCGCCTTGTTGCGCCATATTTACAAAGTGACGCATCTAGGTAGATGCGTCACTTTGTAAACTACACTGCGCTACATTATACCTGCGCCAGGTATAATGTATGCAAGGGGGGCGTTTTGACGCAAGAAAGGGTCATGGAAGTGACGCAGTGAAATCTATGAGATTTCACTGCGCCACTTCTAGGACACAAATGCGTCAATTTCTTACGCCTGCCTCACAGCAGGCGTAAGACTGACGCAGGCCCTTTCACATGGGGCTTGCCCCATGTGAAAGGAAACATTGCTGGAGTTGCGTCACTTTTGTGACACACTCCAGCAATGCGTCACTTTTGCGCCATACAGATACGTCAGAAATACTGACGTATCTCTATCTCCTTGCGCCATGATGCATCATACTGTAAATATGACGCATCATTGGTGTTGCAAGGAGGGCGCAGTGAAAAGTGACGCATCGCTGTTTTCACTCAGCGATGCGTCACTTTTCATAAATGAGGCCCGATGAATCTAAGGATGGTACAGTGGGACTCATTTATGAAAACTGTGGCATATCTGCGATAAAACAGCAATGCAAAAGTCTTCAATGCGCCCTCCTTGCGACATGATGGATGTGCCGTATTTAATGTATGGCGCTCCATGTCGCAAGGAATGACATATACCTCAGGAATCCTGACGTATCTGTCAGCGCAAAAGTCACGCACTGCTGGAGTTGTGTCTCAAGCATGATGCAACTCCTGCAATGCATGGGGTAGGACTATTCCCATTGCCCTGCGTTACGCTTACGTCTGCCATTAGGCAGGCGTAAAGTTTTGACAAAGTGGAGTCCTAGAAGTGTTGCAGTGAAATCTCAGATATTTCACTGTGACACTCCTAAGACCCACCCTGCATACATTATACCTGACGCATGTATAATGTGGCACAGGGATTTACAAGGTGACGCATCTGCCTTGGTGCGTCACCTTGTAAATATGGTGCAACGTGGCGCATTGTTTACGCCGCTGCTGTATCACGAAAAGTGATGCAAAGCAGCTCAAAAGTGTTGCGGCTCAAAAGTGTTTTGCCGCATAACACCGCCTTGTAATTAAGACCCCTTTACACTCATCACTTAGAGTGAAAGGGGCATGCAACAGCTGTTGCTGTGGGTGTTCCACCGCAACACCCATTGCTTTTGACGCTGTCGCAGATTTACAAGGAGTTGTAAATCTGAGGCAGCGCCAAAACTATTGCCATCCAAGAGCAGGCGTTAGAATGGCGAAACGAGGACAAATACTTTTATTTCTCCTCGTTTTTGCTTTTTCAGTCTGTGCTGCATTCCACAGCACACATAGAAAGAGCAAAATGTCATTAATGGTTGTTTATGTGCAGGAAGGTGCCCCTTCCTGCACATAAATAATCATTAAATAGCGACAATTTGCTACTTCTATCTGTGCTACATTCTGCAGCACACACATAGAAGCAGCAAATCACCATTATTGATTGTTTAGGTCTCCCTTCCTGTACATAAACAATCATCCCTCCAATGTAGGCACCCTTGCACTATATTGCAAGGGTGTCTGTGTTGGCGGTAGGCAGCATTTTTAGCACCAGTACAAGGAAAAAAAAGGGGGTGCACTGTATTCTTGTAAATGCGGCGCTTTCCTGTGTTTTTTAAATGATGCAGCGTTGCATAATTGCTCACAGCGCAACGCCATTTCCTAGTAAATATACCCCTATATTTCTTTACCTGTATTTTCTTAGAGTTCACTAAAGATACTGAAAGGAAACGCTATACAAAACCCTTAAATGCATGCACCCATACTGTTCTTTATATTTGGGCCCGCATAAAAAAAAGATTCAGAATGATGAGGCATGGCATGAGAGGAATGAGAAAGAGATTGAAAATTCTGAGTTGACATGTACGAGCAACCCACGGTGCCACATTAATGTATCATTTAAATTTGCTAAACAATACTTTAAAAAAAGTCACACACTCCAGGAAAAAATGCCAGTACTCTGCTCTGCTTCTTCAATAACCACCAGTCTGCTCATTTACTATACTGAATGGCGCAATCCATTTCACGGGCATATTCTGTTTATTAAGGTATTGGATAATTATTTCGTGGACTAAATGTCATCTGACAAAAATATTGTGTTCGAAATATAAAATGTATCCAAAGGGAATAATATTTTTGTAAACAGTATTTAAAACGCAATATTTATGTTAGACAATATTTTATCTATGATATTCTGACATAGAACCGTTTATCGAAAGGAGGGAAATGGCCTTAAAATGTCTTAGAGAGTGTTGCATGCTCCATGTGACAGGACTCTTCTTCTGTTGCAGCCAGGGCTTTAAGTGGGCCGGGTCCTGCCAGTGCTCAGCACAGGCAGTTCTAAAAAGCAGGTGCAAAGACGGGTCCCTACCGGGCTCTCCATTTTTGCCCTCGCCCTCAGGATGAAAATGTAAATCTTAACTCTGCAGCAGTATCACCCTTCACTGCCTCTGATGTAACTTCAAAGACGCTGGTTATAGTTCTTTCACAGTTCCACCATTTCAGAATGGAAGCATTTTCAATATGCTATACTATAAATCCATGGTTGTTCCTTATTCATGTTATGCAACTAACACCCATTGACAAAGCCAACAGTACTGGCTTGTTGCAAGTGTAATGCTACTTGTTGTATTATATATCTGGATACAATGACAGAAATAGCAAAATGCCAATCTGGCAGCACACTATGCTAAGCACAGATTTCATGCTTAGGTGCTTTTAAGCCACGCCCTTAATTACATCAGCCACGGCTCTTTGAGAGAACCCCTATTTTTTCTATGCCACTTGAAGCCCTGGTTGCAGGATATCTTAGCTTTTCTAGGTTGATCACATCAAACTTTTCTAGGTTGATCACATCAAACCTTTATTCATAAACTGATTCTGCTCTAGCGGGTATTCCATCAAAGTCTTTTCCGTGCACTAGTGCAGCGGTGGGGCTCAAAGACGTATGCATGAACAATAACAACTGTACAATAGAAAGCATTTTTGACAAGAGGTTTGTAAAATTGCTACGGATTTTCTTTCCCTCTTTCATGAAATATTGTTTAAAAATGTCCAATCCATGTGGACTTCACAAAGTCAGCAATGATTTAACACCACAAGTCATGGCTCAGCAACTGTCCTGAAAGTGGATATGAGGGCGAACAAATCTGTAAAATACTTTTTTCATTGGGGAATTCCCTCTCAACTCTCAAAATAACATTGTGATTACAAAATTCACTTGCAGATTTTTTTAATGAAGACATTGTTAGTAGAAGTTGAGAAACACAGCAAACTTTGGGAACTGTGCAAAATGGAGGCACCTTCAGGCAACAAATTTTGATTGCATTTCAATAAAGCTGTCTTTGGTATGCAAACACTTTTTGTGTTTTAAACCATTTGCTCCAAAGGCAGGCACGCAGTGGGACCATTCCACTACCACTGAACAAGTCAGTCGATTAATTTCTTCCCGGTTTCTCCAAACCCAAGCATTCTGGGATTTAGGCCCACATGCATCATTGTAGGAATTTGCGATTCCTAAATTGCGAAAATTAAGGAATCGCAATTTAGGAATCGCAAATTCCTATGCATCAAAAAATCGCAAAAGTTTTTTCGATTTCCTAATTTTCCTTATTTGCGATTCCATAATTGCGAATCGCAAATAAGAAATCGCTTTACATTGATTCCTATGGGCCTAGAGGCCCATAGGAATCAAAGGGAAGGCATTCTCATTTTGCGAATTCGCAATTAAGGAATCGCAAAATGAGAATGCAATTTCAAGGGTGGAGGGGGGTCCAAAGGACCCCCCCCCTGCACCCCTGGAATGTCATGTAAGTACATTTTACTCACACCCATGTCCCAAGGGCATGTGTGTGTGTAAAAAGTAAGTTTCAAAAATGCATTTTTTTGCATTTTTGAAACTTTTCGCAAATTACCATGAAGGTTCACTTCATGGTAATTTTCCCCTTCCTAATTCCGAATTCACACATTAAAAATAATCATGCATTGCATTTAAGAAATCGCAAAATTTGCGATTTCTTAAATGCTATCGCAATTTGAGAAATCGCAAAAAATTGCGATTTCTTAAATTGCGATAATAGAAAAATAAATGATGCATCCCAAAAAGTGATTTTGGAATCACAAACGGCCGAATTTTGCGATTCGCACCGTTTCGGATTCCAAAATCGCTTGATGCATGTGCCCCTTACTGTTTTGCATTTCGGTCATTGAGTCCAGCCCACTCCATCATTTGAAAACCATGACATAAGAAAGCTGCCATAATGTCTGATGATTTGACAATCACGCAAAACATACACGAATTGTGATCCCTCCCCCTGTCCTCCAGCTCGGCCCCACTAACGAAAAGTTGGCCCTGGCTTGTGAAGTTATGAACTGTGACATGCTGGGGCTCCACGAGGGAGCCCCATCACACTGTATCATGTACAGGATGCAGGATCAGGACTCGAGAGTGGCTAACACAATTAGGCCTCGCGACACGACCCAAATGACAGGGCTCGAGGCTGTACACGACACGCATTCGACGGGCCACCTCATTTGCTTTAATTTGCTCAGTCACTTTGGTGTTCTCGTGGGTCAATGGGACCTGAGAAACACGAAGAAAGCTTTCTCTAATTGCTGTGGTGTCACTCAGAGTGCCCTGCAAGGGATTTTTCTATGCGTCACTTGTGCTCGAACACGACACTGTTTTTTAAAAAAGTCATTTGATGAGTCAAACACGCATTGTAAGCTTAGTGAAAATATACATATTTTGATGCTGTGTTCCTGAGATGTTAGTTTTTGTCTCTAGGTCCTCGATGTTATCTCTGGCTGTCGTGAACGATATTTCAGATATGAGAAGATGATTCAGGCAGCCTAACCACCACACAAATCACCAACTATACCAACTTGTACCCCCAGAACCTCAGTTCGTTTCTGTACCTTGAAGTCCTGCCTCGTGCTTCTGCTGAATCGAAATGCTGAAGCATTGATTTCTATTGTTCACCTCTTGTGAATTTTAGTATTTCCTCTATACAATTTTTTTTAATTAATTTCCCGGAACACCTTCTGGTGCCTTCACCATTGCTTAATTTGTATAGAAATACAACTACTCTTACTTAATAATAATAAAACAGTAAATATAATTGCACAGGCGCCTACCTTTTCTTACAAACCCGCTGGTGTCAAATGCTAGGTTTCTGAACACCTAGGTTGTTTAGTTTTGACTCCACCTCATGTCTCATTCTGCCATTACCCTACGCTTCTTCCTTAAATGTCACTCTTATAAGTTACTTTTCATCCCTACTTTCTCCCATAGTCATCGTTCTATACAATCTCTTCCGGCTTGTAGCTCGCTTTTCTGCCTGCTCCTACCTTTTACAAACCTAGCACAAGGCAAGCACTCCAAAGCTCACCGTAGATGGTAGGAATGGCCATATCTGCTAAAAATACTCATGAAGGTTTTCAAAACATTTTCTGTCACATACTGGCAAATGGGCAGCTCATTACACCAATGCATTGGGTTTGTGCCGCCTCATGTCGCCTACATCCCACTCCAGCATCCAAACACGGTGTAAATAAATGTCCCTTTTCTCTACTTTTAGGAGTTATAAAAATATACACCTTGGATAGTTGAATGACTACGTAGTCTTTATTATGATCTACACAACTCACAACATGTTTCGCTGTAGGTCTCATTTATGTGTGCTATTTATATAAGATGAGCCTAGCCAAAAGGCAGCGGGGTGTTGTTGCAAGGCAAAGACAACGTGTGGCTGGGGTGGAAGACGGCTTCTTGGAGCGAAAGTCCTAGATCATGACGTTCTGTTCTTTACAAATGTGCCTCTGCAAACGTTTCCTAAATTGGAGCAGGGTTGGGGCAGTCTTGATGAATACAAAGGTGTCATTCCAGATTAGGGCCCATAGATTGAGAAGACCAGCTGCTTTGTCTTTATTTTTGCACATTTTTGCCTCTTTGTGGCGGGTATGCCGAGAGTCACAAGATGCAGTTCCAGTTCTGATGACTTGTAGATGATGCAGTTGGTTTAGAAGATGACACAGGATGGCAATGGGACCCAGACAAGTACTATCAGGATGAGGGTGATGTGGTCCGATTTCTTCAGGCCCGATGAGATGTGCTGCGGAATGCAGGATGTCTTTAAGGAAGAAGAGTTTAAGTCAGAGAGGACATGGAGTAGGGCAGTGCCACTGTATAGAAGTGAGAGTATGTAAGCTTGAATGGAAATTACTAAGTCGCTTTTTCGTAGGAATGGTTTCACTTTCTTCAGCAAAGGGAACTGATACTGTGCCATCTAGTTTGTCTTGGCAATGTATTCCTTGAGGGTGAGGACTATGTCCGGGGTGACTTAGCATTGGGTGAATGTTGGGGTTCAAATCTATCCAGGTTCATGTATTGAGCCAGGTTTTAACTAGTTGTTGCTTATTCTTCTTGGCAAAAAGCAGGTATTCAGTTTTGATGAGGATGCTTCATGTAAGGGCTGGACATTCAGTACTGGATGGCCTTCAAGCAGTGTTTGTGGTATCGAACGTCTGGAGCATGGGAGACTTTCACATATAGTTGTGTATTGTTGGCATACCTGTGAATATTTAGGCTGTTATCAGTTAGCTGAATTGCACTCCCACAGCCCTCCTTATAGTGGATGAAGATGATATAAGACAAGAAACAGAACAAATGGGATCCCTGTTCTCAAAATTAATCTTCAATGTTTGAAGCACTGAGTGTCTGAAGCAGAGGGGCTATCTAATATACTTGTGGCCACTTGGTATATTGTTGCATTTGGCTGCTGTAGCTTTACATTTACCATTGGGGCTCTGCACAGATGTCAAAGAAGATGAGAAATAACCTGGAAATCTGGAAACCTCTGCAGGTGATCCGCATCTTCTGTGACCTGGAAGTGTCCATATGAACAAACTATTTCCAGATGGATAGGTAGGAACAAAATCGGTGAAGTGAGGAAAAGTGTCCTTCTTGTCGGCATTTATTTTGTGTCAGGACTCCATTATTTTTGCATTGCCATTTCGTGTCAAACACCTCTGCACAACCCTCCTGGTCGTTTCTGCTGATTCTGATGAAGCTGGCACAACCACCCTGCCCTTTCTGCTCTTTGTGGTTGAGCCAATTTCGAAAGAAGGGAAGAAAGAATTGGCCTCACCACCCTCAGACTGAACTCCTGCACACACCCACCCTGCTTTGCAAGACTTGGTCACACCACCGTCCCAGAACTTGTTTCTTTCACATATCCTGCTGTTCAAGATCTGTCTGTTCTCTCGCGTACATATCCTGTTTTGCAAGACCTGTCCGTAATCTTTTGTACCATCTGTTGCAGCACCGTCCTGCCTGAACAAAGAATGGAGTAACTGCATTCTGACTCGTCGGCGCCAGGCCCCCATCCAAACTGGTTTCTTAAGGTGGGAAATGTGTATATACGGCCTGTAAGCTGCAGAGTGAAGCAGCAGCCTCCTCTGCCTTGTTTCTGACGAGCTTGGGACTCTGTTCCATAGCCCGGGCTATTCGAATAAAACTTGGTTCCTCCTGCAGAGGAAGGCTCCTGTGTCTCCTTTTTTCTATATATGGAGGGTATGGAAGACTTGGACGGTTCCCCCGCTGCCGAAACCCAGTAAGTGGGTAAAAACGGTTCTTCAGAAGGATGATCTCAATGAGTCTCATTCGAGTCTCCAGTGTGTGGATGAGCGTGGGGTGATCAAAAGTCTTGAAGGCAGCTGAGAGGTCCAATTATATTAGGATTTCTCATACTCTTCAGTCATCATAATTGTGACATCCATCTCCATCATACATAATAATTTTATATTGTGGTTGTGGTGTTGTCCATTGGTAAAAATACATTTCTCATCAGAACCTGAGACAAAACGAAGGTGACCAAATACATTTCTGACTCCAAAAGATATATATGAAGCAAACTCTCCCTCTTAGACCATTGGCCAATCACAGCATAATCTATGAAAGGCGTACATCGCACTAAAAAGGACTTTTCCCGTACTAGATTAATATCTTGATTGGGCAATCGGAAATACCTTCCCTTTACAAAATCTTCATCCTGATAGTACAGACTGAACCTTTTGGAAGCTGTCCATCAGATTCAACAATGTGACCGAATGTTGAGAATATTGTCTTGCGAGTGACCACTGCAGGTCCTAATTTTCAGGTTGGATAGCAGCACTAGAGGAAGGAAATAGGAAGATCTGTATGACTCAATAGCCTTAGAAAATCTTTTGCCTGAAGATATTTATTCACCAGTGAGATGTCTGCTCTCTATCATGAGAAGGTAACACTTGTGATTGCATTTAATGATCATTAATTCTTATGCTAACATTGAAGTCCCCAAATTGGTGGAGACTCCTAGAAAAGGCAACAGCCCCATTCTCCTGTTTAGCAAGAGTCACCTGTGCCTTTAAATCATCCAAATAAGGGCCCAGTGCATAATGTACAACCTAAAACCTTTTACCACATAGCCCACACATTTGTGAAAACTTTAGAAGCAGAAGTCAGCTTAAACTGAGGAATTCTAAACTTTAAATCCTGCCTCAGTGCCTTAAATCTGAGCATGCTTCTGTAAGAGGCAATGATTGGAATGCAGAAGTAAGCATTCCCCAAAAAGAAAGACACAAAATATTTACTTTTGTGAATAACTCCAATATGTGCTCTAAGGTTACAATCGAGAAATTGCCATTATCTCACAAGCTTGTTGACCACCCTCAAGTCGAACATTTTCCTTTCTTGTCTTTGGTGATGAGAAGATACCTCAACTAAAATTGTGTAAGCATTGAGTTGCAAGCATGCATCTCACAGTCTCTATTGCTGGAATTCAGCCATCTTAAAACGAGCTGTTCTTGAAATTTGCCAATTTCACTGACTAGATGGAGGTGATATAATGCAAAAAAATGCTGTTCTCTTTTTGAACAAGCCGCAGTCAGCTACTGTCGCTTCAGGAAGACAATTTACCATAGGAAAACAGAAGAGGGTTTAGTACAAGACCAGGCAACCCATCTTGAACTGTTCAAGAAGCTGTCTTTGACTCCAATGCTTCACTTTGGTGAGCTCTATTACCTATATGTCTGCATATTCTTTCTCCAGTGGGCTTTAAATGTCACAAGTTCAAAAGGAGCCTTAAATATCAGAACAAACAACTTCGACCAATTCTCTGGTTTGGCGTGTACTTTAATTTTTCCTTGGTCTCCACTCGCATTTGGATCCAGAACCCCGCACTACAACGAATATCTGCAGAAATGTCCCCTGAAAGATGTTTCTTGAGAGGACTCCCATTCATTCTAATGCCTCTAATCCTCATAAACAGTCATTAACAGTCAAACACAGCACAAATCCAAGTCTTCTGGTCAGTGTGAACACCAGCAGAAAACATGCTTTCCCCCCTCCAGTGTGCAGCATATCCATCTTTTGAACTCTATTCTCAAAATAAATGATATTCTGCAGAAGGTGTGCTAGAAGGCCTGTGTCTCAGCTCGCCGTGCTTGTGAAGTGCTTCCACGACACATGTTTGTTTTGCTGTCATTGTAGGGCCATAAACTGTGAACAGGACCACTACAAGCAGGTTTGATTTTATCAGGTGGATGAAGGCATAAAGGTTCACACTCCCAGCAATTGCAAAGCTGTCAAAAATCACAATTCTCCTCCCCCCCAGGGTGCGACTGGAAAGAGCAAGAAGCTGAAAATAGCATCAGCGTCAAAAATGAGCTCATCATTGTAGCACAGCTGGAAAATTCAGTTATGGTTCATTTATGTGATTCTTGCTATCCTTCCAGTCTCAAATTGTTCAATAGCCCTAAAAGCCGATGATGATTGCTATATCACCACCATAAGACATACGTAAAATCGCGTGACAAAAAAATTTACATTTAGTTCGTTGACCTAACTACTACATCATAGGGTGGGGCATATTTACAAGCCCCTAATGACCCCAGAGCCTCACTTTTTCAGACGCTCCTGTTGGGTTGCACCATTCCCATATGTACAAGGTGGCTTTAAGCTGCTTATTGTGGCTTAACGCCACCTTGCAAATATGTCCCTTTCCGCCGCAGTATGCTGCTGAAACGGGGCAGGCAATGGGTGTTGCTCTGGGCGTTCCAACGCAACACCGATTGCTTTTTGATGCTACCCCAGATTTACAAGGCTGAGGCAGCACCAACAACTAAGGCCAGGTAATACATGGTGTTAGAATGGCTATGGGAAACACAGGGGTGTGCCGCACTTTTGTAAATATGGCGCATCCCTGAGTTTTGACATTGCCGAAGCTCAGTGCTGTTAATTTTGACGTAACACCATGCTCTGACATTTTCTTGTAAATATCCCCAGGTACGTTTAGGTTAACATACGTGGAAAACCATCAATTGTATACTTACCTCGACGATTTCCTGGTTGGTGATGCTGTAGGTGTGATTTTATCATAGATCGAGATTATTAAACTCAATATAGTGTTATACAAACCTTGTGAACCATGAACGTTTGTGAATGGTATCTTTAGCACAAAGGACAGGATGTGGTTATTGAATATACCGCACATGTTCAGAGGTAAAACATTTGACACTGTATGTAACTCGTTTGTTCTCACCAGGATAACTTTCTCCATTTCCTTGGCTGGACACCAGTGGAACATCCCAGTTGAGTCATATTTTTTCACACTGCTATCCATGTTGTCGATCTGGTCATTGGCGGGCATT
Source organism: Lissotriton vulgaris (assembly GCF_964263255.1). NCBI lineage: Eukaryota > Metazoa > Chordata > Amphibia > Caudata > Salamandridae > Lissotriton > Lissotriton vulgaris. Next base: position 663,025,090 of record NC_141693.1, read on the forward strand.
AACAGGGGGTCGTGCCTGTGAAAAAAGAAGGCACAATTGGTAACCATTGTGTGATCATATGAGAATGATAGTCTTAATTATATATTCTTTTACTACAAAATGTTTTTTTTGAGGTTTCACTGATTCCCCATATAGGTAGCTGACGTCTACCCATGAGGTAAGGTTCTTTTTCCATTTCTTTATTGTGTTATTGCTTTACTTTTTTCTTATTGACTTTTGATGCCCTGGATCTTGGATGGTAATCCCTGAGGCCTGGAAGTGGGATCACCAAATTGATAGGCACAGGACTGCATTTGTAGGCATATTATCAAGTGGGGTTATCTCTGCTTTTTTGGCTTTAAAAGCCAAGAAAGCGGAGATAAAATTATCTTCCTATTACCTAGCTGTCGCTAACACCAGTTAGCGACAGCTAGTAGGAGATAGCGACCATCTTGGGCCCCGCTTTGCATGTCAGTGATATTTATCACTAATGACATGCAAAGTGGGCGTGCCAAGATGTTAGCGACTGGAAACAGTCGCTAACATCGCTATCTCCTATTACCAACTTTTGGAGATATTCGCGCTAAGCGCGAATATCTCCAAAAGCTAACACCTGCCCCTGAGCAGTTCTTAGCCATGTTATCCAATGGTAGGTGGATAACATGGCTAAGAGCATCAGCTCAGTAATGCATGAATATCGCTTACTTTTCAGCGATATTCATGCATTTCAGCCGATTTTTATCGCTTAGGAGATAAACCTTGATAATTGCAAGGTTCCTAAGCGATAAAAATCGCCGCAGCTCGGCGATAAAAATATTACCGCTAAGCCAGCATAGCGATAATTATCGCTAGTTGTTGGTAATATGCCCCCTTCTCCTCCTCCCGACATCAACGGCCTTCTGTAGTAGAGATGCTCATTAAGATTCCGACACCACCTTCGTTATCTATGCACAACTAAATTCTCATCCCATCTACTCACTTTGTAATCTATGGTACTTCTTTCTGTTCTGTTCAACAACATCCAGTTCTAGCGTATATGTACTAGGGGTGGGCAGAACTCATGGAGTTTGAATTCCAGAGAGTTACAGAAAACCTCTGCAGGGGGGGGGGGGCCTTTGAGCCCAATGGGTGTTGCACGCTTGCTCACCAGCAATATTTTGTAATATGTTTAAACTGCTAAAATGTGTACAGTTTATGACTGTAATCTGCGCTCACGGTGGGTTACAGTGCTTTATAACTTCATAAAGCTCAAACAAAGCTTTAAAAGAAAAACCTGACACTCACCTCTGCCTTGTGCAATGAACAATGCCTTTCTGTGTTGGCCTGAAATCAGCCTGCTGTGGATGTCATCTTTTTTTATTAGGAGAGATATTCCCTAATGGGGGTTTACTTACAAGTGGCTTTCGAGTGCTGCCCTGTTTACAAGGTCTTTAAAGATCAAAAGGTTAAGGTAGAAGGTATTATATATTACGAGAAGGGATTCTTCGTGTTACTTAGAAAGTCATCTTATGGTCATGGTGAGAGAATTATACAATGACATCTCGCTTCATGATGGTGAAACCGGAAGAGAGGCAACCTCTGCCATTTCATTTCTGCAAAATAACACTATCAGGATGGTAATAACTCAACACACCACCCGAGTAATGTCTATTAAAGTGTGACAGAAATCTTGTTACTGATCTAAGCTTATTGACTCTGCAAGAAATGACTGTTTCGACTCAAGATTGGTCCACTGAGCTAGTTAAAAAAAGAAGAGTTTTTTTACATGAAGGCCCTTTTGGTGAGATGTGTCGATTAGGGCAATCACTATAAATTTTAATAAAAACATAGGGGCAGATTTACAATTCCTGGCGCATCCCTGCAAATCAGCAGGGATGCGCCAGGAAACTTGCGACACGCATCACAATCCTTGCGCCACCACGGATGCGCTGCATTTACAATGCGGTGCCTCATGGCACCAGGAAATGCAGATGCGTATCATATCTCCCGTCGTAACGTTGGCGCAGTGCTGGAGTTGTATGGCGGGAACGTCGCAACTCCAGCACTCAAGCACTGTGCCAACCTGGCCTATCTTGCAAATGGTACATCACACCTTACGCCTACTTCAAGCAGGCGCAAGGTTTTGACGCAGCAGGGTTGTAAAAGTGACTGAGTGAAAGCTTGGAGATTTTACTAATGCACTTTTACGAGGCGTTCCTGCACCGGAACGGCGACATGAAACCTGACGCAGGTTTCAAGTGGCGCAGGGCTTTACAACGTGACACATCTCCCTTGATGTGTCACGTTGTAAATCCACTGCAGCATAGCGCTAGCTTTATGCCGCTGCTGAGTGACAGAAGTGACGCAACGGCGGCGTAAAAGTGGCACACGGGGCTTGTAAATCTGCCACTTAGAGCTTAAAAAACCACACAAACAAATATTTGCTTAATTGAAGGCTTAAATAAACATTGCAAAAGCAAACAAGGCCATTATAGAATGCAAGCACAAGCAGGAAGGCAAGGAGAACACCAAGATATTGTATTCAATTGCAGCATTTTCTATGACGCTTTCCTATCTATTAACGAAGCCCCAAAGCTGTTCCCATTGTTGTGTATGGTTGATGGAAGGAGTTGGTTGAGAGGCAGGGACCAGTGGTGTGTTTTGATGCTTTAAAGTGGGCCCGAAGATGTGCTCCATGGTTGTTGCGGCACTTTCGTGGATAGTATGTGTCAGGGAGTTGACAGTGGAGTACTGGAGGGAGCCATGCAGACTGTAGCGTGGGATGGTAAGGAGTACTGAGAGAGCGGAGATATCACTGGGGGATCTGACGGAGAGTGGGCTGGGACTACACAACACACCTAACAGTGGAGCACAAGCAGACAAAGGGCCTCATTTGCAATATTTTGGAGCAGGGCAGCGCAGGAAGGCTGCTTGGTGTGCTGCCCTGCGCCAAAATAAAAGGGCAGGAATTACGGTATCTATGAGATACAGAGCATTCCTGTCCTTTCTCACAACACTGGCTCACAAATGTCTGCCATGCGCCAACACAGACACCTTTGCACCCTGTCTTGAAATTGAGTTGTGTTTGTGCAGGAAGTGACACCTTCTTTCGCAAAAACAACTGGTGCGCCGCAGGCGCATGGTTTTGATGTATTCCCAGATTAATGCTATGCTGTAAATTTGGGAATGTTTCAAAAACGATGGGCGTTGAGTGGGAACACCCACCGCAATGCTCATGGTACACCTGCCCCATGCAGTGGGAGGCAACACAGCGACTTGTGCTGTGTTGCCTTACACCATATCTACGAGGCCACGAAAAGCCACACATGGCTTTCCGTGGCCTCGTAGATACGGGTATGCCCAGTGCACCGTGGGAACATCAAGAAAAGTGAAGTTATGGGAGTGCATTGGGCTTGTAAACAAGCCCCAAAGAGTGAAAAGGAGAACCAATAATGGCCAGAGTAGGTTTCCTCATCATACGTCAGTTCGGTTAAATGCTAATTAGACCAGCGGCAAAATAGGATATTTTTTTATTTTATTTTTCTGTGCTGGACATACATCACATCTAGGTAAGACTTTTATGTTGCAGGAGAGGTCATCTCATCAGTGCTTAATTTGAGCCAGTGGTTTCCGGTGCTTGGCGCTGGCACTTGACAACACAGGCACTTTGGACAGTCTGCCACAAAGTGGCGCAGTTTGTCTAATTTAGAAACGAGCACAACAACAATCGTTTATTAATTCTAATGATTAATACCTGCCTTCCAAGCCATTCTTATAGCTTTGGGGGCCTGGAATATCCTGAATTGTCACACTTGTAGGAGTGTGATGGTTAGTAGTTGTGCTTGTACTGTCATTGGCAGCTCTGGCAGGGGCAATATATGGTGCTGGCTGACGAGGGCGATTTCACTTATTTTATTTTTCCTAATTGAGCACCGCACCTCATGCTACTTATAGGTTACAAGGGCCTGCGATATCTGACGAACAAGGCGACAGAACACCAAAATGTCTGCCTCTACAACGTACAATTTCTGACAAGGATCGTCACACAGTAAAAGCCTGAACAGGCTGCACTTTAAATATTTCAGCAATTTGCCCAAATGTATTTTGCTTTTCAGAGTTGACGTCCTTTAATGATTCAGCAGCATGTCAGTAGGAGGCAGACAGACTAGCGAATGCCCCCACTCAGAGTGGACATGCCATGAAAAGCGCAAAACAAGCCACACCATGGCTGCAAAAGCAACTGCACTACATGCGGCCGTCAGCCCTGCCGATGAATCTTTTCCGCACCATGTTACCACACTATTAATTGGTAAAGGAAACCCTTCCTGCTCCAGTGTGCTGACTCATGTTTCCCCCCTCTTCTTCGCTCCTGTAATTTTTTGTTTATAGTAACGCATGTAACTCGTAACTGATGTAATTTTGTCATTTTTGTGGAACCTTATGTAAAGCGCTCTGATACCTCCAACTAGCCAGCGCTTTATAAAACTCAAATAAATAAATAAATGATAGGCTAAGTACACGTGCTCCAGTCCTCATATAGTGTGCCACATCAAAAGGATAAATGAATGATAATCTAAATGCTGCACATTGATCCTGTATTGGTTAGCAGCATTGTTTGGGCTAAAGAGAGGCCCTGAGGGGGAAAGAGGGGCTGACATAAACAACATAAGTTACCCGGGCTCCACAGGAAGCATGTGGGCGTGCCTGGGCGAAGCACGGACCAAGGGCCCACCCGCCTGTGCCTTTCCGAAGCTCGATGAGGTTGGGCCTACCTTCTTTTTCATCTGTTGTCATCGCCATACCTATAACCTGGTAAGAGTTATCCTTTGTGAATGGGGAATTGGAAGCCTATAGGCGGACCAAGGGGAGGGGGCCATCAACCTGCCCTACTACAACCACCAGCAGCATGCTGGAAAGGGCAATGAGTATTGTATCAAAAGAAATGATGCTAACCGAGTGGAGACTATCATTGGAATGTGGCCTTAACTGAGAAGCCCATTTATTTAATCCTTCATTGATAGAGGGTATATTGACAACTTGTCCTACAGGCACCCCGACACAGTTAAGAGCCTCCCCTGCCCTCCTGGCATTGGTGCCTAATGAAATTGTCAGCCTAACAGCCCCTCAAAGTACCACCAGTATTTTGTCAGACCCAGAGCCAAAGACTGCTACTAAATGTCATATAGGGGTAAGTAGACAAAATGCTGCATACCAGGACCAACTTACTTCATGGTGCATTAAGCAACCTCTAACACAGTCAACACAGACTCTAGATCACTCCGATGTAGGGTTGTTTAATCTTGATACTCTCTGTGAAAAGTTGTGTGCCATCTTAGAAGATAAACTCAAATTTATTAAGGACCAATTGAATAACACTGAAAGTAGGGTATTTGACATTGCCCATACGTTATCCGCCGCTGAAAATTCTAAGCTCCAACTACCACCTCCACCTAACTCTTTAAGAAAAACTTGTGCCAAACTATCCTATCTAATAGCACTTCAGCCACTGGTAGTGGCGGTACTAAGGAGAAACCAAAGGAAAATCAGCAAGTTATGATCATGCAATGCTCAGTTGAAGCTCCCTCATGTAGTCCATTTAGACAATCCAATGACACAAGATAATGGCTACTTGGGCATCAGCACAACCGATCATAACCAGTCTGGAACTCTTTTTTCGCTTATTGAAAGATTACCTTGATTTACTTCCGGCATTGTGCCCATATGTTTTAGGGCTCGCAGGAGTCCCCCCTCAAGGAATCCCAGGAAGAGTCCAGGATTGAGTTATGCAATAAGACCATAGACTGGCTCCATAAACACAAACATTTTAGTAGTCTCCATTCCAACGAGATCTTGATGGTCCAGAGGGTGGGGTGGGTGGGCCTTTCTAAAAAGTTAATTGCAGGGGATTGTATTGTCATGAATTTTCGGAGACCTCATATTGTGAGAAACGTATTGGGTGGGAAGTGGGGGGCCAAAATTTGCGTAGGCCCGCAACACAAAGCTCCGGGAAATGGTAAAAAATCTCAGCGCGCACGTAAAAGTTGTGCGAACACGCGGAATTGCTTGTTCGCCCGTTCGGGATGCTTTTTTTCCTGTTCGCGAAAGCTGTTTGTGAGCTCGCTGAGAAATATCTTGCGAACACGCATTTTGAAAGCGCGAACAAGCAAAAAATTCTGCGAAGTTGTGGATCTGGGAGGTTAGCAATAGTACCAAACCAATATCTGCGCTCTACTTTTAGACTATTTCTGTAAACCAACTGGGCAGGGCATCAATCTAGGCTGTATAAGTCAAAATAGCTGTGGGTCTCATATTGCATTTAACACTATGTTCTCTGCCTTAAGTCACCTAGAGGGTTTGGATTGATTCAGTAATGCCCAAAATGATAGAAGAGCACTATCATTGCCCTCACCTGGGAATCAGTCTCCATACGCTTTCATCTTTCCAATTTCTCCCCCTGGGAATGTTCGGAGTGTTGGAGACCCAATGTTGTGGATTGTAAGTTGGAATGATGCTGATCTTTTTACAAAACGAATGCCACACTATTGGCTAATGCTGGTAAGGCAATATGACATACTTCTGTTTCTGGAAACTGGAGCCAGATGTATCAAGGGTTTTACCGGTCGCAAATGGTAAAAAGTCTTTTGGGATGGATCAACCCAAAAGGCATTTGCAAAATAGGTAATCGCAATTTTTACGATTACCTATTTTGCGAATGCAGCTAGGGAATCGCAAATTGCGATTCCCTAAATGCACTGCAAGAAGTATTCACAGAATGCGACGTTGCTTTAAGGAATCGTAAATTACCTGCAAATTCAAGTTGGTGGTAATTTGCAAATTCTTAGAAAAATGCACAAAAGTGCATTTTTTGAAGTGCCATGTGGCGCATACATGCGTCACATGTGCACACTTACCTTTTTTTGGGGGGGTGCATTAGGGGGGCCTTGTGGCCTCCTGGCACCCTTGCAATTTCATTTGCAATTTGCAATTACCTATTTGGTAATAACAAATTGCAAATGCCTTCCCATTCATTCCTATGGGCCTTTAGGCCCATAGGAATGAATGGGAAGGCATTCCTTAACAGCGAATCGCAATTTGCGATTCGCTATTAAGTAATATGTGGGAATCTCTATTTTTTTGCGAAACCTACATACATTGCATTTTGCGATTCTAAAATAGTGAATCGCTAAAATTTGCTATCTTAGAATCGCAAAATGCAATATTGATAAATCTGGCCCTTGGTTACTACGTTCCAGCAGTACCCTCCTGAGCGGCGAGCAACTGGTGGTCTGGCCATCTGGGTGAATCTAGCAGCGGGGGGCAGCTCCAAAGTATTGATTACCAGTAGTAATAATTTTCAGGTTCTGAAATTTAAGAGAGGTATGACTTTATTTGTAATTAATTTTTGTAACAATAATTTCAGTAGCGCCCTGAATACTAATTTTTCATGTGTATTTGAATATCTTTCGGAATTACAGAACGATGTTGCTGCCCAAGCCTTATCGGTTGGTTTTTGCCTGCCAGGAGTTTTTAATGCAAGACTGCCCATAGATGCAAAGTCCCCATCAGTTTGTACTTTGACTCGTGGGAACAACCATGAAAAACATTTGTTTGGTACCAACACCAGAGGTATAGAGTTCAGGAGCTACCTGGTTTCCTACAATTTAATTAATGTTACGGATCTTGCCGGGCTGTTGAACACTTGTTACCCACATAAAGGGATAGAGGCTGTGCATCTATGATAGATTATTTATTTCTCTTACCTAATTTGGCTGATCTCGTGTTATTACGGAAAGTTTTGCCCTCAAATTATGGGGATCACAACCCACCCAAGGTAATACTCGCCTTACCCCTGAAGGATAAATTAAGAGTGGATTGTGGAGCCAGTAACTTACACATAGGTTCTGATGAATTAGACTAAAATGGAGCGCTTTCAAGACAGCACAGCTTCTTCACACTACAATTAGTGAGAATATTGCTCTTGTTGAAGCTTGTCTAATCGATATTGACTCGGAACACCAGGTGGGCCAGGCCTTAAACAAGAGGACATAAATGAGAGGTTCAAAGAGTCAGTGGACCTACGCCGGCTCCTGAGACCCAGCAGAATACTCTGTCCATAACATGACAGCTGCAATAAGCGGTTGTGAATTGACGGTCCCGTTTGGGGTGGACGGGATATTGACTTGGTTGGTGATTTTTATCGCAGTGAACTTCCCGACACCATCAGAACTCACCGGATTGCCCACCCTAATTTTGCTGATTAACCTGAAATTATCGTTTCAGTGAGTTCAAATTGATGCTTCCATCATGGCGTGGTATCCATGTTAGATCTGCCTACACCCTCTAAGCATTGGACGTAATTAATAATAAATTCTTAAACCATACATCTTGGACTCCAAATTCTAATACAGCAGTACGTTTTATTCACAGTCACAGTGGCATCCAGATTGCACAGATACTTCTACCTCAGATCGGCTGAACTTGAGGATATAGGCTCCAATGACTATTCCAGGTCCAATTACACTGACTCTTTGGACCTCTCATTAATGGGCTCATCCATTATGCCCTCTTGTTTAATTGATTTCGCCTTGTTCTCTTATATACAGATGTAAAGAGCGCTTGCTCTGTCCTGATGATGACCTCAGAATAACGGAGGTCGAAACGCTATCGACAATCAGACTCAAATGGACTCCTTTTATGCTAAATCTTTAAGTGATAAACTTTTTTGTTATTTCTTCCATCACTCCACACTACATCATCTTTTCACTAAAACCATGAGCACAAGTTCTTGTTATTTGACAGTATATAATTCAAGAATTTTTAATAAATAAAACTGTATTTTGGCTAGAATTTTTTTTGCCTCTGACCCTGTGTACATTAATTGTCAAAAGAAAGATTTGTATATCCATTTTGTTTCCTGGCTGGTTTAACTCCAAAAGAGTTTTATTTCCCTGTGAACCATTGTTTAGAGTAACATTTTACATTACCCCAGGTTCTCTAAATTTATGGAGTAACCCTTGCTTTTACTATACACCTTTACATGACTTTAATCATATGTCTTTGTAATCATGTATCTTGGAAATGATCCTAGTTCATTGTACAGCACTCTTGCACATTTGGGTAATGTCTGCACTATATAAAAATGCATAAATGAATAAACAAAAAATCAACAAATATATAAATAAATAAACGAGTAGTAAAACACATTGTAGTTGTTGTCCCTGCATTGTTGTGCCCTGCAGGATTGGGTGTCGCAAAATACAACAGTATCCCAGGCCCTTTAGGAGACCCCCTTCTCCCTTCAACAGCAAACAGTGCAATGCCTTCAATGGGCCTTTTTTGTGATCAACGGTCTCTAACAGCGCCAGAGGTGAGCAGTCAAGATAGAGGAGGGGTGACGTGTTCAATTTCGCAGTTTTTCTTTCTCACCTTTTAGAGATGCAATATGAACTGTCATCTGTTAATTAAAGGCCTTTGCTCTCTCCCGCACAGCAATTAACAGCGATGCCAACACGTAGCCTTCATCAATAGTGTTCATACAGCTGCGAAAAGCATTTAGTGGTTCGAAACACCCCCTTGACTATTTCACAATGCCAAACTTCTCTCGCGGTACTCTGGCAGCGCTTGTCACATCGCGCTCTGTTTACAACTCTCAGTGGTGCAGAAAGGCAGGCAAAATGGCGGCCTTTTCCAAGGCTGTCAGCCATGTTCGCTTGTCAGCACAACTCCCCCACACCTTGCGTTGCGGCGTGCCAAGTTGAGACGCGACAGGTGTCACTCTGTTCCACTATAATTTGACTGCAATTTGGCATATGTTTTCAGACAGAGTCACACTGGTTGGGCATGGTATGCACTATTCAGAAGAACAAAGTGTCAGCATTTGTGGCTGTGTGTACGTGTTGGAGTTTGGGATTTTATCCATATATATTGGCATGCTGGTATCGGGTAGGTCGTTCTTTGTATTTGTGTGAGAATGCACCAGCATCAACCTGATTATCTGTTCTGTGTCAGTATGTGTCTGTGTGATTGTTCCACTGCCTATACCATGGGTACTCCCAAACATATTCCCAGGGACCACAACGTATGGTCTGTGGGGTGCACAGGGGGTGCACTGATGACAGCAGGGTGGGAGTGGGGCTTTGTGGAAGGGGTGTGAGGTGGGGAGATACTGGGCATAGGGGAAAGAATTCACATACATGGTCTAAATTAGGCCTCTAGTCTGTAGATGAGTGTTAGATTAGTCAATACTGAGTAATGCTGTATCTGAGTTGCTATCCCTCTACCGCACCTTGGGGTAAGCCTTCTCTGCTTGCTATTGCTACCTTGAGAGAGTCCAGTGTAAAAAAGAAATAACTTGATTGTTGAATTGGAATGAAATAGAATTGTACAATGTGAAACCATAAAACCTGGGATCAGTCATGTCTTCCCCACTTAACCGAATTGTGTGATCCTATGCAATCGTCTAATTTCATTTTGCCTCCTGTTTCTTCATTTTGACATATAAGAGCACCTTGAAATGCATGTGGTCAAGATATGCGCTGTACAAAACCACCTCTTGTGCTTCATTAAATAAACTATAATGTTGTCCATCTAGCCTCATTACCACCATGACTGACCATATAGGGCATCAGGCGTTTCCCTGGGAGGCTGGACGGATGGGGACATTTTTGTTACTGGTGAGTGGTTTTGCAGTGGAGCTGCAATATAGCCCCCCAGTAAGAACAGCAAGCAAGAATTTCCAGCCTCCCGCGGCTAGGCTGTGCTTCTCCAGGGGCTGGTCTGAGAAAATTGCCAGGGCTGCTTTGGGTTCCATGTCTTGCCCTGAGAGGGTTCTTCATGGCAACTGGCTTGCCTATTAGTTCAGTATGGGCTTTGCTGCCAGGTTGGGAGGGGGCATGCCTGTTTCTATGTTCATTTTGAAAACTGTCACTTTAACAAAAAATACATCTAAAAGCACAGATATAATCGGATGTTCTAAGATGAACTGGGTGTTAATGCAATGCACTTTTTTGAATTTTAAACATTTGTTGAAAGATTTTTGAAAATTAATGTATTCCTAAAGTTAAATGGTACAGAACACCTTATTGGCTTATTTTCTTTCAGTTGGTGCAAATTAAGGCTTGCCCGTTCAATTCAATTCAGCAGCCCAGTGTGCTCGTTCAGCTGGAGGCCATATTTGAAAGTCAGGAGCGCCTCATGCGACCCCTAGACCGTGCGTTGAGTAGCACTGGCTCTACGATAGGTCTGAAGCGCCATTCGCCCTTTTTTGGCTTTGATCTACTGTTTTCCTGTTCCGGTTGAGTCAGTATGTGAACTGGTTCACCTCTGGCAATTTTGTTGATGTCCATCCCTCTGAGGAGATTTGCAAGTTGTGTGAAAATTTGTTCCTGCGAGGTTCTCTTCCTCATCATGAATTTATCTTTCGAGTGAACTCTGACCTCCTACTCAAGGGAAATTGCAACACTTACTTGACTAAGGCCAAAATTACAAACAATTACGCTCTATGACTAACAAAAAAAGAAAACATAAACGAGTCATACCAGGAAATGTCAGTCTAGTAGTGTTTATTTTTAAGTACTTATTTTCATATGGTCACACGTGGTAATCCTTGAGGCGCAGGGCACGGTTTCTCTCTGAAAGGGTACCAGCACTGCTTACCAAGCCTATCCAACCATCAATGTACATTACATGCCAGTTTTTGATCCGTGAGTCGGCCATATACCCAATATTCTGGTTGACCATAGTTGTAAATGTATGTATAGGCATTTATATAGCGCACTACTTACCCGTAGGGTCCCAAGGCGCTTCGACCGCTGCGAAACCCTTCCTGGCTTCCCTGAGAGATGGTCCCTTAATGGGTATCTCCAGGGTGAGACCAGGCATCCCCGGCGGTCTGGTGGGGCCGTTAGTGAAGATGAGGCAAGCTAATGCCCAGAGTTGCCGAGTGTGATCGCTGATCAGAGTGGGCACCGAGGCGAGAGAATTATTGAGTCCGCTGACCCTGGTCCAGAAACCTGCCGCGCCGGGAATCGAACCCTGGTCCCGGGCCGTCCTCTGCTCTCGGGTCTGCCGCCTCTAACCAGTGAGCCACACTACTTCACTCCTTGTCCTCCTTGTCTAAGCATTGATCACAAGGGCTTCAATTGTGAGTTGTGGGCATAGTTTCTTACCTTCTCATAACCTACTGTGTTTTAACCAATTTCTTCCAGACCTGGCCTCCTCTCCCACATGGTTCCTCATTTCCATTAATTCGACTCAACTTTAACCTCTGGACCTTCCTGCTTGGGATAGCCTTGACCTTCCTTCACCCGTTGTCATATTTAAAAGGTGAATATACTTTTTGAAGGTCTCTCTGGACCTTCAGTTCTGCATTCACCTGCTTCAACACATCTAGGTTTATTTTCAAGGCTTGCTGCAGCCATATGTAGGCTATTTATTGAAACAATGACTCTGATTCCTCACATGTCTTCACCTAATGCAAACCCGTGTTTGCCAAGCAGGACTGGCTTGCAAGGCCAACTCCTCTGATATAGCAGTGACGTGTTAATATCAAGTATAGCAGAAGTTTGCAAAAGTGTTTTTTCAGTGGGGCTTGCAATATATGAGTGTCTATTTAAGTGAGGATGGAAAGCAGGTGCAGGGAAAGAATCGTCCAGAAACCCCTTTGGCTCAGGAGGTAGCACTACACCGACTTATAAACTATTTGGAATTACTAAAGTTGCTGGAATAATATGCTACAACCTAGGTTAGGGTAGTTTTAGCCAACAACAGACGGACTGGGTTGGCAAAATTCCATGTTTACTAAGATGGTCGGTAAGTGCGGAGCACAGCTTTCAATGTAAGATCTTTCCATTTAGCCTCAGGTCTACTCAAAGAAACGTCATCAGCTCTGACACACAAAGATCCACATCTAACCATCCTTAGAAAATTGCATCGTAAGACCTCTAAAGAATGCCCCAAGTCAAGTTTATTCGTGGTCCATTCAACCCTTTTTTGATTTGAGCTTTTCATTTTTCCTAAAATCTTCTTTTACCCCATACGCTCACCTCAAGCAGTGACTGGTAGGCTGCTGGAATTGAGGCTTTCATCTCATTTTGGGAAGTGAACAGGTCTTGCTTGAAGCGATTGATGAACTTCGGATGGACAGCGGTGTCAATGCTTTGGTACTTTAAGACCTATCTGCAGCATTTGACAACTTCCCCAGGCCATCTTGTTGAATCATTTGCAGCCTATTGCCGTCAGTGGGAGCAATGGCTTTGAAATTTCCATGAGGATCACAATCATATGGTTTCTATTCCTGTTCATGTCGGAATCAAAAGTGTTCAACTACGGCATCCTCAATGTTCATGTCTGTCACCAAACTTATTTTCTATTTATGTTGAGCCAGCAGCTCAAATCATCATATCAACAATCTAATTCCTCCATGTCTGCAGATAACATCCAGAATACTCTTTCATCTTGAAGAGGATTTAGAGGTAGTGGCTACCAACGGTTGATACCAATTTTTATCAGCATGTGTTGCCAGTCTGAGATTGGATGGGCATCCACTGCCCTCTACTTTATTCTGATAAACCTGAGGTGATGCCATGCAGAATGCCATTTCCAGACTTGAGTTACTTGCCAGTCACTGCCATGTTTGTGAAACAAATTGTGTTTCAAAATGGAGAGGACCTTTCACTTGGAGCTCAAATTACTGCTGCCTCTTTGGACTATTTTATCTAGCTGAAGTTTCTTCCTTGCCTAACACAATCTGGTCGATTCTCAAAACTGTCTGCATAGATCACTTGATGCTCATCTTTGATAGATGTCTGCACATGGGTCTCCTAAACCTAGGTTAGACCTTGGACGTAGAAGGCAAGCACGAAAAACTGCATTGTTGTCTGCCTGCTGATTGTTCCAGAATCTTTTTATAATACATATTTTGCGCAGGTCTCTCCTTCCCCATGACTATGTGTGGGCGAAATCCAGCTTCACCGCTTTGGAGGTTTTTTTCTTAGTCCACCACCGGTGGTGCTGAATGCCAGGGTTGCTGAAAGTTGGAGTTGCCAAATACAAAATCTGCCTATTCTTGATTCCACATTTAGCCTCTTGCTTTCACCTCTTGTCTATCTTCCTCTTGCATGTTCTTTTTATCCCTACCTTTAGACTGTCTTTTTCCTTTGCCACATTTTGTTTTCTTCTCGTCTCTTCCTTCTTTCTTCCTTTTCTGTCTTTTTCTCGTAATCTGGATCAAAGTTGGATGATGTAAAATAAGTTCCAAAAGAAGAGCACCGGTGCCCACCACCTGAAACCACATGCACAAATGAAGCCCTACATTTGCACGTGTCTAAGCACTGCTGACACCACATCCAGTATGAAATGTGGATGAGGACATGATCTGGCCTTTGCCAAAGGACTTTTATGCACCTGTCATTTTTGCTTCTCAAACCACTCTCAATTTAGAAAATGTGGCACTTTCACAAAATAGTAGGAAGAAATTCGACCCATACTATCCATTGACAAGTCTTTGATAGATTCATTGTTTCAACCCCTGAACAAGGTAACTCTTTTACTCATCTGAGAGGTGTGGACCACCGGCCAGAGTGGCTGACTCCAGAGCACGAGGCTCACCGTTTGATCCCTGGCACCGACTACAGCTCATCTCAGCATCCTGAGACTCTGGGCAATAGCTCACTTAATCTCTCCAATGGCCCTCATCACATTGAAACCCTTAAATGTGTGATAAGTTTGCACTTTACAAATGGGTACTATTATTTTATTGTTATCGTTTGCATTATGAAATTATGCTTCTCGTTTGTGGACGCATACAGCAATTTCTAAATACCCAAGACACACATTCGCAATACCTTTCCGCTGTCTCATGCAAATCTAAACAGTTGCCAGATAATAAGGATGAAATTTGCTGATGACTTTCGATGTTCGTTTAAACTCTTAAAATGTGACAACTCTTTATCTGCTGAAATCAAGTTGCCATTGCTCCTGCGACTAGCATTAAAGCAAGCCCTGTCCTTTTTACTCTAATCACGCTGCTCTTTTCCTGCCAACCTCCTTTATGAAAGGAAAATGGCCCCATCTTTCCGCCCCAAGACTGTAGCGAAGTTGACTTGACTTTGTCGCCATTCGGACTCCTGTCACTTGTCTGCGAAGCCTGGAGAGCATGTTGAGCGTAGTGAGCTGGAGTTGCTGCTCAACTCCTCGGGTAGGAGAATCCTTTGGAGGGCCATTGAGGGATCATGACAGGGGTTGCAGTTCTCCTTATGAACACAGGCAGAACTCAGATTCCAGGACGTCAGCGGCTTGTTGTGTTATTAGGGACACCATTAGCAATCACCTTTGCACCCAGTGAGTCCCGGTGCTTGTCTTGAGGCATATCATCCAGCTTCCCCGGCTACTCAGAACGGACAGGGACAACCTATTTGTTTGGTCCTGAGGCCGACTCGAGCCCTGCTGTCACACGCTATTTGTCCCTAAATTAGGAGGACGCTTGACGGCATTGACTTGACGTTCGCTCCTAGTGTCTGCCTTCAACAGATGATGCTGTCGTTACTCGAACAAGGATGGTGGTTCTGACAGCCCTCAAAGCAACTTTTTGGTTCTTACCAAGGACAAACTGCTCTTCACAGGCTGACATCGAGCAGAGCTAGAAAGAGGATGGGAAGAGGTTAAGATTTGGAAAGAACAACTTATTTCGATCCGTCAGGTCAAACCGTGTAATAGAAGAGGCAGTCACACAAGATTAGAGCATCCTTGAAATAGCTCAGCCCCTCTGACCACCATCAATCTCCGAAGGAAATTAATCATGAACAGTTGATTTGATCTGTCTTAATGAGCTGTGCCCTTGTATTCACTTTTGCCATTCAGTAATGCAACATACAGCCATGTTTCAGACTTTCTTTTCTATCTATACTTATTGCAGACTTTCAATGCCTTCCTGTATAAGCCCGCTATAGGTCCAACTATTTTCAACAGCAGAGATTCATCATATAGTTCCTGATAGAATTCCCGGAACACATGGACTATATCATTGACCTCTGTAAAGGTTAATCCCTCCTTTCTAATTATAGCTACCCTATTCCTTACTGTTTTTTGCCTCGTGCAAAGAGCAAGAATTTTCCCTTCTGATTCACCGTACTCGTAGGTCTCGTTCTTATGTGTCTTGCTTCCCCCTGAAGCTAGAAAATGTGAGAGGGAGAGGTGGTTCAAGCAGCATTCAGGAGTTATTAGTTCGAATTGGAACCACTTTAACTCTTGTATTGTGGGGCCACCTTACTATTTTGCTCGAAACTGGATGCTCAAGTACCAGGGGCGGCCGGCGTGGCTAGTGGGTGGGGGGAGGTTGCAGAGGCCGCGTGGTGTCAAAGGAGGGGGTCGTGGCAGGTTAGGCGGGGGAGAGCGGGGTTTAACATTTTTCTTTTTACTCACCTCAAGGCCTGGTACCCTGTTTTCTGTGCTCCTGCTCTCATGAGTCCGCTTCCGAAAACAGAGAGCAGGCAGCCAAGCTCCCTCCCCTAAGCCAAACGCTGCAATGCAGCGTTGTGATTGGTCTGAGCCAGGTGCTGCATGTTCATGGAGAACATAGAAGGGCGCATGACAGCTTTGGGCAGCCCGAGTGGGCCAACCAAACAGTCATTGCGCACTTGAGTGGGCAAACCACTCCGGCCCTGCCCTGCTCTGAGAGCAGAGCAGCTCCACCACACTCCCACCTGCAAAGGAAACATAACATGATAATAACTGAAAGTTATTATCATGTCATGTTTCCTCTTCTCACACTGCTTAAAAGCAGTGGGGCGACACTCCTCCGCCATAGCGGAGGAGCCGACACTGTCAAGTACTACATTTTAGCAACAGACTTTAAAGAAATTGAGGCACAGAAGTCCAAGACTCATGCACGGAAATTATTTAGGTTAGAGACTAAGGCCACAGTAGAAATGGATGCACTTGCAGTTGCGGCTAGTGACATTTGAAAGTGGTGAGGCGGAAAAGTTCGGGATGAGTGCCCTTTGGCGATTTAGCATAGCGAGCGAGCCCTACTGGCATAAGGGGGTCTTGCCAATTTTGAAAAAAGAGTTGGTAAATGGTGCATGTTCAAGCAAATTTGAGAAAGCAAGAAGGTAAATAGAGCACCTCTGTGTTTCCGCTCTTCCTCAGCCTTTTTCTCATCCATCTCAAAGCCTCCGCTCTCCCTGAGCTTCTCTCTCCTCTACCTCCAAGCTTCTGCACTCGCTCCTCCATCTACAAGTTTCAGCTCTCCTTCGGGATCTCTGTCCTCCACCTCCAAGGCTCTGCGCTCTCTCAGACTCACTCCTCCACCTGCAAGGCTCCACTCTCTCAGTCTTTCCCTTCTCCACCTTCAAGTTATTGCTCCCCCCTCAGCCTCTCTCTCCTCCAACTCAGAGTTTCTGCTCGCCCTCAGCCTCTCTCTCCTCCACCTTCAAGCCCCTACTTTCCCTCTGTCTCGCTCTCCTCCACCTTCAAGTTTCTGCTGCTCACCCTCAGCCTCTCTCTTCTCCACCTCAGTTTCCGCTCTCTTCCTCCTCTGTGCGCAACAGGCCCCCATCAAAATGTTATATCTTGTGGGAACACGTTTGACGGCCAGCCACTGCCTCTCCTCCGTTCTCTTCTTCCTGACTCCGGTCCAGCAGAAGGATGCATGAAGCAGCAGGAAGCTCCCGGCTCCCAGCCTCCTGATAACCAATCACAACAATGCAATGCAGCGCTGTGATTGGTCTGAGCGCTGTGGATTGCGCTTAGCCAGGGAATGGGGGCCTGGGCATGTTCTCCACGCTGGCTGTTATGCAGCCTGCATGGAGAATATGCAAAGTGTGCATGAATGTTTGGCCGGCCCGACAGGGGTGGAGTGGTTTGCCCAGTCATGTGCACTGAGGAGTGGGCCGACCATGCCACTATACCTCCTCTGTCGTCGGGCAGCCCCGCCCCCAAATGTACAGCTGCAGCAGAAGGAAACATAAATTGATAATACCGTGAGTTATTATAATTGTATGTTTCCTTTACTTCACTGCTCCTCCACCTTATCAGAGGAGCCGCCACTGTAAGCGGGGCAAAGATGTTCCGAGTCAGCACAGAAAGGCTCTCTTGAGGTACGTGTTTCCGAGTAGGCACTGTTAAAAGGAAGCTGCCATTTTTGCAGTGTCATTGTAAAGCATTATCAGGGGCAGCACTTACTGCTTTACTGGTAACTAGCGAACAACAGACGTTACGACTAATGGCAAAAGACATGTTCTTAATATTGCTAATGGGTCCTAATCTAACCTATATGAGGATAGTGCACACATATTAAAGTGGTTACTTAATTGTAATACCAATTTCATATTTATTGACAAAGCAATATGTTATTTATGTTCACTTAAAATGTTTAATCAGGTAAGGAAGGAACACACTGCCTGAAATGACTGGAAGTGAACCGAGTTCCTATCTGGTGCCTTTGTCACCCATGGCCACTCCTGTCTGTCTGTCATTTGTTAGGACCTGACTGGCGGAACAGAGCAGGGTTGGGGGTCGGTGAGTGCAGCTCCCAGGGAGAGGCCACAGCAGCAGGGTCTACCAAAGGATGGTCTGCACTCCACACTAATTCATTGATGCTGGCTTGTTGTGAGTCACCAAAAGTCCTCAGGCTCTCGCCTTCAGCTGCCGCTCCCTCCCTCGTCTTCATTTGACAGTGTGGGCATACCTGAGTATTTTAAAGCACCTCCTGTGAGAATAACGGCGGTTGCGAGTCGACTCCACTCAATAAGGTCTTCAACCTGATCACAGCGCGAGGTCAGGCTGAGGTGGGGGTGACTGCGTCTGCATCTCTCAACCAATCCAGATGCTGCTCCCTTACTGTTACACAACAAGAGCCGCACCAGGATTGGCTCAAGCGGGCAAAATCACTGCTCATTTGGAGACCGGGGGTCGAGGCTTAGATCAATCCCGTCATTTATGTACAGCCTCAGAGAAGCCTCTAGTGTGCATATCGGGCTGGCCTGAGAAAGGCAGCCATTCAACCCGACATGCGCACTTTGAAACCCTACCCTCTTCAGAGTCACCGACAACTAATCCGCGATGAAAGCTAACTGCATTGGGCGCATTAAAATAAAATTGATTTTGAAAGTTTCCTGTGCTTTACTTTAGAACAGAAGGTTACTTTAGTATATTTAAGAGTCATATAATGCACATAGAACAATGATCAGTAAAGAATGCCAGAACTCTAGTACTTTCCAACGCCATAGAATGACACCAATCAATATTGTATGGCCTACGCTACAAAACAATTTAATTTCAATGGCCAATATTATTCAGTGGAAGGTATTCACAAAGCCAAAGCTTCATAAAACCAGAGACAGCAACAATTGTTCTGAAATTCCTATAGAAACAGGAGCAGTGGTTTGAGTTTCGGTACTCTTGCTGAAAAGTTCATGGATTTCAACACACTTTCTATGAATCCACAAGATCCTCTAGACTGGTTGTAGATTCCCTTCCTATCATAGAAAAAGATTAAAGTACCTGGTCCTGGAAAACAAGAAATGCACATCAGGGGTACAGGGAGTGTGTCTGGTGCCTTGGATCTGGCCACAGTCCAGTCACCTGCAACCAGTCACAGGGCTTGACATTAGAAAATTGTTAGTTTGGCTACCATTTTACTCACTCAGATTTCACAATCAGTCACAGGGCTTGACATTGGATAATAGTTAGTTTGGCTACCATTTTACCCACTCAGATTTCACAATCAGTCACAGGGCTTGACAATGGAAAATAGTTTGGCTACTATTTTACTCACTCAGATTTCACAATCAGTCACAGGGCTTGACATTAGAAAATTGTTAGTTAGGCTACCATTTTACCCACTCAGATTTCACAATCAGTCACAGGGCTTGACAGTGGAAAATAGTGTGGCTACCATTTTACCCACTAAGATTTCACAACCAGTCACAGGGCTTGACATTGGATGGATAGTTAGTTTGGCTACCATTTTAACCACACAAATTTCACAAAAGTTTCAGGGCCTGTAGCACAGAACCCATAGTTATGGTCGTGAATTCTAATCGTGGGGTGCTCATGGATCTGGGGATACCAACAACGACCACCGTGACAGCAGAACACAGCTGGAGACAATATATGCAGAGGCAAGCAAAAGATGCAAACAGCGTTCACAAGAAATAGCTAGATGAGGAAAGTTGTGCGCTAAAAATAAGAGACGGGGGAAACAGGAATGTCCTTTTTTATTTAGAACACAGCGATCACTGCATGATGAAACTGAGCACTTTACGGAAAAACATGCTTGTGGATAATATGAAAAGATGGGTGGAGGCGAGCTAAATTCGTTTTAATTAAGGTGTTCATAATTTTACATTTACTGTTATTATTTATAGGCATACCCCCGAAGACAAGACTAATTTAACCAAATGCATTAGGTGCCATACTAAATGAATTGATGATTATTTCAGAAGTGAATAACTGCTTGAATCATCCAAAGTTCAAGTACTTAGAAATCATTTTGAGGTTTTGAAGCATATGAAGAATGCTCTAGAATAAAGCCAAGTATGAAGCTGGAACTGAATTGAGTGGATTTTCATTCCCTTCACGCTCTCTTTTTAATTGAGCAACATATATACCAATATTCTGTTCTGGGTTTAAGGGGACAGTGACGGCCCCCGGGAAAAGAAGGTGCAGACTAGTCTTTCCCTGAGGGTATTCGTGCTTACGCAGGACATGTTTGGGGTAGGTTGTATGGGGGTGAAGGGGCGGGTCATCCGTTTTCTATATAAGGGTACTGCGAGACGGAAACGGTCACTTCCAGACCCTGTGTATCACCGAGGTAGGAGGTTTAAATTAGGTAAGAACTTAATTTGTACACTCACCCCCCTACATTTCAAGAGGGTTTGAGGAGTGGGGTTTACGCGTCACAAAACTCGTTTCTTGCCAATATTAGGATGGGGTGCATCTTCGGCAGGCAGGGCGGAACACTTGGGGAGGTTAAAGTCACATGCGGGCACTTACACACCCTCAGGGGGGAATAATGGTATGAAGGAGAAAAACCGGGGGCGGTACCTTGTCTGGAAAGAATTGAATGAGAAAGGACATTTGGGGTTGGAAGTTGCTGTGAGATACGTTTGGATGTGTGATGTTGGGGGTTGGTTGTTCTAAGCTGTAAATGCTGTTAATGGTTAATAAAGTTATCAATGTGCAACCAGGTCTTAATATATTTGGCCTTTCACACTAGCCTTGGGGTCATAGAGTCTTTATTGTTGCACAATGGGAGGAGCCCCACACAATTAGCACATAAGATATGTTGAGAAATTTGAACACTCAGGAAATATTGAGTGGACTAAACATCAAATGATCACCATCACAGAGACGCTGGGATATATTGCCCACGTTAACATTTAGGCTCTTTGCATAAAGTTGAAAATAGCGGTTGACTTTACCCTCTTGTTGATCTATTATTTGTTGGGGTGTTAACCATCAGGACTTGTACCATTTTTGTCTGCACCAAGGAAAGGAAATCCAGTAGAACTAGATGAAATGCCAGATGTTGTAGAAGAATTGCTTGGCCTACACTAATATGACTATTTTGTTGGCTAAGGCCCCTAAGTGGACACCCTAAGTGGGCCACAAGCCGAGGAGAGGCACATTTAACTAAAGCCACCTGGACCATGACTAGAAAAAAGCATCCTCTGTAGATAAGCTGTCTTGCAGAGATCAATACTGAACATTCACACACAATTCCAAAAAGACCAGGCCTACATTTTAAGGTTCTTCCCATTGGTGGAACCAGAATAAATACGATGCTCCAAGTGTGCCATTTCTGAAAACCTCTCTCGAGCCAGAAACACTACTGATTCATGTCCAGAATTGCACTAATGAACTGGAGCAAGGCAACAAGCAAGGCACTGGCAAAGGCAGAGAGGGGATGCCCAGAAGCGGGTCCTGTGCACACCGTGCCACTTGAACCACGCTACACCTGGCTAATGAGCCTTCACAAGGGCGTATCTGGTCCTAGGTTGTTTGTGTCGTGGTTCGGTGAGGGTCTGGCTTGGCAGTTTGGGCTGGACTGTTCCCAAGAGTCAAGTTTGATTTGAATACAACTTGGTCCAAACTGAGATGGCATGGAGAGCAAAAGAACAATGGGTTGAGATGTCACCCTGAGCAATTGCCAGCAATTAGACAAATTTCAAGTATTACTCCAATCACCTTTTGTGTGTTTGAAGGCATAGAGAATCCCAGCTGAGGAAGATGAACATCTTGTGAAGATTGTGGAGTACAGAGTAAAAGACTTTGCTTTGAACATCCTGTCATCCAGATATGAGGAAGTGAGGACTCGCATGCCCACAAGTCAGGCCAAAAGGTTGAGGGCTAAACTGTTAATACAGTTTGGTCACAAGAAATCTGAGACACCTTAAGTCATAGGGCCTTACCGGAATATGCATTTAGGTGTCCTGTGTGTCCATATATGAACCACTACTGATGTTCCAGCTCCTAGGAGCCACAGATTTTAACTTGCCCATATGCAAAAACTTCCTGGTGCAAGTCTGAGAAGGGGGAAGGCCTGACCTCACATGTTGGACTTCTTCAAACATAAAACTTTAAGATAGCTGTCTGCTCACAGTGTTGATTGGGAATGGCTCAAAAGCCTAATGCTAGAGCAAGGGTTGCTCCTGTTAAGAATAGAACACATCCTGGTGAGAAGGATGTTAGGGACATGAGGGAACCAGAGACAGCTTCCGGAGAAATCACAGGGATTACCCTCATTGGCCAATCTGCAGATGCTGTTAGTTCTATGTCACTTCCCACTAGTTCTTCAAAAAGAAAGAAACCACGTGAAACTGGCTTGGCCACCACCAGCACCAGTCGGCATGGAGGGAGATCGCTGCCCCTCCAAAGTCTGAAGTAATGGCACTTTTGTGGTGGTACAGAGCCTCCAACTGTTTGATGTAACCGTTAAAATACTGGTTCTGTTTCACCCGCTAAGACCCTGATTATGAGCCGAGGAGCGGAGCTATTATGTGGGATTCCACTTCACCTGACTTTGAGTGGGCTGACATTCCTGCATCCAGTTTTCCTTAGTGTTAGGACACTGGACCTGATTTTACTGGGCCATAATTCTGCCCAATCGCATGAGATTTTGTCTGCAGTAATAGCCAAGCCTCTTTCTTTTTTTCTGGTAGAGTGAGCAAACAGTGCTCCCCTTAGCAGAACTTGCCTTCCCCTATTCTCCCGTCCTTTACGCGCTCCCTTTCCTCCAGCACAGATCAACACGGAGTACCAGGCATACATTTACCATGTGCTCATACCAGGAGGTAAATGTGTACATTAAACATGAAGGAATCGGTAATTCTGTGCAGTATTACGACCTGTTCTAAAGGTTTATTTCTTATTCCATGGGGTTTAACTCAGAATGGCATGGTATTGACACGTCATTACTGGAGAGTAATGCTGGGTCTTTGGGAGTTAACACTTCGCCAGTACAGCATAACTCGTAATCAGGGCCCAACTTATGTCGGGCTATAAAAACAGTGCCAAACCAGAAGAAGTGACTGCTATTTGCACTCAACCAGTAACAAGCACAAAGATAAAACTGGCCTCTTATGGCATTTGTCTTCAATGTTACCATTGCGTATGAATCTAAAAGAGAATCAAAATATATTGGAAATGGAAACACAGGGACGAGTTCAAAAGGAGGCGCAGATATTAAGACTGGCATGGAATGATACAGACACTGTGGCATGGAAATATAGATTCTGCGTCAGAACTTCACACTAGGTGAGGGAAACAAGGACATTAGGAGGAAAGGGATTTGGCATACCGGCAAGAGCTGTCAACTTTGAATCTGGGGATCCAGGTTCAAGTCTTGGCCTGGGCTCCACATCCTATGATTCTGGGCAAATCACTTAGGGGACTTTTTTTACAAGCCCCTAATGCCCCCATGCCTAGGAGCAGTGCCTAGAGACCCTCAAGGGTGATTAGCCACACTAAATAAATCTGAGTATTGTTATATAGTGACACAGCTACGGATATTACAATGGGGACATAAATGTGCTCAGTGGGAAAAAAGAAGCAGTCTTACTCACTGGACACAGATACCAAGACTCATTCATGGAGGAATAAGATAGTGATATGCACGCCAATCGTAAACAATGACAAACTGTAAATTGAAAAATATAATATACCTTTTGATCTGTCCCTGAAAAAAAAAGGATATGTGGGGGAAAACTCCTGTACTTTTAGTGTCGGACTTACGGAACATAGGTCGGCAATAAGAATCAAAAAAGTAGCCTCACCTATGGTCTCTCATTTTCTTAAAAAGAGTCACACCGAAGATGACATAGAGTGGTTCATATTGGAAAAGATCCTAACAAAAGAGGGATTAAGTCAAGAAAATGTAAGAAATAAACGTGAATTTTTCTGGATTTTCCTATAGACACTGTAAATAAGGGTTTAAATTTAGAAATTCCATGGGAAAATGCAATTATTTGAATAATCTTTGAATAAGGTAAATAATTGCAGTCTAAATGATGTTGTTATCTTTAGACTCATAAAGCTTTACACCTCTCCATCTATGTGAACTATCTGCTATAGAGGTGGGTATGTAGTTGATAATGATCCATTATACATATGATGCCATAAACATTTTAATTGAGCTAGGTTTTGGCATCTATAAGAGCATGAGAGACTGACATTGCAAATGTCCCTTAATCACTGATACTATTGATAATGATCTGTTGAATATAGGATACCGTATATATACCTTTATTGGACAACATTTTGTCAATTATATAAGCATGTATGAATTGAACTAATATCAATTCAATTAATTTCCTACAAGTATATTGACATAATATAAACTGGGGGGATCTGGAATGAATGCAATCAAAGGAATTATCAGGTTTTGAGAAAGGGAAAATGACTGTTAGAATAGAATTTTTGTCTCACTGTACATTCTGTCGGCTTATACTAATCTTTCTATCCGTCTACTAACATCTGGATTATATTGGATCTAGGCGGTAAAATATTTTGGGCAATGGTTTTATACTTTATTTTTATGTAAAAACAAACTCTAACTCCAATGTAAGATGTATGCCAAACCAAGTTTACTAATTACAACATGTAACATTTGTTTTTCTCCGTTTAGTATGTATTATTGTCTTATACCAACTGGGAAAAAAAAAAGACATAATATAAACCATAAAGCAGAGTCTGTTAACTAACGATGTTGGTCCAGTAATGTATTAAATATGCAGAAACCTATACAGGTTTGAGCACATATATGTGGACCGCATTTTAATGTAAATAATTAATGATCAAACTTACAATAAACATATATTAAAGTTCGATCTGAATTTGTGACTGTATAATACAGTTAGAAACCCCGTTCTAAGATGGCACACTGGCACACATTCAAGTATGTCGTTAATCTCCGTTTGATGCCCGTAAACAATAGGAAAACTACAAGTGGCAATAAATACAGCATTCAGTCAGGGATATTGTAAAACATAAATGTCAGTAAAGCATATATATTTGGAACATATACTATCGGGTTGTAACAAATAATTTTTGAATATATGCGTAAAAACCCTTTTCAAAGATGGCGATCATAGAAGTTACTCGTAGTCCGTTGGTAATAACTGCATGTTTAACCAATCCCTACACTCGCAAGACATTTATAAGGAGGCTTTTAGACACGTCAACTCTGTGATGGTGTTCCCACATATGAAGTCCTTATCGTAGCAGCCGAGATAACGGGCGGAAAGATAAATTTGAGGTAAATAAGAGAGCATGTAGGAAATAGTACACGTATAATTTAGCGCTACTTTAACTATCACCAAAACTATATACTAATATATGGGTTCATTTATTTATTTTTCCTGGTAGTAAGCTTAATTTCCATTTGGCGTAATCAAAAACGACCAGGTTTCTCATCCTCTCGTCATGCGGTTCAATTGCGGTGAACGTTTCTGAAGGAGAGTGTGACTGCAAATATCTAAGTATGGACGGCTCAATAGCTTATATAATAAGTGTGCAGTATAATTATTAATTTATTACTAAACTATGTACTAATACATGGTTTTATCCTCTCTGGCAGTAAGTCATACTTCCATTTGGCCTAATCTACAACGACTAGGTTTCTCGTCCTTTCTTTATGCGGTTTCACTGAGGTGAACACTTAGGAGGAGAGTGGGGCTGCATATATATAAATAAGGACGGTCTAATAGCTTACATAACAAGAGCCGTGTATAATTATTAATCTATATAATAAGACTGCAAATCTATAATGATCGCTTTTTTGTTATAATGTAGATTGGAAGCAGGCTCGCCCTTCGTGCACATGCATCAATTGTACTTTAATGGAAAATAGGACAATCATAAGTACCACCTATACATTGCTTTTTAAAGTGAGTATAGGAATCTTGCTCAATATGATGTCTGTGTCTAATAAAGTAGAATAATTTAAATAACAATACTGTAGTCTATAACTACTACTCTTTTTTAATAATATAGAGTGGAAATATACTTGCCCATCGTGCACATGAACATGTTGCGTTCCAATGAAAAACTGGATTATCCATAGAACTACCCACTCTTTATCTTTTAAAAAGTGAGTATTAGAACCTCTCTCATGCTTTGTCGGTATTCTAAGATAGTAGTATAATGAGGATATATGCATATTTGGAAAACATTTTTGGTCACTCTTTTTAGGTAATCTCGGCCCACCAAGACATAACATAAGTAAAGCTATTCAAATGTCCATTCACCCCTATTAATTCAAGTAAGTGCATGTAGGCTCTGAATTGTGAAGGAAAATGTTTTTCTTTCATTATTAAGGAACCTTATAATGTGTGGGAGTTTCATCAGTATATTTGAATGTATTTCCAGGTCCCGGTTGTTTATCCAAATACTGATGACCGAAATCCTCTCTAACCATCTATACTTTGTCAATCTAAATAAGTTCAAGTTTTTATCTTTAACGCCAAACCCATCATGAAAATCTATAAAATGACCTCCTATGGAGTTTTGTCTAATGGTATAGGGAACAAGTGTAATTGCCTTAGGCACTAGGCAATGAGCAAGTAAACAAATGTTTTCCATGAATTCATACCTCTTGAAAACAAAGCTCTCTGACCATATGTGATCAAGTTAAATCATCAAATAAGGAGGATAATAAGATCATTAAGGCTGATCAAAAAAGAATATTATTTGTAAAACTTTTTTTTCATTTGATTGACTCCCTATTTTTTGGCTCCAATTTATTCTTTATTTTCTCCAATCCTGGACTTTCATTTAAAATTGCTGTCCTTTCTCTTTCTATCTACTCCTTTTCTCTTTTTTCACTTTTTCACTCTTTATCTTTTCTCTTTTAAATTAAGTACTCCCGTTTGAATATAATGTAAATAATGCTGAAATGTAAAAAAAATGTATATATATCTAAGTACGACTGTGAACAAAAAGTAAGGTCAATGTACATAGGTAAATTAAAGAAGATATGTCTATACCTTGGAAACTATGTATATAAGGATATAATGATAGAAGAAGATTAGAACTATAGGCATATAATAGTTATCAAAATATCATGTTCAGATAACTAAAAATTGGTGTTAAATCTGATGCCGTGTATATAATCAATGTATATTTTTAATGTAAATAGTATGTACAGTATATACTCTAGGTGCACTTATATGTAGGGTAAATGAATATTTTGTTGTTTATATCTTTTTTGTTTAATAGTTGTGCAAATATATGGTTTCTTGATGAAGCAGCAGTGCCGAAACACCCGTAGTTCCTATTCTGCTGCTTGCCATAATCAAATCACCATCTTTTCTATATCTTATTGCATACTATTCATCAATATATTGCTCTGGTTTGACTTGAAAAAACATGTATTGAAACTCCTAACATGAAGTATGGTTTTGTATGTATGATATTATATATTATCTGAATCAAAATAGTTGAAGAAAAAGTTTTTACAAAAAAATAAGTATGAATTATAACATGAGTTTATAAAAATGAATGAAAACAAAATGAATATATTTTTCTATACTAAGTTGTGGATTGTCTATATATGCACCTAGATTATATGTTTCCTTTTTGGAAATAAATGTTTGCTATTGCTCCCTTTACCTAATTAGTATCTAGTCCCTATGTATAGCAAGTCCAATTGTTCAGTAGGGGTCCCCATGTTTTTCTAAAAATTATAAAGCTGTGGATGAACCATGATCTAAAAACTACACTTGCCTTATATCCTCTATGAAACTAAATCCCCCAAAACATTTTGTAAGAGACTCAAAACCTTTCACAGGTGCTTCAAAAGTTTCCTTTTAACTGTCTCTCTGATCTTTCCTGCTTGATGATCTTTTCTGTGTAGCACAAGGACACCTACTGGGTAGCAGCAAACTCTATAGATATATATTAATAAGTATATTAGCAGCAGTGGCTCATCATGTACTTCCAACTAAATCAAGGATTATATATTGTATGCTCATTAACTGCCACACAAGATAATCAATGTAACTAAAACACAATGATGTTTTTTCTGTGATTATAAACAAGATATTTATTCGTATCAGACAATTTTTTTATGAGCAAAGTTGAGTCCTAGGAAGGTTTGAGCAGTGACTTCTTATGCTGCTTCTCTTTCTGTAATGCTTATCACCTCAGTGCACCAGTTGTTAAATATTGTATTAAAACAGTTCCTTGCTGACCATGGCTAAGAGGGGTTCCACTGAGACTTTCAGACTCTGTTGGGCCATTGCTCACCCAAGCAGCACTACTGTGTGCTCGCATTTCTGTAGTTCTGTTGATTACCTTATGGGCCTGATTTAGAGTTGGTGGATGGGTTACTCTTCTCAAAAGTGATGGATATCTTATCCGCCTTATTGCGAGTGACGTATATCCCATGCCACTTGTAATAAGCTGAACAGGATATCTGTCAAGTTTGAGACATAGTAACACATCCACCAAACTCAAAATCAGTCCCTATGTTGACAAGTTTTAAACGTCGACACGCTAATGATTATTTTAAGGATGGCCACTCTATCCATTCCTATACTAGGAATGGTGACTTTTTGGTGCCTGTACTAACCATGGCCCCCATTTGATTGTTCTTGTATATACACACTTTTTCACTTTGTTTCACATATATCACTGTGTGACCACCAATGAGCGCTGATCCATTTTTTGCAAACGTTTTGCAATACACTGATATCAATAAATATCTTCTCATAATCAAAGAAGAGAGGTGCATGGTTTATGATACATTAATCATCCTGTGGGTAATTAATGAGCCAGAATACATATTTCTTGATTTTCTAATGAGCTAATGGTGAACAATTGCCATTAGTCTACTTTTTCAAGTTCAACATAGCCAGTACAACCATATGTAAAGAGTACCAGCGATCATGCAATAGGAAGGTAGCACAGGTACAACAAAGGAGGGTGAACATTGTACATCATAAGTAGTCTTATGTGCATGCCAGCTCAAGAGCATAGTCCCAAATTTAAGCAGGTCAGCACAGCAGTGGATTGTGAGCATAAAATGTAAATGAAAAAGAAGAGAACTGTTGAGAAAGAAAATTATAAAGTAAAAGACAACAGGGCATAAATCAAGACCAATAAGTGACGGTGTATTAGCGGAGTAGCTAGTCAGTTGCGATCTCGGCAGAGTTCTCAGGACTGTCCGCTTCGCTACATAGAAGATAAGATCAATAGGGTGCCCAGATGTCTTGTGGTCTAGAAGTGTGAGGCTGAATATAGCTTTTTATAAGATCATTGTAAGTCCCCATATCTCACAGCCAGTCAGTGCAAGTGGGTACTTTAGTTCTCCCCTAATTCAAAAATCTCCTATGCTTGGCTGGCAGGAGAGACATCATGGTCAAATTGCGCATGTCCTGAGGGATGCCTTTCATCATGCTAAATAATGTCACACATAGGACCGATTCGACAGAGTTCAGTGTCATTTCTTCCACTACCTGAATACCATCCCAACAGTATGTATATATACAGGAGTACATTCCTAATCCAGATGGAGAAATCCAGCATTATCATGCTCGCACAGACGATATCTATGGGTACGAGATGGATCTATTCTGTGCTGTCGCAATGGAGTCCTATATGCCCGGTGGAGATGTTTATAATGCAATAGTTTGAACCTGTAATTCATAGAAATTATACCAGCTTGTGTGCAACAATACGTCCACTAAGCCTCAATCAGGGAGTCACATAGCTCTGTCTCCCAAGCCGCTCTGGCCAAGTCAGGACGACCACTTCTGCATTGTGATACATGAGCATAGAGCCTAGAGACCCATCCAATGACATCAAAAGAGGTTATGAATTGCGTCAATGGAGGGAAGTTAGTTGGTTCATCCGGAAAATCGGATTATTGGTCCTATACAGTGTTATATAAGCTGACCGTAAAAACATCAATCGTGGTGGCATCTCCCCTGGAGCAAAATTGCTCTAGAGCCATGCATTTCCCATCTACTTAGAGATGCCCCATTCTGTCATGCCCATCTTCAGCATGGTATTTTGAACAGTGCGTTCCGTCATTAGTGGTAGCAGAGGATTGGACACCAACTTATGGGATGGTGAGTACAGAACAAATAGTTGTCCACACCCAGCTTATACTAGGGACTGTTGTAATCTGCCATTGTGGCTTGGCAAGCGCTTGTGGTAACAGCAAGGCTTAAGAGATCCCATTAGTTTGACCTCATTCAGAATTAAGGTAGGCAATTGGGCATCTGGGTGACATTGAGCCACTAGATACTATACTTCTGGTTCTGGTGCTTCAAAGCCTCCTCTTGCCTATGAAAGGACTGAAAATTTCCAGGCAATCCTGGCCTGTTCACACAGACCAGTTTGATCAGGAGGTTCTTAGGCCTGGTAAAAAAGTGCTTGCCGAGAGGTATGGTCATATTTTTGAATAGGTATAATAATTTGGGATGGGCAATCATTTCGATTAAGACAGCTCTGTCCGCCAATAACAGAGGGAGTTTGAGCCATGTATCCACCTGTCATGACAGGTTGCCGATCACTGGGCCATAACTGAGTCAAACGACTTGCGCTGGCTGTTTATGTGTTTAAATATACCCAAATATTTTTATTGACTCAGTAACCTATTAAATAGGATATTCCAGGGTGACTCAGGTTGTGCCCTTTGTTGTGGGAAAAAGTTCTGTTTTAGACCAGTTAATAGAGACACCAGAGCATGCTATAAAGCAAGTAATTTCCCAGATACGCAGTAAATTATACAGCTCTGGGTCCCTCACAAACAGGAAGATCATCATTATTATCATAGACAGTAAGAGGTGGCAGTCATGAAAGCAGAGGCCCCTATGCAGGAGATGCCCCTGCAGTTGTCTAGTTAGAGGGTCTATGGCCAAAATGAACAGAAGAGAAGATAGGGGAACAGCCCTGTCTTGTCCTAAGCTCTACTGGGAAGGTGTCAAATATAAGGGCAAAAAGATTGTTGAGCTTACTATTGAAGGGTCTTAAACAAAAATGGCCATTACAGAGCATCAACTGCCTTTTCGGCTGTGAGTAGCGCGACCACTGCTTTGACCTCGTGATTGATTTGTGTGATTACCGCAAATACTGTATGGAGATTAAATCTCATAGATCTATGTGGGACAAATTCTCACTGATTAGGGGCATCTTATTCCCAATAAGAGGGACAGGCTATTGGCAATGACTTTACCAAGTATTTTGTTCTCATAATCCCCCCGTAAAAAAGGCTGGTGATAGGCACATTTAGCAGAGGCATTAATTTCCCATCCCACAGTGCTTCTGCTTATAAGTCTATGAGGAGGGGGGTGAGAATATGTTTGTACGCCTTATAGAAATCAGTGGTGAGCCCAACTCAACCCAGAGCCTAACTCGCCATTGAAGAATCAATCCGCTCTTCTGGAGAAATTGGGTTACCTAGAAATTGCTGATGACGGTCCTCCAGCGATATTAGCTCTATCTCATCAATGTATGCAGTAATGTCTCTCAGGGACGTCGCACCCCCAGAATGACAGAGACAATAGTAGTAATGCACAAATTCAGCTAGGGTGTCTTCGTTGTCAGTAAACACAACACCGTTATCGCCCCCTATACTATCGATATTGATCTATGGTTCTCACTCCTGAGCAACCGGGACAGTGTTTTGCCCAGACTTTCACCTTCAACATATTGCCTGGCCAGCATATACTTCCCTAAGTGGCGGACCTCTCTATCTGCCAAATCTCTAAATTGCTGTAAAGTCAGTTCTACTCCTGTAGATGAACCTTTTAAGGGTGCACAATCTATAGCAGTTTTCAAAGTCCCTAAAGGGGATTCTAGTGTGTGTTAACTGTCTGCAAATGGCCTTCAAAGCCCCTGTATGTTTTGCTATGCCCCCCCCCCCCCGCATATAAAGGCCTTGAATGCATTTCACACAGTATTGAGCTGGAAGTTTTCTATAACTGCTGATTGAAGCTCATTTTTGAACACTCAGTCTAGCAATGAAGTAGCTAGGAACCTCCAATGGGACGGTGGGGGGTGATAAAAGCAGGAGTTCGGAAGGTCCAATTTGAATGTGACATGGGAGTGATCGGAAAGTGTGCGAGCCAAATAGAGCACTTCGGATAACAGATTTAGGGGCATATTATCAAGAACGGCGTTAAAAATTATCATTGGTTTAGCGGCAGAAGACTGCCATTTAAGCGGCGATAATGGGCTTGATAATATGCCCTTGAGAATTCCAATAGAAGTCCATGTTCTGGTGTGAACATGGGCTTCTATTGGAATTCTCAAGGGCATATTATCAAGCCCATTATCGCAGCTTTAGCAGCAGTTTTCTGCAGCTAAACCGGCGATAATTTTAACCCCGTTCTTGATAATATGCCCGAGAGTGATTTCTGGAGAGGTCCTCTGGTAATCAAGTTGGGAGGACATTTTGTCTGGTGCTGAATAGAAAGTATAGTCGCTTCCTGCCGGGTGCGCAGAAAGTCGCAAATCCCCTAACCCATGGATATCAATGCTATCATGTAGAACTTATGCTGCCTGTGTGTTGTGTGAATGACGTATCGCAGAACAGTCACACTCCGTATCAAGCACTATCTTCAGATCGCCCCTATATCATGGTATCCGTATATGTACTACACAATTTAGTAAAGATCTTGAAAATAACCCAGGGGGAACCAACGTTAGGTGCGTATGAATTAACTGCTGCTATTTTGACATTTATTTTCAAAATCTCCCAACAAGATAAGAAACCTGCCATCCTTGTCCTCTTACCCCTGATGTAGTTTAAAGACAATATTGGGACTCAGCAGAGTATAGATTCCTCTAGAATAAGTACCTCACGAGCAGAAGTACTGATGAGGTTACTATTTTGGGGCAAACTAGTTTGGGTGTCCTGGTGCCAAGGCTACTTCAACCACAGGGTGGTCTAGATGTGCCACCCTGCTATATTTACAAAGGTCATTGAGGCCTCCAATGTTCCAGGTGAGCCATTCAATGACTTTTTACCAGATGTCATCAGCAGGACCACTGAAATTACGTGGTAGGGGAGGGCCAAATTATGCTGCAGGGTCGAGTAAATTATGCGGCATGAAAATGAAAATTATGTGGCATGACACAGCAAAGTTTTGTGACAGTATTTTTTCATTATTTTGTTATTTTAACACTGTTTGACCATTTTCCCCCTCATTAGGACCGATTTAACACCTAAATATAGTAACAAGCAACAGAAAGGGGGTTAACCTTTGCAAAGGTTCCTCCACTATGCGGCAACATGTGTCACTGTCTTTTTATTAACTTTTAAACCGTTTGAGCTAGAAATAATTCGTTTTTTTTGGTAAATTAAACAGCTTATGCGGCAGATGATGTGTTTTGTGGCAGATGTGGCAAATATATAATTATGCGAAATATGCCACAGCTGCACGATTTCATTATTGCAGGGGCAGTGGACATATGAGAAAGGTTAAGCAGAGTACCGTGCAAATCCCAGCCGTCGAATAGGAACCTGCATCGAGAGCTCTAAAATGTGCATGTCCCTTGAACCATATAAAATATTGCCTCATCTTCCCATTCCACACCCACACTGTGAACGCCAACTTTTCAGTGTCCGTGTCTCTAAAAACAAAGACCCACGGTCATAAACATAGAAGAAAGAAGGAAACTTAAAACCAAGACCAAAACTAACATGACATCATACACGCCATGAGACATGACATTGCTCTAGGGCAAGTCTAATCGGATAACTTTCATGGCAGTCCAAGCCGGCACACTGGAAGTTCAGCGACCAACAGAGTCTAAAAGAAATGTGGCAGATTGGACTTCGGCACAAGCAGATTCAGGGGCGGCCTTAGGCATGCGCAAGCTGTGCACCTGCACAGGGCCGCCAAACCCCAGGGGCCGCCACGCTAATATATATCCTTAATATAATAATCCTCTGAGGATGGATACATATTTGCATGGCGGGCCCTGGCAGGGATTTGTCAGCTCTGTTCCACTTCCAAACACCCTACCCCCCCTCTTCACTGGCCTTGCGCCTGCGTTCCTCCAGGGGCCCCCTACCTGTTCCTCTGGGGGCCCCCTACCTTCGCTCCCTGCCCAGGGCCGCCATGAGCTTAGAGCCGCCCCTGACAAATTGGACTACGACAATGCACTCTACGTCGTATAACTTAATATTGTTTGGTATATTGCAGGCTCGAGTTAGCAGAAAGTGTATAAAGCAATAAAACTCAAAGTTCCTCCGAACTAGGTGTCCCAAAATACGTCTTTACTGGGGCCCCAAAATGACTATTGCCTGGGGCCCCAATGTGAGCATAGCTACACCATCATGGGAGTGTGTTGGAGAGCAGAGTGCTGAGCCAAAACACTCCCTTACATCACAGGTTGAGTAGCTATGCTCATTTCACTCAACAGTAGTGCAAGGAGTTCAGCGCACCAGCATCAACAGAATTTTGAAATCTTATACCTTTAAAAAACACAAAAATAGGGGTTTTCAAACCTTTTGCAGGAATTCGGCATTAGCATTGGGTGGCGCCTCAAGACTGCAAATTAAAGTTGCCTTCTTGAAGCCCAAGCACCGTTTTAGAGAGGCCAGAGTAGACAACAGTGAATGAATGGTGTGCTTTTTACAAACATCAGAGGCATGACATGCTATAGCAGGAAAGTCACCCGTACCTTCTCATCTGTCTTAGCCAAACTTGGGCTCCTCACACTAAATGTTTGGCTGTTCTTAGCAAGTACGCCATGCTGAAATTCACAGCTTAACCTATCCTTACCAGAAATGCAGAGGGTTACCAAACTACCTCAGCCATTTAGTGGTGGCATTTACTCAGGCCTTTAAGTGGGCCGGTCTCACCTGTGCTCAGCACCGGTAGGTTTTTAAAGGGGGCCTCGAAGTGGGTCTCTATAGGGCTCTGTTTTGTGCCCTGACACATGCAGTCCTTTTTTCTGCACTGCCGTGTCAGCAGGCACATTGATGTGCGCATGCTCACACTGCTCACTTCTCACTAGTGTGCGCTTGCTCACTTCTCACTAGTGGGGAAGTTGCGACATGACGTCATGCCAGGTGAGCGTTGTAGGGAAAGGGAAATCCTTTAAAGAGAGCCATTTTCTCTCTATATTTCTCTTCTCTTTTTTGAAACTCAGGAGCAGCAACATTGTTGTGGTGTCACCAGGGCTTTAAGTGGACGCTTTTTCAATATTAAATACAACAAGCCAGAGTTGCTGCTTATTTATCTTATGCAACTAACAACCATTGACAAAGCCAATAGTCCTGACTTCTTGTAGGTATGATGTTACTTGTTGTATCATATATCTGGATGCAATGACAGAAACAGCAAAATACAAGTCAGGCTGCTCACTATGCTAAGCATAGATTTTTAGCTTGTGTGTTTTAGGCAACGCAGTTAATGACATTGGCCACGCCCCTTGGAACCCCCCCCCCCCCCCTTCCAGTTTTTTCATCCCACTTGTGCACTTACTGCAAAAAAGACACTTTGATGTAATTACTGTTTAACATGGGCTAAAGGTCGGATTTGAAAACCTGAGGAAATGAGCGATCGTGGTGGAGTTACCACAAGTGACTCTTTCTCGAAAAATCTCAAAATAACCTTATAGAGCATCAGCTTAATGTTATTACCGCTGGTTGGCATCGCCCCTGTTTTCAGAAGACATCTTCTAAACGGAGGCTGAAATATTATCGCTCTCGATGTCTGCCCTGCCTTCACCGGTGCTGCTGCCTTCCTGACTCTGAGACACCTCGTTTCCCGTCAGCCCCTTCTGTGACAGGCAGCAAAAGCAGCGTCTTCCACTTTGAAGATCCCCCACCTCATGCAAGCTGACACAGACATGCTTTACAAAAAACCCACAGCCAATCTGTTGATCATTACTTATTTACAAAGGCCTTCGGGCTTGAAGTCCTGTGTAAAAAAAAAAAAAAAAATGTGTGGGTTACGGCACTATTGGTCTTCCAGCGCCTGGTAAAAATAAATAAATAAATAAGCTCGCCCCCTTAGGCTACCACAAACCATCACTTTCCATTGCGCATAAAATGTGCCATGTAACAGTAAAGCATTTAATATCTGTGGCGCATTCTATCGACAGAGCCCGCGCTGCCCTGCGTCTCGGAATCTGATGTTTCGCTGAAGGCTACGACTTGAAAAAAGCCTGCACCTAGCACAGAGGACCTGTCAGCTCGGTACCCAAGAGCCGGCGCAGTGAAAGGCGAAGAACCCCGAAGCAGCGAAACTTTGACGTGGCTTTGAAGCGCATGAAAACAGTGTAAATAACTCCCCGGAATCATTATCACTCCACATCAAAGGCGCCGGCCCACTTTACATAGCAAGCAGGGGCGACACACTGTTTGCCAAATGTTTCCACGTTTGAGCGATGGGGTTAAGCAACTCTCGGTTTCGCCTGCCCCATTTTTTCCATTTCTATATATGAAGACAGCGGGAAAGTTTCGCCGAGGAAAACAATTTAAGAAGCACTTCCCCAAAACTGGGACGTTCTGTAGTTGGCTTCAGCCCGTGTTCGAGAGACAAAGATGGCGGATATTTGGTCAGACAGTGTGCTGGCTGTGTTACAGTTAGAGCTTAATTTGCAAAATAATTATAATAATCATAAATTGGGGGGCGGGGTCAAGAGCTTTCATTAGGAGCCCGCTGGTGTCCCGGTTGCCAAACACCAATCCAGCCAAGTTCTGATGCACCCTGAGACTTCATGTCTTGCTTCCACAAGCCTACACTTCCTTCACTGACTTCGTTCTTGCTGCTACACAATCTTTCCTGAGCAGCTACTCAGCAGGAATGTATGCTGGGCTCTGTGGCTTCCTATAATTTCCATTGGGGGCTTATTGTTTGTGATATCTGTGACACCGTCGCTGCTGCTGCCTCACGTGAGCTGCGCCACTCTCTTTATGAGTGAATGTCTCTCAGACAGAAACATTATGGTCCAGATTTACTGTCCTACACGCAAGTGAGCACTGTGTCGAAAACTGCAGCGATGAACTGTGCACGGGGCATAAAATAGCACAGGAACCCCATCTGGTAAGAGTCTACTTACAATGACATCATCAGTGGCGCTCACACTGAGTCTGACAGTTGGGCAGGAAACTAAGCCCCGCCCTGTTGTACACAGGCGAACCAGCCATGTCAAGCCCAGGGTTTGCACCTGGAGGTACAAATTCCGGCTCACATTCCTAGGTGTAGACTATAACACAATGGTCAGACATGGAAGACGTGTACTTTAATGTAAACACATGTTATGGGTAGATACATCAGGTGATAAAACACCACTTTACCTCTTGCTTGCACTTGCTTTTACTTGGCATTAGAAAAGCCAAATCATGCTAGGATTTTGCACTGTC
The DNA here is from genome assembly GCF_964263255.1 of Lissotriton vulgaris. Classification (NCBI taxonomy): domain Eukaryota; kingdom Metazoa; phylum Chordata; class Amphibia; order Caudata; family Salamandridae; genus Lissotriton; species Lissotriton vulgaris. Next base: position 663,062,879 of record NC_141693.1, read on the forward strand.
AGCCCCTGCAGGGGCGGCCTAGGCATGTGCAAGCTGTGCACCTGCACAGGGCCACCAAACCCCAGGGGCCACAACGCCAATATATATCCTTAATATAATAATCATCTGAGGATGGATACATATTTGCGTGGCGGCCCCTGGCAGGGATTTGGCGCCTCCGGCTCTGTTCCACTTCCAAACACCCTGACCCCGCCCTCTTCAGCCTCCGCGCTCCGCTCCACCTGGACACCCTCTTCCGGGGCCTCTACCTGCGCTCCCTGCCCAGGGCCGCCATGAGCCTAGAGCTGCTCCTGACATTCCCCTCTTGCATACATTAACAAGCAGATAATGTAAAGATCGTGGGTGCAGTGTGAGGATCAACTTTCAGCCTAAAATATCTTCACTGCTCTTTGCACTGCTTAGCATTGCCTGGCAACGCAAAGTGGCGCACACGCGTTGGTGCAAACCTTTAGCAAACCTTTGTATATGTAATAAATACTCTGTTACTTGGTTTAATTTTTCAAAATGTCTGCTTACAAAAAAAGGGTAACATCAGAGTCCACAACCTCTGAAGTCAATATGTGAACTGCAATTTTTGTTGTAAATTAGTATTTTAGGTTATGTATGAAAAGTAAAGATTGCGTTCATGAAAAGTGTTTGACCAGCGCTTATTTCTTGAATCTGTTATGCATTAGTGACGATTTAAATTTTTAATTTACATTTACATTTACATTTAATTGAAATTGCAGGAAAGAATTACTTGCTTGAAAAAGAAAAGCATAGCTTCTCTTTTGTTACATTGTGGGCTTTTGTGTTATTAGCATTTGTACAGCGCGCATTCTGCTATTGGGATGACTTGCAGCGCTATTGTTTGGCGATTTGCCACGTGATTCTGGAACAACAACAGCTGACCAGACACAGATAAAGCTTATGATCAGGAGTTGCGTGTATGGTGTCTGTGTCCAGTTCTCAGCTAGGTGTCTACTGTACATTCATTGATCTGCAGGTCTATGACTTTGGTGTCTATGGATTGGGCCAGAGGGCTTTGCCAAGTGTTTTCACATCTTCTAGGTCGATACACATCCCCACTGCCCTTCAGATGGAGGGTGGTGTGTATGATGTGGTACTTTCCCGAGGAGAAAAGGAGCAGAGGAGATGGACTGGCTGTAAGATGAAAGAAAAAAAAACCAGTGCATTAAATTTTCAAGAGTATCAGAAACACAGACACTACCGGAAGGGCAAAAGGAGATGTCAATTAGGAGCAGAGTGTGCCTTTTAAATGTCTTTGAAAAAAAATGGACTTGTCAAGACCACTCAGCACTGAGAGTACAGAGCAAGTCAGTAGTTTAACTCGGGGATAAGGAGTTTTTTGTCCCTCGGGGAAGACGTTGAAATCCAACTCAGGATGACAGTGGCCACTAGTCATTAAGCAGCTGATGGAACCACAGTGGCCTAAATGAGAGGAAAGAACAATTGTACATTTCCTATCGCATCGCCATTGCAGATGAGCTCCGAGATGGAGCCTGACTTCTTTCATCCCTGCCACAGGTACACGCATGTTCTCAGCACTGAAAGAAGCAGGAACAGAGGCCGCCTTTTGAGTCTGGCTGTAGAGTACCTGTCAGTGTATCCTGCATTTCAATTGTTTGTTCACTGACGCCTTCAATAATAAACTTGTTGAAGCTCTTTTTTAAAATAATGATCTACTGTATACAAAAATTATCTGAAGGTGCAGGAGGCACCTACATTTTGAGGCAACCCACCCCAACCTCCTGTAAATCCTGAATTATTTGAACTTCTGTAATTCCATCATGTTTAGCAACCAAGTGCCTTCATCCATGCTGAGTAATGGGCCGCCTAGTTGCAAAGGTCACACGGTTTACCCGACTCTACCGTCAAGGCTTTCTTAGATTTGCCTAATGGTTTGGATACCTTGCTGGTTAATTGTGGTTCCATAATTATTTATGTTAGGTATGTCTGCATTAGCTCTATCTGCAACTTCAGACAACTGCTCCATAGTATGCAAAATAAGCTGGTGCAGTAGACAACAACTCCTGCACAGTGCAGTGACCATTCTCAATACCCACCGTATCATAACTAACACCAGCTTAGCCACGTCCGCTGGGAATCAAAATGCTTCAGGGGCTGATACATTTTATTTAATTAACTCAACACAAGAAAGTTCCATTTCAAAGCTGAACTACTCAATCCCTGGAGACCAGTCACCCCATTTTGGTTATATTATAGGTGCGGCTGCTCTAGAATAAGTTATATTTTGATGAATCAGCTGTGCAATTCCTACTTTTGAAAATTCTAACTATGATGCCTTAGAGGTAGCTTCTGGAGGCACCAGTACCTCCAACTCGTCCATCCCTGATCCACAAGTCACCACAAGAGTGGATTCATGGACACGTCTACTATAAGCCTTCAATATTGGACATGGAATCAAATTTCGATCAAACGAAGGAGATGCCATTGTCCTTCTCTTTCCCATTAGAATAATCAGATGTAGAAAATATGGCTCATTTCTTGATCCAAACCGTCTCTTTTTATACTTTTTCAGTATTGATATTGTTGATTGACACACACAGGAAACCCAGCCTGGCAAATTCAGGGAAGAAGGCTGCTTCTCAGAGGGCCTTCAGCTCTCTAAGGGTACTGTAAACCACTTTTTACAAGTCATGCCAACTTCACTTTTCTCACAGCACCTTGCCCTAGAGATAATGATATGGGCAGAGTAGCATTGCTTAACTTGTGAAAGAGAAAAAGACAGGGGCTCAAAGTTTTCTAAGAAGCCCACCACCAGTGTTTCCAAATGTCAGGGGTGCCAAATACAAAGTAAATGTATTCTTAAATTTCACAAGGTGCCTCTTTCTTAAATCACCTCATGCTTTTTTCCTTAGTCATTGTTTTCCTATCTTTCTTTCCTTCCTTTCTCCTTTGCTGAGCCTCTATCTCTAGTTCTGGGTCAAATTCTAATGCTGAAAAATAAGTCCTGGTCCCCAAAAATGACTGCAGGTCCCAACCAGTAGGCACCTGGGCACCTAGCTTGCCACCTGCCAGTTGCCTTATGTTCTGCTTGTTCCAGACTGATTCTGTTGCCTCCTCTTGGCCAAGTGACAACGCCACTGCCCAGATTTCTTGCCCGGGATGTTTCCCCTCACCGTTCTTCCCGCCAATGGGAGCCCTGTCCACCTCAGGACCTACTTAATGCAGGCTGCAGCATGTCCACACAGCGGGCGTGCCGAAGGCCTGCCGAAGGCAAGCCCATTTGTGCCTGTCTGCACCTGGACCACACCCAGCACCAGGATCCCTGGTCCCATGACCATCCAATGCAACACCACAACCAGATCCAATGAATACTCTCACTACTCCACTATTCTCCATGACCTCAGCAATACACACTGGCAAACATGCTGGTGCCACCCTTCCCCCAAGACCACATTAGGACCTTTCTCCTGCACCCATTTCGATTTCACCAGCAACAAATTAGATGCCGGCACCACCACCTCCAAACAACTGATGGATGTCACCACCCCGCACCAACTGTCCGCCATGCTCCTGATGTCCAGTTCCTTGGTAAACACTCCAAGGAAATCTGGGACCTCCTCAATAGCAACACACCCAACCTTCTGTTCCTGACCGAAACTTGGCTCAACCCAGCCTCCAACCCTGACACCACCGCAGCCATCTAGCATGTATACAAAATTATACACCAGAAACGAAATCACAAACCATGCGGAGTACTCGTGAAAATCTACAAAAACACAATTGACTGCACCACTTCTACGGACTCGGATACCAACCTCATGGAACACCTCCACTTCAAAATACAAATGGACTACACCACCACCCTTTAGTGAACTCTCTCCTACTAGCCCCAGGGTCCCCGAGAAGAGTTCTGCGAACACATCGCAAACTTCATCACTCCCATCTCCATCAGATCAACCACCTACATCCTCCTTAGGGACCTCGATTTCCACCTGCAAGACACACAGACCTAACTCCACAGCCCTTCTCGACAGCCTCAGCAACCCCTAAATCACCCAGCTCATCCAAGGACTAACCCACTGTTAGAAATGGGGTTTCTGGTTGGCTGGGGTGTGCCCCTAACTCAGGCAGAACCCACAACTCTAGTTAGGACAAGTAAATTACACACCAACAATAGCCTGAACTCTCACTCTAGTAGTTTGGTGCATAGCAGGCAGACTTTATCATCAGAGGCAATGTGTAAAATGTGTGTGCAACATACTCACACAAACATAATGAACACACCACCAACCAATCAATCAATCAATCAGTCAGGGTGTGTATAGCATGGCTACTCACCCAAGAGTGTCTCAAGGCGTTTGAGGGGGTGGGGGGCTGATACGTCTAGGCGTGGAGGTTCAGTCGAAGAGCCAGGTCTTGAGATTCTTCCTGAATTGGGTCAATAAAGGGGATTGCCTGAGGTGGAGTGGCAGACTGTTCCAGGTCTTAGCGGTGATGTAGTAGAAGGATCTTCCTCCGATTCTGGTCTTGTGGATCTGTAGGACGGTGGCCAGGGTAAGTGGGGTGGAGCGAAGTAGTCTGGCCTGTACATGGAATGAGAGGCAGTGGTTCAGATATGCTGGTCTTACATCATGGAGAGCTTTGTAGGCATGTGTGAGGAGCTTGAAGATGATTCTCTTGTTGACTGGGAGCCAGTGTAGTTGTCAAAGGTGTTTGGTGATGTGGCTTTAGTGGGGGATGTTGAGGACCAGTCTGGCAGCGACGTTTTGGACGTTCTGTATTTTCCTGAGCTGTTTCTGGGTGACGCCGACGTTGCTGTAGTCGAGTCTGCTGGTGATGAGTGCACAGGTTACTGTCTTTCTGGATTCTTTGGGGATCCATCTTAAAGTCTTTTGAAGCAGGCGGAGCGTGTGGAAGCAGGATGAGGATACAGCATTGATCTGGTGGTTCATTGTGAGCAAGGAGTCCAGTATGATGCCAAGGTTGTGTGCGTGGGCTGTGGGGGTGGGAGGGGTACCTAGTGCGGTGAGCCTCCAATTTTGTCCCAGGCTGAGGGGGAGGGTCCCAGGATGAGAACTTTGGTATTGTCCGAGTTGAGCTTGAGGCACCTATCTTTCATCCCGGTGGCAATGGCCTTTATCCCGCTGTGAAAGTTGATTCTGGCGTCAGTGGGTTCGTTGGTGAGGGAGAGGATCAGCTGGGTGTCATCGGCATAGGAAACAATGTTGAATCCATGGTTTTTGACGATGGCCTTGAGGGCGGGCATGTAGGCATTGAAGAGGATGGGGATCAGGGAGGAGCCCTGGGGCACTCCGGAGCTGATCTCTGTAGGTTCTGAGAGCAATGGAGGTGAGAAGGAGTGGATCCAGTCCAGCGCCTTGTCATGGATGCCGGCATCTTGGAGTCTCGTGATTAGGGTGCAGAGGGACACGTTGTTGGAAGCGGCTGAGACGTCCAGTAGAATGAGGGCTGCGGTTTCGCCTTCGTCAAGGAGGGAGCGAATGTCGTCAGTGGCAGCAAAGAGTGCAGTCTCGGTGCTGTGGTTACTTCGGAAACCATATTGGGAGATGTCAAGGACGTGGTTCTCTTCGATGAACTCGGAGAGTTGGACGTTGATGGACTTCTCAATGACCTTGGCAGGGAAAGGGAGGAGGGAGATGGGTCTGAAGATCTTGAGGTCTGTTGGGTCAGCAGATAGCTTCTTCAGCAGGGCGTTCATCTCAGCGTGTTTCCAGTTGTCGGGGGAGATGATGGTCTTGTTGGAACAGTTGATGGTGTGCCAAAACTTGGGGGCTAGGGGGGCGGATGATCTATGGAAGATGTGATATGGGCAAGGGTCTGATGGAGCTCTGAAGGGGATGCTCTTCATGGTCTTGGGAGTGGTGACAAACACTGTGGCAGGGTCTTGGGTGTCTAAGCTGTCGTAGTTCTGCCTGATCTTGTGATGGAAGGAGGTGCAGAGGTCTTGGGAGGGTGGGACTTTTGTGGTATCGCTGTTGGGTCTGGCAAACTCCTTGATGATGGTGAAGAGTTCTTTGCTGTTGTGTGCATTGGCAATGATTCTGTCATGGAGGGCCATTTTCTTTGTGGTTTTGAGGAGGTGGTGGTGTGCGTTGACAGCGGTTTGGAAGGTTGCTTCGGTTTTCGGGGTTTTGCTGTTCCTCCATCTCTGCTCGAGTTGTCTGCATGTGCGTCTGGACTCATGGTGTGTGGGAGTGAACTGCAGGCTTTCTTGAAATGTTGCTTGCCGGGACCCCTTCTTGAGGGGTGCCAGAGGGTCGGCACAGTCGGAGATCCATTGTTAGGGGTTGAGTGCTGAGGTGTTAGCATCTGTTGATATTGATGGTGTGGTAGTGCTGAGTAAGGCGGTTAGATGTTCTTTGGTGGCCTTTTCCAGCTACAACAGGGGCAGTAAGGGCGGTGGTGTGCAGAGGGAATGAGAGAAAATCCACACGAGATTATATAAAAATATATTGTGTATTGTACATAAAGTAAGACCAAAACGGCATGAATCATAAATACTGTGGATATTATGCAAATAATGAGATAGTACTTGTTATACTGGACAATACATGGATCAAAACAACATACTTCATAACATCAGTAAATACTTAAGGCAGCAGATTATGAAAAAGCACATGAATCGTGAGTGCAAGTACTGTAATGTTATCTAGAGACAAAACCCATTAATCATAATGAAACCACATGGCTCCTATTAAACTATATACGGTAATTAGGCACCAAGGGAAGGACACATAGGCACCTGCATGCCTATTACACTTGATACGGTAAACTTCAGATCACCATCTCCTGAAGGCATGGAAAGCTCCTGCCCTTCCCTATGGTATAATGTGTTACTTTGATAGCTTCACTGAATGCGATAAAACGGGGCCTCGTTGGGGTCTCACCCCTGCCAGCTACCATGATCTAGTATCCCCCAGGTATGGCTCAATGGAGAAGGGAACTCCAGCACTGCAGAGAAGAGCAGGGAGACCACACTCGGTCCCCCGCGTACATGTTTTGAAAGGGCAGCTGCCCGCGAATGTGTGGTGCAGCCGCTGAAGACCTAGGGCTGCCCACATCCTGGGGGAATTCAGGGATGATCAGGGAACCAGTGTCCGACTCATCGAGCCACGCTACCAAGAGCCCACCATTGGAGCAAGTTTGGGTAGTGTCAGCCCCACAGGATGGCCAGAGGCTTTTCCTCTGTTGTGGCACCGGGGGAAACAATGCCTGCATCTTTTCCTCAGTGGTATGAGTACTACGCTCACTTTACTGTTATGCCAATGGCACAGGACTGCTCAGGGTGGTGCAGGGCTGAGGTGAAGCACTGTAATTCAGAATGGCCCAATATGAGGTGATCAACACGATCTGAACTGCTGGGCACGAGGGAACACTACCCACATGCTGATTGAGAAGGAGAGCGCTCACCATGCGCTGTTTCTTTGGAAATTGAAAAATTGCTGTACTCAGAGTCCTGCGACTAGTCCTAGGCTGTTTCACAGAATTGCTGCAGTCCCGCAAGAACAGAGGCAGGTAGGCAAGCCCACAAGCCCCTTGAGAGCACTGGGGGGGGACACAAAAAGCATGTAGTCAATCAGGCCAGATGCACAGTGGCAGTCTCTCTTGCAACCTAGCTGTCAGCAGGCCAACACAGCAATGCAAGTAATTATTAACCTCTGCACATGCACACATCTAGTACAAAATTAACATGTCTTCCTTATGAAACAGTAAAGAGAGTAGTTTGTTGTGATCTTTTCATGAACGATATGAACACAGCGCAGATTCCACCAAAATTGAACAGCATACTCGCTTTCAGGACTGAATAGGAGTAACACGGACCACGTACAGCGTCTCATACCAAACTTTATTACAGTTGGGTGATATGCAAATCCATGATACAGGATATTGTTTACACAGAAAACGATTTCCTCAAAATGAGGCAGCATTTGACATTATGCCAGCTGGGTCGGAAGTAGACCAGCAGAGAGGATAGAAGGGATAAGAGGAAAGACAGCCCTGAAGATTTCATGGGGTCTTCCCCTATCGACGAAACATGTGTTGGCTGGGCATTTCTAATTAAAGACAAAGAAAAGATCATAACAAACTACTCTCTTTACTGTTTCATAACGAAGACATGTTAATTTTGTACTAGATATGTGCGTGTGCAGAGTATAAGAATTACCTTATAAAAAACTTCAGGGTCAGAATATTAGAGGGTCTAGTGTGTTTTCTCTTGCCTTTAGCATCGCTGAAATCGCTATTTTTTCTAACTGCCGCAAATTTACAGGAGCCAAATATGTCCTATAAGTAATGACACCCCAATAGAACAGCAATGCAAGTAGTCCCAATTGTGGTTTCTCCTAGCAGCACAGAAGTCCTCTGGCAATGTGCAGCATGTAGAACCAGCAGCGTCTGGTTACAAGTCCAAATAGTGTATAAAAATATGGGGTAAGAGCCCCTGTACTTATACTCAAAATTGTCTTTGATAAAGGGGTGACTTCAAAGAAAGCCTCTTAAGTGCACAACAATCCCTGTCAGCCCAGACCTGGCGACAGACATAAGTAGGGGGCAAATTATCCCTTTGTGTGAGGGCAGGACACAACCTATACAAATGTAAATTGTGAAAGACCTCTCCCAGTCCAGGAATACCATCAGTATGCAGATGAATGCAGATGTAATCTCTAGCACACCCAGCCTTTCCTTTGTGGTGGTTATCTGAAAAGTATGCATCATGTGGAGCAGTACCCAGTCGTAGACGTGTATTAGAGTGAGGCTGCATAGCACAAGAGTCATAAGCACAAATAAATGCCCACTTTCTAAAAGTGGCATTTCTAAAATAGTATTGTAAAACCCAACTACACCAGTAATCAGGATTTATCACTACAATTCTAACCATACCAAACGCGACAATGCCACTCCTTTCAGATCAGGAATTATCACTTAAGAGTATAAACGGGAATTCCTGATGCCAGCCTATGAGAGGAGAAGGCCTCACAGCAGTGAGAAACAAATTAGGCTGTTTGTCACTACCAGGACATGCCACACATAAAAGCACATGTCCTACCTTTAACATACACAGTACCCTTCCCATAGGGCTACCGAGGACCTACCTTAAGGGTGGCCTAAGTGTAATAAAAGTGGAGTTTAATCCTTGGCAAGTAGTTTTAAATGCCAAGTCAAAGTGGGGGTAACTGTACACACAAGCCTTGTGGTGGCAGGTCTGAGACAGGTTTGAAAGGCTACATCTGTGGGTGGCACAAGCAGTGCTGCAGGCCAACTAGTACCATTTAATGTACAGGCCCTGGGTATATGCTATACAAGGGACCTATGGAAAATCAAATATGCCAAACAGGTGTAAATCAATCATACCTTGTTTAAAGGAGTGAGCAAATGCTCTTTAGCACTGATTTGTTCACATTCATAAAGCACAAACGTATCACCCCTAAGGGTATCCAGGTGCTCAGGGGCCATTGGGGAGATTAAGTGAGCTATTGCCCAGAGCCACATGATGCTGAGCTGAGCTGCAGTGGTTAATCGAACCATGAGCCCCATGCTCTGGAGACAGCCACTCTGGCTGCTGAGCCACACCACTTCATCAGTGGCAAAGTGCCTAGAGTCCTAAAGCCAACAAAAAAGATTTCAGGAAAATAGGTGGAGAAAGGCAAAACGTTAAGGGATAACCCTGCAGAAAGGGTCAGGTCCAACACCCACGCAGCAGGCCACACTCTCAACCCTATTTCATCCTCAAACAGGATCACCACCATACACATGACCCCGCTCACATGGTCCAACCGCTATATCATACAATTCAAGATACCCGCCCACCAAGACACACCATCAGAAAAACCAAAAGCCCCATCAAGACACTGGGTAAAATGATCAGAAGAAACCTGGACCAAGACCCTACAGGAACGCCCACCCAACTACACCAGGAACCTCAATGTGGACACAAAGCTCTCCAAAAAATGTCTTGCCAACTGCACCAACAGCACCACTCCCACCAGAAACTAGACCTACACAAATAATAAACGACTTAGCTGGTACACGAATAACCTCAGGAAGTCCAAGTTCCACTGCAAAATACTTGAGAGAAAATAGAGACTTGACAAAAATACCACAGCTAGATCAACATATAAAGCCACCCTCAATCTCTATCACCAATAATTACAAGACGCAAATAAAAAGGCTCTAACTCAGACTTGAAGCCAGCTTGAACAATGGCAAAGAACTCTTCACCATCGTCAAGGAGTTCTCCAATCCCGCAGCTGCCAACAATGATAGAAACATATTTGACGGAGGAGAAATGTCTGCACTCATCCTCCAAGACCTCCCCACAGCTTTCAATCCCACAAGTCCCTCATCAGGAAGCTTCAGCACTTGGGTATCTGCAGCCCGGCACTCAAGTGAATATTCTCCTTCCTTACAGACAGACCTCAATGAGTTAGATTTCCCCTCTACACCTCAGAACCGAAGAAACTCATCTGTGGTGTCCCTCAAGGATCGTTGCTCAGCCCAACACTCTTCAACATCTCATGAATATCGTCGGAGCCCTCAGCATCAACATAGTATTCTACGCCGATGACACACAGCTCATCCTTTCTTTTACTGACACGACCAGCACTGCCAAAGCAAACTTCACCAACTGCATGAGCACAGTTTCTAATTGGATGAAAAACAACTGCCTCCAGCTCAACACAGGCAAATCTGAACTCCTAATCCTAGCAACAACCACTCCCCCGGGACGCCTCTTGGTGGCCCACAGACTTGGTCACCCACCCCTGCGGACCATGCCAAGAACCTCAAGATCATCCTGGACATCAACCACTCCATGAGCAGACAGATCAATGCAATCTCCTCATCCTGCAAATGCTATGCAAGATTTTAAAGTGGATCCTACAGAACACCACACGAATGGTTAGCGGGTCTCTTAAATCACGTAGTCTTGATTACTTAAATGCCCGCTATATCGGAATCTCAGCCCATGTCCTCTGCCGATTCCAAACCACTGCGAAAGCCACGGCCAGACTCATCCTGAACGTCCCACTTAGCAACATCTTTCCACACCTCAACAATTTCCACTGGCTCTAAGTCCAGGAAAGATGTAAGTTCAAGCTACTCACCCACGCCTCCAAAGCTCTGCACCACACCGGTCCACCTTACCTCTACCACCACTTCAACTTCTACCAACCCACCTAACACCTTCGTTCTGCATCACAGGCACATTTCCACTGCATCAAGAAGACCGGACACTCCCTCTCATACCCCCCAGCCAAGACCTTGAGTGACCTCCTAAAGCACCTCAGTACCTCCCTCTCGCTCATGGACTTCCAAACGGACCTCAAGACATGGCTCTTCCAGATGAAACACAAATAAAGTCCCCTCCCCCCCCCCCCCCCCCCACCTCAGGCCTGCCCTACTCACTGTCTAGATGCCCTCACTTTTGATTAGCAGCGCTCAACAAATCGACATAATATAACCACCTCCAATAACTGTCACAGATTAAGCACTGGACTCCCAAACAATAAATACAGTGGTCAAGGGAATCCTCTGGAAATAAATTTCGTACATCTTGCAGAGTACTTAAACTTGAAGGTGTATTGCTCTTTTTTGAGAATTAAAAATTCAAACGTGTGATCGTTACAAACGTGAACCAAGGCTTTGTGAGAATCCTGAGTCGCAACACCTTGCCACAAAAAAACTGAAAATAGGTGTTGCAGTGTGAGTTATACCACAGGGCTGGGCGGTGGTATAATCATGGTGAGACATAAGTGTTACTGCCCAGCACAAGTACAATAAGATCAAAATTACCAAGCACAGCTGCTGCCTCTTGGGTTTTGTAGCCAACAGAGAAAGAAAGCCAGCACTTTTTATTTTTATTTTATTTGATGGGATGTATGTACCATTTATATGTATACCTATGTATTGAAGCTACGGGAATTGAAATATTGCATTTTTGTACATACACTTTGATACATTGGCGACGAGGAATGAAAGCACACACTGACCCGTATTCCAAGGACATGTCCCTCCAAACGAGGGGCATTTCTCAGTCCCACCGCTGAACAAGCAGGCCAGTCTTTTTACCACTCCAGTGATCACAAGTACCCTAAATAAATACATAGCCATGGCTGAACTAATCGCACAAGCTCTGAATCTCAGTTCGGGAGCGGGGTGCCGCAGTTTCCGTTTATATCCATCTGTCACAACGATACCCCATTTGCAACGCAAAAGCCTCAATTTTTCCTGACTGTAAATAATGCATCGGCCGCGTGCGCGCGGCGCCGCACGCATTCCGCATTCTCAATTTAGCAACGCCGCTCCGTCGTCCCCGTCACAAACTCAACCTTCCCCTAATCAACATGGCTTTCAAAACAGCCCGCGCCTGGCAGCGAGCCTTGCAACACCATAGATTATTAATCGGCTTTTCCCCTTCATCAGTCCAAATCAATTAGCCGAGATTTGATTTCAATCGACAGGATAAAAGGAAGGTAATATCCAGGTTCATCTGTGATTGAGATGATACATCTCACATATGGCCTTAAGCGCAGAAAACAGGACTCGGAGGGATGCTGACAAGAAGAGAATGGCCTGAGGCGGGCTAACCACATGAGCTCCTCGGATTGGTTCCTGCTATCATTAGTGCCACTGATGCTTAAGAACTACACATGGGCAGGACGGGGTGACAGCTGAGACTTTAAAGCCTATGTATTTTTCAAACAGCTTTTCAACTGTTTTCTGTGACAGCGTTTTTTTCTAGCTCTATCATTAACTGCTGACAAGCTGACAGAATAAATACTTAAGCCTTTGAGGAGCTGTCCGACAGCCCCCTCCAATGCGCTTTTTGCGTAGTTCATTGCTTTTTAGAAGAAAAAAAATATATATACACACACATATACATTTATTTATATATTTAGAAAAGAAAAGTGAGGTGAACAGTTATTGCAGGGCCTTTGTTTCTGAAGTAGCTCATGGATACGGATGCGAGCTTTTCGCGCATCTCTTACTCGCCAGAAGATCATTACTCATTGCGCGATAGTTTAGGGCGCAGTATGGCATGTGAGGCTCGGTGTTGCAGACTATGTAATGCACACTGGTGTTTTCACTATCGCAAAAAGGTCTCAGCTGAGAGTCCACCCTCTGAGAACCCACCGAGGAATAGGGATTTTGCTAGATGGAGGTCGCCATCACCGACAACCAGGGTCGGATTGGTAACGCGGGCACTCGGGAAATGGCCGAAGGGCCGGTAGCCGAGTTTTAGCTCTGGGCTGCTTTTTTGGGCAGCCTGGAGCTGTCTGTGCTGTTACAATGCTGCCAGTGGCCCAGTGGGTGCCTGAGTGGCCTTTCTAGAGGCAGATGAGCAGAGGTATCACTCCCTTTCTGATGCTGGGCCAGCCCATTAACCCGTTGCGTGCTCACATCGGCCAACGCATGACCAGTGGCCGATGAAGCCCTGCCCATTGCGTCGAACCCCCGCAAACGGGTTAATGTATGCTGATTGGGCACAAGTGGTCTCACTTGCATTCATGTGTGGCTCAGCAGTGTGAATTAATCTGTGCATTTTTTTCTATTTAAGTGAAGTTAATAAAACATTCCCCCAGAAAGGCAATACGCAAATGTTGGCCACTTTTTTTGGTGTGCCCGGGCCAATTTTGGATCCCAATCAAACCCTGCTGACAACGCTTTAATTTCAAGTGCCCAATTCACAAAACGATTAAAACTCTTAAATCTAGTTTACGACGGCAAATTGCTAGATTTACAACTGAAAGGAATTACCAAAAAGTGACCTTGCAGTTGAGGGAGTAAATCCCACGTGAGGGGTAGCGATTTTCAAGACTTGGTGAGCCTTGGGAGTTATGGAATGGGCACATATGTATGTGAGGTTGTGGCATTTCGCAAACTTCTCTCCTTTTCCTTCCCACCATCAAAATGGTGGGAGAGTTACTCCAGTCGTGATCTGGGGTAAATGCTTTAACAGAGTGGAACTGAACGTCTCCAAACTTCCTGGGGATGTGAGGAAAAATTCTCCAACGGGAAAAATATTTCCGGAGGAAATAAAAGAAAGAAAAAATGTGCCTTTATACAGAGGCGTTAGCTTCCATAATGTCTACACATAAAGTCTATACTCAGTATAGGATTCCACATTGTTACAAGGACAACACTAAACCAAACAAGCTTCAGCAAAGCTGACAGGACCTGGACAATTTACATTTTAATTTTATCAGTGACCCAAATTAGGACAGGCAGCTGCTCAGCATGTTGAATCTTATCAGAAGCTTAGTGGCTGAATGTGGTTGCTAGGAACATCAAAGTTCTATTCTCTAGTGGAAGCCATTAGAATCCTTTGGCATCACTAGTAATTCATTTGTTTTACGGTAAAGTAAATCATTGTGAATTGTAGTAAAAATAAATAATATTTCAAAGTGGTGCATTTTTTAAATAAAATGCATATATGAGCTTAAAGAAAAAATGGTTCACAGGATATGATGATAGACCGTACTCTTCAAATGTAAAAAAGTAAATCTTGCATTTCACTGGACCTGCCGCGGCTGGTGGGAGAATATACCCAAACAGCCAGTAGCATGATGGTGAGACTAAAATACTCCGCTAGGGTACCAATTATGTGAATGACAATCACTCAAGCCATTGGCTGAAGGAGCTTTATCCAAATAAGCCAATAGTTTCAAGGGGACTAACCCATAGCACACTTTATGTATACTGAACACAAGATTTGGTTTCAACAAACCTCAAAGGGAAGTCACATGACCTTCAAAGCAATGCTGCAAAAAGCTGCGACTGGAGCAGCATTGTTTTTATAGAATGTTTTGTTTTGTTTTATAGAATGTTTTGTGAATTATAGAAATTCGTAAATCTACATCTTTTTGTGGTTGTCGACCTATGGGTGTAGATTTACGACTTTTTGAATCAAGCACCATCAATCAGAATTAATGCAACTTTGTTGACACATTTTGAAGAGGTCGCTTTACATTTTTCAAATGTGCAGAGCGTTTGTGACCACAACAGCAAACCTGAAACAACATGGCTTCGGCTTTAATGGAGTCAGACTAAAATTGACCTTCTCATGGCACATTGCTATCCCTAAGGAGAGGGGAAAGTGTTTCAGAATCGAGACAAAACCCTATTTGTAGCCCAAAAACGAACTATTATGCAGAGTTGGATGGACCTGGAGATTGTACAGAAATCCCAGTTGTTCATCTCTCCTGAGCAGGGTTAGCACACACATTAGCAGTTAATTTGGAGACGGGGAGGTTGACGTTGAAATAACGAGTTGTTCTACTTTGATCAACTAGTAGTAACTTTGAAACCGCTGATGGTTACATAACATGTAAATACACAAGGAACCCTACTACCAGTGTTAAAATGTTATACGGTTAGTTGAAATCCTAAAGTAGCCATGCTGTAAACCCATAAACAGACAACAGATTAAAAACGTTTATCTTTAGCTGAGTCTCCTCAATGCCTTCCCCCGTCAAGTGTCCTCACACACATCAATCCTTCCTCATAGTTTCACACCTGATATCCTGCTACTGCACCTATGCCCTTATAATAGTGTCTCCTCACCCTATCTTTGATCGCTTTTCCTCTTTCCAGACTATAAATTTATGACTCCGCTCTATCAATATGTTTGTCTGCTTTCATTTTTTGGCTTTTAGTTCTCTAATCCAGTCATAATAAAACTCTTCACCAGTGTACTTTACATATTTTCCACCATAATGCACTTTTAACTTTTCCACCTGACAAAAAGTTTTCCATCGCTTATCTCTTTTGTCCCTTCCCCTTATCTTTCCAAGTTTCACCTTTGCTTTACAATCTAATACCCTTTGCCTTACACAAATTCTCTTCAACTTACCTTTGTCTCCTTCTCCCTCCCTGGAGATACTCCATCTTTCATTGGCGTACCACTCAAGCCTCCCCCCCTCCCAAGACTTACTCCTTTTTTTATGCACTGGTCTTGCATGGTCGCCAATATCTTACCTCATCATCTTGGGTGAGCAACTGGGAGAATTTCGCATCCCTCCGTTTCGCTGCTTTTTTTTGGGTGACAAGGCTGACATCTGCTCGTCTTCAACTGCAAACACAGGAAACGTGTGAGAAGGCGCAGATCAATCCGCCAGGCATTCAACACACACATGAAGTAAACAGAACGCACAGGCAACACTCACACGTTCACAAGTTACCACTCCTGACAGCCAAGATCAAACCTGTTAGTCGACATGATCAGTACAAAGGATTATTGGATGATGGCAGGAAGGGAGCCAAAGCCGGACGGAGAGACTTACACTTTGTAAACGAAAGTCAAGCTTTCATGTTATGCTCACAAATATTTAATGTTTAGAATTCCAGTATTTATCTAGATTCTGAACATTACGGATATCATACGTAAGGGACAGGATAAAACAGGAGGAAAGATGTTTCTGTAGCTTAAGTTCTAAAATAAAAAATACATGTTTCTTGCTCAGCGCCAAACTTTCCCATTTGAAGTATGGACAGCGGTGGTGCGGCGGCCATCTTTGTTACTTCATGGAGGCTCGCGCTGGATCGAGGCGGCCGTAACTGATACAAGGCTTTGGTAGTGAAGTACAACAGCATACGTTGCGCATGCGCTCTACCTTATTCCTTCTTGCCCTTATGAAAAAAAATCCCTAATTCTCATTGTTTATATATCATTTTCGTTATATTAGGAAAAAAATTACTGTCGAACCACTTTACAATTTGATCATCTTCTTAGGAAGTCGCAGTATTAGTAAATGCTATGAAGCAAAAATATAATGAATACACAGAAAAAATATAGACAGCCTTATGTTATTTTGATTTGTAAAGCGCACTAATGACCCGAGAGAGTATTCAGGCGCTTGCGCAAGTGTGTAGGTTTGTGGTCCCCAATGTGCTTATAGGAAAAATCAGGTCTTCAGCTTCTTGCGGAACTCAAGAATTGAAGAGCAGACTCTGATGTGTTGAGGGATGTCATTCCATGCCTTGGATGCGATGTAGGAGAATGAGCGACCTTCAGTTTTGCTTTTGCAGATGCGGGGAATGTGTGTGAGAGTGAGGCAGAGCGTAGGTGTCTGGTTGGTTGGTGAAAGTTTTCAATCTTTTTAAGTAATAAATGTGGCCACTTTTTTTGCTGTAGATACAAATAGTCCTACCTATTCTTGTCCTTGCCCCAGAATTATTGTTCTTATCTCTGGGGCAAGGACAGGAATAGTTAAGACTATTAGAAGGAATTCATTACATCCTGAAGCTTTGCTCTGATGACAATGATGCAAACATATTTGCCTTTTCTAATTTTTTGGTTTTGGAAAAACTAGTCTGCACAACCGGCTACTAAAATGTATGTACCACCCTGGGGGCACCTCTAACACCAGCATTTGTATAGCATAAGAAAAGATCACCATGGCACCATTATCTTATATGGCAGATTTACTATGAAGTATATAAACTACTCTGTATTCTAATAACTTGTAATTTACAGCCATCCTGAATATGATATGTATAAACAGATGTCAAACTCTAAAGATGGCCCTAGATCTATACTTCTAATATGGCAGACAGGATAGGCGCTATGTTTTGGTACCTTTCGAGAATTGTTTATGCGAGATGGATACATGGGTAAGAAAAAGTTACATAAAATCAAGTAATGCAAAATTTGGATATCTTTCTCAAATTTCACATGACGTTATCTTTCTGAGATGTGCTGAAGTAGCACTGTGCTTCTTCTAGGAGACAGATGGTGCGGGGGCTGTGCCTATCTGTGGCTAGCAGTTTATTTCCACGTATAATATAGATCTGGCTACTAATTCACCAGTTGGCATTGAGGGATATCCACTAAAAAACAAAACCAACAAAAGCAATCAATAATGAAACCAACAGACCAGTGAAAATGTATATCCCTGTGTTGTTATAAACCTACACAGGAAGACACTTTTCCATTGGTAGGTGAACTGTGGGATCCTCTTCTTAGTGTGAGGGAGGGTCTCGGTTGTGTGCCTATGAGGAAATGCCCTTACAGGGCCAACAAAAAATTCTTTGAGTTTCTAGAAGTTATATATATTTGGAAAACCCTCTTGTTTGAGGGACATTTTATTGACCATTAGTTTTTTCAGGATGATAGTTGCTTGGCTGAAATTCTCTCGTCCCTCTCCATCCCAGGCTCTACCAACCGTCTACTCTTTATCATTTCCAAACCTATGTACAGTCTTGTATTAAATTATTCTACCTATTAGTCTGCTACGCTGAAATGTTTCATTTAAAACTCAGAGCTATGTCCTCTACAGCTGAGGTTAAGGTCTGTCTCAAAACAACCCTTATTAGCCCATAATCTCTCAAACACTGACACATGTATACCAATCACTGTAAACTTCTTTGTAGAAGTTTACAGTAAACATGACTGATGTAAATGTACACATACACAAATACCTTCCTGCGCATAATGCATTGTATATAATTGGTATACTATCTTTCCAATCTCACTTTTAGTTTATACCTATCACCTGCACTGGTAATTGTCCTATCTACTGTGTTATTCTCATGTAAACCTTTGCTGTAATATATGCACCCATTCATACTTCATTATCTTTGAGGTATTCAAGAAAAAGCTAAAATCATCTGAGTTTGAACGGCATCTTTCACTGTGAAGAACTTGTTCCCCGCGACAGAATACGTAGACTGTCCTGAACTATTAATTGAACCCTTCAGCTTAGTCCATATCTGTTTCTATTGAATCCCATGCATGTAAGTTTACTTTCCTTCAAATTTCTCTTGTCTAATCCTAGAATAGTGCTCTGATACCTTAAGATCTTGTTTACGATTCAGAATTCTAAATGAATAAATGATCTGATCTCAAAGGCCAGTTTGTAGGAAATGATGAACTATTTGACTTGATTGCATAATACCACCACAAGGTCTTGGTGGAAAATACTTATGCTTCGAATTTCATACATCCCTTCACAGTCATTAGGTTAATAAGCGTGGATCTTCTGCACTGTGTACGGTTATGTATACGGTTGATAAAACTGACATATGTGTTTCATAAAGGGCTACAGAAGACAGTGCCATTGGAATCAGTAGCCCATGTCCATGATAACCTCAGATAATTACCATCATTATAGGAGGCCAGAAAGTACTGTTGCAGAGGATCCACCCCCAAGATTGACCAATGACATTTTAAAATTGGTATTCGAATAACTGGAGTTTTCAATAGAGAATGCACACCACACAACAGACACCGCATACAACCACTCACCACACAAGCGTTATCTGAAATTCTCTTTGACCATGTTAAATAGTTAGCCAACACATCTGCAGAAAGTCAACTCAGCAAGCCTTGCGGCAAATTAGTCGGGTCATTGTCACCAAACTTTAAAAGTCTTCACTCCTGCTGAAATTCTGTGCACGTTTATCCGATTTCACCTTTATTTCTTTCACAAAGAAAAATTGAGAGAACATACTCTATGCTTCAAAGTCTTGTTTATATGGATTTGAGCAGTGAAAACTCTCAACAACATGAAGTCTTGGGTCGACCTAGTGAGGTGGTGGTTATATTATGCACCATTTTTGTTCAGCTGGGGTAGTGTGACCACAATCCATGCAACCAATGGTGGTCATGGAATAAAAAGACAGACAGCCTTATGGGGGTGTGTGAAGCTAAACTGCTTGATTCCTCTCAATTATTTGAAAATTTGTGTCCTCAATATTACGGCATGGTTTGATGAACTCTTCTCAAATCAAGTTTTTTCACTATTTGGGTGATTAAATTCATCCCCAAAAAGATGCATAAGTATACTGAGGCAGAAAACACAGTAAAGGTATTTCAAAGGTGAGACTTGGTTAAACAGGTGCAGCGTTGGACAGAAAAAATACAGGGGGTGGTCAATCATGCCTGCGCTTCTGAGAACATCTCTAGCTAATTTCTGCTCTTTTTAATTTTTATATTTTTTGCTGGTCTGAAATTCTATCAGGTGATTTTGCTTTAGTGGTCCCATGGCCATTTACAGATATAAGGGAAGAGAGGCAGCAATTCTTACATAATTTGGGCTAAAAAAATCTCTTTCTCTATAATCTTCACTATTTTTGTACATGCTGTCCCTGATGGTGCCACAATCCGAAATCTGTCAGTTGCTGTTTCTGGATCCTATGCAGCAGGTTGGCCAATCACATCACAGACCATTGTGTACATGTTATAATACAGAAAACAACAAGTACATGTGTTGTTAGTGATGGCAACACAAGTAAGAGCCCATTTCTCACAAGGGACCATCTGAAGTGCTTCAAGGTTCAATATAGAGTTGTGGGATCATAGCGCTATGTAGAGTTTACATTTTTGGAGCTCAAGTTAATCTTTCTGTGGCATTTTTTAAATCTGAGATGGGCAAATACGAGTGAGGTCCTAATATTCCAATTCCCAAAACAACACATTTATCGAATAAACGGGATCCAGCAGTTATCCACGTGGGCAAGAAATCACCACCACTGGAGTTGTAGCTCTGAATAAAAAGGGACAGTTTTAGCAATACCTCAGGTCTGGGCTGATATAATTAATTAACTGATTGAGGTCTAGAGAAGAGATGGGTGGATGAGTCCAATCCTGCCAATATGGCAGGAACCCCGCAGGATGACTATGATGGCTCTGCACAGATTCAAGCGCCAATGTTTTGTTCTTGGGGTGTCCGAAGTTTAATCATATAACTCGGAATTTCTCTGAGTTGATGCGTAAACTTTACACAGAACAAGTCGGAAAAAGAGGGAGCCAATCCCTGCCACCGTTTACAACTTGTTCTGTTTAAAGGTCATTAACTCGCGAAATTCCAAGTTATACGTTTGAACATTAGACACCTCAAGTAAATAGAGCAGGCGACCGGCTCTGTGCAGAGCCAACAAGATATGGCCCAAGAGTGCTAACATTTTTTATTGTCCTCAGCTTCGATATGACTGTCCTCTCAGAGATGAGAGACTGATGCAGTCTCCTTGACATTCAGACCCCAGCCTTTTATCGACTTGTTTCCGGTGTTTGTGAAGGTCAGTGACTGCCATAGGGCTCAGAAAGAGCTCCATGATTCTTTGCACTCTGGGCAACAGTCATCAAGTGGCCAATGTCTGAATGGCAGGGGCATCTTCTGAAGTAGGAAACTGGAACCAAAAGGTTCTTGTTCCTGCAGCCAAATCTTTGAGTTGCGAATTCTGCCTAACTGAGTTTTTTACAAATCCATCTACTAGTTTGAGCTTTTAAATTGAGGTTACAATGTTGTCTAACTTGCTGGTAAGGAGAACTCTATTAGAATGTTTTGTATGGGCATTCTTTGATCAGCACTGGTCAAAGGGTGCAATTTATTTTGACATCAATCAATCCTGCAGTTCTGGCAAACTGACTGAGCCAGTAACTGGTTACTGTTTTTTTCACATTTTGTGACCTGGTGTCATATCAACCGTTGCAGGTATTTTTTAGGCACAACCAGTAACTGCCCTGGTATTGAAAACTCTTACAGCACAGCTGCATGGATCACTCAACAAAGGGGAAAACTAGTAATGCATTTGCTGGCCGTGTGACACAATGTCATTGATTTTAATATCGACCTACAATAATATCATTTCCGCCAAATCAACTTATCACACTGTTGTAAGAGAGGTATATATTTTCTATTCTTTGCTCCACCAAAATTACTTTAGGACAAATATTATAAGTGGGATTATAAACAGTAAATATATAACTATCTTACAATGAAGTGGTAGGTTGATGTAGTCAAATTAATACAAAGTCAAGCAATATATTATCTGTAATATTGTGAATCATCCCCTATTTGATTAATTTGGGCTATCGTTTACAGCTTATGCTTTGTATAATGTGGGCTGTCCCAGAATTTCAACAGGAGTAAGTCATGCACACTTAGCTGGACAGTCCTATGCATCCATCTCAGGGGCTACCTACGGAGATCCTGGTTCCACCTGGAATGCTTGGAGTGGAATCGGTACTTAACAGGGAGGCTGAGAGCACGTTGCAATCTACAGTAGGTAGACCGCCCTTGTTCAGGAGAACTGATCAAGTGGAGGTGCAGCAAAGAGGGGTTGCTGGGAAGAAATAAGCTCCCCTTGCGGTTATTGACCAGCCGAACAGGCTCAGGAGGTCCGCCGCCGAGCATGGTGCTGAGCTGAGAGTTTGCGTTCGTGTTCTGGAATTCAAAAGAGCCTTTGGGGAAACTCAGTCTAGCCATGGCCTTTGGAGCTGAACAACGGGGAAAAAAAAGACAACGGTAAATTGAATGAATTATTACAGGCAAGCACTGTTTGCAAACCATGGGTATAAAGGCACCTGGATGAATGGTTCATTGATTAAACACAACCGCAACCCATCTTTCTGATCACACCAAGTGCTCTATTCGCCTTAAGTAGAATTCCTTGAAAGACTTTAGCTAACCTTGCACACATAAGCTGCCACGGTAGACTGCAACACATCACAGAATCCTTTGAAGAGAATCAACATCTTAGCAACTTCATCTCAACACCCATACCACGAAGAGTTCTCAAAGACTGAAATACAGGACTGGAAGTGCAGCAGAGCATAAGTATTAATGACTGACCACATATTTGACAGGCCTAGAAGCAA
The DNA here is from genome assembly GCF_964263255.1 of Lissotriton vulgaris. NCBI lineage: Eukaryota > Metazoa > Chordata > Amphibia > Caudata > Salamandridae > Lissotriton > Lissotriton vulgaris. Next base: position 663,085,467 of record NC_141693.1, read on the forward strand.
TATGACTAAGCTTCAAACCACTATGCTGTCTAGGTAGAAGATGCAATTTAACACCTACCACTTCTCTATGTGGTGGTGAGAGTTTACCAATCTGGGATTACACCAAAGTCAATTTAATGAAATAATGCACAGGAAGGTAGGATGCCCTGCTTTGTGATATCTACTGCTGAATTTGTGTTGCCTGCAAACCAGACTCCTTTTTGACAATATACAATCTCCAGGCTATAAACTTAAAAAATATACAGAAATTTGTGGAGGGCTCAAAATAGGTTAAATTGTGCACAAGTGTTTCCCTTGCAGACATACTGTCATAATGTTCTATACTCACTGAGTAATTTGAAAACCAAGTCTTCTGAAACCGATTTTCATACATTTGTCGTGTGATCGCATAATTAAATGTCAGTCTTGCTTATCAAGATTCATACACTTATGCAAATGTATCGAAGATTCAACAGATTTGAAAAATATTTATAGCATTAAGGCTGTCATTATGAATGGCCCCTTACTTCCAAAGAGGCAACTAACAGCAATCAGCAGCACCATCAAAGTTTGAGAACTGTGGCAACAACCCTGAAAGCAAATTGAATCTCTGAGTGTAACTATGGGGGAAGGTCAGGAATTACCGGGGGGATTAGATCCAGAATTACTGATTCCCCCAGTAGTGCTTTCTTTCTTAGAGAAACCTTAGGGTTCCAATTGTAATCCCTGTTAAGTACACCCACCAAGATTACAGGCATCCCAATTTCAGTAACTCTGGGGAAGGGTGGTGAGACTGAAAGGGGAGAAATCCAGCCCACTAAATAATGAGAGTCTACATTTTCAGTTATGAGGTGAGGACTTTCAAAGCAACCTTGAAATTGTTCATGAAAATTAGCATTGGGTTTCAGAGTCAAGGCAGGAGTTGGCACCATTCAATGTAAAGCAATGTGCTTTCCTTTCAACCTGTAGGTGCCCTTACTAACATTTTTCTCATTTAACTCTCTACTTTCATGCCCTATCTTAGCCTTTTGTCAAAGATGATAGTCATTTCTAACTAATGGAACTCTCATCTGGGTGGCCTTTGGTCATTTTTTAACCAATGGAACACTCATCTGTTTGGCCTTTTGGTTGAGAATCGGAGGATATACAATGATAGATTTGATTGATCAAAGTATGAAACTGCTTCCAAAACACGGTATACCATACTTCAGCTTTAATCCGATGCCTTTGCATGTCATTATTTATGTGAAAAATTAGAATAGCATCTTAGGAACCCACCCGCGAGGTTTCCTTCCCACACCAACTATTTACTTTCAACAAAAAACACACAATTGTCATAAGTTAAAAAAAAAATGTAGACTTGAGAAGTCGCCATTCTTGGGGTGACATGAAATGGAAGTTGGAGCATTACAGAGTGTACGTAGATCTAATATAATCTAATTCGCATTTTGTTATGCGGCCTGAAAATGGTACTCGGGGAGAAATACAAACATTGCAGCTATGGAAGAAATTTAAAAACTAAAATATATTTTAGATTCATTTTCAATTGATAGTGGCTTTGGCAAAAACCCAAGTATGTGCGTAAAAGTCTGAAATTTGCTGGACCCATTGAAAGTCGCATAAATAGCCTACATATGTCTGCTTCGTAAACTTCTGTGCTGTGTGCAGTACAGTTGTTTGTACTGTTCTCTGGTCAAAGTTGGCTAGTATTTATATACTTTTATGCTGCCTTCATTTTTTTTAAGTTACTTTATGAATTTGGCCCACTTTATGCACACCACTCACTGGACCTGTATGCACTGGGATATCTGCCCCCCTTTGTCAAGAAGGTCTTGTGCTTCCTGCACTGTGAAGGACAGAGCAGCGGCTTCAAACAGCCACTTTGCGTGTCACTTATGCCTTTCGCCAGGGCAACCAAGAGTCTGCATCTGCACTGGGGGTATTGCAGATTTTGTAAAAGAGTGTAGTGTCTGAACCAGCGACAGTGAGCCCCATACATAATACCTCCCCTGTGATCCTACTTTATATAGGGTGCACTGCCCTGGTCTGCACTGCAGAAGACCTTTAAATAGGTACTCAAGGTGCAAACCTGGTTAGTATGCCCTATAAGAGATAGTGCACTGACCTCAGGACAGCTGTAAACTCATGCCTGCCTGGGGGGCAGCTCATTAGATGAGGGTGGGCTCGCTGCTTGAAACAACTGGTCCGGCTTTTGCAGTGCGGGCAGCACCTAGACTGTCTTTGAAAGAGATACTCCTTCTGTAATACCAAACTGCTACGGGTTTGCAGAAAATGGGAGCACATGCCATTGCACCACCAGTGGCCCTTTATATAATACGACCCCTGGTGCACACTCGGGGAGAATAGTCACAACTGCTGACTTTAACCCTTTGCCTGCGTCGACGTCACAGTGGGCGTGTGCGGAGGACAGCCGGGGGCCGTCCTGACCACGCCCAGTCATAAATCACCCGCACCGTGGCGGAATTCCCGCCATGGTCAACGGGTTAAACAGGGGTGTGTACTTTAACTCATGTTGAGTTCATAATGTCGGACTTATATCTGATCTGTTTGCATGAAATGCATTGTTTCCATCTCAAGGTAGATGAGATGCTTATAAGCATCTTGCTATACCAGCTGCAGCACATGCAGGTAAGAGCAGTGGGACCGGGTGGAGGAGGGTGGGGGGAAATTCGACAGATGACGATGAGGGAGAATTAAATTCACCTCCTGAAATATTACTGGGGATCATAACTTGGGAATTGCACTTAATCTCCAATCTCACCTTTTTACTTATTGTCAGTAATATTTATACTTTTCCTGTACATTCTCCTACAAACTATTTAATTTGTACAGCTCCTGCACCCATTAATCTATTATATGTGTACATCTCACAGATTGTTTTCACTATTCTTTTATTTTACTTGTATAACATGTTTGGCCAACTTAATATTGAGGGTCCTAACCTGTGACATGCACCTGTCTCTCCAAATCATCATGTTATTTTGGTTTGGTAACTATTTGTCCTTCTTCCAACATCATCTTCCTAATTACTGGTGGTGTATAGCTTTTTCCACATCTATGTATTCGTGATTTGTTTTTATGTTACATGTTGTATCACTTTCGTTTTATCTTCGTGTATGCCATTGTTTGCCTCATATTAGCTTCTCATGTAAAGCGTTCTGATACCTCCTGGGTCTAGCCAGCGCTATATAAAACTCTCAAAATAAAAATAAAAATTAAAGAAATTATTTATTTAATTCCACCCCTGTGTTCGTCAGTGGAAACCCCCACCCCTCCCAGCCCGGCCCCACGCCCCACTGCTCTTACCTGCACGGGCCGCTCCTGTCCTACACGCTGATGACATCGTTATCATGGATTCCACACTGGGGGGACACCATCAACTTAATTACCTATCATGTTATTGTGATAGAATTATCTAACCATTATGATAGTCTGAAAGCAAAGCAAAAAGTCAAGGTCCGCAGATAGTGCAAGATTATAAATATCTTTGGATTTTCCAAGGTAATTTGCATTGGGTCTCGCACTTTTATTCTGTAAACGATAAAATACTTCCTGCACTGCTGGCCCTAGGGAGGTTTACTATGGATTATGTGGGTTCCTTTTTGTGCCTTTGCTTCAGACATATTTGGGTAAAGTTCGTTCATGTTCTTTATGGGAAGCCCTTTGGGTTAACCCTTTAACTTTTGAATATGGGAAAGCATATGTGTAAAAAAGTCAAGAGCTTGGATTTTGCTCTGTCACTGTTGGGTTCAATCAGTGACAATTTGTTTGAAAGTGATGGCAGGAATGTAAGTGGACTGTCGGTCTATGAGAAGATGGAGGAACATTTTAGCTGGTCTCGCGACCTCTCGCTGAATTAAACAAAGTTGTTTAATATGTGTGGAGTTACTGATGAGGCTTTGAGTATCAAACGGTACATGGTTCTCATCAAGATGTCTCTAAAATATACGGTAAACAATAACTCATTTCAGGGAATTTCTGCTTATGCAAGAAACAAGAAGTTTATATAGATGACATCAGTTGAAAAATCAGAGGGTGGTGGAGAGCCAGTTAATATTCGCTCCTACGCTGTTTTAGGCCTTTTACTCAGGTTGTCACTGAAGTAAGTTCGGACCCACTGGGTGAGCGCCATTAACATTTTTCACATTTGTTTTCATTAAAGTGGGGGCATATCATCAAGGGCCGGTGATAAAATTATCGCCGCTTTAGCGTCCGTTTTCGGATGAAAAGCGGCAATACATTTATCACACTATCAGCATGGAGATGCAAAGTGGGCGTTCCTCCCCAAAATAACAGGAGAAATACCGCTAACCGACATTTGTCCAATTATCAAGCAGCATGCTAACATGCATAGCGATAAGAAAAGTAGCGCTAACAGTGGTTAGCACTACTTTCCTTACACCTGCTTTCAGTCTGCCTTAGCCTTGATATCCAATGGAAGGTGGCTGAGTCTGCCTTGCCCTATCATCAAGCTATCGCCAAACGTTGTGTGATTATCGCTGGATTTCCAACGATAATCACACATTTGGAAGCTTGCGCCTGTAATTTTATCGCTGTTGAGATAAGCGTTGCTGATAGCACGCTATCTCAGCGATAAAATTCAGCGTTAGCCGGCGATAATTCTCCTCCCGCTAAGCCCGCTGAGCGATAAATATCGATTCCCCTTGCTGATATGCCCCATGCACTTTTTGCAGCGGCCATTAAAAATCTATCTGTGGCATATTTTAGGCAAAAGTCAGGTGTGGTCAGACAACCTAGCTTTCTATTTTTCTTTTCTTTTGGGCTCCCCGATATCTTTGTAGTCAGGAAATTCTTAAGAACTGTTTTAAAATAGTCCTTCTTTATTACATGTTGGTTAAGATTATGAGCTAGTTTTTGTGCACGTTTTAAATTTGCTTGCACTTGTAATGATATTGGAATGTTTTTAAGAAGTGGGGGTCCAATAAATTAGTACATTATTAAAATGAAATTATATATAGCCACATTAAATCTGCTCCTAGACACATACCCACACACACCCACACACACCTCCGCCTCACACACACGTACAGTGGTTTCCAGGTCAGTGCCTCTTAGAAGTCACTAGCAGCCACTGAATGTTATTATTGTAACCATATCAAAAAGTGATATGTTGACTGACCTGAAAATCAGGGAGCTTATATACCAGGTAGAGAGCTGATGCAGCATTATAGCACTCTGCCGCTTGACAAAGAGCATGGTACCCATCTTTAATAGACCTCACGCTAGGCAACAGGGAGCTTGACTTCCATGTGTATATGTGTACTGAGACTACCAACACAAATGCTGAAGAGGTCTGCCTATGATTGCCATAGTTGACCCACTCATTTCACAAATAAGTGGTCTAGCATGACAGAATATTATGAAAGCCACAACAACACGTGCTTAATGAGCGTTGATGAGCTGCACTGGCCTCACAATGCTTTAGAGCACTCTGTTGACCACTAAAAATGAATAAAGTTTATCAATGTCAAATGCAGCAACTGAAGCTAAGAGCCAACTGTTCATATTCTGCATGCGAACAAATTCAATGGAATTAGTTAACTTGTTACAATAGCCCAAAGGTCTGATGGGTGCATCCTTCGGTATCATATGAAGGAAGTGTATATTTCTGCAAATGTATCACTCCCATTTTATTATGTTACGCAGATAGGATATCCAGGGGAATCACAAGGTATTAGCCTGTCATGGCAGATTCCTTAGTTTCCAAACTGATCTTGGTCTTGTTATCGATATCCATACTACGCACTGCTTGGAGGCCATTTTGGTTCGGAAACACCGTCAACAGAAAACACTTATTCTAAATTTAAAAAGATGTGCAAACGCATACATTAAACAAGCAAAACAGGGGTTGGGAACACCAGTGGAAGAATAAAAAGGGATGAAAAGAGTCCTGCATAGGTTATGTATTATCTATTTCAGGGAGAACTCCAGCTTTAAGAAAAGTCCAGCCCTTTTAGGCGATCATTGAGGCGCTGTTACAAGATGCATTCATGCAGATTGCACCCGCGTCACTGCAGCCTGCGTCGGATGGTGCTATTGGGCCTAGGGAGATGGTTTTGGGCTAATGAAGTCTTTGCCTCTTCTGCTGTTAGAACAAACACATGAGACTTAATGGTGAGCATAGCAACTGCGGAGCTGAAAATTAGGATTCCTCATGGCTGAGAGAACAGTCTGAAGGGTCAGCCACCCATACCCTTCACAAAAAGGATGCACATAAATGCACTGCGGCGGTGTCAGCGCACTGCAATGCATACGCACAGATCTATCCCTAGCTACCATGCCCAGGCATTTTAAAGCAGTATATCATAATGAGGCCCGGTCAGTGGAACTACGCTGTTAGGTTTCGCACCTGGAAGAACTCCATCTTGACCTCTTCTGCATCTTTCTAAGAAGAAATAATCAGTGTGCTGCTGAACACTAAACTCTATAGCAACGTCTATACTTTGCTCAGGTTGGTGCAGCGAAAGGGCCAGCCTTGCAACCGCCACAGAATGTATCCCTCCTCGCCATGGGCTGAGGTCCTGCTGCACATCCACCAGCATGCCGGGCTGCCTGCCCTAATATCTGTAAGTTGTGCTTGCAACATAATCTTGTTAATGTAAACAATCATCAGCCAGGCTTGAACATTTGAGAGCGTGTCGGTTTGACTTAGCTCCACGCCTGTGGCTTCCGCTTCCACATACCAGGCTCTTTCCAGCTCCAGCCGCAAGGCCCAGTAAAGTGACACAGTGCGACACGCAGAGATGTCGGGAACGCTAGTTACTTTCCCAGACTTGCTCATGGATGCAGAAAAACAAGAAACAGGGGTTTTACCTAGTCTTAGTCTAGCAATATGCAGTGTCTTTAACTGGCATCAATTGCCCTTTGTGTACTGTCAACAAATTCAAGGATATATTTCTTTTCAAGCAAGAATTGATGAATTAATAACCCGCCAATTCTTGAGAGATTGTTTTTGTACACATAGGTCTGAAGGAGAGAGTCCTGTGAGTCCCTCTGCTTGAGTAAGTATCGAAGTGAAACACAGGACCACAGGACCAAGAGGCACGGGTTAGTCATTCCTGGGTTAGAAATGGATGTTCCTCAAAGCGCATGGCACAGGAAGTCAGAATCATTTAAAGGTTTTTTTCATTAAGAATATTGCACATATACCGTATAAAAGGTACATGTCACTTCGTAATACTTTCCTTGTAGCTCTATTGGAAAATCCTCCCCCAACAGTGAGCCCAAGGAGACTTTCCAGGGGCTGACTTCCAAACACCTCTAGAGGGCTTCTCTACTGCAGAGTCATCTGCAACCAGATGGGGGCAGTGAACGATGGCGGCCATAATGGAATAAGGTTCTATCCCATTTCATATTATACAGAGGTTTGAAAATTAGTGGGAGCGCTGGGGAGGGAAAGAGCTGTTGGAGACTATCTTCAGAGTGAGATGTTCAGCTTTTGGAGGCTCGGCATGTCTCTGTTTGTCTGTCAAAAACACATTCAGGTCTTGAGGCCTATCCCGCCATCCTGCCCTCTGCAGTGAGGCGCCTGCTCTTGTTGGCCCGCTGGCAAATGGCTGAAGACGGCCCGCACTATGTATAATCCTCTTATTCTGGCCTCACTCTCTCGTTCTGGATCCACCTATTCCTCTATCCCTCTATGAAAATGTCAGAAAGTTTGGAGAGTTGGTAGAAGTCGCCAGTTGCAGATGTCCCCTAATATAAATATCTTTTTACTGTCATTTGACATTTCTATGGCCAACTGATCCACAGCAATTTCCAAGAAGTCAGCTCATCACCAACTCCCATCCTTATAAAACTAATTATAGAAGTAACTGTATTGGAAGGCAGGTCATGCAATGTCAATGAGGCAATTCCTATATTATTCTATCTATTCCCAGTTTAGGCACCTTGAATAAGGTGTTTGACGCAGTGGTGTAAAAAGGTCCCACAATCTCTATATTTTTACTTGCTATTACCATAAAAAAAATCTGCACTGTCAGTGAGACAAGAGGAAGCAATTGCTCTTCAGCCATTAGTATAGTCTAGTAGCTTTATGAAAAGTATGTTTATTGGTTTTGAGTTTTTGGAAATTTCTGCCACGAATGCAGCATAACTTTGGCTCTCCTGGGTGAGTGCAAAACCAACTTTCGTTGAGCACCTTCAAAAGAAAACAAGGCCCTACATTCCAAAATAAACCATTAAACTTTCAGCTTTTTACAACATCTCGAGAATTTGAGTTTTATCCCATCTAAAGAGCGGAAGGTAAACAGACACTTTTTAAAATCTGATGACACCAGGAACCTTCTCATGAAAGTACAGCTCCCATATTCAAAATATCATGCATTCAGTCAAGCTATTTATTGTTTGGTGCAACTTTAATAAATAAGGTTGCCTCGCCTTTTTCTTAATATATTTTCAAAATATGCGAAATCCTAAAGCCTAAGTGCACACAATTACATAAAAAACAAACAAACATCTAGACCATTAAAAAGCAATTAGTCAAGAGGCATTAATTCAAAATATTTCCCCTTCGGGTCGAGACCTCAAAGGAATGAAAAGGAGGATGCATTGGTGTAGGCAGGAGTAAGGAGACATGATAACCACACATCCACCTTGATTTTTGGAGTCATGTGGAGTGTTGAGGAGTAACTCTGTAACTAGAAAGTGAAGAATTTTGCTAGAAAGGTTTCTGTGGTTGAAAGTTATGAATAGAGGTGGGCAAAATATTCTGTTCCACCCGCTCAATTTTGGCAACTCCGCATTACTCTTGTAAAGTGGTGTTCTGGTCAAATTCGCCAATCACCACGTGGTGGAATTTGTTCTCACGCACACCTCCAGAAAGGTAAGTTGGTGAACGTGAGCATCCTCTAGTGCGATTTCCTGTTGCTCGGAGGAAATTGCAACCGTTTGGGGTTAGAAGGCTGTCGCTTTAGTATAAAATCTACTGGAGCAGCAGCAAAATCAACTTAAGGAGCTGCGCCATCTGGCGCATAGTGTTGTTCAGATGTTTCAGGACAGAATGCACTACTGGCGCTAACTCACAGCGCAACATGCCTATTCGTGCCCGTTGGCACCCTTTGGCAGAACTCTGAAGAATATCGCAGAGTTTTTATGTAACTCTGCAGAGCCAAAATTCCGCAAGTTCTGCCCACCCCTAGTTACAATCTTAAATGTGATTCATGCTTCCTTCTGAAAGTAAAAATGGACAGTTACAGGGTGGTATATCAGTTTTCTTTCCATTCTAGATGGGAGAATTTTTTTATTTATGGGACGCGATTTCTTAGCAGAGCGATAAAATAGTACAAGTCGCCCACTTGCTTTTGCTATGTTCGCTAGATGAGTTTTCTCTTGAATTGGTGTCTATCCTATAAGACACAACTTGGAATAAACCAAAAACTTTGTGTTTTTCAATACATCTTATTTTTATTTAGCAGAAAGCTAAGCCTCAGAATCCAAGTTTGGCGTAGGAATCACCCTTTCTAATAGTTTAGGGTAAACGCAGTTTCCACACACTGTGGTACTGTCTCTGGCACATTACAATTTATGCATGTCGGAATGGAGAATTGCATGTGGTTTTGATTTCGATGCTAGGTAAAATCACATATTTTCCTTCTTTTCAATATGTTTTTGCTGTGCAAGTTCATTTAGGTTATACCCGGAGACATTTGTACAGGAAAAAAGTGTTGTTTAAAGCATAATTTGGAATACATACAGAATATAAAATAAGTTGAATGGTGGCACAGCCATCATATGCAAACAGTCCTTCAAAATAAAGACCTGCTGTCCTTTCTGTAAGTCTCATTAAAAACCCTCATCCCTTAAAGCACAAGGACACCAAGTACAACTGTTGGTGATTCTCACTCTCGGTATTCATAGCTGGAGACAGTTTGGTTTGAATGGAATAAACTACAAATGTCAAGTTAAAGTTGATTGAATGGGAGCTAGGTCTTGCTTGCTCAATTGCTCTCTCAGATTTTTTCACCACAGATATTGGATTAAATCTTGGTATCAGTGGCAAATTTGTGAAACCCAACACTCTCGACTACTAGAATTTCATGTAGGAGCAATGTGTAATTGCTTAGACAGGATCAGGAGCAAAACTCCCATGTGCACAGTTCAAGGAAGTCGTTACTTTGTTGCAGATGCTAAGGAAAATGAATCCAATGCCCCATTGTTTGTGCTATCTCCACCAGCAGATCTTAACCATTGAACTCTGTGGACCACCACAGATTCATTACTTGAATCTGAGGAGCCCCATTGAGTCATTATTGGAAGTTGTGCACTCTGACCTAAGCAGTTTCTATGATTAGAACCTCAAAACAATACACAAGCAATACAAAAACAAGTATACTCTAAACAAATGCTCAAATATTGAAATATTTTGTTAAATTGACGAACATAGAAAAAGGTTATACATTTTCAATTTTTCTTCTCTAAATGAATATACCGCATTACTGTATTCATTTTAATATTATTTAATTTTGTAAAGCAGTCACAGACTCCCAGGGGTCCTCTGACCACAGGGTAAGAACCAGTGATCTACACTATTCATCATCCAGCCGGCTAGAACGTTCAACATGACCCCATAGTCAAGAAGTTGGCACTTTTAACCGCTTTGCCGCTGCGGATATTCCACCGCGGTTAGAAAAAAAATTACGCATGAGCAGTTTGGCCGGCCACTGGCCGTCCTCCGCACACGCCCACTGGCACGTCGGACCGCCGGCGGCCAGCCGACGCATGGAAAAGGTTAAATATAGATTGCTCCGGAACTGTTATAGAAATAAGGATTCTTTAGGAAAAGGGGAGAGGAAGGATTAAAATGTATTCATTTTGGCTGGCAGGAATGTTTCTCTAAATTATGAATTAGTGGTTGTGCTGACCAGGTTATCCAGTAGCTAACACAACTCTGATGGTGTTGGACACGCATGGCGTAGTGACCCATCAGATATTCAAGTTCTCCTTTTGACTCGGTGGAGCTCCAGCACAGGGAAAAGGATTAGACTATGGGCAGAAAGATTTCCTGTCTCCCCCCCCTTTTAGATTCAGGCCTAGGCTCTCGGAATGTACAAGAATCCCTCGCTGTTACTTATCTCTGTGGCAAAGAGGGACCTAAAAATCTTCCCGCCCTTCTTCTGAAGAACCAATTGATTCAGCTGCTTCTAAGCACTACAGAGAGGACCAGCTGTCCAGGGAGAGAAACCTTCATGAAACCGTAGTGACTCTACTGTTGCTCACAGTGCCAGTGACGACCACCCTGTAACAAGGATTCTCTTTGCTCTGCTGTTACTACATTTTCATGCAAGCCCAGAGACTTTTTAAGGCATGAGCAAAGTGGGCAATTGCCCAGGGCCCCACCTTCCAAGGAGCCCCCTTGGAAAGTAAACGTTCTTTCTCTGTAGCTCACCTTTGTCTATTTCTATATCGGAACCCCTCTTTGTCTCTCTGCCTACCTCTACCTCTGTCTCTCTTTCCCCAGTGCCATCTTAAAGATATCTGGGGTCCTCAAGAAGAAATATTCCCATTTTTTCTTTACAAAACATATTTCTAAAAGTTTGCTTGATGTTATGCGAGCTACAATTAGCTCAAAAGTGGGTAATACAATTCAAGTTGTTATGAGCTGCGGAAGCCTGAGGAAGCTACAGCGCAGTGTCTGCCGGGTAAGGACATGAAAGCACAAAACGCCTCCAAGGCAGATCTTTAACATTTGTTGGTTCTGTCGGTGGCACTCTTCCTTTCCTGTTGGCAGCTTCCCTATCCCTCTATAACAAAATACATGCTGTGGTATCAAAGCTTGCCTAGGTCCTTTAACTGCCCTGCAGGCCGTGGGCTACTGATCTCTATGTAGGGAACTGCACTCATCACTGTGATGTTGCCCACTGCCCTCTCTCCCTCTTTTCATTGCTCTTCTTACCCTTGCCAGCACTGTGCTGTGTGCTGTGTGCTCCACCCTACACCAGGTTATGAAACCTTTTGGCTCTATTTTCACTAACCCGCTCTGATCCTAAACATATACCCCATTTCTCGACTTGTGACCATGTCCGAAAAAGAACCCAAAAATGACCAGAGGGATTCATGCCTTTCTTAATGTCATGAAGACATGTAAGAATATTGCAAAGTGTAATCAGAGCATTCTGATAATAATCCAGACATGCAGTGTGTAGCAGCACACAGGACTTACACACAAGTTTCCCTTATAACCGGAAAAAGCCACGCTGTATATGGAAGATACTGTTAATTTAAGCAATCCAGGGTATCCCGCCAAAATCTGAATGAGGAATTTAGTCATTAGAACACACCTTCACTAGACTCCATCCCCTAACATGACTTGCCTGTTCAAAAGCCTTCTTAAATGGCTATACATGGGAACCACACAGTACTCTATATAAATTTAAATATCTAGAGGGCCACCTTAAATTTAAAAACCTTGCCCAGTTTTCCTGTACAGGTATAAGAAAGAGTTTCTGCAGATTGAACATTAAATTAAAATTTTTACATAAAAATAGACGGGCATAATACCAAGGAGTGCATTGGAAAACGCACAACGCACATTCTCGTATCGCCGGCTATCGCCATATTTCATCACCGTTTTGGCGCGCAATTATCAATGCGCATCAGGTAGGCGAATTGAAATCCGGTGATATGGCACATTAGCGCATGAAAACAAACGTTGTTTTCACGCGCTAATGTGGGCCTTGATAATATGGGGGGGGGGGGGGATTCAGCTTTATGATCCACACCCCCATGTTATTAATGCCTAACGCCTGGTCAGAGCAGGCGTTGGGAGACCTGCGATAAACAAGTTTATCGCAGGTCTTTTCCTCCCAACGCCTGCCTTGGTAATAGGGTGTTCCCACCTCCAACCACATTTTTCATGGGTTGGACGTGGGAACGCCCACTTTGCATGTCATTAGCGATGTTTATCGCCGACATGCAAAGTGGGCTTGGGCTAGGCTTTAAAATACCCTTGTTAATAGGGCTCTAGCAGTATCGCCGCTTTCTCGGCACAATTCGCCGAAAAAGCGGCGATACTTGCCCTTGGTAATATGCCCCACTGTTCTATAATCTACCCCATGACGGGAACCATTAAAGCTGAATGTACGACGGTATTCCACATGCGTTTAGGACGCCTGCACTCCGAACGCCGCCTTTAGTATCAAGACGTCTTTAAGATGCATGTGTTAAGCACGCAAGCCGTTTTAACGACTTGCCTTAGGTGGGTGCTGGATGTTGGAATAGTTTAATTTACTGGTCCAACTACAGGCTGCGCAACAGTAGGGAAGGTGTTAGACTTTATATCCAACACCATTCCACCAATGCGCCCCCTCTAAAAGCAAGTCGTTGTTACGATTTTTGTGCTGAACGAACGCATGCTAATACTGTTGGCACAGCGTGATTCTGGCTTCGTCCGAAAGTACGAGTCCCATTAAAACTATCAAAACAATGAATGCTGGGTATCCCAAGGTATTCACAGCCTCCACCACAGATTCTTAGGCTACCGTTCAAGGTCACATAGTATCCGTGATCAAACTTGTCCTACTGTGCGCTGAAGCCACTCAAATTCTTCACCAATACTTTATGTAATTTTCACCAAAGGGATAGCTAAATGGCAGGAAATTCACTCATATCGTCAGATTACCAAAGTTTACATCTTTCTGCCTGTAAGGGCGTGGCCAACAGGTATTCTCCATGTGTTTGTCAAGTAACAAAGAGAAACTATCTTGAAGAAGCTCATCTGAAAATCTAGATGGGCAGCATAGAAAACAAGCATTGGCAAAGCCAAAACATCTCACCTTTGGCACCAATTGACATTGCCAGTGGTTTTTAGCCATGCTGTGTAGGATTCCCAGTGCTGGGCAGCATGCCTAAAGGTGAAAAAAAAGCCTGCAACATGATCAGCTGCATCATTTTGTAGACACGCACCGAAAACGTGGGCACCTACAAAATGACACATGCGCTTATTTTTCCCTTTTCATTTACCAATCTGAGTTGAATCGGTAAATTAAAAGAAAAAAAGATAGCACACAAGCCTTTTGTAATAAAGCGGGTGGGGGTAGCACCAAGGAGGACGAGAGTGAAAGCAATATGGAAGGCTAGGGGCCAGAAGCGTTCGAGATAATGTAGGGTGGTGGAAGCAACATGAAGGGCACAGTTGGGGGAAGCAGCAAGACCCGATAGAAAACAACACAGAGCACGATGGTAAGAGGAAAAGCACACAGGTGAGCGACAGACACATGGAGTTGAACAAGGAAAATGCCCGGGCAATAAAGCAATGCAGGAGATCACTTGGGGGAGCACATGGGCGAGAGAGCAACACTGCAATAAAAGCATATGAGGGAGACAGCTGGAAAACATATGCACTCTTATGGAATGCTTACACATAAAGAAATAAGCAGTACCAGAAAAGTGTGCATTGACAGGACCCAAGTATGCAGCCATGCCCGATGGGGGATAAACACAAGACGGGGAAGTAAAGCATCCACATGCTACTAATAAGAAGCAGGTAAATGAGAGTAGGAAATTAAAGACAAACAGTGGGAAGCAATGGGTGGGGTCCGAGTAAACTAACAGTAGGTATTTTCTCCAATAGACAGCTTGAGCAGCCTGGTATGCAAGATCTATAAAAATCTCCAAATCATGTGACGGCCATTAGCCACATTTAACGCATCAAGCACTTGTTGGCTATGCTGTCTCCATCACCTACTGAAAACTAAAAAGCTGTGCAATCACTGGATGCAGGCTGGATTTCGCAGAATCTAGTGGCTCTTGAAGTAAAATGTGTGAGAAAAGGAAGCTCAACATTCTCGCAGAATGGAGAAGACAAACTGACTGCACAGCTTTCCCATTCTTATTTTCAGGGCAAACAAGAAAGTATTTGCTTGCAAAATCTCTTCAATCATAAATCGTCCATCTAGCATATCCTTGAACTTGTGGGTAACCTTCTAACAAATGATTGCAAACCAGTAACTCAGCTGACTACTCCTGAAATTGTTAGAAATGATATCTTACTCTTAAGAAACACCTCCCATAGGAGATGCATTTTGAAAACACCCAAGCAAAAATTAAGCATGCAAAAATACAGCCTTATTAAGATTGTGACAAAAATGTTGTTGTTTAGATGTATTTGAATTATAAATACAAAACTCCAGTGGGAAAAAAAAGTCAAAATTGAAATTTTTATTTCACTTTACGTCATTTTCCTTTTAGTGACCCGATTAACACTCCTGACATCATTGTATGTGGCCTTACTTTCATTGGGTAATCCTCTTAACTGTATCACCTTCCCTCACAGCACTGCACCTCCCCCTTCTTCCTCTTGGTCATTCTCTACCTCTACCACACCCTACCTCATGTCTGGGTAGCCTTTCCTTAGTGGTATTCTTAAACCAGTTTCTTAAGACTGCAGCGGACATCTTGTGTTCTTTGGCTGCACGGCTTCTACTGCCTATATAAGGTAAGAGATTATGGGGCCTAGAGCGGTCGACCTCAAAGCTGGGTAACCGGGTTCGAGTCTCGGCAGGGACCCTTAACAGTCTGTGATCCTGGGCAAATGACTTAATCGCCCGTGCCTAACAAAATGAATGTGTCCATCTGTAATGCAACTGGTGCTCATGTAAAGCGCTCTGATACCTTTGGGTCAAGTTTGCGCTATACGAAACTCTGAAAAAAAAACCTGCAAATTTCTGCAAACTATTAGTTTAAATGCAATGTCAATTCACAGTTTTTTTTAATACACTTTTTTTTTTCTTCTTTCTTGTTAAAATTCTTGTAGGGAGCAACATTTTCTTCAATTTTTTAAATAGTAAACCATTCAGCACCAGCATATTTCAAGGAAAAGGCCATTCCTCAGTTCATTTAATAAAGTGCACCCCCCCCCCACCGCAGCATTGAGACCTAGAACACCCTGTCCACTCCTCACCACTCACAGTGCTTCGTGAAGTTGATCCACAGACTGTTCTCTTTTGCTCTAAACTGTACTTTAACACCTCAGAAGGAAGGCAACGAGACAAAACATAAAAGGCTTATTTTGTTGGAATCATATACCACAACATTAAAAAGGTACTTCTTAATGTTGTCTTGGTGTTTTGTGGGGCCGTTTGCTTTCCACTCCTAAATACAAACAGTACACCTTGCTGATGGTGGGAAGGGGTCCATAAAAACAGAGTACATGGTGTCCTCTTTCTCTGCATGCTTCGTACCGTATCTTAGATTAAAGTGCGGAGGAGCCCCGAAAGCATCTCTAGTTGAAGAGTTTTCAAAGTCCAGTTCAAAATTATATTATGCCATTGGATGCTCTGTTCCCCAAGCAGACATGCTTTTTTGAGAACCTTTTGCAATCTTATGACCTCTTGTGGACATTTTTTGTAAGGTGGTAAGGCAGCATCCTGAAGTGGCCTTAACGTACCGCTGAAGCTGATGGAAAGTTCCCTGCTAATGCCTTTCTGGCTGTTCACTAGCTGACGTGGTTACACTGACTGCACGTTTCTTCGGTTGAAAACAAGTATCTGAGTTTGCGCTCCCAAAAAGATTGCCCGGCTGACCACAGCAGCGCCATTTCAGAAAACACTGATCCTGTGAGCAGTTTGCTGGCCCTCTTGGGAGCTGGGAACACAGCTCTGGCTGAGTCTGCAGACCTTCCTTTCCTAAAGAGTTCGCTACCTACTTCCCACCATCTTGCAAACCAGGCAGCCGCGAGGGACCCACAGCGATCCCGCCCCCAACTGTCAGGAGCTGTTCCAATTCTGCCTACATCTCTCCTCCACCCCTCCCATTACAAGACAACAGATTACCCATTAGGCTGGATATGTTGAAAACATACAGCTTCCACCTTTCCCCAGCTAGCTCTGAGCCATGCAGGGATGATTATTCCAAGAGTCAGCTGTCGCATAGGCTTAAAAACCCTGTGCGATAACTCCTGGGTTCATCTGCCCCTTGTCACAGCAGCCCACATCTGATGTGAGGATACGTGGTGTGGCAGTTTCACTGCAGATTCCGCAGAACGCAGACGGCTGCTGTCTCTTCGCTTAGCAGCCAGCCAAACTGACGAGTTGGTAATGCATTTCTTATCAAAGGTAGTTTCAGAGCAGGAGGGGGATAAAAAAATGTCCTATCAGTTCAGTTGGCTTTTGCCAGCCCTGACATGCATGTCACCAGGATGTCTTTGTTGCTGCTTGGTGAAGGGAGCGTGCAGTCGCTTCTTCTGGATCTCTGGGCAGCGGGAGGTGGGTAAGCAAGTGCCCGGCGGTTCCTGCACCCATACTGGACCGATGAGTAAAACAAAGCACCATGCAGAGAATCCGTTTGTGAATGGCGGTCGAACAAGCTTTGAAACTGGTCTCTGCTGCTCTGCCGCCCCTATTGTCAAAGACTGACTTTTAGATGGTTCAACCAAAGCACCGTCTTCCCACCTGCAGCCGTCTGCGCTAGTCTAGTGCAAGATTCGCCATGGCGTAAAGCAACGGGATGGGGACGCTGCAGAATGTGGTAAGAGGTCCCTGAGACTTAGGTAGCTCACAGACATTCATTGGCATTGGGCTTAGGTGAGGGGGAGAAGTTGGAGGGTCAATGGAAAGACGGGAGCCCCATTGTACCACAGGCCCTTGACACCATCAACGCAGACACATCAACGACCAAACTGACACTCAGGGCCTGCCGCTCTCTAGTGGTGGGTTTAAATTCCAAACAATACGCGTCAAAACTCACTTGCACAGCACACCATCCTTACAGGTACCGGGCTCTCCTTCCCATACTTCCCTCTGCCCAGTTTTTACTCCTTCCCTTCCGCCAATGCCGTTCACAGCTGATGTGCAACATCTACTCTTAAGGAACACACTTCCCAGCCCCCCACTTCCGGCACACTCTCTCATGCATACATTTCTACCAGTGAACCTCTGAAATGACATGCAGCACAAATGCAATTCTGGTATTAACACCATTATATGTGCACCAGTGCACTGCAGAACTGATCAGCATCACTTCTTTTCTTCTGCTACAGGCCATCCATCTTCCTCAAAACACAGACCCCCACCATCAAACCTCAGTACTGACCTCCCTTACTACCTTCTGCCAGCCCGGTACCACCATCCTTACTCTTGTATGCCAACCTCCTTTTTGCCAAGGCATAAAGACCCTGGTGTACAGTTTTAAGGGATCTATTATTGTAATCTCAAAAGGCACCAATTGCTGTCAAATCCTTGCATGAATCACTTCCTTCTAGTCCAACTTTCTCAGTCTGTGGGCTCAAAATATTGGCAATTATTTTTATTTTGATGGATAAAGGGGATGTATGACGGTACAACCCGTGCTTTTACAACGCGTACCGTTACGACGCAGGTTTTACAACGCAAGTCGTTACAACGACTTGCGTTGGGGGGCGCTGGATAGTGAATAGTCTAATTTACTAGTCCAACTCCAGTCCCCGTGGATAGTAGGGAAGGTGTTGGATAGTAAATTAAACTATTCCCTATCCTAGAGCGCCCTTCAGCGAAAGTGTTTGTAACGACTTTCGTTGTAAAACCTGCGTGGTAATGGTACCACGTTGTAAAAGTTTTGTGGTAAAGGATGCTCCCCGGATAAAGGCGTTTGTAAATCTGCCACATGCAAGTACTTATTTGCAATTCAAAACTGAGCCACTGTTTGGTATTTAATGAAAGATGTATACGAAAACAGCATTTACGTCCAGGTATCTCATTTTACTTCATCTCCTTCACTCTTACCTGCTCTCTTCTGCTGGATGACGTGGGTAACTTACAATTTCCTGAGGTTAGTTTAACATTTATTTTTATACAGATGAATGTTTTGGAAAAGTCTGCACTTAAACAAGAGCTTAAAGTCTCAGGTAGTGACTAATGGTAGAAGCCCCTTGTACAGGAGACACATCGCCTCACATTTACTAATGTACTGTGGGCCTCTATTCGACCACAAAAACAAAGGCGAAGCAGTGCAAGTTGTGGTGCTGATCAATTTTCATGGGCAAAAGGTTTTCTGTGCTGAAAGTCTCAGGGCCTCATTTGCGAGATTTTGGTGCAGGGCAGCGCCACAAGGAATTTTGCTGAGCTGCACTGCGTTAAAAGAAAAGGGCAGGAATGTGCCGTATCTATGAGATATGGTGCCGTATCTATGAGATTCTGAGCACTCATGTTCTTTTCCCCGGCGCTGGTGCGCAATGGGCTGCCATGCGCTAACAAAGGTACCCTTGGGCCATGATGCACAAGGGTGCCCATATGAGATAAGCAAACCCATAGTTTAATTAAAGTCACGCAAAGTAGAGCGAACTAGCATTCAGTGATATACTGGCCCTGACTGAAAACAGGTCAAAACAAGGCGCAAATGCTGGGGTAACGGACTTGTTTCTTCAATGCACAGTATGTGTACCAGTCATGAAAAGTACATGTTATGCAAGTTACTCTTGACCAATCGCCTGGTGGAAGACAAGAGTACTCTACTGTATGCCTTGTGTATAAAAGTCATGTAAGATACTGCTCAGTAGCATTTGAATCATGATGCAATACTAAATGGGGAACATCCTTTACAACAAATGTTTTACAACGCGGTACCATTACCACGCAAGTTTTCCAACGAAAGTCGTTACAAGTTTTACAACGAAAGTCGTTACAACGACTTTCGCTGGAGGGCGCTCTAGGATAGGGAATAGTTTAATTTACTATCCAACACCTTCCCTACTATCCACGGGGACTGGAGTTGGAATAGTAAATTAAACTATTCACTATCCAGCCCCCACCAACGCAAGTCATTGTAACGACTTGCGTTGTAAATCCTGCGTCGTAACGGTATGCGTTGTAAAAGCACGCGTTGTACCTTCATACATCCTACTAAATTGGGTTTGGCTTTACACGAGCATGACGTTTCTCACATTTGCGAGGATGATGACATCATCTGCGTGAGAGACACTGTAATACGACCCTGCATAATATTTGACCTTTTGCGCAATACAACAAAGCTGATTTTTCTGCAGGCAGCTGTTGTGCACATCTTAGTAAATCTACCTCCACGAATCAAATATTGGCGTTCGTCAAATGCCAAGTGTCCCACCAAGGGCACAAAACACATGTCACGATTCTTTAATGGAAGCAGTGGAGAGCCGAGGGTTGATGCATGTTCTCAGTGCTTAATTTGAGCCTGTAGTTGTGGTGGTGACCACCGGTTCTCTTTTTTAGGTGCTAGCACCTATTTTTCTTCATCAGACATTTACCAAGAGCAAGAGACAGAAAACCACACAAATTGGAAAGACAGAGAAAGACGGAAAACCCATCAAAAATGGAGAAAGCAGGGACTTGCAAGAGTAAGGTACAGGGGCTGGAAGTGTCTGGCACTGGAATAAAAAGGCATGAGGTGGATTTACAGCTACCCAGCCTTGGTAGTCGGCACGCTGACTTTTGATTGCATTGGCCACCAGCTTCTGAGCACTTTCCATTATACAAATTAAGCAATGCATGTGTTTCCCCCCTCCTCAGTATTATTAGTGCAAACTCCATCCGAAGGTATTCGAGTGCTTTACAGAAACACCAGTTACATTACACAAGGACCAATTGCATTTTATTTTTTGGTAGGCACAGGGAGGTTGATTTGGCCAGACTCACAGGACGTTGAGCCTGCGCCGAGACTCGAACCTGTTTCTCCACCTCCAATGTCGGGAGCTCTGTCCCTTAGACCGTTATACTAGGCGTCAGAACAGGTGTGGGGGCCTTCTTTTGTGTGTTAGTAGTCTTATCTAGGCGTGAGGTAAAAGGACTGAGGGGGTGAAATGTCCCATTCATTTGTGTTGTGACTCAGCAAAGGTACCATGGACCCTGATGCAAGCAAGGGAAATGGTCTCCATTCCCGGTTTAGTATTTTAAAAAAACAGCTATACTTGGGCCCTGTGAGCCCCTAATACCACTGAGGACCGGTACTAGTTGCAGCACTATTGATAGCTACGCCCCTGGTATCAAATACTGAACCTGCTGCTCCCTGAAAAGAGGCCCTGTCTTTCTCTGACCATTCTTGCTACGCAGCTGGTTGTAAGGCGCCCAAATCAAGCGCAACTGAGAAGAGTTTAGCGGTGAAACACAACTTGGCGCGGCTGGTGCATCAAAATGCAGATGACAGAAAAAAAAACGTGTTTCACCTCTAGAAACATTATGTGGCTCGGCAGAGAGATATGAACCAATCTGACATCTGGATAGACAGCTGAGAGAATGCGATAGAATGCACTGGCAATCCAAGCAGCAAATGTATCTCTTTTCCCCTGAAAGAAAACGCACTCTACTTACTGACCTTAAAACGATTTTCTGGCTAAATATGTATGTTCCATGATAGCAGCGCCATCTGCTGGTTTTCTGAAATCTCGCACGCGTCACTGGCTTTTGCATTCCATCATGCAATGTACGGCAGCGTGGAACACAGCTGTCAATGTGAGTCAGTGGCAGAAGTAATTAGACACAAATTTATCAAGATGTGTAAAAAATGTTGTATGTTAACTTTATAAAAGTGTGCCTTGTTCGGGTGTTCTTCCACACTCAGCAGTAGTGGTGAGTAATTATTCCCAAATCTGAAAATGTGACAGCAAGACATGTAAAGTCCATCTGATCCAAAGACAACGTAAGGGTTTACGGTGCAGCACCGGCTCTAGGAAGCGTCCTGCACCTTTCCAGCGGACTCACCATTAAGTAAACTTCTGAAAGTTGTGTCTTTGCTAAAATCATTTACAGCGCAGCTATTTCACCACTCCTCGACTCCATTTTCAGGATTCACTTCAAACACTTGGGACACCTCCCTCTGACATCATCAGGCTCTTTCAGAAATCCCTCATCAGAAGGTTCTCATCCAGCCACCCTACCTCCTTATTTGGGTTCAGCTTTTCTGGTCCTAGGGTGGGACTGAGCCTAAATCTACACAAAGCCCTACCCTGTCTGCACTGTATGTCTTTGGACAACCAAGCCACCGTAGGAGAACAACATGGCGCTACAATTGCTTTATATTAATGGGCACATTTTCCATTCAGGGAACATGTCACCGATTTGCATACCGGAGGTGCAGAAACAATTTTTGGAGTGGGTTGCTGCATCTGGAATCAATTGGGATAAAAAATTGGTTTGGGCATTAAAAAAAAAAAAAAAGCGGCCCTCATTTGCCGATTGCGCCTTTTTGCAAAACACTATTTGAGTGTTTTAAGTATTATGAAAAGTAGGAGGGGTGTTATCTAAAAGAGGTGTTTTCTTAACTTCACTGAGATAAAAAGATGCAAATGTTGCAAGGACTCTTTGTGTACGGATTAGTTCACACTAGTGAACCACACCTGAATATAAGTGAGGCCACTTCTGCTCAGGCCCTCTCCCTGCCTCAGCTCAATCGGCATACATTAATGGGCTGGTCCAGCGAGAGACTGGGAACGTCACAAGGGCTGGACTGGCAATAGCGGGCACCGGGCAATCCCTCGGTGCGCCGCACAGGTGGGGGCCAGTTTTGGGCCCCTGCGGGCCGTTTTTTTTTAGGGCCGTTTTTGCAGCAACTGGCCCCAGCAAAGAGCTCGGCGGCAACCCCGAACCCCGCCCCCCCCCTCGCAGCGGGTGGGCGGGCTGGCCGAGCACTTTGCCAGGGCCAGTTGTGGTTCCCAGTCCCGCCCTGAACGTCACCTTCGACCCGTTGGAAAAAGGGAGGTAACATATGCCTATCTTTCTCGGAAAGGACGCTAAGGCCCCCACTGGGCCGGCGGCGACATCTTATCAGTATCGACACTGCCTAAATCAGCACTACGCTGTCCAACAAATGGACCCACAGCTGCAACTCAAATACCAGCCCTACGGCCAATGCCAGAGTGCCTGCCTTACCAATCCGGCCCTGTGCTGCATTCAATGTTACATCGCTGAAGTCATAGAGATTGGCCCATTCAGAAAGAGGGTGGTAGGGGTGTGGTATGTACCATGTAGTTTATTTTGAAGCATACTGTGGCAAATATGGAACTTTTACAGATCGAACATTTTGCATCGAAATGGCTACAAAATTCGCACCACAATTGTATCAAGATGAAAACAAACTTTGAAGTCATCTTTATTGCTCATTCGCCTTCTGAACTCCAGCACGCTTATTTTTGGGGAGCTGCAGCACCCACCCACCCTTACTTCCAGCACCTATGTTACATACATAGTTTCGGAACAGTTTCTACTGAATGCTTGTGAGGTGTGATGGAACGCACACACCGTGGCTTCCACTGATAGTCCCTACTAGGGAGTTAGTACATGCCATCACTGGAATGAGCAATCTGAGGTCGCACACCCTCCATACATTTCAGGCTACTCAGAACAAGGCCCTAAGACTGGTCTACAACCTTTGCACATTCGATTGGGTGCCAGCCATGTTGAGGGTTGCAATGGTTCCCAGTGAGTCCAGGGATCCAATTTAAAGTCTTGTGCTATGCTCAGTTTTTTTGGCCTTGGACCTTCCTGTATTCAGGATAAAGTCCAGCGCTACATTCCATCTTTTGGACTGCATTCAAGGACCCACAGCCTGTTTCAGTGCCTTGATTCAAACAAATTTGTTATAGCAGAACATCCTTTTAAATTCTTGGCCCGAAATTGTGGAAAATGGCGCCTTCCCTTCAGCGATAAATCTCCAGTCATAAGTTATTCTACTCAGTTTGTAAATTCCTCTTTCTTGTTCCTTCCTGCACATAGTCGCCCTTTGGTGAATATTGTGTGCTACAAATCCTTACTCAATCAATCAGTGGGGTCTGCTGAAAGGAAGATGCCATCCTGTTAGGTGAAAGCCGGGTCATGCCAGAGCTCAGCAGAGCTAACTTTTAGAACACCTTGAAAATTAAAATGGAATATAAAAGAGAGGACAAATTATCTGTTAACTAGGCCCCCATATTGACAATGCATGTGTAGTGTTCCAACATGGGACCACAACATGGAATAAGTAAAGGCAGACCATGAGGTAGGAGAGTGGTGCCTATAAAACAGAGTACTTGAAGCTCATAAAAGTCTAGTGTAGTAAGGTCTTCTTTTCAATGCAATCATCCAATCCATCCAATGGATGTCTTCCCCTACCACCCCACGAGATAGGTACAAAGGTGTAAGCTAGAAATTCTCTTTGTATCTCCTGTAGGCCTGGGTGTAGTTCGCAGAGTTTTGCTACGCCGAACTTTGCGAAGTTACAAAAAAACTCCACGAAGTTCCATGAGTGGCGGAGTGCAGTGCGAACTGAAGTTTGTGCTGGTATTCCTGCAGCGCGGATAGAAATTCTACCCAAGTTGCAGCTCGCGAACTTAACATTCGCGATCGCAAACTTACTGTTCACGATCGCGAGTGGGGAAAAACTCCGCTGCACATTGAGAAGCAGAATTTTGTGCACCCCGCAAGCTCCGCAGAGCGTGGAGTGTAGAAAACTCTGTGAACGGAGCAAAGTTAATCGCCCAGGCCTAATCTCCAGACATATGGCTGTCAATCAGAAATGGTTAGAGTTATTATTATTATTATTTATTGTTTTGTAGAGCGCGTAGTCACCCAGTGGGTATCCCAGCGCTAAAAACCTTTTTACTCACGAAAGGTGAAATATGTGCTGGATAAAAACAAGCACTCAAGTGAGGACAGCTGCATGCCACACTCCCCACGTCCAATGCAGCTAAAAGGTTTGTGGGTGGACCAATAAACAGTATAGAAGGATCAAGGAAAGCATGCATGGAGGGAGTAAAATGTACACTTATAAAACTCCAAAGAGAGATAGGAAGAGCCTTCCTGCTCAGTATGATGGAGGAGGAAGACTCCCTCAACCATGGCAACATTATTTATAATGAAGGAGGTCGTGGCTGATATCAAACTTGGCAGTACGGATCTACTCGACATAAACAAGGAGGGTGTTAGTGAGATCCACTAATTTATGAGCAAGAGCTTTCTATGAGTACAAGTTTCCTTGATATTCTGCATCCAGAAGTTAATGAAACCCAAGAGTCAGAGCCAATAAAGTATCTATCGAGTATACCAATATTAGCTCTCCCTCTGCATATCCCTGGCCAGCGCATACAACAGATAGCAATAGAAGATTTTCTAATGGGACGGCCCGTATAAAATCCATTTTAAGCTGTCGATGAAGGCTTTCTGAGGTCAAGATCTGAATGGGAGGAAACCTTACTCCAGTCTAAGGCCGAATGGTCTTTAAACTCTCCTTCTCTGGCTGCCTCAGACCGCCATCCTTTTTGCACGACAGAACTCTGAAGTGTGTTTATCTCCTATTGTAATATTGGCACTTATAGATCCTTCTTTACCTTTTTCTAAAAAAAATAAACATAAGTTGTAAACAGATATACACACCAAACAGTCACGCACACAGTGTTGCTCTCTCTCACACTCACTCACACACACACACACACACCCATGCACACAGTATACCACACACACACGTCCCACCAGACCAGGAAAGAGAAGCACTATATTTTAAATACCCCATAAAAAAGCCTCCAGAGTATCCAATGTCTCTATGGCAAAGTTCCAAGAGTAAAAGCCTTTGTTGTGCCCTCGAGTCACTAGACGGGCAACAGGAAGAGTTAGGTTCGCGAGTTCCTTAGAGAAAATACAACGCTGCAGCTTTCCAATATTGAGTGAGTGAAGAACCCACTCATCCTTCTGACCGGGCTACCACAGAGGAAATTGTAAAAGTCAAGGCCTTCAGATATCCAAAAGACCAGGTGCAAGAGTATAGGTGTGACAGGAATATGAGCATCTCACCCTGTAGGCATTATAAAACATTAAGTATTTAACTCTGTGGCCACAAAATCTGTCTAAATAGTACACAAGTGATATTTAAAAACGCTTTACAATATCTTGTACTGTAATTGTAAGCTCATCAGAGGATAACACACTTGGGGGGATATTTAGTAGGAAGTGGTGGAGAGTGGCGTTAGTCTCCTTGGTTTAACTCCACAC
This sequence comes from Lissotriton vulgaris, assembly GCF_964263255.1. Lineage (NCBI taxonomy): Eukaryota > Metazoa > Chordata > Amphibia > Caudata > Salamandridae > Lissotriton > Lissotriton vulgaris. The sequence goes on from NC_141693.1 coordinate 663,111,386, forward strand.
TCCGCCACTTCTGAAACGCGGGGCTGCACCATATTTACAAGAATATGGTGCTGCCTTGCGTTTCCCCCTGCGCTGGCGCTGATTTAGCTGCCTAGCGCCAATGCAGGAACCTTTGACCTATTGTTCAAGGGTGCCTTCGTTGAAGGGAATACTTGTTTATGTGCCGGGAGGTCTCCCTTACTGCACATAAACAATCTGAAATGTTTTGATGTTTCTATGTGTGCTGCACAACGCAGCATAAATGGAGCAAAAACGAGGAGAAATTAAACATTTCTCCTCATTGCGCCAGGGTAAGACAAGATTTTCCCTGGTTTTAATTTGCGCGCTGCCCCATACTTACGCCACCCTTGTAAATATGGGGCAGCGTCAAAATCAATGGGTGTTGGGGTGGAACACCCACCACAACACCCATTGCCTGCCCCTTCACGCTAAATATGTCGTGAAAGGGGGCCTTATTTACAAGGCAGGGTTAAGCCACGTTATGTGCCTTAACACTGCTTGGAAATAAGGCAAAGCCAGTACTGCCACCACAACATCGAGAAAAGTGACGCTGTGGTGGCAATAGGGGCTTGTAAATATGCCCCTTAGAATTCTCTGCCTCTAGCCAATCAGAAGATGTGTTCCCTTCACCTGGCCCTAGGCCTTGCATAGGGGCTTGAAGCACACTCCTGATGTGAAACTAATGCATAGAAAAAAAGCGTTGCTAAGCGCTGCTATGTGACTGAATGTAAAACGCTGTGATCGCCGAGGAGCAGAGGGAGGATAAGTGGAAACTTGCAGTGACTGAGATAACATCAGCACACACAAATTGAGAACTAAATGACTAACAGCGGCGCCCCGGAAGCACTTCGTCTCTTTCCTGAAACTGATCATCTCCAATGAAGGCAAGCCGGCAGAACAAGGAGAAAATGGAGCGCGAGCGGAGCAATCTTACAGCGATAACAAATAACATGGTTACCACAGCACAGATTTAATCTCCAATAGAAAAGCACCTCGAAGAGACAGGCAGGGGAGGCTGGGTCATATTTTACAGATACCTCTTTGAAAAATCTCTGTAAGATAAAGGCTGTAAAACAAAAAACCAGGCGGTCTCTCGTGGACTGTGAAACTCCCAACATCAACCACAGAAATATCCGAATGATAAGCGCAAAGTTCTCGTCGAACCGCTCTGTGACAGGCCATTAAATGCAGCGACAGAATATAAATTGTGAAAAACTTTCAAGCAGCAAACTTTATCACTCACAAGATAAGTTTAACAACATTTTAAGGCGTTATGTGGGGAATGTACACAGTACATTGCTGAATGCATACTTTTTTTTATCTCCTGTGCTTCATTGACCATGGGATGGAGGCATCTTTGATGTCATAGGCAAAGAGACATTCTGTTGCCCCTTCCCTGCTAATGGCAGCATATTGGATTTCTCTAAGGTAATCTGGCGCTGTCTCGCTGGTGGAGCCGAGATGGGTGCCAAGCATTGTCTTGCCACAGCACTCACCCTGTCATCTAAAAATCTTTGATCCAAGGACACAGGTGGGTTGAGTGAATGTCATCTGAATTGTTGATGCACAGTAGTGTTGCCCAGGGCTGGCTTTAGGGCAGTGCGACTGGTGTGGCCGCCCTGGGTGCTGACCTGTAGAGAGGGCGCAGACCTCAGGGGGCGGGGTGGACGCTGTGTTTAGCAATAGCTAATAATTGGAGGGATGAGGGACACTTTTGCCCGGTGGTAGTGAGAGTATCTAAGGAGGCGGTTATTGGGTGTTTGGGGCGCCAAAAATAATTTTCGCACTGGGCGCCACCAGCGCTAAAGCCAGCTCTGGTGTTGCCCATGCAAACCAGAACTCTTCTCTGAATTGCCTGGAGAAGAGGAGAGGAAAGCAGATGAGAACAGAGGAGATGAAGGAGGAGGGAAGAAGAGGAGAGGAGGGGTAAGGGAGGTGGGTGGGGAGGGCAGAGGAGAGAAGAGGAGAGCAGAGGGGAGGAGAGGAGATGAAGGAGGAGGGAGGAAGAGGAGAGGAGAGCAGGGGAGGGGATGGGGAGGGAAGGGGAGGGGATGGGAGAGGAGGTTAGAGAGAAAGGGAGAGGAGAGGAGAGGAGAGGAGTGGGAGGAGAGAGCTGAGAAGAGAAGAGGAGGGGGAGAGGAGAGGAGAGGAGAGGAAAGGAGAGGAGAGGAGAGAAAGTGGGAGGGTAGGGGAGGGAAGGTGAGGAAAGGAGAGCAAGAGGAGAGGAGAGCAGGGGAGGGGATGGGAGAGGAAAGAAGAGAAGAGGAGAGCAGAGGGGAGGAGAGAAGGTTGGAGGGTAGGGGAGGGAAGGTGAGGAGAGGAGAGCAAGAGGAGAAGAGAGCAGGGGAGGGGAGGGGATGGGAGAGGAGGTTAGAGAGAAAGGGAGAGGAGAGGAGAGGAGAGGAGAGGAGAGGAGAGGAGAGGAGAGGAGAGGAGATGAGTCTATTATCTATGGAAAGTACAATGCCAAGCTAACTGCATGAAAGTCAACATGAGCAGCAAGCCAACCCAAGGAGCCACGAGGACCAACATCCGACACGGCTCAAGTCTGAGCCTGTGTATCCAGGTTAACATTTTCATCATGAAAGGGTCAAGGACTCGCTTTAGAAACTGACGATTTGTATCTGCTGGTGAGCTTGCATTACTCCCTTAACCTATCCTCCTTTCTGCTTGACCTACCATCCTGGTGGAAGACACTGGGCCTGTTGACTCAGTAGTATTATGGAGTGTGGCCTGTAGAATATCTCTGAACGCCCCTTTGGCTCGTGGATGCCCATAATGGCTCATTCTGAGCACAAGACAACTTCAAAGCTTCTCTTTTCCTCTTCCTCCCTACACGTGTGTCCCCTGACTACTGCTGCCATGCTAAACTTGCAACTTTTCGAACTATTATCAATCAATCAATCAATCATAGACATTTATAGAGCGCTCTACTTACCTGGAGGGTCTCAAGGCGCTGGGGGGGGGGGGGGGGGGGTGGCTGGGGGTGCTGCTACTGCCCGAACAGCCAGGTCTTGAGCTTCTTCCTGAAGGCGAGGTCGTCTTGGGTCAGGCGCAGGTCGGGAGGGAGGGAGGGAGTTCCAGGTCTTGGCGGCCAGGTAGGAGAAGGACCTTCCTCCTGTTGTCGTTCTTCGGATGCGGGGGATGGCGGCGAGGGCGTGACTGGCTGATCGGAGGTGTCGTTTGGGAGCGTAGAAGTTAATGCGGTTGTTGAGGTAGCTCGGGCTTGATCGTGTAGGGCTTTGTGTGCGTGGGTGAGGAGACGGAAGGTGATTCTCTTGTTGACCGGGAGCCATTGCAGGTCTCTTAGGTGTCCGGAGATGTGGCTGTGTCGTGGGATGTCGAGGATGAGTCTGGCTGAGGCGTTCTGGATCCGTTGGAGTCTCTTCTGGAGCTTGGTGGTGGTTCCGGCGTAGAGGGCGTTGCCGTAGTCCAGTCGGCTGGTGACGAGGGCCTGGGTGACAGTCTTCCTGGTCTCGGTGGGGGTCCACCGGAAGATCTTCCGTAGCATGCGCAGGATGTTGAAGCACGACGAGGAGACTGCGTTGACTTGCTTGGTCATGGAGAGGGAGGAGTCCAGGATGAAGCCCAGGTTGCGTGCGTGGTCTGTCGGTTTGGGTGCAGTTCCCAGGGCGGGGGGCCACCAGGAGTCGTCCCAGGCAGAGGGCGAGGATCCCAGGATGAGGACTTCCGTCTTGTCCGAGTTCAGCTTCAGGTGGCTGGTCGACATCCACTCGGCTACTTCTTTCATTCCTTCTTGAAGGTTGGCTCTGGCGGTGGCGGGGTCGTTGGTAAGGGAGAGGATCAGCTGGGTATCGTCGGCGTAGGAGATGATGTTCAGGTTGTGTTGGCGTGCGATGGCCGCAAGGGGGCTCATGTAGACGTTGAAGAGGGTGGGGCTCAGCGAGGATCCTTGGGGTACGCCGCAGATGACTTCGGTGGCCTTTGATTTGTACGGTGGTAGTCGGACTCTCTGGGTTCTTCCGCCGAGGAAGGAGATGATCCATTCCAGTGCCTTCTCCTGGATTCCGACGTTGTAGAGGCGCTGCACTAGGGTGCGGTGGCAGATGGTGTCGAAGGCCGCGGAGAGGTCTAGGAGGATGAGGGCCGCTGTTTCTCCGTTATCCATCAGGGTTCGGATGTCATCGGTGGCAGCGATGACGGCGGTCTCGGTGCTGTGGTTGGCTCGGAAGCCAGACTGTGAGGGGTCGAGGGATCCGTTCGTCTCGAGGAAGGCGGCCAGTTGCTTGTTGACGGTTTTCTCGATGACTTTGGCTGGGAACGGGAGGAGCGAGATGGGGCGGTAATTCTTGAGTTCGGTGGGGTCCGCTGTTGGTTTCTTGAGTAGAGCGCTGAGTTCGGCGTGCTTCCAGCTCTCAGGGAAGGTGGCGGTGTCGAATGAGGTGTTGATGATGTCCCGCAGGTGGGGTGCGATGACAGCGTCGGCCTTGTTGAAGACGTGGTGAGGGCAGGGGTCGGTCTGATATCCGGAGTGGATGGAGTTCATCATGCGGACGGTGTCTTCGGTGCTGATAGGAGTCCAGGAGTGGAGGGTGATGGTGGGGGGCGGTGGTTCGGTTGAGTCAAACGTGGCGTTCGTCGGTTGGGTGTTGAAGCTGTTGTGTATGTACGCGATCTTGTTGTGGAAGTAGGAGGTGAGGGAGTTGCAGAGTTCTTGCGATGGGGTGATGTCGTTGTTTCCGGCGTTGGGGTTGGAGAGCTCTTTCACGATGTTGAAGAGTTCCTTGCAGTTGTGTGCGTTGTTGTCCAGTCGGTCCTTGAATGCAGTTTTCTTGGCTTCCAGATCTTGAGTTCTCAACGGTTTAGTGTGTGGTGGTAACACCCACTCTCTAAACTAGGATACACCCTTGATCCCCGTGTATGCCAAGCAATCCTATAGGTGCCCCTGGACCCATGGGTGTCCCCACTATCAAACATTAGTGACTGCACCTTTGAGACACAGGGCCACAGAGATTCTGACACCCTTGCTATTCAATCCCGATGTTGCAGTCCAATTCCAGGGACTTCACGGTGGTGGCCTGCAACGGAGACCAGATGGAACCTTAAGTGGTCTCTCGAATGACGTCTGGTTAGCTCTGCTACAACACCAGATCGACGGGGCACAATTACACTGCATGCCCTAGTGATGAGAGACGCAGTGCCATTTTTACTTTGCATAATAGCTCTCCTGTTTGAGTTGGGCTGTTAAGTTCCCACATGGGTGGCAATCTTTTCGGTTATTGCATGGGCATTGAAATGCTGACTCAGGCTCGCTGAGCTACCTTACTTGGACCGAGGGTCCACAGAAGGAGTAGAAGAGAGTGGGCATTGATCACCTACTTAAAAGACCCATTGTTGCATTCTCCCTTGTGCCTATCAACCATCGAGCGAGCACAACTGAGAAGCCTTAAGGAATGTACAGAATTCGCTGTCACTTTAAATCGGCTAAGATTGTCCACAGGCTCCCATGTCTAATGCCATGTAGCACTTAGATGTGTTAGGACTAGAATAAAGTTTGAGGTTGTATCTTGGTCAACGAAGGGCAATGATCTCTGGCTTTGATTGTGTATCTTAGTTACTGTAACTTTTGCTTCTTCACACAAAGACCACTACTGTTTATCAAAGGCTATACTTCTCACTGGTCTTTGCATTTTATTTAGTGTCACGCCCGCATCTACTCACAAAGTAGGACTTGACTGCTTGACCACTCTATTGTTCAAAAGTCAAGATCCAAATATGAGTCCTAGTTATCCAATAAGCATAGTGATATAACTCGTAGGCCTAGGAATCAATGACAAATAACAACTACTCACCTAGGAAGTGCCCAGTATCCTCTGGCTTCCTTGGCACTTAGGTAAAAGGCCTGACGAGAAATCTAAGATATTTGCATTACAAGAAATCTCAGAAAGTCTGGTCTGAGATTCTGGTCTCAAATGAGTTTAGAGTCTTAGCTGATTGTTTGATGTATACATTTTTTGCTTACCTTAGTGCAACACCCTAAGTGTGACAGATATACCCAGACATAGGTCCCGTGCTCACTGTGCCACTCTAACCAAGCTATAACAGACTGATTAGCCCTAATCAGGACGACGCTGGTCTTGGGTTGCTTATGCTCCAGTTAAGAGAGGACCTGGCATGGCAGTTCGGGCTGGACTGTTCCTATTGGAGAAGGATCAAGACTGATTTGCATATGACTTGGCCAGAGGCAACATAGTGGGTAGGAAATTATGGGCTTGGATGCCACCTGAGTAATTACCAGTGGCTGAGATCAATCCAAGCATTCCATTGATCACCTTATTTGTTTATATTAGTGATTGCTTGCTGTAGCATTTCCTTGCCATCCTGCCTGCCTGGTCACAGATTATGCTAAGTATCTGTTACGTTATGTCAAGTGCTACTGGAGTTGTGTCTTTCTGAAGCTGCAATAACCACTGCATGATTGGGCACTTACTGCACTTGCACATATTTCACTATGTTGCATAATTTGTAGATTCCAACACTTTTTTTGTACCTCATAAGGATCAAAAAATGCTATAAAAGAATTGCAGCGCACGTCATGCTGTTCAGAGGCGGTTACTTTGCAAAACTTAGCTTATCACCTTTCAGTTGTTGATTGCAGCATTCAGGAATTAAAGTGGTTCTAATAAGGTGTAACCTTTTCCCAGACAGTAGTAATGTCCCAGTCATGGACTGGGGAAGGGCTTTCCTCTGCAACATGAAACAAATCCTTGAACATTTATGTGGAATTTAAATTGGATGGGAATGATTATTCCTTCTGTGTTATATACATTGTTTTTTATCATTATTTGTGTTAATTCATATTATTTCACAGACACTCCTATCGAAAAGACATTTATTTTAAGACGCCACAGTTCTATATTAGATTTTTTTTTTTAAGGTCTGTTACCTTCCATCTTACAGTGTTTCCTAGTGAGACACTCAAATTTGACATTAGTAATGTACAATACTGTACTGCAAAGATGTTTCTTAATAGGCAGCGTTACAGTAGAGGGCCTAGTGTGGACACGGAGTAAAAGAAAAGCCAGAGGCCGCCTCAAAAACATATCTGAGATAAGTAGAATATTGAGCAACACATATTAATATAATACGTGTGCGTGTAGAGGATTGTTTTCTGCTGACTGCAAGATTGTATGTTTTACACACATAATTGTACTCGAGGAGTAACGAGGGTTCATGTGAATAAAATTGTATTCCATGGCTTCTAGGCAAGACACAATTTTTTGTTTTTTTGGTAAATACAATTTTCAATGGGATATGTTGATTGTGTATATATTCTTTTCTAACGAAACCTTTGCTAAAAAACGGCACGATAAAACTGCCACAGTATTGTTGCATACTGCCAAATAAGTTGTTTTTTCTTGCCTCATGAACCTGCCACACATGTTGGTCCTATCTGTTGCCCTTATGCATAATCTTACATTTCCTGAATGGGTAGAATCTTTTGAAACTATTTTAGCACGTGGCACACTGTCATTCAGGCCCAGTTAATGGAGTCTTTGCTTGAGGCTGACAGAGTGCCACGCTTGACCTCTAGCTGCACTTTTCCCCAGGGCATCAATAAAAATTGTTTTTTTCAGGATTTGTGAGTGAAAGGAATGCTGCATTCCTTGTCAGGTCTATCCCAGCTCACACCATGAAAGACGGGGCCAGAGGATGAAAGGAAACCCATACACCGCAGGCTCATCTGGTGGAGCTCTTGAACTGATATCCAAATTCTTTGTGACCATGTGACAGGAACTTGTTTTTTATGTCTCTGTTCCCAGGGACAAATAGGCCCTCCCAACTAGGAATTTAAATCCTTGGCGGGCATGTTTTCTTTGATCTCAAAGTCTGTGTCGTGCCTCTATTCTGACAGTATCAACCCAAATAAGTGGATCTGTAATTACGTCTTTATGTGGATTGGCTACTCAAGGTTTAAACATGGACACCCATGTCAGATCTAGGTTTGGCATTGTTTTCGACCATAAGTAATGGGGGCGCTAGGTAAGACCTGCAGTCGGAGCAGTGGGAATCCATTTTGGATTGGTCACAGGCTGCCTCTGAGACCTGGTGATCCAGTATAAGATACTCTAGATATGACATTTACTGCTAGAGAGATAGATATTTTGATGTACTGTCTTTGAAAAAGTGCTCCCTATGGGAGGATGCGTAAAATTGCGGCACTTTACACCTTGGATTCTGGCAGTGATGTCTTAGACCAGGGGATTCAGAGAACGAGTAATATCTAGAGGAGTTTCTTTCGATTTCTGAAACTTCTGAATCCTGTAAGCGGCAATCAATTTTGCATACGCAAAGCCATGGAACCAAAGCCTCTAATTAACATGCTCAGGAACAGACACTATAAATTTCCCAGGATGAGAAATATCATCCTATTCACTAAGAACATTTGAGAGCAGAGGTGCAAAGCTAATGCCACCACAGCACACATGCACCGATGATTTACATATGTTTGTAAAGATTATCACCTTCAAGCCCACCATCTTTGGCTTCAGATGCCTCTCCGCTTTAGTCCCTGAATACCAGGGCACAAGTCCTAAAAAAATGAAGTGGGGGGACTAACCTAGTTAGGCAGTATGCAAGTGACATCACGGGGCGCAACATCAGGGCGCGCAACAACGGCGCGCAACATCACGGCGCATGACATCACGTCGTACGACATCACAGCACATGACATCACACATGGCATCACAGGAATTGACATCATAGAAAGTAGCATCACAAGCCACGACTTTACAGGAAGTGACATCACAAGAAGTGACGTCAGATCTAAAGCCCTCACATATATGTTTAGCAGGTCTATCATGTGCACGTTTGAGCGCATTGCAGGGATCATAGCACCGTGAGCTATGGAAGATGATGTGACTTCTACACCTTGCAATACCCCAGTTTTATGTAACACATCCTGTACATTCATTTACAAACATTTAATTTATTGTACATGTAATATGCATGTGTTGATGTAAAACGTTGGAACATGTAGATCTATATACAAGAAAAAATAGTGCTACTTAATTTATTTCAACGCCTCCTCAGGGGAAGTAAGCTCTAAATAAATGCAATTTGTTTTGTTTTAAATACTGGGAAAGATCAACACATCTTATATTCTTACAGTGCATGCATATCTCCTAAACAGGGACTGAACAAAGTGAAAAATTGCCTCTCTTAAGTATGTGTGAAGTGCTAACAAGGTGTGAGCCTTTGTTTCCCCTCTGCTTCATTTGCATCAGGTGAGGTGTGAGGCTTCTGACTGCTCCCAGCCAATCGACTCGAACAAAAGGAGGCCTGATGACCCCTCATATTCGGCCTTTGTATGGGCCCAGCAGAGTCTTAAATAAGGAAGCCCCATCCTGTCCCCGACTGCACGGTGTTGCTTGTTGCAGATGGAAAGCATCCAACGTGCAGGCGCTGCTGAAAGTGTCCCGGTGTTTGGAAATTACACCTGGACGAGTTCAGCACATTATTCATTGGGGCCCAAATTCTTGGCAGGGTGGACGGGATTTACCCTGTGAAAAAATGGGTGGACACCGCCCACCCGAGTGTACCCCCGACTCATACCCTGCTGACTACCTATTGCTTGAGATTAATTCTTATATCTCTTCTTTGTCCCTACGATGCTGCTCCAGCAATCACATCTCTATTTCTAATTGCTGACTCATTTGCCAAAAGAATATGCTAAACTTTCAACCAACCTTCACTATTTGTAATAACCATCCTAGCTCTATTTGGGCTTGTTCTAGTCTGACCAACTTCAAATGCTAAGGTGCAAATGGTCTGATCCAGTTAGCTCCCAAGTACTTGGAGACCATAATCTGGTATCAGAGGCGATATTGAATTCTCGGGATAGAAAGGGTTAATTTGGAAACATATACTGTTTCAGAGTGTGTTCTCCGTAGGATTGCTGGGATTTAGTTGTGGGTGTGATTGTGTGAGATTGCTTTTTGATCATAAAAAAAGTTGCTGTAATAGCAGCCGCCATTTTACTTTTTATGCTCAGATATCTGTGCTTTCATCTAAGGAAACATTGAAGATGGTGGCCCTTGGGAGTGAGACAAGAGTGAACGGGTACATTGCAGGGCCCTGTGGTACCCAGAATCCAATCATGCTGTGCTAAGAGATTCCACTGGCAGAGTAAAATCTAAAAAGACAAACAAGTCTGCCTCCAGACTGAGGCAGCCCTTATCGATGACTGATTTGAAAACAAGAAGAAATGTCGTCCTTAGTCAAATAACTTAAGAACCATTAGAGTATATTATTTTTTTGTTGGTATTTTGGAGGTTTGGCATTGATAAATGCACTGGAGAATTGCACTGCTGATGCTTAGTGTTTCCTCGAAGCCGCTTAAACCTGGTGGCCTTGGTACAGCAGCTGAGATGAAAAACAAAAGTACCAAAAATCTCTGTGACATACTGACTAAAAGCTGAAGAAATGTACACCCAGTCAGCTATAAAATGCAGGCTCGTGCAGCTGTTACGTGGGATTGGTTGCTGTGTTTGCAGTCGCTCAGTGGTCCTACGTCGCTGTCGACAGCAAGCCTTGTAACATTCGGCGCCAAAGTAATGGAGGCGAAACGCGTGCCTCCCTCCCAACCCGAGATCACGTCTACGAGCGTGTGCGGTTTATACCACCCCTTTATTACTCACATACTAATTTCAGACACATTCACGTCACTTTATGACAAATTAGATCCAGGAACACAAGGCAATCAAAGGGGGAGGGTAATGGCGAGGTGGAACCGTACTAACTCCCCACCAAGGACTCGGCTCTCCATCCTGCAGCTGTTGCTACCACATTTCTCCCCAAGGCGCTTTCAGGAACTAAATTAAATGCAACTTTGACTTAATTAACGCTTTAAATGATAATAAAACCGGCGCAGAATTCGAGGTACTGTTCACACCATGCTGCAGAATGGCAAGAAAACCCCACTGGGCATTAACTCTCTGTTAATAAGTTGCGCGGGTCTCTGACTGCCTTAAAAGCATGCATCCCGGTGCACGGTGGGGCCTTCAAGTGGGTTACACAGGCAGGTAGAGGAGGCGTAGGTGGAAGACTGTCTTCGAGGAAGCTTCGAGCACATTCTGAAGTGGGCCGGTCTCCCCCCGCCATCCTCCCGCGCGCCCTCCCCTCATAAGCACTTCAGTTCATATACATAAAGGTCACCGCTTGGGCTCAAGGCAAACCTCTGACAGGAATTCTCCGGTAGACCCCTGGTCGGTCCTGGCAACTGTCGCTTGAGATTGCTCAGGACGAGGGGTGGTGGGGGTAGTGTGAGCTGGCTAGCATCTGTCCCGCACTAAGGAGCGGCTGCCTGGTGGTAAGGAACTGTCAGGATGAGTTTTGTGGGAACCGGTCACACTCCGCAGCTAAAAATGCAAACATAATTTCCACGTCTCGCTGCATAAGGCGTGTTGGGGAAACTGCTCCGTGGAATGCAGGCGGCGGGTTCTTTCGCTGTCTCCTATCAGACCGACAAGAATCGGTGGCAGTTCTAATAAGAAAAACATAGCACAGGGTTTCCTTATTTTAACAGGAGTCCTCAAAACTGTCTCACGTCACCTGAGTCCTGCCTCATCACCAGTGCTTAATTTGAGCTGGCGGTCTCCAGTGCTCAGCACCAGCCTTTGATCATCAACAACAATGCTTTTAATGAACACCAGTTAAGAACATGTTCATTTATGGTAGGCACCCAGGAGAATAAGTGATTTGCGCAGAATCACAGGATGTTGAGCTGACGCCGTGACTCGAACCTGGTTCCACAGCTCCGAAGGCTGCCGCTCTGGCCATTACACCATATTCTCTCTCCACTTCCATGGTTAGTATTTGTTTCCGTTTTAGGAGGCGCTAACAGGAGAAATGGGCTAGTGCAAGCAGCCTCCTGACGAGAGCCCTGGCCTTTATTTTTTTACAAATTAACCACTGGTTATTACACGTATTTCCAGAGTTGAATGCCAAATCAGAATACTAGTGATGTTTCATCCACTTATGGATGGCACAGAGCCCAACTTTACCATCATGGGAAAGTCAGCATACCGGAGCCCTGTACTGATGTATGTACCATCATTGGAAGTGTAAAGCAGTGCTTAATTTGAGCCGATGGTTTCCCTGGCTCAGCACCGGCACTTAATTGTCATCACTGGGGCTTGTAACAGTCTGCCACATGGAGGCACTGTTTGTCTAATTTAAAGATGGCCCCTACAACAGTTGTCTATTAAATCAATATACATTAAACATTGCTATTGGCTGAATTGTCACACTTGTAGGAGTGTGATGGTTAGTAGTTATGTTGGTTGGCTGCGCTGGGAGAGGCAATGTATGGTGCAAGCTGCAGTGGCCTCCTGACGAGAGCCATGGCACTTCTTTCAAGTGGTGGGAATGGTCACAGTAAAACCTGTGGAGCTAATTATTTGTGCCGGTGAGTGGCTTTACTTGAGGTGATTCCATGATGGCTGCCACCGTGACTGTGTAAAATAAGGGGCTCATTCTCCGATGAGGGTCTTCAGCCAGACCTGACAAGCAAGGACATATGCCTCGAAGCCTGGTGCGGATCTGTGAATCAGCGAAGCGACTTCACTCTTGCCACTGATCAGGAGCTTGGGGATGAGTGATTTCTGTCCAATGCGGTCTGAAACTCACTGATTGGAAGGATATTGTGTTCAGTTACTCACAATAGTCGGCCTTGGCACCCCAGAGTGGGAGAGACCAAAGCAACATGTGGAATGTATGTGAAAAAAAGCGGTCATAGCCTATAGACAGCAGTATGTAATTAAGTGCCAGCGATAGAGTGCACCGGGTTTTCATGAAGTGTGGCTGACAGGGGCACCAAATGTGCCACCGTTATGACTGGGTTGATACACCTATGTGCACAAAGGTGCTGCTGAGCTGCCAGTTTCCTTTCTCACACTGATGGCGTGTTGGACCCCGATCGTAGCCCGCTCCACGCACTTTTCAAGGGAGAGAGCTGCTGTGCCACACACAGCATGGCAACGAGTTGGGGTTATTCATTGGTGGACGCAGTCTATCTTTCCTTTGAGGCCATGGTTCTCCTACTCATCACTGAGTGCATTCACTGACCACATCAGTGACATAAGGGCCGGACATCTTAAAATGTAGCTCACCACATGGATGGTTTCTGCCTCCATCTTGGGAGGGGCACTGTAGTTGGACATGGCCATGACAAGCGCTGTTTCCCACTTCTCTATGCATGACCAGGGCACAAGTCCTAAAAATTGAAGTGGGGGGGACGCTGTCACCGGAAGTGACATCACAAGAGGAAGTGACGTCACGAAAGGTGGCTTACACCATCGCGCTCATTGCCTCCCCTCCGCAAAGATAATGGTGTCCTCTCAAAATTAACAAACCCAGTGGCGCACCGGCACCTAGATCCTCAGGAGACGGCGTGCAAATTAGCATTCGCCCCTCGCAGTTATTGACAGAGAGGCCAAAGAGTGAAGTCCAGCTGTTTGGCAGGGGGGACGGCGTCCACCCGGTAAAATAAGTGGGGGGACGTCGTCCAGCCGGGTGGTACCCCGACTCGAGCCCTGTGCATGACCCAAACTTGCAAATAAAGGAACTCCCCAGGTTTAATGTGCCTCAGAGACAGATTTCTGGCACATTATGAGTGACAGAAAGCAACACGAGACGTTTCCTGAAATACCAAATTGCGCGGGAAACGTTGTCAGCTGTGTAATTCAGCAATGCTGACATTTGGTGCCTCAATCTGTCCCTGAGAATTACAGCACAGGCCTCATACCTTGACGACGCTGCTATTTCGACACAAAATTATTGAATCGCGGCGCCTAGAGGCATCCCGTTATTAGAGCGCTTTATAAACACCCCTATCTTCATTTTGCTAGTCAAATCGTGTGCACGCACTAAACAGTTTTTTCCAGTTTTTCTCAGAATCAGTACGTCGCCCTGACACCCTCGAAAATACTGAATAACGCAGAATTTCTGACTGAAATCTTACACACAGTTCTAAAGGCTACAACAAGCTCAACTCGAGACCACGAGCCCTGTAATGTTATAATGACCTTTAATGAGTGTCTAGGGGAACAATAGGGTACAAGCAGAAGAAAAAAAAGGCAAAAGGGCATAAGCGATCATGGCTTCGGTGACAGTAATTCAACCTGATTTCTTGCACAACCACAGAATGTCAGAGAGGTAATCTAAGCCAGCGATCTGACCTCCCCTTGATTCGCCAGCTCGGCGGCTGACGTTTCTCATTGTTGCGCTCAGTATGTTTCACATCTGCTCATGTTTAATGGAAACCTCCCCCTCAAACCACAGGCCCTGTATGCCTTTAATACTCCTGTTTGACCCCCCAACCCCTGCTCTCTCAGCGCACTCTCTGAGAGTCTCTCCGTGACTGTAACAATATTCGAGAATTATCACTGAGCCCCTTGAAAAATATGAAGGGGGTTTATCTCCGCTTTTTTGGCTTTAAAAGCCAAGAAAGCGGAGATAAAATTATCTCCCTATTACCTAGCTGTCGCTAACACCAGTTAGCGACAGCTATTAGGAGATAGCGACCATGTTGGGCCCTGCTTTGCATGTCAGTGATATTTATCACTAATGACATGCAAAGTGGGCGTGCCTAGATGTTAGTGACTGGAAACAGTCGCTAACATCGCTATCCCCTATTACCAACTTTTGGAGATATTCGCGCTAAGCGTGAATATCTCCAAAAGCTAACACCTGCCCCATAGCAGTTCTTAGCCATGTTATCCAATGGGAGGTGGATAACATGGCTAAGAGCATTAGCTCGGTAATGCATGAATATTGCGGACTTTTCAGCGATATTCATGCATTGCGGCCGATTTTTATCGCATTTGCGATAAACCTTGGTAATACCAAGGTTTATCTGTGATAAAAATCGCCGCAGGTCGGCGATACATTTTTGTCTCTAACCAAGCAATAGCGATAATTATCGCTATTGCTTGGTAATATGCCCCCAGGTGCTTTATAAATAGGAGTTACTTTCACTTACCTGTCATATGAGATCCCCCTCTCAGAGAGGTAACTAGGTAAGACTGGGCTGATTTTGGATTTTTGTAGTTCACGGAATTGATGAGGCCTATAAACCTCGCTTTGATTTGTTATCCAGCAATACAGAAAGAACTACAATTGCAGTCCGTCTGCAATCCTTGCTTGTCCACGCCTGTTCACCGGGGCTGTGCGTAAACTGTGTCATTTGCTTTAGTGTAATTACATGAAATTCAGAAAAAATGGCAATAATTAGCCAAAATACGAAACTGGCATTTTGCGCTATATTTTAGAGCAAAATGTGCCCTCGAGTCCATATAAGAATCAAGATCGCGTTGTGCTATTAAAAAAACTATACGTTGTGCGAACAAAAGACGTTTGCATTCTGGCTGCATTGAGCCCAGGCTATAATTTAGCCATGAATGCAATAGAATTATGTCTCGTTTAGTAAGGGCATAATTTTGGGAATTTCGCATAACATGAATTTAATGAAATTCTGCGCAATGGAAACTTCACCCGAGCCTACAGTTTATCTCAGTTCTACTCTAGCATAGACAGCCATCGGAGTAATTGCATAGCTACAATGCCTCGCAAACACTTCTTTCAGACAAGGTCTGGTTCATCACCATTGGGTACAGCCAACATATGTTGGGATAAGTATTGACACTTGAACTCAATGTCCTGCTGTCATATGTCCGATCTCATTTATTTATTTATTTATTTTTTGCAATTTATTGAGCGCACAACTACCCTAAGGTGTTAACCAATGGAAATTCCTCATCAATGGGTTTCGCATAGGTTACAAACTCATAGGGTTTGAGGGTGCCGCGGAACATGCACAAATCCTTATGGTGAGTACAGATAGTAAATAAAAGCATTTCAGTTTCAGACTTTTATTGAATACCAACAAAAACACCGTAGACAGGTATATAACAGAGTTCTAAATTGCACCCTTACACAGAGTTTTTTTGCCCATATTCACACCATTTTGGGGGGATTTAACTTTGCAAGGTGTATAACGAGGAATGACAAACAGGCGCAAACCCTCCCATCTTAGGTGTATGGTTTAGATCTTAGACAAACCCTTTGTTCTTTAAAAGGAGCACTCTTGGACACCTATCGGGCAGGCAAAGACCAGTCCAGATATTACATGCTACACTACATTGGGATTTATAGCACTTTCATACTCCTCGTAGGGCACTTTCATACTCCTCGCAGGGCCTGAAGAACTTTCTCGATTATTGAGTAAGCAGCTCTTCTGAATGTCTAATTCATATAGCGCTTCATGACTCTGATCAGGCCAGGGAAGCACTCCAATTTTCATCGATTATAGATATGCCAATATTTAAAAACAACTGTTGCAGCGAGTGAGGATTGGAGGCAGGAAGAGTTGTCTTGTAGGACTTTCACAGCACATAAGCGAGTATACTGCGGGCAGTGCAAGAAATAGGCATAGCTAAACATGCATTGAATTATCACTTTATGCGCATGTTGTTATCTACAGAGGTTCAACCATTGGTGGTTCCTCTCTAATCCACCGTTGGGAGTAGCTTAGGGATGTGTGCTGCTCTAGGAAAGAATACGGAGCACTGCCACAGTTCTCTAGTTAATGTATGACTAGTCGTTTTTTTATTCAGTTATACTTAATTACACCCCATGTACAACCTCAAAATAGCAACAAGGTTTAGCAAAAAAGTTCTGTGGTGTCTTTGAAGACTCCAGCCTAAAGCTGTTTCTTTTCATAGCAGCAACAAAACATGAGTCGATCTGCTTTAGTGTGGAAAAGACCTTAAACCGCAAAGGATGGGGTGCCAGTGAATTTCTGGTTCTCAGCAGACAAGGAGGGTATTGGCTCCTATGTTTCCCATTTGTGTTCACAATTCATGAACCTAATGTTTGGAACTGCATCTGCTAGTAGTCAAGTCTTCTGGTGCAGCAGACTCCAGTGAGTCCTTCAGAGGGTATTAAAAATAGATCAAAGTGCCACTGCTCTTCTACGATTGGCTCTCTGGGTGCCTCTTCATGCCACTGGGCATGCTATGTGCGCTTTATTTGTGCCCATTAAGCATGGTAATTAATTTCTGCTTCCGTATCCTCGATCCATTGTTTACAACGCATCTATCTTAATTTCTGCTTCCGTATCTTCGATCCATTGTTTACAACGCATCTATCTTATTCTAGTTTATGCCATTTTTGACCAACCGGTTTCAACTAGTGTCGGTTAGTTTTCGATTTGGAACCTTGAAGGCGGACTTATGAAGTCACCCTGGGATCGTTGCTCTTATCCATCCTTTTAAACTTCTACATTAAGTCTTTGGTTTGCTTCCGACAAATAAGTGGTTAGAGGTGGCAGACCCGAGAGCAGAGGACGGCCCGGGGCCAGGGTTCGATTCCCGGCGCGGCAGGTTTCTGGACCAGGGTCAGCGGACTCGATAATTCTTTTGCCTCGGTGCCCACTCTGATCAGCGATCACACTCGGCAACTCTGGGCATTAGCTTGCCTCATCTTCACTAACGGCCCCACCAGACCGCCGGGGATGCCTGGTCTCACCCTGGAGATACCCATTAAGGGACCATCTCTCAGGGAAGCCAGGAAGGGTTTCGCAGCGGTCGAAGCGCCTTGGGACCCTCCGGGTAAGTAGTGCGCTATATAAATGCCTATACATTTACATTTACATTTACAGTTGATGCTATTCAGAATGTTGTTATATCTGTGTTGCCCCCAGTATTCCAATCTTACTTGAGGGATAACGGGGATTGGGTGGGCAGCCATGGCAGAATCTGAACTTGGATGAACCCAAGGTTATAGTTTGGGTTTCAAGAAGGACCTTTAGGTATGATTCCTTGTCACACTTTCATAAACCTGGGTAAGAACCTCCTAACAAGATTATAATTTTCTCTGGAGCCCCCTTTGCAGTTATATCACTACCTGGTATTGTCAAATTAAAGTAATGGTTAAAATGCTTCCTAGGTGGGGAACCGCAAAAGAGTCTTTGCAACTACAACAATTTTGGGGTCACGGTTGAATTCTGGAACATTTTCTACTGTACGCTATTCTGATCACTCCTGTATCATTTACAAGACCTTGTATTGGCTACCTCTCTCTTGGAAAATGTATGTTAGTCTTATCAATACTGCGGTATTGCAAAACCGCTTTCAGAACTATGGTATCCCCCATTCTGTGCCATCTCTGAATTTCACTTCTTTGCTTGCTATGTGATCAACACATCCACCGGGAAGGTAAAGGTTATTTTTCTGTTCTTGCTCTACCTCTTTGATACACTCTTATTTTGAAAATCGGACTCACTGCGAACCACCAGCACTTCTGCGCCCATATGAAATCTGGCGCATTTGCAACATAAGCCTACTGAGGTTCTAAGTTACCTTCCACTCGATTAGCATCAGAAACAAGCTTCTGCAGCTTTAGGCTAGTGGAAGCTCTTGTTGTCATTCCATTCTACCAGTGCCAGAAAATGCCAGGAAGCCTAGGCTGCCATGCCCAAATAAGCAATTGATAAGACTATTTAAGAGATATTAGGTTATGGATTGCACATAGTTGGCTACAGGAACACCCTGAATAACTGATATTTTCATTCTTGTTCCATCGCTTGGCTAGCTGAAAACATATTTTGATCTTTACCTTCTTCAACCAGCTCTTCCCCAGATCAGAACACTGTGAGGAGTATGGAAGGCATACTTTTGGAAGCGATGCTATCCTTTAAACACTGAACTAATGGATTGGATTCACAGACACAATCCTTCACCAACAGCTCTTCATGCTCCAATTCATTTGAAACAATCATAGGCTTGTAGGAGTGGTAGATTTAACGAACTCCAGAAGTGACTGGTCCACCAGTTCAGATTATGCCAGCTTGCCAGGCAAAGCCATTTACTACTTACAAAAATCAAAGGTTGGTTAGCCACAAAAAATGCTAAAGGAAAGGGACCCCATTTTGACTGTCCTTTATGCCAATCACATGGCTTCCTGTGGAAGCTACTATCAAGTTAAAGTGTTATATTTTACCCATGACTGGATGAAAAACATGTTCACTTTCTTGCCATATCTCTTAAATCATCTTATGAGATGTGTCTTAAAATCCAGCCTTTCAGATGTTTCATCTGATTCAGGGGGCCACATCGATGGAACCAACTGCGGCATTCTCTAAAGAAGGGAGAACAATATCCTAGCTTATATCAAATTCATAGGGGCATATTACCAAGCAATAGCGATAATTATCGCTATTGCTTGGTTAGAGACAAAAATGTACCGCTAAGCTGCGGCGATTTTTATCGCAAATAAACCTTGGTATTACCAAGGTTTATCGCAAATGCATTCTCACCTAAATATATTTGCATTCATGATTATGTGGTAGTCATCATTCTAACTACAATGTGTTTGGACGCTATTTAAAACTTGATATTCCAGTACAATACCTTTTAAAGGAAAGGCAATTAGAGTTTGAGGGGTAATTGACAAAGCCATGATATCAGTGTCCTTGTCACTCTTTTCTGCCAAAAAGTATGTCAGCCTATGAGAGGGCTAAGTTAGTCTGATTTTGGGCTCATGGCAAATGGTAGATTGGAACATATTTTTTTTGCTATACATTTGTAAAAAAATGTTTTACTACCCACTAGTTCCTGAAGGCAGAACTGCCATAATTAGTAGTAGAAATATTAATAATATTAATAATAATAATAATAATAATAATAATAATAATAATAATAATAATAATAATAATAGGAAGAAGAAGAAAAAGAAGATGATGAAAATGAAGAAACTGGAGAAGTTGTTTACCCTCAGAGTGACTTGTTTGCTGACGTAATCAAATTGAGCAACACAGAATTTCATAAACTCAGTTGAAGTCCTCAAAGAATGTTGTGTACTGTAAGGAATGACCTCCATAAATGCTAATGCAACTCCCGAGGCACTTAAAAATGTATAAATGGCCTCTAATCCATGTCCAGTCAGTTTTCAAATATGAAGTAGTCTGGAGAATATTTCGGATGTATGACGTTACAACGCATACTTTTACTCCGCATACCATTACAACGCGGTATTCACAACGCATACCACTACAACGCATAGCGCTTTGGGGTGCTGGATAGTGGTAAGTATAATTTACTATTCTAACTCCAGTCCCCGTGGACCCTAGGGAAGGTGTTGGATAGTAAATTAAACTTACCTCTTATCCTAGAGCGCCCCCCAGCGCCATGCGTTGTAATGGTATGCGTTGTAATGCCTGCGTTGTAGTGGTAGTGCGTTGTAAAAAATGCGTTGTAACAGGTGAATACCGAATATTTCACTTTGGAAGGTCTTATATGCAGTGGTTTGACGGTACAATGGTCTTTGCTCTCAGGGTCATGTTCAAATGTTTTGGAGAAAATGCAAAAGGCAGGACCAAACACCAGGCTTTTCAGACATTTTGGGGCATATTTACAATATTTTGGAATAGGGCAGTGCCACAAGCCTTCTCGTTGTGCTGCCCTACTTCAAAAGAAAAGGGCAGGAATGTGCCCCATTTACAAGATACAGCATATTCCTATTCTTTCTGCCAGTGCTGGTGCCCAAACTGCAGCCGAGCACCAATGCAGGCACCCTTGCACCATGGGGCACGGATGTCTGTGTTTATTTATTTATTTTGAAGGTTTTTTGTTGGCATGATGGTTGTTGTACAGGAAGGGACTCCATCCTGCATAAAACAAATCAACTGAGACATTTTCCTCATTCTATGTGTGCTGCAGAATACAGCGTATGTGGAAAGAGGAAAAAGCAAGGAGAAATGTTAACATTTCTCCTAGTTTCGCCTGCTTTGGGAAAGAGTTAGTTTTGACGCTGTCCCAGATTTACGCTTCATTGTAAATCTGGGGCATTGTCTACAACCATGGGTGTTGGGTGGGAACACCCACAGCAACACGCATAGACCGCCCCTTCCATGCAGAGTAAGGCATTGCCTTACTCCAAATTTACAAGGCCATGAAAAACCATGCAGGGTGGCATTGAGTGGCCTTGTAAATATGTGCCGGCACACTGTGCCTCCGGAGCGTCACAAAAGTGACGCACCATGGCATTGCAAATATATCCTTTAGGCTCACATAAAAAAGCAGACCAGGGTTCAAAAGCAAAGCTGCGCAGTTCTAGAGGACGGGCAAAAAAACTGGCTTGCCCAACTACAGAATGATCTTGCATGAGTGAACGTTCACAGCTACCATTTGTCAGACCCTGTGCCTTTTGATTTTCCACTTCACATTCTATAGATTGATGTGTCTGGTGGATCCAAAATTACAGGACCACCCAGAGACCATGACAGGAGACCAAAGTCGCTGTTCATAGATGGGGAACTGCCCAAAAGCAGTACCATTTTTTTCCTTGATGGAGACAATTGCCTCCAAACCCCTTGACAATACGGTTACTTGTTGATGACAGGGATGTATGTGTATTGGGCGTACGGGTAACGCCTTTGTTCTCTAATCCAGGGTTGAACCCTCTTGACTATCCCATAAAACAAGCATTTGCAATGCAATAGGTCCCGCATTAGGAAAGTTTGAGCTATTGGAATTGTAAATGACACATTTTTTATTTATGTTTTGGTTTTGAAAATAGCAAAATTAATAGCTTTGTCATTTACAATGCCAATAGTTTTAACTTTCGCAAATGTGACACCTATAGCATTTGTAATGCAATATGTGTTGTATTTACGTGACTTACATGTATTGATATTACAAATAACAATGGCTTTTAAATTTTTTTCAATAATTAATACTTAAATAAAAGTTATTGTAATTTATAATGGCAATAGCTTAAAGTTTTGTAAATAACTTTTGTGAAGATTATGTTCAGTGTATTTTATTGTGACGAAAATCCGAAAACAGAAGTGAAATATTAACATCTTTTTGTTACATTTGTAATAAAGCTTGAAACATAGAGAGAACATATTCGAACCAGGTGTTGTTGAATGGTTGCACAGATTGATGCTGTGGTGGCGCTGAGTGATGCGATTGCGAACAAGTGATGCTGTGGCGTTCAGTGATGCTGTGGTAGCACATAGTGATGTTGTGGTGCCCCTGAGTGATGCTGTGGTAGTGCGGAGTGATCCTCTATGCTATGCTATGTTTTGTTTTGCTATCCTATGTTTTGTTTTGTTATGCTATGCTATGTTTTGCTATCCTACGCTTTGATTTGTTATGTTATGCCATGCTGTGTTTTGTTATGCTATGCTATGTTTTGTTGTGTTTTTTAATGCTATGCTTTGTTTTGCTATGCTATGTTTTGTTATGCAATACTATGCTATGTTTTGTTTGGTGTGCTATGTTTTGCTATGCTATTATATGTTTTGTTTTGCTATGCAATGTTTTGTTGTGTTTTGTTAAGCTATGCTATGTTTTGTTGTGTCTTGCTATGTTTTGTTATGCTATGTGTTGTTGTGTTTTGTTATGCTATGTTTTGTTATGTTATGCTATATTTTGTTATGCTATGCTATGTTTAGTTTTGCTTTCCTATGCATTGTTTTGTTATGCTATGCTATCTTTTGTTGTGTTTTGTCATGCTATGCTATGTTTTGTTGTGTTTTGCTATGCTATGCTTTGTTATGCTATGCTATGTTTTGTTATGCTATGCTATGTTTTGTTGTGTTTTATTATGCTATACTTTGTTTTGCTATGCTATGTTTAGTTATGCTATGCTTTGTTATGCTATGTTTTGTAATGCTATGCTAAGCTTTGTTTTGTTATGCTATGCTATGTTGTGTTTTGTTATGCTATGCTATGTTTTGTTGTGTTTTGTTATGCTGTGCTATGTTTTGCTATGCTTTGCAATGCTATGTTTTGTTATGTAGGCTATGTTTTGTTGTGTTTTGTTATGCTATGCTATGTTTTGTTGTGTTTTGCTATGTTTTGTTATGCTACGTTTTGTTATGCTATGCTTTGCTTTGTTATGCTATGTTTTGTTATGCTATGCTATGTTTTGTTGTGTTTTGTTATGCTATGCTATGCTTTGTTGTGTTTTGCTATGCTATGTTTTGTTTTGTTATGCTATGTTTTGTTTTGCTATCCTATGCTTTGTTTTGTTATGCTTTGCTTTGTTTTGTTATGCTATGCTGGTGAGGGTGTGTGAGTGTGTGTGAGGGTGAGGGTGAGCGTGTGAGGGTGAGGGTGTGAGGGTGTGAGGGTGTGGGGGTGTGAGGGTGTGTGAGGGTGAGGGTGTGTGAGAGTGAGGGTGAGGGTGTGTGATGGTGAGGGGGTGTGAGGGTGAGGGGGTGAGAGGGTGTGAGGGTGTGTGAGGGTGAGGGGGTGTGAGGGTGAGGTGTGAGGGGGAATGAGGGTGAGGGGGTGTGAGGGTGGGTGAGGGTGTGTGTGAGGGTGAGAGGTGTGAGGATGTGGGGGCCTGAGGGTGAGGGGGCCTGAGGGTGAGGGGGTCTGAGGGTGAGGGGGTCTGAGGGTGAGGGGGTGTGTGGGGGAGGCTGTGGGGTTGTGAGGGTGAGGGTGTGGGGTTGTGAGGGTGAGGGTGTGTGAGGGTGTGAGGGTGAGGTTGTGAGGGTGAGAGGGTGAGGGTGACGGGGTGAGGGGGTGTGAGGGTGAGGGGGTGTGATGGTGAGGGTGTGTGAGGGAGAGGGGTGTGAGGGTGAGGGTGTGTGAGGGTATGTGAGGGTTAAAGGGGGTGTGAGGGGGTGTGAGGGTGTGTGAGAGCGAGGGTGTGAAGGTGAGGGGGTGTGAGCATGAGGGGTGTGAGGGTGGGGGGTGTGAGGGTGAGAGGGTGTGTGATGGTGAGAGGGTGTGTGAGAGTGAGAGGGTGAGTGAGGGTGTGTGAGGGAGTGGGGGTGTCAGGGTGAGCGGATGTGAGGGTGAGAGGGTTTGTGAGGGTGAAGGAGAGTGAGGGTGTGTGAGGGTGAGGGTGTGTGAGGGTGATGGTTTGTGAGGGTGAGGGGGTGTCAGAGTGAGGCTGTGTGAGGGTGAGTCGGTGTGGGGATGTGAGGGTGTGTGGGGGTGGGGGTGTGTGAGGGTGAGAGTGTGTGGGAGTGTGTGAGGGTGAGGGTGTGAGAGTGTTTTAGGGTGAAGGGGTGTCAGGGTGAGGGGGTGTGAGGGTGAGGGTGGATGAGAGGGTGTGTGAGGATGACGGTGAGGGTGTGTGGGGTGTGAGGGGGTGAGTGAGGGTGAGAGGGTTGTGAGGGTGAGGGGGTGAGGGTCAGGGTGTGAGGGTGAGCGAGGGTGTGTGAGGGTGGGTGAGGGTGTGAGGGTGAGTGAGGGTGAGAGGGTGTGAGGGTGTGTGAGAATGAGGACCCGAAGTAAATGGTGGCAGGGCAGACATCATACGACAGAGAGAAGAGACTGCTCCGTGACAGCGTTGGTCAGTTTCAGAATCTGGAGGGGCAGAGTCAGCACAGTCTGCGAGGGATCAACGTGTATAGAGGCAAAGCATAGCAGATGTAGCATTGCAGCTAGCAAGTCGAGTGTTTTTAAGCTGAGTGTCCCTAGAGAGATGGTAACACAGCAACAGCATTTGAGGAGCAAGGCTACTGTAAACAAGCACGGTAGGCATTCACTTTCGTCCAGAAAAAAAACGAGAAAGGTGCAGAGAACGCCGAACAAAACACGGCTTCTCCTCGAAATGGATGCAAAAAACCCCAAGCTCCCGGCATTGCTGTGGCGGGGGGCGGGGGAGCGGGAGCGCATTCCTTTGAAGTCTGATGCCAAGGTTCAGACAAATGGTGGTGTGCTCACTGGTTAGAGGCGGCAGACCCGAGAGCAGAGGACGGCCGGGACCAGGGTTCGATTCCCGGCGCGGCAGGTTTCTGGACCAGGGTCAGCGGACTCGATAATTCTCTCGCCTCGATGCCCACTCTGATCAGCGATCACACTCGGTAACTCTGGGCATTAGCTTGCCTCATCTTCACTAACGGCCCCACCAGACCGCCGGGGATGCCTGGTCTCACCCTGGAGATACCCATTAAGGGACCATCTCTCAGGGAAGCCAGGAAGGATTTTGCAGCGGTCGAAGCGCCTTGGGACCCTCCGGGTAAGTAGTGCGCTATATAAATGCCTATACATACATACATATACATACATGTGCACGCGGGGGGTGGGGGAGCGGCAGCCTCTGAAGTCTTGAAGTCTGATGCAGAGGCACAGACAAATGGTGGTGTGTGATGTGGCTGGCTCTGTGCACGCGCCTATCTCACATGAACTGTACGCGATCCGCAGGCTAGGTAGACTTTCCTTTCCTGCTTACTATAATCTGGCCTATTTATCCCTGTGGGATATAATAGGTGAGACCTAAAAAGGGCAGTGAACCTGGTGTGTGACCTTTCCCCCAATCTTCAGTTTATGAGAAGAAAAATTATTTTGTGTGAATGTGATCTTTTTCGAACAAGAGATGTCTGTCTGTAATGGTGGGGCTGTGCCAGCACAGTGGTTGTCACCACCCCCTATGCTTCATTCCTGCAGACCCTGCCTTGCACTCTCCACTCCAGTATTGAAATTTAATATAACGTGCTGTTCTGTTAGCCTTTTCAAAAGATGTAGAAAGAAGCCTATAAAGACGCACTGTCAGAAGGAGAAATAAATAAACTCCATGTAAGGTGCTGCTTTTTCACTCATCTGGCTCCAGAGCAGGAATATACTTTATTCTTAAGTCCAAATCAGTTTAACTTTTTTGAGCCGTGGAGAAATCCTTGTGATTGGTCTCCTATACCTCATAAACTGCGATCAAAATATTTGAAGCATCACAAAACAGGCTCTGACTTGTCACCAGACTCTAAGGAAGAGACCACGTCACGTTGCTGACGCAATCATCACTTTCTGACTATCAAATGCTATTAACTACAGTTGATAGTTTGTTAATGTATTATCCTGCAACAATTGCTATTGTCTGCAGCTGATAAAACCCAATGAAAATTGTTTAATCATCACTTTCTGACTATTTTAAACCACACCAAAGCACCACATGCAGTGTTCACGATTGTCAATTCTCGACCATCACCTACACGAACTTCTGCAAATCATATATCCTGACGCACCGAAGCCTATTAGTCTGAATTTAAAAAATCCAAAAAAAAAGGCTGAAAAAAGGCAATTACATTTGGACATTTAACCTCTTCAATGCTAATGACAAGGGTAACTCGTCATGCACTGCCCATTCATTTCAATGGAAATCTCATTATATGGGCCTGATTACAATAGCGTCAACCACTGACACAGCTTCCACTATGTTCTGGAGTCCCAACACCTGGGCACAAAGAATTCCACTTAAGCAGTTGGCGGGAGCTACTCCATTTTAGTGATCAGTGTTTCCAGATCTATTCGGTGAAGTACAACACCAGTGTGAAGTGTTTAAATAAAGAGGCTCTGCCCAGCCCCACAACATCATGTATAACAATATTGGTGTTGTAGCCCATGGCCATGTTCATTTCAATGATGAAGAATAGGCAGATTTAATAGCATTCACTAGAGACAAGTTTAAAGTAAGGGCTCTAAAACGGAAAAAGTAAGAAAGTCCCAAAAATTTGACAGGAGAAGGTAAAAGAAGAAATGTGTATGGAAAATCGGAGGTTGGATGAACTGAAAATTAAACCGCAAGTGAAGGAGGAGGCTTGTGCATGCATTTTAGATGGAGAAATACAGAGTATCATTTGAAAGAAGGGCCAGCTGAAGCAAGAAAAATGGCAAAAATAGAGACAGGAATAGAATTTACGATGGATTGTGTGGAACCTCATACAAAAGTGGGATTGAATGAGTGCGAGACCCTATCCAGTACACCAAGGCATCCACCACTGGTCGACGAAGGCTGGTGCCACACAAGATTTTCAGGATACCCACATGCGATAAAGTGGCACTCCGATGATTTACATACTCTTTGGTTATTCTGAAAACCATGAACGGGGGTGAACAGTCACAATATCGAAAAAAAAATATTGACTGGACAGAAAAGCGAGTATTTAATATAGAATTGACAGAATATCGAATTGCAAAAATATAGTGGTGCAGAATATCGAAATTCAGGTAAGAAATATCGATTTTAAAAATATCAAAGTTAGTAATATCGACTAATATAGTTGTTAAAAATATTTTAAAAATGTATAATGTTTTAAGTGTTAGTATGTGTTTAAAGTTTGTATTATTTTTGTAATGTATGTTTGAATTTTTTTAAAGTAATGAATTTTATGTTATTTAATTTTTGCGGCAATTTAATTCCATAGCGGGTTGTGGGTTTTTAGGGGAATAAGGTGGGAAGTATTTTAATTGTAATTAAGTAAATATTTATTTTTATTTATTGGTATTGATAATTAATTTATTGTTAATTATTAATTGGTAGTCAATTTGAATTAATTGGTAATTAATTGTTATTAATTAATTGATAATTATGTTAATTGTATTAATTTATTATTCCGAGAGGGTTGTGGGTTTATAGGGGAATAGAGTGGGAAGTAATTTAATTGTCATTAATTAATTATTGGAATTATTTTTGTGCATTGATAATTAATTTACTGTTAAATCATTAATAATCGGTAATTTTTTATTACTTATTACATTGTTGTTATTGAAACTTAATTGGTTGTTAATTATTAATATGTAATACATTTTTAACATAATATTGATTGGTATTTGTAATTAATTAATTATTAAATATTTTGTAATTGGTAATTCATTTAAATTAATTTTTATGGGTATTCATAATTTCTTTTTATTTAAATATTTAATCATTACTTTCCCTACTGTTGCACTCACTGGAGTGGGAATAGTAATTTTTATCCCCTACGCTATCCAACGCTTTCCCTACTGTTGCTCTCACTGGAGTGGGAATAGTAATTTTTACCCTCTGGCTATCCAACGCTTTCCCTACTGTTGCACTCTCTGGAGTGGGAATATTAATTTTTTACCCTCCCGCTAGCCAACGCTTTCCCTACTGTTGCACTCTCTGGAGTGGGAATAATAATTTTTACCCCTACGCTATCCAACGCTTTCCCTACTGTTGCACTCACTGGAGTGGGAATATTAATTTTTACCCTCCCGCTAGCCAACGCTTTCCCTACTGTTGCACTCTCTGGAGTGGGAATAGTAATTTTTACCCCTACGCTATCCAACGCTTTTCCTACTGTTGCACTCACTGGAGTGGGAATAGTAATTTTTAACCCCTACGCTAGCCAACGCTTTCCCTACTGTTGCACTCTCTGGAGTGGGAATATTCATTTTTTACCCTCCCGCTAGCCAACGCTTTCCCTACTGTTGCACTCTCTGGAGTGGGAATAATAATTTTTACCCCTACGCTATCCAACGCTTTCCCTACTGTTGCACTCACTGGAGTGGGAATATTAATTTTTACCCTCCCGCTAGCCAACGCTTTCCCTACTGTTGCACTCACTGGAGTGGGAATAGTAATTTTTAACCCCTACGCTAGCCAACGCTTTTCCTACTGTTGCACTCACTGGAGTGGGAATAGTAATTTTTAACCCCTACGCTAGCCAACGCTTTCCCTACTGTTGCTCTCTCTGGAGTGGGAATAGTAATTTTTACTAATATTAAGTCAATATATATATATATATATATATATATATATATATATATATATATATATATATATATATGCCAAAGCCTCGTAAGTCAATGATATCACGCTCTCAGACACTCAAAAACGCCAGAAGTCAGCAAGGTCCAAGGGTGTTTATTGACCCCTTACGACATGTTTCGGCTTGCAGGAAGCCTTCTTCACAAGGCTTCCTGCAAGCCGAAACATGTCGTAAGGGGTCAATAAACACCCTTGGACCTTGCTGACTTCTGGCGTTTTTGAGTGTCTGAGAGCGTGATATCATTGACTTACGAGGCTTTGGCATTGAATTTACCGGCGTGCTCTGCCGGCGCTCACGCCACTTCCCACGGGGCCGACCGCAACTCTTTGGAGCAACCGAGGAGTGTGAATATATATATATATATATATATATATATATATATATATATATATATATATATATATATATATATATATATACATATATATATATATATATGTTTTAAAAAATAAAAATGCATGTTTGTTTAACTTACATTAATTAATTGTAAATTTGAAGGTTATTTACGTATTTTTAAGTATGTTTTAGTTAATTATATTAATTATTTCATTAATTTTACATCACTTTTAAGACATTTAAAAAATTCGATATTTTAACAAACTATATTATTTACAACAATATTTTGGATTCAATATTTTTGTACTTACCTGTTTGTAGATAGGAATTCAATATTCTGGCATTCTATGTTTTCTCCACAATATTTTGGCAGGTTGATATTTTGCTCCTCGATATTCTGTCAGTGATCCATTACTCTGCTCTGCAAGGTTGAAGTTTGTTGTTGGAGGGATTATTTAGGAGATCATTGCACTTTTATTGACGCACCGGCATCCCTATATTCAAAAGACCACATAAAGTGACTTTTTATGGCCTTGTAAATTTGTTTCCCTTTCACACATAACTGCGTGAAAGGGGCGTTCCATGTATGTTGCTGTGGGTGTTATCAAGCAACAACCATGGAACTTGACACATTCCCAGATTTACAATATTTTGGGAATGCGTCAGTATCCTACGCCTTCCCAGGGAAGCGTAAGGAGGCACAACGTTTTTTCTTCGTATATCAAGGGCGTAACAAAGGCCCGCGCAGCCCCCACAGTGCGGGGGGCCCTGTGCTCCAGGGGGCCCCTTCAGCCCAGTACCCTGTCAGCAGAGCTCCTGAGTGTGGTTTGAGGGGACCCCCTTCATGTACTCTGCAGGTGAGCCCCCTCAAGTTTTGTTACGACACTGCTTTATGTGCGTGCATAGAAAGAGGAAAATGCCTTTTAATGATTGTTTTTGTGCCGGAAGGTGTCCATTCCTGTGCCAAAACAATCATCCCCTCAGCGAAGGCACCCTCTCTAAATGAGGCAAGGGTGTCTGCGCTGGTGCGTGGCTGCTGTTTGGTTCCTGTGCAGCCAAGAAGGACTGGAATGCGTCATATCTTGTAAATACGGTGCATTCCTGGCCTTTTATTTTGACGCACAGCGGCACAGCAGGAAGGCTTGCTGCTCTGCTGTGCATCAAAATATTTTAAATGAGGCACAAAGATGTGAATGGTAGCAGAAAATGGTATACGAGCATTTACGAACCCGAACAGGTGGAAAAGAACACTACCTTCAAGTGGTTTAAAGGGACAGGGTGGTAAGTAAACAAGGATCTAGAAGGAAGAGAATGGCTCAGAAATGACTTTTTGAAGATAGCCGTCTTAATAGCAAAAATAAATAATTGAGGAACAATTTCTTAACAGAGAGAATCATTAAGCAGAACATAAAGATAAGGAACCAATAACGACTGAGTAGACCCAAAGAGAGGAAAGAAGTAAAGAATTCCAAAGGAGAAGCTGTGGCACCGGCTCAAGTAATGAAATAGGGAACGTCTGAATCCTTGATCGTGTGAGAGGAAGGAAAGGTAGAAGCGGGTACCAGAGGGCCGTGAAGTGACGGATGGAAGAGACACCCATGGGCGTCCCGCGCCTTAGCGGAGGAGCCGCCACTGACATTGACCAATTAGCAGTGCGTGTATGAACTTAGGCCCAGATTAATGAAGCTTTTGCGTTGTCCTTGCATCACACAAGGTGACGTGAAGGCAACAGAAGGGCTTCAATACTATTTTCCAAGCCATGCAAGTTGAAATTTGCGCTGCTTTACATGGCTTTGTAAAGAAATGTAACGCAACGCAGCTGCTCGTGCTGTGTAACGTTACATTTCAACTTGGTAGGAGTTCCATGGGAGGACCAGTGTAACTATACATACATGCTTATGCACAGTGACACTAGGTGCACTGTGCTTGTGACATATCATACATACCACACACCTCACCCGAAATGTCCCAAATTGGCCAAACTAAAAACAACACCATGGAGTCTGAAGGTCTTTCTGGAAGCTTAGAAAAATCTGAGTATTTCACAACCTCACCAGGGGGTGTGAAGTGATATATAATCAATGCATCCGAAATACCTAGAAAGCACTTCAGGCCCCACAAGGGGTTTTGAAAACGCTATATACATACCAACACAACACAATATCCCAACCAATACTCACAACCGCATGCACAAGGAACACACACATACCTTTCCTCACGTAGATCCAAGGTATACCCAGATATGTACCTTTAGAGCAGATTTCCACAAGCCTTCCTCTTACATTTTGTGAATCCTCCCAAATGCATATATTTGTGTAAATCGTAGGCATGATTCTACCCTAGATAGATGTGTGGATTGTTCTTAGTTATCAGGTCCACTGGTCCTAGTGTGATCTGACCAGTTATCACCCACCCACCTTCCATTCTGAATGAGAGAAGAGTTTGGAATAATCTTGCCCAAACAATATGTGTGTTCCTGTGCAACAAGTGCAGATTGGGCAATTTAATATTATGGCTATGGTGTAGTAAAGTTATGGAGGTGCATTAAGGGATGCATTACAATTCTGCCAGATCACCCGGCGGGCATTAAACCCACCCTAGCACATTTTAGTACCATGCAAACTTAAGTCTGGTGGAATACAGCACTGAGCCTATCTTCCCTATTGTCATGTTCATCAGTAAGTAAATAGATTAGACCCACTAAACTAGTGATTGAACTAAATGTTTATGTCCCTGTTTAAGATTGTCCTGAATTTTATATCTTTCAGTTTGCTAGAGAGCTAACTGATCCCTATCCAAATAAAACAGACTTTGCACTACCTAAGTAACAACATTAATACCACAAGATGCATGACCAGACAATATTTGAGTAAAAAATGCCATTCATTCAACTCCACTGACATCACCAATTAAGTTCACCCCTGCACAGAAGCAATCACTGCTCTACCTGTTATGAAAAGGTTTGGAAAGTCAAATCCTTACTACTGAAAGGTTCTGCTATGCCATACAAGTGTCACATTGTGTGCTATACAAGTGCTAATTACCTATAACCACCATTACAATAAAGGTCACCCAGATTAGACTAAAGGTTCCTCATCCAGCATCTGCTGCCCCTAAAAGATGTTGCAATGTATATTAATTTTTACTTTTTAGGTTGAGTCTGGGCATGCGAGGCATGCTGTATTGAGGTAGGTACTTGAAGCTCCGCCCACTCTCTGCCCACATTTTTCATTGGCTTTTGTAATTTTCAACTGTAAACTGTGGCTGTTCATTGGTGAAAAGACTTAGTAGTCCTTCCTTAGTACTGCCTTGTCTCATTTTGTACCCTCCCATGGCGACATCCCCTGTTACGGATTCCATCAGGCGGACGCTGGATGGGGGGGGGGGATCGGTGATGCTGATCCTCTTGGACCTCTCCGCAGCATTCAATACCATTTCACATCGACTGCTTGCAGAGAGGCTACAAGATTGCGGAATCGGGGACCTGGCGCTAAAGACGCTGACTCACTTTTTAGCCGGCAGGAAACAACAGGCCCTTTCAGGTCAAATAAATACTCGTTGGAGAGAGGTGTTCCACAGGGCTCATGCCTTAGCCTGACCCTCTTCAATGTTTATATGGCCCCGCTAGCCAGAATAGTGCGGCAATATGGATTTGAGGTCGTCTCATATGCAGACAACACTCAACTGATCTTCCCCATTGGGAGAGACCTGGCGGAGGAAAGAGGACGTTTTACCCAAGGAATGTTGGCTATAGCAAATTGGATGGCAGAGTCTTGCCTCCAATTAAACCCTGGAAAGACAGAGTTAATGTTTCTGGGTAAAACACAGGAACTGGTACTGGATGACTGGTGGCCAGTAGAGCTGGGCACCGCGCCAGTGCCCTCGATCGCAGTGAAAAGCCTACGAATACAACTTGAGGAAGACCTGTCTATGAAGAAAAATGTTTGCAATATCATGAGTTCCCGTTATTATAGCCTTCGGCAGCTGCGGAAAATTATTCCATATCTTCCTGTGAGCCACCGTAGAACGGTAGTACAGGCCTTAGTGATCAGCCGGTTGGATTATGGGAACGCTTTGCTGGCAGAAGTAGGTGATACACAGCTAGCAACGCTCCAAGTAATCCAAAATACTGCCGCTCGAATGGTCTTGAACCGCCCCCCTGGCACACCATCGCTTCCTTTATTGAGGGAACTCCATTGGCTGCCAGTTAAAAAGAGATCTTTCTTTAAGACGTGCTGTTTAGTTTTTAAAGCTCTGATGGACACCGGCCCAAAGTATCTACAAAATAGACTCTGTAGACAGACTTCACGCTGTAATTTAAGATCTAACAGTAAGGCCCTGTTAGCCATCCCCCGGATCAAACGGAACCGCCTGGGAGGTAAAGCCTTTTCATATGTAGGTCCGAAATACTCAAACTCCCTGCCAGAAGGGCTTCGCAAGGCCCCTTCCTACCTGACCTTCAGGAAACAGCTGAAGGCTTTCTTATACTGATATTTTCTCTTGGCCTTTCGTTATTCTCGGTAATTGGACTAGGTTAGCGCGGAGATGCCCCTGGGTGATTCATGCGCTTTACAAAACACCAATAACAATAACAATAACAATAATATAACGTGTGTTGTTACTCAGTAAGCTTTATTTAAAGCCTCTGAGCACTATTTTCTCAAATAGCTTTGTCCTGCCTGCTATTGCAGGCAGGACACTCTCTTTCCTAACTCCTTTTATATTTTCATAGCACGCATTGGCAATGCAATAGTTCTTGCATATGTGAGAGTTTAATCTATTGCCATTGTAAATGGCAATGCCTTTTATTTATCTTTTAAAAACAACACATGAATAAAAGACATTGTCATTTACAATGCCAATAGCTCAAACTCTCATAAGAGCAAGACCTATTACATTGTAAATGCTTTTTGCCAAAATGGAGATGATATACTAAAGGTAAGGACCACCAACTCCCATGTAAACCTCCTATATTATGGTAAACATTAGCTCTGGAAAAATAGCTGAGGTCACATCAGCAAGTAGCTGGGGCATATTGATTTTCCCTATCATTGACTCTAACAAAGAAAACTCTACTGTACTATGATGGAAGCCATCAATGGCATAGATACACATGGTACACCCGGTGGTCTCACAATAATAATGAAATACAGCAAGAGGACAACATAGGTACTTAACAGCTGGACAAGGTCTATAGACAGACTTCATGTGGATCCAGGGCCGGCTTTGGGGCTGTGCGACCGGCGAGGCAAAACTGGGCACTGACCTCGAAGGGGGCACTGGCCACAGGGGGGTGCTGTGTTTAGCAATAACAATTTAAAAGCACCTGCTGCAGAGTTCCTTGTGTGTCCAGCATTCAGGCAGCAATACAAATGTCAAGATAAGTCTTGGATAGAATGTTCCTGCTAGATTGTGAGATGGAGTTTTGTCTAGTCGCAGTTATGACTTGTCATAAAGTAGCACAGAGGATTAATATGCCTGCTGCAAGGAACAGATCTGCATATTGTATGTGGGTAGCTGAGTGGATTAGTAAAGCAAACCTTTACCAGTGCTTTAAAACAAATTAAATGTATTGAGAGAGGGGTTATGGAGAGATGAAGGCCACTTTTGCCTGGAACTAGTGAGAGAATCTGTGAGCAGGTCATGGGGAGCGCCAAAAAAGATTGTCGCACCAGGCACCACCAGTGCTAAAGCCGGCCCTGTCTGGGTCTACTCACATATAAGCACCTGTCTTAGAAGATACGTTTAGTGCATAGGTGCTGTGACCTCAACTCCTAGTTCTGACCACAGCTACTTGCTACTTCTGGTCTCAGGGCTCAAAAAAGGCAGAAGCAGGAACAGAAAGTAAACCGAGCTCTGTTTACATTCTATATATTTCATTCCAAACCTTTTCCTTAGTCAAAGACTGAACAACTTGCCCCATCAAACGATGACAGCTTTCTAGCGACTGAAAAACAGTAGATACTAGTTCCCTGAAATGGGCTCTACACTTACAATGATAAACCTTCAACCTGCGAGCTATTGACACTCAGAAACATTACAGACTTTGCCTTGAGGAAAATTTAGGCCATTTTGTAAGCCAGAACCTCACATGTGGTGGCCATTCAATTGTATCTAACAAACAGAAACCTTTGGCACGCTCCAGAATTGAAGCTTGAATCTTTTTTTCTTAGAAATACCCATCAACCAGCATCCACCAGAAGAGCAGTTGGTCCTAAAACCTATTAGAAAAGCGTAGTGGTACTCGCAAATTGAAAAATCTCATTAATCGAAAGCTGATAAGTATCTCGAAATCTTCTAACACCACCACCTGATAGATGAACACGTCAAAAAAAAACTATTGGAATATCATCTATCTAGCCATCAATAAGCAAAATAGAGAGCCCAGTTCACATCCTACTTACTGATTTGAAATACATTAATAGCCGCCATGCTATTCTTTCTAACAGACATCTATCTTCAGAAAAGCAATACACAAGCTCCGGCGCTTTTCATTGGCTAACTCCAACTGCTACAGACAGCTCTAGAAGATCTGAGTGAAATGGAAATATCTAAGACATTGCTTGCAATTCAGGGCCTTTGTGAAGAAGTGGCATCGGGATTAGTTGGCACCTATAAAACATCACAAAAGCCTTGGAACAGGCTCTTATCAATCTCCAGAACAAGCAGCATTTGTATATCATTCCCACCTAGGCAAAGCTCAAAAAACATGTAAATGGTGTAGATGAAATATTTAGATTAAAGCAATAGAATAATCTTGGCCAAGCGGACAAACTGGATTTATCAAGGGTGCCCAAACATCACATAACAAAATGCATTGTAGTAAATCTTCGTAACAACGGGCTTTTATGTGTTGTTCTAGCTGTAGACAAAGAAAATATCCTATCAAAGAACATTTGACTGAAATGCAAAACACATAAAATCTCCCTGTAATTTTTCAGCCATTTCTTGAATATTTCAGGATTCACGGTAGTTCACAAAACTTTGTGAAACACCAAAACATTAAAAAAATTGTTCTCTTGTTACATGGACACGAAAGCAAAAATCTATGAACCAGGGCTGCTTCACCATTTTGTGGAACAAAAAAAATGTGCTCAGGCCTCCGAGTAGGCCACAGCACGGAATCAGGTATGACACACATAATTGATGACACGCTTCAAATTCTTGATCAGAACGGTACTTGCCTCCTCATCATACTCGACCTCTCATCAGCCTTTGATACGGTCAAACAGGAGAACCTACTAGATCTGTTGAATCATAGAATGGGTCCATCAGGGACAGTGCTCAAGTGGTTTACCTCCTTTTTTCATAACCGGACTCAAAAGTTCAAGATTAACAATACCATGTCCACACCCGTTCAGGTAACATTAGGTGTCCCACAAGGATCCTCCCTATCCCCGACATTGTTCAATCTAGTCATGGAACCACTCAACGCACTGCTCCAAGCATCTAACGTGCAATTTCACATGTACGCAGACGATGCCCAACTCTACCTTAAAATACACACCTCGAAGACATCAAACTACTCAACACAACTCTTAGGAACACAAAGACATGGCTGGCAGAGAATCATCTCAAACTGAACGCTCTAAAACGGAATTCCTCCTTATAGCACCATCCGCCAAAGTCCCAATCATTCAGGATTGGCTTAAACATCTTACTGCATTCAATGTTCAACCAACCATCGTGGACTCAGCGAAATCATTGTGCATAACCCTCGACTGCAATCTCAATATGCAGCATCATATCAGTAATGCAACTAAGGGAGCTAATTTCCAAATCAATACACTGAGGAAGTTGAAACCCTTCCTGCCAGCCAATGACTTCAGGACCGCAGTCCAAGCTCTAGTTATCCCTTGAGTAGATTATGGAAGTGTCGCCCTCCGTGGCCTTCCCATTTCAACAACCGCACCCCCTAAGAGCCTCTATTAATGCTGCAGCGAGACTCATCACTGGCTCAAAAAAACACTCACACATCTCTCAAGACTTAAAATCCTTGAACTGGCTGCAATACGAAGCTAGAATACACCTAAAAATCGCATGCAGGGCGCATAAGGCTATACATCACAACTCGCCCAGTTACCTCGCTCAGAAATTGACAATCTCGGGTGGCTCTATAATCACAAGAAGCGCAGAAAATCTACTATTGAAACCACAAAGATTTTACAAGAAAAAAAACATATAAACGGTCCTTCTCAGGGATGGCGCCCAGGATCTGGAATGCTCTCCCTCCAGAAACCAGATTTATCTCATCCACGGCATCCTTCAAAAAAGAAGTAAAATCGATCCTGTTGGCTAAATTCACATGAATATAGGCTAAGGAAATCTCGAGACTCACTATTTTTTCTTTATGACAATGGTCAGCCGGACCACCTAGGCACCTTTGTTGCCTTTGCCTTGACTCTATGGGTACTCATTGGCTTACACCGTTTTGCTCATCTTTGCACAAAATGCTTTGTTAATGTTTCTTGTCTTTATAACCCCTATGTGTGTAAAGTGCTCTGATATCCGTGAGGATCTTGTTCGTGCCCTATAAAACTTCCAAATAAATAAATAAATCTTGAACAAGCCAGTTGGTTTGTCCATGTTACACACTTCCTTTCTAAAGGTACTCTGCCACTTTGTGAACCAAAGTCCCACACAACAGAATATTTTTGATTTGAATACAACAGACTTCTGTCCATCGTCGCTTTTCTGCATGTTTTAAAGCTTCCAGGGATAATGGAGATAAACTTTGCCTGTTCAGGACCGCCCTTTCTAATGTCTACCATTTCATTGGTTCGAATGCACATAATATATTTTTTTTCATTCACTCTCCTGTAGAGATATTTGACACCTGTTTTGTTTGCTTTTCCACAAAAAGAAATTATTAAATGCTTATCTTACTAAAATGTTAGTTTGGTGTCCCACAAATACCTTCTCTTGTTCTTAATAACAACTACTTCTGGGTTAAGGACATATAGATATGTTGAAAGCTCAGAACAATCACCTACTCGAAAGGTCTTACCTGCTACTTTTGAGGGTGATGCATACGCCATGCTTTGGAAGCAATGGAGCTTTAGTAATGGCT
Organism: Lissotriton vulgaris; assembly: GCF_964263255.1. Taxonomy (NCBI): domain Eukaryota; kingdom Metazoa; phylum Chordata; class Amphibia; order Caudata; family Salamandridae; genus Lissotriton; species Lissotriton vulgaris. The sequence goes on from NC_141693.1 coordinate 663,149,347, forward strand.
GTCAGTATTTGAAATAAAAAACTCATATTTAAAGGGCTATTGCTTTAGATCATGGCATTATTCTTACATTTTGCCTGGAATCACTTAAATTGAAAATTCTTTAGTGAAAATTGGGAAACCCAAATGTAAAGTTTCTTTGATTTTAGAACGCAATCACATGGCAGGAGGCTGGGGTGTGGGGGTCCTTAGCAGTGTGCTCAGTGTCTGGAGGGCAACTATATTCAAAGATCCAGATGATTAATATTGCTGACTGAATCTGAACTTAACATGTATTGTGTACTTTATTACACTTTAATACGGAATAAAAATGGTCAGGGCCAATAGGAAGCAGAACAGCAAAAACAAAAGGCTTTTTTTGATCGCCTGTAGAGTAAGAAGAAAGTAAAAACAAGATATTCCAGTCAACACTGGCTGTAAGTGGGCTAACAACCCCCCCATTACTGATTTTGACACAAGGCCACCAAATGACTCGGACTGTAGTAAATCAGCGCCTCATCTCGTTTTTGGCTGAGAAGAAGATACGCCGTAAATCAGCGGAACTCCCACTCCACTTAACTTGCTGTTCCGCCTCCTCTTCTAGAGGTAAGGGAAACGCCATTTTTACACTGGTGGAGTCGCAGTAAGTTCCACTGAAGTCAACCCCTGAACTTCTTGCCTATTCACGGGTGACCACATAGTGACGGTCATCAAACGCTATTTATGACGACGCGTCCATCACTGTATTTCCCGGTTCAGGCCTACAATGTAAGGCATGGCAGTCTCAGGCAGGGAAATCCAACAATGACCTGACAGGGATGGAGGAATCTCCCTTTACTTAAGGGTCATAGTTTCTTCAGGGCATATTTATCATGCAGTTGCGTCAACCTTGTTCCATGCAATGGGTGCAAAGGCCATGCAACTACTAAGGAAGATTCCTCAAGCCACACAAGGCCATCTGCGTGGCTTGATAAATCTAAAGTAACGCAATGCAGCACAGATTTATTTTTTATTTTATGTGTTTTATATAGCGCCTGAATCACCCCATACGGGGTATCTCTGCACTCAGACTGCTTGTGGTCATACCAAGGAGGACTAGAACAGTTCAGTTTTTAGAAGTTTCCTGAAGGCCAAGAAATGTGTGCACAGGTGCATCTGTATGGGGAGTTGGTTCCAGTAGCGAGGGGCCAGATGGGAGAAAGCTTTGCCTCCTGTACGTGCCAGTTTGATACGGGGAGTACAAAGAAGTGCTTGCTGGCTGGATCTGAGAGGCCTGGCCGGGGTATATCTGGTCAACTTTTGGGCTAGCTAGCTAGGGCTATGACAGCGTTGCGTTACTGTGTCCCAGGGAGGTGTTCCATGGGCGGAGCGCGGGCGTTCCCACTCATCCACCCATGGATTTTGGCAGATTGCCAGATTTACACTACTGGAATACCTGGGAATGCGTCAAAATGCTACGCCTTCCCACTTGAGGCATAATGAGGAGAAATATATTAATTTATCCTCGTTTTTCCCCTCTTTCTATGTGTGATTCAGAATGGGTTCATGATACTGGATACTGGTCCGTGAACTGTGGTTCAGAATTGCTGACATATACCAAAAAATTCCTCATTGCCTAGATTTCCATGGCTGAAAAGCTCTACATCACCGATTGAACTGTCAAAAACTGCAGCATCCGCCCAAGTGCTTCAATTTGTGGAAATGTTTCTATATTGCATTCTATATGTTTTAACCCTTTGGGTGCTCATGACGGCTCTACGCCGTCATGAGTCACGGGTGGCGTGTGCTCATGATGGCGTGGAGCCGTCATGCCGCTGCCGCTCCGCCCACGTGGCACTAATTCCCAGCTTGTGCGGGTGAATTAATGAGTGGGCGGGGTCATGACGGCTCCATGCCGTCATGAGCACACGCCGCTCGTGACTCATGACGGAGTGGAGCCGGCATAAGTACCGGAGCACCACGCCCACCCCCTAGCCCCACCCGCGCGCGGCGGAAGTCGCGGCGCAGGGAAGGGGTTAATGGGAAAGAAAATCTGATATGAAAGATACATTCTATTTCTTCCTTACTCAATGACAGCTTGGGCACGTGGCATGTACATCAATTAGGGTCACGGCAGTAGCAGCTGGTCTTCCGGGCTTGCCCTTTGGTGCACCTAGACTTACCTTGGGCACCTTGTCCCAGAGGTCATGGACTAAGCACCAAAAACAGAAAATAAATAGGGCTCTAAAAGTTCTGATAATTTCTGTATTTTCTCCCCCAGCCCTTTCCTTATCAGTTGAAAACAGGAGTATGTTGAGGGCCAAGGCTGGGGCAGTTGATCAAACTTGTGATGTAATCGGTGTGAAAAGATATCTGACGTAACCTCCAAATCCAGTAACATTTTGGTGAAATGACGTCTATAACACAAGGGTTCCACGAGCCAGAAAAACATCTCGTCCATAGCTTGGTAGCTAGTTGGAGTTCTACTACTGGGTCTGAGTTTGAAAGTATTTATCTATGGCTTGTGTTACTTATTTAAAAATGTCAGCCACTTCTTGGGAGTAAAAAACACAAGCACTTCCAGTAAACCAACATGAAGTAAGGTATCTTAGAAGACCGTGACATGCTCTCGTTGCCCAGCATTGATCATAATTGTGGCCATTCTGCTCAGGAGAGCTTAACCCCTCCCCTGCTGATGACGGAACCGCTCCGTCATCAGCTACGGTTGGGCTGTGCTGATGACGGAGCGGTTCCGTCATGGCTCGGCCGCCGCGCCTGCGCGGCGCTGATTTCGCGCCTGCGCAGCAGATGTATTGAGCGGGGCGGGTCATGACGGAACCGCTCCGTCACCAGCACAGATCAACCGCGGCTGGTGACGGAGCGGTTCTGTCACCAGCATGCGGCCGCCACGCGGCCGCCCCGCCCCTTTAGCGCTGCGGCAGAATAGCCACCGCAGCGAAAGGGTTAATGCGCATGCGCAGTTCAGTCATCTTCCAACATTCAGAGACGCGTATAGCACTTATGCGTTACAAATTTGTTTTATCATGAGCCATCTCTTACACTGGCTAAGCATCATTTTCATAGGTATGAAAAGTACACACCAGACATTACTGTACTGCACTCTCTGGGGTCCCGCATGCTGCGGCACGGACCCACATTCTAAGAAGCAACAAACAGCGCAAACAAACGTTCTATCGATACAAAGATAAAAGCGACTAAATTAAAAAATGATAAAATATCTTATTGTTTACTCTCAGAACTGAACAAAAAAAGCTTCAGCCCAATATAAAAAAAAAGAATAAAGTAAAAATATCGAAGGACTACAATGTTACGACACAAGACGGTGATGACCTCACAGACGCCACAGACATGGAACAGCATGTGTTGGTGTTGAAACTTACAGGCACGTACACTGGTGGAGCAATCATTATTAACAGAGACAGAAGAAAGTGGGAAGGCTCGTTCGAGGGTGTCCATGTTACTATGAACACTGCCTGACATGCACGAGCAGTCGGGATCAGAGCGTCCGCAATCAAAGCAACATGCCAGCCTCATTCTCTTGTAGACGGACATCTTGGCTAAAACCATGTGTTGGATGGGAGGAGAGGAAAAGCAGCAGGTTAATGGCAAGGTTTCAATCATCACAAGGCAGCAGGAAGGTATATCGTTCTGTATATGTTTCACTAGCAATTTGTAAGACAAGCTTTGGCGCATGTCAACGGTATCAACCCAGGGGAGGGGGGAGGGGGGCGAAAAGAAACATGACAATAGAAAGGATGAAATCAGTGCAATGAGGTTAATGCCAACAACTTGGAAGTGTGTCCATGCAGAAGAGAAGCTGTCAGAGGTGTGCGCGTAGTCCCAAACAACTTCTAATCTTGAGACATGAGACTAGCATCAGCCTTCAATTTAAGTTAAATTGGGAGGGTACACAAGTAGTCTTGGGCTAGGGACTTGTTTCCCTTGCTGAATATTTGAATTCTCCACAAGATATAGGTATGAGCTGTAACTATGTCATGCGTTGATGGAAGGCACCACGTGATTGTGCTACCCCAGCATTTACACAAGTACAATGGACATGTGTAAATGCCACCTTAACTTCTCATCTTCTAGCTTATAGGACTATTCTCAACATTTAGGTAGGCATGTGTGAAATATAGTGATTTTTTGGGGAGAAAATTTGAGAAATTCCATGAAAATGTTGTGTTCACACAATTACACAAGTTGAGTTGCTGACATCTTGCTTCATTTTAATTACGTGAGGACAAATGCGTAAAAAAATCTAGATACCAGCAGGAGACTGGAAGACATTCAAGAGTTTTGTAAATTCATCTTTCACAATGATTTAAGTTTCGTGCAGGCCTACTTTTGACTTACTCCTAATACCCTTGTCTCTACCTTTCCTTTTTCTGTTTATTTTCCTCAGGGAATATTTCCAAGTACATACATTTGTAAATAATTATAAATACAACCTGCTTTTGAACAATTGAGGAAAAATGTCCGTTTCTTTTCTTGGTTATCCTAGTTTGCAATTCAGTCTGTATTTGGAACTATAAGTCCTGATTGGTTCTCATGTTCACTATGCTTTGGGATTGGTACGCACAAAGTAAAACTGCACAAAAATGCACTAAATACATATTTTGTATTACGATACGGATCATCCATTGGGGAGGCTGAGATAAGCATATGAACTGGCTTAAATACTGTTAGAGTTAAGGACATTCCACTTGCACAACTGAAGCTCCAAAATGGTAGCCCGCTTCTCAGTACCCTATGTTATCAGATCACATTTTTGAAGGTTCACGAGAGATCTAGAAACATTGCCTACTCCTTTAATCCACATACCAACCTGACTGGCACATTTGTTGCTCTACGCCTCAATGCCGCCATACATTTGAGTAACGAAGGTAGACTATTTCAGGTATATCCACAAAGCAGGAGCTGGGTCAAGTTGAGAGGAAGGTAATTAGGCCTGTAGTACATACTTTACAGTTGTGAGTCATTTTAACTCACTCTCTTAGACCAGGCTCCTTCAAATTCGCATACTTGTGCAATCGACTAGGATTCGTAGCCAATGGTCGCAGAGGAGTGGGTGGTGGAGCAAGCATTGAATTCAGGCTTAGAGCGAAAGAAAGATGGTGGACATGGCTGAACCAATTATATGCATCCTAATGAGTGTCTCGCTCCATAACTGCAGGAACAGGTGAATTATTTGATGCCAGAGGTTAGAAATGGGGAAAACCCATTTACTGATAAATAACTCTTCCTGGATCCAAGGGCAGGTTTGATTATGTAACAAACATATAACAATAAAGTCAGGGTGAATTTTGTTTCTAACAGAAACCAATGCCACAAACACCTTACTTTTGATTGGAAACCTTACGTTAGTCTATCTTTAAATACTTCAATCAAACACGTTCCTAACGAACTAGGATTCTAGAATTCTGCTGTGGGTTTTAAGAGAAGGAAGGTGAGCCTTCTGGGTAAAGCTGAAGATTCTGTCTCTAGTCAATGTTTGATGCAGAATGGGACTTTTGGGTTCAGTCAGTGCACTATTCTGTAGGTCAACCTGGGCATCACTGTATGGAACATTTTCGAAATGAGAATTCACTGAGGCGCTTCGACCAACGAGTGTCACCCATGACACCTCCCATCCAGCCCTGGGTCTTGTGGCTTAGTAAACTAATGCATCCACTGTAGGGTCCTGTGTTTGACCTCGTAGTCACAGGTTCAAATCCAGGTGGGTCCACTCAGCCTTTCATTCTTCTACGGTCAATAAAAGGAGTACCATTGAGTTGTGTAACAATACACATCTGTTATTCAGTGCCAGGATTTGTGCTTTACAAATGAACATTATGTTAGTAGGACAAATAAAAGATGTTCTTGTTAATGTAGGCATAGAATGACGAGAGGAATCCTAGGTGGTAAGGAGCTCACCTAATATGGGCTTGAAGTCTGTGGACACTGTTTCCACATTATTTACTTTTCCAAAGGGGATTGCAGAAAGGGAGACGTTCAGCTGTAAAGTGCCTTACTACCCACAGGTCTCCAAGTACTGAAAAGATCCACATATATTCATAAGGCACAGGAGCACCACTAAGCTTTATCTATTTCAGAGCCGGGCCTTGGAGAACCTGCTTGAATGATTTCATGAGCATAAGGATGACTTCAGCTTGAGATAGATTTCATGAGCAGAAAGATGGCTGCAGGTTGATAAGGCTCCTATGCAGAATATTGTGACTTCTGACCACAAGCTCTTTGCCTCAGAGGATGCCAGCAGATTGCCATCCAAAGTAGAAGGACCAAAAGAAAAACCCCATGGAGGTGGCAAAATGTTGCAGTCCATCTCGACATAGACATTGTGTTTTCCTTGAGCTTATCATGTGAAATTACATCATTTCAAGAAACCATGAGTCTGTGGCCATATACGAACTGTGAAGCAGAAGGTTGCCTAAAAGCCTATACATTAATGATGGTCTACTATGACAGAGATTGAGGGGGGAAATCTAAGACCTGGTTAGAATCCAGTAAAATGTAGCTTCTAAGGGGGCAAGGGTTGAATCCCAGATGACCTGCATAAACAGTAAACTCCATCAGTTTGGTAGCCAGGACTGAACCTTAATGACAGTAGCATCTAAGAGAAAAGCAAAAAGAGTCTAGGCTGGTTAACTGAGAACTTCGCGCAATAGCTAGTTTTCAAGATGATCCAAAGGATGGAGAAGAGCAGTTGAAGTGTAAAATATTTGATCGATTAGTCTTCCAGTTCTGGATAGACACAAGCTCTCCGATGTTCATATGGCGGTTCAACTACCTTTAGGGACATATATGAAGACCACTGGAATCATGCCAAAGAGTAGGAATCAACAAATTGTTAAATAGGTCTTTGGTTTCTTTTCTAGGGCAAATTAAGTGGCCAATAAAATCTGGAAAGTCTGCACTTCTGACATGATCTATTCAATATATCTCTTGCAGCTATGTGAGCCTTTCTTGATGCAGCAACATAGCATTTAATTATTGTATCTACTGTTGCGGCTCTCCAATCAGACTCGCCATGTGAATGTTTCCTTTATCTATCGATAGGAAAAGATTTGCCTGCAGAGGACTCCATCAAGCCTCTGTTTCACGTTCCAGATTGTTGAATTCTCTTCCACTTACTCTATGCTCCACTTTGCAATTCAACTTCAGAAAATATTTTGGAAAAAAATAATTTCCTCAGGAACTGTGTTTCTTTCCAGATAATATGCTAGCAACTTGTCTAGAAGTAGTTTGTTCTGCTGTGATTAACCTTGCAGTGACCTGGCACTCTGAAGGCACTTCATTGGCAGCCCCTTTGATACCAAAGACCTGACCTTGCACCGAAAAACCAAATCAGCTAGTAATGGAGATATATTTGCATATCCTCGAGGTCTCTCTCCATTTGGAACAGCTATCACAAAAGTAAACTGAATATCTTCTTCATAACAGTTGAGATGAGAGTGATCCATTAGAAGAGTGGAGCCCTTCCCACTGCTACCACTAGCCAATCTCTGCACAGTACTTGATACTGGACACTTGCTTCCCGCTCAATCTCTGTTGCTTAAGAATGAAAATCCCTGTCGGACAGCGGTTAAAATAAGGATCACAGGACCATGACTTCACCAAACAAGAGAAGCTCTAAAAAATCTCTATTAAACTAAGACCTCTTAACCCTTTCCGCGCTGCACGAATTTTCGCGCTGTGTGGGTGTTTTATTGAGTGGGCGGAGTTCAGACGGCCCGAGGCCGTCCTCCGCACACGCCCACCATGACGTTGGATGGCCGGGGGCCGTCTGAAGTACACAAGGGGATAAAGTCAGGAAACCTCATTACAGGGTGGCAATGAAACAAGGTCTGGGAATAAAAAATGTACTGTGAAATAAAAAATACACATGCTACATTAAATAAAATGTCTGAGTGGGGAATTAACGGATGCTGCTGGGTCACTTTTTCTAATCCTGTAGAGAAGAAGGGCCTGGGTAAAACACACAGGCAATCAACATCAGTGAGGCCAGAGGTAGATGGGGGGAAGTGAACCCATGGTGTTCCTGACGCAATGTGTGGTGTTTAATTTACTTGTGAGGTGGAAGTGGAAGGAGCAGGATGTAAGAATAATGTCAAAAAACGAATACATTATTTTCAGTGTGTCGAAAAATTGTTCTCCTGGAAAGTGACAATGAAAATAATTGAAAGTAAATGAAATGGTTGTCTTCTCTGCATGAAACTAGGAATCTAAGGGTAGCACAACCATATAAGAGCACTTCCTTCTTGGAGGTTTGCAGCATAAAGGAAACTTCCTGAAAGTCAATTAGAGAAAAGGTCTGTTCTCTAACTCTACTCTTTGGCTTTGCTGAGAAATGCATTGTCAAAGACCCTCTTGCTGGTACAAAACGTGACCAAACATTAATACAAGAAATATTGTAATCGTTAAGAGGTAATATGTAAATCATATTTTTGATGGGCTTGTTTGGGAAAGGGTGGAGCCAAATTCCCTTGATTCATTTGTCTCCTTTTTGGACCGACAACTCTTTAAGGAGTGGCTAGATAATGAATATCCTACAAGTCTCAGACCTCTCAGTGCAATGGACACTTTTTCCAAAATGTTATAACATTAGATGCATGAATCAGATTTCATTATGGCACATGTCAGGGTCCCCTCAACTGGAGACTGTGAAGCTTGTCAGGAACAGAAACCTTTAGGGGAGTTCTCCAAAATCAGCATGAGAGACATCTGCAAAGAGCAGCAAGCATCGAGCTGGGCACTACATGGTGACAGGGTTCATCATCAAGCCATCATACTTATTGGTCCAACATAATCCTTAGCCAGGTAAGGCCAGAGTTTACTCAATAGTGGAAAGTGCCCTGCTGCCCATTCTGATGTGAAGATCAGTCCAGATTACAACTGATGAGCATTAAAACTATGTCAGCCTTTATTTAACTGTTTCGGCTGTGCAAATGGGACAAAAGAGGAATTCATGGGGCAGAAAAAGCTGGCCTTTGCTAAGGTCTAAATTATTTTTCGAATATTATTTAGAAACACCTTTTTTGAAAGCCACTGCATTTTTTTACTGATTGATCGCCATTGCTCCATCTGCACAGAGGTGCAATGTGAGACCTATGGGTATTCCAGCCCTAATCCAGCGTTATGCAAGTAGAACTAATTCGCAAAGATGAACTGGTCTGCTCACTCACCTATATGTTAAATACCATCTTTTTCTTTCTTTTTTTTTTCTTTTTTTTCGTCACCCTTTTACTTTTCACAAAATAAAACATACTTCATATATATTTATTGACTTATATTGCTCTCGTTCATACTCTGAACTATTTCATTATTTTGTACTCTAAATGTTATTATTTACTATTGATATTATATTGCTATTGTTGCCAATTTGCTTGTCTTTAATACTTCAATAAGAATTATAAAAAACAAAACAAAAATGAACTGGTCTGCCTGGGATCATTTGCCTTTGCTGCTGGCTAACAAGGAATCACAGCTGAAGGCAGAGACCTCCACAATGTCCAAGGTAAGATGTCTCACTGCCAGGTATCCTGCACGACAAATGCCAGGAGCAGAGGTCCTCTCCGTTGAGCAAGTCTTCATTCCTGGAATCATAGCCAAGAACACGAAATTTCATAGCTTCATCCCACACCATTGATAATCACGAGGAGACTCAGATATTACGCTTTGAGCCCAAACCCTTTGCCCAGCAGCAGACTTGTTGTCACAGAACACTGTTGTGTTTGTACATTATTATGGTGTGGCTGACAACCATCATACAAATGCTCCATCTTTCGGCTGCCATCGGTTCACTGTATTGTTTGCCAATGACAATGGAGAATCGTGGTCAGATACTGATTTTGAGGGCCAGCGCTAAACTAAGGTGGTTATTTGGAGTTTGGCAGAATGATATATCCACCAAGATTTGATATATGGTCCATCTGTTTGTTTAGAGTGCCACTGACCTGAATGCACTCTTATTACAGTAAAAGGGATTCCAACCCAACTCTAAATGATACCCCAACTTCCAAGCAAACAAGGATTTTTGTAATTACATTACAGTTCACCAAGGATTGATATTCTGCGAAGCCTGGATGTATGTGTTTACGAGACATCTCTAGACTGTAGTCCAGCTCTTTGGAGTGGACTTCCTTCACTTTGCTCAAACAGAAGGTGCTGGCCTTCAGAAATATGCAGAATATATTTATTATTTGTGAACAAATGTAGAATTTCTACCAGCCACCTTCCTACCACTCTGTAGCCATTGGCCGGCCACATTCTGGTCCAGTTTGTAGACATATATTATTAATAATAGCACAGTTTGGTAGAACCATGTGTCTCTAATTTTGTAAATCCATTATTTACTTGGCTTAGCACCACTGCTTGAGCGTATGGTCTTGACTCTTTATTCCACTCTATTTTTTCATCGGGCTTTTGTTTTCTATCTGAACTCAAATTAAGAGTATTTAAGATCAACAATGATGGCTTTATTCCAAATGACTCAATAATGTTGAAATTGGTCACAAATTGTACTTTACCCAATTTCATATTATGAATTATGTGTAAACTGGCTTCAATCACTGTCCTTTTGACTGCACAAATTCTTCCAGATATTACGTAGATGAATTCCACCACGGTATTCCCCATTCCTACTAGAAAAAATTGGAAATTGGGTGCTAGCACAACTCATGGAAATTCTGTGGCCATCGATTACCAGAATTCCCTGTGACAGTTTTACTACTCGGTTCGAAAGAAACACTTAAAATGAGGCTGTGGATATATTTTTCTATTGAGCAAAGAATACATTTAGCTGTTTTGTGGTTTTAATTCACTTCCTTAATCTTAAAACTGATCTACAGACTAAAAGCTAGAAGCTTGTATTCAGTGGCATGATTAATTATGAAAGCAGTGACCAATGGAATCTCACTTCTCAAATCTCAACCCAACATGAGGCAAAAGTCTTAGAGGAAACAGAGCCCAGGGAGCCACAGTCACCTTATGTATAAGAGTGATTGAGTGAGGAATTGAATTGATAGTTGTTGAATTTGTTTCCAGGGACTCATTGGATTGATCGCTCATTGACTGGAAACTGATTGTTGCACTTAATGCCCTGCATTGAGCATTATGTCGGACCAATACGACTGATGGCTTGAAATGAACAAGCGAGGATTGTACAAACGGGAGCTGATTTACCACAATCAACCTTTAAAACTTAAAGCTTGATAGCTGGACATGAAACATAAAAATCCTCGTCAACCAACAATGTTTGAGGGCAGGATGTTAACTCTCCCTTGATTTCTATGCATTGATTTTCTTAATAAAATGAAACACTCCTATATGGTGGATAGATCTAGATTCTTTCACATGGGTCAAGTGATTATGTGGACAACTGGGTATCAGTAAATTTCAGGTGATGGCAAGGTTATGAGACGTGAGAATACCAGGCACTAGCAGAGATGACTGAGTGGCAGCCTCAGCAGCAAGCCCCATTCCTTAAGTATCAACCTTATTAATATCCTTCGGAAGAGGGCTCTCTGGGGTTCCAGCCAGCATCAGGCAACCCCAGGAGAGAAACATGCAGCGTGCACATAGCAGGGTCTGTTCAGATTGTGGATTGCACTTTGGTCCTGCTTAGTTGTTCATGAGACAGTGTTTAGCAGCAGTCTTTGCTTCCTCAAGGATTCCCCCACTAATCCAACCAGTAAATTTGAACGCGATCCCGAAGTACACAATGCTCAGGTTACTCAGCCATTCCTTCAACAATAGGCCTCAAATACAGGAATAATGCATCAGTAACTTTCCAAAAATATGATGTTGATAAAGATGGAAATCATACAATCTTTCACATATCCTTAAACATAAGATCTGTTTAAAGTGGATCTAATCAATAACAAAGAGGAGGGAGTCCTACATAACATTTAGAGTTAGGCAGACAGGCTACTCCATTAAAGCGGTCCTTTCGTTGGCGACTTTATGGCTGGTCCTGCATGGCCGTGCCTTGAGCTGGAGTTAATTCCCCAGATGGCATTTGTAACTGCGCTTTCCTTTTTAAAAGAAGTGAATATATATGAAGGCATGTCCCCATGCTCTTTCACCTGGGTGGCACACTGTCTCCTGGAGGCCCCCTATCATCAGACAACAAAATCCACTCACTCATTTAGGGATCGCCCAATGAGTTCTGCATATGGTAAATTTATCGACGGTGCTTCTGAATGGAGATTTATATGCATATTATAGTTACATTAAAAACCTGATCTACTGAGGACCTAGGGGTCATGTGCAAATGCCTTTGACCTACTGTTTGGACCTTAATCGTGCTCCAGTGTCTCTACTAACATGGGGTGCAAAGATGAGTTTTGATTACATTTTCATATATTTCGGAGCTGAATAGATTTATCCTTTAAAAGCAAAGTTTAGCTGTACAGTGGGCTTAATCGAATAGCCACTATCTCATGTTACATCTTACTGGACCTTTGGTTTATTTCATACAGTAATCAGAAGCATTTAGATACAGGGGACCGTCCTTTCCATATATTTGAGAAATCGTAAACCTCAGGGCCATGACATGGGACTTTAGTATTGGCTGATCGGTTTGACCCCCATCAACCTGAAAACATTTACTAAATATTTCTATGGAAATTTCCCTTTTGTAAAGCTTTTCTGTGCACAATAGAAAATATTTGCAGAATTTTAGTCTGCAACGTTCCCAATTTCAAAGCGTTTTCCCTTCACTGGGTCACTGTGCAGGCCAAGAATACTAGGGGCCTTAGCAGGCAGGACAGCCATTGGTTGGGCCACAGCCAGCTTGCTAAACGTTTTTTTTTTTTAGCAAACTGGCTCTTTTTTACTGAATGCTCTAGCTGATGTGCATTGAAAAAGCCAGTAGCGTAGCTGCTAACTTCCAGCTTGTAAGCTTTGTCATTGATTATTATGCACTGGCAAGATTTTTGTAAAACTCCATTATTGGGGGAGCCCTGGACCCCCACTAATTAAAAAAAAAATAGGCTAAAAGCTACATTTTTGGGGGGTTTCAAAAAATCCCACAGTAGCGGAGGAGTCAATGGCACTAAAGGAAACGACTTTGGGTCCCATTAGGATGTCGGGAGGAAGGCTATTCGATAGTTCGTCTGTGGCGTTCCGCCCAACATCTGAGGCATCACTCCGACTGCCATGTTATTATACCTGGAGTCCCACCGATGCCTGCTGGGGGAATCCACTCCACCTCCGACAGGCTCAAGCAGCCCATCAGGGTGGAGGATGGATCACAATCCACAAAATGGAGGTAGTGCCTGCTCAGGCACCGCATTGAGGATTACAATGCACATTTCCTACAACCTTTCTGTGGCTGTCCAACCGCTATAGAAAGGCTATCAGAATTAGGCTGTCGGAGCCCCTAGCAGGGCCCCTGTCCACCCGCAGCCTCCGCTATGAGGCCTGCGAGGCACCTGTGGTGCCCCCCAAAACATACATGGCACCACATGGTGCCGGCTACATGGTGCATGGATGTTTAAAAAGTGTATATTTTCCATAGCGGCTTGTGCTGCAGCTCTCAGCACAAGCCGCAATAGTAAAGATACACCTTCCGACTCTCGTGAAGGCGGTCACAGCCTATTTTGGGAAGTGAGACCGCTACTCTTGTCGGGCAGTCCTGTTTCCGACACAATGCCGGTTGGATGCTCGTCCGACCGGCATCGTAATGGAGTTCTTTGTGTGTGGATGTGTTCCTTGTGAAACAGCAGAATGTTATCACTCACTCACGCGCCAGGACACTCTTGAGTAGCAGTGCGCGTTATAAATACCTTTATAACATAACATAACAGTGAAGTTAGCCATGGGCTGACCCTTAGCCTCACTTTGTATGCTGTAAGGGGCGGAAGAAAATGTAAATGACACAACAACTGACCAATGGATGAAGGCTGGCTGAAAGCCCCTGTACATAAGTATCTTATTTATATAATTTTACTAAAGTCAAAGGTCTTTGCTAAAAACCTTCAGTCACTCTACCATGCTATGGTGGCATAATGAACCAGTCATATCTTTATTTTCAAACTCCTAAAGTGCATGGTGGCAGCTGAAAGAAAACAAAGGACTGACATGGCATCTGAAGTGGGGGAATGCCGAAAGCCACATCTTTGGCAGTGTGGGCTGGTAAGAGATGTTCTGATAGTCGAGACCATTGGGGCTCCACCCTCAGGAACAGCAGTTACCCAACTCTAAATGACGCGGGGAAGTGAGAGGTGGCACTCATGTGACCTACCCCAATTCTTGGCTGCCAACCTCTGAATGACAGCCAAGCTGCAGAATCATGTTATTGGTGTAAAAAAGGATATGTGCAACAAAAATGGATAGAAATGACAGGATTTTCAAACCTAAGTGGTAGATCGTATACCCTGGAAGCCTCACCATGATCTGAAATTTTGCATAGAACATTGAGAAGGTCAACAACTTTTCCTCTTTGCGTGCTCCTACTCACGTCAAGGGGCCCTGGCATCGAACCAACGAGCGATATGTGCTTATCCCTCCTCAGCCGCTGCCGCTGCCCATAAGAGCGGTGGGGGGCGGATGGGCGGGGATTTCGTGAGACAACCACGAGGGGAAATTATGTATTTATTTAATTTTCCCTCGTGCTCGTCTCTTGAAATCCCTCCATACCTGGCCCCACCACTCTTACCTGCAGCGTTCACGGCTGTCCCTGACATGGGTCTATTTAAAATGGTGGCTTGGAAATTGAGGGTTTCCAATTATTAAACCAGTCCTCACACACATACCATATTACCCGCAAAAAATAATTTTAATCCATTTGGTTATTTGTCCTAAATTGGTCCCATCCAAAGACTGCTGTAAAACCTGTGTCAGAAGAACCTTTATGTTTCTAAATTCTGCAAACAACAGTCCCTGGTTTTACGCTACCCCGGGCACATGGGCAGTGTCCAAGCATGTATTTTAGGCCGCACCCGCTCTCTCCTGACTGGCATATGTTGGGATAGGCGGCACTTTCAACAGCACTTGCTGGAAGTCAATGAAGAGAAATGGGCCTCTGTGTGCTTCTAAGTGTCTGGGAATCAAGGAACAATGCGGGGCGAAGAACCCACCAATTTATCCCCAACCCCTGCAACAGGGACTGTTTATTCCGTGAACTGTGACCCCATTTCATGCACGGACAGGCGTTTTTCGTTCACATTTTTTTTAACATGCAAAATAAATTAATACAACTTCTTTCAACAGAATTCATTATTTGGCATTACATGGCAAGACTTTAGTAAAACATTTCATGAAAGACAATCACAAAACCGAACAGTCATTTCATTTTTGGGGGTGAAACTATATACATAGATCTCAACAGAAACAGGAGTGGGCATGCGTTTCATTCCTTACACAAGAGGGTGACGCACTCAGAGCGACAAGTAAAGGGAGAGACACTAAATCCAGGTAGGGTTAGTAAGAACAATGAATGACGTCAGAGACGCGACAATGATTAGTGAAGATGGAGCACCACACATACTGCTTCTTGTCATCAGGGCACTCTGTGACGACACACGGGCCTGCCTTCCCTCCGAAGGGCAACACAATAATCGCAATCAGCAGAGGGCCGGGGATTTTTTTTCAAACAGCTGTTAAGCATCCCTAAAATACAATTTTACAGCCCAGAAAAAGTGCCTATATTTCTTTTTTGGGAGGGTTGGAGAGGGGTATATGCTTGAGATACCTACTGGCCAAAGTTACAGGTGGACATGGGCTGTAGCGCTACGACACCCCTCTGGGAACTTGATTTGTTGTTCTAGTGTAGATCAGTAAATAAACCACAAACGCACACACACAAATACAAAAAAACGCATTTAGAGACTTCACGTAGGAACTGATAACCCAGCCACTCGCGCTCACAGAAGAATTAGTGAATCGACCAATGGCTGCAGCAATAACAACTCAACAATGTTGTCTACTGTGCTTCAAGTGTAAAGGGCCCAGCAGTTTGGTAAAACTGCTACTTTACCTGGAAACCGACAATGGGGTTTATTTTGGGGAGCAACATGTTAAGGTGAGTATCAAATGAAATACCTCAAATATAGAAATGGGCCATAGATACGACATTAACGCTCAGCGAGTGAACAAAAACCCTCGTGCCTCTGCTGATGTTGTCCATGTACAGTTCTTACCCATTCCATACCCAGACATCCAGTGTCCTCCCCTCAGAAGTAGATATTCACAAGACTTAAGCATCAAAAACCTAAAACGTTGTGCTGTGGCGGCATCTAGTGGCTACATGTAAAACAGCAACTGATTCGAGAAAAATAAAACTCGGGAAGGAAGGGCTTGGATTGGGATGATTAAAATACATGTATTTCTTCACTTCGCCAGAAGTAAAGAAAGTAAGTTAAAAGAAAGGAAAACATCAACTAAACCCTACGCGAATGTCACAAAGAATTGAAATGGGGACCATTTCAATTAGGTTGACGCTGGCGGGGAGTGAAAGGGGCCCCAAATACAACATAACAACCTTACAATAAAACAAACGAACAACTAGTAAATCGTGAGTGTTGCAGGAAGGACACGAGGAACACTTGACGATCAAAATTGCTTTGATAGTTTTGGCCATAAAAACAAGTGAAGAAAGGGGCTTTCCCCTCACCTTCGTATACAATGGGCTCTGCTCACAAGACTATTTTGAATGTCTAAAAAATACAGCAGCAAATATTAGGCCTGGTTAAGACAACATGATATTCTTTTAACATAGCGTGCTTAGCTCTCGCTTCCTTCTTGTGACTTGATCTGTCTGGCCTTTCCTATAGTTGGGGTTACCAAGTTTCCAGCACTACCGTCCGTCTCCCAGAAAGAAGACACATGCAAGCCCAAGCATGTGATGCCCTGAAACCGGTAAACAACCTTTACGACGCGGTGTTTACACCGCGCGTCCTTTACAACGCTGCCATTACAACGCAAGTTGTTACTACGACTTGCGCTGGAGGGCGCTCTTGGTAAAGGAATAGTTTGATTTTTTATTCCAACACCTTCCCTACTGTTACGTGGGCTGGAGTTGGAATAGAAAATTAAACTAATCCACAATCCAGCGCCCTCCAACGCAAGTCGTAGTAACGACTTGCGTTGTAATGGCTGCGTCGTAAAGTACTGCGATCATTTTGATCGCGTTGCACTGACGTACATCCCCTGAAACCTCTGGCACAATTTTCAGAACCTACTTTTCTGCAAACGGTTTCTCCTTCTGCTTTTCTTTTTTTGTAATTAACTTTAGGGTATAGCAGGGCTTTAAGTGGGATAAAAAAACTGACGGGTCTTTCAATGGGGCGTGGCCAATGTAATTAAGGGCATGGCTTAAAAACACGTAAACTAAAAATCTGTGTTTAGCATAGTGTGCACCCGAAGAAAAAGAAGGGAAATACAGAGAGAAAATGACTTTAAAGGATTTCCCTTTCCCTACAATGCTCACCTGGCATGACGTCATGCCGTAACTTCTCCACTAGTGAAAAGTGAGCAGTTTGAGCAGCGCACATGGATGGGCCTGCTATCACTGCAGTCGGGAAAAAAACAGAACGGCTGTGCCCGGGTACAAAACAGAGCCTCATAGAGACCTGTTTCAAGGCCCCCCCTTAAAAAACTGCTGGTGCTCAGACCCGGCCCACTTAAAGCCCTGGGGTATAGGCATATTTGCAATAATCTGAATTAACGCTGAATACATGCTCCGACACTGATGGTTTCATCAGGCCTGTCAGGTGCATTGTGGGGCCAGGGGAACATACACAATGCGGGGCTCCGTCTGCTTTTCTGGTACGATGAGCAAATGTTAAAAATAGGAAGTGTCAGGGATGGATTACCAAGTGACTATAAAATTTGTCACCATCTAGTGGTGGCAAAAGATAAAATTTCCCATCATTAATATATCAAAAAAGCAGGCAGAGCCTGCCCATGTGATATATACATATTTAGTAGAGACCGTGCCAGGCCCTTGGACAAATAACCCTGCAACTCCACCCTTGTGACGGTCTTTGGTTCCAGACACAGCACCTCTACTGTGTTTTGCTGGTTATTTGTAAAACGCAGTTGTGCTTCCAGAGGCACAGTAGCACTATAGAAAATGAATAAATATGGCTAGGGTCAGCGGGTCGGATGTACAAAGCCTTTTTCTGGTAGTAAAGGGTCAGATTTGCTGAATTGGACCATGTGTGAATATAGAAATGTCTTTTCTTAAGTACAAAACAAAATTGTGATTCAGTAACACGTTACAGAATTTAAATTTAGGTTTGCAACCAAATACCGATTTGGTATTTGGAAGGGGCATGTTTAGGGCGTCCGTTTCTAATACCAAATTGGATTTGGTATGTATTTAATGTTTTGCAAACAAATTCCAGTCACAATTAGTGTTTTACTATTTCCTCAAAGAAGGTACTAAGCCATTCTCAATCAGGAAGGGGTTCCAAAGAGACCCTTTCTCATTTGTGAATGTTGCTAATTTTTATTTTTTAAGGGTTGGCAGTGACCCCACGGACGTCTATCTAAGCTTCAAAAATGAATCTTACACTTTTCATTATTCTTTTGAATGTTTCCTGTTTTCCTTTTAAATGAAACAGGATGCAATTAAACATTTGCTTTATTTCAAAGCAGTCACAGACATGGTGCTCTGATGACTTCAGCAGACCAACATCCCAGTGATGGCTGCGGTTTCTCGGGTGTCACAATTTGTGACCTACCTCATTAATATTCATGAGGTGGGTCAAACTGCGACCCACAATGAATCTGTCATTTTAAAGGTGACTTATTAGTACATTGGTCGGTTTGCTGATTACGACACTGGACACAAAAATACTGGTCTTAAATTGTGACCAGTATTTTTTGACCAGTTCTTAGTACATCTGGACCATAGATCTTTGTATGCGATCGCTATGGAGTCAGGACTTCAACAGCAGGTACATGGCCCATTCCAGAAGATAGGCATGGGCATTAGTATACCACACAGTTACACACTCTGCAAGAGCAAGGTCTTGTGGGACGTTCGGGAAGGTTGAGTACGAGTCGAGTACGAGTCGAGGTTAAAAGGCTGTTCACAGTCGGGGTCTACAGAGGAACTTTGGACTAGGAATGGTAACTGCTAACCAGAAGCTTTTGCTGGTTCTTGTTAGAGAGCTCTCTTGCAACCATGAAGGCTGCAGAATCAGTTTGACTTCCTGCAGGTTGCAGCACTTTTTAGGAGAAGCCCCTAGCATTCTTTGGTTAATGGCAGGACTTGAAATAGATAGAATGGATAGAACTATCCATTTATCAGTGTCAAGGAGCAGATGTATTTTCCACTTAGGAAACATATGCACCACAGAGAAAGGCTAGTTTTCTCTTATTGCATAAAGGCATTTTCGTCTGTCAACACTGTTGTATTTTAGTTTTGTACTTTTTTGTGTGTGTATTTTTACAAAACTGTCCATACTGTGACTAATGACATTCAGAGTAACCTTATTTAACTGCAGCTTCACAAACACACTGGGACAATTTTATTTAGAATGCTCAAAGCCAAGTTCATTGGTACTTCTGGTCCAACAGTTTGTTATCTCAGTGGACAAATGCATCCACTTCAGTACCCTGTGTTTGATCTCATAGTCACAGGTTAGAATGCTAGTAGGATCAGTAGGCCTTTCATCTTTTCTAGGTTGATAAAAAAGAGTGCAAGTGAGCTTTACCAAAATATGAATTATAAATTGAATTAAAAACAGGAAAACTGTATTAAGAAACTGAAAGATCACTAAGGATGAGCTAAATGGCCTCTATGTATGAGCTGAAAGACCCCTGAAGATGAGCAGTACCTTACTGCAAGGGCAAGTGGCACCTAGGCATCATGGCAGTCAGAATTCTCAAATTCATTCCCCTTGGTGGTCAAATCTACAAGCCAGGCAGACTGGGCTCTGGTAACCCGCACACCAAGGGACGGCGAAAGAACTGAGGCCAGCCCAACGCTATTTAAAAGAAACACATCATCTAACTTATAATTTCTCAAAAGGAGGAACAGATTGAAAATAGTGGAGATGGTCTGCTGTATTTTCTTGAAAGTCATAGACAGTGAGTCGTTAGCGATGAGACAGGTGTGTACGTGTGAATGTGTATGATATCACTATTACCACATGCAACATAAAGAAACCAAAGGAAAAACACCAAATGCCCCTGTCAGGGAGTACAGGTTCTGCTGCTCCCCGCAGCACGGGGATCACAGGGAGTGAAGTCACTGTTACTCACAATAGATCACTACCAGAGTGCAGCGAAGAGGGGAAGAATAAACCAAAAAATATAAATCATCACAGCAGCTCACAATAACATCTCACAAAACACAGCAACTGATACAAAGTGGGCATATTTCCCACCTCCCCTTGCTGGGTTCCTTTCACCATGAATACATTGGAGGAAGTGGAAGGGGGCTGAAATAAATGAAAAGTTACTCATGACAGTTTATCATGAACATCACAAAAATAACAATTGCACATAAAATCGACAGAATGTGTGGCTTTTCACATCCTCCTCAATGGGCATATTTGGGTGGGTTCTTTCCCACTCTCTGCTGTAGTGACATCGATTAGTAACAGGCCTTGGCACTTAGGCACACTGGTCCCTGTAAGCTAATGCTGTGAAGGCGGATACTGTGCACAGGCTGAGGATAAAGTATAAGTGCACCGTGCATGGAGTCGAATACAGGACCCGGTTTGGGAAGCTCTGGGTGGGAGTCAGACTACACACCTCTCCACCTACATCCTCCATGTTAGCAAAATATCACCAGTATGGAAGCCTTCCCAACTTGATGCCTATTTGGTAATTGCAAAACTAAAATGGTGAAAATGGGATTACATTTCTTGCATGTTTTTTCTATTGGAAGAGATTTTTATGGAGGGGGTGTCATGGAGCAACATGAGTACATCACACTGAGGCTGAGGCTGCTTCCTGCCAAAGCCTATTAAGGGTGTGGAACCAGGGAGCTAGACAGATGGTCTGTTGCTGGGAAGCCCCAGGAGCCTGTAACTCATTAGAGGAAGGACTAATGTATTCAGAGCAGGATTGGTGCTGTAATAACACTAAAAGAAAGACTTCATGTTTACAGGCTGGGATTCCATTACATCTGTGTGTTCTGAAGGCAGCAGGGAGGGGTGTCCTGCCAACTCATTGCACTTCAGTACTCTACTAAATGTTCTATCAAAGGAGGCTGTCTGGGCAGTAATAGAGAAGAATTTGTGTGAAACGTGTAACTGTGCCCAAAATAGGCAGGCGGGCTCGTCTGGATGCCCAGCATTCTTCGCTTGGACAGGGGTTTGCAGCATGAAACATGCGCCTCGAAGGCTGGTTCTGGCAGGGGGCATGACTGACATCTTTGGCCAGTAGCTCAGAGAACTCTTCTGAGATGTGCCAGTGCCCCCCAAAATAAGATACATCCAAGGCCTCTGTTCTGGACAATGTGCACCTTCATGGAGCTGGCATTTTTAATGCAGCAGTGAACTTCAGCCACTCTGCTCTCTGATTGTTGCAGGCCTCAATGTGCACTCTTTTTTTCTCTCTTTTCCAACAATTTTCTGTTTAGTTTCTAGCCCTTCAATTTCTTCTGTCCATGGGACAATGGCGTTTCCTCCACTCCTGGGTGGAAAAAAGCACTTCCTCTGTATGGCGGAAAGTTCCTTGGCGATTTTTATGCGGCCTCTGTGGCTCCGGTGAATGTGTCATTTGAAATGGAGCCTAACTTGTTAAAGAGGCCATAGAAGTGAATGATCCCAGAAGAGGTCATCACACAAAGGAATATTCTAGAATGCCTATTGTAGGTGATTGTTAGCATGCAGGCCTGTATAAAAAGAACTGGTTTTTTTTCGCCAAATTGAATGGTCGTTTCAAAGGTGGCACCTTGCGAATGATGTCACAATAGGCTTCAAAAACAAACCAGTCACCATGAAACAAATGTGCATTCTGGAATCCACATTGCCAACTAAAGACAACTGGATTAGCTTATTTTCACTAGCTGGAACTTTTAAGTGAAAATTTGTTGATACATGTAATTCTCCTGGTAAGGTTATATTTGAAATGCAGCTGCTTTTAAGTAAACACTGCAAGACTTCTATCTGGCAGTCTAAAGCAGCTATTACCATCAAATACAAAAAGATTATTTATTATAATATTTGAGAAAAAAGTTCAAACTAGCATCCAAAAAATGTACATAAACATCTTAGAGTTCAGCTTCCATGTGTAAGAAAATGAAAAGATGGCTTCTCCGCACTCATTACAAAGATGTGCCCCCTACGTTGTAGAAAATGCGACAATGGTGGATTGGTCGTCCACAGTGTATCCCTTACTGTAATCGAGTAGTTACTTCCAGACATATGCACAACTGCGGGTTCAAGACTATCACCTGCACAATTATTATTTATTTATTTCAAGGCATCTCTTGCTTTAAAAGAGATGCTATTTCACACCGCTGAAAAGAGCAATGCTTATAGAAACCACTGGACATGTGATCCAAACATGTGCACATCTTTTGCACATATTAGGTGACTCCATCATGTCATTTATTGGGCAAGATGAATCTTTCTTTGGACAGTCTAGAATCAAATGACACTGTAAATAATATATTACGTTGCACATATTGATGGTATGAAAGCCCATGGTAGGGTTTCCTCTCACGCATTTAGCGGGTGGACTGCAACGTTTGCGATTCATGATGTTAGCAGACACGGGTCATGGGTGATCTAAGAAGACTCCAGAGTGAACAAAAAGTTGCCTTGTATGAAGTGCTTTGTCACAAAGCGCCTTATTTAGAGTTTGACGGATGGGATACTCTGTCGAAACATGGCGGGTGTCCCGGCCACAGTATTGCAAGTGCATTACAGTCTATTACACTTGTCATATGAAGGATGGGAAATTCGACACGGTTTGAAGGAGTTATAGAGAAATTGGCTTTCGCAAAGGTACAAACTATCTACTTTAGGCTATATTGTTTCCCAACCACTAGCCTAGGACGAGCATCATTAAATTATGTCCTGCCCATGTGCGCTGAGGAAAGGGAGACGAACAAGCATCACTTACGCCTTTTGCAGCCACATTTTTTGATCCTTTTAGGGTCCGTGATGTCATCATGGCAGGCCTTGCAATAAAAAAATGCCCTGAACAGAGAGAAAGAGTAAAATAGAACAGTAAAACGGTGGGTGCATTTATTCCGTTTCTGAAAACATAAGCGTCTTTTTTTTGGTTGTATGTAATATCTCATATCTCCACAAGGTGGCAGCACAAAATAAAATGAATATAATGATCACTGCACGCACTGTTACAAAGCGTAACAAAGGTAGTAAAATACAGAGAAATAAGGGCAGTAGCTTGGTAAAAAATGAAAATTCAGAATAAAAGCAAGTAACAGTGCAATTAAAGTAAAACGAAAAGTAAATATAATTATTGCAAAGTGAATAAAACATTTCATAAATTAAAAATAGTCCTAGAAAGATAATAACCAATGGTAAAACGTTCTCCCCACGTTGGCCTCCCAGCTACAGCCCCAAAAGCATAAATTACAAAAGCAAGTACTTCCTATCTGCCTTCTGACTGAACAGGCCTCGAATGAGCAATGAAGGAGTTCGATAAGACGCACCTGTCCTTCCGGTCTCGATTTTTGTTGAGTTTCCGCATAGATGGCTCTCATTTGAGTAACAGGAAAAGTCACAAAATACCCGTAAAAATAGGTGCAAACACCGTCTGTGGAGCCTGGCTCATTAGCACAAGGACGGCTTTAAACCAATACATATTATAGTTTGTGGTGGTATTTCAGAATATCACAATTATTGTCAAACACCAAAATCGGCTGCAGGAAAATTACCATCAAGACAAGCATATGTAAGTAGGTAATATATTATGGGGCTTATTTATGAGCCATTGCGTCACTTTTGCGCCGCCGTTGCATCACTATTTGTGACGCACCAGCAGGGTAAGCAATGTTCCATGTTTCGTCACATTTACAAAGTAACGCATCTAGGTAGATGCGTCACTTTGTAAACCCCTGCGCCACAATCAGGGCCGGACTGGCTACCGGGCAGTTTGGAATGCTGCTGAGCTGGGGGCTGATTTCGTTCATGGAGACCTTTGTGTGCTAAACGAAATTTGTTTTGCTTTAATTAATTCGAAGTACACACAGGTCTCCATGAACAAAATCAGCCCCACCGCAGTGAAATCAGCCCCCAGCTCGGCAGCATTCCAAACTGCCCGGTAGTCAGTCCGGCCCTGGCCACAATATTCCTGCGCCAGGTATAATGTATGCAGGGTGGGCATTTTGATGCAAGTAAGCCTTGTAGAAGTGACGCAGGGAAATCTATGAGATTTCACTGCGTCACTTCTATAGGACGCAAATGCGTCAATATCTTACGCCTGCCTCACACCAGGCGGTAGACTGACGCAGGCACATTTGAAATGGGACTTGCCCATGTGAAATTACCTATTGATGGAGTTGCGTCACTTTCGTGACACACTCCAGCAATGCGTAATTTTTGCGCCTAAAAAAATATGTCAGAAATACTGATGTATCTGTAACTCCTTGTTACATGATGCATCATACTGTAAATATGACGCATCCAGCATGTCGCAAGGAGGGCGCAATGAAAAGCGACGCATCGTTGTTTTCACGCAGCGATGCGTCACTTTTCATAAATGAGGCCCTATGTATTCTTAAGTCTATATCGACGTATCTTGATAGGCACCTTGGGATGAGTGTGTGTGTGTGTGCAACAAATATGGCTTCTTAGAAAGGCACACACCTAGATTTTGCCAGTGTTGTTCAGGGTAAGCAAAACACTTATACTTCATTTCGAACTTTCTGTTAAGGAAAGAGCACAGCCCTAGAAGGGAGCAATTTATGCTGATTCACTCAATACACTGTATCAAATGGCGAAGACTCCCCCCTTACCAGTCGAATGTTGTGTTTTTATCACTCATGGTCTTGAGCATGAATAATCAGTTTTACTTTCATGTGCTCTTATAAGGCGTCTCTCTAGTATAGTCCATGGCAGTGTACTCGGAATGCCTTTTATGGAATGCACTTCATGAGTGTCACATTAAAAACAAGCTCAACTATCAAATTAAGCATATCCTTGTAGGACTGATAATTTGGGTGTTGTTGGGTAGCGTCAGACATTACAATGAAACAATAGCTTCAATATCCTAATATAAGTTATCATACATTTCGTATCTTACATTAATTTATTTTGTATTCGTCCCATAATTGTTATACCGAAAATTACCGATTTTATATATATAAATCAATTTTTAGTAGTTAGATTTTGTTGGGTATTGCCTGTAGGTGTTTTTTTTATATTCATAGAACAAAGTAGTGTATGCTTTTCCAGAGACATGATTTCTTGTTGTGTTATATTATGTACTAAAGGGCTTTACGTTATTCTGTTGCCTGTCATCTGTTGTGAAGTATTTTTCCAATTACAAAGTGTCTATTTATGTCACAGGTACATGAAGTTCTTCATCAATGTTATGACCTATCGGGTGGGTGCCCCAAGTTTTGTGATGTAATTAGATTCTAGTTTTTTCAGTGTTCTCACATGATCTCGGCCTCCTTCTGATTTGTTACTTTTATCAATAGTAGAATAATTCAGTGAGCTTAGATCAAAGGCATGTTGCATCTCACATTCTGCAATTGTATTACTCTGACCTCTTTTTTTATCATTCTTATGTGCTCAAAACTTTATTTGTTTTTTCAAAGTGCATGTCGTACTTCCAATGTATTGGAGGCTACAAGGACATATTAACACATAGATTACAAGATTACTGTTGCATTTGAGAAAACGTATAGGGGTATATTTACAAGAACAGTGACAGAGTGTGGCGTTAGCCTTCTTGGCTTAATGCCGTGCTTGGCCACTTTTGAGACGCAGGGTTGTCCGTATTTACAACAATATGGTGCAGTCCTGCATTTCCCCCTGCGCTGACACTAATTACAGCTGCCTAGCACCAATGCAATGAAGAACAAGGAGGGGTTTGGCCCAGTAGGGAAGAGGGTAGGTAGGGCCCGTTAATAGCAAAAAAAGAGAATTTACCTATGCCTCTATGCACATATTTACAACATTTAATGTCATTAAAGAGTGAACCACACTGTTAGTCAACTCGGACAATGATTTATGTCAGTTATTTATCAAAACTCATGAAAAATTTATACTTTGTGGCAAGAGAAAAATACATAGTCAACTTGACATTGAACACACAAAAAGAGATTTTTGCAAGGGATAAAGCAAGAATAAACAACATATGAACCAAAATTGCGTGGATTATCGTGAACAAATCAACAACAAGTGCAAATACATTATACACAGTGAGTAAATTATGTCAAAGCAACAAACAACAGTTTTACAAAAGTTTGTGTTAAATTCACAATAAACTACGGGGATACGTCTTATTCAATGTTTGCCCCGTTGCCTGTAAAATTGTTAATTATGAGTACTGTGCTGTTTACAGGACAAAAACTTGTTATAGAACCAAAGATAAATTGGGACTAGCCCAGAGGTTTGGGCGAATCAATGTTGATAAGTGCCAACGCGTTTCGAATGCCAATGTGTGGATCATCGGATTCTCATCAGGGCGTGGATTGAATCCATTTGTAACTGTTGGGGAAAAGGAACAAGGGGGTTTCAATTAAAAAATAGGATTTCGACTTGCGAAAGCTTGTCCCATGTGAATGCTTCTACTGTCACATACCGTGTGCGACCAACTTGTTTTGGTCGGTTGGGTCTTTAATTGTGAAGCCAGTTATCCTAAGCCGTGGAAGTCAACCTGTAATTTAGTGACAATGGCAAAATCAGTGTTTGTACACTTAAGTACAAGCAGGCACGGGAATGTGCATGCATTATGAGCAAAAATTACCTCTATGTAAGGAGCAGCCGCTCCGAGGTTGAGGCTGAGGCTTTAATGATTTCCCTTTGATTGCGATCTGCAAACACAAAGGGATGGTGTGCTTAGCGAGGGGAAATTCTTTTTAATGTAGTGACCAAAAGAGTTTGGTGAAAAAAGATTTTCTTACTTGTGTCCGTAGGCCAAAAACGACTCTTGATCAGATTCTGTGAAAAAACGGAAAGGGAACGGGGAGCTGGTGAGTGCCCTGCGTTTTAATTTCAATTGCATAAACAAAGTGAAAAAGACGTGCGCCGGTTGGCGTCTTACCGTAGCCTTGGACCCTCAGAGCATCGGGTCCATCGTCTGTAAGGACGGGAGCGTCTCTTGTTTGAAATTGATTCTAAAGTAAGGAAACCGAGCGAATCAATATCGCGGTAATATTCAAAGAAGAAGCGCGTGTGTATGCGCTGGTGGCACAGAAAGAGTCTTACCTGGTTTGTAGTGAAACCGTTTCATCTATTTTGATTCTGGGAAGACACAACAGCTCGCCGTTGTGATTGAGGTGGACTAAGTTGGAAACTAGTTGTCACATGATACCAGGAGCCAATCGGTTCCAGGGGCCCCCTCGCTAAGGATTGTGGGACATGTAGTTCCACATACATGAATTATATCCTAGTGACTTCACTAAGGACATTAAGTCCATTATTGACAGTGTTAAACTTCATAATCAGATATGCCTCCTTGCGTAGTAATGCTGCCTCAATGTCCTGTACATATTGTTTAGGATCCGTCCATGCAAGGACGGATCCTAAACAAGTCACTAGGATATAATTCATGTATGTGGAACTACATGTCCCACAATCCTTAGCGAGGGGGCCCCTGGAACCGATTGGCTCCTGGTATCATGTGACAACTAGTTTCCAACTTAGTCCACCTCAATCACAACGGCGAGCTGTTGTGTCTTCCCAGAATCAAAATAGATGAAACGGTTTCACTACAAACCAGGTAAGACTCTTTCTGTGCCACCAGCGCATACACACGCGCTTCTTCTTTGAATATTACCGCGATATTGATTCGCTCGGTTTCCTTACTTTAGAATCAATTTCAAACAAGAGACGCTCCCGTCCTTACAGACGATGGACCCGATGCTCTGAGGGTCCAAGGCTACGGTAAGACGCCAACCGGCGCACGTCTTTTTCACTTTGTTTATGCAATTGAAATTAAAACGCAGGGCACTCACCAGCTCCCCGTTCCCTTTCCGTTTTTTCACAGAATCTGATCAAGAGTCGTTTTTGGCCTACGGACACAAGTAAGAAAATCTTTTTTCACCAAACTCTTTTGGTCACTACATTAAAAAGAATTTCCCCTCGCTAAGCACACCATCCCTTTGTGTTTGCAGATCGCAATCAAAGGGAAATCATTAAAGCCTCAGCCTCAACCTCGGAGCGGCTGCTCCTTACATAGAGGTAATTTTTGCTCATAATGCATGCACATTCCCGTGCCTGCTTGTACTTAAGTGTACAAACACTGATTTTGCCATTGTCACTAAATTACAGGTTGACTTCCACGGCTTAGGATAACTGGCTTCACAATTAAAGACCCAACCGACCAAAACAAGTTGGTCGCACACGGTATGTGACAGTAGAAGCATTCACATGGGACAAGCTTTCGCAAGTCGAAATCCTATTTTTTAATTGAAACCCCCTTGTTCCTTTTCCCCAACAGTTACAAATGGATTCAATCCACGCCCTGATGAGAATCCGATGATCCACACATTGGCATTCGAAACGCGTTGGCACTTATCAACATTGATTCGCCCAAACCTCTGGGCTAGTCCCAATTTATCTTTGGTTCTATAACAAGTTTTTGTCCTGTAAACAGCACAGTACTCATAATTAACAATTTTACAGGCAACGGGGCAAACATTGAATAAGACGTATCCCCGTAGTTTATTGTGAATTTAACACAAACTTTTGTAAAACTGTTGTTTGTTGCTTTGACATAATTTACTCACTGTGTATAATGTATTTGCACTTGTTGTTGATTTGTTCACGATAATCCACGCAATTTTGGTTCATATGTTGTTTATTCTTGCTTTATCCCTTGCAAAAATCTCTTTTTGTGTGTTCAATGTCAAGTTGACTATGTATTTTTCTCTTGCCACAAAGTATAAATTTTTCATGAGTTTTGATAAATAACTGACATAAATCATTGTCCGAGTTGACTAACAGTGTGGTTCACTCTTTAATGACATTAAATGTTGTAAATATGTGCATAGAGGCATAGGTAAATTCTCTTTTTTTGCTAGCACCAATGCAGGCACCCTTTCACCATATTTACGCCACCCTTTTAAATATGGGGCAGCGTCAAAATCAATGGGTGCTGCGGTGGAACGCCCACTGCAACACAAGTTGCCCTCCCCTTTCACACTCAGTACAGCGTGAAAGGGTGCCTTATTTACAAGGCAGCAATAAGCCACATTAAGTGGCTTAACACTGCCCTGTAAATAAAGCGAAGCCCGTATCGCCACAGGAACGTCGAAAAATATGATGTTCCTGTTGCAAAGAGGCTTGTAGATAAGCCCTGTGTTCTCTTACTGTTTGCCATTGTGTAACATAAAACCTGGGTCGTTTTGTCCGTTCTTGCAGGCTTTGCGATTGTGACACGTTGTGAGAATCCTAGGCTTTTGCAGTTATGTATTTCTCATGTTTGGACTGCGGAAATGACTCCTTACTAGTAGATCTTTAAGGGATAAGTCCTTTCTGTAAACGATTAATGGACTATTTCCTAATTTCTCACTACCGTTAAGGGTTGTCCTTTACTAGCTACCAGTATTTTAGTAGGACACATCTGATCTTAGCAGTAGAGAAAATGAAAAGAAGAATCCTTTTCAGCGGGTATAAAAAGAAACCCATCTAACACGTAAAAAGTGCAGAAACCAGTGAACTAATTACTAATGCTGAGGATTCAGAATTTCGAGAAGGTAAATGAAGGAGATGGCAAAAGCGTAATGATTTCAATATGCGCAAAGGAATTGGGCAAGATTTGTTATTTCTCCCCAGGAAGCCTCAATGACTGTTGGCCCCTTCCGGAGGCCCTAAATCACTACTGCTGTTTTCAAATGATTGCTCTTGTGTAAAGGTGAGGGACAACCCATTGCACACCACACAACTATCACAGCTCCTACACAGCACTCTTCTATCCCCATGTTGAGGATGTAGCACACAGGAAGAATAGGAGGCTAAGTTTTCCTCTCCCAGCAGCATATGTGGAGACTAGAGCCAGTGGTGCAGGGATGAAGAGAGACTGCGGGGCAGGCCTAGCATTAGGGCGGTGCGACTGGTGCAGCCGCACCTGGCCCTGACCTCAGGGGCCCCTTGGTTTTAAAGGCACCTGCTGCAGAGTTCCTTGTGAATTCAGCAGTTCTCACACAGCAATAAAAATGTTGATAACCCTGGCGATTAATGTTCCAGGTGAAGAGAGATCTGAGTTTTTGTCTGGTGGCAGTTGGCCTAATCATAACATAGTGCAGAGGGTTAATGTACCTGCTACAAAGAATGCGTACCATGCAGATCACAGAATCGTAGATCATGTGTATTGTTCAGTTGATTCTTATTAGTAATGCCCACCCCAATCAGTGCTTTAAAACAAATGAAATAGATGTGAGTGAGGGGCTATGGAGAGCTGTGGGGCAACGTTGGAAGGTGCTAGTGGGGGGGTTAGTGGAGAAGGTGCCAAAAATATTGTCTCACTAGGTGCCTCCAACGCTAAAGACAGCCCTGCTGCGGCGCCCCAGGAGCCTGCCATGTTGTCGCTCATCAGAGCATGCAGGTGCCCGGAGGGCTAGGGCAACTGTAAAGAAGAAAGGGCTGCCAAGACAGACCGACACCGAATGAGTATACATCTACTACTAAGTATAAACTTCAAGGACAGTCAGTTCCTCACAAGGCAATGTGGACTCATTCAAATTTGCATATTCTTTCTTGTGGTGGTCCCAGAAAAGGGAGTGCAAGAACCACAGAGTGTTTGACAAGGCTCTCTGGGCCTACCAGGAGCAGGGGCAGACTCCACGAGCCTGAGTGCAGGGAGGAAATCAACATCCTAGGTCTTCTGGGGCCAAGAATTAGTAGTCCCATGGAGAAGGTAGCATGTAAGAGTGTGGTACTTGTATAGCAAAAACCTAAATGAAAGGCAGCAAGCCATTGGATAGGTGGATGTATTCAGTAGTCGACTGCTACTGCCTCATGACGTGGTGTTCTTTCAAGAGGTGCCTGTTCAGCTCTTCGTAAATTTGAACAGAGGAATGTTTCCTTGTTTTGTGTTTCTTTTTACACTTCTTTGAGCAGCCTGATGATGTCCTGGCTGCAGATGTGCAGAGAGCCACAGAGAGGGAGAACTTGTCAGCCAGATCTGCAGAGGTGCTAGTAGTGATGGCTTTGTAAATGATGTGGCTGGTTTTGAAGAAGGTGTGAACCATCAGGGGGATTCAGTGGAGTTCCATTAGCATGGGGATGATGCAGTCATCTTCCTTCTTAGGCCCCGGATGATATATGCTGTGGTTAGACTCATTTTAGGAGCGCCCATATGTGAAGGTCCAGGGCGTCTTGGACCTTTAGTGATTTGGGTCTTGGGGGGGGGGGGCAATATGGTGTAAACACAAAAATATATGCTCTTGTCGAAATATTCATTGCTTTATGAAAAGTGTGCCAAAGCCAAACAATCTAGCTTTTGATAATGTTTAGTATTTAACTCTGCTCACCTCAAAAGGAAGCCTTCACATAGCTCTGCCATGACTAACCTCAGAGCCAAGTGCTGAGGGGGTGTGCTTTGCTTTCAATTTGAGTTACAACAGTATGTTGGCCAATGGGAAACGACTCCAATTGATACAAATGCGACCCAGTCACCCATGCATCTCCTCGGACCTTTAAAAAAGGCCTTCCAAGGAGCATGTAATGAATTATCTGATAAGACCTAATAAACTGTGGGATCAGGCCCTGAGGCTTTCTGACTACCTCATGTCAGCTATTATCTAGTTGATGTTATCTGAAACTTAACAAACCTCTTGGGGGTGGCAGAGCGTTTGTAACCCTCCAATAACTATGGGACTCAATCAGAGTCTAATGGAAGTGAAGCCTCACTGTAGGGGTCTTCCATTATGCAAGCCCATGGTTTCCTTCACCCCTAATTAGAGATGGGGAAGCACTGCTGCGTCTGCCTCGCCCTTTAGCGCACAGTCGCTGATCAGAGGTCGTCCACCAAAGGGCCACCACCATTAGTCCATTGTCTTTTTTTTAGGGCTTTAGGAGGTTTTTTACTAGGGGTGCAAGTATGGCAAAGGGGTTCAGGGGTGAAGCCGACCTGTTTCATGGCTTCCGGTTTTTGAGAGGGGGTTGATGTGTTCCCATCCAGTTCTGTCCAAATGTGTATCATACCTTTATTTGAAGGCATAAAGGATTCTGTAGTTTTGCGTTACACTATGTACGTGTGAAATTCTGTTACGAAGGAGGTCCTCCTGCCTTATGCAGTGGTAGTAGACAGATGGTGTGTCCCTTGATTTTGGTGTTAATTAAAGTAAAACAATACTTATTAATCAATTAGAAATCCAGTTCATGGTGTGCACTCCACAAATTTATTGTATTCAGAATATCATTATTATTATGACTATTAAAATTGCTATTCTTAATATTATGAACATAATAAGAATGATATGCTTTAGGCCAGAGATCCATTTTATATTGAAAGCCTGACCGCGCCAAGACCAGCCAGTGCTCTTTAAAAATGTGACCAGGTATGAAAAGTAACACTGTTGTCTCCTGTTGTGTAATGCAGACCCCCATACATATTTTGGCATTGAATCCTTCACTAAAGAACTTGAGAAATTAATAATGACTGCAAGGCAACAGTGGGCCCTTTTTAGGACCTGTCAATTTAGTTTAGATTTCCTTTTCATATATTTTTGACACAGCAGATGGGTTGAAACAAGTGAGCGTCATTGAACTCCATTAAGGAACCACTGAAATCTGATGATGTTGAGAGGTGCGTTAGAACAATTGTGGTCTTTCTATTTTGGGAGGGGGCCTAGAATGTGTGGAGCACTGCTGTTGCTTTTGTTACAGGGGTTTGATATTGCAGCACTGCTTTAAAACCGGCCCCAGTAACTAAATGGCCCCCAAACTTCTGGCCCACCGGGGAAATGCCCGATACCCGCTATGGCCAGGCCAGCCCTGATGGCTTGCTAACTGAGCTACATAAATATAATTTAACTCACTCAATGTATATAACTCTGACCACTATTGCCAAAATCTCTGGGTATGGAGACTTGAAGAACAATGTTCTGTCCGGAAAAGTAGCATCAAAGGGTATTTTACAATGGGCTGAGAGGAGGGTTGATTTTTTGGATCGTTTTATCATTTGAGTATTGTAGTCAGGGAGATTTGAATGCAGCATTACAACGATCACAGAATGGAATGGAATGCCTTATAGAACATTATTCTTATATATTATTGTTCCCTAGTCACAACATAACAACAGGGACTTTGGTGTTCCTCTGTCTTGATTGAAGGGCTAGAAGATACAGGAAGGGAAGAGTGGTGGACACAAAACTGCGACTGACCTCGACAACTTCAAAACAGCCCAGTACAACTAATCAGACTCTCCAGGAAGGAAGCCCTCCAGGGCAGAATCGCTACCAACGCCCACAACAGCCAGGAACTCTTCAGCATCCGCAAAGAGTTTACCCAACCCAACAGCGAGACCACCGACATCCCACCCTCACATTACCTCTGTGACAGACTCAGCAGCTTCTTACATCACAAAATAAAGGCCACCTATGACAACTTCGAAGTCAACAAACCCCCACGAGGAACCCTTACCCACCGCACCCAGCAGCATGCAACCGTCACTCAACAGCTGGGCCGCCCTCAGCATCGAACACATGCTGAGGATAATGAAGAGCACCCACTCCGGGACCCCCACGGACCCACCGCATCTACCGCAAAGTTGCAGACATCATTGCCCCGAACTCCAATGCATCATCAACCGTTCCTTCGAGACCGCCTCCTTCCCCGATGACTGGAAGCATGCTGAGATCAACCTCTCCTGAAAAATCCTTCAGCGGACCCCACCGACTGCAAGAATTTCAGACCGATCTCCCTACTCCGGTATCCAGCCATGGTCATGGAAAAAGCCACCAACAGCCAACTCGCTGCCCACCCTTGGAGACCCCCCACACTGACCATGCACTCAACTTTGGGATCATCCTGGACTCTGAACTCAAACTGGACCGCCAGGTCAACGCCATCACCTCCTCCAACTACCACACCCTCCGCCTACTCGGTAAGACCTTAAAGTGAATCCCCCGAACACACGAAAATAGTCACGCACGCCCTCATCAGCAGCAGATTGGACTACGGCAATGCACTCTATGCCAGGATCTATAAAAGAAACTCTCCAGGACGCCGCCACCAGACTAGTCCTCAACCTACCACGTCACTGCCACATCAGCCAACACCTGCGGACCCTATACTCTCTCCCTGTAGGGAAGAGAATCACCTTCAAACTCCTTACCCAAGCACACAAGGGCCTACACAACAGCGGATCCGCCAACCTGAACAACCGCCTCATGTTCCACACACCCCAGCGCTCCCTCTGCTTGGCCCAACTCTCCCTCCCAACTGTACCTCGGATCAAGAGAAACAGAACAGGAGGGCGCTCCTTCTCCCTTCTCACAGCCAAGTCATGGTACTCCCTCCCTCTCCACCTTCGACAGACTACATCGCTCCCCAATTTCGTAAAGGACCTCAAGACCTGGCTCTTCGAAGTTACGCACCCCCTCTACCTCAGCTCCTTGAGACTAGTTACGGGTGATTAGCCTGCGCTTTACAAAAAGTGATTGACTGATTGATGGACATCATTTGGAGGTACCCAGGGCAAGAGCTACCTTTGGGTTGTCCCTTGGTGCCCTTGGCACCACCTCTGCCGCACTGGGTCGAAGGGGTCATTGAAGTACCAGGAGGAATAGAATGTCAACGGGATCTCCAATTATCATATTTGGTTTCCACATAATGCTTCCCAGCAAATAGGAGGTAATTGAGTGGACAAGGGGGGGACAAAAGATCTATACTGGGATATCATTGTAAGTGGCGTAACGCAAAATGATGGTGACCCCCCCTTCAGTATGTCTCTACACTGCCATTCATCAGCCTTGGGATTAATGGGACCTCCCATGAGATGGAGGGATCCCCTTAAGGTTGGGGGCCTTCCTGCTCTGGAGGGGCTATAAGGGCCTGCGTTACGGCCCGGGTCTTTGCGGTCTATCGGTCCATGATTTCACTTCCTCCAGACTTGGCACTCTGTGAAGCACGGTCCATGATCATAGATATTTATCACATGTCTTTGTCTTGCTCCCTGCTTGAAACGCTGCAGTCTCTGGTTTTTTCGAGTTTTTCAGGTCACGCGACGACACTTTCGCGTTACTAAGTCTGATTTGTATGAAAGGTCTCTGTTCTTTGTGCCGCAAGTGATCTCACAAGAAAGAAGAGGGAGAAAACACTGAAGGATGTCAGGACACCAGCACCACAGGCACAGATGAGAAGGCTAACAAAGCCCATATTTCTGTCCATTGCGCGTGCTCTGGAAACCGTACAATGATGTAAGCTCAGAAAAACGAGCACGAAGTACACTTGTGTTTTTGTCTTGTGCAGATGTCTATTTTCAACAGTGACTTAATTTAGAAAACATGCCATGGACCAAGTACCCTCTCAGCGTTTTGAAGACGACAGTAAAAAGCATGCAGTTTATTTTTGACTAAGCTACAATACAAGTTTAAGACTGATAGGTTAAAAAACATAAAGCTAGTTCTTGATTATTTAAAGGCACAGTACACATTTTGTGTGCATCTTCTGTACAGCGCCAAGAATACTGCTCTGGGTGACCGTACAAGCAAGTCCTCCTTTTTTTAAAGACAGGCTAAGGATAAATGCCTGCAGTTAACTCTTTGTTTCTTAAAGTCGGGACTCTCCAAACGGAGAGCTCAGATTTTTTCTGCGGAAAATGCACATTTAAAAGTTTTTGAAAATGTTGCTTATTTTCCGCAAGTTCTGTGAAAATTTGTAAAGTACTAACAGAAATGTCTGATTTTCCAGGCAGACAGAAAGCCAATAGAAACATCAGAAAGGAAGGAGGGATGACTGGGACCAAGGTGGTGGAAATGTAATCACAGCTTTTAGTAGAGACTAGCCACGCTGCAGGTATCACTTAAGCATTCATTGTTCTGTTGATTTCATAGCAAGCAGGAAGCTGGGGTGGGTGGGCATCTTCATAGACACTCTATGAGAAGC
The DNA here is from genome assembly GCF_964263255.1 of Lissotriton vulgaris. Classification (NCBI taxonomy): domain Eukaryota; kingdom Metazoa; phylum Chordata; class Amphibia; order Caudata; family Salamandridae; genus Lissotriton; species Lissotriton vulgaris. The sequence continues at coordinate 663,185,490 of NC_141693.1, forward strand.
CCCCCGGCCCAGGTCATGCAACGACTCCTGTCCCCGATCACTGAAGTCCGCGAGCAGAGGTGGTCTGTTGGGTAAACCAACATGCATGGGCTCGGTGAAATGTGAAGAAGGCACATATAGCCTGGCATCACAGCACGGCAATGCTACTGGCAGACTGGGAGACACCTATGAGAGAAACTGACACCTTGACATATGAGGTAATCAAGAGAGAACTGCACAAGGATAAGAGTCACCCTTCATATTTCAATTTCTCATGGGAAATTATGCCAATTTGGAGATCATGTTGGCACAAGCTTTATCTTCCACATGGTTTATATTAAATACATACATTGGCTCCCAGGGACGTGAAAAGAGAAGTGCTTGGGCAGACAGCTCTTAAATTCGGAGTATAATGAATATAGACACATTTCTGAAGATTTCTTCAATTAGGAGGCTTAAGAACATGAAGTCACTGTGTCTAGTGACTGGCATTAGATTTATCACATCAAGAGACTATGAGATCTGGGCTTGCTCACTGGAGAAGTGTGGCTCACTGGTTAGAGCAGGCAGACCCTGAAGCAGAGGTCAGCCCGGGACCAGGGTTTAATTCCCGACGCGGCAGGGTCTTGAGCTCAAAATGTCCACGGACTCGATAATTCTCGCTTCGGTGCCTGACCTAATCATGGGTTCACACTCTGCAACTCTGGGCATTAAGCTTGCTTAATCTCCACAACGGCCCCCCGCGGCGGGATGACCTGTAGGGGCTATCTCACAGGGAAAAGCCAGGATGGGTTCCCAAGGCAAGCGCTTAGAGACCCCTGGGTGATAAGTGCTATATAAATCCAATATACAATACAATACATTTGTCACTCTCCTAACTGCTGAGTATTGGATGACCTACCGGCCATGAAGAAATGCGTTACTTACCTGTAACAGCAGTTATCCAGTATTGGTGTCTTTCATAGATTCACATGCCTGAATCATTCCCCGTCGTCGAGACGGGAGCCTCCGGTACATAAAAAAGTAATGTCCTATAGACATACATAGAGAAAAAGCGTCTAAGGGCCTCCCCTTAGTAGCCTTTCCTTGTCCTTATGTAAAAAAGGACCAAACTCTCACAGTCAGCCAATCAGCTCCGACCTCCCTCTAGAACCTTCCTGGGAGGAGCCTCAGTCCCTCAGATTTTCGTACGCACCCAGCTAGGTTGGCGTAATACAGTCCGAGAGGGAAGTGAGTCCTTCCAGGGGAGGCGGGAGGGTTGCATGTGAATCTATGAAAGACACCAATACTGGATAACTGCTGTTACAGGTAAGTAACGCATTTCTTATCCAGTATTAGGGGTGTCTTTCATAGATTCACATGCCTGAATCAGAATAGCTAGCAACCATAGGAGCACATTTGTAAAGTAAAGTTGCTCTGCCGTCATGTTAGATAATGCATATAATATCATACAACATGGAGACAGCATAGATAGAATATCACAAGAGCAAGAATGTGCATACCTGGAAGGCGGGATGTAGGAAGGCTCACCTTACTGAAAGAGATGGCGAAGCACCGCCTGGCCCACCGCCGCATCCTTCTGGAGTTCGATATCCAGGCAGTAGTGTCTGGAGAAAGTGTGCGGTGACTTCCAGGTCGCCGCTCTGCAGATGTCCAGGATCGGCACTCCAGCGAACAGTGCTGCTGACGTGGACATCGCCCTGGTGGAATGAGCAGTGACGTGATCATCCAAAGGCCGGCCGGCCTTGTCGTGGCAGAAAGAAATCGCAGAGGAGATCCATCTGGAGATGCTTTGCTTCGTGAGAGGCAGGCCCATTCTCGGTCTGCTGTATGCCACGAACAGTTGTGAAGATTTCCTGAGAGCCTTAGTCTTGTCCAGGTAGAACTTTAGGCATCTCATAAGGTCCAAAGTATGCAGCGACCTTTCCGCTGCTGTTGAAGGGTTGGCAAAGAAGGACTTAAGGACTATTGGTTCATTGAGATGAAAGTCCGAAGGTACTTTTGGAATGAACTTAGGGTTTGGTCTCAGTATCACCCTGTCCTGTCTAAATTGCATATATGGTTCCTGAATGGACAAAGCTTGCAGCTCGCTAACCCTTCTGGCAGATGTTAGAGCGAGCAAGAGCGCTGTTTTCCATGAGATGTGTTTAATAGATGCCCGATGAATGGGCTCAAACGGATGACGCATGAGTTGGTTGAGTACCAGATTAAGCTGCCATGTAGGAGGGGCTTTCCGAGGCCTCGGAAAGGATCTGTAGAGTCCCTTCAGGAATTGCTTGACTAGCCGACTGGACCACAGAGAAGGCCCTGTGACAGTTCTGGTGAACCTCGAGATAGCCGCCAGGTGAACCTTAATGGACGCATGCGCTAGTCCCGACTGAGCCAAATGGAGGAGGTATGGTAATATCTGTTCAGGGGTGATGGCGAGGGGTCGCAGGCCCTGGTCCGAACACCAAATGCAGAACCTCTTCCATTTGAGAGTGTAGGTTTTGTTCGTACTGTCCGCCCTTGCTTTAGCTAATACATCCCTGCAGTCTTGTGGGATATTCAGGCCACCGAACTCTCTGTGCTCAGGAGCCAGGCCGATAATTTGAGCGATTGGAGGTTCGGGTGCTGTACTTGCCCGTTGGACATCGTCAGGAGGTTCGGGTGTTGTTTCAGGCGAATCGGTGATCTGATGGAGAGTCGAAGCAGATCCGAGAACCAGTGTTGCCTCGGCCAGAACGGGGCAATTAGGATCAGGGTACAGGGCTCCACCTTCATCTTCCTGAGGAGCCTCGGGATCATCGGGAATGGAGGAAAAGCGTATGCAAAGGCGCTGAACCATCCGATGGAAAATGCATTTCCTAGTGACCCTTGTTGGGGATGCCAACTTGCGTAGCTTGGGCATTTGGCATTCCCCTTGGTGGCAAACAGGTCGATGTTCGGGACTCCCCATTGAGAGAAGATGTGAGTCAGAGCGCTGTCGGATAGTTCCCACTCGTGGGAGAGGGATCTTTGCCTGCTCAGGGCGTCCGCGATGGTATTGTCCTTTCCTGGGACATATTCCGCTTTGAGCGGGATTCCGTGCAGCACTAGCCAGTTCCAGATCTTTTGCGATTCGCGTGAGAGAGAGAGCGAACGCGTTCCCCCTTGTTTGTTGAGATAGTGCATCGTCGTGGTGTTGTCTGTCCTGACGAGCACCGGGGAGTTCTGGATGCGTGGCAAGAAGGCCTGGAGAGCCAGATACACGGCTCTCAGCTCCAAAAGGTTTATATGGAGCAATTTTTCCTGAGTGTCCCATTTGCCGCTGATCTGAAGGTCCTGGAGAACAGCGCCCCATCCCTCTAGGGAGGCGTCTGTGGTTATCACCAGAGGTGATGCTGGAAGGAGAAACGGTAACCCTACAGTTAGATTCATGCGACGTTTCCACCATTCCAGACCTTTGGACATTTTTGGTGTGATCCGAATAATGTCTTCGAAGGAGCCAGTACTTTGAGTCCATTGGCTCGTGAGTGCCTCCTGCAACGGGCGCATTCTGAGTCTGCAGTGCGGGATGAGGAGTATGCAGGAAGACATCATCCCTAGGAGGGAGGTGTAAGTCCGAACTTTTAGGTGTGTCTTTGCCGCCACAGCCGTGGCCAGAGATAAGATCTTGTCCATCCTCTCCTTCGAGGGGAAGGCTCTTGTGCACTCCGTGTCCAAGGTGGCCCCTAGGAAGTTGATTTTCGTTGTGGGGACCATGCAGGATTTTTTGAGATTGAGCGTTAATCCCAGCCTCTGAAAAAGAGTGGTGCAGGCGTTGGAGGATTCGGCTGCGTCTCCAGGTGAGGGTGCTTTCACCAGCCAATCGTCTAGGTAGGGGAAGACTTGGTGACCCAGTTGACGTAGGAAGGCTGCCACCGGCGCAAGGCACTTCGTGAAAATCTGCGGCGTGGACTTGAAGTCGAATGGCAGGACTTTGAACTGATAGTGACGGCCCGCCACCTCGAACCTCAGGAATTTCCGGTGACTTCTGAGGATGGGGATGTGGTAGTAGGCATCCTGGAGATCTAAGGATGTCATGAAATCTCCTTTTTCTAGAATGCCTAGAAATTCTTGAATCGTCACCATCCTGAACGATTGGCTCCGTAGGAAGGCGTTGAGCGCTCGGAGATCCAGGATGGGCCTCCACTTGTTCTCCTTTTGTTGTACAAGAAAGAAGTGGGAGTAAAATCCCTTCCCCTTTGAGGATGCTGGCACTCTTTCGATTGCTCCCTTCCGTAGCATTATCGAAAGTTCCTTGAGCAGGAGGCGCGGGTGTTTGTGTGTCCGTCTGCGTGGAGGTGTATTCGGAGGGATGGAGGTGAATTCGAGAGAATGGCCGAATCGAATAATTTGAAGAACCCACCGGTCCGTGGTGATGTACTGCCAATTGGTGAGGAAATGGGTCAGTTTTCCTCCAATTTGAAAGGATGGAGAGGGTGGTTGGACTGGCTGGAGTAATCGGTCACTGGCGGCCGCCAGCGCCCCTTTTGGTATTTTTTCCTCTGTAGCTAGATCTTCCAAACGAAGATTGGCGGCCTTGCTGCTGTTTGTGTTGGTATTGGCCTTTGTTATTGTATGAATACGAGGACCTGTTCTGATAGGAACCTCGAGAAGAGGACTGACCTCTGGATCTGTTTCCTCGAAAGGACTGGTTTCTGGACTGCAGAGTGCCCAGTGCCCTTGCCGTGTCGGTGTCCTTCTTAATGGTCTGCAGTGCCTCGTCGATTTTTTCCCCAAAAAGGTGTTGTCCGTCGAAGGGCATGTCCAGAACCTTCGATTGCACTTCCTGGCGGAATGATGTCGCTCTCAGCCATCCTTGACGCCGCAGGACTGCAGCCCCCGCAAGCTGACGGAAGCCTGTCATGGCTGCGTCGATAGCACAGTCAATTAGTTCCGCTGCTGAAGATTGACCTTCCACCAGGAGAGCCTTTACCTCACCCTGGACTGCGTCAGGCAGTTCCTTCACGTAAGGGGCTATGTCCTCCCAGAGTTGGCGATTGTAACGCCCCAACAAGGCAATGGAGTTGGCCACCTTGATGGTCATGGCCAATGTGGTTGTGAAGCGTTTCCCAATCGTGTCAAGTTTCCTGCCTTCCTTGTCCGGGGGAGCGGACAGTGGTGAGGAAGGGTTGCGGGAGTGTTTCTGGGCCGCCTGTGTCACCACCGAGTCTGGTTTGGGGTGACCATTGAGGCAAGCCGCCGCAGTAAGTAGGGCTCTGTATTTCTTGTCTAGGCGTGGAACAACCGCCGGTACAGAAGCAGGTGTCAGCATTAATTTCTTTCCTTGTTCCCACAAGAACTCTATAATCGGAATAGATTTAGTGGACTTTTGTGTCTGTTCTTTGAAATCGTGCAAGAAGCAGTCCGTTTCTGTTGATTCCACAGCCATATGGAATCTCTTCGCTGCTCTCTCCACAAGCTTATGGAAGCCGGCAATGTCCACCGGCGGGGAATCCGCTTGACGTGGTTGTGGTGAAGCTGGGGATGATGCCACATATTCATCCTCTTCATCCTCGTCCGAGTGGTCCGAGTGTACCTCCTGGACCTCTCCTTCCTCCAGTTCCTCCTCATCCTCATCTTCGTCTGAAGAGACCACCACCTGAGGCTGGACGTCGTGGTGGGTTTGAGGGTGATGCTGAGTTTGTTTTGGGGCGGACACTGGTACTTGGACTGTAGGTGTCTGATTCCCCTTGTCCTCAGGCGCAGGAACCGTAGGCGCTTGACTGCCTCTGTCCGCATCGGGAAAGCGTTGTTTGTAATCCTGTACAAGGAATCTTAAGTCATTAACAAGGGTCGCCGGTAAGCATATCATGGGGGTGACTTCCGTGCGGACGCTAGTATGGACAGAGTGTTCCTGATAGGTGAAGTCTTCCTGTTCCTCATCAGTGCTTTGGCATTTGATGTTAAGGTCCGAGACCGAAGTAGCGGGATCCAGGTGGTCATCCTCTTCGGATTCTTCACTTTGGAAGATTTCCTGAGGTGGCTGCATTTCCACTTTGCTCGGAGATGTTGTTTCTGGGGTAATTTGCGGTTTGTAAGGCTTGCCAGACCTCGCATCGGAGCCCGTCGTCGTCGAGGGAACCGTCGACGGCGGCAGCATGAGGGTCGATACTTCCACCAGTTTCGATTTTTTCCATGGCTCAGGCAGTGCCATCTTCGACGACGAGTCTTCCGTCGACGGTGTTGTCGTCGTCGAGTCCTTCGTCGACGGAGTCTTCGCCGTCGACGACAAGCCTTTCGTCGACGGAGTCGTCGACGAGGTCCTCGTCGACGGTGGAGTGGGCGATGGATTCTTGGTCGTCGACGACTGCGAAGTCGTCGTCGACGTCTTCGTCGACGGTGTTTTCGTAGACGACGTTCTCGTCGTCGAGTCTCTCGTCGACACCTTCGTCGTCGACGGTGGGATCTTTGGCAACGTCTTCAACGACGATGGGCTCGTCAATGACGACGGCGTCGTCGACGGTGTAGTCTTCGTTGTCGACATGGTCTTTGTCGTCGACGACGATTTTAGGAGTATAATAGAGGAAACAGGTCTACCTGAAGATGAGGAAGACATAGTCGTCGTCGTCGACGCTGAAGGCGACAACGCTGATGTGGTAGACACTGTGGTCGTGACTGAGGTAGTCCTCTGGGCTTGTCTAGAGGACGGAGCAGGCTTCTTAAAGGTTTGATCATCCTTAGCAGACACTGAAGATGTCGCAGATCTCGCCTCTGAAGACTTCTTGTGGGTCTTCTTAGGAGGAGTGTCTGAGGGGCCAGGGGAAGACACCCTAGGCCTCTTTTGAGAGACAGCTGAGGTCCTGGAAACACTGCTCACAGAGGAGTCCAGATTGTCTCTGTCCTTAAGCCTGTCAAGCCAAATAAAAAGGCGACCTTCCCTATCTCTCACGGTCTTTTTAGGAAAAGACCTACAAATCTTGCATTTGTCTGAGACATGGTCCGGGTAAAGGCAATACAAGCACAGGTCGTGCTGATCATCCACATGGATCCTTTTCTTCCCACAGGAAGAGCAGGCCCTGAAAAGGGCTTTCTTCTTTGATTCCGACATGGAAGAAGCAGTGGAAAGAAAACACTTACTGCCAAGACAGTGTAGTGAGGTAATCCTTGAAGAGTTGAGGGTTCAGATATCACTTTCAAAGAAAGTTTGTTGAAGTTGAAGGAATCCTGAGGAGAGCTCAGGCTGGAGACTCCCTAGCACAACATGCGGCAGAAAATCTGAGGGACTGAGGCTCCTCCCAGGAAGGTTCTAGAGGGAGGTCGGAGCTGATTGGCTGACTGTGAGAGTTTGGTCCTTTTTACATAAGGACAAGGAAAGGCTACTAAGGGGAGGCCCTTAGACCCTTTTTCTCTATGTATGTCTATAGGACATTACTTTTTTATGTACCGGAGGCTCCCGTCTCGACGACGGGGAATGATTCAGGCATGTGAATCTATGAAAGACACCCCTAATACTGGATAAGTATTTTATTTCATTTTATTGTTCGTGGATTTGTTTGGCGCTTCGCACCTCTCACGATTTGTTGAAGTGCTTTATGCTAGGCAGCATGCTGCTCCAGGACCCAGGGTTAGTGGTTAGTTCAATGGTTATCGGTTATCGTTGGTTATTCGGTTCAGTGGCGGCTCTTTTTAGGGGCTTCAGGCCAATGCTCTGCTGGCTTTGATGCACCACAGCTGCTAATTATTTACCAGAATGGTGTTCATGAAAACACAATTTTGTGTTTCCATGAACACTGCCAGCCCTCTCGACCTTGTCTCCCGGCTGCTGGTGACAGGAGGAGAAGAGGGTGTGAGGCACAGTCCAGCTACAGAGTGCTATTCAAAAACACAACACCTTAGGTGGATGTGTAGACTGGATATGTCTGAGGGGAGTAGTTCAACTACGAACCCCTCATTCAGGCCCACTCCATTTTATTTATCAGACACACTGCACATGGCTCAGGCAGCACAGTACTTCTGATAAAATGTAGCTGTCAGGGAGCACATCAGTGCATCACTGATGCCAACAGGAAGCCAAACAGAACAGCAGGAAAAGGACCCCCAGCACTGCCCCAGCTTCTTATAGGGCTGTGCTTCCAATCCGATCAAGAAGCCGGGAGAGGGATTCAGGTGGGTCTTCCCATTTTCAAACCTGGCCTTGTTGCTCTGCCTGACGCCTCGTTGAGAACCATGGCTTGCTGGTCAACGACCAGTGCCAGATTTCTGTTCTACTGCGGCCACAGAGCCCCCAGCTTGCCAACAAAGGATGTAAGATAAGTAAAAAAAAAGTTGCATGTGTGTGTATGTGGGTGACTGAGGGTGAGTGAGACTGAGTAAGCGTGAGTGTGTCTTTGAGACTGTTAATGAGAGCAAAAGTGAATGTGAGTCTGAGTTTGAGAGAATGTATGACTAAGTGAAAGGGCGTTCAAAGGAGTATGCGTGTGTTAGGAGGAGTGAGTGAATGGAAAGAGTGAAAGAGAGTGGAAGTGAGTCAGGGGTTCAGCTATCAATGATGCAGCAGGTGCAGTTGCACCAGGCCTAGTGTCAGAGATTGTGAAAGGGTGTTTGACAGAATTTGAAGCAGTGATTATGAGTATGTTTGAATGTGAATAACAGTGAGTGGGAGTGAGAATGAGTGAGAGTGAGAGTAAATAAGAGAGTGTGAGTTAGAGTAAGAGATTGAGTGTTAGGGGGAGTGATTATGAGTGAGAGAGTGCGAGTGAGTAAGAGTGTTTTCGATTGTGTGTTTTATGATTCTGAGTCTGCCGTTAGCCATGGCATAATCAATATCATTCTAGGCTTACGGTGGAACCCAGGGTACTATACTGCCACTGGCATACTGGAGATTATTATTGGCATATGGAAGGACACCTATGGCAAAATGCAGGTCCTGACATACTAGACATCATTCTTGGCAAGGGCCCCCTTTGGAAAAATGCTGGCACTTGCATACTGGGGGATATGCTGGCATGGGGCACCCATAGCAAAATCTAGTGCAGGGTCATGGGAGGTAATTTTTGGCATAAGGGAGGTCATTCAAAATATTGGTGCTAGAAAAGTGGAGGTAATTATTTGCCTCAGAGAGGGCAGCCACAGCATATTGGGACTGAGGGGGTGGGTTGGAGGTAGCAAAACATGATAAAATGATGGGTCTGAAATACTGAAGGTAACTTTTTGACATACAGGAGATCCACATTAAGGGGCCGATTATGATGGCGGACGGACCTGAGTCCGTCCGCCACCATAGAGTAGGAGGGAACTTCTGCATGGTCTGTGGAGTTCCCTCCTGTGCAATTAGGATGTGACCGCCACCCTGGCGGTCACATCCTCTATTTTTACCATTGCGGCGCGTGCGGCTTCAAGCTGCATCCGCCGCAATGGTAAAAATGCATACTTTGCATTTGTAGGCAGAAAGCGGCAGGCACCGTGCGGTGCCTGCCGATTTCTGCATACAAATGCAGGGGGGTACCATAGGTACCCCCCATGTGCACCCCCCACCCCCCCTTCACCCAGGGGGCCCGCAACGGGCCCCCACAGTGAAGTTAACACATGCTTTTCCACGGCGGAAAACCCGCCGCGGAAAAGCATGTTTCACAGGCCCTCCTAATATGACTGACGGTGTCTGAGAGACACTGTCACCATATTAGAGCTTTTCCGCCGTGGTTGTAAGCCAACCGCGGCAGAAAAGCGGCGGACGGAAACCAGGACCCACCAGCCATCCTAATGTGGCGGTGGGTCTTTGGTGGGTCCGCAGAGGATTTTCCGCATCCTCCGGGCCGGCGGTGGCTTCCGCCGGCCCGGAGGATGCGGAAAATCCTCCATCGTAATAGGCCCCTATATGTGCAGTGTCAATGACAAAATGCTGGTACTGGAATACTGCATGACATACTAGGCATAAGGAGCACCCATCGCTCTGCTGGCACAATGGAGGTAATTTTTAACACATGGAAAACTATCACTGCACATTTTGAAAACAAACTGTGTGAAATCCTGGCATGTATTAAGCCCCAACATATTCAAAGACCCCCAGGTGCTACTGTTGGGATTCGCCTTGTGCTCTCAAGGAAACCCTTCCATCTGTTTCCTCCAGCTTCTTTACGGTAAGATTAAATTAACAAGGTTTAGGCATGATCATTAGTTGAGAATGGGGGTTTAAAAGTAGCTTTTTTGCGGAACCAGCATTTGTTGCATCATCTTAATTTACTTTATTCCTGATGACAGTGATCTGTAAGAGAGTGACAACCAGGCACAATGCGACATATGCAGGGTGAGCCAAGAGATATAGGCAGTAAAATAAAAAGTAGTGTATGGAAAAATCAAAATCAGGCGCACTGTGAAGTATGTGAGAAAGGCAAACAGATATAGAGTGATGTATGCAAAAATCAAAATCAGATGTGGGGTGATATATGTGAGAATGGCAAACGGATGCAGGGCAATGTATGTGAGAATAACAGATATAAGCTGATGTATGTGAAAATCAAAATCCGAAGTAGGGTGATGTGTGGGGAAATAGAAAATAGATGCAGGATAAAGTACATGAGAATGATAAACATATTCAGCCGTGGTGTAAGTGAAAAACAAAATCAGAAGAAACATTATGTGTGGGAGAATGGCAAACAGAGAAAGAGTGATGTATTAAAGAATGCCAAATTGATGAGGGTGGTCTATGTGTATAGCACACTCAAATAAAGAGTGGCTTATATGAGAATCAAAATAATTCAGGGTAGTATTTGTGAGGATACAAATGACAGGAATGTGAAGGAAATTCAAAGTCAGAAGAGCTTAACTGTATTTCAACGAGAGCAAGTTTGAAAGCGATGGATCAATGCCAATGTAATTGATTGGGCTATGCAACAAACACCATTGACATTGGTCTGTGCCTGCATAAGAGAGCTAGGATCGGAAATATTGATCTGCGCCAAAATGATAGCATAGGGCAGATGACTGGTCAGTTCCAGAATCAGAGATGAGGTCAGGATTATCTATGTTAGAATGCCAGTCCCTGTGTGCCATAGTGAGAGCCGGGGAGTCATTTGTGCAACAGACAGGCCCAGCATCAGGGTTTTGAGTTTCTTCATCACAACTGAAACACAAAACTTGAATCAGGGAGCTTATGCCCAACTCCAAGCCACAGTAGTAGTTATACGCAGCGCACTCAGATTGGGAGGCATGGCGATCCATGCCAGGATTTAAGCCATGTCAGGAAGAGAGCCGGAGACAACCTTACCTGTGTCAGAGCTGACTGGGAGAAGAGCAGGAACAAGAATGTGAATTAGAGAAATTGAAGCCACGCTTAATTACCTTTTGACTTCTTTGGCATCACTGGCAATGAAGAACCCTAAAGTCCCTTCTTGGATCTTCACGTGGTTCCCAGGATTGATTAATATTCTATTTTAAGTCCAGAAGAAAAACAAAACAAAAAACACAAACAAAACATCATTATTAAAAGAAAAATGAACTCACGGTTGCAAAGGAGCGATTGATTAGCTTAAAAATAGGGGACCCACTATTCTAGCCACAAAAGGCTATTTCAAAATGTGACTTCTTAATTTTTTTATGCATTTGATTTTCCATCAAGTTACATATCAAGGAACCAGAACACAAGAATGGCAGTGTTTGAAGATAAGGCCTGTGGCTGAGCAATGGTTAAAGAGTACCTGCTTTTACTTGTGTCATGTATACATACCCCAAATATTGCAATGCACCAAAAGGTGATGGCTCTTATCCTAATATACCTCTTTTGTTTTTCAGACCTCATGACAAAGGATTGTAACTTACTTGGTTAGACCAACTATTTCTAATAACCAATTGTTCTTAATGACTTGACATGCTTTGGAAGACAAGGCAGCATCGCATAAGCCTCAACAGGACAACATCATTACCTCAAATGCAGCTGCAACTCACCCTAGAGAGGCAGGATTCTAAGCCCAGCATCTTACAGGCACCATGAGGTACTCATTACATGTTACAATACCTTAAGCCACCAACATGCAAAATATGTTGAGGGGGCCTGTGAATCCAGCCACCTGACCCTGTTCTCAGTTGCTACACCATATGCATGGCAAACTAAAGCCCACGGTACCTTAGTACAGCTCTTACTAGCTGCCAATCCCCGAGGCTCTCAATTTAAATTGCAGTGGGGTTCTACTCCCTGATCCTGTGCCATCTGATGCTACAGCTGAGTGGACCCACCTTGCTGCAGGTCTGCTGTGTCATATTTTAGCAGTGCCACCACACCCAACTCTGACAATGCACCTCACTCTAGCCTGAGTTATATCTTGCTCTTTCTAGAGTTACCCCACGTGAAGTGCACATCTCAAATTACCTGCAAAAAGGAGCCATCAAAAGACCTATCCCACATTCTGGACCTGACCAAGCATCAAACTTTCTCAGTTCAGCACACTTAAAATATGTAAATGTGCCTTCATTGCTTTGATTGTGATGGTGAAAAGCAGTGACCATCGCTCGTGTCTCATGCCAGGATTGGTGCATGCGTCTGTGATGGTGAAACAGAGCACCACCAGAGTTGAAACCATCTTAACCTAATTATGAACCACTATGCAGCATTTCAACATGGCCTAGAGTCAATTTAAAAAAATCTGGAAAACTGCTAATATTCTGCTTGAAGCGTCTGAATGGTATGATTCTGCATGTGGCTTGAAATCTGGTGTTATATATGTCAGTATATCGTCATCTTTCTACTATTCCAACTTTCCCAACATCTGCAGAGGCTCTCATGAGTATTCTGACACATGGTTTGGTGTCGGCCATCTTGTGTTCTGGTTCTATGGCTACCATCATGTGATCTGCTAGCCGCAGAGGGAGACACTGACATGCACCATTTAACATGTTGACCTTCTTCCCCCAACACAGGAATAGGATTATGGTGCCACAGCTAGAGAAGGTCAATATTTCCTTGCCTGTAATCCCAAAACTATCCCCCAGTGGAAGGTCTACATGCACACACAAATCACTGAACCTGACATTATAATTATCCAGATTTAATCAGAAAGAGATACTTTACGGGACCCCTATCTATTACTCAGGGGAATGGTACAGAACAACTACATTGCAACTAATTAACCCTAACCATAATCACCAAAGAATAGGCTAGGAAAAGGATAGGAATCCCTGCCTCAAAGAGTAGAAAGGCCTGTATCAATGGACCACCATAAAACTGGAAGTGCGGCCTCCTGCAAGTGCCAAAAAGAAAAACTGTTTGAGTTGCTGTTGTGCAAGTTGGTGAAAGCCAGCATTGAAGATTTCCTGCAGAAACTCTGGCCAATACTTTGTAGGCCCTTTGGAGTGAAGAAATCCCCACTGGGAGTGTGGTTTGAGAACCAGTATTGGGTAGGGAGCAACAATTCTGGGCAGAATACAGTCATCCAAAGAACATGGCTCTGACTGTAGACACCATCCAAGCCGGTGAGTCCGCCCTCAACTTTACGTCCAGTTGAAACAGAATACAAATATAGCTATGTCCCCAGAGAAAGAGGTACGGGGGAAACATGCTTATCGATGTTACCTGAGAGGAATATTGATTTCATAGTCAGAAAGAGGGAATATTTGCTTCAGATGTTTGTAATCCAAAAGTTTCAACAGATTCATAGAAACTCCACTAGGCAGTCTTGTTTGGTTTGCAATCTTTTACATTTTACTTCAGCAGTAAAATAACTCCTGGAAGGCGGAATCTTGACTTCACATCAGCTTTGTCTGAATAGCATTATCGACTACTAAGTTTGCCCCCAGGGCAAGTGGAGAATGCATTTATAATATGTCAGAGATCGTATTTTTAAATGCAAAAATAGGTATTAAAATATTTTATAATTAAATTAAATATATGCATTATTTTTATAAATACTTTTTTAAGAATAAATTGGACAAGTGTGGTGCAGACCTACTACTAATAGTAACATGCACTTGGATTTTGTGAATGCCAAAGGTAGTAAACTTACTCATAAGCGTAAATTATTCAAAAGCGAAAGTTACCTTTGTGAATCAGACCTTTAATTTCTACTGTCAAATCTAGACCTGTCCACTTCATTAATAGATCTTTCTTAATTGCAGCAGTCACCATCTTGCATGTCCTCTGTTTCCATTGATGAGATGAATCTAACCTGCTGCACTTTAGGAACTTATTAAAAACATGTATGTTTGAATCTGTAAACAGGGGCGGGTCTTCCATTTGAGCGCAGCAGTGTTGCCCCACAAAGAAAAGACCCAGGTTAGAGCTGAAAAATAAAATGGTAATAAAGTTTATTTATTGCCGTTTAGTTTTCAGCAACCAACCCGTCCCGAACTGACCCTTCTGGCCTGGGCAATTGCTGCTGAGTGGCAGCAGGGAGCTGTGCATTCATGTTTAAAGTGCGCATTTCCATTTGTCCGGCCATCTTGCTACGCCCAGCCAGACATGAGCATTTTAAACTTCTCTACTTCTCTAACCTAGCTGTCTTCAACAGCTGGGGTAGAGAAAGCACAGGCCTCAAGCACTCTTAAGAGAGCTGAGAGAGGCCGCTTCCTCCAATCCTGGTGCTTCTCTCATGCTGGTCAACAGCATGAGAGCAGCACCAAGATTGGCTCTGGAGTCGGGAGCCTGCCTCGAGGAGAGAAGACCAATCGAGGAGGATGCCACGCTCGCACAGGAAGGTAAGTGCATTTTATTTTTTATTTTATTTTCTGTGCCACCCACTCACCACCCCCGGTGCATGCTAGCCGCCACTATCTGTAGATGTAACCCAAACATATCTCTGTTGCGATAATTTAGTGCCAAGAAGCTTAAACTGATGTTGCTATGTAAAATTGCATGACTATAGACCAAGACAAGGATGCCAAGCTCCTGGCCATACAAGCGGCACACAAGCTTTACATTCACTTGTATACATTTTGCAATATACATTTAAAAATCTCTAATCTAGAAATTATACTTTGCATAGGAATTGAACCAGAAATTGACAAGCTACATGGGAGGTGCTGGAAAATAGCCATTACTGTTTTTTTGGTAGTTCTAGGGGTTGTTACCTTGACCGTAGGGGTTTCAGGAGCATCACGTTAATATTTTGCCCTTTTTCTTAAAGTATAGTAAATTAAAAGACCCTTCAGAATTTGATGTATAGCTCATCTACTGGCGTACACCCTGAAATTTCAATCAGAGCAGAACATCATTAAAAACAGACCTGTCATTTTCTGATCCCAAGGTAAGACCCGCTTCCATCGACTGTTTCACTGAAACTGATTTATACGGCAAGCAGGAGCCATTTGCATGTCAGTCACCTGCTTAGTTAATGCCACCTCTCACAGGCTGGCTCTATTTCACCTGAGATAAAACCGCACAGCAGGATTTATGGGATTAAAGTCTAGTTATGTGTGATGAATGCACACAACCAGTTCCTGGCTAGTGCTCAAGGCCAGGTTTCAGTGTGCCGCCCTCTGAAATCACGAGAAGCTCTTTGTTGTCCTAAATGATGTGCTTTTTGATCCAATGGTGTTCCTCATCTACCGATTTCTACACTTTCATCAAATTTACTGGGGCAGTATGATTTTCAATCACATTATTAGTGAGATACCTTCTGGTTGTTTTGTCATCATTGGGTGTGTCCCATAGGCTTTCCAACATGAGCCTCTACCTCCACGGATGGGTATTTTTCACTTTTATAGGACTCATAATGCATGGCCTTTAAAAATGGCCAGAGTATGCTTGGCTGCACTTATTGCGGTAAGCGGTTACTGTGCACAGCGGCTAAGGCGCATGCTCAGGTTAAGATTAAAGAAACCTTCAACAAACCAGCAATTAGCCATACTCTATGGGCCCAATTCTCACGGATATGAATATTATGCCCGGAATATAATTTTCTGACTTATTTAAATTCAAAATTGTCCTCAGAGCCATGCCTGGACAGTTTCACCAGGTGCAACTTTCCCAGTGTGCTCCAATGAAGGTCAAGTGACATTCCCTGCGGAATCCTGTTCCTGTAGCAGAGAACGCAACACAACGGGATAAGGGTTCCCTATGCAAATGCACTCTTTTGTTCCTTCCCTGGGGAAAATATTATCTCCATGGAGAAACTCTTTCCCTTGGACCCCCAACAAATCTGGGGGTGATCCATTCTACTTCCCACCAAGAAAAGGAGTCATCCCATACCTTGGCTAAAGAAAAATACTACTCTTTCCAGGTTTGAAAAACGAATGAGTACACTTTGTGGGTGTTCAGAAGTGTCCAAGGATAACAACGCCTGGGAAAGCCCATTTGACTATCTTTAAAGTGCGATTTACAGGTACGGAGAACTCGGTGACGAGATCTCAGCACACATATGTTGGTTTATGCCTGCCAGGAACTCCTTTGTCAATTTCTGGCAGGCATAAAACAGATACAATTGAGTGTAAACGTGCCTTTACAAACAATGTACCTTTTTGAATAGTACCTAAACAGTCAGGTCACTTGATTGTGGCTCCTTTCCTTTCACTGCTCTGGGCAAGAAGCCAGATTTGCCTCGTTTTTGCGCACGGTGACACACTTCTCATCGATATAGTGGTCAGGATAGAAACATTTTGTATTCTAATTGCACACAACTTCACCCTCCGTCTTTTGTCAAAGTCTCCAACTATTTATCCCTTCTTTGATTTTGGGATGCATTATACCCATTGAATAAAGTACGGTGATGACATAGGATAACGTCATGATGAGGTGTGGATGGGAACCCTTGTGGGATGAAAGGTTGCCAAGAAGATTAAGAGGCACCAGGATCTTAAAGTCAGTCTAGGTGAACCAGTGTCTACACCAGCAGGGACAAATGTAGAAACCTTCACAAACATGGCATGCCAAGAAATGTAAAACTTGACAGAATTCTAATTCGTAGGCACTGTAGATGTGATGTACCATTCCACGTGCAGTAATATACAACACGATGTCATAAAAATCAGTGTTCATAAATTCATATGTACACATCAAAATGGGAAACAAATCAAATAACATTAATAAATTGTAAACTGGTGAATGCCTAATTTACTTAGAATAGCTACATTGATCAGCTCTGCTTCATGCTGGGCCCAGATGAAAGGTCAAAGGTGATTGGGTGTCACTGTGGTTCCATCCCAATCCGATCAATGCAACAGATGGGTGTGTCTGATGTATAGGAAGCGTGGTTAATGCACTTTCAGGGAAACAGTCAATGCTCCTGGATTTCAACCATTTTTTATTCTGAGATGTGTAAGGTATTGGAACAATGGCTTGTCAGCATGGCCTTCTTTCATCTGGGCTCTAAGAGTGAAACCTGCGAAACAGTCTACATGTCTACAAGCCCAACAAGAAGTCAAATAAAGGATACACAAGACAATACGACAGAGCATGCCCACCAGTCAGGAAAATCACACCAATCACCCACCAACTTCAAAAACATTGCATGGTGCTTACTCCCAGGTATGGTTCTTTAAATGATGCCATATTTTAGAGCACACCTTTCCTGGAACAATCTGGCTCTACATGACTGATTTATGTTTTCTCAAAAGAGAACGAATTAAGGGTTCTGGTATGGAAACCTAGACGCCCTTCTGGGAGCAAGCAACACCACTGACTACCACACCTTTTCACATGACTATGCAAGCGGCATGCCACCACCACAAGGAGCATGAGCCCCAAAGCAAGACAACCCAAAATTACATCTGCAACCATCTCCAATGAGGCCGAGTGTTGCAGTAACTTCTCTGCAGTTGGATCGTTGTCAATACCAAACTGTCTGGAAGCTCTCCTCCCCAATCCACAAGTTTGCTTGAAGACAAGCAGTGGAGACAACACAGAAGGGATAACGCAAACCTTCACACACACACCAGCACAATGCAAGGCAACACAGAGCTGGAGCAGGAATGAGTGAGCAGCGAGAGTGGAAACATGTGAGATGGTTGAGCACAGTGAGTGAAAACTCATACCAGATGAAGCAGTCAAGATTGAGATTCAAATTATCCCCCAAAAATAGCCCAACCGCACAAAAAAGAATTGGGTAGGTCATGCCTTATATTTCACGATACACAAAAAAGTTAAGGGTGATTAAAGTGGAAACAGGTGATATGGTGTATGTAAAACCATGTGCTAGACATGCCAAGTCAAGGAAAAAAAAAACTTTAAAAAGACGTGCTCAAGAAAGTCCATCAAAAAAGATTTATACACATGTAAACAAGTGAACTACAATGTTATCTTGGGGTAATTCCTGGGTTGCATTGGGCACTGCCCCAGCTGGACGGTGGAGAGGCAAAGCAAAGACAGTATGCTCATTGTTCATTTTGGCGGGAAAGGGGTTTTCGGCAGCAAGGTGAGAATATGAGAAAAATACAAGATGTGCTCTAATGGAGGACACAGGGGAGGAGGTCGGGGGAAAGCATTCTCCCGACAGGACATTGCAGACAAAAAAATGGCAGAGCGAGGCTGGCAGACAGAGGACACCACCTTCTTACAGGACAAAACAAACAGTGGAAAAAGATGGACAACACAAATATTTTGCAGACTTTTTCTCACAAAAAAGGAGAAATTCTGAAAAAAACACCACAACAGATTGGTGAATCAGGTACAGTGGAACGATTAAGGCTGTCATCCTGCAAAGAAGTTAGTGCATCCGTCATAAAAACAAAATATAAAAAAAAAAAATACAAAAAAACATTGCTAAAGAGTTCTCTGTTCTGCCGGGGGGGTCATACATATGTATTTATCGATACAGATATATATATATGTATGAAAAGATAGACACAGATGTTATCTTCTGAATTCTCTGTATACAATGAGTCCTGAAGCAAGGAGGAGTGAAGGTAGGGTTCAGGTTAGAAGGAAAGCAACAGTAACGAGGAGAGCATACCGCTTTCGGCTTCTGCAAACAACAAGAAAAAAAACCTCGAATCAAACACTTGGATAAGGAGTTAGTTGAGACACCAAACAAAAGCAAAAATAAAAAAAAACCTTTCATTCAACGTGGCTGTAGACCAGACTGTGAAATAAAAAGGTTTTTTTTTCTGCAGGAGGAATACAGACAAATAAAATGGCAGGACGAGAGGAGGGAACTTTACAAATGATCCAAACAGGGACCTAGATAAGGTGCTTCTTGAAGGGGTAGGGGTGAAGGGTGTTGGAGGGGCAGGAGAGGATGATGTTTCTCACAGATATATCTATCACTCCAAAAAGATAACCAAAAAATAACACATACAACATTGAAGAAACAAATATACATGGAAGGGGACAGGACTAGGTGCGACCAACTGTGTGTCTTCATCTTTAGAATTTAGTGCTGGAATTTTAATATATAATTTACTTTGTGTTCAGTAACTAGACCCAAGTTTCCGCCAAGCGCCTTGATCAACATTGGCATTTTGTTCAATCCACCTCTCTGTTCGCTATGGACAACCACCATTCGCTACAGAACACAGGACTTCCAAACGTTCAAGGCAAAAATTGTGCGACTCGTCAAATTGTTTTTTTTTCTTCTTCATATGGTTTCTATTGATACTCACATGGATGCATGAGATACAACTACTTGAAATGGCACTGATTGGCTTGCAACTGCACGTGTTTCAGCGTAAGGCCAGTTTCAATATTGCCTTCTGCAAACTGTTTATCAAGAGAAGGCAATGCGGAGTAGATGCTCTCCTTGATGGCGACTTGCAAGAGTGACTCTGGGTGCAGCAGAAAGAAAGGAGAAAAGAAAGGTTCTGACAGAGAGACAATGTGTCCTCTCCTTCTCACAAGACAAGTAGTGGTCCTTTGAAGGGGTTTCCAATGTGGGTAAAGATTAGATTCAACACCAGAGCTATCTGACTAGCACTTTTTTTTGGCATCAGAAGTTCTGTGTGAGATACCAGAGAAGAAGAGGCAGGCGGGTGAGCAGAGTGCTGATAATAAACACTATCCCCTACTATTACACATAGAGCTTGAACTGAGAAGTGTCAAAGAGAGATGTTGGTGTCCGCCTGACCCAGCAGCGCTCCAACACTTCCAGCCTACAAAGGGATGCTGGCGTTATCGGTGGATCCGCCCAGTCCATCCGCATCTAATTGAGGGCCAGGGGAGAAGTGCTACTGTCACCAGTGAACACAAGCCCCTTACCCTACCACTGCACAGAGAGCCAACAGAGAGCAGCCACTGTCACCAGTATGTACTATTCTTCTAGTGACAGTTCTCAGAAGGTTGACCGTGTTGGACGTTTGCACTCTTCCACTTCTCCCCGTAGGGTCATTGGAAGAAATGGTGCAAGAAGTGGTCAGTTGTCTTCTCGTGAGTGTCCTAGCCTATGAAATGGAAATGAAGAATTGATGGAGGGAACTTACTTGGGATGGTGGAAGGCACAGTCGGGAAGTGAACCATATTTTTGAATGGGTTAGGTAGCCTGACCTATAGCATTTATTTAGGGTAACTTCCATTAGGGTCCTTTACCGCTTTTGCTGGATTTCAATGATAAATAATGGGTCAAAGCGAACACGAAGTGCTGTGTCCCACCACAAAACTTGCAACGACTGAAAATTAAGATGCAATGAGAATCAGCTAAGGCAAAGGTCAGCATCCTTTACTGCAGCAATTGATGTTCTGACCATAGGAAGAGGTAATGGGATGTTATATCTAAATTACAGATGTGCCCACAATTCAGGTAGAGAAAAGAAGTTGGTGAATCCAGATCATGACCTAGGACCGGGAAAGCAATGCAAAATTAGACTTCCTCCAAGGAGGTAAGGAAGGCTGCGGACCGATTTGCGCCATGTGGTGCTATTTTGATAACACGCTCAGGCTGCAAGTAATTGGGAGATAAGACACCTAACTGTGGCAAGGAGTAAAGGTTGGAAGAGTAATAATCCTTCAAGCTCAGTTTACTTCAGCATTTGAAGATAACATCTAGTTGCAGCTTTTGCAAACCAACCAAGAAATGACTTCAGAAGCAGAATAAGGCTAATAAGTTTTGTTCAGGGCTGCAGAAGTGTAGACGATTTAGACAAACTGGTGAATCTAAGCTCAGTTCTTGGGAAACCATAGAGATGGCCAGATCGAAAGATTATTCTGCCCCAGGTAAGTCTAACCTGCTCATCCAAGGAAAACCCATGCATGATGTTGGTGTGTCCTTTAACATATGGTCTTAGAGGTCAGGCCATTCTCAGCTGGCCTGAAAGGATGAACTATTGGTTAATTTGAAATAGAAATGTTCTTAAATCAAGTTTCTCTAAATTAAATTAGATTTTGCAAAATGCAGTGTGGGTTAGAGTTTAACTGCAATACTGAGTAATACTTGTAAATGTGGGTCTTTAACTTCTGAAGGCCAACATTTGTGGAAATAAGTTGCTCTAAAACTATGTGCCAAGTTTAAAGTGTGCTGATCATTCCTCACCTTGGGGATATGCATGGCGCACACTTTGAGTAGAACTTGTTCATACGTCCTCATGTGTTCACTTTGTTTAACATGTAGCCACCCCAGTAATACACTTCTCTTATCTTACAGAGAAGACCTCCCTTTACGATGTGGGAGCTAACGATACAGCAACTTTTCTGGCTATGGCATCTCAGATGGCATATAATCACACTGCCCTTTGAACCCATTAATCTTCTTGTAAAATCCACTTTTACGTGTAACAACTATATATATATATATATATATATATATATATATATATATATATATATATATATATATATATTTATATATATATATATATATATATATATATATGTATATACAGCGACGGCTCGTGGAGGGAGTTACGGTGGGGCAAGAGGTGGGGAGGGGGAGGGGCAGGGTGGAGGTTGCTAAAAACCGGCATATGGATAATTGCAGGTAAGTAAACAATTTAATTAATAAAACGAATTTCGTAGTGCGCCTTGCATCGCAAAATGCAATGCAGTGCGAGCTACGAAATTCGTTTTATTAATTAAATTGTTTACTTACCTTCAATTATCCATATGCCGGTTTTTAGCAACCTCCACCCTGCCCCTCCCCCTCCCCACCCTCCTGCCCCACCGTAACTCCCTCCACGAGCCGTCGCTGTGTATATATATATATATATGTATGTATGCATAAGTACATATGTATATATATATGTATATACATAATGCATTGCAGAGGCTTAAAGCAGGACTGTGGCAATTATAAATTCCATCACTGGGCCTCAAACACCTTTAGTTTCATGCTGAAATACGATTAAAAATGGAATGTACTCAGCAACTTCTGCATTTAATACAGAAATCTATACTGTATTTTATTAAAATATATATAATGAGGCAGATACACTGGCACCTGGGCCAATGATTGTGAGGGATTCTCTGTACCCAAATTGTGGCTATATGTTACTAACAAACTGGGAATAGAGGGTCAAGTTTCCTTACTTGCATTAGCACCTTTACTGTTCACCTTCTCTAGCTGAGGCCATCAAAGATTGTCCTGAATTATAGCATTGGCGTAAAAGTCGCTAGTGACTGAAATGTTATGGAAGGACAGGTAGGAGGTGAGTGATACATTTATAACTATGATTATTCATGAGGTATTTGGGATAAAAAGTGATGAGTGGCCAGATTTAATCCATATGATCGACAAGACCTCTAGCACAGAAATGCTCTTGTCCTTTCAGGCAGTATCTGAAGCTATTAACTTGCTGCACCCGAGGCACCAAATTATATTTAGGAGTGTGACATCCTGTACGCCAAAAGGAAATCTATTTGCAACATAAGTGAAAGTGTGTTGGCAACCAGTGGACGAGGAATAATTCTGCAGCCAGCCTGCAGGAGTACATTAATAAACTTTAAGGCAGGTGGCGACCTGGCCTCCATTTAGCCCTACAAGGAGTTTTTAACAGTGGCAGAAGTTATTTTGGGTCATACCAAATGTACATAACTCGGAAGGCCAAGGAATACATATACAGTCTGGCTCCTGCCACTTCCCCCTACCCTCTGACCTGTCTCCACACTGTTCAGAGAGAATTGTTTGTTGCACACTTTTCAGAAATTACCACTAGAGCATTTCACTGGTAACCAAACATGCCACAGGTGCAGGCCGGATGTCAAGTCTGATTCTTCAAGGGCTTTTCTACAAGGAGTTTATATGCTCACCAACAATGGTATTGCTTTAGTGGTTGGCACCGAGGTTAGAAAGACTTCTGGTAGGTGAACATTGTGATGGCATTTGTAGTAATGGCAGGGATCAAAAATGTCAGTCAAGAATTAAGCTGACCAAAAATTCTCTGCTCCTGAGTTTCATCTGAAGCTTTAGCAACAAGAGCATCGACTTTCCACCGTGAGGCTCACGCATGACCCATGATGGTTTAGGGCAGTAAGGCGGAAGAATGTTGACATGAAGGCTGGAGATACCACTTTCTTGTAAGGTCCAATGTGAAAACAAGCAAATTTAGAAGGTGTGATAACTTCTTCTGGAAGAGAAGGATCAATCATCAAACACCTCTTCATGTTGCTTCTTAGCTGGCCCAGCGTGTAATAGATTTCACCATGAGTTGGAGGCACTGTACGCTTAGTCTTTAACGTCTGCTTTGCTCGGACCACCAATCATAGAAGTCTGCGGACAGTTCTTCTGATGCACTGTACACATCATCTTTAAAGTCTGATTTCCACTGATCACCAATAGAGTTCAGGAACTTAAGCATGAGGTACCTTCTGCTATTACAGCCGTGTGGTCAGTGGTCTACTCCGCCAATGCACTTCTGTGTACTATGACTTGTGACAAGTAATGCCTTATAATCTAGATGCCTTTATTCATGAAGCAAATATTTTCATTGTAAAAGCGGAACTAAGTCAGACTTTTCTCCAAATCTGCATCAGTTCATGATCTATTTATTCAATTAAAGAAGAGATCTGATGCAGATATTAATTAGTCCTTTTATGAATAGCTCACTGTCAGCTTTTTCCTGTCTCAAAGCAATGTAAATAACAAGTGTTACTGTTACAAAACCTTATGGTACCCAGTTCCTCTTTGAGAAATAAAGATTCATTAGATACAGTGACCTCCAAGAAGCACACAGATCTCAGTTTGGAGTGCTGAACTCACTGAGCCATACTGCCCGTAGATTGAAAAAATATATTCCATTGAGCTAAATGCATAGGGGCTGCATGGTGCGATCTTACAAATAAAACCAGCAAAGAGAAAGCAAGTCTATGCTGTCTCTAGTTATAATCTCTGGTGTGGAAAATTTATGGACCAGAAATATTGGGACTGCAAATTAGAAAATTCATTTCTGTGAATTAATGGGAGGAACTGAAGGACATTTTTTGCACAAAATGTAGAAGCAGCCTGGCGCTGAAGGGATAACCGGGCTTAGATGCCACTGCTTTTACTGGCAGGCAAAAATAACAAAGCTGCTAGTGCTCTCTGAGAAAACGGGCATCTTCCAATGCGCAGACAAGCAAAAGGTGGTTGTATCAAAGAATCAGTCCCTAGATGCACGCTCAGGGGAAGATGGTCTAAGTGCCATGTCGCGTAACATGGAATCAGGCTACTAAAGCATTCTTGGGAGAAGCACATACTGATCATACAACATAAAGGTCCTCCAATCTGGTTACTCTGCTTGCCTTGAGTTGCTATGATCTATGTGTGCTGTAGCAAGAGTCCCTTTCAGCTCTCTTCCCACTGGGCGCCCATGACTCCATGCTGGGAGTCTAGCCTGGAAGCGTCCTTCTTTATCATCGCCCACTACCATCTTTGTTCCTCAGTTGAACCAATCTCTTCTGGTTCGGGTGGGGTTGCTGAACGAGGATTTATTTGGGGATTTATGCCGCATTGTCCTCCTGCACTGTGGTTTCTTGTCCTCTTTTGCTTGAACAGTGCTGTTTTTCTTGCTGTGGTGTTTGCAGTTTATGTGGGGCTTATATGCGAGGAAAAAGTGGGATCGCCTCTTGGTGCCGTTTTCTGTGCTGCCCCTAGCGCATAAGGAGTCAATGCGCTTTAAAAAAATCTTGAGAGCAGACCTTACCTGTTGAAATATCTCCAAATGAATGCATGTTTTCCTGACAGCAGGGTTGGGAAACACATACAGCCAATTACTGCCCTTCGTTTCCGATCTCTGCTGTCAGCAAAACATACCGAAAAAGAGCACAGACCCCTTGTGCGCTGGTGCAGCGCAGTAAACAGCATCATGAAAAGAGCCAGTGGAAAAAAGCAGCATAACACGGACCGAGATCAGTTTAGGGGGCAAGCAACTCTACTCTTCAATATAAAACCTATGCTTCAGATAGAAGCTCAAAGCCTAGGACAATAGGGTGGGCAGCAAAAGATAGCCATTCCTGAATCAGTAGACCAGGGCCACACATTAATGTGGTCAGGGGAGTGATCAATGCTGGAGCTTTTGTTCAAATTGCATTATTGGCAGATTGCACTGATCACCTCTGAGGTGTCTTAGATATGGGCAACAGAATAAATATGTCGTATCAGGGAGAAACCTTAAGTTGTTGATAGGTTCTGTTACTGTGACAAGCAAAAGGTGAATAATCTGTCCCATCTCAGGATGGGCTGCCTGACCTGCAATGAGCATAAGACCAAGAAAAAATATTCTGGGGTTCACATACGCCGAGTATTTATTTATACTTTTTATGGGAGATGGACGACCATTACAAAAGGAGGAAGTATATTTTTTATGTAAAGTACCACAGGAGAAGAAATGGAAAGTTCAGCAGAACTTGAAGACACTTGGTCACCACTAATACTACTGTATGTTGTGCTAGAACTGTGCCGGTCTATAGAACATTCTTAATGTTGGTTGATTCGTTTGTGTTCTGCGTTGTGAGGAGATCTGGAAATATAAGGCGCTGTTTCTATCTCACATTTTATGTCATCCTATTTCGTATATGGTGAAAGGAGACATCTAAGAAAGAGAAATGTTGGCCTTAGAGCTTACATGATAGGGCTCATATAGGCAGGGCCACTTCAATTATGTGGAAAGGAAGGACCGAATTATGTGGGTTGGTGACTAAATTATGTTGCCAAAAAAGGCAAATTACGTAGTGTAATGTGGCACATTTTGTGATAGTATTACTTCATAAGTATGCCATTTTTTTTACAGTTCTGGTTATAGGTTTCATCTGAGTAGTACCAGTTTAACACCCAACTATAGCAACAAACAGCAAAAAGGTGACCACTGAAAATTGGTGAATGGCCTCGCACTGCATGGCAGCACATGTGGTATTTTTAGCAACTTTTGATCCGTTTGAGATAGAAACCTTTTTTGGGTTAAAATCTACAGAATATGCAGCAGATGATGGCTCTCTTGACAAATGTGGCGAATGCATAGTTATAGAGAAACGCTGCAGTCATAAAATCACCTAATTCCAGTGGCCCTACATATCGGTAACGTTGTTTGCGTTTGCATTGAACTCTTTAGTGGGCTGTAAAATGGTATCCACCTGCGTGTCAGATCTATGTTCTTCCAATTGGGTTGCAAAACAATGTACAGGTAGTAACAGGGCAGGCATAGCATATGAAATGTGTTTTTTCGTGAGGGTGAATATGCAGTGAGTTATTAGGGGGTAGGGATGGGTGTAATTTTCAGTTCCTTTAATTACCCTTCACACTGCAACAAGATGGTGTTTCAGCCACTTCACAGGAATCTTACCTACTTTCGCCTTTCTCCGACTTGTATTCAATAGCTATCATCAGCAGCTTTAGCTTCTTAAAGCACAATCTACAAGAAAATGCAAAAGGGAGAGAATTAGATCAGAGTGTCAAACGTTGGTCTTACAGTGCTAAAAGGTAGAAAGGCAGGCACTCAAGACAGGGACATTGTGCCAAGACATAATTGGCTAAGCAATGTGTATTTATGGAACTCAATGAAGAACAAAAAGTGATAATATCTGGTGCCATATTGCAGAGTGCCCCGGGGGTGCAACGGGCATGTGTGCCTGCTGTCTGTGCCCCTGGGGCAGTTTTGTATTGCTGAAGGGACCACAGTTGATCGTGCAGTCCCTTCTGTAATACAGATAGCGCTGGTGCACATGTAGTGCAAGTGCTATCATTAGAGGGTGTTCTTATCGTTTGCATGGGGGCGTGGAATCCTGTTGCCTCAGCGTCCGCGCCATATTATGGATGTGGGCGAAGAGGCAAACATGCCCTTAGGGAGGTGCACTTGAAAGTGCACCACAAAAAGGTGGCACACTTTCAGTCTGCCTCTTATAGGCCCTCCGTAGGGTAGGAACAGGCCTGAACTGGCCGTAGCGTGCACCGGGCAATCCCCCGGTGCACCTCACGGGTGGGGGCCAATTTTGTTACAGGGCCGTTTTTGCAGCATAGCTGCAAAATCGGCTTTGTAACAAAATCGGCCAAAAACCGGCCCTGGCAGGGAGCTCGGCGGCACCCCCAACCCCCGAGGGTGGAGGCGGGTGGGGGGGGACAGCCGAACACTTTGCCAGGGCCGGTTTTGGTTCCCAGTCCTGCCCTGGGTAGGAAGGGAGTTTCATGGACCCCCCCAACATCCTCTTGCAGGCAGGTGGAGTCACTCGCGGCACTCGCCTGCAAGGGGATCTCCCTATCCTCTTTAAAGTGCAGGTGGGTTGCAGTCTGCACAGTGAAACAAAAAAGTGGCTTTGAAGTATTTCACTTGTATGCTCTACCCCCAGGTCAGCACAAGTTTGCAGCTGTCCTGGGGGCACCACATTTATGGTAATAAGGTGCACTTTCCTTGTTTAGCACACCTATTTAAAGGTGCGCCATGTTGCAAGCAGGTGTATATATGTAATATGACCCTTTGTCTGTCACAAATAAATGCAGAAACAATTCCTATTGGCTAGCAACATGTACGCACACATTTGTTTAGCAGTTATACTATTCCATGTTTTTACTGTGTATTTCTGATTTCTGTACAATTGTTACTTGTTATGGTGTCTGTCAAGCTGCTGTCATTTTATTTCTGTGTTATTTTCGTAATATGGCCTAGTGTTCTTCTTTGCTGGCCCGCTCCTTTTATATTACAACCCAAACATATAAGGAACAGTTACTAAACTTTAACAGTGCTTTTGCAGCAGTTATCCACAAATTCATATGCCTAGCAATTTTTCCCGCAGTCAGGTAGAGTTTCAACACTTATATTAATCAATACATTTTCAAAAACACTATAATGTGCCTGTTTTATCAGAAATACTCCTAGGTCTCAATTGTTATGGTTCCACAAATCTATTCTAGCCTGATGTGGAAACGGAAATCCCAGAGTGCCTTGCAACAATGGCATCTCCCTCGGTTTTTAAATTTTGAAGAATGTATGTGACATGCCCATCTGTGAAAAAAAAATGAGTGAGTGCATGTGACTAGGGATCAGATACTACAGATAAGTACTTTTCCTTTCACCAGCAAAGGATGACAACACAGGCCCAGGTTTACTAAGATTTTGCGTCGGAGTTGCACCACTTCTGTGGGATTTAACAAGTCAGGTAAATCAAGATTTGGTTGGCTTTGCATGGAATTTTAACCCAAAAGTAATGAAAGACAGAACACAGCACTGCCTTACTTTACCCTTCGTTCGGGAGGCATTACATGGGTGGAGCACGAGCATTCCCTTGTATCTGTGCATGTATGTTGAAATAAACCCATATTTACTAAAGTCAGTAAACATGGGTGTGCCTATCTAAGGCTGGTGTAATGAGGAATATATTTATTTTTCCTCGTTGCTTTCTCTTTGAAGGCTCTGACAAAATATTGAAATAAAGAAAAGATCCAGATTAAAAGAGGGATCCAAGTCAGTTCTAACCACTGCATTAGCCACTGCTGGTCTTGCATTAAGAATGCCACAATCTATTAAGAAAAATTGCCTCCCTCCTCCTTAGACATCAGGCAATTTCTTAACAGGCCCTTTGGTGTTTTAATATGCGATCATCTATTTTGAATATGCTCCCTAGGGGAATAACTTCACGAATAGTTGGTAGGTCAGGAACTCATTTTCCCATTTCTTGCTGTACCAGTAAATTTGCTCATGGCTGACAGGCTGACCAGACAGCAAAAGTGGAACTCCAAACTGTACACTACATGAGGCTGAAATAGGCTTCATTCACTCATTTATGAAAAGTGCAGCAGTGCCGCGTGAAAACAGCGATGCAGCACTTTTCATTCTGGATGCTTATTTTTATAGTATGACGCAATATGTCGCAACGAGTTACAGATACGTCAGTATTTCTGATGTATCTTTAGGTGCAAAAATGATGCATTGCTGGAGTGTGTCAAGGAAGTGACGCAACTTCATCAATTGGTTATCTGTAAATCCTTGCGTCATGATGCATCATACTGTAAATAAGAAGCATCATTGGTGACGCAAGGAGGGCACATTGAAAAGTGACACTACTCTGTTTTCTCGCAGCGATGCATCACTTTTCATAAATGAGGGCCGGAGTGCTTTGCTCAGTAAAACACAGACAACAAAGACTAGCAGGCATTTTAGCCATATCAGGAAAGCTCCTGATGTGGCTAAAATACCTGCTAGTCTTTGTTGGCTGACAGTGAAAAAAAGATACATTTTTAAGCTTTGTGCTTTCACCTATCATGCGTTACAAGGCAAAGGACCCAGATAACTACAATTAAAAATCAAACCATACATTACCTGCAGAAGATTACGCTCATGTGATAAGACCATGCTGTGTGTTCCCCTCATTCAGTTAACAAGATGTGGGGGTAGAGTATTCTCTTACCTTGCCCCCTTTTATTGGAACAAGCTTCCGGTGCACTTGGGCTAATTACGGCAAATTTAGGACATTGCTGAAAGCCCACCTTTTTTCTAACTTACAATCTCTTCTCTCTATGGATACTTGCTAAACAGGCCCAGCCATGAGATACCCAAGGGTGAGTTGTGCGCTATATTAAATTCAATTAACATAAAATAACAGTCAGCATAGTGTGCGTGCTCTGAAAATGTAGTGCAGTATGCACTGAAGGAATTTCACAAGTGTGCAGAAAAGCACACCAAGAAATCCTGCACTGAAAGAAAAATGTATTGGCCATGGAATGGTCTCAATATTATCAAAGGTCTTCTATTCTCAAATCAATACTCTATGTGAAACAACCTCACCATGGCCAATAGTATAGAAATACACAAATCCTATCAACTATATTTCACCAGTTTTTCATAAGAGGAGGTATCGGATCGGGCTACAGATGTTGTCAGTGTTGTAGATTCTGAGGTTTCTATATTTAAGAGGCCAAGTTAAACAGAGAATGAAGGAACATTGAAAGAACAAATACTATCTGTATGTAAAAAATATGGGCAGTGGCCCAAAGTTCTTTTTAGGAAACCACTCAACCTGTTCCGTCAAATATCAGGATTGTTGAATACCAAGGCTGCCTACTCTTGATCCCACCTCTTGTATCTTTTTTCCCACCACCGTACACTTCCTGTCTCTTTAGCTCACTGTAATAATTTCTTATTCTTTCCTGCTTTCTCCCTTTGTCACTGTTTTCTTAACTTTCTTATTTTCACCTCCCTCTTCTTCTTTTCCCTCTCTTGTACTTGTCCATTCTGATGATTTGGTCCCCAAAAAATGAGTGTTGGTGTCCACATTCAATAGCAACCAGTGTCACATATCAAGTACTACTAGCTGCGGAGTCCCTGAGTTTAGGGCCTGCACGCTGAAAATAAAATGCAGCACTTGCTGTGGTTGCTTCGGTCTGATGCAGAAATTTAGGCCTTCAGATTCTCCACAATAGGAAGGAAGACTTGGCCCATGGAGACTGGAAACATTATCAATGATCTCTAACCAGGCAAATGTAAAAGTACTGTGTATGTGAAACATCTTCCCAATGGTCTCTACAATATAAAATACACATCATTTGTGGCACCTTGGCACTAAAGAAGATATGTGCTCATGAAGGTGGATGCGGACGTGCCCGATTATGTCTTTAATGTCGTGAAGACTCATGCCCATGATATACATAAGTCAGAGACCTCTGGGAAATAAAGTCAAGCACTCCTAGCTGCCACCTTATCCAGAGCTCTGCTTATGTTCTGAAAATACAGTGCAGTACGCGGTAGTGTGATTTCACATACAAAAATATATCAAACTATAAGTAAAAAAAGAATGGACATGGGGAAGCTTTTAATAATAACACGGTCCTGGTCTGTCAAATTTGTTAATTCTTGATCTATGAAGCCGCCTCTAAACAGTCCATAAAATTAATGTATGTCAAAATATTGTGTCTTTTGTATTGACTTGCCAACATATTTTATTTATGACATTAATATTGACTTCCAAGGTATCTATATGCCAGGGGTCTCCAACATGTTCAGCACTGAGAGCTACTTATGTTCAATGAAACACAATGAGACCTACTAATTTTATTAGTGTTGTATAATGGGTTTGGGTTTTAAATCATAAATGAAAGGCATTGTCATTTACAATACTAATAGCTTAAACTCTCGCAAGTAGGAGACCTATAGCATTGCAATAAAGGGCCTTCTCGACCGCTTATTAGATTGTAAATATCAGAGAAAGAGACCGGCCTGTGATGTCTTCAAAGGAGTGATAAATAGTGCAGTGAAGAAGATGTGTAAGTGTTGTAAATTACACAGATACAAAGTGTGAAGTTAGAGTTACATATCATCCGAGCTATAAACACTAAGAAAGGGCTCCAACACCTTTCGCTCTATGATTACTCTGTTGTGGCTCAGGAGGAAGAGCAGGTGGGTAGTTCCTGCCCTCTCCGTAATTTGAGTGTGCAGTGTGGCATTGCGTAATGTCATTCCTATCTCTGGCCAAATAAAAAACACTCTAGCTGTAGTAGGTCCCTGTCTTCGCCTCCTGGAGCAGAGCGGGCTGTGCTTTATCGCAGGAAAGAAGGGAGGGAAGGAGGGTCTCTGCTGTAGCTCCTGACTCTTACCTGCTATTACTAGTGAGCAAGAGGCGCTGAGGTGGTGGTATTGGTATTGGTGGTGGTGGTATTGGTGGTGGTGGCACTGGTGGTGGTGGCATTGGTGATATAGGTGGTGCTGGTATTGGTGGTATGAACTGTAGTGAACAAGTAAAGCACTCCTTTTTAACTTAATTTTTTTTAAACAATTTTTTATTCTATCATGCTACAGTGGCTGGCACGCAGTCTGTACATGCCATGCTTCTAAACCATCCTTTCAAGTCTTAAATGACCTGACCTCTATGCACTTTGGCTATATGCAACTGCACTGTAGTTTTCAACACACTACATCAAAATCATTACAAGTGTTTTACAATTAACTCCACATGCATATACCAATACATGACTCATCAAGACTTATGCACAATACAGTCCCTTTTTTATGTGTCTGGTGAGGAAGAAGATGTAAACAGTTTGCTTTGCGGTCAACTTTGACAAGACGAGAGGACTCGAGGAAGTATCGGGTACATAACTACAGACACGAAGGGACTGAATAATGTAGATTGTGGAGTAGTTTGAACAAGGTGGTAAAATCAGAGCCCCGGAAGAAGGGCCACCGGCCCGAAATGCATTGGCCAAGAAAGGAATTTGGAAAATTTTGGATATACATCTGGTTATGTGATCTTTAGACAAATAAACAAATGTATATGAAGAAAAACAAATACAAAGGAGTGTACTGTGCATAAGTCTTGATGAGTCATGTATTGGTATATACATATGGAGTTAATTGTAAAACATTTGTAATTATGTTGATGTAGTGAGTTGAAAACTACAGTGCAGTTGCATATAGCCAAAGTTCTTCATGGTCAGGTCATTTAAGATTTGAAAGGGTGGTGCTATTGGTGGTGGTTGTATTGGTGGAGGTGGTGGTATTGGTGGTGGCGGCATTGGTATTGGTGGTGGAGGTATTGGTATTGGTGGTACTGGTATTGGTGGTGGTGGTATTGGTATTTGTGGTGGTGGCACTGGTATTGGTGGTGTGGTACTGATATTGGTGGTGGTGGTATTGGTATTGGTGGTGGTGATATTGGTATAGGTGGTGGTGGTACTGGTATTGGTGGTGGTGGTGGTATTGGTATGGTGGTGTTAGTGGTATTAGTGGTGGTGGTGGTATTAGTGGTGGTGGTATTGGTGGTTCTGGTATTGGTACTGGTGGTGGAGGTATTGGTGGTGGTGTTGGTGGTGGTGGTATTGGCGGTGTGGTATTGGTGGTGGTAGTGGGGTGTTGGTATTGGTGGTGGTTGTATTGGTGGTGGTATTAGTAGTGGTATTGGTTGTGGTATTGGAGGTGGCATTGGTGGTGATGGTGGTATTGGTGGTGGTGGTATTGGTCATATTGGTGGTGGAATTGGTCGTATTGGTGGTGGTATTGGTATTGGTGGTGGAATTGGTATTGGATTGGTGGTGGTGGTAGTGGTATTGGTGGTGGTGGTATTGGTGGTGGTATTAGTGGTAGTGGTGGAACTGGTGGTGGTGGTATTGGTTGTGGTGGTATTGGTTGTGGTGGTATTGGTTGTAGTGGTATTGGTGGTGGTAATGGTGGTGTTGGTGGTGCTGGTAGTGGTATTAGTGGTATTGATGGGGGTGGTATTGGTGGTGGTGGTGGTATTAGTGGGGTGGTATTGGGGGTGGCATTGGTGGTGGTGGCATTGATAGTGCTATTTGTGGTGGTGGTGGTATTGGTGGTATTGGTGGTGGTATTGGTGGAGGTGGTATTGGTGATGGTGGTATTATTAGTAGTGGTGGTATTGGCATTGGTGGTGGTATTGGTGGTGGTGGTATTGGTGGTGGGGGTGTGTTGGTATTGGTAGTGGTATTGGTGGTGGTGGTATTGGTGGTGGTAGTGATAGTGGTGGTGGTATTTATGGTGATGGTATTGGTGGTGGTAGTGGTATTGGTATTGGTGGTGGTGATATTGGTATAGGTGCTGGTGGTACTGGTATTGGTGGTGGGGGTGGTGGTATTGGTGTGGTGGTATTTTTTTTTTTTTATTTATTTTTTTTTTAATCCTCATAGTGCGAAAGTTTTATGTATTTTTGGAAAATTTGGTTTCTCCCTCTGAAGCTTTCCTTTTTGTACCGTCACTGCCCAATGGTCTCTCTTTTCTTGGGAGTTTTTTCCCCTTGTCTTGCTGGATCAGAGGAGAACCTTTTCCTTTTACATATAAACATATCTGTAATCGAGAGGGGGGGGAGCTATGAGTATCATACTCATAATCCAGAATACGCTTTCGCTTTAATCATCGGACAGTGTGCTCTGCCCTATTTTCAGAGGTCAGATGTTTCTCCATGATTTCCCAATATTTAAACCTCTTGCTAGTTTTTCCCCTTCTGTCTAATTTATTTATTTTGATAGCTGAGTTCAACCATTCTGCGTGTATCGGGGGATGAGGACCAATCCACTTAATGCAGATCTCCCTTCTAGCTATCACCATTAATACAAAAAGTAACTTGGCTTCCAGTACTGTTAGTTTAGCTGTCCCCGTTATGTTATCAATCCCAAAGAGAATAAGAGTTGTACTTACATTTAGATGTTTTTGAAATATTGAGTTCAACGTCTTACCAACTCCTTCCCAGAATATTCTCAGAGATGGGCAGCTCCAGAACATGTGGACATCATCTGCCCTTTCTTCCCCACATTTAGGGCATTTTTTAATTCCCGCATTCTTGAATTTTGAAAGCTTTTTCGGTGTCCAATAGGCTCTGTGCAGGGTATACAGATGATTCCTTTTTAATGCCACGGATTTTAGTGTTGACCAACATTTCTCTATTGAGTCTTCCCATATATTTACTAGGTCTTCAGAAGCTAGGTCTTTTCCCCAGATTTGCTCTACCATCTGGGAGCTTTCTTCTTCTTCTGTAATAAAGGTCCAATACCATTTTGCTACCTCCTTATTTATGGGTAGGATTTTTATCATTTTTTTTCTAAGGTCTTGTTATCTTTATCATACGTTGGTAGTGTCTTTGCCCAGCTATTTAGTTGATAAAATTTGAATTTTGATATTGTTCCGTTCGAGATCTTATACATTTCTTCCCATGTTATTAGTGTTGATCCACTTAGAAGTTGACCCCAATATTTGATATTGCATTGTTTCAAGGGGGTGGCCATGGCATCTTTTAAACAGTCCGGGGTTCCAGGAGAGTTCCATATCGGTGCCATTGAACTATAATAAGGGAATTTTAAGATAGATCTAATTTGTATCCAAAGTTTAACTGCCTCCTTCAGAACTTTTAGCTTAATTTTTTTGAAGTATTTTTGGTGTCCAAATTTGAAAAGGAAGTGATCCTCAGCTTCTGTCATTTCTTGCAGATATTCTGGGTAATATTGGTGTATTCTTAGTAGAGACCGAATATTTTTAAATTGAAAAGCCCTGCAGTATTCTGTTAAGTCTGGACTTGCTAATCCTCCTTTCTCTTTTTTTCTCCTGAGTTTTTTCCATGATATTCTAGTTCCCTTGGAGGCCCATATGAAACTAGCTATCTCCCCTTGCAGCTTTTTTAGTTCAGCTTTTTTAAAATCCAAAGGAATAGTGTTAAATAGGAAGGTGCATTTTGGGAGTATACTCATTTTTATGATATTAGACCTCCCTATGAAGCTCAGAGGAAGGCTAGACCATACTTTAAGCAATTTTCGCACCTCTCGAGTTACTTTATTTAGATTGTTTTGTGTTATTTTGTTAAGATTTTGATTAGCCAGGATGCCCAGGTATTTTATCTCTTCCTTTATATTGGGGCTGTTAAAGTTTGTGTTCCATGTCATTATTTCTGTTTTTGCATGGTTAACTAGATATCCTGAGACTTCACCAAATTTGCTAATGATTTTTTCTATCGCTGGTTTAGATTTTACATATTCATCTGTAAATAGCATCAAATCGTCTGCATAGAGAGCCAGCTTTTTCTCCCACCCACGGTATTTAAAGGGAAATATTTCTTTACAATTTCTAAGTTCATTAGCTAGTGGTTCTATATATAGATTGAATAGCAGGGGTGAGAGGGGACACCCTTGTCTAGTGCCTCTGCCAATTTTGATATTGTTTGTAAGACTACCATTAGCTAAAATTCTTGATCTTGGATTTTTATAGATTTCTCCTACTGCGTGTAAAAAGGAGTCCCCTAAGTTATTTTTAGTCATTATGCTGTTCAGGAATGCCCAGTTTACTCTATCAAATGCCTTAGCGGCATCGACAGTTAATATTGTCAAAGGTATATTTTTTTCCGTAGCTATGTCTATAGCACTTATAAGTTCATGTGTTAATTCATGTAGTTGTCTTCCTTTTGTGAAGCCTTTCTGATCCGAGTGTATAAGTTGAGGCGTGATCTTTCCCAGTCTTGTTGCCATTATTTTAGTAAAAATTTTATAATCTGCATTAAGCAGAGATATCGGCCGATATGATTCACATTTTTTGGGGTCCTTTCCTGGTTTTAAAATGATTGTTATTACAGCGTCATTCCAAGTATCTGGCAGCCTTTCCTTTTGTTTAAAAAACATATTTATTAACTCTGTTATATGTGGGACTAATGTGTCCATTAAAGTCATATACAACTCATTAGGCAATGCGTCTGGACCTGCTGCTTTTCCTTTTTTTAAGGATTTTATTATATTTTTAACCTCTGTTGGTGAAATCTCTTTATTTAACTCAGTCTTCTCCTCCTCAGACAATTTTAAGACTGGCATATCTGCTAGATATCTCCTTATTTGTTCTTCAGATGGGTTGACATCTTCAGTGTATAAATTTGAAAAGAAGGTCATAAATTCGTTTCTGATTTCCCCTTCCGCTGAAGTCAGGCTTGTTTGATCTTGATCTTGTCTTATTAAAGTTTTTACTCTGTTTCTTGCCGTATCAGTTTTTAATTTCCATGCAAGCCACTTTCCGCAACCCTCTCCATATTCGTGATTTGCCAGCTTGCTTGCTTCCCACTTAGTTTTTACTTTTTCTTCTAATATGTCACTCAGAGAATCTTTTTGTCTCTGTCTATCTTTTTGCAAGCTTTCTTTTTTGTCTGGATCTTTTTCTATTGATATTTGGGAATCTAGAGCATTTATGTTTTTTTCTAAATCTGTTATTTCTTGTTTCTCTTTCTTCGATTTATGTGCACCAAGATTAAGTAGTTTGCCCCTTAGTACGGCCTTATATGTGTCCCAAACTATTTGTTTTGAAGCTCCTGTTTTATTGTTTTCAAAAAAGTCTTCTGTTTCTTCTTTTAGTTCTTGTACTATTTTCTGATCTAAAAGCATGGCTCTCTCCACCGTAAACCTTCTATGTAACTGGGCAGTCTTAATTTGTAATGTTAATTGTACAGCGGAATGGTCTGATAGGTGGGCTGGAATATGACTTAGATTTGTTACATTTTCTAGTAATCTTCTATCTACAAGAAAGAAATCAATTCTAGATTTGTGTCCCAATCTTTTGTTGTGAAATGTAAAAGGTTGGCTCTTTTCTCCTTTTTCCTTCCATATATCTATTAGTTCTAGGTCTTTCTTATAAATACCAATCCACTCCCTCATTTTTGGTAAATTAGGTAGATTAATATTTCTTCCTGGGGGGGATCTATCCGTTTTAGGATTTAGGATGATGTTAAAATCTCCTCCTAGGATTATTGGAGTGTTAACTTGTAGCAACTGTGTATACAGTTTCTGTAGAGGCTCAGAGTCATCAAGGTTTGGGCCATAATACCCTGCTATTGTGAATGCAGAGTTCCCCACTTTTATTCTTGCTAATGCCCATCTGCCTTTACTGTCTACTTCCGAAGATTCCAGAATTGCATTTAGAGATTTTTTTAGGACAATAGCTACGCCTTTGACATTACATTCTTGATTTGTGCATATATGTATGTCCGCCCATCTTGATCTTTTCATGATTTGATCCCATTCCTCTTTTACTAGATGTGTTTCCTGTAGAATTATAATTTCGCTTTCAGATACTTTAAGGTATTCAAGAATTTTATTTCTTCTACTTTTTGTTCTCATGCCATTGACATTCCAGCATAATATTTTGATATTTCTATTGATTTCTTCCATTGTTATTATTTGTTTTTGTGGTTTTTAGTTTATTTGTCAGAATAGCTTCAATGCTGTGTTGTCGGTGTTCCATTCTTTCCCAATTTTCTTTCCATTTTTGAGGATTTAATTTTTTGGTTTTTTTTCCCCCATTTTGCTCCCCACCCAATTTGCTTTGTTGATTTTTTTTACTTTTCTGGTTTTGTGTTTTGTTCTTGCCCTCCCCTGGGAAGCCTCCTTCTTTTTTCTTGGGGTTTCTATCTTGACCCCTTTGGGCTCCTCCACCTTGGACCTGGAGTATCCTTTTTTTTTTACTTTCTTTGCGCCGGCATCAAATTTTCTTTTTTTTTCCCTTTCAGATTGTAGAGTTTTCCATCTGGATTGTATCTTTCATTAGACTGATCAAGTTTTTTACTTCTTCAGGCTCTCTAATATTTCTCATTTTGTTACGCCACATTATTCGTAAAGATGGTGGAAATTTCATTTGTACTGTGGCTCCTAGGGATTGGAGCTCTGGCATGAACTTGCCCAGCTCCCATTGTCTATCCTGAGATGCTTTTGACATATCCGATCTAATTCTGAAGGACCAAGAGTCTTTACTGTAGTTTCCGTTTTTTAAGGCTTCACCCAGGATTTTCTCTTTTAATGTGTATGTTTTGAAATTTATCAGGATTTTCCTGGGTGTTTTTCTGTCTTTGGCCTTCCCAAACGGGTCTCTATGGACTCTTTGAATGTCTTCTTCTAGCATCTTAGCGTCACTCCATGGGAAATGTTCCACTAGTAAATCTACAACGAATTTCTTTATGTCAGTGCCTTCTTGATTTTCTGGAACATTTAAAACTCTTATATTGTTCTTCCTTGCTTGATTTTCAAGAGACTCCAGTTTCTCACTCATAAGTTTCCCCTCCTGTTTCAGCGTATATAATTCCTTCTTGTTACATTCCACCCTTTTGCTCAATCCGCTCACTTCCCCTTGTATAGCTGTGACTCTCTCTCCTAGAGCGTTTAGTTTATAATCTAGCTTTTCGCATACTTCTTGGATCTTGTCTTGTTTTGCTTCAGATATAGCAAACTTGTCTCTCATTTCGGACCATATTTTCTCCAGAAGCTCGTCTGTCAGATTTTTAGTGGTTTTAGAGCCTGGTTTTTCATTTTTCCCAGAGTGTTGTTTTCCCTGCTCTTCGCTTCTACTTTGCGCTCTTTCTGTTAATTCTGCTTCTGCCTCTTCTGATTCTTCTGTCGTGACTGTTATGTCCGTTAGTGTTGTGATACCTTCAGCCATATTTAGAGGGGGATAGTAGTATCTAGACTTATTAACTACTTTATTTTCCAATCCGGCTTCTCCGCCTACTGTAGTTGTTATATTAGGAATTTTATTCTGCTGTGTATAGAAAGAAGTTTCCTGTGAAGTTGTTGTCGGTAGATTTATATCGCTCCTTACGTGGTTTGTCTGCTGCTTTTGCACCTTAAAATAGGTCCTCAGTGAAGGTGTAATCTTTGTTTTCTGGGTTGATTGGTGTGGTGGTATTAGTGGTGGTGGTGGTATTGGTGGTGGTGGTATTGGTGGTCCTGGTATTGGTACTGGTGGTGGAGGTATTGGTGGTGGCAGTGGTATTGGTAGTGGTGGTATTGGTGGTGGTAGTGGGGTGGTGGTATTGGTCGTATTGGTGGTGTATTGGTATTGGTGGTGGTATTGGTATTGGATTGGTGGTGGTGGTATTGGTGGTGGTGGTATTGGTGGTAGTGGTGGAACTGGTGGTGGTGGTATTGGTTGTGGTGGTATTGGTGGAGGTAATAGTGGTATTGGTGGTGGTGTTGGTGGTGGTGGTAGTGGTATTAGTGGTGTTGATGGGGGTGGTATTGGTGGTGGTGGTATTGGTATTGGTGGTGGTGGTATTGGTGGTGGTATTGGTGGGGGTGGTATTGGGGGTGGTATTGGTGGTGGTGGTATTGATAGTGCTATTGGTGGTGGTGGTGGTATTGGTGTTGGTGGTATTGGTGGTGATATTGATGGAAGTGGTATTGGTAGTGGTATTGGTGGTGGTGGTATTAGTAGTGGTGGTGGTATTGGCATTGGTGGTAGTATTAGTGGTGCTGGTATTGGCGGTGGTGGTGGGGGTGGTGTTGGTATTGGTAGTGGTATTGGTGGTGGTATCAGTGGTGGTATTGATGGTGGTGGTATTGGTGGTGGTATTGATGGTGATGGTATTGGTGGTGGTAGTGGTATTGGTGGTGGAGGTGGTAGTGGAATTGGTGGTGGTGGTAATGGTATTGGTGGTATTTGTGGTGGTGGTATTGGTTGTGGTGGTATTGGTGGGTGTATTGGTGGTGGTGTTGGTGGTGGTGGTATTGGTGCTGGTATTGCTGGTGGTGGTATTGGATGTGGTTGTATTGGTGGAGGTGTTGGTGGAGGTGGTGGTATTGATGGTGGTGGTGGTATTGGTGGTGGTAGTATTTGTGGTGGTGGTATTGGTATAGGTGGCGGTGGTAGTATTGGTGGTGGTGGTATTAGTAGTGGTGGTGGTATTGGTGGTGGTATTGGCATTGGTGGTGGTATTGGTGGTGGGGGTGGTGTTGGTATTGGTATTGATGGTGGTGGTATTGGTGGTGGTATTGATGGTGATGGTATTGGTGGTGGTAGTGGTATTGGTGGTGGAGGTGGTAGCAGTGGAAGTGGAATTGGCGGTGGAGGTGGTATTGGTGGTGGTAGTGGTATTGTTGGTATTTGTGGTGGTGGTGGTATTGGTTGTGGTGGTATTGGTGGGTGTATTGGTGGTGGTGGTGGTGGTGGTATTGGTGGTGGTATTGGTGGTGGTGGTATTGGTTGTGGTTGTATTGGTGGAGGTGTTGTTGGTGGTGGAGGTGGTGGCATTGATGGTGGTGGTGGTATTTGTGGTGGTGGTTGTATTGGTTGTGGTGGTATTGTTTGTGGTAGTATTTGAGGTGGTGGTATTGGTGGTGGTAGTATTTGTGGTGGTGGTATTGGTATAGGTGGCGGTGGTAGTATTGGTGGTGGTGGTATTGGCATTGGTGGTGGTATTGGTGGTGGGGGTAGTGTTGGTATTGGTAGTGGTATTGGTGGTGGTGGTATTGGTGGTGGTATTGATGGTGGTGGTATTGGTGGTGGTATTGATGGTGATGGTATTGGTGGTGGTAGTGGTATTGGTGGTGGAGGTGGTAGCGGTGGAAGTGGAATTGGCGGTGGAGGTGGTATTGGTGGTGGTAGTGGTATTGGTGGTATTTGTGGTGGTGGTGGTATTGGTTGTGGTGGTATTGGTGGGTGTATTGGTGGTGGTGGTGGTATTGGTGGTGGTGGTATTGGTTGTGGTTGTATTGGTGGAGGTGTTGTTGGTGGTGGAGGTGGTGGTATTGATGGTGGTGGTGGTATTTGTGGTGGTGGTTGTATTGGTTGTGGTGGTATTGTTTGTGGTAGTATTTGAGGTGGTGGTATTGGTGGTGGTGGTGGTATTGGTATTGGTGGTGGTGGGATTGGTGGTGGTATTGGTGGAGGTGGTGGTATTGGTGGTGGTATTGGGGGTGGTGGTATTGGTATTGGTGGTGGTGGTACTGGTATTGGTAGTGATGGTACTGGTATTGGTGGTGGTAATGGTACTGGTGGTGGTGGTGGTATTGGTATTGGTGGTGGTTGTACTGGTATAGGTGGTGATGGTATTGGTATAGGCGGTGGTGCAACTTGAATTGGTGGTGGGGGTATTTGTGGTGGTATTGGGGGTATTGGTGGTGGGTTATTGGTGGTGGTACTGGTATTGGTGGTGATATTGGTATTGATGGTGGTATTGGTATTGGTGGTGATGGTATTGGTGGTGGTATTAGTGGTGGTGGTATTTGAGGTGGTGGTGGTACTGGTGGTGGTGGTATTGTTGGTGGTATGGGTGGTGGTGGTGGTGTTATTGGTTGTGGTGGTATTGGTGGAAGTGTTGGTGGCAGTGGTATTGGTGGTGGTGGTATTGGTTGTGGTGGTGGTATTGGTATTGGTGATGGTGGTATTGGTGGGGGTGTTGGTGGTTGTGGTTATATTGGTTGTGGTGGCATTGGTGGTGGTAGTATTGGTGGTGGTATTAGTGGAATTGGTAGTGGTGGTGGTATTGGTGGTGGTATTGGGGGTAGTATTGGTGGTGGTTTTGGTGTTGGTAATGGTGGCGGTGGAGGTGGTGGTATTGGTGGTGGTGGTATTGGTGGTGGTATTAATGGTGGTGGTGATGGGGGAATTAGTGGTGGTGGTATTGGCGGGGTGGTGGTATTGGTGGAGGTGGTTGTGGTATTGATGGTGGTGGTATTTGTGGTGATATTGGTGGTATTAGTGGCAGTGGTGGTGGTGTTGTTACTAAAACAAGCTTTTGAAAACAACCTGTAAGGTGGCTTCGGTACAGCTGACATGTAACACAGATGTGCTGTAGTCAGCTTCAGCCCATTAGCAAAAGATTATGTGCTACCTGGGATTCACATGACTTTCACTACTCATTTTTAAATCCATTTTAATTGGGGGGGGGCGGGTTGAAACAGACAAATGATAATGCTGGGTTAAAGTGATTGAAAGCAGGTGCCCATGAGCAGAGCGGGCTGTGCTTTATGGCAGAAATGGAGGGAGGGAAGGATGGTCTCGGCTGCAACTCTGGACTCGTACAGTGCCCCTGCTATTACTAGTGAGCAAGAGGTGGTGGTATTGGTATTGGTGGTGGTGGTATTGGTGGTGGGGGTATTGGTGATTTTGGTGGTGGTGGTATTGGTGGTGTTGGTATTGGTGGTGGCATTGGTGGTATTAGTGGTGGTGGTATTGGTGGTGGCGGTATTGGAATTAGTGGTGGAGGTATTGGTGTTGCTGGTATTGGTGGTGGTGATAGTACTGGTATTGGTGGTGGTGGTAGTGGTATTGGTGGTGGTGGTACTGGTAGTGGTGGTACTGGTATTGGTGGTGGTACTGGTACTGGTGGTGGGATTCGTATTGGTGGTGGTGGTATTGGTATAGGTGGTGGTGGTACTGGAATTGGTGGTGGTGGTGGTATCGAAATTGGTGGTATCAGAGGTTGTATTGGTGGTGGGGTATTGGTGGTGTTATTTGTGTGGTGGTGGTGGTATTGGTGGTGGTGATATTGGTATTGGTGGTGGTATTGGTACTGGTGGTGGTGGTGGTATTGGTGGTGGTGGTATTGGTGGTATTTGTGATGGTGGTGGTATTGGTGGTGGTGGTGGTGGTATTGGTGGTTGTGGTATTGGTTGTGGTGGTATTGGTGGAGGTGTTGGTGGTTGTGGTTGTATTGGTTGTGGTGGTATTGGTGGAGTAGTATTGGTGGAGGTATTAGTGGTATTGGTAGTGGTGGTGGTATTGGTGGTGGTGGTATTGGTGATGGTATTGGCAGTGGTGCTGGTGGTAGTATTGGTGGTGGTGGTTTTGGTGGTGGTGGTGGTATTGGTGGTGGTGGCCGTGGTGGCATTGTCGGGGGTATTGGTGGTTGTGGTTGTTTTGGTTGTGGTGGTATTGATGGTGGTAGTATTGGTGGAGGTATTAGTTGTATTGGTAGTGGTGGTGGTATTGGTGGTTGTGTTGGTGGTGGTTTTGGTGGTGGTATTGGTGGTGGTATTGGTGGTGGTGTTGGTGGTATTAGCGGGGGTGGTGGAATTGTTAGTGGAGCTTGTGGTATTGCTGGTGACGGTATTGGTGGTAGTGGTGGTGGCAATAAAACAGGCTTTTGAAAACAACTTGTCAGGTGGCTTTAGTACAGCTGACATGTAACACAGATGTGCTGTAGTCAACTTCAGCCATATTAGCACAAGATTATGTGCTACCTGGAATATACATGACTTTCGCGATTCATTTTTAAATCCATTTTAATTAGGGGGGTTGAAACAGACACAAGACAATGCTGGGTTAAAGTGATTGAAAGCAGGTGCCCATGTTACAGGGATGCTGTGCTGCTTAAAAAAAACACAAGCAGTTTCAGCTGAAGTCACGCATGTCTGGCCTGCAGCAGGAGAAACTCCATAAAGTACGCAGTGATTACAGACTAA
The DNA here is from genome assembly GCF_964263255.1 of Lissotriton vulgaris. Lineage (NCBI taxonomy): Eukaryota > Metazoa > Chordata > Amphibia > Caudata > Salamandridae > Lissotriton > Lissotriton vulgaris. The sequence goes on from NC_141693.1 coordinate 663,229,304, forward strand.
ATAACAGGTCCCCGGTAACAACTGAAGTAAAAGGGCCAGTCACCACGGGAGGGTACAAATGAAGACAAGGTCGTACTAAGGAGAGACTAACAAGCCTATTAACGAATCCAAAGGCGGCATTTACGAAAGACAATGACACAAACCAAATAAAAATATTGGAGGAGAGTGAAGGGCAGCTTCTCTCCCGTACTCTACTACAGCAGGGCAAGCAGTGCATGCGCGCTGCCACTAGGCTCGACCTAAAAAAGGCATGCTGAGTCTGTCACCGACGTCCTGGGATGTTTTTATCACACACATTAATAGACAGCTGCTTGAAACCACTCACTGCAGGGGTTTCCAGCTCACCTTCCCTGCCAAAGTGTGATATTTGCTCTTCCCCAGATGAACATTCAAGAGAGCTGATATTGTGTGAAACACAGTGAAACCGTGTGAACTGTCCAGTCTGACACGATATTGTAGTATAACAGTTCTAGCAACTTATGGACAAAATGCATAACTAATTCATCTTATTAGCTATCCACAACAGAAAGTCTGACTTAGGGAATTTTACGGGCTCAGGGAACACTCTACTCCATAGTGATGCCCAGGGCTGGACTGGGATCATGTACAGACCTGGCTGGCGAAAATGCTAAAACCAGCCCTGCTTCCATCCTCTTTTACTCTAGCTCTCTTTTTTATCTGTCCATCCATCCATCCATTCTCTCTCTCTCCTCTCTCTCTGATGTCTTGCCTTCCCTCCCTCTCTCCCTTCTTCACTTGAAGCACCCAGTGCCTGCTGTCGTTAATCTCGATGATCTGGGGAAATTGACAGAACCGCCAGCAGCAGCCCAGGAGTTTCAAACCCAACATACAATGACTCCAACCCCCCGGGGAAATGCCTGGTGGAATAAAAGGCTAGCCCGCTTTAGTGGTGCCCAATGTTTTTGCAAAAGTTTGGGCACATTGTGCTGCCATGACATCAGTGATACGTTGTCAGTAGAAATACCGACATGATGCCTTCTTCATTGGAAATACAGCACAATGCACTTATAAGTACAATAAAAAGATAGAGGTAGAAAGTGTTCCATATTTTGAGTGTTCCACATGGTGGAGCAAGTTTCTCTTCCATGGGAGGAGCCACTTTTAATAGGGAACAGCCACGAGGGAAATGCCCATCAATGGATGTCACATCTGATTCATTTTCCACCACTAAATGTGGACACTGGAAGTGTGCCCCCCAAATAGGGGGTACAGTGTCAGTACCCAAATGTCCTCATCCAGTTGGCTATTGCACTCATGCATTTGTTAAATTGAGAAGCTACCTCTTTTATTTCATTGTTTATGGATACCATCATGTTGCATTGTCTGCATAGGATGCTGTGGAGAAGCTGTACAACCTTACCAGTTCCAAAAGATGAGCCACATATATATTAAATAGTGTGGGGCTTATTGAAGACCCTTGTTGGACACCACAGGGTAAGGTAAAAGGTTTGGACTAAAATCGCCCATGTTGATAGTTTGCCAGAGCTTGGGACACTTATCTTCATCAACCAATGTTTCAATATGCCGTGACTTACCAGGTCAAAGGCTGGCGATAGGTCGCAAAGGACAGTCACAGCTTTGCCTCCATGGTCCCAGATGTCCCTGACCTCATCTTAACTGCTACCAGCACAGTTTTAGTATTGTGGGCTTTTCCAAGGCTGAACTGGGCTGTCAAGAATGCCATTCTGGTCCAAAAATGTACAAAGAGAGATGTTCAGATGTATTTCTAGTGCTTTCGCTAGAATAGGAAGTCCAGATATCGAACAATAGTTATTTTCTTCTAAAGGGTCAAGAGTTGTCTTTTTGAGAAACGGCATAATGGAGGTGTTTTTCCATTCTGCAGGAAAACAACCAGATTTTAGAACGTACTTGAGCTGCAAGACCAGTGAAGGTGCAACGGAATCCGCTATATCGTGCAACTTTTTAGTGGAGTAAGAGTCCGAAGGAGCTCAGGACTTGAATATTTTTATAAGTTTGATCATGCGTTCAGTGAAAATTGTAGGAAACTCGCAAAGAGCTGGGCATTTAGGACCTGAGAGCATGGTAACTGGGACTGACTAATCAGTCCCATTGATAAAGTTAAAGTCATTGTAGACCACCTCAACTTTGTTTCTACAGTAAGTCACTAGATTGTCACAGAGCTCTTGTGTGGGGGGTATTGTGGTGGAGGTTGGGGATAGAAAGGCTATGTACTGTTTGGAAAAGCTCTATGAATGAGTTGGTGGTGGACTTGATTTTTTCAATGAAATAGCTGATTTTCTCAGTTATTATCAGGCTCTTGTATTCCTGAATCAATTGTTTGTAATTCAATTTTTCTTCTTGGGCATCATTAAGTCTTCAGGCCCTTTTTGACGACAACAGCTTTTCATTAGATTCCTAAGCTTGGAGGAATACCAAGGGGTGGGTCGATTTGCCAGATATGTGATTAGTGGCCTTTTGATTGGGGACAGTTTATTAGCTGCTTCTCGAACCCAGTTAAAATAACAGAAAGCTGCTGTCTTAGGGGCATCTGCGAATGAAGGTTGGGTAGTCTTGAGGTTCCTTATCAGATCCGTTCTGTTGCCTTTACTCCGTGGCCTGACCAGTTTAGCCTGAGTGGTTTGGTTCAAAACTACTTGAGTTAGGTTAAAGATGATGCTAAACTTGCTGTGTCATGCGGTCAGACCACGTGAGCAGAAGGATGTCTACTAGCTGCAGCTCAGGGAGGCTTGTAAAATGTAGAATAATGTGAGTCCTGCATGGTGAGTTGGAGAATTCACGGGTTGACTGAGATCAAAACCCAACAGGTTGTCGAGAAGAGTTTTAGACTCTGTATTTTCGGGATTGTCTAAATGGTATTTGAAATCCCCTAGTACTGTGAAGTTGCCAAATTGCCTGCTCCCCTCAAGGAAGTCACTGAGAGCTTCCAAGAAATTGGTTCTAGGACCTGGGGCTCTGTAGACAGAGTCCATAAAGCTTGACATGATGGTTTACTTTGCAGCTAAAGGAGAGGGCTTCGCAATGGGTAATCTTAACTGGGAGGCACAAGATCTCTAGGGAGCTCTTATAGATAAGAGCTAATCCTTTGCCACATTTGCCTTCTCCATCCAGTCATTGATTAGGTAGCCTGCAGGTAAGGCTGCGACGATATCTGGGGCAGCAGACAGGCAAGCCCATGTTTCTGCGAGAAAAGTGTTATCAGGGCTGTAAGCTTCCAGATACTCAAGAAACTCACTTTTATGTTTCATCAGTGAACGCCCATTCAGTAGCGTGCACTTTACTATTTGAGTTTGCGTAGAAGGGCATTTTTTGGGTCCCATTTTATTTAGGTGGCAGGAGAACTGGCACATTTCACAAACATAAACATTTTGCGCATGACTGAAAGTGAAGTAATTGCAAGCAGTGTGAGAGCCCACGTCTTTAAACTGTCTTTAGACACACAGTACTTTCCTTTCCATAAAAGGCCACCATCCTTTCCATTTCCATGGTCTATCATCACCATCATAAGTGGTCACACAGCATTTACCCTAGAATGGGTAGTTAGTCAGCTCTGATGTGTGGGGACTTTAACTCTTTAAGTGTAAAGTAGAGGCGACTCCAGCGGCGGCATGTCTGCCACCTGTATACTAAATAGAGCAATTCAACCAGCAGATAAAAGCTGTAAATCTGCCATTTATGCAGCTTCTCCTTGACTGCACTCCACAGAATCAGACCATGAGAGCATGTGCCCTATATCATCTCTGGATGAGTCTTTCTATAAATGTTAGTGCCATGAGATATAAGTCCCTAGGAGGCACTGAGCGCGCCGGTGAGCTGAGAAAGGTTTTCCCTTAAACCCCTTCGGCGCTGCGCACATTTTCGCCCTGAGCAGGCGAATTAAATAGTGGGCGGGATCCGCACATGCCTACCGTGATGCATGACGGCCGGGGGCGGTCATTCGCACCGAAGGGATTAAGCTGCTTCATTTGCACTATTTACAATGGCAATTTGTTGCTGGCACCAGGGGCCTCATTTATGAGCCCTTGCGTCACTTTTACACCGCCGGTGCGTCACTTTTTGTGACGCACCAGTGGTGTAAAAAATGCGCCTTGTTGCGTCATATTTACAAAGTGAAGCATCTAGGTAGATGCTTCACTTTGTAAACCTCTGCGCCACATTATACCTGCGCCAGGTATAATGTATGCAAGGGGGGCGTATTGACCCAAGGAAGGGTCGTAGAAGTGACGCAGTGAAATCTATAAGATTTCACTGCGTCACTTTTAGGACACCGTTGCGTCAAAATCCTGCGTCTGCCTCACAGCAGGCCCTTTCGCATGGGGCTGGCCCAATGTGAAAGGATGCATTGCTGGAGTTGCGTCACTTTTGTGACACACTCCAGCAATGCGTCACTTTTGCGCTTACAGATACGTCAGAAATACTCACGTATCTGTAACTCCTTGCGACATGATGTGTCATACATTAAATATGACGCATCAGGAATGTCGTAAGGAGTGCGCACTGAGAAGTGACGCATCGCTGCTTTCACGCAGCGATGCGTCATTTCTCATAAATGAGGCCCCAGGGCTTTAAGTGGGTTGGGTCTGCCCCGTGTCTTAGACCTGGCAGAAATTAAAAAAAACTGACATTGAAACGGGTCTCTATAGGGCTCTACATCCATGTCCTTAATTTTAGAAGCAACACTGGTCGACTTCTGAACAATGACTGTAAAACCATTAAGGTAATCCATGTCAGCAATTTCGTTTCTGTTTACATTTCACATTTTTACTTAATCTTGCATCTCCTAAGAGTGTGTGCTTTTTCCAGGATGTTGTGTTTCATCAGTTTATTCCATGCAGCATATTACCCCGGTACAGTGAATGGAGACTCCTCTCGGTGTCTTTGTAATTTCAGGTTGTGGGTGTATGTCTTTAATACAGCCCGATTGAGAGCTTTGGTACTTGAGCTAAAGGAATTGTGAATTCCTCACAGTGCCCATCAGCGGGCAAAAAGACCTTCAGAATCGTTGGCCTCTGCAGAACACACAGAGCAAGGATAAATTGAGATTCTATACAAAAGTGTGTGAAAGAGGAACATAGCCATCAAAATATTAAGAGGGTGAAAATAAGAGAAAATGCAGTGCTTGCAGGTGAGTGGGTGCATTGTGTGTGAGGATGATGAAGGGAGGGAAATGCAAGTGATTATATGTAGGAGAGAGTGAAAAGAGAATGCTGACTGGAAAAGAGATGATGTGAGAGATGTGCCGACCGAGAATTTTCCAAAGATGGTGAGAGAAAAAGGGGGCAAGTGTCTAACATAGAGTACAGATGAAAGTGGTATAAAGGAAAACACAGGAGAGAGTGAGACACTTAAGACCAGTACCCTTTCCACAGGCCTTAGTAATATTGAATTCACTATCTAATATTTTCAGATTTGAAACATTTTCAATTTGAGTTATTCACAACAAAATCTTTGTTGCTTCACATTTATCGTAAACAACTAACATGCATTGGCAAAGTCAATGGCTTTTGCTTGTTTTAGCCATATGTCAGTCGTTGTGTTACATAACTGGATGCAATAACAGAATGCTCACAGAGAGATTAAAAAACTAGTTGGATGGCATTTTATGGGAAGCACAGTTTTTTTGTTCCCATTTTTTAAGCCACTCCCTTAGTTACACAGGCTACCCCTGTTGAAAGGGAGTCCTAGTTACAATTGTTCTGCCACACTCCTTTAGAGACCCCTCGCCCATTTTCCAGTCAAAGCCTACCAGACAGCTGAGCTGCGCCGTTTGGTTTGCTTTAAACATCTTGGGGACATTCAGAAAGCTCCTCTAGGAATGCATTCCGCCCGATGTTTGCCATTGGCTTTGTGGTTTGTGACTCACATTTGCTTTCTTTCTGTTTCCTGGCTTTTATTTGTTTTAGGCTGCCCAGATTGAGTTCATACCTTCCAAGTAGCATGACCTATTTACTGTATCCTTCCTCTGTGCTTGATTTCTATAAAGAGGTCTGTTCTTATCTTGTCACATTTGCTGTGCATTCAAAGACATGGGTCAAATGTCAGGCTCTGTTTTCAGTTTACTTTTCTTTCTCTGACTTCAAAGTGAGAAAATATATCTAACAATCTGGGGGTGTAAAAGGAAATGCATGTTTCTAGCACACAACAAAATTTAAATGTCTATAAGTGAACTGCGGAAATATTTCATATTATATCAGAAATAGGAAACCACAAATGAAGCACTTTTTGGTAATTCTGAAGTGTGGTGTAAACAAATATTTGAATACAATCATAACAAGTCAATACATTAGGTGATGCCATTTCCACACATTATCGTTTATGTACCACTCTATGATACTCCATGACAATCTACAACTCTCCACTCCATGACCCTCCACTCTATGACACTCTCCTGCACTCTACAACACACCATGCCACTCTATGACAATCCACTCTACAACACTCTCAGCCCTCCACTCTAAGCCCCTGCAGCTTACGCCCGCCAAGCCACTCTACTTCACTCTATGACAATCTACACAGCTCCCGTCTACTCCATTCTATCTACAAACCACAACACCACTCTACTCCTCTACTCCACTCTACACCATTCCAATCTACACTACTCTATTCCACCCCACTGTATGACACTCCATTCTATGAGACTCTATTCCTCTAAACTCTATGCCCCTCCAATCTATGCCTCTCCCCCCTATGCCCCTCCACTCTTCACCAATCCACTCTACTTCACTCCACTCTAAACCATTCTACTCTACTCTACAACACTCCACAACCCTCCACTCTCCTTTATGGCACTCCACCCCACTCTATGCCACACCACTCTACTCTACCCTTCGCAACTCCACTCAACACTCCATTCCACTCCACTCTCTACTCAAACAATGGTTCGGCAAGCTGAAGAGCAGCTACTCTGGTATACAACATGGCTAAAAAAACACATTGGCCAAGCCAATAGCTCTTGTATAAGTGATACCTACTGACTTTGCCAATGCTTGATTTCTTTTCCCATTCCTCTTAAAGCCCTGGATGACTCTCTGGTTCACAATCGGATCAGTATCTTGTCACCCGTAGGACTTGTTGACACATAAGTCCTGTGTGAAATCATGAAAGAATGAATACAATGCCACAATCTTAAATGAGTTTCCTGGGGTCCTCTTCCTTCCTTTCTTTCCCCTTGTGCAGACACGCAGATGTGAGTTCACCACAAAGGACATATTGTATTTGATCATGTATGTTTACGTCTTTTGCTTCAACAGTGTCTGGTTTCTGTCAGCCTGCAAACTGGAGAATGCACATGGGAGCAGTTTTACCGATCAAAATACTGAGCGATGTGAGACCCCTGCATCAGCGAGCCCTGGCACTGATTGGCTTGCTGGGACCAGCACAGCAGGAACGGAAGTCACAATTCTCAAGAGAGGAGTTTTTATCAACATCAACAACTAGAGATAGGAAATTCGCATAACTGGACTGAAAGGCGGATTGTTTTCCTTTTCAGTAACTTCACAATTTTGTTAGCAGTTGTTCGGGTGAGTGGAGAGTCCGAGCCAAGAATTTTACGTATTCAAGAGCCTCCTGCAGTTTGTGATTTGTGAAAGTCAAGTAACACTGTCACTTACCTTCCAGAGCCACAGCTTATCACAAATAACATCACAAGCATGTGCAATCAATACAACGCAGAATTTGGTATGGGTTAAGGGTAAGAATTAACGCCCATAAAGATGCCACACATGATGGCACGTTTTGCCACACTAAGCACATTTAACATTGCGTTCTCAACTACTTACTTCTGTGAGATAAGTGCCAGTTGCAGATCTTATTAGCCATCACCCTGATATAAGTGTGGCATTTTAACCTATTTCAGGCCACCTGAAATTGTTAAGATTAGGTTAGATGTGCTAGTTTCATTATGTTTTTAAATTATATAGAATTATATTACACACTAATTTCACAAAAACACAGACAGTGCCACCAACTGGTTGACGGTCATCTTAGGTGCTTGTGTGTAGAAATAAGTGCCAGTGCTGAGCCCTTTTGGGGCAGGCAAAGTCCCAGAAAGCGCTAGTGGTGTCATAGAAAGCGCTAGTGGTGTAATGTCCCTCCTTCCATCACTCTTCACATTTGCTGGTTGGTTGAGAACCTCTCCACATAAAGTGAAAGCTGTTCTATAGTCTTAGTCCTCAGATCCTTGACTAAGCACTTGGAAAACCTTACCATTGACCAGGTGCACAGGCTGATCTTTATGCAGAGCACCAGAGCCGGTCCTAGGACTTCTGAGGCCTTCTGAGGCCCCGGGCGAAAGGGAAGATGTGAGGCCCCTCTAAGTGCCTTACTGCCTGCGCGAGTGCACTTGCGGGGCCGGCAGAGGGCCCCCCCTGAGCGCAAGGCCCTGGGCAGCTGCCCATACCGCCCATGCCTAGGACCGGCCCTGCAGAGCACAACTTGCTCCATCCTCATCTCGCCAAAGAACAAAGCCTTCCATCTCTTTCCATCCCTCTGGTGGGCAGAGCAGGCCTTCTCATTCTGCCTCTCACTCCTGAGGACAGATCTCAATCTCAGCCATGGATAAAGGTCCCCGTCTCCGCCCGCCCCTGGGTGGAGTTCAGCTCACACCCCCTGCCATCCCTTAGTTTGAAACTGAGCTGGCCATCTTCCACTATCAATCTTAACCGCTTAACCACAGTACGAATTCCTGTGAGATGCGGCGGTTTTAATGAGTGGGCATGGCGCGTCAGCCAACCGATGTGCGCAGCACTACGGAGGTAGTGCTCGCGACGGCCATTGGACGATGGGAGCACTTAAGGGGTTAACTCAGAGGAGGACATTGCTCTGTCACACACGGGACCTGCAGTTGGGCATGTCTTTATTCTCTGACATTCATTCACACTCCGATCATTAAGTCATACTTCCTAGACCACACCCTAACACTTCCCTCACATGCTCTTCATTGGTACAGTGAGGCCGGGATACAGCTGCACTGCACTGGTCCATATCCGAGAGGTTGCATAAATCACAGTGCTGCCCACTGTATGAGCTTGATCCTGGGATGTTTGTGCCTTTCATGCACATTTCCCTGAAAGAGAAGGACGAGGAGAAAGGATTTATGGTACAAGGAAGTAATTGCAGCTTGGGCCTCTCTATAGGATGGAGGCTTTTACTTGGGAATCCAGGGAAGTATCTGGGGGCTTCATTATCTGACTTTTCGCGAAACCATGAAAGTGAGAGTCATAACTCCACCGTCCCGACGCATTGCTAGTAACTCCCTCTTGCTCGTGCTTAATTAAAGCACTGGGGTAATTAAAGAGCGGCTCACGCGAATCTGCGTTAGAGCGAACGTACCTCATGTACTTAGAAGGCGGGTTCTTCCACGCTAAAATGGAATGGGGGAATAACACATGTTTTAAGTGGCCCCCTTTGCGCCAGATTTGACAGCTTTGCAATTAGAGGCTTTGCAGCAGCGCGTGGTGCAGATGCTCACCTCATACGTCATCGACAACATCAGAGATTTGCTCAAGAATGGGACCTGGATTGGAGTAGAGGACCAAGGTTTTCCTCGGACTTTCCTTATGGCGGGTTGTGTTATCCCCGTGACTTCCATGTGTGCTGTCTTTTGGCATCAATGCTCATGGTGGCTTTTCTGCAACGCCCCCACAGCCCGGTTTAGGAATCTGTTGTAGGATTGGCGGTGGATTTTGTGTGTTTATTACGGAAAGTTTTTTGTCACACCTCTGTTTGTGGTTTCTCTGATTTCACTCCAGTGGGGCGACAAAGTATCTGACTGGTTCTTGCCGCTATCCCTCAGTGTGGCTTTGTGAAACATGCTATTGTTTCTCAATGTCAATGGAGGGTCATGGTTTGCAAAAACCCATTGCGTATTTCTGGCTTTCTTAAGTGTGACTTCTCTGTAACAGTTGGATGATTAATTCCTACCACTTCTATATGCTCTGTAATGTCACAGCATTCCTCTCTTCAGTGACACAAGACTGGGGTTGCCCTGTGATATCACTGCTAGGGGATATTTTGTGATTGCCTCTTTTGTTTGTACTTCAGTTTTATACCACTTGGTTGCATTATGAAGCTGTATTGTGTTTGCTCTTTGATGTCACAGCATCGGCTGCTCAGTGACAAAAGACTGGGTTTGCCCTGTGATATCACAGCGAGGGGTATTCTCTGATTTCCTCTTTTGTTTCATCTGCAGTGTTATACCACATGGTTGCATTGTGATGCTGTATTCCGTTTGCTCTTTGATGTCACAGCATGCGGCTGCTCACTGACAAAAGACTGGGTTTGCCTTGTGATATCACAGCAAGGGGATATTCTGCGATTGTCTCTTTTGTTTTATCTGCAGTATTATACCACGTGGTTGCATTGTGCCGCTGGCCGCGCGACACGAAGGGGAGATAACGCGAGACAGCGCCTTAGTGCCACATGCCGCGCGAGCAGAACAATAGCGCGCCGGCCCCTTTTCAAACAGCCAATGAGTGGCGAGACTGAGCGAGCGGGAGGCGGACTCACGGGACCTATAACTAGCAGGGCTAGCAATACAAGAAAGGACTGTGGGTTACTATGAAAGCGATGGGGTTCACCTGTCTGTGATTGGTATGGATGTCTTTCTCCTAGACTTACAGGAAGCCCTGGCAGCAGCAGGGTGCCAGTAATCTTGAGGGCACTAGGGAGCAACGGAAAGTAGCTAGGTGGTGGGGGGGCTCTGTCATCGACGGGGGCCTCCTCCAGAGCTGTGGCGGAGTACAGGGTGATCTGGAAGCAGATGGACAGTAAGGGTACCTCTGCGGCAGAAGGATACAGTCAATACCTCTGCCTGGCACAGTAGGGGTGCCTGAGCCAAGAACCTGGAGCCGAGGGGGTTCCAGGAAACAGCGTCGGTGCCCCGTTAGTCCTTCGGGCGGTCGGGGGGCCTGAACCGACCGGGGGTGTGCCTCATCGCTCCGCCCTGACAGGGGGGGCGGGAGTAGAACGAAATAAAGTATTAACGTATTGCACCGTCAAGAGCATCGACTTACCGTGCAAAATGGCTAATTAGGCATGCGGGTCAGCGAGGGGCTGCCGCATTGGATCGCCTGTAAGATGACCCACCTTATCTGCTACTTGTTATGCAAAATAAACCTGCACCACCGTTTTCCACATTTATGTCTCATGAGTCTCCTTGGTATGAAAGTGGTATGGGGCTCAAGGTGGAGCGAGCGCTGGCGGTGTGGGCACTATGATGCTGTATTGTGTTTGCTCTTCGATGTTACAGCATGCAGCTCCTCAGTGACACAAGACTGGGTTTGCCATGTGATAACACAGCTAGGGGATATTCTGTGATTGCCTCTTTTGTTTTATCTGCAGTATTATACCTCGTGGTTGCATTGTGAATGAATGAATGAATGAATGAATGAATGAATGAATGAATGAATGAATGAAGCAGGATTTGTATCGCGCAACTTAGCCCCAGAGGGCGTCAAGGCGCCTAACCAAATGAACTCGTATGGTCAGAGAGCATGATTAGTGGTAGGCCTTGATGAAACACCACATCTTTAAAGCCTTCTTAAAAAGAACCATGTTGGGTTGGGATTTAATCTCAGAGGGGAGGGCATTCCATAAATTAGGGGCCACGGATGAAAAAGCTCTTCCGCCCCATCTGACCTTGTTTGTCCGAGGGACGGTAAGAAGGTTCTTGTTGGCAGATCGAAGATTTCTGCTAGGGGTGTAAGGACTCAAAAGGGAGCTTATGGCCTCAGAGCTGCTGCCGGATAGGGCACTGAAAACTAGGCATAGGATTTTAAAAGAGACTCTAGACTGGATAGGGAGCCAGTGGAGACTCTTCCTTGCAAGAGAGACAGAAGCGGTGTTAGGGACGCCCAGAACGAATCTGGCAGCCGCATTCTGAATGGTCTGGAGGCGTTGGATGAGGCCTTTATTGATGCCTGCATAAAGGGCGTTACAATAGTCCAGCCGTGATGTAACTAAGGCTACCACAGTCTGTTTGCGAGCTTGAGGAGAAAGATAGTGGGCGATTTTTTCTAAGTATATTGATCACTCCCCAACAGGTGGAAACAGTTCTATTAACCTGTAGTGACATGTCTAAAGAGGTGTCAAAAATCACGCCAAGATTCCGGGCGGAATTTGACGGTACAGGACAGGCTCCAAGAGAAGGAGGCCACCATTCATTGGACCAGCTGTTTTGATCCTTTCCGAAGATCAGGACCTCTGTTTTTTCTCCGTTCAGCTTCAGGGCGTTTTGAATCATCCAATCGGAGACAGCTTGCATGCAATTCCTGAAGCTGAACGCGGAGGTACTCAACGAGTGGGAGAGGGACACCATGATCTGGGTGTCATCGGCGTATGACACCACCTCCATCCCCTGAGCTCTTACTAGTCTAGCAAGTGGGGCCACATAAATGTTAAAGAGGGTCGGGCTCAGGGCCGACCCCTGTGGAACCCCACATTGCACAGGCTTAACAGGGGAGAGGAACTCTCCTAGCTTGACCCTTTGTTCTCTCTGATCGAGGAAAGAGGACAGCAAGCTCAATGCAGGACCCTCCACCCCTATCTCCCTCAGACGAGCAGTTAAAGTCGAGGGAGATAGGGTATCAAAGGCGGCAGTCAGGTCTAAAAGGACCAAGAAGGTGGTATGGCCTTGGTCGACCTTTGATCGTATATTGTCTGTCACTACTGTAAGGGCCGACTCAGTACTGTGAAATTTTCGAAAGCCATGTTGAGACTGGTCCAGGAACCCAGAGGCATCCAGGAAAGTAGTCAGATGGTGATTGAGATGTGATTCCAACATTTTGGCTGGAGCTGGCAGTAAGGAGATCGGCCGGAAGTTCTTAAGGGTGTCCGGATCCAGGGTGGGTTTTTTAAGCAGTGGCTTGACTATGGCTTGTTTCCAGGAAGCAGGAAAAAGGCCCTGGGCCATAGCCTGATTCATTACCTCAAGAAGTGGGGGTAACAGAGTCTCCCTGCAGTCTTTCAGAACCTTCAAAGGGCAGGGGTCCATAGGAGAACCTGACTTTGTCTTGTTTAGCAGGGAGTCTAGCTGGTTGAGAGTAAGGGGCGGGAAGTTGGTAAGAATCTTAGAGGGGTCCTTGGCCCAAGACTCTTGAATAGGTTGATACGGAGAAGGGCGGGAAGACATAAGGTCTCTCTGTGCTTCCAGAGTGAGAGAGATGTCAGTGATTTTAGCCTGAAAGAAGTGAGCAATCTTGTCGCACAGCTCTTGAGAACCTATGATGGGATCCGGCGTTTGTAGTGAACACAAGGAATCTACTATCTTGAATAGTTCCCTAGGGGACGTGAGGGACGATGTAAGCCTAGAGAAGTAGTCCTGCTTTTCTATGATAACCTTGGTCTTATATTCTCCAAGTAACAACTTGTGTTTTTCTCTATCTATGGGGTTCCAGGTTTTTCTCCATTGCCTTTCCAGCCTCCTGCATCCCTGCCTCAGCAGTCTAAGATGTTCCGTGAACCAGGGAGCAGAAGGTTTCCGTCTGGCTGAATAACGTAAAGAGGCAGGGGCTAATAAATCAACTGCTCTGGAAATAGAGTTAGCAAGGTCCAGTGCAGCATTACTGGCATCCTTCGAGGGGAAAGTAGGAGCCTGCGCTATAAAGGGGGCAAGAGAGTCATTAGTAATGTCCTTATAGTTCCGCTTAAGTATTTTATTGGTAGAACTTCGTTGTTGTAGAGAAAGGGACAAGGTTTTTAGTTCTAAGGGGACCGCTAAGTGATCTGACCAGACCAGAGGAATAGGGGGGTCCACAGATAGTCTAGTATCATTGGAGAACACCCCATCAAGGATGTGGCCAGCCAGGTGGGTAGGGCTATCAACCAGCTGATACATTCCACATGCGGCCAAGGGGTCCACCAGGGAGAGGGTGTCTTTTGAGAGCAGATCATCTAGATGAAAATTGAGGTCTCCCAAAATCGTAAGATGGGGTTTGCCAAAGTAGGGTTCCAAGATTTTGAAAAGATTAGAGCTAAAACAAGATCTAGGGCCAGGTGGTCTGTAGATGAGAAGACCTGTGAAGGACACAGAGGGAGAGGAAGAGATGTGATGCTGTATTGTGTTTGCTCTTCAATGTCACAGCATGCGGCTCCTCAGTGACACAAGACTGGGTTTGCCCTGTGATATCACAGCCAAGGGATATTCTGTGATGGCCTCTTTTGTTTTATCTGCAGTGTTATACCACGTGGTTGCACTGTGATGCTCTATTGTGTTTGCCCTTTGATGTCACAGGTTGTGATTGCTCTGCGACTTTCCTTTTTGTTTGTTTGGTGATGTCAGCATGTGGTTACTTTGCCGTTTTTGTACTGTTATGTCGGGCCCCGGGGGAAGCAGAGACACAAACTAGTCTTCCCCCGGGGTCATTCGCGTGAGACCGGGACTAGGCAGGGGTGAAGGGGTGGAGTTAGGAGGTGGGTATAAGAGCGCAGGGGAGGAAGGTAACTTCCTCTTCCGGCGCTCAGCACCATCAGGAGGGGGTTTTCAGCAAAGGAGCTGTTAGGCGTTCGTGGTGGACTACCGTGTCTTCTTTTTGGCTGGTTCCAGTTCGGAGGTAGCGGAGGCGTTTGGATTAGGGTCGTGAGTCGCTGGCCGGTGACTCGGTTTTTCTGCGGGGGCAAGTTGCGGCGGTTTGAAGCATGGCGGGCGCGTCCGCGGATGAGGTGAAGGCGGCGCAGTTACTGTTGGCGAGGGCGGGCAGGCCGGGAGTATCTCCTCCGGCCCGGCGTTTTGGGAGAGGCGTGGGTGGGCTGTACCAGGGCCCCTGCGTGCGGCCTCGGCTGGGGTTCCCGCGGCAGTCCTCGCGTGCCAGGAGGACCCGCCGCTGCCGAGTGTACAGGACAGTGTGAAGGGGTGGGGCGGAGCCCGTAAGGAAGCCACGCGCGGTGGCAAGCGGAAGAGCTTGACCCTGCATGTATTTCCCCAATTGACATTTGAGGCCCCTGGGCCGAGTAGGGTTGTACAGAGGCGGGGGGGGGGGACAGGGATTTTCAAGCTGCACTGCAGGTTCCTGCGCCTGCAGAGGAGGAGGTAGACGGGGGCAATGGGAGGACGCTCCCATTGAGCTCTCCACGAGTTCCAGGGTGCACACCCCGGCTCCAGCTGGGGGTGCGAGGGATGAGGTGCAGGCGGAGGTGCAGAGGGTGGCTGACTTACAGGGTGCTCAGGGGGTGAGGGGGGTCCGGTGCAGGGGGGATTTCACGAGGGGCTATTGCCGCCTGGAGTGGGGTTTCAGGGCCACTGCCCACCCCCTCCCCTCCGAGTTGGGGGACCTTGGCGTGGGAGGACAGGATCAGGGAACAGCGGCTGCTGGTGCAGCATAATGAGGCGCGGTGGGCTGAACATACTGAGGCCTGGGTTGGCGCGGTCTGGGGGGATGAGGCGGAGGGGCCCCCCACTCCTACGTCAGAGGAGGAGCGTTGGGCAGAGCAGGGAGAGGCGGACAGGTTGGCAAAGGGTAGAAGAGTGACTGTAGGCGGTGCGAAGGGCCGGCAGGACAAGGCAGGGATGGCCAGGACGGCTTTGAGGCCAGATGGTGCTGGGGCCCACTTAGGTTGGAGCGACCTGGGGAGCGGGTGGGGTTCCAAGCCGGCGGCTGTCGGCAGAGCTCGGGGTGGCCCGGCGGGATGCAAGACAGCCCCAGGATGCCGGAGTGAAGCAGCAGGGCGGTCCGCGGTGGCCATTCCTCCAACGCGGGAACGGGCACCGGCGGCGGGGGTGTCTGGGGGTCGGAGAGTGGCTGCGGTGAAGTGTAAGGGTGTGAAGAGGACTGCAAATGAGGTGTTGTGTTTGCCTGTGGAAGTGGATCCGGTGGGGGAGTTGGACTATGAGGATGAGCCTGAGGAGCTTGAGGATGGGGAGGTGAGGGATGACGATAACTGGACGGGGGGAGTGAAGGGCAACAAGAGCCTTGATGTATTACAGGTTACTAGGACAGCGAACAGCAAGGAGAAGGCGGCGGCAGCCAAAGTTTCTACCCCTGGAGGACGGCCAGCAAGAGCTGCACTCATCGCTTTCAGTTGAGGGGACTTGGTGGGCAGCGTGGGACGGAGAGCCCAAAGGGGGTAACAAGAAGGCTTGTAGGTCTGTGGGGGTGGGGGAAGGTTCTCTCTGGGACTCTGCAGGGGCACCAAAGGCTGGCCCGCCACCGGGGGACAGGCAGGTGGATGGTAAGTCGGTTGCTACGGCGTGGGTGCAGACTGACAAGGTGGACGGGGAGAAGGACAAAGGGGACAAGGGTGACGACAAACATCAGAAGAAGATCCCATACATGGGGATAGCTATGCCCCTGGGGTCTCACCTGTCAATCAAGATTAAGGGTAGGATATGGAAACACAAGTATGTAGACGTGTTCAAATTATTGCATAGAGAGGTTCAGGCGAAGGAGGGGTCAAAGGAGGGGGAGTGGGAGCTGACTATGCGGCCTAGGGTCCCCGTGACAATGGAAAATTGGACTTTGGCATTTCTTATCTACGCTAGTATTTACTGCAAAAAGTACCTGGATAGGGCCATAGCCTTGATGAAGTACATGGACATAATACGGAAGGCGCAAATGCAGTTTGGTGGGTTTGCGTGGCTGAGTTACGACGAGGAATTCAGGGCTAGGGTCAGTGCGAACCCGGATAAGCATTGGGGCAAAGTGGATGCGGAGTTGTGGATGCAGTGGATGGCATCTACGCATTCGTCAGCATCCACCCATACAGCCTATTGGTCCTTTCAGACGCATCCCGCCCACGGTGGGGGCGGGTGGGGGAGCAGCCGCAGTTACCGCAGGTCAGGTCCCCAAGCCGGACAGTTACAACACTGGGGCCTGTTGGAGTTACAACAGGGGCTATTGCTCGCGCTACCCCTGTAAGTTTTAGCACAAGTGCTCCAAATGCGAAGGGAAGCATGCTCTTACGCAGTGCCTTACCCTGGTCACCCCCTCGGAGCAATGACGGAACGCAAAAGGTAGGGGGCAGCCTGGACAGAAGGGCGCCTACACCGGTTAAGGTGGAGGCGATGGCCCCGTGGCTCTCATGTTACCCGAATCAGGAAGTGGCGTTGCAAATTCATTGGGGTTTCACAGAGGGCTTTAGGGTGGCTATCAGGGTCCCAGGGAGATGAGGTATGCTGAGAATTTGAAGTCCGCTAAAGAACTGCCAGGAGTGGTGGCTGCCAAATTGAAGAAAGAGGTGAAGGAAGGGAGAATAGCTGGTCCTTTTAGTGAATGGCCGATGTCCGACCTAATCATCTCTCCGCTGTGGGTGGTGCCCAAGAAGGAGGAGGGGGAGTTTTGAATGATTCACCATCTCTCACGGCCTGAAGGTCAATCTGTGAACAATTTCATCGTGGAGGAGGACTCGAGGGTGCTGTATGCGTCCGTGGATAATACGATCCGCCTAGTGCGGGTGTGTGGACCGGGGGCAGAACTAGCAAAATGTGATGTGAAGTCTGCTTTCTGCCTGCTGCCTATACACCCCGCAGATTTCTTGTTCCTGGGGATGCATTTGGGGGGTGCCATCTATGTGGACAAGGTTTTGCCCATGGGATGTGCCATTTCCTGTGCGCTTTTTGAACTCTTTAGAACCTTCCAGCAGTGGGTTTTCACGCGTTACAGTAGACATGGGGATGTCACGCATTATCTATATGATTTCCTCTTCTTGGGGAAAGCGCACTCCGGGGACTGTGGCAGGGCTCTGTCGCATTTCCAGGAGTTGGCAAGGCAGTTTGGTGTTCCCCTGGCCCTCAAAAAAACGTCTGGCCCCAGTTGCAGCCTGACGTTCTTTGGAACTGAGCTGGATTCCATACACTGGATGGCTCGGCTGCCTGCGACGAAGGTGGCGGAAATTCAGACATGCCTCTTGTGGGCGATCGGTGAGGAGAGGATTGCTTTGAGGGCGGTGCAACCGTTGCTGGGATTTCTGAATTTCGCATGCAGAGTAGTCAGGGCGGGGCGGACGTTCTGCAGACGGCTTAGCATGGCCATGTCGGGGGCAGTGCTTCCACATCACAGGGTCCGGATCTCCATGGGGGTGCGGGCTGACTTAAGGACTTGCCCGACGTTCTTGCAGGGTTTCAATGGTGTGTCACTGGACTTTGGCGAGGAGAGGGTGGTTTGGCAATGTCAAATTTTCTCGGATGCAGCGGGGGCAGCTGGCTTTGGAATTTTCTGGGATGGCAGGTGGTGCGTAGAGAGCTGGCCGGCTCATTGGCTCCAACAAGGAAGGAGCATTGCCTTCCTTGAATTCTTTCCACTGTTGGTAGCACTGGAGTTGTGGGGTCACGAATTTCAGAACAAGACGGTGCTTTTCCATGTGGATAACATGACTGTGGTGGAGCTGGTTAATCGTCAGAGGGCCAGGGATCTGAGAGTGTTGAGATTGTTGAGGAGTTTCATGCTTCAATGCTTGTGTTTGAACATGGTTTTTAGAGCTCAGCATGTCCCTGGGGCGAATAATGACATTATTGATGCTTTGTCTCGTTCGCAGTGGCAGCGGTTGCAGCGTTTGGCACCAGGAGTGGATCAGTGCAAGACCGGGCTGCCGGACGGCATCTGGGCCTTGGGGGAGTGAGAGTGCTGGGTCTGGTTGAACATTCTATTGCAGACTCCACGAAAAGGACGTACCGGCTGGCCTGGGCTGAGTTTGGCTCTTTTATGGGTTGGCGTGAGGATTCTGTTCTGGGTGATTGTGTGGAGGTTGAGCAGGGTGTCCGGCAGTTTGTGTTGCAATGCATTGACATGGGACTGACGGCTGCGACTATTTCTGGAAAGTTGGAAGTGGTGGCTTTTTACTGTAGCCTGTTTTTGGGGTTTGATCCAATGAAAAATGTGATTCAAAGTAGGATGCTCAAGGGTTGGGGTAGAGCGAGACGGGGGGGTGGGGGGTGGAGTGTTCCGGGAGGCGATTACGTTTGAGTTGCTGGTTCGGCTGGTTGGGGTGTTGCCGGAATGTTGTTATGACTCTTTTGAGGTGCGGATTTTTCGGTTGTGCATGGTTTGGATGTTCTTTGGGGCTTTTCGGGTAACTGAATTGTTGGGCACGAGGTCTGTGTGTGGCAGGAGGTTTGATGAGGTCAGGTTGGACGGTGGGCGTCTCAGGATTTGGTTGGGCCATTCAAAGACGGATCAGTTGGGCCGGGGGAAATGGGTCTGGTTGTGTGAGATGGGTGGGGACAGTGTGTGTCCAGTTTCTGAGTGGAGGATGTTTTTGGCGGCCTCGCAGGGTGCGTCTGGACAGATATTCTGTCACAGGTCCGGGTCAAGGGTGACTTCAGGCCAGTTGTTGGCAGTGTTGCGCATGACTTTGAGGAATTTAGGGATAGAGCCGGCTGGTTTTGGGACTCACTCTTTTCGCATTGGGGCTGCAACAGCGGCGGACCGTTTGGGGGGGTCCTGGGATAGGATTCGGCAGATTGGGAGGTGGAAGTCCAGGTGTTGTGAGTGGTATGTGAGGAAGTGATGAGTATGTGGGTTTGGACTATCAGTCTTGACGTTATGTGTTGTTTGACTTCTGTTAACATATTTTTCTTTCGTAGGTTGCTTGGGTGTACCAGGGGCCAGGACGGTCTCTTGAATCGTGGGGCACTCCTTAGTTCACTAGGCATCCAAGTATGTGGAGCAACAGGTGTACGGCCATAACCTGGGACTCAAAGGACAACAGCATGAGGTGCACAGGTGGGGAAAAGGGTGGATGCGATGGAGGGCACTATTGCCTTGGCTCGCAAAGATGGTTCCCCAGAAGGGATGCCCGGACCTTTTGATCATACACTTGGGGGAGAATGATTTGGTGAAGCTGTCGGGTTTGGTGCTCTTGCAGCTCATGTAGAGGGATTTGGAGGTGCTGAAAGTCAGGCTTGCAGGGACTTGCTTAGCCTGGACTGAGTCTGTCCCCAGGAAAGTCTGGAGGGGGCAATGAAACATGGGGCTATTGAAAAGGCCCGGAGGAAGCTCAACAGAGCAATGAGACTGTTTTCCGGGGACAAGGACATTAAGGTGATATCTCATACTGGACTGCGACTTGAGGAACCATTACTGTTCAGAGACGACGGAGTGCCTCTTTCACGTTTAGGGAATGCTTATTACATGATGGAGATGAGGGATGTGGTCAGTAAGCTCTGGAATGAGGCGATTTGGTGTAGCAGGTCTGAGTGAGGGAGAGTCGGTTTAAAGAGGCACTGGGGGACCCAAGTGGGGGGGGGGGCAGGTAACCGCCCTACAGGGGGTTCCCTGGTTGGCGATACTTTGGAGGGGTAGGGGGTGAAGAGCGGGCGCACCCATCCCTCGGGGGGGAAGTTTGAATGATGTGGGAAGCTGGAGGCATGACTGGAATGCCAGAGGATATCGGGGTAGGATGGTACGTGATTTGTGCATATGGATGAGGTATGGAATGGGCATGGAGTGGTTGGAGACATGAGGCAGAGTGGGTGAAGAGAGTGAGGCGAGAAGAGTTGATATGGGGGTTCTATGTTATTTAATGTTGATGTTATTTGGTTTTTTGTTTAGTGTGCAGCCTGGTCTAATAAATGGCCTTTTACGCTTTAACATCTGCGTGGTGTAAAAGCAAATGGCTGCCCTGAGACTTTCAATTATGATCGCTCAATGTACCCCTATGTGTTCGCTCTGTGACCAGCTTATGTTTCTGTGATACCCCCGGCTTTAAGTGGGCCAGGCCCTGCCGGTTCTCAGCATCAACAGTTCTAAAAAGCAGGTTCTGAGATCGGTCCCTATCGGGCACCAATTTAGCCCGCACCCTCATGATGACAAAAAAATCTTAACTCTGCAACATTGCCACCCTTCACTTCCTTTGATGTAATTTCAAAGTGACTCGCTATAGTTCTTTCATAGCCTCATCATGTCAGAACTGAAGCATTTTCAGTGACGTATACAACGAAGCCGTTGGTGCTTGTTTATCATAAGCAACAAACAACCATTAACAAAGCCAATAGTCCTGGATTGTTGTAGGTGTAATGTTACTTGTTGTATCATATATATCTAGATGCAATCATATATCTAGATGCATGGCGACACACTATGTTTAGCACAGATTTTTGGCTTATATGTTTTTAAGACACGCCCTTAATTACATTGCTCAAGCCCGTTTGAGAGACCCCCCCCCCAGTTTTTTCATCCCACTTAAAGCCCTGGATACCCCTTTGTGCTTGCTATGTGATGTCACAGTTTGCTGGTTACTTTGTGGCACTCAATTGTGTTTGCTGTGTGATGTCACACCATGCAGCTACTCTATGATTTCCCTTTGTGTCTCCTCTGTTATTTCAACATGTGAGTGCTCAGATTTCTCTTTGTCTCTACTTCGATGAGGTTGTTGTGACTTCCCTTTGTATCTGCTCTGTGACGCCATCCCATGTGGCTATTGTGGGGTTTCCCTTTATGTCTGTTATGTGATGTCCCCAACGTGCCTTCTGTAATTCCCCTCTATGTCATCTCTGTGATGTCATCACGTGGTTCCTCTGACTTCCTTTTCTGCTGCCCCTGACATGTAACAACAGCATGCAGTTGCAGAGCCCCCCCCCCCCCCTGCTATGTGAATTCCCATTGTCTTTGCTTGGTGACATTACTGTGCATGATTGCATGGTGACATTTATGTTGAGCAATCACTTTTAATTCACTATCCAGAAACTTTCACGACAAAAAGTAGAATGCTGCTGATGTGAAAGGAGCAGTATATCAGGCAAGAGAGATCTCTGTGGTAAGTTACCACCTTATGCAGCAGGCTGAGTGGTGGAGCGTAGCAAAGCTACATTGTCCAGGCAATTTCCGATATGACCACATCCGTGACGCACTGGTTACTCTCCAAATTCTGTTCTTCCAAGCAGAGACATCTTAAGAATTTTGGAGCCCCAGGGCCAAATATATTTCGGAGCCCCCCTGCTCAGAAGAACTTATAATGTATTATGCATTTTCAGCTCACTGACAACCAGCTGCGGCCGGTAGTGGGAGTACCTGCCGGGCGGTGACGTGGGGAGGGGGAGGGGCAGGGTGGGGGGTAGTAATGTATGGATTACGGACCTTAACAGGTAAGTAAACATATAAATAAATAAAACAAATGTAGTTGTGCGCACTGCATCGCATTTGGTGATGCAGTGCATGCAACGAAATTTGTTTTATTTATTTATATGTTTACTTACCTGTTAAGGTCCGTAATCCATACATTACGACCCCCCCACCCAGCCTCTCCCCCTACCCACGTCACCGCCCGGCAGGTACTCCCACTACCAGTCGCGGCTGCTGACAACCAACCAAAATTGCAGTACTGCTTTGCGTCAAAGGGAGATCGCAAAATAACTCTATATCTACTAGGATATGTTGTCCTCTCCCTCAGTGCTGCCTCATTAGGTTGCCATTAACTAACTCACAATAGAGCAAGGATGTGGGTGTTCTGCCAAGCAAAGGTTTTTTACTGAAGGGAAGCTTTCCAGTACAAAAACTATGCTTTAATACTTTCCCCTGTAAAATACAGCACACATACAAAGTTTGAGAAGTATGGAGAAATAAAACATTTCTCCTACTTTACGCCTTCCTTGAGGGAGTGTATAGTTTTTGTGTATAGCACTTTCTAAAATTGTTAATAGATAATGATGTTTGTCAAAAGCAATGGGTGGCTGAACACCTATGTACCACCCATGGTACGTCCCCTTGACACAAAGTAGAACAAAGTATTTCATAGTACTACTTACTTTGGCTCTACTTTTCAATGCAACCCTGATTCGCATTGAAAGTAAATACAACCATAAAGCATTGCACTGGGTCTGAATTACAAAAGTAACCATATCCCAGCCCAAAGGGTTAGTAAATATGAGCCCTAAAGTTCAGAATACATGTACAAGTAGGCAAAACAGTACACTGTGGGGCATATTATCAAGGGGGTTTATCTCTGCTTTTTTGGCTTTGATAGCCAAGAAAGCGAAGATGAAATTATCTCCCTATTACCTAGCTGTCGCTAACACCAGTTAGCGACAGCTAGTAGGAGATAGCGACCATCTTGGGCCCCGCTTTGCATGTCAGTGACATTTATCACTAATGACATGCAAAGTGGGCGTGCCAAGATGTCAGCGACTGTTTCCAGTCGCTAACATCGCTATCTCCTATTACCAACTTTTGGAGATATCTCCAAAAGCTAACACCTGCCCCTGAGCAGTTCTTAGCCATGTTATCCAATGGTAGGTGGATAACATGGCTAAGAGTATTAGCTCGATAATGCATGAATATAGCTGACTTTTCAGCGATATTCATGCATTTCGGCCGATTTTTATCGCTTAGGAGATAAACCTTGATAATAGCAAGGTTCCTAAGAGATAAAAATCGCCGCAGCTCGGCGATAAAAATATCCCCGCTAAACCAACATAGCGATAATTATCACTAGTTGTTGGTAATATGCCCCTGTGAGTTTTCAATATTGTGGTACAACAACAGTTTAGTAGTGTTATTAGAACTAGACTCATTGGTCCCCTCCCATTACTTATGAGTGAGACTTTGTTTAGCTCTAAATAAACCTTTTATGGTTGTAACATGGGGCTAAAAACATTTATCTGCAAAACGTCTGTAATAAACTCCCAGATCAGCCAGTTTCGCCCTTACTAAAGACATAAATTAAAAGAAATGTACATTTAAATTATAGCAGCAACCCTTGTTAAGACTGTCAGAATAAGACAGATAGATCTGGGAAAAAGCTGAGAACTCTCTGGTAGGAGCCCCCTAGGTGGACAGAGCCCACTTTGCCCATGACTTAAAACATCTCTGCTTCCAAGTCTGTGGTATCCTCTTCAAGACCGGTCTACTTCTCCAACAAGCTTGTCATCTAGTTTGTTGACTCCCTGTCTAGAGCCATTTGCTATTTAAGCTGAAACAGTTTAGGAGTAAAGAAACCGACTCCAACAGTGCCCTCAGGATATGCTAAGGCCTCCCAATCAAGCTTACACAGTGGCGGCCCTCATTTAATGAGAGTGGAGGGGCGGGCAGGTGGGGGTCGGGGAAAACAAAAGAAAATAAATCATTTAAAGAACCACTTACCTGCGGACCGGCAGCCGCCTCTCGGTCCAGGGGCAGGAACCAGGAACAGGAAGCACCCAGGCTTCCAGACTCCCGTAGCCAATCGCAACGCTTCTGAGCAGTGTCATGATTGGTCTAAGCACCATGGTTCGGCAATCAGAGGGGGACTGGGGGCCTGGGCATGTTCTTCATCCAGCTATAGCACAGCCTGGACGAAGAACATGCACTGTGCGCAGAGCTGATTTGGTTGGCCGGAGAGGGCTGGCCAAACAGTCTTGCGCACTTAAGTGAGTGCCTACCACTCCGCCCCTAACCAGACAAGCCACGAAAAATAAAATTATAATGTTTGTTATTATCATTTTATTTTTCCTTTTTTAACTGCTCACTGAGCAGTGTGGTGATGCTCCTCCGCCTTAGCAGAGGAGCCGCCCCTGAACTAACACCATACTTCATCAGCTCCTAGAAATAAGCTGAAATAACCTGACTTCAGACAATATTTTCAGCGCTTCTTACTACCAAAAACCTTCTAGGAGAACATCTGTACAAGGAAGTCCTAGAAGCAAGGCCGGTGCATCCAAAAGGCAAAGTAAGGCCTCAGGTTGCAACTACAAGGCCAGTTTTTTATAAATTGGGAGCACTTTTGCAGCAAAATTACATTTTGCCTGAAGTGCCTAATAATCCCTAACTACTCCAACTTAGAATTTTCAAGGTTTATCCATCAAATGCCTCCAAAGGTCTGCTGGGGAGAACTCTTGCATGGACTACAAATTCGCACACTTTACTTCACCCTCAATTATACCCCCATTTTCCACCACTCCATTAACTATGTAAACCTGTTTCATTTACATCTATGTATGTTTATCATTCCTTCGGTTAATGCTGTGCTACCTTCAAGACTAGGTTCACTCTTTGAAACATTGTCTGTGCTGATCAGCTACAACATGTACTCACATAATATGTTGCAATAAATAGGAATACGGCATGCAGCAACAAGCACAGCCATATAAAAAGAACTACCTAGGATCATACCCATTTTTATGGGTAGAAATTAAAAACACATCCCAGAAGTAATATTCTAAAGCTACTTACACATATCAACAGT
This sequence comes from Lissotriton vulgaris, assembly GCF_964263255.1. Taxonomy (NCBI): domain Eukaryota; kingdom Metazoa; phylum Chordata; class Amphibia; order Caudata; family Salamandridae; genus Lissotriton; species Lissotriton vulgaris. The sequence continues at coordinate 663,254,390 of NC_141693.1, forward strand.
TGTATCACTTGTGTATCTTCCTCATTTGTATAACCTTGATTTATTTTCCAAAAGTTGGTATAATCCAATAAGTTCCTACACTCAGGCACTGATGGAATTTCAAATTCATATTGTTTACGCAGTAAACTGAGAAATGCCATGGTAAATGGCGGACAGGTTAATTCTAATTTAAAACCCAGTGCTACAGGTACGTAACAACGTCCTTTTGCCAAAGAATCTTTCTCTTGACCACGGAGCAGTGCATAATTTGAGACGATGGTTTCCGGGGCTCAGCACCGGCACTTAATCAATAACACCAGCGCTTTTCATGAACACCAGTTAAGGTAGGCACAGGGAGATTAAGTGATTTGCCCAGAATCACAGGATGTTGAGACGACGCCGAGATTTGAACGTGGTTCCCCAGCTATGAAGGCGGCAGCTCTGGTCATTACGCCACATCCTCTCCCTCACTTTCATGGTTATAAGTTGGTTCTGTTTTAGGTAGCGCTAACAGGAGAAATTGGCCGGTGCAAGCTGCCAGCACTTTTTTTTTTTTTTTTTTTTACAAATTAACCACTGCTGCTGAATCCGTGGTAGTAGCAGAATCATGGTAAGAGTCCATCGAGAAATATGTAGTTTGCATGTGGCAACACAACAGACGTACCACAGGGTGATATTGCAAAAAGCAGACATTGTAAACATCTTCCTTGTGAAATAGACCGAGCAATAATAAGATATAGAACTACTCACCTTTCCATTCAAAATACTACACAAGTCACAATCTGTCTAGATATTGAGGGGAGTTCAGAAGACAAGCTTGAGTCAGAGTGAGCCCAGCGATTACATTTCCCGTCAGGGTAAGGGATCACTTGATCCCTTCATGGGGTTTTGCAACTTCGAGAGCAGAGGTTGATAATAGTTGTGGAAATGCCAAAGTCTAAGGGAGGTGACGGCATGGTACAACTATGCTCATTCAAATCAGCAGCAGAAAGACCATTGGAGCTCCTTGCATTTTGGAATAAACAGCTTCTAATCACTGTCTCATTAAGGTAATGCTGGACACCCCTTAAACATTTCCTACCATTCTTGTGAACCCCTGGATTCCCTCTCATTCACAGTGCACATGGTCATTGCCCCACAGGCCCAGCACTCTTCCTGGCCATGTCAAACTGAGAGGAGAGAACCGCCATTTTCTCCCTAATGCATGTGCAGCATTGGAAAGAATGACTTATGGCCTGTACAAGCAAAGATGGAAAACAGATGTCCAGGGAACAAAGGGGGATATTTAAAAAAAAATGGCGGAGCACGGTGCTACTCCAAAATTGCTAATGCTTCGCTCCAACATTTTTTAAACGCAGCGATGCGCTGTATTTACAAAAATACGCTGTACCCCTGTGTTTCCCCTAGAACTGGTGCTAAAAACGCTGCCTAGCGACAGCGCAGGTACCCTTGCGTCATGTGGCAACGGTTCCTGCTCTGTAGGGGTGATTGTTTAAGTGCAGGAAGGGACACCTTCCTTCACATAAACAATCTTTACAGATGATTTGCTGTTTCTGTGTCTGCTGCACAATGCAAAATACAAGGAGAAATATAACATTTGTCATTGTATCGCCTGTTTAAGACTTGGTATTTCCTGGTCTTATTTTTGGTGCTGCCCCATACCTTGTAAATATGGGGCAGCGTCAAAAACCAGTGGGTGTTGTGGCAGAACACCCACATCAACACCCATTTCCCGCCCCTTTGCGGCAGCAGACTGCTGCGGTAAGGGCCATGTTAAGCGGCTTAATGCCGCCTTGTAAATATTGGGTTGAGAGCAACGCCACAGTAGTTTCAGAAAAAGTTCAGTTAGGGCTGGTAAATATGCCCCAAAATCACTTGTCAAAAAGACTACCACCTCAATGAAAAGGCAATTCCTGATAGGACAGTTGGAAAAAGGCAGAGGGGAGAAAAATTCAGAATGTGAAGAAAAACAAATAAAAATGCAGGAAGAAAGCAGAGTTCTAAAAAATCCGATCGGCAATGAAACACATACAAGTTATGATAAAATGTAATGCATTCAAGAAGTAACCTTGAGTGTTTCAAAGATGAGGAAGCAGAGGGCCTTCCTGGAGTGAGAAAGAGTGGTTTTGTTGCGGCCTGAAGGATTAAGCAGGGATGAGGATACATATAGTGCTGCAGATAATTTAGGTTTGTGACCTGTCCCGGCGCTCCAGATTATTATGAATGGCCTGAGCTACAGCTCCTTTGAACAACTAAATTGTTTTCAGTAACATACAGTTGCCAACATTAACTTATAGCATAAGCTTCTACTTACTCACAAACTGCCGGGAAAGACAGACCCACAAAGGCACTAGAGAGATATTCTGTATACATTTCATTTGCCACTCCTTCCAGGTAGTACTTCTGCCACGTATCTTCCTCAATCTGAAAAAAAAAGAATAGGGAGAAAGGACTATCATCATCACATTTATTATGGAACACCTAATTTCTGTTTTTCATAGGTCTGTGTTTTCTTCTGACTAAAATGAAAGGTTACTTTCCTGCAACAACAACTCTCCAACAATAGTGATGGAATAACTTCGGCGTGAATCCTTGAAGGATTCATTGCACACCGTAAACAGAAGCCTCCCACTGGTGTTCAGGAGCAACCACCCAGCTGAAGATGCCTTAATGTCCTGGAGGCCAGAGCATGAATCCCTTGCCCTGGGCGGCCATTTTGTCTCTTGTTTTGAGCATGAACAGGTGAGTATTCTGAGAAAAAGTGCTGGTGAGTACTAAGGATAACTATGGTGGAGACATATTCACAATTAGCACTTTCCTCGCTCATGTTCAGCTATTTAAACATTTACCTAAATTGTAGGCAGAATTCACAGAAAAGACGTAAATTCATATTTTCAATTACATACCTGACGCAATATCCGAGGTCATTGAGGAAATTATGACCCAGCATACATTTTTCAGTACTTCCATTGCTACATCTTGTCTAAACTAAAGTATACCTTCTAACTGGAGTGTTTGGAAACCAGGAAGTCGGCAGCAAAATATATTTCTTTATTTAGTTATTTTCTTTTTGGGTAGATCACTATCTTGTGACGCAGACCAATCCGTGACCTGTATTCATTTTACAAAACTAAAATTCTCAAGGTGAACTGTTTCAAAACAGCTACACCTTTCATAGTGCAACAAAAAGATACAAAACGTTGCTGTTATTTGCCCCAAAACAACCATCGAGTGGAACAGTCTGGCATATAAAGTTTGCAGAATTTAGGGGCATATTAGCAAGAACTTCATTAAAATTATCGCCGTTTTAGCAGCAGGAAACTGCAGCTAAAACGGCGATAATGGGCTTGCTAATATGCGTTATAGAATTCCAATAGAAGATCCTGCACATCTAAGATGGGCTTCTATTGGAATTCTATAACACATATTAGCAAGCCCATTATCGCCGTTTTAGCTGCAGTTTCCTGCCGCTAAAACGGCGATAATGTTAACGAGGTTCTTGCTAATATGCCCCTTAGTTTGTTGGAGCAGAAAGGCTTCTGGAATAAACGTGATAGAAAAAGTTTAATTGGAGCAACATAGGAGTATTGCAGTCAATGGCGTATTGCTTGGGTTCAAATTTAGTGGCATTCTAAGTGTGTCATAGGCACTAATGCAAGCAAGGAAAATGGCCGCTGCTCGGATTTGGTATTAAAAGACTTCTAAATGTAGATGCAGTGAGCCCCTAATGCCCCTAGACCCGGGCACCAGTCGTGTGCACGAACCCCCGGACGGGTAATTCAATCACCCCATGCCCCACTGAATGCTTTTACTATGGAGCTCACTATAATGTGCCAATCTTTTATGATCCACTTCATGTCCTTCCAGCAGTGGCGCCTGCTCCCAGAAGCCATTCTTTGTCATTATGTAACACCAGGCACATTTCATCCATCCGTGCCTGCGCATGTTCATGGCTGTCGGTTGCGCTAGTGCCGTATCTTTGTGTAGATTTGCACAAGAGCCAAACCTTTATGTCTGAGTGTGCAAATCTGCACACGAGCCATTTCATGATCACTACGATGGTGATCTCGATGCACAGTTTCACAATAACCAAGCCCTTGTAGTCTATGGAAAGATTCTACTATTTCTCGTGCCTCAATCCTCCGGACACTACACTAAAAAAAAAACAAGCTCTTCACAGTGCATTCCCAAAAATCACCTAAAAACCTATGAATAAAGGAATGGCGACACAGAACTGCACAATTTATTTGCTGCCATGACACAACCGTAATGTTAACAGATTAGCTCTGGATGAGGCATTGAAGGCATCCGTCACCCCCCACCTGCAACCCCCCGCTCCCTATTCAGACAGCACACCCCACGGGCACCCCTGCACTAGAAAGATGGATGGAGCACAGATGGCCTGGAAACCTGAATGAGAAATCAATTAAGACAAATCAGCTCCCATTGATGGATTTCCAGGGTGCAAGAGCCATTACAGAGATCGACACACAATGGTTGCGATGAGCAGCGATGATGGATGGTGTCCAAATGGCTTTACTCCCAGAGAGCCACACTGTACGGAGGAGCTGAAGGGAGGCCAGAACCTAATAAGCTCAGATTGAGAGGTACTGCATCATACACCGCATTTTGTTGTTTAGGAAGAGCACTTCCATGATACACGGATACAAGATATTATAGTACCACAGTTGATGTAAAACATTACAAATTTAAGCGGCTGAAAAAATATCTAAGATGAAGCATTCAGAAGCAAGGGGCAAGTGTTTCATTGAAAGTGGTGCAGCCGAAAGCGGTCGGTGGGAGGCAGGTATATACAAGGGTAAATGTGGTGGCCCTTGTACTGTTGGTGTTACACCCGAGTTTATCCAAACTCAAGGGATGTCCAGCCTGCTAGGCTGAGTATGAAGGTCATTTTCTCTCAGGCACACAAACATATTTATTTATTTATTTATTTATAGCATTTGTAGAGCGCTCTGTAACCCTACGGGCATCCTGGCGCTTGGGTACATAGCTAAAAGCTTTGTGGGGGGGACAGGAAACATGGACAGGGTGCTGAACAGAGTAGATTTATTTGTTGTGATGGGTTTTAGGAGGTTTTTTTGGAAAAAGCCAGGTTTTTACCTTTTTTTGGAAGGTCTGAAGGTCATTAGTTTTTCTGGCTATAAAAGAAGCCTTGGTTGATTAAGAGCTTTAAGAGATTAAATTAAGAGGTTGGGGAGAGGAGTTGGCCTAATGGCTAGGGCGGTCGTCCTAGAATCTGGGGAACTGGATTCGGGTCTCGGCAAGGACGCCGAACATCCTGTGAATCTGGGCAAATCACTTAATCTCCCCGTGCCTAACAAAAAAATTAATGTGTGTCCTCATGTAACAAAACTGGTGCTATGTAAAGCGCTCTGATACCCTATAACTTTGGGTCAAATTTGCACTATAAAAAAATCCATAAAATAAAAAAATGAAAAAGATCAACACTGCACCCAGTCAGCAACCCTAAAATGCCGCCTGACTAGGAGATTCCTAGTACAAGAAGACAATCTGACAAAAGAGCTGGTAGTGCTGCTGGCTTTTGCATCAGAGCAGCGCCATCTATGGTTAGATATGCCCACACCATCTAGTAGTGAAGCCACGTTTGGAATGAGTAAATGATGGAGGTGTTATTCTCACCCACTAGTTGGTTCATGGGCTTGTCTGAAGAGGTTTGGAGGATGATTTCATGTCTCTGTCAAGGACAGTTGTGCACCAGATCTTGCCTCTGATATTGCTTGCTTTGTGCTTATGAGCACAGTGTCCAGTGTCCAGTGGTTTGGGGTCCATTGTCCTTTGCTGATATATGGTAAGAGCGCACTAGTCTTGCATAAGGTTTCCTTGCCATGCCACTCCGCGTAAGGGCATGCATGTGCATTATATGTGCCACTAATTCCAAAGTACAATAAATGAAACCTTTAGTGTAAGTCAGTGACAGGCTGTATAGTTAAGGCACAATTATATGATTAGGAACGTACATGTATTTCATGGATTCGTTGAATGATAATTGCATGACAACGTGAAAACAGATGGTAAAATTTGGACAAGGACGTGCAGCGGGTTGAATACTCTCCACAGTGTGCTACAGTGTGCTGGAAAACACAGACATGGCAACCTAGTGCTGAACACTCTTGGTTGCATGAAATGCATTCCTACCATTGCAAGGTATTTTTAGAAAGTGAGATATTTCATCACGTGTCACATGACTACTTGGGATCCCTCAATTCAAGTAACTTTCAGACCATTTCTAGGGATGGAAGGCGTCATATGTCACTTCCAGACGTATATGAGGTATTTTCCGCCATAAACTTACGTTTACGTCCGAAGATACAATTGTAACTAGGGCCCTATGTGCATAGGTGAGAAAGTAAAACAAGAGAGAGCAAAAAAAATCATACTTTTTATTCAAAAGGACAAACATTATGGACACTTCAAAACCAAAATAAAGGAGTTAAATTGGCAAGTCCATCTTCAATTAAGAAATCATATGAGAACTTTATTTTTTTGTTCTTTACTCATAACCTTTCCCTCAAGCTTATGTGAAAAAGGACTCAATTACACCAATTTGCTTTCAAGGCACATGACTTCATCCTCAACTGAAGAAATAAAGGCAAGTGTTTAAAAAAAAAAATGTCAACATGCTATATTCTTTCAAACCCACTGGAGTAAACATTCCAACCTGTTTTCCCATATATATTTAGCCATTATATTCACAGGCACTACCATTGATTGTTATTTTTAAAAGATCATGCAAGGTTCATGATTACACAGGATTGTTGTTTTTGAAATTATGCCTACTCTTCATTTATCAATAGGTCCTTTGCTCAGTCGGCCAGTGTATTCAAGCTAGCCTGGCTGATGAGGTGTGTTACCCCAAAATCGGTCCCAGGATGCTTGTTTCCGGTCCAGAGAGGACCTGGCCTGGCAATTCGGGCTGGACTGTTCCCAAGAGGCACAGGGTCAAGGATGATCTGCATATGGCTGGGTCCAAACTGGGGTGGCTAAGTGAGCTAAAGATTGATGATGGATTCAGAGCAGATCTGTGACTGGGGGTGAGTGTCTGAAAAGTTTCAGCACCCCGTCCATCATCTCCTTGTGTTTGCTTTGTTTGCCCTAAATTGGCAGGGTAAGCCCAGACGTGGGTCCCTTGCTCACTTTGCCATTGGATTCAAGCTAGCCTGGCTGCTGAGTGGTGTTACCCCGAAAACTGTCTCAGGATGCTTGCTTCCAGCCCAGGGAAGACCTGGCTTGGCAGTTCCGCCTGGACTGCTCTAATAAGGCAAATGGTCAAGACGTATTTGCTAATGGCTGGGTCTGAACTGGGGTGGTTCAGTGAGCTAAAGAACAATGGTGGAATCAACCCAGATCTGTGACTTGGGGTAAGTATCAGAAAAGTTGCCGCACTCCGTCCATCATCTCCTTGTGTTTACTCTTCATTTATACGTCAGCTTAGACAGTAATGGAGCAGTTATAGAGGGTTCGGCTATTGAATCTTCTAATATAAAAGTTAGGCGGTCTAAACAGCCAGTAGGCCTCTGCTGAAAGTACATTAATTGTGGGTTACGTAGAGGAAAAGACAAATATACCAATACTTTTGTGACTGTCTGTGACCGTCTGAATCTGAATTTCGGACTCAGTAAATATGCCACAGCAGTGGGTGATATCCCGGAGAGCAAATCAGAATTTCACTGACCTCCCTGAAGTCTAGTGACCAGTGTCTGTTTTATCCTGATGAGGAGAACTTCAAAAATTAGAATGCTGAGGCACAATCTTTTGACTGCAAAAGTGAGGAGCACCACTGGCAAAGCTAGTTAGGTGCAAGGAAAGAAGTACAAGCGCTAAATTAAAAACGCAGGCTTACTCTGGGTTTCATGGGCAATGAAACAGCCTTTACATTCAGGTAGAATATATTCAAATCTTGGTATGTGAAGAATTTATCAAGAGGAGAATGGAGGTGACCTAACAATCAAGCTATTATTTCTTTTCGTTTACCAATGGTCAGTTCCAAAGGGGAGTATATGAGCGGCAGTTTGGTATGGAGTACGTTATAATACAAGTAGATTATAGAGAAATTGTATTTTGTTCAGTTGATATTAGTATAACTTGAAGGTAAAAGTGCATTGTTTCTATTGGCCACACATTATCAGGTATGATGTTTTAATAGGAGATATGTGTTTTGAAATTATAAGTTGTGATGCATTCTTTGTGGGCCGTGCTCCTTGTATGGACATTCAAGGGTAAGCAGACTCTTCTTGTTTAGGTCTGGGCTTTGAGTCAGCCTTAGTTGACCTACCAGACTATTATTTTTCTCCAACCTTGTGTTAAAATTGGCATTTACATTTTGCTTCTGCTCACCACAGCTTATATCCTGTGTCAATAGGTCAGCCAACTATATCTATTGGCTCCATTCAATTTGAGTGATTGCACAAAGCCTTTGCACATTGTTCACTTGCACCTAGAAATAGTCCCTTTCTCTTGAATTTCAAAAGTGGTTTAATGTGTGTGTGTTTTTTAAAATTTCTTTTTATATTGAATTTAATTACCAGCCTTTAATTTTACCTCCACTACTTTTTTAAGCCTATGTTATAATGTGTTGAAGTGACATTGCAAGATTGTAACTGCCCATGATTTGACTGCTTGGTTAGGAGTGATTCATTGTTGTCTCCTTCACAAGTAATAGTAATAAAATGCATGGTCCAAATGAAAAAAGCTTGTTACAAAAAAAATGAAGCACTAGAAAAATAGCCTCAACGTAACATGTTTACAACTTAACAATCTTTATTGCACGGTTAAGGCATCCACTTTTCGTGTTTTTCACTTATTTTTTTATTTATGTGGTATATGTTGGCAATTTCATAAAAAAACAAAATATTGCACCAGCTTCATAAGAACACATCTATTGGCTATACCGGATGTATGACGTTACTCCGCATACTTTTACTCCGCATACCGTTACAACGCGACTTTTACAACGCATACCATTACAACGCATAGCGCTTTGAGGTGCTGGATAGTGGTAAGTATAATTTACTATTCTAACTCCAGTCCCCGTGGACCCTAGGGAAGGTGTTGGATAGTAAATTATACTTATTCCCTATCCTAGAGCGCCCCCCAGCGCAATGCGTTGTAATGGTATGCGGAGTAAAAGTCGCGTTGTAATGGTAGTGCGGAGTAAAAGATGCGTTGTAACGGGTGTATACCGCTATACCAATGCTGGTTTCTCTTTTCTGCTTCTTAAAGCATGACACCTCCTAACAGAACATGCTTCCTATCAGTCACTGACATGTGTCAGTACCCACATCATGCCTGGCGAAAATATGTCCACCCACCATCGGGTTAAACCTGTTGCCCAACCTGATTACACTAAATAAAAGGTTCCTTGTGTTATAAGCGCTACAAAGTGCTTCGGAAAGATGTAGTTTCAGACTTGGCATCAATTTATTGTTGAGGAGTCTCCAAGTTTGCTTTAAGTTTGATCCGCAGCAGCCAGTTTAAACAAATCTTCTTGCTGGAAACAGTATTATAATGAATTAAGTCTGGAGAACTTCATCATTAATCATGTGCGTTTGTCTTTGACTGACTAAACATAGAAGACAGATTAAACAACGGTTTAATCATGAGAGGATATAACACAAAACTTAAATTTCTGTTTCTGCTCTGAGAAGGTATTCTGGGATTGCAAGGGTACATCTGTTTTTCACAATAGTGTATCAAAACCATGTTTTGATTTGGATGGCGAATTTCGAGATCAAGGATTTTGACAAGGTGAAGAGAAACAAGACGGACCCTGGGGTACTGTTCCTCTCAGTACAAAGCGGATATTTATTCAATCTCGAACCGGGCGATACTCAAGTGAGAAAGAAATGTTGAACCAGGTCTGCTGCTTGCTTTAGACCAGGAGTGTTTCACTCTCACCATAGCCATCTCGAAGATGAGTTTGACAAATTGTATTATATATTGTAGAATATCTACAGCACCTCATTCTTGACAAGACGGACGCGCTTATATTTGCTTCCGGTTCATGAACATAATTTCTAAGTACATGGTTGATTAGCCTTTTGGTTATACTTTGCCCTCCGAGCAAGTAATGGATGAGGTGCATGAGGTTTGGGAGCATGCTCAAAGCATAGTGTGGGGAACTGGTAGCTGTACACAAGGGGGCAGATTTACAAGCGCCTTGCGCCTCTTTTGCGCCGCCGTTGCGTCACTTTTGTGATGCAGCGGCGGCGCAAAAGATGCGCCATGGTCCGGGCTATTTACAACATGACGCATCTGGGAGATGCATCACGTTGTAAAGCCCTGCGCCTTAAGGAGGCATTCCGGCGCAGGGGGGAGTGGGGGGGCGTTCCTGCGCAGGAACGCCTCCTAAAAGTGGCTGAGTGAAATCTACAAGATTTCACTCAGTCACTTTTAGGCCAATGCTACGTCAAAACCCTGCGCCTGCTTGAAGCAGGCGTAAGGCTTGACGCAGCATTAGTAGAATGGGCCCCCAGAGCATTGCTGGATCTGCGTCGCGCATGCGACACAACTCCAGCAATGTGACACCTTTACAGCACAGTTGCATGGCGCATCTGTGCCGTTTTTGCCCCATGGTGCGCCGCATTGTAAATGCTTCAGAAAAGGGGGTGGTGATGGACAGAGTATCTGAATTAAACAGAACACTCATACCCAGTCAAGAGATCAGGGCTTGATCCATCACTGTTTTTTAGCTCACTGCACCATCCCAGCTCAGAACCTGGCTACATGCAAATTAGTCTGTCCCTGGCCCAGTGCATCATGGGAACAGGGCAGACCAAACTACCAAGCCAATTCTTATACTGGGAAGGAAACAAGCTTCCGGGGACCGGTTTCTGGCATCACAGCCGTCTTCGGCCCGGCTTGCTTGAATCCTGATGGTGCAATGAGCAAGGGACTCACATCTGAGTATACCCTTCCACGCCTATGGTGGACAAAACGATTCAGAAAAGGGGGTGGTGATGGACAGAGTATCTGAATTAAACAGAACACTCATACCCAGTCAAGAGATCAGGGCTTGATCCATCACTGTTTTTTAGCTCACTGCACCATCCCAGCTCAGAACCTGGCTACATGCAAATTAGTCTGTCCCTGGCCCAGTGCATCATGGGAACAGGGCAGACCAAACTACCAAGCCAATTCTTATACTGGGAAGGAAACAAGCTTCCGGGGACGGGTTTCTGGCATCAGAGCCGTCTTCGGCCCGGCTTGCTTGAATCCTGATGGTGCAATGAGCTAGGGACTCACATCTGAGTATACCCTTCCATGCTTATGGTGGACAAAACGATTCAGAAAAGGGGGTGGTGATGGACAGAGTATCTGAATTAAACAGAACACTCATACCCAGTCAAGAGATCAGGGCTTGATCCATCACCGTTTTTTAGCTCACTGCACCATCCCAGCTCAGTGAGCTAAATAACGGTGATGGATCAAGCCCTGATCTCTTGACTGGGTAAGAGTGGTCTGCTTAATTCAGACACTCTGTTCATCACCACCCCCTTTTTGAATCGCATTGTAAATGCGGCGCATCATGGGTGGCGGAGGCATGGCGCACAATTACTGGTGCATCCTTGCTAATTTGCAGGGATGCGCCAGTAATTGTAAATATGCCCCAAGGTGTTTGGGAGAGTGTGTAACACACGATGGTGCTCACGCCGATACTGGCCACCATGTTTTAAGTTCTCGGCTAGGCAGTGCTTGCTCTGTCTCTTCGAGACTTGCTGTATTCAGGTATGGAGTGTAAGCTCCGCCACTCTCCGCCCAGCTTTTTAATTGGCTCCTGTCACTGTCCTATGCAAACAATGGCCTTTGATTTGTTAATAGGCTTATTAGTCCTTCCTTAGTACCTCCCTCTCTTCTGTTGTTACCACCCATGAGAACACACCCTGTTACATGTGTTGTTACTTGGTAGGTTTTAATTACAGCCTCAGAGCACTCTTTTGTTAAAGGTTAAAGGACTTTCTCCTGCATGACACACTCTTCCACAGCGGTTTATTTTTTTGGTTTTTATTTAACTAGCTAGGCATGCCATAGCACTAATAATGGCAGCTGTGCTTACCTTTTGTTCCTTGCGATCACCGAACGAGGCTGAATGCTTTTTTAAAATTGATTCACTTTTTTTTTTACAATGGTCGCACCCGCGCTTAGGCTTTGAACATCTTAAGCTAAAACGCTGGTGCCGAAATTGCTTCAAAGGTAAAGAAATAGAAGAAAAATTGAATTTTTTTCGTAGTCCTCTACTTTTTAAGCAGTTGTGGCACCCACATTGTAGCTTTTGCATCAAAAGCAAACAAATAGAATTTTTTAAAATATTTCTTTACTGTGTAAAAGACAAAGGTCTTGCATTTGCAAGAGTTTAAGGTATTGGCATTATAAATGGCAATGCCTTTTGTTTATGTGTTTAGAAAACTTCCAAGCAGTGCTTCTACAATGCTTGCAGGTTTTCAAAACACATAAATAAAAGGGATTATTATTTACTATGCCAATTGCTCAAACTCTCGTAAATGCGAGACCTACTGCTTTCAAGCACCTTTAGAACATTGTCTTCGTTAATAATGGCTACTGGCATCTCCTCAACTTCAACACATTTCCAAATCCAACAGTAGTATGATGACCAAATGTATATGTCAGTGGAAGGCATCTCTGATGATGTGTAAGAAATGTAATTCGCAGTATGTCAAGTTGCCTTTCTGATCACCGCCACTGGGGTATGGAAGAATGGCTGCAAAGTCAAAATAGATGCTAATATGATAACTACGCTAGTCTCTGTGGTATCACAGGGGTGGAACGAACCTCTAACTCTTTCTAAAGGCAGGTCTCTTGCTCATGAGTACATCCTTATTTTTTTTAATGAATGCAAAGGTACAAACATGTGGAACAGGGGGACAGCATGGGGCTGGCAGGGAAAGTTTAGTAGTTATTTGCTGCCTCACAGAATTTAAGAAGTTCAGGTAGGAAATGTATCAGTTCGAATCAATTGCCAACAAAATATGCATCAAGTCAGTGCAAACTTTAAATGTATGTGCACCAATTTTTCTTCTATTGAAGGAGTGCTGCAATACATCTTCTGTAGCCTTCCTGTTCATTATGGTGCAGTCAGCCGCAGTCCGTGCTGGTAACAGCTGTGGGGCAGTGGGTGAGATGAGGGGGGATTTCGAGGGACGATGCAGAGGGAAATTATTCATTTAATTTTCCCTCTGCATCGTCCCTCGAAATCCCCCCTCATCCGGCCCCAACGCCCCACCGCTGTTACCTGTACGGACTGCGGTTGGGTGCAGTGTAGCATAAAGAAAACTGCAATCTCTTAAATTTGCATAATTTGGTATGACAGGTTCCCATTAAAGTATCCCTCTTACACTAGGGTCTAGCACCCAGTGGGCCAGCTAGGAACAGGATGCTAGGAACAGGATGCTTCATGAGGGAAGTTGCGTCCGTCATGGTGGCTACACGTGGAATGCAGGTTATTGGTTTGTAGAATGAGTGCACTCATTGACAGCAGAGAGGCAGCAGAAGGGAATGTTGGGACTGACAGGCCCCGAAGTCACTTGAAGCTGACAGTTGCTTCGATAAATTGAGATTAGACGAGATTTTGTCAGATTTACATTTTAGGGCAGTCAAAAGTAGAGATCCCACAGGGCTCATGCCAGCTATGATCTGTCTGAGTTCCTGTCATGGAGTAAAAGGAAGATGACCCATAGATGCTTCCTTACTAGTAGGAGAACTGCTGCTCTCCGTGAGGAGGTAGACCCTGGATTCTTGGTGGTCATTGAGCTCCTTGAGCCAGGGGGTGGCCTCACCAGTGATGTTTGCCAGGAAACTAATGAATGTGATGAATAATTGATGACTGAGATGTCAAGGAGTGTTATCCTCTTAAGGAAAGGAGGTATTGTGCCATCTAAGCAACTATGCAGGACATTCCGAAAGTGCCTCATCCCGACAACAGGTATATAGAGGAAAGCCGCCATTTTGTTTTACTTCCCTAGAAAGCCATTACCATGAAGTGTGATTCAAGTCTTTATTGTTTTTAAACCTTGATGACATTTCTGTGCAATAGTAGAGCCCACTAATTCAACAAGATTTATAACCTTATAGATTGCCCTATTTTTGCTACATACATCTTTGCTCGAGCAGGAGAACATATCCTGCATCATTTCTCCCTCCTCTTGGTATGGCATTGGTAATAGCAACTTTTTTTCTGTGGTCACGTTCTTAGCTATTATTCATACCAATTGGTCTTTCTGAAGGACATATTACACATAAAAAGCATGTTCACATCATGCGGTTTAGCCAATTCCAGCTAATTTCGATCATCTATGTGGTGTGCGCTCTAGTCGACGGACGTACACGCGATGACGCGTTACGCCGTGGGCTAGAGCGGAAAGGCGGCGCATGCGCAGTAAGCAGGAGAGAGAAGGCGCGAACGGCAGAAACGGCAGTTGGCGACCGGAGCGCTCATCTTTAGACGCTCGGCGCCCTTTAGCTCCAGATAACTGATTGCATTTAAATAAAAGAGAGTAACAACCATCACCAGTTTCTGTGCATCCTGTGGGGGGAAGTAAGGACATTACAGTGGCGACGAGGCTGGGATCTGGACACCACAAAGTGCAGTGTACCGAGAAGAGAACAGATAAACCCCCCAGCGAGAACACAGAACCCACAAGGAGGAGCAAGGGCGTGGCAGCAGCGCAGCAGCACAGCAAGGAGCAGACCACCACCCTCCCAAGGCAGGTCAGTGCCACCCAAGACCCCAGGAGCCCCCAGGCATCAACCTGGCAGCCAAGGGAGACACACCCAAGCTAGAGGAAGGGGGGAAGGCAGCTCAAACAGCGCCTACTGCAAGGGACAATACCCCAGGTAGTCCCAGGGGCCAAGGTGACACGGCAGAGAACGCAGGAGCGTCCGGTGAACCTACCCAAAGGGCCCAGGAAGGAGGACCTAGAGGTGAAGCCAGAATGGCGAATCAGGCGTCAGCCCTAATGGCGCCCGTCCCGTTTCTAACCAGACCAGGTGAACCCCAACTAAAATGGGAAGACTGGAAAGAATATTTCCTCAATTACATTGAGGCCCTTGAAGATGAGAGTGAAGGAGAATACAAACCCGAAAGGAAGAAGAGACTGTTGCTCCACAACTTAGGCCCAGAAGGGGTAAGAGTGTTTAAGAACCTGGTGCCCAAAGACAGGGGTGCAGCGGAGACGGATGTCTTTGTGAATGCATTGGACGACCTAGACAGCCACTACCGCCCAGCAGTCTGCGTCTCGATAGACCGATACAACTTCCAACAGAGAAAACAAGAGGCAGGAGAATCCATTGACGACTATGTGGCAGCGCTCCGCCGGCTTGCGATCACGTGTAGGTATGGGAACCTGCAGGACGAGTACATCAAGGACCAAATTGTGATGCACACCACCAGCAGAGCAGTCCAAGACAAGCTATGGGCGATGAATGAGACAACCCTGAAGGAAGTTGTGGCGATGGTTAAAAAGGCGGAAATGTCGAAGAGAGGAGCAGACGCGGCAAAAAGGGAAAGCGGGCCGAGACAAATGATCAACAAGATCGACGAGGCACCACAATCCAGCAAGCCCAAAACGGCTTACGGAGACCAGAGGAAGGACACTAGAGGATCGGGGAAGCAGATGCCTCGTCCCAACCAGGGGGCGAAATTCGCGTGCTACAGATGTGGCAGTGCGGCGCACACGGCCCAGGACAGGCGGTGCCCCGCGTTTCGCGCCAGGTGCTCATTCTGTGGGTTGACTGGTCACTTCGAGAAAGTCTGTCGGAAGAAAGGGTCGAAATCCACGGTTAAGTGCATCGACACAGCAGCGGCCAACGTGAGTGATGAAGAAGAACCAGAGGAGGATGACCTAGTGCTGTGTATAGAAGATCAAGTCTTAGATGTATCCGGGAAGCGAAGGGATAAGCCCCGCACCGACATGCTCATCGGGGGCGTCAAGGTACATGTAGCCGTGGATTCAGGGTCCCCCTGGACCATTGTTCAAAGGTCAATATGGGAAGAGGACTTTGTGCCAGTCATAGGACCCGACCTGTGGCCGCCGGACATTAGACCCATCTCGTATACTGAGAATTCCATCCCACTGGTGGGGTGCAGGGACTTGGAGTTCGAATTTAGAGGACGGGTGGCCACGTGCACCCTGTACGTAGCGGAGAAGGGCCCATCGGTACTCGGATGGAGAGACGCAGGTGATCTCGGCATCATACTAAATCCCGGAGGGAAAGAACAAATCCTGCTAACGGACGAATGGCCCCTCTCGAGGGAGGAAGACTGGAAGGCTGCTTACCCCAAGGTTTTCGAGAGCACGGTAGGCAAACTCGACAAGTTCGTGCATAAGATGGTTCTCAAGGAAGGTGCAGTACCAGTAGTGCATAAGGTACGGAATATACCAATATCCACGAGTGAGGCCGTGCGCCAGGAACTACGGAAGTTGGAAGAGCTAAATATCATTGAGCCAGTGGACAGTGCGGAATGGCTATCGCCCTTGGTGGTAGTTAAAAAGCCCAACGGAAAGGTCAGACTCTGCGTGGACCTGAGGGAGCTCAACAAAAACCTCATTGTGGAAAGGTTCCCGCTCCCCAGGATAGAGGAGATGCTAGCAAGAACCAAAGGCATCAACTATTTTTCCACCATAGACCTCACGTCTGCATACTACCAAATAGAATTGCACCCGTCGAGCAGGAAGTACACAGCATTCATAACGCCCTTTGGGTGTTTCCAATTCAAGAGAATGCCCTTTGGCCTGGCATCCGCTGCGGCCGTATTCCAGAAGCTAATGCACAGGTTGTTTAAAGACATATCGGGAGTGCAATACTTCCAAGACGACATCCTGGTGATGGGCTCTAACAAAGGTGAGCACGACAAGAAACTACATCAAGTGCTAGGAGTGCTGCAGAGCAAAGGAATGACGGCGGAGTGGAGCAAGTGCAGGATCGGGTCTCGCTCAGTGACCTACCTAGGGCACGAAATAGGCACGCACGGCATATCACCGAAGGAGCAAAACGTGAAGGCGATAAAAGATGCCAAGGCCCCAACAACCAAAGAGGAGGTGCGGTCATTCCTCGGAATGGCCGAATATTATAGCAAGTTCGTCAGCCATTTTGCCACAAGAACACATAGGATGAGAGAACTAATCAGGCACAATACAAAATTTGAGTGGGACAGGGAGGCCCAGTCCGAATTCGAGTCCATTAAGGCCTGCATCAGCCATGCCATCCCTTTGCAGGGGTACGTCCCCATGGGCAAGACTATCGTGACAACCGATGCTAGCGACAAGGGCTTGGGGGCAGTACTAGCGCAGGAAAGGGAGGATGGAAACAATGAAACTATCAGCTTCGCGTCCCGGGCGCTATCCCCGACGGAACAAAGGTACAGCGTAATCGAAAAAGAGATGCTGGCGGTCACGTGGGCGTTGAACAAATTCCGTCAGTTCGTGTGGGGCACGAGATTCAGACTACAAACGGACCACAAGCCACTCATCAAAGTGTTGACGTCATCGGGCCATGACACGGCCACCCCGAGAATAGCGAAAATGACCCTGAAGCTGCTCGATTATACGTATGATGTGGAATATCTACCTGGCACGCAGAACAAGGTAGCTGACTACCTAAGCAGGGCATCAGCCATGGAGGAGGCGCCCGGAGAGGCCCCGGACACGGAGGAGATGGTGGCCAGTATGGAAGATCACGAAACATCGATCAGTGCGCAGGAATGGCAGGCGGCTTACGAGCTCGATGAAGAGAAGAAGGAAGTGAGGAAACATCTCACGTTGGGGTGGCCGGACAAGAAGAAGCTAACGGAAGGTGTCCGACGTTTTTTTGAGATAAGAGAAGAATTGTCCCTAAGTGACTCGGGGATATTCCTGTACAGAGGAGAAAAAGTGGTCCCACCAGTGACAATGATACCCAGACTGCTGAAGATGCTTCATGAAGGACATCTGGGTATAGTGAAAACCAAGGCGTTGGTCAAACAGATGTATTGGTGGCCAGGTATGGATGCCCACATCGAGAGACAAGTGCGGGAGTGTGGACAATGCCAAGGAGCGGACAAGGTGCTCCGCCCCCTCCGACCAGCACTGGGGAGATTCGACACCCCGCAAGGCCCATGGGAGGATGTGGCCATTGACATTTTGGGGCCCGTTCTGGACAATCAAGGGGTGAACAAGTACATCTGCGTACTCATAGACAAGTATTCCAAGTGGCCAGAAGTGGACATACAAGAGTCAATGGACACGGATACGATTTTGAAGTTCCTAACCTCGGTGTTCCTCAGAGAGGGAATTCCCAAAACCATCCTCAGCGATAATGGACCGCAGTTTGTATCGGACAAGTGGGGGAGATACATGAAGAGAAATGGTATCGTAGGGAAACACACTGCTGTGTATCACCCATCTTGCAACGGCCAGGTTGAAAGGTTTAACAGGGTGCTCATGGGCTCCATCCAAGCAGCCATATCGCAAGGAAAGGACTGGGAGTTGGAAGTAATGAACATGCTATGGGCCTATCGGATAACCCCCTCTGTGGTGGGGTATAGTCCGTTCCAAGTGCTGAGAGGACGGCATCCCTTCACCAGGGACAACGTAGCATGGAGGGAGAAGACCATCACCAGCAAGTGGTCCCCAGCGGTGGTGCAGCACAATCTAGAGAAAGCTCAGAAGATCTATGCCGCGCACTATGACAAAAGACGCAGCACGAAAGAAACAGCGCTGGAAGAAGGGGAGTGGGTTAGGATCAAACTTCCCACTCTACAAAAGAAGGGCGAAAGCAAATTCAGCCAGCCGCTACAAGTTAAGGAAGTGAGGGGCAGAGCGGCCCTCCTCAGTGATGGCAAGGTCTGGTCACAAGAGCGCATGGCCAGAGTGAATAAAATACTAGTCTGGCCCAAAGCCGAAGGAGTCGGAAGAGACATGGATCACACGGAGGTCACACCCTATTCTGATCACGTCATAGACAACCAAGGCGAAGACGCAGGCGAAGACAATGAAATGGTTGTACCAGGAGCCAGGCCGACCGACGGAGGAGGAATGCAAGCGAATGCAGAGCTGAGAACAGAAGTGAGAGAAGTTGGGGTGTCCCAAGAAGAGACTGAGTTGAGAGAGAACATGCCGGTAAGACACACCCGCAGCGGAAGGGCGGTTGTAGCGCCCTCTCGCTATAATGACTTTGTGATGGATGGACACTAGCTTGGTGCCGTCTCCCCGGTGCCCCACATAGACACTGTTCACGGCTGGAGGACACTCACCTGAGGGGAGAAATGTTATAACTTTGTTTTTGTTAAAGGGGGGAGATATGTGGTGTGCGCTCTAGTCGACGGACGTACACGCGATGACGCGTTACGCCGTGGGCTAGAGCGGAAAGGCGGCGCATGCGCAGTAAGCAGGAGAGAGAAGGCGCGAACGGCAGAAACGGCAGTTGGCGACCGGAGCGCTCATCTTTAGACGCTCGGCGCCCTTTAGCTCCAGATAACTGATTGCATTTAAATAAAAGAGAGTAACAACCATCACCAGTTTCTGTGCATCCTGTGGGGGGAAGTAAGGACATTACAATCTATGGCAAATTTTTGCACATTTTTTGAGGACATCACTTTCTTCAAATACTCCCTTCTCCACTGCCATGCTCCAAACCATATTGCATTCCCATTCTGCAACTGCAGGCAGTGCTGAACGTCATCTTTCATGACTATGGCTTGTGGCAGAGCACTGCATCATTTTCCTGTACATGAGGCCCATAGTTTGCAAATTTCCTCTGGTATCTAGACAAGCCTGTTGTATTCCATACCCACAGCAGAATGATTCCTGCTGATATCCAGGTGTTCAATGCTACATTTGCCTCCATTTCACCTCAGATTTCTTGCCAGTGGCCTTTAGTTTGGGACTTTCCTTCAGTGTATGTAACAAGGTTCCTCCCTGCCCACACCCTTGCAAAAATAGCTCATCATCTACCAATCCAAATGTATGCAAGCCGACTTTGGAGTAATATATGCTCTAAAGGATTTTAAAAATGTATTTATTGAAGTTTACATCAGTACACACCGATCAAAAAAAGTAATGTTACATGTGAGCATACAAGAAGAACAAGTCCCCAAAGAGGGGAGAGCATGACGGGGAACAAGCACTGTCCAGAAATTGCATCCAGTCCCATACATGAAACATGAGAGAAACAGCATCGGGGAAAACCCATCAATAAGTAAAAGTTGCAAAACATCCTTTTCCGCAATACACTGAACACACCTGTACATCAAGCTACTGAGCAAACGAAGCCCGAGGCTCCTCTTTGCATAAAGCGAACAAAATCGGTATGATTCGGGATTTACCGATTCGGTAAATACCGAATCGGTATTTCCTATTGATTGCTATGGGCCTTGAAGCCGATAGGAATCAATGGGAAATACCGATTTGGTATTTACCGAATCGGTAAATACCGAATCCTGCAAGGGTGAACGGGGTGTCACTTTGACACCCTGTAGCACCCCAATTCCAGGCTTGTGTGCCATGTGGCACACATACATGCCCTAAGGGCATGTCTGTGTGTTTCATGGCACAGGTGTACATGCACAGATGTGCATGTACACCTGAATTCTGTATTTTACCACCCAATTGTATTGGGTGATAAAATACCGAATTCTGAAGGCCTGTAGCACTGTAAACAGTGCTACCTACATCTGGGATTTACCAAATCGGTAAAATTACAGATTCGGCATTTTACAGAATCTGTAAATTTACAGATTCGGTAAATTTACAGATTCTGTAAAATAATGGCCCCTACATCTCAAAAACCAATTACCGGTCGGTAACGGCCGAAATCGGCAGTTACCGACCGGTAATTGGTGACCTACATCTGGCCCTTGGCCACTTGCCCAGTCATGGTGTGGGGTGACTCCCATAGTGAATTGCAACCCTGAGCATTGCCATAAGTTACAACATAGCAATGAGGCACTGAGCTTACAGGGGACATCCTTAACATAGCCCTGGAGGGCGACCAGTGGAGTCCTAGGTGGACAGAAATTAGTGATGGAGCCAATAGCTTCATAAACAGTCATCCAAAAACAGTCATTTGCAGAGCACTCACAAGTTAAGTGAAGAAAAGTGGTTTATCGACCCTTGATCAACAGCATTGTGCATTATCGGATAATCCCATTCGATACATCTGGACGGGAGTGCAGTACATTCTGTGAAGGAACTTGACATGAAGCAGGCGTAGTCAATAATTGGGAGAGAGAGCCTAGGTAAGCCCACAGCAGTACCTCCAATGAGCCACAGTAAGTGGTGGGTCAAGGTCATATCCGCAGCTAAAATAAGCCTTGGGCGTGCAAAGAGGAAATTTCCCTGCATGATCGCATAGAGTTGTGTAATCAATATGAGCGGGGAGGAGTTGGTCAATAGCATGTCTAACGCAGGAAGCATGGGGGGCAGCCGGAAGGGTATCATGCCGTTGCGGAAATGAGGACCGACATCCAAAACATGTGAAAACATCAAGCGGAATGTGTTGTGGGAGCCCAGTTATGCACTGCAGTGGGGCTGTGAAGGATTTTTAGTTGGACCAACCTGGTGCTTGCTTTAACAGAGGCTTGTCTGCGGAATATCTTACCTACTGCTCAGGCTTCTACCTCAGGACCCCACTATCATGCTACCACCTAGCCTTAAGATGTGGTAGGCCGCCCTTGCTATCGACACAGTCAGTGTTACTGCCGCATAAGCAGTTAGTGGCATCCTGTCCATGGGAGAGGTCCATGGGGTTCTTGTCCAGTTCTATTGTTGAGCTTAGAGCATGTTTAAGTTGCAGGAA
Organism: Lissotriton vulgaris; assembly: GCF_964263255.1. Taxonomy (NCBI): domain Eukaryota; kingdom Metazoa; phylum Chordata; class Amphibia; order Caudata; family Salamandridae; genus Lissotriton; species Lissotriton vulgaris. The sequence continues at coordinate 663,276,197 of NC_141693.1, forward strand.
TTGATATATCTAATATACGTTCTTATTGGATTCTGTCTGCAGAATTCCTCTATGCCATTAGCATCCCACACTTCACCCAGTGGAGATATCCCGCCCTGCCCCAACTTAAAAAACATGAGAGAATGGCCATAGCTTTCAGTTTAGTTTCTAGACACTAGTGTGTTGTGGAAGCCAATCTACTTTTCATCCCATTTCCCTGCTGCACCTATTCCAGACCCCAACTATCACCGCAGTCGCTGGTGGTGCTTCACTGGGTAGCCCTCTTTCATATAACATGTATAAATAGCCCTTAGTTCCCAAGGAGAACCTGTCTAGTCTACACACTGGATTAACTAATTAGGTAAAGGTCTAGACGTTCACCAAACTCAGTTGGGTATCCTAATATTTTCTGACATTTGGAAGGTCTATTCCTGCTTCATAGATGGATCACTGCAGTGGTTTAAGAGCTATATTTTATGCTTCATTTGTCCAGGTCAGTGACCTGAACATGGAACCTATTTTGTGGAAGCATCTGTCTTGTACAGATTGTGGTGTGTTACACAATACGTATAAATGTGTGTATTCCACCCTGAGGAGCATGGTCAGTGGTTAGTTTCCAATCTTCCATTGGTAAGAGTAGAGATTTCTCCCAGTTGATTGATTCGTTGTCCCAAATAGCTCTTAAACTAGTCAAATACCTATTTATATCTGATCCGTGTTTCTTTGAGATTTGCCATGAGCAGTAGTATAGCAACTGTATATAATGACATTCTCTCCAGCTACGTTGCCTTCCACGTCCACCCCCTTGATTGTGCATTGCATTCTGTTTTGGGTTCTAAAGTTCTACTACCAATACGAATAGTATGCAAAATTAGTCCTTGTTCAAGAAACTTGTCGCCGAATCCATGCCACGGAGTTCCAATTACGCTCCTTCGATTCTTCCCTCCGTAATGAGGTAGCATTGCTTCTGATAAGTTAGGGAGTCTTTATATATTTTGATTGTGTAATGATTTTTTACTTCTGTTTGTTTGCAAATCCAAATCAAATGAAAAGACTAAACATATTAGAAAATGTAATAAATATAACGCTCAGTATTCGAATTTCTTTATAGTCCTGTCTCTGCTATTCCACCCACCTTTTAGGAAGAGTTGGTGTCTCTTAAGAAACGTGAGAGAACTGTGGTATTATTCAGTATTCATCAGGACAGTGGCTGTGTCGCTGGCACTGCAGACCTCAGCAAATTGTAAAAGCACTCCATAAGAGGATTTGGTGCCTCCAGACATGGACTAAAAAGAAACAGCTGCTAAAGCAGACGCAAACTTGGCATGGGACAGGAATGTACTCTGTCTCCTATACATTGCAATAGATGCAGATCACGGCACTGTTGTCTGGAAATTTTCACGACAGGGGCAAGTGGTCCCGGTGAGAAAACAGCCTTTGCATCAAATGTTTAGAGTTTTCAGCAAAAGGATAATGTAAACTGTTGCAATCAGCAAAAGATGGTCAATGTGTGATCACTTTATCATTTTGGACACATAATTTTAGCAGGGGATTCGTCCCAGAAAGCCTACTTTGGTTGCAGTTTAGAGTTCTTTAGAAGGAAAGTCTTGCCACCTTGCACAACCTTAGCTTGGAGCGTTCACTCGCGCTAGACAGTGGCAGAGCCAGGTTTGGTTCTCCCGGGCAATGGGCGACAACTGGAGCCCAATAGAGTGGATATAGCTGAGACAGTGATATTTTCTTAAAAAGATTAATAATTTCAGAACATGTTGATGAACTTGTGATATTTAGTAAGTCCTTAAATAATCTGTTATACTAGAGGTCAAAGTGTCACAGTCTTTGGTTGCTGTTTTGCCTTGGTCTACCATGACCCATGATTTTGTGTTTGCGTGATTGGTTGATTGAATACAACAGTGGTGCTGCATAAGTCAGAGACTAACAATAGTCTTGAAACAAATAAGGCTGCACGGTCCAAGCCCACAATGAAAAAATAAGATAGACAGCCTGCAACGGGGGCACAGAACAAAGAGCTAAAACATATGGTAGGTAGACCATGATGTGAGGAGAGAGGAGGCTGTTCAGTGACTTGGGTCAGTCTGATCTGGTATTCTGGCAGCTGCTTGGCTTCAGTGTAAATTCTATCCTGAACAGGATAATGAATAAAATTCAGTTTATATAGTGCGTAACTACCCTGAGGCCTCGTAGCGCTTTTGAAAAGACAGGTAGTTTTTTGACAGGGTTGTTATGTAGCGCTAAAGAGGGGAGTTTTAAGCAGTCTACGAAAGATTTGCAGATTGGGTTTCCTACGGAGAGTAAGGGGAAGAGAGATCCAAAAACTGAAAGCATTCAGTGAGAAGTAGCGACCGCCACATCTGGATCTGCGTACTTTCCTAGTAGTAGCAAGAAAGGAATTGCTAGAGCGAAGAATCCGGGAGGGTAAGTAGGGGACCACCATAGGATGGATAACGGCAGGACCGTTTTTCCGGATAGCTCCATGGGCCAAACACATAGCCTTAAAATGTATTCTGGATTGAACAGGGAGCCAGTGAAGTGCATTCAGTGCAGAACGCGCTGACTGCCTTCGTGGGATCTTGAGAAGTAGGCGGGCTGCACAATTCTGGGTTACTTGAAGTTTTTTGATTGTAGCCAAAGGGGCGCCCAAATATAGGGCATTTCCATAATCTAGCCGCTATAGGATGAGGGCTTGCACCATTATCCTACGGGCCTGAAAGGGAAGAAGAGGCAGTATTTTCCATAGCATCCTCATCAGGCCAAAACAGGTGGCTGAGAGCTTAGTAGCTTGATGGCTGAAACAGAGCGAGCTGTCCAGCCAAATGCCAAGGCTCTTGATCTGCTGTTTGGGGACAGACGGATTGCCAAGACAGATCGGCCAGGAGAGTATCGCAGGGGGTGGAGAGGATTTACCCAGGAACATTAGCTCTGTCTTTTCCCCATTTAGCTTAAGGTGAGATAGTTCCATCCATTCGGCAACTGCCTCTAGGCAATTGCCCAGAGAGCCAGATGAACCTTTCGGGTGGTTTAGTGATACCACCAGTTGGGTATCATCTGCGTAGGTGATAATTTGGATGCCGAACGGAAGTACTATCTCAGCTAATGGGGCCATACAGGTGTTAAATAGCGTGGGGCTCAGGGAAGAACCCTGTGGAACCCCACAGCTAAGAGGCCAGGGACTAGATGATGCTGTATCCTCAATGACCTGAAAGGAACGGTCCTCCAAAAAGCAGTTAAACCAGACCAAAGCCATAAGCCTCACTCCCAGAATCTTTAAACGCTCCAGAAGAATGGTATGATCAATAGTGTCAAAAGCGGCACTGAGATCCAGCAAAATAGTTGCTGCCGAACCACCATGATCTACCAATCTCCTTGCTTCTTCCGTCACTGCTAGTAAGGCAGTCTCTGTCACATACTTTTGGCGAAACCCTGTCTGAGACTCGTGGAGAAGATTGTTTGATTCCAGGTAATGTCTAGAATGGAGTTAATGTGCTTCTCAACCAACTTACTCAGCCAGGGGAGCAGGGAGATGGGTCTGAAATTGGCCAGGTTAGAAGAGTCTAAGTTTTTTTTTTTAAAAGAGCTCTGACCTGAGCACATTTCCAGGTTAAAGGGACCCTTCCCGTAGTTATGGAGGCATTTAAAACCTTCAAAATTACTGGAGAGATTACTTCTGTAACTGGAGAGACGTGGTGTGGGGAAGCTGGATCCATAGGTGAGCCAGAGATGACCTTAGAAATAAGTGTGCTCAATGTTGCCTCATCTAGGAGAGGGAACTCAGCTAAGGAGTACTGTAAATTGGGGCGGGAGCTTTTAATGCAGGAGACTGACGAATCTCTCTGGCGGGGAGGGAAGGATTGGGAAATTAAATGAATTTTTTGATGAAAATATTTAGCCAGATTCTCACAACGGGCTTGGGCATCTTCTGGATTGGGGATTTTATGCGGTGGGGAGATGAGAGATTTAGCAATACGAAAAATTTCTTTAGGGGAATTTGCTGCTGTGCTAATCTTTTCGTTGTAAAAGGAGGATTGAGCAGTGATGATTTCAGCCTTATAAGTTCTCATTGACTCTCTGTACTCATTTTTCTTATCGGATGCCACGTTCTGTCTTCATCTCCTTTCAAGTCTCCTGCAGGTTTGTTTAAGTTCTTTTAATTTAAGGGAGTACCAGGGAGCCAACTTAGGTTTAGGAGCCTTGCGGGAGAGTTTTTTTGGGAGTAAAGTATCGAGTGAGCTTTGGATCCAGGAGTTAAAGTTATTGTTTGCCTTTTCTGGGTCTAAGTCAGTGCAGGGGGTAGTAGCGGCCAAGGTTGAGGACCAAGTACTAGATGACAAATTTGGCCATTAACTTTCCTTCAGAGGAAAGAAATTCTGCACAGGGGGAGAAACAGCAATTTTCCAGACCAAAGAGACAAGTAGATGATCAGTCCATGGGAGTGGGATAGGAGATCTAGCAAAGAGAGCCTGGTCGTTGCTAAGCACTGGATCAAGAAGATGCCCCTTAATATTCGTCGGGGCGATACCTATCTGCACGATTTGAAGCGCGGCAAAGTTTGCTAACAAATCAGATGCCAGATGGTCAGATGGATCATCCAGGTGGATGTATGTTAAGGTCACCCAGTACTGTGAAGTTGGCGGAGATTAGAGCCAATTCAGCAATGAAGGTGGGAAGTGAATTAAGAAACTGGCGGATAGGTCCAGGGGGGCAATAGAGAAGCAGGCCGGTAAAGGTGTGAGTAGGTGAAAATTCCAGAGAAAAATACATGCTTTCCGTATCAGGTAGATCTTCCACAGAAGACCGGCAGCAATAGTTGTCTTTAAAGATAATAGCTAGTCCGCCACCTCTACCTGTATTGCGGTCAGCTCTATGTATTAAATACCCTGATTACAGGATCTGAGAGATGGCTGGGTACGCTTCATCCTGCAGCCAGGTTTTTGTCAGAAAAAGGGCTTCGGGTTTAAGATCTTCAATGAGGAGGGCCAATTCAACTGAATGTTTGGGCAGGGACCGACAGTTTAATAGATAGAATTTAAAAGAGGGCTTAGCCTCTTGGGTAGTTTTACTATTAGGGAGGAGCTTAAAGTCACAATGCGAGCAGTTAGTGGACTTATTAGTGAGGGAAAGGGAGTGTAGACAGCTAGAACCTATAACTCCCTGCAGATTCAATAAAGTATGAGCATTATAAGTAAGGGTTTGATGAGAACTATCAGGGTTCATGGCCCCTGGTCCCGGCCGGGCACAGCCGGGCGCAGACGGGCTTGCCTTTGGCGCGCCATCGGCATGCCCGCTGCACCCGTCCGCTGCGCGACGGCTTCATGAGGAACAAATAGGTCGGTGTGGTGAACACTAGAGCGTCAGCCTCTGGAAATGGCGGCTCGTAACTGTCCCACCAGAAGTGAGGAAAATGCCCCCTTGCTTCGAGCATCTACTCCCTCCACACAAACAGCATAGAAGGCTGCGGTGTACCGGGAAGCCTGACGCAACACAAAACCAAATACAAGTTTGCACAAGTAAGTTCAATTAGTTAAAACAGCGAGGTGCTCTGTGAGTTAAAACAGTTGAGCACGAGGGGATGCAATTGTGCTAAGAGACTATGGCTATAATGGCGCTAGCGCAGGTAACAATCAAGCAACTAGCCTGTCAGTCGCTGCGCGTCAGAGTCCAAAGATTAAATAGGCCGGTGTGGTGAACACTAGAGCGTCAGCCTCTGGAAATGGCCGCTCGTAAGTGTTACGCCGGAAGTGAGGAAAATCCCCCCTTGCTACCAGCGTCTACTCCCTCCACACAAACAGCATAGAAGGCTGCGGTGGACCGGTGAGACTGACGCAACACACAACCAAATACAAGTTTGCACAAGTAAGTTCAATTAGTTAAGCAAGGTGCTCTGTGAGTTAAAACAGTTGAGCTCGAGGGGATGCAATTGTGCTAAGAGACGATGGCTATAATGGCGCTAGCGCAGGTAACAATCAAGCAACTAGCCTGTCAGAATAACAATCAAGCAACTAGCCTATAAGAATTTATAGTGAACCTCAACACTGCCAGTGTAGGGTTATAACGCATGTACATCTATCAATGGAAGTGGACACGTAAGATGAAAGGGGGGAGGGCACACTGGGGAATGTACAAGCATCCTATTTAGAGTGCTGGCTGAATGGCTGTACTTCGGCATGATGTTTTAAATTAGGTTTTTACACCGGGGAGACAGTTTTCTTGAGAGAAATGAAAGTGGTGCATTGATTCCAGTTTTACCTTTAATGGTTCAGATTAACTATGCACTTTATCAATAAATCTGAATCTGAATCTTCTAGTTTGAGAACATTCAAACCAACTTAACAATCAAAATTAATTTGAGGAGAAATATAACTTCTTTGTCTTGCCACTACTGCACTAGCATTATCACTGTACCTCATGTTAACACCCAAAGGGCCCGGAATTACTTTTTTATAGTGAGGAATGTACATTTTTCAACAGAATATAGAAACATCATAAACAGGCTGGCATTGAAAAATGTTTTCACATTTTTAATTTTTAATATTTAACTGCGCTGTTATGAGATCACAAACATTTTAGTATATACAGTCCAAAAGGATTTTTTTTTAATACTCTGATATTCTTTGAAATGGCTGTTAACAGTACTGTACTGTTAGGGTGACTGACCTATTGAATTTGACTTTTGCAGCACAACTGTTAACACTTCAGTTTATTCTCTTAAACCACCCATCTTGGGAGATTGTAACCCATATATTCAACACAGGAAACATTGCTGGTAGAGAGCATTTTGCCAATAAAACTTTAAAAAGAGAAGCCTTCAGTAATCTTGCAATGACCATTGACTTTCCATATACAATTCAGGAAAGAAACCACTGCACAGAATGAGAATGGAGGCTAAACAAATGACAAAATATCCTAGCAAAACTCTAGAGGCAGCTGCAGTTTTCCAGCTTACCACAGATCTTACCTTTATGAATGACCTCATGGAGAAGAGGTTAGCAAGCATGGTTGAGAGTCCTTGGGCCAAGCAGCTCTGAGCTATGAATCCCAGCTTCAACTCCGCCAAGCAGATAGCATCGTCACCCTCCTTCCAGTTCCAGCTTGGGATATTCAGCAAATGGGCCTGGAGAAGAGAGTCAATGATCACCATTAGAGCCAAAGTTTAGAAATGACACTGTTTACACACAAGTTCCCAGATGAACACATACTCTTTGTCTGCTGCAAATAAACAACAACACCATTTACCATGATCATGATACTATATAGAATGATAACAGAAGAGTCATGTTGGGAGGCACTGACTCTACTTCAAAATTGGGCTTGTAGTATGGCGGGTTCTTGGCATCTCTCCTAGGCCTGTCCAATAGTAAAACGTTTGCAGGAGAGATGATAAGGCAACCGGCATAAACATTTCAACAATCAAGGCTGCTTCTAATCTGTCTTATTGATCTATTTCTTTGAAATGCCAAAATGCTAATTTTCCCAAAGAATTTTAGACAGAATGTTGTTTCTATTCAAGGGCAATCGGGTATATAGAAAGGGGGCGTGTCCAGGGACATCCAAAGCAGTGGAACTGATAGCAATAATCCACTATGTGGAATCAGAATAACTTACCATATCCATAATTACCAGAGATAATGAACAGTATTTGATTGGGTCCAATGGGCGATAAATATCAGAGAATGCCATGGCAAAGACAATGGTCAACAGCAAAATAATAGAAGAAACTATCCTGAAGATTGGCGTAAGTAAAAGATACACTCTGTATCATTGACATTTGATCTGTTTTTAGAGCACTACACACAAGCAATAGGCCAGGATGTGCAAATTTAGCTGTTCAAAGCAGATTATGGGCTCTCAAATACACCACATCAAATGACTTGGCTGTGGTAACATGAGATCTTGGTTCAATTTATACGGCCTTGATGGGATTAGCAGAAATGTGGTGCCTACTCTACATACATGAAACATAAATAAAAAAAATAGAAATAATTGCCTGAAATCAACAATCCAATAGCAAACTAAAGAAACAGATTCAGGGGTGTTAAGCTAAAATATCTAATGCCGCGCTCTACCATTCTGAAAATGCAGGGATGCGCTGTATTCACAAAAATGCAGTGCGACACTGCATTTCCCCTAGTGCTGGTGCTAAATTTAGCTGTCAACGTAGGCACCTTGCACCATAATGCAAGGGTGCCTGCGTTGCGGGGAACGATTGTTCATGTGCAGGAAGGTGTTCCTTCCAGCACATAAACAATCAGTAAAGGGGATATGTAACTTCTATGTGTTGTTTTATGCGGCACACATAGAAGTTGCAACTTATCATTTTTTAATGATTGTTTATGTGCAGGAAGGGACACCTTCCTGCACATGAACAATCACTAGTGGCAATTTGCTGTTTTATCTGTGCTGCAGAATGCATGGACATATCTCTCTCTCTCTCTCTCTCTCTCTATATATATATATATATATATATATATATATATATATATATATGGAAAATGCTACTTGCCAGTATGCATCTGTTCTTGGCATGTAGGGCTGCAGAGTCACACACTAGTGCATAGATTGCCATCTGGTGGTGGGCCCGGATGATTACACTTTGTTGTTGTCTTGGAAGAGTTAGAGTCTTTGCTTGGTAGATGACTCCTCCTGTAGAGCGTAGTGCGCATGACTCCATCTTCAGATTGTTTTTCGCCATTGGGGAAATGATGGAGTTGTATGAGTACAGAAAAGATGTCCATGTCTAGTCTATCTAATTAAGATATTACTACAACAGATATATAGCCAGGGAGGCAGGTGGGCGTGTGTGACTCTGCAGCCCTATATGCCAAGAACAGATGCATAGTGTTGGTGGTAAGTAGCATTTTCCGTTCTAGGCATATGGGCTGCAGATCACACACCAGTGCATTGATTGCATAGCAGTTCTCTCCCTTAGCGGCGACCACCAGTATCTGTTGCAGTGGTTTGAAATAATGTTTTGAGTACAGCCTGGCCCACACTAACTTGTTGTTTTGCTTGCACATCTATACAGTAGTATTTTGTGAATGTGTGCAGTGTAGACCATATAGCTGCTTTGCAGATATCATCTAAGGATATATTTCCTAAAAATGTCATAGATACCCCTAGTTTACGGGTGGAATGAGCCCTAGGGGGAATGAATAGAGTGTGCTTTGCTTTCTGGTAACAAATTTGAATGCATTTCACAATCCACCTTGCAATCCCAGCTTTTGAAATGGGATTACCTTTATGTGGAGGAGAAAAGGACACAAACAATTGTTTTGTTTTACGAATTGGTTTTGTCCTATCAATATATGTAAATGTAAATGTACAGGAATTTATATAGCGCAAATCACCAACCGGTCTCTAAGCGCTTGCCTAGGGAACCCGTCCTGGTATTCCCCTGTGAGATAACCCCAGCAGGGTATCCACAAGGTGAAAGCCAGGCATCCCGCCGCGAGGGGCCGTTGTGGAGATTAAGCAAGCTATTGCCCAGAGTCACAGAGTGTGAACCCGAGAATCGAGTAGGCACCGGAGCGAGAATTGTCAAGTCCATGGACATTTTAGGACTCAAGACCCCGCCGAGCCGGGAATTGAACCCTGGTCCCAGGCTGACCTCTGCTTCCAGGTCTGCCTCCTCTCACCAGTGAGCCACACTTCTCCAATATAGTAGAGGAGAGCTCTTTTAACATCTAATGTATGGAGAGCTATTTCAGCTACCGTTAGTGGTTGAGAGGAGAATAGTGGCAACTCAATAGATTGATTGAGGTGGAACGGTGAAATGACTTTTGGAAGGAATTTGGGGTTTGTTTTTATAACCACTTTGTTGTGATGGAGTTGTAAGAATGGTTCTTGAAGTGTTAATGCCTGGATCTCACTTACTCTTCTGAGTGAGGTAATAGCAATTAAAAAAGCAACTTTCCATGAAGGGAACTGTAATGCAAGGGTTCAAATGGAGGACCCATAAGTCTAGTGAGAACAATATTTAGATTCCATACAGGGGAGGGTGGTACCCTGGGAGGAATTATTCTTTTGAGTCCTTCCATAAATGCTTTTATGCTAGGTACTCTGAATAATGACAGATGTTGTCTGTTTTGAAGGTAAGCTGCTATAGCAGCAAGATGTAACCTGATTGAGGAGTATGCCAAACTACATCTTTGTAGATGGAGCAGGTAACATATGATGTTTTGAATAGAAACATCCAGTGGGTTACTGTTATTTGTACAATACACAACAAACCTTTTCCACTTGGCTGCATAGCATGCTCTAGTGTTGGCATGTCTAGCTTCTTTTATAACATTCATGAAATCAGGCAGAAGATTGAGGTATCCAAATTCTAAGAACTCAGGAGCCAAATCACGAGGTTGAGCTGCATGGGGTCTGGATGCATGATCTCTCCATGGTTCTGTGTCAGTAGGTGTGGAGAGAGTTTTAATTTTTGATGTGGTACTGCTGAGAGCTATAGTAGTGTGGTGAACCACGGTTATCTTGCCCACGTTGGTGCAATGAGAATCAATGTGAGGGAGTGTTGCTGTAGCTTGCGCACCACTAACGGAATGAGTGGGAGAGGTGGAAAAGTGTACGCAAATCTGTCTGACCAACTCATCCATATCGAATTGCCTTTGGACAATGGGTGTGGATCTCTGGTGGCGAAGCTTGGGCATTTGGAGTTGAGGTGTGTGGTGAACAGATCTATCTCCGGTTGGCCCCACTTGTGAAAGAAAGGTTGAAGAATTTGAGGATGAAGTTCCCACTCGTGTATCTGTTGTCTTTGACGAATTAACAGATACCCAACTTGATTGTGAACTCTTGGTAGATGTTCTGCTAACAGAAAGATTTTTTGAGGTATGGCCCACCTACATATGCTCTGCACCAGCCGGGAGAGCTGTAAGGAGTGTGTTCCTCCCTGTTTTTGGATGTAATACATGGCTTTCATATTGTCGGTACGGACTAATACAGCCTTGCTTGATAGGTAATGTTGAAATGACTTCAGAGCTAGAAAAATGACTAGCAACTCCAGATGGATAATGTGGAGTAGCTTTTGTTGTGGTGTCCTGTACTGTGTGCTCTTCCAAATGCACTCCCCAGCCTGTGAGAGATGTGTCTGTGGTTAGCACCACAAGTGGAACTGGCTCTATGAACGGCCGGCCTTTTGAAAGGTTTTTGGAGTTCCACCACTGCAGAGAGTGATGTGTTCGGTCGTCCACCACCACCAGATCTGTTAGTTGTTGTTGAGCTTGGTTCCATTGGCTTGCTAAGCACTCTTGCAGGGGGCAAATTTGGAGTCTAACGTGTGGCTCTATGAAGATGCAAGATGCCATCATTCCAATTATTTGCATGAACACTCGAGCTGGTGGTGAGTGTTGCGGCTGGAATTTTTGTATAAGAGCTTGCATACTTTGTATCCTTGCTGGATTGGGGGATGCAATTGCTTTGGAGGTATCTATTGTGGCATCCATATACTATTGAGACAGGGATGGTTGGAAATGTGACTTCTTTTGATTTACTGTGAAGCCGAGCTTGTGTAGCAGGCAGATGGTCTGATGAGTGTGCTGCACACACTGGTGGTATGACTTGGATTTTATCAGCCAGTCGTCTAGGTATGGGAAGACATGAATGTTGTCCCTTCTCAAGTGTGCTGCTACTACTGCTAGACACTTTGTGAAAACTCAGGTGCTGTAGTTTCTCTGAAAGGTAGGACCTTGAACTGGTAATGCTGACCGTCTAGTACAAGCTGAAGGTACTTTCTGTGAGCTTGGTGGATGGGAATGTGGAAGTAGGCTTCCTTGAGATCTAGGGTAGCAAGGAAGTCGCCTTGTTTTAACAGAGGAAGGACCTGCTATAAGGTGACCATATGGAAGTGGTCGGACTGTATGTAAAGATTTAGGGGTCTCAGGGCTAGTATAGGTCTGAGAGAGCTGTCCTTTTTAGGGATAAGAAAATACCGGGAGTAAACTCCTGTGTTTTGATGATGTACTGGGACTGGTTCTATTGCATTCTTTTGCAGTGAAGAGGCACCTCTTGGTTTAAGAGTGTGAGGTGCTCCTGTTACATGGGGCGCTGTCTGGGTGGTATTGTTGGAGGAGTGGAAGTGAGCTCCAGGCAATAACCTGATTGAACTATTTGTCTCACCTTCCTGAATGTGGTGATGGAGTTCCAGACAGGTAGGAACTGTTGAAATCTCCCCCCGACAGGAGTGGAATGGTCTGGGGGGACGAGAGGGAAGTCACTGCTTACGAGTGGAGGCATTGCGGTTGTTGTTACCTCTGCCTCTACCTTTAGTGTTGTTACCTCTATATCCTCCTCTGTAGTAACCTCTATTGGGCGAGGACTGGGTGGGCGCTTTGTAAGAAGAGGAGGCGCTGTCTGTTTGAAAACCTTTGTAGGCGCACCTGTAAGAGAAGCGATGAAAGGATGCTCGGGGAGTTTGAGTTTGTAAGGCTCCCATGGATTTTGCTGTGTCCGTATCCTTTTTCATTTTCTCCAGTGCATTATCAACTGTAGGACCAAAAAGATGTTGTTAGTCAAAAGGTTGATTAAGGATACTGGTCTGTACCTCTGGTTTGAACCCAGAGATGCACAACCAGACATGTCTATGTAAAAGTACGCCTGTATTTATTGCTCTAGAGGCTGTGTCAGCAGTATCTAAAGCACAATGGATTGAGGTATTGGTATTGACCTTGCCTTCTTGTATTAAGTCAGAAGCCCTGGCCTTATATTTGTCTGGCAAATGTTGCATAAGTGTTTCCAGCTCATTGTAATGAGCTCGATCATATCTTGCTAACAGGGCTTGAGTGTTAGCAATTCTCCAGACATTGGCTGCATGTGAGATGGTGCGTTTTCCTGAAGCATCTAAACGTTTGGACTCCTTATAAGGGGGTGGAGTTGTTGTCTGCGAGTTAGCTCTTTTCCTAGCGTTTGAGACTACTAATGAGTCTAATGGCAACTGGCCTTTGATGTATGCTGGGTCAGTTGGAGCTGCTTTATACTTCTTCTCTAATCTGGGATTAATTACTCTGGCTCTGACAGGGTCTTTGAATACCTCTGGTGCGTGTTTTACCACTACCTTAAGCATTGGTAATGTGGTTGTGGCTTTGTGTGATGGTAGTAATGTATCCATAAGGAAGTCTTCCTCTACTGGTTCAGTGTGTAAAACTACCCCATGAAAGGTGGCTGCCCTATGAATGAGTTGCGTAAACCCTATAGTGACATCTTGAGTAGATGGCCTAGAAGGGTATGCGTCATCTTGTGGCAGATCTGGGGCATCTGGCGCGTTATAATCTTCCCAGGGATCATCTGATGGGCCAGGAATATTGTCTGGGTCATCTGTGTCATCTATGGGTTGCTCATTTTCTACCCCCTCTGAATAATTATCCTCATCCTTATCATCCTCTGCTGGTGCAGGGCTGTGCGTGATGGATGGTGAGTGTGCAGGGGAAATGTCCAGTGGTAGCTCTGGCAGTGGTGAAGGAATTCTTATGGGGCAAGTTTGAGCATGTTTTTTGAGAGGAACTGGAGGTGTTTTGGGAGGGTCCAGCTTCCTTTTTTCAGGCACTGTAATTCTTTGTCCAGTTTTTGGATGAATAAGAAGAGTCTTTGGTTTGGACCTGGGCGGAAAAACACTTCTGTGGAACTATCCTTTTTCGGCACGACTTGTCTTGTTTGGGGCCGAATTGCTTAGAAAGTCTTGCAGTGTCTGTTACAGTTTTTGGAGCAGATTTTGGGTTCGGTTCCGAAGACTTGTTTTCAGAATCTTTCTTGGTGTCATGCCTCTTGTTCCGATCGGATGTTTTTGGATCCGGAATTATTGGTTCCGAAGCACGTTTCGGGTCGACAACTTTAGGTGCCGAATTGTGTTTCCATGCCGAAGTGGACTTTGGGTCGACTTTTTTCGGTACCGGAGTTGGCTTTGGTTCGACGGTTTTGGGAACTGTTTTCGGTGCTGAGCTTGTTTTCTGCTCGACCGGTTTCAGTACCGAGGGTTGCCTCGGTGCCGGAGTTAGTTTTGGTTTAAGGACCTTCTGCTTGTTGGGACCGAAGGCTGACTCGAGCCGGAGTCGCCTAGAGGCTTTTTAGGATTCTTCGTTGCTGAGCCGGAAGGCGGGGTGTCAGAAGTTTTTGGTCGGTGTGCACCTGGACCCGAAGGTGGAGGTGGAACCGAAGCCAATACATGAGAATGCATATATGTAACAACATGATATAAATGTTATGAATAATTTTGCAAAATAAGCTCTAAACTGCATGTCCCATAATGCACCTTTAGAGGCACAAAAATATAAATAATTGAAAGTAATGTAGGACAACTGTGTAACACTGCCGTGAGAAGGAACCATCTGGTTCGAAACGCGTAGGCTGTAACAGTGTTTGAATAAATCTTCATTGCATCCAACGAGCGGAGTGCTGTTTTTCCCTTTCGTGTAAGATTAAAACACGGGACCCGGTCCTGGCCCCGAATCCAGCACCGACTTGCCAAGTTGTTCCCTCTGCGACAGGACCGTTTGTGAATGATATATATATATATATATTACCTACTGGCGGTCGCCAGTAGGTATATATAGTTAGGATTTTTTTCCTATGGGATTTTTGAAAATTCTATGTCGAAAAACGTTGGCGTTTGTGGACGGAATTGGCTGAAATTTTCAGGAAAATGGCACATTTTGTTTCTGAGCAGTCCCAGAAAATTTGGGGGGGTTTCGTCAAGGGGGGGCCGAGAAAAAAAGGGGGGTCCCAAAACGCGTTTTTAACATTGAGTTTTCCATAGGGCGGTTGGACTCACTTTTAGCTTGAACGGCTGAATGGATTTACACGAAACTTGGCAAAATTGTAGATATGGTTTGCCCGACGTGCCTTTCCTATGTCTCAATATATGTGCTCCAGTGGATTTTGAGAAATTAACGTTTTAAAAAACAGATATATCTGTGACAGCGCTCCGGTTAGCGCTCCGGTTCGCGTACCTGACGCGTAACAGAACTTCGCGAAGCGAAGCTGATTGGCTCTCCGGTGTCTGTCAACATTCTAAACAGTCCGGACCGGCCGCCATCTTGTCTCTCTGTAGGATCGAGAGACAAGAGGAGGAGAAAAACGAAGGGGGAATTTAATGAAAGGGGGCAAGGTAGACCCCTCTTGACCCCCTAGGAATGATGTTGGGGTTATTAAAGGGTCCCGTGGGGCAAATAAAAAAAATTTGATTTTTCACGGTAGAAGCGCTTCCCAGTACGCGAACCGGGTCGCTCACCGGTAGCGTAACGGGAGTTCGCCATTTTGTGTTTCGGTTGAATTTAATCACAAGATGGAGGAAAAACAATGTGGGAAATGGGTATAAGGGGGCACGGGAGACGTATCCTGACCCCCTAGGTTTTCTGAGGGTGGCTGAGGAGGCTCATATATGTTGGAATAAAAAAAATAATTTTGGAATTTTTCGCGCGGTTAGCTGCCGGTACGCGAACCGGGTAGCGAACCGGGAAGCGAACATAAGTGAAAATTAGTGAAAAAAAGTACATTCGAAATTTGGAAAGACTAATTATAGTTAAGGTAGCTCTGAAAAGAGCTTTTGTGTTCTGTGTAAGTTCTAGGTACTTATAAGTAGGTACCAATACACAGTCTTAAATTTTGTATGAAAACTCTGTTTCCCTCATCTGAGAAGTGCACACCATCTCCTCTGTAGATATCTTGCATGTAGTAACGCAAGTTATTGTTGTAGATGGCGCCCATTCTGAAACAGACTTATTTACATGCTTCCTCGCTTTCTCAATTTGTGGACAAAATTGATTGGACCACCTCCATTTCTGTCTTTGGCATATATTGGAATATACCAAGGCAGTTTGAGGGAAAAGTGCCATTAATTGCTCAAAGGTGTCCTTTAAGAGCATTTCCAGACCTACCCCAGTCAAAGTGCCCAAATCATTTCCTCCACAGTTCCACTATTATGAGGTCAGGGTTTGGCAAATGCAAAAAGGTTTTCACCAATGGTATCAATTGGTGACATCTCAATCCTCTTTGCCCAATCCATTTGATATCCACATTTTGAAAATTGAGGTTGTGTAAATTTCTGTTATCAGCATACCTGTGAGCCCAGTGGATATAGCTATGTCCAAGAATCCAGACAGAAAACATTGCGAGAGGAGGTTCTGCTGCAGTCAGATGAAGTGTGGGAATGAAATGGCAGTTGAAACAGTAGGAGTTTCTAAAGAAAAAAAACTGTGGAGTTTCAGTGCTAATGGTTCATTAGCAATGATTGGTGGATTTCCATTGCTGAAAACAGAAAGTTAGGGTGCATGGATGTGTTCTTTGAAAGATGTAATTTGAATGGTTAAGAAAAAATGATTTTATGAAAGATTGCAGTGGATTAGCAGGTGTACTGAGAGTTAAGAGTTCATTTGAAACATTGTTGTGTGAACTTGTAAACATGAGAGGTCTGTCAGGAGGTAGTTGCTATGGAAAAAGGGCAGAAAGGGCAGAGGGGGGAAGGGTGTTGATTTGAAAAAAGTGAGGGAAGAGTTTTGATTGGCTGACACGAGAGATATGTGTGATGAATATCAGCATTTCTGTGCCTTTCTTGGTTGCAGCCTCTGGAGTGCATACCTTTTGCTTTGCTAAAGAACAATTGGTGTGTTTCTGAGACTGTTTTTAAATTCAAAAAGCATTTAGTAAGGTGAGATATGGTTCCTTTATTTTAGAAAGAGACTAGTATGCTTTTTGGAGAAAATAAGGAAGCCAGCTGTGCATTTAAAATGATGTTTTGTGTCACGTGTTTGCATTATGTTTTCCAAAAAGCTTTTGCATTCTTTTACAAATTGTAATTGTAGATAATGTGAAGTATTAGTACTGACAAGGTGTGCTTCTACATAGGAGCTGTGCTGTGTTTTCAAATTATGATCAGAAAATCGTTTTTAAGGAAAAGGAATGCTTTTTAAATTTATAAGAATTTATTTACTTGCGATGTGAGTCCTGCATTGCGTCGCTTTTGTTGAATAGATGCATGATGCATCTGTACTGTTTTTGCCCCATGGTGCTCCACATTGTAAATGTTAAAAACGATGCATAAGTGGTGTAAGGGCCTTGTAAATACTCTCCTATGTGTGTGCATGGCCATTTTAAGTCACTTACCCCTGGTGCAAGGGCCTTCTAAATATGCCCTCATGTGTGCTTGGCATTTTTAAATCACTTATCCCTGGTGCAAGTTCCTTGTAAATACGCCGTCATGTGTGCTTGCACATTTCAAATCACTTCCCCCTGGTGCAAGGGCCTTGTAAATAAGCCCCATGTGTGCTTGGCCATTTCAAGTCACTTCCCCCTGGTGCAAGGGCCTTGTAAATACGTCCCCATGTGTGCTTGGCCATTTTAAGTGACTTCCCCCTGGTGCAAGGGCCTTGTAAATACGCCCCCATGTGTGCTTGGCCATTTCAAGTCACTTCCCCCTGGTGCAAGGGCCTTGTAAATACGCCCTCATGTGTACTTGGCCATTTTAAGTCACTTCCCCCTGGTGCAAGGGCCTTGTAAATACGCCCCCATGTGTGCTTGGCAATTTTATGTGACTTCCCCCTGGTGCTAGGTTTTCAAATTATGATCAGAAAATCGTTTTTAAGGAAAAGGAATGCTTTTTAAATTTATAAGAATTTATTTATTTGCCATGTGACTCCTGCATTGCGTCGCTTTTGTTGAATAGATGCATGATGCATCTGTGCTGTTTATGCCCCATGGTGCTCCACAGTGTCAATGTCAAAAGCGATGCATAAGTGGTGCAAGGGCCTTGTAAATACGCCCTCATGTGTGCTTGGCCATTTTAAGTCACTTTCTCCTGGTGTAAGGGCCTTGTAAATACGGCCCCATGTGTGCTTGGTAAATTTATGTGACTTCCCCCTGGTGCTGTGTTTTCAAATTATGATCAGAAAATCGTTTTTAAGGAAAAGGAATGCTTTTTAAATTTATAAGAATTTATTTACTTGCGATGTGACTCCTGCATTGCGTCGCTTTTGTTGAATAGATGCATGATGCATCTGCGCTGTTTATGCCCCATGGTGCTCCACAGTGTCAATGTCAAAAGCGATGCATAAGTGGTGCAAGGGCCTTCTAAATACGCCTCCATGTGTGCTTGGCCATTTCAAGTCACTTTCCCCTGGTGCAAGGGCCTTGTAAATACGTCCTCATGTGTGCTTGGCAATTTTAAGTCACTTCCCCCTGGTGCAAGGGCCTTGTAAATACGCCCCCATGTGTGCTTGGCCATTTCAAGTCACTTCCCCCTGGAGCAAGGGCCTTGTAAATACGTCCTCATGTGTGCTTGGCAATTTTAAGTCACTTCCCCCTGGTGCAAGGGCCTTGTAAATATGTCCCCATGTGTGCTTGGCCATTTTAAGTCACTTCCCCCTGGTGTAAGGGCATTGTAAATACGCCCCCATGTGTGCTTGGCAATTTTATATGACTTCCCCCCTGGTGCAAGGGCGTTGTAAATATGCCCCCATGTGTGCTTGGCTATTTGAAGTCACTTCCCCCTGGTGCAAGGGCCTTGTAAATACGCCCTCATGTGTGCTTGGTAATTTTAAGTCACTTCCCCCTGATGCAAGGGTCTAGTAAATATGCCTTCATGTGTGCTTGGCAATTTTAAGTCAATAACAATAACATGAACAATGTCTGTTCTGGAACCATCTCTAAATAGAAATAGAGTCTCGAAATTAGTTGAGATTAACATATAACAGAGCACAGGTCATATGTTGAAGCATTCCATTCCATTGCTATTTTCTACCATCAAGTATGTTGCAAAATCCTTCCATTCAATTGTTTGCTTACTGTTATTGATTTACTGTTTGGTAATAGTATTTAATAACATTTTTTAATAAATTTTCCATAGATTCAACTCAAGATATTCTTAAAAATTCAAACATGCCCTCAAGGCAAAGAAAAAAAAAAGAAGCAAAGCGACTTACACCGCACCTTGATAAAAATGGAGATAATGGACCTTTGCAGCAGTCCTCTAGAATTAAAAGTTGTGAAGTCACCCAAAAAATTCCGGGTAAGACAACAAAATCTTTTTTAAGAAACATTTCCGACGAAAAAGTATCACTAGAAAAAATGTTTTAGTTCAGAAGAAGAGAGCCAATTTAAACGGGAAGGAAAGGTCCCTCAAAAATGTAACTGCTAGAGCAGGATATAACTCTGTGCATGGTAGTAGAAGGAAAAATCTGTTTAGAGACATTCGTAGACGAATGTTCCGCAACAGGATAATTGGCAATTTGTTAAAAGATTTTAAGAAAGGTCAACAGAAAGTGGCTTTTTATAAGAGAAAGAAAAATGTAGAGAAAATTATTGATCAGGCTTTCGAAATTAAGCGAAAGTTATTTATTTTGGTAATCAATAGAATTAGGAAACTAAACAAGGTAATTTATGATTTCAAATCAAATAGTAGATGGAAGAGAGTAGTTAATCGTACTAATTTTTTGTGAAGTTTTCTCAGGAGAATGGAGGCATAGTTCAAGTTGTGAGGCATTTTTCAATGAGGAGAGTTACTTCCAGGACAATGATTTGGTGCATGCAGTTGACACCAGTGGTCGAGCATATGAGGTAAAAGATGGTTGTCCGGTTGAAAAAGAAAAACTTGTGTCTGCAGATGCAGAAGAGGTGTTAGGTGATGAGGTTTTAGGGAGACGTCCTAAGGGACCAGTGAACACCTGGAAGTGTAGTTCTATTTGCAGTGTGCGACAGGATTCCATCAATTTGCTGTGTGATTTTTTACGGACATTTAATAAGAAAAGTTTAAAACAAAAAATAAAGTTGTTGCAAGAATTAGATCCTTGCAGAGTGAGACAAGTGACAGGTTTGCGTGGTAATTCACTGGCTTGTCTTTCCAGGAGAGTATGCCAGAGTGATTTTCATCATTTCAGGATGCTAGCAGTGCATCATAATAAAGTGAGGAAATTAGTTAGAATGTTGTATTATGCTAAGAGTCCGGCAATTATGCTTAAACAATTAAGCACTGCTCTTTTGCATGGTTCTGAAGTTGATGTAAAGAATATTTGTGAAGAAATTGAGTTCTGTTACTTTGCTGGTGAAGAGAACAATGTTGAAATTGACCCAGTAGAAGAAGGTAATGTGGAACAGAGTGTACTGATTTCTAATATACATAAGTTTCACAAGGACATTTTCAACTTTCAGGTGAAATCAAGTGAGAGGCCTAA
Source organism: Lissotriton vulgaris (assembly GCF_964263255.1). Taxonomy (NCBI): domain Eukaryota; kingdom Metazoa; phylum Chordata; class Amphibia; order Caudata; family Salamandridae; genus Lissotriton; species Lissotriton vulgaris. The sequence continues at coordinate 663,296,350 of NC_141693.1, forward strand.
TTTCACTTGTGTGTGTTGTCGACGGACTTATTATAAGAATCAGACTAAGTTAGTGGATTTATATGCAAAAAGTGAAATGTAAAACAATAGTGAATGGAAGGATTTTGCCACATACTTGATGGTAGAAAATCGTTTTGATTTGGGATCGGATCAACATATGTGTACTTATTGTTTAAAGAAATTAAACCAAAACCGGATGCCTGCTAGAGCGGTTCATAATAATCTGGAATTGGTTGACATTCCTTCTGAATTGAAGGATTTAAATACTTATGAATCTATTTTGATTCAAAGTGTCCATCCCTTTCAGGCTATTGTACGAATGGAGCCAAAGACAGGGAAATTGCCTCCATCAGATTTACAGAGAGGATTAAAGGGAAAAGTTGTTTATTTGCCTTTACATTTGAAGAAAAACATTAATACAATTGGAGTAGAGAAAGTGGAAGAGGAACCTTTAGTTATCCTAGTTAATGGGGTTCCGACAAAGAGTAAGAAAATCTGGCAAGATTTAGTGGATGTTAGGAAAGTCAAAAAGGTAACATTGTATTTGATAAAAAATAATGAGTACTACAACAATATATGTGCTGCAGAAGAGGAAGTAAGTGAAGAAGAGGACAGCGAATTGTGTGCTGGGCAAATTGAGAAAGTAGAAGCTTCTAAAAATGAAGAAATATTTGAACAGTATAGTGTTCATCCTTTGCATTCCAAGGAAGTCATGGGGAATGCTATTGAGTTGATTCAAATGAAACAAGCCAAAGGGAGTCCCATTAGTGTTTGGGAGGAAAGTTTGGAAGCTCAGTGTTTTCCACAGTTATTTCCCACAGGTCGAGGAGGACGATATGATGAGCGACCTGATCAAATTCCTGCTTCAGAATACCGGACTTTACGATTGTATGCAGAAGATCCTAGGTTTCGTCAATGCATTCCCTATTTATTTAATCTACTGTTTGAAAGTGATCTGTCTGGACTGTCTTATGCAGTGAACCACATCTTGAAAAGTGGTGTACAACTGCGAAATATCTCGGCAAGGGACTTTATGGATAAAGTCAATGTGCAAGACAGTATTTTGGATTCTCACCTGATTAATCTCATTGCATGTCAGCGTGGTACTAATGAGTATTGGTATCGTCGTCATGGTGACTTAAAATGTATGCTGAGGAACTTAGGAACTCCTACTTGGTTCCTCACTCTGAGCTGTGCTGAGTATGACTGGGAAGACTTACTTGAATTTCTACGAGAGGCAAATGGAAACATTGAAAATATTGAATTCAAGACACCCGGAGAACTGTGCTCTTTGGATCCAGTGAATGTATGCAGGTACTTCAATCATAGATTTGAAGCTATGATGTCTTTCATCACAAACAAGAAAAATCCACCTCTTGGAGAGGAGTTGGATTTCTTCTGGAGAAAGGAGTATCAAGCAAGAGGTGCTCCTCATATACATATGCTGCTATGGATCAAAGATGCACCCAAATTTGGAACAGATCCGGATGACTTAGTGATGAGTTTCATAGAACAGTATTCTACATGTGCTGTTCCAAAGACAAAGGAAGATAAAAGTCTAAGAGAACAAGTTTTACGGTTTCAAAGCCATCGTTGTGGAAAGTATTGTGGTCGTAAATTCAGAAACAAGGACAAGTACTACACCAAATGTCGTTTTGCATTTCCACGATTGGTGATATCTAAAGGAAGAGTGAACTATTTGATGTCTTCGCTGCGACATAATGTGACGAGGAAATCACCCAAAAACACATACAATTTGAAAAGAAACGAAGAGTCTAAGTACATTAATGACTACAACCCAGTGATTTTGTCCATGTGGAATGCTAACATGGACATACAGTTTGTGGCTGACAACTGTATGGCTGTGGCTCGGTATGTGACGTCTTACATCACAAAAAAAGAAAAGACAGAACTGAAGGATATGTGGGAGGATATTTCCCATGAAAAGAGCCTCAGCAAGAAGTTGTACAGTTTCAGTCTGAAGATGTTGTCGCATCGAGAAATCGGAGCTTACGAATGTTCTGACCGGTTATCTTCAGCAAGTCTCTATGCCAAATCTAGGAGTATCATTTTGGGCGAGTCTTGGTCTTACTGCAATGCGTATCGAGTTCTGAAACCTGTACGGGAAATTGAGTATTTGGCGGAGAAGGAGCCAAGCAGTACAGATATTTTGAAGACCATATTATCCAAATAGAAGCAGTCACCTGGAGAATGTTTGTCTGTATGAGGTTCTACAAAATTCCATTTTCAAGAGGAACATCAAAGAAGATATTGATAAAGGAGTGTATGCTGTAATTGGAAGTGAGGGATGTCTGGTCAAGCAAAGAAAATGTCAATTGGTAAATCATTGAAAATTGAATTGCGAATCTCCAGAAAGAAAAGAGTTTTTCTATTTAGCTCTTTTGCAACTTTTCAAGCCTTGGCGTGCAGAAGAGGAACTGCTTGGAGATTTCCTCTGTTACGAAGACTCTTTCAATGCAGCCAAGGAGTCCATAGAATGTCCTGTTTTTCCAAAATATCTAGAAATGTTGAATGCAGAAATCGAGCAGGAAGCAACAATTGCAGCTGAGATTGCTAGAGACAGTTCTCAGGACAGTCAGAGTTCTGTTTCATTGAGTCAGGATCCACTAGGAGAACCAGTTATCGAAAATGAAGCTGCCACTGCCATGATTGAAGTGGAAAGAGCCATGGCACATGCTCAGGAGGATGCGGTTAACTTAGAACATTTGGAAAGACAACTCAACGTTGAGCAGAGGAAAATATATGACGAAGTTACCAAACAAATTGAGCATGGATTAAGTCATGAGAAGAAAGAGTGCTCATGTACGTCGTTGAAGCCTGTCAGACTGTACGTGAGTGGAGAAGCAGGAACTGGAAAAAGTTTCCTCATTAAAACAATTTCATGTTATCTGCAGAAAAGGACTGAGTCATCGCTGTCTTGTGTTGTGACCGCTCCAACTGGACTGGCAGCACATAATATTAAAGGTATTACTTTGCATCGGCTACTGATGCTGCCAGTGGAGCATGATAACAAATTACAATACCACAAGTTATCTGGAGATGCTTGTTGTGAAGTATCTAGAGTCCTGAAGAAGATGAAACTTCTTATCATTGACGAAGTAAGCATGGTTTCCAATGTCATGCTTGCCTTTGTGCATTTGAGAATGCAGGAAGTTCTTAAAACAGAGTATGATGTGTTATTTGGTGGCAAACACATCATTGTTTTCAGTGATCTTCTGCAGCTGATACCAGTGAAAGGACAACCAGTTTTTAAACTGCTTACGCATGAAGATACCAGGAAGTGCCTAGGGAGCATTGGCAACGTTAACATATGGTTAAACTTCAATTATGCTGAGCTGCATGAAAATATGCGTCAGGCGAAGGATGAAGATTACAAGAATATTCTACAAGATGTTAGAATTGGGAAAGTGACCGAGCGTGGGAAAGAAGCTTTACATGCACGATTACTGAGAAATTTGTATCCAGAAGAAGACGTTCTGCCAGAGGATATTTTTCAGAAAATTACTGAGAAGAAATCTGGAATATGTTTGATGCCAACTCTTGCAGAATGTTCCATCTTCAACAACAAAATGTTGATTTTAGAAAACCAAGAGATTGTGAAACTGGAAGCTATTGACAGAATAGAGCATATGGGAGCAACAATTATTTTGTCTGAGAATTTGAAATCTAAATTGGATTCATTAGAGAAGACTATATCTAAAACTGCTGGTTTTGAAAAGACTCTGAATGTGTGCTTAAATTGCCATATCATTTTGAGAAGGAATTTACATGTTGAAAGAGGTCTGGTAAATGGATCAATGGGTAATGTTGTTGATTTTGAGAAATACAGAAGTAGAGATGGAATTGAATTTTGAAAAATTAAATTTGATGGCATTGAGGATGTACAGCTAATTGCTCGTTGCACAGCTAGGTTTTTGCTTGTAAAAGACTTATATGTTCGCCATAAGCAGTTTCCTGTTTGCTTGGCATATGCGGTGACAATCCATAGATCGCAAGGTTTAAGTGTAGACACTGCTTTAGTGAATATTGGCAGTTCTGTATTCAAAGAGGGTATGGCTTATGTAGCATTGTCACGAGTCAGAACTTTATCGGGATTGTACTTGATTGACTGTGATGTCACAAACATTTGTGCGGATCTAGATTGTGTTAAGGAATACAATAGGTTAAGAAGAGAGTATGCGCCACATTTGCCTCAATATCCTTTGTTTGAGAAACGTGTGGTAGGCCGGAAACGAAGAAATATCAGTAATAGTAGGGAGGTTGTAGCAAAAAGACCAAAAGTCGATGAACCGAAAATTGTAAGCCGAAAGAAAATGAATTCTGTTGAAGATGTTGTTGGTTTTCAATTTGAAAATAGTTCTGGTGTCAACTGCTATGCTAATGTAGTGGTTAATGTTGTCTTTTCACTAGACACTTTAAAAGAACAGATTGTGATCAATTCGGAACAAAGTTTATGCTGTTTGTTGAATTCTGTGTTAGAGAAATGTAGCGCTGATAGAACAAGAGTAGAAAGTGTGTCTGAAATTCGTAATCTGTTAGACAAATGTTCAGGTCAAACGCAATTCTCTCAAAATATTCAGCAGGATTGTCAGGAGTTTTTAATGTATATGCTTAATGTATTGCAAGATGAAGGTGTAGATGTAGATTATCTGTTTGGCCTTTCTTATCAATGGCAGAATGATTGCGAGAACTGTAGGCTATCAAGTACTACTAGTGTAGACTCAGAAAGATTTATATATTTAACTTTGCCTTACAGTAAATCAGTATCCTTCAATAAGCTACTAAAAGCAGCCGAACAAAACATGGAGTGTAGCCAATGTAAGTCTGCAATGCTGTCCACGTTAATTATACGAAGTTATGGCCAGTGTGTCATTTTAATGTTCCAACGATGTAGGTCTGATGGAACTAAATTGACAACTTTAATTAAAAATGTTGTGGCTTCGCAGTTGTCAATATCAGGAAGGACTTTTGTAACTACAGCAATTATATATCATGACGGTCCTTCAACAACTTCAGGACATTACACAGCTTATCTGGAAACGGCTGGTCATTCTGTAATGATTCTGTTTTAACTTTCAAAAAAAGATTGCCTTTTTACCTTCAAAATTCTTACCTGGTGATCTTACAACCAAAATTTTAGGGAAGGAATCTCGGAATTTGTTCAGAGGAATTTCAAGAGGTTCTAATAGCTCCTACTCTATATGGCCTTGTGGATAAGTGTAGTACAGAGCGAAAACTCTTTGTGTTTATAAGCTAATTCAAGCAGTAGATCAAAAGAAGGAGTAGAGGTGATGTAAGTCTGTAATGCTGTCTACATTATTTATAGAAACTTATCGGTGAAATGTCATTTTACAATTCCAACTATATAAACCGGATGTAAATAAGTTGTCAAGTCTAATTAAAAATGTTTTGGCTGCACAGTCGTTGATTTCAGGAAGAACATTTGTAACTGCATCTATTATATGACATGATGGTCCTTTAACAACTTCAAGATATTACACAGCTTATTCGAAATTTAAAAAAGGCTGGTCTTTCGGCAATGATTAGAATTTGACTATGAAGCAATGTTGCCTTTTGACTTGTTTTCAGAAGTGAGAATTTAGGGTAGGTAACTGGATTATAATGATTCTAGGTGTTGTTGTAATTTAGTGTGCTGTTTTAAATTGCTTTGTATGTCTCATTTTTCTTAAAACGATAGAGCTTATCTTTCAGAAAGTGGCGGGCAGAAAATTATAACAGCACAACAGAGTATAAGCTGTTCATAGGACATCCTTTGACGTCATGGAAAGTAAGTTACTTTTGAGGAGTTCTGATTTCTGATTGATAATATTATATGGGTTTCTTAAACACAATCATTTTGATTGTGTTTTTTTTCCCCGCTGTTATATGATGAATACCTTCAACTCACTGTTTTCAGTGAAATTTGATATATTCTGAGAACAGCAAAAATAAACCATTTAATATGTATAATTAATTATGTACTTTCAATTGTGATTTTTAATATGTACTCATCTTGTCTCATGCTCACTCACCTTTTATTACTTTCTATCAATTTTTAAATTTTTGTTCTCTCATTCACAGATTGAAAGTATAAAAATAACACGTGACTAAGTTAACGATAATTATAAGGTAAGTGTTTAGTACTCATTCTGTTACATCTCTTTTACATTTAACTTTTATTAGTTCCACTGCTTCATTTCTTTAACCCTCAGTTTCCTGCCTTTGCTACTTCCCTCATTCCTTTTTCTATTACTTTTTTTTACTCTACTCTTTCCACTCCTGTTCTCAGTCCCTCTTTAAACAGTATCTCTGTGTTACTCCCTCTAACTGTCTTTCTTTTAACATTACTCTCAGTTTACTTACTCTTCTTTTTTTTAAAAAAAAAAAGATTTTGAGTTCGCTCCCGGTTCGCGTACCCGCGCGCGAACCGGGAAGCGAACCAAAAGAAATAGAGGTTGTCAGAGTGCTAAACATTCTAGCAAATTCTTATAAAGGGGAGGTAGTTCTGAAAAGAACTTTTTTTAAATTATTTTTGTTGTTTTATATTTTTTTTATTATTTTTCTGAACATTTTATTTTGTATTTTTTGAACGGTTTTAATTTTTTTATGTTTTTTTCAGGGGGAACAACAAAAAACAGGCATTAGAAACGGCTCAACAGGAGCAAATTCACTTTTTGGGGCGTTTGGAGCACTTGTGATTTTCAAATGCTCTGTTCATTAAGTTTATGCTCATTTCGCCGTAAGAAAGCAAACCCCCACAATAAATACACACCAGCTTGATGTGTTGAAAATTTGTTTGGATAGTGGGGACCGTCTCCCTCGCCTCTGGTCCCGAAAGACTTTCATGCGTTGAGGTGGTGGCCACAGGAGTTGGTGGATTTTCACGTAGGTTACGCACCTCCGCCACACTGTAATTTATTGGATGCCACCTTTGCATGTGGCGATGCATTGTATAGTTCCCAAAGCTATACTTTTTATCTGTACCTCGGGACAGAACTTCTTTGCATATCAGGCATGTAACATGCCGGGCATTCACTTTTTTTTGGCCTTGTGGAAATGTAAAAAACTGCCAAATGAAATTGTCCTTGTGGTGTGATTTCCGGGGCTCTTCAGGCAAAAATACTATGTCATGTACATCCTGTTCTACTTCTTTCTTCTCTTCTTCAGGGTTGGGAATAAACTGGGGTGGTGGTCCATCCTTCTTAGGAGGTGGTGGAGGTGGTGGGGGTCCACCAGCTGCAGCTACAATTGAAGCCATCTTCCAATAAGCAAAATAGGTCTTCCTCTCACAAAGTTGAAAGTCAGAGTGAGAAAAATAGGAGGGGGCTTTCATCATTTGAGAAAAAAAAATGTTCTAAACCAATGAAAAGTGTTATTTTTAGGTCACATGACCTAGCCTTACATCATTAGGAAACCAAAAGTGAAATCAACCAATAAAAAGTGTTATTTTCAAATCACATGACTTGTTACGCTTACGTTGCGCGTCCTGCTACGCACCCGGAGCGCTTCCGGATAGCTGCGCTTCGCATTCCAGAACGCTTCCGGGTGCGCTAACGCGGCGCGTCATAAGACGCATTATGCGGCAACGCAATACGGCGCGCTTACGCAACGCGCCACAATGTTGTTTTCTAACACAGTAGTTGCGCTAACGGAACGTTTACCCGTTCGCGGACCGGGTCGCGGAACCAAATTGAGCTAACAGGAAGCTACCCGGTGCGCGGACCAGTAGCGAAACAAAAAATTTTTTTTTTACAAAAATATACACATAAAAAATGATATTAAAAACATATAAAATATATTTTTCCATTAAAATAAGAATACATTTACAGCTTTTGATATTTGCTATTAAAAAACCATTGAAATTCACTGAAAAAAACATAGGTTATAGACCAAATATAGTTAGGAATTAGCATTTACAAAACCTTGAAAATTCACTGAAAAAACCATAGGTTATAGACCATATATAGTTAGTGATTAGCATTTGCAAAACCTTATTTTACTCGCACAAAACCATTGAAATTCGCATATATAGTTAGTTCCACTAGCTATATATCGCGCACCCGCAATACACTGCTAATGATGTCACATATTACATCATTCATGACATGGTCAGTGACATCACTGATGACATCTCAAATGACATCACTGATGACATCACTGATGACATCTCATTTGGCATTACTGATTACATCACTGATGATATCATTCATGTGATAATACGTTGAACCTCTTCAGACTCTAATATAACCTTACATACACTCAGTGTAAACAGACACTCACAGACTGTCACTTATCCATGGAGTTACTCACACACCTAGTTAGTCATGCAAAGAATCAATCACTCCTCCATTTCCTCAATTATACAGTTATACACACCTTACTAATTCAAAAATATTCTAACACATATTTACTCTCTTATACAATCCCTGATACAAGCTCACAATGATCCATACAGACACTCACACATTCACTGGCTCTTATGCACAGTTATTTATATATGTCAACTCTCATATGTACTGTGTTTTACATATGTACTTACTTTGACATGTAGCACTGAGATATCCATTCACTCACCAATACACTCATGCACACAGTCAACCGCCCATACAGCTGTTTCCACATGCACTTTTGAACCCGTACATCTAGTGAATCAACTGCTCACACATCTATGCACAGAGTCATACACCTCCCAGCCACCCACACACATACTCAGTCTCCCATACAAATACTTGGGCAACCAATCAATAAACCATATAGTTACTCATATAGCTACTGATTAACACATGCAGCAGTTTACAGAACAAGAGACACAATGATCCACAAATTAAGACAGTTTAGTCACTAACCCATGCACTCAGAGAGACACATTTAATCACTCACTCATACAGTCAGTCATGCACCTACTAAATCCTTCATCCAGACACTTATACATCCACTCATTCTTCAATATGTAAGACATATTTTAACTTTACAGAAACATACAGTCACTGGATGTTGTCATCAGTGATGTCATCAGTGATGTCATTTGAGTTGTCATCAGTGATGTCATCAGTGATGTCATTTGAGATGTCATCAGTGATGTCATCAGTGATGTCACTGACCATGTCATGAATGATGTAATATGTGACATCATTAGCAGTGGATTGCGGGTGCGCGATATATAGTTAGTGGAACTAACTATATATGCGAATTTCAATGGTTTTGTGCGAGTAAAATAAGGTTTTGTAAATGCTGATCCCTAACTATATATGGTCTATACCCTATGGTTTTTTCAGTGAATATATATATATATATATATATATATATATCCAAGCAATTCCTCAAACCTCCACACAACGTGGCGAAAGAAGAAGACGGACCCCACGGCTTCAGGCAAGATGTTTTTTTTATTTGGAACCTTTCAAGCGACGCGTTTCGAGTGGCAAGTACTCTTGATCACACACCTGATTAGCGGTCAGCTTGCTTTTTTAATGCTGTGTTTCCCTGACCCCTCCTATGGGCCACACCTCCTAAAGTGCATCACATGACCTGATTCATGAACATAGAGATAGTGCACATTGCATGTATATATATATATATATATAAAATACAGTCCTCTTGGTTGCCGCAGTGCTCCTGAACGAGGGGTGTGCTGGGTTCCGGCTTCAGTGTGCCGGAAATACTTCAATGACTCAGTTTCATCCCTGAAACTCCCCGTGCAAACTCCAACACTCCACAGGGTGATGAATAATTCATGTGTTCTTTGGCGTGGCCGCACATGACGCATTTCGGCTGGCTCCCCTGCCTTTCTCAAATTCTATATGTTTCTGTATTATCCTTGAGCACTTTTGTTGTGAAGTAGGTGAGTATGCATCTGGAATAATTTCCCAAGAACGGAGAGATTCTAACTTTCATGATTTCTGTCATTTTTTGGGACACCCCAACCATAATTAACTGACCTGAACTGCTTATGCTTGTGATGGGAGCTGAAGAGTGTTCTGGGTACAAATGGGATTCCAGGATCTCTAACCTACATGGCTGCAAGAACGATATGGCAGAAACAAAACTTTGTGTGCGAGGTCTGATAAGTAAACAGGACAGAAAGCAGTCTAGAGTAGCCTGGTGGCAGAATATTGCAAGTAAAAGAACTTCCCACAGTATATAACATAGCACAATGCAACAAAATATCGGCTGCAATACAGACAGTTATCTGGCACTATTCAAATACAATAATATGCTAATGAATTGCACTAGAAGCACCATAAAAGCCCTGAGACTGTTACTTCAAAAATGATAAAACCAGAGTTGCAGCAGATATGAATTCAAGATTGTGATTCTGGTTGGTGTTCGGAGTTACCTGCGTCACTTCCTTACCTTGTTGTGATACTGCAACATTTGGGTGATGATTCTTATCTTTGGATGGTAGTTCTTGATTGAAATAACTCTACAAAAAAAGGAAGGTGATTTTAAAGTTTGGCTTGATGGATTGTCCCAAAAAAATGACGATTACTTAGCAGAATATATATTTATTGTATCACAAACTAAAGAAGGGTATTTATATCAATGCCCTCACCATCAGTGTTCCTGTAAGTATATTCATTGGATTAGCTTGCTATGATAACCACATGGGCAACTACTCCTTCAAATGAGTGACTAGCTGCAACGGATCGTACGTTATGGCGGAGGAGCATCGCCCCACCTGTTGCGAGCGCAGCAGTCACACACATTAATAAAATAGTAATAAATACCATTTTATTTTGGTCACAGGCTAACGTTGTTTCAACAATAGGGCAGGGGCGGGCTGTTTCCATACTGCAGCTTCCGCCAGTGCGCATGTCAAATTGGCCGGCTGTCTACAGCAGTCCAATCTGACATGCGCACTTCAGACCACTCAATCTCTGGGCTGAAAAACAGCCAAGAGATTGCAGCCACAGACCACCACCCACAAAATGCGGGCCTGGTTAGCCCGCTCCAACAATTGTTTGGAATCACGACGCACAAGGGAGGAAGTCCTTCTCTTTCCTGCTGTCCGCTGGCATCACCGCCGAAGAAAAAGACACCGGACGTGGCTCTATGCAACATATATGGTGAGTTTTTTGGGCATCGCACCGCACCATTTTTTAATGTTGACGGCCACCACTGGTGACTAGACAAGCTCACCTCATGATATTTGAGGCATCTTCGGCATCGGGGTCTGCACAATACTTGTTTGCAAGGATTAGGCAGGCATCTGCTGACTCGATCTGAGGAGACAGTGAAATAATTTGGGAATAATTAGAATGTTTAGTTACTGCAGTAATTAGTAAAGTATAAACAAGGAATAGGCGAGAGTAATGCAGAAGTAACAGTAATTGATTAAGCATCATTTGCTTGCAAATCAACATGGTACTTAGACTTATACAAATGTAAGAACAAAATCAGAGCAATCATCTCGGCTTGTACCCAACAGAATTCACACCTCATAACAGAGTAATGATGAACTCTCCACAATCATATCTTTGGATACACAAGCAACTCTGCACTGAAAAGAGGCCTTGGTAACAACTCATGATTCTTCCTAAAACATCTTCCAGAAACTGACGGAAAGACAGAAACCGCATGCATAAGCGTACAGTTCCAACACAAGTTCGTACAGCATGCTGGTACAGCTTATTATGAAAGTTTGCAAGTTTGCAAGCTCCATACAGGCATCTTCCCACGTGATCTTGAGAATCTGCTAGGGTTTTTGGGAGGATTCTATTCCAGAGCAAAGTGCAGGGAGTGGTCTCATACTAACTGCTAAGGTGGTGGAGCAGGGATCCTTCTCAGTAAATCACTCACTAGAATCCCTTTTTCAACATCATCCGCTGTCTGGTGCATTTTTGAATACCAAACCCACACCAGTCATTGGCCACGTCAAAGCTAACATTGTGGCCTATACATGACTGATGATCACCAATCAGGGCGAAACCAATCTTGAGCTGTTTGTGTGCCGGTTTCGAGTGTTGCCTGGCTTGGCAGTTTGGGAAGGACAGTTCCTATTAGTGCAGGACCAAGGTTGATTTGCATATAGCTGGGTCCCATCTGAGATGCCATGGTGAGCAAAATAATGATGGGCTGAGTAATTAACAGTGGCTGAGATTATTTCAGACATTTCACCCATTGCTATTTTGTTTACTTCAGTCCGACGCCCAAGGTGGGATGGGTATGCCAGGACGTGGATTCTGTGCTCACTATGCCACTGCAGCCAATTTGCACTCGATTGACGAGCTCCAATCAGGGTGAAACCAGTCTTGTGTTGCTTATGTTCTGGTTTGGAGAGGGCCTGGCAGTGCGGACTGAGATGCAGCCCAAGTAATTACCAGTGGCTGAGATCAATTCAAGCTTTCCACCCATCACTGTTTTGTTTACGTCAGTTCTCTCATCACCAGGCACAATTGATCCACAATTGTTTCTCTGGGCAAATGATTTTGCATCATATTTCCGATCTAAAACCACTACTATTTGAGAAACCGTTGCAATCCTTATTGCTATCTATTCTATCGTCAAGAGGCAGGCTGATTGTCCCAAGAAATTCCTGAATGAGGGTTTGGCCCTGACTAATGGAAGGAGTTATGGGACTAACACTAGGTACAGAGGCTGGGAGGGCCCTATGGAGTAAGTGTACTGAGGGGGTCCTGCCCATCTGTAACTTCCTAAGGGGTGACAGTAACTTCCTAAGGGGCAAGTCAAGCCCAATTACAACATTTGAAATGTTGTGAAATACCCAAGTGACAAACAACAACACTAACCAGAAAAACTCCAGTGGTGTAATGTCTGAGTGAGTGCATGGGATGAAAGCATGCTAATTCGTATGAGCGTAATTAAAACACTATGTAAAATTGGCCACATGAATAGAGGCCCTCATCAGGGATCTTGGTGGTCCTGACGAAAGGCGAGTGGCCTGTTGGGTAATAGAAGGCCGGCTGAAACATGTAGATCTTATGGATCCAGGAGAATTAATGCACTCCAATTATATCCCCTGCCTTTTTTCATTCAGCCAAAAGTGTCCTTGGAATAAAGCACAAAACAGAGTAGTAGCTTATAGGCATTTTAACCCATATCAGGCTCCCACAAAAGCAAAAGCAAAGTGCTACCTTTCAGAATGGTGTCGAACCTACCAGCGGTAGTAGATTCACCGGGCCTGAATGATGAAGCATGCTACACAAGCTTCTGTGGGTGGGAGCCCTTTTTACAAAGAATATTGTTCCCCTTATTGAGATGGATATAGGGATAAAGAGGTCCTAACCGGCCAGGCAGAAATCATCCTTTATGTTTTAAACTGATTTTTGGGGAAAGATGAGGTAACCTACCCTATGAAACCTTCTCCCGCCCTAATTTCTGTTGTACTTGGTGATTGGCAGTTAGAAAATACCAGTGAAAAGGACATAACAGTTCCAAGAAACAGACTTCAGCTATAGTGCAAAATAGTTGGAGTGGCGTTAAGAAATTCTGGTTAGCAGACCCTAGGTTGTAAGTAGTAGTGTAGTGGACATGTGAGGTGGAAGAATAGTTGTCAGATGCCAAGGCATGAGTAGATTTAAATGCATGGGGATGGTCAGAACATCTGTATGTGGGACCCATGCAAGGCTAGTGCTGTTACAATTGTGTAACAGTGGTACCTAACAGTGACTCCTATTTTGTCCACTGGGTTCAATACTGACAGAAATGCAAACTTGTTTGACATTATTTTTTAGTAGGCCTGGGCGGACTTCACAGAATTTTACTCCACAGAGCTCTATGAAGTGCCAGAAAAACTCTGCTGCGCTCCATGGAGTTCCGCAAGTGGTGGAGTCTGTTAACTCGTGCTGCTCGCACCGATTTTTAGTGCAGGGAGTTTGTCCTGCGCTGTAAAATCAGCGTGAATGACACTACACATCGTGCCAGAGTGCGCTGCAGCTTTCTGCCGCTTGAGTAGACATTCTACTCCAGTGGCAGCTTCCTCAACGCGAGCCGCATAGTTCTCAACGCGAGTGTTCATGACCTGCCATGGCTGCTCGCGTTGAGAAATCTCGCCGGGAGGAGGACTAGTGCATGAATTTTTCTAGCGAGTGCTCGCCAGCTCGAGAGAAAAAACTCTATTCCATGTCACTTTGCTGAGTTTTTCGGAACTATGCGCAGATCGTGGAGTGAGCTAAACTCACCGAACTCCGCTGGCGGATCAGAATTCTTTGCCCACCGATATTTTTTAAAACCTAGCAGTCGCATCTATTTTAGATCTGTTTGGATACAGATCAAAATGGAAGAGCTATACATCATGAGCTGATAAAAGGCACGGCGGACACAGGACATGAAAGTGCCCATCTGGAGCAACATCTAGATGTTAATAGCTTGTGAATAAGGCCTTTGAGAGCACCTATATTAAGAGGAGGGAACACCAACCAGTGCAGCATCTGAAGGACCTCAGCATGAATTAGCCTTCCTCAACATGTAATAAAATCTGCTTACTCACTACGAAGGTGTGGGCCATATGTGAAGCTGACATAGAGGAATTAGAAGCCTTAATAAAGCTCACTTGGCCAATCATAGCTTATTCAGAGCAAAACACCTGTCAGCTGTCAATAACTAGTTAACCAGGGGTGTACAAGAGATTAACATAACGAATTTTTCATGACTGAATGATCCTCACTTTTAAACCTGCAATAGAGAAGAATTAATAAACCACAACACTTGAAAACTGGAGGCATTCAATTGTGCTAGGCTTGCTTTCGTTTGAATACCAATGATAACTGGAGACTGAAACTGTACATAATATAAAGGGCATTCAGTGCTAGATCTCTGGTGTTACATGCTTATCTAGATGGTATTGCATTGTAATTGCATTTATATAGCACTTACTATCCCTGTTGAGGCACTGAAGAACTTTATGTTGAGAAGCATGCTACTCTGGAAACAGAGGTAAGCATTATTGGTTGGTTTTTGGTTTGCATATTTAGTTTTCAGTTCTCAGAAGAAACGCTTACATGCATTTCCTCAGTTTGTTTGTGGTGGAATGGGAAGGAGCTAGATGTCCTTGCTAGTGCGGCTTGGGGGTTATGTTAGTTTGTGCAAATGATTGGTGGGGTGAATAGATAGGGTAGACAAATCTTAGAAGATAGATTGACTGCAGGCAAAGGATTACCAGTTTATAAGAAGGAAGTGTGAATGGCCCATGGGTCGTGACATACCTAGGGAAAAACGTAAGCAACATACAGTTTTTGTGGGAGTCAAAATAGGCCTTCAATTGTAATATTAGTTAAATAAAGGGAGGAGAGCATGCAAGGTATTTAGGTATTGGATAGTTCTTTAGTTAAAGTCATTTTCATGTTGTGCATAGAATATGCAACATAAGTGGCAGGAAAGTTTGTCAGTTGTCATGCAATCTTGAGCAAGTGACAGGAAAAAGCAGTGTCGGCAGCTGCACAATGAAAGTGGGGAGCGGGTGGGTCGAGCAGGAGGGGGGTGTACAGGGGGATTGAGGGTAAAAATTAAATATTTTTTAAAACATACCATTTGCTACCCCGATGCAAACTGCTGCCACAGTGCTTCACTCCCGGCAGTCTCTGGGAAGGCGCAAGCTGCCCAGCCAATCCAGACTTTGCTCTCATGCTACAAGAGCAGTGCCAGAATTGGTCTGAGCAGCCTTGTCTTCCGCTCAGACACTTCCTCGGAGCCTGTGGCTTTTCTCCAACTCGGCTGTGAACACAGCTGGGTTGGAGAAATAGAAGGGTGCATGTCTGTTTGGCCGGCCAATGACGGACGGCCAAACTTACATGCAAACTTCTAAGTGCCCAACACCCCTGCACATCATAGCCCGGCCCCACATGCATTCACCGTCAGCCAGTGTAACGTTATGTAAGAATGACTCGATGCACGTTGTGAAGAAGCAACACTTATTTATTTATCATTTAGGGTATGTTGTCCGAGGAGCGCCAGCCGGCGCTCTGCTCCGTAACTTGCTCGGCGCGCTAATGATGCGCGCGCACACGGCGCCAACATGGCCGCCTACGTTACGTCAACATGACGTGAAAAGAACTAGAACGCTACATATCTCCCCCTTTTACCAAAACCATGCTCAGTCACTTACAGTTCGCAGTCTAGTTCAAAGTCTCGAAATCTGGCAGGCCTTACAACTTGTCTTCCACTCCTGGTCACCTTACCAATATTCTCTCGAGCCCCTTGACTCTGCGTCTCCGCTTCTTCTGTTCCTCCGCTCATCGCTCCCTCACTGTTCCTATTTCCTCCCGGCATGTCCATCTCTGCTGCCGGAGTCTCACTCCCTTCTTCCCCTTCTTGCACCTCCCCTGCACCTGCTTCGTCCCTTTTCTCACTTCCGCCAATCCTATTCTCTTCATTCACGTCGTCCATGTCTTCACCTTCCGAGGACCACCGTCCCCATCTCAATATCTTGTTGCACCGGGCCATGCGGTCCTGCGACCACACGTTTCCATTGCTGAGCAGAGCCGCTCGATCGTATACTTCCTTAACTTGCATCGGCTTGCTATATTTGCTGTCTCCCTTCCTTTGTAGAGTGGCTAGCTTTACTCTCACCCACTCTCCTCTTTCTAGGTGGGTGTCCTTCACATTCCTCCGTTTATTGTAGTTATTGGTGTAGATGGCTTGTGCTCTTTCCAGATTGGCCCTTACTACAGCCGGAGACCACTCACTGGTTACCACCTTCTCCTTCCAGATCCTGTTGTCATGCGTGAAGGGTTCACGTCCTCTCAATATTTGAAACGGGCTGTACCCCGTGCCTGTGGGAGTTATTCTGTAGGCCCACACCATGTTCTCCAGCGCTTTCTTCCAGTCTTTATTGCTGGAGATGGCCACTTGTATGGCTCCCATCACCACTCTGTTAAATCGTTCAACTAGGCCGTTGCCCGCTGGATGGTAAATGGCCGTGTGCCTTACGGAGATGCCATTTCTCTCCATGAATTGTTTCCATCTTTCCGACGTGAACTGTGGTCCATTGTCACTTAAGATGGACTTGGGAATTCCTTCTCGGGTGAACGTTTCGGATAGAAACTCTAGGATGTTCTCAGTGTCCATGGATTCGCCCACTTTTATCTCTGGCCATTTGGAGTAACGGTCTATGAGGACACACACATATTTCTGTGTGCTCTGGTCATCCAGCACCGGTCCTAAAATGTCTATTGACAACTCTTCCCATGGGTTTGAGGGATTGTCAAACTTTCCAAGAGCTGGACGTAGTGGCCTCAATGTTTTGTCGGCCCCTTGGCATTGGGGACACTCTCTGACATGCCTCTCTGCTCTTACGTCCATACCTGGCCACCAGTAATTCTGTTTCGATCTGGCCTTGAGCTTCCCTATGCCAAGATGGCCTTCATGTAATAAGTCCAGCAACTTGTTGATGAGATTCCTTGGGGGGATTACCTTGTCTCCCCGGTAGATGAATATACCCTTGTCTCCTACTGACAGTTCCTCTTTCACTTCG
Source organism: Lissotriton vulgaris (assembly GCF_964263255.1). Taxonomy (NCBI): domain Eukaryota; kingdom Metazoa; phylum Chordata; class Amphibia; order Caudata; family Salamandridae; genus Lissotriton; species Lissotriton vulgaris. The sequence continues at coordinate 663,313,802 of NC_141693.1, forward strand.
TAAAATGGTTTAAGGTTGGTTTTCACCTTTCTCTTATCTGGCCAACCTTGTATGATGTGCGCCCTTACTTCCTTGATGTCGGTATCTTCTTCATACGCTTCAGTCCATTCTTGTATGCTAATTATCTTCTCTTGGTCCTCTATGAGAGCCACCATCTCTCCTCTGTCAGCTGGGTCTTCTTCTCCAGACTCCATGGCCGCTGCTCGACTCAAGTAGTCCGCCACTCGATTCTTGTTTCCAGGGATGTACTCTACATCATATCTGAATTCCAATAATTTTAAGGACATTTTCGATATCCTGGGTGTGGCGCTGGCGTGTCCGCACGATGTTAGTACCTTCACTAACGGCTTGTGGTCCGTCTTGAGCAGGAATCGGGTACCCCATAAGAATTGCCGGAACCTCGTCGTGGCCCACACTACCGCTAGCATCTCCTTTTCGATGACGCTGTACTTGCCTTCAGCCTCCGTCAATGCCCTGGAGGCGAAGCTGATTGTCTCCATGTCCCCTCTTCCTCGGTCTTGCATAAGTACTGCGCCTAGCCCCTTGTCGCTGGCGTCGGTGAGGAGCACGGTAGTGCCTTGTGGGTCGTACCCCTTGAGTGGTATGGCTCCCGAGATCTCCTTCTTGATGACTTCAAATTCTGCTTGAGCTTCCGGTGTCCACTGAAACGTCGTGCTCTCTCTGGTCAGCAACCTCATGTTGTAGATCTTGGACGCGAAATGTACCACAAACTTGCTATAGTACTCCGCCATTCCCAGGAACGACCTGACTTCTTCCTTGTTCTTGGGGGGCGGTGCTTCAGCGATGGCCTTCACGTTCTCCGTCTTTGGTGTGATCCCCTGTTGTCCAATTTCATGGCCTAAGTATGTTACCGATTGCAGTCCCAACCGACATTTCGACCATTCTGCCGTGAGACCTTTGGCTTCCAGTGTTTGTAGTACTTTCTCTAGTTTCCGGTCATGATCTCTCCTATCTCTCCCCATCACTAGAATATCATCCTGGAAGTACTGTACGTCTTCGCAGTCTCTGAATAGTTGGTGCATCATCTTCTGAAAGACTGCTGCCGCCGAGGCTAGTCCGAACGGCATGCGGCAGAATCGGTAGCACCCAAACGGGGTAATGAACGACGTTAGGCTTTTGCTGTCCGGGTGCAGTGCTATCTGGTGGTAGGCTGAGGTAAGGTCAATGGTGGAGTACCACTTAACCCCTTTGGTTTTGGCCAACATCTCCTCTATCCTGGGAAGGGGAAATTTCTCCACCACTATGTTTTTATTTAGTTCTCTCAGGTCCACACAGAGCCTGACCTTTCCGTTGGGTTTCATTACGACCACCAAGGGCGCCAGCCATTCGGCGCATGTGATTGGTTCTATGATGCCCTTCCTCTCCAGATCTTGGAGTTCCGTCTGGACCGCTTCCCTCACTGCAATGGGCACATTTCTCACCTTGTGTGCTACTGGAATGGCTCCTTCCTTAAGCACTATCTTATGTTGAAATTTCTCCATTTTTCCTACAGTACCCCCAAACACCTTCGGGTAGTTCTTCTTCCATCTGTTCATGTCCGGTCATTCCTCCTGTTCTGTGAGAAGAATTTGTTCCTTCCCTCCTGGGTCGAGTTTTATACCTAGATCGCCCTGGTCTAGCCATCCTAGGACGGAGGGTCCTTTCTCTGCGACATATAGTTTGCACCACGCTGATCGGCCTCTGAACTCAAACAGTAGGTGTCGGAAGCCTAACATGGGAATGCGATCCCCATTGTAGGTGACTGGCCGTATGTCTAGTTTCTCCAGATCTGGGCCCAACTTGGGTTGGAACTCTTCTTCCCACACTGCTCTCTGTACGATGGTAAATGGAGATCCAGTGTCTGCCACTACCGTGATGGTGATGCCGCCCATGGACATGTCTAGGACTGGTTTGGTTGATCTCTTGCCGTCCACGCTCAACACCTGATCGTATATGCATAAGACGGTGACCACTTCTTCCTCCGTGGCTTTCTCAAGGTCTTCTTCGCTTTGGTCAACGTATTTCACCATTCCCTTCTGCTGTTTCTTCCGACATACCTTCTCGTAGTGACCTACAATTCCGCAGTGCAGGCATTTGGCTCGGAATGCCGGACATCGTCTGTCATGGGCTTCGTGGGACCAACTTCCACACCTGTAGCACGTTTTCTTGTTCTCACTGCTCGCCTGTTTCCCTTGCCATCTGTTGGTCCCTTTGGTTACTGGTTGTTTGTTTCTTTGGTCCTTGCGGTGATCCTCTTCCTGTATCCTGTTCACCATGGTTGGGGTGGCCACCTCTTTCTTGGTTGCATTTGCGCACCTCTTTGCGAGTTCTGCCCTCTTCACTATGACCAGCACTTCTTTGAGTGTGGTGTCACCGCTCGCCCACAGCTTGTCTTGTACATTTGCGCTCGTGGTGTGCATGACCACCTGGTCTTTTATGAATTCATCTTCCCACAGCGCGTACTTACACGTGGCTGCCAGCTTTCTCAATGCTGCTACGTACTCTTCGATGGTTTCTCCCGCCTTTTGTTTCCTTTGCTGGAAGTTATATCTATCCACTGAAACACAGATGGTGGGGCGATATCGTTCATCTAGGTCCTCCACTGCATGCGCATACACATCGTCATCTGTGTCTTCTCTCTTCTTCGGTACTAGACTCTTGTATATTCTTAGTCCTTCTGGTCCTAGATTTAGTAGCAGGATGCGTTTCTTTCTCTGAGGAGTGAATTTTTCTTCATTTTCGTCCTCCAGGACCCCTATGAAATTGTCTATATATTCCTTCCAGTCCTCCCACTTCATCAGTGGGTCTCCGGGTTTCGGTAGGAATTGCACAGGTGCAATCGCATACCCCGCCGGGGTACTCATCTTCACTTCCTTGGCGCCTGTCCCGTCGGTGGTTTTACCCGGGGGGCTGCCTGGGGTGTTGTTATTTTCTCCTGTGTGCCTGTTTCTCTGGGGGCTCTTGTTGCTAGACCCCACTTCCTCCTCTTTGGTAGCCAGCGCAGCGCTCCCTGTGCGTGGGTATGCAGGAAGGTGGCACGTGTGCCCTTGGCTGTGTTGTGGTCGCGCTGTCTCTGTGGCCTATTAGCTGCTCATGTGCTGTGCTGTGGCACTGCCACGCTCCTCGGGTTGCCCAATACCTCAGATCGTCCAATTGTAGTTGGCTGTGACGTTTCCACGACCACTCCGCTCCAGGCAGGCCTTTCTGGTGTCAGGATGGGCCAGGTGAACCTGTGTGTGTGTCTTCTTGTGCCTCGTGGGGGCCACGTGGAGTGCTGCTCCCTTCTGTGCTCCCAGCGTCGGTCTGGTCGCCTCTCCCGACCTCGTCGCCACTGTAACGTTATGTAAGAATGACTCGATGCACGTTGTGAAGAAGCAACACTTATTTATTTATCATTTAGGGTATGTTGTCCGAGGAGCGCCGGCCGGCGCTCTGCTCCGTAACTTGCTCGGCGCGCTAATGATGCGCGCGCACACAGCGCCAACATGGCCGCCTACGTTACGTCAACATGACGTGAAAAGAACTAGAACGCTACAGCCAGAGCCCCCCACTGAAAAATAAAATGATATTATTGCTTTAAATCATTTTATTTTTCTGTGACGGACTCTGACCATCACAGAGAAAAAGAGTATAATTTACTTTTACATTTAATTAAACAGGATGCTCTAGTCATTTTAAAGTGTCGGGCAACGTATTAAAGACAAGCATGGTTTGTTAAACTAGCTAAATTGTATCTGCAATAATGGAATGGAAACAGGCAAGATGCATTTGTTTTAGTGTAGCCTCGACCGCACTGGTCATGAAACAGACTTTCATCTAGAGAAATCCAAAATCCCAAAAACTTTCAAAACATGCGGTAGTGACTAAACGTTCAAGCTTGCCAAACTCCAAATAAGTTCAGCAGCAGCTTAATTAGAAAAAAACTCCCCTTTCTGTGAGCGCTCACACAATTCACCAGAATTTTCTCTGCATAACGAGGTGTCTCTGTAAAAGCAGTTTTGTTACCTGAGATCACTAAACACCTGTGAGACAATTCATTCTCACAAAACTCCGTTCAAAGTGTCACTTTCTTAATTTAGAATCCATTTAATTAATAATACATTCTCACTTTTGCTTTTCTCTGTGAAACATTAAATTGTTTGGCAGTGGAAGCTTAAGCTGTCAGCTTAACAAGGAACCGCTAGATGGCAGTAGACTGATGACACAAGAGCAATGTGGGTAGCGTTACCTCTAAGTAAGCTGAAGAACTATGAGGTTGCAGTCATATTTATCGATCGTTTCGCGTTAGGTTAATCTGCATTAAGCATGCGGTAGGAAAATGAGGGAACAGCAGCTAGAACCACTGAATTTGAAGAGAGGTAGTCTAATTCCTATCTGTTTATCTCACTCTTATAGGTTATTTTTCCTCCAGCATTCTCTCTTTGTCATTGTTTTCCTGTATATTTCTTCCTCTGTCTCTCTCCCTTTTCTACCTGTCCATCTGGGTCAGACTCTGATGATAGCAATCAAGTCCTGGTTCCCAAAATTCAAGTTCTGGTGCCCACCAGTTACCAGTGGCGGCTCCTCCACTGAGGCAGAGGAGTGTCGCCCCATTGCTCTGTGAGCAGTTATTAAAGAAAAGTAAATGATAATAATTGGTGATATCATTTTAGTTTTCCTTTACTTGTGCCGGGCTTGGCTGGTCTACCAAAGCAGGGCAGGGGATGAGTGCTTTGCCCACTCCAAAGGTATTCAATGACGCTTTAATCGGCACTCGTGGGCCGGCCAAACCATTATGCGCACTTTGCATGTTCTGCATCCAGGCTGGATTACAGGCATGGCATGATAATCAGTGCTGAAAAGGCTCAAAACAAGCAAAGCCTTACTGGCTCCTCATTGGAAAGTAACCAGTGGTCCTCTTTCCAACCATTTCATATTATGTCGATCAACTATGTCATTAGGGTCTTGGATCCAGGGCGTTATTTATGAGGCCCTAAAGCACATTGCGTCACTTTTTGTGGCGCTGTGGCGGGGTAAAATCTGTGCCACACTGCACCATGTTTACAAAGTGACCCATCTGGACATATGCATCTCTTTGTAATCTGCACTACATTATACCTGCAATAGGTATAATGTATGCTGGGTGGGCCTTCTGATGCAGAAAAGCCTTGGATAAGTGTGACTTCAACGGCCTCACTGCGCCAAATCTTTACGCCTGGTTGAAGCAGGCATAAGTGGTGAGGCAGTCCTTTTCACATGGGGCTTGCCCCATGTGAAATGACACAATGCTGGAATTGCGTCTGTTTCCAGACACACTCAGGCAAGACGCCATTTTTGTGTCAACAGATACGTCAGCGTTCCTGACGTATATATGTCAATCCTTGTGACCTGGAGTGCTGTACAGTAAACACGGCGCATCCATGGTGTCGCAAGGAGGGCGCACTGAGAAGTGTTGCATAGTTGTTTTACCACAACAATGCATGAGGTCCCCAGTATCTACCAGCGCTGATCCTGGTCTCCTGGTCCTTGGCGATTTTAATTACTGGCCCTCCGACCCCCACGAGACCCCATGCTCTTTAGCCTTTTCTGACCTCATGTTGGGTCTGAATTGTTCCCAGCACATACATTCACCTACACACATTAAGGGCCATATCTTGGACCACGTCTGGACCTCGTGTCTGGATATCTCCACTCCTCTGGTTCTTCCTTGCTTATGGTCTGACCACTCCATGATCACCTTCACTCTAGCCATGCCTCCCACTGTCACTAATGCCCTACAGACCAATTTTTCTGCTCGCAATTGGAATAGGGCGGATCTTAGTAAACTCACTTCCCTCCTTAGCACATCTGCCCCCTCCAGCTCTGGATCTATTGACACACAAGCCCAGGACTTGACCAGCTGGCTCACCTCTGCCTCCGACTCTGTGGCACCTCTAAAGTCGGTCAGAACCAGGCGCCGCCATGACGCCCAAAGGTGGTTCACTGAGGACCTAAAAGCCTTGAAACTTGGGCTCCGACAGGCTGAACGGCGTTGGCGCCGGGGCTATAGCTCAGATACAAAACTGACATTCTCCACCTTACTCAAAGAGTACAAGACAGCTATATCTTCAGCCAAGACGGTGTATTTCTCCAAAAAAATCCTGGATTCGGCCAACAAATCTAAAGATATCTTCTCCATAGTAGAGGAGTTATCTAATCCCAATAGAGTCACCATTGCACCTCTCCCTTCCCAGTAACTTTGTGACTCCCTTAACCAATTCTTTATTGATAAGATAATCAAGATTAAAAACAGTATCCCTGCTCAAGCCTTGCCCACCTTCCCTCTACTGGACGCTTCTTGTCTTCTACTCGATTCCCATACCTTATCCCAGATCCCTCCCATTTCGAAGGAAGGCTTTCTTACTTTGTTACATAAAGTCTCCTCTGGCTCACCGAGCGATTGCTGCCCCCCATTGTTCTCCGCGAAGCCTTCACCGTCTGCCCTGAACCCCCCCCTGGCTCTCCTGAACAACTCTCTTGCCATGGGTGAGGTCCCCTGCTCTTTTAAGCAGGCAGAGGTGGTGGCTATCCTAAAGAAACCCTCGGCAGACCCTTCGATTATGAGCAAATTTCGCCCTATATCTCTCCTTCCCTTCCTCAGTAAGGTGCTGGAGTCACATGTCACCAACACCCTCAGCTCCTTTATTGAGGAATCTGGCTTTCTGGACTCCCAGCAGGCCGGGTTTAGACCTGCGCATTCCACAGAGGCTATTATACTCTCTGTTAAGGAGGTATTGCGCAGAGGGGCCGACGCTAACATCTGTCAGGCCCTGGTACTGCTGGATTTGTCGTCCGCCTTTGACAGGGTCGACCATGGTATCCTTGTCGACCGTGTCAGAGAGGCCGGCATCCGGGGCACTGCCCTCAACTGGGTCCACTCTTTCCTGTCTGACCGCAAACAAGCGGTCAGGCTGTCCCAGTTTTCAGCCGACCAGGTTGGGCTAACCTGTGGCGTCCCCCAGGGATCTTCCCTATCCCCACTCCTTTTTAATTTATACCTGGCTCCCCTGATCCGCTCCCTCCGTAGCCTGAATGTCACCGCGTTTAATTACGCCGATGACATCCAACTGGTCTTTACCATCGACCCCTCAGATCAGTCAATTTCCACTTTCCAAACCACCCTATGTTTCATCAGTGATTGGATGAGCTCAAACCATCTCAAGCTCAACCCCGACAAGACCGAGCTGGTTCTTGTCGGGGGATCCTCTAACCCTTGGCAACCTTCCTTCTGGCCGACAAGACTGGGCAGTCCCCCTCGCCCAGTCAACTCAGCAAAAAGCCTGGGGGTCATTATCAGCAGTGACCTCTCAATGAAGTCCCAGATCAGTGCGGTAGTGTCTGTCAGTCATTTCCAGCTCAGGAAGATCCGTAAAATCTCTCGCCTCCTCACCACCGAGGCCCTCACTCTGGCTCTGGTTGCGCTAGTCCTTTCACGAATTGACTACGCAAACGCACTCTATGTAGGCATTCCTGATTACCAAGCCAAGAGACTACAGCTGATCCAAAACCAGGCCGCCCGCCTCATTTTTCACCAACCCAGACATCAACATGTCCGTCCCCTCTTAAAAAGTTTACATTGGCTTCCGGTCACTGCACGCTGCAAGTTTAAACTAGGCTGCATAATTTTCAAATCCCTTGCAGGCGGAGGCCCCTCATTTATCTCTTCCCTTCTTCACCCCTATGTTCCTTCTCGTAGCCTTCGTTCGTCTCAGCTGGCCTTACTGACAGTCCCCAGATTCAAGAGGAAGAAACACGGTGGCCTCAGGTTTTCTTTCCTAGCTCCTTCCTTCTGGAATGCCCTCCCCCTCTCTCTAAGGTTACCTTCCCCCTACACCAGGTTCAGATCTCTCCTTAAAACTTTTTTGTTTACTGAAGCCTACAATTAGCCCTCTATCCCCTTTCTTTTCCGTTCTCTCCACACAAGCCCCAAGAAACCTTCAGGTGTTAGTCGCGCTCTACAAGAACCTTTCACATCACATCACATCACATCACAGTGGCATTGCCCCCCAACACCACTAGTACCAAACCTGGCCTGGCTAGCACAGTTTACTGAGAGGGCTTATGGATGTGATACAGAGAGGCAGTCAAATGAAGGGGTAAAAAAGAGTGTGAGAGGGCAAAAGATAGCGACAGAGAGCGAGAGACACCGGAATCCTGCCGTGATCTAGGACTATAACCTACGCTTTATATCACTTATTGTATTTAGGCTCCCCTTTTTGAACATCTGTTTTTTGGCTGGTATGACATAATTTCCAAAAAGCTCAGGCTTTAAAAACATGCTGCTATTTGTAAAATAATTATGCTAAAAGCACACGCACACATGCCAGACGCACGCACAAACACACACAAACACACACACACAGGCACGTACATAAAATATACTTCTTACTCAACACCAGCCTGGACCAGGGAGCTACAGAAGACGGGTCACATACCTTCACTCTTGCCAGGTCGTGAGGGTTAAGTACCGATCCTTGATAGAATTCCACCTGAGTAAAATGCCTCTTAAAAAGGGCTTCCAGCTCAAGGTTGGGGGAGATGCTGAAATACAGGAAATTAATAGGTCAATTCAGCAACACAGGCATTTTTAAAGTTTTGATAACTTTTTAACAGAGGCAATGCCATCAAAGACCCCAATGGGTACTCAGTTTTGCTGTGTACCAAATCTGTCAATCCACTTAAAGGTACCGTTACACAATTCTGCGTTCTGTGTGGGCTCACCCATCATAAGAATCATTTTCTTCTTCTATCTGTACTGCAGAATGCAGCATATGTAGCAAGAGGACAAAACGAGGAGACATGAAGATATTTCTCCTCGTTATGCTTCACCTGGCTAGGAGTAGCATTTTGACGCATTGCCTGGACTACCACTAATGGTAAATCTCCCATAAATGCCAAAATCCATGGGTGTGTGAGTGGGAGCACCCACATTCAACCAATGGAATGCCTCCATGGAGCAGAGTTATGCAAGGCAGCAATTTGCGTTGCCTTGTGTTACTCTAGATATATCAAGCCATTCAGGGCCACAGAAGGTGGCCTTGTTAGGCCTGACAAATCTCACTTAGGTTTTGCTTCGCACTTGCACCCCCTTGCGTGGTGCAAGGGTGACCCAAAACCTTGATAAATCTGGCCTGAAAGCCTTCAATACCTACTATAGTACTGGATGTTGATTAAGACTTCCTGAAGCTAGCACGTATTCCATCATTTTCCCTTAACCCCTTGGCTGCGGCGGCTATTCTGCCGCAGCGCTAAGGGGGTAGGGCGGCCGCGCGGCGGTCACGTTCTTGTGACGGAACCGCTCCGTCACGGCTCGCGGGTGAGCTGTGCTTGTGACGGAACGGTTCCGTCACGAACGCGCCCGCTCAATGGAACGCGGCGCGCCGAGCGGGCCGTGACGGAACCGTTCCGTCACAAGCACAGCTCACCCGAGGCTTGTGACGGAACGGTTCAGTCACAAGCATGCAAGGGGTTAATGTATAGTAGCTACTATTCTTTAGAGAAAACAAAATACCACTGCTCAGAATTTAAATTTGTTGAGTCATATATGTTTTTTCTGAACACGTGGGATATTTATTATGAAATCACTGAGCACAGCGAGTCACCTTGCTGCACTGGGTGATAGAAAAAGGACAGGAACGCACCGTACTTAACAATATACAGCGCATACCTGTGATTTCCTAGCGCTGGCAAACAATGTGCTGCCTGGTGCCAAAGCAGACGCCTTGCACTATGGTGCAAGGGTGCACACATTATAAGCTGGATTGTTTTTGTTCAGGAAGGCACCACTTCCTGCAAAAAAACAATCCCCAGAGTCATTTTTCTCTTTTTGTGTGTGCTGCAGAATGAAGAATGCAGCACACACATAAAGATGAAGTAACAAGTGGAAATAAAGATATTTCTCCTCATTGCGCCTCACCTGGGGAGGCGTAGCATTATGACGCATTCGCAGTTTTACCAGTGTAGGTACCTCTGTGAATGCACCAAAATCCATGGGTGGATGCGTGGTAGCACCAATGCTCCACCCATGGAGCACTTTCCTGGTGCAGAGTAACGCAATGCAGCGATTTGTGCTGCGTTGCATTCCTTTGGATTTATCAAGCCATGAGGAGCCATGCAAGGTGGCCTTGCGTGGATTGATAAATCTGACTTAGCTTTTGTGTCGCCCTTGTGCCCCTTTGCGTGGTGCAAGGGAGACGCAAAACCTACATAGATAAGTCTGTTAGGGGCATATTATCAAGAACTGGGATAAAATTATCGCCGCTTTAGCGGCAGAAAACTGCTGCTAAAACGGCGATAATGGGCTTGATAATATGTCCTTGTGAATTCCCATAGCGCCCCAGGTTTTGGTGTTAACCTGGGCTGCTATGGGAATTCACAAGGGCCTATTATCAAGCCCATTATCGCCATTTTAGAGGCAGTTTCCTGCTGCTAAAGCGGCGATAATTTTATCGCAGTTCTTGAAAATATATGCCCCTATGTGTTCTATGGAACATTTTCTTACACCACTAAATCTTGACTACTTTACCGTTGACCCCATGTAAGTCAAAGCCCAAAACCAAAAGATGTGACACTTGGCAATTTAGTTAACTCTCAGTCACAAGAATTGTCAAAAAGCTCTTAAGTGCAACAGGCCCGAACTGACCTGACATATGTTATCTTCCTACATTAGTGAATACTCAAGTACGCATAACAAGAAGCGAGGGTATTTCACAAGTTAGACAAAGGACACATTTGTCCATAATGACAATTAACAGAATAATAACATTTTACACTAAATAAGTTGAATGCTGTAAGGCTGAATACACAAATATAATTTGTATTTGCACAATTGGTGTAATACATCAGTTATCATGGTGTGTTCATACTTAAATAATTGCTTTTATACAGTGTGATGTACATTCTAACTTTAAAAAGAAATTAACATTCAACCTAATCTAAACTAAAGTTCGTCAGGCTCAAGTAACCTGACCTAAGATGGCTGACGATCTGTTCAGATCACATCACCTATCAGATGGTCTTTCATTCTTTCCTGAGCAGAGACGGTCCGTGGAGGGAGTTTCGGTGGGGCGGAGAGATGGGGCGGGGGTGCTAAAAACTGGAGTATGGATAATTGAAGGTAAGTAAACAATTTAATTAATAAAACAAATTTCGTAGCGCACCCTACATTGCCCTCCCCCGTAACGCCTCTCCGCCCCACCGAAACACCCTCCACGGGCCGTGGCAGATCCTGAGTGCTCGTTCTATTCAATATTTGTTAATGCCAGGGACACTTACTTATGAAGAAAGACGATTTCCACATTGACGTCATCCCTGTCCTTGTGCAGGAAGTCCTTCAAGAAGTTCGACACGCTCTCGAGGGTGATGTGACCACAGACAACTATATGCCTGTGACGGAAAAATTACAAGGGCACATGTTACTGGCAGATGGAAAGGGAACCACAAATGAAGATGCTCCTGCAAAAGAAAGTGTTAAATTCTCCCTAACAGTTGTCAGAGGGAAATAAGTCAGCCCTTTAGTAGTGGTTTCACATAGAAATATCAATGCTGCAGACATCTCTACCAGTAGTGGCTGGTCAAGCATTTGGTGGATGCAAAGGACCAGTGTTTAAAAACCCTTACTTACTTGTTCAATGTGATCCACTCATCTGGCCTCATCAAACCCTTCTCTCATTCGCTGTCTATCTTACCCTAGTCAAAACCACTGATGCACTAAACCAGAGTTGGCCCAGAGCCCAACTAACTATTGACAACCTGCATGAATAGAGACCAGTGCTTGATCTGTAACCCTATCCCAGGGCACTATGGATCTTTTGGTAAGCCTTCCCTAATTAAGAACAACATGAAAATAAAAACAGACCTAGGTCAATTTTAATGGGCGTGGATGATTGGGCTGAGGCGTGGTCACTAAGGTTAAAGCTGCATGTAGTGCAGTCTGGTACTCCCCGACTCAGTTGAATGCTGCATCAGTGTAATGAAGAAGTCATAATTTAAAAAAACACAATGTGTTCTAGAGCATCATGCCATTGAACAAAAGAAATAGTATACAACTACAGGAAAGTAAAATAGTATGGAACGAATCCATAAACAAAGTTCTAAAGCTACCAAGATCACACACCGCTCACCTACCGGTCCACGAAGAGAAACATCTGGCACCCGTGGACCGGCTGATGGACCAAGACAGAATATATGACTTTGTGAAATATAATTAGCAAACTGTTATCAACTGGCAGGGCGTCAATTTAACAATAGTAATCCCTTAAATATATCTAAGGGATAGCTGGAACTAGATAGACATCATTTGGGACAAGAGAAGTAGATACATGTCCACTCATTAAGGTGTGTGTGTGTACAATGGGTTTACTCATGCTTTAGGCACTGTTTAAGACATTGGGCACCAGTTTTATTGTCCATCAATAAATATGTAGCGAAATAATCAAATATAAATCAGAAACAGGGTTTTTCCCATTGACTTACATAAAAAAGGCATTAGAAGAAGTAAGAACAGAGTCGCTCCTTTCGTCCACGACCTTCTCAGCAGGAGGTTTCCAAACCCCCTTGATGCCCTTTCTCATTCCTCATGTTCTGCTAAGACGTTTAACTGCATAATTATAATTGCATTTGCTTTTATTGTATAACTACTGTACCCTTTCCCTTTACTTCCTGTTACCCATGATTAGTTTATTATGTTTCGTATTGCTCATTTCACTCTGCAATGTATTTTGATTATCATTCTTGTGATTTCCCTTCTCCTTATTGTTTTTCCTCATAACTCTTTACTTATATTTTGTATTCCTACCTTGAATTACTATTAATAAACTTATTTTGAACTCAAAAAGAAGTAAGAACAGAGACAGTCTCGCCAAGGCACCGTAAGCAGGGGAGTGAACTGAAAAATGAAACCTGTCTTTAGGCCACAAATATCTTACTCTATCTTCAAACTGTTCAGCTGACATGGCCACTAGAACAAGATGTAGCACAGCTTTACGACTGGGGTTACCCAGTGGAACATGCAGGCAAGGGTGGCTGGGCTGTTCCTTCATCAATGGACTAGAAAAGCTCCGTCGATTCCTGCGCCATTTCTTGTGTTTTTTTTTTATTACGAACACTCATTCGTGTTGCCAATCAGAGGACAAAAATGTGTTAATGTCTGAGTTTCAAATCTCATTGCCGCAAACTTCTCCGCCGATATCTGTTTCACTTTTTCATATATGCATTTTACTCTAATGGTTGGTCAGGCTCTTATACCATATTGAGCATCTCACTATAAGCGTATGCTTTGTATTGCTAGTTGTTTTCTGCATAACTCTACTTTTATCCCTCAGTTGACGGTCATTAGCTGACCAATAGCAGTTCTTAAGTCACTTTCACGTGCCTTTGTTTCAGCGTTTAGGCACCAGGAACCCCCTTATGCAGAGCTTACATAAGATAGGCGATGGTGTTCCATAGAACAGCTAGTTAAAAGTTGAAGTGCATCAATTGCTTCAAGCGATTACTCAGCCTTGCACTGACTATCAGGAAGCTCCAGTTTTATTTCGAGCTGAGGGTTTTTTGCAGTTGTGTCCCCCATCTGCCATATTCCAAGTACCTCAAAATATTTGACTCTGACTCATCATTCCTAAACCTATCCCAAAAATCACCAGCCCTAAATATGAATGCACATTGACTTTATTTCAGACATCTGAGCAGATCGCCATCGGTATAAGGATCCATGAAGGCCCACGTCAACTTAGAAGGCATCTTTGATAACAAGCCATAGTGACTTTAAAATGGCGTTCACTAGTAATTGGAAGAATTGTACAACACTGACTCCAGACAGATATTTACTGAACTGCTTGTCATCAGAGAACTTTCAGCTCTCAGACTGTGCCAGTCTTTCATCAGACATTGTCATTCTTTCAAGTCACCCTTCCAGTGTGAGGAAACTCAAAAAACGAGAGAATTAGAAACTACAGAAAGGTGAAAAAGAAGGTAAACAGGCAAAATCCACAGGAGAGCTCTTGGGGCACACATGCATGTACCCATACGCACATACACAGACACACACACACACGCACACAGACACGCACACAAAGCGGCGCAGATTTACATATATTTTGCACTGTCATGCGGGTCACAAAGTGATGCAAACCAGCACAATTTTCTTTTTATTTACTTTCCTGTGCAAAAAAAGTAACATAAAGCAGCGCTTTTTGGCACTACATAGCATGAAGGGGTGTTCCATGGGTGTTCCCATGCAACCACCCATGCATTGTGACACAAAACTATACTAAAACTAGTAGACAAGGTTTTGTGCCAAAAAATAATGCCTCTTTGAAGCAGGTGTTAAAAAAGAGAAACACTTTTTTTGTCTCCTACCTCTTCCCACTTTGCATGTGGACAGCACACATCCAATGTACGAAACGTTTTAAAGTTAGTCTAAGGATACAATTCTGTACTTGAAGTACCCGTACAGCAGACAAGCTATGCTAGACTCGCGTACGCCCTTGCACTATGGCGTAAATGTGTGTGCGTGGCGCTAGGGAGAGGGGAGGAGAGTGTCATTTCTTATACCTTTGGAGCTGTCTTCCTCTCCCTCTCGCTCCGTTGCTTTGTGTGAAACGTTTGTAAAGCTGGGCTTGCATCTCTTGGCATGTCCAGATGAGAAGGAGGGTTCAGGAGGCAAGTCTCTGCCAGGATCACATATTCTTGTTGAAACTATTCAAAAGAGGGGGTAGGGCTGTGCTGTCAGAACTAATCTGAGTCCAGGAAAGGGAAATGCCACACAACTGCATCTGGGCACCGCGCTGTGTTGACTTTTCCACAGAACCTAATGAAATGTGGCGTGCACTGATATTGCAGTATCTGGGAAAACTGGTAATAATTCTATTGAATGCACATGTTTGGTTGCACTCACGGAGCCTTACTATATTGCCTTTTGAAGGGTTCCAACTCTAGGCTGACAGCCTCTTTGTAACACCACATCACAGTCACAGAACAGCCTCACAACACTCAGCAGTCACCATCCAAAGCCTTTCCAGTCTAGTGGCTGTGCCTGACGGGGCAGTTTCGTCAATCAAGAACAGTTCTCTTCCTCCCTCTCTCGTCCTCTTTCTCCCACTCTATCTGTTTCTTTGTCTTCATCTTTAATTCTGTGTGATTCCTATCTATCTCTCTCTCTATCTACCTACCTATGTATCTATCTATCTATCTATCTATCTATCTATCTATCTATCTATCTATCTATCTATCTATCTATCTATCTATCTCTCTACCTATGTCTCTATCAATCTATCTATCTATCTATCTCTCTCTATCTCTCTACCTATGTATCTATCAATCTATCTATCTATCTATCTATCTATCTATCTATCTATCTATCTATCTATCTATCTATCTATCTATCTATCTATCTATCTATCTATCTATCTACCTACCTACCTACCTACCTACCTACCTATCTATCTATCTATCTATCTATCTATCTATCTATCTATCTATCTATCTATCTACGTACCTGCCTGCCTGCATTGCCTGTCAGTTTATCTATTTTACAGATTTGTCTAACACGGTTTGTCTGCTTCTCTCTCACTCTCTCACTCGTCTTCGCCATTACATCCCTGTGCATTGCAGGCTCTACAAACCTTTCCACTGCAACCATGGTATTCAGCCTATGTGCCTGCTCATGCCATGACTTACTGCAGTTGAACTGTCACCACAATGTGATGCTGTGGCCTAGTTGTGCCTGGGTTAGGAATCATTTTGATACCCTGCATTGAATTAAATGAGACACTTCTGGGCTGGTTTCAGCAGTGAATAATGCGTTTGTGTCGCGGTGACGCGCCTGCTGTTTGAGGGTGGTCACAGTGACAGCTCTCCAATATGAGAAAGCTGAGGCGCTTCAGTGACGCAAGATGTCTTCGGCTCCAAGGATGAAGGGTTCGCACTAAACTGGAAATATGCCCAGTGATCGATTAGGAGGAGGAGCCAGCTGCTTACAACAATCTGCCAGATGTAAATCTTACATGAATTACGCGACCCATCCATTGAGCTATACATACATAATCCATCATCTGCTGCATAATTTGCAGATTTTAACAACAAAAATTGTTCCAATATCAAACGGATCAAAAGTTACTAAAAATGCGGTGGAAGGTTGCTGCTCGGTGGAACGCCCTTCAGAAAGCTCACTGGCCACCTTTTATCTGCTTATTGCAGCATTTGGGGGTTATACTGGTAAAATTGACGCAAAACTTTGCCCAGACAGTTAACATATGTACAAATGACAAAATAATAAATATAAATCTATCCCAAAATGTGCAGCGTTAGGCCATATAATTGGCCTTTTCTTTTAATCAAACCTGCTGCATTATTTGGCTCTCCTTGTTGAATAACTCCAGTGGCCCTGGTTCTGAGAAGGGTCTTCAGTGGGCATTAATCATGACATACGCCAAGAGTACATGACATGTCTCCCAGCAAGCCTTTAAAGAATTCAATATAATGACTTCTCTATAAAAGCTTGTTTTGCACATATTGGAAATAGTACTGCAGCTTTTCACATTCAGGCATCTCCAATGAGAAACTCGTAAATTACTTGTAGTGCTCCAGATACCTGTGTGTAGCTCGTCTGGGTGCAGCCCAGTGAACTAAATTAGAAGCCTTTGCTTGGTTGAATTATTGTAAATATACAAAAATAGAAAAGCATGCATTTGAGACGAAAATATGCGTCATTTCAGACCTCATAAGTGAATGTTTGGAGAAAAATCACATAATTTTCAATATATATTTGAAGCTATTTGCGTGATAAAAAGCAAACAGTATTGAGGAGACTATTTACTAATATTATTAACCTGGTGCTAGGAGCTCTGCAGCTAGGGCAGTTACTTAACCCCTTCGATGCTGGTGACAAAGCCAGCTCGTCATGGGCGTTACCTGCACTCCGCGCATGACGAGCTGGCTTTGTCACGTAACGCGCGATTTTTGAATCTTCAGCGCGCAGCGGGAAAACCCGCTAGCGCGCATGCGGTTAATACCCATGTAGGGGCATTCCACATTGACAAAGCATTTGTTACCCTCCTGCTGGCCACCGTGCCTCATGCACCGAGGGGATCACGGCTGGCATTCTTGCATAGGGTGGCCACCAATGTAATTCTGTCTGATGTGGTTACTGTTACATCTCTAATAATGTTAGCAGGTCGGGAGGATTTTCATTGAACATAAGTAGCTCTTATTACAGAAAGGGCTGCAGACTCCTGGCCCACCACGTTTCTGCTCAGCTGCTGAACTGGAGCACACATGCTACTAATTAAAAACACATGCATAGATCCCACGTGAGGATGAGATGAGGCCTGACAGCTTATTTGCCCAGCACTGAATTCCAAACATAAACTCACATCTCGGCCCAACATAACAGTTCATCAATCTTGTTCTACAGTCGGCAAATTCAACTTCAAAGACGGGCCGTGGGTGCTAATGGCTTTTTGCTGCAGCGTTCCCGAGCCGGCACTAACTCATGAAATAAATATGAGACCGGAGTCTTCTTTGGGGTTGCTTAGGAGTTTGTTAATTAGCTTTGAAACCAGTGGAAGGCCTATTGACAGTGCTAGCTTTGATTGACAGCTTGTGTGGGTGGGGTGAGAGATGTAGAATAGCCTGACTCCTAAACAGGAGAGCAAGTCGCTTGAACGAAAGCCTGAGTACTGAAAGGATGCCTAACGGTAAGGTCAAGTAAGGCCAACTCAGACTTTCCTGACTTCTGATTGGATAACATTCTTCTAAAATCTCCATTTAAAATGTTTCAACCAATGGTTCTTCCACAACTTTTTACTGAATACTGGTGAAAGAGTGCCAATGTAAGTATGTTTTTCTTTGCTGTAAATACATGTCTCTGCATATTAGAATGGGGGACCGCATCCCCACTCCCCCAAAGAGGGCCTGCACTATGGTTTGTGTCTCGGGGAAGTTTTGTGAGCAGATGACACTTTTATGAACCTCAGTCAGCAGATACAACTAGAGTGCTACCCTCCCTCACACAGAATCCTGGTGCACGCCCCATGTAGGAATAAGTTAACACTTTCATGCAGGGGGCGGTACAGATGCAGCCTATTTTGAATTCTCTGTGCTCTGCATGATGACCCTGTTCATGTAAAGGCCGAATGGTTAGATTTTTTTTTTTTAAAAACTCCGTTCTGAAGGAGGATCTCATGCTCTGGGTCCCCAGAGTGTCTCCTGCTGTTGGTGAGGTATTCTTGTCATCTGAAGCTACTGTCACTGGCACAAACCTTTTGGGTAAGTTATGCGTTTCTGCTGATAACAACTTCGAGTGATTGTATGACAAACCACCAGAGGCAAAAAATACTGAAATACAAAAATACTGCCAAAATAAATCAAGGAAAAAAAAAATGTCTTCCCATACTTTGTATGTAACGAAAACAACTTGACTGAAAAAATATAGACGACCAAAATGGGTAAGTATGTCGAATTCTTAACATTATACAGTATATTAATAAAAAAAACACTTACTTTAAAAATACATTTAAAAAGTAATATAATATAACAAATATAATATAAAAATGTACAATTAAAGCTATGCATTACAAACATAAAATAAAAATATGTTTTAAAATACTTCCTCATAACTAAAAGGGGGACCCAACCAAATGCAGATGTGGGAAACTACAAGGAATTCTTCAGTTCTGCAGAATAATTGTAGAAGGATGCCACCTAAATGTAGGAACGAAGGAGGGATCTTTCGCATTATTAGTTGTAGCAGTAGTCATGTGTCATGGTGAGAGTAATGTGTGATTAAAATTAACAATTAAATCCTCACCAATCTGATCAACTGTCAGATTAGATTTGTAAAGATGAAAAAACGAATCTATCCTTTGTGGGGATACTTGAGAATCTAGGAAGGGACACCACTACAAAAAAGATTGGTATGTTTTACTTTATGTAGAGAGAAAAATGTGACAATGTTTTGGTAGATCCCAGGATATCTCACATGAATCCAGGAACGTGTAGTGAAGACCGACAGCCTGCCAGTGACTGTGAATCTGCTTCAGTTTATCTGATGGGGCATATTGGTATTTTGGGACACCATGACTACTGTTCTAATCTTATACCAGCGAATGTGTACTGCAATTTTTAGGGTTGCTTCCCCCTATTTTAAAATTTAAAATATTATTTTATGAATTCATCAAGTGTAGGAAACAGGAATGTTAATATCATGGAGAAAAGAGGTCACAGTCTTGAAGTGAGCTCTGACTTAGCTCCCACAAACCCTGAGGAATTTGGCTAATATTAGATAAACTAGATTTGATGTAGAATATCTGGATCACCAGAGGTTGCAGGCTCCAGCTTTCAGGTTCTCTAAGGAAAATGAGTGCAATAAAATGAATGACAAATGAGAAACGCGTAAGACAATAAAATACGTCAAAGGCTAGTTAGTTATAAAAATAATAATTTAGCAAACGATATTACAGAAAAATGAAAGGGACTAATGACAGGATCACATGTTATAGCAACTATTATTTGAAATACTTCATGAAACAAAAGTCACCTTTAGAAAGCTAAATAAATAAAAGAAAAGTGCTGATTTTGGTTCTCCAAAATTAACCTTGGAGGGCAGCAATTCGTTAACTATTGGTACAGAAAGAAAGCAATAACTCCTGAGAGTTTGGTGAGGAGTGAAATGTTACAGTAATTGAAAACACCTTTCTTTACCTACAGTGGCAAATATTCTTGTTAGCTAGTAGTACATTGGTGGAAAATTGCCAAGTATTAAGGACTAGTTCACAGACATCAGGTAAAGGCTCCCAGGTTGCCAGAACTACGTGCAACTGTAGCTCAGGCCTTCCATCAGAAAACGTGGTTCCTATGATTTTTCTCAGTGCTTAATTTGTAAAAAAAGAAGTGCAGATGCTGAAAATTTTGCCAAGGAGGCTACAGCTCACTTCTTGGTCCGGTGAGCCCCACTTTCAACACTCTCACTGCCTCAATCTCTATCTTCTAACCTTGATCTATTGCCTGTCCCCTAAGTCTTTGCTCTAAGAATCTATCCTCTCACCTCTCAAATTGTTTTCTATCATCTTTGTCACACCTGGCGTGTTACCTTATTCCCTGTATTTCTGATTTACCCTCTATTCATTCTAGCCCTGCCCTTTTTCCTCTTCATTTTTATCCATGCTCTGCTCTCTCTCCCCTCGATCGATCTTAGCTCTTTACTATAACTCTTCTAGCAGTGATTAGCAGTGTCTCCATTTTATCATTTGTCTGCTTTTTTTCCTCTGTCCTACATACTTTCAGTCTAGCTTCTCTCTTCTTGATGCTCTCTTCTTTACATCATGGCTGCTTTCTCTTTGTATCTGATTTGCTCTCCTTTTCTTTTACTTAGCTCTGTCTTATCTCTCTCCTCTCTTGTTGTTTCTTGTCCTCTTTACTCCTGCTCTCTCATCTATAACACTGCTGCTGCATGTAACCCCTGTCGTCAGCCTGTACATGTCCCTGCTATTTTGAACTCTGCGGTTTCCTGTTGTCATTCCTAAAGAAGTGGAAGATGGCATGTTTTACTTTCTTACTTACACCGAGTGCAGAAACAAAATGTACACCAAATGAAAATGCTTTTTTGCATACATTAATCAGTGCAGTATGACTGGGTGTATTGCGGAACAGACAGCTGCTCGAACACAGCAAGTGATGTCACTGCTAGTGCTGTCTGTAATTAGCAAGTCCAGGGATGGCGATGGCATCGGCATCCACTGCTCAGCTTGCTGTGACCCTGCCTGCTACAGCACAGGCATTGCCCCCAGCCGTAATGCTGCCAATGCTGGTAAGTATGGCTGTGGTGCCTGCTGGACTCACGCACACTCAGTAACTACCATGCTGGGGTGCAGCGCAGAGATTCTACAGGTGACGCCAAGGCACACACAAGTTGTGCTGAGCCAGAGCCGCATCAAGCATGTTGAGGATAGCAACAATGCAGGGCTGCAGGATATGCTACTCTAGTTACGCAGCAAGTGGAAAGTCCACACTTACTTTAATGTATTCTTCCTCATGAACCCTCACTCCCGAGTTCCAAATGCGCTCTCACAGCTTCCTTGCTTCAACTCCGTCATAAGCCAGCCCCCAGCTACGATCATCTAATAGGAGGCTTAGGCTCAGGCATTGCAGCAGACTAGGGGAATAGAATGCAAGCCATAGTTACTCGATGACTTCTTGGATTTGTGATTGGTGTGATGACATCATCACTAACGTGGTGATACACAATCACGCCTGCCTGGACAGGCGTATGCTGGCCTGTCTATGAACATTTACCAGAGAGTCACCCTGCAATGTATGTTATTCTTTTTTATTTTAAATTTGAACAATTAATATTGAGACCACCACCTGCAGGGTTAGAAATTGTAGCCCCGGCCCTGTGAAAGAAGTGCAGGTGCTGAGCACCTGAAAGCACCTGCTCAAAAAAAGCACTGATTTTTCTGCAGCAACAACTTCCGTTCTAATGTCCTTCCGTACTCCCAGGCACCAGGGTGTTGGATAGCAAATAGTCGAAATCTTTGCTTGCAGCTGCTCTATTTGTTTTTCGTCCACAGAGTCACAGTTTCTTCTGTCCCTGGGACCCTCTACACCCTAATTCTCCTGGTGACACTTTTCACAGGGCGAAGCAGGCTTTCTGGCTGGACTGGCTACCTTTCTTGATTCCTAGAGCAAATTTAAAGCTCCAGAGATTCATGACAGAACTGGAGGAAACATTCTTTCCATGGTTCACTATCAGGCATAGCATGGTTTTTCTATAAGACAGATTAAAGTCTTCTTTTCTTGTGTGCAAGTCAGCGCTCTTCCAGAAAGTGTCACCTTAGCAGCTTTTAGAAATTGAACTATCCCTGTGAATTGCAATGGAAAACAAACCAAAGTTCTCATAGTTGCCTTCCAAACATGTACTGTAGTATGACCAAGTCCCTGTTTCCGAAAGGGAGGGGCTTTTCCGCAAAAGCTATCTCAGAGACCTTTGTACTACTGGCAACCACAGCGCATGCTCCGTTGTTCTACCCTGTTCTTATCCAACTCTCACTGAACTACACCCTCAGGGTTCCACTTCTATTTCCAAAGGATGAAGGAAATAAAACCCCCAGCTTTATAGGGTTCCCTTGTTCCCCACCCCATGGTGGAAAGAGATCTCCTCTGGTTGGGGCATCCAATCAAAGGAGGCAAATGTTATAGTCTCTTTTGACAGGTGGTTGTCGCCTGGGAGTAGACTCTTCTTCCTCAAGCCCATTGTCCTGCAGGTCTTTGAAAGTGTATGATATGCCCCAGCGACTCAGGGAAAATGAGGTGTAAAGTAGAACAACGAGGAGTGAGAGAGATGGAGTTTCTTTAAAGTAAAGGAAGGAACCCTTAACTGAGACTCTTTGCTAAATAGGTGACGCTTTCCTCCTATGGAACATAAACACTACCAAATGTTATTGAATGGCTGATGCTCTTAATATGCTTGTGAATGGCTCACAGTTTCAGTGATCCCCCTTCCCCCGGAGATACGCCAGCTGCCCCATGAGTTGTCCTTTCGTAATGCCGTGAATACTTGGTTTGTCTCTTCTCAGTCTGTTTGGTAAGCTGGCTTTGTGAGGACCTGTTCTAGTGCTGGGAGGCCTCCAGGTAGCTACGCACTTTATAAGTACTGCAGAATAGAATAGATATAAATACTCTATTTGCGGGTGAGATGAAGATTGTATGGCGCCCAGAGTGACCATCACAATGTTGATCACCGTTAGCAATAATATTTACTTCTTTCTCGCTATACATTGAAGATAGTGCTAGACACCTCTGTTCTAGACCCACAACAAACTGACCGACACTTAACGATGTGTCAAGCCTTTGGTGAAGAATTCATTCACCTTCAAATAAAACTGAAAGGAGGCCCTGACAAGCACCTTGGTAGGAACTGATCTCAGCAGTGCTCTAGAGAGTACCTAGAACAAAAGTCAGAATTAGGCCTCAAATGAAATCTCCAAAATAAACCGTGCAGGGCAGGACATAATGAGTGTTGAAATAATGCTAAAGCAAGGAGAAAAACTGACTTTCAAATGCGTACCCCACCCAGCAGAAAACAAACAGGAGTGCATACTTCCTGAATATTGTGGGCAAACCATTGGTATGCATAAATATCACAGTCTATATATCAAGTGCCAAAACATGATGGAGATAAGTATTTACAGGTAAGTATAGATTTACTATACTTGACTACAAATATCTCTACCTGGAACATATGCTTATCGTCAAGGTATGTTGATGTTGAGTTAAGAATGGAAAATATAATTTTGCATACCAATATTTTGCCCACAATAATCTGATATACAACCTTTTGGAAAATGGACCACTGCAAACATCTGCAAATGAAGAAGGACCATGGAACTAGCAGCTAGGACGCATGGTGATATAGTAGAAAATGGCCTTGGTTAAGCGTCAAATAAAGACAGGGGTATTATTACATTGTTATTTTGCTTGACATTCATTGAGCCTGGTAGAATGGGGTCTGAGCATAGTCAGGATGGCCTCCTAACTGTAGATGACAAGAAGACCTGTTCTATTCACCATAAAACCACCCTGAACATCTGTAAATGTTTTTTCCCAGGTGGTGACTCAAGATAACCTGTCAATGATGAATTGTTTGTATCACTGATAAAGTGGATAGGGCACATTTTTCAAGTACACTGATTAGCCACATGCCTCGGTTATATATATAGGATTTATACATGTATGCTTTTTTAAGGTCCATGAGTAAAGCCTTCAGAACTTTACTGTCCTATGCCCTTCTTGTCTGAAGACTTGTGTTTTGCATAGTGCCCTGGAATTTGGTTCAGCACTGGTACTCATTTATGTAGGATGCAATTAGCATGCTTTGTACTAACAAAGATCCTACATACAAGTACATCATATCCATTATCCACTGCTCCCATCCAACAAAACCTTTGCTACAGCATCTGAGAATTCTCTCCTTTCTTCCTGTCTTCAGGAATACTCACACACACAATAACTCTCTCATGGCTCCCCAACCTGTTCTATGGGATGCTTCAAACTTTACCCATCACCCCCTTCCTCACCAGCTCTTCTTTTTCATTCCATTGCCTATCATAGCTTGTATACATTATTCTAATCTATTTTCATTTGCTCTTTTACTGCAGCTAAAAGGACGTGACAAAGCATAGAGGCTATAACTAATATTTGTACTGTTGATGGGTGCCATTTGTGTCCAGGTAAGGACTGACTGGAGAGCACGCACACCAGTGACATGGTATGTCCAGATTCACAAAGCTTTTTCTATGAATAGTTGTATCTTATGCCTTTTGTGGCTGTCCATTACACCTAATTACCCAGACTTGGTTCACAACCCACTTGCTGTCAGTGGATGGTTCTGACAACAGGACTGGTATGTTTCACTCTTGAATTTTCAAGAGAATGATAAGCGTATTCAAGGAAAATAAGTTTGGTGATTTGCGTTAAATCATTGGAGTGCATGAACAAGTCATACATAAGCCATGAGTAAGACACAAATGTTCACAAAAATACTTCGACAATCAGGCTTTTATATATATATGTTTAATTCATATCTGAGGCAGGAGTAAGGCACAACTACTTATAGATAAAATGTTGTGAAGCGGGTCTGCACTGCATATCTTTTTAATTATCTGTACATATCAAACCGATGAGTTTCATAATGGACAAGTGTCTCTCACATTGCCCGATTATAGAGTTTACACATTAACATAGCTGGTACATCATAACTTTAAAAATATACAACTCTATAAAGGATGCAGTTATTCAATTACATCCCAAACATTTTTTTCAGAACTTCAACATTTTGAAGTCGTTTACACTAATACAAGAACACTTTTGCAGTCACAGACAGAGAGGTCTCTGCATTTAAAATTGTCTAACCACTTTAAGAAAAAAGAAGCAATGATAAAATCTTTCTGGAACATTTCTTCTGCTTTGAAAATGGGCCTGGATGATAATATATATAAAATAAATATACTGCATATAGCTTCACATAAACAGTCAGGAATAATTTCTATTTCCCTCTGTTAATTTCCATTTATACTAACAATTCAAATAAGTTGAAACAAAGACATTGTTCAGTTAAATTTCAAGAAAATATCAAAATACTGGAAAAAGAAGGCACTTACCTTAGGAATCTGTAGCAAAGAGCTTCCAAGGTCCAAACAGTACAAAGAGTACCACCTTTTGAATCTTCCTCCATTACACAAGAGAAAACTCAAATGTTTATCTTAAAACTAGTGATGTCAGGGATTTATCCCATGAATCCTTTGGCCTTCTCAAAAACCTGACCAGGGTCTTGCAGCGTCACACCTCCAACAGCTATTTTCCAAATGTTGCAGTCCACAAAATAAACGCTGACTCTGCAGAGGTTTGCCTTTAGAGGTGGGGTGAGGGTGGGGCGGCAGGGGGAGAGTGCTACTTCTTTTGCTGTCAGGACCTCAGAAAATAATTGTTTCAACTTTCTACCGTTCCTGTATAAGTGCAGGTATAAATCTCCTTAAGTCACAAACATAAGAGTACCTCTAGGAGAACATCCAAGTGGCATCTAACAACAGATGAAAGAGAAATATAAACTAAAAGAACCTTAAATTAGAAGTTTCATAGGAGTTGTCTAAAGAACCAGCCATCATTCCAGAGTCCACATACAGGTTTGATGACTGGTGTGCACAGACGCCTATGTAGCAGCTTTGTCCTCTTCCCTAGGAGGTATTTTCTGGACTTCATTCACTAGTAACCTAAAAAAAACCTGGAAAATGACTAATCTTTTAAATTTACCTTTTGTAGAGGCATGTGTACGCCTGCATATATGTTAGCTTTTAGACTTCCCTTGTGTGCAACAAAATATTGACTAACATTCTCTGACAGGACTGTATGAATCACATTAGCAAACTGTATCAAAAGACAATCCACTTAAAGACCGCTATTGTTAGTTCTTTTTATATAGCACAGAAAGCATGAAACCGTGTTAAACTTGTCAGGCTTTTATTTCAGGAGTGATAAAGCAAGAATGCATGGATGAAATATATCAGATTTCAACAGATGGAGAAACCAAACAAATTTTCTGTGCGAGTACCTCTCCTGCCATTAACTATTCTACCATCAATGAAGTGCTATTACCTCATCTTCCATTATTTCATCAGATTATTTTTAACCTTCAAATTACGTTGTACTGATCCTTACCTTGTCGATAATGGCTAACCCTAACCCTTACCTATAATAAATATTCAGTTATTGTATTATTGAGTTAAGATTACATTCAATCAATTAATGTTGCCTTACCATAACCCTGTTCCTAACATTTACCCTGCATCTACGATTTTAAACACCCACCTAATTTTGTAGAATGTTATATTACTTACTTTATTTAAATTAAATTTGAGTCCATGTTCTTGCCCCAATTCAAACCCAATACTATGCCTTACCAATAAACACATATCATTATTTTAATTACTTTATAGAAGCATTCCATTACAACTCTAATCATAGGCCAACTGGCAGTGTTTATTCCAACTAGCACTAAATATATAATTATTTTCATTCATTTTGAGTTGCTTTTTTATCAAATCGTTAGACTCATCCTAATTGCAATGCTAATACTAACACTAGCCAAAGTTGATTTAATGCAATTGTGTAAACAAGATAAATTTACTTTAAATTGTTTTTAAACATGGATAGTTCCCACTGTTCTAATGATAACTATACCCCAGGCCTAAAGTAATTGATAATTTACCTTTTCTGTTTAAAATTCAAGTTAACTTATTTAATTAATTTACAATATGTTAAATATGTAAATCAATGATACAACCACCCTAACCCTGCCTAACCAATTAAGTGTTTATGTTACTGTTAAGTATATTTTATTACATTATTGATGATGTATAATTCTATTAAATTAAATTATAATTAAAAACATTAATAATACATATTTAACTATTTGACCATTTTGTCATTTGAGTGCAATGTAATGGCAAATTAATGAATCATATTTAGCAGCAATTTCATCTGGTCATTGACCTTAAAGTAGGAGATATAAAGGTAGGTTCTCATGTGGATTAGATGTAGCCAATACAGATGAATCCTTAAACGGCAGGTCTACAAGCCTCATAAGTACAGACTCCTAAGGTGGAGCATCTGGATACACAACAGATTATTACATTAGTGACCTCTTTCATTTCATCCCTAAAGGACATACATAAAAGCACTTTGTCCTTGAGAGAATTTAGCCTTTTGGGGGGAGATTTACCAAACCTCCATGCAACGTAGCGCAGCCTCCTGCGAGGCTGCACTGCGTTGCGTGACAGGAAAGGAGCAGGAGAGTGCCATATTTTCAGAGATATGGCTCTCACCTCCCCTTTCCCTTGCGCTGATTACAGCTGCTGTGCGCCACACACCACCTTAGTGCCATAGCGCTAGGGTGTGTGTGTGAGTCTAGCATAGGTTTTGTACAGAAAGGGTACCATTCCTGTACAAAATACTATGCCTAGACATGAGGGAAAGCTGTTCCCAGTTTGTATGGGTGCTGCACAAGCAAAATATAAGGAAATAGCCCTTCCAGGGCGTATGGGGAACTCCATGAAGAAGCAGGACATAATTAATCAGTGGCTGTGGTTGCTCTTTTATCATTCACTTTTTGGCTTTTTAATATTTGTTTCTGGGTGTCACGATCCCACCCGGGCACCCAGTGTTTTTTTTGTATAGGGGTTGCAGGGGGAGCCCCAGAGCCCCCTCTACCCTGCAGGCTCCCTGCTTGCGGCCCTATGGGGCCACATAGAAGCAGTCATTTTATTTTTATTTAAGGGGTGCCCCGGTGTCATTCTGGAGCAGCCCAGACCATTATTATTTTTGGAGTCCATGGGGGAGCCCCAGGGCTTGTGGCTATGCCGGTATTATCATTATTGATAGCCGTCTCCAGGGTGTGGCAGGGTATGCTCAGACGTGAGTCCCTTGCTCACTTTGCCACTGGATTCAAGCAAGCCGGGCTGAAGACGGCTGGAATGCCAGAAACTGGTCCTCGGAAGCTTGTTTCCGGTCCAGGGAAGACATGGCTTGGCAGTTCGGGCTGGACTGTTCCCATGAGGCACGGGGTCGGACTGATTTGCATATAGCCATGTCTGAACTGGGGTGGCAGAGTGGGCTAAAGAACGGTGATGGATTAAACCCAGATCTTTTGACTGGGTGTGAGTGTTTGATTGATTCAGATGCTCCATCCATCACCACCCCCTTTTGTACCACTTTTGGCCGCCATAAGTGTGGCAGGGTATGCTCAGAAGTGAGTCCCTTGCTCACTTTGCCACTGGATTCAAGCAAGCCGGGCTGAAGACGGCTGGAATGCCAGAAACCGGTCTTTGGAAGCTAGTTTCCGGTCCAGGGAAGACATGGCTTGGCAGTTCGGGCTGGACTGTTCCCATGAGGCACAGGGTCAGACTGATTTGCATATAGCCATGTCTGAACTGGGGTGGCAGAGTGGGCTAAAGAACGGTGATGGATTAAACCCAGATCTTTTGACTGAGTGCGAGTGCTTGATTGATTCAGATGCTCCGTCCATCACCACCCCCTTTTGTTCCGCTTTTGGCCGCCATAAGTGTGGCAGGGTATGCTCAGACGTGAGTCCCTTGCTCACTTTGCCACTGGATTCGAGCAAGCTGGGCTGAAGATGGCTGGAATGCCAGAAACCGGTCTTCGGAAGCTTGTTTCTGGTCCAGGGAAGACATGGCTTGGCAGTTCGGGCTGGACTGTTCCCATGAGGCACAGGGTCAGACTGATTTGCATATAGCCATGTCTGAACTGGGGTGGCAGAGTGGGCTAAAGAACGGTGATGGATTAAACCCAGATCTTTTGACTGGGTGTGAGTGTTTGATTGATTCAGATGCTCCGTCCTTCACCACCCCCTTTTGTACCGCTTTTGGCCGCCATAAGTGTGGCAGGGTATGTTCAGACGTGAGTCCCTTGCTCACTTTGACACTGGATTCAAGCAAGCGGGGCTGAAGACCGCTGGAATGCCAGAAACCGGTCCTCAGAAGCTTGTTTCCGGTCCAGGGAAGACATGGTTTGGCAGTTCGGGCTGGACTGTTCCCATGAGGCACTGAGGCACAGGGTCAGCCTGATTTGCATATAGCCATGTCTGAACTGGGGTGGCAGAGTGGGCTAAAGAACGGTGATGGATTAAACCCAGATCTTTTGACTGGGTGTGAGTGTTTGGTTGATTCAGATGCTCAATCCATCACCACCCCCTTTTGTACCGCTTTTCGCCACCATAAGTGTGCAGGGTATGCTCAGACGTGAGTCCCTTGCTCACTGTGCCACTGGATTCAAGCAAGCCGGGCTGAAGACGGCTGGAATGCCAGAAACCGGTCCTCGGAAGCTTGTTTCCGGTCCAGGGAAGACATGGCTTGGCAGTTTGGGCTGGACTGTTCCCATGAGGCACAGGGTCAGACTGATTTGCATATAGCCAATTCTGAACTGGGGTGGCAGAGTGGGCTAAAGAACGGTGATGGATTAAACCCAGATCTTTTGACTGGGTGTGAGTGTTTGATTGATTCAGATGCTCCGTCCATTACCAGCCCCTTTTGTACCAGTTATATATATATATTCACTAAAAAACAAAGGTTACAGGGACGTTGTTGTTAGGCTAAGTTACACCTGTACAAAACCAGTGAAATTCAGATGTTATATTTACCTTAGCCAACTATAACGTATGCCCCCACAATGCACTGCTTATGACGTCACATTTTACATCACTGATGACATCATCCACAGGCCCACCCACACACCCATACATCCTCACATAAACCAAATTGCATACCCACACAACAACTCACATACTCATTGACAGACCCATACAACCACTCACATACCCACTCACTCACTCTTAGAGCTACTCACACACCCACTCAGTCACCCATGCAGAAATTCACACAGCCACTCACTCAGCCATACAGGTTTTCACACTGCCACTCACCAATACAGCTACTCACACACCCATTAATTTACCCATACAGCTACTCGCATACCCACTCACTTACCTATACAGTTACTGACACAGCCACTCACTTGTCCACACAACTACTCACACACCCACAGAACCACATACATACCAATTCACACCCACTCACTCATACCCACTCACTTACCTATACACACACATTCAAACAGCTATTCACTCTCTCATACAGCCACATTCACATGGCCACCCAGTCACCCAACCAACCACTCAAATATCCACCCACACAACTATGCAGCCACTAACACAGTCAATAACTCGTCCATACATCCACTCACACACTCACTCACTTTCCAATTCAGCTACTCACACAGTCAATCACTCACTCATACAGCTACTTACATTCCAGGTAACAAATCAATACAACCACTCACACACCCACACTCAGACAATGACTCACACACTGATACAGACTGTCACACAGCCACTTTGATGAGATATGTTAGAAATAGTATGACTAATTTCTAGTAGAGAAAGAATAGTAATTTAACTAATGTAGCTTAGTATGTAACTTTAGGTGTCAGATATGTTTATGAAAAAATAACTGCTGAATTTCACTGGTTTTGAATGAGTGAAATCTGAGCCTAACTATAACATCCCTGTAAAGTTTGTTTTTTTCAGTTAAGGTTTTTTAATTCTATTTCCTAACTATAACCCACCTGTAACTTGTGTTTGTTTTTGTGAATTTCTTAGGTTTTTTTCTATTTCCTAACTATAACGTCCCTGTAACCTGTGGATTCTACAGTGAATTTCTATGTATTTTTAAATGTTATATCCTAACTATAACGCACCCTGTAACGTTTGGATTTGTTACTGTATTTCTTAGATTTTTTTTTTTTATTTCCTAACTGTATCCTGTAACCTTTGAGAGTGGGTGTGTGAGTGGCTGTATAGGTCAGTGAGTAGGTGTGTGAGTGGCGGTATGGGTCAGTGAGTGGGTGTGGGAATGGTTTTGTGGTTGTCTGAGTAGCTGTGTGAGTGGCTGCATGGGACAGTGAGTAAGTATGTTAGTGACTAGGTCTATGGGTAGATGTGAAAGTGGCAGAATGGGTCTGTGAGTGGGTGTCTGTATGGGTGTGTCTGTATGTATGGGTGTATCAGTAGCTGTACGAGTGACTGCTCACAAACAGAACATTACCTGCCCCTTTATCCAACAAGAGTCCACAGCTTTGGACAAAATGTCTACCCAACTGCAATAATTTCTACTGGTTTATTAACAATTTCTCCCTCCTTGAATAAATATCAACTTCATATTCTACACTACAGCTACATAATACACCATGAGGAAATGTCTACAGTGACCTTATTTGAGTTTTGGCAATGGGATAATTTCTCATGCATCTTCATCCAGAAATCTGTGATAACATGAATCCTTCTTTAGAGAAGATGATGAGACTACAGAGATTTGAATCTCCACCATACAAGGGTCCTTCCTCTTAACTATATGAAGTAAGTGCTTCTTTGTTTGGTGAAGATGTCCTCATATTCCACTGAATCAAGAACGTGTCACCAAAATCGGCGGGAAACGCATTAGGGGTCCTTTTGGTAAACTGTCCATCATCCTGACAAAAACTGGGAAGACCAATGCAAATACATACTTCTAAGGTGAACTGGGTGGGGCCAAATGGGTAGAGTTTTGAGGGATTTTGCACATTTATATACTCACAGTCATTTAAAGGGAGAACCATGGACTCTTCTCTCACCAGGAAAGGCCAAAAAAGAACCCACTCATTACAGTTAATACATATTGCGCTCCAATAGATCAACGATGCATTCACAGCCACAAATCATTATGATTGTCTTTCAATGTGGAATTGTCAAGAAAACACACTTGCTTTGCATCGTCAAGCTCAGGCTGTCAGGATAGTCTGTCCTTTACCGAAGTGGAGCTTCAACTGGGGCACTTGCTTTGTTTATTTCTGTAAGTGCTTCCCGTTGAGGTTTAATTTCTGTGAAATGAGCATTAGGGTCAGAACGGCCTAATCAAAACTTAATGGGTGATGGGGGCTGTACGGCCCCCCTCCCCGGACCAATTTCCGTCCTGGGGACCCCAACTCCAGGGGTCTGGACACATCTAACTGGGTGACCTGGCCCTGCCTGGGCCCCCAATTGCTCTCATGGGGACTGCCTGGGGAGCCGCAAGGCCCCCTTGGTCCCAGCCATATCCCTGACTCCTGTGGTAGCCGGCATTGCTCCTGTATGAATGGAGCGTCTAGCTATGCAGCTTCCTGCACGTGGGAGCAATTTTTCATCAGTTTTCTTGCCTACATGATAGCGGGCACGGAAACAGGCGGCAAACAGGAGTACTTTGACAGCTCCCGCTTGCTAGGTGCAGAGCTAGTGTTAGCTCTCATTTGGTGGGAGCTGTCACAGCTGCTGCCAAGCAAAAGCAAGCAGCTATCTCCTGAGGGAGGGCACCGCTGGAGATAGTAAAATCTGAACATGGGGCTTGGCAGTCCCGATGGCCATTAATGGTTCCAGAGGGTTTCCGGGCCATATATGGCTTGGGAGGGAAGCCATGCGGCCCACCTCCCAGTACTTAATATGTATTTGGCACTGGGAAGGTGGCGGTACCTGGGAAGTCCATGCTGCCCCCTCATTATTTATTTAGCTCTGGGTAGGTGATCGTCTCTGGGGCATACTAAAGCCAAAGGATGGGGGTCAGTGCTGCCCCATCCACTATGTTGTAAAGACCTGGGGAGGTAGTGGTCCCTGGAGCTCAATGAGCCAAATGGTGGCGGTCCAAGTAGCCTCACCCATATTTAAATAAATCCCCGGGGAGGTGGTGGTCCCCAGGGCTAAAAAGAGCCCTAGGAGGGGAGCACCAGGTGCCCCTCCTTCTTTTATCAAATACCTTCCTGAACCTGGCCCATCTGGGGAATAAAGTTTCAAAAAGTGCGAGAGACCGCGCTTGCTTCTAAAGATATTTGCCACGAATTCGCGAATATGCAGCGATTTCATGGCAAATAATTTTTTTAATGCATTTTACCCTTGCGGGGTCCCAGGGGGACCCCCGCAGCAAGGCTAGGGGGCCATAGTATTCCTACCCAGCCCCCTTTTCTTTTATTTTAACCTTTTTTTGGGACTCAGCTGTGTCCGAGCCACAAATGGCTCCTAACAATTCCTGGTTGAATTGGTGGCAGCCATTCAGATCTCTGCACAAGATAGGGAGGATTTGTGGAGGGTTTGCTCCTCTAGATATACAAATTTAGATTTTCTTTAATATCTCGAAAACTGTTAAACAGATTTACACCAAATCACAAAAAGATCACTTCCCGGACCAACATCTAGCTTTCTGACACAGTTGGTGTAATTCTGTTCAGCAGTTCAGGCTGTAGGCTTGTCTAAAATTCCTATATTAATTATTATGGAAAACACAGATTTTTTTACCCCCCCATTTTCTGGGCTCCCGCTTGACAAAACAACCCTGAAACTTTCCCATTCACAACAAGACCCAACATGAAACTTTTTTGGGAACATTTCGTGAAGATTTGTTAAACTGCGCCAAAGATATAAGCAAGTCAAAAAACCATTTTCCTATGGAAACTAGGTTCTAACTATATATATATATTTTTATATATATATATATGTGTATATATATATATATATATATATATATATATATATATATATATATATATCCTACAATATCGGAGTCCTGCATACCGCCCACCATCTGGTTCACTAGCCTTTCCACGCATCACCTACCTGG
This sequence comes from Lissotriton vulgaris, assembly GCF_964263255.1. Classification (NCBI taxonomy): domain Eukaryota; kingdom Metazoa; phylum Chordata; class Amphibia; order Caudata; family Salamandridae; genus Lissotriton; species Lissotriton vulgaris. Next base: position 663,347,560 of record NC_141693.1, read on the forward strand.
TAGCAAAACATTGCATTCTGGGCATTGCAGTCCGCAACTACATCGGGAGTTGCAACAGGTGGGAAAACATCATTTGGGGCGGAGCCTATTCACTGGAATACAAAAGGCTGCAGGACTGCAACATTGCCATGAAGGAAGCCTACTGAATACTTAAATACTTGGGCGCAGAGGAAGGCAAGTTCATGCCGAAATGCATTCGCCATTCATGTAAGAAATAAAGTGCTTCCGTGCTGTCCCCCGTTGTGGCCTCTGCTCTTTCGTGAGGAGGGCGTGTGGTGATATATATATATATATATATATATATATATATATATATATATATATATATATACACACAGTTAAAGAACTTGTGAAGGGGTCCCCAAAAATTACAAATATTGCACAAAAGTCCATAACCTAGCAAGGTGTTGTGTAGGAGGCTCCAATGAGGCCTGAGGTAACACTGAAATATCATGACCAATGATCATGGAACACTATGTAGTTTACTTGCCTCTCCAGTGCTTGGTAACACTAATCTAGGCATAATCATCGCTGAATGATTATTGAGGGCGACAGATAATGGAATGATGTGTGTAAAAAGTGCAGAAAATTGAAGAAAATGTTTAGGCAAACTATTCTGCTGATGAGATGCACTCTCACATCAACAGTATGTTCAGAGATTACAACAAAAGGCTAAACTTTCAATAAGTTCTAAAACAAAAACAGGTCTTAAAAATGTTGGTTTATTTGGTGGCTGCTGAAAAACAACACTTGGAAAATAGGAGCAAACAATGGGAAGTCTTGAGCAGACATCCGGTAATGTTTAGGTAGTACTTTGGACATCACCAGTTGCAGTAAAGAACCCCTCTTTTGTGGGGAAGATTCTCACAGTGGCACCCTATGACCGGTGGACCAGTGGAGACCTGCTATTTCACATTATTTTTAAAAAAACTTAAACTTTCTCTTTCACATTTCATCTCCTTTGCTTTTTGGTGCTCTTTACATTGCAACAAACATTTAAAGAACATTTAAAGCATTAAGCAGAAAACCGCACACCCTTTATGCACCATTTTCAAAAAGCAAAGACAAAGTGATAGGGAAGCTCGCTAGCAATATTGTTTGCAAAGAAAAAGCAAAAGTTTGCTCAAAAGGATGATATTTCAGAAGCATGGCCTAGCTTGCCCTCATGCCTGTGTACTACCGCACCAGGTGGTTAACAACAATAATCCACTGAACACCAACACGGCACCAAAAACCTATATACTTATTACACTGTTTATTACACTGCTGTAGATTGTGTTGTGTTTCCTGAAACTATAAGTGGATGATGCACTCTTCATCCTCCATGTTCCAGACTCTCAATGATCTAAGGGATCTGAACTAAGATCTGTGCCCTCTAGTGAACCAGGATCTTCCTGGCACCATCGCTGCTTCTATGTTCATGGACAGAACAACATTATCCACGATTTACATACACTCAACCAGATGGCCAGAGTTTCCACTATGGTTTCGACTGCCATCTTAGATCAGAAAAAAGATTTGTCAACTGGTACACGTCGTGGATATCTCAGGAAGGAAAAGCCATATCTGGGATGAGGAATTCAAGCTTTCATAATTGTATGACAAATTGGATGTGCTGATGGTTTAACTGATAGACTCTTAAATAAAGTGTATGCCCAATAAATTAAATCAAGCATTGTGGTGGCTAAATTTGGAGCTCTGTGTAGATGTATTTGAATGCACTGTAAAAGGTATTGACAGCGAGTGAACAAAATGCCTTTTACAAGTCAAACAAAAGTTATTTCTGATTCTAGCTCTACATGTGAAACTCTCCTTTAAATACCCTAGCCTTTGACCCTCGGTTGTCAGAGTAGTCCGCAAACATCTTAACTAGCCGTCCAGAAATATTCAAGACACTTGCTCTTATATTATATTAAATAACTGCATATACTTTCATTTTCTGGGCATACCACTAATATGGTGCCTAAGGGTAACAATATGCTCACACAATATAATGACTGGACAAAGTGTTGCTGATCATCAGATTATATAAATGTTATGTTTGCAGGAAATGTGGAGAGAAGGTTAGGTAGTAGCCCTGGATTTGTTGCGAAGTCATGATGTATGGAAGTTGCCACAGTAACCATGTACCTGACAAACAGAAGTTGGTTACTGTCTGGGAATGAAACACTTGGCAATTCCTATTCAGTGGCCCAATAAACAATTGGAACATGAAAAGATCAAGCTTGTGTGTCTGATATAAATGTTTGGTATTAGATGCTTGCATTGCAACTAATGGCCGGATTTAGAATTTGGCAAATGCCCATTCTCTGCCAGGTTGACAGAGTAAATTACTCTGCTGCCCTGACAGAGGTACTCCCTGACAAATGTTGAAATGTCCACTGGTGCAGAGGACATTTCAAGCATTTAGAGGAACCGCCATCATGGCGGTACCAGCCAATGCACTGTAACTTTGCTGGACAGCTCTGTCGAATATGATGGAGCTGTACGTCAAATTCATTTTTTTTAATTTTCAACAAGAAAGTCGCTAAACTGGATTTTCAAGGAAAAAAATAATGCTTCTCTCTCTATTGGAATTTCCTCCCAAGGCAAGGGGTACAATGAGCATTTTTCAGTGTCCCATACTTCCAGGTTTTCCCTGATGATGACGAGCAGTAAAAAACAGCTATTTGGCCGCTCGTTTAAATTAGTCAGGCGGACATATTGCCAAACCTCCTACGGCCCATAGTCCGTCAGGCCATCAAAGGACTTTTATCACAGCAGAGATGGAGTAGTCACTGCTGCCTTCAAACTATGGTTCATCCAAATTTGGCAGGAGGATACTCCATAGCCGTTGCAACAGAGTTCCCTCTTCACCAAGATATAAATCAGTCCCTAAGTCTACCACTTGCCAGGCGAGTTAGAAAAACAGTCAAGCAAAGGGATTTGAGAAGCTGCATTGTTGGTTTACAAATAGGTCTTCATTATGAGGACCCTGGTTTTAATCTCAATTTTTCCTGCTCCAGTGGAATTACCAGCATCTCCATGTCCAGGGGAGACGAAGGGAGCTAGGGAAGATCCTGGGGCGTTTACAGGTTACATGTGAGGATACACTCAGAACTGAGGAATTTTACAGGGAATACATAATTCTGCACCCGATTGAGCCTACATTCTCTTAATGCCTCATTTTCCCTCTGAGTTTCACTCAGGTGAAATATACGTGTCCCCAGTAAATTCACAAATTGTCCCTGTTCTATGGGGCTGCTAACTTCTGTTATTTACCCCAATTGAATGAGCACATAGGACACAGAGGACAAGGCAGGTCTGGCTGGCAATTCTATGCAGATATGACTCGCTGGGAAAATGTAAGGTATGACACCTGAGATACATTTCTTTATATTTGTATATATTGGTTCAGTGCTCAGCCACACTTCTTAACAGGCAACCAGTTGTCAGCATCCCATACAGAGACCTAATTAAGCAGGTATTCTGAGATCAATATCCCACACTTGGTCTTCATGAAAATCATAGCATGTGACTCCTTGGGGGAGTAGCTTCAGCTGTAAGCAGTATGGGTGAGAGCTGAATGATTTAGGAATCACAACCAATGTCTCAACAATAGCAGGACTTTATATAAATGGGCACACAACATATAGAAAGAGAGTTTGTTATGTGTTTTGAAATGTTCCAAAAGCATTGCATCAAACTCCTGACTTCTTAGCGCTACATGAAAAAACACATAGGTGTTATATAGATCGCTAGTCTACCAGGTTCCAAATATTCAACGGAATATTGAAAGATACCTGAGAGATGGCAGATATTAAGTTAGAATCGCTGAGTGATGAGAGGTATGATCTGTGGAAGGCAATTGAGTGTATAGAAAGGGCCCTAGAGACTTTCCATGTTGATATCAGTGTAAAGGGTTTATGGGCCTCCAGAAGGATAACTGACACTCTAAGACCCTGTGGAGCACCAATGAATGCCAAAGATTTGATATGACAAGTTTTGAAAGTAAGACACACTTTTTAAGTCAAAACCACCACAAAAAACCTGAGTAGGTAAACAACACCAGGCATGAGAGGAGGCAGCAAGCTTCAGAAATATCATCTCTGCATATACACGATAACTAAGACTTGGGTGCTAGCCCTTGTAGAGTGGGTTTGCTCCAAGGCGGCTTTATATTCAAAGCCGGTGCTCCGGAGCAGTAGTGTGGAATACCTTTAAAATCACACAGCCACACCTTCTTGCATTGGACTTACTTTCTGCCTCGGGTTGAGTTATAAGTCCCTCCATATTTCTTCCGGTTAAGGATGAGAGCAGCAATTTCTGGCACGTAGCGAGCAAACATGGCCTACATGCGTGAAACAAGAAAACAAAGAGAATGGCATGCAGAGAGTGTCCACTGCAGCAGAGGCCGCAGAGCCTCCTGGGAGATACTTACTTTCGTCCACTAACCGCACTATAGGAACCACCATATTTCTTGCGGTTTCCTATTAACTCTATGATTTCAGGGACGTAACTGGCAAACATGGCCTAGGAGGAAGACAGGAGACAGAAGAGAAGACTAAAAAGAGAGGCTCAAGAAAGGGGATAATACTTTTTTAGAAGTGCTGTCCCTCAGCTGTGAAAATGCTAAAGAAATGAAATCCATGAAAGTTATCAAAAATAAAAAGATCTTGAAAAGTATGAAGATTCAAGTGGAAAAGTTAAAAGTCTTCTCTTCAGCGATGCCCATCTCAAGTGTTTGTGTGACTCTGGATGGGTGCATGCGTTTGTGCAACTCTGGATGGGTGCATGCATTTGTGCAGGCATGGACTTGGCAGGTGCATATGTCTGGGTGCATGCATGTGGTAGGAAGGGTTGCTGGAGCTCACAAAGTTTGTGTTCAAGGATTGCGCAATCTTTTCTTTCCCTCTTCATCCCAATTCAAAAGTAATAGTAAATAGATCAATGTATATATATATATATTTTTTATGATTTTTGGGCATCAGTTTCGGCTCAGACGAGTAATATAAAAAAAGGATTTCTCTAAAAGTTCAAAAAGTTTGTTTGGAAAGATCACATGATAGAAAAAAAAGGTAGTAGGAGGAAAAAAATCTATCAGTCTGCCATGTTTTGTCCAACAAACATCTCGTCTGTGGCTGCTCATGCAAGAGCTGTTGCCAAGTTGCCTTTTTTTTTGAGGGACCAAATGTGTAAAGTTCTTTTGGTGTCTAACAAATTCTAGAAGATCTAAATATATATATATATATACTGTATATGTATATTATAGATATATAAATATATATATGCATACAGTATATATATATCAATTATAAACACACACAATACAGTATAATATATATATATATATATATGCATTTAGGTTCCATTAGCACTTACCTTTTTCTAAACATAAACTTTGCTGTTTTCAAAGCATGAATTGCTATTGGGCATTATTTATCTGTCCGGCCTTTAGTAAAGGGCGCGTCAGAAAAGGGGTTCCCTGCTTGTTGCTATGTGTGGCCTATTTCGAAAACAGCAGCGTGGGATCCTGTATAGCTTTATTTGGAAGTGCTTTATGTGTCCACAAGGTATAGGCTACATAGGGCTTAATTATATATATTATAGAGGTGAAATTTAGAACTGACATTTTCGGATTCCATATATTGTACCCGTGCTGGTCCAATTTTCCACAGAAATTTGGACCGACAAGTTCCAAATGTTTTGAACTGGTCATTCAGTACCCATTTTATTTCCGAATTTGTCAGGTGGTGCAATAGTTCATGGACAACTGAACCAGCACCAATGTCTTCTATGGAAATGTTGGTGCAAAAGTGCAGTCACATCAATAAAAATGTATGTAATCTGGGAATGTCGGTGCAAAATTGCAGTGGAACCAATGCATTCAATACAATCTGGAAATGCTGATGCAAAATTGCAGCAGCAGTTTATGTAATCTGGAAATGTCAGTTCACCATTGCAGGGGAACCAATGCAATATATGTAATAGGTAATCTATGGTGCAAAACAGCAACATCACTATTGCAATAGGTGTGTTAGGGCCACACAGTCAGCTATTACAGAAAGCCCAAAATGTGCCCATCTCCTGTGTGGGCAAAGCTCTTTTAAGTGCAGTCCCAAGACGCAGTGTTTGTTGGAATTGAGGGTTAAGGGACACGGGGAAGGGAAATTTCCTGAAACCGCCATAGTGCCTTGAAAAGAGCAGTAACTTGGTTCAGCAAACACATTATCACCGCAAGGGGAAGGGCTTCAAACAGAAAGTAGTGACTGTTTACTTGGCTTTGAAGCAGATTATCTATTCACGCTCTGGATCTCTTAGGTAGACCTGTCCTTTGCTAGTACAAGCCGTGTTGTTCATTCAAGGGACTTTTGAAAATTGGCAGGTCTAGTTGTCAAAGACCCTGTCGGTCTGGTCCATTCGCATTGGCAGGCCTGGCCTTTAAAAGTGCAGTGAGGTTTGACGCATTCGCATTGGCTGGATGGTCTTTCAAAAAAGTCAGGAGGTCTGGCTGTTGACAGCAGAGGTACGTCTGACCATCTGGACTCAGGCAGCACTGTCTGCCCCGTACTAGGAAGCGTCAAACTTTTAAAGTTCATGCCTATATGTCTTTCAAAGCACAGTGATGTCTGGTCCTTTGAAAGCATTGTATATGCTCTCAAGATAAAAGACCAGGAGGCAATGGTTGTTCCAAACCCGATCAAATCTGGCCTTTAAAAAGGACACAGAGAACAGATCAGAACTGAGACACGTCAGAGCTTTGAAAGCACAGACACATCAGACTTTTACAGGCCTCAAATCTGAATTTCAAGCATGTATGCTCATTAAAGAAGATACAAACCCTGACTTTTAAAGCACACACAAGGCTTTCCCTTCATACCACAGGCAGTACGTGCTATTCCAAGCCCATTCCAAGCCCAGACTTATTGCCATCTAAAACCTTTGAAAGCAGGTAACCTTCAAGCCCTTCAAATTCTGTGAAACGTAGGCGGGCATGCTCCACCTCCAATGGGGGTTTCCAATCTCTCCTGAAGGGGCCTGTGTGTCACACACGTCACCCCATACTTCTTTCTAAACATTCTAGAAATAACTTGAAATCAAGACAGAAAGGAGCACGAACTTCCAGGGCGGGTTTAGAACCACCCATAACTGGATATATATTAGCTAATGACCAACAGCTGGTTGGCATCCTTGGTGGTGGGGTATAAGTGTCCCTCAGTTTGATTGACAGTCACTGGCTATCACACATGAAGACCTGTAATGGACAAGTATGGTCAGCATATCAGAGTATTGCCCTTGATCAAATGAAGCCGGCGATACAAGTTACAACCCATGGGCCTGTCTGGTTATGACCCTGGCTACTACCCACAACTCCAAAGCCACTACTCATACCTCTCAAAGCTTGTGGGTAGCAGTAAATCCTAGAACCCACAGTCCCCAGAATAGATGGTGCTTCTGGGTCGCTCAGCTGGTGTTCCATCAGGGGTTATTCACAAAGTTCGCGGAGCTACTTCTCAAGGTTGCCCAGAAGACGTCTGCCTAGAAATGGAAACATCAGTTGAAGCTACAGGACACATTGCAGGACTTTCCAGCATCAGGAAGCCTCATGTGAACCAACCTGTGCAAAACCAACTCAGAGGTCACGTGAGAGTTATTTTCTGGTAAACTAATTGTGTCAAAATGTCAAACTTGTTCCAGGATAAATACCATTTATTAAAATATCCTGTACATGTCTACCAGCAAAAGTAAACTTGGAGCCATTCTGACTAATGAACAGTCAGATTGCATGGCTGAATGTTAAGCTATTGAAAGAAGTAAAGGCCAGATTGAAATTGTTAGCACATTTCACGCAGTGGTAATTGAATTGCAAAGTTGGCTTTTGACAACTTTTTGACTTTTTGACTTTTTTAATATGTTGCTAACTTGACATAGTTGTCCAAGAAAGTATGGGTTAAATGTACAACTCATGTACAACTCATACTTCTTTGCAAAATAATTTGCAAGCAAAATGTTTTTCCATTGAGCAAATCTATCAAAAAGGTTTTGGGGGGACATTTCCCCCAGAACTGAAATTTTGTAAATTTGTAGGATCATATTGTAGTGGAGTTTGTCATCTTAGCAAAACTTTAATGCTAAAATTATAATTGGTCATGCACCAAGTCACATGGCACCGAGAGGTATAACACATTCAGAAAGAAAATGTGCATGATCTATTTTCGTTTGGTAAACTACATTCCAAATTTAGCAACGCTTTCCTGAAATGACTTCAGACTAAAATAGTAATTTCACCGCAAAACCAAACAGCACACTATATAATAGTGTCCTCCTCTTTTGAGACTTTAAAAAAATATATTTCATCTTCTCAAACTTAAAATTCTGGTCTGCCCAGGTGAAGGCTGTTCGTTATTGGAAGCGCCTGCTGATGGGGCCTAGTTGTCGGGCCAGAGTAATCTGCTGATTCGAATGCCACGTAAACAGTCACTACTATCACTGTAAGTCAAACTACTTCAGGCACCGCAAAGGTGGATAGGGTTCGTAAACCAACTGCATCATCCACTGTAACAACCGAGTAGGGGAACCATAACTGGTCCCATTAATTCAGCACACTTGTTCACACACTGGAATAATGTGCAGAACAATGACATTTCCATGCCTCACTCCAACCCGTTCAATGGGTATTGAACCAGATTTTAGGTTAAACACCTAGCCTGGGAAGGCCAAGGTGAGACTATAAAAATCTGATAAATCCAAGCAGGGAAGGAATAAACTGCTGCTTTACCAATCCGCCGAGGATGAAGAAGACCATGAAGAGTCGCCCAAGCGTGGTTTTGGCGTAGACATCTCCATAACCTACAGTGGACATGGTGACCATCAGCAAGTACACGCATTCCCAGTATGTTAGCGGCTGGTTGTTCTGGAAGTTCTCCCAAGGGTCACCAGAATTCTCCACCTGCAAAAGAGACCAGAGAGGAGTAACAAAAATGGTTGCAGGTGAGTAAACAACATAACTAAAAGAAAGAATAGTTGAAATGAAGTATCAGTAATGGAGGAAACAAAGGGGTTGGGGCTCTACTGCTGATTGCGCCCGGTAATAAATAAATAATTCAATGTTCAATAATTTACAGCACAGGGTCAGAATTTTGTCAGTTGCATGGCAGTGTGGTGATTTCCTGTCATGCAATTCAGTGATTTGTGCTGTGTTGCGTTACTCTGGATTTTTTAGGGCACTCAGGTTACACAAGGTGCACTCCGTTCTGGTGCTAAAGCGACGCAACCCTTTGATATATATACCCTGCAGTGCAAAGAGCTTTGGCAAGGACTCACTACGTTGGGCTTATAAAATACAAACAAATTACATAACAACTCAAGACCGTCCTGTTGGGCTTGAATTGTGTTTCATGTTCAAACCAGAAGCCCTTTGTCAGCGGTTTTTCAACATTTCTCAACTTAGTTTGCCCAAGCTTTAGTGATTTCCAATCCCTGCACAAAATACATAATATACTTTTGCTATGACTGATTTTCTTCAGCCGTGCAACCAATTCCAGTTTTATAAGTTGGCTGTGATAATTGCTTTTTTTTTTATCCATCATTACCTAAGGATATTAAACTTGCCTTTTTAGTTCTAGAAAAAGAGTGACCAGTGTGGTGCAGGAGGGCTGTATGTGTGCAAGATGTTTACTATAAAGATCAGTTTAATTTAGATTCATTGCCTATTCATCATATTATGTGAATGTTGTAATAATGTTGCATTTATTTATTTATTATGGGTGTTTATTCAGTGCAACTTTCACTCTCAATCAGTCTTTTGTCATCACTCAAAAAGCGGCTCCTATGCAGTAGCGGCCGGGGGTGGGAGTGCTGCGGGGAGGTGGGGAGGGCCGGGGTGAAACAGGGTGGGGGGTAGTAAACTATGGAATAGGGCCCAACGGAGGTGTAGTGTCCTGCTGGACACGTTCTAGTGTTCAACAGGAAGCTGTACTACCAGCCACTGCCTTGAGGGCTGGACACACATGCACCCCCACACCCATCCATCACAGATGTCACGAGTGACATGGCCCGCCAATAAAAGGGTCAGGGTGGTCATGTTTATAGCCAGTTATCGCACCATACTACCAGCTGTCTGTGTCTGTCCTTTCTCATCATGTGGGCCTGAGGCCTGATGGAGCGAGTTTCAGAAATAAATTTATTCTAGCTCGTGAAGTTAATCTTTCATAATTTGATTAATCTTATTAATGAGTTTTTGCATGATTTGTAATACTAAACCAACCTAGAGTAAAATTGCATACACCATTACACAGGACTAACGTTATGTGCTTTATGTTGCATTCGCAAGTATATTTTATAATAAATAACTAACGTTGTTTTGTTTGTCCTATTGTCTTTGTCAACATTAATGCGGCTGATCAATTAATGGCATGTGCTTATTTTATATGTGCTTTTGTCTATGTTGTGTCTGTTTATCTTTTTCAGATATATGAAGAATCCTGCTGGACATTATGAAGAATGGTAGATTTTTAAAGTGCTGCTTTTCTTTGTGCTTACTGCTAGGTGACTTATACTAAAGGGTTAACATTAGCAATGGTGGGTGGGAAACAGAATGACTTTCTTTACCTGAATTAATTATTGTTTTGTGTTTGTTTGAATACTAGCCCGTGAAAAAGGCTTGAGGCCTGTGATTTATGGAGAATAATGGTTAACCTGACAGAGATGAGCCAAGCACAGCCATGATGGAAAGTTTTTCCACAAAGACATTTCTTTGAATAAACTGAAGTCTAAACAGAACTATTGAGCAAGTTGTGCTCTGGAAAATTATTTTTCCAAGGCTAAGGAAGTGACAAGTGGCGGATCGGCGAGTTATGGAGGAAACTGAACTGTTTTCAGTAGAATGTAGCGATCCTCGGAAGCTGATGTCGCCTCATGTGAAAAGGACAATGGCATGACGTTTTGGCTTATTAAAAAAAGTGGCCTCATGATGGACTGACGACTAGCAACCAATCAGGTTGCTGAAAGACATTATAAAATATCATTTGGTTAGATTAGTGAATTAGAAAGGTATAAAAACTTGGCCCCTTGAGAGGAGCGGGGCTGATCGTTCCTGAGGGCGAAGTGCTGTCCAATTTCTTGGGACACGTAAGATAATGCAAATTATATGATTTTCCTTTTCAGGTTAGAAAACTTAACTTAGGGAATTAGGTTTATGTTTGCTTTAATTCATGATTTTGTGCAATTTTGAAATGCCAGACTTTTGTGCCTTTAAGCTGAATAAAAAGATACAAATTTAATTAAAATGTTTGCAAATAATAAAATGAGCTAATAAAGTGATTTGAAATAAAATGCTTTAACATCAAAAATAAAAGACTTTAAACGTCAAGCTGGTCTTGATTAATTTAGTCGTTACCATCAGTTGATTAATTGGCCAAAAGTGGCTTAATTAAATGCTTACATTATTTTATCAACGGTTAGAATGTTATGCTGCAGTTGTATATAATGAACATATACATTTTAGACAGTTTGATTAATTAGGCCACATGATTCAGTTGCTCAATTTCTGTCTCGGTTATATGGGCCTTGTGTGATATTATAGGATGGTGAATATTAGGTAGTGAGTAGTGTAGTTTGAGACAGAATTTCTATAGGGGCGCTGGATCAGGCCCAACACCACATTGGCGACGAGGAGGGTAGCTAACCCCGCATGCCTGCTGCTCTGCTTCATTGTTCCTCGTGGGGGAGGAAATTAACCCAGCAAGCAGTTCCCCCGGCAAGCCATCTACAACCACCAGTGTCTGCGGAGGGGACTGAGCCCCTCATGTAATCCAGTCGCCGCCTCCTAGACCTGAGAGGATCAGCGGTGCCTGCACAGGCTGCTCACACACACCCATTGCCAGCACGAGAGCCGTGGCCATGCTGAGGGGGAGGAAAGGCCACCCAGAGCCTAAATCGCAGCCCAGTGACTGAATCGGTGTTATGGGGAAGGTCTTGGCAGACCCTGCAGGGACCCACACACCGCCGCTGCAGCCCGGATGCTGGACAGCCAGAGGAAGGTCAGTGGCAAAGAAAGTGGACAGACTCAAAGAGACTTGCCTCTGCCAGCGCTGCGCGAGAGGCGGCCGGGGCTCAGACCCTCTGAGTACCCATGCCCAGAGGCGTCCACAGTCTCTTGCTGCACTGACAACAGAGGTAGGAGGGACGTGACCAACCCCAGCACCGGCAGCAGCAGCCTGCGCCAGGGCCATTTGTGTCGTCAGAGGACGGGGAGAAGCTGCACAGCATAAACACCCCGCTACTCAGTTCTCACACCCCTGCATCTCAGTCGCCGGGATAAAGTGAGCAACGGTGCTCCAACTAGCATAATGCAGAGCCATCCCTGTCCTGGAATCCCACATGAGGCCTGCAAACACACACAACAACCCCATGTGAGCAAGCAATCCTGCCCGCCTGTCGGTCTGGCTCCCAGCCTCCCGTAAAGCTGCAGTGCTCCCTCGGACACGCCCGGACAGTAGCACCAAGGAAAAGAAAGAGAGGGACACTTACTGCCACCGCCGTGCCCCATCTCGCACCGGCATCTGTCTCTACAGCGCCCACGGGACAGCAAGGCCTAAGCAGGAGAGAGGCTGCCACAGATGCGTGGGACACGTCTGCACCACCTGGCGGTCAGCGGGAAAGCTGCACTATGAGTTGCGAGGGAAAGTGGTGGGCAAATGTAAATGTAAATGTAAATGTATTTATATAGCGCAAATCGCCCACATCGCAGGCATCTATGCGCTTGCTTAGAGAACCCGTCCTGGTATTCCCCTGTGAGATACCCCGGCAGGGTATCCACAAGGTGAAAGCCAGGCATCCCGCCGCGAGGGGCCATTGTGGAGATTAAGCAAGCTATTGCCCAGAGTCGCAGAGTGTGAACCCGTGAGTCGAGTAGGCACCGGAGCGAGAATTATTGAGTCCGTGGAATTATTGAGCCCCGGGTCTGCCGCCTCTAACCCCTGAGCCACACTTCTCCACTCCACCGGTGACCCCACACCGACATTCCCTGGACCCGCAGCATACAGGGCAAACTCATGAGGGACACCAGCAGCGCTACCTCAGTGTTCCCTGCAAAAGCTACAAAGTCCTGGTGAAAGACAAAGGGCCCACGGTAAGGAGCCTGCAGCACCACCCAGTTTGCCACCCCGCACCCTGGCCAGCAAAGCCTGCCTCTTCCTGTGGCAAATGGTTCCACCTACCTCCACGGACGACCTACAGCCCACAGGGTGGCCTCACCACGTTGCAGGCAGGTAGGACCAGCATGGGCCACAGTTTAACCCCTTCGACGCTGATGACGAGCTGGGCTCGTCATGGCGTAGCCTCCTCGCACGCTGATGACGAGCCCAGCTCGTCACGTAAAGTGCGTTTCTGCAAAACCCAGCGTGCGAGCGGAATTCCGCTAGCGCGCATGGTGTTAACGAACAGACGTCAGGACCGGCACTAACGGAGTGCTGCACTGACACTCGGTGGCCACCTGCGGTAGTGCAGCCACCGTAATTCAGAACACAAGGGAGAAACAGCCTGTAGTGAAAAACCAACAGGACGGTAAATGCACCAGGGCAGGGGGATCCAAGCCCACGCACCCACAGAGCTGCTGCGACCAGGAACAAGGCACAAGGCTGAGCTGCAGCAAATGCCTCAGACTCCACACGAGTAGCGGGCAGCTCACTTCACCGTGGCACCAAGTTAGTTCCCCACACGGTATTCCCAGCTCCCACACTGTGGCTACCGACAGCTCTGCACTGAGGAATGGACGTACAGCCTGGCCAGAGTGGATAGCCAGCGCACCCCATGACCGTCAGTCCTAGAACCACTGTAGGCCTGAGGAGAGGCCCTGACACCCCACTACCCTGCAGGAAGTAGCGGGATCAGTGAGAGGAGATTGCTAAGTGAGCCAAGCTGGAGGATCCACACCGGCATATCCTAAGAGTGGTCCAGCACACTGACTACCCACTGCGACTGGCGTCAGCAAATCAGCGTCAGGTGTGGCTACACTGCACCCTACAGACCAGCAGTACTAGAGCACAACAGAGCACTCAGCTAACCAGCCGGCAACAGCAGTTAGCAAACCCCAGAGGGCACAGCACCATTAGGAGAGACACTGCCTGCTCACGCCCAGTCGCTGAGACAAACTGCACCAGGCACAGCAAGACGTGCCCTCAGAGGGGAGTACTCAAAGAGTGGCTCTCTGCACCCTACAAGCGAAAACGGCAAGGAAACCCACCAAGGATCAACTATTGCCCACCACAGCAGGAGCACTACTGGGGACTCCACACTGCTGAGCGACGCAAGCAAGCAGAACAGACGGCAATGTCTCAAGAAAGCTGTCCCCTTGACAGCACAAGAAACGACTGGTGCAAAACACGCACCACATGTGGCCGCTCAACGCCACAGCCGGAGAAGAAGTTGTGTCATCTGCTCCTCCGGGTGTACAGGCATCACTGCACACTAGAGATGAATGGACCACTTAAGCTCTGGGATGCCTCTGGGTAACCATGCGCTATACAAATGTGTAGTCATTCATTCATTCATTCACTACACCCCAGGCACACCACATGCCAGAAGAAAGCGTCCCAGAAGAAGACAGAGCGCACCATGTCAGATGCGCGCAGAAGGCAGCGCCAGTGAACCTGACACACAGGTGAGCACTCAGTAGACAGAGACATCTCCACAAGGAAGCACTACTAAACGCAGGTAGGAGAGCATCCACGTCTCAACTACCCCAGCGAAGCCCCGCAGTGGGCCGAAAGCAACACAGAGTGACCTCCCTCGCACTGCCTGAAGACGAAGGTGTCATGGACCCAAGACAGGCAAGAGAGGAGTTGCACACTCCACATGGCAGGCCGCCACAGCAACATGCGCTCCAACAACCAGCGACACGCGACCAGACGTCACGTCACCCAGCAAGCAAGGAGCGTGCCGGAGCGAAAGCAGAAGCCGGCGCCACGACAGCGCCGCCTCGAGGTCCAAGTGCAACGCCCTTGAAGAAAGAAGAGAGTGACAGCCCTGTCACCCCAAAAACCGGATGAATACAGGTGGGCTAAACAGACCAACAAAGGGAGAAGACCGAGGACTCACAGCAACCCAAGAGCACACCCTGACACACCAGACAGCCACCAAGGAGGAGCGACGGCCCTGGATACTGCCTCACCGAAGAACTGAACATAAGCCGCTGCAAGCACAAACCGCGTCTCTCTCCAACGTTTCTCCAGGTGACCGTCCATCCCGAGCATCTGCAGTCTAAGTCCAAAGGCATCTCTTCTCCTGACCGCAGATGCCATGGGTGAAGATCAGCACGGAGTGTCCTTCCTCACACCGCCTCAAGATGGAGTTGGCAGTGTCCCCAAGACAGGCAAGAGTGGATTCGCACCCTCTACTGGTCAAGCTGCCACCAAAGATTAACCTCAGCAAGGCAGAGACACAGGGCTGCTGAGTTTCTCCTGACATCCAAACATCCCAGCAAGTCAACACCACCAGTTATTCCGACTCAGCATATGGCTGGCAACCTCCATCACGCCAGCCCTCATCACATGCATCAAAGACCACTCCGAGAGTACCGATGGACTGGAGTCCTACACTGTTGCCACACCAGCTGACAAAAGAGACCAGAGGCTACCTGTGAACCTGGCATATCCCTGAACCGCGGCAGCGAGAGCAAGTCTTGGCCAAGACTCATCTACCCTCGAGGGTTGGGCGTGCGACTAAGTAACAGCTCCTCAGTGGTCCTGCAGCTGCCTCCAGTCAGCACACAAGCGCCCCCACCGCAGCCGTCCTGCAGTCCCGCAACAACCCCGGCAACGGGCCTCCCCAGGTGGGAGAGTGTGAAGAGACTTTGCCCCACCAGCAGGTTATTGGTTACAGCCAAGCGGTTTAACAGAGACAATTGATCAGGCAACACTTACGTGAAGTCTCACCTGGGACTCCATCCATGTTCATGACGCGACCCACTATAAGGAACTGTTAGAAATCACCACAGACCATCACCGACGTCAGCAAAGTGAAGCCATGCAAGACTGCCAGAAACTTCATCATCACTGAACTGACGACATGCAGCGGACGTCTCCAAGCCAGCGGTCGTGTCCTGAACACCTCAGGTTAAACTTAGGGGGCCCGCCGAGATGGTCCTGCTGCAAGCAAAGTCACCAGCTCATGTCTGACATCTTCCTGCCACCTGACTCAGAAGACTGATGGACCCTGTGGTGTTTAGTTAACTGTTTGTTTTGTCCCCACAGGTTAGACTAACGTTTTTGTTTGTTACTCAATGAAGTTGGGGAGGAATGTAGGGTTCTGCTGGACTCGTTCTAGTGTTCAGCAGGAAGCTGTACTCCCAGCCACTCCCTTGAGGGGTGAACACACATGCACCCCCACACCCATCCATCACGGGTGTCACGAGTGACGTGGCCCCGCCCATAAAAGGGCCCAGGTCCACATACTCTTGGCCAGTTATTGCACCATACTACCGGCTGACTGTGTCCGTCCTATCTCACCATGTGGGCCTGAGGCAAAACACCACAGGAGGTAAGTAAACAAATAAATAAATAAAACGAATTTCATTGTGTGCACTGCATCGCATTTGGCAATGCAGCGCGCACGATGAAATTTGTTTTATTTATTTGCCTACTTACCTCTGTTCCACCATATGCCGTAGTTTACTATCCCCCACTTTGCTCCTCCCCCGCCCCGCCTTACCACCTCGCACCAGTCCCACCACCAGCCGCTACTGCTCCTATGGGCACAAGAAAGAGGGATTGTATGTCATTTAAGAAGTCATACCAAGGAGGAGGGTAGCAGGCTTTACTTGCCTTACTGAAGCCCAGTAGATTGGGCCAGGCATTCAGGTCTAATGAAGGCCTGTTCCAAATAGATGCTACTTGATATCTGAATGCTCAGGATTCCCAGCTTGACACCTGATGTAAGGGAGGGGAATCTACATATTATTGGCTCATCTTAAGGTCCTGCTTGGATTCTATTTCAGGAATTCTTGGAGTAAAAAGTAAGGAACCTGGCCATGGTAAACCTTGTATGTCATACAGGCAGGTAAAAAATAAGTATTTTCCACACAGGAAGCCAGTGTAGCTAAAGTAGGTGTGACATGATCACATTTTTGCGAGAGAAATGGACCACACTATCCTGGATTCACAATGGACAATTCTCTTCTTGGGGCACAACCATATACTTGTTTACTGTGTCCGAACATCAGCATCTCAAGACCAGGAGGACAACACATATATGAGCGTCCAGAACATGGTAGCTTGCATCATAATCTCTAATGTTAATAAATCCCCAACTCGTGTTATCTTGTGCAGCTACGTTTTACTCCAGTTACATAAAAGGTTGAGGGAAAACAACTGCCCCTCCGGATCAGGCTATTGCATAACTGTTGTGGAAGAGACAACGTGCATAGTGCTCTTCTGAAGGGCCAAGATTGTTATGCGATCCTTCATCAGTGGAAATGGTACTATGAAGGACGAGAGACTTAAGCACCAAACTTTTCTTTAAGGAAAAGCTTCAAAGTGATTTTCAGTAGTGAGAATTTTATTCCACTCCACCCTCGCTTGTCCCCTCTGGAAGGTTGATAACTGTGCAGCTCAAAAACAGTGGGGCATATTATCAAGAACTGCGATAAAATTATCGCCGCTTTAGCGGCAGGAAACTGCCGCTAAAACGGCGATAATGGGCTTGATAATATGCCCTTGTGAATTCCCATAGCAGCCCAGGTTAACACCAGAACCTGGGCTGCTATGGGAATTCACAAGGAAATATTATCAAGCCCATTATCGCCGTTTTAGCAGCAGTTTCCTGCCGCTAAAGCAGCGACAATTTTATCGCAGTGCTTGATAATATGCCCCTGTGACTTTAACTCACGTTGCTAAGCCCAACCTCACTCTATTTCTTCCAGTGCCCTTTCCACATGTCCTTGTAGTCTTCCAAAGCTATTCCTGCATTTTAAATGTTCCTCCTAGAGGCTGTGACCATATTTTGTCCTCCCTTTTTTTCTCTGATCATATTTTTCCCCTCTCATTTTCTATGTCCAATGCGCATGTTATTGCTTCTTTGATAATCCTGTCTTATACATTTCCTTCTTTTAATTATGTTATTGTTAGGTCGGACTTTGCTTCTGACTCAGAATTTTCTTCATAGCCATCACAGCAATGCGTTATGTGACTGTTTCTACTTGTTTGAATCACCAAAGTTCTAATGACCAAACTATGATTAAGCAAAATTTTCATATGTGAAACCTTTCTGAGCAATGGAGATCCCTTGTGTTTAAGTGATTCAGAATTTTATGCACACACTGGTTTGCACAGGCATAGTTAAGAGTGACACCTAGAAGTATTGTGGCAGCTATTTCAACAAAGCTGTATCAAACTACTTAATTAAGGACAGTTTTGGTATTTCAACAGGGCGAAATTGATTCAAAGGCATCTAGGCCCTCCAAACCTCTAGAAGGAGTTGGACACAGAAGATGCGTATATACAGAATCAGCTATCAAAGGTCAATACGTTGGAAAATGCCATGTCTTCAACTATTTCCGAAATCGTACCAGGGAAGAGCCTGCCCCAAAGTTGGAGGCAAGGTGAATAAAGTTTAGCCGCCTATCCTGAGAACATTTGTCCATCTAAATTGGCACAGCGAAAACTAGTAATATCAGTTCTTAACCCACACCATTATCCTAGAATCAGGAATGTATGCCTTTGATTAAACACTGCTTTTGAAGGTGCAAGCTTCCTTCAGTAGATGGAGAGGAGAAAGTGAGATGGGATCCCAGAGGTCTGCAGTGGACCGGGAAATTCATTCATGATGCACTCTGTCCGAACATCAAAGGCCAGTACCACAGTCTCATGTTGACTGATGTTTTCCAATGCAGACAGCCCTCTCTTTTATCCAGTGTGAACAATCTTAAGGGAACAGTTAAAAGGCCATGCAGTTCTCCATCCATCAGTGTCTACTTCAGTCCATGTTAACATTTTCTAAGATAGGAAAAAACTGTGCTATGAATGCTACAAGTACCACTATAGCCCTGGAAAGAGCTTAATGTAAAACACCCCAAAACTCACCTATGGATCTCCAGAATCCTGCATGATCAACCTCTCATCTACCTTGGCAATCATCTTAACAGACCCCAATTCCTCATCCACCATTAGCTGAGTAATGGCCACAGTGTCATTTGTCCTTCCATATTTTTTGCATGAACTTAATGACTCTTCGCTCCCCATCCACTTTTCAAAGTACTTGCAATAAATGTTCTTGAAAATGTTGAATATACACAAAACTCAAAAATAACTTACGCTTTTCAAGTCCCACAATTACAAAACATGCCAAAATTGGAGAGGATTACAAATATCTGAAAACTAGACCTTGCCAGACATGCCCGGCAGAGAATTGTATTTGGTTCACATGCTTTCGATTTCTTTAACATTTGACCACCAACGTTGTTCCTTCCATTTGGCAATATCAGTATTTACTTGGTCAACCCAACACTGCCGTTACCCAAATCAGAGAGTTTAACTCTTGGACACCAATCATCTTGCTTCATGGCGTCACAATTATGGTACCTACAATAAATGCTCACCTAGCGTCTGAGTTATACTTATTGTCAATTTGTCCTTGTCCTTCTTTGATTTTCATGAGCTGGTTTTGACCTGATGATTCCCACCCTCGAGAAATCTTTTTTGTACGTCACTGCACGAGCCATTCTATTTTCACATCATCAATATTTTCATTCTCTGGGCATATTTGACCACCTCGGATAAAAGTGGGTACACAACATTAAACTTGAGCTAGGTTTAATTACATTTGAAAAGTTCGAAAAGATTACTTTGCGCCCTTGTTAATGCAAAACCCTTTTGGTTTGGGGTGCACTGAAAGACACTACCACATACATATACAATGAGCTCAATTAGAGTCACTAGAATTGACTCACTTATAAATTCAACAGATTTTAGTGTTTTCTTTTTTCTTTAATGCTCCAACACCACTTTTTAGTTCATAAAAAGATTTGATGAATTATCACTTTTTTTCTTAACCAACCAGATTTCTCAAACCATGGGCTATGATTTAGATTTACTAGTCCATTATCCCCATTAACCAAACACAATCCTAAATATTTTAGCTTGATAACCAATAACCAAGAATCATACTTTTTTGTTTAATTGACGGAGTACAAAATTCTCCCTTATTTTTAGGAAATTATTTTTATTTTGAAGCTCTATGGTTAATTGCAAATATTTTGTTACTCAGATATGAAATATATTGAAAGATTACTTTTTGCTGTCAGTTTTTGTAAGCTTGTCCTTTGCATCCCATTTTGACAAAAATTGAAAACTTGCCGCCTGTGCAACAAATCCACTATAGTTAGTGAAATTGATACCAGTGCAGCAAACATCTACAAGGCATGAATGAATGCTGCAAGATGCTCCGCTGTTGGCCTTTTGCTTATCCTGATTTTTAACATGTATGCTAGGGTTAAAGCTGGTGGAAATTCTAAACACCACAGCCTTTGGTGGGCGTATTCCGTGGCTTTGCCATGTGAAGGCTGTTGGACTTCTTGGCTATCCAGAGAGACAATTTCAAGACGGTGACTCAGGCACTTACGTGACGAACCAATAGAGCTGCTACCTTAGATAAGTTAATGACCCTGAAGAACTCGATTTTTCATCATGGTTTTATGACTTCTACTAAAAACTCTTGCAGTTCTGAGCAATTCATTTTAGCTCTTTGGATCTTAAAAGATAAAAGTGTGCAATTTCAATATGTCAACAAAATAATGATGCCAAGTGTTCCATGGTAGTGCCCAAATTATATATTTCCACCTTCCCCTCAATCAAAATCGGATTTTTGTGTAGCAAAAAGCATCTGACCCCACATATTTTAGAGTACTATGCAGGGGGGTGCCTTACACTTGTTCTGAAGGGGACAGGTTCTGAAGGACAAATTGAAGCAAAAATGTTTGGTGGTGATGGAGCAGGGTTTTCACGAAATAAAACCTACTCGGATTGAACTCCCCAACATGCAAGACTAAAAGGGGACACATGAAAACTGCGCAAACGCATGCTGGGACTGTTAGAGTAGGCCGTAAATGCACATGACTAATATAGAAAATAAGTCAAAGGTCTTGAGTTTATTTTTTACTAACAGTTAGAAAATATTTTGCAGCTCCTAAGAAAAGAAAGCAAATGAAAGTATTCAAAGAACGTTTATTAGTGGAGTTTTATAAAATGATAAATAACACTTGTATTTGTATTCTTTAGAAGTATACTTACTGCCCTGCAGAAAACGCCTGAGAGTTCTTTTAGAATTAACATGGCATATTAAAAATGTAGAAGGGAGAAAGAAAAATGTGATTGGTCCTTCGCAAGCTCCTAATGATGACCAAAGTTGCGCAGAGAGGAAGAGATAAAAAGAATAGCCGAGCAGAGCATGAGGACATTTGTACTAAAAATGGATACATGAGCGAAATGGAGAGACAAACAAAACATGGAAGCCAGATACTAGAGTTTCCTCTGTTGGAAGTGATTACAATGAGCAAAGTTAGAACAATAAGACGCTTATGAGTTAGGCACATAGAGAATGGTGTGACTGAACATCCCCTGTTTCAGACCAATCAAAATGTAAAAAACCAGGTGAATTTTTGTGAATTTAGAGTATATTTAGTAGTAAGGGGAGGGGTTGTTGGAGCGTGTTTTCTTACTTTGCGAGGGAGGAGAGAGCTGTGTTGCTGTTTCCTAAATTCTATGGGCTAGCTGTTGTTCTGCTGATCCTGACTCTTTGACTTTGCTCCTTAACTCTTCTTGAGGGGCCCAGCTAACCCTCCTGGTCAGAGGGTAGCTTTTCAGATGTCTAGAACCTCATATGATTGGTTAGTATGATAATCTGAATTTGCATAACATCTTTTTACAAATGTCTTTATTCTTCTGTCTCCATGCCTATCCACTCACTTATTGCGCTGACATTTAAGATGTACAATTGGTGTTTATTTTCGCTAATGTTTCTTTTGTGTGATGACTCATGATTTGAGCTGTATCGTACTTGATGAGCAATTCACATTTAATTAGCTAAAGCATTTCTAACTCTCAAAAGGAGTTTGTCATTATTAATGTAATTTATTTAGCTTTATGAAATGATTATTCTATGGTGATATTTAAAAATTCTAATATTATTTTGCCAAACCCTGATTAACTATAAAAGATTTTTTCGCCAAGAAAGGGATAATAAGATGAACAAATTGGTAAGTTTGGTTTAAACTCACCTAGCGTGAAAGGGACTATTTGGTATTGAATTGGTGCCAGATGATAGAAATTGTCAGTTCCTGAACGCAGGATCAGTGGTCTGGGGTTGGGTGATCCCAGGGCATGCTAGGCGCGGCCAGGAAGAGATGGGTTGAATATTACAGCAAATTATGCATTTGCAAGGACAGTAGACCATTAACACTGCTCTAAAGTTGACAGGATTCAAAGTAACACTTTAAAGGGTGGAGAGTTAAGTGAGGCATCCTTCCCACAATGAGTCTTTTGAAAAGTAGTGTAAATTGATCCATACTGAGCTATTTGGATTTAAAAGTTACCCCCCCCGTTGATCTAAATCTCCCTGAATTATGTTTTGATAGTTTACAAATAATATGGTTTACAAATTCAGAACATTTTACTTTAATCATAAATTAAGAGATTTTACAATAAACACAGTAATGTGTTTTGCCTTTGTGAGAAAGGCATTGGAGCACCTGTATGTTTTCCTGTTAACTTTCAAATCTGATATCCTTTATACATATTTAATGAGACTGATTAGATCCAGGAATAGTGATGTCACATGGATCTTTGAAGTACAGTACTACTTTGTATCCACAAGATGACAATTTAATCTCCCTCATATTATGGCAGAGCTCTCTAGATTAAACATCTTGTATTTCCTTAACTGTTTTGCACTTAAACTTTTCCTTTATCTGTTCTGACTTCTGGAACTCATCTATTAGAATACAAGGCAAAATTCGGGACTGAATGTGCTACTAACTCCTGACATAGAACATGTTGACAGCTAAGATATAGAATCCCATCCAGATGCACACACGACTGGCATATAGAAGTTCTGATTCACAAATGTCCTCCGCCCTTGTGGCAGAGGCCCCTCGATCATGGTGGGGGCACCTCACTTCTGCTGGACTTCCGCCATGAGACACTGCAGTTCAGAGTTTTTGCCATGACTGTGGGCCCCCTGCTATGACTGCAGGCCACCCGCCACAACTACGCAGCCTCCGTCACGAGTGCGGAGCCCTTTATGAATCGTACCCCATGCCTGTAGGTAAGTTTTGCAGGGGCCCCAGTGACGGCAGGGCCGTTAGCAGGTGTGGCGGTTGAACTGCTGCTCTTTGACCCTTTGTTGATGGGTAGGCATGCTGCAAACACCCTATCCTCCTGTACGCATATATAACACCTCACATTCAAGAAGTTCATAGTACAATAACATTTTTCCACTTATAACACTTTCTATACATTGATGCACTGTAACAAGCACCTTAGAATTATGTCATTTGAGTAGCTATATTATGTGTTTTTAAGATCCTACACGGGTTAGCAGATATTATAACAAATAGAGCACCCGAGATTATATTCTCAGATGTAAAAATCCCAAAGTAGTAGGAGATGGTTGGCTGTACCAAGTTCTTGCTTAAGGACATTCTGGTAGACAAAAATGCAATGGGTGGAAATGCTTTAGATAATCTGAAAACAGCAGCGGTGCCACCATGAGAGCGGAGGAGCACTAAACTAAAACTAAAATGATGTAAAAAACATTTATCACCTTTTTATTTTTCATCCTGGCAGCAGGCAAGTTTGGGGGCACCAGTGTGCCATTCAGGTTTAAAGTGCGCATGTCACTTTGGCCAGCCATCTTGTTATGGCCAGTCCGACATGCGCATTTTAAAGCCTCCAACCCATCTCTCTCAAACAACTGGGTGAAGAGCAATCACAGAACCCCAGTGCTTTAGGGAGTGTCACACCAGCACTCTCCAGCCATTCTTGGTGCTTCTATTATGCTGCTGACAGAAGCATCTGGATTGGTAGACGGGAGCTGATTGGTGGAGCTCTTGGATCCTGTGCTGCCGAGTTGAAGAGGAGTACCCAGCATGAGGCAACAGGTAAGGAAATCTTTTAATTTAAAAAAAAATATTAGTTGCTTTAATTCACTGACAGGCACTGTGAAAATTCGCAGTGCTCTCAGGCTTAACCCCAGATCTCTCAATCTTGGCCTATTTTAAACACAGTTTAAAATGGACCACGATTCAGAGCTTTGGGCCTAAGGGCACTCCCTGTTGGTTTTTATTAGTGCCCATCAGTGTGCCTGTTTCCCCACCTGTATTAATTGCAGCTGGTTAAAACTGTCTGAAAATAATGCTTTCATTGATAATAATCGCAACTGGTTATTACTCTGGGCAACATTTTAGCTCATTTGCACCTTCTAAGAGGTATCATGTGTTGCCCTGCCACAAAACAAAAAGTCCAGCTGCACTACTAGGCTGTGTTGTGACTGAACAGGAAAATAAGCAACCCCAGACACATTTCTGCCCTTTTGTTCCTCATCAGTGAAATGTAGCTTGCGCCCCTACTACAAAGATAACTCAGGATCCAAGTCTAGGCACACCCATGGAATTTAGGGATGGAGTACCCTATCTGCCAAAATCTCAGTACGTCTGCCTTATTTAGAGATTGACGGACTCTAAGCTTTCCGTCGAAAGAGCCCAGTTGGCTCTGTCGACAGTCAGCTTCCTTCCTTCTCAACAGGATAAAACCTAGTGATGAGGGACAGAAAAAGCAAACTATGCCACCACACCCTGAGAGATAACTCCCAGGGTGTGGGGGGATCATTAGTATTTTATTTTTTAGAAGCAAACTCCCTCTTTATAGTATGTTTCTGAAAACAAAAAATGTTTGGTGGACGGCTGTCAGATTTGACAGCGGTCATCCACTAAACTTTTTGTACCTTGAAGGGAACCGCCGTGATGATGGATCCTTTAAAGGTACAGAGATGACTGCTGGACCAGCAGCAGTGGTGCTGAAACAGTTTTCAGAGTAGGGGTGATGCCATCAAAGTCACATCACGGAAGTCATGGGGATTGTGAAAAATCCAAGCGTCACAAAAAAAACATATGTTCGCAAATGTATTCCGCAGGATAGTGGTATGGGAATAGTATACAGCTGGTGGTGCTTTTTGGCGCACACTGGCGCAGATACATAACTAAAGTGTTATGTGGCAGCAAATTGTCATTTACAGGCAACAAATCTTCCACTGAAATGGCCACTTAATTTGCACAGGCATATTGTTTTATGCAGCACACAAATAAGAAAGTGTGTAAACTGGGTTTCAGTAAATATTTATCATTTTCGCATAACCAAGTAAAATGTCTTTATTTGCTTTGATCCGATTAAAATCTTTATTTCCATCACAATTCCTAAATACAAAAAATGAGCTTCTTTTGTGCTGATCTAACTGCTAAAATAATTTGAATGATGTGTACATTTACGTTTATTTAAAATGTTGCTGTATGTTAGAAGAAAAAGATATCCTACAGCCTTTCCTCCCACACTCGCTGTAGCAAGATTGTCACATAGTTAATTTTACAAAATCCTTTCGTTTTGCAGTAAGGAAAAAGAAAAGTAAGCACGGATCTCTGTTGTTAAAAATAAATGAATTTTCAGAATACACAGTCTGACATTGACCTCTGTCTTTGACACACAGCAAATGTAGCAAGATAAATCACGACAGGTACTACTCCACCTGAAAAAAGTCTAAATCAGGCCCATAGTGCCACTTACTTAAGTATGAGGCACAAAAGTGATGGATGGACATGTTTGATTTAATCTGAACCACATATCAATCACTCATTTAACTTTACAGGAGGCTAAGCCTTCCTTTGAAGTGTTACTCTGCCCTAGGGAGGTGTTCTGTGGGTGGTGCATGGGCGTTCACCCACAACACTCATGGATTTTGGTGCATTCCCAGATTTACCATTAGTGGTAGACTTGGGCATGCATTAAAACTTCTACACATCTCCAGAGGAGGCATAACAAGGTAAAGCTTCTTAAATTCTCCTCGTTTGTAACTCTTTCTATGTGTGCTGCATTCTGCAGCACACATAGAAAGAGGTTAATGCCTCATGGGATTGTTTTTGTGCAGGAAGGAGTCAGTTCCTGCACAAACACAATCCTGCTTACAATGGAGGCGCCCTTGCACCATGGTGCTATGGTGCTTGCGTTGGCGCTAGGCAGCACATTGCGCACCTGCGCTGTAAAAAGACAGGAGTACGCGGTATTATGTAAAATAGGCACAATCCTGCCCTTACCCTGTCACGAAGCACAGAGCAGCAAGATGACTTGATGCTCTGCCTGACTTGTTAGTAAATATGCCCCTGCCTAATTTCGTGTGAGAAGTCTTTTATTAAAAGGGTTACCACCCCACCTAGGGGCAGATGTATCAAACGATTTTTTTGTCGCAAACGCTGCAATTCTCAAAATAGCAGCGTTTGCGACAAATAAATCGGAACATGCAATGTATTATTGAAATCGCATCGCAAAATTAAGGAATCGCAAAATTTGCGATTCCTTAACTTTGCTTCAGCATTTAAGGAATCGCAAATTGCGATTCCTTAAATGCTATGTATGAAGATCCCAAGTTGTGCGAATCCTAATTAAGAAATCGCAAATTAACACCAACTTCAGGTTGGTGGTAATTTGCGATTTCTTTCACATATGCACTTTTTGCCATTTGTGAAGCTGCCATGTGGCGCACATACATGCCCTTAGGGCATGTATGTGCGCCATATGCACACACATGTAAATTTCAGGGGTGCATCAGGGTGTCCTTATGACACCCTTGAAATTATTCTCAATTTGCGATTCGCAAATTGACAATATATTCCCATTCATTCCATAGAAATGAATGGGAAATTATTCCTTAATTGCGAATTCGCAATTTGCTATTCGCAAATAAGTAATATTAAGACATCGCTAAAAAATTACGATTTTTTAGATACATACCATTTTGCAATTCTCAAATAGCGATTCTCAAAAAATCGCTATTTCAGAATCACAACTAGGTATTTTGAAACTTCTGCCCCCTAGTGGTTATATGCAAATACTGATGCAAAGTTACAAGACAAGTCTTTATTTAACCAGGTAACAGAAGTGTACGCATTCTGAGTGAGCCACCGTTGATCGGTCATAGCGCTTTTTTTTAAGTCATGTTGCACAGAAGCCAACACTGCTGTGCAATATGTTAAAAAAATATGCTGGGAAGAGGGAAGGAACAGGAGGGAGTAAAATATTGCCAGATTTGTTCATATTTATAAAGCTGATTGCTAAATTCATCATTTTTGATTTAGTAAATTGAACAACTCTTTTCCACATTCTTCCATCTATCAAATTCCCTCCCCAATTTGTTCAACACAATTTATATTGTCCACTCTAAAGCAAAAAGAGGAGTTGTATTAGTACCACATCTTGGAGTTGAATAGAAATGCAGGTAAATCTGCATTTCCATTTAAAGAAGAGTGCCATTTGAAAACAAACTCATGACTAGAGGATAGCTTTTTCTGCTAAAGGACTGGGAGATTTGTAGAAATGCAATCTCGAAGCCAAATTCAATCTTGCAGAAAATCAGTTGTATTGTTTTCCTGGGGATTACCTACACGCCATGTATTGAGCAGGCCACAGTCCTGCTTTTAAATAGAGATAAATGACGCAGCCAGGGATTTGGATGGAGTTAAAATCGCCACCTATTGTAATTGGATCGCTTGAATTCATTGCTAATGTATAAATCTGCCGAAGAGCAAATAATTGATTTTCAATATAACAAAATGGAACTGCTTAGTGTTGAAAGTTGCTGAGACCTGCCTAGGGTGCACGTATTAATCTGAAATACATCCCAATTCAATGGGTAATTGAAGAATACAGCCGCGTCCCTGGGTGGTGCGCCATCTGTTGCAAAAACCGAATGGGAGACTCAGCGCAGAACGAAGAACTTTGGATATTCGTTTTTAAATGTCTCCACTGCCAAAATAGTATGTTTGGTTTGCAAAGCATGATCCAATTGATAGCTGATCGATATTTATCTTTATTATTCACGACATTTGTATTACAGGGTGTAATCTTAATCAACCCTATCATAGACACAATGACAGATTAGCAGTTGAAGAATTCACATAGGAAATGTGAACATTTGAAAACTACCTATTTTGACAGAAACACCCTGTGAACCCCACATCATCGCTCTACATTTCCTCTACCCTTCTGTTCGACATCTAGAAGGGGGAAGCCCATTGTGAAACCTAAACCTGAATTAAACCCCCTTACAAAGTTTGGCATGTTGTAGTACCTAAATCCTGCCAAGGGGAGAGAAGCCCCACTGTCAGCCCTGCCTAAAAAACATTAAAAGATTTAAAAAAAATGATTACTCTTTACAAAATGCAGGTTATACTGTGTTAAACAAAGCAGAGTCATTTGCAGGTGTTAGTGATTATACATTCACAATTCTTTTGAAAGACAATATAATGATTCAGGCTACTTTTCCTAAAAGACTTCCTGAGAAAAAAGCAAGAAGTACTTAACAAACTGATCAATCCTTTGAAGGATATGAATAATCATACACTTTAGATACTTTAAGTGCTTAGGGTTGTTTTCAGAATTATAGAATTTCATTTCTTCTTTGAAAAAAACGGCACCTCTAATACCGTGGAGCAAATATAAAAGAAAGCTTTTATGGAAAATTCCTGTCTAGAGGAAAGTAATCTCAGTGAAGACAAACGCTGAAGAAAATCAAAACAATATCCCCTATGAAAAGTAAAAAATTATATTTAGTAATGCTGCACTTAAGGTTACCTGCCTATAAGGAAGTAACTACCATGCCACCTCAATCAAAGAAACATACAGCCCGATTCATCAAGCTGAATTGCGCTCGCAAAGGGCCAGATTCTGAGAATCTGGCCCTTTGCGAGAGCGATTTTTGCATTTGGGATTCATCATCCCAAATGCAAAAATCGCTATTACCGAAATCGCATATTTGCGAGGAATTGGATTTAAGGAATCTCTAATAGAGATTCCTTAAATGCAATTCATCAACCAATTAGAAATTGCGAAATCGCAATATTTGGTCGCAATTTACCACCAAGTCTGACTTGGTGGTAAATTGCGAAAAAAGAGTAAAAAGCACTTTAGTGCATTTTTTTCTTTTGCATGTTACACACACACATGTCCTTTGGACATGTGTGTGCGCAACACCTGTTCAAATGTGCATTTAAGGGGTGCTACAGGGTGTCCTTTGGACACCCCTGGCACCCTTCAAATCGCTATCTTATTTGCGAATAGCAAATTGCTAATCGCAAATAAGGAATGTGTAGGAATCGCATTTTATTTTGCGATTCCTACATGAATACCGTTTTGCGAGTCTCTAATAGCGATTCCTTATGAATCTCTATTAGAGACTCGCAAAACGGTTCTTTGATGAATCAGGCTGTTAAACTTTAAGGAATATCAAGATAATAATTTTCGAGAATGCAGCAGGTTGTGCTTATAAAAAAGAGCATAGTCATTAATAGGAGTTAATCATCAAATAATGTCATTCTATCTGGTTCTAGAAATGACTTTCCCTAAAACGAATCAGTTTATTTCGGAATTTGCTTTAAGAAATCCTGTGCCTCAAATACTGTAGAAGAAATCTGGATACTGCCTTTATCAAGATCTTGCAGTTTGGTTTGCTGGGAAAGAGAAGCGTATGCACTTGAACCTTTCAAAGAGTCAAGCATGTCCCTAAACTCTTCCTACATTGAGCTAAAGTAATAGTCATATCTGGATAGGCTTGAAATTTAAAATCATCAAGTGCCCCAAAAGATTTATGCTGAATAACTTTAGAAAGAATGCGTTCTTTTATTTTTAAAAAAACATTAAAGTGTACTAACAAACTTTGTGAAAATCTACCAATGCGCGATTCAATAACTTGGAACCCCACGTGGCCACATTACAGAAATATCTAGTGAGAAGTCAGGGATAATTTATTTCTTAGTCAAATTGTCTACCAATTGGCTTATGCCTTCTTTCTTTTCTTTTGCAGAAATCAGAATTTGTAGATTTGATTGGTGTGAATGATTTTCTAACTTCTTGAACTTATTTTTGAGAAAAGTAGTTTCCTTCTTAAAGTCTACCACGCAATTCTAAATTTGATTCTAGATATTCTCAAAATCCGATACCCTCTGCTCTAGGGACGTCTAGTCTTTCGATGAACTGAGACAACTTCTCAGCCATCCTAATTAAATGAGAATGAAGCTCAGAAATGGCTTTGGCTTGTGATTACTTCATTCCCCTGATTTCCAGCAAATTAGTCTCTAACAGTTCATTTGAAAGTGATTGAGTGGAAGATACTTGAGTTGCCTGTATGGCATGTATGATTTGCTGTTGTAGAGCGTAAGATGAAGTTGAAGATGTCATTAAGTAAGTGGTACTCTCATGAATTGAAGTCGTAACATTGAGACTTTGCTGGGAATGATGACCCGACAAAAGACTATTCTGGGGTAAGTGATCTTGCATAATGATATTGTAACCAGTGTAAACTCATCTTGAAATGTCCACTAAGTGTTGCAAATTGGTGAACAAAGTATATGACTGAGAAAGAGATAGATACTTTTATTTGATATCATAAAAAATCATAAAAGCGTGGCAAACCACCATACGTAAAAGGTACATTTTAAAAACTTATATAAAATGAAAGGCACACTAAGGTGTGTTCTACAACGATTAAATTATGTTATGTTAAGTAAAAATGTCTTATAAAGCGCATGTACACCGATTTGTATCTTGGCGCTGAACTTAAGGTATTGCTGAACCCCTGTGTATTTAGTTGTCTGAAGAAACTAGTTATAAGCTAGGGTAAAAAGCCAAGTCTTAAGCAGCCAATGAATCTAGAAAGTTCAGTGCAGGTTCTTATGTCTAAAGGAAGAGTGTTACAGAAGCTGGGTGCCAATACTGCAAACCTGCAGCCACCTATTTGTTTCCGTTTTTAGGACATAATGGTTAGAAGATTCTTGTGGGCGGAGCGTAAACTACGTACAGGTAGATATTTCTGAACAAGTCTGGATATACATTTTGGGCTAGCACCATGCAGGATTTTAAAAATAAGGCAACCAACTTTAAATGCACATCTTTGTGATATGGGAAGCCAATGTAGCTCTTTCATAGTGGGAGAGATGTGTTCCCATCTGGGTTGATGGGATATCAACCTGGCTGCCTGGATGCCAAAGTATAGAGAAATGGCATAATCCAGGTGTGACTATGACCATTTGTATTATGTCTTCCAGAGTGAGTAATCGCCTAATCTTCCTTATTTTCCTCAATTGAAAGAAACAGGTGGAAGTTACTGCTCCTATCTGAGATTTCATGGTGAGGTCGCTATTGATGATCACTCCCAGACTTTTGGCTGAGGAAGAAGAGTCAGGTGGGGTGCCTAACTCACTTGGCCAAAACTGTGCGTTCCAGGGGTTCAGGGGACCACCTATCAGGATCACTTATGTTTTGTCTGGGTTTAATTTTAACTGGTTGTGATTCATCCAGTCAAGGATGTGCAGCATCGTTGCCTGGAATTCAGATATCGAATCAGGTGAATTATCGATAGAAAACACAGTTGCAGATCATCTGCATAATTATACGTGCATACCTGCTTATTTTTCAGGGAGTAAAGTAGGGGGAGAAGGTAAAGATTGAATAAGTAAGGGGACAATGAGGAGCCCTGAGGTACTCCACATGTTGTTGCCATTTTAGGTGCAGAGAACAGGGAGAGACGCACTGACTGAGTACGTTCCTCGAAAAATGACTCAATCCAGCTGGACGCCACCCCCTTGAGACCGGCCGCTCTAACACGGTTGATCAGGATGCCATGATCAACCGTGTCGAATGCCGCGGACAGGTCCAGCAGCACCAAGGCCTGGAGGAGGCCTTATCGGCTTCCTTGAGAAGTGTATCCAGTACAGTAAGTATTACTGCCTCGGTAGAATGGGCTGGGCGGAACCCCGTTAAAAATGTAAAACATACTATCAATACCATAAGTGGATTTCAAGACTAGTTATGCTAAAACATATTAAATCAGTTAATGTGTTCTATTTTTTCCAGTTCTGTTGCTGCAATTTTCAGGAAATGTATGGCTCTATAGGACAGTTGGATGATGGTCCTCCAAGGCATTGGATAATGGCTACTCTGCATTACCTTATTTGTTCCTTCCTAAAGACTTCCCGAAGAACCATTTTTCTGGTTTCAGCCAGGAAGGGGCAGATGCATAATAAATGGAAAAGAGATTCGTCACCTCCTTCGCATAAGCAGCATTCCTTGGATTGCCAGGGGTAGTTCCATTTTGGCGTCAGGTCCTTAAGTGTATGACTGATGACGGGTAGATTCTGGCATTGACTGGGGCAATACAGAAGGATGTGATGCAGGGTGGATATAAGGAGTTGTGAAAGCTGCACCTGACCTTAAAGAAACAGATGGTTCAGAATTGTTCATTACAGCACTAGAGGAAGTATACATAGAGTTAGCACCTTCTAAATGTTCTCTTATTGTGCC
Source organism: Lissotriton vulgaris (assembly GCF_964263255.1). Lineage (NCBI taxonomy): Eukaryota > Metazoa > Chordata > Amphibia > Caudata > Salamandridae > Lissotriton > Lissotriton vulgaris. Next base: position 663,380,148 of record NC_141693.1, read on the forward strand.
AGAATTTAGGCCAGAAAATCATGACTAATGATTCAAAGGTGGAGCTTTCTTTTGGACCAACATCTCAGGGGCAAGTATGCAAGGTAAACCAACATCTCTGGAGCAAGTATGCAAGGTAAACCAGATTTGCGTGTACCTGCATGGAATTCTGAAGTCCATTTGGCTTTGCAAGGAGAACTGAAAATTCTCTCACACTTTGGTATGAATAGGTATTGCGTCTCTGACCTTCAGAATGCTTATCTGTGAGGGAGGGGAGAATAGAAGGTGGGTTCACACAGGAACTCTACCGTTGCCACACTTTCATGAGGAAGACTTTTTCTTTTATTCTAAATAGTTACCAGGATAATCAAGAAGCAGAGATGGTGAACATTTTAACATAAAATGCACATCTACTCATATTTCTTGAGTCATTTCTTAATGAGGTCCATGTACAAAATAATTTGTTTCCTACAGTACCGGGGAAACTTCACCAAACAAAAGCTGTGTTTTATACTACCATAATATATCTTAAGAGGGATCACAATAAAGCACAAATATTCATAACTTTATAATCCCTATGCTAATTTGGTATTCTCCTACTCAGGAAATCTAGAGAAACGTGACTGTGAACGCCTGACATGTTTCTGTGTGAAGCACAAATGTAGAGGTTTTGTAGAGCGCTCGAATGCCAGGAGGCGTCTTGGCACTGGTAAAGCTACACATAAGATACCAATAAGAAGAATGGTGAGACAAAAAAGCAAGAAGAAAAAACAAGGGCACTAATAGAATTACCAAGTTTTCAAAGCCTTCCTGAAAACCAGAAGATTAGGCTGAGCTTTAATGGCAAGAGGGGGTACTTCCACAATTTGGCTGCATTGTATATAAGACTTCTGCCGCTCCTGGAAGCACGCCTGAATCTGGGGACAATGACTTATAGCACAGAGGCAGAGTGGAGAGATCTAGCAGGCATGTTCAATGTGAAACTGTTTTGAAGCTAGATAGGACCTTGATTGTGAAGCGACTTAAAGACAATACAAAATGCCTTGAAACGGATCCTCATCCTGACGGGTAGCCAATGTAGATTCCCTAAAAATGTGGACACTGATTGGTATTAGGGGATTTTGACAAGCAAACGTCCCGCTGCATTTGAAGCTTATTTAAATGATGTTGATGGGCGCTGAGGTGAAGACCATTACAATAGTCTAATTTGGACGTAATGAGTTGGGAAACTAATGACTTTTGTAAGTTAGCTGGGATAAAAGGAAGAATGTTTTTGACCAGCCGGAGAGTATGGAAGATAGAGGACAAAACAGAATTTGCCTCGTCCAGATAGGATAATTTATTGTTAATAATGACACCAAGATTTTTACCTTTCCTAAAAGGGATCAGTAAGGGTCCATCTCGGTGGGCCACCAGTCAGTGGACCAGAAAGAAGGCGAAGTGTCAAAAGTCAGAACCTCTGTCTAGCTTGAGTTTAACTTCAAGCAGCTGGGAGCCATCCAGGAACTGACAGCCTGCATGCAATTCTGAAAATTAGATGCCGTTCCTGAGACATTGAAGGTAAACGTGACAACAATTTGTGTGTCGTCTGCATAGGACATCAGTGAGAAACCAAAAGATTAAATGAGTGATGCAAAAGGGGAAACATAAATGTTGAATCAAGAAGGACTGAGCGAGGATCCCTGGGGGACACTGCAAGGTAATGAATAAGAGTGAGAGATGAAGTCCCCAAAGCGAACAGATTGTTCGAGACCACCGAGGAAGAACGAAAGAGCTTCCAGGCACCGCCTTTTATGCCCACCCTGCTAAGTTGGTGCATCAGTAGCCCATGGTCCACCATATCAAAGGCAGCCATCAGATGAAGCAAGATGAGGGCTGCACAACCGCCCTGATCTAATGGGAAGTGGATTTCCTCTGTGGCTTTAAGGAGCGCGGTTTTGGTGCTGTGGTCTGCCCGAAAGCCAAATTGAGTGTCATCTAGCAATTGACCTGAACGTAATGCATGAGTTGTTTATTGAGGACTTTCTCAATTAACTTGGCAGGTAGGGAAAGACAAGAAATTGGTTGATAGTAATTTGGATCAGCAGGGTCCAAGGAAGGCTTTTTAACAAGAAGAGTTATAGAAGCTTTTTTCCAGACCAAAGGAAATGAACCAGAAATGCACATAGGATGAAAGATGTGTGCTACAGTGTGTGCGATGGTGTCAGCAACTAAGTAGAGAACCCTGGGAGGGCATTGAATAGAAGGATGGTTTCGTCGGAGGAGGGTGGAGTAAAATAATCCAAGGAGCAAGATTAAGAAATGGGAAGCATAATTGCAGGTTGTCCATTGAAAATAGGCGCCTTGGCAGAGAAGTTATCAAAGATAGCTTTGACTTTACGACGAAATGTGTCAGTTAACAAATTACAGATAAACTAGAATTATCAGAGGATGAAAAATTGAAAAGGAGTAAGCTTTTTGACCATAGAAAAAAAATCCCATGAAGAATTGGTTGCGGCTTCCAATTTGATGGTGAAGTAAGCAGATTTGTGTGTAAAAATCAAAGCTTTATAGATCGCTATGCATTTTTTACAAATGGCACGTTCGGCTTCAGAGTAGCCAGACTGCCATAGGTGTTCTTGTCTCCGGCACTGTTGCTTCTGAGATCTAAGCTCAGTGGAGAACCACGAGGCAGAAGCCTTAAGGCTTCGAGAACTGACTTGTTTCGGACGGACAAGAGAATGCGCACCTAAGTCCAACTAGGAAGTGCATTGTGTGACTGCCGACTCAGGGTCAACCAAACGAGTAGGCTTGAAGTTGATAAGAATCTGCAAGAGTTTGTCGGCCTGTAAAGTGTGCCAGTCGGCCTGTAAAGTATGACAAGCTCGGGAAGTCTCTCGGGATGTGATGATAGCCGTCAAGAGCCTCAAAGAAGATGGCATTGAGATCTGACCAGGGTAATGACAAAATACTTGCATTGATGTGGCAGGATTATTGGTGAAACTGCTGTCAAGGGACTGACTGAGTTGGTGTGTGGCATCTGTAACCAGCTGGGACAGACGTAAAGAAGTCAGGGTGTGGAGTAGCGCAGCGGTATCCATCTCTGTTCCTAGCCCGAGATGAAAATTAAAATCTTGAGTATGGTAAAGTCACTGGACAGAATATTTCCCTCAAGTAAATTGCTGACGCCTTGAGCAAATTTCGCCAGGAGGGCGGTAGAGTTGTAGGCCTTTAAAGGCCTGGTAATGGAGAAAACAGATGGGTAATTCAGATAAGGGCTATCCCAGCGTTAATGTTTGTTCACAAAAGGTGAAGTTCAGCACCCCAATTGTTCACATGCATTTAATTGAAATAGTGGTAGCATGTACTCTACCTGTGTGTGTACCTGTTGAAATTTGTATTACCTAGCACCTAAGAACCTAGTGCCTTGGCACCTGTGGGACTCCCCCCAAAAATTGGTAGTGGTACAGTCAGGGCGTTTTGGAATGCTGCTGAGCTGGGGCTTTCGTTGATGAGGACCTGTGTGTACTGAACAAAATTCGTTTTGCTTTAATTATTTCAAAGCACATGCAGGTCTCCATCAATTAATCAGCCCCCACCGCAGTGATATCAGCTCCCAACTCGGCAGCATTCCAAAACGCCGAGTAGTCAGTCCGGCCCTGGGTACAGTGAGATATCTGGCAAGTTCCTGCAGAAGTAGGCAGAAAGGAATTGTTAACTGATTCCAATATCTGATACCGACCTGACTGCTGTATATGAACCCCACGCAATTAGTCCTATGGCACATTCAAACAACCATGATATAATGTTCATTGAAGTTTTGAAGCTTGAGTGATGATATCTCACAGAATGCATATTCGCTCAGGGCAAAAAAGAAAAAAAGATGACAGCTGAGAGTGTACGATCAAGACAAATGGGCCTTGTATAGGAATACCAGATGACTCCATGTCACCAGGGGCACCAAAGTGTTCACCTTTAGACTTCCTTTAAAAACCTAATGAATTGTATGTGTGGTAAACTTCAAATTAAATAAATGAGTTTTACCACTAGATCACAATCATTTCTAAAAGAAAAGTCTTGAACAAAACATAACATGACACTGATTAGACAGAGCAACATGGTAACCGTCGTTTATGCCAAGGGAGACAGAAAAGTGACCATTTGATCAGCTACCAGATAGATTGTGGACTCCTGTTAGGACAAATATGAAATGAAATAAGGATTTATAGAGCGCATGGCTGCCCTTGAGCGTCCCAGCGCTGGTGAAAGGTAGTAGAAAGAGAGTGCGACGGCAGGAGGGATCAGGGGAAAAGCCAGGTTTTCAAACTCTTGCGGAACATGAGATGGTTTGGTTCCGCTCGCAGAGTGAGGGGAAGAGAGTTCCACAGTTTGGGAGCAATGAAGGAGAAAATGTATCAGACCAGCCCTTTCCCTGTATGATCACAAGAGTCACCTTTGCTGCATTGAAGAAAATGTAAAGGATTGAGCATAAAATGTTACAAATTCTCTTGATACTCACCAGGTGAATGAACCCTGCAGCTGTGAGCCAGGTGCTGATGAAGATTGAACACAGGTTCACAAGCTTGATGGAATTACTGCAAGGAAAAGAAAGCAAAACGTACAATGGATTCAGGTTTACGCATATTGAGATCCATTCCCACTGCACAATAGTACATTTTTAAACATCTTAACCTTGGTGTATCAATTCCTAGGATTACCCCGGAATTATATGCAGTCCTTCAGGTCACTCCCTCAAAAAATGGTTCTGTCCATCAAAATTCTTTCCAAAGCTAATCAAGTTTGGCATTATAAAAACACAGTGTCTGAAACTGTGATAATAAGACAGTTTAAGGATTACACTGCAATGTCTAATGTACACAACGTTCTGAGATTAGTTTTTTAATTAAAACCTGGAATTTGCCTCTTGACTCTCACCACTGGATGGTGGGCTGGTATGAATGTGGATCCCTTGTCCCGCCTGCAGGTGTCAACCTCGGGTGGCTCCTAGCCGTCTCTTTGCCTCTGCGCCTGTAGAGGCAAAGCACTGGTGCAGAGGCAAAGTGTTTCCTCCATTATCATGGGGCCATGCTGCCATGCTAAGGAAGGAATTAAATCTAAGATTCATACCAGCGCTATATGTGCACCTACCTTATGTGTACTACAGCAGGGACTACATAAGCAACTGTGTCCGCTTCTTTAACACCAAAGTGCCCAGGTTACACCTCTAGAGCACTTTAGGTAATACAGCCCCTGGACTCTACTATTTTTGGCATAAACCTCTTACTGATATATGTGGCAAGTTTTATATGTTATAATAAAAATCCACTTTTGTACTGAATACAGTCAGTTACTGCACGATCGTACTTTTTAATACCCCCATGTGCTAGATAAAGCAAGAAATAGAACTTCGAATAAAGTGCATATGTTGACTAGGTGTTCTCAGTGTTCACACTGAGTATCATAACCAAAAATATTGTGAGACAAAATATTGTGTCAAGAATATCGAAGGCAAAAATATTGTGAAGGTAAGTTTCTATGGGTAATAAAGATTTACTATAAATAACTCAACACATATGTACTTTCATGATATGTATATCTTCATGGTACGGAGAAGTGGAGTTAAGAATAGTAAATCTATACTTACCTATTTGCACTTACCTTCTCGATATTTTGATCCTTGATATTTTTGACATAATATTCTGTCCACACAATCTTTTTGGATCAGATATTCTGTCACTGATCTGGTGCCTACATGCTTTAGTGTATACTTAATATATTTCTTTATTTCTGTATTTCAGTGAATTTAATTTGTTTAATTCACTGAGGGCTAAGTACACCCAGAATGCTGTGATTTATGCATGCATGTGCATGTTAAAAATGCATTCACTTAGGGCTGCTCCTCATGACAATTGTGTGCCACTGTGGAACTCTACTCCATGCTAACATACACCTCTGCTTTATTGATATGAGGATTTTGTTTGCACCATAGGTAAACCTAATGGTACCTGTGTTCCTCTGGAGTGTTTTTGACTATTGTCATCCTGATTAACACAATCAACAATAGTTGATCATATTTACATATAATTTCTGCATGTTTTGTAAGTGCCGTAATTGCAACATTCATTGACTGCGTAAAACAGACTTCAAACTGACTTTTGGTAAAACATAATGCATTACACCCCTCCCTGCACATTGTTGTCATCAATTATGCAATTTCCAATGTTGCAGTGATGTCATAGAACATGTCATATGGGATGTAATTAGCAGTGCATGGAGTGGGTGAGAGTTACAGTTAATGTGGAGCATGAATTATAGCAACTTTGGATACTATAATTGGTGAATGTAGGTGGTTTTGATAGTTTACAGCGGTATGTTTTAAGTGACATGTCTACCTAGCTATAACGTCCCTTTAACCTTCGTTTTAAAGGCAAGATATTGTAACAGATCCTAACTAAAGCGTCACCTTAAATATTGTTTTTTCAGTGAATTTCTATGGGTTATTATTTACCATAAAGTAAGATGACCATGGTCATGTGTGGCGTGGTGTGAATGCAGGGCGCCCAACACCCCACATTGACAAGCGACACTACCAGATGATTCTAAGGAGGAGGACTTCTCTGGCAGTGAGGAAGAAATAGAGAAAAGTGAGTGGCTTCTGGCTGTTCAGCGGAGGCTGAGAGAGTTCGACCAGGAACTCAAGAGACCAAGAGGGCCTTAGCCCAAGGAAAGAAAAAGTGCGCAGCTCATCAAGTGAGCTTGGCTGGGTTGGAGGTGGAATCCAGCTCAGATGGTGGCAGCAAAAATGTAGTGTCTAGTGCTGAGGGAAAAGTACACACACACCCCAAGATATGGTGCCTGACTTGAAGGAGGGGGTTGACATATACCAAAGGGTTCAGGGTTATGAGGTAGCTCCAGTGGTGTACAGTGTCCTGGAGGGGGATTGGGGGACTGGCACAGGGGTGCATATTCCTAGTGACGGGAGGGACGCTCTACTGACTCTAGATGAGAGGTGCAGGGAGAGGGGCTCCCCATTGGTAGAAGCCTTGGTGTGTGAGTGTGGAGACCGCCCAGAAGAATGTGGGTTGAGTGACAGAGGCAATCAGACACTGTCTTGCCAATCTCAGGAGAGTGGTGTGGGGTACTTATGTGAGGCACTGGATGGTGGGGCAAAGAGTAGCTTGGTTAACAACTGTGGGGGCTGTGTGATTCAATTGTTGGAGAGCATATTTTAAGTCCCTGTTTTTCAGAGCTATGCCAACACCCGGTGGAGTGTGAGTTTTCTGATTCCAGGGAGCTTGTGCTGGAGGCAGACCCTTTGGTGGAGTCCAGGGAGTCTGGTGAGCCTTTTGGGAGGTATCCTGAAGGAGGGGCTCAGGTTTTCCCCAACCATGTGAGGTAGGGGAGGTTAGGGGTAGCCCATATAGGTATCAGTGTATTGGGAGGGGTGTAGGCACCCACATCCTGTCTCAGAGAAGGAGTGGGAGGGGGCTGTGTCCCAAGGTGCCTGAATCCCAGGTCCAGACTCTGGTTGGTTCCATAGGAGGGGGACCTAGTCTGTACCGGGAGACCATTTCCTGAGGGGGATCCCAAAGAGTCAGGTGGACTGGGGGGGGGGGGGACTGCTGTAACAAGCATCCCACCAGTTCTGGTGTCTGGCAGCACTGCTCCAGTGGGGAGGGGTTGCGACCTCTGAGGTCAGAGCACCCCAGGACTGACCCTGGTGAGGCCACTTTTGGCCTGGGGGGTCGTCATGCTCTGTCAAGGGGACAGAAGGCTGTTGACCTGCAGAGGCAGACTCTGGTACAACTCATGAGAAGTGTGTTTCCCTTGGTGGGTTTGGTGTACTCCCCCGGAGGTCCAGGGTTGTGAAGACCCTGGGTTGGAGGACAAGGTTCAGGGTGTCCCCCTGACCTGGAGTAAGGGGAGACTGCTAACAGTACCCCTAACAATTTGTCTTCTGGGGGTACAGCTCCAGGTGGGAGGGTGCAGAGCCCCAGGGAGGAAGACAGGGTGTGGGAGAGCCCACCCCAGTCTCTTTTCCAGCCGCCAGGTACAAACCCTGGGCTGGTTGGCCAGTGTCAGGATGCCATACCTGACTTGGCAGGAGGGAGAGTGGAGAAAAGGTGCCAGGCACCTGGGGCTACTGCCACCCACTTTCTGATACCACAGAGGTTAGAGAGGCAGGAAAGGCATGAGGCATGGCTCTCATCACTGACAGCTGTCAGGAGCCACTGTGGCTGGCTGTCCTGGTGGACAAAGTTGCTCCCGGGAGGGGGTCAGGAGTCACACCCCGAGGGTGGACTGGGTCACACCACTGTGTTGGCCACGTGGGTACTGTATACCTGTTGGGACACATCTGTGAGCAAAGTAAACTTAGGCGTTACACTGATGGGGCCCACATGTGAGGAGAAGGGTCTCCATGGGCTAGCCTGGTGAGCCCAGAGAGTATGGATAGAGGGATCCAACTGGGTTCAGGAAGGCATAGAATGGGAATAGACCTCTGCTGTTCGGGCCAGGTTCCATTTTCTATCGCTCCAAGCAGGGGAGCCCATCAAGGTATTGATTGATACACACTAGCTTTAGGCTGGAAGGGGGTTGTGTTGAAAATAGCCCTTTTTGCAGGGTCACCCCGAAACTTTTTGTTTTTTCCACCTATGTTTTCCTGACCTGTTGTTGATGGCTATAGGACTCTGGGCCCTTTACCACTGCTGATCAATGCTAAAGTGCATATACTCTCTGTGTAAATTGTTATGGTGATTGGTCATCATGATTGGCGTATTTGATTTACCAGTAGGTCCCTAGAGTGTGCCAGGGTTTGTAAAACAAATGCTACTAGTGGGCCTGCAGCACTGATTATGCCACCCACATGAGTAGCCCAGAAAAGATGTCTCAGGCCTGCCACCGTGGTGCCTGTGCACAGTTTGTTAACTGTCATGTTGACTTGGCAAGTGCACCCACTTGCGAGGCCCTACCCTTCTCTTTTCTTTCACATAATACATCCCTATGGTAGGCCCAAGCTATCCCCCTGGGCAGGGTGCAGTGTATGTGAGAGGTAGGACATGTACTGGTGTGTGTAACATGTCCTGATAGTGAAATACTGCCAATTTTGTTTTTTACTATTGAAAGGCTATCTTGCCCCATAGGACAGAATTGGGAATGCTTTGTAACATTTTACAAGCATATCTTCCCATAGAGATACAATGAAACAATTGAGTTTGGTATCCGTGAACCCAGGATTTAATAATACATCTTTTAGTAGAGGTGGTTTTTAAATTGTGTGTGTGAAAATATCACTTTTAGAAAGTGACTATTTTCTTGTTCAACCATCCTGTTTGCCTCTACCTGTTTGAGGATTGACTGTCTGGTTTCAGTGTGACAGAGACAGAGGATGTAAATTCCCCGTAGACTCTCTCTGGGGGGGTTGAAGTGTGCCTGAACCTTCCTGGATGACTCAGCCCTGAGCTGAATAGACCCTGGCTGCATATAGAGTGGTGGGAGATTTACCTTGCACCTGAATGGAGCCTGTCTTCCTTGCGCAATGCTGTGTCCACCTCCCATGGTCATGGTGCACCAGTGAAGGCAGAACTGGTTTGAACTGGGCTCAGAGCCCCTTGCACAAAAAGAACAAAGACATTTTGGGGTATAATTATCGGACCAAAAACCCAAGACTTTAGATCATCTCTGGAATTCAAGAGGACGCTTTTCCAAAGAGAAGAGCTGGAGACTGAGGAGAAGTACTGCCCCTTTGCTGTGTCCTGTGTGGGGTTGGCCAGCAGTTGATGTTTCTGCCAAGGAAAGGAGAAGGACCTTGCTGTGTGCTATGTCCCCTGCTTGAAGGAGATCTTCACGAGCTTGCGTGTGCTTGCCTCCTGTTTAGAAGTCTCAAGGACACAAAAGACTTCCTGCAAATCTGCTGGTACTGCTGAACTCTGCCATCTGTGAGTCATACCCTTCCCTGAGGTGCCTCTTTCCAGTTACAGGGCCTCAGAGGTAGGTTTTGCAGCTAGCCTCTGCAAGAACCGGCAAAAAGCATCGTAAAGCCGTGCAAAGTTTCTCGGAACCGACGTCGGACAACGCGAAGACTCGCCGTGCCTCACCAGACAACGTGAAGTCTCACCACCCAGCCCTAGCATCGACGTTGGCCAGCGCAAATCCTCGCGGACCAATGCATCACCTCTGGTGTGTCACGCATCATACCTGTGTTTTTCCACGCATCATCCGCAGACCAGAATCGTCTTGGATTTCGACGCCTAACTTCCCGCTACAAACCGGTCACGACGCATCACTTCTCCTGTGTGCAGCAGAATTGTCGCATCACCTCCCCAATGTCTCAGGAACTGATGCATCAATGTGTTTTCCAACGTTGCCTTTCTCTGCGGCTGTTTGGCCTTGGGAATTTTGACGCATCTTCAGGTACTTTGTGTAAAAGTCATGCATCCATAGTTTTTTTATGGTAGACGTTCTTGAAACCTTTTGAAAGTCATATTTTTAACTTGTATGTTGGATATTTGTGGTTTGGTCTTGTTTAGTTTAGATAAAGATATTTCTTTTTTCTAAACTGGTGTGGTGTCCCTTTGTGGTGTTTTCACTGTGTTACTGGGAGTGTTTGTACAAATACTTTACACATTGCCTTTGGGATCCGCCTGTCTGCTCATGCCAAGTTACCAAGGGGGTGGGCAGAGATTATCTGAAGTGTGTATCCCCTTACCCCGACTAGAAGCAAGGTACCCTCTTTGGACAAAGGTACCTACCTCTGCCAACTTGAGACACCCAATTCTAACAATATGTTTTGCAATGTTTTTCCTCTATATTGTGTCTCATCAATATTCTGGGGTTGCTATTCAGCATGAATGCCATTTACGCCTATATTATAATTTAGGAGTGCAACTTGTGAGGTAAGAACACACTAACAGAGTCCCCCACCGCCCCAGAATATTACATCAGCTAAGACCTGGAAAAATATCACGGCAGGTGCAGATACCCACAAGAATTCCCCATTTCTCAGGGGCAGATCAGAGTGCAAGTTCGAATACCATTGTATTTCCACACCTCAAAATTAATTAGCAGCTCATGTTCATCAGTAACTCTGGGCATAGGAATACTGCATCAATATTTCTGCACCATATGGAGTGAGGACCTTAGATTCATTTATTTAGAGGCAGCTATCTTGGTTGTACAAATGTAACCTCTATATACTGAAGACATGAAAAGCAGGTCTTCAGCATAACTCATACAGTTATTCTTTAATTAAACTAGACTACAGGATAGCTGTCTATTTCACTTAGCTGATCCTAATCCACATGCAAATAAAGAGTAACAATTTCACCAAAACACATCCCTGTTTTAGGGGATTAGTGGTATGGATCGAATGAGATTAGATATATCGATAATCAAGTGTGAGACACAAGTTTCTTAATGAAATTCAGGAGGAAACTGACTAAATCCCATGCTGCACGGTTTGTCCATAAGCAATCCCTTTCTATCTTATAGTAGGTTGCAGAGTAGTTTATGGAACATAACATAAGAGTGGATTTCCTCCTTCTGAAGCTTTCGTTCCCACTAACAAAAGATATAGGATTGAGTCATAGCCCAGTTTTTCAGAAAGTCTGGTTGTGATATTTATGAATTTATTTCGGTCATGTCAGATATGTAGGTAGCAAAATTGTTTACTGTCTTCAAGCAATCAAAAATGGACGCTCGTGGCAGCCATTTTGCAATGTGTTGTGATGGGTTTGGGCTTCTTTTCTTACTGTGCCTTTATATCTTGATCTTCGGCCATGTAGGGAGTGCAATATGAAAAAACATAACTAAAGTGAGCTGAAGATCAAATAGGAAAAATAGCAGCCCGATAGCACTTTGTATCAAGTGGGCTCTTGAACATAGAAAAAAAAAGGAAGTATCATAGAGTAACAAATGAGCTGTGGAAATGGAAGGAGGGTTAGCACACAGAAAGCATAGGGTCCCTTGGGATAAAATAATAAATAAAAAATGGAATGAATGCCAATGTATGTGTGAACTATTTTTTTAGTGTTCTTACATTCAAGTAATGCTGCGGGCTGATTCCAAAAATTATGGACGACCATATTAGTCACTACCTAAAACCAACTGAGCCACATTAGCCAATGGCTGAAAGGAACTGTCCAAAAGTTCCTTTCTGTATGTGTCTCCACAAGTATGTGTGTGTTGTGTGCATGATGCTATGAGGATGCTGTCGAGATCTGTGGTGAACTTTGTTATTAAGTAGACGCTGATGCACCAAAATGCTGGGTGAGAGGAAGTTATATTAGACGTTCTTTACTCGAAAGGCATTACCAGGTTTAAACCCTCATCCTACCCGTAGGCCCTTAGCAATCTCCCATTTGTTGCTGAAGTGCCATGAAATTGAAATGGGCTAGGGGTGTGAAGAAGACAGCTCAGCGTATCTTATAAGCATTCTCTTGTAATTGCTTCCATCATGGCCCAAAAACCAAGGATAACAAAGTACAAGTAAGAGTTCAGTGGCAGCTCCTCCGCTAAGGCGGAGGAGTGTCACCCCACTGCTGTTAACTTTGCCTGCGTCTTGGTCCAGCTAAACAGTCATGCGCAATTTGCATATTCCCCACCAGGCTGTAATGGACAGCCTAGTAGGGAATATACATAGGCTACCTGTCCCCATCTGAGCACCGATCCATAGTGCACAGACCAATCACAACGCTGCATTGCAGCATTGTGATTGGCTATGGGGAGGCTGGGTGCTTCCTGGTTCCGGCACTGCGGAGGAGAGAACGGCCGGCAGAAGAGATGTGTTTTTTTTAAAAATATATTTTTCAACCCCTCCGTCCCTTGTCTCACCGTTCCCTACCAGCCGCCACTGTAAGCGGTATTAGCTGTCACCCCTGGGGGAGCTGGTGTGCAACACCAAAGCTCCATTCTCAAACCTCCATTATTTCCTCCACCCCAACCTCTTTTACTCCATTTCTGGAGCATTGTACATGATGCTCCAAAATTAAGGGCCATATGTATCAAGCAAATTTTCTTTCGTAAAAGCCGAAATTCACAGAATTTCGGCCTTTGCGAATGCAAATTTGCTAAATGGTATGTATAAAGCAAAATCTGGTGAAAACAAGGAATCGCAAAATTTGCGATGCCTTATTTTGCAATTGCATTTAAGGAATCGCAAAATTTGCGATTCCTTAAATGCAATGTATGAAGCAAAAACAATTTTGCATTTTTCAAAGTGCCATGTGACGCACATACATGCCCTTAAAGCATGTATGTGCGCCACATGTGCACCCATGCATATTTCAGGGGTGCAACAGGGTGTCCTTTGGACACCCCTGCACCCTTGAAATTATTCTCAATTGCGAATCGCAAATTGAGAATAACTTCCCATTCATTCCTATGAATGAATGAATGAAATGTATCTTGTCCTGCGCAAACTTTGCCCGATGGGCGTCAAGGCCCATAGAAATAAATGGGAAAGTGTATTCCTTAATTGCGATTCGCAATTTGCTAATCGCATTTAAGGAATTTTAAGAAATCGCAAAAAAATGCGATTTTGTACATATATACCTATTTGCGATTCTCAAATGGCGATTTCTTAAAAATCGCTATTTGAGAATCGCAAATCAGGTTGATGATACATATGGCCCTAAAAATCTTGCAGTCGCAATCCTGACTCTCCAACAGGTGTTAGAAGGAATGCAATATGTCTTAATTAATGTAGCTGAAATTGCATACTTCGGTGTGATAACATAAAGGACTGGGGAGCTCACTGCACCATGATTAACAATTGGCACGTGTGAGACAAATAGTTATTCCAACGCGCGCGCGCCTGCACTGCAACGGGATTTCTGCAAGGGTTTTGAGAGCAATTTGCTTCTCCCATTCGCGTTTTTGCCAATTAAGACCCAGCACTTCATGTATTCCCCCGCCTCTGTGCTGTCCTCTAAATATAGCTGGCGGATTAGTCACGGTCATTTTTCCTGCTGGTTAAGCTTTTCCCAACATCTGTGTGAAAGCCCTGCTCCTGAGCCCCGTTTAAGCCCCTGTAGCGTTTGAAACCCCCGGACTCAGAGTCTGAAGAAAACAATCAGTTTAAAGCAGGTTTCAAGTAAATGGAAATCACTTACAAAAATGAGGTGGTTACAGCATCCGCGAGTGTGTCTTGACTTTCCCTGAAGTCATAGTTAAGTGTACAGCTTCCAGGATAAGTGTCTGGCTAATTGCTGCTTTTGGCGCCTAAGGTGGTGTGGTGACGTAATATTTTGAATATTCAGTGGTGTATTTGGGCTGCTCTGGAACCTCCCCTATATTTGTAGGTTTGCCTTGGGCACACAAAGATAATGTAAATGGATGGCTCCTTCAGTTCACCGTTGCATAGCTGCCAAGGTTTGAAATTGATATGTGTGACATTTTCTTAATTTTAGTGTAATTATGAGTGACATTTCAACGACTATGAGTGACACTTTCTCGTGAGCAAAATCTAGTCACAATACAAGGTGAACAAGTCCGGGCAAAGTATAACTTTTATCCATATAGGAAATCTGGTAGCCTGTAAGCGGTATGTACAAAGCTGCCAAGTTTTCAGACTGCTTATGTGTGAGATTTCCATGGGTTAGTGTACATTCCACTGCCCAAAGTACGAAAAATGAGTGACACTTTCTCACCAGTAGAAATAAGCAATGAAGTCCATATTGAGAGGTAAATGTCACAAATTACCACCTTTTGGGCTATGAGTAACAATAACTTGACAATATTGTTCATTTTAACACCCTTAACAGCCAATCAGAAGTAGGCTGACCCACTCAGTGCATTCTAAGTCCATTGACAGGATCAGAAACAGCCAGGGCCACCCAGTGTGTTGGAACACTGCACACTTCGAGCAGATCTACCCCTGCTTAATGCACTCTAACCCCCTTGCCTTCATCAAAGTAATCCCAGCCATGATCTGAATTCCATTCTAGCTCCATTTGTAGCCACCAGAACCAGTGTGCCCTGCCCAGTCCATTGTAGGCCATACAACCCTCAGCAGTACCAGCCAGGCCATGACCACTCCCATATAGGGGCCCTTTGCCAGAATGATCCAGTCAGCCATGTCTTGTGCATGCAAGCATTATATCCATGCAGCCTAGTCAGTTCAAGCCATTCTGATCCCAGTTACAGCAACAAGAACCAGCTGATAGAACTGCTACATGGCTGATTTTTTTGTCTGCCTGACTAGTATTTTAGTGTCCCAGCACAAAAATCACCCAAAGCTGGCAGTTTCTCCTGTTGTCAGTGCCCATTTAAAACAGGAATATTTACAAAAAGGGGTGGTGAGGGACAGAGTCTCTGAATTAAGCAGAAAGCTCTCACCCAGTCAAAAGATCAGGGCTAGATCCAACACCGTTTTTTAGCTCACTGCACCATCCCAGTTTCAGAACCTGGCTGTATGCAAATTAGTCTGTTCCTGTCCCAGTGCATGATGGGAACAGGACAAACCAAACTACAGAAGCCAATTCTTACACTGGGAAGGAAACAAGCTCCCGGGGACCGGTTTCTGGCATTACAGCCGTCTTCGGCCCGGTTTGCTTGAATCCTGATGGTGCAATGAGCAAGGGTCTCACATCTGAGAATACCCTTCCACGCTTAGGGTGGACAAAAATATTTACAAAAAGGGGTGGTGAGGGACAGAGTCTCTGAATTAAGCAGAAAGCTCTCACCCAGTCAAAAGATCAGGGCTAGATCCAACACCGTTTTTTAGCTCACTGCACCATCCCAGTTTCAGAACCTGGCTGTATGCAAATTAGTCTGTTCCTGTCCCAGTGCATGATGGGAACAGGACAAACCAAACTACAGAAGCCAATTCTTACACTGGGAAGGAAACAAGCTCCCGGGGACCGGTTTCTGGCATTACAGCCGTCTTCGGCCCGGTTTGCTTGAATCCTGATGGTGCAATGAGCAAGGGTCTCACATCTGAGAATACCCTTCCACGCTTAGGGTGGACAAAAATATTTACAAAAAGGGGTGGTGAGGGACAGAGTCTCTGAATTAAGCAGAAAGCTCTCACCCAGTCAAAAGATCAGGGCTAGATCCAACACCGTTTTTTAGCTCACTGCACCATCCCAGTTTCAGAACCTGGCTGTATGCAAATTAGTCTGTTCCTGTCCCAGTGCATGATGGGAACAGGACAAACCAAACTACAGAAGCCAATTCTTACACTGGGAAGGAAACAAGCTCCCGGGGACCGGTTTCTGGCATTACAGCCGTCTTCGGCCCGGTTTGCTTGAATCCTGATGGTGCAATGAGCAAGGGTCTCACATCTGAGAATACCCTTCCACGCTTAGGGTGGACAAAAATATTTACAAAAAGGGGTGGTGAGGGACAGAGTCTCTGAATTAAGCAGAAAGCTCTCACCCAGTCAAAAGATCAAGGCTAGATCCAACACCGTTTTTTAGCTCACTGCACCATCCCAGTTTCAGAACCTGGCTGTATGCAAATTAGTCTGTTCCTGTCCCAGTGCATGATGGGAACAGGACAAACCAAACTACAGAAGCCAATTCTTACACTGGGAAGGAAACAAGCTCCCGGGGACCGGTTTCTGGCATTACAGCCGTCTTCGGCCCGGTTTGCTTGAATCCTGATGGTGCAATGAGCAAGGGTCTCACATCTGAGAATACCCTTCCACGCTTAGGGTGGACAAAAATATTTACAAAAAGGGGTGGTGAGGGACAGAGTCTCTGAATTAAGCAGAAAGCTCTCACCCAGTCAAAAGATCAGGGCTAGATCCAACACCGTTTTTTAGCTCACTGCACCATCCCAGTTTCAGAACCTGGCTGTATGCAAATTAGTCTGTTCCTGTCCCAGTGCATGATGGGAACAGGACAAACCAAACTACAGAAGCCAATTCTTACACTGGGAAGGAAACAAGCTCCCGGGGACCGGTTTCTGGCATTACAGCCGTCTTCGGCCCGGTTTGCTTGAATCCTGATGGTGCAATGAGCAAGGGTCTCACATCTGAGAATACCCTTCCACGCTTAGGGTGGACAAAAATATTTACAAAAAGGGGTGGTGAGGGACAGAGTCTCTGAATTAAGCAGAAAGCTCTCACCCAGTCAAAAGATCAGGGCTAGATCCAACACCGTTTTTTAGCTCACTGCACCATCCCAGTTTCAGAACCTGGCTGTATGCAAATTAGTCTGTTCCTGTCCCAGTGCATGATGGGAACAGGACAAACCAAACTACAGCCAGAAACCGGTCCCCGGTAGCTTGTCTCCTTTCTGGTAAAGAATTGGCTTGGTAGTTTAGTCTGCCCTGTTCCCATGATGCACTGGGCCAGGGACAGACTGATTTGCATATAGCCAGGTTCTGAGCTGGGATGGGGCAGTGAGATAAATAACGGTGATGGATCAAGCCCTGATCTTTGGACTGGGTAAGAGTGGTCTGCTCAATTCAGACACTCTGTTCATCACCACCCCCTTTTGTAAATCGATTTTGGCCACTATAGGTGTGGCAGGGTATACTCAGACATGAGTCCCTTTCTCACTGCTCCATCAGGATTCAAGCAAGCCGGGCCGAAGAGGCTGAAATGCCAGAAACCGGTCCCCGGTAGCTTGTCTCCTTTCTGGTAAAGAATTGGCTTGGTAGTTTAGTCTGCCCTGTTCCCATGATGCACTGGGCCAGGGACAGACTGATTTGCATATAGCCAGGTTCTGAGCTGGGATGGGGCAGTGAGATAAATAACGGTGATGGATCAAGCCCTGATCTTTGGACTGGGTAAGAGTGGTCTGCTCAATTCAGACACTCTGTTCATCACCACCCCCCTTTGTAAATCGATTTTGGCCACTATAGGTGTGGCAGGGTATACTCAGACATGAGTCCCTTTCTCACTGCTCCATCAGGATTCAAGCAAGCCGGGCCGAAGAGGCTGAAATGCCAGAAACCGGTCCCCGGTAGCTTGTCTCCTTTCTGGTAAAGAATTGGCTTGGTAGTTTAGTCTGCCCTGTTCCCATGATGCACTGGGTCAGGGACAGACTGATTTGCATATAGCCAGGTTCTGAGCTGGGATGGGGCAGTGAGATAAATAACGGTGATAGATCAAGCCCTGATCTTTGGACTGGGTAAGAGTGGTCTGCTCAATTCAGACACTCTGTTCATCACCACCCCCTTTTGTAAATCGATTTTGGCCACTATAGGTGTGGCAGGGTATACTCAGACATGAGTCCCTTTCTCACTGCTCCATCAGGATTCAAGCAAGCCGGGCCGAAGAGGCTGAAATGCCAGAAACCGGTCCCCGGTAGCTTGTCTCCTTTCTGGTAAAGAATTGGCTTGGTAGTTTAGTCTGCCCTGTTCCCATGATGCACTGGGCCAGGGACAGACTGATTTGCATATAGCCAGGTTCTGAGCTGGGATGGGGCAGTGAGATAAATAACGGTGATGGATCAAGCCCTGATCTTTGGACTGGGTAAGAGTGGTCTGCTCAATTCAGACACTCTGTTCATCACCACCCCCTTTTGTAAATCGATTTTGGCCACTATAGGTGTGGCAGGGTATACTCAGACATGAGTCCCTTTCTCACTGCTCCATCAGGATTCAAGCAAGCCGGGCCGAAGAGGCTGAAATGCCAGAAACCGGTCCCCGGTAGCTTGTCTCCTTTCTGGTAAAGAATTGGCTTGGTAGTTTAGTCTGCCCTGTTCCCATGATGCACTGGGCCAGGGACAGACTGATTTGCATATAGCCAGGTTCTGAGCTGGGATGGGGCAGTGAGATAAATAACGGTGATGGATCAAGCCCTGATCTTTGGACTGGGTAAGAGTGGTCTGCTCAATTCAGACACTCTGTTCATCACCACCCCCTTTTGTAAATCCATTTAAAACAGGAAACATATGAATAAAGCAGCCTGAAATGTGCTGCAGAGCTGCTTCGATCCTCCGTGACAGATAAAGTAATAAAAGGCAGAAAAGCAGCATTTAAAATTAATATGGAGTATTTGTATAAGATCCTGCTTATCATGTCTTGGGTTTTGCAGAATCTTCAAAAATGGAGAAAGTGATTTATTAATCAGTAGGAAAGGGGATGGTCGTACTGGCCTATTATTCATCAACAGTCCTTATCCAGTTCACAGCACAATTCACCTGTAGTGCCGCCTCAGTAACTCGCTGCCAAGATGAAAGCTAGGATGTCATCGGGCCAGTACTCTTCTGTGCTGAATATTGCACAGAGGGTGAGTTCCGGCCTGGCAGACGCCGTGTGTGACAACAACATAAACTGCACTACATCTGTATCACGGCTCTGCCTGGCCTGCAGCGTTGGGCAAAGTACACTGTGACTTTATTAATGAACTTCACAGAGACTGCTGTGTGTCTCTGCATCCCGATCGGTCCGGCAGCCGCGGAGTAGGACCTGCGGCCGCACACAGCACAGCACACTGCATGATGCAGTCTTAAGTTCTCCCAGCTGCTGACTGACTCGTACTCCGCCCGGAGGGCCGAACTTAGTTTGCGCCCGTGGCAATCACCACGATGTTGATGGCGATGCCTCTGATAATGCGCGGCATTGTGTCCCAGTGCAGTGTTTGATTCTTGAGCAGCACTCGTTCATCGCTGCTGCTCTGGGATTCCATTGGGTGTACAGTACTTGATAGTTTCAGGGGTGTCACTTTAAAGTCTGCATTTTTCCCCAGTGCTGTGCTCAATTGTAGCGGTACAAAAGGGGGTGGTGATGGACGGAGCATCTGAATCAATGAAACACTCACACCCAGTCAAAAGATCTGGGTTTAATCCATCATCGTTCTGTAGCCCACTCTGCCACCCCAGTTCAGACATGGCTATATGCAAATCAGTCTGACCCTGTGCCTCATGGGAACAGTCCAGCCTGAACTGCCAAGCCATGTCTTCCCTGGACCGGAAACAAGCTTCCGAGGGCCGGTTTCTGGCATTCCAGCCGTCTTCAGCCCGGCTTGCTTGAGTCCAGTGGCAAAGTGAGCAAGGGACTCACGTCTGAGCATACCCTGCCACACTTGTGGCGGCCAAAAGCGGTACAAAAGGGGGTGGTGATGGACGGAGCATCTGAATCAATCAAACACTCACACCCAGTCAAAAGATCTGGGGGTGGTTTGCATATAGCCATGTCTGAACTGGGGTGGCAGAGTGGGCTAAAGAACGGTGATGGATTAAACCCAGATCTTTTGACTGGGTGTGAGTGTTTGATTGGTCCAGATGCTCCGTCCATCACCACCCCCTTTTGTACCATGTTCAATTCAATTGTAGGGCACTAACCTCTTCATGGTGCTCTCAGACAGGCCCAATCCTGCCTCTGTTCACCGATGTTTGATGCCAGGGGTAACATGGGTTTTTATTGCTCAGACAGCAGCGCACCACCACCAGGACTCCTCGACTCTTGAGTCCCCCACTGCTTCTCGTGACCTGCCTACCACCATACCTCACTTCCCCCAGGAGGTAACGAGGCGCGAGGTCACCCACATCCAATTCCGGGTCCCCAACGGTGTTAAAGCTGTCAGTAGCAACCATGGATGAGGGCAGCCCCCGCCTCCTTGAGAGAGTGAGTCATAGTGGTGTCTGAAAGCTGCGCGGCGCTGCGGGCAGGGAAATTAAATGTAACATTGTAGCAGTCTGACTCTAGAGCCGAGCAGACTGTTTAAGATCTTTAACTATTACCTTACTGAGCCAGCTACTGCTGGCAAGTCTCTGGGAAGCAATAGAGCGGGCGCACAGATGCAGAGGCACCAGCGGCGTGCACTGGCACCGCCATGTGCCAGTTTCAGACTGGCATTAAAAATGCGGACAAGGCATTTCAGTGCGGTGATGCGGAACACCCCACTGAAATGCAGTAGAGTCACACCTGATGCGTGATACTTGGCAGGCCTGCCGGTGTCTTTGTGCCAAGCGGTAGGTAACGTATAGTGACATTTCCAATTTTCACCATTTGCTTAGTTTGCCGTTAACCCCTCCCAGATGGAAGATTGACCATCAATCCCCTCCTAGCTATTCACATACAATTCACCCCCCCTTTCTGTAAAACACAAGGGAGCCGCTTGTTCGTGCTTAACGGTCGCAGATGTTATTCACAACAGATCAACAAAATGGATCATAAACATTACATCACTGTTAGTATCAGTCTTTGAGTCATAAGTCCATCTTACTTCTTGATAGTTCTTTACGTACAGCCCTTGAGCGGCTGCCCCCTTTGCAGGTGTCCACACTTTGCGGCTTCTAGGCTTTGTGACCTTCCCACCTCATGGGCAGCCCGCCCTCGGGAGTCGTTGTTCTCAGACTCCCCCACAGGTTTGGGTTTGCCTTCCTGGCCCACGACTCTTCTGGTTTTTCTTCCTTGTGCAAAGTTTTTTCCTAGATAGTCAACTGATCGTCAAGACACGGAGGCTCCTATTATGCTTTCTCCAAGCTTTACCACTCATTAAAGACCTATAGCATTTCTTTGAAACACAACAAAGCAAATGAATTTGACTGTAGAAATAAACAAAACACTTCTGAGAACAAGTGCCCTTTCTATACTCTATAACATCATATCCTGCACCTTTCTCATACTCTTTTCTGCTCGTTAGTAATGTGATTGAAAGGATCTTTTATCTATTTTCCTTTTGGGCAGTGTTAAATAGTGCAGTTGCCTGAGTATGTCGTACTCTGAACTGATAGTGGTAACGTCAAGAGAGTGTTTGCTTATTTGCTCAACTGACTTTGCACGCTACGCTAGTAAACTGAAAAACAACATGTCAGTGAAGTAGTCTATGCTAGGCTGCAGTAGGCCACAGTAAATTGAAGGTGTGCCCAGGGCCCTTAAGATCAAGGAGTCACTCCTACCTTGCTCGAGTCAGAGTTGGTCAGGTCTGCATCTCTCTTTGGAGACGTGCTGCACACCTACCACTTAAGGCGGCTTTGCAGAACGGAAAGGCAACAAGTCCACCGACTTTCCCGATGTCAAGACCATTCCATCCCATCATGGAAAGGGAGTTACTCCAGGCCAAGGCTGAAGTCAATCTAAACTCATTTCCATGGTGGGAAAGGGCTAGATGGGAATTTGAGATGACCACAAAAGTATGATTTGTGGGCTTTCACAAACTTGCATGCCAAACCACATCTTGTTCCACCCACTTCCCGCCCCTTGCTTAGTATTTACTGCTGCAATGTTTATGCATCTGTGGTGAAGAAGTGTGGAAAATTAAAAACATACAAGGCTGCCAAGAATTCTTTCACGAATTCTTGGCAGGCCTCCAAATGCAGTTATTTTGGAAAAGTAATAAATATGTACATAATAGAGGATTACTTTTATGGTTGCAGATTAACTACTTTTTTTTAATTTGGCCAACAGTTCTTTTCTTTTCGCCTAACATCCTAGTTTGCAAAGAGAAGGGATTTGTTTTGTATTTTTCTTCTAATGTTCCCACTCAGCTTGGAGAGCTCTTACTGTGCCTAATTTGTAAAATGCCAAGTGTTGTTGACCAATCTTTTGCTCAGAAGCCTGCAGCTGGCATTACAAATATTGGGGCTATTCCTTATATATGAGCCATTTGCGATTTCATAAGTCATCCCTTTCAACTCACCACTTAATTTTCTGTTTGCAAATGATTGAAATATACTAAATTGCCAATAGTAAATACATCCTTGTCCTAAAAATAGTGAGTCGCTACTTTGTAGGACTACCACTTCTTATATATGCCACAATGCTACTGGATCTTACAGCTGACCCAGGAAGTGTTGCTTTTAGTCAGATTTATCTGTTCTACTCATAAAGTGAAACCCAAGCTCAATGTGCCCTGCGTCCGGTCTTTTAGGAGCTTAATTAAGGCTAAATGCCTATTTCACATCTGGCCCTTTCAATAAACATTGAAATTGGAAAAGGGTTTAGCTGCTTCCTGTGCATCTCAGCAGCATGAATAATACTTCTGCATGAAGGGGATTTATCTCTAATCTGTGTACAAATCCTTCAAGCAAAACATTCGCTCAGTCTTTGACCAGCAAAATCCGTCCTCTGACCACTCCTCCCCCCCGATAACCCACAGTCGCAACACTCCTATTACTCTGCCTCCCCAACACCAACCTAAGTCTACACTCTTTCTCAATAATGCAAACTGCAACACTGCCAATACAAGTAACAACACAATTCCTCTCTATAGTACAAATATATATTGGCCTTTTATAAAAAAAACACCAGAAACGCTGTTTTACAAATAAAATCATGTTTAATCGGCTATTAGAACGATTATCTTGAATGTGCTCTTCCTGGGGACGAGAACAAGAAAACATATTTTGTACCTCATATCCCCCTCTTCTCCTTATAAAAGTAATGAGAATGTGGTGAACACAGAACTCTGAAACTATGAGCTCATTTAGTTGATATGTAGGGTATTTCTTTGTTTCCCGATTCTCACTGTGTCTTTTAACAGTTTTGGGAGTGGATACTATTTTGTAAAATATGTAAAATTCGTCTCTGTGTCATTTATACTGCATTCAAGCAGCACTTCCAAATCTGAGTGAGCCTTTGGAGGGCATTACATTAACTAACTAGACAACGTTTAACTCTATATAGTTAGGTCAGCAATAGGTGGTTATAGTTAGGACCTAGTTTCCATAGGAAAGGCATTTTTTGACTTGCCTATAAGTTTGGGGTCGTTTGACCAATCTTCTTAAAAATTAAAACAAAAGTGTCAAAGTAGGTTCTGTGCGTCAAGGAAAGTTTGGGGGTGATCCGTGCAGTGAGGACCGAGAAATTGGGGTGCAAAATAAGGGTGCGTTTTAATGGTAATTCCCATATGAATGCGTTTAATCGAAGCTGTAGCCAGAACTGATTGACAAATTTACACCAAATTTGTTAGAAAGGCAGATGTTGTTACGCAGATTGTGCTTTTTGTTATTTTGTGCAAATCCGTTAAGTAGTTTTTTAGAAATTTAAGAAGAAAAAGATAGATATAGCTCTGGATGCAAAGCCTTTGTAAAAAAAAGAAGAGCATGTTAGCAGCTCCCTCTGTCCAAAAGCAATGCCGGCTCTCGCAAGAATATTTACAACAAGGGGTGGTGATGGACAGAGTCTCTGAATTAAGCAGAAAGCTCTCACCCAGTCAAGAGATCAGGGCTAGATCCAACACCGTTTTTTAGCTCACTGCACCATCCCAGTTTCAGAACCTGGCTGTATGCAAATTAGTCTGTTCCTGTCCCAGTGCATGATGGGAACAGGGCAAACCAAACTACAAAAGCCAATTCTTACACTGGGAAGGAAACAAGCTCCCGGGGACCGGTTTCTGGCATTACAGCCGTCTTCGGCCCGGTTTGCTTGAATCCTGATGGTGCGATGAGCAAGGGTCTCACATCTGAGAATACCCTTCCACGCTTAGGGTGGACAAAAATATTTACAACAAGGGGTGGTGATGGACAGAGTCTCTGAATTAAGCAGAAAGCTCTCACCCAGTCAAGAGATCAGGGCTAGATCCAACACCGTTTTTTAGCTCACTGCACCATCCCAGTTTCAGAACCTGGCTGTATGCAAATTAGTCTGTTCCTGTCCCAGTGCATGATGGGAACAGGGCAAACCAAACTACAAAAGCCAATTCTTACACTGGGAAGGAAACAAGCTCCCGGGGACCGGTTTCTGGCATTACAGCCGCAAGAGGCAGGAAGCTGGCAGGGAATGCAGGGCCTTGAGGTTCCCCTTGCGGTCCCCAACGAGGTGGCCAAGCCCTGGGGGATGGGGTCCCCAGGGCAATATAGGCCCGGGGTGCAGGCCGCGTAGGCCTCCCTCCCCATTTAAAAAAAAATGTATGAAGGCCTGGTCCCGGGGGATGGGGTACCCGGGCCGAAATAGGCCTGCGGAAGGGGGCCGCGCGATCCCCCCTCTCCTTACATTTTTTTTTTATATAAAGGCCTGGCCCTGGGGGACGGGGTCCCCAGGGCCAAAATCAGGCATGGGCTCTGATGACTTCTCAGCAATGCAGCTGTATGGGTCTTACTGGAGGTAACAGCAGGGCTAGTAGGCCTGGTGGTGGGGTCCCAGAGGGACAAAGCAAGGCTATAAAAACACCTTTTTTAAAATTTTGCTGCGAATTTGCAGTAAATTTGCATATTTGCGGCATAAAAAAAGGTGGGCTGCAAGCGATTTAAAAATATAGACCATGGGGTGGGAAAGATATTTTGGGGAGGGGGTGCATGGCTCCCCTCCCTGAGCCTTATAAGGCCCCAAGGAACCCACCCCCTTGGCTGTGTGTCATGAAAACGGAGGGGGACCATGAAGGACCCCTCCCCAAACCTTAAAAGGCCCCTGGGACCCCAGCCCCTGGGGCCGGAGTACAGACTGTGCCCCAGGGAGCCAACACCCAGTACACAGTAGCTTCCCTTCCCTGCCTGGCGGGAGCATTTTAAAAGCTCCGACTGGGTGGGAAAAAACATGCCTTCCCTGCATGGAGGACCTCAGGCAGGGAAGGAATGTCTGCTTTCACCAAGCAGGAGATTTAAATATGCGTCACCCAAGTGGCAGCAGACTTTTGTTTCCCTGCTCGTGCTCTTGGGGGCAGAGAAACAAAGATTGCTCCTTTCCAGAGGGAGCAATCAAAAACAGCTGCTCCCTCTGAGTGGGAAGCCACCTGGGGCAACGATGGCTCTCAGGCTCACCCCATGACCCCCAACTAGTAGTCTGTGAGTGGCCTGGGTGGGCATCGGACCACCCACCTCTGGCCCCAGGGTATGGACTACTCAGGGCCCAAGGAGCCACGGGAAGGAGGGAGGCATTCCCTGTCTCCTTTATTTATAAGAAAGGCTACATATTCACTCCTCCGTTTTCTTTTTTGTTATCTTTTCTTTCTCTGGTTTTTGTTACATATTCCCTTTTTGTTATTGAACTCCTTCAAATGCATTTTCACCAATTTGAGTTGTCTTTAAGCAAAAAATGGATGTACATCACGTTAACTTTTGCTGATCCCTCTGAACAATTGTTTAATGTATGTACAGTATTCTGTGCCTTCAACAACACACAGTTTATTGATCCTTGTATATGTAAGAGTGGATTGTACAGCTGTTCAATAAAGAAATAAAAAAAAAAAAGAAAGACCCTGGGGGATGGGGTCTCCCGTGCCAAGGAGGCTCGAGGAGAGGGGCTGCGTGCCCACCTTCCCTTTAACAAATAAAAGGCCCAGAGGTGTCCCCTTCTCAATTATTCTAATAAAAAAGGGTGTCCCGAGTGGGCACCGGGACACTAAACGGAATAATAAATGAGCATCAAGAGCTGCTCTTGTTCATTTATCATTCACTGCTCCAACATGGAGCTTCCGATAATGCCTTTTGAGGACTTTTTTGTTTAATTTTTTTAAGCTTGGTGGTGCCCCTGGAATAGGGAGGGGTACCACCAGGCTGTAATTTTCAATAAAACCATGACCGCAGGAGAGCATACAATATTTTTTAAAGCACTCCCAAAGCTTGAGCTTTTGCACTGCAGCAGGCACTGAAGTGCCCTCCTGGGAGGTGGTTCTATGGGTGCATTTTATGTGGTCTAAAGGTGTATAAAAAAAGAAGCAAGTTCCTCTTGTGGTAGTTTTTATGATTGCATTTCATGGGCTGAAAATGTTAAAGGATATACTCACATACATCTTCCTTTTTTGTAAATGATATGCCTTTGACTATTTACTTTAGCATTTTTCACCCACAAAATGTAATAATAAATACGATGTTAAAAGCAAGAGGCACTGATATTTTTTTAATAAAATGTTAATATTTTTTCAGTAATAAATATGAATAAAGTTTGCATTGTGTAAATGATTGAAATATACATTGGATTAAAATTATTGGTGTTATATTTTGGTGTTGCAGAAGGTCACATGGCACAGGATTGGCTGCGCAGAGGCCAAGTGCTCAGAGGGCCAGGCCCTCCGGCCAACCCTGCTCAGAGCCCTGGCCCTGCGTCTAACCCCTGGGTGCATTAAGGGGATTGGCTTTATGTATGGTAATAAAATATTATTTTGTGTTAAAAAAAAACTAGAAATTCACTGAAAAATAGCAAATATTATAGTAGCATTATAATTAAGTGAAAATATGAGTTAAAGTAGCTATTTTAAACATTCAAAACCACTGAAATTTATTGTTATCACAAGTATCTATAACTCCTGCCCTAAGGTACCTATAACTTGCCCCCTCGCCATGCACTGCTAATTACCCCACAAATTACACCACTCGACTTCATCTATAGCATCACTGATAATATCACTGCAACTTTTGCAATGAAATATTTGATGAGAATATGAGGACACAAGTTTTAGTTGTTTGAGATAACTATAACTGGTGAATTGCCGTGGTTTTGTATATACACACGAGACACACCATGACACAAGCCCTCATCACCGGCCGACTGGACGACAGCAATGCCCTCTACATAGGAGTCGAAGCACACCTTCTAAAGAGACTTCAGACCATACAGAACGCTGCATCCAGACTCATCATTGACCTTTCCTGATGAACCCACATCACAACCCACCCCAGGAAACACCACTGGCTCCCTGTACAGAAGAGAGGCCAATTCAAGCTACTGACCCTCGCACACAAGGTTCCACACAACCAAGGACCCGCCTACATTAACCACCGCCTGAACTCTATTATGCATTCTACTCTATGCACTCTACTCCACTCTATGCCTTCCACTCTACACCTACGCTACTCCACTCTATGCCACACTACTCCACTTGATGCCACTCTATTCCACTCTTTGACACTCTACTCCACTCCACTCCACTCTACAATACTCAACTTTAACGTATGCCACAACACTCTATGCTCCTCCACTCTACAACACTTCACTTTATGGCACTCCACGCCACTCTACTCCACTTTACACCACTCTACTCCACTCTATGCCATACTACTCTACGCCACTGTACTCCACTCTACACCACTCTATTCTAGTCCATTCTAAACCACTCCATGCGCCATCTTACCCTATTCTACTCCACTCTACTCCACTCTGCACCACTCTACTCCAGTGTAGGCCACTCTACTCCACTCCATGACACTCTATGACCCTATAATCTAGGACACTCCACTCTTGGACACTTCACTCTATGACACTCTACTCAACAATACTCTGTTTTGTGACACTCTACTCCACTCTGCCCCACTTTATTGTACTTTACTCCACTATAGGACACTCCACTCTACTTTACTCTATGTCACTCCACTCTATGCCACTCTGCACCCTTCCACTCTATGCCCCTACATGACACTTTACTCAACTCTATGCCACTCCACTCTACGACACGCTACTCCACTCTATGCAACTCCCCCTATGCAATCCACCACTCTACTCCACTCCACTCTGTTATCCAACACACTTTTCAACTCTACTCTGCTCTACACCACTCCACTGTACACCACTCATTGCCACCTCACTCTATGACTCTCTATGCCACTCCACTCTATGGCACTCTATTACACCCTATGCCCCTCCAAGCTAAGCCCCACCTCTGTACGCCCCTTCACTCTACACCTCTCCACTCTACAGCACTCCACTCTATGCCTCGCTACACAACTCCCCTCTACACCAATCCCCTCTACACCACTCCACTCAAGATCACTCCACCCTGCACCACTCTACTCTACTCCACAACACTCCACTCTACGAAATGCAACTTGTAAATAAGCCTCAAACTTGTGACCACTCCTATAAAAAATGGCAAAATGTTATTTTTTTTCTCGGAATCAGGCCATGGTCCCAAAAGGTAATTTGAGTCGGCATGATTCTCTGGTCAAAATAGACATTGGCACAATGGCACAGCTTTTGTTCTTTCCAGCATTATTACAGAATGCATAGAGCCAAATTCATGGCTTGGTCCTCTCCCACATTCTCCCTCTAATGGCCTGAATAATTTTAGCTAAATCTGGACATCCCTGGCCTTTCTTCTTGAGCTGCTATCATTGTCAAAGAAATGGGGCTCTAGTTACTACTAGAATTTGTCTGGAAGCTTGGTATCACTGGTGCTTTGAAAGAGATGCAGATCACATCTTGGCAGATGTCATAATAGGTCTAAAAATTCTTAAGCATGTTATCCCTACATGAAAACGAATACTTTTCCATTAATTGTTATCGGTCACCACGATCCCTTGTTCTCAAGTACTCTACATTATAAGGTAAGTCACACTACTCTTATCTCTTGTCTTCAACTGTCCAGTCAATAAATCACTTTTCTTCAGGATATTATATGCCAAATGTGCAATGGTGTTCGGTCTTATTTAATTCAAAAGTGTTTCTGACACCATGTCTTTGGATATCACATTCAGGCAAAATTCAAATTTAGGGATCTTCTTCTATATTTCCAGGGACTCCAAGACTAATCTACTAATGTCAATGATTTTATTTCTCATGATGTATTGTATGATCCTTAAAGGAATACCAATATAGAAGCTTTCAGCTAATAACACCTTCTTCCAAACATTACCTGTCTCCTTCTAAAATACCCAGGATCCAGTTTCATCTCCTACACTGGTACAATGGGTTAGACGCATGACGCAACTGGTGGAGTAGAGACTGCACACTTTAGGGGCCATCTGTCTGGGAGACCCTCCATTTTCCAGTTTTTTTTCAGAGACAGTGTCCATCCTTGATGGTAGCACATCACAATATCACAGTCAAAATATCAACTATATCATGAAGGTAAACATAGAATTACTATTATGAACACCACTGTGGAAATACTTTGGGAGTCGATGTTATGGGCATTATATGGCCATGCTATATCTGTAGGTCAATATTTCTACCAAAATAGTAATACTACTGCTTGGTAGTATTAGCACCTGTACTGCTTCATATACATATTATATTTGCTCACTCGTGTAATGTAATTGTTTGCACTTGTAGTACACAGGTTGTAAAGTACAACCTATTGGTGTGAAAGCAGTACATGCTGGTTTCAAGTATGATGTGCTTCCGGTGTATAACCAGTTGGGTTGCAAGAATACAATACTGATTTGCATACATAGCATACAAATGATTGCATGGTTCATATCCATGTACATTTTCCATGAATAGCACATCGTTCTGCAGGAGCAATATGTATGTACTTGAATAGGTAATGTACTATCTCCTAACCATCGCTTATTGAGGTGTGTGCACAATATGCACATACATATTTAGTGCATGCCCGTTGCATACACTACATATCTCCAATTTTACTGGATAAAGAACAGCAAACACATTGACTTCAATGGAGTTTACACCTAACCGCTTCGCTGCTGATGACGAGCTCAGCTTGTCATCAGCCACGGTAGTCGTGTGCGGATGACGAGCTGAGCTCGTCATGTAACGCGGCTTTTCGTAAATTGCCGCACACAGCAGGAAAAGTCGCGGCAGCGATGCGGCTAAGCTGTGCATCATGCAATGCCTACACGTTGGTTTAGAGCATCAGCTTTTGAGGGACAGAGACAATGATAGGGGTCACAAGGCTCTAAAAGGCTGGAGACTCCGTTTTCTCATCCGAGGAGCCACCACTCCCTGTGAGACTGTGAAGCCATGTGCTGTTGGCCTACAAATGTAAATGCATTAGAACCTTTCCAAATTTAAGTTTTGCAAGTCCATGTGAACTGTCTGAAAAGGCCCAGTGCAATATACAACATTTTACACAAAAGATTAGTACATTTTGTTTAGAAAAAAACGTATTTATAGATCATTTCGTTCAACTAACACATCTGCTGCAAATACTCTATTTGAAAACTTAAAAGCATAAATTATTGTTTTTCATTTTTTTTACTTTCCCAACTATTTCTTTGAACTGCATGAAGGCATTTTAAAGGGGAATCCAATCCTGCACCCCTTTCTCACACTAAATTTCCCTTTTTTCAACGCTTTAATATTCAGATATTGGTATTAGAAAATACATACTCGTTGCTGGTAGTCTGACCACATCAATCACTTTGCTGATCAACGTTATGTTACTATTCTGATTTCAAAAACCATAGGCACTGATTTATTATTCCTTTGTGTCTGCACTGTCATGACACTAAGATACAAAGGAGCACATGTACAAAAGTTTTAGTGGTCGTAAACGGAGAATTGGGCCGTTTGCGACCACTAAATAGCCTTTTGACATGTACTAAACCTTTTGTGCGAGTCTGTAATCAACTACAGACTCGCAGAATAGGGTTTGTGAGCGGTATTAGGAAGGGGTATGTCAAGGGCGTCCCTTCCTAAAAGCGAGTCGCATGATGATGTATAAATGGTTTGAGACCAAAATACGGTGGCAAAACATTAACAGTTTACGGTCTACTTTAAGCAGGTGGTAAGCCAGTAGCAAACAGGAATGTTGTAAAAACTATTTTTAAAGCAGGCAGTGGTCCCATGGACCACTGCCCACTCATAAAAAATGAAACTGAAACTTTTCATTTTTCTTTTATAAATGTATTCTGTTTACCCTTAAGGAAAACTGGCTGCATTTAAAAAAATACAAGCGTAGCTCTATTTTAAAGCAAACACATACATGATGGTTTGCTGTCCCCAGCAGGCCACCATCACTGTGGTTTAGCAATTCCCAATGGGTCGCTAATTGCCACCTATCTCATGGATTATTGATGAGGAAGGTCAATTGTGACCCCATTAGGAGTCACTAAATGTGTCTGAGACACATTAGTATATCACATTGTGTGAGTTCCTTATTGCCAGTCACAACAAGTCACACTTAGGAACTCGCAAAATGAAGTGGTCAAATATGTGGCCGCAGAGAGCAGCATCAGTCAACTTCTCTGCTCAAAAACTACTTTGCTCTGAGGAAGCTTCCAATTGTGCAGCTCCAGAATCACTTAGCATCTCGAAGGACTGATGCCCCCTTCATTGTATGGAAATGGTAGCTACAGGGATTGAACTGCAGAAAGGATTTGGGATTATTTAAGATACATCACATATATTCGCCTGACCTGACTTTGGGTCATATCCCTATGTCAAGAGAAAGAAGGCGCAATCAAAGGGGCAATATTGGGTGACATACCTACATGCAAAATGTGATTTATGCAAAATCACATATCTTAATCTTGCACCATCTTTACTTTGAACCGTAAAATCCTAGAAAATAAATGTGTACTGGAAGGTGTATCTCAGGCACAAATCGCACACTAGACATGGCTGGCTAACCATATCATATTAGTGTGATGCTTTGGGATACGCAAACAGGTTTTTTTGTGCAAGCACTGCCGATGACACCGCTGGCACAAGACATTTTCCCTAAAATAAATATTGTGCAATTTTACCACAGAACTGACTTTCCCCAATGTGGAATTGTACAGTGCATGCAATTCAGCCTTGTACAAATAATAACACAAAGAAATATCACATGACTTTATCTGGAATGCACCTGGAAATTGAGTGGCCCCTTTTTTCGGGTGTACTCCAGGAGTGATTTTGAATTCCAACAAAATGTAAAGATATGTACAATGGAAGTGTACATTTTTGCATCTACGTCTCTTCCTCTCCCCTCCCATGGCCCGACTTTTCAGGCGCATGTTGGCTCAGTCAGCAGCCGAAAAATCAAAAATTGTAAAATATCATTTTATTTTTCAGCTGTTGGCTCTGAGCCAGTGGGGCGACACTCCTCCTCCATTGCGGAGGAGCCGCTGCTGCTTAGAGCAGTGTTTCCCATACTGTAGGTAACAAGTTGACTTGTTGGTGAGTTGTGCTGGCGACTTTAGGTCTAGGGAACCAGGATTCAGTACCAATGTTAGCTCAACATCCTTTGATTCTAGGGAAATCAGTTACATATGTAGCCATGCTTCAAATTTTGTTGTAAATTGTCAAAATAACACTCAATAAGGGTAGAGTATTGTATTTTGATAATTCGCAGCAATTTGAAAGCATGTTTACTATAGTCAATGGATCACTGACATAATATAGAATGACAAAATATAGACTTACCAAAATATAGTCACCAAAATATAGAATGCCAAAATATCGAATTCCTATCTACAAACAGGTAAGTACAAAATATCGAATCCAAAATATAGTCTGTAAAAAATATAGTCAGTCAAAATATCGATTTTTTTTTAAATGTCTTAAAAGTCATTTAAAATTAATGAAATAATAAATATAATTAACTAAAACATACTTAAAAATACTCAAATAATCTTAAAATTAAGATATAATTAATTTAAGTTATTAATAAAAAATGTACAATATTTTACCATAGGATAGTAGGAGGGTAACATTTAATATTACCACTACAGTGAGTGCAACAGTAGGGAAAGCGTTGGATAGCGTAGGGGTAACAAATACTATTCCCACTCCAGTGAGTGCAACAGTAGGGAAAGCGTTGGATAGTGTAGGGGTAAAAAATACTATTCCCACTCCAGTGAGTGCAACAGTAGGGAAAGCGTTGGATAGCGTAAGGGTAAAAATTACTTTTCCCACTCCAGAGAGTGCAACAGTAGGGAAAGCGTTGGAAGCGGGAGGGTAAAAAATACTATTCCCACTCCAGTGAGTGCAACAGTAGGGAAAGCGTTGGATAGCGTAGGGGTAAATAATACTATTCCCACTCCAGAAAGTGCAACAGTAGGGAATGCGTTGGATAGCGTAGGGGTAAAAATTAATATTCCCACTCCAGAGAGTGCAACAGTAGGGAAAGCGTTGAATAGCATAAGGGTAAAAATTACTATTCCCACTCCAGAGAGTGCAACAGTAGGGAAAGCGTTGGATAGCAGGAGGGTAAAAATTACTATTCCAACTCCAGAGCGTGCAACAGTAGGGAAAGCGTTGGATAGCGTAGGGGTAAAAATTACTATTCCCACTCCAGAGAGTGCAACAATAGGGAAAGCGTTGGATATTCGAAGGGTAAAAATTACTATTTCAACTCCAGAGAGTACAACAGTAGGGAAAGCATTGA
Organism: Lissotriton vulgaris; assembly: GCF_964263255.1. Lineage (NCBI taxonomy): Eukaryota > Metazoa > Chordata > Amphibia > Caudata > Salamandridae > Lissotriton > Lissotriton vulgaris. The sequence goes on from NC_141693.1 coordinate 663,413,929, forward strand.
ATAGCGTAGGGGTAAAAATTACTATTCCCACTCCAGAGAGTGCAACAGTAGGGAAAGCGTTGGATAGCGGGAGTGTGAAAATTACTATTCCCACTCCAGATAGTGCAACAGTAGGGAAAGCTTTGGATAGTGTAGGGGTAAAAATTACTATTCCCACTCCAGAGAGTGCAACAGTAGGGAAAGCGTTGGATAGTGTAGGGGTAAAAAATACTATTCCCACTCCAGAGAGTGCAACAGTAGGGAAAGCGTTGGATAGCGGGAGGGTGAAAATTACTATTCCCACTCCAGTGAGTTTAAAAGTAGGGAAAGTAATGATTTAATATATTATTAAAAATAAATTAAATATCAATCCCAATAAAACATTAATTGAAATTAATAACCAATTTAATATTATGTAATAATTCATTAGAAATACAACGACATATTAGTTATTAAAAATTAATAACCTATTCATAATTATTTAACAACTAATTAATTTTCAATAACAAAAACTAATTAATAATACAAATTAATACCAATTAAAAATTAACAGTAAATTAATTATCAATACACAAAAAGTATTTTTAACATGTAATTAATTATAATTACATTACTTCCCACCCTATTCCCCGATAAACCCACATCTCACTACAGAAAATACATTAATATAATTATCATAATTATCAAATATATAATTAATACAAAATAATTACCAATTAATAAAAATGAATTGCCAATTAATAGAAATTAATTACCAATTAAAAATGATTTAACAATACATTTAAAATCAATACCAATGAATGAAAAAAATTATTTACTTAATTACAATTAAATTACTTCCCACCCTATTCCCCTATAAACCCACAACCCGCTACAGAAAATAAATTTAGAAAATTTACATAATTAACAATTAATCAATTAATACAAATGAATTGGCAATTAATAAAAATTAATTACCAATTAAAAAATAACAATAAATTCAAAATGAATACCAATAAATAAATAAAAATATTTAATTAATTACAATTAAATTAATTCCCACCCTATTCCCCTATAAACCCACAACCCACAACAGAACTAAAAATCAAAAATTAATTAAAAATGAATAATAATTGCTAAAAATTAATATTTAATTGAATATAATTAAATTACTTCCCATCCTATTCCCCTATAAACCCACAACCCGCTACAGAATTAAATTACGCAAAAATTAAATAACATAAAATTCATTACTTAAAATACATTAAACATACATTACAAAAATTAATATACACTTTTCACACATATACTAACATACAAAACACTTTAAAAAAATTGATATTATTAAAAAATCGATATATTTAATGCCTATATTGTATACTTCGATATTTTGACTTCTATATTTTGAAAATCGATATTACTTACCTTAAATTCGATATTTTTAACCACTATATTGTGTCCATTCGATATTTTGTCCATTCTATATTTTTACTTCGATATTATGTCCATTCTATATTTTGGAATCGATATTATGACTGTTTACCGCTCAGCATGTAGTTGAATTACAAAAAGCGTGGCTCATGAGGAGCAATGCAGAAATATTGTGAATGTGTGTAGAATCATGCTGTAATTGTGATTGGCTGTGCTGGGGTGAAATTGTGATCTGTTCAATTAATAGTTTCTCTGTTATCTTGGCTGGTATATATTTGTGGCACAAAGATACATTACACAGTACATTAAGTAATAAAGAAAAAAAGTACAATTTGATTAAAAGTGCATTGTGCCCCGTGATCGTACTGCTGTACGTAAAGAGCACTCATATAGAGACAGGTCTCAACGTCAGATGAATGAATGAATGAATGAATGAATGAAAAGCAATTTGTATTGCGCTACTAAAACCCGAAGGTGTCAAGGCGCCTACCAAAACAAAACAGAAAAAGGCAGGGTACAACTATAGGTATGTCCACACAAAGAGATAGCTGTTGAAGGAGATGATAGGCTTGGGTACAGCGCCGCCAAGTTCTTACTTAGGCCCTTTGGGGCAGATTTACAAGGAACTGAAGCATCTGCATAGATGCGTCAGTTTCCTTGTGCCAGCGTCAAATGTCCTTGTGCCACCATGGATGTGTTGTATTTACAAAACAGAGCTCCATGGCGCAAGGATTAACACAAGACGCATCTGTTGGCCCAAAAGTCGCGCATTGCTGTAGTTGTGTCGCAAGCACGACGCAACTCCAGCAATGTATTTTGAGGCCTATACTTACTGTACTGCGTCACTCCTTACGCCTGCTTCAAACGAGCGTATGGTTTTGACTCAGTGGCATCTTAAAATGGCCCAGTAAAATCTTGTAGAGTTCACTGCATCACTTTTACGAGGCCTTCCTGCAGGGGGAACACCCACTCTGTATACATTATACCTGACGCAGGTATAATGTGTCGCTTACTTTTAACAACGTGACACATCTCCCTAGATGCCTCACATTGTAAATGGACAGCATTGTTTGTGCTGCCGTTGCGTCGAAACAAGTGACACAAAGGCGGTGCAAGTAGGCACAATGGGCTTGTAAGTCTGCACCTTAGTCTGTTTGCTTGGGCTTGGACCAATAGTAAAGCTTGGATTGCTCCTACTTGTGGGTGGGGGGCACGATCAGCTGTGTTGGAAAAGATTTGTGTTAAACCAATCTCTATAAACAAATTGTTTACATAAGCCAACCACGGCAGGGAAAGGCCTCTGTCACAAGCCAAGCAGTCGCAAATTATGTCACTGGTGAGTGATGCCCCCTCTGTTCGCCATACAAATAACCACAATAGTGGAGGGCGGGATCGAATCAAGTCATTCAGGTAAGTTAAACCCAACTCCTTGTGGCAAATATAATGATGGGTGGATAGGGGAGCGGACAGAATTTTCCAGCAGAAATTATTTTCTTCGACCTGCAGGGCCGAACAGCAAGTGATACCCCAAATCTCAGTCTCATAGGTAACTACTGAGGCACATTGGGCAGTATATATCTGAAGGAGGGTGGCAAGCAGCCTGCCACCCGTAGGAGATGGAAGGCTCAGAAGTGAGCCAACTTTTGGGGACAGATTGACCATACGGTGTTCTATGTTAGCGGTTCAGAAACCACTGGAGTTAAAGGTAACCCCCAAATAAGAGAAAGTGCCAGTGCATAATAGAGTGGTGGGACCGACTGCAAAGCTTGGTACCCTGTCAAAAACGCGACGCAGTACCCTACCATCAAATCCTCGGTCCAATCCCTTTATTTTGAGGTGTGTCAGTTTTGCTCCAATGGAAAAGGTCCCATTGTAGCAAGGGCATTGGACTGCTCGCCCACCCTATTTATAGCAGTTAGTCAGATATCCTTTTTATTCTGTCAGTCATTGACAGATAAACCATGGCGGTCACAAACAAAAAAAATAATGATGCACAGTCTTGGAGAAAGATCCGAGGGCATGAGGTCCATTGTTTTTTTCCAGAAACAAACCCCCTCTTTGGGAATTTGTTTCTCAAAAGCTAAATATGTTTGGAGTGTGGCAATCTATAAGATGGCGAACATTCTACCATACATTCAGTGCTGAGTTGGGGTCTCTTTTGAAGGCACAGAGATCACCACTGGCCCTGCCGGGTTGATAAAAGAGATGACCTCAACTATCTTGCTGGTCAGTCTGCCAGGGTCTAAATCAGGCCCATAGTATCCACCAGAAATATCCTTACCAAAAATCGCTTTTCTACTAAGGATATTACTTTCCATAGATCCCTCACTTTAACAATGAGTCCCAAAGCAATACCCACTGGGAGGGTGGCTTGGGAAAGACTGATTTAAGAAAGAGGTTATGTAACACATCCCTGGTAAAGTATCCATCACTGCGAGCGTGGAATGTGAGAAAAACGTAGGTAAATATATGGAACGATGACTGGTGGTCGGATGTAAACCACGGAACACCTCTGGTGAAAATCATGTACGCCTAATTGCCCTGGTGACATGTGCACAAATTATTACTTAGTCATAGCACAGCAGACTTAACACAAAGAGGAACCCAGTGTGAAATGAGGTATTTGGTAACCATTTTGCCATTCTTGGTACTGGCTAAGCCCACAAAGAGCTGGTCATCCACTCTGGTCTGTCAAGTGCTGTCAACACAGTAAGACACACGCCTGGGATCTAGTCTGTACAATCTTCCTCTTTGGTGGGATAAAGAGAAGGGAATAGGGAAGGAAGGGTGATGTAACGGTCTAAATGAAAGGGGGGAAAAAATATTTGAATGAAAGATGGACGATTTCAAAGAACCAGTTTATCCTAAGTGAACATAGTAAATGGCAGTTGCACCAACAGATCTTGAAGCTCACCAGCCCTTCAGGGTGAAGTGATTGCCACCAAGAAGATAGACTTCAAAGTCAACAAGTCAAACCGATCAAATGTACATCGGCTCGATCAGAAATACCCAAGAATCAAAAAATGGAAAGAGAGAAAATAAATAGAGCAGTCCTTTTAGACGATGCACCACTAATGATGATGACTTAAACAAAAATTCTGGTTAGGGAAGCGCAAGAAGGTGGAAAAAGTAGTCAAATAAATGTTACTGTAGGCCTTCCTGGGCAAGAGACAATGGCAAACAAAAAATATCAGAATTTTTTATTCATTTGCAAAAGTCCTCAATTGTGTCCAAGGGACATAGGGGCATATTACCAACCTATAGCGATATTTATCGCTAAGTAGGGTCAGCGGTGAAAATATTATCGCCGCGGTTCACCTGTTTTTATCGCAGAGATAACTTGCTATTAGCAAGGTATATCTCTAAAACGATAAAAAGCAGGCGAAATGCGTGAATATCGCTGTAAATACAGCGATATTCACACATTATCGTGACAATGCTCTTAGCCATGTTATCCACCTTCCATTGGATAACATGGCTAAGAACTGCTCTGGGCAGGTGTTAGCTTTTGGAGATATTCGCGCTTAGCGCAAACATTTCCAAAACTAAGCCATTTTTGGTAATAGGAGATGGCGATATTAGCGACTGTTTCCAGTCACTAACATCTTGGCACGCCACTTTGCATGTCATTAGCGATAATTATCGCTGACATGCAAAGTGGGCTCCAAGATGATCGCTATCGCCTACTAGCTGTCGCTAACTGGTGTTAGCGACAGCTTGGTAATTGGGCGATCAAATTATCGCTGCTTTAGCGGGAAAAAGTCCCGATAAATCGGCGTTAATGGCCCTTGGAAATATGCCGCATATTGTTTCTGATGAACGTTTAATACAGTCACGGAGTAGGGTGGAACAGTGCGTTATTGCTTTACAGAAGTATTGGATAACTGATATGTAAACCACACCAATAGTTTTTGAATCATTAATTAGGTTAGAGAGGCGCAATATAATGTTACTTTCTGATATCGTGTTAGCCCCACCAATAAGAAGTGTGATACATTTAAGGGATGCATAATGTAATGGTGTCTGTGTTATCCTTCACTGTTTTCTCTAGAATTTGAGATGTCTGACAAAACATATAGAACATGTCTAGAAATTCAGGTACCATTTGTTTTGAAAAATGTTGGGGCATATTACCAACCTACAGAGATATTTATCACTAAGTAGGCTCAGCGGTGAAAATAATATTGCCGCACTTCACCTGTTTTTATCGCATAGATAACTTGCTATTAGCAAGGTATATCTCTAAAACGATAAAAAGCAGGCGAAATGCGTGAATATTGCTGTAAATACAGCGATATTCACACATTATTGTGACAATGCTCTTAGCTATGTTATCCACCTTCCATTGGATAACATGGCTAAGAACTGCTCTGGGCAGGCGTTAGCTTTTGGAGATATTCGTGTTTAGCGCAAATTTTTCCAAAACTAAGCCATTGTTGGTAATAGGAGATAGCGATATTAGCGACAGTTTCCAGTCGCTAACATCTTGGCATGCCCACTTTGCATGTCATTAGCGATAATTATCGCTGACATGCAAAGTGGGCCCCAAGATGATTGCTATTGCCTACTAGCTGTCGCTAACTGGTGTTAGCGACAGCTTGGTAATTGGGCGGTCAAATTATCGCCGGTTTAGCTGGAAAAAGTCCAGATAAAGCGGCGATAATGGCCCTTGGTAATATGCCCCGTTCTCCCTACAATTATCGCCAGCAAATTGCTGGCAGTAATAGTAATGCTACCATGTGTTACTTTTGGTCCATGATCAAGTAAAACTATATAAAACAATTTGTTTGAGTAGATATTCTAAATGTCCCAAACTATAATCATGTATGGTAACCAGTTTACCATATATTTTCACCATTAAACTTGTTCACAGCAGCTCTTAGTGGACCTTATTCATCAAAAAAATGTAGAAGTACATACAAAGGTTTACCCATCCGCTGGACATATTTTTACTTTTCGTAGGAATTCACAAAGAAGTATAACTTAGAAACTGTGTCACCCGCAAGTTAATAGGCAGTGTAGTGGCAAAGACCTCTGAACTTTTTTTGTGCTACAACTTCCACTATGCAGAATTCTACAAACAGCACATTCTCACATTGGGGAAAGTCAGTACTACATTATAATTGCACATAATTTATTTTGTACACAGAGAACATACTTCTCCTGTGAAGAAACAGCTTTTCCTAGTACCCCACAAACTTTGGGCTTGTTCTGTTCGTCTTCCAACCCTGGAAATGTATGTCCTTTGGCCCTTGACTAATGTTAATCAACTACAATTTCCTGGGTGAGGAAGGTTCAGTGGCATAGCTAGACCTCTTGCCACCCGTGGCTGTACCTGAGTTTGCTACCCCGCGACGGCTGCAGGTAAGAGCGGAAGGAGGCCGCCACACCAAAAACTCTTGCCGCCCGGGGCCAAGTGCCCCCCCTTTGTTGTGCCACTGAGAAGGGTCAAAGAGGCGCTTGTTAATAACCAAAAACAAATGCTATTACCTCAGATTTAATAAAATATAGGCCCTGTAGAGCTGATTCAAAACCTGCAGTAATGTGTTACATTAACTGTAAAAAATTGTGCATCGCCAGATCATCAAAAGTCATTAGTCAATGGTGTCTTCAGCGGCGATCGCACAACAAAAGCCTAGTTTTCTTGAACTAAAGTGTAATTGCTTATGCGCATTGGCTTCACAAATTAATTTTTTTTTAAATGTTTATTCATTTCTCCATTTATTGAGGAATACATTGATTTGTGTGGTATTTACTTAATAATTATGTTTCAACATTCATAAAATAATGAATGTGTGCAGTCAAGCATTCCGTTTGATGAAAGTACTTATTTATAAGTGGGAGGCTGAAAAGGTTTTCCTGTACCACCTCAGTAAAGTCATTTCACAGCTTTGCAGGTTTTGCAAAATTCTGCGCCCCTGTGAAACATTACTCATGGGAGAGATTTTTTGTTGTGAAAATATATGTCTACTTACAAGAATATTCTCAAAAACAAAATAAAATGCTGGAATTTTGTCAAGGTAACAAACTTTATGAAGTTGTGGAGTTTGTAACAATGGCAAAAATTGGCTGGTGAACATTTCATTTTGACGACCACTAATTTTAATAAGATGACCACTAATTTTAATAAGATAGAAACTATGTGACAAGGTTTGCTGCAGTGATTACAGAGATAAATACATCTCAAATCTAGAAATATTAGAAACATTAATACAACAAAGTCAAAGGTAAAACAATAATCACTAGAAAGTTACAACTCTATCATTTAGCTTTTCCTAACCTTACATAGTCTTTAAATTGTTCATAATTTACTCGTAAAATGCGATTAATGGGAAACATATATCCAAAGGGACATCATTGTGTTATGATATTATTTACATAGTCCTTTTCGTACCCGGTGTCTTTTAAGATTATTTCCAACTAAATCATTCTAACAACCTCATTTTAAGTGTTTTGCTTGAATTGCACTCAGTTCAGGCCTTTGTTATCACCAATTTTCCTCAAGTACCAGCTGAATGACATTGTACAGTGTGATGAGGGGGCATTCCCAATTTTTAAATACACCATTGAAAAGACTGTTTTATCATTCTATTCCCAATTTGAAATTGTGAGCATATAATGACCTGAAGTGATCCACAAATAATGTTTCCCAGGATGTGATTTCCACCCAACTCCTCAGTGACACTTAGGATGTGTTCCAATGTCCAGCCTGGAGCATGAAAAGGCCTGGTCACAGGGAATGGGTGTTGATTTTGTTTGGGAAATGTTAGCAGTAAGGCATTAAGTGGGCAGAAGAGTGCAAATATCCAGACTGGGACAATTCTAATACAGCCGTTGTCCGTGTTGGTAAGACCGATAGGGCGGGGTTTGGGGGGATTCGACAGACAACCTCAAGACAAAATTAAATAAATAATTAATTTTCCCTAGTCGTCGTCGTCTGTCGAAATTCTCCCCCCACCTGGCCCCGCTGCCATACCGGTCTTACCTGCATGGGCAGCGGCTGTTCTGATACCAAATAACTCGATATTTTACAATTTAGAACTCGGATACGAACCGAGAGCAGATCTGAAGCTTTACTGGCAGACTGATAGATGTGCATTAATTAGAGATGTGGAGGCTCCTAATAGGCTACTGAATTATAAGTACCTGCAGGAGCCATGAAGCACTTCTTTGGATCCCTCTCAAAAGGATAAGAACAAGGACTGAATGGGAAGTTTAAGGTTCTGTAATGCGTGTGTTTGAGCAGTACAAACTCTACGTGGGCTGACTAGGATTAGCTGGAATTTAGATAAAAGACTAAAGATTTACAGTCTTGAAACTAGAAAAATAGTTAGGATATTCTCTATCGATTCCATGGCTTCAAGTTAAGCATTTATCGCTGATGCCAGAAAAATGACTAAAAGAAATTGAATTTTGAAGGCTTAGGTTTAAAGTGGTGGCCACATGCTTGATGTCAATACCAGAGATCCACAGCTAAAGAAGCTTTTCCTTCCCGTAAGTTTCTGGAGGAGGCTTTCCAGGGCGAGTAGCTTAATGCCAGAGTGTCCGCACCTCTTAGGTAGGTGATCCAACTGAGCCACCCTCTGTATGACTTTTTACAGGTATCCTTCCAGTTCATAAGTACTAGCTTGACTGCAGCAGTTAGTAGTAGGTCCATTAGCTCTCTTTCTCACAAATACCATAAATAAATATATTAAAGAAGCTTTTTCTTCTGTGGGCCTTCCTTTGGGTGGGAGAAATGTGTTCTTTGTATATTAATTGCAAACTTCACGAAACAAGACTATTATGCAAAATACATTTCATCAATCATTGGTGTGAAAATTGTAGGTGAGGGCATTTTGTGGTACCCTCTGGTTCCTCATATATTGTCAGGAGACCGGTTCAAAAAATAAAAGTCTCGTGACCATGTTTCACATTTCCTGGCTGACATTTTTTGCTCATTCTCCAGTGAGTGAAAATTAGGAGACAGTGTTATCCAAGGGAACACAAAAATTCCTTGAAATACATGAAAGACAAAAACCAACAATCGTGAGCTACATAAGATTACACCTCTGTGAAAGAAAAATTTGCAGGGGCGTTGACCCAGTGTGCCGTCAGGTCAGCAATAGCATCTAAACTTCATTTGAGTACTCATGCACTTATTGACTGACTACATGATCTTAGTTCGGTGTACAGATGCTCATATGTTCAAAGTTTGCCACATATTAACCCCTTCACTCCGGCGGCTATTCCGCCGCAGTGCTAAGGGGGCTGGGCGGCCGTGCGGCGGCCACATGCTGGTGACGGAACCGCTCCGTCACCAGCCTCGGTTGAGCTGTGCTCATGACGGAGTGGTTCCGTCATGGCCCGCCCCGCTCAATAGAACGTTCAGCGCAGGCGCGGAATTCGCGCCGCGCAGGCGCGTCGGGCGGGCCATGACGGAACCGCTCGGTCATCAACACCGCGCACCCGCAGCTGATGACGGAGCGGTTCCGTCATCAGCGTGCAAGGGGTTAATGAATACCTACCTTAATATTTACACACAGAGAAATGTTGCCATTCAAGTGTTCCTGCCCCTATTCATGTGCTCAAACATATTCACACATTCTTTCATTGCAGTGGCCTCATACCTTGCTCTTCCAGCACTGCCAACCCCCTGCAGTATGTGTGGAGGGAGTACAAGGGGATTAAAGGATATTTTGAGAGGAATGGAACAGAAGGATTTTCTGTGTGCGCACGTCAGAGGCACTTCCCTTACCTTGTTTTCAAGATGTTCAGGAATTGCAAAATTTCGGAAAACTGTATTAGTCGAAGCGCTCGGAGAAACCGCAAACCTGCATAAAAACAACACTGGGTTATCTCTGAGGGGCTTCTCAATAATTACATTTTAAAATTGTATTGATTACATATTTTATACCGCATGAATAGTGCCATGAACGATGTAGAGAGCTCTGAGCGACATACCAAGACAAACATACCGTTTTAGACAACGAACAGCTGAGATCCTACAACTTAATTTATTGGGGGATATTTACAACAAAATTTCAGAGTGTTACGCCAAAATTGGTAACTTCATGCTCTGACATTCTTTATAAACGCAGGGATGCATCATATTTACAAAAATACGGCACACCCCTGGGTCTCCCCTAGTGCTGGTGATAATAAATCTGCCGAGTGTGAATGCAGGCACACTTGCACCATTTTGGAAGGGCGCCTACACTGCAGGGGTGATTGTGTATGTGAAGGAAGAGACACCTTCCTGCACATAAACAATCTTGAAAGGCAATTTGTTCTTTCTATGTGCGCTGCAGAATGTAACACATATCGAAAGTGCAAAAAACGGGGCTACATTAATAAATTCTCCTCGTATTGCCAGTCTAAGACCAGGCATTGCCTTGTCTTCGTTTTTAGCGCTGCCCCAGCCTTGTAAATATGGGCAGCGTCAAAAAGAAATGGGTGGTGTGGCAGAACGCCCACAGGAACACCCTTTGCATGCCCCTTTCGCACTTCAAGTGAAGCTTGAAAAGAGGCCTTATTTACAAGGTGGCATTAAGCCTCGTTAAGTGGCTTACTGCCGCTTTGTAAATAGGGCGAACAGGATATCGCCACCAGAACGTCACTAAAAATGACGTTCCGGTGGTGATATCCCCTTGTAAATGTGGCCCAAGGTGTTATACATACACCAAGAGTTTGCATTGGTGCAGATATAAGCAGGTATTCCCTTGCAACGATGTACACTGCACTGCAAGGTAGTACTACAGTTTCAAGAAATACATTATTTAGGTATACCATACAGAGTTGCTCATAGACAGTCATTGGTTTACACTAGAACAATATTGAGTCATGTTCGGCAAGATATATATGTCATTCACCCTTTCGCAGTGTCTGCTAGCTGTGCTGCCCCTTGAACAGGATTGTTTTTATGTCTCTTTCTAGTAATACTGTCAAGCATTATGATTCCATGGATGAATAGCTCATCCTGCCCATGTTTTTTCTGTTAATTCTGAAACGTATAGTCCTGTTTATTCTAGTGGGCCCAACACTCCCCATCAGATGAAGAACTGACAATCAAGAGGTGGACACACTGGACCACCATTACAACCCCTCCAGGCCCATTGTGGCCACCTCAACCTTGGGGATACACTATGCAAACCTTCCAACCCATGCCAATCGGGACCCACAGCTACCTTCCTTTTTTAGAACAGGGTCAGTTGCTGGAAGTTGGGAAACGAGAAAATCGAACAGGTAGAGGAATATACCTACTTAGGTAGAATTTTTGCAAAATCACTAAAGAATTCAAATCAAATAACTAACTTAAAAAGAAAGTCGCAAATGCATGCTGGAGCACTGGCAAGACTATATTCGGCAACCGGGACAAAACACTTTGCATCAATGATAAAGGTTTTTAAAGTAAAAATTCCATCAGTCCTATCATATTCCACGGAATATATACCAATGAAGCAATGGTTGTTCATGGACCAGGAAGAGGGAAAAATCCTAAAGAAAATGATGAAAGTCTCTGCCTCAATCCCAGTACAAGCTCTAAGGCTGGAGTTTTCAATCACTAGCTCATATGCGACTGCAGTTGCAAATGTGATACGGTGGACCTTCAACCTTCTTCATGCAAAAAGTGATACTTTACGAGCATTGCTCAAGAAAGAGATATTTGAAACTGAGTCCTTTTACCAGACCTTCTCTCGAAACATGGCTAAAGCGCTTGATCTTGCACAAATTAATCTGGATATTTTACGATCTTGGACAGTTGCTCAGTTGAAATTGTTTTTAAAATGTTTTACACCCAAATTTAGTTATGAGACTGATTTTGCACATTGTAATGCGCTATCACTATATAAACCATTTACAGCAATTATTGAATATAAAAAGGAGCCAGTATACGTAGGTCTTACATTAACTCACGGGGCAAGACGGGCAATAATGATGCTTCGTCTGGGCATCCTTCCTTTACAGACTTTTACCTACAAATGGACTCTAGGAGGCACAACGATGTGTTCTTTGTGTCTAGGGGGAGATCAGACAATTGAACATTTATTGTTTGTATGTCCCAACTCATTAGTAGTATCGGCAAGATCCAGATACCTAAGACCAATTTACTGCAAATGTAGAATAGTTACTGTAAAAGAACTGCTCGTACTATGTAAACATTCACCTAATGAATTTGTGTGCTATAATCTTTTTTAAATTTCTAAAAGCAACCTTGAACATGTTTTAACTTTATGAATTTTAAATCAGATCGTTGAAGTGTATTTTATTTTTGTAAAATTATTTTAAAAAAAATGTGTGGTCCTCGATTGAGTACCAAAACAAATAAACATACTTGACTTGACTTGACTAGAACAGGGTCAGGGCAGAAGAGGATGGAGAAGAAGAGGGAACAAATCAAGGAAACAACAAGATGCACAAAGAGTACAGTGGGACCCTCCATTGGAACAACGCCTCCCATGGAAAATGACACAAGACCCATCTCCATCAACAAGCACCAGTGCAACTTAATCATCAATCTCAGTGCCAAGATTTTGAGTCCACTAGAAGTGGAAGTCTTTAATAAGGGACTGGGTTTTGTGCCCACCTACTTGGGGGACGCCTTCCTGACAAGTATTGAACTACCTCAGTTCTTTAGTAAAGTTGGATTGGCTTTCTTTTTTGCAGACAACACTGAAACGGATGATCAAGGAAGAGTGACCAATATGGGCCTGAGAAATAAATCCACCTTTAATACACCCCGTCATTTGGTTTCTCCGGAAGTGGCTACTTTTGAGAAAGTAGTCATCAAAGATTTCAATAGACTCAGACCTTCAGCCAGGATGCCTTTTTTCAATCTATCCAAAACAGAATTGGTCTGCCACCAACAGCTAGGCTCCGATACTGAGATAGTTATAAATCCGTCAGCCAAAGGCGGGGCTAAGGTCATCATGGACCAACAGGATTACCAAGCTGAATGTCTCTGTCAACTCTGTATTTCTATATTTTACCCAAAATGCACAGACCTACCAGACCTCCACCGGGAAGACCTATTGTTTCTGGAATCAGTACGATGCTAGAACCCCTCTCCCATTTTGTAGATTGGTTCTTACATCCCATTGCTGTGGAAATGCCATCATGCCTTCAAGATACTAAACATATATTGAACGTGCTCAATGAGCTGACATTTGATGCTGGGACACACCTACTGGCATTGTTTGATGCAGAATCTCTCTACACCGACATCCCACAAGATGAATCCCAGAAACAGTGAGAGAACCTCTGGACCAGAGACAACATGACGATCTTACTCCAACTTCCTTTGTAATGGATTGTGCTACTCTTGCACTGAAAGAGAACTGTTTTTAATTCCAGGAACAACTGCACTGGCTGCTCACAGGGACTTCGATGGGCAGTACCTTTGCCCCTAGAATGGCTAATCTCTACATGCATAGTTATTGAATCCCTACACATCTATCAGTCGGACAACCCCTACTCTGCCAACCGAAAAGTTTGGAAAACATATATTGACGATATACTGGTGGTATGGGAAGGTTCTGCTAACTCATTGGAAACGTTTGCAATCTGGCTGAACTCAAGGAATCCTCATCTTAAATTCAGGTTCGAATTTAGTAACTCTTCCCTTCTTTTCTTAGATTTACTACTATACCCTAAGGTGGTGACATATATTCTGAGCTACATAAAAAACCTATGGCCCGCAATTTCCTATTGAACTATACCAGCTTCCATTCCCATTCTCTTAGACATAACTTTCCGGGGGGTCAATTTCTAAGAATACGCTGAAACTGCACTGAAGTCATTAATCCCTTGCCTGCTCATGACAGCCCCCAGCCGTCATGCGTCACAGTGGGCGTGTGCGGAGGATGGCCGGGGGCCGCCAAATCCCGCTCACTTTTAAAATCGCAGGCACAGCATGAAAATTCATGCTGCATGCAAGGGGTTAAATACAGAGAACATGCTGACATACTCAGCACACATTTGTCGGACCGATCTTACCCTACCAAACCTATACAGAAAGCATCAAAAAGGGCTAGGAATAACCACAGAGGAGCCCTTCTTGAAACATATACCAAATGTCCTATGGAGCGGAAGGTGTGTGTCAGCACTTACAGCCACCTGGCTAATACTGTGAAGAGATCTATCAACAGCAATTGGTCAATCCTGAATACTAGGGAAAAAAATTACCCAAACCCCTCTTTGCTCTTAAACTAACAAACATATTGGGGATATTCTGGTTCATACATGCCCCCAAACACCTTCCATAACTTTGAGAACGCCTCAGCGGTATACTCTGTGGTCTAATTTGCCTGCCAAAGGACACTATCCCAGTGGAACATGCTCTGTCTGTCCTTATACCACAGCTATGTCAGCTATAGATCTTGGTCTGGATACTCCTTGGGTGCTATGCTCTCTCACAAACTGCAAAACAGAGGGAGTTATCTATATACTACATTGCCCTCGAAACTTGATTTATGTATGGATGACCACACACAAGGTGAGACGGAAAATAGTTGAACATCGGAGTTCAGTCCGGTGTATGCAAGACAACACAAAGTTTACAAGACATTACCTCACTATGGGGCACATGGAAAATGATATCCATTTGGCAATTATAAACAAGCCACACTATGCAAGGACAATGGGTACTCGAGAATCAATCCTTTCCACAGGGAACAAAGATGGATTTTCTGGCTCTGCTGTGACACACAATGGCTGAGCGATGACATTCCCTGGACAAGCCTGGGCAGGTAGTTCATCCAGGTTTTGTTCACATGTTTTCCTTGTCCGCCCACTTGACATGTTGGTTCATTCGTTTTTCAGTATTAGTGATATCCAGCACAATACTTCTGACCACCATAAACCATCTTCAACACTCCTTAGAGAAACTATTGCTGGACACCATGAGAACACACCCAAGGTAGATTCTATGGGTTTAACACAATATATTTCCCTCCTTGTCTCTTACATACACATTTTGAATGCCTTTATTGTGGGCCACATATGTTGCTGATAACTATACTTAATCTCATTTTGCCATACATGTTATAATGATGTTGCTTATCATTTAGGTCCCGCCTTCCTTTATGCCATTTAGCCTCTTCAATATAAATGACGTGATTACCTTCATGCGCATTCACAAACGACATTTCTCATGATCCTTCGATGCGCGCCATGCAAAATACAATATTTTTCAAATACACCATTCCGGCGTTGGCGCTTCCTCTCACCGGGAGCCTTTACAATCAGTAGGACATGGACTGTTTCACAGGTAAGCAGATACACGCTGGCGTCCTTAAACCCAGCATCCTCGATGACAGCTGGCCAACTTGTCATGCACACTGAGCAGTTGAAGCAGTCTTCCTGCAATATGCAGGAATCTGTCTGCCCCGATCCCACCATCATGCTTGTGCTAGCGTGGCCTGCGGCTCACAGAATAATAAAATGGTAATAAGCATTTTATTATTCTGTGTGTACCTGCTGTGCTTGCAGCACGTGGGCCGACACTCCTTTGCCTTAACGGAAGAGCCGCCGCTGGCTGCAAGTCTACGGAGTACATTTATAGGCGTGTTACCAACGTTCTAGTACCGCATAACAGGTGTGAGCCTTAGGCAAGCAAAACTAAAATCTCACCACAAAAAATGTACACATCACCTTGTATTCCATTTTCTACTTATTCCACTTTCTAGAGCCTTGGGATTTACTGAGGCTCTGTGACATGGTTCTTTTGAGCCAAAAGAGCATATTGCCTTTGAGAACTTTTAACCACATCATAATATTATTAAGGGATGTAATAATGATTACTCTCCCTTCCAGGATGACGTTGGCCTTTTAAGCTGATCTTTCAATTAAGATTCTAATGCTAAAGTGCATGACACTATCCAGACAATAATCCAACACTTTTGGTAGCAAAGGTCTAGAAGGCAACATTCTGTGATATTGTGAACCCTTGAACTAAACTTTTAAATGGTTCAGTGAATAACAACCCAATACAATCTATAAAGCTCTTCTTAGTTTCTGAGGGCTGTCAGATCATGAATAGGTGACTCAGAAGGATCAAGTTTTCATTTTGCATTGTCTAGTATTCAGCCTGGAACTAATCTTTGTACTCCCTGAGTTGTAGCACATCAATGGAGTCATTTTGGGAGCTTACAAAACACCCACTCTATGCAGCTGTAGCCCCCAAACTACCACCTTCCAAAAATGAAGATCAGGAAACTCTAATTAACAAATCCATCCAATGGAAGGGGAATGTGAGGCAATGCTATTCAGATATTATCCCTAATATACTTTGTGCCAAGAGAATCAGTTGAGGTACTCTAGCCTTTGATTTACTTCATAGTTTACAGAGTATTGATTAAATACCTATCTTGCCTAATAAGACAAATATCTATCTGAAATGTAAATCCCTTTTCTACCTCGTACAGCAAACATTAATGGCCTAATCTGGATTCTTAAGTTGGGCTCCCCATTTGTTACTATTGAAGCCCAGATAAATGGAACCCCTTCAGCAAGATCAACTGATTAAAATTAGGTTAATTAGCAGTTCGACTCTTCCTTTTTTCGAAACTTCTTTCAGTGATGCATGGGTAATCTGAGCTTCATTACTCTTATGGTTTATCATGCTTTAACCGGGATATGTTAGAAGGTTGCTCCTCTGGGACAGATATTGTGGAATATTAGGTAGTCTTATTACATTAATAATCTCACTTCACTTGTTCCAGAAAACCTAGGCCTTGTTGTCGGTTTATCTGTAGTGATACACCAAGATTGTATAGACGCAACACTCAGTTTAAGGGGTTGTCCTTCAGAAGGTCTAGATATTTGCATGAAATTTTATCAAAAATCCTACATTAAGGTTTCACCTAGCAAATCCCCAGATTTCACGCAGCTTCATATTAATTTTCAGAGCACTATTTGAAGTGTATATAATGAGGTCCTAGGACCAATTATAAATACCCCGTTTTTACCCTTATACGATCAGATGCTGTTGAGGAACAAGAAAAAAAGTTTAACACTGGTAGAGAGGAAGTTTTAATAAGAACCTCAGAATTACCTCATAGAATTAACAAGAAAAGAAGAGTTCTGAGGTGTTACTGTTTTTAAGGGCCTTATAAGGTCCTATTTGAAACTTTCGTCACTAATCTGGAACCAACTGATACTTGTAATTTTAACACATTAGTTTAATAGTGGTTATCGCAGCAATATTTCTGATTGAAATTCTCGACTCACCTAGTGAAAAGCAAAAGCGAAGCTTACAGAACTAGCGGCCATATGTATCAAAAAAAGAGTTTTGCGATTCTCAAATTGCGATTTTTAGTGAATCATAATTACAGAATCGCAAAATACAATGTATGTAGGTTTTGCTAAAAATTTTACTAATCCTACATATTCCTTATTTGCGAATCGCAAATTGAGATTCTCAATTAAGGAATACCTTCCCATTCATTCTTATGGGCTAAGAGGCCCATAGGAATGAAAGGGAGACATTCTCATTTTGCAATTACCAATTAGAGAATCGCAAATTGAGAAAGGAATTTCAAGGGTGCAAGGGTGCCCAAAAGGACACCCTGTTGCAACCCTGAAATATGCATTTGTGCACATTTTGCAAACGTACATGCCCCAAGGGCATGTATGTGCGACATATGACACTTTTAAAAACTCCAAAAAGTGTTTTTTTAAAGAAAATCGCCAATTACCACCAACTTGAAGTTGGTGGTAATTTGCAATTCCTTAAGGCCAAATAGCAAATTTCTGGTGCTTCCAGAATTGCATTAAAAGAATCACAATTAGCAATTCCTTAATAGCATTCACAAAATAGCGAATCACAAATTTTGCAGTTCTCTATTTTGCAATGGCCTTTTGGGATGATACTTCCCAAAAGGCTTTTTCAAATTCGCAAATGGGTCGATTCTGAGAATCTGCCCTTTAAAAACGGGAAAACGGCTTGATACATATGGCCCTAGGTTTGGTACATGTTCAAAGTGCTTTTTTGCAAGCATTAAAAGGAGTAATTGGAGATGTAGACTTCCTTTAGGAGTGTCCCAGTGTGGGATGTGATGTTTATTGCACCAGATACAATCTGGCCCCACAAGGTTCAGATGTATCTGTTGTGAAAAATAGCACCTATTAAGAGATTTGGAATCACATATGGTGCATGACATGTAGATTTTGGTGCTTACTATACCAAAATCTGCATTCCCAAGTCTTTACTGGGCCTCTTTCAGCTAGTAAATTTTGGCAGCTTTGACCTGTCAAAATGTATCCCGGGTGATTACTTTACTCTGCCAGTTAATCATCGGGTGCAATAAAATTTCGAATAATTAATAACTGTGAACCCCGCACAAATGCATTTCGGAAGGGGTCATAAAAATTCAGGGAACTTGGAAAGAAGGCTTAAAAGTAGGGAAATAGTAAAACCATTGTAAAGATGGCATCAAATTAAGATCTATTGCTTCTGAAAGCTGATGGGGATATGCTTAAAAAAAAGTAAAAAATGAGTAATCACAGTGTTTGGCCAACCAGTTTGGCCCAACAGCCCTGGCGCTGAAGCACCTTATTATTTAGGTAAATATGCACTTTGCCCAAAATGTGATTACTTAAAGTGCAATACAACCAGTTGTGAAGCTGGCTGTCCTATTGGACAATGTTGAATGCTCTCATTGGTGGAATCAACATTTGATTGAACCAATGGATGAAGAGTGCTAACCCATACAAGTATATGTATATATGTGTTTATGTATGCATTTTCAATGTTATGATTTTTGTATTACTTGACACTGGCTGTTTCTAAGCCAGACCTAAAAAGGGAACTGGTGTAGCATTATTAATCTCTTAATAATTACTATGGAGTATTAACATATAGTCCTAGCTATGGAGGCTACATAGTAAGCTAAGAGTGACCATGAGCCCCTTATCTTGCTGGGACACTTTCTAAATTGCTTCCTTTGGAGGATCAGATTCAAAACTGTTCACGTATTGTAAATCTACCAAATATTCAGAAAGTTCGGAATGGGATTCCCTTTTTTCAGGAAGTATTTTATCCTAGATGGGTAACACAGTTTAACCCACTGTGGAATTCTTTTTCAATGAATTTTAAATTACTATTACTTTTAGAAAGTTGGCCTTTTCATGTCTGTCCCCTCTAGCAGCCTTTTCAGGATTAAAGCCAAACAGTCACCTGGCAGTCTGCTGCCCCCTGCAAGATCCGAAGGAAACAAAAGAGCCATGGCTGTGAGAAGGTGTGTCTGCTCATGACAGGATAGCCTAGGGGTGTGTACCCACCAACTGCACAAGCTTCAAAGAGACACCCCCTGCCACTGGCAGAGGTAACATATAACTAGACCTACCCCTGCCATTGTCCATGTAGCCAGAGTGGCACCAATCAGAATGGGGGAAAACCTGTTTCAACTGGTTTGACAGGGGAGTTTTCTAATCTCCCTATACCCACCTCAGGGGGTGTGCCCTTAGCTCTCCATAATGAAACACATGTTCTGCTACATTGGCTTAGGGCTAAGAGGGGCAAAGTAGGATAATTTAAAGAAACCCACATTGGAAGTTCTGCAAAATGGTTAGGGGCACCCTTGGGATCATTTACCCTTTTGGTTAGGAAGTGGCCAAGACCTCCCCCACCCACAGCCTGGCACTGGACATAAACGTGGCACCCTCAGTAGCCTCTTCAAAACATACCTGGACCTTTGTAAATCAGAAGAAGGGCTGGACATGCTGTTGAACCTGTGGAGAGAGACCCAGAGGGCTGAACCTGCTCCTACTTGTACCCAGGGCAGATAAGTGTACTCCAAGAGTCAGTTGGCTGACCTCCTGTAAAGCTACAGGGACATCAAAAGCTGCAAGAAGCTTACGTTTTCCAGGAGCTCAACTCACCAGTTCTGACCAGATGTGCCATGGACACTGCTGGTGACTTCTGGGAGAGTGAGTCCTAACCACGAACTGGTGCCCACAAAGTCTTGGACCCTTGGCTGGTGTTAGAGTGTATTCCTCCGACCCTAAAATGTGCAAAGCTGAACACTATAAACTTTTTCAGATTTTTTTCTACTGAGAACCAGGGGAGACTGGGGCTAAGGCAGAAGGTGCACGCAGAAGGTAAACTTTCCACTGGGGCAAACAGGGTCCCTGTTCCTGACTGACAGTAGCTTGCAGTCAGCTTTAACTTTTGAATTTGACCCAGTCTGGCACAACCAGATAAGAGTTTCTGGTGCTTTTAGGCACTATCTTGACTTACAATTTCTAAAAATGATATCTCCAGTTCCCTACATCTGATTTTTTGACATTTTGCATTCTATGTGTTCATTAAATGTTACTCTATTTTTATAAATTAGAGTGGGATTTTAATTGTGCTGCATTTGCTACTGTGTAATTGTTTTGTTACTGATAAATGCTTTACATATTTCTCCTAAGTTAAGCCTGTTTGTTCTCTGCTATAGCTAACAAGGGCTGAGCTCAGGTTGAAATTATTTAAACTTAACTGGACCGCCTATGAAATTGTGACATTATTACTTGGTGCCGACTCACATTCTCTCTAACTAATAACTCACGTTCTCACAATATTATTTATCTGTTTTTGGTATTGCTGTTCCTCTAGAACTAGTCTCTCAACTAATTTGCAGTCATGATACAATCATGAATGTAGAATTGCAAAGCATAACCTCCTTCAATCATTCAATGTTGTATAGTTTGTTAGCAACTTATTAAACAAAAGAAGCAGGAAAGGGAGCAGAAGGACTGTTTAATATGATGGTGGAAGTAAAGGCTAAGAATAGGAACGTTGCTTGGCATATCACTGTGCTTGACACCAGATTAAACATTATGGTACTAGATCTGTTTTTTCTTCTCAGTACGGTTGTCCACTCCCTTCCATCTGTCTTAATGTATATTCTCCTTAACTGTTCTCTATAGATTTGAATGTGAATTTACATTTTGGAATCATTGTATATAATTTGTATACAATTTTTGGCAATCCCATAGCCCCGGGGCTTCAATTTCCTGATCACCCAGAGATCCAAGAATATTCCAGTGCATGTGATAGGCTAAAGAAATGATCCGGAAAATTCTCTACTGTTTAGGCTCATAATCAGCACTCAAAAATATTTGATGCAAGGATCTTGACGAGATTAGGGCAATAGGCCCAGATATGGGTCGCTTGCTCACTTTGCCACTGGATTTAATATAGCCTGGCTGATGAGGGGTGTTACCCTGAAACTGGTCCCAGGATGCTTGTTTCCGGTCCAGGGAAGACCTGGTTTGGCAGTTAGGGCTGGACTGTTCCCATAAGGAACAGGGTTAAGACTGATTTGCATATGGCTTTATCTGACCTGGGGTGGTAAAGTGAGCTAAAGAACGATGATGGATTAAACCCAGATCTCTGACTGGGGGTGAGTGTCTGAAAAGTTTCAGTGCTCCGTCCATCATCTTCTTGTGATTGCTTTGTTCACCGCAAGGAACACCCCATGGAAAACTGACCAGCGCAGGAGTGCACATGCTCGAGCTGCTGAAAAGTCAACCACTTTGCAAAGGCATGCCGTGACGATCCGAGGGAAAGAGGAGCTCGAGGTAGGCGGACCCTGACAAGAGCCATTTGTAAACTATCTCTGGATGATCAGGAGCTCCAAGGAGCGGCTAAGCACTCCCAAAGGTGTGGATAGTGATAGGAAGATTTCCCATCAGAGGAGGAAGAGGAGGTTTCCCTCATTTCATTTACTGGAGACCTTAAGTGGCACAGAAGGTCACAACTCATGTGTGCAGTAGTGGAGATTGCTGGGTCAAATGTCAAGGCCCTCATTGACACGTGGCCTCAGTGACTGTGATTGGTAGATAGCAATATTGACACTTCTGTCTGTGGCTCATTTTGTCCACGTCCCACACCCATATCTCCACACATATGTGGGACAGACCCCACTGCCTCTCGATGGACTCATGAAAGTTTATGTGCTATCAAATGGTCAAGAACTATTGGCAGCATTCCAAGTGGTCGGCAATGAGTCAGATATGTTACCTGTGGAGTCACACTGCAGAAGACATGGTTCTGATGTCATTTGCCAGGAATGTGCAAAAATACCAAGTCGACAATTTACTACACCAGTTCCAGAAGCTGTTCAAAGACTTGGGCTGTCTGCAGTCACCACTGCTTAAGCTATAGTTACACCATGTCACCCCAATTCAGCAGTACTAGTTTCAAGTCTATCTCACTAACACAGATGCTAGATTCACTAACCAAAGTAGAATATGGATACCCTGTCGATTCCGGTCCCCCAAAAATGATCACATGTCTTGCCCCATTTCTTGCTCCAACCATTATCGCATAATGCAACAAATCACTGACCCTAGCCACGGTCCCGAAACAATGGAAAGCAGCTCAAGTAATACCCATTTTGAAGGAACCAACTGCAGACCCAAACGACCCTATGAATTACCATCCTATATCTCTCCTCCCCATTCTGGGAAAGATCCTGGAGACCCACGTTAACAAACAGATGACGGCCTACCTAGAGAGCACTAGCCTGTAATACATTTCTCAGTCAGGCTCCAAACCTTCCCATAGTACTGAGACTACTCTACTTGCAGTAGTCGACACCAAAAAAATATCCTAAGATGATCATCATCTAGCTATGCTGGTTTTCGTTGATCTATTACCTGCATTCAATACCATCTTGCACTCAATTTTGGGACAGCGCGTCCAACAGATAGGCATCCAGGGTTTAGCTCTGTACTAGTTGGTAGACTTCCTCTACAACAGAGTCCAAACAGTTTCCTTGGGTTTACTGCATCCAGGACCATTCCCCTGAAAAATAGAGTCCATCAAGGCTCCTCCCTGAGGCCTACACTATTTAATGTCTATGTCCAGCCCAACTATTTTAATCCTTGAAGACATTTTCACAAGCAGATGACACCCAATTGGTCCTTTCGTTTGGGATGGACATTGCAAATGCCAAACAGAGATTTTCTACCTGCATGAAGGAGATTGCGTTTTGGAAGTCCGCAACTGTCTCCAACTTAACGGTAGCAAGACAGAAATAATATTGTTTGGTAAAGCTCAGAGCTTCCGGAAGAGGACTGGTGTCCAGCAGAGCAGGGCCCCACTCCACTACCAACCAGACCCACAAAAATCCTGTGGCACCTGTTTTGGAATCATGCGTCTTCCCGCCCCCCCAAAAAAAATCAGATAGCTTCAACTGAGCTCACCCAAAACACTCACCCAAGCATTAGTCATCAGCCGCCTGCCTTGACTAATGCAATGCCTGGTTTCTGACCTCCAATTAATCCCTTCTCTCCAAACTACACATGGTCCTAAACACTACTGCATGAATGGTACATGACCTTCCTCCAATTCCCCCATTCTTAGAGCACTGCACTGGCTCCCCATTCGTAAGAGAGCACTGTTTCAACTGCTCTACCTAACACATAAATTGCAGTCAGGGCTAAGCCCAAAATACCTTAAGCACAGGCTTATCCCTTATGTGCCAAGAAGGAATCTGCGATCTAGCAACCTGTTTCTTTTATGCCATAGATGGATCCACACCGCTAAAAATGGTGGCCGAGCATTTTCCAATCTGGCTCTTCTCCACTGAAACAAACTACCTCTTTTCATGCCCATATGCTCTAGCCTTGCCCAGTTCAGAAAACACCTTAAAACTTGGCTGTTCTAAGTGCTGCCTCTTTCAGATCCATCTGCCAAACCAGTGCTGAGATATCCCTCCGGGGATGAGTTGTGCACTATAACAAGTTTTAAATAACATAACAAGCTGGACTTTGACAAGTCTGTTAAGCCAATGGTCCTGTGCTATTGTAATGTGTTCTCCATCTGAGGCTACTGGTTGAGCAGGAGATAGACAAGCTCGAAAGTCTTGGAGTGATTGAGAAGGTGTCAGATCCAAAGCCCTGGGTGTCCCCAATGTTGATAGCGGAGAAACCAAAACAGGCCAGCAAGGTACGATTGTGTATTGATATGTGCCTTCCGAATAAGGCCATCAAATAGTAGAGGCACATCACTCCCACAATGTATGATATTATAGCCGATTTGAATGGGTCTAGGGGGCTCTCAAAACAAGACCTCAATGCGGGATCCGACCAACTTCAACTAGCACGCACTTGGGTTTGAGCAGAATCAAGCTTAAGCTTTGCCGTTTCTTCAGCTGCAGAGGTGTTCCAAAATGGCATAAGAGAGACGTTGTTCAGATTACAAGGAGTCATGAATGCAGGGGACGATATCCTGATTTACTCTGCAACCACGTAGAAACAGCACAAGTGCCTGCGGGCTTCCCTGAAGCACAGCGTCACTCTACTTCGACAGAAGTGTTAATTTACCCAAAAAAATTTCAGCTATGCCTTCACCCAGGAAAGGATGCAGGTTCACTCCAGGAAATCTCATGTCATCAAGCAGGCTCCAGCCCACTCAAAGCCTTGAAAGGGCACAGTTACCTGGGCATGGCTACTTATTGTGGAAGGGTCTCCCCCAACTTGGCGACTGTTACAGAACCACTGAGAGCTCTAACAAAAGTGGACACCCACTGGGTTTGGGACCCAGGTGAGGAAGAGGCCTTCCAAACAGTAAAATAGGCTCTTCTAAGCAAAACAACAATGGCCTATTTTGACCCAAAGAAAAGAAAAGAACTGCTGGTCGATATGAGCCATGTAGGCCTTGGGGCAGTGCTCCCTCAAGAAGTGGAACCAGGGAAATGAGCACCTGTGGCATTTGTAAGCAAATCACTCACACTGACAGAAGCAAGGTAGGCCCAGATGAAAAGGCAAGCTCTTGCCATCAAGTGGGCATGTGGACCATTTTATTTGTATATCTGTGGGAGGTCCTTCAGGGGGATCACCGATCATCAGCCAATGGTACCACTGTGGAATGGCACCCCATCCACCACCCAGTATAGAACAATACACCATTCATCTGCAGTACTACCAGCTTGAGGTGGTCTACTGACCGGGTCCAACAACTTGGCAGACTTCATCTCAAGATATCCTCCTCAAGTCTATGGTGTGGTGCATGGAGATGCAGATCTGACAGAAGAGCACATCTCATTGGTATCGCGATGGGCCTGCCTGAGAGCATTGAGCCTACACGAGATAGAAGTGGCGACCTCAGGTGGCATGGTGCTAATAAAAGTACTGGAGGCACTGCAGCAAGGGTCATGGCATGACTTCCTACATGACGCTACCAGGTGGGTTGGCCCAGACAAGGAGAGGTTCACCCAGATATCGAGGGTATTTGATGAGCTCAGTGCCACAGAAGAGGGTCTCATACAGAGGGGCCGCTGGCTGGTAATCCCCGAGAGTCTGCACCAACAGGTAGCTGTGTTGGCACACGAAGGACATCAAGGTCCAGTGAAGATTAATTCTTGAATGCTAGAGAATTATGGTTCCCAGGTCTTGAAGACATTGTGGAATAACTGGTATGGCAATGTCCCCCATACTACATCATCAGCAAGCAGCCCTCAGACTCCAGCAGCGGTCATCTTTGAGAAGACATGTGTCACCCCGTGGTCCAAGGTGAGCATGGACTTAGGGAGCTTCCCAGATGGAAGGATCACTCTAGTTCTTGTGGACAGTCATTCCAAGTACCCCGGGGTCAAACTGGTTGAATCAACAGCTTACGCAAACGTGACGCCTGTGCTGTTAAAGGTGTTTGCTTGTTTGGCATGCAGGAAGAGATCAAAAAAGTCAATGGGAGATCATTCCAGGGGTCTGAATTCAAAGATCTTCTTGGCCACATGGGGCTGAGACATCGCTGCATCACACCCTAATGGCCGCAAGCAAAGGGGGAGGTTGAATGATTTATGTGAATCCTGAACAAAATCCTCAGACTCTTCACATTTGAAAGGGTTAGCCTGGAGGTAGATCTTCAGAGATTCCTAGGAGAATACTGAGGGAACACCACATTGCACTATACAGTACCTCCATGGGCTCTCATGCTGAAAGGATCCAGGAGGGTCATAATCCTGGCTAACCTGGAGTGAACCCCACCAGAGAATGACCAGGAGGGTGCACAGATAAGATGCACACAGAACCACAAGAGGGCAAGCCTCAAGAGGTGAGCGACCCTGCGACAAGTGGAAGAGGGGGATCGTGTAATCATCAAAGACAGAAGACCTGGGTGGAAATTCAGGGCACTTTTGAACC
This sequence comes from Lissotriton vulgaris, assembly GCF_964263255.1. Lineage (NCBI taxonomy): Eukaryota > Metazoa > Chordata > Amphibia > Caudata > Salamandridae > Lissotriton > Lissotriton vulgaris. Next base: position 663,440,434 of record NC_141693.1, read on the forward strand.
AGGAGTGTGGACAGTGGTTAGCGTAGACAGTACCATGATAACAGCCTAAAAAGGGGGGGAAACCGTAAAACGAAAATATTTGTGGATCAGGAAAGTGGACACACCTGGTCAGCAGGGACTGCAGGAAGAAGAGAACACTAAGATTGATGTCCCACCTGTAGTTGAGGTACTCCAAAGCCAAGTACATTGTAAGGGAAATCCAACTAAGCCTGAGACTGGAGAAAGACATTGCGAGGAGACCTAAGGAAACAAAGACAAGGAAGAAGGGGCAGACCGCTCACGTCATCCGTGGTATGATCTACGACCACACCCCAATGCAAACCAGGAGTTCAAGGACTTTCTGAACCAGGTCCAAGTACAGGTTTCAGAGTCAAGTGGGGAAGGGATGTGGTGAGCAACCCAGGCTCAATTGTGGTAGCTCTTTGCCCCAGATGTTGATGCACCACAGCTAGAAGGTAAAAATAAAGTAGCCTTAGACTACGCGTGGTCTTTGCTTATACCTCAGTGCTAAGTGTGGTTCATTGCCTCAGAACGTGACCGAGTGAATGATTGTGGCACACAGGTGGTTAGGTCCCACCTGTACTTATGATTTTAAATCCCCAGAAGACATTTCAGTCTAAGATACATCTGGATGGAACCATCTTAGAAAATTTATGTGAAAATGTCTCCTTTTTAGGGTACCAGTTGACATAAAATGGTCAAAGAAATCTGACAAAGATTAAATATATTTTTGTTGCACATGGCAAGATCAAAAATATGGCAGCCATGTTATCCAACCTTTACTAGAGGCGTAAGGCCTGACCTATAGAAAAGTCACGGTTTTGAAAATATTATTTAGCCAACTCTCTCTAAAAACTGGTTCTTGTAAACCTTGAAGAAACTCATATTGATCATGTGTCAAAATAAAAACACTTTTAATCTAAGGCTAACGGCCAGATTCATCAAAGTAAAATCGGCTCGCAAAGGGCCAGATTCTGAGAATCCGGCCGTTTGCGAGCGCTATTTTTGCATTTGGGATTCATCATCCCAAATGCAAAAATCGCAATTACAGAACTCGCTAAATTGCGAAGAATCGCATTTAAGGAATCTCAATTAGAGATTCCTTAAATGCTATTCATGAACCTTTTAAAAATTGCGAACTCGCAATATGGAGCCTCTATTTACTGTGAAGTGTAACTTTGTGGTAAATAGCGAAAACTTAGAAAAATGCACTTTAGTGCATTTTTCTATGTTGTATGTTACACACACACATGTCCTTTGGACATGTGTGTGCGCAACACCTGTGTACATTTGCATTTCAGGGGTGCTACAGGGTGTCCTTTGGATACCCTGGCAACCTTGAAATTGCATCCTTATTTGCGATTCGCTAATTGCTAATCGCAAATAAGGATTGACTCTCCATTCATTCCTATGGGCCTTTAGGCCCATAGGAATGAATGGGAAATCGCATCCTTATTTGCAATTAGCAATTTGCGAATCGCAAATAAGGAAGCAGTAGAAATCGCAAAAAATATTGCGATTTCTACATGCATATCGTTTTGCGAGTCTGCAATAGCGATTCCTTAATAATCGCTAATACAGACTCGCAAAAGGGGACTTTGATGAATCTATATGTAAGTTTATTAACTGAAATATTTTTGTAGCGAAAATATGTTTCAATTTACTGAACATTCGAAGCTCTGGTCGGACAAATCATTATATTTAAACATTCTCCTTGGCATCTTGTAGTTGGCAATCTTCACTGTTAAGAGGAAGACTTTTGTCACCCTGTCTAATTATTGCCTCATGCTCATTTGATAAAAGAAACTGATATACATTTTATGTGATTTTATTCTGCATAGTTGAAGCACGTGAAAAAATGAAATATCTTTGCAGTCAGAAAGGTGGATTTTCTTCTTTAAGACCACTCGGATTTACAAAACAGACCTGTTTACCTCAGTGGTCTAAGCAATCTCTAGATACATTTTTTCAGCTTGGCATGCCCGCTGCAGCCATTTTCAAGGAGTGATATGATCAAAGTATACTATGATCTGATACTTAATGAGCACTACAAATAATACTGTTTCAAAGAGCTCCATTTCCTTCTTTATATCAATATAATATACAAAAAACAATCTAGCTTGATATTTGGTACTCATACATATCCTATTCCTCTTGTACAGTAGTGCAACTTTCAGAGCCGTAATGTTCCATGTTATGTGTTGCACTGTACCTTCTGGGCGTTTTTTCCTTGTCTTGGATGGTATCATTTTAGTTTCTTGTATGGGGTTGTTAACCCGAAATAAACATTGTTGATTGGTAAGCCAAGTTCCACTATGCGACTCATCCATCTCCTGGACTGCCTGGCCTCGAGGCTCCAATTACGTAACAGAGAAGGATTAATTCCTGCCTCCCTTTGAGGCTGCCACATCACTAATCCACGCTCTGGAGGCGAGCAGGGTGGACTCTTGTAATAGCTCATGGAAGAGATTTCCCTCGCCTCCATTTCTCTTATAGCCTTGGTAATTTCACCACAGTAGCATTTTCACCCTCCCCAGACGGATCATGAAGCATTTATGAGTTTGGGAAGAGGTACTCTTTTATTCTCATTTTAGGTGTTTTGGGCCAATTCACGAAGGCCTGTAAGAGTAAGTAAAGGAGTACTACAGAAGAACTACATTACACACTCCAAAGTGCAATTGGGAATAGGACCCAAATGCCTCGATTGCACGTAGATTTAAATTCCATGTGGAGATTCCTGGGTGTCGGAATTACCATTACCGGCACGTATATACACACGGAATTCCCACTGTCAGCATGGTGTATATCTAACATGGAATGATTTATAAGGAGGCCTTAGACACAGTACCGCACTTGTCATATTGTTGGGATCTTATTTTTGTAGTGCAACGATCATGGGATAAAAACCACCTATTTCCCAAATAGTGAATAAATTCACATATACAATTGCAACAGGATGATCATCACACACTCTATTTTCAGACACAAATTAGGTTACGTATAACATTATTCTCATTGCAGTCAAATGTAAGAAATTTCATGGAGACATGTAATCAAATTTCTTGATAATCCTTTATTCTTTGTATGTGCTTCACGGTGTAGCCAACGCGTTTCGTCTCTTCACTGGACTTCTTCAGGGCTCAGTCACGTGACAATTTCTTATAATGATGTAATGATAAGGGCCTGATTTAGATGGGTTACTCCATCTTTCACAAATGTGACTGATATCCCATCCACGTTATTACAAGTGCATTATATCCTATGGCACTTGTACAAAGATAGACAGGATACTGTCCCATTTTGTGATGGACTAACCCATCTACAAAACTCTACATCAGCCCTAAAACTATTACCCCTTGTACACTACATTGTAACTCTAGACCTATTTTCTCTCTCTTATGGCCTTTGTCATTTTTTATTTTGTAATCTCTATCAGTAGTTTCTCATTTGTCTACTTTCTGCAGTCAACATCCTGCCATCATCAAACATGTTTACAGTCCTGCAATTCCCACCACCATAGAAATATGTTAGCCGCCATCTTGGACATGGCAGGGAGACCTGCTGACTAGCTGATTGCACCACGCCATCATCTCCCCAGGCTCACCCTGCTCACCAGGGCAGTGAGTGTTGTAGCAGCTCTGACAATTTGCCAGCGATAGAGCTTTAGCTCTCCCTGGGCTGGGACATCTGCCCCAGGTGTTATGGAGTGGTCAGTCTCCTGGATGGCAACATATCCTCCATCTGACCTCTGGCTACAAGTAACCCAATACCAACTTGAACTGGTACATGGCTCACAGTGGGAAACATATAGCTAACTTGGGCAGAAGCAGGAAGATTAGCTAACTAGTCCCCTGAGCCCACATACATATCCTAGTATACAACACAACATTGGACAATTTGCAGATGCGCAACACAAAATACTGGTAAATGCTTTTAACCATGCCCCAGACCTATTGCTGGGGGCCCAAACCCTCTATCTCAGTCACAGTATTCCCTATACCTATGGCAGGAACGTATGTTTCACAAGCAGCTCTAATTTCTATATACATTTTATAGGGAAGACTATGCCAAGGTCCAGAACTTCTCATGACCCAGGATGGTCTTGAAGGCGAAGTGGGCCAAGAAGCCACAGCACAGGACTACACTGATTGAAGCCCGACCTTGCCCATCTGTATCCACTTTTTAAGTCAAGCTAGACACCTCAGACAGTCACGCACATCACGGGAACCCTACTTCCTCCTTGGTCTTCCCTAGTCCAGACAGACACCTAAAGCTGGCTACGGTGCTTTAGCCAAGGCTTTGCCAGGACACATTCTCTAGAGTCAACACATAGAAAGTCCAGCTCATTTCACAACCATATGTGTGCATCCATCCACCTTCTCACTTTCTCTCCAGTGCTTTAAGGATGCTTCCAGCATCACGAAGCACAGTATAAAACCCCAAAGTAAACACCACTGTGAACAGTTAATCCTTAACCCCTTCTATGCTGATGACGGCCCCCGTCCGTCATGCACTGCGGTGGGCATGTGCTGATGACGGCTGGGGGCCGTCATAAACCTGCCCACTGATTAACCCCTTCGCTGCTGATGTCGAGCTCAGCTCGTCATCAGCCACGGTGGTGGTGTGCGGATGACGAGCTGAGCTCGTCATCTAACGCGGCTTTTCATAATTTGCTGCACACAGCAGGAAAAAGCCGCCGCAGCGATGCGGTTAAAAGCGCCGCATAGGCGCAGAATCGCGGCCGCGCCCAAGGGTTTAACAATGCCCTCTTTCGAGGTTTTTAGACATTTCAGCTCTTTTCTGTTACCTAAGGACTAGCCTCTCCCAGGAGTAATGTATTTGAGTATCTTGTTTCACTCTTCATTCTCGTGAGGCCCAAGCAGGAATGTGCATTCAGCTCAAACATGGCTGCCAAAAATCTCCAAAAAAGGATACAGCTAAACGCTGTCCTGGGCTAATAGCAGTCACAGCACTCTAGTCTGGAGCATCTTTCAGGTGCATCACCCTTACATGGCAGAATGCTCATGGATCCACACCAGACTATCCAGAAGACGGAGTCCTGGAGTATTTAACATAGTGCACTCAGAGATCACTAGACGGAGAGGAGAGCTAACTGGACTGGAGGCAAAGTGGTACAGGAACGGCACTAGTTTATGAATTTATGATGCATACTCCATTCTGCGTTATGTTCACCGTATTGTTTAAAGACTATGGTCATAATAAACATATATTTTGACTTGACTTGGCACTAGTACCTGCCCATGGCGTCATGTCTAACTAGGAAGCAGCCTGGACCCATACAAAGTAGCCTGAATTCTTTCCGGGATCATATTAATAAATACTTGGTATTGCTTGCAGATATCTCACTTTGGTTTCTTCCAGGTATTGTCAGTCCTTTGCAAAATCACTGATAGGGAACAACTTTATTCGGTTAAAGTACAAAACTTTAAAAAATACAAACATTAAGACACCCGATAAAACAGAATCACACTTTTGATAAACAAGTATGGTCCTTTAAAAAAAAAAAACAGTTATAATTGTGAAGGAAATAGCAGCATTATACTAAAATAAAGTTAATCATTAAAAGAATACTATGACATTCCGGTATGTGATCTCGTTTATGATTGGTCTGTGTTCCCAGGTTTACCGTCTCTTATTTTGAGGTGTGACATGGGTTAAAACTATACATGTTGCCGGGTGGGTGCTAAAAAAACAGGTAACCGGTAAGTCCATTATCTTTTTGTTACCCTAAGGCTGACTTGACTTTGCACTGAAATTCCAATTTGTAGCTGCATAATCAGCAATTTGTGGTTTGATAACCACACTTCCATGTAGGGAGAAGGACTTTGAAGTCAAATAAGCCAAAACAAAAGAGCATAAAACTCTGATTGCTGGATGAAAGAGCGCAGTGATGCATGCTTGAGGCCTCAAGTTGTTATAAGAGTTTATCACTGCCTGTGATGCGAATCACTGATTGTCTGTACTCAGGTATCAGTTCAGTTCAGTTCAGTTCATGAAGCTTTATCCGGTTCATAAAGAATAATGACCATAAAAGCACAACAAACATGCAACAGAATAAAAATACAAGCAATGATTAAAAGATCATACTTTTCCAAAATGTCATGGATTTACAAATAAAACTGGCAGTATAAAAACATATGTCGGGGCAGTCCAAATTGTACAACAAACACATTGCATCCTCCACATTAAAAACACCATACTTGAGAAATATTGGTTTTAAAAAGGATATCCTAACATTCTTGAACAGGGTGCAAATGAGCATAAAGTGCATTGTGCTTTGTTTCGAATGCCCATCGCAGGGGCCAACCGGATGCTTTTTTGGTTGTGGGAAGGCCACCAGTACATGAGCAGTTCCAACTCTAAGTCTAGTCAGTACAAATCTATGCGCAGGCCTAGTTACCACGCTCAGGTAATTCTGGAATCCCTCAGTAACAATATATTTATTATAAGCATTAACAGCAACGAGAGAATTACTCACAGCTGAGCGTTTATGGGCTCTGTAAGACTTAAAAGAGTTTTTCATGTCCTGTTTGGCGAGACCTCTGGGGGGACAGTGATCTAGCAACAAATTAATACCAAAGGTACTTTTGTAACAATCTATAACATATTTAAGCCATGGTATCTGCAAACAATTGTCTAATCCAAGGCAGTCCCTAATTACAAGTTGATTAAACACAGTCTCTTCCTTGAGCCAAATGGCTCGGTAAAGCAATAGAGGCCTAAGTAAAGCAAGTGTGCTCAAGTAGGAGACCCCAACCTCTTTGTGAATCAACTCTGTTGGGGCAGATTTAGGGAGGCACAATAATTTCTTAAGGAAGTTATTTTCTTCTATCTGCAGACGTTCAATATTGCAGTAACCCCAGAGCCCCGCCCCATAAAGGGCAATGGATACACTGCGTGCCTTGTAGATTTCCATCATATCCTTGATTCGCCTATCCCCCAGCTTAGACGCGAATTTAAAAATGCCATAAGAACTTTTGCTCATTTTAGATCGAACATTCGTTAGTTCTTGCCCCCAGCTGCCATCACTAGTGAAAGTTACCCCCAGGTAGCAGAAACTATTCACATGCTGTACCTTATCCCCATCTATAAAAAAGGAATGGCTTTTACCCGCATTTGTTCCACAGGTCATTGTATGGGTTTTATTCTTATTGATCAGCAGTCTTCTGCTCCCAATAAATTCGGTGAACTTGTCCATCAGACGCTGCAGACCAACGGGTGTCCGTGACAGGAGCACCGCGTCGTCTGCAAACAGCAGAACTTGGACACTGTCCCCGGCAACCTGTGGAGCATCAGCCTTGACAGTATTCAGGGCATCTTCAACCCCATTAACAAAAAGGGTAAACAACAGGGGCGCAAGGATGTACCCTTGTCTAATTCCCCGTTTCACATTAAAATTACTAGTGCACTCCCCACTAACAACATACCGGACACATGTTTGTAACTCAGGTATCAAACAGGGATGGTCTGAAGTGAAAAGTGCTGAACACCTGCTGGCAGACCTAATTACTTTTTATATAGGCCGCATGGATATAGATATATTCCTGGAAGGTATTGAGAGGGCTGTTTTTGCTGGCATGTGCTCAGGTAAGGCAGCACAGAACATGCTTTTGATTCTAAGGCCAACTTCATCAAAAAAGAAGCCTGCCTTTACATGTTGCATGTCACTCACCACCTAAAGACTATCAAAGAAAAATCTTTCAGAAGTAACTCAAGACCCTCCTCTCTCCAAGGGGATAATTTACAAGCCCATTGCACCGCTGGTGCGTCACTTTTTTTAACGCACCGGTGGCACAATAGGATTGCTCATATTTACAAGGCCATGTAAAGTCATCCTGCATCACTTTTCATGGCCTTGTAAATATGGGCCCCTTTTATGCATTACTCTGCGTAAAAGGGGCGTTCCATGGGTATTGCTATGGGTGTTCCCGCGCAACATCAATGGAAATTGATGCATTGCAAGAATTACCACATTCTGAAAAAATGGGAATGCGTCAGAATCCTACGCAACGATGAGAAATACTATTATTTCTCTTCGTATTTTCCGCTAACTATAGGAAGGTGGCTCATCCTGCACAAAAACAATGATCCTCGCAGCTCAGGCACCCTTGCAAAATGACACCAGGGTGCCTGTGCTGGCGCATGGCAGCCAATTGTGCCCCAGCGCAGGGGAAAGCACAGAGATGCGTAGTATTGTTGCTTATACGACGCATCCCTGTGTTTTGAAAATTATGCAGCTTGCAGTACGGCGCTGTGTTATTTTCCTGTAGATGACACCCCAGGTGTTTATTCCTGATTGACATTAATCCTCTAGGTATCCGACCATCCGTTTCCCCCTTGATGCTCCTGGCGCTCAGTGACCTCTGTTTAACTCATAAACTCCTTCATGGCATTGGGCCCACCTACCTAACAAAAAAACTGGTCTGGTATAGACCGTCTAGAGCTCTAAGATCCAGTTCTAAGTCTCTTCTAGTCCAGCCCCGGGTCCGGACATCAAGAAATGGATGTCAGTCCTTTTCCTACATAGCCCCTCAACTCTGGAACAAATTGCCTTTTCATCTTCTGTCCCTCTCCAATCACCAGGCTTTTCGTAAGTGCTTGAAAACCTGGCTCTTTCCCAACTAATCTTTCCACCTTCAACACTTGACTCAACAAGGATGCTATCTTTTTCTTTTTGCAAAGCGCCTTGAGACCTTTTTGGTGATATGTGCGCTATACAAAAGCATCTGACTGATGACTTAATGCAAGAAAAAAAATAAAAACATAAAAAGGAGGAGACGTGAGGAAGCAAAACAGTGACTAAGGGCAATGGGAAAATGCAGAACAAAACTTGCAAAAGGGAAATAAGCAAAGATGCATAAATGTGAGATGCTGAGGCAAGGGATGAGGGGTAACATGGCATAGGAAAAAGGCCAATATGAGGTGGATGCAGAGAGAAGGGGAAGTAAACCTGAGAGTATCTGAAGAAAGACTTTGTGGTAAGTGTTGAAATGAGAGACTAAGCTGTGGGATGAGAATTCAGACTGTATAATAATGATATGCGGTGCACAGACAAAATATCGACTCCAAAATATCGACTGGACATAATATCGACTTTTAAATATAGACTGGACAAAATATCGACTGGACAGAATATCGACTACAAAAATATTGTTTTTAAGGTAAGTGAAGTAATATCGACTGTATAAAATATAGATAGCAAAAATATCGAATTTTTAATAATATTTAATATTTTATAGTGTATTTTTATGTAATAATATGTCTGAAAAGTGTGTATTAATGTTATAAATAATTTTATTAAATGAATTTTGTTTTTATAATAATTGCGTAATGTAATTCTGTAGCGGGTTGTGGGTTTATAGGGGAATAGGGTGGGAAGTAATTTAATTATAATTAATTAAATATGTAAATTAATTAATTGATATTAATTTAACATTAATTTAAAATTATTTTATATGTATTAATTAATTTAATAGTAATTGCAAATTAATTAATAATAATTGAATAATTGGTAAATATGTAAATGTTACTAATTTAATGCAGTAGTGGGTTGTGGGATTATAGGGGAATAGGGTGGGAAGTAATTTAATTAATAATAATTAAATATGTTAATATATTTATTGATAGTAATTAGTAAATAATTGATAATTAATTTATATGTGTTAATTAATTAAATAGTAATTGTTAATAATTTTATATTAATTGATTAATTTGTTAATATGTGATTTTTACAAATTTAATTATTACAACTACGCTTTCCAACGCTTTCCCTACTGTTGCACCCACTGGAGTGGGAATAGTAATTTTAACCCCTACGCTATCCAACACTTTCCCTACTGTTGCACCCACTGGAGTGGGAATAGTAATTTTAACCCCTACGCTATCCAAAGCTTTCCCTACTGTTGCACCCACTGGAGTTGGAATAGTAATTTTAACCCCGACGCTATCCAACGCTTTCCCTACTGTTGCACCCACTGGAGTGGGAATAGTAATTTTAACCCCTACGCTATCCAACGCTTTCCCTACTGTTGCACCCACTGGAGTTGGAATAGTAATTTTAACCCCTACGCTATCCAACGCTTTCCCTACTGTTGCACCCACTGGAGTGGGAATAGTAATTTTAACCCCTACGCTATCCAACACTTTCCCTACTGTTGCACCCACTGGAGTGGGAATAGTAATTTTAACCCCTACGCTATCCAACGCTTTCCCTACTGTTGCACCCACTGGAGTTGGAATAGTAATTTTAACCCCTACGCTATCCAACGCTTTCCCTACTGTTGCACCCACTGGAGTGGGAATAGTAATTTTAACCCCTACGCTATCCAACGCTTTCCCTACTGTTGCACCCACTGGAGTGGGAATAGTAATTTTAACCCCTACGCTATCCAACACTTTCCCTACTGTTGCACCCACTGGAGTTGGAATAGTAATTTTAACCCCTACGCTATCCAACGCTTTCCCTACTGTTGAACCCACTGGAGTGGGAATAGTAATTTTAACCCCTACGCTATCCAACACTTTCCCTACTGTTGCACCCACTGGAGTGGGAATAGTAATTTTAACCCCTACGCTATCCAATGCTTTCCCTACGCTTGCACTATTTGGAGTGGGAATAGTATTTTTTACACTTCTGGTATCGTACGGTAATATAATAGTATCTTATTTAATTATAGTATGTTACTATATATATATGTTTTAACAAATATGATTGTAAAAAATTATTTTTATTAATTTCATTTATTATTTAATTATTATAAGTTAATTTAAGTATTTTTAAGTATATTTTAGTAATTAAATTTTAATATTAATTTAATTTAACACTGTTTTTAATAAAGTCGATATTTTTTACAACTATATTATTGTAAACAATATTTTGTACTCGATATTTTTGTACTTACCTGTTTGTAGATACAAACTCGATATTTTGACTGTCGATATTTTGTCCACGATGTTTTTGCAAGTCGATATTTTGTCCCTTGATATTATTTCAGTGATCCATGATATGCATAATATTGTCATAACAACCATGTCAACCACTAACCCATACCAGTAGTATTAATAATAATAAATACGAAGAAGATGATGATGGTGACAACAATAATATAAGCAACATTAACAAAAATAATAATTATAATAATAAAATCTTTATTATCACAGGGTTAAGAAAGAAAGATGAGTGGGCAAAGGTCGGAAGGGTGGTAGTGAAAAAAAGGCTGAGATACTAGTTGAAATGTGTGAGAGAAAAGGAAAGGATCAGGCCAGTGATGAAAGGAGTGAGTGAGAAAGAAGGGGTGGGGCACTGTTGAACAGGGGTGGGTGGGTGGGACGGTAGGAGAAGGAGGCAGTGTTGGAAGTGGTTGAAACAGATTTGAAAGAAGAGACAGTGAATTGCCAGGATGTCTGGGGTGTCCCAGTCAACACATGTAAACAACAGAGAAGTGGTCCATCTCAGAATTCTGTTGAGGCAGTGTAGTGAGCCACCAAACCAGAAGCAGGGCCACACTGGCTACCGGGTATTTTGGAATGCTGCTGAGCTGGGGGGTGATTTCGTTGATGGGGACCTGCGTGTACTGAACGAAATTTGTTTTGCTTTAATTATTTCGAAGCACACGCAGGTCTCCATCAACGAAATCAGCCCCCACTGCAGTGAAATCAGCCCCCAGCTCGGCAGCATTCCAAAACGCCCGGTAGTCAGTCCGGCCCTGACCAGAAGTAAGTTCTGGCCTTATGTATAGTTCTCCTGCTACTCCCTTAAAGCCCCTTTCTATGTTTTATCTAGATTCCCAATGCCATTCACATTCTCTTGCTCTCCTGCATCCTATTACAGATCATGGGTCTTGTGTTCCCCCAGTTTTCACGCCCTCTAACAGAACGCCTACAGCCACCTTCACTCCCCTACGCTAATCTTCACAGAAGTGTGGACAGTCTTTGGTTAACGGCCAGCTTTTCCCACTTTGTGAATGGTCAGATAATTCTTTGCATGAGTTAGTGGTCTCACTGTTTGAAGTATTGTGTTAACTACTGTAATATTTTATGGATAAATAATTTATAATAATCTCCCCAATTTCCATTACTACACTGAAATAAACTGCATCAGCCTGAAGAAGCCCTAGTGGACGAAACTCATTGACTGAAAATCATTGAAAACAGTTTGTTTTTAGGTGCAAGTCAAGTGCCCTAATCTTAGACTAGGATATTATTATGAACTCTTTCTTGGTAGAGTGGGAAAATAGTGTCTACTTCTTTTTTTTGGATTTTGAGAGGGACTTAATAAAGCACTACAGAAATAGGGGCAGGGGGGCGACAATACAGCAATGTTTCCCCATTTTTGTAGACTTGCACATTACAATGCTCCACAACACAGCTCATGCTCAGCACATGCTTCCTCTAGTTTATCAGGCACTGTAAGCATTCATACTGGGGTAGAAATAACTAATATGTATTGACTCCTCATTGCCATGCCTCCGCATTTTCTCTTTGGTAACATGCTACACAGTCATAGGAGCCTTTCTGAAATGATCCACTGCCATTGCCAAATTCCCCTGTTTCTCACGATTGAAAGTATTCAATGTAAGTAGGTTTGCTGTCACGCCCCTCAATATACACCAGTGGCGATACATATAATGTACATTGATAAAATTCAAATCCCCACTATTTACACCAATGGCAAAATGGATGATGTAGACTCATCCACTGAAAACGCAATACCGCTGCTGGTGGGATGGCGCCTCCTTCTCAAACGCCCTTCCTTCCTGTCTTTCCTCACAAAGCAGCCACAGTTGCAGTATCTCTCAGTACCGTCAATTTTGGAAACAGATTGATGGACGGCTTACTGAAAGTGAATAAAGCTTAACTTTCAATCAGATTTTGTTTGTCATGTAGCATTGGTTACGCTTTGAACTGATCTAAATAGTCCAAGCACTGCTTTGGTACCAAAATTATATCCATGCAATACAAGAAATAATTTTAGATATCTGCTTGCTTTTTCACAGTCATCCCACGCTCCAGCTTGACAGGCTGACTTGTGGTTCGGACTACGGCGACCCAGTCAAACAGCTGCGTTGGGAAGCCCAAGTGGGTGCCGATGGGAAAGTACTTAAATGTATACATATTTTATCCAAACCAATCCATTCTAATCTCAACAACAGGGAAGGTGTGGGATTTGAAAAGTTTGAAGTAATGTTCCTCTCAAACCTTGAGTCCCAAAGTACAAAGTGCGGGAGACATGTATATACTTAAGATTGTATATACCCCTAGAAGTAGCATGCACTTTAAATGTGAGCTCAAGTGAGACCATTCCAAATGTTTGGATAAATCAGAGTAAACAAAATGGTGCGTCTCCAAAACTACCAGGGAATTCGCAGGTGTTCGTAAAAGTAGTTGCCAACAGAATGGACTTTGCACTATTGCCCATGACACAATCTTCTCAACGGAAGGATATAGACACATTTAAATTCAAAAGAATCTAAATTAGAAGAAAGGCCTTTAACACAAGTATTAAGTTTTGGAGAAAAAACAAACAAACACCCAAGCATTCACCACAGTTGATATACCAATGAAGGTCAACAAAGCATCTTATAGTCAAAGCAACTCAAAGTCAAGAGTAAGGATGCCTGCAAATTGATTTGCCACGATATAAGCTTACCCCAGTAACAAGCTACCCGGTAGCCTGACGCCAACTTGTGTCGGAAGCTGTTGGGGTCTTCTTTAGCCTTCACTCTGTATCCGTTTTGGTATAAATCTCCTAGCGACTTCTTTCGACGTCTCGGGCTCCGGTAGGTTTCGGAGCGGCCACCTCCATCTGCGGGACGGCAGACCAAAATTTTGCTGGGTAGCATGGTAACAAAGACTCAGAGTTGACACACGTTGCTCCAGAGATGTATCCAAAATCCAGGTGCCTCGGGTGGTGTGGGGGACTTCAGTGGTGCCCACAAGGCGTTGTGGGCCCCCTTTTAGAAAAGGGAGGCTTTACCCTGCGGCTGCCAGCTAAAATCGTAGCAACAAGCACCTTACCCAAGATGAAGCCTCAAGAGAACCAAGATGCGGTCATTGGGCATGCCTCAAAAAGCACACCTGCCAATAACAATCCGTTCAACTGGAGAGATGGCCATTCGACACGGCTGGGGAAAGAAGGAAAACGCAACTGCCACAAGCAAGAGAAAAACATCTAAAAATACATATAATAAAAAAGAGCTGATCATATCCAAGCAGAGGGGTCAGACAGCCCAGCTGCCGCTATAAGCTTTTCCTATGCAGAGCTTAAAGACCGTTTCTCATCCGGATATCAGCACATAAGCTTCTCTCCGACACACCAAGCAGGACAGAGGCAGGCGCCCCTTCGGCCGACCCCCAAAACGCCCTCAGGTTCGAGCCTCGTGACACCCCTGCTCTCCACAGGAGTACGCGGTGATGCACGGTCAGCAGCCGAGGACGCCCCGAGAGTTTTGGCTTTTGAACTGCCCCTTCTCTCTGCTCGTCGGTTCGCCTCCGAGGCAAAGCTGGAGGTCAGACAATCAGCCCCAGTGCGGCGGGATTTATCCGAGCTGGAAAGAGAATGGGGGAGGAAGACATAATCCCGGGTTAATGACAAATGCTATCAGAGAAGGAGAAAGTGTGTGTGGAAATGCCACGAGAACTAGAGAAATGACACAGCAGGGTAGAGAGGAGACCTCAAATCCAAAGAGAGCGACAGCGGACCCAGGCCACTTCCAATCAGAGCTCCGGGGAGACCTCGTTCTAGTGCGCAGGCTTCATGCCATCAGCCTCGAGTAGGTAGCTGGTGCTGCGGGTGTGTATGAGAGGCGTCACTCCAGGACAGACTGCAAAGAGACTGCCCTCAGTTGTTGTCTGGAAAAAAAGAAGAGAAAAGAAGTGTAGGGGCCCGAAGGTTCTCTTAGGAGTCCACCACCGCTGCTCAGGAATACTTGAGTTACTCTGAACAGACACCAACTCTTGACTACACCTTGTGCCTTGTTTCCTCGTCCTACATTTCCTCTCTCTTTACCTTACCTTGGTTGGTTCTTTTTTATCCCTGCTTCCTCCCTTTGCCTATGCTTATTTATCGTTCCCTTCATCCCTGCTTTTTACCTTTTCTGCCTGTGAAGGGAGTGTGCGGAGGTAGGGCTTGCGGAATACACTGAGAACATTACACCATACTCGTTCACTCAGTGCTCTGTATTGGCCGAAGGTCACGTGCGACCAGAGGCCCATTTATTTATACCCTCGGACCGAGCCCGGTCACGAGGGGTGATGCATTGTTACAAACTACTGTAGTAACTGGGTGGCCCTCTGCATCCCACCTTTCCCTTAGATACAGGATGGACAGAAACGTGAAAAGAAAGAGGAAAGGAACATCAGAACCAAAAGAAAACAAAACCACAGAAGTCCTGGTGTTGCAGTCTCTGATTAGCCTTCGCCTGTACTCGGCATTTCAACATCTATTAACTTCTGACTAGGTGCCGGATTGGGTCGGACCAGATATTGCTGGCTTCGGGAGAACCTTTCACTGGTGTTGATTGCCGTGCTTTCCCGGGGTCCCTCCGACCCTCCTGGCCGTGGTTGATCACTATGGTCTCCCCGTTGAGTATTTGTCGTCTCCTCTCCGGGCGTGGGGGTCGAGCTCGCACTCGGGCCTCCTGCGGAGTCCATGGGCATATTCATTGGTTCCTCATCTTCAGGTACTACCCTGCTGGTGTGCGGGGCTCCTGGAGCCTCTTTGAACCAAGACATGTTTCGCACTACTGTGTGTCGGCCTCGTTGAGTGGTGACCATGGTGCCCTCCACTCGGGTGACTGTCCACACCTCCGGTTCGAAGGGTGTGGGAAACTTCCAGCCTGGGTGATGATCTTTGAGGACCACCTGGGATACTACACGCACAGTCGGAGTTCTGGCTCTTCTTCTCAATGTCGCCTTTTCGTTAGTAGTCTTTCATTTCTTTTGGACTCTTTCGACATCCAGAGTAGGCGGCGTCCAGTCGGGATCTTCGGGGATGAGTTCTCTTGGTGAGCGCACCCAGTTGTTGAGTGGGGCGTCTGCCGATTAGCGAGCAGGAACTGGTGTAGGCACATCTCCGGTTCTTGATGATGATCCATGCCAATCCTAAGGGTTCCACTGAGCGTCCTCATGAATCGCTCGACCTCGCCGTTGGCTTGAGGCCATATTTTGCTCACCATATTTGGCAGTGGTAATTCTGTTCTTCCACTGTGAGCAGAATGAGATCAACCAGAAAGGGATGCCAAAGCCCTTTCCTAGGGCCTCTTTGATCCTCTTCATGGTATCATCCGCCTCCCTGGCATTGTGGAGCTTTTCTTTGGTTATTGCCAGGGGACAAGCGTTGTCTTCGACCATGCAGACGAAGGCCTCAGTACTCGCAGCTTCGCTCAGGGTGAACTCGTCTTCCTTCGCCGTGGGGTGTCTTGACAGGGAGTCGGCCGGATTGTCCGCACCAGGTCGGTATAGCAGCTGGAATGAGTACGCCTGTAGCTGGACTGCCCACCTTTCGATCTGTGCGGGCACCAAGTGTGTGGATCCACTGAACAACGGTATGAGGGTCTTGGGGTCCGTTATCACCCGAAAGGGGTGTCCACACAGGTACAAATGGAAATGCTGGCATGCCCATCGCATGGCTAGAGCTTCTCGCTCTATCTGTGTGTATCTTGTTTCGGTGTTGGACAGCGTGTTGCTGGCATATACTACTGGGACACAGGTTCCTTTGGCATCTTCTTGCAGAAGGATTGCCCCAAGCCCCACCGAGCTGGAGTCGACCACAAGCTCCGTCTTCCTTTTGGGGTGAAAGTACGCCATCGTTGTTTGGTCTAGAAGTGCTTTCTTGATTCCTTGAAATGCTGCTTCCTCTCGTGGCATCCACTCCCAGGGTGTTCCAGTCTTTGTCAGCTGCTGGAGGGGTTCCGACACGATGGCAAGGTTCGGAAGTAACCTACCAAACTATGTTGCCATCTCTAGGAAGATCCTTATTTCCTTGGGATTTTACAGGACTGGGGTATTCCTGATTGCCTGTGCTTTGTGGGGGTTGACGCATAGCCCATCTCTTGAGAAGACATAGCCGAAGAAGTCTATCGACCCTTGGTAGAAGGCACACTTTTATTTGTGGAGGGTGAGCCCACAGTCCGCCAATATCTGCAACGTCGCTTTCAGTCAGGCATGGTGCTCCTCTAGGCTCTGTACATATATCCAGATGTTGTCACTTATATTGATCACGACTACGAGGCCGGAGAGTGCTTCTTTGATGGCGTTATGGAACACCTCCACCGTGGACGACACTCCAAAGCTGAGTTGGGTGCGTCTTCGGAGCCCCACATGCAGGGAGAAGGTGGTGATATAGTGGCTCTCCGGCGCTAGCTCCAGCTGGTGGTACCCAGAGTTCAGGTTGAGCGTTTGAGATCCACTGTGCATCGTTCAAATCCGCCAATATATCATCCATCATTGGGGTCACTTGTCTCTCTCCGGGTGGCCTGATTGGGGAGTCTCATATCCACTCAAGCCAGATCGCGCCTGGTTGCTTCGGCGCCACAACCAACGGGGACACCCATCGGGTGGGCCCTGATACCTTCTCTATGATGCCCAGATTCTGCAACTCTTTCTCCACGAGGGGGCGGAAGTGGAATGGTATGCGCCGATGCCGGAGTGCTCGCTGTTGAACAACCTGGTCAATGTGTGCATCACTTGGTGTCCTCAGAGCTTGTCCAGCCCTTGGAAGAGTTGCGGAAATTCGCTCACCATATCTTCTGCATGATTCTCATGGACTTGCTTAGCAAAGAAAACCAGTTCAAAATCTTCCGCCACCTGGCAGCTCAGCAGCGTCCCTTTCTTCCCCTTGGCTATGTGGAATTTGGTTTTCACAGAGTATTTGTGGTTTGAAACCTCAACCTCCATCATCCCTCGCTGTGGTATTGGTTCTGTGCCTCCATATGTGTATATCTTGGCGGCACTGGAAGTTAACCTCGGTCTGAGTGACAGCCATTCGTACTGGTCTGAGTACATTATGTTGACCGATGTCCCTGGGTCAATCAGGGCCTGCACAGAGATTCCGTTGATCTTGATGTTGCTCATCGGGGGCAGACGTCCCTTGCAGCCAAGCCTTCCTGCGAAGGAAATGACAATCGTGTCATCGTCATCCTCATAGTAAGCAGTAGCACCTTGTTCGGAAGGAGCATTGAGATTTTCTCGCTCTTCAAGAGTGAGGTTTCGAAGGGTTATTGATCACCCTCGTGTGGCGCTGCCGTGGGATCTACCTCCGCTACTGCGGCAGACGCTGGCATAGTGGTGGGCCTTTCCACATTTCGAGCATGTTTGTCCTCTTGCAGGGCACCTGTCTTGTTCTTTGTGGTCGAACCCACAGTGTCCGCACTTGCCGCCAGGCCCGCTTCCTTTTTTTCGCCTCTGGCTCAGTGCATGTCGCCTCTGCATGACCTCGACAGTCTCTTCTTTCACCTGCACTACTTTCTGTGTAACTGCGGCTGGAGTGTTTCTGACTCAAACTGCCTCCATTTCTTCGGCAAGCTTTTCTGACAGATCGTTGGAGCAATCCCTGGTTGTCAAAGCATCTGACACCCCAGGGCAACGGATTTGCATCCCTTTATGATTTGCGCCCTGATCTCCTCATTCTGGTTTATGCCTGTGCACGTTCGTGCAAACTTCCGGAGTCTAGCGTAGAACATGTCCACTGTTTTTGCTTCTGTTTGCCGGGCCCGTCGCAACTCGTAGTCCGGGTTCATATGCGGGTCAAAGTATAGGTTCAGGGTTGCAATGGCTGCATCGTATTTGTGTGCCGCCCCTGTGTCCGGTAGTGTCTCGAACAGCTCGTAGAGCTAGTCTCCCCCAAAGTGCATGAGCAGGGAGCCCTTCACAGTCCCATTGGTCTCTTAGGTCCCATGAAGTAGTGATTAAGTCGGCCTACCCAGAGCTTCCATCTGGGCGCGGCGGTGGCGAGGTCCGCCAGCTGGCTGAATAGCGGTATCGGCGTCAATGACACATAAAAATATGCCACCATTGGAATTTTTGCCGGTGGTTGGGGTGGTGGGGAATCTCCCATGACTGACTTGGGATGACGTTACCCTTCAGACAACTGCTTTTTGGCGCACAGCGCATGTGGTGGTGCTGCCTTGTTCCGCATTTCTGTGGGTGGTGCACTCCCTTGCATCGTGTCCTGGCAGTGTCTCTTATTGGGGCTCCCCTTGACCGTCCACTTTTGGTGGCGCCTGTGTGCCGTCCTGTGATGCCTTGTCCATTAGTGACCCTCCTGTTAGGCCTTTTCCCTGCACTAGTCTTCTTTCCTTTCTTGGCCGTGTGCAGTTGTGGCCTTACTTGTGAGTCACTGGGTAGTTCAGCCCCTGATTGGGCCTCCAGATGTGATCTCCTGCTCGATCTGGGCCACAGGTGCCGTTATGGAGAGGGAGCCTCCACTCGCTCGGCTCAACCGCCCACCCGCCCTCTTGTGAGGAGGCACACGTGGTGGTCCAGGCCTCAGAGCTGAGCCGGCTCATTTTGGGGCTGACGTCAGCTATGTCCCACTGGAGTTGCTTGCACACCGCTGCAAACAGAACGGTTGCTGCTGCACGCTGAGCGGTCGCTGCTGTATTATGTGGCTTACCGCCCTGAAGATGGCCTGCAGACTTGATCGGGCAGCCAGATGATTGTGCAGAGGGCAGCCGCAGGCACCCCGGGCAGACGCAGGCACAGTCACTGCGTTGGTAAGGCGGCCCTGCGTTGTGGGAACACACGCGTCGTTTCACCTCCTGGTTGCCAGTGTAAAGGGGCTGTACAGAGGTAGGGCTTGCGGGATATGCTCAGCACATTACACCATACTCATTTACTCAGGGCTCAGTATCGGCCGAAGGTCAAGTGCGACCAGGGGCCCATTTATTTATACCCTCGGACCTAGCCCAGGCATGAGGGGTGATGCATTGTTACAAACTACTGTAGATGTCGGGTTGCCCTCTACACTGCTTTTAGTTTTCTCTCTCTTGTTCTGAGTTGAAGTCCGGTGAGGAAAAATTCAGTCATGGGGCTAGATGTAGGAAGCATTTTACCGGTCGCAAACAGCCCATTGGGCTGTTTGAGACTGGTAAAGTGCATTTTGCCATGTATAAAAGGCAAAATGCAACTCAGTAACTTGTTACTGAATCTCAATTTGGTTTTGCGATTCGTTATTAGCAAGGGGAATTGCACTGGTATGTATGAATGTTTTGTGATGGAGAATGTGGTCGATCTGTAAAACTGCTGACTGGACTCTCCCACATTTTGCATACTGCGATTACTCCCAGCGCCGGGAAACCTACGGGTAGCTGTGCGCTTAAGAAATGTAATAATAAATAAATAAAAAAATAAACATTCGCAGGGTAATCCATTCACAAACGAGAAGGGGTCCTGAAGGAACCCCTTCCCTGTTGTGAATGTGGGTGTCAGCCATTTTTACTCTTAAAAAAATGAAAAGGTAGATTGTGAGAAGTTGGCCTTATGTATGATGTCCACAGTTCTGTGGGCACCCTGTATCAGTCCAAACAATCCCTTATGGTGGTGGTTGTAAAGTCAACCTTATAGACAAGCTATCCTAGGGGTAGCATGGACTAAGCAGTCTTAGTCTAAACTCAAGAGGGCATGTGAAGCCAGCTGTTTTACCGTATGCAATCTTGTAATATCAAAAGAAAGGACACCACACAAGTTATATATTATAGAAATATATGTATTTATTACTAGAATAATCCTCTGTACTCTTTATGAGTGCAGAAGCACAAGCGTTTAAACAAAAGCACAGTTAAACATTCAACAGTTGCACAATTTTGGATAGGCCCGGTGGCCACTTAAACCGTACACTAAAATAGTGGTATAAGTACCACCTCTCGAACAAAGGTAAGGCCTAGGGCGTTGTGAATCGCTGGGACTACTCGGGACTGGCAGTGATGAAGTTGGGAGAGGCCCGCGGGACACGGGTGCAGTGCCTAAAGCACACGCATGCACCAATGCAAAGTCAAAGGCGCATAAAAGTTATAGAGTTACTGTTTTGGAAGTCTTCTGACTGGAATAGAATTACCCACTTTAAACTAGGACACTAGAGGTGTAAACCACTACAGGAGCACCGGTGTCTGATCGTTTCCTCACGCACAGGAAGCGGGTGCATAGGTGTCAAAGTGTGTCGGGTTTTGTCGTGGAGATCTATGGAGCCTGGAGATGAAGATGCTGCAGGTGGCCAGGAGAGAAGAGTCCGGTTGGATCCAAGGGTGGATCGAAGATGTAGAGTACCTGAAAGCAGAGGGGACAGAGTCTGGGTCACTAGCCAGTGACCAGGATGGAACCAGGAAGGAACCAGGCGAAGTCGGGCGCAATCAGGTGGTTGTCGTGAAGCTTGTCTCCGCTGCCAAATGGACTCGGGGCATCGATGATGACCGGAAGTGGATCATAACCTGCACCACAAGGGCTCTAGCTGTCGGCGGTGTCGGTTTCCGGATCGGAGTTAACAGGCCTTGGCAAATGCAACCCATGCAGGACTTGAAGATCGCTTCTTACTCAGACCAGCAAGGTCAGAGCGGTGGCTCCTTTTCAGGGGAGCGAGGGCCAGTCTGAAGCAACCAGACTAGCAGTGTAAATTTAAAGGTTCGTCGGTTCTGGGGCCACTAGCCAATGGGCAAGCGACCGGACCAACACGTCAAGCAGGAAAATGCAAAAGGGCCCCACGCAGCACTTGATGAGTGTGGAGTGGAGATTTTAGGTGCACAAGCTGCTCGGGGCTGGGGCTTCTCAAATCCCAATGCACAGCTTCGAGGGAGCCTCGGAAGCTGCACGGTCAGCACTTTGCAGTCTTTTCAAGATGGTCGGCTCCACGCTTCACGTCACCTCC
The DNA here is from genome assembly GCF_964263255.1 of Lissotriton vulgaris. Lineage (NCBI taxonomy): Eukaryota > Metazoa > Chordata > Amphibia > Caudata > Salamandridae > Lissotriton > Lissotriton vulgaris. The sequence continues at coordinate 663,462,311 of NC_141693.1, forward strand.
ACGGGTCTCAAATTCACTGGGACTGTGGATCGGGCTGTGAAAAGTCAGGGAAGCTGGGTCTTGTTGAGCTCTGTTGCTCGTGTTCCAGCGGGAACTGCAACAAAGCAAACCTCATTATGTCGAAAACCAGTGAAGCAAAGAGCAAAAATCTGGGGTGACCATAGGAAAGCAGACCCTACTCTCCTACATAGATTTTCATTTTTCTTTTGGAAATTCACCCCTTTTTCCTTTAAGGAAAACGGACTGCATTACAAAAAAAATATTGCTTTATTTAAAAAGCAGTCACGGATATGTTGGTCTGCTGACCCCAGCAGGCCACCATCTCTGTGATTTTAGCCATTCACAATGGGTCACAAATTGCGACCTGCCTCATGAATATTGATGAAGCAGGTCCATTTGTGACCCATTGTGAATTGCTAGCAGTGTCAAACACACTATTGCACATCGCACTTTGCGATTTCCTAATAGCAAATCGCTAAAATTAGCTATAAGGAATTTGCGAATATGCAATTTCGTACATCTGGCCCATGGTGCCTAAAATGTGTTTCGGTACTGATCACTTACAACCACTGCTACAAACAAGCCCTGCTACACTGCCAGCATCAACGTTTTTCATGTTTCAGTATTCAACTACTCACGCCAAGAACCTACTTCCAGCTCTGTCATATCAGTGATGGTCACTCCTTCATGAACATCCGCCACTCAGGCAGTCACCCCGTGCATTGTCACCTTAACATGTACAGTCACCTATTCAGCCACTGCACCCCCATCAGGTACTGTCATGAATGTTAATTAACCAAAAATGCCAGGGATATGAGAAGGACCGTAAAATACCCTTTGAGCACTGATAGCATCTAAGGACTTATCTGCTTGTCAGACCTTTTGCCCAGTCAAATGCCCTCCCGTTTGCATCTATGTGTAGGAAACAGGCAGGCAGTGGGAACTGCAGAAAGTAACCATGGCAGTGATCTGGCTTTAGGGTGGAAACCTGTGATTTTTCGAGCCTCAAATATATTATTTTAGCTTTCTCCCTATAAAAACTGCCTACATCACAATTTAAGTGAATGGGTTAAATAAATGTGCTTTGTAATATCGCTATATATTTTTTACAAATGTTGGCAAACACCAATCCTTGAACCCTGCTTCCTCTCTCTTCCTGTTGCTTCCTGTTGTAAAGAAGATTCTTGACACCAGGAGAAGGTAAGATCAACCTTTATTCTGTCACCCACTCTCTGGACTGCCTGGAGCAGCTCAACGTTCTAATGCAGACTCCAGTGGAACACACCAACAGGTAAGGGTCCAGAGGGGTGGTCAGGATGTACCACTGTGAATAAATAACTTAGCAAGCAGATTACAACACATCTCCCTTCAACACTAAAGGGAGAAAAAAAGGAGAGGGGGTGGGGCTGAACAAGGAATGGAAGGAAAAGGGAGGGCAGATTCCTTCTAGACCCCAAGTGCAGGAGTAGGAAGAGAACTGCCAGGATTGGGTTTCAAAAAGAAAGACCAGGATAGCACCAGCTACCAGTGGGTACCCCCACTAAATGCCCATTTCTCTCCCATTCTGATTTTGCACAAAGTGCTAAAAGGTATGTGCAAGATGTCATTTAAAGCTGTTTGAAAAGTGGGATGAGCCCCTTTGTGCGTAAGTGCTTGGTTTTTGGTGCAAAATAGCATAGAGTGCATTATGGACTACTTGCCACCCACTGTGCATTCGCAGAGTTCAGAGATGGTGCAGCCTTTAGAGAATTTGGCAACTTACGTTCTAATGGGTAGGACACCGAGATGGAAATTTAAATATGATGTGTGGTGGGGCATGGCATGGCTAATATAATTCAGATATTGCTGTAAAAAAGAAAGACAGATCATTGGAGGGGAGGGTCAATGAAGGAGAGAAAGAAAAAAGGAAAAGAGAGAAAAGCGGGGGGCTCAGAGATTAGATGCCATCAAAGTGTGTAAGAAAGAGAGATGGCTACGGAGGAGGGACAGAAGAGACGGTGGTAGACAGAGACAGAAACAGTGAAGGAGAGTGAGAGGCAGACAATCATAGACAAGAGGTAGTCAAGAGAGGGCTTGCCTGGGAAAGAGGGTAAGTTAATGGGAATAGGCGATGGAGATAGTGGCGGCTACTCTGGTATGACTGTGGAGCTTCACCCCACTTCATTTAACCAGTGGAAATAAAGGGAACATAAAATGATAATAACTTTGAGCTTAAACTCAGACAGAGTGAGGCACGGTGGATAATGAAGTTACATGCTGTGGATAAGGGCCTCAACATTGATAAGGAGCTACAATACTTCTTGGGTATATAGTTCTTACTGTTCTTTACTCAATTATATTCTTGCTATTACTTCTCACATCTTTCCTCTCTAGGTTTAAGAACTGTCTTTGACTTTATGGAAGCATGTTTTTCATGAATATATCTATGCAGACCTTCATTAGAATAAATGAGATATTCTTGCAATACTGTCAGATGTTATAGATTTCATAGTCAATTTCAGACTTTGTTTGATGAGCGACATCATCCACTAAGTGTACTATGATACTTTATGGGAATGAGACCTATATGATTTACTTACTATTGTCACTGTGAAATTTGTCTCTCGTGTCACATGAGCAGCTGCTGATGCCTTAAGAGTTTATGGTTGAATTATTGCTTTGCTTAAATAACAGCTGCGTCATCTTATTATTGGTTACAGTTTTTGCGTAATATATATTTTTTACTTTCATTGGATTGAATGAAATACTCTTGGGAATACTGTCAGATGGTACCTTAAATTTGTTATAGTTTTCATATTAAATTTTCAGACTTCGTTGGATAAGCGATATCATCCACTTAGTGTGCTATGATACTTTATGGGTATGAGAACAATACGATTGACCTACTGTGTAACTAAGGCACAGATTGTGGAGGATATTAGTAGACTGGTTAAATTAAATACAGTTTCCGTTACTTATGCATTTACTACAAATAGAACCTTCAAGATGGCGCGCATTGGAATTAAGTGATTGTAATCCGTTTTTGAGTGCCGTTACCCAGGTGCTCTGGTTTCTATTGGCGTGTCTTCCGTATGAGAACAGGCAATAAAATGTGTAAGTGTGTAACTTTCGTGCCAGTAGGCATACATTTTACTTGCTATTGCCTTAACGTGTGCTAATTAATTTACCATCTTTGATTAACTTACATTTTAGAGGACAGACTTTCATACCATCATAGTCTGCCCTTGATGCTGACTGTTTATAGAAACAGGTATAAACTGACACTCAAAGATGGCGCAGTTGCAAAACGCCATGGAATCACGAGGAGCACTCTCCTGAATGATTTCCTATTGAGGTACTGATTTTTGCGAGACTGACTTTCTGTTGCATTTCTCTTGTTTAGATGGTTGCTATTAACCTCTCTTATATTGTGTTTTAAGACCTTACTGGTATTTTTAACATATCGAATTCTCGTTTTTGTTGCACCTGCTTAAAAATGTACTATCAGCCTAGTACTCGTATTACTACCCTTGTACAAATACAAGGTTAATGGTAAGTCTTACGCTATCTCATTGCAGATAAAATAGCTTATTTACTATTCTTCATCACATTCAAGGTTTTGGATTAGGAGTTCTAATACTTCACTGCATATTGAGCGTAATTTACAATATTATGGTCTGGCCTGGAATGTATTGTTTGGTGACGTTAGCCTTTACTTATTTTTCAGGAAGCACACATTTCTTTCTTTATTGCTACTGAATGTGAGTTTTTAGACTAAGAAAATATGAACTTACCTACTCTTCCCCATGTAATATGATGTTTTTGGGTATTTGACAACTAACCCCTCGTATTCAGGAGATCATTATGGCAAGATTAGCTATGTTTTTCCTTACTTTCTTTTCACACTCAGGTTTGCTTCTTTAGATTTATCTTATGAGCAATTGCCCTGGTTGACGTATGCATTTTTTCCCCTGCCCCTTTACCCCACTTTTACCCTAATTTATCTTATCATTAATGATTTTCATGTTTACCTGCTCTTTATTTTTCTCTGGTTCTGCCACATTTGGAGTGACACCACACTAATATTAGTTTGAGTTTATACTTGGGATAATTTGGATTTACCTGTTTATTTGTAGCCCTGGGGAAGTCAGTGGATACCTCCACTAGAAAAAACACGTGTTGGCTGGGCTAAAGTTTTTATCTGAAGGTTAAAGTTGTTCTTTGATGAAAATTGCTGTAACTAAGCTGAATTTTGAATAAACAAGATTGAAAATTGGAGAAGATCTCTATGGAAATACTTGTGTGGACTTATACTGTATATTGGACATTTGCTCAGGATATTACCTTAATTGTGTAACTTTGAGTTATTATCATTTTATGCTTCCGTGCTGCTTTGCGGGTGGGCGGTGGGGCTGCTCTGCTCTCACAGCAGGGCTGGGGAGGAGGGGTTAGCCCACTCCTAAGTGCCCTCTGAGGCAGGCCAAACAGGCATGCGCACTTTCCCTGTTCACGCAGGCTGCATTACAGCATGCGTGGAGAACATGCCTAGTCCCCCTTTCCCTGGTTGAGCATTGGACCACGACTCTCAGACCAATCTCAACACTGCATTGCAGCATTGTGATTGGTCAAGGGAGCCAGGGTGCTTACCAATCACAATGCTGCATTGCAGAATTGTGATTGGTTAGGGGAGCCTAGTTGTGCTTCCTGTTCCTGGAGACTGATGGTGGAGAGCTGGAGCAGAGGCGAGGTAAGTGTTTATTTAAAAAATAAAGGTTTACATTGCACCCCAGCACACCCCCGCACCTTGCTGGCCACCACTGGATGGAGACAGCCTGCAGGAATGACCGTTTATGAAAGTAAACATGAACCAGAGAGGTGGAGAGCAGCCTCGGCAAAGAAAGGACGAGATGGACTTCACAGACATGAAGGCAGGTTCAACCTATAAATAAAGCCAGGTTTGGTACTGCGGCCTACTTCCGTGTCTGGGTGGCCTGCACACTCTTCCCCGTCCTGCCCGTGGCTCATTTTATTGCACACCCTTCCTTTTTCTAATGAAGCAGAATTGGCCACACCAAACAATAGGGTCTGAGATGTAATGGGTTCACAGCCAGCTAACCCCTGTGGCTCGCGTCTCCTCTCTGAATCTCCCCTCTGTCCCTCTACCTCTGAACCCCCTCACACAGCAGTCTCAGACCCATCTTCAATGCCTCCTCCTCCTTCTCGGTGCAGTCCCGAAGGGGCCACTCCCAGACATACCGGATAGTAGTGTGTGTAGAGCCATTAGTGACACCTCGGTAACCCATAGGATGGGCCCACTCGGCTAGGAGGAGAGACCAGAGGGCTAAACGCTGCAATTTTTAATTTATTTTATTTAAATTTATATGAGCGCAACAGCTACCCAACAAGGGTTTCCCGGCGCTATAAAGGAGCAGCAGAGTAAGAACAGTCTACTGGCCAAATAGCCAGGTTTTAAGTGACTTTCGGAACAGGAGAAGGTCGGATTGCATGCGAAGAGAAAGAGGAAGAGCGTTCCATAATACAGGGCCCAGATAAGAAAAGGACCGACCGCCCATGCAGGAAAGTCTGATCTTGGGGACTTGGAATTTACCTTGTGTGGCAGACCGAAGAGTGCGGGACGGTGCATAGGGGGAGGCTAGATATTTGAGATAGCGGAGGGCTCTATTATGCTTAATACAAAACATATAGGTTAGAGCCTTAAACCGAGTACGTTTTTCGACTGAGAGCCAATGTAGCTTATTCAGCAAACTGGAGGCCGGGGAGAATCTGGGGGCCTGGCACAGTAATCTTGCAGCCGAGTTTTGCACGCACTGCAACTTGCGCATGACATCTTTATTAACTCCCAGATAGAGGATGCTACTGTAGTCCAGCCTCGAGGTGACAAGGACCTGGTCTACGGTTCTCTGGGCCGGGGCAGGCAGCATCCATACGATCTTCCTCAACCATCTCAAGATGGTAAAGCAGGTAGCCGCAACCTTGGTAGCCTCTTGGCGCATGGAGAGAGATTCATCAATGATGAAACCATGGTTGCAGACCTGTGAGGAGGGCTGAGGAAGAGGACCCATTTCTCTAGGCCAATGTCGGGGGCCCCAAGGCCTCTCTCCTTGCCCTGGACCAGAACCTCCGTTTTATCACCATTCAGTTTTAAAAGATTGGCGTGCATCCATGACGCCACTTTATTTAGCCCTACCCTAAGGGCCAAGGGCTCTGAGGTTTTTACCCGCTGAAAGAGAGAAGATAATCTGGGTGTCGTCAGCATAAGAATAAATCGACAACCCAGATTCCTCTACAATAGCAGCTAGGGGTCTGACATAAATTCTAAAAAACAAAGGGCTAAGAATCAAACCCTGTGGGACCCCATAGGGTGATGAGTGAACCTCGGAATTGGCAGTAGAAGACAAAACCTGAAAGGTACGATTCGTAAGAAATGAAATCAGCTAATTTAAAGCGGCGCCCGTTACTCCGATGGAATGGAGGGATTGTATTAGTACGGCATGAGAGACCGTATCAAAGGCTTCGCTCAAGTCCAATAATACCAGTGCCACCGTATCGCCCGCATCTATATTCCTGGGAAACATTTTAGTAACCCCTAAAAGTGTTGTTTCAGTCGAATAGCCGGTCCTAAAGCCAGATTGGGAGGGGTGGAGGAGCTCGTTAGTTTCGATGAATTGGGATAATTGGATATTGATATGCCTCTCTAAGACCATAGAGAGGGCAGGAAGCAAGGAAATAGGTCGGTAGTTGGAGGCAAGTGCCGGGTCTGTGTTAGCTTTTTTCAATAGTGGAACTACCATTGCGTGCTTCCAGTCGGCTGGGACGGAAGATTCCATAAGAGAATAATTGAGAAGTTGCAGGATGCATTGAAGGGCTGGCTGCTCAAGCTTTTGTAGTACCAAGATAGGGAGGGTATCGAGCGGAGATCCGGAGTGAATCTTATTGAGTAGTAGTTTGAGCATGGTCATGTCAAGAAGTGGCCAGGAATCAAACATATTTACCTGGTCAGAGGCGGGGGCCATAGGGCGAACGGGCAGGGGGCTAGGTAAAACGGGAGTTGAGGCGGACAGAGAGTTTGAGGGGAGGGTGGTGTCTCCTAATGCCAAACATGCCATATTTCCGTTCAGGCAGAGTTATTAGGCCGATATAGTGAAACTGTGGCCCTGCTCTAGGCTGCCGCTGTATTCGAAAGGCCTAGTACAGAAGCCGGGATACTGGACATACCAAATTCTTTGATTTGTCTCGATTGGTTATGTCGTAATGATGATATACAATATTCATTCTCAGATGAAGAACAGATTTTTAGGAAGCACGACGTTAAGTGCCAGGGCTGCTTTCTGAGCAAATTAAAAGTCCATGTACAACTGCTATTTTTGTCAGCCTGCTGACATTTTGTTGGACTTCTGCCCTAGACGCTTGTCCTTTTGCAGAGGTTTCTTAATTGAACACCTCTCTTCTTTTTGCCAGCCCTTACTTGCCTGCAGATATGATTCTAATGCTCAATATCCTCTTCGGTCAGTAGATGGCAGCATACCCAAAGAAATTGTATCGGCAGCGTTCAGCCAAACCAACAACCATCATTTTAGAGATCCAGTTCACGAGATGCTTTATATAAGAGTCATATGCTGCATGAAATTAAACATCTAAAAAGAGCAAATACTCCTAAGGAATGCAAGCTGAAGTCAAAGATATATTGAAGGTAAATAGGGACTGCATTGCTTCCTTAGGTTACGAGGTCACGAAAACTATTTGAAATCCTAAAGGAGCAATCAAACAAACTAGCCAAAACAGTGCAAGAACATTCAAAAACATCTCTAAGCTGTGATGATTTCTCCACATTTTTCATGGAAAAGGCCAAAGCACTCGAAATAGAGCTTAAAGACTCGGCATTAAACCTTCCCAACGAACCTAGGGCTACTAACGATGCCAACTCTACAACAGATGGCACTAAGGCAAAAAACAAGGCAAGCTGGGAAACATTTGAACTATACGACCAACACATGATTGCCAAGGCGCTCTCAGGAATCAAACCTAACAACCACCACCAAGACCCTCTACCGGCAAAATGCGTAAAAGAAATCAATCACATCTTGATTCCAATATGGACCGAAATAGTAAATGCGTCACTGTCACAAGGGATCCTTCCAGACTGCCTAAAAACAGGTCAAGTCGTTCCCTTAATCAAAAAACCCACAGCAGATACATCAGATCCAAATAACTTTCGCCCAGTGACCAACATCCCTTTACTGGCCAAGTTGACTGAGAAATGTGTGCAGAACCAATTGTGCCAACACATCAACAAATTCTCCCTGTTAGATGAATGCCAATCAGGATTCAGAGCAGGGCACAGCACTGAAACAGCGATTCTCCACATTACTGATGACGCATTACAGGCCCTTGACCAAAATCAAGCATGCTTACTGATCCTCCTGGACTTGTCATCGGCATTTGATACGGTAAATCATGAAGCATTACTGGCCAGGCTACGGGACAGGATGGGAATATCAGGAACAGTGCTGGTTCGAGTCCGTTTTACAGAATAGAACACAGCGCTTCCTGGTTAACCAATCAATCTCCCCTCCGTGCCCTACCACAATTGGAGTCCCTCAAGGATCGACATTATCCCCAGATCTGTTTAACCTATACGTCGAGCCACTCACAGAAATTCTACAAAAATCTCAAATATCCTATCACATGTATGCAGACGACACGCAAATATACGTAAAGATCGGATCCATAAAAGAATTGGAATTAATAAATGAGACACTAAAAATGACACTTCAATGGTTAATGGCAAACCACCTGAAGCTGAATGCACATAAAACAGAGTTCCTATTAATCTCTCCACCAAAGAGGAATACAGAAATAATGGAATGGATGAAAGTCCTGACTGCGCTAAACTGTACTCCTACCCTTGTCAACTCAGCCAAATCACTAGGAATCATCTTAGATGAGAATCTAGACATGAAAGCCCACATTAACTCAATGGCGAAAAGTGCCCGATTTCACTTGAACTACCTAAGAAAATTGAAACCTTTCATCACAGAGTCAGACCTCAAATTGGCAATCCAATCCTTAGTTGTCTCAAGGATTGAATGTGGATGCACCACCTTGGCTGGATTACCAAAAATGTCCACAGGACCACTAAAAGCCTGCCTTAACGCTGCAGCAAGACTTATCACCGGAACTAGGAAATATGACCATATATCCCCACACCTAAAAGCATTAAACTGGCTACCTTATGAAGCAAGAATACAAATGAAGTTAGCATGTATCACACATAAAGCATTACACGACAACACCCCAAGATATCTAGCAAAGAAAATTCAGTTGTCCGGTGGCAACCGAACATCTAGGAGTGCTGGGGAGCTGCTACTACGACCAGCATTCTTCCGAAAGAAAAAAACTTATGACAGAGCGTTCTCAGGAGCGGCCCCCAGAATATGGAACTCACTCCCTCCAAACATCAGGAAGATCCAGAATCTGGTAATATTCAAACGGGAAGTGAAGAGCCTGCTGATGAATAGATACATTACTTAATGAAGTTCACGGATCATGGATTTGCTATAATACTGCCTTAGTACAGATCATGTACGCCATCAAAATAGAAGGCTCAGACAATACTATAATGGAATATGTATCCTAGGATACGGGAACAACCCAATAGCCAACAGGAATGGAGATTTAATTGAACAAGAAGAACAATATCTTTCATGAACCTATACCGTGCTACCTCATACATGAACCTATACCGTGCTACCTCATATTTGTTATATATACATGTCTTGTATTTTATTTAATCATAGCATACTTACTTTTGCTAACGTCACTTGTGTTACGAATTTATATGTCATCTACCTCACTGCGATTGCTTGCTAACGATGTATACATATGTAACCTGGTTTTCTTTTTCCTACCTCATGTTAAGCGCTCTGATACCCACGGGTCTTGTTCGCGCTATACAAAACTTATAATAAATAAATAAATAATACCATAAAGATGTTTTACAGACATTGTTGAGAAGACGACTAGTGTTTTTGGCCCCCATAAATATGAGGCCTGCAGGGGTCCGTTTGTAATTGTTGTTGGCTCTGGAACTAGCAGAACCCACCTCACTTAAAGCCCTGAAGAGCTCGGAGAAATTCAGAGGTAAATGTATGCGTTTATAAAATGCAAATGGAAAAATAACAGACACTGAACTGTGCTGGGCACCAGTGCACACCTTCATGACACTGTCCCTGGGCAGATGGGCAACTCTCTGTGCCCATTTACAGTTTGATAGAGTGGAAGTTATCAGTAGTGGCTGGTGTGCCGTCAGAAAGGAAGGGCAGGGAGGACGAGGGGGAGGGGGGAGAAAAGAGTAAAAAAATTAACTCAGCTGCCGCATCGCTCCTTCCGAAACACCTCTATTCTGCTTCTTCCTTGCTATAGGCTGAGGCTGTCAGCAATTCCGGCAGTTCTGACACTGCACTCGGGATTGATTTGAGCGCCGAGAATTTGCGCTCGCAGGGAGACTGGGGGCCATTGTCTGCTCTCTCTCCCACCCAGCAATGCAGCTGGGTTGGAGACAGCTTCACTGCGCATGTGGGTTTGGCCGGCCTGAGATGGCCGGTCAAACCCACATACGCACTGAAGGCAATGCTCACCACTACCACTCCTGATTTGCCACACGATGTTCCTGCCTCCAAGTCTCATTAAAGAAAAAGAAAATGATAATAAATTAAGTTTTATTATCGTTTTATTTTTCAAGATTTGAGGCTGGCAGGGGGTCGACGCTCATCCGCCATAACAGAGGAGCCGCCACTGGAAGTTATTTTGTAAATCAGCGGTGTTCCCAACCCACGAAACCCATAGATCCTCTGCCTCGTTTAGAAGTCTGAGAAACTCCAATGGGAGAACTTCAGTTGGCTAAGCAATTGGAAAGCTCAGACCCAGGTCTCACCGGCCAAAAGCCTGCGAGTCCATGAATCACAAAGCAAGCTCCTCTTAGAGTGGATGTTCCAATGGCTATTTTTCCTTCCATGTGGGGCAAGGAGGAGCCAGGCAGGACATGGACAATGGTCCACCCAGCTCCCCCTCGAGAAGCACACAGTGCATTAGGCCACTGGTCTTATCTATTTCAGAAACATAGCCCACCTTTAGCAGCATGTTTCTGAAATATAAAAGGAATGCCAACTGTTTGCTATGACATGGCAACTGGCCCACATTTCAGTTTTGATGAAAGCGGCATGCCTGCCAAAATGACGTTCGCCAAGATGACAATGACCTCTAGAAATGGCAGGCAGTCCTTCCCAACATTACAGGGCCACCACCAGGGTCTATAGATCTCTGTTGGTTCTCATCATTGGCAACGTTACCACTTCAGCACCTGAAAGCTACAAGTACTGGTGGAAAAAAGCATGTCAAAGCACGGCCGTAGTGGGAACTGAAACCAGCCCTGGCAATCAGCTCGATCGGCCCCCAAAGGGGGTGGTCTGGGGAGTACGAGTGGGAAGCACCACTCCCGCTGCCACCTTTGTTACAAGCAGCCGATATTGCAGCACTGCTGCAAAACCGACCACCCTTAAAAAAAAAAAAAACTGGCCCCTAGGGGTCCAAAACCGGCCCCCACACTTTCGGCCCACCGTGGAAACGCCCGATGCCCACTATGGCCAGTATGGCCTTGGCTCAAAGGAGCCAGAGGAGCACCAGAGAAAGTAAATACAAGCACTGAGTTTTATTTCCAATTCCATTGGCTTGACCCATCCCTGCACTTTGGTCCACCCTCTCTCAGGCACTCTGCGCATGTCTTCTGTATCTGCCGGTATGCTGGGAGCCCCTTTGATAAATTGTGCCATCATTCAGTCCATGTGTACGATCATTGTGTCTGTTTAAATCTAAGTTTAGTCTTGTGGGCTCTCAACCCCATTCCTGCACTTCCTGCTGCATATCTAGCCCTTTTCCACCTTCAGTCTTTTAGCCATTAAGTTCTTCTCTTGCTATCAGTGCTGTAAGAACTCAGCTCTAATTCTGGAGTCAATATTGTGCCTTCTCAGACTTCTTCCATCTTCCAGAACTGTGGTTTCTCAGTTCCTCCTTAGTAATGTTGTCCCTCCTCTTCCGCCACATACAGCAAGCACCATAGGACAAGCTTCTCCACAAAGCAAACAAGCAGCTAAAGGCAGCAGACAGACTTCCTCCACACACAACATTAACACAATGGGCAACTTCCTCCACATACATCATGGGCAGCAGGAGGGTGGGGAGAGAAGAGGCATAACCAACTGTGAGGAACATTTCACCCACATACTGCATATGCCTCAGTTGGTCAATCTTCCTACACACACTTCAAGGGTGGCAGTAGGACACTTTTGTCTCACATGGAACAGGACAAACATGAAAAGCAATATGGTAAGCTTAATTTACATGGAGCAATCCCAGAATGTACATTGGGGAGAGGATATAGCCTTATGGCTAGAGCGGTCGACCTCGAAGCTGGAGAACCAGGTTCGAGTCTCGGCAAGGACGCTCAACATCCTGAGATTCTGGGCAAATCACTTAATCTTCCTGTGCCTAACAAAAAAATGAATGTGTCCATTTGTAAGGAAATTGGTCCTCATGTAAAGCACTCTGATATCCAATGTCTCAGGTCTAGTTTGCGCTATATAAAACTCTGAAGAAAAAAGGTAGAAGAAGAACTAGATAAAGCCGCATGCACTCCCTCCATGAGCAACAGTATGGAAGCTTTTTCAAATATAGCACAAGCAGCAGCAGCACAAGCTTCCTCAACATACTCCAAGAGCAGCAATAGCACACACGTCCAACACACAAAACATGGTCAGCAGCACATATAGCATGAGCAGAAGTGTAGTATGCCTCCCTTACACATGGCATAATCAGAAGGAGTCAAGCTTCTTCCACATGCACGAGCATGAGCAGCAAAATAGTCGGTATTCCATGAACACAGCTTCCTCCGCACACAGGATATCTGGTGGTAGTCCGAGCATTGTTCGCACAAGAGAGGAACAGGAACAGCAGCAGAAAAAGGCTGATCTACACAACCCTCATTCACACAACCATGACCTGCAGTATGGCAATCTGTTTTGCAACATTGTATAATCAGCAGTAGAGCAAGCTTTATCCACGTGCAACATAAACTGGATTATGTCAAGCATCTTCAAAACACAGAACATCAGTGTGGCAAACTTCCTCCGCACTCACCAAGACCACCAGTAGGGAAAGCCTACGACACACAAAACAAGTATAGCAGCAGGACAAGCTTCTTCTTCACTCAAAACGCGAGCAACGACAAGGCAAATTTTCTCAAAATACCTAATGGTCAGCAGTACGCATGCTTCCTCCACACACAGCTTGGAGAGGAGAGGGAACTTCTTCCTCACAGAGCATGGTCAGCAGGGCCCATTTTCTTCACATACAGCACGCTTAAGTTTCAGGAGAGCAAGCTTCCTGTTCACAGAGCATGAATAGCAGTAGACTGAGCTTAGGAACAGTGGGAGATCCTTCCTCCAGGAACAGAATCATCACTAGTAGCAAAAACTCCCTCCACAGAGGACCGGGGTAAGGCATTGGGTGTAGAACACCAAGCTTCATATGTCTATAGCAAAAGCACCCGTTGATCAAGTTTCATCCACACATAACGGATGTATGTTGTTACAACGCATGCTTTTAGCACGCATGCTGTAACAACGCGTTTTTTATACCGCATTCTTTAACAACGCATAACAGAAAGGGGTGTTGGATAGTGAATATTTTAATTTACTATTCCAACACCAGTCCCCGTTGACACTAGGGAAGGTGTTGGAAAGTAAATTAAAAGTATTCCCTATCCTTGAGCGCCCCCCAGAGTAATGCGTTGTAATAGAATGCGATTTAAAAATCGCGTTGTAATAGCACTGCGTGCTAAAAGTTGCGTCGTAAACGACGTTCCCCACACATAACATGATTTGAGCACTACAGCAAGATTACTTTATGGTGTAGTACCAGAATATCTTTGTCAGAATATTATCTGTCATAAACATTGTGTCATAAATATTGTCAACAAAATTGTCACCTCATTGGTGTTAATGATGGAAAATCTACACCAATTAACACTACAGTTCTGTAAACAATATTTGGCACACAATATTGATGTCAGGCAATGTTTCAGTATAGGATTTTCTGATATACAATCTTCCTTTTTGACATAGAATGATTAACAGTTGAGCAATCCTCCTCTACCCACTCCTTGATTAGCAGTAAGTCAAGCTTCCTTCACACACAAAGAGCACAGCATTGGCAACAGGAAGGTAAGCTTCTTTCACATGTAGCCAGGTGCTTAGCTTGGTCAGTAAGATTGTGTGTGGGGGGTGTAAGCATCAGAGCTTCCAACAATCACGCTGGCATATGATGTTAAAATACATTATCTGACAAGCAGGGAACTTGAGAGGTGCTAAAGCAGCCAGCAGTGAAAAGGGAGACAAATGTGGATTGGCAGTGTTAGTAAGTGAGAAAAAACCCAATATTTTGTAAAATAACCAACATTTTTGAAGACTTTGAAAGCAGAGAGAGATATAGTGTGTGTACGATTTTGTCTGTGTTTATGTAAAAGTTCCAGGTGAAATCTGACAGACATCTCACCATATCCGACTGAACGCACTTGTACTCAACTATTTGCCAGAAAATACACATCTTAGGGGGGGGTGTAACACCCCAAACAACCCCCCCACCCCGAAGCTACACCCCTGCATATAGCATGCATAGCAGTAGGGCAAGCATGCTTCATGACCATCTGTCAGCAGTGCTCTCAGGGTATTAACATATCATTAGGGAATCTCTGGTTGCATACGGTGGCGAACCTTCGAGGGAACCCGTTTGATCAGAGATCTTCAAACCAGGGCGGCGGGCCCCCCTGTGGGGCCCTTAGTTGAGCTCCCGTGGGGGTTTGGGGTTTGCAAAGAGTACCATTTACTATGCTCCTGGAAAGTCAAGACAAACATCATGCTGAAAAGAGTTCTGTGTTTTTATTGAAAGAAAACAGCGGTAGTGAGTCACTCTGTAATGGGCTATAAGTAATATTTTTGTCACTCAAGTCCTATAGGCGTCATAGTGGGATGGGGAGGGGAGGTCTAAATAACCTTTAACCCCTCCCATGCTGGTGACGAACCCTAGCCGTCACGCTCCGCAGTGCTCGTGTGCGGATGACGGCTCGGGTTCGTCACGGCCCGCCCTGTTCTTTTGTTTACCGCACAGCGGAAACATCACGGCCGGGTGGAAGGGGTTAAAGTCTCTCACACTGTTGATACCCCCATGTTTTTAGGGGAAACTGGGCCGCCAACAGCATACTGCTAAGCACATAGATTACTTTACTGTTAAAAGGCATAGCTAAACATGCCTGCAACGCTGGAATTGTTCAATATGTTCAGAGCTGCCAATTTTATAGAAGTATTAAGATCAAATATATTGTCATTCTTGGGGTCCTGATGATATTTTTCATGAGTGGAGTCTTGGTGTTCAAATGTTTGACCATCATTGCTTTAAACTGTTTGCTTCAGGGCCGGACTGGGAACCAAAAGCAGCCCTGGCAACTTGGCCAGGCCCCAGCAGGGGGTGAAAGTGAGAAGCACTCCTGCTTTTGTTACTAGGGTCCGATATTGCAGCACCGCTGCAAAACCAGCCCCCAGTAACAAAACCGGCTCCCACTGCTGCAAAACTAGCACCCACCCTACCAGTCTCCAAGGCAAACGCCAGTCCGACCCTGGTGTGCTTCCTCCACCCACTGAGAAATCACTGGCGGATGCTTTGGAACAGGATTGATGAGATGGGGGAGATGCATTAAGAATAAGTTTCAAAAAATGAATTTACCTTCTCTGTCACGCTGCAGCACACCTCTCCCTCTGACGCACACCACTCCTCTGTTCTCGGTCTGCTGCAATAACCCGAAGCACCAAGGCTTCCGGACTTTCTCAGTCAATTCCGACGCTGCAGGAACAGCGTTGTGATTGGTCTGAGAGTCCTGTTTGGATGCTCAGGCAGTGTCTGGGAGCCTGGGCATGTTTCCACTGGGCTGTGCAACACAGCTAACTGGATAACATGCCAAGTGCGCATGACGGTTTGGACGGCCCTATAGGGCCAGCCAAACTGTCACGTGCACTTAGAGGAGTGCAAACCACTCCACACCTGCTCTTGCATTACAGAGCCAGTCCCACACCATCTCCGCATAGAAAAAGAAAATAATAATTACATCATGTTATTATAATTTTCTTTTTCTTTTTTGCACTGCAAAAAAAGCAGTGGGGGGACCCTCCTCTGCCTTAGCGGACGAGCCGCCGTTGTAAGAAAATGTGTTTTGTTTTCATGTGCATTGTGTATGCACAGCGTAACATTGTTGAGAGAAACACTATGGTCCTGGTTTACCATAATACGAGCTGGCTTTTGCCACATTGAACAATTAAGCTCTTTTATACACAACCTGCATACTGACAGATATAAGGCACCAAGCACACAACACCAGTGGCGACGAGAGCGTAAGGGAAATGGAAGGGTGTCATTCACCCCGGTAATGCAGGACTAAAGGGAATACCCTAGTATGCTCTCTATTTATGGTCAATTGTAAATATTTATTTGTATGTGGAGCCTTAAAATTAGTCCATTACAGCACGTACGAATGAGGATTTTCAAACAGACACACATTTGAAATAAATCACTTCCTGTTAACCCTAGATTTTGCTGCTCACAAAATGTGACACACAGAGTTAAAGTCCGGTAAAGTTGGCTCATTACAATCACACAATTTAAAGTGAATGGTATTGTTTGAGTCCAAACTTCCAGGTCACACAGCCAGCATTTCACCCATAAGACATAACACCTCCAGCCTCCACTTTGTATACGAGTGTTTTCTTTCAAGAGCTGAATTAGTGCATAGTTTTCAATACAATATTCTTGAAAAGTAATCACATAATCCATGATAAATATAGCTGACACTCTACTGGGAGTCTTGAAGAAAAGACAAGTAAGCGAGGCTTGCGTCAATCGTATGGAGGGCAAGAATACACAATGAAATGAATATCTGTAAATGAGGCAAAAGGAAATCACACAACTACATGGATTTATAATGCTTCTGTCTTTCTCTATAATACAAACTAAATGTGAGGAAAGCAGTTTAAAGCGTTCGCTTCAGCTGTTCCTATCATTGGTCTTCATTTACCTGACAAACAATAGTACTGAAGCAGAAGCACAACACCTCTGTGGGAGTAATAAAGAGGATGAGTAAGACAATCATGTTGCTCTCAGGCTTAAGGCTCCCAAAGGGAGAGATGAGGAATTCACCCTAATAGAGATCTTCTACACTCATTTTCACTTTATGTCAGTGTTTGTTTTGAACTGTAATTACAGTGGTAGCAATAAAAGGCGCTTTACAGTTCTTGAAGCATACCCACAAGGCGGCTCGCCCAGTGGTTAATTTGTAACAAAATAAGTGCTGGGGCTCTTGTCAGGAGGCAGCTTCTACCAGCCCATTTCTCCTGTAAGCGCCACCTAAAACAGAAGCCATGAAACCCTACAAATGGGGAGAGGATGTGGTGTAATGGCCAGAGCTGCCAAACTGGGAGCTAGGGAACCAAGTTGGAGTCTCAGCGTCAACAACATCCTGTGATTCTCAGCAAATCACGTAACCTCCCTGGACCTACCAAAAAGGAATGTGTCCTTAACTGGTGCTCAAGCACCGGTGCGGTTGATTAAGTGCCAGTGCTGAGCACCGGAAACCTCTGGCTCAAATTAAGCACTGGGCGTGGCTCACCTTCATTTATGAGAATATGGCTTGTTTTTTTTTTTGCCTCAACGAAACTGCATTACAGAGCAGGGCCGGCTTTCGTGCTGGTGGCGCCCAGTACAAAAATATTTGTTGTTGCCCTCCCATCCTTGGTGTAGGTGGTGACACCTCCACCACGGATTTGCTCACCACCACCTTTTCACAGTGACCCTCAAGTCTCCATAACCACTTTGACTCAGATGCGTTGAATTAGTTTTATAGTGCCACTCATACCAGTGAAGGATGTCAGAGCACTTTACATCACTTAAACATTACACAGAGACAATCATATGTGTGTAAATCAGCATATAGGAAATGTTACATGAACCAGAGGATTACAAGGTGTAAGCTTGACATTCTATCCATACTGGTAGGCAGTATAGTTTCGGAGTGATTGGTCTGGAGATGCACAAACTCAGAATTGAAAACGGATCACCATTGTTGGGGGTTCTCTTTATTAGGAGAATCAATTTCTACCCAAATGAACCCTTTTTGCAACATTAACCTATGCTCTAATGTATACTTTGCAGAGTCCATGCACTTCTTTGATGAGAGTTAATAATTCATTGTTCTATATTAAGGTTTTAACTTAAAAGCTGCAAGTAACAAAATGATGTTTCTTAGAAAAGCATTAACCCACTGACCTATTTACATTATATGCGCTTTGTGATCTGCTTCTTACACGTTCTTTGGAGCAGGCCTATTAATCCTCTGTGTTATTTTATGATCCATCAAAATCTCAACTAGACAAAACTCCGATCTCCCTCCAGGAAGAACATTAATCACCGGCATTATCTTGACATTTTTATTGTTTCCAGGAAATTGCTGGAGGCAAGGAATGTCACAGCAGGTTCTTTTGAAACCAAAATAAACTTGCAAACACAGCGCCCCCTGAAGTCAGCACCCGGGGCGGTGGCACTGGTGGCACCGCCCTAGAGCCGGACCTGTTAGCGAGGGAAGTCAGGCTCGTCATTCAACTATAACCCAGATTCGAGCCAGAGGAAGACCATTGGCTTGAGCCTGAGTGTCATGTCGTGGAGGCAATAACGACTGACAATGTATATATATTTATAAGAGCTTTATTCCTGCTTCTGATCTTGACCCTGTCCCTACTCTAACTGCCCCTTTCCTGTCATTGCCCCTCCTCTTCCCTCAACCCCGAAACTCCTCCCATCCCAGCTACTAGACTGCATACAACATGACATCTCCCCCCTTGTTAACAAAGAAACAACAAAACTGGAGTCATTCCTAGTCCATTTCCTCAATTAGTCTTTTTGGCTTGAGTATGTCTCGTCGTGGTCTGAGACATGGTCCAGAGTCTATAGGCGCACTCTCCGGTGGCCTTTCACATATCAGACTGGGACTGGATTGACTTAGTCCGCTACCATCACGTGGTGCTGTGTCCTTTTCAAGTGCTTCTTTCAGGCCTGGTGTGCACTTCTGAAAATGAGACACATTTCGAGTAATCCTTCTTTGCCCGGACTCGGCAGTGATCATGGTGCATTTCTGCTGAGTGATAAATAGGGGCTCATTCTTGAATTGACAATCTGTCTTCTTGGTCTGCTCCTGTTTCACTAGTACCCAATCCCCGGTCTGGAGAGAGGGAGACTTTGCGCGCCTTTTTGTGTCCGCATATGTCTTCATCCTGTTTTTCTCCGCTTGATCAGTTCTTGCTGTTTCTTGATGGGTGCGAGTCGGGGACACCGGTGCTAGAGCTCCTTCCCACGTTGGGATCCTTGCCTTGATAGGTCGCCCGAGCATAAGGGTGGCAGGACATTTTCCAATGGTGGCATGTAGGGTGGTCCTGTATGCTCTTAGCACTTCATTTAGAGCTGTCTGCAAGTCCTTTTTCTCGAGTGTGGCCTGCTGGAAGGTTTTCTTGAGTGTGGCCATAAATCTCTCAATGGTGCCATTGGCTTGCGGCCACAACGGCGTAATCTTTCGATGTCGAAAGTTTAGATGCTTCGCAAATTCATGGAACTCATGACTGTTGAACGGCAGACCATTGTCTGAGTTCTTTGGGACCATCCCATGCAGCAAACACCTCGTCCAGCACGGCAATTGTGCTGGACGCGTTTGTGGAGGGCACAAACCGAGCTATCGGGAATCTTGAATACTTGTCGATGATGGCCACCACATACTGGCCTGATTGGAGGGGTCCATAGAAGTCCATGGCCAGTTCCTGCCATACCCCGTCCGGCAATGGAGTCATTTGAGGAGGAGCTGGAGGTTCTCCGGATATTACCAGCTGACATTGAGGACAGTCTTTCAAGGTGAGCTCAACCATTTGATCTAGTTGCGGGAACCATACTCTCTCCCTCAAAGCTCTCTTGGTGGCAACTACTCCGCGATGACCCTCATGTGCGAGGTTGACTACTCCTTGCCGTAGCTGCCTCAGGATTACAATCCGATGGTCCCTCAGTAGGAGCCCCTCTGAGGTGGTTGACAGCTCGTCACTGACGTGTTGGAAGGCTTGCATTTCTTGGTGTATTTGAGGATCGCTTGCTTCATCCTCACTCTCATGTCTCCAACGGTGCGGGCGCAATCGGCGCATTACCTTTTGCAGGATATTGTCTTGCACCCTAGCATCTTTAATGGCGTCTATTGGGACTGCCTTTGGTCGGGCAACATCTACCACAAAGTGAATATATTCCTCAGCTATCAAGGGGCGTGACTCGTGAGATGCCTGCGGGTGTCTGGACATATAGTCCGCTGGATTCCTACCCTTCCCGGGTTTGTGAATGATGGTGAACGTGTACTCTTGCAGTCTCAGACCCCATCTTTCAATGCGGGGCGGCATCTTGGCTTTGGGGTTGCCAAAAATAGTGACCAGGGCCTGATGATCGGTGATCATGGTGAAGTGCTTGCCGAAGATAAACACATGGAAATGTTCACAGGCCCACACTACCGCTAGGCTTTCTTTCTCGGGTTGGGAGTAGGCCCTTTCGGTGTCAGACAGGCTGCGGCTGGCATAAGCCACAATGTGGCGCTGCTCCGTGTCATTGTCATATTGGGCTAAAATGGCTCTCAGACCCACGGGACTGGCATCTACTGTTATTTCTGTGTTCCACTTGGTGTTGAAGTAGGCCAAATTGTCCGCTGATTCCACTGCTTGTTTGATCTCTTGGAAGACTCTCTCACGCTGAGGGCTCCACACGAACGGTTGTCCTTGTTTCGTGAGGGCACGAAGTGGATGGCTAATGGTTGTGTAGTCCTTGATGTACATGGAGCAGTAACTGGCCATTCCTAGAAATGATCGAACGTCACTGACGTCTTGAGGACTTTTGGTGGTGTTGAGAGCGGTGACTTTCTCGGGGTCGGGCTTCATTCCTGCGCCTGAAAACACATGGCCAAAGAACTTGAGAGTGGATTGGTGAAATTCACACTTGTCTTTGTTCAACGTTAAGTTCGCCTCCAGGAGAGCATGGCACACTCGATCCAGGGCTTGGTCATGTTCTTGGGTGTTAGATCCATAGACTAGTATGTCATCACTGTAATTTAGTGAGTTCGGGATGTGCCTGATGGTTTGGCGTATTACCTCCTGGAATATTTCGGCTGCTGAGGAAATTCCGAAGTTTAGTCTTTTGTAACGGAATAGGCCCAGGTGAGTTACAAACGTTGTGATGTATCTTGATTTCTCGTGCAACTCAAGCTGATGGTAACCCTTGTTGAGGTCCAGCTTCGAGAATACCCGGGCCCCATTTAATGCCGCTATCATGTCGCTCAGGTGTGGCCCTGGATGTCTCTCTCGTTCTATGGCTGTGTTGGGAAGCCTCATGTCCACGCATAGCCTTACTTTCTCAGGGGTGCCTTTCTTGGGAACGATCACAACTGGTGATACCCATGGTGTGGGACCATCCGATTTCTCAATGATATCTGCCTGAAGCAGTTCCTGAATCTCTTCTTCCACCGCCTGCTGAAGGTGGAAGGGTACTCTCCTTGGGTGTTGAGCAATGGGGCGCACCTGATCATTTATGTGTAATCGAATTAAGCACTTATTCATCTTGCCAAGTCCGCTGAACAGTTTTGGGAATTTTCGGACAATGTCTGGATTATCATGCACTCGGTATAGTATTTCTACTAGTCTAAGTCTCTCTGCTGTGGGCAGACTGAGGAGACAGTCAGCCTCTGGTCCTTCAATGACATGAATGTATGCCTGTACAGCTCTGGATTCATGTTTGAGTGTTGTTGCAAACTTGCCCAGACAGGGGAGTGGTTTTTTGGTGAACACCCTGACATGTGCGGGGCTCAAGGCCGGCGGCGGCCTCATTTTCTTGTATTCGGTCACGGGCATGTAGTTTAGTGATGCCCCACTATCAAGTACAAATTTGGTGGCATGAGTCCCCACTTCAATGTCTAACGGAGGATACTTCTTTAATTGATCTGGGTCAGCTACCATGCATATGTATTCATCGGTGTACGTCGTTTCTCTGGAGTTTGACCTCGACTCCCTCGACGATAACCTTCTGGTCCATTGGGATCTGTGCGATTCTTTGCTGGAGTGTGATGACACGGACGACGACGGTGCTCGGTCTTGCACAGCTTTCGCGTAGTGTTGCTTTCCTTCTGGTCGGGATCTGGTTGTCTCACTCCTTCTCTCCTTATTGAAAACTCCACACATTACTTCAAAATGGTTCATGCGCCCTCATTTTCGACACTGTTGGCCCATCGCGGGACAGGAATCTGTGTGTGGGAAATCATACCCACATCTATAACATTTCCGTGGACCTTCAGGCTTTTTGTTGTAATCCGCTTTCTTTTCTCTTCTTCTGGATTCATGTCGTCGATGACTTTGATGATCATGTCGGGACACTGGACGAGACCTTCTCTGGTGGTCACCTGACCTTCTTCGACTGCTGGAGCTTTGTGTCCAGTATGCCTGTTCCTTCCTATCTCCCCAGCCTGTCTCCATGTTCTTGGCGTGTTCTTCCGCCTGGTCATATACTCTTGTCATCTCTTTAATCTCATCGAGATCATGACTTTTTCGTAATAAGCGCCTGCGAAGGGTCTCTGAATGACAGCCCTCAATGACTCTCAGTCGGATGGCATCTTCCGTTGAAAAGGAGTCAAAATTGCAATACTGCGACAGGCGGCGCAGACGTGCGATGAACGTGCTCATCATCTCATCTTTGTCCTGACGTGCTTGATGAAACACATATCTTTCATAGTCCACATTTCTTTTGTGCACAAATTTTCTGTTGAGTGCATCACGCACCTTATCATAGGTCCCTTTGTCGTCCGTCGGTAATTCTTTGATGACTTTCCCGATCTCTTTGCCGACTAAATTGCGGAGTGCAATTAGTTTGTCTCTGTCTCCTGTAACTTTCGACCCTTCTAGGTAGTCTTCAAAATCCTCTAGCCACTCCTGCCACTGAGGACCCATACTTCCACCCGCCACCAAGGTCAGTGGTTCTGGGGGAAGACGATGGGCACGACCGGGGTAGCCGCAGCCGCTGCTGCATCACCTCCATTCCTGACGGGTGATGGTGTCATGGCTGAATTGACGTGTCAATGCCACACTTTTACTTTGACTAGTGTATGTCTTTGCAATGTTCAATGCTTGTTT
Source organism: Lissotriton vulgaris (assembly GCF_964263255.1). Classification (NCBI taxonomy): domain Eukaryota; kingdom Metazoa; phylum Chordata; class Amphibia; order Caudata; family Salamandridae; genus Lissotriton; species Lissotriton vulgaris. The sequence continues at coordinate 663,485,653 of NC_141693.1, forward strand.
TTGCCTTTTCAACGCTTGTTTTGCTTTTGCACTTGCACTCACCAAAGTTTGTTTTTGTCTTTCCAGTGCTTGTTTTTGCCTTTTCAATGCTTATTTTGCTTCACTCTGGGGATGCCTAACTCCAAAATGGCCGCCCATTCACTTCACAGGGATGTTCTTTACAATCGCCTGACTTCAAGATGGCCGCCACCAGTCACCCACGAGGCTTGAGTTCCCATGCAGCATCGATCACACTCAGTCTCTTTAGGCACTCACCGAGGGTCTCTTCTCCCAGCAGCAGGGATTTGGCAGCTCCACCTCCACTTCTAGGCCACTTTCCACCATTCAGGTAAGCCAGGGGCGAGCTCCAGCGTCTCGCGTTTGCCGCGTGCCGTTCCTCACGCATCGGGGGTGAGACCCGATGTCAGCGAAATCGGCGCTTTTGTTCTGGCGCCTCCGCAGGCTTCACTCGCCTCTTGCTGCGCTCTTCACTCGGGCAGGACGCTTCAGGAAGGCTGGGGTGGGCTCCCAGTTCCTTCCTCCTCGGTTCAGTCTTCGGGACACACTCCCGATTTTGGCGCGAAAATCGCGTAGGACACCGGAGGGGCAGTACTTCACTTTCCACTGCTCCGGAGTGGTTTCACACGATCTCCTGGTTGTGGGACGACTCCTCTACCGCTGGCCTCGAGCTGTAGGCGGCGGCGACTTCGGGGCACAGACGTCGCAACAGCGATCACGTCTTGCTGGTGCCCGGGACAGGGCAGTTCTTGCTCTTGCTCTTCAGCAGGACTGGCAGGTCACTTGCATCCCACCCTTATCGCCAGTTGTCATGTTGTGGAGGCAATAACGACTGACAATGTATATGTATTTATAAGAGCTTTATTCCTACTTCTGATCTTGACCCTGTCCCTACTCTAACTGCCCCTTTCCTGTCATTGCCCCTCCTCTTCCCTCAACCCCGAAACTCCTCCCATCCCAGCTACTAGACTGCATACAACATGACACTGAGCTTATCCACTTCAAATTTGTTCTATATTTTTTCTGCAGCACCTAATGAAGTAATTTTATGGTTGGCTTTGTGTTTCAACTGATGTACCGCAAGTAACGCTGATGTTCTGGCAAAGGGGAACCAACATTGCTGCCCCTGGTATACAGGTGTGGGCCTAATGGGGGTGGGAGTTGGTTATCCGAAATTACCATGGGGTATGAATTTTGGCAAGAGCCGGGGATGGTTTGGAAAGACCCTAAAACCCTCCTACCACCAAGATTGGCTGGAGGGGCTGTGTGGTGGTCACGGGGTGATGCACGGCAGCCAGTATTTAAGCTGTACGAGATGGGGCAGTGTCCTCTTTGCTCTTCGGGTGCCCTGCAGCTAACTCTCACACCCGCAGCACCCTGCACCCCCATGTTCCTGTTCTCCTATCCTCCAGTCTATAATGTCAACTATTTGACGGATTTGTGCCACTTTTTTCTTAATGATGTGTTGTCATGTTTTGTGGGGTAGACTCTTGGTTGGTTATAAGGCAGGTAAATGCTTTGGAGTTAGACATTCGAAATGCTGGGTGAATTCTGGATTCAGCTTAAATTTACCCCAACTAAGGGTAGTGGTTCTGCGGTGATCAGGAGTGTGGTTTTGTGCGCTGCAGAATCTGCCCCCCTATCCCTTCATGAGCACTCCATAGCACTGCCCATGGAAGGCGAGGGAGACGATGCTTGAAACTGGAGACCAAGTTATGGCCCTGTTGCCCAGACCCATCTTTCATGGGATCCAGGGGGTGGAGGGGTGGGGCGATCCCTCTTTAGGGTTGAATTTGGCATGGTGTTCTGTAGGTGTTCAGCATACAATCTGGCCCAGGCTCCCTTGTACTGGGAAGCATGTAAGTTTGTCTTGTGAGACATTCTGAAGGTGTCTTATGAGGTAGCGGTCATGGCTCCAGAACAATTAGCTGACATTCGAAGGTGTGTATGACGCAGCAGCAGCAGGTGCAGGTAAGCGTCATGGGGCGGGGCAGGATGTCGGCAGGCGTCTGAATAGGATTTTTTTTATTTTTTTTATTTTTACTATGCTGTCGTCTGTCGTCATTCCCCCTGCGCCACCACACTTACTTGCACCGGCAGCTGCTGGTATGACATATATGTTATTATTACTTGATATAGCGCGATAAATGACTCACACCCGTAGGTGTATCTCGGTGCTTCACTAACACAGGGCCAACCAACCGATTAAAACAATCATGTCTTCAAAAGTTTTTTAAACATTGCAAAGTCTGCACAAGAGCCAAAGTGATTTGGAAGCTGATTTCAGGGCGAAGGAGAGGTAAAAGAAAAGGATTTTCCACCAAATCTAGAGGTACAAATGCAGAGGACATTCAGGCAAGCTTTGTCCCTAGATCAAAGATTTCTAGCAGGAAAATAATAACTCAACTTTCTCTGTAAGTAAATGGGAACCTTACCCATCAGAGACTTGTGGGTGAGACAGCATAGCTGAAAAACAGAATGCTTCCTGACCGGCAGTCAATGTAAAGCTCTCAGCGTGCGGGGTGACGGTGAGCCTGCAGGAGGGTTGCAAATCTAGCTTGAAGCGGTGTTCTGCACCACCTGAAGTTTGGCCAGCAAAGTGTCATTGGAGGCTACCAGCAGGACATTGCCACAATCTAGCCGACTCATGACTAAGGCTTGAACCAGAGGTTTCCTATCAGAGGATGGCAGCCAAGGAAACATTTTCCACAAAACACGCATGGCAGCGAAACAGGATCCGCAAATTGAAGATGTTTGATGTTTGAATTTTATGATTCACTAAATGTTTAATCTCTTTTGTGAAAAAATAAGTCCTGAGCATTTAATTCTTATATCCAACAATGGTAGGCCTCAGGCTGAATTCTTGGTGGGGGGGGGGACACAGTGTTGTTTAACTGGCCTTGCTCTTAGTTATACCCATCATGCCTTGGAGGTGGTGCTCACATATTCATTGTGAACCCAGACTATGGGTGCCTCCTTTTCAGGAGCCCTCAAGCCATGCAATATGGACAGGACTTGGAAGGCAACCCTTCAATCAAAGCAGCTGATTCATTCGGAACCTTCTCCATCTGTGTGACCCTCAAATGATGCAATCTGGAGTGAGCAAGTCCCTGATCCGTAGTTACAAGCAGTGAGATGAACTCTTACAGTAGTATGTTTAGGGCACATTATAAGTTATATGAGATGGTTGCGGCATGTATCTTGGGTTCGAATCCTTATTCCCGACTCCTCCACTAGAACTGATAAAGTATCACGTTGTTTCTCGCCAGCTGGGGCAAGTGACTCTCAATACATTAGGGGTGTTTCAAAGTCTGATGGTTTTAAGGGTATATCAGGGGCAGCTCCTCCGCTAAGCCAGGGCAGTGTCGTCCTACTGTTCTTTGAGCAGGAAAAATAAAATGATATTAACATAGGTATTATATTTTATTTTTTACAGGTATGTGGTTTGGTTAGAGCGGGGTGGGGCTGGAGGCACAGGGGGAGGAGTGGTTTGCACAATCTAAGTGCGCATAACTGCTTGGCCGGCCGTCTTGGCCCGTCCAAACAGTCATGCGCACTTTGCATGTTCCCCACCAGGCTGCATTATACAGCCTGGTTGGGAACACGCCCAGGCCCCCAGTCCCCTTCTGATCGCCGATCCACAGTGCTCAGACCAATCACAATGCTGCATTGCAGCGTTGTGATTGGCTATGGGGAGCCAATTACAATGCTGCATTCCAGCGTCGTTGTGAGTGGCTATGGGGAGGCTGAGTGCTTCCTGGTTCCCAAACGCGCCGGAGAAGCAGAGGAAAGACGTGGCTGGCGGAATAGGTAAGTATTTTTTAAAATCTTTATTTTGTCCCCCCTAACAACACCCGGCGCCTCCACCCTCATTCCCTGCCAGTCGCTACTTAGGAATATGCAATATATTGTAGGAAAAAACATAAGAGCACACAAATTAGCATTTCCTTGAATATTTACTGCAGGAATTAATTATAGTAAATGCATTATATAAGCTTCCAGGAGGTTTCAGTTCTAATATTGGCTGTGGCCCCTCTCCAGTGGCTTTGGACGCCTGGTTACACACTTCATCAATATTGCTCCGCAGGGCCAATAAATCTTGTGCTCAAATCAATATGGGCTCAATTTACGTTATCTTGTTTTATGATCAACAGAGCCATGGTGAGGCACTTAGAGGGACTGTGCTGTCACAGCATAAAAGGGGCAAGCACTGTTTGAGAGCTCTGCTGCTCTGTGACCTGGTGCAGTGCTTCAAAGTATGCACGTGCAGTTTTATGCTTTATTTATTTCCCTGGACACTCATTGATGTTTTCATTTAATTTAGAATCCCAGCGATAACTCAGCTTGTGACTGGTGGTGCTCTACTATGTCGCGGGGAGACAGGCAATGATGCTCTCATATAGTTAAGAGACATTCGATGAAGCTAACCATGGGAGGGAATTCACAATCATTTCAGTGGTAGCAGAAGTGACATCAGGCCCCCTTTGGTACCTTCATGACATCACAAGGTTGAACTCATAGACAGCCATATGTTTCTGCTGAGGTTCTAGGCCATTTATTCAGTTGTGCCAGCCATTGCAGGTGGTGGACAATGCACTAAATATTGTGGGGTGGACTTATTTTTCATCATGAAGCTTTGACTCAGAGCAAGAGAGAGAAAAGGGAGAAAGAAGGAGAAAGGGGGAGATAGAAAAACAGTGACAAATGGAGAAATTAGGCATGAACCTGTAAGAGTGAGATAAAAAGTCTGGAGTGGAAGGCGGTGGAAGTAAGAGGCCTGAGGTGGAAGCAAGACTAGGTGGCTTCGGTATTCAGCATCCCTGGGATGTGCCCCCATTCCCCAGCAATGGATTCCTTAGAAAACCTTCGAAATCCTCAACTTTTTTAACAAATTAAGCACTGCCTAGAGTAAGTACACAGGGCCTCATTTATGAGGCCCCTTGAGACGCCAGAATGTCACTTTTTGTGGCCTACTGTGGCGCAGGAGCCTGCTCCATATTTACTAGGCAGCACAAAGCCACTTTTTGGGGGTTAATTCTGCCTCATAAATATGGCTCTCTTTAATACCGTTTTCTGCGTTAAAGGGGCGTTCCATGGGTGTTGTTAGAGGCGTTCCCAGCAACATACATGGCTTTTTGACACTGCCCCAGGGTTATGCGAAATTGTAAATTCGAGGCAGCGCCAAAAACTCTGCTTCCTCTGGGGAGGCGTAAGGATGGCACACCAAGGAAAAATATCTTTATTTCTCCTCGATTTTCCTTTTCCTATGTGTGTTACAGAATGCAGCACACATAGAAAAAGGAAAAAGCCTCTTGTGATTGTTTTTGTGCAGGAAGTTTTCCTTTCCTGCACAAAACAAAAAAAATCATCGCCGCAACGCAGACACCCTTGCACCATGGAGCAAAGGTGCCTGTGTTGGCGCACAGCAGCCCAATGTGTGTGGCACAGGGGAAAAGGACAGAAATGCAGTGTATCTCATAGGTACAACACATTCCTGCCCTTTTCTTTTACTGTAGGGCAGCGCAGCATGGAGGTCTGTGGCGCTGCCCTACGGTAAAACCTCATAAATGAGGCTCAACGAGTGGACCTACAACAAATGAATAGGGTTTTCAGAGTATTGTTTATTTTCTGTTCCTGAGACTGCTTTCAAGACCACTGAGATCAGGGATAGCAGTAGCAGTGTTAGGGGTAGGAAAGGTCAAGGATGGAGTAGCAGCTGCTCGCCCTATTTGATGCCCATGATGCTGGCTTCGCTGATGATAACAGTCTACACAAGTTCGGTTCTTTATGATGGTCTGATTCAGATGCTCATGTGATTCCGAGACACACTATGACACCAAGACTGAAATCTGAGAGTTTCTCTACTATTCTTCAGTGACTGAAAGGGTGAAAGAGACAATGGGTCTTGGGTAAGTGCATATGATAGAGCCAGACACCATACAAGTCCACACCGGCCACTCTGACATTTCCCCAGTAGACTGCAGGCTATGGGGCTGCTTTCGGAGCAGAATTAGTTGCCATCACCCAACCATGCCACCCATGGCCCAATTCTAGTTGCTATCTTTTGCTGATTTAGGGGCATATGCAGGTAATTCTTGTTTTGGGATTCTCAAATTGCGATTTTTTGGGGAATTGCAATTAGAGAATCGCAAAACGAAATGTAGGTAGAATTAGCAAATAAGAAATACCTTCTCATTCATTCTTATGGGCTAGAAGGCCCATAGGAATGAATTAGAAGACATTCTCAATTTGCGATTCTCAATTAGAGAAGCGCAAATTGAGAATGCAATTTCATGGTTGCAAGGGTGTCAATAGGACACCATGTTGCACCCCCTGAAATTAACATGTGTGCACATGTGGCCCACATACATGCCCTAAGGGCATGTATGTGACCCACATAGCACTCTGAAAAATGCCAAAAAGTGCATTTTGCAAAGAAATTGCAATTTACCACCAACTTGAAGTTGGTGGTATTTTGCGATTCCTTAACCCACAATTCGCACAACTTGGGTGCTTCCTACATTGCATTTAAGAAATCGCAATTTGCGATTCCTTAAATGCAATTGCAAAATAAGGAATCGCAAATTTTACGATTCCTTATTTTGCATGTGGGTTTTTGTGTGCTACATAGCACACTGCCCTAATTGCGATCGCAAATGGGCTACCTACATATGGCCCTTAAAGACATTTTAGCCAACGGTGATTTTGGTTTCCGGTCCAGTTCTGGCACTGTATAAGTTGGACTTACCCAGCTCAGCCAATGCCACAAGTGGTGCAATGATCAGCAGAGCTACATGCAAAATTGTCTTAAGGACACCCTTCCCAAATTAACCGATAAATATAATTCCGGAATACTAGTATGAACATGCCATCTGCCTTTGAGGTTGCAAACCTGTAACTATTTCTCAGTATCTTCTTGGTTCTTCAGGTATTATGGTTTGTGTAGACTCTGATTCAGTCCTGAAGGTTTGCGGTCATCGTATGATCATAGGAGACTTTTCTGTATCTTTTAGAAGTGAAATATCCCAAAGTGCAAGTAATTGTTTTTCACTTTGGAATGACTTTGCCTTCGAGATATTGCTTCATTTACAATCTTCTTTCTCTTCTGCTTTGTGGACTTTGCTTCTAATGGCAATGCCACTTCTTTCATTTTGCACTCTCTTGTTCAGCGGAGCAGATTGTGAGACCCATTTAGATCCTCCTGTATTGCCAGCGGCAAGGTTCAGTCCAATAAAATGACAAGACCAAGTATATGAGGTGACTTTAAAAAAGTAGAGGTGCAGTAGCACCTCTCTACCACTGAGTGGACTCCCCGGTGTTATAAAGGAATGCCAGGGCCTTCAAACAAAACCAGGCTGCATATGGGGTAGCAAGTGGCAAGGGAGATACTAAGGATTCTAAGTGACTCTTTTTAGTGGGTGTTCAATGAAGATTTCTTGACACACTATAGCTCCTAGACCATCTCTGTGCCATATCTAGCAGAATGTCTAACATATGCTTCTTGGCACTAGCATTTTGGACATGAGTGTTCTGTCTGTCATCCCATCCTGATGTTGCCTAAGTTCTGTGTTCAAGTAACACATGTGGACACCTTACAGTTTCATGCCAAAGTAATTTAAACTCTTTACTTCCTCACCGCATTCCGAGTACTCACACCTTGACACCATGAGGTAGTCAAGGAAGACCATAGCATTAAAATCACACCGTAAGCATGGACATAGTCATATTGTAGGGGATGACAATTTATTAGCCCAATCATTTCATGCACACACGCATGCATGCACACGCACACACACACACACACACACACAACACACAACACACACACACACACACACACACACTCTCTCTCTCTCGTAGTCTTCCTCCTTACATATCACATACAGGGACACCATTACCTACTGGGACACCATTACCAGTTTTGGAGACAGGAAGCTTTATCACCAATTTAGAGTGGGAAGCCTCCCTATAAAATAGTTCACTAACAACTGGGGGTCTGATCACGACTCACTCTGTGACTCCTGAATATGTGAGGAAGAGGCTCTGTCGCATATCCTCTTCGTCTGCCCTGCATACAAGGTGCCTCGTCAAAAATGACTCAAGCCAGTTTGCGCCAAAATGGGAACAAGATCTTCCCAAATGGCTTTGCGTATTATAAAATCTGACACCAGCGAGGTGGTGGCTTTGGCAACATTTTGGAGCTGGACGTGGGCCATAAGAAGGATCAGGATGCAGGGCACCATGTAACTATGCAATTATGTATTCATGTAATCACCTTAATACTGTATTTTCCATCAGGTAACAGGGTTGCAGAGCTTGGTGCTCTAGTACTCTCTAATATAAACAGGTTAGTAAGTGCTTATTCCTTGCAAATTTCCTGTTACATCTAATTGTGGATGTATCTTTTGGTTACAACCGTATACAACCGTATTTATCCTTGATGATACAAGTACTTGTATGTACTGAGATAAGATTTGTAAATGGATTTTATTGATTTTATTCTGGATATTTTATACGTTTTATCAAGCCAATTTGTTTTTTAATGCCTTTTGTACATGTGTCTTTTATGATTGTTTATAATCAAATAAAGACTAATTGAATTGACATATCACATACACAATGGTGTTGACATTGACACTGGCAAAAGAATAAAATCTTATATTTAAATTATGCATTTCTCTACACACATATGACGTTTATAGCTTGTTGTACAAATGAGAACTTTTTGTCAGGATGCGGGGCTGGAGGTACTGCTACCCTCTTAATCTGGCCAGATGACACAAGCAATGGGGGGTTCGCCTCTAAGTGGAAATACTCCCCCCCCACGGTGCCCCAGACAAAAATTAGATTCTCCTTATCCTGCACAATTTCCTCGCCCCGTATCGCACCGATTCTTCACACCTCGCCTTGTACAGTTGGCGGCAGCTCCAGTGTGCTCAAGTCTTGCTGTCCCTCTGGCACTCACCTCTTCCTTCATCACTTCATCTCACTGTGCTCAGCACACTCCATTCACTAACCTGGTCCTGATGATGATCCTAATCTACATGGATCGAAACGTCATCGACATCCCAGCGTAACTTGTGGCGCATAATGCTCTAGTTCACTCAAATGCCTAACTCTGTATACATTTATGTAAATACTAACCTGTGAACCACAAGTACTCTGTATCTACTGTCACATCCTCACCTTGCGCTACCTATCGCTGTTTCGCTTGTGACCTGCACCATCCACCTAGTGTCATGAGCACTTGTGTGCACATAGTTTGTAGGGTTACTTATTTATTGCTTACAGTGCTGTAATAACTGTTCCCAATTTGTCTGTACCCTTTTCAGTTCCTGTTCTCTCTTTTATTCATTCAATATATGATGCCTGTGGCACAGTTAACTAAACTATGAGTCTCCCTGCCTTCCTTTCTTGCAATGTTTTGAGCATGCTTACCTACCAGTCTCGAAAATAATACCAGTTGAAGTATTGTTCATGTACACTACTTCACCCAGATCTCAACTAAGTCTATGGGTTTAATCCTGTTGCTTATACGAACAAGGAGACACCATCAGGAGCAGGAGAGAAGAGGTTCTTTTTTTAAATATTAATATGTCCTTAATGAAAAAAATGACATCAAATGCAAATTCGTCATTTTGCTTTATATTTTAGCGTGAAATGTATCTTTGTGTCCAATTTTGACACAAGGACACATTTCATGCTAATAAAATAGTGCAAAAAATTCTAGCAAAACCATGGCGAACAACATTCACTCATGTTCAGATGTTCCCATGCATTTTACATCTAATGGCGTGTAATTACATGAAGACGTGCCTTGGTGTAATTTCTGAAATTGTGTGTAATAAGCATAACATGAAATTCCTGAAATTCTGTGAATTACATTGGCATAACTTACATTTTACCTAGGCCTAGTGTAAATTCATATTTTGAGAATACAAAAATTGAGTTTACACTTGTAAAAAATTCTATTTGTGCGTCTAAGTCAAATTTAAGTGTGCCGATGACTTTGGGAATTGCCTTTCAGTTTTCATGGTGGTATAGTGCCTCTTGTATAGGCTTAGCAAATTAAGACCTAGCGTTTACAGTATCACTTTAATTTGTCTGTCGTATTGCTTATATAATAGTGCAAGAGTTCCCTTTGTGTAGTGATCATTCATCCATTCAATCATTCGGTCAAATAGCAAAGGAGCAAGCTGATCGATGTTAGTTCATGAGACGGAGGTGATATATAAATAATTAGAACATTGGACTTTTGCGAGCTCCATTGAAAACAATACAGTAGTTCCGAGATTACAATGGATGGTAAAAGCCTGGAGGACCAACATTCCAATGTTTGTCTTCATGTTGCTCACTTTTTATTTCTAGAACAATCTACCCTTAGTGGGTGGAATGTTCTGATAGCCTTACAGCCCTTCTGTCTCAGGCTATACCAATTGTTAAATGCCCTCTCCCTTGGTATAGGCCTTTATTTATTTATAAAGTTTTATATAGCGCAAACTTGATCCCGAAGGATATCAGAGCGTTTTACAATACTTTTTATAACAACAGTTGAACAGCTTTGTAACAGTTAGGAACATAATTCAAAACAAGAAGTGAGACATCAAATCACCGAGGGCGCATGCATCAGGAATTCTCCATCCGGAAATGTAATACCTGCGGCTCGGGCCTATACCTTGGGTTCAGGGTCTTTCACACCTGGTATAGCCCTCGGCAGTGGGCTACACACTTTCAAACTGTATCTTCTTTGTCTCTAACCTTTAACCAATCACATTGTCTTTACAGTTATAAACACTAGCAAAATCAAGTGTAAAATCAATTAAACTGTATATAGCAAACACTTAAAGAGTATCATGATTAGGTGAAGGCAGCGAGCTGCACTTTTAAGACCTTGGATTCAGGACCTGTGGACCACAGTCTCATAGCATGACTGTAGCCTCCAAGAAGCAATACTCACAGGCTTTATTCACATCGAATATCAGCAGAAGCATTTGGTCTCGGTATAGTCCACGCAGAGACAGAGCTGCTTTGTCTTGTCCCACTCAGGCCTTGCAGTACTAGCTTTTCTACTCAAGTGATAAGACCAACATTGACTCTTTACTCCACCACCATTATGCAAACTTCCCTTTAACCCCTTGGCTGCTGGGGTCATTCTCCTGCCGTGCTGGGAGGAGGGGGCACGCACAGTGCCCCGGTGCCCATGACAAGCTCAGCTCGTCATGAGCCACGGTGGTCGTGTGCTCATGACGAGCTGAGCTCATCATGACCACACCCGTTTCATTAGAACCATTGCACAGCAGGAGAATTTGCCCAGCGTGCAAGCGTTCTACCTGTCATGACGAGCTCAGCTCGTCATGAGCCACAGTGGTCCTGTGCTCATGATGAGCTGAGCTCGTCATGAGCGTGGGAGGGGTAAATGCCCACAGGCTTAGTTTCATGTGTTTTCAATCCCACGAGCACGACACGTATTGGCCAATAGTAAACAGAACGGGCTGGGCCCAAAGATGCCATATCCCCCAGATGTTAGAACATGGTCACTGCTCTTTACTTACCCAACCAACTTCTGTTTAAGTAGACCGAGACGAACACAGGGGGCACAGTGAAGAAATCAACCACAGAGTTCACTTCCAACCAGAACCAGAGCTTGTCATTAGCAGCAATAAACTGGGAGAGCACAGGGAGAGAAGAGAGGAACACAGTTAAGTGACAGACATTTAACTACTGCAACACACAGGTAAAAAGTCAATGTCCACATGTAATGGGTTCACTTCTATCCTTTTTGCCTCTTCAATGGCCGGGTCTTAGTATTTTCCAATTTTAAACCATGTCAAATGTGCGGTCATAATACAATCAAACTACACCTTTCCAGGGCTGACCGTTGATGAACCAAGTTTTACCCTTGGTTTGTTGATACAGCATGCACATTTGTTAACCCTTGTGTGCTGAAGTACTTTCTGTTTGAGTCAGTGACATCTGTACGCTTTAACAAAATTTCAGGGTAAATACTTCTTAGGTTCTGCTTCAAGAAGCCTAAGCATTTTGAAAGACTTCATGGAATCAATTATTCAAAAGAATGTGCAATAAGATAAACAGAGAGCCCCTCTCAGACAATGGCTGTCATGTTTTATCATATTATTGTTATTGCTTGAATGGGTTGTCCATCAACACCATGGAAATTTAGAGTGTAGGACCATCAAGTAATCCTTTTATTCGACTGCAGTCAGAGAGTGCTCTTCAATGAATTTACTTTGCTTACAGGCGGACATTTTATTTTGGTTTATGGCTGTTTTGTTTAGGAAGTTCCTGCTAATTGAATGCATCGCCCCTAAGTAAAAAGACAGTGGTGCTATTTATTAATTGCCCTCATAACACTCTTTCTAAAGCTAAAATGTATCTCTGCTGATGTAGCCTGATCAGCATAGGGCCCCTATTCCTAGTTTTCTAACTGTTTCATGCTGCTTCATTGTGGGATTTTCATTGTAGATGAGCCAGAGGCAACAGGCACAAAATCACCGAAACATTACCAAATACTTCCCCTAACATTGAGCTGGATCGAATATCTTTGCCAATGCTTGTTACGCATTATATTAACTATGAATGTGAACTGTGAGCATACAGTGACCTGCTATAGGTGTGACAGCATGTAAAGGTTTGACTACAGAGCCTGTGATTGAGAGCTGGAAAATAAAGGACATGGGGGCATATTATCAAGGGGGTTTATCTCCGCTTTTTTGGCTTTAAAAGCCAAGAAAGCTGAGATAAAATGATCTCCCTATTACCTAGCTGTCGCTAACACCAGTTAGCGACAGCTAGTAGGAGATAACGACCATCTTGGGCCCCGCTTTGCATGTCAGTGATATTTATCACTAATGACATGCAAAGTGGGCGTGCCAAGATGTTAGCGACTGAAAACAGTTGCTAACATCGCTATCTCCTATTACCAACTTTTGGAGATATTCGCGCTAAGCGCGAATATCTCCAAAAGCTAACACTTGCCCTGAGCAGTTCTTAACCATGTTATCCAATGGGAGGTGGATAACATGGCTAAGAGCATTAGCTCAGTAATGCATGAATATCGCTGACTTTTCAGCGATATTCATGCATTTCTGCCGATTTTTATCGCTTAGGAGATAAACCTTGATAATAGCAAGGCTCCTAAGCGATAAAAATCGCCGCAGCTCGGCGATAAAAATATTGCCGCTAAGCCAACATAGCGATAATTATCGCTAGTTGTTGGTAATATGCCCCATGATTTTAAGAACGTTAATGATAAGTTTAAAAAAATGAGTGACAAGGATTTCCTGGAGAACTTCGTATGAGCCATGTCACCTTGAATGCTAAAAGAAAACTAAATACGAGCCTTGTTCTGTAGTCCCTTTGCTCAAAGAAAGAGCAGATTTCATTATTCAAGCTGCATGTGTCAGGGATGCTCGTATCCAGAATGTTAAGGGCCTGTTTACGACTTTGGCGGTGTGGCAGCCGGCCCCGCGCCAGAGCCCCGCTGCCAACTCACAAAAGCTGTATTGACACCGCCTGCCAGATTAGGAGTTTTCTTCTGCTCTGGCAGGCAATGCTTTGGCGGTCCCAGGTGGTGAGCCATGGAAACGCATCGCAATGGGAACGCCAAAGTAAGTTCCAGCACAGCATGGGCTGTTAAGTCCACGCCATGCAGGAACTGGGCATGCATGCAGACAGGGGGGCACATCCCCCCCCTGCATGCACCCCATGGCCCTGAGGCACCAGGGGCCCTGTAGGGCCCCCTTATGTTCCTCATGGCCACAGTTGTCATGGTGGGCTCACCGCCATGAAAACTGTGGAGGTGAGAAAACTCATAATATGCTTGACGGTGCTGTAGAAGCATCACCAGCATATTACAGGCCTCAGACTGCTGCAAGACTGCCAGGGATCATGGATCCCTGGCGGTAGCAGTGGCTTCATGGTGGTCCGACCACCTAACTTGCAATAGGGCAGTCTGACCGCCGGTGCGGTATTGTGCGCACCGCCACTGCGGCTACAGCGGCCCATCGGACAACTGTAGTCATAATCAGGCCCTAAGTATGTACATGAAAATAAGGCAAACTAGCTAGTCAACTTCATATCTCACAGTTCATGGAAATGGTGTCTCCTGATCAAATGATTAGCAATTGTTGTTTCTGGAGAAGTGAACAGGAACTTATATTATGAATGAGATTCTAATGCTCCGCAACCCCCTTCGGACCAGATCAGCATACAACTTGGGGCTCTACTGTAGTTGTTTCAGAAATACTCCTGGCCAGTATAAACCAGATATTCTGCAAAATCTCACACTAAAGTGTGCCTTTGCTTCAATAAAGGAATATAGGGAATTGTAAAACCCTTTCTAAGACAGACAGAAAGTATGTGATGTGATGGTACTACTGAAGTTCATCTATAAATATATTAATTAAATCTAAATAAAAAAAACCTGCAATTTCCATTGCCCAACATGGCGTCTTCATTCATAAGGAGCAGATCAGTGAATGCACATCATCTTTATGAAAAATAGCTCCAGGGGGCAATTATCTTTAAGAATTTTACAGTGAACCGGATAATAAAACCTTTATATCCTTCACCACTAATTCTGCATTTTATTCAAAAGAACCTTCGAATTATTTTTCATTTTCAACATACAACTACGTATCCCACTCCCATGGCTTGTCTGTGTTAGACGCTCCCTTTAATTGTTTTTACAATATCTATTTTCTGACTTCTTTTAAAAATTATCTTGCTGCAGTGCAATTTCTCCTAAAATGTTTGTCTCTATAACTCCTCACCATTTTCAGAATGTCTGGTTATAGATTGTATTACCAGTACTGCTAACTCTGGTGTGAATTAGGAATAGCCACAAGTTTAAATGATTAGATTGTCTTCCTAAGAGATGTCCATTAAGGCCCTGGGGACTTGGTGAATGAGGGATTGCTGTGTTAGGCTGGGGTTAGCCAATGGGAAACTTCAGGGTCAGTCACTCCAGGGGACTATTTACCTAATCTGGTGACCAATGGACAATGCTTTGCCAACAGGTTTTCAGAGTAGTAGCTATTTCGTCTTTACTTTGGTAATTATTTACGGGGGAATTCCACATCATCAGTGATGACTTCTATTAAAATATGAATTGTATATCTATCCTAAAAAAATATTTCGACAGAAAACATGAGTTTAACATAAATTTGTTTTTTTTTACACAATAGCTGCTGCAAGGTGAATTTGTTCCTGATTCTAGTCCTACTGCATATGTTTGATCCAAAGCAAAAGTTCAGATCTCAGGCTCCTGTGCACGTGATATCCTACATTTGTTCTTAGTGTGTTGGTCTGTCTCACCTAAGAAACGAAATGGCCCCCAATAAATTCATAGTTTTGAGCCAGCCCGAGCTTGTATTTGCAAACAACCAGAGCTCTCTAATCTACAGTTGTCTCTGAGATCTCCCAGGCAAAGAAATACCCAAATGTCACTCTCCTTGAAAAGGAATGTCCTGTCCCTAATGTCTGATCTTGGTTGCCTCCTAACAAGCAGGTTATTGATTCCTTCCACTGTCTCTGTTTAACCAATGTAATTATTGCATTTAACCAATGTAATTATTGCAGCACCTATGTCTCAAATATCCCAAATTTTCTATTAATAAAGTCCTTGTCTGTGATACCACCCCCCCTTGTTTTTCTTTATAAATGCCAATATTTATACGTCTTCATCTTTTAGCTTTGGGAAGTACTATGGGGCTAAAACTTATAGGGCCCCATATATGAGGCCCCTTGCGCTGCCGGAATTTCACTTTTTGTGCTGTTCCGTGGCGCAGGAGCCTGCTCCATATTTACGTGGTAGCACTAAGCCACTTTTTTTGGCTTAATGCTGCCTCAAAAATATGGCTCAGTTTAACGCAGTTCTCTCTGTTAAAGGGGAGTGGAATGGGTGTTGCGGGGGCGTTCCAAGCAACATCCATGGCTTTTTGCCACTGCCCCAGATTTACGAGAATGTGTAAACCTGAGGCATCGCTCAAAACGTATGAGGCAGAACGGGGAGAAATATCTTTATTTCGTCTCGATTTTCCTTTTTCTATGTGTGCTGCAAGAAAGAGGAAAAAACCTCTTCTGATTGTTTCTGTGCAGAAAGGTTTCCCTTCCTTCACAGAAATAATCATCCCAGCAGCGCAGGTACCCTTGCACCATAGTGCAAAGGTGCCTGCATTAGCGCACAGCAGCCTGTGGTGCGCCGGCACAGGGGAAAAGGACAGGAATGTGCATATTTGATAGATACAGTGCATTCCTGACCAATTCTTTTACCGTAGGGAAGGGCAGCAGGAAGGCCTGCGGTGCAGGCCTATGGTAAAACCTCAAAAATGAGGCCCATAGGATCTTTACCCCACTAAGACCGAGTTCATGAAAAGTGTAGCTGCTGCAACTTGATCATTCAACGTCAATACACTCTCTATTCTACTGCTTAAATATCCGGAAATATAGAAATGGTGTTATTTATGAAAGTCTAAAGAAGTTGGCAATACTAGGGAACTCACAAGAAAAAATAGATATGCTATAACAGAGCCACAGCTTGCTCCGCTGTTGGAAACAGCTTCGCTTTGGGTGAATCACTTAAGAACTGAAGGTTCCATAGTCAAACACCTACCCTATTTAGGGTGGTTTTCTAAGGCTGTTTTCCTTCCTGTAAGACAAGGTGGTCCAACACAGGAAAACTGTAACTATCCCAACAAGTACTAAAATAAAAATCCTAGCAAGTTAGGGGCATTCATTCTTACGTCTGGCCTACGTAGCCCGCACACGCTGCATAGGAAGGAGACCTTTAGCCATCGATTCGGCTTTTCAGCCAAAAACGTGCACGTGTTGCATTGCCTTCAATGGCAATGCATGCACGTTTGGCAATTCCCTTGCAGGAGCGAGCTTTTCCTGCTCGCTGCGCAAGGGAAACCGGCGCAGGCCCCCTCCTCTCTCCCTGCTGCCGCGCGAGGCATCATTTTTTATGGGCAAGGAGGGATTGAGTTGCCCAGAATCACATGAGGTTGAGCTCACAGCGGAAATCTAACCTGCTTGCCAGTTCCCTGGCAACAGCTCTGGCCGTAATTCCACATCTCTCTCAGATAAACAGCCTTCAATCATGGAAATGCCACATAAAAAACAAACTGATAACTTGGCACAGTAAATTAGCTGAACACGATTCCTACAGAGAAAAATAAAATACTGTGAATGAGGGGCAGGTTCTCAACCGGACTGGCAGTTGACCCTTGAGATGACGTTGCACTCTCTTTGTTTATACTAGTCGTTCTCAACATCCCCAGTGAACGGTACAGCATGGCTGCCCTCAGCGGCAGATGTACTTCTGATGCTCTGTGGCCACTTCTTATTTTAACTGGAATCCCGAGGCAAAACATGGTTTTCCCGTGTGTAATCCGTACAACAAGTCAGCCGCAAGCGAGGCTTCGATCGTAAAGCGCGGGTGTTTCTCTCGCTTTTCGTTTTATTGACGCAGTAGTTGTAAGCCAGTGAGTCTGACTGTACTCCCAGGCCACCTCTGGTGCACAGGTGATCAGTCTCTTGGCCTTTAGTCGCAATCTGTTAGAGGTCACAGGTCAGGAAGATTCCTGTCACCATGGACCCGAACCGGATCATCCAGGCTATTAAGGGTACCATAGACCCCAAGTTATGGATAACCGCAGGGAATGAACTTAACCAGGTAGCGAACTGAGCAGAGAAAGCGGCAAACGCATAGGAACTAGCGGGAAAGAGAGGTCTGGGATTGTGTGTTGCTATCTGGCTCATTGCCCATCACCACGTATAATGGCCCATTCCCTTGATTTTACGCCGAGACAACCGCCCATTCCCTCCCTTCTGTCCTCCAATCCTCGCTTCATGTCCTATTGTCGCTCATCCAATGCATGCATGTGCATCATTGATCATTTTAAGGTACAGAATATCCTTTATCAACTGCAACCAGGTTAACAGTTCACTGCATACGAAAGTGCCCTCGGTAGCGTAGCATATTGGCACCGCATAACTCGCTGGTACCATTAATGAGTAGCCTCTCTCTATTGTTCCTCCCCTCTTCCCCCGAGAGCGAGCTCCCTGTTGTGGAGCTAATTATACCACTTGCAATGCAAACTGTAGAAAGTGAAGTGTCAGTGTAAATTGGAACAGCATGATCTGAGTGTCTTGTCCGGAATATGATGAAGCTTAGGTCCATGAGGGTAAATACCTCGTCTTGGCTGGTCGAAACATCAGTGCTTACACATCCACTTTTTAATTTTCATTTTAACTTACAGTTTGGGAATGTAAAGCATCAGCGTTAAGTTTTAATTTCTCTAGTTCTGCGGTAGACCATAGGACCAGACTTTGGAACAATGGCAAGTGTAGTAAGACAGAACATTTTAAATTAAAATGCTAGGGACCCGGAAAAAAGTGCAAGGCTGTATGGTCATAAGAGATGTCCCCATGTCTCTCTTCCACAGTTATTTCTCACTCTGGCATTCTGAGTTACTTTGAGGTAATGGCGGGCAGTGGTCGCTTATATTGGTGAGGGGGTGTCGTTTGAAGTAATAGTCAAACAAAATTTAATTAACAAATAGCAGTAAAATTAGTTTGTGTGCACTTAATGACCTTATGCAACACAGGCAATGTCTGCTGAGTAAGGACCCTTACCTTTCTGATTATGAATGGTTTTTTGCCAGTGATCCACAGAAAACAGGCGGCGGTCCAAGTATTCTGTGTCTCCAGAGGAAGTAAATTGCTTCAGAAGTAAATTACTTCAGTTTAAATTACTGCAATTTAAATTAGTTAAACCTCATCTAAAGTTTAAATTATATTTAGAAAGCAAAACTTTAAAATGCTTCTGGTTCACGAATGACTAGCAAATATATTAAGCGCCTGTAGCAGTGCAAAACATGGTTGAGAATGATGTAGGAGAGTTTGGAGCGCTTGAAATCTTTGAGTTGAACTCAGCAGTTTTTGTCAAAACGCATTTAATATTCTGAATCCTGATGCTCAAAGCATCCGATCTATGATGCAGCTAGTGATATAGAACTGTTTTGAATACCCTGTCTAAAAGTATCCAGTAGTTTATGCTGCCACTCATTACAAGAACAATTTAACCAGAGTGTTCCAATGGCCCACCATAAGTTAAAGCAACACGTCGGTCGAAACCCACAGTAGTTCAATCTCTGTTGTGTGCTAGTGTCTGAATCAAGACTGGGTGGGGCAAGACATTGAAAATGCTCTAGACGTATCCAAAATGAACAGTAAAATCTTTATGATTTGATGTATAGAACTTCTAAGAACTAATGCTTTTTAAACCAAAGTTTTTATTTGTGTTTTTTGTTAGTGTGTCTCACTAATATTTAGATCTTGTCTCCGACAGCGCATGCAATGCATGCGTTCTCGCTTGCAAGAGATATTGTGTTCAACAAGGGGCATGCAGCCTGCTCAATACTTAGCATTCATTGGATTCATTGTCACTCTTATTTGCTGCCTTATAATTGGCCAGCGCATGCTAGCTTTACTTCCACTTCTTTCGGCTGGAGCATGGACCAAGTTCTGATTGCTTCTGCTTGCGTGCTGTCCTTCAGATGATCGTGCGGTAATTGAGGCTCTACTTCTATTATTTCTTCTTCCTTATTTAGCCTCTTGCCATTTGTGGCTGTTTTACTATGTCACATATGTTATGTTAGAATACACTTACAACGTGCACAGATCCTCAAGAGTGTCCCGGCGCGGGCGGTGATCGTGAGAAGGAAGCAATTTTCTCCTTTGAATTGATGTTTATTGTGACAACTGTAGTTATCTGCTGTTATTGTGACAACAGATGATATCTGCTTCCAAATGTATTTTCATTAAGACACGGATGAAATAACTTTCTTTATGTGATAGATTTTTTGCCAAATTACATTTTTTTTCCGCACCTGGGGAGACTTACTGATTTACTCTGAATCACAGGGGTATTGTGCTGAGACCTAACAAGCATTAGGAAAGCCAATAGGTCTAGTATTTGAGACTATTGGCTTTGTCATTGCATCTTGTTCATGCGGTGCAGCACAGGCATTGCAGACTATGTCAATGGTTTTTAGCCCTGCTGTGTAGCAGCAATACAAACAATTATAATAAACAAGCATTGGCATAGTCAATGGTCTCGCCTTTGGGACCTTATAAGTGTTTAGCCATGCAACAGTTAATGTTGTTGCAGTAAGGTACTGTGCTGCATAAATAAATACTTATAAGGTCCCAAAGGCGAGACATATTGGCTATGCCAATGCTTGTTTAGTTAGAGCCTGGGCAGCGCATTCGCTGCTTTGTGAGGCATGCTGTATTACAGTAAGCTCTTAAAGCTCCGACCACTCTCGTCTCATATTTTGAATTGTCTTATGTCTTTGTCCTTTGTGAATGCTGGCTTCTGATTTGGTAATCAGCTTGTGAGTCCCTCCTTAGTACCACCTTGTCATCATTTTGCAATTCAATAGGTCTCACATTTGCAAGAATTTAAGCTATTGGCATTTACAGTGCCAATAGCTCAAAGTCTCATAAATGCGTGACCTATTGCATTGCAAATGCTTGTTTTGTCTTGTGTTTTACAAGAAATTATCACGCTGGACATCCAGCATTGGTCACTTTCACTGAAAGTGCTTGACTTACAGTCAATATTACCCACTGGTCCAGCCCCCAACTCTAAGGCCCGATCACTAGTAATGCAGGTTTATGTGCAGGAACACGGTGTAGCCAGAAATACCGCTTCTGACAGCATCCCCGCACATAAATCCAAGTTACTATTTAATAGGCTTCTCTATTTAAACTAATGCTCTCATTTACCACCTTTTCTTAGCAGGAGGCATATGGGAGTGAAGGGCTGGTGCGGGGCAGAGGTGGTGGGCAGAGTGTGGGAATGGTGGAAGAGGGAGGTAGAAATGCCTTGAAATGCTGATCAGATGTTTCAAGTTCAAGTTCAGGAATTTGTATAGCGCACTACTCACCCAGAGGGTCTCAAGGCACTTGGGGGAGGGGGTGCATTATTTATCGAATAGGGGCCTGGCTTTCCTGTACTACCAGCCCAATCCCAAAGTGATTCTTCGGACAGAAATCGCTTTGGTGTTCTTACACCTACAAAATCTAGGTTTGGAATACTGGGCCGGATATAAGTGTGTAGAGCAATATCTCACCCGACAGTTATGTTTCGCTTACCTTATAATCAGGCCTACACTGGGCCAGCAGCATTTGGCCTTTCCCTGTTGAAAGTCTAAGTGGCAGGCCTCCAAGGACCTATTTTAGGCAGTGCTTAATTTGAGCCAGTAGTTTCCGGTGCTTGGCACCAGCACTTAATTGGCAACACTGGCGCTTGAGACAGTTTGCCACAAGGAAGCGCTGTATGGCTAATTTAGAGACAATCACAACAGTTAATTATTAATTCAATGTACACAAAAAATTACTATTACCTGCCGCCAAAGCCATTCTTCCAGCTTTGGGGGATGAAATAGTTGGAAATGTCTCACTTGTAGGAGTGTAATAGTAAGTAGGTGTGTTGTTACCATCATTGAAAGCATAGCAGGGGCAATGTGTGCTGCAAGTTGCAGTGGCCTCCTGACAAGAGCACTAGCACTTATGTTTTTTTACAAATTAAGCACTGATTTTAGGCCCAGAGTATTTCTCTTGAAGCTGCCCTGATGCTGGTGAAAACTGCAGGGTCCTAATTCTAAGCATTGTTAACTACTGATATATTTAAAACGCAAGCCTGAACTAACAAATAGTTGTGTTTAGAGGTACACCACGCTGGTAAACTTTGGGCCTGATGCCCAAAGACCCATTCACAAACCAGAAAGTGCAACCTGCACACAGACTAGTTTGAGAACGAGAACGAGTATGTAATGTGTGATATAACACATGGAATATTGGGTCGCATTGCAAATTGTACATTTGTCCGGGGTCGTAAAATGACCTTACAAATAAATATAAATTAGACTGGCTGCATTTTACAACCACCTGAGGATGGATGCTAATGCTAAAAGATTGGCCTGCACACATCAAATAATAATCTTTGCTTTTGATTTCTCAAATGGGTACATTCATTATTTATGTTTACATTTATTTTTAAAGCCGGTTGTGTTCAATGAAGAGAGACAGATGTTGGTTTAAAAAAAGAAACACATTTCGCTTCTTGTTTCACATTTTGGAACACAATGTGGGAACAGGCAGTAGTTTTTCTATTACTTTTTCGGTTCCTCCTAAAGCTGGCACACAGGATTCCCAAAGGGAAAAGTGTCTTCATGGGCAACTACCCCTTTGCATATCAGATTCCACCCCATTTGAGGTGTCAATATCGACAGCTGAAACGCATTGATACATTCAATTGTGACTTCCAAACAGAAGGGAAAAGTAGATTTTTGAGTAAAATAATCTCTTATAATAGTTTTTTTTTGTTTTCTGTTGTTGCAAAATCAGCCTTGCACGGTGAGTGGCAGCGATTTTTTTTTTCTCCCCTCGTCTCCCCTCGCCAGAGTAGTGAGGGGAGACGAGCAGAACTACACACCGGTGTTGAAACGCTATGAGAAAGCTCTAAGATGTACAATCCCCTGATGAAGAGCGTAATGCTTGAAATGCATTGGGAATAATTACAAGCATGTTAAAGTCAATGAATGAAATATAAGCTATATGGATGAAAGACTCGCTACAATAATTAAGTTTGAAATGAATAAAATTTACAAACTGATATTTACACGCATGGAGTAAAATGTGTACGAAAATCAAAAGGAGTGCAAGGAAGGAGTGGGTCCTGTGAACGCAGAACGCACATGTTAGTATTATAGCGATATATCTATTTACATGGGCATATCCGCCTAAATCAAAATGCATCTAATTGTAAGGACTGGTCTGCAAATGCATTTGTCAATGCTTTTCTCTATCCATTCTTCCTCGGTTTTTTGTTTTTTTTTGTCATCTGTGTGCGTTTAAACAGGACCTTCTGATAACAGAAATTCAAAATCCACAGGTCAGTTCCGTGTGCTAATAGAAATCATATTTTCCTGTGATGTGTATAAAAGCTAAACAAGGGTTTCTACTTCTGTTCTAACTGCAAGCAACCATGCTGTTCTTTCAAAATTATATGTGATGGTTAGTTTATGTTTTAAATTTACCATTAAGATTGCAAGCATGTGGTCATTTAGATGGCTGCATGTTTTCTTTTCCTTCTTCTTTTTATTTTTGTGGATATGCTTGCGATAAAAAGAATAATATTAAGCAACATGCCAGCATGCAAGGTAGTATCTGTTGACTTTGCAAATGTTTGTTCATATGTATGTCTACCTAGCGCCATGTGAAAGGCTGTAATTGGTTATGGTGATAAGTTGTCATGCTTGATATTGTTTATATCTTATGTTAAAACATCTACATTGATGGTAATACAATATTATTTACAATATATATGTGTGTATATATATGTATATATATGTATATATATATATATATATATATATATATATATATATATATATATATATATATATATATATATATATATATATATATATATATATATTCACTGAAAAAACCATAGGTTTCAGGCCTTATATAGTTAGGAATTAGCATTTAAAACACCTTTAAAATTCACTCCAAAAACTATTAGTTTTAGGGGTGTTAGAGTTAGCTGGACATTTCCAATTACCAGCAGACAACTTTCCCTCCTGAGGCGGAAAGCCGGGAGGTCTCTTCTCTTTACCTTGCACTTTGCGCTTTTAGCGTTTTTATTATTTTTAAACTGCTCGCACTTTGCACGCTTGACTCAAGAAGCGTGGAGAGACTCTCTTTTGTTACTCCTTTGCTCTTTGTACCTCTCCCCCCTCCCTCGGCCCCCGGACAGCTCTCGGCTGAGTGCAGACGCCAAGGGCTGGCTATTACAACTGTGGCGGCCATATTGGGTGAGGGCTGTTGAGTGACGCGCTCTAGCAGCGCGCATAAAGGACGGCCATGACTCCGCGCAGCGGACGCGCTTTGCGGACGCGCCGGACCTGCGCCGGAGTCGTGCCAGAGTCATGCCCGTCTGCGCCCGTCTGAGCGCAGACGAGCCTAGGGCCACCTACTCTGCCGAATTTAGTAAGTACTTCACTTACTTATTCGCGTGCTGCACTACTTCGCTTTCGCTCCTTGACACCCTCGCACTGCTCTCTGATACAGAAGGACACTGCACCTTTTACTCATTGTGAATGATGTCATCCCCCTATCCAAGCAGAGGCCAAGCACACACTACGATCTGCTCTCTTGAACTGTAGATCTCTTCCAAGGCACTCTCTGGAGGTTAACCTCCTTATTCTGGAACACGAGTTAGACATCCTGTTTCTAACAGAAACATGGCTTACGCAAGATTCAGAAGCAGATATAGTGAATGCTCTTCCTCCTGGTTTTCTAATCTACACCCAGGATAGACCGCTGGGTCGAGGGGGAGGTGTTGCTATCCTGTACAAGAACTCGTTGACTTGCTGAGCCCAAAAAGGGGAGGTGGAAGATTGTGAGAGCTGCAAGTTCTCCTTCCAAATCTCACCCACTGTAGCGATGTTGGGGCTACTAGTCTATCGTCCCCCAGGAAGTATTGGCAACTTCACCAGCTCACTTATAGAAATGTTAATGATCTGTGCCGCTTCGGCAACAAACTTCATTACCCTGGGAGACCTTAATCTCCACTTTGACGACCAGGAGACCGGTCAGCGACAGCCCTACAACGTGATCTTAAAATCTGTGGGGCTGACCTTATTAACCTGGAGGCTACCCATAATAAGGACCACTTGCTGGATCCTATTTTTTCAAATATTTCCACTATGAAAGCATCCCCCCGATCCCACTGCCATGGACGGATCATTTTATGATCCCTTTTGCTTGGCAAACTAAGTTGGATAGCATCCCCTCCACTAGTGTTGGTGCACCAGAAAGACCCTGGGCCAGGCTATCAGTGGAAAATTTCTCTCGAAGTCTGGAGGCCTCACGTCCACTACTCTCGCAGGACCCTCTCCTCGCAGAAGCAGACTTCTGCAGATGGATGTCGAACACACTCGACACCGTCCTCCCTGTAAGATCGTCAGGAAAAAAGGAGAAAAGACTGCGCACCGCTCCTTGGTACAATCCAGAGCTGAGGGTAATGCGGAGGGCTTGTAAAAAACTAGAACGTGCCTGGAGGAAAAACTGGGAAGTTGCTTGTAAGACTGAATACCGAGTGGCGATGAGGAACTACAAGCTTTCCATCCGGCTAGCCAAATCCCAATTCTTGGAGGAGAAAATTAGCAATGCCTCCAATTCCTCTAGAGAAACATTCCTGGTGGTTAAAGAACTCCTGAGGGTCCTGTGGAAAAAGGTAGGGCTAGGACCTTTCTCAAGATTTGCCCGGCGCTAACCGCCCTTGTACCATTCAAGTTTTACCAAGCAATGAGGCAGGCGCCGGAGACCAGAAGGCAGGAAACAGAAGTTTATTCCGACGGAGCAGAACACATCAGATCAGACAACAAGGTATCGTCTCGAGGTGCTCTAACAGCCTCTCGGAGGCCTGGCCTCTTATACACTGGTTTATGGCATGTGACCTTCCTTTAATACAATCAGATCTTTGTAAAGCAAGGAAAAGACATCCCCGTAATCCTAGTGTCAATCCCACCCCCATGTACCTTCACAATAGAGGTCCTCAACCTGCTGATAAGAGGAGGGGGCCATCACGCAGCTGAGTGTTCCGTCGAGTCTTAGGATGTGTGCGCCTGATCATATCACAGGGGGTGGGGAGGCCTGGATCAATAGAGGGTCCTTTGAAGGAGAGCGACCTCATGCAATAAAGGGCAGTAAATGATATCTCCCGGCTTAAGCAATGGCCTCGGACCTGTGTGGACAGTCGGACACGGGGTGAGGGGCCATCAATGGAGTGGTATTCATGCTGCGTGGACAATCCAGCGCAGGAGGGAGGTTTATCAACAGAGGGGCATTCATGGGAGGAGAGGAGGTGTTGGTCAGGCGCTGGCGTGACTCCCAAGGACAGGGTCATGCAGAAGGGTCATGCTCATAAGGAGGAGGAGGGAGGGGGAGCCAGGGTGCGCGGAGGATGCTTGCTGGGTCAGAGGGACGTGCTGGCGATCGATCGCGGACAGGGAGACCATGATACCTAAAATGGCTGCCGTGCTCGTAGTAAATAGGTGACCTAGAATAGCCGCCGTGCATGTAGTACATAGGTGACAAGCTGGCGCAGATGATGTTCAGATCGCAAATTAAAATTCCACAGTCCTCCCTTTTAACATATCTCGCCAACTTGTCAGTTTGGATTTATCCCCATAAGGCCACGTATTTCTACTTCATAGAGGGGACTCATGTGCTCATTTCGGAAGTCCAAAGTCTTTGGGCACATACAGTTAGAAACAAGGCCGCACAAAGGTGGCAGACATTGGATACCTAAGCAACACCCACATAATATTACAACAGGTATCAGCACGAAGGAAAACAACTTCCAACCCCAATTCTTCAAAATGTCCCAAAACCAGCTCCCAAGCGACCATCCTTCCTGTTCTTGGTGAACCTCTGAGGACAGTCTGTGGAGGTGTTCAATGGCTTTGTAGACTGAAGGCGAGTTGTCTGGCACGTAGGTGCAGCAGCTGGATCCGATGATGCGGCATGCTCCTCCTCGGTCGGCTAGGACCACGTCTAGGACTAGACGATTTTGAAGGGTCACGAGGCGGACCGCCTGAAGCTCCGCAGTGTTGTTGGCGAGGATGCCAGCCGTGATGTTGATCGTTGTTTCTACTGCCTGGGTCAGGTGTCGGATAGCACGGCTGTTTGCCATTGGGCCCCACAGAGGAACAAGACCCTTTGCTGCATCCAGGAACTGTGCTCCGGTGGAGTCGGCTTGTCCAAGGTCGTCTGCACGCCTCTGCCGGTGATGGTTGGCAGGGGCTACATATGTGGGTGGAAGAACGAAGGCAATGTAACAGATACCTTTCCAACCCTTCGGGAGCCAGGTGTAAGCCTTGGTGCCACACACAAAGTACATGTTCGGAGAAGCAACAAAGGAAGGGGGGTCAGCTGAGTCCAATGTTCTGGTGATTCGGCAGGCGCTGTGACCCACCAGCTGCGTTCCATGGCCTTCGAGGCACACGAGACCTGTGACATTGGTAACAGACAGGGCCACAGTTAGAGTGGCGGTAGTTTGTTTTTGCAGATGAGTGAAGGTGGTTCTGGCTGGATTGTGGAGCACCTGTACTTCGACTCGTTCTCTGGCTGGAATGTCTTTGATGAAGGTGGCGCCTGCGAGCGCAGGACACAGGGCAGCAGGGGTCTTTCCTGTTTTGTTCAGCCAGAATCCAGAGTAGAAGTGTGACACTGTCCGGCTGGAGGTGGCGTTGTCCTTGTGGCTCTCTTGCATGAGGATCAGCCAGGCGAGGCAAGAGCCGTGAACTGAGAAGGGTGAAGGGATGAAGGGAATAGAGTGTCCAGTGGCATGCGGGAGCAACCCGCAGATCCAACAGTTCGTAGCATTCGCAGCAAGGTTGTGTTGGTGCAACAGTTGCACGAAGGAATTGTTCCAGAATTCCCTGCGCCTTTCTCGGAGCTGAGGAGACAGAGAGATTAGGTGATGCTCTTTCAGGGGGGTCGGCTGTGCAGTAGGTAGCAATGCCTCATGAGCCGGTGTGCTTTCCTCCAGAATCCAGAAGGAGGTCATGAGGAGGAGGCAGAAGAGGAAGACAATGAGGAGTGCGATTGTCTTTGATTTGTGCAAGTTGTCAGTCTTTGGATTTCTATACTGGGTATTTCCTGTTGCTTCCATCATCTTCTTATCTGGCGCTTCCATCATCTTCTTATCTGGCGCTTCCATCACCTTCAAGGGGGCTCGGTAGCGGGCAGAACCACAGACTTCGTTTAGCTTCTCTCCCGGCAACCCTTTGTTGTGTTTAGGTCACCGTTCTGAGATTTAACTTAGTCCGTGGCCTACTTAGCCGAAACTCCCTCCTTTCGACGCAGGAAATACCCTTCTCTGGATGGCACAGTGGGATCAGAGAATTTTGCAAGTTCGAGTGCCTCAGTATCGGGATAACGGTCCAATATCGGTCGGTCTTTGCTCAGGAGCTCTTCTTGGGTGCTGACGTTTTCTGTCGTGGCCAGGTTTGCAGAGACCTTTCGGCAATGATGCGCGTGCAGCCAGTGCTTCTTCCCCTCCACTCGGAGTGCCGTTCGGGTGGTGATCAGCACTTGCCAGGGGCCCGTCCACCGAGGTTCCAGACTCTTGGTTCGCTGGAAATTTCGTATCAATACGAAATCTCCCGGTTGGATGTCGTGGCCGGGGCCCCTGGAAGCATCGGGGATGGCCTGCTGCACCTGTTGATGAATGACAGACAACGTTTTAGTTAACTTGCACAAATAATCAGACAGTAGGACGTCCGGGACGTCATGAATGGAGGTCGGTTTGGGAGCAGTCCAGAGATTCATCGGTCGCCCAAACACGACCTCGTAGGGGGTCAGATGGTGCTTGGTGGGAGTGGAGCGCATCGATAACAAGGCCAGTGGGAGGGCATCCGGCCAGTTAAGTCCAGTGGTGGCCACTATTTTTGCCAGTTTCAGCTTCAGTGTGGCATTATGGCGTTCCACTAGACCGGCGGATTGGGGGTGGAAGACCGCATGAAATCGTTGCTTCACCCCCAACCCCTTTAGGATTAATTGGATAACCTCAGCTATGAAGTGGGGGCCATTGTCGCTCCATAAAATTCGGCAAAGGCCATAGCGAGGGAAGAATTCCTTCAGTAGTACTTTGGCAGTAGTCATGGCAGTGTTGTCACGGGTTGGATAGGCCTCTACCCATTTACTGAAGGCACATACAATGACTAGTACATACTTCAGGTTTTGGCATCTCTCTAGTTGGATGTAATCCATCTGAAGGACCTCAAAGGGATGATTGGGGGTCCCGAACCCTCCCCGGGGTACTACAGTTCCTTTCCCGGGGTTGTGTTGCAGACAGATAAGGCACTGCTGAACTAGGCGTCTGGCTGAGTCGATGATTTTGTCGTTATGCCAGACTTTGGAAACGAGTTCGATCATGGGTGCAGATCCTATGTGTGCGGGGGAGTGAGCCATTGTCAGTATGGGAATCAGATATGAGTCGGGCAGCAACCATTTGTTCGCATCTTTTGTTCGCCAGCAATCCTCTTCGTCCTTCAAACCCACCCTTGTCCACTTAGTCAATTCGTGAGGGGTGCTGGCCGACTGTATGTCTCTGATCATTTCCCTTGTGTCACTCCATTTTTCTGCTTGCGACCTGGTCACATATATGCGTGTCACCGTCCTATTCTCAGCTGTGGTTCGTGCAGTGATGTCGGCTAATGCATTCCCTTGTCCGACTAAGTCTGTCACTCTTTTGTGTGCCTGACATTTTATCACCGCTAATCGTTTGGGGAGGAGAACTGCTTCAATCAGAGCGGAGACGAGATCTCCGTGGAGGATCGGGGTGCCGTGGGACGTCAGGAATCCCCTCTCCCTCCACAGGAGCCCAAAATGGTGGACCACCCCGAAGGCATACTGGCTGTCCGTATATACGTTCGCGGTGGTCCCTGCGGCTATGATGCATGCTCGGGTGAGGGCTATCAGCTCTGCTGCCTGGGCAGATCGTTGTGTGATGCAGGCTGCTTCAACTACTGATTGGGCTGTCGTTACTGCATAGGCAGCTGAGGTGGTGCCATCTGGGAGTTTGATGCATGAGCCGTCTACCCATAGCTCTCCATCGGGGTCAGGAAAAGCAGTGTCTCGGAGGTCAACCCTACTCCTAGTCTGTTCGTCTGTGAGGGTCACACAGTCGTGCATGGGAGGAACGTCGGGGTCGTTTTCAGGCAGGGGTAACAATGTGGCAGGGTTCAAAGTCGTGCATCTCTTTAGTGTGATGTGGGGTGCAAGCAGAGTCAACTCGTACCCTGTCAGTCGTGCGCTAGTCAGGTGTTGGGTCTTTGTCTGGTTCAAAAGGGTGTCAACTGCATGGGGCACTAATACAGTGAGGGAGTTGGAAAGTACAATTCCCTCGCTCTGACGGATAGAGACAGCAGCGGCAGCTACTGCTCGAAGGCAGGCAGGTAAAGCTCTGGCTACAGGATCAAGAGTGGCGGAGAAGTAGGCACAAGGGCGCTGCTTAGGGCCAATCGATTGAGTCAGGACAGACAATGCGCATCCCTCCCTTTCGTGGGTGAAGAGGGAGAAGGGTTTGGAGTAATCCGGCGTTCCGAGGACGGGTGCTGAGCAGAGTGCATCCCGCAATTCCTTAAAGGAGGCTTGGCACTCAGTGGTCCAAGGAAGCGGGGAGGGGACATCTTTGGTCAGCAGGGCAAGTAATGGTTTCACAATGAGGCTATAATTAGGCAACCACTGTCTGCAAAAAGAGGTTAGGCCAACCAAAGAGCGGACCTGTTTTTGTGTTTTTGGGATGGGGGTGTCTAGGATGGTTTGGATTCGGTCAGGGGTAAGTTTCCTCCCTTCTTTGGACAGAAGATGGCCTAGGTAAGTCACCTGTGGCTGACAGAACTGCAACTTCTTTTTGGAGACTTTATGGCCATTTTCTGCAAGGAAGTGTAGGAGTCGGACAGTGGCTGTCGTTGCAAGCAGGGTGGTGTCGGCCGCCAAAAGGATATCGTCGACATATTGGATCAACACCACTCCCTCTGGTAGCTGGAAGGCATCCAGCTGTCTTTTGAGGGCCTGGCTGTAAATGCTGGGACTTTCAGTGTACCCCTGGGGAGCTCTACAAAATCGGTACGAGCGGGATTTTAAAGTGAAGCCGAAGAGGTAACGGCTGTCTGGATGGATGGGGATAGAGAAAAACGCGTTCTTAAGGTCGATAACAGTGAAGGTGGTGGCGGTGGACGGGATGAGGGTCAAAATGGTGGTGATATCAGAGACTACGGGATATTGGGGTACAACTACTTTGTTAATCTCTCGCAAGTCGATGATGAAGCGGTACGCTTTCTCATCTCCTTCACCTTGCTTCTTAACAATAGGTAGGATTGGGCTGTTGCAGACGTTACTAACCACCTCTTCAACCACTCCTGCATCTACCAGAGACTGAATGATCGCTACCAGTGCCTTCTCACCCTCTGGGGATATCCGATATTGCGGGAGTTTCGGGAGCATAGCGTCCTGTCGTACAGTTATGTGGATAGGATCAATCATCATTCGCCCCACATCAGAGTCATTTTTGGCCCACAGGTACGGAGGCAGGGTGTCAAGCAGGGACAGGTCAGCGTCAGTTATAGAGCACATGTGTCGTGGGGGAGGGGATCTGGGCATGGCTGGGTTGTCGTACAGGATGACTCGTATTCCATCTGGGGAACACCTAATGGTAGCTCGAAAATGTTTCAGTAAGTCAATGCC
This sequence comes from Lissotriton vulgaris, assembly GCF_964263255.1. NCBI lineage: Eukaryota > Metazoa > Chordata > Amphibia > Caudata > Salamandridae > Lissotriton > Lissotriton vulgaris. Next base: position 663,517,003 of record NC_141693.1, read on the forward strand.
CATAATGGCGTCAGGGGAGTTGGAGGAGAGTAGAAATGTCGCGTCAGCAGTGTTGTTTTCTAGGTCAAAGGTAATAGGTACGGACAGGGGGTTAGTGGAGGGCGTCCCATCGAAACCTATCGACGTTATGTGTGAGCCAGACAAGGGTGCCCTTGGAATCAGTCGTTTTGATAACACACTACGTGTCGCCCCAGTGTCTACCAAGAATGGAGACTCTGTACCCAAGACCTTAGCGGTGACATAAGGACCTTGCTGGTCAACACAGAGCTCGACTGGATCCCTCCCTTGCCCCTGGCAGTCCTATGCAAAATCGGGGGCATTTTCACCTTCGGATAGCTGATATTGGTTCTGTCGGGGACGGTCAAATGTGTTCAGTCTTCCTGATCTGTCATTGTTGGTGTCGTTGGAGTTCCCTCGTCCCTGTACTCTATTCCTCGGACCACCTGTCACATCCCTGGAATCCCTATTTCTATTCATCTCTAGCAGAACCGGACACTGGGTTTTCCAATGGCCGAACCCTTTGCAGAAGGCGCATTGGTCATTGCTAATGTCTCTCCGTCCAGTGTGGGACGTTGGGGTGTGATCTTTAGGAGGTAGATCTCTGGGGGTGTTTGATTGGTAGTTCCCCCTTTGATGTTCCCGTCCTAGCGCTATACCCTGTATCTGGGCTATCATTACCCTTTCCTTTAAATCTTTCTTCTTTTTCTCGGACGCCCTATCATTCTCATTCTTTTGGTGCTCGTAATACTGAGCCATCTGAAGGATAGCTGCAGGTTTGGAGGCCCCCCAACTACTCTCACTCGTCTGCAGTTTTTGGGAGACTTCTTGTGTTAGTCCCTTTACATAATTTTGCACAAACAGGTGCTGTCCGGTTGCGGTGGTCATGTCTTGGCCACTGTAGTCGGAGAACACTGTCTCAAATCGGGAGAAGTATTCTGACACATCTTCCTGGGGTTTCTGTCGACAGGCCGTGACTATCGACCAGTCTACTTTTCTTTCCGGGACCAGTGTTTTTAATTTCTGGACTATTTTATCTGGTAGTTCCAGTATGTCCTTCACTGGTTTACTCCCCGGCTCTCGCTGTCTATCTAGTTTACCGAGTTGGTCCCAGGTATGTCCAAACAGATCCGTGTGGTCAGCCTTCCGGATTTGCTTCCACACGTCAGCCGGCAGACATAACCCAAAGAACAAGTCAATATCTGCTAAAGTCATTATTGTCGAACCCAAGGCTGTGCCTAATTCGGTATAAAATGCTGTCGGGTTCTTTCTTAAGTCGGGCAGGGTTTGCTTAAAGGTTCGGATATCTTGTCGGTCCCATGGTTGGTAAACCCAATTGTACACAACCCTCCCTTTTGCATTTTCATTATTAATATCATCGCTCGTTCCCTGGCCCCGTGGCGGGATCCAGTAAGGAGCCGCTTCTCTGATAGGCATCATAGTATTGGCTACTTCTGCCGAGGTTGTTTCAGGGACCGTAACCTTGGCTTCTGGTTTCTGTTCCGCGAGGTGGCGGAAGACCTCAAGCATTTGCATGAAGAGCTCCGTCGCCTCACGTTCAGTCCCATCTCCAACATCAATTTTCCTATACAGTGTTGTTAGTTTAGCGGGTCCCTTACTCTGATACCTGTCTTCATACGCGTTCAGGGTGTAGTAGCTGAATCGCAAGATGAAATGCCGTCTGTGGCTGTCGGCATGTGAATTATATACGCTCATTGTATAATCTTCGCTCTCCCTTCGTTCTACTAATGTCTTTGCTATTTTGTCGATCCCATCCCGCTCATCTTTGCTCAACCTATTTAGTCTGGCTGGTGATTGTTTGCTAGGCTCGGGGTCGTCTGATGAGGTAGTTAATGTGGCTGGTGCAAAGGCCGTGAGGGCTGGTGCACTAGCACTGAGATCGCTTTCGCTCACACTCGGAGCGTGAAAGCTTTGTCGGCAGGGGGCATATGGAGGGGGCATGTAGATGATTGGGGGACCTAGTAGTAACTCATCGTTCGCCCGTTGTTTGGAGGGCAATTCAGGGTAGAGCGCAGAGGGGGTCCTAACAGGACATTGGCCTGTCGACCCTGATTCTTGGTTTTGCATAGTATCTTTTCTTTCTTTTATTTCTTCTTCTAGTTGCTTCGCGGCTAGGTGGGCTGCCTTTCGTAATTCTTTCCCTATTTTTGCTTCTTCTCTTTTCTTTCGTTGTTCCGTTTCTTTGCGCCACATGCCGATACTGTCGAGCATAGTGGGCGTGGTTTTATTCTTCTGGAGCGCTATTTCTAATGTTTTTATTTTATTTTCGTCAAAGGAACCTATCAGTGGCCACTGACTTTCAGGGTTCTTTTTCGTATATTTATGCCATAGTTTAGTGTAAGCTATAGCGACTAGTCCATACTTAGTGAACATGTCCTTATTAGGGGTGCCCTCCAGTGGAGCTGGATGGTTCATCTCTAATAAGCGGTCCGGGCTAAACAGGCTACCAACCAGTGGGGAGAAGACAGGCATGACGGATTACAACGGGGACAAAAGTCTGCACTACCTATCTTATCACGGCGGACAAAGACTAGACAGAATATTTCTATTCTACGTTATTTGGAGGCCGTGAATACCTCAAAAGAACCAATACCGAATAATCGGCCAATCGAACAATCCAGTGGGGAGAATAAGTGGGCACGAAAAGTTATCGTTACCCACTCTTTCTCTACCTGCAAAGAGAGACCTTGTTCTTCCCTGTTTGCAGAAAAAGAATCTCCAGACAATAATCCACGAACGACAGTTCGGGAAACAGTGGGGGAGGAAGATAGGCACGACGGATTACAATGGGGACAAAAGTCTGCGTTACCTATCCTTCACTGCTTGCAAAGAGAGAGCCTGTTTGTTTTTCCCCGTTTGCAGACAGTGAATCTCCAGAGGGTTTCAACAAAGCGTAATACTAGTATTATCCAAACAAAAACAATTTTCTTTAATTCGTCGTGTTTACACGACCTTACCCGGACCGCATGGACGGTTTCCTGTCCTCTGGATCCAGCGCCCGATCGTCCTCTCTCCTTCGTGATGTTCGCGGCACTCCTGATGGTTCCCAGTCAGGACCGTAGATCACTCGAGAGAGGTCTGTTCAGAACTAGTGAAGGTCGGATGATCGGCTGTCAGACGAGGGTCTATCGGACACGAGCTCTTCCCGATCGTTGCAGTCGTTCACTCTGTCATCGGGACCTCTCCCACTGGATCCACGTGTCGCTGATGGGCCCCAAGTTGGGCGCCAATTGTGGAAAAAGGTAGGGCTAGGACCTTTCTCAAGATTTGCCCGGCGCTAACCGCCCTTGTACCATTCAAGTTTTACCAAGCAATGAGGCAGGCGCCGGAGACCAGAAGGCAGGAAACAGAAGTTTATTCCGACGGAGCAGAACACATCAGATCAGACAACAAGGTATCGTCTCGAGGTGCTCTAACAGCCTCTCGGAGGCCTGGCCTCTTATACACTGGTTTATGGCATGTGACCTTCCTTTAATACAATCAGATCTTTGTAAAGCAAGGAAAAGACATCCCCGTAATCCTAGTGTCAATCCCACCCCCATGTACCTTCACAATAGAGGTCCTCAACCTGCTGATAAGAGGAGGGGGCCATCACGCAGCTGAGTGTTCCGTCGAGTCTTAGGATGTGTGCGCCTGATCATATCACAGGGGGTGGGGAGGCCTGGATCAATAGAGGGTCCTTTGAAGGAGAGCGACCTCATGCAATAAAGGGCAGTAAATGATATCTCCCGGCTTAAGCAATGGCCTCGGACCTGTGTGGACAGTCGGACACGGGGTGAGGGGCCATCAATGGAGTGGTATTCATGCTGCGTGGACAATCCAGCGCAGGAGGGAGGTTTATCAACAGAGGGGCATTCATGGGAGGAGAGGAGGTGTTGGTCAGGCGCTGGCGTGACTCCCAAGGACAGGGTCATGCAGAAGGGTCATGCTCATAAGGAGGAGGAGGGAGGGGGAGCCAGGGTGCGCGGAGGATGCTTGCTGGGTCAGAGGGACGTGCTGGCGATCGATCGCGGACAGGGAGACCATGATACCTAAAATGGCTGCCGTGCTCGTAGTAAATAGGTGACCTAGAATAGCCGCCGTGCATGTAGTACATAGGTGACAAGCTGGCGCAGATGATGTTCAGATCGCAAATTAAAATTCCACAGTCCCCACACCTCCTGCCCCCACGGATAATCTGGAAGACAAATGCAACAATCTAGCAGAGTACTTCCACACCAAAATCGAAAAAATTCTGATCACCTTGCCCCAAATTAAGATAGGAGCTGTGCCCCTGGAGGACGAGGGTTCACTTCAGAGGACCCTGGACTCCTTTGGACCAGTTACAGAGGACGAAGCCCTTAAAGTCCTATTGTCCATCAAGAGTGGCTCTCCCCGGGACGTCGTTCCCATGAGAATTCTCAAACTGGTTGCCCCTTCCATTGTGGAGCCTATTACCGAGGTAATCAATGCCTCATTAGGCGCGGGTGTAGTCCCACCAAATTGGAATGGTGCAATAGTAAAAGCCCTCCTAAAAAAACCTAGCCTAGACCCCCTAGACAAGGCAAACTACAGGCCCATCTCGCTAATCCCGGGACTAAGTAAAATCACGGAAAAATTGGTTAATCTCCATCTATCCAATTTCCTTGAGTCCAACGGTGTGCTAAGAAGCTCCCAAACAGGCTTTCGCCCGGGCCAAGGCACTGACACCGCCCTGCTGGCAGTCACAGAGGAGGCACGCTGCATTTTGGATTCAGGAGGATCAGTGGCAGTGATCCTCCTGGACCTTGGTGCAGCGTTCGACACTGTCAACCACCGAGTGTTACTCCAGCGACTGTCAGATGCCGGAGTGAGAGGGACAGCGCTGAAATGGCTGAGGTCATTTCTCAGTGAACGGCCCTTCCAGGTTTGGGAAGGGGGTGCACGATCGGCATCCACCCACCTCCACTGTGGTGTGCCTCAGGGCTCCTCCCTGAGTCCCACATTATTTAATGTGTACATGGCCCCCCTGGAGGATGTGGTTGCTCCATTTAACATCAAGATCGTGAGCTATGCCGACGACACCCAGCTGGTGTTCGCCCTCTCACAAGCCACGGATAATTCCCAGATGCTACATTCCTGCCTGTCCAAAGTCCACTCTTGGATGGGAGAGTCAGATTTAAAGCTGAATGGTTCAAAAACGGAGATAATGCTGATGGGATTGAAAAATCCCTCACTCCCCTGCTCGGCTTGGCCCAGCTGCCTGGGATCCCCTCCCAAACCCAAGGTCGAGATCAAGAGCCTGGGTATTTGGTTGGAGCAAGTTCTCTCCTTCAGGACCCAGGCCTCCAAACTAGCTGGTGTCTGTTGTGGCCTCCTCCGATCGGTGCGTAAAGTGCTGCCCCTGATTCCTTCTCTATCTCGGAAGCTCTTAATCCAGGGATTGATCATATCCAGATTAGATTTCAGCAATGCAATCTACCTGGGTGTCCCTGAGATCACTCTGAACAAACTTCAACAAGTTCAGAATGCGGAGGCACGAATGCTTCATAACATCCCCATGTCACGATCGGCCAAACCAGCACTGAAGGCGCTACACTGGTTGCCAGTGCGAGAAAGGGTGAAATTTAAATCCCTCTGCCTTGTGCACAAAATCTTGCAAGGCAAAGCCCCTCCCGCCCTTCAAAAGATGGTGACCCCGTATAAAGCCAGTAGAACTTTACGCTCTGACCAACAACATCTTACTGTAGTCCCCAGGGTCAAAAAGGCCCGATCAGGAGGGAGGAGATTCTCCGTAAATGTTGCAACCCTTTGGAACTCACTCCCCCTAGGTTTACGCTCGGAGCCTTGTCTCTTATGTTTTCGTAAACGACTGAAAATGTTCCTCTTCTGCTAAACTCCCGTGCCCCTCTTCTGTTTTATTGTTACTCTGTTTGGTGAATCGCTGGGATGCTCCAGGGTAACCATGAGCTATACAAAACTGTTTTAATAATAATAATAATAATTTCACTCATACAAAACCATTGAAATTGCTCCTATATAGTTAGTTGTACTAACTATATTTCGCACACCCGCAATCCACTGCTGATGATGTCACATATTACATCATTCATGACATGGTCAGTGACATCACTGACTCTAACACCCCTAAAACTTATAGTTTTTTGAGTGAATTTTAAAGGTTTTTTAAATGCTAATTCCTAACTATATAAGGCCTGAAACCTATGGTTTTTTCAGTGAATTTCAAATGTTTTTTAAATGCTAATTCCTAACTATATAAGGCCTGAAACCTATGGTTGTTCCAGTGAATTTGCAAGGTTTTTTAAATGCTAATTCCTAACTATATAAGTCCTGAAACCTATGTGTTTTTCAGTGAATTTCAAAGGTTTTTTTAATGCTAATTCCTAACTATATAAGACCCGAAAGCCCACCAGGAATCTCCAGTATGCGTCAGGGGACTGCATTGCAGAGAGGTGTAATTAAGCCACGCCCCTTTTTACCCCTCTCTGCAACGCAGCCCCCGTGCATGTTTAAAGAGGGGGAACTAATTCCCCTTGCATACTGGGGGCCCCTGGGGGCCAACTAGCCCACCTGGAACCTCCAGTATGCGCCAGGGGGCTACATTGCAGAGGTGTAATGAGGCTATGCCCCTTGTTACACCTCTCTGCAATGCAGCCCCCTGGCGCGTTTGCAGAGGGGGAACTAATCCCCCTTGCATACTGGGGTCCCTGGGGGCCAACTATCCCACCAGGAGCCTCCAGTATGCACCAGGGGGCTGCATTGCAGAGAGGTGTAATGAGGCCACACCCTTTTTTACACCTCTCTGCAACACAGCCCACGTGCATGTTTGAAGAGGGGGGACTAATTCCCCTTGCATACTAGGGGTCCCTGGGGGCCAACTAGCCCACCTGGAACCTCCAGTATGCGCCAGGGGGCTGCATTGCACAGAGGTGTAATGAGGCTATGCCCCTTTTTACACCTCTCTGCAACGCAGGCCAATGGCCCGTTTGCAGAGGGGGACTAATTCCCCTTGCATACTGGGGGTCCCTGGGTCATATCTGCCCGAACGCCGATATTCCGAACTATTGAAAATGTCTTTTGTTGAGAAACATTTGGATTTGGATTATCATGTCCTATACTTTGGAATTTTTGCAAGACTGACTTTGAGGATGCTATAAAGTACTCAAGTATGCCCGAATTGTGTGGGTAAAATTGATTCCTAGTCACTTTGAATAAGAATGTACTTACGTCTTGTCTAACATTTGGAAGGAATATCTAGTTATATGACAACAGGATACCGACATAACTTGAAGGAAATAAGATCTCCCTGAAGAAGTTCTGTTGTACAGAACGAAACACGTCAGCTGGCTGTGGTACATAAATTTAAGGAAAATAAAAGCATTTGAATATACACCAAGATTCAGCGCTTCAATAAGGACTCTAAGTGATATGATTTGATTGGACTTATTGTGCAAGTGGTGTTGTGCCAAACTTTGGAATATTCTCCACTACTCTCTACTACTCACTCTCTACTACTCCACTACTCTCTAATACTCACTCTCTACTACTCATTCTCTACTACTCTACTACTCTCTACTACTCTCTCTCTACTACTCACTCCCTACTACTCACTATCTACTACTCTCTACTACTCACTCGCTACTACTCTCTACTCTCTACTACTCACTCTCTACTACTCTCTCTCTCTACTACTCACTCTTTACTACTCACTCTCTACTACTCTCTACTACTCACTCTCTACTTCTCACTCTCTACTACTCTCTACTACTCACTCTCTACTACTCTCTCTACTACTCTCTACTACTCACTCTCTACTACTCACTCTACTACTCACTCTCTACTACTCACTCTCTACTACTCTCTAATACTCACTCTCTACCACTCTCTACTATTCTCTCTCTACTGCTCTCTACTACTCACTCTACTACTTACTCTCTACTACTCTCTACTACTCACTCTCTACTATTCTCTACTACTCACTCTACTATTCTCTACTACTCACTCTCTGCTACTCTCTCTACTGCTCTCTACTACTCTCTACTACTCATTCTCAACTCTCTATTACTCACTCTCTACTCTCTACCTCTCTACCTCTCTCTACTTCTCTCTCTACTAGTCTCTACCTCTCTACCTCTACCTCTCTACCTCTCTCTACACGCACACATATACACACATATATATATATACATATATATGCATATGCATTTATATATATGTATGTGTGTATATATATATATACATACATATATAAACATATATAATCTGCATATCTATATAAATACAAATATAAATGCATGCATACATATACATATATATGCATACATATGCATGTTATTTACATGAAAGTTTTAAAAACACTAATAAAAGCAAAGCTAAAAAGCCACCTCATTACAAACAGAATGGCTTTAACTTAAACGAGGGCGAGATCTATTGCATTTTCAATGCTTGTTTACTTTGGTTCCATCAAGAAGGCATTCAGATGCGTCACACATTTGCCATAAATTCTGAATGTTAGCACTCTAGTTGCTCATTAGATCACTGTAGTAAAGCTACTGCTCACCAGGGAAGTCTGCTGCTGTTATTCAAAGTGCATGTTTCAGTCTGCATGTCAGAATTTTTTTAATGAAATAGAAGAGGATTTGAGAAGTCACTCAAAATGTGCCCTAATTTTTCTTTCTGAAGCACTAATCATACTTTCTATGGCAAAATGAACCCCCTCATTTTGTTCCTTTTTAAATTAAATGTTTTCAGACTTACCACTTAATTCCAATCAAGATGGCTTCTGGTGTGCCATACTTTTGTCATAAGTAAGACTGTTAGCGCTCTAGTTGTTCTTTAGAACACTCTGGGGCATTCTGTCATTGGGCTATACTTGGGCTACATCTGGGTGATATTTGGGCTACATTTGGGCTCTTTTGTCTCTGGTGGCCATCTTGGGAGACTGCATGTGAGAATTTTTTAATGAAATTGAAGAGGATTTGAGAAGTCACTCAAACTGTGCCCTATTTTTTCTTTCTGCAGCACTAATCATACTTTCTATGGCAAAATATACCCCCTCATTTTGTTCCTTTTTAAATTACATGTTTTAAGACTTGCCACTTTATTCCAATCAAGATGGCTTCAGGTGTGCCATACCTTTGTAATAAGTAGGACTGTTAGCGCTCTAGTTGTTCTTTAGAACACTCTGGGACATTCTGTCATTGGGCTATACTTGGGCTAAATCTGGGTGATATTTGGGCTACATTTGGGCTCTTTTGTCTCTGATGGCCATCTTGGGAGACTGCATGTCAGAATGTTTTAATGAAATAGAAGAGGATTTGAGAAGTCACTCAAAATGTGCCCTCATTTTTCTTTCTGCAGCACTAATCATACTTTCTATGGCAAAATAGACCCCCTCATTTTGTTCCTTTTTAAATTAAATGTTTTAGGAGTTACCACTTTATTCCAATCAAGATGGCTTCAGGTGTGCCATACCTTTGTAATAAGTAGGACTGTTAGCGCTCTAGCTGTTCTTAGAACACTCTAGGAGGCTGCAGTAGAACACAAAGGAATCAACTGACAGTCTCTGTCCTTGTTGGATGTACATGTTTTACTGAGAAAGTCAGACTTCATTCTCACATGACTGAGAAAGATAATGTGAATTTACAGAAAATATGCTTTCAGTTTAGCTTATAGATCCCCTTCCAAACCACTGTTGGAAAAGCAAGAGATAATAGTTTTCTTTCAAACATGATTCATGATATCCCAGCAGAAGGCTTTTTCACGTGGTAAAATCACCTTAGAACACACCACAATTCCTAAAATGAGTATGGTACCATCAACAAAGGATTTATAATGTAACTAAAGTCCTAAAACCCTCTATTAACTACAATGCTTTATAATGAGGTGCCATCATGTATATTGGTCCCAAGATGGTTGCCAACACTTCTTGGATGAAGTGCTGACAGCCAATCAGATCTCACAATGAGATGTGTGGTTAGGCTCCACCCAGATATATATGTGTTTTTGAAGTTAATTTTCATAAAAACCACTGGAGCAATTTTCACTAAATTGAGCAAAGGCACTTCTGTGGACCAGTCCCTACAATTTTGCCAAGTTTGGTGTAATTCCGTTCAGCGGTTCGGGCTGTAGGCTTGTCAGAACGTCCTATGGAAATTAACATGGAGAAAACACGTTTTGGGACCCCCCTTTTTTCTCAGCCCCCACTTCACGAATCCCCCAAAACTTTCAGGGAAGGAGCGCAGCGGAGCTGGCCAAAATTTTGGAAAATTACACGCAAATTCCGCAACCTGCGCCAAAGTTATTCCCAATAGAATGTTGCGGATTTCCTATGGTAGCTAGGTCCTAACTATATATACCTACTGGCTATCGCCAGTAGGTAATATATATATATGTATAATGTTTTTGCGGCAAAAGAGAGGCTTGTCATGGACATATTACTGTCAGATTAAAGACAATTTGATACATTGGCCAGTTCAAAAGGGTGACGGGTCACATTTTCAGACACACAGGAATCTTCCACCGCAGGCTTTAGTGGCCATGATGCTTGGGTTCATTCCCCCTGGAGCATGGGTAGAACCCCCGCCCTTCCTCCAACAAACAATCTCCGTTAAATTGACAGGTAGACTACTTACTCGCAAGCCGAAGTACAGCAGGAAGAATATGTTGAAAGTCATGTCTATCTGTAGCGTGAAGTCTTGGTAGAAATTCTGGCAGGATTCTATGTCGCTGTTAGAGAGAGGGAGAGAAAGAGGTGCACATGAAACAAATGCAGTGTTTGATACAGTCATGTACTCTTTAAAGACTGAATTGTCCACACGCTGTCACCATCAAGCTGCCACTTCAAAAGCATGGGGGTTCCAGTCAGCCGTAGCTTTGTTACCAGGGAAGGCACTTGCTGTACTATTTCTATTACATTTTACCATTGTTGCTACCTCCCTGATAAGCATGCCTCGCGGGTTTCTATAAAACTTGACATTGTCTCTCTGGCTTATTTTGTAACAAATTAACACAGAATCGGCTGCTCGGCCTCCTTACCTGTCCCAGGAATAGGTTATGTTATATAATTTGAAAACACGACTAATACCTCAAGAGCTTTCCTGGAGCTTCTGGGAACTCATGGTTCCCTTGATCTACCTGGAGATATTTGAAGAACTGGATTTTCACCGGAAGAGCCCCAGCTGGCCTTACCAGTTTAAACCGTTAACGTGAAGACCCATCCGATACAGGGTAAGCAGGCAACCGTTACCATCATCTCACCCTATTTAGGACAGAGTGCCCATCACTATGGTTCTCTGCCCTTGACCAACATGGGTCCAGGGCAAGAAAATCCATTAATAGCGCCATGATCAGGGGAAAAAGTTCTCTGCACATCAGAGCCATTATTTTCTTTCTCAGTAACAAACCACCACTAACAAGTTTGCTAAGGTTGACCAAGAAACATCTCTAAGTATAACAAGGGGTCGGGTCAGGGGAGCCAGGTCTAGAGCCTCTACTGACCTGATGGGCTGGTGAGCCACACTCAATGCCTAAATTACACTGTTAGGCTTATTGTGTCGGTGGGAAAGGTGAAAGCAGCGAACATTCAAAATGCAATAGGAATGTAGAATGTAAGGGGTTAATCAAGCATATAAAAATGTGTAACATTTGTTAGCTAAATTCTGTAAAATGTTTGTGGGAAAATAGGGATGCATTGTATGTCAATCAAAAATAGTGTAAAATACTTGTGGAAAGCCAGTCAAAAATAGTGCAAAAAGTAAAACACGTTCTCTAATTGTTATTATTGATCTTTTTTTTATCGATAGATAGATAGATAGATAGATAGATAGATAGATAGATAGATAGATAGATAGATAGATAGATAGATAGATAGATAGATAGATAGATAGATAGATAGATAGATAGATAGATAGAGGGCGATAGATAGATAGACAGATCGAGTGAGGGTGATCGATCGATAGATAGACAGACAGACAGAGATAGATAGATAGATTGATAGATAGATAGATAGATAGATAGATAGATAGATAGATAGAGTGCGATAGATAGACAGATAGAGTTAGTGCGATAGATAGACAGATAGAGTGAGGGCGATAGATAGACAGATAGATAGAGTGAGTGCGATAGATAGATAGAGTGAGGGCGATAGATAGATAGATAGATAGATAGATAGATAGATAGATAGATAGATAGATAGATAGAGTGAGGGTGCTAGATAGATAGATAGATAGATGATAGATAGATAGATAGATAGATAGATAGATAGATAGATAGATAGATAGATAGATAGATAGATAGATAGATAGATAGATAGATAGATAGATAGATAGATAGATAGATAGATAGATAGATAGATAGATAGATAGATAGAGTGAGGGTGATAGATAGATAGAGGGCGATAGATAGATAGAGTGAGGGCGATATTATTTATTTATTTTATTTATTTCATTTATTAAGCGCTCTGTCACCTGACGGCATCCTGGCGCTGAGAAGCTTGGAGGTATGTGGCAAAAGAAGAAAAGACAAGAAGGCCCGGGCAGCTGGTACTACAAACGGCAGCAGTTACATTCTGGGAAAGAGCCAGGTTTTTAACCTTCTTCTAAATGGTAGGAGTTGGCAAATCTGTCTTAATTCCAGGGGGAGTCCGTTCCAAAGTCTGGCCGCGGCAACCGTAAAATTTCTGCCACCAGTTCTAACTTTCCTAAAGCTGGCCACCTTAATCAGTCTAGCAGAGGCAGAACGGAGGTCTCTAGCTGGGACGAACCACATAAATTTCCTCTGAAACACAGCCGGGCCAATCCCCTGCAGAGCTTTGAACACGAGACAAAGGGACTTGAACTTTACTCTCTGTCCCACCGGCAGCCAGTGAAGCTCTGCAAGGGCCCTAGAGGATGAGGAGCGTTTCGGCCAACCCAAAGCAAGCTTAGCTGCGACAGACTGGATTCTCAAAAGTCTGTCCAGCAGGGCCTTGGGGGAATTCAAGCAAAAGGGCACTACAGTAGTCCAGTCTACTCAAGACTGAACTCTGTACCACTATTGCCCGAGCTTGAAGAGGTAGTAAGGGGAGAATTTTGCGTAGAGACCTAATGATCGCCACGCAACTTCCCACCGTTTTAGTTACTTGGGCCTCCATAGTAAGTTTATTATTGAACATAATGCCTAAATTTTGCACCTTCTCCACTTGTCTCACAACAGTTGACATATCACTAGGCCATAGATTGCTCGGCAGCGCTGAGAAAATCCTGTCCACAGGACAGAAGAGGACCTCAGTCTTACCGGCATTAAATTGTAGTAAATTATCTTTCAACCATTGAGCCGTGTCACACAGGCAACAATGAAACTCCTCAATAGATACTGAATACTAGATAGAGGGCGATAGATAGATAGAGTGAGGGCGATAGATAGATAGAGTGAGGGAGATAGATAGATAGATAGATAGATAGATAGATAGATAGATAGATAGATAGATAGATAGATAGATAGATAGATAGCAATAGATATAGTGAGGATGATAGATAAATAGAGTGAGGGCGATAGATAGAGTGAGGGCGATAGATCGAATGAGGGTGATAGATAGATAGATAGATAGATAGATAGATAGATAGATAGATAGATAGATAGATAGATAGATAGATAGATAGATAGATAGATAGATAGATAGATAGATAGATAGATAGATAGATAGATAGATAGATAGATAGATAGATAGTGAGGGCTATAGATAAAGTGAGGGTGATAGATAGATAGATTGATAGAGTGAGGGGCGATAGATAGATAGAGTGAGGGCCATAGATAGAGTGAGGATGATAGATAGATAGATAGATAGATAGATAGATAGATAGATAGATAGATAGATAGATAGATAGATAGATAGATAGATAGATAGATAGATAGATAGATAGATAGATAGATAGATAGATAGATAGATAGATAGATAGATAGAGTTAGGGCGATAGATAGAGTGAGGGCGATGGATAGATAGAGTGAGGGTGATAGAAAGATAGATAGTTAGATTGATTGCTAGATAGATAGATAATAGATAGATAGATAGATAGATAGATAGATAGATAGATAGATAGATAGATAGATAGATAGATAGATAGATAGATAGATAGATAGATAGAGTAATTATGTGGCGTGTAATTATGTGGCACTGAGTGGTATTTGGAGTATATGTTGCATTGAATGCAGTGTAATTATGTGGCGTGTAACTATGGGGTACTGAGTGGTATTTGGAATGTATGTTGCATTTGTGCGCAGTGTAAATATGTAGCATAAGTTAAGCTATGACTGGAATGGGTGCACTTTTAGTAAAACGAAGATCCCCAGAGGCCTACCAACATGCCCAATCACTGTTAGGCCACCCCAGTTTAACGTTGTTGTAGCTGAGATTAAATTTTCATTCACCACACAAAGAAAATGCTGATTAAAACCCAAAATACAGGCTTCAGACCTAACTGCACATTCAAGAAGCATTGGCAAAGCCATTAGGTCTTGGGACCTTTTGGGGTTACTAATAGTTCTAGCCACGTTGTGCAGTATCGGTGATGGGCATGTCATTTTGTAGGTGTGCGCACTAAGCATGTGCTTGCCTGAGATATGACGCAAGCGCTTTTTTTTTCTTTAGCACAGGTTGGGGGAAGCAACACAGGGGAGAGGGAAGCAAGAGGGTGGTGCACAAGTAATAGAGGGCCGCAGGTGAAGAAAGTAAGATGCAAGAGAAGGGGAAAGAACATGGAGAGCAGGACCAAATGAAGAGAGGGAGCAACATTGGGGGAGAAAAAGGAGAGAGCACAATGCGGATGGGGGAGGGAGAAGCAATGAGGGGAAAAAGCAACATGGGGTAGGATAAGTAATTAAGAGCAGGGACGAATCACACAGACAGAAGTCCATAAGGGAGACAACAGGAAAACATATGCACTCTGCCACCTGAAACTGGAGCTGTGAAAAGACAAGTAATAGGCCCATGGTCCAGGGGTGGGACAAACCCAATAAGAAGAAGTGTAATGTGGATGAGATATCGAATTAGAAGTAAGAAATTAGAATAACAATTAAGCCAACTAATGTTAAGTAATGGGCTGATTCTGAGCTCACTATGAGGTAAAAAAATATCTTGCAACAGAGAGCTCATGCGCTGCCTTAGGCGAGACGTAAACGGTAGCGCCCTAAAAGCAAGCAGAAGACATATAGAAGTCAACCAATCAAAGCAATGGGTAAATAGGTAATGTGCCATGGATGGGACAAACATAAGACTGGCAAATAAGCCATCAAATAAGAAGAAGCCAAATGAGAGGGTCAGGAAATTCAATAAATGGTAAGCAATCAGTGGGCCACTTGCCCCTGTATGTTCGTGTTGGGCCTACAATGTCTTTTGCAAACAGACAGCTTGGGCTGTCTGGTAGTGATAAAATCAGTGTTGGTCGCTGGCAGCAGGGTAGTGTAACAGGTGACACCTACAGACAGACATACTTGAAGAGAAGAAGATATATTGTAAAGCTGTGTATCATTTGAATAGCACCACATACCCCTGGGGATGCCACAAAGCACTCCATGTGGATAAAGAGGCTATTCCATTTACAGTGCACGGTTGGTAGAGTGTGGGTATACAGTGTGACCGTTTTGGGAAGGGTTATGTGTCATGTATGAGGCTCAGTGGGGCAGTGCGTCAATAGGTGGTGTTGGAATTTACACTTTCTGGTTGCCTGAGGGGAGGCCTTAGCCAGGCAGACCCTACCTCTTATGTCGGGGGGGGGGGGTGATTACACTGATTGTATAATCAGCACTCACTCTTGTGTAGCTTGGCACTGAGCAGTCAGGCTTACCACAGATGCTATGTGTAAAGCACTGGCACAGCACTCCCACACAAGAGTCACAAAAGAGACTTCACATCTAGTGTATGTAAATAAAGTTTATATTCAACACGCACATTAATTAACACAACATGAACATCATGTATTTCGGGGCATAGATATTGTGGTCACAAATAGCGCCAGACAAATTCTCGTGGTCAAGAATATCGAATTTAAGTAAGTAATATTGATGTTAAAAATATCTAAGTGTAAAATATCGTTTGCAAAAATATATTTGGTAAAATAGCTATTTTTTTATTAATGTTATGTTTTTTAGTATATATTTTATATGTATGTGATGTATGTTTTTTGTATAAGATTTGTTTGTATTTTTAATATATGTGTTACATTTTAATCAGTTATGATTTTTTTTATTTGATTTTTGTGTTTTTAGGTTTGTAGCGGGTTGCAGGTTCATAGGGGAATAGGACGGGAAGCAATTTATTTATATAAAATTGATTGATTATTTTTAGAAGCTATTAATATTTTTTATATGAATTTTGTGTTTTTAGTCCCGTAACGGGTTGTAGGTTTATAGGGGAATAGGGTGGGAAGTAATTTAATTATATTACATTTATTGAATATTTGTTATTTATTATTATTTGTTTAATTGAGATGTTATAGTGTTAAATGAGTAAAGTCATTTATTATTAAATAAATAATAATTGGTTGTTACTAATTGTAATTAGTTAATTGGTAATAATTATGGTAATTGTGTGTGTTGTAGTGTTTATTGAAGTAAAGGGTGGTAAGTATTTTGTGTTTAATTAATTATTATATAGTTGTTAATGTTCATTATTTGATATTTATGTTGTGTAATTGTTTATTTTTGGGTGTGTTTTTAGTTTCAAAGGAGTAAAAGGTGGGTATTCAAATACATTTTTAAATATTAAATTATTAGTTGTTAATAGTAATAGTTTTTTTTCATAAAATAATATTTAATTGTGTTTTATTATTTTATAGTTTAATTTAGGTGTGTGTTGTGGATATTATAGTGTTAACGCATGTGTACTCAATGAATGTTTCTTTTTTTATTAGTAAGATTTTTTTAAATTGATGATTAATTATGTTAATTATGGAAATTAATTTAATTAAAAATGTTGAAGTGTTTAATTATAGGTTTTTCTGTTATAGGGTAAGAAATAAAAGAAATACATTTATGTTTTAAATAATTTGTTCGTTTGTTAATATTGGTACTTTTAAGTAATTGTTGTTTACAAATGTATTTGTTAATTTATTATGTATATTATTTGTAGGTTTTTGTTATATTTAATTAATATTATAATATATGTTCTTTTTATATGTTTAATATATAACATTTTATATTTTTAAATATTGTTTATTTATTTGTAGGATTTGTTTTCAATTATTTAAGTGTTATTTGTAATTTTTGTTTCTCTGCTATCCAACCCTTTCCCTAATGTTGCAATCACTGGAGTGGGAATAATAATTTTTACCTCTCTGCTATCCAGCACTTTCCCTACTGTTTCATTCACTGGAACGGAAATTGTCATTTTTACCCCTCCGCTATTCCAGCGCTTTCCCTACTGTTGCACTCACTGGAGTTGGAATACTAAATGTAATTACTACGCTATGCAACACTTACCCTACTTTTGCACTCACTGCAGTGGGATTAGTAATTTTTACCCCTCCGCTATCCAACACTTTCCCTACTGTTGCACTGTTTGGAGTGGGAATAGTAATTTTTCCCCTCCGCTATCCAAAACTTTTTCTACTGTTACACTTTTTAGAGTGGGACTAGTAATTTTATCCCTCCGGTATCCAACACTTTCCCTACAGTTGCACTCACTGGATTTGGAATAGTACATTTAATGATTCCGTCATCCAACACTTTCCCTACTAGTTAAAGTGTATATTGCATTTAATTTATTTTCTTAAAAATAATATTAATATTTAATATATTTATTATATATTATTTTATAGATATTTTTGATTCAATATTTTTGTACCTACCTGGTAAGGTATTGGAGTCGATATTTTTGTAGTCAATATATATTTCTTTTATATTTAGAACATCAATGTTTGTTACATCGATATTCTGTCAGTGAACCAATTCCGGTCCAACACAATGCAGAATCACAAACTCAGTGCCTCCCTGGAAATGAGGCACAATCTCTGGTGTGCATTGCTCCGAATTGCACCAGACAGTTCCGGTCATAAACAACGAAGAGTAGTGAAACATGTACCTCTCTGTAAATGAGACACAATGCCTGGTACTTGTTAATACTGGATGCACTAGGGAATTCCAGTCATTTCCAGTCACTCACAAAGGCGCAAGTTTAGCAATGTCACACAAGGTAAAATAGGCACTCCTATGGTTACGCCCTCACCTCGAAGGGTCACAACCTGCGAATTGGACACCACACACAATGAGCACAGTTGGCATGTTGCACGATAGAGATGTGGCACGATTGACAAAGCAGGCCACCCTTGATCCAGCAATCGGTGAATCCGTTCACCACTAACAAAATGCTAATGAGTGTTGGGGTCCCCACAATGCAGGGGCCATATGTATTAGATGTAGGCAAGACCTTTTCAGCTCTGAACAAGACAATTAGGTCTCCAGGCACAATTTTGTTCAACGCTCGCGCTGCACTACCAGTTGGGATCCAGCAGACGATGTGGGCACTTAAGAGGACACTGCTCTTCATAAGTGGATGGTGTGGTCCCTCATAGGAGATGTTTGATGTCCCCTAGACCTCCAAAAAACAGGGGGCAAGCCAACAAGCTCTTGGAGAGCACACTTTAGGGTGCCTCACTGCAGCAGGTAGTCAGGCCAGCCACTATTCAGTAAGGGTGCACAGTTCCTTCAAATGGCAGTAACCCTCCTTGTAAAAAACAGACTCCTCTGGCAGCATGCCCCACACAGTTTCAGGATCTCCGGTCACTGGTCCCGACAAGTGCATCTCTGCCATGCTGAAGTATTGCACCAGTAGTTACACTGTAGTGTGCTTTTGAAGTTGGGGGGTGGTTCAGAGGGGTTCCCTTTGAACAACAGATGTCTCCCCTACATTTCAGTCCTGGCTGCCAAGTGTCAAAATCATTTCTTCCAATCTACCCAGCCACACCCTTAAAAGACAGAGATCTGTTGTTCCACTTGCATGCCCAGTGTTTATAGCTGTCTCTGGGGAATGCCTAGATGTTCTCCACCAGCCTCCAATGTGGAGTCTGTTCAAACTAAAAGGCACACAAAGAGTTTTAAATCAGAGAAATGCCTGCTCTCTAGAAGTCATGTTCAGGGAAACAAGGGCCACCCTAGTCACAAGAAATTAGGGTATCTACTTTATAACAAGGAACAGTCGTTCCTGCGGACAATAAATATGAAATATGATAATAGTCAGGCTCAATGGCAAAACTCATGGGTAATGGTATGTCGAAGCGAGAATCAACATTACACACAGGAAATTTGAAGACATTTGATGTTTATGTAAATATTGAAATTATGTAATAAAGTTGATCAAAAAAAGTGCTCAGAGTCCCTATGTGAGCTTACTACCTACATTTCAAAAGTGACAATTTGTGACACAAATTAGGTTTCAAAATATACAAAAACAACCCTAAAATGAGTATGCAATAGTTATTGACAGCCTTCTAACACAATAGTAGGGGGGGCTAGAAGATGGTTCATTTTTAAGAGTGTGTTGACGGCGTTTGGACCCCACAATCAGTAGGGGGGTCTCATCAGGACCTAACAATAAGGGGCACCTGAAGAAAAAACAATAGACTGCTGGTGTGAGGATGTGCACACCAATTAAAGAAGTGGCTCAAGACAGTGTATTATGAGGGGGGTACTCACATGAGGCCAAGCCAGGCACCATGTGAAGGGAGAACGGCTGTTGTAAATACATACATTATTATTTCATGAGAATAAATCCCATATGACAATCAGTGGTGTAGATTACCAATCTGTGGGGTAGATATTTAATCTAGAATCTGGGCCATCGTAATCAGCCAAATATCTTGACCGATGTCTGGGTATGCAATCAGCTCATTTACGGAGGGTCGCCGAAGTCGGCCTCCTTCAGTAAGACCACAGGATTTGCTTTCTAGAAGTGGCATTTCTAAGCTCTTTACCACAGTAGAGAGTTTATCGTTGTGATACAATGATAGGAAACATTATGAGGCTGCCGCACTGTAAGCCACTATTGCAGTTGAGCAGTTGCACTAGAGCTGTTGTCTTTTAGAAAAGGACTGAAAACTTGGCTTTTTAGCTAATTGACTCCTGCCCACTGGGCTTGCCACACTTTCCACAGGAGGTAGTGTATAGCGCCAGGACACCTTTAACATTAACAGTTTGAAGTCATCTCAGCCATTTCCCCATGCTAATCGATGGGATGAGCAAACCTTCTAGGTAGTGAAACCACACATGGGTATTCCTCCCCACCTGAGCAGGGAACACACATATATACCAGTTCGGCCTTTCACCTACCACTTGCTTCACCCCTTAAGACATACCCTAGGGGTGCTCTAGTGGTAGTGAAAGGTCCTCTCAGGATTGACTAGTGATTTAAAGAGTCCAACCTGAGCACAAGCGCAATTGCGTACACAGACAAGCAATAACACGTTGGACACATGTTAAAAACACCATAGGTGCAAGTGTGCATACACCGGCCTGCAATGGCAGGTTGGACACATATTGAAAGTCATAAGAGTTGCATGTGTGCACACACACATGCTCGCAATGGCAGGCATGCGAGATTTAAAAAAATAAGATAAGCATCACTTCCTAACGTGAAGGAAGGGTGTGTGCCCTTTCACACTGCATTTACTTTGGGAAAGTGCCCAAAGCCCTAAGGCTACAACAGAGAATCAGTAACACCCTATTTGTGTCCCACGGGAACAGCCTACCTCGTAGCCTACCTCGTAGATAGAGAACAACCACATTGGGGTGCTTCACTACCTGGGAAGAGAACATGCATGTGTTCCTGGCGTGCCATGCTTCACCTCTTCAGGACTTACCCTAGGGCAGCACCGTTGGTAGTGAAAGGCCAACTTAGTGTTGGCTAATGAGTGAGAATGGCCGCCCTGAGCATAATATATGTTTGACAGGCTATTCTGGTGGGTGGCACAATCAGTGCTGCATCCCACTACTAGCCAGTACAGTACCCACCCTGGGTATAAGATGTACCATTTTACAGGGCACTCACAGGTACAACACCTAAACCAATCTCGTAGCCGCTCTAAAGCATGGAGTGAAACAGAGGCACATGAGCGACACAAATGCATTTTGGCAATACTTAGTTTTCGAATAAGAGCTTACTTAATATGTTGTACGTGGTTAGTAGAGAGGGGATTTATATACCAAAGGAGAACAAGCCCCGTCATATTCAGTAGGCATACCTGCTACTACCCTAGCAGATCGCAGATGAGGACACAACAGTGGAGAAAGCGAGGTGCATGCAGTCGGCATTGTGTCCCTAACACCAAGACTGAATGATAAGCATACGAGGGCTCGCAGTTGCAGCAAAATGAGTGATGGACAGTTGAATGCATTTTTTGCTGACAGTTAGCTCAGTTGGCTTATGCACCTGTTCTTATGCACAGATCATAGCAATGCCTTGACATGCCTGAAACAACTCGTGTACACGTGTCTATGGTCAGAACATGTGCACTTATATAGGACTGACTTTACAAATGAACAGTTTAAGGGCGCTATCTGGTAAGATTGTGTGGACTTATCAATTGAGAAATCAGCCAGAGTAGCTGGCCGTGTCCAGGCTTAACTATGATTTGTGGAGCAATATAAAGATGGATGAGTTATTTACCAACCTAAGGGTCTTCAGCTAGAAGACCCTTAGGTTGGTAAATAACTCATCCATCTTTATATTGCTCTACAAATCATGGTTAAGCCTGGACATGGCCAGCTACTCTGGTTGATTTCTCAAGTTCTCGTATAGCCCAAACACGGTTTAGAACCATACTGTCAGATTTTTTAAAAATTACATATACACAATATGGTAACAGTAGGGAAAATGTGTAAGGGGCTGATTTACAACCCCCTAAGCGTCTCCTTGCGCCACTTTTTTTGATGCAACAGCAGCGCTGCATCTGCTCTATAATTACGTGGATGCAGATGTGCTTTTTTTTACAGCCTGCGTGAAAATCGCCTGCGTCATCTAGCATTTTAATTTATGCAAGGTAGGAGTTCAATTGGACACTCCTACCTTGAAACTGACACAGTGGTATTTACCACTTTTTTTTTTAACCCTCCCATGCTGGTGACGAACCCCAGCCGTCACGCTCCGCAGTGCTCATGTGCGGATGACGGCTGGGGTTCGTCACGGCCCCGCCCTGTTCTTTTGTTTACCGTACAGCGGAAAAATCGCGGCCGCATGGAAGGGGTTAATGCAGCCTGCCGCTGCACTGCCAATGCGTCACAATCCCTACACCTGCTAAACTCAAGTGTCGGAAGGATGCATTGGCCGTTGCAGTGTAAGTTGACTAGCTGAAGCGAGTTCCTATGATGGAAATGATGTCCCCCCTCCAAACAGGTAACTGCATACATAAGGTAGGTAAGACAGTAAATGTCACATTCTGCAACATTACTGTCTTATGTTAAGCATACAAGTGGGCATATTGGTACACTCTGCCCAGTTATATGCGTGACATACAGAACCAATGTAATAGAGCGCAATGTGAGTTTTCCATCTTTTCACGCTCTATTTTATTGGTCCCCATTAAGCATGGGCGGAAAATCCGTTCCGCTCGCGGATTTTGCAGATTTTCGGGAAATTCGCAATCCGCGAGATTCGCGAATCTCCCGCAAAATCCGCAAATCCGCGAGCAGCGGATTTTGCTCGCACTGTTCGCTTGAGTTCGCGCCCCGCGAATAAGTGCAAAATTGCAGAAATACGCTCTTAGCAAAACTGAAAGTAACTACTTACCAGGTTCAAAAGTTCAGGCTCATCATTAGTAGCCATTTCCTGTAGTGCTTCCTGAGGGGCCCCTCCAGAGTTCAGTTGCCAGTTGAAACTATTATGTGACCCTGCTCTGAACCTCAGAATAGTTACACATATGCCACAAAGGTCCTGAATTACAGCTAAGGGAGACAAGCAGGAGCCAGGCTGGAAGTTAAAATCCATTAATCAGCCCCTAATTCATTATTGTCAGTTGGGGCAGGGCAGGTGTTGTAACTAATTTTGCAACAATGAAAGCACTTAGCAAGTGCAAAAGATCACTAATCAGGGCGCACTAAGGAAGCAGGTGCCAGCTAAAAAAATATTCTGTGACACATTAATCAGCCCCAAATTAATTCAGGTCACTTGAGGCAGGGAAGGTGTGCTTTGCTTTGCCGAAAATAATGTACACTGGACAACCAGAGGGTGTGGTGATGAAACAGAGGGTGGCATGGGTGGGCCAGAGGGTGGCATGAGTAGTCAGAGAGTGGCAGTGGTGACAGAGAGTGGCAGTGATGAAGAAGAGTGTCCCAAACAGGCTGGACACGTAGAAACAACAAGTTCGCAAAACTTGCGACCCGACAGGTAAGTTCGCAAATTGCGAAATTGTAAAAACCCTCGCGAACTGGCAGAAACACGGGCGAACACAAAAAAAAAACAAATCCGCAAATTCGCGGGAATTCGCGGATTTTGCGGATTGCGAATCTGCAAATCCGCAAAATTCGCGAACGCGAGATCCGCAAAATTCGCCCATGCTTAGTCCCCATACAGTAGACTATGCATCACTGAAAACTGACTCATAGCCTCTGTATTTTGACACATTGCTGGAGTTTTTTTTGGTTTTCTGCTACCTCCAGCAATGCACCAACAAACCCTGTGCAATACGGCACATCCATAGTGGCTCAAGGGTTTCTTCCACAGGCGCAAGAAAATTGACACATCACTGTGTTATGCATCACTTTATTGTAAGTGGGACTCGAAGGGGCAGATTTATGTTGGGAATGCGCCACGTTTGCGTCACGCAACTGCGGCGTAAACGTGGCGCATCCCTACGACCCATTTACAACGTGACGCATCTAGGCAGATGCGTCACGTTGTAAAGCCCTGCGCCACTTGTGGGCGTTCCGGCGCAGGGTGGGCGTTCCGGGACAGGTGCGCCTCGCAAAAGTGGCTGAGTGAAATCTATAAGATTGCACTCAGTCACTTTCAGGCCAATGCTGCATCAAAACCCTGCGCCTGCTTGAAGCAGGCGTAGGTCTTGATGCAGCATTGTAAAGATGGGGCACCCCCGAGCCTTGCTGGAGCTGCGTCGCGCTTGTGACGCAACTCCAGCAATGCGCCACCTTTACGGCACAGATGCGTCACGCATCTGTGCCGTTTTTGCCCCATGATGCGCCGCATTGTAAATGCGGCGCACCATGGGTGGCGGAGCAGCGGCGCAAAATAACTGGCGCATCCCTGGGGATGTGCCAGTTATCATAAATCTGCCCCTAAGTGTTGAGTGCCAGCCTCCTACGTGTCATTGCGGGTCCACCGATCATCATGAAGAACAAAGCCTCATGCGGTACAACGCAGGCACTTGCCAAGGGCAAAGAGGCTGCTTCATAAAGGCACTGGTCATTCACGCACTGAGAGTATAGAATGGTGCAGTCCAAAGATGGCCTAAAGTCATTTATCAAGGGCATAGAATGGGACGTGCGTCACTTCTGCATCATGTGCACTATCAGTGAACACACTGTTAATGTTATTGGCCTCAGAAGGATGAAAAAGCTGGAGGAATCCTTCTGAGTCCACCCCTGTGGCATGAAGGGTCCACTCAAATCTCTGCAGTGGAAGCATTAATCTACTGAGCTATCCGACTGAATAGGTCTGAGCAGCCGTGAAGCTAGGGCAATAGAAAGGGTCCACTATGCTATGACAGGAGAAGTTCACCAAGACCCTAAACATTTCTTGTCAGTGGATCGCAGGTGGGTACCAAAGAATGGGTTCTTCACTGGAATTACAACTGCTACCAGACTTTGCAGGCTAGTGATAAATGCATCTCTTTAGAGGAGGTAGTGACACACAGACTCAGTCGAAGCACACAATACCCAGCAATACCTTGAACAGCAGTAAATGCTACATACTTCAGGGTATAATAACTAGGAAATAGCAAAATGCCACAAGTAATGTAGCAGCACCGCTCTGCATCATTTAAAAAAACGCATGAATGTGCCATATTCACAAGATTTCTGCTCATCCCTGTGTTTTCCCTTGAGCCAATGCTAAAAGTAGCTGCCTAGCGCCAGGACAGATACAGTTCCCCAATTTGCAAGGGTGCCTGCATTGCAGGGATGATTGTTTACGTGCAGGAAGGTGTCCCTTCTTGCAAATAATGGTGATTTGCTACTTCTATGTGTGCTGAATTCTGAAGCACGCTGAGAAGTAGCAAATAGCCATTAATTAATGATTCTTTTTTGTGCAGGAAGGGAAACCTTCCTGCGCAAAAACATTTGGTAATGGTGTTTAGCTCCTTCTATGTGTACTGCAGAATGCAGCCCATATAGAAAGAGCAAACAAAGGGGAGAAATAAAAGTTATCCTTGTTGAGCCACTCTGACGCCCGCTTTTCACTGGCATAAGTTTTTGGCACTGCCTCAGATTTACAGATTCTTGTAAATCTGGACCAGCATAAAAATGCAATGGGTGTTGCATGGAAATGCCCACAGCAACTCCCATTCCATGCCCCTTTCATGCAAAGAGATGCATGAAAGGGGGCTCTATTTACAAGGCGGTGTTGAAGCCACTCAAAGAGGTTAAGCGCCGCTCTGTAAATATGGAACATGGCATGGCACCACCTGAGCGTCGGTAAAGGCGACGCTGTGGTGCTGCTATGCCCTTGTAAATATGTCCCTATGTTTCAAACGAGTTCTGCGTATAAGATGTTTGTAGAGAGTAACAAAAGGGCAGTGCTCAGCCAACAATTTTTATTTCATTTTTTAAATCTTGATGAGGCCTACCACACCATTTTATAGGTGCAGGGACCAAGAATGCATGTGCCTACAGAATGACTTAGCCACTTTTTAAAAAACATGTATTAACAATCCGTGTTGGATCGGTAACTAAAAAGAAAAAACTAACATCAGATTTCTTTCTAAAGTGAATGGGGGTGAAGCAACGTGGTGGCAAAGCAACTGGGATCAGAACCAAATCAGGGGCATGTGAGGTGGCATATGCAACGCGAGGGGGCAGAAGCAACATGGGCGTAGACGAAAGGCAGAAGCATAACAGAGTTGCTGGTGTGGTAGCAACACAGTGGATGTGGGTGGGGCAGCTAACGGACAAAAAAGAGCTGTGTGAAGCTGGCAGGGAGAAGCTCATGGGTGAGAAAGCAATACGAGGGAGCCATGGACCAGCACTTGTTGAGAAAAATAAATCCAGTAAACAGTAAGCAAGTAAATGTGAGTGACAAAACACAAGGCCAATGGTAAGCAATGGGCTGAATGCATTCATAAGCAAGCATACGGCATGTCCCCAATATGTCTTTGCAACCAGACAGCTGTGGTATCTGGTGGGCTTCGGCCTATAACCGAAGCCACTCTCAAGCAAGGAATGTCAGGGATCTGACAAGGCAGATGGAACTTCTCCAGCTACCCTCTGATTTTCTATTGCTTACCTTGCTTATATCCTATTGTCCTCATACATGTTCCTCTTATATGTTCCTCTAATATCAACTCCCTACAGAACTTTGTTGCAACCCCTCCTACTTCAGCTTCAAAGAAGGCCTCAAACTTCACCTTCTCGACAAATTCTGGGGTCCTTAACCCCTTCTCATGGCTTTCATCCCAACCTGGGTTCCTACTGTTTAGGGTCCCCCCTTCTGATCTCCTGACTCCCTTTCTCTCTCCCCTTTTTCACTTCTTCCTTTATTTCTTCCACTCTTCCACTAATCCCTCTCATATGCCCTGCCGAACATACTTGGTATTTCCTTACCACCCCCTCCCCCCACAGCCTCACACCATTACTACATCCTACCCCCTCTTCCCTCCCCCCCTTTTTCCATGCTCACCTCTCTTCTATTGACTTGCTGTTTCCTATTGCAGTTTGTGTAATCAGATCGTGTAAATTGAGCTGTTATCTACTGTTTTAATTGGTTTTGAATGCTACCTCACTGTATTTTGCTATCTTGTAATTCCTACTCATTAAACCCATGTAAAGCGCTCTATACCCTTGGGTCCAGCCAGCGCTATCTAAAACCTTTTAAATAAAATTAATTTAAAATAAAATAAACTCTCACCTAATGTTAGTGCACAACCCTGCTTTACGTCCGAAATCTCAACTACTTGGTGTTAAACCTCATTCTCCTTTATTGTCCTGTATCCCTCCTCTTGTTTGGATTTCAATTGCCATTGCTTCAGGTGTCAGCCCCCTTGCCCTCTATTTTTAGTGTCCCCTCACCGTCCTACCTTACTTTGGAGTCATTTGTCTGCCACTTAGAGGGCCCACAACACCCAGTCATTTGGTGAGGTGTATCCTTCTATAACTGTGCATTTTTTCCTTCTGATACCATGCATCCACCCATAGCTGTGATGATTGGCAACAACTAGGTTTTTTCATATAAATTTGAGATGTACTGTGTCCAAAGGGTTGTAAATATTGATATACCACAAGGTTGAGTCTGGTCCGTCAGACACAGGCTTAAAAATATTTTCTCATGTGGCCTACATGGAGCAAGAACAGTAGGAAATAAAAGTTTTCTGTGGTTAAATCAAATGTCAAGGCTTTTAATAACAACTCCTATGTTTTTTATGGACGAACCAGTATTACAAAGTGAAGTGACATAACACGAAATGATGGCTTCCCCTGTAAAATGTAATGAGAGGCCCCAGAGTCTCCCACATCTCAGAGATACTCATTGACCTTGGGCTGAATGGGGGGCTGGGGCTTTTATTAATGGGATGCAAAAAGTAAGGGTCACTAAAAGAGACATGACCGATGTAATTAAGTCACGATTTAAACATGTAAACTACACCCTACCTACAGTGTGTCACCCGCCCATACTTCTGGTGTAATAATAGTTGCAAAATGTGAAATATAAACAGGAACTAAATCACTGACATGGACTACGTTAATAGATTTTTTCCATTAGTTGTGCAGAAATACATCAGTGTTTTTTGTCAGTAAAGGTAAGGACATGACTATTTGTGTGTTTATTTTTAATTACTAACGGGTCTGAGACCGTGAGGCAGGGCTTTAAGTGGGCCGGGTCTCATCGTTGCTGAGCATCAGTAGTTTTTTAACCCCTTGCGTGCTGATGACAGAACGGTTCCGTCATCAGCATCGGTTGAGCTGTGCTGATGACGGAACCATTCCGTCATGACTCCGCCCGCGCAAGGCGGAGTCAGCACAGGCGGAAAATACGCCCCGCACGCAAGGGGTTGAAGGAGGCCTCGAAACGGGTCTCTATCGTGCTCTGCTTTGCGCCCTGGCACAGGCAGTGACAGCAGGCACATTGATGTGCGCGTGCTTACACTGCTCACTTCTCACTAGTGGAGAAGTTACGGCATGACGGCATGCCAGGTGAGCGTGGTAGGGGAAGGGAAATCCTTTAATGAGAGTCATTTTCTCTCTGGATTTCCCTTCCCTTTTTGAAACTCAGGAGCAGCAGCATTGTTGTGGTGTCACTAGGGCTTTAAGTGGAAGCTTTTTCAATATTATATACAAGCCATAGTTGCTACTTATTTATCTTATGCAACTAACATCCATTGACAAAGTCAATAGTCATGACTTGTTGTACATATGATGTTACTTGTTGTATCATATATCTGGATGCAATGACAGAAACAGCAAAATACAAGTCGGGTGGCACATTGCTAACCACAGCTTAAGGGGCAGATTTATGTTGCCTGACGCATCTCTGCAAATCAGCAGAGATGCGTCAGGAAAGATACGGCACAGAAGTTTATCCTTGCGCCACCCATGATGCGCCGCATTTACAATGCAGCGCACCATGGCGAGGGAATAAACAGATGCGTGTCGCTTTAAGGGTGTGAAGTTGGCGCAGAGCGGAAGTTGTGTTGCGTGCGGCATGTAACTCCAGCACTTTTCCAACTTGCCCTATCTCTAACATGGTGCGTCAAGCCTTACGCTTGCTTCAAGCAGGCGCAGGGTTTTGACGCATCAGCGTTGGTAAAGTGACTCAGTGAAATCTTGTAGGTTTCACTGAGTCACTTTTCAGGGGCGTTCCTGCGATGGAACGCCCCCCCTGCGTGTAAACGCCCACATGAAACCTGACGCAGGTTTCATGTGGCGCAGGGCCTTACACCGTGAAGCATCTCCATAGATGCGTCACGATGTAAGTGTGTCGCAACGTGGCGCAGGGTTTACGCCGCCACTGCGTCACAGAAGTGACGCAACGTCAACGCAAAAGTGCTGCAAGTCCGACATAAATTTGCCCCTAAGGGACAGATTTACAGGCCCCTTGGGCCGCTTTTACGCCGCCGTTGCATCACTTTTTTGATGCAGCGGCGGCGCAAAAGATGCGCCATGGTTCGGGGTTTTTAAAACGTGACGCATCTCTCAGATGCGTCACGTTGTACAGCCCTGCGCCAGAAGAGGCGTACCATCGCAGGGGGAGGCGTTCCGGCGCAGGAACCCCTCCCAAAAGTGGCTGAGTGAAATCTACAAGATTTCACTCAGTCACTTTTGGGCCCATGCTGCGTCAAAACCCTGCGCCTGCTTGAAGCAGGCGTAAGGATTGACGCAGCATTGTGCTCATAGGGCCCCCCTGATTATTGCTGGAGCTGCGTCGCGCTTGCGCCGCAACTCTAGCAATGCGCCGCTTTTACGGCCCAGATGTGTGACGCATCTCTGCCGTTTTTGCCCCATGGTGCGCCACATTGTAAATGCGGTACAAAAGGGGGTGGTGATAGACGGAGCATCTGAATCAATCAAACACTCACACCCAGTCAAAAGATCTGGGTTTAATCCATCACCGTTCTTTAGCCCACTCTGCCACCCCAGTTCAGACATGGCCATATGCAGATCAGTCTGACCCTGTGCCTCATGTGAACAGTCCAGCCCGAACTGCCAAGCCATGTCTTCCCTGGACCGGAAACAAGCTTCCGAGGACCGGCTTCTGGCATTCCAGCCGTCTTCAGCCCGGCTTGAATGCCAGAAACCGGTTCTCGGAAGCTTGTTTCCGGTCCAGGGAAGACATGGCTTGGAAGTTCGGGCTGGACTGTTCCCATGAGGCACAGGGTCAGACTGATTTGCATATAGCCATGTCTGAACTGGGGTGGCAGAGTGGGCTAAAGAACGGTGATGGATTAAACCCAGATCTTTTGACTGGGTGTGAGTGTTTGATTTATTCAGATGCTCCGTCCATCACCACCCCCTTTGTACCGCATTGTAACTGTGGCGCATCAAGGGTGGCGGAGCTGTGGCGCACAATTACTGGCGCATCCCTGCCGATATGGAGGGATGCGCCAGTAATTGTAAATCTGCCCCTAAGTGTTTTTAAGCCACGCCCTTAAGTACATTAGCCACGCTCCTTTGAGAGACCCCCTCCCCCCAGTTTTTTCATCCCACTTAAAACCCTGCCGTGAGGGACCCGGCCACTTAAAGTCAAGATGGTGGGCCAAGAAGGGTTGTCTGTGTCCTCCTGCTCCGCGGGGGCGCAGAGGCCCACCTTAGACCCCGCTCTCGACGGAGGTGCCAAGCCCTGCACGTTACAGGACAGCAGGCCTGGTAGAGCGCCCCATGCACGCCGCGCTCTTTTCATCCCGCCCACTTCCTTCTGTTTACTAACTGCGCAGACACAAATGCAGCCCTTTCCTTCACTTGAAACGCGAGCCCGCCTTCGCAGCAACAGCTGAAGTATCGATCCCCGCATAACCCGATCCGCTCGGATAGCAGGATTCCTCCGCAGCAGCCCACCACGCGCTCACACATCAATTCCTCGATTAAACACTCGTCAAGCAAAAAACACAGGCGTTTAATTACCTCACCTGCAGCTCAAGCGAGAACTGTGAGCGAGGAGCGGCCTTTCTGAAGCTACGTCTCTGGGGATTCGACCTGCCTCTATTGCTGTGATTGTTTCTCCCCTAGTTATTTGTGGGGAGTGCTGAAAGAAAACAAAATGCACCATGTGGAGCTACTGTTCAAATAAGGGAACACTTTGTTCTAATTGTTACTTTTAAAAAGCGGGCATTGAACTCGAGTATAAAAGATTGGGTTGGTTATGAAAGAGGTGAGAGGAGGTCCCACCCCATCCTTCCTCGTTTCTATGGTATTCCCAACTCCAGTACAGACCTAGGCCCACAACTTGAAATACTGCGCTGACGTAGCACAGAGCAGTACACTTGTTTTTTTAGGTCCCAGTCTACCAGACACCTCAGCTGTCTGGTTTGCCAAAGACATCTTGGGGACATGCAGAAACCAGACACAGGAATGCATTCCACTTGTTGCTTAACATTGGCTTCGTGGTTTGTAGTTCACGTTTTCCAGCTATTTACTGGCTTTATTTGAATTAGGCTGTCCAGTTTGAGTTCGTTTCTCCTGTTGCCCAAACCTCGTTTACTGTATTCTTCCATAAATTCACTTTCTGTAAACAGGCCTTTAAATCTTGTTCTTATTTGCTGTGCATTCAAAAATAGAGGTCAAATGTCAAGCTGTCTGCGCTCTGCATTGACTAATTCTTTTTCTTCAGGATGTTCTTTAGCACAGTAGTGCAGTCTGTCTTTAACACATTCTGCTGGCTCAGAGGAGTGACAAAGTGGGTAGTATTGTGCTATTGCTTCCTCTTCGCCAAGGGGGCAAACACTTCCAGTTGTTGTAGAAAATCCAAAATAGTCTCACAATATACTCACAATTTACCTATATATGTGAGAGACTAGTCAGCATGTTTTCCTCTCAATTGCTTGCAAAAAAAGCTTATTTGCAGTGAGGCCAAATAGTATATATGCCTAGTGTGGAGGATACTAAGTGAATGTGTGAAGTAGAGGGTGGATTATTGGACAACTTGCAAACATAGAGGATTTTTCAATGCCTTCAATACCCTGATGGGCGAGTGGAGCAATTCACAGGGAACATCACTGTGAACCCCTTTTCGGTCTACCTGCTGCCCGAGTCACTGTAGCTACACCGCTGCCTCCCAGTGACTGCAATCAACCCCATCACACTATACCCCACTCCACTCCAATCTACCCCACTCCCGCCAATCTACCCCAGTCCAAACTACTCCACTCCATTCCAATCTACCCAACTCATTCTACCTCACTCCACTCCACCTCAATCTACCCCACTACATTTCACTCGTTTATCCCACTCCACTCTTCCCCAATCTATCTCACTCCACTCCAATCTTAACTCCACTCCAATCTATCTAATTTCACTCCACACCAATCTACTTCGCTCCACTTTGCCGCAGTTTACCCCACTTCAATCTACCCACTTAAATCCACCCAATGCACCCCACTCCACTCTACCCCAATCTTCCAAACTCTATTCCACTCTCCCCAATCTAACCCACTCCACTTCACTTTAATCTATCACACAGCACTCAAATCCACCCACTCCAGTCTAATCTAACCCACTACAATCTTATCCCCAAACGACCCCACTCTAATCTACCCCACTCAAAACGAACCTAATTTACCCCCACTCCATTCCATTCTATCCTACTATAATCTACCCACTCGTCCCCACTTGACTCCAATCTACCCCACTCCAATCTACCCGTCTCCCCCCCACTCATTCCCAATCTATCCCACTCCACTCTAACCCTGATCTACACTGATCTACCCTACCCCTATCTACCCCACTCCAATTTACCCCAATCTACTCCACTCTAATCTACCCCACTCCTCCTCAATCAACTCCACCCCAATCTACCCCAATTCAATCTACCCTACTCCAATTTACCACACTAATCTACCCAACTCCCCCACTCCAATCAACCTCACTCAAATCTACCACAATCTACTCCAACCAAATACAATCTACCCCAGTCCACCCACTCCATTCTACCGCCACTCCACTCTAGAACAATCTAACCCACTCCACTCTAACCCACATTACCCCATTCAACTCTGTCCCAATCTCTCTCACTGCAATCTACTCCACTCCACGTCATGCCACTAACTTTTAGCCTCGCTGAACAGCAGCCACAATGTTGTACAACATGGCTGTTAGACCTGACATCATTGGCTTGAGTCTCTCCTTCTTTTTTTTCGGTTTGCCTCCACTGTTTTTCGATGTTTTGCTGGATAATGCTTTGGGCGCCGTGCCACTGCTGATCAGTGCCACAGCGCAAGTGCTCCCTATGTTAAATTGATGTATCGATTGTATCCATGTTTGGCTTATTTGGTTTACTGTCAGTCCCTAGTCTAGTGCACCAGGAGTGCCGGGGCTTGTAAATACAAATGCCTCTCGTGGGCTTGCAGCACGTGTTGTGCCACCCACAAGAGCGGCCTCGTAAAAGAATGTCTACGGGTCGGTCATTGCGAGACCCACGTGCAGTCTCGTACTGTCACGCTGACTGCGCAAGTATACCTACTTGCCAGTCCCTCAAACCTTCCCATAACTTCATGTTAGTCACCCCTATGGTAGGCCCACGGGCAGGGTGCGTTGTAAGTATAAGGTAGGACACGCCTGACCAAGTTGGCATGTCCTGATAGTGAACAATAGCCATCTTCACTATTGCGAGGTAGCCTGCTCTCCATTAGTTAGAATGGGCCGCCGGGATTATTAATACTATGATCCTAGTTGGCTCGGGGCGCATGGTGCAATGTCGAGTTTGGTATCCCTGAACTCGGGGTTTAATTACGCATCTGTTGGTGTGGATGGTTTTTGGACTCTGGGTTTGAAAATAGCACTTTTAGAAAGTGTCTATTTTATTGTCTAACCATTTCTGGTTTCTGCTGGTCTTGCATGTGTATGACAGGAGCTGGGTGGCTCCAGAGGTCTGGATGAGTCAGTGTGGGATGAGTGGGACATTTGCGTTGAGAGTAGGGGGAGAGTAGTTGCTGATAGCCTGCCCTGCCTGATACAATGCTGGCTCCACCTCCTGCCAAGCGACGGATGGCTCTGTGCCTGCCATGGACGATCCTAGCCCCGCCTCCTGCCAGGAGGCCGATAGCTCTGCTCCAGCCCGTGACAATGCTGGCTCCACCTCCTGCTGGGCGTCTGAGGACCCAGCCCCGCTCAATGAATAGGCCAGGTGCTTCTGCCTGGCTCCACCCACAACAGACCCAGGATGCTGGGAATTCCCCTGCATGGACAAAGGGATCAAAGCCGAAAAGGGGTATAAGAGTAGGACCCCTGAACTAAGAAATTAGATCACTTCTGACAAGGAACCCTGTAACCAAGGACAAGAGGCCTGCTGATCTGAGGACTTGCCTACCCCTTCTGCCAGTGTGCTGTTTGCTGGGGGGAATCCTGCAGTGCTTCTTTATTTTTGCCAAGGAACCAGGAGAGAGGAACTGTGTGTGTACTCTCACGCTTGCTAAGAAAATCTACAATGACTGGAAGAGTGCCAGTCTCCTGCTGAAGTCACAGGGCTAAAGGACTTCATCTGCTTAAAGTGCTATTTGCTGGAACCTGTGAATCCAGCACCTCTGAAAGAACCAGCATTCTCGACGCCGACGGACGTCGCCGAATCCAGCTCGACATAGTGAGTAACGGCTCCAGTGTCCCGCTTCCTTGACACCGGCCGCCGGGCCCGATCGACGCCAGCAGCAACGCCAGTGAGTAGTGAGTTCGGCTTCAGCTCCAAGGGACCTCGTGTCTGCACCGCTGCTGATCGCATCGCCCTCGTGCCCTCTCGACGCCGTGAGCGCTGCTCACACTTTGCAACAGAATCATCGACATCGACGACTACTGAGGCCTGATCGACACCGAAGACACGACGCCGGATTGCTCGACGCCGCTGATCATCGTGTGCTTTATTTTCCAAGGTACTGTGTGTTGGGGGTCCGTGTGACTCCAGGATCGACGTAGCGCTCCTCGCGGTCGACGCCGAACCTTTGGATTAACTTTGCCTCGACGTCGTGTAGCTCCCTTGTGGGTTACATTGTTGCCAAGAACTGTGTTTCCAAGAAGAAGAATTGCTTTGATACGAAAAGACTTTGTCCTAAAGAAACTACCTTTGAACTATTTTTCCCTTCCAAAAGTATTTATTAAGATTGTGTATATTTTCGTCGTTATCTGGTCTTGTGCTAAGCCTTATATAAAAATCCTTATTTTTATAATACTACTGTGTCGTGTCCATTTGTAGTGTATTCACTTTATTACTGTATGTGGTCATAAATGCTTAACGCACAGCCTCTGAGATAAGCCTGTCCTGCTCTGCCAAGCTACCAAGGGGGTGAGCAGGGGTTATCAAAGGGTGTGATCCCCTTGCCCTGACTAGAAAAGGTGTGTCCCTATTTGTCAGAAGTGTATACCTCTGCCAACTAGAGACAGCCGGTTCTAACAATGGCTATAACACCTTGCCAAAACCAATAGCTCTTGCATAGGTTAGACCTACTGGCTTTTCCAATGCCTGTTTTGTGTTTGAGAAGTCTCCAGTCCAAAGATTTAACTAGGAAATTCTCTTAGTTAACACCTGAACTTTAGTCAGAAAAAGTCAGAAACGGATCAAAGCAGTCTATGCTCATTGGTTCCTACAAGTGCGGTCTTCACTTGATGTGTTAATTCAAAAAAATTCCAAGCTAGAAGAATGATCTTTGTGTCGATATGGCGCCCTGAATGCACAAAAAGCCTTCATATGTATGTGTGACAGGAAAATCCGCATTTTATGTGAATAAAAATGAAAGTCACCTGAAGTATCTAGTGAAAATTCCCCATACATCTTTCCATGAGATCCTTACCCTGACTCACAGGCTGCACTCTCTTGATTGTGTCTCCTGATTGTGTCCAGAGGACTCAATCAACACACTTTGCTGGCTGGAGCAAGTGTTCAGAGAGCTGGATTTGAAATTGTCTAGAACATGAAATGATACCTGTTTGGCTACTTCTGTCTTCCTGGATGGAATTAACTCTGCCCAGAGAGGGCAGAAATATTGGGATGGGCACATGGGGTCAGTTTGAAGGGATCAGGCAGAGGAGATGTGAATGTAAGTTAACATGTGAAGGCATGCATACAAACTGCATTTCACAAGGCTCACAGAACTGAGATAAGATTCAACAAATGGAAAACTACCAGATGTGTGCCAGGCTGCTGCTATGACAAAAAATATAGAAGCAGATTAAGTCTCCTTTCACCACATTGTCTCTTTTTTCCTTGAAATGTCATTCCCTACTAATAATGAAAGTGGAAGTTGTCTGGGAGAAAATTGTAAAATGGCAAAAGGATGGCTCCTCAGAGCAAGGGTCTCTGGCATCTAAGGTAACGTAATGGGCCGACATGGGGGGGGTTTACGACAGAAAGGTAACATGGGGCAAGCCGATCCTCTCTTGTGATATTAGAGCAGAAACAGCAACCTACAAAGCACTTCGTCTCTCACCTTCACATGTGCAGGGTGGCCACTTGGGTAGAGGTTGAGCCATGCCCTAAGTGTGGCTCATCTTCTGGAACATGGGCGTGGTTCAAATGTTGGCTTCCTTCAGCCTCCAATCACTTGGTGGATAGGAGCCTTTTAAAAATGGTGTATTTTCTGTTCCTCTTGCCAGCCTTTGCTTCTTTCCTCATTCATGAGTTATATTTGTCCTGTAATGGGCAGCATTGCTGACCTTGAAAAAAGGTGCATGGCTACTGCTCATGTGACTAACTCCCATTCTTGCCTATTAGGCACCATTTTGCTAATTTGACAACATTCCTGATTTACGCGTGTTGCCATATGGACAACTGGTTCTTATCTGATTACCCACTCAGATCCACACTGCTAGGCTCAGAGCACAACACAAAATAAGAACACCTCTTTGGTTACTCATGGACAATAGCGAAACAGTTGCCATTTCAGATAACAACATATACAACACTCTGCCAACTACACGTTCCCCACAGTGTAGCATGTTACCTGTTAAAAAATGTGATTTTGCAGCCCACCTCGGGGGAATGAAATATGTCCTGCATGAAATTTCCTTCCACTGGCTTAATCACACTTAGTTATAGTAATTTCTCATTACTCTTGTTACACGGAAATCCTGAGATTACGCTATTATGCCATGTCGCGTAAATTCATGCTGTCTGTGGCAAAAATTCAGTGCATGCGCACTAGAGCACCATGAACGACCAAAACACAAGTGACTGCTGTTTGGTGGTGCTTGTGCTTTTTACGCTATTTTTTTTTTGCGCAAAATGTGTCTTCGCATTGAAAATGGCAAGAGAATGCATTTCCTTTTAAATTATAACACCAAATGCCTGTTTTGCTTTTCATGTAATTCTGTGTAATTTTGCGTAATTTTTCTGAAATTTCTTGTGATTAAATTTTGCACACCCGACAATGAATCCCTAATCAAAAGCTACAGAACAATAACATGCATGTTCCTGCCTTTATTTATCTTATATGCCCATTAAACATTGTTCCACACTGTCCTACTGGTGCTTACCTCTGATACCCTCAAAACATTGCGCCAATATCTTTGATCCATATTTCTGTCCTATTGTGTTTTTACTTCAAATATAAATCAAATGCAACACCAAAGAAAAAAATTGAAAAAAATTGGAACCAATCGTCCTGAGGATGGTAAGAACAACCACATGTGTAACTATCTACACTCTCCTTTGCTCTACTCCATGCTCAAATACAACTACACGGTTGAGGTGGCACGATATCAGCAGTCTGCTCTGCTCTTCGACACCGAAACTATTCGGATTTCTCCACTATGCACTAGTGTACTTCTGCTTCACTGCAAACCATGTGACAGTTACAAAAAACATTAAGAGCCGAACTCTAGTACTCGCACACTATGTGAAAACGCTACTCACTGTCCACATTGCAAACTCAGGGGCATATTTACAACAGAATGGTGGAGCACAGTGTTACGCCACAATTGGTAACGCCGCTTCTGACATTCTGAAAACACAGGGATGCACTGTATTTACAATAATATGGTGCTCCCTTGCATTTACCCAAACACTGGGGCTAAATTTAGCTGCCTAGCACCAACGCAGGCACCCTTGCAGCAAAGTTCAGGGGTTCTGGGTTGCAGAGATTATTTGTTCATGTGCAGGAAGGTGTCCCTTCAAGCACATAAACAATCCCTAATGGTGATTTGTAACTTCTATATGTGCTGCAGCATGCAGCACATATAGAAGTTGCAACTTGTCATTATTTAATGATAGTTTATGTGGAGGAAGGTGTCCCTTCCTGTACATGAACAATCACTAATGGCTTTTTGCTCTTTCCATGTGTGCTGCAGAATGCAGATTGCAGCACACCTAGAAACAGCACAAACGAGGAGAAATTAATAATTTCTCCTCAGTACGCCAGTTTAAGCTCCTCCTCATTGCACCAGTTTAAGACCAGGTTTTCCCTGGTCTTATTTTTGGAGCTGCCCCATATTTACGCCAGCCTTGTAAATAGGGGGCAGCATCAAAAAGCAATCGTTGTTGCGGCAAAACACTCACTGCAACACCCACTGCCCGCCTCTTTCACGCAAAGTACTGCATGAAAGAGGCATTATTTACAAGGCAGCGTTAAACCAGTGTAAGTGTCAGGGGCACGTTAAGTGTGAGGGGCATATTTACAATGGCTTATCGCCTTTGTGTTGGAGATTATCCCTTGTAAATATGCCCCTCACAGTTCTTCCACCAAGAGCGCTCCCCAAAGTAGCATGCTATCCATCTGCAAATGTGCTTCGATGCCACATCTGCGGTATGAAGCACTATATAAATGTAACTACAACACAACATTAGTATACTGGATACCGTAGCTCTATACGGTATGCCTCATTCATGCAGCATTAGTAAGCTACTGACTCTATGTGGCTTCCGCTTGTGACTGAGGAGCACCATCTATGAAAGAGTTAAACCTCATGAATTCAGAGCCATCCTTGTTCACGTCACCCTTTCAGAATCTTCACAGAATTCAATTATGCATTAGCCCCATCTGTAAAGATTTTCTGGTGCAACAGGGTCAGAGTACAAGGGATGATATGATTAAAACAACCACAAATCAATGCAATAGATTTCTTTAAGCTGCAGTCAAGTCTTAAGGGAGCATTCCAGAGCAGGATGCGCTCATGGCTCATGCCACATTACACTGCAGTCATGGAGGAGAGCCTGGTGAGCACACATGGCCCTGGCCCTTGATGCTTGCTGTCAAATTCAATGCTTTCTAAAGGGATTCCAGCTCTGAAGGGACCCGGCTGTAGGTCTGGCCGCCAAGCAAGTTGGTGTTTTACTGAGCTGTGAGGGAGGTGGAGGATGGTGGAGACAACATATTTTTAGGTCTTGCTCAGACAGTGTTATTTTTATATGGTGCTTTCAGGATTGGCAGATGGCTTCTGGGTCTTCTCAACAAGCGCTAAGAGACCTGTAGGTGATTATGCGCTGTACAAATTGTAGTTAACATAACATAACATAACATAACATAACATAACATATATGTTTGAGGAGAAAACACTGTAGGAGAAGGGAAGAGCATCAGATACAGTTTCGATTATGAGTTCTCCATGACCCCTTGCCATCCATGCTTTGCTGGCAGATTGTACATTACATATCAACGCAACAATATCGGTCCATACTAATGTAGAGGACAGAATATCCAGGGACAAAGAATCGAAAGGTAAGTGCAGATAGGGAATTATAGAATTACTATTCCGAACTCCACATCTAGGTACCTTGAAGATATATGTACTGAGTAGGTGCATGGATTTAAAGTTAGGTACAGAAAACCTAGACTCCGTTACCTGTCGATATTTTATTGTTGATATTCTGTCTCATCAATATTGTTGATTTAATATTTAGGGACAAACCTTGCTGGCGTGTTGGTTAAATTCATGACTGGCTAGGGAGATGAATTGAGGCAGGTAGGAGAAGAGGAGAAGCTTATCCTTAGTGGAAATCATCCCTGTTGTACGTGGCAAATGGTCCACAAATCTCCAAGTAGTGAACACATAGCAGAGCATAGCTCCCAGAGGCCCAACACACTGAACAGCAAACATGATAGCACAGAGGCACATGGAGCAAGTGAGTGGCAGCATGTCATTCACCTGGGACTCCTATCATAGTGTTATATCTCACCAAAACCATAATAGAAACCATAGATTCCTACCCACAAGTTCACTTGCTTTATACTTTATCCTGCAACCACTTGAGTTTTCTTATATAACCACCTGTCTTGATTGCAAAAGTGGCAAACATATTTAAAAGTGCATTGTCAGATGGTTTGAGTCATATGTCCGAAAATGGCACCATAAATAGAGCAACAATGTAAAAAACTCTACAAACAAACATACTTTTTTTCTTAATTCCTTCAGCGCGGCGCGAATTTTCGCGCTGTGCTGAAGGTTCTAATGAGCCTATCGGCTCATGATGGAACGGTTCCGTCATGAGCACAGCTCAACCGACGCTCATGACGGAACCGTTCCGTCATGAGCATGGAAGGGATTAAAAAGCACACATTGCTATATTGGCAGTTGTGAAAGAGCAGAATGCTGTCACTGACAGTGAAATTAGCTGATGGTTGAAGATGATTGTCCCATATCCTCATGCAGTGTCCTGTAATGAGCAGACGAAAAATGTGAATGACAAAATAACAGAGCAATAGATGAAGAGAGATGCCTCAAAGCCCTTATAAGTAAATATATAAATATAAATGTTGTAAAATCAAAAGATCTTGACTAACGTCAGACCTAATAAGGGCTTATATGTGAGAGTAATTTAGAAAGGGGTGAACCTGGGCTATAATCCAAATTGCATGGGTAAGGGGTATCAACATACCACCAGGTGCAGGAATTATTTGGACCTTGAAATGATATCAGATTGGTTTAGGACTATTGAACTTGCTGGAAATAGAGAGGACATAGTGGAAATTGGTAGATTAGGATGGAAGAGGGATGGCATAGGATGACTTGTTGAGCCAATGGTAGCTGCTGCTAGAATGCAATATTCTAGAAGTCATGCACTTCATTCTTGCAACTCAAACATTCATCTTTTCAAGGTCAGTAAACCGAGTAAAAGAAATTGGGTAAGAGTAACATCTGCTAGCTACAGCACTTAGAAGCAGCAAAAGAATTGCATATTTGATGCCATGTGAAAACAAGTTGCTATGAGTAATAATAGCTAATGGTTTAAATTAGTTGGTGTTGATTTGAAAGAACATTCTGATGGTTTTAATCAGTTGGAATGCACATTTTGTATTGGCAAGGATTTCTGGAATGATCTGGAATGTATTTGAATAGGTTGCAATGGCTGAAATAGTTTGGAATTATTACAATAGGAGGGAATGTGATTTTAAAGCAAAATTTGGTAGCACACAACGTTCAATGGCTTAGCATCCAACCCAAACGTTTAGTCAACTGAATTAGTAATTGTCCATACCAGTTCTCAAGATAACATGTGTCTGGGGTATTTTGTAATCTGTTGAATGTTGTCTGGGTATTTGCCTTTGCTGTAAAGAACAGAACAACAGAGTAATGTGAAAAAAGAATGGAATTACCCAACACTGTATTTACCTCCTTCCTGTTTCTTAGTCAATTTTCCTTCTCCCAAGTATGTGTTTTATTTGTTTTCAGTCTCCTAGGACCTCCTAGTTTTATCTCTGATTTAACAGCTCAAATGTCAGTGAAACATATTGGGCTTCATTATGAAGTCGGTCGGAGTTGCCTCCGACCAGTACTGTTGCGGTCTCGGGACCGACCGACCGACCTCCTATTGGATGTCCTGACCCCCCAATTACAATGTGAAGCATATGGTGGGGTCGCATACTCCCATTACTCAATGGGAGCTTATGCCATGGCCATAAACCAGCTGTAGCCCAATCTTCCAAAGAGAAGCAGGATATTGTGTTCATCCCTGCACTGCGTGGCAGGGAGCTCAAGGTGCCCACCACACGGTGCAGGGATCAACAGGGGGTCACCATAGGTGCCCCCTTCGCCCCCAACTGGAGGCCGCAAGAAAAAGGGGCCCTGCTAAGGGCCCCCAAACTCGCTTTCTGGCAGGCTTTTTATGTCAGAAAGCCCAGCATGGACATTTTTAAGACAAATGGGGGTGCGCAGCTCACAAAATCCAGTAAGTCAAAATAGATGAAAAAAAGTCACTTCTTTATTGGAAATCAATTAGTTTTAAGAACATTCCATTTCATTCATCAGCCAAGGCGTTTCGCTCCCATACGGAGAGCTTCCTCAGGGCAAGAAATATTCAAGTCAGTCAGTCACTAGTCACCACGTATTTATTCTGAAAGTGCCAAGGCTCGTAGTGCCGCAATATACCGGTCGCCGTTTTCCGACTGCTCATAGGTATCCGTACTATCCTGTTAAATCTTATAAGATATCCACTTCAATCAATAGTCAATTCAAAGTCAACAGTCTGATGGCGGTCAGATCAGTAGTTCCAAGATTTCCCGCAGGGTCTCTCGCCACACCGAAAAATACACCAGGTTGAGTTTGGGAGATGAGTAGTATGTCCTATTAATTCGGCATCTGTAGTTATAGCTGTAGTAGTCACTTAATCTGTCTGAGTAAAAGATCAAAAGCTGAAAAGAAAAAAATCAATATCTAAAACAGATTCATCAGACCCATCTAGATGGCGACTGCCAGTTAAATGAACCACGTGTATTGCATCATGGTCAATAGATTCAGTAATCTTAAAGTCTGTAAAGTACGAATACGCCGGATTCCGATGCCCGGCATGGAAAACCTGCTGGAAACCGAACATCGTAATCTGGACGGCGTAAAATGCCATCCATATGGTTTACGGGCTGGTCTCCAACTGATCGACGGGCTCCTTGAGCCCATCGAAATCCAGCCGGAATGACTGCCCAGTTTGAATTCTGACTTCCGTATTCATAATACGGCGGTCGGATTTCAAACCACGGATGCCGGTCGGAAAGCCTCCGACCTTTGGTCAGAGGCTTTCCGACTGACTTCCAAATCAGCTGCATTGTTAATATACTTTAAAGTTACATAGAGTGGCTTTTGGCCCAACACACATGAGTATCACTTTCTCACCTCTTGCCCTGGCTATTTGATGTATCACTCCACTTTCCGAGGAAGTGCTTCGATTGGACTATTTTACATCTGACACTCAATCATAACATTGTCACATTCACTTCTTTATCTCCAATAATGTGTTGAATCCAAAAGCAGTGCTTTTTAGTTTCCTTTTTCTCAGCATTGGGAAATCTAATAGAGAAGGCTTTAATCAGCACCCTAGGATATTGCAATATGGATTGGTACATTTTGTGTGCATTACATTTTGACCGGCCCGAGGCACACTTAGGAAGTGCCTACCACTCCTCCCCCAGCCTCTAAACAATCCAGCCCCAACCCACCCTCCAACCAACTGAGCCAGTACGCATGAATAAAATGAAAATAATGTTAAGTTGCTGTTATTTTATTTTTGCCTTTTTAATTGCTCTGTGGGGCGACGCTCCTCCACCTTAGCGGAGGGGCCGCCACTTATGCTAGATCAACTCTGGTCATGCAGGTTATTAGCTAACGATTCCTTTACTCCCATATTGAATACTTTCCTAAACTATGGGTATGTGCATCAGAGAGGGGGCAGTCTGATACACTCGCACTTCTCTGATAAGCAGACCGTTTTATTTTGTAGGTACATGTGGCAGCTGCAGCTTAAATTGTAGCAGTGGTTGTGGCTGATAGACACAGGCACTTATTTCTGAAGACCAAGATTTCTTTTTTATTAATAGATTGTGACCCAGGGTTAGAGAAGGAAATGGAGAAAAGGAAGAGGGATGGGAGGAAAAATATGGGACATTTGTCACAGAGGAAGGAAGAAAGCGGGAATTAAAAAGAATATACAAGATTAAGAGAAAGGAAGTGTCGGTGGTGGAAGAAAGAGGTGAGATGTGGAGTCAGCATTAAGCTGCTTTGGTACTTTGTAGACCCGGGCATTTGGCAGCACGGGTAGGGGACGCATAGGAAAAATCCTAAAATCCCCTATTTTGCAATTAATTATTGGCAGCTGTGATAGTTTCAGAGGACTCTCACTCGAGTTAATGTGCATCAAGTCCCACCCATTCAGTGCCTCTAAGCTCTAGATAGCACTTAAAAACAGGGGTTGCAGGGTAAGATGAGTGTAAATAAAAACACAAATCTCTGTTCATAATTTTCATTATCTGCACCCTCTGACCAGTGCTAAAAGTGTACCTATCATCCTGGAGAGGTACTTTGAAAGTTTCAAATCAAACATTGGGGAGGCATTGGTTTCGTTTAGTACTGTTACAAACATGCACATTTTCAAATGGTGTGTAGACAGAAAATTGGAAGAAAAAAGTATCGTGGGACAAAATATCATGTCAAGATTACAGGGGTGGCTCGTCCGCTAAGGCGGAGGAGCGACGCCCCCTCCTCTAAGAACAGAGCAAAGCAAAAATAAAAAGATAATAACAGAACATTATTATCTTTTTATTTTTAGTCTGCCTTTAAGCTGTATTTTAAGGTGGGGTAGGTCCGGGCTTAGTGATGCCAGCAGAGGGAGGAGTGGTGGCTGCACCCACCATAAGTAAGCATGCCGGTTTGGCCAGCTGTCTTGGGCTGGCCAAACCGTCATGCGCATTGTGCGTGTTCTCCACCGGCTGTATTGCACAGCCTAGGTAGAGAACATGTACAGGCTCCCAGAACAACAGCGCTCAGACCAATCACAATGCTGCTGTAAGGCAGCGTTGTGATTCACTGGGCAAGACTGGGAGTCTGGGTGCTTCCGTTATGAGATAAGAGGATGGAGGAGAGGTGGAGGCAGCATTCACAGGTAAGTCTTTTTTATTTTTTTCTACTCCCCCTGCCCCGCTCCCTCCACCCTCGCCCACCAGCCGCCACTGTAAGATTATTGCGAACAAAAATATTGTGAAGGTGACTTTCTATAGGTAAGCAACGTTTTACTGTATATAACTCCACATGTACGTACCTTGATGATATATATATCTTCAAGGTACGTAAATGTGAAGTTAAGAATAATAAATCTATACTTGCCTATTTACACCTAGCTTCTCAGTATTTTAGTCCTCGG
This sequence comes from Lissotriton vulgaris, assembly GCF_964263255.1. NCBI lineage: Eukaryota > Metazoa > Chordata > Amphibia > Caudata > Salamandridae > Lissotriton > Lissotriton vulgaris. Next base: position 663,561,881 of record NC_141693.1, read on the forward strand.
TATTTTTGACACCCTATTCTATCCACCTGATATTATGCTTCTGATATTCTGTCAGTAACCTTTTTCAACTATGACATATTGTTAATTTATGATTAGCTTTGATTCAACCCAGTTTACCAGCCCCTCCAACAAATCCTCTCTCTTTTTGCTGATAATAGAAACTGAGCCAAACTCCACTAAATGAAAATATACACTCCTTTATTTGGAAATGTGAAGAAGATTTTGAATGCAAACATTTGAATAGGAGTTATTATGTTAGAAATGATTTAATTCTGAGCGCTTTTCGGATGATTTATGCACAAAAACTTAAGTTTTATCAGCAGCTGCATAACACGGTGGTTCCTCAAGACATGCTGCGTAGATAAAAAGCGAAAAGATAATTAAAGAGTCACAGCAGGCATCAGCGCTCTCTCCTCAAAGCAATTCCCATAGTATGGAGGAAGCAGAGGGGAAGCCATGTCACTTTCACTGCCACCATTTCCCTCATGTTTTCACTGCCTGTCTTCCGATGCAATCAGTCTCGCCTTTGGGACCTAATATGTATTTAGCTATGCAGCACATTAGCCTGGGTGCTGAAACAACTACTGTTCTTTAACATGGTGAAGAGTAAGCACTAAACTGCATGACACAACAAGTATGGGATCACATGGAGAGAAATATGCTTTTCAGTAGGAAATGGTATAGTCCAAAGCTCTGTTGTTAATATAAAATCAGGGCCTTCCGTGGTCATATCACTGAAAATACAAGATTTGAAAAAGATATTATTGTCTACGGGTGCTCATGGAAGACAATTTCTATGGACTGAAATCTAGAGAATGCTAAAGTGATTCTGGTATTTTACTGACCTCTGCTGGTCGTATTTATCAAAAAAAGTTAAATAGAGGCCTTTGCCAAATTATTTTTAAAATAAAAGTCCCTCAGCAGAAAACAATTTTGGTATTTTACTGACCTCTACTGGTCCTTTTTTATTAAGACAGTTAAATAGAGGCAGTTGAACAGAAAAAAAGTCCCTAAGCGGAAGCAGACAAGTCCTAGGGATGATCCCCAGTGCCGTTCTGCCCTCTGTTCCATCCGTTTTTCCTTCGTTTTTGTGCCTTTCTGCCCTCTGTTCCACCCGTTTCCCCCTCATTTTTTGTGCCTTTCTGCCCTCTGTTCCACCCGTTTTTCCCTCGTTTTTTGTGCCTTTCTGCCCACTGTTCCACTTGTTTTTTGTGCCTTTCTGCCCTCTGTGCCACCCGTTTTTACCTCGTTTTTGGTGTCCTTCTGCCCTCTGTTCCACTCGTTTTTTGTGCCCCTCTTGTCTTCTTTTGCTCTCGTTTCTCCCTCCGTTGTGTCCCCTACAGCCCTGCCCCCCTAACTGCCCACTACCCAATCGCTGCTCCCACCTCCCAGCTGCTCCTCCCGCCCACCTCCCCATATATGCCGAACTCTGCGCAGTGAGGTGAGCGACCCCTGACCCTCCTGGTAGGTCGCTCCCCCTCCACGCAGCTCCGACTGTGTGCTCCTGCTGCCGCTGCCACTACCGCTGGTAAGTGTCCTCTGTCCTTTTTGCTTCTGGGCCACTCATTCCCCCCCCCTTGTGCCCCATTTTGCCTTCTGTACCACTGTTTCCCCCTCTTTGCGCCTCGTTTTCTGCTCTGTGCCGCTCGTTTCCCCCCTTGTGCCTCATTTTGCCTTCTGTACCACTGTTTCCCACTCTTCGTGCCTTGTTTTCTGCTCTGTGCCACTCGTTTCCCCCCCTTGTGCTACATTTTGCTTTCTGTTCCACTGTTCCTCTGCCGCTGTGCCCCCTGCGGCCCGCCCCCTGCCCACTCGCTTCTCCCGCCTCCCAGCTGCTCCTCTCTCCTACTTCCCCATATATGCTGGATGCTGCAGAGCCACGCAGCGGCTGCGCGCAGTGGGCGTGCTGTTGGCACGCCGAAGGCGCACCTAAGGCAAGCCCGTCTGCACCTGTCCGTGCCTGGACTGCACCCAGCGCCAGAACTCCTGGACCCGCAAGCGCAAACGCCACAACACCAGACTCTACTATGACGCCAGCACCCTCCACAAACTCAACGCCGGCCGAAACCATACCTGCTTCCAGGCCACCCCGAAACGGACCCACGGACCCTTCTCCTGCCGCACCTGCAGCTTCACCTGCAACAGAGCCACCAAACCTCCAAGGACTGGACCCAACCACCTCCGCTGCACACTCCTCAACACCCGCTCTGCAGGCAAACACACTGTCGAGCTCTGGAATTTGCTCAACACCTCCGTCCCAGACGTGGCCTTCCTGACTGAGACCTGGTGGAACGACTCCTCGCGCCCGACATCGCCATAGCCATCCCGGACGGCTTCAGATCACCCGCAGGGATCGCGCCAATGGAATCGGAGGAGGAATAGCCATCGTCCTCAAGCCACCCTCAAGGTCGCCACCCACGCAGGCAACACCCTGAACACCGCCGAACACCTCAACTTCCGGATCCACACTGACCCCAACACCACCCTCAGAGGAACACTCATCTACAGACCCCCCGGACCCAGGCTAAATTCAGCGACTCCATCGCCGACCTCGCCAGCACCCACGCACTCGCCTACATCCTCCTCGGGGACCTGAACTTCCACCTCAAGAACAACAACAACGCCAACTCTGCCACCCTGATCGACAACCTAGCCAACCTTGCCCTCAGACAACTCGTCACCGCACCCACCCACGCCGCCCGCCACACGCTGGTCCCCGTCTTCTCCACAGGCACCCACGTCGCCTTTGACCAAACAAACCCAACTCCACTGGACCGACCACCGCTGCATCCATTTCACCTTCAAGAAACCAACCACGCACCACCGCACCCAACAGCTGCCTGGCCGCTGCTGGAGCAAAGTCACCACCCTCGCCCAGAACCCACCCGCCGGCCCCACCAACCCAGACGTCGCAGCCTGCAACCTCAGACAGTGGATCGACGACTGCGCCAACACCCTCCCCCCACTCAAGAAACCCTCCAACAGCCACACCAGCATGAGAGCCACTTGGTTCACCGACGAGCTCCAGACCTCCAAACGCGTATGCCGGAAACTGGAGAAGATATAGCTCCACGAACGCACACCAGACAACCATGCAGCCCACAAGGACGCCACCCGCAGACATCGCCACCTCATCAGATTAGCCAAGAGATCCACCTTCAAAGACCGCTTGGATAACAATCATACAAAATACAGAACTCCTTCTCCTGGATTTTATAAGTCATAGGCTTGGATAACAACGCACACGACGGCAAGGAGCTCTTCAGCATCGTAAAGGAACTCTCCAACCCCAGCGCCAACGACATCCCGCCCTCACAAGAACTATGCGACTCACTAGCCATCTTCTTCCACCGCAAGATCACTGATATCCACGACAGCTTCAACACCACGACCACCCGACTACGCCAGACTCCACTTCCCCAGTGAACACTACCAGCACCAACCGCCTGATCTCCTGGTCCAACGGCAACGACGACGAGACACGCAAGGTCATGAACTCCATCCACTCAGGATCTCCGTCAGACCCGTGCCCACACCACGTATTCAACAAAGCAGACGCAGCCATCGCACCCCAACTACGGAAGGTCATCAACATCTCCTTCGAAACAGCAACATTCCCGGAAAGCTGGAAGCACGCCAAAATCAAGGCCCTCCTCAAGAAGCCCAAGGCGGACCCCAAGGACCTCAAAAACTTCCGGCCCATCTCCCTGCTCCCGTTCCCGGCAAAAGTCATCAAGAAAATCGTCAACCTGCAATTGGCCCGCCACCTGGAAGACAACAACATCCCAGTCCGGATTCAGACGAAACCACAGCACCGAGACAGCCCTCATAGCCGCCACAGAAGACATCAGGCGCCCACTAGACAACGGCGAAACATCAGCCCTCATCCTTCTGGACCTGTCAGCCGCCTTCGACACGGTCTGCCATCGCACTCTAAAGACACGCCTCCTAGAAGCCGGAATCTAAGAGAAGGCCCTTGACTGGACCTCGTCCTTCCTCTCTGGCAGAACCCAGAGCGTCTGCCTCCCACCCTTCCGATCCGAAGCCACCAACATCATCTGCGGCGTCCCCCAGGGCTCATCTCCCGGCCCAATGCTGTTCAACATCTACATGGCCCCCCTCACACAAGTGGTCCGCCATCACAACCTCAACATCATCTCCTACGCCGATGACACCCAGCTCATCCTCTCTCTCACCAAGGACCTACACACCACCAAAACCAACCTCCACGAGGGAACGAAGGCCGTCGCCGACAGGATGAGGAGCAGCCGTCTAAAGCTGAACTCGGACAAGACGGAGGTCCTCATCCTCGGACCCACCCCCTCAGCCTGGGATGACTCCTGGTGTGGAGCCGCATCGATCTTGGTGTACCTGGAAAGGAGAGGAGGTTGAAACTGCAAGTTGGGACGCCCACACCTGAGCCTGATTCCTGCTTCTCGGCGCCTACTTAGCGCCTCACCGCTCCCGCTAGTGCGGGAGCCGCATCGCCCTTGGTGTACCTGGAAAGGAGAGGAGGTTGAAACTACGTCTCCCAGGGGGCAAGTTGGGACGCCCACACCTGAGACTGATTCCTGCTGCTCGGCTCCTACTTAGCGCCTTGCCGCTCCCGCTAGCGCGGGAGCCGCAATGCCCTTGGTGTACCTGGAGGGGAGAGGAGGTTGAAACTACGTCTCCCAGGGGGCAAGTTGGGACGCCCACACCTGAGCCTGATTCCTGCTGCTCGGCGCCTACTTAGTGGTTCGCGCGCGGTCACGTACCGGGCGAAGCCTGGGCCAAGGGCGGGCCCGTTTAAGCCCTTTCAAGACCAGCCAAGGACAGGACGGGCCACCCCCCTAATATCCATATTTACAGCCTTCCGAAAAGAGGTTAGTGTCTCTTTGCATTCACTCATTTTGTTAGCTTGAACTAGTGTGGGCGGTAACGAGAATCATCTTGCCGCAGACACCTTTGTAAGTTAGCTCACTATGGCTATATCACCACCCATAGGAGTAAAAGGCAGAAGAAGCACAGGGGGAACATTAATGGGCACCCTGAACAATTTTCTGATCAGAGTGTCTAGTGTCTCGGCCAAAGACATTGAATTGACCGAAAAGAGGTTATCCCTTGACAATTTATTTGATAAACGGTCATCATTGGGAAGTCTGGCAAGGCTAAAATCGCCTGTTGCCCAAACGACTGACCCCCAGGATACACTGATCTTCAGTGAGGGGGATGAGGGAAGCTGCATTTTACATCCAGCAGAGCCCCTTGTAACCCTGGATACTGTTGAAAACATCGTAGCAACTGGGCCACAGAGAAGTAATTTTTCAAAGAGGCACCCGTCACCCAATATAAAGACCAGATCAGCTAGAAGTGCCAAAACTGGGTTGGTACAGTCACCGCAGGGGCCGCTAGCGCTAAAAAGGAAACGCACAGGGGCACAAATGCAAGCCGCAGATAGAAAGGCAAAAAAAGCTAAAGAGGCAATGCCCAAAGAGAACTTGACAGTTAGCACCCCACTAAGCCCACATGATTTGGTACCGGTAAATGAAGGAGTCAATGGATTGACAAACAAGGAGGGTACAGTAGTGGGTGAGCCAGACCCCTCCTTCTGGATAAGACTGGAAAACATCGTGAAAAAGGCAATTCATCCGATTCACGACACACTGGACCGGATTGAATCGAGATTGGTGTGCGTGGAACTTTTGCTCGCATCAGCACAAACAAGGGGCAACCAGGGCAGCGAGCGACATTGTACCTTCACGGCTATGTCTTGACGACTTCATCAAAGATAGGTGTTTGTTTTCTGTTTGTGAAGGATTTTGTTTGTAACTGTGATTGCAGTGTGGTTTATGGATGTAGCCAGATATTTTTACCTATGCCATCTAGATGATAGGTATGCACACTTCAAGGCTTTAAGAGTGTGTGCACGATAACTGAGATCATGGTGTCATGTTTTGACCCACAGTATCCCTTGCCATCAATCTAGCCGATAACTGAGATCATGGTGTCATGTTTTGACCCACAGTATCCCTTGACATCAATCTAGCTGTGGACTGTTGGGTGAGTCTGCATGTAGTGTGTTATGTGTGGCTTTGAAGTAGAGTGCTACTGTTATGTCATTGAGAAATGGAGTGGTTTTGGGAGCTTGCTGGAGAGTTGAGTGCTGATGTGAGATATATAGTGCTTCTGAATTGTATTGGATGCATTAGTGTTCTTCTGTATAATATGTTCTGTTGAACTTGTGTTTGCTTCTATAATTGGGATTGTGTACTTCGATGCCTGGTGAGAAGTATGTGTTCCACCTTGCATATGGTGAAGTTTGAGACACTAGAACAAAAACCAAACCGCTACAGTAACTTTGTGTAACACCTGCTTCTGTGAGTTCACTGGGAGAAAATTACAAAACACAATTTGATGGACAGAATGTAGATCAATGTCTTACATTCACCCCAGTACAAGGGTCTGGGCCTAAATCCATCATTTTTTGCACTCCACACCACCCTGGGTCAGATAATGGCTTTATGCAAATCAGCTCTGACCCTGTGCCCCATGGGAACAGTCCAGTCCGAACTACAACAGCCATATCTTTCCCAGACCGGAATCAAGCATCCGAGGACCGGACCGGTTTCGAGGTAACACCTCTCATCAGCCCGGCTAGCTTGACTCCAGTGGTGTGGAGGCTCTGGGACCCACGTCTGAGCTACCCCAGTACACTCAGGGAGAAAATTACAAAAAACAATTTGATGGACAGAATGTAGATCAATGTCTTACATTCACCCCAGTACAAGGATCTGGGCCTAAATCCATCATTTTTTGCACTCCACACCACCCTGGGTCAGATAATGGCTTTATGCAAATCAGCTCTGACCCTGTGCCCCATGGGAACAGTCCAGTCCGAACTACAACAGCCATATCTTTCCCAGACCGGAATCAAGCATCCGAGGACCGGACCGGTTTCGAGGTAACACCTCTCATCAGCCCGGCTAGCTTGACTCCAGTGGTGTGGAGGCTCTGGGACCCACGTCTGAGCTACCCCAGTACACTCAGGGAGAAAATTACAAAAAACAATTTGATGGACAGAATGTAGATCAATGTCTTACATTCACCCCAGTACAAGGATCTGGGCCTAAATCCATCATTTTTTGCACTCCACACCACCCTGGGTCAGATAATGGCTTTATGCAAATCAGCTCTGACCCTGTGCCCCATGGGAACAGTCCAGTCCGAACTACAACAGCCATATCTTTCCCAGACCGGAATCAAGCATCCGAGGACCGGACCGGTTTCGAGGTAACACCTCTCATCAGCCCGGCTAGCTTGACTCCAGTGGTGTGGAGGCTCTGGGACCCACGTCTGAGCTACCCCAGTACACTCAGGGAGAAAATTACAAAAAACAATTTGATGGACAGAATGTAGATCAATGTCTTACATTCACCCCAGTACAAGGATATGGGCCTAAATCCATCATTTTTTGCACTCCACACCACCCTGGGTCAGATAATGGCTTTATGCAAAAAAAAAAAACGATGGTTTTGGGCCCAGATCTTTTGACTGGGGGAATGTGTGACATTGATCCACATTCGGTCCATCACTTGTTGTTTTTGCAATTGCCGCCCTAAATGCGCTGGGGATGCCCAGACGTGGGTCCCAGGCACTCCACACCACTTGGAGTCAAGCTAGCCGGGCTGATGAGAGGTGTTACCTCGAAACCGGTCCGTTCCTCGGATGCTTGATTCCGTTCTGGGAAGGACATGGCTTTTGTAGTTCGGACTGGACTGTTCCCATGGGGCAACAGGGTCAGAGCTGATTTGCATATCGCCATTGTCTAACCCAGGGTGGTGTGGAGTGCAAAAAAACGATGGATTTGGGCCCAGATCTTTTGACTGGGGGAATGTGTGACATTGATCCACATTCGGTCCATCACTTGTTGTTTTTGCAATTGCCGCCCTAAGTGCGCTGGGGATGCCCAGACGTGGGTCCCAGGCACTCCACACCACTTGGAGTCAAGCTAGCCGGGCTGATGAGAGGTGTTACCTCGAAACCGGTCCGTTCCTCGGATGCTTGATTCCGTTCTGGGAAGGACATGGCTTTTGTAGTTCGGACTGGACTGTTCCCATGGGACAACAGGGTCAGAGCTGATTTGCATATCGCCATTGTCTAACCCAGGGTGGTGTGGAGTGCAAAAAAACGATGGATTTGGGCCCAGATCTTTTGACTGGGGGAATGTGTGACATTGATCCACATTGGGTCCATCACTTGTTGTTTTTGCAATTGCCGCCCTAAGTGCGCTGGGGATGCCCAGACGTGGGTCCCAGGCACTCCACACCACTTGGAGTCAAGCTAGCCGGGCTGATGAGAGGTGTTACCTCGAAACCGGTCCGGTCCTCGGATGCTTGATTCCGTTCTGGGAAGGACATGGCTTTTGTAGTTCGGACTGGACTGTTCCCATGGGGCAACAGGGTCAGAGCTGATTTGCATATCGCCATTGTCTAACCCAAGGTGGTGTGGAGTGCAAAAAAACGATGGATTTGGGCCCAGATCTTTTGACTGGGGGAATGTGTGACATTGATCCACATTCGGTCCATCACTTGTTGTTTTTGCAATTGCCGCCCTAAGTGCGCTGGGGATGCCCAGACGTGGGTCCCAGGCACTCCACACCACTTGGAGTCAAGCTAGCCGGGCTGATGAGAGGTGTTACCTCGAAACCGGTCCGGTCCTCGGATGCTTGATTCCGTTCTGGGAAGGACATGGCTTTTGTAGTTCGGACTGGACTGTTCCCATGGGGCAACAGGGTCAGAGCTGATTTGCATATAGCCATTGTCTAACCCAGGGTGGTGTGGAGTGCAAAAAAACGATGGATTTGGGCCCAGATCTTTTGACTGGGGGAATGTGTGACATTGATCCACATTCGGTCCATCACTTGTTGTTTTTGCAATTGCTGCCTCTGTGAGTTCACAACTGCCAGGCCATTACGAAGGAGACGTGGAACCAGGCTCGATTACCGGCTTCGGCTCAACATCCAGTGTTTGTGTTTCTTTTCAAATCACTTAATCTCTCTGTGCCTTAAAAACATGTGAAACAATCTCGTTTTCATGTAAAGCGCTCTGGGACCAAGGACCAAGTTCGCGCTATAAAAAACTGCAAAATAAAAATGAGTCATGGTCAGTTGGAAACAAGTCGTTCCCTGCTGTATTTTCCGGAGGCCTTTTGTCGCCTCATTCTGTCCTTAAAGATGGCCACCATTAGCTGAACAGGCCCCAGTGGTCACTGCGAGCAGAGCAGCGCGCGCAAACGTGGCCATGAGACGTCAAGCATCACGTTTAAGGGGGCTGATATGAACGAGCGAGCTGAACGGGACAGATGAGCAGAGAGTGCAGGCATCCCGCGGGGCTCACTACTGCAGCCGTTTCATCTTTTTTTCATGGCAGGTTTAGATTACCAGTTTAAGCTTCTCACGGGGCCCCTGCTTCCAGGGAAGGGGAAGAGCAGTTCAGAGGCACATCCACTGCCCTAGTGAACGACCTCAAAGGTATGGAATCCTTTCAAAACAGAATAGGAACTTGCACTTCTTTGAGGTACTTGAATGACCATGAGCAAACGCTCTATGGGCAACTGCATCTTCCCTTTTCCAACATGGCAGGTCCTTTTCTCAGAAACTGATGTGAGATGGGTAGATATTTTAAAGACCAGTGCCAATTTCTGCCCATCAGTTATGGAGGTTAAAAACGGAATAGGAACTTAGGGGGTCATTAGGATGGCGTCCGTCCGCCACCCCCGAGGAAGAGGGACCGTCCGCATGGGCAGCGGTGGTCCCTCCATGCAAATTAGGATGTGACCACCACCCTGGCGGTTCACATCCTGTTCCTTTAACCTTGCGGCGGGTGCTGCTTGAAGCAGCACCCGCCGCAAGGTTAAAAATGCATGTTTAACATTTACATGCACAAAGCGGCAGGCACCGCGCGGTGCCTGCCGGCTTTTCCAGGCGAAAAACCCGCCGTGGAAAAGCATGTTTCCGCATGAATCCTAATATGGCTGGCGGTGTCTGATAGACACAGCTACCATATTAGAGCTTTTCCGCCGCGGGACCGCGGGGGAAAAAGCGGTGGACGGTCTTCACGTCTGCAGATGACCCCCCTGCCATCCTAATCTGGCGGGGGGTCTTTGCAATCACCGCAGCGGTGAATTCGCATCCTCAGGGCCAGCGGTGGCTTCTGCCGGCCCGGAGGATGAGGATTCACCGCAATCCTAATCGGCCCCTAGGTTAGCACTTTTATTTGTTACTTGAATGGCCAAAGTGCAAACACCCCCTGGACAACTGTTGCTGCATTTTGGCTTTTCCAACATGGCAGCTCCTTTTCTCAGAAACTGGTGAGAGATGGCCAGACATTTTAAAGACCAGTGCCAATTTCTGCTCATCAGCTGTGGAGGGTGCTGAAGGCCCGCTTCCTTTCAACTCTTCTCAACACAAGAACCGAGCAGTCACAGAGGTCCCTACTATGAGAAGCATTAATCTTTCAGTAATTGTGGAGTTACTGCTGTCACGTTCCTCATAGTTCCAGTGCTCCACTCAGGATCCTGAGAGGTTACTGGTGCTTCCCAATTACACCCACCTGGGTAACATTGTCCATCTCAAAACATGGGGGTTTACTGATGCCCGCGCTCCAAGGTTCAGACTTAACAAGCTTTGGATCCTCAAGCGACAGAAAGTTAACATTAGCATCAATGTACTTTTGATGCACAAAATGTTTTTTTCACCAAATATCTCCTCGTACACATTCCCAAATGGCCTTGGTTCATATATAAGAAAACACCTCAGAAAGGATTAAAAGTCAGCGTGTTGGGGGAAGAACTTTGCAGCACAATAAAGAGGTCAACGCAAACCTTTATCTACAACAGTCATATAAAGCCTGATCTAGCACTGTGTGGCATACTAACACCAATGAAAACAGGCACACACAGTGGGTAAAAGTTGGGGTATAGAGATAGTGTGATTTTTAAATGAGTGCTAAGTGTAGCACTCACTCATGAAAAGTATGTTTATCGATCAATCTACCTTGGGCGGGTGTCTGTGTGCATACACTTGTACACAAGGGTATCCCTCCAGTATGGCACAAACGCCTTGCAAGATACCACTGGCAAGCTTGTGTGCCATGTCACATGGCTGGTGATGTCACTGACAAGCAGTGCATTTCAAATACGATTCTGCACTATTTATGGCAATTTGCACCCTGCAACGCAGCTGATCTTCCCACAAATCATTGTAAATCTGCCTCTAAGTACCACTTCTTCGCCTATGGATTTGAGATGCCCGGCCTTCTGAGTCTAATTGTCTGCTCTTGGGCATCAGGTGTGAGCGCTGTCTCTCAGCTTTGAGTACAATTCATCGTTATGAAATTTAAGGGGTTACTGACTCTTCTCCTTCTTGGTACCATTCTCTGCCAAGACTTCAAGCGTTACTACTGCGCCTCACCTCTGGGTATCACTCTCCAGCCCTGAACTTGAGGGTTTACTGGTGACAATCCCCTCTGATAACACCCCCACACAGGAGCTTCAGGGGGATTGCTGGCGACCTTGGCCTCTGAGCATCATTCCCCAGACAGGAACCTGAGAGGTAAGTGGTGACCTTCCCCTCTGTGTATCATACCCCAGACAGGAAATTGAGGGATTACTGACGACCTTCCCCTCTATGCACCATACTCCACCAAAGCCCTGAAGGGTGCTGATGCTCTCCCAGCTGAGAATTATTATCTATCCAGGGGCTGTTTGGATTGTTAGCATCTCTTCCTTTAGAGCTTGGACCTAAATGATGACATTGTCAGTAAGAAATTGCAATTAAATACAGAACATGTTCATTTTACACAGGTACCTAGGTATCACGTCTTACTCTTTTGTACATTTCATGTGTCTACCAATCTGAGAAGTTGTGATTTCTTCTTTCAGCCAAAAGAGCTGAAATAACACCCCCAGCCTCCAGAACAGATGAATGGAACATTGCCAAAGGTTAGGGATGTGCATTGGCAGCTGAGTAATCTTCTATGGTTGGGAAAGAGGCTATCTAATTGTCTGTCACCTCACTTCTTTTTTTGAAAAAAAGTTAAAATAAAAAGAGGCACAATCAACAGGGGAAGAACATACTTCATCTCTATATCAAAGGTAGTTCTTGCTCCCTTTTCTGCCTAAAATAAGGGCCAGTGCCCACCACATGCAACCATCTGAACAAATTAAGCACTGGTTGTAATACTGATCACCCATTTAAATTCCTCTATTTCACCATCCTTGCTGTTATTCCATCATGCCAGAATCACATGCAGATGTTAGGCCTCACAAATAGCAGTCACTCAACAAGTGATATAAGTTTCTTCATTCCAATGAATTTTTCTTATTTACCTTGTGTAACATTACTTTTTAGGTCTCTCCATGCAGCGCTAGCTGTCTGTCTTTATCAAATCTATTGTTTCTAATTATTTAACATATACTTAGAGTGGTTTGGCTTAGCCCTCTTCCAAACATTGGCTGTTTGGATTCGTCCCATCCCAGCCATTAGTTTGAAACTTTGCCAATACCATATAAGATACTTCCCAAAATGATTGTTTTCGCACCTCATTCTATCAACAGTTTTTGCTTCCTCCCACTTTCCAGCGAGTCCACGCATTCCAGTGCATGAAGGACTATTTTTTCTTTTGCCTCTCCCTCTCTTCTTTGCTCACAGCGGCTCCCTATGCCATCCATCACTCTCTCTCCCTGCATCACACCTTCTCTCTGTCTGGTGCCCCCCACATTGTCCTCCTCGCTTCACTTCACACCCTCACTTTGTCCGCACTGCCCATCTCTCTTTATCTCTCTCTCTCTATCTCCTCACTTCCACCCATCTCTTTATATCCCCACCCTCACTGTCCACACCCATTAATACAGCTCTTCAATGAAAAAACTGGCACTGTAAATGCGTGTGAACCCAAGCTCAGTTGTGATCATCTTTGAATTGTATTATTTCCATAAAAAACATTCAAAGATGGCCAGCAGTGCATGCCTACACAAGTTGCCATCTTTGAATGGTTCTTGGTATACTTACTAAAACCTGCCCTTCAGTTGCCATCATTTTAAATGGCCGCTGCTCCCCATTTTAAACTGCTATAATCTGTAATCTCTGTCATGCCTTCTCTCTCACTGGCGTAACGAAACTTGAGGGTGCCCACTGCAAGGTACATGGAGGCCCCCCTACAGACTCAGTCAGTCAATCAAAATCACTTTATTCGGTTAATTAAAACCATAAAAGCATAAAAAAAATCCATTGATAAAAACAAAATAATACATAATCCTTGTGCACAAGTCAATCAGACATAAGATATGGCCCAGGTTACAAACTGTACATAATTAAAAGGTTTTAAAAATATTTTTTTTTTTAAAGGAATACATTAACAGGGCATAATATTCGTCAACCAGATTTACAAGAAAATCATTTTACGTTAAAAGGGAATGAGCATTTAATATATCAGATCATATGGGCCCTCTTTTTCTTCTTGCTCTTACTGCAGCCACCAGAAAACTAGCAACATAAAAAATTTCCCACGGGTTATTCAACATCTGCAGATCTATTAAAGCCGGCAAAAAGCCTTTGCCTTTTAGGACTCGCAAGATAAAACGTTTACAAATGTGCAAATAGTGCTCACATAACAAGACAAAATGTGAAGTAACTTGAGTGGAGAAATTGTCACAAGTGCAGGGCCCCAAATCCTCCACCTTTTTCCACCCCTGAGGTTCGCCAATAAGAAGTGCAGATAGTTGAATCTCAGTCTGGTTAAAAGAAAATGATGTCGGGGCTTTGGTGACTATATCTAGGTAAGGTTCCATAGAATAAGTAGTTTTTACTATTTGATGGTCCTGTACTGACGGTTTCCTTAGCTCTCTAGCCTCTCTTTCTGCAAGTGCCATTCGTAGGAAGCAAATCTTGACCCACGCCAGATCTTTTTTAATTAGTTATTCAGGCATATCAAACATCTCTGGGTGTCCTAATGACGTTGCTGTGCTTTTTACGGGGCTCAGCCAGGGAATGCTACTTGCCTTATCTAATACTACGCAATCCCGTATGATCTCCCAGTTCATTTCTAAATCAGAATTGGTCCAAATCGAAATCCATTTAATTAAAGGGGCAATTTCGATCAAGTCTGACACAAAACCAATTCCTACTTCATGATGAATAATATAGAAAAGGTATTGATTGTGGGACTGAGAGCAGGCTTCTCAAAAATGTGTTTTTAACTATTGGTAGCTCTTCAACAACGGTGTATCCCCAGATTTCAGAACCATAATTTGAAATAGCAATACTTTAGCTCTATATATATTTAACATCGCTTGCACAGGCTTTGCTCCCAACCTGTGCGCAAAACCAAGCACAGCCCCGTCAACCTCACCATGGCATTTCTCTTGGCTTTCCTTTGCAGTACCCATGTATTCCTATCGTCAAATAGGACGCCTAGATATGGGAATGTAGTGACCCTAGTTATTTCAATCCCTTCGCAATACTGTGTTTTGAGTTTTCTTGGTTTGGTACCCATAATCATAGTGTGGGATTTAGAAAAATTAACATTCAAATCCAATGATCCCATGAAGTCAGCAACAGAGCTCAGAAGACGCTGAAGGCCCACCGCTGTCCAGGCTAGCAGAGCAGCATCATCTGCATATAGGAGCGCTGGTATCAATCGATCCACCACGCGTGGAATATCCTTGCTTCCTCTGCCCAAAACAGAATCTAATTTGTTTATATAAAGAGTGAACAGCAAGGAGGCCAAAATGCATCCCTGTCTAACTCCTCTAATAATACGTATGCCTTGCGTATGATTGGCCATTTGATCAAACCTTACTATGGCAGAAAGATCCCTTAGCAGGTCAGATAAAAAGTTGACAATGTTTTTATCCATGCCCATTGAGAGCAGCAAGTTCCAGAGTTTGTACCTGTTCACTCGTTCAAAGGCAGAGGACAGATCCATAAAAGCAAGGTGTAGTGTCCCTTTCTTAGCAATGGTGTATTTCCCTGCTAAAGGATGCAGGTTGAGAAACTGTTCCATGGTGCCCCTGTCTTTCCTGACACCATATTAAAGGTTTGACAGAAAATTATGCTCATTGATCCAATCTGTCAGTTTGCAAAGAACTACTCAGCCTAACACTTTCACAGCTTAGTCAATCAATGATATGGGCCTATAGCACCAAGGATCTCCCCTTTTTTAAAAATGGGGACAATAATTGACTTGGACCAAGATCCCGCAGCCCATATTGGCACGCCATATTAAAAATGTTTACTAATATTTTTGACCATAATGTTATATTCCTCTTAAAAAGGTCAGCAGGAACCCCATCCGGCCCAGGAGCTTTATTGCTTGTCATTTGGGCAATGGCCACAGCTACTTCATTTTCAAGAAAAATCCAAGTTGTAAGTTGCAGCCATGGGTGGTGTACCTGTGGGTCCTTGATCTGACAAATCACCATATATGTGCTTGAAGTGGTTAAACCTCTGCTCCTCCGGTATATTACTTTCCACAGTGGTACCACTAAGGCCAGAGAAAAACGTTTTTTTAACAGTATCCCAAAATGTTGCACTGTTCTTAATAACATCCAGAAACATTAAGGCACTGTCTGTCCAACCTGATGTATTTGTATATATATTTTTCTCTTTTCATTCTTTTTTTCCCTCTCTTTTAAATTTCTCTGCACTTTAAATGTTTTTAAATGCTTTTCTTTTCTCAACCCACTGTTTTATCCATGATCATAATATGCATCACTTTTGTAAATTATTTTAGGTAATCATACAATAAAGTATTACAAACATAAAAACATCCACAGACAAAAGGTCATTCTAGGCTTCCTGTTTGATCTCTGTTTTGCGAATACTTAGGGCCTGCTTGTTCGCTTTCTTCAAAGCAGCTATTGAAATTCTGTCTTGGGGTTTTTGTTTAGTTGCAGAAAGTAACATTTGATGCACAGCTGTACAGTTATGAACAAACCACCTCTCCCTTTTATTGGTAAATTCCTTGCTAGGGTATGAGAAGGCACTGGCCACTTGCTTGCATATCCTATCATATGCTATAAGGATCTCTCCTCCCATTTGCCTGCCCTCTTGGCATATGACTATCTCATTCCCAACAGTTTTCAATAAGTTGCTTAAAAAAAGATCTGGTACTCCCTTGGACCAATTGAGTCTACAGCCTTGATCCATGGTTTTTAAAGTAGGGACTGGGACAATACACTCCGTTTTAGGTGTGTCCTTTAGACACCCTCGTAAGGGGATGTGTAGGGGGTATGGTCACTAAAATGTGACCATTGAGCAGCAGAGTTAAATACCAAGGGTAGTAAAACTACATTTACAAATATATAATCAATTGTTGAGTTCATGCCCCTTTCCTTAAAGGGGCATGAACTTTCTTCAGTTATGAGATTAGGACATAACAGCCCAAATTCCACAAAACAATCCTCTAAATAACCACCTTGTTGAGTATGTTCAAAGTGTGTTTCTGGATAGTTTCCCGGACCAAAGTCATCAGTAACCAGGCAGGTTTTTTTTTGCACAAATGAATATTAAAATCATCTAGTAAAATGATCAAAAACGGGATGGTTTGTTTTTCCCTGTTTGAGTCTAAAAAGTGATTTAGGCCGCACAAAGGTTCATATACAGAAGATTTTTCAAAAGAGTTATAAACTTAACAACAAGTACTTTGGGTGCATTCACAGGAGTAATATCAACCACTAGACAATTGATGGACCCAGAATGCAGTTCACAGTGGTTACCTCTAACATTTAAGGAAATCAAAGTTGTTAAGCCACCCTTTGGTCTACCAGCTTCGGAGTGACGTGCGGCCTCTGAGTATGTTGTGCAACCATTAAGCCAGAGTGTATTCTTGTTTTCCCAGGTTTCTTGAAGCCCACCAAATCGTACTCCCTTATCAGACCAAGCCATCTTGGGCCATCTATTTTGTTCTTTAAGCCCTCTACATTCCAGCTGAGCACCACAGAGGTTTCCTTTGATCTAGCTTTCTCCCTCATTGTTAAGCTCTTAGTGCAGACGCTCTCATTGGGTGGAGGCGAACCATACTTAAGGAAGTGTTCTCTTAGTAAGTCATTAGTGTCTAGCTGACTCAGAGGGAGAAATCTGTTTGTTAATTCAAGGTTATTTTCTACCGCCCTTTCTCTGGTGACTATAGCTGGCGTTAAATGGCATATGGTTGGGTGATACGAGTTTAGAGAGTTTGGGTGACCATCCCTGTTATTACAACTAGTGCCTGACTCATTTTCAACTAGCTCTGGAGGGTATCTAGACATGTCTGTGTGGTTTCTGTCCTGATTTGTCTCTACAGGGTGGTAAAAATAACCGAGAGGGAGCGCTTTAATACCCCCCAGACCTTGATTGCTAACTTCTCGAAAGAGCCAACCAGCTACGTTGGTCTGATCAAAATTTATAACAATACAGTCGCCCTCATCCGACTTGGTGCCCTGGCCAACCAACACACCCGCCTGTCCATTATGATGTGAGATGATGCTTTAGCCACCCCCTCCGACAACTTTGTACACCAGAACTTTACTTTGTGGATCAACTCAAATGCAGTCTCAGTTGCATTGTCTTTAAGGTGGGGTACCCCTACTAGCACTCCTACTAAAGGGGTGGCCTTCGGAGGTAAATGAAGCCTGCATTTATTACCAGCCCAGTGCAGGGGGGATTTACTCATCTCTCTCCGGGAAGGAGGCTCAAATAGTAGGTGGGGCCTCATCTGGTTTTGTGTAGCAGCCACCTCTCGCAATTCTTTGTTTTTCCCAGAGCTACCAGTGTCTGGATTTGGGTTCTCAGGGTGCTGGCTAAGTTGTTGCCCCCCCCCCCCCCCCCATCAGCCCTGCATGTAGAGCGTATGAGACATTTTGGTTACCGTTAGGCATATTATGCAACACAATATTATCATTTGCACTATTAAATATATTATGCAAAACATATTGGGCCAGATGCACCAAGCTAAAAAACGGTTGCAAAGGGACAGATTCTCAGAATCTGCCCCTTTGCAACCGGTATTTTTGCATTTGGGATGCATCATCCCAAATGCAAAAATCGCAAACAGAGAATTCGCTAAATTGTGATTGTTTGCATGTAAGGAATCTCAAATTGAGATCCCTTAAATGCAATGCATGAAAGTTTCAAAAATAGCGAATTCGCTAATAGGGCACGCAAATTACCACGAAGTACAACTTCATGGTAATTTGCAAAAACTATGAAAAATGCACTTTTGTGCATTTTTCAAAGTTTCATGTTACGCACACACATGCCCTAAGGGCATGTGTGTGCGCAACATATGTGCACAGATCAAATTCAGGGGTGCAACAGGGTGTCCTTTGGACACCCCTGCGCCCTTGAAATCGCAATCTCAATTTGCGAATCGCTAATTGCGATTCGCAAATTGAGATTGTCTTCCCATTCATTCCTATGGGCCTCTATCCTTTGTCCCAAATTTGGGGTCCATCAATTCAACTAATATAGACTCTATATGTGAGAGCTTTGTCAACATGCCATCTAGAACATCCTTAAAACATGTGGTCAAGTCCTCTCTAAGTTACCCAAAAAAAGTCCAGATGCGAGTTTGAACCAGGTCTCCTACTGCTGCGGTAAGGTGTAGGTTTGCCCGGTCCTCATTGATCAAAGGTCCTTCACCCCCCTCCTGTGATGGAAAGTCAATTGTGGGAGCACCCATCTTTATGCCTCTTTTGCGCCTTTTTTTGTTGGAAGCCATAGTCAGAGCAGGGGAAACCTTTCCAACCAGTCTACCCCCTTCTTTTTCCATGAGTCCCTGAAAAATGGTCAAAGGGATTTGTTCGACCTGATTAAAAGCACTCTCATCGACAACTGGATCTCTATCACTTACTGTAACTGGGGTTCCATACTGTGGCACTACCATAGGGGGGTAGGGGGGTATTAATAGGTACTGCTCCCCCAAGCAAAGCTGTTCTTCGACATCGTGAGTTTCTTCAGCTAATGCCTCCACAGCAGTAGTTAAATAGGAAAAAATTGAAGCACAGTTATGCAGGACCTTTGCCTTTGCTTTACCCCCGTCAATACTACATGGCAGTTTCCGCTTACCCATGATGGCTTCAAGATGAAAGAGTGGTCGCCCAGCCTGGCCTCTATCAGATGCTGACAGGGGCGCAGATGGGCCCGCCCTTGGCTAGAGCTTTGCCCAGGCATGCCCGCACGCGTCCCTTGCTGCGGGAGCCCTTGGCAGTTTTTAAGGTGCCTCCCAGTGCTGTAAATCACGTCAGTGACATTCAAGCCACAAGTGGTGCTAGTCAATGTGGTCAGGGGTGGGCGATTTTTATCGCCCGACGCCCGGAACATGTGGATTTTTGTCGGAGACAAGAAGTTTTAAACTCTATTTTGTCCGATGGACAAGCAGACATTCTTTCTACACTGCTAAACCGGACTGTCAATTATTTTTAACGAGCAGCCTATAAGTCCTTGTCTACCAGTTTTCACCCGTAAATACCGTAAACAGAACCTGCACTGTGGCGTCTCTGGTCACAATCGAAGAGAAATGTGGAAATGTGGAGACAAATCTCGCCAGTGGAAGGAATTGTTGTACAGGCTCTGATTGGCCGAAAGCCCAAGACTGTTCTCTAGGCTGAGATCGGCTGTTGTTTTTAGTAAGCTTGTGCACCTTTATCCCCTCTTTACGATGGTGAACTTGGTTAGGAAATTATAATATGTTCTTTTTCTGTGGCGTGCGGGTGTCCTATTTTGTTTAAAAATGTTGCTCCATGTTAGCGAAAAGGGTCTGCGAGCCCAGGGCACTACTGGCGCACAAGAGCAACGGAGAAATGCAAAAGCGTCACACAGGACACAGTCGACTCGTCTCACTTTAAAGAACCAAATACATCTGATATTTGTGCATTCCCACTGAGTCAGCACAAAGCCGTTCTTTACTGCACACCAACCTTCGCCTCTGGTGGATGGGCTGTGCTGTGCTGTTAGGAGTCTGTAAGGCTTCTGAAAAGCGTGAACTTAGAGCCATATTATCAACAACTAGCGATATTTATCGCTAAAGAAGTTTAGTAACATTTTTTTTATCACCAAGCATCGCCGGATTTTATCGCAGAGATAACGTGCTATTAGCAATGTTTATCTCCAATGCGATAAAATAACCGGCGATAGTGGTGAAATGCGTGAATATCGCAGGAAAACCAGCGATATTCACGCATCATCGCCAAAAGGGTCTTAGCCATAATATCCACCTCCCATTGGATATAATGGCTAAGAACTGGTCTGAGCAGGTGTTAGTTTTTAGCGATATTTGCGCTTAGCGCAAATTTTTTTATTGCTACGCCTGCCTTGCTAATAGGCGATAGCGACGTTAGCGACTGCTTTCAGTCGCTAACTGGTTGGGTACGCCCACTTTGCATGTCATTAGTGATAAATATTGCTGACATGCAAAGCGGGCCCCAAACCGCTCGCTATCACCTAAAAGCTGTCGCTAACTGATGTTAGCAACAGCTTGCTAATAGGGCGATTCAATTATGGCCGTAAAAGCGGTGATAATTTCATTTCGCCTGCCTTGATAATATGCCCCTTAGTTGAAAAAATACAACATTGGCACGAGAAAAAATTTAAGTAGTTGAGATTTGTTTATGTAATACCCTGTAAAATTGGATTGTTCTAGGGCTGAAAGGAACAGACTGTGTCAGTCTTCAAGTGCAACCGTAACTGCTTAGTCATTAGCTAACCAAGTCTGCCATGGGAAACCCACACGTCTGCCTTGCGATTGTTTGCAGTGTGCCGAGTGAGTTTAGATATGGACTACAGCCTCCCGATTCCCATATTGCCTTACACTGTAAACACAGAGAATGAAAGAAGCAATGACTCGCAAAAGTGCACATGACACATATCTTCACATGCATGGTGAATTCCAGATCGACCTGTGGAATCGCAACTAAAAAGGAAGTATGTGTTTTTACAGGTCCATTTAAAAGAGTATGCCAATTCGTTTTACAGTTAAATGTGCACTCACAAAAATATAATGAAATGTCCACAAAGTGGAGTGTTATTTCTCAGTGGTTAATCTACATTAATGTGTCATGACTGATGGTGGGAGTTGTGACTATCAGAAAATGTTATAGCCGCAACATCTGCATGTCCTTTACATTTCCAACTGCAGTCAGGATAACAGGCCCTTTATTTTGTTAGGAAAAGAAAATTCTGCACCTACAGCTTCATCCACCTTTGCGTTTGAACTGCATCAGCAACTACCATGGACCACTTTTCTCAACCCCATATTTACGGGAAAAAATTAAGTACAGTCTGGTATATGTTTATCAAGTCCCAGACACCAAAGCACAGTCTCCTTAGTTTCCACTTATGCTAGTTCCAAAAAACAGGACAATACATTTTTTTAGCATTATCATGGTGGCTATTGCCATTTCAACTGACTATTAAATAAATTAGTTTTTGTCGGTCTTTCCAATACAATAATAGATGTTGGGTGCACGTGTTTTCCCCTCTGAATGCATTTCCACTTAGTGAAGAAGTCTTACCACTGGCAAGCACAGCTCAATTCACATGTTAAAAATGGAGTTCTAAGCAGCCTAAGGTCTGTGAGTAGGTGGCAAGAAAGAAGGAGCAATTGCCACCCAAAAAAAAGGGGGATTTCGAGCCAGTGTGCTGGAGAATGAATGGGAACGGGCCTCTGGTGAGATGTGGAAATGAAATAGTCTGCGGTGACAGGGAGGAGGTGAAGGGGAACGGAGCGTTTGTTAAAAGAGTAGAGGAAAAGGAAACATGGAGAGAAGGGTAGAAGAGAAGCTGTGCCGACAGAACAGCCTGCTTATGGTTAGAAATTTGAAGAAAAATAGGTATGTAGCTGAAGGTGGGGGAATGGCTTTGCTGGTGACAGAGTGGATACCTTAAGGCAAGCTTGGACCTGTGTTGAGAAAATGGCAATGAAAGGAATGAGGAAATACTGAAACATAATGGAAGACTGCACTGTGAGAGAATATATGAAAGGGAACATGGAGGCTGTGGTGGGAGAGCAGGGGGAAGCATGGAGAGTTGATGAAATAGAGGGTGAGGGGAATTTATGCTATACTCTAAGAGTGGAGAGAAGGAACTCATAACTCTGTGTCATGTGTATGGGGATATGCAAGCTTATGGCGTGTTAGAATACAGGAACCAATAGGTTTAACACCCATAGACCAGCGCATCCATTTAGGCAAACGCTGGGACAAGTTGATCTCTTTACAGGACAAGTAGATTTTTGTTGCTTTTAGTCCTCTGGACAAGTAGGTTATTGTCAAAATTCCACATCCTTGGTGGTCCTGGCCCGGGCCCCCAACGACGGGGCAGAAAAAACAAAGGATCGGGCATCCTGCACTGCGGGAGCCCTTGGCAGTTTTTAAAGTGCCTCCTGGTGTTGTGAATCACATCAGCAGCAGGCAAGCCGCAAGTGGTGCTGGTCAATATGGTCCTGGCTCCGGCACCAACGGGGGCAAAAACAACAAAGGATCAGGTGTCCCGTGCTACGAGAGCCCTTGGAGGTTCTTAAAGCACCTCCTGGCACTGTGAATCATGTTGGCGGCAGGCAAGTCGCAAGTGGTGCTGGTCAATGTGGCCCTGGCCCCCAGCGAGGGGCAGAAACAACAAAGGATCGGCGTCCAGACTCATTAAGGAGCTCTCCGGGCCGAGTACTGCGCTGAGGGACCCCCCTGGCACTTGGGGGGCCCGCGCCACAGGGGCTGTGGGGGCCACAGTTACGCCACGGTTCCCTCTTCGACTCAGCAAAGCTTATGAGATCATATCATTTTGGGGAGACGCTGCATAGCTGTAAGATAATTAGTGAGAGTAGCTGGTCAATAGAATGCTGCTCCTGGTGGGGTCTTTCACAAAATAACCTTTAACCCGCTCTCTACAATAGGTCTTCAGCTTGCCTGTACAAATGAACTGGCTATCTGACATCCGTCTATTAAGAGAATCTCCAAATGTAAACCCTTTTAATTATGTATTCTCTTCTTTCAGGTTTTCGTTATGAAATATCTTACTGAAATACATGGCTGGGCCCAAGGTAGAACTGATTTAGATATTGCATGTGAGAAGAAATAGAGCTTGTCCAAGAGGAGTGTGCTACAAAAACATGCACTTACTGAAGACTCATGCATAAATAAATTTGATTGACAGAAAGATGAACAATGTCAAACATTCAACCCTCTTCAGAGATCTAGTCCAAAATCCATTGTTTTTCTGCTCCCCATGCCATTCCAGTTTAAACCCAGCCATATGCAAATCAGTCTTGTCCCTGTTCCCTATGGGAACAGTCCAGCCGAACTGCCAGGCCAGGTCATCCCTGGACCAGAAAAAAGCATCCTGGGACCAATTTTGGGGTTTCAATCCTCATCAGCCAGGCTAGCTTGATTCCAGTGGCACGGAGAGCACAGGACCCACACTTGGGCATTCCCGTCCCACTAGGAGTGACAAATGCGAAAAGAACAATTGATGGACAGAATATTGAACATTGTCAAACATCCCCCTAGTACAGAGATCTGGGCTTAAAACCATAGTTTTTTTGCTCCCCATGCCATTATGCCATTCCAGTTTAAACACAGCCATATGCAAATCAGTTTTGACCCTGCCCCGATGGGAACAGTCCAGACCGAACTGCCAGGTCAGGTCCTCTCTGGACCGGAAACAAGCATCCTGATGAGAGGTGATGCCCCGAAACCGGTCCCAGGATGCTTGTTTCTGGTCCAGGGAGGACTTGGATTGGCAGTTCGGACTGAACTGTTCGCATGAGGAACAGAGTCAAGACTGATTTGCAAATGGCTGGGTCCAAACTGGGGTTGTGTGAAGAGCAAAAGAACAATGTTATGTTATGTTATGTTATAGGGGGGTGCTTCTATAGCGCATGGCTACTCCGAGGGGTGTCCCGGCGCTGTCGGAGCCTCACAGGTCCAGAGTGGAGAAAAAGGACGAGTGAATAGAGCGTAGCTCAGAGAGGCGGTGTTATTACAGGAAAAGCAGGGTCTTCAGGTCTTTCCTGAATGCCAACAGATTGGGGCTAGATCTAAGGGAAAGAGGAAGGTCGTTCCACAACCGGGGGGCGAGATGTTTGAAAGAGGGCCCCCCACCGCGAGCACGACGGATCATAGGAGTGACTGCCTTGGCCTGGGTTGAAGAGCGCAGGGATCTAGAAGGAAAATAGAAACTGATCCATTTCTGAAGATAGCGGGCACCTGTGCCATGAAGGGCTTTGAAAGCGATGGTCTGGGCCTCGAAAGTGATCCGCTTCTTTATGGGCAGCCAGTGAAGAGTTCTGAGGAGCTCACTGGCCATGGCTCTCCTAGTGAGGCCAAAGATGGCATGGGCCGCCGAGTTCTGCACAACCTGGAGACGCGATAAGAGGTATTCCGGCAGTCCTAGGTACAGGACGTTAGAGTAGTCCAGCTGCGAGCCAATCAGGGCCTGTACTGTGGTCTTTCTGTGCTCCAAGGATAGGAGCGGCAGGAACTTCCTCAACATCTTCAAGATTGCAAAACATTTGCCAGCTAAGCCCGACACCTGGGCCCTGAAGGAGAGGCAGTTGTCGACCTGAATACCCAGGTTTTTTGCAGCCCCTGAGTCGCTGACAGGAGGGAACATGGCGGAAGGCCACCACTCTTTCCATCTGGGGTCTGCGGGGCATCCGAAGAAGAGCACTTCGGATTTGTCAGAGTTACACTTGAGGCTATGACGACTAAACCAGTTGAACACAGCCCCAAGGCAGCCCCAGATAGACGCCCCGTCGAAGTCGTGGCCCCTATCGCATGTGAATAGGAGTTGAGTGTCGTCAGCGTACGACACGATCTGGGCCCCGAAGTCCTCCGCGAGGACCGCCAGAGGGGTCATATAAATGTTGAAGATCGAAGGGCTCAAAATCGAGCCCTGCGGAACTCCGACCTCCAGAGGCGGCATCGCGGCAGAAAAAGGTGGGGCCCAGATAGTTTGCTGGCGGTTGGAGAGAAAAGACCTGAACCATCTGAACACCGTCCCCCTTAGACCCACCTCCCAGAGTCTAGATAGGAGGCGGTCGTGGGGGACGGTGTTGAAGGCTGCGGAGAGGTCAAGCATCACCAACTTAGCTTTTCCTCCCCTGTCCAAGGTTTCTTTGATCGCTTCGGTGACCTCAAGCAAAGCTGTTTCGTGCTCAGATTGGAGAGGAAGCCAGATTGGGATTTATGTAATATATCGTTTGTCTCTAGAAAGTGGGACAGGGTAATGTGGACATGTTTTTCAACCACTTTCGCCTGAGCTGGCAGAAGGGAGATGGGTCTGTAATTGGCATGAGATTCAGGGTTCAGGTTGGCTTTCTTAAGAAGAGGCACATTGAGGCCTGTTTCCAGGATTGAGGGACTTCACCTGTGTTGAGCGAGAGGTTGAGAATTGGATTGATGAGGTGGTTGAGGGTAGGGGCCATCTGAGCGAGGAATTTAGCAGGACATGGGTCGAGAGGGGAGCCAGATTTTAATTTAGAGAGGAGATCTAAGGAGGACTGGAGGGACAGTGAAGGAAAATTCCTGAGGGAGGGAGCTGTCGAGGTCAGGGGGGATCAAGAGGCCATGAGATGGGAGGGTTACTCGTATTAGAGGTCCCGAAGGAGGTCTGGATAGTCCTGATTTTGCTGGCAAAAAAGTCAGCTAGTTCGGAGATCCAGGACTCTGAATGCGAAGTTTTGGGAGGGGACCGGTGAGGGGAGATGAAATCCTTGACTATCCTGAAGATTTCTTTGCAGGAGTTAGAAGCGTCATCTATTCTGCTAGCCAGATAGGACTTTTTGCTAGCGGTGATGTCGTGATGATAGTCTCTAGTCATTGCCCTGTAGGTTTCCTTAGCGCTGGCGTCGTAGTTTTTACCCCAAATCCTTTTGGGTTTTTTGCATTGCCGTCGTTTGGCGGCAAGTGCCGGGGAAAACCAGGGGGCAGAGGATCTCACCGAAAGCGTCCTCGGAGGTAGGGGTGGGGCAAGGTCAGCAAGTTGTTGAGTCAGCCAGCCCTGCAAAAGATCAAGGTCCATTTCCAGCGAGCCTGATAACAGGCATGGGTGGGTCTCTAAGGCCTTCGACAGCATAGCTGGGGAGACACGACGGAGAGCTCTGGAGGGAAGTGCATCGCGCCACTGTCCGCTATGTACGCTCTTTTTTGTAAGAGGAATCTCAATGGATTAAACCCATATCTTTGTGACTAGGGGCGAATATTTGCATTGTTCAACATTCCGTCCATCATTTGTTCCTTATGCCTTTGTCACCCTAAGTGGGAAGGGTATGTCCAGACGTGGGTCCTGTGCTCACTGTGTCACTGGATTCAAGCTAGCCTGGCTGAGGGGTGATGTCCAGAAACCTGTCCTAGGATGCGTGTTTCCGGTCCAGGAAGGACTGGCTTGGCAGTTTGGACTGGACTGTTTCCATGAGGAACAGGGTCAAGACTGATTTGCATATGGCTGGGTCTGAACTGGGGTGGCATGGTGAGCAAAAGAACGATGGATTAAACCCATATTTTTGTGACTGGGGGTGAATGTTTGCATTGTTCAACCTTCCATCCATCATTTGTTCCTTTTGCCCATATTAATAACTAGTCATGAGTCCATTGAAAATGCCTGATAGGCTGAGGACCACGGGGCTGTTTTTAGGGTTGAGTGGACAATGGGACCATAAGCTAACCAGCCTAGCAAACAGCATTAAGGGAATATGCATCATTTTCTTTTAGTTACATTTACAATTTGCCTGTACAGATTCTCCTGAACACGGTTAGACTTACTTGTAGCACTTGGTACAATACAGGGTTGGTCTGAATACATTTTCCAGTGCTGCTTTCTGCTGGCAGTCCACCACCGCTAAAGCATCCTAGAATCTTCCTGGTGTGTGAAATGTAGCTGCTTCTTATTGCAGACAGACGCCCTGATGTCACTCGTTAGCATAACAACTCCTGTCAGCATTGGAGTCCTTCTGCATGACGCACCATAGAGCATTGCGCCCTCTGTGCGACTTTCGTGCCAAATTACAAATGATTTTCTTCCCGCGTAGCAGGACTCCTATTTACATTCGCCAAACACTGCGAATGTAGAACGATCTACCAGCATGGAGCTCTCACTCCTGGCTGCCAGCTTTCCCCTTAACCTTGGTGTTTCCAGGATGACTTATCAATTTTGTAGAAAGATGATTTTGTTAATGTGTCTACGCCTACTACAGTTCTCCTTCTGCCTGAAACGCTGATCCAGGACCCCCTGCAGTATTTCACAAGCTGCCAGTCTACATGGCACAGTGGGGTGGCATGAGTGATGCGGGGTCTGGCACTGGAAGGAGAGATCATGAAACATTTTGAAACTAGTCAGAGGGAGAATCACAAGGGGATGGATCTGTTTCGTGGCAACCTCCATTCGGAGGTTGCAGAAAGGCTGACCCAGACTCCCCTGCATTCTGTCATAAGCTGGCCTCAACATGGCTCTGTTTAGGTGGATCAGGATAAATAGAAAATTCTATCTATCTCCTGGATGGTCAACATAAATTGTCCACAGACAGGCAGTTTTTTCACAATTATGAACACTCTAATGAAGGTATGGGAAAAACTTTAGCTCCTGAAGAAATGGGGCATATACTAACAAAGAATTCTTTCAAAAAGGCCATAATAAGACCATGAAAGATGCAAGTTGGACTTTGATGTGTATGAACATTGATGGCTACAGCACTGGCAAATTTGACGTTGGGTATTGCATCCAGTCCTTGAGAAAAAGACAATTTGGCGCTTCACAGATTTTGGAAAACGTTTTTTGAACAATGCTTTTGACCCCACATACTACATCACTCATGACATGTTCCATAACATCATTGATGATTCCATAACACCATTGATAATATCAATAATGACATCTGAAATAACATCATTGGTTACATCTCTGATTACATAATCTACCATACTGCTTTTCAATATATTGTGCAAAGCAGAACAGCCTATGAAATATGTAAAGAACCACTAAATTGCAAAGAATCATGTAAAGCATAAATGCATAAACATATGTGCTTATATAAAATAATTTGATTGTAATCCAGTGCATCTAGAGGTACAAGCTCTGTTAGGTGGCCGGGCCCTTTCTGTACACATCCTTCGCAATGTGCATACATTTTCACAGAGAGTCCACAACCTGATCATAGCTCTCTTCACTGTTAACACCCTCCCTCAAGCACCACTTTTTCATCAGGTAGACAAGCCCCTGCTACACACAGCCTTTGTACTCTAGACAGCTCTTCATGAAGAGACCACTCCCCCTGACACTAAAACTGTATTTGGCTGTAAGGTCACTACTACCCTCTGACATTCAAACTCTGTTTGGATGTAAAGCCACTACTACGCACAACTGTGATTCTGTGCAAAATATTTTGTGCAAAATATTTTATGGAAAGCCCACAACATACAGACTCTCAAACCCTGTTAGATGGTGAAGCTTCTATTGTGTACAGCTTTTATCCTATGATGGACTCTTAATACTAGGAACATACCCTCTACAAACACAAGCCCTATTAGGAGGCTAAATATGTTGCAAAAGTGAACACTTATTAGTGCTGCAGAAACTATAGAAAATGTGTTCTAGTGTAATTCACTAAATACCTTTACGATCAAGCTCTTATAGCAAGCTGTCACACTCATTGGATGATGTCATCAATTATGTCATGTGAGATGTCATCAGTGATGTCACCAATGATATCATTGAGTGAAGTAATATGTGAGTCTTAGGCAGTGCATTGCGGGGGCACCAGTTATAGTTATCTCAAATAACTATAACTGGTGAATTTCAGTGTTTATTAATTTTATATTGTTTTTTTTCAACAGACATTTTAACCTGTGGAGGTCCTGGGGGGAAAGGTCAGAAACAAGCAGAAAGAGGCAGAATAAAGGTGATAAATGGGAAGAAAGAGGCAAAATAAAAGTCAACAATGAGCAGAAAGAGCAAACTAAAGGCGAGAAACGAGCAGAAAGAAGCAGAATAAAGGTTAGTAACCAGCAGAAAGAGGCAGATTAGAGGTCAGAAATGAGCAGAAAGGCAAAATAAAGGTGAGAAACTAGCAGAAAGAGGCAAAACAATTGTGAGAAACAAGCAGAAGGAGGCAAAATAATGATCAGCAATGAGCAGAAAGAGGCAAAATAAAGGTTGGAAACAAGCAGAAAAAGGCTGAATAAAGTTCAGAAGGGAACATAAAGAGGAAGAATTAAGGTCAGAAATGAGCAGAAAGAGGCAGAAAGAGGCAAAATAAAGGTGAGAAACTAGAAGAAAAAAGCTAAATAAAGGTCAGCAACGAGCAGAAAGATGCAAAATAAAGGTAAGAAATGGAGCAGAAAGAGGCAGAATGAAGGTCAGAAATAAGCAGCAAGAGGCAGATCGAAGGTCAGCAATGAGGCAATATAAAGGTGAGAAACGAGAAGAAAGAAGCAAAATAAAGGTCAGCAACGAGCAGAAAGATGCAAAATAAAGGTAAGAAATGAGCAGAAAGATGCAGAATGAAGGTCAGAAATAAGCAGAAATAAGCCGCAAGAGGCAGATCGAAGGTCAGCAATGAGCAGAAAGAGGCAAAATAAAGGTGAGAAATGAGCAGAAAGAGAGAGATTTAAGGTCAGAAACTAGCAGAAAGAGGCAGAAGAGAGGTCAGAAATTATTAGAAAGGCAGAATCCAGGTCAGCAACGAGCAGAAAGAGGCAAAAAAAAGTCATCAACAAGTAGAAAGAGGCAAAATAAATGTGAGAAACAAGCAGAAAAAGGCAAAATAATGATCAGCAATGAGCAGAAAGTGGCAAAAAAAGGTGAAAAGCAAGCATAAAGAGACAGAATAAAGGTCAGAAGGGAGCAGAAAGAGGCAGAATAAAGGTCAGCAACAAGCATAAAGAGGCAAAATAAAGGTCAGAAACTAGTAGAAAGAGGCAGAATAATTATCGAAAGGGAGCAGAAAGCGGCAGAACAAAGATCAGAAGGAAGCAAAAAGAGGCAGAATAGAGGTCAGAAACCAGCAGCAAGAGGCAGAATAAAGGTCAGAAACCAGCAGAAAGAGGCAAAGTAAAGGTCAGGAGCAAGGAGCTAAGAGGCAGAAAATTAAGCAGAAAACGAGCGAAGAAGGTGCAAAACTGAAGGCAGCAGAGGGTAGCGGACTGCAAGCAAGCTGGACAGGAAGACCATCACACAGGAAGCTGGTACGAGGACCTGCTCCATTCTGCACCCTACTTTTTTTACAATGCACCCACTGACAGACCCACTTATGCACTCACTCACAGACCCACTCTCTTGCACTCCCTCAGAGACTCATGCACCCACTGCCAGACACACTCAGACATTCATGCACCCACTCACATATCCATTCAAGCATTCATTCACCCGCTCATAGATCCACTGAGAGACTCCCAGACACTCAGAGACACACTCAGAGACTCACACACCCATTAACAGACCCACTGAGACACTCATGCACCCACTCACAGATCCACTCAGACACTCACACCCCTACTTACAGACCCTCTCAGAGACTCTTGCACACTCTCACAGATTTACTCAGTCACTCATCCACCCACATACACAGACACACTCATGTTCCCTTTCACAGACACACTCGGAGACTCATGCACCCACTCACAGATCCACTAAAAAGAGTCGCACACCGAATGACTGACCCATTGAGACTGTTTCTGCACATAGACAAAGGTAATTTGTTAAAATGATCGACTCATTTAAAGAACGGGGTGCACAAGCTTCAATTATACAGCAGTCGAAACTTAAAGTTCTTATTAAGGGCTGTTTTCATCTGTTTACAAATATAGACAAAGCACAGGCATTCCTGCAGAATTTGTCAAGCTGAGATGTAATTTAAACTGAGGTTTAGAGGGGCACGAGGGTCCTCTGGACAGTCCGGAGGCGCGAGTACGTTAGGGTGCAACAGTTTGGCACCGGAGGTGAATTTGGGGAGAAGGTGAGATGTGTGGGCATCCTCTCTCTGGGGAGGCTTTTGGGGGAGAAGGGGGGAGGTGGGCAGTGGAAAATTTTGAATTAATGGTTGCAATAGGTCAGTTATTTTTGGATGTACGTTGTTACAACGCATGCTTTTACCACGCATGCCTTTACAACGCAGGTTTTTCAACACAAGTCGTTACAACGACTTGCGTTGGGGGGTGCTGGATAGTGAATAGTTTAATTTACTATTCCAACTCCAGTCCCCGTGGTTAGTAGGGAAGGTGTTGGATAGTAAATGTAACTATTACCTATCCTAGAGCGCCCCCAGCGCAAGTCGTTGTAATGACTTGCATTGAAAAACCTGCGTTGTAAAGGTACTGCGTGGTAAAAGTTGCGTCGTAAAGGATGTTTCCCGTTATTTTTAGTTGGTTAATTAACAACAATATAGTTAATAGAAGGCAAGGAATAATAAATGCTAAAAAAAAGTTCAAATATATAAGAAAGAATCCGGGTAGTATACGGGAGGCAGGCATAGTTTATAAGCACTTTGCACTTTTGAGATGTAATTGGCACTTTTCTAAAACAGGAGGGCTGGTGCTTTATGAGGCAATTAGACAAGCGTTATTGAGCTAGATATAGCAAATAAGTACAGTGCACTTTCAGTTTGCATGCAGCACTTTACGATACAAGCTATTGTATTTTTATAAAATGATTAGGAATGGGAAAACCAAGTACGGTAAATATGTAGGTAATTAATATATTGAAGGTATATGGATCCATTGAAAAAATGGAAAACATCAGGGTTTATAGGCACATTGCACTTTTAGATGGCAAATGGCACTTTGGTAAGCAAGCCGGGATAGGGAGCCCTCAAGGGGAGATAGTGAAGCTATATGGATATTTTATATATATGAATAATGCGAAATGACAAGCACAGTATCGAAAATCTATTTGGATTGTGACGTTGAATGCTAATGGTTTAAATAATAAATGCAAGGCCAGGGCAACAGATACATGGGTGAGAGGACACTCCCTAGATTTAGTGCTCATGCTGGTAACCCATTATATTAAGAATAAGGAACTACATTTTAATATGTTCAGGCAATTGTCTGGATATCAGTGTTCATCATGCGTGTGTGCAGCACATAGAGATGTTGTGCTATGTGAGTAAATATTTCCCCATGCAAATGACTTTTTCCATTACAGATATGGCGGGAAAATGGGCCCTTATTAGTGGATTTATAAATAATACCAGACTTACGTTAGCTACAATGTATACCCAAATACCTGATAATTCGACCCCAATTAAAATTCGTGGCGTACTGATTTTAGGGAGGGTTAATTTTCTACAACATTCAGAAGTGGATTCATCAACAGATAAGTGTAGGCAGAATAAACCACCAATGGCAACGGCCATATTACAGTGCAATCACAGATGAGGCCTACTAGATTTATGGAAGGGAAAGTTCCCAGATAACCGTGAATATTCACGTTTTTCAGGTAGGCACAAGTCTGCTGCCATAGTAGGTTTTTTTTCTTTACACCAAATTTACAGTTAAAGGCATAGTCACATATGTAAAATGCTTTTTCTGACCATGCCTTAGTAACAATGGAGATAACAGGTATTAAGGTAGAGAGGCCGGGTGGAAGATGTTTTTTGTTTTTAATAAAGTAAATCTCGAAGATGTGGAATGGTCTAATGAGATCCAGAAAGAGATAGTATTAGGAACATATGGGAGGCTTATAAAGCTACAATACGCAGATATATTACATCCAAAGAGATTGGAAAGAAGAAGGAAAGGTGGATACTGAGGGCTATGCTTGAGACAGAATTAAATCAGGCAAGTGCAGATGTGCAATGTTCACCAACAACAGCTAATAAGGGTGCACTTAGGAAAGCTAGATCACGCATGCAGGAGAATTATTATCAATGCATTTATATCTAGCTAATAACGCATATTTACAAAAGATGTTTGAAGAAAGTGAGTATGCAGGTAAGCTTCTGGCTTCACAGATGAGAGATCGCCAAGAGAAAAATAAGATAATATCAATAATAGACCATGTAACAGAGAGTTATTAAGGATTCTTATAGACAGGGCCTTATTCATGTATTGAGGCTGAATGCTAGCAGCAAAATTCCCTGGCTGGCTTTTATCAAGTCGGAACTGTTTAGTTTGAACTTGCCAGACTTATGGGATGATCCAGCTCAGGGCTGTCAAAGGATTACGCGCAAAACTCTCGCCCAGCTGTATAAAAACAAAAATCTTGCCGACATGGATAACGCTCATAATAGTGGCACCTTGACGGGACGTTTTATGGAATCCAAAAATTCTTATGTTTTTGAACCTTTTATGGATTTTATTTTTCCTCTCTTGGCGAGGAAATTGTTCCTGCAATGGAGGTTTGGTAAACTCCCCACCAAAGTATTCACTCACAAATGGTCCACAGGGGGTGACAAACTTCGCCCATTGCCCATGCTGTAAAGCCCAGGATGAAGATGACCTACACATAATGTTTGTTTGCCACGCTTACCAGAGTCCCAGGAAGCGCTGGATAGCACCGTTGTGTCGGAACCTGGGCTTCAGGAAATACTTACAGGCCTACAGGGTCATGAAAACTAACACCCTGGGCCATATTGCCTTTGCTGTTTCAAAATTCTTAATGGCAGCATGGATAATAAGGAAGAAAATGTCCCCCTGAACTGGTACTACCATGTATTCCCTACCCCATGCGGGCCCAGTAGAACTTTTTATATGTAAATATTGTGTTTTAAATATATGTACTGTATTTTATTGCATCTTTTATGGCCTATGTGGCCGAAATAAAGAATTTTTGGAATTGGAATTGGATTCTTAACAAATACAGGGGGAATTTCTTAAGCATTATGAAACAATATATAGTACTCAACAACAGGGTGATTTGACAGCGATCAATAATATTTTAAACAAGTTTGATATCCCAATATTTAAACACGACCAAGTACAAGCATCGGTAGCAAAAATCACTCTCAAAGAGATTGAAGCAGTCTTGAAGTCTTTAGCCAATGGCAAAGCCTGTGGGGAAAATGATATTCCGGCAGAAATGTCTACAAAATGTGCATTAGTGTTAAACCAGAATTGTTAAAGTTGGCCAATAATGTTCTAGAGGGGTGAAGATCCTGGTTTCATTTTGTTTAGCAAAGGTAGTTAATTAAAAAAAAAAAATGTAAAGATAAAAAAAATATCAGTTCGTATGGGTCCCTTAACCTCTTAAATGTTGATTACAAGATTATTACAAAACTCTTAGCTAATCGGATTAGTCAAGTTAGGGGAACATTAATTCATCCAGATCAGTTCGGTTTTGTGCCCAGAAGACAGCAATTTTTTTGTACACATTTTTTAAAAGAAGCCGTAGATTGTTTCGTACAGAAAAACATACCTGCAGAGGTGATTTTTTTAGATGCAGAAAAGGCCTTCGATTTGGTAAACTGGGAGAGCCTTTTTACTATTCTTAAAAAATTTGGATTTCCTATCAGATTGAGTCGGCTAATATCTCGCTTATGCAAGGGAGCAAAAGCCCGAGTAATCATAAATACAAGAAGTGTTGGAACATGTGCAGTAAATAGGGGGACAAGACAGAGATACCCCCTGTCACTGATACTTTTTGCCCTTTTTATAAAACCATAAGCTATTGCCATTCGTACAACACCAAATATAGACCCACCCGTAAATGGTATGACTCCCATCAAATTATACGCAGATTATATAGTGTTGTTTTTACAGCCAGATGTAAAAAAACAGAAAAGGGTTTTCTCAATTTTTCCAACATATCAGGACTTGGAAAGTTATAAGATCAACAAGTCAAAAACTGAGATTTTATTATGTAATTGCGCAGAAGACACTTTATCACGTGAATTTTATCCGTTAATTAATTCTAGACCCAAGCAATATTTGGGGGTTTATTTTACGAAGAATGTAATGACTTATTTCAATTGAATTATATCCCTCTTATTGACAAGATTAAAGCATTATTTGCTAGGTGGAACAAGTTACCTCTTTCTTTAATAGGTTGTATTGCTTTAATCTGGATGTCTGTTATACCTTTGAATAATTTCTTGTTGCTGCTATTCCCTTGGTTCTCCAGATGAAGGAAATGGAGGGCATGTTTACAGCTTCTATTTGGGCAAATAAAGGACCTTGTTTAGCACTAGACACTTCATATAGGCTTCTGAAAGAAGGGGGATTAGCTCTTCCCAAATTAAAAAGACATTATTTTGTGAATTTTGCACATAGCACTTTTAAATTAATTAAGTCTCTAAGCAGTTACGGTTTGATGATTTTTTTCCAATAATTTCTTCAGGAATTATATTATATATATTTTACGTTTTACCAAAACATCCAACAAAAATTAGATATAAGACTTTGCATTGGTACATAAAACAGGAGGCACAGATATTCAAACACTGTGAAATTCTAATGATTAATGGTATAACTAAATTGTCGGAAGTCTTTGTGGGAGAAGGACCTCTTTTAGATGAAAATGCTGGCTCAATGTCAGATTTCTTAAATGGAGAATCATGCATGGTCTTGGGGGATATAGAATTGGGGATTCGGTTTCATAAAAATATGCTCCAGTGGTCCTTCATTTTAATTGGAGGTTTTTTAAGGGATTTAAATTTACATAGATTACAGGCAAGTCAGGAACTAGCGGAGGAATTGCACGAACCTAGAACGAGAAGATCTATTAGTGGATGGGTTTCAATTTTGAGGCAAAATAACAGTGTATGGTGAATGAGAAAGTACGGAATAAGTGGCATACTAAAGAAGATATTGATGTTTTGCCTGATACATAGAATAAGATTAATGAATTTCATTTTACTGCAATAAAAGGGGCACATTTTAGGCGAATGCAATTTTGCTCCAGGTGGCTGCTTTATAGACTCATGTATTTTTGCATGGAGTAAATTCTGAAATGTCATCTGATTGCTTTCAATGCAAGAAGGAGGAGGGCGGGGTCATGGGCCCATATAATCTGGAACAACCAGGAATTAGGGCATATTGGAATGAGATTGAACTATATTGCCTTCATGTTTTAGAATTGGCTCAGTCTATAGATGTCCAGACTGCGCTCATGGGCTATTCATCTGATATAAAAATGGGTCTTCTGCAAAGAAATAGAATACAGATTCTTGTTTTGATTGCTAGATCAATTATACTGCAAAATTAGAGATTGGAAATAATTCCAACATTCCAGCAGAGGCAATTAAAATTAAATAGAGTCAAAGAACTGGGACGAAATATGCTCTGAGATCAGGCTCTTACGTGAAATGTTGTACTATTTGGGGAGGTTTAGGATGAAAGAACTTAGTTACCATGAAAGGTGGAATTGGGAAGATGTGCAGTATAATATTTACAGTTTATTATTTATTCAATATTTGTGGATTATATATTGTTTGCTGTTATATAACTAAACGAAATGTTTGAAGAATTTTCTGACCTTCTCACATATATGAATGTGTATACGATGTGTTCTTTTTTCAGCTCTTCCCAATAAAAAATTGAGAAAAGAGGATTTCCCCTACTTATTTCCCGCCGAAAAAGCGCTTTGACGCCTCCTCGGAGGTTTATAAATGCAATTACAATTATAATGGCCCTAAATGTCACTTTTAATGGAGAAGCCGCAGTATGGTTGGGGGCCTATTGTGTTGTGAATGGTGTACAGAATCAATGCACCTCCATGATTCTCACAATTGTTTAAAAAATGCCCATATTTCGAGACCCTGGGGTGTGTGCAATGAGTTACCAACCACGTGGCTGTTACTTCTGTTTACATTCTTTGTTGGGGCCTTTCATTGTGAGTTTGTGAGTAATAGAATTAAATATTGGATTGCTTCACATTACACATAATAATTTAATACCTCTTATTGCACAATAAATGTGTAATAGATCTCCTCAAATGTTTTGCATTTAATATCTAATTAGAACGCCTCCCTCTCCCCACTGCATTGTTTAGAGCCTCTTAATGCACAGAATGAACCATTGGCATGTATGGTTCATATCGCACTGCATCATTCAATGAAAATCCTCTGTATATGCACTAAAAGAGTTATCACCTTGGTGATTTATTGAAATGCTTTATCGTACTGTGCGACATTTGCTATTGCTTCTATC
The DNA here is from genome assembly GCF_964263255.1 of Lissotriton vulgaris. Lineage (NCBI taxonomy): Eukaryota > Metazoa > Chordata > Amphibia > Caudata > Salamandridae > Lissotriton > Lissotriton vulgaris. The sequence continues at coordinate 663,598,973 of NC_141693.1, forward strand.
ATGGTAGATTATAAACTGTGAGTACTGTCTAATTGTCAGAATTGAGTACTGATATATAAGGCTCTACAATTTGCCCTTTGTAGGTGGCGGATATATTTTGGGTTACTTTCTGCTTGGTTGGGTGGGCATAAACCATGTTAATTTCAAGTCCCCAACCATGTGTATAGAATGAAACATGGATATAAATCAAATTTCTTTGTCAGCTGCTCTAAGTTGCACAGTAATGCCCACACGTGGTGAGTCCTCTAGCTCATGAGTTCATAGGACCTGAATCTGCCCCTCACTGACAAGCTCCAACAAGGCCGAAACATGTTTAGAATTATCTGGGGTTACTTGTGTTCCCGTTCAGAAGGGGTGATGCCTTGTTGTTCAGGATGCATGACTGAAGGCCCTATGAGACCCCACTAATGACAGGATGTGCATCATGCTAGTGAATTGACCTTAGTGACTGAAAATCACTTGTGGCATCACTACGTTGTTTCATCCTCTTGATCAGTGTGCCATTACACCCAAAAACCAACCATATGTAACTCAGTGTCGACCCTGCCCAAGAAAGAACAGTCCAGCCTGATTTACTTGGCCAAGGGCCTATCATGCAAACACAAGCAACTACAGCCTTGTTGTGCTAATAATTAGTGTGTAGTTTCAGCTCCGAATGCACAGCAAGCTGTGGAACCTGTGTCTGGGCATTCCAATGTCACATAGTGCGACTCACTGACTAAAAGACAATAGGGATGGAGGGAGTGTTTGAATTAATATTAAACACTGGTCTTTCCTCTTGGCAGCATTCCATCCAGTGCTTAATTTGAGCCGGTGGTTTCCGGTGCTCGGCACCAGCACTTAATTGACTACACTGGGACTTATGGCAGCTGCCACATGGTTGCGCTGTTTGGGTAATATAAAGAGGATCACAAAAACTGTTGTTTATTAAACGAATAAACTTGAAAAAAACCTAGCTAATACCTGCCTCTCAAGCCATTCTTACAGCTTTAGGGGGGCTTGAACACTCTGAATTGTCACACTTGTAGCAGTGTGATGGTTAGTAGTTTTGTAAGTACTGTCATTGGCAGGGATGGCATTCGCAATGGGTGGTGCAAGCTGGGGTAACCTCCTGACGAGGGCCCTGGTACTTATTATTTTACAAATTAAACACTGATGCAGATCTCAGTGGTTGGTCTATGTCTGGAAGATCAAAAATTTTGATGAAATCAGTGCTTAATTTGAGCCAGTGGTTTATGGTGCTCGGCACATTGTCAACACCAGTACTTGTGACAGTCTGCCACAAGATGGCGCTGTCTGATAAATGTAACGATTACCACAACAACGGTTAATTAATTCAATGTACATTAAAAAGGATTATTAACTGCCACCCAAGCCATTCTTGTAGCTTTGGAGGCCTAAAATAGTTAGAAGTGTCACATTTGTAGGAGTGTGATGGTTAGTAGTTGTGTTGTTACTTTCATTGGCAGAGCTGACCGGTACTATGTGTGGTGGAAGCTGCCTTTTCCTCCTGACGAGAGCACTTATTTTTTTTACAAATTAAGCACTGCTCCTTCCTATACGACTATTTTTGCTTCGTTTTATGAATGAGCCAGCTCTTTTATGTCATGTGGCCACTGTTTGCTCAGTGCTGCCAGAACCAAACGTAATAGATTACCGGAACCAATTTTTCCTGTCGAAGTCTGACATGCGTTCATTCATAATTTTCTTGTTAATAGTTCAAGACAGCATAGACACTAAAAACAGACAGGTATCATTTCAAGTATACATCAGCTCGTGTAACACATAAGAAGGTACAATGTTCTTTGTAATACACACATGCATTTGCTATAGATTATGTTTGTGGGACAACTTGTGGTACTCTAAAGTTTCAGCGAGAATATGTTTCACCTGAAAGGAGCAAGTTAGCATTGGGCTTTCTCAAGACTGAACAAACATACATTAGGTTAGTACTGCAAAGTTCATTACACAAGACTAAGGGGCAGACTTGGGGGTATATGTACAAGCCCCTATCACCGCGGGAACATCCCTTTTTAGGACATTCCTGTGGCGATAGGCGCTTTGCCTTATTTACAAGGAAGTGTTAAACCACTTAACTGGGCTTAAAGCTGCCTTGTTAATAAGGCCCCCGTTCACGTAATGCTTAGCGTGAAAGGGGAGGGCAATGGGTGCTGCTGTTGGCGTTCCACCGTAACACCCATTAATTCTGACGCTGTCTCCTGTTTACAAGGGAGGCGTAAATAGGAGAATTGAGACCAGGGAAAACCTGGTCTAACCCTGGCGCAACAAGGAGAATGTTACATTTCTCCTTGCTTTTGCTGTTTTCATGTGTGCTGCATTGTGCAGCATACATGAAAACAACAAAAGGCCAATGACTGTTTATGTAGAGGAATGCACTCCTTCCTGCACACAAAAAATATATTTTTCTAAATGCCCTTTTGTAGCTTCTATGTGTGCTGCATTATTATTATTATTATTGCATTTCTTATATAGCGCCAGAATCGACCCCCGAAGGGGTATCTCCACGCTTGCCTTGGGAACCCGTCCTGGTTTTTCCCTGTGAGATAGCCCCTACAGGGCATCCCCAAGGTGAAAGCCAGGCATCCCGCCGCAGGGGGCCGTTGTGGAGATTAAGCAAGCTTAATGCCCAGAGTTGCAGAGTGTGAACCCATGATTAGGTCAGGCACCGAAGCGAGAATTATCGAGTCTGTGGACATGTGAGCTCAACACCCTGCCGCGTCGGGAATCGAACCCTGGTCCCGGGTCTGACCTCTGCTTCAGGGTCTGCCTGCTCTAACCAGTGAGCCACACTTCTCCACATTAAGCAGCACACAAAGAAGTCACAAATATGCCCCCGGGTGTGCAGGCACACACACACACAAACACACTTAGAGAGGAATTAAAAGTTAAGTGTGAACGCCATAAGTAGACCAAATTGCATTTCTGTGGGCACACACCATACATGTGAAAACATTGTTGATCAGTAAAATATAAGTAATTTATTTTTCAGTTTTATATAGCGCTAGCTAGACCCAGGGTATCACAGCACTTTACAAGATGTGATCATAGGTTAATTTGAGATGCTTGGGAGGATACATGTGGGTCAAATGCAGTCAATGGAACTATATACAAAACAGCAATAAAATAGTGAGAACAGACAAGAAAGGTACAACACTATACAGCATTAAAGTAAGGACGTTAGTGGTAAAGTAGGGACTGACTGGGTCAGGAGATCGTAACAAAAGAGTCTGTAGAGGGGGATAGGTCTTTAGGAATTGTGAATCAAATGCAAGAGTGATGAAGTAGTTGTTAAGCAGTAGAGCTATGAGGTCCCAAAACATGGTTGGAAGGAGTTTGCAGAGCACAGTGGGAGTACACATGCCACAGTAAAAGAGAATGGGGCAATGATATAGAGTGATACGTGCTCCAAGAGTTTGTCCCTATTTCAAGTGAGCAAACAAGAGTTGCCTGTTAACCCCTTCCCCACAGGGGTAATTTCCACATGGTGCAGGGGGAGGGGGGCCGCGGCGCTCGTGACGAGCCCAGCTCATCATGGGGCACAGTGGAGCTGTGCTCATGATGAGCTGGGCTCGTCACGACTCCGCCCACTGATTGATTCTTTCGCACAGGCGGGGAATCAATTGCACGTGGGCGGAGCGCGACCGTTATGACGAGCCCAGCTCGTTATGAGTACAGCTCCACTGTGCCTCATGACAAGCTGGGCTCGTCATAAGCATGGAAGGGGTTAATAGTGTCAATAGGTTACCCTATTGATTCTTCATTAAAAGTAATTGATTGTAAACTAAGAGGCATATTTACAAGCCCCTAACGCCACCACAATGCCACTTTTAAAGACTTTGTGGTGGCAGTACTGGCTTCGCCTTATTTCCAAGTCATTGTTAATTCACTTAACGTGGCTTAACGCTGCCTTGTAAATTAGGCACCCTTTCATGCTATACTTAGTGTGAAAGTGGAGGGCAACGGGTGTTGCTATGGGCAGTCCATCGCAACACCCATTGATTTTGACACTGCCCCATATTTACAAGGGTGGTGTAAATGTGGGGCTGCGCCAAAATTAAGACCATGGCAAACCTGGTCTTACCCTAGCAAAACGAGGAGAAATGTTTAATTTCTCTTTGTTTTTGCTGTTCCATGTGTGTTTTGTTGTGCAGCACAGATGGAAACAGCAAAACTCCTTTCATTGTTTATGTGCAGGAAGGTGTTCCTTCCTGCACATAAACAAACATTAAAAAAATTATGTTTTCCAACTTCTATGTGTGCTGCATTAAGCAACACACATAGAAGTTTCAAATCACCATTTCAGGTTGTTTATGTGCAGGAGGGTCACCTCCCTGCACATAAACAATCACTCCCCTCAATGCAGACACCCTTGCACTTTGGTGCAAGGGTGCATGCGTTGGCACTAGGCAGCTAAATTTAGCACCAATACAGGAGGACATACAGGCCTACACCATGTTTTTTAGGTCGAGCGACCTATCTCAATGCGCATGCGCATTGAGCGGGAGCTCAATATAAAGGGGCTTAAACAGAGGTTTAACTAGCTGGCGATTTGGTGCTGTGCCCGTGAAATGCTCGTGCACAGCATCAAATCGCCAGCCATCTGCCATCTGTTCCCCAGCAGCTCCGCCCCACAAGCTTCCCCCAGCGTGCGCTCTGGCTCAGCCGAGCCGCACTCCTCCCACACCTCTCACACACAAGTGAAGATTCACTTCAAAGGCCCCCGCATTTCTCCTCCCCCCTCCCCACAGCAATTTCACTTTGACGGCCCCAGGCCGTCTCTCGTGTTTCTCCTCCCCCCTCCCAGTGTTTTTTTTTTTAAAACTTGTTTGGGAGTTCCATACACGCTCAGAAAGATGCTTGTAAGCACACGTCTAACTGCAGCCCGGACAACGAAAAACATCTGAGTGTGGCTAGACTACGTAAACTTTGTACCTCAAACACACACACATTTACTCTTAGCCTCCGTGGCACTCTCGTCCTCCCTTTTGCACGCACATTTCACTCGTCTCTTGTATTCTCTCTCGCACTCTCAAACACACACACATTTACTCTTACCTTTCATGACTCTCTGCTGCTCTCCTTCTTTTAAGCTTTCTCTTTCATTCACTCTTTCAGCAGCCTATCTGTCTCCACGGCTGTGTCAGTTTCTCTCTCATATTTTGCCCCTCTCTCTCTCGCTCTGTTTTTCTCTCTCAAACACACACACATACACGCTCAGAAAGATGCTTGTAAGCACACGTCTAACTGCAGCCCAGACAACGAAAAACATCTGAGTGTGGCTAGACTATGAAAACTTTGTACCTCAAACACACACACATTTACTCTTAGCCTCCATGGCACTCTCGTTCTCCCTTTTGCACGCACATTTTTTGCTGTCAGCTTCCACGACACTCTCTGCTGTTCCCTTCTTTAACTCTTTCTCTTTCATTCACTCTTTCCGCATCCTTTTTTTTTAATTCTCCCAAGTGCACGCTCTATCTGCCTTTCATAGCTATCACTCGTCCCTTGTATTCTCTCATTCGCACGCTCAAACACACACACATTTACTCTTAGCCCCCGTGGCACTCTCGTCCTCCCTTTTGCACGCACATTTTTTGCTGTCAGCTTCCACAACACTCTCTGCTGTTCCCTTCTTTTACTCTTTCTCTTTCAGTCACTCTTTCCGCAGCCTATCTGTCTTCATGACTGTCTCTGTTTCTCTCTCATATTATGCCCCTCTCTCTCTCTCGCTCTGTTTTTCTCTCTCAAACACACACGTACACGCTCAGAAAGATGCTGGTAAGCACACGTGTAACTGCAGCCTGGACAACGAAAAACTTCTGAGTGTGGCCAGACTATGCAAACTTTGTACAAGTGCAGTGAATTTTGCATGAGCTTTTTTTGCACCGACCTTCTAAGTGCACATATAATATTTTCACAGATGGATGGCTGCACAAAACGGGCTTCTGCAGCAATCGGTGCAAATGTGTTTGCATTGATCATTCTGTGCATATTTTGGTGCAAGCATTGCAGTGCACGAGTGCCATGGTACTATGTTGGTTGTTCAAGGGTAGATGGGTTCAGATCTTCGTTTCGGTCTGCCCTTTAGTTTTCACAACAAAGCAAAGACAACCCTGAAAATGTCCATGAAGTATAAAACATCTTAATGTAAATTGTCCGGCAAATTCCCACTGAACACCACCACATCCACCATCACCACCACATCCACCACCACATCCACCGCATCCACCACCACCACCGCATCCACCACAACCACATCCACCGCATCCACCACCACATCCACCACCACATCCAACATCACCACCACATCCACCACTACATCCACCACCACATCCACCATCACCTCCACATCCACCATGACATCCACCGCCACATCCACCACCCCATCCACCACCACCACCACCGTATCCACCACCACCACTGCATCCAACACCACATCCACCGCCACCACATCCACTGCATCCACCACCGCAACCACCACCACATCCACCACCACATCCACCATCACCACCACATCCACCATCACCTCCACATCCACCATGACATCCACCGCCACGTCCACTGCCACATCCACCACACCCACCACCACCACATCCACCACCACATCCACCACCACATCTACCACACCCACATCCACCACACCCACATCCACCACACCCACATCCACCACATCCACCACATCCACCACCACATCCACCACCACATCCACCACCACATCCAACACAACCACCACTGCATCCACCACCACATCCACCACATGCACCACCACATCCACCACCACATCAACCACCACATCCACCACCACCACCGCATCCACCACCACATCCACCACATCCACCATCACCTCCACATCCACCATGACATCCACCACCACATCCACCACATGCACCACCACATCCACTGCATCCACCACCACCACATCCACCACCACATCCACCACCGCATCCACCACCACCATCGCAACCACCACCACCATTATAAATTACAATACATTTTATTTAAGTATTAATATTTACAAAATTAAAAGCCATTGTTATTTGCAATATCAATACATCTAAGTCACGTAAAGACAACACACATTGCATTACAAATGCTATTGGTGTCACATTTGCGAAAGTTAAAACTATTGACATTGTAACTGACAAAGCTATTACTTTTGCTATTTTCAAAACCAACACATAAATAAAAAAAGTGTCATTTACAATACCAATTGCTCAAACTTTCCTAATGCGAGACCTATTGCATTTCCAATGCTTGTTTACATGTGGTGCAGCCTTGCGTTTCTAAAGTGTCTGATTGTGTTGTTAGCCTTCTTGGCTTAATGACACGCTTCGCCACTTTCGTTGTGAATATGCCCCAGAGTGTATTTGTAGAAAAATAAGCAGCCTGGTTGATTAGGCTTGTAATACGTCATGGAGGTCAAAAGGTGCAAGGGGATAACAGATTTAACCAAATAGCAGATGAAGCAAATACAAAACAGGTGAATCGTTATTAGACTGTGGTCTGCACAAACTTAGGGGCAGATTATCAAGAACGGCGTTAAATCGCCGCTTTAGCGGCAGGAAACTGCCGCTAAAGCGACGATAATGGGCTTGATAATATACCCTTGAGAATTCCAATAGAAGCCCATGTTCACACCAGAACATCGGCTTCTATGGGAATTCACAAGGACATATTATCAAGCCCATTATCGCCGCTTTAGCCTCAGTTTCCTGCAGCTAAAGCGGCGATAATTTTAACGCTGTTTCTTGATAATATGCCCCCTGGTTCTTGTCAGGAGGTCACTATTCAAAAGTTTGGTTTGACTGTATTGATGAAGTCTGTTTAAAGGTGGTGTGGTATGTGACGTCTGCATAATACATGTCATGAATTATGACATCAATGTGTGTGTCAGCCATATTGGTTATGCAGAGGAGACAGCATAGGTAATGTATGTCATTTTACCCTTGAGAAAGCCCTAGGATGGCCTTCTGATGAGGGGTAAAACATGTCTACTGAAATTTGGAGAACCGTATGATATAACCCAAGCATAGGGAAACAATAAATCAACACATTTTTATTGAAGAAAATAGTACCCTATTTTTGTTGCCAGAACTTATTTCTAACCAGAATTACACCAGAGAGTAGAATCCACTATCTGAATTTCCTGCATCCTTGGTGTAAAATGAATGAAATTGAGAGGGTGAACGGTGTTCCATATTTAAACCTTCCATCAGAAGTGAGAGGATTATCATTTCCCTTCAAAATCTAAATGAAGGCCTTGGTGTTTATCCTCATTTGAACAATTAACGATTGATGATCCTGGGAATAAACCAAACCGAGTTTTGAGCAAGCACACCTTGCCTTCTTTTGTCAAATTAGGTCATAAGAAGACGGTAGCAAGTCCTTCTGTTGCTTCAGAAATTATTTCTGGAAATACATGCATAGTGAAGTGTTTCAATTATCTCCGTTTCTTAGGAGGAGACTGCAGACCACAAGCAGAGAGTCATCTTGAGTTATAATTCGGGCTCCCGGTTCTATGGTATTTATTTTTTTATCATTTCTGTCTGTATTTATCCATATTTATTTTTTGCTCATCTTATTGGTATCTATCCATATTTATTTTAGGTTTTGCAAATATATGGAGTCATAAAATGGCATATTTCCACATTTATTTAACTGATAAGCATGCACTCAGTTTGCTGCTTGTCGTTTTTTTTAGCAAATTAAGCAGCCAAATATAGCAAAACACTACACCTTCAAGTAAATTTGAGCATTATATTACAAATACAAATATATATTACCATAAACCTACATTTAGGGAAATCTCAACCTATTTTTAACTTCCTATACTGCCTATCTGCTCAGCTGTTGTCCTAGAAATCACGAAAAACAGCATGGAGAGTCACCCACAAGCAGCACACTTTTCTGCATTTTCCCGCTTGTAGAAATAAATACAGACAGGAAACACTTTGTTTTCTGTATGTAATTATGTGTAAAAATCCGTAAAACAGGAAACAGGGAGCCTTAGTAATAATATGCGCTGTACAAGTCCACTCGTTCAGTCAATGTCCTCAGTAATCTTTTCTCTCCATCGGATAACATTTTGACGTCGACACTAAAACATGTGGGGCCTCATTTATGAGGCTGTGCGTCACTTTTATGCTGCCAGTGCATCAATTTTTGTGACACACCAGTGACGTAAAAAATGCACCTTGTTGTGCCATATTTACAAAGTGAAGCATCTAGGTAGATACGTCACTTTGTAAACCCCTGCGCCACATTATACCTGCGCCAGGTATAATGCATGCAAGGGGGGCGTATTGATGCAAGGAAGGGTCGTAGAAGTGACGCAGTGAAATCTATGAGATTTCACTGCGTCACTTTTAGGACTCTGTTGCGTCAAAATCTTGCACCTGCCTCACAGCAGGCGTAAGACTGACGTAGGCCCTTTCACATGGGGCTTGCCCCATGTGAAAAAACGCATTGCTGGAGTTGCGTCACTTTTGTGACACACTCCAGCAATGCGTCACTGTTGCGCTTACAGATACGTCAGAAATACTGACGTATCTGTAACTCCCTGTGACATGATACGTCATACATTAAATATGACGCATCAGGAATATCGCAAGGAGTGCGCAATGAGAAGTGACGCATCGCTGCTTTCACGCAGTGATGCGTCATTTCTCATAAATGAGGCCCACAGTTTTCTGTCTGTGATTATGTGTAAAAATCCGTAAAAACAGAAAACCGGGAGCCTTATTTATAATATGCGCTGTACAAGTCCACTCGTTCAGTCAATGTCCTCAGTAATCTTTTCTCTCCTTCGGAAAACATTTGGACCTCAACACCAAAACATGTAGACCACTGTACAAACGCACCCCTTCCAACCAACCAAACCTTACGCAGTAACGTGCTACCCATCAGTCAATGGAAATTGGTCGTATTTACAAAGCGGTGCAACTCAGTACAGCAAGCTTGGTTGCTGTGCTGTGCCTCCTAGACAGAGCAGAACTGCATCATATCTACAAGGAACTGGCACAGCTCTGCTCTCTCCATTCACTGGCACACTTTGGGCTCCCTAGCGCCAATGCAAGCACCGTTGCACCATAGAGCTGGAGTGTCTGTGTTGTGAACAGAATCGTTTTTGTGCATCAAGGGGTGCATTCATATATCACAAAGTATCCTCTGATGCTATGTCCTTCGTCATTTCCTCTTTGCATGCGTGGATTGAAGGTGTTTGGGGGGCACATAATTTTGGTGCAAACACATTTCTACATCTGTTTGTAAGTATGGGTTTGTGTCAAATTCATGAGTGAATGAAAGAGAGCTCCCATTAAACACCCACGGAATGGCTACCCAACGTAATGCGAGGTAGCGCGGCTTTGTACAAACCAAAAACGATTTGGCATTGGCCGTGTGTCAAAAATAGTGACGCACCCACGCCGCAAAATCTTTGTAAACTTGGGCCATGCTGCGCCACATAAATCCTTTACAATATGTAACTGTAGTGTTGCTGACAGTGGGGTGTACCACTGCAGCACACGCCCCCTCCTACTCCTGTCAGCAGTTATCCCCTCCAGCTTGGAGGGACTTTGGTTCAGCCCAGCGTGAGCGCTGGGAACATGGGGAGCGTTAATAAAAAGCCCAGGACACTGGGCGTGGTTTAGTTACGTGCTAGCCACCACCAGCACCTGTGTGTCGCCTAGCCTGATTTATCATAGGCCCAAACCAGGACATTACACTGGCGATGAGGGTGGGATGGTGTTGGTGATTAATTGAGAAATAACAACCTAGGCAATTTTGAGAGTGAGAAACCGTAATGGTAAGCATTAATGAAGGTATAACTACAGCTGGCTAAAAAAACATGATTTTATTTATCAATTGTCACAATAAAAAGGAAATTCGTTCATATAACACATAATCTAGGTAAAAAATTCACAGTAAACAATGACATAGACATCAATGCACAAGGGTAAAACACAAAGAGAAAAGGTAAGTGGCATAAAAATAGGGTCTCTACGCGCGTTTCGGCGGCCAGCGCCTTCTTCCTGGAGTAGCCACGTAATATCTATAAAGTAAAAGATGCATTTAGGGTATAAAATTATATCGTTTCACAATTGCATTATTAAAAAAACAATTTTAACAATAAGAATAGAGATCTAATTTTCTAATTTTTAGCAGCTGTAGTACAATAAAAACAATTGCATTTTCTATTATTTACTTTTTGTCACTTCCTTGTAGTATTCTGTAGAGTAGAAGGTTATTAAATGATAGAGAGAGAGGGAAGGGAGGTTATTCGCAATAGGGGCGAAATGCCATGAATGGGCATGTATTCGAAATTGTCATTGGCAAAATATTTATGAACAAGGTCTTTTGGCTTCGGGATGTTTGTACAAGGGACGCTCTATTCTATTTTATTATATAAGTAGGCGTCTAGTAGCCGTAGGTTGATAAAACAATCATAGGGATTCGTATAATCTTTTGCTGTAGATAATACAGGATATGCCTAGTAAGTTGGTAGGAAAAGCCATGGAAAGGCATATATGCCGAGATCTTTTATGGCTAGATATATTTTGGCAACGTTCTGTTCATTTCAGGATAACTATATGAGGGAGATGGCCTCTTCTAAGGTTCAGAGATCTGCATAAATGATCAATTAACCATAGCAATTGATCAAAATAATCTGTTGTGATTAATACATTATCTGCCTGAATAATTGCAGGAAGTTTGCCCTCAGTCTTATTTTGTGAGGTCTGTTTCCAGGTATTCCTAGGGATAGTATAATATCACTTATTAAACTTTCTTTTCAACGTTGAATACTTACTAAAAAGATTATTTTCCTAAGAGGCAGTACACAGTAGATTTTCAGTTTCTTACTGCTATTCTTTTGGTATCCAGTATGGATAAAACTTGAGAAAAAGAAAATAAATAATGACAGAATGTTAATAGATAGGGGTAGTCAGATTCGCGTCATTTATAGAGGTCGAGTAAGTTACATCATTTTTACCTGGTTAATCTGGTACTTAAGTTGTTACTACCCGCCAGCCGGAACCCTTTATTTGAGTAAGTGTTGGATGATTTTCATGGTGATTTTCCAGGGATATTTTCAGTTTCTAATGTTATGGAATATAGAAAAAGAAAAACTGGGTATTTACTTCTTTTGATATTAAAGTCAAGTAAGTATGAAAAATATCCGTAGTTAGCCATTCTCTTACCTCGGGGGTTCTCAATCTTTTTTTCCCCCACAGAGATCTGGAAATACTGCTTATGTTCTATAGTTTCTGTTCTAGGGTATGTTGGTTTGATTAAACATTGGTCTCGATAGCACTTTATTAACCTAAATGAAAAGTTTTAACACCAATCTAAGTGAGTGGTATATTATTTAATTCTTGATTTTTGGCACAGTTAGTTAATCTTGCAGTATATCTTATTTAAATGACTCATCTTACCTAAGTGATTTCGTCTTTGTATTTTCTAGGTCCCAAGAGTAAGTGGATTACAAGATTCTTGAAAATCCTGGGTTTGAAATTAAAAGTTCTCCCTGCCTGTAAAAATGAATGAGTATGTCAAAAAGATGGATGTTCTCGTTATCTCATTATGGACATTCTAATCGTATCGGCTCTAGTGTGGGTTCTTACCCGAAGATAGACGGCAGGGCTCCCATTTTCCGGTGGCGGGTCGGTACGTCTAGCGGCGTCAGCAAGCGCGGGAAAATGATGGCTAATTGTGTTCTCGCTGGGTTTGTATTTATACCTAAGTTGATTGGTGTAAAGCATTCACACCTGTTTGTTCGTCGCGTATTATGTGTGTGATCTTCTTGCTCCTGCGGAATTCGAGCGGGTGGTAAATGATTCGTCCGATGTTTTTTAGTGGGCTTCATTGATTGGCTGTTAGTTTGTGTGGAGTTTTATACAGGCTTCAGTGATTGGGGCATTGTCGAGTAGTTTCTAACAGCAATAGGGTTAGCGTCCTTAGCAACTAACAACGCACTCTAACGAAAGCAATTTAAAAATCGCAGAGTTAAGCGTGGCTCATATGGTTTATGTATTAGAAGTCAAGTCAAGTCAAGTCATAAAATTTGTATAGCGCACTACATACCCAGAGGGTTTCAAGGCGCTTAGGAAGGGGAGGAGGATTATTTGTCAAATATCCACGTTTTAAGCTGCTTTCTGAACGCTAGGTGATTCTGGGTGAGGCGAAGGTAAGCGGGGAGTGAGTTCCATGTTTTGGCAGCCAGGTATGAAAAGGATCTGCCTCCCATGGTGGTCTTGTTGATGCGAGGTACAGTGGCGAAGGCTTGGCTGGAAGAGCGAAGTTGGCGGGAGGGGGTGTAGAAGGACAGTCGAGAGTTGAGGCAGTCTGGTCCGATGTCGTAGAGTGATTTGTGTGCGTGGGTAAGCAGTCGGAAAGTGATCCTCTTATTGACGGGTAGCCAGTGGAGGTCTTTAAGGTGACCAGAGATGTGTTCGTTGCGTGGGATGTCTAATATGAGCCTGGCTGAGGCGTTTTGGATTCGTTGTAGTTTCTTCTGGAGTTTAGCGGTGGTACCTGCGTAGAGGGTGTTTCCGTAGTCCAGTCGGCTCGTGACTAGAGCGTGGGTGACTGTTTTCCTTGTTTCGGAGGGGATCCAGCGAAATGTTTTTCTGAGCTTGCGAAGAATGTTAAAGCAGGAAGAGGATACGGCGCTGACTTGTCTGTTCATTGAGAGTGAAGAATCCAGGATGACGCCAAGGTTCCGTGCGTGGTCTGTCGGGATGGGTGCTTTTCCGAGGGCTTCCGGCCACCAGGAGTCGTCCCATGCAGATGGGGATGTACCTAAGATGAGGACTTCTGTTTTGTCTGAGTTCAGTTTCAGACGGCTTTGTTTCATCCAATCGGCGACTTCTTTCATTCCTTCGTGTAGGTTAGTTTTGGCAGTGCTGGGGTCCTTGGTGAGAGAAAGGATCAGTTGAGTGTCATCCGCGTAAGAGATGATGTTGAGGTTGTGATGGCGTGCGATGGCCGCGAGGGGGCTCATATATACGTTGAAGAGGGTGGGACTGAGTGAGGATCCTTGAGGTACGCCGCAGATGATTTCAGAGGCCTCGGACTTGAATGGTGGGAGGCGGACCCTCTGGGTTCTTCCGGTGAGGAACGAGGTGATCCATTCCAGTGCTTTTCCTTGGATTCCGATGTTTCTGAGGCATTGTAAAAGGGTGCTGTGGCAGACTGTGTCGAAGGCTGCAGAGAGGTCGAGGAGGATGAGGGCGACTGTGTCTCCATTGTCCAGTAGAGTTCGAATGTCGTCTGTTGCTGCGATGAGGGCGGTCTCAGTGCTGTGTTTGGCTCGGAAGCCAGATTGTGAGGGGTCGAGTGATTTGTTGGCTTCGAGGAAGGCGGCGAGCTGGTTGTTGACAGCTTTCTCGATGACTTTGGCCGGGAATGGAAGAAGCGAGATGGGGCGGTAGTTTTTGAGTTCGGTGGGGTCTGCTGTTGGTTTTTTCAGAAGGGCGGTGAGTTCAGCGTGTTTCCAGTCTTCTGGGAAGGTAGCGGAGTTGAAGGAGCAGTTGATGACGTCTCGGAGGTGCGGAGCTATGACGGAGTCTGCTTTGTTGAAGATGTGTTGAGGGCATGGGTCTGTGGGTGATCCAGAGTGGATGGAATTCATCAGGCGGATGGTGTCCTCAGTGGAGATTGGGTTCCAGGCGTTAAGGGTGTTTACGGGGGGAAGATGGTCAGCAGATGGTAGGGTGGGTTGGCTTCCGGGTTGGTTGTCAAAGCTGTTGTGGATGTCAGCAATCTTGTTGTGGAAAAAAGAGGCTAGGGAGTCGCAGAGGGTTTGAGAGGGGGTGATGTCGTTGGAGTTGGCCGAGGGGTTGGAAAATTCCTTGACGATGTTGAAAAGTTCCTTGCTGTTGTGGGCGTTGTTGTCAAGTCGATCCTTGAATGCTGTTTTCTTGGCTTTTCTGATCAGTTGGTGGTGAGTACGGGTGGCGCTTTTGAAGGCGTCCTTGTTGCTGGTGGATGGGTCTTTTTTCCAGGCCTTTTCAAGGGAGCGGCATAGTTTCTTGGACTTCTTGAGATTATCGTTGAACCATGAGGCCTTCTTGTTGCCAAGTTTGTGTTGACGTTTTTTCAGTGGTGCTAGGGTGTCGGCGGTGTTGGATAACCAAAGGGTGAGGTTGGAGGCGGCTTCGTTGGCGTTAGAAGAGAGGGCTGTGGAGGTTCGAAGGAGCGATGTGGAGATCTGATCCGTGGTGATTTTGTTCCAGTTTCTTTGTAGAGTTGGTTGGAGGTGGATGATGGGTTTCGGCTTGTTGTAGGTGAAGTGAACGCAGCTGTGGTCAGTCCAGAGGAGATCCGTAGTGTGGCTGAAGGAGACATGGTTGCTGGAGGTGAAGATGGGGTCAAGAGTGTGACCTGCGATGTGGGTGGGGGAAGTGACCAGTTGTTTAAGTCCGAGGTTGGCGAGGTTGTCTAAGAGGGTGGCGGTGTTGCGGTCGTTGATCTTTTCAAGGTGGAAGTTGAGGTCTCCCAGAAGGATGTAGTCTTTGGAGGGGAGCGCGTGTGGGGTGATGAAGTCCGTGATGTCTTCACTGAATTTTGCGCGGGGTCCTGGTGGCCTGTAGAGGAGGGTGCCTCTAAGAGTTGTCTTGGGGTCGGTGTGGATCTGGAAGTGAAGGTGTTCGGAGTTAGCGAGGTTGGCGTCGGAGCTGGTTGAGATGCGGATGGATTTCTTATGGACGATAGCGATTCCTCCTCCTGTATGGTCGGTGCGGTCCTTGCGTGTGATCTTATAGTCATCAGGGATAGCGATGGCGATGTCAGGGGCGGAGGAAGCGTTCATCCATGTTTCCGTTAGGAAGGCGACGTCCGGAGAGATGGCGTCTAGTAGGTTCCAAAGGTCAATGGCGTGCCTGTGGACCGAGCGGGTGTTGAGAAGGATGCATTGTAGGTGGTTGGGGTCGGGAATCTGTGGTGTGGTCGTAGCGGAGATGTTGTCGGTGCCGCTAAATTTGCAGGAGTAGCAGGAGAACGGTCCATGGGTGCGACCAGGAGCGGCTTGGACGCAGTTGGGGGCGCGACCGGGGTTAAGGGCTAGGAGGGTGGCGGCATCATAGGTAATGTGAGAGGGCTGGGCAGCGCGCGGGGCAGGGGGTCTGGCGCTGGGCGCGGTCCAGGCGCGGACGGGCGTAGACGGGCTTACCTTTGGCGCACCTTCGGCGCGAATTGGGCGCGTTCGCTGCGCGTGAACGCTGCGCGCAAAAGCAGCTGTCATATGTGGGTGGTGGAAGGGGAGGGGCGAGGGAGGGTCAGCTGGGAAGGCGGGAGCGGGGTGGAGCCTCGGGCGTGGCGACACAAACAGCAACAGCCTTAACACTAAAATGGCCGGCAGCGCGGAGCAGGCAGCCACAGCAAAGATCAAAGTGCAGGACAAACTGAGCGAAAGGGCAGTCAGGGCAACACAGGGACGGCACAGTGGTACAAGCAGCAACCAAGCAGGCGAGGTGGTCAGCGCTATTAGGCGACAGCAATTTGATCGCAGAACGCACCAGCTATATCACTAAAATAATTAAATAATATCGATGTCTACAATTGCAGCGGTCCCGTAATGCGCGTTCAGACACAGATGGCAATGATTACAATCAGCTGAGTAGAGTAACGATACCAGGCTGGAGTCAGGTCGGGGAGCAGCGAGGAGGAGCGACCGTGTCTGTGGAACACAGGACGGTCACAGCGCGATCTATGCAGCGTGGGGCAAATGGTCTAAGTGGGAGGGAGGGTCAGCTGGGAAGGCGGGAGCGGGGTGGAGCCTCGGGCGTGGCGACACAAACAACAACAGCCTTAACACTAAAATGGCCGGCAGCGCGGAGCAGGCAGCCACAGCAAAGATCAAAGTGCAGGACAAACTGAGCGAAAGGGCAGTCAGGGCAACACAGGGACGGCACAGTGGTACAAGCAGCAACCAAGCAGGCGAGGTGGTCAGCGCTATTAGGCGACAGCAATTTGATCGCAGAACGCACCAGCTATATCACTAAAATAATTAAATAATACCGATGTCTACAATTGCAGCGGTCCCGTAATGCGCGTTCAGACACAGATGGCACAGATGGCGGTTCTGGCAAAAAAAAGGAGGGGGGTTTAGCGTCCGTGTCAACTACAATGGCCTAAATGATTGGTTGATCTCAAACTCACCCAGTGTAATGAAGGTGATCACGAACATCGCAGATTTTAACATGGCTTTATGGCTTATATACTTGTATTCTACTGGGTTATGTTTTAACGGTAAAGGAAAAAGCTTTTCGTCTATAATGGCATTAATCCAGGGATAGGAGAGCAATTACTGGACGTATGTAAGAGAAGTCTTTTGGATTTTTGTTTTTAATACCTTCCGTCAAGGCCTAAACAGTGAAATTCCGTGGGAACACGCAATCTGCTAAGATAATAAAGCCTTCTTGAAATAGAATACAGTCAAAACCCCTAGTTTCTGTTGTATTCAGCCTTGTTTAAAGACCTCTCGAAAATATCTGATGTCTAGAAACTCTCTTGCCAAAATCTAAACAATTGTAAATCTGAACTAAAGGAAAAATTAAAAATAAAATTCTTCCCCAATTTTCCCCTTGATATAACAAATATCAATAAATATCAACAACTGATGGTTTTGTTATTTTGGCAATATAAACCTACATATCTCTCCTTCTCCTATTCTTTAGAGAAGCCTTTCCCCTATAGTGTAATCATCTATTATTATTATTTTTTACATACGTCCAGTAATTGCTCTCCTATCCCTGGATTAATGCCATTATAGACGAAAAGCTTTTTCCTTTACCGTTAAAACATAACCCAGTAGAATACAAGTATATAAGCCATAAAGCCATGTTAAAATCTGCGATGTTCGTGATCACCTTCATTACACTGGGTGAGTTTGAGATCAACCAATCATTTAGGCCATTGTAGTTGACACGGACGCTAAAACCCCCCTCCTTTTTTTTGCCAGAACCGCTTCTAATACATTAACCATATGAGCCACGCTTAACTCTGCGATTTTTAAATTGCTTTCGTTAGAGTGCGTTGTTAGTTGCTAAGGACGCTAACCCTATTGCTGTTAGAAACTACTCGACAATGCCCCAATCACTGAAGCCTGTATAAAACTCCACACAAACTAACAGCCAATCAATGAAGCCCACTAAAAAACATCGGACGAATCATTTACCACCCGCTCGAATTCCGCAGGAGCAAGATCACACACATAATACGCGACGAACAGGTGTGAATGCTTTACACCAATCAACTTAGGTATAAATACAAACCCAGCGAGAACACAATTAGCCATCATTTTCCCGCGCTTGCTGACGCCGCTAGACGTACCGACCCGCCACCGGACATTGGGAGCCCTGCCGTCTATCTTCGGGTAAGAACCCACACTAGAGCCGATACGATTAGAATGTCCATAATGAGATAACGAGAACATCCATCTTTTTGACATACTCATTCATTTTTACAGGCAGGGAGAACTTTTAATTTCAAACCCAGGATTTTCAAGAATCTTGTAATCCACTTACTCTTGGGACCTAGAAAATACAAAGACTAAATCACTTAGGTAAGATGAGTCATTTAAATAAGATATACTGCAAGATTAACTAACTGTGCCAAAAATCAAGAATTAAATAATATACCACTCACTTAGATTGGTGTTAAAACTTTTCATTTAGGTAAATAAAGTGCTATCGAGACCAATGTTTAATCAAACCAACATACCCTAGAACAGAAACTATAGAACATAAGCAGTATTTCCAGATCTCTGTGGGGGAAAAAAAGATTGAGAACCCCCGAGGTAAGAGAATGGCTAACTACGGATATTTTTCATACTTACTTGACTTTAATATCAAAAGAAGTAAATACCCAGTTTTTCTTTTTCTATATTCCATAACATTAGAAACTGAAAATATCCCTGGAAAATCACCATGAAAATCACCCAACACTTACTCAAATAAAGGGTTCCGGCTGGCGGGTAGTAACAACTTAAGTACCAGATTAACCAGGTAAAAATGAACTAACTTACTCGACCTCTATAAATGACGCGAATCTGACTACCCCTATCTATTAACATTCTGTCATTATTTATTTTCTTTTTCTCAAGTTTTATCCATACTGGATACCAAAAGAATAGCAGTAAGAAACTGAAAATCTACTGTGTACTGCCTCTTAGGAAAATAATCTTTTTAGTAAGTATTCAACGTTGAAAAGAAAGTTTAATAAGTGATGTTATACTATCCCTAGGAATACCTGGAAACAGACCTCACAAAATAAGACTGAGGGCAAACTTCCTGCAATTATTCAGGCAGATAATGTATTAATCACAACAGATTATTTTGATCAATTGCTATGGTTAATTGATCATTTATGCAGATCTCTGAACCTTAGAAGAGGCCATCTCCCTCATATAGTTATCCTGAAATGAACAGAACGTTGCCAAAATATATCTAGCCATAAAAGATCTCGGCATATATGTCTTTCCATGGCTTTTCCTACCAACTTACTAGGCATATCCTGTATTATCTACAGCAAAAGATTATACGAATCCCTATGATTGTTTTATCAACCTACAGCTACTAGACGCCTACTTATATAATAAAATAGAATAGAGCGTCCCTTGTACAAACATCCTGAAGCCAAAAGACCTTGTTCATAAATATTTTGCCAATGACAATTTCGAATACATGCCCATTCATGGCATTTCGCCCCTATTGCGAATAACCTCCCTTCCCTCTCTCTCTATCATTTAATAACCTTCTACTCTACAGAATACTACAAGGAAGTGACAAAAAGTAAATAATAGAAAATGCAATTGTTTTTATTGTACTACAGCTGCTAAAAATTAGAAAATTAGATCTCTATTCTTATTGTTAAAATTGTTTTTTTAATAATGCAATTGTGAAACGATATAATTTTAAACCCTAAATGCATCTTTTACTTTATAGATATTACGTGGCTACTCCAGGAAGAAGGCGCTGGCCGCCGAAACGCGCGTAGAGACCCTATTTTTATGCCACTTACCTTTTCTCTTTGTGTTTTACCCTTGTGCATTGATGTCTATGTCATTGTTTACTGTGAATTTTTTACCTAGATTATGTGTTATATGAACGAATTTCCTTTTTATTGTGACAATTGATAAATAAAATCATGTTTTTTTAGCCAGCTGTAGTTATACCTTCATTAATGCTTACCATTACGGTTTCTCACTCTCAAAATTGCCTAGGTTGTTATTTCTCAATTGTACTATTTCCCTGACCTAGGAATTTCATAATTCATTTACTCAGGGGGTCCTTGTTGAACACACATATGGTGTTGGTGATTGCCCGTTTGAAGGAGAGTTGACTTGGAGAGATTCCGGTGGTGCAATGCGGGGTCAGACCATATTCACGAAGAAACTGATACAGGGCCAGTTCTAGATTGTGGCCATCGGCCATAGCGATTTGGATTGTTTTGTTTAGAGTTCTCATCAGTCTCTTGACCTCCCCGTTGGCTTGGGGCCACCTCGGAGTTATTCGCTAGTGTTTGATGCCATGAGTTTGCAGGTATTCGGTGAACTCACTGCCGTTGAACGGGGGCCCATTGTCAGTGCGGACCTTTTCCATAAGTCCATGGGTGGCAATTATTTTTTCGAACTTAGGAATCACTTCAGATGCCGCCGTAGACGCCACTATCTCCACCTCGGGATAGCGAGAGAAATCATCAACCACGACGAGCATGTACTTGCCGCCGGGGAGGCTGCTGAAATCTGCGCTGGCTCGCACCCACGGGGAGGTAGGCCCTTCTTCAGTGAGTACGGGTGCTGGGGGGTTGGGTAGGCTTGTCGCTAGGCATACTGGGCATCTCTGGACCACGTCTTCGACGGCCTTGTCAAGCCCGGGGAACCACAGCTTGCTTCGGAGCCTGTTTTTGGATTTCACGATCCCTTGGTGTGATCCGTGCGCCAACAAGGCGGCCTGCTGGGCGAGGCTGTTGGGCAATACGAGGCGAGGACCTCTCAGGAGGCACCCTTCAGCTGAAATGGACAGCTCGTGTCTGACTTGGTGCAGGGATCTCAGAATAGCCTGGGCCTCCGGGGTGCGAAATGACGCAGGGCTCTGGAGCGCCTTCCAGTCACCCGATTCTACAGCCTGGATCGGGATATGGAGGCAGTCGTCATCTCTGGTGGTCCTCGCCACTTCCTCCAGGGACATCGGCCGAGGTCTTGACGGTTCAATGATTAGCCGGACGTACTCTTCCGTAGCTGCGGCCTCGGCTGCTTCCGCATCGGTGACTGGGCGGGCGTGCCTTGACAAATAGTCCGCAGGATTCCGGGTGCCAGGTCGATACTCCACCGTAAATTGGAACTCTTGCAACTGCAGCACCCATTTTTCGATTCTCGGAGGTGGGCGAGAGGATGAGCCTTGGAAGAGTGGGACGAGGGGTTTATGATCGGTGATCACTGAGAAGGGATGTCCATAGAGGTAGATGTGGAAATGGCGGCATCCCCACAAGATGGCGATGGCCTCTCTTTCAATTTGTGAATACCGTTGTTCGGTAGGTGTTAGGGTGCGGCTGGCGTATGCAACTGGGGCCCACTCTCCACATGCTTGCTGTTGAGACAGAACAGCTCCGAGGCCTGTCGGGCTGGCATCGACCACTAGTTGTGATTCGTTTCGCGGGTCTAAATAGGCCAGGGTTGTGTCCGCTGACAGAGCAGCTTTGGTCTTTTCGAAAGACTCCTGTTGTTCCGGGCCCCATGTCCAGGCAGATGTTGATTTTGTGAGGTCACGAAGTGGCCCTGTTAAATCCGACAGATCCTTGATGAAACGCCCGCAGTTTGTCACCATGTCCAGGAAGCTGCGGACGGCTGTCACTGACGTGGGGGCTGGCGCGTCGTGGATGTCTTTGACCTTCTCCGGGTCTGGTCCTACTCCTTGATCGGAGAATCTGTACCCAAAAAAACTGATGTCTTTGCGTAGGAATTCACATTTGTCCTTGTGGAGGGTCAGACCTCTCTCTCGCAGCCGAGTGAACACCGCTTGGAGGCGTCGGATGTGTTCATCTAAGGTCGGGCATGGACCAAAATATCAACACTCACGTTGAGTACACCGTCGAGGCCCTGCAGGACATTGTGGATGATGTTTTGAAATACTTCAGCTGCACTTGATACGCCGAAGTTGAGCCTGGGGTATCTCCAGAGGCCAACGTGGGTGGAGAAAGTCGTGATTGGGCGTGAGTCTGGGTGAAGAGGGACCTGGTGGTAGCCTGACCTTAGGTCCATCTTGGAGAACCATTTGGATCCTGAGAGTTCTCCAATGATGTCGTCGATGGTCGGCGTCAGGTGACGTTCTCTTTTGATTGCCAGGTTGGGGAGGCCCATGTCTACGCAGATTCTTACCGCCTCCGGTTGTTTTGGCTTCTTGGCGATCACAATGGGGGATACCCACGGTGTGGGTCCAGTCACTCGTTCGATGATGCCGGCCTGTTCGAGCATCCGCAGCTCGGCTTCGACTTTCGGTCGGAGGTGAAAAGTAATTTGTCTGTGCCAGAGGGCTACTGGGGCCACTGACTGGTCGATGTGGAGTCGGACGGGGGGCCCTCTCAAACATCCGATGCCTTCGAACAGTGAGGAGTGTTCCGATACCAGGTGATCCAATCCGTGGGCTTGTACTGTTAGGGCAAAATGTATCAGCCCGAGTTCCCGCGCAGTTTTGCAACCAAGAAGGAATCCTGAACCCTCCTGGGAGACGTGAATTTTTGTGTGTAGCTGCGTTGAGTCGTGAGACACGGTAGTTTGGAATATGCCACACAGGCGTAGAGGGCGACGGGTCCCATAAGCGAAAACTTGCACTCTGGTGGGGTGAAGTGTAGGAGCGTTCTCTAGATTCTGATATACACTGGCGGCCATGAGGTTGATTGTTGCGCCAGTGTCGATGAGGGCTGTGACTGTTTGGCCGTGCACTTGGACGGTGCACATTGGTTCGGTAGACGACGCGGCTGTCAAGGTGTTGAGCATGCGCACCACATGGACGGATGCGGCGTCTTCCTCATCGTCATCCATGTCGCTGCTGGCGGATGTGTTCGGCAGCGGTGCCATCTGTCGCACCCTCCTGGGTGGGCCACCCTGTCTCTTTCTCTGCGATGACAGGCAAATGCTCGCGAAATGATTGGCTTTGCCACAAGCGCTGCAGTATTGCGTGGGGCATGCTCCTTTGTGGGGAGTAGTACCTCCACACCACATGCATGCCTGGTCGTGGGCGGTTTGGGACGGTTTCGGCCGTCCTTTGCGGGGTGGCTTCGTCCGGGTGTCTGGAGCATGTGACTTGATGGCGCACACGGGTTCCGTTTTGATCGTGACGGCTGGTTTCTGCTCCATGTGGGCAGCGCGGGCTTTGGAAAGTTCTTTGGACCGCCCCAGGGTAGGATGTCGCGCATGGACATGGCGTCCGTCTCTAACACCCTCTCCTGCAACTTCAGGGAGGCGCACCCCTGTATGAACTGGGCGCGGATTTCGTCTTCCGCATCCGGAAGAGTGCACGTGCTGGCCAACTTCTTGAGTCGAGCATAGAATACGTCTACGGACTCCTCTGGGAGTTGGCGGGCTTGGTGGAGTAGAAAGCGTTTGTAGTCCGCACTGGCGAATGGTTCAAAGTACCTCGTGATGGCGTCACGTAGAGTGTTGTACGTGTGGTGCGGGTCTCCCTCCGTGATGTCCTTGGAGATGTCGTGAATGGCCCCCCCAGGTGCAAAAGCATTGCGTGACGTCGCGCCACTGCAATGTCCGCTGCTATGAAGTGGTTTTCGAGACGTTCCATCCACTTCCTCCATCGGGCAGCTTGTGAGGGGGGTGTCCCTGTGATCGAGAAGGGTTCCAGTGGCGGCACGTTGGCCATGATGGCTGTAGCGAGGCAGAGGGGGTTGCAGGCGGGGTACTAGAAGACTGTGCAGACCCTCGCACTCACCGGAGGACGAAAACAGGCACTTGGAAAAACTCTTTGGCTCCGTTCCGCTAGAAGCGTGAGGTTCGGCAGGGTCCGTTGTCACGCGAGATGCGTGAGGAGAGGCAGAGAGGTCGCGTTGCACGCTAGAAGCGTGTTGCCGGGCGCTCACTGCGCATGCGCGGGACAGCCGTGGGGCCGCACGGGACCGGGGCCGGGGAGAGAGGCGCAGCCTGGGGGCTGAAGGCAGCAGGGGAAAGCGGGAAGACTTCTGCGGTACCTGTGGGCAGCGCTCCAGTCCACGCTGCGAAGGCGGTCGCGGGACGGCCTGGGAGGCAGACGGAAGTCTTGCAGAGGCACCGGTGAGCGGCGCGAGCAGCAGCAGGTGGGCGGGCAGGCCTCCGGTACCTGTGAGGCGGGCCACAGCGGTGTCACGGCGGGCAGCAGGCGGCTCAGGGGGGTGGTCAGGCGGAGTGCCACGTGTAGGCTTGCACGGCGTCGGGCACCAGGCAGCGGGGGTGCACACGGGCAGTGGCGGTGCTACAGGGCACGCGGTGGGGTGGACATTAGACCACCGTCGCCAGTGTAATGTCCTGGTTTGGGCCTATGATAAATCAGGCTAGGCGACACACAGGTTCTGGTGGTGGCTAGCACATAACTAAACCACGCCCAGTGTCCTGGGCTTTTTATTAACGCTCCCCACGTTCCCAGCGCTCACCATCCCGCACCATCCCATGTGGGAGCTATCCCCAACCCCCAGGAACCGGTCCATGGAACAGCGAGCTAAAAACAACCAAGAAGCGTCCCAGAGACGGAGGGCAGCGGACAGCCCCATTCAAGTTGGAGACAGAGTCCTCGTCAAGGACCGCCATCCCGGAGGAAAATTCCGTCTACCGTTCGAACTTGACCCCTGGAGAGTGACTGAAATAAAAGGGACAATGGTCACTGCCACCAGGAATGGAGAAGTGGTGACAAGAAATGTGTCTTTCTTTAAAAACATACCTGAGGGAAGTGATGATCCTGAACTGGACGACTGGCGTCCGACCCCCCGGCATAGACTGCCAGAACCAACTGGAGCAGAGGCCCTGACCAGTCAGTCAGACAATGCCACCCCGAGTGATCAAGAGCCCGAGAGACCAGCAGAGAGCCCCAGCATTAGCGACCCCCGAGACTCCGGAGAGCCATCCCAAACCTCCGTGGAGGGGCGAAGCCAAGGAAGGGACAGTCTACGTCCGTGTCCTAGACCATCCCAGAGATACCGGGACTTTGTGGCACAGTGCTGGCGCTGAGAGGAACCGGATGGTGACCCCGCCGAGAAGAAAGTAAGACTGTTCTGTTTTGTGTATCCTATATGTTTTTCAGTCACACTGTGATTCCAGAGACTCCATCAGCAAAATGTTTTAACAGAGACTGTCAGAGACATGTTTTATGGTTTCGTCACAACCAGAGACTATGCAAGCGAAGTGTGTGCTGTTTTTGTTCCAGGTTGTCTTTTGTTCTATTCCCAGGTAAAGGAGGAATGTTGTGTTGGTGGCAGTGGGGTGTACCACTGCAGCACACGCCCCCTCCCACTCCTGTCAGCAGTTTTCCCCTCCAGCGTGGAGGGGCTTTGGTTCAGCCCAGCGTGAGCGCTGGGAACGTGGGGAGCGTTAATAAAAATCCCAGGACACTGGGCGTGGTTTAGTTACGTGCTAGCCACCACCAGCACCTGTGTGTCGCCTAGCCTGATTTATCATAGGCCCAAACCAGGACATTACAGTAACCTTGACCAACCAATATGGCTTTTATAGGCAGGGAAAAAAGGAAACGTGAAAAATATTTCACAATCAGCCACGTTGTGAAAACTCGCTTGCTTTAGTCCTTAAAAACTACACTGTGACTCCTCGGGCTCAAAACAGACAAAATCTGAGCTGCAAAGGGAAGAAAACCTTTCCTTCTGGGTGTGCGCGCGCACCGCTGCTCGGAGAATCTGTCAGCGGGAGGAAACTGCAGAGAGCGGAATACACCTGTCAGTGTGCATTTGTTCACATTTCAGACTCAAAGGCAATTCCCCATAATAAAGATCATTTATCAAGATAGATCTGTCGAAAGCAATTCCAAACCACAACGTCAATAAAGGAGCTCAAAGGACTGCAGCACACCGAGCCACGGGGGGGCGCTCGTCTCCCACACATGGGACGATTCTCGCTTCTTCGTGCTTTTCAAACTTGGGAGAAACAGGTATATCAAAACATCGCATTTTAATTTCAAGTGGACCCCTCAGGCCCCTGTGCCCCATTGACCTTGAACTCGCTTCACTATTGATAGCGACGCACCTGCCAATAAAGACACTGTCTGTTCCTCTGTTACTGATCTTTATTTAAGAAAAAAAGAAACAGTCTGGAATAAGACATTAAGTATTGCATGCTATTCAGCCACATGCTTAAATAAACAAACAGTATGTCCTCGCCTCTTGCATTGGTTGGGAATTGTTCCCATTCGTTCAAGCAAACTGGACCAGATAAGATTCTATACTACGATTGATCTATAAACAGTAATTAGCATGCACGCGCACTCTGAAGAGATAACTGCACACTGCACACTATCTAACATTTATCATTGCATTTTTAAACCTTACCCTTTAGATGGCTGTTAGAGAAATCAAATGTACTTTTTGCTGGCAAGGGTTTGTGAATTTTACAATCCTTGCACTTCATGTAAGTTGCAAAGCTTTTTCTCATTCCTTCATGTTTATTCAAACTATCCCTCCTTACTGGGTAGGGTGACCAAATATTAAGAACCAAAAACCGGGACTTTTGCAAAAATAGAAGAAGCACTATGGGGCAGATTTACAAGCCCCTTGCGCCGCTTTCACGCCGCTGTCGCGTCACTTTTGTGACGCAGCGGCGGCGCAAAAGATGCGCAATGGTGCGGGGTATTTTCAACATGACGCATCTCCCAGAGCTCAGCTCGTCATGAGCATGGGAGCGCTGTGCGCGCCCCCTCCCCCCAGCACAGCGGGGGAATAACCCCAGCAGCGAAGGGGTTAACTACCATGAATCGGAGCTCATAGGTTACCTTTTTTAGTATCTCAATTGGCCACTAGGGGAACTCTAGACTAATTTAAGGACATCGCCTAATCGGAACCACACTTACTTGGGCCGCAGTTGAGTCCTGAGTCAGTCAGGAGTCAAGTCTGTGGCTAAGGCGGGTGGTGCTTGCAGGCAGCGACCCTGGTCTGCCCCCCACGGAGCCAACAATTGTAGCAACAATCTGACTTGTCAATGGTCACTACCTCGGATGGGATCATGACGTCAGGCTGCAGGCTGTCAGTCAGCAGTGAGGCGAGGAATCTGATCACATATGAATCCATGATACTAGTTAGCACTGCAGTTTAGTTGTCACTGTGAGTGTGAATGTGAGTCTGCGAGCACAGCCTTAGCTCACAGTGCGAGAGCCGAAGTCTGCAGGAGCACAGCCCGCACAGTGTAAGCAACGGGCAGCCTGCTACCAGCTTCCTTGGTGCTTCCAGTGACAGCTGAGACACAACTCATATATGCGGGACAATGCATTTCAGTGAGGTAATGCGGAGTAGCACTCTGAAGTGCGTTAGTCTAACGTCTGATGCGTGGTACTTAACAGGACTGGTTGAGCCCATAAACTATATACAATTTACTTACAATTTTTCATGATAAGACTTAAAGACACACATTTTAAGGTGCCATCCTGAATCTGCTTTGAAATGCCGATATTCCTGACTTTCTGACAGTGTTTAATTTTTGCCAGTGGTTTCCAGTGATCGGGACCATCACTAAATTGCCAACACTACTTATGACAGTCTGCCACATGGTGGTGCTGTGTTTCCTAAAATAGAGATGGACACAACAGCTGTTGTCTAATATTTCAATTTGCATTAAAAATGGCGAATACCTGTTGCCCAAGCCATTCTTATCGCATGGAGGGGCTGGAATAGTCTGAACGGTCACACTTGCTGGGTGAAATGGTTAATAGTTGTGTTGGTTGTGTCATTGCTAGTGATAGCAGGGGGAATGGGTAGTGCAAGCTATAGCGGCCTCCTAACAAGGGACCAGGCAATTATTGTTTTTCAAATTAAGCACTGCTTTCGGATCTTTTCGACTAAAGAATCAGATTTTTGCACTTGGAATTACCAGCCAATACTGCCTGGCCTGGTAAAATGGCACATGTGTGGACAAATAGCATTGAACAGGAAGTTGTCATATAAAACAGGAAGCAGTTCACATTTTCCATCTATCATCACTAAGAGTGTATTGAAGAACCTGTCAGGGTGTTATTGTGCCTGACGCTTACTGTTGCACGAAGCCTGACATGCGAAGGTTCAACCTGGTGCAACATCACCAGTAGCCACCTCAAATTTGACAATCCAGTTCCACCTAACACAATTCAACACCATGGCATCAGAAGTATGAGAAACGTAAAGTTCAGCTAGAATGAACTGCAACCTCTTGTAGAGTAGGTGGAGAAGCTGGAAGCCATCACCTATGCAAAACAAGTGCAAGGGGAGAGGAAAACTAAGGAGTAGATGGATCGAGGATTGCATGCAGAGCTTCCAAAAACTGAAGCAAGGTGTCTGAGAGATACAGGAGTACCCGGCAGTTGGGGTCTGACCAGCATCAGCAATTGAGTTGAGAAGAGGATGTGGCCTAACGGCTAGAGCGGTCAACCTTCAAACTAGGGAACCGGGTACGAGTCTTAGCAGGGACACTCAACATCCTGCGATTCTGGGCAAATCACTTAATCTCCCGTGCCTAATAAAAATGAATGTGTCTGTAACATAACTGGTGCTCATGTAAAGAGTCCTGATACCTTCATGTCGAGTTTGCGCAATATAAAACTCTAAAAACATAAGAATTAAAAAAAACATGGGGGGAAGAGGTGTGCCACATTATCAACCTCAGAAGCAGTTCTTCATTTTTAAAGTCCGAGTGCCGGTGCCCAAAGCTTTGATCAGAATCTAGCGACTGGTGCTATTAAATGTTGGCATGACGAATATCAGGGCTACCTAGTCTTGAATCCACCTCATGCCTCTTCAATCCACTACCAGGCCCTCACTGCTCCTTTATCTCACTCTTGCAGGTTTCTGCTTTATCCCTTTGTGACCTTTTTCTCCATCTTTCTCTTCCTCCTTCTTTTACCTTTCTGAGTTTTTCCTCTCTTGCTCCAGTTAAATGTTTGAATAGGAAAAACAAGTGCTGGTCCACAAAAATCAGTGTCAGTGGCACCCACTGACAACCACTGGCTCAAATTAAGAACTGCTTACAAGTAGAGAGGGAACTCAAGCCGGAATATATGCTGGAAGTGTCGAAGAGCTAGGTGAGACTATCCAACGCCTACGTACCTCTGTGTACAGACCGGTCACACTCGAGCCTTAGACTGAACTAGTTGTCGAAAGAGGTACCTATGAGGTTATGAACATGGCCATTGGGACTGCCTGGTGATGACTGGCTTTGGCAATGCTTTACACACCCGTTCCTCCCTAGGTGGAGGAAAGGATAGCTGTAACTTTCACTACGTTTTTTGAAGTTTCCAAACTTTGTACTTCATGAAATTTAAAAACTATTTTTGCACCCCTTTGTATTTATTATGATCATTGTTCATTTTCGCAATTTGCCTTATACCCTGTTGCCCCACTCCTCCTTCACCTTGTTCGTTTTATTAACAACTTCTCTTAACCCTCTTTCGGGACAGCCTTCCAGCCCTTCTGCTTCTTTGTTTTGACACATTCTAAGTCTTTTGGGTACTTCTTTCTGGTGCATCAGTTGACCACTAGAGGTACAGCCATCTATTTTTAGGGACTCACCTTGTCCAAGCCCTGCCGCCCTGTCAATCAACTACTTAGCTCGCAGTTCTGAACTTGAGAAATATAATGTTCTACCTGAATAAAGAGGACACAGAGGGGGCGTATCCTCCTAGGGCCACATATTCATACTGGCATAATTTCCCACAGTCCATCGCCCCCTTAGCAATGATTGTCACAGGTGGGCATTATTTAGACCCGCCTTTGGCTTGTGCTTTGCATGGGCCACACCTGTCCTCAAAGTGACCTCGACGACCCTAATGTGGTAGGTTATTCCCTCTTTAGCAGCCCCATGGGCAGAAACACAAAAGTTGCAAAACCTATTATCTTAGCAAAACTTTGCCTACAGGTAAAAATTTCTACAAAACAATAGATTTTTAACACAAAAAAAGTTTTGTGCAAAAGATTTCACCAACTAAGGGCATAATTATCATGTTGGTTGTAAGCCGCCGACCGCTTGTCTGAGGCTTATCAACCGACATGGTAGGTTTACATTCCGACCAACGAATTATAATGTGGGTGCTAGGAGTGTAAACTGGCTGGGGAAGATGACTGTGTTCTGACGGCTCAGGGAGCCCGCCGGCCAGTGGGAAGCCACTCATAATCCCTTAAGGACGGTGTTTCTGCCATCAGCAATATGATGTAGGTTTCCAACAGCCTTCCCATGTCGGCAATTTCGACAAGGAAAGGCTGTTGGAGAGCGACTTTGGGGGCTCCTAGCAGGTCCCCCTTCTCCTCTGGCCCTATAGTGCAGGGATGTGCGAGAACTTCCATTTTGCAATGGGAGCTTGTGCAGCCGGTGGTTGTGGACCTCTGCACAAGCCCCCATTGTACACCTACCACATCCTAATTCAGTATGCGTAACCACCGACCTATGGTTAGGTCGTTCCCTTACCGAAGCGGTCATCCGCCCGACATCGAAATTGGGGCCAAAATGTTTTGTTGACCCTTTTTCTAGTTGCACAGATATTTGCATAATTCTTTTCCATTAACCATGCAAAGCTTTCACATTTAAAAAAAAACTCCATACATTTTGCACAGGAAAAGCCTTGTATCTTCCAGCAGAACTGATTACACAAGCTATTTATCAAAAACGATATATGGCCGAGTTTACAATAAATTTGTGAAATATTAACAAAGGTGCATTTGTACTAAATACCGTTCTTGTTTTCCACAACTGTTCTTCTCCTTAAAAGAAACCTCATGCGCTGCAACGCTCCAATTTCGATAATGAATAATCCACATTCCCACACAGACTGTCAGAACATGGCTCCCTCCTGTCCTTGACAGGGGTAAATCCACACTTTGTTCCAAAGTGTACATGGACTATGAAAAAGTTCATAAACACCCACAAACTCAGACGGATTTCGGTGTTCACCAACTTCCCATGGGATTCCCACCCTGAAACGCCAACTCAATATAAATGCGAACAGATTTGCTCCCATGTAATATTTCATCATACCAGTGTAATTTTAAGTGTGGGTACATTAATTTATGAGCGCATGTTCCCACTTTGCAAACCCGTAATGTGAATTTACACATATAAATCATGGTATTGTAGCACTTGTTTGTGAATATAATTAACAAATGCTATGTCAATGTAAAATGAACACTTTATATTTATACAAAAATTAATTGGTTATACCCAGTAATAAAAATTTAATGTACTCCTCCTCCTGAACATTTTCTAATAGTGTCCAAAACTTTCAAATATTTATTTCACCTTCTTAAAAACATAGGGCAGTCATCCCAGTCCAATGTTTATTACATTGACACGTTCCCTTCGGAGAGTTTACATCTGCCCCTATTCTTTAGGTATCCCTTTACAGACCCCTCTTAAAAGGGAGGCCAGAGAAGACCCAGATGCGTTTTTACATAAATATTTCTGAATTGAGGATGAGGGGCCTACAGCATGTGATGTTATTCTCCAAGCAAACCCTCCATGGGGAGGCAAAGGGCCACCGGAGCGGACAGATCATTCTTGAAGTATTGTTTTAACATAGATATGAT
The DNA here is from genome assembly GCF_964263255.1 of Lissotriton vulgaris. Classification (NCBI taxonomy): domain Eukaryota; kingdom Metazoa; phylum Chordata; class Amphibia; order Caudata; family Salamandridae; genus Lissotriton; species Lissotriton vulgaris. The sequence continues at coordinate 663,630,734 of NC_141693.1, forward strand.
TTATCTGAGAAGCAAAGCGCTCTTTACCCCCTCATACTGCTCAAATAGCATATAATAAAAATAAGTCAGAGAAGCTGGAGAGTTGGCACACAAAAGAAATATTTGACGGGTCAATAAATTCACACAGCAATTTTAAATTCACACAGCACAGACGCCTTACTATTTCACTAATTGAGATATTTAGTTGTAAAGTTAGAGCTCAGCATCAAGCCTGCCTTCAGAAACTTTCTGTCGTCCCCCCATCCTCAAATCTGAGAACCAATCACGACTTGTGGCGCAACCTCCCATTGCCAGTCTTTGAGCAGTGGTGAGAGCTGCACACCCTCGCACACTGCGACATTTCTGTAGCGCTTTCATTGTAGCCGACCTATGGCGGCGCATTGTCCCTAGATGGAATTTCCAGGAAAAATTGAAAAGAATAAGTTAACCAGGATATTCAAACGAATTTAAATTCCCACAATATTATCTTCTGGGTATAATAAAAGTTCATAGAGCCAAGCCTATGTATTTGTTACCTAGACAATGAAAAGCGTCACTAATATACTCATACAGTAGATTGTAAATCTTTGGGAGTCTGAGAAATGGCTGCAGTCTTGCTATTACGCCAACATCCTGGGGTACTTGTCGCATTAACTGATTTTCGGGAACAGATCAGGAAGTAATAGATCCTGAAACCCCTGAGTTCAAGGAAAGCTGTCCTTTAAAGAACTCCTTTGCAGGTTGCCCCCTAAGAATTTGGACCCCGCCTGGCCACACTCACTCTTTTTAATTTCCTCATAACTCGAGGGAACATTTTAAAATGAAACCCTGCTTCTGGATCAGCGTGTCAGGGCCCCTGGTGTCTTTGGGAAATGCTGGGCACTTTCTATTTCATGCAGCGGCATAGCAAGTGGGGGGTGGTCCTCCCCAGGCAGCACAAGTTTATGGAGTGGCGGCCTCCCCCCACTCCTACTGGTTGCCATGCGGGCAGCCATCGCTCCTAACTCATCATACTTTCCAATTTAAGCAGGTTTGTGGGAAGTTAATAAACATATAAGGATATATTCGTCTTTGTGACATAGAATTGAGTATTGGCACGAACTATAGCTTTGCAGAGGGTATTGAGATTGACATATTTTGTCATTAATTTTTGGCCTTTTTTTAATGTGTAATTTATTTTTTAAAAGTTCCTTAGCTGTATGTCTGCTGGTTTTACAATCCTATAAAAAGTGTAACAGCATGTTCTTTTCTTTTCGCTGCCTGCAGCAGACGCTAAGCACCAGTGAGAACAACTATTTGCCTAACCAGCTATCGAGTTTGAGGCATTTTATTTTTTCCTACCATTGAATGTATATATCAATGGATGAATGTATGGAACTTACATAGTGCAACTCTAGCAGTAACCTGGGGATACAGCTCAGTTTCATAATCAGGGAGGTAGGTTACATGTAGGTTTCTAGCGTGTAGTGTTCTGTGAAAGGGAGTTGTGACATCCATTTTTTTCTGAATTCTAGGAGAGAGGGGTGGGAATAAGACATTGCTCCAGATACTTGTAATCATAAATGGAAAATGTGATTTACAAAGATGAGGCTGAAGCAACCAATTCACAGTGGTGCGTCGATCCAGCAGATCAGCCTCCTAATCTTCCACACAGGAGCACTGCTCCTTAGAACAATTTGGAAACAGATGACCAACACCCACCAAACATCAAGTCAAATACATGAGCCTTACAAAATACGTAAGTTACAGAGTGCACAGACTCCATCAAGGTTTTTCTGAAAGGGATCCTCTATTCACTTATTATTTTAAAGACTTTTCTTCCATGTAGCCAACGCATTTCGTCCCTTAACAGAGACTTCTTCAGGGCTTTATGCAGTGTTGGCACATGTGTCAGCCGAAGACACAGAGAGACTCTCACGGCATAGTTAGCATTGTCTGTGACATTTTATGACCTTTCCAGGATGTCAGGTCACCTATTTAATTTGTAGCTGATATTGATAATTTTGGTATCAATTTGTGAGTCTTAATTCCACGGTTCCATCTACTGAACTGTTATCAGCATGTTATGTCCAAGCCCATGTAGGTTTCTAAACTGGGAATCAGGCAAGCCCCATATATGGTCCTTATGCGTGCTATATCTTTTATGTATCACATAGTGCGGCCAAAGGCAAAATCAAAAAATTGATTTTGCTTTTGGCCACACTACGCCATTTGTCAGCTAACAGCATAACCTGAACGATTATTATTTTATAAATTAATAGCTAGCCATCTGGACTAATTGGTCCTTCTGAAGGAAAAACTTAGCAGCTAAGTTAAGAAGACACACTAGGCGGGTATGTTGTTAACCATTTGTGAACTAGACCCATGCAGCTATTGAGGTTAAAATCTACTCTGAGCCTGAAAATGTAAATCTGATACGTGGAGTTGGATCACTTTAGAGTAGTGGTCTTCAAACTTTTTAATACCGTGCCCACTGTGTAAAAAAATCATTATCAGGGTTCTCCAAGAGGACAAACTTATTTTCTCTTAATTAGTCTATAAAATTGGCAGCTTTGAACATATTTATTACTCCAGCTATTGCTGCAATATTCAGTACCCTTTTAAAATCCAATAAAATACAAGATGGTCAACATGCTAGAGGCAGCCTGGGTTCCCTAAAAGTGTAAAAGTATCAATAGTGTGATTATTTATCAGAAATGTGGGGTTGGCAGAAGGAGGGGGTACGTTAAGTGTTATCTGGAGCTCTCCAGTCACCCTGCCCTCCTACTTTGACACCTACTTCCAGCCTTGAAATGGTGAAACATACGGTATTTATGGCGTATCACAGGCTGCAGCTCTGTTTTTCCTCACTAAAACACAGCACTGCATTAAGCATAACTATTTCCAAGGGGCATAATAAAAGCTCCTCATCATGGCTAGAGCCTAGAGCCTCCACCCAAGAGGTCAGGCCCCACTCCCTAGGCTTTATAGGGCGGCACTGGAATCCTTTAAATAAGTACAAAACTCACCCATGTCCCAAAATTCAACCCCCAAACGACAGAAAAAAGCAGCACTTCTAGTTCCAACTCCTACATTTGGGGTACAGATCACCTTTCATCGTCCAGAAAAAAAATAGAAAGATGTGCTCTGGATGTTGGCTACAGGTCTGGGAGGACCACGTTTATGTAGTGAGCAAACATTTTAACTAACAGCCCTGCTAATGCCCCTACTTCTCAGTGTGGTGGTTACACTAAGAGGTAATCCCGAACAAGGAAATAAATGATACCGCTGTGTGCATTTTTCTCTGCTGCGCTATTACCACTCCATTCTAAGTTTCGAAGATCAGGAGGCCTAATAAGATAGCAACACTGCATGGTTTATCCCGTTCTAAGATGTAAACCTGAAACTTAAGGGGCCTCATTTATGACGCTGTGCGTCACTTTTACGCCGCTGGTGCGTCACTTTTTGTGACGCACCAGTGGCGTAAAAAAGGTGCCTTGTTGCGCCATATTTACAAAGTGACGCATTAGGTAGATGCGTCACTTTGCAAACCCCTGTGCCACATTATACCTGCGCCAGGTATAATGTATGCAAGGGGGGCGTTTTGACGTAAGAAAGGGTCATGGAAGTGACGCAGTGAAATCTATAAGATTTCACTGCGCCACTTCTAGGACACAAATGCATCAATTTCTTACGCCTGCCTCACAGCAGGCGTAAGACTGACGCAGGACCTTTCACATGGGGCTTGCCCCTGTGAAAGGACACATTGCTGGAGTTGCATCACTTTTATGACACCCTCCAGCAATGCGTCACTTTTGCACCTACAGATACGTCAGAAATACTGACGTATCTGTAAATCCTTGCGCCATGATGCGTCATACAGTAAATGTGACGCATCATTGGTGTCGCAAGGAAGGCACAGTGAAAAGTGATGCATCTCTGTTTTCACGCAGCGATGTGTCACTTTTCATAAATGAGGCCCAAGGTTTTTATTTTTTGCAGCACATTTTACCTCAGCTATTATCCTGCGAAATGTGTGCATAGAAAAATCACCACGCCAGTGTAAAAAGTGCTCAATACTTCTAACACTAATTCAGATGCAAAATTCTGTTTGCACCCACATCATTTTTACCTCGCACATAGGATAGAGGGCCTAGAGTTTATAAACTTTTTTTCTACGGTGCTCTCTCCTAACAAGAAGAATTTACTGAGGGACCTGCCTCTTAGGCAAAATCATGAGGGAGAACTACACATTTGACATAAGACATCACTCTGAAAATGTATGTTGAGCTTGGTAATCAGAGTGAAAGAGCATACCGTGGGGGAAATGTTCGTTTTCCATTTATGTCCTGGAAAATCTGCCTTGTGACTCAGGAACTGTGTTTGAAGAGGAGGCAACAGTTTCTAAACAATACTGTCTGGACGCAGCGTCAGGAGGGGGGAAGGTGCTGCGGCTTAACACTTAGCCCTTGAACATTAAGAACACAACAACCCTGAATGCTGTCGGGCACTGTTTATTTTCAAGCAAACTTGGCGAAAATATAGGGAAAAAATGATAAATCAGTAGCCCTGGACTTTGCCTTGCCGCTGCTAAATCTCTCTAATGGCGGGACACTGTGTCCACAGTGGGGTTTCTGAGTCGGGTCAGGCTGCCTTCTTTATTTCACATCTTATTGTGTGCTGTAGACTGTACACAGGGATGTGTGTCCAAATGCACCCTCCATCTCTAGATAAATTGTGCTGGCAAGAGCACACAGTTTCTTTGCTTAGACCTGTAAATACATGAAGTCCAGGATTCATTTTCAATTTAAGGTCACACATTTTGCTTGCGTTTTCAGAAAGTCAACAAAGTGATTCTTATCTTATCATTTTTTAAAGAGTTCAAATGCCTAAAAATGTGTCCTGGTTCTTGTAGCGTCCAGCTACAATGAAAGACAGACGCTTGGGATGATTACTAACAGCGCTTTATTTATCGTGTCTTCTCTGTCCCCTGTCCCTACTCTAACTGACCATATCCTGCCTCTACTCCTCCTCTTCCTCTCGCCCCCTAACTCCTCCCACGCCCAACTACTAGTGTGCAAACATCATAACATCTCCCCCTTTTGTAACAGAACAAAACAGAACATACTGACTTCTTAGTCCATCTCCACGATCAGTCTCTTGGGTGGACGTATGTCCCGATGAGGTCGAGGCGACCGGACTCTCGGACCATCAGTGCTCACTGCATCAGTGGTTGGAGCAATGTTCTCTTGATCATTTGATTGAGTTTCCCCAACTCGGGGATTGGTTAGGTCACTCATCATGGTTCTCGAGGTGTCTATTGGCAGTTTCTTGAAGTGCGAGATATTTCTCGTAACTCGCCGCCGCTCAGACTCCGCAGTTACCATAGTTCCTTTTCTTCGGGTGACAACCAGCGGTTCATCCTTGAATGGACAGTCGGTCTTTTTCTGCGTCTCCTGCTTGACGATAACATTGTCCCCTTCACTTAATGATAATGACCGTGCTCTCCTCCTGTTGTCGGCATAGGCCTTCATTTTCCTTTTGTTGCGCTCATCAGTGGCTCTCATCTCCCGCGATTCCATCTCAGATAATGACGCTTCCAGGGCTCCATCCCATGTGGGAATGCGATTCCTCATGGGGCGTCCCAGCATGAGGGTCGCCGGGCATTGGCCAGTCGTGGCATGAGGAGTTGTACGATAAGCTCGAAGGACTTCATTGAGTGCTGTTTGTAAGTCTTTCCCTTCCACGGTGGCATGTTGGAAGGTCTTTTTAAGAGTGGCCATGAACCTCTCAATTGTCCCATTTGCCTGTGGCCAGAGAGGCGTGATCCTGCGATGATGAAAGTCAAGGTGTTTCGCAAAGGCAGCAAAGTCGTTTCCGTTGAAAGGGGGCCCGTTGTCTGATTTGACGACCTTGGGAACTCCCCATGCTGCAAAGACTTCATCAAGAATTTTGAGAGTACTGGCAGCGTTCGTGGACGACACAAAACAGGCAATGGGGTACCTGGAATACTCATCAATGATGGCCAGCACATATTTGCCAGACGATAAAGGTCCATAAAAGTCTATGGCGATTTCTTGCCATACGCCACCAGGCAAGTTGGTCATGTGTAGGGGAGCGGGAGGATCACTCTTGCTGGTGAGTTGGCAGAGATGACAATCTTTCAAGGTGGCTTCCACTAGTTGATCAAGGAACGGAAACCACACTCGCTCCCTTAGTGCTCGTTTGGTCGATACTATACCTCGATGTCCTTCATGTGCAAGAGCGACCACTCCCTGTCTCAGTTGAGTAGGAATCACGACCCTCTGATCACGCAGCAATATACCATCAGTCGTGACGGAGAGCTCACCACTCACATGTCTGAAGGCTTGTAGTTCACGTTGAGTCGATGAATCGGTTACACCGTCCTGAGGATCATGCTTCCATCGATTGTTGCGGATTTTGTGAAGGACTCTCTGCAATATGACGTCCTGAGCTGTCATCTCCCGAATGGTCTCCATAGGGATAGCTGGAGGAAGAGCTTGATCTGTTACAAAGTGAATGTACTCTTCCGCAATGGAGGATCTGGAAGCTGATGATGGGACAGGATGCCGGGACACGTAATCCGCTGGATTTTCAGACTTCCCTGGTTTGTGAAGTATGGTGAAGGTGTATTCCTGCAGCCGTAGACCCCACCTTTCAATCCTTGGGGGCATTTTGGATCTTGGATTTCCATAGATGGTGATGAGGGCTTGATGATCTGTGATTAAAGTGAAATGCTTCCCATAGATAAAGACATGAAAATGTTCACATGCCCATACCACGGCTAGGCTTTCTTTTTCAGGTTGGGAGTAGGCTCGTTCCGGCTCAGTCAGACTACGACTCGCGTAGGCAATGATGCGGCGTTGATCCGAGTCATTTTCATATTGTGCCAGGATTGCTCCTAGTCCCACCGGACTCGCATCGACAGTTATCTCAGTTTTCCGTTTCGGGTTGAAATATGACAAGTGATTTGCCGATTCAACCGCTTTCTTGATTTCCTTGAATGCCTGCTCACATTGGGGAGTCCATTCAAACGATTGACTCTGCTTGGTTAGCATGCGGAGGGGGTGGCTGATAGTAGCGTAGTCCTTAATGTAGCGAGCACAATAGCTGGCCATTCCCAGGAACGATCTGAGATCGCTGATGTCTTGGGGACTCTTGGTGTTGTTTAGAGTCATGATTTTGTCGGGATCAGGTTTCATGCCGGCACCCGAGAAGATGTGACCGAAAAATTTCAGCGTAGCCTGGTGAAACTCGCATTTCTCTTTGTTCAAAGTCAAGTTGGCTGCTACTAAGGCATGGCAGACACGATTAAGTGCAATGTCATGTTCTCTGACATCAGAACCATAGACAAGAATGTCATCGCTATAGTTGAGCGTGTTTGGAATATTTTGGATGACTTGCCGGATCATTTCCTGAAAGATCTCAGCTGCTGAGGACACACCGAAGCTCAGTCTTTTGTATCTGAACAACCCCATGTGAGTTGCAAAAGTAGTGATGTACCTGGACCCCACTTCCAATTCCAGTTGATGATAACCTTTGTTCAAATCCAATTTGGAAAACACAGTGGCTCCGTTCAATGCTGCGATCATGTCGCTCAAGTGTGGCCCCGGGTGCCGCTCTCGTTCTATTGCAGTGTTGGGCAACCGCATGTCCACGCAGAGCCTGACTTTGTTGGCCGTGCCCTTTTTGGGAACAATGACGACCGGCGAAACCCATGGGGTCGGGCCATCAGTGCGTTCGATGATGTCCGCAGCCAATAGATCTTGTAGTTCTTCCTCCACAGCGGCCTGTAGGTGAAATGGTACTCGCCGAGGGTGTTGGGCTACAGGCCTGACTTGTTCGTTGATATGAAGCCGTACTTGACAGTCTCTCAACTTGCCCAAACCTTGAAACAACCTGGGAAATAGGCGGGTCACGTCCCGGACGTCGCTGACTTTGAAGAGAATTTCCACCAAGTGGAGTCGTTCAGCAGTTGGTAGACTCAGAAGGCAGTCTGCTTCAGGGCCCTTGATGACATGGATGACTGCTGATATGGTTGTGCCGTCGTGTGTAAGTGTCGTAGAGAATTTCCCTAGACAAGGAAGGGGCTTCTTAGCCATCCACGTGTAGACTCTCACAGGTGCAAATGTCAAGGGGGGTCGTGGACTCATTCTCTCGTATTCAGTAACTGGAATGTAATTTAGAGAGGCACCCGAGTCTAGTACAAACTTTGAGTCGTGATTTCCGACTTTGATTTCCAGCCGAGGGTATCTCTTAAGTTGGTCCGGGTCTGCTGCTAAGTTCAAGTATTCAATGGTATAAACAGAGTCTCGGGATGAGGGTCTGGATTCTCTGGACGGCGACCTCCTCTCCCACCGAGACCGACGTGACTCCCTGCTGGAGTGTGACGATTCAGGGGACCGGTCCGTCTGATCTTGGACAGCTCGCGCATGATGTCTTCGGGTGTCAGACCGCGACACTCTTGGAGCTCTGCTTCGGGTGTCAGATCGGGTAGCACCCGAGTGGCTACTTCGTTGCTCTTTGTGGTACTCCCCGCACATTGCTTCGAAATGGTTAGTGCGACCACATTTTCGACATCTCTGGCCCGAGGCCGGGCAACTGCCCGCATGAGGGAAATCATACCCACATCGGTAGCATTTTCGCACTCTTTCCTGTCGTCTCTCCTTCTTCCATGGTTCTTGACGTTGATAGCTTGATTGCTCTTGACGTGACGATGCGTGCGACCTCCATTGTTTGTCTCTGGAGTGTCTTCGACTGTCATTCCGGGCGTGTACACGTCGTGCCTGTTCATGACTCCCTTTGTTTTCCGTTTCCATGACGGCGGCGTACTTCTCTGCCTGGTCATAAGCTCGTGTCATCTCCTCTATTTCGTCCAATCCATGTGGTTTTCTCAGTAGTCGTCTCCTAAGTTGATCCGAATGGCATCCATCTATTATTTGGGATTTGATAGCATCGTCAGTGGAGAAAGAATCGAATTCACAGTACTTGGCTAGTCTCCGCAGACGCACCATGAAGGCACTCATGGGCTCCTCCTTTCCTTGCCTGGCGGAGTGAAAGGTGTGTCGCTCATAATCTACATTTCTCTTGTGAAGAAACTTTTTGTTCAGGACCCCACACGCTTTAGCATAAGTGTCTACGTCAGCCGCAGGCAGGTCTTTGAGTATCTTGACTACCTCTTGCCCCGCCAAATTGCGCAGGATGACCAGTTTCTTTGCCTCATCAGTGACGTCTGAACCTACAATATAGTCCTCAAACTCTTCCAGCCACTCTTGCCATTTGGGGCCCATGCTTCCTTCCGTTGTTACCTTGAGAGGGGCGGGTGCTCGCAAGAGCGATCCACTGGGTGGAAGTTGAGCGTCTTCGTCTCCCATTCTGCAGCGATCTCACTTGTTGTATTGCCAATGCTGGGTCCCTGTAGTCGCCAATGCTTGTTTATTTGTCAAGGCTAGTTTCTTGTAATCGCTAATAGCCGGTGTTTGCTTCTCGTAGTCGCTAATGCTTGTTTATTTAGCCAAGGCTTGTTTCTTGCAGTCGCCAGTGCTTATCTATTTTGCCAAGGTTTGTCTCTTGTAGTCGTCAGTGCTTGTTTATTTTGCCAATGCTTGTTTCTTGTAGTCGCCAGTGCTTGTTTGTTTTGCCAATGCTTGTTTCTTGTAGTCGCCAGTGCTTGTTTGTTTTGCCAATGCTTGTTGCTTGTAGTCACCAGTGCTTGTTTGTTTTGCCAATGCTTGTTGCTTGTAGTCGCCAGTGCTTGTTTGTTTTGCCAATGCTTGTTTCTTGTAGTCGCCAATGCTTGTTTATTGTGCCAATGCTTGTTTTCTCACCAGCGCCTGACTTCAAAATGGCCGCCGTTGATTTGCACAGAGTTGTCCTTATTAAGCGCCTGACTTCAAGATGGCCGCCGCTCCTGCAGGCACACACGAGGCTGGCTCTCCAGACTCATTCACTCTGGGGGATTCAGGACTCACCGGCGGTCGGTTTCTGAGGCAGCTCACGCCAGGATTCTTCTTTTCACCACCACCACGGACACCAGGTGAGATCGGGGTGGGCTCCCGACTTGCTTCTGCAGTCCCGCGTTCTTCCGCCGATGGCCTCCTAAACTCGGCGACAGCGCGCCAAAACTTCCCCGGGGCAGCGCTCTTCTCCACGGCGATTTTTGCCACGACAGGGCTCAGGGCAGAGTCGGAGTGGGCTCCCGACTTCTGTTCTTTCAGGGCACACCACCTCTCACGCGTCACGCGTGGTTCGCGTTTTGGCGCCGACGGGCGCTTTACTTCTTAAGCGCTCCTGCAGGCTTGCAGGCTTCAGTGGGTGGCAGGCACTCCTAATCCCACCCTCGTCGCCAGTTGTAGCGTCCAGCTACAATGAAAGACAGACGCTTGGGATGATTACTAACAGCGCTTTATTTATCGTGTCTTCTCTGTCCCCTGTCCCTACTCTAACTGACCATATCCTGCCTCTACTCCTCCTCTTCCTCTCGCCCCCTAACTCCTCCCACGCCCAACTACTAGTGTGCAAACATCATAACAGTTCTGAGAGAATCTCTACGAGCCAGAGATCGAATTAGATCCCGTGCAACCGAGTCTTTAGATCTTTTCTAAAGCACGCCGAATCCTGTGTTTTATGAAGTGCAAAAGAAAGATGGTGCCAAAGTTTGGCTGCGGATACCAAAAATGCCTTGCCCCCCAACCAAGTTCGTTTAAATATAGGAATAGTCCGTAGGGGTGCATCTGTGGAGTAAAGAGGGAGTGTGTGGGGACATATATGTTAAATGTAGCCCTGATGTAGAAGGCCCTATCTCATGAACAGCTCTGAAAACATGACATGGAGATTTGATAATGATTTTATCATGCACTGGAAGCTCATGTTTGTCTGTCCTAGACCGAAGAGGAAGACACATATACACAATGACCTAAGGCCACTTTTGCCACCGCATTCTGAATCCTCTGCAGCTTTTTTGTGAGTCCCACAGGCAGGCACAGCAATAGAGAGGTGCAATAATCTAACCAATTTAAAATAGTCACTTGCCTATATTACAACTCGATGGGTGGCTCTGGGAAGCAGGGGTAGGATGTTTTTAATTATCCTCAGTAGGTGAAAGCATGTTGAGGCTAGATGGTTGACCTGTCTACCTAACAATAATTCTAGCTATAGGTAGAAGCCTAAGTTTTCACTACCTTAGCCAGACCCGGCAGGATGATCCAGGAGGGAGGCAAAATATCAGCAGCGAAAGGGCAAGTTATTTGAGACTGGTCCACCCTAAGGACCTCAAGCTTGTCTGAGTTGAACTTAAGAGTATTGTTTTTGCACCAGAGTGAAACGCCAACATGCACTGATGGAAGGACTCACAGGGTGAGGCACCCACAGGGCCGGACTGGCCGTTCCTGGCATCGGGCGTTTCCCCGGGAGCCTGGAAGGGTGGGGGTCGGATTTGTTACTAGGGGGCGGTTTTGCAGCGAGGCTGCCAAATCGGCCTCTAGTAGCTAAAGCAGCAAGCAAGCTTTTCCAGTCACCCGGGGCCTAGCAGTCCTTCCCTATGGGCTGGTCCGAGAAAATTGCCAGGGCTGCTTTGGGTTCCCAGTCCGGCCCTGAGCACCCAATCATTTGGGTATTATTGGCATAGTTCATGCAGCTGAACCCTAAAGATGTGATCAGGTGTGCCAAAGGATGAAAATAGATATTAAATAGGATTGGTCTTAAGACGGACGCCTGAGGCACGCCTTGGTGTAATGGATTAAAATCAACATAAGTTGGGCCAAGTAGTCCACTTGCACCTTCCCTTCACATAGGTGTTGCACCACTGACTGGCTGATATTAATTCAGACAGTCCATTCTCCATTTGTTGTGCAGCCTTACTGTCAGTCTAATAGGGTGCTTTAAGCTAGAAATGGTCTGAGCCGTAGTGCTAATACAGACCTTCTTAACTCTACAGGAAGTTGCTGCAAAGAAGAAGTACACAGTGTTTGATCAGTGCCTGATAAAACCCTGTGGAGGCACTTGGCAGTCGAAATTTCGGATCCCCCATAAAAATTATCTCCTTATACCCAATGCACTAGATTTTTTTTTAATGAAAAAGCATTTTAAGATGGTATTAGTGTAGTGTGTACATGCATGGCGTCCATCTGTTGGGAATAAAAGTATTAGCAGTTCCAAAAGGTATGGACCATTGTTCACTGACTTGAAGTTGCAGTAACAACAAGCAGTCCTCTTTAGTACTTCTTTCCATACACAGCTTTAGGATAAGCACTGCAGTGCAATGTATTTTTAGTTCTGAGCGCCGGCCAAACAATCATGCGCACTTTGGGAGTGCAAAAACCGCTCCTCACTGTGCTCAGCCACACCCCAAACTGGCTCCAATCCCTCAAAGAAAAATAAAATGCTAATAATGGCTTGTTACTATCATTTTCTTTTTCTTTTTTATACTGCTCAAATTGCAGTGGAGCGACTCACCTGCGCCTTCGCGGAGGTGTCGGCACTGGGAACTAATTTAAGTGCAGATATGCACCGTGTGAAAACCGCAAAGTGCTGTCACTCACAGTGACATTAGCTAACAGGTAAAGTGGGCTGACTCATTGTCCTATGCTGTAGTGGGGGGAAACAATTCTGAATGACATAACAACAGACCAATGGAAGAAGATACCAGTCTAAAAACCCCTTTGTCGTAATTATTTTACACATTTAATCTTACTAAACTATGCATAATACATAGGGAACCTCAGTGCCAGTGCTGGTGGGCCAATCTCTATTTCATTTTATCTACTATTTGTTTTATTTTTAATGTTGAATTTCTACTGAATATGCTTGAAAAAAAGAATGTTTGGTTTGTTGCTTGCTGGAGTTGGCTGCTGGCTGAGTCCTCATCACTTCTGCTGCATGCTCTGACTCTCACAGACTGAGAGGAGTATGCATTCCCCAATTTATTTTCCTTCTTCTGAGAGAGGATTGTGGGACAGGTGGGTCTGGGGGTGAGCCTGAGAGCTGAGGTCTGGGGTAGGTGTTGCCCTCCATCTCCGTTCACGTTTGTAGCTTATGTGGCGGGTAATGAGTACGAACTGTACCAGCAGGAAGGTGGGAGACCTGTGGGGGCTTAGGCTGCGATAACTGCTCTGTGTTGTAAGAAATTGCTTTTCGAATGGCATCAATCGCGTTTAATGTTCTGTAACATTAGCTGGGTTAATTGTTTCCCCAGCCCAGTAATGGGTACCCATAAAAGCACTAAGGACAAATGTCACCCTCAACAAATGACAACAACATTCCATCATTGAAAGTCTTTCCCGAGGGACCTTCTGCTGCCCAAAATATCACTACAATATATATCTATATCTGTATCTCTCTCTCTCTCTCTCTCTCTCTCTCTCTCTCTCTCTCTCTCTCTCTCTCTCTCTCTCTCTCTCTCTCTCTCTCTATATATATATATATATATATATATATATATATATATATATATATATATATCCATTCCACGATTTGCCACAACACGAAGAAGCCACACACTTGGAGTTTTAACCTTTAATTAGGGAAATGCAGGAACTTGCCACCAGTCCATCAAAGCACAAAGAGCGCCAGACGCGTTTCGAGCACTACAGCTCTTGTTCACTGGCATGCGCTCACGAACAGCAGAGAAAAGGAAGGCGCGCCACAAACCAAGCTAAATGTCCTGCCCCCATGGGCGTGTCCGCTAGTGCATCTTGGTAATTGTAGTTTGCCTTAAAATCCATACCCCAGTGGGCTCCGTCTGCCCGTGTAATCCCAAGTGGGGGTGTTCTGATGTATTCCGGCACCAGTTCCGCCAATACTCCATCCCCAAAACGGGCTCCAAGTTCCAGCAGCGGTAAGAATGTTCACAACCCTGCGGATCTGCTCGAGTCGGCAGCGGGGCTTCTTCACGGCCTGGACCGGATATATATATATATATATATATATATATATATATATATATATATATATCCTCGCTCCTGTTGCACTTTGTTGACGCACTCGTACACGGGTTCTGTTAATGCGGGAAGTGCTGCCGCAATATATCACGCTCCTCGTCCCCTTCCTTTACCAAAAGAGACACAACACTCGCGGGGGAAAGTCATTCGATTTTATTCGACTTTCAAACGCACCAGGCGCGTTTCGGCATACGCCTTCCTCTGTGGTACAAGGGTATGTCGGAGCGCTCAAAAAAGTGTGTTTTATGATTATGGCATTTGTCCTTTGTTTATGTTTATTATTATTTTGAATGTGATCACATGCTTTGCATATAAAATATGGCCGCGTCCGACATACCCTTGTACCACAGAGGAAAGCGTATGCCGAAACGCGTCTGGTGCGTTTGAAAGTCGAATAAAATCGAATGACTTTCCCCCCGCGAGTGCTGTGTCTCTTATGGTAAAGGAAGGGGAAGAGGAGCGTGATATATATATATATATATATATATATATATATATATATATCTAAACAAAAACTGGCGCATTTCCTCCAAATGCCGGAATACGACACAGCGACCAAGGTAATTTCCTTCCAAATTATTTAATTGCCATATTACGACTCCTGCTGCACTCCAAAAACAGGCACCTCTCGATCGGCGGATTAGGTATTTTTATTTTAGCAGACTGAGTCTCATCCGATAGCTCAATGGAGGGCTGAGGAAGGATCCCTGAAATACAGCATGATCCCCGGACCCACTGGAGGGACAGAATGTGCAAGTTTGAACTGCAGGTCCCAGCAGTCATTTCGGAACTTGAATAAATAAAGTGGTGCACCGGAAACCACAGTTATTTCAATAGCGGGCAGGGGACAGTGCAGAGGTACGTAATTATTGGTGGCTTATGTTTGGCCTCTGAGGAAGGGGAAAAGACTCCCGGAAACGCGTCAGGCCAGAAAAAAAGTATTCGGGACGAGAAGCAGCCTGTTTCTTTAATAAACTGTGTTCACTTTCCTGAGCTGGAGTGCGGCCTTATCTCTCTCTCTCTATATATATTTATATATATATATACTAGCAGCCCGTCCCGAAGTTGTCCGGGTATGAATTACTGCCAGCCAGTAGTATATTGTTTTGTAGGATTTCATTTTGATAGCATTTCTTATCTGTGACAGGCTTGTGAAACGCTCCGATTCACAGTGCACTGCTGATGCACTTAAGAGTGCGCGTTCAGTAGTGTGTGAACTCAAGTTTCCCTACTTTATTTTTCCTTGCAATATTATATAGAGCGAACTCGACAACATGGCATGAGCACAATTTACATTACAGAAGAACACATTCATTTGTGGTAGGCACGGGGAGACAAAGCGATTTGCCTGGAATCAAAGGATGTTGAGCTGATGCCGAGATTCGAAAGTAGCTCCCCAGCTCTAAAGTTCGTAATTCTAGAACTTGTGGCGGGAGGTGTGTCTAAAAATGTATGTTGTTGCTGGCCATCAATGAGAGAGACCTGTGTATTTTTCATATCGGTGGTGAAAAAATATGAGTATGTTGCTGGAGATGTGGACCGCCGTTCCACCAATGTACTTACCGGGGGAGGGTAAACACCCATTATTCCACAACTTTCTTTCCACATACCATCACTCTGCATACTTTCATTACGAAAGTACCATGGCTCCTCAATGCCATTATAACGCATGGCATTACATTTTATATGCTTTTACCACGCATATATTTACAACGAAATTCGTTGTAAATGCATAAATGGTAAACGCATGCTTTTTTAAAAATGTTTGGATAAGGTAAGTATGGGTATAGGGGTATATGTTTTGGGGTACTGAGGTATATGTTTTGGGGTGTTTGGGTATTTTAGGGATTCAGATATAGTTTTGGGTTATGGGGTACAGGGGTAGTTTTAGGGTTTAGGGATAGGTATGGGTTTTGGGGTCAGGGGTATTTTTAGGTTTCAGGGCTTGGTTTGGGTTTTGGGGTATAGGGGTATTTTTAGGGTTCAGGGGTAGGTTTGGGTTTTGGGGTACAGGGGTATTTTAAGGGTTCAGGGCTAGGTTTGGGTTTGGGGGTACAGGGGTACTTTCAGGGTTCAGGGCTAGGTTTGGGTTTTGGGGTACAGGAGTAGTTTAGGGTTCAGGGGTAGGTTTGGGGTACAGGGTTATTTTTAGGGTTCAAGGCTAGGTTTGGGTTTTGGGGTACAGGGGTATTTTTAGGGTTCAGGGGTAGGTTTGGGTTTTGGGGTACAGGGTATATTTATAGGGTTAAGATGGGTTAGTGTTTAAGGGTGTTAGGGTATTTTAAGGAGTAAGGGTGGGTTATGATTATGGGGTGCAGGGGTATTTAAAGTGAGCAGGGTGGACAACCGGAGCTGGAATGTACAGAACCTGGGAAGAAAAAACAATGAAATATTGGGCACAACGCTCGCTTTTTTTCTTCCGTAATTCTGCGCCCCGCACACGCCCACGCCCCCAGCACACACCCACAGCACACAATATGAGACATGGCATGAAGGGCGGAAAGTACCACACGCCCCCAGCATTTGTCACGCCCCCAGCACATGCCCACAGCACAACGCAGACACGCCCACAAGGGACTACTTTGCTGGCACGGTTCTTTTACCTTTTAAATGTACATTGTGGACGTCTGCATAGCCTATGTCCTTCTGCTGCAACTGCCCTTTCCAACGCTGTATTAGGTGTTATGATTGGTGCTGTGGTTCCTGAGATTACCCGCCTCAAAGGTTTGGGCTCTCTCTTTATTATTTTAGTATAGATATAGATATAGATATATATGTGATATATATGTGATATATATATCAACGCTCCTGAGGTTCCCAAACAGCAGGAAAGCACGCGAACAGCAGGTAGGTTTCACATCATAAAACCTTTTAATCTTAGGTACAGGCGTGTTCAGCATACAAATAATTTTAGCAGTTCCAGCGCGTCGCCTTACGCGTTTCGAATGTCTCTTCATCAGAGGCTTGGGCGTGGATGGCGTGCAGTTGTGGACACTCCCACAATCTTAGGTACAGGCGGGTTCAGCATACAAATAATTTTAGCAGTTCCAGCACTTGTATTTTCTGCTCTGTTGGCCCGCCGCTGGGAAGGCACCACCCCACGAAAACGGGGGGCCGCTTGGGACGTGGATAAACCTGTCCTGCTGTGGGGTAGCAGGCAATGGATAAGGATGGGCCAACAGAGCAGAAAATACAAGTGCATCGATTCACAATGGAATAAGAGGACTTTCTTTCCTATAATGCATCATATAGGGATGCGAGCATAACAATGGGGGAGTGTCCACAACTGCACGCCATCCACGCCCAAGCCTCTGATGAAGAGACATTCGAAACGCGTAAGGCGACGCGCTGCAACTGCTAAAATTATTTGTATGCTGAACCCGCCTGTACCTAAGATTAAAAGGTTTTATGAGGTGAAACCTACCTGCTGTTCGTGTGCTTTCCTGCTGTTTGGGAACCTCAGGAGCGTTGATGTTTAAGCAGCAGCCTGCTGCTGGGAAGGCACCACCCCACGAAAACTGGGGGCCGCTTGGGACGTGGATAAACCTGTCCTGCTGTGGGGTAGCAGGCAATGGATAAGGAGGGGCCAACAGAGCAGAAAATACAAGTGCATCGATTCACGATGGAATAAGAGGACTTTCTTTCCCATAATGCATCATATAGGGATGCGAGCATAACAATGGGGGAGTGTCCACAACTGCACGCCATCCACGCCCAAGCCTCTGATGAAGAGACATTCGAAACGCGTAAGGCGACGCGCTGGAACTGCTAAAATTATTTGTATGCTGAACCCGCCTGTACCTAAGATTAAAAGGTTTTATGAGGTGAAACCTACCTGCTGTTCGTGTGCTTTCCTGCTGTTTGGGAACCTCAGGAGCGTTGATGTTTAAGCGGCAGCCCCGCCGCTGGGAAGGCACCACCCCACGAAAACTGGGGGCCGCTTGGGACGTGGATAAACCTGTCCTGCTGTGGGGTAGCAGGCAATGGATAAGGACGGGCGAACAGAGCAGAAAATACAAGTGCATCGATTCACGATGGAATAAGAGGACTTTCTTTCCCATAATGCATCATATAGGGATGCAAGCATAACAATGGGGGTGTGTCCACAACTGCACGCCATCCACGCCCAAGCCTCTGATGAAGAGACATTCGAAACGCGTAAGGCGACGCGCTGGAACTGCTAAAATTATTTGTATGCTGAACCCGCCTGTACCTAAGATTAAAAGGTTTTATGAGGTGAAACCTACCTGCTGTTCGTGTGCTTTCCTGCTGTTTGGGAACCTCAGGAGCGTTGATGTTTAAGCGGCAGCCCCGCCGCTGGGAAGGCACCACCCCACGAAAACTGGGGGCCGCTTGGGACGTGGATAAACCTGTCCTGCTGTGGGGTAGCAGGCAATGGATAAGGACGGGCCAACAGAGCAGAAAATACAAGTGCATCGATTCACGATGGAATAAGAGGACTTTCTTTTCCATAATGCATCATATAGGGATGCGAGCATAACAATGGGGGCGTGTCCACAACCGCACGCCATCCACGCCCATGCCTCTGATGAAGAGACATTCGAAACGCGTAAGGCGACGCGCTGGAACTGCTAAAATTATTTGTATGCTGAACCCGCCTGTACCTAAGATTAAAAGGTTTTATGAGGTGAAACCTACCTGCTGTTCGTGTGCTTTCCTGCTGTTTGGGAACCTCAGGAGCGTTGATATATATATATATATATATATATATATATATATATATATATATATATATATATATATATATATATATAAAATCCAAAAGGTTTTTCATAATGCTTTACTCATGCCTATTGATGCCGACTTACGCACGCCTATTGATGCCGGTGCCTGGCGTGGTGGCAAAAGTCCACAATATCACAAAAACAATCCTTCCAAGTAGAAAAGAAGGCGGCACACCAATGACATCCATAAAAAGGGTTAAATGTGCAGGAAGTTGAAAAAACGTGTTTCAGACTGCCGACCTTCGTCAAGTTCAAAGCTCATGGCTCAAAGTGCAGTTGAAATACAATATGCTTCATGATAGACATAGAAGACATCCTCATCGAAAATAAACACATTATTTCACATGTAAAATAGCCAAATCATCACATAGATAATACAGATATCCTCAAATGCAGTACCTTCATTGTTACGTAATAAATTGCAAATGCACAAATAACACATTGTTCGATGAACGGGATGTCAAGTGACCACATTTGAAAATAAGGAATTGCATAAGTTGTGACACCCTGGCCAATACTGCAATCACGTGGGCAGTAATTCATAATCACAGTCAACAACTTATTTATCAATGGGTAATGTACCCCCAAAAGAGAAAGGAATAGCGATAGACAATCAGACCAAATAGCAAGATTATATAGGCCATACAGCGAGTACCCATGCTCAGTAAAGTTATCTTGGTACTGTTGGAACTGGGGTCACCAGTCCCCTAGGGTAGCATGGCACGAGCGGGTAGGCATCCGAAGGCATATGTGTAAAGCAACCATGCAGCACACGCAACCACTGAGTCAGAAACCTGGTCACGCAATTAGTGACACCACTCCAGTGAGTTTGTGTAAAAACTCAAGTTAACTTTATTAAGATAGATAATCAGGTAGATGGAGCAGGATCAGGGTAGAAGAAATTCATTATAACATTAGCTTTTCAGTTTACCTTTACAAATACATATGTTTCATTTCTCTGTAATAAATACTAGATGAATGAATCTTGAATATGCAATAAATATTAAATATTAGATAAATAAATATTTGAAGAACACAGGCCTGACTACCGCCTTGCTTTGAGTCAGCACCTGAAAGAAATACATTGAAGAGACAACCAAATAGCATTGCGTCTCACTAGTTCTGTGGGCATTTTACCCACTCCTCACCAAACAAGGGTGAGCGTTTCACATCTATAAATATGCAGATAACTAACGGTAGGTTTTAAATTCATATAGCACTAAATAGGAGTAAAACATTTCAGCAATCAGGAATATGCATTTCATGCAACAAGGATGGCATCCCTTTAAGTAAACACCTCATTATGTAGACATCCCATTAGTTCTAACTAAACATGGCATTAGGCAGGAATGTAGAACACTTCCTAACAGATCAAGCCACATCACATTTATCAGAAAGTCAATAAAGGCACTTTCAAAGTATCAATTTACCACACTAAACAGTATTAGTAGTACATCTCATTAGCTCTGTAGTGCAATTATCATACTTTGCTTACTCAAATGCATCCCTCATCACAACATTACTTTAACTATTGGCAAGCTCAGCCCTTATTTTAGCTCAGGTAACCAGTGTCCTTTGAATGAACAACTTTGCAATTCTTCTACTTATCTTATCAAAGGTGACATTGGTAAATAGCACTTAATTCCGCTTCCCATAAAACCTGGCCAGGGATTCCTCATGGACGCTGTACTCAAGGGGGGCCAGAATCTCAATTTATGGCACCAATTTATGGAGTAGAAGTCACTCCCCCATGTCTCTCCCTCCTTACTTGTTACTGGAAGTTGGGATCGTCCTGCTTCAGGCTCACCAGGGGAACAGCCAACGAAGGGGGTCAGGGATTTACCACTGAAGAGGCCCTCAGAGCTCGGGCCGGCTCCTCAGTAGGGCTCCCAAGCGGAGGCCAACCGGGGCAAATTGCTCAATGCTTCACCAGCCCCTCTCGGGCCTCCCAACACTCCCTCCCTGCTCGCGCCAGATCCGCAGTGTGGCGCTCGAGCAGGAGGGAATAGCAGATCACTCGGCGCTCCCTGGAGACCTGTGGCGCCTTTCCTCAGCGTCGGACTTCCAGAACGCTTCCTCTGCGGGCATGCGCAGTAGCGCTAGGCTGGCGCCGCCTCAGTCTGCGCTCGTTCGTAGAGCAGACACTCTACTCCTGGGCCTGCTCACTCCTCTGCCCCTCCTTCCGGGGAAAAACAGCCACAACCAGGCATGCGCGAAGGCGCCAATTAGAAGTGTCTCACCGGGCTTTCCTCAGACCACCGGTTGTCACTCGGCCATACACGGAAGCGCGGAAAGCGCCCCCGGGGTCCCGCCCACGAGAGGAAGCCTCGCAAGGCTCCTCAGCCTCAGTGGATCCCGGGGTGGACTAGACTAATGCGCGAGTGGTGCCCCAGGGGTCCCAGTCACAATCCGGCGCCGATCTCTCCTGGCCACAGCTCACAGCAGATGAGAGGTAACTCTCGACGGGGGTAATTGGGTGAAGGGACAGTCAATAAAAACCAGGGCAGTAATCCTGGGCACAGAAGCGCTTCGCTGATGTAGTGCTGGTACCTAATGTCAGCTACCAGATGTACAGCGCCTCACAACTTCACAGCGCTTCGCAGGGGCATACACGATAGCGCTTAGAGGCACTAATACAGAGCTTCTCCAGATGAGGGAAACAATACAGTGCTTACTATAGGCAGTCAATAGCGCTTACACTAATAGACTATAGCGCTTTCAGGGCACAGCAGATGACAGCCTTAGCGCTGGGGCCAAATTCAGGCAGTTCTGGAGGCTAGCGCTTCAGCAGTAGCTGTCTTAGCACTTGGGGCACTTCACCACAGCGCTTTACAGGGGGGGCAACTTCCACAGCCCTGCAGGCAATTCACAGCGCTCCCACAGGACACAGCAATTCTTCACCAGTCAAGCGCTTGGAGGGCAATGTAGCGCTTAGGCAGTTTCTAGGTTGGCGCTTCATCAGTAGTTGCTTAAAAATAGAGGCAGCTCACAGGACAAGCCACACAGCAGTGGCAGGTTAGCGCAGGAACCCCAGGTGGCGTCAGGGGGCACAGGGAGCGACACAGCGCCAATACCTGTTGGGTTCCTCAAAAGTCCTGTGGTGATTTGGTTTTCTTCTTGGCGGGATGTTTCTTGCGCCCTTAGTTTCTTGGTTACTGGTTCCTTAATTTCTTCTTGGCGCAGCTGTTTCTCGCGCCCTTGTAAATAGCAGTTGGGTTCTTGTTTCCTTGAAGGGGGTTAAGTTGGTGGCTGGTGTTGGATCTCCTCAGCCAATCCCCTCAAGTGGTCCCTGGGGGTTCCCTGCCGCGGGGCTAGGTCAGTGGGGGGGGAACAGGATACCTCAACACATGTAAAGCAGCACACTAGGCCCTGTCATTCCAGCATCATAAGACCCTGCCCTGACCCCCACTGCCTATCCTCCTGCGTAGGTACTTCCCCAGGTCTTCCCCTCAGCTTCTCTCCTCAGGAAAGTTCCCTCCCTTTCCTTTTATAGTGCCAGTTGACAGTTGGTAGTGTCAGTTGGTGTCAGTTGGTGTCACCTCACCTCTCCCAGAAGGTTCCAGAGGCTTCCGGAGGTTCCACCATTCTACCTGTGGACAGGCTGGCAGGCTAAGATGGATACATTGCCTGAGGGTTCCAGCCAGCCCCTGGCTACTAGAATGCGCCCACTAAACCACGCTGCTGCAGCAGTGGTCTGTGGCGGCCATGTTAGGGGTAGGAAGTACCTGTACTTTAACACTAGTTTTACACTACACAGGCCCTTCTCCACTACACAAGACCTACACACTGTTGTTTCAATTGGGGCATTCTAAATTAACAGGGGATAAAAAGCGAAAAATTTCTGGGGAAAGGGCCAAGTCTCACACATCTCCCCCCCAGCCAAAAGCCAGGGTAGACTGATCATTCCCTTGACGGGCTTCCCTGCTTGGGGCGGAAAAAGGTAGACGCAGGCCCAATACCACCATGACATCCTCGCTAATCCAACCAACCCACTGGTGTTCCTAGTGGGATGCGGCCCCCAGGACAGACCTCCAATCCGGATGTCTCTGGCCCTTACTCTCTCTCAGAGTGGGGGGCAGTCGTCCAGGCCTGTGGTACCTTTTTCCACTCTCCTCCTCAACCTAGGGTCTAAACCCTTAAGTTGAATTGGTGACAGGGGCGAGACCTACCTCTCCCTGCACCCCCTCCCAGGGTTCCGCACCCTCCCTCCTGGATGACACATCGGGACAGCCTAGTCTCCCAACCTGGTGTTCTCTTAAAGAACACTCCAGGCCCAGTGACCACAGCTGGGGCACCTCGGGACACCCCTGGGAGTGACAACCGGGGGAACTCTGAATACAGAGATTCCTCCCGCCAGGTCAGGCAACCCCTGAACCTGGCCACCCAACCCAGGATCTTAACCCCGTGGCTGGACCGGTGCCAGAGGAGAGTCCTTCCTCCCTCTGCACCCCCTCCCAGGGTTCCGCACCCTCCCACCTGGAGTAGTACCCCTGAGAGTCACTCTGGTAGGGTCCTTAGTTACCGGTACCCAACCCTCCAGGTCAGGCAATTCCTGATCCTGAAACCCCAGTCCAGGTCCTACACTCTGTGACTGGTCTAAACTCCGAACCTCGGGTACGCTGCCACCATTGGAAGCACCTGGTACACATAATTCCAAGGCCTTCAGCTCTAACTCTTCTAGCTGAAGCCTGTGCACCAGCTTCCTCTCATCCATTGCAAGGCTCTCACTCTCCCTCTCATGCTCTAACCTCTCTGACGACACACACCCCCTTCCAAGGTTCTCTGGTGTGCCCGCCTCCCTGGGTGTGACCTGCCCCTCCTGTCCCCATCCCCTCTCCCCTCTGGGTGGGCTCCTACCCGTGCCCCAAAAGTGGTACGGAGTTCCTTCTTCCCTCCGCCCAACAGGCACCCCCATCCCCTGACAACACTCCAGTACGCCAGGTGGGGACTCAGATAATTCAGGAAAAAGGTTCTAGGATGTGGGTGACAGGATTAGGTCTAACAGATCTTGATACACACTATAGGCTAGACAATGGAGGGGTCAATTACTTTGGCTTACACACAGTAATTGTGCAGCCCAATTGCTGTGCACCCTGTCCCAATGGAGGGTGCTGCATGGTCACAAGTCCTGGATCCCACCGCTCGCCACCAATATGTTGGAACTGGGGTCACCAGTCCCCTAGGGTAGCATGGCACGAGCGGGTAGGCATCCGAAGGCATATGTGTAAAGCAACCATGCAGCACACGCAACCACTGAGTCAGAAACCTGGGCACGCAATTAGTGACACCACTCCAGTGAGTTTGTGTAAAAACTCAAGTTAACTTTATTAAGATAGATAATCAGGTAGATGGAGCAGGATCAGGGTAGAAGAAATTCATTATAACATTAGCTTTTCAGTTTACCTTTACAAATACATATGTTTCATTTCTCTGTAATAAATACTAGATGAATGAATCTTGAATATGCAATAAATATTAAATATTAGATAAATAAATATTTGAAGAACACAGGCCTGACTACCGCCTTGCTTTGAGTCAGCACCTGAAAGAAATACATTGAAGAGACAACCAAATAGCATTGCGTCTCACTAG
This sequence comes from Lissotriton vulgaris, assembly GCF_964263255.1. Taxonomy (NCBI): domain Eukaryota; kingdom Metazoa; phylum Chordata; class Amphibia; order Caudata; family Salamandridae; genus Lissotriton; species Lissotriton vulgaris. The sequence continues at coordinate 663,654,987 of NC_141693.1, forward strand.
TTCTGTGGGCATTTTACCCACTCCTCACCAAACAAGGAAAAGCGTTTCACATCTATAAATATGCAGATAACTAACGGTAGGTTTTAAATTCATATAGCACTAAATAGGAGTAAAACATTTCAGCAATCAGGAATATGCATTTCATGCAACAAGGATGGCATCCCTTTAAGTAAACACCTCATTATGTAGACATCCCATTAGTTCTAACTAAACATGGCATTAGGCAGGAATGTAGAACACTTCCTAACAGATCAAGCCACATCACATTTATCAGAAAGTCAATAAAGGCACTTTCAAAGTATCAATTTACCACACTAAACAGTATTAGTAGTACATCTCATTAGCTCTGTAGTGCAATTATCATACTTTGCTTACTCAAATGCATCCCTCATCACAACATTACTTTAACTATTGGCAAGCTCAGCCCTTATTTTAGCTCAGGTAACCAGTGTCCTTTGAATGAACAACTTTGCAATTCTTCTACTTATCTTATCAAAGGTGACATTGGTAAATAGCACTTAATTCCGCTTCCCATAAAACCTGGCCAGGGATTCCTCATGGACGCTGTACTCAAGGGGGGCCAGAATCTCAATTTATGGCACCAATTTATGGAGTAGAAGTCACTCCCCCATGTCTCTCCCTCCTTACTTGTTACTGGAAGTTGGGATCGTCCTGCTTCAGGCTCACCAGGGGAACAGCCAACGAAGGGGGTCAGGGATTTACCACTGAAGAGGCCCTCAGAGCTCGGGCCGGCTCCTCAGTAGGGCTCCCAAGCGGAGGCCAACCGGGGCAAATTGCTCAATGCTTCACCAGCCCCTCTCGGGCCTCCCAACACTCCCTCCCTGCTCGCGCCAGATCCGCAGTGTGGCGCTCGAGCAGGAGGGAATAGCAGATCACTCGGCGCTCCCTGGAGACCTGTGGCGCCTTTCCTCAGCGTCGGACTTCCAGAACGCTTCCTCTGCGGGCATGCCCAGTAGCGCTAGGCTGGCGCCGCCTCAGTCTGCGCTCGTTCGTAGAGCAGACACTCTACTCCTGGGCCTGCTCACTCCTCTGCCCCTCCTTCCGGGGAAAAACAGCCACAACCAGGCATGCGCGAAGGCGCCAATTAGAAGTGTCTCACCGGGCTTTCCTCAGACCACCGGTTGTCACTCGGCCATACACGGAAGCGCGGAAAGCACCCGCGGGGTCCCGCCCACGAGAGGAAGCCTCGCAAGGCTCCTCAGCCTCAGTGGATCCCGGGGTGGACTAGACTAATGCGCGAGTGGTGCCCCAGGGGTCCCAGTCACAATCCGGCGCCGATCTCTCCTGGCCACAGCTCACAGCAGATGAGAGGTAACTCTCAACGGGGGTAATTGGGTGAAGGGACAGTCAATAAAAACCAGGGCAGTAATCCTGGGCACAGAAGCGCTTCGCTGATGTAGTGCTGGTACCTAATGTCAGCTACCAGATGTACAGCGCCTCACAACTTCACAGCGCTTCGCAGGGGCATACACGATAGCGCTTAGAGGCACTAATACAGAGCTTCTCCAGATGAGGGAAACAATACAGTGCTTACTATAGGCAGTCAATAGCGCTTACACTAATAGACTATAGCGCTTTCAGGGCACAGCAGATGACAGCCTTAGCGCTGGGGCCAAATTCAGGCAGTTCTGGAGGCTAGCGCTTCAGCAGTAGCTGTCTTAGCACTTGGGGCACTTCACAGCGCTTTACAGGGGGGGCAACTTCCACAGCCCTGCAGGCAATTCACAGCGCTCCCACAGGACACAGCAATTCTTCACCAGTCAAGCGCTTGGAGGGCAATGTAGCGCTTAGGCAGTTTCTAGGTTGGCGCTTCATCAGTACTTGCTTAAAAATAGAGGCAGCTCACAGGACAAGCCACACAGCAGTGGCAGGTTAGCGCAGGAACCCCAGGTGGCGTCAGGGGGCACAGGGAGCGACACAGCGCCAATACCTGTTGGGTTCCTCAAAAGTCCTGTGGTGATTTGGTTTTCTTCTTGGCGGGATGTTTCTTGCGCCCTTAGTTTCTTGGTTACTGGTTCCTTAATTTCTTCTTGGCGCAGCTGTTTCTCGCGCCCTTGTAAATAGCAGTTGGGTTCTTGTTTCCTTGAAGGGGGTTAAGTTGGTGGCTGGTGTTGGATCTCCTCAGCCAATCCCCTCAAGTGGTCCCTGGGGGTTCCCTGCCGCGGGGCTAGGTCAGTGGGGGGGGAACAGGATACCTCAACACTTGTAAAGCAGCACACTAGGCCCTGTCATTCCAGCATCATAAGACCCTGCCCTGACCCCCACTGCCTATCCTCCTGCGTAGGTACTTCCCCAGGTCTTCCCCTCAGCTTCTCTCCTCAGGAAAGTTCCCTCCCTTTCCTTTTATAGTGCCAGTTGACAGTTGGTAGTGTCAGTTGGTGTCAGTTGGTGTCACCTCACCTCTCCCAGAAGGTTCCAGAGGCTTCCGGAGGTTCCACCATTCTACCTGTGGACAGGCTGGCAGGCTAAGATGGATACATTGCCTGAGGGTTCCAGCCAGCCCCTGGCTACTAGAATGCGCCCACTAAACCACGCTGCTGCAGCAGTGGTCTGTGGCGGCCATGTTAGGGGTAGGAAGTACCTGTACTTTAACACTAGTTTTACACTACACAGGCCCTTCTCCACTACACAAGACCTACACACTGTTGTTTCAATAGGGGCATTCTAAATTAACAGGGGATAAAAAGCGAAAAATTTCTGGGGAAAGGGCCAAGTCTCACAGGTACCAAAACACAATGACTGCAGTTAAAAATAGTCCCATATGAATCATCTGTGTGCTACAATCAGTAGCTGTAAATAACGTTGATACAATTATTAATGGCCGAAATCGGCAATCTCATTTATATACGATATGACACTGGGAATAACAGTACCTACAATAAAATAGTAAATGTTTTGCATTTGCGGCCCACATCGGAGGATTTCCTAATTTAATTTGTGAGTCCTCGGTTCCCACTCATGGAATATGATCTTATTAGCACATGACTGGTGTCAGTCGTTTGTATTCCTATAGGAAGGTGTGGGAGCACACTGCTTCACCTCCCAGCACAGTTTGCCCCTTAGCAATATGGTAAATGCAGTTCATGTCACATGCTTACTTGAATATTTACTAGAGTATTCTGATCAGGGGGGGGAAGGATCACTTGTCCTGCATAACTTTGGGTATGCCGTAACTGTTCCGAGTAGTCCCAATGTTGACCCTCATGCACGTGCTGGTAAAAGGTGTGGTATTGAGTGGTATATCTTGTTCTCCGCCGTCCCTCGCACGTGTGTGCATAATCATCGGGTTGTTTTTTCATGCAACCTCCATCCAGGAGGCATTACCCATTGTTAAAAACAGTAGTGATAAGTGATTGTGACGTGAAAAAGTGATGGTATAAAATTGTCTCTCTTGATCAGAAAAATTATTTATTAGTTCTGTATTTAGAGGCAATGGATTTAAAAATTAAGTCGGTGAACGTGAGTTATTATGACTCGTTCACACTAAGTGAAAAAAGGTCGACATGTTTCAGCCCTTTCTTATGCCTGGTAGGTCATGTGGGCTTTCTTCAGGACCGTGGTGTGAAATAGAGACCTCTCACGCCTCTATTAGTGATAAGAAAAAAGGTTTAAGTAATGGAACATAACGTTATGTTGCTCCATGGGAGGTCAAAAAATACCTGCAAAGAAAGAGGACATAGTAGACACAGGGTAAAGGAGAAGGGAAACATATAAGACTATACGACTGGTTGAATGCACCAGGAACATATAATTCGCACTGTGGCGTAGCAACTAAAAAATGGCAATACTTTGCACTGACTGCCCCACTCAAAGAATAGGGTCGACTATCTCATAATTGGCAGTTCTAATGATTCAATTGGTTTTACAGAAATGGCAAGTGGTGGGAGTTATGGTGAGAATGGCGTATAGTTACAGGTGCCGGTTTTCAAGCGTATTCGTGTTATTATCTCAAACACGTTCATTCCACACCAAACATTTTGTGTCATACGGCAGCGTGATCATACTGTGCTGCATTCCCTCTAGAGTTAAAGCTAGAGAAACAGGTTATTTTCTCTGCACATTGTTTTGTAACATACCTCCGTTCTTGGCTACATTAAGCCTCTTCGGTATCAGGGTGGGTCAGGGAGGCACACTACAATGGTAAACATACGATCAGAACATGGTGTTCTTGTTTGGTAATACTTTACGGTTTCGCAGCGTTGTGGTCCTCGTGGTACCTCTGGCTCTCCATACACTCCTTGTGCTGACTCTGCCACCTCTGTCCCGGGATGTGGGAGGCATTTCCGGGCTAGTGATTTTATAGGTAGTTGAGCAATGGGGATAGAGGAAAGACTATGGTTGTTTACTATAATAGGACCATAACTGCATGAAGTACTGTTTTAATTATTTGTAGGCGGAATCTATAATCCGAGATATGATTTGGCTCAGTTATATAACAACTATTGGATTAGTAACCTGAAAGGTGGTTTTTAATCTGATTCTTTCAAAGGTTTTTTCAAAGGTTTTGTTTTTATAGGCTCTATAATGAGGGATTTCATCAAGACAGTGTGATTTTTCATATGTCTCATCCACTGAAAATCGTTGCCCACGGTATGTTATCGTTCAGACCATTAACATCGGTGCCGAGTCTATGCACCCACCGTTGCTCTTTTTCAAAGAGGATTTTTTCTGCGTTGTGGTCTTTATTGTGCAATGTTTCTAAAATAACCCACTGTAGATCTTTTACAGTGTGGCCAGCTTCCAAATAGTGGCTTGACATCTTTGTGGTCGCCTTTTTACATTTCACATTACTGCGATGTTCACACAGTCGTTGTTTTACCTTCCTACATGTCATGCCTATATAGTTTTTCTTGCAGGGGCATGTGATCATGTAGATGGCATGACTTGTGTTACAGTTGGTGTGATGTAGGATTCTCCATTTGAAATCTGGGAGTAATTGTATCTCTTTTGTCGCTTTTGTGAGGGGACAAACAGAATAGGATCCACATGGGTAATGGCCAGTAACTGGGCTCATGTCCAGTGGTGAATTTACTGTTGTCGGTTGCTTGGCAGGTTGAGGTCTGGTATGGACCAAGATGTCCTTAAGGTTGCGGGTTCTCTTATTGGCAACACGGGGTTTAGGCCATTGAATGTTGGCTGAAGTTAAGATGCTCCAGTTTTTATTGACTATCTTTTTTAGTCTGTTACTTGCTGGGCCGTATGTGGTTACACAAGTTGTAATGTCAACTTCTGGTTCTTTTGGAGTGGATTCCAAGAGACTTTCTCGATGTTGGTTGCGGGCTCTCTTTTTGCATTTTTCAATAATTCTCTTCGGGTAATGTCTTTCTTCCAATTTTTCGCTCAGCTCATTGGCTTGTTCTTTGTACTCCGTCAATTTGCTGCAATTTCGTCGTAGTCTCAGAAATTGGCTGAAAGGGAGGTTTTCCCTTAGAGGTTTCGGGTGAAAACTCTGGTAGGAGAGTAAGCTGTTTTTGGATGTTGGTTTTGAATAAGTTTTTGTTTGCAAAGTTGAACCCTCAGAGTAGATAGTGATGTCCAGAAAATCAATTTGTTTTTTGTTGGCTGTATACGTGAATTTTAGCCATTCATCCCGGGTATTGATCCAGGTGTGAAAGTTGATGAGGCTAGACATATCTCCTTGCCAGATGAGAATCACATCATCGATGTATCGACGCCAGAACAGAATCTGTTGTTGAAAAGGGTTAAATGGGTTATTTATGTGTGTTTCCTCAAATTGACTCACGTAGAGCCCCGCCACACTCGGCGCAAATGTACTTCCCATGGAAGTTCCATGGCATTGTTGAAACATGATGTCGTTGTATTTAAAATAGTTTTCGGTCAATGCCAGCCTGCAACATTCAAGAACAAAATGTCTGGGGGTCTTATGTTCCCAGTCAATGTTGAAAACTATGGTTTCAAGTGTTTCCAATGTTTTTTCTTGAGGTAGGCTTGTGTAGAGGCTTTCTACGTCCAATCCTACGAGTATCATGTTGTCCTCTGAGTATGTGAAATTCTGGAGCAGATTCAGGAGATCCCTTGTGTCCTTCAGGTAGGTAGGGGTCCTTTGGACTTTAGGTTTGAGGTATTGGTCCGCAAACTGTGACAATGGTTCAAGGACCGAACCTATTCCTGACACAATGGGCCTTCCAGGCGGAGGTGAGCGTGGTTTGTGTGTCTTTGGGAGCGAATAAAAATAAGGTATTCTGGGGTTGTTAGTCTCCAAAAAGTGTGCTACTCACCGCAATGCAATTCGATACTTTGTCAGGGATAGTAAGTGCTCTAAAAATACAATTCACAATTATACTTACAAAGCTTAGAGAAGAGGGCACCTGCTTTTTTAGAATGACGTGTGCCAGAGCACAGCAAATCTCACTGACGAGCGCGACACTGGCATCCTTCCTTGATTGTTTGTGCAAAGGTTTGGAGGCTCAATGGTCCTAGCTACCTTTAAGAGTTATCTGATATTATGTTGTAGCAGGAGCAGCTAATAGACGAAGAAGGAGACAGTAGCCTTCTTGTTGTGAAATCATGTCATTGGAAAGCAAAGCTGTCTCTGAAGCTTATTCCAACTCGTATCCATTTCAGCCCTCATATTCTCCCTTCGCGTCCACCCCATTGATGGTTCTTTCATTGGAAGTCCTATGTTCTTTCTCGTGGTTTTGTCTGAATTCTCCCCCCTCAAAATAATTAAAAAAAAGAAATAGTTTGCTAGTCCTGTGCACACTCTCCTCCCCTGTCATTCTAGTCTGTCCACTTTATCCTTCATAACTATCACAAGGACATAGTAAAAAGACTAGCATAATTGGTAGAAAGGAGGTTGGGCATGTGTCCAGTGGCCTACATGGAAACATGAGTAACATTTTAATTCTTTAAGAACTATATTTTACTGAAATTACCACATCTTGCCTTCCTGTTGTGCTAGCATGAATAGTGTGACACGGAGGGGGAGAAAAAGAGTGCATGTGGTCAGCGGTAGACTGGTAAACCTTGGCTCAAGCGGCTCAGTGGGATATCCCTCAGGCAGCCCTGCACACTGTGCCAGTAGCTGTGCAATATGTTCTGAGAGAAACCCCTATTTGTTTGTAAGGTGGCTCATAAGGGGAGCTGCAGTGCAGAAGGTGTTCTGCACGATGGCGACATAGAAACAGATCTTCATCTACAGCAATGCTAATAATAAGAAAGAATTGCCTAGAAGTTGCCCTAAATCAAATTTCAATTTACCAGAGAGTTGTGTTTTTCAAGGTTAATTTCGCATGAGAGTTTTAGTGACAAGAAAAATGCATGGCAGAAGGTACAGGTGCAGGCCATGCTCTTGGGCACTGCATGGAGGTTAATTGTAAGAAGGAGCAGGTGAAAACCGTGCATGTCCTCACAAAATCCAAGAAAATCACAGAATAAGCGATGCTGATGAACTCACAAATAACAACACCATTAGTATCAGCAGTTGTGTAAACTACTTTATGATGTTGTATGTAGCAGTGTGGTTGTATGTAAGAGTGTAGGGCAAGCAGGACATGGCTTCTGGGCGACCCATTTTTGTAACAAAATCCTAGTGGTGGCGGGCATTGCTCGCAGGTGGGGTAGCGGGCGCAGGGGGGTCGCCCGGAGGTCGAAATTGCTGGAAGGAGTGAGAAAAAAAACACTCACCTTGCCGCCGCCGGGTCCTCCGTCTTTGCTCCTGCTCTCCTGCCTCCGACTTCAGGAGCAGGAAGCAGGCAGCTAGGCTCCCTTCCCGAAGCCAATCACAATGCTGCAATGCAGCGTTGTGATTGGTTTGTGCATCGTGTGGGGCTGGAGGGGTGAGCATGTTCTCCATGCAGGCTGTAATGCAGTCTGCATGGAAAAGTGGGGAAGTGCGCATGACTGGTTTTGGCGGCCCAAGTGGACTGACCAAACAGTCATTGCACACCTAGGAGAGGGCAAACAACTCCTCCACTGCCCAGCTCGGACAGCCGAGCAGCCCCATCCACCCGCAAAGCAGTACAACCATTAAATGATAACAACTGAAAGTTATTATCATTTTATGTTTTTGATTCTCGCACTGCTTGAAACCAGTGGAGCGCCGCTCCTCCAACATAGCAGAGGAGCCACCACTGGTATATACTGATCAAGGCTTATAGAGATTGATTATAGCCGCAACACAGCAATTCCATGAATATGCACGGCCTGCAGTCAGTCTTGGTCAAAAAGCACACTTAAATACTTGGATGCTTGATTCCGGTCTAGGAAAGACATGGCTTGGTAGTTCGGGCTGGACTGTTACCATGAGGCACAGGGTCAAGGCTGATTTGCATGTAGCCATTGTCTGACCTAGAATGGTGTGGAGTGCAAAAAAACGATGGATTTAGGCCTAGATCTTTGTACTGGAGTGAATGTAAGACATTGTTCTACATTCTGTCCATCAACTGTGTTTTTTGCAATTTTCACCCCAAGTGGGCTGGGTATGCTCATACGTGAGTCCCAGGCTCTCCACATCACTGGAGTCAAGCTATCCAGGCTGAAGAAGGCTGATAGCCAGAAACCGGTCCTTGGATGCTTGATTCCGGTCTAGGAAAGACATGGCTTGGTAGTTCGGGCTGGACTGTTCCCATGAGGCACAGGGTCAAGGCTGATTTGCATATAGCCATTGTCTGACCTAGGGTGGTGTGGAGTGCAAAAAAACGATGGATTTAGGCCCAGATCTTTGTACTGGGGTGAATGTAAGACATTGTTCTGCATTCTGTCCATCAACTGTGTTTTTTGCAATTTTCACCCCGAGTGGGCTGGGTATGCTCAGACATGAGTCCCAGGCTCTCCACATCACTGGAGTCAAGCTATCCAGGCTGAAGAAGACTGATAGCCAGAAAGCGGTCCTTGGATGCTTGATTCCGGTGTAGGAAAGACATGGCTTGGAAGTTCGGGCTGGACTGTTCCCATGAGGCACAGGGTCAAGGCTGATTTGCATATAGCCATTGTCTGACCTAGGGTGGTGTGGAGTGCAGACAAACGATGGATTTAGGCCCAGATCTTTGTACTGGGGTGAATGTAAGACATTGTTCTGCATTCTGTCCATCAACTGTGTTTTTTGCAATTTTCACCCCGAGTGGGCTGGGTATGCTCAGACGTGAGTCCCAGGCTCTCCACATCACTGGAGTCAAGCTATCCAGGCTGAAGAAGGCTGATAGCCAGAAACCGGTCCTTGGATGCTTGATTCCGGTCTAGGAAAGACATGGCTTTGGTAGTTCGGGCTGGACTGTTCCCATGAGGCACAGGGTCAAGGCTGATTTGCATATAGCCATTGTCTGACCTAGGGTGGTGTGGAGTGCAAAAAAACGATGGATGTAGGCCCAGATCTTTGTACTGGGGTGAATGTAAGACATTGTTCTGCATTCTGTCCATCAACTGTGTTTTTTGCAATTTTCAGCCCGAGAGGGCTGGGTATGCTCAGACATGAGTCCCAGGCTCTCCACATCACTGGAGTCAAGCTATCCAGGCTGAAGAAGGCTGATAGCCAGAAACCGGTCCTTGGATGCTTGATTCTGGTCTAGGAAAGACATGGCTTGGTAGTCCGGGCTGGACTGTTCCCATGAGGCACAGGGTCAAGGCTGATTTGCATATAGCCATTGTCTGACCTAGGGTGGTGTGGAGTGCAAAAAAAGAAAAAACTATAGATTTAGGCCCAGATCTTTGTACTGGGGTGAATGTAAGACATTGTTCTGCATTCTGTCCGTCAAACTGTGTTTTTTGCAATTTTCACCCCGAGTGGGCTTGGTATGCTCAGACGTGAGTCCCAGGCTCTCCACATCACAGGAGTCAAGCTATCCAGGCTGAAGAAGGCTGATAGCCAGAAACCGGTCCTTGGATGCTTGATTCCGGTCTAGGAAAGACATGGCTTGGTAGTTCGGGATGGACTGTTCCCATGAGGCACAGTGTCAAGGCTGATTTGGATATAGCCATTGTCTGACCTAGGGTGGTGTGGAGTGCAAAAAAACGATGGATTTAGGCCCAGATCTTTGTACTGGGGTGAATGTAAGACATTATTCTGCATTCTGTCCATCAACTGTGTTTTTTGCAATTTTCACCCCGAGTGGGCTGGGTATGCTCAGACGTGAGTCCCAGGCTCTCCACATCACTGGAGTCAAGCTATCCAGGCTGAAGAAGGCTGATTGCCAGAAACCGGTCCTTGGATGCTTGATTCTGGTCTAGGAAAGACATGGCTTTGTAGTTCGGGCTGGACTGTTCCCATGAGGCACAGGGTCAAGGCTGATTCGCATATAGCCATTGTCTGACCTAGGGTGGTGTGGAGTGCAAAAAAACTATGGATTTAGGCCCAGATCTTTGTACTGGGGTGAATGTAAGACATTGTTCTGCATTCTGTCCATCAACTGTGTTTTTTGCAATTTTCACCCCGAGTGAGATGGGTATGCTCAGACGTGAGTCCCAGGCTCTCCACATCACTGGAGTCAAGCTGCCCAGGCTGAAGAAGGCTGATAGCCAGAAACCGGTCCTTGGATGCTTGATTCTGGTCTAGGAAAGACATGGCTTTGTAGTTCGGGCTGGACTGTTCCCATGAGGCACAGGGTCAAGGCTGATTTGCATATAGCCATTGTCTGACCTAGGGTGGTGTGGAGTGCAAAAAAACGATGGATGTAGGCCCAGATCTTTGTACTGGGGTGAATGTAAGACATTGTTCTGCATTCTGTCCATCAACTGTGTTTTTTGCAATTTTCAGCCCGAGAGGGCTGGGTATGCTCAGACATGAGTCCCAGGCTCTCCACATCACTGGAGTCAAGCTATCCAGGCTGAAGAAGGCTGATAGCCAGAAACCGGTCCTTGGATGCTTGATTCCGGTCTAAGAAAGACAAGGCTTGGTAGTTCGGGCTGGACTGTTCCCATGAGGCACAGGGTCAAGGCTGATTTGCATATAGCCATTGTCTGACCTAGGGTGGTGTGGAGTGCAAAAAAATGATGGATTTAGGCCCAGATCTTTGTACTGGGGTGAATGTAAGACATTGTTCTGCATTCTGTCCATCTACTGTGTTTTTTGCAATTTTCACCCCGAGTGGGCTGGATATGCTCAGATGTGAGTCCCAGGCTCTCCACATCACTGGAGTCAAGCTATCCAGGCTGAAGAAGGCTGATAGCCAGAAACCGGTCCTTGGATGCTTGATTCCGGTCTAGGAAAGACATGGCTTGGTAGTTCGGGCTGGACTGTTCCCATGAGGCACAGGGTCAAGGCTGCTTTGCATATAGCCATTGTCTGACCTAGGGTGGTGTGGAGTGCAAAAAAACGATGGATTTAGGCCCAGATCTTTGTACTTGGGTGAATGTAAGACATTGTTCTGCATTCTGTCCATCAACTGTGTTTTTTACACTTAAATATGAGGCACACAAGGGATAGGGCCTTATTAGGAGTATAGCGGTCAATAGGACTGCTGCACTGCGGCAGCGTGCACCTCATTAGGAGTGTGGCGGTTGACCATCACAGGACGCTGCCTCTGCTTGGATCCAGGATCCCACAGCATGGCGGTGGCAATGAACTGTGATGTTCACAAACGCCCTATTTTACCTGACATTATTTGGTTCCTACACACAACTCCGTTGTAAAATAGTGGTGGATTTCAGGGGCAACAAATGTTTGTATGCAGATGATCCAGAAATATATTTAAAGACATCGATTGCATTACAACCTTCGGTTCAAGTATGAAGAAAGAACAGCAATGGACATCAAGTAACTTTTCTCATACCCATTCCCCCCAAAACTGAAATAACCCCAAAGCACTAAACAACAGTGGCTGCTCCTCTGCAATGGCGGAGGAGCTTTGCCTCACTGCCTGGAGCAGAGCCAGCAAATGAAAAGTAAAACTATGTTCTAGCATTGTTTTATTTTTCATTTGCCGGCTCTGAGCCAGACTGTTCAGGGAGGGGTGGGGCATAGGAGGGGGGAGGAAGAGTGCTTGTGCACTGCCTAAGTACGCATATGTGTTTGGCCGGCTGTCTCAAGCAGACCAAAATACACAGGCACATTAGGTTTATCCAGCCCTGGTTCATTCAAAACCTTCATGTTTGCGATCACTGAGAAAAAATTCCAATATTTTTGTACGTACCTTTATAAGTCTAGGAAACAATATTTTGTTAATCCGTATTTTTGACCCTAGATATATATATATTCACTGAAAAAACCATAGGTTATAGGCCATATATAGTTAGGAATTCGCATTTACAAAACCTTATTTTACTCACACAAAACCATTGAAATTCCATATATAGTTAGTTGCACTAACTATATATCGCGCACCCGCAATCCACTGCTGATGATGTCACATATTACATCATTCATGACATGGTCAGTGACATCACTGATGACATCACTGATGACATCTCAAATGACATCACTGATGACATCTCAAATGACATCACTGATGACATCACTGATGACATCTCATTTGACATTACTGTTCACATCACTGATGATATCATTCATGTGATAATACGATGAACCTCTTCAGACTCTAATATAACCTTAGATACAATCAGTGTAAACAGACACTCACAGACTGTCACTCATCCATGGAGTTACTCACACACCTAGTCAGTCATGCAAAGAATCAATCACACCTCCATTTCCTCAACTATACAGTTATACAAACTTTACTTATTCAAACATATACTAACACATATTTACTCTCTTATACAATCCCTGATACAAGTTCACAATGATCCATACAGCCACTCACACATTCACTGGCTCTTATGCACAGTTATTTATATATGTCAACTCTCACATGTACTGTGTTTTACATATGTACTTACTTTGACATGTAGCACTGAGATATCCATTCAGTCACCAATACACTCATGCACACAGTCAACCGTCCATACAGCTGTTTCCACATGCACTTTTGAAACCATACATCTAGTGAATCAACTGCTCACACATCTATGCACAGAGTCATACACCTCTCAGCCACCCACACACACACTCAGTCTCCCATACAAATACTTGGGCAACCAATCAATAACCCATATAGTTACTCATATAGCTACTTATCAACACATGCAACAGTTTACAGAACAACAGACATAATGATGCACAAATTAAGACAGGTTAGTCACTAACCCATGCACTCAGTGAGACACATTTAATCACTCACTCATACAGTCAGTCATGCACCTACTAAATCCTTCATCCAGACACTTATACATCCACTTATTCTTCAATATGTAAGACATATTTTAACTTTACAGAAACATACAGTCACTGGATGTTGTCATCAGTGATGTCATCAGTGATGTCATTTGAGATGTCATCAGTGATGTCATCAGTGATGTCACTGACCATGTCATGAATGATGTAATATGTGACATCATCAGCAGTGGATTGCGGGTGCGCGATATATAGTTAGTGCAACTAACTATATATGGAATTTCAATGGTTTTGTGTGAGTAAAATAAGGTTTTGTAAATGCGAATTCCTAACTATATATGGTCTATAACCTATGGTTTTTTCAGTGAATTTTCAAGGTTTTGTAAATGCTAATTCCTAACTATATATGGTCTATAGCCTATGGTTTTTTCAGTGAATATATATATATATACATACATATATAAACATATATCATCTGTATATCTATATAAATACAAACATAAATGCATGCATACATATACTTATATGCATACAGATGCATGTTATTTACATGAAAGTTGAAAAAACACTAATAAAAGCAAAGCTAAAAAGCCACCTCATTACAAACAGAATGGCTTTAACTTAAACGAGGGCGAGATCTATTGCATTTTCAATGCTTGTTTACTTTGGTTCCATCAAGAAGGCATTCAGATGTGTCAGACATTTGCCATAAATTCTGAATGTTAGCACTCTAGTTGCACATTAGATCACTGTAGTAAAGCTACTGCTCACCAGGGACGTCTGCTGCTGGTATTCAAAGTGCATGTTTCAGTCTGCATGTCAGAATTTTTTTAATGAAATAGAAGAGGATTTGAGAAGTCACTCAAAATGATGCCTAATTTTTCTTTCTGAAGCACTAATCATACTTTCGATGGCAAAATTAACCCCCTCATGTTGTTCCTTTTTAAATTGAGTGTTTTCAGACTTACCACTTCATTCCAATCAAGATGGCTTCTGGTGTGCCATACTTTTGTCATAAGTAAGACTGTTAGCGCTCTAGTTGTTCTTTAGAACACTCTGGGACATTCTGTCATTGGGCTATACTTGGGGTACATCTGGGTGATATTTGGGCTACATTTAGGCTCTTTTGTCTCTGGTGGCCATCTTGGGAGACTGTATGTCAGAATTGTTTAATGAAATTGAAGAGGGTTTGAGAAGTCACTCAAAATGTGCCCTAATTTTTCTTTCTGCAGCACTAATCATAATTCATATGGCAAAATATACCCCCTCATTTTGTTCCTTTTTAAATTAAATGTTTTAAGAGTTACCACTTTATTCCAATCAAGATGGCTTCAGGTGTGCCATACCTTTGTAATAAGTAGGACTGTTAGCGCTCTAGTTGTTCTTTAGAAAACTCTGGGACATTCTGTCATTGGGCTATACTTGGGCTACATCTGGGTGATATTTGGGCTACATTTGGGCTCTTTTGTCTCTGGTGGCCATTTTGGGAGACTGCATGTCAGAATGTTTTAATGAAATAGAAAAGGATTTGAGAAGTCACTCAAAATGTGCCCTAATTTTTCATTCTGCAGCACTAATCATACTTTCTATGGCAAAATATACCCCCTCATGTTGTTTCTTTTTAAATTAAATATTTTAAGAGTTACCACTTTATTCCAATCAAGATGGCTTCAGGTGTGCCATACCTTTGTAATAAGTAGGACTGTTAGCACTCTAGTTGTTCTTTAGAACACTCTGGGACATTCTGTCATTGGGCTATACTTGGGCTACATCTGGGTGATATTTGGGCTACATTTGGGCTCTTTTGTCTCTGGTGGCCATTTTGGGAGACTGCATGTCAGAATGTTTTAATGAAATAGAAGAGGATTTGAAAAGTCACTCAAAATGTGCCCTAATTTTTCTTTCTGCAGCACTAATAATACCTTCTATTGCATAATATACCCCCTCATTTTGTTCCTTTTTAAATGAAATGTTTTAAGAGTTACCACTTTATTCCCATCACGATGGCTCCAGGTGTGCTATACCTTTGTAATAAGTAGGACTGTTAGCGCTCTAGTTGTTCTTTAGAACACTCTGGGACATTCTGTCATTGGGCTATACTTGGGCTACATCTGGGTGATATTTGGGCTACATTTGGGCTCTTTTGTCTCTGGTGGCCATTTTGGGAGACTGCATGTCAGAATGTTTTAATGAAATAGAAAAGGATTTGAGAAGTCACTCAAAATGTGCCCTAATTTTTCATTCTGCAGCACTAATCATACTTTCTATGGCAAAATATACCCCCTCATGTTGTTTCTTTTTAAATTAAATATTTTAAGAGTTACCACTTTATTCCAATCAAGATGGCTTCAGGTGTGCCATACCTTTGTAATAAGTAGGACTGTTAGCACTCTAGTTGTTCTTTAGAACACTCTGGGACATTCTGTCATTGGGCTATACTTGGGCTACATCTGGGTGATATTTGGGCTACATTTGGGCTCTTTTGTCTCTGGTGGCCATTTTGGGAGACTGCATGTCAGAATGTTTTAATGAAATAGAAAAGGATTTGAGAAGTCACTCAAAATGTGCCCTAATTTTTCATTCTGCAGCACTAATAATACTTTCTATGGCAAAATATACCCCCTCATGTT
Source organism: Lissotriton vulgaris (assembly GCF_964263255.1). Lineage (NCBI taxonomy): Eukaryota > Metazoa > Chordata > Amphibia > Caudata > Salamandridae > Lissotriton > Lissotriton vulgaris. Next base: position 663,670,764 of record NC_141693.1, read on the forward strand.
GTTTCTTTTTAAATTAAATGTTTTAAGAGTTACCACTTTATTCCAATCAAGATGGCTTCAGGTGTGCCATACCTTTGTAATAAGTAGGACTGTTGGCGCTCTAGTTGTTCTTTAGAACACTCTAGGAGGCTGCAGTAGAACACAAAGGAATCAACTGACAGTCTCTGTCCTTGTTGGATGTACATGTTTTACTGAGAAAGTCAGACTTCATTTTCACATGACTGAGAAAGATAATGTGAATTTACAGAAAATATGCTTTCAGTTTAGCTTATAGATCCCCTTCCAAACCACTGTGGGAAAATCATGAGATATTAGTTTTCTTTCAAACAATATTCATGATATCACAGCAGAAGGTTTTTTCACATGGTAAAATCACCTTAGAACCCACCACAATTCCTAAAACGAGTATGGTACCATCAACAAATGATTTATAATGTAACTAAAGTCCTAAAACCCTCTATTAACTACAATGCTTTTTAATGAGGTGCTATCATGTATATTGGTCCCAAGATGGCTGCCAACACTTCTTGGATGAAGTGCTGACAGCCAATCAGATCAGATGTGTGGTTAGGCTCCGCCCAGATATATATATTTTTTTGAACCTAAATTACTCAAAATCCACTGGAGCACATATATTGAGACCTAGCAAAGGCACATCGGGCTAACAGTCCCTACAATTTTGCCAAGTTTCGTGCAAATCCATTCAGCCGTTCGAGCTAAAAGTGAGGCCAACCGCCCTATGGAAATTAACATGGGAAAAAAGCGTTTTGGGACCCCCCTTTTTTCTCAGCCCCCCCTTGATGAAACCCCCCCAAATTGTCAGGGGCTGCTCAGAAACAAAATGTTCCATTTTCCTGAAATTTTCAGCCAATTCCGTCCACAAACGCCAAAGTTATTAGACATAGAATTTTCAAAAATCCCATAGAGAAAAAATCCTAACTATATATACCTACTGGCGACCGCCAGTAGGTAATATATATATATATATATATATATATATATATATATATATATATATATATATATTGCGTTTCACCACACGCTGACAAGCGTGAAAATGCACTCGAAATCCAGTAAATCTTCACCATCCAATTATACCATCCAACAAGGTTCGTGGGTAAATATTTTATTCCAGCATGGAACACAGTTCATGGAACTAAACCCCCAACGCGTTTCAGCGACAACTCGCCTTGGTCACGGGTGAGTAGTGTTAGGAAAGTAAACATTAAATAAAGTTTTCAAACCTTCTTGTATAAACATAAACAAAGGACAATGTGCATAAAGTAAAACACAGCGGCCATCTTGGCATGGTCAAGTACAAATGTTAATGTGCCAAATTAAGAGACATAGCCATTCGACTGTCGCTTGTCAGCGTGTGGTGAAACGCAATACATACAGGGTGCCTTTGACCCTGGTGTGCACCGCAGTTCGAGAGTCCCGGTTTCTCAAAGGATGTGAACTGCGCATATATATATATATATATATATATATATATAAAATTGGAAGTTGCTCAATAAGCACAACGCGCACTCAGGGGTTATTCTTTGCCATAATCGTATGATCAAGCCAACTCTTTGGCGAAACGTTGTGGGAGGAGCTGCCGTCCGTGAATGAGGAGAAGGCAGGTCAAATATAAACTGCACCCACACCCCTTTCCACAATCACTGGCACCTGGCGCTGAAGAGGCTTACCACGCCGAAATGCATCCGCCTTAGAGGGTGACAGAACTTTGCTCTGTTTGGGCAGCTCATTAAAGCGCTTCCGAAGATTTCCCCAGTTGTGGTCTTTTCTCTTTCTTTGAAGGAGCAAGTATTGGATACAATTTAGCGCGTTCTCCAGTGTTGCGCTTTGAAGACCCCCGCTTTCTCAAGTGGCCCTGCTCACGCTGGATCACTGCTTGCAGTTGTTACTTCTCCGGGGTACCGGAACCAGCAGGGTCCACCACCAGCCATGGAAGAAGTATGACGGGATGATTGCCACTGCGCACCATGTTGGGCAGGTAGGACTGCCTTGCCTGCCCCCGACAGAAAGGATTCCGTTGCTGAGTTGGTGTAAGCGGTTGGGGACTGGAGGAAGCGCCGCTGCCTTGGGGTGTTTGTGGACATTGGGAACAATTCACTGACTTTGGAGCATCATATTCCTCCCCCACTTTCCCTTGCTATACTTACCAGGTTCGTGCTATTGCATGCTGGAACCTGTAGGCGCCGATGACCGGGCGAACTACAGGAAGTATATGCGGTGATGACATCGTTGTGGGAGGAGCTGCCGTCCGTGAATGAGGAGAAGGCAGGTCAAATATAAACTGCACCCACACCTCTTTCCACAATCACTGGCACCTGGCGCTGAAGAGGCTTACCACGCCGAAATGCATCCGCCTTAGAGGGTGACAGAACTTTGCTCTGTTTGGGCAGCTCATTAAAGCGCTTCCGAAGATTTCCCCAGTTGTGGTCTTTTCTCTTTCTTTGAAGGAGCAAGTATTGGATATATATATATATATATATATATATATATATATATATATATATATATATATATATATATATATATATATATATATATATATAAATTGGAAGTTGCTCAATAGCACAACGCGCACTCAGGGGTTATTCTTTGGCATAATCGTATGATCAAGCCAACTCTTTAGCGAAACGCGTAGCTTTATCTTGGAAAAAAGACAAAGAATAACCCCCTGATTGCTCGTTGTGCTTATTGAGCAACTTGTGAATTTTGGAATTGAATGGAACCGGCCTTTGGGTTCGCCGGTAAACGCTCCAACTGACGAGGGAGTCGAACCCAGGAGGACCCTTTTTGTTGGATGATATATATCATCCGAGGCACAAGACACAAGATATATATCAACCGAGGCACAAGAAAGCAGAGAAAAAAGACGGCAGGGTAGAAACACCCTGACCCCCTAGGCCTGCTTAGGGGGTCCCACACGACCCCCAGGGCCTAAAATAAATCGGCCCTGTGGCGTTTTTCAATCCAGAGGGTCCCTGGGGCCCAACTAGCCCACTAGGTGCTTCCAGTAAGCGCTACTGCACTGCGTTGCAGAAAGGTGGTGGAGGCCGTGCCCCTTTTTACATCTCTCTGCAATGGCGCTTACTGGAGGTACCTAGTGGGCTAATTTGACTCTAGGGACCCTCAGGATTCAAGGGGACTTAATCTCCCAACTTAAAACAGCCACAGGGCGTGTTTACACAGTGGGGAAGGGAGGGGATGGGGCCTGAGGTGACGTGTGCAAACACGCCCTGTGGCGCATTTTAAGTTGGGGAAAAAATTCCCCTTCAATTTTGAGGGTCCCTGGGGGCCAACTAGCCCCGCAGGTGCTTCCAGTAACTGCCACTGCGCTGCGTTGCAGAGAGGTGGTCCAGGCCGTGCCCCTTTTTACACCTCTGTGCCACTCAGCTCTGTGGCACAGGTAACTAGTAGGCTAGTTGGACTTCAGGAACCTTCAGGATTCCAGAGGACTTAATCTCCCAACTTAAAAGGTGCCACAGGGCATGTTTGCACACATGTCACCTCAGGTCCCCCCTCCCTTCACCAGTGTGCAAACGCGCCCTGTTGCACATTTTAAGAAGTAGTTTTAATCCCCCTGCCCTAATATATACTAGGGGCTTACAGAGGAGGTCATGCTAATCACAGGGGTAGCCCAGTGCATAGTATTCCCTAGTGTATGTAGGTGTTTTAACTGAATTCTAAGTGTATTTTAGCATAGCCCTGGCTCTACGACTGGTAAGTCAGAGTCAGTTACCACCAGTACCCATCTGAAAAAATTGAGGGTACAGGATGATTTTGCAACAAGGCCTATTTCTGCTCCTCTGTTTGTACTTTCTGCATGTCTTCCTTCTTCCTGCACTTTTCTTCGTCTTTGAGGACTTCTGTTCCTTCTTTCTGCATTTCTTTTTCTTCTTTCTGTGTGTTTTTTCTTCTTTCTTCACATGTCCTACCTCTGTAGTCATAGTTAGAAACTAGCATTTATAAAAACCTTTGAAATTTACTTAAAAAAACATAGGTTTCAGGCACTTTATAGTTAGGAATTAGCATTTAAAAAACCTTAGAAATTCACTGAAAAAAACCATAGGTTTCAGGCACGTTATAGTTAGGAATTAACATTTAAAAACCTTAGAAATTTACTGAAAAAACCATAGGTTTCAGGGGCGTTATAGTTAGTTGGACAGTTCACTCGTACAAAACCATTGAAATTCCCCTGTTATAGTTAGTGCAGCTAACTATAACACGCGCGCCCGCAATGCACTGCTGATGACGTCACATATTACATCACTCATGACATGGTCAGTGACATCACTCATGACATCACTGATGACACTTCAAATGACATCACTGATGACATCACTGATGACATCATCCTTGTGATAGAGTGGCAGACCTCCTCTCACCCTAATATAACCTTTTATACACACACTCAAAAATAGAAACTAATATATTCAAAACAATGGACATACCAATACCACTTACAACACACCTATTCAGTAATTCCAAGATCTACACACACATCCACTCATTTACCAACAGTCCTATACAGTCACTCATACATGTACTCACTCATCATATGTACTCATACACCTATACATCCTGTACACAGTGACACTCATCCATAGAGTTACTCACACACATAGTCACACATGCAAACAAAGTATCAAACATCCATTAAATTGCATATACAGTTATACACACACCACCACACTTACTTCTACAGAAACTTACACATACTTACTCTCTTATGCAATCACTTATAGAAAAACATACTAATTTATACAGGAACTCTTCAAATCTCTCACTCTCACATATACTCACTTATATGCACCAATACTCACATATACTAGTTTGAAACATATGTAGTTACTCATAAAGACACTATTGAGACAGTCATTTACTCACTAACACACCCATACACACACTCATCCACCTATACAGTCCTGCACACATGCTGTATTTAACACATACAAGCAGTGAGTCACTTATTCATGCATCTATGCACTACGTAAGACCTCCCAACGAACCATACTTACACTCATACTGATACTCAAAAAAACAAATAATAACCTATATAGACACTCATGTAGTTACTCACCAACCCATGCAGTCACTTATACACAAAGTGAGAGACTGATACAGATATCTACATATTTAAACATTACTCATTAACCCATGTATTCACTAAGATACACTTAATCAGTCCGTTATACAATCAATTTTACAAAATAAATCATCCATTTAGACACTTATATAGCAAGTTATTCTTCCATTGACCTTAAGATATACATATATAAACATATTTAATTTTCAGAAAAACACACATTCACTGGATGATGTCATCAGTGATGTCATCAGTGATGTCATTTGCGATGTCATCAGTGATGTCATTGACCATGTCATGAGTGATGTAATATGTGACGTCATCAGCAGTGCATTGCAGGCGCACGAGTTATAGTTAGCTGAACTAACTATAACGGGGGAATTACAATGGTTTTGTACGAGTGAAATGTCCAACTAACTAAAACGCCCCTGTAACCAATGTTTTTTCCAGTGAATTTCTGAGGTTTTTTAACTGCAAATTCTATGATTTAGATTGTACAGATGTAATGAATCACACTTTTGCCAAACATTAATTATATGAATGTGAATGACATTGTGTTGCCAAATAGTACATTGGATGTACAAACAGTATTGATAAATTCTAAGTCATACAACCTTTTCTGTCATTTGAATTATGCTGGTCATAATCGTTACTTTTTATTAATTGTGTTTTGTACGGGTATTTAATGTCTCTGCATTATCTTGTATTGTGAATCTAATATGTATATGACTTCTCATGTTTTTAATTATAAAATGTATTTTTAATAATAAATATCTGATTTTTATACATAAATTCAACTGTTGTACTATCTTATGATATTGTGTTTCTACAAATTGATGGTCTAGGGAGATATTCTTTTTTGTTTGGTAAATTACCCTACTTCCCTTGACACTTTACAAGGGGTACCTCTCTTATTTCTTAACTACAAAGATTGAGAACCAGCTGTTGCTAAGAAACCGCAGGTGTGTTCCACCGGAAATCGCGCTTTATAAATAAATAAATAAATAAAATTGGGGAAGTGGGTTTATAGGGGATTGCAAGAGCCTGTTTTGCATGCATTCTTAATGGAAGGATTCGGTCCTTGGAAGTTCCCATTTTATAAATCACAGCCGCAGCTAGTCAAGGGCAGGGTCACCTGAGGCTTATCACTTTCGCCTGTCATTTACCATCTATCTTCACTTACTCTCAACTATAATTAAGGACCTTAGCTTCAGAGTAGTCTCCTACAACCAACTCAGCTTGAGGTTGGCTAAGCCAGCCAAAGAACTTTGGCATATATTTGCATAAGGCCTGAAGCCTTTGTAACACTGGATGAACGGGAAATGCCTGAGGTGTAATGTCTGCTGTTGAATGTTACTTCCCTCTTAGTCTATCAATTGTGCATGGGCATGGCACCTGTTCCAGCATCCAAACAAAAGAACCTTGGGTTCTAGTCGCATTATGAGCTTAACCAATCAAACCAGATCACTTCTGTTGTCTCAGCCCTACCACTTCCAACCACTGCACCCAAACGAAGATCCTCAAGAACATTTTTCCTTTCCCTTCTGGACATTCAAGAGCCTGTGTGATCAATGTAGCAGTTATCTCCGGAATGGGCTACGCTAATCCTTGTTATCCTGGTCTTTCCAAGGCTGCAACCTTTTTAAAATATGGCTGTGCGGCTCATTTTTCATTTTAGAAAGTCTGACCGGACTAGTTGCTCGACAGAGACTGCACAGCTTGCCAGTCTCTAAACAGATGACATATAAAGTGCAGTGTTTCGGCCACAACCCTGTTTATGGGCCTGCTCCTCAAAGCTGATGGTACTGTTGACTAGTTGCGTTCAGCCGCGGCCCGTGCAGGTAAGAGTGGTGGGGCTGTGTTGGCAGGGGGAGATTCGTCAGATAACCACATGGGAAAATTAAATAAATAATAAATTTTCCCTCGTCGTCGTCTGTCGAAATCCCCACCAGTCAGACCCACCGCTATTACCTGCACAGGCCGAGGCTGGGTGCGTTCCCAAGCAAGCTCTGCTGCAGTGCCTCTGCGGGGAGTGCCTCTGTTTTCAAAGGTATTATTTTGGGGACAATTTTTTTAGTACTGGTATCACAGTGACGTAGGGAATCCTCCGCTTAAGCAGCTTAAGCGGAGACTGCCTTGGGACTCTTGGGCTGGTGAACTTGATTCCAATAAAACATTATAATAGTCCTTTGAGGTCTCTTCCATTGCAGACAAACTGTTAATAAATAATGGATAGGGATCACCATGACAGAGGCATGTAGCCATAGGCAAAGGAAAAAGAGAAAAGAAAATCACGTCATGATGAACAAAGGGGACAAAACTGAGAGAGGGACAAACAGAAAAAACATGCATGAGAGGAAATATAACGAAGAAAAATGCATGAGACTAAGTATAGGTATAAATGAAAGAATGAACAGGAGAAAAAAGGAGGGGTGAAAGGAAGAACAGTGAAATAAAAAAGGTGAAAATGAGGAAAGACTTGTGATAATAAATGGATGGAAGAGTGAAAGAATACAGTGAACGGGTGAAAGGATGGAGTGAAAAAGTGAATCAAGGGATAGGTTTAAGGGGAAATAGATGTATTTTATTGGTGTTTTAGAGCTCGCAAATCACCCGTAAGGGTATTTGCATGTGTAGGGATGCAAGAGTGAAAAGATTGAGAGATAAAAGGATGAATGAGTGGAAGCTTGGGAAATGGACAGATAGGACATGTGAAAGCATGTCTGAAAGGGTGGATGGATGGAGAGGTGAAGCGATTGACAGATGAATGGATGAATAGATAGAAGGGTAAATGATTGATCAATAGATGGATGGAAGGAGGATGAAAGGGTGAAGGAGGATGAAAGGGTAAAGGAGGAGGAAAGGGTAAATATCAGGTTTGCTCACTCTGCGTGCTCGTTGTAGAGGTATTGTTCAAGTGGGGGGTGTTTAATTTTCTAGGCATTCCCTTGTGGTGTCATCGTTCCCGATCTGTCTGCACCTAATGCCCAACTTTGAAAACATCAGGAAGGTTCTCAAGACCCACCTTGTCTGTAAAAGATGGCTGCTTGGTGAGGGTTTTCAGTTCCCTTAGCACCAGGATGCCCCTAGGGAATGATTGCGTTTTTATAAAATTTGAATTAATTAATTTAGGTGTGCAGTTATATGCCTTATGTATTATATCATTATATTGTCTACATTTATATGGTATGTGCAACCAAAATAATATTTTGATTTAGAATATACCTTAACAGCAGACTTAGCTTCTACACCCCCACCCGCCAGCTCCGCTCCGCCAGCCTCGCCCTCGCCACTGTGCCCCGCATCCAACGAACGACCACCGGCGGCAGATCCTTCTCCTACCTCGCCGCCAAGACCTGGAACACCCGCCCTACCCACATATGGCAGACCCAAGACCTACTCGCCTTCAGAAGACTCCTCAAGACCTGGCTCTTCGAGAAGTAGCAGCACCCCCTCCCCACGCTCTACAAGTACTTTGATTGATTGGTTGGTTGATTGATTGATTGATTGATTGAATGGGATATTACAGTAAATATAAATGACATTCTAAAAAACAATTTTAATAGGAAATATTTTTCCCAGGCTAAAAATGCACCACAATATTGTGGTTGTCGCTGTTGTGCCCTACTTGTGTATGTGTGTATCTATGTGAGTATACTTTATTTTCGTCTTTTCCGTGTGCTATGAATTTGCCTGCAGACCATTCTGCTAAAAGTGCCTCAACACCAGAAGCCCGAGACTCCTAGACTACACTCTAATGTTGTGGTTGAAGGTGTCTGCATGCAGTAAGAATCCTGAGGGGACTCGCCGTTGCCAATGAAGCTCCAACTTATCACCTCCCAGTTTAGAAAGGACCTCAAGACCTGGCTTTTCGGATGACCCCAGCACTCAACTGAGCTACCCCCCTCCCCTCAGCACCTTGAAACCCTCAAGGGTGAGTAGCTGCGCTTTACCAACCCTGATTGATTGATTGAACACTATTTTCAGTGAGTACATAAGCTAGCAGTGCAACAAAATAACTATGGCTACAAATAATGGTGTTTGGTTACACACATCAGTCAGCTGTGGGCCCTTGTGGTAGGTCTGCTCTATTTTAAGGTCATTTGGGATGAATAGAAACTGGAAAGCTCATGTCCCATGGTTACTGGTTTGTAAGAGCAGTACATGAAAAGAAGCAATAATGTACTGAGAAAATTGTTTTGGAAAATGGAGGACAAGTACCCTTTGGTCTTGGTGTGTACGTACTGGCTGAATGGAAATGTGCCTCTTGCTACTTTGGGGGAAATTAGCTTTGGCTAAATATGTTACTGCCCTCTAATTGTTCCCATCTCAAAAAAATATTTGAGAGTTGGAGACAGGCTGTTGTAAGCACTTTTTACATCTATCTAAGGCAAATGTAACTTCTTTCTTGCCATTAAGGGAGCTAGTGTCAAACACAGATGAATCCTTCAAACTATGTTCTGCTCCCACTAGTCTAGGGTCATCGCCCACAACTTTTCTCAGATAGGAAACAATTCTATGACAGAAGTGAAGGACTACAGATACAGACAGCTGCCTGCTCTTCCTATTACCACACCAGTTGTGACACAGTGGGCCCTTCGAAGTCTCGCACTCTGTCTTTGCTCCTACACAAAAATGTCCTATGACTTTGTGACACAGTGGGGCAATGATATGAATAATGGAGCTTCTCGCCCATTGAGTGATGGATTGAGACTTTCTAGGTATCATTTACTCATGATCCAATTCAAATAATCCGGAAACAGGCTCCGGTCGGTGATGGAATTCCCTTAACCAGAGCTTGGCAGTGCTTAATTTGTAAAAAGTTAGGTGCTATGGCCTAAGGAGTAAACTCCAGGTGGCACCACCAACAGACCTGCTATTGCCGCTGAATGCCCGGACCAGCATTACCTTTGTGCTAGACTTATCAGTTTTAAATGAACACTATACTGATAAATTTAGCTGAAGAACAGGCATATAGCACCACCATATGGTGTAATCCTATGATAGAAGCTGGTGTTTAGAATAAGAGCTGGTTCTGAGCACCAGAAAACACAGCTACAAAAAATAGCACTGGTTTTGTCTAAGGTACCAGCAATCAAAAGGAAAGAATCTCAGTTTATGGCAAACTACGTGACCATCCCTTTTTTCTGCCAATCAAATTCATTCTCTCACTTTCCCTGAGCCTCTTACACAGATGACTGTAGGGAGCTCATGTTGTTTGGAGGCTGAGCAGAGGACTTTTGAGACCTGGATTCGCATTTCAGCATTGGCATTTATCTGAACATTTGGTGATTCTAGGCAATCACTTAATCTCTCTTGACTAGAAATGTAAATATATAAAAATTAGATTTCAAATGATTGGAATTCAATACAAAGATGCAAATCCCTTCTTTGGCACGATTACGAATTTGACGGTGTGGCAATGGGACTGCATCACCAAACCCGCTTGATAACAGCCCCTCGCATTATAACTGTTTTAGTCATTGGCAGGCGGTTCCATTGTATTGTATTTATGATTTGTAGAGTGCATGGCTGGCTGAGGGCTTCCCCGCGCTAATGTGTGATATAGTCAGAGCGGAGCCCATTAGTGAATTAGGGGAAACAGCCAGGTCTTTAGTTTTTTCCTAAAGGGAGTTCATTTTGCAATGATCTCAGGTCAAGTGGGAGCTCCTACCACAGTTTTGGTACCAGGTGTGCAAAGGATCTTCCTCCCCATCTTGATCTTTTGATTCTGGTTGTGCAGAGAAGTTGTAGATGAGAGGACTGTAATAGTCTGGAGGGGGCATGGGCGAATATCAGATTTCGAAAAAAATTATGGCCTTTATTATTTATGGCCCTGTGTGTGATGCATAGGGATTTGAAATTGTTTCTTGCCGAGATCGGAAGCCAATGGAGCTGATTGAGGGAATCTCTTATCGAGACGGTGCTAGGGATTTTTAGCAGGAGCCTTGTTGCCGCATTCTGCACACCCTGAAGTCTCTTTATAACATATTTCAGTGAGCCTAGGTAAAGAGAATTGCCATAGTCCAGGCGCGAGACTATAAGGGAATGCATGGCGGTTTTTCTTAACTGCTCTGGGAAAAAGTGCCAGTATCTTTCTGAGCATTCTTAAAAGCCAGAAGCAGATTCCAGGCAATTTGTTTGCTTTGTAGTCCATTGCAAGGGTACTCTCCATCCAGATACCCAGATTTTTTTTTAACAAGTTTGGGGTCAGGAGGATTACCCATACTTGCTGGCCAACTATTCAGTGATCTGGGTATGGCCATGTTACCTGATATCATTAGTTCTGTCTTCTCTCCATTTAGCTTCAGGCAACAGTTCGACATTCAGTGGGACAATTTGTTCAGGCAGGGGACCAATTGTGGGTTTCCTTGGTTGGGGCCTTTATACAGAGAGACAATCAGCTGGGTGTCTTCTGCGTAAGATACAACAGAGATGCCAAACACCCGGAACAATAGAGGCAAGCTGTAGCACATATATGTTAAATAGCGTAGGGCTGCGTGGTTATGGTATGCTGGCTACATTCCTTCACATTCTGTGGGAATGTCCGGAAGTGGCGGTTTTCTGGCATCGAGTGCATGCGGTAATGGGTGAGGTGACGGGTGTTGAGTTATTGCCTGAGGCCAGACGCTGCCTATTGAATGTTTGGGAGCCGAATGACTGCACTGTTGCTCAGACTCAATGGGTTACACTAGGTAACATGGTTGCGAAACGAGACATAGCCCAACTGTGGGGTTCTCAGAGGCCACCATCACTTCTAACATGGAAAGAAAACATGGACTGGTCCATGTTTAGGGAAAAAACTGTATATGTCTCCCGTGGAACGCCCAAGAAATGGGGTAGGATCTGGGGTCAATGGATTCGTACCGTGGAGAGATTTGCACCCCCCCTTTCACTAACGCTCCAGATCCGCTTCACCTCCCTTGACTGTGCGTTTCAGATTCTTAGCTTTTGCTGTCTGTGTTGTATCGTTTTGCCCTTGGCCCCCCCTCTCCAGGATTTTTCCTCTTTCATAGTGTTGCACATTCATCACCCGTCTCCCCCTGCCGTAAGGGACAACCAATCTATTGCACAGTACTGCCTCGATCTTCTTTGTGTTTTGTTTGTTTGTTATTATTTATAAAATATAAAATGTGAAACCTTTCACTCATCCTCTTTACACCACATGCTTATCACATGATCGTTACTTCTCGCTGCCGGACCCACGGGTTGTCGGCTGATGAGCTGTGTATTATTGTGCTATTATTGATTTGTGTAACTGACCAGCCTCCGTGGTTGTAGGTCTGTAAAAAAAATAGCGTAGGGCTGAGAAACTTAACCTGTGGCACACCTCATTTAATTGGCAGGCATTCAGAAAAGCAGTCTTTTTCTATCACTTGGTAAGATCGGTCTTCCAAAAAAGAGGTAAGCTGCACCATCACTTTATCCCATGTTCCTACTTCCCATTGGGTTCCCACGGTGGTGCCTATTAAATAGGCAACGCAATAGGAACGTCAAAGGAAGGTACACCAAGGCATGGACTGTGAACTCCATGCCGTGCTGGAACTGGGGGTGCATGCATCCAGGGTGGCACATTTTGTGTGTCCCCCTATGTGCATCCCCATGGAGTGATACACGGGCCTTCCTCACTCCAACAGATTTCATGGAGGGTAGACCTCCATGAAATCAGTGCCAGTGAGTAAAGTCGTAAAATGCTTGGCTGGACCGTGGCAGTCCTGCCACGCATATTACTGCCTCAAGACTACTGTGGCACCATCAGGGCATGGCAGTTACCTGGAAAAGTCAGCGGTACCAGGACGCCATAACCGCCAAGTTCATAATGGGGTGTTCGGAGGACCACCAACCCCGCCCTACCACGAGTCTGGTGGTCCAAGAACCACCAGACTCGTAATTAGGCCCTAAATGTATACAATCTTGTAAGCTCTCTTAATGTACATCGTGTGGTTGATCCTTGGCTAGGTTTGCCCTGCATTCAGGGTCGTCTGGCTCATAGGGTAATCTGGCAATGTATGATGGGCTGCTCTCACAAGCCAGTGGTTCAGTTGTTTCTTTAGCTGTTTGTGGGCATGTTTTATGGTCTGCTGGGCTGGTTTGTTCTGTGATATTGCAACAAACAGTGCCTGCAGACAGTTGCAATCCAGGCATGTTTCGATTGCTTGCAGACCTCTTAAACAGTGTGTCTGTACAAGTTCAAACCATCTCCAACTTGCAAAGAGCCCAATTTTTTAGCTTTCGCATTCACTAATGGGGGCCACTTTTATTTTGGTGCCCGGGCCTATTTTCTGTCTCAGTCTGACCCTGACTGCACTAATACCAATGCTTACACATGCAGACTGTGGAGTCGCTGCTGCAGTTCAAGCCACCTTTCTAGAAAATGTGGAGTCAGCACTGCAAGCCTCTCAACACTTAACTAAGTGGCACGCTTTAAGTGAATTAGCTTAAAAGCATTTTGTATGCGTGCCATTTATAATACAAATCTGCATTTCATATTGGTGATTGATCTGAGCACTCGGGTGCCCGCGTCTCTTCATTCACTGGATTCCGTTCTCCTAAGATGTATTGAGTCGGAAACTTGGCAGCTGTGACGTGGGAAGCCCTGCTGGCTGATCCAAGCTATGGTCAGCAGGGACTGCTCAGAAGCCAGGAAGCTGCCAGCCCTCCTGCAAGGGCGGGAAGAGGGGAAGGGATGCAGGCAACAGAAAGGAGAGGAAGGGATTCTGCATCTGTCAGGAGAAGCAGTGAACACAAGTCTGAACTATCGCGCAGCAAATCATACGTCAACAGCTTGGGAAGTATGACAACATGTTGTTGGTGTTTGCACAGCACTTAGAGCCCTTATTATGGCATCTTAGGGACTTATTATGAGTCTGGCTGTCCACTGACCTATTACGACTAGGACAGGCGGGCCGCCCTGAGACCACCACATCCGCTGCAATCCCCAGGGAACCACCATTACCTGTCAGTTGCGCAGTGGTGCTGAGGGCGTAGTATGCTTGGTGGGGCTGCTGTGGCCCCGCCTAGCATAGTACAAGTTCTCTCAGCACCACACTTTTCATGGCGGTGCGACTCTGATGAAGAGTGTCGCGGCGAGGGAATAAAGGGGGCCCTACAGTGCCCCCTTGTGCCTCACATTGTGTGGATGTATATAGGAGGGCAACGCATGTGCCCCCTTGTGTGCATGCACAACAGTACCTGCACTGCATGGACTGAAGCAGTCCATGTTGCGCAGGCACTGATTTTGATGTTACCATTGAGTGGCCTATTTCATAGGTACCACTGTGGGAACCCCAAAGAACCACCCAGCAGACAGGAGAAAATTGCTGATCTGGCGTGCGGTTTCTACATGGGTTTGCTGGTGCCGGAGTGGGGCGGTCCCGCTTCCGCACCACCAAATTCTTAATAAGGCCCTAAGTCTTTTCCCAATTGGGGTCCCATTTTGGGCAGCTCTGAGAGGTCAAGATTTTAATAATATTGATTCTTTTTAGCTTTTTGTATGGCAGATGCTATTTTCAAAGTTTAGAAGTGATTTGTGTAGGTTACAGTGAAAGTAAAATTAGTTTGACCCTGAAACATTGAAACATATTCAAATGTTTTTGATGTATGGGTGAGTGTACCATAGTAGTTTTCAGTTTTTAGGTCTGACTTGCCAACACAGCTGTCTGCAATACATATTGTTAACAATTCTTTAACATATTCATAGAGTGAGTTTATATGGATACTATTGCACCCCATAGCAGTATTATCCTCTCACCTCATGATATTGGCTGTTTGGTATACCATTCCCCTCCTATTGAGGGTTTTCATTGAAAAGCACATGGGACTATTTTACATTTGAGAAAGAAATTGAATCTTCACACGCTAAATTCTTCATTCGATGGGTGCACTGTAGACAGAAGCTACTGTTTTTGTTTTGTTTCAGCATTACAATAGCCTTTTTAAAATATTACACTCAGGACTCAAAATACAAGCCCCATCTATTGGCTTTGCCAGGGCCTGATTTCTTTGGCTTGAATGGTCTGTTGACGATTCCTCTCCAGAATTAAGTGTTTTCTTTGGACTAGCCACAATGCATGGAAAGGAGAATCAAACTATAGTCTGCATAGTAACTCCAAAGCCAGGTGAAAGTCATGCTAATACCGAACAAGATGGCAAAATATGCAATATAATGTTGTAAATCAAAGGAGAGTAACCCTTATGTGTCAAGGGAACAGAGTATGTAAAGACAAACAAGTAAAAAGAGTTCCCTTGAATTCCTAGTTTCTTAATTCAGACTTAACAATCCTGCAGTTGATGTCTACTACAGAGGTATGTGACCCGCAAACATTCAATTAATTCAGACTTCCATGTTCAATGTTAAAATTTCTTTTATTAAGTAATGTACTTTTGGATTGTCATAGTGCTTTAAAACCAACAGTGCACAGCTGCAAATAAGAATATTTGCCAAAAGGAATACATATATGTGTATGTTTTTAACTGAAAGGCTTTTTATATTTGGTTCTGTTTTTATAAATAATAAAAATTAATTTGTTGACAATACACAACTTACCGGCTACGTAGTACATATCATTTTAGATTGTAAGTGCTCTTTTTGTTGGTTCCATGGAAGTCTGAATTAATTGAATGTTTGCGTGTCACATACCTCTGTAGTAGACATCAACTACAGGATTGTTAAGTCCGAATTAAGATACTAGGAATTCAAGGGAACTCTTTTTACTTGTTTGTCAAAATATACAATATATACATTGTTGTAACTAAACTTAGCTTAACTGCACAGCAGCCATTGCTGGGTATACATTTGTATTGGGGTAAATTATTTTGACTGGTCAAGAGACGGAGTGCACTGAAAAACAGCCTAAGGCCTCATTTAGAGTTTGGTGGACAGGTTACTCTGTCACAAATGTGACTGTTATCGCATCAACCTTATTACCACTGCATTATATCATATGGTACTTGTAACAAGGCGGACAGGATATCCATCACTCTTATTCAGGCCCTAAATTTACTCTCTCAGAGAGGCAACAGAAAACGAATATCACAGTTGAGTCTTACTTCGTGAGTAGTGGTACCACGATGACTGGCAGGTCATTAAATCTTTACTTTTACAAACCCCCACATTTTAGTCGGCCTTGTTAATATTTTTTTAATGCCTCAATTCGCAAAAAGGCATAAATGTCCCAATGTGTAGGATGCAACTATGCACTGCGGACATTTACAGTTGCCTATTAAACGTTCAAACTTTCAGGAATATGTAGGCAAAGGTATGGCATAATCAAAAATAGCTAATATGCCTGTTTCTTAAACTTATATCACCGGAACCAGCACAATGTGCAGGTTATGAATGCATCTGTGTAGAAGATTCAATCAAATTTTCTAAAGAGCAATCGTTTTTCATCATTAATACTAATTCATTTGACTTTTTACTTGCTTGCTTTCTCTAAAATGGCACAATTTATGCATGTTCTCAGTTTTCGGTAGCAAATAACCCCTATTTATTCAGGTACACATTAGGTGTAAAGATGAGTGGGGGAAAGGCAGTTATAAAGGTCTGGTCAGCCATTGTGTTTCCTCCCACTTTTCATGTCTCCAAACATTGTGCCTTATTATGAAGGAGGTCGGATGAGTGTCTGACCACCATCATTGCGGTATAGATACCCGCCGACATGTAGTCAGAGGTTCCACCTGCCAAATTACGATTCAATCGCCCTGTAGGCAGACAGAAACATGCCATTTTCTATTGAAGATTGTGTAGCAGCCCGGAAAAAAGGATGCAGCACAAGCCACTATAGAAATAGGCATGTTTTAAACATCCATGCACTCTGTGCCAGGCACCACAAAGTGCCTGGCACAGGGTCCATGGATCTTTGGGGGGATCCACATGTGCCCCCAAAGCCCCATAGCAGAGGCCAGTGGGGAATGGGGGCCTTGCTAGGGGTCCCCAAAGTCTGTTTCCGTCTGCCTGTACATGGAGATTGGACCGCCATGTACTGACTAAGGGGAACGGACATCGTTAACGCCACGGCTGTGCCTGAAGGATTGCGGTCCAACTACTGCCCCAACGGGTTTCTTGACCCGTGAGAAAAGCATCAGTCTGTCCCTACGATTGATGCCTCTGACCACCAAATCATAATCCGACAGTCGGACCGGTTCTATGGATGGTGGTGGGACTGCCACCGATGGGTTGTTGTTTGCATTCTCACCGCCATCTTAATGAGGCCCTTTGACTCAGAGTGCCCAGAAGAAATGTACAATTAAAAAATCTAAACATAAGTAATGTACACATTTTGTATTTGTAAATATTTCATAAAATGAATACTTCTTATTATTAAAATCATCATCAGGAATTTGGTGTAAGTAGATAGACTTCAAGTAAACATTCATTTGATGGCCGTTCACAGTGTGTCCATCCACAGTTAATAGATATGTGCTCACAGTTTCTGTAGTTTCCCTCCTTTCTGGTGAGCACACAAATACCAAGGGTTAGGACAGATTGCTTACCCCTACCACAACACTAAGCCCTGATTATGACTTTTAGCAGTGTGGGCGGCACGCAACTTCCGCACCCCCGCACCGCCAAGAGTCTTTTCCGCTCGCCTGCCAGGTTACAACTTAGAAGTTGTCTGGCGGGCGGGTGGCATGGATGAATATGCGAGAAAGTCTTCAGCAATAGTGGGATCTGTCAGTGGGATAAAATCTTCTCAAGCTATCAAGAAATAGCCCTAAAAGGTACTTCTGTGCACCATTTTAGTCATGCAAAGTTATTGGGGACTTGTGCGTTTCAGTGTAGGTTAGTAAGTTACACCTGCATATGTTTCCTTTACACATGGATCAAGTAATAACACAGAGCAAAATGGGTAATCACAAAGAGCAACATGGGTGATCACACAGAGCAATATGGACATCACAGTTCTAGATTGATCTGTGGGGGTACGTTGTGAGGCTTTCAGCGGTTTATTATACACTGTGCTCTGGACGCACACTGGGATTGTGCGTTCACATTTTACATCACTAGGCCTCTTTGGTATTACAAATGGAGCTGCAGATGTGTATACATCCCCTTCTGTAATGTGGACCAAGCTGGGACACACTTAGTGTGATTGCAGCAGCAAGGGTGTGAATCCTCATTTGCACGAGCCAGTGGCCCATGAAGATGGGGGATCCTTTGCCTTTGTACAATGCTATATCACATATATGGATGCAGAGACAGAGCTCATCAGGAGGTGCACTGACTATATAGAGGCGGTGCACAGTCAAATGACTCCGAAGATGCCCAATCGGGGATCCCAGCCCCCTCACCGAGGCATCCCCAGGAAGGCAGATGCAATCACTCACGGAAAGCTGTCACTTTCTATTTCTATAATGGGTTCCCTTCTAGTGGAGACATAAACTTGTGCCTTCACTCGAAGCAGCACATTGACTGTTATAAAACACATTGCCCTAGGCTTTGGAGCAGTGCATCCATTTAAAGGTTGCATCCAGATGGTTTTTAATACATAAAAAAGGCATTGTCATTGGCAATCCTAACAGCTTAAACTCTTGCAAATGATAGACCTATTGCATTCAAAATGCTTGTGTGTGAAAGTGTTTTATACTGTGCTTTCACTTTGATGGCAGCCACACTTCATTAAAGTGAAGGAGCGGTATGGGGTGCTTTTACAAAAAAAGTATTTGTTTAAGTTGACAAACAAATGATTTGTTTTGTAAAAGCGCCCAATGCCGTGATTTGACTTTAATGGCGGCCACACCCCTTTCTTTAGATGTGCCTTGTGTAAAGAATGGTGCGCCACCGCCATTAAAGTGAAAGCGTGGTATGGGACACCTTCAGGCGCGCAACACCCATTGAACTCACCGGGCTTCAGCCCTCCCCGTCGTGTATGTCAGCCCAGGATGAGACAGATCCCGGGCACACACACAGCCGCACCCGATCGTTTAACAGGTCTTTAAAAGAACATTGGAGTGGTAATTACGCCTTGCTATTGTTTCACCCCTTGTTGGAGGCCCTGCAGCTCCACTCTGCTACTGAGGAAAGGTTCAGCCCCCCCCAGAAATTTTTTCTTAGCCCCCCCCAAAATTTGGCTCTAGTTGCGCCTCTGGACACCTTTACAAAAAAAAACCTTTTGTTTGTCAATTGACAAACATGTTTTTTTTGGTAAAAGCACCCAATGCCGTGCTTTCACTTTAATGTCGTCCATGCCCCTTTCTTTAACACATGACTCATCTAAAGTAAGGTGCGGCCGCCATTACAGTGAAAGTGCAGTATGGGGTGTTTTTAAAAATAAAAAGCATTTTTTAAGCAGCATAGCGCGGGCAGAACTGTCACGCTCTGCAGGGAGCATATTTGAAAGATAAAGCGCAGCGTCCATGATCGGGCGCCACAATGTCATGAAAACAGGGTTTTTTTGCGAGAGCCTGTCATGCCTGCAAAAGCAGCTTGATTAAAGACATTAAAGAAAATAGTGCTCACAGACTGTAGCTAAAACAGACTGTGTAACAACACAAGTAAAACGTCTAGTCCTCATGGGAGGTTGCAAATGCAGACAAGGTGTTACTAAGGCAGGACTAACAAGTGTATTAATGAATCAAAAGCAACCATTTAGAAAGGGCAGTAGCAAGAGCCTATTAAAAAGAGGGGTGGAGAGTGGGTGGAGCTTCAAGTCCATACCTGAATACAGCATGCCACACAGAGCAGCGCATGTGCTGCCCAGGCTCGACCTAAAAAGGAAGAGCCACCAAAGATCCAGAGAACATTTTTTGTCTAGAACTGATGCCAAGAGGGTGACTTCACCTTGAACATCACCCTTTAGGGAATCAAATTCCAACCAGTAACAAAGACAGGCCCCTGTGGCACCCAATTTAGATATGGTTTTTTGTCATTCCATGCAAAGGAAAAAGGGACACAGGCACTTGCAGTCCTTTTGTTGTGAGCCAGTGATTTTTTAGCACATGTTTTAAGTGTTTCTCAAAGGTGGGGGCTGAGAGCACTTGAATGTGAAGCCATTAACAGGAAGCCTGCCACATTTAGAGGAACAGAGATCAAACAACAGGAGTATACCCATATACCCAGGCACAACATTTTTTCTAAATTAAGAAGAGCTGCAGATAAATCATAGGATATTTTAAATAAATTTCATATTTTGTAATAGGGTCTTAATGGTTCCTTTTGGACTTAAGGTTTTAAAAGTAAATATTAGTGGTTCAGCAGCTGATTGGCGATGGCACAAAACTGACTTGGTTAAGAAAGGCTTCTCACTTCGCTAGTGTCCTCATAGTCATTTATCATTAAGTGATTGTGATTTTGCCCAACCCTTCCATTTGCCAGTCTTTCATTTTGCCTTGTGTATTTCCAGGTTGAATCTTATTTTTATCTAATAGCTAATATTTCCTGAATATTTAAATTAAACACACCAAACTTTCTTTCGTGGGTATGACATCATCAGATAAAGGGAAACAAGAAGACCAACCACTAAAGACACCTTAAATGTTTCCAAATAGGAAATATCACCTTTCTATTCTATTTCAGATTTATTTAAATCCGACCAATGAGTATTTATGCATCATCAGCTAGTTTCAAGCTGCAATAAAATAAGCATGGTCCGATAGTGTGACTGGGAGAATTCTAAGGTGGAAATGGCCTTTTTATGTTCAACTATGTGTATTGCTTTAGACAAAAAGAAATACATTTGCATTACTGTAGCAATACATAAGAATCGGAAACGTATATATAATAATAAGGAATTAAAAATGACTATCTAACAAAAAACTACTGGATTGGGATAAAAAGATGTCAACGTTATTACATAAAAATGATCAGATAAATGGCCTTCACTAGTGTATTGGATCATCTGCTCACTGATTAAAAGCCCTAACATCTAGTAAATTAAAAGGTTAATCACACTGGCATCAATTTGATCTAACCTAAAATTAAAATCTCTCTTCAAATGCTTTGTATCTTCCCAACGATACTTGAAATCTGGTGCACTGTAAGCAACTGCAATGATCATGCACAAGTACCACTTCTGGAGCATTTTACCATCAGATGTTCAAATGAAGACTACGGGGTAAATGTGACTTTAAGTCAGTAGTGTGGGCACCATGTTTTTGTAACAACTAACAACCAATGTGATCTTTTTACACCTCAAAGAAAAATAGCTGGAGAGAACAGTGCATGGTCTGTGATAATAGTCTGTGATTATATGTTTTTAATTGCTGTGTGAAATGGTATTTTTCTTAAAAGTAACTTATATTGTAACCCTGCCTGTAAACCAAAACATGGAAGTTACATTAAACAACACCTTTAATTCTCTCCATGGCTCTAGCCCTAACTTGCAATATAATCATCGGCATCAAAAATGGCATCCCACCTCATAATTCCTCCATACAAGAAAAAACACAAGGGTGGAACACCGTTCTCTGTTCAAGCAGCCAAACTATGGAATTCCCTAACCACAAATATAAGATCTACATACTACCATTTCCATTTCAGAAGATTAGTCAAGAGCTGGTTCTTCCCACATGACATCTATATTGGCAATTCAAGACTGCACCTTGCACAAGAAAAAACAATTATTAATCTTGGGTGTTCTATTTGCTGAAAAAGCTCTTTGATGCCTCACCTGAGGTCGAAAGGGCTATAAAAATACACTTACAAATACAATTAATATCATGGCCATTGCTTAATCTTAAACCTTACACCAGAAGTCATTTTTTAATCTGTGTCAGAATTTCACCACAGTCACCAGCGGAGCAAGGCATGATCATTGAAAGTTTTAAGATTCCACGAAGAAACACTAGAGTTGCCCGTTATTGCCAGGGTCGAGTTTGGAAACCCTGGAATGCAGGGTAGTGAGAGGTGTGGAAATATATTCCGCTAAAATACAGGAAGGAAAGGCGATGCTTAATTTGTAAAAAGAAATAAGTGCCAGGGCCCTCATCAGGAGGCCACTGAAGCTTGCACCACACATTGCCCCAGCCATACCTCCAATAATAGTAACAACACAACTACTAACCATCACACTACTACAAGTGTGATAATTCAGACTATTTCAGGACCCCACAGTTATAAGAATGGTTTGGGCAGCAGGTAATCATCATTTTTAATGTATATTTAGTTAATTATTAACAGTTGTTGTGATCATGTCTACATTAGGTAGACAGCACCACCTTGTGGCACAATGTAACAAGTGCTGATGTTGAAAATTAATGCCGGTGCAGAGCACCAGAAACAACCGGCTCAAATTAAGCACTGGAAAAAGCTCAAGATGTCTCTTTCAGGTTAGCAGCAGCAGAACACAATTAACCGCACTCTGAACATTGCTCTATGCCTGGCAACATCTCATGATTGCATTTGTTTTTCCACCCTCGTTGTCTCTTATTGGTGGTCCGTCTTATGCTATTTTGTTTGTGCAATGGTTTTGCAACTAAATGTTTTTATTCAGAAATATTTGAAGTGAAAAGTGAGTAGACCTGAAATATTCTGTAGAAGGTGCAGTTTTGCATTTAGGTACATAAACATTCCCTGAGGCAGCCTCTAAGCTCTGAACAACTGCACATGCTTCTTCAAACTGCAAGCTGAAGCTTACACACTTAGGGCCAGATGTAGGTGGCCAAATACTGGTCGGTAATGGTCCATTTTGGCCGTTACCGACTGGTATTTGGAGTTTTAGATGTAGGGGGCTTAAAAATTACCGATTCGGTAAATTTACTGAATCGGTAAATTTACCGAATCTCTAAATTACCCAATCGGTAAATTTACTGAATCGGTAATTAGAGATGTAGGTGGCACTGAAAACAGTGCCACAGGGCCTTAAGGATTCATTATTTACTACCACCTATTAGTTGGTGGTAAATAACGAATACCTGTGTACATGCAAATCTGTGCATGTACACATATGCCATGTGGCACACATACATGCCCTAAGGGCATGTATGTGTGTCACATGGCACACAAGCCTGAATCAGGGGTGTAACAGGGTGTCAAAGTGTCACCCTGCCACCCTTGACTATTCGGTAATTTTACAGAATCGGTATTTACCGATTTGGTAATTTCCATTGATTCCTATGGGCCTCAAGGCGGTAAATACTGATTCGGTAATTACAGAGTCTTAACGATTCGGTAATTGTTACCGAATATTTACCTACATGGCATTTACAGATTAGTAAATACTGAATCTGTAAAATTCGGAATTTACGAATCGGTAAATGCCATTTACCTACATCTAGCCCCTACTGAGCAAAATGTCTTGCGTTGCGTTGAGAAACTCTTTCCCTGGTTCGACTGTGCAACTAAACAGCTCGGTATGTGTTACGTGATGGATTAAAGCAAGAGACAAGCTTTTGCAACACCCATCGCTATGTGAGCTGGCTTTGAAAAAAAAGCATCAATGACTCACATCAAGAGTATAACGTGCACATGTGAAAGAGAAAGTTGGAGCTGATAGTTATTTATCATTGTAACTCCTAGCACTGATGGTTTTTTCAATTTACAAGATGGAGTAGCATGTCCGATTCTCTACGTAGAAATGAGGAATAACATGCATTCTTGGTAAGTAACTCAACGGGGGCATATGTATCAAGGTTTTTTCCCGTTCGCAAACAGGCTGATTCTCAGAATCGGCCCGTTTGCGAATGGGAAAGACCTTTTGGGATGTATCATCTCAAAAGGGCATTGCAAATTAGAGAATGGCAACATTTGTGATTCTTTATTTTGCGATTGCATTTAAGGAATCGCAAATCACAATTTCTTAAATGCAATGTAGGAAGCACAAGAAAATTGCGATTTGGCTTTAAGGAATCGCAATTTACCACCAACTTCAAGTTGGTGGTAATTTGCGATTTCCTTGAAAAATGCACTTTTCTGCATTTTTCAAAGCTCCATTTGGCGCACATACCTGCCCTTAGGTCATGTATGTGAGCCACATGTGCACACATACATATTTCAGGGATGCAACAGGGTCCTTATGACACCCTTGAAATTGTATTCTCAATTTGCGATTCTCTAATTGCGAATCGCAAATTGAGAAAAAAAAATTTTTATGTGTTTTTATATATCGCTCGAATTACCCTAGGGCATCTCGGCGCTTGCATTGGGAACCCGTCCTGGCTTTTCCCTGTGAGATAACCCGTACTGGGCATCCCTAAGGTGAAAGCCAGGCATCCCGCCGCGGGGGGCCGTTGTGGAGATTAAGCAAGCTTAATGACCAGAGTTGCAGAGTGTGAACCCGTGATTAGAGTGGGCACCGAAGCAAGAATTATCGAGTCCGTGGACATTTGGGCTCAAGACCCTGCCGCGTCGGGAATTGAACCCTGGTCCCGGGTCTGACCTCTGCTTCAGAGTATGCCTCCTCTAACCAGTGAGCCACACTTCTCCAAGAATGTCTTCCCATTCATTCCTATAGGCCTCCTAGCCCATAGGAAGGAATGGGAAGGTATTCCTTAATTGCGATTCGCAATTTGCTAATCGCAATTAAGGAATGCCAAGAAATCTAAAAATATTTGAGAATTTTCTAATACATCCCGTTTTGCAATTCTCAAATAGCGATTCTCTAAAAATCGCTATTTGAGAATCGCAATAACGGTATTTGATACACATGCACCCAAATTCTTAATTTTTCCTTATTTTTCACTCTGTTTCCTAGATAAAGCCAGCAAGCTTAGCGTTCTGGTATATATGAAGGCAAAACTGCCTGAGTGCACTATGTATCTCAAAACTCATAATTGTGATCACTGTAAAAACTTCTGTTTGCACCCCTATCAGGATATTACCAATGTCCTAGACTGTGTATTCGGAAGACTCGAGAACAAATAGCCTTGCATTGGAAAAATATTCTACAGTTGGATATAAACTGTATCTACTTGTCGCCAAATCTTTTAATAGTGAACTAAGTAAATGGGTCCGTTTAAACCCCCTCAACATAAACCAGGCTCAACAGACTTACTGAATGTGAGTAACACCCGTTAGAGGTATTTGTATTCAGGAACTGCTGAATTATCTCCCTCCAGCCCTGAGTCTCTATCAATAACCATCAATAATCATGTGGAATGTTTGTGTTTTTGATGATGTCAGCTCAGATTTAGAGATCCAGGGTGACATCATTGATCAGATGGTCCCTAGAAGAACACTTAGTGTCGTATTTATTAAAAAGTAAAGCAGCTGGTCACCTTGCTGCGCTGCAATACAGCGAAGGGGCTGAAATGCCGAATGGATGAAACAAAGCCGTCTGAAACTGAACTCAGACAAAACAGAAGTCCTCATCTTAGGTAAATCCCCCTCTGCATGGGACGACTCCTGGTGGCCGGAAGCCCTCGGAAATGCACCCATCCCGACAGACCACGCACGGAACCTTGGCGTCATCCTGGATTCTTCACTCTCAATGAACAGACAAGTCAGCGCCGTATCCTCTTCCTGCTTTAACATTCTTCGCATGCTCAGAAAAACATTTCGCTGGATCCCCTCCGAAACAAGGAAAACAGTCACCCATGCTCTAGTCACGAGCCGACTGGACTACGGAAACACCCTCTACGCAGGTACCACCGCTAAACTCCAGAAGAAACTACAACGAATCCAAAATGCCTCAGCCAGGCTCATATTAGACATCCCACGCAACGAACACATCTCTGGTCACCTTAAAGACCTCCACTGGCTACCCGTCAATAAGAGGATCACTTTCCGACTGCTTACCCACGCACACAAATCACTCTACGACATCGGACCAGATTGCCTCAACTCTCGACTGTCCTTCTACACCCCCTCCCGCCAACTTCGCTCTTCCAGACAAGCCTTCGCCACTGTACCCCGCATCAACAAGACTACCATGGGAGGCAGATCCTTTTCATACCTGGCTGCCAAAACATGGAACTCACTCCCCGCTTACCTTCGCCTCACCCAGAATCACCTAGCGTTCAGAAAGCAGCTTAAAACGTGGATATTTGACAAATAATCCTCCTCCCCTTCCTAAGCGCCTTGAAACCCTCTGGGTATGTAGCGCGATATACAAATTTTGTGACTTGACTTGAAATGTGCTGTATTTAACACAGTATGGCACATTCCTGCCTGTTGCACAATAAGGGGCCTTGTACCAACACAGGCACCCTTGCTCCACGGTGCAAGGGTGCCTACATTGCATGCAGGATTGTCTTTCTGCACGAAGGGGCACCTCCGTGCACAAGAACAATCCCCAGAGGCATATTCTGCAGCACATGAAAAATGCAGCTTTTCTGCAGCACACATAGAAAGAGGAAGTAATGAAGAGAAATCAGATGTTTCTTCTCATTACGTCTCCCCTGGGAAGGCGTAGCATGTCGGTGCATTCCCAAGGCTAAAAGTAATGGTAAATGTAAGAATGCGTCAAAATCCTTGGGTGGATGCGTGGAAACACCCATGCAATGCCAATGGACCATCTTCCTGGGGCAATGTAATGCAACGCAGCGATTTTCAATGCGTTGCGTTACTCCTGATTTATCAAGCCACTCGGAGTGGTGAAACACAAAGCAAACCCTTGGTAGATAAGCTCCTTATTTACTTCATTTTGTATAGCTTTGATTAGGTGCAAAACTGTCAATTCTTCTGGGAGACGTCTACCTTTTAAAATTTTAGGAAACCGTTTGAAAAATATAACCAGGTCCATAGGTGGTCTGAGTTAGACGATTTGCGAACGCCTGATGGTAGCTCTGGTTTTTGAATGTATGACGTTACAACGCATACATTTACAATGCATGCCTTTACAACGCAGTTTTTACATCGCAACATCCTTTACAACACATTCTTTTACATAGCATGCCATTACATCGCATTTCTAGAAACTAACTTTACTACGCATTCCATTACATTGCATTATACCTTTACAAAGCACACCATTACATTGCATTTAAGGTAAGTATTGGATAGTATAGGGCTAACATTTACTAGTCTAACTCAAGTGAGTGCAACAGTAGGGTAAGTGTTGGATAGTGTAGGAGTAAAAATTATTATTCTAACTCCAGTGAGTGCAACAGTAGGGTAAGTGTTGGATAGCGTAGGGGTAAAAATGACTATTCTAACTCCAGTGAGTGCAACTGTAGGGTAAGTGTCGGATAGTGTAGGGGTAAAAATGACTATTCTAACTCCAGTGAGTGCAACAGTAGGGTAAGTGTCGGATAGTGTAGGGGTAAAAATTACTATTCTAACTCCAGTGAGTGCAACAGTAGGGTAAGTGTCGGATAGTCATCATCATCATATAACTTTATTGCAATCTCAGTGATTCAAAAAAGTACATCACAGCACAGGTTCCATTTAAACAACAATAAGACCATATAATAAAATCATTAAGAAAGGGTTATCAGTAGACAGTGCAGCAAATCATTATACAATAAGAATAACTTCATGGATAAAAAGACAAGATTCAGAGTAATAACTTCCTCCGCCTGACCCATATAGCATACAGAAAACAAGAGATACCAAAGACTATCAATCTACGGGTATCCATAGACAACAGCCTCAGGATTTCAAGATAGTGTCTGATAGTGTAAGAGTACTATGCATTGTAATGGTATGCGTTGTAATGACTTGCGATGTAATGCCTGCGTTGTAGTGACATGCATTGTAATGACATGCGTTGTAGTGACATGCAATGTAATGGCTGCGTTGTAATGACATGCAAGGTAAAGGATGTTGCGATGTAATGACTGCTATGTAAAGGTAGTGCGATGTAATGACTGCGTTGTAAAGGTTGTTTCCCAAAAAGATAATGCCAAAGCTTTTTGAAAACCAATGTTCTTGAGCAGTGTCTGATATTGATAGTAATTTTGTGGGACTTGAGGGAAGTAGCACACTCTCTTTCCTGTAGGCATCACCCAATTGAATTAATAATAAAAAAAACGTTTTTATTTGTTCTACGTATATTACACCAATTCAATTTTGACACAGCAGATCTTTAGAACAATAGTTAAATAAATAGTTTGCGCTGTTTTAGGCACACTAACATCATTTTGGAGAAGCATTTCTAAATAAAACCGCTAAATAAATACATGAATATTTAATTGTAAATAAAGCGCAATAATGCGTTTTTGCAGGACTATTAAAAAAACATTAAATAAATAAGTACATAAATACTATTTTAATGAAAACTTTTAAACCTTATATCTGTACGCAAAGTATCTTTAAATGAGCAAAAGCCAGTTTGGTGTCTTTTTCATTCACCTGAAGATTCTGAAACACAGAAATTACAGACACACGGACGGTGTCTACCAGACTATTGCTATTTGTTTGAGAGGCAGGCTAGCAACTATGGTAAGAAAACCACAGAGCAAGGGTGTTTGAGGCACCTGTTCATAGATATGGCGTCTGTCATGTCTGTTATAGTCTCATGATAAAAAAATATTGAGTGCCAGTACCCACCATTTGAAAGCACCGGCACAAATTAAGCACTAACTAAAGTCATGTCACTCATGTTGCACTTGGTCCTCCGAGAAGCTTACCCCACTGAATACAATCTCTGTTTCATAAAAAGTGAGCAGGGGCTAATCTTGCACACAGAATGTAATGTTTGATATTTAAGGGGTGACCTCGTGTACTAGAGAATTATTCTTTTATTTCAACACACTTCTTGCTGCCATGACAATAAAAAAGAAGAAAGTGAATGTATGTACTTACTTTGAGGAATCTATGAAGTATATTACAAGTGCACCAATGCTGAGGGCGAAGACTGTGACAACCTGGAGGAAAAATACAGAAAGCGACGGTTAGTTACCTTTGTTGTTAATAACAATGGAATATAAAAACTGTTACACGTTTATATTCATGAAGAAGCCTGGTTTTGTTTTGTTTTGATCCGTAAAGCCAATTTCTCAAAAAGATGAAACATCAGCAGTGATACAATTATAATGCAGACGCATTACGCGGGCTCACAAACCTTTGAGTCACAGTTCGTGACAATTAGTACCAGCCACGTCGGATTGGCCAGTGTCGGATTACACCGAGTGGAGGCCCCCAGGCAGTCGAAATTTCGGAGCTCCCCCTCGCAAATTAGCTACTAATAAGTTTTTAATTTTACCAACCAACAATTTTAATAAACCAGTTTTATTACACAAAACTAAATGCTAACAATAATTAATGCTATTAAATAAAAATAAATTGGAAACTTTTCTTTCAAGTTCAAATGGCTATTATTTTGATCTCTTGTTGCGGGCCCCTAAAAGGAGTTGGGCACAAAGGCCGGTGCCTACTTTGCCTCTTTGGCAATGTGGAACTGGGGATGGCCGTAAGTACGAAAGCAGGTCCACAGTGTTCAACGCATGCCTCTCTGTGATTGGTTCACCTCTCCTGCATGGCATTCACACTCGCTAAGCAAAGCAATTTTGAAAGGGAGATTGAGAAAAGGGCAGAGCCTGTCCTTCTGTCCGTCCTCACTGTCAGTGGATTTGCCAAGCAGCGCCCCAGGTGGTGGAGTGGATACCACGCTCTCCGCCCAGGTGCAGTGATGCAGAGGCAGCGACTGCATCGTCGCATCTGCCTCCAGAGTGGGGCAGATGTTCCAGAGATCACATAGAGATTGGACGCATTCAGCGCACCATCGAGGCCGAAAGTGGAGAAGTGTGGCTCAATGATTAGAGCGGCAGACCCTGATGAAGAGGTCCAACCCGGGACCAGGGTTCAATTCCCCGCCTCGGCGGGTCTTGGGCTCAAAATTCCACGGATCTGATAATTCTCGCCTCTGTGCCTATCCCAATCATGGAGTCCCACTCTGCAACTCTGGGCAATAGCTTGCCTAATCTCCACAATGGCCCCCACAACGCTAAGGATGCCTGGCCTCCACCTTGGGGTGCCCAGGAGTGGACGCCTCACAGGGAAAGCCAGGATGGGTTCCACAGCGGTATTCGTACAGCCGCCTTGAGACCCTTGCGAGTGAGTAGTGCGCTATACAAGTATCAATTTACAATTTACTGCATCGTCACATCTGTCTCCAGAGTGGGGCAGATGTTCCAGAGATCACATAGAGATTGGACGCATTCAGCGCACCACCGAGGCCGAAATCCATGTTGTCCACTCTACCATGAGGCAGGGTGGCAGGCAGGATCCGTACTCCTTCCTCCAGAGAGGCAAGGACTGCCGCTGCAGGGCTGGACTGGGATCGCAAGCCAGCTTTGGCCATTACCTCCTACCGGCCAGTTGGCGGGGAGGTCTGGCGGGAACACTGCTGCTGCGCTTTTGTTACAAAGGGCCAATTTTGCAGCACTGCTGCAAAACCGGCCCCAGTAACAAAAACTGCCCCCACCGGTGCAAAACCAGCCTCCCCACCCTTCAGGCCCACCGGGGAAATGTTCGGTGCCTGTAGGAGAGTAGGGTCTGCTATCCTATGGTCACCCCAAATTTATGCTTTTTGCTTCACTGGTTTATGACTTAATGTGGCTGTGGGCCTGCTAATCAGACCCACAGCCTGCTGTTCTCTCTCTAAATTACAGCCAATGCACCCTAGGTGCATTTCGAATTGGAACTGGTTCACCTTATTGGCCCCTGTAACAGTGTACCCTAGGTACCCAGGGCATAGGTGTTTCCAAGGCCTACCAGGGGCTGCAGCATGTATTGTGCCACCCCTGGCCTGGCCTCCATATTTGACACAACTGGCTGATCACTCAGCTGGGGTAAGTCGGTGTAATCACCTCTTACTTAGATATAGTATCCCTATATCTAACCCTAAACTGGACACATATGCTCCTATCAGCCACTCCTATGGAAGGCCTCTTCAATCCTGGAGGCAGAGTGCTTGGAAATATGTGAGATGGTGCTCTAGCATGAGCTGAGCCGGTCTGCAGCTGTCGGGAACCACTCCCTTAGCTGTTCCGGGATATTGCCATACCATATACTCTTAAGTGCATTATAATCCTCTCGGTTATATGCTAACTTTGGTTTGGCTTTATCAAAACATGTTGAGTAAGGTGTCATATGATTTGGAATACTATCCCCTCGACAGTTCTGTCGACGGGGATAGCATTCCACCCTTCTAGAGGGACACGACATGTGTGTAGCCTTAACCCTGGTTAAAGTTAACCAGAGCCTCAGCGTCACAAAATGGACGCTGCCACCACAGACACAAGTCTGACCTCCTGCTGCTGGGAGTCCTTCCAGCGAGGAAGGCTTGGACAAAGGGTGTTCTGCCTTGGGAGGTGCGAGCACCACCCCAGACAGGATTTTGTGTATTGGGTAGGACAGGGCTGAATAGATTGAGACATGCCCGGGGCACACAAGGTGTCCCCGTGCGTAAGCCAGTCCAAACCGGTCCTGGGACTTTCCAGACCCAGGGCTGGCGAGGAGCTGGACAAAGGAAAGGGGGTGTAACCGCCCCCCTTCCTGGTCCCACCCAGAGGAGGGACCTAGCAGGTGGTCCACCCCTCAGATTGGGAATAAGAGTGGGAGCAGTGCCAGAGCACCTCAGATCATCCTGAATCAACTTGAAACTAAGAAGACGATTGGACTTCGACATTCTGCTGCACAGAAGACTGAAGAGCATCTCCCTTGTGGCCTAGGAGTGGCCACCCTGTGAATACAGGTACCAACCAGCGAATCGACGTCTGCTTTGCCACCGCCTCCCGCCGGAGCCCAGAGCTTGACAAGACCCAGACTCCCAGACTTCTCACAGCCCGATCCACAGTCCCTGCAAAGAAGGGACCCATGGAGGCATCGAGAGACGTGGGACCGGACATCTTGGAAGGCACCCGAAGAGCTGACTGCGCAGCATCAGAGGCACCCTCGACATTGTGCTTTGAGGACTGAGAACCCCCACCACGCAGCAGCCCTTGCACCGAAGATCAGCCCCCCAGCATCTCCACGATCTGCGTGGGGCCCTTTTGCATTGTGCCACTCGATGCGCCATCCCGGCCACTAGCCACGTGGTCAGCGGCCATCTTGGCAAAAAAACCGAAGAACTACACTTCGGGTCTGATTGCTTCAGACTTGCCCTAGCTCCTGTAAAAAGGAGCACCCGCTCTGACCTTGCTGGTCCGAGTAACAAGCCTTTTTTGACTCCTGCGTGGCTTGCATTAGCCAAGGCCTGTTTGCTTCAATCAAGTTGCTGATACCGCCAACAGTGAGAAGCCTGCGTGGGACAGCTTGTGACCAACTTCTGGGCGTCCTCGACCCCCGGTGTCCACGTGGCTGCAGAGAGAAGCTACACCTCAACGCCTGTTTACACCCGACATCGCCTGGTTCCAATCTGGTTCCACAGTAGTCACTGGCTAGTGACTTTGAACATTGTCCCCTCTGCTTTCAGGTCTTCACACCTCTAGGGCCTGTGTCTCAAGTTTCAGCTTTCTAGGTCACTCGGAAGGTTCCGAACTAACTAACTTTCTAACTTTTACGCACCATAGACTTTGTATTGGTGAGTGCGTGCACTTTAAACACTGCACCCGACTCCCGCGGGCCTTTCCCGACTTAGTCACTGCTAGTCCCGAACAGCTCCAGCGATTCCCACGGCCCTAGGCCTGTTTCCCTATCGATTGGTATCTCTTATACCACTTTCTTAGTATATGGTTTAGGTGGCCCCTAGGGCTCATCCATATTGTGCAACTTTTGTGTATTTCAAACTGTGTTTTGTTTAACGCTTGTGCTTCTGTGCTCATAAAGAGTTCAGGGGATATTTGTAGTTAATAAATATATATATATTTTCAATATATATCTGTGTGGTGTCCTTTCATGTGGGATTCAAGGGGGTTGTGTATGGTAATACAGCTGGCTTCACATGCCTTTCAGAGTTTAGCCTAAGACTGCTTTGTCCACGTTACCACTAGGATAACTGGTCTATAAGGTTGACTTACAACCGATCATCATAAGGGTTGCTTGGCATGGTACAAAGTGATCACTAGAACTAGTGAGCATTATATACCAGGCCAACTTCTCACAGTGCCCACTAAATGAAAGGCCTCAACTGGAGTATTGGTGGACGGGATAGCCTATGGAATGCCGCCAGTTACGCAGAAGTACATCTGTAATGCACATGAGGTCTTTTACCCAGAGCCGGAATAGCAACCCAAAACCGTCCTGGGAATTCTATTGGACTAGTCCCCGCACAGTGCATAGGGAGAGAGCCTGACTACAACAAGGGGAGTTTGGGGGCTGGGGGGTGCAAAAATGAAGCACTGGCTGGCTCAGGTAGGCTGGAAATTAAAGTAAGTGGATTGTGATTGCTCGCTGCTTTTGTTAATGAGGGCCGATATCCCCAGACAGCCGCAATACCAGCCCCCAGTAACAAAACTGGCCCCAACCGTCCAGCCTCCTGGTAAAACACCCGATGCCAGGTACAACCAGCCTGGCCCTGTTTTTACCCCCTCTAATGTTACAATTTCACCAGGGCAGACCAACGCCTGGCACCGAACAACTGTCGATGTGAATGCTGAGGAGTTGTGAGGGCAAAATGCCTCTGGGGCATGGGGCATGGACCATGAAGGGAGGATGTCTCCTAAAAACTAGTGGAGATAAACACCATTGTGGCAGGGGTGGGGGCTGCAAGAGAAAAAGGACTTCCTGGGTATGAGACAGTAGGGATGGGGGAGACATTCCGGATGCAGACATTCAGACCAGATGCAGACATTCAGACCAGAGATACCCCCTACATGGCCGATGCCTGCGCAGGGCTAGACAACCGAACACCCCCAGGGCCCAATGGGGTAGATACTGGGACAATAATTGGAGGATGAGAGCAAGTGAGTGGTGGTGCACCCATGGATGTCAATTCACCTAACAGTCATGGGTAGTGTGACAACACATGCCCTTTGACCTCCACTTTCACTCACACACATATAATTACACAAAACACAAATTCACACATACACTCTCTCACACATAAATGCTCTCTCACCCACAAGCATGCACACATTATACATTTTTAAGCATTTGTTACTATCCTCAGCTGCCGTTGAATGGCATATTTCAGCTTATTGTGCTCAATTATTATTAAACGAATAGTGAACAATAGATTTTATGAATTCACTATTAGTGTAATAAAAAATTGACAAAAAATAAAGAGAGTGAAGTACCAGCTGCCCCTGTGTTCCTGGCACTGAATTTGCCACTTTTGACGCCAGGAGTCGCAAAGCCAGTTCTAGGGATAGCAAATGGCAAGCCAGGGGTTGCAGCAGCGACCCTTGGTGACCCTAAATGACATCTATGGGTGCGCCCCGCCTACAACTGAAAGATTTACATACGAGTGCGGTGAGCCCCACAGGCAAGACAAGTAACGAGGCGGTAGGTCCTTGAGTTGCCAGGGCATGGAGAGGAGAAGCCGCCAGAGAGTGAGTATGAGGATAAATGCTGGTGCGATCATGTGGGTATATGGGAGACCATGAAGGAGGAGTTCTGTGACTAAAGGAATGTTCTTTTCATTGACAGTGGGGATCTGAGGGAAATACATTTAAAGGAAGTGTGGATATGCGCCCACTCCATTGATATGTGGGATGGAGTACAGGCTCAGAAACAGAGAGGCGGTGCCCAGTTTCGCGTGGACGGGGATGAGGTGGTAATGCGATGGTAGTGGATGGCGTGGTGTCATGATACAGGCTCTCTGGGAACTGTGGCCAAAATGGCTCCACCAAGATGCATTGTTACTGCATTTGAGGGAGAATTATTTGGTCCAGCTAAGGGGTGGGAACTGAAGAAAATGGTGGAAAAGGATTTGGGGACGGTGAGAGAGATATGGCCAGAGACAGTGGTAATGTGGAAGCAGCTATTGCCCATCAGAGTGTGGCAGGGGTTAAAAACACTGTCAACAGAGCCAGAAGGGACGTTAACAGGGATATGCCAGGGTTCTGCTAAGTGCAGGAAATAGATGAGGTTAAACACGCAGACATAGTGTGTGATGGTCAGCAATAAATCAGGGATGACCGGGCTCATTTATCCCCGCTGGGGAAGAGAATATATTTGAAAAGGGGACGGAGCACCCCAGTTGGTGGTGTAAGGGCAGATATATGACCTCAAATAGGGGTTCTTCTGGTGGCTGTTAGAAGGGCTCTAACGCCGAGAAAATTGGGAAGTAAAGAGGGAATGAAGGAAGGAAACAATGGTAGGCTTGGGTCAGAGGTGGACGAGCCGGTAAGGCGGAAAAGGAATAAAAGGAATAAAAGGATAAAAGCCAGAGGGGCCTGAGCAAGTCACAACTGAAGGGGTCAAGTTGAAGTAAAGAGTAAGATGTTATTGTGGAGGTGGAAAGTATTTAGGGGCTGGGAATGGGTTACAACAAAGGTGGCCATGGTGATGTTCCTCTTCATTGAATATGTGCCCAATCCATTGGCATCCTGGCTCGACTATGTTTAAATGGATCATGCATATTTCTGGCTTGTGAATGAATGTAACAATCGTGTTTCGAAGGGAGACGCTATTAAAAGCTTGAGACATACCACGTGCACATGGTCTTTTGATATGCAGCTTTCATGTGCAAAACACTTCTCACAATACACAATTCAAAAGACAGATAGAAAAAACTAGACACATAAGGGCTAATTACGATGGCGGGCAGATCGCCACCGCCAGCCCGGCGGTAGCGATCATCATAACCTGATTTACCCCCGCCATATTATAATGGTGGGGGTATAGTGGCGGACGGAAAGTGCGTCTGCCGCTTTTCCGCCGGTCGGCAATTGTTTCCGGTTGCCGGCCAGGCAGACTTGGGCCACAATATGGTGGCGGTGCCTAGCAGGCACCACCATCCATATTATGATGTGTGCGGTGTAGGACCTTTCCATGGCGGCGTTGGACAAAATTGGCACTTAGTAAAAAAGCTTGAAGATAGTTTTAAGTCACCACCACACTTTGCTTTCAAAAAAAGAAAGCAGCATTTCAAACCACATTGTAAGAGCTGCTGCTCCCGGAACCACCGCCAAACTCCAGAAAAGACTTCAGCGGATCCAGAACGCCTCAGCACGACTCATCCTGGACATCCCCCGTCGCAGCCACATCTCCTGACACCTGAGAGACCTGCACTGGCTCCCGGTCACCAAGAGAATCACCTTCCGACTCCTCATCCACGCACACAAAGCCCTACACAACCAAGGCCCAGGATACCTCAACAGCCGCCTCAACTTCTACGCTCCCAAACGCCAGCTTCGATCGACCGGCCACGCCCTCGCCACCGTCCCCCGCATCCGGAGAGCCACCACAGGGGGACGATCCTTCTCCTACCTCGCCGCCAAGACATGGAACTCCCTCCCGACCCACCTCTGCCTGACACAGGACCACCTCGCCTTCAGGAAGCAACTCAAGACCTGGCTGTTCGAGCAGTAGCGGACCCCCCTCCCCTAGCGCCTTGAGACCCTCTGGGTGAGTAGTGCGCTATATAAATGCTTTGATTGATTGATTGATTGATTGACCCACAACCTTCTCTACGATATCTTCTGGGCCTTCCACCCATTATCGGACATCACAAATGTGGCACTTGTGTGTGTTGCGATCTGACCATAGAGGGTTCAGTTTTCAAACACAGAGGGATTTTTTGGAAGCATGAAGCCTTTATTAACTGTAAAACTAAATATGTGATATATGGAGTAATATGCCCCTGTGGATTACTCTATATTGGCAAAACTAACCAGGAGGTGCGCCAAAGGATTTTGCAACATAAATCAAGAATCAAGAACAAGGTGGAAACTGCACCTTTGGTCAACCACTGGAGTAGAAATAACCATCTGGTCAATGACCTTAAATGGACAGTTTTATCCAAGGTTTAACTTGACCCCAGAGGGGGTGACCTGGAGTTAAGATTAGCTCAAAGAGGTGCTTCTAATTGTTAAATTTGACACGGCTGTGTTGTGTTTAAACAAGATGTCAGAGATTTATAAATTATGATGTCTTCCACAGCCCCGATCCTTGCAGACCTGCGCTAGTGCTTAATGTCGCACTAACAATTCCACTTTTATTCTATATGTCTGCAGCAATGCCATCTCGCTCATGTAAAGGAGCAAGACTGCGTGGATTGAAAAGTTTTGTGAGCAGTGTGATGGTGTGCCCATATATTATAAGAGGTAAACTACCCTCTGCCATACATCAAAGGGACACTGCACTCATTTCGGAGTTTCAAGTACTTATAAAGGAGCTCAGCCTTTGCCCTCCTTCCTCTACATGGTCTCTGGCCTATACATGGCCTCGGGTCTCCACATGGCTTGCAATATCCTAATAATATACAACATGCATTGCAATATCCTAATAATATACAACCTGGATTGCAAAATCCTAATAATGTACGACAGATACTACTTTTTCCAATATATCACAAAAGAGATTAGTAGCGATGAGTGTCAGGATAGTCACACTGTTTCATACCTCACTGTAATTATAATTGGTCGAAGGAGGACAATTTCGAGGCAGTGATTGGCTGAGGTCGCTTTGAGGATTGGGCTTGTAGGGGGAAGTGAGGTGAGGCTCAGCAGACATGTAAAAGCGGAGCGGGTATGGGGTGCTGCACTTTCAGAGAGATCATAAAAGATTGTGAACAGTCAAGAACCAACAGCACTCTTTCTGATTCTCTTTATTTTTCCACAGGACATGTCAAACCCCTGTTTCTTTCTCAAGCGTACTTTTCCCGCCTTTATCATGAAAGCTTATCAGTTTCAACAGCTCGCCTCTTAAGAAGATAGAAGCAGAACTGTGGAAGCAGCACATGCCATTGTTGTTAAGGTCAAGGACTCTGGCCAAAAAAAACTCAATTTTCTATGGGTTTCCAAGTGCTGATGTGTAGCAAAACGTTCACCCCGAACACTGATGTGCCGGGCAAGTTTGAAAAGAAGGTACACAAAGACATGTTCAACCAGGTCACACCAAGCAGTCTGCTAAAAGCATTCCTTATTCTAAAGGCTTTTCAGAGTACAAGGACATCCTACAATGCCCGCAGTGCAGCACTTAAGCGTTTCTTTGTGAGACAACAAGCTGTAATGCGAGGCATAAGTAAGACCTGTAATTGTAAAACTATACCTCCTCTCATATTTAGCAGTAAGCCGGGCTTCCTCCTCCTTCGTCATCATTTTCAATAGTTCTCTGCAAGCTCAACTTTTTAATCAGCAGTGTGTGAAATTTAGTTTACGCCTTTTCATGAAAATTAGGCCAACGTCATTTCTCGTATATAAAAATCATATTTGATGCTAGTGGGGTTCTGGTTCAAGGACAAAATATCTTTTCCAAGACATTTTCTGCTTGAATCAGCTCCCGTGGAAAATTGTTTTTGGGAATTTCATAATTTTGTATTAAGCGGAAGTAATACATTTTTTACAGAGGCCTAATTCTAACACCTCACAATCCAACAGATAAACAAACTGTCTGGTGAAAACTCACCAGAGCCTTTTAAGAATCCGGGAAAGACATATAGCCTGACTTCTGAGCAAAGGAGAAATTCCTTTTTGGGCAGTGGGGGTATTTTAAATACCAAATCTTGAAAAAAGAATGTGGTTGTAAAATAAAAACTGGACGAATGATCTTGACTGACAATTCAACAGGACTCTGAATGTACTGAAAGCGTGTATCTCCAGTCTTTTGGAGGACCGTGTCAATTTGTTCATGATGGCTGCTCCAGTACTTGTTTTTGTGTTTGATCGAAGTGGGTTTGGAAAAACGAAATGGGATTAGTTTGTGGGAGATGAGTAGGGAGGGAGATGTTATAGTCTCAAATAATTTATTACATTTTACTGTATTTTTCTTAGTAGGTGTGGTATTTTTCTAGTGTTGTGTTTTCACTATTACTATTTGTGTGCTGCATAAATACTTTAAACATTACTTTTAAACTAAGCCTGACTGCCAAGCTACAAGGTTGTCAAGCACAGGCTAATTTGGGGTTTGCTTATGTTCCACTCTGACAAGAATTATGGTTGCTGCTTGAATTGGGTTTCACTCATCTCAACCAGTAACTCAATTTCCTACAGTCATCAATTCCAACAATGCCCTGTCTTTTATTGACAGATGACTGGCCTGGTGGCTATAGGATGAAGTTAGATGAATTAGGGATATGCCTTAGGAGCTAGTACATGCATTGTGTTGCAAAGGTCCTAAGATGGCCATCCAAACCAACATGGACACTGACAGTAGTGCCAACCACTCCCTCTACATGTCTGTCATTAATTAGTCACTGCGCCCAAGACGCAGCCCTGGAAACAAACATGATAATAAATGTGGTTTATTATTATTTTATTTATCAATTTTTGCAGCTGGTGGGGGTGAGCTCATCTCCTATAACGGAGAAGCCGCCACAGTAGGTCGACCCCAACTCTTTGGAAAGCCCCCACCCCATCAAGGGGCCCTCCGTCCAAGACTCATAAACATCTGTGAATGATGGGAGACTAAGGGGCACCTCATCACATTCTACAGTAGGGCCCCATCATTTTGGGTTACCTGGCAGCTCGAACCCCAAGAAGCCGAAAATCTCTTTGCGCTGTCATCACAAGTATCACCACGTGAAAATCTTTGTTTTGTTTGTTCTCCTTACGAAACGTTTCTCGAAAACTATGAAAATAAACAAAAATATGAGGTGTAATGATTTCATGGAAGTGACAAGTGACCCCCTAGGTCCCTTCTGAGCACCAGACGCCCCGGTCTTGATTCCGCGAATAACAGGATTGTGGAGTTATGTACATGGTAATGCCCTCCAGGTGTAATTATACACTCACAGCGCAGGCCTGAGTTGACGAGACATATTGGCAGTGCCCGGCCACTTTAGCCTTTCATTTTTGTTTTCAATGAGACCTGTCATGAATGTAATGAAAAATCACTCTTAAGAGCAGAACTGGATTTGAAGCTGACAAAAAATCTGCGTCATGAGGAAATAGTGACGAGAACATGCTGAGAGCCTTGTTAAATGTCTACACAATGTATTGAAATTGGTTTAATTTAACTAAATTGAGATCTTACTACAAGGACATTAGTGAGACCCTGCCAATCTCTGCCTGCAAGAGGGACCTCACACTGCACTTTCTTAAAGGCCTTACATGTGCTGCCTCCATCGCCTTCATTACTTTTCTGCGGATTTGAGATTGCAGAATGGGAGACAATTCAGGGCTAAAATAGGGCACATGTTGTGATGTGTAAACCCCTTCTAGGTGGAAGGCTCTCAAGTAACTATATACAGCGCCGATCAGAGAGGCGATATTTCCATCACTTGGCTGCTTATGATCTAAGTAATGTCAAAGAGTTTATAGGGACCAATAATTGTGAGATACCTACTTTTATTGTGAGGGGCTGTTGTTCAATTATTGTCTACCTTTTTATCTCAAGCAATAATGGACACCATATTTTGGCAGTTGAGACGAAAGTGAGTGCCTTTAGTGGCCATAATCCCCTTGTACTCACTTTAGCAGTCCCCAAAGATAGTTATAGTAATAAAAAGAGGGCCCATTCGATTCACTTCTAAAGATAAAGGTTTACGGTTTGCATGGAAGATTTAAAACGTTTTGGGGTTGTTGAATGAGTCGCTGGAGGGAAATAAAAAATAAGTTAATTAGTGTCTATCACTGTGTTGTAGTGTAAAGGGAGTTACTAACGCATTCGTCAAATTGAGCAATTGTATCAAATTGTTAGTTTTTAAGCGAGACAGGGTTTTTGATTCAGACTCCCCGGGGTGGCTTGATATTGTTAGTAGGCAAGCTAACAAAAGACTTTGGCCACCTTTAAAACGTCAACCCAGAGACAGACTAGTGATTGTTTGCCTTAGAAAGGCATATAAGGTGACATTTGAAAATAGGAATTAAAATCTTCGTAAAGGGACTTGGGAGAATCTTGTTATTTCCTGCAAACTAAAAGACAACAGGGTATTTAGGAAGACGATACACTCAAACTTTGGTTCAAACTTTGATAACACTTTGATTCTAAACTTTGATTTGATTGTTGACTTACATATCAAAGCAAAACATTGGTTTGCCCATTTTGGGTAAATATACTGCATGTGGGTTATTGATAGATGTTACCTTGGCCAGGACCGACGACCCTATCCCCTCTAAATTCAGGTTTATTTACATGAAGTGAAGCTGTCTTAAACAAAAGAACTTCTAACAAATCCCTGGGCCCGCATGGAGTCCGAAGGTACCTATATAAAACTAATACGTATCTCTGGCCACCAATAATCACACATTTTCTATATGCTGGATGTAAATATGGGTTTGCTCAGGCTTTACACACTGCTTTATAGTACTGGTTTTCAAAAAGGCTCAACTGGCATGATGCATTCTGCTACCAACCTAGCTTCTGTTGGACTCAACAGTAAATATTGTACGTAGAATTGTTCTACACATAATTCTAACATGGATAGTAGAGTCTAAAATATTATCAGAATTTACGTACAGTTTCAGAGAGGGGCTGTGGGCACTTGAACAATGTATAAATTTACAATTGATGTTGAGTAAATATACAGTAGCTAAACCTGGTGAGATACATTTGGCTTTGATAGTCTAAATAGGTCCAAACGGTGAAGTGTACTTCACAATAGGGAAAAGGAACGTGAATTGGTGAACTTTCTCCATATCCTCATCCTGATTTATCCACTATGGTTAGGTTTGGGGAGCAAAGCAGGGGCACCAATTATTTCAAACGTGCCTGAGGTGCACGCCAGGGATGTGCCTTGGTATCCATTCTATTCCTTTTATATATTAACATACAGAACAATATTTTGATAGGAAGGTGCAGGACATGCCAATCATTCAAAATAAGATAGTGCCAAAGTTGCTGTCAGCAGATGACTGTGTATTCCTGTCTTGTACCCTAACAACCTAAAGAAACTTATTGATGGTTTAGTCCATTTTACACCAAAACCTACACTACGGCTTGTGGTCTCAAGAGGTCTGAATTTGCGACCCATTACAGTGAAGGACAACGCAAATGTCAAAAACAGACAGTTCCCATCTGGGACAAACTTTGATTCTACCAGAAATTGGACCCCTGTATTTCTTTAAGGAAACGGCTCTTCTCACAACCAGAAGGCATGCTGTTTAATTTAGCATAAAATACTGGATACAAGCCCATTGCTTAGAAATTCACAATAGGAAATGACTCTTTTTATGTCTTATGGAGCTGATATTTGGAGGTACTCTAATATGTGAAGGTTGTAGGCAGAGAAGAATACTTTTTGTAGATGCCTTTTGGGGCTTCCTCAGTAACCCAGTACTGTTTCATTCCTGAAGAGTTAGAGTTAGGCTTTGTGGAAGAACAAATGTATCCCCTTTGTTGGTATGGATCTCAATATGGTGTAATGAGTGTGCATCCTTAAAGGTATAGTTAAATATACCAGTTGTAGTCACTCCTTCATCACGGGCCGTGATGAAGGAGTGACTACAACTCCGAAACGCGTCGGACATCGTGCCTGAATAAACTTCTCTGCACTGAATATTCTGTGGCCACGGCTCCTTTGTTGACAAACTCGATCGAACCCTGTGAGTTTCTCCACTAGGTGACAGTGTGTTGAATATATATATATATATATATATATATATATATATATATATATATATATATATATTGACAAGGTAAATGGATGTTGAGTTAAAAAAGAAATCTATATTTAACTATGTATGCCTATCTTCACTATATAGTAGTAGTCGTTATTGTGCAGTCAATATTTAGGTAGGTATATGTGAATAATTGAATATTCTGATAGGCACTTCGCTTGAACATAATTATCCAATTGAACTCGCTGGATGTCTCCCTGGCCTCTATTTATCCTGGGGAAAATGATGATTTGTATAGCGGCACTATCACTTGTCACCCGTCGCTTGTGATCTTGAAGCGCTATATCAAGATGTACAATACATAAATAAATATATACTTCAAATGAAATGAGATTCCACGTACTTTGTCGAAGCAAAGAAGGTGCAGAACAGTTTGAGTTCACTTGATCCGACTGAATGGGAAAGCCATCTAAGAAGAAAACATCTTTAAACAGAATCCCGCTATTTTCCTCTACTTTAGAGTATGGCCTTGGGCAGACCTTCTTTTCATGTGTACTTTTGAAAATGTCTTTTCTTCTCTTTGACAACAGCAATTTATTTTGTTTTTCTTCAAAAGAATTATACTGAATGCACTGCTATGGTTACAGTGAATAAAAAGTAATATATCCGACATTGCTGTATCAAAATGTACAAAGGCACAAAATGTTCTTACAGT
The DNA here is from genome assembly GCF_964263255.1 of Lissotriton vulgaris. Classification (NCBI taxonomy): domain Eukaryota; kingdom Metazoa; phylum Chordata; class Amphibia; order Caudata; family Salamandridae; genus Lissotriton; species Lissotriton vulgaris. The sequence goes on from NC_141693.1 coordinate 663,713,945, forward strand.
GCAATCATAACAAATATATGTGTATATTGAAAACATGTTTCTACATATTAGCAAAGCCTAAAAAATGAATAAACCAGATGCTGGCTTTTCTGTCAGTTCATTACTATATTGGTTTCTTATCTTTCTAAAAGCACTCAAATGCCTAAATAGTAGTTGTAATTGTATTTATATAGCGCTTACTACCCTTGACGAGATGGCACCTGCCATTGACTGACAAGACATACACAAACGAGGAGGGCCGCTGGGAAAGACCATTCATTAATTAATCTAGTTGTTCACCAGATCTTCCATTGTCAATTATCTCAAATAATAATATTAGTGGCATAGGTGGGGAAGGGGGGGGGGGGGTTGGGCACTGCATAATAGAGCAGGTGACTTCTTCAATGGCTGGACTTTTGTGAAGTGTGCTAAGGAAGAGTGCAGATTCCAGCCAGGAAGGTACAGATCAGACAAGCAGCATTGGTTGCCAACTAAAGCTTTGTGTACAACTCAGAGGCACTGGAACCTGATTCTCTGCTGAACCGGTAACTAATGTTATTGCACCAAAACTGGTAAATTATGTCAGCCTCAGAAGCTGGTGGTGGGTAACCTGGCAGCTACAGAACAGTACTGTTCAGTTTACATGGGAGTTATTAAAATGAGTGGATTATTTGAGCTGGTGGTTGCCAGTGGACGCAGCAGCTCTCATTTTTGGGGATCAAGGGAGCCTATGTACAGCAAAATGTTGGAGTGCGGCATTCTGCAGCACCCATAGAAGTAGCAAATTGTCCTTATTTAATGATGTAGCACACATAGAAAAAGCAAAAACGAGGAGAAATAAAAACATTTCTCCTTGTGCACCATTCTAACGCCTGCTGTTGCAGGGCGTTAGTTTTTGACGCTGCCTCGGATTTACACTTCCTTGTGAATCTGGGGCAGCATCAAAAAGCAATGGGTGTTGCGGTGAAACGCCCACAGCAACAGCCGTTGCACGCCCCGTTCACTCAGATCTCTGCCTGAAAGGGTAATATGTTTACAAAGCGGTGTCGAGCCACAAAAAGGGGTTCAATGCCAATTTTAAATATTGCGCAGGGTATACCGGCACCAGAGCGTCAAAATAAGTGACGCTCCGATGGCCCTAGGGGTCTGGACATATGCCCCCAAGACTTATTTTTTGTCATCAGACTTTGATTCAAAGAAAGAGAACAGGAGTATGGACAGAAAGAAGGAAGAAAAGCATATGAAACATTGAGAAAGGGAGGAACCATTGAGAAAGGGAGGAACCAGGGGGGGAACGATTATCTGCACGAGACATAAAGTTTAGGGTGGTGGAAGAAACAGACATGAGGTCGAATAAGACTCAGCAGCCTTGGTATTTGGCAACCCTGACATTCAGCAGCAGTGCATGCTGATTCCTAACAAACACCTTAAGGCCCCTGAACTCATTTGTTCACAGGTAAATACTGGCAAACCAATACCTTCAATTTGTATTATTATTATTATTATTATTATTATTATTATTATTATTATTATTATTATTATTATCAAGCTTATAAAGCGCCTGGTTACTCTAACGGAGTGTCCCTGCACTAGGACATCACAGATCATTGCCACTGAGCCCTAACCGTCCCCCGGCCCAACGAAGTCAATAATGCTGCAGGTTAGTGCAGGACAAGTAAGAGGGTTTTGGCTGTGAGTGGCCTAAGCATTAATGCTGAAGGCTTACACCGATAGCAGACAGGATACACACATATTGTGTATGGCCTCGGAAGCGGGCATCCCTTGAAGGCGCGTTACCTACCATCTGTGCTTCTTCAATGCATGACGCAGTTTAATAGTGGGGTTCCGGGGTAGCAACCCTGTAATTTCTATCACGTTTCAATTGAAGCGGCACGCATGCCGTGCCGGGCTTCTCTGCCAAATGTGCTGCACAACTAGGACATCCTTTCATCTGGCATAGGATCAGCGCAGACACCACGTGATCCTGCTGAGCAAAGGACGCACGTGCCAGTTCTCAGGTGGATAGGTGTGAAAACGTTGCATTTTCTTAAATTCACAGATTCTTCACAGAATGAAAAGCTATATGATGTGTGGCAGCAGCATGTCTACAACGCGCAGGATTAAGGTTTCAGCTCAGAGGTGTGTGTGTGTGTGCCTGAGGCCATGGCAAGAGACTGAAAAAAGTGCTGTGATATGGAAACAGCCTGATACCAGGCCACATTTATTTACAGCGAGTGGCCGTGCTTGAGCATGCAACACACACACACACACACACACACACACACACACACACACACACACACACACACATATATATATATATATATATATAATATATATATATATTCACTGAAAATACCATAGGTTATAGACCATATATAGTTAGGGATTAGCATTTAAAAAACCTTATTTTATTTGCACAAAACCATTGAAATTCCATATATAGTTAGTTGCACTAACTATATATCGCGGACCCGCAATCCACTGCTAATGATGTCACATATTACATCATTCATGACATGGTCAGTGACATCACTGATGACATCACTGATGACATCTCAAATGACATCACTGATGACATCACTGATGACATCTCAAATGGCATCACTGATGACATCTCAAATGACATCTCAAATGACATCACTGATGACATCACTGATCACAACATCCAGTGACTGTATGTTTCTGTAAAGTTAAAATATGTCTTACATATTGAAGAATGAGTGGATGTATAAGTGTTTGGATGAAGGATTTAGTAGGTGCATGACTGACTGTATGAGTGAGTGATTAAATGCGTCTCACTGAGTGCATGGGTTAGTGACTAAACTGTCTTAATTTGTGCATCATTATGTCTGTTGTACTGTAAACTGCTGCATGTGTTGATCAGTAGCTATATGAGTAACTGTATGGGTTATTGATTGGTTGCCCAAGTATTTGTATGGGAGACTGAGTGTGTGTGTGTGGGTGGCTGGGAGGTGTGTGACTCTGTGCATAGATGTGTGAACAGTTGATTCACTAGATGTATGGGTTCAAAAGTGCATGTGGAATCAGCTGTATGGGCGGTTGACTGTGTGCATGAGTGTATTGGTGAGTGAAGGATATCTCAGTGCTACATGTCAAAGTAAGTACATATGTAAAACACACTCCATGTGAGAGTTGACATATATAAATAAATGTGCATAAGAGCCAGTGAATGTGTGAGTGGCTGTATGAATCATTGTGAACTTGTATCAAGGATTGTATAAGAGAGTAAATATGTGTTACTATATGTTTGAGTAAGTAAGGTGTGTATAACTGTATAGTTGAGGAAATGGAGATGTGATTGATTCTTTGCATGACTGACTAGGTGTGTGAGTAACTCCATGGATGTGTGACAGTCTGTGAGTGCCTGTTTACACTGAGTGTATCTAAGGTTATATTAGAGTCTGAAGATGTATTATCACATAAATGATATCATCAGTGATGTAATCAGTAATGTCAAATGAGATGTCAGTGATGTCATCAGTGATGTCATTTGAGATGTCATCAGTGATGTCATCAGTGATGTCATTTGAGATGTCATCAGTGATGTCATCAGTGATGTCACTGACCATGTCATGAATGATGTAATATGTGACATCATTAGCAGTGGATTGCGGGTCCGCGATATATAGTTAGTGCAACTAACTATATATGGAATTTCAATGGTTTTGTGCAAATAAAATAAGGTTTTTTAAATGCTAATCCCTAACTATATATGGTCTATAACCTATGGTTTTTTCAGTGAATTTTCAAGGTTTTGTAAATGCAAATTCCTAACTATATATGGTCTATAACCTATGGTTTTTTCTGTGAATTTCATTGGTTTTTTAAAAGCTAATATCTATAGCTATAAAATATATTCTTTATTAAGTGACGTATCACGTAGCCCGTGAGACGCCTCATGATGCATCGCATAACCGTGACGTATCGTCTCTGCAGCGCAAACCAAACCCAAAACGTAAGCGCGCCAGAACACGCTTAAAGATATATATATTTTTTTAACCTTAATTAGACAAAATCCACACGTGCACATATCACAAACGTTCAAAAAACACAATATGTCGGACTCCCGTTACGCTGCCGGTTAGCTGCCCGGTTAACGTACCAGGAAGCACCTTTACCGCGAAAAATCGCAATTTTTTTTTTCTTTTGCCCCGCAGGGAACTTTAATAGCCCCCTCATCAATCCTAGGGGTTCAGGAGGGGTCTGCCTTACCCCTTTCATTCATTTACACCTTTTTTTTTTTCCACCTCTTGTCTCTCGATCCCACAGAGAGACAAGATGGCGGCCGCTCCAGACTGTTTACAATGATAACAGCCAATCAGCTTCTCCTCAGACTCCCGTTACACTCCCGGTTAGCTTCCCGGTTAGCTGCCCGGTTAGCTGCCCGGTTCGCGTACCAAGACGCGTCTCCACGGCGAAAAAATCTGATTTTTTTCTTTTTTTTTTTTGGCCCCGCGTGGCTTTATAATATCCCCCTCATCAATCCTATGGGGTCAGAAGGGGTCTACCTTGCGCTCTTTCCTTCATTTCCCCCTTTGTTTTGGTCTCCTCTTGTCTCTCGATCCTACCGAGAGACAAGATGGCGGCCGCTCCGGACTGTTTACAATGTTGACAGCCAATCAGCTACTCCTCAGACTCCCGTTACACTGCCGGTTAGCTTCCCGGTTAGCTGCCCGGTTAGCTGCCCGGTTCGCGTACCAAGACGCGTCTCTACGGCGAAAAAATCGAATTTTATTTTTTTTTGCGCCCCGCGTGGCTCTATAATATCCCCCTCATCAATCCTAGGGGGTCAGAAGGGGTCTACCTTGCCCCCTTTCCTTCTTTTCCCCCTTTGTTTTGGCCTCCTCTTGTCTCTCCATCCTACCGAGAGACAAGATGGCGGCCGCTCCGGACTGTTTAGAATGTTGACAGACACCGGAGAGCCAATCAGCTTCGCTTCGCAAAGTTCCGATACGCGAAAAGTTTGCGAACCGGAGCGCTACCCGGAGCGCTGTTACAGATATATATCTTGTTTTAAACGTTAATTTCTCAAAATCCACTGAAGCACATATATTGAGACCTAGGAAAGGCACATCGGGCTAACAGTCCCTACAATTTTGCCAAGTTTCTTGGAAATCCATTCAGCCGTTCGGGCTAAAAGTGAGGCCAACCGCCCTATGGAAATTAACATGGGAAAAACGCGTTTTGGGACCCTCCTTTTTTGTCGGCCCCCCCTTGACGACCCCCCACCAAATTTTCAGGGGCTGCTCAGAAACAAAATGTGCCATTTTCCTGAAAATTTCAGCCAATTCCGTCCACAAACGCCAAAGTTATTAGGCATAGAATTTTCAAAAGTTCCATAGAGAAAAAATCCTAACTATATATACCTACTGGCTATAGCCAGTAGGTAATATGTATGTATATATATATATGTATATGTATTACCTACTGGCGGTCGCCAGTAGGTATATATAGTTAGGATTTTTTTCCTATGGGATTTCTGAAAATTCTATGTCAAATAACTTTGGCGTTTGTGGACGGAATTGGCTGAAATTTTCAGGAAAATGGCACATTTTGTTTCTGAGCAGCCCCTAAAAAATTTGGGGGGGTTTCGTCAAGGGGGGCCGAGAAAAAAGGGGGGTCCCAAAATGCGTTTTTCCCATTCATTTTTCCATAGGGCGGTTGGAATCACTTTTAGCTCGAATGGCTGAATGGATTTACACGAAACTTGGCAAAATTGTAGATATGGTTTGCCCGACGTGCCTTTGCTATGTCTCAATATATGTGCTCCAGTGGATTTTGAGAAATTAACGTTTTAAAAAATAGATATATCTGTGACAGCGTCCCGGTTAGCGCCCCGGTTCGCGTACCTGACGCGTAATGGAACTTCGCGAGGAGAAGCGGATTGGCTCCCCGGTGACTGTGAACATTCTAAACACTTTGGAGAGTCCGCCATCTTGTGTCTTGGTAGGATCGAGACACAAGAGGTGGAAAAAACAAAGGGGGAAATGACCATAAGGGGGCAGAGTACATCCTCCCTGACCCCCTAGGTTTGATGAGGGGGCTTTAAAAGGGCCCCGCGGGGCAAAAAAAAAAATTGTATTATCGTTTTTTTTGCGGGGGAGCGCTTGGTACGCGCACCGGGAAGCGGTCCGGGGAGCGTAATATAGGGAAAATAGAATGAAGGAATGTTCAAATAATGTATGTTTATTGATTGTTCTTTTTGTTTTTTATTTTTTTTATTTAAGTACCAACATGTAGGTACCAATGCAGAGTCTAAAAATAAATATTCACTGTTTCCTTTGTAGATATCTTGCATGTTGTTTCAGACGTTATTGTGGTATATGGAATTCATAGCATGGTCTGTGAGGAAAGCAGAAAGAACATGGAGGCAGGAGATGATAAAGAGATGTTAAATACACATTGGAGATAAAATAGTGGGAGAAAGGAAGTAACTATGAGCAAACTTACTATGTAACACAAAAAAGTTGCACAGTATATTTAAAGTCTGACTTTACATTATAATCAATTTGGTACTAGTTTAAAAAATACATATAAAAATTAATAATGTCTCAAACAATTTTTGAATTATTAAATATAAATTCATTTTTCAGATTCTTTTTCAAAATTTAACAGAACTTCTAATATTTGATTGTCAGAAATGTCCTCATTTTCAATCAGGAAATCTACTGATTTGACACATCGAAGTAGTTCATAGTCCCGTGATTCATCCATGAATTCTGAGTCATTGGGTTCAATAACTTTATCATTGTTGCTTTCCAGAACAATTTAGATGGAATTTTTTTGCTCTCCTTCCATTTTTGTGCTGTAATTTGCATTTAAAAAAATATATTAGTAGAGATAGGGCACTGTTGGGTTCAAGTTCAGACAGGTACTTTGGTTTTTTTAACAGTGATTTTACCTTTGGGCAGTGTATGATATCAGAGTGGAAGTAAAAATATAAAAAAGTGTATGTGATAAAGCCTAAGTACATTCATAATGATACAAGAAAAGCCTAACTACATCCATAACTATAACAGAGAAGTCTATCTTATTCTATAACTATTACAGAGGGATAGTATATAACTATCAGAAAATGTTTTCCAAATTAACTTAAAGTGCACAACATACTTCAGTTTTTAAAATAACATCTTACATTTCAAAAAGAAGTTTAAGTTGTCAGTGGAAATGCACTTGAAATGTACTTCAGGCCGTAGTAGTCAAAATTGCTGTGTTTCTCTCTCTTTCTTTATATATATTCAGGTACATAACCAATCAAATGTCATGAAATAATAGAAGATAATGAAAGTAGCATTTTAATTGGTAGTCAATTCTAACACTTCATAAGTGTTTTTGTTATGTAATTTACCTCAGGATATTTAGTCAGGCCTACAGCATAATTTTCTCAATGGAATTCCATCAAATGTGGGTAAATGGTAGGGACTGCTATGTAGTAGGGCCTATTCTATATTTGATGAAAGTGTCTCCAGTGGTTTTTCTGTAAATTACTTTCCCACCTTTTTTTAGCGAGCGCTCACCGGTGCGCGCCCGGTACGCGAACCGGCAGCGTTACGGGAGTCCTCCATTTTGTGTATCGGTAGAATTGAGACACAAGATGGAGGACAAACAATGTTCGGAATAGGTAGAAGGGGGCACGGTAGACACTTTGTGACCCTCTAGTTTTTCTGAGGGGGGCTTAGGACGCTCATATAGGCAAAAAAAAAAAAATCGCGTGGGGAGCACCCGGTACGCGCACCGGTAAGCGAACCGGGGAGCGTACTTTGGTGAAAAAAAGAAAAAAAAGTTAGAAAAAGATAAACGTTTTGAATGATCAGAGGTAGGGCAGCTATGAAAAGAGCTATTGGGTTCTGTGGCTAATTTAGGTACCTACAAGTAGGTTCCAATGCACAGTTTTAAATTCAGGAGGAATATTCTATTCCCCTTATCGGAGAAGTGCACACCATCTCCTCGGTAGATGTCTTGCATGTTGTAACGCAAGTTATTGTTGTATATTAAACCCATTGTAAATTCTCTCATGTAAGCAGAAACAGATTTATTCACATGTTTCCGTGCTTTCTCAAATTGTGGAAAAAATTGGTTGGACCACTTCCATTTCTGTCATTGGCATATATTGAAATATACCAAGGCAGTTTGGGGAAAAAGTGTCATCAATTGATCAAAGGTGTCCTTTAAAGGCATTTCCAGACCAACCCCAGTCATAGTCCCAAAATCAATTCCACCACAGTGCACTATTAAGAGGTTAGTGTTTGGCAGATGCATAAAAAAATTATATTAAAAACATATAAAATATATTTTTTATTTAAAAGAATAATACATTTAACAGCTTTTGATATTTGCTATAAAAAACATTGAAATTCACTGAAAAAACCATAGGCTATAGACCATATATAGTTAGGAATTAGCATTTACAAAACCTTGAAAATTCACTGAAAAAACCATAGGTTATAGACCATATATAGTTAGGGATTAGCATTTACAAAACCTTATTTTACTCACACAAAACCATTGAAATTCGCATATATAGTTAGTTGCACTAACTATATATCGCGCACCCGCAATCCACTGCTGATAATGTCACATATTACATCATTCATGACATGGTCAGTGACGTCATCAGTGATGTCACTGACCATGTCATGAATGATGTAATATGTGACATCATCAGCAGTGGATTGCGGGTGCGCGATATATAGTTAGTGCAACTAACTATATATGCGAATTTCAATGGTTTTGTGTGAGTAAAATAAGGTTTTGTAAATGCTAATCCCTAACTATATATGGTCTATAACCTATGTTTTTTTCAGTGAATATATATATATGTATATATTCCTAAAGCGCTCGCCCCAACCACAAAACTCCAACCGGATTCGCATAAGAAGACGAGGCAGACCCAACTTGGTGCAATTTAGTTTATTTTCTTACAACACCACCAACAGCCCTCACGACGCGTTTCGGCAGATCCCTGCCTTGATTATATATATATATATATTTATATATATATATATATATATATATATATATATATATATATATATATATATATATATATATATATATATACTGTATAGATCCAGATAAGAATGGAGGCTGTCCAACAGGGCGGTCCGTCCTTGGGTTACCGGCAACCCCGAAATACTTTACATCAATTTTCCGAATTCAAAAAAGATGGGCGGACACTCTGGAAAGTTGTAGATAATATGATTTATTACTGCAGAAAGCAATGCGTTTCAGCATAAGTCTTGTGCACACTGAAAACATAAACACACACACCTCTTTATGGAGCCACCATTTTGGCTACATAAAGAGAGGACTATTACCACCAACATGTGAAAAAGACGGCCGCCATCTTTGCATGGTACACTATTTGTTACATGGAGTGTTTTAAATAAAGTTTTAACCAGTAAATGTCGCATCTCCCAGTGTATAACATAATGATCCACCTTTGCATGTGACATAAGATAGCATAATACCTATTGAATTACAGAATGCCGTAAATCTGTGTTGCGCCAGTTCAGATTATTCCAGGTCCCCAAATTTAAAGTAATAGCTGAGGAGGTAGTTATTAGTAATGTTTAAATGTATATTGTTTAGATAAACAACTGTTAAACTGCTCATCTCTAAATTACATGAGCAGCGCCACATTGTGGCAGAATTCCCTTAATGTGGTGTTGACAATTAGTTGCTGGTGCCGAGCACCGAAAACCATTTAAATGCTGGTGCTCAGCACCGGAAAGCTCTGGCTCAAATTAAGCACTGCCCTATACTACTCCACCACAAATTTGTTTGTGTTCCGGAGTAGCGAGCTGCTCTCCAAAAAGTGCTTTGATGCCTCATTAGGGGTAGTATGGGCTATATAATTACAATTATAAGCAGACATAGGCAGGAGTTGCCAGGCCCCCTACATAGATGCCTTCATAAAGGTTGCAGGGGCGCAACCCAGGCCCCTGCATCCCAGTGGCGCAGGGGTGTCCAAACCCTTCAGGGAGGCCCCATTCAACCCAACGTCTAAGAATGTCTATTTGGGAGATATTAGGCACAGAGGAGGGAAAAATCAACTTTTTTTATGCTACTGGAATGATGCACAGTCAGTTAGCCCCTAAGCTCTGAGCATCTTGTCGCGGTTGAAAGGTCCACACGGGCATAACTTCTGCCACTCAGTGACCGCCGGCACAGGTAAGAGCGGTTGGACCTGGAGGGGTGGGGGACGATGAAGTCGATAGATGACAGGGTAGGTAAAATTAAATACAAAAATAAGTATATGCGTCAAGCGTAAGATAAGTGGTTTTATTTTATTTTTATTTAAATTTACCTACCCTGTCATCTGTCGACTTCCCCGTCCCCCAATCTGCCCCGCCGATACCCCCATAGGGCATGTATGTGTGCCACATGTGCACCCATGCTAATTTCAGGGGTGCAACAGGGTGTCCTTTGGACACCCCTGCATCCTTGAAATTATTCTCAATTTGCGATTCTCAAATTGCGAATCGCAAATTGAGAATAACTTCCCATTCATTCCTATGGGCCTCCTGGCCCATAGAAATGAATGGGAAAGTATTCCTTAATTGCGATTCAAAATTTGCTAATCGCAATTAAGGAATACTAAGAAATCGCTAAAAAAATTGCGATTTTGTACATACATCCCTATTTGCCATTCTCAAATAGCGATTTCTAAAAAATCGCTATTTGAGAATCGCAAATCAGGTTGTTGATACATATAGCCCTTAATCTCCCCGTGCCTACCAAAAAAAAAAAATAATAAATGAATGTATCCTTGTGTAAAGTAGCTGGTGCTCATGTAAAGTGCTTCAATATCTTTGGGGTGGTTCGCGCTATATAAAACTGCAAAAAAAAAAAATGCTCCACCAGCTCACGGTGTTATCTCCTATGGCGTGCACCACAGATATTCATGAATGGGCATGCTGTATGTGGGTTGTTGGAGGGCTGCCTGTGTGAATGTATGACCTGTGGAGTGTTAGGACTCGGAGCTACTTGAAAGTGCCAGTCAGTGTACATAAGTCCTGCTCCAGAGGACAAGAAGTTAGTTTAGCTCAGTAACTATTTAATCGTCATCTACTAAGAGTCGCACCTAACAAAATGCATACATAAACCCAGCGGGTGCATCAACCCACTCAGATGTATCACTAGCTGAAACACGACGGGAAAATATAATTGGAAAAATAATTATTCACTCTGCACCGTAGGAAAATGCCATTGTGGACTTAAAACACAAGTGAGTCACACAATACAACACATTGGGTAATATAAAATAGAAATGCTATTGAGAGCAATTCAAATGTGAAAATATCAAATTCAAACGTGCAAAATGTCAGTGGACTGACCTTTAGCAGACAAACAAGAGTTCTGCTGCACAATGACTAACATCAAAAAATCTATTTACTATTCAGAAAAGGTAACTTTTTAAAAATGTTCATTCCAAATGAGATGCTTTGCGTTTTTTCAGTGACCTTTGTCTCCCTGTGAATTCTAAGGTAGGCCCCTGTGGGGGGTCTCTAAATTGGCCCTGCGCCACTGTCCCTGGGGTGGCAGTCAGCCGACTGATGGTAAGCCTTTAAGTTAGATCTCACTCACATACACATACATAATTCAGAAAGTGCTCTCCGTGGGAGCTTTGGGAGCATGTGGGCAGGGTGACCAACCAGGCCAAAGAAGGGGAATCTGGAACTGAGGGGGGAACATATTCAACAATACACCCCCACAAGTCACGGCTGAGAGTAATCTGTCTGTCCCTGGCTGAATGCGGTAACTGCATTCTACCTATGTAGATAATATTTGCTTGTAGTGCATAAGGCATACGGGTACTACAAGTGAACTACCCGGTAGACAAGAAAATTTTACCAGCATAGATCTTGGTCATCTATTTTATATATATATATATATATATATATATATACACACACACATTACTGTCTTGTTCACAATGAGTACTTTTCAAAATTCTTTTAAAGTGTGTATTTGGGTTGTAGTGTGTGGAGAATATGTTATTTTTTTGTTTTCATTTGAAAAGGTATTGATTCACACTCTTTACGTTTGTAACAGCCATGAAGTTGGCTGTATGCGCTGAATAAAAAGATTCACCAAGTGATCAAATAAAGAATGAATAAAGAAACCATCAAAAGAAAGTTCATTGTTTGACATTGGCATTTTATATATATGTACATACACACCACCTGGAATTTTAGGAGAGGTTCAAAATTATAAATGTGCATGAAGTAAAGTCTAAAAGTAAAATATACTTGAGGAGGTTCCATGAACCAGTGTTTGATACCTATAAGAAAAGGTCGAATAGTTTTGGATATAGTCGGGAGATCTAGAATTTCGATACTTGAGGAGCAAGAGGAGAGAATGCCCAACCACCACGTTTATTCACTGTGGCTGTAAGTAAAAAAAAATCTTTATTGCATGATTAAGTAAAATCTTTGCAAAATAGTACTTTTAAATTAGGTCACATGTACCAGTACATTTGTTAAAAGAACCTCAATGTACATTACAATAAGAACAGTTCATTATACATCACAAGTTTTATCGAGCAGTTTGCTAGGATAAAAGCAGATAAAAAAAACTCCTGATTTAACTGCTTTAGTTATAGTTTGTGTCCGTAGTGCAGCACCCTGCATTGTGCTCCCATAGTTTTTGATTGCGATTTCCAGTTAGAACCGCAGTTTGTGAGTAGCGGCTTCTACCTTTTTAAAACCAGATCTCTGTGTTTGATCTGTTATGTTACAGTTAAAATTGACATAGATTTTGCAAAATTACCAAATTTCACTAATCTGCATGCTAATTACTTCCTTCAAAACAAGCTTTTAATGCTTGCCTGTGGGTTCGGATCCCTCTCAGGTTCCAGGCTGGTTTGAATAGCAGTTTGCGCTCTTTATCCAAGCCTCTGCAGCTGCACAGCAAATTGAGGATATCGTCTTTGGATTCGCCGCAGATATTACAGTTTTATAATTGTGCCTAACCTTTGCCAAGGTGGAAGGTGCTGGTTGACAGGTGAAACTCCCATCCTCGGTTTCAGATACGATTCCTTCGCAATCTTTGAGAATCCTGTTCTCAAGTAGGATTGCGGTGCGGCTCTTGAGTAACTCTGGATGACAAACCACGTGTGTGCTCTTTTGGATAGGTTAGATTTGGAAAGGGGCGACCATTCGGTCCCCCCGAACGTATGGTGGAGTACCACGATCCCCCCTGGAAGCCATCTTGGGCGGGAGGCGAGTCTCGGCTGGTATGCCCGAAGCGGCGTAGCCGGGGCGCGCCTTTTTCCTGCCCTAGAATGGGCTGTCCTAGACACCGACGCGGCCGGCCACGCCCTCGGAGGCAGGCAGGGGCGGGTTTACGCCCGCCCTGAAGACGGATAAAAGGAGCGGAAGCAAAGAAAGCATCCTCTTGTTCCTGTGCTCTGAAGCTGCACCTCCCCGCTGCACGTGAGCTCGAGACGGAACGAAGAGCCATTTTTGAGCGTTGTAATCTTTCTTTTGTCTTGCAGATATCCCGTCTGAGAATGCCCAAGAAAGCCGGAAAGCGGGTCGGTACCGAGCAGATGCTCCGCATGCTCATGAAGGAGATAGCCGATCTGAAGAAAAAGGTGGAGGCTAAGGACGGGGCGGGAGGACCGAAACGGCCTTTGCAGGGAGCAGTCCCCGGTGGAAAAAGCAAGAGGCCCAGAAGGGGAGCACTTGGGGGAGACACCCCGGTTCCCGATACCCCACGAGAGGAGCCAATCCCGGTGCCGAAAGAGGGGAATCCAATTCCTGTGGTGGTCACCCCCGTGAACAGGGAGGATATGCCCCCCGAGTTAGCGGCACAATTGGCAGCGTGGTTGGGAAAAGATAGCGAGGGCGCCACGGCTGACGACGCCCGGGCAGTAATGAGGCAACTGCGGTAATCTAGGGAGGCTGCGAAGGCAACATCTTCTGTTCCCCCACAGGTTCCGGCGGCTGGAAGTACAGCAGGCCCAAGTTCGGCGACAAGCGCGGGGTCTACTTCAGGTAAGCGGCCATTGCCGATTGCGGGGAAGGGGTCTGTACCTTCTCGAAGGGAGAAGATTGCCCAGCATGTCCCACTAGAAATTAAGGAATTGATTTGGGCGGATAAGTATGTAAACATGTTTTCATTGCTTACCGACCATTACGAGATAGAGCATGTGAAGAGCCAAAAGGAGCTCATGCATCCGAGTGTTTGGCGCGCAAAAATGGCCGCCTTTAAGGTTGACGAGAACATTGGTACTTGGGGCAGAGCGTGGGGCATATTTACCTCCATCATGGGCGAGCGCAGGCCCGAGTTGCTGACCGAGTTACCCATTTATCAGTCACGTATTATGGAGTATTTTGTGGCATATGGGGGCAATCAGTGGTTCTGCTATGACAATCTTTTTAGAAAAGCTAAGGAACACAACCCATTGTTGACTTGGGATTGTTACGATTCCGTGTCATGGCAAAAAATGGAGAGTACAGGAATGTTGAAGGTACCATTGGTAGGGAGTAACGGAGGGGAATCTTCCCGCCAAAACTCTGGGACGCCCTTTCGGACGGGTGCAGGTAATGAGTACCACTCGAAGCCGAGTGGCAACACAGGAAAAAGGGGGATCTGTTGGAATTTTAACAGAGGGAAATGTACGAGGCCCCAGGGGTCATGCAAATTCAGACATGAGTGTGGGGGGTGTGGGCAGCCATCCCATCCTGAGTCCTTGTGCAGAGCCAAAACGGGTGATAACGGTGGTAAGGGAGGCGCCAAACAGGTCTGAAATAGTCCGAGGGGCGCCTTTACCTACCCCGATTAATACCATGGCAATGATTCCTTGGCTCAACGAATACCCGGATCATGCTTCCGCTGGGGTGTTGCGAAACGGGTTCTCATATGGTTTCCGCATCCCAGTGGGGGATTTTCAGGGTGTAGCAAACTGTAAGAATCAACTGTCGGTCTTGCAGCACGCGGCGGTGGTACAGGTAAAGATTGGGAAGGAGGTGACTCGAGGTCGTGTTGCCGGTCCATTCGATTTGCCACCGGTTGTTAACTTTGTTTGTTCCCCTCTAGGGGTGGTCCCCAAGAAGGACCCGGGGGAGTTTCGGCTGATACATAACTTGTCAGCCCCACGTGGTCTTTCCGTGAATGACGCGATAGACCCGGAAGTGTGTTCAGTGCGGTATGCATCTTTCGATGAGGCCGTAGCCAAATCGCCTGGGGCCCGGGGCGCTGATGGCGAAATCAGACATCGAGTCAGCGTTCCGGTTGCTCCCGGTACACCCAGACGATCAGCGTCTTCTTGGTTTCATGTTTCAGGGTCGCTATTACATGGATAGATGTATGCCAATGGGGTGCTCGATTTCATGTGCCTATTTCGAAAAGTTCAGTTGTTTTCTGCAGTGGGTATTCACAAGGAAGACAGGTTTTCAACATGTTATGCACTATCTCGATGACTTTCTGTTTTTGGGGGCAGCCGGGGATCCTGAGTGTGGACAGGCTTTACAGGAATTTTGTGTATTAATGAATCGATTTGGTGTGCCATTGGCGCCAGGTAAGACTGTGGGGCCCTCGACCTTGATCGAGTTTCTGGGGATCGAGCTCGACTCGGTAGAAGGTTGTTTTCGATTACCCAAGGGAAAGGTGTTGAAATTTAGGTTATCCCTTGAGACATGTATTCGTGCAACAAAAGTAAACCTGCATCAATTGCAACAGGTGGTGGGTCAGTTGAATTTTGCCCTAAGAGTGATACCAATGGCGCGCCCCTTTTCCCGCTCGATTGCACAAGCCATGGTCGGCCTGAAGGAAGGGCATCACCGCACGAGACTCTCGGCAGAGGTTCGCCAGGACATGCGCATTTGGTTGGCATTTCTGGCGGATTTCAATGGTCGAATTGTCTGGAACAAACCAGCGGTGTCCTCCGAGGAGCTGGGGCTTTGGACAGATTCGGCGGGGAGTATAGGTTTTGGTGCCATATTTGGTAGACAATGGTCGGCTCAAAAATGGCCGTCATGGTGGCATGAGTGCGGGTTGACGAGTAACATTGCTTTTCTCGAACTTTTTCCTATTTTGGTGGCCCTGAAAACATGGCCCGGGGGTTTCCGTAATCACTCTGTGGTGTTCTGGTCTGATAACATGACCGTGGTTGAGTGTATCAATAGTCAGGCAGCACGATGCATATTGATTCTGAGACTGCTCAAGGAAATTGTGTTGTTATGCATGCAACTGAATGTACTATTTAGGGCACGACATGTGCCGGGGGTGATGAACCAAGCGGCTGATGCGCTTTCTCGTTTCCGTATGCAGGCCTTCTGGGGTTTTCTGCCCACAGCGGACCCGGTGGTGGCACCCTTTCCCGAAGCTCTCTGGTCTCTCGGTGCCCCGAACTACAAAACCTCGTGGGAGAGAGTTTAGCACCCAGGACGAGGAAGGCATATGAAGGGGCGTTCCGTTCCTATTGGGCCTTTTTGGGTACTGCTAGGGGGGGGCTGTGGGGTCAGGAAGAGTTTGTAGTGAAATTTCTGCTCTCTTTACATCAGGCAGGCAAATCAGTAGCTACGGCCCAGAGGCATCGGGCCGCCATTTCCTTTATGGCAAAGGCTCATGGGATCCAGGACCCGACAGCGTCTTTCGTTGTGCAGAAAGCGCTACGTGGGTGGCAACGCCTTGAGGGTCGCAGAGTAGATGAGAGGCACCCGATAGGTTTGGACAGGCTGACCCGGTTATTGTCTGTGCTCCCGGCAACGTGTTCATCCCAGTATGAAGCGGTATTGTTCCGAGCCGCATTTGCACTAGCATTCCATGGGGCTATGCGGGTAAGCGAATTAGTGGCAAAGAACAAGCAGGATACGATGGGGGGATTGTGCCGGGAGCACATTCAGGTCAGGGGGGGGACGATGAAGGTCTCATTTGTTAGGTCCAAATCCGATCAAGGAGCAATCGGGGACTGCGTAATCATTCAGAGGATCCCCGGGTCTTCCATGTGCCCTGTGGTATGCGTTGAGGGATATTTGGCACAGAGGGTTGCAGCATGGGGGGGGACCTTCTTGAGACACGCTGACGCCACCCCACTGACGAGGTTTCAGTTTCAAAGGGTGCTTGCGATGTCTATTTCGGCCGCGGGCTTGAACCCCGGCGAGTTCGGTACCCATTCCTTTCGGATAGGGGCTGCTACTGAGGCTACAGCCAGGTATCTGAGTGTGGAGCAAGTAAAACGTGTGGGGCGTTGGTCCTCTAACTGTTATAAAAGGTATGTGCGGTTGCACATGTTGTGAAGCTGTAATAATATACTCACGCTTCCTGTCTCTGTTTGATTTTCAGTTACGCAAGCTTACGAAGCGGGGCGGACTGTACAGTCGACCCGACTCCTGGGGACCAGCGGTCAGAAATCACCGTCTGCGAATAAGGAGGTGTGGGTCGTGGGCCACTCATATGTGAGGCGTGCCGCGGACGTATTCAAAGCAGGTGATATGATTCACGAGGCTGGGGAATACGGGTACAGGGTGTCCTTCTACGGAAAGGGCGGGCTCTGTATTGACCAGTTTCAATTCTTTTTTGAGGGTTTGTTAGAGCGGACGAGGTCACCGCCGTCTATAATCATAGTCCATCTTGGGGGTAACGATCTGGTGGCCACTGGTAGACGACTTCTTCTTGAGGCAATGCTTTCCACAGTAAGTTGGTTGGCAAGAAGAGTTCCAGGGTGCACAATTGCATGGTCCCATATGATCCCACGAAAAGTGTGGCGGGGGGCTATTTCGGTAACTGCTCTGAATCATTCAGTAAGGAAGATAAATAACAAAGTGAGTAGATTGTTTCGTTCAAATACACTGCATTCTGTGTCGCATGGTTGTATCAAAGGGGACAGTATGTATTTGGGGGACGGCGTTCATTTGTCCCGGGTGGGGAACGAGTTACTCATAGGAGACTTCATAGCCTGGTTAAGGAGTTTACAGCATGACCTTTAGGTAGGAGTTTGTTGTGGGGGGTCCGGATAGCCGGTCAACTATCCGGCCTGTGGCGGTAAGGTCATGATCGGTGAGCAGTAATTCGAAGATCCCTATGAGGGGGCGTCACCCATTACGGATGGGAGCGCTCGGGGGAGGTGGCCAATTGGCCCCTCAACGGGGAGGCGGTCCTGTCTAAGGAGAGGCCGCCGGAAGGAAAGGAAAGGTGGTCAAGGCCCCTTCCTTGGATAGGAGGGGCTACGGCCCCTCCTGGGGAATTTCCCGGGGCCAGGACATCTGCGACGGCAGATGGGTAAGTTGTGTGGGGTGCGGGAGGGGGTTTACGCTACCTTTTAGACACCTCACACGAGTCCTCGAACGACCGTTAAATGGCGTCGAGTTTATTGGGGCCCCCGTCAAGTACAAAGGGAAATTGGTAGATGCACTTGAGGTACGCCTCTGTGCGGTCGCTCCTCTCACAAGTGAGGGGGGTATTTCTGGTTTAGGGATCTGACACCGGTTACGACCTTGCCGTTGGCCCTTAACGTTAGGATGTACAATTTCAAGTCAAAATGTTTTCTAGGATGTTAGTTCGGCTAGGAGAACCTTTGTATTAGAGATCTGTTAAGGTTAGCCAAACATCGTAATGTGGAAATGAAATTGTACATAATATGAAACTGTTATTTTAATGTTTATTTTGTTTCATATTTTAATAAATACGGCCGGGAAGGGTAACTCCCTTCCCGCCTTCCAAAAGTTCAAGAACTGTTTCCGGTTTCCCAATTCTTGGGGATTGTGTTGAGAGGGGGTGGCGGGTATCTCAGCCATATGGAAAGGGGCGACCATTCGGTCCCCCCGAACGTATGGTGGAGTACCACGATCCCCCCGGGCAGCCATCTTGGGCGGGAGGCGAGTCTCGGCTGGTATGCCCGAAGCGGCGTAGCCGGGGCGCGCCTTTTTCCCGCCCTAGAATGGGCTGTCCTAGACACCGACGCGGCCGGCCACGCCCTCGGAGGCAGGCGGGGGCGGGTTTACGCCCGCCCTGAAGACGGATAAAAGGAGCGGAAGCAAAGAAAGCATCCTCTTGTTCCTGTGCTCTGAAGCTGCACCTCCCCGCTGCACGTGAACTCGAGACGGAACGAAGAGCCATTTTTGACCCACCCACCAGCCCCTGAGGACAGCGAGTCGTTGTGAATACAGTTTTTGATATAGTATCTCTTTTGTTTTTCTCTGTTTTCTTACAGGTTGTGATGATTGAAATTTTTTAAGATGCAATAAAGAATGGTTATTTTCAGTATGTTTTGCAAATAAAGTAATTTGGAACGAGGATTGATCAGTATTTACGCTTGGTAATAAGTGATGTTTGCTTTGTAATCTTAATAATTTAGGTAGAATTGTCGTATTTATTTTGGTCGGGCGGTAAGGTCATGATCGGTGAGCAGTAATTCGAAGATCCCTATGAGGGGGCGTCACCCATTACGGATGGGAGCGCTCGGGGGAGGTGGCCAATTGGCCCCTCAACGGGGAGGCGGTCCTGTCTAAGGAGAGGTCGCCAGAAGGAAAGGGAAGGTGGTCAAGGCCCCTTCCTTGGATAGGAGGGGCTACGGCCCCTCCTGGGGAATTTCCCGGGGCCAGGACATCTGCGACGGCAGATGGGTAAGTTGTGTGGGGTGCGGGAGGGGGTTTACACTACCTTTTAGACACCTCACACGAGTCCTCGAACGACCGTTAAATGGCGTTGAGTTTATTGGGGCCCCCGTCAAGTACAAAGGGAAATTGGTAGATGCACTTGAGGTACGCCTCTGTGCGGTCGCTCCTCTCACAAGTGAGGGGGGTATTTCTGGTTTAGGGATCTGACACCGGTTACGACCTTGCCGTTGGCCCTTAACGTTAGGATGTACAATTTCAAGTCAAAATGTTTTCTAGGATGTTAGTTCGGCTAGGAGAACCTTTGTATTAGAGATCTGTTAAGGTTAGCCAAACATCGTAATGTGGAAATGAAATTGTACATAATATGAAACTGTTATTTTAATGTTTTATTTTGTTTCATATTTTAATAAATACGGCCGGGAAGGGTAACTCCCTTCCCGCCTTCCAAAAGTTCAAGAACTGTTTCCGGTTTCCCAATTCTTGGGGATTGTGTTGAGAGGGGGTGGCGGGTATCTCAGCCATATGTGCGTCATAGGTATAGACTGAGACCAAGAGTCGGAAATAAGGGCAAAGTCACCAGATCTCATGGGGAACAGGGACTCCCAACATGTGATCTCTGAACTAGTAGAAGAGTTATGAACCAAGGGATTGTGGAGCTAGAGTATGGGTAAGGCAGCCAGCGACAGAGGAAAATATTTGAGGTTGTGGCCTTTTGAGCAAAACTTTGTGCTGCGGCACTTAATCTTACGCAAATGAAGTATTGCCACTCTTCCATTTTTTTGCAGTTTTATTTGGCACAAACTCCACCCAAAGGCATTAGAGCGCTTTAGATAAACACCAGTTACATTACTCAAGGTCAGATTTATTAACATTTTTAGGCAAGTGAAAATTAAGTGATTTGCCCAGAATTGCAGTATGTTGAGCCAACACAGACTCGAACCTGATCCCCCAGTTCCACACATTCAGACTATGCAGTATTTTCGTGCTTACTTTATGCCACGTTTTACATGGTGAAAACTGCAGGTATAAATCCAGTTAGGCGGATACTGCCAGACTAGTTATTAGCCCATCGCAGGCGCAAAATGGAATTTTCATTTGCAGAGCGGTGTTCAAGTGTGTTGGAAAAGGGGACCAAGTATCCATACTAGAAAGAAAGGACATACAGAACGGAACACAGCAAGAAAAAGAGGAGAAATGTAAATATCCCTGCCATGCCCTCCCATTGTTACAGCCCAGGCAATAAGGAAATGGCTGAACCACTCAAGGCTTCACTATCACACCTTGCATTATTGGATGAGGGACCACACAACACTGGTAGATGCACCGTCCCTCTGCCACTAAGACTTTCGTACTTTTTCCTCCTGCCTGTATCCCTTTAAAAGCGCACTGAGGCTACAATATGGTGGTATAGGGTGCTATATAAACTCCCAGGTCCTCATTTATGAGGCTGTGCGTCACTTGTACGCCGCAGGTGCGTCACTTTTGTGACACACCAGTGGTGTAAAAAATGTGCCTTGTTTCACCATATTTACAAAGTGACGCATCTAGGTAGATGCGTCACTTTGTAAACCCCTGCGCCACATTATATCTGCGCCAGGTATAATGTATGCAAGGGGGGGGGGGCGTATTGACGTTAGGAAGGGTCGTAGAAGTGACGCAGTGAAATCTATGAGATTTCACAGCGTCACTTTTAGGACGCCGTTGCGTCAAAATCTTGCGCCTGCCTCACAGCAGGCGTAAGACTGACGCGGGCCCTTTCACATGGGGCTTGCCCCATGTGAAAGGACGATTTGCTGGAGTTGCGTCACTTTTGTGACACACTCCAGCAATGCGTCACTTTTGCGCTTACAGATACGTCAGAAATACTGACGGATCTGTAACTCCTTGCAACATGATGCGTCAGACATTAAATATGATTTATTTATTTATTTATTTTTAAAGTTTTATATAGCGCGAACAAGATCTTTGCAGATATCAGAGCGCTTTACAGAAACAGTAGGTAGGATAGACAAGACTCTTAAATCAATATGAGATTCCGTAGACAGTGATGCATCAGGAATGTCGCAAGGAGTGCGCACTGAGAAGTGACCCATCGCTGCTTTCACGCAGCGATGCGTCATTTCTCATAAATGAGGCCCCCAGTAAGTAATACGCAAATGGATTAAAAGTTGTCTGTTAACCTGGATGGAAAGTGTAAAGCGTTCTATGTGTCATCGAGAATTCAGCACTTAGACCACAGTTATGCACATGCACTTGTGAGTCCCGGCTCAATCAATGGCATGTGTGATCTTAGGATGGACACTTTCACTCCTGAGAGGCCTTGGTCGTTGGATGATCAACAAAGAGCCGCTTGAACAAGGCACCTCTCTTCGGCCTTCCAGGTTCAGACCCTGACAAACAGCGGTCTGGCAGTCATACAACACTGAGTGTCTGCAAAGGGTTGTCACTGTAAAGGTCTGTTTGGCTGAAAGACACCCTTTAAACCCTAGAATAATATTATGTTTCATGGCTTTGCTGGCTTGCGCGCTGCCATATATTAACACCCTTAGTTTGAGCGCCCCGCAGTGCGCTAATTGGGGCCAAGGCTTTTCTAACGCTGCATTCATACTGTGTTAGCAGCTTGTAAATTCAGCCTTTCACTAAAGCATGAGAAACCGACCCAGCACCATTTTGTGAGGTACAAAAAATATAGAATTGACCCAGCAAAAAAACAAAGGACAGAGGGATTTACATAATGTGCTCATCGGGGTGGAATGTTGGGCCAGATGTACTAAGGTTGCCATTTGGATTTCTTTAATAGCGACTTCGTAGGAATTGCTGTTTAAGAAATGCAAAAGCACATGTACAAAATTTGTGATTCCTTAATAGCGATTCCTATAGATTAGGAATCACTATTAGGGAATCTTAAATAGGAAATGCCACTGCATTCCTGCCTATGGGCGAAATAGATAATGGTTTGCATTTCCTAAATTGCGATTTCCTAATAGGAAATCGCAATTTAATATATGCAAAGCCAAGGGTGCCTCTGAGCATAGGACACCCCTGGAGGCACCCCGAATTTCCTGGTGCACATATTCCCTAGGGCCCTATGTGCGCTTCATGTCACAATAAAATAATGCATTTTTAATGCATTGTTTTGCTTTTGCACATGATTACCATTGACTTGAAGTCGATGGTAATTCCATTTCCTAAATGTCCAATTTGTATTTAGGAAATGCTTTGTACATGTGCTTTAGGAATCGAAAATAGGTAATCCCTGTTTACGATTCCTAAATCACCGTCGAAATTTGCGATTTCTACAGTAAATTGCGACCGGTTTTGGCCCTTGGTACATCTGAAAAGTGCCAGTTAGAATTTCTTAAAGGGGTGAAATAGCGATTGGGCCTAGTAAGAAATGCTAAATTGCTTCATACATCTGAGCCATGGTGTCCTAACTGATCCCCCTGCCTGAGCTTATTAACAACTTTCCATCTGAGGGATCTTTGGGAAGCAACGACTCTTGGATCTCAGACCAACCGCATATAAATCTGTTATGTCATGCTATTTTATGTTAGGTAATGTTGTGCTGTGCTATGTTACGCTATATTGAGTTGTGTTCTGTTTTTTTATGGTTTGTTATTTATTGTTGTGCTTGTTACATTGCGTTATGTTGTTTTGCTCTGTTATTTTATCCGATGTTGTACTAAGCGTTGCTATGCTTTTCCATGCTACATTATGCTATTCTATCTAAGATCATTTTATTTTAATATGTCCTATGCCACGCAGTGTTACTTTTTTTTGCTATCCTGTACTATGATACGTAACGTTATGTCGTGTCACTGTATCTTAGTAATGATGCTAAATACCTCTGACGCGGCTGCGGAGGGCTCAGTTCGCATTGGTGTATGGCGTGCTATTTTGGAGCGTATTTTCGACAGCGTACTAGTTGCAGTTAGGCCCACATGGAAAGTTGACTGTGATGTGTGTAAGTCACAGAGAGGTGCTCTAAACATAGCGCCACGAACTGGTAGCGTTACATAATCATGAGTGAGTGCTGAAGAGAAGGCTGAGTTGACGCAGGTGTACGCGGAGATGCATACATCTGATTTTCAATGGTAGTTGTCGGTTTTAGAATGATTAAACATATCAAAGGTGGCAAGTTTTTAACTGAATTTTAAGTCTTTATCGATTATTCCTACTTTATAAGTCTAAAATGTGAAGGCACTTCGGCCAGAGGATGAGTAATTGAATGTAGGGAGGGTTAGAGGTGGATCCAATCCAGTACAGCAGTCCAGACTGGGGGTAGGTAGGGAGTTTATTCTAAAGAATGAGTGGTCAAGGGGTATGGATGGCTGCAAAGTGCCTTGAAGGTAGTCTGTCTAGCATCAAGTAGGCAGTATCGTGACTGAAGGGATAGTGATGTAAGATGAATGAGTTTGCTTGGGACTGTGTTCTGTGTGCTCTGAACTTTACGGCTCCGCTGAAGAGGAGGTCCCAGCTATATCACAGGGGTGTAATTTAGGCGTGTGAGTTTTAGGGCTATCATCGCTTGTATCCATTGAGGGAACCCTAGGCAAGGGATTATTCCCCAAAATCATCTCACTTTGTTGGAGACTCCTTTGGTAAATTGAGTTGTGCCACAAGAGAGACGATAGAGGCCATGCTCACCCCCAGATTTCTTACTTGGTTGGATGGGTTTAGGGGTGGCCCGATAGAGCACCAGTCGTAGTTCGTCCATTTCCCTCATGCTACTATCTCGGCACATGATGTGGTTGGTCGGCATCCAATGATCAACCACTTGGAGGCCTTGGTCCTGGGTGCAAGCTTTCATGTGATCATCATCACAACTTTAGCAGAAGAGGTGATAACTTAAGCAAAGGGCTAAGGTACATGTAACAGCGGAGAGTGGGTTCCGGATGCGAAGGGATAAATAGTCAAGGAGAAAGGGGAAACATGTAATCCACTAAAGGACAGTGCACTGACATTTCATGTTGTCAAGTCTCTGCCTATATTGCATAGTTCCTGTGAGGGGATAAATTTACAGGTAGAAGACACCAGGTTTACACGTTTGTAATTCTCTTTCAAAGTTCCCTGTATGCGCAGGTCACCGCTGAGATGAATTGGGAATAAAGTAACAGTGAGAGAGCCTTGTAAATTCTGGAATGACTTTAGAGTGTAAGTTTGTCATTGAAGTCCTTTGTTTTTTTAGTCTCTTTTCAGAGTTCGTTTATCTATTATATATTACTTTATTGTGTCACATCATGTTATGTGTTTGGCATTTGTATGGCGCTTAATCTGCCACTGTGAGACCTCTAATACGATCAGATATCCGGAGATTTTCATTTAGTTCAGCATTTGATGTTGGGCTAGCTTTGTTTTGTTCTGGTCATATTTTTGGTGGGTTAGCTATATGTTTCTGATTGAGCTGGTGGTGTATGACTTGGTGTCGGAGGAGATGGGCTTGATTATTTGCCTGCGCATCTTCTTGATCTGTAGACACCTCCGTGCCCTACGATGGAGGTATGGTGATATCTGGGTCTTGTTACAAGTATGCATGGAGTTCCTCTAATGTGTTCTGTTGGGTGTTAGTGTATGGCTTTTCATTGGGTTATTATTGTTGTGAGACATGGTGAAAGTCAGTTAACACCTTAGCTGCTTTGGAACGTCCAGCTCCAGTGCTGAACGTTCCATTGCGCAGGTGCAGCTGGAACGTCCAGCGGCTGACGGCAGCACTCCCGAGGTAGTGGTGCCGTCGGCCGCTGGTATAGGCGCAGCACTTAAGAGGTTAATGTGATGCTCTGCAACTCATGGAAGAAACTGCTCCATGAGTTAGTCAATATTCTGCATCTATGACCGAGAGGCTTCTTTGAATCCCTATGGCTTGTTTGGAATAGCTCTCTGCTTTGGGACAGAAGCCATGCTGAAGTTTCGTCCAGGTGCCCTTAACTGTCTTTGGATATCTGAAATGTAGGTGTGACATAGTGCTCTGTCCTCCAGCTTGTGAAGCTTTGGTCCAGCTGCCTACTCTGCTGGCATTCTGTCCATATTGGAGACAGCTGTCTCAGGAAGACCCCCACTATGACCATTCCTTCACTGACCCACCGATCCATGATGGACAAGCCACACTATTAGAAAGTCAATATTGTAAAAGGTCTAATGTAAAGGCAGGAGCTTTAACACTGACAGCCTTGCAGAAAATGTTTGCCAGCAGCAAACTTCTATATATCTGGCAGAGAACAGGCCATCGTCTCATGAGATGGACCTCGGTGGTTCGACCGCAAGGTGGGGAACACTAAGACGAACAGTGGTACAGGCCCTATGTATCACTGGTGGCTCACTGGAAATTATAGCAGTTTAGGAAATGATGTACTCACCCATTACAAGAGGGTACCCTTCAAAAGCGAAATACGTAAATAGAAATGGAAAAAAAATAACGACTGAGTAAGTGAAAATAGAAACGTTTGAAAGGGGACAGCAAGATCTCAGAATTGACTATAAACCGAGAAAGATGTTGGGGTAAAAGTCGAAAATTCTCTGTGATAGTCAACAAAGGATCGCCGGGCCAGATTAATCAAGGCTTTGCACCTGTGTAGCATCACAAAAGTGACGCAAAATTGTGCAAAGTCTTGAAATGGGATTTACTTGCCAGCACAAGCCTTACCTTGTGTTGGAAAGTAGCCCTAAAGGGTTTGCACCATAGGCAGTGTCCCATGGCAACTTTGGTTGCTGCACTGCATTGCATGGTTTCTTAGGAAATTTGCCTAGCTGTTTGAATTTAATAGGATTTGCAGATGACTGGGCAATTACGTAGTTAACATTTTTAACCACTAGATGGCAGTGTGGATGACAAGCTACAGAAAAACAACGTGTCTTCGAAACATATGCAGTCAATGTATGTACTTTCTCCACTAAAACAAACCATTGTTCGAACCAGTACTTAATTTGTAAAAAAAGAAAGTGACAGGTTCAAAGTATTTCTCAGGACGCCACTGCAGTTTGCACCACTCATTGTCCCTGCCAGCACTGCCAAATGGCATTACCAACACAACTACTATTCTGCAGTGTCTGCACACTTCTTCAAGTGTAACAATTCGGACTTTTCCAGGCCACCAAAAGCTGTAAAAATGGCTTGGACATGCTGATACTTTTTTAATTATATGTTGGATTGCTAAACATTCTGATGTGCTCCCCTCAGAAATAGATATACAGCGTAACCATGTGGTAGATTTTTATAAGTCCCGGTGTTGGTAATTAAGTGCCGGTGCCGAGCGCTGCGAAACACTGGGTCAAATTAAGCACTGGTTTAAACAGCAGGAAATGCTGAATCTTAGAATTCATGTATACTTTCAGAGGGGAAACATCCTTTACGACGCAACTTTTACCACGCAGTGCCTTTACAACGCAGGTTTTTCAACGCAAGTCATTACAACGAATTGCGCTGGGGCGCTGTAGGATAGGTAATAGTTTAATTTACTATCCAACACCTTCCCTACTATCCACGGGGAATGGAGTTGGAATAGTAAATTAAACTATTCACTATCCAGCACCCCCCAACGCAAGTCGTTGTAACGACTTGCGTTGAAAAACCTGCGTTGTACAGGCATGTGTGGTAAAAGCATGCGTTGTAACAACGTACATCCCTTTCAGAGCTGTGAGGGGAAGACCCCTTGGCATAGTCAATGGCTGAAAGGCAAAATTTCAAAGCATGTATTGTATTGTTTTTGCACTCCAGTACTGGAATAACAGGGAACCAGACTGGCAAAAAATGAGCTCTGCATATGAGCAATCAAGAAGGGGGTGGTTATGACGCGGTTGAGCGGGAGTGAGGTCCATCAATAAACCCTGGACTGACTGATCAACAACAAACAGATATTTATGGACAATTGACTACGGTAACATAAGAAGTATTAGGCAATGAATTAATATTGTCAGTTGAATGAGATTCTTTTTCATCCCACATTGAAAATCGCACTGTAATATATTGTATCACACCACGTACTTTATGCTCAGCGAGGACATATATTGATGGCAGAGAGCAACATCATGACAACCAGGAAATTGCCTCAATCTCCCTGACGGAGTAGTCTGTGTCTTAATCGTAGAACATTCTCTCATCCCTCGAATCCCAAACTTTCAAAATAACATACTGTCCAGTTTGCAATATTGACAGACCCTCAAGCCACTGAACTCTGCGACACAACTCCAACACTCTTCTGGAAATGTGTTCAATGGCCATCAAGCGACAGAGAGAAGGGAGAGGTAGTGGCCTAACGGCTAGAGCGGTCTGAACTCGAAGCAGGGAAACCGGGTTTGAGTCTCAGCAGGGACGCTCAACATCCTGTGATTCTGGACAAATCACTTAATCTCCCTGTGCCCAACAAAACATGAATGAGTCCATTTGTAACATAACTGGTGCTCATGTAAAGCGCCCCGATACCTTCGGGTCGAGTTTGTGCTAAATAAAACTCCCCAAAAATTGAAAAAGCCTATGAGGCATCAGAGTCCATTGGTTGGGCCTTAATTAATATCAGGTAAATATGATTCATTCATTCATTCAGCACCATAGTTTCGTTGTACTGCCAAATGTCTAGAAACCATTTTACCACATTCATACTGTGTTCCTCCCACCCACATTTTAAATACCGTTTTTTATGTCTATAAAATATGGGTCTGCCATTAGTCTTAAGTGTAGCTTTTAAACGTGTTGCTCTGTGTACATTGCTGCTGATGCTCTCTGACACAATGGCCACTTCTTGTGTACGTTGACAGCAGAAGGCTTTAACAAGGCTTCTCTCCTCCCTCACCCACAAAAGGACCTCCTAACGTCAGTGTCATCATTAGGGTTAGAGCTTTCTTGGCGCAGTAACACCTGTGAGTCTAAAACATACACAACTGTGATGTGTGTACCCACACAGTTGTTGAAAGTCTGTATTCACCCTTCTTCTTCGCTCTCGGTCCATGCCTGCCCCCGGCATCTTTCCCTTCAGGTGGAGGTTGTATGAAAATGTCACATTTATGCAGTCATTGGAGTTTGCCTCTATTAGCTAGAGTGGCAATATCACCTGTAACAAGCTCATCAATCCGTGCCTTTAAGATAATTGCCCTTTAATTGTTACGATAACTGATGCACTTTTTTCATCTCTTCTTCCTGCTAGCTTGCATGTCCTAAGTTACAGCTTTCCAAATTTTTTTGTGAAAGATTCAATTATCTGCTAAAAAAATAAAATATTAAAATAAATATGTTTTCTATCATCCATGTGTGACCAACCTTATCTATTGGGACATATCTATTTAATTGTGCAGCCTAGAATTTATGTATAGGTAGTCAATTGTGGACTGACTAAGCAATAGACCTTTACCTAAATCAGTTATTTTCCCTATGTGTAGCAAAGTCTATTATATATATATTATATATATAGGGGTCCCATTTTATGAAAAAAGTCCATCAGGGGTTAAAACATCTGAAATAGCAAGCAAGGATGAAACCACGGCATGAAACTGCTTTCGCGTTGTTATAGTTGATACACTGTATCAGGCGCGCAACACCCATTGGCATCAAAGGGCTTCAGCCTATTCCCCGCCCCCCCCCCCCACCCCCACCCACCCGTCGTGTGTGACAGCCCGGGACTGCTCACAGCCGCACCGGAGCACTTCACAGGTCTTTAAAGACCTTGTGCATGTTAATAGGGCTTTGTTGTTATTTTTAAACGCCACAATGTATATTGTCTGTATATTGTCTGTAAGTGCGCTCTCAAGACTTTTTTATGCCCTTCAGAAGCTTGCTCACAGCATTCGGTTCAGTGGCACATGTTCCCGCTTCTCATGAATGAAAGGAGTGATCAGCATGGACCCCCACTTCCTGATTCGCTAGGGAACACTCTGAGAGGAGTGGACACAGGGCCACCCTCCTTTCATTATTAACTTCCTCACCCTTCATACTGCCTGCCGCTGTGCTGTGTGTCTAGAGATGTCTCCAGGAGGTAGGAGGCTCGCCTACTGACCTAGGACAAGGAGAGCTCAGGGAGAGAGAGGATGCCAGAGGGGAGACTGCTGGAAAGAGACTGAGAGACGCCAACAACAGGTGAGGCTGCTATGAAGAGATAGGGAGAGCCTGAGGTGC
Source organism: Lissotriton vulgaris (assembly GCF_964263255.1). NCBI lineage: Eukaryota > Metazoa > Chordata > Amphibia > Caudata > Salamandridae > Lissotriton > Lissotriton vulgaris. Next base: position 663,743,615 of record NC_141693.1, read on the forward strand.
CAACCGCAAGGAAGGAGGGGTTACTGGGCAACTGGAGAGAGGGCTACAGACTCAGTGGGGTGAGGCTGCTAAGTGGCGTTAGAGAAATGAAACGGGGAAGAAATCCGCAAGGCGCTGAAAGAGAACAGTAAACATATTAGACCAGAAGGGGCTCATACGTGATACAGGAGGAGGACTAGAAGCCAAGATGTGAAGTGCAGGACTGAACAATGAGGAGCGCAGGGGGTCAAGGGCAAAGGCCAGAGGTGAAAGGACCACATCACAGGGCGAGGAGGCCTGAGTTCAAGGGTGAACTAAGGAGCGGTATAGTTGATACACTACGCCCTCCTCTCTCACCCATTGCTTCTTCTCCCCACTCAGGTTGCCTGCTTACTCATATGCTTCTCCCTCAACCACTCTATGTTGCTCTCTCGCCATTTGCTTCTCCACCCCACCAGCACCCTTCCTGTTGCCTTCAGTCCCCTGTGTTGCTTACCCCTCCCCTCTGTTGTTTCCAACCCTGTTGCTTTCCTCCACCCCAATAGTAATAGATATCCTCTCCCACACCAAGACTTCCTAAGTGCTAAGTATTTCATCCCAGTCTCCATTTTCATCACTTCTTTTCTCCCATCTCAATTGTTGCCACTCCCCTGGTCTCCATTTCAGTCACTGCTTTCCTTTCGGTCTCCATTTCTGTCACGTTTTCCTTCTTGGCCTCCATTTTTAGTCCTCGTTTCATAAGAGTCCTTTTCCACTCTTTACCCTATGTAAATTCACGTATTAGAATCACGTATTAGAATCATTTTCTCCTGGTCTCCATTTCTGCCAATTTTTTCCTTCCGGTCTCCATTTCTGTCACCCTTTCCTTCTTGGCCTCCATTTTAGGTCCTCGTTTCATAAGAGTCCTCTTCCATTCTTTACAATATGTAAATTCCCTTATTAGAATAATTTTCTCCTGGTCTGCATTTCTGCCACTACCTCCCTCCCAGTTCCATTTCTTCAAACTCTCCAGATCTCCATTTCTGCTTCTTCTTTCCTCCCGGCCTCCATTTCCGTCACTTCATCTGTTGCGGCCATTTTGTCTGCCACTTCTTTCGTCCCAGTCTCCATTTCTCTCACTTTTTCCCTCAATTTTAAGTCATCATCTCATAAGACTCCTCTCGCACTCTTTACCTACTGTAAATTGACTTAATAAAATCCCTTTCTGCCAACAAACTGTAATATCCAATTATACCCGGACCATCTACCCCGAATACTTCCATGCACACCTTAAGTTGGAAGGATGGCACTTTACTACAGGCCTACAGACGTTGTAAGCTCTCTTTTCACCGGCCAGGTGTGATAAATATACTGACTGACACAAAGTTGCACCATTTCCATCTGCGTCATTCAAGAAGCCAGGATTCATTGAGACAGGAGCTGCATTATGTTACGCTGTCACAGATTTAGAATCCATCTACCCCACGTTGGTAGCGTAGGGTTCTCTAAAGGCTGCTTATGGTTTGGTTAGAGGCACCACATAAACCTGGGGTAGCGAGAGTAGCAAAGCCTTCACTGAGTACTTTGCAGTGCCTTCCTGAATTTTGGCAGTTAGGATTTATGGCTCAGTCTCACCCAAGGCTTGTTTCCAGGTTGCCCCGCAAACGCGGATATTTCTGCTCCCTAAATTATGCACTCTTGCAAAGGGTTCAAATTAAGGGTAAATAAGCAGGTGTAATTTCCAAGACTAATTTCCATGTCAGCTTTTATACCCATTGATAGCAGTGAAAAGAGTAAGGGCCGCTGCCTCTGAGCCATTCTGGAACGTTCTGGAATACAACCGCCGCTCCCCCAATCAGCCCACAAAGCATCGTGAGGTAAAACTCATCTCATGACGCAGTGTACAGGCGACCTACACATTCGCAGAGTAATCGCTCTCTGACTCCCACCTCCTCTCCCCCAGCATGCTCTGCGACTGGGACAATAGAAACCGCGCGCACCAGGGATTCTCATATCATCTAATTGTCACAATTATATATTTTCAAATGCTGGTGTGAACGAAGGAGTTCTTTGTGTTGCGATCAGTAACTGTATCTTGTAATAAACTGCAGAGAGGGGAGTGTAACGAATAGTGAAACCTGTGCGACATTTCACTCCGACTTGCTCTGCCAATATTTGAGCCTGGAAGCCATGTCCTCAACGGGGAAATTCATATTTGATGCAACACGGACAGAGAATACTAACAATCACTACCAGCACACATTCAGAGACGAGCAGTGCTTAACTTGAGCCAGTGGTTGCTGGTGAGGGCCACAGGCCCTTATTTTTGGGGTCCGGCATTTATTTTCCGGCATCAGATATTTACAGAGAGGATGAAAGAGAAAAAACACACAAATCGGAAAGACATAGAGGAGAAAGATGGAAAAACCTTCACAAAAGAAAAAGTAGAAACCTGCAAGAGTTAGATCCAGTGACATAGCAAGGGTGAGGCGTCTTCACTGGACGGCAAGAGTTTGGGGGGCAGCGGCATCCCCCCAGCTCTTACCTGCTGTCTCAGGGTGGCAAACGTCACCCGCTCTTCAGTGCGGCCTTCGCGGGGCAGCAACAATACGAGGAATCTGACTGCACCCCCCACCCAAGTCCCACTCTTTACTGCAGCCACCGCAGGGTGTCAAATGAGGGCTGTCCCGGGCAGACTAAGGTCTAGCTACGCCACTGGTTAGATAAAGGGAAAGGGATTATCTGGTAGTAGAAAAAAAGGCATGTGGTGGTTCTAAGACTACCAGCCTTGGCATTAATTACGCCAACGCTTAATTGCTCCGTAGGCTTCTCAGCAGAGCTATGGGCACCAGCATTCTTTCTTTTACAAATTAAGCACTGGATGAGAGATTTGTACATTTTCTGATTATCTTGATGGTGATTTTTCTGGTGCTATGTGCCGCTTTTTCCACCTCACAAATGGACCACCTAACTTCATGACTTCACGGACACCATGTTTTCAATACTGGGCATTTCTCTGGCAAATTCTTGCTATGAGCTCTGTAACTAAGTTAAGTATGATCTAGGTAAACCAAGTCTGAAACTCCCAGAATGCATTAGGTCATCACATGAATGTCCAGGGATGGAAACAGGGTGTCTGTGATGATATGGAGGGAGGTGGCCAATCAGCTCGCAGCATTAGGCCTTGATGCTTTTCATCCACCACTGCATTGCAGACAGGAGTCTGCATGAATCCACAGTATCGCTGGTCATGAACTGCATCCCAGAGCAGCACCACAGACTACTAGCAAAAGCAACATGGCCACCATTTGAGTTATAGTCTCTGTTATAGTATGTCATATTATGTAATGCTGTATTAACTTAAGCTATGCAAGTCATATCATGTTATTTTATTTTATATATATAGCATCTTTTCATGTGGTTTGTGTATATTACAGCATTCCTGGAGGCGAGCTGATACCTGTGATACATGGGTTGCTGCACCAAAGCTGTGGGGGTGTCCTTTTCATTAACCTAGGTAAGTGAGGATGATCTGACTTGTTGAGATTGTTTTTTCTTTATGGTGGAACTCACTTGCATCCTTCCGTCAGGCCCATGTATGTGTGAACTATGTCACGTGTTATCTCTATAGAGTGTTCGACTGAGAAAATTCAGGCCTTGTGGCAGTCTACTAAACTCTTGGCGGCGTTATTGGTCATTTTAGGAGTCCCCACAGGGCCCAAGAAGAGGTGGTACATCTTGTGCCCTTCCCAGTGTCTAGACATGTCCGTATAATGGTCCAGAACCTACAGGGACTTGTGAGGTTGTTGTTGGGTGTTTACATTAGGTATATTGTTGCCAACGTTTCCCTTGTGTTCTTCCTCTTCCATTGTGCTTTAATTGATTCTGGTCTGCCTTTTTCTCACTTCCTAGCTATATTTCCTAGGTCCCCCGTATCGGCAATCTTATATATGATATTTTAATTTCTCTGTGTCACTAAGTGGCGGTCTCCATCTCCTCACTTCCACTTCTCTCAATGATGCCATTTAGAAGTACCCAAAATTAGCAACTCTTACTCCAGGCTTATCCTTGGAATTTCCCACACTTTCCCTGTTGCCCCTTATCTGAGGTGTCATGAAGGCAACAGCAAGAACACAATCCTTCCCTCTCATGGAACACAACAAGAATCTGGAACTCCCATTTTCCAGATCTAGGAGCCGCTACATTCCTTGACACTTTTATGTTTGAGCTGAAACTTCTCGTCTTTCAACAGTACCTTCTTTGAGCTCCTACACAACCTCGCTGTGGTATAACTTTAAATCGGATTGCTCCTTCTATCCCTGTCCCTCTCTCAACCCCTCACTCTTATGTGTTTCTTATTCACCCTATGCTCTCTGTATGCTTTATTTCCTTCCCTTAGGATTACATCACTTGCACCAACTTTGCTTGCCTGTATTCTTCGGTTTATCCTGTCTCACTTCTCTATGTGATGTCCTGATGTCCTGGAATCTCCTGGTTTAGGACACTCTCTAATTTATTCTGCTCTTCATATCATACTGTTTACTTACATGTATAGGTTCTATTGCTTTTGCTGATGGGTAGTTTTGATGCCATCAATATTGTTTTGGTTTTTCTGGTGCTCGCTTCACATTGGCTTCACAGCCTCTATTTCTATGAAGTGCTTTAAAGTTTTTGGGACAAGTTTGCTCTATACTAAACTGCATAAGTAAACACATGACGTAAAGAGGGCTCTAAAATCCATGCCTACTTTCTGTACTTCGCCACTCCCTGAAGTCCCCCTACAGCAAATAAGGGCTTTGTGGCGCTAAAAATAGGGCAAGGCTTCAACTCCGTACAGTCATGGACGGTCACGCGAGCTGCAGCGTCAATGCTCCAACCCTTGTGGTTTGATGAATCCACATCTATGCCTCTTATGTGTCTTCAGCCTTTCTGTTTCCAATGCCTCTTAACTCTGATGTTCCCAGTCCTCAAGCCACCCCCACCCCCCCTCATTACTTGACCTCCTGTCGTTACATTTCTCACTCTCAAGGCTTCCTGCCATGTATGGTCCTACAAGTGTACCTAAAGCGCTCCATCCGCAGCAACAGGCCCCCACAGCCCGGACAACTGTCTCTGACGTGTACACACCAGGCGCCATGAAAGAAGAGACACGTGACTAGGCCCAGCCAGGAGGCCGCCACAGCACCATCGTCTGCTGTGTTTAACCTGACTAAAGCGTCCCCAGAAAGATTTCCGCCTCAGCCACAGAGGTGGGAGACCAGGAGAATCCAGGCTCCTGGACCACAAGGCTCATAAATTTGCCCTTCAGAGCGCGAGAGGGAGACCACCCTTATCCATTCATCTCATTTCTGCTCGTCATCCTCTTGGCCTATTTTTGGTTAAAGGCTCTGTTAATTTATTGGCCATAAAGTGGAAGTGCTGGCAGCCTGCTGAGCTTTGCAAACATTGCAGGCGCTGTGTGTCATCAAGAGCTGAGGAAGCCCGCCTGCCCGCCATCACCGCTCGCAGCAGTGCACGTCAAAGAGCTACTTGTGAGCTCGGCCGCGTCCTCTCCATCACTCGCGAGAGCTCTCAGGACAGGCCCGGGCGCCTGCAGGGAAGGACAGGCTGGGGGCAACTCGTTAGCCTTCCATCTAAAGCCTTTCTAGAGAGGAGACAACGGGATTCGTATTGTTGAAGATGTGTTTCTGAATGAATTGAACCTGTACTACTGTACCGTTTCCACCGCTCCTGTTCTCAGGCAACTGAATCCAAAGCACATGTCTGACCCATCCATCCATCCATCCATCCATCCTTCCTTCCTTCCTTCCTTCCTTCCTTCCTCCCTTCCTTCCTTCCTTCCTCCCTCCCTCCCATTCCTTCCTTCTTTCCTTCCTTTTCCTTCCTTCCTTCTTTGTAGCACCAACACCTTCTCCTTCCTTCCTTCCTTTTCCTTCCTTCCTTCTTTGTAACACCAACACCTTTTCCTTCCTTCCTTCCTCCCTCCCTCCCTCCCTCTCCTTCCTTCCTTCCTTTTCCTTCCTTCCTTCTTTGTAGCACCAACATCTTCTCCTCCCTCCCTCCCTCCCTCCCTTCCTTCCTTCCTTCCTTCCTTCCTTCCTTCCTTCCTTCCTCCCTCCCTTCCTCCCTCCCTCCCTCCCATCCTCCCATTCCTTCCTTCTTTCCTTCCTTCTCCTTCCTTCCTTCTTTGTAGCACCAACACCTTCTCCTTCCTTCCTTCCTTTTCCTTCCTTCATTCTTTGTAGCACCAACACCTCTTCCTTCCTTCCTTCCTTCCTTCCTTCCTTCCTTCCTTCCTTCCTTCCTTCCTTCCTTCCTTCCTTCCTTCCTTCCTTCCTCCCTCCCTCCCTCCCATTCCTTCCTTCCTTCCTTCCTTTTCCTTCCTTCCTTCTTTGTAGCACCAACATCTTCTCCTCCCTCCCTCCCTCCCTCCCTCCCTCCCTTCCTTCCTTCCTTCCTTCCTTCCTTCCTTCCTTCCTTCCTTCCTTCCTTCCTTCCTTCCTTCCTTCCTTCCTTCCTTCCTTCCTTCCTTCCTACCTTCCTTCCTTCCTTCCTTCCTTCCTTCTTTCCCCAACAATAATTTCTTCCTTCCCCAACATTCCCCCCTCCCTTCCCCAACATTCATTCCTTCCCTCCTTCCTTCCCTCCCTCCCTCCCTCCCTTTCCCTACCCCCCCCCCCCCGCCCAACATCTCTGTTGAAGACATTTCGTGGAAACCCTTGCTGGACACTGAGGGATCCATATGTTTAGCAGATCAGAGTTCGCCAGTGGATTATTCAAATCCTGGTGTCAGCAGGGGTGAACTGCAGCTAGAGGGAGTCAATCCCATTTTTAGCGGGTGGAGAGGTGGCCCTGACCCCTGTGCTTTTGACATAGGATGAAGTCATGGGGCCTTGAAGACCTGGCTATGAGCAAATAAGGCACCCTACCCTTGGGATGAGCTTTCATTCACATGCCTACACCAGGACATCTTTGGGGTAATCGTCGTTCTCTATACAATTATGAACATAATATAACATAGAGAAGCCTCCTTGAAGAGGCTTGACTTCAGTTGTTTTTTCCGAGTTTGGCTTTCAGCACGTTCCTTCCAGAATAACTGGAGGAAAAATATCATCCTGGACAAACATATTCCACATAGATTGAAACATAGAAAGGAAATGTATGAGGACCGTAAAATGTAAACAGAGGGAGACAATATCTTCTCCTCCCAAATTTTTATGTTCCTTAGCTTGTTCAACAACACTTTCAGTAATGGCGGATGTGCCCCTAACCCCTCTAGCGTACCAGAAGTGAGCAATTTCTGCTTCCCCCTGGGTGCAGAGACAGAATATCGCTTTAAAAATATTGACTTGCACAAATATCGAGTTGCAAATATCGCGGGTCAGAAATATCGACATACAGATTCTCATGGTTAAGAATATCGATTTTAGTGTTTAATATCGTTTGCAAAAATATAATTGTTAAAAATATTTTTTGTTTATTAATGTTATGTATTTCAGTATTTATTGTATATGTATGTGTTGTATTGTTTGTAATATGTTTTTGTATTTTTAATATATGTGTTACATTTTTAGTAGTTATTCAAAAAAAATTATTTGAATTTTGCTTTTTTAGCTCCATAGCGGGTTGTGGGTTTATAGGGGAATAGGTGGGAAGTAATTTAATTATATTAAATGTATTGATTCGTTTTTACTTATTAAGATCTGTTGGTTGAGATATTATGGTGTTAAATGTGCAAAGTAATTTATTATTGATTAATTTATAATTGGTTGATAATTTTAAATAATTAATTGGTAATTAAATATAGTAATTGAGTAATTAATTTTAGGTGTGTGTTGTGGTGTTTATAGGTGTTAAGGGTGGGAAGTAATTTATTTTTAATTCATGAATTATTAATTGGATGTTAATTAATTTTAATTCATTATGGTAATTGTGTAATTCATTTTAGCTCTTTGTTTTGGTGTTTAGAGAAGTAAAGGGTGGTAAGTAATTTGTATTTATTTAAGTAATATATTGTTGGTAATTAATGTTAATTATTTGATATGTATTTTGGGCAATTGTTTCCCTTTTTGTCTGTTTTTACTTTTAAAGGGGTAAAAGGCGGGTATTAAATACATTTCAATTACTTTATTATTAGTTGTTAATAGTAATAGTTTTTAATTTATAAATACATTATAATTGTGTTTTATTATTTTAGAGTGTAATTTAGGTGTGTGTTGTGAATATCATAGTGTTAAAGTGTGTGTAGTCAATTAAAGTTTATTAGTTTTCCTTTCACAATAATATTTTCTAAATTGATTATTAATGATGTTAATTTAGGGGGAAATTCATTAGAAATGTTTAAGTGTTTTGTTATTGGTGTGGTGTTATAGGGTAGGAAATACAATAAATACATTTATATATTAATGAATTTGTCTGTAAATATTTTCTAATTTGAAATAATTTTATTTTATAAATCTATTTATTATTTTATGTTATATATATTTTTTGTTTTTTATATGTAAATAATATTATACTATTTTAATTGTTTATATATTTAATATTTTTGAATTTTCATTTCTAAATATTGCTTTTAATGATTTATTTATTTTTGTTTTAACTGTTTGGGTTTGAATAGTAATTTTTGTCTCTTTGCTATCTAACATTTTCCCTACTGTTGCCCTCAATGGAGTGGGAATAGTAATTTTTACCCCTCCGCTATCCAACACTTTCCCTACTGTTGCATTCTCTAGAGTGGGAATAAACATTGTTACCCCTCTGCTATCCAACAGTTATTCTACTGTTGTATTCAGTGGAGCAGGAATAGTACTTTTTACTGCTCCGCTATCCAACACTTTCCCTACTGTTGCACTCTTTGGAGTCGGAATTGTAATTTTTTCTCCTCCACTATCCAACTCTGTCCCTACTGTTGCTCTCCCAGAAGTGGGAATAGTAATTTTTACCCTTCCGCTATCCAACACTTTCCCTACTGTTTCACTGTTTGGAGTAGGAATATTAATTTGTACCCCTCCGCTATCCAACTCTTTCCCTACCGTTACACTCTTTGGAGTGGGAATTGAAATCTTTACCCCTCCGCTTTCCAATACTTTCCCTTCTGTTGCATTCTTCGGCTTGGGAATAGTAATTTTTTCCCTTCCGCTATCCAACACTTTACCTACTGTTGCTCTCATTGGAGTGAGAATAGTAATTTTTACCCCTCCGCTATCCAACACTTTCCCTACTGTTGCACTTACTGGAGTTGAAATTGTAAATTTAATATTGTTTTATCCAACACTTTCCCTACTGTTGTACTGATTGTAACAGGAAATGTAAGTTTAAATATTTTTTTAATAGTTAAATGTCTTAAATTATTATTGATTTTTTATATGAATTTAAAATTATTGATATTTAAAAAAGTTTTTTATATAATATTAAAGTTTAAAAAATAAATTAAAGATACTAGCTTATTAATTATTTTAAAGTAAATATATACTTTTACATTATTATGTTTGTGTGGGTATTTTTTTAAATTACGTTTATTTGTTATATTGTGTTAAAATGTATATAACAGTTAATACATTTTGTTAAAATTAATATAATTATTTAATATATTTAATATATATTATTTTATATGTATGTTTAAATCGACTTTTTCACATCTATATTTTATATATCAATATTTTGTATTCAATATTTTTGTACTTACCTGTGTAGGTATTGGAGTCGATATTTATGTATTCTATATTTTTTTCGATATTTTTAACATCAATGTTTTTGTCATCGATATTCAATCAGTGAACCCTGACCACCAAGGCTTGCTAAAAGGCACTGCATGCAACTAGAGTACATTCTTGCATCTGTTTGTCCAATGTTCATGGCTATTCCTAAAAGACGGATAAAAATGGATCAATTGATTCATTTATTATGACTATATCCTGGGATGAGAAGACAAACGATCTCCAGCGTGGGTGTCTGAGCATGAAAGGTGGGGACATGACCAGTTTGATGGTGGTGGGATGTGCAAAGGAGGCCTAAAGTGGTGCATGGGGACAGTGATGGAACCATTCCAAAAAAACAGATGGGTCTAGAAGGCTACCACAGGCTCAACTCTAAGGGAAAAGCATGAATCAGCAAATTCTCACACAATGTATTCAACCTAATGAAGAAGGGATCAGCAACGATGCTTGCGAATGGAAAGTAGCATGTAAAATATAGCTCAGGTTACTTGGGCATCAGAATGAAGAAAGAGGCATATAGAAGGTGTTGAAAGTCCAGCCAAAGACCAAGTACTGGCTAGATGGATCAGCCTGGGTGCCTGAACAGAGCCACATCCAAAGACACACGCGAATCAAACCTCGAACCTCGTCGTGAAGGATTGCAGGTAAATACTTCCGCCCTAATCCTGGCGGTAAGTCGGTGTACAACATTCACAATTGTGAATTTTATAGTGGAACTTGCATATGGGTATAAAATAAACAGATTGCACTCAAGATATATTTTGTGGTAGGTGAATAAATTCAGCGTGCTACATTTTCTCCCATAAACAAGGGCTGGTCTTTTTTTGTCTCACCTGAATGTGTAAGGTGCAAAAACTATGAATTTTTCTCCCTCCATTTCCTCCCTCCACTCCCACGTGGCAGATGGTCTACTGTGGTCAGAACAGCGTGTAGCATTTCCTCTTCGCCTGAACATATGTCAGAATACCTCTCTAAAGCATTAGATCGTTCAACCTCGGGAAATACTTCTGAGCACCCTTGGCCTGGCAGCATTTTCCATCACAGCTAGGGAGCGCCCGACTTCCCCCAGTTGAACCACAGGAGCAGGCTTCCACCACGCTCCTTGCAAAAAAATGGCAAAATAACACAATGCTGAGCTCGTTAATATATAATGTGCTGCTGGAAGCAGCCCTTCTCCCAGAAGGCATTACCACCCTCTCTCATTTAAATATTAATGCGCTGATCAGTGTTAGATTTCCGTATTGTCCCTAATACTCAATGCTTGCTGCGACTTCCCATTATGTGTGAATTGTCAGCCCGGTCTGTCTCTTCTCTCTGTTTCTGTAGTCAGGAAAAAGCTCCATCCTGTGCATTTACTTCTGAGCAAGTAGCAGCCAGAAATCTAAAATTCCCTCCATTTTGAACCAAAACTGTTATGGCACCGAGCAAGAGGAGCAAGTCATTCGACCCTCCCCAGCAGTGCTCTCTTGTCTCTTCCACGCAAGCATCTAAGCATTCATCCGTTCATCCTTCCATCCACCCACTAATATCCCCCATTTAACCTTTACAATCTGTTGTCTTTTCATTCTTTCATCCATCATTCAATCTTTCTCCATTCTGTCTGTTCATCGATCCAGGGGCATTGTAAACCACGCACAAACTTTAGCAAATACAGTGGGGGGTGGGGGGGGCGGTTTGGCAGTGGGGTCCTTGATGGGCCGATGGGCCTCTTCTGTCTGCAGCTCGACAGAAAAAGACTCAGGAATTTATTTGAAAGGGTTGGTGGATAAGTAAGTAAAAGGATGGATGGATGTGTGAGTTAAAGGGTGGATGGATGGGTGAATGAAAAGGTGGATGGAGAGATGGCAAGATGAATGAGCTAAAGGATGGATTGAAGGAGAATGAATAGATGGATGTAAGGGTGAATGTATGAGCAAAATGATGATGACTATGTTAGAGGGTGAATGGATGGATGGTTGAGTGAAAAGATGAATGGATGACTGAAACGGAGGATGGGTGGATGGAAAGTTCATAGGATGGATGAGTCCAAGGGTAGGTGGATGGATCAATAGATGGATGCATGGATGGGTGAAACAATGGATGTATAAGTGAAAGGGTGGGTGAATGGCTCAGTGAAAGGATGGATGGATAGATATGTGGATGGTTAAGTGAAAAGGTGGATTAGTGAAAGGGAGGATGGATGGATGAAGTAAAAGGAAAGATATATGGATAAAGGAGTGAAATGATGAATGGATCAGTGAATAGATGGGTGGATGACATTTTGAGTAACCGGTGAGACTGTATAATACGAGTATAGAGCTATTCAACTGTAGACCCAAGTCTGTTGAAGTGTTGTTAGAGTGATATGGATGGCGTTGTGCCACATGTGAGGGAGGACTTAGTTGTCCCCAGGGTTAGGTGGTGTCAGTAACAGATGAGAGCAGTCAAGGATGAGTGAGTAATTTTGTCTAGCCCACCTGCAAATTGAATGCCATCTAGTGGTGATGAAAGGTGCTGGTGAAAGGTGCCAGCGTGAAAGGGCCACAGCTAGGAGCCCTTTGCAGCAATGTGACCAAATCACACTGTATATCAAATGTCCTTTAGACTGCATGACCAACCGGTCTTCAAGGCGGTGGAAGCATGCACAAAAGCTTTAGTACACAGGCAAAATCTCACGAAACGCCTGGATTTTCACATTACGCGAATGGCGTGAATTTTTTTGCCATTTTGCAGTTGCACAATTTGTCGTACATTTTGGGCTCAGGAGACTGATTTAGGTATACATTGTCTTGCAGGAGACAATTTCTCCTCCTGCAGATATCTTCTGTGACTTTTTATGGAAAGAATGCCCAGGTGTAGTTTTAGCGAGATACCAGACAAGTAGTTTCATAAAATGCATGCCACTTTTATGATGTTTGAAAAATTGCATTTAGTTCAATCAATTTTGCTTACCCCGCAGTGTCTTACTGTGTCTGATATCTGAAATACCTGCCTCCGGAAAGTGTAATGGATTATCCAGCTCAAAGCAGATAGATCAAAATGCTACCTATATTAGCTCAAGTGTATCTATAGAGGGGAGAAACAAAGACCGGACTGTATATCAAAGAACAATGTCACCGCTAATTCACCGGAAAAGTCAATGATGGCACACCTTGCAAATCCAATTCAGGTGCAAACTCCTCCTTTAACAATCCGCATTGGCGAGAGTTTAAGCTATTGGCATTGTAAATGACAATTCCTTTTATTTAACTGTTTTGATAACACATAAATAAAAGGCATTGGCATTTACAATGCTAATAGCTCAAACTCTTGTAAATGTAAGACCTATTTCACTTCAAAGAAGCGGCAGCCATTGCCCCACGCTGAATGTTGAAGGAAAGCATGTCGTGCCTGCAGTTGGAGAAACTCATTAAAGAAAATAGTGCTTACAGACGAAATAAGACGTACTGTGTAACAACAGAAGTAAATGGGCCAGTCCTCATGGGAGGTTACAGAGGAAGACAAGGCACTACTAAGGAGGGACTAACAAGCCTATTAACGAATCAGAAACCAGAATTTATGAAGGACAATGACACAAGCCAATGACAAATATGGGCGGAGAGTGGGCGGAGATTCAACACAATACTTGAATACAGCATGCCTCACAGAGTAGCGCATGCGCTGCCCAGGCTCAACCTAAAAAGGGAAAATTGTATGTGATGCACACAATGGCAGCTCACGTTTAAATCATTCACATTCGTCTCATACTTCCGTGATAGGATTTTTACTTGAATGAATGCTCAACTGTGCAACATGGCTTAATAGTGTAATCTCAGCCATTTTGCATAACAATTGTAATGCAAAATATCTGAAATTATGTTAGATTATGCTGGCATAAATGACATTTCCCCGAGCCCCGCCTGAACCACAGAAGGCAGAGCGACCTCTACCCACTTATAAGACTTCACAATAACCGCTCTGATTCAGTGACTCAGAGTGAACATTGCTGCATTTCAATCTCTCTTGATTATCATAAACATACAAATAGGTGATTTGACATGCAGAACAATATTGAGTGCAGGAAGCAAGTTAGGACCTCTAGTGTAAGTCTAATACATATCCCTCTGATGGAGGTAATTAATATGGTGGATCGTCCCCCTGAGTCAGCATTTCTTCCAGACTCAGAATAATTTCTGTTACAATCCAACTTTAACGGAAGCCCTCAGCCTCTAGCTCTGTGTCGGGATGTCGACTTTTAAAAGCTATTGACGCCATTAGAAATGCCTTGTGGCACTGTTATTAATGAAAGATGTGATCCTATGCCTTCAGTGTGAGTGACGCGTGCTCGCACGCTCACACACACACACACACACACACACACACACACACACAAAACTCTTTGTGTTCTTGGCCAACACCATTAGAGACTTTGTAACACAAAGTACATCTTCATGCTGAGCATACAACAACTTTCACACAATAAACACAACACCAGACAGATTTGCTGTTGCATCAGTTTGTCTTATTTAACATGACCATTCTCTTGCAATGCAGATACAATAGTTAAGCCATAAGGAAGCTGGTTGCCCTTAGGTCCTTATGAGGGTAGATTGACATTTACATTAGATCAACATCTCTTTAAACATTAGGATAGACAGTGCTTAATTTGTAAACCAATAAGGGGCGCTCATGGGAGGCCACTGCAGCTTGCACCACACATTGCTCCGGTTAGCTGGCAATGACAGTACAAACACAGCTAATAACCATCACAAACAGCTGTAGTTGTGCTAAAACCTAAATTAGCCAGACAGTGCCACCATGTGGCAGACTGTCATAAGCTCCTGTGCTGACAATTAGGTGCCGGTGCTGAGCACTGGAAACCACCGGCACAAATTAAGCACTGGCAGAGCTTAATTTGAGCTGGTGGTTTCTGGTATTCAGCTCCAGCACTCAGTTTTCAGCACTGGCGCTTGTGACAGCCTGCCACATGGTGTCGCTGTCTGGTTAATTTTTAGATGATCACAACAACAGCTAATTATTTATGCAAAATGCTTTAAAAATGACAATTACCACAGCTTCCTGCACAATTTCTGGCAGATTTTGTGCAGGAAAACACCACACTTTTTTGAGAGTGAAGCGCGTGGAGCATTACCACGTCAACGCATATGGTTCTAAATGATGCTACTCCTAAGCTCGACCTGGAGATGGCTGGGCCCGCCTTGGCCTCTCCCGGGGTTCCCCTTGTCCTAGTAAGGTGGAAGTCCCTACGTCACATCTGGCTCCTCCGGCACGTGCCAGGACTCGGCGCCTCGCAGCGTGGGCGATGGTGAAAGCCTGGGCCGTGAACGGGCTGTTTAACTCGCGGCCCCAAGGTTCCGTGTTGCTCTATAAATACACCTTGCCCTACATTTTTCCTGGAGCACAGGAGAAGTCTCCGCTGCTTAAAGAGCTGCAGTTAAACGCATTACCTGCGCTGGATTGGAGCAGACGTGTAATCGCATCTCCATGCCTGGATGCGGCCTCCCTCTTAATGCTAATGCCACAATCACTTAGCGGCATCTGTGAGAGGTAAACAGCCCAGGGGGAGCTGCAAGCCGCTCAGAGGTGGGTCTCCTGCAGCCTGCAGCTCCTTCAGGGACGACAGGGGGCGCTGAAGAGGGCCGAGCCACTGCCACCTTATCCTCCAACAGCAAGTGCAGGCTCTTAGCTGCAGGTATATCGTTTCGACAGAATGAGACGTTTTATGAGAACGTGACTAATGAATCCAGGCGGCTGACTCACCTTTGGTTGATGTGAAAAGGCCTCCGCAATAAAACTGTGGTATAAAGATCGGCACAACAATCATTGGGGCGGAGATATTTTCACACACAGTTGTGGCTCGTGTCCCAGTACAGAGCACCAGCGACTTACCTTCGGTAGTTTACTCCCAAAAACTTCCGGGGTCATGTAAGGTTTCGTGGATGCACACATTCACCCAAAATGTGTGGTTCTCTCGCCTGCTCTACCTGGAGTGTGCACGCTCTAAATATTGCAAACACAGGAGTAAAAAGATTTTTGTGTGTTTATATATTTGTGCATCATAAATAACGTGAGAATGTATTTCCGCGCTCGACTACACATATATACCCTGATATAGTACTATTATTTTAGAATCAAATTTCATATGATTTGTGGTAGTGTGTTTTCTTACTCTTGTCAACTAGGCCTCAATTTGAGCCTAATCACCATGCATTTTAAAAATAAATGTCAATCTAGTCATTCTTGTCCTCCCCCTGCACATCTCACTGTCTGTCATTTCTGCAGCATGTACTCAAGTAGAAAATTATTTGTGAAATTTCCATTGTCATTGTTCATTCTGTTTTCGATTAACTTTCTCTGGCTAAGGCCCAAAACAGCAACTATTTCTTCAATGTCTTTCCGCTAGATCACGGATTCCATGCTGTTGTTTGTGTAACTAACGTGTTTTAACATCTCCAGATGACATTAGCATAAAGGGCGGGCAGAATACATGTTCATGAAGTGGGGTAGTGCTTAGGTGGTAAGGCAATGTGACGTTAAATATTTCTGTGTTTTAATTTGCTAATGAGCTGATACATTTGATTCCACCACAATGATTCTGCAGTTCTATTAATTTTATATATGGAAATTATTTTGTGAAAACCCTTGATCTGGAAGTGAGTTAGGAGGCTTTTCAGCTTTACTAGGGATGTTGCTGCCCATTTCTCTCCTGATTTGGTTTGCTGCACCATTGTGGCTTAGACTAATTACTGATTTTGCATTCCTCTTTATTGACTATTCACCAAGAGCCTTCATGGCATTGACTCTGTGTCACCTTATTTCTGAATTTTGTAATAAAACCCGTTAACCCTTCCGCTGATCTAGAACTCCATTATTGAGTTGCCTTTTTACTTAATCAACTGTAGTTACTAATTTTTGATATGTTGGGAGGTGCCTTATTTCAGGGACATATTGCCTCATGAAAACTGAGGTTTAACAGTCTCTCTCAAAACTGTGGGCATTCTGTTGAGGTAGATTTTGGGGTTTCAAAATTGTAGGGTCCCCTGCCCCTGTGCCCACACAGTGCTCCTAGAATTATGAGGCAGGGGAGGGACAAAATATGCACCAGGGTTGTCTGGACAGATGTTTCACCTAATTAATATCAGTTTAACACCAAAATGAAGCAATCGATAAATGAAAGGTGACCTATATCTACACGGCGAAGGGTCTGCAACTGCATGGAAACACGTGGCGGTGTTTTTACTAACTTTGAAAGGTGTGATTTTTTTTTGTTACAATCTGCAAATTATGCCGAAGACGATGAATTATTAGGCAAATCCTCAAAATCAATAAATATGCAGAAAATGCTGGTGCTGCAGAATTGCAGAATTCCTGTGGGCTTTGTTTGGCGCGACATCTGCCAATGTTAATCCTGAAAAGAGATTGGATTGGACACCCCCCAATTTATGTCTGCATCTGCCAAAACCTAAATCCTGCCCTAATATATTGGGTATCGTTATGGCTTCAGAAAGATTCAGGGGATGAGAGGGTTGCCTTTCAAGTTTTACCACCTAATTAATGAATTACTGGACAGGTATTGTCTTCTGCATTTATAGTGGTTACAGAGTGTGTGAGTGTCACCTTCCGAGCTTTACTAGCTAAAAAGACTAAGGGGTTATCTGAAGCATGGCTCTTATGAGGAAACTGCCCCAAAATTTGTGGATGGCCCATTCTGCCGCACTCATGGACCCCGGCCTCATTTACAGCTGAGAACCCAACCCATAGAACCCATCTGCTGATGTCAAGACCTTGCATAGCAGTGCATCAGGAACTATTTTATCTCCATCTCTTTCTTTGCCTTCTTTGCTTTTTTCTTTCCTTCTTTCTGGCAGCTGTGCATGTGGATGTCTCAGCATACATGTTGACCATTCTGAAATGGTTATGGTTAAGATGTGTGCACAACCATTTCTAGAAAGCTATCCATCATTGGACACACATTAGCACAAACAACTGTCTGTTATAATGTTTTTTTCCATAAATAATCGAAAAACCAAACAGACAGAGCAAACCCAGTTATTATACGCTCCTGTGTCACGGGTGAGACTTATTGGCTTTGTCTATGCTTTTTCACAGAGCTGCCCCTACAACTACTGTTATGAATTCACCAAAATCTCAAAGGTATCAGAAATAATGTCACACGCCTGCTCCTCACCCTTACTGCACTGGAAGAGACAACATCACCTAAACTTCGGCTTTGTTTCCAAAAGAAATGACGTGACTAGAATTGCGTGAAGTTGCAAAATGTTTGTCTGGGAAACTTCCTGCAATTCTCTTCATCAGTACCAAAAGTCGTAAGCATCTCTCCTTATGAATAAAACTGCCTTCTACAAAGTCCAGGAAGTTTAGGAAGACATTTGGCATCTATGCGGTGACGTACCTCCTACAAGCATCCCTCTTGTCTCTTCACATCTAAACTAGAGCATTCTGGTGCCACAGTGAGGATCAGTGGCGGCCGGCACAGGTAAACGCGATGAGGTGGGGCACGGCGGGGTGGAAAGTCGACAGACGATGGAATAGGTATAATTAAATAAATATTACCTATACCGCCGCCTGTCGACTCCCCCCCTGCCCCCCCCCCCCGCCGCGCCCTGCCTCGCCCACTGTTCTTGCCTGTGCCGGCCACAGCTGGTGAGGATGAAAGTAGGGTTCACATGCTATGCTCTCTATTCTATCATCCCAAGAGCCTCAGCAGTAAATAAGATAAATAAGATGATGCACAGGGGATGGAGAATGACAATAGTGAAAACTGCAGAAGCTAAACATGGCTCTAACAGAAGGTGATTGGAGATAGATCACATTTGCGCTGGGCGGTAAACCTCCTATGATGTTCATTGGTACGTGTGGAGTGCCCATGCCATCATCTACACAGTTATAGACAGCAATACCCCGTTTCCTCTCACTTGTCGAAATGGTGAACATAATTCTGTTAAAGCTCCACTACGACTGGGACACACCTTCCAATTTTTGTTTTCATGAACGTCTCCTAATTTTCTTGAATTCACCAACTACAACTTGTGCTGCATGCAATTTTCAAGCTAAAATCATGTGATGTTATGTTATTTTTATTTATAAGCGCATGTACGCAAAGCTTCTGGTGTTGATTAAAGCACAGTACATGGGAAAAACAAGGACATGATTGACGGAGCACTGAAACTTTTCAGACACTCACCCACAGTCACTGTTAGATCTGGGTTAAATCCATCATTGTTCTTTAGCTCACTTACCACCCCAGTTCAGATCCAGCCATGTGCAAATCAGTCTTGATCCTTTTCCTCATGGGAACAGTTCAGCCCTAACTGGAAAGCCAGGTCTTCCCTGGACCCGAAACAAGCATCCTGGGGCTGGTTTCAGGATAACACCCCTCATCAGTCAGGCTAGCTTGAATCCAGGATGTTTGTTTCCGGTCCAGGGAAGACTTGGCTTGGCAGTTCGGGCTGGACTGATTTGCATAAGGCTGGGTCTCAACTGGGGTGTTAAAGTGGACAAAAGAATGATGATGGATACAATCCAGATCTAAAAGTGACTGGGGGTGTGTGTTTGAAAAGTTTCAGCGCTCCGTCCATCATCTTATTGTGTTTGCTTGAAAGCACAGTACATCTCAAGAGTGGAAGAGCACTTAAAATAACAGAGGAGAAAAGAAATTAGTCTTAATGATTGAATGTTCACATTTTAAACTGATTTGTCTTAAGCAGGATGCTGGTTTCAGCTCTCAAGGAGTAGGGTACAGAGTTCCACAATTTGGCTGTGACAATCCAAAAAGTTCTACCATCACAGTTAACATAGTGAGATCTAGAAGCAATGAGAAGATTTTGAGAAGAAGAGTGAAATGTGTTGGTAAACAAAGAGGTACTGTTGTAATAAACAGATTTTGACCGATTGTTGAGACCTGGAACACAATTAGGGCGCAGACAGATAACCGCTGAAGTGATTTGAGAACCTTGGTGATAGAGGCCTGGCCTGGGATATTGGTGATAATCCAAGCTGTGGTATTCTCTTCCGACTATAAGTGTTGTAGATGTCAGACAGGTATTTAGTTTGGAATTAGCATAATCCAATATAGATTAGATGAAGGCATTTATCAATGGATGTGTAAGCTTTTTTTGATGTAAGAATCCTTTTGATAATACGTAGGTAGAAAAAACAGGTAGTAGACACTTTAGACACCTGTGGAATGAGGGTCAAGTTCGACAAAACACTAAGCTTCTGAACTACATCAGAGGGAAAAATATGTAGATCCATAATCTGAGGCCAGGCAATAAAAAAAACTGTGTCTGGAAAGGGACTTGGTCATAAGGACTCAGAGCCTCACTTACAAGAAATTGACGCATCAGCATCGATGCGTCAATTACTTTTCACCTGAGGCAAATGTCCTTGAGTCACTATGGGTGTGCTGTATTTACAATACAGCATGGCACAAGGATTAAAAGATGCGTCAGACATACTGACACATCAGTTGGAACAAAAGTGACGAATTTCTGGAGTTGGTCGTAAAACTGACATATAGTTGAGTCCCATTGTAAAAGCCCTGTGTCATTCTTTACGCCTGGTCTGCACAGGCGTAAGTATTTTGACGCAGTGAAGTCATAGAGTTAAGCAGTGGAATGTTGTAAAATTTCACAACACCAGTTCTAGGTGGCTTTTTTTGCATGGGCGCTCCTACCCCGGATGCATTATACCTGGCGCAGGTATAATGTTACGCAGGGCTCTACATACGGATGCATTGGCACCATTTTGTCAGTTTGTAGATATGACGCAGTGTGGTCACTTATTGCGCCGCCTCTGTGTCAGAAGAAGTGATGCACTGACTTTGCGTGGTGCTTGCTTATGAGGCCCTCCGTCTTTGGTAAAGTAAGTTTGAAAATTGACATCACTGCACTACTGAAAGAAATTCCCCCCTAAGGTCTTGGATTTGAGAACTAAGATTTTCTTTCAAGGTTTATGTTACAAATGGGTTTATTTGGCCATTTTTCCTTTAAACAATTTCAAACCAAAGTCACATTTCTGATCATCTACAGTAAAATAGCCCTGTAGCCTTATGTTAAAATGAATCCATTATTGTCCATTAGGCATAAAACATTCTGAAACCCCACACATCATCAGCCCAACATAAAACATACATAAAATCACAAATCTTTTAACACTCCATTTCTCAAAGATCAAAAACATTTCCAATACCCACAGATACATCAACAATGTGCATTCTCCGCAGAACATCAATTGCAAGAGAGTCATACAGTGCACCATATCTAAAAAATAGATGTCTTAACAATTTCCGTCACTTGTATAAATAGTGGGACAATCAATGAATACATAAATATGACTACATTTCCTGTGTAAAGTGCATACACAATATCCCTTGATTCACCTTATTTTTTCAGCTAGAAACTGAGTGGTCATAAGAGGATTAAGGCCTATTCTAATTTTTAAAATTTCCATACGATGAAAAGTATCCAACAAGTGATAAAGGTAAGGGTCAGTTTCCAGGCTGCACAAGAAAGACACTGTCATCTGGACTGAAGATCTCTAAGATAAGTACTACTATCTTACTGGTGAGACAACTTCAAACAGCTTCCTGCAGTAACTTCTTATGTGGAAAGGGCTCCCAGCTGGCAAAAACCTCTGCAGATAAAATATGATCTTTAAGAGTAAGTACTTTCCTTCTTAGGTATCTGCGCCCATTTTAACTCACTCTGTTGGGCTTCAATCCAGCATACCTGGGTTATTCTTTCAGGACTGTCCTATCGAGTCAGATTATTTAAGAATTTAAAAAATCATATATTTACGATATATGCCCAGGAGATCGGCTTTATTTTGCATATAATACTCTGTGCCCTAGACCCCTTTGGGAGATTTAAAACACATTTTATCCATAGGTTTTCTAAATATTCTAAAATATCCTCTTCATCTACGCACAATATTTTGGACCCATACAAAGCGAAAGAAGGAGTCTTATGCAAAAATGCCTTTAACAGTGGTAAAAATGACATACCCCCAGACAAATTACTAGATTTCACTAGGGAGCCTGCCTGTAGCAATGCTCTCAATCTTATATCCTGCACATGGTCATTCCATTTCAGTTTAGCATTAAAGGACAACCCCAGATATTTATAGGATGTACCTTCTTTTATTTTAATGTTGTTAATGTACCAATTGAAATGGGGTAAGATTGTTTCCACAAATTAAATTCTACATCTTATTCAAGTTTATTCTCAGAAAGTTGAATGCACAATATTCTGTTAATTACATTTTTTCCAGAGACCCCTATTGGTGTAGTCCAAAATAACGAGGTTATACACATACAGCAAGCAGAGGATATGGATTGCTCCCATTTTGGGGGAAAAATAATACATTTCACTCAGGCATATGGAGAGAACAGCTACATAAAGCCTGAAAATGATTGGGTCTAACATTCAGCCTTGTCATAGGCTGTTGTTAATTTTGATATCTTTAGTTACCTACTCGACCCATCCATCTCCACCTGTGTCCAATCTGTAGTGTGCAGTACCTGGATCAGTGAAAACAAATCCCACAGGGTCTTCCAAGCACTGCGTATATCCCATAATTTCCCACTGTCTACCATATCGAAAGTCGTACAGAAGTCTACAAAACAACCTGCACAATCTCTGGCTTATTTCAACAGATTTTTTAAATTAAGGCCCATAATGCAAAACAGTGGTCCATTGTTCAATGTCCTGAATGAAAACGACCTTGTTCTAAAGGCCGGAATATATTTTCTAAGATCCACTCCTCTCATCTATTTGGCAACGTTTTTGAAAATATTTTTGCTTTCACATCCATAAGGTTAATTAGTCTATAATTTGCTGTATTTCTACCATCACCTCTCTTTAATAGGAGTTTTACTAAAAAGCCCCCACAGGACTCCCGGATATTTCCTGTTTCAACTATTCATTGATACAAATGCAACAAGTTCCCTGCCCACCAGTCAACATTTGTTTTTAAAACAATTGTTAGTATATTCTCCAGTCCTGCAGGCATGCCTAATTTAATCCAACTATCATATTCTTAATCTGCTCTTTTGAGAACAGCTCTATGGTCTCTAAACCAGCTGTACAATCATATCCCAGATCAATAGAAGTAAACGTACCATGCATTTTATTAATAATGTGTAATACCCAATCTTCTTCAGGTATCTTATGGGTGGGGGACACTGTATGTGTGTTTGTTAATTGTTCACTAGCTCCCAAGATTTTCTCTGACGCCCCCCCCCCCAATGACCTCTAACATTTCATCCCACTTTTTATCATAAAAATTAAATTTATTATTGTTACTTAAGGCCTTGTATGTCCTTTCCATTGATATGGCTTTGGTGGCTGTTCTCGACTATATACATATTGACATAAAACCATTTACATTCGGGAACTCTTGGAGCCAAGTCTCCTGCAAGAGGATAATAGAGAAGACTTCTAAAAGAGGTTGTAATTTGCCTGACCTTACAAACCGCAGATAACCGTGTATAATTCAACTGCAGAATGTTGTGCTCCTTGAGTGTTCTGTATCCTATGTCTGGTGACCTTGACTCAACCACTGGGTTGGTTCAACGTATTTACTAAGGGGAGAGAAATGATTACTTACATTTGTGGGGCTCCACCAACCCTCATATTTCTGTCTATTGGTGACCACGATCCTCAAGTTCTGCCTAGCCATATTATCATAACTTGGCCCACTAAAGCTTACATATCGTAAATGGCTATATGAATGGGGCTTATCTTGATTAAAATAGACTTGGCTGCCTAGCAGTCCTCCATGATGCCTCAGCGCCCCTACTGCCTCACCACTTTGTGGATTTATTACTGGGCCTAGTGGCGCTAATAGCCCTAAGGAGTTCAGACTGCCCTCTGCCTAACAAATTGCATCGGCTGTCAATAAAGAAATAAAATCAACTGTTATACTTCTCTTCCATCATTATTTGTCAAGAACCCCACAATTTTTAAAACAGTAGATCCAATATCTGATAACTCACAAATTTAGCTGAACAGGGAACTATGTTTAAGGGTCACAGTTTTCTTGTTTTTTCCACTTGCAGTAGAATATCAAACACCAAGGGATAATGGCTGTAATCATCCTGGAACTGCAGAGGCTGCTTTGGGCCATTAATATGTTCAGCATTTTTCACTGCTTCCGACATACGTTCCACACCTTCCTTCTTATTTCTCTGCGCTGCTTGAGAAGATCCGGCCCTTGATATATTTATTTTTATGAGGAGAATTTGGCACAGCAGAATTTAGTTTTTCTCTTTTACTGCAGCCCCATTAAGAAAGCAAGTCCCAGGACAGGATTGTTCCAGTGTTAATCTTGTTATCGCCTTTATTGATCTAGCTATTTTATTTTATTTGAAAAGTTTTATAGAGCGCGAACAAGACCCGGCAGGGTATCAGACTGCTGTACAAACTAAGCCAGCTTTTAGGCTGGCACGGAGAAGAGAATAGATAGCTACACTTATGCAGTAGAAGCACAATGGAGACAAAGTAGACATATAAACAGTTAACAAGATGAAGATTGCACAGTAGACAAGGGAAGGCAGCATTTTAAGGTCAATACCATTAGTTTATAAGGCTACAGAACTATTGTCACATGTAACTATTCAGGAGAAAACCTTTGACTTCTTTTTTAAATGCAAAGGACAAGGGGTTCATTCTAATTTCTGGCAGGAGAGCTTTCCAAATTCTCGGAGCAAGACCCGAGAAAGCACAGCTCCAGGTTCTCTTCTTTTTGAACTTTGGTGGTTTCAGCAGTAGAGTGTGTGAACTTCTTAGTGCCCAATTTCCACCATATAGTTCAAATTTATTTGCCAGGTACGTGGGTGTGTTCTGATGGAGTGCTTTGTTCGTCAAGCAGGCTATCTTATACCTGATCCTTGTATCGATGGAAAGCCAGTTGAGTTGTATTAGATCTGGTGTGATGTGGTCACACTTTCTTGAGCCTGTGATGAGTCTGGCAGCAGAGTTCAGAGTGGCCCTTAAAGTGGCCAGTTTAGATTTGGGTAGTCCTGCCAGAGTAGCAATTCTGTAGTCTAAACAGGAGATAACTAGGGCTTGTTTCAGATCAGTAGGCGGCAGAAACTGTTTGATTTTCCTTTCTGTGCATAGTTGGAGAGTGGCTCCTCTTGTTGTTGCACTGATGTGATCTTGCAAATTCAGGCATTTGTCTAGGATTAGGCCTAGTGAACTAGTAGAGCTCACAACATGTGGGGTGCAATTGAGGGCTGTTTGTTGTTTGAGCCAGTCCTGAATGCAAGCAAGAAGAATGCTGTTTTGGTGTATTTAACATAAGGTGGTAGTGAGATAACCGCTGATGAGTTTTCAGAAGAGCATGACTGAGAGTAGTGATGTCGTCCGGGTAGGAAATTTTCATATGCAGTTGAGTATCATCTGCATACATGTGATATTGTATGTCATACCATTTCTTAATTTCGGTGAGAGGTTCCAGATAGAGGTTGAAGAGAGTGGGTGAGAGTGCAGATCCTTGTGCAACTCCTATTTCAACACCTAGTGGGGTAACAGTTTTTCCCCTTTGATTTCTGCACTTCCTTTGCTGTAAGCCCATGCATTTTTCCCACCATGGCCTTCTGGAATAAATCAAATGATTTTGATGTCTTTGTTTAATCAGCATAGGATGATAAGAAATATATACAGAACCTCTTTCCTCTACAACAATATCAGAGTTCCCTTTTGGGCTGTGTTGACTTCTAATATGTTAGCTTCACTCATGGATAACATTACTTACACCTGTGTAGCCTCCGGGAGATACATTTACCGGCCTTATAAGAGTAGGTAGGCAAGCATTCACTTTTGTAGTTCCAAATTAATACTTTGCAATAAATAGGTTTGGGACTGCTGATTTTTATTTGACCCTACCAAGGCTTCCAATATACCTTTTAGGGTCCCATGCATAACCAGTATTACATCAATTAGGGCAGAGGAACATGTTGGATTTAAATTTTCACCTACAATCAGTGACAATGGTAGGGTAACTTCAGCCTCGCCCTGCTTATCTGACATAAACCCATATCAGCTAGATTTTCTGGAATGCTTGAATTAATCTCAGCCACTAGTAATTAGTTGGGTCACATCCCAGTCCATCGTTATTTTTGGATAAGACCAAACTGAGGTGACTTGGTATGCAAAATAATGAAAGAATGGGATGCGGCCAGTGCTTAATTAGAGTAGTTGATTGCCAGTGGGGGCCACTGGCACTAATTTGTTGGGATTGGCACTTATTTTTCCTTTTTCGAGAGCACAGTAGTGGAAAACACCCAAGGGAGGAAGAAAGAGGAAGAAAAAGATGGGAAAATTGCCACAAGGGAAAATTATAAAAACCGGCAAAAGTGAGATAAAGGGAAATGGGGTATCTGGTAATGGATTAAAGGAGCTTGAGATTGATTGACGATTATGCAGCCTTTGTGTTCGATGCATTAACATTTAATAGTGATGTGAGCGGACTTCTGAGCACATCTTTGAGCACCAGCACTCATTATTTTACAAATTAAGCACTGGATGCCGCCCAAGTAATTACTAGTGCCTGAGATTAATCCAAGCATTTTTGGTCCGTGGGGATTGGTAGAGTGGCTTACGCATATATGACTGTGTATTTTGTGGTTGTTCTCCCCAGACATCCACTGGCATCTTGTTGCTGCCAGCCCCTGGTGTCTGGTGACAACCACCCTCATTATGGTGTCTACTGCATAAGCCGGCCTGTATTTCTTTATTGCGGAAATTGCATTTTACTGCTAACCTGAACGGTAACACTGTACAGATCTTTAGAGAATAACCTATGTGATACATATTCTTTTTAGTACTGTGCTTTCCTACAAACATTACAAACCCTATTTCTTCCACAATTGTTTGAAAAAATTGTATTTCCTAATCACAAAAATATAAATGAGATCAAAATTGGGAAAGAACTTGTGTGTTTTCTAAGAAGAGCCAGAAGGATGAAAAAGGAACTGTGCTCAGAAAAGGCCCTCTTTTGTTTCTGCTTTAAACCACTCTGTCATTTCTAGTGTTTTAGTGGGATTGTTTCTAAAAGTAGCCATATAATTGTGAGCCAGCTCTTTCCCTACTAGCCCAGAACTATTACCATAATTGGAGCTCTTAACTTAATGAACATATTCCGAAGAAGTCATAGCTTTTAGATCAATGATACTAAGTGGCTTCCATTTCTTTCTTTTTTGGCTTCTGAAGAGCAGCCTGCCGTGAAAATCCAGGCCTCCCTCCTCGGCCAGCTCGCACTGACAGACTGTTGAGGGTTCAGTCCATGGTCACAGTCATGCCTGCAACACTGTTCCAGCAGGAGTTTCTACACTTACCATTCATTCGACCTTCACAGCCATCCCATCCAACCATTAGGAGAATACGAGAAGTGAAAGGTTGGAGATGTTAGGTGGTCAAACACTCAATGGTGGTATGGTAATGTTTAAAATGGTGGGACCTATTAGTGAGACCGATTAGAAGTAGGTGAAGAGCTGGAGCCCACCTTTTCTCAGGTGCATTTGGACATAAATATGTAAACCCTATTTCCTTTCACTTCAGTCTTCCACCAGTTCTGCCCCCAGCGAGTACCACTGAGAATCTTATTGAAGGGAATAGGGTCTACTCAGCCACAAGGTGCTGGAGCTGTCCCTCAGGAGAGATGGACCCCAGAGCTTTTGTTTACATTACAGGGACCTTTGAGGTTCTGGCAGCAGATATATCTTCAACATGTAAATAGTAGGAGCATGTCATTTGGCATGAACTCCTATCATGTTTAAATATGAATAATGCATCTTTCTTCCGCACTGCCTTCAACCCTCTTTCGTTTTTACCTTCATCCCCCCTTCAAAGCAGAATTTCAGTCCTATATTATGATTTAAGGTATTTGGATGGAAGAAAGAGAAGCAACATATATCTCAGGTTTTTAGTCAATAGACGGTGAGTTATCCATCAGATTCAACACATTTAAGAGGCTTAGACACTAGTTGGTTACATTCAAATTACTTACATCATGCAGTTTCAAACAAGAACTGTTCGTCAGGCGAAACCAACCTTACAGGCTGTGGCCTCAAACAACAGTATTGGCAAAAATGTGTTTGCAGGGTAACTTAAAAATGAAGAAAAAGACAGACTCCTCTTGCCAAAGTAAAAACATCTCTTTACTATCACGACAGGGAAAGCCACTGTCTTCACACAAGGAAACAGCTGGTCTCAATCTGCTGATTCACAGGCACCTATTTTTATACACAGTTAAACAATGCTAGTTACAAAAGTTCAAACAATGAATTACTAGGAAGTTGCACATTGGTACACATTAGTTATGGAAAAACATGAGGTCATCCGAGACCCTAGACTTTAACCTAATTCCCTATACATCCTTTATTACAGTTCTAGCAAAGCTTAACAAAATAAGTATTCATCTACTTTTGAATGCATGTGTATTTGGGTTGAATGTATATATATTTGTGCGTGTGTGCTCTATCATTGTGCGCCTAAGACCTCTTATCATATTCCCTCGGTTCTTAGATAATTCATTCTCATACTCCCTTTGTCTAATCATGTTTCAATCTATTGAAAACACAGAATATGTGCTGGTGTGCCTGTATGCTAGGGCCATAAATTCCGTCAAGCTTGTCAAACAAGGGTTTTCTTTTAACTTTGACCTTACAGGTCGTGCATTCTGTTCTCAAGTAAACTCTTCACCTCTTTTTCATCAGCATGAGTTTTTGGCCTCCACTGCTCGGTCACCAAGAATAGCTGTGTGACACTCCCTGCTGTTGTCTGCGGTTGTTCCATGTTTTCATATTTAATTCTGTACATAACAAATGTCATGCACAGCATTATCAGTGTATATAAAGATTTGTCCCCACTTTAATAGTGAAATATCCATAGCAGTGAACTCATTGCTTTAATTATTTAAAACATTACAAACCCCAATGTGCTTTTAGTTAGATAGCCAGGACTGGCTAAATGAGTCCCATGTGACATGGGGCCAATTGGCAGCTAAAGTTCAGAGAATGTCAGTGAAGGGCTATGACCTTGCTAGATAGCTAAAGTTGTTACTAAAAAGCTAATCTAAACTTGTAGGATGGCATGGATTTGGCAACAACAGATATGGTTTGCTATATTGTGTGTGTATTTCATACTGATTATTGTCTTTACACTTTTTCTCCCCTTGCAGCTTGTTTTCATCCCTCCTTTCTCCCTTTGTCACTTTTTTCTTTTATTTCTCCTTCTTTTTTTCTTTTCTCCCTATTTTTAATCTCTTGCTCTTTGTCAATCTGATGAAAAATAAGTCTTGTCTCCAAAACTGAGTGCCGGTGCCCAGCACCTGCATCCACCAGCACAAATAAAGCACTAGCTATCGATTTACTTCTGTATTTTAATACAGTTAGAAAAAGCCCAAACCCATTGTGCAAGGTTGCGTTTCTAAAATTCGGTACACAGTAGATCCAACAGTGGGTTTCCATATGCCACCAACTTATAGTTTGCTTGTTTGTGTCATGCATGATTTGCTTGTCGGTGTGGCTAGCCGGTCTCTCCAGGCACTACGATCCACTTTCCCTGGTGTTCTTCCACCCAGGCTCTCGCGCCCCATCTGTGCTCATTACCAGGCACCTCACGGAAGAATCCTTGTGTGGCCCATTCCATGGGGTTATTTATCAGGCTGGTGGCAGAGCATTATATACAAGGCAGATGGGGGACGTGGCTGCCAACTTTCTTCACAGAGAAGAGATACTGCAGTGGGAACGTCTCCTGGTTAATGCGTTACTGAAACCAGCCCAAGGCTGGAATCACTTGAGGGCTGCCAGAGACAAGCATTCCTCTTCCTTTTAAATCCGCACTTGGGGCTGTTATACAGTCTATCATTTATCACCGAATATGGAAGCCAAGAGGGCTTTGAGTACAAGAAAAGAAGCTTGCAAAATTTAAAATAACAAATTCAGTGTCCATTAAAGTCATTCCAAAAATAGATCTTTGGAAAGGGAAAGACTGTGTGTGCCAACAGATTAGACACTGAGTTTATCATGGAACAATCGTATTTTAACCCTTCAGGCTACTGTGACATAATGCATTTTAGAAGGTGTAAAAGCTATTTTTATCTTCTTTACAGACATTTGTCCACTTCCTCTATTAAGGAAGTGTCGCAGCTTCTGCCGATGAAAAATGGTGGGGAAGCGGGGCAGTAAAGGCCGTTGGTTGGTGGAATTATTATTAAAAAAAGACTTAACTGATGCTGCGGGCTGCCTCATGCCTCTGTGCTTCTCTGCTCTTCTCCTCCCAGCAGTCCCTGGGAAACCATAACAGACTTCCCATCCAATCCCCGCGCTGCATGAGAGCAGTGCAGGGATTGGCCTGAGTGGGCTGGTTTAACGCTTGCTCTGTTACAGTTAGTCTGTGCTGTATCTCCACACTGCTGGGTTGGAGAAACATAATTGCGCATGTGGGTTACGGCCGGTCACACTGACATGCGCACTTATAAGTACACTCCACTCTCTTCCCTGCCATGGTCCGGCCCTACCCCTCCCTGAACACGCTTGGCTCAGGCAGTAACCGAAAATGAAAACAATAGTAAAATATAGTTTTGTTTTTCAGCTGCTGGCTCTGAGCTGGTGAGGCGATGCTCCACTGCCATTGCTGAGCAACCGCCTCTATAAAGGGATCAAATTGCTGCTCGCACTCTACGTGAATGACACCTTATGGCTTCTCACACTCTGTGGCTGGCACTGTTTACCTAATCACATTTCTCTGGAATGGCACTCTATTGCTGCTCACACTCTGTGCAAATAGCACTTTGTTGCTGTTGGCGCTTTGTGAGATTGGCACCATACTGTTGCTCGCACTATATATGGTTGGCACAAGATTACTTCTCATGCTCAAACATAAAACCGTATATGGCTTCTCACACTATGCCAAGGGCACCATATTGTTACTCGCCGACCATGAGGATGTTGCTGTATTGCTACTCACTTTCTATGATGAAGGCACCGATTCGCTGCTTGCCCACATTGACAAGTAGTGTCAAAGTAAATAGTTCTGGTGTCGCCCGGGAGACTTTTGGCTTTGTCAATAATTGTTTTGTCATAGTTTATGCAAACCTTTATTGTTGTTTGGTTGTCTGCCTGTCCCGTTTGTGAAAAAGCAGAATGCTGTCAGTCACAGTGAAGTTAGCCAATAGCTGAAGAGGGCTGACCCACTGTATCATCCTGTCGCTAGTGGGTGGAAGAAAAATATGAATGTTACAAAAAGAGATCAATGGATGAAGAGGGCTTGCTGAAAGCCCTATAAGCAAGTATATTCTACATATAATTTAAGTAAAGTCTAATGATTATGTCTAACCGCAGACCTAAACAAGCATTGGCAAAGCCAATATGTATGCCCTTGGGACCTATTGGCTTTGCCACTTGGTTTTGGTGATGCAGTACACCATGGGTACTCGCAAACATTTTCCCAGGGATCAAAACATATGGTCTGTAGCACATTCAAGGGATGCTTTATTTCCAGCATGTGGGGGTCAGGAAACAAGTGGATGTAAGGTGGGTGTAGGTGGAGTGAAGGATGTACATGATGTGGACTGTGAGTCGGGTTTAATTCCATACTGCCCCTAGTCTCAAGAAGCGATACAGTTTTGACAATACTGTGCAATGCTGTATCTGTGTCACTGTCTTTCTTCCACACGCCGGGGTGAGCCTTCTCTCCTACCTTCATGGCAAGTGCGTCGAGTATCAAAAAAAAGTAATTTGGTTATTAAATTTGTATAAAATAGAATCTTAGACCTCACAATCTCCTTGTTCCTTTATGTCTCTCATCTGTAAACATTAGGAAATCAGGAAAGCTTTGAAACGGGCTCTGCTAAGACAGCAAGTGCTATAAAAACTCTTAGACAAAGACTTCCTTCTTCGGCTTTGTCGAAGCTTGCACTATAAGTGTTGCTGATAAAAGCAGCATATTAGGTGGTTCTTCTAATAGTTGTTTGTAATATCCATGTACATTGTGATAATTCTTCTGACTGTGTCCCTGCACTGTTTTCAGATGATCCTATTAAAAACTGTTATAATGTTTTGCTGAGATGTGAATTACAAACAGCACAATATATATGCTTCATCGATGAAGACTAGTCTTTTTCAGCACTTGAGTAATAACACTCGGTACTGAAGTAAAAGCTAAGTAGTTCTCATCAGATATTTGAGCAAATGCAATTTAAATGACATTACAATGCTTCCTTCAAGACCTGCATAGAAATGGGGTAGTTGAAAAGATGTGCACCAGCAAGGCCTCATGCATGAATTGATATTTCGCAATTGACATGCACCAGTGGTGCCAGAATCATTTTAAGAGTGGGGTGCTGCTTTTAATGTTACATCACTGAAGTCATAGGGATTGTGAAAAATCCACGTTTCACACAAAAAAGTCAGAGAATGAAAAGTATACACCAAGTTCCCTTTAAAAAGAATGAAGAGCAATTTTTTGCAAGACATGGCCTGACATTTAACCTCTTTCTTTGAATGCACAGCAAATCTAACGAGGTAAAAACTAAATTTAAGGTATTCTTTATTGCATATTACATTTTTGAACTCCAGCACATGGGTATACTGCTGTAACAATACGGGCTCAGCCGTGCATCCCCAAACAACGCAAGCGCAAGCACACCTGCCTTGGTAAGGCACATGCGCGGTCTAGGTGCTTTAATGGGCGGGCCAAGGAAGAAGAAGGTTATGGAGAGGTAAGTGGGGCTGGGGCTGGGCTTTGGGGGAGGGGAGTATTTTTAAGGGTTGTGGGTAGTTTCCAGGGTTGGGGGTGTGGGGTTGTTTTCAGGGCTGGGGTGGCTGTGGAATTTTTAGGACTCGCGGGGTTGGAGTAATTGTTAGGGCTTGGGGCGTCGTTTTTTGGGCGTAGGGGGGTTTGGGAAGTTTTTAGGGCTTAGGTGGGAGTGATTTGGTTTTCAAGAGGGAGGGGGTAATTTTAGGTCTAAGGGCGGGGAGGAAGGGGTTGTTTTTTAGCTTAGGGGGACATTTTAGGGCACTGGGTGGGGGGCAGGGATTGGGGTACATTTTGGGCGTTGGATAGTTTTAGGGATTAGGGCGGGGGCCTGAGATTGGGGTAGAATTTTGACCTGAGGCTGTTTTAGGGCTCAGGGCAGCGGCAATGGATTGGGATCGTTCTTTGGGGGGGCATGGGGCCATTTTAGGGCTTCGGTGGAGCGCAGGGGTCAGGGCAGGAGTTTGGGGGCTGGGGTCAGAGTAGATTTCTGCCATGAGAGCGGTTTAGGGCTCTGAGCCGGAAGCAGGGGTCATATGTTTTAACCAAGCTTATGTTGTTGCCATACAAGCCTTAACAACAGATATTTTGACGTAAAGGCATGCGTGGTAAAGGCATATGCATGGTTAAGACTTGCATGGTTAACACCACATTGAACCGGCATGCATGGCATGCGTGGTTCTGTCATACAACCCCAGCACGTTTCTTTTGGAAGTGCTTCAGCACTCACTTCCCTACCTCCAGCGCATATGGCATGGGCATATCAATGAGGAAGAGGATTGTTTAAGTCACAGCTTTCTAAACTTTTCATGTTGGTGACCTACTTTTTGGAGATGTATCATTTTGGGACACAGTAAGGCAGTGTAGTGAGCGAGCGGGGGGGGTTCAGCTGCCGGAAGAAGATTTTGAAATAAAAGTGAGCAAAAGGTGCATTTTCAAGCAAATTTGAGACCATGAGGTTGAATACAGGTCCCTGCAGTGAATGCCTTTGTCCACTGAGCCACCAGACCTGGCATCCACATATCTTCCTCTCTCTCTCTCTCTGTCTCCCTCCCTCTCTCTATCTCTCCCTCTCTCTCTCTATCCCTCCCTCTCTCTGTCTCTCTCTCTCTCTTTCTCTCTCTCTCTCTCTCTCTCTCTCTCTCTCTCTGTCTCCCTCTGTCTCACTCACTCTGTCTCCCTCTCTCTCTCCCTTTCTCTGTCTCCCTCCCTCTCACTCTCTCTGTCTCCCTCCCTCTCCCTCCCTCCCTCTCCCTCCCCCTCTCCCCCTCTCTCTGTCTCCCTCTTTCTCTGCCTCTGTCTGTCTCCCTCTGTCTCCCTCTGTCTCTCTTCCTCTGTCTCCCTCCCTCTCTGTCTCCCTCTCTCTCTCTCTCTGTCTCCCTCTCTGTCTCCCTCGCTCGCTTTGTCTCTCTCTCTGTTTCCCTCTGTCTCCTTCCCTCTTTCTCTCTCTGTCTTCATCTCACTCTTCCTCTGCCTGTCTCCCTCAGCCTGTCTCCCTCTGTCTGTCTTCCGCCCTCTGTCTCCCTCTATCTGTCTCACTCCCTCGGACTCCCTCGGACTCCCTCTGCCTGTCTACCTCCCTCTGTCTCCCTCTATCTGTCTCACTCCCTCTGTCGCCCTCCTCCCTCTGTCTGTCTCCCTCCCTCTGTCGGTCGCCCTCTGTCTCCCTTCCTCCCTCTTCCTCGCCTGTCTCTACCTCTGTCTCTCTCCCTCTGTCTCTCGTCCTCTGTCTCCCTCCCTCTCTGTCTCCCTCCCTCTCTCCCCCTCTGTCTGTCTCCCTACCTCTGTCTCCCTCTGTCTGTCACCCTCTGTCTCCCGCTCTCTGTTTCCCTCTCTCTGTCTCCCTCGGACTCTGTCCCTCTGTCTCCCTCCATCTGTCTGCGTCCCTCTATCTCCCTCCCTCTGTCTCCCTTCATCTCTCTCCCTCTCGCTCTCGCTCTGACTCTCTACCTCTGTCTCCCTCCCTTTGTCTCCCTCTCTCTCAGTCTCCCTCTCGGTCTCTATGTCTCCCTCTCTCTCTCTCTGTTTCCCTCTGTCTCCAAACCTCTGCCTCCCACCCTCTAGCTCTCTCCCTCTGTCTCTCTACCTCTTTCTCCCTCTCTCTGTCTACCTCTCTCTCCGTCTCCCCCTCTGTCTGTCTCCCTCTCCTTCCCTTTGTCTCCCCCTGACTCCCTCCCTCTGTCTCCCTCTCGCTCTGTCTCCCTCTCTCTCTCTCCCTCTGTCTCCCTTCGTCTCCATCTTTCTGCCTCTCTGTCTCTGTCTGTCTCAGTCTCTGCCTCTATCTGTCTGTCCCTGTCTCTGTCTGTCCCTGTATGTCCATCTCCCTCCCTCTGTCTCCCTCTCCGTCTCTCTGTCTCTGTCTGTCTCTATCTGTCTGCCCCATCCCTGCCTCTGCCTCTATCTGTCTCTGTCTGTCCCGGTCTCTTTCTCCATCTCTGTCTCCCTCCCTCTCTTTGTCTCCCTCCCCTCTCTCTCTGTCTCCCTCCCTCTCTCTATCTCTCTCTCCCTCTCTCTGTCTGCCTCACTCTGTCTGTCTTCCTCTCACTCTGTCTCCCTCTCTCTCTCTCTCTCTCTCTCTCTCTCTCTCTCTCTCTGTCTCCTTCCCTCTCTCCCTCTCTGTATCCCTCCCTCTCTCTCTGTCTCCCTCCCTCTCTCTCCCTCTGTCTGTCTCCCTCTTGTCTGTCTCCCTCCTTCTCTCTCCCTCCTCTGTCTCCCTCGTGTCTGCCTCCCTCCATCTGTCTCCCTCCATCTGTCTCCCTCCATCTGTCTGCCTCTCTCTGTCTCCCTCTCTCTGTCTCCCTCCCTCTGTCTCCCCCCCCTGTCTCCCCCTCTGTCTGTCTCCCTTTCCTTCCATCTGTCTCCCCCTGACTCCCTCCCTTTGTCTCCCTCTTGCTCTCTGTCCCTCTCTCGCTCCCTCTGTCTCCCTTCGTCTTGCTCCCCCTCCCCGTCTCCGTCTTCCTGCCTCTCTGTCTCTGTCTGTCTCAGTCTCTGCCGCTATCTGTCTGTCCCTGTCTCTGCCTCTGTCTGTCTGTCTGTATCTGTCTCTGTCTGTTTTTCCCTATTGTCCATCTCCCTCCCTCTGTCTCCCTCTCGTCTCTCTGTCTCTGTCTGTCTCTGCCTCTATCTGTCTGCCCCATCCCTGTCTCTGCCTCTATCTGTCTCTGTCCCTGTCTCTGTCTCTATCGCTGTCTCCCTCCCTCTCTCTGTCTCTCTGTCTCCCTCCCCTCTCTCTCTGTCTCCCTCCCTCTCTCTCTCTCTGTCTCCCTCCTCTCTCTATGTCTCCCTCCCTCTCTCTTCCTCTGTCTGTCTCCCTCTTGTCTGTCTCCCTCCCTCTATCTCCCTCCCTCCCTCCCTCCCTCCCTCTCTCTCCTTCTTGCCAGTCTCCCTCTTGCCTGTCTCCCTCTTGTCTGTCTCCCTCTTGTATGTCTCCCTTCATCGGTCTCCCTCTCTCTCTCTCCCTCTCTCTGTCTCCCTCCCTCTGTCTCCCCCCTCTATCGCTCTCAGTCTCCCTCTCTCTGTCTCCCTCTCTCTGTCTCCCTCTCTCTCTGTATCCCTCTCTCGGTCTCCCTCCCTCTGTCTCCCACCCTCTCCTTCCCTCTGTCTCCCCTGACTCCCTCCCTCTGTCTCACTCTGCCTCCCTCCTGCTGTCTCCCTCTCTCTGTCTCCCTCTTCTACCTCTCTCTCTGTCTCCCTCCCTCTATCTCCCTCTCTCTCTCTCCCTCCGTCTCCCTCTCCCTCTCTGTCTCTCTGCCTCTGTCTTGCTCAGTCCCTGTCTCTGCCTCTATCTGTCTGTCCCTGTCCCTGTCTATGCCTCTATCTGTCTGTCTGTCCCTGTCTCTGTCTGTCCCTGTCTCCCTCTCCGTCTCTCCCTCTGTCTCCCTCTCTCTGTCTCCTCTGTGTCTACTTCTCTCTGTCTCTCTCTCTGTCTCCCTCTCGCTCTGTCTCTCTCCCTCTGTCTCCCTCTCTCTCTGTCTTCCACAGTTTCCCTCTCTATATCTCCCTCCCTTTGTCTGTCTGTCTCCCTCCGTCTGTCTCCCTCTCTCCCTCTGTCTGTCTCCTTCCATCTGTCGCCCTCTGCCTCCCTCTCCGTCTCCCTCTGCCTCCATCCCTCTGTCTCCGTCCCTCGGTCTCCCTCTCCCGGTCTCCCTCCCTCGGTCTCCCTCCCTCGGTCTCCCTCCCTCTGTCTTCCTCCCTCTGTTTCCCTCCCTCTATCTGTCTGTTTCCCTCTCTCTGTCTTCCTCCCTCTATCTCCTTTCCTCTGTCTCCCTCTGTCTGTCACCCTCTGTCACCTCACCCCAGCTTCCGGGGCACACACACAGCCCACCCGAGCACTTCACAGGTCTTTAAAATACCATTTACTTGTTAATGAGGCTTTGTTGTGAATCGCCCCGGCCCCCATAGAGCAGAGTGTCTCGGAATGTCTCTTAATTAGCAGAAGTTATGTGGTAAGAGCACGCGACACACCCACCATTTGCAGGCGACACAGTACTGTGTCGGGACACACACTTTGGAAAGCTCTGATCTAGTCCAACTCTGCATGTGATCCATTGTATCATCTTTGATTTTCTTCTGATTTTTAGTTGAAATCATTGTGTTATTTTGTGTTAGCAGTCTGGACTTTTTGCTTAGGTATATCCAAGGAGGAAATAACCTACACCTTGAATATCTAACTAATAGCTATATATGTACCCTATTTTATAAGAATGTTTTCTTCTTTTTTATAAAAATATTATTTTTCTTGAAAACAAATAATAATCTTCAGACAATATAAAACCCTGGTCTTTGCATTTATTTACCATGTTAGTGTGGTAACACTGTATTTATTGATCGTTTGTGACTCTTTGCCTGAAGTTAATGTATTCCAACCTGGCAGATGCCACACATATCTTAAGAGTTTATGACTAAGTGACAGGAGTAACCTCTTGTTTGCAGCTTTACATGAGCTGTCAAACCATCCTGGATAGGGGCTTTTTACAAGTCTACGGCTGCCATGAATCTGATCCCTCACTGAGCTATTCAGTTTCCCAATAGCCAATACGATTTCAGATGTAGAGTGATTATCTACCAACAGATTATCCATAATCAGTCCTCACTTAGAACCCACCAGAGCAGTCAATACAGACAGAATATGGGCTCTTCGCCAAGTAACACTAAACTCATTTTCCTTTATGCCAAGGTCTGTTGGCCCTGCAGGTTTACTAGGATGCCTGTAATCAGGTACATCAAATACCAATTCTATTAGGTTGTGATCACTGTGCTCGTGTTCCTTGACCTCCCCAGCAGAGACAAGCCAGCTCAATTCCTCTGTAACAAAGATATAATCAATCACTGTCCCATGACCCTATCCCACAAAACTGAGTGTCTGTGTAAGTAGATCACCCACCTTCTCAATTACATTAATAAAACCAAAATTTAAGAGAACCTCAAAAAGTTTCAGCCTCCTAAAATTAACAGCCTGGCTGTATACATGATTGCCCCTCGCTGCAAATTGATCTGGTAAGGTGGTATTTGTACCTATTTTGGCATTAAAATCCCCACCTCCTATAATATGGAATTCATTTTACATACTAGCTGATCTGTGTTTTAAGGTAGTCAGGACAGCCTAGCTCACAAACACGGCTGTAAAAATTAATAACGCAAGAGTTAAACTTATTGAGAATAACCCGTACAATCAAATTCCACTGATGTTTACATACAACTTGAATAGCCTTGTATATCCTTGCAATGCGAATCAAGGTCACCAGCAACCCCCCCCCCCCCCCCCCCCCCCCACCCGAGCTCTCCGCCCAGGGTATCAATAGCAGGAAAAGAGAAACTCTCATAACCATCCCATATAATATACCTGAGGTCAATGTTTCAAGCATCATCACTACATCAGGTTTGGAGATATATTCAAACCAATCCTCATGATGGAACTTATTCTGATAATCTTTCAATATTCCAACACACAAGATTAAACTAAGAATCTCTCCTGATAGGAGTACCCAATGGCACAGAACTTACAACACCAGTATCTGATGTTGCCAGCATCCCAAGTCTTTTGGGGAATTACAAATAGGTGGTCGTCAAACAGTGTCCTCTACCCACGACAGGGTGGAGAACTTATTACTGGTGAGATGTGGCTGTTTGACCTCCACCCTTGCATTAAGCGGGAGTCCCTGTGGCACATCTCCATCTTGGGTTGTAAATGTTTGTAAAAGAAAAACCAGTGGTACCATATGAATGCCACTGGTCACCTGTCTTTACCAATTATTAGAGGCTAGCCCTGGGTAACAGCAATTCATGACAATATAATCCCCTTTCAGCTGCTTATCCGAAGAACCAATCTCCAAATATCTAAGTCTCCTAACAACTTAAATGTCATTGTATTCCTTAGGATGAAAGTCAGAGTTCTCGCTTAACCTGAAGCAGACCTTGGTCTTAAGTTGGACCGTGGACTCCTCAACTGATGGTGGGAACAGTGGAACATTTGTCAATGCACCAACATATGGGCAGCACTCTGAGGGGAGATTTAGGTATGAATGATTCCCTTGTACAGTTCAATGCCTGGCCCTTCTTTCTCCAAACTGACGTGTGGTCCTTCTGCAATCCCAAATAAATTGTCTCTCCCAGTTTGAGAAATTGCTGTAACTTTGGGATTTCCCTCTCGGGATCCCAGCGCTTAAGAGTGCATCACTGATGCTTGCCACCCCTCTCCTGAGCATTAAGGTGCCTTCTGGAGCTTGCAGTCCCCAGCAACTCTAAAAATAAGTCTATCCCTCGCCCGCAGGAAATCCCAGCGCTTAACAGCACGTCACTGATGCTTGGACCCTCCTCCAGAGCGTTAGGGTCCCTTCTGGAGCTTGCAGACCCCAAACGAAAGAGAAGTCCGCCCTCTCTACAGGACTCTTCTGCGGCCCTGGCAAAGTTTGGTGGTGCCAAACAGGAAAAATCATACCATGACCGTGACGTGCAGGCAGGTAACTACAGCAAGTTAGGGCTGTAGTGATTTTATTCCAGAACAAAATGCTGTTTTGGGAGTTTGTTTTTGAAAAACATAAACATTTGATGAGTCAGTGGACCTAAATACTAGGACACCAGCTTAGCAAACTTTTCTGCCTTTAGAGAATCCACTGCACCAGCAGTCGCTCAGAAGGCAGTGAGATCCAAGACCAAACAGGTGGGTATCACAAAATAATCGGTAGTCCTCTACCAGAAGAGCAGAGACTATAGACTCCCCTGACCTGCGGGCTAGCGGGCCACTCATCAGTCTCTGACCGAGCTTCCTGGTGTTAACCCCATTCTACACCTGTGTAGTACAAACTGAGCATAACAGGTGTAAACCTTCTGTGCCCCTTCTGCAGCCATTTTTGTTCCTTGGTCTTACACTATTGCACTAAGCCTAGGTGAAGTTAGTTTGCACTCAAACAGTAACCAAGGCTCATGCTAAACAAGTTCCAAAATCATTTGCACCCATGTTTGCACCAGCCCTAAACGCTAAATGATGCTCATCGCATTTTCTAATAATGCAGAAACAAAATGAACTGAGCACATGTATCATGTGGACCAAAAATGTTGTCAACATTTTTTTTTTTAAACCTACCATTGACTCCAAGCTTTGCACACACAACTGATCTGCTTAGTTTTCACCACAGACACAATTGCAAGAAGAAACGAGATAGTTGCTGGTTTGTTTAAGGGAAGCAAAAAATTAGGATTGATGAGACACTTTTTAAATTATTTTCAGGACATGAACCCAACCTCGAAATAATCTATTTTGTTAACAGAAAAGCGTAGTTTGGCCCTTTGCCCGGTGTCTCTCGGCCTTTCAAAATCCTCCACTATCTATCAGTGAGAAGCTTTTCAGTTTGTTCAAATAGATCCCTCATGTAAATTGCATATTCTTGACTGAATTATGTAAATTTCATCGATTTTTAAGCAAGTCAAATTCTACAATCAATGCAGAATGAAGCTCAGCAGTTGGGCTCCCTCATTAAGAAATGGGCCTGTTTCCTCTCCTCATAGATCAATTCGCTGCCCTCCATTTTAGGGTATTTCTGCCGCCAAGATTCCCTTCATGCATGTGTGTAGTGATATCGGTAAAGCGCACACCTAGCTGGGAATCTATAAAGCGCTGAACACATTTTCTTTTTTAATTCCAGGACGGTTGAAGCACTTCGGATGTATGTTGGGTTTGGAAATGGCTGTTTCAGTATTTCCTTCTCGCAGTTTCTTTGGTTCCAGTATGGTGATACCTGAGGTGGTTAGTTTATTAGGCCTTATACATGGTAGGTTATTTATCTGGTTTTGAAGACTACGCCTAGAAGGGGAGCCAGTGCCATTTCATGAGTGTTGGGTTGATGTGGCTGAATGTATTCAAGCCCATGATGTTCCACAGTGTGTACGATGTCTTCAGATGTGCCTGAGTGGAATCGGAGAGGTGCGCCTCCATGGAATTGAGAAAGAACTGGGCTTGCACTGGTTTTCTGACTTTGGTTTCATGGAGAAAGTGTTTTGATTTTTTTTTTAGGAGTGAGGGTTGGTACCAGGTTGTCTTGGGTTCCTAGCCAATGTGATATTTGAACGTGATGTCGGGTCGAAGGTTAATTTAAGTGATTTCGCATCTCTTGTCAACTGGTTGGTGAAGCTGTCTAGGTTCATGGTGATGATTCAGGCTTGGAGCTGTGGTTGCTTAGAGTTATTGGTAAACAAGAGGAATTCTGTCATTGTCTGGTTGAGAGTTTGAGGTTTACTCAAGGAAGGTCACACAAACAGCCTACCTGAGTATTTTAAATGTTCAGAAATGGTGAGCTGTGTGAGACATGGCAAGTACTTTTTGTTGCACCAAGGCTGTGGACTTTCCCTATGCACATACCTCATGCCCATTCCTTCACAGGGCATTGCTTACATATTTAATGTAGAGCTCTGATTGATCTCTGGTTACGCCCTGCCAGATGCCAGTCTGGACATGCTACCTGCGTGTGTGTCTGAGTGTAATCTATATTGCAGTGCCCCATGAAACTTACCATATAATGTGACAAGACAGTATGAATTTGTGGGAATTTCAGTGGTAGATTTTCAATCAGAAATCCTCTAATCGCTATTACAAAATAATCGTAAGCAATCAATGTAGGTACAACTTAAATCAAACTGGTGGGGATGTAAGGAGAAGTGAGGATGAAAACACACTAGATCACAGTGAATAAATAGCAGTCCTAATGATAAGGGAGTGCTAAGGGAATCGAAAAAAATGTTTCATCTAAT
Source organism: Lissotriton vulgaris (assembly GCF_964263255.1). Lineage (NCBI taxonomy): Eukaryota > Metazoa > Chordata > Amphibia > Caudata > Salamandridae > Lissotriton > Lissotriton vulgaris. Next base: position 663,785,295 of record NC_141693.1, read on the forward strand.
TTTAATTAACTCAATACAATGTCAGTTCAAATTCCATCTACATGAATTATTCTCAAATTATATACGAGAAGGTTTGATGTAGATGGATTTGGTGCCATTCTGCTTAATGCAGCAAGACCAACTTGGGATACATTCAATCTACACCTGCATTTTTATTGGATATCTCCATCAAGAAAAGTGTCACTTAGAGAGAAAAGAACAAAAAAATGTGCTGTTTGATTTTGTAAAGAATATGTTTGCTTTAAAATATCATGCCTTAGGTCCCGCATTATATTGAAATCTATGAGAACAATCTCAGGGCCCCATTACGATGGCGGGCGGACTTTGTCTGCCCGCCACCGTAACGGAAAATGGGACCCACCACCAGAGGTACGGCGGTCCCACGAGGCAAATTAGGATGCTCCTGCCACACTGGCGGGCGCATTCTTGCCTTTTACATTGCGGCGGGCGGTGTTGTAAACAGCACCCGCCGCAATGAAAAAGGTGCATGTTGTGCCACCTTGTGTATGGCAATGAAGGGGGGTAGGAGCCAAGTCTCTGCCATGGAAAGGCATGCACACCGCACTCATCAAAATATGGATGGCGGTGTCTGCAAGGCACTGCCACCATATTTTGGGCCTTTTCTGCCCAGCAGGCAATCGATTGCCTGCTGGCGGAAAAGCAGCGGACGGTCTTTCCTTCCGCCGCGGTATCCCCACTATGGTAATATGGCAGGGGCAAATGGCGGTCGGGCAGGGAGTTATAACATGGGGATCGCCACTGCTGGTCGGGCAGTGGTGGTCCGCACGCCATCATAATAGTCCCCTTAGTGTTTGAATGATCCCTACATCAAGCCAAATTTGGAATAATACTTACTTGGCTTCCCAAGCAATTTTTGTGCATTGGCTGGACCTAAACAAAGAAGTTGCGTGATTGGAATAAGAATTTAGACTGACATTGTATTGACTTAATTTAAATTTAGAATACTTTTTTGGACTTCCTAAGCACTCCCTTTTTATGTATATTTGTTCATTTGAATGTATGGTTCCTGAGCAGTAGAACCATTAGAAGCTTGAGAGCGATTTTATTTATACTACTGAAATAACACCTGTGCGGCCTGGTAGAGCCAATACTCCTCTTGTTGAATGTAGCAGTACGAATGATGCACATTATCTAGCCAGCACCAGTGCTGCTGAGGCTGGTGGTCTGTGTTGCTGTTGAGTATCTACAAGGAAGTTATAATTGAGGATTGTTTTGGTGGAGTATAGGAAATAAAATTGTTCCAAGAAACCACAGCAAGTGTTCCAATGAAAGGGGACCCAAAGGGCAAAATAACTGAGTTTGAGTTTTGGGTAATGCCGCAATTTTAATTTAGAAGCTGTTGGAGCAGCTTGGAGAGGGAGATAAAGCTAGTTAAGGGCAAGGGAAGTGAGATCAAATATTGATCTGAAGTTTAGAATGGAAATGTTTTGTTGGCAAGTTTGTGTCTTGTAAGTGAGTTTGACATTTTTGTGAAGGAGAACATTGAAAATTAGATAGGCTGGATAAACATGCTGTGGTCATAAGGTTGAAGACTTTTCCTGGTCTTGGACTTTGCTGGTTAAGAGACCTAAAAGGAAGTTGTAGCAGTACTCACATTTTCTGAAGAATAAAGTTTAGCTGTTCGATGTTCTTTGATGAGTAAAGATGGTGGATGATCAGTGTGTCAGTTGAGGTGATTAAGGTGGAAATACACAGGTAAATGTCCAATGTTTGTGGACTTGTGGGACAGAGGTGTTTGTGCGAATTAAATTATATAAGAAAATGTTTTTCGAAGGGTGGTTGATGTAAAGTTTATATTTTGGCCGTGCTCAGCATAGGCCAGTTTAGAGACATCCTGCTATTCCAGTCACAAACAAGAGTGTGGCAACTAGTTACTTGTTATTAACAGTGGGTGTAAAGAAATGGAAGGCAACGATTATTTGAGTGCCCTGATGAAAATGGTTGTAACAGAAGATTGTCAAATGGCTGAGCAGGACAAGGAGATGGGGTTTGAGATTGTTGCCGTCTACTAAATTGGTTGGTATCCCTGTGCTGCCATTGTGGCCTGATTTGGATAAGAAAGGTCTGCCTCACTGTTGACAATGGCAAATTGTTTTCTCTGCGTTATAGTCTCTCTGTGAGTGGAAGGTCTTGTCTGGCCACCAGCAGAGATTATCTTGAAAGCAGATTACTTGAGAAAGTGTGGTGGGGGTATGTTATCATCATAGAGATATCCAGTGTTTCTATGTTTTCTATGTGTTTTAGCATTTTGTTGGTGTTCATCAAGAAGACATTGTTGACTTCCATAAACTCCTCCTTAGCGTGAATTAGTGGTGGATACAGCTGGGATTCACAGAGCCTGATGGCCTTAATTAGTACCCTCCCCTGGTTAGAGGCTTCATTGATGCTAGTTGTGTAACTGGGAGCTTTGACCTCTATGGTGACCTTGTTTAGGATGGTGTAGAGATTCTTTAGAGTCATATGGCCTTACTGCAGCTGCAATCATTGCCACTTTTCTGCTGTCATCAAACAGCATTTGCTGTTGATTAGCTCCTGGCAATACCAGGGTTTTGATGGCTTGACTTACAACAAGCAATATTTGAGCTTGATGTGCTCATCTGTTGTCAAGTGGGGGGTATGTTTGCTAGGTATGACAGGTTCTCATAGAGTGCACCTAGTCAAGTGTTCTGTTGTTTTCAGTTCTTTCCACTGGTTGGTTGAGTAGAGAGCAGGTAGAATGTAATGGCAGCGTGGACCGCTTAATCTAAGTGCTTCGCAAGAGAAGGTTGTTTGGTCATCTCAATGAAAATAAAGTCCAGAAATGAATGAAGATCATTAAGTTTAGCAACCTAACGATCTGAATGATGTTTGCAGTACGACCAAGGTAGGTTGAAGAAAGCATTTTTCGCGGTGTTAATCCATGCGCCTTCCAGCAAAGTTCAAGTGACTGAGCAAGAAGTTCTTAGCTAGTCAAGGATGCTATGATTATGGATATCTCGAGCAGAAGTCTGGGTTGGTTCCTGGTGTTCGGTAGATCAGGTGAAAGCAGATGGACTAGACAGAGCTGAAATGAACTTAGTGATGCTGTTGCTGTGTAGCAGAGGTATCTATAAGCATATACCCACATTGTCTTTTGTGCAGGATTCTCTAGCCTTGTGGGACCAAAACATGAAGGATGTGCTTTGTGGTTGGGGAGAGCCATGTACCTCCATTGGCATTGAGGATATGTATGTGCTGAGGTCTGAAATGCCTACTCTGTGCATGACTATGGAGTGACCATTGATTATCAAGTGAAGTGGGCAATTAATGAGTATACAAAGTGGTGTGAAGAGTACATTATGGAAGGTTTGGTTGGACTGAATGTGGGTGGGTGGAGTAAACGGCTTTGTAATTTGCATATGTGTGAGGTGGTTCATGGTGAAGTGGATAGGATGTACGTGATATCTTGATGAGTGGTACTGCAGAGTCATGGAATGTAAGGTGCAAGATGTAAGGGTGCTGGACTTCAGCCACTACTAATACCCATCACGAGACTGCCCTTGACCTTGTGTACATATAAGTGAACTAGGACTGGTGAATATATTTCAATAATATTTTGAAAATCCAAAAAGTTGATGAATAATATCGTTTAATTTTTCAAGAAAATATCACGTGCAAAGAGTAGTGATTCTTGTAGCATCAGAATCACTGAGTCACAATCATATGCTAATTCAGTCAATACGTGTTTCGCCCACTTGCGGCCTGCAAGGCTGGGGCTTTCTAAAGGCTGATTAGTTATTTGAGACATAGACCCTGAGAAAGGGGAAATATATAACAAGTCCAAATACATACAGGAGTAAAATGTCCAGTAAACAATGCAGACAGTAGAGTTTAAAACACACAGTTTTCCAAAGAAACCTAATCCAAAAATGAGGGCATAATCTGAGACACTGAATCGTGTAAATTCTGATAATAAAGTTGGGGAAGAAATAACCGTTATTCAGAAACAGGTGTGAATGTACATGAAAGGCAAACCAACATAACACATGGACAACACCATTCATAGAAATACGGAAAACTAGCAATAGATAGATATGACACATGATGCACATATGTTCATCCAGGCAAAACAGCAGTACAGAAGATGCAGCATATAAAAAAAGGTAAACAGTATTATGATAAATAAACTGTCAGACTGGCCATATTATTAAAAAAATGTATACCTTTTGTGAAATGTGCCCTCTTAACGTGGTATTTAGATAATAAACATAGAAGTAGTGTGTCTCCCAAAAAAGCCTGTGAAACGGATGCTGGAGTGTAGATGAAATATTTCACAGAAGCTGGTAAGAGAGTTGAGTGTGTAAGTGAAACAGGTCAGCATGACAGTACCCCAGTTACTCCAACGGTAGGTGGCGGTGCAATAGGGCTCTGTGGGTGAACCCTGCAGTTCATGCCATGTGGTGAGGAAGAAAAACAGTAAAGATAGATAATAGTGAATACACATATCAGAGGGAACCATCACCATTTGGTATGGGGTGCCAGGCACCCACAGGAGGAAATAGTCATAGACTATATTCTTACCGTAATTGGCACGTCTAGTTTAACATTATGTTCACCTTGTGATCTGGGTAATAAAACTAAAGTAAATTGAGTCAAGTTTTCGACCCCGAAAGAATAAACAGCAGAACTTAAGGTTGGGCGCGAGTGGCCCTCACCTGGTTGGCGTCCGGGTTGGCTGTGTAAAAGTCAGGTTGGGCAGACTAGTACTCTTGTGAGATTGGGTTGTAGGTACATGAAAGCCTTGTCAGGCGAGGGATTGATGCATCTAAAAGCGTAGCATGGAAAGTTGGATGATATGAACAAGGGTAGGTAGCGTGTTAATATGGGAAGTGGCATATGTTATTTTCGTACTGGGGGTCACAGAGTGGTATATTACCTTGCAGTCGCATGGACAAGGAAGTTAACTGCGCTTGTGTGTTTAAGGAAGTGAGTTGGGTAGTCAACTACTTCCAGGCCAAAGTGCAGCGCGGTCAATCTGATCATGATGGCTTGGTTTGGGTGCCTTATATGTAGTATGGAGCAATGCAACAGAATACCAGTGGGTGGGAAAGGATATCCTGAAGAAAGTCTCGTAAACGTGGAAAAATAAGGTTTATAATACGTAACCTCTGAGAGACAGTGGTTGAATGATGACAGGTATAAAATGACCAAGTAGGGTACGAGGGATCAGACGGTTAGGGTGGAAGTAACAGTCATAATACAGCAACTGATGTATTTGCAAAATGGAAAAGATTATGATATAGCAACTATTAATAAAGAAATTGGGATGCGCAGTGAACAATGGGAACAGAATTTTGCATGGGCCAGATATGAGACCTAACCAGATTGGCCATTTTATAGTGTTTAGGCCTCTACCATTAACATGAGGCCAAACAGTCAGATGCAGTGGGCTAGTAGTATATATGATTCGCTGGATCAGATAATAGGAAGGGGTTTTGGATCAATAATGAACAATATGTAATAGAAGCTAAAATAGTGTTATAACGGAAGGTATTATTCATAGTAACCAGTAAGGCAAAGGAAAGCCGCATATAGATGATAGAGACGAGGGATCGCAAAAAAGGTAAGGCCTGAGAGCATGTCTGTGCATGCCTGCGAGGGCTGGGGGCGTATGTACCTGTACCTTATGTGGACGTATAAGTGTCATTAAACAACAGGCAGATTCAGCACACATGAAACAGAAGGATTCAGAAACATATCTGACATGATTAAGGAGTTCGCCATGTCATACCCAGAATAATATGCAGGGTTTCCTCGACACAGCAAGCCTCGCTCGACCTAAAAAGGAGTGAGCTTCCATGTATTGGAAACAGCCTGTCCGATCCCTCAAATTGCAAGCTTCGCCATGTTGCCTTAAATTCCCTTTCACTGCCTGGAAGCAATTACGTTCTGCACTGCTGCCAGACAGAAGCAAAAGAAACTGACACATTCCTCAGCTTTGCAAAGAACAATGATCTGAAAAGTTTGGTACAGTCACTCCTACGATAAAGAATACAATATATGATGCAAGAAAAACGAAATCTACTTAAAAATTCAAAAATGCACCAAAATCGTCTAAAGAGGCGTCTGCATCAGAGGCGCTGGGCATGTCTCTGATCACCAGGATGTCTCCCCATTTGCCTTGGCAAGAGTTTGTAATGAAGTCCTATTGCTCGGAGTTGTGCTTTTGCAAAGATAAACACCCATATTGGGTCTGTTTTGGAAGCACAAGACGGCAGATAGAATTTCGCCAGTTTGCTCCAGCTCAGGCAGTGTTTTTTTCCACATGCTTTAAAACCTGCTTCCTGCGCGGTTCCATTCATGGCAGGTCAGAAGCGCGGCCGACGCCAGCCAGGGCTGCTCTCCATGGTGCTAGCCTCAGCTCTGCTCTCCACAAAGACGATTTCATTTCCGACGGGGGGGCCAGTGCGCCATATTTTCCTTCCACTTAAAGAGTCCCAAAACGGATGCATTTAAAAAAAAACTTGATTTGATAGCAGTGCTGCTTTAAAGGGAAAAATATATATCTGTAAAATAGCAAAGGCATACCCCGGGCTAGATAAAGTGTGTCACGCATCCTCTGCAACGCAAATGGCTTTATTACATTTTGAAATAGTCGCATGGAAAGCAGTTCCATTTACAAAAGTCTCCCGCATTGGAATTTCTCCCAGCGTGAGGTCTCAGTACACCACAGGCCGTGCAGGAAGAGGAAGCCCCGAGCTGGTGTCACACCCGAGCTCCTCGTTTGCGGCACTGCGGGAGGCTGGCGGTTCATGATTGCCCCTCGTGCGGGAACTGCAGTGCCATATTGTTTCCAAATTGCCTCACATCATCTTATAATCTTCCTGCAAGCAGGTGCGGCCCATATCACTGACCACTTTGTTGTCTGAAAAAGGCTGCTTTATTGAAACAGGTGCACATCACAAACTCTACCTGGCAAATTGCCTTACAAAACGAAACCTCACCTTCATATAATGTAACTAACCAATGTCCCCTACCCCTACGGTCCCCCTTCACAAGGTCACCACGCAGCTACCTCATTTAACTGTAACGCATTTCAACATTTTAACCTTTATAGTTCCACTACAGCCTATGAGTGGATGTATAAACCCCAGAGCAACCAAATGTCCTAAAATTAAATTTGTTTTACCTACCTGCCTACCCTCCCTTTGGACATGGTTTACCAACTGGCAATGCCAACCAAACTTCTGACAAGGTCCGCAAAACTTTAAAGACCCCCCCACCCCCACAAGCACCTCTTCCAAGCAGCAATGATACAATCTCAATAACGCTGTGCACCTGTCTCGACATCGGAGCCTGAACAAACCACAGACCGATAGGACCCCGGGGAACCCTATCTTAAGGGATGGGTGGGGAGGGAAGATTCCTAATAGCTCCCTGTCACCACCCTAAAATGGTGACAGGGTGCCCAACAAGACACTATTTATAGTTGGGCTATCTTGGGCTACAAAAATATCAGAACACAAAATGACAGCTCATGGGCTGCACCACCCTCCCAATCTGCCCCATGGGCAGACCTCCCGGTGGTCGGCTGCCCCCCAAATCCCCCTACCCTCAACAAGGCACCAGAACATTACAATGCCCAACAGCAACCGGCTCATAGTGACTTCTAGATATATGAGGCAGTAAGGAATGCTTAATTTGTGAACCTGATGCAAGAGAAAGATAGCAAAATAGTGACACTGGAGAAAAGCTGGGGTGAAGAAGGACCTGTAAGTGAATGAGAAAAAGAGTGAGAGTAGGTTGGCGGAAAAAAGAGGCATGAGGTTGAATCAAGACTTGGCAGCCTTGATTTTCGGAAATGACAAAGAGGGGTGTGAAAAGGAGGGTATCAAAGAGCTCACTCTGGATTACCACCAAAGTATTATCACACAAAAATAGTAACTACAGTGCACACGATGTATGAATGTTCACACAAAGTTCATAAGTAAGGACCCCTAACAGGAGTTCCCAATGTGACAATGTACGCTCATCTGGCAAACGTACCAAAAAAAAAAACTTGATTTTCAGAAACCCTGCCTTTCGGCATCCCTTATATAGCACATTCATAAGAACTGCTTTGGAGCACTGCACTTATGTTTTTCAAAATTAAACACTAACAACAGTAAATTGTTGCTTTTTGAAACATAACATTTGGTGGAGAAAGTGAATAAGAAGGCGTGATCCACAATAGGCAATCTAACGCACTAATGGGTTCTCTACATAAGGGTCTGATATGGAGTTTGGTGGTAATAGAAAACTGTTGACTTCTGAAGGAAGTGCTAAATTCAGAAAGTCAACAGATAACATTTGTTCTGGATCTCCCTAAGGATTTAGAGCCAGATGTACAAAGGCTTTTATCACCAGTAAACCCTCCGATTCACAAAATCAGAGGATTTACTAACTCTAAAACCCTTTTAGTTATGTACTAATTGAATTTAGTAATTAAAGAAACGTTTTTCAGAATTGATAATAATGGTTAGAAGTGAATATCAAGTCAGTATCTCAAAGGGGTGTGTTGTAGGTATCCCTTACAAAAAAACGAATCTGTATCATATATATCAATGTTTTTAACCGAAATCTTGTTGTACAACATTGATGTTTTACCGGCCTCCAACTTGGGACAATAAACCATTCTGAAAAGGAAAGGAGGTCACCTTGGGGCCCCTTCCCCTTTGTTAATGTACAAAAAAACGTTTATTTAAAAGGAGACTGAGCGCCACAGGGCCACTGCCTCCTTTTAAACAAACCAATAAGAAACGTTTCTTTTGATTGCAGTCCCATTTCCTTTAAGGAAAACAGGTTGCATGAATAAAAAAAAAGTTAGCTTTATTAACAAACAATCACATACATGGTGACGGCTGACAGCAGCAGGCTACCATGCTCGTGTTAGCTGTGAATTGTAGTAGGATGCAATTTGAGTCCTACCTCTTTAATATTCGGTTCACAAAATACCGCACTGGTCGCAAAAATTCTGGTCTTAAAAAAATTGTAACCTGATTTTTATGACCAGTTCTTTGTTAGTTTGGCCCATAGTCCTTGTTCCAGCAATAGTTGGATATTTCATTAACACCAAATTTTAAATAGGGTGTTTAGTGGCTCTGAAATGCCAAGCATTTTTCAGACAAGAAGTGGGGATAACTTTAAGTCAGGATGTAAGGTGGGATGGAGAAAAGCAGATGCTTTCAAAGTCCATAGTCCAGGTCTCAGTTCTTGGCACCGTAATCAGGGTTTACAAAGCCTAAAACCAACATAAGGGTGTTATCATCTGTAAATACAAAAACAACAGTTGATGGACAGAATGTAGAACAATGTCTTACATTCAACCCAGTACAGAGATCTGGCCTAAATCCGTTGTTTTTTGCTCACCATGCCATTCCAGTTTGAACCCAGCTATATGCAAATCAGTCTTGACCCTGTGCCTCATGGGAGCAGTCCAGCCCGAACTGCCAAGCCAGGTCCTTCCTGGACTGGAAACAAGCATCCTAGGACTGGTTTGGGGGTTTCACCCCTCTTCAGCCAGAGATTCCAGTGGCAAGGAGAGCAAGGGACCCACGTCTGGGCATACCCGTCCAACTTGGGGTGACAAATGCAAAAAGAACAGTTGAAAGACAGAATACAGAACAATGTCTTACATTCACTCCAGTACAGAGATCTGGGCCTAAATCCATTGTTTTTTTGCTCACCGTGTCATTCCAGTTTGAACTCAGCTATATGCAAATCAGTCTTGACCCTGTGCCACCCTGGGGGTGAATGTTTTGATTTGTTCTGCATTCCGTCAATCAATTGTGTCTTTTTGGTCTAAGCTGGGGTGGCATGGTGAGAAAAAGAATGATGGATTAACCCTGATCTCTTGAGTGGGGGTGAATGTTTTGATTTGTTCTGCAATCCGTCCATCAATTGTGTTTCTTTTGCTTTCTCGCCCTACGTGCGCCTGGTATGCCCAGACGTGGGTCCTGGGCTCACTGTGCCACTGGACTCAAGCTATCCTGGCAGAAGAGGCTCACCAGCGAGACAAACATTCTGAAGACTGCAGAACAGTGCCGTAGCTTTCTTCGCTTTATCATGTTTATGGTTCCAGCTATGGGTCATAGCACTACAAAGATATAATAAATTCCCACCTGTCTCATATCTTATATTTTGTATCTCATATTTGTTTACCTCTTTCATAGAGTATACTAAATTATATTTTCTATCCTTTTGAATTATATAACATTGATATTTCTCTTTTATTGTTATTTCATGTCTATTTAAACATTTTACCTATCTTTTTTAATCTATACTGGATTGTAATTTAATACTTTATTCTATACCGCATTTCCCTTCATCATTCCCTAACTGAAAGTTCTTTATCAGAACTTTTAGTGTCTTTTTCTTGCACTTAGTTTTTTTATATTTCCCCAATATTTCATTTTATTATTGTATTATCTAATTTCTAATAAGATAAATCTGATTTATGGATATACATATGAATCTTTTTGAATTAATATATTTAACTATTTATGCTATTATTGTAATGTACTTCATGCTTTTATATTACATACACTTGTATTGTCTTATATTTATAAAATGCTAATAAAAAATTTCAACACACAAAAAAAAACATTGGCATAGCAAGGAGGGGGGGGGGTTGGTCAGCCCCTGGCGGCGTGAGTTTTGGGGCAGCGGGGTCTAATCGTCCCCACTGCTCTTACTTGCGGCCACGCTGCGGGCCAACACAGGATCCGTTCACCATGCCCTCCCCCGCTCTTACGGCCGCTGTGGGGTGGCAAAGGCTGGGACCCTTGGACTTCCACGGGTGGCAAAAGGCCTAGCTATGCCACTGCTGCGGAACAAAAAATCTGAAACAGATGAAGTGGTACAGTTATAGCTGTAGCTACAGCTCTTTCTCAGCCGCGGCCCGTGGAGGGAGTTACGATGGGGCAGGAAGACGGGCGGGGGAGGGGCAGGGTGGGGGGTGCTAACCGGAATATGGATAATTGGAGGTAAGTAAACCATTTAATAAATAAAACTAATTTCGTAGCGCGCCCTGCGTCGCAAAATGCAAGGAAGGTTTTTGCTACGAAATTCGTTTTATTAATTAAATTGATTACTTACCTCCAATTATCCATATTCCGGTTTTTAGCACCCCCACACTGGCCCTCCCCGCTCCACCTTCCTGCCCCACCGTAACTCCCTCCACGGGCCGCGGCTGCTCTTTCTAGAGTCAAGGTTCCTAACAAAGAGAGATGTATACCATTTCCTCATTGGCTAAAGCACCCGCCACTTCACTTGTAAAGTAAGGGCTATTCTTGTCTTTTAAACATATCCCCTGCTCATCTCCCACCATTACAATATTTATCCTAGCATTTACGTGCTCCCTCTAGACTCGGACGATTAAGTATAGTCTAAAATTGCAGAGAAAAAATAATTAAGCAATCGACATTCTATAAACAACGCTTGAAAGTGTTTAAGTTCTTCATGGGCTTAGTTCAAAACGTGTGATGATTGGACAGAGAAGAAAGTGTCAAATGTGAGAGTCAGCCCATATCAACACCCATGTTCTCCTCTCCCGAACGCTATATCCATACAGTAGTAAAGGTGGGATTAGAGTTTGTTCGCATATGTTGAGTTTCAAGAGATTCATTTTGAAATCAGGCAGAGCAATAAAAATATTTGGGTTTAATTTAAATATTTTGCAAGGGGCAGTATTATTAAGATTTTTTTATTGGTAATTATCACTTCTATTAGAGAACTCGTGGTTAATATTCCACAGTTTTCTCTGACATTTTTAAGAAAACTCAATAAAATACTTTTTTAACAAAAAAAATCTATTTCATTTCATAACTGCCCCAGGCCTCTTTGACAAGCTCTCAACAAGCTGTGCTAATCATGAGGCACTGCAACTGACAGCTTCAGCAAAACACTAAGGGCCTCATTTACTATGAATTGGCATAGGGCAGCGCCACAGGTCTTTTTGCTGTGCTGCCCTACGACAATTCAATAGGGCAGAAATATGTTGTATTTTGCAAGCAGGCGCGGCCGGCACAGGTAACAGCAGTGGGGCGGGGAGGAGGTGGGGTTGTGAAGTCGACAGATGACAGGATATGGAAAGTAAAATAAAAATAAAAAATAAAGCCACTTACCTTGTGCTCTCTGCATCGACGAGTCGGCCATGCGGCAAGCCAAGGTAAGTGATTTTATTTATTTTTTTATTTTACTTTCCCTATCTTGTCATCTGTCGACTCCCCCCCCCCCACCCTGACCCACTGATGTTACCTGCGCCAGTTGCGCCTGTTTGCAAGATATTATGCATTCCTGCCCTTTCTGCCGGAGCACAATTTGGTGCCTAGCACGAAAGCAGGCACCCTTACACCATGGTGCAATGGAGTCTGCATTGTTGACAAGATTGCTTCTGGGCAGGATGAGGCACCGTTCTGGTCAAAAACAATCCATAGAGGCTTCAAAATGCAGCACACTTAGAAAGAGAAAAAAACAATAAATAAAGATATTTCTCCTCGTTACGCTCCCCATGGGCAGGCCTGCAGTTTTGACGCATGCCCAGGTTTACACAGATCCCAGTAAATCTGGAAATGTTTCAAGACCCATGGGTGTTACATAAAAACCCACTGCTACGCCCATGGAATGCCCCTCTGATTCAGTGTAAGGCAACGCAGCAAATTGTGCTGCGCTGCCTTACACCATATTTAGGAGGCCATGAAAAGCTATGCAAAGCGGCTTTGCTTGGCCTCATAGATATGGGTCTGCACTCATAAAAAGTGATGCACCGACATGCAAAGGGCTTGTAAATAACCCTCTAAGCACTTACATCCTGTGACGAGGAGCCTTCCAGTCATTCACGAAGAACGACTTGGTGTTAAAATAGATGCAGCATTTATCCTTGACTAGATTAAAGGTTTCATGCCCCCAAAGGAAGTTCCAGAGTACACTAATCACCGATATTATAATGAATATAGACCCAAGTGATGCTGTTGGGATTTCCCGCCATTTTCTAATGCTGCATATTATAGTGTAACAGTATTACAACAAAGCTGAATTTCTATTATATATTTTTCAATAGCAAATACTACCTGGTCTCTGTTTGTAAACATGTTTATTCCTCCCCTATCTAGTGCTAAACGGAGAATTGGGTTACCTCACATAAAAACGTTGTATTGCGGCAAATGAGTCATCAAATGTATAGGCTGTATATGTTACACACTGGGAATAGTGACCAAGGCAGAGCAGGTATGCAGAACATTGCTTGGGATAGGAGGAAAGCGAGGAGGACTAGGCATGTGCCATGTATGTACCCAATGGTTAGAAAATAACAGAAAATAAAGTGTCACAAGAGGGATCAGCCAGGAATGTTTTACGCCAGGCCATGCTCTGCAAAATGTATTCTATGTATATTCTTTTAAGAAATCGTTATAACGAGACAGGTAATGAAAATATGTGTGTGTGGGGAGGTGTATGTCTTTGTATTTGTATATGTATGTGTAAATGTGTATGTACTTGTGAAGGTTTCTATTCCACAAATCGGAGAGGTAGTTTTTTTTTAATTTCTAAGTATTTTATTAATTTTTAAGCAGATACATTAGCATTTCTGTTACAAGGTTAGCCAAACGTAGTTTGAAGAGCAGTGTTTACAACAGGTACTTTGAGATATATGTTTGGCTAATCCCTTCTGACTTGACTTGCTGGAAAATTAGGCAACGGGTGATAGAAAGAAAGAAGCAGAAAGAAAGGGGTGAAAGAGAGGATACGAGAGAGGTTCTGTAGCAATGAGACTAATTGGACTTCACAATCTTCAACAACGTGTGTGCCAAAAAGCCACACAAATGTAATTTTGAAAGAGAGAAAAAAATCGGCAAAAATCCATTTCAAGCGAGGAAAATCATTTGCAAAAAATATGTTATTTCTCCTGTCAGCTAAGTTTGACAAATGTAGGAACCGGCAAACATTGCTAAGCGAAACTTCGCTCACGCCTATCTCTCGTCGCAGTGCAAGGTAAAATATGGAAAGCAGAAAATCAAAATGGAGGTAGGACATTCATGTAAATGTAGCTACTACGTGCTACTCGAGTAAGGTTCAAGAAAAGGAATTTTAAAATATGTTTCTATCCCAGTCCAATTTATTTTGCAGCGGGTTTATGACTCTGCTCAGGCGGTTTACGACTGCCTTCATTATCCCTTAGGAAAGAGCCAGCTTGATTTATTCAAATGTTTTGAGAGACACTCTATGCATGCAGAGGTAAAACATCTTGCATGGCAATATGCTTCCAAATTCTTCTGAAACTGACAACAGGATGGGACTACAAACTGTGCAACCTGCCCTTTTGAAAGAAGCTCGAACATGTATCTATTTAAGACATTTTGCCTTAGCATTTTGCCAGTGCTTAATAATTGCAAAAACCAAGGGGCAGATTTATGAGGCCCTTGCGCCACGTTTACGCCGCTGTTGCGTCACGCAAGGTGGCGTAAACGTGGCGCATCCCTACGAACGATTTACAACGTGACGCATCTAGGCAGATGCGTCACGTTGTAAAGCCCTGCGCCGCTTGTGGGCGTTCCGGCGCAGGGTGGGCGTTCCGGGGCAGGTGCGCCTCACAAAAGTGGCTGAGTGAAATCTATGAGATTTCACTTTGTCACTTTTAAGCCAATGCTGCGTCAAAAGCCTGCGCCTGCTTGAAGCAGGCGTAGGTCTTGACGCAGCATTGTTAAAATGGGGCACCCCCGAGCCTTGCTGGAGCTGCGTTGCGCTTGCGACGCAACTCCAGCAATGCGCCACATTTCCGGCACAGATGCGTCACGCATCTGTGCCGTTTTTGCACCATGGTGCGCCGCATTATAAATGCGGCGCACCATGGCTGGCGGAGCTGTGGCGCACTGTGGCGCATGTTAACTGGCGCATCCCTGGGGATGCGCCAGTTAACATAAATCTGCCCCAAAGTGCCTTGTGGGAGGCCATCGCAGTTTGCACCACACATTGCCACTATACTTACACAACTACTAACCATCAACCTGCTACAAGTGTGACAATTCAGACTGTTCGAGACCACCAAAGCTTGAGTGTCAGTTATTAGTTATTTTCATTGTTATTGAATTAGCAAACAAGAGTTTGCATGTTATACGTAACATAATGTAAACAATAAAGGATGCCATTTGGCACATTTTGTCTTGGAGCACATGTCATAGCAGTGTGCTTTCGGTTTGAGGCTTGTCATTGAATTTATTTAATTCATATACTAATCTGAGTAAAGCAGAATGTTGCAATTATTCAAATGTGGTTGTATAGTTCCAGGAAAACCCTAACTGTAGGTCAAGTCCCTCATCTGCCTGTATTTGCTAGCCTACTAATCTAGGATTTTGGGGTTAGTGAGTAGACATCTGGGCTAATGGGGAAGCCAGTACCTCCTTACTCAAGTGTTTTGGTTACCAGTAGGCCCTCAATTCTGGGCTACTGCAGCTATTGGCCCATCTGCATGACTACTTCCACAAATGTTCTACAGGTTTACTACGATTTACCAGAGATGTCAACTGCATGAAACAGGCAAAATCTCCAAGTAAAAAAGAGCATGAAAATAGGGTATTACAAGACGAATTGAGCACGGTTTTCCAGTTTACCCCAATAATTCCTCAGTTCTTAGTGGGCTCTTGGGGTCCAACTGTTCGATTGAATTTTTCCTGCCCCACATAGGGAAGCAGCAGTGGCAAGCCTGGCACGGGGCTCTACAAGGTGGACGGACCTTGTCACCCACAGGAGGGAGTGGACGGGGCACCAGTGTTTCCCTACATTAGGTACGGTGAGGTAGCAGGGACACACTGCAAGCCAACCCTACTGTGTGATCGGAGAGGTGAGGTGACCCCACACTGAGACAGCATGCGCCAGTGGCGTGTCACGGAGGTGCGGGCGGTAGTTCAGTGTAGATGGGGTCTACAGCCTAGACTGCTGAACCAGGTGTAGAGGCCTTCTGGTGACTGAAGGGGGGAAATGGCTTCATGGTGAATGGTGAACTGGGGGCCAACCCCACTTGATTGGATCTCTAATGCTGTCTTGGCACAAGCAGCAGGAAGCCAGTGATGCCGGGGAATCTGACAACCCCCTTGGGAAAAGGACACACAGACCTTCAAATTTGGTGCTATGGGGACTGATGCTCTGGCCGTCCACGACATGGCGGCCTAACCCAATCTGCACTTCGTTGTCCAGAGCTTCTGGGGAGGAACACAAACTCCAACAATGACCCCACCCCATCCCCCATGTGAATGACAGTCAAAGAGGGCAGGGGCTACATGTACTGCACGTACTGGGGAGGTTCTTGAGGACAAGACCCTTGGGGTTGAGACTGGGTCTTCCGGGTTTGTGTGTTGCCAGAGTCGCTCCGGCAGAGAAACTAGAGATAGATCTAACCGATATTATGAACATCAGCCAGATGCTCGTCAGCTGTGACACTCAAGCAGCAGGGAGGGAACAAGATAAGATTGCATGCTGATGGGCCGTGAGGGTCCTTGCCAATCGCTTAACACGACGACTGAGCAATGATTTTGTCGTGGATACCAGACACTGCGTGCAGCTACTGCCACCTTACGGCTGCAGAAATGGTCAAACTGAAAATGCCCAGGCAGCAGATCACCCATTCTAGGGATAGTTGGGAGATGTTTGCAACGCAGTCATCACTGAAGGACCTCCTGAGCCAATTGGAACCAACACTTGATAGACACACGGGACAATTGAGCACATCCTCCAGGCTATACAAGACACTAAACCACACTGGAAACAGAAAAACAAAAAATAGATGCTGTAATCATTGAAGTCAATTTGCTACACGTGGATCATACAAAACTGTCTCACTGAGTAGATAACACTGAATCTGAAATTATGTCACTGCACCCACAGTCCAGGACGTCAACCACCAACTGTGGGACCGAAGATGCTGAAAAGACAGGTGCATGATGTGGGAGCCAGATCTAGACAGAACTATGTTCCCCCCTTAGGTTTAATAGAAAAAGTAGAGTGCTTAAGTATGGAACTTTTCCTTGAAAATGGGTAATGAACACAGTGCTGGCTGGAAGGCTCCCAAAGTTTTTCTTCATTGAGTGCCGGGAGCTGCCCCTCGTCCGGTGATAGCAAGACTGCTTGATTATTGTGATAAGGGATCTCATCCTGCAACTGTTCTGCACTAAAGTCCCATGGAAATATGAAAATGCAACAATCTGGACCTTTGCAGATTGCATGGCTGATGTCCAAAAACGCCGTAACTCTTTTTGGTTGGTGAAGTAACAACTGCGGAACATAGGCCTGAGTACACCCTCCTCTTCCCAGCCAGACTGCATGTGGTGGAGGGAGACACAACACACTTCTTTAACATGGTTGGACACGGTTACAATCTAGAGGGACTGTGGGCCTGGCTGATGATGGCCTGGAGGCTTCGCATTGGGCATGAGCAAGATCCACTAAACTTCGCAGGACTATGGCCACCCAATGAAAAATCAGGCAGCCAAAGCAAGAAATAAGGTGGTAGCAGAGGTTCTTCAGTGCAGTGGAAACCCCTTCGCAGCCCTGCAGTCGAATAAGGGATTGCACTCAAACCCATACACAGATAAATCTGGTACTTCGTCTGGGTCCCATCATTGTGCCCTGCATCGGACTCCAAGGCTGGCTGATGATCTAGGTTGAGGACATGATATGAACACCCAACTGGTGTACCTGAGGAGAGGCTAAGGACTAATGCATCAACTGCAGGTAACACAGCTCTAGGCTGGCAGGGGTGGTGATACAAAGATGCAGTCCAACATCACAGGAGTAGGTTGTGCCCCTATGCTACGCTCTCATATGCAATATGGGACACAAAAATGTATCAGTTTGAATGTTTTGGAGTGGAGTTGTTTACTGTTTATGGTGGGGCTTATCCAAAGCACCATGCCTGGGGGGGCACATAATACATTATGAAACCATTTACCACTGAACAAAGTCCCAACATGTCCCACTGACGGAAGGGGCGGGCGGGGGGACGTGTGTGCAACAGGGCAACTGTCAGGCACAGACATGCAGTTGATTGGGCCCGCTTATTCACCTGAAAGACGGCACCAAATAGTAGGACACGCTCCCCCTTGTACAATGTTGTGATATGGAATGTCTGCCGCATGGCAACTCTTAAAAGACAGCATGCAGTCTACACGTACCTAAAGCGCCACAACATATAGTTAGCCTACCTTCAGGTGAGTCATCTGGTACAGTCAGAACTCAAGTCACTATGTAGGAGGTGGCGTGGGCAGCTGTATGGCAAGATCTACTCTGCTTTTGCCCGGAGGGTACTGATCTGGATGGCACCGGTAGTGTCCATGTGTTGGATACTTGCAAAACAGACCCGGATGTCATATATGTGGTGGCGGAGGGACAACTAGATGAAGCCTTCTAGACACTTCTACTGATATATGCCCCAAATGTGAACCACTCACTTTCTTCACCAACTCACCCTATCCTTTACACGCAATTTGCAAACCCCGTGCATATGGGGGGGGGGGGTTAACTGTGTTATGGATCTGGGGTTGGACCGCTCTAATCCACCAATGCCTAATAAAACATATATTGCCGAATACCTCAGCACCCCCAGAACTAAGGCACAAGCAGGCAACTTCTCGAGGTGTGGAGAACCATGCACCCCGCTGAACAAGAATACTCCTACTACTTCGTGGTGCACCTTCTGCATACCGGGCTAAATGTTTTTATCCATGTCAGAATTTCATTCGAAGGTGACTGCCTCTGAGTAGCTGGCCTTCACGCTCTCAGATCATTGCCTACAATTGCTGGCATTGCAATGGGGAAGAGACCGAGCCAGGATCCGACCTGGAAGTTGCATACCGAGTCATTGTTGGATACACTGTTTCCTGACCCAATAGGTACACACGTAATGCAATATTTTGGTGAGAGCCATCAGAGCGGCTGAGTGGAAAGCATTTAAGGTAGTGGTAAGAGTAAATTGCATTAACAGGAACATGTAGGGGTTAGATCCACATTATGGAAGGAGATGCTATTGATGCAATGGGCCATGTGCAACAGAAAAGGCAACACCTACACAGCCCATGCGGAGTGAGCGGCTGCACGAGCAACGCAAACAACACACAGATTTGACCAGTACACTTGGTAAAATAGACTCCAGGCAACACGTGACCAGACAACATGGTGAGGGCGGAAAAACTGGTGAGGGCTCATGAGGGTGAAACAACGAGGCAACTAATAGGGGCCATCGTAACCCCAGTGGTAGGTGGTCAGCACGCAAGAGGGTGTTAACACAGCTTTTGCCGACTACTATGTCATGCTATACAAACACCCCATGCTGGGCAATAACACATGCTCGGGAACTTATGTTCACAAGACCAGGCTGCCCAGAAATAACCTACTTCAAAGGCAGGAACTCAAACAGCCACTACAGGTGGGTGAGATCCATGCAGCACTTCGACAGCTGGAGTACAGTAAGAGACCAGGTTCAAATGGGCAGCCAGTGGACTTTAAAGCCACTTACAGCAGCTGGTGGTGCCAAAACTATTACAGGTTTATGAGGAGGTGAGGGCCGAGTGCATCTTAACGGACTCCATGAGGGAGGCGCTAATAGCGCTAATACCTAAACCAGGTCAGGAACCCATAGGCATGCAGTCTTAACACTCACTTTCACTACTCAATATAGATTATAAGTTATTGGGTAAGTTACTGGCAAATAGGCTGCTGCCTTTCATAGGGACATTGGTTCACATGGACCAAAATAGATTCATACCAGGTAGGAGCACCTTCCTCAATGTCCGTTGTCTCTGGACTTTGATGAGTGATGGTAAGATGTCGGCAGAGGACTGCCTTGAGGTGTCCTGAACATCTAAAAGACATTTGATACGTTGGACTGGTCAAATCTCCTTAAGGTCCAGTCAGCCATGGGATTTAGATCAATATTTCTTGAATGGATTAACACATTATATCATCAGCTGTTGTCCAAAGTTAAAACAGGTCAGACAATCTTGGCACCGTTCAGTATACAAAGGGGCATGAGGATGGATTGCCCATTTTTGCTGCTGATTTTTGCATTGGCAATGGAACTACTAGCATGCAGACTTCTTATGCAGGGAGGGGAATGGAGGAGCGTGCATTCGGGCGATACACATGATATCAAGACATGCCATTTCTACCTATGGCACACCGGTGAGTCTCCGTCGTCCCTGATGGAGGCACTGGGGTCATTCAGAGCAAGAATGGGCCTACGGGTGATCTGGAACAAGTTGGGTCTGTTCCCAATGAGGCCCATGAAGGCTTCACGGAGGAATGGTGGCCCGCATGCCAGACTCGAATGACGTTATAAAACATTTATGTCCACATATATCCTACAGAGGCAGACTTAATAGATGGAAACCTGAGTCGGGCACTTTCATCGATTAGACAATCCATGAGTTATCTCGGATGGGCAGGGTGGAGACAGCGAAGATGTTAATTTTCCCCAACTATTGTACTTTTTTTCCACACTGATGGTGGTCCTCCCTACCTCATTCTTTAGGGCTCTGTATCGTGCACTTTCGGATTCGATATGGAGTGGTGGCAGGAGACAGGCAGCCTTCTATAAGGCACAGCACCCACTGATGGTGGGGAGAATGGGGGTCCTCGATTATGAACTGTACGTGATGGCATGGCTTCAGTGCCCAGTGTAGTGACTGGAAGCAGATCCCTGCATGGAGAGAAATAATGTACAGGCAGCCATTAGTGGTAGATCAGGACTGGCCTGGCTGCTGAGCCAGACCAAATGGATGGGAACAGGCACCGTACTTATGTCCACTGCAAAAAAATGCTGGACTAAATATCTATTTATGCGAGGATCCTCACCCCCATATGCACAGGAGTTTGAGTTATATGCCCTCTTTGAGTGGTGTAAGACTCAATTGGTACACAAGGTGAGATGCTGGGAGGAAGCTGGGAATCACTCTGGTTGGAGAGCTGTTAGAGGAAAGAAGGATGCAAATTTATCAAGAGTTTCAAGAAGAATACGGCTTGAATGCAGTCCACTTTCATACATATAATGCCATAGTATATGCGATTTATGTCCATGTGGGGTGAGGACAGTAGTAACTGCAGGTGTTGGCCCCACTGCAGGGTGCTCTTACACTTGGCACGATTCAGAAAAGGGGGTGGTGATGAACAGAGTGTCTGAATTAAGCAGACCACTCTTACCCAGTCCAAAGATCCGGGCTTGATCCATCACCGTTATTTATCTCACTGCACCATCCCTGCTCAGAACCTGGCTATATGCAAATCAGTCTGTCCCTGGCCCAGTGCATCATGGGAACAGGGCAGACTAAACTACCAAGCCAATTCTTCACCAGAAAGGAGACAAGCTACCGGGGGCCGGTTTCTGGCATTTCAGCCGTCTTCGGCCCGGCTTGCTTGAATCCTGATGGTGCAGTGAGAAAGGGACTCATGTCTGAGTATACCCTGCCACACCTATAGTGGCCAAAACGATTCAGAAAAGGAGGTGGTGATGAACAGAGTGTCTGAATTAGGCAGACCACTCTTACCCAGTCCAAAGATCAGGGCTTGATCCATCACCGTTATTTATCCCACTGTGCCATCCCAGCTCAGAACCTGGCTATATGCAAATCAGTCTGTCCCTGGCCCAGTGCATCATGGGAACAGGGCAGACTAAACTACCAAGCCAATTCTTCACCACAAAGGAGACAAGATACCGGGGACCGGTTTCTGGCATTTCAGCTGTCTTCGGCCCAGCTTGCTTGAATCCTGATGGTGCAGTGAGAAAGAGACTCATGTCTGAGTATACCCTGCCACACCTATAGTGGCCAAAAACGATTCAGAAAAGGGGGTGATGATGAACAGAGTGTCTGAATTAAGCAGACCACTCTTACCCAGTCCAAAGATCAGGGCTTGATCCAGCACCGTTATTTATCTCACTGCACCATCCCAGCTCACAACCTGGCTATATGCAAATCAGTCTGTCCCTGGCCCAGTGCATCATGGGAACAGGGCAGACTAAACTACCAAGCCAATTCTTCACCAGAAAGGAGACAAGCTACCGGGGACCAGTTTCTGGCATTTCAGCCGTCTTCGGCCCGGCTTGCTTGAATCCTGATGGTGCCGTGAGAAAGGGACTCATGTCTGAGTATACCCTGCCACACCTATAGTGGCCAAAAACGATTCAGAAAAGGGGGTGGTGATGAACAGAGTGTCTGAATTAAGCAGACCACTCTTACCCAGTCCAAAGATCAGGGCTTGATCCATCACCGTTATTTATCTCACTGCACCATCCCAGCTCAGAACCTGGCTATATGCAAATCAGTCTGTCCCTGGCCCAGTGCATCATGGGAACAGGGCAGACTAAACTACCAAGCCAATTCTTCACCAGAAAGGAGACAAGCTACCGGGGACCGGTTTCTGGCATTTCAGCAGTCTTCTGCCCGGCTTGCTTGAGTCCTGATGGTGCAGTGAGAAAGGGACTCATGTCTGAGTATACCCTGCCACACCTATAGTGACCAAAAACGATTCAGAAAAGGGGCTGGTGATGAACAGAGTGTCTGAATTCAGCAGACCACTCTTACCCAGTCCAAAGATAAGGGCTTGATCCATCACCGTTATTTATCTCACTGCACCATCCCAGCTCAGAACCTGGCTATATGCAAATCAGTCTGTCCCTGGCCCAGTGCATCATGGGAACAGGGCAGACTAAACTACCAAGCCAATTCTTCACAAGAAAGGAGACAAGCTACCGGGGACCGGTTTCTGGCATTTCAGCCGTCTTCGGCCCGGCTTGCTTGAATCCTGATGGTGCAGTGAGAAAGGGACTCATGTTTGAGTATACCCTGCCACACCTATAGTGGCCAAAAACGATTCAGAAAAGGGGGTGGTGATGCCAGAAACCGGTCCCCGGAAGCTTGTTTCCTTCCCACTATAAGAATTGGCTTGGTAGTTTGGTCTGCCCTGTTCCCATGATGCACTGGGCCAGGGTCAGACTAATTTGCATGTAGCCAGGTTCTGAGCTGGGATGGTGCAGTGAGCTAAAAAACGGTGATGGATCAAACCCTGATCTTTGGACTGGGTAAGAGTGGTCTGCTTAATTCAGACACTCTGTTCATCACCACCCCCTTTTCTGAATCGTTTTTGTCCACCATAAGCGTGGAAGGGTATACTCAGATGTGAGTCCCTTGCTCATTGCACCATCAGGATTCAAGCAAGCCGGGCCGAAGACGGCTGAAATGCCAGAAACCGGTCCCCGTTAGCTTGTTTCCTTCCCAGTATAAGAATTGGCTTGGCAGTTTGGTCTGCCCTGTTCCCATAATGCACTGGGCCAGTGTCAGACTAATTTGCATGTAGCCAGGTTCTGAGCTGGGATGGTGCAGTGAGCTAAAAAACTGTGATGGATCAAACCCTGATCTTTGGACTGGGTAAGAGTGGTCTGCTTAATTCAGACACTCTGTTCATCACCACCCCCTTTTCCGAATTGTTTTTGTCCACCATAAGCGTGGAAGGGTATACTCAGATGTGAGTCCCTTGCTCATTGCACCATCAGGATTCAAGCAAGCCGGGCCGAAGACGGCTGAAATGCCAGAAGCCGGTCCCCGGAAGCTTGTTTCCTTCCCAGTATAAGAATTGGCTTGGTAGTTTGGTCTGCCCTGTTCCCATGATGCACTGGGCCAGGGTCAGACTAATTTGCATGTAGCCAGGTTCTGAGCTGGGATGGTGCATGAGCTAAAAAACGGTGATGGATCAAACCCTGATCTTTGGACTGGGTAAGAGTGGTCTGCTTAATTCAGACACTCTGTTCATCACCACCCCCTTTTCTGAATCGTTTTTGTCCACCATAAGCATGGAAGGGTATACTCAGATGTGAGTCCCTTGCTCATTGCACCATCAGAATTCAAGCAAGCTGGGCCGAAGACGGCTGAAATGCCAGAAACCGGTCCCCGGAAGCATGTTTCCTTCCCAGTATAAGAATTGACTTGGTAGTTTGGTCTGCCCTGTTCCCATGATGCACTGGGCCAGGGTCAGACTAATTTGCATGTAGCCAGGTTCTGAGCTGGGATGGTGCAGTGAGCTAAAAAACGGTGATGGATCAAACCCTGATCTTTGGACTGGGTAAGAGTGGTCTGCTTAATTCAGACACTCTGTTCATCACCACCCCCTTTTCTGAATCGTTTTTGTCCACCATAAGCGTGGAAGGGTATACTCAGATGTGAGTCCCTTGCTCATTGCACCATCAGGATTCAAGCAAGCCGGGCCGAAGACGGCTGAAATGCCAGAAACCGGTCCCCGGAAGCTTGTTTCTGTCCCAGTATAAGAATTGGCTTGGTAGTTTGGTCTGCCCTGTTCCCATGATGCACTGGGCCAGGGTCAGACTAATTTGCATGTAGCCAGGGTCTGAGCTGGGATGGTGCAATGAGCTAAAAAACGGTGATGGATCAAACCCTGATCTTTGGACTGGGTAAGAGTGGTCTGCTTAATTCAGACACTCTGTTCATCACCACCCCCTTTTCTGAATCGTTTTTGTCCACCATAAGCGTGGAAGGGTATACTCAGATGTGAGTCCCTTGCTCATTGCACCATCAGGATTCAAGCAAGCCGGGCTGAAGACGGCTGAAATGCCAGAAACCGGTCCCCGGAAGCTTGTTTCCTTCCCAGTATAAGAATTGGCTTGGTAGTTTGGTCTGCCCTGTTCCCATGATGCACTGGGCCAGGGTCAGACTAATTTGCATGTAGCCAGGTTCTGAGCTGGGATGGTGCAGTGAGCTAAAAAACGGTGATGGATCAAACCCTGATCTTTGGACTGGGTAAGAGTGGTCTGCTTAATTCAGACACTCTGTTCATCACCACCCCCTTTTCTGAATCGTTTTTGTCCACCATAAGCGTGGAAGGGTATACTCGGATGTGAGTCCCTTGCTCATTGCACCATCAGGATTCAAGCAAGCCGGGCCGAAGACGGCTGAAATGCCAGAAACCGGTCCCCGGAAGCTTGTTTCCTTCCCAGTATAAGAATTGGCTTGGTAGTTTGGTCTGCCCTGTTCCCATGATGCACTGGGCCAGGGTCAGACTAATTTGCATGTAGCCAGGTTCTGAGCTGGGATGGTGCAGTGAGCTAAAAAACGGTGATGGATCAAACTCTGATCTTTGGACTGGGTAAGAGTGGTCTGCTTAATTCAGACACTCTGTTCATCACCACCCCCTTTTCTGAATCCTTACACTTGGCACAGCCCATAGGGGCGTCACAGCCTTGTGTAACTGTTTCATGGCACCAGGATCCATAGATCGCCCATTATCAAGACATCGTGGGAGGAGGACCTCGGTCAGGACATCACAGATGACCAATGGCAAAAATGAGGGAGCAGGTCAAGCGAGTGTTGAGAAATTGGACATTTTAAAACATGCAATTGAATTATCTCCATAAAACATATCTCACCCCAAAACGCTTGCACTGCATGTATGGGGGGACCTCCTAGGCCTGCCCAAGATGCCGACAGTCAGAAGGATTTTCTCATATGGTATGGGTATGCCCAGTGATGCTCCCGACATGGGAGA
This sequence comes from Lissotriton vulgaris, assembly GCF_964263255.1. NCBI lineage: Eukaryota > Metazoa > Chordata > Amphibia > Caudata > Salamandridae > Lissotriton > Lissotriton vulgaris. The sequence goes on from NC_141693.1 coordinate 663,810,846, forward strand.
GGGTGACAGGGATAGTATCAGCATAATTGGAAAGATGATACTGAACACTCCTGAGCTGTGTCTGCTCGATTGATGCCGGGATCAACTAAAGGTAAATAAGTACATAGATTTGTTGATCTACCCATGTTGTTATTTAAGAGATGGATATGAATTGCATGGACTACTAACCAGCCCCCAGCAGTGAAGGACTGACTGCGGGTCCTCACAAATGGGCTTGAACAGAGGAGGACACCATGACTCAGAATCGGCAGGGGGAGGGAGGGGTCCAGATGGAGAAATGTGGGATAAACATTTTGCCAAATTGGAACCAAAAAACAATGTCAGGCCACCATGAGTGGGCGGTTTGTCGTGAACTGGTAGCTTAAAATGACCAAGTGAAAGCTATAAGACATGTAAGCAAGATGTCTACACGATAGCTTTCTTATTTAGGGTACATAACTCCCTCAGAATTGCTATTACATACAACACTGTATCTCTCCACAGGTCCATGTTGTGTGTGTGCCTACCCTGCGGGCCACACCCACATACTCATTGGGAGGACCAAAGGTGGTATTTCCCCTCACACAAACAAGTAACATATATGGGACATATGTTGAAAGTCAGGGACTAGTGAGCCAGTTATGTTGAATATCATTGTATGTGATGTACCAGGCAATTAGACTTGATGAAAACACAGCAGAGAGGTAATTTCACCTATCTATTGCACTGTAATCTGTTATTGTCGAAAATAAATTAAGAAATAAAAAAAACATTCATTTTCATACACCGCAGTCAAAATAACTTGAAAGTTAGAGATTCTAGTCTCTGTGCTAAAAAGTCTCCCTTTCTGTTTCCAGCGATGCAGCGCCTGACCCATGCAACCATATTATATTGTTACTCTAGAAGGTAAAACTATTTTTTGATTTTTAGAAGGAACAATGAAGGTGTTAGAAATCACATAATGCTTCCTCTGAAACTTTTCAAAATGTCAGGTGCATACCTTGCCTTCAAAAGTCACTCAAGATAATGGGCAAACAAACTGGTTGGAAGAGGAAAATCCATAGATTTTCTCCTAATCTGGTCTCCCTTGAGACATTTTCTGATCTCTCCAGTCTACATGGTAACAAGAATTTGCAATGCAACCGTCTCGCCTTTAGGAAACTTTAAAGTATGTAGCCGTGCAGCACATTATCCAGGGTGTTATATTAACTCTTCTCATTTAGCCTTACAAAACTGCTATAACCGGATGAAAGAGCATTTGTTCTCAGTGGGGTGCCATGGAAAGGGGTTAAGGTAACTGTTAGTCCCAAACAATAAAGTTTTACAAAAACCAACATACATTGACAAAGTGAAAATGGTTAACAGCGATGTTTGAAGCGCACACACTTCAAAACGCAGCCGACATTATCAGTATGATATTTTTCATCTAACTCAATTCGTACTTATTCAATGTCAGGAGAAGTGACATAATTAGGACAGTTTATCAATTTAAAAGCTCATAGAGGGTTTATGCAGCCAAGGGGGCATGACAATAGCCATGAGTACACTGCCTCCATCAGTAGGTTCATCCATATCTGAACGTGCTCTGTGGCTCTCTGGGGGTTTAGAGCGGTCGAATGTGAGCCTACGTTGTTTAGGGTCTATGCCCATGTCATGAGCCGGCGGGGGCTAATAAGATTTGATATTGTGATGGCAACATTGACACTATCCCTGCTGTATAAACGGATTGGTGACCTAAGTGGTTCTGTATGCCCCTATATGCGCATTATTTGAGCCCCATAAGAGGGAGGGGGTCAAAGGCTATGCGAAGATTGACCAATTCAGCAGGTTGTTCCCTTCTCCACAGTTCACTCGTAACCAGTTTATAGTGCATGCAGCATTGTGGTTCCCAGATGTCGTGCTGCCACTGCAGGGAGCCCATAAATAAGGTGGTATGTCAGGTGGCCGGAGGCAGTACGTGCACTCCTTGAACCGAACACAGTGCGATGGCCTAGTGCTGCATTGGCAATGTTCACCGGTTCCAAGCAATATAGCAGATCAATATCCCTGAAAGCCTATGTGCACACTACTAGGGGGGAACAGTAGTGCTTAATGGTCATGGTGCGCTCCCTCCTCCTCAATCTGCACTGCATTCATATTCATGGCACGCCATGTGCAGCAGTGCGGCCGCCAAATGCCCCGCACTGCTGCAGGCCTCTTGGGTGCTATGTTATGTGCCGGCCGTTTGTGGAAGTCGTGCACGGGCCAGCGACTTACTGCCTCATGAGCGCCCCGGGACAGGGCTTGTCGCCGAGGGAGTTTCCATAGAGCCTGGCCTCTGTCAGCCCCAGAACCTCAAAGACCGCTGGACATGTCCCAGAGGAGGTGTGGTGGCCCACGCCTGGGCCCGCTCACCGCTACACATGTCGACAGCAGGCCTCTGCAGTTGGGCAGCAAGGGCACCTCCCACTCCTCACACCACAGCTTCCCAGGTCCCCAGCAGGACGGACCCAGGGGGAGCAAGATGAGACGGGGTGGGGGGACCTTGACCATACGGGATTAGGTGATCCCAGCTTCAGGCTCGTGCATGGCCCGTCACCGCAGGGCCTCCGAGGCTGCGTCAGGCAAGCTCCATTTCCCCCAGTTGTGCATGGTCACCGGGCCTCAGTTCCCCTGTGTTTCGGCCCCGCTGTCTCACTGGGCTCTCCTCCACTTCGCTGCTATCTGTGTGGCATGTTTAGGACGGGTTGTGAGGCAGTTGAGAGCAGATAAGGGCTGCATCTGCCAGAGCCTCACATCGAATGCTGTGGGAGCGAGGGTGGGACAAAAGAAGTCTGCCTCTCACCCAAAGACCAACAATGCGGGTAAAAAGGGGCGGGCCATGCCCTGGAAACCACATAATGCCGAGTTTTCTCTTTTAGAGCCCGACTTACTGCTGGAGTAAAAGGTTCCTTATCTTCTTTATGGGGCGAAACAGATGGCCCCATAAAGAAGATCAGAAAGCTTTTACCACAACAGTAAGTCAAGGAAGCCAGTCTGAAAAGGACAGGGCTTAAAGAGAAAGAAGTACGTCACTGGAACCTCTTTTCCAATGGCCGGCCACCGTTTAGCATGAACGGTGACGCCAGCCAATGGAAAAGAGGGGCGGGCTTAACCTCGCTAGTGAAACTCACTCTAAATCATTATGTCTCACCAGCGAGACTGTGCATATCTGCGCAGCCTTCGCAGGCCGAGACCTAAAAACGTGTGCCGTGGTTCAAGCCTGTGTAATTTTTCACAAAACCTGAAATGCTTGAAATTTTGCTAATTACTCCAATATAAAGAACATTTCACAGGCCCCTAGACATCCCGAGTTTGGTGCATTTCATGGCTATCCAGATGATCTTCATCAAGTGCTGAGAAGTCATGAGAAGAAAAAGAAATGGCCTGATTTAGAGTTTGGCAAATGAGTTACTCCCACCTCATTACAAGTATTACAAGTGCATTAGGATATAATGCACTTATAATAAAGTAAACAGGATATCCGTCATGTTTGTCTGCCAATTTCTAAATTATACACAAGGGGATATATTTATAAGGGGATAGCACCGCCAGAACGTCACTTTTAGCAACGTTCTGGTAGCGCCAAGCCCTTCTCCATATTTACAGAATGGTGTTAAGCCACTTTTTGTGGCTTAGCGCCACCTCGTGAATACAGTCCCTTTACATGTATCATTTTGCTTAAAAGGGGCGTGCAATGGGTATTTCTGTTGGTGTTTCAGTGCAACACCCATTGCTTTTTGCCGCTACCCCAGATTAACAAGGATCTGTAAATCTGAGGCAGCACCAAAAACTGGCGCCATGCAATAGCATGCGTTGGGATGGGGAGATGAGGTGAAATACTTTTTTTCTCCACGTTTTTGCTTTTTCTATGTGTGCTGTTGCAGCACACATAGAAAGAGCAAAACACCATTAATGATGGTTTATGTGCAGGAAGGTGTCCCTTCCTGAACATGAACAATCATTATAATAATGATGATTTGCTACTTCTATGGGTGCTGCGTTCTGTAGCACCCATAGAAGTTGCAAATTGTCCTTATTGATTGTTTATGTGCAGGAAGGGACACCTTCCTGCGCATTAACAATCATTCCCTGGAACGCGGACACCCTTTCACTCTGGTGCAAGCGTGCCTGCGTTGGCACTAGACACCAAATGTTAGCACCAGCACCAGGGAAAACACAGGGGTGCTCAATATTGTTGTAAATACAGTGCATCCCTGCATTTTGAAAATGTTGGAGCACGGCGGTGCCAAATTTAGTGCAGCTCCACGTTCCGACATTTCCTTGTAAATATGCCCCCCAAGTTCAGTTGCAGCCCATCCCCTGCCAAAGTGGCGGGGCTAGCTGGGCCATCGGAGAGAGGTGGGGAGGGGAGGAGGGTTCAGGAGACACAAAAAATAAATACAAAATTTAACTCACCTTAACAGCGCCATCTCCCACCACATCACGCTCTTCCTGCTTCTGGGCACAGGGTCCCAGACTGCACTGAGACCAATCCTGACACTGCCTGAAAGTAGCTTCGAGATTGGCCTGAGCGCCGGCAAGTTGCGCTCCCAGGCAGACTGGGAGCCTATGCCAGCTCTCTCCAGCAATGCAGGTGGGGCTGGAGAGAGCTTCCCTGTGCATGAGGGTTTGGCCAGCTGTCCCTCATGCGCAGTGAAGGGGATGCCCACCACTCCCCCACCAGCAGTGTCATCCCCTGGACCCACCCCCCAAGACTCTTCAGAGTTCTGGGGGCAGATCCAGGGTATTAAAATAAAATGATAATAAATCAGGTTTAAAACCTGTTTTATTATTGTTTTATTTGGTGTTGGTGGTGGGGGGTGGGTGTCGGCGCTCCTCCGTTCTAATGAAGCGACCACCCCAGCCCAAGTTTCTAACTAAATTTCATCATCAAAATTCATGATAAGTTGGTATTTCTTTTTTGGAAGAAACACAGAGGAGTAAAAGCTGTATCAAGAACTAGATTTTAGTAAACCAGATTTTAGTCTCCCGCCGCTTTGTAACTATAGCCATTTTGGCACAGCAGAGTGAAGTAGCTGCATGCTGTGCATGTAGTGTCTGGATTGGCATAAGCATGTGCACTTGTATGTCAAGTGCATCAATGCATTGAAAAAAGAAATTTAGTCTCTCTGGTAGCAGTGCTCAGTACCAGGGGCGTCTCCTCCACCAGGGCAGAGGAGTATCGCCCCACAGCTTTCTCGCTGTGCGAGAAAGCTAAAACATAAAATGGTAATAACTTTTGGTTATATCATTTTATGTATCTTTCCACATGGCGGGCAGGCGGGTGGGCGGAGCTGTCCAGGCAGGGCAGCGCAAAGACATTTTGGTCAGCCCTCTCGGGCTACCCAAACCCGTTCACTTCTCCTCACAGCCTCCCCGTGCGACCCACCCCTCCCAATGCGAACCTGCATCCGACCCCCCACCCATGAGCCATGCAGGCCACGACTGATCAGTACAGTACATGCCTGACTGATCGCCTACTATAGGATCCTCATTTATGCTTGTAATATTGCTTATAACTATGGCACACGAAAAATAAGTGTGATATAACCAAGCCCATACTAAAATGTATCAAGTGTAGTATGTGTTTTATTAACTTTATTGATGGAATGAAAACATCGTGATATGCTTGAAGCTTCCCCATTTTTGAATCACAGCTCATCCTCACACTCAGCAATGTTAATAATCAGGAGCAGTGGAATTGTTCTACAAGGACGACCAAAGTATGTGGCAGGATTGATTAGATTATGTATCAAGAAACAGCAAACTTTGGGGCACAGTGCAGAACATTTTGTAGCAGTATTATTTAGCAATGTCAACACACAATTTTACTATCTGAGCAAAGTTTATTGGCATTAGTACCAGCTAAATGCCGTAAAATAGCAATAAGCAACTGAAAGGTGTGACCATTTGAACTTACCAAAGGGTCTGTCACTGCGGCATACTACACGTGGCACTTTTTAAATAACATTTGATTTGCTGGCGTTACAATTTTTGGGAGGATGAAATCTACACATTATGAAGCAGATGTTGGTAATGTGCAGAATATCAATAATTATGCGGGAAACACTGTGACCACAGTTATGCATAACTCACTTGGCCCTGGTAACATTTTGCCCTGAGAGAAATTTTAATTTAGTTAACGTAATTCACGAAATTCCAATGTAGCGCTAAGAAAAACTTGGGAAACTTCTCAACACTTCACATTACTCTTTTTTTTTTTTTTAACCAAGGTTGCTTCTCACGTTAAAAATCCCTGGGCCTCATTTATGAGGCTGTGCGTCACTTTTACGCCGCTGGTGCGTCACTTTTTGTGACGCACCAGTGACGTAAAAAATGTGCCATATTTACCTCCACCTAGATGCGTCACTTTGTAAACCCCTGCGCCACATTATACCTGCGCCAGGTATAATGTATGCAAGGGGGGGCGTAGTGACGCAAGGAAGGGTCGTAGAAGTGACGCAGTGAAATCTATGAGATTTCACTGCGTCACTTTTAGGACACTGTTGCGTCAAAATCTTGCGCCTGCCTCACAGCAGGCGTAAGACTGACGCAGGCCCTTTCACATGGGATTTGCCCCATGTGAAAGGATGCATTGCTGGAGTTGCATCACTTTTGTGACACACTCCAGCAATGCGTCACTTTTGCGCTTACAGATACGTCAGAAATACTGACGTATCTGTAACTCCTTGCGACATGATACATCATACATTAAATATGACGCATCAGGATTGTCGCAAGGAGTCCGCACTGAGAAGTGACGCATCGCTGCTTTAACGCAGCGATGCGTCATTACTCATAAATGAGGCCCCCTGCATACACCAGACGTAACTTGCGCGAGTAGAATATTCTAGCCAAGATTCATTTTTTTACTCCTACCCGTCGCCTTCTGGTAGCTCGCTAAACGTTTTAAAGGAGGCTGAGCGGCCGGCTAAAAAACACACGACGGGAGATACCGTCAAAACACATTTCGCAACAAAAACGTCATTTCATGAAACTATCACATTAAATAAATTGAACAGTCGCACGAAACGAGCTCGTGCCCTGGGGATTATTGGGTTTTCGAAGGGAAAGGATGGCAGGGCAGTAAAGCAATAGTTGGAGGCATTTAGAGGCGTGTTCGACGGGTCCGTTCTCAAAGCAGGTGCCTGCAGATAGGAGCCCATTTCCCACACGGAGGCTGTTCGCTGATTCAAATCGAGGGTCCGTTAACTGCTGCAGCTGCGGGTTTGTCTCGCGCTCACCTTCAGCAGCGGCACGTGCCGCGGTCACAGTCTGAAGGTTTCACCGTCACCGAGCCAGGAAGGTGCCACGCAACACGCCTATTGCAGGCCCTCAAATGGAGTAGTCATGGGAGGGGTGGGCGGGAGATGGCCTGGGGGCTGCGTGGACAGGGGAGAGGGGTGAGAGTCACCTTTCAATCCTTTTGAATTAGCAACGACCGCCACAGGTTGCTGCGCTGCCGGCTCTGTCACCAGGCAAGGTTGCAGCGCGCGCATCCATCATTTTCACAACAGCATTCAGAGCTCATGAGCCATTTACCACACGATAAATTACAAATCTATGGATTTGCGCGACATTGCCGCGGGCAGCTATCAGGCGGAGATGGGAGCTGGAATGAAATTCAGTTAGTAGCGATGTGGTGTATTTAACATAGAAGTCTGCAGTGTGTGGAGGAAAAATCTGCTAAACGTTTAGAATGTGGTTTGGGGAAAATACGTACCTTGTTAACAACGCAGTAATACTACTTTTTCTGCATGGGAAATTCGTGCACAATACAATCACCAAAAGGTTGGCGCCAATTCTGCTCCTTAGAGGCATAAAATACCTTAACAATGTTACAACTTGTTTTTCGAGCCTTAGTTTGCAGTAATAGCAACATTACGGTTGGTGGAAGTGCAATTACCAATTCATAGGCATACCACAAAAAACAATCTAAATGAAAAACCAAGTGGGGAAGACAAGTGCTTAATTTGCAAAATAATAAGTGCCAGGGTTTAACCTTTTGCTCAGATGCCCGCAGTTGGCTATCTATGTCATGATTGCACTTGTCAAGGTTGCATAGTCTTGACTCCACCTCATACCTCTTTCGTCCTTTACTAGACACTGCTCTGCTTTTTCATCACACAGACCTGCAGTCTTTTTTCATACCCGTTTTTTCCCTTTGTCAATGTTTTTATTTCTCTTTCAATGGATGAAAGTCTAATGAGGAAAAAGAAATTCTGGTCCACAAAAATGAGTGTTGGCAGGGCCCACCTGCAACCATCGGTTCAAATTAAGTAGTGGGAAAGGCAGGGACTGCAGGAGTCTTGGACTCAAAACGTGGCTTCCTAGTGACACACAGTGTATTTTTAGGCAACATTTTTTCCAGGGACACATTGTTGCCATGTGCAGTTTCACATACCATGAAAACTCTAGCCACACATAGCGATTCTCTATGGACATGGTGCCTGCACTCCCTACACATCTCTAACTAGCAGATCAGATTATATCACTGAATGCCTTGTGTTTATTTCATTGAGCAAAATCCACCCTGCTGGGATAGCACTGCACCCTGCAGTGTAAATTCTGGCGTAATGTTGCAGTTGCTATGGTAACAGACTGCTCTCTGTGCTTTGAAAACCTAGAACACATTCATATGTTGTATCTCAAGCCGGAGAGGGTACAAATACTAAGATCATATCAAATAAGTGACACAAGCTTAAATGTTAGTAGCAGCTCTAACATCCCAGCCTGCAAAGTGCTGTTGGCTAAAAAGTGAGCCATGTCAGAAGGTGCCAAACGGGTCAGGGGGCACCTTGGCAACTCTGAAGAGGAAGAGATGTTTGTCACAATTTTCAAATAGGTGTCAGCTGGGGTGAGATTTTCTTCTATTTACCTCCATCAAGCAGAGTCAAAACCAAGTTACAGACCCCCAGTGGTGCATTTATCTTGTTGTTTCAAAAACGTAAAGCGATGTCACAAATTCTTATTCCAGATAACTTACAAATATCTCCATATCACAGGCATGTCAGCTGACACAAACCAACGTGAAGACTTTCTTAGATTCTTAATTGTACATATGCTAATTGAAAGTTGCTGAACGTAGGGCCAAGTGTACAACCGTTTTAAGCGGTCACAAACAACAAATTGTGCCGTTTGTGACCACTTAAAAGGGTTATAGTATGTACAAACCATATTTTGTGAGTCGTTTACTTATTATCGAGTCGCAAATTAGGGTTTGCGATTTGCGATTAGGAAGGGGCGTACCAAGTGCATCCCTATCTAATAGCGAAATGCAGATCGGATGTACAATTGTTTTGCGACCTTCAAGTAGTTTGTAAGTCAGTCACAAATGGGAAAGGTTTCCCAGGGGACCCCTTCCCCTTTGTCAATGTATGTGAAAATATTTTATAAGAGCAGGAAGTGGTCCTATGGACCACTGCCTGTCCTTAAAAAATGAAAAGAACATTTTCAGCGTTTTCTTTTAAACGCATCCCATTTTAAGGAAAACTGGCTGTATTTGAAAATAAAATGTTGCTTTATTTAAAAAGTAAACATAAGACATGGTGGTCTGCCGTCCCCAGCAGGCCACCATCCCTGTATTAGTAGCCCATTCCCAATAGGTCACAAATTGCAACCCGCCTCATGAATACTGATGAGGCTGGTCATGTTTTTTGTAAGCCGCAATAAATCGCAATTTGTGACCCACAAAACAGAATGGTCATACATCTGGACCGTAGTCCTTCTATCTACGAGAGCAAGCAGTTTGTTGTGTTTTGTCCTGTATGATATGATACTGTGACAATTTTTGTTGAGACAACTTGTTTTTTTTCTCCATTTGGTGTAGGAATGCCATAACGAATTGAACTGGGCCTTATTTCTCACCAATTGTTAGTTTAGGAGTGCATCTTCCATCAGTAGTTTTTCCCTTTCATGTTTGCTTGAGTCTTTTCAGGACGGTTGGCCAAGGGAGTGAGCCCCCAAGTAAATTTGGGGATAATACAGAGAGTGGTAATGTATATCATAACCGTTTTTGTTCTACTAGCAAGCGTTGAGGTACACTTGCCCGGTCTAGGTAAGCTGGTATGGCAGCTGTATGTTTTAGAGGTCAAGCTAAGGCCTGCTCTTAAAATAAGATGGTAGTGAGCGGGAACGGGCTAGCCCAGCAAAATGGCGGACACAGTGTTTTTTGTGCCACATCCCGCTTCATTTGCTGTGGATCACTAGTATGTCCACACTTGGTTTCTTGTCTTGGTTTACACCCAACCCTGATCGTTTTGTGCACATACTATGGGTATGCATACTTTTAATGTGTTTATATGCCAATATTTTTAAGCCTTGAAAATGCCCCAGGCCTGCACACCACTACGGGGTGAAACACATGTTGGCTGTTGTCTCTAGATGTAGAAGAAAACAGAATAATCTAAATTTACCTCACATTGGATCTCTGTCACCTTTCTTTATTAAATGGATGAATGCCCATATATGTATACATTGGATGAATGTTTTTGCTAGTAATTGTTATATATATTATCAAACAATATATATATATATATAGGCAATTATTAATTATGTAATTCTGTGAAACAGTATCGCCGCACATTGATATAACCTAGCCTAAGGTGATAACTCCAACCAGAGTCCTTCTGTGGCCTAACATGGCCATTATCCCGATAGCAGGCCACCGTCATTTACCCTTTAAAGCATGTGCACTCAAAGGCGACCCAGGCTGAAATTATCCATCATCTGTCCCAAAGAGATCACTTGCATACAGGGCCTGCTAATTCTAGCTGACTCTTGGGTCTATCAGGGTCAAATTAAGTCTTTTGGGTGGCCAGTAATAATAATAATCTTTATTTGGATATAAAATAACATCCTTAAAAGAAGTGCCAACAGCAATACACATTGTAAGAACAAAAATAACATCAATGATCAACTTTAAGTGGATAAAAGTTCCCACATTGCATTGTGCAGTTCCCTATTGAACAATCCAAGTGAAGTTTAAAAATGACTTTTTAAAAAAAGAAGATAAAAGATACGGAGTTTGTTATACAGTGATTTACCGTGTTGAACTTGTAGGCCTACCCGCTGGTACTAAATAATTACAAAGGTTAAAAAAGAGATCAGATAAAATAGCAACAGCAGGTCAATAGCAGCAAATCATGATAGTGCAAAGGTAAATAAACTCAAATTACAGATGATACCACTTGGTTTAGGCTGCTCCCAACATCAGGGGAGCATGCAAAAAGTTGCGGTATGCAAAGCGTATAAACAGTATTAGGCCGATATTTAAAGCCGTGTTTTCTGGGCATAAGGCCGCAATGATTGCCTGTCTGCAGGACCGGATTCCCAACCTATTCCACTCCACTTTCAATTTACGTCTGCGCTGTGCCATGAAAGCTGGGCAAAGACAAACCACGTGCTCCAGAGTTTCAGCCGTCCTGCCGCACCCTCTGCACCATATTTCATCTGACGTGCGACACCAGCCTGGCAGATCTTTTAAAAATTGCCAGTCACCAAGTCTGATAGCCTTAAAACTGAGTTTTAGGTGCAGGGAGTAGGTGCAGGACAGATAGGTTGCCGGAGCTAAACACCCGTACGAGTTCATAATGGCCCAGGCGTGTCAACGTTTGGCAAAGTGATTTTTATCCATGATGAGGGAACTTATTCAGACGCTTTTCTTAATGGTGGATTTAAATACTGGGGTTGAGATCCCATAGGTCACCCGCAGAGAGTTCTTGAATGTACTCCTTGAAGAGGCGCCCATACGTGCCCCCTGGGTTTTTCACAAAGATGTCTTGCCAAACTAGTGACTCCAATGAGCCTATGTCTGCTTGTCTGAATTTGTGGCAGAGATTTAGAAATGTGCCAATGCTGGAGGCTTCATAGTTTAATAAACCAAATTCTAGCCTAATCTGGGCAGCAGAGGCATTTTTGGGCAAACAAAGGACTTTTTTATAAATTTTGGTCTTTGGTGTTGGTTTAAATTCATGTTCAGTTTACCCCTGAAAATCTCATTACCATATGACAGTGTCGGGCCTATTTTTGCTCTCATGACCTCTAGTAGAGGAGTTAAACTTGGGCCAGACATTTTTTTTGAGAGCTTGGAGAGGTTCACCTGTAGGGTCACAGCTTTAGCAGATATCTCCTTACGCTGTTTCGCAAAATTGCCCCTTGAGTCGAGATTGACCCCCAGGTATTTGTATACACTTCCTACTGGAATGGTCATGTTGTTATATGACCATCCTCCCTCGACTTTCCTTTTTTTTCCAAAGGTAACCACTTGAGTTTTCTTTAGGTTAACCTCTAACAGGTTTGCAGTGGTGTAATTGTATAATTTTACCAGGAGCCTTTGTAAACCAACACGTGTTAGACTGAGAAGCACTAGGTCATCAGAGTAAAGCAGGTTGCTTATAGGAACACTACCCACCTTTGGGGGGTGACTATTAGTTTCATCTAAAGTTGTCGTTAAGTCAGCAATAAACAGATTAAAAAGAAGTGGGGCCAGCACACAGCCCTGTTTGACACCTCTAGTTGTCATGATTTTCCGAGAGAGATGTGTGCCGGACCTCAACTTCACCTGAACCCATGTACCTGAATGTAACTGAATTATTGCCTCCAGAAGTTTTCGAGGGATTCCCCATCTCCTTAGCTTTTCCCATAGGGCTGCCCTGGGAACCCTGTCGAAAGCGGCTGGGGGGCCAGTAGAAAGAGCATCACATCTCAGTATGCCTCGCTAGATGCACGATTCTCAATCTCGTCAGTGTGATTTTCTGGACACTGTTCTGGTTCAGCATCTCTATGTGATTACAGTGTATCAGAGTGCGCTGAAGTTGCAGCAAGAACATGTTAGCTTTATTTAAAATACTTTAACAAACAAACATAAATTACTTAAACAGTGATACCAGTCTTGCATGAGGGGGAATGTATTTTTGATCCAGCACGGTCGTGTACTTCTCGCCCCCTGCACTCCAAAATCTATTGGCTTTGACAATGCTTAACACTTCTTATTTTGTGTTGTTATGTGGGAGACAGTTTTGAGTCTCCATTGTTGTGAAGGACCTCTTTTTATATGATCACCCCTCCAAGACTTTGGACTAATGATGCAGGATTTTTGACTGCTGTCCGGGCCCAAGTGCAACTGCTCTCACCCCCAAAGTATGTGTACAATTGGCTAGTACCCAAATGTATCATTTAACTTATCTAGAAGTCCTAGTATGTTGGGCCAGAGGTTCCCAGAGCCTATAAGTTAAATGTCACAAGTGGACTGCAGCACTTGATTGTGCCACCACAGCAGTGACAAGGAGAAAGCATGACTGGACCTGCAACTGCAGTCTAGTCGGGCAGCTTTAAAACTACCAATTCAACATGGGAAAATAAACCCTTTCATGCTAAATCAAATTCTGGAAAACAATTGCCAGAATCACCTGTATGCCCTGCTGCTTGTATTTAACTTCCTAGGTAACCAATTTAACACAATATTACGTAATCTTTTCCAGAAAAATATTCAACATTAGTTTATCTTATCAGTAGTTTGTTTAATACATTTATAGATGTGTCTAAACATCATAAAACACTATTATGACATAATCAAAAAACGAAATTAAATTAAACAGTGTTCATTGCATAACATATAATTTGTTGAAAAACACTGTTAATATCTTCATCTGTTTATTCCACAAAAGAGATTGATTATTGCCCTATGCATTTCGGGACCCATGGTCCCTTCTTTGGGTGGCGAGAGGGGGGCAGCTGATAAAGCGAACCAATGTACCTCAAGAGTAGTCCGACCTATTCAGGCTGATGAAATTGTCAACGAAATTCCGATCAGACCGCTCCACTGTAGATATTTATTATTTATTTATTAATTTAATGCGATTTTATATAGCGCGAACTTTACCCGATGGTGTCAGAGCGTTTTACACAAGAATCAGTTGCAAAACATTAGGATTTAGGATTACATGCATTACATAAAAGATACAAACAGAAAAAATTGCAAATGTACAAGATGTAAAGTCACACAAGGAAGAGATACAAACAGAAAGAAAAATTGCGAATGTACAGATAGTAAAGTCACTAAGCATGGGCGGAAAATCCGTTTCGCTCGCGGATTTTGCGGATTTTCGGTAAATTCGCAATCCGCGAGGTTCGCGAATCTCCCGCAAAATCCGCAAATCCGCGAGCAGCGGATTTTGCTCGCACTGTTCGCGTGAGTTCTCGGCTTCCCAGTACAACTTCGCGCCCCGCGAATAAGTGCAAAATTGCAGAAATACGATCTTAGCAAAACTGAAACTACTTACCAGGTTCAAAAGTTCAGGCTCATCATTAGTAGCCATTTCCTGTAGTGCTTCCTGAGGGGCCCCTCCAGAGTTCAGTTGCCTACTTGCAACTATTATGTGACCCTGCTCTGAACCTCAGAATAGTTACACATATGCCACAAAGGTCCTGAATTACAGCTAAGGGAGACAAGCAGGAGCCAGGCTGGAAGTTCAAATCCATTAATCAGCCCCTAATTCATTATTGTCAGTTGGGGCAGGGCAGGTGTTGTAACTAATTTTGCAACAATGAAAGCACTTAGCAAGTGCAAAAGATCACTAATCAGGAAGCACTAAGGAAGCAGGTGCCAGCTAAAAAAATATTCTGTGACACATTAATCAGCCCCAAATTAATTCAGGTCACTTGAGGCAGGGAAGGTGTGCTTGCGTTGCCACAATAATGTACACTGACTGGACAACCAGAGGGTGCTGTGATGAAACAGAGGGTGGCATGGGTGGGCCAGAGGGTGGCATGAGTAGTCAGAGAGTGGCAGTGGTGACAGAGAGTGGCAGTGATGAAGAAGAGTGTCCCAAACGGGCTGGACACGTAGAAACAACAAGTTCGCAAAACTTGCGACCCAACAGGTAAGTTCGCAATTTGCGACATTGTACAAAACCCTTGCGAACTGGCAGAAACCCGCGCAAACACACAAAAAAAAAAAATCCGCAAATTCGCGAGAATTCGCGGATTTTGCGGATTGCGAGTTCGCAAATCCGCAAAATTCGCGAACGCGAGATTCGCAAAATTCGCCCATGCTTAAAAGTCACTCAAGGAAGAGATACAAATGGAAATACTCTAATAGTCACATAGGAATAGTAGAGAGTACAAAGATCTACTGCATATACTAGTGATTAGAGGTATCTCTATATACATAGGGAAGGGATACGAATGGATGTAGCCTAAGAGTCACATAGGAATGGTAGAGAGTACAATGGTTTACAGCATATACTAGTGATTAGAGTTATCTCTATATACATAGGGAAGGGATACAAATGGATATACTCTAAGAGTCACATAGGAATGGTAGAAGTTACAATGTCTACAGCATATACTAGTGATTAGAGTTATGTCTATATACATATATATACAAATATTAGAATTGAGTGGGAGTAGGGAGGGTGGGAGGGATACTGTGGTATGGAAAAAAGGCAAATCAGAAGCATTTGAAGATTGTCAAGGGGGAAATGAGGGAGAAGGGTAAAGGCCGAGGGAACGGACAAGATGGTGGGCCAGGGTCAGGAGAAAGAAGCGGCTAAGAGCAGCAGCAACATGGCGGCCATAGAAGAGCAGAGCAGAGGGGGGCAGCCACAGGAGCAAGGAGGGAAAGAGATTGGGGGACCACCGAAGCCCAAATGAGTCAATTAGATGTGCAAACGCTTAGGGGCCACTGGGCAGCAGAGTCGCCGAGGATGTTCAAAGGCACAGTCTCTGGGTCGCAAGGGCAGCCGTGCCCCTCAGGCTGCACGCAGCACGCCAAATGTCTGTGGAAGTCCGCAAGGGTGCCAGAGACGCAGTCCGGGTAGGCGCGCACCCCCAAGGTTAAGACAGCAAAGAAAAGCCCGGGGGCGTCATGCTGTAGTGTCGAGAATCTCCCCGAAACTGGGCGGTAAATTCCGTTCCGCTCGTGGAATTTGGGTAATTTTGCATTCCGCGGAGAACGCGAAATTGCCCAAAATGCTGCGTTCAACGACTTCGCAACCTTTTTTGCTTGTTCGCATTCTTCAAATGCGTGTTCGCAAGATATATCCCCCGAGCATGCAAACAGCGATTGCGAACAGGAAAAATGCACCGTGAACAAGCAATTGCGCGTGTTTGCAGAATATCTGCGTGTTCGCAGAGATTTGCATAACGCAATTACGCAAATTACGCCCACCCCTAATATTTACAGTGGAGCGGGCTAATTGGAATTTTGTCAGTTCAGTTGAGCGCGAGTACACAGATCCAGGTGGCGTTATTTCAAGAAGCAAAGAGTGTTTTCTTCTACATCATTGAAAAGACTGAATGGGTCGGACTACTCTTGAGGTACATTGGTTCACTTTATCATCTGGCCTGGTTTAGAGAAAGCAGGCATTGGTAGCAACAACAGCGTACAATTCAGATATACACACACAGAACAAGAGAGAGAGCGACAGCAAGTGTAATACAGGCAATAGCAGTGCATGCTTCCCTCACAAAGATAATCAGTTTGGCAAAGCCAAAAGTTCTAACATTAGCTTCCAGCCTACGGCTTTGAGGATGCATGTTTTATTTTTTCATGGATAAGGGCCCCACAGCTTCCCCAATATATTTAAAAAAAAAACTGAAAGCAAACATATTGTTTCTGTCTCAAAATCCCACTTTGCCATAATAGTCCCTGGCACATTAAGGAACTACTTTATGTGCAGGTATGGTCCTTCTGAAAGATCAGAATGCCATCACTCTCAGTGATGTTTGCCAATGGCTAAAATGGGCTGACCCATTGCCCCATATGATATGCTCTAGTGGCAGATGGCATATGTGAATGGCACTGCAATAGACCAATAGGTGAAGTAGGCTACCTGAAAGCTCTTACAAGTATACTATACATAACATTTTAGTAAAATCAAAAGGCCATGGTCAAAGCTAGACCGAAAACTGGTACACTAAAAGCAGTCACTGACAAATCATTGGCAGCTCTTCCTGAAAGCGATGCACAGTAGAGCAGCAATCTTTCTGGGGGCGGGCACAATGTTCAGGATAAGCTGGAGAGAGATAGGCAGTTGTGCTGTGAACTATAGATTAAGGCAGAGGCCCTGGAGACTCTAAGAGGCAGATGACACCACTGAACCTGCTGATTTGATGATTCAGATTATAGTTGGACCAAAACTGCTTTGGAGAGGTGTCAACTCACTATCACTCAGCTTATTCATACAGGTTGCTGATGAATTCATTCTGCCTCAGGTCTTGACTCCAGCTCACCAAGGCAGACAGACTGTCAGTAAATTAGGATTCAGCATCTATGTGCTCACAGCACTGGAGTGCATCCACTCAAAGGAAGGGGCGAAACGCAGGACCAGACAATGAATTACCAAAAGCAAGCTTTTAAAGAGCCTTAGATTAACTTGCCATCTAAAAGTATAGCAAAGAGTATCATAGAGCAATTCTAGTAGGCAGGCGGTGACCACGTCGAGGATTTGCATCTCACAGGTTAGGTGGACAGAGGTGTATACAGGGACAGGTCTCATTGTCCAAGCAAGAGCTCAACCTAACACATTAACATGTTGTTTATTATTCGCGGATACTGCCTGAGGCAGAAGAGATCGCAAATTGAGGATCAACTCAACTAACGAAGAGGACAGGGCAATCTCAGTAAAATCCTGGTGGAGGATCTTAATGTTTAGTCTGTACACTGTGATTATAGTCAGGTTAGATGTTCAGATTTGACCGTTACCTAACCAGCCGGACTTTGGGCATACTTTCCTTCGTCTTTCTGCCGTATCTCCCTCCCACCCCTTTACCCTTCCTCCCTTCCCCTCTACACATCACTTATCTCATTTTCTATGCTCTTGTAATTGTTTGTCTAGCAACTGATGTACATTGGAACTGATGTAATCTTGTAATTTTGTGGAACCTCATGTAAAGCGCTCCGATACCTCCGGGTCTAGCTAGCTCTATGTAAAACTCTTAAAATAAATAAAAATTAAAAATAAAATAATGCCTTCCTCAATATTTTTGGCCCCTGCTAAGTCTACATGCCATTGACTTGTTTCACCTGTCCGTGCCAGACAGATGAGACAAGATGGCTTTTAACCCAAACCTGGAGGTTTACTTAGAAGTGGGATTGCCAGTGCAAATCGCATAAGGCCTAAGCCCTGCCTGATACAGCTGAAATCAGGATGTATTCTCAAAATTAGATTATAAATATTTTTATGATTAGGCATGGAATTTCTGTGTAGTTTGTAACTCAACAAAAAATTAGCAAATTCTTCAGGCCTGTCTTAAGATGCTTGTGGCCAGTGCGCTGGCTCCTAACTGCCACTTGTGAATCATTTTGTGTGCCATTTATTGTACCTTTACTAGTTTTCATATATGTATTGCTTTAACGTTTTACTGGCTAGCTGTTTTTTCTTTGCTTTGTAAATTATGAATTAAGAAGACCATGATCACACAGAGCCTTGTATATTATTGGTTTACTGAGAATATTTTGAGTAAGTTGGGTTACTATCTGGGCTTGATCAAATTAATACAAGTGGTGTTGTTAGTGGAGGGAGCCTAAGGCCAGGGACATCTTAAGGATTTCTGGGGCCCTGGACAAAATATATTTTGGAGGGCCCTGTTCGGAACATCTTTGTATTTGTGATCCAATTTCAGCTCTTTCAAGCCCTCTTTGGCCAGATAACTGACAATATGCAGGTACTCTGGTCCAAATTCAAATGTGTTTACATCTAATGGTATAGTTATGTGTGTTTTTAATATTATAACACAGCTGCAGTTCGCTAATATTATTGCAAATAATCTTTGTGGCCCCTCATGTGAAGTCCTGTTTTGATCTAAAAGACGCTTTTTATGGATGTTGTATGGTGTTGAAAATCAAACAATTATCCGCAAAATGCCTAGCATAGACTCCCACACACCACCCACACAAAAAATAAATTAAAGGAAAACTGTATTTAAACCAGTCTGTTAAAGAACTATTCAAGGTCATCAGGGCAAGATTGTTTGAACCACAAAACTGGCCCTATTAGCGGGCTCTCTGAAAGGCTGGGGCCCTGGGCCAGGAGACACTTTGCCCATCGCTTCAAACGTCTCTGCCTCAGGCTCTAATTGGGCATTGAAATAAGTCTCTGTGATTACAGGTGTGCACTACCAAATCCACCTTGTGCTTCAGTAAAGGGAGCTCTGTGAAAGGTACTCTTAGGTCCAACATCATGCCTGGTTATGGTGGGAAGGCATTTGGGTTTAACCTAAACTAGACACACAACTGTTTGGTTGGTTTGGAGTCAAGCATGATACAGAGGTTCGGATCTTCTTGTGAAGGTTTACGATTTACATGTTTTCACTAGCTCTCGGTGTGTAAAAGGAAATGGGTTCTCATGGTAGTCAATAATTGTTTGAGGCCTCAGAGTTAAAGAAAGGCACTGCACTGAAAGAGAGATATGTCTTTTCTGAGTATGCTGGTACCTTATGAACATGGAAAAGGACCCTCTTGGTCATTGATACCTATCTTTGCCACCAGCATTGCAACATTGCCAAAAGAGCCTCATGTTCATCAAAACGGCATACCAAGAAGATGTGAAAGGACACTAGAAGCATGCTCCATGCTGGCATTAGAAAACAAGCATTTGCAATGCAATAGGTCTCGCATTACTGGAAGTTTGAGCTATTGGCGTTGCTAATAATAATGCAACGCCAATAGCTAAAACTTTCAGTAATGCGAGAGCTTTTGCATTGCAGATGAGTCACTGAACTCATGTGTATGATTTAAACATCCTAAGCTAAAGCTCGTGTGCTGCGATCAAAAGTAAAGAAATAGACAAACATTTTTTTTTAAATGTATTTACTTTTCAAATAATCGCGAAAGTGTGGGTGCTGCAATTGCTCCAAAAGTAAAGAAACAGCAAAAAAATGATTTTTTTTAAAGCAATCTCGGCACATGCACTTTAGCTTAAGATGTTTAAAGGTAAAGTGGGCATGTCGCCATTGTAAGAAAAGTAAAGAAACAGAAAAAAAGGCATGCAGCCACGTTCAGCAATCACAACGAACAAAATAAAAGCATGTCCGCCATGATTCCAGTTGAGGTGTGCTGCGCAGGTTAAATAAATAAAAAAGCATGACAGGAGAGCGTGTCCTGCCTGCAGCAGCAGGCAGAATAAACCCATTTAAGAGAATAGTGCTCTGAGGCTGTAATTAAAACATACCGAGTAACAACACATGTAACAGGGGACATCCTCATGGGAGGTTACAAGAAGATAAAGGCTGTACTAAGGAGGGACTAATACGCCTATTGACCAATAAAGAGCCACCATTTGCAAAGGACAGTTGACAGGAACCAGTTAAAATAATGGGCGGGAAGTGGGTGGAGCTTCATGACCATATCCTGACTACAGCATGACTTTAAGAGACAGCACAAGCACAACCTAGGCGAGACCTTAAAGAGAAGGGTGCTTAGATATAAAAGAGAGACTAAGCAACCTTCCCTCATTCCTGGGACTCCTCAGTGATATCCTTTCCGTCCTATCACTGTATTTCTGCTAGATTCTTTGGGTGGAGTAGTCCATTTGCACTATGAAATATTTACTAAATTCAGTAAAACTAACCTAAATAATCCCACATGCAACCAATAGCAACTGTAAGACACACAGAAAATGTAGAGGTGCCCATGGGTAAAAGCAGTCTTTGTTCTTGCTACTAAAAAATCCAAAATCGAGAATGAGAAGCAATTAAAGAAAAACCACAGGGCGAAAAGGAAAAGGTAAAGTGAGAATCAAAAGGGGGCTCCTGCAAATGTCTCATGCTATACTGAAGAGATGGAAGGTAAAACTCGCTCCCCATCAAGCAATGGGGATTTATCCAATGTCTCATCAGGAAAAGGGAGAAAAATGGAGCCTACTCTACTATACATACACAATTCAGACATGGAGACTTAGATAGACACAGTACACATTGTGTTTAATGGTTGACATACATCCAAGCAATGAGATGGGTTAGGGCACATTCACTCCAAGGAAAGAGTGGAACACAATCCTGAATGCAAGGTCACCCAACAGGAAATGCTGACACTCAGGCAAAAAAATACAAGCACAGCAAAGAGTATAAACTCACACACAAAGACATAGAATAAGACAGGCTTACAAACCCATAAGCAATGACAAAGATTCTAGGACACAGCAATATAGAGGCGCACGAGTGCGCCCGTGTGCACACACACACGTTACGAGGCCCAATCCGGTGCTTACAGCATAGGTTCTCCATGCCAACACACAGGCACCCGTAATCCCCTTGGCAGAGGATAGAATGGCATGTCCCAAAAATAAGTATACTTACATTTAGTGATTTAATATTTATTGGATAGAGAGTACAAGGCCCCAGGGTTTCAGATCACTTAGTATAGGAGCACTGTGTTACAGGAATAAAAGGCCAACACACACTTATTGAACATCAAGACATAAACTGAGGAGTAAAATCCTATTGAAAGCAAATCAAGTAGTATTAAAAGTAGAATTAAAAAGTAACATAAACAGTATTTGAAGATATATACTGATCACACAAGGAAAAACAACCTTAGCAACAGGATTATTGCCTTATCATGTTTCAGAAACAACACCCAGCTTAGGGAGTTGATTCTGAAATAGAACCAAAAATACTGAACAAGTTGCAACAGCAGGGTGACCTATCTGGAATTCATTTTTGATGAAAGTGCTCTGCTGGACCAGCGGAAGCACTTTCATGAAACAATCCCCTCCAGGCAGGCGAGGATCTATCAATACGGAGAGTGGTTCTTTGTAGAAAAGGCGGGGTGACGGCCTCCACCACCAATGTAGCCTAGTGCACAGGCTCACCAGGGTCTAAACGACAATTTAAGAGACAAAAATGGAAAAGTGAAAATAGACATGGCATAACAGAAAAATATACTGGCACGCAAATGGGCCAAAAGTATGCAAATACCCTAGACTTGGGCAGTCTTTCAGCCACAAAAACAGGGAGGCCCTCAAAGTATTGTTACCAAAGCCGTACAGGGAGCGAATCAATGTCCCCTCAAACAGTCCACTCTCTATGCTCAATCGTGATTACAAAATATTAAGTGAAGTACTTATGAGAAAGCTTCACTTCATACTACTAACACTAATATATAAGGGGCAAAATGGCTTCATCCCTACCTGTAATACATCCTCAACGTCAAGAGAATATTCAGGGTCTTAGAGGAAATACCATACAATTTGTACTATGAACCCACAGTGGTATCAGTAGAACTGGAAAAAGTGTTTGATACTCTGAATTAGTGACATCTGATGGCGGTTATGGATCGAATGGGGTTGGGAAAGAAATAGATCAAATGGATCACACTGCTATATTCCAAACTGAAGTGTGCACACAGGAAAACATATATCTGTCCCATGCAGTATACACATAGGCACTTGACATGGAAGCTTTTTGCACTACACATTGAGTATCTTACTGAGATCATTTGAGTGGGGGAGAAGATAGAAGGATACATGCTGAGGGATGTGGTACCTGCCATTTTGCTGTATGTGGAGGACATGCTTCAATTCCTCAGAGGTGGCAACCTAGGATTGAATGCAACAATCCATTTCCTCAAAGTTTTTGGGAGGATTTGTTAGTTAAAAATGAACTTGTGAAAAACATAAGCGTTACTGATGCCTCAAATAAAATAAAGCGACACTGCAGGTGAGATACATGGAGATTCACTTGAAAAACATACTTTTAGATTCCTGGGGATTAAGATATGTCAAAGAGAGGAAGACTTAAGAGAATGGAATCTGGGCCTAGCAAGAAGAGCATTAAGGGGGAACATAGAGTTCCGGAGAATGCTCAAGCTACTGATTATGGCCCAAATCGCTCCATCAAAGATGTACCTGTTTTGTGAGTATGTCTTTCGGGATACCAGGAAGTCGGTTCAGGGAGCTGGAGTCTTTACTTAGAGAACTGATTTGGGATGGTAATAGACATAGAGTCACGTGGGATAACCTGAAACCGATGGTTGCAAAAGAAGGTGTTGAAGCCCCAGACTGCGGGCTATACTTGCCTGTTTAGTTACATTGAATAGTTGGATGGTTGGATGGACAGAGACGAGATGAACTAGGAGCAGTGGGATAGGCACAGAAACAAGTGGCCACAGTAGCACTACTTCCTTACCCATGAAAGCCGTGGGCAAACTAGCTTACTTAGAATAACAATAATGTGCTTGGAAAGAAGGATTTAAGGAACCACACAAGCCCCACTATATGCTTCAGCACTGCCTTTAATAGGGGCCCTTTTAGGCAGGGCTTCCTCCACCCTCATAAGATAGAGTAATGGATCTTAGTTGGATAAATGATGGTGGGTGACTGTTATGAGACAGGACCATTTAAATAGTTAACAAC
This sequence comes from Lissotriton vulgaris, assembly GCF_964263255.1. Classification (NCBI taxonomy): domain Eukaryota; kingdom Metazoa; phylum Chordata; class Amphibia; order Caudata; family Salamandridae; genus Lissotriton; species Lissotriton vulgaris. Next base: position 663,834,203 of record NC_141693.1, read on the forward strand.
CTTGATTGAATTGGGAAGGATTACTAGACAACCAGGTCCTTGCAGGTGGAACAGATGTGAACATCTTGAGTCAAAAGGGGACCACCAAATAAATGGAACCCCAGTCACATGGGGTCCTATAAAACTTGTTAACTATAGGGAGTCGGCGAAGATTTGTCAACTGGTTGTAAAAAAGCATGTGGGATCCATCCATATCCCTAAGTTCTTAGCTTCAGGACACGGTGTAGGCATAGAGCCTAAACAGCTTGGCCACCAGTCACATGTCCAGAGCCGTTGATCACCACCAACCACCAAGACTTCTGTCTTGGAGCCGTTCAGTTTTAGACAGTGATTATCCATCCAAGTGGCCAATGCTTGCATGCAGGCTCGGAAGTTATTGGCTCCAGCTGCAGGTGTTTGGGTGAGGGTGAGTAAGAGCTGCGTATCGTCGGCGTAGGAAACAATCTCTACGCCGAACGATTGAACTAACTCAGCCAGGGGGGCCATATATAAGTTAAAAAGGGTAGGACTCAAAGCAGAGCCCTGTGGCACCCCCTGTTCCAATACCCTCTCCTCAGACTGATACGAGCCCCGTTGGACCTGAAAGCTTCTGCCCGTCAGAAACGATTTTAGCCAGCCGAGTGCTCTATCAGTCACACCTCCTCTGTTCAGACACTGTAGCAAGGTGATATGTGCTACAGTGTCGAACGCTGCACTAAGGTCTAGCATGACAAGTGCCATGGTTAGGCCTGCGTCAGCTCCTTGACGTAGAGTTTCGGTGGCTCTTAATAGGGCCGTCTCAGTAGAGAAACCCTTTCGGAACCCCAATTGGGAGGGGTGCAGGAGATTAGTCTTCTCCGCAAATGCCATCAATTGCACATTTGCAATTTTCTCTGCAATTTTCGCAGTATAGGGTAGCAGAGAGATGGGTCGTAAGTTCTCCAGGACATCATGGCTTATATTAGGTTTTTTCCTAATAGGTAGCACAATGGCCTTTTTCAAGTTTATCGGAAGGGTCTGGGAGTCAAAGGATGTTACAAGGACATGACGGATGTAAGGTTCTAAAGCCACTATGCTTGCACCCAGGACCCTCAGAGGGGCGGGATCTCGTGGAGAACCTGATTTTATACTAGTGCAGATGGTTTCAAGTTCTTTACTGGGCGGTACGGTAAAACACTCTAGCTTCGGCTCAGAGTTCAACAGTGCCACTTCCTTCAGTTCTACGAAGGTTTCTCCATCAGCAGGACATCTGGAGAAAGAGCTGTAGATTTTCTTAACCTTGCTGGCAAAATATTCTGCCACCTTATTGCATTCCATGACAGAATCCGTCTCCGGAACATTGGAATTTGAGACGGCTGAGATTTCTTTATACATTTTAAAGAGTTCTCTAGATGAACAGTCCGCCTCTCTAATTCTGTTTCCATAAAATGTGGCTCTAACCTGCTTTTGGTAACTTCTCTGGGCTGTTCTATACTGAAGTTTAGTGCGCTCATTCATATCCCTGCGCCAAAGTCTTTCCAGCTTTTTACATTCTGATCTGATTGTCTGCAGATCTATAGAGTACCATAGGGCCGATCTCCTAACTCTGTTCCCCTGTTTGGCAGTGGATAAAGGGGCTACCCTGTTCAAGGCATCAAGGATCCGGGTTTCTAAGTTTTGATTAGCACTTTCACTATCCGTGCCTCCCGGCATCCCACCTAAACTTAGCATCTCGCTAAAGATAGGTTGTGAATTTTTTTTCCATTTGCGGTATGGGTAACTATTGTTGCCACCCAACTGGGGGTCAGGTCTACTTCAAGTGCAAATTTCAAAAGGGACTAGAAAATGGTCTGTCCAGGGAAGTGGGTTAGGAATACTCGTGGTTATGCCCTCCCAGTTGGCAAACACCGGGTCCAATAGATGGCCATGAGTATGTCGGGGTGTTTGATTTATCAGTATCAAATCCGTATTTCGTAATTCCTGCCTCATCTCCGTGGCTTCCTTTAATTGGATGTCATCAAAATGAATATTTAGATCACCCAGAAGCAGGACCTTCCTATGTCTGAGTGCCAGGTGAGCAAGGTGTTCTTGCAAACTCTGCCTAAAATTTCCCAGGGTCCCAGGAGGTCTATAAAGGAGGACACCCGAGATATGGTCCTGAGGGCCAAGTTTCAATGCGAATTTGCCGGCCTTGCAGTTCTCTATTCCAAGATGTTCGAGGGAGCATACCAGGGGGGCCTTGCTGATCACTGCAATCCCGCCTCCTCTGCCTGACGGTCGATCCACCCTGGCTATACTATGGCCGGGTGGAAGGGATTCGGTAATCTCGGGGTCGGAATCTACCCCCAGCCATGTCTCCGTCAGCAAGAGTAAATCGAGGCCCTCCTCTAAGAGCAGGTCCCAAATTTGCAAGGCGTGTCTCGGGAGGGATCGACAATTTAACAAGCCTCCCCTGAGGCTCCTTGTCCGTTCATTGTTGCCTATCTGTTTACTGGTTTTAAATGGGCAATGCCGGCATCTGACAGAGGATATAACCTCCATTTTGTGCCTGCAACACTCATTTATCATTTATTATTTATTATTTATTTACTCATTTATTATTTATTTATTATTAATATTATTATTATTATTATTAGTAACAATAGTTATCGTCATTTATTTTTCATTTTTGCGCAGTGAGGCAACGCTCCTCTGCCTTAGCGGAGGAGCCGCCACTGGTCCTCTGTTTCCCCCTTTCCATCCCCTTTCCCTCTCGCTTTCCACAGTCTCGCCCACTTAGGAAGCGGGAACTGCTGGCATCTGCTTCAGCACCCAATCTATCAAGCCGCCTAAATTGCATGATCTTAGAAATGACAGGCGTCTGAAATCAGGCAGAATTCTCTTATTATTGGGTGAACATCCTGCTTATTAATCTTGTGCCTGGACTTTTTAATAGCTTCGGCTTCTACGAGAAACTGTGAGTCCTCTTTGCAGATTCAATTTAAACGCTGTCAGACGGAACAGCTTTTTCTTCTTCTGTCGGAGCTGCCATCTTTTTTTCCTAGTGACTTCTTTTTTTCTCTTTTTTAAACTGTGTAGGGCTTTGGAACAGCTATTGGAGGAGGAGAACGCGGTACTTTCATTTGAAGCTTTGTTTTACATTCTCAAGTTTCTTTACTGTTTTCTATAGTCCCTTTGGTCATTGCTTTCTTGCTCGTTGCCCACTTTTTGCCTTCCTTCATCGGTCTGCTTTCTTTTTTTATACATTCTCTTTCTATCGCTACGTTTTTTTTAAGTCTGTTTATTCGTTTCACATATTCACCCAGTCGTACCTTGCTCTTTGATGGGTACTATTTTTTATGTTCATTGTTTTTAGGATCTATCCTAAATTAACCAAAAATGTATAACCTTATTTAAATTCTACAAACGTCAGGTGGATTCACTGAATTGTCTCGCTACGATATAGAATTGTTAGTGCAATCGTGTAAGTCTTCAGTGGTTTTATGCTCCATTCACCTGGCCCGACCCTTTTATCCTAACCCTCTGGCCACCTGGCCCCCATTTCTAATAGCTATTGATATGTCCACATTGCATATTTTTTTCCTTACATCTCAGATATTTCTTTCTCATTCTGGGGGTCTGCAAAAGTGCTCACGGTTTCATTCTATGGTCTTGCTATCAGTGTTCTATGTATCCCTCGCCTCTTCCCCATGTAAATTACACTTTCGACTCTTGACTTCTTCCTTACGTATAATTAATGCTGGACCATCTAGTTCCCTCTAACGCTTCGCATTATATCCCTTTCCGTTAGAATCAAAACCATATCCGGGAATCTACTGATTGTTTTCATTGGTTTGGGATGCAACCGTTTAGCGGGCAAGTGCTTTGGAGTCCTAAAGACTCTCAATAAAACCCTGGACCTCCTTCCTTTGGAGGCTCGGCGCACTATGACCCAGGCACTGATTAACAATTAAAAAAATTACTGCTTTGTATATTCAATGCACGGAAGATATACATATTTAAAAGTCTGGCAAAAGTGTTCTCCTGTGCTCCAGTGAAGATGGAAGGGTACACTCTAAAAGCAAGTAGAAAGAAGGTGCAACTAAAATAATACTGTGAACGGATCACAAATGTGATTGAAAATATTATAATAGATTAAATATAATAGATGAAAGTTCCTGAGTCAAAAAAAGCCAGTGGCTTAAGGAAGCTGAACCAAAGCCTCTTAAGCAATGCATAGTATAAAATATGTCATCTAATGGATCTTGACTGCTGTGTTGGTTGGGCTTTGCATCTGGCTTCGTGTGGCATCTAGATCCATTCTGTTTTGATTTCTGGTTGTGGTGCATCTCCTCTAGGGCGGAAGAATGATTTGAGGCCTTGGACCTTAGTGGTATATAATTTCAGACATTCGCTTATAAGACTGCTCCACGTTTACTTTAATTCATTCTAAAGTTTCTCTCTTTCCACTTTGGTTTTCACTCGAAACGTTTACTCCATTTCTGGCTTTTAACTTTATCATGTTATAATTATATTGGACCATTTTAGAAAATCTTGTAAAGTGCTTTCGTTAAATGCAATATGGAAATCTAAGTAGGTAAATAAAGCTGGAGAAATAGTTTTTCGCAATGTTCACAGTTATGCATATCATATGTAGAATGTGCAGAAAATATTGTTTTAAGGTGACATGAAGTTAAAAGATGAATGCCACTATCCACATAATGCTTCTTCCGAGTGTCGCTTAGAAAGCAGGCATTGCAAAAAGGCCGAATGGTCACTCTAAATGTGTGACAGCAGGGTGCATTTCCTAATTTAAGATGTTTCTTTCTCATAGGGCTAACACACAATGGTGGCTTCTCCGCTAAGGCGGATGAGCGTCGCCCCACTGCTTTGCAGCAGTGAAATAAAGGAACCATACCTTGGGGTTATTATCATTTTATGTTTCCTTCTGCTGCAGCTTTGCGTGGAGGAGCGCTGCTCCACCCATTACAGAGGAGCAGGGGAGGAGTGGTTTGTCCACGCCTAAGGGCACATGACTGCGAAATCATCATGCGCACTTTGCATGTTCTCTGGAGAACATGCCCAGGCTCCCATTCCCTGGCTGAGCACTGAACCACAGCACTCAGACCAATCACAATGCTGCATTGCAACGTTGTGATTGGTCAGGGGAGTCTGGGTGTGCTTCCTGGTTCCTGTTCGGCAGGGAGACACAATGGAGTAGAGACGTGGCAAAGGGTATGTTTTTTTTTGTTTTGTTTTTTACAACCCCTTACACCCAAGCAGACCCTTCACCCCTGATCCGTGCCAGCCGCCACTGCCAATAAAACCAGCTAGGCATGGCCATTCTGGGATTTGTCACTGCTATCAGGATAGCAACACGTATTCTGGACCTGAACTTCTTTCCAGCTCCTCTTGCAAAGAGGGGAACAGACAACGAAGAACCTGAGGGAGGGTGGAAAAGCAAGGAAAGTTGAGAGCCAAAACAGGGGAACATGATGAGACACAGGAAAGGGTGCAGGCATTTGAAAATCTACAAAGTTTATTGGAGGGTACAAAAGACAAAGAGAACGTCTACAGTGAATGTTCTCAGTATCAAATAATAGGATACAACATTTAATGCATCTGCAAAATCCAAAAAGTCTCCCAAATGCCTGGCTAGACCTGCAAACACCACACCAGTTAATATAAGCACCAGAGAATATTGAGAGAGAAATAGTCACCTTCAGAAGTTCTCGAGTCAAGCAATAAAATGCTGCATCTTTGAAAGAATTTAAATTGGGATGACAAAGCTTATAATATAAAAGCTATTGTTATTTGAAAGGAGATGCACGTTCAACTGACATCAAGACAGTGAGAAAATAAAAGTCAAGGAAGAGAAATTGGCTGTCCAGAAGAGGGTGGGTTCTATCCTAGGCAAGCAACTGGAAGGGTGGTGGAACAGGCGGGTGTCTTTAATCTAGTGATGCATATTAATCAGAGGAGGCCACCCTTATTGATAAAAAATAATGTTTATCAAACTTTGTCAAATTATCTAGGTAAGGCAGAGGATCAAGCAACCTTAGCTGAAGAAAAGAAGTCTTGATTGACAATTGGGGATATGCCTAGAAATGCGATCTACGGACGCTCTATGGGGTTAGTGAACATCTACTATTTGAAGGATTCAAAAACCATCACCAGCAAGATACTGCAAAGTGTAGCAAAGGTGGCAAGAGAATAGAGCTTGTTCCAAATATGGGGCCTTATTCTGTTGTTCCAAATAGAGGGCCCGATTCTGTTGTTCCAGATAGAGGGCCCGATTCTGTTGTTCCAGATGGAGGGCCCGATTCTGTTGTTCCAAATAGAGCACCTGATTCTGTTGTTCCAAATAGAGGGCCTGGTTCTGTTGTTCCAATTAGAGGGCCTGATTCTGTTGTTCCAGATAGAGGGCCCGATTCTGTTCTTTGATAGAGGGCCCGATTCTGTTGTTCCAGATAGAGGGCCCGATTCTGTTGTTCCAGATGGAGGGCCCGATTCTGTTGTTCCAAATAGAGCACCTGATTCTGTTGTTCCAAATAGAGGGCCTGGTTCTGTTGTTCCAATTAGAGGGCCTGATTCTGTTGTTCCAGATAGAGGGCCCGATTCTGTTCTTTGATAGAGGGACTGGTTCTGTTGTTCCAATTAGAGGGCCCGATTCTGTTGTTTCAGATAGAGGGCCTGATTCTGTTGTTCCAGATAGAGGGCCTGGTTCTGTTGTTCCAGATAGATGGCCTGGTTCTGTTGCTCCAAATTGAGCACCTGATTCTGTTGTTCCAGCTAGAGCACCAGATTCTGTTGTTCCAGATAGAGGGCCTGATTTTGTTTTGTTCTAGGTGAAGCTATGAAACGTAAGTGGTCATTTTCGCCTACTATTGACGACAATCAGAGGCCAGAACTAAACTCAATATCAGTAAGCCCTGACCAACAAATATATGTCACCCACAGCCTAACATTTATTTGCCACTTGTATGAAAATGTAGAAAAAGAACTTAAGAAGCAACTGTTTGTTAGTCGTTTGTAGTGTTATGTAAAGAGTATGGTTTCTTTAAATTTGAACACTCAGATTAACAAATCTTGTTTCTGCTTCCATTAAAAGTATTGGTGTTCCTTACCACTCAATCATCAGTAGCTTCTAACACTAAATGAATCTCACAAAAACATGGTCAGAGATTTTTATGTTTGTTGTTTGGAGTAGTGAGAAACACTCTCTTGCCCAGTGCCTGACACTCTGTAGAGTCAATTTATTATATGAAACAATCATTCAAAGAGTGATGCTTTCGCAACTTTTAGAAACAAAGGATGCGCTACAAATAATCAATAGCAATACAACAACTAGTTACACAATTTTTTACAGTATTTTTGCAGTGGGCATTCTTTATCATTAAGCTTAATTTCACCTTTCTTTTCATGTAATTGATATTTAACTTTAGCTGCATAACTTTTTTCCTTTTATTGTTTATCAGTTGTAAAATATTTATTTCACTACGACTTTTCGCCAAAGCATTCTCAATTTAAAGTCTCCAGTAACCAATTGCCAACTTCTTCTCAAGGTACCATGACATGAATGTTTTGTCTTCTTCTTCTTCAGCCACCCTTGAAATCGGCGAATAGTATACTACCATTCCTAACATGATGCACTTTCACAAATCTCAAAATGATAAATACTGATCACACAACCCAAGATTGTTGTAAATATAGATATCCCATAACAGAGTAAAGGAATACACAGTTGCCTTCACCTAATTTAAGTACAGTACGGAAAAAGTGTCACTGTGTTCTCCTATTCCTTCATAAGCAAACGATGATTGGCAAGACTAAGGGGCAGATTTCGATGTCGGACAAACCTGAATACGTACAATCTAGATTGGGTACTGGGACCAACCGACCTCCTGTCAGCAGGCCCAACCCAGCAATAAGGATGCGACTGAACACTGTTCGATTGCAGTCCTATTCTTCACAATAGGAGCATACATTCCAACCGGAATGCATGCTCTGATTGTAAAGAGAAGAGGTGCAGGGATCAATGGGGGGCACCATAGGCCTTGCACCTATGGGGGCCCTGCTGGGGGCCCCCAAATTCAACTTCCAACAGCCTTTCTGTGTCGGAAAGGCCGGTGCAGAAAGGCTGTTGGAATCCGACATTGGAATCCCCCGGGCGGAAAGAACCATCCTTGGGATTACAGGAGGCTTTCCGAACGGCAGACAGGCTCTCAAGCACGACAGAAGCCTTTCGGAAATCCAGTTTGGAAATGAATCCAAACTGCTGATTACGATGCTGTACGAACTGCTCCGGCCGAGGGTCGGAGCCGTTTCCTATGACATCGTAATCAGCCCCTAAGTCGAGAGCTGTGTGAGCCTGTTCTTTTTTTGGTCTGGCTTGACAACATAGCTGTCTGACAGAATTTTCCAAAGCAATGCTTTAACTTCAACCAGTGGTACAGTTCTCTCTCACCTCATTGAGTTGCTCTTTAGTTTAGCATTACGACGTCCAAGAGGCGCATCCATTAGAATGTATGAGAGAATAATTTACATCTAAAAGGTACACTCAAATAACACACAGTTTGTTCCATATAATCGTTTATCTTTTATGGTCATTATTTACAGAAAGCGATGAAGTTTTACAACGTTTTCTCAGCACTGGCAAAGCAAACAGTGCTTGCTTTAATGGGATCAGCATGTAATATAGGTAAACAGTGTTTATGACAGCCTTTGTTTACATGCACATTAAAGCCAATGCTTGCTGTATAGGGCTCTATAGGAACCTGATCACTTTCATTAGTATAATATTGAAAGAGGATTTAAAAGGTATTTTAATATTAATTGTTCCTTATTTAAAAAGCCAAATGTACTAACTGCTATTTGAGAAACTAAGTTTCACTTAGGTGCTCAAATCAAGGTATTTAAGACAAAAAAAATGGTTTTACAGAACATTCATTGAGTGTTGCTGTATTGCTATATTGTATTGTATTGTAATTGCATTTATATAGCACTTACTACCCCTGACGAGGCGTCAAAATGCTTTTTCGGCTAGTAGCACACTACTCTGGAACAAAAAAAAGGATTAGTTGGTAATTAGTATAGTGAAAATATGAATGTAATTTGAGTGGTGGATATGTTAGTCAGTTATTTGGATTAAGAAGGATAATGGAGGGATAGAAACAGGAAAAAGGTTTGCATTTATACAGCGCTTGCTACCCTTGATAGAGTGTTGAAGCACTTTTTTAGCATGTAGCACGCTACTTCGGAACCCAGAAAGGATTAGTGATGAATTAGTATAGTGAAAATATGAAAGTAATTTGAGTGGTGGACATTTTAGTCCATTAGTTGGATTGAAAAGGATAGTGGAGGATAGAGACGGGTAAAAGATCTTCTTTTGTATATAGCGCTTGCTACCCCTGATGGGGAGTTGAAGCACTTTTTGGATGAGTAGCACGCTACTTCGCTACCCAGAAAGGATTAGTGGTGTATTAGTGTAGTGAAAATATTGAAGTAATTTGAGTGGTGGATATGTTAGTCAGATTATTTGGATTGAGAAGGATAGTGAAGGGATTTAGAAGGGAAAAAAGGTTTGCATTTATATAGCACTTGCTACTCCTTACTGTTTTTTTCGGCAAGTAGCATGCAACTCTGGAACCCAAACAGTGTTAGTGGTGAATTAGTATAGTGAAATATGAAAGTAATTTGAATGGTGGATATGTTAGTCAGTTATTTGGATCGAGAAGGATAGTGGAGGGGTAGAAGAGGTAAAAAGGTTTGCATTTATTTAGCGATTGCTTGCCCTGATGAAGTGTTGAATATGAACAATTCTCCTAAGAGGGATAGATAGGCTTGATTTGAGCCAGTGGTTTCTGGTGCTCAGCTCCGGTACTTAATTGTCAACACCACGGATTATGATGGTCTGCAACATGGTGGCACTGTTTGTCTAATTTTTAGACAAGCACAGCAACAGTTGTTAGTCAATTCAATATACCTTAAAAGTGATTAGTGCCTGCCTCCAACCAATTCTTATAGCTGTGGGTACTGGAAAAATGTCAATTGTCACACTTGAAGGAGTGTGATAGTTAGTATTTGTGTTGGTACTGTCATTGGCAGCGCTGGTAGGGGAAAGGGGTGGTGCAAGAGACAGTAACCTACTAACAAAGGCCTGGCACTTATTTTTATGTGAATTGGTCCCAATATTAGTTTCAAAACCACACTCACCAATGTCAGATACATAAAATAATGAAAGAGGAAATGATTGAAGGGGGGGGTACTGGGGGTTCAGTACGTTTCTCATGACTGCCTTGCTCTGATCTGTGCTGCTGCCCACGAAAAACACTGTAAATAATCTGGTTTATCTAAATCGCTTTAACAGCATTTCAATCTAATGTTTGTGCCCTGAAAGTTCAATCTCAGGCAGCCACACTGCTGCAGGCTAAGGCAGCTGGGTAAATAAACAAAATAACCACTGTGCGGAAGGAAAAGATACATGTGGGAGGAGCCCACATCCCTCTCTATAATTAGGGTGACCTGACATCCCGGATTTCCCCGGACAGTCCTGGTGTTTGGAGAAGTGTCCGAGTGTCCAGACACTTTTCTCCAAAATGAAGAAATATCCCGGATTTTGGGTAGGGCCTGGGTTATTTAAAGATATGTCCCGGTTTTTAAGGTCGGGTGAACCTGCATGGGGACAGAAGTTAAATTCATTAAACTCTCCTACTATGCTGCCTTGCCTCGTTTAAGCAGCACTGCAGGATTTCATGAGGTGTGAATCAGGGCTTCAGAGGCCATAGGGCAAGGCCTGGCCCACCAGCAGCGGGACCCTGGAGCTCATCGCAGAACGGGAAGTAAAGTAATGTAATTTTTTTTAAGGACACAAATATAATATATATATATACAAGCGGCGTTCGCACTGCGAAACGCGTCTCAGACACTTGGGTGAATAAAATTTAACAGCTAAAAATTTGGGTCCGTGCCCTGTTTTGCTGGCATCGCGTGAGTAAAGACATGGCGGCCGTGCAGGATTTGAATATATATGTATATATATATATATATATGTGCATCACTCCATCCCGTTACCTCCTGGATATCTCCAAACACGGACCCTTCTGTAAGTACTTTGCAAATTAGTTTATTGCTTTGTTGCCTTTACCCATTTCGGCTCGTCCGAGCCTTGTTCACATGACACACACACACACACATATATATATATATATATATATATATATATATTAGGACATTAGGTCCTATTTCTATGTTTGTGCCTGTCACGGTTTTTCATTCTGAAAATTTGGTCACCCTATCTATCATGCTCCTGAAAGCTCTTTTTAGTTTAATCACATTATGTCTGGCAAGTGCTGCACTGTCCAACCAAACCTAAAAAAACAATTTAAAATCTCGGTTCAGCCCTGTGATTTATATTGACATTGTATAATGCACTGCAGCTGTGCTTCGTTCAAGAACTTCAGGACAGCACTGCAGCTGCTGTTGGAACCAGTTGCAGAGATAAGGCTGGCGTCGAATCAGCCGGAAATGGAAAGCCTTGGAGAGCATCATCATTTGATAACACTAAAACAGGCAGGACAACTGCCCCTTCCGACCTCTGTGTTACCAATTTCCATCCATAATTTAATCAGAGTGGTGAACTCATGCAAAGACTACTCCTAACTCCATTTGAGCAGCCTCTGGAGAACTGGCGATTTCTCCTGACTGCCAAATCCAGCTCAGGATGAACAGCCACTCCTGTCGGCAGTTCCAGAGCCCAGGACATGCCTGGGTCTGGATGAAGCGTTTGTCTGTTTTCAACCACAGGATGTGTGACGTCTCGGGCTGGTAGAGTAGTTTCTGCTGCATTACAATTGGACGACAATTGTCCATGCTGGCTTGACCATTGGTACCACTGGCTGTATCCTTGCTACCGCTGGTCTCAGGGATCTAGAAGTTAATGCATGAGATGAACAAACAAGCACCGGCAAAGCCAATCAGCCAATGTGTAATTGAATTTGCGTCTTCAATGATTGTCAACTTGTGTATGTTTAGCTGGGACTGGGTGAACGAGCAAATATGAGAATAAGTCGCTTGTTGGAGGGATGAGTGAGCACAAGAATGGGTGAATCAGTCAGTATCAGAGTGCCTGGCAAAGCAAATGCATGCATACATGATGAGTCCACGCCACTGAGTTAATGAACGAATGGGGGCTGGCTGCTGGGTGAGAGGATGGATGCAGACAGGCTATAGCAGTTTTAAAAGATGAGGTCTCAGAAAACCATAGCGATGTTATAAAAACAAGTACACCAATATTTTACGTAAAAATTCAAACGTGCAAAAAGTTTAAGCATTGATTTGAATACTTCAAAATATCTAACACAAAATGCAAAGCTCAATAGGAACTTTGAAACTGTATTTAAAATAATAATATTATAGTGGAATAAAATAATGACGGTCAAAACAATAGTGTCCAATAAAAAGGGTGGAATACTGGATTAGTAATGGCTACTTAATGCCACTGCAAAGAGCTATGGAAGCTGCAAAGCCCACGACAGTAAAGGGTAGATACTGTAAAAAATATATATGGGAAAGTACTCTCAGAACAGGCTTTGGAACTAGCAGTGCATCAAATGGCATCCAATTTAAAGACACCGACAAAGAGCAAGCATTGGCTATGACAAAAGGTCTGGCTTAGAAGTGAACTGTGAAGCCAAACCTAAAAATCCATGTATATGAATGGGCTGCCCGTCTCACATCTCTGCTTTTGCCAGACAAAAGCACCATAAATTATCTAGTTATCTTAGACACTTTAATAGTGCTTCAATGCCATGTATATGTGTACGACCAGAAAATTCAAGCTCAGGCAGCTGGATATACAAACAAAATAATCACAGCTGTGTGGAGGGTAAGTACTTTTTTGTGGAAGCACATAACTTCTGCCCAATCAAAGCAAGTGGGCGGGGATACAGTCTCTCTCCTGGTGATTATTCAGCGGCAGCTGCCCAGTCAAGCCAGCAGTAGTGGTAGGTGGTGCGACTAGCTGCCAGACGGTGACGTGGGGAGGGGGAGGGGCAGGGTGGGGGGGTAGTAATCTATGGATTACGGAGGATTACAGGTAAGTAAACATGTAAATAAATAAAACAAATTTTGTTGTGTTCACTGCATCCCCAAATGCGATGCAGGGCATGCAACGAAACATCTAGTTTGTAAGCTCTAGCATGTTGAGGATGCAGTACCCTCTATGACAGAGCCCGTGATATAGGAAGACTGTGAATCAAAAAACAATTTCTTCAGGTATGTTGTGCCCCTTTCGACATTTTCCGCATCTGTTAGCGCTCGCAGGCCCTGACTGTGCATCCTATCCGACGCCATTGCATAAGTAGTGAACGCAAGCAAGCAAAATGTTTATCTTCAAAGATAGTTACAACAAACAAATTAACAGTGACAAAACAACAGGGGCAAATAAAGTAAAAATAATTTTGGTGCATTGCATGCAACCAATAAAAAAAGATAGTAATTTAATAATAAAAACAATGACTTTGTTAGGTAAGTGATCAAAATAATTGACATAGTGCACATTGGTTGACACAGAAAAACGACATAAGCGAAGAAGTAGCAGCCAAATGAAGCCTGGCTTGGCGGCTGCTTGTTACCTGAGGGAACACGCACGAAAGAAGACGAAGGAATTGAAGTGCTATTTTCTGCATTCAGTCTATGGGCATACAGAGCACTGGGGGCATTACCTGGTTTATCCTGATGAAATATGTGTCATAGTCTTGTGAACACTATGGTGGCCATCATGGATTGGGCTCTTTGTTGCCATGATATAGAAGCTGTGTAGCTGTACGCTGCTCTCACGCCATGCAGCGCAATAAAGCATGTCTTCTATGAAAAAGTGAGGGTGATGTCCCCGCCTACGTGCTGCAGCACATTCAACTGGGCAGCCGAGATTCGCTATGCTAGTGGGAAGACAAAATTCAATGTGCGCTCTTCCAAGTGTGGAATGACAGATAAACAGGCAAAATACTGCCCCTCACACAGCCTGACACTGTACCATACACTATAAAAACCTACGGTTGAACCAAAAAATGAATCAGTCCAAGAAGACACTCAGTGGCTGAAAGGGGCTGACCGACTGTAGATTTTATGTACATTGCCCTATGGCCTGAATAAATGCCTGATTGACAGTATAACAAACCAATAGAAAAATAGGACCAACCAATAAACCCCTCAACGTATGTAATTTGAATATGAATATGATGTATTATTTTTGAGGCTACACTAGGAAGTTGAGAAAGTAAAAGCTGCTGCCATAGGTCAGCCCAAAGAGGAACACAATGCTCGAAGAGCTGTGCTGAGTTGCTGAAGTTTCCATTTCTTGCTCTAGCGCATAGCAGCATAGAGGAGTATGAGGAGGGGAGAAGAAGGGGCAAAGTGCCAAAAGAGAAATCATAGGGGGCCAAAGGCTGGGTGAAGTCAAGTCCACAACCTCTAGCATGTTGGTGCTGAAGTCCATGTTGTATCACATCACAGTTTCTGTTGTATGGGCAACATACACGAATAAAAATTACAGCACATATCATTTTGGAAAAAATAAAAACATCTTATCATCTTTTCTTGAACAATGTGAAGCAGTGCAGGCAGGTATCTGACTGCAGTTTCTCCTCAGTCTTCAGGGCCAAACCACACAGGAAGCCGGTGTGCGTTGCGCGTACAAACAAGTTAAAATGGACAGCAAGCAAATTAGGAACGTAGGTGAAAAGGAAAATAAAAGAGCACTTTAAATCCAATAAAAAATCACATGTTGAACATATAATCAATTGAAATTTACCACACTAATTCTGCTAGAAGGGAATTACCATCATCAAATAAAACAGAAAAAAGGACATTGTTTTGAGTTGTATATCATATAGAAGGAAACAAGTAGTGTAATTTTATGGGATCCACAGCTGGCATGCCTTGAGTAAGCATAGGAAGCGAAACACACGTAAGATGGACAATAGGATAATCAAAAAAATTGTACAGAAAAAAGAAACCTGTAGAAACTAAAATCAAGAGTTGCACCATACAGATGAGTTTTTTTTTTTTATCAGATTACAACTGAATGGTGAAAGTCTACCCTATTACACCTTTATGGGAGGGGGCTGTTTATTTAATGAAGGCATCCGTAAAATATTCTAGTATATAGCTAATTGACTCTGAAATATACTGGGTCAATATATTTTAGCATTCTGAACGTAATCCTATAATATTTAAGACAAATATGTTTAGAGTGTCCTAGTATGTAGGAACATAAGATCCCCATGGAATCTTTGTATGGAATATTTAGGTGAGAAATGTGGCACACATTCACATCACATTCACACAGGCCCACAGAAGAATACCCAAGAACCAGTTTTCTGCCAGGCGCATTCTCATGCAACACCATACCTACCATACAGCACACAGAAAAGGAAAGGGTTGATTTTAATAGTTGGCAGTACATTTTCTAGGCAACATCTGGGTGTTTTGCAGAGCAAAATTAACCATTCACAAGCAGAGGCTAGAATTAAACAGCGGAGAACCTGCAGAGAAATCTAGCAGATGGAGGTCTACAAATTCATCATCAAGTCACCGAGAGAAAAAAACAAATTGAAGAACACAGCAGGAAGACTGAATGTAGCGCACCACCCCTGCAGACTTTATAAGCAAAGCTAAGTGTAGGGCGATAACAGCAATTTGCACAAGGCCACCCACCTACGTGCACTCTCAATTACAAACACAATTTTTTAGTTGTATCTAGAGTGCTTATTCAAAAAGCAAAGAAGATAAGAACTTGTACTTAACTTTTATCTCAACTGCCCATTTCTCATTTAGGTAGATAAAACAAGTAAATTCTAAGTAGCAGACAATTATCGTTTTTTGCCACTTAGAAAGTTGTACAGAATATGTCTCTTTATGTTCTTAACAGGGGACAAAAACCATGGGACAGATTTACAAGCCCCATGCGCCGTCGGTGCATCACGTTGCGTGACGCACCAGTGGCGCAGCCTGCTAAGAGATATTTACAAGCACAGGTAAAGTCACCCTACGTGACTTAACCTGTGTTTGTGAATATCGCCCCTGTTCACGCAGCACTTTGCGTGTTAGGGGCAGGGCATGGGTGATGCTGTGGGTGTTCCCACGCAACACCCATGTCCACTGATGCATTTCCAGATTTACGAGAAATCGTAAACCTGGAAATGCGTCAGTTTGCTGCGTCACCATAGGGGTGGCGTAGCCAAGAGAAACGAGGAGAAATGTTTCCATTTCTCCTCGTTTTTTCCTCTTTCAATACGTGCTGCATTCTACAGCACGCATTGAAAGAGGAAAATGCCTGCAGGGATTGCTTTTGTGCGGGAAGGTGCCCCTTCCTTCACAAAAGCAATCTCCCCATGGCACAGACATCCTTGCACCAGGGTGCAAGGGTGCCGGCGCATGGCAGCTGTTTCTGCGCCAGCGCTGGGGAGAGCACAGGAATGCGACATATCATTGTAAAGATGTTGCATTCTTGTGCTCTGAAACTGCTGCAGCGTGGCGCAGCCATAGGGCTTGCGGTGCCGCGCTGCAGCACTTTCTTGTAGATCTGCCCCCATATGACCAGCCGCAGCCCGTGCAGGTAAGAGCAGTGGGGTGGTTGGCCCGCTAGGGCGGGATTTGACAGACGACCACGAGGGAACATAAAATAAATAATTAATTTTCCCTCATCCTCGTCTGGCGAAATCCCCCCAATGGGCCCCACCGCTTTTACCTGCACACGCCACGGCTGCATACGAACACCAAAAAAGATGCCTGGTGTATGTTTATTTTGCCACATGTAAAGCCATTCAAAGGGAACTTGTAGCATTTGATGCACTGAGCAGGTGAATTAAGAGCATTCCCATGGTTCACGAATAGAGGGGATTTAACCCAATTCTAAATCTATCAGCATTTTTGATCCAAAATTCTGAAAACCTCAGGCAGCTATAGCGAAGGGATGCCTTCACGAAGTTTGGAGGACTGACAGTGGGGACAATGATTCTACAGTAGGGTTGAGACGGTGAAGTGCCACGGGGTGGAGGTGAAGGGAGAATGTTCACTGGAATCCTTTGTGTGTATCATGTTAAAGCAGGACATACACTTTAACACACTGGACTGAGGGCAGAGGGCTTTTTTGCAAGGCAGAAAGTAGTCAGCTATATTAATGAGCCAACAAACCCAAGGATAACATCCAACGAACTAAATAATTCTAGAGTTTCCATCCACCGCTTTGCTTACTCCACTAGCCCCATTTAACATCGGAGTCATTTGTGTTGTCTACTTTTCCTTTTTCTTATTTGTAGTATAGTATGTCCTCACATACATTTTGGATTATAAATATGTTTATCACAGACTTTTTAATGTAATATATGTATATTTATATATAGAATATGTCTAACAAAAATGAAGAAAATGATTGAAATAAAGCAAAAAAATCAATTTATACTATAACAATAAGTGTTGTTTCTATTAGTTCTAATTACATGTCACAATAATTATTAAGTTAGTTGGATGTTGTCCTTGGGTTTGTTGGCTTATTAATATAGCTCACTACTTTCTGCCTTGCAAAAAAGAGTTCATATTATTCCCTACAAGTAGTGAATGCATTAGTAGTAGGGGTCCCCTTCTTTTCAAATTCTGAGGGCAGAGGGCTCCTTCAAATCCCTAGTCAGTGGCCACTTGTATCTCTGGACATTTTTGCCACCACTAAGATTCAGATCTTAACTGTGGGAAAAGAGTACAGAGAAACAAGCAGTCTAAGACTTTGTGTCAAGAAGGGAGAGCCCGATTCACCAAACCATTTGTAATCCTAATTTCAAATGAGGTGAACCAATGGCTTGATGTGCAAGTGAAAAATCACATTTGAAAAAAAAAGCAACTGAATTTACACATGTAATTCTGTTTACATACAAGTTACAATGCAGTATATGATTTGCCCCCAGGGGACGGAAGTGGACATTACAGAGGAGTGTCAAGCAAAATAAGTGAACAGCAACAGACCTGTGAATTTTTGGGGGATTCAAAAACCTTTGCAAATTACTTTCTCTAGAGAAATCTAGTTCATACCGCACCAGTTATTTTTTTTTTTTTTTAAAAGGTATTATTGAGCCAGGACTTGTAATGCGAGTCAAGCCTATTGGCTTTGCAATGTTAAAATATATTTTTACCCTGTCTGCAGGGAATGGGCATTGCTGTATTCGTCACATTTGAGCTTCTTAAACTCATACCAACAACTTGCTTTGTTTTATAGCATCTTCATAGTGTGTGTCTAACTGTGCAACTCTGAGCATGCCTAGCTTCTGGATTTCATTGTCAATCAGACGTCCTTTTTTCTGTGTCTCTGACTCAAAGCATCTTGCAAGCCTTCATATTCCAATTTGTTGCCAATGTCAATGCCAGTTAAGCTTGCTATGGTAACCACTCTAACCACTCCATCGCTTCCTACAGAACACGGCCCTTCCCACACTACCTATTGCTGTAGATATTCCCTCACTTGACGACCCTGTACTCATAGGTCCTCCTGTCAGATCCCCACTGTTGCCTGTTCCCCCAGGGCAATATGGATTCTGCCGACTGCAGTGCCGGCGTGAGTTTTTCTTCTCTCATCTCCAAAGGTAGTGGAAGCTGCTGGACCCGTACTCTGTTTGAGGATTGGTATTTGGAGGAAGAGGGGCACGAGTGGCTCCTCCACTAAGGCGGAGGAGCATCGCCCTACTGCCTTATGAGCAGTGCAGAGGAAAGATAAAATAATAATGACGAGTTATTATAAAAAAAATATGTCCTTCTTAGGTGAAGGAAGGGTGGGGCTGGCCAGAGCAGGTGCCAGGGAGGAGCGGTGAGCACACTCAAAGTGCACATGAATGTTTGACCGGCCGTCTTGGGCCGGCCAAACATTCATGCACACTTTGCATGTTCCCCACCAACTGCATTACACAGCCTGGTGTGGAACATGCACAGGCGCCCTGTCCCCGTCTGAGCGCCGACCAATCACAATGCTGCAATGCAGCATTGTGATTGGCATTGGGGAACTTAGGGGAACCAATCACAATGCTACAGTGCAGCATTGACATTGGCTTATAGCTTACAGCTTGAGCAATAACTCACCCAAGACTCTCCAACGAGGTACAACGAAAGCTGTCACTGGTGTCTGGAGCAGGAGGTCTAAAGGAAGCCATGAAGGAACTTGCCCTCTGGCTGAGGGAAGGCTGCAACATTCAGCTATTTAGGGCAATAGATGGGATTCTTTCTGATCTCCCACTCTGTTGGTCAAAGATGTCATGGTATAAAACATGTGCTACAGTCTTAAAGTCTAATGTAAATAAAGTCTCGAAAAGTAACTTCAAAAAGAGTGAGACTTCCTCCAGAGATGAGAGTTGGACAGTCAAAATGAGCATTGACTATTGCATCTAAAGAGGAATTATATTCAGACCTTCTGTCCCACTGCTCTGTGCATCAGCACCTACCACCCTTCTTAACTCTGTATGTCACTCTTGCACAAACCTTCTCATTCCTGGTTTTTACCTTTGTCTTCGTTGCTTTATTTTTTTCATTCTTTCTCCAATTTTTGTGTTTCTTTCTTTTCCCTGGGTCGAAGTCTGGTGATGAAAAACGAGTCCCAGTCCCTAAAAAATGCTCCATCACCAAAGATCATTAACCCAAATTAAGCTCTGCCTGTCTCAGAAAAAAAGGCAGATGTATTTGTTCTATCTAGATTTTATTGAGTGCCCATGATCTACTCAAATATATTCCATGCACATTTCTCCATATGCAGCAATTGATATTCTTATGCCTATCGTATGATCCAGGCACTGAGGAAACAGGCTGAGGCGCTCTCCCCATCCTTACTTTTAGTAAGATATCAGCCTATTAAAAAGAGAACAAAGAGAGAAAGCAGAATTTAAGTGACCTGCGCTTTTCGAATTAATGAAGATTTAGATTAATCACTTCTCCCATCGAAGAACAATTACAGAGCGGGGCTGCACAGCCTCTCATTATGCTCTTGGTAGTTAACGGGTCTCCGCACACAGATGAATCTCCTTACCACCGCTGTCCCCTTCACCCGATCCGATTACCTCCCCATCAAATGCGATAATTAAAATTCCTTCACTTGGAAAAACCGGAGTGTCCCTTATAATAGACTATTGAACTCCTGACCCGCTCGCACATGAAGCAAAGTGACCACTCTTGCCACTGGCCGCCATTTCTATAGTCCACCATTCGCTTGTTAACGCATTCCCGGATCTTAATTAACACCGGATCACAACAGCCTCATCGATCCAGTATAGGCTGAATTCTAATATGCCGATATTGTTGTTTAACACACCAAAATCCACCTGGTATGGTAAATACCTTACACATTTCTGGGCATATGTACAAGGAAATGGAGCAGCGCTGTACTGCGGCAAAATTTGCAGGGATGTGTGATTTCAAAAGTGCAGGGATGCGCCGTATTTACAAGAATATAGCAGACCCCTGTGTTTTCCCTTGCGTTGGCAATAAAAATAGCTGCCTAGCACCAACACAGACACCATTGTGCCATAGTGCAAGGGTGGCTGCTTTGCAGGGATGATTGTTTATGTGCAGGTAGGTGTCCCTTCCTGCACATAAACAATCAATAATAATGATTTGTTACTTCTATGTGTGTTGTATCTACAGCACACTTAGAAGTAGCAAATCACTAATATTTAACAATTGTTTTTATTCAGGAAGGAACAACTTCCTGCAAAAAAAAACAATCATTAATGACATTTTGCTCTTTCTATATGGGCTGCAGAAGCACAATTAGAAAATGCAAAAATTGAGGATAAATAAAAGTCTTTCTCCCCGGTGCGCCAATCTAATGCCTGCTTTTGCATGGCCCACATTGTTGGTGCTGCCTCAGATTTATATATCCTCGTAAATTTGGGACAGCATCGAAAACCAATGGGCATTGCACTGGAACATCCACAGCAACACCCATTGCATGCCCTTTTCACATAGATACCTGCGCGAAAGGGTACCATATTTACGAAGCGGTCTTAAGCGTGCAAGGTTGCTTAACATCCCTTTGTAAATATGGTGCAGGGCATTGTGCAACCGGAACATCAAAAAAAATTGGTACAATCCCCTTGTACATATGCCCCTTCCTCTTTTAAATTTCGGCAAGTTTGACCTGCCGAAGTTTAACGAAGCTTGAGGTGTTTAATGCATCCGACAAATATCAGATGTGTTAAATAACTTCTAACTCGTAATTCCGATCCGTGCGTAAACGGGGGTTTATGCATCGGTTGAAATATAACGAGTAACTCATAATCAGGCCCATAGACTTTTGTAGCATATGTCAGTGCACCTAATAATCAATTTAAAAGCTTTATTGAGTGTGTGGGCACCAAAGATAGATCCAGTAATTTAATTTGAACGTTAAACAAGAACGTATTGTATTTTCTGTAATCCTTTGTTTCAAACCTTTCAGGCATAAAAGGTTTCAGTCATCTAGAAATGTTCGCGCCTAAGCACGTTTTAGATCTCAGTACTTTGCTGTGATTATTTTTGAGTTGAAATATAAGCCTGAGTATCGGCAGTGTGCAACTGGAAATCAAGCTGTTGTTGGGAAATCACTGCTACAAAAGGTTGCGTGCATCTTTTGAAAAATAGCAGTGATAGGTGGAGAGGTGTGGTGAAGCGGCCAGGGCAGCTGACTTTGGAGCACAGGGTTCATGGTTCGATCCCTTGCCCTGGCGGCAGCTCAGCTCAGCACCATGTAACTCTGGGCAATAGCTCACTTAATTTCCATGACGGCCCCCATCCCCTTGAAACCCGTAAGCAAGGCTGGTTCTAGGATTTGCGAGGCCCTGGGCTAAAAGGGAATGTGCAAGGCACCTCTAATGTAGATAAGTGGCCCCTTGCAAGGAGACCATTCACAGATACTGTGGGAGGCCTATTGTCCAGCATTTTGTCGCCCCCCACAGTTTAAACTTTGAGCCCACAAGCATTTCTCACACCTTCTGTCCGCTAGGTGTGAGAATTGCTAGTGGGCTAAAAGTTAAAACTATGGGGGCGCCAAAATGATGGACAATGGGCCTCCCACAGTATCTGTGAATGGGTCTCCTTTCAATTGAAGGGAGTGTCTCCCTCCCTTATGTATCCAGATACCATCCCTGAGAGGCCAAGGGAGGGGGGCCCCTCCATTTCAAAGAAAGGTGACACCTTTCTTTGAAATGGATCGCCAGGGAACCGACAGGACACATCACCAGTGCGTGGCCCCATGCTGGAGCGAGGCCCTGGGCAGCTGCCCACGCTGCCCATGCCTAGCGCCGGCCCTGCCCGTAAGGGTGAGTAGTTTGCGCTTTACAAATATGGATTTTATAGCACTGTATCCTGAGGCACTTTGCATGAAATAGATTTGGTTGTGGAGATGGCATTCCCTATTTAAACCCTTGCCTTCTGCTATATAGGAACAACTTTATCCACTCGAGGGGTGGTCCAGGTATAAGGCACTGTGAGAGTATCCTGCACTTCCCAGCACTTTTCAGCACTTACCTATGTAAGACAATAAGGGCTTCTGGTTGCTTAGCATCTTTGAATGAAAAAGGCCTATCTAATATCAGCCAATGTGATTTCCATACCCATTTCAGGACTGAAACAAGGGAGTCACAAGAAGTGGAGGAGGTCATAGGGAACATTATACCCTAAGCCCCGTGCTTTGCAGGATCCTGGGCTCTTGAGTCAAAATCTGTTCATAGATTTAAAATGCAGACTGTGATTTTTGATATTATTATTTGTTATTTAAAATGAGGCAGCTAACACGAAATTGCCACAAGAGGAAACCAGGCGCTAGACAAAAAACTAGGCCTATCTGTTTTTTGCCCCGGGGACTTTTTTTATACTTTGAATCAGGTGCCACTTGGCATAAATAGAAATAGGGTTGGCCAAAAATGTGTGTTTTTTTACCCATGCCCTGCAAAACCTTCTGACAAGATTGGTATGAAACCTGATTGTTAGTAATGAAGGGTGTTTGGCCAGTCCACAAAATGATTACATGAAAAGAAAGTAAGTTTGCTGATAACTTTTACAAACGGATAGACCTGAGGAGTATGCCACAATAGGAAAAAGGTAAATTAGGGTGTAATACAAAAGAAGACAAGTCACAGCAATGTTATTAAATTCGAGAAGTACCTTATCAAAGGTTTTCCCAAGGAGCATTGTTCTTTAATTAGTAATTATTTAATACACCTTTTCATATGCCACTGGGAAAAATGAAGGGGATGAGCAGTCAAATGCATAAATCTGGCTTTGACATCTGTAACGCACTGAAAAATAAGGCACTGGAAAAATAAAAAATCCATTCATTCAAATGGATACATTTTCCATGGACCTCTATAGCCTTGGGAAAATGAAGCCACTGGAATAAGTAAGAAATAATTCAGTCAGATGGATAAGTTTGTTGTTGAAATGTATAGTCTATGCAGATAAGAAAGTTGACGCCTTTACACGAGATTGATTTATTTTCTCTCATTCTACAGACAAAATTAAACTGTCAATACATTAATAGATGTTTGCTGCAGAAGAAGCCAACATTCTGGATCTGCAAGTTGTATATGTATGTTCTTCTTGGCAAATCGTTTTCCACCTCCTTGCATCCTCTGCCACAATATACTGAGTGGGGTCAACACAGGAAATAGAAAAGGAAGAGGTAATCGGATGTATTCCATTTTCCACATCTTATTCCTCTGCTAGAAGTCTCATGTGATGGTCACACCAAAAGACGAAACAGCTTTGTATAAAAAGTATTCCAGTAAAGTTAAATTCTAGTGGGGGAAGTGAGAAACAACATGACAGGGAGACACATGGGTCTTTTATACAGGTTCTTGGGTAAGGGAGAAAGGAAACCCTATTCAGAGAGAAATCAGACTAGCTAGACAATACCAGGGACTTAGCAGATGAGGCACATGTACAGGATATAGGCACAGTTTTTTGGAATGAACTCTGTCCTTTAGTTCCTAGGCAAGTACCAGAGCCCTCCGGACAGGACAGCGCAGCCTTAGGCACCAAAAATCCCAAGACAAAGAAAAATAAAGCAACCGATTAAAAGAGAATGAATCCAGCTACTGATTCAGAAGCCCACTAGAATGATAGAAACAACAGATACCACCACTAGAGCTGACTCAAGCTATGTGAAGGAACATAAGACCCAACCATCTACTGAGAAATACTCTCTAAAAACAACCCATCTAAAGGGGACAGCTGAGCAGATTGCAACAGCATAAACATGGAGAATACCAGCACCCTCTAATCCACTTCACTACGACTCATTCAGACCAGGAGGTGTTCAAATGGCCGCCACACCCACATGGATATCCTATATTGCGAAATTGCATGAATTGTAGACCTAAGCGCGACTACACGAACACTAAGAAGACAGGTGATAGACAAAGCTGGTCTGGATAGAAAGTGTATGAGATAGCATAACACAACACAGCATTCTGGGGCATGTCAAACATGCACTAAACAGTGACTCCTTTTAAGATGTTATATCATTAACTTTTGAAATTGCAGATAGCTACATACACTTAGAAGACTGGGAAGGAGGGCGTTGCAGATCCATCAGTGACATTTCAAACGTCTGCTATGAATGCATTGAAAGCTTTGCTTAAGAATAGTGAGAAAAGGTGGCGGAACAGGCAGCAATATTATACTATCATGTCTTAACAAGTGGAAAGAGAAAATTGCATAAAATCGCTCTTGAAGCTGTGTTGTTGGTGTTCCTAGCATCCCAAAAATACAAAAGGAGAGATTTGAACATCCTAGTCCCAAAACAAATTACTTTTACCCAAAATTGAAAAGTGGAACTTGGGTATCGGTTCAGGGAACGCCACCTATGCGCCCAAAACACCCAAATTCACTTGAAAATCTCTTCCCCGGAAGACGTTGCCAAGCTTTCAAAAACTCTCTTAAAGATTCAAAACTGGATGTCAAACCCCATTTAAAACTCAACCCAACTAAAACAGAATTTCTTTTGAGCTTACCTCTGAAAGCAAAAACGCCAGTACGAAAATGGATAGCTATCTTTCCTGTCCTGGATGGCTCACCTCACCCCCCCCCCCCCCCCCGCCCCCCCCCCATTTTCAAGTGCCATTTCACTCGGCATCACCCTTGGTAATCATCTCAATCTTCACAGACACATCACAGCCATGGCCAACAGCTCACAACTCCAACCTAGTCAGCTCTGGGACATCAGACAACTGATTCCGGAACAAGACCTCTAAATAGTGGTGCAGTCACTTATGCTCTCTAGACTAGACTATGGAATTTCCCTCCACTCAGACATTCCCAAAGTCCATGGCCCTCTGAGAGCAACACTAAATGCTGCAGCATGCTTTATTTTAGGTCCCAAAAAATTTGACCACATCCTCCCTGCTCTGCTAACCCTCCGCTGGCTCCCCATTGATGCACAGGCTCAATAAAAAATAATCGGTTGTATTACCCACAGAACGCTGCACTCCTCCTCACCCTCCTGTCTAAATGAGAAACGGAACATCTCCAGAGCAAATAAGGGTTCCAGAAATGCCCAATCCCTTCTAATGTAACCCCCAACTATCAGTAATACATGAACCCGGCCTTCTCTGGAAATGCCAGTAGAATCTGGAACTCTCTGCCTGCCTTCAAAAGGGACCTCAAACTCATCCTTTTTGTCGGACATCTTGGTTAATTCTCTCACGAACCAGACTTAAGTACTCTCTCTGATTGCGATCTGACCTACCCTCGATATTTGACCCCCACCATCCTAATCAATACTTTAACTGTGTATTTCCCGAGCCCACATGCTGTAACTGTTCTTATTGTTAATCCAACACACACCCACCAAACTAACCGTCTACGTTTAATTACTATGAATGTAACCACTGTAACCCTCATCTCCTGCTTGTGTAAACTACTCTGATTCCTTTGAGCCATGTCCCCACTATATAAAATTGCAAAAATAAATAAATTATCTAGTTTCTGCTGGATCTAGCATTTTTTGCAGAAATCAGAGAATTTTCCATCACCACCGACTCTAGGTCATGCCCATTGTGTCTTGTGATGGCCTGTGTCCTACCTCAGGGAACTACCATCATTCAGAACCTTTTAACATTGAGGCGACCCACAGCAACAGGACAGTTTGCTTTTGTCATCATCTCCTGCTTCAAATAAACCCAGGGATGCTGATGAGTGGTTCTTCAGATGCATTTGTTCTAACGACTGTTAATTATGCCCTTTCCCTCGTTCTGCCGTCACTGCAGAGTGGCGCCCAGCTGTTCCTTCAGATGCACTAGCAAACTTGCCAGGAATGCCTCCCAGATCACACGGTCCATTGCTGGGAGACTAAACAGAGCTTGCGCCCTACATGGGACTCACCCACTCATGTCACTGGTTTAAGACAGGCGATGTCAGAGACTTCACAGGCCACACCCCATCTCCACATGCACAACCGGCTCTTCCTAAAAACAGATGCGATAAAGTAGGTATGAGCAAGAGTATCCGTTACATGCAGGGCCAGACTGGGAGCCCCAAGCAGCCCTGGCAATTTTGTAAGACCCCCCCCATCCGGGATGTGGGGGGGTAGATGCTAGTGTGAAGCATTGCTGCTTTGGTCACTGGGGGCAATATTGCAGTACCACTCGAAACCAGACCCCAGTTACAAAACAAATGCCCCCTCACTGTGGCAAAACAGCCCCCACACTTCCAGCCTCCCGGGAAAACCCCCGGGAAAACACCTGATGCCAGTCCAGGCCAGTCCAGTCCTAGGTCCATGCCATAATTTTTAGGATACTTAAATAATGAACCTACATAATACATGGAAGACTATAATTCTTGTATAAAAGCCAATCATTAATTTACTTATTACAATAGAGGAATAGAGGTGTGATGTCTCTTTTCAGCTGTAATAAAAAAAATGAGGTAGCTGCTAAACTTTAATAACTTATTGCAGTTGAGTTCTGATGTCCCACTGCCAGTAGCCAAGGTGGAAAGCAGATAATGGAGCACATTTACAGATGCAGTTTAAACAAATGCAATGAAAACTGTTTTTTTATTCTGCTGACTTATTTCCTTAAAAAGAAAAAGTGATCAGCAGAAGATGTTTAAATATATATATATATATATATCCAATAGATCTGGTTTCTTTAAATGCAGCTCTTGCAGAGCATGCAAATTCGGAGTTAACACTACAGAGTATAAACCAGCTTTCTCTGAGACTATTAGCAAGATAAACAATCTTTACACTTGCAAAACTGATCATGTGGTCTATGTCTTACAATGTACTTGGCATTTACAATGCGTTTGTTGTACTAAGTTACAGGTGTTTAACCGCATTTTACAACATTTACGTGCAATAGTCAACTCCGATCCCAGTTATCCTGTTGCGCGTCATTTCAAACTAGTTCATAAAAACAACTTGAACGATTTGAAATATTTTGTCATTGACACGGTCCCCATATCTAAGAGAGGAGGCAACAGGGAAAAAAGATTGCGACAATTGGAGAGCCACTATATAGTGCTTCTTAATAGCAAAATCCTGAACGGTCTCAATATGGGTGAGGACCTCCATAACTTTCTGTAATTTTTTCCTTTCATTCAAAAACCATATCTTTACATCTGTGTTCAAATTCATTGTTAATGTGTGGGTCTAACCATTAATATCTCCTTGTACATGCAATTGTGATTGAATTAGCTATTAGATTTTAGCTTTTTAATACCTTGTCAATTTTAGCATTATTTATGAAATTCTGGTTTTACTGTTTTTACGTTTTTACCAAATTTGGAATGCTATGAGGATCATCCAACAATTTATTATTGAATTATGGATATACTCAGATGAAATACTAACTTTATGGTTTTGTGAATATGAGTTTTGTCTACTAGGACCTGATAGTTGATTTTCTCTGTTTTTATAATATTCTATATCCTTAGCTGTCATTTGGATTGAGAATAACTAGCCAGTTTCATATCACTATTGCACTTTTTTAGCACTCATCACTTTATCTGCTGCTATTACTGTTTACATTCTTGGTAATATTGCTCTCTAACACCCTTATGAGCATGCTCATTATTTTATTTATTAGCACTTTTTCACTTTGTGTGGGTGGTTTTTAATACTGCATAGAATAATTGTCCACCACTATATAATTTTACTATCTGCACATACTTTTATCATGTTGATTTAGGGAACTTGCCCTTTATAACTTTAATGAAGACAAATGTTGTTATTATGCATTTTTCTTTTTACTGAATTTATGTTGTCTTATTTCAAGTATATTGCTTTAAGACAAGATTCAGTGAAAACAGACTGGGGTTAAATTAACTTATGAAGTATGTTTTCAATGTCTACGACAGTGAATAGGTGGTGTCATTTGCGATGCATATAGTATTTAAACCACCTGTGTCTCTGGGTAGGTCATGTGATCAAGTCCGGATTCTCCGGACAAAACGAGCCATGCTGCTGCCCATTTTGGAATAAAGCACTTTTTCACTTTTCACTCTTCGTTGTGGTCTGTACCTGCTTTTGTGCTGGTGTTCATTGGAATTCCTGTGCTGCAGGATTGTGGATTTCGATATATATATATATATATATATATATATATATATCCAAAACCAAAGTATACACCGCGCGTAGCAATCACAGCCGGCACAGATACACCAAGCACGGACCAAGTTTTTCGGCATTCAGATCTTTATTCGCCTGTCGATTTCATGACGTTTCGGCACCCCTGTGCCTTGCTATATATATATATATATGGGTGTGTCATATGGAAAATGGTGAAATTGTTCAGTGGTTGCGCACACCGCTTCCGTTAAAGCCTCTGAAGAGAAGCATATGGAGCTTCGAAACGCTTCAGGCAAATCCATTACGGAGCGGCTCCTACAAGCGGATCCCCGTCCCTGCCTACACATAAACCAAGCTGCTGGTCGAGTGCTACTTAAAGGTGGACAACTTTTGGAGCAGTATATAACACGTGGTTGCCCAGCCACGGAGTATGCACCGCCCCGTAATTCTTGGGGGTCGCGAAAGTGAAACAGCAGCCGTATACAGGATCAAGGACAGAACCATTTGCAGGGTCCATACAGGACCTGATTGTGTGCTCTCCGCACTACACTTCCCATAATACACAGTCTCATCTGAGCCTCCCATTGGTGGGTGTGTCATATGGAAAATGGTGAAATGGGTCAGTGGTTGCGCACACCGCTTCCGTTAAAGCCTCTGAAGAGAAGCATATGGAGCTTCGAAACGCGTCAGGCTAATCCATTAGGGAGCAGCTCTGACAAGCGGATCCCCGTCCCTACCCACACATAAACCAAGCTGCTGGCCGAGTGCTACTTAAAGGTGGACAACTTTTGGAGTAGTGTATATATATATATATATATCTCCATCACTTCAAATTGCTGCTATCGCAGTTCACCTTCCAATGGTGTCGGCACTGTCATTTGTATATTCACCTAGGCTTCTCCTCCAGAACTCCAGATGAGAAAAACAAGCGGCACACCAGGGATTATTGCACAATTATTTTAATGCGCACCAAGATGACGCGTTTCGGCAATAGCCTTTTTCGAGTAAGTTACTACTGCAAATTTGCAATGTTGTTAAAACTAGTGTCTCAACCTGCCACAATACTGTAAATAGTTCTCCATATTTGCTGCCATTAACTCAATGCTTGCTCTAATTCACAGTTATAGACTGCTTA
Source organism: Lissotriton vulgaris (assembly GCF_964263255.1). Classification (NCBI taxonomy): domain Eukaryota; kingdom Metazoa; phylum Chordata; class Amphibia; order Caudata; family Salamandridae; genus Lissotriton; species Lissotriton vulgaris. The sequence continues at coordinate 663,863,854 of NC_141693.1, forward strand.
ATATGAATCACGCGCTGCCCAATGTCAGTTTCCATAGCTTGCTGCCATAAATAGTTGTGCATTTTAAACACAAGCATTACGAAAATTGTTTGACTGTTTATATTCAAAATTGAACAACTTTATTTGTATTGCACCCTACGAGTGTTTGCCTAAAATGAAGACTGTACCTTCAAATGACGAAGTCAAGTCGTGGTCAGCAACACCTGTGGGAAGCAGTTAAAAAAATGCTGCCAAATAAAAGGATCAATCCATGTTCGAGTGCAGGCTTTATTCAGAATGGGAGTGGAGGTGTTTTTATACATATGTTTATATGTGTGTACGTAAAAGGATCTCATCTACACAATTTTGGTTATCTAAACCTTGCCAGTTTTGACCTAGGCTGGACACCACCAGGGATAAGTGTATGGAATCGAGCTTTAACCACCGTTCTTTGTGTTTTGAACAGGTGATAAGAGCAAGATCTTCTCTTTATAAATAACACTGATGCACTGTGTGATTCACAGAGCTCAAGGTGACCCTGAAAGCAGAGCTACATCAACCAAGGAGACCACGCGCTCCCAGGTACTCAATATTCAATTATAATCCTGTGTACCTCACTGTCACTCTCTGCTGTCCTCGAAATGTCTAAACACTTGAGTAGCATGCAAAGTAGGTTTTCATCAATTATCATTATTAAAGGAAGCACAACATATTTTCTTAATGAAACAATGTCATTGTGTTTTAAACTCCGATAATTGCAAGACGATATAACTTTCAATATGATGTTCCAAGTGCTTTCCCTCAATACAAATTCGACATCTCTAGAGCCGCGGAATCCATTTTCTGCAGCTTCACCGCCCACCAGCGCGTCTTTGTGGAGCGCATGACGTCATGGCCTCTCTTGATCTCCCGCACAGACGTCCAAGGGCAGACTGCTCCTCTTTGGTATTCAGAGGGATACGTAAGCGCGTCTTGCGTACACTGATCTGCATTTTACTTCCAGAAGCATTTTTGGCATGACTTGTTTCAGATGAGCGCTCACCCGAGTGATGCTCCAGGATGCAAGACAGCTAGGCGGAGCTCTGCATTCATGGACCTAATTGTGCCAGGTTTGAAAACAAAACAGCATGCCATCTTGCAAGGGCCAGAACCTTTATTGAGCTGAAGCATATTTTGACCGTTTGTTTTCAAGGACTCTGGCCTCTTGCCAAGGCACGTTGTGAGCTGGAGATTAAAGAGGCAACCACAGCTGTGCGCCTCAGGTGTCCCTCGGTGAGTAGGGACCGGTGCATCTAAGGCAGGCACGGAACGGAATTTGGGTAATTGATGGTTGTGTGCAGTTGTAGTCAGATATGTACTAGCCAGCGCAACTTTTTTCATTAGTGTGTGTACCAGATATTTTTTATGTAGGAACTCTTATTGGTCTCCAACCTTTTCTGTACTGAGAGCTACTTATGTTCAATGAAACGCATTGGAAGTTACTTTTAATAATGCTCTAGCTTACCCAGTATAATTTGCCAGTCTGAATTATTGTAAATTGTAACTTGAGATATAGTAATGTCATGGAAAAAAACGAAACTTGATTGTATTCTTTTGCTATTTTTCATGTCCTGTGCAGGGGGGGGAGGAGTTAAGGGAAAAAAAGTTGTAAAAATTTTTTTTGAATAAAAACATTAAAAAAAAAAAAAAGAGAGTTACTAATATAATTAGTTTGTAATGTGCATATTAATTCAACCAAGTAAAAGCTTTCTAATTTAATATGCTGGGCTCGGCTGCACACAGGTGAGCTACTCATAGGTAGCTGGAGAGCTACAGTAGCTCACGAGCTACAGGTTGGAGACCCCTTGTATAGATTATGTAAACTGTAAATGAGCACTCACTAATCTTGGAATGCTGTTCAGTAGTTTTCTGGATGAGTACTCAGGCCCTCATTCACAAAAAAGTGCTGCAGCGTGGCCCCGCAAGCCCTTAGGCTGCGACACGCTGTGGCACTTTCAAAGCACAGGGATGGGTCATATCTACAAGGATGTGAAGGATCCCTTTGCTCCCCCTGCACTGGCGCACAATTAGCTGCCATGCACCGACACAGGCACTCTCGCACCATGGTGCAAGGATTCCTGCGTCTTGGGGAGGATTCAAACGCATTTCCAGGTTTATGATTTCTCGTAAATCTCGAAATGGGTCAGGTTCCCTGGGTGTTGCATGGGAACACCCATAGCAACACCCATCAAATGTCCCTATCACGCAAAGTGCTGCATATAAATAGCCATATTTACAAGGACAGGAAACGCCATACAGGGTAGCGTATTGTGTCCTTGTAAATATGGGTTAGCAAAATGTGCCGCCGGTGCGTCACACAAAGTGAGGTACCGTTAGCGCAAGGGGCTTGTAAATAAGCCCCTCAATGTGCACAATAAATATTAGATAAGGGCCTGCTTGGGTACTCAATAATGTGTTGGAATTATATTTGTTACTATTATTGAATGGCAGCCTCATCTATTCTCACTAATATCTTACAATGGAGCTCCATAATGTGCAGCATATCTACTCACTAATGTACAGAAAAGTTGCTAAAATACTGATGTGGCACTCTTTAATGATTAGGATGGCTACTCAACGTGTTGAATGCATACTTAGGGATAATTGAAAGTTTAGCGGATGGCTTACTTCATCAGAAACGTGGCGGATATCCTGTCAACCATATTTTACGAGGCCATGAAAGGATATAATGCACTTGTAATGATATCCGTCGCATCTCACAGAGTAACCCTTTCAAATAAGGGTCTGAAGCATGAAAGTCACAGAAGAGTTTATTCCTTCCAAATAAGCTGGGAGTTGTGTGGTGATTATCTTTTCTAGGATTTTACCGATATCAGTGAAGACAGAGTTCAGTCTATAGCTAGAAAACATTTTGGTCAGCAGCTGGTTGCTTTAGGAGACGTGATGATCGAATATTTAATTTTGTTAGAGATGCCTCCTACATGCAGGGATTTAAAATGCAGGGCTCTGAAGGGGTGGTGAAGCTTTACGTTTTTATTCTTAGAGTTCTCAGTTAATTGGGCAAACGAATCCCTGACAGTGCTTGGTCTCAGATGGCATTGATGAATGTGGGAGAAGAGGGTTTTGTTTTAATTGGAAGTTTCACAGATCTGACGTTGAAGAAGGGCATTTTTCTCTGCATAGGTGTTTTGATGGTAACACTTGACAGTTAAGAGAGGTACTTGGGATTCATTTTTTAGTAGACTGAGAAAAGTTCTTTTGAAGAGCTATCAGTATTGGCAATTCGAGATTGGAAGTATTCCATTGTTGGTCTGATCATAGCTTTTTTAAAGCCTATGTCATGGATAAGGTAAGTGGTTCGGTCAGACAGACGCAACAGTGTTTCAGCAACTTTTTAAAGTTTAAATCTTTCAAAGAACCATTTGTTGTACTTTGATTTGAAGGATTTTCCCTACTTTTAAAAAAATTGACAAGCTAGTCGAATGCATTAGTGGTGATCTGCAAGGCATATTCAAGGATGTCAGAGGTGTTGTTTGAAGGAGGGAACTTCTTGCCAGCAGTATGAAGGCTACCCTTGATCTGTACATTTTTTTGGTGTCTTATCCTGGATATTAATAGAGAGAAGGTTTGGTACATATTTATATTTCTTATAAGAACTTGACATACAATGACAAATGACTGATGGTGTGGTCTGACCAGGACAATGTTTGGGAGTCAATAATGGTCAGATTTGGGACTTAAGAAAATAGTATGTTTAAACTGTGAATCGCATCATGCATAGAAGTATTGAACAGTCACAACTAGACCGGATTATCTATGTAGTAAATGATTCCTTCTGTGTAAGAGTTTAACAGGTGTGTGCAGGAGAAGCACATACTAATAATGTACTGGATGGGCTGGCATTAATGGGCCGATTGAATTTTCATTAACATGCTTAACATTTACTGACGAATGCACTGGGTTGGTTCTCATTAATGTGTACAATGGGTTTTCACTAATGTGCTATACGGGCATTTATTAATGTGCTAAAAGGGTGCTCTCTTATGCGTAGGGTTAGTATTACTCATATACTACCTCAAACCTACTAATATGTTGGTTAGGTATACATTAATGTAGTGGATGAGTGTTCATACTAATACTCATATGCAGATAGGTTCTTACTATTGAGCGGGCTGTGTACTAATCAATGTGTACATATGCAATTTGTGTCCTCAGTAACACGATGAACACTTAACTAATGTGATGGGTAGGTCTTCATTAATGTGCTTGAACGCTACTCATTAATGGGCGGGCCAGTGTATATTGACATCGATACACATTTTTCCTTGCATGCAAAACAATAACAATATCGTAGGAAAGCTCATCAACACATAGATATTGTTGGAATAAGTCATGCACGCCTTCATGGTGGAGGTGTATAGACATTCGGAACAAAGTGTGACATGTTTTAAATAGAATACAGAACAGGTGTACAAACCGGAGGGACGGTTGTTGAGATTATTACTCAAAAATAACTCAAAATTACTCAAAAATCTAGGCACACCAACCTTAAAAATATTTCTCATTGTGAAATGAAATAAAATGCAATGAAAAGCAATTTGTATAGCACAAATATACCAAAAAAGGCGTTGAGGGAATAAAAGCCTGCTAACCCCAAGATTCACAAGAGAAAAAAACTTTCTCACCTTAAATTCCTAGTTCCTCAACAAAGTAAAAAGCCATGTTTTAAAATGTACCCAAAGGCCTGATGATTTTCGATCTCAGAAATGAGAAAGACAAGGAATTTAGTTGTTCAACAGAGAAAGATCTGCCACCCCATCGGGTTGGCGAATTCTAGGAACCACCGCCAGTATACGCTTGTCTAAATAAAGCACCCTAGTAGGAGAGCACCATTGCACCTTGGATCTAATAAACCTGGGGTCTTAATTGTATATGGCCTTGTGAGCAATACATAAGGACCTGAATATAATTATTTTCCTCATTGGGAGCAAATGCAATTTTAAAAGTTCATCAGAAACAGATTGGCACTTGGTAACATCAAGAATAAGACAAGCCTCTGTAATTCGGTCAGTTTGAAGTTTTATTAAATACATTTTGTTGATGTTAAGATAAAGAGCATTACAGTAGTCAAACCTTGATGAAATCAGGGCGAGTACTACTGTTTTCTGTGCTGAAATCGGAGAATAGGGAAAGAGTTTCCTGAATGTTCTAATGTTGTTTAAGCATGGGGGCACCGTGTGACTGATCTGTCAAAAGAAAGTTGCTGATCAAAAATCACTTTGCAGACTCAACGAGGGAAGGAGGAGAGCCCAAGAACTCTGGCCAACAGTAGCTATCCCAAACAGAGGAATGGCAGATAAAGATGAGGACCTCTGTCTTATTTTGCATTTACCCTTCGTCTGGGTACATAATGCCCTCATGCAGTTGTTAAAGATACTGGCCACCAAATGTACATCCTCCGTAATGGTAACAAAGGTCTGCGTGTCATCACCATAGGACAATGCGAAAACCATAAGATGAATCGCCATGGAGCATGAATATATGTTGAACAAGGTGGAATTTAATGAAGACCTCTGTAGTACCCAACATAAAGAGGGAAATATTTTTTTAAAAAACATGTCCACATAATACTGTCTGCGATCTATCTGCCAGAAAATATCTTAAGAGGCTAAAGGTAAAACTGAGGCAGGTAAGAAGTAAGGAGTAGGTGGTAAACCGTATCAAAGGCTGCGGGCAGATCTAACTTGATCAAAGTCCCAGCCTCTCCAGCGTCTACTAATAATCTTAAACTATTTACTTCAGTTACCAATGCTCATTCTGTGCTATGTTTACTTCGAAAGCAGTTCATGTGTTTCAATAAATGTCATGAGCTGCTGATTAAGGTCGTTTTCCACTATTTTGGTGGGAATAGGTAACAAGGATAACATGGGGTGGTTTTTCAAATCTTCACGATTTAGATGTTTTTTTCAACAACGGCCTATCTATGGCTTCTTTCCATAACTTTGGAAAACAACCAGAATCTATCACTGAATTAAACTTCTACAACATATCCTCAGCTATCACATCAGTGACCAAATGAAGGTCAAGGATGAGTTGGCGAGCCTGACTTGGTATTTAAAAGGGCCTACTTAACTGTCCAAGCAGAAACAGATGGAAAGAGGGAAAAAGACACTGTATTATCTGATATAGTATCGCCAAATGAAATAACCTAAAGAATCTGCTAAGTTGATAGATTCATCCAGATAACGTTGAAAGAGATGGGTTATATCTTGTGCTAAAGGACCTTAAGATCAATAAGACAAATATTTAGGCAAAGGTAAAACTATACAAACCATAGTCTCACACACACACACACACACACACACACACATACACACACACTGCTGAATTGTAATAGTCTGAATGATGGAACCCAATTTGCTATGGGTGCTTCTGTGATGTGGACATTGAAAACAGTACCCAAGATTGATCAATGTGAGACAGTTTAGACACTGTGTCAGACATGTGACCTCTAACGTAAATAAGAGTCAAGCTGTAGAAAGCCAGAGCACTCTTTTAGACTGATAGCATCTGATCAATGACAAGCAAGGCGTTGGGATATGAACAGTGTGAGAAAGGTGAGTGTTCCTAAATACAGGTGAACATGACCACCTCGTGCAACTAGATCTTGCCTGAAGTCACAAGGTTCAGAGCGCGTCTGGCAGTACCACTTTTTATATTTCGCCCTAAATCTTTGGCCTGATATTGCATTTTCGTTCAGTTCTAGATGTGTGGTCCCAAAGAAGTTTAGATCTTCCCAGTTTTCTCCGATGTTTTACATTCTATTTACATGTTTCCATTGACAAAAAAATATTTTGTGGTTGCTGTTTTGAAGCACTGTTGAAACATTTTGTGTAACAAGATGCAAACGTTTAGGCTCTAACACATCAGAGAAACATTTAAAACATTATAGTAAAAAATGTATGTGAAAAAGCTCCTGGATGCAAGCACACTTTCTTATTAACCGCATCGCTGCTGCGGTTATTTTTGCGCTGTGCGGCTGTTTTCTAATAACCGCGTTACATGACGAGCTCAGCTCGTCATCCGCACACGTCACCCGTGGCTGATGACGAGCTGAGCTCGTCATCAGCATCGAAGGGGTTAACAATTGACTCTCAGTGTGCACACTTCAAGCAGTCAAAGGGGCTTAAATGAACAAATGAACCATAGGAGACACCTCTGAAAGAAGACGAGCTCCCTCTCTTGAATAATGACGCACTTCCAAATCTGAGAGCTCGCGGTTTTCTAATGAAACAATATAATCTGCCTCATAATGTAATTATACCGCTGATCATTATGTTCCTGACACGGCATTTATACGAGTGACTAATGACAGGCGAGGCGTTGATACTGTGAGCTGGTCCTGCTGGCAAAGGCGCGGGAAAATACCTTATTGGTGCTGTCTTTCACTATGAGGGGACCCAGGAGCTTTGGGGATTGGCGGAGAAGTGTCGCCCCACTGCCAGGGAGCAGCTAAAGAAAGGAAAAAATGAAATGATAATAACGTAATATTATTATCATTTCATTTTCTCCTCCTGCTGAGGCAGCGTGCGTGAGGGGGCGTGCGTTCAGGGCAGGGGAGGAGTGGTGGAACACTCCTGTGCTTTGCGCAATGACTGTTTGGTCGGCCATCTTAGGCCGCCCAAAACAGTAATGCGCACTTCCCTGTTCTCTATGCAGGCTGCATTACAGCCTGCTTGGAGAACATGACCACCCCTCCCGCCCCTGGCTGATCGCAGTCCCAATGCGTTCAGACCAATCACAATGTCGCATTGCAGTGAAGGGATTGGCTTAGAGGTGGGAGCCTGGCTGCCTGCTTCCTGTTCCGACCTGGAGTCAGACACAGGCTACCAGGAGAGTAGACGCGGGAGCCGGCGGCGGCAGCATCAAGGTAAGTGTTATTTTTTTCTTTTCTAATGCAGCTCAGCCCTACCCTGCATGCCGGCCCCCCAACCCGCGAGCAATGCCAGCCGCTTATGGCCAAAGTACTCTCCTACCACAAGCACTACATTTATTCAGTGGCAGTTTCCATGTTCCGAGCGTGGTGGGGACGCAAAAAAAATAAAACAAAACACTTACCTTGTGGTGAAATATCCTCCTCCACTGGTGTCTTTCATCCAGCGGGACCAGTAAACTGCACTAACCAATCCTTCGCTCCTCTCACAACATGGGCAGGCTCTCTCAGCGCTCCTAAGAGCACTGGATAACTATGCTTTCTCTAACCCTACCGTCTAAGACAGCTCGGTTAGACAACTTTAAAATTTGAGTGTTTGGTTTGGCCGTCCCAAGACAGCTGGCCAAAGAGACATGCACATTTTAAAGCCCACAGCTTCCTGCTGCCACTCGGTAGCACTGGCCCCGTCCTGCCTGTCACTCAGTTCAGGACGGGCCGATTGCTGACAAATAAAATGGCAATAAATAAACTTTATTTCCATTTTATTTATCAGCTCTGACCTGTGAGGCAACGCTCCTCCGCACAAACAGAGGAGCTACCCCTGCATTTATTTATTTAATTCAACATTAATCCAAGAGGCTATCGCACTCTACTAGAGTATATGGAACACAATACATTGCAGGTGTACCATAAAAAATAGTTAAGGAGAAAGGAAAGAGTTGTGAGCATATACCATTTTAGCAATGCATAAGCAGGGCAAAGAGTGGCAGAGAAAGTAGTATCACGAGCAGTGTAGAAGGTCAAGGAATTTGGGTGTCTTGCCTATAGATGGGTTTAGCAATGTTATGCACTGCATGAAAGCACAGCCAGCAGCAATGATCATATGGCAAGAGAGACAGTGCTAAAATTTGTCAGAAGATGGTTAAAGTCAATAATTTCCATATTAAATTTGAAGTTGGTGAGTAAAAGATGGTTGTTCATCCTAAGTAGATCTCTTCTGTTTCAAAACACACGCGCAGCATGCTGTGGCCTTTGCACCAACTGATTTCTAGGTAAAACCCCTCTAGGAACATGCATTCCCTCATGCACCTCTACTGTCACCTCAGGCATTAGGAGTGCTACTGTTAGCACCTGCAGCAACAGCAATAACACATCCAGGGCACCCATAGGTAAGAGCAGGTGAAGAATGTTTATATTTGTATTATACAAGGTGGGAGCAAGAAGCAGAGATTCATTCGGCTTCCATTATAGTTACAGTCATAATCAAAAGGGAATGAATCACATGTCTTAATATTCCAGTGTCTTTGAGTTTCTTTGATGAAGACCCTAATTCACAATAGCTCAGGGTGCGGTATATGATGAATCTCTGCGCTTCCATTTAGGTCATTTGCATCATCATTGGGTCTGTATCACCTGAGTGTTTGGTTCTCCAGGTGAACACCATCTGGTTAATGCCAGTCGTGAGTGAAAGGTGGATAATGTGAAAAAAGTGATTGATTTATATATATATATATATATATATATATATATATATATATATATGGCCTTGTTAAAGGAAGGCTTCATGTGAGTGGATGTTCTTATAAACAAGTACATAGACAAGACAGCATTGCCTTATTAGAGTTCTGCAAAGAGTGCTCTTTGTAGCTCGACTGTCCTACGTGGGAAGTATATGTTCAATTTTTGTAGTGCCTTAACAGTCGAAGATAGAAGGATGGACAACAGGAGACAGTTTTTAAATATAGAAAAGCTTTGTCATGGAAGACATAACTGTTAGATATGAATTAAGTGAAATAATAAAATCATTGCTAATAATATTAAAAAGGGTGAGCATTTGAAAAACACAAATTACCATTTCTCCTGGTCAGGGACAATAACCCATCTTTACAACTATATTAGTGTTAAAGGACTTGATCAGCAAAATATGGTATAAGATGTATTTACCTCTTTAGGGATTTGGACGGGATTCACAGTATGCAGCACAGATGCAGTCTCAAAGTGCTAGGTGGGAACGGTACATAAAGATACACAATATGTGACCAGGAAAAATAATCGGACAGTTGCCCAAGATCAATGAAAACAGCCAAAGGTGAGAGACATGAGGGGTCCTTCCCTGAAGAGTTAAAACCACAGAATACATTCTTTTATTTGTAGACTTGATGGAAATCCATGTAAATTCCTTAAAAAAGCAATAGGCATCTGCTAAATTATGGTCCAAGATGTGGCAAGGAGCAGTAAGTAGTGTAGAAGCTTGGCATCTGGCTTAGAGTTATCAGGCCATAAAAGAGAAAAGAGTGTCCTCCTCCTCATTCTTACACCACCTTACACTTCCCATCTCTTTATCTCACTCTTACAAGTGTCTTTTCACCCCTATCTTTCTCTTCCGCCGTCATTCTCCCCTTCTTGCCTATATCACAAAACCCAACATAAGAGCTGGTGCCTGCCACCTGCAGCCCCTGGCACAAATTATGCACTGCATCCCATTTTTCCCGGGTACCTAGGGTTCTCCTTTGATGAAAGCAGATTTAACACAGGAAGTTGGCGTTACCCTGCTGTAGAACCCTCAGTGAGTGCCAGGTCAGTAGGTGTACAGACTTAGAGGTGGGGAGATGAAAAAAGACAATAGATTTCCTAATTAAGCTTAATTAAGTGCAGATCTGCAGTTATTGATTCTATTATACAATGCAAGTATTTTCAGATAACTATATTCTACTGTTTACTGCTGAAACCTTTTGGACATTCAAATATGAGTATACATTTATCCGTTAAATACATGTGGAAAATACCCATTGCAGCTATATTTATATTTAAAAAAATGGATTAATAGAGGAAAAAATGAGAAAAATTAAATATGGATACATACAGGCGGGAAGGTCAAGAAAATAAAAACCGATCAACCGGGAGCCCTAAACATAATCTATGCACCAAGAGCCCTGGCAGCTCTCTGTAGTTTCCCATTCTCGCCTTTCCTCTGTCCCCACAGCAGCAAACCGGAAGTTCTTGATAAACTAAGAGTAGGTCAATGGTTCAATGCTTTCATGTTACTGGGAGTCAAAAGGTGTGTGACTTAACTCCCGCTACATGAGGATTTTTAGTGGCAACGTTCATGTCAAAATGATATCATGAAATGTATAGCGCGTATCTACATTGTAAACAGCCCCGGAAGGAGAGCCTGTCCTGACTTTATGGATATCATCCTTAGCAAGACAGGGTGTATGGGTCCACTCTTCGCTATTTCTCTTTGGGCCACGGCGAAGTAGAAAGACGTTTAGACTTATCTCACATTAAGGTCCCTGAAATGGACATGTATGTTGGGCCCTTGATTTCCTTTGCCATATATCAAATGCCTCCCAGATTCCGGAAAGGTTTCAGGATCAAATAAATGGTGGAAATGTGCTATACAAATGCAGTTAACATAACATAATTAAAAAACCTTCAAAAGTTTACACAGTAGAGTAAAGAAATATGAATGCTGTACAAAACCTCTCTCACCCACCTTCGTACAACTCTTATCAAACTCACATAGTATACCCAAAACACACAATAACACTAGGCCAAGATTTATAAAAGATTGAAAGTGTGTAAATGTTGTGTAGAATGTATGATAAATAGATTACTGCAGTTTTACCAACTGCTTTTGTGGTTTCAAGTTGTGACATTACCAGATTGCACGTCCCTGGCAAAATCACATTTCAGCCTTGGAAAACATCCCTGTTACCAGAAATCTGTTAGTGCCAACTCTGCACCAGTAAATGTGGAAAAATGAAGGAGAATACTGTTTAAACAAACTTATTTTCTAATAAATAACACTTAAAGTAAGTGTGATAACGCAATTACTAATCTCCAGTAGCACCACAAAGAATCTATAAATGAAGAGAATATATAAACAAATTATAGCCTTTTTCGTTCATATGTTCCAGTGTCCAAAAAGACACAATTTACAGCTTGTGACACATGGAAATCACATTTTGGACTTGGTGCTATACATAGAGGATGACATTTGGTGCTACATTGTGTGTTTTAGTACACATTTTCCTTGAACAAAATATCAACTAGTAAAACAAGTTAAGGGTTAGGACAATCAGGCAGAGGTATGTTTGAGGGGGTATGACCCCAGTCATGACCCAAAATTGAAGAAGCACTTTGGGGCTGCATTCTCTTGCTGATATTTGTATGAACAATGGTACAGTAAACTGGGCTTGCAAACACATAATATTTTTGTAATATATTTTTGCTATTATTCTATTTAGAAACTTTTTGGAAAATGGCACGTTTAAAAGCATACTCAAAATATTTCTACACCCCTGCTTGAAATCTCATCGATCAAAGGAGATCAAATGGAATTTAATTGGTTAAATGCAATTTCAAGTAAGGGGGGTTGAAAGTTACAATTCTGCTGACTTCCAGATTATTATTTTTTTAACTTTTCAAACTTAGTGAAATGCATACCTTGTGAAATTATTTTCTTTTTTAAAAAAAAAGATACTTTGCTCTACGGGGAGCCCGCTTACCATACCACTTAGCTGAGATGCTGGATATACACTTTTCTGCTGAATGATATTCTATCTCGGATATTTTGCGTCAGAAAAGTATTACCATAGTGTGGCCATATGGAATGTACCTCACTTCAGGCAAAGTCAGGAATCTTCATCTGTCTTCATGAAGGGTGTATTCTTTTCAAATTCGTGGGCAGAGTTTTACCTTACTAAGTCACTAATTTATACAGAACTTTACAAGTAGATTGGATCATATCGATCAAGCACTGTTTGGAGAAATTAGTGGCAAACAGTGTGTTTTATACACAATAATGATAGCTAAATAGAATTGAAATACATTTTCATGAGGAAGAAGACGAGAAGGCTGAACAAAGAATTTCACTGTAAGGGTTGGCCAACTGGTGTATGGTTCAATTGCATTTCATCAAAAGCTGAGGAGAAATCTGCACAGACTTTGAACAGGCAAAGACATCAGCATATGCCCCTCCAAGTTACAGGCAGGTTGTGCTGAAAACCTTCCTCAGACACCCACCAACCATGGCTTGGGGCTCGGTGATTGTGGGGGCCAGTGATGGTTTATGTTGAGCTGGTCTGTTTCTGATTTTTTTTATTGTGCCAGTCAATTGTTTTTAATTTATACTTGAGACTTCCAGATGTCTAGCAGAATTTGCCATTCAATCAGCCATAATGGATATATGGGGAAAATGCATTTGTGATCAAATTGGGTATTAAAAAATAAGTGGAATTTAAGCTGGAGACACTAGTTCCCTTTCAGTCATGAGGCCACAGTTAGCCCGTTAGAAGCCTTGTCCTTAAAGGTTCTGCTAGTGAGTGGTAATTTGATGGTTTACATCTAGGATCCTGCAATGTGACGATCTCTCTCTTTGCCGATGCTTGCATAGTTCCTGTCATTTGGCTGCTGGGAAAACACACAAGATGATGGACGGAATGTTGCACAATGGCAAAACATTCACCCCCAGTCACAGATCTGGGTTTAATTCATCGTTATTTTGCTCACCAAGCCACCCCAGTTAAGACATGGCCATATGCAAATCAGTCTTGACCCTGTGCCTCATGGGAAAAGTCCAGACCGAACTGCCGGCCACGTCTTCCCTGGACCGGAATCAAGCATCCAAGGACCGGTTTGTGGCCGTCTTGGCTGCTGGGCTCAGCTGCTTGGAAATCTCCTCTCTTTCACTCACAGCAGACTCCTTCCATAAACGCCTCAAGGTGTCACTGTCTAAGTAACTAACATTATTTAGACAACCGTGTACTTTTCTGAGTACTTAATTTAAAAAACATGTGAGCATGCCATGGGTTCTAGAAATGGAAACTATTTATTTCCAGATGGCTTGTTCTTCATCACTAGAGGTGCAGCTTAATGTCAGACATCTTGGAATGAAGCAGTTAAGAGGCTGACAATCTGTGTACTACTGAAACCCAAAATATCTTCTTAATATAACCCGCTCATCTCAACAAGTATGCTGTACTTTTCAGTAACTAGTCAAAAAATTCTAGGTATGGCTGACATTCATTGAAAAAGAAAATATCAGCACATCTCACCAAAATCCATAGTTACAAAAAACAAAGGGAGTCTCACTGTTAAGAGATTTGTCAAAAAGCAATGTGGTGCAAGTAACATTGGGCAGACCTTAATAGAACTTTGAAGACTACTTTGCAGATTGGTTTCCGGGTACTAAACTAAGGTCATGTTTTAGGAAAAGAATTGCAAAATTGTGCATTTTTGCATTTGAAAGCATATTTGGAAGATCAGGCGAGCTCATCAAAATGTGCAGAACTAATCCTACTTAAAATGTCTACTCACCTTTTCTCCGCATGTCTCTAGCTCTCATTTTGCTCCTTTAAGTTCTAATTCTCCCTTATCTCCGTCCATCTCATCTCAGACCTTTTTTCCCCATCACCCCTTTGTGTTCTCCTCTGTATCTGCCTCTCTTATCCTTCTTACCTCTTGTTCAATCTTTCTGCCTGTTCCCAGTACTCTCCCTTCTTTTCTCCCACTATCACCCTTATTTCTTGCTTTTCACCTTATCATCGCCTCTTTTTCTAGCGTTCTGACTCTGTAACTATGTTCTTCTACTTTCTATTTTTTCTGTCTTTTACCTACTTCTTTGTTCTCTTTCTCCTGCCTGTTCTCTGCTTTTTCGGAATATCGTCTCCCTGCCTTCCTTATATTTCGCACTCTTCCTCTTCGTTCTCTCTCGAGCCCCCATCTGCCCATGTCTTGATCTCTACCGAGTAACTTTTGAATGTACTCCTGTCACTCTTCTTCATATGTGTAGCCCAAGGGAACTTTATCTCCAGAGTTCAGAGTGGCTGATGAAAAGAAGAATAAAATAGAGGTATTTGTAAGAAGCAGAGTAGGAAGTAATCACCATTCCCCTAAACTAACTCAGGAGGCAGTACACTAGTTAATTCCAATATTTCTATATTTTTTAAGCATGATATCTAAAGGAAAAGCTGTCCACTCCATCTATCCAATGAAGCAGGAGAATCATGTATGTCACAGTTGTTTACCTACAGGTACACAAAACCATAACCATAACCATGCTGCTGGGAACTACAAACCCAGCTATGCAGCCTTTTCATAGCCAAATAGGTGTTACGTTCAGCAGCAACTGTCATGTATGAACTCACCTATACTGTGCCTCTCCTTGTTGGAACCCGGCTATTTTCATAATTATTTAGCATGGGCACAATACGCCTATATATACAAGAGGCGTGATCAGCGTGAGCACAGACTCAACGCTGCAACACTAACTCTAGAAGCAGTAGGGCTTACCACAGAGATAAAATTCAACCCCTGATCACCTCTTTATTCTGGAGATGTGTTCAATTTGGAAAAAATCAACATCACGTCTTTATTACTTATATTGTAGGCCAGAACTGCCCAGTGCAGTGACTTTCACACCAAACAAGTGGGTCATCTTTATCTAATTGAATTATGACAAACCTCCTGAGAAGAATAGGGAGATGTCAACACTGTCTTATTAAAAGTATGACACACCCTCACGATATGTGGTCATACAATTTCATAGTGGCTATGTGGCCCCTTTCCATTAAAGACAGAACAGTCCTGCAGAGAAGTGTCAAAAAAGTAACAGACTCTCATCGTGGCAGAGTGTCTTCCCTACTAAGAAATGCCTGCTGTGGTGTATTTTTACTGCCCCAATAAAAATATAGTTATCATTCTACAACGTGCAAATATTGTGCTTTTTCTCTGGTCCCCAGTCCAGCACGACCCTTCATACTAAGTTACTTCCAGGATTAGTTGGAAAGTCCTCCAGAATCGGGGAACAAGAAAGATAGTGCAGCACAGACACTAACGCCCACAGCTTGAAGCCCATTAGTTCTTGGACAGAACATCAGCCTGCAACGTGTTGGTGAAGTTTAATTACACCAGGTAAAGGGACAAACAGAGATTTTGCCCTTGCCCTTTTTTGTCAGTTCTTGAGCTTTCTTGTAAATTGCATCCCAGTCTCATCAGACTCTGGCCGTCGTGAGGTAATCTTTCACAATATCTCTCCGGATTGTTCCCCTGACTGGTAGACTTCATAGCCAGGGCTCCCGGTTTTATGGTTTTAATATTTTTGTCATTTCGTCTATATTTATTTTTTGCACATTTTACCTGTATTCATCCATATTTATATTAGGTTTTGTGAAAAAAGTAAGCTGAAATGTGTATCTTTCTGCATTTATTTAACCAATTAATATGCACTTGTGCCTGAACACCTGACAGGTTTCAATGATATATACCCACACAGGTGGTAACATATGCACTTGTAAGAAAATATGTACATTTTAGTATCAAGGTTTTGCAAATCTACTGCTTTTTAAGGCTCTTTGCAAAAATCCCTATTTCTTTTTAATCCCCTTGCCTGTCAATCTGCACAGATATTGGCCTGGCAGTCATGAGTGACAAACAGCCCTATTTCCATTTTAATCCGCTTTTAAAAATAAATACAGACAGGACAATAAATGGTTTTCTGTCTGTATTTATCTGTCAAAATCAGTAAAAACGGAAACCAAGCAGCCTTATTCATAACAACGCAGTATATTTTATCTCCTTGTGTCCTGCCATCCGCAGTGCATGACTCTGCACTTAGCTGTACTGAATAACAAAATGAGTTCTCATCTTTCATCTTCTCAGGCCTCTCCATATGTTTTTCACTACATCTATGTTAAGAAAGTGGATTATAGCTCTTGCATGCTTATGTGTTAAATTGGTTTATGATGTGCTGGAAAGAAGAGACATGCAGTGCTTCATTTGAGACAGTGGTTGAAGGTGGGGCCCCTGACACTTTTGTTTTTGGGGAACAACGCTTATTTTTCCATCATTAGACTTTGACCCTAAATAAATGGGAGAAAGGCAGAAAAGGGAGACCCAAAGAGAAAAAGAATAATCTAAAAACTGTGACAAAAGAAGAAAGCAATGATCAAAAAGAACCTGAAAGAGTGAGAAAAAGTGGAAGTGAGATTAAGGTGGTGGATGAAAGGGACATGAGGTGGAATCAAGAACAGGCAGGCTTACTATTTGGCAAATCTACATTCGGCAGGTGGCTGCAGACTTCTGAGAGTTTGCAAACAGGTACTTATTCAGCCGCGGTTGCTGTAGGTAAGAGCGGTGAGACGGTGACGCCAAATGGCGGGAGGGGGTAGGGAATTCGAGAGACGCCCACGAGGGAAGATTAAATAAATAATTAATTTTCCCTCATGGTTGTCTCTTGAAATCCTTCCACCTGGCCCCGCCGCTCTTACCTGCAGCGGCCGCAGCTGCACTTATTATTTAGCAAATTAAGCACGGGAGAAGTGCCTATCAACAGCCTCTTGTCACTCCAGTGCACTTCATGCGGTGCAGGAGTTCCCCGCCTGATATAAAACCCTAGCCCTAGAATTGCAATGATGAAGAAAACAGTTGGGACTGCTGTGCTCTCAGGTAGTCACAAGGAAGCTGCTGCAGTCGCACCGGTCTGCCATTTTACAAGGCCATCCTTCCATGTAAGGAAATGTTAAACAAGCTCTGGGTTCCTATACCAATAATATATTATGGAGAGGGCCTGTTGTCTTATTCTAAGATCTCCTGACGGGATGTCAAAACTGCTCCACAAGACATGGCTGATTTTCAAGCATTAGAAAAAAGATAAGAATTACATTTGAGCTATTGATCACCCTCTAGTGATGAGAATGGATACGGCAATTTAGTTCTTTATTAGCATGAAACAGGACAACTGCTGCTGAATTGAGATAATAAACTAGTTCTGCTTCAGGGGAGAAATAGGGACGGTTGCAAGTGTGCTCTATTCATTAAAAGGAACACTAACCACCTGGTTAAGAGTTAAGTCATAAAAGGAAACCCTTAATTTTCTGACAAATACAAATGAAAATCCACCAGATCACCTAATTGATTGCAAGTTATTGCACTAACTACCCAAGGGTGCCTCGTTGCTATTCTTCTGGGACATTACCTTAAAAGACGTGCATTTTTAGATCCTTCCTAAAACTTGTTAAGTTGGATGAATTTCTCAAGTATTGATTAGACCTGGGTGAAATTATACTTACCCCAGTGTAATTTAGCATATTTCCTGCGTTTTGCATTACTCTTGCTATGCAAAATGTCTGAAATAAAGCCATTATGCTATGTCGCATAATTTCCCATCCATTCGAGGAAAGATCCTACCACAGGACCACAGAAACAATGTGTGCATACAGAACACAAGTGGCGGATGTTTGCGTCATGTGTGAGTATGCGCTATTTGTTTAGCAGAAAATGTGTTCTTGCATCTAAAATGGATTTAGGGATACATTTTGCAGTGACTGCTAGGCTCGGTGTTAATATAATTTCTCTTAAATTTTGCATATTTACGTAAAACTTAGAGGAAACTCCAAAAGACAGGCCCCTTTTCTGAGACCACTGTACCGCTCTGTAAATGTATTATATTTTGATATGGGATTCTTTAAGTTTCTCACTGGTGGCCAGGTACAGAGGTAAATTACTGCGAACGCATTTGTCCATCCAAGATCCTAGTTTTTTTTTAACACATTTTATTTGTAACAAAAACGTTATTCTGATCTGCTGGAATGATTTTCAAAGTGGGGGTGCAGCTAGCACAGTTACATTGCTGAAGCCAAAGGGATTGTAAAAAATATGCAAGTGTCACTCACAGAAAAATTATAGCAAATGATCTATGTCCAATTATAGGCACAGTGGAAGGAGTGTGGTATGTAGTTGATGATACTGATTATCATCTAGTAACGGAATTGCACCTATTTTGGGGAGAACTCCAATAGCGTGCTTAATGTATGCAGATCACATTTTAATGCTGGACCTCACCCCAAAAGGTTTGAATGACCGTTTACAAGCTCTGTCCTCCTATGCTGAGGCTCACTTCTTGAAAATAAATATTTCAAAGAGTAAAATTATGTGCTTCCATGGAAGGAGAAAGCCCAAATATGAAAATTATTATTGGTCCATAGGGGGTGAAAGGTTAGAAGTAGTGAAATCATATCCCTTTCTTGGAAAGATTGTCATGAGCAATTTAAGCGAAAAAAACCCACACTGAGAACAATAGCAGAAAAGCCCTTGTTCAAGGGAAGAGCCTCATTTCCTTTTATAAATTAACAGGTAGAAGGCATTTTTGCACACTGCTCGAGGTCTACCGAGCAAAAATTCCCGCATCCCTAATCTATGGACTAGAAATAGTGGATATGGTATGTTGGAAATTTTTGGATTCTACCGAAGGAAAAATATTACGTAACTTAGCTTCTGTAAATACTGCAAATTCTATGTCTTCGTTAAGACGAGAATTTGGTCTGCGCAGCTCTCGGGCCCAGGCAGCTGCTAGTGTGGTACGTTGGGTTTTCAATATTGCTGGAGGAACGCCTGGCACCTTGAGATATTTAATAAGAAGTGAGCTGTTGGGTTCCTTTAATGCTTATTCCTCTATTGTAAGGAATTTCCGACAGGCTGTTACCTTACTACAGCTAGATGAACAAAACCTATTTTTACAAACTGCTGCCCAACTAAGGTTATCCTTAAAATCTGCCTCTTGGGAGTTGAGCTTTAGAGTTGATAGTGGGTCAAGTAAAACTGCGAGCAGAATGTTCCCCATTGGTAAATTCTGTGAAATAAAAACCCCCCAACCATACATATGTTGGAACCTCCCCTATGGAGTTAGGCGATTTATCCTTTTGTTAAGGTATAACTTACTTCCTCTGAACTGTCTTCTGTCCAAATGGCATGGTGGTTCAGATATTTGTAATTTCTATAATTGTAATTCCCAGGATTTGTACCATGCCGTCTTTGTTTGTCCGGCTCTTATGGCATTTAGACGTAAATGGTTGAGACCTATGTGCCTCCAATTGGGTATTTCTACTGCTTATGATTTTATTGAAGCAATGCTTAATCCTCCAAACGAAATGTTTTGTTTTAAATTGTTTAACTTTTTTAAATGTTTTTTAACATTATATTGATAACTGAATATTCTGTAAAACTTCTTTCTTGTATTCTCATGAAATTTGTTGTTTATTCTTTATTGAATCTTTATGTGGACCTCAATTGAGTTCCGTTATCATAAATAAACAAATTTGAATTAGTTGATGATACATTGTGAAACATACTGTCCCTAATTACTAAAACAGGTGGTATCGCATTGTCATTTACAAACAGCACATTTTCAATTGAAATGGTCATGACATGCAGTTTTACTGATAATATGGCACTCTGTTGTAATCAGTTTTCAGCAAATGTTTACCATTTGCTCATCACCAAGTAAAGTGGTTTGATTTGTTTTGACTCCATTAAATCTTTGTTTCTATCACACTTCAGAATTACAAAAAAAATGCTTGATTTATGCCTTTCTAACTGCTGATATATTTTTAAATATTTAAAGTTATTTTACACATTTAAAGTTTCTGTTTTAAACAGAAACTGACATTTTCCAGATTTTCCCTTCACACATCTTGTACCCTAACATGACTGTCAGATAAGTTATGTCACAAAATCCTTTACCATAATAAGTCAGAGAAAGAAAAGTAAATACCAATCTCCATGTTACAGGAATAAGCAGCATTTTGTCAGAAGAAATAGGGCCTTATTACGAGTTTGTCATTGCGGGATCTGGACTACCGTATTTTCCGGCGAATTTGACGACTTTTTAACCCCTTAAAATGTTTTCAAAAGTCGGGGGTCGTCTTATACGCCGGAAACCAAATTTTTACGAGTGGAAGCAACGCTCCACCGACTTTGAATTTGCACCCACAAACCCTCCAATATGGCCTCTGGGCTCCTACTCTCGCGTTCACACTCCCTATGCCGTAGCAGGACTTTACCCGAAGGTGTCTGCCCGCTTCACAATAGGACCGGTAATGATACATGAAGAACAAATAACAAATACACGTTTACCGGTACATGAATCAAATATTGCACATGATTCGAAAATAGTGCACAGTTACTTACAGTCCCGTAGTGCTGTAGTGCCGATGGGACAGGGTCTCACGGGGCATTTTGGTATTTTCTCACTGCGTGTTCAGCCTAGAGACACAGCGGTATATGCGCTGATCTGGCGCCATAAACCTCACGTTCATCGGAAGGAGAGGAGCGTCACTACCGTACGTCATCTCCTCAGTTCATGGGCATTGAAAGGGGACTGCAGAAGGTTCCCGCCGGCAATACAGTACCGGTACATAATGTTTGGAAGTGTTGGAAGTGGGGGTAGTCTTATACGGCGAGTATAGCACGAAACCTACATTTCATCAAGAAAAGTAGGGGGTCGTCTTATACGCCGGGTCGTCTTATACGCCGGAAAATACGGTACCCCCGCTCCTGCACTGCCAAATGCATGTACGAACCACACACCAGTTCAGGAGTTTTCTCCTGGTCTGGTGGGCAGTTCTTTGGCATTCTGGGGCATTGCCTATGAAATAGGCACCGCAATGGGAAAGTCAAAGGCAGTACCGATACGGCATAGAGTGCTGCAGTCCATGTCGTGCAGGTACTCTGGTGCATGCACACAGGGGGACACATGTAGTGTCCCCCTGTGTGCATCCACATGGCATGAGGCATCAGGGGGTCCTGCAGGGACAACTTTGTTTCCTCTCTGCCCAAACTGGGGTGGCGTGGTGAGCAAAGGTATGATCGATTAAACCCAGATCTTTGTGACTGGGGTGAATGTTTGCTTTGTTTAGCAGTCCATCATTTGTTCCTTTTGCTCACCGCAATGAAAACTGTGATGGAGAGGAAACTCGTAATATGCTTGGCGGGACAGCAGCAGTCCTGTTAAGCATATTGCGGCCTCAGGACTGCAGCACAACCGCCAGGGAATGGTGGTTCCCTGGTGGTTGCGAGTGTTGCGGCAGTCCCATGGTGGCCCGACTGCCCTAGTCGCAATAGGGCGGTCGTGGAACACCAGACTGATAATAAGGCCCATAGCCTGACATTTTACCTCTGTCTATGAATGCACAGGAAATGTGACAAAATAAAACACAAAATTTAAAGTAATCTTTATCGATCAGTCACCTTCTGAAATCCATTATTGTTCTTTTGGGGGTGCTGCAGCACCCACGGCACCAATATTTCCAGCGTCTATCATTGTTTAATTTGTCAAAAAATTAAATTCACGTTATTCAAAATACATTTTCTCCCTCAACTTTTTGCACAATGTTCTTCCCCTCCCATGTTCCTTTGCCATGATATCTGTATTTGTCTGGCTTGGTCTATCAGCCTACGCAATGATATTCATTCAAGTTTTTTTTTAAATTATTTCAAGCGCCCATCCCCCACTTTTGAACATTAAGCTCTCAGCTTCAATGCATCATTACACATTTTTCACTATTCTTCAATGGTCTTCTCCTACTTTGTGCTATATTTCTTCTCATCATAACCAAACCTGCATTTGCGAATATCTTTTGGTATCTTGTGACATCCGGATCATCCCACACACCCAGGCGTTGTATATGTATGTCCAAGTGTAACTACAATTTCAGTGCCTGTTCTATCATTTTCTTTACTTGTGACCAAAGCCAGCCCCCGGTAACAAAAATGTCCCCCAGGGGTCCAAAACCAGCCCCCACCCTGGCAGCCCACCGGGGAAACGCCCGGTGCCCGCTACGGCCAGTCCGGCCCTGACCACGGATGCTGGTACAGTCCCACAGAGTATAAATAGATGTTCCTTCATTCAGCATCCCCACCTAATGTAAATGTAAATTGATACTTGTATAGCGCACTACTCACCCGCAAGGGTCTCAAGGTGCTTGTACGAATACCACTGTGGAACCCATCCTGGCTTTCCCTGTGAGGCGTCCACTCCTGGGCACCCCCAAGGTGGAGGCCAGGCATCCTTAGCGTTGTGGGGGCCGTTGTGGAGATTAAGCAAGCTATTGCCCAGAGTTGAAGAGTGGGACTCCATGATTGGGATAGGCACCGAGGCGAGAATTATCAGGTCCGTGGAATTTTTGAGCCCAAGACCCGCCGAGGCGGGGAATTGAACCCTGGTTAAATTACAAAAACAATGGAGGAGTTACCCCTCAAAAAACGGAGAAAAAAGGTTCTCTCACAGTGGGTTTAAGTGCTCAATTCAGCACAGTATGCCCCAACCTGTTAGTGGATAATGCATATCCTTATAGAAGACCCCTCACTCACCAACCTGGTTGGTGACATGCTTCATCATCGGGGTCCCACCCCATAGGCCGAGTGCCTATAGTGTGTGCTGCGACACCTGATTACAGTGGAGCTGGTTATTTTCTTTTATGTGTTCAAGGCGATCAAATAAATGAATTTAAAAAGGGCCAACACTACTCACTGCAAGTTTTTATTCTTGAGTGCTTGAACCCTAATTAAAAATGTGTAACACCTATGCCTAATTAGGTAGACTTCGGTGTTTATAAGAAGTGTTATTAAAAAATAGCTAAGTGTGCTATGTGAAGTGTGATAAATGCTATTGATTAAAAAGGTCTACATGTTTCAACCATTGTATTTATTCATTGGTTTTCGTCAGGACCGTGATATTGAACTGGGTGGTCCGCACACGCTAAGGTGCGTCCTGCCCTAGTCCAAGATGGAGTACACAAATTGTGAACTCGTGTAAAATTGGTGCATTTTCTTTATTCAAAGAAAAAACACTTCCTTGCGGTACTACCGCTTCATGGGCACCAGCGCTTCCAAGACGGCAAGAGTCCGTCTCTTGCAGCTTCTGATCATCAGACGGCAAACCTACTTGGTTCGGCCGGAGGCGCCCCGGCCGAACCAAGTAGGTTTGCCGTCTGATGATCAGAAGCTGCAAGAGACGGACTGAATAAAGAAAATGCACCAATTTTACACGAGTTCACAATTTGTGTACTCCATCTTGGACTAGGGCAGGACGCACCTTAGCGTGTGCGGACCACCCAGTTCAATATCACGGTCCTGACGAAAACCAATGAATAAATACAATGGTTGAAACATGTAGACCTTTTTAATCAATAGCATTTATCACACTTCACATAGCACACTTAGCTATTTTTTTAATAACACTTCTTATAAACACCGAAGTCTACCTAATTAGGCATAGGTGTTACACATTTTTAATTAGGGTTCAAGCACTCAAGAATAAAAACTTGCAGTGAGTAGTGTTGGCCCTTTTTAAATTCATTTATTTGATCGCCTTGAACACATAAAAGAAAAAACCCAGCTCCACTGTAATCAGGTGTCGCAGCACACCCTATAGGCACTCGGCCTATGGGGTGGGACCCCGATGATGAAGCATGTCACCAACCAGGTTGGTGAGTGAGGGGTCTTCTATAAGGATATGCATTATCCACTAACAGGTTGGGGCATACTGTGCTGAATTGAGCACTTAAACCCACTGTGAGAGAACCTTTTTTCTCCGTTTTTTGAGGGGTAACTCCTCCATTGTTTTTGTAATTTATCCCGGGGACCAGGAGTTCCCAACTCACATAAATTAGTGTAAAATTCCCTAACTCTCTCCTTTGTTATTTAAAATTGAACCCTGGTCCCAGGCTAGACCTCTGCATCAGGGTCTGCCGCTCTAATCATTAAGCCACACTTCTCCACTAATGGTTAATATGGTTTCAAACTTTGCCAAAACGTATAAGTTGTGATCTTGTGTAATACATTTATGATCGTTTTATAAATGGCCCAGGCAGACGCCACTCTAATAGAAACCTCTCTCACGTGACGTATTGACTCAACCCATATTGTTTCATCCATTTTCCTGATGATATTTTCCCATCGTAATTTTAAGTTTATTCTTTGTTTGGAAGTGTTATTTGCTAGTGTGCTGCATGTGTGCAATAACGCCTTTTTTGCTTCATCATGCCCCAGCAAGTCTTTCCTTTCTTGGTGATTCTTTCAGGCCATTAGTATGCTTTAGCATTAAAGTGGCTAGTAACCGTTTTAACTGAAGGTATTTGTAAGCTTGTGATCCTTCCATTGCAAATTCTAATTGTAGCTAATCAAATATCTTAATTTGAGTGTTGTCCCATAGGTCACCTACAGATGCCAATTTTAAACTATTCTTTAAATTATTTAAGGTTTTTGACATCCACTAGTTGGGCACCAAAGCAATTTGCCCAGTTCCAAGTGTTAATTACCATTAGTGTAACCGTTGGTAAGATGTATGGAGTTTTCCTCTCCTGTAGGACATGTATAAATCCCTTCCATCCTAATGCATGTATTGGCGCTCATTCATGTATGTGTGTATATGTATATAGCACGAACATGTGTGCGAACACTTCACGAGGATTTCAGAGACTAACATAGATCATGTACACCAAGTGGGGATTGCAATAATATATTTTATACACATTTGGGCACTGGGATATTAATTGATTTGCCCCGAATCATATGATGATGTGGCTAGCTCCGAGGCCAGGATCTGAACCAGGGCCCTCAGGATCTAAGAGTGGAGACCAAGGTCCTCCCATCCTGAGGAGCACAGCCCAGTCATTACCAATCGACAGCTGGACTTTAGCAATATTTCCTATTGTTTGGCAGGGCAACCCCCTTCAAATGTGCTTTTATATAGAGTAGAAAGAGAGAATCTGGATGTCCCCCCTAGCATGTAATGATCTTGTCCGGTCTTCACTTTCTTAAAGCACAGTGGTGGCTGGCTGTACAGAGGGTGGTGGGGCAAGAAGTACTAAATAAATACATTCACTTTACCTAGCTGCAGCAGGACATCCTCCTCCCTCGGGTGCCTTCCAGGAAGCTCCTGATGCAAGAAACTGCACTATCCAATCCTGGCTCTGCTTTCACAGCATAAAAGCAGCGCCAGGATTGGATAGAGCTGGCTCTCCTAGTGCTCCTAAGAGCACTGGAGGCCTGCGCTTTCTCTAAAACCTGCTGGCCCAAGGAAGCCAACCAAAAAGACATACGCATTGTAAAGTGCTCAGAATTCCTCTCTGCTGCTGCCACTCGGCAGCACTGGCCCTTCCCGTCCTGACACTCAGGGGCTCATTACGATGGCGGTCGGACTTAAATCCGTGCACCATCGTCACGGGAATTGGGACCAGCTGCCTACATGGCGGTGGTCCCGCCCATGGAATTACAATGCGGCTGCCATGGTGGCATTCGCATTGGGCATGTTTACCATTGCGGCGGGTGCTGCAGGCGGGTGATCGAGCTCTCTAACCTTGCGAGACAATTAATCTGAATGCAGAATGTTGGGCTTTCTGTAACAGGTTTAGTTGTAAGTCCAGCAGTAAACCATAGAGGCAATTACAGTAGTCAAGTCTTCCCTAGTGCGCAAGCTTTATGAGAAGTTTAGGGCAGAGGACATTACCTATGCAAATATACAAGAATCTTGTAAAATGTGGCATTTTGTGGGCCCATTGCCAAAAGCTGCACTTTTACCAGGACATTCATAATAATAATTGTTTCATATTTTGTAATGTAGGCTTTTGATTACATAAATAAGAACAATGAACTATGTAGAAAGAACAATACACATGATTATTGAATATGGAAGGAAAAAAGCAGTGCATAATTTAAGCCGGTGGTTTCCGGTACTCAGCACCAGCATTTATTCATTGACACTAGCGCTCTTCATGAGGACCAGTTAAGGACACATTCATTTATGGTAGGCACAGGGAGATTAAGTGATTTGCCCAGAATCTCAGGATGTTTGTTGAGCTGACACAGAGACTGGAACCTGGTTCCCCAGCTCCGAAGTCAGCAGCTCTGGAAATTATGCCACATCCTCTCCCCACTTTCATGATTAGTAGTTGGTTCTGTTTTAGGCGGCGCTAACAGGAGAAATGCGGTGATGCAAGCTGCCTCCTGACGAGAGTCCCAACACTATTTTATTTTTTTACAAATTAACTTCTGGAAAAAAGTACATAAAACGTGTTCTGGTGTTCTTCGAAAATATCAACTATGCAATATAGAGCAGCAACAATATCAACTGCAAGCATTACTTTCACGTTAACTTGAAAAATATTGACAGGATAAGCAGATGTGGAAGTACAATAGTCAATCTATAGCTTAGGTCGATATTTTGCAGTCAATGTTAGTGTAGGTCGATATTTTTGTGGTCAATATGTTGGCATAATATCTCACACAGGTCAACAGTGGTAAAAAATAAAAACTGAAAACTAGACGTAATCCCCACATCGACATGCAATGTTGAACAACATGGGTTTGGTGCCATGTCAAATGAGTGAACGCGACTAACAAAATACGCCATTACCTTTCCAGGAATGAAAACAATTATTCACAAATGAAAAAGCCATTTTGCAGCTTGCCAACTGTAATGGAAAGGCCAGTTCTTCTTTTAGCTCTGTGATCCCCAAAGGACTTAGTGGACTCAGAGAAAACAATAAATCCTTGTCTCTTCTCAGCAGAAACAACCAGCCAGGTCCTCCATCTTATTCCCAGGAAATTGGAAAAAAATGTGTGCATCTTGTTGCAGAGGCATACTCAGATCAGTCTGAAGATACCAGAGTATTCATTTTAGAGGAAATACTGCCCCTCTGGCTTCAGTATTAACAAGTACGCAACACTGCCTTATATATCTGTTCTTCCTAATAATTGCAATACTGGATATTGGCTCCTAAAAGTTTGTGGTATAAGAATATCAAGGACAGAAAACATGGGGGCAATATATCAAAAGGCAAGTGCATATAGGGAATTATATATTTACTATTCCTAACTCCACATCTATGTACGTTGTAAAATGTGTACCGTGTAGGTACATATCTGGAGTTAAGTATGAAAAATCTAGACTTACTTACCTGTTGATATTGTGTCACATTGATATTCTGGGATAGCTATTTAGGATGCACAACTTCCCAACTGTCAAATCTACTTAAAATGTGTTCGGATAATTCATATAATAAACACAGGGGCATATTTATGAGGAAGTGACGGAGAGTAGCGTTAGCCTCCTTGGCTTAACGCCACACTCCGGCACTTCTGAAAAGCAGAGCTGCACGGTATTTACAAGGATACGGTGCAGGCTTGTGTTTCCCACTGCAATGCAGGGCAGGACTGGGAACCACAACTGGCCCTGGCACAGAGCTCGGCCAGCCCCCCTGGGAGTGACCAAGCTGTTTGCCAGGGCGGGTTTTGGCCGTTTTTCTTACAGGGCCGATTATGCAGCTTTGCTGCAAAAACGGCCCTGTAACAAAAACGGCCCGAGGGGCCCAAAATCGCCTCCCACCCTAATGGCCCAGCGGGGAAAAGCCCGGTGCCCGCTACGGCCAGTCTGGCCCTGTTGCAATGGCACTAATTTAGCCGCCTAGAGCCAATGCAGACACCCTTGCACCATAGTGCAAGGGTGCCTGCGTTGCAGGGGAATATTGTTTATGTGCAGGAAGGTGTCCCTTCCTGCACATAAACAATCTGAAATGGCGTTTTGTAACTTCTATGTGTGCTGCTTAATGCAGGACACATAGAGGTTGCAAAATTTCCTTTTTTTAATGATTGTTTATGTGCAGGAAGGGACAGCTTCCTGGACATAAACAATCAATGGCCTTTTCCTGTTTCTATGTGTGCTGCACAATGCAGTACACATGGAAACAGCAAAAACGAGGAGACATTTAATATTTCTCCTCTTTGCTCGTGGGTAAGAACAGGTTTTCCCTGGGATTCATTTTGGCCCATTGACTTAGTTGTGCCAGCTGTAGTATGCCTATATAAAGTGATCAGTCATTAATTAAGAAACAATAACATTCGAATGTATGCTGCTCCATGTAGCAGGTCATGAGTTCCGTAACGTACACGCACGTAGAGGCAGGTAGCCTAGAAGTAAACCTTGAGCATCTCAGACAACCCATAAGAGCAAATTCATTTAAAAAGGAAGGAAGAAGAGAAACCTTGTTCGCGACCAGGACTAGCAGGAGAGTGGTGGAAAAATGTGAATCATAAGAGGTAACTAAGAGAAGGGATGTGAGCAAGGCCTCTGATGAACTTCAAGAAGTGTGGAGGGGGTCTTAAGTTTGAGAAATGTTCCATTGAAAGCATAATGCGCCGAACGAATGGGATTACTATCAATGTAGTTCTAGCAAACTACTGCGTTTTGAATATCGCCCTGCCGAAACATCATGTGTACAATTTAGCACAAACAATTGAGCAGATTAGAGCACAATCACCTAGATTAAAGCACAGCCAAGCAGATGAAATTTACAAGAGCAGCAGGTCCAGATAACTTACCTGCAAATCTAAGCACTAAAAATACCAACCGTGGGAGAGCCAGCTTGCTCCTTCCTTCTCGTAGACCATTAAACCAGGACATATACCTTCCTCTTGCAAGAGTGGAGTTATTAAGTACCTATTTAAAAAGTGAGGATATGGCCCATCCTGCCAATTACTGCCTGCTTTTCCCTTGTGATGGTGCATCAAATATTCTTGCAAATATTCCCCTACACAGAATTTTGCCCTGAGTGGAAGAACGTGATCTTATTAACTGGGAGTAGGATTTATTTTAGGAAGGGTCATTTCTCAGTGATTCACTGTTCCACACAGTTGGTGCTGACTCGGAGATCGGTCGAGCAGCAGGCCCATTGTGTGCGCTGTTTTATGTATTTCTGGGCAATATTCAACAAAGGGGGATCAGGTAGTACTTTGAAAAAAAACTGAAGTCCTGTAATCTGCCCCCAGGGTTATAGGTATCTTGCAGGTATTGCATAGTAATAATTGGTCTAAGTGGAATGGAACCACCGAGTCAGCTGTCAGAGTGCATCAAGATTCAGACTGGATTACTTGAAGGGTGTGTTCCGGCACCTATTTTATTTAGTGTTTAACTGGCAGATTTAACGCATCTCCAACATTCTTCACAGGCCTTTTCTCCAGAGATAGATGGGCATCGCCTCTCCTGTCTTTTATACGCAGGCGACTTGGCAATTGTGGTTTATACATAGGTTGAGCTTCAGGGAAAGCCGATAACGTTTGAGAATTGTTGCAAAGTTAATAAATGAACTATAAATATTGAGAAAAACAAAATACTGCTTTTTGGAAGTCCTAGTAAGAAAGGACATGTTGGTACACAGTAGAGACATTGGAAAGGGTTATTTCCTATAAGTATTTGGGGATGCTTTTCTCTCTCCTCTCATGTTAACATTACATTTAGCGGTAACGCTGGTGGGCACATTGTCGTCCAGTAATGCATTACTTCATTACAATGAGATTTATGAGGGGTTATCACATTCTCTTTTATTTCAAGCTTCTTCTGATTAACTAATTTACCAAGTTTGATAAGGAGCTGATTAATTAGTTCTAGATAATCCTATTAACTCAATTATTGGGAAGGCAAATATCTAAAAGGGCTCTTTAACTTTAACTTGCCTCAAACCTGTATGGTCCAGGCTATAAGGGCAGAGACGAGTTTAGTTTCATGGACAACTCTTGCTCAAGTCCATCTATTACATGTCTCCTTTCTTTTGTTTTACTTTTTCTTCAAACATTTCGCAGGTGTTATGGAAGAACCGTAGAGCGGCGGCAAAAATTGAAAGTTGATGAAAGTTTAAAATCTGCTTAATCCGTTGTTAGTGACTTGAAGGGTTGGTTTAGTGCCTTAATATTTTCAGATTTTAGGACACAGGCTGAACTGAAAGTACAACTGTGAGCACGTCTGAAGACTGTTATTGATGATCAAGAACTAATGGCCTTGAAACCTAAGACCACAAAAGTAATTTTCTGATAACGGTGCAGATCTGGTTTCAATGTTTTAATGAGTTAAACCTAAAAAATGCAAAATGAGGTGCTAAGGATTCCAACTGGAGTTAATCCAGGATGGAGTATTTATGGGTATTACACTACGGCTATGAGAAATAACAGGAGCTTCTTGTGTGCTCTCGATAGGAAAATTGACTTTTGTCAAAAACTCCTCAATTATTCCTTGTTTACAGGAGTTAGGCCTATATATTTGTGTCGAGTTTTTCATAAAATATGAAGTATCTTTTCCAATAGTAGGATGGAATGTGATTGAATCAGTTATAGGCTATAAGGTCGTGATCTCTATGTATCATTTCTTTAATGAATTTAAGACAATGAGGATTTAAAATATTGTACTACTAGTGTGCTGGATATGACCGAATGAAGAAAATTTAATTGTAAAAAGTAATTATGCCTGAATAAACATACATGTTTAAAAACATGAATGCCACCCTAAAACATTTCCAGCAAACTGTGAAGGTAAGTATGTATAGGTAAGTTTAGATTTGTAATTCTTTTCTAAGTACTTGGATGATGCAAGAATCAATAGTCAATATTCTGGCTATGATATCATGGCAAGACAATATTTTATCAGTGAATATTGCTACATGCAGCTGTGACATTAGTAAAATTGAGTAATGCAAATTAGTAGTCTCACTTTTGAGAAAGATGAAAGTCTTCATTACAGATGTGGATGAATCATTAAAAAATGTCTATTGTAAAGGTATTTTATCTTCACTACAATGGTATCTCATGAGCACCTAAAGTGTGACGGTTTTGTAATCACAGAAGGATTAAATGCCTAATCCAAGGAAATTTAAAACACATCGAAATCAGAGATTCAAAGAAACGTGAAATGGGCTTGTGCGAGCTTCAGCAATGGCTTGTATTGTAAATATTACAAATTTTGATTAGGAAAATTAATTAAGATTCATTGATACACATGAAATACAATTATTGTATGATGTGTATGGTTTTCAAGTCAATGTTCTAATGATGCAAATTATCAAAAGGCTTCCACCTTCATATAAACTGGCTTGTGCAGATTAATTGCAAACCCACGTACCGAGGTGTTTGTTATGATATGTGCATTTGTATAGTGCAAGACTCGCCGGTAGAGAATCCTGGCACTGACGCAGGAGTGGTATGGACCGAATGAGGGCCATGGTTTTGTGAAGAGCAAGCTCTTCAGTTCCTTGAAGAAGTCAAGAATTCAGGAGGTGGTTGTGATGTGCGGGGGTAGGTTGTCCCACACATTAGGAGCGAGGCATGAGAAGACACGATCGCCGGATCTGTTTGCACGACCGCCGGATCTGTTTGCACGCATGCGAGTGGTGTGTGTGAGTAGGAGTCTAGCTGAGTGGAGGTGTCTGGTATATGTCTATAGCTATATCAATGTGAGCAGAAAGTAAGACCTATGGTTATTATCTGAGCTGGTGGGACGCATAATTCTCTGCTTGGTAATACACTGTAGTAATATATAAGCAGCACCTAAGCACCACCGAATACAAGAAATATTCTCCTCTGAAAATGCAAAAACTATGAAACAATTCGTCAGGAGATCCTCAATGTGCATTTAATTGACTTAAAAAACAAATTAAATACGAGAAAAATTAACTGCATGTACCATAACGCCCCACATGAACACCCGGAGAGAGAGTGAACTATGTTGTATGAGATATTAATCAATGTTACATTTCTCTTCAAACTGTCTTGTTGTTTTTTGTACCACTTTCTCGCATTTTGCACCTTGGGCAACCTGAAAAGGGCATTTAATTTTTTGCTGAAAGTGTCTCCCACTCTCCCCACCTAACCCCTTCTCTATTTAAGCTTTCCATCTCTCCTTCATAAACACCTGTCAGAAAATACCAGAACTACCTTCTCTTTTATAATCTTTTACTATCTCACAAAACATTTCATTACTCCCAAATCCACTCTTCTTCTATGCTCACTACAAAACCCTACTTTTAAAAGATCATCTTTTGCTGATTTATATAGAGTTCCATTTCTCTTGGTTGTCTGGTGTGTTCGACTCCATATTATCATACGTGACTCTGATAGCATCACTTAAAGGATGCTGGAGTCCCATTTGTGGAAGCAGAAGACTCATAAGGCACACTTTAACTGTGATATATCACAGGGTGGACCCATTGCACCACCCTAACCCCACAACAGCAGTGCTGCTGAGTGGTTGTAGAAGAAGGGCCTGTAGAGGAAAGTAGAGAAAATAAACATGGCTCTTAGATCCCTGTTTTCCTTCTCTCCCTGCCACTGGCACAAGTTCCCCAGAAACCACCAGGTTCGGATTTTAACCAGAAATAGGCCTGGGCACCAGACAAAAAAAGTGACCAAGATACATGGATCGCAACCATTTGAGGCTCACAAGCTTTTGTGAGGCACAACTTGTTAGTACCAGGAACTAAATTGGGAGTTGACCAAACACAAAACCGTTTATTCATTATGAAACAACATTTTGGGAGGTTCTACAGTACTTTTATAGCTCACAAGTAAAGGCATCACCTTATTCATATTTTTAGTGAAATGAAGAAGGTGCTCAAAAAGAAGCCAAAAGAAGAACATACTTGAAATGCTTGTGAGGGCTTAATAAAAGGCAGATATTGCCAAATCAAGACTTGTCGCAGCATTAAATGATAAAATTCTGATCTTATGTGGGGCCAGAACCATGTTTAGAGGTACAGAAAACAGACACAAATACTTGGTTGTGATAAGGACCACTTGCACTTTAACACTGCTGTTGACTTGAGGATCATAGGTGGTATACAGTTTTGCCTTGTCAAACTCAGTACTATTTTAGCCATTTTTGGTTCCAGGCCTTACTAAAGTGTTCACTTAAGACAATGATAATATTTTCTGTGTTCCCACAAATGCAGCAGTGCTTGAGAATGTTGCGCTCTCTGTCCTCCCTCAAGTGGTTATAAGATTAAGCAACAGCTGTCTTCTGGGTCTTCTACTTGTCGGGCTACGGTAGGATGTTCCCTAAGACTGAGGCTAAAGTCGATTGAGGCAACCAATAGCGGCAAAGAGTGGGCTGGAAATTTCCCTTCTCGGCCTTCTTTAGCACCACTACCTGATCTGAAGAAAGGGTCAAAGTGCAGACAGCACTATAACACATTCCAACAATGTAGACACACACAGTCTCAAAGTGCAAGACTTTTTTAAAACAGAGGATGACTTGGCACTGGTGGTTACATTAATTGCGCTAGCCAGCAAACTCACTCAGTGATTTAAGTGTCTGTGGGAGAGGTTTGTATGCAAACAGCAAATCAAAACGTGGACTCTGCCATGACCCATTTAGCATTTCATCCATTGAACTATATTTCAATGGGTACACTTTTGTTGGTAAAACAGTAACTACTATTTAGACACCAAGAGACATTTCAGTGGGCTGCAGGGCTCTAAATATGCACTTTGAAGCAGAAATGAAAAGTAGAAATGGGGTCCTCTGGTTTCTCGTCAGTTTCATGTAAATAAAAGGAGGAAAAGAAGGAAGTGTTGAAGCTCTGGACAGGTGGAAGTTCGGCTCTTCGACATTGGCTGGGGGGCCGCGTCGCCCATCCCCCTTGAACTTATATACTTCTGTTCTCACTAGGGATGTCTGCTATACCAGTACTCTTAATGCTTGTCTACCGTTGATCTGGCTGCAGCTCTGGTAAATACAGAAGTGTATACAATGGGTCAGCAGCATCTGCACACTGAAAGTTATGAGCATCAGGTGCTGTACCCACTCAGGTCTACTTCATCAGCACCCTCTGGCTTGCCACCCGGAGCCACTGGGATGTTTTCTGTTCTTATAGAGTCACAGTTTTCCGTGGTAAACAGTTGTCTCCAGCTAGAAGTAGCAGAACCAGCAGACAGAAGAGAGTGGGCCTACATAATTAGACATAGATGTAATGCTGTTCACGCTCTAGTTTATGCACGCCATGCATCCCTATATCCGCAGGCCAGGCGTGGCCTGCGGGGACGAATAAAAGGGGGGCGTGTGCTCGTGCACGTCACTTCCGACAAACACGGAGTGTGTGTGTCAGTCGTTACTGCTGCACGACCCTGCCCCTGCGCACATGACTGGGTGTTATCCAGGCCCACAAATCGCTGCACACACGCCCGCACTACATTGGCGACGAGCGGAGGGGGCCCAACCCTCGCTCGCACACCGGAGAACTGACGGAGCCGCCCGCTCCTATCCGGGGTGCGTACCGCGTGTGACCTGGTGGCTGCACCCGCTGCGTTGGAGCCGGTGCGCTCCCTCCTCGCCTTCCCCCCCTGCTGGGGTATTGTTCTCCTCGTCATTGCTGCCCGGTGGGAGGAGTGTACACCGCCGCTGCCCGTCATCACCTCGACCGCACCGCTAACGGCAAAAAGCTGCCGTTTCTCACGCATCACGCGCTGTCCGCGGTTCGGCCGCACCCTGCCAAGTCTCACGCATCTCGCGTGCACCACCCTGCCAAATCTCACGCATCTCGCATGCACCGCGTTTTCGGCCTTCTGAGGCCTAGTGGACTCCATTTAATCCTGGACTGGCTGCTGTCGATGCACCGACGGCCTGGTGGGAGACCCCAGAGGGGCCACGGCTCTTTCATCACCAGCTCCCCGTGGCACACACGGTACACTTGCAGTAAGCCACACCACGGCCACGAAGAGGGGTGCCGCACATCTGAAAGAGAAGGTGGAAGAAGGCGGGTAAGGAGAGCGAGCCTGGAAAAGACACACACGCAGCCGCGGCTCATGAGGAAGAAACCCAGAGCTCGCTATCGCCACGCACAGAGGTCCTCTCACCATGGGGGATGGCGATGCACCAGCGCCCCTTATCAACGTTCCCTTCCAGCACGCTGCAGCTGGAGTACCGCCGCCTTTTAGTTAGGCGATAGACCCGTCCACGGCTTCGCCATGGTGGAAAATTTGGCTCGAAAGGTTAGAAAACTACTTCGTGGTCACGAGGGAGACGGACAAAGCCGTGAAAAGGTCACTATTGCTCCACTACGCAGGGGATGAAATCTTTAGTCTTTTCAAACACCTCCCCAATACGGGCGCAGCCGACAGCTATGACGACGCTGTTGCCGCCCTTAACGGCCATTTCAATCCCCAGTTGAATGTGGACTTTGAGGTATTTAAGCTGGGGCAAGCACGCCAACAGGATGGGGAATCAATGGATCAATTCCACACCCGCGTCAGAGAGCTAGCCAACTCCACCGATGAGGACCAACCAAGGGCCATAAGAAGACAACTCATTCAGGGTTGCCGGGATAAGACTTTGAGAGGGCAAATCCTACGCAAACCAGGGATCTCTCTAGAGGACATCCTTATCTTGGCCAGATCCCATGAGCTCTCAGACGTCAGGCCCTACACAAAACCCCCATCAAGACGGAAACCATCAAAGTGGAACGCGCAGACGCCGTGCGACTCCGACCACGTGGTCAGGCGCAGAAGGGATCCTGGAGAAATTCACCCCAAGCTCGTTGTGGATACTGCGGTCATGAACCACACGCAGCCAAGGACTGCCCGGCCCAGGGACAAACCTGTGGGAGCTGTGGAATCCCAAATCACTTCGCATCGGTCTGCCGCAGAAATAACCAGTCTAAAAATCCCAAGAAATCATGGACGCCCACAAAAGCTGTACGCCAATTGTCACTGACCAATCCGCCCCCGGAGAAGGCAGAGAAACATCTACCAACGATGTACGATGACTCAGACTCGGAGGATGAGTAGGCATACGTCATCTCCTTCGCCCGGGAACTCAAGCAAAGACGACGACCCCAGCCGACATGTGTGGTGAAAATGGGACAAAGTGAGGTAAAGGCCATCATAGACACGGGGGTCACTGTTAATGTCATGGGACTGCAACAGTTCAACAAACTACGCCCACGGCCTGAGGTACTGCCATCCAAGACAAGAATCTTTGCTTATGGAGCGGACACACCGCTACCACTCAAGGGGAAGATCATAATACCTATCCGGCTGATGAGTCGGAAATCGTGGCAACAGTCCACATAATTGACCGAGAGGCGGATACACTACTAAGCAGCCACACTGCAGAAGACTTAAAACTGATTGCCTTTGCAAATAGCATCAGCGCCTACCAAGTGGATGAGCTGCTGGAACGTTTCCCTGAGCTGTTCAGAGGACTGGGGTGCATAGAGTGCGACCCCATTAAACTTCACATCGATAAATCTGTCTCCCCCACTGCACTGCGCCACCGCCGGATACCTTTTCACCTCCGCCCGCTGGTGGAGAAGGAACTTGAAAAACTAGAAAACCTTGGCGTCATCGAGAAGGTAACTGGGCCCACCCCGTGGGTCTCGGCCATGGTTATCGTGGAAAAACCCAAGCAACCGGGCGAAATCCGTCTGTGCATTGACATGCGGCTGCCCAACACAGCTATCTGGAGGGAGAGACGGTAAACAGTCATAATATCTATTCCAAAATATAGAATGGACATAATATCGAAGTAAAAATATAGAATGGACAAAATATCGAATGGACACAATATAGTGGTTAAAAATATCGAATTTAAGGTAAGTAATATCGATTTTCAAAATATAGAAGTCAAAATATCGAAATATACAATATAGGCATTAAATATATCGATTTTGTAATATTATCAATTTTTTTAAAGTGTTTTGTATGTTAGTATATGTGTGAAAAGTGTATATTAATTTTTGTAATGTATGTTTAATGTATTTTAAGTAATGAATTTTATGTTATTTAATTTTTGCGTAATTTAATTCTGTAGCGGGTTGTGGGTTTATAGGGGAATAGGGTGGGAAGTAATTTAATTGTAATTAATTAAATATTTTTATTTATTTAGTGGTATTCATTTTGAATTGATTGTTATTTTGAAATTGGTAATTAATTTTTATTAATTAACAATTATTTGTATTAATTGTTTAATTGTTAATTATGTTAATTTTCTAAATTTATTTTCTGTAGCGGGTTGTGGGTTTATAGGGGAATAGGGTGGGAAGTAATTTAATTGTAATAAAGTAAATATTTGTTTTCATTTATTCGTATTGATTTTAAATTTATTGTTAATTAATTTTTAATTGGTAATTAATTTCTATTAATTGGCAATTACTTTTTATTAATTGGTAATTATTTTGTATTAATTAAATATTTGATAATTATGATAATTGTATTAATGTATTTTCTGTAGTGGGATGTGGGTTTATAGGGGAATAGAGTGGGAAGTAATGTAATTGTAATTAATTACATATTAAAAATACTTTTTGTGTATTGATAATTCATTTACTGTTAATTTTTAATTGGTATTAATTTTTATTATTAATTAGTTTTTGTTATTTAAAATTAATTCGTTGTTGAATAATTATGAATAGGTTATTAAGTTTTTAATAACTAATATGTAGTTGCATTTCTAATTAATTATTACATAATATTAAATTGGTTATTAATTTCAATTAATGTTTTATTGGTATTGATATTTAATTTATTTTTAATAATATATTAAATCATTACTTTCCCTACTGTTAAACTCACTGGAGTGGGAATAGTAATTTTCACCCTCCCGCTATCCAACGCTTTCCCTACTGTTGCACTCTCTGGAGTGGGAATAGTATTTTTTACCCTTACGCTATCCAACGCTTTCCCTACTGTTGCACTCTCTGGAGTGGGAATAGTAATTTTTACCCCTACGCTATCCAAAGCTTTCCCTACTGTTGCACTATCTGGAGTGGGAATAGTAATTTTCACACTCCCGCTATCCAACGCTTTCCCTACTGTTGCACTCTCTGGAGTGGGAATAGTAATTTTTACCCCTACGCTATCCAATGCTTTCCCTACTGTTGTACTCTCTGGAGTGGAAATAGTAATTTATACCCTTCCAATATCCAACGCTTTCCCTACTGTTGCACTCTCTGGAGTGGGAATAGTAATTCTTACCCCTACGCTATCCAACGCTTTCCCTACTGTTGCACACTCTGGAGTTGGAATAGTAATTTTTACCCTCCCGCTATCCAACGCTTTCCCTACTGTTGCACTCTCAGGAGTGGGAATAGTAATTTTTACCCTTATGCTATGCAACGCTTTCCCTACTTTTGCACTCTCTGGAGTGGGAATAGTAATTTTTACCCTTATGCTATCCAACGCCTTCCCTACTGTTGCACTCTCTGGAGTGGGAATAGTATTTTTTACCCCTACGCTATCCAACGCTTTCCCTACTGTTGCACTCACTGGAGTGGGAATAGTATTTTTTACCCTCCCGCTATCCAACGCTTTCCCTACTGTTGCACTCTCTGGAGTGGGAATAGTAATTTTTACCCTTACGCTATCCAACGCTTTCCCTACTGTTGCACTCACTGGAGTGGGAATAGTATTTTTTACCCCTACGCTATCCAACGCTTTCCCTACAGTTGCACTCACTGGAGTGGTAATATTAAAGGTTACCCTCCTGCTATCCTACGGTAAAATATTGTACATTTTGTATTAATAACTTAAATTAATTATATCTTAATTTTAAGGTTATTTGAGTATTTTTAAGTGTTTTAGTTAATTATATTTATTATTTCATTAATTTTAAATTACTTTTAAGACATTTAAAAAAATCGATATTTTGACTGACTATATTTTTTACAGACTATATTTTGGATTCGATATTTTTGTACTTACCTGTTTGTAGATAGGAATTCGATATTTTGGCATTCTATATTTTGGTGACTATATTTTGGTAAGTCTATATTTTGTCATTCTATATTATGTCAGTGATCCGGGAGAGACATCTAACCCCTACAATGGACGATATAGTGGCTGACGTAAATGGATCAAAGTGGTTTTCGAAAATCGACCTCAATGCCGGATACCACCAATTGCCCCTTGCAGAAGAGAGCCGATTCATCACCACCTTCAGTACTCATCTCGGCCTCCGGCGTTACAAACGCCTAAACTTCGGTATCTCCTCAGCGGCCGAAGTGTTCCATAATACAATCAGAGAACTTTTATCCGGACTGCCTGGGGTAATTAACGTCAGTGACAATATTTTGATCCACTCTGCCACCGCAACGGAACACTACAAACACCTTTGAGACGTCCTGAAGAGATTGAGCACGTATGGAGCCACACTCCATAGAGAAAAATGCCAATTCTTCCAATCCTCTATTGAATTCTTCGGCTACGTCTTTAACCAGGAAGGAATCCAGATTGACCCGAGAAAGTCCAAGTCAATAAAGGACGCCCCAGCGCCAAAATCACCAACGGAAGTGAGGAGCTTCCTCGGGATGGCCACCTACTGTGGCCGGTTCATACCAGGCCTAGCCACCCGCAGCGAACCCCTGCGAGCGCTGACCAAGACGGATGCCACGTGGCAGTGGGGACCGAAAGAAAATGAAGCATTTCAAGGCATCAAGGACGCCCTCTTGGACAACGCAACGCTATCCTATTTTGACCCTGCGAAACGCACCGAGGTGATCGTTGATGCCAGCCCGGTAGGTCTGGGAGCGGTCCTGACCCAGGAACACAAGCCAGGACAATGGACAGCACTAGCGTTTGCCAGCAAGGCTTTGACCCCAACCGAGACCAGGTACGCCCAAATAGAGCGAGAGGCCCTTGCCATCAAGTGGGCCTGCAGTCATTTCCATCTATACCTGCAAGGACACTCTTTCGTCGTGGTCACAGACCACCAGCCCTTAGTACCACTCTTCAAGGGAACCGCCCCGCACCCACCCCCACGCATTGAAAGGTGGGTGATTCAATTTCAATCGTATGGAATGGAAGTGGTATACCGGCCAGGGGCCAAAAATCCTGCCGACTATTTGTCGCGCCACCCATTACCACAGGAACCCGTACTCACAGACGACGACTGCGAGGAGTATGCCCAATGGATAGCCCTTACCTTGTGTCCCCAATGCATGACGATTGCGGAAATCAAGGAAGCAGCTGATAACGACAATATCCACACGAAGTCACTCCAAGCGGTTCGGGAAGGATCCTGGACCAATTATCTACACCCACCCAACACCTGGACCACTGCAGATAAAGAAGCCCTCACGAAGATGTGGCATGTTTGACACGAGTTCAGTGCCACAGCAGAAGGAGTGCTGCTAAGAGGATCACGTTTGGTGATACCGCAGAGCCTCAGGTACCGAGCCACACAACTGGCTCATGGTGGCCATCAAGGTACAACGAAAATGAAGGCGCGCATGAGGGAAAAGGTGTGGTTCCCTGAACTGGAAACCATGGTGGAAGACTATGTGAAGAGCTGTATGTCCTGCCAGCTGACAAGCAACCCCGAGAGGCCGGCTCTGATAATCACAGAAGAAGCATGCACGACCCCATGGACCAAAGTCAGCATAGACTTTGGGAGCTTCCCGGGAGAAGGACACACACCGGTGGCTATCGATGCGTACTCCAAATATCCGTTAGTTGAGAGAGTCAACTCAACAGCTTTTACACACATGGGGCCGGCACTAGAAAAGATATTCTCAATGTTTGGATACCCCGAGGAAATAAGGAGCGACAATGGACCGCCGTTCCAGGGAGCAGAGTTCGCCACGTTCCTGAAGACCAGGGGCATTACACATCGACGCATAACACCCCAGTGGCCACAGGCCAACGGGGATGCAGAAAGATTTATGCGGACCCTCAATAAAATGTTCCGGATAGCGGTGGTGGAGCAAGCCGACCCCGAACAGAGACTGCATGACTTTCTACGGGAGTATCGGGGAACCCCTCACTGCACCACCCCGAAGAGCCCATGGACCCTCATGTTCCAAGGCCAACGCAGGGATCTCCTCCCCATCGCCCCGGGGGTGTTGCCGGGCCTGGACAACACGGTCGGTACCCAAGAACGGAGACGACAAAACAACCAGAGAGCAAGCTGGCGCTGAAGAGCCACATCAAGGCGGCTGTGCCAGGTAGATCAAGTAGTCATACATAACCGACGTCTTGGAGGAAAATTTCAGACCCCCTATGAACTGGGCCCATGGACTGTAACAGCCACGAAAGGCACTATGATCACTGCAAGAAAGGAGGGAGAAGAAGTATCGAGGAACACATCCTGGTTCAAGGTGGTATCCCCTGGGCCGAGGTCAGGTCTGGACACTACGGAGAGAAATAGTGAATCGCCCGGAGCCACGACACACGAGAGCGAAAGCAGTCCACCAACAGGAGCCCGGGAGGAGACACCCGAGACACGGAAGGAAATGCCGGAGCAGGGGGGCGGATCTTCCAACAGGCCAAGCACCATCCGGGACACACCCTGCACCACAGAACGCAGCAGAGGGAATATCCCGAGGTACAACCTACGGCCCAATCCGCCCCCAAGTCAGATGTTAAAGGACTATGCCTGTCGGCTGAGGCCCTGAAGCTACCACCAAGGGACACGCAAGTACAGAGGCACCTTTGTTTGAACTTTAAAAAAATCTATTGTACTAAATACTTGGACACTGTGAAATTTTGCATAGTTGGATAGGGATGTAATGCTGTTCACGCTCTAGTTTATGCATGCCATGCATCCCTACATCCGCAAGCCAGGCGTGGCCTGCGGGGACGAATAAAAGGGGGGCGTGTGCTCGTGCACGTCACTTCCGACGAACACGGAGTGTGTGTGTCAGTCGTTACTGCTGCGCGACCCTCCCCCTGCGCACACGACTGGGTGTTATTCAGGCCCACAAATCGCTGCACACACACCCGCACTACAATAGACAATACTGAATACTCTAGAACATGTATATTCCATTCAAATCCAGTGTTTTAAGTACAACAAAAAATGAAGAGTGGTCTCCAAAAGGGGAATGGTCTAAGAGGCATACTTCTGAATCCTTAAAAAGAGGTGTCACATGTATGTAATTTAGGATCTGGAACATATAACTTTAAATCCTGCGCTTTACACCAAGTGCCACCAGGCCTGTATTTGGGCCTCTTTGTGGGTTTTCTTTCATAGCATTTAATTTACTATTCCAACAACTTCCCTACTGTTGCGCACACTGAGGGGCCTTCCTATTCGTCAGCACCGGAGCCGCTCAGCTGCGGACGAGGCCAAGGCAAGCCAAGAACTACATTCACCAAACAGTAGCGCAACAAAGTGGCTCCCACCTAGGGTACCCAGGCATCCTGAATTTGCCCGGAAAGTCCTGGTTTTCCGCCAGCTTTCCCTGCAGATTTAAAGAAATTAAGCTCATGTCCCGGTTTTTAGAAAGGGTCGGCTAAAAACGGTGGGAGGTATCTTTGTACGTTTTGCAAATCAAAGTTAGTTAGCAGCTGTTATAAGGAAGCAATTTAATTAACAGGCATTCTACCGGCTCTAAAAATGGCATTTTATGTATGTTCTTACAGCTTCTTCTGTAAATCCCTGCTGCTGGGTTGAAGTAAAACTTTAGTCCTTCTTCTATTTTTGGGAAATGTCCACAAGCAAACGCTTTACAAAACATTAAAATAAATAACGATGAAACACTGCCTACCCTCAAGCATATTTTGCGGTTCTATATTTGCATAAACGTGTTGCATTCTAGACAACGTGATGCACCCTGACCTTGATGCTAAACAGTTTATAAATAGCGCCAATAAATATTGTGACACATATTCATCACCAATGGGCGCTTGCTAGCCGCCTTTCCTCATCTAGTGAGCATTTATATGACCCTGTAAACAATGCTGCCTTGGGGACAAGTCTCGGGACGCTGGTAGACAGGATGAAAACATCCCCGGGGGTGCTCAGCTGAGAGAGGCACCTGTGGTGGCTGAAGCAGGCGGCCACTGAAGGAGAACGCTGAAACCACAGCACCTCAAACACGTGACATTTTTCCATGGAACATATTTATGGTGCGGAGCCTTTTTAAAACGACTGTCTGGGGACCCCAGAAGCACGCGTGCAGCGCTCAGAATGGAGATACGAAGACTCTGGGAGGTATGTCATCACCCTCATCCTTCCGCCAAAGCACACAGTTGACTTACTCTCTCAGATGCGAGCGAGGGAAGCTGTGGTATTACCGCACTTTTACCACACTACCGCAATCTGCAATCCCGATTCTGGCATGACACTCCCATGTGTGCCTGATTATTACTGGTCCCTAGAATCGAGGTGAACGTGTTTTTGGTTGGGAAAACATCTAAAAAATCCGAGATAAGGGGGATTGAAGGTTAAAAGCCATAACCCCAAGTTCCCTTCCCACCTGACAGAGAGTTGTGTCCAAAGCGTTGTTTTTCTGCAACCGAAGTTGAGCAAAATTCACTATTTTTGACCTCCACACAGTTTGGAAATGTTACCAGTTCTATCTTTCCCGTGCTATTTTCCTCCATAAAGATAATTTTCATAGTGCTTTGAAGTGACCTAGGTAAAATTGCGACGCCGTATAAACCTACACATAAATAAACATACATGAACACTGAGAGACAATTTTAACCTAATTTAAACTCAGCTGAGCAGCAAAATGTTTGCAGACTTTGTCTGCAAATTTCATTTCAGAAGAGCTACTGTACATGGAGGTACTGGTAGGAGAAGAATATTAACCCCTTCAGTCTAACACACTTCTATATCTGAAAAGAGGGCGTAAATCAGTAGCCATTACAATAACTATTAATTTCCCGATTCTGCATCAACGTGATAATCACAAATGTAGGCTTAACTTAATCCTATTTATATGAGCAATTTATAAACCCTAGGCTAGTCAGGAGCCTCTAGCCAACAGATTTGACTGATGTTAAATATCGACTACTTTAGACATTCAGAAATAAACAATGATTTGTGCAAAAACAGCAATATTGTGCTCAGTGCATTTCGTGTCAATCCCAAGAGTGAATATGCAGGACACAATTAAACACACACAATAAAAAAAAACTTTGGGG
The DNA here is from genome assembly GCF_964263255.1 of Lissotriton vulgaris. Lineage (NCBI taxonomy): Eukaryota > Metazoa > Chordata > Amphibia > Caudata > Salamandridae > Lissotriton > Lissotriton vulgaris. Next base: position 663,908,231 of record NC_141693.1, read on the forward strand.
CATATTACCAACAACTAGCGATAATTATCGCTAGGTTGGCTTAGCGGCAATATTTTTATCGCCGAGCTGCGGCGATTTTTATCGCTTAGGAGCCTTGATATTATCAAGGTTTAACTCCTAAGCGATAAAAAATCGGCCGAAATGCATGAATATCGCTGAAAAGTCAGCGATATTCATGCATTACCGAGCTAATGCTCTTAGCCATGTAATCCACCTACCATTGGATAACATGGCTAAGAACTGCTCAGGGCAGGTGTTAGCTTTTGGAGATATTTGCGCTTAGCGCGAATATCTCCAAAAGTTGGTAATAGGAGATAGCGATGTTAGCAACTGTTTTCAGTCGCTAACATCTTGGCACGCCCACTTTGCATGTCATTAGTGATAAATATCACTGACATGCAAAGTGGCGCCCAAGATGGTCGCTATCTCCTACTAGCTGTTGCTAACTGGTGTTAGCGACAGCTAGGTAATAGGGAGATAATTTTATCTCCGCTTTCTTGGCTTTTAAAAAACTAACACCTGCCCTGAGCAGTTCTTAGCCATGTTATCCAATGGGAGGTGGATAACATGGCTAAGAGCAATAGCTCGTTAATGCATGAATATCGCGGACTTTTCAGAGATATTCATGCATTGCGGCCGATTTTTATCGCATTTGCGATAAACCTTGGTAATACCAAGGTGTATCTGCGATAAAAATTGCCGCAGCTCAGCGGTAAATTTTTGTCTCTAACCAAGCAATAGCGATAATTATCGCTATTGCTAGGTAATATGCCCCATTATTCTTAAAAAAATATATATATATATATTTTTTTTAAATATAAATGCACATTTATTAAAAATATTTACTAATAATCTAGAACAAATAAAATAAAATGTTAGTGCACATTAGTTGATCAAATTAAATATCCGTTAAATAATAAGTCCATTTAAATATGTTATTTTAACACACTAGTTAGAAGTAATTTTTAATAATGTTCAAGGGAAGAAGCTAATGTGAATTCGAAGCTAAAATGTTGACAACTGGTTGACCAAATAAAGCATGGGTCAATATAAAAACCACATTTTGTGATTGTGTTTGACCAAAAAAGAACCTTGACTATCTCTAGCGTGGCAATTTCTCTGAAAAAGTTACTAGTGTCCAGTGCAGGTAGGTGGGCGTTGGAAGAAGTGCCAGTGCAGGTCTAGGTTAGGTCGATGTACCTGTCAGAGATTCACAATAACCACTGACCATGTAAACTGCTTTGAATTCAGATGTGCTGCATGTAAATGGACAGTAAGTGGAGATCCTAAAAATATGGCATGGGCCTGGCCTTTATAAACCTACTTTCCCACATCCTAGCAGGCGCCTTTGCTTAGTTTAGTTTACATAGTTTAGCTTCGTTTACTTATTTATAAAGAGCTGCAATGCCGCAGGCTCCACTTATATGCACAGGACAAGCAGTAAGAAATATGGTAAACGAAAATACAACATAGCGGAATTATAACAACAAACTGTCCAGACTGTGCACAGTTCATTACATTCAACTGAAAGTCCAGCATTTAAAGAATCTAGCAGAGGCAGTTCAAGTATCTGCTTGAAATTAATTTTCTTCCAGCCTGGTGTCTGATTGTAGTTTATTCCATAATTTGGCGTCTGGTGCTTTTCGGCCATACTTGTGCCACCTTTGAGGGATTCACAACTTCGGCTTCTGGTCGGAGTGTAGACCTCTGACAGGCTGATGTGGAGGGAAGGCAGCCATGGAGTGGAAGACCTTGGCCATGAAAATGCCTGCATTTGCAATTTACAACCATCAGTGGAAAGTTGGAGTACATTCTGCTCTATCTAGGAAAGGGTGCCACCAGCTAGCATCAATGAAAAAAGAAATCAGTGAGCCTAAAGTTGAACTTTATTTCTTCACTAAATTCTATCTAGTGCATTTTTTCTCCTGAATAAACCAATACTTGAAGCCTCTTCTGAAATAAACATTCCCGAACATTCTCTACTTATTAGAGGAATGATAACAGAGGATTTGTAGCCTGTGAAACTAAAGCACCTTAAAAATTAAGTTAAGGTTTATTTATTTTCTTGCCTTACTTTCTGAAGTATATGAAGTATATTATACCTAAGGATCCGCTCTGGAAATCTTGTAGTCTACTGAGTCTTGTAGCACAAAAAGGATCTAATAGAAACGCAACTTTTAAAAAAGTATTTCAGGCAAGTTACGGGGCTACTTAGCAAAGAAGGGTTGCAAATCATACCATGCCATGCAGATCATGAAGGTTGGCAAATGATCTCAAGCAAGGAAATATGTCTTCGGAATTCTGGAGTAATTCCTAGAGTGCCACGTTAGCAGTAATTCTGGGATCTGGGATGTTGAGATACAAGCACATAACACAACATCTCAAAACAGATTGACGACCAAGCCAAGTGCTTTAAAAATGGTCTTCAAACAATATTTTGAAAATGTAGTGTTTTAGTCTGAGTGATACTGCTCTGCCTTGTGCATAAAATAGAATATTTCCTCAACAAAACTTCCATGGGCATTTATTCTCCTCCGGTATGTTTGTCTGGAGACCATATTCCCTGACGCATCATTCTGGGGCAATAATCGCATGGCATAGGCGCGGGAGGTTATTTTTCTCCTGACATAGCATGCTGCAACAAATCTCCTGACACAATTCAGTGCCATCCTTTCTTTTTCTTTATCTATCCCAAATAAATAAGGTTTGAGTAACTCGATTTAATGATTACCTTGGGTCAAATGAAGCAGTATTATATTCTGGCATTTGCCATTTGTGATTATTGCTCTACATGGCAAGAGCTTCCAGAACACATCTTTATCTAAATATACAAATTAATAGCACATGAATATCATTAGGATATAGCAATCTGGTATGACCTGACCTCCCTGAGGATATAGGGTAGCGCTTTTCCTTCAGCCCCCTAGTTCACTCCCAGCTCACAATGTCAAATGGCACTGCGTGGAGCTGGTTGATTCTGCTAGGTTCATGTGACTGGGACCCCTGGTTAATCAGTCTCCTCTCTCGCAGGCCACAGTCTCTCTCCCACATTAACACAATCTCTTTATGGTGACAGAGGCAATACAGAAGAGGCACTGGGTCCCAAACTCAACTTGGCAGGTCTACAACAAAGCAATTCACCTCCAGATGTGCACACACTATTCTGTTGCTCTGCACGGGGATGCATTTGAAAATCTGTTGAAACTACTGCATTGTGTTGAAAGAGTCAACCATATTAACACATTATATTTTCTGGTTCTGATACAGGAGCCCACTTAAGCAAGGCTGCTTATAGCATCTATACGTGTGATTTTATTTGTATTTTTTTTTTATTTACTGCTATCTTATCCTCCCCTCTTGGGATGTTTGCCCCGGGTATCCATATAAAAGGGAGGTGAGGTTATGGGTGTCATCTGTTGGCATCCTCCGTATTTACCAATTGCCCCACAACCAAGTTTATGAAATCTAACCGCTACCTGCTGTAATTGGATTATCATCCTCATCTCTTTTTGTCAGTCCACTCTCATTACACATGACTTGAGTTATGCCTCACTGTCTCACACTACATTCTTCCATCAACCCATCACTGCAGTGTCTATGATTGTCATTGGGTTTTACCATCTCCGCTTCTGAGTGGACCTCATATACGCACTACTACGTTGTGTATGGTTGTTGGGTTCCACTATGTCCACTCCTTGGTAGGCGCCACAGACATTTTATGAGGTGTCTCTGGTTATCATTGAGTTATTCGCACAGGGGGACGTATAATCCCACTATTGTGGTGTCTCTGGTTATCAGTTAGTTGTTTCATTTCTGCTTCTGAGTGCACCCTATAGACACTGAAATGCAGTGTCACTGGCTATCACTGGCTGAGCCGTCTCCAATGCTGGTTGACCCAATAAGCGCCCACTATTGTGAAGCCTGTAGAACTCACATGGTTGCACCATCTCTGTGTTTAAATAATGCCTATCTCCCCATTACCCTGGCATCCTATGTCACCCGGGTATGCTTTGTTACTGATTCTAGATGGGCTCAGACCAGTGTTCATACCAACAGACCCATGTGCCCAAAGATGTAAGCTAAATAAGGTAATTATGGTAGGTATATCCAAATACAATTTTATCCCTCATGCACCTTGTTATTGCATATCAACATGTGAGAGGCCACCACCTCCTAAAAGAGATGGAAAATGACCACTCTCTGACATTTTACAGCCATACAACACAAGAAGACGAATCCCCATTGTGGAAGAGTTGGGAGAAGGGACTGGGTCACTCACAGACAGAGGATGGTCCCATCTCTTCCACAGAACACAGATGCCAGCCACAAGTCCCATGGGCAGGGGAGTTATGCTGAAAACCACACAATACACAATACTCATACTATACACCAGCAAGTGTACATGCAAGAATGCCTCGAAGCAGGAGGCGAGCCGGAGGGCATGAGAAGGGACTGGTGCCCTGCTGCCCTTCATATGGCACTGCCACAAGAGAAAATGATACTGGCAGAACATATTATCAGAAATAAACTCTGTGTTTGATGTTGCATGCAGGATTGCTTTTGTGCAGGAAGGTATTCCTTTCTGCACGAAAACAATTCTGCATATTATTCCTTGTTACACCTCTCCTGAGAAGGTGTAAGATTTTGGCACATTCCCGGGCATTCAAGTGCCTGTAAATCTGGGGAAGGGTCAACATCCATGGGAGTTGCGCAGGAACACCCATGCTCCACCCATGGAATGCTTTCCCAGGTCAGAAAAACACAACACAGCGATTCGCGCTGTGTGGCATTACTCCCATTTTTTGAGCCACTCAGAGCTACACAAAGTGGTTTTGTGTGGTTTCAAAAATCTCACTTAGGGATTTGTGTCATGCATGTACTGCAATGCGTGGTGCATCCTTGAGACAACCCTCTCCTAAATAAGCCTCTAGATTACTCAAAATATTACGCATTACAGAAAAACAGTACACAGTCAAACATAAGGAGCCTGACAGTGATCCAGCAGAAAGGGCTGACAGTCTTTTTTAGGAACCAGATTGGACAGGGGAGCCTGAGACAGGCTAATCAAGCATAGCACACTCCTTGTGTCTCTCTCACCAAGGCAGGAAGGAACGAGAGTGGGGTGAAGGTGGTTTCCATACCGGTCTCCGGTTCTAAGTTGTTGTATGTGTACCAAAATACATACACTCAATAAAAAAGAATTGAACCATACAAACAACACTCCATCCAAAAACCACTTTAGACCTCCCAAGGGGCGATGGAAAACACTATGCCAACATCTTCAGCAAGCCCTGAATCATTCTGCAAAAGGAAGAACAATTCAGGACTAAAAGCTTTGGTTTCCTTTTGAAACTTTCTTTGCAAACTGTCAAAGTGGCCATGCTCTTCAATATCTCTGCATTTTCAAATTTTCTGTACAGGGATGCAAGTTTTTTGAACCTGATAACATTTCCATTTTGCTAGACAGAAAGAGCCAATAGTTAGGTTACCACGCAGATTTTTTCAAGGCACCATTTGAAAAGTATGTTAGCGTCTTTTTTCGACTGAAAGAAAATATGTATCCTTAAGAAGTCTGTAATGTGTTGATTATTAACTATTTTTTATATTGGCAAATGGCCACTCCCCACGCGCCAATTTATTTGAAAGTGGACAAACGTGCCGAAAGGTCAACCCACAGTATTCTGAGGCTTTCATGAATTACTTTTACCTAATAACTAGTAGATGTTTGTTAACTACATAAAGCATCTCCATGCTGTATTATGCCTACACGATGTATTGTCTCTTTACTGAGGTTCACAAGTTTCTAGTTTCTATGCCTAGCGTTGTCAGGTGTGGGGTCAACGAGAATGATGTCACTTGATTGTCAATCTGGTTCTTCATTAGACCCTATACCAATAGATATTCTGACAAAAGGCAAAGATATTGCAATTCCAGCCCTAACCTCTATGTATAATCTCTTGCTTGACAGCGGAAAACTTCCTGATCCCTGGAAGCATGCGATAATCAGGCAATTCCTGAAAAAGCCCCATCTAGACATGTAAATTATATATTGTATATTCATTAATATTTTTATACATATATGTTGTATATTAATTAATATGCATTAATTATATATTAATATGGTATATGAATTAATATATATATATACATATATATCAAGTATATATTATTGTGTATTAAATAATATATGTTATATATATATTGTATATTCATTATGATATATTAATTATATGTTGTATATTAAGGCATGTGCAAAATGGGCTCCAGACCAGGGCCTCGGCCTTTCAAGGGGCCCCCTGATAGACCCAGCTCTCTGCTTCGGACGCTTGCCCCGCTGACCATGAATAATTCTTCAATAAATTATTTTAAATACTGTTTCTCTTTCATTTATTTTTTATGTGAGTGATGTGTGAAAATCTATTGCAGACATTTTGCAGAGAAATAATGTTTTTATGTTTCATGTAACATTCACAAATAAATAGTTTTTAGATCAAAACAGGACCTCATATATAAAAATAGGAGGGTGTCATGGTACAATGTTGCAAACATGCATTACTTTCCATAAATATTAGATATAACAACTTTAGAATTTGGACGACTGTACCTGTGCACTGTCAGTGACCTGGCCAAAGAGGGTGTGAAGGAGCTAAAACTGGGTCATACATTTAAAACCGTTCTGAACAGGGGCCCCCAAAATCTAATCAGCCCGGGCCCTCAAAATCCTTAAGATGTCCCTATACTAAAGGTGACAGCTGTAGAACCATATACCGGCTTTCTTGGGTTAGCAAGATTCTAGAGAAACTGTTGAAAGGACATCTGACCACATTTCTGGAGGATCATAGTTTCCTGCATCACACACAAACCAGTTTTAGGCCTGGCTGCAGCACTGAAATGGCCATTCTACTAGCTGCTAGAGATCTTAGGAAAAACCCTGGCTCAAGAAGGAGTAGCCACGCTGATTCTACTTGATTTAAACTCGGCCTTCGACACTGTGTCCTACTCGGTTGTTCGACTCAGATTGGGGGCACTTGGGATACCTGGGAAAGCACTTGAATGGCTGTTCCTTTCTTAGAAAATAGATGATTTCAGGTTAGGGAAGGCCCTCATCTGTCAGACGTTCAACAGCTTAAATTTGGTGTGCCTCAGGGCTCCTACCTGAGCCCCACACTTTTCAATATATATATTCGACCCCTTGCTGATATCATCTGCTTTTTTCCTGGGTCTTTACTGCCAGCAAATGGAAAGCTTGTCCCTTTAAGACTGATAATGGTTGTGTAACTCCTTGGCAACAACATTTGATAAGGCTCCATTGACCTCTCAGATGGTTAAAATCTGCCTCTGAAGGAACAGAATGAATGTCTGTTAATGAGTACCCCACTGCAGAGACAGTGTTTGTATGCTTTTTATGGTCTGGCTTGATGGTGCAGCTGTTGCCAGACAATTATGTGGGAATCACCAGGAGAGGGGTGTTGGCTCTGTGCACATGTTGGGAGCCAGGTGTACATGTTTTGATTTTGCAGAAGAAATGTGCCACCACGAAAAGTGCCTGCCATCCACACACCGGTGATCATTTTGCTTATTTATCTAGCTGCCTGAGCTTGAATTTTCAGGAGCACACACATGACATTGTAATGCGGATAAAGTGTCTTAGTTAATTAGATAATGTATGGTGTTATTCTCTGCAGCAGCACTGATGGAAGGAGGACCATTAACCTACTTGGAGTTTTAGCTCTGGCTTGACAGTGCAACTGTCACCTGACCTTCTAACCTACACATGTATTATTCTACAGTTCTTTGTTGCCATACAAATACACATCAATTTTAATGCTAACTGTTTTTAACCACATCAACGCTAATGACGAGCTCAGCTCGTCATGAGGCACAGTGGAGCTGCTTTAATGACGAGCTGAGCTCGTCATGTATAATGGATATGAAGACCCTTCAGCACAGCAGGGGAATTGCTGTAGCATCGATGTGGTTAATGCCTCACATTACCGTGCAACATTATTTTAAAGCCAGACCTAGTTGCATTGCCAATGCTTGTTTTTCGAAACATCATAAACATGATGTTTGACTGAGCCTCTTGCCTGAATCCTTCTGCCTTGATCCAGATGTACCATCATAATTCAACATCCCCTGCATAACAGGCCAGTCATCGAGCACAACCTGAGGCTATGTTCCCCTCGTACAAATTGTTCTTAACTTGATTGTCTTTTCTGACAAGCTGTCAGAAGCTGAAACTATTATGTTTCACATAAAGAATGAAGGTCAGCAACACATTGTATTGTCTTCTTGGCTGTGGCATTTGTTTTTCTGCTCCCATTGCCAGGTGAGTGGGATGGCGTCTGACTCAAGGGGAAACAAGGGGCTTATGCTTAGGTAAGTTCTGCGAATACATCGGCTTAGCATCTGGCACCACATGTTTCTAGTCTGAAGGGCTGTTGGGGGCTCACTTTCCTAAAGGGTGATTAAAAAAAGTAGGGCCTGATTTATATTTTGGTGAATGAGATACTCCATCACAAACGTGACAGCTCTTCTTCGGCAGGTCATCAAGTTTGGCTACCAAATAACTATTGTCATTGGACACGCATGCAGAGAGGTGTTAACTCCTTGGACGCTCATGACGAGCTCAGCTCGTCATGATGTACACCTCCATACACTCATGACGAGCTGAGCTCGTCATGAACAATGGGATTTTAAAAAATTCAGCAATGACGATGAATTTCCTAAGCATTGATGTGGTTAAGCTCCTTAGCTGCATTCTACATCAAACCTATGAAATTAGAGACATCGACTGGAAGCGTTGAGAGCGGAGAAATATAGGGCAGCGGCTCCTTAGGAAGTACATATTCACCTAGGGCATATCATCAGTTCTTTCAGGACCATCATGAAAACCTTATTCATCTTTTCTACTCACAACATAATCATACTGTCAACAAGGTCTTTATTCTGGGAAGACCATATTGTGAATATACTTTTATAACTGATGTTTTGAAGGTGGGACTGTAGCTCTTACAGTATCATAAAATCAGGTATCCTGCTGATATATCAAGGAATGAAGAATGGGAGTATTGTTCTCGAAGTGGGCTGATTTCTAGTGTCTAGCGCTCACGGGTAACTAACAATAATGAGGTGAGGACCAGTCTGCGTTGATGTTGGAGTACAAAGCAACCAATAAAGTGGAAAACTTTAGGAAAACTCCTCCAGTGTTCTGCAACTTTGGCGGAGTCATCGATGAGTTTGGTAATCTCTCTACCATAGGTGATCTCCGCAGGCAAGCTGTGACATTGATGGATGATTGATCAACAACTGTACCGATGGTGAGCCAGAAGATGACAGCTTTGGTGGTGGAGGAGACATTGACTTATTAGTCAGCAGCGACAATGATAACAGAGATATAGCAGTCCCGTTGGTGACGGGAACCCACACAAACCTACCACCTTAATTTCATTAGTCTGACTAACCACCCACCTCTAACGTGAGGTGTTTTTTCTCTGGCATATGAGGAAGCTATGTATCCTGAGGATATGTGCTCCTCAGACAATGGGCTTTCAAGAATGGGGATATTTTTCGATTTAGGGCGACTCATGACAGGATTATGAAACAAGATTCCACAATACTGCCTTGTCCATGAAAAGATTTTTTGCAGGTTTATGAATCAAGGTGCTCCATGCAGGATATTCCATGAGGATACCCAGACAAGCTTTTCCTGGCCCATGGTCTGCAGTCCCCGTAAAGGTTTTACATGTTTCTTTCTCTTTTTAACATTTAGCCACATAAGAGAGGACAACCACACATCCTCCCAGCAGCAGTACACAGCAACCCACAAGACAGTTAATTCAGGATATTTACCCAATTGTATTCAACCTAGGAGTGGGCAAAGTGAAACTCAATCTGAAGTTGAGTGAAGCCAGGAAAGTGTTTAGGTTCTTTGCACAAACCCAGTATCTGAAGCTAGATGTTCCACCCAAGATTTACTGTAGCCCTAAGGAAATACAATAGCCATATCTCACCGCCTCTCATTCCCTACTAAGAGTCCAGCCATCTGACTTCCGCCAGCAGGAATAGGAGCAGACACTTAACCGCTGTCGAGCAGTCGCTTGTGGATCTGAGCTGCAGCGGGAATGTTCCAGCTGCCACGCAGACCTCCTTTTTTTAATACCACCCCTTTCTTAACCTTTGTGAGCTTAACACGTCTCAAAGAATCCTATTTTTGCTAAAGATTTGGCGATATTGTAAATTGTAAAGCTTTGTAACATTGCATGCCCCTAATTCTTCTAGCAGGTGAACAATTAACCTGCATCTGAGGGCTTCCAATGTTTAACATTATAGATGAATAAAGATCATTTTGAAGGTGAATTCTTCTAATGAGTGCGATAGTATAAAAAAACTCTCGTTCAGCAAGAGCCAGAAACACAAATCGAGTATTTTAGAAGCAAGATAGCTTTGATTGGCTAGAGCACGGCTAGCCTGAACATGGAGATGGGTAGGTTGGTAAACGTCAGATTGTAGCTATGCTGTTTGTTGGCAATCTAAACAGAAAACAAGATCCATGCGATTCCAGACCGTATGAAATATTTGGAAGTAAACACACGAATTTATGAAATTATAAAAGCTGAACAACTCCTTTTAGGGCAGGCTTTATGGCAGTGCGACCGGTGCGGCCGCACTGGGTGCTGACCTTTGGAGGGGGGCACTGTGTTTAGCAATATCTTATGACTAGAGAGAGATGGGGTGCTTTTGCCCGGTGGTGGTGAGAGAATCTGAGGAGGTGGTCACGGAGTGTGGGGGGGGGTGTCAAAAGTGATTGTCACACAAGGCGCCACCAGCTCACTCTTTTTAAGGTCCACCAGGGGTGTATACAACTCCCAAAGCAGACTTTGAGCATAAAGAAATTCAGAACATCAATATGACGGAATAAAATTAAAACTTAAGTCAAAAATTGTCATTTCTGGATGAAAACGCAGTATTGAGGAAAATATAGGAGATTTAAGAGTGTTGAAGTGATTAAAAAATGATTTTGGGGTTTGACATGGGAACACAATTTCACTACAGTACTTTGATGCCACAAGAATAACTGTGCCACTGTGGCAGCACATGTTTTGGCTTTAATTCCAGTTTCCATCTTCTAGTGTGGGAGGATGATTCTTAATGATGTATAGGAAGTACAACTCACAAGTGCTGGCGTTACGCCAAGAATACCGAAATCAATGGCCTCTATGTTATCCCTACAGAGCAGACTTTGTGCTACATTTTAATAACGTCAAAGAGACTTGTATCCGATTTTGTTGCTTAATGTCTTGCCAAACTTTTGACGTGAGATTTCTACGTTGTACCTCACTATTGCTCACCTCCACGTTGGATTCATAAGTAGTTTAATACAAAATAAAATAGGTTGGGGCTACATATGACAGCGCGCTGCAGCGGGAGCCTGACCTATGGATGGGAGTGCAGCACCGCACCGCATCACTCCGCACCCGCATCACTCTTGCTTCCGCTACAGCCACATTGCCCGGGTGGGACTTCCGGTAGCAGGGATATGAAATGACTGAGCTGCCGACCAATCGCCATTGTTTTCATCACCTGTGACTCCGGTGATGGTGTGAAAACACTGATCCTGGTGGCCTAATGTCCTGTCCATGTTGGACAGGACCTATGGGTGCAGGGAATGCCAGGTGGGCTAAATTTACTATGGTGGCTTCAGGAAAGCTGTGGAGATGTTGGACTTCTTCCCAAAAGCTTGTTGTTCCTAAAAATTCATTGGACTTTGTAGGTGCAGATAAAACTTAAGCTGCTCCAATGAATAAGTGACTTTGGGCTTGATTTAGAGTTTGTGGAGCAGAAAGGCTGCCATAAATCAATCTTCCTCCGGCCTCATCAAGCTTGTTATTACCTCACTCATTTCTGAGTTGGGAGAAGTACCAGGCTTGCATGGCAGAGAATCTTGTGGCTGCATCACCGTAAATCCATCTGCCAAGGAAGCACAAGATCATAGTGAGAGTCATACTGCCCTATTTAGGGCAGGCAACCCTCATTCATATACCCTGCCTGGGATGGGAGGAAGTGGTCTGGACCATTGCATAGGAAGAAAACTTGATGCATGTACGGCCATGTATTTTTGTATTGAGTAAAGAAACTCCCAACATGAGAGTTTATTTTCCCGACACAAAAAAAGGTTGCTAGGCTTTAAACATGGTACCCATCGGGCATCCTTTAGTGCTGTGAAGAAAAGCCAGTGGAATTGTGCATGATAAAGAAAAGATCTAGTGTTTCATCTGCTGCGTTGATTTGCAGTGGAGAAAAAAACAAAGCAGACAAAACCAATGAAACATTTATTATCTGCGTCTAAGAAACGAGGAAAGAGAACATTTAGTGGTAGGAACACAAGTAACCCATAATGGTTACATGCGAAGGTATATATACTTAAAATGTTTTTTTAATTTTTAGATTTATGTTGAACTGTCAAAGTGTCCTGAAGAAGGTGTAAACTATAGAAACGAACACCGAAACGCAGCGTCGACCTTTGTTCTTTGACCCTTTTTTAAACCGTTGAGATTTATTTCACTGACGTGAATATTTTATTGGTATTTTATTTAGATTGTAACCCTTACAGGGAGGCATTTTAATACATTGTGTTTATACCTTTCCAGTTCTATTGTAGTGTGTTTACCTGTTATACTTTGATTACTGATTACAATGTCATGTGGAGATAGATATATAGACAGTGCTTAGTATTTACATTATCTACAGTACACTATGTTGTTATTCTTTTAGGACCTGTTGAATAAGCTTTGCCCCGGTATAACTTAGTCCCTGTCAGCATCACTGACTCCATTTAATTCACTACAAACCACAGGTTTTTCCTTTTTCGCAGTACATGCGAAGAGCAGCACAGAGAAAGAAAGGGGTTACAAGCTATGATTCTAATACATTTGGTGCCCAATTATTTCCACTGTGTCTGCCTCTGTTATTGAACATTCTGACATTATACAACCAAGGGCCCCCTTTTAAAGCCAGGAAGGGCACATTAAAATATAGAACCCCCAACAGAAAACAAAAAACCTACACATGCTGAATGTTGGCCAATGGTAAGTCCTTAAATAACAGAAAAGTGACAGCCGGATACAGAAATATATGGCTACTGTGTCTTGGAAACCACAGTTACCATGGAAACTAACCTATCTCAGGAAACCTTTTGTACTGGGTACCCCTGCTGCTGAAATCTCCCCCTGGAGAAGCATGTGGTCCTGAGCATTCAGAAATGTAGCAGCAGCGCTCAATCGCCTGCCTGCAGTGACAATGACTTCCTGCGGCCTGAATCACGCCTCCACAATTCAAGGGTGTCCGCGCTTTCAGTGAAATCAGTGCTTTGGCTGATGAGACAGTAGTTGTTGCTTGGTATAAATAAAAAGAAATGCCATTTTCTTTAGTACTTCCTGTTTAAAGGCTTTTTTTCCTTTGACTAATTGCTGAGTATGCTGCCACCTAGGGGCTAGAAATCGAAATGTGCAACATCTTATAGATAGCTAAAGCAACAAAAAAATACACTTTCATGTTTTTCTCTTCCTGCCTCACTTAGCCTTTGTTCTTATATAAAAAATACCTCTAGATGGAAGCTTGCACAGACTGGCACTTGTAGCATTTCCAAGCAGGCTCCAAATAGGCAGCTACTCTCAAGGCTGATGAGCTGCATTATCCAGCCTTGAAAGCACACAAGGCAACAGGTTAGCCACAACCCTTAACATTGGCAGCAGCCAAACAAGCATCTACTTACTCCTCTGACACAAAATAGTGCCGATTAGAAGAGCATGTTTTTCTCACATGGTAAAAAGAGGTCACCTCTAAAACAAAGCTACACACCATGTGAGTAAGAAATTGAATCATTATTTGGGTTGGATGGCTAACCACTTCAAGTAAAAAAACAAACCTTGTTAGGATGAACCCTTAAAGGCATGAAGTTAATCTAGGATCAACCTCATTTGAGAGCAGACAGGCTTAATGTAGGGCAATGTGTAAGGTATTCGTGCAGTTTCAACACAATATTTAAGTCAAAATGCAAAACAATAGAAAACCCAAAATGAACTAGAAAAGTAAAGTTAATCTTTAATAAAAAATGATACCCATATGAAAAAAATCCAATAAGCGGAACCAGCACAATGAATTTTTAAAGTTTTAAGTAGAAATAGAACCAAAAAGGTCAAGTCCTCTTCTGATCTTCAGCAGGTCCAGAAATTGTTCTGAAAAGGTTGCCTGCCACAATTATGCTTGGTCCTAGTTAATGGGTAGGGGTGACATGGTCCCTCCCAAACAGTGGGGTAAACGTTTACAGGCCTTGAGCTACCAACCTTTGCAGTAACTTTTGTTTGCCTTACTGCAAACAGGCCCAAAATGCAATGTGTTAGGTCATATTAAAGATGGAGAAGGACTTCAGCCACACTAAACGTGGGCTCTGAGGGCTGGCAGTGTTTGGGGGGGGGGGGGGTTGTTCTATGGTAACCCTAGTGTTCTCCCACATCTAACACTAAAACCCACCACAAACTCAGAGACAGAAGTCTGGCAGAAAAAAACAAGGTCCTTCAGGATCCACAAAAATTGTCTTGGAATCCTGTTCTCTCCCTTTCAAGTATGCCCCAAGTGATACTTGTGGATCAGCAGACCTGTCAAGTAGCCTTTGACATTGTGCAGTTAAAAGGAGGCCTACAGTCCCTACCTTGCATATTCAGTTATGCTCAGAGGAGTTGTTTCTGCACATTCTGGTCAACCTATTGTTTGTTCTTGCAAGGAATTTCATATCTATTTCATGCCTATTGCACACTTATTAACAGATGAGCACACCCTGAGAGCTGGCACAAGCTTATGCTAATTAGCCTTCTGACAGGTCAGACAGGTAAAGCATACCTTTCTTGAAGTTACTTTTCCCTAATGTTTATTTAAAATATGAGTTCAATTCATTTGGATTTTTATTTACAATTAAACATATTTGTTTAATTTTGTTTCTAGATTGGTCCGTTCCTAAGTGTAACAAAGTTCTTTTTTTTGTAGGATCACCCCGAGTTTTTGGATAGGATGTGGTTTGTTGCTTTTATTTTAACTCTGAAGTGCACTGGGCCTTGCTGACCAGGCCCTAATGCATGTGCTCTGACACCTCAAAGTGTATGCACAATTGGCTAATCCGTGATTGCCATATTTAACTTACCTATAAATATCCAGTATATAGTACAGGGTGTAAGATTACATGTCACCAGTGGACTTCAGCACTTACTATACCACACTGTTGTGGCAAAGTGAACATATGGCTCTAGAACTGCCATTACAGCCTAGTCAGGCAGCTTTTAATCTGCCAACTGGACATCACAAAATCACACTTTTGCCATACCCAAACCTTTATTTTTAGTATTTGTAATTCACCCATAATGCAGGCCTCAGCAGAACATATGATAGGGTGCCAGATATCAAAAACAAAGACACGTTAAATTAAAAGTTATCATGTCCTGACAGTGAAAACTCGCAATTGTCGTTTTCACTGTAGTAAGGCTGGTAGCCCCATTGACTAATATAGGGTTTTGCTAGCCCACGTGCAAAGTGCTAACTTTTATTTGAGACCCCTGAAATTAGTACTTCCATGGATCAAATTAATTGTTACATAAAACCCAACTTATTGCTGAAGTCACATTAAAAGTAACTTTTGATGCAAAGGTGACTTTAGAAAGTCCAAAACAATAGAGGAAGTGTAGAGGTAATGATAGAATCACCCTCCTAACTAATCTACCTAAACAAAAGGATTCTATCAATGTGTGATGGTGACTAATTTTTATATTTTTTTATATACAGGTGTGGTACTAGGCTCTCTCTTAAATTGACAAGACGAGGGCGCTTTGTGCTTTTAAAATACCCCTCACACACTAAGAATCCCTTAGTGTCATGCTTCATCATGGGGGTCTTCCGGTCCCTCTACAGGGCGGGGCGTGCTACAACCTACGAACTACGCGGGATCACTGATTTTTGTGACAGAAGGCTATGTGTTGGTGCAGAGTAGGTGATATCAGTGAAGTGTAGGGACCTAAATATGTGAGTGCAAGTTAAAAAAGAAATTTAAAAATTCCCTGGCTAGTAGAAAAATATATTTTTTTCACTTCACTGATATCACCTAAACTGCACCAACACATAGCCTGTCAAAAAGAGTTACTTTATCAGGTCACATTACAGATGATACACTGAAAAAGTCAGGCAACTCAGGATAGGCCTGAAGACATGTTTGCCCAGCCTCCGTAGTGGATGGCATAATAGGTGCTGGCACTTACCTTAATGTTCCTTGGAGTACTTTTTACACCATATACTGGGAACTTACAGGTAAGTTAAATGTGCCAATCAGGAATAAGGCACTTTAGTACTATTGGTTATCAGGGAAAAGAGCATAGAGTTCTAAATCCAGAAGAAATATAGGGTCCAACAAAAGGCAAAATATCTGAGGCGTAAGGGAGGCACAAAGAGGAGAAATATCTTTATTTCTACTCGTTTTCCCTTTTTCTATGTGTGCTGCATACTGCAGCACACATAGAAAGAGGACAAAGCCTCTTGTGATTTATTTGTACAGAAAGGTTTCCCTTCCTGTACAAAAATAATAATCCCCGCAACGCAGGCACCCTTGCACCATTGGCGCAGGCAGCCCATTGTGCGCCGGCGCAGGGGGAAAGGACAGGAATGCGCCGTATGTTATAGATACGGCGCATTCCTGCCCTTTTCTTTTGCCGTAGGGAAGCGCAGCAGGAAGGCCTGCGGCGCTGCCCTATGGCAAATCCTCATAAATGAGGTCCTAAGTGGCAGCTCTCTGTCAGTTGACAGTGGATGGGGCCTGAAGGTCTACGTATTACAGTTGCAACCCTTGTTGCTCAGCCCCCCACCCCATCACCCAATGTGAATAGAATAATGAGGAAAGAAGAGCAGGAGGTGGGTGCCGAGGTTGGTAGCATGCTGGCACAGAAATATTTGTTGAAATGGACCACACATATTGAGGCAATTTGGTTAGCGGCATGCGAGTGATGCTCTACATATATGGGATTCTGGGATGACAACTGTGATAATGGGAATGTTTGCATTGCAATTGTGCTTCACATATCAAAGAAATTTGAATTCTGGCATGAGAGTGTTGTACATTCGGGGTATGGCGATATTGCTGTACATAGGGGCTGATGAAATATTGCAGTGCTAGAAGGTGTGCCCTCATAAAGACTCCTATGACCAGAAGAATAATCCTTCCTGAGATTCCATCTGATGCTCAGAGAAATCAAAGGTGTGAGACCAAAGTATGTAGATCTAAGGATTTGACCACACAAAAACATATGCGTAATGTGCCTCCAATCATATTTCTTTATATACCGCTTTTATATTTTCACTATCCTTCCTTCCTCTCTCACCTTCATTCCTTCCTTCCTCTCTTCCTTTCCTTCCTTCCTCTCACTTTCCTTCCTTCCTTTTTGCCTTCCATCCTTCCTCTCTCACCTTCATTCATTCCTTCCTCTCTTACTTTCCTTCACTTCCTCCCTTACTTTCTTTCTTTCTTTCTTTCTTTCTTTCTTTCTTTCTTTCTTTCTTTCTTTCTTTCTTTCTTTCTTTCTTTCTTTCTTTCTTTCTGTCTCTGAATTATTGCCTTAACTCTTGTCACTGCTTGGTTGTTGCTGAACTATGGGCCTATGGGTTCCCCAGAATAGCGTGCACCTGGCCAATACAGTTGAATGTTTTTAGTTCTTGATGGGTGATGGTCTTGAGATATCCTGAAGATGGAAAGTTGGGTCAGTCCATACTTAGAGAGTATTAGTAAGGTCCTGTAGGTGTCTAGCTGAGGGATGAAAACCCTTCATGAGCTGGGAACACTGTCAAGTTGTGAAGGTCACTAAGTCAAGGGTCTCAAAAATTCCTGACGGTTTATACTCATGCATTTGGTTTGACATTCCTTCTTTTCAGTGCCTGATCTGATGCTGCAGCTAGGGCTATACTGGAGGAGAGGAAAGTTTGCACATATATTCTGGGCCATTACCTTTGTCTTATACACCATACATTACATTGAGCCTCTAAATTCGATTCTTTTTTCACAGGAAGCCAATGGGGCTCTGTCAGGCCTGGGGAGATATTAACAACTTCCCTTGGAATTAACTAGTGTCTCACTGCTTGATTCTGACACCTCTGTATGTCATTCTCGGGTGTCTGATACAGACTGCATTGCTGATGTCCAGAAGGGACATTGCAAGTGTTCTTATGATTTTGATGCAGTGATCAGTTTACAGGCATGGATTTGTTGTTCTAGTAGCTGGTCCTCTTTATGATTTGTGTGACCTGCTGGTTGAAGAAGATGTCTGAATTTAACCAGACTCCAACATTT
Source organism: Lissotriton vulgaris (assembly GCF_964263255.1). Lineage (NCBI taxonomy): Eukaryota > Metazoa > Chordata > Amphibia > Caudata > Salamandridae > Lissotriton > Lissotriton vulgaris. The sequence continues at coordinate 663,926,607 of NC_141693.1, forward strand.
TACTCTTCACATTGGTGTTGGGGCTGTTCCCAATTCAGTTGATAAGTACAATGTTTTGGTCACACCTGATAAAGGCCCTGTCGAAAAGAATCTTGGTCTTGGGTCAATTTAGTAGCATGCAATTGTGCTTCATCCAGAGGATATCTCACCTCTCAGCCCATCTGGGAACACTTATAAGCCTCTTACACATGGAGAATGCACCCATTCTGAATTACACTCTCAGTCTCATAAAGATAGCTCAGCCAGAACTACTTTGGCATACTTGCCAACTAACTCTGCTGGCTCCCATTAAGTGCAAAGGGATTTACAAGTCTTTGATAGTGGGGGTAACCTTCACAACATTTTACAAGATCTTAAGCGACTTCAGAAAATGAAAGAGCCATAGCACAATGGAGGTGAGGTTAACCCTTCCTTAACTTCAATCTCTGCATCTAGGACGCTTTTGATTAATACTCGTTCTCTTCGGAAGACATGCATCCAGTAATCGATCATGTTAATGCGTCAAAAGTCCAAGTAAGAGTAAGCACCACCACTTCACTCTTTTGGAATATGCAGTCTGAAGTAAATAGTTCTAGTCTCTTTAGAACTGAACCCTTTCAAAGACCAGTTACCAGGGCCAGACTGACCATTCTTACCCTCTGGCATTTTTCCAGGTAGCCTACAGCTGAGAGGGCTGCTTTCAGAGCTTCTTGGTCCGCCATTACTCAAGCATGCCCAAATGGCTACATTAAGTCTACACTGAGAGGCTGTTTTGAACATTTTTGTCAGGACTGATTTTGCTTTTCTGTCCATTCCTGCTAGTGCCCCATCAAAAGTATAGTAAACAAAACACAGCACTATCATTGTACTTTAAGGCTCATCACTTTTATTTATCCTATTTTTAAAAACTCAGATGTTGGTAGATGTTGAAGTTTAGCCACAGAAAGCTAATGTGATATGCTAGTAAACACAATGTATTCTGTTGAGTAACTGATATTTATACACACCTCCCCCACCCATACTGTCAGATGCACAAGTTACATAATATGTTGCAGTGTGACACGGTTCGTAGAAGAAGAAACCTGAAATAAGGAAGGAATGAAGGCAGATTATGTGCATGTAAGGAGGAAGGACCGTGTGTGGTCAAACTTATACTCATTTACAAAATCCAAACCGATATCATAACATGATGACTGCAGTACCATTGACGACTCCATAACCGGCCTAATTACAGATGGCATGATATTATGTGTTACCCAACCATGCACAATATTAGTTGGATAATGGGAAATGGATTTATTTTGCCACTTTTCCAGGAATCTGTTTAGGATGATCAGAGGTATTCCCAATTAGAGTACGCAGTCTTTGACGATGATCCGGGTATCTGAGGCGACATCAAAATACAAGTCCCCGAAACATTCAGCCTGTGGGTGTGTGGAATAGTTCCCATCAGGGCTATCTCAACCATCGGTACTGATCTCACGTATGCAGCTATTTAAGTGGTAGATGGATGGCACGGGATCACGTCATCCAGATTGACAGAAACAATAAGCATTCGATGGACATGAAATATGAATGCTCACACTTAAAAGTATTGATCCATAGTCACAAGGGAGGGTTTGATAAATGTTCCAGACATCTTTAGTTACAAACAGTGCCACTGAACGACTATTTAAAGGCAACCTGCCTTCAGGTAAAATGATTGCATGAAATTGAAAAATAAGGCTTACCAGGACCCTCCCCGTTAAGGTCTGAGCCGATATCATCACGCCCGCCCAGTCTTTCACAGAGGTCATCCAGCCCACTTCCGCATTAAGTACAACCTCATCCTTCTCATCTGTGGGCTTGTAGTCCGGATCGTTCTGGTTACCCCCAGTGTTGGTAACTTTCTGGGCATCCTGCAAGCAAGAGAATGTAGATTGAGCAGTATTAGTGATAGAGTGAACATATATCCCAAAATATATAACCTCAGAGAAATCCTGTTTCATTAACTTCAGTAATGCCACATGCAGACACATTAAACCCAGTCCTGTATATGCGATCGTCTTCATATTAAATCACAAATGGGCACAACAGCACACACATGATTACTTAAAGCATACAATGTTTGCATAAAGGCCTGGAATAATCGGATTGAAATCATCACTTTGAGGTGAAGAATTTATTGTGGACTTTAGCGCCGAGACACCGCTTTTGGTATTTGTGCGCTTTATAAATAGCATTAACATTAACCTTAACAGGGTCAACAGCGACAGTAAGGAAGGAACTCTCTTCATTCACTCTGTATTATCGCATTGATTGTGCAGAATGTTTCTCATTACAAGAGGACAGCTTTCCACCTCTGAGCACATCTATATAAAAGAATGGAAGCAAGGCAATCTGGGTGGACATCTCAAAAAGACATTACATTTAAAGACCTATGATTTTGGCTCTGTAATATACATTAACTCAAGGGCACTGGAGACAGTTCTTTGCAATGCAGTTAAGTCTTATGCCGGGTGGCACAGCATTCAGGAATAACCTGCATTATGTTATGGGGAACTCATTTATATGGCACGAACTTGCGTTGATTCAGTAGTTCAGTATCATTAATTTAGGGCAATGGAGATCCGATTTAGAGGCGTTCCGAGGTTGACTTCGCCTCAGTAGTTCCTGAGCCAAGCACATTCACCAACTGTCTGAACCCGTTGGTCCTCTCTACGGCTGGACTGGGAACAGAAACCAGCCCTAGCACGACTGCTCAATCGGCCCGGAAAGTGGGGGGGTGCTACTACTGAAAAGGGGGGAGGGGCTGCTAGTGGACTGCTGACGCTTTTGTTACAGGAGGATGATTTTGCAGAACTGCGGCAAAACCAGCCCCTGGTAACAAAAACGGCCCCAACGGGTCAAAACCAGGCCCCTCTCTTCCTGCCCACCGGGGAAATGCCTGGTGCCCACTACGGCCAGTCCAGCCCTGGTGCTTTCACACTTGTGGGGACTCTAAGGATGACATCAGGGATGGGCTGTGGTCTCACACTACTCAGTCATTGAAGCCCTGTCCAATGAGAGGCGCATTTAGAGCTTTCTTTAGACTAGAATATTTTTCACCCTGTGGCTCCTTCAAAGGAAAGGTCCTAGCCTGCAGATCTAACTTGGGTATCAGTCATGTGTTAAATAGAAAATTATTTTTGGAGAGTGTACATAGAGTGCAAATGTTTATAAATGTGGTGTCATAACAGCTGGAGGCATAGAGATGAATGCACCTTAGTTTGGCGCCAAGGTTGGCCAGTGTCTGTAACACTGAGAGAGTTTGCTGGGATGTAGAAGGCCAGATGTTTACATTTTTCATAAAACTGCTGAAGACAAGGTCACCTACAATATTTTTAAGTGGAGCTTGTTTATATTACTGGGCAGTGGGAGGTCTATTGTTTGCCTGGAACACTCCTGGCCACTCTCTATACCACCCTGTAAAAGTGAGCACTGTAAATATTTCTTATGGTCTATTTAGGGGTTTCCACTTAAGTGCGCGTCATGCTGCAGAAATGTCCCTGGAAAGTAATTCCCCAATTAACTGTTGGAAGCGTCCTCAGTATTCTCTACTTACAAGGACAAGGACAGCAAAGTTTGCCAACCTTTGTGTGTGTAGTGTGGGTCTCAATAGAGACAGGATTGCAGAGAGTGATGGACAGGCAGCTAAAAGCGGCCCTGTAAAGTGTGCTCCTTTAAACCCAGCGTTGTACTGGGTGAGTGTAGGAGTGAGGTCAACCATCTACACGAGTAATTGGAAGGCAAGTTATTCAAATGTCTATAAAACAATTGTGTACGTTCCGCCGCAGATGTTTGCCATGTTGGATAGCTGATGATGCCACTGTCTATCGACCCTTAAAAGCAACATTCTGGTCAAAGTCAGACAGGACTTTTATTCCACTGCCCATCTTCTCAGTGGGTTGGAGGGCAGCTTCGAAAGCCCGGGGTCGTCCTCAATGCCACTCAGGGCCGGCTTTAGTGCTAGTGGCACCCAGTGCGACAATCACTTTTTGCGCCCCTAAATCCCATGACCGCCTCCTCAGATTTTCTCCCTGCCACCTGCAAAAGTGCCCCTCATCTCTCCTATCATAAGATATTGCTAAACCCAGCACCCCCCTCTGAGGTCACAGTACCCCCTCCACAGGTCAGTGCACAATAGGGCTGCACCAGTCGCACTGCCCTAAACCCGGCCCTGGCACTGCCACTGTTACTTTCCCTAGTTGCCCGAGTGTAATCGCAGTAGACACAGGGAGGCTTCAAGAGAGAGAGAAGAAGAAAGGAGGAAGGTAGAGAGTAAACAACCAAAGAAATCGAGGAAAGAAAGGGAGAGAGATGTAGCCTTACAGCTAGAGCTGTCGACTTTGGAGCCAGGGAACCGGTTTGAGCCTCCTTTTTGGCGACCAGCGCTTAGTTTTCAGGCTCAGACTTTGATCCAGAGCAGGAGAGAGAAAGGCAGATAGAAGGGGGAAGGCACCTGGGTAGAAAATAACTAAGAGAGAAAGCAGGTGTGAAAAAGTCCTGCAAGAGCGAGATAAAGGGGGGGTGTAGTGTGGTGTAAGAGCAGCCCGTGCATGTAAGAGCGGTGGGCTGGGTAGGGCGGTGGTCCGGGGGGGGTGACTTTCGACATATGATGATGAGAGGAAATCAAATAAATAATTAATTTTCCCTCGTCGTTTGTCGAAATTCCCACCCCACCTGGCTCCAGCGCTCTTACCTGCTCAGGCTGGGTAAGAGAGAGGCATGATGTTGAAAAAATAGTGGGCAGCCTTGGTATTTCTCAACCCCAGCTGTGGCAGTGCCAGTGGTGGGCTCCTATGAAAAACCATTGGCGCTTGCGCCTATTATTATGCAAACTAAGCGCCGATATCAATTAAAAGTAATGACTAGTCCTTTGTCGTTGACTACAGAATAAGCACTTCAAAATAGACTGGGGATGAAGACACGGAGAGCCGAACAACCCGAGTCATGAGAGAGTTTAGGCTATTCTAGGAAACAGCCAGAGAGAAGAGCCTATACCATGAGGATTAAAGTCTTCTGATCCCTGTCAACAAACACAAAGGTCTTACTTGCACCGGATACCAAAAGGGAGGTGGGACAAGGGGAGGAAGATAAAAATACAGCTACTGGCTATTCTCAGAGGAAAAGACAAACCCTATACTTTAGCCCCTGGCACTTCCAATTACAACCCTTCCTCTATAAAAGAGAAGGCATTATTACCCACAATCCACTAAACGAGGCTCTCTTGACAATCTAAATGCTTGTAATTAACAATACAATTAGAGGCCAGCATGTGCATCCAGCCCCTGTGAGTGACATGCCCAAGGCCATGGAGCATTGCAAATCTAGCAGGAAGCTTATTGTGAAAAACAACATTATTCAAACTTCTTTTTTTATTTTTTATGTTCGTCAGTCTTATGGTAGTATGTAGAGTAATGCCCGACAAAGGTGTGAGATAGTCAGCTGCTGCAGATGTCTCAATGTCACACTTAGTTCCTGATTAAGAGTTTGATGGGCGAGTTAGTATATTACAAATAAAAGGCTGTCTTTCAGTTGGATTATATCCTATGGCACTTGTAATAATGCAGAAGGGATATTTGTCATTTTTGTAACAAGTAATCAGTTCGCCAAGCTCTGAACCGGGCCCTTTGTCTGTAACAGCTAGTGGATCTCACTGAAATTATTCCAATTATTACAACACAAGATAATCACAGATTAACTAAAAGTATAACGTTATTACTCCTGTGTAGACACTGAATGTGTGTTAATTAAAAATAAAGAGGGGGCAGTGAAAGGTTAAACTGTCAGAAGAGTGGTACAGTAACAGAGTTTCTTTCTATTGGTATTAATTGTGATCAGTTACTAATAACTTCAGGACCGTGATTTGTTTATCTGTCATCCACCTCATGTTGCATCCCTTATCTCAAGGTATTTATGTGTCCAGTAAGTAGGCAGGGTCCAGTAAGTAGGTAGGGTCAACTAGAAAACCCTGTACCTGGCTGTGTAAAGATTGCCAGAGTTTCAAGATTGATCTCTTGTCACTCACATAGGTTATTAGCAGCCAAATTCCAAAATACGAAGTCCGTAGTTAAAATTAGACCAAACCTTTGATCCACGAAAATTGCTAAGGGGATGATCACAAGTTTGGCAGTCAACTGGACCTCCAGCTACTGCCATACTGGCAGTCCGACGCCCCTATTTTGAGTTTGGCAGTCAGACCACTGCAGGCTCATTGCAACCGCTGGGAAACTGGTTTTCCTCTGTGGTGTTGTAGCGGTGTGCGGAAGTGATATGCTGGTGGTGCTATTGCGGCACAGCCAAGCATATTACAAGTTCCTCACTGCCAGTCTTTTAATGGTGGTGAGCCCGTCATGAAAAGGCTTTTGTGAGGGAACTAAGGTGGCCCTACAGTGCCCCGTGGTGCACCAGCCCATGGGGATTCATGCTGGGGCATATGTTGTGCCCTGCTGTGCGCATGCACCCCTTTCCCGCATGGTATGGACTGAAGAGTTCATATTGTGCAGGATGGGCTTCGGTGCTCCCATTGCAGGGCCTTTTTCAAAAGCACCACCGTGGGACCACCCACCAGAAAACAGGAAAACTCGTAATCTAGCGGGCGGCTGGTGATGGACTTTGACGGTGTTGGAGTTGGGCTGCGGTGTGGTGTCCCCGCTCCCACACTGTCAAAGTCATAATCAGGCCCTTAGGGCTCAATTACGAGTCTGACTTGTGGGGGTGCTGTGGTTGCGGCCTCCTGACCACCCGATTAGGGAGGTCAGACCACCATTGCCCCGCCACAGCCACCAGGAAACTGCCTTTCCCTGGAGGTGTTGCGGCGGTCAGGAGGCATCAATATACTTGGTGGAACCGTCGCAGTCCCGCATAGCATATTATGAATTTCCTCTCCACCATGGTTTTCATGGCAGTTCCTCTGCCATGAAAACCCTGGCAGAGAGGAAACAAAGGGTCCCCTTGTGGTTCTGCACCCTGGGGTGCATGCAGGGGGGCACATGTGCATGCACCCCAATTCCTGCACAGCATGGACTTTGTAGTCCATACCCTGAAGGAACTGTTTTTGGTGTTCCCATTGTAGTTCCCATTTTTGAAGGCACTGCAGTGGGAACGCCCTTGACAGGAGGAAACTCCTAATCTGGCGGGCGGCCCGACTATGGCTTTCACACTGCAGCAGCAGGGTGGGTCGAACCCAGTATGTGCAATTGTTTACAACTGCAAATGTGGTCGCAAGGCAATCGCAGTTACCTCCTACTTCAAGTAGATGGTAAGCCAGTCACAAATGGGATGGGGTTCCTATGGGACCCCTTTCCCTTTGTGTGGGGCAGCAAATATATTTTTCAAGAAGTGGTCCCATGGATCACTGCCTACTTTTAGTAAATGAAACAGAAACGTTTACTTTTCCTTTTTTAAATGCATCCCGTTTTCCTTCAGCCTTATTTGCGTAATGCCACACACTGACAGTTTCCTAGTAAATATGTCCCTACATCCTTTCCTTTACATCAGCAAGATTGCCAAGTGCTTCACTTTTCAAAATCACTCTGCAGTCCAAGAAAAGTAACCCCAGAGCTGCAAATTCAAAGAAAAGACATCACTTTGTCAGTACTAGCCTGCCATTTGACCTCAGTCTTTAACCGCATCATTGCTGCAGCAATTCCCGCTAAGCGCGGCAATTTTTAAAATCCCATGCAATGTGACAAGGTCAACTCGTCACACGCACAGCGTAGGTAACACCCATGACGAGTTGACCTTGTCACACGCATCGAAGGGGTGAAATGTACAGCATACTTCACAGGATAACACTAACATTTACGGGCTTGGTCATTGCTCATTTACTTTCGTAACTCAAGCATGGTTGTTTTGGCCATGCTACCGAATCGTCCTACTTTACAGCGCCTATGGCGTGCTATTAATATGACCTCCATAAACCGCACGAACCTTCACCAGCAAACTGAGCAGGAGCATTCTGTCAGTGGCAAGCTCTTCTCAGTTTGGCACAAAATGTTCTGTGGGTCCAGTAGCATCCTCCCTTCCGCCGCTCAAGCTGCTGGAGCTGGAGGTTGACAAAGACACTGGTGATGAAAGTGCAGATTACTAATGGCCTAATTACGGCTTTGGCGATGGCCGTCACACCAGCATCCCCCTCCACCACTGCCAAAGTCATACTGACACTGCCCGCTAGATTGAGAGTTTCCTGATGTCTGGATGGCGGTGCTTTGGGAGTCCCACGGTGGGACCCATTAAAATGGCACTGCAATGGAAGTGCCAAAACACTGGTCCTGCACGGCATGGACTGTGCAGTCCATGCCTTGCAGGACAGGGAGGGAATGCACACGGGGGCAGGCATGCCAGGACCCTGAGGAAACAGGAGGCCCTAAAGGGCCCTATTTGTTTGCTCACCACCACAGTTTTCATGGTGGCCTCACCTCAGTGAAAACCGTGGTGGTGAGGTAACTCCTATTATGCTCGGTGGTGCTACCAGCATATTAGGGCCTCTCACCGCTGTACCACCGCCACGAGATCCATGATCCCCGTCCGATGTTGCGGACCTGTGGCAGTCCCACCGCTGTATTCGTATTACAGTATTTGGACCACCAGTCTGACAGTCCATGGACCGCCACCACAGGTTCAGTAGGCAGATGGATTCCAAACTTGTAAGCAGCCCCTATGTTTCACGTCTTGCAGCCAGTAAAAGTTAAAGTGAGGTGGTACTGTACCCAACCTACCATTTTTAGTTAAAGAAATGCATCTCAAAAAGATGAACTCACTCCTCTTTCCTGAAGCTCTTCCTAGTAATTACACGGGTAGGCTCTACATCAATCTGCAGCACTGCTCAGAACCTCACTCTTCTTACCAAACTCTACCTGGATAAGCAGCTCTCTATCCACATGCACCCTCCAATTAAGCATGCATGCTTCAGCATGGTAAAGACAGGCAGGTGTGAGAGCTCAATCCAAATTAAACAAGCATTGGCAACGCCAATAGGTCTAATATGGGATACTGACGTATTGGCTTTGTCAATGCTTATTTTCTTTGTGATTGGTTTTCTTATAAAGGATTGACACACAGTGTTGGGTTTCTGCCAGGCCTTTGCCCAAGTAAAACAAACATTGTCTAACAGCAAAAAAAAAATTCCATAAAAGCACGCATTGCACCAGTAGTCCCTGGCACTGAAGGGAACCATTTACTGTAAAGACCTGCACATTGTGCCACAGAAGAATGCCATCATTCTCAGTCATGTAAGCCAATGGCTGAGGTGGTCTGATCCTGCGCCCCATGGTGTATGTTGTGTTGGGAGGAAACAAAATGTGCCTACATCCAGACCTAAAAAAAATCATAAATATGTTTGAAGCAATACTTCCATTGACGTATGTCATATTAATATTTTATTTTATAATGTAAAGACTTGTATAGGGTGTGTTATGGACTGGTGTGGCCTCGCAGCACTGTTCGTGATAGAGTACCTTCACGCTCAGTCTTGAGGTAAAAAACGAAGACAAGAATCACCAACCATAGTGCAGAGCGGCAGGAGCATAGCTTGGTCAGTAAGATAGGGGGGGTGGGGGGGGGGGGTGAGAATCATATTTTCCAACAATCACCCTGGCATAAATCTTAAAATACATTATACAACAAGCAGGACTCATGAGAAGGGCTAATGGGGCAGTGGAAAGTCAGACGAATACGGATTGGTAGGAGTACTAAGGGCCCGATGTAGGTAGGGCTTTACCGATCGGTATCGGCCGAAAATACCGATTTTTGGCCCTTACCGATCGGTAAACAGCCATCGAGATGTAGGGAACCAAAAACAGAACGAATCGGATAGAAAACCGATTCGGAATGTGTACCGAACGTGAAAGAATCCGATACGTACATACCGAAAATCGGATATGTAACGAATCGGAAAAACACCGATTCGGTTACAAAGACCGAATCGGTCCATGTACCGATTCGTTAGTGACACCGATTCGGAAAATCACCGATTCGGTCCCACTACCGATTCGTTAGTGACACCGAATCGGAAAATCACCGATTCGGTCCCACTACCGATTCGTTAGTGACACCGAATCGGAAAATCACCGATTCGGTCCCACTACCGATTCGTTAGTGACACCGATTCGGGAAATCACCGATTCGGTCCATGTACCGAATCGGAAAAAATACCGATTCGGACATGATCCGAATCGGAAAACATGCCGATTCGTATGAATCTCCGATCGGGAAATACCCCGATTCCGACAGTTGGGGAGATGTAGGGAGGCACAGAAACACCGAAATCGGCTCAAAATCGGTAGAATTCACTCGGTATTTACCATGGATTGCAATCAGGTGGTAACCAACTCCAACCCATATAAACAGTCCCAAAATGCATTGCAACTTGCAGGATGGCAGCTTTCTATGTCATTGCGAGGCGGCTACGGCTACAGCAGGAAGGACAGAGGGAATGGCTAAGAAATGAACAGGTCTACAGACAGAGGATAACCCTGTTCATGCTCACTGAGGCTGAGATCCTACAGAGATACAGGCTGGACTCTGACACCATACTTGAGCTCATCAGGGACCTTAAGCCATACTTGGACCACCACACCCCAAGGGCACACGCCATCCCTGCGCACGTCCAGGTGCTATGCAGCCTACACCTGGTAGCGTCTGGCAGCTATCAAAGTGGAGTAGCAGCAGCAGGAGGGGTGAGCCAGAGCAGCCTGTCAAGGTTCTTCCACATATTCCTTGACGCCATGATAGACAGGATGGACCAATACATCTCTTTCCCTGCAACCCACGGAGAACTGCTACAAACTAAAGCTGACTTCTACCAGATGGCACACTTTCCCCAAGTCATCGGTTGCATAGATGGCACGCATATTCCGATTTGCCCACCAGCGGACACCGAATACATATACCGCAATCGGAAATCGACACACACCATCAACGTGCAGGTGATCTGCAATGCCAAGTGCACCATCACAGACCTGGTAGCAAAATTTCCAGGGAGTACCCATGACTCCTATATATTCCAACAGAGCGGCATATATGCACGGCTGATGGCTGGCGATTTTGGAGAAGGATACCTCCTAGGTGAGCCACATCATCAGACCCCCATAACACATAGTAGGTAGGTGTAATACATGTATGCATGTGTCTAATGTGACCCCTTTCTCTTCCAGGCGACAGTGCATATGCCCTCCGCTCATTCATACTCACCCCCTACCTCAACCCCTCCACACCCAGCCAAAGGAGGTATAACCGGGCCCACATACGCACCAGGAATGTTGTTGAACGGACCTTTGGCATCTGGAAAAGTAGATTCAGATGCCTGCACAAGAGTGGAGGTGCAAGGCAGTATACCCCCATCACCTGCTGCAAGATCATAGCTGTATGTGCAATGTTACACAACCTTGCGGTCAAGAAGGGCACTGAGGTGGAGTTGTCTGACTACGAGGACTATGACGACGACGAAGCTGTGCCACTGACACAGCCAGCTGGGGTGTGTACGCCATGTGATGGCAGATACAGACGTGAGGAGATCACTGAGAACTATTTCTGACTGAGTACAGATGCAAAGACAGCTAAATGTTGCTTGGAAAATAAAATTTTTAATAGTGATGCACCACAGTTACATCACTGAAGTGCATCAAAAAATGGAGTCTGTCAAAACAAATAAAGTCCAGGGTCCTGGTATGATCATCCCCCCTTGCCAGCCTATTTTTTGGCCCGCTTTCCAGACCCACTGGGGTGTCCCCCGGCCCCCTCCGAATGGCCTGCAGCATCAGCGGATCGCCTGGTGCTCCTCCTTGGCTCTGATGCAGCGCTGGCCGGGCTGCTGCGGCTGCTGCTGTCTCCAGCATCACCCAGGTCCAGGGCAGGATTGGAGGCGGCGTTTGAAATTAACATGGCCTCCATGGCCGTGGTGATCCTGGCCATCCCCCTGGTCAGCTCAGCCGTTTGCTGACTCTGCACCGACTCCTGATTTGCGCTTCGAATGCACAGCTGGGCGGTCGCCGCTGCAAGGCGGGCCATGGCCCGGTTGAGCACCCGGGCATCCCTCCTGCGCGCAACCTCATGCTCCTCCTGCCTGGCAGAGGAGTGGGTGATGGCAGTGGTCAGCCTGCCCAACCCTGCTGCCACCTCCTTGTTGCTGTCCACAACAGCCTGGAACCCCTTCACCAACTCCCCCATCTGCAGGTTGTGCTGCAGGAGCTGGCGTTGGCAGGCCATGGTGGATCTGGCCTGTTGGCGCTGGATTTTGACCATCTGGCCCTCCAGGCCCAGGAACACACTGCCCTCCCGTGCTGGTGCAGCAGTGGTGGTGGTGGTGGTGGTGGTGGTGGCACGGCGTCTGGCACTGCTGCCTCCGGCCTGCTGAGTGGGCTGGGGTGCCACTGGTGGTGGTGTGGTGCTGGCCGGTCCCGGAGCCCCTGCTCCCAGGACAGGTAGGACGGGTGGCAAGGCCACGGTTGTGGCAGGAGCTGTTGTCGGCGGAATGGTCTGCCTTGTTGGGGAGTTGTATGGTGAAAATTGCAAGGGGGGTGAGCTGGGCAGTACTGGGGAGTGCACTGCCTGGAAATCAATCACCAGGACTCCCTCCATTCCAAGCCCTGGGGTGTCTCCTTCCTCATCCTCTTCCTCCTCCTCCTGGCCAGGCTGGCTGGTGCTCGGCCCTGCCACTGCAGTATGTGATGTCGAAGCTCCCTCTGCTGCCACAGTGGTGCCGCCTGATGGTGCCCCTAGGTACAAAGAAGCATTTGTAAACTGAGTGCCGATGTATTACAGTCAGTACAATTATGGCATTCCACATGTCCTTGCATCTCCTTACACCGTGTCACACTGTTTCCTGTCTTGTGATTCTGCACTGACATATTTGGCTAACTTCTGCTGACTACATGTACCATGATGCTTGTCTCTTGTATGTTGGTGACAGTACAGTGCTGGTGTTTGCCTATGCATTGTGTCTAATGGGGAGGTGTCTGGTAGGGTGTGTCATGATGCGCATGCTTCTTACCTGTAGCTGTGGCCATCGCAGTGCTGTCCAGGGTCCCGATCCCTACAATGCTCTCCCTCTCGATGGTGCTGGAGACAATTTCCTCCAGCTCGGTGAGGGGTGGCGCCGGGTTCTTGCCTCCTCCGGTGAGTCCAGCCTGCCTTTGGAGGTCGGCCAGCTTCCTCTTGGTGAGGCTGCGGAGGTCATAGAACCTTTTCTTAAGTTCCTCAATGGACCTGGGGGTGACTCCAGCAGCATTGACCTTCTGGGCGATGTCTGCCCACAATCGCCTCTTGGTGCTGTCTGGCACGTTGAGGGACAGCTTGCCAAAGAGCTGCCGGTGCACCCTCACCACCTCCTCAACCAGCACCTGTAGTTCTGTGGTGGTGAATTTGGGCTTCCTCTTTTGGGAGGACTTCTGGCTTCCTGCCTGATCTGCCATATTCTCTTGCTCCTGCTCAGTCTGCAACCTCCTTCTCCCACTGCTGCTAACTGTGTGTTGGGCTCAGGCAGGCTTTCCAGAAACTTCTAGAAACTTCTTAATTGGCTGCACCTGCCAGGGTTGCCACTCCCTGTTTGGGTGGGGGAGGGGGAGCCACCTCATTGGCTGATTCGCCTATTGCCGAGTCTGCTTTTACCGATTCGGTAAAATCCGAATCGGTAAAATCCGATTCGGTATTATCCGATTCGGTAAAAGCCGAATCGGGTCATGCAATGCATTCCTATGGGCTTTTTCGCCATGGGTCTATGATTGCCGATTCGGTTTTTACCGAATCGGCTTTTACCGATTCGGTATTCGCCGAATCGGAAATATCCGATTCGGTGGTAGCCGATTCGGTATTTTCCGATTCGTTGTTGGCCGATTCGGTAATTTCCGATTCGGACCGAGCTGAATCGGAACGTACCGAATCTCATTACCGATGCCGACCGAATCGGTTTTCAGTCGGTATTTTTTTCCTACATCTCGTTTTCCGATTTCAGAATACCGATTCGGCCCGCCTCGGTATTTTGAAATCGGAAAATCCCGTTTACCTACATCGGGCCCTATGTGAGGGACAACACAATAGTTTGTAAAATAACCAACATTTTTGATGACTTTCAAAACAGAGAATGGGTGCATTTTTGCTGTGTGTATGTAACCATTCCTGGTGAAACCCGACAAACACACCATACCCGACTGAAAGCACCAATACCCAACTATTTACCAGAAAATACCCCAAACACCCCCCTTGAAGCTAAGACCCTGGAAGTAGAAGGGAAACAAGACCCGTGATTGTTCAGCCTGTCTTTTGCAGCTCTCGGTCAAGACAAGCCACTGTACAAAAAAACGCAAGTTTGAGGTGTAAATATGCAAATGATCAAAGGGGATATTAATTTTACCCTCAATACAGAGGAGACAAGTCTTAGACCAATGTCATAATCCAAGCCAGGGATACTTTAATAAAATGTCAGCCAATAAGCGACCTCTGTGAAACTATCACAGGGAGTAAGATTCTTTCTTCTATTTTATTTACTCATCCTTACATTAAAAGTGTTTGAATTACCGACCCCTGAGCTTCATTATTCTAAAGCCTGCCAGTTGTATCACACCAATGAGTCCATGGTGTGATGCACAGAGCACCATTTCAGGTTTGAGGATGTGGATTTATTTTGAAATCATGCACAAGACAGCTGTTAAAGGGGATCTACTGCTGATGGGGGACTTTTGCTTGGCAGATGCAGAGTGGAGGATCTCAGCAGCTTGTGCGAGCAGGGGCGTTGATATCCGTAGCTTCGCACTGCACGTAAGAGATTATTCTACTCGCTGTGAAACAGTTTTGGGCCTGGTTCTTCCAAATACTGAAAGTCTTAGAAATGTTAAAGTAGGGGACAGTTTGGGGTCAACAGCCCAACCAACACTGCCCTTCCAAATAAAAAAAAAGCAGGGCAATCACGCGATATTGACGCATCATGCCTAGACTTCGGATGGGTCAAATTGGCAACTATGGGAGTTTTCCCACAGGTTTTCGCAAAGGAGAGCGACAGTCATAACAAGAGATCGTTTTGTCAATAATGGACCGGGGCCCACACGCAAGCAGGCCGGCAAAGTGCTAAACTAGAAATCATATGAGAGCGCATAAGGCTCCTCTGAGTCTTGATTGTGATGTTGGTTGAGTTGAGGAGTGTGAGAAATTCTCTAGGTGGCAGTGTCTTTTGTGAAAATAGTGAGGAAATTATGGTTTCTTAGACCACCACCTGCGGATAGGTTTAGGGTCTAAGGAAAGAGAAAACATGGCGTCTGATGGCATCTAGTAATTTGGCCTCACAAGCCGCCTTATTTCTATTGAAGATAGCAAATTTGCTTGCAATTTAAATTTATAAATAAATGTTGATGAACAGTGGGTCCATGGAAAGCTCAGGGCCTGGGGCCTCTACCTCCATTTGTGACGGAGCTGGGTATACAGCCTTTTTGTGGGGGGCTCATCTGCTTACTGTGCCCTCTTCTGGAGACCCTTTCAATAGTATTGTATCAAAGACCTCGTATGGAGTTTTGGATCCAGGTGGGAGGTGTGCTTAGAGTAAACATTAGACAAAATTTCCCCTTTGTAAATATATCTAATAACCACATCATAGATAATTCTAATTCAGAAACTGCACAGCAATTGAAAAAGTTTACGAACTGAGGCAGGACAGTAAAGGTAACACGAAAATAAGAGCAACGCTGATTGGTTTGTGTTTTGAGAAAGCATGGAATGGACCAGACTGGAGGACTCTGGGTGTTCGAGCTGTCTTCTGTTTCTATTAAGGGATCATGACAACTCTGATAGCAGGGTCTAGTTCCATTTCAGAGATCCTGCCGCTGGTGAGTACTCTGGTTTTCAGACTTGCTAGCTAACTAGGAAAGTCATTACTTCGTAGGTATTCACAAAGATGTATTGCAATGACCCACATTATTTGCACTTCCAAAGTTACACCTACAAATTAGTATACGTCATTGGAGCAGAAAGGAAAAGTGTCCTCAATCAATCAATCAAGAGTATTTGTAAAGCGTGCTACTCACCCGCCAGGGTCTCAAGGCGTTGGGGGCTGGGGGGGGGGGGGTGCTACTGCTGCTACTACTGTCATAAGTTCCATATGTGTGCAGAGGGTGTAGGATGAGGGATTTCCTCTCACAGAGACTAGGTGTCATGGCGAAAAGGTGTATGTGAAGAATAAAGAGGTGAGCAGTGCAAATGAACATATTACCAGTCCTTGCATCTGCAAATTGGACAATGCACAGGTTTTGAGTTTGGTGCAACAAACCTTGGCCTGAAAATCTTTTGTCAATTTCACGCATGTTCATCTGACACGTATGAAGAATCTTAAAAACGTGCTGATGTAGGCACCAATTTCCTGCATGCATGCCCTTAAGTTTGTTAGCCATACTGTAAAAGCATTTATTAACTCTATACAGAGATAAAAAGGATAACCCTAACAGGAATGGCCCCATTGTGTTTCTGGACTATTGTCAAAATGAATCACTAGCATGCCTTTCATCATCACAATTGCAAGTGATACTTTCCACATTTATTTCACCTGCATACTCACAATGAGTACCCATGATGTTTTACAGCCATTTATAATACAGCAACATATCCACCTGAAAACAGCATTGCAGAGCAAATACATGAGCGCTTCAGTTTCAGCAGCTATTTAAAGAAATTTCGAACTTTGTTTAACTTGCCTAGTTGTCTGCATGCACAGATATTGGCCTAGAAGTCAGATATTGGCCTATCAGCTAGATATTGGCCTAGCAGTCAGATATTGGCCTGGCAGTCAGATATTGGCCTAGCAGACAGATATTGGCCTTGCAGTCAGATATTGGCATGACAGTCAGATACTAGCCTGACAGTCAGATATTGGCCTGGCAGTCAGATATTGGCCTAGCAGACAGATATTGGCCTGGCAGTCAGATATTGGCCTTGCAGCCAGATATTGGCATAGCAGTCAGATATTGGCATAACAGTCAGATACTAGCCTGACAGTCAGATATTGGCCTGGCAGTCGGATATTGGCCTAGCAGACAGATATTGGCCTGGCAGTCAGATATTGGCCTTGCAGCCAGATATTGGCATAGCAGTCAGATACTAGCCTGACAGTCAGATAATGACATGGCAGTCAGATATTGGCCTAGCAGCCAGATATTGGCCTGGCAGTCAGATATTGGCATAGAAGTCAGATACTAGCCTGGCAGTCAGAAATTGGGATGGCAGTCAGATATTGGCCTGACATTCAGGTACTAGCCTTGCAGTCAGATATTGGCCTGGCAGTCAGCTATTGACCTAGTAGCCAGATATTGCCCTGGCAGTGAGATAGTGGCCTGGCCATCATGATTGACAGGGTTGTACAGCTGAATATCGAGCCCAGCATAATGCCACTCCCATCACTGGTATAAGGCCACGCAGAGCACCATCACTATGCCTCATCATATTGGCAGCCATGACTGTCTCTATGTCAGATGCCTGACTGTGTTTCCTTCTACACCATTCTATACATTGCAGACCATCTCTACTTCATTCACAGACTACAGAGGACCCAGAATGCATTGCCGGATAGCTCCTTAATCTAAATATCTGGATTCACATTTCATCAGACCTCCTTCTTTACACCAGCTTTCTGTTGCAATGTGCATCAAACATCCAGCCACCCACAGTAATGAAAATATGTTCCGCCATTGTTCCATACCTATTGTCAAACTAGATCACTATGCTTTAGGCTGGTTCCACTCTTTGCCATCCTTCCAGTCAAAAAGCCTCACACTAGTCGATGTTTACACTGCATCTAGACAGCCAATCCCGCACTTAAGGCCTTCTAGAAAAATAATAATTAACAGCCACTGGCTCTTCTCATTGAAATAATTGCATACCACAGACCACCCTGGCATTTTCCCAGTAGGTTGCAGCTCCATGGGCGGCTCCTCCTCAGGAGCGGAGGAGCGTCGCCCCACCTGCTACGAGCACACCAGGCAAACAGAAATAAATAAAATGACATGGCAATTCCTTTTTATTTGTCACCACACTGGCCCTACCTGTGTCCAGCGTGAGGGTCAGGCGCGGCTGAATCCTGCAAATGCAGGATTACAGCACTGGTCTAGATTGTGCATGACGGATTGGCCGGCCGTCTTGCAACGGCCAGCCGACATGCGCACTGTAGGCCCTTCATTCCCGAGGCGGATTCACAGCCTGGGGATTGATGGCACAGGCCCCAGTCTCAAAATGAGTGCTAGGTGAAAGGGCCGGACTGGCCATAGCAGGCACAGGGCAATCCCCCGGTGCGCCGCACGGGTGGGGGCCAGTATTGGGCCCCTGGGGGCCGTTTGTTTTACAAGGCAGTATAGCTGCAAAATCGGCCTTGTACCAAAATCGGCCGACAACCGGCCCCGCCAAAGAGCTCGGCGGCACCTACAACCCCCCAGAGTGGGGAGGGCGGCCGGTCGTGCACTATGCCCGGGCCGGTTGTGGTTTCCAGTCCGACCCTGCTGGGTGAGTCTGCTCTCATCACTCCTGGAGCTGCTTTCACAGCATGAAAGCAGCTCCAGGATTGGTTGGAGTTGCATTCCACGGCAGGAAGGAAGTCCTTCCTTTTCCTGCTCGTGGACAGAGCTGCACCGGTGGAGCTCCCGAATGAGTGGTGAGTTCTGCACGTTCGCGGCCTCCATTTTTTTAAGCTAGCCACCACTGACCAGCCGTCCACTTTTTGAGCTGGGTGGGCTGCACGACATAGCCTTGAACGCCATTCCACTTACTCTAGCTGCGGCCTCCTGCAGTGCGGGTTGCATTTAGGTTTTTTCCTGGGCTGGTTCTGGTTTCCAGTCCGTCTACACAGATCACTTCCTACTATAAACAGGAAAAAGAGCCTAGGTATTTGCATGCTCAACTGCATCTATTCTCACACAATCCTACAACATCTTACGATTATGCGAACCACCAGTTCACCGCACCATTTGTCTAAAACCTCAACACCTCATACATAGGTCAAGCAGCTACCCACACTCAAGCAACCATGCACTTCGCAAGGTGGACAGGATCTCAATTTGGCTCGGTGCCCTTTGAGACCTCTTAAGTCGTATTAAGTATTGCAAAAATTATACAACACATACGTTGCCTTGTTGCACACAGTCACAATATTGATGCCACTTATCAGCACCATGGTGCCAACTGCTACTAGCACAATCCTGACTGTCCCTGGCACAGTGCTGCTCCTCATTGTCATAATAAACCCCTTAACTGAGACAACTCCCAAAAACTGAGGAAGGAGATTTTCCTCTCCTTTACTAATTAATGCCAAATAAGGAGCAAAAACGAGACCAGGTTCGACCCCCGAGGGTTCAGCCCTAGGCGCTGCCACCCTCAGCTCACCTAATGAGCCCTGAGGAGGAAGATGCACTCTGGGTAACTTACCCCCCATGGATAGGCATGCAAGCTTTGGTCTTAACATCTGACATTGCAGCTGGCTCCAATCCTTGAAAAGTCATGTCTAGGAACAGTGGGCCCATGCACAGCCTAAGCAACTGGTGCCCCTTGCTAGGCGTGCTGCGCCGCTGCACCGACCAATCAGATTGGTCGAATTTGAAGAGCAGAAGCAGCAGGGTGCACCGAGGACCCTTTGAGCAGCATTAATGAGGCAGGCACCACTGGAAATCTGCGGCTCTGTGCACGCTTCTGCATACCTAATCTGCACCACAGGTGGAGATAAACCCCTCGGAGCCTGCTCTATAAATTATGAAGTAAAAACAGATACTAATCAGGAGCAGGGAAGCCTATGAAACACAAACTGCAAATGTTGCATGGTTGTCAGGCCAAAGAAACCTGCTCCACACTAACACACTGAACCTTCTCAGTGTGAATGGAGTAATTATGCATTGCCTAATTTGTAAAACAAAAAGTGGAATTTGTATTTTTGGCCTAGAGAGAGCTTTAGCTGTATTGCCAGCCTCATATGGTAAAAAAAAACATAAATAAAAATACACATATACATACATGCATACACAAAGGGGCTTTGGATGTGCCATCTTCATCACTGGTCTGTAAACTGTCATTCTAAGTGTGCCTCCACCCACCACTACTTAAGGCATGGGGCATTGTTGAGCCCACTCCATCCACTGGGTCTCCTAGTTTATGAGTGGAGTCATTTTAACTGATCACATAAGCACATCTGCTTCAGGATTAATGCACGTCAGTGCCAAGGCTGGTAGGCAAATTTCTGATTTTATTTCTACTTTCATTTTATGTTTTATATTTATTTGATTTTGGAATGGAAATGTTTTCTCTATTAGAGCAGTATTTGTATTTGTTACTGGTATACACTTTTAATGCCTATTGCATATGTGTCTGTAATACCAGCTATCACCTGTCTTTTTCCTTCTGAATGCCATTTTAATGTGTTGTTCTGTATTATTAAAGTTATTTGTAGATTTTTTTGCAATGAACTTCTGAGGAATGAGTCTTGCCCAGCTTTATTTATTATTTACTGTAAGATAAAAAAGATCATAAAAAAAGTAAAATTAGATAGAATAGTGTAAAATATAATAAAGTAAAATAAAATGAAATAACATTTCCTACAGTCCTCAAATGACCAGCGGAGACTTGTTCATAAAGAACTTTAATGAGTATCAATGTGACTTCTAGAACCCTGTCTCGCGGGAACCATCCTTTTTATTCTTTATTCTGCTTGAGGTTGCCAAGAGCTGCACCGCAGAACAGGGCTCTGTACAATACTCACTAGGGGAACAGATATGGGTCTTCGCAAATGCGTTCATTAATCTGCTCTGGTTTCCGCAGCACATTATTAATGAGAATCAAAGCCCAAGGCATTGCTCAAGAGAACATTGTACACACATTTAGCAAAATGTCAAGATTGAAGTGAACTAGACTCTTTGGGCCACTCCGCACAGCCTGACGGACAGTTATCTAATTTGATATGCTATTTTTTTTTATTTTTAAGGCATAATTATGCAGAACTTCTTGGCATTTTCCAATGGTAAACATCGTTTATAACGCATGCAACACAATGCATGCCATTACAACGTGATCATTACAATGACCACGTTGTTATACGCATGCCATTACAACGCCAGTCGGGACCACGACTTGCTGTAGGGGTCACAAGGTGTTGGATTTAAAATCCAAACCCTCCCCTACTATTGCACATACTGGAGTTGGAATAGTAAATTATACTATTCCAACATCCAGCACCCCCCCCCCGCTTCAGCAAGTTGTTGTTCCGACTTGCGTTGTAATGGCATGCGTTGTAAAAACACGGTTTCAGTAAAGACCGCGTTGTAATGGCATGCGTTGATAAAGCATCCAATGTAACGTGGCATATTCTTTTCCAAATAATCCAACAACCAAAAGCAGAGAAAATAAGCATTAGGGTAAAATAAAGGAAGGAAGAGACTACAGAAAGAAAGTCTGACCTGGAGCTATTGGTCCACCATCCTTGATCCAATGTGGCTATACGTGCTGCTAGCATATCCGATCTTCTCTAAGGGAAATAACTATGACCAGACAGAATTTTAAGCACAATAATTAATAATGCACAATTCTGTTTTTTTCTAGGTTTAACATTATGTGTTTTTTTAAGTGGTTTGGCCTTTTCTCGTAATTTACCTCTGCCAGAATCTGGTTTGAGTATAAAATGCCTTGCAGGAACTCATGTGTGCCGCAGGTGCGAAACATTTAATTCTTGTGTGGCTTTTGTGCGCGAGTTATGACATTGCATATAGTTTTCAGCCGAAACAACAGTCAACTAATTTCAGGAAATTTTTTGAAAAAATTACGCGCATTACGCAAGGAAAATAAATGGCAGTTTCACCTATTCCTAGAAACAACTAAGACATGGGCAGGCCCAGCGTCTGGGTTGCGTATACTGTGGAGGAGGTTCAAATCGCTGACCATGAGAACTTGACCCCGAGGTGGAGGTGGGTTGGTACACTTCAGCGTGCGCGAGGGATCGGCTGCGTCTGCAGAGAGGCAACAAGAGGTTTTGCCTGGTTGCAGGCAGCACACCAGGCCTCGAGTGTGGGAAGATGCTAATTCAGTTAGAGGTTATCGTACAAGGCAATTTATTAGATCATCTCACAAATGAACTAGCCAACACGTGAAGTGGAAGCTCAGCTTCGGCCATCTAACGACTTCTGGACCACAGAGAATCCCTTCAGTGCTCACTAGTGGTGGGGCGGTTCGATCTGTGGTGACGTGGAAGCTTCAATCAAAGAGTGGGAGTAAAGGAGAGTAAAGGAAAGGAGAAAAAACACTAGAGAAAAAAGGAAAGCTTGGGTTTCAGTTAATTCAATTTTGGAAATCATCTTGATGCTGTGATGGCTGGCTGCTCTTTTAACAAATAGCAATGTAAGCTGGAGGATGACCAAATCATGCTCAGTTTTGTGATATCTTCAGTCATATCACTTCGTGAACTGTAAGAGACCTCTTTAAGTGCTTTTTATTGGAAGGGGGATCTAGGAGAGCCAGACAGGGCTTATCAGACAGTCTGAGAAAATCAACTTTCTAACTCGTTAATCATAGACTCACACGCTGAGGCCTGGTTTTTTGAAGATCAATGTTCTACAATATAGGAAGGCTTTTCCTGGTACCAGCATTTCAGAGTAATCAATACCCAGCAATCAGTAATGAGAAACACAAGGTATTTATTATATCATTATATCAGGTAACATTTTACCAGCGGGTGTGGCCGTGGTCTCTGGCCATGCTGTGTTAAAGCACCACTGGAAGCAGGGAGGACACCGTAAATAGTGTCATGGAAGTGATGGAGGAGTTTCAGCAAATGCTTGAAAAGCGGACTAATTTTTAATTCCCTCCTTGTGACTGAGAGGGTGGGTTCAGCATTTGTCTCTGCAAATTTGAATGACAGTGAAGTGATACAGGAGCAAATCCAGTATGAAAGCTTAAATTGACTATTTCCTAAAATTGACGAAGGAAGGGTGGATGAATACATTAACTTACAGTGGAGGTGATGGGATTTCTGGCAGAAACTGAGAATGAGACTGGTTGTTTGTGGTGTACTTTTATGGCTTTTCCTAGCCGAATAAAGTGGTTTGAATTTGAATTTGATTTAACTGGCAATTGATTGTAATTGAGTTTTCCTCCATAAGTGTGTTAGCGGCCATTTAAAAATGAAAATCTATGACACTGTTACAAAAATATTGGCCACTGTTGGAAGGTGCAACCTGCCATGCCCAATAACTTTCACAGTTCCCTGTCATCTAAAACACTATAGACTTGACTTAGAGGCCCATCATAACTTCCACTATATTTTCAATGGGGCTGGAAAAAGTAGTTACCAGACCTGTCACATTAAAAGATCATTGGGAGCACCGCACAACTAGGTTTATTTTCTCCTGGCCACCCGCCTACTGAAAGTTGCTGAAATCTCCACTTGTAACAGGAGCCAAGAAAAAGGAACAACTGGTAAATTAGATTCGCAATTATAAATTCACTGGAAATTCCACATTTATCTGGAGAACATAAGTGTTCCACTGGTAATTCCTGGTTATTCTGAATCCCAGAAGATACGAGCCCCCTCCCCCTCTTATCAGAAGCACAAAGGCTGTGGAATTTACCACCTGAAAGTCCAGGGCATTCACAATGAACCCTTTAGTCTCCAGATTGGTCCTTGTTCTTAAATTACAACTGCACCTTTGAGTCATGTCTTTTGGAAGTTAGTTACTAATTTGGCCCCCAACTCTACTGTTGATGGTGGGCCTATGTATATGCATTTATTTCTGTGAAGAACAGGCAGTGGTACTTATCTGCTTTGCAAGTCATTTATGTCATTTCTGTTTTTGCTTACCAGCAGATAAAACTGGGTGAAAAGTCATACAGATTTGTGGATGGTCCTAGAGAGTTCTCATTCCTCCTTTTACTTCTATAGAATTATAGCCCACTGTTGAGGGCCATACTGGCCACTGAAAACCCTCGACGCAAGCTATGGGTTTAAGTTGCAGGTATGGCCTTATAACAAGGAAGCCATAGCACTGAACTGATTGTCTACAGTCGCCCTCTCAGAAACGTCTCTTGTTGCTTCTATCAGAACACATGAGTTTTGGGGTGGAAGTCCATGTTCTCCCTGCACCCGGCCTTTCTCATTTCTAACTATGTCTCTGACATAAGGGTTCTGATGGGTTTTTTTTGCATTTGTATGACCTTTTGTTGCTTTTTCCACATGCACCAGGTTGTTCTCAAATAACCCCCAATAGAAAACAGCAATAAAAATACAAATATAATGTCTCAAATATGAGCAGTTAAAAGTGGTATTGAAAGAAGGGGCATATGACTTGAGTGCAAATTGGTCAATGCATATTTGAAAGTTATTGAAAGGATTACCTCTCGTCATGCTTTCCCTGAAGTTCCCTGAAAGGGATGCACTCTCGCAGTGACAAACTGTTCCTCAGCAGTGGCGTCTCTAGAAGTGATTTATAGTGGGGCAAATATTGGGCTACAGCTAAACTAGTGGAGCCCTCTGTAAAGGGCAATTGTATAGAAACTCCCATCCAAGTTCCTTTAGTTTGCAAATAAAAAGTCCCATCAAATTCAAAATAATTATTTTTTAGAGCCAATTCTAGTAAAAATACAATCAATTGGGTAGAATGGGTGCTGACTCCTGCAGGAGCAGGAAGTGGGTCCAACAGATCTGATACCACTTTAATGCCCTCAGTCTGGAAGATATTTATATAGAAAGACAGATTAAATGTTAAATCAAATTAGGATCTATCTCTCAATTACTGTCAAATGTGATATCCTGAGTTTTGTTTATGAAGCCGCCACTATCCCAATTGTAACTTTTAGTAACAGTCACAAAACCTCTAAGGAAATAGTCGGTGTATTTACCCAGGTAAAAGCCTGCATAAACCCACAACATATGTTTGGTGTTATCCTAAGTGGTTGAATTAATAAAATGTCTAACATTTCTCTTTGTGATGACTATGCTTTAACCTTAGGTGCAAATTTTGTCCCCTACCTTGTCTATTGTACTTGCCTTATTCCAACACTTGGTTGATGAAATATCCTGTATACAAACATCATGTATGTTTGGCAATATCGTAAGTGCTTGAATTAATTAGATTACAATAGTTACAATGTATATTGTGAAAATTGGATTAGTATTGCCAACACTGTAATTTATAACCTGGATCTATTAACTTCGACACATCCATATAATCTTTGACATGCTGCCTCATAGTAACCATCCTCCCACCAGTTTGATTCATATGGGATTCATTGTATTCCTGAAATTGCTATGTATATGTAACTATGTAACTATGACATTGAGTGCCTATATTGTCAACCCATATAGAAGTGCCTATATTGTCAATACATACATAGGTAATTCAATAATTTCGTCCCTAGACACTATGCATACCCAAGTGGTTTTCATGTGTAAAATGACTTAGTGAGTGGAATAGTCCCAAGTTGGCTAGAATTGTTTCCCCTTTTTAAAAATAAAAAAAAAACTTCACTTCGCCATGCTTAATAATTAATTAATTTTGCAGCCTCATATGGGATGAAAGATTAGACACTCAGTACTCGACCCCTGTAGTCTTTCTTCGGATTTAATTCCAGTGAAGATGGCAGCCATCTTGGATCTAAAGGATGACCCAACTGTGGGAGCATCTTACGTATTTGAACTCAATACCCCGATGGGAGCGGCCTAGTTGAGGGGACTACTGCTGCTTGTCTTGAGACACTTTTTCTCCCTTCCATAATGCTGAGCTTCGCCCATCAGTGACTGCAAATGTAAATGTGGGGCGTTGGGTGACTGGGAGCCATTTCTATGTAACACAATTTTTTTAGACAAGGTAACGGTCTGTCCAATTTTTGGGTTGTAGGGTTGATCAGTGATCAGGAACACAAGTAATTATTCGACTAATTGATTTCACATTTCTTCTCCATTATCATGTCTCATTTCTATTTTCTAAGTAAATGACAATTTTTGTGTCAGTGGTGTTGGATTTACGTCATTCACCAACCACTATCTTTTGCTAATTTTGTTCTCTGTTGATATTTTACTCCCAGTTTACAACTGTTACACAGTTTGTTTCTACATTACAAGAAAAGGCTCAGGTGTTGGATATTAATTGGTCTTTCAACTTTTGTCTCTAATCGTGCTTGACTAATTCCCACGCTTTTCTAATTTTTCCCAGTCAAGCAAGTCAGCAATAGTATGTAACTTACTAGCACACTTACATTCTCTCACACACTTTGCATACGTACTATAATTCTAAACACGTTACTTCTTATTTTTGTTAGCGCATGGGGCTCTGCTTCCTTCCAATTCCCACTCTCCTGATGATGACCCAGTAACTGCCCAGTGTTGAAACATTGTTGACAAATAGGACAATTGGAGCTATTTGTGGATTTATTCGTCCAGTGACCGATTTTGTTTTGACAGTGTCACTTATAGCTAATTATGTAGCCCTTTTCAAACACTCTGAATTTCCTGCTTTCTATATCACTGTATGTGCACCATGTACACCGAGCATCTAAGATGTAGCAGTAAATGCTTTGTATAACATCAAAGTGTTATTTATTTTTCTCGCGCAATTGTTCTCAATTCCAGTGTTACTGAATTGTTGAAAATTCACATATTTTGTGTTTCTTAATTTTTAACCATTTGTTATGACACCACGTGGGATCGTTGTTCTTTTTGTGTTAATCGTCCATGGTTTCGGGTAGTTTTAAAAAAGAACAGCTCCTATTTCTGTACAACTATATATGACTTTGCATATGTCTATGTATTCATAGATGAATATAGATATTCACACAAAATCAAATTTGAACATTTTTAGCAAATGTATAGACTCATGTGTTGCCTGAATCAGTCACTGCTTTGCAGTAAAGGGTAGTGTGACAGAAAATTGTGGGTGGCAAGATGCTGTGTCAGTTTCGTTTTCTGCCACCTTCTGGTACACTCAACAACTGCAATGGTGTGGCCGAAGGAGGGCCATGACAAATGGAAGAGGGGCATGGGTCCCCATCTCCCCCTACACCCCTCTTTAGATTTGACAGTGTGCCTTAGGATGAGCTCGAAATACATGCACTCACTGGGAGCTGTGTGTTGTATCCTGTGTATTCTGCAATGCATTCTTCCCTAGTGCTCTGCTTCTGGCTGCCCAGCCAGTGTGTGAGGTCATTAGAATGTTGTGTGTAAGGGCTTGGGTGAGTGAACAGTTGCAGTGAGTGGGCACAGCAGCAGGGAAGCTGCTCCTGGTGGGGCTTACTTAACAGCTTACTTACCAATACTAGTTACTTGGAACTGACTGTAACTGAGTCTCAATAAACCTCTTTTTATAACTTACTCTACTGGCTACAAGTACCTCACTTCGTTTACAACACTGAGTTTTTTCAGATTGCATTGGCCGCTTCCAGACTGTGAACAACAGATACTTTAAGCACATACTGAACCCAATTTTCGCTGAATTTTAATTCAGTGAGCAGGAGAATACCAAATTTGATACTGTTAAATCTCCCCAATGTATCTGCGGCTTCAGACTTTAATCCTTGACACTGCCTGCTTTGAGGGGGAGTAACTCCTCTGGAGGAAACATTCTAAGCAGCGCTGAGGGTGGTTTGGCACTAAGAATCTGTCACCTTTTCCTTGGTTTGAACAGAGGCCACAAGGTCACCCTGTGTGGGGCGGCCCTGCTGAGCCACTTTATCCTTCCCGGTAGTTTATGACTAAATCAATTGCATTTGATCACAATCTAAATTAACTGTATTGATGAACAATAGAAATATGTCTTTTTAAGCTTGCTACATTAACCTGGTCATTACCTCAAAAGGGCCTTACTCAGCCTTTCATCGCTTAAAGGCTGATAAATGAACAGCTATTGAGTAATGACAACATATGGTGTTTACAGCCTCCAGAAGGGATGGAGTGGTATTGTTGTTGTTGTAGTTGCTGATCTACTTCTCCTGATTATTACTTATAATTATTAATATTATTTGATGAAGACAGCCATGTGAGAACTGAGAGTGGGAAGCAAGGTGGTGGAGAAAAAGACTCTACTTACTAGGAACAGAGTAGGATTGGCCCTGGTCGGAGCCACCTAAAAGACGCCGGTGTGAAGATCTTTCCAAACTTCCAAACATTCTAAGAAGTCTTGGAGGAAGTATTCATTGTCAAAATGACCCAGAACTAGCCACTACCATCTTTGGGAAGGCGTCGTAAGCAGTGCTTAATTGGAGCTGGTGTCTGTCTGTAGAGGGCACCATCACTTATTTTTTGGGGGGACAGCTCTTATTTTTCCCAATCAGGTATTTACGCTAGCGCAAGAGAGTGATAAAAACACAAAGGGGAAAGACGTAGGAAGAGAAAGACTGCAAAACTGTCACAAAGGGAGAAAGCAGGAACCAGGAAGAATGAGATAAAAGGGCAGGGAGTGACTAGGTAGCGGATTAACGAAGCATGAGGTGGAATTAGGACTACCAGCCTTGGTATTCAACATGGTGACGTTAAATTGCACCGGGCATGGGCTTCTGTTGACCGCTTCGGGCACTGACACTCTTTCACAAATTAAGTACTGGTCGTAAGCCTTGGAGAAGGTTGGTTCGGAGTCCTTTGATCAACTCTGTGTCTTTTGTCAAAATATATATAGGTGTACTGCCTGCCAGTAGGGTCAACAATTCCCGCTGGGTTAGGAAGGACAGTGCTTAGAGTGGATAGGAGGCACTGAGATGTATCAGTCATAGTGCGCATGTACCAAGAAAAATGTCTTATCCAACACATGAAGGAATATTAATATCTGCTTTTAGCTGATGTCTTAATACAAACGACATCTCACATGTAAGACGAAAAACGGTTTGAAACGTATGTGATATTTTAACATCTTCAAAAGAAATTCCGCCTTTTACTGATTAAGACATTTATGATGTCTCCAAGAATCATAGTCTAGGTTTTTCTCCAGCTACCAACTGCAGGGTTCCTGGTCATCCAACGTGGCAGAAAGTTTATTTGTGAAACAATGCCAGAAAATACCTCTCATGGTGTTAAAAACACAGTCGTTCACTCCTGGTTAAAAACACAGTGGTTCACTCCTGCTTGCGCCAACATGGCGCCTTGTTATAGAAGGGGTTAAATGTGAGTGTTGATGTTAGTAAAGAACTGTGGCTTAACATGGCTGCAGTGATCTTGTTAGATAACTTGGTCTTTCATCCTAAACCTTCTCTCGTCCCAATTCATCTTCTGTAAAGAGGAAAAATAAGACGAGCAGAGAGCATTGGACATGTAGATTTCAAAAAAGATATGTTTTACAGAACTCCTGATAAAACTTGTCCTGTCTCCAGGGAGATGCAGCCACAATATAATATCTGATGAAGCTGTGCAGAGTACCCACATATCTACCTTCTATTGTTCTAGCTGAGGACATGCTGGTGAGCGCCTATGGAGTCCCATGCTCCCCTTGCACTCGTTGACCATGCAGGAAATATTTTATGCAAAATTTCGTTTTTTTATGCCAAGGCTCATGCCTGCCTTTGCTGAAGAAAAGCAAGGCAGAAATCCAGGAGCACAACACTCTTTTAGCAAGTAATTAAACCATGGGGATTATTCTGGGGACATGTTGACCATCTGCTACTTGGAAGTACAGTAGGCTTTACAGAACATGAGTATCTACAATTAAACACTAGGCAATTACAAAAATGAAATTTCAGTCAGCTTTTGTAGCCATCATTCCTTAAATTTCCAAGTGGTCCCCAATAGCTCTATTGATGTCAAAGGTTTTCCATTGGTATTAGTGTCAATGAGTCTGCTGGTGGAAGGTGTCGGATAGTGGATAGTTTGCAGCAGAACTGAAAGTCACAGCTGCCAAAACCTGATCAAATTGAGTGATCAGCGGCGGCTGGCACAGGTAAGTGCGGTGAGGCAGGGCAGGGTGCAGTGGGGGAGAAGTCACCAGACGACAGAATAGGTCTTATTTATTTATTTAATTATAACTATTCCTTTGTCTGTCGACTTCCCCCCACTCCCACTCTGCCCTGGCCTCGCCCCGCCCCACCACCTCACCATGGTTACCTATGCCGGCCGCCGCTGCGAGTGGTCCGAGGCAAATCGTTTTACATCATCCTGCCTCAATTCCCAATAAAGTGTGGGCTCTGATAGAACATGCTTTCATTGGCAATGAGGCAATAGGATGCTCCTGGCTTGGCCTGGCCTAAGTGCATGTTGGCCGAATCCTCAGCAGGAGCCTTTTTTTTGTGTATCTTATATAGCGCACGGCTACCCCAACGGGGTGTCCCGGCGCTTGCATTTGGAACCCGTCCTGGCTTTTCCCTGTGAGATAGCCCCTACAGGGCATCCCCAAGGTGAAAGCCAGGCATCCCGCCGCGGGGGGCCGTAGTGGAGATTAAGCAAGCTATTGCCCAGAGTTGCAGAGTGTGAACTCGTGATTCGAGTAGGCACCGAAGTGAGAATTATCGAGTCCGTGGACACTTGGGCTCAGACCCTTCCATTATACTGCACCAAAGGGGGTAAAATGAGGGCTGATGGATAACCAAACACACACCCGAGTCAACTTCATGGGGTCCTGCCTCTTACTGGCACTAGCTGCTCTGTGAAGTAACAGGTGGGGAGTCAAAGAAGCAGCTTTCTTGTCCTAGGCAGAAAGCCAAGCGCTGTGAAAGGAAAAAAGCCGAAAACACACAAGAGCCAATGTCTAGCAGGAGAGGAAGAGAGCACGGAGCGAGATGGAGGTGAAAGAACAGGCGAGACAAGGAAAGAGAGGAGGGAAATTAGAGAATGAGGGAGAGAACTGGAGGGAAAAGAATGGAGCAATGGGAAACGAGGGTTCGGAGAATAGAGCTGAATTGGATTGTAGGTTAAAAGGACAAAAAAGAGAGAACGATGTCAGGATAATGTTAAAGAAAGAGGGGGAACAGCAAATGCGAAGGGAAGAGCAAGCAGAAACGAGAGACAGCATGGTAATGTTATGGAAAGGAGTGATGGGAAAGAGGATTAGAGGGGCGGAATAAAGGGTAACTTTACATTTTAGAAGGTAAAAGTAGAGAGAATGAGAACAGAAGAAGAGAATCAGTGAGGAAAAGCTGGATGGCGAAGAATGGAAGCTAGAGAGAAAGCAAAATCAGGAACTAGAAGAAAGCAAAAGAAAAAGGGGGAGAAGACAGAGATAAGAGACAATCAGGCTCTTCATCAAGGGGGTGTAAGTGTAGGAGAGTAGGGTCTGCAATCCCATGATCACCCAGATTTTTTGCTTTTGTTTCACTGGTTTACGACTTTCTCTGGCTGTGGGCCTGCCAATCAGACCCACAGCCTGGCTGTTCTCTTTCTAAATTACGACGTGTACCCTAGGTGCATTTACCAATTGGTACTGGGCCACCTTATCAGACCCCGTAACGCAGGGCATAGGTGTACCCAGGGCCGCCAGGGGCTGCAGCATGTATTATGCCACCCCTGGCTGGCCTCCTAAATTTGACACAACTGGCTGCATGACAGCTGGGGCGAAGTCGTGTAATCACCCTTTGCTTTAGGTATAGTAGCCCTATATCTAACCGTACAATGGACGCCCGAGTTCCTATCAGTCACTCCTATGGCAGGCCTTGACAATCCTGAAGGCAGAGTGCGTGGGCTCGTGTGAACTAGGTTCTGGCCCGAGCCGAGCCTGGTTGCAGCTTGCGGAACAAAGACCCAATGGCTGTTCCATGATAACGCGTACCACATCGGTAACTTCGGTGTCGCGTTATCAAGACATGTCGAGTAAGGTGTCATACGAATCGGGATGCTGCCCCCTCACCAATTCTGGCGACGAGGTTAGCATTTCGCCCTTCTAGAGGGACACGACATGTACGTAACTGTGAACCCCGGTTAAAGTTAACTAAAGCCTCAGCTCCACAAAATGGATGCTGCCACCACAGACACGAGTCTGACCTCCTGCTGCTGGGAGTCCTTCCCGCGAGGAGCGCTTGGACAAAGGGTTTCCTGTCGAGGGCGGTGTTCGCACCGTCCCAGACAGGGTTTGTGTATTCTGGGTAGGTAGGGCTTTTGCGAGAAGGTGACTGCGGAGTGGCACCCCGGTGCTCACTACGCATCTGCCGGTCAGAACCAGTTCCAGGGGCGCCAGCCCTGGCCTGGGGAAGGTCCGGCAGGGGAGAGGGGTGTAACTACCCCCCTTTCTGGTCCCACCCTTAGGGCAGGACCTAGTCATGTACCCACCCCTTTCTTTAGAATAAAGGCCGGAGCGGGGACCCTTCCAAATTAGATCATCTTTGAATCAAGAACTACTTTCTACGAAAGGACATTCGAGACTCTTCTCAAGATTTCTCCCTTGTGACTAAGGAGTAGTCACCCTGCATCAGCGGGCACCACCTAAGAACTCTGCGGTTTGCTGCAAGTCCTTCCTCAAGGAATCCGACGGCCCAGCTCGACGAGAACCGGCTTCCCTGGCACCTCTGACCTCTACCCACGTCATCAGCTCAGCTGTGATCTGTGGGTGCGACGAGACCTCGAGGGACCGGCCATCATCAAAACCTGCACGCTTTCTTAATCAGCACGACCATCGAAGTAATTCTCTGGTGAGTGCTCTGGGGTCCGAGAAGCCCCGACCCTGAGCCGCTCCAGCACCGAAGCGCAGCCTCCCAGTATCTCCACGATCTGCGTGGGGCCCTTCTGCTCGCTGCTCAGCACGTTGTCTGGTCACTAGCCGCTGGCTTGTGCCCTCCTGTGACGACATCCGATAACCAACGCTGCTGGTCTGGTTGCTCCAGACTGGCCTTTGCTTCCATCTTTGCGGGAAGCACCCCGGACCCTCCTGGTCCCCTCAAGACGCCATTTTAGGCCCACCACGTGGCCCTGAAATCTGCCAAGGCTTGTTGCCCCAATCCTGGGCCCAGCGACGCCGACAGCATCATCCTTCGTGGGACAGCTCGCACCTCCATCCTGGTCGCCGACAACGCCTCCTGGTCCGTGAGACTGCAGAGCCTAGCGTCGCCCACTCACCTAGTCGAGGTGACGGCCAACCGGTGCCCTCCGGGTACCCTCTGACTACTGGCTAGTAGTACGAACTTGGTCCCCTCTGCTTTCAGGTATCAACGATCTCTGATCCAGGCTTGGATCTCTACAAACTATTCATCACTGGTCGCCGGCCAGCAACTCCTTTTTCTTCCGGCTCCTGGCTCGTCAGCGAAGACCCCGACGCCTGTAAGACTTGTGCAGCCGCAGCCCTCGTGGCTAGGTAACTCGGCATTTCGGTGCCCGCATAGCTTCTTTACTCTAGGGTCCTGAGTCCCTCGCTTCCGACTTGCCTTATCGGGTCCGCCTGAGACCTCTAAACTTTCCGTGTCCTCGGGCACTTGTTTTAATTGTGCACTTGAAGTATTTTCCTAAGAGATTTGGTTTGTGCTTAGTACCCGGTCCTCATAAAGAGTACAGGGCTGTTGTGAATCTTAATAAATATCCTGTTTATTTTCATAACACTTGTGTGGTGTCCTTTCACTTGGTGTTCAAGGGGTACATGTGTGGTAAACAGCTGGCTTAACACGCCCTCTCGAGTCTTTAGCCTTAGACTGCTCGTATCCACGCTACTAGGATAGCTGGTCTATAGGTTGACTTGCAACCAATCACCATAAGGGTCGTTTGGAACGATACATAGCGGTCGCTAGAATAGCGAACGCTGCATATCGGGCCAACTTCTCACAGTAAGCACTGGGTGAATTGTGTATGCTTCAAGGACCTATGGGAAAGCTTTCATTCTTAGACATTTACTTGTGGCATCAGCCACATCGTCTGCGGTATCCCAGAATGCTATGCACAGCATCTGGCTTGGCCATTTCAGGGTACTTTGGGTCCATAGGCTGGGAAATGTTTTGCAACCCCATCTTCAGCACGTCGCACCCCTACTAAAAGCCGGCAGCAGAAAAATAAAGTGATAATAAAACAATTTTATTACCAGTTAATCTTTTCCGTCTGCCAGCCGACATGAGCCAGGTAATCCTTAACAGGGCAGGGACAGGGAGGAGGAGTGGTGGGTGCACTTTTAAGTGCACGTCAGTTTGGCTGACCATATTAGGCCGGCCAAAGAGACATGCGCACTTAGGACTCTCCAGCCCGAGCTGTGTGGCACAGCCGGGTTGTAGAAACAGCACCCACCCCCAGATACTTTCTGAGCGACAATCCAGGCCACTCAGACCAATCCCAGTGCTTCTTTCATGCTGGGAATAGTATTCCCAGTATGGGAGCAGTGTTGGGATGGGCATCTGGGAGCCAACACAGTGTACAGCAGTTTATGGACCTCCGGGAGGCGTGGATCGGGAGAGAGGAGCTTGGCAGTGGCCACCGGATTGCTTATTTTCTATTTCCACCATCCCACCACTTCGCAATGCGAGAAGCTGCCATTGCCCATCTTCGAGTAAACTCTCACTCATGGCGAGGCTGGTACATCTGCTCAGTGCCAGGATATCCTTGTGGGTGATAGCGTGCTCTACAAATACACATAACATCAACACTCTTTTTCATTTTACGTATGCAAAAGCTACAGCAGTCACAGCAGTCGCCAGCATCTCATCTCACTCCATCTGCACATTCCTCTTGAGAAAGCTAATCTTGCAGGAAGTCTAGACAGTCAAAATGACGCTTCTGAGATATAAGAACAGTGAAGAATAATTTAAAAAAATATGATTTTGCAGAAGTTGGATGTATCTTGGACACATGATTTTGTTTGCAGCAGGTTTACCCTGTCCTATATAACATTAATGTGAAATGTAATGCATCTCTTTTAACACCATTTACAGTTGATTTCCTAAGCACTACATTTTAGGCACATTAGTGAAATAAAATGGTTTGGCCAGAAAATCACTCTTTGGTCAAATGTGGAAGCAATGATTAGATCTGTTTCCTAGATTTGCAGTTGACAACATAACCACTGAGTCACATTTAAATGTAACAAAGCACATATTTTTTTCACATACTTTGTTTCTACCTTTCATGATATTTTACTGAAATGAGGCCCCAGTTGCCAAAAATGCAAAATGTCAAGGTGTTTCTGGTCATTGGGAGCCACAATGAACTGGGAGGATCCTTAGGCTGGCGACTGATGACTGTGTTTTTCTAGTCTGCAGTGCTATCGTAAAGGAACAGCACTGGCACATCTCTGCAGGACTGCCGTACGTTTAATGGCATAGTACCAACAATTATTTGCAGGAAACTGATATGCATTGGCTGCTTCATTGCATCTTTCCACTATTCAGCTCTTGCACAAATATGCATCATGGCACTTGTCCACTCTTTGGCTCTAGCACAAATATGCACTACAATGAAAATATATGAAATATATACAATCTCGCCACCTTCTTCCCCTGCAAGATCAAGGAGATCTACGATAGCTTCGCAACCCAAGACCCACTGCACCAGCAAACACTTTACTCAATGAGTCTAGACCCCAGCAGACCTTGCAAAAATGGACCACGCTCACCTCTGATGACACCGTCAAGATCATGAAGTGCAACCACTCTTGAGCCCCCTCGGATCCCTACCCTAACCAAATCTGCAGCAGAGCCTGCACCTCCATCACACCTGAACTCTTCAGCACCATCAACTGCTCCATTGAGTCCATCACCTTCCCTGAAGACTGGAAATATGCAGAGATCAACCCCCTTGCTGAAGAAACCCTCTGCCGACCCAACGGAACTCAAGAACTACAGACCCATCGCTCTGCTTCCCTTCTCAGCCAAAGTGATCGAGAAAGCCATCAACGCCCAACTCACCAAATTCATCGAAAGAAACCATATCCTGGGCCTCTCCAAAGTGGGCTTCAGAAGCAACCACAGCACCAAGACAGCTCTCCTTGCTGCTACAAACAACATCCGCAAGTACTCGATCATGACGAGACGGCTGCTTTCATCCTCTGGGACCTTTCAGCCACCTTCGACATCGTCTCCCACCACACCCTCAGCACAAGACTCCATGATGCCAGCATCCGTGACAAAGCCCCAGAATGGATCTGCTCCTTCCTCACTGGCCAAACACTGAGAGTCAGACTCCCACCGTTTAACTCAGAACCCACAGATATCAGTGGTGGAGTTCCTCAGGGATCCTCCCTGAGCCCCATCCACATCAACATCGACATGGCCCTGCTTGCAGCCATCATCAGAAGCCTCAGACTCAACATCATCTCCTACACTAACAACACTCCGCGGATTCTCTCACTCACAGATAAACCCAAAGCCACCAAAAGCAACTTCCACAATGAGATGAAGGCAGTCGCCACCTGGATAAAGGACAGCTGCTTCAAGCTCAACTCAGACAAAACCGAAGTCCTCATCTTGGGCTCAACCCCGTCTGCCAGGGATGAGTCTAGGTGGCCCAAAGAGTTCTGAACCCCCACACCCACAGTCTACGCACAGAACCTCTGCATTATCCTGGACTTCTCAATCTCAAGGAACTGCCAAATCAATTCCGTCTCATCCTCCTCCTTCCACACACCCCCTCTGCTTCGTAAGCTCTTCATGCAGATTCCCCTCTGAGTTCAGAAAAATGGGCACCGATGTGCTTGTCAGCAGCAGACTCGACAACGGCAACACACTCTGCACTGGCACCACACAGAAACTCCTATAGAAACCGCAGAACAATCAGAATCCCTCTGCCTGACTCGTCCTGAACATCCCATGCCGCAGCCCCTTACTGGCCACCCAAAAGACCGTCACTGGCTTCCTTTCAACAAAAGAATTACCTTCAAGCTTCTTACGAATGCCTACAAAGCCCTCCACAACGATGGACATTCATACCTCAACCACTGCCTCTCCTTCTACACTCCCACTAGACATCTCTGCTCTACCCAGCAGCTGGCCCTGTCACCATCCCACGGATCTGCAAGACCATGGCTGGAGGCAGAGCCTACTCCTACGTCGCTGCGAAGACCTGGAACTCCTTCCCCCAACACCTCAGGTAATCACCATCGCTGCAGCAATTCAGGAAGGACCTCAAGA
Organism: Lissotriton vulgaris; assembly: GCF_964263255.1. Lineage (NCBI taxonomy): Eukaryota > Metazoa > Chordata > Amphibia > Caudata > Salamandridae > Lissotriton > Lissotriton vulgaris. The sequence continues at coordinate 663,963,543 of NC_141693.1, forward strand.
CCTGGCTCTTTGACTGAACCGCAGCCCCAAAGCCCCTTCTAAGCGCATTGAGAACTTAATGGTGACTGTGAGTAGTCATGCTTTAGAAGAATCTTGATTGATTGACTGATGGATTGATTGATTGGAATATAGCATGTCACAGTTCTAAACTACGGGGGCATAAACATTTCTTGCAATCAGTTCCTTCTAAAACTTTTAGTTGCTCTTTGATATTTCTCTCCTGAAATATCAAGACCAGCAAATGGCGTTCCAAACCGGGCCCGCAATTTCACAATCACTACAGATGCATGAAAGAAATTATCCCTAAAAACAATCACATCAATAACGTTCAATGCTCATAGTCCCCAGATGCTGTACTGTGAAGTAGCCACTATAGAGTGTTCCTGTGATTTGTGGCCTGAGGAAAACATTGCTATTCCTCCATGGCAAAGGCACTGGTGTTTTTGGCTCTTCCTAAAGGTCGCCAATGGACATGAAAGGGCAGCAGAGCCCCCAGGCCAACTCAAATGAGGAGCTGCCACTGCTTATTGGGAATCCTTGATCCTGGCTTCCTGTCCAGTTTACTAATACAAAGCCCCCCCCATTTGGAAGGAGACACCCAGTTGCACAGCTTGAAACATAGACAGGATTGTCTATAAACAGTTCATCAAAATTGATTCCACCTCGTATTGGGGTTCCAAAAGTATTTAATACTTCATCAAAAGTTCAACATAATGCAAAGTTCATAAATTTTATCCAACGCATAAATTTCATCCAACGCAAAAATCATCCAGTCATAGATCCAGAGACAGAGATGGTTTCGCTCCTTAACAGCTACATTACCTATAACGCGGCCCATGCAGCATTGATAAGAACAGTCCAGTTGTCCCCTGAGGAAGGGCTTGTCATCTGCCCGAAATGCATTGGGGAGGAACCCCAATACGAGGTGGAATCAATTTTGATGAACTGTTTATAGACAATCCTGTCTATGTTTCAAGCTGTGCAACTGGGTGTCTCCTTCCAAATGGGGGGAGCTTTGTATTAGTTCACGGATTCACGCTGTGAGGCACAGACAGCGCACTACCCCGTTAGCACGCCACAAAATTATTATTTGGATTGAACTTTTGAATTATCTCGCTGTGCAAGTCCTGCCTTTATTGTTTCCTGTCCAGTTTCCCATACCTCTTTCTTCCTGCTATTCTTGCTAAAAGTGACTTCCTCATTTGACCACATTTACCAGCTCCCTCGTCTTCCATATGCCTTGTTTACTACCTCAGTGTATGGCAGGCTTACGCTACGTAAGTGACAATGCATATGCAGACCCATTCCTCGAGCTCACAAGCGCTGTCCATAGGCACACAGGGAAGAAACAGCCACCTCTGGCAACAGTATCACAGCGCTTGCCTCTGTGCAACCAACGTCACGCCACCTCAAAAAAGCGAAAACGATTTTTTTGCATAGGACGCGATTTAGGACTCCTGCATTGCGTTAAACTGAACGAGGGAGCACGCCACTTATAATCAGCTGTCACTCAACCCGAGCCGTCCCTGTTGCTTTCCCTTCTGCCTATCCATTCACCTGTCTCTGGCAATCTGCTGTCCCGTCCTAGAACTTGTCTTGTCTTCCAGCTTTGATGGAGATGCCTCCAGCAGCAGGTGGTCCAATAGGCGACTGTCTACGTCACATATGTCACATGATGGCCCTGCATTAAGCCATAATGGGGCCGTACACATCTCCTAGGCACCACTAATAATGTGCAGATATAGGTCTACGCCACAGTAGATATTATTTATTTATTATAGGATTGTATATGGTGCATACAAAGCTCAAGGGCAACACAGCGGTTTACTTTATATGCCTATCATAACAGAGCAAAGTGACATAACGTATATAATGTTTTATTATATGTTTGCGATCCAACTATCAGTCTTCAACGAATAACCGGAAAAAAACGGCAACATTTTTATTATTATTTTTTAAAAATGTTTTCCATTTGCAGTCGCTTTCCAGTTGTGTTCCTGTCTTGTAATCCTTCTTTAACATTAGAAAAGCAACAGCACAATGCCATATGCACCATTGTACTTCTTGCAACATTTCCTCCATATTGTGGAGTCTCAGTACACAACTGAGATTTAGACACAGGCACATACTAAGTAACTTTGCCCTTGCTACTGCATATGTTGTCCTGTCTCCAGGGCGCCTGAAAAAGATATGACTGGGGTAAACTCAATGATAGCATTCTTATTGGTGGCAACTTAAACTGTGGGCATTTGAGTACATTTGAACCATTGGGAAAGTCATTAGGTATGGCTGTTCAATTGTGTTATCTAACTCTTTGGCTTTGCCTGTGCTTTATGCTAATGCTCTGCTGAAGCAGCAACAACAACAAAAAATTGTGTGATGAGGCTTATGCCAGCATGTGTCACCATGCATTGGTATGTAAGCTTCATGATGCAACATCCACCATTGCATCATCAGATATGCACATGCATGCATTAACACAGGTGCACAGCCAGGCATCATTGTGTGGTGGCCATTTTCTTTATTAATTTAATTTACTATTGCAAGTTGGTGGTAGCTCATATTGGTGCATTACATTTAAAAATTATGCCGAAGCACATTTTTTTTTAGAAAGGAGGGGCCCATCAGCAAATTGAAGCTGAAGGTACCGCCAATTTAAAAAATATATGTTTTAAAAAGAACAAGACGTTGAGAGAAGGGAACAACAGGGAAGCAGGAAGGGGAGTGTTTATAAACACCGACTACCAGTGGGAGTGAGGAAATGGAGCAACAGAAGAGTTTGATGAGCGTGAGTTAAGCACCTAATAAAACCGAAAAAAATTAGGAATGAGGCTATGGACAAACTGGGAATGGGGGTCAAGCAACACCGGCACCATGGAAGAAGGATACAGGTCATCCAACCAAAAGACAAGTAAATAAGTTAAGTGTCACCCAGAGAGCCGGGCATAAGAAAAGGAAGAAAAGCTGTTGAATAAGAAACAAGCAAATTAGATTTATTTGAAAGACAGTTAAGTACTGAGCTGAACGAAAGTCCAAAATAAGTATTTGTATTTTCCCAAATAGGTCTTGGATAAGAAACAACTGAAAGCCGTCTATAGAGAGGCCTAAAAAAGGTTCTATTTATCATAACTCGGAGCTTGCAATTTCTGTAGAAAAAAAGTCCTTTCTCATTTTTATATTAAAGGCAACTTATGATGTAGCTATTTGCATGTTAAAAAGAAATGATGCAGCTGCCCAAGTGTAATAACTACAACTGAGTTCTGACATTTCCATCCAGGCTGCCAGAGGCAGCAGATGAGGGAAAAGGCAAGTCAAAGAGAATATTTAAAGCTGTAGTTTCAAAAACGAAAATGAAACGCTGATTTTCATTTTTCTGCAGTTTTTTGGGGGATAAACAGTGATAAGCAGAAAGGAGATTTTTATAGTAACACATTTATTTTTCCAGTTCTTATAGGAAAGATATACGTTCTATACATGTTTCTACACATCAAGCAGAAAAGTTTTTTTTTAATCTGACTTGTATTAAACTGATTGTGATATTTATGTGCAAAAAAAATCTATCTGCTTTTTGGTGTGAGTAATTTTGCACTCGGGAGTCTAATTTTATACTTCCTATCTCGTCCACCTCCCAATTCCATTACATTATAAAGAATCTCGGTGTCTGACCTCCTTTCTCTATATGGTCAAGGAAATCCTCGTGACTTGCAATATCATTATAATGTAAGGCAGAGGGTTCTTTATCCCAAATATTTCTAAAATATTTTTGTTACTCAGAAATGGCCTTCTCACTCAGTTGTATATTTCTTCTCTTAAAGCAGTGATATTGTTTTTATAAAGCAAGCCCGTTCATGCTTATGCCCCAGACGCAGAGTACACTCTGCTTTTCTATCCCCAAGAACTGAGTTATAGGAGGAAAATGCTCCAAGAGACATGGGCGCATATTACCAACAACTAGCGATAATTATCGCTATGTTGGTTTAGCGGCGATATTTTTATCGCCGAGCTGCAGCGATTTTTATCGCTTAGGAACCTTGCTATTATCAAGGTTTATCACCTAAGCGATAAAAATCGGCCGAAATGCATGAATATCGCTGAAAAGTCCGCGATATTCATGCTTTACTGAGCTAATGCTCTTAGCCATGTTATCCACCTACCATTGGATAACATGGCTAAGAACTGCTATGGGGCAGGTGTTAGCTTTTGGAGATCTTCGCGCTTAGCGCGAATATCTCCAAAAGTTGTAATAGGAGATAGCGATGTTTTCAACTGTTTCCAGTCGCTAATATCTTGGCACGCCCACTTTGCATGTCATTAGTAATAAATATCACTGACATGCAAAGCGGGGCCCAAGATGGTTGCTATCTCCTACTAGCTGTCGCTAACTGGTGTTAGGGACAGCTAGGTAATAGGGAGATAATTTTATCTCCCTTTTCTTGGCTTTTAAAGCCAAAAAAGTGGAGATAAACCCCCTTGATAATATGCTCCATGATTTCTTAAGGACGTTTAAATTCTTGGAGACTCTCTTTTTCTACTTCAGCATTTTGGTGTCAATTTTGTTGTTGTTGCCAGAGCCATTGTTGCAATAACCACAATAGAAGTGGTTATATTAAGGGGTGCTGTAGAACCCAATGCAAGTAAGATAATGCCCCCTTGTTGGGTACAAGGAAGCCATAATTGGATATGGTTTTTTCGTATAGTTCAGCCATGGTGCTTCTGCACCCACAGTGCTAATCAGAGGCGGCTCCTCCGGTCTGCGAGCAGTGGGTAAAGGAAATCTAAAACGATAATAACCAAAGTTATCCTTTTCGTTTTCTGTTTCCTGATGCGGGCGGGGTTGCTCTGCTGACAGAGCAGGGGCCAAGGGAAGGAGTGGTTTGCCCACTCAAAGTGCGCGTGAATGTTTGGCCGGCCAAACATTCATGCACCCTTTGCATGTTTACCACCCAGACTGCATTACAACCTGCTTGGAGAACATGCCCAGACTCCCTTTCCCCGCCTGAGCACCGAACCACCAATGAGAGACTGCAGGACCCGTGGAAGTCACCATCATTCTGCTAGTACACCAAAGATCTTCAAACTGGGGTTCTGGCCCTCCTTGGGAGGTAAAATTGATAACAGAGGGCCCAAGTGTCGGCCAAAAGGAGTACCATGCTAGCAACGGTGCTGTTTTTAGTTTGAAAAAACTGAGTGGCACTGAACCACACTGTAATGGGCCGTCATTCCATCATTTGTGGCTCATGTCCTGGCCGAGTGTAGGTGTGAAATGAGCAAGTTGCCCAAGGTACCTTTTAAAGTCCCTCCACCATTTTCTGATACTTTAGGAAGAACAGGCAGCCCCTGGCATCTTGGCAATCACATATTTGTTTTCATTTTTGAAAAGGGATAGCTGAGCTTAACTGCAACGTTTGAACTATTAACCCGTTAACCGCGGCGGTAATTCCGCCGCGGTGCGGGCGTTTCCGTGCGCGGGTGGGGCGCCGTCACTGGGCAGGTAGTGCTGCCATCGGAAATTGGCCGACGGCAGCAAGGAAAGGGTTAAATATGTTTAGGGCTGCCAAATTTATTAAATAACTGTGAAAAAATAAGTTTTCATTATGGGGTCCCTGATAAATATATATTTACGCATGTGAGGGTGGGAATACGGTATTAAAAAAGTTTGAAAACCACTGTGGTACACTATGAAACACATTTCTACTCATCCTGTAAATGAGTCAAAGTGACCAAATGGCCAGGTATTTACAAAAGGTCCCTACATATGCAGTTTGACTGCTTCTGTAGACACAGTCTGATCTTCTAGCCAGTACAATGCCAATGTGCTCTGACCTAGGAAGTTGTGTCATCTAACAAAAGGAAACATTAGTTACAGAACAGTGCAGCCTTTTTCAATGTCTCACATGCTACAAATTGACAATCTGCCGCTAGCCAATGCCTTACAAAGCATTTAAAATAAATAAGTAATTCCTATCGCTAACATCGGTACAAGAGCACAAGCGCAAGGAATAAGGAAAAAGTTGGATAGCTAGACATTAAATATTTCTTTCTGCAGTTTATGTAGGTGAACAGTGCTTCAGAGGATTCACACTTACTCCAGGGAGTCCCAGTAGACATTCCACAAACTGTAGATTCCAGATCTTATCCTGCTTTCCTCCACCTAACCATGAAGATCCTCTGCAGGTGGCAAATTTTCAGGCAGCGGTGCGGCCTTTGCACAATGAACTTTTTCTCTTCCACTCTCCACAGGGAAAACGTTTTTCCAAATGGAAAAATGCCTTCCCCTACGCTCCATGAAAATATAAGGGTTCGAGGGGAATTCTCTAATATCATTGTCATACTCGCAATATTATTTTCAGGAGTAAACTTGCATAAGCAAATGAGATGAAAAACTTATGTGACCTACCCACAAAGTTGCTATTGTGTGTGTGTGTCCACCAATATGCATGTTTGATCCAAGGTGCTAATAGGTGGACGGATACAACGATGCCGTCAAAGCATATCAGCGTCCTGCAAAGAAGTGTTGGTACTGTGCCATTAAAAGTATGTCAGCCCTGCAGAGATTTGTCATTCCTTTCCATTGTGATAGTTCTGCGGACTGGAAAATTTGTGATCAGTGGCTTGCTTCGGCACACTCCCAGTTCATTGTTGTTCTCTAGTGAACATAAACACCTTGACATTTCGCATTTTTTTGGCAGACGATGAAGCATTTCAGTAATGTATCAAGAAAGGTTAAAACAATGTATTTTATGTACATTTTATTGAATAAATGTATGTGGGAAAACATGTGCAATGTAACAAACGTAAGTGGCCTAGGGATTATGCCGTCAACTGTGAAACCAGAAACTTCAGGTACAATCATGGCTTCCCTATTCGATGGTCTCTCTTCTTCTTATGGCCCTGTGCTTAATCCTACACATTTAACTGAGGACATTCTGCCCTACCTAGATACCTTCCCTGTAGAAAATCGATTTTGTAGTTTAAACAATCTGTAAATCCGCTTCCTGTGAGAAAGTGCTGAAAAAACTACATGACGCAAGAGTCTATTTCACGGTTAGGCAGCATTTATTTGTAAATCGGGATGTGGGAATTCTGACTTCAAATGTATCTAAGAGAAAAAAACATTCAATAACTTTGAAAACTCTACACTCCCTGTCAGATTGTCGGGTTCTCCAAACACTGCCCTGCAGGAGGCTGCATGGTTAATAATAACATGTCTTCCTTTGAAGGTAGATGTGACCTCGCGTATGTCCCAGGTGATCCCCACGGATTAGCACAACTTCTAATTAGTCCTTGATGAAAGGCATTGCTTCTCAGGTTCTTCCACTGGGGACCACAAAAATGTTCTTAAAATTAAGAGATGAGGACATGTGTAATTGAGGACAGCTGTTCCCTCCCTCCCTGGCTGGTCCACATGGTGGCAGGACTGTGAGACAAAGGCACCTTCAGGATAATTTGACACACTTCATATCGTAAAGAGTGGTAAATTATTCATTCATTTATAAATGTGTATTATGCTTGTTTAATTGCATTGCAGTTGGGAAACTCTTATTTCTGGATGCCCTATGGCACTACAGACGGGAGATTATGTGACCAAGAGTCTAAAAAGGATGTAGCCAAAGTCTTGGCAGTTAGAGGAAATGAAAAATGTTGTTACAAAGTATTCCACAAAATAAAAATCTATTCCTAAATTATCTGCCTGTATGATCTTTTTGTGGGTAGAATAAACCATAATTTAGCAGAAAATCTTAATCTCTCAGTTATGCAACACAATTGTCAATATGAAGCTTAACATTTGGGGCGAGATTGAGATTCACCCCTTTGGGAAGCCTATATGTGCTTTGACCAAGGCAGGCCAGTAAGTGCTTAGAAACTGAAGTTCCTGGAATAACGCTTCACTGTAATGATCTTTTTCCCCTAGCATAATTTCACCCGTTGGAGTGGGTTGAATCAAATGTGCTTGTTAGTGCCTAGAACTTGCTCTGTCGATAGGAAGCTCTGCATAAATGACCACATGCACCGTAGGGCTGTGTAACCTTTTAATTTCACAGGCGTGGTTTTACAAAAGTGATAAATTATTATGCATCGTCATGACGTTGCAAAGTTTATCGCCATTATAATACTTTGCCTGCAGAGGAAATTATCCACATAACAAGGTTTGCCGAAAGATATTTCCTGCACAATCTTTACTGTGTGCATTTTTTTTCACCTAAACTGTTTCCTTGAGATTTTTCCCATGGACCCCACCATTTTCAGGATTTTTTACTGATATGTTTTTTAAATTCGTAAATTAGCAATCTTTTGACTGCAAATTTTGTACACTCCAAATAAAGAGGAAATCCCTACCTGGAGTTTCCAATTAACCAAGTTTTATCCCATTTAAAGACACAAGCACATGCATCCATTCACACGAAGATCCACAGATATCAGGAACACCATGTAGCAGGCCCTCTATTCAGTATAATGAATCATTAGCCAACAGCTGCGGGCCGTGCAGGTAAGAGCGGTGGGCGGTAAATTTCGACAGACGATGACGAGGGGAAATTAAATAAAAAATTAACTTTCTCTCATCGTTCTCTGTCGACATACCCCCACCCACCCCCCCCTACCCGGCCCCACCGCCCACCGCTCTTTCCCGCATAGACCTCTGCTGCTAACCAATACACTCATTTATTCTAGCCTTGTTCTCAACTAGCAACTGTGACTCATTTCTAACCAATATGAAAGCCAAGGACATGCAATGCCAACCGACCCCAGAACCACAACAGGTACCAAGATACAGAACGAGTCACTGGATCACATGAATCGTTGTAAAGAGCTACACAAATGTACTTAGCATCACATCATTTTGAGGCATGAGATTTTGGAAGACTGATGCATGTAGGGTCTATAGTGTTATCTGTCACAAATCTTTTCAAGATTATTGCTTGAAACATCTTGATAATTGCTAATTACATCAATGTGACGCCAGTTCTACTTTTTTATTGTACACATAGAACAACTGTAGTGTGAAAATGCCTTCATGTTATTGCAATTGCACTTTGATGTTTATTAGATTTTTTTCCACATGAAAAATATTTTTCCACATGGAGAAATCCCCACACCCCCACCAACATTGTAGGTTCCCTTATCATTTCCCACCCTTTTAAAGGAATTTAGACAGGAGTAAATCTCCAACTGCTTGCATAATCTAAGTGGGTTGCAGATCATTTTGAGACTGGTGAGTTTGTGAGTGTGCAAAAGCTTCCTAAGGCATCCCTACCATGGAACGCCAACTCCTTACCCTAGGGAAAGGATTAACTCATGTGTAATATTACCCCATGCATAATTGTATGCACAAGGAAATCAATGTACAAGAGCAAATTCCTACTTTTTTGGATTGCTTAAATGAATTTCCACCTGTAAATATGTAGGTGTAAATTAAATTTACACATGCAAATGGGTTTGTGAACCGAGCCGGTCTTCACACAAAATGTTGAGAAAGAATGGAGCTGCTTATGAGCAGAAGAGACAGGGAAAACAGCAATAATAGATTTCAACAGGGCCTGGGCTAGAAAGAGGGGCGTATTAGCAGTGAGAGTCAGTATACGTCCTGACACTAAGCAGGGGACCGAATAAAAACGAGAAATATAGACATCTATGGAAAATGTCGGATGGGAGAGGGTGGAGAATTTAACAGAATGAGAGAAGATTGACACAAAAGAACTCCTGCGGAGAGCAGAGGGTTTAGAGGGAGGATGTGGATTGACCCTGCCGTTCACCGAGATGTTTAAAAGCAAAGTACAGCAGATAGGACTTACATATAGAAGTGGCCTTCATATGAATCCATATGGAGCAAACCACAAATGAGACAAACTCACGTAAGGTTCGTTTGTGAACGTTCATTTGTGAGAGAACTCATATCTTCAACCAGTGTTTATGTGCACGGCTACCATTAAAATATTCTCCCAGGACAGACATGTCAAAAGTACATCCAGGGGCGCAGCATCCATGTCCAATTTTAATGATGAACACAGACTACTGAACTGGTTTGTAGTTAGATCCATTGTATGCAAATTTATCCTACAAGAATAGGATGGCAGTCTGGCTTAAACTTCCCTCTTCAGGACCTACGTTAAATTATCCATTCTTAGTATGTGCACCATGGACTCATAAAGTAGTGAAATGTCATTGAATAATAGAGAATGGCAGGAGTGGCCGTGAGCTGCCGCCGAACCCCGAAATCATGACCGTTGTCTCTTGGGCGGCCATTGACATCCGCTCACACGACATCCTCTGCAAGACCTATCAGACAAGACAGAGTCAACCACGCTCAGTAATGTAGTAAAAACAGATAAGCTCTAGACCCATCTGAGGGGAGTGCATACCTCTTTTTGATTATTCCATAAATGCTCAATGATCAACTGCCTTGAGCGAGTAAGAAAGGATGAGTGAAGATCTGACCAAAAGAAATAGCACTCCACTGGCCTTATTACGAGGTCCTCTGTTACCTCCCCTGTTTATTCTGTCTTCCCCCAGAGTTACCCTTACAAGTAGTACAGGTATCTCTGGAGTGCAGATTTAATGGTGGTTTACAAGAGGGATCCTTAGGCAGGGCCACTGGAATTATGCAATTGTGCGGCTGCAGCAATTTTCGCGTAGTGGAGGAGTGTGGCTCACTGGTTAGAGCGGCAGACCCTGATGCAGAGGTCTGGCCCGGGACCAGGGTTCAATTCCCGACGCGGCAGGGTCCTGAGCCCAAAAATGTCCACGGACTCGATAATTCTCGCATCGGTGCCTACTCTAATCATGGGGTCCCACGCTGCAACTCTGGGCAATAGCTTGCTTAATCTCCACTACGGCGGCCCACCCGCTGCGGGATGCCTGGCTTTTACCTTGGGGATGCCCAGTAAGGGTTATCTCACAGGGAAAAAGCCAGGACGGGTTCCCAAGGCAAGCGCCTTGATGCCTTCGGGTGATACGTGCGCTATATAAGTCGCAATACATTTTGTCTATTTGCCGCATAGGCCAGATAACCCGTCTTCTGCTGCATAACCTGCAGATTTTTGCAAAAAAAGAGTTTTGTTTCTAGCTCAAATGGTTTCAAAGGTAATAAAAAAATGCAACAACATGTGTTGCTGCGCATTGGAAGGCCCTTTGCAAAGGTTGACTGGTCACCTTTATGTCGTTTATTGCTATATTTGGGTGTTAAACTAGTATGGAGGTACACCTAATGCTCAGACACTGTTAACAAGCTTAAAAATGACAAAATAATGAAGTAATACTGTCACAAACTGTGCCGCATAATGCCACATACTTTGCTTTTTCTTGCTGCATCATTGACTTAACCATGCAGCATAATTAAATGTGCCGCATAATGCCACATACTTTGCTTTTTCTTGCTGCATAATTTACTTAACCATGCAGCATAATGTGACCCTCCCCTGCAGCATACCTCCAGTGGCTCTGCCCTTAGGTTTTACTCAAACCTGAGAAATTACTGGGGTAATTAATAATTCTGCTCCAATTTACCCAGGCAAATATTCATTTTTTCCCAGTATTCCAAGGGGAGACTCCAGGGGAAACTCCACAGGCCCGCGGGGTTACTGCATGCAGATCTCATTACCACTGAATTGGCATTACCGGTGACCTGGTAACAAGGCCCTTCAAATCCCATCAAAATCACGTGAGCCGGAACAGAAAGCACGACCAGCGAAACTTAACCTAGCCTCTAGGCCCGTGCACGAGAGAGGTGGAATGGAATGCCGCGAATATCAAATGCTGCCAAAATGCCAAGACATCCTTTGAAATTTGGCATCACGAGCCACCGTAATGGAACCTCGCTCTCAAGCAGCGACTGCTGAGCAAGGTGCCAGTAAGAAGCCGGCCGCGAAACCAGACCCGGGTGGCACTCCTAACAGGCATGACATTAACACATTTGCAATATTTGTTCAAAGAGACACCGGCCCACTTGCTGCTGGGGTCGAAGGAAATTCAATCACTGCACCAACAAGCCCCTCGCGGTCTCAAGATGTCAGCGCCCTAATTAATCAGGGTGCAAAAATGGCCTCGGAATGCTGGGAGCAGCAGTGCTGTGTTCACTGGGGAGGGGTGATCTGAGAAGGAGGCTGCACGCGGACAGGGGAAGCAAGACTGCCTTTTTTATCCTTGGCTAATGCAAAGAAAAACCACTTATTTGCTGTAAAACTCATTTCAGACTGCCACACGTAAAACCGAAAAAGACCTGGGGGCAAAGCACTTCAACATTTTCATCATAATCCTCAAATGAATTCTCGTCTGCGCCCATGGCACTCAGATAAGAAGGGGGGGGGGCGATGTGAAGTAGAGAGAAAACAAAGGGAAGGATGAGAGAGGACAAGAGGACACAAGACAAGGAGGATTAAACAAATGAGGAAAGAAGACATGAGATGAAGATTATTGGATAGATGAAGCATTAGAATGAATTCGTAACCTGAGATTCAGGCTTAAAATTGTCTCCATTGACAGATGCATTGAAGCTCTGAATTAAATAACGAAGAGGAAGAAAGGGTGATGCATGGAATGCTTGAATTAAAGTTAGCTTCGAGTAATGCCGTCGTACTGGGCCTTTTTTAGGGCGGGCAATATTGATTTGGATAAGTTGGTCCCTGTCTGCGGTGGCAGAGTGAGCAACAACATGATGCCCTGGAACTGATCCATAGTAATTACTAATTCAGGTGTAGCCCCCATCCCTTATTGTGTTTTTTAACCCCTTCGCTGTGGGGCACATTCCCCTGCTGTGCTGGGGGAAGGGGGGGGGGGCACGCACATCGCCCCTGTGCTCATGACGAGCTCAGCTCGTCATGAGCCACGGTTCTCGTGTGCTCATGACGAGCTGAGCTCGTCACGACCACTCCCGTTAAATGGAACGCTCAGCACAGCAGGGGAATTAGCCTCACGAATGAGCATTCCAACGGTCATGACGAGCACAGGGGAACCGTGGCTCATGACGAACTGAGCTCGTCATGAGCATGGGATGGGTTAAGCGAGATGCTTTAAGTGAGATAGCTATGATCAGACAGGGCTTCCTTGGTTGACTGTGGCACGTGTATCTTACTGATGGAGCCCACCATGGCAGAAAACTACCTTAGCTCGATGGTGCCCTCTTGAGAGAGGATAAGACATAGCAGTTCAGCCTGCACAGACCCTTTTGGGATAGGTCCAGACGGATATGCATGCGAGTGCCAAGGTGTTCAAAAAATGACCCTGAGCTTGATAAGGGACTGAGATTAATTCAGGCATTCCATGGATAATTTTTTGTTTTCCTCACCAAGATACATTTCCCCAAACATTGAAGGCAACACTCTCCCAAAATGCCTCTCAACAGTCTGGTGGTACTCCTGAGTCCTCATTTTACTATTTAACCTCTCTTCTCGGTATCTTAAAGTGTCTAAGATTTTGACCTAGTGCAAACTTAGCCTCACTTTTGTGCAGTTACCTGTTCGATATTCTGTCCCTCGATATTATGGCCGCGATATTGTGAGCAGTCAATCTTTTGGATTCAATATTCCCTTCTATAATCCTCTGGTGGAACCCACGTGTAGATGCTCAGGAAGAAAAGTAATATCATAACACAGTGGTCTGCCTCCACTGTCAGAGCCCAGTACCCCATGTCTACGTTCACTTGTTTAGTATATATTTCTCTTGAACCCTGTACTACGCTCTATTGCTTCTCAGCTGGGAACATACTGTAATAATACCACATACACACATATAATAACTTCATGCCCAGGATCAGCAGTTTATAAGCAACCCCCGAGAACAATATGACTGAGGAACACAAACATGGAAGACAAAGCCAAATCCAGGTGCATCGAACAAGGAGAACCGGATGCTCAACATATGGGAATTTCCAGTAAATGGCTCCACAGTATTCTCTTTGTTGTGGAAGAATGAGGAAACATTGTGTATGAATGATGGGAATGGCAGACACTTTTTTAAGTAAAATAAAGAAAAGTTGTGTTCTAACCCACATCGATAATGTTGTTGTAGGTCAAAACTATGATTTGGGGTGTCACCTGCATTTAAATTACTTGTTCTTTGTATCTTTAATAATATATGCCATTCTGCTTTCCTTGAATAAAAGTCCCTGTCTAAATTACTTATTACAGGCGACTTGTGACATCCCTAGTCACCTTTAATAATGAAATGACACTCCTCCTCAACTGTAACAAGTTGTTTAAGTAGATTTGTGCGGCCATAATGTCTGCTGCCAGCAGCCAAGGTAAAAGACAGGTCTAGGAGCATTTTTTAGCTGCAGTTTTAACAAAGCAGCAAAAACAAAAAGTGTCTTTTCATTCTTCTGATTCTTCAGAAACGAGATATTTATGAAAATATAATTATTTTTTGCACGTTACTGGTCATTATAGGAAAAATATTATATCTCTGCAGCTATCTACACATTGTGAGCATTAACGTGTTTTTATCTGACTTAAATCAAACTGATTGCATATCTTTTGGCAACAAACTACTAACTTAATTTTTAATGTGTTTAACTTTAAACTAGATTATGCTTCTATTCTTTATCTTTTCAGCCTTGACCTTTTCTTTTCGCCAATTGTACTCATGCATATGCACCAGGAAACATGCGTAAGCTTGAAATTTTCTGAATGTAAAATAAACAAGCATGTGCAATACAATAGGTCTCACGTTTACGAGATTTGAGCTATTGGCATTGTAAATGACAATGCACTTTATTTATGCGTTGATTTTAAAACATAAATAAAAGGCATTGTCATTTACAAAGGTATAGTTTAAACTCTCGCAAATGCGAGCCCTAATGCATTGCAAATACATTTGGTGGCCGTGCTATGAAAATGGAAAAAGAAGCGTTAGGAGAGAGCGTGTCCTGTCTGCAACTGCTTGCAGTACAAAGCTATTTGAGAAAGTAGTGCTCGGAAGCTGTAATTAAATACTACCGAGTAACAACACATAATATGGGGGTGTCGCCATGGGAGGTTACAAAATGAGACATGGCAGTACTAAGGAGGGACTATTAAGCCTTTTGACCAATGAACAGCCACAGTTTAAAGTGGACAGTGACTCAAACCAATAAAAACAAGCATTGGAAATGCAATAGGTCTCGCATTAGGAAAGTTTGAGCTATTGGTATTGTAAATGACACTTTTTTTATGTGTTGGTTTTGAAAGTAGCAAAATTAATAGCTTTGTCAGTTAAAATGTCAATAGTTTTAACTTTTGCAAATGTGACACCTATAGCATTTGTAATGCAATGTGTGTTGTATTTACGTGACTTAGATGTATTGATATTACAAATAACAATGGCTTTTAATTTTGTAAATAGTTAATACTTACATAAAAGTTATTGTAATTTATAATGGCAATAGCTTAAACGTTTGTAAATAACTTTTGTGAAGATTATGTTCAGTGTATTTTATTGTGACGACAATCCAAGAACATTGCATTTGCACCTACACACACAGAGCCACACACATGTAGATGTGGTGGTGGTGGATCTGGGGGATATGGTGGTGGTGGATGTGGTGGTGGTGGTGGATGTGGTGGTGGTGGTGGATGTGGTGGTGATGGTGGTGGATGTGGGGGTGGATGTGGGGTGGTGGTGGATGTGGTGGTGGTGGTGGTGGTGGTGGAGGTGGTGGTGGTGGTGAATGTGGTGGTGGTGGTGGAGGTGGTCGATGTGGTGTTGATGTGATGGATGTGGTGGTGGTGGATGTGTTGGTTGTGGATGTGGTGAAAGTGGTGGTGGATGTGGTGGTGGAAGTGATGGTGGTGGGTGTGGTGGATGCGGTGGTGGATGCGGTGGTGGATGTGGTGGTGGTGGATGCGGTGGTGGATGAGGTGGTGGATGAGGTGGTGGTGGATGCGGTGATGGATGTGGTGGTGGTGGTGGTGGATGTGGTGGTGGATGTGGTTGTGGTGGTGGTGGTGGATGTGGTTGTGGTGGTGGTGGTGGATGTGGTGGTGGTGGTGGATGTGGTGGTGGATGCGGTGGAAGTGGTGTATGTGGTGGTGGATGTGGTGGTGGATGTCATGGTGGATGTGAAGGTGATGGATGTGATGGTGGATGTGGTGGATGTGATGGTGGATGTGGTGGTGATGGTAGATGTGGTGGTGTTGTGGTGGATGTGGTGGTGGTGGATGTGGTGGTTGTGGATGTGGTGGTTGTGGATGTGGTGGTTGTGGTGGATGCGTTGGTGGATAAGGTGGTGGATGAGGTGGTGGATGAGGTGGTGGATGAGGTGGTGGATGAGGTGGTGGTGGATGCGGTGGTGGTGGATGTGGTGGTGGTGGATGCGGTGGTGGTGGATACGGTGGTGGTGGATGCAGTGGAAGTGGTGGATGTGGTGGTGGATCCGGTGGATGTGGTGGTGGTGGTGGATGTGGTGGTGGTGGATGCGGTGGTGAAATGGTGGTGGATGTGGTGGTGGATTTGGTGTTGGTGGATGTCATGGTGGATGTGATGGTGGATGTGGTGGTGGATGTGGTGGTGGATGTGGATTTGATGGTGGATGTGATGGTGAATGTGGTGGTGATGGTGGATGTGGTGGTGGATGTGGTGGTGGTGGTGGATGTGGTGGATGCGGTGGTGGTGGTAGTGGTGGATGGGGTGGTGGTTGTAGTGAATGTGGTGGTGGTGGATGCGGTGGTGGTGGATGCGGTGGTGGTGGATGCGGTGGTGGTGGATGTGGTGGTGGCTGTGGCGGTGGATGTCATGGTGGATGTGGAGGTGATGGTGGATGTGTTGGTGGATGTGGTGGTGGTGGTGGTGGTGGTGGTGGTGGTGGTGGATGTGGTGGTGGTGGTGGATGTGATGGTGGATGTGGTGTTGATGGTGGATGTGGTGGTGGATGCGGTGGTGGTGGTAGTGGTGGATGGGGTGGTGGTTGTAGTGGATGTGGTGGTGGTGGGTGTGGTGGTGGTGGTGGATGCGGTGGTGGTGGATGCGGTGGTGGATGAGGTGGTGGACGAGGTGGTGGATGAGGTGGTGGATGAGGAGGTGGATGAGGTGGTGGATGAGGTGGTGGATGTGGTAGTGGATGTGGTGGTGGTGGATGTGGTGGTGGTGGATGTGGTGGTGGTGGAAGTGGTGGATGTGGTGGTGGATGCGGTGGTGGATGCGGTGGATGTGGTGGTGTTGGGGGATGTGGTGGTGGATGCGGTGGTGAAGTGGTGGTGGATGTGGTGGTGGATGTGGCGGTGGATGTCATGGTGGATGTGATGGTGGATGTGGTGGTGGATGTGGTGGTGGATGTGGTGGTGGATTTGATGGTGGATGTGATGGTGATGGTGGATGTGGTGGTGGATGTGGTGGTGGATGCGGTGGATGTGGTGGTGGTGGATGTGGTGGATGTGGTGGTGGATGTAGTGGTGGTGGGTGTGGTGGTGGTGGGTGTGGTGGTGGTGGTGGATGCGGTGGTGGTGGATGTGGTGGTGGTGGATGTCATGGTGGATGTGGAGGTGATGGTGGATGTGTTGGTGGATGTGGTGGTGGATGTGGTGTTGATGGTGGATGTGGTGGTGGATGCGGTGGTGGTGGATGCGGTGGATGTGGTGATGGTGGATGTGGTGGTGGATGCGGTGGTGGTGGTGGTGGTGGTGGATGGGGTGGTGGTGGTGGTGGATGTGGTAGTGGTGGATGGGGTGGTGGTTGTAGTGGATGTGGTGGTGGTGGATGCGGTGGTGGTGGATGCGGCGGTGGTGGATGCGGTGGTGGTGGATGTGGTGGTGGCTGTGGCGGTGGATGTGGAGGTGATGGTGGATGTGTTGGTGGATGTGGTGGTGGATGTGGTGGTGGTGGTGGATGTGATGGTGGATGTGGTGTTGATGGTGGATGTGGTGGTGGATGCGGTGGTGGTGGATGCGGTGGTGGTGGTAGTGGTGGATGGGGTGGTGGTTGTAGTGGATGTGGTGGTGGATGTAGTGGTGGTGGGTGTGGTGGTGGTGGTGGATGCGGTGGTGGTGGATGCGGTGGTGGTGGATGCGGTGGTGGTGGATGCGGTGGTGGATGAGGTGGTGGATGAGGTGGTGGATGAGGTGGTGGATGAGGTGGTGGATGTGGTGGTGGATGTGGTGGTGGATGTGGTGGTGGTGGATGCAGTGGTGGATGTGGTGGTGGTGGATGTGGTGGTGGTGGATGTGGTGGTGGTGGAAGTGGTGGATGTGGTGGTGGATGCGGTGGATGTGGTGGTGGTGGTGGATGTGGTGGTGGATGCGGTGGTGAAGTGGTGGTGGATGTTGTGGATGTGGTGGATGTGGTGGCGGATGTGGCGGTGGATTTGATGGTGGATGTGATGGTGGATGTGGTGGTGATGGTGGATGTGGTGGTGGATGCGGTGGTGGTGGATGCGGTGGATGTGGTGATGGTGGATGCGGTGGTGGTGGTGGATGCGGCGTTCCAACCCGTCACACAGCTAGTACTTGTGGTTTAGAACAACAGACATATGAACTTCGATTATTTCAAAAGCCAATTTCCAACATGAAAATATTACCTTGTCTGACACCGACTCTTCTCACTGTGGTAAGTGTAATGCCGATAGTTAAACAGCGCGCAGGCTCCTGTAATTATTGTTGAGCACGTTTGGCCCACACCTGAATTGCTTACTTTTTCCTCATAAGCAAAAATATCATGCAGTCTGTCCCTCTCCCGCTCAGACGCTGGAATTCCTAGATTGTATATTTTGTTTGAAGTTGACAGCCGTCTGAGCTAATAGCAAGCCTCAGAGTAAGATCGGACAGACTCCCAGCCGGATTCAAAGAAGGGCATGGAGAACCCCAGCAGGCAACTAAGGCTATTTGAAAGGGGCTAAGAGACGTTTTTATGGGTCGCTGCATCAGCACTTCTACTTGGAAGCATGCCAACAGAAGGTTGGTTGGGAACATTGTGCGCAAAAGTGGATTAAATGTCCAAGGTCAGGGGTGACCAGAACTAAAAACAGTGTTAAAACCCTCACTGAGGAAATCGGACAAGCTAAAGCTGTCTCGAAATGCAAAGTGCAACAAAAACGTTCCCATAAATGTGAGGTCTGCTGCTATTCTCACATTTAGATCTACAAGGGGCTTAAAAATCAGGTACACTTAATTCAGTTCCCAAATGAAGAGCCGCAGATCAAAATAATCATTTAGAGCGAAACAAGGAGAAACACGAGAGACGGCCTGCGGCCGTCAAAGTGAAAGTACGGCCGGCTGAGGGAATTGCTGTGGGGAGGGGGGATGAGAAATGTGACACGGCGGTAAAGGGAGGGGGCGGAGCGGGGAGAGCGGCATGAGGGTGTGAAGCAGCAGGGGAGGAGTGCTGCTGGCGATTGACTGGCGATTTGATGATGTGCACGCGCATTTTAGGTCAATGCGCTTGCGCATTGACCTAAAAGCCCACGGGCACAGCATCAAATCGCCAGTCAATCGCTAGTCTAGGTAAAGCTTATTTAAGCCCCTATAGAGCTTCGCCAGCTATGCGCATGCGCACAGCAGGCGAGCCCTAAAAAGGGGTGGACAGTGGGCGGAGCTTCAAGTCCCTACCTGAATATAGCATGCTTCGCAGAGCAGCGCATGCGCTGCCCAGGCTTGACCTAAAAAGAAGTTCCTTCACATGACATATGAAAGAAAACATCTTATCCAATCACAACACTATGAGGCCAAAATGCTCTTATGTGGAACAAACACAAAATTAGCGATGAAAGCGTTTGAATCGGGAGCAGACAACTGAGATAGACCAAAAAGACATCCAATCATGAGAAAGGTTTCGACCCAAAGCCCATTCTAAATATATGTTATGTATGGGAAGCAATGTGTCTGCCTACAGACAGCTAAATCTATCTACTGCTGAAACCTTAAAAGTGGAACAAGGAGTAAAATTTCAGTTTATTCTTGTTGAATTTGTGACAGGACAAATGTCAAGACTTACTTCAACCCTAGCGAGAGATGCGCGGATTGCAATTCAGTAAAGCTCAGCAGGAGAAGCTTAATGCCTGGCTCCCCGTTGCTCTTTGACCACTTAAACCTCAAAGCTCATGGACTTGCGGTCTCTGCACTGTTGGAATAGAAAATGATGGATCCACATGAAAACTGTTAAATTCAAAGGTCCAAATGCCAAAGGGCACAATAACAGAGCTAAAGAGGGCAGGGATGCAGTAAAGACTGACCAGCGATGGGAAATTTTAGCAGAGAAATACATAACAGGTAAACCTGGAGCGGGATTTTATTTTGCAAATGTGAAACCAAAATGAAATGCCCACCTGCCTTTTACACTGTTTTAAAATCCTCAAAATACCATTTGACACATTCTTGAAAACTGCAGAATTCACAAAGTTATTTGCGAAACACATAGATATAGCGGTCCACTTGCATCATTTTTCATTGGGCAGAAATCATATTTCAATTTTTGCCAAAATATTTCGCCCACCGCTACTCATGGGGAGTGACCATTTATGCTCGTCTGTGAAGTGTCAACTGTTCAAATTTCAAGCAACAAAAGCCTTGACTTAAGTCTATGAGACAGGATACTTTGAAACAGCATCAGAACGCAGTGTGTGTGAGCTCACTGTGTGCTGTACCAGTCCTAATTCCCCCAGTGGTACATCAGGAAGACAGGAGTAACTCTGGGCTTGGTCCCCGAAGGGAAGGAAATGGCAGTAGTGCATAAATGAAAGGTCCATATTACATACGGTTGCATTGGAGGAGAGCAATTATTTACCCACATTTGCTCAGGCTTACACAAAAAACATTTGCACCACGAATTGTGTTGGCAATTGGTCAGTGTCACATTCTTATATCAATTAATCAGAGCAGTATTGTCTTTGCACTGGTTGGTCAGTTTAAATGTTCTTGCCAAATTGTTTGGGTTTGAAGAGGTGTTTAAGCAAGATGGCCCAAACCATCCAGTTCACTTTGAAAGAGTTGATTGGTTCTGTTTGTGGATAAGGAAGACACACACAATATTTATTCTGATTACATACACTACTTTACTGAGGAACTAGACCTACCACTGAGGTTTTGAAATTTGTTATCATTTTTTTCAGAGTGAATGGAAGCCTTAGTAGGGAGTGTCATGCTGGTGCACTGAACGCTTAATGCTGGTAGGAAGCTCAAGTGACTAACGCCTCCATTAAAGAAAAAACGATGTGTAGGCTTGAGCGTTGACGCTTGAATCCTGGCTGGCCCATTCAGCCTTTCATTCCTCTGAGGCCAATTAAATCAGTACTATTAGGTTGAGTATAAACTGGCTATCATCACCTTGAGACAAGACAAATCAAAATGTGTTTTATCAGTGTACTCATTGTTTTTGAGTGGCTGTATGTCTATTTCAATTAATTACCAGCTACTTTTTCTCAACATCTTCACTATTAACACAATTCAACATCACAAAGTAGAAGGAAGATGCATGTGCAGGATGATCAGATGGCCCCATGTCATTGGCACATCACTTTTCCATTCCTAGACTTTGCTTTTACATATCAGTGCACTCTGGGAGTTGCAGTTTTGGTTCATTTTAATGAGGAAATTGGACCAACACACGTCTGATAGCAGTGGATTTCAGAGAGTGCCACTGTCCTGGGCCGGTAGTGGTGACGCTTCTTGACTCAACTGGTATCAGGGGCGCTCTTGCAGGCAGTCACGGTAGCAAGCTGTTTGTGAGGTGCTTTCCTCTGATAGACTTGTGGGCAGTTTGCTTGGTACAGGGCATAGCAAGAAAGTGTGCTGTCACTATATGATGTACAAGTTAGATAGAAATGATAATATACTTGATAATACATTTTTTAAAGCCAAGTCATGGAGTTGAAGAGTGGTGTCCCAATCACATGAAGGTATTTGGACACCCTATGCCAGTGTGAGGCCTCATCTTGCTAAGACACAGGATACACTGTTGGCCAATAGATCCTGAAGACGCTGTATGCAAGCTCATGAGAGAAGCACATATGGAATTGTGCTCTAAGAGCCAACAGACATGCCTGGCAAAACTTACTGACACTAGGCAGCACATGTGCTGTCTCTCTTGACATGTTGTATCTACTGTATGGGCTTTCAGCACGCCTATCCATTTCATTCATTCCTTCTTGGGCATTTCGAAATGTGAATAGTTTATTTCTGTCCCTAAATTTGCTGTCTTGGTCACGCCCTGGAGACTGACCCTGTTACATGGATCATTTCACTATCGGCATATATGTTCGTTTTGGCACTCTACTTTTTCTTTATTCTCGGCTTGTTTGGCTTTCGGAACGAGCTCAGCTGAGGGCTGCAAACCTCAGCAGCAACTCAGCACCAAAGCAGCACCACTTCTGCATCAGCGCAGCACCATCTCAGCACCAGTGTAGCATCACCTCAGCATAGCACCAACTCAGCATGACTCAGCAAACCTGAGCACCAGCTCAGAACCATCTGAGCACCAGTGCGGAACCACCACTTCAGCTTGACTCAGCACCACCAAAGCATTACTCAGCACCACCACAGTATCACTCAGTACTTCAACAGCTTCACTCAGCACTGCCTCTGCATCAGCACAGTACCACCACAGCACCACCTAAGCATCAGCACAGCACCATCCCAGCATCAGCACAGTACCGCCTCCTCATCAGTGGACTACTACCAGTGCAGCCCCAACTCAGCATCAGTGCAGCACCAGCACAACACCACCTCAGCACCATCCCAGCACCACCTCAACATCAGCCCAGCATCATCTCAGAATCAGCACAGCACAATCTATGCATCAGTGTACCACCATCAGCACTGCCTCACCTCAGCAGCAACTCAGCAACAACGCAGCACCTCTTCAGCATCAGTTCAGCACTATCTCAACATCAGCGTAGCATCACCTCAGGACAGCACCAATTCAGCATCACCACCTGACCACCAGCTCAGCACCACCTGAGTACCAGCGCAGCACCCACATCAGAAAGACTCAGCACAACCACAACATCACTCAGCACCAACATAGCATCACTCAGCATCACCACAGCTTCACTGAGAACTACGTCAGCACTGGTGCAACATCTCTTCAGCATCACTCAACAGCACCACAGCACCACCTCAGCATCTACACAGCAGCACCTGCACATCAGTGCACCACCATCAGCACAGTACCAAGTCGGCAGCAGTGCAGTTCACCACAGCATCAGCACAGCACCACCTAAGCACCAGCACAGCATCACCTCAGCAGCAACTCAAAACCAACGCAGCACCACTCCAGCATTAGTGCATCACCATGAAGCATCACCTCAGCACGAGTGCAGCACCAATTCAGCCTCCCTCAGCACCACCTGAGCACCAGAACAGCACCACCAAGGCATCACTTAGCATCACCTCAGCATCACTCAGCACCACCTCAGTATCACTCAGCACCATCTGGCATCACCTCCACACAAGCACACCACCACCTCACCAAAACCTCAGTATCAATCAGCACCACCTCAGCACCAGTGCAGCACAAGAACAGAATCAGCACCGCGCCACCTCAGCATCAGCACAGCATCACCTGAGCACCGCCACAGAACCTCTTCAGCATTAGCACAGAACCACCTCAACACAGCACCACTTCCTCAACAGTGCACCACCACCAGCGTAGCACCAACTCAGTACCATAGCATCACCACCTCAGCACAGCACCACTTCACCACCAGCACAGCACCACCTTAACATTAGTACAGCACCCTCTCAGCATCAGCACAGCATCATCTCAGCACAGCACCAAATCAATACCAGCTCTGCACCAGCACAGCACCACCACAGCATCAATCAGTGCCACAACAGCATCACTCTGCACCAGCTCAGCACAAGTGCTGCATCTCCTCAGCACACTGCTCTACAACATAGCTCTTAAAGACAATGGCAAAGCCAATAGCTCTGCCTAAACACTTATACAATCCCAAAGGCAAGACCTACTGGCTATGCCAACGCTTATTTATAATTATCAGGATATGTTAAAAAGGGTATTAGCCACCGGCTTTTCTATGTGTATCCTAAAAAAGAGAAGAAAAATATCTGTGGGACCTCAGGAACGACTACCATTTCTTTCCAAAAGTGTAGGTTATTTACTTCCTCCTAGACTTTGGGGAAGCCCATATTTTTAAAGTGGCCAATAACTTGTTGTTTGCCTCGCTTTGCAAAGACAAGCTTTTAAAACTTCAGAGAGACTCACAGCCTTGTTTGCAGTCTTATTTTTACGCGTGAGGCAACAGCTGCAGTGATGTTCTTTCTTCTGAAAGAGAGAGTGGTGTGCATCTCTAGGCCGAGCGGCTTGGACTGTGTTTTCAAACAGCAAATTCCTTTCTAATTGACACTCACACTAAAAAGGGTGTTGGGTGTTTTTTAAGCACAGTTTGTGGTCATGGCATTTTCCCTCTTGTAAGGCTGATGCGTGATGCAAGGTAGTACATGTCCTTTAATGTAACAAGACTGACTCCAAACCGATTTGTGTAGTAACATGTGACCATTCACCCACGACTGGAAAAAAGGCATTAAATCAAACACGCGGCTGAAGTTCATAAGTGGGTGAAAAGAGCGTAAGACGGGCCTTTAAGTAACTTTCTGTAATAATGGTATGTATTCCAACATTTCTGTAGCGCCTACTACCACTAATGGCGCCATAATGCATAGTTCACAAGGATTTCAAGTTTACTGGGTCAACTTGTGAGAAGTCCATCCACTCTGGTTTTCTTTTCTGCTTTACATACTGGAACTGGAGATCCTGCTTTTTCATCATGGGATAAACAGGACTACAAGTCCCAGAATGCAGAGTAAAACCTAGATTAGTTTACATGCTTACGCATAAGAAATGTGAGAGCTGTGAGTTCAGCTTTCCTTTTTCACCAACAGCGCTCAGCAGGATAAAAACTTCAACTAAGCCACATTACTGTAATTCTTCTGATGCCTACAATGGCTGCTGACTTCACCCCGCTACACTGTCAGGCAAGAACAGTTAAACCTTGCCCCTGAGTAAACATGCTCACTAGGAAATCCTCAAGGGCAGCGAGCCCCGCCCACATGAACCCAGCCCCTTTACGCTCAGTCAATAGCGCATGAACATAAACAACAGAGGGACGCCAGCCCGCGATGACACATGCTGGGTCCCGAGGAAAGGAATGAAATCATCTGCGAAAAAATATGGGCCATGCTTTAGTGGATTACACAGGCAATCGCCTTCACGCGGTGACGTGTATTAACCCCTTGAGTGTCTCTTGCTCCTGTTAAAGTATTCTCTACAGCTGTCATGGAAGCGAAAACCAGGGCTTCCACAGAGCTCTCAAATTAGCTTGTGCGATCGATGTGTGATTAGCTCATCCAGTTATATGTATGTATATATATATATATATATATATATATATATATATATATATATATATATATAAATATATGATGTGTTTTGATCAAGTAGTGGCTACATATACTTAATAATCCACTTTTGATGAATTGATTTCCTGTAAGGATTATTAACTTATCCAGTTGAGTCAGTCTGAATCACTAATTGTCATTTAAACAAACTCCCTTGAAGGCACCTATACCTTTCTACAGGAAAGATGAGGCTCGCACTCCACGCTGGCTGTAATTCAAGACTATTAATTTAGGCTGACGCGTTTCAAGCAAAAGCTCTTTTTTGAATTTCATGCTTCCTAGGTCCATTCATGAGTAGCTCCAGCTTTTATATTTGCATTCTGGGACATGTAGTCTTGATTTTGCAATCAGGTCACACAGATTACGAATTCTAGAATGGAAGAACACATAGAGTGGGTGATCTAATCACATGGAAGTGGGAAACCTAAGAGCAATCTAGCCCGGGACGACAATTAGGGGTAGGCAGGATTAGCAGCAACTTCTGCTTATTTAACCTTTGGTACAGTGGCACTTTCAGTGACACTTGTTACCCCTGGTCACACAGATCTTGAAGGAAATGACAGGAATAGAAAGCAAAGAAAGACTCATAGCTATGTTTGCATTCTATGAGAGCTGCATGGTATTTCCCGTAGCCGATCAGCAGCAACTAAAAAGCTGTTATGCCGCTAAGTGTTGGCAAGAGGTCAAAGTTGGATTGTCAAAGGGTGGATGATGTCTCTTTCGCGATTCCCCACTCACATTTTATTGCCTAGACATTCATGCACGTACACCTGGCTGGGACTTTGACTAAAGCAAGAAAGGCTGTGAAGGGACTCGAATAAGATTTTCCTTTCTAAAGAATCAGGAACCTAGCTAGCAATCCTGTTTGCAAATTGGGACTTTGTAAATGTCCAGTTTTCAGGCCAGTGACCTTCCTTTATTCAGTTCTTTCAATGAAAGCAAGAGTATTAAGCCAAATGGTAGCCACATAAACCAGACGAGGGCTAGCCGAGCAAGGCTTAAGCCAGGCTCCAGCTTGGTCCTTGTCACATGGAAACTTGCGAGCCAAAGCAGCCTATCCAAGCATCCTAGGTGAGGCATGTTTTCCCTCAGTAACACAGTTTGCCACAACCTGTTAAACACAAGACAGCCCAGAACAGGACATCTGTTATTTATTTTCTGTTATTTGCCTGTCTGTTGACAACTGTGATGCAATTTTCATGTTTCTCTCTTAACCCCTTCCATGCTAATGACAAGGTCAGCTCGTCATGGGTGTTACCTGTGCTGTGCGTTTGACGAGCTGACCTTGTCATGAACAATGGAAAATGTCCATTTCCAGCGCACAGCGGGAAAACCCCATAGCAGCCAAGGTGTTAAGATTTGCAACTGACAGCAAACGGTCCAAGGTGCCATTGTTTTATGTGTCAATATACTGGCTTAGGTCTTGACCCTCTCCCCCTTTACTGTATGGGTTAGGGGAAGGCAGTGACATTAACATGGCAATGGTCTCCTGCCTTCCCAAGCATTTAACTTTATTATTTTTACCACCGACATTTTGACAGGGTAAAGGTATCTCCATTCAGATTGAATTAGCCTTTGCTACTTGTATTTATTGAACAACCTGCAATAATTTATAGAGTGAAATAAACACAAATCACCTTTGGTGTTAAACGGGAGAGAGAATGAGAAATTCACTCAATCAAACATACAAACGGTGATGAAGAAATGCATGAACTTTGTCTAACCACTGGCAATCACTTGGGTAGCATTCCAACCCATAGTTCTTTTGCTCACCATGCCACCTCAGATTGGACCCAGGCATATGCAAATCACTCGTTACCCCTGCTCCACCAGTGGAACAGTCCAGCCCGAACTGCAAGGGTTTGCTAAGGGGGTGGGTTCCACGTTCACTGTGACACTGAAACCAATTTACAACCAACAGATAAGCCCCAATCAGGGAAAAACCGGTCTTGGGTTGCTTGTGTCCAAGTGACTTTGCATTTAGACAAATTGAGGTAGCATGTTGGGCAAAATAACAATGGGGTTGAATGCTGCCCCGAGTGACTGCCAGTGGTCAGACAACTTTCAAGAATTCCTCTCATCACCTTTAGTGTTTTTGATAGTCAACCAGTGTCAGAATATCACCTGTACTCCGATAACCTTGGTTCAAATCCTAGCTCATCCCACTTGATGATGGTAATATTTGCTTGGTTATTAGACCTCCCCTATTTGATGATATACGCTCCCTTTTATGCCATGGATCTAGCAATATAAGGGACAGGGGGTTGTGATCACTCTCCGCCGAAGGTATGATGACCATATCCTAAAGATCAAGCGTGACCGCTTGCCCTCTACGCACTGTTGCGGTTCCAAAAGTGGAATTAAATCTATTTTTACCTTGATGTAATGCTAACATCTATGTTGTAGAAGAAAAAAAATTTCTGTTGAAAGGATTATGAACCCACCGTATCTACTTGCATGTAATATATATTATGCTTGATACAATAACTGTGTCAGTAAAAAACAAAGTTGACAAATCAGAAAGTTTGAAGTGTTTTCATATAAAAAATGTGATAAATATGCGTCAGATTTAATTCCACTTTTGGAACCGCAACAGTGCGTAGAGGGCAAACGGTCACGCTTGATCTTTAGTTTATTCATTTCACTGACGCAGTTCGGACAAAGCGTCTCCCTCCACAGCACGCGTAGTAGATTATGTTTAGGAGTATCATTTTGTGTATTGATTTGTTTAAGTAAAGGAGTGCCTCTCCCATCACTAATTGTTATGATGACCATATCCACCACTGACTTCCAGGCCCTCCTGTCTACCATTATGTAGTCAATCCTACTCTCACACGATACTCTATTAAAAGTGTTTGCTCCATGAGCATCAGAGATAGTACGGCCATTGGCAGCTCTTAAACCTGATTCAATCATTAGAGCATTCAACTGAGTGACTACGGGAGACCATCTCCTCACAGGCTTAAGAGAGAGAGACGGAACGCCCCAGTGAGCGTCATCCTCGTATATTCCCAGAATATCATCCTCTGCCAAAGGTTCAAACGAGCAGTTGAAGTCCCCAGCCACCAGTACTAAGGAGTCAGGAGCACACAGCCTCAACAAGTCAGTTAGACTATCAATGGTAGTAGATTTTGCCCCCCCTGCGTGCTCCTAGCATATACATTAAAAAATTCCCAAGCGGGGGCACCTTTTGTGCCCTCAATATGGAGTCTCAAAATATCCGGACCAGTGGAGGTGTGAGGAGTGATCTTGAGGTTAAGGTCAACCCTTACCCAAACCATAAGCCCACCAGAGGGACGGCCACATCCAACCGAAGTAGCAGGTACATGGAAACAAGAAAATCCCTGCTTATACAGGGGTTCTAGACTCCATGTCTCCTGGAACATACAAATGTCATACCCATCAGTAAAGCTGTTCTAATCTGATAGCAGAAGCTTGTTTCGCAGACCCGCCACATTCCACGAAACAATTTTAAGACTGAACCTTACCGGGGACCTGGACACTTGCGATTTTAATTGAGGCCTGGTTGGTGTCGGAATTACTAGTATCCCCAAAGTCCAAAGTTGTATCAGTTGGCTTTAAACCCCCTGATTGTTGCAATACAGGTGGGTCCAGGGAATAACCACCCCGAGGGGAAGAGGGAATGCTTGAATCTCTTGCTACTTCACTAAGTCAATCAACTGCCTCCAGGCAGTCATAACGATTATGATGGAAGAAGCTATCAATGTTGAAGGGGGTCATAGGCCATTCTCCCTGGGCTGGGCCCCTACCGCGACGGGGAACCATTGACCATCCATCGAGTTGGGGGGCAAAATGGCCAGGGGGATAAAAGTAAGTCAGAGGGAGGGGACGTACAGTCGTGCCTGTGCTAGGATATCTCCAGTTACAGATATAATCAACAATTCTAGGGTTGTTAAAGTTAATCAGATTACAATCACCCCTTATGTTTTTAGGCAGGTGTCCCACCCATGGTGTCCTTCGAATCATGAGTATTTTACCAACTAGGTGCGGGGGCAAAGGTCTATTCGTGTTGAGCCAGTGTACAACTCTATTCCATAATTTTGTAGGGCTTTCCCTCTCATTTCTGCCCAGTTCTGGAGCCCCTGCTAGGACTACCACAAATGGGCGAACCTCCGGGGGTAGGTTTAAGGCTCTTTTACCAGTGTTAGAATATGTATTCGGTGCCCCCCCGCCAGACATATCTTGCTCTGAGGTCTTCTTATGATGACATGAACTATTGACATTGGGACAATCTATTTCTTTGTCAGTAGGAATTACTACAGAAACAGGTAAACAGGCTGGGCTGTATTTACGCTAACTTGCTCTTTATTAGTAGCAGGAGCTGGAACCTTTCCCTTGCGGGCTTTAGATAATTTGGGAGCCGGGGGCGAAATTACTCTTAGAGTTGGTCCAGCAAGGCCCTTTACATCACTTGATGAACTTGTCTGACACACAGCTAATGCACTTTCCTCAATATTCTATATTCTGAGACTGGACTGCTTTTAGTATTAATCTAGGAATACCCCTGTGTATGTCTTATATTTAACACCATCGCTGCTGCAGCAATTCTCCTCATATGCTGACTCTTATGTTTTCCCATTGTTCATGACGAGCTCAGCTCGTCATGAGCACATCTCAACCGTGCCTCATGATGAGCTGAGCTCTTCATGAGCAGCGAAGTGGTTAAAAGAAAGAAACAGGGCTGGTGCTAACAGGAAGACAGAGTAAGAAAAAAGAAGAGATAGGAAGTAAGCAACCACCAAGGAGCGATTAGCAGGCTCTCAATAATTTCTCACTTTCCCATCAGCAACAGGTTTCCTATGTATGAGAAGGAACCAACACCCGAACAAGTTCACAGGAATGTTGTTCATGTGTACTTAACTATCTAATTGTGTTTGTGTATGGCACACATCTTGACACAGCCTTTGGGTCCTCTTGGAGGGGGGAGACCATTCTTTCTCACAAGAAAAAGGAGTTAAAAATGAGTTGCAAAAGTCCACTCCTTTAGGCCTCAGGCCTGTTTCTTTCTTTAAAATATAACACATACATGGTGGGTATTACTAGATTAATACTAGAACCTGTCCCATCTCTAAATATATACATGGGGACTCCATTTTGTAGAATGTGCATTAGCAGTGTGGGTCACACCAAGGGCTTTTTTGTTTTGTTTTACATTTTGAGTGGAGGCCGCCATTAGTGTAAGTTCCCTCTTGAGCTCTTCTTTGTGGATAATGATTCTAACATCACAAATTCCTTTACTTCATTGTGCCCCATTTTGACTGTGTATCAAAACTGAGTGCACATTGATGGAATTCAGTTTAGGATGTGTACTATATAAAATCTCACTTGGGTATGGTTTACTAGACATTAATATTGCTCCACATCTAATAACAATACTGGCCACATATGCAAATGGCAAGCTCAAATCTTTTGGTTAACTCTTGGCAGTAACATCAGGGCATGGGGAAGAATTTGAGTTTATAAACTGCTGCTATTAACAGACACAAATGCAGTGTTATAATCGAATGTACTAAAGTGAAAGACTAGTATTCAATCACAAAAATGTGTTAGAGAGTATTACATTTGACATAGTTTGCAGAATCATTTACATTTGAAATCTTTTGATGGCCCAAATCGTATTTTGGCTCATATCCCTGGCTCATCGCCAGAGGAATACACCAAATAGCCAATCGCAAGAGGGGAGAGAGGTGTACTCCTCTGGGCGGATCCAAAGCATACATTATGGGGATCATTTAGAAGAAATATACACATTGCTGCGCTAAGGCAGCCATGCATCAGTTTACTTGCGCCTGCGTCTAAATAGCTTACGATGCCATGGATGCACCATATTTATGATACGGCTCTCCATGGCGCAAGGAAACTAACACAACAACAGCAATGCGTCAAAAAAGTGAGGCTGCGTCAGTTTAATCTGACGCAAGTAGCCTACCGTACAGGGACCAATGAGTTAGAGTGTGGAAAGGTGACCTTGCGCTCTAACATATTGCTCCTGGATGTGACACATCAAGTGGACATGGTGCCCACTTGTATATGTGACATCAGCACTTAATGTCACAAAATGTGACATTACGTGCACATACCTTCTTTCTGTGGCCAACTTACCTTGTGACTTGATTGCAGATTGCAGTTAAGTCAATGCAGCTGGTGTGGTTCCTTGGCCACAGCCAATTTGTCATCCCTATGCCTGGGTTTAGCAGGCATAGGGATTGTGATGACTTAGCAGCGCAGCGGGCCAAAGCAACAAAAACTGAAAAAGTAGTAAATAAATACCCAGTCAGTTTTATGGGAGGCGTTTCCGACGGAATGCCTACCTTACATAAATTTAAAACGAGCGCAGCCGATTCTGGCAAGAAAAATGACGTAATTCAAAAAAGGTGACGCCGCCATTGCGTCAAAAAAAGTGACGCAAAAGTGGCGCAAGGCGGCACAAGTTGCTTGTAAATGAGCCCCAATGTATTTTATAAAGAATTGGTTGTAGACAGTTGTGCTGTCACGCGAAACTTTAAAACTGCTTTGTTGTTGGTGTAGCACAACCATGTCCTTCAGGCTTGTTCGGTATGAATCCTCAAATTCTTGTCTGTATAGGAGAATCGTTGTTAATTCTAAAGGTGAAACTACACAGCGCCACATCTTCCTTAAACTGACAGATCCCATTTGAAAGGCGGTTTGCATGCAGGGAGCCTTTCTTTCAAGAGCTAATTCCCTCCAATATGTCATGGCAATATGGCAGCTTACTAAAAAATTAACAGGTGTTCATGGCGACCGGGTTACAGTGATTGCTCCCTTCTCATATCAATTGTAGCTGACAGGGCGGTCTATTCAGAACATTGTGAATTTTGAAAGTTATTTCAATGTCAATTTTTGGACGGCCATTATTCCAATCTAAGGAAGCAGAGGGTGGACGTAAAAGGGAGCAAGGTCACATTTAAGGTTGCTCCTGTGCGTGTGGAGTTAGCCTAAAAAGTAGTGGGCGGTATTCCACTCCATTGTTTTAAACTCTTCTGTGCCATTACAGACAGTGACCGGCCAAATTCAAATCAGAGTTGGCCCACTACCTCGAAGGATGGTCCAGCTCGCATTTCCAGGCCAGGTGCATTCGGAACAGAAAAAAAGTAACCCTAGACGAAACTGATTCTATGGGAGCAAGACAAGGTATGTATGATTCCTGTATGGCCAGAATCTATCTAGCACAGTGGGCAAAAAACAATAATCTGGAATGCAGCCCAAATCATTCCCTGTGGCTGAGCCTTTTGCAAGCATTCTATCCATCACTTTTGTGTATCAGTAAGATGTGCATTGCGGATGCAAAAGAAACAATTGATGGACGGAATGCTGGACAATGCAAACATTCACCCCTAGTCACGAGGATCTGGGTTTAATCCATCATTATTTTCCTCACTACACCACCCCAGTTTGGACCCAGCCATATGCAAATCAGTCTTGACCTTGTTCCTTGTGGAAACAGTCCAGCCCGAACTGCCAAGCCAGGTCCTCCCTGGACCGGAAACAAGCATTCTTGGCACGTCAACAGTGGCGTAACATAGGCCATTGCACGTCAACAGGCATGGGCTAAGAGGAAAAATAATTTTCAGGCTTTAGGTCTGCAGAGGAGGAGCCTTGGCACATGGGTAGAATAGCTTGTAGAGCAAAACAGCCAATAAGGCGCCAATGATAAAAGATGGTGGTCAGTGGTATGAAGCTAACAAGGGGATCTTATAAAAATTCTGTATTTTCCTCATCATGGGGTGGTCCGTATGGTCGGAAAGTTTTTTCCTGCAGTGCAGCAATACAGAGCATTTCCCAGAGTGCCGCTAAAGCACCCTCTGTGAGATAGAAGGGACAGCCTAAGTATAGAGTGCTGCTGAGAATACTTACAGAAAAGAGAGCACCACACGCCTTGCCTCAGCACCTCAAAAAGGGTCCTCGTAGCCCACAAGCCATCCAGAGTGGGCATCTGAATCAAAGGTGGGCGAACCAGAGTGACACCTGGAATAGGGCCCTTGACTTGACCATACTTTGTGGATGTTAAAAGGGGTCAAGGTGACGGTGATCCTAAGGAAGTGACAGCCCAAAATAGGCCTGGATGGAAAATCAATGCAAGTACACAATTATATTTTAACAGTGTGTGTTTCGGGGTCAGGTGATAAAACAAGTACAATAAAGCAGCACATGTTATTCACACTCATTTGCTCATAATCCTCCTTTTACCTAGGTTAAAGGAAGAAAGACTATGGCGGATGCGATTTTAGTAACCATAAAAGGACAACGCTTTTACAATGTAACTCAAAGTCACTCTATTCAAGAAGAATGTAGCTTTATGTTTGTTATGCTATGGCTATGGGTTGTTATTGCATAATGCTTGACGTTTCCCAGAGTGCTCCGTTTCATGCAGCTATTTGGTTGAAAATGTGAGATGTATGAGTATGTCGTCTATTCATAATGCATGAATCTATCTACAATATGACCGGGTACTAGGCCATGGGGGTGCAAGGTACAACACGTAGGAATAGAGAGACTGATATAGACGCCATGAAGGTGTCTGCAAGAAGGGTAAAGAGTGGTATCGAGGCTGCCGTGCGTGACTCGCTAACTGAGATACGTCTATGAGGAGGCGAAGTTGCTTGAACACACAAGTCTACAGTTCCTTGCAAAGTGGAGGAGAAAAGAGCTTGCTGGACCTCGCAGAGGGCGTTGCTCCAAATTCTAAGCATGTGCCAAGGGAATCCTGGGTAGGGAGCTATCATTAATGCAACAGGCCTTCTCACCTTTCCAAGGTCAATGCAACGCGACAGGTAAAAAATACACATAAGCCCATAGATTTGTCACGCACCCTGTGCCTTCGGTGTGCCTCACTCAGGGCAGATTTACAAGCCCCATGCGCCACTTTTGCGTCATTTTGAACATGGGTAAAATGAAGCAAGGGGCTTGTAAATTTGCCCCCTCGTGTATACTGGCTGATCTTGCGCACTGATGGCCCACAGGAGGGGGTTTATTTACAAGCCCCTTGCGCCACCAGTGCGTCACTTCTAACATGGGAAAAAGTGACGCACTGGCGACGCAAGGGGCTTGTAAATAAACCCTGGGGGTTTATTTACAAGCCCTTTGTGCAGTTTTTCCATGTTAAAAGTGACCACTGGCGGCACAAGGAGCTTGTAAATAAGTCTTGTAGTCTCTAACGTCATTTACTTCAAGCCAGATGACGCAGCAAGGAGGCGGATGGGCACGGGCTGGCGGGTGACCTCTACACTGACATTAGACCTCATCCATCCCGCCCTCTGCCATGCTAAGCTGCACAATGGCAGGTGAAGGTCGAGGCTCCAGCGTGCATGGCTTGAATGTAAACACAGAGGAATCCCCACCAGCGCCCCTCCTCCCTCAGCCGTCGCGTGATGCTTCCCCTTCCCGTCGGCCCCGCGTGGCAGCCGGGCGGGAAGTAGGTCAGTCCGCGCCAAGCCATTCATGGAGCTTGGAGGATGGCTCCGCGCGTGTCCATTCAGCTTTTCTTTTGCTGCAAACATCAATAGGTATGACTGAACACAAAAAAAAACAACCAGGGAAATACGGTTTCCCTGTGGTTAATGGCTGCTTAAAATGATGTACAGTCGTAGAGCTTTGAGGGAAGGTTTTCTCCCCGAGCCGTGTTTATTTATTTATTTTCCAGCAGCACGGCACGGGAACTCACTGGAACATATTTCGAAGCAAGGTCTGGAGCCCCTCTAGCACAGTGTGTCCGATGACATTTCGGTTAATAATGAAGCAAGAGCGGGGCCATATTTTCTATTTAAAGACTCCAAAGGGCTGGAGGTCCTCGGCCGAGCAGAGGAGGTGGTGGAGAGAACGCCGGGAAATTCCCCCTCAGTACAAATAGGAGGGACTGTAATTAAATCCTAATGCAATCAGGGTTCACAAGCGAGTGTAATAATTTTAATAAGAAGTGGAAAAGTAGGCATGGTATACAACCTGACGATTGAATTAGGCACCATAAACACTCCCAGTGCGAGAACTGTGTTTTTATCATTGTCATTATTATTATTAATATTATTTTTATTACTACCACTATTATTATAACAAATTATTATTATAACTGCTAATAATGTAATTGCTCTTATGAGTTATTATTATTATTTTGTGTTACTGTTAATACAATAATTATTATAAAGACTAATATTATGATCATTATTATTATTTAATGTCACATAAAAATTATAAAAATAATCAACATGATTGTTATTTATATTATTATTATTTTACTGTTATTATTATTATTAAAATTTCAATTATTATTATTTCTTTGAACGAACATCACACACAGGGTGCTGCCACAGAGAGCTTTGAGGCGGAAACAGGGCAGCCTGCAGTCATAAGAGTTATGGTTGTGGATGAAGCGGAAGCCATTGGCACTGCAGAGTGATGGCGCGCCTTCAATGTGTTTCCTTTGTTCAATGATAGCGTCTTGACAGTAAACCAGAAGGTGTTCTCTCCCTTTGAGATGGTTACTAAGGAGCTGCTATTACGCGTCTTACAGATGTCAGCATCGTGTGTAACAGAATGTTTTTTGCATTGCAAACACAAGGAGATGAGGGACGGAGCGCTGAAACTTTTCAGACACTCACCCCCAGTCACAGATCTGGGTTTAATCCATCACCGTTCTTTAGCCCACTCCACCACCCCAGTTCAGAAATGGCCATATGCAAATCAGTCTTGACCCTGTGCCTCATGGGAACAGTCCAGCCCGAACTGCCAAGCCATGTCGTCCCTAGACCGGAAACAAGCATCCTGGGACCGGTTTTGCATCTTGGCTGATTACCTGACAGGGTCACTGATGAACTACACTTGGGCAAATGAGTTGGATTGTAATGGCCGGAGAAGCATAACTAGAATAGATTAGCCCTGGTCAGCTACAAGTCTCAGTATGTGATGAGAGAGTGACTGAGAATCTTGCTGTATTGCCAAAGTAAGTTGCAAAAGCTTCCAGAGTAAGTTGTATTTTAATGAATTGATTGATTCATTGATTGGTTGAAAGGAAGGAGTACAGGTGCCCTGGTTTTAATAAAAACTGAATGGATTTGAATCAAGTGCATCCATGTTGGCCCCCATAAGGAGCGATTCTGCCTCGCTTTGAGTTACAATTGACAAAGGATTATCTAGGCCTTACTAGCCAGAAGATATTGATTGAGAATGTAAAGCTGGTCCACCGAGCGAACTGTGAGCGAAAAATTACACACGCAGGAGTGATAGAGAACTTGATAATGGGATATCTCAGAGAAAAATGGTTGTGGATACATTCAAGAGGAAAGTGAAAGAGGCATCCCTCGGGAGACTTCACAAGTGAGAAGAGTAGTAGGGGGACGGACAGAGCCCTAGCTAAGAATGGTAGGGGAGACCTAAAAGTGATATCCTAAATCCCCAGAGAGCAGTTAGACCTTCCGGACACAGTGGGAATCCTTTCAGGCAAGAATTAAGAAGACTGCAATTCCTCAAGCAGACCATTTAGATGCCATGAGCAGACCAGCGGATGCCTCAAACAAACTAGGGGATGCCAGGAGTCAGTCACCTGCATGCTATGAGCAGATGATTTAATCCCAGCAGCTGGATTTTCCTTCTGCAGCCCTATAATATGCAGATGTAAGTTGTGCAGAAGGACCTGTGAACAGCCCCTGTTTACATGGTAACAGAAAGACAGCGGCTAGAGCATGCAGGTTTAGAAGCACATTTAATGTCAGAGATGCTAATTGGCAAATATGTGGACCTCTGCAGTGAAGCAACCTTGAACCCGCAGGGGATTTCGACTCCAAACCTGCTTAGGACCAGACCCAACGGCTTTATTAAACCCAGCCGATCTGACGTTAGGTAGATCAATATAAAGTTCATTCCACGCCTGCAAGAATTTAAAATTTACTGTTACTAGGACATCAGTGAGAGCAAGCAACCACAGAAAATAATTAACCTCTGTACTGGCGGCTTCTCATGCGTTCCGCCAGACATCAAGCAGTGCTGTTTCTGGTGTCGGCCCTGGTCAGATGTCAAATTGAAAGGTGTTAAAAAAGTGCCATTTGTAGGTCGAGTCTGGGCAGTGCATGCGTTGCTCTGCCATCCAAGCTGTATTTGAGTAAGGAAAAGAGGCCCCACACACTCTCCACCCATATTTGTCATTGGCTTGTGTCATTGTCCTTCATAAATGCTGGCTTCTGATTCGTTAATAGGCTTGTTAGTCCCTCCTTTGTACCGTCTTGTCTTCATTTGTAACCTCCCACGAGGACAGGCCTTTTACTTCGGTTGTTACACCGTGAGCATTTTTTAGTCTGTAAGCACTATTTTCTTTAAGTAGTTTCTCCTACTGCAGGCACAACATGCTTTCTTGCAACATTAACCGTGCCATGCACTCTTTAGCTTTCCAAGCAGTCCAAGACAATGGCGGACGCTTCTTTGAATAGATCTTGCATCTACAAGACTTTGAGCTAATGACATTGCACAAAACAATGCCTTTTATTTATGTATTAATTATCAAAACATATAAATATAAGACATTGTCATTTTCAATGCCAATAGCTTAAACTCTCGCAAATGTGAGACCTATTGCATTGCAAATGCTTTTTAATCGAATTATTGGGAAACAACTGTTTGCTCAATCAGATCCACCAGCAAAGTAACAATAGTGATGGGACGGAGCTTTCCGTTTAAGACTCATGCTTCAATGAAGCTGAAGGTTCCTCGAGGATAAACGTGATAATCATGTGTTTTCTCCATTCACTCATTTGTGTATATGTAACTAACCTTATTTTAGGCCTATATGTTCAAGCTAGGTCTTTTCTCGCTGCACATGGCACCTGGATATCTTCATCTACAAATGTTGGCTGACTGTACTTGACTTGTCCTGCAGCTGGCTTGGTCTGTGACATGCCAGTGATGCATGCCATTGAAGGGCACAGGCATCTGACACTTTCATTCTCAGATGTGTTATACGCATGGGAGGTGCGACAGACCGGTGGCCTTGGGAACAGCCTGGTAAATAAGGTTGCAAAAGTCTTTCGACAGATATAGTTATCCAAACAGGTCAGGGGCCTAAGAATGGCAAAAATGGCTGGTTGATTGTGATCAATGAATCGCCTATTCACCCAAAATACCTGTATTACAGAGCTCTGTGAATTGCATCTCCTGTCAGATGGCCTCCAAAGCAGTGGGTTTGACTGATGGACGAAGACAAATTGTATAGAAAGCAAGAAGCCATCACTATGAACTCACGGTACATCTGCCCAAAATACATTTTATTGTATTTTATTTCTTTTAATGCTTTTATAATGCACTCATATAAACATAGGATACTATGAAGTGCCAGATGTGTTGGGCGAAGAGGAGGACCGATTCAACCACATAAGATTAAACAGCTTTTTATATATTTTACTGTAATAGCCATTGCTAGAACTTGAAAATGTTTCTTGGAATAGGCCGGGGTTGAATTTTAATTACAACGGCGTAATCAGAGTAATTTCGGTAATTTTGTGTTACTCTTTTGACTGATAATTACGCAATTATGCCCGTATGAGTAATTTGGCACAAAATCCTATGGCTGGAGAGCAGGAATAATAAAGTTAGCAATTGTGAGTGGCTGCTAGCTGCCGCTTTTCGTGTTCTGCTGCATTTACCATTTCCTTAGCGCAAAATGCATCTATTTTGGATGCAAGACTGCATTTTGCAATAAGATAAAAAAGAGCTAACTGCTGGGTTATGCTCCTCGCATAATTACGTTTAATCCTGCGTAATTTTACTGTAATTTTGTGTATTCCAGGTCATAAAGCTGTGGTGCTGGGTTTGTTGGGAAAGGTTTGCACCCAAGGTCTGTACACAAAACTAGAATATTTCAAGAGCTTTTGCTGGAAAAAATGCCAAGGGCAGAAGAGGATCTATGTGATCCATAGGAAAACCAGTCATGAGGAGACTTTTGCCACATGAGAGGCATGTGTAGGTTGAGTTAATCAACTTCTTGAATGTTGTTCTTTTTGAAAATTTTATGGAAAGGGATTGGTCAGAACAGATTCGGTTTCCATAAAGCTCTTTCTTATCGAGATCATATAGATCCTATGTGGTTATATCAGGTCATGCAAAAGTGAAACTAATAATGAAATGTATTAAATCTGATAGATCACTTTACTAGATGGCAACTTCCCACATGAGACTTTTATGACAATGGTCTTAGCTTTGTGGTTGTTGTGTTCCTATTCTGGTGGATACCTGAATTCTTTTTAGGAGGCCACTGCTGGCACTGCCAAATGTCAGGTTAAGGAATACCAAGGCTGCCTATTCTTGACTCCACCTCATGCCTCTCTCTTCCATCATCCTACACTTCAGGTCTTTTAGTTAACTCTTGCAGGCTCCTTTTCAGCCCCACTTTCTCCAACTGTCACTGTTTTCTTACCTATGTCTTCTACCTTCTTTCTCCTCTCTCCTGCTCTGTGTCCAAATCTAATCATGGTAAATAGGTACAGGTCCATAAAAATGAGTGGTGATGCCCACCACCAGCCACCAACTCACAAATTCTACAATTCCATTGACACCAGCTTATCCCAGGCAGTCTACCTACAGCTGGTTTCATCTGTGACGATCGCCACCAAAACATTACGCACAGCCTTTCTGTCGAAGGGAGGATACGTTTGGAGTTTGATTGCTTGCAGATGGAGCACATTTGCAAGAGAAGTAGGCTTGTGATACAAGTTAAAAGGGGCACCGTTTTACCAATTTCCTGTACATGCCAACCTGAAGTTCTACAGAGGTCAGGCTTTCCCATTCCAAGGTAGAAATTTGGTAGAAATGTGGTCAGTTGTTTAACATCTGCTGTTTAAAAGTATAAATATTGTATTATTTTCTTGCCTTCACCTTCAGAAGAGCCTCTTTGGAAATGTTGTTACATGTTCTAGCCCAAGCAACTGCAACCTGATTAAGGAAAACAACAAAACTCTTCCTTTCAAATGTTTATCTCAAAGGTAGCGATGCTTGGTGGGCAAATTGCATTTGCTTAAAGCAGCCGAAATTTCTGAGTGAAGTACAGAGGGAAATGAGAAACTATCGGGCCATTGGATCTGAAATTGCTTAATTTGCTGTAGTTCATCATTTCTCAGGGAGAACCGTAGGGTGCCTCCTGTAATCCCTGTTAACTGAAACCCTCAGACTAACTGGTAGCCTCGGAATTAGTAATGACCATGGGACGGCCTTAGGAGAGCAAACACTGAAGATCTCCATGTCTTCGCTAGGTGCTGTACCATAAGGCAGTAGCGGCCAGTGCAGGTAAGAGTGGTGGGCCGGGTGGGGGGGATTTGACAGATGACGACGAGGTTAAATGAAATAAATCATTAATGTGCCCTAGTCTAATCCCCCCCACTTGGCCTCACCGCCCTACCGCTCTTACCGGCACAGGCCGCTACTGCCATAAGGCCTCCTGCTGAATGACCCCTTAAAAAATCAGGCCTTTAGTAAGGATCTGATAATGCTTGAAACAGTACATCAATGGTTTGATGGCCTGAGAGCCTTACCTACCTATGCACCCAGACACAGCAAGTGGACATGCATGTATTCTGAAACACGAGTGGTGATAATGAGGCTCCCAAATGTTCTCCACCCACCATTTTGACTTTCAAGCCTGCCCACCGCGAACACCATCACGGGGAGGTCCCGAAAAGTGGTCCAATTTCAGAACTCAATGGATGACAGCCTTGGCCATGTTGTCTTCGGCCTTCTAGCCACTTTAATTTATACAAAACAATCATACAGACCTTCTTAGATGAGCTCTTTATTTTCTGTTACACAAAACAGTTATGCTTAGGATGCTGACCTTCCTCTTTCATGTTATAGGGAGGCAAACTGGGCCCCTCAGACAGCATAATAGAATTATATCACATGTGCAAGACCACTTGACAAAATGATTGCACCTCCCCCCACATTAATGTAACCACCATATCATAGGGTAAGGCTAAATTAGACAATAATAATTATGCAGATGTAGAAAGATGTGGTGACAGGCTGATGCAGTGCAAGCAATATTATTGTAGGTCGAAATAATGTCATACAACCAACCCTTCATACTCAGACATCCACAAAAATAAGATCCAGAGACACATGGCGGCGGCCTTCAACATCGCTCAGCGTCATCATCATCTTCGTGTTGCGCCCATGTCCACAAGGCCATACGGCAAGCAGGACGGCGTCACCGGGGCAGCCTAATTGGCACCCGCTGAGATCCCGGCTTCAATGACTCACTGTTGCCCAGTAAAATTGATATATTTTTCATTTGCCATAAATATTTCACAGAGAGAGCGCGGCGATCAAAGCCTCTCCCCCCTCCCCTTCTTGCAGGTATCAGTGCTTTTGCTCTAATTAAATCTAAAAAGCAGGTTAGCGGCACGTTCAAAAATTGTAACCTTTAAATGCAAGCACAGGCAATGGAAGGCGGTGAAAGTGGCGATAACTGACAATAATATCCCATTTACAAGCCCCTGCGGCGATGCCTGATGCATTTTCTTTTTCTTCGCACGGAACTTCTCAGAAATCTATCTGTTCATTACAGAAAATGGCCGATCTCTGGCCGTGCAATGAGAGGATTCTCGCGTAGGGAGAGAGAGAGAGAGAGAGAGAGGCAGAGAGAGAGAGAGAGAGAGTGGCGAAGGAGAGGAGATTCTGAGGAGGGGTG
Organism: Lissotriton vulgaris; assembly: GCF_964263255.1. Taxonomy (NCBI): domain Eukaryota; kingdom Metazoa; phylum Chordata; class Amphibia; order Caudata; family Salamandridae; genus Lissotriton; species Lissotriton vulgaris. The sequence continues at coordinate 664,005,552 of NC_141693.1, forward strand.
TGACCAAGGCTGGAGGCTACACTGCTGAGTTTGCTGTTATTTTTACCTTCATTTCAGAGCTAAATTTCTAAATCAGTAAGCGCCAGGGCCCTCATCAAGAAGCTACCCCAGCTCGCACTGCCCATTGCCTCTCCCAGTGCTGTTAACCAGAGAACCAACACAACTACTAACCTTCACACTCCTACAATTGTGGTAATTCAGACTATTCAAGGCCCCAAAGCTACAAGAATGGCTTAGGTGCATAGTATTAGTAATTTTGAATTGATTTTGAATTAATAAACAACTGTTTTGTGCTTATCTCCAAATCAGACAAACAGCGCCACCATGTGGCAGAGTGCCATAAGTATCGGTGTTAACACTTAAGTGGGGAAACCGCAGGCACAAATTAAGTGCTGTTTCATTTACATATTTCAGCACTGAGGCGCAGAATAATTCAGTCTGCCATGGAGTGGTCATATTTCTGAGGCGTGCAACATTTCTAGAGAGTGAGACTGTCTTCAACTGAGTGGGACATCCTTCTGATGAGTGAACCATTTCTAAAGAGCGGTATTGCCTTCAAGTGAGGGAAGCACGTTCCTTAAGAGTTTGATATACAGGCCTCATTGTCTTCAAGTGATGAGAGAGATGTGCTGCGCCCAGAAAAGACACACTTGAAATGAGCAAGGCTTCTTTCCAAAGACGAAGACCCATTTCTGATGAGGAATACTGCCTACCCTTGACAGAGATGCACTGGCGTAACAAAACTTGAGGGGGTCTACCTGCAATGTATGTGGAGGGGCCCCCTCCGGGCTCTATCAGGAGCTCTCCAGCCAGAGTGCTGTGCTGTGGGGGCCCCCTGGAGCTTGGGGACCCCCAGGCTGTGGGGGCCTGTGTTACGTCTCGGCTGAGACCTTCAAAATGAGCAATACTGGTTTCAATTTAGTGAGGCATTTCAAGAGAGCAAGGATTTTCCAAAGAATGAGATGCCTTTCCAATGAGTATCTCTTTTCTAATAGATGAGTATCCGCCATCTCATATCGTCCCTATCGCCAACATATAATGCTTCCTGGTGATGGCCAAACACAAGAATCCAGCAGTATTGGGGAGCACTGTTTTGTGATTGGGCCTCATAGAGGGAATTCAACGAGGCGGTGGGTGGAAGAAACTTACAATCCCAAATGCCTATTCCTTATTACCTGGTGTAATTTAGCAGCTTAGAATAGAACAAGGGTACTCACAAACATTTTCCCAGGGTGCCAAAAACCCTGATGTGACTGAGGGCGGAAGTCATGTCTGCAGGGTGGTCGCCGTGGGTTGGGAGAAGGGAATTGGTGGTAGGGTAAGTGAACGGGAAGTGAAGCATATACATTGAGTGGCTGAATTGCACAAGGTGAATCCTGGCTTCCCCACTTAACAAAATTGTGTGTTCCTAGGCAACATTATTTTTCACTTTCCCTCTGTTTTTTCATTATCATATATGAGGACCACAAAATACATGAAGTCAGGATGTGTGCTTTGTAAACCCCTTTCCTGTGCTTGATTTAATAAACTATAAGTTTGTTCTTGTATAATAGGAGCCCAGTCTGCCCAAAGAGAGCACATATCAACTGACTTGCGTCTTATTTGCATTGGTGTCAAGGTGGGGTGAATAATTAATGTTGCTAAATTCATAGTTCATTAAAAAAAAGACATCTCAATGTGCAGATATATTCAGATGTTCTAAGGTGAAACAGTTGTGGATATTAATCAAATGCACTTTTTGAATTTTAAAGAAACTTTATCATTTTTTTTTTACTCTTTTGCTGCCAGATGTGTTTAAAAATGAAAGTGCTCCTAAAGTTAAGTGGGGCACGACACCTTAGTTATTTCCTTTCTTTAACTTCAATTAACCTTGAAATACATGCTTTCCTGTTCAATTAACATCTTTTTTTTTGTTAGTGCCGAGTCAATTAAATTGCAGCTCAGTGCTACAGTTGAGAGGGGGCCAGGCCACATATGAAGGTCGGGAGGGCTGCCGTTCTTTGGCTATCACTGGAATAGAATGACCTACCTGTGACAGAAACACACAGGCAGAAGGCACTCGCATACTGCCCAATCTGCTGATGCGCGCAGACTCCAAAGAGACCGCGCCTGGTCAGCCCCTACTAGTACGTGGCTTAGGAATGAGACAAGAGGCTTCACTGAGTCTGTCCTTGACCTCATTATGTAAAATGATGGACAAGAGTTGTCCTAGACCGTGCTAGCATCTTTATGTGGTGTCATACTGTCCTCTCACTGCCACATTGTAGTATATTGTTATGAGAGTCAAAGGAGACAGTCTGCTTCATTCGTTCTCCTTCCAGCAGGCCCGGTATGTTCCTTGTGCGACTGGTGTCGTAAGTCTCATGAGTAACGCTCAACGTCATTTTAGTCTCTTGCTCACTAACAGAGTGCTGTGCTCCTTTGACTGGTAGGAATACACCAGAAATGGTACTCCTTTTGTCATCTGTCTCTTCCAGCCCTGTGGCCAGGCCCTGACCCTACTAACTGATTGTTGTTGTGGGTAGAGGCCTTCTGATTTCACCGTGAAAATCCTTGGTATATTATATACTCACTTGGCTCAATAATGCCCTCCATCTGTATGTGGTGTACATGAAAGGGTTCTGCTACTTGAGATATGCAGTGATTCGTTTGGAGGCCCCTGCATGCATATCGCGCCTAAGGTTAAGGGGCTCCACGTGTCGGCAGTGGTATTAGTGACGCGTCTCCTTTTCTCCCTTCCTGCCCACCTGTGGGGCTCTCCCTCTTCACCCTTCCATGTGGATTCATGGTGCAGCCAATTGCTCATGTCTGGGGCTGAGTTCACAACCACTGGATGGAGCAGGAAGGATTCTTTGTACTCGGTGAACATGGGTCAAGGCATTTCCACCTGGGGTTTTTATGGTATGGGGAAACAGTCGGAACACCGCAGCCGCAGTCACGTGTGTTCCGACTACGCAAGCGCTACCAGGCTTGCTTTAAGCACGCATATGCGTGGTTAAGGCAGTGCGAGGTCTAGCTGCTGGCTGCTGCTGTGCAGAACTCGGAATCAGGAAGACCTCTCGGACAAAGAAGCGGAGGACACGGTGAGGTAAGTGGGGCAGTGGCTGGGGCCGGGTATTGGGATGGTGGGTGGGTTCGTATGGGTTGAGGGTAGTTTTCAGGGTTGGGGGATAGGGGTAGTTTGTCAGGACTGGGGGTGTCGGTGAAGATTACAGGGCTGGAGGGGTCAGGTTAGTTTACAGGACTGGGGGGTGGTCAAGGTAGTATTCAGGGCTGGGGGGTCGGGTAGTTTTTTTAAATTAGGGTTTAGGATGTTAGGCCTAAGGGCAGTAGGGGGTGGGGCAGTTTTAGGGACAGAGTGGGGAGTGTGGGAGGTCGCTGTAGTGTATGTAAAGGGGCAGGGTTTTAGGCCTCAGGACAGAGGAAGGGGAATGTGTAGTCGGGGTCGTTTTTAGGGCTTTGGGGCAAGTGGGTAGTTTTTAGGGCTAAGTGGGGAGGGAAGAGGTCAGGGTAAAGTTTTGGGCCTCAGGACGGAGGGGGCAGGTAGGGGCTATGTAGCTTAGGGCAGGGGGTCAGAGTAGTGGTGAACTTAGCCATTCATACCCCATTACCATTCATGCCTTACCACTAAATTGTGTGGAAAAGGTATGTGTGGTAAAGAAATGCATGGTTAAGATGCATTTGCGGTTCGGGCTGCGTGGTAGAGGCATGCGTGGTCAGGGTCGGATTTAGGGCAGTGCAGCTGGTGCGGCCGCACTGGGTGCTGATCTGTGGTGTGGGCGCTGACCTCAAGGGGGCTGATATGTTTAGCAATAAGTTATGATTGGAGAGATGAGGGGCACTTTTGCCCAGTGGTAGTGAGAGAATCCAAGGAGGTGGTCATGGGGTGTGGGGGTGCCAAAACTGATTGTCGCACCGGGCGCCACCAGCGCCAAAGCCGGTCCTGTGCGAGGTTCAGCCAAGCATGCCTCTATCATACAACTGTGCCTATGGCTTTAAAAGAGCAACAAAATGGCAGAGATTGCACATGCTAGGCAAAGAGATAGGCTACATGCCAATCCCCATATCCGGTGTCCTGTTCTGCCAGAAAGGCAAGAGTCTACCAACAGCACCTCACTTCTAAGAAGCATCTCGATTCCCAGAGTGACAGTTCATCTACACTTGGGTGTCATGGGCTAACAGCCCTCATGAAATCAAAGTTCACTTTGACCCGATTGACCTCGCCTGCAAGTTCAACTCAAACGTTGAGTCTGAGAGATCTGTTGGGTGGAGTCCAGCTGCCACTCTACTGTATTTTGGTTTCTGCAGAGGTGACTTTTGCTGGAAGGAGCTCTGCACACCAGTGCTGAAAGAAACAAGGGTCAGAGGTAGAATCTTTGTCTGTCTCCCAGCCGCGGGCGCTGCAGGTAAGCGGTGGGGCAGCCTGAGGGGGGTTTCGAGAGACGACCACAAGGGAAAATTAAATAAAAAAATGAATTTTTCCTCTTGGTTCTCTCGAAATCCCCCCCCCACCGCCTCCACGGCTCTTACCTGAAGCGGCTGCTGTCACCCCTCCAGGAGTCGAGAGGTGGGGCAGCCTGAGGGGGGTTTCGAGAGACGACCACAAGGGAAAATTAAATAAAAAAATGAATTTTTCCTCTTGGTTCTCTCGAAATCCCCCCCCACCGCCTCCACGACTCTTACCTGAAGCGGCTGCTGTCACCCCTCCAGGAGTCGAGAGTATACCTCAGTAACATGAAAACACTTTCCTGATTGTGTATCCAAAAAAGAGAAGGAGGTGGACTGCCCAGCACACAGATAACTTGCTTGACACAGGAAGTGCTACATAGCATGGTTCTGACCCACGGTAAGCCATTGCGTTCCCTTCTACCAACAAGTGGATGAAGTATTGGACTCTGCAATGGGAAGCAACTGAATGAGATGATCGTGGCTTGGAAGTATGTGTGCAACTTTATACCTACTTTAATTGCACAGATTAGTTACAGAGTAACTGTAATACTGATCAGACTAGCGATTTATCCCCTAGGGCCCTGTGACACTATTTTCCCTTATGCCAATAAAATCAATATATTTTTTCATGAAAGTATAGCTCTGCTTGGACATGATATTCATTGTGAGTGATAAATGTGGAAGCTGAACCAGAATTTTTAACCTCACATCACCCTCTAAGAGAGGCCTTCATTCTTCAATCTCGCTACCATCTGAGAGTCAAGCCTAAAGAGGCAGTCCTTGGCAATTCCATGAGCTTGCTGTACAATCTGGTTCCTGTGTTTCTAAGTACAGTGGCAATACTAGTCACAAATATCGCCTGATTGCCCTTGACTCACACAGCCCCAGGCCTGGCACTCTAACAGCGATGTAACAGCAAGAAATGATGGACGGAATGCTGAATGATTCAAATAGTCTCCTCCAGTCAAGAGATCTGGGTTAAATCCATCGTTCTTTTGCCCACTATGCCACCCCAGTTTGTGACAGCGATGTACAGTGGTCCTGATGCGATGGGACGGTGTCATGTGATAAGGAGTAGCACTCAATAGCAAAGATCCGGCGGAAGTAAACCCAGCATGCCTTGCCTCCCTCAGTCTAAGCGCTGTAATGCACAATGTGGATTGCAAAAAAAGTAGATGTTGTATATTTGTTCTGCATAGGCCTCTGGCTTTCGGCTGTATTAAGGCGTTGTGCCAACAATCTCTATGGCATGGACTTCATTTGGGAGTAGTCAGGGGTCGCAGCTGTGACCTCTAGCTTGTTCCCTGCTACTCCTGGCACTTCCTTTGCGACCCATTGCCTCAGATGAGGCAGTCTTGCCACCACTGAGGCCAGGAGTCGCAAAGTGGAAGTCGGAGTGTCAGGCGTAGAAGGGAACAAGGTGCGACCCCTGACTACTCCCAAATTATGTCCATGCTCTATGGTGGACAACTCAGTCTGAAGATAGCGCAATTAATTTAAAAAAAACTGAAGAAAGACTCTTTTAGACGCCAGCATCCAAAAACCTCCTTCTCTGCCTCCCTTTCCTTCTAAATCGTATGCGAGTTTGATATGTTTTTGAAGGCTTTCTTCATCTTTCCATCTCTTGAAAGCTCGGTGAAAGTGAGCCCAAAGGGACCACCTACTTTAATCTTAACACCAAGTGGTAAATCAGCCTGGCGGTTTTTCATTTAGACACACAGCACACAGTGACTTGGAGAATGGCTAAAAGGGGACGGTGGCGGCGGTGCCCAAACAGTTGCACTACACTGGCACCACATTAAATATCTAATTAATTTGTCAAGTGCTCAAGGGGGCAAACAGAAGGGCACTTCAATTTATGAAACCAGCAAGGGATGTGATTTTAATTTCCTTTTAATTGGATGTTAGATGAACAATACATGGAGACAGGCGTGCTTGATAACCCCCTCATCTTGCTGGGTGACTTCTTCCTGCCGCTGTCATCTACATTCGTGTCAACATATAGAATAATATTAATAATGAGGAAATTCATATCGTTTTTTCAATGCTTATTGGGACTCTAATTTGTGTTATAATGATGCAGAAGTTATTAACATCACCCAAATGGATCAGACCACTTTAATCTCAAACAGAAGGCTTAGGGGTTAGTTGACCTTGTTGGAATAGTAATCATATCTGTCTAGGCATTTGTGTAAACAACTATAAAGTTTAAACAGATTCAGAATATTTCAGCAATCGTCATGGCCACTTACTCCAAGCCCCCCTTCACTTGCTGAGTCATTCATTTCATCAGTTCCATGTGGCAATGGGACACTCTGCCCACTGGATTGCCGCCAGGAACTTAAAATTCTCGTGGATGCCCAGGAGATAAGGAAGAGGAGGAGGGATCATAGTGATCGACTGAGTGAATTTCTGACTAAATGGATCAAAGTAGATGGTAGGCTTGATCTAGAAATATTTGAAAGCAAAGTAATAGAGGTGTCCCCTAGTGAGCTCAAACAATATTTAATCGCAGGGGTGGAAACTTGGAAACCAAAGAAGTGATTCAAGGATCTGTAGTCAGTCGAAGGGCCAATCTCTTGCCCCTGACTTATTGGCAGAAGCCGCCGGTGCAGGTAAGAGCGTTGGGGCCGGTTTGATTTGACAGATGACCACGAGTGGAAATTAAGTAAAGAATTAATTTTACCTCGTCGTCGTCCTCTGTCAAAATCCCCCTCCACCCCCACCGGGCCTCACCGCGATTACCTGCACGAGCCGCTGCTGCTTATTGGATAAAGAGTTAGGGAATCTATCTAAATTAAAAGTAGAACGCAGAGCGTTATTGAGAAAAAGTAATTCAGTAATTCGTTCAAGGAACCAAATGGAACGGAGGCGGGCCTAACTAGAAGGGCAGTTGATTGGCCACAATTGCTCATGGAGATGGGAACATAAAGCATCACTGCAAGCAAGGCTCGGGCTCAGTGGATTCTTCATCAGCATCTCTTTGCATTGTTATCAAATTTGCCCAAAAATAGGGGGATAAATAAGTATAAAACCACCAGTGTAATGCTGCCCGCCACTCTGGCTCTGATAACAAGCATTGGCATAGTCAAGAGGTCTCGCCTTCGGGATCTTATAAGTGTTTAGTCAGAGCTATAGGCTTTGCCTATGTCTTTAAGCTATGTTGTAGAGCAGCGTGGCTCCTGTGCAGCATGTTGAAAAATTATTTAAAAAAGTTTTATAAGCATTTTTGTTACTCTGTATATAACCAATAAGAGAATTTGCCGTATGGCGGTCGACCTCAAATCTGGGGAACCGGGTTTGGGTCTCGGCAAGGACGTGCAACATCTTGCGATTTTGGGCAAATCACCTAATCTCCCTGTGCCTAACAGAAATGAATGCCCTCATGTAAACGCAACTGGTGCTCGTGTAAAGCGCTCTGATACCCGATAACTTCGGGTCAAGTTTGCACTTTAGGAAACTAGAATAAAAAAAGACATCATATACATCTAAACAACCCTATTAAAAAAAGAATTCACATAAAAAGGTCTTCTCGTTTTCTTGTCCTTGCAATGTTTTTTGTGAAGAAGTGGAATTAAAAGTAAATAAAACAGCGCTATGACGCAGCCAGTGCCGGCTGTGTTATAGCTCTTTCTTTATGGGGGGACATAAACAACGGGGGAGTGGCATGGAGTAGTGCGGAGTGCAGTAAAGAAGAGTGCAGTGGTGCGTTGTGATGTTTGGTAGAGTGCATCGTAATAGAGCAGAGTGAAGTGGTGTAGAGTGGAAAGTAGATAAGTGGAGTGGTGCAGAGCAGAGTGCAGTGGCGTGAAGTGGTTCAAAGTAGAATGGAGTGGGGTAACATGGAGTATACATGTTATGTTAGCGAACTGCTATTACAGACAACACATCTTCAGTTGAAATTACCACTTTAGCCAACTGTTACAGATCGAGTTGTTAAAAGCAACCCTAGCCATGTACACTTTCTCTGCAGCATTATTCTAATATAGATATTTTGATTCTTCAATCTAGGCACAGTGTATGGCCGCAATTATGACCATTTAAGAACATTTAGGATAACTCTGAGGGATGAGAGTTTTCTATAGAGAGCTATGTGCAGACTGCAGGCCAAAGTATTGAGGTATGGTAGGGCCATCTCACCATTTCACCATATGAACTTGATAATCTGAATGCTTGTCTACAAGACCTAATATTAGGTAGCAGCTGTACGCAAAACCCAGTTTGTGGTGTGCACACGCCAAAGAAATAAAACAAATAGGTCTTGCCTGTGAAAGAGCTAATCTGACAGCACAGGCCCAGAACTGTGATGCTTGGTTTTCCTTCGACGCACCCTCTCCGTCTCTGGGTGGGCTCCATGGAGCCACAGTCATGTGGTGGGTAACCAATCATCCAATGCTTTGCTTAAGAATGCCTGTGTAGAATAAGAGATAAAAAATGGAAAGGGCGAGTTTGCTCCTTGGTCATTCTTTGAGGAGACATGACGGAGTACTCATAAAGATAGATCATTGGGGGTACTTTCCATTCTGGTGTTTGGAGCCCACAACAGGGTTAGATTGTGCTCTTTTAGTGTCTTGATCCAATTAGAGGAATTTCCCTTTTGCCACCCCTTCACCTGTGCAGGATTTTTTGATCTACATGGCAAGTCAGATTTTGGCTCTCATGGATTTTGTTGGGCTCAGAGCAGTGGAGTGGGAGGTAGTTTAATGTGGTGAGCAACGGATATAGTGGGGGTGTGGTTGGGATGACAGTGCAGGGGAAAGAACCACTGGGGCAACATAGTCGATGGCCAACATTTCATTACTGCTTCGATAGTTGTAAGAGAAAGAGCGCGTAGTCACACTGTATTGGAGAAGCTATGAAAAAATATTTATTTGGAGGGGCGGGAGTAGGTTTGCCACCTTTTCTTCGTCAAAGAAAAACACGCAGTGGCCGGTAGGAGAAGGAAGATGGATGAAGCAGCAATGAGGGATGGCGCAGTGATGTAAACAGCATTAGGAAAGTGAAACGTAGTGGGGCAGCCATTGCAGTATTGGGCTACAATCAACTGTGGAACAAAGGTGAAAAGTCTCAAATGTTCCAAGCGCATACAGCACTTACAGTGATGGAGGCTGCTTTCAAAACGTCCATCCACTGCCATGCTAGAGGACGCTGGTAATGGCAATGAATGTGTATAGAATCGCAAACGTGGTATGAGCAATTCAAGGAAAGAAACAAGTGGCACAGCTTACTCTTTCCCCCGTTAGTCCCATAGATATAGACTGGCCAGCAACGGGTGCCAACGTGAGCATGAAAGGAGGCAGCGTCGGATTGGTAACGCGGGCATTGGGGCAGTGTCAGAGGGGCCGGTGTCTGAGTTCTGCTGTGGGCTGCTTTTTTGAGCAGTCTGGGGGACCATTTGGGCGCTGTCTCTATTGTTCGAACATAGCCAGCGGCCCAGTGAGTGTCTGAGTGGCCTTTCTAGGGGCAGATGGGCGCTCATTACCTCCGTTTTGCAACAGGCAGAGGTATCACTCCCTTTGTCGCGCTGGCCTTCCCATTAATGTGTGCACATACTGAGCGGGGGCAGGGGGCCTGAGTAGAAGTGGCCTCACTTGTTTCATCATTATAAACTAATGTGTGCATTTTTTTACCCCCTCCCCTCCTAAAGTTGTTTTATAAGATTATGCCAAAGCAGTGATTTGACTGAGGAGTAATTATGCTAATATGGGCCGATTTTAATTTTTGCGTGCCCGGGCCGAATTTCAATCCCAATCCAACCCTGGCAAGAGGTGATGGGGGAGCTGAGGCAAAACAAAAGGTAATGCATCAAACCTGCAAGAGTGGTCGAAAGTGAACTGATACATGTAAAAGTCAGTCGCCAGGGTGGAAACACACAGCCAAAAGGTGGGTCAAAGACAATAAAGGGACCATAGAAAAACAAGATTTTAAATGGGGCACTACAAGGAACAATTACAAGTGTATAGGCATGGTCAAAGCCCCTAGACTGAACACAGCATGCCTCTAGGCTCGACCTAAAAAAGGCATCTGTCAAACACTGAGTCTCTCCCGTCTCATCTCAGACAAAAACAGCACATATTTTCAACTGAATGTTTGAGCAGTGGTATCTCTGTGGTGAATGACACTGATCCGCACACAGCTCACAAAATGAAGTGGATGGGCTCTGACATAAATAGATGATAGATTGACGACAAGTGACGTTCATTCATGCCCCTGGCTCAATCAGGGGGAGGTGTACCTGTTATTCCTGACCACCTCTGAGAAATGTTTGCCTTCGACCACAAGAAACCATATTTAAAATGCGGTTGGCTTGTGATTGTGAAGTTACTCTCAGGTTTTGATGGGAACTGTTGGCACTAAAAGTGAATTTCTGTATTCTCGGTTGTGGCTGTATTCTGAATCTCGTGTGACAGACCGATGTTCTGTGCTACGTGTTAGGTGAACAAATCCTTTCTAAGAATCTTTCTTTTCTTCTGCAACGTATTTTGGATCCGTGCTAACCTTTTTTAATAATCCCTCCTAACATTTACATTGTGGTTAGTATTAATACTTGTTAGCTGAAAGAGATCAGTGATATGAGTAAATCATCTCCCTCTTCTGAGAACTCCGCATGCAGCTGGTACTGTGTCCTGATTTGAACCTAATACATACATACATACATACATACATATATATATATATATATATATATATATATATATATATATCACCTCCACAGTGGTTCCTATGCGGGAGTTGCGCAGCGCTCCTGTATGTGCGGTGTCCTGCGGCAGAACCAAGCCGCTGTTATATTTGCCAAACTTTTCCAACCAAGGAAAATAACGGGTCGCACAGCCAACCTGGATTCCAACAGTGACCCTCTTTATTCTCAATGTTTTCAAATAAGGGCAACAGGCGCAGAGATCTACGCGTTTCGGTGTCACTTCACCTTGCTCACGATCACTGGGTATACCACACCCACAAACATTTAAACATAATTTTTTCAAACACAACAGCATTTCCTGTCACATGATGTGCTAAGGATTATGGTCCTTGTAGTTTTAACCCAAAGTTTGAAAAGAAAGTGAAATTAAATCAAATTGCACCCTTTTCTAAGGTTTAGAATACATTAAGCATTTTTTACAATTTGCATTGATTCATGCTTATACCATTTAGGTGTATGTTTTCAACTGTGTACTGCCTTCCAATAGGCTGACTCATCATTCAATATTCAAAAATCAAAATATGCATGCCATACTAATTCAAAAGTCAAATTATAGGTGCACATAAAGTTCCTCCGATTGGTTCAACCCATTCGGATGCAGGGTCCTCAGATTAATTATGAACTTTGATTCTGCTTGTCTCAGTTTTTTAGCACGATCACCTCCCCGCTCTCCCTTTGCTATAGTTTGAATGCCATAAAATCTCAGTTTTTGCCAATCACCCTGATGTGAAGACTCCATGTGTTTGGCTATGGCATTAGAGCGGTCCTTATGAATTGTGGCCCTCATATGTTGTAAGATACGGTTCTTAAGTTCCACAGTCGTGCTGCCCACATATTGCATGGGACAGGGGCACTCCACTACATATACAGTGAATGGTGTTTTGCACGTTATGTGTTGTCTTATTTGCCATTTCTTTTTGTTGGCCAAAGTTATTTCCTTTGTTTGTTTGGCTATCTGGCACATCTTGCAGCCATGGCATTTCGTAAATCCTTTGGTTTTCAGCCAGTCATCCTGTCTTTTCCTCTGGAAGTGGCTGTGTATTAGGTGGTCTTTCAAGTTTTTGGCACGTCTGTACGTTATCGTTGGGTGTGTTCCCATGAGCTCCTTGACTGTGCTATCCAGCTGCAATAGCTTCCAATTCTTCCGGAGAATCTTGCCTATCTTCTCACTTTCTTGTGAATAGTCTGTGATGAGACGGATTTTTTGTGTCTCTGGGTCATCTTCCTTGTTTTTTCTCTTTAAACATTCATCCCTTGTTTTAGAGTTGCTTTTTATGAGACCGTTTCTCACTGTTTGTACTGGGTATTTCCTTTTGATGAACCTTTCCATTGTCTTTTTGCTATTTTTCTTCCACTCTTCTTCTTCACTGCATATCCTGCGGATTCTTAAAAATTCACCGTAAGGAATGCTGTTGAGTAAAGTTTTTTGGTGGAAGCTGGTGGCTTCTAGTGTGGCATTCGTTGATGTGGATTTACGGTGGAGAGTCGTATGTATTTGTTGATTTTTAACATAGATCTCTGTGTCCAAGAATATTATTTTCTCTTTGCTTATATTGTAGGTGAATTTCAGATTTTTCACGCTATTGTTCAGTATCTTGAAATATTCTTGGAACTCGGGTTCTGATCCATCCCAAATTATCAATAAATCATCGATGAATCTTTTCCAACTCACCACCTTGTTCACAAATGATTCATTATTTGAGTTCCACGCAATTTCCTGCTCCCACCATCCCATGGTGAGACACGCATAAGATGGACTAAAGGAAAAGCCCATGGCAGTCCCACTGCGTTGTTTAAAGATTTCTCCCCCGAAGGTGAAGATGTTTTGTTCCAAACAAATTGTCAGCATTTCTTGTAACAACTTGTTGTGATTGTTGAATTCCAAGGTTCTCTCTTTCAGAAAGAAGTTACATGCTTGCACTCCCAAGTCATTTTCAATATTGGTATACAAACCAATAACATCCATCGATATCAGCCAGTAGGATTCCTGCCATGGTGTATCAACCAGGCTGCGTAATAGATCACTGGTGTCCTGTATGTAGGAGTCCAATTTTGACACAAAAGGTTTAAGGAAGTGATCCACATATTCTGCCATCGGCTCCAGTAAAGATCCCTTGGCGGAGATGATTGGTCTCCCTGGTGGATTTCTTTGATCCTTGTGGATCTTAGGCAAGAAATAAATCGTTGCCAATATCGGGTGAGTCACAGTTAAGAATTTATGTTCCATGTCATCTATCAATCCTTGCTCTTTCCAACAACTCAACTTCTCGTCCAGTTTCTTTTTGAGTTCCATTGTGGGATTGAATTTCAGTTTTTCATAGTGCATTGGATCCCTCAATTGGCGATTTGCCTCTTTTTCATATGCACTACGGTCTTGGATTATAACATTACCGCCTTTGTCGGCCACTTTGATTTCTATTTTGTCATCTTCTGCTAGATTCTTAAGTGCCAGGCGTTCGCCTTTACTTAGATTATCTGGGCCGTAATTCAATTTCAATTTGTATAAGTCCTGTATGACTGCTTCTTGAAACAAGTCCACCTTGTTTCCAGGACTCAGCTGAGGGTAGAATTTTGACTTCGGTTTTTTACCACTCAGTCCAGCACCAACTTGAGTTATGGCCTGTGACATTGTTATTTCTTGCATCGGGTCTTGTGTTAGATTCATTAAAGTTAAGAATCCGTCTGCGTCCGTTAATTGTATATTCTCCTCATTTGATGTTGATGGGATAGTGTCTCTTGATTTCAATGTTTTGTCTCTAAATGCTTTGGCTAGTTTGATCTTTCTTATGTACAGGTATAGATCGATTCGCACCTGTGCCAGGTTCATATGGCTTTTGGGGCAAAAGTTTATCCCCCTCTTCAGTAACGATGTTTCAGTGGATGTTAGTACTCTTTCCGATAAGTTGATCACTTGTAATTCATCCGTTACTTCCGTCTCTGTCTCATTGTTCGCGTCTCCACTCCTGTCCTCTCTGTTCCGCCACTTGCTCCTTTTTCCTCTTCTGTGACACTTTTTCCAGGCCATTGTCTTCCTCTTCCCCTTCCACGCCGCGACTGGAATTGCGGAGCAGGGCGGTTCCGTTCCCAGTACCGTTGTTGTAATATGAGGCGCATGTCCCCTAAAAAAGGCATCCTTTTGGCATTCTCATTTTCTTCTCTCGATAATTGTTCATTGGATACAGTGGATGATGCTAAACTAGACATACTTGACCAAGCCATTTGTTCCTTTAGGCCATCAAATTTTCTTGCAAATGAGAAAATGCGACCATCCGCATATATATATATGTATGTATGTATGTATGTATTAGGTTCAAATCAGGACACATATATATATATATATATATATATATATATATATATATTTTTTTTTTTTTTTTTTAATTACTTTTTTAAGTGTGGCAACTATTAAAATTAAGTTTAGTGTTTTAACTTTTGAATGTTATGTATTTTTTGGTTTTGTGCTATTGCCACTATTAAACTCCCACCAACCATATTTCTACTTCCACTTTAGTTTATTCAGGAAACAAGTACATTTACTGAGACTGGTTTGTTAAAAGAGTCTTGAGGTTTGGTTTGGTCTAGTATGTGTTGATCTTTGTAAATTAAATGGAATACAAATATAGAAAATATAGAAAACCTTCATTACCATGAAGCCAAGTCTTTGCAATGGCTAAAAGAAGCATCCACTACCAGTGCTTAATTTGTACAACAACAACAAAAAAGTGGTCAGGAACCCAAAGTTTTTCTTAGGAGCCCACAGCCTAGACAACCGAACACCAGGGTTGTCAAAAAACAAGGTAACCCAGTCTAGATTCCACTTCTTACATCTTTCTTCACCCACCAACAGTTCCTGCCTATTTTTCTCACTTTTTCAGTTACTTTTTCATCTCTCCTTTCTTCCTTGGTCACTGTTTTCCGATCTTTGTCTTCCTCCTTCTTTCTACCTTTTCAGTTTTTCTGTCTCTTGCTTTGGGTCAAAGTCTGGTGATGAAAATAAGTCCTGGTGCATAAAAATGTGTGCCTGTGCTCAGCACCTGCAAAAACTAACACACATTTAGTACTGTTCGGTACAGTCTTGGATCAGAGCTTCCTGCAGCCATTTTGGGACGGCTTGGAAATGATTGAGCAATGCTTCAATGATGACACGTGAGAATTCACATGGTTGTATGTCAGATGAGGAACAAGAACTCTGTTTTTCAGTGTTTCTTTATGGACTAAATGTGCCTGTTTTTGGGTGTGTCAACCACTTAATCAACAATAAAGGTGATGTTGACATGGGCCTGAGTACTTGTGACTACAGGTAACTGTTGTCTATTGATGGGACCCTGGAGGAGCGAGAGGTGCAGCCAATCTACCCTTGAGTAACTTCGTGAATGGAACAGGCCAGGACCAGTGGTGACTGCTAGCTAAGGAAATCGTTGAGGCAGCAAGGGGAAAGGAAAATAAAAAAAGCTTACCTGCAGCCTGATATCCGCCGGCTCTTCAGACGATGTGCACACAGGCTCCGAGAGTCCCCTGCACCAATCCAGACACTACCCTCATGATGGTATTACCCAGCATGAGAAAAGTGTAGGGATTGGGCGGAGCAGGCTGGTTCCACGCCTCAGGAGGGACTGGGAGGATGTGTTCTTGAGTGCCGATATCTTCAAACAACAGCCTGGAGATATCCAAGTGTGAATGTCAGTTTGCCCGTCGTAATTCGACCAGCCAAACCTCCATGCACACTGGCAGTGCCCTGAGCCCACCACTCCTCCTGCTCCTGATGGACCAGCTCTTAAGACTCTGCGTCGACTCTGGAGTAAAATAAAATGATACTAAAGAAGTTAACTACTTTAGTTTCATTTTATTTTACATTCGTCTGCTGGTTCCAGCGGTGGGATGGCATTCCTTCGCCATGATGGAGGAGCCGCCCCTGGCCAGGACAGGGACACAATAATGATAGGTTTAGGTAGGGGCAGGAGTGGGGCTAGGAGTTCAGCCTCGTGCTGACTCTTTCACCAAGTGACAGGCAGGGACAGAAAATATTTGACGACTGGTCCACGACCGAGCAGGAAAAATGAAATCGTCCAGGGAGGAGCAAGTAACAAGCATGCAACACACCCAAACTGAAGGCAAACAGTCACCTTTGCCCGTTCACCATTCCACGAGACAGTACTGAAGCACTGAATCTTTCACAAAGGGAGCTGTCCCACAAAGACGGCATTGCATTTTAACAGGGCCGGCTCTAGGCATGTGCAAGCTGTGCACCTGCACAGGGCCACCAAACCCCAGGGGCCACCACGCCAATATATGTCCTTAATATATTAATCCTCTGAGGATGGATACATATTTGCGTGGTGGCCCCTGGCAGGGATTTGGCGGCCTCCGGCTCTGTTCCACTACTAAACACCCTGACCCCCTCCCCTCTTTACTGGCCTGCGCGCTCCGCCCCGCCTGGACTACCTCTTCCGGGTTCCCTACTTACGCTCCTTGCCCAGGGCCACCATGAGCCTAGAGCCGGCCCTGATTTTAATGCTAAAAGCAGAGGCCCTTGGGGAGGCGGGGCCCGGCGGTTCTGATCAGTGGTAATGAACCCCATCAATCACTGACCAGCAGGTTCTGCAGCTCACCTCCGACTCGGAGGGAGGCCCGAGGGAGTGCAGCAGGAGAAGAGAAGATTGCAGCTATCACCCCGAGGCGCCAACAGCTTCCACTTCCGCTCCAAAGTGCAGGCCAGAGAGGGCCCTAGGGGGAGATAAGGCTCGAGTGATGTGTCGACACCTCAGGCATCTCGCTGCGCCAGCCACTGACTATCCCAGACCTCTGCCAATGTGATCCACCACACTCCTGACCCCATTAATAATGCCGATCACGCAGTACTGCTTTTTATTACATTGTTTATTACACACAGACTCAGCCGTCAGTAACGTGAAATTTAAAGCCCCTACAGAGTGGAGGGGGCGGCGGTATTTCAAAATCCTTTCGTTCTTTCACCCTCCACATAATGTTTCTCATTCTCTCTTCTGCAGCCTCCGTTCCTCCTGTGTTCTTTTTTCATCGTGCGCCCTTTACCAGTCTTAGTTCCTGCTTCTTTTTGGCTTACCCCCACCTCTAGGAGCACCAGAGAGTAGGAAAACTAGTATCCGTCAAAAGCATATGAGCTCCCTTCAAGGAAATATGCATGTTACTTGTCAGTTGTAGGAATGTAGGGGCGGATATACAAGCCCCTTGCGCCACGTTTGCGTCACTTTTAACATGGGAAAAGTGACGCAAAAGTGGCGCAAGGGACTTGTAATTCTGCCCCGTACGATTTAATCCAGGTTCACTACGGGTATTGTGTGCTTTTTTCAACCACTCCTTGGTAATCCCACTACCTCTAGTTGAGGTATTTTGGTTGTTCAGCTGAAAGACATGGAAGGGCCATAGAACCGAAAAAGCAAATGCTGACCCACAAACTGCTTACATTAACAGCTTTTATTCCCGTAACTGTACCTCTCAGTGAGTCCCTGAAGGAAGTATCCTTGGACTGGCTGCTCTATGGTCACCACACAGTGTGCCTTATGAAATGCATTAGTGTTACTTGCAGTATGTGTGCTCCCGCCGCAACACTCCCGTTTGTCTCACCGCTGCTGCTTTTGTTGCAGGGGCCGATATTTCGGCTATGCTGCAAAACTAGCTCCCGTTCACAAAAACGCCCCCCCCCCCAGAGATCCAAAACCTCCCCCACCATAGCGGCGC
Organism: Lissotriton vulgaris; assembly: GCF_964263255.1. Lineage (NCBI taxonomy): Eukaryota > Metazoa > Chordata > Amphibia > Caudata > Salamandridae > Lissotriton > Lissotriton vulgaris. The sequence goes on from NC_141693.1 coordinate 664,023,418, forward strand.
ACCGGGGAAATACCCGGTGCCTGCTACGGCCATTCCGGCCCTGCTCAGCACTTGTGACATCATTAGTCGTGTTAGTGCTACATAGGGATAAGAGAAACAAATATGTCTTCAACCATACCATTCTACCCTCTAACCGCCGTTACTAAATATGAAGGCGGCCGAGTTATGAATTCACCTCCTTCCTCCTATGTCCACTACCAATACAGTCACCTGGGCAATATCACATAAGAGGGCATATCCACAAAGGAATGGCACTGCACTGCAAACTTTGTATTAAAAAGAACAATTGATGGACAAAATGCAGAACAATGTCATATATTCACCACAGTATAGAGATCTGGGCCAAAATCCATCGTTTTTTTGCTCACCATGCCATTCCAGTTCGGACCTAGCCATATGCAAATCAGTCTTGACCATGCGCCCAATGGGAACAGTCCAGCCCAAACTGCCAGGCCAGTTCCTCCCTGGACTTAAAACAAGCATCCTAGGACCGGTTTCGGGCTTTCAGCCCTTATCAGCCAGGATCGCTCAGCTCCAAGGGCAGGGAGAGCACGGGACCCACGTTTGGGCAGACCCGTCCCACTCGGGGTTACAAATGTCAACAGAACAATTGATGGACAGAATGCAGAACAATGTCATACATTCACCCCGGTTAAGAGATCTGGGCCTAAATCCATAATTTTTTTGCTCACCATGCCATTCCAGTTTGGACCTAGGCATATGCAAATCAGTCTTGACCCTGCGCCGAATGGGAACAGTCCAACGAACTGCCAGGCTGATGAAGGGTGACATACCCCAAAACCTGTCCCAGGAATGCTTGTTTCCGGTCAGGGAGGACCTGGCTTGGTAGTTCGGTTTGGACTGTTCCCATGAGGCACAGGGTCAAGACTGATTTGCATATGGCTGGGCCCAAACTGGGGTGGTGTAGTGGGCAAAAGAACAAAGGATTTAATCCAGATCTCTTGACTGGGGGAGAATGTTTGAATCATTCAGCATTCCGTCCATCTTTTGTTGCAGTTACACTTTTCGCCCTAAGTGGGATGGGTATCCCGGAGGTGGATCCCTTGCTCACTATGCCACTGGATTCAAGCTAGCCTAGCTGATGAAGGGTGACATATCCCGAAACCGGTCCCAGGATGCTTCTTTCCGGTCCAGGGAGGACCTGGCTTGGCGTTTCGGTCTGGACTGTTCCCATGAGGCACAGGGTCCAGACTGAGTTGCATATGGCTTGGTCCACACTAGGGTGGTGTAGTGGGACTCCTTCCTGCACATAAACAATCATTAAAGGTGATTTGCTTCTATGTGTGCTGCAGCAAGCAGCACACATAGAAAGAGCACAAAAAAAGGAGAAATAAAAGTATTTCTCTTCATTGCGCCAATCTAAAGTCTGCTTTTCAGTGGCATTCGGTTTTGGCACTGCCTCAGATTCACAGATCCTTGTAAATCTGGGGCACCACCAAAAAGCAATGGGTGTTGCGGTGGAACGCCCACAGCAAAATCCAGTGAACGCCCCTACGCCCCTTTCACACAGATACCTGTATGAAAGGTACAATATTTACAAAGCAGTGTAAAGAAACACAAAGTGGCTTAATTCCGCTTTATAAATATGGAGGAGGGCATTGCACCCCCGGAGCATCCTAAAAAGTGAGGCTCCGGCAGCGCAATGCCCTTGTAAATATGCCCCAAAGTGAGCACTGGAAATGCTAACTTAAGATGTTGTGTCTGCCACTTAGTCTTAAGTAGTTTAAGAGCTGAAGCAGCAGTATTTTCTTATCTTACACAGTGGTACGTGATTGTTTGTCACTGGAACTTTTTTCTGGAAGTGTAGCTGCCTTTGATTTCACGGCAGAACAGAAGACACCACAAAAGCATAACAAACACAAAGAGTACAAAAATCCACACAACAGTTCACAATATAAGATGCAACAGAACAACTATACAAACATAGTCTTGTCAAATATTACCACCCTCACAAGTCTGCCTACATAATATGATGGTAAAAGGTCTTTGCCCCCAGCATTCCCTTCATGGACATCTAAAAGCGCCAGTCATAAATGTGTTGTAATAAGGCTCCCTGCCTTCTCATCTCCCTCTTGGAGTTCCTTTTTCAACCTGGCTTTTTCACTCTGTAACTGTTTTTTGTATCTTTCTCTACCTTTATCCTTTTCATCCTTTTTTCTTCCTTTTTTCTCTCCTTTGTCTTCCCAACTCTCTTTTGCTCTTGCTTAAAGTTAAAAAAAAGATTACAACCATTGGTACGAAGTAAGCACTGATTAGGTCTCCTACCATACAACAGCACTCGTTGGGTTTTGCCTATTACATTTCATCTCTGGCTCTTAATGCTGCCAAGCAGAAGTTAGTTAAATATATATCACAAACACTAACATATTCAGATTATATTTACCTGTACATAACATCCAAACAAGGTAGGAATTGTTACCTGGAATGAATGACTGGCAGAACATAAATGTGTGCCTTAATTGCCTAAGTATTGTCTACGGATGTGAGGAATTACTTTTGTGTGCAAAGATTTCCAAAGGTGGCATACTTCACAATGTGAATAAGCTGCATAGAATGCCAGCTTTGCAAAGTTTGTGTGAACTGTAACATTCTCACCTAAAAAACATTTTTGCAGGAACATTTTCTGACAAAGGTATTTTGTGGGAAATTCCACAGAGAATAGAACTTTGTCAGGAGTTGTTTTTCACAAACCTTACTTTCACAGGAATCTTTTTTCCTGTAATTTTTTTTTCTAAATCTTTGCAAACCTTTGTGAACTACTTAGGTTTAGAAATGGTTTATGAGGGAAACCTTTACAGCGTCACACATTCCTAGTAAATAATTAACGACTGAAACAACGAGAAGCCCCTTTACATACAAAAGAGAGCTATACACATGTTCCCTCTTCTTGACACACCGTCCTGCCAGCTCACATTTTCCATAATATACAATCTTTTACTCAACCACTACAGATATAACAAAGGGCAGTAGGGGTGTATGCATTATTGGAACCTCAAGGATAAATCATTTTTTGCCTGTTTTGCTCCGCATCACAGTAAAAGGATCATATTCTTAGCATCTCGCTGCAACATGTCACTTTTTTCTGCCCCCCTGCTGGTGGTGCTGCCTTATTACAACTCTTTGGCATGCTGGCCTGGATAAAAAAAGAGTATGGCCTTATGTGCTGTGAGTTTATGGGTCTTTCATTCAATCAGAAATAGGCCAGCCACTCAAAACTCGAGCCTGACTCAAGCCAGACCTGACTTTGACCCAGCTCAATGTCTTCTGGGGACCAATGTGGACTGGTGGCTACAGTTGCCAACCAGATACCCTCCAATTTCGAATCCTGACCTTGGCTGAACATCCCATGAATGTCGGCATATCTCTCTCCACTGAAAAAAAATATATAACATTGTATATGTCCATTGAGAAGAGCTATTTTGTCCTTGTGTAACGTTCATGGCATGTAAAACAGCCAAAAAATAAAATGTGAATACCCCCTCTCACCTATGCTCTAATCTCATCCTCCAAAAATTAATAACAAACCATTAACCTAAGATGCAAGAAAGAGATACTCATCTACGCTGGGGTCAATCCTAGCTTCCCTGCTTGACCAAACTGTGTGATCCTAGGCAAAATCTTTATTTCGCAGTTTCCTTTTTGTTCATTATCACACACGAGAGCACCTTCAAATACATGAGTTCAGGATGTGCGCTGTAGAAAAAAACATCTTGTGTTTGATTTAATAGCCTATGAAATTGCTCAGTGAGCAACATTTAAGGTATACATGACAACTGACTTGACACTTAGTTCACTAATATCATTCATTTCTGGGCCCCGGCTCATGAACGTCCTTTACTCCAACTGGGCTACGCCTGTTAATTTGTTAGCTCACCCACCACCCAGAGATGTTTTAAGACATGGGCAAAGTGGGTTCTGGCCCAAGGCCCCAACCTTCCACAGGGCCTCCTGACAGAGAGCCTGCTCTGTTTTGCGCAGTCTTGCTCTGATGACCTTGAATAATTATTCAACTGATTATTGTAAATAGCTTTTTTCTATCATTTTTTTTTAAAGTGTGAGAGTCTTTTACTGACATTTTGCAGACAAAATATGTTTATGTTTCATGCAACATCCACATACATTTTTTCTTTTAGATCAATACAGGACCTCACATATGAGAAATGGGAGGGTGTGATAGTGATTATTTGCAGTAATATTAATGAGCTGCAGCTGTGCTACAATTATGAAAACACACATCACTATCCCTGAATATTAGATGTACACACATTTAGAATTTGACCAAAGAGGGCATGAAAGAGCTGAATCTGGATCATAAAATCAAAGCTGTTCTGAACAGCCCCCAAAATACATGGCCCAGGGCACTCAAAATTCTTGAAACGTCCCTGCCACCACCACATGCAATGCAATTATGATAAGTTGCTCTACCTGAGCAGTTCGCCTCTCCTCCAAGCAACCTCTAAGCATCATCATGACTCAGCCTTCCTCAGAAGAGATTAGGAGGTCATGCCGGGAATGAAGATCTGGCCGCAGTAAGACAGGGAATATACTGTTTAAAATGTTGAAAAATATTGACTATTCAAAAGGAATTGTGACTTGGAATTCAAGAAACCATCGTGCAAACTTAGGGGCTTATTTATGAGAGCACTGTGTGAATTTTGCACCATGTAACACGGTACATGCCTGACACAGGGCACTCAAAGATTTACAGAACCACGCAAAGCCACCCTGCATGGGTTTGAGTGGCCTCGTAAATCACGAGTAAGGCAATGCAGCGCAAATCGCTGCGTTGCCTTGCTCTGCGCCTGGGAGGCGATTCATGGGTTTTGCAGTGGGTTTTCCCAGGCAACACCCATGGAATTTGACGCTGGCCCAGATTTACAAAGTGATGTAAACTCGGGGAAACATCAAATCCATAACCTCCTGAGTCAAGGCGTAACAAGGAGAATTGTGCCATTTCTCCTCTCTTTTTCCTCTTTCCATGTGTGCTGCATTGTGCAGCACACATGGAAAGAGGAAAATGACTCATAGGATTGCTGTTCTGCAGGAAGGTGCTTCTTCCTTCACAAAAACTATCCTGCCTGTAAAGGAGTCACCCTTGCAGCATGGTACAAGGGTGTCAACATTGACACTTTGCTGCCAAAAAAGCACAAGCACAGGTAGAAAAGACAAGAATTCACCGTATTGCTTAACACCTTCCATGCTCATGACGAGCTCAGCTCGTCATGAGGCACGTCAATACGTCACCGTATTGCTTAACACCTTCCATGCTCATGACGAGCTCAGCTCGTCATGAGCCGTCGAACGCTCACACACGGGGATAAATCCCCTGCTGTGCTGAGCGTTCCACGGGAACGGAGCGCCATGCCCCATGACGAGCTGAGCTCGTCATGAGCATGGGGGCCCTGTGCGCGCCCTCCCCCCTCCAGCCCAGCGGGGGAATTACCCCCCGCAGCGAAGGGGTTAAATACGATAAACTCCTATCCTTTCACTTTGGCATAGGACAGCGTAACAAGGTGCCTAGCTGTGCAGCCCTACATCAAATGCCATAAATGTGGCCCTAACAACATATTCTAACGCTTAAGGTGCTGCAGGAAAATACGTGGACATGATGCGAGCTACACCACAGAGAAATTCAGACTGGAAATATAGAATATCAGCACCAGGTAAACGTTTGGAAGAAACACATTTTTCAATCTGTTTCAGGATAAAAATACTAACAAAAGATCTGACTTTCAAGAGTAAAACTGAATGGGAAAAATGTGGGCACATTTGTAAAAGAAAAAAAAAATCTTTCATTCTAGTTCTAGAGATACAATAACAAACAAATGCAAAAAAAGTATGACTTGAAAGGGAAAAATTGCATTTCTGCGTTATGTGCACAGCAGTGGTAGGTTTATTCTTAGTGCGCATGATTACCAGAGCAGAAAAAGTACTAATGAAATTTTTAAGAGAACATATGCGTGCACATCACATACAAAAACCTTAATGGAAAGCTTTGAATCATATATTTAACACAAATGAACGATGCCGACAAGAAATGCAGTCAGCCTCACAGTCAAATGTCTTTATGTCTGAAACGTTGCATTCTTTAAGGGACCTTTCGCTTTAAGAATCCGCCTCATTTTACGCAACTCCCAATCAATTTTTACATCCCGACCTCATGCTGGGTCAATCTGTCCACATTTAGGTGTAAGTCTTACAGCTTCAGTCTCCAAGAGCAAATGTATTGATCTTAGCTGACGTCATCAGCCAGAGCTCAACCAGCAAATCTGACAATGAAAAAGGAAACCTCCAAGAAACGGTAGGAAGGGGGGAGCATGAAAATTATATCATTTTCTTCTTGGAGTATTTTCATTGAAGATCTGGACAATTTATGATTTCCAAAATATTACCCAAGTGGTCAGAAGAGCGAGGTCTTGGTGATCTTTGAAGCCCACGCCACAGACGCAACTTTCTCTACGTACCGCATTTCCAGATATTCTCCAAGACAACCCACCTTCATCCATCCATCCATTTGCGAAACACACATGTCTTGTGGAATACAATTATTGTGTCTCTTCTGACTTCGAACACTGGCAGTACAAACTCTCTAAAATTACTAGTCGAAATGAGCCTATAAATTGGTCTGAATATGATTTTCGTTTGGCACCCAATGTAATACAAAAGTATCTCGCTGTACAGCATTTTAAATTATATTGTAACATATCAATTTATTTGAGTCAGCTGTGCTTTGTGGTGGAAAGGTCCTTGTTCAAAGAAGTTACAAGAGATATTACAGCTTAAAATCCCCGATGTCATCTGGGGGATACATCCAAAGTGGTTATGCAGATTGAGCGAACTAGGGAAAAGTGTAAAATGGTGATTTTCTTACTGAAACAAGACATTTGAACATGTCTGGGATTTGCGAGACTGTGTCTTTTTTTAGAACAGTTGCATTTATGCTTGTAGTATTGCCAAATGGACTATATGTAGCTTGCACTGGCTGTCTGAAGTATCTGACCATGAACAGTGATTATCAAAAATGTGAATAACCAATTTCTCCCAATAGATAATTTTACAATGAAGTAATTCTAAGGTAGACATATTGCCAATCTAGTCTAATAACAGTTGAGCCTGTCCTTACTAGATGCAAAATCCTTTTACAATAGCCTCGGTATTAGTATGACATTAGGAGTATATGTAGTTCTTATATATCAAATTATTAATAAACAAAGCTCATCTGACAGATGTGTACAGATATTCGATATTGAGTTTCAACAACCATGAGAGCCCACCCTCCATTTCATGGCTCAGTTTCTCATGACCAAGATGCCTTATTCACTCAAGAATAATACCTCCATTGTGAAAATAGAGAGATGCCCCTAAGCAGGGCAATCAGGAGAAGGTGATACTCCTGACAGAAACCCATCACCAACTTTGACAAATGCCCCTATCTCTTAAGCTTGGGATGGAATTGGTGTAGAACATTATGCAAAACCTTTATCATAAAGGGTTGCAAACCTCAATGAACTACTGCTTGTAAAGTCCCTACTGTAGTAACCATACAAGATTTCCTTTTATTGCTGTGTATATAAATCTTATTATAGTCACATATCCAATTGGTCTGCCCTATTTGTAAAATATGGAACAGAGTATGTAAATATTATCAGTCAATATTTTCAGCTGTGTGATGTTTACAGTATATGCTAATGGGTTGTTCTGTCGAGAAAGGCAGAATTGCTTAAAAACCTTTCGTTTATCCTGACCACTAGGTTATTCAATGAGACATGCATGGCAGTGTTGGATGCATGTTAGAATAGTTACTCCTCATTGGAATTTTTGGATTACATTTATTGTAATTATATCGCACATATTTATGTATGTAATGGTTTATGTTGTCAAACTGTCTTGTGTTTTTGCATATTTGTATCTGTCGTGTTCTACACGATATATGACTGTTAATATATCGATCACATTATGAGTCTATAACATCAGTTGTATTATTTCTTGTGTTTGTATGTTATTCAATGTGGACTGTATACAATTGATTTGTTTTTCTAGAGGTCAGACAAACAAAAGGTTTTAAAGCAATTCTATCTTTCTCGGCCGAAGCAGCCATTAGTATATACCGTTCTAGTTTCCCAGGTTCTTCGAGACACTGGGCTACCCCATTAATCTTTAATGGTGTGCTGTTTACAATAACATGTTCGTGGTTCATCCAAACCATCCTACTGATCAGTACTTGTCTGTCAGCCAACATGATTTTCATTCGTCAGACTTCATCAGGGCTCCAAATATAGACACAATGATGTTATGAAAAATTTACAACGGATAGTAGTGGTTATTTAAAGAAATGTAGCGGCATGGCTGGCCCTGCCAGGTCGAATCCCATGCTGGCCTCTCCCACCTTTTTAAAATTGGTTTGCAAAGAAGATGTGAGTGGAGTGTGGTGTGTGTGACACATGTGGCCATAGGAACCATGGACTCCATTTTGTGTTTTCAACATTCAAGTAGTTGCTAAGATGGAGGATGGAAGAGAGTGCAGACAGCAGATGCAAACTGCAGTGCTACTCCAAGAATCCTTTGCAGTGGGTCAGACTATTGGTTGTCAAGGAGAGATGAAAGAGGGCCCTTTTGCAGTTTATCCAGTTCCACTGCCGTTTTGAAGTCCATTGGACAATGGAAGGGCTACCCCGCACAGGTTTAAAGGTAGATAAGTGGGACAGCTTCCATTTCTTTTGTATCATTATTTTTGGCCTCCCTTCACAGGAGACTTGCAGTTCCATCGTCCTTTCTTGCTAGAATCATGCTAAAAAGACCTTGGCTAGGCCAATCTGAGTGAAATAACCAACTGGTCTCAGAGTGGGCTAGTGGAACACAACTACTCTCTGCAACTTTGGCATAAAGATGAAATAGAAATTTCCACCCGGGCCAACATTTTGCTGCCATATTCCGAGGCATCCACACCAGTGTTCATGAAGAAACTCTTTGTGCTCTACAAATGGGGTATTTACCACCAGCCCCACTTGCCAGTTTTGTCACCAGAACCTAGGGGATTTCGATCAAGACTGTCAAGGGGGCTCTCCCTGAACCCCGCTTCAAGGAAGAAAGTTGATAGATTACTCAGGGGAGCATTAGAGGTGCCCTTTCACAAAGAAGATGCTGTTCAGAAGGAGAGGGGCCATGAAGATGTTCATTGCAGCATCTCAGAAAGACCTACACCACTCTCTGAGAGTGGGGCCCAGGGGCACTGAAGTGTCCCACAGCGTGAACTGAACTATGTGATCCCACAATCAGTATGTACTACGGAACTCAATTCTGTCGGAGTAATGTTGTGTAGCCAGGTGCCCAGAAGTGGCAAGGTTCTAGAAGAATCCAAACAGCAATTCATGGCCTCCTCAGGGAAGAAATGGAGTGCTGGAGGAAATGTTACATCCCTGAAGAGGTATGTGACAAGACTTGAGAACTCACATAGTTTGTTTGGGCTGTGGGTTTTGTGAATGGGACCAAGGAAGAATTCAAGCCACAAAATCCATCAAGCAGGAAGCATTGTATTCCAACAGAACTTCAAAGCCTGCTTGACTGGTGCTGGCAAGCCCTCCACTACCTGCTTCACCATGCAGGCACTACACACACCGCTTGTACTCCGGTCTACTTGTCTAGGGTGAAGACAATGCCCTCCGCACTCCATGGGCTGTACTTTACTTGCCACTGATGTCATCCCACCAACCACAAAGGAATGCGTGGGCTGCGTGAACTCTTGACGTTCAATAAGATAACAAGGTACTGTGCCAACCAGGAGAATACCAAAGAGGGGAACAAAATCCATATCTTAGGGAGGGAGTCATCTCAACTGCTGGCAACCAGGGCAGCCACCCAACAGATTTGCGGAGTTCTCTGCATCCCTCTCCATAATCGAATCATATAGACTGTTTGATGTTGTTGCACAGTGGGTAACCTAAACAGGGCTTTCCACAGCAACTGCCTAGTCTATGTCTCGATTAAAAGTTAACTTTCCATCTACTGACACATTATGTGCTGTATTATGTTGAGTGGAATTTAACAAAGCACATTTTAAAGGATTTGTGCTTCCTCTATATTGAATTATTACTCTGTATTTGTTGGTTTGTTGAGTTGGGTTCTTGGTCTCTAACCCCACACCTCCTCCATGGGAAAGCCTATGAATGTTTGACTTTAGTACCCTGAGAGTCAAGTACTAACGGGTGCACTTGGTGATCAGTTTTGGGATCAACCGTAAGGTTACACCCCAGGGCACCAGTGGTGAATGGCTCTGAGTGTCACTCCTGGTCAGAGCCCAGAAAGCCTTGTCAGCCCTGGCACTCCTGACAAAGTTCCCACAATAACACCTGCTTTTACAACGCCTAGAACCAAAAGAACTAGGGTGTGAAGAGCTACTTCACAAACAAACTGTTATTTCATCTTGTGATGTTTATATTAGCACCAGAGGATTTGTGAACAAAGACACAAACCTCTTCCTTGAAGCCTCTTTGTAATCATTGATTTGACCTGGAATAAAACTGTTCACATCACTCATGGCTTCGCCTTTAGGGAGATCTTTTAAAACGTGAAAATACAACACATACATTACTATCCTGTAAAAGGCAGACAAGTAAATGCAAATGGGGAGAATATTGCCGAAATCTGGCTGTTCAAGACATTCCCGTCTTGTCGCCTAACTTGAGAGGCAGCCTGAGACACACCATTGCATCAGCATCAAGACCTGGCGAGAAATCCTATCATGACCTCACTTTTAAGGACTGAAGCCAGGGTTTGATGGATTATCATTTCAGGTTGCTCATTGGTTCATGGTTGTTTCAGTTTACCCTTCTGCTGAGTTTTCAATTTATGATCACACAATGAAAATGCTGAAGGTGTATCTTTTCTGTTTCCCATTACATCTAATCAGGAGATGGACACTCCATCATTGGCCTACTTGAAAAAATGTCTATTTCTAACACTATTTAGATTTTTTTTCTGTGTATCGCTTCTTATTTCTAACCTCATAACCTCGATCAGTTATTCTTCATTCAAATGTACTTACTCATATGACTATATGACTAGTTCTAATTTTTGTTTCTCAACTTCCACACTAACGCTTTTCAGTTTAGCAGGGATATAGTGATACCTTAACTAAAGAAACACATACATTGTCAGTTTTGAAGCAGTCAGTGTGACCCAGAAAGCATTCATTATAGTGAGATCTACTAAGAAAGAGTAATATTGCAAAATATGTGCACTCATTTTTAGATTGAGTCTAGCGGCAGCACACATGCACTGCTCGCTCTGCGAGGCATGCTGTAGTAGAGTATGCACTGGAAGCCCTTCCCACTCTCAGCCCATATTTTTAATTGGCTTGTGTCATTGTCCTTCGTAAACGCTGGCATCAGATTCATTATTAGGCTTGATAGTCCCTCCTTGGTACTGCCTTGTCTGCATTTGTTACCGCCCATAACGACTGGACCTTTCACTTGGCTCATTACACGGTCTGCTTTATCTAGTGAGTGAGCACTATTTTGTTTATTGACACTGATGGGGACAATAGCGGCTGCCTTTTTGTATTTGCAGGTGCCCACACAGTACAATGGCGGGCGCTTTTCTTATAAAGCGCTATGCTGCTCTAACTTGCATGCTGAGCGCAGCTCAGTTTCATTATTTATTTTTTTAGACTTTCATATTGAGCGATGTGCCCGCTTCAGGGACAGTGTGCTCTGTTTGTTTATTTTTTTATTTTTACCTTCAAACTGGGCATGGCACCCTCTTCAGGGACACCGGGCATTGTCTCTTTTTTTTAACTTTAATAATGAGCGCAGCTCCCGCTTAATGGACACTGCGCTCTGCTTCCTTTTTTTTTTTTTACTTTAACCCGTTCCGTCGTCCTGTCGGCCAACGGCCGACGGGAGCACTCCCTCCCCCCCCACGTTGTCCGTCGCAGCCGCGCCCACCCTACAGAACACCCGCACCGCAGCAGAATTGCCGCCGCCATTAAGGAGTTAATACTGAGTGCGGTACCAGCCTCAGGGACACCGCGCACTCTTTTAAAAAATGTTTTAAAATTTAATAATGAGAACGGCGCCTGCCTAACGGACACCGTGCTCTGCAATAGGTATCGCTTTTGCAAAAGTTGAAACTATTGGCTATTGGTACTGTAAATGACAATGCCTTTTGATATTATAAAATGCATTGCCATTTACGTCAATAGCTCATAATCAAGCATTTGCGAGACCTATTGCATTATAAATGCTTGCTATTGCCTTCTGCCATTAAATAGCACACAATGGGCAAAAAATCTGGAACTTCATAACTTTCGAGGTCAAAGGATACATTTCCATGTGGTTTAGAGGTTACCCAGAGTTTGACTATGTTTGTGGAGATGTGCATTCTGCAAGGTGAAAGCACTTTGTCTATTTTGCTGCACACTTTATAAAAAACAATAAACTGATGCCGGCCCACTTTTTTAAAAGCAAAAAGATGGGTCTGTGAGTTTGAAACACAATCATGTTGCTCCTCCACCTATTAAACAAACAGCACAAGCACAGCAAAATTAACTTTAATTTAATATCACTGCAAAATATTTAGGCATGTTATGAATGTTTCCTAGTTAAAGTCCCTGCATTTATGTGTAGCTTTTAGATACATTCAGCTTTAATTGCTATATGCAGCATGCGCTTGTCTTTTTTTACTTTCAGTGTGCTGCCATTTTATGTTTTTGGGATGACGAGCAACCGTGTGCATACGGTGTCGCGCGGATATCTCTCTACTTTTCCTTTGATGCCAATTATGCTGTCACAGGCTATCCAGGGACTGGGCTATTAGTGTTTAAGACCGTTGTTGTTTATTCACTCAAGTTATGTTTAGTAAGGCTGGCACCAGTTCATGGAAAGAATTCAAAGTTGTTTCTAAAAATACCTAATTTGTTTTAATAGCTTGTTTTTATGTAATACTTGCAGAGGTTTTGCAGGGCTATGCAGTGCAGGTATTTTGAATTGCACGTTTCAGTGGCGCTCAAGGCATCTGTCTCAGAAAGATGAATGGTAGAGTGGGCCTTGCCAAGATTCGGATTTATAATCTGCAAGTCACGGCAGATTGCATCAGCAAGTGCTTAATTTGCCGAGCCACCTCGCAAACTGAGTTCACAAATACCACCCTTTTGTGTTTTTATGTCTTCACATTTTTACTACCTTAGACCCAGTAAGACAGTTATCCTTCTGACATTCCCTGCCTCTTCCCTTTTTGTTTTTAGGTCTCACCTACGGACTTCCTTAGCTTCTGTTGTCGAAGACCTATTTGAACAATATAATAGATTGAGTGGGCTGTGGCTCATCCCCTTGCCTATGAATGGATGGCTTTCTTGACTATCTCTGCTCTTTGATTTTCAGCCAATGCCTTTCCTCCCTATCCCTATTTTTGCTCCCTCTGAAGCATAGCTTGTTTACCATTCTTTCAAGTGGAGAAGTAGGATCCTTCCCCTGCTGACAGGAAGGAACTACTTTTTCATTTTTTTCTTTTTAGTAGTCCTTGGAGTGCATGGCTTTCCTCTCTGTCTCTCTTTTGCCCACTCACTCGCAAAACCCCACCCGCTTGTCTGTTTCTCCCACTATATCCACGCCCCAGTTCATTACTTTTTAAAATATTTTTTTTTCCTTTGTCTGATAATTTATTGTGTAAGAGGGCCCAGTCAGCAGCTGCACACTGCTACCAGGCCACTCGCTTTCTGACACACCTTCCCTTTCCTGTGCATTTTATTATTTTAATTATTTCTTCAAGGACCCAACTGCTTCACATGGTGTTCTCGTTCATTTTTCTTTCCATGGCAACCACAAATTCTTTTTTTTTTTAGATTACCATTCTAACATTGCCTAAGGTAGTTTACGCTTTAAAAATGTATTCCAAAATGGCCCCCAGAGCCTCGTGATGCACGTGTAAGCACTTGCAGCTTCTTAGAAGGCTTTTTCATTAGTAGAAAAAACAATTCAATGTGGGCACTAAGGCATGTGCCTGTATTGTGATGCACTGGAGGCCATCTTAAAGTGTTTTTCATTTAAGACATAAACATTCCAAAACAGCGGCAATGCATTGTGATGCACTGGAAACTATTTTGGATTGGGAAGACCTGCTCTCGCTTGTTTAAAGCAGCTTCTGACCTCGTGTTTGGGGCTAATGTCCAATAACTCAGCACTTTGGATTGATCGTAAAAGTTTAGAGCTATCTGCATCTGGTTCAAATTACAGCAGCCAGTCTGATTGCTTCTATTTCCAAAAAGGATTACAGGTGAGATGTACTAATATCTGTTCACAAGCCTTTATGTTCCAATTGCACCTCAACTGGTTCGCGATTAGGTATGCAGTTTATGACCTCACGTGTGTACAAAAAAAAATCCCATTTGCAGGTGACTGCAATACCACCTGCCTCATGAATATTAAGTAGTTACATTGCGATTTGTGAGCCCCCTCTGGCTAAGAATGCAGAGAACTCTGTGGCGATGTTAGCCTGCAAGTTTTCTCCACAAATATGAAAACAAGCATTTGCAATTCAATTGGTTTCGCCTTTGGAGCCTTATATGTATTTAGCTATGCAGCACATTAGCCTGGGTGCTGAAACATCTACTGTTCTTTAACATGGAGGGAAAGTAAGCATCAAACTGAGAGACACGCCAGGTATGGGAACACATGGAGAGAAATATTGTCTTTCAGCAGGAAATGGTATAGTCCAAAGCTCTGTTTTTAATATAAAATCAGAGTCTTCGGTGGTCATATCACTGAAAATATAAGATTTGAAAAAAATATATTTGTACACGGGAGCTCGTGGAAGATAATTTCTATGGACTGGAATCTAGAGAATGCTAAAGTGATGCTGGTATTTTACTGACCTCTGCTGGTCGTTTTCTATCAACAAAGTTAAATAGACGCAGTTGCCAGAAAAATTTAAAAAAGAAAGTCCCTCAGTAGAAAGCAATTCTGGTATTTTACTGAACTCTGCTGGTCGTTTTCTATCTAGACAGTTAAATAGAGGCAGTTGAACAGAAAAAAAGTCCCTAAGTGGAAGCAGACAAGTCCTAGGGCTGATCTCCAGAGCCCACAAAGTACATACACATATAAATATGTACTAAAGTATATAAGTATATACTAAAGTATTTACTAGAGGTCTAGAATGCTCGACCTAAAAACTAAACAAAAATGTCTTATTATTGTCTTGATTTTTGCATTTTAACCTACCCCACTTCTTCTTCTTGTACTCAAAGAACTGGTCAGGGAATATCTAATAGCAGCAGGAGATGAATCGTACCTTGTCAAGGTAACCTGAGCATATAGTTAATGAGCCGCAGCACTCGAAAAAATCCAAGTGGGACCTGCCCCACTTCTTAGGGTGATTGAAGAAGTTTGCAGTAAAATCTGCAAAAAGTATTTAAAAGTTAAATAGAAGTCGTAGCCTTCTTTGAGTTGCTTTTGTCAAAGCAAAATCTCACTTCTGCCATCAGTGGTGCTTGAAAAATTGTCATTCAACCTTGAAAGTCATTTGAGGGACAAGAGTCGGCCTGCATGTGGGTCATTTGGTCAGTGATCATCCTCGCTTGTGGGGACCGTGTGCCTAACTCTTAATTACCTGGTGAAATGACTTGTCGACCACTGTCCAGCTTCGATGGACAGGACTGACGCGAGGACTAGTTGGACAAAAATGTATAACGATCACTGTAAGTAATCAGGAGACTGAGTCTCTTCAGTGCTCAATTTAAAAAAAAGTGCAGTGGTCCAAAGTATTTCTTGGGAGCCCACTGATAATGATTTCCAAAGGGTTGTGTTGCAGTACCTGTGACTAGCCATACGTGGTTTTGACTTCCTCCATGGTTGGGATGGAGTGAATTTCTCACTGTTAGAGCTGTAGTAACGTTACAAGTGTGGGTGTGTCTTTGTAGTAGCCTTTCCACCTGCCTGATCATGACGGGTATTCAACACCTGGTTTTCTCAGGTGTGGAAACACTACACCCAATTTTAAAAGGCGATAACTCAGCAGGTAGAAAATGCACAAGGCGTCAGCTGCCAAGCTTCCTTCCCCGGTCCCAATGGACCTTTTTCTCTGGCACGAATACCCCTTTTCCATGAAAAACCTGTGGCTAGTAAGTAATTGGCCTGGGCAGCTTCCTTTCATGTTGGATACAAAGAATTCCTGTTGTATGTTAACTGACTTTCTGTGCCTCAGTGTGTTTATCGCTACATTGATGCCCAGACACCCTATCATTATCTATCCAGCGGCAATTGATACTTCAGTTATGTTGAGATGGCCCCATTGTAGATAGTAGACGGTCAACTAAAATTATATTTCAGGAACCTGGAGATGCTGCTGGTGGCAGCCAGGTCACTACTCAAAAAGGGGTGAGCAATGACCCCGGCATATGCCATTCATCATAGCTACTAAAATAAAGAGTGGTGTTGGTGTCTGTTCGTTCCACCAGATGAAGATTCAGACGAGAAAAATCTCATAGTTCTCCACAAAAGACCGCACATGACATCACCATGATTAGATGTAAATGTAAATGTAGTAGTACTTGTATAGCGCACAAATCAACCCATGAGGGTATCTCAGCGCTTGTACGCATACCGCTGTAGAACCCTTCCTGGCTTTTCCCTGTGAGGTGCCCACTCCTGGGCACCCCCAAGGTGAAGCCAGGCATCCTAGTGTTGTTGGGGCCGTTGTGGAGCTTAAGCAAGCTATTGCCCAGAGTTGCCGAGTGGAACCCATGATTAGAATAGGCACCAAGGCGAGAATTATCAGGTCCGAGGAAATTGAGCCCAAGACCCGCCGAGGCGGGAATTTAACCCTGGTCCCGGGCTAGACCTCTGCATCAGGGTCTGCCACTCTAACCATTGAGCCACACTTCTCCACATCCTGGAAGTGACTCGATGATCTGCCTACCAGTGAACCTGGTGGCTTTTTTATAACTTATCCAAAATGGATGCCACCAGGACGTTCTATCGGAAATGCCAGTAAGCCGGATCTTCGCTGTCGGTCCAGATCAGCGACATTCAGGAAAGGCAGAGGCCCTGTTGTCAAAGCTAGTGCAAACATGAATTCAGTGGTCTATCTCTGTGACAGAACTTCCCAGACATGAGGAGTGCCTGACATTTCACTCTGTAGTGGATTCGCTTCAGTAGGCACTTCTATATGACCACAGGTCACCTGGCAATCATATAGCATGGGAGGAACAAGCACCTGCAACATGAGGCCACGGAATGATCAGTTTAATACAGTGTTTGAGTCTTTTCAAGCTCTCTGTCTCTGCTACACCTGTAGACCGACATCATCAAAAAGCTCTGTTAAAGTAAGGAAGAAAAAAAACAGCTTCATACCTTATGTGTAAGCAAATGTATACATTTTTTGTCAAGCGTGTTGATGGAAGACGACTGTGCATATAGTCACATGCTAGTCACATGCCGCACCTTTAGCATGACGACACTGACACGTCACCCGTGTCTCGCTGAGGCTCTGAAAAGGTCAAATGCCGCTATCTTTCACGTATTGGGGGGGAAGGAAGGGTTTTGCTTATTTTTTAACACCACTTTACCTCAACTTTGGCAAGAAACCGCTACTTTTTGCAGAGCAAACACATTTAATTGGCAGTGCAGGATTTATAAAGGGCAGGACAGCTCTCAGGGTGGCAGGCTCTGAGCTCTGGAGTGCAATATTAGGCCACTCACTGCATCAGTGGGGTAAGTTGAAGCGCGGTAGCCCTGCCAAGACAAATATAATCATCCTTCAACTAGTTTCCCAACTTAAAATACATTGCTACTAAAGCTGGGCTGGGTAAACTGGGATAGGAATGTCAAGCAGGGTGCCCGTGATGATACAGGAAGTCAGCGGCAGAGCTTGTGAGGGACACAGACCTTTCTGACTCTCGCACAGATCACAAAATTGGAGGGACAGAAGCTGTTAAGAGCATGTCCTGCCCCATGGTGTTCCCCCCTAGAAGCAAGGGACACTGTTGTCTCAAGTGCAGGGGCTGCAGAATAGGGGGTGGGGTAGATGCAGCACTCAGTAAATAGCATTAACAGCTGCATTTGGGCAGTAGTGGTGGGGGGAGGGGAGAGGGGGTAAAAAAAATGTAAAATCCATTTACCTGCAAGCTTCGATCCTCTCCTTCGTCCAACGTCCAACACAGGTAACAGAAAGTCCACGGGCTTCCAGACTTCCCTAGCCAATCACAAAGCTGCTGTCACCAGCATGTCAGCAGCTACGTGATTGGTCTTAATACCATGGTTCGGCGCTCAGATGGGGACTGGGAGCCTATGCATGTTCTCCACCCAGGCTGTGCAATACAGCCGGGTGGAAAACATGCTAAGTGTACATGACTATTTGGCCGGCCGAAGACAGCCCGAGAAAAAGTCATGCACACTTAGAAAGTGCTCCCATTCCTCCCTCTGCTGTGTGGGTAGGCCAGCCCTGTCCCACCCCACACCTAAAGCTAGGACAGAAAAATAAAATGATTATATCATGGTGTTATCATAACTTTATTTTTCCTGTGGGGCGACACTCCTCCGCCTTAGTGGAGGAGCCGCCACTAGTAAATAGCGAGAATGAAGAATAATATATGGAATAA
Source organism: Lissotriton vulgaris (assembly GCF_964263255.1). NCBI lineage: Eukaryota > Metazoa > Chordata > Amphibia > Caudata > Salamandridae > Lissotriton > Lissotriton vulgaris. The sequence goes on from NC_141693.1 coordinate 664,042,028, forward strand.
GAGTTTCCACTTGTTTTGCCTTTTTTCATACCCTCCCCAGATTATACCAGGCAAAGTCCTAGTTTTACTAGGGAAAATCCTTCAAAGGAAGACTATGAGGATACAATAAGAACTGAAGAACTGATATAATTCTACTTCCTATGATTTGCAGAGGGATCGCAATCTTTCCCACTGCCTGTATTTCAGACCGAAATAGTGTCTGAGTGAAGCATTATCCAAGCATATAGAATTATACACAGTTGCCTCAGAAGTATGTCATTTTAATTTAACCCCAGTGAAATAAACTGGGTCATCGAACATCCAACACACCATCGGTAAGAATAGAGCAAACTCCTGGCATTTGAGTACACCACAGCATCACAGCACAACTATCAAGGGAGTAGTCAGAAAAATGAAATACCCTCCAAACACTTTGGACCAGATCCCATATCAATCTGAGCGAGTGGATGAGGAAAGCAAACTGTGTAGTCACTCTGGAGCTCTGACATTTTTACATATTCTTCCTTCACTCCATCCTTTTTTTTAGCATTTTGTCCTTAATTCTCTCCATCTTTCTTTCTGTCTTTTTTCTACTGTGCTTTCCTTCTTTATTTCCATCCTTTCTGTCCCTTCTTCCATCCACCTGTCTGTCATCCATCCATTTACCATCCATCCATCCATCTATCCATCTGTCTTGCTTTTTTGACCCATCCGTCTTTCTCCCCACCTTCTTTGTCTTTTTCCTATCTTTTTCATGCATCATACATCCTTTCTGCTCACCATCGATCCATTCTTCCATGATTCACACTGTTTTTTCTCTCTGTCCATTTATCCTTCTCTTCATTCTTCCAATGTCTCCATCCAACCATCACCCATGCTTCTCTCCACCCAGCCTATCCTACGTCCATCCCTTCATCCACTTTCCATCCATCTCTGCATCCATAAACCCTCTTCATCCTTCCACCCATCTCGCCATCTATCACTCCAGCCATCTCTCCATTCATCCATCCATGCCTACGTTAATCCACCCTCTCCCATTCTTCTCTCCACCCCTCCTTTTCTTCAACCCTCCCTGCCTTCAAGAGATTGTATTCAGGATGTTCTTGGAGAGCTTTCTCTCCCATCAAAGTCGAAGGCGCAGAAGACAACAACTTACATGTTTCACGGTTAACAGAACTGTCCAGTGAAGGGCACCCCCAGCTCAAGCTGCTAAACTGGGGGTTCATGACCACTATTTTATTAGTATATGCATTTCCTGTGGGCTTATCAGTCAAAAGGAAAAGAAAGACAGGTTTATACTACAGCTACTGTTATTATTTCTATAATTATTATTGTTATAATTAGCAGTAATGTTAGTAATGGTAGTTCAAGCTCTGCTTTGCAGTGGTTGCTTGTTGATGGGCGACCTGTATAGTGAGCAATCATTCCCAAAGTTTGGGGAGTGTCGGCCTCACTTTGGAGTGAGGATCATTCAAGGGAAACATCCTTTGCCACGCAGTCATTACCGCGATCTGCATTTACGACGCAATCATTACAGCGACTGTGACATTACCGGGCGTTCCTTTACCACGCAAGTTGTTACAACGACTTGTTTTAGGGAGTGCGATGTTGGATTTTAAGTCCAAAACCTTCCCTACTGTTGCATAGACTGGAGTTGGAATACTTAGTTATACTATTCGGAAAAACCAACAACCCCCTAAGGCTCTCGTTGTTATGACTTGCATGGTAAAGAAACGTGTGGTAACATTGCAGTCAGAGTAGAGACTGCGTTGTAGAGGCATGCGTGGTAAATACATGAAGGGTTCCGTCAAACATGTGTCGGTTAGTTCTAAGTCTATGCAAGGGTCACTACGAAATTTCAGTACACATGGGAGGGTTTACCTGGAGGACCACCGCAATCTGAGCTCCTGCGGGAAGTGCCCTCGGTCTCATGTATACTGGTCCTGGCTGCTGGATTTTGAATAACAGGTCAGGCAGAAATGGAACGGGGTTTGTGGAGTGCAGATCTCAGATGATGAATGGACTGAGGTCATATTATACATCAGGGTGCTACCAAGTAATGCCTGGCATCAATGAACTAAGTTCAAATTTCTAAACCGGATCTATTTCACCCAAGTGGATAAACACACAATTCACTTAAAGCACTCTGACTACTGCCTGGCAAAGTGGTGCAGGTGTTTCTGACTTCCTCCACTTGATTTGGAAATGTAGAGCAGTTGCAAGTGATTGAACACAAGTGCCCAGACATTAAATCAGGAACAAATCTGGTTGCCATGTCTTTACCACACTGTATTTTGTGCTTATGTCCAAAGCAAGGTGCTGGCTACCATATTTTTGTAGTGCTAGGTCTGTCACTTGCAAACTGACAAGAGTCTGGAGTCAAAAGATGGGTCCTAGAGTGCTTAATTTGAGCCGGTGGTTTGCGGTGCTCAGCAATGGCACTGTTGATGAGCACCAGTTAAGGACATATTCATTTACAAGGAGATTAAGTAATTTGCCCAGAATGTTGAGCCGACGCCAAGACTTGAGCCTGATTCCCCAGGTCCATAGTCAGAGGCTCTGGCCATTACGCCACATCCTCTCCCCACTTTCATGGTTAGTAGTTGGATTGCCCTGGCATATCCGGCGTAACCCTTGTAATTTTGATTGAAAAATTATTTTCTAAGATTTACTGACTGTAGGCCGACTGTGCTGTTCTTATTGTTGTGTATATGTTTGTGAAGTGTATACAAAAAATTGAAGAAATCTGTGATTTCATTATGGTACTTCTGAATGCCACAGGCAGTTACACTTCTTCAAAGAAGGCAGCAAGAGTAAAAAAACAACTCAAGTTCAATGGTAATTTGTAAAAACGGGGGGAGTGGGTAGAAGTCTACCCAAGAAAAGCCTAGTGATCCGACTTGATGTTGAGAACTCTTCTAGAAGTTGGAGAGTATCATTTTGCAGGACAAGAATGGATGCCACTAGTCATGTGGCAGGATGCCCAGGCAACCTCTTACTAATCTCTTGCCATGATCTCCTTCCACATGCACCCGGGCACCCAGATGGTCTTGAACAGAAAAGAAGTCTTTGGGGTCCATTACTAGCCCAGGTAAATGTGGGAGAGAGAGTCGGTGAGAAGCTCAATTCCTGGTCATCCTCCTCATCATCATGCTCTTATCTAGCGCTTAAGCCCACGCCGCTAAGGCGGACCTGTTGGATTTGGACACTGAACAGAATCCACTGTTCCTCTATCTTTTAAATTATGGACGAGACGCTGCAGTACCTTACTTTTCACATGTCAAAGTCACCAACCTCAGGGTTATTTTAAACTTTGATAACTATGCATTGTTTCAATCTTTCAATCATTCATCTGCCTACACTCTCCGTTGACCAGCGGCTGATTAGTTCATACATGACGCTGAAAGAAAAGACTTGGCAGGCTTGCTTTAGCCTGGTTCCTCAACCAGTTGACATCTTTTGTATGTCCTGTCAGTAATTAATCAGGGGCAGCATTCAACCAGTGCCAACTCCGAATGCCAACCGCAAGCCTACTCGAGCTCCAGTTACCTGATCACTTCTGTACGCGTAACCCGGCCTGCCAATCTCTCCTCTGTCCTCTTTATCCCCTGGAGGAAGAGGACATCAATCAAGGGCACTTTGTAGCTGCAAGTCCGGCCTAGAGCAAACTGACCCACGTCTCCATCTTGCCTGGTGAATTTATATAGTAGTTCGGTGGGCATGCAGGCACAAATTCTCACTTGTACCCATCCTCACGCAGGCACATATACTCACTGCCACTCATCCACAAGCACATCTAACGATTCGCAAGTACACACGAGGTCACATACTTTCACTCACCCGTTCACAAGCACTCACATGTTCACACCCACCCATTTACACCCGCATACGCCAATGGGGGCTCCTCCTCCTACCTCTTCAGCTTTCTGTTAGGGGACTGGGCAGGGGAGGAGTGGTGGCATTCTCTTAAGTGCAGAATAACTGCTTGGCCAGTCCTCTCGGGCCACCCAAAAGTCTTGCGCACTTCGCATGTTATCCATTCAATGCAGCCTGCACGGAGAACATGCCCAGGCCAAGGCTCGCAACACGGCACTCAGACTGGGAACCTGGGTGTGCTTCCTGTTGTTCAGGTCAGAAAGGGAGGACTACGGAGGAGAGACGCAGAAGCTAGAACCAGAATATCCTGCCACCTCCTTTCATTGGCTAACCTTGACAAGGGTCAGCCAATGAGAGGCAGACCTTCTCTAACTCGTCACAGAGAGAGGTGGCATCAGTGAGAATTGCTGATCCCTCGCCACTCTGTGACGAGTTAGAAAGGGCTGGTGTAAGGGTTCATTGATTAACAGTGAGCCCTGGGCACTTCAGGGCTTAATCCAGAAGGATCGCGAACTGACTCCTTCATGATGCTCCCCTTGTCATCAGCAGAAGATCCTCATAGGGCTTTGCCGGGCTGTGAAGTCATCAGCATTGCAAGCCTTGGCTGCAGGGCGCCTGTGCATTAGCGCATGTTGAAGTAAATGGCTGCCTGACTTTGACATGATGACGTCTGTAAGGCGGACATTTGCTTAGTCTGACAGACACTTCTTATGCTCGGCAAAATGGGCTGGCAGAGCCCCGATGCCAGAACTGATGGATTGCCTCCGCCTCATCTGATTCTACTTCAATGTCAGAGGTTCTCAGGGAAGCATTTGTACTCATTTTTGTGTGTGAGCTAAACTTCAAAACTTTTCCATCGGTTACCAGTTGTAACCGGATCCAATGCTGACATTGGTCATTACAGACTCCAGCCCATTTGCTCTTGATTCCTGTGCTACAGGCCCCGCTGTAACCACAAAAGAGACCGAGGCACAGTTCCAATCTACTACCGATATGCGAACATTGTGTTGTCCTGTGAAATATGCATAACTGTCAGAAAGTACACAAAAAAACTCATATTACATTTCACCGGTGTCTCAAGTGACTACTCCTCAAGGTATACCTCTCACAGAAAAATCACACACAATTCCATCAGCAGACTGGTTCAAGAAGGAAATGTCTCATTTGAGGATCAAAAATGGTCTAATTTTCAACCTGAACCAGTCTCCCACAGGAAATAATCGTGTGCAATTTCAAATCATTCGAAAGGGCAAAAAAAAGAAATCACATTGTACAAATTTCGACAATTACACAAAATTGCAGCTGCTGGTCTAATATGAACCAACCTTCCACTGATTATGACAGTAAATCAAATGAACTGATCTATCACTGTTATGAAAGAAGAGGCATGACTATAGGATATTTTAAATAGCAGATATATTTGGGACTGCTAACCCAAGTGTATCAAGCTCTGAACAATACCATTCAGATAGTGATAATCAGTCCAGGAAGGTTTTTACTAGTTTCTGAAAGGGAGGAGGTACTTATAACACTTATAAGGAAGACGTGTGAAACTTAACTAAACACAAGTTATATAAAATAGACTGAAGTAACTGAATACTGTGCAGCACAGCCCTGTGCACAGATTGCAGCGTTATTACAGCAGTTTCAAGAACAGTCATCCTAACTGCAAAGAAAAGATACAGTGCAACACTTTACTACACAGGGATTGAATAACAATTTTAACACAAAGTAAGATTCCTTCAAGAGAGGAATTGCGTTTGCTGATTTATTGGGCATGCATAGTGCCTCACACAGCGTAAAATGATTCGGATAATGAAGAAGGAACTCATGTGCCATCTTTACAACATGGCTACCATATCAAACATAGAACATTTATCCTTTAAATCATAGCAATCTCCCATAATCTGTTATACAAGAAATATCACAATTTGACACAATAATATGTATGCAAAGTTTCTGTCAGCTACTTTGTGTAGTCTTTACGTGTCATGTAGATGTAGTAGTTTTGATGCAGTAGCCAGCGTCAATGTAGTAGTGCCCACGTAGGCCTATCTCACTGTAGTAGAGTCGAAGTAGCAGTAAGTGCAGATATAGTGGTGCCTATGTAGTGGTATAGTGATGTAGAGGCAAGTATCAATGTAGTGGCGTCGCGATGTAGTAGAGTTGATGTAGTGGGGCTGCACTGATTATTCACAATGAAGCTAGTCTGTCGTAAAGCCGCTTTGACGACACTCCCCATAACATGCACCACGATAAATTAGGAATATATTATTTACAGCGTTTTGAAAGTAAGGATAAAAAAGAGCATCACGATAAGTACTTGACTGAACTCTATAGCCATGGTCTAACTGTAAAGAAAGTACACATACGTATTACGTCTTCTTGAAATCGAGATGAAGGTTGAATCAAAACCTCCACCTGCCCTTTTTCTATGACATCTATAAAGCTAGGTAAAGTACGGCCCTTGTGCAAGGCCACTAGAATTATGTGACAGGGGAGGAGCAAATTATACAGCGGGCTTGAATAAATTATTGGTCACAAGCAGGCAAATTATGCAGCATAATGTATTACATTTTGTGACAGTATTGCTTCATTATTTTGTCATTTTTTGGTTGAGCCTGGGCAGCGCATGCGCTGCTCTGCGAGGCATGCTGTATTGGAGTATCAAACTGAAGCCCCGCCCACTCCCCGCTCATATTTGTCATTGTCCTTCGTAAAGGCAGGCTTCTGATTCGTTAATAGGCTTGTTAGTCCCTCCATAATACCGCCATGTCTACATTTGTAACCTCCCATGAGAACTGGCCCTTTTACTTTGGTTGTTACACAGTATGTCTTATTTAGTCTGTAAGCACTATTTTCTTTAATACGTTTCTGCATGGGGCGCTTGTAAACAACAAGTATTTGCTTTTCAATGGGTTTCGCATTTTGCAAACTTTGACCTATTGGTATTGTAAATGACAATACCTTTCATTAATGTGTTGTTTTTTAAACACATTAATTAAAGGCCTTGTCATTTACAATGCCAATAGCTCAAAATCTGGCAATTGCGTGACCGATTGCATTGCTTGTTACTCATGGTAATACTGTCTGGGTATTTAGTTGTATTTGACAACTAAATACAGCAATAGGCAACTGAAAGATGACCAGACAGCTTTTGTGGAGAGCCTTCCACTGCGCAGCAAAACATGTTGAAATGTTTTTAGTAACTTTTGATCCATTTGAGCTAGAATCATTTTTTTTTGTTAAAACCAGTAGATTGTGTAGCAGATAATTGATTAAGTGCCAAATGCAGCAAATCTATAATTATGCAGAAAATACTGTGGCTCCAGAATCCTAGTTACCCTAGTTACCCTTCCTATGGGTAATGGAATCATATCTGCTTACTCTAAGGCTGATTCAATGAATGATAAAATCCAGAGGCCTTAAACTCCTAAACTGTTTCTAATTCTTTATTCTTAACTAAACCCCTTTTTAATGTTTCCCTTTTTAGATGTCCAAGTTTTTTACGTACATTTACAGTTAGTTTATTTACCCCAACATCCATGGAAGTGGGCCAGTAGACGACATTTCTATGCATTATTTGAAAAATGTGTTGTCCACGCACTGAAGAACAGAAAACAATCTCTGATTGTTCATGAAATATTAGATGCGCTTTGAAATGTCACCAGTCGCCATTGTCCAAAGGTCTGCACACATACACATACACAAAATCTTCGGAGCCCTGCCAAAACTACCATACTAGGGAAAGATACACGTCCTTTAAAACACAAAAATTACGAATAATGCGATAATCAGCCATCGTCGTGCTGATTTGGAAATTAATTCATGTATTTTAGAAGTCTGGGCAAAATTAGCTAATTTTATTTGCAGAAATTGTGTTAAAGGACAAAAAAAACTTGAAATGTGAAACTGCACTTTATTATACAAATTAAGGATCTGGCATTTTTTGCTAATTTTTAGTATGAAATGCGTCCCACGTCCATTTTGAGAGCAAGGACACATTTCAAAATAGCACAAAATGGAGTGTGACGCGAACAGCACGTTCACACTATTTAATTGCGTCTGCCATAGTTTTTTACCAAATGAAATCTCCATTACCATAGCGTGTTGTAATGGCGTAATCCTGGGCATTTTGCGTAAGAGTTGTATTGCAGATTGACAGGTATGATACCTGTCTATGTCACCTTAGATGAGTTTTTATTTGAGTTATTGTCATTATGAATTACTTATATATCATGATATATAAATTTAAAAAAAAGTTTGTATTCCTGTATATTTATAAATTATTTTGTTGTACTGTTTATAAGCTTTTTGGTCAGCATGTATATCAGTGTGTTGTATATTAACCACCCAGCGATATAATTTATTTGTAATGTTTGAAAGCAAATCACCTCCGGCCTAGTTTACTGTGTTCTGTGTTGGATGTGTAGGTAGAAACCATTTTACTTAAGCACACCTTGGTGCATATTTACTTAGAAACGGCGCAGCGCTGCAAGCAATTTTCCTGCACCTACACTGTGCCATTTAAAAAATTGAGGATTTTCTGTAGTTAAAAGAATATGGTGCACCCCTGTGATTTCCCTTGCGTTGGGGCCAAAAATAACTGCTTAGCATCAACACAGACACTCTTGCGCCATAGTGCGAGGGTGCCTCCTTTGCAGAATGATTTCATGCAACACAGGCCCTCTTGCACCATAGTGCAAGGGTATCTGTGTTGGAGGATGATTTTTGTGAGCACGAAAAGACACCTTCCTGCACATAAACATGGCAACATGCTCTTTCTTGTGTGCTGCAGAATGCAGCCGACATAAAAGGAGCAAAAACAAGGAGAAATAAAAGTATTTCTCCTCATTACGCCAATCGAACAACTGCTTTTGAATGGTGTTAGTTTTGGCACTGCCTCAGATTTACACATCCCTTCTGGGCCAGCATCAAAAAGCAACGGGGGTGCGGTAGAACGCCCACAGCAACACCCATTGCATGCCCCTTTCAAACAGATATCTGCCTGAAAGAGGATCCATATTTACAAAGCAGCGTTAAACCATGCAAAGTGGCTTAAGTAAGGAGCGCGGCATTGCGCCAATGAAAGGCAGAAAAAGTGACATTCTGGCGGCACAATCCCCTTTTAGATATCTCCCCATCTGTTTTAGACTGTAAACTATTTCGGGTGCTAAACCTATCCGGTCCATGTTGTTCTTTTATAGTCCAAGCTGTGCGGGCTAAAAATATTTGACTAGGTTTAGGACGATGAGCTGTCTGGGGCAGGATAACTCACTGCACTCTGTTCTGGACAGTAACCTGTGAGAAGTTGACTCGACCTTCCTTCTTCTTTTTATCGAGTGTCAGCATAAGAGCATGTTTAAGGACTTGGCCTGCACATGCAGTAATAGTTACAGCTGGATTACCACTGTCGGTAAGCATTGCCTCTGCCCGACGAAGCTGGCTAGGCACCAGGCCGGACTGGGAACCAAAACCGGCCCTGTCAAAGTGCTCGGCCGTACAGGGCCGTTTTTGCAGCAACACTGCAAAAACGGCCCTGTAACAAAAACGACCCCCAGGGGTCCAAAACCGGCCCCCACCCTTGCGGCGCACCGGGGGATTGCCCGGTGCCTGCAATGGCCAGTCCGGGCCTGCTAGGCACACTGGAGAAAAAGCAGCAGCTTCAACTAAATAATACACCCGTGTTTGGAGCTACGTAAAGGGATTTGAAGATGTTCTTTGAAGGTGACAAGGGAGCTGGTTTTCTTAGAGATACCGCTGCCCCTAAGGAACACGTTTCGTCTAGCCACTCAAATCGAGTACGAGCTTGTCCGGAAATGCACCTGCGCACATAGGATCAGACAGGCTTTTGACCTCTAACACAGCTGTTAATCCAGGCTCTAGTGACATAAAGCTTCCATTGTTATCCTCCTTTCAGTTGATTATTCTCCTATTCTTCTATCCCTCTAAACCCTCCTTCATTAGGAAAGTGCTCTGAAGCCGTCTCTGGTCTTCACTAGCGCTATTCAGAAGCAAGATATAAAAATAATGTCCAAGTCCCAGTATGGCCTGTACTGCTTGGCTTTCTTTTTTTCTTACTTGGGCTAGATGTGTTATGTTACAGTGATCTGTATAGCGCTGTATCTCAATTATCGTGTCCTCACAGCGTTTGGGAGAGGCTAAAGTTTGCGTTGGGTGTGTCTGCATAGGGTCACCTGTAGTGTAGTTAGTTTTTCTTGTATCTTTCGTTGTAGATGTGTTCTTATGAGTAGTGATACTTGAAATGTGCAGCGGGAGAGTTTTACGAATTCTGATATGTGATCTGGTAAGGATTTGTATATGCATTACTCAGGTGGTGCTGAAACCAGTGACGGCTTCTCCTCAATGGCGGAGGCGTGTCACCTCACTGGCTCAGAGCCAGCAGCTAAAATATAAAACAATATCTTACTATTGCTTTATTTTTTAGCTGCTGGCTCAGAGCCAGCGTGTGCAGGGAGGGGGGGGGGTGGGGGCATGGAGGGGGGATGGAGTGCTATGTGCACTCTCTAAGTACGCATGTATGTGTGGCCGGCCGTCTCAGACTAGCCAAACACGCAGGGGCACTTAGGTTTCTCCAGTCCGGCTGCATTACACAGCCGAGTTGGAGAAAACTCACAGACTCGCTGGTCTGAGTGGAGTGTCTTTTTCAGCCTGCTCAGGCCAATCCACATGCGGCTCTCATCCTTGAAAGCAGCATGGGGATTGGATGGGAGTCATGATGTTTTCCCGGGGTCTCCTGGGACAGGAACTGCAGCAGAGTAGTGCAAGGCTTCTGGCAGCACCGCTTGGTGGTTACATGTTCTGTGATGCCTTTAATTGGTTTAGCAATAAGAATAGCTTTGATTAGGAGGCCTGTTACTTGGCTTCTGCTTTTGTATGTTTGAGCATGGCTAAAGAGGTCTGTCTAACGGTGCACCAATTATAATGCCACTAATAATCCGATTCTGTAAGTCACCCTTGTGTCAAAAAACTGTGCTTACACTATATTCACACACAATTATAATTGGCCAGTCGAAATATGTCGCATATTGACAACCTCAGAGGGATTCAAGCAGGCCACCTGCAGAATATCTTGCATTCATCTCAAGCATTAATAGCATATTTACAAGCCTGTATCGTCACAGGAACATCACTTTTAGGGACGTTCCTGTAGCAATAAACCTTTTGCCTTATTTACTTAATGCGGCTAAACATCGCCGTGTAAATAAGGCCCCCTTTCATGCAACACTTAGTGTGAAAGGGGTTTGAAATGGGTTTTGTGGTGGGTGTTCTACCACAACACCTATTGATTTAGATGCTGCCCCCTTATTTACAAGGGTTGCGTAAATAGGAGGCAGCGCCAAAATTAAGACAGGGAAAATCTGGTCTTAACATGGCGAAACGAGGATATATACTTCATTTCTTCTAATTTTTTCAGTTTCTATGTGTGCTGTATTGTGCAGCACACATAGAAACAGCAAAACGCCATGAATAATTGTTTATGTGCAGGAAGGTGTTCCTTCCTGTATATGAACAATAATGAAAAAAATGACGATTTGCAACTTCTATGCAGCACACATAGAAGTTACAAATTTTGGACATCTTCCTGCACATAAACAATCATTCCCTCAGTGCAGGCACCCTTGCACTATGGCAGCTAAATTTAGGGCCAGTGCATGGAGAAACGCAGGGGTGCACCATATTATTGTAAACATGGTGCATCACTGTGTTTCCAAAGTGACGGAGCGCAGCGTTAGCAATTTTGAAGATAACCTACGCTCCGCCACTAAATGCCTTATTTAGTCAATTATGTTACTGCAACCTTTTCTTGAACTTCATGGCAGAACTGGTACTTTCAGTCATGCCTGATGACACAGGGCCACTACTGAAGATATTTGATGAAATGTATTTTATGCTGGGTCTAAACTATGCAACGGATTCAGCGTCCTTCTCCTCTACCCCAAAAGATACCTCACAACAACTAATTTGGTTTGAGAAAGTAGTTAAACCAGATGTTCTAATGTTCCCAATTTTTCCTGTCCTGTCTCCAAAGCATGGCTTCCAAGGTCGCTGCTTTGACGATGTCGACTGCTGCAGACCTTAAGGTTCTTTCGCCTAGCTCTGACTTACTATTTTCAGTATCTGGAATCTCAGACAACTGGTGTTTGGGATGCCAAGGATTGTTTATATCTGGCTTGAGAGATCCACTGCCTCCACATTTTATGTGGTCACCAGCCAAAGACCTCCAAGATCTAGTGCTGAAGAGGGGCTTATGCTACACCCACAAGTTGTTGTTCTTCTCCACAAGCTTTTAATTGTGCAGAAGGTGTGTGCATCCACTGATAAAGATACCTGTGTAGGTCTCAATATAGTAGGTTAAGTGTGTTTATCATGGCATGCCATAAATAAAGACTATAGACCTGATTGATTCTTTGTATAAGGTTATGCCATAGTCCTGACTATTTGTTATGAAATGTTATGAAAAATCCAGTAGTTCTGTTTTATTCATTATAAAAACCATATGTTAAAGCCAGTATGCCCAAAAGAGTGGATTAATTTTGCACTGAGTTAAAGCCTATAGATTGTTATTGTGTTACTCTGTGTTACTTACCCATTTGACAAACTGTGGGGTTGGAAGGTTTGCACTATAATAATCCTTGCTATTGACTTTTACCAAGGTTTTTATATTTGCTTTTCCAACTGTAATTTTGTATATAGTTATACTATTATACATATAATTTAACTGTGTGTACATTAAAGTACTTTGTAGGACTGGCTTAGATACATGCATGCATATACATGGAACTTTGGATCAACCCTTTTCAGTAATTGGTCTGTTCGAATGTCACTCACATTCTGCTCTTACTCATGATAGCACACTACCCGCAGTGGGTCAGTTCACTTCAGCCATTGCTTCTATTGCCCTGTTTGACATCCCTTTGTGTAATCACATACGCAAATCCACCAACAAATGTGTGTCCTCCAGTTCCATCAATTTTCTTGTTTCATAGCCCCTCTTTCATGTCTTTCCATTTTTTATTTGGCTTGTTTTTTGTAGATCAACAAGCAGCTTCCCAGACAGTGCTATTGTCCATGATTTATCATTGCTTTCCTGCCATATGATGGAGATATGCCACACTGACATGCTTATCTTAGATTAGTATAACAATAATACCTAATGCACAATACCACTACAAGATGGCCCCCCAGTGCAAAGTTTACTGGGATATTATCTGAGAATGGTAATGTTCATAGTGCATCCTTGTTTTCCTGATCCAGGATGGATGTAACATCGCTTTTAATCGTGGTGACCATGTAGGAAATTTAAAACAAAAAATACGCTCTGAAAAAAACCATTCCAAGACGGCCATTCTCTGCTACTTTAACCCCTTCACTGCGGCGGCTATTCCGCCGCAGTGCTAAGGGGCGGGGCGGCCGCGCAGCGGCCACATGCTGGTGACGGAACCGCTCCGTCACCAGCCTCGGTTGAGCTGTGCTCATGACGGAGCGGTTCCGTCATGGCCCGCCCCGCTCAATGGAACGTCCAGCGCAGGCGCAGAATTCGCGCAGCGCAGGCGTTCAGAGCGGGCCATGACGGAACCGCTCCGTCATCAGCACAGCGCACCCGCAGCTGATGCCGGAGCGGTTCCGTCATCAGCGTCGAACCGGTTAAATTGCTGTCATATTTTTGTATTGTTTGTGCTTGTTAAGTTTGTGTGTGTGGTTTATTGTGGTTAGTGGATGAATTTAACAAAGAGCAGGTAGGTGGGTAGGTAGGTAGGTAAATGCATGAGTGCAATAATGAGTGACAGAATCCATGAAAGCAGAGGTTTGTATCCCTAAACTCAACAATGACTGAATCGGTACTTTCACTTATAACCCAGACCGACAGGCCAATACTTGTTATTGCATTACTCACTTTTCCAGCATCTAGATGCATGCTCCCTCTGGAAAGCAGTTGTTGAAATCAGCGTCCTACTCTTTCTGTCTGGTCTCATACTACTCGTAGGACACCCAAGTCCGGTATATAATGTAAATACAGAATATTAACAGGCATTGATAGATAGGGTTTTGGTTTGGGTCAAAAAGAAACAAAACACACTTTGAGACTTCTCTGCTACTGTACGGTTGCTCCACCACGCTCCTCCTGTGCTTCAGCTGCTAACTCCCTGGTATCGTTTTCAGCGCGCTGATCACTGAACTGCTGCTACCTTAATATTTTAGCGCCTCACTCGCATAGCGCTTCTATTAATTTCCTGCCTCTCTCAGCGCGACCTCGCTCAGGCTATTGGGCTCACTATTGGCTTGTCTGCGCATGTGATTTCCAGACTACTGCTCCCTTATTGTCTGTAATTGTGTTTATTTCATCAGCGCTTGTGTTCAGATTGCGCTTATTGTTAACTCGCTGTATTTTTATTGTATGTGATACCCCTGCCTGCCTTCCCTCGGACCCTCCATTTTGTTGTTGTTGTTCTCCCCTGACCCGCCCCTCAGCCAAACTACCGCCTCCCTGCTGCCCCTCCCACGCTCCGCCCCCTCCACTGTCCATTAATGTCAGATGGTCCCACGCGCAGCGTCCACGCGCTACGGCCTCGCCGAAGGTGCGCCAAAGGTAAGCCCGTCTACGCCCGTCCGCGCCTGGACCGCGCCCAGCGCCAGACCCCCTGGTCCTCGTAATGCCCACCCCACCCGCATTACTTACACTGCCACCACCCTCCTAGCCCTTAACCCCGGCCGTTCCCCCAACTGCGTCCAAGCCGCTCCTGGACACACCCAGGGACCCTTCTCTTGCAACTCCTGCAAGTTCGACGGCTCAAAGAACAACTCCTCATCTACGATCACACAACAGATATCCGACCCCAACCACCTAAATTGCATCCTGCTCAACACCCGTTCGGTCCACAGGCACGCCATTGACCTCTGGAATCTACTCGACACCATCTCTCCGGACGTCGCCTTCCTAACAGAAACATGGATGAATGCCTCTTCAGCCCCAGACATCACCATTGCCATCCCGTAAAGCTATAAGATCATTCGCAAGGACCGTACCGGCCACACAGGAGGAGGTATCGCTATCGTCCATAAGAACTCCATCCGCATCTCTACCAGTTCGGACGTCAATCTTGCCAACTCTGAACACCTTCACTTCCAGATCCACATCGACCCCAAAACCACACTCAGAGGCACCCTCCTTTACAGACCACCAGGACCCCGCGCACAGTTTAGTGAAGACATCACGGACTTCATCACTCCACACGCGCTCCCCTCTGAGGATTACATCCTTTTGGGAGACCTCAACTTTCACCTTGAAAAGAACAACGACCGCAACACCACCACCGTTTTGGACAACCTCGCCAACCTCGGACTTAAACAACTTGTCACCACCTCCACCCACATCGCAGGTCACACACTCGACCCTATCTTCACCTCCAGCAAACATGTCTCCTTCAGCCACACCACAGATCTCCTCTGGACTGACCACAGCTGCGTTCACTTCACCTACAACAAACCCACTTCCAACAAACACCCCCAACCCAATCTGCAAAGAAACTGGAAGAAAATCACCATCGACCAGATCTCCTCATCGCTTCTTCAAAACCCCCCAGCCCACTCCTCAAACCCAGACCAAGCAGCCACTAACCTCACCCAATGGTTATCCAACACCGCCGACATCTTAGCACCACTGAAAAAACGACAAATCAAACTAGGCTGCAAGAAGGCCTCCTGGTTCAACAAGGATCTTAAGAAATCCAAGAAACTCTGCCGCTCCCTTGAGAAGACCTGGAAAAAAGACCCAACCACCAGCACCAAGGACGCCTTCAAAAACGCCACCCGCATACACCACCAACTGATCCGGACTGCCAAGAGAGCCGCTTTCAAGGACCGACTAGACAACAACGCCCACAACAGCAAGGAATTATTCAACATCGTCAAGGAATTTACCAACCCCTCGGCCAACTCCAACGACATCACCCCCTCTCAAGCCCTCTGCGACTCCCTAGCCTCATTCTTCCACAACAAAATTGCAGACATCCACAACAGCTTCGACAACCGTCCCGAAAACCAACCCACCCAACCCCCTGCAGGACCCCCACCCCCCCTGAACATCCTCAATGACTGGAAGCCAATCTCCACTGAGGACACCATCCGTCTGATGAACTCTATCCACTCAGGATCCCCCACAGACCCATGCCCTCACCACATCTTTAACAAGGCAGACTCCATCATAGCACCGCACCTCCGAGACGTCATCAACTGCTCCCTCAACTCCGCAACCTTCCCGGAAAGCTGGAAACATGCCGAACTCAGCGCCCTCCTGAAGAAACCCACAGCTGACCCCACCGAACTCAAAAACTACCGCCCTATCTCACTCCTTCCATTCCCGGCCAAAGTCATCGAGAAAGCGGTCAACAACCAGCAGCCGCCTTCCTCGAAACCAACAAATCCCTCGATTCCTCACAATCCGGCTTCCGAGCCAAGCACAGCACGGAAACCGCCCTCATCGCAGCAACAGACGACATTCGAACTCTACTGGATAATGGAGACACAGTCGCCCTCATCCTCCTCGACCTCTCCGCAGCCTTCGACACAGTCTGTCATAGCACCCTTTTACAACGCCTCAGAAACGTCGGAATCCATGGAAAAGCACTGGAATGGATCACCTCGTTCCTCACCGGAAGAACCCAGAGAGTCCGCCTCCCACCATTCAAGTCAGAGGCCACTGAAGTCATCTGCGGCGTACCCCAAGGGTCCTCACTCAGCCCCACCCTCTTCAACGTATACATGAGCCCCCTCGCGGCCATCGCACGCCAACACAACCTCAACATCATCTCCTACGCCGACGACACTCAACTGATCCTATCACTCACCAAAGACCCGAACACGGCCAAAACCAACCTGCATGAAGGAATGAAAGAAGTAGCAGAATGGATGAAGCACAGCCGTCTAAAACTGAACTCAGACAAAACAGAAGTCCTCATCCTAGGCACCTCCCCCTCCGCCTGGGATGACTCTTGGTGGCCAGAGGCCCTTGGAAAAGCACCTATCCCGACGGACCACGCACGCAACCTGGGCGTCATCCTGGACTCCTCACTCTCGATGAACAGACAAGTCAACGCCGTTTCTTCATCTTGCTTCAACATTCTTCGCATGCTCAAGAAAACATTTCGCTGGATCCCCACCGAAACTAGAAAAACAGTCACTCACGCTCTGGTCATAGCCGACTGGACTACGGAAACACCCTCTACGCCGGTACCACCGCAAAAATCCAGAAAAAACTCCAACGCATCCAGAACGCTTCAGCCAGGCTCATATTAGACATACCGCGTAAAGAACACATCTCTGGCCACCTGAAAAACCTCCACTGGCTCCCCGTCAATAAGAGGATTACTTTCCGGCTCCTAACCCACGCACACAAAGCACTCTACGAAATCGGACCCGAATGCCTCAACACACGACTGTCCTTCTACACCCCCTCCCGCCAGCTACGATCCTCCAACCAAGCCCTTGTCACTGTACCTCGCATCAACAAAACCACCATGGGAGGTAGATCCTTCTCCTACCTGGCAGCTAAAACCTGGAACTCACTTCCCACTCATCTTCGCCTTACTCAGAACCACCTAGCATTCAGAAAGCAACTTAAAACGTGGATATTTGACATATAATTCCCCTCCCTTTTTCGAAGCGCCTTGAGACCCTCTGGGTATGTAGCGCGCTATACAAATTTATTGACTTGACTTGACTTGACTTGACTCTTGCAGCCCTTCGCATCAGATCTGAAAACGAAGAGGCATATTTACAAGGAAATGGAGAAGCGGAGAGCTGCAGCAGATTTTGTAGCGCAGCGCTCTGCCATTTCTAAAACGCAAGGATTCACTGTATTTGCACAACACAGCGCACCCCTGTGTTTTCCCTAGCTCAGGTGCTAAACATAGCAGCTTAGTGCCAACACAGACGGGAAAACATCCTTTACAACGCAACTTTTACAGCGCACTACCATTACGACGCAACTTTTACAACGCAAGTCATTACAACGAATTGCGCTGGAGGGCGCTCTAGGATAGGGAATAGTTTAATTACTATCCAACACCTTCCCTACTATCCACGGGGACTGGAGTTGGAATAGTAAATTAAACTATTCACTATCCAGCGCCCCCCAACGCAAGTCGTTGTAACGACTTGCCTTGTAAAAGTTGTGTCGTAATGGCATGCGTTGTAAAAGCATGTGTTGTAATGACATACATCCAACACAGACACCCTTGCACCATAGTGCGTAGGGGACCAATAAGCTGCCATTTACTCTCCACCAGGAACCAGCGGTGAAGGGGTTTCCGGTAGAGGGCATTTGCACAGCAGCCAGGTGCACAGCTACTCGCATACCTCCTATTTCATCTATACATGAATAATGTGCATTACCTATCAGGCTGTGTGCAGCTCCTTTTCTATCTACTCTCCTTGACAGGCTACATCAAGGCCATTATGTGGAGGGCGTTTACAGCACGTCGATACCTGAACATGTGGTTGTTTCCACTTGTTCGAGTCGTGCATAAGGCCTGCATCACCAGCAGCAGTTTGAAAAATCAACCTCACAGCAGTATGAAGGAAATGCCTTCTTAGCTGAGGGCTAGGCTTGCTCGAAGCCTGCTCAGAGCAGTGCAAGCTCGTCGTTGTCACTCAGACCCACAGGTGGCAATGTTTCAAGCGCTGTTGGTTCCCACGTCAGCACTAACCTTTTAAGTGTAGCTGCACAAAGAAATACTTTAATTGGATTTCCCAGTCGTATTTAACGTTTCTCTGTAAAGCATGAAAAACCTGTCCCTTATCCCATTGCGCCTGACGACTTTCCCTGCTGCATTCCAAATCCAGCAGATTTGGGCATCTCGTATTTGCCCTACGGGTTCTTGGACTAATCCGCTCGTTTTGTGCCAGCAACTCATGCCACAAGGCATAGCAAATCTTAAAGTAAACACGCTATAATAAACAAAAAGTAGAAGAAACAATGTCACAATAAAGTAAAACTATACACAGTTTGTTTGCCCAAAACTTTATTGAATGGTTTACCAAAAAAGGTACGGGTGGGAGCATAGAAGTGCGTGCACAAGTGCATTCCCCGCACATATTTAATGTGGCCTTTGAGTCTACTGAATTATCAAAGTCATGTTGTATTTTTAGTACTGTTTTAGTTTAACTATAGCTTATATTTTTCCTCAAAGCCAACGTGTCATCCTTTTGCCAGTGGTCGCTCGCACATCACTATGCGGTGGGCAGGGTGGGACGGGTGGGGGGTAGTGGAGTTTTGCTTGCGACGGGAAAGTGGAAATAAATAAATAAATGAAACCACTTACCTTGCGCTCGCGACATCACGACTCAGTGGCGCGGCGAGTGCAAGGTAAGTTATTTTTTTTTTTTATTTATTTACTCTCCACTACCCCCCCAACCCGGCCCAGCACCGCCTTACCGCTCCACAGCATTACCTGTGCGAGCCGCCAGTGCATTTTGCCCTGCTCGAGGACAACTGTTAATGAATAATGTGCAATGTTAATAAATCTTGTAATGTACGCTGATGATCCACAACCACAAAGAGGTTCTTTATCCTGTGTTATTATGATGAGGAATGGGTCAGATACTGCATTCTACTCATTGAGGATTAGAAGGTATACACTCTCTCTCATATTTTTCCGTTTATTGCATACTCGTCAACTACTTTTAATCAGTGTGTACTTCGCCCTAAATTACCTTTGGCCTTTCCTTCTCTTATTAATCTGTGCATTAAACGCATTTAATATATTTTTGGCAAGCGAATAACATGAGACTTGCCAAAGTAAATACATTACTTATGAAAAGAAATAAACCAGTTTGTACGTTCTTCTCACGGTCTAAGCTACTGTCTTGGAAAATATGGCCCAATATTGCATCTAGAGATCCTGGCAACATCATGAACCAGGGGCTGAAGGCAGAATTGTCTGTAAATGTCACCAGAACCCTGAAATAACAATAAAGGGCAATATTACATTAAATTACTGATTATGTGTTTGTATTTCATAGATATTGCTGTTTGTTTTGGGGTGGTTAGCTTGAAAAAGCTGCTACATTCAAAGTGCAGATAATAATGGGCACTGATTGGAATTAAAATGCTTAGGGTTCATTTAACTTTTTTTGACAAAACAATAGACAATGGTGCAGAATATTGGATTTATACATTTTTGTGGCTGTAGCATTTACTGCATAAGTGTGGATTCACTTTATTTGCCACAGAATCTATATAATATGTTAATTTCATAAAAATTTTGTTTCTGTTTTAACCCCTTGCATGCTGATGACGGCCCCATCCGTCATGCACTACGGCGCTTGTGTGCTGATGACGGCTGGGGGCCGTCATAAACCCGCCCTCTCGCGATTTTGCCGTACAGGCGCAGAATCGCGGCAGCGTGCAAGGGGTTAAGTTGATGAAAATTGTCCTGCCAGAGGATGTGCCACATCATTTCTATTTTGGCGGCAAATTGTACATAAACATGCTGCTTACTTTGGTGTTCCAGGCTGCATAATCCAAATAGCTTTGATACTAGTAAAGCTCTGCGGAGTGATTTGGGAGTGTCATTATGAAGATGACACCTATTTTCACAGGTAGACTTTAAACATTTTCAATGTGTTATGGTTCCCTTTGAAATATGGGTTTTTATATTACCGCATTTTGAGCAATAAAACTCTGCCATCCTGAATTTTATTTTCAATTTTGAGTCTTGTCAAACCTGTTCTATAGTATCAATGTACTAGAAATGAAAAGCACATTTTTTAATTTATGTTTTTAATGTATTACCATCAGGGGTATGCTTCTTGTTTGGAGAGGGGGCAGGGCCGGACTGGGAACCACAACCAGCCCAGGCAAAGTGCTCGCCGCCACCCCCCCTCCCCACCCGTGGGGGGGAGGGGTTGGAGCTGCCGCCGAGCACTTTGCTGGGGCCGGTTTTCAGCCGATTTTGTTACAGGGCCGATTCTGCAGCTATGCTGCAAAACTGCCCTGTAACAAAAATGGCCCCCAGGGGCCCAAAACCAGCCCTCACCCTTGCGGCACACCGGGGGGTTGCCCGGTATGGCCAGTCCGGGCCTGAAAGAGGGTTGAGACAGGCTTGTCGGGCCGGGACATGTTGCCTCCCCGGCATAATATAGTTGTGCACACACGGGAAGTGGTGCTATAGACATGTTGTGGACACAGTGCCATACTGGAGCTGCTGAGGCTCTACCCGCTTAGACGGTATTCTTTAAGAAGCGCCACTAAATATACTAATCTATTGGAAGTCCCGTTCCCCAGCCCCGCTGACCTACTTGGGGCAGGCACACTTAAACTGATTTGTTTTTTATTTTGTTTGGGACATACTGTACAGATGCTTCTTTTTAAGAGTTGAGAGGCGGTTAAGTTGATCTGACTGAATTTCTAAAAGCCAACTCATGCTCAGGGCTGCTTATAGATTAAATGCAGTCTGCAGACAATATCCGCTTTGCTACGGCCAGAATTCCCCCCATGTGCTGGAGAATTCCACGTGTGTGCGGTTCGGACGGCCCCTGCCGTCCTCTGCACACGCCCACCATGACGTCAGACGGCCGGGGGCCGTCCAACGCACGGAAGCCGATCTTGAGTATGACGAGGTGTAAACACCCCTCCCTTTCTATACTGGTTTTACAACTTTACCACGCTCTCGGCTCACAAGAGCAGCATTAATCGTTCACCGCTCACTGAGATGTCCGGTTGTTTAGCCATGGGCAAGGTGTACTTTGAATTCCCATCTTTCAGTAGTACATTCCACGCAGTTTGGAAATCGGCATCCATTTTCATGGTGGTCTTTGCATTGCGGACAATTTTAGCAGCTGATAAAATGAGACAGACTCCCTACCGCGTCCATCAAATAAATGGTGTTTTACGTAATTGCTCAAGTTCATAGCGACTCCTGTGCCTGACTTTAAGGGGTGTTTGGGGTATCGCAAAGATAGATGTGCAATCGATAATCAAAACCACAGAATGATTGCATGGATCCCATTATAGTCAGGGCCGGACTGGGAACCAAAACCGGCCCTGGCAAAGTGCTTGGCCGGTCCTCCGGGGGTCGGGGGTGAAGCCGAGCTCTTTGCCAGTGCCGGTTTTCAGCCGATTTTGTTACAGGGCCGATTTTGCAGCTATGCTGCAAAAACCGTCCAATAACAAAATCGACCCCCAGGGGCCCAAAACTGGCCCCCACCCGTGCGGCGCACCGGGGGATTGCCCAGTGTTCGCTACGGCCAGTCAGGGCCGGATTATAGGGCTGGGCAGTGAAGTTCCTGCCCTGGATCCGCACACTTTGCCTTATGTTGTATATAAGTGACTGCATAAATCTGTAAATCTGTTTCATCGAGGCTGTTTATCTGCAATTTCTCCTCAAAGGAATTACAAAATAGAAAATTCATTAATTTGAAGTGCAGCGGCACTTGAGGGTCTGAGTTTATTGAATGCAGCTTTGATCTACAATGTATTGCCTTCCTTGTGAGTATGTGTGCCTTCCATGTACTTATGTATCTTTGTATTTATTGCTTTGCTTTTGGTTCGGCATATTCAGTGCACTGCCTTGTGTGTCACCATATATCTCTTGCAGTGTATCCCATACCTCCACTCTGACTCATCTTAGGCCTCATTCTGCTGCTGTTTTTAATGCGCTACTCTATTTCTAGCCCTGTGCCAAACTCCATATGTCCTCTGACTGAAATCTCTGACTCATTTCAAACCTCATTCTACTACTCTTTCTAATGCAGCACTACTCTATTTCTCACCCTATACCTCTATCAATATATCTTCTTCCTTCACTCTCACATTCATCCCAAACACCATACCACGACTATAATTAAAAAAAAAACAACAAGCCTTTCCTGTAACTCTTCCCCTTTACTCACCCCAAAACCCCTCTTGCTGCTATGAACTCAAAAAAACTTTCTAGACCCTTCTCTCTTCTATCCATGCACTTTTCCTTTTCAATCCAAATACCAGACTAAAATGTCCACCACTCAAATTAATTTCATATTTCCCTACACTAATTCCCCACTAATCCTGTTTGGGTTCAGGAGTAGCATGCTACCCGCCAAAAAGCACTTGAACACCTCATAAGGGGTAGCAAGCGCTATATAAATGCAAACCATTCCCTCTTCCATCCCTACACTATCCTTCTCAATTCAAATAACAGACCAACATGCCCACCGCTCAAATTAATTACATATTTCCCCAGACTAATTCACCACTAATCCTTTTTTGGTTCCGGAGTAGCTTGCTCCTCGCCTAAAAGATCGTTAACACATCATCAGGGGTAGCAAGTGCTGTATACATGCAAAGCTTTGCCCTCTTCTATCCCTCCACTATCTTTCTCAAACCAAATAACAGACTAACATATCCACCACTCAAATTAATTTCAGATTTCACTATAGTAATTCACCACTAAACTTTTATTGGTTCTGGAGTAGCATGCTACTTGCCGAAAAAGCACTTTGACGCATCATCAGGGGTTGTAAGCGCTATATCAATTCAATTACAATTACAATACTGCTTTACATTTAAATGTTTACCTAAAATAATACACATTGTTAAATTTAAACATTTTACGTATAAGACCATTATGTATTCATGGACAAAAATATGCATTTCTCAAAACATTGACAGACATATCTGCAGTCTCAGGCAAACAATGAATACTAAAAATCAAATTGGGGAAGATGCTAAAATACTCCAAATTGTTCTAAAGCTGCTTGCTTTATGATGACACCAAAACTGCCTAATATCAATATAGGCCCATACGACCCGCTCCCCTTATTTATTTAACAACACCACTGAAATGCACAGTTATCACAAGTAACTATAAATCATGCCCTAAAGTAACTATAACTTGCACCCCCACCATGCACAGTGTTGTCATCAATCATGTAATTTCAGATGTTGCAGTGATGTTATCAATGATGTCATAGAACATGCCATGAGTAATGTAATGTAATATGTGAGGTAATTAGCAGTGCATTGTGAGGGCACAAGTTATAGTTACCTTAGGGGCATGAGTCATAGGTATTTGAGATAACTATATCTGATGAATTTCAGTTGTTTTGTTCATTTAAGCTGGCATGTTTTACTTGATATTTTGATCTAACTATAACACCCTTTTAGCTTCGTTTTTTTTCCAATGATTTCCTAAGGATTTTTTAAATGTAAAGTTAGATATTATTACATTTGCTAACTATAACATCAATGTAACTTTTTCAGTGAATTTCTATGTTTTTAAACATAAAGTAAGGTGTTAATTTCCATGCGCAGCATGGGATTGAGCAAAGGGCCAGACCCTGCGCCAAACCCCCATGGGTGCCCCCACCCTGCACAGCTGACTATGTCATGTAAAAATATAGAGGGTGTCATTTTAAGTACGGAAGACCTATTGGCTTTGTCAAAGGGTCAGTGGGTTTGTTGGCTTTATCAAGGAGTCAACACATCAACATATATAAAACAGATCTATTGGCTTTTTTAAATGTCACTATTTAACATAATATCATTTCTGTTTCATAAATTGACACATTGCAATGTTTAATAATAGTGATTACATTTTCAAAAATACCGTATTTAAAATATTAAATGCAATATACTATTAATCATATATTTGAGTTTTTAAAAACATTTTTCAGGCCACAAAGTGCGGCCATAAAACCAAATACATGAGGTCCCTGCACTCTAGCTGAAGAGCATACAGCTCCAGCTAAAAGTGCTTTAAAACATATGGTATGCTCTCCTGGGGTCATGGATTCAATGTCACAGGAGATTTACGGTCTTTTTTAATGTTGCTGAGGGGTTGCTGTGCCCCCTGCAAGCCTCCATATCATTTAAAAAAATGCTTGGTGGTACGCCTGCCTTTTCTAAGGAGACCAACATGAACAAAAAAATATAATTTAAACACCTTCCTTCCCAGAGTTTTAAGATTTTTTATGAGTGCCCAATTCCCATCCTGTGCACCCACAACATGTTGACATATTGGGGGCCCTGGGGGAACCACAAGGCCCAGTGGCCCACAGACAGCCCCTACTGTGGTGCCGGTGGAAGATGTCCGTTTCACTTTTTCCGTACGTACCACATTGCCCACCCAGAGCACAGACACACTTTTTTAAAGTTGTGGGCCGCAAGGGGAGCCCCAAGACCATGATGCTCCTGCAGGTTACCTAGCCAGCACCTTGGGGGCAGAATGAGGAGCAGGCTTCATTTATTGCTCCCCCATGGGTGGGAGCAACTTTTTTCTGTACTTCCACGGGGTGGGAGCATTGTTGTGTTCCCTGGCTAGGAAAGTGTAGGCAGTGAAAATGTGTATTTCCTGCCGCACTCTACCAGGTAGGGAACAATAATGTGCCGGAGGATGGGGTCCCAGGTGCCATTCTATGGGTCTGGGAGGGAGGTGCGACATGCCACCTCCCCATAAATTAAAACTTGGCACCTGGGATATGTTCCTCAGGCCTTCTTAAGACTTAGAGGGGGGTCCACTCACCCACTCCTCTAAAAAACTTAATCAACTCCGGGGGTTGAGTCCCCAGGACCTCTATAAGGTTCTGGGAGGACAGCCACATGCCCCGCACCCTAAAGCAAAAATTTGAACCTGGGGTATGGGGTTCCCAGTGTCTTCTTAAGGTGCGGTAAGGGGGACCACATTCCTACCTCCCCTAAAAATTAAAGAATCGGCCCCGGGGGATGAGGTTCCAGGGCTTCTAGAAGGCTTGGAGAGAGGGACTGCACTTCCACCTCTCCAATAAAATAACCTTTTCTTTTGTAAAATTGCACGGGGGAGAACATGATTTGGGCCCAACAGCGGTCCATGCAGTTATGTGTTTTTTTCCAGAATAAACGTGAAGAAAGCAATGTTGAAATTATGTGTGGCTACATGAAAATCTTATCGTTTAGGGTCCACATGCGTAGAAACGAATATTCTCACAATTGATGTGCCTTTGTAACTTGCTAGTTGAACGTGCTTAGTAATAATGTTCATTTATATGTGCGCCTCATGAAATAAATGTGCTGTTTCTTATGTTGGCCAAATTCTGTAGGCCTAATGTGTATTTCTCCTTGAAGCTCTCAGATTAGATTTACTAGTAAAATTCATGTGTATATAGAACTTGTAATTGCTCACGTTTTTGTTGCAGGTGGAGTAATTAATTCTTGTTAGTTAGAATACTGTCTTTGTTTTAGGAGTTAGGTTTAGGGAGGAGAATATAAATTTGAACAGCGAGGCTGATAATGTGGGACAATGTTCTTTCTCAATGCGAGAGCCTGGGAATAAAGGTCATCGACCCAAGGG
Source organism: Lissotriton vulgaris (assembly GCF_964263255.1). NCBI lineage: Eukaryota > Metazoa > Chordata > Amphibia > Caudata > Salamandridae > Lissotriton > Lissotriton vulgaris. The sequence goes on from NC_141693.1 coordinate 664,068,211, forward strand.
CTGGGATCATCGCTGCCACATGGAAAGTTACCTACTAGGAGGTGCCTTGCTTGGATGGGGTGATGCCGCAGGGTATCTGGGATGATATCTGAAGTTGTGGTCTGGTATTAGAGTTAGGGACAGAGTCCGGGGGACTTCTGCCTTGCCATAAGAAAGAGAGCATGTTAGAATGAGCTCTGTTGCTTTATGCTACTTGACCCATTCAATGTGAAAGGGCCTCTTAGAAAGCCTTCTCGTGCTGGCACCTTTTCAGAACTTGCCTTGGGGAAACGCAGAGTAGGGTTGTCACGCTAATGATAGCGTAGGGACAGACTAATGCTTTTTACCCATGAACCTCCAATGAAGGGGACACTCAATATTGGAGTCGTCATCTTTTGTGTCCTGATTCTGGAATTGGTTATTCTGTGTATGCTGCATCATCTTAATTTCACCCGTAGGTTTGGCTTTGTATTAGTTCCAATGTATTTTTACACCGTCTTCTTGAGGTGCTTGTATGTCCAACGGTTCTTGGGTTTGTAATAAACGAACTAACTATAGGTTGAGAGTCTGTGAATCTTCGGAATCATGGTCCATTAGAACTGTGATGAGTAAATTAGTTAACGATTTCTCAAATATCAGGGGCATCTCATGACAGTTATAATACATTTTGGTTGTGGAGTAACAAACCTAACAGTCACATCTTCTGTCATGACCTCACAAATATAAACTTGATAAATTGCCCAATATCAAAGCAGAGACATGTAGTTTATTGAATGAAGAACGGGACTTAAAAAAAAAGAACCGACACAGCTGATGTCTGTGCAGGTAACAGCAGTGGGGCGGTGGGGCCAGGTAAGGGGGTATTTCGAGGGACGATGCTGAGGGGAAATTAATTATTTATTTAATTTTCCCTCTGCATCATCCCTCAAAATCCTCCCTTAAGCGTCCACACCGCCCCATCGCTGTTACCTGCACAGACCGCGCCTGAACAGACATATAGAAGCAAAATAAATAAATATATACACACAGGTAAATCGCACTTTTATCCTGTGATATTTCATCTTATTTGATTTATAACCACCTTTATGGGTTCTGGAATAGCGTGCTACTCGCTGAAAAAGCACTTTAACACCTCTTCAGGGTTGTAAGTGCTATATAAATGAATCTACGATACAATACAATACAATATGCAGAGCACTTTTTACGAATAGTATCGTATCATAGCTAGAATGCAAACACTGGACGAAAAACGCAACACAGATGATTTGCACTCATCTGTTGAGTTTTGTACATTTTTGGAAAAATCTCTGCTGTGAGTCCTCATATAATAAATAATGTCCTTTAGAAAGTCAAGGATTATGCCAGTGGATACGTTAAAGCCACTGATATTGTGCTTCGTGCAACTTCACTTTACATTTACAAGTAACAACATTCTTCAGCTCCAATCAGTTGCGGCCGGCACAGGAAAGAGTAGTGTGGCAGGTGCGCGGTGGGGGTCGGGTAAGTCTACATACAATGAGTTAAATTAAATAAAAAAAATAATAAAACCACTTACCTTGCGTTCTCCGCATCGCTGACTTGGCGATGCTGTGAGCACAAGGTAAGTGTTTATTTTTGTTTCATTTAATTTATCCCATTGTATGTCCACTCCCAGACACCCACCCCACCCTTGCCCTGCCCCATTTCACTACTCTTACCTATGCCGGCCGCCTCTGGCTCAAATAAAACCAAAATGTTTATTGAATTTGGCGCTGAAACCCTTTTGCTAACATTTTCGAGGCGCTGGTCGTGAAAACATCACAATTGTATAATCCACTCTTTTTTTGTAATTTTGCTTATATTATTATAAAAACCTTCTCCCAATCTCTATCTGTCCTTTTAGAAAATCATCAAAAAGAATGGACTATGGCAACGCACTCTACACCGGGATCAACAAGAACCTCACTCGCAAACTACAGAATGTCCAGAATGCCACCACCAGACTAGTCCTAAACCTACCACGCCACTGCCACATCATCCAACATTGGCTCCCCATCGAGAAGAGAGTCACTTTCAAGCTTCTCACCCATGCACACAAAGTCCTCCACAACGCCGGACCCGCCAACCTGAACCACCGCCTCATGTTCCATGCTCCCGAGCGCTCTCTCTGATTGGCCCAGCAACTGTACCTCGGTTCAGGAGAAATAGAACAGGAGGGCACTCTTTCGCCCTCCGCGCAGCCAAGGCATTGAACTCCCTCCCTCTCCACCCCCGACAGACAGCATCGCTTCCCAAGTTCCTAAAGGACCTCAAGACATGACTCTTTAATGGAACTCAATGAACCTGCAGGATCTGCGACCCCCCCCCCCCCCGCCTTCCCCCCTCCCCTCTCTCCTTCAATGCCTTGGGACCCGTTCCAGGTGAGTATCTTGCTCTATGCAAACTCCCTGATTGATTGATTGAACAACAATTATACTGGACCTGAAATCATGTTTTAATCGCAGACAACCTTTCATGTATTTATATATATGCTAGCAGCCCGTCCCGACGTTGTCTGGGTATGAATTGCTGCCGGCCAGTAGTATATTGTTTTGTAGGATTTTGTTTTGATAGCATTTCTTATCTGTGACAGGTCTGTGAAACGCTCCGATTCACAGTGCACTGCTGATGCATTTAAGAGTGCGCGTTCAGAAGTGTGTGAACTCGAGTTTCACTACTTTATTTTTCCTTGCAATATTATATAGCGCGAACTCGACAACATGGCATGAGCACAATTTACATTACAGAAGAACACATTCATTTGTGGTAGGCACAGGGAGACAAAGCAATTTGCCTGAATTCACGGAATGTTGAGCTGATGCTGAGATTCGAGCGTAGCTCCCGAGCTCTAAAGTTCGCAATTCTAGAACTTGTGGAGGGAGGTGTGTCTAAAAGTGTATGTCGGTGCTGGCCATCAATGAGAGAGACCTGTGCATTTTTCAAATGGGTGGTGAAAAATATGAGTATGTTGCTGGAGATGTGGGCCGCCGTGCCACCAATGTACTTACCGGGGGAGGGTAAACACCCATTATTCCGCAACTTTCTTTCCGCATACCATCATTCCGCATACGTTCATTACAAAAGTACCATGACTCCGCAATGCCATTATAAATATTGGATTTACATTTTATATGCTTTTACCACGCATACATTTACAATGAAATTCGTTATAAATGCATGAATGGTAAAAGCATGTTTTTTTTTAATGTTTATATATGGTAAGTATGGGTATAGGGGTATATGTTTTGGGGTACTGAGGTATATGTTTTGGGGTCTTTGGGTATTTTAAGGGTTCAGATATAATTTTGGGTTATGGGGTACAGGGGTCGTTTTAGGGTTTAGGGATAGGTATGGGTTTTGGGGTACAGGGGTATTTTTAGGGTTCAGGGCTAGGTTTGGGTTTTGGGGTATAGGGTATTTTTAGGGTTCGGGTAGGTTTGGGTTTTGGGGTACAGGGGTATTTTAAGGGTTCAGGGCTAGGTTCGAGTTTTGGGGTACATGGGTTTTTTTGGGGTTCAGGGCTAGGTTTAGGTTTTGGGGTACAGGGGTATTTTAGGGTTCAGAGGTAGGTTTGGGTTTTGGGGTACAGGGTTATTTTTAGGGTTCAGGGCTAGGTTTGGGTTTTGGGGTACAGGGGTATTTTTAGGGTTCAGGGGTAGGTTTGGGTTTTGGGGTACAGGGGTATTTATAGGGTTCAGGGCTAGGTTTGGGTTTTGGGGTACAGGGGTATATTTAGTATTTAGGGATAGGTTTGGGTTTTGGGGTACAGGGTATATTTATAGGGTTAAAATGGGTTAGTGGTGTTGGGGTATTTTAAGGAGTAAGGGTGGGTTATGATAATGGGTGCAGGGGTATTTAAAGGGAGCAGGGTAGGATTAGCACACGATATGAGACATGGCATGAAGGGCGGAACGTACCACACGCCCCCAGCGTTTGTCACTCCCCCAGCACACGCCCACAGCATAATGCAAACACGCCCATAAGGGACTACTTTGCTGCCACAGCATAAGGGTTCTGGGGATAAAATACAGATGTCATTTTAACACTGCTTGGCCTGGAACCGTTAGTAATATTTCCGAATGTGATTTATGCCCAGAAATATATGAAGTGCATGTTGTGTTAATAAATGTGTGTGTTGAATACAATCTTTATTTACATACACCATGAGTGAAGTCTTTTTTGTGGCGCTCAGTATATTTTATGTGTAAGAGTGCTGTGTCAATGTTTTACACATTGCCTCTGTGATAATAATAATTTAATTTGCATAGTGCCTTGTTCCTCCTAATGGAGTGTCCCCAGACTAGGGTTGTACTACCAGCCTAAAACCAAACAGGCTAAAAAAGACAACATCACAGAAACTGGATGAGTCTGACTGCTCAGTGCCAAGCTGCCTAAGTGTGAGCGTGGGTTATACAGTGAGTGTAATTACCTAACCCTGACAGGAGTGGATGGTTCTGCCTGGCTTGGGCTCAGCCTCAGCCAACCAGAAATTCCAGTTCCAAAAGTTTGTACAAAACGTTTGAGCTGCAATGAACAAAAATGGCCAAATATTGCACTCCTGCCACGCCCCCTTTTGTTTGCACACATATCCGTGTACACTTACACACATGCGCGGAAATGTAATTTTTATTTATTTAACAAACCTTTTGCTTCTTTAACTAGATTCATAGCAATAAATTCATCATGCAGAGTACTTGTAGAATTCATAACTCTTTACAGTTTGGCATATCACAGCAGACAGGAGAAAAGCCAATGCCGTGACGTGGATATATCGGTCATGCAAGATGGAACGCAAATGCAGGAATAAAGATTGCTATAAGGAGCCCAGCTTTCTCATGTTGTTATATACATTTTAATGTCTCCGAGTTGATGTCATGGACAAATTAAAAAATATTCGTGAAATGATATAATAGATTTATGATGCTTGCTCCTTTCATAAAAAGTAACAAATACAATTAATAATACATTTTGATATCATTTACACATTCTGTATATTACATAGCTCTCCTCTCCGCATGAAAGGGTAAATGAGCACAGATATCAATCCATAAGTAAACAATATAAATTAAAATACATTTATCCTCTTTAGACCATATAAAACCTGCTGTGTTCACTGCCACTGAGTAAGTAAAGCATCTTACTTTTATATAATTAAACAAAGGTAATTCTTTGCTGTGTTGAGAGTGATGGATGTGATATAAGTGTTCCCTTGGATGAAGGGATTTTGCAGCCCCCTGTTTCCTGTGGTCCCAGGCACAAGTTATAGGGAGGGCTCGGCCTATTCTGCAGAGGCATGAAGTAGCACTTGCATCCATCCCTCCCTCGTCCAGTACAAGTGGCCGCCATGGCCATCGTTAATTCTAGGGAGGTTAATGGGGAGTAACTAGAGACGTATACGTTTCCAATGGCTCCCCATGGGCAAAGTGGGCAATGTCCCAGGACCCTCACCTTCCCACGGTCCCCCTGGGAAAGTGAACTTTCTCTCTATTTGACCTCTGTCTATTCTATTTCGTTGTCTGTACCGCTCTGCCTCCCTTGTACTTCTGACTATCGTTCTCTCTCTTCAGTGTCATCTTATGGATTTTGGCCTCCCAGGCAAGACATATTTCAACAGTGTTTAACATATAATTTAATATTGTTGGCATTACATGGGCTTGAATTAGCACGAAATTGGTAGTAAAATTCAAAGATTTTCCGAACAGGCACCCACATAGTAGGTCTTGCCCAAAGCCCTCAAAATCCTTAAAATGACACTGGACGTAATACATGGGAATCTGGGTTTCAACAATTTGGAAAGCACTGTCTTCCCATGTTATTTGTAATTCGGGAAGTTTACCTGTTACCAGCACCACTGGGATTAACAGGGCACTTGTAATGAAGCATGCAGTCTTTAAGGTTAGTGCTCTATTGACTGAATCCGAGTTGGAACTCTGTTGCTTAATATAAGTAACTTTCTATCCTTTTCATAATTACCTCTTGGACGTAGCTGCAACTACATAAATGTTCTTCCAAAGCACTATTTGTGAAATCATACACACCTGTACCGTAGGACTGCTCTTGTATGATATGGACCCATGCAAAAGCAATTGAAATCAACACATGGTCAATGGTGAGCTCACCTTGAAATGGTAGTATAGGTTGAAGGATTGCGGCATCAGGATGTTCATCCATTCTCGAAAGAGAGCAATGGCGCCAGCAGTTCATAAGTAGGGGCTATGTACGTAGTCAAGGTGAGCACCCTGTGCCTGTTGCTATATACTAAATATATACTTTTTAAATACATGCAAAAGTCAACATCCATGAGCTGGCCTGTATGATCTTAAAAGGTAGCAACTATAAATACGATTGAGCCTAAAAAAATAATTCTTTCTCTTTTTTTGTAGCTCTGATTTTCACATGTCTGGTTCCTCATTCTGGAGCTTCCATTTATAATTCTGAATTCCAGCCTGCATTTCTTGTCTCTTGTCTCAAGACCACCCTGGCTTGAAGTGGCTATTCCACCTTGATCTTAGCCGGGGCACTGCAATTCTTTGTATGACCTATCAAGGTCTGGCGATGGAAAGCTGGGCAGCTCTGCTCTGGATGCATGGCTGCGGGTCACGGTGGACACCTTTTGAATGCACTCAATGCCAAACTGGGTGTAAGAGGGCGAATGTTGCAGCCCCACTAAGACTTTCGGATTGGTTCTAGGCTGAGGATATGGTTTTGCCCTTTTTTACTGCGATATCCAGCATCCTCGGATCATCTAGCTTCTGGCCTGCTCACTGGACAGTCACGTGTCACTGATGATGAAGCAGATAAACTGCTGAATCCCTTAATTGACACATTAAAACATATTTTGACAATGGCAAATGTGCACAATTTGTGCTCACTATACGATGAAGAATCTTGAGAAATAAATCATGAAAAGGCTTAGGCCCAGATTACGATGTCAGTCGAACGGCTTTGTGTTGGAATTGAAACCAACTAACAGTCGGCGGTTCCATCCACGAATAAGGATGCCACCGCCCATGAGGCAATCGGAAACATCCATTTCTCCATTTTGGCTTCTGTAGTGCCTGAAAAGGGCTGCAGCACAAGCCGCATTGGGAAAATGGATGTTTACAAACATCCATGCACTCTGTGGTAGGCACCATGTGGTTCCTGGCACACAGGGAATGGATATTTGGCGGGACCACAGGTGCCCTCCAGATCGCAGAGGCCGCGGAGGGACGGGGACCCTGCTAGGGGCCTCCAAAATCTGATTTCGACATCCTTTTAATGACAGTCAGACCGCCATTGAAAGGCTGCCTGAAAGGGATATCGTAATCCCTACAGCGGTGCTTGAGCAGGCACCTTCCCATTGTAGGGAATAACATTCTGACCGACGGTCGGACAGGCTTCTTGAGCCAGTCAGAATTGTCGTTGGTACCTCTGCATTCTGCTTCTGACCACTGTGCATTATAATGCGACGGTCAGACCCCAACACTAGATGTTGGTCGAACTGCAACCGACAGACTGTTGGTTGCGGTCCGACCAATATCATAATGAGGGCCTTAGTTACTGCATCATAAAAAAATGCAGAAGGGTGTAGATTAGACGAAAATGCTTGTGTGAATAACATAAGTTCATGTTTACTTAATTGCAATGGTGTATTAGTTTAACGTGGAGTAGAAATGTGAAGGTGATAACTCACATGTTATACAGGTTTCATCAACCATTCCCCTTTAAATAATGATGTGTGTGAAGAATTTATTAAACTAATGTAATTTAGATGACTTTATGTGATTATTTTAGGAGTCTCATTTTGAAAATAAATGTTTTGCATACGTGAAAATGTACATCAAGTGGGGAAAGAAAGAAGTGGTGCTGCTCATTCATAATAATTCCAATTACTTTAAAACTTCTACAGAATGATCTTCATACATGTACTAAGGAGAATTTCTAGAAACGACATCATTATTTTTCATTACAAAATGATTTTACACGTTGGTACTTTAAAAATGTACTAATTACAATTAAACTAAATTGCTTTATGAGTGCAAATGAGTTTAAAGAAATAAGTAAGGATCTTATGACTCTAAAATGAAATTCTTTTATATTCTATATTTTGTGTACTAAATTCATTTTATGCCTGCATTTCCTTCTTTTGCTTGATTCTGTTCTCATGGAAAGGCTTCATAGATTTGCAGTATGAGATAAAACTGTTTCATAGAAAGAGTTCCCATGCACATTCTGGGACTACTCACTACTAAATTGCTACTTTGGGAACATCTTTGAATGGTTCGACAGCCTAAGGGATGATCACCACCTTTTTGCTATAAATGTGTCTTCTTCATACCGCATGACAATCACCCTATACAAACTGACCAATGGACTGAGTAGTCTGACCAGATGAGGTGACCCAAGAGGTGTTACCCCGGAACTTGTGAATTAATATACGCTGTGTGATGGAGCGGGAGGTGGTAGACCATTTCCTTCTTTCTTATGTAGATTTTGCTCTTTTGCGGACTGATAGACATCATTCATTCCTTGCAGACTCTATTGGCTGACGCATATGCTGTGTGTGCTATACCCGGACTTGTTTCCCGCATAGGAGAGTAGCTTGAGCTGATAAATTCATGTCCCTTCTTGAACTCATTCTCTTGAACATTGGTAATTGATGCCCCGAAAGAGATGAGTTTGATTATTTTGCACTCCTAAATTCAAATGCCTGATATTGATGTATCTACTCTTCTTAACCTACTGATAAAAATCTAGCCATCCTCAAATTCAGTTTATGTCTCTCTATGTCTCATCTTCAATAATTGATTGTGCATTTCAATTGAGTATTAATGAGGGATTGGAATCTAAATAGAGAGGTCCTTGGTCAACAGATCCTAATGTTATTATTCTGCCTAGCTCCAACTGAATAATTAGTTTGCATGATTCTAGTTTGACTGAAATTTTCCTGGAGATTTGGTCTAGCTGTGGTAATTCTGTACTTGTATAGTTTAATCTTGAGAGTAATGTACATGAATTTAATGACAAGTTTGTAAGGCAGTTATTCAATTCCTGCTCCTCATTGGATAACTGGATTGGATCCCCTATATCCGACCCCTTTCGGCACAGTTCAAAGATACATTGGAGGACCAAGTAAATGAATATGAGGTGTAGTGTAAGAAGATAAAGTGAGACAAAGTAAATGGGCCCAGTGGTGCTACAGTACTGATGACAAGTTCTCTACATTAAATCAAGACAAGTGTATGTTAGCATTAGATCATGGCCACCAGTGTGTAGTCTGGTATGGAGATACAACTTCTGGCTGGCAATACGATTCTTAGGTAAATGTATTCAGCATGCTTCCCGCTCAGTTAAAGTTATCACACACACCTTTATCGTTCTGCTGTCACTCAATAGATGTTCAAATGTATTCATGACATTTTCCTTGTTTACACTTAAATATTTTTGATTTCACTTAAAAAGTGGTCAATGGCCCCTCTAAGAGAGGGTTTTTAAAACTAAAGCTAATCCTCTATTCAATATCTAATTATTATATACAAGAATGTGGGCAGATAGAAATGTAAGCAATTGCTGTTGCAAAAATGCCACATGTATTTTCAAAGCCTTAATTAAATTGATCTTTGTTACAGATTGATTTTTAAGGACTGTTTAGTGGGATTTAAAAAAATTGATTTTGATGTCGTTGGATGAATTGATTCATTAGGGTGATTGGTTCATAAATCTGAAGCACCGAGGAGCACTCGCCCCATGTATGCTCCCCCCCAGATTGATTTAATCGACCAAAAATTCTCTTTTAAAGACTATCTGTTACACACATTATAGGCAGAGCAAATGGGGTTATGCCAGGAGATACTAGAAGATGTCTAATGTTCAGAATGTAGCTAAGTGTGTTGCCTGGTCCTCGCCCCCTCCGTCCTTGCACTCTTCAAGTTCCTTTAGGTACCTTGCTCCAGTTTTACGTGTGCCTTCATTAAACTTTAGGACTTCCTTCAAAGGCCTCAATAATTTGCGTTATTATTTTTGTTATGTGTGTTAACTCCTACTCTTATGAGCTTTGTGGTTCAACTGCCGGTATTTATCGCAGGACAAGTTCCCGGTGTTTAGCAGAGCATGCAGATTTTGGTTCAATAAACACTAAAATCTGCATGTTAAACCACCAAAGCTTGTAACTGGGTAGTATTCTGATGGCACCAATTTCCAGCTTTCAGACTTTAAAGCCCTTTTTGTTAGAGATCTCCGAAGCACCGCAAAAAAAAAAGTATTTTGTGCCTCTTCTGTGAAAGCCATGACAGGCCTCATTGAGTTGCCCTTCTTTATATTTCTTTACTTTTTGTTCCAATGACTACTTTTCCGCTCCAGCAGTTCCTTTGATGTGAAGGCACCGCGCCTCACCAGGTAATCCTATACAATAGTAAAACGCACTTGCCGGGAAAATTTACGTAACAGTCTGGTCGAGGGCCATGAGCGCGCCTTGAAGAATAATCAACACTTTAGAACTTCATCATAACTGAAGTGCCAAGGAAAGCTTTCGCCCTTCTGAGAAAGCCGCCCCGGACCTGGGATGTTGGCCAAGAGTGTGTTTGTATACATCTCCAGAAATCTTTTCCACAACCTTGACACTCCTTTCGCTTGTAAGCCTGTAAGATGAACAGTTATCACTGCCACACTCTTGTTCAACCATCACATGCAGATGGCTATTTGTGACTCTTGAGCAGCCCTAAACAGATCAACAGCAACGCAACTACTGGAAGACTTGAAGGGAAGTGCTACAACCATACTTCAGATCTCTTTGCTGAGAGCTCAACTACAACAAATATGAATTTCAATGTGTCTATTTTCCAATATCAAAAGACAAATCCAAAAGGATAAACTGGATGTACCAACACCATACTCTCTTATGACCAGCAAATATTTTTCCTTACTAACATACATGATAAGCTTCAACAGTAATAAACCCACCCATAACTCCACAACACATATCTCCACAACACATAAAGCACAGATAATGCACCACTAAAACCACTGATACAGCCAGCATTCAACAGACACACTTGTGATAGAGCCAATCCTTCATTATATTGTAATTGTAATTGCATTTATATAGCATTTGCTACCCCTGATGAGGTGTTGAAGCACTTTTCGGTGAGTAACATGCTACTCCGAAACCCAAAAAGGATTAGTGGGGAATTAGTATGCAGGAATATGAAATACATTTGATCGGTGGACATGTGAGTTTGTTATTTGTATTAGAAAAGGATAGTCTGGGGATAGAAGAGGGAAGGGCTTGCATTGACATACCGCTTACTACCCCTGATGAGGTGATGAAGCGCTTTTTGCCAGGTAGCTCCAACACAACAACGTATACTATTTAAATCAACATGACATGCCAAGGCACATTTAGATTGTAGTGTGCCACTCATAGTCAGCATTAAACACATCCAAAACATCTCAATGCCTTCAGCGTATTGATTGATTGATTTTTGATCTTATATAGTGTGAGAAGTTGGCCTGATATATGATGCTTCCAATTCTGGAACCACCTTGTATCAGTCCAAACAATCCCTTATGGTGTCTGGTTGTAAGTCAACCTTATAGACAAGCTATCCTAGTGGTAGCATGGACTAAGCAGCCTTAAAGGCTAAACTCAAGAGGTCGTGTTAAGCGAGCTGTTTTACCAATCACAATCCTGTAATATCAAATGAAAGGACACCACACAAGTATATACTATAAAAATATATGTGTTTATTACTAAAATAATCCCCAGTACTCTTTATGAGCAAAGGGGCACAAGCGTTTAAACAAAAGCACAGTATAACATATGAAAGTTGCACAATTATGGATGAGGGCGGGTGGCCACTCAAACCATATATTGTGCAACTTTCATATGTTATACTGTGCCAACTTCTCACATTGGTGCGCAGCGGTGCGGATTTGAGCTTGCTGTTGTTTTACCATTGCAATCTTTTTATCAAATTGAAAGATCACATAAAGTACCTTAGGTACATATAAACAAAAGCTTAGCATATTTAAGTTCTACTGAACTTAGTAGTTGTAGATTAAAGGGAGTAGCACACCCTGACTACAACTCACTAGCAAGGTACAGTAGGAAAACACTTAGTGTAGGTAAGTGCACCACTTGCACCTCACTAGCAGTCATGCCTGGCACAGGAGGAGCTTCAGGCTCTGCCCCTGTGACAGTTGACCTTACCAAGGCAACTTCCAATTATGACAACCTTAGCCATAAAGACTTGAGTGCCTTATGCATTGCAAGAGGGCTAAAAAGGAGTCACAACCCCACCATTCCTTCCCTGATAGCCATCCTGGAAACGGATGACTTGGATAAGGCGAGTGCAGTTCCCTTAGATGCAGGACATGGAGTGAACACCCCTGAGAATGAAAAAACTCCAGATGAGGAAGAAGAAGAGGAGGAAGAGGAGGAAGGCTCAGAAGTAGATGAGCCTGATCAGGATCAGAGGGATAGCCTTTGATAAATGAGAAACTGGCTCAGGCCTACAGGGACACTTGTGCCAGTGTCACTATGGTGACACCTGACTTTGTGGACCCTGGTCAGATTGTACTAGGTGAGAATTACCTAGTGACCAATGCAAGCAACACCACTACTACACATAGTGTGGCTGTTGTGAACTTCTCCTGGGGAGGGGTAAATGGCCTAAAGAAAGTTGTGGTAAGTGCAGACCTCCCAGTAGACTGTCTGTTAGGCAATGATCTTGAAAGCTCAGTTTGGTCAGAAGTGGAGTACAGGACTCATGCAGAAATGCTAGGGATTTCAGCACATGTCCTTGCAGTGACAAGGACTCAGGCTAAGACGTGCCTTCCTGAACCAGTGGTGGATCTTGGAACAATAGAACAACCACAACCCAAGAGAAAGAGCAAGAGGGTTAAGGCTGTGCCTTCCCACTTGCCCCAGGTTGAGGATCAGACTTCACAGGAAGCTGATTCTTCAGTCCAAGAGGAGACTGTCTCTGAGGAACTTGAGCCTGATCAGGTTGAGTTTCTGGGGACAGGGGGACCCTCAAGGGCAGACCTGGGGCAGGCCCAATTAGAATGCCCTTCACTTGAACCCCTCAGACAGCAAGCTGCTGCTGAGGCTGCAGGGAATGCTCAAGGTACCCATAAAGTATATTGGGATGATGGGCTCCTTTACTCAGAGGCTAGAGACCCCAAGGCTCGTGCCACCAGGAGGTTGGTTATACCATTGAAGTTTAGGGGCTTCCTTCTTACCTTGGCCCATGATATTCCCCTTGCAGGCCACTTAGGCCAGAACAAGACTTGGGACAGGCTTGTCCCTCACTTTCACTGGCCTCATATGTCAGAAAATGTCAAGGAGTTTTGTCGCTCCTGTGTCACTTGCCAAGCCAGTGGTAAGTCAGGTGACACAACAAAGGCCCCCCTGATACCACTACCAGTGGTGGGGTACCCTTTGAAAGAGTTGGAATAGACATTGTGGGTCTCTTGGATCCTCAAACAGCATCTGGGCACAGATTTATACTGTGGTAGTGGATCATGCCACCAGGTATCCAGAGGCAATTCCCCTGAGGACCACAACAGCACCTGTTGTGGCAAAGGCCCTTCTTGCAGTTTTCTCAAGAGTGGGTTTTCCAAAGGAGGTTCTTTCAGACAGAGGTACCAACTTCATGTCTGGATACTTAAAGGCAATGTGGAAGGAGTGTGGAGTAAACTACAAGTTTACCACACCCTATCACCCACAGTGCAATGGGCTTGTGGAGAGATTCAACAAGACCCTCAAGGGAATGATAAAAGGATTACCAGAGAAGCTTAGGCAGAAATGGAACACCCTTTTACCCTGCTTGCTATTTGCTTACAGAGAGGTCCCAAAGAAGGGGTTGGCTACAGCCCTTTTGAACTTTTGTTTGGCCACCCTGTGAAGGGTCCACTATGTTTGGTGAAGGAAGGATGGGAGTTACCCCTCACAAAGCCTAAGCTAGATGTTGTGGACTATGTACGTGGTCTCCGCTCCAGGATGGCTGAGTATATGGAAAGAGCATCCAAAAACCTGGAGGCCAGTCAAGAATTAAAGAAAGCTTGGCATGACCAAAAGGCTGTTCTGATGGAGTACAAACCAGGGCAGATGGTGTGGGTGTTGGAGCCAGTGGCCCCAGCAGCTCTCCAGGACAAATGGACTGGACCCTACCCAATTGTTGAAAAGGAGGGAGAAGTCACCTATGTGGTTAACTTTGGAACCCCTAGGAGCCCCCACAGGGTGCTCCATGTAAATCGTTTGAAAGCATTTGTTGACAGGGAGGACATGAGGCTCCTCATGGCCACAGATGGGGATCAGGAGAAAGAGAATGACCCTCTCCCAGACCTGCTTTCCCAGAACCCTGATGATGGTTCAGTTGATGGAGTAGCCTTGGCAGGCAGCCTCACTGAGCAGCAACAGGTGGACTGCAGGCAGGTGTTGCAGGCCCACAGACATATGTTTTCACTCACACCCAGTCAAACTAACTGGTGCACCCATGAGGTGGACACTGGTGACAGTCTGCCTGTGAAGAATAAAACCTACAGGCAACCTGACCATGTCAGGGATTGTATAAAGGCTGAGGTGCAAAAGATGTTGGAGCTTGGAGTGATTGAGCCATCAGAGAGCCCATGGGCCAGACCAGTGGTCCTTGTGCCAAAACCTCATACCAAAGATGGAAAGAGAAAAATGAGGTTTTGTGTGGACTACAGAGGTCTCCATGCTGTCACTAGGACAGATGCTCATCCCATTCCAAGAGCAGATGAGCTCATTGATAAATTGGCTTCTGCCAAGTTTCTGAGCACATTTGATTTGACAGCTGGCTACTGGCAGATCAGGTTAGCTGAAGAGTCAAAAGCCAAGACAGCATTCTCTACCCCTAGTGGACATTATCAGTTTGTGGTAATGCCCTTTGGTTTGAAGAATGCACCTGCCACCTTCCAAAGGTTGGTGAATCAAGTCCTTGCTGGGTTGGATGACTTTTGTGCAGCATATCTAGATGATATTGCTGTCTTTAGCTCCACCTGGGAGGATCACCTGATCCACCTGAAGAAGGTTCTGGAGGCCCTGCAAAAGGCAGGCCTGACTTTCAAGGCTACTAAGTGCCAGATAGGGCAGAGCAAGGTTGTGTACCTGGGCCACCTAGTAGGTGGGGGTCAGGTTCAACCATTGGAGAGCAAAATCCAGAC
Organism: Lissotriton vulgaris; assembly: GCF_964263255.1. Lineage (NCBI taxonomy): Eukaryota > Metazoa > Chordata > Amphibia > Caudata > Salamandridae > Lissotriton > Lissotriton vulgaris. The sequence continues at coordinate 664,083,379 of NC_141693.1, forward strand.
CATACAGGACTGGGCTCCTCCAACTACCCAGACACAAGTCAGAGCCTTCTTGGCCTGACTGGGTATTACAGAAAGTTTGTGAAGAACTATGGGTCCATTGTGACACCATTAAATGACTTGACATCCAAGAAGATGCCAAAAAAGGTTCAGTGGACAGTTAGCTGTCAAAAGGCATTTGATGACCTGAAGAAGGCCATGTGCTCTGCACCTATCCTGAAGAGTCCTGACTACTCCAAACAGTTCATTGTACAGACAGATGCTTCTGAGTTGGGGGTGGGAGCTGTGCTTTCACAACTGAATACAGATGGTCATGACCAGCCCATTGCTTTTATTAGCAGAAGGCTGACCCCCAGGGAGAAACGTTGGTCAGCCATTGAGAGGGAGGCCTTTGCTGTGGTTTGGGCCCTGAAGAAGTTGAGGCCATACTTGTTTGGAACTCACTTCCTAATTCAGACAGACCATAAGTAAGCATGGGCGGAAAATCCGATTCGCTCGCGGATTTTGTGGATTTTCGGTAAATTCGCAATCCGCGAGATTCGCGAATTTCCCGCAAAATCCGCAAATTCGCACGCAGTGGATTTTTTTCTTTGCGGTGTAAGTTCGCAATTGCGAACATGTAGGTGCGGCGGGCAGCAACAATCTCGCACTCGCGAAATTACAAAAATTGCAATTCCGCACAAGAAATCTACTAGCAAGCAGCATAGACCTTCTGAAAATGATTATTTTTATCAGAATAACTCCTCAGGTTGACATTTGCCTGCACTTTTTTTAGATTTGAGGACTTTTGATTTTCTTTGGATAACTTTTGGATTAGAAATCAACTTTCTCATATAAGCTTGGTGGGGCATTAAAGTTGCTGTAATGCTGCTCTGCAGAAAAACGAGTTTTGCAAAAGTGAAAGCAGGTTCAAAAGTTCAAACTCATCAATAGTAACCGTTCCCTGCAGTGCTTCCTGACAAGGGCCCCTCCAAAGTTCAGTTGCTAGTTGCAACAATTGTTCAGTTGCTAGTTGCAACAATTGTATGACCCTGCTCTGACCCTCACAGCAGGCTCATAGAATAGCTACAAGTAGGCCACAAAGGTCCTGGGAAAAAAAATTGCACTGCAACAGAAAGCAAATTACAGATAAGGGTGCAGGTGCCAGACTGGAATTTTAAAACAGTGACACATTAATAAATCAACCCCAAATTAATTCATGTCAGTTGAAGCAGGCAGGTGTGCTTGCTTTTTCCCCCCATAATCTACAGTGATGATGAACCAGAGGGTGGCATAAGGCATTGATGTACCAGAGGGTGGCATGGGTTAAACAGAGGGTGGCAGGGGTGAAACAGAGGGTGCTGGGAACCTATGATGATGAACCAGACGTAGAAACAACATAATCGTGACCGTTGCGAGCCGACATGTAAGTTCGCGATTGCGAACTGTTACAAAACCCACGCGAACTGTCAGAAATCCTTGCAAACTGGCAGAAATCCTTGCGAGCACAAAAAAAAATCCGCAAATTCGCGAGAATTCGCGGATTTTGCGGATTGCGAGTTCGCAAATTCGCAAAATTCGCGAACGCCAGATTCGCAAAATTCGCCCATGCTTAACCATAAGCCCCTCTTGTGGCTAAATCAGATGAAGGGTGAAAACCCAAACTACTCAGGTGGTCCATTTCCCTACAGGGGATGGACTTTACAGTGGAGCACCGCCCGAGACTACCCATGGTAATGCAGATGGTCTCTCCAGGTACTTCCACTAAGAACATGAAGACTTATCTGGTCAAGGTTAAGTTTAATGTCCCTGCGTTTGGGGGTGGGGGTTGTGTAGGAGAGTAGGGTCTGCTATCCTATGGTCACCCCAATTTTTGCTTTTTGCTTCGCTGGTTTTCGACTTATTGAGGCTGTGGGCCTGCTAATCAGACCCCCAGCCTGCTGTTCTCTCTCTAAATTCACAGACATGTACTATATGTACATAACCCAATTGGAAATGGACTCCTTGTCAGCCCCTGTACCATGCACTATAGGTGCTCAGGGCATAGGTGCCACCAAGGCCTACCAGGGGCTGCAGCATAGCTTTTGCCACCCCTGGCTGGTTCTTAAATTGGCACAACTGGCTGATCACTCAGCTGGGGCAAGTGGGTGTAATCACCCCTTGCTTAGATATAGTATACCTATATCTAAACCTATATCTGGACACATATAAACCTGTGAGCCACTCCTATGGAAGGCCTTATCAATCCTGGAGGCAGAGTGCGTGGTTTAATGTGAGATTGTGCTCTAGCATGAGCTGAGCCTGTCTGCAGCTGTCGGGAACAACTCCCTAAGCTGTTCCGGGATAATGCCATACCATATACTATTAAGTGCATTATAATCCTCGCGGTTCTATAGCAACTTTGGTTTGGCTTTATCAAAACATGTCGTGTAAGGTGTCATACGATTTGGAATACTATCCCCTCGACAGTCCTGTCGACGGGGATAGCATTCCACCCCTCTAGAGGGAGAAGACATGTTACTTTACTGAAACGCAGTTGATTTTTAAAAGAGCCTCAGATCCATAAAATGGATGCTTCTGCCACAGACACAAGTCTGACCTCCTGCTGCTGACCGAAACTCAGCAGAGGAGGCCTGGACAAAGGCTTTCCTGTCGCAGGGAGGTGTTACACCACCCCAGATAGGAGATAGTGGATTGTAGCAGGGAGGTTTGAAAGAAACCAGACACTGCCTGGGGAGCACAAGGCTGCCCCTTGCATAATCCGGCCAAACCGGTTCTGGGGCACACAAGCCCCAGACCCAGCGCAGCCTGGATCAAAGGGAAAGGGGTGTATCCACCCCCTTCCTGGGTCCCACCCATAGGATGGGACCTAGCAGGTAATCCAGCCCCCTAGATTGGTATAAGAATGAGAGCAGTACCAACGCACTCAGATTATCCTGATGAAACATTTGAAACAAAACTCTGGATCCTTCGACATGCTACTCGACGTAGAAGACTGAAGAATCTCCCTTGTGGTCAAGGAGTGACCACCCTGTGCAAACAGGCACCATCCAGCACCTCGACGTCTGCTTTGTTGCAGTTCCCGCCAGAACTCGAGCAACAGAGATCAACAAGATCAAGCTTTCCTGCCTTCTTACAGCCCGATCCACAGTCCCTGCAGAGCTGAGACCCGTGGAGGCGACTGGAAGCGTGGGGCACGCCATCTTGGAAAGACCACGAGACGCTGACCGTGCAGCCCACGAGTGACCCTCAAAGCTGTACACCGGGGTTTGAGAAGCCTCAGCTCTGAGCCACTTTTGCACTGAAGCTCACCCCTCTACACTCGACGAGTGCTGCGTGGGGCCCTTCTGCTTTCTTTGGCTCAACGCATTGGCTCGGTCACTTGCCAGCTGGCTTGTGGCCCCTGTGCCGACGAAAACCAAAATACGACTTGTGATTCTGGTTGCTACAGACTTGCTCCCGCTCCTCTGAAAAAAAGCAACCGCTCTGACTCTTAAATTGGCACAACTGGCTGATCACTCAGCTGGGGCAAGTGGGTGTAATCACCCCTTGCTTAGATATAGTATACCTATATCTAAACCTATATCTGGACACATATAAACCTGTGAGCCACTCCTATGGAAGGCCTTATCAATCCTGGAGGCAGAGTGCGTGGTTTAATGTGAGATTGTGCTCTAGCATGAGCTGAGCCTGTCTTCAGCTGTCGGGAACAACTCCCTAAGCTGTTCCGGGATAATGCCATACCATATACTATTAAGTGCATTATAATCCTCGCGGTTCTATAGCAACTTTGGTTTGGCTTTATCAAAACATGTCGTGTAAGGTGTCATACGATTTGGAATACTATCCCCTCGACAGTCCTGTCGACGGGGATAGCATTCCACCCCTCTAGAGGGAGAAGACATGTTACTTTACTGAAACGCAGTTGATTTTTAAAAGAGCCTCAGATCCATAAAATGGATGCTTCTGCCACAGACACAAGTCTGACCTCCTGCTGCTGACCGAAACTCAGCAGAGGAGGCCTGGACAAAGGCTTTCCTTTCGCAGGGAGGTGTTACACCACCCCAGACAGGAGATAGTGGATTGTAGCAGGGAGGTTTGAAAGAAACCAGACACTGCCTGGGGAGCACAAGGCTGCCCCTTGCATAATCCGGCCAAACCGGTTCTGGGGCACACAAGCCCCAGTCCCAGCGCAGCCTGGATCAAAGGGAAAGGGGTGTATCCACCCCCTTCCTGGGTCCCACCCATAGGATGGGACCTAGCAGGTAATCCAGCCCCCTAGATTGGTATAAGAATGGGAGCAGTACCAACGCACTCAGATTATCCTGATGAAACATTTGAAACAAAACTCTGGACCCTTCGACATCCTACTCGACGTAGAAGACTGAAGAATCTCCCTTGTGGTCAAGGAGTGACCACCCTGTGCAAACAGGCACCATCCAGCACCTCGACGTCTGCTTTGTTGCAGTTCCCGCCAGAACTCGAGCAACAGAGATCAACAAGATCAAGCTTTCCTGCCTTCTTACAGCCCGATCCACAGTCCCTGCAGAGCTGAGACCCGTGGAGGCGACCGGAAGCGTGGGGCACGCCATCTTGGAAAGACCACAAGACGCTGACCGTGCAGCCCACGAGTGACCCTCAAAGCTGTACACCGGGGTTTGAGAAGCCTCAGCTCTGAGCCACTTTTGCACTGAAGCTCACCCCCCTACACTCGACGAGTGCTGCGTGGGGCCCTTCTGCTTTCTTTGGCTCAACGCATTGGCCCGGTCACTTTCCAGCTGGCTTGTGGCCCCTGTGCCGACAAAAAACAAAATACGACTTGTGATTCTGGTTGCTACAGACTTGCTCCCGCTCCTCTGAAAAAAAGCACCCGCTCTGACCCTCCTGGTCCGAGTGACAAGCAATCTTTGAATCCTGCGTGGATTGCTCTTGCCAAGTGTTGTTTGCTCCGATCTTGAAGCTGACAGCGCCAACGGTGAGAACCTGCGTGGGACAGCCCATGACCCGCTCCTGGACATCGCAGATGCCCCCGAGCCTACGTGGCAGCGGAGAGAAGCTCCTCAACTACCACCTGATTGCGCCCGACATTGCCTGGTTCCGTCCTGGTTCCACCCTGGTCACTGCTGAGTGACCCAGACACTGTCCCCTCTGCTTTCAGGTACTTTACGACTCTGATTCACCCTTGGATCACACCGGACACTTCTCCTTCACATCGCCTGCAGCATCTTCAGCTTCAAGCACCTACAACCTGCGTGACGAAACCTGACGCCATTTCGACCCTATGCACCCGCTTACTGTGGGTGAGGTAACTCAGCAACGCCAGTGTTCCCACACTGGTACACACCTCTAGGGTCTGTGTCTAAAGTTTTGTCCTTCTAGGTTCAGCGGAAGTATCCTTAAACTCTATTTGTGTAACTTTTACGCACCATTGACTTTGCATTGGTGCATGCGTGTGCTTTAAGCGCTGCACCCGAATCCCGCGGGCTTTTCCCGACTTCAGCATTGCTTGTCCCGACTGCTCCCAGCGATTCCCTAGGCCCTAGGCCTAACCACTGTTCGATTGGTATCTCTTATACCACTTTCTTAATATATGGTTTGAGTGGCCACCCGCCCTCATCCATAATTGTGCAACTTTCATATGTTATACTGTGCTTTTGTTTAAACGCTTGTGCCCCTTTGCTCATAAAGAGTACTGGGGATTATTTTAGTAATAAACACATATATTTTTATAATATATACTTGTGTGGTGTCCTTTCATTTGATATTACAGGATTGTGATTGGTAAAACAGCTCGCTTAACACGACCTCTTGAGTTTAGCCTTTAAGGCTGCTTAGTCCATGCTACCACTCGGATAGCTTGTCTATAAGGTTGACTTACAACCAGACACCATAAAGGATTGTTTGGACTGATACAAGGTGGTTCCAGAATTGGAAACATCATATATCAGGCCATCTTCTCACATATAGCACATACTGTCACCCTACGGGTATCCTGGCACTTCAGACTAAAAAAACTAACTATGACCAGAGTAGAGGCAGGTCGCAACAGAGAAGAGGAGAGGAGCAGGAGCTTAGGTCATGGGATAAAGCCAGGTTTTTAAATTCCTACGAAACTCTAACAAAGAGTTGAGTAGTCTAAGGTTCTGAGGGATCTCATTCCATAGATGAGTGCCAGCCATGCTAAAAGCCCTTCCTCCTAACCTGACCCGTTTAAACCGGGGAATCGTCAGCAGGCCAGCGCTAGAAGAACGGAGCTGCCTTGTGGGTTGATACCACCTGAACCTTTCCTGTAGGGGAACAGGACCTAGCTCGTGCACCGCTCGAAAGACCATACACAGAGCTTTGAAATGGACCCTTTCCCTAATGGGCAGCCAGTGTAGCTCCCTCAGAGCCAGAGTACAAGAAGAGCTCCGTTGCCTACCAAGGGCCAGTTTGGCTGCTGCAGACTGGATTCTTTGCAGTCCCTGGAGGATGTACACAGGGTTCCCCAGATATAAGGAGTTGCAATAATCCAGCCTGCTTCCCACAATGCTACTTACCACCAGAGGGCGTGCTTCTTTAGGTAGTAAAGGGAGTATTTTCCGTAGCATGCGAGTAAGGGCAAAGCATACGCTAACGGTTTTATTTGCCTGTGATTCCATCTGGAGGTCGTCATTAAACAACACCCCCAGATAACGAACTTTCCACACCGGGATTAGTGGTTCCTCCTCTGGGAAGAGTCTGAAGTCAGAGGGAAGTTGTCTAGACATCCTACCTGCAGAGCAGTACATTACCTCCATCTTTCCGCTATTGAATTGCATTGAATTCCTTCTGAGCCAGTCCGTCGTCTGCCCCATGCATTGCTGGAACCTGTCCATAGATAATGCATGGTCCCCTTCCAAGGTAAAGGCTAGTTGCGTGTCGTCGGCGTAATTGACTAAACAGACTCCAGAAGACTTTATGATGGAAAACAGGGGCTGCAGGTAGGCACCATTGCCACAATGGCAAAATGTTACTCTTCAACAGTACAAAAGAGCCTCTGAGTGCCTCAACACCCATGATGCTACTTTGCACTCGTCAATCACGTTAAAATGAACGTATGCCATTAAACGTATAACTGAACCCTTCTGATATTGACAAACACACTAGCAGCATCAGTGCCACACTATATTGCTAGCAACACAGTGCCAACGAGCCCTAAATGGCAAGATATTACTCTGTAGCAGCAGAGAGCACTACCTCCTCGGCAAGGCATCTCTACCATCAGATGGTTACTCAAGACAAGAAAACATGCATTCCCAATACATCTCATCAGAACATGTGAAAACATGTAAAACCCACCGCACAAGCATGTTATTTTATATCTTGACCTGCACTAAATCACTAAAGTCCAAACCACCTGTACCATATCACACTTATAAAGAGCATGCACCACTTTCCCAAAATGTTATGAACCCTGCAAATTCTCTTCCTTACAAAAACAACCCTCACACCACACTCTCCTTCATTTGAACTGCAATCAGACTGCCTACAAGCATCCAGTTGGCATTGTGCTACTTTCAGCACTACATTTATCTGATATACCACCCATAGTATGCTCTTCTCTTCAACTGCACGGAAATCCCACTTATTAGTGCATGCTCTGTGTGTTCACATACACACACTGCCTGACCTATGTCAGCACTGTGGGGCTGTTTCTTGTACCTCTCACTGTTAGCCATACAGCAATGAGCATGGAAGCACAGGTCTGGTGGCTCAGTGGACTAATGCGTCCACTGCAGGGGCCTGTGTTCGACCTGATGGTCACAGGCTCAAATCCTGGCACGTCCACTCAGCCTTTCATCCATCTGAGGTCGATAAAATGAGTACCATTGAGATGGGTAACAATAAACATCTGTTATTCAGCACCAAGATACCTATGGGTGGACACGCCCTTTACAAATACACATATAATGTTATGGAATACATGTTGCATCACACTTCAGACAGCACATCCTACAAGAACTAGAGATAGATGCCTGCACTACACATATATTGGAACATAACGTAGTGTTATTATCATTTTATTTTGCTCTCCTGCTGCAGCAGCTTTGCATGAGGGGGCAGGGCCGGCCGCAGAGCAGGAGAGGAGTGGTAGAACCCTACTAAGTGTGAAATGACTGTTTGGTCAGCCCACTAGGGTCGGCCATAACAGTCATGCACACTTTCCCTGTTCTCCATGCAGGCTGTTCTCCGTGCAGGCTGCATTACAGCCTGCATGGAGAACATGCCAAGGCCCCCAGTCCCTGGCTGAGTGCCGAACCACGGTGCTCAGAACAATTGCAGCGTTGTGATTGGTTAGGGGAGCCTGGCTGTTTCCTGGAGTCCGAGACAGACAGGAGCGGAGACTCAGGACCCAGGAGCAGGTAAGTGTATTTTTTTTTTAATTTAACAATGCAACCTGTGCCTCCCCTCCCCCCCAGCCGACTCGGCACCCGCAAGCCGTGTCGGCCGCCCCTGCATATGACCTTCAAATCTGGATATATTGCGCTGCAGTGAGCAGCACACATTATAAACTGTCCATTAAGATAACTGTAGAGTAGTAACAGTACAATTTGTAGGGGCATGGTTATGCATAAGGTCATAAGATCATAACTTCTTATCATAAGGACTACATGAAGTTCTTAATCAGTGGCCCACATGTGTACAGAGAACACCCACCCCTAACGTCACACGATCCAAATTTTAGCATTTGATAATGATGGGGCGAGGTTGCACAACCTACCTAACACATCGAGCTGGATTGCCTAAATGTCTTTAATTTCCCTGGTTAACAAAGTCTTCATTGTTGATTGTGGCCCCAGAGCTAGCGCGGGGGTGAACATAGACAAATCCTAAAGAGGAAGTCATAGAAAATGGTTGTGCCGGTTCAGTGCCTAAATGGACAACCAGGACCTTGCTTGACTCATGTTTATGAAGGAATTGTGGTTGACCCACTCTCACCTGTACATAAGGGATTAGATTTCACTAAAAGAGTTTCAATGCTAGAAAGAAAGAACAATGTCTCAATATTCTGAAATAAATTATGTAAAGTTCCACCTGAGGAATATTGCTGATTAAAATAAAAAGCCACACTGTCTTGATGTAAGTATATTAGTGATTATAAATCACCTTAGCTTCATTGAAAAAAGAAAAAAAAAGATGGCACATTCCCCGTCTTTTGAATAACAGACATGGCTCAACTGTTCCTTTTTTATCACTTTTCTCAATGAAACCTCTATTACAGTACTTTAAGTGGGATGAAATAGGTGGGAGCGCGCGAGCGCTCCATCTAGATTGCGTATGCTAGAAACCTTGACAAGAGGTGTGGCCTAAGTAAACGAGGGCGTGGCCTGTTTAGTTCATGGTGTGAGGTAGAAATAGAATCTTGCCTGGAAATAGAATCTTGTGCACAAAACATTCTTATATAAAGCCTTAACCAACAAGCAACAACCAAAAACAGTTTACTCACCATCCCAGACCATCAACAATAAATGAGGTAAATTTAAGGTAAGCACCACATTGACTGTTTGATCTTGCTGTCCCAATTGTACAAAGGGGATCATTTAACTATCTAATTGGCATAGAATAGTATCTTGGGACGCAGGACACTAATGGTAAGCGACAGTATCATTGATTTTGGTTTGTTTCCATGTCACAATGGGGACTTCCAGTAGCGGCTGCTATCGGATATGGGTGTTGGTGTGGGTGAGGAGGGGGCAGAGGTTAATCAACCAAAAAAACCCTTACATTAGAACGTCCAGCCGTTGCGCTCCCCTACGTCCTCTTCGTCTTCCGGACACCAGTCCTGGCTGGTAGCATCAGCAGGAAGTACCAGGTACACAGGCTCCCTTGAACCAATCACAATGCAGGAATGCAGCGTTGTGATTGGTCTGAGCTCCGTGGATAGGCGCTCAGACTTGAACGGGGAGCATGTGCATGTCCTTAACTAGGCTGTGCAATGCAGCCTGGTAGGAACATGCAAAGTGCACATGAAATGTTCGGTCGACGCAAGTGGCCTGCCAAACAGTTCATGCACACTTTGGGAGTGCAAATCACTGCACCCCTGCTCCGCCCCTCTCAACAGAGGCCACTGACTGCATGCACTCGGAAAAATAAAATGACAATAACAATACATTATTGTCATTTTATTTTTCCTTTTTGCACAGTGAGGCAATGCTCCTCCGCCTTAGCGGAGGTGCCGCCACTGGGGACTTTCTGTGACGTTGTGTTGCTACTCCTTTGTGCATAAGGCAGGTAAGTACCGTTTTTTTATTCTTCAACCTATAAACAACAGAACCAGTGGACCCCATGTGTCTCCGATTCAATGCACAGTTTGTTTTAGTTCAACACTGTCAGGTCCTGGCCCACTTAGAGCACTTGGAATCAGTAGGCCGCAAACCCCGCAGTGCCTCAGAAGTCAGTAGACATTCGCTAAACTCAGTGGAGGCAGCAGACCAGAAAGGCCTCTTCGGTTTGAGAGCGAGGCCTCGGCTAAGCGCTTGCAGTACTGCACGCCTCAGCATCAAACTCTTAAACAGTTCGCAAGAGCACCGTTAATCAAGCTCCCGATCGTGCCCAGGCCCCTGAGGCAGGGCAGAGCGCCAACAGGAGCTAGGCCAGCTTCCTTCCAGAGAGCTGCAAATCTAGTGAAATGGCTGCCGGTGTCAGCGTTACAGCTACACTGGGGCCCTGCTTGCCGTCAGTGTAGGGTGACCAGACGTCCCGGTTTTCCTCAGAAGGTCCTGGTTTTCACAGCAGCGTTCCGGTGTACCGACATTTGGCTGCAAATTAAAGCAATGTCCGGTTTCTGCATAGTGCCCGGGATAAACAGATAAATGTCCCGGTTTTTAAATAGTGTCTCGCTCGGAGCGCCTGCTTTACTTCTCACAGGTGCTGAGATGGGTCTCTACTGGGCTCTCCATTTTTGCCCTCACTGAGAAAAAAAAGCGTACTGCTGCAGCAGTACCACCCTTCACTGCTTTTAAAGAGACCCGTTATAGTTCTTTCACTGTCTGGGGCAGATTTATGAGTTCTGGCGCATCACTGCAAATCAGCAGGGATGCGCCAGAACTGATGCGTCACGCAATTCCCTCCTTGCGGCACCACAGATGCGCCGCATTTACAATGCGATTTAGAAAAGGGGGTGGTGATGAACAGAGTGTCTGAGTTAAACAGACCACTCTTACCCAGTCCAAAGATCAGGGCTTGATCCATCACCGTTATTTATCTCACTGCCCCATCCCAGCTCAGAACCTGGCTACATGCAAATCAGTCTGTCCCTGGCCCAGTGCATCATGGGAACAGGGCAGACTAAACTACCAAGCCAATTCTTCACCAGAAAGGAGACAAGCTACCGGGGACCGGTTTCTGGCATTTCAGCCTTCTTCGGCCCGGCTTGCTTGAATCCTGGTGAAGCAGTGAGAAAGGGACTCATGTCTGAGTATACCCTGCCACACCTATAGTGGCCAAAAACGATTTAGAAAAGGGGGTGGTGATGAACAGAGTGTCTGAGTTAAACAGACCACTCTTACCCAGTCCAAAGATCAGGGCTTGATCCATCACCATTATTTATCTCACTGCCCCATCCCAGCTCAGAACCTGGCTACATGCAAATCAGTCTGTCCCTGGCCCAGTGCATCATGGGAACAGGGCAGACTAAACTACCAAGCCAATTCTTCACCAGAAAGGAGACAAGCTACCGGGGACCGGTTTCTGGCATTTCAGCCTTCTTCGGCCCGGCTTGCTTGAATCCTGATGGAGCAGTGAGAAAGGGACTCATGTCTGAGTATATCCTGCCACACCTATAGTGGCCAAAAACGATTTAGAAAAGGGGGTGGTGATGAACAGTGTCTGAGTTAAACAGACCACTCTTACCCAGTCCAAAGATCAGGGCTTGATCCATCACCGTTATTTATCTCACTGCCCCATCCCAGCTCAGAACCTGGCTACATGCAAATCAGTCTGTCCCTGGCCCAGTGCATCATGGGAACAGGGCAGACTAAACTACCAAGCCAATTCTTCACCAGAAAGGAGACAAGCTACCGGGGACCGGTTTCTGGCATTTCAGCCTTCTTCGGCCCGGCTTGCTTGAATCCTGATGGAGCAGTGAGAAAGGGACTCATGTCTGAGTATAGCCTGCCACACCTATAGTGGCCAAAAACGATTTAGAAAAGGGGGTGGTGATGAACAGAGTGTCTGAGTTAAACAGACCACTCTTACCCAGTCCAAAGATCAGGGCTTGATCCATCACCGTTATTTATCTCACTGCCCCATCCCAGCTCAGAACCTGGCTACATGCAAATCAGTCTGTCCCTGGCCCAGTGCATCATGGGAACAGGGCAGACTAAACTACCAAGCCAATTCTTAACCAGAAAGGAGACAAGCTACCGGGGACCGGTTTCTGGCATTTCAGCCTTCTTCGGCCCGGCTTGCTTGAATCCTGATGGAGCAGTGAGAAAGGGACTCATGTCTGAGTATACCCTGCCACACCTATAGTGGCCAAAAACGATTTAGAAAAGGGGGTGGTGATGAACAGAGTGTCTGAGTTAAACAGACCACTCTTACCCAGTCCAAAGATCAGGGCTTGATCCATCACCGTTATTTATCTCACTGCCCCATCCCAGCTCAGAACCTGGCTACATGCAAATCAGTCTGTCCCTGGCCCAGTGCATCATGCGTCACGCAATTCCCTCCTTGCGGCACCACAGATGCGCCGCATTTACAATGCGGCGCACCATGGTGCAAGGAAGGGCAGATGCGTGACGCATCTTGTGGTGTACGGGCGGCGCATTGCTGGAGTAGCGTCTCAAGTGCGACGCAACTCCTGCAATGTACAGAGGCCACCCATACATAACGTGGTGCGTCACTCCTTACGCCTGCTTCAAGCAGGCGGAAGGATTTGACCCAGCAGCGTCGTAAAACTGACTCCGTGAAATCTTGTAGATTTCACTGCGTCAGATTTACGGGGCTTTCCTACGAGGGAACGCCCACCCTGCGACAGAACGCCCACATGAAACCTGACGCAGGTTTCATGTGGCGCAGGGCTTTACAATTTGACGCATCTGCCTAGATGCGTCACGTTGTAAATAGGTCTCAGGGATGCGCCACGTTTCCGCTCCGTTGCGTGACGCAATGGCGGCGTAAACGTGGCGCAAGTCCGACATAAATCTGCCCCTCTGTCTCTAGGGTGACCAACCGTCCGTAAATTTCACGGACAGTCCGTAATTTCGGCCGCATGCCTGTTGTCCGTGAAGGATCCTTTAACGGACGCCATTTGTCTGTAATTTTAACCAGGCACAGCTTCCACCCACCTCCCGTCTTACCTCCGAGGCTGTTCCAAAGCTCAGATACCCAGCAGCATTGGAGAGGCACAGCTGGATGGCCTCACTCCTCCAGCCCTTGATGAGCTGGTAAGAGGTGCTCGAAGGTGACAGAGGAAGGAGCTGTGGCTTCAGGAGGAGGAGCATCTATTCAGATGCAAACAGCCCTGAATGCGTCTCTGCAATTTAGAGGGGCTTCACACATTCCTTTTCTGCCCGGGGCCCAAAACATCCTAGAACCGGCCCTGATTGCAGCACTGGTTCTCTTCACAGAGCGGTTCTTCAAACACGCAGCCTATAATGTAATAAAGTAAAGAAATGGCACAATCGCACCCACACTGATTAACAAAGTATGGAGGACAATCAGTTAAATCAGTTCTCTTGGAGTATCTCCTTTAAGTGCTGTACATCACAGTGGGGGACTGGTGGGATGGCAAAACTAACATTTTGGAAAGAGAGCCTGTCTTCTCGTTGTCTTGTCCAGGAGGGGGTGAGGAGCCCTACCCCACCCTGGAAGAGACAGGAAGATACTAGAATACTGCATTCCCACCCCTGCGCCCACCCTGGTGGATCCTGTTCCCCCCCCAGTGATGGCTCCTGTGCCCCCCATGTGATGGCTCCTGTCCCCTCTCCCACCCCTCCCCCGCCTGTGATGGCTCCTGTCCCCCTCCTGTGGTGGATCCTGTCTCTGCCCTGGGTGGCTTCTGTCTCACTCCTGGAAAGGCTCCTGCAGCGTGGGTGAAGTTCTTGATGGGCCTCTCCTCAGAAAGGCTCAGCTTAAAATTAATATGAAAAGGTGGGCAAGTAAGTAAGTGAAGGGATGGGTGGATGGCTGGATGAATTAGTGAAAGGGTGAGTGGATGAATGAAAGATTGAATTGAAATATAATGAGAGAGGTAGGCTGGATTGATGAGTGAGTGGAAGGATGGAAGAGAGAAAAGGTAAATAGCTGGATGTTTGGGTGGAAGGGTAGCTGGATGGGTAAAAGGGTGGATGGATCAGTAAAATGATGGCTGGATGAGTGAAAGCGTGGATGGTGAGTGAGTTGATGGATGAGTGAAATGATAGATGATTGATGAACTGATAAGTGCAAGGGTGAATGGATGGACAGATGAGCGAAAGGGTGGATGTAAGGACGGATGAGTGAGTGAAAGGGAGGGTAGATGGACAAAAGGATGAATAGATGAGTGAATGAGTGAAAGGATAAATGGATGAGAGAAAGGATGGATGCGTGATAGGGTCAATAGATGGATTCATGAGTGGATGAGTAGATGGGTGAGTGGATGGATGGAAGGAAGGATTGCTAAGTGAAAGGGTCGATGGAGAGAGAAAGGAAGGATGGATGGATGACTGAAAGGATGGATGGTTGGAAGGATGAGTGACTGGGTGGATGGATAGTAAGTGAAAGGATGGCTGGATGGGTGAAAGGGTAAATGGCTGGATGGATGAGTGAATGAATGGATGGATGGGTAGAAGAGAAGATGGATGAGTGTACAGATGGATAGGGTGAAAGGATGGATGGATGGATGATGGATGAGTGAAAGGATGAATGAAGGGATGGATGAGTGAAATGATAGATGGACGGATACATGATGAATAGGTTTGCAAATGGTTGAATATGTTTGGATATGGCTGGGCTTACTTATATACTATTGCGCGACCTCTGATGTGTCTGTAAAACTTATCCAATTGTCCTGAAGTTTTGTCCTGAATTTTGACCTGCTGTCCTGAATTTTTGTCCTGAATTTTGACCCTTTGTCCTGAATTTTTACAGTCACCGTCCTGAATTTACGCCTATAACAGTTGGTCACCCTGTCTGTCTCTTCATTCCAGAACTTAGGCATTTTCAATGTTATGTACAGCGAAGCTAAAGTTGTTGCTTATTTCTCTTATGCAGCAAACAACCATTGACAAAGCCAATAGTCCAGGATTGTGCTAGGTGTGATGCTACTCGTTATATTATTTTTCTGGATACAATGAGAGAAGCAGCACATTTTTCGGGCGGGACGCTATGCTAACTACAGATTTTTTTACCTTATGTGTTTTAAACCACGTCCTTGATTACATCGGCCATGCCCCTTGAGAGAGACCCCTCGTTTTTCAGTCCCACTTGAAGCCATGGGTACTTCTGTCAGTCCTACTTCTATGTCTATGACACCTGTCCCGGTTTTTTTTGTTTTGAGAATCTGGTCACCCTACGTCAGTATCACTGCGCGGGGTAGAAGAGTGTGCATAAAAGAGAGGGTCGTGATCTGGTACTTCGACTCCAATATTGAGAGGTAAAAATAAGTTTGGCTCAAGCACTGGTAACATCAGGTCATTATTTACTGTAACAGAGCCTCTGCTGCAGAAATAGTATTTCAATTAAAAGATTTGGACTTCCCCCAGGCATGGCCAAAATAGGTGGTGAAGTTCTTTCCATAATAACACACAGTGGAAAATCTATGAGGTTGCACCCTTAACCAAGATAGCGTGTATGAATTAAAAAAAAAATTAAGACGTCATTGGTTACTAAACATAAACATATGAGATCCGAGCACGTAATGTCATTCATACACTATTTCAGATTAGCTACTCAGAAACAGTATTGATTTAATGGGTTCGTTTTCTCAAATTACGGAGTTTCCCTGAATAACTTGGATTTTCTCCACAGATTTTGTGATTCTTCTAAAATCACAGCTCTTTCATAGCCGAGTAACTAGATATCTAGAGATGAATAGCCCTGAATGAGCTTTGGGAGGGAGCCAGTGAAATTTCTATGGGTCTGGATTGATAGATTCCGACATCCAAGTTTCAATAATGAACGGCGTTGCATCTTAGTATGCTGACCACGGCGGAGCCAATGAGAAGGTAGGGATACCAGTGACCATATTGAATATTGAGCGCACTGCCACGGTCTGTATCAAAGTGCATCCTCACTGGTGTGTGCCTAACGCAGACAGGTAAAGTGCACCTAATTGTGGGAAAAATGTGCTCTGCCTGGCAAGTGGCCTAGCAAGGCGGCGGGGGGGGGGGGCGGTCTGTCCCAGGCGGCACATTGAATGACAATGGATCAGCAGCTCCATCAGAACCCCTGCATGTAAGAAGATTTTTCAGTAAAGTAGATAAGGCTGAATACAGCAAATCGCACTGGGTGGCAGGTTGGCTACTTCCAGACGGTTTTGGCCCATTCTGTGTGATTTGGACAGGCCTGTGTGATTTTCATCATCCTGCCCAGATTATAAAAATGCAGATGAGTGGGTCTCTCATTTCTCCAAAATATTTACAGCAGAATGTGTTTATCCAAATGTATCTGGAGAGTAAAACAACATCCATACATCACCCTATCCCATTGAACTATCCTTTAGCCATGCAGAAGTAATTAACGCTCTGACATCCTCAAAGACTGGTAAAGCCCCCGGGCCGGATGGCGTACCCCTGGATATATACAGGCATATTCAGGAACTTTGGACGCCAGTGCTGACCCGAGTGATTGAAGCAGCTCTAAAAGGGGGACTCATAAAAACTTGGTCAAGCTCTATTCTGTTGCCCATCTTTAAGAAGGGTGACCGAAATAACCCTGCATGCTACAGGCCCATTTCACTCCTGGATTCTCTCGGTAAAGTTGCCGGCCGTCTGGTTTTAGACAGGTTGCGGGCCTGGTCTGTGGATAATAACATCATGACAGACCTGCAATACGGGTTCCGGGAGGGACTGGGTACTGTGGAGCAGGCGTTAATCTCTCGCTACTTATCGGGAAATACACCCAGGCCAAGAAAGGCAATCTCCACCTAGTCTATGTTGACTTGACCTCAGCATTTGATTGTGTTTCTCACTCACGGCTGTGGTCAATTTTAACTGATCTGGGTGTAGATCCCCCAATAATATCCTTCTCACGCGAGTTGTATTCGGAAGCTGTGGCCAGGGTGAGATTTGGGATAAACGGTGAGCTTACCCCCCCCTTTGCAGTTACTAAGGGAGCTAGACCAGGGTGCGTCCTGGCCCCCTTCTTATTCAATCTCTATACAAACGGACTTGAGAAAGCCATGCTAGAGGGGAGTCAGGACCTGCCAAAAATCGCCCGGCGTCCCATTCCCGCATTACTTTATGCGGACGACGTGGTGATCATGGCACGTACCCCAATACAACTCCAAAAACAGTTAAATTCTTACTGCAAATTTATAACCTCTTTGGGGCTAATGGTTAATATAAAAAAAAACCTTTGTCATGCACCTTGGTAAAAAGACTACCAAACAAAAATCGGTATACATAGACAAATCCAAATTCGATTGCACTAAATCGTATCCATACTTAGGGATCCTATTTGACAACACCTCCTCTTGGAAACCGGCCATTCTTAGCAGGCATCTTCTGTTTTTGAGAGCTATTTCCGCCATTATCGGCTTTTCCCGCAAAATAGGGAAGCCTCCACCAACAGAACTAATTCATATATACAATGCAAAATGCCAAAGTGTAGCCGTATATGGTGCTGGGGTTTGGAGATATGTATCCGTGGATACCTTACTGAGGGTAGAGAACAAATGTATCTGCTATTTATTGGCTGTTCCGAAATGCTCCCCAACGTTTGCTTGTCATAATGAATTGGGCATGGACTATATTGCTGACTACATTAAAATCCAGCCAATCTTATTGTGGCATCGTGTTTGGTCCACGGAGCAATGTACATTAACACAGGGGCTATTGACAGATTGTTTAGGCCTTGATAACTGGTCAGATATTCCGTAGCTGTCCTTTGTTTATAATTTTCTAAAAGACATCTATTTATTTTACTGAACCCTCTGTTTTAACTACTATCTCTAGAAAGACTCTTAGGATGCTTTTTTTGTCGCATTTAAGAGAATTACGCATAGCCAAAGTAATGCACAAAGAATCTAGTCGACACATTGTATAAATCCAAAGTACTCAGAGTATTCAACCATATCTTACCTTCTGTCTGACCAGCTATGAAAAATATTTGTTGACTCGATTTAGGTTCAACATATTTTTTCGATTAGTTACATTTCCAAAGAGACAAGACTGGTCAAATACAATTATTTGATGTCCCTGTGATGGTATTTCTGAACAGCCTACCATCCATGTAAAACTGTTTTGTAACTTCTACTAATCACCACGCAAGCGCTGGCTCATTCCACTGCTGCGATCACAGGGCCTGCGCAGATGCCGCCCTGCACTCTTGGCACTTCAACACCTTGACTCAGTATCGAATGCAAAAAGCATAGCAATGTATCTCAAAAACTGTTTGAATATTCGTTGCAATCTCGATCATCTGTAGTCTCTTTGTGATACAATATCATATGACCCACTATTGGAGTGTGCACTGTATTTATGCCTGGTACTGCTCAAACTTCTTTTATAACACCACAAATTTCTTTGTTAACAATTTAAACCAAAATTTTACTTGCTAAATTGTAGTTATATAAGACTTTATTCTGGTGTGGCATTCAGGAAGGATTTGAAAACCTGGCTGTTTCAGCAATAAGTCCTTTCACTGTGTCCTCTCCTCATGCTGTTTGAGCCGCCTGTTTTTGTTTTTCCCCTTTAGACCGGTGAGGCTCTGACAGCACCGGGACACTCCTCGGAGTAGCCGTGCGCTATAGAAGCACCCCAATTAACATAACATAACATAACATAACATTATGCAATCAACTGTTTAATAATATTTCTTAACGTTATTTTAAAAAATTGTGTATGAAATTGTCTGTTGATGTTGCTTTTATGATTTTAATCTGTCTTAAAATCGAATAAAGCTTTTACTACTATAAATGCAGAGCTTGGATTGGAGCCTCGGTCTGAGTTAATTCAGATTTCTGAACTCTGTCCAGCACAGTTAATACAGTAACACCGTTAATACAATAGTTATCACTTCCTCAAGCAGAATAGTGCTCTGAAGTCAAATGCACTCAACTGTGAAACACCCTCCGTGTTAAACGTAAAACCAACCGGCCCAAGCTATAGGAAAAAGCTTAACACCACATTTCCTTAATCTTAAACCAAACCTTACAATTTGCGCAGGCAAAACTTTAAAACAATGAAGTTGGGGCACAGCGGGTCAGGGCACAAGATGCTCGTGAACCTTAGGCGCTCTGAGATGGACCCCTGTTCTTCAACTAGCCTGAGCACCACAGGATGATGAATTGCCATCTGCCTCATGTGAGGGGAATACAATGATGGGGTACCCACAACAAACTGCCTCGATAGTGCAGTAAAGGGGGCGTGGCACAAGCAGAGGCTCCCGATGGGCCCTGAGCAGTAGACGTTGCTGCAGAACATTGGCGTTCACTGACAGTGATGTTCCTTGTTTGAAACTGAGGTTTCTGTTTGGGAGAGTATACACCCTATCCAAGCAGGGACCACAGTCCTAGTCAGGGCAAGTCAGTGCACTTTACTGGGGACTTACACATACATTAAATAAGCCAAATGCGGATAAGCCAATATTACCACATTTTAGGGAGAGAGCACATGCACATTAGCATTGGTCAACAGTGGTAAAGTGCCTAGAGTCCTAAAGCCAACAACAACAAGCTCAGAAATAAAGACAGGAGGAAGGAAGGCACAGGGTTTGGGAGTGACCTTGCAGAAAGGGCCAGGTCCAACACTAATCTCAAGTGCACCCTTGTGAGTGAGACTTGTGGACCGGATGGAGTTATTCATTGGTGAAGACACCTAAAGCCCAACTGGATGCAGGGAGGAGTGTGTGCCAGACAGTCAAATCCACTGCGCCCTGATAATACTCTGGCAACAGCACAGCTGGTGGAGAGCTTACTGGAAAAGCAGAGGTGGATGGTCTCGCAGTGGCGGACACACAGGGACTCCTCACCTCACTTGCTGCCCCCTGTCTTTTTTTAGACAAAATTGAGGTTTGGGCACATTCAACAAATAAAAAAATATGAAAGTAAATCAGAAGGGGACAGATGATGTTTTCCACTACAGTCCCCTAAGGAAGACACAATGGAAGAGACTCTTAAAGGAACCCAGCTATTCAGAGAACAGGTGCTCCATTCACGCATCACACACTGACGTAGGTGTGTAAATGACCAAGGTAGGCACAGCTCTGTAGGTATCAAGGAGAAATTGGAAAGCCTATCTAACAGGATGCTAACAGTGGACACCCACTGGAATAAACAAGGGTGGGCCTAGAGCACTTGAGAGTCAGAGACTGGCGAAGGAACGAGAACTCTGTGAGGCCTAGCCCCTCTTGGAAAAAGGTATATATGCACTGGCAAAGATGGGTGAGAGATTGGAAACATTGAACAATCTGAAAAGAAGTCCATACCGAAGAATCCTGGACCTCCCAGCAGAAATGCCCCAGGTGGACATCCTGACTAAACTGGGAGCAGTGTAGGTTGACCAGTTCACGATTTTGCAATAGTGTGGAGGGCATCCCAACTTAACCCAGATTTGAGAGAACAATGGTGGTCCAGGAAGCCCTGTGCTGCTAGTGTTGACTGCAGTAGACTGGAGTGACACCATTCATAAAGTGTAAAGTGATGAAAAGGGGAGAGCAGCATTTGATGTTCTTCCTTGGCTTGCACCCATCTGCCTTAAAAATGAAGCGGCACTTGGAGATGAAGGGCCTTGATGCGTCGGTAAGTTTCGCCCCAAAGCTATGAATGGAATATAAAGGGAAGAAATAGGTCTTTTCTCAGGTTGAGTTGGCACAAGCGTTACTGAACACCTTGAAGTGTGCCAGTTGCCAATGTACTCATGGCAGCTCTATTATATTGCTGAGGGGCAAGGGAAGGCCGGTATTGTTGACCCTATGGCGAGGTAGTATATCGGGGAGGAGAAGCTGTGAGAGGAATAATATTTGTGAGTAGATGCTTAATCAAGTCAAGTCAAAATAGATGCTTAATCCTTCTCACACCATACTTTGCTGGGGTCTGTTGAAATCTACGGCACTTGGGAGCAGTCAGCATATTCAAGCTGATGATGCTTGTTCACAATTCCACCCCAACAGAGGTTGAATTGTAAACGTGCAATGAGGCCATACTAGCAGCAACTGATACATTTCGCTAACGATAAAAACATAACATAACACAGCACAACATAACATACCATAATATAACATAACACATAACATTACATAACATAACACAACATAACATTAAGCACTGATATGCAGGACTCAATATAATCAGGGAGGTCAGAAATGCGTCACTTTTTCCCATTTTAAAAGTGACGCACCAGCGGCACAAGGGGCTTGTAAAAAAGCCTCTGAATCTTTACTTAAGCAAGGTCTAATCAAGCCTTGGCAAATACAGGGCGGGTAGGGGCATATGTAAGTGTACCCCTTCCTAACTACCTAGGTGTATAAATATGGATCTGTCTCCCACAAGCTCCATGGGCTAAATTCACAAGTTGTGTAACTTCTGAATGCGAGTTCTCAGAGCCAGTGCCGCACATGCCAGAAATCTCGAATCAAGGAACGCGTAAGTTGTGTCTATTTCTGAACATACACAGTTTTAGGAAAAAATGATGACACATAAATACAAAATGGCAAGGGTATAAAGGGAGAATCTAAATATATTGCACTTGATGTGATCAGACGGCCAATGTGTGCTTGAAGTTAAATTAACACATCCTGAAGCCTTGACCAATGAACAGGAAGGCAGATTTATCAAAAAATGCCATCTGAATGTGAAGTGCAAGAAGAAAGGCTATCTCAACTGGCAGGCTTTAAAAACAGCCAGAGAGCCTTAATAGTTGAAGGGACTCTGGTTAATAGAATAGTGCGAGATGTCTTAGTTATGAGTAAAATGATATCACTGGGGGGTTAAATCACTGTCACACTACATAGGCAGTCAATAGACTTTGCTAATGAAGAGCTGCATCAGGAGAACTGAGGATCTCAGTTAGTGATCTATATAAATATAGGCAATTTTCTTTTGGTGTGAGGTGGTGAGTAGCACCAATGCTCTGCCCCATGACGTAACGATGGCCCCCACAGTGCGGGGGGAGCCTGAGTTCCTGGGGGACCCCTCCGGCACTAGGCATGGGTGGCGGGACCCTGGCCTGAGAGCTCCTGACTGGGTCTGAAACATTGGGGGGGCACTTTGCAGGGCGTCCCAATCAAGTTTTGTTATGCCACAGGTTCCACCCCTCTACACATTAATCACTCATTAGCTCATCTGTCTGAACTGGCATCTGCTAATGTATGGATTTCCAGTCCTGCTGTTTCTCGCTCTTTTGTGCTCCTTTCTGCTTCCAATCATGTTTTTTCTCCTTGGTCAGTAGAGGAAATAGAGGCTCCCACCCCCAGGCTCCCTAAACTCTGGTGTAACCTCCTAATCCCTGTCATATCCTCGTTCTCCCTCATCTGGTTCAGGGTGGCGCCTAAACCCTCCCTCCTCACTCGCGGTAATTTACCAGCACTATCGAGCATGGGATTAGACCACAAGCCAACAAACAGGCTCACCAAGAAATGATTCCATTCACAATATTCGCAACATGAATCGCGTTATAAAGTTCAACAAAAACAATAGATCTTAGGCATCAGAAGTGTTTCTTCGTACTATCAAACTGTTAAATAAAACTCAAGTGGTGGGTAACTTCACGTGCAGAGTTAGGCGAAGTGGGACCTTCACCATTGATGAAGAGGGAAATAGTTTCCAAACTTCGCCCAACTTCACCCAAGGTGGCAGCAAGACACAGTTTCCTTCTACAGGATGTTGCTTGGGCTCGCGAAACGGTGGCAGTAAAACCTATGGTGGGAGAGGTGGCCTGACACCGTCCTGGTATAGGTTTGAGGTGGTGGTCGTTGAGCAAACAGCATGAAGATATTGGGTCAGACAAGATGCAGCACTGGGTGGCAGCTCTATGCGGTAGGATAGTTCTCAGCATGGACTGTATGAGGATGGACAGGTCTTGGAACCAGGGGCCTCATTTATGAGGCCATGCGTCACTTTTACGCCGCCGGTGCGTCACTTTTTGTGACGCACCAGCAGCGTAACAAATGTGCCTTGTTGCACCATATTTACAAAGTGACACATCTAGCTAGATCTGTCACTTTGTAAACCCCTGCACTACATTATACCTACGCCAGGCATATTGTATGCAGGGGGGGCGTTCTGACGCAAGAAAGGGTCATAGAAGTGATGCAGTGAAATCTATAAGATTTCACTGCGCCACTTCTAGGACGCAAATGCGTCAATTTCTTACACCTGCCTCACAGCAGGCGTAAGACTGATGTAGGCCCTTTCACACGTGGCTTGCCCCATGTGAAAGGACACATTGCTGGACTTGCATCACTTTTGAGACACACTCGAGCAATGCGTCACTTTTGCACCATACAGATACGTCAGAAATACTGACGTATCTGTAACTCCTTGCGACATGATGCGTCATACTGTAAATATGACGCATCATTGGTGTCGCAAGGAGGGCGCAATGAAAAGTGACGCATCACTGTTTTCATGCAGTGATGCGTCACTTTTCATAAATGAGGCCCCATGACTGTGGTGACAGTCTGGGTAAAGGCACCAGGGACAGTTGAACCTCTTTGAGTCTCGTGGCAATTGAAATAGTTCAAGCTGTCTTTTTTCAATTCTAAGGTTTGCCTTTGATAATGAAATTCTCCTTGGACTTCTCAAATACCCGATCTCAGACATGGAAAGACAACAAAACACAGCTTCCAGGCTCTTCCTTTTGGCGTGAGTGAAAGGCTGAGCTATACCAGTTTCTGAGATGAATGAACATGCACCTAGAATGACTAAAGTACTCCTGAATTACTCCAGACCTACAATGTTTACTGTTAACATTTACTTTCTCCTGTTAGCTACTCTTTTCTATGTTCCTAGCTCTCACCTCTCTTTTGTTGTGACAGTTGTAAAGCGCTCTGATATCCACTCTGGATCTAGTTCGCGCTATATAAAACTTTATAAATAAATAAATAAAGAGTTTTCTTAATTTTCTCACTTTTTAGTTTAGCACAGAATGTGTGTGAACGTTTGATTCTGGTCCATACAAGTGAAATAATGCTCTCCTCTTTTCTAGACAATGTGTTTTCAGATTCGGTACCCTGACACAAAGACTGTCATTCGATGTTGTTATGACATTCTGTTGTGTTGGTTTAGTTTGCATCAACATCTTTAAAGTGGAGGTGACTGTAAGTATTGTTCACAGTCATCTGCAATTGTGTAGATTGCACTCGTCAGGGGGCCTATAGGCATGTTGAAAAGCAGTGGTGATCACGATCAAACCTGAGGTGCAGAACATTACTCCCCCTTCTGGTGGACATCTTGGATCCTATTCTAATTATATGACTTGGTAGAGGAGCAATTGGATCCTATCTAAGTTTCTGCTTGTTACTTTCAAAATATAGTATTTTTATTTGGATGCAGTGATGACCCATGCCGCCTAACGCTGATAGGTTCCTGTTGGTCTTCACCCACGGTGATAAGAGGTTCCGCCGAGTGTCACTTACCAAAGTTTTTATTTCTCTCTTGGTTCTGAATTATGATTGGTAATTGTGGAGACGCATGTATTCTTCAACTGGTTTAGGCTTTCTAGATTTCCTTAACTTACCTCAGCTGCCCTCATCTTGCTTCACTTTACTTCACATTATGTAAAGACCACAAACCAAAAGTTGTTTTTGTATGTTTAAGCTGAAATACACTGTGTTTTAATGCTTTTGGACCCATTCGTAGATGAGCCTTCCACATGCTCACTGTGATGGGGGCCATCAAGGAAAAAAAGGAGTTGGGGTTCTTCAATTGTCTTGCGACTTCCCTTTCTATGAGAGATATAAAATAGATCCGCAATTGGCCATAAGATTTGTGCCAGGCATGGGTTTCTACAGGAGGGAGTGATTATAGCTTCCTTCAAGTAGTTGAACACTACCCGCTGATTAGGGATTTATTAATGTCAGTGACAACTGTCTGGAAGAAATTCTTGTTACAAGAAGCTGGGCGACACTGCTTATTACGGCTTTGATTTGCCTGCCAGCTTCATCGCCTCCTCTATTTCTAAATACTGCAAAGATGAGAAAAAAGACCAGTGAAGATGGAGTGAACATTTTCCAGACTTTGAGTTTAGATTTTATTTATGAAAGGAGGTTTTCTCCTTTTATGTGGGTGCTCGTGGGTTGCTTTATGTTATCTGGGTTATCTTATGGAAGATATGAAAGTTTTACCTTGATTGCTTGGTTTCTTCTCATGTAGTCATAATTAACATACTGTTTCTGTTACATTGCTCTATATGATCTCTTGCCTCTATTTTGCATTCAGTTTCATCTATGTCACTGTGAGGTCATTGCAACTGCATTCCATTCCTCTTCCTGTTTGCATGTTCCTCGTTCTTCCATTTGTTAGTTGGCTTGTGGTTTTTTTTTGTGCTTTTGTTTTCGAGAGGAATTGCACTGTCCAAAGTCCTGCTAGTGTTAAGGGTTTTTGGACACTTTTCGGGTCATTGTGTCTGTTGGTCCTCTTTGAACTGTGTCACGTTTGGTTTTGAAGTATGTTTTATCTACTTTGTCATGCTGTGTGATGAACCTAGGTGGTGACTTTGGTGTTTTGGATGGACATAGGACATTTTTCTAATCAGAGTCCTTGGAAGTAATTAGAGCATAGCGTGGTCATATCTATAATGTCTCTCCAAGGTGGGCTGTTACAATGTAATATACAAAAATATGGTCACACTGTGTCTGGTTGTGTGCATGGGGCCATACACCGGTGGGGCAAAGACCAGAAACTCTGTCCTATAGCTTGACTTCCAGTTATTTTTCTGGAATGTCTGGGCACAGTTTGAAGAAACACAAAGGTAATATTTTCTCTGCAAATGTTCATAAATAAAATGCTATTTTGAGTATCTCTTCAACGCAGAACTAATTGTAATCTTGCAGACAGTGAGCAAATATTTTGCTCGAGGACGTGTTTTAATTCACTCTGTATCGTCTGGTTACACATTTGAATGGGTTGGTCTTATCATCTGGATCACTGTTGGTGGCCATCCTAGCCATATATTACAGCAAAATCCCGCATTCACTTCTTCCCTATTTTTCTGGATCATTGTCTAATGCGGAGACAGCAGGACATCGATGGCAGTGACCATGTTCACTTCAGACCATGTCTAGGCTTATGTTCTAGGCATTGCAATAATGGACACAGATCTGAAAGCTAAACCTGAAAATATAGTAAATTCTATAAACTACTCTATAATATTAATATCACCATTCCTCTAACATCTTGGCTAAAATCAGAAATTCTAACATTTAAGGTATTGGTTGAAGATAGAGAAAATATTGCAACAATTTGCGAGCTACTGGTCTACTAGAATTCTTAGAGACTTTGGGGCATATTATCTAGGGACGGCGATAAATAACGCAAAGCGCGCTTAGCGCTTTTTATTTATTAACAATGCATTTCCCCAGGGCGATAAAAATTCCAGCGATAGCTGCGAAATCGCTGTTTTGCAGGGAACATCGCTGATTTTTCAGAGAGGTTCCCTGCAAAACAGCAATAACCTTGCTGATACGACCCTGTGGTCGTATCAGCGAGTTAATGGTGAAAATGCCGTTTTCGCCAAAATTCAACATGTGCTAAAATCCTGTGGGCTGCCTTGTAAATATTGCAATCTGAACATCAGCGATATTTTACAAGGTAGTCCATTGGGGTATGCCCAGTGATGCCCACTTTGCATCTCATTAGAGATGCAAAGGGAGGCATCGGGGAAAAAGGGTGCTAAAATGCGATTCTGCATGTTATCACCCTCTTGTAAATAGGGTGATAATTTTATCTCAGCTTTTTTGGCTTTTTAAGCCAAAAAAGCGGAGATAAAGCCCTTGTTAATATGCCCCTTAGTAAGTATCTAGGGGCATATTATCAAGCCTGGGCGATAAAATTATCGCCGCTTCATCGGCAGGAAACTGATAATATGCTCTATGGAATTCAAATCGAAGCTCATGTTAGATGTCCGTCACATTTAACATGAGCTTCGATTGGAATTCCATAGAGCATATTATATATCCCATTATCGCCATTTTATCGGCAGTTTCCTGCCGATAAAGCAGCGATAATTTTATCGCCCAGGCTTGATAATATGCCCCCTAGATTTGTCAGCAGCGATTACCCAGACACGTATGCCTTCCTCAGTTAAATGTATTAAAGTTATTTAGTTGGATCATGGTTGTACTATAAATCTCAGATGGAGGACAAAATATAATCAACTTTAAGAGATTGAGATAAATTACAGCTATAACAGCAGTAAATAGATGATCCTTGTTATGGCACAGAAACAAAGATTCAATGTAAAAGAGGTAATTTTCGAAAGATTTTCTATAGGCACCCTTGCTGGATGGACAATGAGGTATGGGTGCCTTTGCTTGAGAAGACAGCCCATTATGTATAAAATCTCTTCCCACGGAATGATATACATTATCCAACAGTCTGTATCTGAACTTACAATGTTGCATACCCCCTGCCTGAGTTCTAGATTCCTGACTCAGTTAGACCCTCAGTGATGTTTTCGCTCCTCCCCTGGTCTCTAATCATTGATTTCAACCAGCCTTCGCTGTCCCTGTCCCCGCCCACCTACCTGGTCCTGTTCCCTGCTTACTTCCCTAGACAGCAGAGACCTAGCTACTTTTGTATGATGCCCGGTGGAGATACCTTGCGAGCTATAGGGGAGATGGACTTTGGACTTCCTCCTTTGACTATCACCTACCCAGCCGGACTTCGGGCAAACACTTCTGCATCTCTCCTGACCTTATCTTCCCTCTCTCCCTTCCCCCAACCCTCACCCCTATCCGCTCCTACTCTTTCCAGCTTCTGTCCTCTGCCCTTGCCCTTTATCCCCACCCTGTTTTTCTGTGAACCTCTTCCCTCGCCACTTGAGACTGAACTATTTTGTCTGATGCCCGATGGAGCTACCTGGTTTACCTATAGGGGAGATGGGCCGTGGATTCCCTCCTTGGTCGTCACCTACCCAGTCGGTCTTTAGACAGACTTCCTTTCGTCTCTACTGTTGTCTCTTCCCTTATCCTCACTTTCTCACCTCCCCTACCCCCCACTACTTTTCTCTCTCCTTTCTCTCCTCCCCTAATATATTGCTGATTGTTTGATGTAATGTTTTCTGTTATATTGTTGAACCACATTGTTGCACTTCCTGTTGTCTCCTCACGCATCCTGCCTCTATTTATGACTCTCCTTCTCTCCTATCTCAATGTAT
The DNA here is from genome assembly GCF_964263255.1 of Lissotriton vulgaris. NCBI lineage: Eukaryota > Metazoa > Chordata > Amphibia > Caudata > Salamandridae > Lissotriton > Lissotriton vulgaris. Next base: position 664,111,836 of record NC_141693.1, read on the forward strand.
TGAGACTGAACTATTTTGTCTGATGCCTGATGGAGCTACCAGGTTTAGCTATAGGGGAGATGGGGTGTTTATTCCCTCCTTGGTCGTCACCTACCCAGTCGGTCTTACCTGGTTGATCCTGCCAGTAGCATATGCTTGTCTCAAAGATTAAGCCATGCACGTGTAAGTGCACACGGCCGGTACAGTGAAACTACGAATGGCTCATTAAATCAGTTATGGTTCCTTTGATCGCTCCATCTGTTACTTGGATAACTGTGGTAATTCTAGAGCTAATACATACATACATACATACATACATGCAGTCGGTCTTTAGACAGACTTCCTTCTGTCTCTCCTTGTTTGTCTCGTCCCTTATCCTCCCTTTTTCACCTCCCCTGCCCCTCCACTACTTTTCTCTCTTCTTTCTCTCCTCTCCTAATTGTATTGCCTATTTTTTGATGTCCTGTGTAATTGTTGAACTTTTTCTGTTACATTGTTGATTCTCATGTAAAGCGCTCTGATACCTTCGGGTCTAGCCAGCGCTATATAAAACTCTTTAAATAAAATAAATAAGTACAAACCTATCATGGTTGGCACAATGGTCAGATCAGTCATTCTCAGGGTTGCTAATCTACTTCAGTGGTGATTAATGAAAGATTGACAGAAATGAGTTATGGAAGCAGAAAGGTGACACAGTTTTTACTTTTGTTGGTGATCTTTTTTAGGTCTCGACTACCAGACAGGCAATTTGTTGTCTGTTGCGAGACATATTATTAGCCTACATTGGGCTTAGAGACATCCATTACTTGCCATTGGTTGACTTCATTGTCATTGTCATTTGCTTGCATCTCATTTGTTAGCGTGTGTGGGTTTTTCTTCCTCTTCTTGTTTATGTCCCTCCCCTGGGGCATGGACAATGTACTATGTCCTTACACTGCTCACTTTTTCAGACGCCACTTTTTCTTTTTTTGTTTAAGTACTCCACAAAAGTGTGTGTGTTTTGCAGCTGTGTTCCTCAGATGTTCCCCTCATCTGCTTTTGTTCTCCTCCTCCCAGCTCCATGTTGCTATCTCCCTTTCACCTATTTGCTTCCCTCCCACAGCCTCTGTGTTACTTCCATTTCTCCCCACTGACATTGGTTTGGATGAGAAAACAAGAAAAAAAAGTGTCTGTCCCCTTTTGATGGGATAGATTTTTGTTTTCTTATTTAGCCATGCTTCACCGCATCAGGAATGCTGCACAACATGGCTAAAAGATATTGCCAAATAGGTATCGAAGGCGAGGCCTACTGGCTTTGCCAATGCCTATTTTTTTGTCTAACTTCTCCCTCTAGAATTTAACATTGGTGTGCTAATTTAAGGGAAACAGGAATTAACACCATCTAGTTACCAGCAGATAAAGGCTCTTCCCTTTGGCTCGTGCCAAACTTCTGTCTCTAATGCAGTTTGTAACAATACGTTTTGATGTTTGTATCTATTTGATTGTTTATATCTCTGTAATAACATGTACGTTTGTAAATATCAAGGGCCGTGCAATTTTCCAGATTGCTTGAAATACATTTTTATCAGCAAGGTCAGAAATAAATATTTTCATTTGGCCTATACCGAGGTTGGAAGATGAGAACACCCACTGCCACCCAATATCCAGGGCAACAGAGTGCAATTGGCAAGTACTACTGTATGTCTCAATGTCTAGGCCTAGCCCATAAGAACAGACACCTTGCCATGTGTCATTAAGAGTGAACCAGCTTAAAGGCATTTATCTTTGAATGCCAATTATCTATGATTTTATCTAGAGCCACAAAAAACTATTGCACTAGACAGATGTGACCTCATAGAATATTCTTAATTCATGAATAGGGCTTTAATTACCTTATGGAAACTGTAGAACAGACATAACAAATCCTGGTCAGTGAGTGGTGGAAAGGCTGATTGAGTCGGAGCAGCAGCATTAATAAGCATAAAAGTCCCCAAAATGTGGATTACCTTTCATTTCCATGAACTGATTGTAATATATTCACATTCAGACGGACAGCGCAAGTGGAAGCATTGTTCAAGAACTTTACAAAGACTGGAATAGTATGTTCTTCCATGTTACACCACGTTAGATTATTTTACTGAGTAGTTGTATAGCACAGTATTCACCATTAACTGGATGTCTTTGTGCTTTATACAGACTTTGATCTGTGATTTTAATTCTTCCGGTCCCTCAACTGTGGCATGCTTACCTGAATGAACTCCCCCTCAGCATCAGATGAAGCCCCACACTACAAGCCTTTCAGGAAGAGCCTCAAAACCTGGCTTTTCAGGTGACTGGAGCTGCCCGTAACCACCCCCACGCTCCTTGAGACTCTCACGGGTGATTAGTGTGCTCTACAAATCCCTAACTGGTTGATTGATTGATTGACTGGACAATGTTTGTGTGGGTGGCTTGTTTGAAGGGTTAGCTTATGCTAACAGAGGTGTTCCCTAAAGAAGGTGGCTCTTGTTACTGTTTTTTTTTTTTTTTTAATGAAGTTTTATATAGCGCGAACTTGACCCGACTCGGGTATCAGAGCGCTTTACATAGCACCAGTTTCGTTACGTGAGGACACATTCATTTTTATTGGACACGGGGACTTTAAGTGATTTTCCCAGAATCACAGGATGTTCAGCGTCATTGCCGAGACTCGAACCCAGTTCCCCAGGTTCGAGGTCGACCGCCCTAGCCGGTAGACCAACTCCTCTCCTCATGTGTGTATGTTGAGTGGGTAAATGGTTGATTTATGTGGTTGTACACAGTGGGAGATTGGGTCTTATGGCCCTCTGCCTAATATGCCACTACTTGCTACCCGCTACTTGCAGGTGGCAAGTGTTGTATTATATATGAAGCGGTTACACTGTGGTGTTTTTACTAGTCAGAGACTTAAAGCTCCCTTAATGGGTTAGTATCTGGTGTTCAGGGGTCCTTGATTTTTACGCAATTATTTTCATGTTTGTTCCTACATCCAGAGTGCTGGATGTGATTCTACTATAGTTGAGTCCTACCCCCTGTCCCTGTGCCCTACATTTCCCTGTGCCTTTCTTTCAGTTCCCTCAGTGCACCAGAATTCAGACTTCTATTTCTAGATACTAGCATTTGCAATTTAAAATCTTGAAGTTGTTTAGGAAGTTATTAATACATAATAACACAAAACCAAACATGTCAACAGTAGATTGCCTTCACGTGCTAATAGTAGGGGGAGAAGAAGCATATGGTTTCCATAACAAATACGACTTTCTATGTTCTTCGCACAAAAGGCTTAATCCGTGCAAGATTGTCCTATTATTATGTTTTTAACCCCCTAAGTTTTTTTGTTTGTTTAGAATGGCATTCCTCCAACTGTTATTCAATTTCACCGAAAAGCTGCTCAAGGAGGAGGGAATACAAAGAAAAAAGCCTACTCTTCCAGCGACGGTAGCACTGATGCTCATTACTCTGCACCAGCGAGGCATTCCATGGGTGGTGCGTGGTTGCTCCCACTCAACACCCATGGATTTTGGCACATTCCCATGTTTACCATTAATTGGTAGACCTGGGAATGTCAAAATGTTATGCCTTCCCAGGGGAAGCATTACAAGGCAAATTGTCTTTATTTATCCTCATGTTTTCTCTTTCTATGTGTACTGCATTCTGCATTCTTGTCCGTCGTAACTTCTAACTGGGCAATATACTAAAGAACATTGGAAAACGTATTACAGATTCTTTTAAGGAATGTTATGATTGATTGTCCAGTGTAGAGAGAACGCTTAGTGGCCTCTCAGCCATCACCACCTTCGTTAGTAATCTTTTGCATACTGCTCCCGTGGTTTTTGTTGCTACAAGTACCCTCCATCTGTGTGCCAAATCAACCTTTAAGTCACCACCTAAAGTATCTGTGGTGGCAGATCAGAGTGTGGGCTCTATTGTTATGGTCAGTGTCTTTTTGCCTGACCCACCCAGTGAGAGATTGCCTGACCACCCCTGCCTGCGATCTTCAGATATTTTCTTACAATCTAATCTAGGGAGTACTCTGTCTGGTGGGGATGCATAATCTGGGCAATAGAGTACACTCGTCTGACCGTGATTCTGTGTGTTTAGATCTTCCGCCAGTAGCCGCATCGTTTGTTGTAGTACTGACTTACCCCCAGTTGAAGGCTGGCTCCACTGAACCTTGTCAGCAACTCAGAAACAACGCTGTTCATTGGCTTCATTTTCAGATGGGTCCCTCGCTGCATCAGTTTAACTACATCACTATGGTCAAGCATGTCTCATGGTTAAGCAAGGGCCCAAAACACTGTCCAGGGATTGCATAGTAATCAACTTCAACGACCCGATGCATGCAAGTATATTCTTAGGTCATTAATGGTGCACCGTAGTGCTGACACATGCATTTCTTCAGTAACATTGGATTATTTTGATAAAAATCTTCATTTACACTCAAGAGGTCATCGCATAGCTGTCGCTACTCACAAAACTGACATTTCTTTTGTCTGTCCAGCTCAATCCCAAAGCAGTTTCTTTAGTGTACCCATCTCTAATCCCTTTGAACCTCTGAGCAAAATGGATGCCACTGATTGACTTACGCTATCGACTGCATTCTCAGGGCTCCAGGAACCATCGCCTTTAGAGCACAAGACCTGCATTAATACCTCTCTTGGCAAGCTTGGCATCCTTTCTTGGAACATTGCTGGTATTGTGGGACTTGGGGAGGATTCTTCCTGGTTGGCTTCTCTAAGGTGTTTTGAAATCATCTGCCTCCAGTAAACTTGGAAAACTAGCCATAGCATTTTCCTTAATGGTTACAGTAGGTTCTTTGTACCTGCTCAGAGCTCTCACTCAGGGTGAGCTAAGGGCGGCCTGTTGACTCTAGTCTCTCTTGCTTTTAAATGTAAAATAGATCAAATGGACATTGGCTTCCTAATTTGTTAGCTCTGTGGTTGTCTTTCTCTAGTTTGTGTATGCTGCTTGTTAATAATTTCAGCAATGCCTGCCGCTCCAATCTCGCTGCCGATCATGTCAGTATATTTAGATCTCTGTTTGATAGATGTTCTCATTGTGGCAGTGTTTTTACCTGGTGGTTTTAATGGGTGATTTTAACTTGCATCATTGTGCTGACTGTGGCCTTCCTTTGGGATTTCATATTCGCCTTCAAATATTCAATTTGTACACAGTATTCAAGGGAAGTTGTTTAATGCCATGGTGAGCGACTACAATTTGTTGGCTCTGTGTGAGGGCAAGGTGAAGCTCTGAAATTGTGTTTTTACCCCTACGTTTACCGGAAGAGGTGCCTCTACCATTATAAATTTCGTATTTGTCTCTACTGCCCTGGTGTTGCTGCTGATCAACTACAACGTATTATGGGACACAAGAAGTGACCATAACCCACTAGTTGCCACCCTACACTGGAGGCGACACTCGTACCCTGCAAAATGTTTTACTTATGGGCAGTTGTCCACACACAAACAAGGGCACAGACTCAGTTGAAAGGGTTTTGATTTAGATTTTTTTTAATCACAAAATGTTTGGTTACTGCTTTGATGCATTAATTTCATTTCTCAAGCTCCAATGCTCTGATGTGGACATTTTCAGCTCTTAGGATCTCATATATGGACATGTGGTGGTCCTGCATACTTCTTCTCGACAGGGTCAGTTAACCAATAACAAATGCTCTAGGGCCCATAGCAAGCTATAGGGAGCTCTTATGGAAAAGCCTGGGAATAAGTGTAAAATGTCCTCCCTTAGAATTTTGTATAAACTACCCTCCAGAGTAGGAAGTGTGCTCTGAGATAAGAGTCCTTGTTCGATCTTATCTCTGCCTGTGCCTTTAGATCCAGTGCCAACCTCTGGGAGGTTTTCAATCAATCACTGTTTACCTCTGCCCAGGGAAGCCCTCTATCACAACATATTACGGCTGATATGTGGGTTAAACATTTTTATAGTCATCTATGACAAGCCTTGTTCTGATGAAAGACTCACTAACCAGCATTGACTTTTCTGATCAAATTCTTTCTCTCTTTTGACTGGGTAGAAGTACGTGATGCTATTTTAACCTTTCCCATCAACAAGATCCAGAGCCCTAATGAGGTCCCCATTATCCTTCTTTTTAAATCTAATATTCAACCATGGGCCCCAATGTAACCATATATTTTAATGCCGTCATTAAGCATAGTTTCCCCACCACTTGGTCTAACCAGTTCTTGTTCCCGTATACAAAAACGGCTTGAGGGACGATCCTCCGTGTTACCGTCCAATCTCTTTGATAGACTCCGAGGTCAAAGTAATAGGTAAAGTGCTCTAATCTAGATTAAAAGCCTAGGCCAAAGCCCAAGAAGTGTTATTGAACGTTCAATATGGTTTTAGACAAGACAAGGGTACTGTAGACCAATGACTAAACCTGTTTTTTAATTAATAAATATACTGTGGGCCGTCCAGTAGTGGTACACCAGGCTTTCGTAGACTTAAACTTACATTTTGACAGGGTTAACAGAGACAAGTTTTTGTACATTATACTGGACATGGGGATTAAAGAAAACTTTGCATTTTTTTACGTGACTAGCATTTTATCCTGAGTGCCTCTGTCAGGTATGACCCGAACGGAGAATGCACGGAGTGTTTTATACTTAATAGGGGGGTCAGACATTTTGGTCCCTTTTTTATTCATTATCTATGTTATTAAATAGAAGCCGACTTTTGTATCTTGGGTCGTGATCTTCCGATGATGGATAGCTGTCTTGTCCCCAATATTCTATATGCAGATAATACTGTTTTGGTTTCAAGGACAGCTCAAGCCCTTCAAACTATATTGGACCTTTTTAGCAATTACATGGACTCACTTGATCTTCATATAAATTTGATTAAATCACACACCGTGATGATAAGCCCCAGAAACTCTAAAAGCACAGTCCACCTCTGCAAGGGTCATACACTTACTTGAGATAAAACCTTTCTACATCTTGTCATCACATTCGACTCTTGCCTTAGTCGGTCTCAACTGCTTAGGGAAAGTAGATACGCCTTTGCCAGAAGATTGCTGCGGTATTTGACTTTGCGGCTAAATTAGGCAATGAATCAGTGGGGGGCATGCTTTAAATTTTTAAAGCCAAGTGAGTATCTATAGTGTCTTACGGCTGTGACATTTGAGGGAATGGTAACACGGCTTTCCTACAACATGTTGAGAATATGTTCTTTAGAAGGTTACTTGCACTCCCTGGCCGCTCATCTACTTTTATCATCCATGAGGAGCTAGGGCTGGGCTTTTTGTCCGACACAATTCGATTAAGACCACTCATTTTACGGCTGTCATTCTGGCCCAAGCCGGGATTGGACTTTAGCAGGAAACTAATTAAGGATTACTTAGGCATGGATCATGTCTCCCATATACCCTGGTCGGAATTGCCTGTTTAGGTTAGGGTAGGGTGACCAGAATTTTAAAGCCAAAAACCAGGACATTTCATGAAAATAGAAGAAGGACTACAATTTTATTTCAAGCGAGCTGACAAAATGGCAGTGCTCCTCAGCAGAGAATTACAGAACAGGCCGTTAGAACGTATATAAAATGCATTTTTTTAAACCCAGTAGCTTGCCTTTTAATTAAATTGCTTACTTGAAACAACAGCTAACTATCCCTGCTTTGTAAAACATAAAAAAGCACCTCCTGCCGTTTTCAGTCGACCCTCTCTAAAAACCGGGACTTGAACTAAATTTCCTGAAATCTGCCGGGAACAGCTGGTGAAAAACCGGGACCGTCCTGGCAAATCGTGGACGCCTGGTTACCCTAGGTTAGGGTGACCCTCCCTTTTCAGCTCCCCAGAAAGTGTTGTGAAGGCGGATCTTATTTGGATAAAAGAGCTTTTCTTGGTCAGCTGTTTTCAGAAAGGGAATCACTTCCTTTTATAAAGGTATCAGTTAGGTCGTATTCTCTTGCGAAGACTACTTTGCTCCTAGAACCCTATCTTTTGTTTGACATGTCCAACACTCATCGCTATTTATTAACACGATGTTGGTAAAATATGATTAACTTTTTATTAAGCACCACCAAGGAATGGTCTCGTGACGTGGATTATCCACCTTGTATTTGTGAAGCTACATCCATTCAACAAACGATGCACTTTATCTTCGTCTGGCCTATTTATAAGTTATTTTTACAGCTATTAAGCGATCCTTTTATTTGTCAGTCTGTTGCTTGTTTTATAAGCGGCGCCATCTGACTACTGAACTCTTTGATTGATCACTTTTGGTGTTCTGCTCTGTCATATTTTCTCTGCTTACTGTCTGGTTTTATTGTAATTGACTTTTATGGTTTGTAATCTCAAACAAAATAAAGTATATACTGACTGCCTGCAAATTGCTTCAGAGTTCTTGAAAATCTGTGATTGTAAGATCCCTTCTGAGATAATTAATCAGGATGGGCCGTTAATTGTTAGCTGGGGTACACATTTTAAGGAGCACACATTCTGCTTCCGGTATGGTCTAAAAGTGTAAAGTGGTTTGGTACGTTCTTACCCTGGCTTTAAGGATTCAGGGGCGGATTTACAATGAAAGAGACTCAGTGCATTCTGCAAGCCATTTGGCTGCACCGCACTGAGGCAGTTTCAAAGCACAGGGATGCGATATATTTACAAAAATATGTCGCATCTGTGTGCTTCCCCCTGCGCTGGTGCACAAACTGCAGCCATGCACAGGCACCCTTGCACCAGGGTGCCTGCGTCGTGGGGAGATTGTTTTTGTGCAGGTAGGGGCCCCTTCCTGCACAAAAACAATCACAACAGGAATTTTCCTCTTTCAATGTGTGCTGTAGAATGCGGCAAGCATTGAAAGAGGAAAAAACGAGGAAAAATGAAAATGTTTCTCCTCGATGCTCCTCCCTATGCCTCTTCTGTGGATGCGTAGCGTTCAGACGCTTTTCCAGATTTACAATTCATCTTAAATCTGGAAATGTGTCTGGTTCCATGGGTGTTGCATGGGAACACTCACAGCAACACCCATGCAAAGTGCTGCGTGTAATGGGGCCATATTTACAAGGACAGGAAAAGTCGCACAGGGTGGCTTTTCCTGCCCTTGTGAAAAGTTGTTGTGCGAGCACGCCGCTGTTGGGATGCTGAGAATAATCTAAGTGCTTCATATCTTGGTCTTTGGTCTATGACTACGTGTGAATGAAAAATAGGGGTTCATAGTTCCTTTCGGAAGGGTGGGTGGTCCCAGGAGTCATGTGCAACCTTCTTGAATGGGCTAGCATTCAGGGTTTTCTTGAAGGGCGGTGCAATGGATTGGTTCCTTACATGTTGCATTGTGGTGCTCCAGAGTTACAGGCCCAAAACCCAGCTATTTCTGTCTCAGTACTTCTAGAGAGTGAATCTACCAAGTGTGATCAGCTTTGTGTTACCTGATCTACGGGTGTTGCCAGGGCACAAGTCCTAAAAAAAGAAGTGGGGGGACTTTGAGGTCACAACAGGAGGTGATGTCACGAAAGGTGGCTTGAACCATCAGACTCATTGCCTCCCCTCGTTCACCTGTTAGATGCGATTGCACAAGAGAAAGAGGATTTCGTACTTTAAGGTAGGCTTTTGTGATCCCTGACGGGGTACGTCTATAGATACAGTATGTACCGGAGTGAAATAGGACGTCTGAACGTATTCCTGAAGCCAGCTTTTCTTGATTTTTCAGGGAACGGTCATGGAAACTAAACGACCCGCTTTGTGGATATTTGAGTGCATAAATTGAAGCACATATAGTGTTTTGAGTGGCGTTGTTGACTACTACTGCCACGTAAGTGATCATTGCTACATTATAATCTGAGGCATTACAGTTCATTATGACTTTTGCTATTATTTACGCTGTTGGAGACTCATTAGATTCGTTTCTCCTCAGGTGCCTGGGTGTCCATTCGTTCATTTTTTCGAGAACAGGTAAGTGCAACATTACAGTTTATTTGTTACACCGAGGTGGATGTACCCCGATCGAGATCATAGATTTAGATATCATAGGGATATAAGTTTTCATTTTGTTAGTAATGGCCCTATCCACAGAGTGCTTGGATATTATACAGCATGGGAAATAAGGCTATACCTATATGTCACTTTGGGTGTATTTTTATTTTTATTTTTTCCATCTGATACTTACTTTCTATTCTAGTTTTATTTATCTTTACTCAATCCCGCCACTCCAGGTAACCTGAGATGCAATATATATGAAGCTGTTCTGTATCGAATTTACTCGTTCCTATATGTATGTATATTTATATATATATGTAACTAATCAAGTCTCCTTTAAAATATAGAGTTAAAATTACGTATTTTTGATTCCATAGGTGGAATTGAAAAGTACGCACTCAACAGCCCTAGTAAAATAAGTAGAGAACGCCTAACACAGTATAGGGTTTGAATTAACAGGAACTTAAAGCGTTTTCAAGGATGGTGATCCAATTAAGGAATGCACCGTTTTTATAACTTTTGAGGTGCGTCCTGATATACAATAAGGGCGAAGAGAGCAAGAAAGTTCATTACACTTGTGTTTGTGTTATATGTATAAATGTAAATAAGTGTATATATTTGTACCAATGTATTTGTTTATGTATTGATTTTGAAAATATAATGGGTTGCTTTGAATGAAATACAATACAGATTAATCTGAACTCAAAATAGTTGGATGTAGATTGGTTGTTCTTTGACTACATATATTGGAAAAGTATGAGAATTATTGAAGAGATTAATACAGATAGGAAGAGTTAAAGGTATTTTCTCTTCATCTTACTATTTAGCATATCTATCGATCCCGAGGCATTGTTATTTTTCTGATTGCATCAGAGAAGCCAGCGTGTGAGCAGCGTTCTGAATGAGCTCCGACATCGCCCCAGAGAGGCCAAAGAGTGAATATATGTGGCCCCATTTGCTCCAGTTATCGAGCTCCCGGTAAAATAAGTGGGGGGACGCCGTCCATATGATCATGAGCAAGAATGATTCTTGCAAATGTGCTGCAGCTGACAAAGACCCAGCATTTCCCTTATAGCTTCAAAGTATTTAAAAGTGCAGGAAATTGGAAATTCTAAATAATCATTTTAGGCACATGTCATTTCATTTCTATTTTAAAACAATGGCAAAGAAAAATGTGCAGTTTGAAGCCTCAGGCAAGGTAGAGAGACACCATGACATGGTAATCTCGAAATAGAAAGGCATACAGTTCATCAATTGGTTCAGAAAGGTCTCTTAGGCTGCGGCGCAAGAGTCCTCACAAAATATGCTTCTTGCCTGTCTAAAAATCTTATAGCATGAATTCTAATGCAGTAATAAAGAAGCTTTCCTCTAGACTCTATTGTGTCACTTTCCAAAACTTCTACTAGGGCTTGCCCAGCCTTTCATCATTCTAAGGGCAAGAAAATAAGTGCTCCAGAGTTTGGTGATAGTAACACCAATTATTCAAGCGCCTAGAGGCAATTCAGTTTGATGTGCATGCAGTAGAATTGAAAATATATTGTATTAACCGTTATCGCAATTAGCAACAGGTGAGCCTTTCTCATTCTTGCCAGTGCTTTTTCTTTGCCCGCTCTGAAAATCTCATCAAAACGTAGAATACTCTTCAGATTCTGGCTGCTTATAAAAAAGGTATGAACTCAGGGCCAGACAACCAGTGAATAAATGGCATTTAGGCAGTGCCCGATGTGCTGGTTTGACGGATCAGTGTGTGTGCCATTTTTTTGGGCTCATGTGGACCCGTTCCTTTGTCTGCTGGGCGGCTTCTAGGTCCAGCCTAGACAGCGCTTGCGCTGTTGCTTCGTGACCTGTTGTATATTCCTTGTGGGGTTTAATTCCGCCGATTGTGTGCCACTACTTTTTAATTGTCTCTGTCAGTGTCCTTTTAAAATACTTGCTTGCTAGTGGTCAGTCCTGCTTCTTTGTCCCTCCTTTGTTTCTGTTCCTCCCACGAAGCAGGAACTAGGTACTGCCTCATTACGCATGGTTCTTTATCTGTTCTTTGGAGGACTATTTTTCCTTGGTTTCCTAATCTGTTACTATTTGCCCGTGTTCAGCTTTGGTCCTATAGCTGCTCACATTTTAATACAGTATTCCTCCCTCCCACCTCCTTTAATGCCACAGTTGTGTTAGTGCTGCCTCCCACTCTGTGCCTCTCACTCAGTTTCTGGATTTTGATGGCATTTTTTGCATTTTTGGATGTCGACTGTCAGTTGGGCTTCCTTTGGTGAGCTATTAGTTTGGTTGTGGGCTACTTTTAAATGGGTACTGTGCTTGTTATTAGCTTTTTTACAGTGATGAAACACAAATTCACGCACCATCGCCATAACTGCAGCAGATAGATCAGGGAGGTACTAAGCAGCGGAGGGCTCCTACCATAAACCCGCCATGTTGGCCAAGGTTTTGAAGAGCTGTACATTACTTGAGAACCTGATCCTTTAAATAAGGTCATATTTGTATTTTTAGGCAGGAGGGCATTGAGTGATTTGCCCAGAACCACAGGATGTTGATCCCAAGCCAGGACATGAACCTGATTCATGAGTTTCGAAATAAATCTGCAGCTCTGATGTGCTCCACACTATGCTCGACACTGTAGATATTTTTTAAATCCATCTCCGTTTACCCCAGAGGTCAAGTGATCTGTTTTACTATCCCTGCGAAGAACATTTTTGCATAAGGGTGAGTGTCATTGAACTTTATTTTCACAAGCTTGTATGGCACGGTGGGGCAAAATGGGTTACTTTCTGCTTCAGAAAATAACCCATTGCCAGAGTGGTGTCCTGGAAGCTGTAGGTGATGATGACTTTCCTCATGTTACACTATTTGTGGCAGACTGGTAGACGAGGATGTTGTGTGTGACGTGGAAGGAACAACAGCTTATAGCCTGGCTACATGATGACACTGGCACTCCTTGTGGCACCCTGTTTGTTCCGGACTAGAAGGGCAAGCTCTGTGATGTGGTGGGCGGAGCTCGCTGCTTGTTGCCTGGCTCCAGGATGACACTAGTTGATGGTGTTGAGTCCTCATTTCTGGCTCTGGTGGGTGCATTGAGTCACTTGTCCACCTGTTTTTGCATCCCTACGAACAGCATTTTGGATTGCTTCCAGTGTAACTTCCTTGTTCCCCACACCTAGCAGCCTTTGAACTGCAGCGTCCATCATGCATAGTGGCATCCATCATTGGCACTGACCAGTATACAGGAGAGGGTTCAGCTACCTAATTCCTATTTATATAGATTCTGCCCTAGAACATCACTACCTCAAAACATAATACAACTCCGCCTCTTACTGCCCCGAAGCTCATCAGGTTTAGGAAAAGAAGACTCCCACGTAATTAGTTGGTTGCATGAGTGAGATATACTCTGGCCTAACAAGCAGGGCCGCTGGAAGTGTGTGAGAGGAGAGGATCAAACTGTGCGGCATAATTGACTAAGTTGTGTGGCAAGAAAAGGCAGATTATGTGGCATATCTGGTTACAGTATTTTTTCTTTTTTTATGTGTTATTAACACTATCCGGGGAGCGGTTCCACTTCACCAAAAACAGTTTCACAGTGAAATGCATAAATAGGCAATTGAAAGGTTACAATTTGACGTTTGTAAATGGCCTTCCAAAGAGCTGTAACGTGTCACTACATTTTAGAGCATGCCTACAAACCCCGAGCGAGCGATATGACCGGTCCTATTGTGCAAGCAAGGTCTACTATAGTCCCAAACCAATGGGGCAGAATCTAAATGTAGATGTGGCCACTCACTCCTCGGAAGAGGAGAAGGTATTGTAGCAGTGACCTGTTCCTTCGCGCACTTGTTTGAGGGTTCTGTCCAAACACCACAACCTTGGAGAGGCCCATCCCAGGCCAAGATGTCCCTGAAGGAATATTACTCTGCCACACTCTTGCAACCTGGAGCAGTTCCTCCTCTCAGTCAGACTCACTATCAACCACCAGACCACTTGCACATACTCTGCCAATTTCCTGCAGGTAAGCAGTCATTGATTCACAATAGACTCCACCCTTGTAAACTGCAGACATGCCCCCTGTCACTTACAGGTAATGATGTCCTTCACTACACTCTGTAGCATTCCTAGAGGGCTTCCAGTGCCACCACATGGCACAAAACCATGTTCACCCTTTAGACCTGCTCTGTCAGCCAAGGTTTTATGGACAGCAACCCTGTCCCCCATTTGTATTGGGTTACTTTTTTTCTCTTTTGAGACATATATAACGTTGCTGTTCTTTGTTGTCTTTGAATCTGTAGTCAGTTTTGGAAGTTTTAACATGAATAGTGTAATTTCTTTCACATCTGTAAAGATTTTTGCAGTAATGGCAGTGTTCGTTGTAGCCGCCCTCTGCCTCATCGCGATAACCCTTGTTGAAACACAGCTCTTCTGCTTATCCATTAAGTGCAGACTGGAATGGGTGTGCAGACCCGAGCCTTTCTTGCAGCTAAATGTCGAGTGTTCGGGTCAGGGTACCTAGTCTAGGCTGCCTGTCCCATATTCATTTTTTTGTGTTTGCAAAGGGTTGATACGATATTCCCTTCACTCTTCTCATCTCGACTTTCTTTCTCTTTATCACTCTATATCTCTCTCAGTCGATCTGTCTCTTTCACCACCTCGTTGTCTCCATCGTTGCCTTTTTCGTCACCACCCCCTTCCTTTTACTTACGTTGTCACATCCAATTTCCCAGTCATTCACACCTATTGTCACCTAAATAATTATCTTTCATTATCACCATTGTGATTTTCAGTCCCTTATCTTTGGCACCTTGTGGCAGCCTCACCTCAAGATGTTTCATCTTGTTGTATGCACCTAACTAGCAACTAACATGAGAAAGCAACTGCCAATACACTGCAAATGTTCAGTAAAAACCAAAATCAGCCGCATTCAGGTGTTGTTGTGCACATTACTGAATGAAACAAGGCACCACTGAAACTGATCGTGGTCAAGTCAGGTCACACTCGCACCCTGACCACAACTCACTAACCCTCCAGAACCCACTAAGCCTCACTGCAACAGCCTACCACTCCAGCACTCACTAACCCCCTCAGTTAGACTCACTCCCACTTAAGTTCTCACTATAGCCCTCCCACTCTCACTAAAACCCTCACTGGAGCACACTCCCACTCCAGAACTCACTACAACCCTCACTGCAACACACTCACCCACCAGCACTCACTAAAACCCTCACTGCAACGCCCTACCACTCCAGCACTCACCAAACGTTCACTCACTGCAGCAGACTCACCCTCCTGCACTCACTAAACCACTCACTGCAACACACTTCCACTCTGGCACTCACTACCACCCTCCCCGCAAACCAAAATAGAAGGGTAAACACATTATCATTTACAACACCAATATACCTAACTCTCGCAAATGCGAGACCTACTGGCCTTGCCAATGATTGTTACTGTTGATTTCCCTGGTATTAAAACCAACATTCCCCTTCAGGATAGGGTGACCAGCCCTCCCGGAGTTCCCGGACCATCCCAGTTTTTGGAGAAGTGTCCCCGTGTCCCGACATTTTTATGCAAATTGCAGACCCAGTTTTTGGATAGTGTCTGGGTTACTTAAAGAAATGTCCTGGATTTTAAGGGAGGGTCGGGTGAACCAGCACGTTAATCACAGTGTTGTCCAGGCTCATATTTCCACCGGACCTCTTAGAAATGGGGGCAGAAGTTCAGTTCTTTAAACTCTCCTTCTGTGCTGCTTCGCCTCATTTAAGCAGCACAGCAGGATTTAATGAGGTGTGAATCAGGGCTGCAGAGGGCATAGGGCAAGGCCAGACCCACCGGGCAGTCAGTCAGTGATCCAGTCTTATTTAGGATATTGAGTGACAGCCCACCAAAATCCTCTACCTTCGCCAAAGCCGTTTTTCCCCCTCATCTTTTTATTCAGGACAGGAGCTGCTTCTCTTTGGAAGGAAGGAGTAGGGATGGTGCGGAGTCAAGACATGAAAAAAACACTTCACCATCGCTCCAGGCAATGGTGAATGAGGGCCATTCGGGGTCATGCCCTGCTTTCCCACAGCCACAAAGCGGCAAACATGTTACTTTACCAACTTGTCCAAGAAGAATCAGGAAGTGCCAAACGCTTGAGTAATGTTGGCAATGAACTTTGTGGTTCAGTGGAAGCTGAGCCAACTATTCACCCCACTTCTACGGCCGTGGGTTTTTAACAGTGCATCCCACACACTCCACCAAAGGTTGGGTGCAATCTTCCATCACATAAATAGGCCTGAAATTGTGATGGTAAACACCACATCACATGCTTGAACCTGCGATGAGGCGGGACTACATCCATGCAGGTTACAGTAATCGATTCTAGACAAACGCTGAAAATATTAGGCTCTCTTCCCTAGGCGTATAATGCACAGTTTGATAGTCAAGGCTATTTATTTTATTTATTTATTTATTGACATTTGTAGAGCGCGGCGAATACCCGTGGGCGTCGGGCTACAATTCATGTTTTGTGAACAGAACCTGAGAATGTTAGTCTTACCATCGTGTGATATGACCAGAAGTGCAAACTAAGGGTGTCTTGAGGAACCGCTAGCCAAAACTACTTACATGCAGGTTACAGTAATAATTTCCAGACAAATCTTGCAAATATTAGATTCTCGCCTGGTGAAAGAGTACACAGTTGGCAAAGAAAACATGCACAGAGGCTGCATTTATCTTTTTCCAGAAAAAAAACAACCTTTCATGCCCCTAGGTTCAAACACATGGAGTGAAGAAGAGCTACCCAAAACGACATACTTACAGTTACACTAATGTTTTCTAGTCTAATCATGACAATTTTGGAGTAAAATCCTATCCCGAGCCCAGGCTCAATGATGCACAGCTAAAAAAAGTTGAGGGTTGTATGCTTTGCGTCTTACAAATCTGTTCATGTAGCTTCAGAATATTGTTACTTAATAATAACTTGTGAGTGTGCGCCTGTTTTTCCGTGAGAGAAAAGGGAGAGAATCAGAACACTCAGTAGATTTTATAGGGAATGTGTAGAGTGAGTGTATGTGCGTGCGTGTGTGTGTATGTGTCTACGCTTGAAAGTATATAGTATTGTGCCAAACAAATAACAATATGGCATTAAGAAGCAGCAAATATTACAAAACGAGGAACTGTTCACAAGTCATCCTTTTTTGGTTTCATTTTGTGTAATGAGTTAACCTGTTTTGTTTACATAAACACATTTCTCATGTGTTTTTCATAGTTGCTGCAACTGATATAGAAGTCATTATGTATCATCATATGCTGTCCTAAGCCCCTCCCCTAGACCCACCCACTCGCCACCCCTCTAGCTGATAATAATGAGTACCTGCACTTATTTTTTCCCTTTTAAAGCACTGTATATGTATATATATATACTAATATAATAAAGAGAGAGCCCAAACCTTTGAGGCGGGTAATCTCAGGAACCACAGCACCAATCACAACACCCAATACAGCATTGGAAAGGACAGTTGCAGCAGATGGACATAGGCTATACAGCTGCCCACCATATACATTAGAAACGTAAAAGAACCTTACCAGCAAAGTAGTCCCTTGTGGCGTGGGCGTGGGCGCGGCGCGGCATGACGACAAAAAAAAGCGTTCCTTAAACGTGTGCGTTTTGCTGGGGGCATGCGCTGGGGGCGTGAACAAGGCCAATAGGTGCGGCAATTGCAATTGCGCAGCACCAAGGGGTGTGGCCAATGGGCACGATAAACAGCAACAATCGCGCGGCACATCTCCCCCCAAAAAAACGTGCCTGAGGGCGTGTGGAAAACAAATGTGTGCGTTGGGCTGGGGGCATGGCCAAGGCCAATGGGTGCTGCAATTGCGCTTGAGCAGAGGCGTGGCCAATGGGCACGGCAATTGCTGGGGCTTAGGCGGGTGCAGACGCGACTGATCGTGCCTGAGGGGACAATAACTGCACAGTATCCTGCGCGCTGTTAGCCAGTCAACTCCCTGCATAAAGGACCGTGCCTGCGGGGACACTAACTGCAGCGTCTCCTGTGCGCTGTCACACACTTAACTCTCTGCATAAACAAATTGACACCAAGCGCACAACATCAACCAGGGCTGGAGCCGGGCTCAGGCAGCGGATGATGCGAGTAAGGGCGCATGCTGGGACACTAACCTTTGAACTGACTGTCACCCACTCAACTCTCTGCATCAACGACTTTACACCATAAGCACGACATCAAACAAAACTGGAGCCGGGCCTCAAGCGGGGGATGACGCGATTCAGCAATTACAACTGAATGCACTTTCACACACGCTTACCTACTTAAGTGGAGTACATACACACTAGAGACATCTGCTAATACTTCTTACTCCGAGGTACACACAGTATCTTCACACACATGCCTAACTATTGCGACACTTCATGCTAAAAATGTTGGCTACCGCAAGATTTTAGAATACATTTCCCTTGCCTATTACACACATTGCACACATTCTATTTCATACCTGGACAACGTCGGGACGGGCTGCTAGTATATATATATATATATATATATATATACATATATATTCCTTCGAATCTCCTCGCCTCCTAGTCTCCTCCTGGCGGAAGTCACGGCACAACAGCAGGTAAGTTTCTTTTATCAAAATTTTATTTTATACACACCATGTGCATAAATCTGTGCAATATTAGGACGGCCTATATATATATATCGGGAAGATGGAAATCCTGTTTTCAAAAGAAGTCCAAACGAGCCCTCCGTTTTGGGTATTATTCAGCTTTTATTTCTTGTATATAAGAAGCCCTGAGACCTAATAGGACTTTATGTCTGTGCCCGTCCCGGTTTTTCATTCTGAAAATCTGGTCACCCTACTTCAGGAGGATCTCAGCGCCATTGAATTGTGCCAAGGTGGGAACATCCGACAACGTGCCTCCGCATGTACCTGAGCGTCAATCTCGTCGCAAAAAATTGAAGTCTCTCTTTTCTTTCCCTTTTAGATGGCCGGGGTCACGATGCAACCTCGTCATTAGTTAAGCTCCTCCTCATTACTTAAGCTTTCACATTAGGTGTGATATGTCAACACGATGCTCGTTTGGAATATTAACCGAAGGCGGTTCGACGGGAAGTGGGAGGCGGAGAACGGAGCACGAGCAAAGTAGGCCGACAGGCTGCGTAACCGTAACAACACCCAGTATATAGTTAACTGAGCTGCATGTAAATTATGGATGTGCGTGACACTCAATAGCTCAGCCTGCACCAAGGAAACACCACTGAATTATTCAACAGGCAGGTCTCCGGTAGCACAGCTCTTTTTCCAAGGCATGTTTACCTCCCACATGTACCTACACATCTAAGCTACAGAGAACCCGGAAACTCGAAGGGCTCGCCTGTGAGTCTGGAGGACTGTGATGAGAGGTGCAATTGCTCAATATTTTACAAATGCCCTCTTTCTTTTGGTGCCTGAGTTTGAACATGTAACAGAAATAGATAAGTTGCCCAGATCATGACAGGAACCGAAGGCTACTTTCAGTTTTGCCCACTAGGTGCAGACCCAAGCTGAAATTAAACCCAGGGCTTTAAGTAGGCTGGGTCTCACCGGATCTGAGCACCAGCAGTTTTTGAAAGGAGGCCTCGAAAAGGGTCTCTATCGTGCTCTGTTTTGTGCCCTGGCACAATCGGTCCGTTTTTCCCCGTACTGCATTGACATCAGGCAAATCCTGTGCGCTGCTCACTTCTCACTAGTGGAGTAGTTAAGGCATGCCGTCATGCCACATGAGCATTGTAGGGGAAGGTAAATCCTTTAAAGAGAGTCATTTTCTTTCTGAATTACCCTTCTCTTTTTGAAACTCAGGAGCAGAAACATTGTTGTGGTGTCATCAGGGCGTTAAGAGGAAGGTTTCTCAATATTTTATGTAACAAGCCATAGTTGCTGCTTATTTATCTTATGCAACTAACAACCATTCACAAAGCCAACAGTCCTGACTTGTTGTAGGTATGTTGTTACTTGTTGTATCATATATGTGGATGCAATGACCAACAGCAAAATACAAGTCGGGCGGCACATTATGCTAAGCACAGATTTTTTGCTTACCTGTTTTTAAGCCACGCCCTTAATGACATTGGCCACGCCCCTTTGAGAGACCCCCACCTAATTTTTTCATCCCACTTAAAGCCCTGATTAAAGTCACAGGACCGTTGAAGCTCACCAGGATGATAATTCCAGTGAGCAGGCACACACTTTGAATTAAACCAATTCCAGTCAGCAGCGCAAGGTAAACACCATAGGAAGAAAAAACCTCCAATGGCACATAGCAGGCCCATGCTTCCTGTTGTGACTCCCTGGTCACTCTGGTGCGGTAAGGCCTTTTCGATGCTTATGCAGGGGCTATATAATTTATGGACACACACACATTGATATCTGGTGCCGGGAGATAATCCATGTGCGGGTCCAACCCTTTTATTTAACCCCGCAGGCCACGCCTGGCCCGTGGTTGACATGGACAGAGTCTATGGTAGAGGATGAACCAGGGATCGCGGAATACGGATACAAGGAACAACAAAATATGAGGACATGAAAATACAAAAAGAGAGGGGCCTGGGCGCAGGAAGGCACTGATACTTCAAATCATAGGGACGGTTTCAGGATAGTGAGGCAGTGGGGCAGCGGCAGGCAAGGATATAGGAAGTAGGTGGTGGTGTCAGGGGGACAGGAACTCATGGAGTCTACGGGACACAGGGATAGATGAACGACAGGACAGAGAGACCCAGCCACAAGGGGACACAAGGGAATAGAGCTGAAATGACAGCTAAGCAACAGAACAGATCACATAACTAACTGTGAAACTTGGACGATGGGAGACAGTGCAAGGAAGAAACAAGCATATACAGTGCTTTAAATGGGCCTGTACTCACAAGTACTGAGTACCGGCACTTCTTGTTTTTAACAAGCTGAGTACCGGCCCTTTTCCAGTGCCAAGGAGAGTACCAGTACTCAGATCCATAAGGTGGGCTCTGGGTCGGTGCCTGAGGGCCAGCGTGGGCCCTTTTATTTGGAAGCATGCTGGCCGTTTTGGCATCTGTCTGTATCATTCAGCTTTTCGGCCTGCTGGAGGCCGGCCGCAGGGGCAAGTGGGCCTCTGCTCCCGAAGCTGTCATTATCCTCAGCCGTCCCCTGCCAGGCCTCCATGCTGGGTCGTCTTGTTATTGTATTGAAATCGGCTGCCGGGGGCACAGTGATGAGTGCAGCCTGAATGGCTGGGAGGGAAACGAGCCTGCATAAGTGACTGTGCCATTTTAACCGCTTGGCCTCCCACTGAGGCCTGACTCACTTGCTTCTACAAATCCACCCCTTCTCCTCATGCTGGGACATTGGCTGGGATAGGGTGGTGGAGATGGCCTATGTAGCCTGCCTGGAGCCCAGGTGAGGTGGGAGGAGTCTACTGACCTGCCCATCAGAGGCCAGTATTGTTCTTCCCCTAACCTCTACCATGCTGACCTCTGCATGCTCACGACTCTGCAGTGCGCACTGTCTGCCACTGCAAGCTCTCCTGCCGTGTGGCCTTCTGCCAAGGGAAGAGGAAGGAGAATGGGCTGAAAGAAGCTGAAGAGTGAGGGGGCAGAGATAGAATGAGCAGAGGAGAGTTTAAAGGAGGAAAAATAGAGACAGAAGTAATAAGTGCACACAGAGATGGGGAAGACATCGAGACAGCAATGGAAAGAGTAAGAGAGGCGGAGATGGCAGATTAGAAATAGAAAGAGTGGTGGTAGAGTATTATAGGATACCTTTGGGGTAAATAGATTGGGGCAGCGAGAGAAATGGATACAAATGGCAGTGAAGTGAGTGGGGAGGGATCGAGAGATTAGAGATGGGAAGATTGACAGCTGGTATTTGTCTGCTTGTTTGTGTGCGTTTGCCTAGTTGTGTGTATGTTTGTGTGTGAGAGAGAAACTAAATCAGCGAGTAAGAGAATCAGGACACACAGGAGGTATTTGAAAAGAAATGCGTTGAATGCTTGTTATTAATGATGCTATGCCAGACTCTCGTCCTGGGGCACATTGATTCTTAGCTTGAAAGTACTGATAGCACTGCTGTTGATGGGTTGGCTGCATTCAGGGTTTAGAAGCTCCTTGCATTGTTCCCAGAAGTACTTCACATCACCCTTAGCATATGTACCTCTTAATCTGCACATAAGGAAAGTTTGAGACAAATGTTAAGGGCAATGCAGGGGCAAAAGTAATAATCAATAGAAATGTTTTCTATCATCATGTCTCACCCCGCCTCTAACCCCGCCTGGTAGCCACGCCCCTAACTCAATCTAATGAGTACCTGCATTTATTTTTTCCCATTTAAAGCACTGAGCATATCCATCTGAAAACTATGATGAACACTTACTCGGATCCACATGGAAGATCGACACCTGGAGACGACTCTCTCCATAATTACATGGGTGAGGAGAAGGGTGGAAGGACCAAACATCCCCTTCTATCGCGCACCTCAATACGAAAAGCCCACACATTGCTGCTAGCAAAGACAACACCCACACGGTTTTCCAAAGACCTACTCTCCAAATCCACATCAGAAATCAAAAAGACACACAACCCACTGGCTCACATACACATTTTTTTGAAGTAGCTAGCAAAATATCAAGAAACGCAAAATGTGGGCCAATACAAACAGGGCAACATAATATTGATTTTTCCTCGAAAGGACTACCTAGCTGTTGCCAATGCTACTTGGCATGAAGCAAAGTGAGACTGCCGCCTAACAACATGAGACTCACTCCTAAAATGTGATCCAGCAATAATTCAGACTAGTGCAGGATGAATCACCGGGATTCCACCTGATACTTGAACTACAATCGGAGATTCGTTCATAAAATTGATACATAAATGTGATTTAAGATGCCTAAACTTTTTTTCAGGAACTCACAGCTAATGCTAGCTTATGCTGCCGAATGCTGGAATCGTAGTATAAGAAGGCTGACTGGTCTTGCTTCCACAGCAACTTTCCACACCTTGAGCTCATTGTCTCTATATCTCATTCTTGCAGGCTCTTTTTCATCACTCTTTTCCTAACTTTGTCTTATTCCTTTTTTCTCCCTTTTCTGACTTTCTCACTTATGCTCTGTGCTAAAGCCCGATGGTGGAAATAATTCCCAGGACCCAAAATGAGTGCTGTTGCCCACAACTTACATGAATTAACCACGGATAGTGACGCACGAGTTGCAGCAGCGGCCAGCAACATTTAATTAGGTGGGGCACGATGCCCAAAAACCTCACCACATGCATGCTGCCTTTGCTGTAGGGTCCGTCTGCCGCCTCTCTTGCCTCCTGGGGCTCTCCTCCGTTGGCGGTGACTAAGGAGGAAGGGGAAGGACTTCCTCTCTTCTGCAGCACGCAACCAGCCAATCCTGGAGCTTCACTGTAGCTCCTGGATTGGCTGGAGTAGGCTAGTCCAGTGCTCATTTTGAGGCTGGGGGCCTACGGCTGCAATCCCTTGGCCTTACTTAAGCCTTGGAATTCCAGGCACTGACGTGTGCATGTGACATTCGCCTGCTGTAAACAGCCGGCCAATCTCACATGTAGACTGACAGGGGCAGGCACAATAGTGTAATTGCACTAATCAGTCCCACCCCCAGCCCTCGCGCTGTAACCGCGCGAGCTTGGGACACATTAATAAAATGGTACTTTTTACCAGGCCCGACTCTAGGGCGTTGAGGGCGGTGCCACCGCACCGGCCGCTGACTTCGAGTGGGGGCGCCATGTTTATGTTTTTTAAAAGCACCAAATGCCACTTTCCTTGTCCCAACAATTTTCAAGCATCAATAAAAATGTCTCAGTGGTGAACATTGCATACGCTATAAATAGGTAAATGGGTCATCCTTTAGTAAGAGAGATGCTTTTGTTACTTGCAGTTTAAAAGTGAAAATCCTAAGGAGTGAGCTAATAACTGTAATCAAAGAGCTGCATGCTAACCTCAAGGAATATATTACAGCTGCATGTTTTTTGCCCATTCTTTCCTTATCCTAATATTGCAGAAAGGGTTAATTTGGGTAGAAATCAATTCTTATTATCAAAGAAAACCCCTAACAATGGTGTTACATTTTAAATTCAGAATTTGTGCTTTTCCAGACCAAGGACTCTTAAACTATATTGCCTACCAGTATGGATGGCATGTGAATCCTACCCCTTGAAGGCCTCTGTCGTATATAACATTTCCTATACAATGATTTACACATGTATGAGTGTCTCTGTGCAATATATGTGTAATGTAAAGTGTTCTGATACCTTATACTGGTATGAGTGGCACTATTAAACTAAATGAACCTAACAGACAGTGGTTATGGAGACTTGATGGGGCATTGTCAAATGGTGGTAGTGAGGGTATCCATGGGGAGGTGGTCATGGGGGGAGGGGGCAACAAACCTTGTCGCACAGGGCGCCACCAGTACTAAAGCCATCCCTGGTTTTTACCATTTTATTAAAGTGTGTGCCTGCTGCGCTCCTCCGCCTCAACAGAGGAGCTGCCACTGATGAGTTGATGCCCCAAATATGTTGTCTGAAAGAACCTAAATACCAGTTTCCTTTTTCTGAAATGCTGTCATAACTTCTCAACCACTTTGCATTTCTGCAGGACTTCAACATACAACATGCACACATTTCAAGGAACTCTCCTCACCCCTGTGGCTGAGAGTGAAACATATTTCCTCCAATAATTCAATAGCGCTCTACCAGAGCTGCAAAATGTTTAGTTCTCTAAAATCACAGTCAAGTCTAGAAACATGCAACAACTAGATTTGCATGATTATGGGCGTTTTGCTCTTGCGGTCCTAAAAAGAAAATACCATAATGAAGAAACGTCTTGGGCTGGAATATTACAGAAACTGGGGGTAAGTCCCCGTTGCTGAGCAGAATGTGTTAACAAAATTAAGCTGTAACCTGAAAAAAAACATGTTATGAAAAGGAGTCAGAAGATGAAGTTTGTGTTGTGAGTAGTGATCATAAAAGACATAAGGAGCAAATATTGCACTGTAGATCGATTTGACAAAGGGCTAGCATTTACGTTCCATTTTAAGGGAAGCCTGCTTGTGTGCATGTCTAGACTTTGTGAAAAAAAATCCTTAAATCCTACATGCTGTCTTGCCAGCAGAGTGAACCAAAGACAGCACTCTTCAACAATCACTCTCACACATTCATTTATGAAGGGCTAAGGCATCCAAACAGCAAGCACTTCCTAAAGAAAAAAAGCCACAAATAAGCAATTGAAAAGCTTTTGTGTCAGCAAACTGAATACATCAAGGAAAACACAGAGGGTCTCAATCTACTTGTCCCAATGACAACCTAACAAAAGGTCTACTTGATTCACCATCATCATAGCAAATGGGATCACAAACGAGACCATATAACCACTTTTGAAAATGTGACTACCACTGATAGATAGCACATCAAAGCAATGGCAAATCAACAACAACACATCAAAACCATTGCAAACTGGGATGACCGAATGTCCACTCTCGGGCCATATTATCAAGAAAGGGCGATACATTATCGCCGCATTTATCGGCAGGAAACTGCCGCTAAAGCGGCGATAATGGGCTTACTAAAATACCCTTGTGAATTCCCATAGAAGCCCAGGTTAATACCACAACCTGGGCTTCTAAGGGAATTCACAAGGGCATATTATCAAGCCCCTTATCGCCGCTTTAGCAGCAGTTTCCTGACGATAAAAGCGGCGATAATGTATCGCCCTTTCTTGATGATATGGCCCTCGGTTCTCTACGTCTTATTGTAGTTTTTGATAAATTACTAACAAGGGGTCCTCCAGCATGGTAACAGCTGTTTTTAGCCAGACCTAACAAATATTTCCTATGGAAGATCTTATAATTTATTTATATATGATGCTGTGCATTTTAGTAGGATGGTGAGCCTTCTATTAAATAAACAGTAGTCCCAGATGACCAGGGACCTGGTCATTGTAGCCAGTGATTGCCTGCAACAGCCCAGATCTAGAAGATGAGTTTCTCCAGGGCAGCCCGCTGTAATCAGGCATTAAGAAAAAGGAAATCCAATTAGACTTTGGGCATTCTGTCTCTGAAAACATGGGCTCATTGAATCAAACGCAGTAACTCATTAATTGGCAAAGCACTATGCCATTTGTTCAGATACAGACGAGTGCGAGAGAAGGAAAATCGCTAAAATGAAAATTTTCTGCAAGGAAATGTGTTCACAGCCAGAGAGATGAAGACAAGGACACCAGCCGTTAAGTAAAATAAATGTGCATTTTGGCTGCTGGCAACAGGGCAGCCTTTGTTAGAGTTGGAGGCTGAGGGCTGAAGCGCAAGCTGGTCACTTTACTAATAGGAAGTGAAAGACCCAGAAAGGATGCCCATTGGCTATTTAGAGGCAGAAGCCTGTACGCTTTGTTAGCCATCTAATGACAGAATGCAGATTTCAAACAATGTGTTTCAGCCCCTGTCGGAAACTGGGATTTTGTTGCAGTCCCCCCGGCGCTTTTTGCCTGGTATGTGAGGTAACTTTTAGTGAAGTGTACTGGGTTCCTGCTAACCAGGGCCCAGTACCAGTGTCCTTTCCCTAAAAATGTTCAATTGTTTCCCTCAATTGGCAATTCCTTTAGCACACTCTATAAGTCCCTAGTAAATGGTACCCCTGGTACCTATGTCTGAGTTACTAAAGAGGGTCCCAAAGGGTAGCTGTATTAATTGCGCCACCCTAAGGGACCTCTCACTAAGCACATACACGGCTACTATCGCAGGGTGCATGTCTTGGTGCAGACAAAAGTGAAAATATGATGTGTCACGCATCCCTATGTGCCATGTTCCCATAGTCTGCATATAATATTTGTAAGTAGCCCCTCCAGCAGGTCTGACAGCCCTAAGGCAGGGTGCTGGATGTTACATTTGAGGGCCCACCTCCATGAGCAGATAAGCCCGTGTGCTGGTCAGTCCTATTTCTGCCAGTACAAGGGATCAGGGAAGCCATTTTAAAAAATGCGCTGGGCCCCCAGCGACATGATGGCTTCACTGAAAATAGGATGTTTGGTATCAAACATAGTGTATTGGTAAACCCACACTGATGCCAGTGTTGGATTTACAATACATTCACCTAGAGAATACCTTGGAAAGCCTACCAGCCTCTGGTCTCCTTGCTGACTAATTTCTGCCTGCCAGCAACCCGAGACACTGTTATGACTTCCTACGTTGAAAGCCTCTGCTCTCAGGAGATCCAGAACAACGCCTGCCCAGGAAGAGGGTGTAGCACCCCCTCCCTCAGGTTGACCTGATGATTAGCCTTCCTTGGGCGGCAAACCCCAAAATGGCTGCCGCCTTTGAAATGCAAATCTGGCCCCTCCCTGAAAAGGAAGCTGACCCCTTTGTCCAGGGCCCCATTGGAACAGGTGGGAAATGAGCTAGTCAGGTAGGCATGCCACTCCCAGGCTAGTACCACCCCTAAGGTGGGCTACTGTGAGGTGGAAACGTTTTTTCAGAAGTAGCTATCTTTGTGATCTCATACTTGGGAATTCCGGGACAGGGTTATGCCCACTTCCCACAGGAAGTGGTCATAAAGGGGACATACTAACTCCAAGGGTCAGTAACCCAATGGCTACTTCCCTACACTCCCGTAATGACCCTATAATCAGTATTTGGGGGAGCCCCTGGCACCAGAGAAGCAGATCCTGATGGCCTAAGAAGAGAGAGGACACCGAAGAGCCATCAAAGTAGAGAGTAGAGAAGAAGCAGCTGACCTGGTACCAACCCTGAAAGCCTGTCTAGATCCCTAATCGAAAACTGCGACAGCTGCTGACTCCAGAAACATGGAAGGTTTGCCTGCCCTCAAAACAGACTCAAGACCAACCATGAACAGCGGACATGTCTGAAGAAACTCCAAAAGAGAAGACTCTGAGGCCTCTGGACTCTCAAAAACCCAACACCCTAAGTCATCACTGCACCCATAACCTCTGGCTCGAGTTGAAGTGGGCCAACAGTGTCAGCAAGATCTCCCAGCCCTCCAGAGCTCAAGTCCATTGTGGTTACAAACCTCCAGGACTCCACCGACCTCACCTGCAGCCTCTACACGCACTCCTTCTCAAACACGACTGCTCCGGTGAGGAAAAACCTGAAGCAAAAGGACACAATTACACCCTTTGCTCCAGAGGCTTGGAGAAGAGAGCCAAAGGTGTTCTCCTGTCCCCGAGCATCACAAACTTTGTACCTTCTTGCTGGTTCAGCTCTACTGGCCTCCTGGCCAGAGCCTGCAGCCTCTATCCGCAGTGACCAATCTTCTTTCAAATAAATTGGGCTCTCTATACTGTTTTGCACCTTGCACTCTACTGCCTCTGTGTAGTTGGTGGTGTACTGCTGGTGCTATCTTTGACCTTGCCCACCACTCACCTTAACTCCTGGAGATTGGTCTTGTAAGTCGCTGTGCTATACTTCTATGCAGAACTTGTTCTTCTTTTCATTGGATAACATTTCAGAACTCAGAAATTGCATTGTTTCCATTTTTTTAAAGTGAAACGAACTTATATTTAAAAAAATGCACTTACCTGAACTATATTTCTCTGATCCCTAATCATATATAAAGATACTTACTAGTTTTATAAATTGGTGTGGATCTCCTTCTTGAGTCTTGTGTACCATTTATTATTCATTGTGTGTATTTGTAAATGTCTTGCACTCCTCTGCGTTAAGTCTAAGGCTGCCCGACCAAACTGCCCCCCAATAGAACACTTTGGGATTGCCATAGCAAGCACCTGTTTACTCTTAGTGGGCCCCCTGGACTCTTTACACTGTGTGTCAGATTCTTGTTATATCACCGAAGGAGACAGCTTCCTACAATCCCACATCGCAGCGAGGTTACCTACCAAAGTGAGATACCTACACAAATCATGTGCAAATGACAATCGTACATATGCAGCTGATCTGTACTTCCAGACATGTCTATGTGTATGTCTGTTGTATTTGTATATTGCCTAGGCAAAAATACAGCAAAGCACAGTACTGGTCAATATCAAGCATGAATGAATGAATGAATGAAGCAGGATTTGTATCGCGCAACTTAGCCCCAGAGGGCGTCAAGGCGCCTAACCAAATGAACTCGTATGGTATAAATTCAATGAGTAATAGGAGTGATCTCTGGCTATTTTATTGTTACTGTATTATGATATAAAGTTCTTTAAAGAGGTGTGTCTTCAACTATTTCCTATATTGGAGCAGCGGTGGTGGTTATCTTGATGGATAAAAAGATGTTGTCCCAGATGCTGCGTACTTTGATGGAAAAGACCTGCCGCTTGTTTTTCTTTTTTACCCTTCCTCTTCTGCAGTCAGATAGTGTCCTGGCTGCAGGAGGTATGCTGAGAGCCACCAGAGATGAGGAGCTTGTCTGCAAAATAATAGCTAGTGCGATTCATGGTAACTTTGAAAAATGACGTGGTGAACTTCCTTCATTGGAACACAAAGGTTTTCTTCCCATCACTGCTTAATTTGAGCCGGTGCTAAGCACCGGCACTTAATTGGTTTCCGGTGCTCGTCTACTTGTCAACAACACACTTTGAGCAGTCTGCCACATGATGGCGCTGCTCATGTAATTTAGAGATGAGCAGTATAACAGTTGTTTAGGAAAACAATATACATTAAACAAGCACTGGCGTTGCCAATAGGTCTCGCAGTAGGAAAGTTGGAGCTATTACAATTGCAAATAACAATGCCTTTTATTTTGCATGTTAAAAACATAAAGGGCTTTGTCATTTACAAAACCAATATCTCCAACTTTCCTACTGCGAGACCTATTGTGCACTGCACAGTGTGTGTGAAAGTGGCACTGCGTGGATGAGTGGCGTTGCGTAGTTGAGTGGCGTTGCGTGGGTGAGTGGCGTTGCGTAGTTGAGTGGCGTTGCGTAGTTGAGTGGCGTTGCGTAGTTGAGTGGCGTTGCGTAGTTGAGTGGCGTTGCGTAGTTGAGTGGTGTTGCGTAGTTGAGTGGCGTTGCGTAGTTGAGTGGCGTTGCATGTGTGAGTGGCGTTGCATGTGTGAGTGGCGTTGCATGTGTGAGTGGCGTTGCATGTGTGAGTAGCGTTGCATGTGTGAGTGGCGTTGCGTAGTTGAGTGGCGTTGCATGTGTGAGTGGCGTTGCATGTGTGAGTGGCGTTGCGTAGTTGAGTGGCGTTGCGTAGTTGAGTGGCGTTGCGTAGTTGAGTGGCGTTGCGTAGTTGAGTGGCGTTGCATGTGTGAGTGGCGTTGCATGTGTGAGTGGCGTTGCATGTGTGAGTGGCGTTGCGTAGTTGAGTGGCGTTGCATGTGTGAGTGGCGTTGCATGTGTGAGTGGCGTTGCGTAGTTGAGTGGCGTTGCGTAGTTGAGTGGCGTTGCGTAGTTGAGTGGCGTTGCGTAGTTGAGTGGCGTTGCGTAGTTGAGTGGCGTTGCATGTGTGAGTGGCGTTGCATGTGTGAGTGGCGTTGCATGTGTGAGTGGCGTTAACAAATATGGCTCTGCGTTGCTTTCTTTCCCTCATGCAATTCTGCATTGTATTGCAGTGAAAATAATAAATCTGACCCCTTATTTTGATCAGAAAGCACTGAAATTGATTTAATCTTTTTTTCAGAATTACATCAATTCCTTCTTTAACCTCTTTGCCGCGGCAGACATTCTGACGCCGTGCTAAAAAAATGACACGTGCGTGGTTCTGACGGCTTCCAGCCATCCTCCGCACACGCCCACTGTGACGTCGGACGACCGGGGGCCGTACGATACATCGAAGAGGTTAACAAGTATGGCATTCTCTTGCAATCATATTTCAATATATAATCTTCAGCTTTAATTTTAATACAACAGTGAAATTGCGTTCCCACCTTTTTTGAGGTGGTCTAAAATGTGAGGAGCAATTTTGGTGTAAAACGTTAACATTACAGTTTTTTGTGGGTAGGGCTAAGTGTCATTGCCACGAATGCCAAAGTGTCGTCTTTCATTGCAAAAAGGTGTCTATCTGATAGAGCGTGCTGGTGGTAAAGCGACTGGTGATTTTTTAACTTTCACAGGGGAAAAAAGCAGTGCAGGAAATAGGGCCTAAAGATGGCTTACCCCAGGAGGTGTCATTCCCCAAGTAGCTGGAGCTCTGCCGGTGTTTTTATGAGAAACTGGATAATTTGGGGGAGACTGAGAATTATGATTATATGCAACATGGGCCCTTTAGAACAAGTGTTACAGACTGATCATAGTTCAACAAAGAATTGCATAATTGAAAATTAGATTATTTATTTATATAATATAGTTTTTGTTATGATTTAAATGCAATGTTCTGGTCACCTTAGAGAAATTTAGGAATAACAGAGAGTAGTGGTAAGAAGGCCGCCCCAATCACAAAGCACATACTGAATGACTGTTTCTATGTCCTCCAAGAAGGGCTTAGTAGACAATGGTAAATCTTGGAGGAGAAGGAAAATTACTATGCTAAGCCAGTTTGGGAGCATCAAACATCCTGTGTGCTCAGGGCAGAATAAAGTCTGGTCTTTGACCCATGACCATCATTTTATCTGAGACAGAGCTCAACATTTCCCAAATGTGACACCCTTTTGTTGACTTCAGTGGTGCTGTCAAATTGGCTAAGGTGCCAATTGGAAAGTGTGATGAGAGAGCAGATCCCTCAGGTACGCCACAAGTGAGGCTGGCAGAGTTGGAGAGTAAGGTGCATATTTTGAGCTGAGGATTTTGGATTGCAAAAAACAGATTGACCAATTGACAGCAGTGTTCCCCATAACCACAGTCTTCAACCTCCTGTTAATCCTTGCACCATGATCAACAGTATCAAACGCTACAGAGACGTAGAGGTGTGAGTGTACAGACATGTCTATGTAGTAGTCAGTCAGATGCTCTGTTTTGATGTTTAAGAGGGTGCTTTCAGTCCCACAAGGCAGTGAGAAGCATAAATGATATTTAGCTAGTAAGTGATCATTCTCTAGGTTTGAAGAGAATTGGGGGAATAGCCTTTGTTTCCAAGATTTTATTAATGCATGGTAGATCTATCTGGTGTTAGCCAATAGTTCGATAGATTATCATCATATTGTTCTAGTTGGAGCAATGATTGGAAGTAAAAGTTTCTTAAAGACATCACTGATTGACACTAAGGGCCTGATTTAGGGTTTGGCGGACAAGTTACTCCATCACAAACGTACCAGATATCCTGTCTACCTTATTGCAAGCGCAATATATTGCTGCAGCATTTGTCATAAAGCAGATTGAATAGCTGTCACTTTTTTGCTAAGTTCCTGTCTGCCCAACTCTAAATCAGGTGCTAAGTCTTATATGAATGTGGTGTCGAAAATAGCCCGTAACGTTCGGCGTAGATTTACAATGTTCATGTTGCAGGTGTCTGTTTGGGAGAAGTGCTTTTTGCATTCTGAGATATTTTCACAAACTTGTTGGCAGGAAATTGGGCTGATTGTGACTTTTGATTGGCTGCCAATTATTTGCATATCTGCAAAGTTCCTTAGTGGAATGTTTCACTTTTGTGATTTATTTGCTCTTGGTGGACCCGCTTGTGTCCGTGGGACTTAAATGCAGCCTGACATGCAGTTCAGTGGTTCTGCCATGAAATGTCATGAATCTGAGATCATCAATGGACCAATTATTTGTAATCCTATTTAATGGGGATCTAGTAGTACATAACTTGGGACCGTGGGCCTTAGCTTACTCCTCAGGCAACCCCAGTGTACGGGACAACCAAGTGAGCCGGTAGTGAAGGATCAAAGAGGCACCAGGCGACTTACCACCATCGGAAGTGACAAAGGCTTACACCACTAGTTGTCCAATTTAGGCCCATCACGCTGTGTCCTTACAGACTTTAGGACATTCTCATGATCGCGTTTGTCAGGTCGCTATTTACACCAGATTGTTGTTGTAGCACTTTGTTATAGCACAGAAAAACAAATGGGCGCATTTCTGGGCGCTTCCTGCTAAAGTTTCCAGTCATGGACATGACTCACACGCGCAATTCAATAGAGGGGAAAGTCGGATGGATGCAGGTTGCATGAAAGGTCTGCTCAAAGCAACGCATGCCACTGGAAGGGAACTGTAGCGCCTTGATCGAGTTGGTCTGAGGAAGAACTGACTCTGAAGCGACAATCAACGCCATTGTGTCCATCCTCAAAACTGCAGAAAATCTATGAAAAGGATGATATACACACAGGCTGTAGTTGGTAAACCATTATTTGAAAAAAACTGAAAGGATGCCTAGAAGAAAGGACTTTCACGTGACTTCTCAGGGTTCCCACTGCCTCTTCAAAGAGAATAATGCGAGTGCGCCACAGACAGGAACAGCCGGCCCCGCCTTGCAGCCACCTGTTGTCCGGACTCCCTGCTCCAGCTTCTAAAGGCATGCCGCATTTTGTTCAAAACAATGTTCTTGTCATATTTTTTTGTTGGACAAGCTTCTACATTCAGGAGGGCGGGGCATTATCTTTAATGTATGTTGACAAGTGATGTCAGTGACGTGGTAGCGACTACGGTGTGCGTGTGGAGCACTCTGACTTACAATTATTCAAACTATTAACTTTGAGCACAGAAAAACTGAATTATTGTTAGCATGAAAGGAGCGCTGTGGAGCTTAAAAGGGGTCTTTTCAAAGGGCGAATGAAGGGTGCACGTGCAGCCATCTCACACAGAGGCCGGGAAAGTCCCTCACGTGCAAGGAGTGGCAGTTTGTACAGGTGGTTGCAGGTGGGTTCGGAAACCGAAAATCATTTTTCGTGACCAGACTTTAACCCACATCAAGAGCCTGAAAAGTAGAAAAGGGAGAAGAAGGGATGAAGAGAAAAATTGGAAAAGATTTATAAGGGAAGAAAGCAGGGGTGAGAACAGCACTTCAAGAGTGAGGTAAGAGACATGGAGCATAGGGTAGTGGAAGAAAGGGGCACAGGTGTGAATCAAAACTAGACATACTTGGTATTCAGCAAACACCTACATTTTACAGTGCTAGTGGCAGGTTTCTAAGAACATCTTGGGTCCTCACACATATATATATATATATATATTTTTTTTTACAAATTAAGTGCTGTATGGCATGGTTTACCTCATCGCTGATGGTTCTCAGTGTCAGAGTAAACAATTCTACTGGGTCAGATGTATGTGCTAAGAGTTGATTCACAAAAAGCAGTTGTAAATTGCACACTCACTTTATTGGAATTGATTTTGATTTCGATGTTGTGAACCGATCTCTGTGCTAATTGGCCGGTTCATGAAATTCCCATTCGGAGTCAGCTGTAATCTATTTATAGGGGTCCCGTTTTATGGTATTTTTTTTTAAAATAATTTCTCTCTCTATTTATGCATATTTATTTGGCCATCTTATTGGTATCTATCCATACTTATTTTGTGTTTTAAGAATAAAATAAGTCATAAAATGGTATAGTGCTACTTTATTAACTGCTAAACATGCGCTCATACTTTGATGCTTGTCAAGTTTTAGGAAATTATGCAGTAAATATAACAAAACTCTACACACTGGTAAATGTCAGCATTATATACTAATATATGTCAACATATGCCTGTATTTAAAGAAATTTCTGCCTGTTTTTTAACTCCCCCGGCCATTTATGGAGAAGTGTGGCTCAGGGGTTAGAGACGGCAGACCCGGAAGCTGAGATCGGCCCTGGACCAGGGTTCAATTCCCTGCCTCGGCGGGTCTTGGGCTAAAAAAAAATTCCAAGGACTCGATAATTCTCGCTCCGGTGCCTTCTCGACTCATGGGTTCACACTCTGCGACTCTGGGCAATAGCTTGCTTAATCTCCACAACGGCCCCTCGCGGCGGGATGCCTGGCTTTCACCTTGTGGATACCCTGCCGGGGTTATCTCACAGGGGAATACCAGGACGGGTTCCCTAAGCAAGCGCCGGGAAACCCACTGCGGGTAGCTGTGCGCTATATAAGCTCAAATACATTTACATTTACATTTATGTGCCTAGCTGTTGTCCTGGAATTTGTGAAAGACAGCATGGGAAGTCTCTCACAAGAAGAACCCTTTTTGGTATTTTTCTACTTTGAAAAATAAATGCAAACAAGAAACACATTGCTTTCTGTCTGTATGTATCTGTAAAAAAAAAGTAATAACTGAAAACTGGGAGCCTTATTTATGAGGCATGTCATAAGTGCAACTCACTCCAATTGGAAGTCATCACAAGAGATTGTGCCCTGCTAGTGTCAGCAGACCACAATATCTGTGATTGGCTCTAAATATTGTAATGTTTTTAATGCAGCCATGTTCACTATAGGAAACAGAGCTGTATTTTAAAACCAACAGCTAACTTAAAAAAATGGTTGTTTGAGGCCTGGCAGTGGCAAACACCCCAACAGTTTTAACATTCACAAAGGGGAAGCAGTGTCAAGAAATCTCTTCTATTTTGCAAATGAGTTACCACTGCCTTTGGGATGTTGATGACTTTCTATGGTTTATGACCAGAAATTTGATCACAAACCATGATATGGGATTGCAATTTGGAAGGGCCTTCCTAAATAAACGCCTTTTGAATTGCGATTAGGTATCCATTTCTAAACCCATTTTGCCATTTGGTGATGCCTTTACTGATTAGCAAAATGGGTTTAGTGAATCCCAAAATACAATTTTGATGTCACAAACCCTCTCATTTTGCAAACTGCAGGGTTTGAGACCTCAGAATGGCTTCATAGATCTGGCCTACCTAATATAGCCATTTAGCCCACCTTAGTGGGATATATAACGCCCATTAAAGGCCTGTCCCAGAGTTAAAGGCCTGAGTACCTTTAACATGGGAGTGGGCCTTTAACCACATGGCTGCTAGGCGTTTTCCCGTTCTGCGCTGAAGCACCAAAATAACCATTATTCATGACGAGCTGGCCTTGTCATCCGCGCACGGCAGGTAAGCGCCATGACGAGCCCAGCTCGTCATTAGCCTCGAAGGGGTTAATGGATGTATAGCCAGCTATTGAGGGCTCTAGGTCTATTAGAACATTCTGCCCCTAGAGGAAAGAATGTTCTACATAGTAAAACAAAGGCCTCATGGAGCCCGAGGGGATTGAAATCCCCTGGGCTCCGTGAGGCCTTTGTTCACAGCAACAACTGTGAACAAAGGCAAAGATTGGAATGTTGATGCTCCGGGCGTCTAATGGCCATTAGAAGCCTGGAGCACTCCATTGACTTCAATGGAGTGCTCAGCATTCCAACGTTCTAATAAAAACTATGTCACTACAGTAAAAAGTTGCTCCTAATCATTCTAAACTAGGCAGCATACTTTTTCATAATGTGCAACTAGCTATCAGTGTCTGACTAAATATGGCAAACTACACCCAGAAGAAACCAAACACTTTTAAAACCAATGATCATCTAAGTGATTGGCTAACTTTGGACACCAGCAGGGGTGTCGCAAGGGCTTCATCGATTGTAATGCAGGCACAGAAAATGGGTGTTTTGTTCTTTTTTTAGGTAGTAGAAGTCATTAAACGGATGCAGTGGGTCCCTCACTCCCCCGGGCCCTGCGGCCACTGCACTTACTTCACTCATGGGCACCACTGGCAGCTACGCCCCTGCCTACCACAACTCACAAACAACACCAGATTCCGAGCTGCAATGGGAACCTCGAAACTAGAGCAAGAAAGTGCTGAACCCGACTGGCACTGTGAGGCTATTCAAATGGCAGATTGCACCACTGCATAATGGGTTTTAGGACATGGCATGAAATGACACTGACTGGGACATGCAGACTATAGACACTAAACCAGTGTTCATATATTAAAAGCATAACAACACCACTTGATAGGATGAAGCACCCAACTTACTTGATTACACACAAATAATGCCAGACAGAAATAACATCCACCTAAAGAAGCTACAAACATTGCACTAATTTGCATTTGGGGCCTGTGACAAATTACATGACACTGAATTGAACTTTGTAGCTACATTTAACTCTATGTGTGTCTAAATGTCCATCACAAAGGCTTCAGGGAGTAGCATGCCACCCATCGCAAGGTGTCTCAGCACCTCATCAGGGATAGTAAAATTCCTATCCCTGGACATCTAGGGAGTAGCATGCTACATGTTGCAAAGTATCTCCGCACCTCATCGATGGTGGTAAAATTCCTATCACTGGGTTTCGCGGGGTTGTTTGCTCTCCATGGCAAAGTTTCCCAGCACCTCATAGGGGTACTAAGTGAATATAAATGCCTATACAATACCGATATACATTAAACTTTATCCTGAGTAAAGCTGAGAATTTCAAAGGAGACGCTCCATAGAGTTTCCATTTTAATAGTATGTTATGTTATATGGCCTTTTCTAGTGCCTTGCCACCCACATTCTACGCAACTCTTCACACAGTGTGAGGTCGCCTAGGGAAGATGAAACACAGAAACCTAGCCAGGGCAATCAAGGATGTGTACTCTAGTTGGAGCAAGCATGCTATTCACAGCTTAAAGAGGTCACCAACTGGAAAGAAAAATCTAGTTCTCTTCCCCAATCTTGCACCATCGGTAAGCACCAAATAATAAATGATCCAGATTAATCCTTTGTTTGGGAATCCTGGTTCGGTAGAAAAACCTATTATGACATCATTAACTTGATGTCCCTTTAATGAGCAACAGCTCATAATATCCACGGTTATGATCCCTCAATAAGCAAGAAGGTGGATAATATGTGTAATGTTCTTTCTGCTGCAGAAAGAGATAGAACAGGAGAGAAAGATGTAGGGCTTTAGTGGTCCGCAATATACAGCTCTGAGTTCCAGTGTTCCCTCATGCGGGAAAAGTAATATTTGTGTTCCCATATGTATTAGATTGTTTGTCTAGCAACCTTCAGTATTAGGGGTTGACCATATTTATCATCAATGGAGTCATTTGCATTTACAATTGAGCAAGAAAGCTGTGCTGGTATTTCACAAATGTTGATGTTGGAAGGGAGATATCTATTAGAAAGCTAAGTTAGGGTGGTGTGCATTATTCTTTGTATTAAAAAATACCTGATTAATCAAGTCCATGTCCAGTATGTCATCCAGGAGACGAAATAAAGGGTGGCTACTTCCAACTGATCAATCATTTTGGTAAGTAAGTCATCAGTGATGCAACCCTTTTATATCAGCGTTGAGAGTTTTGCGCTCAACCGGGAGTAAGATAGTCACCAGTTCCCGCACAACAAAATAAACAGAGCCTTTTAACTACCACACAAATTTAGCAAGCCCCTTTCCTCACAAAAATTTACAGGGCCAATGCCCTGCTCATCAGCTAATCGGAAACTAGCATTGTCCCACTTAAAGAGAGGGGTGGGAAAACCCAATAAACACTTGCGAGCTTGGGTCAATACAAGTAATTAAAAGTAAAATGTACTAGCAAGGGACTTCATTTTAGATAGTTACTTATCAAATAGTGATTCTGTGTTAAAACTAATTACAGAAAATTATTTGAACCCTTATGACTTGTTAAGCAATCTATATAAAAAATCTTTTTTATCAAAAGAATAATTACTCCGTGTCTCTCTCATCTCTACTTTGTGGAGTATTTACTCATTTTAGTTGGTTTAATGCTCTTAGTAAAAATTTCCTTAAGTTTAATCATTACAGTATTGGATTGACTCAATAATTTTCTGTGATTAGTTTTAACACAGAATCGCTATTTGATAAGTAACTATCTAAAACGAAGTCCCTTGCTGTCACATTGTCCCACTTAAGGCAGCTTTATTCGGCAAACTAAGAGACTCATATTTTTCGATGTCTCTCCAATACTTGGAGACTCATATTACATTTACATTTCTCTGCATCACCTCCAAATCCCCACACATCAAAACCACAATAAGTATTTGTAAAATTCTTCTTTTCAGGTCTCTTCTGCTCCGCCTCGTGTATGAAACAGTCGATCTTTCAATTTCTTAACACAAGCCTTCTCCTCTTTTATCACCCCACAGGAGATTAACCTCAAATCTCTTGTCATTCTGAAAGCAGCAGAAAACTTCTCTCCTTCATTCATTCCCCCCCATCCTCACCATCTCTAATTCCCACTAGATCTTCAAATCTATAGATGACAATGACTCCTATGTCCTCACTCCATATGTATGTCCTAACAACCTCTTTATATATTGGGTGTCCTAATGCCCTTTTTAGATGTACGCTAATGCAAGTATTCAGTTCAGCCACATGTTTGGACACCTCAAACCTGGAAGTGTCGCGACACACCAAATTTCTTCAGTAAAGAGTTCCACTGCCTCAAGGAACTAGGTGCCTTCTGCACAAACACCTTCAATAAATTGAAAGCAAAAATAACATGTATGATTTTTAGGTAATGAGAGGCAAAAATAGAGTAATTCTCAATAAAGGGCTGAGTTATTTGAACTCTGTGTACAACTGCCACATTTAACCGTTGTGAGTGTCATGTTATTGCCTGTTCCTTTCTTTGCTTCCAGAGTTACTAAACTGTACTCCATGTCTGAGACGCTCATGTGGAAGGGGTTGTGTATGGAGTAGTTTAGGGAAGAGACGTTACTGTAACAAATCTTTATGCATTTGGTCGGATATTGTTTGACAACT
Source organism: Lissotriton vulgaris (assembly GCF_964263255.1). Classification (NCBI taxonomy): domain Eukaryota; kingdom Metazoa; phylum Chordata; class Amphibia; order Caudata; family Salamandridae; genus Lissotriton; species Lissotriton vulgaris. The sequence goes on from NC_141693.1 coordinate 664,151,275, forward strand.
TTTTTCTAAACTACACAGATGTTTATTAAGGGGTCATCCGGTGAATGATGTCACAATACATCTCAAAACCCAATCATCCAAAAAATTAAAATTCTAGAATGCTAATATTTGGTTATTATTACAGATATATAACTGGATAAAGAGCACTGCTATTTCTCTACCCTAGATGGCCCCTTTTAGAAAACCTTTATACTACCCTGATGGTGAAGTGTTACCCTCCAAAGTCAGGGCCCGATTCACAGAATGAACTTAAGACTCAATCCTAAATTTACTACTATTTTGGTATTCACAGAATGCACTTACTACTTTTGGCATTCACAGAATGTACTTACTATTTTTGGCATTCACAGAATGAACTTACTACTTTTGGTATTCACAGAAGTTAGGATTTTGTCTTAAGTTTGTCTTAAGACAGACTTAAGACAGACTTAAGACAAACTTAAGACAGACTTAAGACAGACTTAAGACAAAATCCTAACTTCTGTGAATACCAAAAGTAGTAAGTTCATTCTGTGAATACCAAAAGTAGTAAGTGCATTTTGTGAATGCCAAAAGTAGTAAGTGCATTCTGTGAATACCAAAATAATAGTAAGTTTAGGATTGAGTCGTAAGTTCATTCTGTGAATCGGGCCCTCAGTTATTAGTATCCCTGTCTGTATTGATTCCACAAAAAAATGATAATGCCTGTTGGTGTCTTCCATGGATTATTTAAGAAGTATTTAAGCAGTTATGATTTTTGTAACAGCTAAAGTCACGGTCAAAATAGTGGGTGTGGTGTTCAATTGACAACTGAGAAGGATCGTTAGAAAACAAAACCTTTATGCACCTCTGCAGACCCACGCCTTGCAAGGTGAGTCCACCTGGGCATGTGCCAGACCCTCCACAGACAATCGATGAGTTACCCACCAAGCTGATATCCTGGTTCAATCAACAGCAAAACTTGGAGCTTGACAACCTGTCCAGCTTCTATTTCTGAAAGAGCACTTGCTTTTCTTTACATTATTTATTTTCTTTTATATTCTTTCTTTCTTTCTTTCTTTCTTTCTTTCTTTCTTTCTTTTTCTTTCTTTCTTTCTTTCTTTCTTTCTTTCTTTCTTTCTACTCTAGGGACCACGAGGACTGCACAACCAGGGTCATAGAGAGGAGTCTCTCTCCCACCAGCGGAAATTTAAGCCAGGTGATTAGTGGCTGAAAATCTTTACAGCTACCAGTGTTCGAACTATGAAATGTGAGTGTGTGTTCATAGCCTTTACCCCCAAGGGCCGGGTTACATGCCAACAACACTCAACACCACTTAAACACCACTCACAATTGGCCCCTCGAGCCTATTCATGAGTAGAATTGACCTAGAAGCCAAGTATTGAATGGGCACCGAGGGCGATATTCCTGTCACTCACGGGAATGTCCACCTAGAGGCAATTGCAACTATGCTATAGGGGTGTAAGATTGCTTTTTAATATTTAGCTTTATTGATATGATCGGGCTAGGGTTTTGTAGATATAGGTCAATATGTAAGAATGAGAGGCCAGTCCTTAATTTGTCAAAAAGTCAAATAAGTGCAGGGCCCCAAAGCTTGGGAGCCCGTTGTTGTGAGGTTGAATGCCGCGGCTAGCGAATACAAAGACTGCCTACCCTAGATTCTACCTCGTGCTCGTTTCTTCCAACACCGTACACCTGGTGCCATTTTGTCACATTCTGAGATCTGGAAAGCACAATGGTGGGGTAACTGCACACCCGTTAAATACCACACCTTTTACCAGTGTGAATTAGTCATCTGGGACCTCACGGAAGAAGGAAGCAGTTGCTTATTGACGTGGGATTCCTGCATGATGTTCTACATAGGATTGTTAATTATCAGGACTCCAATTTACCACACGGCTAGACCAGAGACGTTTTAAGGCATGGGCAAAGTGAAGTGGACTCTGGCCCAGGGCCCCAGCCTTTTAGGGCCCCCCATGGAGCCAACTCTGTTCCGAATAGAGTCTTGCCCTGATGCCCTTGAATAATTCTTAAACAGACAATTTTCCTTTAATTTATTTTTTAATATGGGTGATATGTGAGAATTTATTACAGACCTTTTGCAGAGATGTGTCTATGCTCAAGGTAACGTCCAAACAAAAAAAACCTTTCTGATCACAATAGGACCTGAGAAATGGTAGGGAATCACAGCGATTATTCGCAGTACAATTAATTAGTTAGCTGCTGGTGTTATAATATTGAAAACACGTCAATATCAAAGAATATTAGATGTAAACACATTTACAATTTGGACCTGTGTGCACTGTCAGCGACCTGGCCAAAGAGGGCATGAAAAAGCTGAAATTGTATCATGAATTCAAAGCTCTATGAACAGGGGGCCCCAAAATACGTTTGTTATGTTATGTTATGTTATGTTAAAAAAAATTTAGTACCGCGCACATACACCAATTGGTTTCTTGGCTAGGGCGTGGGGGGGTGTAGGCAGCTAGCTGTGAGCAAGACGAAACAAGTGAGTTTTTAAAGATTTACGGAAAGTGGGGTAGTCAGAGATGAGTCGAATAGGGAGGGGAAGGGAGTTCCAAGTGGATGGGGCAAGGAAGGAAAAGCCAGCACCACCGTGCTTCTTGCGTCTAAACCTGGGAGTGACCAACAGGTTGTGGGCAGAGGATCTGAGGTGTCGAGGGGGAACATAAGGGTGTAGGCAGAAAGAAATAAAAGCTGGAGCAGAAACAAAAAGAGATTTAAAAACAGTGCAGGCGAGTTTGAAAATGCAACGTTGCGCAACCGGGAGCCAGTGCAAGGTTTTTAACAGCGGGGAGACATGTTGATGTTTGGGTTGCTGGAAGATTAATCTGGCTGCCTGGTTTTGCACCAGTTGAAGCCGTTGAAGGTGGTAGGTTGGGATCCCCACGTATAGACAGTTGGCATAGTCTAAACGTGAGGTAACCAGGGCCAAGATGACAAGAATAAGAGCCTCTGGAGAGAGGTACCTTCGGATCTTCCCGATCCTGCGAAGGTGGAAGAAGCAGGCCGAGGTAACAGCATTGATATGCGGCCGCATCGAAAGGTCGCTGGAGATGACGACACCTAGGCTCTTCACGGAGTCAACTGGGCAGGGGGGGGGGGGGGCGAGGGCAGGGGGCCAGAAGTTGGAAGTCCAAGGATGAGAGGGCCCACCGATCAGGACCAGCTCTGTCTTGCTAGGATTGAGCTTCAGCTGGCTGAAGTTCATCCACTCGTAGATGGAGAGCATGGTGGTTTGGAATTTAGAGCAGGAGAGAGGAGAGGAGTCAATAGGGAAGATGAGTTGCAGATCATCTGCATAATTGAAAGTGGTAACAGAAGAGTGGCGGAGGGAGACCAACAGAGGCTGCATATAAAGATTAAACAGAAGGGGAGATAAAGCAGAACCTTGGGGGACACCGCAGGAAAGTGAAGTGCAAGGAGCAGAAAAGGAAGATAAGTGTACAGATTGGGTCCGGAGTTGGAGAAAGGACACAATCCAGGACAGGGCCAGGCCCGAGATCCCAGCATTTCTGACACGGTCGACCAAGATGTCGTGGTCGACCGTGTCGAAAGCGGCCGAGAGATCAAGTAACACCAGGGCCTGGGCCAAGTTCTTATCGGCCCCCTGTCTCAGCGTGTCCATAACCGCTATCACCACTGCCTCCGTGGAATGGGAGGGTCTGAATCCGGCCTGTTGGTCATCGAGGAAATGAGTTTCCTCGATGAAAGTGCTCAGACAGCGGGTGACGTAGGTTTCCAAGACTTTCCCCAGATATGGGAGAAGGGAGATGGGTCGGTAGTTGCCCAGAACCGCGGGGTCGGCACCGGGTTTTTTCAAGATAGGTACCACCACAGCGCTTTTAAAAGCATTGGGGACAGAGCCTAAGGAGAGTGAGCGGTTTAGGAGGTCCAGAGGAGGGTCAGGGCATGCCATGAAGGCGTCTCTAAGGCCCAGGACCCCCAAAATCCTTAAGATGTCCCTGGGCTAGACTGATATACACTCTGTGTTCAGATACTCAAGAGAGTCACATAAATGTGGAATGGATGAGAAGGAGGTAAAAAACCCATCTAGACTTCCCCGATCAGTCTATCAGGCGACACCGCCACTGAACTTCTGAAATGGTGCAGATTCTTTTTCTCCCCTACGCTCTCCCCTCCTTATTGCTTTCCTGTTTTATTTTCCTCTTTTCTACCTTCCTCTCTCTTGCTCTAGGCCAAAGTATCATGATGAAAATTAAATCCCTGCCCCCAAAAATGAGTGAGGGGTGTCCACCACCTGCAACCACCGGTAGAAATGAAGCACTGTAGGCAGAACATTTGGAGTATACAAATGGTTGTGTAGGTATGATATTTTGGTATTTCAAGAAATATCAAAATAGAGAGGATCTTCTGTATTCCTCCGGAATACTTTCTGGAAGGTTCTCATAGCTGGAAGCACTTCCATGACAAGGTAGAGTTAAGATTTTAGAATAAATTGTGGGATAGCTGGGTGGGTGACGAGAGGGAATGAGTAAAATAATGACATGATACACTTGCCATTTGTCTGTTCTAGTAGCACTCTGGTGGTAGTTGGAACAGTACTTGATGAGGAAGAGGTTGAATGAGCTCCATGAGTGAAAACTCTGCTGGGCGATCAGATTCCTCAATTACCACTCATAATCTACTTTACGGATTACAAGGAGGCTGTCTCCTTGCACATTCCTGCCTACCATTAGATACATTGGTACTGATTCTAAGTGTTTCTGAAGGCCAACATCTCAAATAAATAGACTCAAGGTATGATACTGGAATATCACATTTTAAATATCGTGCTACAACAATGAAGACGATCAAAATAACGACAACGTAAGTATATGTAGATAAGTATAGGTTTACTATACAAAACTCCACATTTATGTACTTTGAAGATGTATCTGCCTTCATAGTTACCTATATGTGGAGTTAAGAATAGTAAATCTTTACTTACCTATACATACTTAACTCCACAATATTATGTCTGTACGTATATATCTTTGCCATATTCTTCTTGTAGACGGTTTATTTAGTCAATATTGTGACATACAATCTTGACTCAAACAAACGAATTACTAGGCAATATGAATTACATTACATTTACGGTAAAGCCCAGCAAGTTTGTCCCCTCACTCCTGTGAAAGTTTAACGGATTCCCTGTGCAATCTAGGGGCCTCATTTATGAAAACTGACGCATCGCTGCGTGAAAACAGCGATGCGTCACTTTTCACTGCGCACTCCTTGCGACACCAATGATGCATCCTATTTAATGTATGACGCATCATGTCGCAAGGACTTACAGATACGTCAGTATTTCTGACGTATCTGTAAGCGCAAAAGTGACGCATTGCTGGAGTGTGTCACAAAAGTGACGCAACTCCAGCAATGCGTCCTTTCACATGGGGAAAGCCCCATGTGAAAGGGCTTGCGTCAGTCTTACGCCTGCTGTGAGGCAGGCGCAAGATTTTGACGCAACAGCATCCTAAAAGTGACGCAGTGAAATCTCATAGATTTCACTGCGTCACTATTACAAGGCTTTTTGCGGGGGAACGCCCCCTCTGCATACATTATACCGGACGCAGGTATAATGTGGCGCAGGGGTTTAAAAAGTGACGCATCTACCTAGATGCGTCACTTTTTAAATATGGCGCAACAAGGCGCATATTTTACGCCGCTGGTGCGTCACAAAATGTGACGCACCGGCGGCGCAAAACTGACGCAAGGCCTCATAAATAAGGGCCTAGAATTGCCTTCAAAAGTACGTGCCTTACCTGCATGTGCATGGAAGGCTCGACACCCACGTTCCTCCCAGACGAGATTCTACGCTTGAAACACCACCAACTCTGCTCTAGACAAACAAAAACTCCTAGTGAGCCCCAGAATCAAGCACAAGAGCAAAGGAGGGATAGGTTTCTCTACACATTGACTTTGCCTCCCAAATATCCACTCTTTGAAAATTCACAATAACCCCAGCCTCAACAGTACAAAACTGAAAACTCACCTATTTAACACCACTACTTTTAGTTATGAATTCTATTGACAGTTAATACTGTTAAATCTACCAGTGAAGAGAAACGTGATAATTCTGCCTTGTTAGATATTCAGCATGGAAACATATAATCAATGTATGCTTTGCCACCGGTCCGGAACAGTTCATAAGAGAATGCAGTGTAACCTGTCTGTCCCTCATTATACAGTTAATGGGAGCCTCCAAGTACCCATTTGTTTTAGTTTTCCTGAGAGCAGAGGAAAACTCTTGTGAAGAAGACACTAAATACTTTCCCAAGCACAATCTTTATCCAACAAGCATTGTCCAAGGCAATAGGTCTGATGTGCATTTTGAGTCCTGTCTAAACTGTTTAAGAATGCAATGCAGAACAATGTCATACATTCACCCCAGTACAGAGATCTGGCCCTAAATCCGTTTTTGCTCCCCATGCCATTCCAGTTTGAATCCAGCCACATGCAAATCAGTCTTAACCCTGCGCTCAATAGGAACAGCCCAGCCCGAACTGCCAGGCCAGGTCCTCCCTGGACTGTAAACAAGCATCCTAGGCCCTGTTTCGGGGTTTCACCCCTCATCAGCCAGGATAACTTGATTCCAGTGGCATGGAGAGCACTGGACCCACATCTGGGCATACCCGTCCCACTTGGGGTTACTACTGCAAAAAGAACAATTGATGGACAGAATGCAGAACAATGTCATACATTCACCCCAGTTCAGAGACCTTGGCCTAAATCCATCGTTTTTTTGCTCCCCATGCCATTCCAGTTTGAACACACCCATATGCAAATCAGTCTTGACCCTGCACCCAATAGGAACATTCCAGCTCGAACTGCCAGGTCAGGTCCTCTCTGGACTGGAAACGAGCATCTTAGGACCAGTTTCATGGTTTCACCGCTAATTAGCAAGGATAGCTTGATTTCAGTGGCATGGAGAGCACAGGATTCAAGCTAACCTGGCTGATGAAGGGTGATGCCATGAAACCGGTCCCAGGATGCTTGTTTCTGGTCCAGGGAGGACCTGGTTTGGCAGTTCGGGCTGGACTGTTCTCATAAGGAAGAGGGTCAAGACTGATTATGTGTACGGCTGGATCCAAACTGGGGTGGTGAGCAAAAGAATGATGGATTAAACCCAGATCGTTATGACGGGGGTGAATGTTTGCATTGTCCAGCATTCCGTCCATCAATTTTGTTTTTGCATAAACTATTTAAGAAAGCCTTCTGCCGTGAAAAAACAAAGCCCAAAATATGATTGCTCTTTGTATATAATGCATCTATGATATAAATAATTTAATGTGTGAAATTTCAGTGAACCTATGATATGTAAAATAGTTCCTCAGGCATTGTAATTCCAGCAATCCCTAGCACAATGAGTGGTACACTCAAAAACCAAAAGCATGATATGAGAAAGAATACTGCTCGGGCAGAGCAAAGGTCCTTTCCATTTATAAAGAAAAGGTAACAATAGGTCCAACAGTGTGCTGCGATAGCAAGCCAGGCCTAAAATAGGTACTTTTAACATATCAGGAGGAGGACATATAATTGAGCCAAACATTTTACAGTTCACTATTAAAGTTTGTTTTCATAAATATGGGTCTTAATCACAAGGTTTCTCATTCAACCATTAATATTCAACACTCATCCTTTCTAATGCAACCACTCAATGCCACACTATCTATAAAAAGTGTAAACAGTATAATTATACATTAGTTCACATTACAAAACGACATCATGTGCTCATCCTACTTGTGAAGATATCCTTCTATAAATGAAATCGACATAAACTCAAATTTGATATTTCGGCTTTATCAGTAACCATCAGAAAGACTTCCTCACGACCTTAATATTTCATAATGCTTAGTATTCCCCCCAATGTAATACTTTTGTCAAGGTGAGTGTGACACATCTCTTCAATTATTGAGATCTCTTATTTATTCAAGACCAATGCACCTTAGAACACTGACTATATTCAAAATATCTATGTGCTGGAATATTTGTTCAAACTTTGTTTTGACATAACCTTTGTACTTATGTTCACTCACTCATTTTATTCATTCAGATCAATCAGACTCCTACTAGTTACTATTTCACAGAGTGATTCTAATTTCTAAATTGCATAAGAAGTACTGGGTAGATTAGGTAAGTCTGCCAATATTATAGACTGTTACAGGGACTGTCCACTATTTGTCGATACGCCTTCAAGGCTCTCTTCACATATGTAACCCTGTTATCTCTCTCAAGAGTGACTAGAAGCAATTACATATTGCAGTAGGAGCAATACAAGAAATCAACAAAAACAATGTGTACTAACATACCTGCAATAAATGGGGAAAGGGCTGGCATGAGAAGAAGTGTGTTGGATGATAGAATGGAAAGGCAGGGGCTGCACTGAGACCCTCTGGAGCACAAGGAGCAGGAAAGAGAGATCACACCAGAGGATGCGCTCAACTAGTCCCGGATCCATACAATTTACAAAGAAGCAATTTGGGCTGGAAGCAGAGATGATCTATTCTTCCATATGCATTGAGCTGTTCAATGTTAGTAGTCTCCAGAGGGCATATGGCAACTTAAACACAATGATTTTTCATTACTTTGGAGCCACTATTGATTGCTAGGAATAGCTACACTTGGAAGGCAAGGGAAATAGACACAACGCTTACATCTACAAATAAAACGTGCTAAATCCTCGCAAGATGTAAAATGTAAGTCATGCAGCAGGTTGGCAACTATATGGATTTTTGCAAAATTAAGTTAGGTGCAGGGGCCCAAAGTTTTTCTCAGGAACTGACTGTCGGTGCTAGTGAATGCCAGGGTTGACGGATAACATGACTCCCTAATCTTGATTCGACCTTACACCGCATTCTTTCACCACCCTATACTTCCTGTCTTTGTCACTCTTCATTCCTGCTTTCTCCCTTTGTCACTGTTTTACTACATTGTGTTCCTCCTCCTTTCTCCCTTTTAGGCCTGTCTCTCTAAATAGGTTTTTAATGGTCCTCTGAAGGTTTGTAATAATGAGAGTTGATGGAGTTCCTCTGAGGGGTTGTTCTCCATGTGGTTGCCTAGCAGGAGAACTTTTCACTTTTTCTGTGGTCGATTTGAGTTTTGGGATGAATAAAGTCATTTACGTCTTAGTGTAGGCTATATTTTAATTGATATCTTTAATTCAGGAAGGAACTCGATGGAGGATTAACTTTTGTGCTAGACACTATTTCATAGTTTGCTGTTGGCACCCAGTGACCTTCCTGCCTGATCTCTTTTTGCTCAAAACACAGGCATACTCAAAGTACAGCCCGTGGCTGAGATTGGCCCTCCTGACCTATACATGCGGCCCTCTGGTGTACAGCAGCATTGGGTAGCTGTTTACTTGACTGAGCAGTAACATACAGAAAGCTCCTAAATGGGTGAGTGTTTATCTGCTAGCTAAAGAAAAAAGAAGCAAATAAGCTGTCCTGCAGCACCCATCTTTAGGAACAGGTTCATTTTATAAAGACTTTGTGAAACAAACATGCAATAATATGATAAACCCCCTTCAAAATTCAAAGAAAGTTAACTTCATTAATATGAAGAAGCATTTCTCCTCAGCATATCAGATAATACCACTGCTATGGGAGGCGTTTATTAGAAGTGATAGTTTGCAAACTTGAACTTAGAAACATTCATTCCAGCCACTCTCTCAACAATGCCATTAGTGAAGCAAGAGGCAAGTTATTTGTCATTTGCACCCTCTGGGTGGCCTTGGTTGTTATTATACTTGGAACGACATTATATTTTATTAAATCAAACAGCAGAGAAGGGTTTGTACAGCACACATCATGTACTCATGTATTTTAAGATGCTCTCATATGTGATAATGAAGGAAAAGGAGGCAAAGTGAAATAAAACAATTGCCTAGGGTCATTCAATATTGACAAATCGGAAAGCCGGTATGGCTCCTAGGTTTTCGGGTTTCACATTGTGAAATTCAGCTACAAAATAGGGAACTCTTTCCATGTCACGTTCTACCTCAAAAGTGAATGCTTTGTCTTAAATCCTTGGATCACAAGGTTAGAGCGTGGGTGGCAGACAGAAGCCACATGAATGCTCAGTTCCTTTTGGGCTCCAGGACCAAAGAGAACCTCGAACTGAGCCACATGGCTCGAGCTTGGCTTGAGCATTCTGCATCTCGCTCACCTCTATCAAGTTATGGCCATTAAAGGGACAAAGGTATAGGGGGATATGATTTGCCCTTCATTAATAACTCTATAACTCAGTGTCCACACCATGTACATGCTCTCGCGTCTCCTATTCCCACCATATGGCACCCCTGACCCTACCCTGCTGGCATCAATGCAGCCCTTGGTCATTCCACAGACTATTCTTTCTGACCCCTAGGAAGATGTTTGTGAGTACCCATACTCTAACAGCAGCATTCTGTGCCTTTGCTACCACGGTTATGATAAAACTGTCAACACGCCCTATTAGGCCTTATGGTGAGCAAGACACGAGGGGACTTCTGGTGTTTCCCATTCAACCCATGTAGCACATAATGGGGAAGCAATACAGCACTTCTAACAAAATAATGGACCATTTAATGTGAGGGCCTATGGCTATTCCTTTTCTTCTTCCTCACCCCATCTCTGATTTCTTGTAGTTTAATTTCTTTGTCCAAGGTTACGCCTAAGATTTTGACTATTCTACATAAGTTGTGTATCCAAATAGCACTCGCTTGAATAAATACAATTTTGCACACCAAATACGATAATCTTAGCTTTATCTACATTGCATCAAAAGAAATGTTATTCGATCCATTTTAACTATGATTTTTGCGTTCTTTCAGTAGCTTCTTGTAATCAGAGCTGCTGTTGTATGATCAGTCAATATTTATCCGTCACGTCTCATCATGAATATTGCATTCTTACTTGAACAACATAATCGAAAACATCTCCCACCCACCCACCACTCCTCTAGGACTCAAGCTAACATGAAGGCAGGACCAAGAGGATGCCCAACTTGTAACTATGCTCTGAAACTGTGTAACTTGTAACTATGTAACTGGTAACTATGCTCTGAAACAATGCTCGTCCTCATGTAAAGCGCTCTGATACCTCCGGGTCTAGCCAGCACTATATAAAACTTTTCAAATAAATAAATAGGGTTGACAGCAGGTAGAGAACTCTGTCCCTTTGGAAGCAGAGGCCCCATGTATACTTTAGAGATAAGAGGGATCATTCTGATGCCTGGTGTCCCATGGCTTGTTAGAGGAGACCCAGAAAATGTGCTCGGGAGGATGTTTCTTTAAATGGGTGGACATGTAAATGCTAATGTAAAAATTCCAAGACCAAAGGCTACCTGACACTGTTCAAGTGTTTTTCATAGGCCTGCAGGGGCGAGCACTGCAGTTAACTAGAGGGGCGAGTACTGAAGATAACTAGAGGGGCGAGTACTGAAGATAACTAGAGGGGCGTGTACTGCAGATACCTAGAGGGGCGAGTACTGAAGATAACTAGAGGGGCGTGTACTACAGATACCTAGAGGGGCGAGTACTGAAGATAACTAGAGGGGCGAGTACTGAAGATAACTAGAGGGGCGTGTACTGCAGATACCTAAAGGGGAGTGTACTGCAGATACACAGGCTTGCTTGTTCCGAGGCAGCTGTGTGAATGTTGTTGCAATCACCTTCCCTCCACCCCACTCCACCTTGCTTCCCCAGTACTGTCCTTTGTCCACTCCCTCAACTCCCTTCTGATCAGTCTCATGGCTACTCATTCTCCACTTCCCTCTAGGAATCCTTACCTCCTACCCCCACATCCCCTATGTCTCCAGTTCACATGATGGAGAAATAGGTTAAGGGAATATTGTCGCAAGAATATGTTTAAAGAGATTTTTTATGTTTAAAATTAAATATGCACACTCACAAAGAAACTGGCTTAAATGCATGCTATGACTTGTCTAAGAGCACAAGACTAACCCCAATAACCAATAGTAACCACAGAAAAAAACTCTAACTTTGTGTTTCGGAGCAGCATGCTGCCTGGCGTAAAGCACTTCAATGCCTAGTCAGGAGTATTAAACGATCTAAAAATGCAGTCACTATAAAAAAACTATAAATCACCCTCCTGGCCCACACTAATACTAAAACACCCGCGGGTCGGCAGTTGATTGTAATGTATGCAGGTTGCATAATATTTCTCTTACAGTGCTCGACACTCTCACACTCACATAAGACAAAACTGCTATTGATCATGTCCATCACCCAGTACCATACCAGTTCACAGTAATAATCCACTCATCGCCAATTTAACGCACCAAGGTGGTCATCACGCACAGCCTTCATCAGTGTTATAAACATTGCAATACAGTACAGAACACAACACACATATATATTATCTTATTACCTACTTTACAACCCATGACTTACCTCCTCGTACACACACATCCAACTAATGTACATTCTGAAGTCAGAACACAACATACCATTCAGATAACGTTGCACCCTCTTTGTTTTATAGTCTCAGATTAACTTACCTTTCATGTACCACTATTCACAAAATGATGAATTCAGAAAAAAACTACAAAAATAAAGCACCTCTTTGTTTTAATGTTTCTCCAATATCAGACACACTATTATTAATTCTTTCTTGGGAAATATTTTATCATCTCAGAGCAGTCTTTTTTTCTCATATCTGTACATCTGTCTTTTAATTACAGTGCGATTGGGCTAGATGCCTGGTTTCTTTAATTTAACAGTGTTCCACTCCATGCTGGTTCATGGTGTAAAGAGGCTTTATAACACAAATTATTTTATCTTCTGATTTATCTCTTCTTCTTAGAACGGAAACTAGTTTCCCTTGCGACTCATGTGCGCCACCGTTGCGTCACTTTTTGTGACGCAGCGGTGGTGTGAACAATTTTTCCCATTTCAGCCCATTTACAAAATGATGCATCTAGGGAGATCACGTTGTAAAGCCCTGCGCCACAATATACCTGCATCAGGTATAATGTATGCAGGGTGGGCGTTTCCACTCAAAAAGCCATATAGAACTGACATCGTGAAAGTTACAACATTTCACTGCATCACTCTGCGCTTTCACTGCATCAAAATCCCTACGCCTGGTAAGACCAGGCGTAAGGAATGATGCAGGGCTTTTTAAATGGGACTCACCTTTCTGTTATGGCCCAGTGCTGGAGCAACTCCATTTTCACTTTTGTGCCAACAGATACGTCAGAATTTCTGATGCATCTGATAATCCTTGCGCCATGGAACACTGTATTGTAAATACAGTGCATCCATGGTGGCGCGAGGACATTTGGCGCTGGCTCAAGGAAACTGACGCATCTATGCAGATGCGTCAGTTCCTTGTAAATAAGGCCCGTAAGTATTTATCAGACTCGATGGCTCATTTAGAGGCTCTCGATATATATATATATATATATATATATATATATATATATATATATATATATATATATATATATATATATATATATATATATATATATATATCAGAAATGCTTCTGATTGGTGATCGCCTGACTGTACACACTGTGTGTGGTATTACTCCAGAAAGGTGTGGAATCAGCACCAGCTTTTCGCTGGCATCGGGCATCTCTTCTCCATGCATTATATCGCAAAAGTATCCCATTTGTGTGGTATTTCCCTTACCACACATATTGATACTTTTGTACACTTCTGATGTTCTCTAAACGAGGGCCTGAGAGTATTTATGTATGAGGCAGAGGTGTGTGTGTTTGTGCGCAGTGTGAACTCAGTTCCGTATGTGCAAGCAATCCTACTGTCAGTTCGAAAAGTTTGCATGTTTTGTGCTTTTATCACACGAAGGCTACTTCAAAGTACTTTAAGGGGAATAGGAGAGTGAATGCGAGGGCAAGAGATTAAAAAAATGGAGAAAAGGGAAACGTTAATAGGGCATGGGGAGAGGAAAGAAAGTACTATTAAGGTATTTTAGTATCTTGTTTAGAACTTAGAATTGTCTGTGGCTTCTTGAAAGCACTGTAGGAGAACTGTGAGATGGTTCTGACTGGTGTAGATGACTCTGTGACATGGTTTTGTCTGATTTAGATGGTTCTGTGAGAGAGTTCTGTGTCTGAGTTGCTTCTGTGTGTGTAAGTTGGTTCTCTCTAGTTCCAATGAATGTGCAACTGTGTTATCTATGCGTTGTGGTTCACTTGGAGTGAGTTATGTCTGAGGTGGCTCTTTTTGTGTGAGATACTGTGTGGGGGTTAGTCCTGTTTTTTTACTAGAATGATCTGTCTTAGTTACCCGGTTTGTCTGTGTGGGATGCTTGGTTCAGAATGGTTCTGTCTATGCGAGAATGCTTTTTCTGCCTAAGAAGTTTTTGTCTCTGGGTTGTGTAAGATGACTGTGCTTGAGCAGTGTCTGTGTGGGAAACTGTTTTTGGAATGTTTTTTTTCCTGTGTGAGAATGCTCCTTTTTGGTGAGATAGGTCTGTCAATGGGCGATGGCTCAATCTAGATTGGGTTCTGTGTGCAGCGGATTTAACAAATGTCTCTATTTATATGATTTGTTGTGGGAGTAATGACTATGTGTAAAAAAGGTCTCTCTCTCTCTGAGATGCCTCTGTCTGTCAGACAGGCCTGTCTGTCAGATGACGTTGTCCCTGTCAGTGGTTCTGTCTTTGTAAGAAGGCTGTCTTGGTGAGATGTCTCTGCTTGTATTAGAAGGCCCTGTCTTGTTGAAATGGCCTCCCTGTGTGAGTTCAATGTGTAGATCAGCTGTCTTGTTGTGAGATTGTTTTGAAGGTGAGATGCTTTATTTGTGAATACTGCCTGAGTGGAAGGTTGCTTCTAACTAAGGGGGTGACAGTGAAAGAATGGGAGGGTCGGGGCTTTAAGGCGGCTGCATCCTGCCGGCGCTCAGCACTGGCGGTTCTAAAAAGCAGGGGCCTTATTTATGAAGGCCTTGCGCCGCCGGTGCGTCACTTTTTCCCATGTTAAAAGTGACGCACCGGCGGCGCAAGGCCTTCATAAATAAGGCCCCAGGTGCTGAGACAGGTCCTGTCGGGCTCACCATTTTTGCCCTCACCATCAGGGTGAAAAAATAAATCTTAACTCTGCAGCTGTACCACCCTTCACTCAGTTTGATGTAACTTCAAAGAGACTCGTTATAGTTCTTGCACAGTCTCATCATTTCAGAACTGAAGCATTTTCAATATTCTATACAACGAAGACATAGTTGTTGCCTATTTATCTTTTGCAACTAACAACCATTGGCAAAGCTTGTTGGAAGGCAAGAAGTGGAGACATGGGAAGAAGCTGCATGGACAGCAGGAAGGACCCGTGACAAGAGTTAAGTAGGAGGCGTCCAAGAGGGGCAACAATAAATTATATAACAGAGAATAACCAGTAGGAGGCCTCCGGGAGCACCCAGGCAGGATGCAGACAGGAAACTAGCTGATGAGACCAGGCTGCCCCCGTGACCTCGCACCGACTGCCAACATGATAAGAATAGCAACCCTGGCTAAGACAAGCACCGGCACCCACCCTGGAGCCACCCGCGAGGCCTAGGGAATTCCCCAAAGGAGGAGGAATGCTAACACGCACAAGATCAGCGTCAGGGCCGAAGGACAGAAAAAAACGCAATTCAATATCTCGCGGCAGCTGGCAGGGATTCAGAGACGCATATAAATATAAACTCGTTGAATGTGTGCAGCCCGCGCTCTCTGCAGCGGCGCATGACGCACTCACGTTTGCAAACCGCACGCTGTACGTGTCTAGGACTGTTCACCCATTCAAACACTCTGCAACTCTTCCTTATCCTGTCTGGTATTCGGCTTGTAGTGGTGTCGGTTGTGAGTTACCTGGAGCAGGGCCTTCAGGGGCACGCCACGGCGCAGCTTTCTCAGGTAGATTTATCCTCTGCGCATGTTTTACATGCATACTTTTATACGGACTTGGCACGGCTCCTATTGTGGTCAGCGACAGCTTTTTGCCACTCGATTTACCGCCAAGCTAGTAATTTATGGATTGGTTTGCTATGTGCCCATGTTGTCTTCCTTATCTTGTAGCTAACAAAATCTTGTGCAACTTATGAGTAAAGTACGGCTTACCCACTTCAGCCATGGACTAACTTCACTGGGAGAGAGGCCCTTTTTTTAGACACCTATAAAGCTTTGAAAAAATCATTAAAAAATAAGCTCTGATAAAGCCAAAAGGCTGCCAGCCAATGCCACCCCTATTGGCTTTGACGGCGCTTGTCCTGTTTGCTTTGCACATGTTCCCTCGCCCAGACAGGCCTTATACACTGTAACACTTTGCATGCTGGGATTGCATGTGGTAAAAGTGAAACTAAAAGATACAAAATACAAAGTGCCCTGTACTACAAAGTTAGAGCTGGCTCAGAGTATCACAGATGAGACATTTTTGCTTGACTATTAGAAGTGCAGTTACCAAGAAGAGCATACAAAGATATATCTAAAGTCTTTTGGATAAAAGTGCTATTTCGCAATGCTGTATATTACAATCATAAAAAGGAATTCTGTTCACGAACGTTTTTACCTCAAATCAAAACACAACCGACGTGCCTCTCTCTGTTTATGATCAGCCTTCAGAAACTGCCACAAACCTCTGATACGGATTCCTCTGAAACAACCTTGTTCTTTTATCCAGATCAAAAGAAAACACAGCATCTACATGGCAAATGGTCTCTATACATCTTTTGACAAAGCAGTGCAATTTACCTAATTCCCCATGTTCTAGGAGGGAACACATGCCTAGTCTCAACTTTTGTAGGATGTAGAGAACATCTCCAAAAACAAAGAGGTACAACCATCAGCAATTCCAATAGGTCTGCTGTGGCCTGCAACTTTTGACTTTGTCAATGGTTGGTTTTGCCAATGTTTGTGAATGTTTTTTTGTAAAACTGTACCACGGGAGTACTTTCTGTATATAAGTGCACGTTGTGCAAAAAACACTTTGCTGTCACTCACAGAGAGCTAGGCCAATGCCTGATGTCGGGGGAACCTGTGGTCCAATAGGCATACTCTGGGGAGTGGAACAAAAATGTGAGTGACACATTGACAGACCAATAGCTGAAAAGAGCTGTGGGCAAGCTCGTGTAAGTAAGTCTAATATATATATAATTTTATTAAAATCAAAATGTGCTGGCTAACGTGAGACCTAAAAATGTGCATTGAATAGTTTTGGTGTGTTAGTCTATGCAACTAAAGACAAACACACCATCTACTGAAACATCCAAGGAGAGGCCCGTCTTCATTTGTATATAAAATCTGATCTGCGGATTGCACACATCAAAAATAATGCAAATGTAATATTCACAATAATAACGCCAATAGATGGTGCTTCCTATCTTTGATTACATGTCAAAGATGTTAATGACCAAGTGGACTTTTTTTAATATCTCACAATTGACATCAGACGTCAACATATCTGCAAGAAAGGTCTGAGTTGCCGTTGCTGTGGCTCTTATGAGAGTTCGGGAAAGATCTATGCAATTATTTAAAAATAAAGCAGGTTGTGTTCAACAAGAGAGTAATAGCGTACAAAGTGCTAATGCTAGTGTTGACACTGGGGCGCCCTGGCGCACGCCCTGGAAGAAGATAATCAGCAGTAATCTAATATTTATAAGGGCCAGGGACATCTTAAGGATTTTGGGGGCCCTGGGCCAAACGTACTTTAGGGGCCCCTGTTGAGAACAGTTTTGAATTCATGATTCAATTTCAGCTCTTTCACGCAGTCTTTGGCTAGATCACTAACAGGCACACTCGTTCTAAATCGGTTCACGTAAAATATTCAGAGCTAGTGATGTGTGTTTTCAATATTGTAACACAGCAGTAGCTCACTAATATTGCTGCAAATAATCTCTGTGACACCCTCCCATTTCTTATATGTGAGGTCCTGTTTTGATCCGTGTGGATGTTGCATGAAACAGAAACACAACGTTTTTCTGCAAAATGTCAGTAATAGACTCTCACATATCGCCCACAATAAAAAATAAATTAAAGGAAAAATGGTATTTAAAATAATCTTTTTATGGATTAGTAAAGGTCACCAGGGCAAGCTTCTCTAGAGAACAGAGCTGGCTCTATCAGGGGGTCACATTAAAGACTGGTTCCATGGGCCAAAGCCCACATTGCCCATGCCTTGAAACGTCACTGATAAGGGCCACAAAGGCCATACTGTTTAGTAAACACCAATCCAACTATTTGCAAACTGTAAGAACTACTGGTGTGTTTACCCGAGCTGCCATCTATCTCTCGCACTTATTAACTCCATGCTGTATCGTGGTGCTGAATGCCAGTTGCATTACCACTGGGGCAGACTTCCAGTCCTGGTGTACAACACCAAAGCATGTCTATCTCTGGCAAAGTCTCATCCAACACCCTCTCATCACGGACCGCAACGTAGATACTTACGGCCACATGTATCTATTTTAGGAATAGCGATTACCTAATTGTGATTGTCTCCGAATCGCAATTAGGTAATCACTATTCCTAATGTACGAAACTCCATGAGTTTCATTTAGTGATTCCTAAGGGGTCGCAAATCGACCTACCTCATGAATATTGATGAGGTAGGATGAAATCTGCGGCCAATTGGGAATAACTAAAATCACGTGAATGGTGGCCTGCTGGGGTCAGCAGACCACAGTGCCCGTGAATGCTTTTAAATAAAGCAATCATTTTTTTTCAAAAACTCAGCCCAATTTCCTTAAAGGAAAATGGGTTGTATTAAAAAAAAAAAATGAAAAGTTGTATTTTTATTTTTGAAGAGTAGGCCGTGGTGAGTGAGACAAATGCCCACTCTTACATTTTTTTTGTACTACCATTAACCAATTGGTGAAGGGTTACCACCAACTTAAAGTTGATGTTGAAATGCGAATGTTTTGCGACCGCATTTTGGTTGCAAAACATTCTTACATACCGATGCAATTCGGTATTAGGAAGGAACGCCCTAAATACGCCCTTCCCTAGCACCACATTTCAAACCCAATTTGCGTACAGTGATAGGTTACCGAATCGCAAATAAGGTTTGGTACATGGGAAAAGCCTTTTTTCCTGTCACAAACGGTTGCAGCCTTAAAAAGGATACATACATGTGGCACTTAATGATCCACCTCAAAGTGCAAGGGGTAGGAAACTGCTAGATAAATTCCAATGTAATACTATACAGAAGAATGGGACTTCTCTGTCCCCTGCTTTGGACAGACTGTAGCCCTCCTTGAAGTGCCCCTGGTACCACTGCTACACCACTGGGCCTCTGTCTGCATTACCTCTTCCAAAGCCAATAGAAACCATCTGAGAGTGCATAAAATGAATGCCTCAACTGGGAAGTAGGGGACCAATCCAGGACTTGTGCTATCAAGTTGTTGCACATGAGGTCCTACACAATCTGAAACAACATCAGCCTGGATGGGGTTATAGGGGCCTAGCTGCCATTGGTCTAATATGTGCAGTTGCACTGGAGCCCAGATCCCTGATGGGCCCATTGAACCCTAATAATTGGTGTATTCTAATACCCCAACAGCAGTCAGAGGGTCATTCTGCATGCTCGCGCCACTTCCTATTTCATCCTTGCTAATGATGCTGTTGGAGAAGTCCCCTGTAGACTTCAACAGCGGGCAGGAACGGGAGGAGGACTCTTTAGAGTGGTTCTGAAATTTAGAGACAAGAAAATCCCTCTGCATTTTCCTGGGGTTGGAGTGAGAAAATGCCCATGCAAGAATGTGTAGTCCAGTTTTTTCCTCATTAAATTTGGGGGAGGTGTGGGAACTGGAGAAATCCCCTTTCATATGAATAGCCACTTTCCATTTCCATAGTCATTTTAATATGATACATTGTAACATACACCTACATTTACACCCGGTATCACTTTTTTATGTCTGAAACCACTTTGAACTGTGCTATGTAATAGAGTTATGCTTGATTTCTCCATACGTCCAAGACACGTCTTATGTTTGCCAGGGGCAACCAGTGGGAGGAGAGCCATCCGGCCACTGCTCCTCTGAGCTAATATTTTCTTCAAGGAGGGGTTTGGTGACCTAGACCCAGGGGCTTTTCAATTATTGTGCATTCTTAGAATGAACAGGATGTCTCGTGTGGCAAAAAAATTTGAACAAAATGCCAGGGTGGTTTCTGCTGGTTTTCAAAGACACCACAGGTAAAATGTAATACAATGCAGCAAGAAAGTGTAAGTAGCATTTGAGGGCGGCATGCGAGTGTTCTGTTTTATAATACAGAGGTAGTGCTTTAAATGGGCCGGTACTGTCCGGTACGGAGTACTGGAACTTTTTATTTTGAGAGGGAGAGTACCGGGACTTCTCAAGAGTGACCTAATGCTTTTAATTGGAGAGTACCAGCACTTCTCTGAAACAAGCACTTCTCTGTACCAGAGTACCTGTACTTCTATTTTTCCATTTCAAGCACTGCAAGCAAGTGTCAGAATCTGGGGCGATGCTGTCAATAATCCAGCTGGTACAGTGGCACAGGTTCCCAGAGGTCTGAGGGGACCTCTCATTCCAATTATAGCTATCTTTGAGTACCTATTTGAGGACCAAAGAGCAATGGTACCATTTTTGGGACTCATTTTCAACTTGACCATCATTTTCATTGGTCCCTTAATGGCCATCGCCCACAAGCTTGCACTCTTCTGTATGAGTGCAGAGGGGCAAGGGCTTATTCCACCTGCCCCTGCATTAGTGGGCTCTGACTGGCCAGCGCTTGGAACTAGAGTACAGCTCCCTATTTATAAAGGGCACAAATCTCGGTTTGTTAGAGTATAATTAGTAAAAGCTACTCCCTCGGGTAGAGCAAAATTAAACGGCCAGGCTTACAGTGTGTGGAGCTGTAAACATGGCTCACGTCGTCCGCGTGCAATGCGAATGGCCACGTCAGTTTTCCATGCAACTTATTTAAAGGTGCCTTGCAATCCTTGTCTGTTCCATTCCACAAACAGTACTCTCTCTTAATAGGAAACCCAAATGTGCATTGGGGAAGGGCGGAGGGGGTGGGGTTGCAAAGAGAAGAACAGAAAGGGATGGGAAAGGTACCTATCTCGCTCGACTGGAATGCAATGGTGTAGGAATTTGTGCCCAAAGACTTACAAGAATAGCGACAGAATGTATAGACCAGGAATGCAAATACTGTTCAGATGTTGTAGACAATGTACGAGGTAGAGCTATTTAAACTGAATGTGTATCGCTCATGTAATGTACCTTAAATGCATAGTTATGTATCACTGAGCCCACATAGGTGTTAAACACATGCCAAATATACAAATGTATTTATTTATTTGAAAAGTTTTATATAGATACTGGCTAGACCCGAAGGTATCAGAGCGCTTTACATGAGGACGAGTATTGTTTCAGAGTATAGTTACCAGTTACATAGTTACAGGTTACACCGTTTCAGAGCATAGTTACAAGTTGGGCACCCTCTCGTTCCTGCCTTCATGTTAGCTCGAGTCCTAGAGGGGTGGTGGGTGGGTGGGAGATGTTTTTGATTATGTTGTTCAAGTAAGAATGCAATATTCATGATGAGACGTGACGGATAAATATTGGTATTATTGAGAAAATCACAAAAAAAGTAAAAATAATAAATAAATAGGAAACTCAAATGTGAACACAGGTACACCACAATGCCAAAGCACACAAAAGGTGATGGCAAGGTGCTTGCAATAAGCCTACCACTGGCTGGGGTGCTCGGGGTAGCACTCCAACCCATTGTTCGTTTGCCCATCATGGGTCTCAGTTTGGACCCAACCTTATGCAAATCAGTCTTAACCCTTCTGCTCATGGGAACAGTCCACCCCAAACTGCCAAACCAGGTCCTCCATGAACCGGAGCATAAGCAACCAAGGGCCGGTTTCGCCCCAGTTATGGGTTGATCAGCCTGGTTCAGCTTGGTTTGAGTGACACACTGAGCATGGGGCCCAGGTCTGGGCATACTCATGCCACTTATGGCGGTACATGAAACACACAAAAGGTCATAGAAGGGTGCTTGCAAAAAGTCTAACCACTGGCAAACCCTCGGGTAGCACTCCAACCCATTGTTCTTTTGCTCACGATGCCACCTCAGTTTAGACCCAGCAATATGAAAATCAGTCTTGACCCTACTCCTCATTGGAACAGTCTGGCCCAAATGCTTATGGCTGGGTCACACCTCCACCATACAGTTTTCTCATCAATAATTTTATTGTAAGTTTTGCAGTGATATTATCAATCACGTCAAGAATATGGGGCACTGCTTGAAGGAGCTGTTAATTATAAATGAGCGGTTGTGGCCGCTCAATTATTATTCAGTTTTGCTATTTTCTTGTTGTTGTTACTATTCTGGGTGTACTGTTCCCACTCATGACACCCTCTGTTTTTTTTCATAGGAGGCTAGGAGGGATCCCCAGGTCCCAAAGCGGCCCATCAGTCTCCCTGGAAGCGGGCGATTTCACTGGATCATGCAGGAGCTAACAATACTTTTTTTATATACATTAGGGGTGCCCTAGTATCCGTCCAGATTATTTTTCTTGTTGGGTGTGGCCCCACCAGCTCCTTGCTCTTGCAGGAACTAGTGTTTTTACTTTTAAATTGGGTGCCCCATTGCCACCCAGGAACCCTACAGTATGTCCCTCATTGGGGAAGGTGAGGCCCTGGGACTCTACAGCCCTGCCAGCTCCCCACAAGCACCCATCCCAGGTATAACAGAAGCCGGCATTTCTCCTATCCCCAGGAGCAGTTTTCTTTTGCTCCTACAGGGTGGAAGCAATTCACTGTATTTCCTTTTTTGCTTTGGACAGTCCTTAGCACTAAGATGGCTTACGCCACCTCGTTATTGCAGCCAATCAGATTCGATTTCTAGATGTGGGTCCTGTGCTCTCCATGACACTAGAGTTAAGCTAGCCTGGCGAATGAGGGGTGATACTCTGAAACCGGTCCTAGGATGCTTGTTTCCGGTCCAGGGAGGACCAGGCCTGCCACTTCGGGCTGTACTGTTCCCATGGGGAGTAGGGTCAAGACTGATTTGCAAATGGCTGGGTTTAAACTGATATGGCATGGAGAGCAAATAAACTACGGATTTAGGCCCAGATCTCTGTACTGGGGTGAATGTATGACATTGTTCTGCATTCTGTCCATCAATTGTTATTTTTTGTATTTGTCACCCCGAGTGGGCTGGGTATGCCCAGACATGGGTCCTGTGCTCTCCGTGCCGCTGGAGTCCAGCTAGCCTCGATTATGAGGGGTCATACCCCAAAACCAGTCCTAGGATGTTTGTTTCTGGTCGGGGAAGGCCCTGGCCTGCCAGTTTGGGCTGGACTGTTCCCGAAGGGAGCAGGGTCAAGACTGATTTGCATAAGTCTGGGATTAAACTGGAATGGCATGAGGAGCAACAAAATCAATGGATTTAGGCCCAGATCTTTGTACTTGGGTGAATGTTTGACATTGTTAAATATTCTGTCCATCAGTTGTTCATTTTGCATTAGCCAATCAGATTTCAGCAGGAGATCTGTCAGCTCTACGGATCCTAAGTGGTGTGATAGATACAAAGTTTTTTTAGCCTTAATAGCTCCATCGCTACTGTACAGATTTAAACCAAATCACAATGAATACTCTTTCTGGACCAAGTCCTAGCTTTCTGCCAAATGTGGCGTAAATCCATTCAAATGTTTGGGCTGTAGCTCTGTCTAAAGTTCCTATGAAAAAGTTATGGGAAAACCTTGTTCTGGGGCACCCTTCTTCTCTGTGCCCACTTGACGGATCACTTCGAAACTTTTGATGTACAAACTAGACAAAAAGTAGCACTTTAAAAAAAAACTTTAGTGAAGATTCATCAAACCTTGTAATAGAAACACAAAAAAGACATTTCCTATGTAACTGTAGTCCTATCTATAACTACTCTGTGGTGACCGCCACTGGGTTATATATGTCTATAAATATAAGTGGAAACCACATTGTCCAAGTATATATATATATATATATATATATATATATATATATATATATTCAGTCACTTTACAAGAGGATTCGTTTCCGGGATCCATATCCCATTGTCAGGTGGCGTGTTGCAATCGGCCAATCCCGCCGCCGAGTTTAGTCAATATCCAAGTTTACTGCTACGATAAGCAAAGACACGCTCTCAGAAAGGTACAGCTCGTGGGAGTTTATTCCCAAGGTAACGCTACGCGTTTCAGCACAAGGGTGCCTTGATCACACGTTAACCTTAAACCAATCAGGAACATCTTATGTACAAAGACAAATGACCACCATGTTTAGTAAACATAAGAGAAGGACAATGACATTGTGAGAATTGCGTCGGCCATTAGTAACTAGTCTTTTTACATTAGATCTCTATTGCATCATAGAAATGTAAAAATAGAAACAGTAAATTCACTTAATATGTTGTAAGAGACTTAAACTCCTTCCCAAATTGAAAAAGGTCCAAAATCAATTGTAACATAGCTATTGAGCCTGGTATAACATTATAATGGGTGGGCCATATGCATTAATTAATCTATGCGTGAATTCTATTTTATAAGCATAAACATTAAGAGCACATCCATTTCCCCTTTAGAGTAGTGGGAAAATTGAGGGTGAATGGCCCCTTGATGCCAACATATTCTCAAATATACCCCAAATAATCAGTGAACAGGCGGCATATAGGAAACAGCGTATAAGCGATAGAGCCCAAGCAGCCTAAATTAATTAATCGGGTGGTGCGTAATGAGTAAACGCTTACTGCCACAGCTATACATAAACTGTACAAAACATTTTGATCATGCAATGCAGTCAGGGTCAAATTATGCATATAGGTGATTGCATTTCCGCATTTGACATAGCTATAGCCACGGTCGAGGCAATTACTGACTAGATCGGCATCAGACCAAAAAACAGTGGATCGTCTGACACAATTCTAAAAATTGTATGTACGCCAATAATAGAATATACGGATAACGCTGAATCCGTGTGAAGTGCTTGCTACAAGGCATAAGTGGGGGTCACAAGTGCATATAAGGTAATTACATTTCCGCATGGAATCAACGTATAACTTTTTTTTTTTTTACTTTTTTCAATGGTCCGAGTCTTTAGGAGTCACTCAACAGCTTTCCCGTCTCCTCTACGTTCCGATGATCATTGTGGTAGCCCTACGTATTTCAAGGCCCATTTGCCTCTCATCAGGGGCTGGCTGCTATTCTTTCTGACGCATGGAAGTCTCTTATGGGCGTGTATAAATAATTGATTGCACCCTGGTGGGCCCCGCCGTAAAGGTAGGTGCACGCTGGGACATGTGGTCTTTAGAGAGCCGCTTTCGACATCAGTGGGCTGCATGAGCCAGAATTAAAAGCACATTTATATATATATATTCAAATGTACAAGTAGCTCAGAGGATACTAATATCCCAAAGCACACTGGGAGATGATATATGGAAACAGCATTGTCTGCAGACACATATCCCAATTGTACAGACTCTTTAGTAGATACAAACACTGTAAACCTTGCGGGCAGAAGAAAACCCTCCATCGAGGAATCTAAAATGACACCTTACATCTGTAGGAATGGGGAACCACATTGCTCTGTGAAGATTGGAGATTCATTTGTTTTGCTCTAAAGACATGTGGTAGGTCCATCAATGATAAGGGTATGAACCAAGAGATAATTCAGCCCAGGAGTGTCCAATATCAGTACATGTCAGACTTTTGGAATAATGACTATGTAAATGAGCTACACCTTGTAGTCTTCAGTTCTCTTAACCCCATTGCTGCTGCCATCGACCGCTGAACGTTCCGAGCACTACCTGGCTGGTGCTGCGAACGTTCAACGGCCGACGCGGCCCGTCCACTCTTTCGAACGCCCAGCACAGCGCCGAAATAACGGTCGCAGCTATGAGGTTAAACTTTTTTTTCTTTTTATTGGATTAGTTTGAAATGAAAACCGAACCAAGGGCCTTACGAGGACCAAATCACAGAGATAAAAGGGTCCCGCTTGAGGGATTTTTCAGATACAATAAGAGAGACATCCCACTAGTATAATAGGATAGGGTGGATTTTACACTGCAAGTGCATAAATAAACAATAGGAAGGAACTCTACAAGGCACACCGTACTCTCAAATTTGACATCAACAGAGAAGTTAAGATGGGGTCAAGGTTAACAATGGATCTACACTGATTGCATCTATCTGACCAAGAGATTTCTCATAAGAGGAGCTGGGAATTAATTGTGCGTGAAGGCCAATATAGACATTTGAACTCCCTTTGCATTGGCATCTCAATTGCTCTACCTAGTGGTCATTTGTGGTTTATTGAGGGTCTATTGAATTTGAAAGATTCATTCGTTTTGCTCTGAAGACATTTGATAGTTCCATGGTTATATGCTAGAGATGCTTCTGCCCATGGGCGTTCAACATAGGTCCAAAAGGGACGAATCAATGCCAGATTTTAAGGATAACCATTGGCCATGTAATGCATTTTATTTAGGTTAACTGCATGCAAATGTTTCTAGCATGTGAATCCTCAAAGTACTGCATGAATCCGGTTCTCTTAGTACAATGCAGGGCAACTCTCCCCCTAGCATCATTCCACGACATAAGATAAATACAAACTTCTAAAAGGAGATCCAACGGGGTTCAAATTTGGGAAGACTAGATGTTTAAATATCTCCAAGTGATTCCCTATTAGCTGAGATTATGGATTTTTCCAGTGGTTTGAAACCATGCAGTGCCTCTAAGACATCACAAAACATCTCCAACTTAGCACATATATGCATAGAAAAAGATTTTAGAAGGGCATTTAGAACAAGGTGTCCACTCAGTTCCATGATCTTCCACTTCAGCGACTGACCTATAAGGTAGATGCTTGCAAATGACTTTAAGCGCAATCTCACAGAAAACCTGATGTCGCTGCACCACCCCAATCCAAAGCCAAGCTAAACAGAACTCTCAACAGTAGCTTCCTTTTTATAGACCGCAAACTAATCCCTCAAGTAAACATCACACAAACCTTCAGCAACAGATCTTAAATGTTTACAAAACTGTCTAAACATTGCACATAGACAAATTCTCTCTCATTAGAAACATAAACTCAGAAGTGAAGCTGTCATCTGTAAGTGTTTCAAAACAAACTTACTTCTGACTTATGATTTGCATAAAATATTGCTAGGAAATCAATTGCAGCCAATTTATTTATTGATAAAATCTCTTAGTGTGTACAATAATGGCATACTTTAAAAAAGAAGAACTGGTAGAATAAAATAAAGCCACTGGGTTACATGATCCGTGGCACTGTGGTTTGAACGGGTCATGCTAGATGAATCGGACTGATCTTTTAGACTTTTTGAGTAGGGATTTAGACCAAAGATCCATGCCGCGACGAATGTGGTCTGCATAAATTCTATCAAGGGCTTCGAAACAATACAGAAGAATCATTGTTAAATTAAGTGATTTGATGTAGGCCCCAGTGTGGGTGTTTATATTATGAACTGAATCGGTGTCAAGGCGACAAACTGTGCAGGAAAATAGAGAGGGAGTTCACCAGTGTCCAGTGAGCTGCCTTTTGGATCAGCACGTTAAAGCCACTCTCAACAACCCAGAAAAATGATCAGCAAGGAATGTATGCAACTTTTCAAACAATATCTGCAACAGAGCTGAGACCATGAAGAAAGGCAGAAACACCAAGAAGCAGTAGAAGACAGAGGAAAACATTGAGAAAGCCATCACAGAGTACCGCGACGTTTGGTGTTACCCTATCCAATGTCTTCAGCATTTCCCAACATAATAAGAGGAGAGTGGTTATTTTTGGCAGATTATGTAAAGACTGGGAGATAAAAGGGGAAGTGGAATATATACAACAGAAGAGACAAGCATATACTTTCAGAGGTTTGGTTGTAAGTGAGGCGTCTTGAGGGACGATGTTTTATGCTTAGTGTTTGTAGTTGCTCCTAATTCAGACACGCCATACAGGCCTGTGGTGGGGAGCTAGAATGGCCCTCATTTAGAAAAGCACAAGTAATCACTGATGCCCTCCCTTTAATACCAATTTTAAATATAAACATAGAAGAAAGATTCTATTAATGTAATTGAATTACCATAAGCTGCAAAGTAGAAACACTCAGTGTCACCTCTAAAGACATGATTTACACTCCTTGGGATTACAGCGACAGGTCAACTAGCCCAATTGCCAATGTTGCAGTCTTCAAATGTTAATCCAAATAATCTGTTCAGGTGTTTATAAATAGTGAACCATGGGAGCATGAACAGCCATGGCATTTCCCTACAGCAGCCCATCCGAGCCATTATACAAGAAGCTCAATCATCAACAACTTCCCATTTCATGTCAATTGATCAGAGGCCACTTTAGCTCATATCACTTACCACTAACTTTGGCAATCAAACCAAAACAAAAACAGGGCTAGGGGCCAGATGTACAAAGCATTTATGTAATCAAAAGCACTCTGATTCAGAGTTTTAGACCGCAAAGAATATTTTTGGCTATGCATCAATCCCATTTTAGGAGCTGATAAAGTTTTACCAATTCCTAAAACAGGATTGCAACTGGACACAGGTTTGGTATTTGAAAGGGGTCCTTTGTTGGCATCCTTTCCAAATCCTAAATCAGTACCAGATTTATCAATGAATCCATGGAAATGTTACCCACTCCCAATTGGGGGTGGTAACCTTTTCACAATAGGAATCCCTTTGCCTTTGTGAATCTTGAAAAGAGCTTCAAGGGAAGTAGGACTACTGCCATCCAGCACATAAACTTTTTATTAAAGATTGTTTTAAAAAAGCTGCCCATTTACTTTAACCCCTTGCATGCTGATGACGGAGCGGTTCCGTCATCAGCTACGGGTGAGCTGTGCTGATGACGGAACCGTTCCGTCATGACTCCGCCCGCGCAAGGCGGAGTCAGCATGGGCGGGGAATTCCCACCGCACGCAAGGGGTTAAAAAGAATACTGTATTAAAAACCAATCGTTCACATGGTGGTCTGGTGACATTTGTAGGCCACCATCCCTGTGGTTTACACCAATTGGAGGGAGCTGCAATTTGCAACATACCTCAAGAATATTAATGAGGTAGGTCAAACTATGACCCACTTCAATTCATTATTTTGCAAATCGACCTATTAGTACATAGGTCTGTCCGCAACATTCAATAGTGGCTATAAAAAAACAAGATGTAACTTTATAACCAGTATATTGATACATCTGGTCCTAGATGTCTAATGATTTTACTAACATTTGTTATTTATGCTTCTTGTTCTGAAAGTGATGTGTGTTGAAAATGCCTTGTCAGTGTATATGTATGTGTGGTGTACAAAGGCATTTATATATATATATATTTATTTATTTAAATATATGAAAAAACACATTTGTACACTCCACAAACATGTGTGTGGTTATATATTTATTCATCACTTCATTTCTAAGTGCTGTAAATTGCAGGTGTTGCTAATAACTAATTTAATAGTACTCAATTTAGCAATGACGTAAGGACATCTCTGTCCTGTACATGTCCCACTCAGTCAAAGGATTATGCCTTGACGTGTTAGTAAAAGAGTGGGGCATATGTTCAAGCCCCTATCGCCACGGGAACGTCACTTTTTGTGATGTTCCTGTGGCGATAGGGGCTGCGCCTTATATACAACATGGCAGGCATTCAAGTATGACTGCATATTTATTGGGTATATAAATGTGGAAATATACCAATTTAGGCTTTTTACTTTTTTCACAGAACCCATAATAAATATGAATAAATACAGATAAAGTTGGCAAAAAGTAAATATGGATAAATACAGACGGAAATGACAAAAAAATAAATACCATAAAACCAGGAGCCCAAATTATAACTCAAAAAGAAGGAAAGACAGAAAAAGAAGAAAGAAAGTGGAAAAGAAAACAGTGGCAAGGCGAGGAAGTAGGGGTGAAAACCTGCAAGAATGAGGCAAGGACACAGGGGGTGTCTCTGTGGGAGGACAAAGAAGCACGAGGTGGAATAAGACAGCGACAGAGGCTGGTTACTAATTAAAACGTTGGCCCATCTCGTGTATTTAATTTAAATACTAAGCACTGGTTGCATGCAAGCAATCTGTTTTTCCTAGACAGTTCTTTTGAGGCCTGAGTAATACACCGCAGCACTGCAGTGATAAAGGTCACGTATTTATATCGACGACCTCTCCCCTCCCCCCTCAGATTCCAGTTCAACAACAGTGTTAGTCCTTCCTTTTACTCATTCAGCTGCTAAGGCGGCGGTGTGTAACGAGACACTGTGTGTGGAGCTGGCACCGGCTTAGTGGTCGGGCAGCCCCTCTCACTGTCCTGTCACTGACACCCCACATTCTTCGACCATTCCCAGCAATGCAGACCCTCTCAGCTGCGGCGCGGGTGCATAACTAGGCTCTGACGTACTAATGTCGGTGCCAGCGACACCCGTGACCAGCGGTGCACTCTGCACGGTGGAGAGCTGGCACTGCTTCTCGACTACCCACCCGGTGCCACTCCATGACTCATTCGACAGAACCATCCAATGTGACACTAAGCCTCTCCTCAGCCGACGACAGCTCACTTGACACGATTCTTTCCCGCTCTCTCATCATCAGATACTGCGTGGCCCGGTGGCACTCTTGACAAACTACGCGTGCCAAGACCGATATCATTCGCTCCCTCTCTTCAACTTTACCGAGAACCAGCGCTTAATTTGAGCCTGTGCTTGCAAATGGGGCCCATTGGCTCTTATATGTCTACAACTGACCCAGAACAAACGAGAGCAAAACACAAAAGGGGAAGAAGGAAAAAACAATGACTAAGGGAGGAAAATGAACGCGCAGGAGCAAGATAGATGGATGACGGATTATTCAGCCTTGGTATTCGGCGCCTTGAACTTCTGCAGTGGCAGCAGCAGCGCTATGAGCAAAAGTTTGGGCCCTGGCACTATTTTAGAAATGAAGCACAACAATATGAGAGATCATGCTTGATACTGGGGGGAGGAAAACTGGGGCCAAATATAGTATGGGCAATTTATAGAATACGGTTGGTGACGGTTAGGGATATTTCAAGGGGATAATAGGAGGAGTGAGGAAGATCGAGGTGTAGACGGCTGTACTAATCCTATTTTTTCATATCTGCAAAACGGATCTTGGACTTGGCTGTGGAGGGGGGTGGGAGGGGGGATACAAGGGGGGATAACATCCTTGTCATTGAGGCCAGGCAGCTTTGTCCTCTGTTAAGGCGGTCAAACTTTCTTGACTTCACTTGACACCAAGTTTAATTCCACCCATAGAAGTTGCCATGCTTAATATGGAAAAGAATAACTGTCAGTGCCTAAAGCTCTGCTCAGAAACCCTCAGCGGCGCTATTAAACGTCAGCGCGCAGAAGACCGAGGCTGTCTAGTTTTGAGGCCAACTCTTGCCTCTTTAATCCACTACGAGCCATTACCTGCCTCTTTATCTCGCTCTTGTAGGTTTCTGCTTTCTCCCTTGGCGATGGGTTTTCTGTCTTTCTGTTCCTCCTTTCCACATTGTGTTTTTCCCTCTCTTGTTCTCGGTAAATGTTGGATGGTGAAAAATAAGTGCGGGTCCCCAAAAATAAGTGCTGAAGAGCTCCACCTGCAAACACCGGCTCAAATTAAGCACTGGTGTGTGATAAGTCCCTTCACAAGTTACTTGCCATGAGTGTTCAGATCCATTCATGGCCTCACCCCCTCTAGATATCCAGTACAATGTTGCACTCATTTGCCCCACTCAGCCCCGATCGACCATCACCTCACTATCCACACAACGTGTGCGCAGGGCATCCTAACAGTATTACAGGCCCTCGGGCAAAGGAGTGCACTGGGCCCTACCTACACAACTACCCACAGGAATAAATATGTTTCACTGAAAATTTGTGTTAAATTCTGGTCTGCATGGGATCTATATGCACGTGGGGCATCCGGGCAACTGCCCAGCATTCCCATGCGTTAAGACTGCACCGCCTGTGCGCCCCATAACGATTCAGGCAGGATGCCATCCTGATACCCAATCATGCATCGCCATCTCTTGGATCTTATATCTGATATTGCACTGGGCACATCCATAAAAACCTCCAAAACAAACCACAGCCTTGTCTCCAAGAAGCAGTCACCCGCCACTGATCATCACTGTTCCTAACGTCAGCGCCACATTGACGTGTGCGTCACGCTCCTTCCGGCTTGGCCTTGTAGCACTTGAATTTGTCACACTCTCCACTGACTTCCCACATCCTCATGGCCATAGCCAAGTCCCATACAAAGCCTCATGCCACATACTGTAACTTATGAGCAATACAAATAAATGCCTCACTCCTGACCTGCATCACACTTTTCTGTCCCATTACAGGAAGCCTAACACACCTTTATCTGGGGCTAAACCAGTGCTTAATTTGAGCTAGTACTTTCCGGTGCTCAATACTTAATCATCGACGCCAGCGTTTTTCATAAGCACCATTTAAGGACACATAATTTTATGGGAGAGACAGGGAGTTACGTGATTTGCCCAGAATCACAGGATGTTGATCCGCCGTGAGACTCGAACCTGGTTCCTCAGCTCCGATTTCGGCAGCTCTGGCCATTATGCCACATCCCTTCCCCACATGGTTAGTAGTTGGTTCTGTTTTAGCTGGCACTAACAGAATAAATGGGCTGGTGCAAGCTGCCTCCTGACGAGAGCCCCGTCACTTATGTTTTTTTTTACAAATTAACCACTGGGCTAAACCAGCAAACTTTGAAATCAAACTGAACGCACAAGTGACTTTAACCATATGATTTCTCAGATCCAATCAGAAGGACCAAATTAGGCAGCCACCAAGGGTTCTACAGCTTATTTAAAGAGGCCTTCCAGGGAGAGATGTAAAAGTAGGTCTCAATACACAGCCAGCCATCACCCAAGGGATGCTGTGGAGCAACAGCCTGGCTATAGTCAGGGCCGCACTGGGAACCAACACCAGTACCTGGCATAGAGCTTGACTCCCCCCCCCCCCCCGGGGGTTGGGGGTGTGTTCCGAGCTGGTTTTGGCCGATTTTTGTTACAGCGGCCGATATATGTAAAAATGGCCCTGTAACAAAATCGCCCCCTAGGGGCCCAAAACCAGCCCCCAACCCTAGCAGTCCAACTGGGAAATGCCCGGTGCCCGCTATGGCCAGTCCGGCCCTGGCTATCAGCATCGGCAGTGGCACCAGGGCCCAGGATTTGAAGTGCACTGCACCCAGTTAGGCTGTATTTTAGTAACTATCTGAAGGAAAGGGAGCTCCCATTTCCATTTCCTGCATTAAGTATCTGCACACTTAAAATCCCACAGCTCTGGAATCCTGGCCGGTGTTGCAGTACTGGGTAAAGAAAACTGATTTTTTTGTTCACTCTGTGTTTCTCTCTCTTTAGGGGTTAAACTACGAATTAAAAAAAATGTGACCAGCTATTTCATAAAGTATATGGAACATATTCTAGAAGCCATTTGGAATTGTAAGGAGGGGAGGCGGGGTGGGGGGGGGGGGGGGGACATCAGCTGCAACTTGGGCTTTGAGAGCAGCTGTTGTTTTTGTCTTTCCCCTGCACCGCGCACTGCCGCGCCGCAGGAAAGAGAAAATAATGTACACCATCCAGGCTTTATCTCCTCACTCTGTACACATAAAAGCACTTCTGAAGCTTCTCGGTGCAGTGCCACGACGACAGAAATGAGCCAAGTTATGAGCCATCTCTGTTTTTATTCCCAGGTCTGTTTTCTTGGGTGAGTTCTGGGACCTTTGGGGCGTATTTACAATATTTTGGCATAGGGCAGCACCACAAGCCTTCTAGCTGTCAGCCCTATGTTTAAAGAAAGTGGCAGGAATATGCCATGTATATACAAGATGCAGCACATTCCTGTTCTTTCTGCCAGCACCGGAGCACAAACTGCAGACGAGCGCCAATGCAGGCTCCTTTGCACCATGGTGCAAGGTTGTCTATTGGTTGCACGATTGTTTTTGTGCAGGAAGGGGCACCTTCCTGCACAAAAACAATCAAAGGAGGTGTTTTCCTCCTTCTATGTGTGCTGCAGAATGCAAGGAAAACAAGGAGAAATATAAACATTTCTCTTCGTTAAGCCTGCTTTGGGAAGGCATTCGTTTTGGCACTGCCCCAGATTTATGCTACATTGTAAATCTGGGGCAGTGTAAAAAACCATGGGGTATATTTACTAGAAAATGTCGAAGCGTGGAGCTGCGCCAAATTTGGCAGTGCTAATTTTCTCCTAAATTTCCAAAACACAGAGATGCGTCGCATTTATTACAATACGGGGTACCCCTGTCTTTTCCCTAGCGGTGGCGCTAAAATTAGCTGCCTAGCGCCAACGCAATACCCTTGACCCATAGTGCAAGGGTGCTTGCATTGCATGGAATGATTATTTATCTGCAGGAATGTGTCCCTTCCTGCATATAAACAATAATTAATGTCTATGTGTGCTGCATTCTGCACCACACATAGAAGTAGCAAATCATAATTATTTAATGATTGTTTATGTGCAGGAAGGGACACATTCCTGCCGGTAAATAATAATTATTGGCATTTTTCTCCTTCTATGTGTGCTGCAGAAAGCAAAAGGAGGAGAAACTAAAGCATTTCTACCTGTGCACCGTTCTAACGCCTGCTCTTGCATGACTTTAATTTTTGGCACTGCCACAGATTTACACCTCCTTATAAATCTAGGGCAGCATGAAAAAGCAATGGGTGTTGCATAGGAATGCCCACAGCAACTCCCATTGTATGTCCCTTTGCCAGATAGGACTGTGGCTGAAATGGACATATTTACAAGGTAACCTTAAGCTACTCCATCAGAGCGTCAAATAAAGTGATGCTCTGGTGGCGATAGAAACTTGTAAATATGCCACAATGGGTGTTGCATGGGAACACCCACTGCAACACCCATGGAACACTGCGTAAGGCATTGCCTCACTCCATATTTATAAGGCCATGAAAAGCCATGCAGGGTGGATTTGCATGGACGTGTAAATATGGGCTGGCACACTGTGCCTCTGTGGAGTCACTCCGGTGGCATTAAAGTGCCGCTGGGGCATTGTAAATACGCCCTTTTTACTTCTTCCATTTCATGGGTGACCAGAATGAAAAACTTGAGCACCTATTGTGGCCAGCTCTTTCTGGGAAAAGCCAAACACTACAATCTTTCGGCTATTCTATTGTAAATACCAGGACCAATTTCAATGGACAAGTCCTAGCATGTTAAGCGGAAGTGTAATTATATATATGTATATATATATATATATATATATATATATATATATATATATATATATATATATATATATATATATATATATATATCCACACGGGTTCTCAGCAAGGCACGGCGAAGTATCCTGCAGCAACGCCGCCTTAAGAAAACAGCAGACCCAAAGATTTTCTGTGAGTTATATTTTATTCTGCAACAACCAGCAGCATAACGTTTCGGCCTCCCAGAGGCCTTGGTCACATGGTGTTACACAGGGAAACGGCAGAATTTAAAGTGCAAGTGCATTTGGCAGTAACCAACCAACATAGCGCATAGTGCAACAGTGTAATAGACATAGTGAAAATACTACACGTCGATTTCATTCTGACATTAAGCATACACATAAAATTTGTGTCGAATTTGTGTCAAATTGCCAGTATTGGGATAAATCCCTGAAGACCCCTGTCAAGCCTCTATATACAAATAAAATGTACAATGTCCGGATAAATCCCTTAGTAACATTCTGGTCGAAAAGTATATAAAGGCACCTCTGTACAAGGTAAACAGTGCATATATCTGCAACTACAACAACACGGTCCGGGTATACAACAGAATATCTGTGTATGGCTAAATCCATGTTTGCCACTAGGTAGTACTATTTATTCAACTAGTATGACCAAATTGAGACCAATGCTGATTGCCACCTAAAGCCATTTTGCAAGGATCATAAATGAAAATTACATTATCATACATAGAAGTTCAAAATAGAATAAAACCCCTCAGTGGCATGTAAACAAATCTAACAGGTTAAACTGGCAAAAACTAATAAAGTCGCACCGTTGGTTGTATGAAAATTGTGAGCATAAAGTGCTAAGTGAATGTGATTAAAAACAAAGACAGACGACCCAATCAGATTGTAATTGTATTCCAGATATTAAGTTAGTTGTAATCAGGTCTGTCAAATGGACTGATAGGATCACTGAGCATTTCCTTAGACAAGTGGACAAAACTTGGGTCAATGGACCTCACCGGCCAAGCTGGAATTACATAAACATAGCCGTATTGTGGGATCATTTGGAATGACTCACTGTATTGTCCTCAAGGATCGAACAAGCAACAAATGGAGAAATGATAAATGATAAGTAATCTACAGACAGGTATAAAAATCTTCCGATGCGTTGAGCCCATTAGGTGACTTGCTGTCTAACATGAGGATGTATCTCGTTTCTAACCTCCTTAATGCAGCTTCTCTGTTGCCACCCCTTCTCATAGGTGCGATGGAATCAATGGCATAATACTTCAGTAACGCACTATTGCTGTTATGCTTTTCCCTGAAGTGCCTAGCCACGGGGTAAGCTGGGTCATTGGTCTTTATGGCCCTTAGGTGTTGTAAGACCCTTTTATGCACCTGTAGTTTGGAACTACCCACGTATCTTAACCCACATGGGCATTCCAAAACATATACAGAGAATTCACTTTTGCATGTGAGCTTCTTTTTGATCTTACATGGGTCATCGGAGAAAGGAGTACAATACTCTGTCTTATTAACCCCTTGAATGCAGGCCTTGCAAGAAGCACACTTTCTGAAACCCTTACTGTCAGCCAGCCAGTCTTGCCTAACCACTAATTCTGGACTTGATTTAACCAGTGCGTCCTGCAGTGAAAAGGCTTTCCTATATGTTATTGCCGGTTTTGCGGGCATGTCATTGCCTATGACTGGATCACACTTAACTAAGCCCCAATGTTTATTCACGATCTTACATAAGGCCCCATGTTGGCTGTTAAAAGACCATATGAGTCTGACAGGCTGTTGCACAGGAGTCATGATGGAATTATGTAACCTCCTATGTATTAGGGCTTCAGACCGGGGTATGGCATTTGCTTTTCTTATTGCTGCCGCAACTACCTTTTCATCATAACCCCGAGCCAAGAATCGTAGTCTGCATGCTTCCTGCGCTGTTTTATTTTGGGCTTCAGTGCTGCAAGCTCTTCTAATCCTCAGCATTTCCCCATAGGGAATGCTTCGGATTAGATGTGGTGGGTGGTGACTTTGAGCATGCAGCACTGTGTTGCCTGCTGTGGGTTTCCTAAACAAGGATGTTTCAATCTCTCCATTGTTGATATCAATTGCAACATCTAGAAAGGTGGCATGTGAGTTGCTGATGTCAGAGGTAAATGACAAGTTGTAGTTGTTAACATTCAACTTAACGATAAATTCTGTTGCTTGTTCGGTGGTTCCCTTCCAGATCATAAAAACATCATCGATGTATCTGAACCACCGAACAATGTGGTCCCTGCATATGGCAGAGTATTCGCCACTGAGGACCTGTCTCTCCCAGTACCCCATGTGAAGACAGGCGTAACTGGGAGAGAAACAGGCCCCCATGGCTACCCCTCTGACCTGCTGGAAATGCTGCTTGTTAAACATAAAATAGTTGTTGTTTAAACAGAAATTTATCATAGACAACAGCATCTTGTTGTGTTCCACCAATATAATCGGACGATACCCCAAGTAATGTGCTACAGCCCTAAGTCCATCCACATGGATGATGCTGGTGTATAGGGCGGTAACATCAAGTGTAATCAGCAGGTAAGATGGATCCCATTGGACAGTGCTGAGCTTCCTTAGAAAGTCACTTGAGTCCTGAACGTACGAGGATAATCCCCCAACAAACTCCTGCAAAAATGAATCCACATAGATCGTAGTTTTTTCAAGTAAACCCCACACGCAGAAATAATCGGTCTGCCTGGGGGCTTTTCCGAGTTCTTGTGAATTTTGGGGATCAGATAGAGGACAGGCATTATGGGGAAATCATTCTTGAGGTATTTGAGTTCATCCATACTGATGAGTCCAGATGACCTCCAACCCATAAGCATGGAATAAAATGTACTCTGGGCTTTCTTGATGACTGCCAGATCACAATGTCTGTAACAAGTGGTGTCATTCAACTGTGAAGTCGCCTCCTCTAAGTACAGTTCTCTCGCCCATAATACAATATTGCCCCCCTTGTCCGATTGGCGAACAATCACATTACCATTCTTTTGGATTTTGGCCACCAAATCTGTGTATTTTTTGTTGCAATTGTTCTTATATTTGTCGTTCCTTAATGTCTGTGAATACAGTGCCTTAATGTCCTTAACTGCAGCTTCCTGGAAGATATCGATATTATCATGCAGCATCTGAGGTGTGTAGGTTGATTTGGGTTTGAATTTAGTGAGGCTACCCACTGTAGCAGCAGGGGAAGTGTCAGTTTGTTGTGTCAAAGATTGTTCATATCTTAAACTCTCCAGGTCCTGTACCAATGGTAAATCATGACCAATAAGTGTCGGGCTATTGGAGATGTTGGAATCAGTTCTAACCTCAGGATTCCAGCTCCAGCCCCAAGTAACGACACGCAAAGCCAAGCAGGCGGCTTCAGCTTTACTTTCGAATGACTGGCTTCACTTAGTGTTGGCGTGCAGGCGCGCCCACTGTGGTATGACTTGAAGAGGACTACATCACCCAGAAGGCCTTTGGCCACGCCTACCCAAGCAGGGGATGTTATATTGTGTGCTCTTCATCAAGCGCCCGCAGCTGACACTTGCCTTCTACGCCACTGAAGCAAAGGAACATGAGTTCCTGAAACGCGTCTGGCGTTTTAATCTTTTACATGAAGGTTGCATGAACAATCCTGCTGGCAGGCTGTTACTTTAATAAAGATGGGTGCCAAAGTTACCTTCGTGAGGCTTCTTTTCCACAAGGGCTCTGCTATGGTTGGAATATTTTGCGGCCGTCCCGGTCGTGGAGGAGAAGCCTGTCGCCCCAGCGGATCCTGGGAAACACCGACCGGTGTTTTCATACATGGAGCGAAGGTGTGAGCGAAGGGTCTTGCAGAGGATTCCAGCTCCAGCCCCAAGTAACGACACGCAAAGCCGAGCAGGCGGCTTCAGCTTTACTTTCGAATGACTGGCTTCACTTAGTGTTGGCGTGCAGGCGCGCCCACAGTGGTATGACTTGAAGAGGACTACATCACCCAGAAGGCCTTTGGCCACGCCTACCCAAGCAGGGGATGTTATATCGTGTGCTCTTCATCAAGCGCCCGCAGTTGACACTTGCCTTCTACGCCACTGAAGAAAGGAACATGAGTTCCTGAAACGCGTCTGGCGTTTTAATCTTTTACATGAAGGTTGCATGAACAATCCTGCTGGCAGGCTGTTACTTTAATAAAGATGGGTGCCAAAGTTACCTTCGTGAGGCTTCTTTTCCACAAGGGCTCTGCTATGGTTGGAATATTTTGCGGCCGTCCCGGTCGCGGAGGAGAAGCCTGTCGCCCCAGCGGATCCTGGGAAACACCGACCGGTGTTTTCATACACGGAGCGAAGGTGTGAGCGAAGGGTCTTGCAGAGGATTCCAGCTCCAGCCCCAAGTAACGACACGCAAAGCCGAGCAGGCGGCTTCAGCTTTACTTTCGAATGACTGGCTTCACTTAGTGTTGGCGTGCAGGCGCGCCCACAGTGGTATGACTTGAAGAGGACTACACAACCCAGAAGGCCTTTGGCCACGCCTACCCAAGCAGGGGATGTTATATCGTGTGCTCTTCATCAAGCGCCCGCAGCTGACACTTGCCTTCTACGCCACTGAAGAAAGGAACATGAGTTCCTGAAACGCGTCTGGCGTTTTAATCTTTTACATGAAGGTTGCATGAACAATCCTGCTGGCAGGCTGTTACTTAATAAAGATGGGTGCCAAAGTTACCTTCGTGAGGCTTCTTTTCCACAAGGGCTCTGCTATGGTTGGAATATTTTGCGGCCGTCCCGGTCGCGGAGGAGAAGCCTGTCGCCCCAGCGGATCCTGGGAAACACCGACCGGTGTTTTCATACACGGAGCGAAGGTGTGAGCGAAGGGTCTTGCAGAGGATTCCAGCTCCAGCCCCAAGTAACGACACGCAAAGCCGAGCAGGCGGCTTACTTTCGAATGACTGGCTTCACTTAGTGTTGGCATGCAGGCGCGCCCACAGTGGTATGACTTGAAGAGGACTACATCACCCAGAAGGCCTTTGGCCACGCCTACCCAAGCAGGGGATGTTATATTGTATGCTCTTCATCAAGCGCCCGCAGCTGACACTTGCCTTCTACGCCACTGAAGAAAGGAACATGAGTTCCTGAAACGCGTCTGGCGTTTTAATCTTTTACATGAAGGTTGCATGAACAATCCTGCTGGCAGGCTGTTACTTTAATAAAGATGAGTGCCAAAGTTACCTTTGTGAGGCTTCTTTTCCACAAGGGCTCTGCTATGGTTGGAATATATATATATATATATATATATATCTTCTCAATCATCCCAATTCCGCATGAAGGAAGACAGCACTCGCTGGGAATTCAAATTTAGGCGGTGTTTATTTTCACAACAGACAGACGCGTTTCGGAGTTACCCACTTCCTCTGTGTCAACTCTTTGCACGCTGTGCGGCGCCATTTAAACCAATTAGGTATTTCTATAGCACAAACATAGTAAAAAGCCAGCAGAGCACTGTACAGGGTCAAAGACAAGCATAACGTCAATTAATATTACGTGATAAAGGTGTTTTGTGGACTGTTGATGCATTGTGATGTAGTGTTCTTTAGATATGAGTGTGCTGCTCTTTCCTAAAGTGAGCAGTGCTGATAGATCTGGGATGTTGTTTTGGATTCTGGGTTCATAGACCTAGTTACGATTACTTTCTTAATGTAATAAGCCGCTGGCTCTGTGGCATATGCCATTTTGGAACATGGAGATCCAGCATTGACAAACAATGAAAATTAGTATAATGAAAAATCAGTGGCAACATTAAACCGTATGTTACATAGAAGTTAATCAGTACTACATTGTTGCAGAGGTTCATGACAGTTTGCACTCAATATATTGAAGCCCCAGTGGGAGAGTGTCAGAATATAGTACTGGCGTTGATGCGAACATGCTACGAAGGCAAACAACTGACGGGAAGTCAGTATTCATTAAACCAAACATACATCTGCCTCAATATGGCACTTTCACACCCAGGAAGCACACACTCATTCTTCCATGGATATATTTCAGTCCGAAACACACGTAAAAAGTTACAGCTGCAAGCTTTTAAAACTCGGTAAACGATTTAAGTCACTGACATAATGCATGATTCTTTAAGTCTGCCAGAAATGCTGCCGCAGGACAGAACACTTTGCTCGTTGTTTTTAAATAGTACTAAGCACTGAAGTTTGTGCTTTTTTAAAAAATTTTGCGCAGCTACTAGTTACATTTTCACACTAAGCGGCGCGCACTTACCCCACAGACGTAGGGTGTCCAATGTAGATCTTGAAGGCCCCGATCCATGACAGATTTTTAACCCTTTGAATGCTCATGACGAGCTGAGCTCGTCAGGAGCCACGGCGCTCCAGTGCTCATGACGAGCTGAGCTCGTCAGGAGCCGTGGAACGCTCGCATGCGAGGATTATTCCCCTGCTGTGCTGAGCGTTCCACGGGAACAGGTGTGGCCGTGACGAACTGAGCTCGTCATGAGCACAGGAGCGCCGTAGCTCATGACAAGCTCAGCTCGCCATGAGCATGGGGGCGCTGTGCGCGCCCCCCTCCCCACAGCACAGCGGGGGAATATCCCCCGCAGCGAAGGGGTTAAGAAAACACCGGAGTTCGTGCATTATTTCCATTTTAGATTTGTTGTATGATAATTATTTGTTGTATGATCATTATTGTAATGTGGCTGTCCTGAAAATATGTCGTGGATCCAGTCCTCCCAGACCTATGTTAGGCAATCCTGATGTGAAAGTACACTCTCTGAGCTACAAAACCTTTCAGTAAGAAACAGAACAATGTATCAGAATAGTCAAAGTATGGACTGAAGTTCAAACAAGAGTCAACCTTTCAAGGTCATACTCTACCATCTTGTAATGGCGTTGGGAACAACAGAGCAGCAGTTATACAATCTCATAACAATACAAATAGCAACGCCCTCCACTGCCACAACCATTTGAAATTTGAAATGGTTCAAATGAGATTCCAATTATATAGTCACTAAAATGGTCAAAGTAAACGAATTGTAAAAAAAAAAAAGTACATTCAGAAGCTTCTATTCTAGTGATTATTAATTACTGTGAAACTGTACACCAATCTTTATTATATAACTGTTCTTTCTTGTCACTTAACAGGTACAAAAGTAATGTCTGATTATTGCCCACCAACCACATCCAGAGAAATGCCTGAGGCGCGAAAATGCCAGTTTAATGAACAGCGCACAGCGTACGCAAATCTGACATTCGTGTTTTTATATATTACACCAACGCCAGGTCCAACTTACATTCATCCGATGAAGGCAAAGACTAATGGCTGCATCTGCGAAATGTTAGAGCTATATAGCACGCCCAAATAAACAAATAATTCAATATAATGGATGTTGCAGTGCCCAGAAACAGCCGTGCTTTGGGTAAATAAGGAGAATTTCTTGCACAGAGCTTTTCTCACATGCGAGTGCCTCTCAAAGGCCCACTGCTGACTCACCTGCACTATTTTTTGTGAAATACTCATAGTTTTTGTAAAATGGTCCCTTATAAGTACATTTCACCGGTACCTTGTGTCACTTTTCTCTGCTAGGGTATACCCTGCACAAAAAAGTCAAGCAAGATACCAGCAGGAGACTGTTCAGGGAGAAAATGTCTGTTGGCAGGACATTTTCTACTCGAAATATTTTCCCAGTGGCTAAAAATTGATGAAGTTTCACATTCTGCAAAGCTTCAAACTTTTTGCACATTTCCTGTATGAGCGAAATTCTAGAAAGACGTAATTTAGCCAGTATAACAAAACTTGGAAACAGGCCTAGCATTAAGCTAGCTGCATAATGCTATTTCCTGTAAACCACTGCATTTCTCATTTAGCATGTGCATTCCTATACAAATAGCTAAAAAATACACAAAACAAGCATATGCAAAGCCAATGACTGAGTGCCAGCTTTGTGGCTTTGACAATGCTTGTTTTGTTTTGTCATTGGGTTTGCAAAACTTAATTGAGTTGCTGGGGCCTCAACAATAAGAAAAATATTAATTATTTTAAAAAATGGACCTAACAAAGCACATTGTTGCGATTGTAGTCCCTTGCATTGAAGGGAACCGTCTGTGTAGATGTGCTTCTTCTGAATGCCACCACTCACATTGAAGTCATCCAGTTGCTGAATTGAGCTAATCTGCTATGGTGGAGTGGGCGGAAGAAAATGTGAATGACAAGTGGATGAAGAGGGCTAGTTGAAAGTGCTTATAAGTAATTATATTATAGGTATCATTTTAGTAAAATAAAAAGGTTTTGGTTAATGCCAAATCTAATCAAATAATATTGCCAGTTACCAAATCCAATGTCCCTTTACAACATTAACCGACGGTTGTAAGTTACCTTAGAGGTACATAATGCCCTCCAGCCACTGTACAGCTGACGGAGTGATACTGTGCCCTAAAACCCTGATATTGCACAGTGCAGTAATTTCTGGATGCTGTCGCATCTCAATATTCTGATATTTTCCTTTCTGCACTGATTTCCTAATATTTTCCTTGACATATTTCCTGCACACATTTCACAAGGGTTCTCCTGACAAAATGTGCACATGAATCAGATGTGTGGTGTTCCCGCTCCACTTGTAATCTTCTTCTTTAAATAAGAGGAGTTACCTGCAAACGAGGATTACCTCCTGACTCGAAATCAGTCTCTAAACATTTGAAATGCTAGTGCCCTTGTCTAGGTTTCTCTGACGCATTTGTGGAAATCAAGTTTGATGTCATTCCCAACCACTGGCACCTTTAGAGTTGGAGCTCAGTGGGACTTCCTGGGGAGGCCTTGCCGCCCCTATAATTTGGATATTG
Organism: Lissotriton vulgaris; assembly: GCF_964263255.1. Taxonomy (NCBI): domain Eukaryota; kingdom Metazoa; phylum Chordata; class Amphibia; order Caudata; family Salamandridae; genus Lissotriton; species Lissotriton vulgaris. The sequence goes on from NC_141693.1 coordinate 664,195,301, forward strand.
TACCAAACTATCATGGCGAAATATTGTCCTACAAAAGTATTACACCCTAAATAACCACCAAAATAATGTGAAGGTAAGAATCAGTAAGTAAATATAGGCTTGGAGCACTTAGCTCCAAATATATGTACCTTCATGGCATTTACACCATCAAGATACATGGATGGGCCGTTAGGAATAATACTATATATTATTACCATCATAATATTTAGGTTGTTAATATTTTGGCCCTGATAATTTTGTATATTTCAATCTGCGAAATCTGTCAGACAACCGTGATTGGTGGTTGTGTCTGAGGCTCACATTGTTCTGCCAACCAAACGTGCTCTCAGTATCTTCTGAATGGCCTTCTATGTTCACTCTGTCTGTTCACTGTGTGGAGAAGTGTGGCTCACTGGTTAGAGGAGGCAGACCTGGAAGCAGAGGTCAGCCCGAGACCAGGGTTCAATTCCTGGCTCGGCGGGGTCTTGAGTCCTAAAATGTCCATGGACATGACAATTCTTGCTCCGGTGCCTACTCGGTTCCCACTGCGACTCTGGGCAATAGCTTGCTTAATCTCCACAATGGCCCCTCGTGGCGGGATGCCTGGCTTTCACCTTGCGGATACCCTGCTGGGGTTATCTCACAGGGGAATACCAGGACGGGTTTCCTAAGCAAGTGCTTAGAAACTGCTCGGTGATTTGCGCTATATAAATTCCTGTACATTTACATTTACTACATCATCACTTGGAAATCTCCCATGTTCCTCTGTTCACTGATTAAAAGTTAAGTTCATCAACAGTGGTATAATGTAGCGTTTCCTGAAAACATTATAAAGAAAAGCAAATGTAACGTCATTAGCACTGAAAGACCCTCGCAGGGACACAGTAGAAGATTCGATTTTCTTTCAAAGCAAGCTCGGGGAAAATGCAACCAACGGATGGGTAGTTTGGAGAGGAAATCTGTGTTGTGGGTTGGTAACCATTGGTAGGCATGGTTCTATACTATCATTTGTTAACAGAAGTAAACGTGTCATAACTGAGGCTTTTTGTCCATTATTCTTAGCTTTAACCCCCCACAAAACCTTGTAAAAAGAACCAAGTTCACCATCATTGGTTCCAATCATGGACACTGGGTCCTTCAAGTACTCTGGAATTCCTACATTGTGACACATAATCTTAACCTCTGTTAACCAAGGTATCTAACAAAAGTCAGTCACGTACTATCTCTCTATTGAGTGGTTTAGCCCAGATAGAGCCCCATAGTAAAAGTGGACTTAGTCTGATATATTCTTCCAAAAAGTCGAATCAACTTCTGAATGACATATAGAGTGCGGGCAACTAGTTCCTGTATCATCATGATATGCAGAGCTCTTTTTTCCCACCCCTTCTTAATCTTCATATACAGTGCCTCCTTTATTCCTCCTATCATCAGCCTATCCGATGCCATTTATTTCATTCATGTAGCATCATCATACACAGGGTCCATTCATTTATTCATCCTATATCATTATTGACACTGCTTATTCTTTCACACCCCTTACATCATCGTGCACAGTTCCCCGTCTGTCTTTTATGCACATTCCATCACCATTATACACAGGGGCCTTCCCTTTATTTCTTCTATTATTATCACACATGGTACATTTGCTTTAAACTCCCCTGTTTCAACGTATGCAACGTCCTTTCTTTAATTCCTATAGCATCATCGTATGCAGTGCCATGTCTGTCCTTTCCACTAATATCACCACATACGGAGCCAATTCTATTATCACCCTTCGCGTCATTTTGTTTAGTTCCTCCTGTTTCTGTTTCTTTGCATCTTTATATGACGTGATGCTTCTTTTCTCACCACCTTCAACATTACCTGGTCTGTCTCCTCTTGTTTATTCTTAATAAATATTACCTCTGGATCCTTCAATCTTAACTTATCCCACATGAGCAGGAGTGATAAGAAATCCTTCTCCATGCAGCATCAACCAACCCCCCCCCCCCATGTTCCTTCACCATCCTACCTTATCACCTACTAGGCAGCCATGCACAACACTTATGGCATCATCCGCCTTGCACCCTTCTCCAGCATCATCTGTTGAACCCCTTGCTTTCTGCCCTCCCAGTAGCATCACGTCAGTTACATCAGCTAATGTAAAACAGTTCTCTCCTACAAACCTCAGTGTAATCTCTTCTTTTGCTTCTCAATTGATCGCCTTCAGCATCATTCCTGACATGCTACAACATAGTCCAGTTGGTTTCCCTTTTGCAGACTAACCTTCCACACTCCTGGTACCCCTCTGGTGGAGAAGTGTGGCTCAGGGGTTAGAGGTGGCAGACCTGGAGCTTGAGTTCGGCCCTGGACCAGGGTTCAATTCCCCGCCTTGGCGGGTCTTGGGCTCAAAATTCCACGGACCCGTTAATTCTCACTCCGGTGCCTTCTCGACTCACGGGTTCACACTCTGCGACTCTGGGCAATAGCTTGCTTAATCTCCACAACGGCCCCTTGCGGTGGGATGCCTGGCTTTCACCTTGTGGATACCCTGCCAGGGTTATCTCACAGGGGAATACCAGGACGGGTTCCCTAAACAAGCGCGGAGATGCCCCAGGGTAAGTCGTGCGCTATATAAGTTTCATTCATTTCATTTCATTTCTCTGGTGTTGGCATCTCATTTCCTTTATGCTGGCAAAATGCAGAGGGTGTCTTATGCCCTTTTCAGTACAATACACAGGACCTAGAAGTGGGGCGTGGAAGGGCCACAGCACCCATGCCTCACATCAGGGTCGGACTAGAGCAGAAAGTAGGCTGGGGAACCAAAATAAAAGTGCCTATCATCAGCAAATCAGATATCCAAAAAGTGTACCACATTTCCAAATCGGAGTAGCTTTGAAATTGTAAAGACAAGCTATGTAGGGATTTTGCAAAGAATGGGAGACTGCATTGATCGTGAGTTTACCGAAGGCAATATTGGTGGAATCAGAGAAGTCAACAGTAAAAACCTACCCACCAGACCATAAACCAGGCCTACAAAAGGCCAATAAATAGGCCCACACACTGACCTATCCAACAAGCCCTGCTACCACTCACAGACTGCCCTGTAGGCCTTACAGTACTTTAAGACCAGGATTGGCGACTAACATGTTAACGAATCAGGATTTCAGCATTCCCTCTCATAACTGTTTCAGCACCATCACAGCACAAGTGTGAAAATGTTTTTATTGCAACCTTTGCCATTTTCTATGAATAATTTTGCAAAGATTGCAAAATTATGCTTGTCACATGAAAGTGTGACTTTTATGATTGTTTATGTCGCTAAAGTAAACTTGCAGTAAAAAAAGCTGCATATGTTTTCTACCGCACACAAAACAACTCTGCGAAAGCCAAACTTGTTAAGCACCAAGGGCCACATGTATCAAGCATTTTTGCGTTCACAAATGGACCAGTTCTCAGAACCGAACCATTTGCTATATGAAACTCGGGGAGCTTCATACATCCGTAATAGCGATTACCTAATTGCGATTCGATGAAAATCGCAATTAGGAACTCGCTATTTCAAATGTTGATGCATGTGGCACAAAATCTGTATGAGTGAAATCTTGCAATGCAGTAAAACCTATATCTCAATGCACAGAAACACTTCAAGCATGTGGGAGCAAAGTTAAACTGACAAACCTCGCACAGTTTAAAAAGGGTCAAACAATTCTCAACTGAACAAAACTGGTAAAATAAAGTCTTCTCAAACCTCTAACCTGTCCTACTTTATGTTAAATTGTTGCATTCGCCATTAGTGACTTATATAAGTATAATAAAGGGGGTAATTTACACCCTACTGAGTCTGCAGAGGCTCTGGCCTCGGCCCCACTGATGGAGGACCACGCGCCAACTGCTAGCGGGGATCACTCTACCTACACTGCGTCTGCTAGTGCTGCAGATGCACTGAAGCATATATGAATGTTGAGAAGGTGCCATCGTTCCCTGGCCTGCCAGGCATCTCAAGTCAAGTCACATAACTTTATTTCGCCAGTCAAAAACTGGCATAAAAAGTATTCTAGACAAACAAATGCATCAATAATTTCCACTCAATAACACATAAAATCAAGTTTAAAAAGACAATTTAACAATCTAGAGATAAAAAAATTGCAAAGCAGTAGTCCTTGATTCGTTAAAATTACTCTTAGTTTATGTACAAAGACCCCTTTGGTAATACATAAGAGATCACATTTAAGCAGTTAATCTCCTCTTTGTTTAAAACACATAAATAAAACGTTGCCAAGCAAAAACACGTAAAAGGATGCCGTAATGTCTTGAGGTAATGGAGGGCTGGGCGACATTGTCTAAAATTCAGGTCACACATAAGAGGGAGAATACAGCTCTTTCTTTCATAAATGTAATATTTACAAAAAAATATGAAATGTAGGTCATTCTGCCTGGACTGCATGTCACAGGGACAAAGTGGGAGTGCATCAATCATATATATTTTCGATGGATGACCTAACATTAAAGGGATATAATTTAATCGAAATCTTAGTAAAATATATCTGTGTTGTAAATTAGTAACAAACGATAGGTAAGAAAAATTCATATTGTTCATACTAGGTACCATATGATATTGTCTGACAGTACAGAGTTTAAAATGAATATCAGGCATCTCAAATAAACTCTCAAAGTGTGAGTGTATATCACAAAAAGAAGAAAAACAATTACCCTGATACTTAGGGGGTTATTTTGGTGTGGCAAGACTATTGCTGCCTTTCTGGGCTCTAGTTCCTCATGCTTTGCATGGTGGACCCAAACAAATCAGCTGTAGTAGCTGCACTTTGAATAGGGCAGAGCTTCATTTACTGTGACTTGGCGGCCTCATGGCAGACGGGCCACCAGGCCATAGTTTTCTGTACCAGTTGCCACTCCACCATTAGAAAACCAGGGGCCCTATTGCGTAAAGGGTGCACTTTCCCAGTTTGCACCCGGCGAACCTGTTTTAAGGTGGCCGGGTGCAAACAGGGAAAGTGTGCCTAGTTACATGGAATGCACTGCCCTCAGGAATGCCACAGACCTGCATGGGCTTCTAAGATGGGCAAAAACATGCTGGCCTAACCGGATGGCGGTGTGAGTCATTGCTTTCACATTATTGCCTCACCAGTTTTTAACCTTACCTAATGTACCCACTAATTAAGGTAAATAACCTGGATATATTAAGGTATTTTTAATTCACTCACCTGGATCCCTCTATTGTCCAGTAACTTTTATCTGAGAAATCCCTCCTGCGGCGAGTTCAACAGGAGGTTGAGTCTGGCCTGGAGGTACTGTTTTTCCAGGATGGGGAGAGGCTGCCGATGATAAAGCATGACACAATTTTGTGTGTGAGGCTTCTTCCATAAGGATGACCTTACCTCTCTTCAGCCACTGTGCCCTATGTTTCTGTGACTGTCTAAGTGAGACTTTTTTGTGGTTGTCTTCAGGCAAGAATACTAATTGTCTATTCTACATGTAGTTGACATACTTTTTGTGGTAACTTGCGCTGCCCTCTGGGCCGCCAAGAAGTCACGCTGCCCTCGGAGCCAGCGCATTCAGGTGAAAAACAGAGCAGCTGCTTTGAAGCCACTCCGTGTTTCACAGTGCAGGGAGCAACCTGCCTTCACTTTTAAGGAGGATTAGAGATCTCCTGCAGGTGGGTGCAGTGAGTGACTGCACCCACCTGCAAGGGTATGTCTGGGCAGTCCATTGGACCCTCTCCAGAGAGCTGCAATCAGGTGGCGCACTGACAGAGCGCCACCTATTAGGTGGCTCACTGTCAGCGCACCTCCTGGTAGCTTCTTTGGAAGGGGAAGAGGGCTTCCTTCATTTGCATGGAGCCTATGCAAATAATGGAATGCCCACTGAAGATAGTGCTGGCGATTTATGTGCACCAGTGCTATCAGTATTACAGAAGGGGACGCACAAGCATCTGCAGCCATTTCTGTAATACCAAAGTGCTGTGGGGGCATGCAGAGCGGGTACAAATGCCCATTGCACCCAAGGGCACTTCCTTAATACGGCCGCAGAGGTTCTCCAGACTTCACGTGTGACAAGGGAACAGTAAATTTGGAAGGGTGGGTGCGTCGCCAATTTATGGCGAGCCTCATGCTCCAACACACTCTAAATGAGGCCCTAGGTCTTACAGCCCTGCTTCATAGACCTGCATGAGGCAAAACCAGCTGTTAGCAAGGTTCTCTGCCAGTGAGCTCATCATGTTTATCATACAAAATAAAATAAGCTCATGGCCTTCAACTATCGATCCAGCGAAATATCGATCTAGAATTATTGCTAGAAAAAATATCGACCTCTGACACTGGCTGCCATGGCCCAACTTGGGTGATCAAAAAAATAATCCTGTTCCCAGTGGTGGCCTGCACGACTCGGGGTGGCGAGGCGGGGGTGGCAAGGCGGACAAGGGAGGGGCAGCAGGGGGCAAATTGTTAAATTTAACAAAAAATACACTTATCTTGCTGCCAGGTCCAGCGTCTCTGCTTCCCAATGTCTCGGACTTCAGGCACAGCCAGACTCCCCTGACCGATCACAGCATTGTGATTGGTAAACACCAAAGCTCCCCTGACCAAAGTCACCGCTGTAATGCAGCATTGTGATTGGCCTGAACACCATGGTTCGGTGTTCAGCCAGGGACCGGAGGCCTGGGCATGTTCCCCATGCAGGCTGTAATGCACAGTGAACAGGGAAAGTGCGCATGACTGTTTTGGGCAGCCTGGGAGGGCCGACCAAACAGTCATTGCACACTTAGAGGGTTCGGCCACTCCTCCCCTGCTCCGCAGCCCCGCCCTGCCTCCTCATGCAAAGCTGCTGCAGAAGGAGGACAAAACAAATTGATAACAACATTACATTATTATCATTTTATTTTTGTCCTTTTTTTACTGCTGCAAGGCATTGGGGCGACACTCTTCCACCTCAGCAGAGGAGCCACCCCTGTCCCGACCACCTATTCGACCGGTGGGCGAAATTCACATCTGTGATCCCAATCCCCAGCTCAGCTACCGGTTCAGCAACAGACACACGGACTTGGCTCCATCATCATTATAACTCTTAAAGCAGACAGTAAGTGGATTAAAGGCCTTGGATTGAACATGTGATATCGGATTAAGAGTCTGCAGGTGCATAGAGACTCAGCATTTGTACAGATGAATATTAGACAGAACAAACACGCTTTCTTGGGATTTAGGCAAGGAAAAGGAAGAAGGCGTTAAAAGTCTGTTCTAAAGATGGACAAAAAACAGCAATGGTTACATTTAGTGCGAGGGTAGACAGATGCAACTCGTTTTCCTCGCTTTAGAGTATGAATTATGTACATCTTTTTTGGCTGCTCATGCAATATATTATATATGTGACACATTACGTTTCTGAATGCTACAAATATTTTTCCCGTGTAGAAGCTTCAGCCTATACATCTCTATGAATTTTACATGGCCTCCCTTCCCATTCCTTCCCGGAAAATGATTTACTCCTGCCACTGGTGAGTTATTTTACAGCTGTTTTCGTGGTCACCCTCGAACCCCCACTCACCACTCCTACTGTAATATTTACCTAACAGTAATATTATTACAACAAACTGGTTTAACATTAAACAAGGGAAATCAGATTACAGGCACAAAACGCCCTTTGTGCATTCCTTGCTACCTCAATTAAAGCCATTACCTCATCGTCCACTCAATGAGGCATCACGGCCTCATCAGACACCCATATCCATGTGATTTATCACGTGGGGACTATAAGAAGCCCTCAACCCCCACACACCTCCTGTAATACCACATAGACCGAAACCACACCAAAAAGTTGGCCTGGACCATCAGGGAGGGAGGGAGGGATGTAAGTAAGGGGAGCGAGGGAGTAGGACTCAGAGTAATGCAATTACCGGTAAGTAATTGAGGCATTCACCCTTCACTTGTGCCATCATAAGCAAATAGCTTTGTGAACCAGGCTTCTAATATTCAACAAATACCATTCAAGTAATATAGCCGAGAAGGGTTTGCTTTTTTGTGAAAATATAGAGCAGTTGTGTGCCGCACTGTGACCACATTCAGTCCTCAGGCGGATTTCATTATCCTACCAGACTGACCAAGTGCATACGGTTATTAAATAGAAATGCAACAACAAAAAATCAATGTTTTTCAGTTTCAGATTAAAGTATAATTCCTTGGGAGGAGGAGCTTCGCGGGCAACCAAGATGGCCGCGTAAGCTCGGAGCTCCGCGGACCTTCCGATCCTCCGCAATCATCCTGCCTACAATCCTGATCCACGAGGGTGGATGCTTGTTGCTGATGGTCCACTGAGGCGAGAACCGTTTTCAGATCACGAATCGGTGTTTCCTACGCTGAGCTACGTCGAGTGGGACTCCGTGCCAGTGCAGTGCCATTGTCTCTCCGAACTCCGCCACTACACACTGCCGCTCCGCGGAGTGCCTGCCTGCCTTCACCAACGGCGAGGTGTTTTGGACAGCGGAGTGTTCCTGAGACGGCCTCCTACGGTCCAGCCCGTACAAATCTCCGGCTCATTGGGCTCGGGCTTGCCTGGCATAACCCTTTGTTCTCTCGGACCTAACATGGCGGGCAAAGGGGACCCCGATAAGACATCGAACAGAGGCGTCCGCGGCAAAACACAACAACAACAGAACAGGATTGATCGCTATACCCAACTGAAGACGCCGCCGGTTACTGGTCCCTCTGCCAGGAACATCCCGCACTCGGGCTCGCCGGACGGCTCTGAGCCTACCCTGAGCGATATTATGGGGGCCATCACAAGTTTCAGGGCGGACATGCAGCAACAGCATGAGGTCCTTACACATAAAGTGGACACTATGGCCGTCGACCTGACTCTCATTAGAGCCGACTTGGGTAAAACTAATGATAGAGTCAAGAATTTGGACATCAAGCCATCCAGTCTGACGGGAGACGTCTCGGACCTACAAACGGAGGTCCGGAACCTGCAGAGGACTGCGGAGCAATTCGCAAGGCGGCTGGAGGACTTTGAGAGCCGTGCCAGGCGGCAGAACGTTCGCATTGTCGGAGTACCGGAGGGGTCGGAGGAGGCGGCGACGGACCTCCTCGTGGAAGACCTGATCAAGACCCATCGGGCACCGTCTGGCCTTAGCAACTTTTTCTCGGTGGAGCGAGCCCACCGAGTGCCGGGTGGCCCGCCGAAGTCGGGCGTGGCACCCAGACCCATCGTAGCCCGGCTGCTCAATTTCCGAGACAGAGACGCGGTCCTACAGGCTTCCAGACGGCAGGGACCGCTTAAATTCCAGAATGCCGACGTCCATTTCTATCCGGACTTTACCAGGACGGTGCAGCGACAGCGCCAGAGCTACGCCGGGGTGAAGCGAAGACTGCGGGACCTGGGTCTCAAATATTCCATGCTATTCCCCGCCAAGCTCCGGATCGAATACGAGGGCCGTGCCCTCTTCTTTGACTTTGCTGACAATGTAAGTGACTGGCTGGACACTTTATCGCCGCGCCGAGACGCTCAGGATGAACATGAAGGTGGTGCTGCTGGTGGCCCGGACCTATGAGACTTGGCTCTATAGTGGGTGACTCATTGTCTCTATTTTTACCTCACACGACTGTCGGATGTTGCTTTATGATACCGTATTAACTTTCCTGTCTGTACATGGAGGGTGGCGGGGGGTGTTCGCGGAGATTCCTCACTCCTCTGGGTGTCTTCTTGTAGAGTAGTTATGGGGCGACAGGCACACTGCTGGTTGGGGGGGCTTTTTAGTCATATGCAGGGGTGCAGGGTGGGGGGTGCAACTATGCAAGTTTCATTGTTCGTTTGTTCTTTCTCTTTCTCTTTCTTAAGGCAATGGAATGTATTTCTTACTGTAACCTTTATGATTGAGTTGGTTGGAGTCGGGTGGGGCGGGCTGATGGATGATGGGGGGTAGGAAATTAAAAGTGCTTAGCTGGAATGTCAATGGACTAGGTGACCGAGTTAAGAGAGGGGTGGTAATTCAAATGATAAAGAGGCACATGCCTGACGTTGTGCTTCTCTTCTGCAAGAGACGCACTTGGTGGGGAACTCCTGTAGGGACCTAAATCGTAAGGGTTACAAAATGGTTGCCCACTCTGGGTTCTCCTCGGGTTCCCGGGGGGCGGGCATCCTTGTGCGTGCGTCCCTTCCCCTTGAAATAGACGTCACGTTGCTTGATGATAGGGGACGCTACGCAGCTGTGGCAGGAAGATGGGAGGGGCGATCTTTAGCGCTGCTTTCGGTTTATGTTCCCCCAGGCCTCCAATCTAGCACCTTTCAAGACCTTGGTGGCGCCATCTTGTCCCTGCCTTCGGGCTTGCTTATCCTAGGGGGCGATCTCAACTCCGTCTGCTCTGGCACCCTTGATCGCCAGCCGCCGAGGGACCTACGGGGTTCCCAAATCTGGCTGCCGTCCTTCCTTGACTCCAGGGGTCTAGTGGATTGTTGGCGGCTATTGCATCCTGCGCTCCGCCAATTTTCGTTTCTTTCCGGTGCCCATGGGAGCCTGTCCCGTATAGATTACGTTCTCACCCTGGCGGCGCATTCGCCTGCCGTGTCCGAGGCCCGCTATCTGGCAAGGGGCGTCTCTGATCACTCTCCGTTGTGGGTCTCATTCGATTTTGGTATTGTCCTGTCCAGCCGTCCGGTGGCGGTGAACCCCTGGTATTTCCGCAACCATAAGACACGTGCGCTCCTGACTAAGGCCATCGCCTTATATTTCACTGAAAATGCGGGCTCCGTTGGCTCGGCGGTCACCCTGTGGGAGGCGTTCAAGACTGTATTGCGGGGTGAAGCCCTAGCTCTCATCGCGGAGGCTAAGCGAGCTCGTGATGCCAACCTTCTGCATGTGGAAGAAGAAGTCTTGGATCTCGAGTCCCGTTTGGGGCCTGAGCCAGACCCTTCTCTCCTACACGAACTCTCCCTGAAACAGTCGGAGTACCATGATCTCGCTCTGAATGCTGCCCTGGTTTTGGCCAAGGAGCAGCAGGGCCGCATTTATGACGTCGGTGATAAGGCCGGTAAGTTGCTGGCCTGGTTGGACAGGCGGGAGATGGCAAGCCGGGTGGTTCCGGAAATCCTGGGTGAGGACGGGGTGGTGGTCACAGACCCGAGCGCTATTGCCGAGTCTTTTGCGGACTATTTCCGGGGTGTCTATACAGCCAGTTCAGACCGCTCCGAGACCGATTCAGCTGAGTTCCTCTCAGCGATTGACCTCCCATGTCTTTCTGAAGAGGACCGTGCCGATATGGATCGAGATATAGCCGCGGACGAGATTGCTTTGGCGATCCGCGCCTTGCGGTCGGGTAAAGCTACTGGCCCCGATGGCATACCGGTTGAGTTATACAAGATCCGGCCGGATGTGATCTCTCCTTATCTGAAAGATATGTTCCTCCAGGCCCGTGAAGAGGGAGTCCTTCCCTTAGATCAGCGACTGGCCACCATAGTGGTCATTCACAAGGAAGGCAAGCCGCGGGACGTTTGCAGATCCTACCGCCCCATTTCTCTCCTCAACGCGGAGCCCAAGATCCTGGCTAAGCTACTTGCTAATCGGCTGGTCGGTGTTATCAGCGACCTGGTACACCCGGACCAATCAGGTTTTATTCCCCGCCGCAACACTGCCCTCAACCTGAGACGATTGCATGGGGTCATGGCCAGGGCTCACGCTCTGAAGGAACCGGCGGTACTTGCTTCCCTTGATGCCACGATGGCCTTTTAATTCCCTGGAGTGGAGCTACTTATGGGCGGTGCTAGCAAAGCTTGGGTTTGGACCGGGCTTCCTGGGCTGGGTGCGACTTCTTTATGCATGCCCACTGGCTGCTGTCACAGTTAACGGTCGCATGTCTGCTTCTTTTGCGCTTCACCGTGGCACTAGACAGGGTTGCCCCTTGTCTCCACTCCTGTTTGCCCTGGCTCTGGAGCCGCTTGCGGCTATGTTGCGCTCACACCCTGACTTGCATGGAATCACCTGGTCCCCGGGCTTTGAGGATAGGGTCTCCCTGTATGCGGACGACATCCTGCTCTACCTTACCTCTCCCTGTAAGTCGCTTATTGTGGCGTGCGACGTGCTCCGGCTGTTCGGGCGCTACTCCGGCCTGGTTATCAACTGGGCCAAATCCTCCCTTTACATTCTTAAGGGTGACACGCCGCGCCTCCCTAGGGGCTGCAACATACAGCTGGCCGGACAAGGTTTCAAGTACCTAGGAATTTATATATCGAGTAATCCTAAGGCGAGGTATGACTACAACTTACTCCCGCCTCTCCAACGACTGCGGAGGGATGTGGATAGTTGGCGCAAGCTTCCGCTCTCCCTCCTGGGCCGGGCGGCATTGTTCAAAATGATGTCTCTGCCCAGGTTCTTGTATGCCTTGCAGAATACCCAGGACCTAGTTCCGGCTCGCTATTTTAGAGAGATCGAGAGCCTGCAGCGTGCCCTGCTTTGGGAGGGTCGGCCCCGCGTCGCTGTCCAGAAGCTTACATTGCCGTGGTATGACGGGGGCATCGCGCTACCAGATGTGCGTAGGTACTACTGGGCCTCTCAACTTACTGCTATTAACCATGGCCTGTATGGCCCTGTGGACAGCCCGGGCTACGCTATGGATAGGTGGCTTTTGCAAGGAGGCAACTATTACCGCGCCCTGTATTCCAGATCCTTCGATCGGGACCTCACAGGCCCGACCAAGGCGGCGGTCCACACGTGGCGGACGATCACCAAGATACAGGGCTGGCAGGGCAGACTGACGAGACTTACCCCTCTGTATGATTCCGATATCTTAGGCAAGCTCTGGCACACCAAGGGTTTTGACAAATGGGACCTTATAGGTATCTCTAGGGTGGAAGACATGTTAGTTAAGGGGGAGGTCAAGTCATTTCCACAACTACAGGCTGAATATCACCTGGGTGGATCGGAGTTCTTCCGTTATGCCCAACTGAAGCACGCGCTAACTGCCGCTAGGCCAGAGGAGGGCGAAATCCCCGCGAGCTCCCCCTTGGAGGACAGAATTTTGGACGGACATATGCCTGATAGCGCCATTTCTCTGTCCTACAAGAAGCTGATCAATGTTAGAGTCGACCTCCTCCAGCGCCTGCGAGAACAGTGGGTAGCCGACGGCCTGGAACTGGACGACGAGGACTGGCAGAGTGCTGTGTCTTCCCCTAAGGAGGTCGCCATTTCCTCGCGTCTGCGGCTGGTACAGTTTAAAATCCTCCACCGGGTGTATGTTACTGGCCCCCGGCTTGTACGCATGGGCTTCTCGCCTGATGGCTTTTGTCGTCGTGGCTGCGGTGCCCTAGCTACTTTCATGCATATCTTGTGGGAGTGCCCCGTTATTGCCCCTTACTGGGAGAGAGTACACAGAGTGATGAGGGAGGTGACTGGAGTCGAGTTGGCAGCGGAGGCGCGTAGGTGCCTCCTCAATGTCTGGGAGCCGAACGACTACAACACGGCGCAGACTCGTTGGGCTACTATGGGCAACATGGTTGCTAAGAGGGATATAGCGCAGAAATGGGGCGCTAACACGGCCCCCCTGGTGGTGCAATGGAAGGCCAATATGGATTGGTGTATGCTACGAGAGAAGACGGTGTACGTTGCCAGGGGGAGGCCTCAGACATGGAATAAGGTGTGGGGGGCATGGAATGCTTACAGGGGTGACCTTTCCCTACCTCCGGAGCCTATTCCCCGTGATGAACACCTGTCGCCGTAGCCGACGACACCAGCTATATTACTCATGCTGTAATTCTCCTGCTCCTTCCTCTCCCCCCTTCTTACATCCTACTTACGTTCTTCTCTAAATTTTTACCTGGCCTCTGACGTCTCCTACTGACTCATACGCATTTCTTTCTCCCATTGCCTCTCTTTTGCGCCCTTTGGCGCCTGTGTATTGGTTCTTGTTCCTATATAAAATAAAAAAACAACCTGCATTGTCCTGATATGAATCGTTTTGAACTTTACTTCTCCTGATACCATGCTGCCTTGCCTCCGGGATGTTAGGCTGAATAGCTGTGTGCTTTAATACAATAAAGGTTTTAAAAATTTAAATAAAAAAAGAAGTATAATTCCTTCTTCGTATTGACAGCACAAGGAAATCTATTAGCTTTGGAAAATCAAGATTTACATCATAGGCCACAGCTGAGGTGTTTGCCTATAAATTAAAGTCCCTCTTCACGGGTTATAGGCCCAAACCGCATGTCGTTTATGAGGGCCACTAACAACTGGCAGGGCCTGAGGCAGAAGAGCTATAATTTTAATAGAACATTCTGGGGCTTATTTACAAGCCCCTTGCGCCACCAGTGCGTCTCTTTTTGGGACGCTGGTGCAACCTCCTGTCCAATTTTTACAAGCCACTCTGCTTGGCTTTTCCTGTCCTTGTAAATATGGCCACTTCTCACGCAACATTCTGCGTGAAAGGGGCGTGATATGGGTGTTGCTGTGGGTGTTCCCATGTATGTATTCTGCTGCATTTTCAGATTTACGAGAATTTGTAATCTGGAAATGTGTCGAGATTCTGCACCACCCCAGGGGTAGCCGAGCAAGGGCAAGTTTTTACATTTCTCCTCGTTTTTTCTCTTGCTAGGGGCTGCATTCTTCGGCATACATAGGAAGAGGAAATCACTTCTTTTTATTACTTTTGTTATTGTTTTCGTGCGGGAAGGTGCCATTTCCTGCACAAGGGTGCCTGTGTGGCGCACTGCAGCCGATTGTGCGCTAGTGCAGGGGAACACACGGGGATAGGTCATATTGTTGTAAATATGGCGTCTCATTGTGTTTTGAAAGTGCTGCAGCGTCGCGCAGCCAAGGGCTCACAGTGAAGTGCTGCAGCACTTTCTTGTAAATAAGCCCCTCTGTATTTTAAATTAAACAGGGAAAAAAACAGAGACAAACAGTGGCATGTTGGCGCACAGGTCCAGAGCAGCCATTTTTGCTCTCTCCCTCTGCATTGTCCTTAATGTATCTCCCAATATTCCAATGATTTAATTAACTGTAAGAGCCCACACTGTAGGGCAATAATGACCATCTGCCACAATTATGACTTCAAGCTGCAGGCGATGGCCCTGAACGAGGAGTCTAATTAATATCCATTAATGCCTGTAAGGAAGGGCAATAGACTTTTTGCACCCAAGTCCTCATAAAAAAGGGACCGCAGCAGGAGCAAGAGCTCCATTTTTCAATGGGCAAAGGGACAATTTGGCAAACTGTGCCATGCCCATCTGCTGGTTTCTCTGCTCTTCTTCACTCCACTGCCATGATATGCCCCTCCTCCTCTTGCATCACTGAAAAGGGAATGTAAGCCCTAATTCAACAGGACAAAAAAAATTAACCTACTCAGTTTGCTAATTTTTTAAACTGCTATGCAACCTTAGAGCATTCATTCCCTTTTACGATAGTATAAAGTGGGCATAGATGTCACCCAGATGAGTATATTTCACACTCTCCATATGATATTGGCGGTTTTGTGTATCATTCCGCCTCTTATGGAGTGTTTATAAAGTGCTTGCACTGAAATGGATGAGGCACTATGATCCCGAAATATATATGTTGGCGGGACGGGAACTCTGTTGCTATGGTGACACAGCTCCCTCCTCACTAACATAGTGGTCTGCTGCCCAATTTAATTTCAGACAGACCATCAGATTGGCCTTGCCGCAGACTACTCTGCTCCAAGGCCGTAGGAGAAATGGCTACATGACCGCCCGCCCAATTGGATATGTGACCATATTTTACTGTTTCTCATTGCCGGTCAAAAACCTGGTGATAGGGACATTAAAATCGTAATATTGATCCCCCCACCATGGAAGAAGACTCCCATGGTGAGGGGAGCATTAGTTTATGTTTCTTTACAAAAAGTAAGCCCTTTTACAGGACTTTCTTTTGTGAAGAAAAAAGAAAAAATCTGTGCTGCCGGGCTCAGTCCTGGTAATGCAGCCCAGTCGCACAGTGTAAAATGCATTGGCCGGAGCCAATGTAAATGCGTTACCGGAAAATGCTTTTTTAAATGGCTATCTGCTTGGTGGTCATTTATAAATTAGGTGGGCGCCCCATTCACCATATTGGTGGAGTACTTTTCTCCCTTCTCTTAAGGCATAATGGTGGACCTTCCACCCAGATATAAATCTGGGCCTAATTTCCATATCTGATGTGTTCTGAATCATCACACAATAAATTCATTACTAATGCATTACATACATGAAACAATCAGTAATTTCTGCTCTATTTTTTCAATGTAACATGCATTTTCAATGTTTTAGCCCACACTCAAAATGTTAGCCAGACCTATAGGCTTTGCCAAAGATGGCTCCCTATTGTAATACCTTTTCACAGAATATAGCAAGATGACGCAAGATGATAATTGTGTTCTACAAAAAGTAACGCAGGTAAGTGTTTTGTGAGCCGTATGGGTGCGGGTAGATATTCTACCATCCTTTTCGTGAGATTCTGATTCTGAGACTACTTCTTCTACTTTTCCAAATAACTAACATGTCCCTGAACCAGAGAAGCATGTATCAGTGGCCACCACACCCTAAATCAAATGGAAATACAAAAGACAATATAAAAACACAGGCATAACATCTATTGTGTGCCGTACCAATGGAGTAACTGCATTAGTAGCCTGGTACGTTGATGAAGTGCACTCAAGCATTCATGAAAGATAAAGTCATTGAAAAAAGATACTTGGTTGTAATTAAATCCATAAAACTAGGAAGACTGATTGGAATCTCCTCAACTAGATAAAAAAAATTGAGAGAGGAGACCAGAATAGTTCCTACGAATGGAATTATTTTAATTAATTTTATTCACATATGATTGGGACTAATGAGGCTTTCGCTTCCAGTATTGCATCCAGTGTGCATCAAAATTGGGTCTTTCATCAACTAGTATTTCATATATTGAGATGCCAGTATTCGTAGTGTTCTGTGCTTTTCAGCCACTGCTGAGCGGATAGTGGGTGTTTCCGCTTGCAATTCTTAAATATTGCATGTGTCAACCTGGTATATGATTGCGGAAATAGGCCTAAAGCACATACCCATCACCTTCTTGGGATTGAAAAAAGCTCTCTCTATGTTTGATTATTTCAAGTTTCTTTGTTCAACACTTTGTTAAATCATTTAAGGTCTTGGGGTGGCCTGTTTCAATGCTGCAGTCCATCATCCAATATTATTTCCTCTGAACAATAGAAAACACAGCAAAATACAATGTGAAAAATCCCTTTACTGCTGGTTAACAAGTACCCCAGACCTACAAATGGAAACAAGATTTTAAAATCAGCACAGGATGACAACATTGGAAGAAAGTCTCATACAAATGCACATAGCGTGATATAAAATAACATGACAGAATGAAAATAAGGCCCTGTATCCTAAAACCTCTCATCCAGAACACACAGTCCAGGATTATGAAGGATCATTAAAAAGAAAAAAATGCAATACTTCCTGAAGAAGACCTAGCACTATAATTAATAACTGAAACATTAACAAATATTGTAATACTGAAGTCAAAAGGTAAAATATTATTTTTCCAGAGTTAGCACTGCTTGGAATGAACGAAGTTTACAGTCAAGTCAACAAGCATACCATCCAAGCAATAAAACACTGGGATAGTATTCACTAACTATGCAAATGTATTGCAGCATTACTTTGCAGATTGCCACTTAACCCTGAAATGATTAAGATCATATTCTAAACTGAGGTACATATCTCCTATTTATAAAAGAAATGTGGGGTTTTACTGAATCCCCTCCTTTCATCTTCAGACTGATTTTCTTCCCGCACCATGTCATCCTTAAATATATCATTCACATGGGAAATGGGAGTAGTAATCATTGTTATTCAAAACCTCATAAGGAGAGTCTGAAGCCTAATTTCAATCCACATTTATCCAACACCGCCATTTTCACGCATCTGTCATCATCTATTCTTTTTAATTTTCTTTTGGAGGCAGTAGTACTTATATAATGCAAACCTAGCCAGCGGCATCAGAGCACTTTGCAAGAATTGCATGAAGAGCAAGGCAACAAAATGCCATTACGCTTACGAGCGGCAAACGAAGTAAGGGAAGGTGATGGTGGGGCAGCGAATAGTGGAGATAAGAGCTGAAACCAGTGCAGTAAGAGAGCAAATTGACTCCTGAGATGGATTTGCTGTCCAGAATGGATAGCTGAAGGTGCTTTAAAGCCATGTCAAGAAGACAGGTCTACTACAAAAATATCTAGGAAATATGACGTCTGATAATCCTGGTAACTGAAATATCGATAAAAATACTGTGTAAGCAATGATAGTCAGAAAGCTCTTAACTAGACAAGAAATTATGTATTTTGAAAACTAAATTTAGATGCTGGCTTGTCCATGCTCCAGAGTGAGAAATTAGTTTTTAGGTCAGCAAAAATGCACTTTGATACAAATGTGAAACGATGCAGACCTGAGTTTCAAACCTCGAAGCAAGTAATGGAAATCCTATATTTTATCATCCCAGTTTTGTCCCTAGGGCACTTTAGGCTGCTAAAAATAAAAAAGAGACAATTCACTGAATTTGTAAAGGCCAGGAGATAATCAGGAATTGATGCCAGCCCTCTTGCAGATTGGATTATGGGATTTGACGAATAATATTGGAGGTTTTCACCTTTTTACTGCATCTATTTATTTATGATTTAATCGACAGTCGATTGTAAGATAGGTGTAAGACAAATGAATGTCACTGGAGCAGGAATCTATTCAGGCATCTCAGAGACCCTCATAACAGGCTCCAGAGGCCTGGCTGTCACTGGTGCACCCTGCACCATGTAAAATGGCTCTGGGGCCCAAGAGATTTAGGGCCACACTGAACACCTATTCTGACTGTATTTTTCTTTTGAACCAGCAGACAGGGGAGACCATTTTCTTCCTTGTACCAGGTCCCTTGCAACGCCACTAGCAGTTAAACGCTAACTTGTAGAATCCTGCTTCACAGAAACTACATTGGATCAAAATACCTCTGTTTGTTCTTACCAATTCTGTATTCCTCACATGTACCTGCTAATCAACCCCAAGCCGTTTGTAACCCTCTTCTGCTATAAACAGAGAGCAAATGAAAAATCATGCACATAGGAAACAATCAACACAAGCCACAATAGTACGCCTGTCTCAGCCAATACTTGCCGCCATCTTGACATGTCAAAGCCCATTTTTCAACTCCTGTGGCCTGCATTCAGCTCTGCAAATACACCCCCTTTTGGCCTGTATGACTCCACTGTTCAGTACTGCTAGCAGATCATATGTCTGTGGAGACATCTCTATGCAGAGTTGCAACGCCTCATCCATTCCACTGCAACGGTCAGCACTGGGGTGCTCACAGGCGAACCAGAAAATTCGCAATTGGGTGAGGATAAGGGGGCTATTTTTATGGGGTAGAAGGACAGTGGGATAATCACCAATCCAGCCTGGCAAACACATCTGTGAAACACAAACAATTTTCTTGTAGACTTGTATATAATATGCCCCCCCCCCCCCCCCAAATCCCCTGGAAGGGGCAGATCTGACTTGCTACACTCATTGGGTACTCCAGAAGGCCCCTATGAGTTAATTGTCTCAGGGCTGCTTTTAACTCCAACTCCACCAATGAAAACATTTCACGCAGTCAGTCGAGAACACATACATATCTTTAATAAAAGACGTAATAATAAAACCATTTCTGTCTCATTAAGATCGGTTGAACTAAGTGCTATCAGGACACGAGTTAAATTGTTAATATAAAAATATATTCCATGGTTTCCTCCCTCCTTTTTGGTTTAAATATTTTCTATAATGATACAACTCTCACAGTTTCCTAGGAGTACCCCTGAAATTCTTTGGCGAATTCCATTATCACACCAGCTAAGCATGTGTGTTTTTTGCTCCTATGAAAATTCCAGAAAAAGTGTTCAGAATGCCCTACAAACCCCACTATTGATTTGCCTTAAATACTTGAACAAATAAAGTAATTAGCATAAATAATTATGTCTATGGCAGTTCAGGTTAGAATTTGTGTGTACACAAACAAATATAAAATTAGATCACTAAAAGCTTAAAATGCAGTTTTACTGAGGGAATTGGATGCGTTTAAGTCATTTCCCAGGACAATTTTCAGTGCTTAATTTATGAGCACTTTTGCGCCGCTAGAACATCACTTTTTTGACGTTCCGGTGGCACGATGTGTCTCGGCATATTTATAAGACCACGTAAAGCCATTTTACATGACTTTTAATGGCCTTGTAAACACATGCCCCTTTCACGCAACACACTGCGTGAAAGGGGCGTTCCATGGGTGTTACTGTGCTGTTCCCACACAACATGGAATCTGAAGCATCCCCAGATTTACAAGAAACTGTAAACCTGGGAATGCGTCAGAATCTAACACCAGCCCAGGGGTGGCGTTAGGGAGGCGCAACAAGGAGAAATGTTTTCATTTCTCCTTGTTTTTATCTTTTTCTATGTGTGCTGCATTCTACAGCACACACAGAAAGAGGACATTTTCTGAATTTTCCTGCACAAAATAAATCAGCCCGCAACGCAGGACCCCTTGAACCATGGTGCAAAGGTGCCTGCGTTGACCCATGGCGCCAGTTGTGCGCCAGCGCATGGGGAATGGACAGAAATGCACCGTATCTCATAGGTACGACGCATTCCTGCCTTTTTGTTTTGATATGGGCAGCGTTGCAAGATTCTTTGTGGCGCTGACCTATGTCATAACCTCATAAATGAGGCCCTTAATTTCTTAAATACCCTCAGGTTGGAAGCTGGTCTGCACACAGCATGGGTGAGTCTCAGGGTTGGAATACCCCAGTGGTGCACTCGGCGTCTTGAAATGACGAGAGAATTGTAATTCATAGCATGTTGAAAATGGCAATACTATGAATTTCTGAGGGAATGCTTTTACAAAGAGAGATGTGTGAATGACTGTCTCATTTTCCGTAGATAAAAGTACAACATATATGTGAAGAACATGAAATTCTACATGATGGGACTTTTGTGTGAAAACCGAGACTTCCACAATGAATTTAGGGGCATATTATCAAGGACAGGCGATACATTATCGCCGCTTTTATCGGCAGGAAACTGCCGATAAAGCGGCGATAATGGCCTTGATAATATGCTCTATGAATTTCAATCGAAGCGCAGGTTAGATGTGTTCACATCTAACCTGGGCTTCGATTGGAATTCATAGAGCATATTATCAAGGCCATTATCGCCGCTTTATCGGCAGTTTCCTGCCGATAAAAGCGGCGATAATGTATCGCCTGTCCTTGATAATATGCCCCTTAGTAACGAATACTGTCCATTTTCGCCATTTTGTATTCAAGTGTAATTTGGAAAATATCCAGTCACAGCCGCAATGAAAAGTTATGGAGGCATTTCCACTCTCGAGCACATGTTGCTCATCAAGAGCTCATTAGCATATTTTGAAAATAGTAAATCTGAGAATGCTAGTAAAAAGAATATTTATTTAGGGCATGTTTTAGTCAAACTGTTAAGGACTAACTGGAATTAATCTGGTTCAGGGTAGGGTTTTTAGTTGCCAAAAAGACTGAGAACGGCATGATGGCTAATAATCGGAAACCATGTAGACCTACACTCACATCATAAACCCCTTCCACACCCTACAATACAGGTGACAATGGGTCTCCAGGGGATATGGAGAGGTAAAACACATCCGCGGCCCGTGCAAGTAAGAGCGGTGGGGCCGGGTGGGGATTTCGACATACGACGACAAGGGAAAATGAAAAAAATATTTAATTTTCCCCTGTTGTCGTATGTTAAAATACCCCTCCCCCCAACCCAGCCCCACTCCCCCACCGCTCTTACCAGCGCTGGCCACGGGTGGCAAATTTAAGACTAGAGCATTTCTGGGAAGAAGCCTCCACACCACTCCTTCTGACAGCTATTACTAAAGTGTCAATTGGCTATCTACAGTGTGGAGCGCACTCTACGCCTCTACTTGCATAATATCCGTACAGGTCGAGGGAGAAAGCGAAGAGGGGCCAGCCAGCTACTGCTCACACCTGGGCTGGCCCGCGAACCTGCTAGGTCAAGCGCTAGCCAACACCGTCACGGTTTTGACATTTCCAGGTATAAGGCCTTTGTTCTCGCCCAATGCATCATTGATAAAGCGATTGTGTTTAATCTGTCTGGCAAACAGGATCAGATTTACTCAATAAACCTAATGCTGCTAAAACAACAATGGTAGGTGAAGTGCGCTGTTTAGAATATTCCATGAACCGAACCTACTAATGCAAACACAGACAAAGCAGTCAGTAAACCAAGTGCCTGCCATATGTTACAGAATACTGCAGCTTCAAGGCACAGGCAATTTACTTAATGTTTACTTTGAATCTTATGCCCTCTTACTCCTCCCGCTTATCTTCTGAGCACATTACTATATATGTCTTGATAGAAATGGATCCTGGTCTGAGTTCCTGGGTGTCTTTCTTGCTGTTTTTCATACCGATAGCCTTATCCTTAAACTCTTCTTTCCATTACTGGCTTTTCCCGGGCTTCATTATAACACTGATTATAGCAATGGTGTATTTTTTCCAAGTGGTGTCCTTTTAGCTAATGTTTGCATCTTCCACTTGCATAAACATTAAGGTCATCATTTATGAAAAGTGTTGCATCGCTGTGTGAAATCAGCGATACAACAGTTGTCAATGAGCACTCCTTGTCACAGGATGGATGCGTCATATTTAATGTACGACGCTCCATGTCGCAAGGAGTTACAGATACGTCAGTCTTTCTGACGCATTTGTAGGTGCAAAAGTGGCACATTGCTGGGGTGTGTCTAAAAACAGATGCAACTTCAGCAATGTGTCCTTTCACATGGAGCAAGCCCCATGTAAAAGGGCCTGCGTCAGTCTTATGCATGCTGTGAGGCAGGCATAAAATATTGACGAAGTAGCGTCTTAGAAATGGCGCCGCAAAATCTGATAGCCTTCACTACGCCATTTCTTCAAGGCTTTTTGCGGGGGAGCGCCTACCCTGCATACACTTTGCCTGACACAGGTATAATGTAAAGCAGGTCTTTCCAAAATGACGCAAAACTGTTGCAAGGCCTAATAATTATCGCCCTAAACATTTCAATATGGACACATTAGGAGAAAATAGGCTTACCATATTGCTCTACACTTACCTAAGTTACCAGACTGCCAGTGTCTTATGTGCCTGCTTCAAAATGTCAGTGATGCTTAAATAAATGTATTCGTACATGGAATTTTACGACTGAAGTACCTCAATATCTAAAGTCATAAAATGTAACGAGCCTGGTTGAAAAGCTTGTTTCCAGTGTCTAGGAAACAACATTATTCAGCATTTTGTGCATCTTTGGCCTGGGATCAGTTCATTCAGGACCACGTTGTTTGAATGGTGCACATACTGAGGATCAGATTGATGAGATCCCACAAAACCTTTGTATGTTCTCTGAACGGGTATCAATGATAAGCTCTAGTGGTCTATATAGTTTTATAAAAATTGGGGGCCTATCATCAGGGGCAATATCGCCGCTTTAGCTGCACTTTTTGCCGCTAAAGCGGTGATATTTTTACCGCCCTATCAGCAAGCTGTCGCTAACAGCGACGTCGCTAACAGCTGTTAGCGACGGCTGCTGCTTTGCATGTCAGCGATATTTCTCGCTAATGACATGCAAAGTAGGCGTTCCCTAGGCATTCCCTTTGAAAACAACCCTGGAAAAGTCGCTAACCGCACATCGCGGTATCATCAAGCTGGACCCTGAAACCCATAGCGACATAAGAATCGGCGCTAACCGCGGTTATCACCATCAGCTAACGTCTGCAAAATGTCAGACTCCGCTATATTTATGATAGGAGGTGGATTCTAAGCCTACATCCACATCTCCCTATTTACAAGGATTCCCTTAGCGCTGTAGTAGCATCGCTGGATTTCCAGTTATGTTCGCTCATTACGCCGCTATCGCTGGAATTTTTATCGCGGTGGAGATTAGCGTTGACATTAACGCTCTATCTTGACGATTAATTCCCGCGATAGCCGGCGTTATACAAATTTGCGCTATGTGCGCTCTGCGATGTTTATCGCAGTTTGTTGGTGATATGCCCCTGGATTTTTTAAAGGTTTTGGTGCACCCTTGTTTAAAAAGTGGAGGAATGAACCCACCAACCTCTGACACATCCTCTCTCAATTCTCCAAAGGTTGCAATCAAGGCTTATGAGATTCCACCTTCCCTAAATTTCTTCATTAGTCAGATGCGGGAGAAAGCTGATGATTTCTGTATCTGAAAATAAAAATAGCATCTAATAGGATGTAACTGTGAAATTCTAAAAACAGGCATTTATAAAATAATGTATTCATTACTCTGTATCTTTGATAGATACAGCGATGTGTACATGTAGGAGTAGTGTTTTTCAGGGAGAAACACACGATTGATGGAGTCATTATTTTCTATCAAGTTGCTTGACTTTGATTTGTGATTTTTTTTTATAAATATATGGAGAATTAAAGCGACAAGCTTCTGCTTTGGGATGACTGTTATATATTTCAGTACTCTGTTGTTTGAAGCTTTCATGGTGAGCTCACCTTGTCACAGATCCAGCTTGGGATCCCTCAATGACACCCTTGGGGTATTAGCTGCCAGATTCCCCTGGGTCAAGATGTTGTTGAAGCCTTTTAGTAGGGACCAATAAAGCCAGTGGGTGTGTTAATCCTCTGGATCGCGGTCATCTCCCACCATCTTCCTCCAGCCCTTAGTTTGGTCTGTTTGTAGGCGGCACTACAGCTTGGTAAAAAGCAGATTTGATATTTGTGCGGTGTGCTATAGGTGAATTAAATCTGCCTTGGAAATTAACCTTCCCTCCGAATAGTGAAGGACAGGTGAACACCTCTTCCTATGGGACCATGAACTACAAGTGACTGTACGTTTTTGCATCGGGTGAATTTGTGAACTCCACCAAATAAATATGACCCTTGGTACTCCGTCTACTGGTCTAGATGAGACCGATATTGCCTCTATTGGGACTACACGCTGGAGACTTCAGAGGCCATTTTAAGTTCTGTTGTTCTACCTCTTTATTGAGCAGATCCAGGAATGAATGCTCTTGAGGCCTGTATTTTTTAACTTTGCAAAGCACTTTCGTCTTGTTATCTTAAGGAAGAGGTGTGGCGCCGCGGCTAGGGCGACTGACTCCGGAATCTGGGGATCACGGTTCGATCCCCGGCACTGGCGGCAGATTAGCCCAGCACCATGTGACTCTGGGCAATAGCTTGCTTAATCTTCCCGACGGCCCCAGCACCTAGAGACCCTAACGGGTGATTGTGCGCTTTACAAATGTGGATTATTATTATCATTATCTTGTGGGTATGAGTACTCGGTTCTATGGGGGAATTGACATGCCTAGAACACTTATCAATCCAGTTGGTGAGAATTGTACCTTCTCACAAAGAACCCTGCTTTTAAACAGTAGGGTTATAACTGTTCAGAAATTTCTAATGGCTATATACATTTGTGCCTTCCACCTTGATCTTTAATGCCATTTTTGGAAATGTTGCTCCTAATTTTTTCTGAACTCTAACAAAATATAGGAGAAAAATTCAGAGGTTTTGATCCAAATGATTGAACGCTTGTAAGATATGTGAGAGCAGTTACTGGCTGTATCATTTCTAATACCCACTGCCTTACAGAGCCAAGTACCAACAATCATGTCCTATCGTTTCACAGGAGTTCGTCCCCACAGTTACATATTCAATGTAATAAGTGGAACTACTTTGCCATTATGTGTGTTCAATAGTCATTCTAATGGTGCAATGCTTGTATGGGTTATTGATCAGGAGTAACCCGGCATTCATTTCTTTAACCTAATTAAACTGAGCATTCTGGGGTATTCACAATTTGAATTAATTTGAAAATGCTAACTGTGCATACATCACCCACCTGGAATGTAATTGATTCTCACTAGTTTTGGACCTAGTAACATGATCTTAGTTTTGGAGGAGTTTATTTCTAAGTCACCTGCTTTTACAAATTCAACCAATCTTGCCATTATTATCGTTCACCTTACTTGAGTGAAGATGTCCAATTCGGCTTACGTTGGTCTCTTTCAGCTTGCCCTTTTGGCTTGCCGAGACAGCAGTCAAAGTTAAGGCTCTGTGCATGTCTTCTGTAATGATGATTCAATGGTCACTTATGAGACAAAAAGTAAAATCTTATGCTTTCCCTTGTCTTGGGAGTAGTCGGAGAAGTGCCTGTTTAAGTTAAGAGTCTGAAAAAGGCTCCCCCTTCTACATATGTCCCGAGTAATGTGAGGCCATGAAAAAGATGCATCCTAGCATCCCTCTGTCTAGAACTGTAAGTTGTAAGTAGATGTTTTGCACCTGAGGCATCCTATTATCACCTTACTTAACTTATCACTGCTCTGACTGTGTGTTTTTCAGGCCTTCCTGTTTAAAGATGCAAAAACAACAATTGATGGTTGTAATTCTGAACAATGTCAAACATTCGCCCCGGTTCAGAAATGTGGGCCAAAATCCATCGTTTTTCTGCCCACCATGCCCAAACGTGTTGCATGATGAGCAAAAGAACAATGGGTTTAACCCAGATCTCTTTACTGGGGCTGAATGTCTGATTTGTTCTGCATTCCGTCCATCATTTGTGTGTCTTTTGCTTTCTCGTCCTAAGTGACCTGGGTATGCTCAGGTGTGAAAAGGGGTGATACCCCGAAACTGGCCCCAGGATGCTTGCTCCTAGTCCAGTGAGGACCTTGTTTGGCAGCTCGGGCTGGAGTGTTCCCATGAGGAGCAGGGTGAAGACTGATTTGCATATGCCTGGGTCTAAACTGTTGAGGCATGGTGAGCAAAAGAACAATTACTTTAATCCAGATCTCTTGACTGGGGGTGAATGTTTTCTTTGTTCTGCATTCCGTCCATCATTTGTGTGTCTTTTGCTACCTGTTTAAAGAGCCAGAGTTCTGTTAGCTTTTGCAGGAAAGTGTTGTGGATACTTATTTCCTTGCCATGCACTGAGCCTTTGGGATCCTTCTGTTTCAGTGGTTCCCAATAGAGTCCTCTTTGTTTTGTGATGTACACTGTAATCTAGTCCCACAACTCTTTTTGCCAGGGATGGATCTGCTTGCACTTTGTATCACAGCCAGCAGTGTCTTCCAGGTCTTGTCCCTGCATTTCTTATTCTTTAATGTCCAGGACTATTCATGGATAAAGGGGCTGTATCGGCCTCTGCATTTGGCTACCTTGTGTCAATGCCAAGAAATTGTTCCACAAGTATCTTTTATCTCTGAATCCATATTGTTTGAACATTTGTTTCGTTTTCTTCATAAATCTAGTGACACAGGTTTAGTATACCACCATGAGACTTATCATATTTGTAACTGTTCACTCTTTTCCCAGTTAATCAGCCACCATGGCTTCTTTGGTGAGAGAAACTCGAGCAGTCTTGATATTCCTTTTTGAAACCCTATCTCATTACATGACTTGACTCTAAATTCTTCTTCATCTAAGAGCAAAACAGTAATAAAGTCCCACTCAAGCCACTGTACTGCGCAGGCCCCATGCAATGTACCCAATGCTAAAGGATCCACCAGGGCCTTTGCACACTGACGAAATGGTCATTGATAGAAAAGGAACCCTTTACATAGCCTGGCCCAGAAGCCAACCAGGAACACACATATTCCAAGGCATCAAGTGTGAATTTACAGGAGTATCCCTCTGTAAGGTCCAGAAAGCATTAAGAATGGACCTTCAGAGGATCCAACAGATAAGTAGGTCTCTGGAAGTTAGGAAAAGGCTCACATAGATCTGTGAATAAAGGGTACAGAGGTTCAGTTCCCAGAAGATAAAGATCCAAGCCATCACAGAAAGTGGGTGAAAGCCAGGAAGCTGATAGGGAGTGATAAAAGCAAGTGGATAAGGATGAAGAAACAACATTTTGGGAAACAGAAGGTCACGAAATAGATAAAGGCTGGTGCTATTAGCGACCCAAGGTGAATGATTCAGAATTCCTGTGCCACCCACAATGCTGTATATTTGGGTATTTGTGAGAACAAAGACAAGGAAGAGATTAGAGCTGCAGGAGTTTGATTTTTGAAGGTTTCTTCGTTTCACTACAACTACAAGTTTGCATTAGAAAGAAGGGTAAGCGCAGGAGTGAATGTAAATTTATTGCAACTTCTAAGACGGCACAATGGGTTGTTGGAAAGGAATAGAAGGCCTCAGCCAAGTGGTCTGGGAAAGATATGTCCCAAGATGGTGAGAGGGGAGCAAAAGGATTGTGAGGGATGATGAGTTTCAGGATAGTCTTGGAAATAACAACAATTATGTAACTTATAGAACAGTGATACTCAAAGTTTGACCCAGGTGTCACTTGCTGCCCTCTTGCCCTCCTGAACCTTACATGTGGGCCTCTAGAGAACAGCACCACTGGGCTGGTGTTTACTTGATAGAGCATAAACATTCCGAAAGCTGTTAAACGAGCAAGCACTTATCTACATGTTAACTAGAATAAAAGAAGCAAAGAAAATGTCCTGCACCATTTATCTTTAAGATTGCATTAATTTTTAAAGATACTGCATAACAAACATATAAAAATATGATAAGCTCACTTCTAAATTCAAAGAATTGTATTTCATTAACATGCAGAAGCATCTCACTATGGCACATCAGATTATATCACTGCATTGAAATGAATTTATTATTGTGGAAGAGGTGTGGCGCAGCAGCCAGAGTGCCTGACTCACGTTCACGGTTCGATCCCCGGTGCCGGCTTCAGGTTAGCCCAGCACCATGTGACTCTAGGTGATAGATCACTTAATCTTCCCGACGGCCCCCAGCGCCGGGACACCTCTCCCCCTCCCTTACAAAAATGCCATTATTGAACTAAGAGGCACATCATTTGTCATGTGCACACTCTGTGTGGCCTAGGTTGTTATACTTGGAAAAATAATATATATTTTCTTTGATCAAACAAAAAAGAAGGTTTTGTGCAGCACACATAAACTCAATGTGCTCTCATATGTGATAATGAATAAATAGACTGTATTGTGAAATATATCAATTGCCTAGGGTCATACCATCTGGTCAAGTGAAGAAGCTGTGATTGATTGAAGGTTTTCTGATTTCACATTGTGAAATTCACCCACTAGACGGCTCTTTCTTTACCTTTCATGTTGTACCTCAAAAGTTAATGCTGTGTCTTTAATTCTAAATGCATGAAATTAGGGCGTAGGTGTCGGATAAGAGCCACATGAATGCTAGGTTCATCCTGGACTTCAGAATTCTATAGAAATTTGAGCTAAGCCAGAAACAGACATATGGCTTGAACCTGGCTCGAGGCATCTGTAACTCGCTCACCTCTATCACATAATTGCTATTAAAGCGAAATAGAGATAGGAAAGTTATGCTTTTGACCCTCAAAAAAAAAACCACGATTCACTGTCCACATCATGTACATGCTTCGTTTCACCTATGTCCACCTTACACCACCCCCAACCATCACCTTGCTGGAATCAATGAGGCCCTTAGTCATGCCACAGACTTTACGTATTGGCTCCTGGGAAAATGTTTGGGAGTACCCATGTTTGCCGAACAAAGATAAGTAGCTGGCACAGTGGTAATAACATTGAGTGTTCATTATTCATTTATTTGGGTGTAGATTAAGAATGTTAGTGCACTTGAGAGTACTTCAGCAGCAGGTCACTTTTCCATGGTGAGTTTGTGAAGGGAATTAACTGTCTGACTACTCTCTTATTTGTGGGATGATGGGGCTAAGGCGGCCTGTCAACTCCCCAGTGTCAATCTTCTTAGGCATGTGAAATTCTGAAGCACTTAGAAGCAGGCTCTATGTCATAATTTAACATTACATAAAAAGTGGAGGCTTACATTCTTTCTACTGCCAGAATGAGGTAACAGTGTAAGATCAATCTTAAGCACAGCCGGGTTTGGTGGCTAAGAGGACTAATGCGCCCCCTGCAGGGGCCTGTGTTCAACCTCATGGTCACAGGTTCAAATCCCTGTGGGTCCACTTAGCCTTTCGTCCCTCTGAGATCAATCAAATGAGTGCCAATGGGTTGGGTAACAAGAAAAATCTGTTATTCAGCACCAAGATGCCTCATGGTGACCAAGCGCTTTACAAATACAAGTTGTGTTCCTTCTATTCGCTCAAGAGTCCTGGTTAGGCTTTCAGAAAAAGGTTTTTGTTAATGCAATGAGACAAACAGGTTTAGTCATATCCCCCATCATCTTCGACTTCTCAGGGAACCCCTTTGCGCCATACTTACTGACACCAACATTGAAGTCCTTCAGTACATCAATGACACACTTTTCTACTTCAACATCTCGTCAGTACCTATTTAATTAGTCAAAACCTACCGGGAGCTAATCTAGATTTGGATATTAAGCAGCTATCTAAATTTAGCAGCAGCATGCAAACGCATGCTCAAGCAGGACTACCCAACATGAATATAGTTGGCTTCACCCTCAGGATGGCAACTAATTAAAAATAACTTTGACTCACCCTCAGCATAAACCTTTAATTTAAAAAAACATGCCACCAAGAAAACTGGGGACCAAATTTTGAAAGTGTGCATTAGCACACGGCACAGCTGAGTGTCTGTTTCAATTACAGTAAGTACAGGAGTTTAACTCTTAATTTCTCTGAGTAAATGTCTGCTTTGCATTCAGTGGAACTTGGAAACAGAGAGCTGCAACCACTACTCACTGTTTTCCAGCATTGCTGTATACAGCGCATTTACCAACTCTAAGAAATTCAGAGTTAAGTATAAGTGTTTAAGGCAGTGAAATCACATAACAACAGGCATGCTACTCTGCACATGCTCATGATAAGGCCCTACAGGGCATGATGCTATGTTTACTGCAAAAAAAGTGAAACTGTTCCGTCACAAAATTAACTTGCAAGCCTTGCTTCTCTCCCATCTGGATGAAAACAATGCTCTGCTCGATGGCCTCACCTGAATCCCAGTAGCCTCAGAAAGGCATCCTTAACACTGTGGGTGACCCTATCAAGGCCTTCAAAAAGATCTGCCACAGCACCACAAAGCTGAAGGAATGCATTGGCTCCCTCTTCAAGTCAGCATCATCTTCAAAACCATCCACAGAAGCAATAGCCCTCTGCCCAGTGTTTAATTTGAGCCAGAGGTTTCCGGTGCTCGGCACTGGCACTTAATCGTCAGCTACGGCGCTTATGACAGTCTGCCACATGGTAGCGCTGTTTGCATATTTTTGGTATGAGCATAGCAACAGTTGTTTATATATTTTAAATTAATTAACATTGACTAATACCTGCCACCCAAGCCATTCTTATAGCTTTTAAGGGCCTGGAATAGTATGAATTGTCACACTTGCAAGAGAGTGATGGTTAATAGTTGTATTGGTACTATCGTTGGCAGTGCTGGCAGAGGCAATGGATGGTGCAAGCTGCAGTTGCCTCCTTACGTGGGCCCTGGCACTTATTTCTTCATGAATTAAGCACTGAAACTAGACATCTCAGGCAGACTTCACTTCATGAGGAACCACGACAACAACAAATCAAAGAAATGCAAGAAGAAAATACCAGAGGGAAGATGGCCTCCATTTATGCAATTGGAGACTTGTCTCTTCAAAGTGCAGATCCACAGCACACTATAGAAATGTACCTATGGGCTGTCTTATTGTAACAATCCTGTGCCCTATCCCTTGGCATCAGTCCTCTGTTCCACATAGCTATATATACGCTATACAAGGTCCCACTTACATACAAACAAAAGCAAAACTGGCATGGGGTTTTACCTCAGGTACATTAGACACTACGCACCATTTGTTAGGTCTGGCTTGACTACACAGCTGTCTGCAGGACCTATTTTTATACATTATTTCAAATTTACATAGATGTGCTTTTGCTCCGCATAGAGTTACATTTATCTCCCATATCAAGCTGTTTGGTGTATCCTTCCACCTCGTGTTGATTGATTGCACTGTACTGCACCATGGACTATTTTACATTTTCATAAGTACACAGAATCGTCACGCGTTACATTCTTCACATCATACGTGCATTCTATATAAAAAACAATCCTTTTTGTTGTGCATATGCACCGAAGCATGTTTTTTTAAAATAAAAATGTATTCAAGACTAGCATTTACACTGACAAAGAAGCATTGGTTTCATTGTGCCGACACAGGCATGACAACCTGCTGTTTGCAAACTTGTATGCAGAAACACCAGGCTTTTGGCGTCGACAACAGTTGCTAAGTAGTGGTTTTGCTCTGAGTTTATGTGAATTTGTCCTTAGGCCACAACCCTAGAAGTGGTATTGTGTGCATGTGCTGACTCACTCTGGTGCTTACCCAATTACTCCATTGACTGCATATTTTGTAGGACTGCGCTCATGTAATGTACAGTTTGCACATCTTCTGAACGAATTGTGAAAACACACTCAATGTGTGTCTTTCTGGAGCAATGGTGGGTTTCTTGGGTTTATTATGTTTTAACCTGTACCCAGAGCTGCATACCGCCAGCATGGGTACCAAATACAAAACTCAGCTTGCGGCAATGTAAAAAAAAAAAACACGACCAACACGTTGCCCCCGCACACCAAGTTAAAGAAATGTGCGAATGACAGCAGGCAGTTTGTGTGGGTATTTTAGCAAGGTCGCAGATGCTGTGTGGATGTGTATTTGCACACAGCGGGAGAGAGTCTTCGGTTTGTGCGGATACGATAGTGTACACACTGCCTGTGCTCGAGTGTGTTTACTGTGGCTATCTGAGTGCACGCGCGCGCACGTTGTGCACGTGCACACGCGCTGCGTGGGCGCCTTCGTCTACGAGAGCTCTTCGAATTCCCACACTTGCATATGCATCATGTAATCAAGCAGTTGTCATGGAGACGCCTTTCCTCTGAGCATCAGAGGCAGAGCTGGTGGAGACCCAGCTGCAGCTTCCTTCCCTGGCACATGTGGAAGGTTACCGCAGCCCTTGGGCTTCAAGCGCCACGCGGACTCTTTCAGGGACGCGCCGCCTCCTTGGAATGGCTGCAGACTGCGCGCGCTGTGCGCTGTGCGCTGTGCTCGAGCGGAGGTGGGGATAATTGCAACAGCCTTGCCGCCGCTGCCGCCAGTTGCATCAGCTGAGTTACAGTGATTGGCAGGGCACTTCACAGGTGCAGGTGTCACTGCATCAGGTGCTCGCAAAGGTGCCTGCAATGGCAGCGGGTGTGAAGGCCGCCTGCGAGTCAGGGTGTGACTGAACGGCAGTCTGTAATTAACGCGTTATTATTGCTGCACATGCAGAAGAACCACTTATTACATGCAGTAAAATGTCCATAAAGGGAGAGTGCGCACGTGCAGGGCGGGTTTCTACGACGTCTCCGTGCACAGGCCATGTAGGAGGTCACTTGGGTGACGTCAGTGCGGATAGTGAGCTTCATCCCGGCACCCACATTTTCCAGTGCATGAAGAGTGTCTGTCAGACTGAGAAAAGGTCAAATTGACAGATACACAGGAAGTCAAAGTCAGGCAGCCAGGCACTTCAACAGGCACTAATGAGCAGAAGCCAGAAGCAGAAGGTTTGTCAGACCGAAGATCTGGCCCTTAGGGTAGTGACCTCATCTGCCAGGCAAAGCCATCTGAGGGCCGTACCACTGATTAGAGGGGGTGGGGACGTCACTGATAGAGTCAGCTGTGGGTGGTTTAGTTTTAAGTTCCGAAGAGAACAAGGCTATCAGTGACTTCTCACACCACCTTTTCAAAACTTGTCACAAAGCCTCATTGACCAGAACCCACCCTATGATGAGTTAGGGAAAGCCATGCTCTCGTTGTCTGAACCTCGACATGAATAACCAATGATAGAAAGCGGTGGGCCAGTTCCTGTTTCTCTGGCGAAGTCTCCAGCTCCTTCCCAGGCCGTTGTGCTTCTCCCCCTGTCGCCCACTGGTCCTGCCTACTCCTGCCACAGCCTGCCAGGAAAGTGGTTAATTTAATCTTTGGGTGCGTATATGTATGCATGAACATATGCGCACTTTTGCATGTGTGCTTATGAATGTATGTGTGTGTGTGCGTGTATGTGCTTGTCCTAGGATATTTGTATGTGCACCTGTGTGTGTTTTTAATGCGCCCTCGGCTGTGTAGGGGAGCATCATTTGTGAGTATGTGGAACATATCTATAATTATATCTCCGCAAACAACACCCTTCCAACCAAGCGCACTTTTTGCACAGAGGCGCATCTGGTGGTTCCAAGCGGTGGCAAGAGACAGAGTTGTGCAGGATTAATGATTCCTCTAGGACATTCCAGTACAGCAAAGGGTTTCTGAGATGTAACTACAGGGTAACCCATCTGTAATTCAATATACAATTGTAGTGTAATAGATCTCTAATTGAATAGTCCTGTACACCTTCAGTGAGTGCTCTCCGACGTTTTTCTCTAGATTCAGTTGTTCCAAATAACAATATGGCACAGGGTTTAGGGCCAGATGTACGACCCATTTTTGCATGCCCAAACGGGTCTGCGAACCCGTTTGTGCATGCAAAAACATATTGGGTCATGTATATAGCCTATTTAGCGACTGGCTAAATAGGTTTTGTGACTCACTATTTGGAAGTGGCATTCCCTTCCAAATAGCGAGTCTCAAAACATTGTACTAATGTTTTGTGACCATAATTGCGGTCGCAAAACACTCGCAATTATCACCTACTTCAAGTAGATGGTAAAGCATTTTCAAAGGGGAATGGGTCCCCATGGGACCCCTTCCCCTTTGCAAATGCATGCAAAATAATTATTTTAAGGGCAGGCAGTGGTCCCTGGGACCACTGCCTGCCCTTAAAGAATGAAATGAAAATGTTTCATTTGTTTTTTAATTGCATCCTAGTTTCCTTTGAGGAAAACGGGCTGCATTTCTTTTAAAAAGCTGCTTTGTAAAAAAACAGTCCCAGACATTGTGGTCTACTGAGCCTTGCAGGCCACCATACCTGGGAGGGCTGGCATTCACAATGGGCTTGCAAATGGCGAGAGGGGGAGTCTCATTAATATTAATGAGCCTCGCAATTTGCGACCCCATCGGGAATAGCAAAACAGTGTAAACACACTGTTGTACATTTCATTTAGCGCCTCTCAATTTGCGACTTGCAATGTGTCGCAAATTGCAAGGCGCTAAATGAAAGGGTCGTACATCTGGCCCCTATTGTACAGTGACATTTTAGTGTCAGTTTAATAGTTTATTTTAGTTTTGTATCTAATTTATGTGTGTGTTCAGATGGGTTGGGAACTGATTAATAGGGGGGTTACATGCAGACAAAAATACCTAAGCAGTGTTAAAAAGTAACAAACTATGTCTCAAATTATGTTTGAGGAATAAAGGCCAATGATACATGAAACAATCAAATAGTGATGAATTGATGGATGCGATGGGGGTGTAGCAAAAATGCGCAGAAAACAAAAAAAAAGACAGAGAGGGAATTGGAAGGGAAGGAGCCCTGCCTTGAAAAACAAAATGAATATCAGGGTCTGTCAATAAATCAATTGGACTTTATTATCTGAGAAGCTTCTAACTCATAAAAAGGCACTGCGATATTTATCACTTAATACAAAACAGTAAAAGTAAAAAGAATAAAAAAAAGTAGTCAGGAGGAATGCTACAATGGTTGTTTACACGTAAAAGTAGCAAACAAAAAAGTAAGTGCTCCAAGACCAGTAAGGCCACGCAAAAACCAAAACAAAGTGCAGCTAAAGTGCAGTCAGACGGACCAGCAATGACCCATAAATCCAGTATTCATGGTAATCTGGAATATCAGACCAGCATCATAAATCATTGACAGTGGCTTCTATTATTTAGGAAACACTCAGATAATCAGCTGTTCCTAATTTGTGCCAGTGGTTGCAGTTGGAGGGCATTTTCGGAGTCAATGGCTTGCTTTTCCTCAACTACCAACAGGCCTTTACCCATAGCAAGAAAGAGAGAGAGACATAAATGGGTGAAAGGAGGAGAAGAAAGATACGAAACTATCGCGGAGGGAGTGAGAACAAATTGAAAGACCCTGCAGAGAAAAGATAAAGAGACATGAAGAGTAGGAAGGTGAACGAAAGGGGCATGAGGTGGAATCATAGCAGCTTTGGTATTCCGCATCACTGGCATGTGTCAGTGCCGGCAAAAACTTTGGGGCCCACATTTTGGCCCTTGTTTACAACATTCTGATGCTGGGCAGAGCAGCAAGCCTTTCTGCTGCCCTGCTGTGCTTCAAAGGAAAAGGGCAGGAATGCACCGAATCTACAAGGTACCGCGCATTCCTGCCCTTTCCACATGGGCTGGCGAACAATGTGCTGCCATGCGCCAACGCAGGCACCCTTGTGCCGTGGTGCAAAGGTGTCTGCATTGTAGGGGAGATAGATTTTGTGCAGGAAGGGACACCTTACTGTACAGAAACAACCACAAGAGGTGTTTTCCTCTTTCAAGCTGAACTGCAGAATTGCACACACATAGAAAAGGGAAAAACAAGGAGAGATAAAGGTATTTCTCCTTGTTGCACCTCATTTATGCCTTCCTTGGGGAGGCGTGGAGTCCTGATTCATTCCCAGGTTCACAAAACCTTGCAAATCTGGGAATGTGTCAGGTCCATGGGTGTTGCGTGGGAACATCCCCAGTAATACCCATGGCATGCCCGTTTCACGCAGAGTAATGCCTGAAAGGGGCACATATTTACAAGGTCTTGAAAAGTCATGCAGGGTGGCTATACCTGGGCTTGTAAACATGGACAGGTTCCCAGTGCTACCAGTGCACCTAAAAAAGTGATGCACCGGCAGCGCAATGGGCATGTAAATAAGCCCCTTTTATGTTTTATTACAAATTAAGAACTGATTATAAACATGGTGGCATTGGTTCTCACGGTATTATATTTGCCCTGCACATGAACTGTGATGAAGAATTATATAGCGCAGGAAGGGCGATGTGCCTTGTATTTCCTGGGAACATATCCCAAGCGGTGCTACTCTTCAACCTAGAGCTTATGATGCGTATGCACAGTGGCTGGGATGGGCCCTGCTTACCTGCTGCACATTCTGTGCTTCTGATGGGGACACACACACTTCTTAAAAGCATATGCATATGATTTGCTGGTACAGACAAATCATGCCACTTGAGCATCGAGCCGCACCCGAAAGTGTTGAAATATTTTATGAGGTCATCTCCGAAATTATCGGATTTTTTCAAAGGTTCATTACGGGGCAATAAAGCCTTAGCAGGTCCCTGTGTAACACCTGTACATGCTGTGATCCAACTCAGGCAGCCACATTGCAAACATTTTTGCATAGCAAAATTTCGATTTTGATCACATTATGCCGTTGACACTATTGTGCCATTCAGGAAGAATACAACAAGCCCCAAGAATGTGTCAAAAAGTCCCAAAATACATAATCAGTTAGGGTGTTGAGAAATCAGAACTAGCTTAAAATCCCGTGTACTCTAGGGGTGCATAAATCTGTGGAATTACGCAAATGGGGCTAATTGGTTTTCGCCAATATCACGCTTATAAATGTTTCGCACCATGCTGAAAAAGTTTGAGAAGATATCCCTCAGTGAGACATTTTTCCAAGAGCACAATATGACGAATAAATATGTAATGCTAAATTTCACAATTTTCTCACAATGTGAAAGTTGCAGATTTCACGAGTGCATTTGAAAGTTTACAAAGACAGGGGCATATTTACAATAAAGTGGTGGAGCACAGGTTAGCTCCAAAATAGCTAACGCCGCACTCCGTCACTTTAGAAAAGCAGGGATGTGCCATATTTACAATATTACCGCGCAGCCTGCGTTTATCCCTGCTCTGGCGATAAATTCAGCTAGCTAGCTCCAATGGATGTATGGATGCCTGCGTTGTGGAAATGATAATTAATGTGCAGGGAGCTGTCCCTTCCTGCACATAAACAACCCAGAATGGTGATTTGTAACTTCTTTGTGTGCTGCAGTGTGCAGCACACATAGAAGTTGCAAACCATCATTTTTGTAGTGATTGTTTAAATGTAGGAAGGGACACCTTCCTGCACATAAGCAATAATTCATGGTGTTTTGCTGTTTCTATGTGTATGGCACAATGCAGCACACATAGAAACAGCAAACACGAGGAGAAATAAAGCATTTATCCTCATTTCGCCATGTTAAGACCAGGTTTTCCCTGGTCTTAATTTTGACGAAGTCTCCTATTTATTCCACCCTTGTAAATAGGGGGCAGCATCAAAATCAATGGGTGTTGAGGTGCAACGCCCACCGCAACACCCATTGTCCACCCGTTTCACACTAAGTATAGCGTGAAAGAGTGCCTTATTTAAAAGGCTACGTTAAGCCACATTAAGTAGCTTACAGCCGCTTTGTAAATATGGCCGGCCTTTTGCCACAGGAACGTAGTTAAAAGTGACATTCCTGTGGTGATAGGGGCTTGTAAATATGCCCTTTTGTGAGCAATTTATATTGAGTTAGGAACATGACAAATCAATAACTAAAAGAAAATGAGGGGCTTATCTACAAGCCCCTTGTGCCGCTGGTGCATTACTTTTAACATGGGTTGTAAATGTGGCGTAGCAGCGGCACAAAGGCTTGTAAATAAGCCCCTTAGAGCGTTATTTACAAGATTTTGCCATAGGGCAGCGCCACAGGCATTCCTGCAGTGGCAAACTAAAAGGGCAGGGAACCCTTCCTGCACAAAAACAATCACAAGAGGGTATTTCCTCTTTCTATGTGTGCTGTAGAGTGCAACACTCATGGAAAATGGAAAAACTACGAGAAATAAATGTTTTTCTCCTCATTGTGCCTCCCTAACGCCTGCCCTGGGGAGGCGTAATTTTTGGGTGCTGCTTTAGAGTTACGATTCCTCGTAAATCTGGGGTAGTGTAAAAAGCCATGGGTGCTGCTGCGTGAGCCCCCAGCAACACCCATTGCACACCCATTTAATGCAGAAAACGGTGCCAAAGGAAATTATATTTACAAGGCCTCATTAAGTCATGCACAGTGGCGTAGTGCTGTCTGGTAAATATGGAGCAGGCCCCTGCGCCACCACAGCATTTAAAAAAGTGACGCTCCAGTGTCGCAGCCTCATTGTACATGAGGCCCTTAGTATGAGATGCTCTCCCTATCACCATCTGCACTCCTTACAGAGACGAAGGGGAATATTTACAAGGAGTTAATGCCACCAAAACATAACATTGTCTTACATTCTGGTGGTAACTTCGCCTTATTAACAAGGCAGCGTTAACTCCGCCTTGTAAATAATGCCCCTATGCACACAGCACTTAGCGTGAACAGGCGTGCAATGAGTGTTGCAGTGGCCGTTCTGCCACAACACCCATTGTTTTTTGAGGCTGCCCCATATTTACAAGGTATGGGGCAGCGCCAGAAATACTGTTTGGGAATACCTAGTCTTAAGCAGGTCATATGAGAAGAAATGTTTTATCTCTCCTCGTATTTTGCTCTTTCCATGTGTGGCGCATTCTGCAAAACATAGATAGAGCAAATCATCTGTAAAGATTGTTTATGTGCAGTAGGGTGTCCCTTCCCTGCACATAAGCAATTGCCCCTTCAGAGCAGGCCCCTAGCAAAATGGTGCTTGGGTGTCTGCTCTGCAGCAAGGCTGTGTTGTTAGCCAGAGCGCTAGGGGTAACGCAAGGGGTGCATCGCATTCTTGTGAATACGGCGCATCCGTGCGTTTTGAAACTGCAGGAGTGTGGCTTTACCAATTTTGGCGTAACACCACGCTCCAGCAGTTTCTTGTAACCATCCCGAGGTTTTAAAACAATTACATCACCATAAAACCAGCTTTACAGAAAAACAATATTTGTAGCTTGTGCTTGTAAAATAGGTTTGATATTGCAAAAGAACTAACGCATTGTTGTGCCAAGAAAGCCTAAAATATCTAATTTTGCTAGTGAGTAATGTTGTACAATTAAGAGTGACATAAAAAATCTGCAATCTGGACACAGACAAAGGCTTCTATTTACTGATAAGCCAAAATACGTTTTAATAAATGATTTCTCACAGCAGAATGGGTTTAACTGCCTTAAGATCCCGAAGGCACGGCGGCTCTGCTCCAGACAGAACGAGCTCTTCATTTCAATGAGGTGGATTGAATTTCCAGTCTGCCTGAATCACCCCATTAATTCACAACAGGTCGATTTATAATTCATCAGTCCATCTCTCCACACAATGCTAGGCCTTCAAAGTGTCAAATACATGATGAGGCGACTATTCCATGGCACCTTTCAAAGTTCTGGTCTTTGTACACTCATGATAGGGCGTATTTTCAGTTGCACGTGTGTATTCTCTTGTGCAAGGTACTGTGCCTACGGTGTATCTTTCAAAGCACCAAACACTGCACTGAAAATGTATTCGTTCGAAATGTACACAAGGTAAATAAGCAAAGAGTGACTATTGTTAGACTTGAAGCTTTGGTGCATGTGGAGGGTTATTATGGTTAGTTTGTGGGGTGACGATTAGGGTAAGAATCAGGGTAGGAGTAGATTAAGGGTAAGTGTGGTGAGGTTTATTGTTGGGTTTAGGGCGAGGTCAGAGGGTTAGGGTCAGTCTTAGAGATAATAATAGGATTAGGCTAAAGTTAAGGTTAAGGGTGGAGGATTTTTTAGGGTTCAGAGTTAGGTGATAGGGTTAGGTTTTGGGATGCAGGGTGAGGGCTAGATTTGGGATTATTTTTAGAGTGTGTTATTAGGTTGTAAGGATACTTTTAAGTTTGACGTCTGGGTTAGGATGAGAGTAAAGGCCAGAATTATAGTTTGGCAAACAGGGTACTCCATTGCACATGCAACCGAGTACCTATCCTGCCAATCACTTGCTTTGCCCGCCTAATTTAGAGATGGGCAGACCTTATGTATCTAGTCGAAGGAGCTCTTGTTGGTTCTGTTGACATTAACCATCCTCTGATGGCCCTACGGGGGAAGGACATTTTACTGCTCGCACTATTTAGGGAGTAAGTAGTAATGTCTGTTTTTTCCCTGTCCATCACGGGCAGGAAAAACTTGGAAGTGATAGACAGGCAAAAAAACTATAATGACCTCCAGACTTCAGGACAAAACTCCCAAGGTGTAAAGGTAATTCATTTCTTGTTTTTCAAAAATAAATGACTGCTTCAGGAGTTTCTTTTTAAAAACAAAAAAAAGTTTAAAGTTTGGTGAACGACAAACAAAACCGATGGTAGCCATTCACCAAATATTTGGTACATTAAAAGGAACTGCTGTGATGTTGGTTTCTTTTAATGTACAGAGATGACCGCTAGGCCAGCGGTCATCTCTATATTTGTTGGCTGGTAGTTCATCATAGTGGCGTGAGTAATGTCCTTTGCCACACTGACAGATTGTTTTCCATCTGCCAAACATTAAATCAGGACCTAAAAGTTAGTAATCTATGGCAAGATGTAGTACATTTTTTAGCAGTTGTCAAACCTGTGATTTGCTACGTCTGTGTGTTTGCAACTTTTAAAAAGTCTAGTACTATGTACTAGATCTATTTTAAGACTCCCTAAATATTTAGCAGTCCTACAATGGGCTAGGACATGGATTACAAATCGCAATTTGAAGAGGACATGTTGTTGCCGTCTCTTTCAAATTTCGATTCCTATCCACATGTATCAATGTTGTTGTACTTTACAACTAGTTGCAGAGCATTGAAAACGTGATGAACCCCCGAGTTGGAGAGGTAACTCATTGGCAAAAGTGTAGGGGTTCCCCTTTGGGCTCTTTCCCCTTTGTGAATTGGTGACAAAAGTTGAATGGTTCCAGGCCAACTCTCACTGACACCTTTAAAAAAATAAAAAAATAAAAGCCTTTAAGGAAAATTGGACTGCGTGTTTGAGAATAAATCTTTGTTTAAAAGCCGTTACAGGAATGGTAGTCTGCTGCATGCCACCATCCCTGTGGTTGCTATCAATCAGAATGGGTTGCAATTCTGCGACCTACCGAATGAATATTAATTATTTGCACAACGATGTATACACACCCGTTATTTGTAAAGCGCAAACTAATCACCGCTTAGGGTTTCAAACTACTGAGGGCAGTAGGGAAGATTAAGCGAGCTATTGCCCAGAGTCACATGGTGATGGGCTGAGAGGCAGCAGGTGATAGAACCGTGAGCCCCGTGCTCTGGAGTCAGCCGCCTGGCCACTGCGCCACACCTCTTCCACCCCACAAATTGTGAACGCTTTTTTGACCACAAATTACATACATCTGGCCCCTACTTAAAATCAGTTTTGGTTATTTAAAATGCTCTCTGCTTCAAATTATATGTAATATTGAATGAAGGAGATGTGGTGCAGAAGCTAAGCTACTTACTTTGAAAATTGTGGACCCTGGTTCAAATACTGGCCTTTCAGTTCACTACCTGAAAACTGTGTGGCTTTGGGCAATTTATTTAATGTCTCTGTATAAAAAAATGTGAATGGGAGAAATGTCATGTGTAATTCAGAGATCCCCGCTTGTACGCATCCTTGTATCGTATACCAACACCCCACAATGTACAGTGCACTGTTTCTCCCTGGGTAAATTTGTACCATATGAATACCAATGCAAGAAAAGAAGGGGACAATAGAGGAAATAATAACAAATGAGACCCTTCTACGGGAAACCAGGCGAACAGCCCCAATTTAAGACAATTGTGTAGGTTTGGTGACTCTTCTATTGATGTTCCAGCCTTACAGAAGCTATTTAAGCCCATACATGACTCTGGAATGGACCTCAGCACTTCCAGAGAGGTTTCCAGTGACATCAAACTTTAGGGGCCTGAAGTTAATAAAAGTCCAATCATGGTCAAAATATTCTGGTGGCGGTGAAACCCACAGTATCTGTTGCACCCACTAGATCCACACATTCCATTCGCACTAGGCTCCAGGGAAGAGGGACTCAGATTAAGGGTCATTTCAGGGGCACAATGCAGGCACCTGCAGTCTCTGTGGCACAGGGGGGAGAGGGGACGGGCAAGCATGCTCTGATCAGTGGAATGCATATTGAAGTGATACATTGTACAATTCCTGAGTGTGGCTTCTATGGTTTCAAGGCAGCTGCAGTGCAGGACAAAGTCTAAGGCCACAGATATGTGCATTTAGGAATGAAGGGTCAGTCATTCCAAGGAAGAGTAAGTTATCTTCCAGATAGTGTAGCTGGCTGGTCTGTCAGAGCAGCAAATCCAGTTCTCAGCAGCTCTTTGCTCTCCAGCAGGACCCAGGCCTGGCAAGGGCTGAGTGTATATGCACTGCTCATCTAATCAGGCAACATGTCAATACAGTGAGAAGATATATGCAGAGATGTCACATTTACAAAGGCAACTGAGAAATGAATAGCCGTTGTCTGCTGCAATTACCTTCCCTTCCCGCCAACCAACATATGCATGTTCTGCCATGAAACAAATGAACACAACTGGCACCCCATAAACTGCATGTTTCACAGCTTAATAGGTAAACTGATGGGGTTTATGGATCTCAGTTATAGGGAGCAGAACAGATTTTATTCGGAGGAGGTCAATAGTCCCTTGTGCTAGGGATACCAACAACATGAAATGTGCTCCTCACTAGATTCTAAGCTGCCGCAATCGTCATGCCCCCCATAGCCTGATAAGATGGCAATAGTCATTCTCTACTACAAATGGCAACTAACTAATGAGGAACCGCCCCCTACAGCTGAGGCATTACCAAACAAATGGATCCTACCATATTGGCTCAGAGATTAATGTCCACCAAAGAAATACTACACAGTATCACCCAGAGTGTCAAATGAAAGGACACAATACCATGGCTATCCACACTCTATGAGGACGTGTACCCTTTCCCTCCTACAACTGACTAATGGGCACCATAATTAGAGGTGAAAATAAAGCATAAAATGTTTCAATAGCTGAAATCAGAAATTAATGGGAATGTTTTAAATCTGGTAAATTGCAGATGTGAAAAAACTGCAAAAATATGTTTAGAGAAATATCTAATGTGACAATAAAATGTTATCCCCTCTGTGCTGCAAAGTCCCCTTAAGAGGAGTATTAGGTACATGCTATAGTGAAGCAAACCTGTATGCCCAGCTACTTGTGAAAGTAAATGGGACAGAAATGTAATATAAGTCGCCAGAGGGGTCCCCTATTTCTGTCAATAAGAAAAACATGAGGAATCCATTCATAATCCCTCTTCTAATCCCTTCTGGACCGATTTACAAAAATGCGTTCTGGCCATAGGTGTTACCAATGATTTGAAAAGAATGGATTAACAAATCTCATTGTCACTACGAATCACAGAATATGGATTTGGGGAATTTTAGAGTGCAAATTCCTCTTAAGAAAGTCAAAATTGTGCAAGGTTTATGGATTTTTCACTGTTGTAACCTTAATAAAGGGTAGGGAAAATGACAGTCTCTAGTTAAAGAATGGGACGCGTGGTTATTCGAGAATGATGGGAACCTTCACAATGTCTAAAGTCTGTGGATAGGCACAACAATGTCCAATTGCTTTTTCCACATCAGCACCCTTCAATTACTCCAAAAAGTGTTGGTATAAGTGTGCATTAA
The DNA here is from genome assembly GCF_964263255.1 of Lissotriton vulgaris. Classification (NCBI taxonomy): domain Eukaryota; kingdom Metazoa; phylum Chordata; class Amphibia; order Caudata; family Salamandridae; genus Lissotriton; species Lissotriton vulgaris. The sequence continues at coordinate 664,239,781 of NC_141693.1, forward strand.
CAGTGTGAAAGCGTCCGAAGCACTCTCTATATGTTCTCGGGTTGCAGGAGGAGGGGATTTCTAAATTTAAAAAATGTTTTTCAGAGCCATAAATTTCAATTTGTCCAGTTGTTGACAATTTACGCAATCAATATTAGGAGAAAATTTAGAAGGTCTGGGGCCAGTGAGGGACTGCTATCTCGTTCTTTGATAAAATAGGACTGAAATTAGGGAGTGACAAGATTTCCCATTGGATGAGAACTAGTGCACAAGAGGCCTGCTTCTTAAAGCAGCAATTTTACCACATATAATAGCGAAACTACTTACTCTATAGTTAATAAAGACATACAATTGAATATTTTATAAAGCTTCTGCTGAATTAATCAGATAAAATACCACATTTTAAATTATTAAGTCTGGTTTCAACAAGGTCTCTGCCATTACGGGATATCTGAACAGGCCACTCTGCTGGTTCATATCCAAACCTGGGCCAGCCTGACTACCTTGAACCACACTGGGACCTTAGCAGTAAGTAATCATGCCACTAGAGATTAAGTGGCATTTTAGCCAACTGCCCTAATCGTGTTGTAAGATAAACTGCTAGTCACACTATTAAAGCTCTCAAAGGGTACACTTCCAAACGGTGCTGGGACCCTATTCCAAGAGCGCTAATATTGACCCACAATACTGCTGCATCCACTGCATAGAACTACATTGTCATGTAGGTATAGATTTGCCATTCTAAAATCCACTAATGTTTACCTTGGGAGTTAAATGTAAGTGGAATTAAGAATAGTAGGTATACACTTTACAACGCAGGGGTTGGACAATAGGAGGCTGTCGTGATGCAATATTGTGATATAGTGACCTATTACCCTTCCAAACTATCTTGATCATCAACAAACCATATATGGCGAGGTAAAAATTAACTTCCAGTTGACAGCTTTCTTTTTGCGTCAAAACAATACTTTGGGGAGATCTTTCCGCCCAAGACATGAATCTCTCTGTCCCCTTTTATATTGGAACTGCCTCATCTTTTGCCATCTTCCAGAGGACTCTAAAACACTGTTTCATTGAAAACACTTAAAAGCCACAACACATGTGCAATTATCTCGCCTGTTCATTCAGCCCTTCATAAACCGAGGGGTCTCGTCTCATTTTATACTCCAATTGGGATCCATTGCTTAATTAATCTGGTTATTATGCATCAAAGATGCACATTTTTCTGAGAAATATATATGATTAACCGTGTTCTCTATCTCCACATGGACAGCCAGAGAAGTGTACATCTTAAAACCACCTCTTTGATGGCAATCCAAAATATGTACATGTTTTTCTCAAACAGATTTGCTCAAAGTGCATATTACCTAGTGGCCATTGTTTCTGCTTGCCTAACCCTTTCCCCATTACAAGTCATTCACAGAAAACGATAACCACATATTCCTGAATTATATTACTAAACTATCTATTCAACGCATTTATATTTTGCTATATCCCATCGTATTTAAATCCATATTTCTCCCTTAGTTTCTAGTTTAAAAAAAAATCATTTGTAGGTATGTTATGTTATATGTCATGTATTTGTATCTTATGTTTCCTTTAGCATACTTTAGTATGGGTGTGTATGTGTTTGCTATGGTGTTTTATTACCTTTATTACAGAGCTCTGCAACACGCTATAGTGAAGTTTCTGCTACTTAAAACAATGTAAAATAAAAATAAATACATAAAAATGCACTGCTTGGATGTGCAAGACGATGCCCCAGCTAGTGGTGCCTACGTTGCCCACCTAAGATTGCCTTATTGTTGATCTGGTCCTCCTAGGAAAAAGAGCCTCCAAAATAAAAATTATTTAAAGTATCAATTAAGCGGGACAACACATGCTTACACTTTTTTGTAAGTGTTGCGCACATCTACGCACAGAACAGCAGAGCTGGACAAGCACACATATGGGGCCTAAACTCCCGTCACGCTCCAAGACAATATACACCGAACAATTCATCTTTCTGGACATCATCGAAGTCGCATTGCTTGATGGATGGAAAAACCAGCTGATTGCAAGACTTGCAAAGAACAGCTTGATCAATGAGCAGTATTGATACGTAAACCCAGTTAATTACTGGATTATTGGCATCTTCATAAATCTGCAGCCAGGGAAGGTATTCTGCTCATGTTGCCTGCCAACGTGTCGATACCTTGATGATATGGCGTGGGCTGGTTACGAGCTAGGCATCAACACATCACCTACAAGTAAAAAGTGTTCATCTACTTATCCTAGGGCCTGCTACATATCCACCTCCCACGAAGCCCTTTCTTCAAGAAGCACACTAGTCGTAAGTTCCTAGCATTTGCATGGCGCACGTCCACCACTTGTGTACTCTTCCTATCTTTTAAGAGTAAGGCACCCTTTATGGCTCTGGGACTCCAGTTTACTGGGTTCCTTGTGACCTGTTGTTTTTGAATGTTGTTAGAAAAGCTCTGCCTATCCAATGTATTATCTAGTAATGGCTAACACTGGTTGGCGGGCTAGATAGATGTGCCAGACCTGTCCAGGGCTTACATCTTTACCTCTGTGTTTCATCTGTTTTTAATAATGATTAACTCCTAAAGTCTAAACTATGTACCGTAAAGGGACCTATACAACTTTATTCAGATTAGCACATGCTAGTAGAAACGGACTCTTCGCCTGAGAGGTTTCAGTAGCATCTCTTTGCAACTTCTAGTAATCTGCGCCCAAAATGGTCTAGGTTATAATATTCTGTACATGCATGGACGCCAGTTCGGATTTGAAAGAGGCAATAACTGGTCCCATTAGGCATTTAGTGTGCCCATTGGTACCCCTGGCTGTGCCTTTTGACCCTAGTCTCAGGCGTTTCTATCGAGAGGCAGGAACAAAAAAGAAGTGGTCTCTAAAACTCTGTAAATAGTACTTCCTGTAGTTTGCACTTCATGTCCCAGCCCCTGAGAAGCATAAAGGAAGTGATTAATCGGCTAAGTGTGGAAGAAGAGGCCTTCCTTGTGAAGTCTTCTGGAGGAAAAGGATGACATCCCCTGCCATGCCGGCGAATCTATGCACACCTGTACGCATTGATTCTCTTTACCCTTTATGGGTCTGCATCTTACCATTGTCATAACTCACCTGTTCTAAAATGTCACTGGTCGGAAATTCTCCATTTTAATTTTTAGTAAACCATGCGAGGGCAAAATCTTTTTTTCCCTTGTTTAGAGTGACTGATGCTTCGGATAACAATACAGCGAATGCAAGATCCAACCTTCGGTTTTCGCCGAGACATCTCTCCCACTGCTGATATTTCTATCAGCACTTTTTTTTGCAATTGTTTCTTTTTTCGTGGTACCTGATGAATCAGCAATGTGCTTCTACAGAGTTTTCCAACTTGTGCAGAGTCTTGAAAAAATACTTCAATGACTTGAATTTTTTTTCTGTGGAACGCTTTGTAGTTTATGTAACAACAAAGCACTTAGTTGCATCACTACAGCTTTTGATTTCATGTTAGCAAAGCAATTGCCTCCAATTACGCGAATCAATTTTAATCTGCTTGTGAAGTTTGTTATGCAATGGCATATTGGCAGAGGGCAATTTCCGCCATTTTTTCCCGCAGCTCCAATGAGTCAGTAACTACTCTGATGACCTAATTTCAGCTATCAGTTTAGCAGCTTACTCGATCTGACAAGCACACTACATTGGCTTGGAGGCGCATTGAGTCAGCACCCACTTACCAATGCAGTGTGCATATAACACTGTTGAGAGTGCAGATTCACAAACAATCATGCTGGAAAAGGCCTCCAAGAAGTCCTGCCCTGCTCTCCTCTCTCATTGGTTGAGCTGGACTGGAAGTCTCAGCCAGTGAGGTCAGGATGTTGAGACCTGGGGAGTGGGGGCTAGTTGAGGCTAATGGAGGTAATGGGCTTTCTCCAGTCCCTCTTCTGGCTGTTCCTGGCACAGGCAACCCTCCTGCCCACACCCCTTCCACCAGCTGCTGACCACTGTTGCTTCCTGCCCTGCTGCTTGGCATGCCTGTGGTCTCTTTCAGCACTCCAGGAAGCCTAGAGCCAGGCTTCAAGAAGACATGGGGAGACAGAAATCCCCCAGCCTAACAGCAGCTGGCCGGCGATTGAAGCACCGAGAGGTAAACAGAGCTGCTGTGGTGCTGCTCAATTTTTAGAGAAGCGGTGCTGTCTGTCCAGCGGTGTCAGCTCTCCTAAAAAAGCACTAGATGAATGCAAAAGAACCAGCCTCACAAAATGAAACCCAACACAATCTAAGATTGCATATTATCGAATCTGTAAATGAAAAATGATAAATATCTTGTTCTTTATATAGTGCTTCAGTCCCAGTTTTTACTATGAGGCAGTTTGTATCACAGAGTACACTGATTGTTGGGTCTGCAATTTTTGGGCCTGCAAGTACAATATATCAGATGGGTATAAGCCATGTGTGCATCACTCAAAAAAAATGAAAAATGGATGCTTATTGTTTTTTTCACCCTACTTAAAATCTGTGTTTCCACCAAGTATAAAGAAAACCAGTGTACCTTATATTTGAGCATGTGCAAACATTACAAAGCACCTAGATCATTTTTTCTTTTTAAGTCTGTGGCATCCTGTCATGTCTCCTTTCTTCACTTCTCCACGATCCCTGCAATAGTGCTGTTTAAGTTGAAGGTGACTTTTTTCACATGAAGACAATTGTAAACACTGAGCTAGATGATAATAACATAATCAGTGGCTGCCCGTGAATTGTCTCTTTGCTCAGGTTTATTATATTTCACCATTGGCTGTCTTTAAAAAACCCAGATAACATAGCGGAAAAGAAGCAGCTAAGAAGGCTTCATTATAGCCTTAGAGCCCGATGTAGCGGGTTCTACCGGGCATTAAAAGCCCACTCTAGCACTTGGCTCTGGCCTTTAGCAAGGGAGTGGGCCTTTAATGGCCAGAGAGGAGTACTATACGGAGGGCTCTTACGTGATTAGAATATTCCGCCTCAAGGGGGCAGAATTTCCACATTTTATAAACTAAGGCCTTGCGGAGCACAAGGGGAAGGAGTATGGGTTTTGGGATGAATGAGACAGTGGAGGTAGGAGATGTATTGGTAGAGGTATAGGGTGAGAAATAGGGTAGGTAGTACATTGGAAAGAGTAGTAGAATGAGGTTTGAGATGAGTAAGAGAACTGAGGTAGAGGATATACAGAAAGTGGTATAGGGTGAGAAATAGAGTAGTGCATTGGATATGCTGAATTAGAAGCAAATTAATACATATATAGATGCATAGGTACATGGAAGGTATATAAATGCATAAGGAAGGTGATATATGTATTTAACAGATGGGGAGAAGATGTGCTGCAGAGTTTTTATAGTAATAAAGGTTGATCTTGCTAGTTTCTCCACTTGGGCATTCATTGATAGCTTGGAGTCCATGGTCATTACAAGGTTTCTTATGTCCTTCGATACTTAAGGGCCTGTTCCCAGATCATGAGACCAGGCGGCGAGGGGGTCATCATTTTTCCAGCTGTCACACCTGAGTTTTTAATTTAAAATACCACCACTTTGAACCAAAGCTATTATGGCACCAAGCAAGTGACGCAGATCATTTTCATCCCATGATTCAGTCTGTCATCATTCCGTCCATCTATCCGGCCAACCATATCCAAACATATCTGCACATCTTCAAACCCATCCATCCTTTCATTTATCTATCCACTTTAATCCCTCCACCCTTTCACTCATCACTCCACCTCTTTACTCGATCCATCCTTTCACTCACCCACCTTTTCACTCACCCATCCATCCTTTCACTCATTCATCCATCCTTTGACCCATTCACTCATCCATCCATTTACCCTTTTACTCATCCATCCATCCTTAAGCTCATTCATCCATCCACCCTTTCACTCATAAATCCATTTATTCCCATTTCATTCATCCATCCATCCACCCTTTCATCAACTCATCCATCTACCCTGTCTTTCACTCAGGCAAACATTCTTTCAGTCATCCATCCTTTCGCTCATCCATCCACCCTTTCACTTCCTTCATTCATCCAGCTTTTCACTCCATCCATTCATCCACCATCCATCCATTTACCTTTTCAATCATCCATCCTTTCACTCACTCATCCATCATCCACCTTCACTCATCCATCCAACCATTCACCTTTTCACTCATTTATCCATTCATCCATCTTTTAACTTATTCATCTGTGCATCTATCCATTCATACGTTCACTCACTCGCCCTCACAAATTAATTATGAGCTTTTGTCTGCCACGCTTCAGACAGAAACAACGATCAACACATGAAAGCACATGAATAGTGCTACACAGAGACAACGATTATGCAGCATAAAGAAGTCACCAAAACTGTGCCTTGGTAACAATCGAAGAGCATCAAAGTTCATCGGTAACCCAGACAACCAAGTACCTTTTTAACACTCAGCAGTCACGTGGCCCATATGTATAGCCATTTTGAGCATTTAAAGTGCAAATGGAAAACAGTAAAAGTGATAGGGTAAAGGGATCAAAGTATGCACTGAGAGAGTGATAGTGAGGGCTGGAAGACTAATAGTAACAGTGAGCACTGAAAGAATACATGGATAATAGTGAAAAGTGCCAGACTACACACAAAATACTGAACAGTTAGCGAGTGCACAGATTATACTTAAAACCTACAGGGTGCACGAATCACAGGAAGCACAGATGTAGAATATGGATATTTGTGAACATCGGCATAGAACAAGACTGATTGTGAGTATGGACAGGAATTATAGTGCGCAGTGGGCTAGTATCAGTGCTCAATTTGTTATACATGAGCTCCGACAGAATGCACGGTTAAAAGTGAGCACTGACACAAAACATGAATAAGCGCAGCACCAGCACAGCATATGGACAATAATGAGTGCTGACAGTGTGCACAGATAACCGTGAGCACTGACGCAGAGCATGGACAAGAGTGAGTAGCAACACAGCATAGTGATGATAGTGTATATGGATAACCGTGAGCACTGGCACAGAACATCAACAAGAGCAGGAACCAACATACCATGTGGATAACAGTGAGCACTGACACAGAGCATGGACAAGTGTAGGTACTAACACAACATATGGATGATAGTGAGCCCTGACAGCTTGAACGGATAACAGTGAGCACTGACACAGAGCATGGACAAGTGTATGTACTAACACAGCATATGGATGATAGTGAGCGCTGACAGCTTGCACGGATAACAGTGAGCACTGACACAGAACATGAATAAGAGTGAGCACTAACACAGCTTATAGATGATAGTGAGAGCTGACAGCTTGCACGGATAACAGTGAGCACTGACACAGAACATGAATAAGAAGGAGCACTAACACAGTTTATAGATGATAGTGAGCACTGACAGCTTGCACGGATAACAGTGAGCACTGACACAGAACATGAATAAGAGTGAGCGCTAACACAGCTTATAGATGATAGTGAGAGCTGACAGTGTGTACGGATAACAGTGAGCACTGGCACAGAACATGAATAAGAGTGAGCACTAGCACAGCTTGTAGATGATAGTGAGCGCTGACAGCTTGCACAGATAACAGTGAGCACTGACACAGAACATGAATAAGAGTGAGCACTAGCACAGCTTGTAGATGATAGTGAGAGCTGACCGTGTGTACAGATAACAGTGAGCACTGGCACAGAACATGAATAAGAGTGAGCACTAATACAGCTTATAGATGAAAGGGAGAGCTGACAGTGTGTACGGATAACAGTGAGCACTGACACAGAACATGAATAAGAGTGAGCACTAGCACAGCTTGTAGATGATAGTGAGCGCTGACAGCTTGCACAGATAACAGTGAGCACTGACACAGAACATGAATAAGAGTGAGCACTAATACAGCTTATAGATGAAAGGGAGAGCTGACAGTGTGTACGGATAACAGTGAGCACTGGCACAGAACATGAATAAGAGTGAGCACTAACACAGCTAATAGATGATAGTGAGTGCTGACAGCTTGCACGGATAACAGTGAGCACTGACAGAGAACATGAATAAGAGTGAGCACTAACACAGCTTATAGATAATAGTGAGTGCTGACAGTGTGTACGGATAACAGTGAGCACTGACACAGAACATGAATAAGAGTGAGCACTAACACAGCTTATAGGTGATAGTGAGCGCTGACAGCTTGCACAGATAACAGTGAGCACTGACACAGAACATGAATAAGCACTAACACAGCTTATAGATGAAAGTGAGAGCTGACAGTGTGTACGGATAACAGTGAGCACTGACACAGAACATGAATAAGAGTGAGCACTAACACAGCTAATAGATGATAGTGAGCACTGACAGCTTGCACGGATAACAGTGAGCACTGACACAGAACATGAATAAGTGTGAGCACTAACACAGCTTATAGATGATAGTGAGCGCTGACAGTGTGTACGGATAACAGTGAGCACTGACACAGAACATGAATAAGAGTGAGCACTAACACAGGTTATAGATGATAGTGAGCGCTGACAGTGTATACGGATAACAGTGAGCGCTGACACAGAACATGAATAAGAGTTAGCACTAACACAGCTTATAGATGATAGTGAGAGCTGACAGTGTGTACGGATAACAGTGAGCACTGGCACAGAACAGGAATAAGAGTGAGCACTAACACAGCTTATAGATAAAAGTGAGAGCTGACAGTGTGTACGGATAACAGTGAGCACTGACACAGAACATGAATAAGAGTGAGCACCAACACAGCTAATAGATGATAGTGAGCGCTGACAGCTTGCACGGATAACAGTGAGCACTTACACAGAACATGAATAAGAGTGAGCACTAACACAGCTTATAGATGATAGTGTGCGCTGACAGCTTGCACGGATAAAAGTGAGCACTGACACAGAACATGAATAAGAGTGAGCACTAACACAGCTTATAGATGATAGTGTGCGCTGACAGCTTGCACGGATAAAAGTGAACACTGACACAGAACATGAATAAGAGTGAGCACTAGCACAGCTTGTAGATGATAGTGAGAGCTGACAGCTTGCACGGATAACAGTGAGCACTGACACAGAACATGAATAAGAAGGAGCACTAACACAGTTTATAGATGATAGTGAGCACTGACAGCTTGCACGGATAACAGTGAGCACTGACACAGAACATGAATAAGAGTGAGCACTAGCACAGCTTGTAGATGATAGTGAGAGCTGACCGTGTGTACAGATAAAAGTGAGCACTGACACAGAACATGAATGAGAGTAAGTACCCACATACATTCTGGATGATACTGAGTACTGACCCAGTATTTGGCTAATAGCGAAAAGGCTAGAGCAAATTCAGGAGATAGGGTTATCAATGGAAGCAGTTAGAGATTGCGGGTAAAAAGCATTAAACATTAATTAATCTATTACGTCCAATTAGGATGGTTTGGTATATATGATAATTTATGGTGATGTTACAGACTTTTATGATAGATTTTTTATTTTTTTTCAAAAAGGACATAGTGAGAGTTACATACATTTGGCCAAGCATGTTTCCGGAAAAATAAATCAGGTACTTCGGTCACCAAGGTAAGACTGTAAAATTTCCTTTGGGTCGATTTATGAATATTCACCTACCTGACAGTTCTAGGCCATGAACACATCAGGAAGGTAAAAGTGCCAGCATGGGTCAGGGGCTGTTCCTCTCGGCCCCATCATCTACCATGACAGCATATTTCAGGATCATAGAACCAGGAGCGGCTCTGCATTACTGTTGTTTTTACACAGGGACTGGTCGCAACGGACGTACTAATCCGTCACAAAGCAAAAAATACCATTCAGTGGGATTCATAGAACCCGGACCCCTTAATAATAAGGCAAAAGCCTCTCCTTGTGAATCCTAACAGCTTTGAAAGAAGGGATGGAGGTGTGAGAGGGACAGCAGACCTCCTTCCAAGCATTCACATTTGGAGAAGGTGGCCTTTTATTCTGCCTCTGATCCTATAAAGGGACAGGCGAGGCAAAATAAAAGTCTGCATTATGCCAAGGGCAATGGTCCACTGCATTACCTTGTGCTGGCCCAGTTCCCATGGTGCTCACTCGGAGATTACAAGATGCCTTTTACAGACAGATTCTATTTTGTGAAAGTATACCACCATCTTTGAGGAGTTTTAGGGCCATATTTATGACCCGGTTTGTGTCTCTCTTGCACCACACAATGTGGTGCAAAAGCAACACAAATCTTAAGGCACATTTTTGAAGCCACACAAAGCCACTTTGCGTGACTCAAAAAATCCGGATTAACGGAACGCAGCGCAAATCGCGGTGTTGCATTACTCTACCCTGGGTAGGCTTTCCATGGGCATTGCGTGGATGTTTCCACCTAACTCCCATGGTTTTTATGCATTTCCAGATTTACAAGACCTTGAGCACCTGGGAATGATCTATAAAGATAAGCCTCCCGAGGAGATGTGTTATGGGGAGAAATATGTTTATTTCTCCCCGTTATTTCCTCTTTCTATGTGTGCTACAAAAAGCAGCAAACAGAGAAAGAGGAAAAGGCCTGTTCCTTGCTGCACAAAAACAATCCTGCCTACAACACAGGCCCTTGAGCAAGGGTGTCCGCTTTGGTGCTAGGCTGCCACAATGGCACCAGCGCAAGAGAAAAGGAAAGGAATGTGCTGTTTTGGATGAATATGGTGCATTCCTGCCTTTTCCCTGTGACGCAGAGCAGGGCAGCAAGGTGATTTTCTGGTCTGCCCTACACCACAAACATTATAAATGTGGACCCTGCTATCCAATAAATGGTTTGCGACTGCTATCATGCTCAATTACCACACCTCATTGTAAATCGCTAGAAAATGGAAACGCCCATCTAATATCCCCTACTCCTAGCTATTTATAATGGGTTGCAATGTGTACATTGTGACCTGCAAAGATATTTCTAATCAACAATATGACTTTTTACTTTGCGGTTGCAGAGCCTGCTACTTTTGAATTTGCAGGTTTTGCGCCTGTCTTGAAACACGCTTTATTAAGTCACTCATTCCCATAGGCACTGTAGCTCAGTGTTCTCAATAAAACAATGTACCCTGTGGCTTGTTGTACTTGCTCCATTTTAAGTGCTATGGCACACTACATATCGCCAATATGCAAAGGAAACACAGATAAACTCACACACGTATTACAGAGGAAGTCGAGGGGGGCAATACCCACTTGAGACTCTGCCTCTTGTGAGTAAAGGCCCCTCCCCTAACCCAGCATGTTTCATGAATGGCCTTTTATACTTAACGTGCCTGCATGCGTCCATATTTCAGATAATCATGAAATAGACTCTCCCAAGTGACAGGGGAATTAGTGCGAATTAGTGCTTAATTTGAGGCAGTGGTTTCAGGTGCTCGGCACCTGTACTTAATTGTCAACACCAGCACTTATGACAGTCTGCCTCATGGTGACGATGTCCATCTAATTTAACAATGAGCACAACAGCGGTTTATTAATATAGATTAAAAATGTCTAATACCGGTCGCCCAAGCCATCCTTATAGGGTGGGGGCGCAGAGAATTGTCTGAATTGTCACTCTTGTAGGTGTGTGATCGTTTGTAGTTGTGTTGGTACTGTCATTGGAGCGCTGGTGTGGGCAATAGGTGGTGCAAACTGCAGTGGCCTTACGACGAGCCACTGGGACTTTTTTTTAAACAAATTAAGCACTGGGGTGAAGTAAATGAACATGTCAGGACTCAAGCTCACAGCACGGGAAAAAGAATATTTAGACCAGGTTTAAAAAAAAAACAGTGCGCCTGTGTCTTGATATCAACAATATAATGGAAAACACATGTCGTATCAGCAGAAACAGAATTAAGTAATATAGTGCTGTAGTCCAATGTTAATACCATCATAGAATGAATAAGGCAATTGTATTCAGTTAAACATTGCTTTAAGGGTCAAACAAGGCCTAACAGGACTTAAACAGCCTAAATTCACAACGTGTCTCCATCTCAGGAGGAAAGAACCGCAGGTCAAAGGCTGCCGTTTCCATCTTAACTGCGAAGGCAGCTGTGGGCACCAAGTGGGTCTTCCTGTTGACCTGTACCTGTTGGAGAGCGGCCTACATCAGTTTAATGAAGTACTTCGGTTTGTTTTCCTTGCCGTGAACACAAGATGAATTATTTAGTCCTCGTCTGCCATCTGCCAGGGAAACAACAGGGCCTGACGTTAGCTCCCAGAATTTCAATATGTTGCAAAAGGCTATGCATTGTTCTTTTGAAAAACACCTTCGTTTATAGTGGTTAGTGGACGTGGTTCAGTAGAAATAATCCCATATGTTTTACACAAGAGTAAATTGGAAACAATTGGATTAACCAATCGGCAGAGCCCTGCAGAAGAACCCTGGGGCCTCGTGTATGATGGTCTGACTGAAACACAGTTGCCCACAGTCTTGCCCGCAACGGTTCCAAACTCTCTGAGTTTAACAATATAATCCTAGTAATCGATTAGCAGGTGAGTGCACACTTCTAATTTCCTCCTCAATATCTCCCCTCCATCACCTCCTTCCCATGGCTTTCGACATTTCATTCTGGTGCACTAAAATCAACAAAAGAAACGCTCACTCATGGGCTCTAATGCATAACTCTATGAAGGCGGACTACTTTTAAGGTGGAGCTTATAGAGAGAAGTGCAAAAATAACAGTTGATGGACATAATGCAGAACAATGTCATACATTCACCCCAGTACAGAGATCTGGGCCTAAATCTATTGTTTTTTTGCACTCCACACCACCCCAGTTGAGACATGGCCATATGCAAATCAGCCTTGACCCTGTGCCTCATGGGAACAGTCCAGCCCGAAATGCCAAGCCATGTCTTTCCTGGACCGGAAGCCAGCATCCTAGGACCGGTTTCTGGCATACCAGCCGTCTTCAGCCAGGATAGCTTGACTCCAGTGGTGTGGAGAGCATGGGACTCACGTCTGAGCATACCCATCCCACTCAGGGGCTTATAGAGATAACCCACGCACGGGGAAGAACCTGATTGGAGAAAATGTTCACATGGGAATGAACCTCTGCATTACTTCTTCGCCCTTGTTTTGCTGCTAGCCTACTTATTATTTCAAAACATCTAGTCAGTACCAGAAAAAGAAATGATTGACAGCAGACGTTACAATTTAAATGGGTTCCGGTCTACGACCAATTCCTACACTTGTCTAACACTGAGGGTGATCCATCACGCAGCACGTGACTAGCATTTTCCCGGACAATTAAGAAACATTACAATTTCTTGTGTGTAAGAGAGCAAACTGCTTCCAATTAGCTTTCTCCCACCATAAAGTGTCTGTTTCCTTTAGAAAGGAAGCTGACAACAAGGATCTGCCTGGTGGATGGTGATGGATCGTCTCACTGGGATTAGTGAAAGCTACCCATGTGCAATCATCTCTAAGCATTGCACTCTACACTGGCAGTGACCAAATGTAAGTGATGGGAATTGACGTCTGTCACTCACAAGCCTCTACTTGAGACCCCGAGACAGATGTGCCAAGTGATTCTGGGAGGTCTGGAGGCCTTTAGGGAATCAACATGGATCTCTGTCTGGAGGGAAAGGCGGGATCCTGACTTGTGTTTGGGAAAGACCCTAACAACAACTCTCCTAAGATAAATACAATGTGCAAATCTGAGTAAGGGCAGGAGCAGAGCTGAACGGCGCACCCTGCATCACCTATAGAAGCACACAGACACTTTGACACTAAGACCTAATCCTCATGAATCTCACCTAGAGCCACAGTGCTTCTTCAACATCATCTCCGTGTTACGTCACAAGACACTGGACACCCTACGATGCTAACCTATCTTTCGAAGGACAATGGGCTCTCCCCCGAAGATACTCTGCGATACGTCCTGACTCACTGTACATATCACATTACTGTGTAAATTTGTCCTACGTTGTGTTAATGCTGTAAAGTGCTCTGATACCCTCGGGCCTAGCTAGCACTATAGAAAACTTTTAAATAAATAAATACATTAATTAATTAAAGGAAATGGTGGTTTGCAATTTACTAACACAAGGAAGTTCTTAGTTTCTGAGATTAGTAGTGCTACAATTGGTAAATCAAATATAGGCATCAAGCTCCTGTCACCTGTTCGTCATCACTTTTCGTACAACCAGCAGGCACTTAATCCAGGGAATATGGTAGAATTCAAGCTGATATCGCCATGATTCCATGCAAGAGAAGTGTTGGGGATTTTGGTGAGGTAAGATGCGGAGAGGATATAGGCATGCTTACCATTTATTAGGACATTTCACCCTCCTGTGGGAATGTCTTAATGTGGAGAGTGAATGTCTCCAATATTTAAGGGATAAAGTAGTCCATTCAAAAGCGATAACACATGATCAGTTGCAGCTAGGGAGCATTTCATGGTCTGACTAAAAGGCACAATACTTAAGGTTGTTTAGTGCAACTTGAAAAATGTCCCCTAGTCATTGTCTCCATAATAACCACAATGTTTGTTAATCAGGCAGCATAGGAAAACCAATAAATGTAAATTAATCTGCAATGTGGAGTATTGCAGTCAATTATGATCAATTCAATGGAGTTGAATGACAGAACCACGTATGTGATTACTTCACATGCCTTCACAGCCTGCCTTTACGGTCAGGTAGTTCCCCCATGAAGACCTTTGCTTCAATTGGGCTGAAGTCGGGGAGAGACTCCAGACCTTCCAGGCTAGGCGCTAGCGCATGTCTAAACTGCAAATATCAGTAGAATTGGGATCGCGGCATCCCATATTCATCTCGAAGATCCTGGAAAGATTTAAGCGTCAGGTCTGTCATCACATCTCCTAGGGCCGAGATTCCTATAGAGTCCCAACCCTGGAAGCTCTGTAAAGCTGCCTGTTGGGGCAGACGCCCGTTCCCCCATGGAGGAGTCTCCCGGGTCAGGACATTCCACCACCCAATCCTTCTCTGAGCCGGTCTCTAGACATGAAACACCACCTGCGTGCCCGAGGGAAGAAGTTTTCGAAACGGTGCAGAATACAGCAGTGTGTGTAAAGACTTGTTGCCCATCAGATGCCACTCAACCGCATAGGCCGAGTTCCCCCTTTCGCCGTACAACCACTCATTGAGAACTAGCAAATGTGCCGCCTGGTAATAGGAGAGAACATCCGACGTAGCCAGCCCACCAGTATACGTGGATAAAAAAACAGGTGTAAAAAAACAGGTGCATAGGGCCACCCTGACTGCGCCCCCCTCCCATAGGAACCCTCCCAGCGCCGAGTTGACCTGCCGGAACCAAGGGGGCGAAATCTGGTAGGGGTGATTTTGCAATTGATAGAGGATACAGGGAAGCACTACCATCTTGAAGCTGGCCGATCTACCATAAATCGTCAAAGGCATGCAAGACCATATCTTAAGAACTTCCTGAGTCCGCTCCCACACCGGGACCAAATTGCGGTCTCTGGATATGGCCGGTGTATCCGACAGGCAAACCCCCAAATACTTCATCCCTCCCGACACCAGCTGAAGGGCTGAAGCACAGTCCCCCACTCTCAGTCTACCCCCCAGAACCCACAGCGTGGACTTACACGGATTCATGTAAAGCCCAGAGGTCTCACCGAAGATCTGCAGGATTCGCAACAACCGTGACCCCGACCTATCTAAATCGGTGAGATAGAACAGGGCATCATTCGCGTAGTGTGCTATCTTATCAGTGAGTCCCGGCGCCCATCTAAATCACTGAAGCTGGGCATCAATGCACAACCAAGCCGCCAGCCGCTCCATGGCGAGTGCGAAAAGGTAGGGGGATAGGGGGCATCCTTGACGCGTGCCCCGCTGAATCAGAAATGAGCGAGATATCGCCCCCCTACACGTACCGATGCTGTAAGATCGGTGTACAATAGCTGCGCATAAGCCAGGAAACGTGGGCCGAGATTAAGCCGCCGCAGCAGAGCAAATAGGTATACCCAGCTCAAGGAATCGAAAGCCCTATCCATATCCGCCAGCAGTAGCGCCGCCAGCTCCCCGAGTTGCCCACAGGCCGATACAAGTCTTTAATGATTTTAAATAGCTCCTCACTTTGGTTACTGGATGATTCAACTGTGCTTGTTAGATTATTCTTTTTTGCCTCATAAACTTTAGCATAGTGGGACTTCAGTGCCCGTTTGTACTCGCATTTGGAATAAGGGTTAAAGTTTTTCTTCCATTTCCTTTCCAAGCATTTGCAGACACTCTTACTAGATCTGACTGCCGTGTTGAACCAGGGAGCAGAGGTTCTTATTTTCTTTGGGGTACATGTCTGACGCGGAGCTAATTCATGAGCGCCGGAATGCACCCAGGTGTCTAAAAGAAGGGTGTCTCTTTCAGGGTCCACTGAGAGTAGAGGGGTGGAAGCCTGAAGCATCTCCCCTAGGGTAGAGGAAGCGACATGATGGAAAGCTCTGAGACTGCATTCTTTCGTAATTGCCGGTACCTGATGACCTTTACCCAGATTAGGAACCCTGAAGCTAATAAGATAGTGGTCAGACCATAGCAAAGGTAGAGGCATATCGACCTCAAACTCTATGTTAGAAAAGATCTGGACGAGGGTGTGACCCCATTTGTGAGTAGGGTGAGTGACAAAGGGGGCAAGTTTGAGGGCTGAGAGAGAATCTTTCAAGTGAATAGTTTCTATTTCCGTGGATTTAGACATATGGATAGTAAAAGCACCCAAAAACATAAAATAGCTGTACCTAAGGACTTGGGTGGTGATCACTTCATTTAAGGAGTTGAGAAAAGAGCCTGCGGGGCCCGGAGGCCTATATACTCAAGGCTCCCGCAAGAGATTGCTGTGCAGTGAAATCCTAGGCATTCTGCACCCGACAGCTCATCCAGGGAAATAGGATTACATACATATAAATCTTTATAAATAATAGCTACACCCCCTCCTTTGCTGATGTCAGAATGAGAACAGCGCTGAGGACATTACGCTTGTCACCAAACTACTTCCTACATAGGCCTCACTGCAGTTCAACACCCGTCCACCCCAGCATACCTTAGAGGTAGGGTGCTCCCCTTCAGCTCATGCGTTACAGCGTATATTTGAGGGTATGAAGGGCTATGTATACATACAATTACAGTACACTAGAATCCTTGTTTTGACCTATCGAAGCAAGAGCTGGCCGCTATTGGAGTGAGATTCTGGATATTTGTATATATTTTTAAGGATTCAACTCGGAGGTCTTGCCTTCAGGTGCCTTAATAATGCAGAACTTACATTAAATACGACATGCGACAGAAAGGCAGCATTTACATCCAATCGGCAGGAAATATCGAACACTCAGAATGGTCTAATTCATGAGAAGACCACATAAGGGCTGAGTTATTTCGTTCACACTCAAATTGAAATGCATTGGGATAAAATGTCAACACCACGGAGACACTTGACAATAATGCTGTGGAGCACACGCCACTTCCGGAGTCATGGCACAACAGACAACCTGACACTGCAAAATGGCAAAAAAGGTGCTCAGATTTGTATTACATATATTTAAGTTGTGCAGCCTACATAGCTAGGCATACATCGGCTGTTAAATCCACTCCCTGAGTTGTGGTAACTTTTGTATAACTTTGAAGAAGGGCAAGATATTTTGTGTGACTCAAATTTTGCTGGAATGACCATACAAAGCTTAAGGTTATCGGGAAAATAAATATGTATCTTCCAAGTAACTTCCACAGGAGAGTTTAGCTCACTTAAGTGTAACAACATACCAACAAAGTCCCCCAAAATAATGATAATACCCTGAATTTCTCACTTTATGGCCTGTAGCTCGTAAAGTGACGCCCTTCATTCTACAGGCATAGACATATTAGGCTTGTTAAAACAGCTGGGGCAATTAAGGTAGTTTTATACTATTACACTAAGCACCTGAAGCTTCCGTTGTTCGGTGAACTGTGTTCTATGCTTATTTCTTCACTTTAATGTGCCACTAATTCTATCATACACCCAGGGAACAAATCTTCCCACTATTATTATCTTATATTTTTTACTATGCTTTCCCAGATTCTATTTTAACTCATATTGACTGTATCTGACACCGTACTGTTTTTTCTGTTTAAATTCTACTTGTTGTCCAGAGTCCATGTTTTATAATTTTGTTGTGTTTTTACTCTGCTTCTCTTGGATATCATTGAAAAGGTGTTTTCTAAAATAATTTTGGAAAAACTTGAGTGGGCTGAGGAAAATCAAATTGTGTCTTCTGGGAGGGCTATTTCACAAATGATCACTGGTTTGCATTATGGGCAAATGCTGGGAAGCCGATGGAACAGGGAGGTAGTTTGTTCTGTTGTTTTGTAGACTTTCGGGCCGCATTTGACCTGGTAGACTGAGAACAGCTATGGGAAATGCTGGGTGACTTGGATACCCCTAAGCGCCTCCTGTTTATAATACACGGAATATATAGTCAGAATTGGGCCCAGGTTATTCTGGATACGTATGGTACAATGTTACAGAAGTTATTGTTTGAAAATGGGCTAAGACAGGGGTGTGTCTTTGCCCCGTTGCTTTTCTCCTTATTTATAGCGGATTTGCCTACCACTTTGAAAACGGAGCGGGCTGCCAACCCAAAATTAGATGAGAAACTTATTTCATGCTTACTTTATGCAGACGATTTGGTGATCGTGAACCTAACAGAGATAGGTCTGCAAAGAAAGCTCAAAGTGTTTGGTGACTACTGTAGTCGTGAGAAATTAACAGGAAACTTGGAAAAAACAAAGATTCTGTGCTTCAGCAAAAAGAGGAACATGTTCAGCTGGGTCCTAGGCTCCATAAAATTAGATATAGTTAGGAAATACAAATACCTAGGGATCTGGTTTGAGAAATCTATGAAGTAGAAAGTACACTTGGATGCACTAAGAATTCGGGCCCTCCTCGGTTAGTGGCCTGAGGAAATGTAATAACACCTATGGAGAAATGATGGATAGAGCAGTCCTGAATGCTGACATTAGAGGTCTTCATACTTTTGGATGCAGAGACCCCCCTGTCGACATTTTCAGGTGTGAGGACCCCCTCATGACAAAAATTTCCAAACCTGTAGGCAGAATCTGCAGTGCACATGCATCAAACTCCAGCTCTGGTCCAGGCAGCACAACAAGTTTTGGTCCCGGATCTGCAGTGGGCAAAAAGTCTGGATTCATGGCTCTGCAGGTTAAGAAACGGTTTCCTAAGCCTACGTACTCAGGAGAAGATTTAAAAGCCACCTGCGCCACCACTACGTAACTTTTTGTGGCGTATTGGTGGCGCAGGGGGACCCTCCATATTTACAAGGAGAGGAAAAGCCACCCTGTGTGACTTTTGCTCTCCTTGTAAATATGGGCCCTTCACATGCAGCACTGTGCGTGGAAGGGAAGTTCCATGGGAGTTGCTGTTGGTGTTCCCACGCAACACCCATTGAACAAGACACATCTCCATATTTACGAGAAATCGTAAATCTGGAGATGCGTGTGAATACTACGCCACCCTAGAGGTGGCGTAGCGAGGCGCAAGGAGGAGAAATGTTTTCATTTCCCCTAATTGTTTCCTCTTTCAATGCTTGCCGCATTCTACAGCACCCATTGAAAGAGGAAAATGCCTGTAGTGATTGTTTTTGTGCAGGAAGGGGCCACTTCCTGCACAAAAACAATCTCCCCACGGCGCAGGCATCCTTGCACTATGGTGCAAGGGTGCCGGCGCATGGCTGAAGCTTGTGCAGCAAGGACAGAGATGCAACATATTCTTGTAAATATGTCGCATCTGTGTGCTTTCCAAACTAAAAGAGCATGGCGCAGCAAAATGACTTGCTGCAACATGATGTGTTACTTGTAAAACTCCAGCACATCCACAGGATAAATTCTCACGAGTGTCGAGAGGCAATGGGAGCTGTATATAATGTTTTTATGTGATAAATTATTCTTATAATAGAAATTGGCAAAAGTGAAAAACATTTTGGGGCAGATTAACAAGCCCCTTGCGCCACTTTTAACATGGGAAAAGTGACGCAAAAGTGGAGCAAGGGGCTTGTAAATACACCCCTTGGTGTACAGAAAAAAATACCTTTTGAGATGTATGAATGTCTTTTCTGGTCTTGGTTAATTTCATTTGTTATTGACCTGTGACATTCTTAACTTCCTGGAGTTTTATTCACAGCTGCTGTATGATAACTGTTTAAATGTAAGGAATAGGCAGAGTGGGGGCCCTGGGGTACTTTTTAATGTGCATTTTCCACAATAAAGATTCAGATTTTCTCCAACTCATTTTTGGCAAAACAGAGGTAATATGAATCAACGCCTTTGTTTTTATTATTTATTAATTTACTGCAGGATGTGTATACAATACCCCAAGCTCACTGTGTGATTATGGGGAGCTTGTTTTAGAATAGAGCTGTTTTTAATTGTTTTCTTTAAAAAAAAACAGTTTCATTACTTTTAACTTGTGAAAAATGAATTGTCCTTTGGTGCTTACCTTGCTGTAAACACATGGGTGTTGATCATGTTGGTGTCTTGTGGTTGTTCTTTTATTGTTCTGTGCTTGGTAATTGGCATACTGTTTTTTGTTCTTCCTTATATGTGAACTTTTATGCATCTATCAAATGCGAATACATGTATTTTGATTGATTTAATCAAAGCCTCCCAACACAGGTTGAGAACCTAAAGAGACCTCGCTCCGAAGAGCATGAAAGAAGGGGGACAGTCATCAAAATTCAGACATGCATATTTTGCAACGTTTTTTCATCTAATTATGCCTGTAAGCTACTCCCCAAAAGCCTCCCAATACAGGTTCGGAACCCAGAGACCTTGCCCCCAACTTTGCGCTTTTTTAAAATGAATTGACTAAATCTTGAAATTAAAAATGGTGTTGCTTATGAATGCATCTGTAACCAGTAGATCAACCAGGCATCAAGAATATATGATGGAGAGTCAGAAAATTGCTCCGAAGAGCATGAAAGAAGGGGGCCAGTCATCAAAATGATGCCTGTTAGCTACTCCCCCTATGTAATCGGTTGCCCGTTTGTAGAATACATGTTTAGTATTGATCCATTCTTATTGTATTGGTTACAATTTCAGAGGGAAACCTGCAACTGATTGTTAGCAAGATTTGTCGCCCCTTAATACTCGATTCATTTTTTGTTTCTTCTCCTGTCAAACAGCTACCTCTGAAAAAGTGTCTTTAATCTGTATTTACAGGATAATGGCATCCAGTCTGAATTTAGTGCACCACTAGTGTTTTTGCCAATTCCCCAAACCTGCCTACCTTAGGATAATTTCCACCATGAGAGCCGAGGGGGAGGGGCTGTATTCAGAGGGTGGACTAGACAGGAGGGGTAGAATCTTGGATGGCTGTACTTGGATCTACCACTGCCCTCTGTAACTGTACAAACAAAGGTATCTGAGCCGGGCTCCCAGATTTTGGTAGGTAGTAACTAAATGGGCTGCCATAGCCCAGAACATAGATTTAAAAGCTAAAAACCTACCTTTTGGCACTTTACAAATTGGAAGGTCTGCGCCTTTTCTTTTTTGTGACATTTGATCGATTGATTTACCAGTTTAGATAAAATTAGTCCATTTTTAAATCATTCCTTATTATTTATGAGGCTGTAATCGTTGCTTTGAGTTCTTTGGGTGCCGTTCTCAAAGCTGTTTCCAGTGGTTCTTGGGCATGTGGCAAGAAGGTGCTAAATTGCTCTGACATAAAATGTTTCAACAAAGCCTCTGTAACCCCTTTACAAAGGCATGTAAATATGCAAATGGTCTTTAACGACCTGTCAAAAACTCGGGCGTGCCGGAGATAAGACTCCTGACACTGCCCAGCCCACAGCAGCAGCTCGGGCTGGGACACAGACGAGGAGCAGGGGGGCTGAAGCCCTTGTAGTTCTATGGGCCTGGGCAGAAGTTTCCTGGATATGCGTGACCCCCTTTGTATCACTCCACGCCTCCCCTGGGGGTCGCGCCCCACAGTTTGAAGACCCCTGGCTTACAATGCCATGGTACCTCCTCAGTTCTTATATGGTGCTGAACTGCTATTCTTAGTTGATAAGAGGAAGTAGATGGTTAAGAAGGGAAATGCATAAAAAATTACTGTCCCTACCCAGATCCTCCATGATCCAGGCAATAAGATTAGAAACCGGATTTGTTTCATGGTAGAAAAGCGGCAAGCATGGGACTGATAAGATTCTGGCAACGCCTAGGCCGTAAAGAGGAGCAAAAAGTTTCCTGTTGATGTAAATGTGAGATCCCACAGAGAGAAATGAAGTGGGCAAAGGGGGTCAGAGAAATGGTTGTTACGGTGTGTAGGGAATTGAGGGCTTACGTATGCCAGCAGAACTTTCATCCAACCATAAGTAAGAAGGAATTTAGGGCATTAGGGAAAGAAATTTCGTGGGACCAGGATAGGCAATACTTGGAAGGGAAAAGATCTACATGTTTTATGGTGAAATCTTGGTAAAATGGCCAACAGTTCCCATATATGAATTTTCTTCCCAATCGTTGGTTAAGGAGAGAATTATTAAAAATAAGGATTGGGACTAATCCATGTTATGAGAATGATAGGATTAAGAGGGCCATGATTGACCACGAAGGGAAGTGTACCTGTAACACAGGAACAAAATACAACATTTTACACATGTTTTTAGATTGTCTTAATGTTCTTGAAGCACGAAAACTAAGGCTGCGACCAATCTTCCAAAAATATGAGGTTAGGAATCGTGCACAGGCAGTAGACCCGTTAACTGAAATGCACTCATTCGATGTAGAATGTGCAATAGGGAAGTACGTTTTCTAATAAGTGTACAATGGATGTTTTATCACTAGTACTGACTTGTTGAAATGTACACCAGTTTTCATTAAAGATACTTGTAATTTAAATAATTGTTATATAGTATATATTTATTTTAGAATTTTTTAATATATTTGGAGTTTTATACGGGTATTATAAATCTTTAATTCGAGTTAGTTTTTAAATCGAAGATTGCTATGTTTGTATGTTCGTTCATGTTTAAGGACCTACAGTGTAAATAAAAAATCTTTTTTTGACTTGACATGTCTTGAATACTCTGCTTCTATAGAACTCTGTTGCCAGTTTGTATCTAGTTTTCAGGCCTTTGCTTTAAATATCAGTCAAACATGTGTTAAAAAATACTTTCAATACAAACTGGCTCAAGGTCTCGATGACTATTTGAGATGAGAGTCCAAACACTTGGGTGACTTGAGAAAGGACATGCTTACTAACTTCCAACCTCTGGTGTTCCGAATGCTGGAAAGTCCCCCCAAGATCTCATAAAGTCATTATATGACATACCTAAATACATGATTCTATATATATGTTTCATTTTTGAGCAATTTATATTGAAAATCCAGCAGAGAAGGCGAGGCAACAAGAAAAAATAAATGGCTCATGGTTGTTAGATGCTTATAATACTAAAAGCCTTATCTGGTTTTCTGTTCTGCTCTGCCAATGATTCATACAACTCTCTTATTAAGCTTTCCGGGAATTATTTTTCAGCCAGCCCTCTTAAAACTTTGGTCTGTGGTTCTGTCAGTCACATTTTTTTTCACCCACCAAAGCATGGAGCAGTTCGCTTCAGCCACTGACTAACTTGCCTACGAGTGAAGTCGTTCTGCTATTTCACAAGAAACACATCTGCACAAAATGCAGCTCCCTTTGTGGAGATGGGTATATGTGACCCAAAAATATTTATTCTTTTAGACACTTTTTGGTGGGACCGGCAGCTCCCCAAATATTAGAAAGTTGAACAAAAAATATGACAAAATGAGCATTGACAAAGCCACGTTGATGGCAGAAATTACCAAACCTACAGGCTTTGCCAATGCTTGTTTTTCAAATCGTGACCTCTCCCCCCTGCAACTTCAGGACATAAACTGGCCACTCTAGAAGAGCATTGCCACTCAGCTTCTCCCCACTGATTTAAGTACACCAATATGCTATATGTGCCCTTTCCCCCTCTCATTTTTCTTTCGCAAATGTTAATCAAGCAGAGAAATGTCCTCAGTAAACAGCACAGTTACTCTCTGTACGTACAATAACTAATATAAGGATGACAAAGCAGATAATAACTACAACATGATATAAGATATTTTTTTTAAAAGCTAGCAAAATATTCATAAGGAAAAATTAGGTTTTACATTGGCTCTATGCATATGAAGAGGATTCATTAAAAAGCATTCGGCCCTGGAAACAACTTCCAAGTACTTCCTTTCAGGTTGCCCATGCGCACAGCCATCAACTTCAAGCACTATATAAATGCAAACATAATACAATACTATACAATGCTGAAGAATTTCAGGCTTCCGAAGCCCTGCTGTCCATGGTGCTGAAACTCCACTCGATAACGGTTCTCCTGTGCTTTCTATGAGGGGACCGTCAAACTGATCCATGGACGAGCGCTCCAGTTGAGACGATATATCGAGCCAGCTAAAAAGCTAGAAATGCCTGTGAAATTGTAAAGATTTGTGCCAGAAACATCAGTCTGCCCCCAGAACTGTCAATCAATGTTAAGATGTACACATTGTGGAAAGTTTCATAGGAAGCAATGACCGGTACCGGACAGTCTTTTTCACTAGGATTGTAATGATTCTGTTTTTACTGCATCTGAGGGACCCTCCACACCACTTACTCCTTGCCTGCACCCCACTTTCCATCTCTGGCTCAGAACCCCGCATCGTAGCCAGAATGGGGGCCCGTTGCGCCTCCTCTGCCATCCTGCCAGGTGGTCCTTACAGCTTGAAGGATCAGGGGAAACCGAAGAACGACCGACAGCCGTAAATGTGTCCATTGCACGTAGCCTACGTACAGATTAAGGTGCAGCTGTACAAGGCTCACTCACCCAGGTGTGAAAGACACAGCATATAAAGCGGTAGTCTGGAAATCCTGCACCGTTCGAATAAAAACGGCACTAGTGCCGAATAGACGTTTTGTTACCATTGACTTCAGAGTCTGCGGTGCAGCACGGCCGTGCTATAGATTATCCCTTTAAAAATGTGCAGTCCGAGAGAAAGGATTACTGCTGTCCGTTGTCAGGTGCTGAAATCTTACTGACTGCTAGTCGGGTTGTCACTGTGGTTTCCGCTTGTGATTAAAAGTAGATTTCGCAGCTAGGTGTAAACATATTTACGAAAAGTACTGGTGTCTGACTGGCTTTTTCACTTCACTGCTTGGTGGTGAATTTCACCCATTTTACTCGAAAGACTTAACATAGGTCAGATTTGTAATCGACATAGACGAAGGAATACCTGTGAGATGATGACACGTGGAATTTACACTTTCCAATATGTTTTGCTTTGTTGGGATGTGCAAAGTCGATCTGTCATCGCTAATTTAAATGTGTGAACTACAGAGATGTAAGCAAGACTGTTGAGTAAATGGCTGGGGGGAGAAATGTTTTTCATCATGAATTTCTAGAGTTTATTACCAAGGACAGATGATGGGCTGGGAGTTCTCTGTATGCTCCTCACTTACTGTAACTTGTGGTTCTCCTACAATAAGAAAAACTCCTGCAGCAACACGCTCGCTCCTAATATTGTAGTATACCTGAGTTGTTAATAGTCTTTATTCATATCACGACAATCTTTCAAAATATAAAATTGTTGAACTTGCAAGTATCTTCATTAGATTTCTGATTAAGAAATGTTACAGC
This sequence comes from Lissotriton vulgaris, assembly GCF_964263255.1. NCBI lineage: Eukaryota > Metazoa > Chordata > Amphibia > Caudata > Salamandridae > Lissotriton > Lissotriton vulgaris. The sequence continues at coordinate 664,265,401 of NC_141693.1, forward strand.
ATTCGTAGCCCTCTCCTCAGCTATGTCTTCCTGGGGGGTATGGTCTTCAAACTACGCAGAACACTTTACCTTTTGACTCCAATATCTTTATCACTGTAAACAAATAAAATAAGCAATTTTCGGTTGATTAGGGCGAACCCTAGCTACAGCAAGATTTTTCCCTCAAAGGTAGTAAAACGCAGCTGAAGTTTCAAAATGATCAACACACAAGCAAATGATCTTAAAATATACCCATCACTTGTAAATTGGTCCTCATATTTACTAAAATTATCCTGAAAACCTCACTGGATTTGAGCATTTGGGGTTCAATTACAAGCTGGACTTTGAAGAGGATGACGAAATTAGTAGGACATGGATTTTGGCTGGAAACTGTACCCCAGCATTGTTCACTTGTGAGTTTGAGTCCTTCAATGGGGAATAACCATAGGAACCCAGGCATACAGGGTCCTATTTGGCATGGTTAGCCCTGGGTCCAAAGATTTTCTGCGCTGATTTACGACTGCTCCGCAAAGAAAGTAAATGGAAACGTGGAGTAAATGTTGGCGTATGGAGGGTATCAAGCGCTGGTGCTGGCTCTGGTCCGTCTGAGGGGGAGCATCACATACTCCCCCAGTGAAAGTGGTGGTGGTTGGGCGCCAGGCTATACCTCTATTTTACTAGATTTGTTTCGACACCTGGTAAAATCGAGCCCTGTCTTCCCAAACTGAGTAATCCCCTGAAATCGTCCGAATCAACATCTCAGATGGGGATGTCGCTCTGGCCGACTCCTGACTGGCCCTTTGGTAGGTTATCATGCCCAGCGCCAATATCTCCATAGCTCTTCCCACTGCCCTGTAACACTATTTGTCACATTAGAGGTTACTTACTTAGATACAGATGAGATGCCCCTTCTACCTCTCAGAGTGTTTCTGAGACTTGGCTGCATTAAATATTGATTGCCACCTCTGGTGACCACTAGCCGGGTGTCATTTGTTCTGCTAACTGTGGAACATTATCTCCCAGATATCACTGTGTCCAGCCCACTTGCTACACAGATGCAACTTGTATTTAGTTGAGGCCGTATAGTATCAGAAAAATGTGGGGGCAGGCATTCAAAATGCCACTGAGGCTACTCACTGTGAATCCGGATTAGGCAAACTACTCTAATTCTAAGAAAGGAGAGGTGCAGTGGCCCCAGGTGTGTGGTGTGCAGGCTCCAGGAGAGGTCAGCCACGCCGGATCCAGGTGAAAAAACCTGCACAGGCTCCAAAGTGAGACATAGGCTGCTTTCTCAAGTTGAGCAAGTCTTGCTGGTTCTTACTGAGACAACCTACACTGGACCATGAGAGCCAAGTCACTCTGGCTGTTGCAGAGGCCAGCAGCAAAGGGAGGAGCAGGCGTGACTGCCACACAAGCTGACCGGAAGTCAGGCAAGGTGGGCAAGGTCTATCTGAAGCCAGGTGCGCTGAACCAATGAGGCAGCGCAAAGAGGCCGTGTCGTGGCAAACACTGAATTGGGCAAGAGCTACCTATCCATCCCTGAAACCGAGTTATACTAGTCACTGAAACCAGGACTTGAGTTGGGGTACCACGCGGGCGGACGCCGTCCCTCCACTTATTTGACCGGGTACTCAATAACTGGAGCAAATGGAGCCACACATTCACTCTTTGGCCTCTCTGGGACGAGATCGGAGCCCATTCAGAACGCTGCTCATGAGCTGACTTCTCTGATGCAATCGCATCTAAGGGGCGAGCGAGGGGAGGCAATGCGTCTGATGTTGCAAGCCACCTTTAGTGACGTCATCGCCTGTCGTGACGTCAGCGTCCCCTCACTTCTTTTTTTAGGACTTGTGCCCTGACTGAAACTGAAGACCACGTGTAAACAAAGCTCGCGAGGGAATTAAACCACCGCGTGAGGTAAACTGTGCACGCCTGCACGTAGTGCTGTCTACACCTAGTTTTATAAGGAAGCCCTTTCGTTTATGCAACCACGGAGGGGTGTGTGAAGGTTCTCTTGAAACTTCCTGTAATTTCCACAAATACTACAATTACAACGCGTTATTTGCAACCTATTATATTATGCATGTGCGTTTTCATGTTCACGTTGAGGCTTTCCTACCCCTTATAAATGGTTAAAAACATAAAAGACTGTCAACATCCGCCCAATTTCAATAATAAAAGGAAGTATTTTTTAAGTTAACTCGCGAGAAAACAGGAGGCCCGTTTTCAGTGCCAACGAGCAGTCAGCAGAACATATACCGGCAGGTTGTGGGCGACGACTCATCTTGCGCTTAAAGGTACAAAAGGCGGGAACCCCTGAAAACACTGCGGGTATGGCTGTGCTCATTGCGGGGATCTGCGCGAGACGTCCCTCGCGTGACAGAAACTTCGCGGGTCCCCCTAGTGAGGCGAACAGCTCTTCTTTGAAGTTGACTGAATGTTGTGCCCCTCCCCCCCTCCCCTCCCTCTCCCCCGCCTGTCCGGCCCTGAACTGTCTTTGAATAAGCACTTGCTGTAAACACGAGGCGCTGAAGCTGGGTCTACCACAGGAAATGCCAGCAGAAGCTGCCGGGGGAAGCCGAGGGCACTGCCTGAGGATGACAAAACAGGATTTATTATGCGGATTTACCACTCCACTATCAATAATTAATGTAAGCGTCGCTGAATTAAAATGTTTACATCACCCACGCGAGGTCGGCCGGATTATATTTCTATAAACTGGCCGCCATGCTAACGCACACTTATTGAGCGGTATAGTATTCTGTTTCCCAAAAGGGATGTTGCCAGATCGCGTCTCCAGCCCAGGCCGAAGGCACCTGCTCCCCGCCAGACAAGAAAACACCGGAACTCGCTTCAGTTCAGCCAGAGAGCAACATGGCATTTGGTCCATCACGAGCGGCAGATGTAACCTAGTTACATGGCTGTAATTCTGCGCGTATTTACCAATCAAAGAGGGTTTCTGAAAGCATGACACCGCGCTGGGGAACCTATGGAAGAAGGGATAGCTGCGCGCACGTCAGGGCAACCTAGCAACCATATCTAAAAGGTGTGTGTTGTGCTGAGACAGGGGGTGTGGGCTGCAAGGGATGAGGGCGACGCCTGGTTGCCAGGAATAACCGAGGCAGATGTTATGCCATTTGCAAACCAAACAAATTTGGGAATACAGGGGGTGAAGCCCCGGTCTCACACATACACAGCTGCCGGGCTATTTTAGAGCGCAATGGCCTGTCAAAAACAACATTAGCGGTTTTGGACGGGCTTTCCCCTTCCCAACAACCAATGCATTTGTTATCTCACGCTAGCGTGCGGGGAAATGCATGCCTGGCCATTGCAAAGAGGCCCCTTCCACCCCACTACCCTCCTCCCCCTTTTGAAGTGAAGACATCACAGGGCTAGACATGACTGGGAAGCGTGACCGTTGTAATGCAATAGTTTCCACTGAGGGAGTGCGGCTTAACACAGCCACACAATGAAAACCAATTCCACTTAATGACGGAGAGCACGGCATGCCTTCGACCTGAGAACAGGGGAGGGGGCGCTCTATCTAAAATTAAACCAAGAATGGGGGGACGCCAGCAGGCCTCTCGTTCGAGCTGTAAGTATTCAATGAGCTCAGATGCGCGCAAAACCATACGCGCGAGGAAGGCTTTCTGTCCCAACGCGGTTGCCGTCTCTTCTGACTGAGGTAAACGCTAAAGTGAATAAACAAGGGCAGGACAGCACAGGTGGGTCGGTCCCCAGCCCCCATTTCAGCAGTCGCTGCATCAACTTTTTCCCAAGCAGCTGCAGTTTTGCCTAAGCATGCTACCTCAGTATGTTGACTTTGCATGCGGGGGGCCTCCTGAGCCCCCAGGGCCCCCGGTGCTTTCCACAGTTGGGTCAGAAAGTCCCATCACGTACCAGCACGCCCCCCACACACACAATGCTCGGAGAAAGCCCAGCAGGGCACACAGCCAGCAGAAACGCACATACCCTCCCACCAAACAGTTGATCCCAGGGTTAGAAGAATTGAGATGCGGTGACAGGCATTCATATATATAGATGGCAGGTCCTGCATCGTCACAGGCAGGGAGGGGGGCTTACCTTGTTCTTGACCCCGCAGTGGCAGCAGACTGTCCACATGTACTTGAGTGTCCTCCAGACCAGGATGATGAAGAGCCCGCCGAAGAAGGTGACCATGGACGAGGCGAGGAAGGCCCACCACATGCGCTGGCCCTGGCTGTCACAGGGCACCTCCACGGTCACCGGGATGATTAAGGCATCCATCTTGGGCTCCAGGAGGGAGGACGGGTCCGGGCTCAGGTTGTTGTTGTTGATGTTGTTGTTGTTGTTATTCATGGCCAGGGCGCTGCCAACCCCTGTCGATCCGTCGCCCTGTGCCATGGCTAGCATGCCTGGCGGCAGGGAGCTACCCAGAGCCCCCGGTGCCTGCTGCTGCTCACACAGGCACTAGCATGCGCCATGCTGCTGCCAACCCCTCCTCTCTATGCTGGCACTTGCAGCCTCACCTGTTGTAGTGTTCTTTGTGATACTTTGTGAAAGCGGCCCCCACACCTGCCCGCAGCTCTGACCCGCCTCCTGCAGACTACTGCCTCACGGTCAATCGAGAAAAGTACAATAAAATGACTACCGGGCCCCTAACCCCCGCTGCCTCATTGAAGAATGCGCGCCCCAGCCGCACAGGCAGGAATTCCCTCCGTTCCCCATTTAAACACTGTGTCTATTTCCAGCGCCCGGGTGGAAGTGACAGGCGGGAGGGGGCTGGGGCTCCTTCTCACTGCTCCTATGACTCTTTCCACTCCTGCCTGGTTGCCCCAGTTGGCACTATGTGCCCATGCTAACGCTGTTCCTGGGGCGAGCCCACCTTTCACAGCACCTTCTCGGTGCCAGCCTCCAGTATTGTGGTGTGCCGCCTACAACTGGGCTTATTCTATCCTACAGCATGTACCAGCCCTTTGACTGCCCCGTGCCCAGCTGTGCCAGGATTCACCCAATTCCAGCCTCCAGCGTCCTGCCTCTTCCAGCCTCCAGCAAGGCACCGTCTATGCCAGCCTTCGGCGCCGCTCTAGTGACACCACCCTCCAGCAACAGCCGTCCTCTGCCAGCTTCATCAGCCCTCCGCGCGTGGCAGCCTAAAGTATGACCCGTGTCACTCTGAAAGACGAATCTGCCTATGCCACGCTCCAGCAGGGACCTGCCCGTGCCACCCACTGGCAGGAACTCTTCCGTGCCAACCTTCAGAAGCTGACCGCTTTATCCCCAGGGAGCACTCCTTTTGAGCACGTCTCAAGCAGTCTCTTTAAGACAGACCACCTCACAAGATGCTTCACACTTGGGGGAGCACCACCCTGACCGTGATAACCTCATCAGCAGCCCACCTGTCAGCCTCATAAGCACCCCTCCCTCCCAGCGTCAGCCTCAAGAGCACCCTTCTCGCGCGAGCTTCAACGACAGCATGCCCAGAGCAGTCAGCAGTACCCCGTCGAGCACCCTTTGCCGTCAGTCGCAGCAGCACCCTGTCATGTCAATCTAAGGCGCTGCCTTCACAGTCACCAGCGGCAGCCTCTCAGCAGCACCCTCTCCTGGCAGCGTCAGCAGCACCGTGTCCGTGCCGGCCGCCGCTCGCCCATGTCCCCTCCGTGGCTAAATTTGCCGATGGTGGCGGGCTCTCTTCTTCCCTTTAGCCCTCAGCCCTGGCCGTCTCTCGGTTTATTCCTGAGCAGCCGAGTCCCGGCGGATCGCCTCGCTGCTCATAACGGTGCCAAGGAGCCCGCTGCCTTCTCCCCGGGTGCCTGCCAGCGGTCCCGGGTGTGGTACCTCCCCTGGGTCCCCCTGCTTCTGGGGTGCCGTGAGCGTTCAAGGGGCGCTGCTGCCAGACCCAGTGGACGTGCTGGCGGCCGATGGCTGCTCCTCGCCCTCTTCTCTGCGTGTGGCTGGAGCCTGGGGTTCCCTCCCGGGTCTCTCGGTGTGGGCTGGGATGGCCGCAGCGCCCTCCTCCTCTTCGCCACCCTCCTCCCGTTCCTGCGAGGATGCGGACCCGGAGGCGCAGACACACTCCCAGCCGGGAAGAGCCGCCAAAAGATGTACAGGTTGGAGCGGCAGGCAGTGCGAGGCGGGGCCGGGGGAGCGACTGGAGCTGCCCTGCTGCTAGTGCTGGCGGAGGGGGCAGGGGCAGTCCTCTTCCTCCTCCTCCTCCTCCCTCTCACCGCCTGTAATCCCGGCTGCTCCGCTCTCGGTGATTGGCATGCACGGCGCGGTGTGGCGGGGGTGCCTAATTACCCATCCAAGCCTTTCCCATTGCATTTCCTCTCTTATTTCTGAATGTCATGACGCAGTGTCCGTGACCGTGTGTGCATCTGCCTCCCACCCCCGGCTGATGCTGCCATGTCTCTCCACTCACTCATGTGCGTGCACCCGATCTCAGTGACTGGAATACAGAGATGCCGGCTAGGCCGGGGCTGCTGGGCACCGCAGCTGCACCCCAAGACGGAATTACACCAGGGCGCATCCAGAGACGGGCAGCTGAGCACGCAGGAAAGAGCAGACAGTGGAGTGTGGAGTGAGTGTGTGTGGGAGGGAACATGGCGTGTGTGTCAACAGAGAGCTGCAGTTAGCATGTGTGTGGAGAGCTCTCTAGGTAAGAGGTGTGAACTGTGCGGAACAGAGCTGGAGGCTAGGGGTGGAACAGGTGTGTTGCCGTTTTTGCTGCATTGTCACCATTCGACCTGAAGACCGAATCGAATACTCTATAATGAAACCACTTTTAGTAGTGGTAGTTTAAAGTATGAATCACCTAACATTTGGTCCTTTCCCCTTAATGTTTTTCTTATTTGTTTTAAATTAAAATGTATAATGGCGGACTAGCAATCAAAGATCTTTTGCTGGTATTTCAGTTGTTATACTTTGTTATATATGTTATGCGAAATTATGTTCTTGGCATTGGTATGACCAGTGCTTTAAATGGGGGACAAATTGTGCAGCTATTAATTTAAATGTGGCGAGTGGGCGGGGCTAGGGGCGGAGCTAAAGGCAAGACATGCAGATGCATATTGACTTCTATGCTAGTTGTAGCACATACCAAAACGCATGAGAAATGTGTTTCTATAAACAAAACAGGTTAACTGGTTGTACTAAACAAATGCCAAACACAGTGATATTTTAACATTTCCTTGTGTCGTGATATTTCTTACTCTTTTCTTTCACACAAACCACGCACATGCAGGCAGGTAAACAGACAAACATAAGCAGACACTCACACCAAAGAAACAGGTGAGATTAATGCCATTTTAGCCTTGTTACCTCCCATGGCTTCCTTTATTGTGCTGTCACTGTGAAGGAAGTTACCCGAAACAGGCCACCCGGGTCACTTGCAACCACCTCTCAGTCTTCCAAGAAATGAGGAGTCGGGGATAACAGCTGCAAATACAATTTGCACCTTTATTAGTAAAATACACTGCAGTGGAGCCCGGTCTGACTAGCCTCATAGGATAGCTGTCGAGGGACTGGCCCCCGAACACTTGGTAACACAAAATAATCCTTCCAACACGTCTCAAAACGCAGCCCCTGATGGAAAAATAAACCTTGGCAGAATACTAAACAAAGGGGGCTCAAAGGGATGAGCTACCACCTGCAGAATGGGTACACGTTATCAAGCTCCCAAGGCCACCTTACTCGGTCTTAGCTCTCTCTAGTGTGGGAGCATAACTAAGTCCAGGGATAGGTATGCAAAGCTGAATAAACTATTCTGTTCGTGCCTCTGGGTTCCAACCTTGAATCAGATATGAGAACTTTCTGAACAGCAGCTTCTGCTGAGACAGGCAGACAGCAGGGACACGGAGGCCGACTTCTTCTTACCACGCGAAATGGTGACTACAAAAAGGAAAATGGCGTCTCAGATGCTAACTTAGCCTGCACAACTTTACTACAAGTGTGAACACACACACATTTGTAATAGTGATCAATATAAAATAGCTACATGAATGCTAAAACAACCATTGGTAGCTCCTCGAGGCAATGCTGTGGGCCGGTCGGACAGGGCGGGAGAGGGGCAGGGTGGGAGTAGTAAACTCCGGCAAATGTCCAAACCGAGTTAAGTACATAAATAATTAAATAAAATGAATTTCATTGTGCGAGTTGCATCGCTGATTAGGTTGCAGCGCATGCAATATAATTCATTTTTTTATGTACTTAACTCGGTTTGGACGTATGCTGGAGTTCACTACCCCCACCCTGCCCCTCCCCGCCTCACCACCCTGCAGTACTCCCTCGAGGAGCCGCCACTGAACACAGCACAGTATACGTCATCAGGGACAGGGCAATGGGGCACTCAATTCTAACAGACCCTCCTTTTAGCATTCATCTCTAATTCTTTATTGGTGCTATCAGGTTAGGGTCTTTACAATTCTAATGGGGATGAACATGATGTTCCATATATAACTGCTAACCATTGGGGTGATCATCAGCAATGTTAGGCAGGATCACAAATTAGAAATTCGAAAATGCCCTCATCAATGGACAATAAATCGTGGACAGCCTGTACCATCATGACAGATTGTTGAATCTTTTTACTCTTGAACTCTAGGCTTGGGTGTTAACTTTTGCATGCAATAAGAGCAACAGGTGGGAAGGCAATTGATACACAGGCCACAGGTCAAAACAACACCTGCAATTGCTACTAAGAATAAGAGTATTATTCCCGGGAGGAGGAGCCAAGATGGCGGACGGGACAGACGCTTGAGCTCCCGGCTCCGCGAGCCGCCTGGCTTCTTTCAACAATCCTGCTCACTTCTCCTGACCTGCGCCGCTCCAACACCGAGGGATACCGGCGCTGAAGTGACTGGCGTTCTCCCGATACCTTTGCCGGCGGGTTTGGCCGCAGATTCGGTGTTTTCTCCGACTTCCAGCGCTTCCCCTTGTCCCTGTGTTGCTGACTGCCGCTGGACGCCGAGGGACGTGGACGGAAAGACGAGCTGGGGTTCCGCTGATGACCACGGGGGTGTAATGCACTGGCCGCGCGACCGGAGTCGGACCCTTCCATCCGGGTCGGTCTCCCCCTCGCGCTGACTGTGTCGCGAACGAAGCTGGAGGCTCCCGTGACTAGCTCTCCTTTACCACTCTGACGAGGAACGGGCGGACTCCATTTTGGTGTGTCTTCCCGCAGTGGACGGCCGGTTCTCACGATCAACGTGGAGTGCCTCTCCCTGTGCTGTTCCCGATTTGTGCTCGGAGCTCCCCCGGTGGCTGCATCCTTGCTTCCTTGGCTTATTTGGACACCCCCGTCTCGCCACTAATTGCCTGCAGTGGAGGTGAACATGGCGCCTGCTCTTCCTGTTGAGCCGCGGGCTGACCCTGTGTACAATGTGCTTACGTGCCCACATGCCCCTGTGCCATTGACAGTACCGGGGGAGCAGCGGGATAGTGAGGACCGGTGCTTGCAACTGAGTGGCCCGACCCGTGGTGATGTCCTGGCTGCCCTAGTGGCGTTGAGGGTGGATATGCGGAGCACTGCCCGGGCGCTGGCCCGGAGACTCGATGAGGCGATGACTACCACGGGACAGTCCCGGCTGGAATATCTTCCGCCGCCCCTGCTTCCTCCTGGAAAGGAAACAATGTTGCCGAGTGAAGGGACGGTGGTGCGGCGTCCTCATGGTTACAATGTAACGTGTCTGCTCATCGACGAGGATACAGTTGCGGAGACGCCCTCCGCTTTGGAAGCTGTGACTCTGCCTACGAGCTATCTATCGGGACCCAGTTCTTCACTTTCCTTGCCAAATGTTACCCTAGCTGCATTTCTCACTGGAACAGCTGTGGCACGTTACACCTGGTCTTGGGACCCTGCGGCACGATGCGTTTTCATTGATCCCTTTCTTCGTGAGCGGCCATCTTGCTTCTTTGTCCCGGTTGAAGGTGACTCGCAGCAATGGACAGGCCTGGAACACTTCTGCCGGTCCGGACAGGGGTGATGGTATGATTGTAGTCGCTTTGGTTGGATCGGCTGGCGGAGGCCTGGACTGGCACACATTTTGCACTACTGGCTGAGTAATCTCTAATGTCCTGTTGTTTGCTATATGTCGCTGTTGATCTCTCCTGATGTCCACTTCATATGCTGGGGGGAGGACTTGTGCTGTGTTGAGGTACTGGGTGTTATTGATTCGGGTTCACCGGGTATACAGTTTCTGACATTGTGTTGTACATGGCGCAGGATATAATGGCGGCGAGGGAGACCGGGAGTTTGGTTGTTGGGTGGGCTCCTCCCCGCTTCTCCCTTTCCCCTTCCTGGGAGTAGTTGGGTAGTATACTCTTCTTTCTCTCCCTGGACTTATGTGAATTGTGTCTCTCTTTCTCTTCCTTTTCCCTTTTCTTTCTTCTTCTCAATTTCTCTTCTCTTGCTGCATTTCGGGTTTTTGGGGAGATGAAACACTCTGCTAGGGGGGGGGGCAGGCCGCAGCCTCTGCATGTGTGTAGGGTGGGGGGGTACGTTTTAGTTGGTGTTATTTTCTATGGTGCCTTTTGTTCTTATATAATTTTTCTTTCCTAGGCCCGTGTTAGGCAGACTGGGGGATGGGTGGTGGCGTGGTGTTGGTTGGGTATGTCGCGTCCTCCTTGGGGTGTGCATACTGTGTGGCCGTCCTCTGGCTGGAACTTGCATGTTGCAAACAGCACTGATCGATCCGAGTGTATGCTGTCGAGTCCCACCTACATGGCCCTAGTTTTTCCTTCTTGTTTGTATCAGTGCGGAGAAGTACGACCTGACCTTAATTGTCGCGATGAAAACCTTAAAATTAACCTTCACCGATCCTGAGACATGGTAATGTGATAATTGTAGTGTAATCCATTTAATGCTTGCTTAAAACGACAGATATTACTGTGTCACCGTAAAGTCGCAATGATGCACACATGTTTTCGTGGCCGGCCGGAAGGTTGTAGGCCCGTATTTGTTTTGACTTGAAGCACAATAAAGGTTTTCAAAAAAAAAAAAAAAGAATAAGAGTATTTTCCAGCCCCATGCAGCTATCAGACCCCAAAACCACCCAGACAGGGATCACGTGCCATTCTCCTCGTGGATGTCAGATGCTAGTCTGTGTAACTTTTGTATTGCTGCATAGACATTCGGAGCGTGGTCAGGTATATGCACGCAGCAACTACTATCAATGATGTGACAGGCTCCACCCTGATCAGCAAGGATGACGTCTAACACCATCCAGTTTTGAAGGGCAACGAGTCTCGTAGCCTGAAGCTCAGCCATAAAATTAGTCAGTATTCCTGCTGTGGTATTGATCACTCCTTTGACAACCCTCGTGAGTCTGCGTATACTACGGCTATTGTGCATGGGGCCCCAAAATGGCAAAATATCCTTCATGGCATCTGTACATTTCTGTAAGGTAGTGTCAGTCTGATCAATATCCTTTGTGTCAAGAACCTTTCTTACTCGGGACAAATAAACACTCCTGCGCAGTAATCTGTGGTCCTTATGGTAGTTGGATGGTGCAATATACACAGGCGGCAAGAGGAAGGATACATAGCACACACCAGTCCACCCACTTGGAAGCCATACGTAAGCCTGGGACCCGCAGACAAAGTAAATGTTGTGGGGTGGAAGCAATGGGGCACTACTACTGGTGTACAAATCATAGGTGTACTTGCAAATACTCTCTCCTACCAGCACCTTTCCAAAACCCCGGACAAAGAAACTAGTTGTTGTATTAATTGCCGGTACTGGCATTGGTGAACAACCTTTACAACAAAACATTTACAACGCACTACCATTACAACGCGGTCATTACAACGCAAACCATTACAACGCATTGCGCTGGGGGGCGCTCTAGGATAGGGAATAAGTTAAATTTTCTTTCCAACACCTTCCCTAGTGTCCACGGGGACTTGAGTTGGAATAGAAAATTAAATTTTTCACTATCCAGCCCCTCTAAGCGCTATGCGTTGTAAAGGTATGCGATGTAAAAACCGCATTGTAAAGGGAGGCGTTGTAATAGCCTGCGTTGTAACGTCATACATCCCCTGCCATTGTCTTATCCTGAGTAATATTGCATAACTGAAAGGACCTGAAATATTCAGTGACGTTAAAGTCTTAGAAATCTACCATCTCATCCATAAGCCATGGCACCTTTTTATTCCTCTCATATATATTCATGCAGGCATCAGGATGCCGGGTGTCAACAGTCCCATCCCTCCCTGGTGTAAATCCTTGGTGAGTTGCTATATAACCCAGTACAGCCTCATAATCAAGGTATGTCCTATTCATTGCATCTTAATAATAATGGATGTATACCATGGCGAACAACTGGAACCAGGCTTCACAGCTGGCTAAATAAGAGAGGGGCAAGGACAGCACCAGCTCATTTTTATGCATCGCTGAGGAGGGTAAGCCTCAAACCCAACAATCAGTGATATTGGTGGTATGGTGGGCTTGATGTAGCATCTGCAGGAAAACGTTATCTACATAAGTCTGCCTATACCTTTCCTTATGCGTAGCCAGGGTGACAAAGACGTGCTCGGGGGGTGTGTAGTTGTTGCAATGAGGGAGTGTACAGGATGTTTTTCTTTCAAGAACCATAGGATTCCTAAAACTGCTACCAGTGCTTGGAAAACTATCACTAGGAACACTATCTTAGTCTTAGTACGCCAGCTTGACCAAGTGGGGCCATGTTGGCCAAGACAGCGTTCTTCTAGAGGCTGTTCTTCTTCCATGACAATACAACCAAAGGGATGCATTTTCATCTATCAATCTACCATAGGAGAGTCTGTGCTATGAAGCCTGGTATACAGAGAGGGGAAAACAAAAGGGAAACAATATTTTTTCGGTGTCTCTAAACGGTGGTGCTAACGAGCACTTCAAAAAGGAAAAATAGTCTTTCAATGTCTCTAAACGGTGGCGCCAGCAAGCACTCTACTGCGGGACTGCACAATCAGAACCCTTTCTGTCACTTCACTCAGGATAGGGCAGCTTCCCTTCTTGGAAAGCACCCCCCACTTATCCTGTCCAATGTCTCAGACAATGCACCAATCTCCCTTTCCCTAGACTATTGCATTTACCATAGGCAGGGTACGCAAGCCCTTTCCTTCATCCAGAAGTCCATCTCTACTAACTTGACTGTCCATCGGGTGCACTGTCCCTCCGTCTGGGACGCAGGTTGTATCGAGCGACTCTAGGCACTGCCTCGTCTCGAAAAAGAACCTTAAATTCAGGGGAGGCTCTTGCTCCTGAGAAACAGATGGAGGAGAAACCTGTGCAGCCCTTATTTCTGGAGGCACTGCCTCGTTCAAAACAGCATCGCTCTCCTCTTCCATCTGTGCCCAAGTCAATCGGGCATCAGAAAAGGGGATAAAGCGAGGGACCTTCTCTGTCTCGTGGTCCCCAATCCCCTCATGGACCCACTTGTCATAAGGGAGAGGGAGTGGGACTCGCTTGCAATGTGATGAATGGATCCAGTTCTTCTGTCCCTCCACCTTCATAGCAGTCCTCGTAGCGAGTAAAACCAATAGCAGCGCCCTCCACCTCTGCTCCAAGCACCCTCATCTCTGGTAGTTTTGCACTAGCACATATTCTACAGGCTGGATACTGTGCCCCAGCCCCTCAGGTATTGGCGGGAGTGCTTCATGGATCCGTTGATGAATAGAACGCACATTTTTGGGTAACTCACATAGGTAATCCACAAGCAGCGGGTATTCAATGTCAGAAAAATGGCATGGGCAAGAGACACCCCCACATTGGCGGGGTGCCCAATGACCACTTCGTATGGAGATAACATTGTCCTAGAATGGGCTGTCACTCTGGTGGATAACAAGGCAAGGGGTAGTACGTCCTGCCATTGCAACCCTGTGCTCTCCCTGATCTTTGTCAGCTTCAACTTGAGAATACCATTATACTTCTCAACCAAACCGACCGACTGGGAGTGGTTTGTTGCGTGAAACCTCTGCTGGATATGCAGACCATCGCATACCACCTGAATCACTTTTGCATTGAAGTGACTTCCATTGTCACTCCAGATCAAACGGGGCAAGCCGAAGCGTGGGAAGAATTCTTTCAGAAGAGCCTTCCCTGTCACCATGGCTGTGTTCTCTTTAGTGGGGTGAGTCTCAATCTATTTACTGAATGCACAAACGACTACCAACACATACTGCAAATTGTTAACTCGTTCCATTTTGATGTACTCCATCTGGAGAACCTTGAAAGGGAAAGGGGGGAGGCAAAATTAGGCATGGGCGGATTTTGCGGATTGGCAATCCGCGAATTTGCGGATTTGCAAATTTGCGGATTGCGAAAATCCGCAAAATCCGCAAATTCTCGCCGATTTTGCGGATTTTTTTTTGTGTTCGCACGGGTTTCTGCAAGTTCGCGGGGGTTTTGTACAATTTCGCAAATTGCAATATTGTACGAAACCCTCGCGAACTTGCAGAAACTCGTGCGAACACAATGTGCCCAGCCTACTCATGTAACAGACATGCCGGCTGTGTGTGAGCCCTGGAAAGCCCACGGGTGGGGGTGCACAGCACTTGCATCACCCTCTCTCTGCCTGCCATTGCGCGCATTGAAGCCCGTACATGCCAGTAACCCGATTCAAGGCTCCATTCTCCCGATTTTTTTTTTAAATCTCCCACTTTGCTCTTCTGAAATGTTGGCATGTATGATGTAACTATTTTACAATGGCGCCAGCAAGCTGCCAGCACCGTTGTAAAATAGGTACAAAGTTAGCTTGCACAGGAAGCACTTAGATAAAATAAAGCAGCACCTGCTTCGTTTTATCTAGTGGTTCCTGTGCAAGCTAACTTTGTAACTATTTTACAACGGCGCTGGCAGCTTGCTGGCGCCATTGTAAAATAGTTACATGAGTGGGGGTTCAACTTTTGAACCCGTTACGTCCGCGGATTTTTTTTTGCGGGAAATCCGCAAAATTCGCGGATTGCGGATTTCCCAAAAATCTGCAAAATCCGCGGGCGTAACGGATTTCCCGCTCATGCCTAGGCAAAATTACCCGGATGTGCAGGGGTACCCTTTCCAGGGTTATGCATCAGGCAATTGCAAAAACCACAGTTGATGGACAGAATGCAGAACAATGTCATACATTCACCCCAGTACAGAGATCTGGGCCTAAATCCATCGTTTTTTTGCACTCCAAACCACCCCAGTTCAGACATGGCCATATGCAAATCAGTCTGACCCTGTTCCTCATGGGAACAGTCCAGCCCGAACTGCCAAACCATGCCTTCCCTGGATCGGAAACAAGCTTTCGAGGACCGGTTTCCGGCATTCCAGCCGTCTTGAGCCCGGCTTGCTTGAATCCAGTGGTGTGCAGTGCATGGGACTCACGTCTGAGCATACCCATCTCACTCGGGGTGACAATTGCAAAAACCACAGTTGATGGACAGAATGCAGAACAATGTCATACATTCACCCCAGTACAGATATCTGGGCCTAAATCCATCGTTTTTTTGCACTCCAACCCACCCCAGTTCAGACATGGCAATATGCAAATCAGTCCGACCCTGTGCCTCATGGGAACAGTCCAGCCCGAACTGCCAAGCCATGCCTTCCCTGGACCGGAAACAAGCTTCCGAGGACCGGCTTCTGGCATTCCAGCTGTCTTTAGCCCGGCTTGCTTGAATCCAGTGGCGTGGAGTGCATGGGACTCATGTCTGAGCATACCCATTCAACTCGGGGTGACAATTGCAAAAACCACAGTTGATGGACAGAATGCAGAACAATGTCATACATTCACCCCAGTACAGAGATCTGGGCCTAAATCCATCATTTTTTTTGCACTCCACACCACCCCAGTTCAGACATGGCCATATGCAAATCAGTCTGACCCTGTGCCTCATGGGAACAGTCCAGCCCGAACTGCAAAACCATGCCTTCCCTGGACCCGAAACAAGCTTCCGAGGACCGGTTTCTGGCATTCCAGCCGTCTTCAGCCCGGCTTGCTTGAATCCAGTGGTGTGGAGTGCATGGGACTCACGTCTGAGCATACCCATCTCATTCGGGGTGACAATTGCAAAAAACACAGTTGATGGACAGAATGCAGAACAATGTCATACATTCACCCAGTATAGAAATCCGGGCCTAAATCCATCGTTTTTTTCCACTCCCCACCACCCCAGTTCAGACATGGCCATATGCAAATCAGTCTGACCCTGTGCCTCATGGGAACAGTCCAGCCCGAACTGCCAAGCCATGCCTTCCCTGGACCGGAAACAAGTTTCCGAGGACCGGTTTCTGGCATTCCAGCCGTCTTCAGCCCGGCTTGCTTGAATCCAGTGGTGTGGAGTGCATGGGAATCACGTCTGAGCATACCCACCCACTCGGGGTGACAATT
This sequence comes from Lissotriton vulgaris, assembly GCF_964263255.1. Classification (NCBI taxonomy): domain Eukaryota; kingdom Metazoa; phylum Chordata; class Amphibia; order Caudata; family Salamandridae; genus Lissotriton; species Lissotriton vulgaris. Next base: position 664,281,711 of record NC_141693.1, read on the forward strand.
GCAAAAACCACAGTTGATGGACAGAATGCAGAACAATGTCATACATTCACCCCAGTACAGAGATCTGGGCCTAAATCCATCGTTTTTTTGCACTCCACACCACACCACCCCAGTTCAGACAAGGCCATATGCAAATCAGTCTGACCCCGTGCCTCATGGGAACAGTCCAGCCCGAACTGCCAAGCCATGCCTTCCCTGGACCGGAAACAAGCTTCCGAGGAACGGTTTCTGGCATTCCAGCCGTCTTCAGCCCGGCTTGCTTGAATCCAGTGGTGTGGAGTGCATGGGACTCACTTCTGAGCATACCCATCCCACTCGGGGTGACAATTGTAAAAACCACAGTTGATGGACAGAATGCAGAACAATGTCATACATTCACCCCAGTACAGAGATCTGGGCCTAAATCCATCAATTTTTTGCACTCCACACCACCCCAGTGCATCTGGCAAACCATTCAATTCTTCACTAGATGGGCAGCTACCTTAGGGATGTTACCATTTTACCATACATGATCCAATAACTTACATATCCCTCTTGCACTAATGTGGGCTGGACCATGTGTCATTGTAACTACAGGGAAAACATATGTATCTGGTAACATCCATTTCTGTTTTTCCGATTTATCGGTCCAGCACCCCTCCTCATCTAAGCATCCTGTACTGTCCTGCCACGTTGCCAACTCCTCAACTGTTGCCTCACTCTGAATACCCTTCACATTTTCCAGTGTGTCCTCAAACATCCCATTGTTAGGCACCCATCGAGCTGGCCCTGCCACAAACATCCTCTTCATTTTGGACCTAGCTGTCTCTTTAGCTGTTTGGTCTGCAAACGCCTTGCCCCTCCCCACGTCATCAGTAATCCCTTTATGGGCACTACACTTCAATATTACCAATCATGTGGGAAGTGCCAGAGGTGACAACAACCTATGAATCAAAGGGCCTGCTGTATCTTAGTGCCATGGGAGGTCAGGAATCCCCTCTCCGCCCAGAGCAGCCCAAAATTATGGGCTACTCCGAAGGCATACTGGCTGTCAGTATAAATATTGACAGCCAGTCCCTCGCTTAATTCAAATGTTTGCTAAAGAGCAACCAGCTCCGCAGCTTGTGCTGATTGGTAGGGAACACGTGATTTCTTGACTACAATGCACAGCTCAGTGATTGCATATGCTGCAGAGGTGTTACCATCTGACAATTTGAAACAAGAGCCTTTGGCATTTAGTTCCCCTTGCGGGTCAGATAAGGGCACGTCAGTCAGGTCTACCCGTCCCTTCGTCTCCTCTTCCATCCTGAATAGACAGTCATGGGCATCTATATCCTCATCTTCCGAAAGGAGGGGTAGTAACATGGCTAAGTTAGGAGTAGCACATCTTTAAATCGTGATGTGTGGCGCAAACAGAGTCAATTCATAACCAGTTAGACGAGTACTGGTCAGGTGCTGCTTCTTTGTCTCATTTAAAAGTGTGTCCACAGCATGGGGCACCATTACTGTGAAGTCATTATTGAGAACGAGCCCTGCTGATTGTCGAATAGAGACAGCCACGGCAGCTCTTAAAGAGCTCAGTAGGGCACTGGCGACAGTGTGAAGAAGAGCAGAGAAATACGCACATGGCCTCTGCTTACCTCCAAAGGCCTGTGTTAACACAGAAAGCACACATTCAGCCGTTTCATGTACGTACAACTCAAAAGGCTTCTATTAATCAGGTGTACCAAGCGCAGGCGCAGAGCAAAGCACAATTTTTAATTGTTCAAAATCTTGCTGACATTCATGCGTCCAAGGTAAAGGCTCATGCACATCTGTATGGTTAAATAGAGCAGAGGCTTCGCTAGTAAGGAGTCACCGGGTAACCAGTGGCGACAATACAATGTGATGCCTATGAAAGCACGCACGTCCCTCTGGGTCTTGGGGACGGGTATCTTAACAATGGCATAAACTCGTTCAGGTGTTAGCCTCCTTTCCTCCTTCGACCTAAATAGGTGACCTCCTGTCGGCAATATTGAAATTTGGAAAGGGACACTTTATGTCCATGCTGTGCTAAATGTAGCAGCAATTTGACTGTGGCATCTTTGCAACCCTCTTCAGTATCGGAGGCTACCAAAAGGTTATCCACATATTGCAATAATACGTTACCTGAAAGAAGAGAGAGGGAATCCAACTGATCTTTTAGGGCTTGACTATATATACTAGGGCTTTCAGTATACCCATGGGGAGCACAACAGAATTGGAAACTCCTGCCGGCCAATGTAAAACGGAGGAGATGCCGGATATCCGGGTGGATGAGGATGCTAAAGAAGGCATTTTTCAGCTCAATCACAGAAAATAATTTGGCTGTAGAAGGAATCATTGTTAAAAGGGCACTCATGTCAGGCGCCACCAGGAACTGATGGACCTCTATTTTGTTAACCTCCCGCAAATCAATCACAAAACAATAGACATCAGGATGAGCATTGACACAGTCCGAGGGTGTCTTTTTTAGGATGGGGAGAATAGGACTGTTACACACATTAGCAACTGTCTCCTCGACCACACCCGATTTGATCAAATCCTGTATAATCTGTAACAAAGCCTGTTCCCCCACCTGCGGTATTTTGTACTGGGTAATATGAGGTAACACAGCATTCTTTTTAACCATAATAGAAACCGGTGGTATCTGCTACAGCCTTACATCCGTATCTCCTGTTGCTCACAACGTGGGCGGCATATCTTTAAATTCAGCTGGAAGTGTTGCGTCTTTCAAAAAACACTGTTTGGTGCTGGCCACATCAGGTCCTTTTGTCATATAAACGCCATCCGGAGAACATGAAATTGTAGCATGCAACTTTTTAAACAAATCCAATCCCATTACATTTTCTCCACAGTTTTCTGTTAACAAAAAGGCGAGTCCACAGTGTAAGGGCCAATAGTAAAAGCAAAAGGTTTAGAAATGAGGCTCACAACCGGTATGCCTGAAAAACCTACCAAGATATTATTATGGCCAGACAGAGCTGCCCCAGGGACCAGTGAACAAGATACAGAGCTATTCATTGCATCTGTATCCACCAAAAACTTTGTAGCCGAACCATGAAAATCTGCCATGACATAAGGACCACACTGGTCTACTGGTATTTGAACTGGTGCTTCCCCCTGTCCTTGGCTGTCATAGTTATAGGACGTGCCTGATACCTCATCCAAATCATAATCATCTTGATAATACTGCCTTTCTGTCATTGAAATAGTTCTGATTGGAATGACCCCCCAAGAATCCTGCGCCCTGGACCTCATTGCAACCCACTTCACCATGACCCCGTCCACAGGCACCCTGACCTTCTGCAACAAGTCTGGACACTTACTCTGCCAGTGCCCCCCCCATCTTACAATATGCACACTGGTTCGGTCCCACCGGGCCACCACCTCTGCCTGTGCCACATGACCGTTGAGCCGGATCAGCGCCACTTCCTCTACCGGATCCCCTCGCTGCCTGTTGCATTAGAACGTTAGTCTTCAACTCCTTATTCTTTTTCTTCACCTTCTCTTTCTCCTCATTTTCCTTATGCTTATAGTATTGAGCCATTCTCAATATGACTGAAGGGTAGGAGGTAGTCCAGATGCTCCCAGAAGCCTGGAACGAGTTGCGATATCAGGAAGCAAGTTTGTAACAAATCTATTAACAAAAAACGGACACCACCTTCCGTGACAAATCTTGGCCACTGAAATCCAGAAACACCCCTTCAAACAGAGAGAAGAAATCTGACACACTTTCATCCTTCATCTGACGACATGCTGCTAACTTGTCCCAATCTATTCGTCTGGGCGGAATGAGAGAATGTATGTGAGTAATGATATGACTCGGTAAAACCAATATTTCAGCCTTAGGCTTCTCACCCGGTTTCCGTGCCTGATCCCATGCCCTAATCTCATTCCAAATGCCCCCCAACTCCACCGCATGGTCCTGCGTATGCAATTGCCTCCATATATCCACTGGTATTAACAACTCGAAAACATTTTGATATCGGCCAGCGTCATCACTGTTGATGAGGCGGCCTCCGTTAATTCTTTATAATATGCAGTTGGATTTTTACAGGGTCCGGCAGCTGACTTTTGAGGGCTAACACCTCACTCCTTTACCACGAAGTGTAAACCCATTGTTCCTGGAAACGGGCCTCCACCCGTTGTTGAACAACAACATCCTGCGCATTACGCCATTCTGGGATCTCAGGATGGAAAATAGGGTGAACCTCGCTCATCAGGAATTGGGACAAAATCGTTGGTGTTTTCTGTTGCAGCCTACCCTGATAACCAATCATCATCACCATATTACTAAAAACATCATATGGGGCCATATCAGTAGCGTATACACTGTGGAAAATGTCATATTTTATTTGTGGTGCCACACCACCAAAGCACTGTTCCCACAACCCTATTAATGTAGCCGACATATGCTTGAGAGCATGCTGCTGTACAAACGGCTCAAAATCTTTCAACACACTCCACACGTCCTCTACACTGTAGATCGGATTCCGTGCCCACTGTGCAGCCTGATCAGCTACGATCTTTTCTCCTTATCTCCCACATCCGACCGAATCAGCACCCGCCCCATTCGTTCCCGTGCCGCAGCCCAATTCCCCTCGTCCAACACACACACTGGTGTCCCAGCACCTAAAAATGCTGGTGATGAAATGTCCGGCAAAGAGACAACTGATGAGGAGGCAGGCACCAATCTCAGCAATGACTGCATTGAAGGGGTGAGAGAAGAGGGAAAAACATGAGCGGGGACAGCAGACGCAGCAGGAGGACCTGCAGCTACTGCACCCGCAGCTTGCGAAGACAGGGAGGAGACAGGCGGGGCCGTAGCTGAAGCAGCTGGGTCAGAGACAGAAGGGCCAGATGCAGAAAAAGGAGGGGCAGAAGACAGAGATGTCGGAACAGCAGGGTAAATCCGTTGTGTGGCGCAAGGAGGTCAGGCAGTGTTTCTAAAAGTTCATCTACAAAGGCATCACCTTCCTCTCAGGTGACATAAGACTTATCACATTGCAACTGAAATTTCCTATCAGCACACTCTATACCCCATTCTATTTTCTCCCTATCATAGGCTACTGCTTTCTGTGTTATTGTTTGAATTTTTCCTTAATGGGCCTCCTTCTCTACTCACATACGCCTTTGCCTAGCTTCCTTCTGCCAGACCTGGAGTGAATCAAACATTGACTGCCTACTTCTCCTGGCAAATAATTTACCCTGCAAATAATTCAATTTCTGTTCATCAAAGGTACCTGTTGTTGGCCACTGAAGCTTGGCATGGTCCCTCGTATACTTGTGCCATAATGTACTAAACTTTAGGGATCCGCTTGGATCAAGAATTATCACTAAAACAACATACCAACTACATCTCAGGTTCATGCTTCCACACCATTAGCCTGTTACGCAAAGTTTTCCCTCGACTACCGGATTCCTTTAGGAGAACTCTAGTTCAGGCACTTGTCTTAAGTCGGATTGACTATTGCAACGGCCTGCTGCTGTCTGCCAACCAAGGTGTGCTGGCCAAGCTCCAGGTTATTCAGAACACGGCGGCCCGCCTAGTCCTCAATGTCCCCCCGAGAACTGCATCTAAGCCCCTCCTTGAGCAACTGCACTGGCTTTCAATCCGGCAGAGAACTACATTTAAAATATGTTGTTTAATACATAAATGTCTAAATGGACAAGGGCCCGCCTACTTTGAAAACAAATTTGTTCCTTATATTCCAACTTGATCTCTGAGGTCCATCAACAATCTTCTTCTAGTGGTGCCCCGTGCTAAAAAGGCTAGACATGGGAGCAAAGCACTATCAATAACAGGACCCACATTATGGAACAAACTTCCTCTGTCTCTGAGACAGTGTACAGAACATCTCAAATTCAGGAGACAACTAAAAACCGTACTGTTCAGAAATGAGATCTAGTTCTTACTCTATCCACACCCTCTGTTCGACCGGCTCCAAAAGCGCAGAGATACTCCACTGGGAGTCGATTCAAGCGCTATATAAACCAGCAAATAAATAAATAAATAAATGCTTGGTATACATATTGAAATTCGGGGTGCCTTCTGGAGGCGCAGGCTGCCTCTTCTCCAGCTGCGCTTCGGCAGAACAACAGCGGCACCCCGCACACCACATTTTACTCAGACAAGGCATCTTAACATCAGACACAGTTACTGTTCACATGAAACCAATCACACATCACACAACGGGAACCCAACAGGCAGCCAACAAAGTGCACCAAAACAAGGTAGTCCTGAGACTGCACCAGAAAGTGTGAAAACTGTACCAAGAGAAGGAAGTCCGAAGACTGCACCAGACATTACCGAGACTGTACCAAAACAAGGCAGTCTGAAAATTGCACCAGGCAGTCGAAAGACTGTACCAAAACAAGGAGACGGGCTCTAGTCCCAGGCCTTTTCAAGAGTAAACTGAATTCAACAGGTGGCCTGGCAGAGCGTTAGCAAACACTCTGCGTCTCGAGGGTCCACAGACCCACCAAGTTAATATTCAGTATTTGCCAAGATGACCACTAGACAAGAAGCCCCTTGATTAGACAGGCGGGGAGGCCGTGAGACCCAAGCTCGATCGGGTGGGGATCCCCGATCCGCCCATCCGACCAGACGCAACCCGACCTCCACAGCCAGACTATGAGTGAGATGGGTCACCTGGTGGGGTCCCTGTTCGGGTTTCAACTGTGAAGGAAGTGACCTGAAACAGGCCACCCGGGTCACTTGCAACCACCTCTCAGTCTTCCAAGAAATGAGGAGTCGGGATAACAGTGGAGAATACAATCTACACCTTTATTAGTAAAATACACTGCAGTGGAGCCCGGTCTGACCAGCCTCATGGGATAGCTGTCAAGGGACTGGCCCCCGAACACTTGGTAACAAAGAATAATTGTTCCAACACCTCTCAAAACCCCGCCCCTTATGGAAAAATACAGATTGGGCAGATACTGAACAAAGAGGGCACTGAGGGGTGAGCTACCACTTGCAAAATGGGTGCACGTTATCAGGCTCTCAAGGCCATCTTACTCGGTCTCAGCTCTTTCTAGTGTGGGAGCATTACTACGTCCAGGGATAGGTGGAAAGCTGAATAAACTATTCTCTTCGTGCCTCTAGGTTCCAACCTTGAATGAGATATGGGAACTTTCTGAACAGCAGCTTCTGCTGAAACAAGCAGAGAGCGGGGGCACAGAGGCTGACTTCTTCTTACCATGCAACATGGCAATTACAAAAAGGAAAATGGCGTCTCAGATGCTAACTTAGCCTGCACAACTTTACTAAAAGTGTGAACACACACATTTGTAATAGTGATCAATATACAATAGCTACATGAACGCTAACACAATACAGTATACGTCATGAGGGACGGGGAAATGGGGCATTTGATTCTAACAACTGGACTGCCTCGATTCCTTGCACAACAGCATGATGGTGAACACCCGGATGTCATGTACATGAACCAATGCTCAATAGTTCAGCAGGGGCTCAAATCAGGGCTACAGAAGTGCTTTGGCTGCCAAAGAGACAAGCTACCATCACTAACAGCCATGTGTCTACCCTTTCATGAGTACCGGTTCTCTCCTCTGCAGTAGAGAAGTGCCGGTACTCAGAATGATAAAAATAAGAAGTGCTGGTTCCCAGTACCTTTGAGTACCGGCCCATTTAAAGCACTGGGTATGACGCCCAGTCAGAAACTACTTGGATAGCATTGGTTGTCCAAACTCGTGTGAGACCACTTCATTTTTCATATCGTATGATGTAACATTATGCAGTGCTGTGTGCGTAGGTGTCAGCTTATAGATAGGGCCACTGGAATTATGCAGCAAGAGCGAACCAAATTATGCAGCAAGGTTGAAGAAATTATGTGGCAAGAAGATGAAAATAATGTGGCATCATGTGTCACATTTGATAATAGTGTTACTTCATTTCTTCTTGATTTTTTAATTTGGTAACACTGTATGGCCATTAGTTGTACCTCGTTAGCAGCAGTGTAACACCCAAATATAGCAATAAGCAACAGAAATGTGATCAGTCCAGCTTTGCGAAGGGCCTTCCACTGCAGAGCAACATGTGCTGCTGCATTTTTTGTAAATTTGGACCTGTTTGAGCAAGAAAAAAAACATTTTTTGGGTGAAAATCTGCAGATTACGTGGCATATGATGGATTATGTTACAAATGTGGTAACTCTATAACTATGCAAAAATCACTGCACAATCGCTTAATTCCAGTGGCTTTGCTATAGGATTTAAGTCCCACCAATATGTTATGAGAAGTGCCCCTGAGTTGAGCCATGCCATTTCACATTCTTTTCATTTTAGATAATTTCTAGTTTATTTTTCGTAATGTTCAGATAGTCAGGAGGCCTCTTCGGGTCACCAATACAAAAAAGCATGATCATAAACCTCTTAGACCCCTGCATTTGATTTTTATATGAAAATATACCCCGTAAATTGTAAATTTACACATAATGGCATATTTTACACATTACTAAGTTTTTACCCGAGCTAAAACTGTAAAGAAAGGTGCACAAAGTTGTGACTTTTCTTTTGATGAAGTGACATTGATGCATATTGCCTACGCAGAATGTTCCCTCTTCTATGTTTACTAGGACGTGCTCCTCGCTGTCGTGATTCGAGGGGTCCCAGGCTTGGGCGTCCAGCACTGGCTGGATAGAGCAACAGAAAATTAATACATAAGTTATGTATTTATTGTTCTTGAGTTAGGGTGAGTACTTTCATGACATGGTCAGTTCCATGGACCATCATGCTTGGTAGTAAAGGCATCCTGCAGGGCACCCGTGTCATCTCTCATCCACATGTAACTGCTCTTATAATCTGGGCCCCACCAAAAATTTTGTTACTCTAGCAAAATAAAATGGAGGGGGGACTAGGACCTTAAAAGTGCCCATGCTCCTGTGGTTTGAGATAAATGTAAAAACTGAGGGTCACTGTTCCTAAATAGGAAAGGGGCAGAAGAACTTTATAAAAGCTGGACAGATTGTGAGGAACAGTCAGCAAGACTGTTTCAAGTTGCCCTCACACATCTTGAGGGATGTCATGCTTCATCATATAGCGGTTGCTCCTCATTGGGCAAGTGACCGAAGGGTCACTTTAGCTGAGATCTTTTGTTGTTAGCCATTTGATCAGTGCAAATAATATCTAAATGGGGTGGTGTTGAGAGTGCAGTGATGTGTGTTAAAACTGATTGGGGATATCACCAAAACTTTGAATACATTGATTCCCCTGTCAGATTAAAAAACCTCATAGGGGGCGTGGCCAAGATGGCGACGGAGTAAGACGTGCCTGCGAGCTCCTCCGGCACCCCAAGACTTTCATAGCTTTGTTTAGCTGCACTGGGGCGATTTCAGCTTCGGCTTTGACTCTCCTGGGGTCGCTAAGGTGTCTTGGATTGGTTTGACCCTTCTCCCGTCGAGCTACGACCTAGGACGGCGGACTTAGCCGAGGTGTTGGTGTGGTGACGCACGAGTACCGGAGCGGCCTACGGAGCTTCGCCTGGGTTGCACCGGCCTTTAACACGAGGGGACCCTAAACTCTAGCAAGTTGACGAAGGAAGTGCTTGCTCTGCGGGTCCCCCCCACTAGGATTGTAGCGAGCCTGCCTGAGATCCCGTCGAGCTATCTGGGTGCTGACGCCGGAGCGGAGGTGACGGAGAGGCACCGACTTGGCTGGCGGAAGTTGGACAGCGCAGAAGGCTGAGGGAAGGAGAGGTGGTGCCATCGTGCCTCTAACCCTCGATGCCCTGGGGGCGGCCCATCGGACGACCCAACGGACTTTGTGCGACGCGGCGAGTGCTGCCTTCTGATCGCATCGGTCCCCCTGGTGTCTACGGAGCAGAGATTGCTGAAGGTGTGGAGAAGCGTAGCTTACTATCCGGGACGCACTGGGAGGTCGTGAGGAGCCTGGACCAGATTGAGGCGTCGCACCATGTCGACTAGGAATCGCTTGAATAAGCCGGGGAAGGATGGACCTGGTAAGGGGGCGTCCGGATCGCCCCCCGGCCCTAGCAAGTCGCCGGCCAAGGACGACACTGAGGGCCCGGTCACAAAGGCCTTCCTGATAGAGCTTTTTTCCTCCATCAAGGACGATATCACAGAACTGAAATCGCAATTAGCTTCCGATCTCCGTGAGGTCCGCCGAGACGTGGACGGCATTGGCGAATGGGTGGCGACCCAAGAGGACCACGATTTGGGCCTCAGTGGGGATGTCCATCAGCTACAGCAGGACTTGCTCCAGCTACGCGAGCAAAATTTGGATCTTCAGACCCATTGCGAGGATTTGGAAAACCGGTCCCGCCGTAATAACATTCGGATCCGTGCGGTGCCTTGGGATGGAGATGGTGGTGACCTGCGGGAGTACGTGGAGGCACTGTTTCTGCAGATTCTGGCGGAGGACAATCGCACGGAGGTCCGGATGGACAGAGTACATCGGGTAGGCCTGCCACGTGGCGCGCGCTCGCCGCCTCCCGACATTTTGGTCTGTGTCCACGATTTTCAACTGAAGGAGACAATCCTGAGGAAGGCAAGGGACACCAATAACTTGCTTTTTCGTGGGCACAGACCTCAGCCTTTTCAGGATCTGGCGGCTTCCACCTTGCAAAAACGAAGGGACTTCCGCCCGATCACGGCCTTTTTGAGAGAGCACGGGGTGTCCTACTCCTGGGGTCACCCCTTTCGACTCATTTTCAGGTGGCAAAACAGACTGGTGCAAGTGAGATCCCTGGCGGCCGCCAGGGAGCTGCTGGGCATGTAGGAAGCAGCCGCGTCGGTGGGCGCCAGCGCCTCCCCGAGAAGACGTCGCCGTTCCCGCTCCCCAGCATGGCAGAGAGTAGGCCGACACGGTGTGGCAGAGGGTCCGACTCCATCGGCGAGTCAGAGTGAGAGGGGAGACGTGTTGGCCTCGCTAGCCCTGGTGACTGAGTCGAGCCGAGTGGACAGCTCCTCAGCGGCCTAGGCTCCCTCGGCGGAGGCTCGTGGGGGCCGGAGGGGCTCTACCATCTCAGGTACTCTGTGGGACAGTACTCCATTGGAGGGTTACCCCGACCCCGAACTCAAGGGGGGCATTACCAGGGTCTTCTACCTTAAGGTCAAGTCCGACTTTCATTGTTCTCTTTCTAGTTCTGACTCTTTCTTTTTTGTGTTTTATTTTTTAGGCTCCTTTTGACTGTGGGAGGGCTGTTTGGGAAGGGACCCGGCGGTGGTGGCTGGAGATCTGGTATGACTGTAGTGTGTCTGGTTTGGTTCTGGCGTTATGGGGGGCACTGATTGGAGCGGTGGGGGGCGGTGTTTGACCCAATGTTACCTGTTACAGTAGGCTCCTGGAATGTTAAAGGCCTTAATTCTCCTCAAAAGCGCCAGAAAGTGTGGAAGTATATTCTTGATCATCAGTTGGATGTGGTGGGCTTGCAGGAGACTCATTTGGCCCGCAAGGATGAATCTAGACTTAAGCACAGGCAATACCCCCTGATTTATAAATCCTCTGCCACTACCAAGCATCGAGGAGTGGCGCTTTTGTTCCGCTCCACGCTTCAATTTCAACCTGTGGGGGTGCGGGGAGACAAGGAGGGGCGGTGGCTAATGGTGAAGGGGATGCTCATGGGTAAGCTCTGCACATGGGTGGTTGTTTATGCACTGAATGCGGGCCAGCATGGGTTCCTTGAGGCCTTTCTGAGGGTAGTGGGGAACTTTGGGGAGGGAGCATTGATAGTGATGGGGGATTTTAATTTGGTTTGGGACAAATGTCTTGATTGTTCACATCAGCAGAGGACGGAGGCAGGTCTCTTCTCCTCTGAACTTCGTGATACTTTGATTAGTCTGGGCCTTATTGATAGCTGGCGTTCCCTCCACCCCCGCACTAGGGACTACACATTCTATTCCCATGTCCACCACACTTATTCCCGCCTTGACCACATTTTTGTGCATCAATCCCTGCAGGGCGACCTGCGGGACAGCAAAATATTTCCACTCTCGGTCTCCTATCATAGCCTTTTGGCGACATGCTTGATCTGGGCCCCGGAGTCGTCCCCTCACCGCAAATGGTATTTCCCTGCATCCCTTACGCGAGATGAGGAATCCTGCAAAAAGCTAAGGGTGGCCATTGGTGAATTTTTTGAGCTCAACGAGACTGGAGACACCTCGGTCTTCACCCAATGGGACGCCTTCAAGGCGACGACACGGGGCACGTGCATTGCATTGAACTCCGCCCTGAACAAGCTTAGGCGCCAGGAGAGGGAGGCGCTGGAGGCGGAACTGGCGACACTGAAAACTGCGCATAAGCAGAATCCTTCTCGAAAGACCCTTCGCCCTCTTGCTGCGGTGCGGGGGAAGCTCAGGGCGCACTATATTAATCGGGCTGAATATACCCTTTTGCGCTTACGGCGCCTCTCTTACGCTCAGGGCAACAAAGTGGGGAAACATCTGGCACGGCAGCTCCGTGATAAACGTGAGAAGGAATATGTGGGTGGCATTCGGACGCCCTCCGGCGCCGTGGAACATAGGGATGCGGTTAAAGCCGAGCTGTTCGGCGACTTTTATGCCGCCTTGTACTCGGCGGCCCGCCTGGCGCCGGCCGCTCAGCGGGAATACTTGGAAGCTCTATCACTTCCACAGGTTTCCAAGGAGTGGAACGAGCTTTTGGAGGCTCCCTTTACTAGGGAGGAGGTGTTGACCGCCATTCGGTCCCTTAAACCGCAGAAGGCTCCGGGCCCGGCGGCTTCACGGCTTCCTTTTATCAGACGTTTGCTTCTGAGTTGGGCGACCGCTTGGTGACGCTTTTCAACAGCATGAGGGAGGCGGGCCACACTACGGGCACTATGGCGGAAGCTATGATCTCGATCATTCCCAAGGCGGGGAAGGACCTCTCTAAATGCGAATCGTACCGGCCCATAACCCTGTTAAACGTGGATGCTAAACTGTACTCCTCTATCTTTGCTGCCCGGCTCCAGCACCTCATGCCTGCCCTCATCCACCCCGATCAGTCGGGCTTTATAAAGGGTCGCCAGACCCATGACAACACTAGACGACTAATCCATCTGATCGAGAAAGCTAATCGCTTCAATATTCCAGCGGTCCTGGTTGGCCTCGATGCTGAAAAGGCGTTCGATCGGGTGCATTGGGACTTTTTCTTTAGTACCTTGCAGGCCTTCGGTTTTTCTCCCAAGTTTATAGATATGCTTCGGGCCAATTACCATGGTCCGCGCTCGAGGGTCATGGTGAATGGGCATGTCTCACCCTTTTTTGCACACTCCCGGGGTACGCAGCAGGGCTGCCCTCTATCTCCTCTACTTTTTGCGCTCAGCATCGAGCCTCTTGCCCTTCGGGTGCGGGAGGACCCGGATATTGTTGGACTCCCCTTTTCTGGGGAACAGCACAAATTATCTCTTTTTGCAGACGACGTCCTATTGTCACTAGCTGACCCGGGGACTTCCCTCCCGCGTGTGCAGGACGTGCTCTCCCAATTCGAAGCGGTGGCGGGTTTTCAGGTCAATCCTGGCAAATCCTACATTCTCAACCTCACGCTGCCACCCACTGAGGTTGCACTCATCCGACCGCTCACGCCCCTGTCATGGTCTAGCTCCTCCATACAATATCTCGGGGTCCGGCTGACCTCGTCCGTCGCTACCCTGTATGCGGCCAACTTCCCTCCCCTTTTGACCCAGATACAGACCGAGCTCAACCGTTGGAAACCCATGTTTATCTCCTGGTTGGGACGCGTGCATGCCGTTAAGATGACGCTGCTCCCCAAGCTCCTTTACCTGTTCCAGGCCCTCCCTATTCCCTTGGAGGGGGGCTTTTTTCGGCATCTTAAATCTATGATTCTGCGCTACATCTGGCAGGGTGGCCGTGCTAGACTCTCTTTTCTTACGCTACGCTGGCCTTCCAGACATGCTTCTTTACTATAAAGCGGCGCAACTCCGGGTGCTGGCCGAATGGACCCAAATGGAGTCGGAGAATCACTGGTTACTTATGGACAGGAGTGTGGCGGGACGTTCCATATGGGACCTGGTTTGGAAGGCGAAGGGGGATCGGCCACGCAACGCTTACATCAGCACTCCTACGAGTACTACTCTGAAGGTCTGGGATCCGGTCTCTAGTGATGAAAGGTGGACCTCCTTTCCCTCCCCTTCACACCTATTCACTTTAATCCAGCGTTTCCGCCGGCTCTTGTTGAGGGGCCCTTTGATGGATGGAGGGCGGGGGGTTGCCACGCACTCACACATTTGTTCCATGGTTATGAGCCGCTCACCTTCCATAACTGCATGCGTGACTATGGGGTGCCACCTACTGAGCGCTACCGACACGCCCAGCTACTTCACTGGGCAATGTCACCTGAGGTTCGGGATGCCGCAACGAGGCCTCCCACGGATTTCGAATCTTATATCACTCGCACATCCTCTATGAAGGGGGTGATTTCATTCCTCTATGATCTGCTACTGACCACTGCTATCTCACCTCGCCCTAGATACATGGGTTTGTGGGAGGCACACCTGGAACGGGATATCTCAGACGAGGAGTGGTCTCACCTCTGGCGTGATCTACATAGATTTAACCATTCTCTTGATCTGCGGGAGGCCCACATGAAGACAATGCTGGATTGGTATCTGTACCCGACCCGATTGAAAAAGATTTTTCCTTCTACATCAGACAGGTGTTGGCGGGGCTGTGGTTTCCTTGGGGACTTTCGCCATATCTGGTGGGACTGTCCCATCATACGCCCCTATTGGGAGGAGATACTGTCTCATATCAGGGAAATCCTGGGCTACCCGATTCCAGATTCCATAGGCTTCGTGCTCCTGGGCCTTCGGGACCCGCTTTTGGAGCACCAGACCAGGGCAGACAAGCACATCCTTTGGCTCTGCGTAGGTGCAGCCAAGTTGACCTTGGCTGCAGCATGGAAGAAGAAGGAGGCCCCTGCTCTTTCCCTTTGGTTCGCTAGGTTGTGGAAGTTGCTGAGTGTGGAGCGTATGGCGGACATTTTCAGAAATGACTTTAAGAACTTTACTTTCAGATGGGGCCCGTTGGTCCGCTTTCTCTCTCGAGGGTTGCCATCGGCGGTCTGCCCACCCACCATACGCGCCTTACATCTGTTTCAGGTGTGAAGTCTGCCTGAGCGAATGCCTGTTGCTAGACTGCCGCCACTGGGGGGAGGGACATAGCTGGGAGATTGGAGCCTCTGGGGGGGGGGTTAGGTTTGTTTTTCTTTTCTAGAGGGGGATGGGGATCTTGGTTTTTTCCATGTTCGGCCTTGCCGCACTGTCTTCTCATGGCCGCACGCTTAGAGGTGCAAATGGACTTGGTCGAATAAGCCTCTGACTTGGACAGCTTGGCTCGGTGCCAGTATGGGCTTTTGCACCTCCGGGTCTTCTCGGGGGGTTTGATGCTGTTCCGGACGGCCTTTTGAGCCTTATCTTGCCCTGAGCGATGACGCTGTATGACCCTTCATCACTATTACTGCTGCTTGGCCTTATTGAACTGGCCCCTGCGAGGGCACCTTTTTTGCATTTCCTGTGATTCCATCCCTTCTCTCTTCTGTTCATTCTGTCTTTCTGTTTTCTCAATAAAAATATCTTTAACAAAACCTCATAGGTTAGTGCTACTAATGGGGTAATAATGTACCCTAGTAGTCTGATGTTTGCACCATAATACATCAGACTTCTAGGGTACATCATTACCCCATTAGTACATCAAACCCTTAGTTTTTGCATTTATGTTTTATTACTCTGCCATGTTATGTTATTCTAAGGTGTGCAATGTTGTTTTATTGGCATGACAGACTGTCTATAAATACACTAAAAAGTCCCCTGGGTCTAAGTTTAGAAGAAGCAAGAGTGCTAGAGTACCCGTTTTGCAGGACAATTTCCCTTACTCACCCGAAGGTGGTATGCTTCATCATAGGGAACCTCCTCGCACAGTGAGCCTAGTCGCTGTCCTGGCTACGACCCCCTCTATGAGATGGAAGAGCTCAGGGATGTTTTATTTGTCAATGGAGGCTTCCGAAAATGTTTTGATGAGCTGGGTGTGGGAGGAGGGGGGGGGGTGGGGACAGAAAGAAAAAATGATGTGACCTAAAACTAACTCTCAGGCATGTCAAGTGAACTTTATTGAGACATCCTGAGATTAGGATTATAAAGAAATGGCAAGGGGGTATTTAACCTGCCATAGATCAGTGAAGGTCAACATGTTTCAGCCTAAAACCCTCCGCAGAGGTGTGTTGGCTTTCATCATAGAGATCGTAATACCATTCTTCATTATACAAGTTTTCATCAACCTTCTCTAAAGAATTTCTTACCATATTTACAATTTTTACACCTAAAAATGATGTAATCTAATAATTACCTTTAGCAGAACAGTTCACATGTCATGGTGGAAAATTCATACAAAGGGGGTATCCAACATCTACTTTAAAGGAGGCGGTATTAAAGGCAGAGGACAGAACATGAGAGAGTTTACTGAAAACAAAAGAAACATCCTCCACTAGTGAAAATAGGGTTGTGTTTGTATCTATATTTTCAGCTCACAGCCATAAGATCAAGAAAACTATACAGAAGTGTTGGTCAATGCTACAAATGGAAACTGACTTCAACAAAATATTTGAACAACTACCAAGATTCGCTTATATGCGTACTGAGAATCTCAAACAAATTCTGAACAAGAAACATGTTCTAAAACCTAAAAAGTACCAAGGAACACTACTGTGTATGAAGTGTGGGAGTTGTAACTCCATTATTAAAGGTATTTGCTTATCGCATTCCATTCGAGGCACCTCAGTTAAACTCAAAGTCACTGCGAATTGTGACACTAGTAATGTCATTTACATGTTAAAATTCCCTTGTGGCAAAGTCTTTGTTGGAAAAATTGAGAGGAAAATGAAGACACGCTTAAACGAAGACAAAAGCAATATTTGTACAAAAAACACAAAAATCTACAGTGGCTACACATTTCAATGACAACAACCACGACGTCAGTCAACTCAGACACATGATTCTTGAACAAGTACCCATTATAACGGGGAAAGACAATTCTAGGTTCTTACTTTAAAGAGAAATATTCTGGATCAACCATTTGGATTCAGTGAGTGCACAAGGACTCAACAAACGCATGGACTTTAATTGTTTTCTGTAGAATGAAAATCATTGATGTCCCCAATTATGTATTATTCCTTGACCTGTATACACACAACTATGCATATAATTATACATATCTTTTTTCTTGTCATTTTGAATTGCATCAGTAGGAACTTTTCTGTAATGTTCTTGTGGATCATGTTTACTCACATATGCAGTGTAAGCAAGTTTTAATATCGTTTTGTACTGTTCTATATCGTATTATTTTTTCTTCATTTTTTTCTTCATCCATTTCCATACTTGCACATTACTTCTTTTCCAATACGGTGCATACAATATATACATTTACTAACCCTTGCGGTTTCGTTTTTTCGTTAACAGTTTTCCCCATTTACTTTGGTTTACGTTATTTACGTGGTTGGGCTATTTGTGTATATCACGGGGTCCCTTTCGGATGTAAGCGGCTCACGCGGGTGAACATTTCCGGGTGACGTGGTCTTTTTATTCCGGACTGCAACACAAGCGGTAACAGCTTTCCTTCAGATCCACCGGTATTGCATGCCATGGCAAGATTGTAACAACGATGGGTAAGCGTTTGGATATTTTGTACAGTAGGTGATGTCGTTTTGTTTAAAACGGGAATATTTTTTGAGCTTTGACGTTCTCACTTCTCAGGCTGAACAAACCAACACCAATTCTAAAGGAGAGAAATGCACCATTTTCACAAGTTACAATGCATTCCAGTCCTTTCAGCCAGCGAAAAAATTGCAATTGTTCGCATGATTGTTTGTGTGCAGGAAGGGGCACCTTCCTGCACAAAAACAATCATGAGAGGCATTTTCCTCTTTCTATGTTTTGTAGAATGTAGCACACGTGGAAATAGAAAAAACGAGGGGAAATGTAAACCTTTCCCGCGTTACGCCTGTAGAGGCATACGTTTTTGGCGCTATCCCAGATTCACACTATGTTGTAAATCTGGAGGAGTGTCAAAATCCATGAGTGTTGCATAGGAACACCCACAGCAACACCAATGGCACACCACCCTGCTGCAATCTAAGGCAACACAGCAACTTATCTGCAAGGCCATGAAAAGCCACGCATGGTTTTGCATGGCTTTGTAGATATGGGGCTGCACTGTGCGCCACTGAGCTTTAAAAGAAGTGATGCACCAGTGGTGCAAGGGGCTTGTGAAGATGCCTCAGAGTTGATTTTTTTTTATTACAGCAAGTGTCGACAGTTAAGCCTCTACTCTGCACTGCTCTGAGTGTTAAATGTAAAAAAAAAAAACCACGCAATTATTCCTAAACTAAGGTTAGGAAATATGTTGAAAGACAACAAATAGGCCCGTTTCCTGCTGCAAAATCAGGGAACAGTTTCTGTAATTGTTTTAAGGCTCTCTCTCAATTATTTGAGAATCACATCAAAAACTACCCGAGGTAAAGGATTCAAAGAAGACAAGGAGAGGGTTCAACATTGTTGCCGCGGGGAATGCTGGGAGCGGACTGAGGCCCAATCCTTGGATGAAGGCGTAAATCCAGGCCAGCAGGCTGGGGTGGAAACAACGAGAACGAGCTAAACAAACACCAGGATATGGCTGTGTATTTTTATCCCTGATTACAGAACACACTATTAGACCTAAAAACATACTGTCAACACCCAGGCAGCAGCCGGAGGAAACGCGGGCTTCCCCTGAAGCAAGAGTTCTGGTCTGGAAGTCGCTGAGTAGGCATTCCGTCAAAGGAGCCATGAATCTCCGACAAATGAAGGGAAAAGACGAGACCGTGGGCCCAGCACAGCCCAGGCTGCCAGACAGTTCCTAGGAGAAGTAAGGAACATTCCATTTTGGGATAACAACCCACCTGCTGCGTGTTCTGTGGTCTGGCTCATAACTAGATGAACCAGGGTGCTGCCGGGCATCAGAAGTTAGCGGAAACGTGTAATTTTAAAATATATATATTTTTTAATTTCAAAACGTTTTAAAATATTTTTGAAGAACAGTCATGAACACCTCAAGAGGGCGCTGTTTTCCTAACACTAACATAAAACCATTATTAGGACGCAGCATATATTTCCAACAACACAAGTTTTTTTTTTTTTTTTAAACTAGCAAATGTAAAATGTAATCAATTATATCGGGGTAAAAACAGCATTATTTCTCAAATGTCAACATAAGTTCCAGATATGATAAAGATACAGGGCAACCTTATCACCTTAAACAGTGGAAAAA
Organism: Lissotriton vulgaris; assembly: GCF_964263255.1. Taxonomy (NCBI): domain Eukaryota; kingdom Metazoa; phylum Chordata; class Amphibia; order Caudata; family Salamandridae; genus Lissotriton; species Lissotriton vulgaris. The sequence continues at coordinate 664,301,009 of NC_141693.1, forward strand.
GCACTGCCATGTACATTCGTTTTATTTGGTGGGGGTAGTGGAGAAAAGAGGGCACAGGTAAGACAGGGGCCACTGGCCACCAACTAAGGGGATTGGTGTGGTTTGCCACTGAAGTCGTGGTGGCGGCTCCTGAGCTAAGACTGAGGAGCGTCGACCCACTGCTCTATGAGCAATGCAAAAAGGAAAAATAAAATGACAATAACACCATGTTATTGTCATTTTTATTTTTCTGTACTGAGGCAGTTTTACACGTCGGGCCGGGCTGCCATCACAGCCAGCAAGGGGACGAGTGGTTGGTGCACTTAAGTGCGCATGACGGTTTGGCCAGCTGTCTTGGGCCAGCCAAACAGTCATTCGCACCTAGCATGTTCTCCACATGGCTGTATTGCACAACCTGGGCGGAAAACATGCACAGGCTCCCACTCCCTGTTTGAGCGCTGAACGAGGCTGCTCAAAGCAATCATGACCCTGCTGTCATGCTGGTGACAGCAGCGTCATGATTGGCCTTGGGAGTCTGGGAGCCGGGGTGCTGCCGGGAGCCAGGAACAGAGGGAGGACGGAGGAGAGGCAGCGGCTGGTGTGCGGCAAGTAATCTTTAAAAAAACAAAAAACAATTCTAACCCTCCTTTCCCCCGCCGTTCTCTAGCAGCTGCCACTGGTCATGGGGTCAGTTCTACTAGAACCTTGCAAACTGGTACAATTCTTCCACACTTGACTCTCAGGGTAGGAAGAGCGGGCAGCAGTCACAGGTTTATGAGGGAGGCAGTGTGGGGTGTAAAACTCAGCAAACAACATCCAGCAAACACAATAACTCCAGTTTCTAACCGATTGATATTCTTTTCACAGAAAGAACTTTGAATCATGCAGTTATAGTAAGTGCTGCCCAATGCAATGTTCCATACATAATAGTACCTGTGGTATGATTCTTCTCCGTGGCACTACACTCTTACCAATCCCACTCTATTAATCCTTCGCTCGATGCCTTCAAATCTGCGCCTTACCCTTCCTTGCTCCATCCACCTTGTCCCCTATGTTCCCCTTACCCTTCCTTGCTCCATCCACCTTGTCTCCTATGTTCCCCTTACCCTTCCTGGCTCCATCCACCTTGTCCCCTATGTTCCCCTTACCCTTCCTTGCTCCATCCACCTTATCCCCTATGTTCCCCTTACCCTTCCTTGCTCCATCCACCTTGTCCCCTATGTTCCCCTTACCCTTCCTTGCTCCATCCACCTTGTCCCCTATGTTCCCCTTACTCTTCCTTGCTCCATCCACCTTGGTCCCTATGTTCTTTAAATGCTTTTCTTGATACTTATGTAACTTTTAACTGATGTAATTTGCAACATTATTGTTCCTCATGTAAAGCGCTCTGATTCCCTCGGGTCTACCAGCACTCTATAAAACTCATTAATTAAATATGTTCCCATTTAGTACTCTTTCTCTCTTTGTCTACTTCCCTAGCTCCTATCTCCTCTCCTCTTAATCTCTCCCCTTGCCTGCTACTCTGCCTAGCCCCCTTTCCTTTGTGCGCTCTGACTAAGCACTCCTTCTCCCCATGTTGGGGAAAGATCCAATATTTGTACTCTGGAGTCTCAGCAAACCCGCTGATAGAGTCCACTGCATAAAGGGAGCCTCTCACAACAGAGATAGGGAAATCATACAACTTCCCCTGGGATCACAGCTTACTGGACTTTGGACATTGATTTGACTCATCTACCGGTTTGTGTCCCCGTCACCCTTCCCCTCCTCTTTCCATGCGGTGTCTCTCACCCCTCTCTCCTCTTTCCAGCCTTCATTATCTGTCTCCCCTGCTTCTACCCTCTCCCCCGAATCTCTCCCCTTGCCTGCTTTTCCCCTTACGTATTTGTGCTTATTGTTTATCTCGACCTTACATGTAAATATGTTGCCATGCTCTAATAACTGTGTAACCTTTGTAGCTATGTAACCTGTAACTATGATCTGATACTCATGTAAAGCACTCCAATACCTCTGGGTCTAGCCAGCGCTATATAAAACCTTTAAAATAAAAATATAAAATAAAGAGCATGAAGGTAGCTCAGGTGGAGCCTTTTCCTGCTCATATCCAATGCACACTTAGAGTACAATCTTGCCTTCTTGGCGTATTGGGATGGCAGATTTTAGTCCTCGATCATCACTTACAGGTTTGGGTGGCTCGCTCGCTCATCTAGTGTGGGCTCTGCAGGTCCTATGAATGGGGTGGTGTGACCCTGTCTAGTACAGTCCCAGCTCGCATTGGGCCAACTTTGGACACAGCAGTTAAGATCCCAATTGGACTGAAGGTAGGTGAGGCCTTGTCCAGGCCATGATAATTACAGTAGTTGCATCCCCCATCTAGGCTTACGTTGATCACAACAGATGTATTGCCCCTTCAGGCCTATAATAATCATGCAGTTACAATCATGGCTGGGCCTATGATAATCGTACATTTAATGCCCTGAGTGGGCCTTCAATGATCATGGGAGTTGCAGCCACTTTATGTGTTTACAAAGATCATGCAGGTGCAGCCCTGACAAGGCCTATGACAATTAAACGGTTGCAGCTCCGAGAGGGCTTACAACAATGATGGCTCCCACCAAGAAATAGGATGAGAGACCAGAAGGTCCTACTTGACACATGGGTCCTCCCTAGCTTGCTCTTGTGTATTCATCCTTTTCTGAATGTACCCCAACCTCCAGGGACACGTTGGACCTCCAGGCCAGTCTCTCCTCCTGCAAGGCCAGACAGACTTCTTCCCTAGCTCAGCAGGCAAGCATTCTTCAAGGTGCTTCAGGGTAGATCCGCAGGCCTTCTAGCAGAGAGAACAGACTTCTAGTGATGTCTCCTCGCCTCTGGAGACTGGCTGTCAGACAGGCACCAGCTCTGATTACACAGCAGTCATCTGAGTACTCTCTGGAGTACTCAAAGAACACCCCCTTTCCTAGTCATGAAGGACTTGGAGCTGGAACCAAGTGGGGTTGTTTGGGTTCCGCATTTATACTCAAATTGTGGACAGTTTCAGACAGTAGATAATCTATCTCCAGCAGTGAAAACAGTTCAGAGTGGTTCTTTTTCTAGTGTCTTCCTCAGGTCGCTCTCCAGACTCAAACTTGTAGCACTCACAACGTAGGCACAAAGTGGTTTGAGATTTCTGCACCTGGCTGAGATCAGCCCACTGAAGCAGTAATCAGGGACAGACAAAAGAACAGGCCTCACCTAGAAGCATCCTCACCTCTCACAACAGAGACTGCTGTCCCACTCCTTATGTCTTTCATCCACCAAATGGCAGTGTTCAGGAAGACTAGTCAGCAGCTCTTTGGTAACAAAATGCCTTGGAGACTGTCTAAAGTCAGCCCTAAATTCATTTTCCTCTCTTATGTGTCTGTACCTTCTTATGCCAGCTTAAGGAATGCAGGCAATACATTTTCTCTATCTGTGAGCAAAGTACTCACCCTCCATCTTTTTTTATGTCTGGTAGTGGAGTAACGAAACTTCTTACCCTGTCATCCCAATCATCCTGCTCAGTATCCAATCAACACATTAAGGTCAACCTTGATGGGAAATATAAGCATTCAGGGTCTAGATGTACAAAGCATGTTTGCTGTTGAAAACTGCTCAGTCCTGCTGTTTCTGAATTTAAACAGGCTTTTTCCAATGTACAAAAGCACAAATTGTGATTCTGTAACATGTTACTGAATCACAATTTCTGTTAGTGATATGGTATTTGGAAGGGGTCTATTTAGAGCTTATGTTAAATGTTATGTTAAATCAATTTGTTAAGCGCGCTAACACCATTAGGTTTCTTGGCGCTGTACAGAGGGAGTCGGGAGGAGAGACAGAAAATAACATAACAGAGGATGAGAGTAGTGGTAGGCTACCGTAAACAGATGCGTTTTGAGGAAGGATCTGAACGTGGAGTAGGGGGAGAGCAACCTAAGAGAAAGAGGTAAGGAATTCCAAAAAGACGGGGCTAAGAAAGAAAACCTAAGACCACCGTGTTTCTTCCGCTTGAATCTGGGGACAGAAAGTAAAGCCAATTGGGAAGACCGAAGGGTACGGGAAGAGACATAAGGATGAAGCAAGGAAGAAATGAAGGAGGGGCCAAGACCAGTGAGAGATTTGAAAATGATGCAACCAAGCTTAAATTTACAGCGGGCAGAGACCGGGAGCCAGTGGAGACTTTTTAGGAGAGGTTGGACATGCTGATCTCTAGGTTGATGGTAGATCAAGCGAGCAGCTTGATTTTGGATCAGCTGGAGTCTCCTGAGTTGGTATGCAGGAATGCCTACATATAGCGCGCTTGCGTAGTCAAGCCTAGACATGACTAGCGCAAGCAGGGCCAAAGTAAGGGCATCGATGGTAAGTAGGCGGGAGATTTTACATATTTTCCTGAGCTGGAAATGGCTGGAGGAAACTACAGCGCTGATCTGGGGTGTCATAGATAGGTCGTTACTTATGACAACTCCCAGACTTTTTGCAGAGTTGACGGGACAGGGGGGGCTGCCAAGACTGGCAGGCCAGAAAGAAGAGTGCCAGGGATTGGAGGGCCCCCCGACAAGAACCAGCTCAGTCTTGTCGGGGTTGAGTTTCAGGTGGTTTGTGCCCATCCAATCACTGATAGAGCAAAGGGTGTTTTGAAAAGTGAAGATAGATTGATCGCTGGAGTCAATGGTGAAAACCAGTTGGATGTCATCCGCGTAATTAAACGCGGAGACATTGAATCGGCGGAGGGAGCGGATAAGCGGGGCCAGGTATAAATTAAAAAGGAGAGGGGATAAAGAGGAGCCTTGCGGGACACCACAAGACAACTCGACTTGGGAGGCAGAGAACTGGGACAGCCTGACAGCTTGATGGCGATGGGTCAGGAAAGAGCGCACCCAGTCCAGAGCTGTGCCCTGGATGCCAGCCTCTCTGACACGGTCGACCAAAATGTCATGGTCGACCGTGTCAAAAGCGGCCGACAGGTCCAAGAGAACCAGGGCCTGATAGGTGTTAGAGTCGGCGCCCCTGCGTAGTTCGTCCATCACAGAGAGGATGACTGCTTCTGTGGAATGCGCAGGCCTAAACCCAGCCTGCTGGGGGTCCAAAACACCAGAGTCCTCTATAAAAGAAGTGAGGGTTTGAGTAACGTGGGACTCCAGGACTTTGCTGAGGAAAGGGAGGAGGGAAATAGGGCGATAGTTGCTCATGGTGGACGGATCAGCCATAGGTTTTTTCAAAATGGCGACCACCTCTGCCCGTTTGAAGGAGGCCGGAACCACCCCCATAGTTAAAGAGTTGTTTAAAAGAGCTAAAGGGGGGTCCGGACAGGAAGTAAAAGCTTCTCGCAGGGCAGAGGGGGGGCAACAATCGCTGGGGGAGCCAGAAGAGACTTTGAGCAGGAGGGGGAGGAAGTTCTCTTTTGAGATGAGGGGAAGCTGGGATAGGGTGTGGGTGATGGGGTGAGAGGGAGTGCTGGCGGGGGAAGAGGCAGGTGAGACGTGAGCAGAGATGCTGGTTTTAATTTTAACAATTTTGTCCACAAAGAACTGATTCAGGGAATCACACAGAGGCTGGGAGGGAAGCGGGGCAATGGTGACTCTAGCCAGGTTGGATAGTTCCTCGACAATAGAGAAAATATCCTTGGACCTATTGGTGGAATTCAAAATCTTGTTGGAGAAGTAGCTAGATTTAGCTCGGGCTATTGCAGATTTGTATTCCCTCAGCTGAGAAGAGAAGACAGCCTTTGTCTCGGGGGTATATCCTCGACGCCAGCGTCTTTCGGCCTGACGGAGACTGAGTTTCAGTGCCTTAAGTTCATCGGTGAACCACCTGTGGGCGTCGTGACTGCGCCGCGTCTTAACAGGTTTTAGGGGTGCCACTGAGTCAGCGGCAGAGACAAGCCATTGGGTAAGGTGGTCAGACTGGGAGTCAATGGAAGTGATGGGTCCCGTGATAGAGGGGGCTGATGAACACAGGAGGGAGGTGAATTTATTGAGGTCGGCCTTGTTCCAATTACGTGCCAGAAAATTAGAGTCTCGGGTGACATTGGTCGGGGGAGGCTTAGCAAGGGAAAAGGTGATGAGTAGATGATCTGACCAGGGGCAGGGGAGGACAAGGGGAGTGGAGATATCTAAGGAGGAAGTCCATACCTGGTCCAAAATATGGCCTTTAATGTGCGTGGGTGTGTGTATATGTTGGGTGCAATTGAGACCCAACATAAGGTCAGTGAAGGCGACGGAATCAGGGGTTTCGTGAGGGTCCGATGGCCAATAATTAAAGTCACCGAGGACTAAAACATTGGTGTTGTTAATAGTTAACTGGGAGATGAGCTCCCCAAACTGAGCTGAAAAATTTGGCATGGGTTGGGGGGGACGGTAAACTAGGACTCATACAAGAGAGGACCCAGGTTGCTCCAGCCTGAGAGCAAGACAATCGGTCATAGGGATGCTGGGGACAGACACAGGGGAAAACCTGATTGAGTGACTAATGATGGCTGCAACCCCGCCGCCCGCTCTGCCAGAGGGGCGATTGGCTTGCAGTATGTAGTATCCTGGGGGGATGGCCGCCAGGATATCAGGGGAAGAATCATCTGTGAGCCAGGTCTCGGACAGGAACAGGATGTCAGGCTGTTCCGAACCTAAGAGATAGAAAATGTCAGTTTTATGGCTGACCAGAGACCGAGTGTTCAGGTACATCACAGATAAGGGGGAATTGGGGGCAGGTCGTGAAATAGGAGGACGAGATTTGCTTACCAGGACCGGGGAGCTGTGAGTGGGGGGAGAAAAAATGATCTCAGGAAAGGAATTCCTGGGAGCGGGCAAGCTGCATACGGCATGCTTGACTAAGACCTCGGGAGGGGGGAGGAGGGGTTCGTGAAGAGAAATAATAGCAGAGCGGGAGTAGATGTGGCGAGGAGCAGAGTGACATGCCCCGTGCCCCGGCCTGCCGCGGACGGGCGCAGACGGGCTTAACTCAGGCGCAACTCCGGCGCGCCTCCGTCGCGCCCGCTGCGCTCGTCCGCTGCGCTGACACATAGTGGCCGTTTAAATAGGGGCAGGACGAGGGTGGAGCCTCAGGGAAGCTTCATGCCGATTGAAGCCCAATCCAAGATGGCGCCCGCAATCACTGGGAGCCCGAGGTAACAGACAGCCCCCAGCCAGCCACTCGCCTCTGAAAAGCGGAAAATAGAGTTAAAACCCTGCACAACAAAAGGTGAGGTTAAGAATACAATTTAAAGCACAGTGCGCAGCGTGAAAGCGCCACCGCTCGCATTCAGCGGGGCGAAAAGCTAAAAACACAGAGAGATGCTCTCTCTCTCTCTCAACTCGCTCAATGTCAGCAAACAAGCCCACTGCCACCGGGCTGTCTGCAAAACACCGACTGAGGAGTGAAACACGCTCCTAAATAGGGGCAGGACGAGGGTGGAGCCTCAGGGAAGCTTCATGCCGATTGAAGCCCAATCCAAGATGGCGCCCGCAATCACTGGGAGCCCGAGGTAACAGACAGCCCCCAGCCAGCCACTCGCCTCTGAAAAGCGGAAAATAGAGTTAAAACCCTGCACAACAAAAGGTGAGGTTAAGAATACAATTTAAAGCACAGTGCGCAGCGTGAAAGCGCCACCGCTCGCATTCAGCGGGGCGAAAAGCTAAAAACACAGAGAGATGCTCTCTCTCTCTCTCAACTCGCTCAATGTCAGCAAACAAGCCCACTGCCACCGGGCTGTCTGCAAAACACCGACTGAGGAGTGAAACACGCTCCTAAATAGGGGCAGGATGAGGGTGGAGCCTCAGGGAAGCTTCATGCCGATTGAAGCCCAATCAAAGATGGCGCCCGCAATCACTGGGAGCCCGAGGTAACAGACAGCCCCCAGCCAGCCACTCGCCTCTGAAAAGCGGAAAATAGAGTTAAAACCCTGCACAACAAAAGGTGAGGTTAAGAATACAATTTAAAGCACAGTGCGCAGCGTGAAAGCGCCACCGCTCGCATTCAGCGGGGCGAAAAGCTAAAAACACAGAGAGATGCTCTCTCTCTCTCTCAACTCGCTCAATGTCAGCAAACAAGCCCACTGCCACCGGGCTGTCTGCAAAACACCGACTGAGGAGTGAAACACGCTCCTAAATAGGGGCAGGACGAGGGTGGAGCCTCAGGGAAGCTTCATGCCGATTGAAGCCCAATCCAAGATGGCGCCCGCAATCACTGGGAGCCCGAGGTAACAGACAGCCCCCAGCCAGCCACTCGCCTCTGAAAAGCGGAAAATAGAGTTAAAACCCTGCACAACAAAAGGTGAGGTTAAGAATACAATTTAAAGCACAGTGCGCAGCGTGAAAGCGCCACCGCTCGCATTCAGCGGGGCGAAAAGCTAAAAACACAGAGAGATGCTCTCTCTCTCTCTCAACTCGCTCAATGTCAGCAAACAAGCCCACTGCCACCGGGCTGTCTGCAAAAGCTTGCCTTCCTTATGCCAAATAAGTCCTGTATGTATTACTGTTTTGCGACCGAATTCCACTCACAAACCAGGAATACTTTTTCACAGTTTAAAACTGGAAGCAACCCATTCGCAAAGGGGAAGGGGTCCAACTCGGAACCCCTTCCTCTTTAAAAATGTTAAAAATATATTTTTAAGAGCAGGCAGTGGCCCCAAGGACCACTAGCGACCCTTAAAAATATGAAATTTCAAAGTTTCATTTTCTCTTTCTAAATGCATAAAAGTTTACTTTGAGGAAAATGAGCTACATTAAAAAAATAATGTTTGCTTTATTAAAAAGTAATGACAGGCATGATGGTCTGCTGATTTCAGCAAGCAACCATCCCTGTGATGGCTGTGATTCATAATAGGTATCAAATTGCAATCTACCTCATTAATATTCATGAGGTAGGTCAATTTGCGACCCACTAGGAATACCCATTTTAAAGGTGTACGTTTTCTTACATCATGAATTGCGATTTCCTAATTGCAACTCGGAAAGTATCGCAATTAGGAAATCACAATTATAGATTTTTGTACATCTGGCCCCAGATCCTCCAAGGATTTCTCCAAAGACAATCTAAAGTTTGAACTCATCTCTCGCCCTGCCACCTCCATGTCTGGCTTCATCATCCCTCCAAACAACTGCATCATATTTCTGAAAAATCATGTGAACACTGACTCTGCAATTAAAACATGAAAGTGCAAACCAAACTTTTTAGCTCCCTAATACTGTAAAAAAAACTTGCAATAACAAATGCTCAATCCACAGACAACCAATAAAATGGAAGATAAACTGACCCCATGATGAATTCTCTTCATACAGAGATAAATCATCAAGTCTGTCATCACTACACCAACACCATGATTTAAGCTTCCAACAGAAGCAAAACACTCTTCAAGGCAATCAAGCACTGCATCAACCCCCTGCTTGACCATCCTATTCCACACTATGTGGACAAGTTTAATTGATCAACAACATTTTAAATGAAAAAAATGCATAAGATTCAACAGCACATCGACAACACTGTGCAAGATTTCAGAACCCATAATTCCACTGTATATCTTACAATTGTCAGCTCTTTCCACTCCTTAAGAAACCCACACTAGACCTGATGGCCTTGCCAAACACTGGCCCGTCACTCTAACAAGCAGTCCATGAACAACTTCAAGATCACATGAACCCAACCATATCATGTACAAATGCCAATCTAAATTCAGATCACGCTGTAGCTCAATGACAGTCATCTTAGAAATCTTTGGCAATGCCCACCTCACCACAGATAAAGATGACCCGACCTTCTGATATGGCTGGACCTCTTATGTTCCTTCAGCATTGTTGACCATCCCACCCTCATCTACACCCTGAATTCATGAATAGAATTCAATGGTAGTCTCCTTCTCTAGTTTCCAATCTGAATATCAAGCCAACATCAGTTCATTCACATGGTTAACTCTAGGTCCCAGAAGAGTCCTGAAAGGTTTCATCTTGTCCAGGTCACCTTCAACTTCTACGCAAATCCTCTGGCACTTACCTCCAAGCAAGAGCATGATAATTCAACATTACTCCAACAACACACCCTTAGTCTTTAAAATGTAATCTGTTCAAAGCACCCAACACCTCAATGCATTAAACCCTGCTTGCACATTATCAAGACCAGAATCTCCAGCACCTATCTGAAACTTATCCCTACCAAAACAGAATGTCTGCTATTTTCCAAGGGGAACAAGCAGAAATTAGTTGATACCTGGCTCAACGGCATGCACCTGGATGGATTTAATCCTGAACGATCACCAAATACTAAGGTATTAGGATTTATCGTGGACACTGACTTCTCCCTGAAGAAACACATAGCCAAAAAACAGGCAATCTAGTGCTATTACTTTCTACTAAATAAAGTGAAACTATTTCTCCCAGAAAGTGACTCCAGAACTACTATTCAAGCCCTCAAGCCCCCACATATGATGGTCACCATACCTAGCAACATGAACTCTCAGATGCTACAGTGCCACCCCCTCCCCCTTTTAGGGCATCCTACTTGCTGCAGCAAGCCTCTTCAACAGCCTAAATAAATATGGTAACATCACACGCACCATGATGGAACTCTACTGGCTCCCCTTAACTACCCTTTTCAAAGCTAGCTTCTTCATTTTCAAAGCAATAAAAAGTGACACTCCCACCCTATCTGGAGACAAGCTCACAAGGGCCAGTGGCTCTCAGCCCACCACTATCTAGGACACCTTCAGGCTTGTTATGAAAAAAGTGTTAAGATGCAAGGTAATAGGTCTTCTCATTCTATGCACCAAGGATCTAGAACAACTTCACTTTTTCCATCAGGACTACCAAAACCCAGTTCTATCTTAGGACACGGTTGAAGGCACACCTCTCTAAAGAATACTACATCCTGATGCAGTAACTGCCCACTCTCACTCCTGAAAACAACTATCCTTCCAATCATATAGTGACTGTATCTTTGCATTTGACCCTGTTTTGTGCTTCTCTACCTGTTGGCCTGGGTCGCACAGTAAGAATATTACATAGAAAAAAAACATGGGTGGCACATCCTTCTCTCTTCAAACTCTTTACCCCCCAACATAAGATCCACGGACAACCACCTGATCTTCAGAAAACTACTCCAGAATTGGCTCTTCCCCGCATAAGCACCATAAGCAAACAGAAATATACAGCATATCCCTCTCTATAAAATCACTTATTTGCACTATAGATATGTACCTATATACATGTATTGCTTTGTATAAACATGTAGAATAATTATACTTGAACAAAAATCTTTTATGTGCAACATCACTTGAAAATCACAATTTCTCTAATGCATCTTTAATCTACACATACTTACTTGCTTTATGCATCTATATACTTTCCATGGACTTGGATCTATATATTTATTACTTTTGTCCTGAAAAAGCATATTCAAAGCACTACCCTATTTCTCATCCTATACCTCTATCAATATCTTTAATCTACATATACTTACCTCCTGTATGCATCTATATACTTTCCATGTACTTATAGATCTATGTATTTATTACTTCCTTCTAATTCAGCATTTCCAATGCACTTCGCTATTTCTCACTCTATGCCCCTATCAATATATCCTCTACATCCACTCTCTCATTTATCCAAAACCCCATACCACTACTATGATCCCCAAAATAACCCTTTCTAGAGTCTCCGCTACTCTACCCCTCCTTGCATCATCTGACACCTCTCTTACTATACTGATCTCCCAAAACAAGCCATTCTTAACTCTTCCCTCTGACTCTTCCCCTCCACATCCTGTTTTTACTCACCCCAAGCATTCTACTACTGCTATGACCTCCAAATCAAACAAAAAAAAGTCTAAATCCTTTAATCTTCTATCCGTCCACTATCCTTTTCAATCAAAATAAGAGACTAACATGTCCACTTCTCTAATTTTATATTTCACCATACTAATTCCCCACTAATTCTTTATGGGTTCCAGAGTAGTGTGCTACTCGTTGAAAAATCACTTCAACACCTCATCAAGGGTGGCAAGTCCTATATAAATACAAGCCTTTTTCCCTATTCTATCCCACCCCTACCCTTCTCTATCCAAATAACTAACTAAAATATCTACCACTCAAATTACTTTCATTTTTCACTATACTAATTAATCACTAGTCCTTAATGGGTTCTGGAGTAGCGTGCTACTCGCCAGAAAAGCGCTTCAACACCGTATCAGTGGTAACAAGCGCTATATAAATGCAAACCTTTTTTCCCTCTTCTATCCTTCTGCTATCCTTCTGAATCCAAATAACTGGCTAACCTATCCACCACTCAAATTACTTTCATATTTCACTATACTAATTCAACACTAATCCTTTATGGGTACCAGAGGAGCATGCTATTCGCCAAAAAGTGCGTTGACGCCTCATCAGGGGTAGTAAGCACTATATAAATGCAATTACAATACAATACATACAACCTATGGTGCGTCATAGAGCAATCATTCATGGACCTACAGTAGTGTCAATGAATTTCAATTGTAAAGTGCTCTGATACCCGCAAGGGTCATATTCGCCATATATAAAACTTTCTGAACAAATACACTTCCCTCAGTCGCCTTTTTCGCCAGAGGTTGAGCATGATTTGGTAATTGCTTAACCAACAGGGTGGAAAGTAAACCCAAGGTATACAAAAGTGAATTACTAATTGGGGTAGATGGTAGTCCAGTTATGTCCAGGTACACATTTCATTAATGGGAACTGAGCTCATCACCTGGTTGCTATGGTAAAGAGCAGAGAGGCTTAACTAAGTGAAAATGTGTGAAGCTTTTAGAAGCACGAAAACAGTAAAAAAAGTTAAAGACACAACACAATAAAAATCCTACTTACATTTATAAAAATAGAAAAAAATTAGATAAACAAAATAACACCAAATGCAAAAAATCCAATAAAGAGAGAGGTCCTCATGTTGGCCAGATACTTTTTACGCTTTCACCCGGTCAAGATTTCTACTTTCTGACTTAGGCCCACATTTACTAAGACCCTGCTTTGCTCTTGTGTCACGCAAGGCATTGCAAGGCAACATAAGAGCTTTAGTTGGATTTACCAAACGCAGGAGCCAGCTTGCGTGGATTTTTGGGACTTGTGAGGTGCAAGTGCTGTACTGCTTCAGTCTGCATGACGCAGCGAGTAATGTATGCAAGGGGGACGTTCCCACGCAAATTTCAACACAACTGTAACGCAGTGGGATTTACTAAGACATTACTATGTATGAATAAAGCAGTATCACAAAATTTAAGGCGATGATGTCAATGCGTTAGAATACTATGCATGGCCAACGCACGGGCACGAATGACCCAAACGCATCAATATTAAAATATCTCTCACCTAAAACTCTCTGGAAACTCTTCTAAGCCATGCAGGTAACTATACTGTAATTGGGTGTTTGTGTGAGTCAACAGCAGCGAAGGAGGAAGGAACGGATATTCAGACAAAGGATGACCCTCATTGATCCTCAGGGAGGAGGAGGTGATTCAGATATGCAGACTAAGAAAGAGAGTATCCTATAGGTATTGGAGAAGATATCTTCAGATCTTCAACCAGCAACAAGATGGTCCAATGCCATACAACTGCATGCAAAATCGATGGCAGTACTACACATGTTGGACTAAGGATCCTTTCAGAAGACTGTCGTGTACACGACGGTCAGTAATCACTCGAGACACAGATCGGGTAGGTGCACATATGCTTCTTTATTTCGGTTGCTCATCAGTCTGTCATGGCACGTCTGTCCTCGTCCTCGTCCTGCTGCATAATGTCCTTTCCTGTCCCCCGACAGGAAGTGGTGTCCGGTGACCTGGTCACCACCCTGTGACCCACAGGGTCCTAGTGTCCAGCGTCTGTCGTCATCTGTCCTGGTCATCACATCTCCCCCCTTGTTACAACAAATGCTTTCCCCATGCACAAGTCCTTGCCCACACTGTGGAACGCCTGTGAGACGGAGAGAGAGAGAGAGAGAGAGAGAGAGAGAGAGAGAGAGAGAGAGTCTCTACATTTCTTCTAGCAGTCTCTTTGTCTTTTTGCATTCTCTTCTTGGTCTTTGTTCTCCGCTCTGCTCTGGTCCTCCACCTTCTTCTTTGTGTGTTGTCACTTCCCCATTTGTTCCTTGCTCTCTTTCCTCCACTTCCGCTGTTGTTATTGCTCTTTCTTCTTCTTCCATTTTGAGCTTCTTGAAATGTGAGCTGTTTCTTGTTATCTTCCGATGGTCTGAGACCGCGGTCACCATTGACCCGTTTACTCCAGTTACTACCAGCGGCTCCTTTGAAAAAGGGCTGTCGGATTTTCTTTGCTGTGTTTGCTTCACTATTACTATGTCTCCTTCCTTTAGTTGGTGTTCAGCTGCATGTCTCTTTTTGTCAGCAATTCTTTCATTTTCTTTTTCTCTTTGTTGTCTCTTTCTGCGATCTCTTGTCTGTTGGTGTCTGCTGTGGCTTCTCTCTGTGGTAGCCTCGTCTTGCTTGTTCTTCCTAACACCAGTTCTGCTGGGCATTTGCCCGTGGTGCTGTGAGGGGTGTTCCTATAGTCTCGTAGTACTTGACACAGAGCTTGTCCAATTGAGATCTGTGTCAATTTTGCTCGCTGGATGGCCCTTTTGATGGTCCCCATAAATCTTTCTGCCATTCCGTTGGCTTGTGGCCACAGTGGGGTTATTTTCCTGTGTTTGATCCCCAGGCAGTCCATGAACCTGCGGAACTCTTCTCCTGAAAATGGAGGGCCATTGTCTGTTTTCAGTGTTTGTGGTGAGCCCCAGGCAGCAAATATGTCGTCCAGCACTGGTAAGGTGGCGTCTGCCGATGTTGATGCCACTTCCCTCACTACTGGAAATCTTGAAAATTTGTCAATGACTACCAGCAGGTATTTTCCAGTCTCCAGTGGCCCATAGAAGTCTGCCGCTAGTTCAGTCCATACTGCCAATGGCAGTTCCGACATCCTCAGCGGTGTGGGCTTACTGGATGATCCAGTTACTTGACAGGTGTGACATTGTGACACTTCTTCCTCTACCATGCTGTCTAGTCCTGGGAACCACACTCTTTCTCTCAGCATCTTCTTTGTCGCTACTATTCCTCTATGCGACTCGTGTGCTATCTTAACTGTTCTTTTTCGTAGTCGAAGTGGTATTACAATCCTTGAACCTCTCATCAGGACTCCGTTCTCTGTCTCCGACAATTCTTCGCCTATCTTTTTGAACGCCAACAGTTCTTCTTTGTCCACTCCTTCTTCTGTGATGGTGTTGTTATTGATGTGTCTCCATCTCTGTAGCCTCACTATCATTCCTATTGTCTTCATTGTCGGATCTATTTTTGTCTCTTGCTCCAGTTCTTCACTTGTTATTGACGCTGGAGTGTTTTGTTTCACGATGAAATTGAGGTATTCTTCTGCCATTGTGGTACTATTACTCCGATGCGGGAGCGGGTGTCGCGACATGTAGTCGGCTGGATTTTGATCTTTGCCTGGTTTGTGTATTATCTTGAAGTTATAGTCCATCAGCCTTATTCCCCACCTTTCTATTCTCGGTGGTATTTTTGCCTTTGGGTTGCCATAGATAGTCACTAGCGCTTGGTGGTCTGTCACTATTGTGAACGGTTTTCCATATATGAACATGTGGTAGTGCTCACATGCCCATACCACCGCCAAGCTCTCCTTTTCTGGTTGAGAGTAGGCTCTCTCAACATCGGATAGGCTTTTGCTTCCGTATGCTACTATTTGTCGAGGTGAGTCTTTCCCAGGTTTGTGCTGTGCTAGTATTGCGCCCAGGCCTACCGGGCTGGCGTCTACTGTTAGTTCTGTGCATAGGTTCGGGTCAAAGTATGCTAGGTGGTCGACTGCTGTCACTGAGGCTCTTATCTCTTCAAACGCTTTTGTGCACTCTGTGGTCCATTCAAATGGCTGCCCTTGTTTTGTCAGTTCTCTCAAGGGTGTGCTCACCGTTGCGAAGTCTTTTATGTACCTCGCGCAGTAGCTGGCAAGGCCAAGAAACGAGCGCACGTCGGCGACGTCTTTTGGTTCACTCGCTTTTTAGAGCGTGTCTATCTTACTCTTGTCAGGCCTCATTCCTTTCCGTGAGAATATGTGTCCAAAAAACACTAGTTCTTCTCTCCCCAGCTCGCATTTCTTCTCGTTTACTGTCAGGCCCACCTCTACTAGCCGTGAACATACTTCCCTCAGTGCCGTGTCATGCTCCCCATCTGACTTTCCAAAGACCAGGATGTCATCGCTGTAGTTTAGACTGTTTGTTATCGGTCTTATTATCTGCCTGATCGTTTCTTGGAATATTTCTGCTGCTGAAGATATTCCAAAACTCAGCCTTTTGTAACGAAATAGTCCAAGGTGCGTTGAGAAGGTCGTTATGTATCTGGATTGTTCATCTAGCTCCAATTGATGATATCCCTTGCACAGGTCTAGTTTGGAAAATTTTCTCATTCCTGTCAGGCAGCTTATCATGTCGTCCAGATGTGGCCCTGGGTGCCTTTCTCTCTCGATGGCTGTGTTCGGTATTCTCATGTCCACGCAGATCCTTATCTGCGTAGTGTCTTTCTTTGGTACAGCCACAATTGGGGACACCCATGGCGTTGGTCCTTCTGCAGGCTCAATGATGTCCTGGGCCAGTAACGCCTTTATTTCTTCCTCTACTTGAGGTTGTAGATGTATTGGTACCCTTTGGTGGTGCTGTGCAACTGGCCTGACAGCCTCATTTATGTGTAATGTTATTTGTTTTCCTTTAAGTTTTCCTAGTCCTTCTGTTAGCTTCGGGAATTCCTGTAGTATGCTCTCTTTTTCTGACATGTGATACATCATTTTCAGTAGTCCCATTACTTTTGCTGTTACGTTGCTTAGTAGACATGGTGCTGGAATGTCTCCTCGTAACACATGTATTTCTTCTACGACAGTTTTGCCTTTGCGCGTCATGGTGTCCGTGAATTTTCCCATGTTAGTTACAGGATTTTGTGCACCCCATGTAAATACTCTTACACTTGATGGTTGTAGCGGCGGCTTCTTCTTCATCTTGTCGAATTCAGTGGCACACATGATGTTGCACGTGGCTCCGCTGTCCAGTACAAATTTTGTTTGATGTGGCCCTACTTCAATTGTCACCCAATCCGTCTTCTTTATTGACTTCCTGTCTATTAGCCTGATATGTTCTTCTTCATGCCCTTCATCCGTGGTCATGAGATATAGGCGTTCTACTTTTCTTGTTATTTCTTCCTCTTCTTCTTCTGATTCCCCCGATGAGCTCCTCTCCGTCACGTCCATGTGCCTTACATGTTTTGTTGTTGTTGTTCTTGGTTTTCCTGGCCTGCCACGTTCACTTTTGAATTGTCCACCTTGGCACATAGTGGCAAAATGGTTGCTTCTGTTGCATTTTCTGCATGTTTGGCTAAATGCTGGGCATGGTCCTCTGTGAGGGAATTCCAGGCCGCATCTGTAGCGTTGGGAACTTTGTTTCTTCGCCGCTTGTTCCTTGTGTCCTCCTTTCCAGTTCCCATTCTTGCCGGTGTCTGTCATTCTATGTATTTGTTCTCCCTTTCGATCCATCTGTTTCGCTTGTATCACCGCTTTTGCTTCTGCCCTTGCAAGGTCAAGAATTTTCTCCAAGGTGATCGGTTCTTTTAGTAGTCTTGTGCGAAATTCCGTGTCTCGGCAGCCTTCTATCAGTTTGAGACGAAGTTCCTGTTCGTTGTCATACTTTTCAAATTCGCAATATGCTACTAGCTTTCTCAGCCTCATTGCGAAGTCATCCATTGACTCTTCTGGCTGCTGATATGCCATGTGGAAAGAATATCTCTCAAAGTCGACGTTTCTTTGCGGGTCGAACTTGGCCGTCAGACACTTTTTTAATTTGTCATATGTTTCTAATTCACTCGGTGGTAGTGTTATGAGGAGGTCCTCCACCTCATCCCCCACTAAGTTTAACAGTAGATCCAACTTTTTCTCATTTACCACGTCAGTCGCCTTCAGGTACCGTTCAAATTTTATGATCCACTTTTCCCACCGGATGCCCACTTGTGGCTCCGATACAACGAAAGGCACTGGTCTGCGGAATTGTGCACTCTGCGATTTTGTGTCTGGCATTTTCTCTAGACTCTTTTATTTCTAGTTATTTCTCCTGATATCTCCTTTATTCTTTCTTTATTATTCTTCTTTTGTGGTGACACTTTTGTCCCCTTTTTTTTTTTTTGATTTCTTTCAGTCTTTCTTTTATTTTCTATCTTTGTTTATGCTTTATTTTCTGTCCTTTGTCTTTGCCTGCGCTTTTATTTCCTTTTTCCTTTGTAATCAGCGCTTTTTCCTTCGTTTTCGATCTTTTCCTGACTTTAAGATGGCCGCCCAACTTTCCTGCTTCCTTATTGGCTCTCGCGCCTGACTTTAAGATGGCCGCCGAGACTCTCGCGAGACTTCTTGGCCAATCCTGGCGCCGCCTGACTTCAAAATGGCCGCCGCGCTTATTCTTCGTTTTGATTGGCTCCCACGCCTGGCCCCAATATGGCCGCCGAGACTCTCGCGAGAGCTAGCGCTGGCTTTGGGCTCTTCAAACTTCGCGCTCTTCGCGCTAGCGCTTACCGGCTATGTTGTTCTTTTCTTTTGCGGCGGTCGGGGTGGGCTCCCACGTCGCTGCTGATGGCTGGACGGCGCTTCACTCTTCCCTCTTCTTCTTGGCCGCAACGCGATCCAGGGTGGGCTCCTGGTTTTAAAATTGCGATTTCTGGCTTCCTACACGCAGGGACCGGATCCGTCCTTCGTCGCCAGATGTCGTGTACACGACGGTCAGTAATCACTCGAGACACAGATCGGGTAGGTGCACATATGCTTCTTTATTTCGGTTGCTCATCAGTCTGTCATGGCACGTCTGTCCTCGTCCTCGTCCTGCTGCATAATGTCCTTTCCTGTCCCCCGACAGGAAGTGGTGTCCGGTGACCTGGTCACCACCCTGTGACCCACAGGGTCCTAGTGTCCAGCGTCTGTCGTCATCTGTCCTGGTCATCACAAAGACATTTGCCATGATGGCTGGAATATCCCAGGGTGCTTTTCTTGCTTTCTACCATCTGTACTGAATGCAATCATTAAAGCTAACTCTGCAATACCTACATTTTCCTAAAACCAGACAAGAACAACTTAGCACCAAACAAGGATTATCTGAGATTGTAGGTTTTCCTCATGTGTTGGGAGCAAATCATTGCTTGCATGTCCGATTGGTGCCACCTGCAGCTAATGCACACATTTACCAGAATGGCAAGCACAACTATTCAACCAATGTGCAGGCAATTGTGAACAATAAAGGTATATTGACCAATGTGGTTGCAAGGTACCCAGGAAGTGCCCATGAAACCTATATTTTTTTACACTGCACTATAAATGAGCCCTTCCAGGATGGGACATATAGAAATGGCTTACTGATTGGAAGTCTAATTGCACAGCTATTCATTTGTATATGGATGTGAAATACAAATGCTAATATCCAATTATAGGATCAATAAAGTGCTCCATTTAGCCACAGTGGATGTAATGAAACAAAGAAGATAACTAATTGCGTATCATTCGGTCTTGGGGGGTGGTGGTATTGTAACACAAACCAGGGCTGCAAGCAAAGTTGCTATGCTGTGTTGAATGAAAGAGAGATATATAATGACCCTGCTGGGTTTCCTGGTAGAACCTTTTGGGGTCACAATAATTTCCTACGCTGACGATACTCAGCTTTTCTTTTCATTTAAAAAAAGGTGAAACTATTACCCCATACTCCATCAAACCTTGTCTTACTATAGTCTTTGAATGGATTTGCTTGAATCAATAAAGTGTAATGCAGATAAGACAGAGGTGCGGGCCGAAAGGGAGGAGGTTGATGCCTGGATGCCAGGCACATCATATCTTTGTATCTGTGGAGTTCTCCACCCTGATCGTGGAGTCTGTGCACTGGTAACTTGCTATTAAATTGCAGTTTTTTGAATTCCAATGAAAGCGTAAACTTACACAGAAGTGTAAGTTTACCTTTGTGAATCAGGCCCTATGTATGTCATTATTTTAGCTCATTTTTGACAAAAAACAAGGACCCCCTGTTTTGGATAAATATCCTGGGACAGGGCAAACAATATATGTGAGATAACAATCCCAGGCATACAATTAAGGAAAAGAGGCAAAAATGGATTAAGGCAAACACACAACTAATTCAATATGAAAAAATACATTTTTAATATGATA
Source organism: Lissotriton vulgaris (assembly GCF_964263255.1). Taxonomy (NCBI): domain Eukaryota; kingdom Metazoa; phylum Chordata; class Amphibia; order Caudata; family Salamandridae; genus Lissotriton; species Lissotriton vulgaris. The sequence continues at coordinate 664,321,188 of NC_141693.1, forward strand.
GACACATATAGTAAAAAATCAATAAATTGATGCCAATTGATAAAATAACATTGTACTAATACATATGTTGTCACAATAAAAAGCTATATGATAAGAAAAACAGATGGTTTCCTGCCGACGCGTTTCGACATACACACTATGTCTTCATCAGGACTTTTACCATCATATTTCTGTGAGAGAAAGGAAATTTATAAAATTATTTTACTAAATGATTCCTCAATTCTGTATACAAAATAATTGAATCAGTTTCAGTCTGCCAAGGAATTCCATTGCCAAATATTGCTACCAAATCTAATATACTGCTGAATGATCAAAGGCCTATGATTTCATCAGGTACCTATGCATTACTTGTTTTATAAAACCATCACAGATGAGACATACATGTCTTCAACATAGCACCACATTCGAGATAATGTGAGCAATGGTTACATTGAACCTATTTTCTATTAGCCGTTTACACGAGTGATATGTCATATTTGTACATGATATTCAGATACAATAATCACTGTATAGATCACTTACAGTACATGATTACAATTCGAATTTTAATACTACATCATCTATAGACCAAACATTTAACTCGCATGAGGAAAGGGTTGAAATGGATTTTCAGTATGGAAAATAAGAAGAATATCGGTTGGGAAATACAGTTCAGAGAAAACAGATAGACTCATTATCAGAAGACCTAATCCTATATTCTATATATGTACCAAAGTTGTTGCAAGGATAAAGGTACAAACATTAATATATCCTAGCTTTAAAGAGTGTTATATTTTATACTAAGTGTCCTATTAATTGTTTTGCCATTAAACACAGGTGTACATACACCTGAGTCTAAATAGGCAAAACAATCCAATTTAGTGGATTTCTTACTATTTTTATATTTATACAGGGTTAATTTTAACTGTTCCCAATATGACTAACCTTCAGGAGATGTGCCTTATTATCTCCACTACCTATTCCAGATTCTTACCTTTTTTTATTTAAAGCTGTAGGGTAGTTTAGGACTGGTATAAAAAATTCAACATTCGAGTTTCAGACTCCCAAAGATAGCTTGTAGAAAATCTGCAGGTAAAAGGGGTAATAATTCAGTAATTAGCCTTTAACTTTCCGGGTTAATATTTAGAAGTTTCACTAAGTTATTGTTGCAGTAAATTATTGTTGCAGCTGATAAGGGTTATAAACCTCTTTTTTAAATTTTTTATTTTTTTTTATTTTTTTATTTATTATTTTTTTTATCAATCACAGCCTGTGAGTGAAAGTTTATCTTTATGGCTACATGAGCTCAATATCGTTCTCTGCACCGTTGTTACCTGCATGTGCACACTGTTATTAAATAAGCAGTCCTTTCATTAAGTTATCACAATCATTCTATTTATATGGAGACTAGACCTTTCTTACCGTTATTTTTAACATGATTCTGATCTCATGTGAAGCAAGAATATCTTCAAGATTAAAATCTTTTATTGGTGGGATAGTATTCTATAAAAATATAACAGTAGAAATTTTCAAACCGCAAATATTGGGTATCTTCAGCCTTAATTGCAAAATTTATTCACGCATCAGGGCTTACCTAAAATGATAGTCCGATTCCAGACTACTTTGTATGTCTTAATATTTCAGGTAGATAGCGTAGGGTTGTAGTTATTTCGCCATTGTCAATTGACTTATGCACAGTATCTCTGGTTTAATAAAAAGACAAATGAAAAAAGGGGCTGAGCTTTAAATAACACGGCACAAATTAATCCAAACACGCGGTCTAACGGAGTTGTTTTCTTACCGATAGCTGCACAGCATGTGTTCAGTAATGCACAGTGGTAGAGTGCTGTTGTTTAATATTTCTTATTGCAAGGATTTCAGCCACACAAATGCGGTACATCTAAATTGATAAAGAATGCAAAGGGAGCTTTTAGCTTTTATATAATGAACTGGTGAAGTTTTACAAGGTTAGCTTGAAGCCTTTAGATGGGTTACGGGGGGGGGGGGGCGCAGGGCTCTCTTACCGGTAAAAAGACAACGATGCGATGTCTATTCAGACACTCTTATGCGCTTCCGTTTCCCAGCTCGTACATGCGGTACGTCTAAATTTTTAAAGAAAAGAAGCAAATAGGGGCTATTAATTATTTTTACCATAAGCTAGTTAGGTTGTGCATAGTTGGCTTAAACGATATGGGAGGGTTACGAAGGGGCATTCTTACCGAAGGAGAGACAGCAGCGCGGCGTATCTTCAAACACCCTTCTACGCTTCCGTTTTTTGAAAAAGTAAAAACGCGCTCTTTTTCTTGACTCCTTATATAAGGAGGGTGCCTATTGGTCTACCTATTAGTGCTCATTCTCTTAAAGGGGAATGATCACATTCTTACACCCGAAACTTGCATCGAGATGACGATTGTTTGTTTACATATAAGATCATGTTCTTGCACCCGAGATTAGCACAGAGATGACGATTGTTTGTTTACATATAAGAACATGTTTATCTTTGCAAGTTGATCTGGGATAGTTACAAAAGCAACGCATTGCAATCCATTTTTTGAATAAAATTAGAGCATTTTTATTATTCATGGACAAATATCTCTGTATTTAAAACTAGAACTAATTAAGTTACAGAATCGCATTTTCCCATGGTAGCTCGTTATTTAACCCATGGGTAAAGGTCTTTAGGGTAAAAATCCAGAATACTTCTCTCTTTTTTCGTATTTTATCCCCACCTTTTGCATTAGGTGTTTGGATCTTTTCCAATATGCGCCATCTGACGTCTGATGGGGCATGTTGGAAGTCCAAAAAATGGGTAACAAGGGGGGCTGTTAGTTTGCGTGTTTTTATGGCTGATCTGTGTTCCGTCAAACGAACTTTAACTGATCGAGATGTCTCACCAACGTATCCCATATTGCATGGGCATACGATCAGATAGATTATATTACATGTATTACATGTCCACAGATCATTAGCCTTGATTTCACAGTCATTCAGCTTAAAAGTTTCTCCAGGTATTATACCGTCACATGACTGGCACGAACCACATCTAGAAGTCCCTTTTACAGGATTCGAAACCCAAACTGAAGAAACCAATGTTTGCGCATCGTAGAAATAAAAATTTAAAAGATCTGGTAGTGAAATCAAGATACACTGGAACATCCGGTAATTCTCCCCCTTTCATACAAAAATCCATACAAGGATCAAATCCTGTAAAAGGGACTTCTAGATGTGGTTCGTGCCAGTCATGTGACGGTATAATACCTGGAGAAACTTTTAAGCTGAATGACTGTGAAATCAAGGCTAATGATCTGTGGACATGTAATACATGTAATATAATCTATCTGATCGTATGCCCATGCAATATGGGATACGTTGGTGAGACATCTCGATCAGTTAAAGTTCGTTTGACGGAACACAGATCAGCCATAAAAACACGCAAACTAACAGCCCCCCTTGTTACCCATTTTTTGGACTTCCAACATGCCCCATCAGACGTCAGATGGCGCATATTGGAAAAGATCCAAACACCTAATGCAAAAGGTGGGGATAAAATACGAAAAAAGAGAGAAGTATTCTGGATTTTTACCCTAAAGACCTTTACCCATGGGTTAAATAACGAGCTACCATGGGAAAATGCGATTCTGTAACTTAATTAGTTCTAGTTTTAAATCCAGAGATATTTGTCCATGAATAATAAAAATGCTCTAATTTTATTCAAAAAATGGATTGCAATGCGTTGCTTTTGTAACTATCCCAGATCAACTTGCAAAGATAAACATGTTCTTATATGTAAACAAACAATCGTCATCTCTGTGCTAATCTCCGGTGCAAGAACATGATCTTATATGTAAACAAACAATCGTCATCTCGATGCAAGTTTCGGGTGTAAGAATGTGATCATTCCCCTTTAAGAGAATGAGCACTAATAGGTAGACCAATAGGCACCCTCCTTATATAAGGAGTCAAGAAAAAGAGCGCGTTTTTACTTTTTCAAAAAACGGAAGCGTAGAAGGGTGTTTGAAGATACGCCGCGCTGCTGTCTCTCCTTCGGTAAGAATGCCCCTCCGTAACCCTCCCATATCGTTTAAGCCAACTATGCACAACCTAACTAGCTTATGGTAAAAATAATTTATAGCCCCTATTTGCTTCTTTTCTTTAAAAATTTAGACGTACCGCATGTACGAGCTGGGAAACGGAAGCGCATAAGAGTGTCTGAATAGACATCGCATCGTTGTCTTTTTACCGGTAAGAGAGCCCTGCGCCCCCCCCCGTAACCCATCTAAAGGCTTCAAGCTAACCTTGTAAAACTTCACCAGTTCATTATATAAAAGCTAAAAGCTCCCTTTGCATTCTTTATCAATTTAGATGTACCGCATTTGTGTGGCTGAAATCCTTGCAATAAGAAATATTAAACAACAGCACTCTACCACTGTGCATTACTGAACACACGCTGTGCAGCTATCGGTAAGAAAACAACTCTGTTAGACCGCGTGTTTGGATTAATTTGTGCCGTGTTATTTAAAGCTCAGCCCCTTTTTTCATTTGTCTTTTTATTAAACCAGAGATACTGTGCATGAGTCAATTGACAATGGCGAAATAACTACAACCCTACGCTATCTACCTGAAATATTAAGACATACAAAGTAGTCTGGAATCGGACTATCATTTTAGGTAAGCCCTGATGCGTGAATACATTTTGCAATTAAGGCTGAAGATACCCAATATTTGCGGTTTGAAAATTTCTACTGTTTTATTTTTATAGAATACTATCCCACCAATAAAAGATTTTAATCTTGAAGATATTCTTGCTTCACGTGAGATCAGAATCATGTTAAAAATAACGGTAAGAAAGGTCTAGTCTCCATATAAATAGAATGATTGTGATAACTTAATGAAAGGACTGCTTATTTAATAACAGTGTGCACATGCAGGTAACAACGGTGCAGAGAACGATATTGAGCTCATGTAGCCATAAAGATAAACTTTCACTCACAGGCTGTGATTGGAAAAAAATAAATAAATAAATAAATAAATAAATAAATAAAAAAAGAGGTTTATAACCCTTATCAGCTGCAACAATAATTTACTGCAACAATAACTTAGTGAAACTTCTACATATTAACCGGGAAAGTTAAAGGCTAATTACTGAATTATTACCCCTTTTACCTGCAGATTTTCTACAAGCTATCTTTGGGAGTCTGAAACTCGAATGTTGAATTTTTTTATACCAGTCCTAAACTACCCTACAGCTTTAAATAAAAAAAGGTAAGAATCTGGAATATGTAGTGGAGATAATAAGGCACATCTCCTGAAGGTTAGTCATATTGGGAACAGTTAAAATTAACCCTGTATAAATATAAAAATAGTAAGAAATCCACTAAATTGGATTGTTTTGCCTATTTAGACTCAGGTGTATGTACACCTGGGTTTAATGGCAAAACAATTAATAGGACACTTAGTATAAAATATAACACTCTTTAAAGCTAGGATATATTAATGTTTGTACCTTTATCCTTGCAACAACTTTGGTACATATATAGAATATAGGATTAGATCTTCTGATAATGAGTCTATCTGTTTTCTCTGAACTGTATTTCCCAACCGATATTCTTCTTATTTTCCATACTGAAAATCCATTTCAACCCTTTCCTCATGCGAGTTAAATGTTTGGTCTATAGATGATGTAGTATTAAAATTCGAATTGTAATCATGTACTGTAAGTGATCTATACAGTGATTATTGTATCTGAATATCATGTACAAATATGACATATCACTCGTGTAAACGGCTAATAGAAAATAGGTTCAATGTAACCATTGCTCACATTATCTCGAATGTGGTGCTATGTTGAAGACATGTATGTCTCATCTGTGATGGTTTTATAGAACAAGTAATGCATAGGTACCTGATGAAATCATAGGCCTTTGATCATTCAGCAGTATATTAGATTTGGTAGCAATATTTGGCAATGGAATTCCTTGGCAGACTGAAACTGATTCAATTATTTTGTATACAGAATTGAGGAATCATTTAGTAAAATAATTTTATAAATTTCCTTTCTCTCACAGAAATATGATGGTAAAAGTCCTGATGAAGACATAGTGTGTATGTCGAAACGCGTCGGCAGGAAACCATCTGTTTTTCTTATCATATAGCTTTTTATTGTGACAACATATGTATTAGTACAATGTTATTTTATCAATTGGCATCAATTTATTGATTTTTTACTATATGTGTCTATCATATTAAAAATGTATTTTTTCATATTGAATTAGTTGTGTGTTTGCCTTAATCCATTTTTTGCCTCTTTTCCTTAATTGTATGCCTGGGATTGTTATCTCACATATATTATTTTAGCTCATGACATCTGTACTTCACAAAAAGTATACTGCTATAGGACTTATTTGTACACAACCTGTACAAAATGTACAGGCAAACAAACACATCTCCCAACAAATGTGACTAATTGTATGTGTCACATACTGTTCGGATCTGCACACACTATGTAGGTCACAGTTGATGTGGACTCTGCTAAGCTAGATATTTGGAAATTGGTCAGGCACATAGATTGTGGAGGAACATGCAATATAGAGCATACCACAGTATCTTGAATAGAGGCATTATACTTATACCAATGAGCGTAACATAAATGTTAAGTACTTCACATCATTAACTGCTTCAAAGCTGACTGTTATTTTGTTTCATTATACAGTTCATTGGGCACATGAGCACATATAAAAATAACACATAGGGAAGTATGTGTATTACAAGGCACTCCTAATGGAGATAGGTATCTCACTTCATTCCACATGAACGAGAGTTGTGGGAACAACAATGTATACATTGTGAACATACACAATACCGAAATAACTCTAGAATCAGGTGCACTGATATGTTACACAATGCTATGTAGCTACACAGCTTTCTGTAATGAATTGGCTTATTACTTACAAGATGTTGTATTTACATCTGACATAAAAGATTTCCACTTGAACAAAGTTCCAGAAAAGATCCACAATGAATATGTCTGAAATAATTAAATCAATATAATATTATGAGATACGCTACATGATGCCAATACATTACATGCACAGCATAAATGTTTGTAGAACCTCTTTTTAAATCATCAATCTTCACTTTTAATGCAGACAAACCATACATTGTAACTGGTCCTGCTACATCCAGCCCCAGATTCACCAACACGTCTGGTACATGTGACAATATATCCAACCAGTGGAGCAGAAATTGTAGGACGGAGTGTTCCACCAGGCTCACTGGGAGCAGAAGCTTGTGTATTGAGTCAGACTGTACTTGTTGCTACATATGTGGATAGACCTGACTGACACAGGAAGACAACCAGCCCCTCCTCCTAGGTCCTCACGTGGCCGAAGTCACACTTAGAGGGTCTATTAGGATGGCGGACGGATGGCAACCGCCAGACCAGCGGCAGACATCCGCCCGCGATCGCAACCCGGAAAACCCCCGGTCCCATTAGCATGGCAGTGACGACCGCGGCGGTATCGATACAATGGTGCCATTGCAGGGCCAGGCTCCGCCGTCATGATTATGATGCCGACGGTAGCCAGCCTTTCCACAGTGGTGGGCCCGCCATGTAAAGGCATGCAGAGAATGTCTCCGGAGGCCCATTGCGAGCCTCCAATGTGTTGGGGGGTGTGGGTGCACTGGGGGGTACCCATGGTACCCTCCCTACATGTCCCTGTATCAGGTGGCAGGCTCCTTTTCACATCGTGGTGGGGCTGCTAGCAGTAGCAATCGCCGCAATGTTAATGCCTACAATCGTACTGCCGCGGTCGGATTTCCCTGCGAAGCATGCTAATCGGACCGATGGTTATGCCGGGGTCCTTGCGGGCGGTCTTTTCCCGCTACCATGGTCATTGGGCTGATTTTCTAACCGCCATCCTAATCAACCCCTTGGTCTGGGCCCTCTGGAAGCAGGTGGGGATATGTAGAAAATTTTAATTAGGAGGTAGACATAAACAAAGAGAGTTTATTAGCCACTCGGAAAGTTCACCCACAGGTTTCAAAACCCAATGGAGTCACGCAGTCTATTAACCCACTTCCGAACTGTCCCGGAAGAGTTCCTTCAACCCAGTCAATCTTCTTCACTACTACCTGACATTAACTGTCTTCAGAAGGGGCCAGGTGGGGAGAGGGCAGCTGGTATCGACGCGATGAGCGTCAAAGGGGAACAAACTATGAATGGAGAGTAAAACAAGGGAGCCTCTCGGTAGGAGAAGGCACCCCACCCAGTACATGTTGATCAGCGTCTGGTGCACATTGGTATGGGTCGCACCAGACACTTCAGGTCTCAAACACGAATAGTTGCAAATGATGTGCCTCCCTGGAAATGAGACACAACGTCCAGTGCACAATGATACAGGTTGCATCATACCAGTCTGGTCACACACAGGCGCAAGTTTTGCAGCATCACATGAGGTAGAATGATGCCCTACTATGGGTACACCTCCACCTCCGAGGGTCGCACCCTGTGAATGGGACACCGCACGCAATGAACATGCAGTGGGTGTGATGCACAAGAGAGATGTGGCATGATTGACAAAACGGGAAACACGGGGTCCCACAACTGGTGACTCTGCTCACCATCAACTAGATGCTTATGAGTGTCATAGTCCCTGCAATACAGTAACCACATCTTAGGTGCAGGCAAGATTTCTGGGACTCCACACTAGAGAATCCGGTCTACAGGCACAAGTCTTAATTCCACAGTCACACGCAATGCTCGTTGGAATTCAAAAGCCAATGTGGGCACTTGAGACGGCGGCACTCTCCAAATGTCACAGGTAGATCATGTAGGTCCCTCGCAGGAGATCTTTGATGTCCCTGAGATTGCCGGTAGAACAGGAGACCCACCGAAGGGGCCCTTGGCGAGCACCTTCAGGAAACCACACTTCAGCAGGTTTGGCCCAGGCCAGCCACTATTCAAAAAGGGCACACGTCCCCTTCAAGGGCAGTAATCATCCATGTGCACAACAGAGTCCTCTGCAATGTGCACCATGCAGTACGGGGTTTCCGGTCCCACATCCCACAAGCTCAACCCTTGCTGAAGGATGGCACCATTAGTTATGCTGTCATGTGTCTTTGAAGTTAGGGGTTGTTTAAGGCATTCCTCCTTGAACCACAGATGTCTCCCCTAAATTGTAGGCCTGTCTGCCACAAGGCAGGGGAATGCAGATCTTAATCTTTATTGGAGTCATGATCTGGCCCCTAGTGGCTAAGTGTCAAAACCTCTCTCTCCAATCTATCCCATGCCATCCAGCACTCCAATGGTAGAAGTCTGTCTTTCTCGTGGGATGCCCATGGTTTATGACTGTCGCTGGGGAATGCACAGATGTGCTTCCCCGACCCCTGGTGTCCACCTGAACCAGGCACCACAGCACACAAGATTCTAACAGCATAGAAATGTCCACATTCTATAAGTATTAATAGTAATAGGGTAACTCAAATAGTCAATAGGACCTGGGTAGCAATTAGTACAGGGAAAATGGTCCTAGACAAATTATTTTCAAGCATCAATAAATGTAACCTTTCTATTTGGTCATACCTATGCGATTATGACATGAAACATAAGAAGAGAAAACAAGAGAAAACAAGCCAAATGCATTTAAGAACATAAAGCAGTACCCAAAGGTTAAGTTGTAAGCCAAACAACTAATGGCAGTTTATTCTTTTCAAAGTTGCACAAAGCGGGGATTGAGGCGGGATGGTGCAGGCCCCAGAGTATGGGGGATTTTCGTTGACGTTTCGACCCTAGCGCTGTGAGGGTGCTTTATCTCCTTGGCTACGGGTCTTCCTCCGGATGTGGGAAGGTAAGGGGACCTATTTAAGATCCTGCTGAGCCCCCGGCCGATCCGTGGGCAACCAATGAATGGTGTACCAAGGACAAAAAATGGTCCCAGAGAAATTCAATACAGCCTCAATAACGTCCTTGTTAATTGGAAATGAATCCGCAGTTCAGCCACTGGGATTGTGAGGGGATGCTCATTAATGGGCTTCGGACAGCACTAAGACACTGCTCCCTGTGTGTACCGATAAAGCAGACCGCATCAGGGGCTCCATCCTGAGGAAGACCCCACTCCCCGCTTCGTGCAACTTTGAACATCATACAGTTGATGATATCACTGTGCTATAATGAAATAAGAAATATGGCTGGGTTGAAATAGTGTCTGGGGTAGGCCTCATTCTTGGCCAAGGATGACTAAACTTGGCATACTAAATATTTTGAAAATACCTATATAATGTTCATTCCTTCAACCCCTCTTTTGCTTCACTGCACGAGCACTTTCTCCTTTTTGCACATCTTTTCTACAAACCCTACTTGTGAATAAACCAAAAAAGTTTCTTCTGTAATTAATTTATGTTGTGTAATACTTAAGAATAAACTGCCAATAGTTGTTTGGCTTAAAACTTAACCTTTGGGTACTGCTTTAGGTTCTTAAATGCATTTGGCTTGTTTTCTTTTCTTATGTTTCATGTCAAAATCGCATAGGTATGACCAAATAGAAAGGTTACATTTATTGGTGCTTGAAAATAATTTGTTTAGGACCATTTTCACGGTGCATATTCTATAAGTGGTATTTCGAAGAAAGATATGCCAAAATCCCTTTACCACTGGAAAGGGCTTGGCATGGCGAATCCATTGATAGGAAACTTCATGAGACTGCTCCACTAGAATCCACTATTTATTACAGCCTGATCTAATGTCAACCACTTCCTCATGCTAACCTATTGAAAAAGCAAGCCTCATATGTAGTGAAAGCACACACAGGTATTTCTCTACGTCTATATTGTGCACAATTCTTTCATGCACATATAGGGGGAAGTACAACTTTAGTGCCAAAATGCCCAGCAAGGCATATAGCCCCTCTTCGATCATGTCTGGGGTGTTACTTGGTGAGTTAACACATATGTCTGCAGCTGCTTGGCAGAAAATGACGCTACGTCACACCAACATGCAGTGCCTGGCCTTGCATGGGAAAAATGTATGCAAAACTATGCAGATTGGCAGGAAACACCCAGGAAATGCTGCAATGTGTGTGTCATTGCAAAAACAACAGTTGATGGACAGAATGCAGAACAATGTCAAACATTCACCCCAGCACTGAACTGGAAACAAACATCCTAGGACCGATTTTGGGGTTTCACCCCTCTTCAGGCAGGATAGCTGTATTCCAGTGGCATGGAGAGCAAGGGACCCACGTCTGGGCATACCCTTCCCACTCGGGGTGACATTGCAAAAACAACAGTTGATGGACAGAATGCAGAACAATTCATACATTCACCCCAGTACAGAGATCTGGGCCTAAATCCATAGTTTTCTTGCTCACCATGCCATTCCAGTTTGAATCCAACCATATGCAAATCAGTCTTGACTATGTGCCTCTTGGGAACAGTCCAGCCCGAACTGCCAAGTCAGGTCCTCCCTGGACTGGAAACAAGTATCCTAGGACCGCTTTCGGGGTTTCACCCCTCTTCAGCCAGGATAGCTTGATTCCAGTGGCATTGAGAGCACGGGACCCACATCTGGGCATATCCTTCCCACTCGGGGTGACATTGCAAAAACAAAAGTTGACGGACAGAATGCAGAACAATGTCATACATTCGACCCAGTACAGAGATCTGGGCTTAAATCCATAGTTTTCTTGCTCACCATGCCGTTCCAGTTTGAATCCAGTCATATGCAAATCAGTCTTGACCCTGTGCCTCATGGGAACAGTCCAGTCCGAACTGCCAAGCCAGGTACTCCCTGGACTGGAAACAAGAATCCTAGTGCCGGTTTCGGGGTTTCACCCCTCTTCAGCCAGGATTGCTGAATTCTAGGGGCATGGAGAGCACGGGACCCACGTCTGGGCATACCCTTCCCACTCGGGGTGACATTGCAAAAACAACAGTTGATGGACAGAATGCAGAACAATTTTATACATTCACCTGAGTACAGAGATCTGGGCCTAAATCCATCATTTTCTTGCTCAGCATGCCGTTCCAGTTTGAATCCAGTCATATGCAATTCAGTCTTGACTCTGTGCCTCTTGGGAACAGTCCAGCCCGAACTGCCTATTCAGGTCCTCCCTGGACTGGAAACAAGTATCCTAGGACTAGTTTCAGGGTTTCACCCCTCTTCAGCCAATATAGCTTGATTCCAGTGGCATTGAGAGCAAGGGACCCACATCTGGGCATACCCTTCCCACTCGGGGTGACATTGCAAAAACAACAGTTGACGGACAGAATGCAGAACAATGTCATACATTCGCCCCAGTACAGAGATCTGGGCCTAAATCCATACTTTTCCTGCTCAGCATGCTGTTCCAGTTTGAATCCAGTCATATGCAAATCAGTGTTGACCCTGTGCCTCATGGGAACAGTCCAGTCCGAACTGCCAAGCCAGGTCCTCCTTGGATTGAAACAAGCATCCTAGGACCGGTTTCTGGGTTTCACCCCTCTACAGCCAGGATAGCTTCATTCCATTGGCACGGAGAGCACGGGACCCACGTCTGGGCATACCCTTCCCACTCGGGGTGACATTGCAAAAACAACAGTTGATGGACAGAATGCAGAACAATGTCATACATTCACCCAGGTACAGAGATCTGGGCCTAAATCCATAGTTTTCTTGCTCACCATGCCGTTCCAGATTGAATCCAGTCATATGCAAATCAGTCTTGAAAGTGTGCCTCATGGGAACAGTCCAGCCCGAATTGCCAAGCCAGGTCCTCCCTGGAGTGGAAACAAGTATCCTAGGACCGGTTTCGGGGTTTCACCCCTCTTCAGCCAGGATAGCTTGATTCCAGTGGCATTGAGAGCACGGGACCCACATCTGGGCATATCCTTCCCACTCGGGGTGACATTGCAAAGACAACAGTTGACGGACAGAATGCAGAACAATGTCATACATTCAACCCAGTACAGAGATCTGGGCTTAAATCCATAGTTTTCTTGCTCACCATGCCGTTCCAGTTTGAATCCAGTCATATGCAAATCAGTCTTGACCCTGTGCCTCATGGGAACAGTCCAGTCCGAACTGCCAAGCCAGGTACTCCCTGGACTGGAAACAAGAATCCTAGTACCGGTTTCGGGGTTTCACCCCTCTTCAGCCAGGATTGCTGAATTCTAGGGGCATGGAGAGCACGGGACCCGCGTCTGGGCATACCCTTCCCACTCGGGGTGACATTGCAAAAACAACAGTTGATGGACAGAATGCAGAACAATTTTATACAGTCACCTGAGTACAGAGATCTGGGCCTAAATCCATCATTTTCTTGCTCACCATGCCGTTCCAGTTTGAATCCAGTCATATGCAATTCAGTCTTGACTCTGTGCCTCTTGGGAACAGTCCAGCCCGAACTGCCTATTCAGGTCCTCCCTGGACTGGAAACAAGTATCCTAGGACTAGTTTCAGGGTTTCACCCCTCTTCAGCCAATATAGCTTGATTCCAGTGGCATTGAGAGCAAGGGACCCACATCTGGGCATACCCTTCCCACTCGGGGTGACATTGCAAAAACAACAGTTGACGGACAGAATGCAGAACAATGTCATACATTCGCCCCAGTACAGAGATCTGGGCCTAAATCCATACTTTTCCTGCTCAGCATGCTGTTCCAGTTTGAATCCAGTCATATGCAAATCAGTGTTGACCCTGTGCCTCATGGGAACAGTCCAGTCCGAACTGCCAAGCCAGGTCCTCCTTGGATTGAAACAAGCATCCTAGGACCGGTTTCTGGGTTTCACCCCTCTACAGCCAGGATAGCTTCATTCCATTGGCACGGAGAGCACGGTACCCACGTCTGGGCATACCCTTCCCACTCGGGGTGACATTGCAAAAACAACAGTTGATGGACAGAAAGCAGAACAATGTCATACATTCACCCAGGTACAGAGATCTGGGCCTAAATCCATAGTTTTCTTGCTCACCATGCCGTTCCAGATTGAATCCAGTCATATGCAAATCAGTCTTGAAAGTGTGCCTCATGGGAATAGTCCAGCCCGAATTGCCAAGCCAGGTCCTCCCTGGAGTGGAAACAAGTATCCTAGGACCGGTTTCGGGGTTTCACCCCTCTTCAGCCAGGATAGCTTGATTCCAGTGGCATTGAGAGCATGGGACCCACATCTGGGCATACCCTTCCCACTCGGGGTGACATTGCAAAAACAACAGTTGACGGACAGAATGCAGAACAATGTCATACATTCTCTCCAGTACAGAGATCTGGGCCTAAATCCATAGTTTTCTTGCTCAGCATGCCGTTCCAGTTTGAATCCAGTCATATGCAAATCAGTCTTGACCCTGTGCCTCATGGGAACAGTCCAGTCCGAACTGCCAAGCCAGGTCCTCCCTGGACTTGAAACAAGCATCCTAGGACCGGTTTCGGGGTTTCACCCCTCTATAGCCTGGATAGCTTCATTCCAGTGGCACGGAGAGCACTGGACCCACATCTGGGCATACCCTTCCCACTCGGGGTGACATTGCAAAAACAACAGTTGATGGACAGAATGCAGAACAATGTCATACATTCACCCCAGTACAGAGATCTGGGCCTAAATCCATAGTTTTCCTGCTCACCATGCCGTTCCAGTTTGAATCCAGTCATATGCAAATCAGTCTTGACCCTGTGCCTCATGGGAACAGTCCAGCCCGAACTGCCAAGCCAGGTCCTCCCTGGACTGGAAACAAGCATTCTAGGAATGGTTTCGGGGTTTCACCCCTCTTCTGCCAGGATTGCTGGATTCCAATGGCATGGAGTGCACAGGACCCACGTCTGGGCATACCCTTCCCACTCGGGGTGACATTGCAAAAACGACAGTTGATGGTCAGAATGCAGAACAATGTCATACATTCACCCCAGTACAGAGAACTGGGCCTAAATCCATTGTTTTCTTGCTCGCCATGCCGTTCCAGTTTGAATCCAGCCATATGCAAATTAGTCTTGACTCAGTGCCTCATGGGAACAGTCCAGCCCAAACTGCCAAGCCAGGTCTTCCCTTAACTGGAAACAAGCATTCTAGGACCGGTTTCAGGATATCACACCTCTTCAGCCAGGATAGCTTGATTCCAGTGGCATTGAGAGCATGGGACCCACATCTGGGTATACCCTTCCCACTCTGGGTGACATTGCAAAAACAACAGTTTATGGATAGAATGCAGAACAATGTTATACATTCACCCCAGTACAGATATCTGGGCCTAAATCCATCGTTTTATTGCTCACCATGCCGTTCAAATTTGAATCCAGCCATATGCAAATCAGTCGTGACCCTGTGCATCATGGGAACCGTCCTGCCCGAACTGCCAAGCTAGGCCCTCCCTGGACTGGAAACAAGCACCCTAGGCTTGGTGTCGGGGTTTCACCCCTCTACAGCCAGGATAGCTTTATTCCAGTAGCACAGAGAGCACGGGACCCACGTCTGGGCATACCCTTCCCACTCGGGGTGACATTGTAAAAACAACCGTTGATGGACAGAATGCAGAACAATGTCATACATTCACCCCAGTACAGAGATCTGGGCCTAAATCCATTGTATTGCTTGCTAACCATGCCGTTCCAGTTTGAATCCAGCCATATGCAAATCAGTCTTGACCCTGTGCCTCATGGGAACAGTCCAGCCCAAAGTACCAAGCCAGGTCCTCCCTGGACGGAAAACAAGCATCCTAGGACCGGTTTTGGGGTTTCACCCCTTCTCAGCCAGGATATCTTGATTCCAGTGGCATGGAGAGCACGGGACCCACGTCTGGGCATACCCTTCCCACTCGGGGTGACATTGCAAAAACAACAGTTGATGGACAGAACGCAGGACAATTTCATACATTTACCCCAGTACAGATATCTGGGCCTAAATCCATTGTATTATTGCTCACCATGCAGTTCCAGTTTGAATCCAGCCATGCAAATCAGTCTTGACCCTGTGCCTCATGGGAACAGACCAGCCTGAATTGACAAGCCAGGTCCTCCCGGGACTGGAAACAAGCATCCTAGGACTGGTTTTGGGGTTTCACCCCTCTTCAGCCGTGATAGCTTCATTCCAGTGGCATGGAGAGCATGGGACCCACGTCTGGGCATACTCTTCCCACTCGGGTGACATTGCAAAAACAAAAGTTGATGGACAGAATGCAAAACAATGTCATACATTCACCCAGTACAGAGATCTGGGCCTAAATCCATTGTTTTGCTTGCTCACCATGCTGTTCCAGTTTGAATGCAGCCATATGCAAATCAGTCTTGACCCTGTGCCTCATGGGAACAGTCCAGCCCAAACTGCCAAGCCAGGCCCTCCCTGGACGGGAAACAAGCATCCTAGGACCGGTTTCGGGGTTTTACCCCTTGTCAGCCAGGATAGCTTGATTCCAGTGGCATGGAGAGCACGGGACCCACGTCTGGGCATACCCTTCCCACTCGGGGTGACATTGCAAAAACAACAGTTGATGGACAGAATGCAGAACAATTCATACATTCACCCCAGTACTGAGATCTGAGCCTAAATCCACTGTTTCCTTGCTCAACATGCCATTCCAGTTTGAATCCAGCCATATGCAAATCAGTCTTGACTCTCTGCCTCATGGGAACAGTCCAGCTCGAACTGCCAAGTCAGGTCCTCCCTGGACTGGAAACAAGCATCCTAGAACCAGTTTCGGGGTTTTACCCCTCTTCAGCCAGGATAGCTTGTTTCCAGTGGCATGGAGAGCACGGGACCCACGTCTGGGCATACCCTTCCTACTCGGGGTGACATTGAAAAAACAACAGTTGATGGACAGAATGCAGAACAATGTCATAACAATGTCACCCAGTACAGAGATCTGGGCCTAAATCCATCGGTGTGGCTGCATAGGAAAATGTTTTTGAAAATGACTATCACTTTCTCATTGTGCTTGGTGTTTGCTGGTGGTGAATTGCTTTGGGGTGTGTTCTACATTGTGTGGTTTTTGTGAATTGTTTTCTTTGTGAAAAGTATTGTCCGGGAGTAATGTCTACTTTTAACTTGTTTTTTTTTAAAGTATTGTTCATTGTGCAAAA
The DNA here is from genome assembly GCF_964263255.1 of Lissotriton vulgaris. NCBI lineage: Eukaryota > Metazoa > Chordata > Amphibia > Caudata > Salamandridae > Lissotriton > Lissotriton vulgaris. Next base: position 664,338,204 of record NC_141693.1, read on the forward strand.
AGTTTCGTTAGAGGTATAGTAGTTTATGGTGGTTAAGTGGTGCATGTGGGGGTTTATAGTGATAGCTGTTATTTCACATATTGTTAAGTATGTCGGGGAAAGTGGCAAACTTTGATGTGAGGGTGACAGGAGCCTTAATCTGGCTAATGGTCATCTACCTCCCTCGTATGCTCGGGGCTGAAGGCCACAGATATGGGGTGCCCATTGGGAGCAGATATGGAAGCACTTCCTCCCTGTAACGTTTCTGTTCCCAAACGTCCATCAGCTGCAGCACAGATGGGCTGATGTTGTTTCGATGGAGGCAGACCTGTTGGACAACCTGGGACGAGACTGCTGGGCCTGTTGGTATGCATCTTCTACCTGACAACGGGACATATTAGCGACGCTTTGCGATAAATATCGCAAAGCGCGCTTAGCGCTCATTTTTTTACAGCCGGCTATTGCTTGTTTTTATTGCGGAGATAGCGCGTTATTAGCAACGCATTTCTCCAAGGCGATAAAAAATCCAGCGATAGGGGCGAAATGCCTGATTATTGCTGGAAATCCAGCGATGAAATTTCTGCGATAGTGAAATCCTTGGTAATAAGCCAAGGTGGTCTCAGCCTGACAATCCATCTCCTATTGGAAAGATGGCTAAGTCAGGTTTCAATAAGGGGTTAGGAACCAGTGATAATCGTTGTTAGCGCAATTTTTTAAAATTTAACGCAGGTTTGCGGCCGCATTGATAATAGGAGGTAGTCGTGTTAGCGATTGTATTCATGGGGCCTCATTTATGAAAAGTGACGCATCGCTGCGTGAAAACAGCGATGCGTCACTTTTCACTGCGCACTCCTTACGACATTCCTGATGCATCATATTTATTGTATGACGCATCATGTCACAAGGAGTTACAGATACGTCAGTATTTCTGACGTATCTGTAAGCGCAAAAGTGACGCATTGCTGGAGTGTGTCACAAAAGTGTCGCAACTCCAGCAATGCGTCCTTTCACATGGGGAAAGCCCCATGTGAAAGGGCTTGCGTCAGTCTCATGTCTGCTGTGAGGCAGGCGCAAGATTTTGACGCAACAGCGTCCTAAAAGTGACGCAGTGATATCTCATAGATTTCACTGCGTCACTATTACGAGGCTTTTTGCGGGGGAACGCCCCCTCTGCATACATTATACTTGACGCAGGTATAATGTGGCGCAGGGGTTTAAAAAGTGACGCATCTACCTAGATGCGTCACTTTTTAAATATGGCGCAACAAGGCGCATTTTTTACACCGCTGGTGCGTCACAAAAAGTGACGCACCGGTGGCGCAAAACTGACGCAAGGCCTTCATAAATAAGGCCCATGGTGTTTCTCGATGGCACCGCCTACTTTGCATCTCATTAGCGATGTTTATCGCTGAGATGCCTATCGTTAGTATTTCGGCAGCTAACATGCGCTATTGTATAATAGCGCCGCCTTGGTGATAGGTCGATAATAATATCGCCGCTTTAGCGGGGAAAAGTGCAGCTAAAGCAGCAATACTGCCCTTGATAATATGCCCCAATGTTATTTATCATCTGTAGCCTCTAAAATTGTAGAGTCTGTGATACATGTGAAATGCTTATACACCCCATGAAAGGAACTTGATTTTCCTGCAGTGCTATAAAAAGGCACTCCGGTATGTAGAATATCCATAATTACAGTAACCTGTTGCAAGGGCAATGTGCTAACTTAAGCACTTTACAAAATCTGAAAAATAAAAGTAGCATTGAGTGGCAATGTAAGTTTAAACTTCATTCAACCCCAATAATAGTTTTTTTTACATTTTCCATCATACACAGTACAAGGATCCAAGCACTACAAACATGACAAAAGTAGTCATAATCTGCCCAACTACATATTATGCTCTAAATTATGTTAACAGGACATAATATATATATAGGAAGTGCACACACTGACAAGCAACACATATACAGATAATGCACACAACTCTGTTGACTTCATCCTGCAGTGGTTATTGGCACAAAATATAATATACAACATCACTTCTAGCCTGTGAGCGACAGGGATATGAAAGGCACGTTATGTAGCAGGCATACGTGTATTACTGTTTGCCCTGTCAACCTTAGGGTGGTACTCCCCCAAACATTTTGCCTTACTCTTCCTGTTTTTGGTGGCTTTAGGACCCTCTACGTTTCCACTCTAAGCAGTGCTAACTTGCTTGTGATTTCTCCTTTAAACATGGTGTAATTGGCTTACACCCAAATGGCACATTCAATTTACTTGTAAGTTCCTAGTAAAGGGGTACTACATGTACCCAGGGGCTGTAAATTAAATACTACTAATTGGCCTGCAGTCCTTATTATGCCACCCATTTAAGTAGCCCTTTTAAACATGTCTTAGGCCTGTCCTTGCGACCTGTGTGTGCAGTTTTAAACTGACATTTCGACCTGGCTAATTAACCTTTTCCCAGGTCTTAACCCCCATTTTAATACATATAAGCCCTAAACAGATCATAGGGTAGGGTGCAGTGCAATTAAAAAGTTGGATCTGTAATTTTTAATTTTATACGTCATGGTAGTGAAAAATTCCTAAATTTGTTTTTCGCTACTGTGAGTCCTACGTCTCTCATAGGATAGCACTGGGTTACCTTTTTTTGTTGTTGGAGGTTTTAAACTTAGTTTATTGGTGATTGAGAGCATTAACACAGCTCCATGCCTACAACCACGATGTGGCCGGCAGCGCTCAAGCGATCATATTACATGAATCAAATAAACGTGTTAACACAGCAAGCCGCCTACAACCACCTTGGGCCAGACGTGTTGAAATGATTATCCATATGGCAAGTATCTGTATAAGTAGTAGGACACATGCAAAAAAAACAAATTTGAGGGACACAGAAATGCATTGTAAATCATAATCCTGGAACTTATAGTCATCGAACAACCTCCGGCACAGCACCGCACATTTAAACGCATCACATGGCATACACAATCACAGGTGAGTCCAAACATGAGAGAATGGAAGGGAATGCCGAGGAGTCCTGTCAGTCCAGAATCTTCCACCAGGGCTTCCCAAGACATTAATAACAACATCATTCAGTAGGTACCTTCAGGGTCAGGCACTTCATGAGCCTAGTTGCATGATAGTGATACACAATTATCTATACATTGGTATGTGGTTGGGCGTCCTCCGTGGAGTGTGACAACAAGTAAGATGTGAGTGGCGCCCATATATCTCTGGGTCGGGAACTACTGGGCAGAAGTTCATCATAGAGGTCAGACTGCTCTTGGCAATAGATCATATCTGTAAGCCAGTCCTTAAATTTGGGTGCCCTGCCCCTGCCCCACCGACAGGCTATACAGCGTTTGGCCATCAACAATGCAAGCGCTATGTATCGGCGGTGTGCCATCGGAACCGTTTTGACATAGCTCAGTAAAGCAATCAGTGGCTTGGCTACAATGTGCATATTAGTCATCTGATTGAGTGCCGTGATGACATGTCCCCAGTATTCGTGTATGGCCGGACATTCCCAGGACAAATGTAAAAAATCGGCTCGTGGCGCATGGCACCTATCGCATCTATCTGTATCACGCAGCTGGTGTCTATGCATACCGGCCGGAGTGCAATACAGCCTGTGCAAGTACTTATAATGTATTATTCAAAGCTGGCTACTGGCAGATACACGTTCAGTTTGCGAACAGCAATATTCCCATTGCTCTTCTGTTATTACAACTCCTAATTCTGCCTCCCATTTAGAGTGTGACGGTGAGTCCTCCACCTTGTGTCTAGTGTGATTGACATGATAAATTAGTGAGACCAGCCGCCTAGGTGAAGGTTGTTGCAACAGTGCCTGGAATGGCTGGAGCATTGGAGGTTCAGTGGGAAAGTCAGCGTGGAGTGCTGTCATAACCTGTTTGAATCGTATATACAAAGAGCTGTCCAGTGGAGTGCACTGTGTGTCCTGAAATGCGCTATCTGAGTCCCGGAACTTGTCATTCGCGTACAAGTTCCCCCATGTTGTGATGGACGTGCGTGTCTGTAGCTTGTGGAAGATGGCCTCTTGTAAAAGGGGTACAAAAGGGGGTGGTGATGGACGGAGCATCTGAACCAATCAAACACTCACACCCAGTCAAAAGATCTGGGTTTGATCCATCACCGTTCTTTAGCCCACTCTGCAACCCCAGTTCAGACATGGCTATATGCAAATCAGTCTGACCCTGTGCCTCATGGGAACAGTCCAGCCCGAACTGCCAAGCCATGCCTTCCCTGGACTGGAAACAAGCTTCCGAGGACCGGTTTCTGGCATTCCAGCCGTCTTCAGCCCGGCTTGCTTGAATCCAGTGGCAAAGTGAGCAAGGGACTCACGTCTGAGCATACCCTGCCACACTTATGGCGGCCAAAGCGGTACAAAAGGGGCATGTCTGGATGATAAGCCAAGGGGAGCAGTGGCGAATACAAGAAGTGGAGGTCAAAGAGTCTTGTAAGTCTCTGCCATGCCGAGATCGTGGCATTGACAGTGTGCGCTCTCTAGCATTCAGAGTCATGTACACCGCTCCCTCTATTGGAATTAGGCAGAGGTCTTCAAACATTTGGATCCCGAGACCCCCCTGTCAACATTTTCAGGCGTAAGGACCCCCTCCTGCCAAAAATGTCTAAACCTGTTGGCAGGGCTACTGGAAGTATGAGGCAGGTGAGGACCAAATTATGCAACAGGCTTGATTAAATTGTGTGGGTAGAAAATGTAAATAATGTTCTGTGATGCCACATATTTCGGGATAGCATTGCTTTATTATTTTGAAATTTTTTAAACACAGTAACACTGAGGAAAGATTTCACCCCATCAGTACCAGTTTATAGCCAAAATACAGCAATTAACATCAGAAAGATTTCTAGTCAACCTTTGTGAAGGGCCTCCCACTCCGCACGAATACGTGCTGCCACACTAGAAGCTCACCTGGCCCTGGCCAGGAGCAGCAAGGGTCCCTTCAAACCCTGGCGGTCTTGTGCAGAGTTACGCAGTTTACCCATGCCCCTTTCCTCTCACCCAGTTCCTTCCATCCCTCTCTGCTCTCCTCTCCCAACCCCTGATCCCTCTCTCACATTGCAGGCCATTTTCTTTCACCCCTTTTTACAACTTCTGAACTCCCGATTCAACCTCTCACTTCACCTTTAATCACCTCTTGCCATTCTGTCTTTTCACTGCCCTCATCTCTAACAGTCTTTCGCATTTATCTCATCAATCAATCAATCAATCAAAGACATTTATAGAGCGCGCTACATACCCGTAGGGTCTCAAGGCGCTTGGGGGAGGGGGGGTGCCGCTACTGCTCGAACAGCCAGGTCTTCAGCTTCTTCCTGAAGGAGAGGTGGTCTTGGGTCAGGCGCAGGTCGGTCGGGAGGGAGTTCCAGGTCTTGGCGGCCAGGTAGGAGAAGGACCTTCCTCCTGTAGTCGCTCTTCGGATGCGGGGGACGGCGGCGAGGGCGTGGTTGGCTGATCGGAGGTGGCGTTTGGGAGCGTAGAAGTTGATCCGGCTGTTGAGGTAGCTCGGGCCTTGGTCGTGTAGGGCTTTGTGTGCGTGGGTGAGGAGGCGGAAGGTGATTCTTTTGTTGACGGGGAGCCAGTGAAGGTCTCTTAGATGTCCGGAGATGTGGCTGGTTCTTGGGATGTCGAGGATGAGTCTGGCTGAGGCGTTCTGGATCCGCTGGAGTCTCTTCTGGAGCTTGGCGGTGGTACCGGCGTAGAGGGCATTGCCGTAGTCCAGTCGGCTAGTGACGAGGGCCTGGGTGACGGTCTTCCTGGTCTCGGTGGGGATCCACCAGAAGATCTTCCGTAGCATGCGAAGGATGTTGAAGCACGCCGAGGAGACGTTGTTGACTTGCCTGGTCATGGAGAGGGAGGAGTCCAGGATGAAGCCCAGGTTGCGTGCATGGTCTGTCGGTTTGGGTGCGGTGCCCAGGGCGGGAGGCCACCAGGAGTCGTCCCAGGCGGAGGGTGAAGAGCCCAGGATGAGGACCTCCGTCTTGTCAGAGTTCAGTTTCAGGCGGCTGGTCGTCATCCACTCGGCTACCTCTTTCATCCCTTCGTGCAGGTTGGCTCTGGCGGTGGCGGGGTCGTTGGTCAGGGAGAGGATCAGCTGGGTGTCGTCGGCGTAGGAGATTATGCTGAGGTTGCTGAGTCTCATGACCTCTCTGGCCCGTCACCTCCTGTGCACATCATCACTTCTCATTCACCTCAAGTCTCTCCATTCAAATTTTTGTCTATTTGTATCTTACACCTCTCCAGCACTCCCATTCATCTTTCACATCCCCCCTTTGTCTTCCACACCTTCCTGAACTAACGTCCCTCTCCCCTGTTACCTCAGCACCAGTGCCTAATTTGAGCAGGTGGTTTTCGGTGCTCCACACTGGCACCTAATTATGCACACTGGCACTATGACAGACTTCCAGATGGTGGCTCTGTCTGTGTAATTTAGAGATGAGCAGAACAGCTGTTTAATAATTCAATATACACTAAAAATGATAACCTCCTGACACCTATGCCATTCTTTATAGCTTTGGGGGCTTGAAATAGCCTGAATAGTCACACTTGTACGAGTGTTATGGTTGGTTGTTGCATAGGTATTGTCATTGGCCGCACAGGCCAGGCAATGGTAGGTGGTTAAAGTTGCAATGGCCTACTGGTGAGGCCCCTGGCATATGTTGTTTTACAAATTAATCACTGATCAGCACACACCCAAATACTCCCTCTCTTCCCCTGTCGCTGCTGTCCCTCTCCTATGTCGCATCAAATTATCTTTTTAGGTCACAGATCATCTCTCAGCTATCTTATTGCACATTTTAACAGTAGCCCTTATCTTTTGCTCACACTCACTTCTTGCGTGTCTGCGCTTCGCTTCAGAACTTCACATTTCACCTTATCCCTGACCTCTACAATCGAATTCTCCCACTCCCTTGCTGTTCTTTCACCTCTCCTCATGGAGCATACGGGTCGGACACCTATGCTGCTCTCGCCCTGTGCCACTCTGCTTATTGTTCCCTAATTCAGGAAGGCATGAATTGTCTGTCTTGTTGTTTTGGTGCAGGCCGTGCAGTTATGGAACTTGCACCCTCCTTTGCTTCGCTCCACCAAGAATCTATTATCCTTTAGGAAGATGTAAAAACCTGGCTCTATGCTCTGTAGGTCACCACATTTGGCTGGTTCTCCTTCCCCTTCTGTTTGTTTCTCGTTTGCCTTCAGGCAGCAGATGGTTATTAGCCCCAGGACACCTTTTGGTAACAGTAGCACACTATAAATGTAAATAATAATAGGCAGAAGCAGGGTCCACTAGACCCGAACTTCGGGGGGGGGGGTTAACACTCCCAGCCAGGGCTGGCCCTAGCACTGGTCGCACACGGTGCAACAGTCTTTCCACCTTCTCCATGAATTCCCTCACTACCACTCACCAACAATACACCTCATCTCTCTATAGCACGTTTCTGACAAACATTTCATTTTTTTATAGCGCTACTCATAGTTTACTCACACTCAGTTCTGTGATGTGCATGGTACATGTTCTGTGTACCAGGCACTTTAACCTTCTGCACCGTGTGGGTGACAAGAGTGCCCATGTGACTGGACGGTGAGCAATGCAACAGTGTGAGAGTTCGGTAAAAGGAATAACTGCAGGGTGAGTGAGGTGACCATATGAACTTGGGTTCGGCTGTAAGTGCAGAGTGGGACGAATTAATGCATGGTTAGTGATGGCCTTGTTTGAGTGAGCTACAGATTGAGCAGTGAGGGATGGACAGGTGAGTGAAGTGTCACATGAGTGCAGGGTGAGTAGTGTGCTTGTGTGACTGCAGGGTGAGGTACAGGGTGAACAATGCAAGCACATTGTTAGTGCAGAGTGATCACTGTGAGTGCAGGGTGAGCGGGTGAATGTTGTGAGTGCATGGTGATCAGTGTGAGTGCATTGTGATCACTGTGAGTGCAGGGTGAGCGGGTGAATGTTGTGAGTGCATGGTGATTAGTGTGAGTGCATTCTGATCACTGTGAGTGCAGGGTGAGCGGGTGAATGGTGTGAGTGCATGGTGATCAGTGTGAGTGCATGGTGATAGCTGTGAGTGCAGGGTGAGCGTGAAAGTGAAGGCGAGAACGAGGAGTGAGTTGTCCGAATGCAGGGTTCATTTCCAGAAACTTGAAGCGTAGGGTTTCAGATATAAGTAAGACTTTGCTTTATTGGCATTAATCAGGGATCGAGGGTGGAGGAAATAAATAATGTGCTGATCCTGCAACAAACTACCAGTCTTATGATTAGGGTTACCAGCTCATTATTTTGATGGCCCAGAAATAAGCAGTCACCTAAAGCTGTACTTTTAGCACTGATCTGTGAATACTTAGAACAGCAAATATAAATAGAAAGCACTTTTAATTGTGTCACTTTTAATTGTGTTCTAGGGCTGCCTCAATGATCCATGACTGAAAATTAAAGAGAACAACGACAGAAAAGTCACATAACTAATTAATACATACTTTCTTATTTATAACTCTATTTAGTGTCAAGAGCAGGCCTCTGCAGGCTCTTTAAACAAAACACGGCAGGCATTTCTCTTTTGGCAACCCAACTTTATATTTCTTTTCATTAAATGCATTCTCGCACTACAGCAGTAAGTGTAAAAATGTAAGGAATAGGCAGATTGGGGGCCCAGGGGGTACTGGAACCATAAAAAAACGAAGCCTCAGTAACCTTTTAACAAAGGCATGTAAATATGCAAATGGACTTTAAAGACCTGTGAAAAACTTCTGCGTGTGGAGATAAGACTCCAGACACTGCCCAGCCGAGCCCCCAGCAGCGTGAGCTGCACTGCAGCAGCCAGGGCTGAGACACAGGATGGGGGAGGAGGGAAGCTGAAGCCCAGGCAGAAGTGTGACTGTGAATGCGCGACCCCCTTCACATCACTCCACGGCCCCCTGGGGGTCGCACCCCACAGTTTGAAGACCCCTGGTATAGGGTGTAACAGCCAATGTTAAGCCGCCAGCTGCGGCATATACCTGGGCTGTCGAATCCAAAAATATAAATAGTGTGCCTGGGCGCTAATGTAATAGAGCTCAAAATCTGGGATGCCAAACCCACCTGAAGCATAAGGCCTAATAAGGACCGACCATTTCAATCTGGCTCGCCTGGCTCCCCACACCAACCTGCTCATCTAGGATTTGAGACGCAAAAAAATGCCGCCCAGGAGAGTACGGAATATTTAAAAACAAATAGAGTAGCTGGGGCAGAATCACCATCTTTATCAGAGAGGCCCTCTCCGCCATAGAAAGCGGGAGCGTTTTCCAGTGATCAACCCTATCAGTGATACGAGACAGCGCTACCCCGTAGTTGAGTCTCATGAGTTCTTCCCGGTTCCTGGTAATCTTGATTCCTAGATATCGTAGTTCCTCCTCGCACCATTCCAATGGATAGTCTAAAGGAAAACGTGCCACAGCGTCCGTTAGTGGGAAGAAACAAGACTTCCCTCAATTGATTTGGACTCCAGACAGGCGACCGAAGACTATGAATTCCCTCAGAAGGGTATTAAAATGTTGCTGTGGATCTCAAAAGTATAGGGTAATGTCATCAGCATTCATGGAAATTAATATTTGTCTCATGTTGCATTGCAGGGCAACAGCATTGTGACGTTGACGCAGGTGCGCCGCCAATGGTTCCGTCGCCAGGGCAAACAACAGCGGGGACAATGGGCACCCCTGACGTGTGCCCCTAGTAATCAGAAATTTCTGGGATAGCTGCCCATTGATCGGCACTCTTGCCCCCGGTTGGTGATATAAAAGGCGTATCCAGGAAAAAAACAAAGGTGGGAAGCCCATGCGCGTCATTATTCCAAAAAAGGTATCTCCATTTGATAGAATCGAAGGCCTTTTTTGCGTAAAAAAAAATCGCAGCTAGGGGTAATTCAGGGGCAACATCATGCAGCAGTGTAAAGAGGGCCCTCAAGTTATGGGAGGTAGATCTGCCAGGGACGAACCCAGATTGATCCAGTAATATCAGATGTACTAACGAAAGGCTTACTCTGTTAGCGATGAGCTTTGCTAAGATTTTAGCATCACAGTTGAGAAGGGAAAGCGGCCGGTACGATCCGCATAAGTGGGCAGGTTTGTCTGGCTTCAGCAATGAAATAATAAGTGCCTCCCTCATTGAGGGAAGGAGGGAGCCAACGTCCAAGGACTCCTCATAAACTTCACGAAGGATGGGGGCTAACAAATCGATATAAGTTTTATAAAACTCAACAGGTACGCCATCCATCCCTGTGGCTTTCCCTGATTGAAGGCCCATTTTGGCCGCACGCATTTCATCCAGTTCAAAGGGAGCACATAGGAATTCCAGATGCACGTCGCTTAACCACCCTAGTGCTATGTCACCTAGTCGTCCAAGTCTAAGTGTTGGGGGCCAGAGGTGGTGTATAGAGCTTCATAGTGACTAGTGAAGCTGCCAAGGATGCTCGCAGTGTCGCAGTAACTCGTTCCATCCGGCCCTTACATCTCCAACACGTAGTAAGAGTACTGTGGAGTCCGAATTATGTCTGCTAATGTTTTACCAGGACGCTCCCCCTCTCCATGTTTACCCCTGAAGTGTGTTTCCCTCTGTGCCTCTTCCATGTATTCTTTATGCTTGGATCGGAATTTCTCTTGCGTCTCACCATCCGGTGTGCATGTCAGTGTAGCCTTCAGTGCCTGTAGTTTGCGCTCTAACCTTGACAATGTGTTAAGAATATCTTTGAGGATCCCTGAGCCTTTAGAAATGCAGAACCCTCTGATGGTAACCTTAAAGGCTTCCCATATGGTCTCTACGCTTTGTACCGACCCCTTATTTCGTGTGAAAAAGCCCTGCACTTCCTCGCGCAGCTCCTCTTGGAAGACTAAGTATGAGAGCATAAGCATATTAAGGCGCCACGCGCTACGTGCCGGACTAAAGTCTGCGTACGAGAAAGCGAGCCAAACAGGGGTGTGATCAGAGTAAGTCCTAGCTAAATGCCCTGATTGACAGATTGCAGGGCCTAGCCCCCGGGAGACAAGCCAAAAATCTAGTCGTGCCCAGGTGGCAGCATATGCTGTCAAATGTGTACCTTCCTTGTCCAAGGGATGCAGATGCCTCCAACCATCCAACAATTGATTATCCTTGATGATGTCTTTGAGTAATAAGCTTGCCTTAGTACGGTGATGCGGGGCAGAGTGCGATCTATCCAGGGTCGGCGCATATGTGACATTAAAGTCGCCTCCCCATACAATATGAGTGGACCCAGTGTGTCTCACCGCCTCCCACAGGGAGGAAAGAAACTCTGGGGTGTCTACATTCGGTCCATAGCAACATACTAGTGTAACCGATTCCAGGCTCACTTTGCCACTGGATTCAAGCAAGCCGGGCTGAAGACGGCTGAAATGCCAGAAACCGGTCCTCGGAAGCTTGTTTCCGGTCCAGGGAAGGCATGGCTTGGCAGTTCGGGCTGGACTGTTCCCATGAGGCACAGGGTCAGACTGATTTGCATATGGCTTGTCTAAACTGGGGAGGCAGAGTGGGCTAAAGAACGGTGATGGATTTAACCCAGATCTGTTGACTGGGTGTGAGTGTTTGATTGGTTCAGATGCTCAGTCCGTCACCACCCCCTTTTGTACCGCTTTGTTCGCCATAAGTTGGCAGGGTATGCTCAGACGTGAGTCCCTTGCTCACTTTGTCACTGGATTCAAGCAAGCCGGGCTGAAGATGGCTGAACTGCCAGAAACCGGTCATCGGAAGCTTGTTTCCGGTCCAGGGAAGGCATGGCTTGGCAGTTCGGGCTGGACTGTTCCCACGAGGCACAGGGTCAGACTGATTTGCATATGGCCATGTCTGAACTGGGGTGGCAGAGTGGGCTAAAGAACGGTGATGGATTTAGCCCAGATCTAATGACTGGGTGTGAGTGTTTGATTGGTTCGGATGCTCCGTCCATCACCACCCCCCTTGTACCGCTTTGTTCGCCATAAGTTGGCAGGGTATGCTCAGGCGTGAGTCCCTTGCTCACTTTGCCACTGGATTCAAGCAAGCTGGGCTATAGATGGCTGAAATGCCAGAAACCGGTCCTCGGAAGCTTGTTTCCCGTCCAGGGAAGGCATTGGTTGGCAGTTCGGGCTGGACTGTTCCCAGGAGGCACAGGGTCAGACTGATTTGCATATGGCCATGTCTGGACTAGGGTGGCAGAGTGGGCTAAAGAATGGTGATGATTTTAACCCAGATCTGTTGACTGGGTGTGAGTGTTTGATTGGTTCAGATGCTCCGTCCATCACCACCCCCTTTTGTACCGCTTTGTTCCCCATAAGTTGGCAGGGTATACTCAGACGTGAGTCCCTTGCTCACTTTGCCACTGGATTCAAGCAAGCCGGGCTGAAGACGGCTGAAATGCCAGAAATCGGTCCTCGGAAGCTTGTTTCTGGTCCAGGGAAGGGATGGCTTGGCAGTTCGGGCTGGACTGTTCCCATGAGGCACAGGGTCAGACTGATTTGCATATGGCCATATCTGAACTGGGGTGGCGGAGTGGGATAAAGAATGGTGATGGATTTAACCCAGATCTGTTGACCGGGTCTGAGTGTTTGATTGGTTCAGATGCTCCGTCCATCACCACCCCCTCTTGTACCGCTTTGTTCGCCATAAGTTGGCATGGTATGCTCAGACGTGAGTCCCTTGCTCACTTTGCCACTGGATTCAAGCAAGCCGGGCTGAAGACGGCTGAAATGCCAGAAACCGGTCCTCAGAAGCTTGTTTCCGGTCCAGGGAAGGCATGGCTGGGCAGTTCGGGCTGGACTGTTCCCATGAGGCACAGGGTCAGACTGATTTGCATATGGCCATGTCTGAACTGGGGTGGCAGAGTCGGCTAAAGAACAGTGATGGATTTACCCCAGATCTGTTGACTGGGTGTGAGTGTTTGATTGGTTCAGATGCTCCGTCCATCACCAACCTCTTTTGTACCACTTTGTTCGCCATAATTGGGCAGAGTATGCTCAGACATGAGTCCCTTGCTCACTTTGCCACTGGATTCAAGCAAGCCGGGCTGAAGACGGCTGAAATGCCAGAAACCGGTCCTCAGAAGCCTGTTTCTGGTCCAGGGAAGGCATGGCTTGGCAGTTCGGGCTGGACTGTTCCCATGAGGCACAGGGTCAGACTGATTTGCATATGGCCATGTCTGAACTGGGGTGGCAGAGTGGGCTAAAGAACGGTGATGGATTTAACCCAGATCTGTTGACTGGGTGTGAGTGTTTGATTGGTTCAGATGCTCCGTCCATCACCACCCCCTTTTGTACCGCGATTCCAGGCCCAGGCATCCCCAGATCATGCAGTACCGTCCCTGATCATCACTAGACGAGCCCACCAGATAAAATGGAACTTGTTTCTTGATTAATATGGCAGTACCCCTGGCACAACTAGAGTAGGAGGAGAAAACACTATGCGCGGCCCAACGGGACGCGAATGCGGTGGGTTTGAGAGGTGAGAAGTGCGTCTCTTGCAACATCGCTATGTGGGTTTGGTGCCTGTCTAGGTACGCCAAAACCTGCCTTTTCTTTCTGGGGTCCCCGAGCCCCCGGACATTCCACGTGAGAACGTTTAATTGTACTCCTGCATTGTTAGCCATGTACCCCAAATAGCATCGCAGGATCCAATAGAGTGTGCGTCGCGGAGAGTGTTCTAGTCGATCTAAGATACATCATGCATTTATGTGTGTCAATACTGCTCATGTAAAACAAAATACGAACTTTTAACATCCCATCCCCCTTCCAGGTTCCCCCCCTCCCACTGAAGCAACCCAAACACGCCAGCGTAAGACACCCACCCGACCCTCCCTACCCCATCATCCAAACCAAAACAAAGAACAGTCTCTACCATCACTATTGGCAAGGTATTTCGCGGGAATTCCCTGTGGGGGCCTATTCTAGGTGGCAACACAACCACCCCTCGCCCTCGGAGCCTGTGTAGTAGACACCTCAGCTCCAACGAGCAGACAGGGGGCCCGGCGAGTCATCTGCCAGCAACCCGGGGAACCCCGTCCATAATTGCACACAGTTCAAATGGCGTAAGACCCAATCTCAGTTAACTTTACCCACAGTGTTAAGTGTTCAATTTAAGACTAGGCACAGTTCAAGGCATCTTACTGTTCTTCAACATCCGCACCCTCCATCGGTGACCGCCGGCCTTTCGGCTTCCCCTCCGCAGGGCGAGCTGTTTGCCTGAGGTGTTTAAGAAACTCGTCTACCTGTTGTGGTTTTGTAAAGAAGCGTTGCTGACCCTGATGAGTTACTCATAGCCGTGCCGGGTAAATGAGGGCATAGTCGATTTGCGCCTTGCGCAGTTTCGCTTTGACTTCAACAAATTTCCGTTGTTCTTCCTGAACCATGGGCGTGAAGTCCGGAAACATAGTGAAGGAATTGCCCTCATAGGACTACGACTGCTTGCTGCGTGCTGCCCCAGTGCCACATTTTGGTCCCTGTAGTTTAAGAGTGTAGCAATTATGGGCCTCGGAGCATTGCCCGGTTTGGGTCGAGGGCCTAGCGATCTATGCGCCCGTTCAACAATAAACTGGGAGGAGAAGGCCTCCGATCCCACTGCAGCTAATAGCAATTTTTTGACATACTCCTCCATGCGACCAATATTCGTGGACTCCGGAATACTTAAAATACGTATGTTGTTGTGTCTGCTTCTCGCTTCTAAATCCTCGTTCTTGGAAGCTATGACTCTGAGCAGATTATCCATTCGAGAGAGTTGCAAGGTGTGTCTAGCAGTCACGTCGTCCGAGTCCGATATGCGCCGCTCCGCCTACGTTCTTCGTTCTTTGTGGACATCCATTTTGTGGTCTATAGCATCCATACGTGAGGACATCCTGTCAACTTTGTCCGCTATTGTGGCAAACCCCTGGCGTACCTCCCTCAAAATGACTTGGATCTCTGGGAGCTGTTCCGCCGGGGCCCCAACTGGCCCCTTAGTGTTCATTTGTGCAACTGGCTCTTGCCCTGTCCGGGTAATCCGCCTGGGAGCCTCGAAGGTGATCTTAGGCTGCCGAGCATCGGTCTTGCCCATGATGGCGCCCGATTAAGACCAATGAACAGCCCCAAAGAACACAGGCGGGTAGTGGCTCTCTCCGCAGGCGGAAGCCGGGCGCGGGGATACTCGGTGCCAGAGCAGCTCCTCCAACGCGTTGTTAAGCCTTTTCGCAGCGGCGCAGACACACGCGCTGTTGCGACACACTGCGGCAACAGTTGAAGACGAGACTCTCAGCACACTGCGGGTTCTCAATGCGCCCCCTCCACACTCAGGACAATCTCAGGCACATCAATGGGGGCCCAGGCCCGGAGCGACAGCACCTCCACCTCAAGAGGGCCCCCCTCATCCCAGCACAGCCAGTGAGCCCCCTACCTAGCAATGACCCACTGCGGGGCAGCCAGGAGGTCAGGCGAGCGGTCTACTTGCCTCTTCAGCGGGAGGAAGCACGGGCAGGCCAGCTTCCAGGAGCTGCCTCAGCCACCGGTAAGGTTTAAGAAGCAGTCCAGCCAAAGTGTCCTTCAGAGCTCACCTATTGCAGCGTAGAACCCCACAGCGTGTTTTGTGAAAAGGGGGGGGGGGGAAGGCGCGTGAGAGTCCAGGGCCTGCAGCAGTGATTCAGGCCCAGAGGCCTCGCGGGGACAGTGGAGACCCCCCCCCTCTTACCACTGGTCCCAGTGTGCCTCAGTCGTCTTTTTGCCACCCCCCGAGTCCAGGGGGGGTCCAGCAGATGATGCAGCAGCGGCCTCGGACCTCCAGGCCACAGTGCGACCAGTCAGAACAGGCCCGGTGCAGAGGCCGTCTCCCCTGAGGCCTGGTCCCTCGTGCGGCGCCGCGGCCTCTCGTAGGTGTCACAGCCGGCATCCGTGCAGGGCAGGCTCCGCAGTCGGCTTCCGCCAAACAATGCCGAGCGGTTTTGAGGAGTAGCCCTGCTCCGATCTGGCTGAGGCTCGTACTTCAGGGTCTAGGGATCACGCCAAACAAGCGCCCCTGTCAGGGCCCCCCGGGGGTGCTAATTAAGAGGAGAAATGCAGGATATTAATCGCCGGGCGGCGAGAACCTCACACGGTGGCGGCCATTCGCTAGTGCGCCACCTAACGCCCTAGCACTGGGTTACCTTATTACATTTAATAAGTGATAACGTTCAATTGGTAGCAGGTAGGAATATAGAGAATTTAAAACGCTCTTTAATAGTAAAGTTGGATATTAAGCCACACTTCTGAAAATACCACTCTTAGAAAGTTGTATAAAGAACAAATGATGGACAGAACGCAGACCAATGTCATACATTCACCCCAGTACAGAGATCTGGCCCTAAATCCATTGTTGTTTTGATCCCCAGGCCATTCCAGTTTGAACCCAGCCATATGCACATAAGCCTTGACCCTGCACCCAATGAGAGTAGTCCAGCCCGAACTGCCAGACCAGGTCCTCTCTGGACTGGAAACAAGCATCCTAGGACCAGTTTCATGGTTTCACCCCACATCAGCCAGGATAACCTGACTCCAGTGGCATGGAGAGCACGGAACCCACGACTGAGCATTCCCGTCCCACTTGGGGTGACAAATGCAAAATTAACAATTGATGGACAGAATGCAGAACAATGTCATACATTCACACCAGTACAGAGAAAATTGGCATTTTCTTGTCCTCAACATTTGGTGACTGCAGCCTGTATCCTGGGTCACATGACAAGTTGTAGCTGGCAGTTGGGCTTTGTGTATTGCTCCCAGACAGTGAGTCAAAGGGGAATATGTGTTGGCAGGATGGATTATATCTGACTTGATGGGGGAGGCTATCGCCTGTCAAGAATTCACATTACAAAGACTCTGCTTCATGACACTAACAATGGGTTTGACACTAGTCTTTTGTGCCCCGAACAAGCTGTAGCCAGGGCAGGGAGGCAGGAAATTCAAAATACCGCTGGGGTGTAGAACCCGCTTGATACCTCTCCTACTTCAGTGCTGGCACCAGGTATAAATATCGGATCCTCAGACAAATTTCTTTAGTACACCTTTGGACCTGTGATCAACTCAGAAGGACTGAAGTGCACCTTTGCTGCAAGAAGGACTGCAGCTCTGCTACCATACTACTCTGATGTCCTGCTGCCTGAGTGAGAAGGACTAGACCTGCATCTTGAACCTAGGGCCACAAGAGTGACTCAAAGGTAGGCCTGGGCGGAATTTGCTGAGTTTTGCTCCTTGGAATACCACAGAGTTCCAAAAACATTTCGCAGGATTCTGGGGAACTACACAAATGGGCGGAAGAATGCTCGGCTGCCCATTTGTGCTGCTTTTCTGTGCCAGTAGTGCATCCTGCGCTGATAAATCAGATCAAATGGCACCACATTCTCTGCATTGGCGCTTTCTGTTCTCTGCTTTGTGCTGGACCTGATTTTTCTATCCATTTAAATTTATTCCAATCATCTCCCTATCGCATTCATTTACCTTTATTTTATCAGTGTGTGTGTTTGTGTATTTTACTTTTTTTGTCTTTTTTTCTTTTTCAGTGACATTTTGTACTTGTTTTCACTTTCAGTTTCCTTAGTTCTTCCTTTCTGCTTCTCTCTCTTCTCTTACTTCCATCCTATATTTCCTATTCATTTCTTTCCCTACCCAGCACCATGTCAGAGGAACAGCACCAGAACGGAAACACAGCACTTATTTTTCATGTGCAGTGCCCCCTCCATACTGGCAGCAGGCAGTGGGCCTGGGGGGGGGGACAACCTACAGGAGCATCGGCTGCTGTGGGGGTGAGTGTGCCGGTGCGTGCTCTGGAGCACTTGGATCCTGCGCACCAGGTAGCATCTGATGAACCGCTGGGCCAATGTACTCGATCGGCAACAGGACCTGCTTGCCCTTCTGAATGTCGAGGTTGCAGGGCTTGGTGAGGAATTATTCATTTGTTCTGTTCTTCAATGCTAATATTTTTTTTCCAAATAGCATGCTGCTCACACTCAGAGGTAAGTTACATTTACGTTACAAATATTATGTGATCGAGTTTGAGCTAGCCAGGTGCTCAGCGCTACCTAATCATACTGGTCGGCGCTAGCTTGTGCTGAATATTTAAGATGTCATGTAGACTCCTCTGTCCTGTCATTAAGATAGTGATAGTATTAACATCAGTGAGTTAGCGTTCTCTGTGCCTTTCTTTATGTAGCTAAGCAGTCCTAATCTCCCAGTGATGTGTGTTATCCATAAATTGAAAAGGGAGACTGAGTTGGCCAATCAAAGTGGGTTGAGAAGTTAAGATCATTTGTTGCAAAGCATTAGTAGTTCCAAATGTAGTTTAAGAAATTAGGAATAGGGCTTTGGTTTAGGAAATTAGGAATAGGTCAAGTCAACACTAGTACTATAGGTGATCTGATTTCGAAAAGTACAATGTTACTGCATTTCCCTCTACTTGTCAAAATATTTTTGGGGAGATTAGCTGTCCCACTAATCTATCTTTTGTATCTTCTTTATTTCTTACATTAGCACCCAAGGGAAAGAAGAGGGCACCATCAAAGGCAGGTCAGGTGAAGGGGCTGCCACCACCAGTGCCGTCACCGCGGATGGAAGTACCACCACCACCGCCAAGTGCTGTTATGATTATTATATTTCTAACTTTAATCTCTACCCATTTGCAAAAATGTTGCCCCACTCTTTTTTTCATACTATCTCCTTTTTTCTCCACTCCTTTTCTATCTGATATTTGTTAAATTCTTGTTATCCCTGCATTATACTTTTTCGCCATATTTCAGGTTTCTTTAGCTGACTTCTTCCAGTCTGTGACTTTCTTCTGCTTTGTTAGTAAGCTTTCCCTCTCCCCTTATACATCTTGTGCCTTGGTACTGTAAGACTAAGAGAACAGCTTTTAGGTACTCTACTGTGAAGATTGCAGGCCCTTGTAAGCTATGTTTCTCCATGCATGTTTACTGAGAAGGCTTTCTTTTTCTCGCTCATGCTCAAACAGTAAAAGAAGAGAGTGCCCATTTTCAATGTTGTGTTATGTTATCATTCATTTATACAGCGTACCAGCAGTTTCCATGACAGTTTAGCATGCCAGGAAAGTAGTATGAGATCCCATTTCATTTGCCAACCAAGACCATATGTCCCTCATTGACCAATTTATTCCACCTCTTCATTGCGCTTTAATGTCATCATAGCTCTGCTTCTCCATTACAAAAAGTTTTTGCTGGCTTGACTACCTAGCTTTCCTAACAATGTCAACCAACAAAATGCCCAAAGTGATATTTTCCATAGACGATACTGCTAACCAAACTTTAGTGATGTATTGCATGTATTTTGTTAAAAAAATAATAAGGGGAGGAGTCTCTGGCATCGAAAATGTGTGATGTTTTTTCTAGCTTCACAGAGCAGCAGTGTTGGGGGCCAGCGGCAACGCCAGTGCACCAGACATGACAGCAAAGGTGGTTGGAGAGGAAGTACCAGGGGTGCCTGGAACAAGTGGTGGTAAGTCACATTGCTTGCCTATTGACAAATTATTAGTATACTCACTGTATTTGTTAAGTGAGGCAGATATGTACCCCACCCATCATCAATCATCTCCTTACTGCCCATGACCTACATGCAGCATGGTTCAATTCATCTCTGCATTATTTGCTGTACAATGTGCCTCTAATTCAGTTAATGCAGCATTTACAACATTTTCAATGCATTGTGAACCAATAACAAGTTTTGTTTCCCTCCCAGTGCCCAATCAGTCACCTCCTAGTACGTCACTCTTTCCTAAGTTCTGTCCTAGCCTACCAAAAAAAATTAAAAATTCACTCTTGGCATGTGCCACACATTTCTGCCCAAGTGATTTATGTACATATATTTCATGTCTTCCAAAATGGATTTACACCTGTTCAAATTTTTCCCTTTCAACAATTGTCAACTACAGTGACTGACTAAGCCAAATCTTAGCACATGATAATTAGTGACACCCAACTATTCTATAGCAAAACCTCTTCCTACCCAGTCTAATCCCACTACCTTACCCTGCAGTAGAGTTAGCTAAGTTTTCTTTCCTTACTGTCAAGTGAATGTATTTGTTGAAAATAATATGTGGTGGAGGGTGGTCGGGGAGTAAAGTGGGACTAAGTGCATGATTTCGAGTTTTGCGGATGGGATACTCTGCGATGAACATGTCAAATAAAACCCTATATCCTTTTCCTTTCCCTGTACTGCAGTGCATCGTTTTTCCCACCGTCTACTTACGGAAGACAGGATATACACATGTTAAATGTGACGAGTATGATATAGTATCATTATCATTCATCAGCCTCTTTGAAGTCAGGGTAGAATTGAAAGGTATTTGGATAAGAACCATTAGAATAAAAGTAAGATATTTGTCCATTACAGTTACCCTAGATCCAGATTGTACTATCTTTATGTTCACACTCAGGGCAGAGATCCACCCCGAGTTTGGACATAAATATAGTACTCATAAATGCCCTCTGTGTATTCCCAAAGCTGTACACTAAGATGATTGGTTCAAGTTTAGACCAAACATCTAAGTTTACCTTTGTGAATCGGCCCCAAAGTGTCTGTTTAATTTTTTACTAGTATATCTTTTAAAAAGAATAAAAATCACTTTTTTTAAATCTGTTGGTATTGTGACTTAATTACGTGAAGTCAGTCAGTGCTTTTTTGTGAGGCATTAGTAGGTTAAAAAAATGGCCCTGTGAGTCCTAATCACATCAACTTCCAAAGGCCGTAAGGGACATGCAATGTACTATACTATGCCACTATATAATTTGAAATAAGTGTTTGCAAAGGGCATTGTTGACAATTTGTCTTTTTTTTCTTTCTTGACATATACTCTCCTGCTGGCTCACCACCACCACCTACTCAGCAAGAGATAGCAGCGGCTACAGCGGCTGAGGGTCGATTCCATCCAGGCAGAATACCATTGGCTGGTGGCTCTGGAGGAGGCTGAGTCATCATCTACCACTTTCCCGGGCTCCAGTTCCTCAAGCCAGTACCTCTATCCCAGCCACAACATCACCAGAGCTGATGGCAGCTGGGAGCCACCTAAACCTCTACTGCTGCACACCGCACCTGCACCTCTTCTAATGATGTGTGCTGCACAAGCTTGCATAGCTTCGCCAGCAGGTGACAAGCCTCGAACAGGAAGTGGGAAGACTCCAGACCCACATCGATTATGCCCTTTTCTGAAGTCCTTTTTTAATTTTTGTTTTGGTGGGAGGGACTTTGTTGTGGGTTGAGGGGGTGGAAATTGGGAAGGGAGCTGGACTTTGGAGTTTTGGACTAGTTTTCTTTGGACATTTTGAACATTGTTTGGGGACGGGGTAATTTGTTTGGGGAGAGGGGTGGGCCTTTTGTGGGTGGAGAGGAAAGGGTTTTATTTATATTGTTGAACTGGAAAATATGAAAAAGTAAAGTCTTTTCATACTTTGTGCCTGAAATAGTTTTTTGTTTTTTTTTACTTTGCACTGCTGCCTTTTCACGCAGCATGTATTTAAAATCTGCTTATCAAAGTGTATACCAGTTAATTATAGTTAGGTATACCCTTTTCTTACTACCCTTTATAACTATATTGACCATTAGGGAGATATGCTGCCATTGTCTATATTGCCTACAACAACCTACATAAACAAGAACATACTTATCTGCAGAAGAAGTTAGTTACTTACTAACTAAACTAGTTCACTTCACTCCATAGTTCTCTTTTCTGAATAGATGACGTAATAGCTGCTACCTCTCTCAATCTGCCATAACCTTACTGCAGGATTTCCCAAAGTGCCTTCATAATGGCGATAGTAGTAGAAGCTGGCTATCACGCTAACAGGGAAGGCATCACAAGCGAGGTCCGACTCCCACCTAGGTCACCTCCAACTGTAGGATTATTCAAAATGATTATCTATCACAGGCAACTAGATTGAAAGAAAACACTAGGTTAGTGGGTTTTGTTTAGATCACAACTTTACAGAGACTGAGGCAAGACTACCACCATGACACAACAAAGAAGGCCTGATATTATAACAAAAACCAGCAAGAGTACATTCTTTTGTGCAATGGGGAGCTAGTATTTTTAATTAAAACTAAACTTACAGAATCCTCGAGTCAGGAGAAGTTGACTTAGAGTCAGGAGTGGACAAGGTGAAGCATTTACACAACACAAGACCTGAATGATGATGCTATATATCTAAAATCTGGATCCCTTCTATTCGTGAGTAGTTAAGCGGGGCTGATGAGGGCTATTCCACAGGTAATATGAGATTCCACAGTGAGTTGGTGTTACTTTCACCATATCCACCCCATCAGGTATGTGGTCCATTTATGGTGTAAATTAAGTCACACCTTAATAAATCATACATCCTGGGGGAAGAGGGTTAGAGGTTGATAAATGGATGGGAAAGGGGAGTTTGAGAAAGGTGTGAAAAAGACAAACTCTAAACAACAATATTCATCAGAGCGATCAGCAGCACATCATCATCAATCTGTTGTGGAAGGAAATGAAGGAATGGCACAGTTCAGGTAAATATATTGCCTACAGCCCCAGAGACCCAAGTTATATCTAAATGATCTTTCATTCAGGATTGAAAAATACGAATTATGGAGGAGTGAACCAACACAGTTCTAAAAGTTATGATTGTTAAAAGAAAAATGATATTGTGTATAAATATCAATTTGGGTGGCGCATCTGTATTTTTCTAGGAATGTCCATATTGGTTCCCTGGCTGAACCGGCCTGGTAAGGTAAGCAGAAGTTTCGCATTTTGTGCAGGAGAAGAGAAGGCCTGTGGATTGTTGAACAGAAATAATATTGTAGAGCCAAGGAGAAGGACAGAAGGTGAGCTTTATGAGGAGTATACCAAGACTCAGAGGCCGACCAAGAGCATAGGCATCTACAATCATTCATTTTTATCACTCATGATTAACTGAGAAGTGAGAGCAATTTATAGCCAATCATGAACAAGTAACTGAATATACTGGAATGAACAATCTCACAATTGTCATCACAACATTTAGCCAAGTGCGTACATCATATGATGATGATGTGGCATCACAAGTCTATCTCCAGTTGCAGGCAACCGGTCCCCCAACCGCAACCAAATTAGAGGAGTTTTACATTTGAGCCAGCACACACACTTAGCAGCTTTGCCCACATTAACACACCACTTTGCAGTCCAAAGAGCTGAGTAGACCTCTTAGTCGTCCTCATGTTGGATTTCCCTTTGAAGTCAGTAACTTCCTTCTTATGGCTGTTGAGGTACCCCCGCCCTGAGTCCTTCCATTGTACTTCTGACCACTAGTAACAAATTAACAAATCAGTCCAATGCCGTCCAGAGCCAAACGAGATAACCTGTTAAAGAACAATAAGAGAAACAACATTTGAGTATTTTGTATAGATTTGTGTTTGTGAACTAAAGTGACTAGTCACTGAAGAACCAGAAAAAAAGGAGTGGAACCTGTAATTTAATCTCTTGAAGTGTAAAAGGGCTAACCACTATCAGAAAAAATTATTAATCATCAGGCACCAAACAGTTGAAATCATCGAAATCAAGTTTACAAATTAGTTGAACACCCTCCATCACTGTCTGCCACCACATGAATCCTCAATCATCACTCACAATCGCTCAATAACATATCACTCATTGGTGCAATTGTTACCTGGTCCAATCCAAGCAAAGCGGTACACAATTCTATCCCCTCTTTGATGCTAGCAACACATTGGCAATCTTGTAAATCAAATGATCTTTGCTGTGGCAGCCCTGCTAAGGGAGGAAAAAAAGAAGGATAGGCATGGGATGGATGCAGGCATTGTCTCCAATGTATTTGAAGGGAACAGAGAAGCTTCTTCACTGTACACTGGTTTAAATCCAATCTGGCCATACATCCGCCTAAAAATGGCGGGGTTGTCCAAGTCGGACACATGCAAAATATATAATGTTACTTTAGCTTTATCTCTTGTGAGAAGCTGGCCTGGAATATGCTTTCTACTATTCTAGTGGGCACCTTGCACCAGTCCAAACGACCCTTATTGATGATAGGTTTAAAGACAACCTATATAGAAAGCTAGCCTAGTGGTAGCTGTGGAGAGAAGCCTTCAGGCTAAGTCTTGAAGGAATGTAAAGCAGTTTGTTTTACCAGTCTATAATCTCAAGAATGGCCAAATGAAAGGAGAACCACACAGGGTATATATATAAAATATATGTATTTATTATAAACACATCCCTCTAGTCTCTTTATGAGGCTAGAGGCAAAAGTACACTCAGTAAACTTATTTGGCACACAGTAAGTTAGCACAATATATGTTGAGCCCTAGGGGTGTACCAAACCATACTCTAGGAAAGTGGTATAAGAACCATGACTGACATATACACAAGGCCTAGAGCCTTTAGAACCACTGGGGCTACCAGGAACCACCCAAGGTAGTGACACAGGGGACCCACGGGGGACGCGTGCAGTGTCTAAACACAGCCGAGAATCACCATTAACTTCCTACGGGGAAAGTCGCGGTTGGAAAATTACAGATTAAGGACACTTGGAAGAGGACTTGGAGCAAACCCCATTAGAAGTAGTAGGTTCTAGAGTCAATACGCACGGGAGCACTGCAGTACTTGAGTTACCTCACCCAGGAAAGCCCGGTGCATAGGTGTCTTTTCGAGTCGGGTTTCGTCGTTAATTTCAATGGCGAGCTGTTGAAAAGTGCTGCAGGTGAGCAAGTGGAAAGTGTCCGGGTGGATCCAAGGCTGGATCCGAGATCTGAAGAACTTGAAAGCAGAGGGGACAAAGTCTGGGTCACTTGCCAGTGACCAGGAAGGCGATGAGAAAATGCCAACCGATGTCGGGTGATTTCAGGTGAAGAAGGTGGAGCTTGACTCTTCAGCCACGAGTACCAGGAGGCATCGAGGATGACCAGGAGCTAGATTTGAGCTGTCCCATAAAAGATGTAGAGTGCTGCAGTGTCGGTTTTTAGATTGGACCCAACAAGCCTTGGCAACAGAAACCCACGCAGAAAGCAAAGATCAGCTTCGGTGCTGACCAGCAAGATCTGAGGGACTCACCCTCTGGAGAGGAGTCAGGGCACGTCTGGAGCAACCAGGAAATCCCAAGAAACAGAAGAGTTACCTTTGTGGGGATCCATCAGTTGACGGACCAGGGATTGCAATGGGGCCTCGAGCAGAAATGCTAGAAGTGGCTAACGGAACACTTGTGGAGTGTAGGCCCACAATCTTCGGTGGCGATGTTGCTTGGGGATTGGACTACAAGTAGCCCAATGCACAACTTCAGGAAAGCTCGGGAAGTTGATGCACTAGCAAATGTGCACGGTGTACAGGAGTTCCAGTCCCACGTCACTCGTGAGGGCTGCGGGTCTCAGCTTTGCTGGGATCTTGTGTAGGCCTCTGAGAAGTCTGGTAGTCTATGTCCTGAGTCTAAATCCATTGGAATCCGTCAGGAGCCTTGGAAATGCAGACCGGCAAGATGTGTCTTTGTTGCCTTTTTGAACAGGGAAGTCACTCCTTAACCCCAAGGGAGATTCTTCAATCTTGTAGTCGATGTAGAATGTCGAAGTTCCAGGATATATGTTGCAGAGTTTCGTCCAGGTGTAATCTGAAGTCCTAAGTACTGGGGTCCCACACTTATAGTAAGTTAGGGGGTTGAACATACTCTGGGGACCCTCCTATAGGAGGATCCAGGGAGGGGGGTGGCTACACCCTTTTCCCTTTGTATAGTTTTGCGCCAGAGCAGGGGCTGAGTGCAACCGGTTTGAACTGGGATATGCACGGGGACACCAAGTGTGCCCCCAGCACTGTCTGAAAAGCATTCTATGAATGCACCCACCCAGCCCCAATACACTAAAGCCTGTCTGGGAGGTGGTTACACCTCCCTGTGACAGGAAATCTATTGTCCAGGCGCCCCCTGCCAGAGTTTCATCCAGCAGCAGGAGGCCAGACTCGTGTCTGTGGCTGCAGCATCCATTTTGTGATGCTGGGGCTCTTTTAAACTATTACCGGTTAAGTCAGTGTGTACATATCTCTCCCTCTAGAATTGTGGAAGGGTAGGATTCCAAAGTGTTTGACACCAAACACAACATGTTTCCATCCATCCATTCCAAAATTAGCATTTACAGCGAAGTTATAATGCACTTAAGAGTATATGGTCTGGCTGCTTCACAGAACACTCGTTAACTCCATAGGTGCCCAATACGGAGGAAAAGACACCAAGAACTTCCATAACTTTAGGTCTCTTTCCTTAGCCTGAACTTTAGGCAACTTCTGTTGTACCGACCCGCCGACAACTCAGGTGGCTATTAGTCCAAGACCTTTAGGTGAGTCTGTAATTAACCACGCCATGATTTGCCACCTCTTGATTCGAGTTCTCTCCCTGGGATAGCAGTTGCGTTTTTAACTACTGGTTTTAACTACTGTTT
This sequence comes from Lissotriton vulgaris, assembly GCF_964263255.1. Lineage (NCBI taxonomy): Eukaryota > Metazoa > Chordata > Amphibia > Caudata > Salamandridae > Lissotriton > Lissotriton vulgaris. Next base: position 664,364,603 of record NC_141693.1, read on the forward strand.
TTAATCACAACGCACCCACCACGGACATAGGTATATGAGTGTTCACTAAACCACACACTCATTATACATCACAGGCATGTTCGTATGTATGAAACAACACACACCACTTCCACTTCACTGCACTGAGATGCTAGATTGGCTGATACCAAAGACAATTGTTGATATTTAACATGATACCTGCTCTAATGTCACCTTTTGTCTCCATACTTCAGGCACAGGATTTCCCCTGAGGTAAAGCACACGAGGTTCATGACACTAGCATGTCCCTGTTTTAAACCCCCACCCACATTTTCACCAGGTCCTGACAAATCGCGGGAAATCCCCTAGCGAGAAACATGTTGACCGACCTTCACATTAGTCTAGTTTGAAACACGGCACGTAACTCTCCGTGACCCAACAAGCTAAACTACACCTTTTAATGATAGTAGGAGGACCTCCAGAATAAAGTCTTTTCAGGGACCCTCTACTATATTTTAAACCTCACCTTCCATTTCAGGATACTATTGCCCTGGCCCACATACCCGCACTTCATCAACAGGCAGCTGGACAAAAAGATCTCCGCCAAAGAGCCCCTCTTTGAGGTGAGCCCGTCGGGGATTGCACCGCCTCCCCGACGAGGAGCAACCGCCGATGATGAAGCATGACATCCCTCGGGGTGTTTGAGGCAAACATGTCCAACTTAATGGATGCCCAAGGGTGTTAACGTACACCTTCGGCACAGCCAGTCTCCTCCTTTTTTACTAGGAACAGTTCAGCAACCCCCGCTTGATGTTTGCTTCACAGAACAGCCTCAGAGAATAGATTCTGAAAGCTGCAGAGGGGTCCTGCTCATGCATGGGCACCCTCTCACGCAAAATCAGGCCCTCTGCCTTCAGGATTGATAAGGCCTGCCATAGGAGTGACTTATAGGTTTATATTTGTCAGTGATTAAAAGTAGATATATTTAACCTATATCTTAGTAAGGGGTGCATGCACCTCCTTGCCCAGGCTGCAGTAGCAGACCTGTGGTACCATTTTGGAAGTCTTCCCATGGGTGGCATAAAACATGCTTCATCCCCTGGTAGGCCCCTGGGGTACCTATGCCCCTAATACCTAGGGTACCATATACTAGGGACTCACAAGGGTAACACAGTAACCAATCTAGAGTGTACCTAATGTACATTCAATCAATTTAGAGAGGAAACAGCTAGGCTGGGGTCCTGGTTAGCAGGGCCCCAGCCAGACTAAAGTCGAAAAACTGTGAAACACAAGCATAATGTGAGGGAACCATAGTAAGCAGATCCTACTCTCCTACACAACCCCCCCTCCCCCCAATACAGGGACATTAAACTAACCTTGACCAGTTGAGTCTTCATGTTCTAAGTGGAAATAACTGGAGAGTCCATCTGCATTGGCATGGTTACTCCCAGGTCTGTGTTCCACTGTATAGTCCATCCCCTGTAGGGAAACGGACCACCTGAAAAGTTTGGGGTTTTCACCCTTCATCTGTTTTAGCCATAAGAGGGGCTTATGGTCAGTTGGAACAATGAAGTGAGTGCCAAACAAGTATGGCCTCAGCTTCTTCAGAGCCCAAACCACAGCAAAGGCTTCTCTCTCAATAGCAGACCAACTTTTCTTTCTTTGGATCAGCCTTCTGCTAATAAAAGCTACCAGCTGGTCCTGACCTTCATCATCCAATTGTGATAGCACAGCCCCTACCCCCAATTCAGATGCATCTGTTTAGACAATGAATTCTTTGGAGTAGTTAGGACTTTGCAGAATTGGTGCAGTGCACATGGCCTGCTTCAGGTCATCAAATGCCTTTTGACAGCTAACTGTCCACTGAACTTTCTTTGGCATTCTTTTAGAAGTTAAGTCATTCAGGGGTGTCACAATGGAACCATACCCCTTGACAAATCTTCTGCAGTACCCAGTCAGCCCCAAGAAAGCTCTGACCTGATTCTGGGTAGTTGGAGCACCCCAGTCCATGATGGTCTGTTTTTTTCTCTGCAATGGTTGAACCTGACCTCCACCTGCAAAGGTGGCACAAGTACACAACCCGACTCTGCCCTATCTGACACTTAGTAGCCTTGATAGTTAGGCTTGCCTTCTGCAGTGCCTCTAAAACATTTCTCAGGTGGACCAGGCGATCCTCCCATGTCGAGCTTAAGACAGCAATATCATCTAGATATGCTGCACAGTAGTCTTCCACACCTGATAGGACTTTGTTCATCAACCTTTGAAAAGTGACAGGTGCATTCTTCAGACCAAAGGGCATTACCACAAATTGATGGTGCCCACTAGGGGTTGAAAATGCTGTCTTTGGATTTGCTTCATCCGTTAATCTGATCTGCCAGTAGCCAGCTGTAAGATCAAATATGCTCAGAAACTTGGCTGTGGCCAAAGTATCTATGAGCTCATCTGCTCTTGGAATTGGATGGGCAATAGTCCTAGTAAATGCATTGAGACCTCTGTAGTCAACACAAAACCTCATCTCTCTCTTACCACCCTGGGTGTGAGGCTTTGGTACCAAGACCACTGGACTAGCCCGAGGGCTATCTGAGGGTTCAATAACTCCCAACTTCAACATTTTCTGGACTTCTGTCCTGATACAGTCCCTGACATGATCAGGTTGCCTGTAAATCTTATTTTTACCAGGCAGACTGTCCCCAGTGTCCAATTCATGAGTGCACCAGGTAGTCTGACTTGGAGTCAGAGAGAAAATATGTCTAAACTAACTGCACCCTTGTCTGCAATCAGTTTGCTGCTGAGCAGTGAGGCTGCCTGCCAAAGCTACCCCATCCACTGACCCATCATCAGGGTTCTGTGAGAGCAGGTCAGGGATAGGGTCACTCTCCTCCTCCTGTCCCTCATCAGTAGCCATGGGCAAGCCCATGTCTGCCCTGTCAACATTTAGTTTCAGTCTGTTGACATGAAGCACCCTATGGGGGCTCCTGGGAGTTCCAAGGTCCACCAAATAGATAACCTCTCCCTTCTATTCAACAATAGTGTGGGGTCCACTTCACTTGGCTTGGAGAGCTGCTGGGGCCACAGGCTCCAACACCCACACTTTCTGTCCTGGCTGGTAAACAGTCAGTACAGCCTTTTGGTCATGCCAGGCTTTCTGTAATTCCTGACTAGCCTCAAGGTTTTAGTTGCCTTTTTCATATACTCAGCCATCCTGGAGCGGAGACCAAGTACATAGTCCACTATGTCCTGTTTAGGGGGTTTGAGAGGTAACTCCCATCCCTCCTTCACCAGACACAATGGGCTTCAGACAGGATGCACAAACAGAAGCTCAAAAGGGCTGTAGCCAACCCTCTTCTGAGGAACCTCCCTGTATGCAAATAAAAGGCAGGGTAGCAGGATTGTTCCATCTCTGCCTAAGCTTTTATGGGAGACCCTTGATCATACCCTTTAAGGTTTTGTTGAATCTTTCAACTAAACCATTGCATTGTGGGCAATAGGGTGTGGTGAATTTGTATTTCACTCCACACTCCTTCCACATTGCAGTCAAGTAGCTAGACATGAAGTTTCCATCTATGTCAGACACTACCTCCTTAGGGAAACCCACTCTTGAGAACACTCCCAAGAGGGTTCTTGCTACCACAGGTGCTGTAGTGGTCCTAGGGGGAATTGCCTCTGGGTACCTAGTGGCATGGTCCACCACCACTAGGATAAACCTGTGCCCAGATGCAGTCTGAGGATCCATTGGTCCAACAATGTCAATCCCCACTCTCTCAAAGGGAATCCCCACCACAGGTAGTGGTATCGGGGGGGCTTTTGTGGTGCCACCTGCCTTACCATTGGCTTGACAGGTGACACAGGAGCAACAAAACTCCTTTGTGGCTTCAGACATGTGGGGCCAATGAAAGTGAGGGACAATTCTGTCCCAAGTCTTGTTTTGGCCCAGGTGTCCTACTAAAGGAATATCTTTGGCTAGTGTCAATAGGAAGCCCCTGAACTTCAAGCGTATAACCAACCTCCTGGCTGCACCAGGCTTGGGGTCTCTACTCTCTGAAAACAGAAGTCCATCATCCCAATAAATCTTATGGTTGCCACTAGCATTCCCAGCAGCCTCTGCAGCAGCCTGCTGTCTGAGGGGTCCAAGAGAAGGGCAGCTCAGCTGCTCCTGACTCAGATCTGCCCTGGAAGGGCCCCCTGTCCCCAAGAACTCAACCTGATCAGGCTCAAGCTCCTCTGGGACAGTTCCTTCTTCAGGAGCACGATCATCTCCCTCAAGAGACTGATCATCACTCTGAGTCAGGGGGTAAGGCACTGCCTTAACCCTACTACTCCTTTTCTTGGAAGGCACCTGGTCCATTATTCCAGAATCCAGGGCCTGTTCAGTGTTAGACTTTTTGACCTGTGACCTAGTCACAGCAAACACATGTGCAGAGATCCCTATCATTTCTGCATGGGTCCTTAACTCCACTTCAGACCAGGCTGAAGTCTCTAGATCATGGGTACCCACAAACTTTCTCTCGGGGGCCAAATTTACAGTGTGGTTTGTGGCTGATGGCCGCGCCAGTGGGGGCGGGGCCAGTGGGCAGGAGGGCGGGACTAGAGCAAAAAAAACTGACCATGAGTTTGAACACATGCCCCTGCAGCGGACACCTTCATCCACTGAACCACCAGACTCGGCATACACACATCTTTCTCTCCCTCCCTCTCTCATTGTCTCCCTCCCTCTCTCTTTCTCTCCCTCCCTCTCTGTGTCTCCCTCCCTCTCTCTCCCTCCCTCCCTCTCTCTGTCTCCCTCCCTCACTCTGTCTCTCCCTTCCTCTCTATGTCTCCCTCCCTCTCTCTGTCTCTCTCTGTCTCCCTCCCTCTCTGTCTCTCTCTCTCTCTCTCTCCCTCCCTCTCTTTATCTCTCTCTCCCTCCCTCTCTTTATCTCTCTCTCTTCCTCTCTTTATCTCTCTCTCAACCTCTCACTCCCTCCCTCCCTCTCTGTAACTGTCTCCCTCTCTCTGTCTTCCTCCCTCTGTCTCCCTCCTTCTCTCTGTCTCCCTCCCCCCTTTGTCTCCCGCCTCCCTCTGTCTCGCTCCCTCCCTCTGTCTCCCTCCTCCCTCTGTCTTCCTCTTCCATCTGTCTTCCTCCCTCTGTCTCCCTCTCTCTGTCTCCCTCCCTCTGTCTCCCTCTCTCTTGCTTTCCCTCCCTCTATCTCGCTCCCTCTACCTCCCTCTCTCTGTCTGTCTCCCTCCCTCCCTCCATCTCCCTCCCTCCATCTCCCTCCCTCCATCTCCCTCTCTCCATCTCCCTCCCTCCTTCTCCCTCCCTCCGTCTCCCTTCCTCTGTCTCCCTCCCTCTGTCTCCCTCCCTCTGTTTCCCTCCCTCTGTTTCCTGTCTCTCTCTCTCTTTCCCTCCCTCTATCTTGCTCCCTCTGTCTGTCTCCCTCCCTCTGTCTCCCTCCCTCCATCTCCCTCCCTCTATCTCTCTCTCTCCATCTGCCTCCCTCCGTCTCCCTCCCTCTGTCTCCCTCCCTTTGACTCCCTCCCTCTGCCTCCCTCTGTCTCCTTCTGTCTGTTTCTCTCTCCCTTGCTCTCTGTCTCCCTCTCCCTCTTTCTGTCACCCTCCGTCTCCCTCCCTCTCCCCCCTCTCTTTCTCTCTCTATCTCCCTCCGTCTCCTTCTCCCTCTCCATCTCCCTCTCTGTCTGTCTCAGTCTCTGCCTCTGTCTGTCCCTGTTCCTGCCTCTGCCTCTATCTGTCTGTCTGTCCTGGTCTCTTTCTGTCCCTATCTATTCCTGTCTCCCTTCCTCTATCTCCGTCTCAGTCTCTCTGTCTCCGTCTGTTTCTGCCTCTATCTGTCTGCAAGATCCGCGGGCCACCAAGGGGGGCTTGCCGGGCCGCTGGTGGCCCGCGGGCCATACTATGAGTAACCGTGCTTTAGATAATGGCCAAGCAGGCATTCAACGGGGAGGTCTGTACTCACCACAACTTTCTTAAGGCCAGTTACCCCCCCCCCCCCCCCCAGGAGAAATTAACAACTGCCAGGGCATGCTTGGCCCTGACATTGCTAGCATTGGTCACTTGGTAGAGTTCACCAAGTATGATCTGCCCAGGGTCCTCAAGGCCTTGTGTCCCTGTAGGTCAAAGCCTCTTTTCCATTGATCAAAGGCTGCTGTCTGTACTTGCCCAAGATACTGGGACTCACAGAGGAGGATATATCCATGCCTCCATCATAGATCAAGACAGTCTGAGTTGGTACTCTGACTAGGCCAGAGTCCATCTCAGTACCCAGGGTTAACCCTACTACACCCTTCTGCTGAGTACCACCACTTGGAGCTGAACTAGAGGGAACAGTTGCCTTAGGGGCAATGGTGGCTGGAGTTGCATCTTTCTTAGTGCAATCTCTAGTCCAATGGCTATTCTGTTTCCAGATTTTACACCATGGCTTCTTTAGGCCTTTCTTTTTAGAAGGATGGAAATCCCCACCATTAGAAGATTGTTGTGGGCCTTGTGAAGACTTCTGGTCTTTACCCTTCTCCCCACCCTTATTAGGATCTTGCTTCTTCTGGTCACCACCTTGGTTCTGTACCTTCTGCTTCACCCTGGTTCTGACCCATTTGTCTGCCTTCTTTCCCAATTCTAGGGGAGAGGTCTGATCAGAGTCTACCAGGTGCTGATGCGACAGCTGATTCTGACAGTTAGTAAGGATCTGCTCCCTCATGATCAAGTTATATAATCCTATATAATCACACACTTTACTGCCCAGTAACCAGCCCTCCAGAGCCTTAGTGGCACAATCTACAATGTCAACCCATTCCTGAGTCTGTGCCTTTTGGGTGTCTCTGAACTGTATTCTATACTGCTCAGTGGTTAGGCCAAACCCATCTATGAGAGCACTCTTCAGGACTTTGTAATTATCAGCATCCTCTTCTCTGACAGTGAGGAGCTTATCTCTACCTTTGTCTGCACGAGATTGCTTCCCACTGCTCCTGGGGTGACTTTTGTACTTTGCAGGCCCTCTCCAGTGCAGTTATCCATTTGTGGATGTCATCCCCACTCTTATAGGGAGGTACAATCTTGCTCAAGTGTTTATGGTCATAAGAACTATCCCTAACTCTAGGGACATTGCTGCCCCCATGGGACTCTAGTCCCATCTTTTTTCTTGCTCTTTCAAACCCTTTCTAAGGCTACTCTTTGTTTTCTTATCTCCAATTGGGCTTCTTCAAACCTCAGCTGGTTCTCTCTCTTCTCCTGGGAGGTGTCCCTTCTTTGGAAAGAAACAGGAGACCCCATTGATGTGCCAGAATGGTTAGACTCCACTGAAGGAGATCTTGGCCTTCTAGGCACACCCCCAACACTTCCTGGGGGGACAAAGACAGGGCCATTTTGGCCTTCTTCATCTCCAGTTGGAGCTGGTCCTGGTCCTTCCAGGTCTAGGTCATTGTCACCTGCCTGGTCAACATCAGAGTCTGAGCCCTGTGGATTGGTACCACTGGCCTCTTCCCCTTCTGTTGCTTCCACCTCACTGCCTACCCTTTGAGGCTCTGAAGCCTTTCTCTGGCCATCAAGCATTTACACCTCTCTGAGATGTTGGGTTGTAGCATTCTTTGATGTCTTCCGTTTCCTCATAGTACACAGAGCCCTTAATTCTGAAAAAGGGAATGTGTCAATTCTAGTCAAGTCAAACAAGCTTTATTCGGATCATACAAAATGTCCACAAAAGCATACTATACAAAAAAATCTAAAATCCATTTTGTAGTTAATAGAAAACAAGCGCATCAAAGTTAAAAACATCAGAGAACTTCAATTCATCACTTAATTTGAATGGGCACAAAACTAGACAGTTGAACTTACGTTACTTCATAATTCAGTGTTTCTAGATGAACAAGTTTGGTCCTTTGTTTCATTGTCATCATTATATAACAGATAACTGCGTTACATACTGAAATATTATCCAGATGCCGAAGGTAATTAAAAGCAATTTCATAGGAAAACAGGCTATTAGTTTTAAAAATTGGACGGAGCTACATTTTTCTACTTTCTGTATAAAACCTACAAAACAATAAAAAGTGAAGGGTGCTTTGTTTGGACCTGCCATCACATGGACAATTCGGCACGATGGCGCACCACTTACCCCTTTTAGGAAATGCAAATAAAAAGTGTAGTGTGCACAATCTTAAATCTGGTTAGGTTAAATCTATGTTGTACATTGGTAATAAAAATAAGATATGGTTGTAAACCCGTGCCCACAGGACCCTCAAGGTAAGAGATAACTGATTTCTTAGAATCAGATGCCTCTTCTCTGCGGACGGCCCTTACGTTTAGAAAACTCTTTTTTAATTCCGCCTTACTAATATATTGCACATCTCCTGAGGTAAAATCATTTACGTTTAAATTGCAATCCTCTAGAAGACTAGCAATATAATCTAGCCAGGGAATTTTTTTACAACCATCTTGGGACATGCAATCTAAAATTATATCCCTCGTAAAATGAGTTTCATCCCTAACCCAGATGCGATGCCAAAATTTTAATGCAGCCACACAAATTAAATCGATTATATACGGAGTTCCTGTTTCCCTGTGCAAAATAATCGACGATGTGGCACCAGGGACAGCTAGCAAGCGTCTTAGGAAGTTATTTTCACGGATCTGTAGTGGAGAAGTCTCAATCTGACCCCATAGAGCCCCTCCATAACAACACTCTGTAATCCACTTTGCTCCGTACAATTTAAGAATCTCCCAGACAGGTTTATTCCCAATCTTTTGGGAGAATCTAAAAATAGCCTCCACGATTTTTACAAATTTCAACTTACTCAGGGTAATATGCTTATTCCAATTCCCCTTACTATTAAAAAGAATCCCTAGGTAAGAAAATGTAAAAGTACTCTCTATCCGCGTCCCATTGATAAAATGTTGTTTGGTTTTGATATTCCCTTTACCACAGGATATAACTAATGTTTTACTCAAGTTGATTTTCAAGTGTTTCTCCGTCATAAAACATCAGGGTCTGTAAGCCGTTTGCTGTCCTCGATATCAGTACAGCGTCATCGGCATACAATAATAGGGGTGTTGCCCATTTACCAACCATTGGAACATCTACCCCACTGTTCTGTAATAAGGTATCAACACCATTTATGTTAAGTGAAAACAGTAGGGGGGCAAGGGTAGAGCCCTGTCTTACACCACAGGTGATTTTAAAGTGCTTTGTGCATTCCCCATGTACTCCATATCGTATGCTTGCGGATAACTGGGAATAGATCTGTGATAGGAAACTAACAATGTCTTCCGGGCGCCCATACCTCTTAGTGTCTCCCATAACTTTGAGTGGTTTGCTTGATAAATCCACAAAACAAAGATGTAATGAGCCCTTCCTTGCGAGGGTGTATTTCCCTATTATTAGGTCCAAATTCAGACACTGCTCAATTGTGCCAACCCCCGTCTAAAGCCATACTGAGCCTATGATAGAATGTTGTTATCATTTGACCACTGCTCTAATCTTGCCAACAATATTCGTCCCATGACTTTAGACGTTGAGTCGAGCAAGGATATTGGGCGATAGCAACTAGCACTGCTTCTATCTCCCTTTTTAAAGATAGGGACTATCAAGCTCTCTGCCCATGTGACCGGTATCACCCCATCTGTTGTTGCATTGAAGAACCTAATAAAAACAGGTACCCAAAGGTCCATGTCGTGTTTAAATACGTCAATAAGGATGCCGTCGGGGCCTGCAGCCTTACCACTTGAACTATTCTTAAGGGCTATTCTGATTTCGTCTTTGGTAATACACCCTACATTTGTTTTATTTATCCATATGACGATGCTATCCTGGATATCTAAATTACCCTGTTTGGATTCGTTAAAAATTGATTCAAAATGGGTTAGCCAGTCCTCAGGGGACACTACTGTATCAATCTTTACTGAATTTGCCTCTTTAAAGAAAGGTTGATCCAGAGTTTTCCAGAAGAGAACCGAATCCTCAAGGTCAGCGGCTTTTATTAAACACTCCCACGCGTTTTCCCTTATCTCCATTTTTCTCTGCTTTAGGGCTTTGTTGTATGCTTTTCATAGCGTACTAATCACCTCCCTATTACGTGGGATCAGTTTAAGTGCCGCTTTTAATTCTCTATTTAGTTTAGAACAAAGGTTGTCAAACCATCTTGGTGAATTCAATATGGTTTTCTTACTTTTCCGTCGTAAGTTATCTGAGATTACAGTAGAGATAGAATGAAAGGCCTTGACAATATTGGTGCTACTTGTCGAAACGCCCAAACAGATACCAATATGATCTCTTACTTTTAGTAGGATTCTATGTGTGAAAACTTCTGGGTCCACTCCTGCCCATTTAGTTGAAATCCCATTTTCCCCCTGTGTATTTATATCCACAGTATGGATAGCTGCTTGAGGAAGTCTCCTGGGGGGAATTTTTAAAGTTATTACTACTGGGTGATGGTCACTCAAACGGCTTGGGGAAACAAGACATTCTGATATTAAGGTCCTTAAATTTATTGATGTAATAAAGGGATCGATACATGAGGATGACCTTGCTCCATCGAAGGTAACGATATCATCACTATCTTCCCTTCTGCATCTTTCAATGATTTTCTCCGTAATTTCCAGGTTATGCTTAGATATAACAAGGGTAATATTTTCCCCATAATTATTATGTGGTAAGTGTGCAGAGGCACTACCTAGCTCTTCTTCATGACCGCATTGAATTCCAGCTAAGCTCTTCTCCATGACCGCTTTGAATTCCAGTTAAAGCTCTTCTTCATGACCGCATTGAATTCCCTCTACTGGGGAATGTGTCATACTTGGATGTCTGTACTATACTGACATCTGGCAGGGACACACTGGTTCCTGGCCATGAAGACATAACTAGTGAGGTGTGGTGTATGCACTACCTACTATAGTTGTTTACCTACTAAACTCTCTTGAGTTGTAGAAAGGGTGTGCTTAAGCCCTAAAACTCTAAGTTCAGTAGAACTTACTGTATTTAAGCTTGTATTATATGTACCTCTGGTACCTTTAGTGGTTTTCAAATGAGCAATCTCTTGAGATTATCTGGTAAAACAATGGCAAGCTGAAATCCCACATGCTGCACATCAATGTGAGAAGTTGGCCTGGCATGTGCTGTCCACTATTCTAGTGGGTACCTTGCACAAGTCCAAATGACCCTTATTGATGGTAGGTTTAAAGACAACCTATATGGAAAGCTATCCTAGTGGTAGCTGTGGAGAGCAGCCTTCAAGCTAAGTCTTGAAGGAATGTAAAGCAGCTGTTTTACCAGTCTATAATCTCATGAATGACCAAATGAAAGGAGAACCACATCAGGTATATATATAAAATCTATGTATTTATTCGAAACACATCTCTCTAGTCTCTTTATGAGGCTAGAGGCAAAAGTACATTCAGTAGTTCAGTAAACTTGTTTAGCGCACACTAAGTTAGCACAATATATGTTGAGCCCTAGGGGCGTACCAAACCATATACTAAGAAAGTGGTATAAGAACCATGACTGACATAGATACAAGGCCTAGAGCCTTTAGAACCGCTGGGGCCACCAGGAACCACCCAAGGTAGTGACACAGGGGCCCACGGGGGACGCGTGCAGTGTCTAAACACAGCCGAAAATCACTATTAACTTCTATGGGGAAAGACGCGGTTCGAAAATTACAGATTAACGACACTTGGAAGAGGACTTTGAACAAACCTCTTTAGAACTAAGGGTTCTAGAGTCAAAACCAAAGGGAGCACCGGGGTACTCAAGTTACCTCACCCAGGGAAGCCGGGTGCATAGGTGTCTTTCGTGTTGGGTTTCGTTGTCGATTTCAATGGCGAGCTGCTGAAAAGTGCTGCAGGCGACCAAGTGGTAAGTGCCCGGGTGGATCCAAGAGTGGATCGGAGATCTTACGAACCTGAAAGCAGAGGGGACAGAGTCTGGGTCACTTGCCAGTGACCAGGTAGGCGATGAGAAGATGCCAACCGATGTTGGGTGATTTCAGGTAAAGAAGGTGAAGCTTGACTCTTCAGCCACGAGTACCAGGAGGCTTCGAGGATGACCAGGAGCTGGATTCAAGCTGTCCCAAGAAGGATGTTGAGTGCTGCGGTGTTGGTTTCCGGATGGGACCCAACAAGCCTTGGCAACAGCAGCCCATGCAGAAAGCAAAGATTGGCTTTGGTGCAGACCAGCAAGATCTGAAGGACTCACCCTTTGGAAGGAAGACAGAGCACATCTGGAGCAACCAGGAAAGCCCAAGAAACAGAAGAGGGACCTTCATTGGGACCCACCAGTCAATGGACCAGGGATCACAAAGGGGCCTCAAGCAGAAATGCAAGAAGCGGGCTCACGGAACACTCATGGAGTGTTGGCCCACAATCTTCAGTGTAGATGGTGCTCGCGGCTTGGACTACAAGTAGCCTAATGCACAACCTCAGGAAGCTTGGGAAGTTGATACACTAGCAAATGTGCCAGTGCCCAGGAGTTCCAGTCCCACATCACTAGTGAGGGCTGCATGTCTCAGTTTTGCTGGGATCTTGTGTCGCCCTCTGACAAGTCTGGAAGTCTATGTCCTGAGTCGCAATTCCATCGGGATGCAGCGGGAGCCTTGGAAATGCAGACTGGCAAGATGCGTCTTTGGTGCCTGTTTGAACAGGGGAGCCACTCCTTGACCCCAAGGGAGATTCTTCTGCCCTAAGGACTGAGGACCCATACTTATACTAAGTTAGGGGGTTGGACATACTCTGGGGACCCACCTATGGGAGGATCAAGGGAGGGGGTGGCTACACCCCTTTCCCTTTGTCCAGTCCCGCGCCAAAGCAGGGGCTGAGAGCCCCTGCAACCGATTTGAACTGGGATATGCACAGGGACACCAAGTGTGCCCCCAGCACTGTCTGAAAAGCATTCTATGAATGCACCCACCCAGCCCCAATACACTAAAGCCTGTCTGAGAGGTGGTTACACCTCTCTGTGACAGGAAACCTATTGTCCAGGCCTCCCCTGCCAGAGTTTCATCCAGCAGGAGGAGGCAAGACTCGTGTCTGTGGATGCAGCATCCATTTTGTGATGCTGGGGCTCTTTTAAACTATTACCGGTTAGGTCAGTGTGTACATGTCTCTCCCTCTAGAAGGGTGGAATTCTACCCCCCGCCGCCAGAACTGGCGGGTGTGGGGTAGGATTCCAAAGTGTTTGACACCAAACACAACATGTTTCCATGCAGCCATTCCAAAGTTAGCATTTACTGCGAGGTTATAATGCACTTAAGAGTATATGGTCTGGCTGCATCACAGAACAGCCTCAGAGAATAGATTCCGAAAGCTGCAGAGGGGTCCTGCTCATGCATGGGCACCCTCTCACACAAAACCAAGCACTCTGCCTTCAGGATTGATAAGGCCTGCCATAGGAGTGACTTATAGGTTTATATGTGTCAGTGATTAAAGGTAGATATAGGTAACCTATATTTTAGTAAGGGGTGCATGCACCACCTTACCCAGGCTGCAGTAGCAGACCTGTGGTGCCAATTTGGAAGGCTTCCCAGGGGTGGCATAATACATGCTTCAGCCCCTGGAAGGCCTCTGGGGTACCTATGTCCTTAGTACCTAAAGTACCATATACTAGGGACTCACAAGGGTAACCCAGTAACCAAACTGGAGTGTACCTAATGTACATGCAATCAATTTAGAGAGAAAGCAGCTAGGCTGGGGTCCTGGTTAGCAGGGCCCCAGCCAGACTAAAGTTGAAAAACAGTGAAACACCAGCAAAAAGTGTGGGTAACTATGGTAAGTAGATCCTACTCTCCTACAACTCTTTTTTTTGTTGGTGGGCAAAGCACTGAACAGTTAGACAATAAATAATGAAAAAGTTCTGAGGTGTCCTACTCAGTCAGGGAAGTACAGTTCCATCTCAAACTGAGGTGGCTCTCCCAGAAGATGGTCATCTAACACACTTGAGTCTGACCAATCGTCCTCCTCCTCCTCCTGTGGTATATCAGGAACAGTGCAGTTGGTTCATTTTGATCATGAAAAAAACAAACCTATCCTTTAAAATGAATAATACATTTCAGGCTAAACCACCTAATTCATGAGGAACTCCTCGATTATGGGTGGGTCCTATCCTCCTGGCGCAATACCACTATGTCTCGGCAGGTATTTCATAAAGTAACGGAATAGCCCCTCCCCCCCAGTCCCATACTTCATCATTGGCCATCCTGCTCTCGCCAAAGCATACTCTAAAAGCTAGTGGGCTCCCTTGTCGGAGGCTGAAGGAAGTTTCTTTTGGAGGGAACTGCCGGTCTCTACCGGTCTCACTACGCAACGAAACCGTGCATGGTGTATTCTGCAAAAGTTTGAAGACCTGGTTTTTCAATCTCCAATTCCTCCTTCATTCAGTATCTTCTCTTTACTACCAGGACGGCGCCGGGGAACCCCTTGGGGTAGCTGTGTGCCCTACAAATTCAATTTAATAATAATCATTAATAATATCAGAGGGAAGGGAAGTGTCCAGTAAGCATCCCTACCGCCTACCAGAAATGCTACTCTGAATTTATTATGTGGCGGAAGAGAGATGATTAAAATCAATAGCACAACAAATGAGACTCAACTTTGGAGCTTCTTTTCTTATTAGGTTGACAAGTTTCAGCCCTTACCTTGGCCAAAAGTAGACCCTAAGTGACCCTATTGCATTTTCCTATATGCATACACACCTACTCTGTGCATATGCATACAATACCAGATCTATAATTTCTATTCTGTGCAATCAGGATATTTCCATCTTTAACACAGGTCCTACGGAGGACCATAGAAAATCAATTTACAATTTTACTGATACCAAAATGACAAAAAGGAATTTACATAAATCCTAATTTAAATGAGACAATACATATGTAATCACCAGGACAGGTAGGGATTTTTACAGTACACTTCCCTTTCCTCAGTTCCCTCCAAAAGAAACTCCCCCAGCCTCCGACGAGGGGCCCGCCCGCAATTAGAGTATGCTTTGCCGAGTGCTGGATGGCCGATGATGAAGCATTACACCAGGGGTGTGTAAGGCCATCACGTTACATTTAATAAATACCCTCCGACACCTAGTGGTATTGCACCAGGAAGACAGGAGCCATCCATAATCAAGGAGTTGCTCATGAATTAGGTGGTTTAGCCTTAAATGTAGGCTTCATTTTCAAGGGCACGTTTGTTCTTTTCTGTGTTCATATTTAATTGGGATGAAGTAATTCGGGGTTCCCAAGGCCTACACACTCCAAAGATAACCCACTTACATTCAAGAACTGTTGGCACGGAAGCTGTAAAAGGCAAAGAACAAGTTTATTAAGACCCCATGGGGTGGTGGTACACTCAAACAGCACCCTTCGGTAATGCTAGAGGTATCACACCGAACACCGGTGTGACCCCGTTTATATACAGTTTTGGGGTAATAAAAGATAGGCGGCACAAGTTTAAGACACATTTAAGGACATATATGGTCATGTTTTGGAATACTGCCAGCTCATTGGAGGGGGCACAACTCCGCTGGTCAGTTTGGTGCACATTCCAGGAGGGTTACGGGTCAGTGGGAACTGCGCATGTGCGGTTTGACCAGTACAAAAATAGCCTGTTGCTGGGCAGAAAAAGGAGTGGTCAGCATGACGGACAACGGACTAAAGGGCACGTCGGCCACGAGGCCGCTCATGATCTAAGATGGCCGCTGGAACATTCAAAATGGCGTTTTTCATATACAGTCAAGTTAAGGAGGACAACGTGTAGGTTCAGCTAATCGCTAACGCGGCCGGGCCAATTACAACAGACGACCCTTTTAGCGGTTAGCTGAATCTACCTCATAGTGAACATAGTCAGAATGTTCGTCCTCGATGTCTATTAACATTATTTGTGTTACCTCCTTGTGAAGCATCATTTTGTCATGGGCAAGAGCTCGTCTTGATGGTATACAAGCTGATAAGCACATTGAACATAAAGCTGGACCACATTGAATACATAAACATATGGAAAACATTGCTCCCACAAGTATACAGAGAATTGTCAACAGTTTCCAGCCCCAAGTTGCAATCGTAGACCAGAACCATCCTGAAAGTGTCCAAGTTCCATTGTCCGGGTGTATTTCAGCAGCTATTTTATGAAGCTTGGAAATAGCATCATACACAGATGGAGAATTGTCCGGGACATATACGCAACAGCTGCTTCCGATAATCCTACATGCCCCCCACGATCAGCCAAAACAACGTCCAACACCATTCTATTTTGGAGGGTGACAATTCTGGAAATCTGTAGTTCCTCGGTAATATTCCCCAGGGCAACGGCAGTGTCATTCGCAACAGCCTCGACAACGCGCGTCAGTCGTCTGATTTTCCGGCTGTTCAATGCAGCCCCCACAAAGGAGAATAGTCCCAGATTAAAGTCCACATACTGTTGTAATGCAGTGTCCGTTTGATCAATGTCCTCTAGGGCAACAGTTCGTTTAACCCTGTTCAAAACAAAATCGTGATACAATGTGTAATCGTTGTGGTACATCGGAGGGGCAATGAATACAGGAGGTAGCACAAACGATACGTAGCACGTGCCCAACCACCCCACTGGAAGCTGATGGTACCCCTTCGTTCCACAGATAAAGTATGTGTTTCGAGATGCAACAAATGAAATGCCATTCGGGCTATCAAACGTGAGAGTAATGTTACATTCACTCTTCCCCACTGCAATCGTGCCCTTGTTTCTAATACATAAATCGGCTTTGGTAGCAATAACATTTATGACATGAGCACTAGATACATTCACGTTTCGCTGATTGCTATATACACGTGGGGCAGATACATTGTCAGGCCTGTACTCTTCCCATTCAAAACGTGTGCCCTCAGCCCGGGGAAACCCATCTTTGTCATGGAAACATACTTTATTCAAACGGAAAAGCACCCCCCCTTTAGTTGGCCATCTTAAAGTAAAAAGGAGGGTGTACCAGGCGTTGCATGACCCATTGTGTGAAAACGGGAGTGGAATAAGTGGGGTGCCCCCTCTTTTCTGGTGCCCAGGCAACATTCCACACACCCAACAATTAGAGGTATTGGTCATATTATGCGTGTGGTGAAGAATCTGAATGAAGCTGTTATTCAAATACGTTTGGCGATGGCGCTCTTCATGAAATGGCAATGTAAAATGAAAATGTTCAGACGGTGCCGGGGTAGTCGGCAGCAAATGTTCACGTACAGGCACCACAAGTTCGACTACCCAGGCTATAACAGCTATCACCACAATAGTCAAGACAAAGAGAAAGGCACCCAATATTTTCTTAGCACGAGATGCCGTTGATGCCATAGTTCAAGAAAGTTAGTGCAAAGTCACAAGTGGCGTAAATTGTTCACAAATTGTCTCAGATACACGTACGTGTATACCTAAAAAAAGAAAAATGCGGTGCTGAACTCCGAGGTAGCCGTTGTTTTCTTCTCCGGGCCAAGACGGGTGTCGCTACTCTGGCAGAACTGATCCCCCCCCCTTGGAATTCCCGGTTTCCGTTTCACAAACCTGGAGCGGTAACCAACCAGTCATTTAAAAAGGACACAAAAATCTTCTTATCGTGGGCGTAGGTTGTAGCGCTCTCTCCCAATCGCAGTTTGGTCCGGGAAGGCTCCCTCCACTTCGGCCGACGTCACAGCTGGGCTCTTTTCTTTCTCCAAAATCTCCTTGTAATCAGTCAACACAGCAGGAGTCACCAGATCCGGAGAGACACGGCGACAATGTGTCGAATGCACCCACCGCTTCCTGTTTGTCACTCGTACTGCGGTGCGGGTCGCCAAGAGGACCTGCTCGGGACCCTTCCACCTGGGCTCCAAACTGCTTGCTCTCTCAAACGAACGAACCATTACGTGATCACCAGGACGAAGATCATGGCCTTCTCCAGTAGAGTTGTCAGGGAGCGCTTCTCGAACCTGTTGATGAATAGAGAGCAAATCATTTGTTAATCGTGCCAAATAATCATTCATCATAACACAAGGCACATCATGTATTAATCGCGGCTTGGGCACCCCCCAAATATTCATAGGGCGGCCAAACACCACCTCATAGGGCGTAAGGCCGGTTCGTGAGTGGGGTACTGATCTAAGAGATAGTAGTGCTAGCGGCAACGCATCTGGCCACTTCAATGATGTAGACGCCACAATTTTGGCCAGCTTGAGCTTCAACGTGGCATTATACCGCTCGACCAAACCTGCTGACTGAGGGTGGAATACAGCGTGGAACTTCTGCTGAATCCCTAACCCCTTCAGTACATATTCCACAATCTTTCCAACAAAATGGGGCCCATTATCGCTCCACAAAAATTTACAAACTCCAAAGCGAGGAAAGAATTCCTTAAGCAACACCTTAGCTGTTGTCAAAGCTGTATTGTCTTTCGTGGGGTAGGCCTCAACCCATTTGCTAAAAGCACACACCACCACTAAGACGTACTTCAGGTTGTTGCAGCGCTCGAGCTGGATGTAGTCCATTTGAAGCACTTCAAATGGTGCCGAAGGTGGAACGAAACCTCCTTTCGGAGTATGGGTCCCCTTTCCAGGATTGTGTTGCAAACACACCAGGCAGGTCTGCACTACTCTCGTTGCAGTATTAGCAATCTCGGGATGTTCCCAAACTCGTGTTAAAAGCCGAGTTATTGCAAGAGCTCCGACATGAGCCAGTCCATGTGTCATCTGGACCATCGCCTGTAAGTAAGCCGCAGGCAATTTCCACTTCTCCATGTCTTTGCTTCTCCAACAACCCTCGTCATCTAGTACCCCATCTGCTGCCCAAGCCGCAACTTCAGATTCTGTGGCTGATTTTTGGATATCCCGTATCTCTGCTCTAGCATCATTCCATCGCTCAGCCTGTGATTGTACCACGTACATGGGGGAGCTAGTTCGGGACATAGCCGTTTGCCTTGCTATACTGTCTGCAAAGGCATTTCCTTGACCCACTCTATCCGTAATCTTTTTATGGGCACTGCACTTTACTATCGCTACTTTCTTAGGGCCAAGCAACGCATTTAGGAGATCACGCACTAGCTCTCCGTGCATAATGTGCTCTCCGTGTGATGTCAGAAACCCGCGTTCTCTCCAAAGAAGCCCGAAGTCGTGGGCCACTCCAAAAGCATACCGGCTGTCCGTGTATATGTTCACACATAATCCGGCACTCAATTCACAGGCTCTTGTTAAAGCTATCAGCTCTGCTGCCTGAGCTGATTTTTGTGGTATCCTAGCTGTTTCTACCACTGTCTTAAGTGTCGTGATCGCATATGCTGCGGAAGTCGTGCCATCTGGCAGCCTTAGGCACGATCCATCAACCCACAGTTCCCCATCCACATCTGGAAGTGGCACATCCTGTAAGTCAACACGACCCTTTGTCTGTTCCTCGGTCAGGAAAACACAGTCATGATGTTTTTCTTCCTGACCCTCCTCGGCCGGATAGGGCAATAAAGTGGCAGGGTTCAAAGTAGCGCATCTTTTCAATGTAATATGTGGCGCCAAGAGTGTCAGCTCGTATCCTGTTAGCCGTGCACTCGTGAGATATTGGGTCTTAGTTTGGTTTAACAGGGCATCTACTGCGTGAGGAACTAATACCAACAATTTGTGTGATAACACTATTCCCTCACTCTGTCGTATGGCTACTGCAGTTGCTGCTACCGCTCGAAAACACCCTGGCAACCCTCGTGCTACAGGATCCAAAATTGCAGAGAAGTATGCACATGGTCTCTGCTTATCCCCATGCAATTGCACTAACACTGACAACGCGCACCCATCATTCTCGTGCACGTACAATGTGAAAAGTTTCGTATAGTCTGGTGTACCTAGCACGGGTGCGGAGCAAAGGGCCTGCCTCAACTGCTCAAAAGCTTTCTGACATTCTTCTGTCCACTCAAGAGGCATTGGTGTGGCTTTGGACAGTAATGCTAGCAATGGTTTTATGATATGCGAAAAACCCATGATCCATTGCCTACAAAAAGATGTCAACCCTATAAAGGCACGTACATCTCTCTGGGTGCGGGGGACTGGTGTGTCTAGAATTGCTTGAATTCGATCAGATGTTAATGCACGCCCCTCCTTAGACAACAGATGACCGAGGTACGTCACCTGGGGTCTACAGTATTGGAGCTTCTTCTTCGAAACCTTGTGATTGTTTTGCGCCAAAAAGGAAAGCAACGCAAGTGTACTCTGTTCACATTGTGCATAGGAGTCAGCAGCAAGCAGAAGGTCATCCACATACTGGATGAGCGCTACGCCGGACTGCAATTTAAACGAATCTAGCTGCCTTTTCAAAGCCTGGCTATAGATGCTAGGACTTTCGGTATATCCTTGGGGAACACGGCAAAATCTATACGATTTATTATTGAGCGTAAAACCAAACAGATATCTGCTATCAGGATGAACAGGGATGGAAAAGAACGCATTCTTTAAATCAATAACGCTAAAGGTGGTGGCTGTCGGTGGAACTAAGGTGAGCAAGGTCGTAATATCAGACACCACCGGATATTGGGGAATGACAATTTTGTTAATCTCTCGCAATCGATAATAAATCGATAGATCTTGCCATCAGTGTCTCTCTTAAGAATCGGTAGAATAGGGCTGTTACAAACATTATAAGGGACCTCCTCCACCACCCCCGCAGAAATCAAATCCTGAACAATATGAGTCAGTGCAATTTCACCTTCTCTCGAAATCTTATACTGTGGCACTCGTGGTAGAGGAGCCCCCTCCTTAACAGTAATGTGTATTGGTGGAATGCGCATCTCTCCCACATCCGTATCTGAGGTCGCCCACAACGTGTGCGGCAGGGAAGCCAGGGCAGGGATGTCTAAAATGGCATAAAATCTGTCAGGGTCAGGGCAATCATCAGGGTCAGGGTAATTGTCGTTCAGAATAACCCGCACTCCCTCTGGAGCGCAGCGTATTGTTGCTCGAAAATATTTAAGCAAATCAATCCCCAGGATATTGTCTGGGGTATGGGGTGATAACAAAAATTGACCAAAGCTAAAGTATTTGTCAATGCATAGTGCAAGGGGCTTGGACAATGGGCTGGGGGAGAGTGTGCCATCAAACCCTACACACGTAATCATTTCGCCAGACAGGGGAGCCCTCGGAACCAAGTTTTTCGACAGAGCGCTACGAGTAGCTCCTGTGTCGACTAGAAATTGATCAGTAGAACCCAAAATACCCGCTGTTACATATGGACCTTGCTGATCTACCGGCACTTCAACTGATTCCTTACCCCATCCTACGCAATCCTATGCATGCACATAATCCTGGTGCTCCACATTCGCTCCTTCCAAAATCTGATATTGATTCCGTCTATCAAACGTATTTCGTTCGTCCTGGCCACGGCCCCTCTCCTCAACCTGTCTACGATCACCTCCGCTACCCCTCGCTCCAGTATAACCTCCTCTCGACCTTCCGCTTCCTCGACCACGCTGACTACGCTGTTCACGAAGTACCGGACAATCTTCGGCCCAATGCCCAAACTCCTTACAATAAGCACACTGATCCTCCGCAATATCCGTACGACCATATGATGCGTTTCCTCCACCTCGTCTACCTCTATCATTCCCTCTACCCTGTGTTCCCCGAACTTGCGCCAACATCACCTTCGTTTTCAATTCCTTCGCCTTTTTCTCTACACTTTCTTTAGCCTCCACTTCCTGCCGCTCATAATACTGAGCCATAGTTAACAAAGACGCAGGGGTCACCGTGGCCCAGGAACTTTCACTCGACTTCAATCGCTTTGCAATCTCTGGAAGGAGATTAGCTACATACTTATCTACAAACAAATGCCGACCCGTATCATCTGTTAAAGATTGACCACTGTAATCATGAAAAGCTTCCTCGAACCGTGTAAAGAAATCTGAAACCGTTTCATCGGGTTTCTGCTTGCACGATGTTAGCATAGTCCAATCAATCTTTTTGGAGGGAACAAGCGTTTTTAATTTATTCAAGATAGCTGCCGGCAGATCTAGAATTAACTGGCAAGGCTTACAGGCTGGTTCTCTGTCTAAATCTGCAGCATTTATTCCCTTCCATGTTCCCCCCAATATCGTTTCGTCATTATTTTTACGAATCTGCCTCCACATATCAGGTGGTAATATTAGCCCAAAAAACAAATCTATGTCTACGAGAGTCATCACACAAGACGATATAGCCCCCTCCACCCCTTCATAAAATGCCGCCGGATTCTGTCGAAGATCAGGTAAAGAATTTTTCAATGCCATGACATCCGCTCTATTCCACGGCGTATATACCCAATTATACAAGAAATACCCTTTCGCATCCTTCGACAATTTATCATCATCCGTACCTTCCCCTTTTGGCGGAACATACAAAGGTGAGGCTTCACGCATAGGCATAACATGCAACGCAGAACTCTTATCTGAACCACGGAGAGAACACTCTTTGGCCTGCCCATTAGTCTCCAATTCGGACTCCTTTTGCCTCTTTTTCCGCTCCTCCCGCAATCGGGTTGTCTCATCCCGCAGCTTGATCAATTGTGCAAACAGGTCATCAACATCTGAAAGATCAAAATCACCTTTGGTCAAATTTTCACGATACACGGACAATGCTTTTGGTTCAAACGTATCAGAAAGATCACGATATGCGCCTACAACTTCATCCGCCAGACTAGACAAAAAGTACATCAATTCAAGATCCGACCACCCTTTCTTTTCTGTTAACAATTGCTCCTGAGTAATACTACGCTTATTCACTTTACGAGCCCAACTGCGCAGATGAGCGGACCTCTCCGCAGTGAACCTGAGAGCGGATATACCCTTCTTTTCCGACTTATCCCGTCCGTCGTCCCCTGAATCCTCCTTCGGAGCCGTCGGCAAAACATACGGAGGCGGTGACCGTTCTAGCAAAGAAAAATCATCTATATCATTATTAAGGACAGGATAGAGTGGTCGACGAATAGGAAATTGACCAGTCGTTTGCAAATTACGTTCCCGTTCCTCCCTTTCTTTCTTCTCCTGAGCCTCCTTTTCCTCAAGCTGTAAAGCCTTATCCCGAGCAGCCTTGCGCTGCTCTTTGTCCGCCAAGGCAACCTCACGCTTCATTCGCTCACGCGCCGCTTTCTCCCACATTCGCACACAATCAAACATGTTTTGTCTAGACCTGCGTTGAAACATACATTGCTCTACAAATTGTATTTTACTCAAATCATACGACCCGTGTAGAGGCCATTGCAATTCAGGATCGGCCTTGGTGTATTTATGCCATAATTTACTGTACATAATAGGGGGAAGGCCAAATTTTATATACATGTCCCTATTTGGAGTTCCCTCTGGGGGAGCCGGCTGTGATTCCGCTACCCTAATTGAGGTACCTTCACCAAGACAACACATTCCTCGGAGTGTGCTGAAAACAGGCATGTTCAAAAAGTATCACGAAAGCGTGACACCGGACAAAATGGCACTTACAGTTCTCCACACGATTGTGCCGCTCAAAGGAAAAACAAAGTTAGAGAAACATCTCTACATGCCTGCCTATGTGAAGTGCACTACACATATAAGTTCAAAGATCACAAATTCACAATGTTAGCTAACTCAAATCAAAGATCATAGGACTTCGGCAAGCGTCCGGGGACTACCTTACCGGTCACAAAGCACAGATTTTCAGTAAGCGTCCGAAGACTACCTTACCGAACACAGATCATAGGACCTCAGTAAGCGTCCGAAGACTGCCTTACCGATCACGAAGCTTACCCAAGTTCCCAAATGTCCAGATTCCAACTGCCAAGGTCTTGTAAGCCAAATCAGCCAAACGGCACTTTCTCAGCGATGCAGACACTTCGGAACTCAGTCGGAGACCGGCGCCACCTGGAAGGTCAGATCGGAAGGAAAGGAAAAACACCGTGGCAGCCAAGACTCGGGTCACTCGTGGCAGCGTGCGCCCATGGCGGGTTTCCAAGCCTTCGTCACGACCTCTCCTTCGGGCATCCGAGTCGCCGATGAGTCCCTTCGTGGTCACCAATTGAAGTAATTCGGGGTTCCCAAGGCCTACACACTCCAAAGATAACCCACTTACATTCAAGAACTGTTGGCACGGAAGCTGTAAAAGGCAAAGAACAAGTTTATTAAGACCCCATGGGGTGGTGGTACACTCAAACAGCACCCTTCGGTAATGCTAGAGGTATCACACCGAACACCGGTGTGACCCCGTTTATATACAGTTTTGGGGTAATAAAAGATAGGCGGCACAAGTTTAAGACACATTTAAGGACATATATGGTCATGTTTTGGAATACTGCCAGCTCATTGGAGGGGGCACAACTCCGCTGGTCAGTTTGGTGCACATTCCAGGAGGGTTACGGGTCAGTGGGAACTGCGCATGTGCGGTTTGACCAGTACAAAAATAGCCTGTTGCTGGGCAGAAAAAGGAGTGGTCAGCGGAACGGACTACGGACTAAAGGGCACGTCGGCCACGAGGCCGCTCATGATCTAAGATGGCCGCTGGAACATTCAAAATGGCGTTTTTCATATACAGTCAAGTTAAGGAGGACAACGTGTAGGTTCAGCTAATCGCTAACGCGGCCGGGCCAATTACAACAGGGAGAGCACAAACGGTTTGCCCTTCATGTATATTTCTCCTTTCCCCGGCCCTACAGCTTTAATGGGCTATAGTGGTAATAATTTTGATCATGGCCAATCTCTCAACTTTTTAATATGAGGGACTGGTCCTTCTCAGTGTGACAACAGTGCCAGCTGCATTGTAAATATGCTCAGCAGACACAGCGGCTACTGTACTAGCCAGATACTTCATTTCCAGCCCGCTGAGCTCTGACCATTGGTGCATCATCCCATACCTTTAGCCCAATGGGTTTTGATCCACATAAATCACTTTTGGGTCATCCAAATAGTCATGGAACAACCTCTGAATGGTCATTGGTGCTGCCACTTGCTCTACCTCTTTGACCTTCGACCCTTGACTTGACTGGAGCCCAGCACTTAAAAACCAAGCTAATGTAGATGTTGGGTCCAATTCTTCTTTCCTGTAGTTGTTGGTGCCAAGGTACTTGTTAGTGGTATTGTCTGCTCTGAGACAATATCACTGCCCTCACTGGAAGTTGAAAGCTGCACCCCAGAACCTTTGCATGGGACTCTAGTTTCCAATTCTTCTTCTTCGAGGTCTCTTACTTGATCAACAATCAAAGTGTTGTATAATGAAACGTCCATCTCAGAAAAAGGAATGAAAATGGGCAGTAATTATTTGCCCCATGTGACACGTATTGTGGCATATGTGTACTCTTTGGATGACCCAATGTCTCTTTGCAGCCTTGAATTAACAGCCAAGCGAAGGATTATATTAAACTCTCAACAAAGTCCTACGCTTCTCCGTTGCTGTCCACAACTGCAAACCTTTTGCGGCACTTTTTTAAACAGGTCCTGTGGCAGATGCAACAACAGGAAAGCTTGGTTCATCGTACTGTCCTCCTTGCTGACTTCCCAGGTGAAAACCTCAAATGGAAGTGGCATCTGAGTCAGGCATTTGACTAAGCTCCACTTGTCACCTCCATAGTCATGCTTTTCCCAGTTGCATCCCCTTCTCTTTACATGACATAGTTGCTGATTGTTTTGTACTGCTCAAACAGATGTTGCAACATGTTGTCGAGTTCCAACGTGTTGGCACCTCCTATACAAGGGCTGTAACTGGTACTCTATTAGCACTCTGAATGATCCTCACCTGCCTCCGGGATTTAAAAGAATGGCTAAAATGAGTGCAAATTCTTCTGCAGGTGGTCAAAATGTTGCTGATTATGTCTTCTTTTTTAGAAAGTCCTGAACATTCCAGTTGGTGCAATGCACTAAACACAGGACCCTGAAATACCCACCATCTGCAATGCCCTTAACTATCTTACTGCCATTGTCCATGGCAGCAAATCCAATTCTGAGACCTCTGCATCAAAGCCATCCAAACACCTTGCTTTTGAAGACTTCCAAGATGTTTGCAGATGTATAGGGTTTCTCTGGAGTGAACATGGCTAATGTTGCACTTTGCTGAATGCCCTGGAAGCCAATGGTTCAACAACGGGTACATTTTGCTCAGCAGGAAGCTAAACCTTCTGTTCTGCTCCTACTTTAGGAAGATGTGCTATTGCTGCCTGCAGCTCCTGCTGTCCACTTTTCCTGCGACAATTGGGTGCTAGTTTGCGGCTTAGACAAATCCAGCTCAGACTCACTGCTCAATGCCATGATTGCAGTAGCTTTATCACTGAGAGACAAGGGCTTGGGCTTAGGTTCGGGTGGTGCTGTTGTTCATGCAGGAGTGCTGCTCCCAGCTTGTTGCCGGGAGGATGGTGCAGCAGGTACACAAAGTTTCCGGAAAAAGGAGGGCGGCAAGCCAGTGGTGGCAATATCCTTCTTCTTCTCCTTCTCTCTGGCCACTTTCTAGACAGCACCTTTCTTTGGGGCAATCTTGAACCTGTCAGTTGGCAGTGGTCCTTCAGCTACACAAGAGGAAGAGACTGAAGGACTCACTCACATGTTGTAGTCATGTCACTTTGTTCAGGCCTTCTGTCTGACAGTACTGTACTGTATGTGAATGTCTATTTATACGTTTAAACACATTTTATTGTTTTCAAACAAAAACATAACACAATAGCTGCCAGGATATGTTGCAAGCAATGAATAATGTACTGAGGTAGTATATAATAAATATGTTAAAAATGACAATCAAACTTACGGTCTGAGTGCAAAACAAATTCAAACATACCATTAGCCCACTACAGCTTGCAACTAACAAACAACACCTAACTCCCCACCTACACCATACTAGAACCAAATACCTCCCAAGGCGACCCATGCAAGGCAAGTTATTTCCACCCTCTAAATCCTCCTGTGAAATCAGAAAGCTATTCAGTGTATCTGTGTCAACGTCCGACGACAACAAGCCATCCATAAGATGTTCCCATGCTGTAGCCCTTTTGATCATTCCCTAACCTCTCTTCAATTCCTGAAACAATACAGAGCTCTGAAGACCTGCCCATTTAACAACTTCTTCTCACCATTTAGTCATTCATGGGCCTCATACAGATTTCCAATGCAATGTCAGTTCTAGTTTTGCAGAATCAATGCCAAGTCAGTAAATCTAGTAGTGTTTTTTTCTCTTTTTGGGGTGAGGATATCTCCCAAGGAGACATGCCAGGGGCGTACAAGGGATCACCTGTTGAGTGATTTCATTAACACAGTCCATTAACCCCTCCCAGAATCCCGCTAAGGAGGGGCAGAACCATACCATATGGAACATTTCTGCCCCAAGCTCCCCACATCTTGGACATTTCACCGCAGCAGTTGCATGGAACCTATTGATCTTATCAGGTGTAAGGTAAGCTCTGTGCACAAAGTAAAAATTAATTCATTTGAACCTGGCATTGCGAGAGACAGTGGGTATATGTGCCTAAGTGCTCTCCCAGTCCATATCAGCAATCTGAAGTTCTATGTTCATCTCCCATTTCACTTTCACGTTTGCGGGTGAATGTCTCTTTTGCACCTAAAAGCAAACAAGCAAGAAAAACATTTAGTGAAATGTTGCATTTTTGCAGTTTGATTTATTTATAGTACAGACAGTACAATTTAGTGTGGTTACTTATTATCCTAAATAATTAACAATAGTGTATCCGTTCGAAATTCAAACCACACCACCATAACATTTAATTTTCAATTAGTATAACAACATACAGATGTATTTGTTTGGTTTATGTGCATTTAAGGGAGACACCTGGACCAGTCAGGGAGGTGCAGGGGAAAATTGAATAATCCTTAAAAAATGTATGCTGGTGTGCACTTTGTACCTACCACTGGCAGGGGGTCAGCAGAAAATGGAATAATCCTTAAAAATGAATGCTGGTGTACGCCTATGACAGGCAAGGGGTTCTAGGGGAAAATGGACTAATCCTTAATAAATTAATGCTGGGGTGTGCCTATGGCAAGCAAGGGGTCCAGGGAATAATGGAATAATTCTTTAAAAAATTATGCTGGTGTGCAGTGCACCTTTGGCAGGCAAGGGTGTCCAGGTGGAAATGAAATAAAAATGAATGCTGGTGTGTGTGCTCCTATTGGAGGCCAGGGGCCCAGTGGAAAATGGAATAATCCATAAAAAATTAAGCCCGGTGTGCGGTTATGCGCAAATGGCAGCCACTGGGCAAGGGTTCCACTGGTCCATGGGACAAAGGAAAATGAGTAATGGCAATCCTTAAAAAATGACTGTTGGTGTGTGGCAGGCACCTATGGCAGGCAGGGGGTGGAAGGAGGGATAATGTCAAATGAAAAAAAGTAAAACAAATATAAAAATAATGTCATAAAAATAGCAAATAAATCAAATGAATTGCTTGTGTACTATGGGACTGTGAGCAACCCACTCGGAACAAGGAGGTGTAGGGGACAATTTAAAATAAAATCCATATAATATTAAACACTGTTCATATATATATATATATATATACTACAAGATCCTCAAGCATATACAACTGAACAAAAAGGCATAGCCCCCTCCTATCAATCTCCCTATAAAATGGCTTCGCAACTGAAAAAAAAAGGATTAACACAGTGGCAGGCTGTACAAAATGGCCGCCAGTCACATGGTCAGCCAACAACTACAAACAAGGAGGCATGGCAACAACAAAGAAAACATGCAAGGTTATGGCAAAAGCATACTGACTGGCTACGCAAAATGGTCCCTGGCCACATGGTCAACAACAGCAAGCAAGAAGGCATGGCTCCAACAAAGAAAACATGCAGTTCTATGAAAAAACACAATGACTAGCTACACAAAATGGTCCCCGGCCATCATGGTTAAATAACAACAGCAATCAAGCAGGCATTGCCCAAAAACCCCACATGCAGTCCTACGGCAAAAGCACACTGGTTGGCTACATAAAATGGTCGCCGGCTAAATGGTCAAGCAACAACAGCAAGCAAGAAGGCATAGCGACGACAAAGAACACATGCAGGCTGTTATAATGTGGGGCCTGTGTCAACCACAATCTGGGCAGGTACTGTAACCATGATGACTCAGTAAGAGGCATCATGGAATGTTGGGTTGAGCTGGGAAGGTGACAGTTGATAGGAAGCAGGCAAGGGAGGTTAACATTGTAGTTGGCTTTAGAATAAATCTACTAATTAATCAGTACTGGTTCATAGAGTCTTCTTCACAGGCCTATTTCAAAAGCAAGCTATATGGCTACACAAAATGGTCACCGGCCACATGGTCAAACAACAATAGCAAGCAAGGAGCTATGGCCCCAACAAAGAACACATAAAGTCCTATCGCAAAAGAACACTGGCTGGCTAAACAAAATGGCCACATGGTCAAAGAGCAACAGCAAGCAAGGAAGCATGGCCACAAAAAAGACCACATGCAAGCTTATAGCAAAAGCACACTCACAGGATACAAAAAATGGTCACCAGCCGCATGGTCAAACAACAAGCAAGGAGCCATGGATAACAAAGAACACATGCAGGCCTATGGACATTGATTACACAAAATGGCCCCCGGCCACATGGCATGAAGAACAAAGACAAATGATGGGCTATGGCAAATACATACACACACAGAATGTCCAGATGAAGGAGGCATGGTAACATTGAAGACAACACTGCCATTAATTCAGTAATGCCAAAAACGAAAATTAAGTGAGCTTTAAAACTTTTAAAACAACACACATCCTCCCAAGGCTTCAAATATCAACCCGGCCAGTACACTTTTTGAAGAAAGAAAATTTGAAATACAAATAAACCCACATTTTTATGTAATCCAATGCCTGTCCTAAATGATGTTTCAAAAGAACATATGCCACAGAAACAGTTGTTTCATGTACCTGTGACTACTACTGGGCCTACTGGCAGACTAGGCCACATAGTTAAATAAATGAATAGTGCAAATTTAACAAACATTGAGAAAATGTACTTTAACTGTGGAATCATTTTCCTTTTCAAAAGCTAAAAAGTAAAATGCAGAAAAATAAGTTGGCCACTATGGAAACGGCAGGCCATAAATACTAGTGCATGCCCTCTATCAAACAAACAACACCTCATACAAATGTTTTTTAACTTACCCGGACCTTCAATACAATGGTATATATGCAGTAGACAAAGAAAGTGATCCTTCTACCTCAAAATCCATCAAAATGAAACGCGACCAGGAGACAGACAAAGCACCAGGAGGGGCCTGCTGGACAGGAACAGGAAGTTGGAGTCCCTGGGGCACTTGCTGATTGTTAAAAAAGAAAAGTAACATGTAAAAATTGCTTCTCACACTCAAAATCAATATGGAGTAGAATATTAACTAGAAAACATCTTTTAGAGTAGATTTAGCTGCTTCTCGAGAAGAGAATCTTCTCAAGATACAGCTGTTAACGCTTGCCAGCTTCATGAAAATGGCACTGGAAGGTGCTGTGGTGACTGGAAAGTGCACTAGCGGGCAGCACAACTTGCTTGTGCGCGCTAGCAGCCCGCATATCTCTTTGCGCTTGCCAGTACATGCCAAAACAAGGCTTGCACATGCAAACAGAAAAATCATTTCAACAAGTTCTGAATGGTGGAATTTAGTGGGAACTCTGCATTACACGAGTAGTGTGGAGTCCTCAAAACCTGCCAACTCTGCAAGCAGAATTAAGGGGCATATTAACAAGATGTGCGTTAATAAAAGCACATCGCACATTTCCAGATCGCCGGCTATCGCCGGATTTAATCGCCGTGATAGTGCGTAATTATCAATGTGCAACACGTGGGCGAAATTAAATCCGGCAATAGTCGCAATAGGGAACATTAGCGCATGAAAACAAGCGT
This sequence comes from Lissotriton vulgaris, assembly GCF_964263255.1. NCBI lineage: Eukaryota > Metazoa > Chordata > Amphibia > Caudata > Salamandridae > Lissotriton > Lissotriton vulgaris. The sequence continues at coordinate 664,395,322 of NC_141693.1, forward strand.
TGTTTTCACACGCTAATGTGTGCCTTGATAATATGGGGGCGTTGGATTCAGCTTTATGATCCACACCCCCATGTTATCAATGCCTAACACCTGATCAAAGCAGGCGTTGGGAGACCTGCGATAAACGAGTTTATCGCAGGTCTCCCTCTTCCAACGCCTGCCTTGATAATAGGGTGTTAACACCTCCAACCACATTTTACATGTTGTTGGACGTGGGAACGCCCACCCTGAATCCCATTAGCGTTTTCTATCGCCCCCAGCACGGGGCGATAGATGACGTCAAGAATACGTCTCTAACTCAGGTTAGAGACGTATTGGGAATAGTGCGTTAAAAAAAATGCGTTAGCGACTTTAAAAAGTCGCTAACGCATTTATTGCGGGCCTGGTAATATGCCCCTATATTTCCGCCCAGGCCTGCTAAAGGGTTAGTTGGCTGGCCTCCTGATCAGAGCCTGATGGACAAAAAAGGATCTAACCACCTTGAACCGAGATCCTGGACTCTGCTTATAGTGAGACATGCGTCCCAAGTGCCACCCCAGTCCTAAACCCTTGGAAGTGGGCCCGAAAGGGCTCTGCCAGCACAGCTGTGGTCAGAGCAGAACCGACGCAATGTGACATATCGCCTCACAACCTCGCACCCGAACCATCATTGCATGATGCATCCCTGATGCATCCCTGATGCAGGACCTTGCAGTTCCTCCGAACACATCCTCAACACAGGACCTCGAATCACAGCCCCGCAGCTCCTCGTAACTACTGCTGCATGACGCATCCTCTAATCGGGACCTCGCATCACAGCCTTGCAGCTCCAGGAAAAAACGCCACTCTGTGATGCAAACTTGTTGCATCCTCAATGCAGGACCGTGTACCACAACCCTGGATCACCACTTGGTGACACATCCTTGACATGGGACCTCACAATGCTTTGCCACAAGGAATTAAGGTACTTTGTTCAGCTGGCTTAACTTGGCTCCTGTAGCCGGCCACGCACCATCACAGTCAGCCTAAAGTTATGACTTTGCCTTGGTCCAGCGTGACAAGGTAACTACAGTTGTCTCTTTGTGCTTTTAAGCGCTATTTCCACCTAAATCTTTAACATTTTATATCTCCGGTTCTACTAATTGGATTTTTTAGGTTCTAGTTTCAAATCATTTATTACATTTTACTCAATTTTTCTGCATTGTGTGGAATTTCTTTTGTGTTGTGTTTTCACTTTATTCTTGTTTGTGTGCTGCATAATTACTTTACACCTTGCCTATAAGTATGCTTTGTGCTGGGCTTCCAGGGTATTAAACTCAGGTCAATTTGGGGTTTGTTTTATCTTTCACTCTGACAAGAATTGTAGTTGCAGCTTGAGTGGGGGTTTTACCCCCCAAACAGTAACCCTATTTCCTACAGTTACATATTGACGTTATTATGCCAAGCTTTTAAATTTGATCTTAGCAACTATGCTTAATGTATCATGTGTGTAAATATATTTCAGGTGAACACAAGCTGTATGATGATGTAGAGATTGCAAGTTTTTCCGACCAGAACTCCACTACTGTATCAAACTCATCACATGATTTAGTGGCAGGGTCCTTGGCAAACATAGGATCGTGTACAGGAAACCAGGGTTTTATTCCTACATGTCTGGTGCAGGCAGATTATTACTTCCTCATGTATATGTTGTCATCGAACGTCCTCACAAGGCTGTGCCAACCTGATAAAGTTGGCAAGGATGCTTTCTCTGGCAAAGATGGTCATGACTATGGGCACTTCCAACACAGGTGCCATATCAACACTCCCCCACAAGTTCTTGTGTAAGCACCATAAACACATAATTCGTCACTGTGCCCTTTTCCTCTCCAGCATCATGCGTTGTATCCATGTTGACCTTGATTGGTCTGCTGTACTCACCGGTACAATGTCAAATGCATTATGTGCAGCCAAAGCACACACTCATTCTGTATCAGCACTGCACAATGTGGATGTTTCATATGTCTCCCTTTGTCTCACAGCAAAATCCCACTTCCAGGCCACATAATGATCTCCGTGATGGGTGGCTGCATGTGTCAACCTGTGCTTAGGCAAAAACAATATGTCACAAGGCAAAATGAAAGGTAGACATTTTTCAGCACTCAGAAATCAAGGTCGGTGGCCAGTAGCCCCCACAAAATGCAGTGACATGACTCTGTGGTAGATACTCCACGTAATGTTTGCCTACCTGACAGCAGGCTCATACAAGTGATAATTATTCAGAAACAAATATTCATATCTGCAACATTGGCAGTCCTGGTCTCGTTATGCACAAAGTTTGCTGACACATAGATCAGCACTGTCCCCACACTTCCCCCCACGCAGCTTCTCCTGGTCTGCAACATAACTTCTATGTGGCATCTGCAGGGATCATGAATTGAAGAAGGCTAACCATGAAGTACAAGCCTCGAACATCATACAGCACAGGACAATGCTTATGGGTATGTAACACTTACAACGCATCTTTTACGTCGCATTCCGTTACAACGCAGATTTTACAACGCGGGATCCATTACATCGGATGTCATTACAATGCATGGCATTACATCGCAGATGCTATTACAACGCATACTATTACATCGTAAGTATTGGTAAGTATTTAATTTTTTTTTTATTTTATTTAATATTATTTAATTGATTTAATTATTATTAATTATAAAAAATATATTTATTTATGTTTTTAAATATTATAAATTAAATATATTAATTTAAGTGATTTTTTAAATAAGTATGAGTATAGGAGTATATGTTTTGGGGTACTGAGGTATATGTTTTGGGGTGTTTGTGTATTTATAGGTTTTAGGGCAGGGTTTGGGTTTTGGGGTACAGGGGTGTTTTTAGGTTTTAGGGCAGGGTTTGGGTTTGGGGTACAGGGGTGTTTTTAGGTTTTAGGGCAGGGTTTGGGTTTTGGGGTACAGGGGTGTTTTTAGGTTTTAGGGCAGGGTTTGGGTTTTGGGGTACAGGGGTGTTTTTAGGTTTTAGGGCAGGGTTTTGGGTTTTGGGGTACAGGGGTGTTTTTAGGTTTTAGGGTAGGGTTTGGGTTTTGGGGTACAGGGGTGTTTTTAGGTTTTAGGGTAGGGTTTGGGTTTTGGGGTACAGGGGTGTTTTTAGGTTTTAGGGTAGGGTTTGGGTTTTGGGGTACAGGGGTGTTTTTAGGTTTTAGGGTAGGGTTTGGGTTTTGGGGTACAGGGGTGTTTTTAGGTTTTAGGGTAGGGTTTGGGTTTTGGGGTACAGGGGTGTTTTTAGGTTTTAGGGCAGGGTTTGGGTTTTGGGGTACAGGGGTGTTTTTAGGTTTTAGGGCAGGGTTTGGGTTTTGGGGTACAGGGGTGTTTTTAGGTTTTAGGGCAGGGTTTTGGGTTTTGGGGTACAGGGGTGTTTTTAGGTTTTAGGGCAGGGTTTGGGTTTTGGGGTACAGGGGTGTTTTTAGGTTTTAGGGCAGGGTTTGGGTTTTGGGGTACAGGGGTGTTTTTAGGTTTTAGGACAGGGTTTGGGTTTTGGGGTACAGGGGTGTTTTTAGGTTTTAGGGCAGGGTTTTGGGTTTTGGGGTACAGGGGTGTTTTTAGGTTTTAGGGTAGGGTTTGGGTTTTGGGGTACAGGGGTGTTTTTAGGTTTTAGGGCAGGGTTTGTGTTTAGGGATAATTAAATTATATTTACCATTTTAAAATTAATTAAAATATATTTAATAAATTAAATTAATTATTTTACATTAATTACATTTTTTAATTAAATTAATTAAATTAAATAAATAATTATTATTAATTTAATTTAATTTCATTATAAAAAATATGTACTTTAAACTAATTACTTTTTTTTAAATTAAATTAAATACAATTTTTAATAAAATTACATTTATTAAATAGATTTTATTTTATTAAATTAAATTAATGACAATTTTAAATTGTCTTTTAATTAAATTATTTTAAAAAAATTAATTACAATAAACTAAATAACATTTTTAAAAAAAGGTATACTTACCTATACTTACGATGTAATGCCATGCGTTGTAATAGCATCTGCGATGTAATGCCATGCATTGTAATGACATCCGTTGTAATGGATCCCGCGTTGTAAAATCTGCGTTGTAACGGAATGCGTTGTAACACAACGCGTTGTACTGACACCAATCCATGCTTATGTTGCTTGCGTGACTACATAAGAATAGGAAAACGCCATGTTTGGACAACTCAAGCGCCTTCTATGCTCGCCTGGTAGCGCTGCCCCTCTGTCAGCCGCGAGCCATTAGGTAAGAGCGGCGGGGTCCAGTGCGGGGGATTTCGACATAAGACGACAAGGGAAAATTAATTATTTATTTAATTTTCCCTAGTCATCGTCCATCAATCCCCCCAATGGGCCCCACCACTCTTGCCTGCACGGCCCGTGGCTGCCCACTGTGTGCTGCACAGCCCCTACACAGGCAGTCTAGATCCATGCTGCAAGTGTGGCAGCAGTAAAAGCTGCACTGCTGCATTCTGTATGTGTCTGGAAGGATACATCCTTTAACCGTTACCAAAAGAGGCGCCATACACCTAAACGTGCATGTAGCTGATTGGTGGACACATGGACAAATGGTGTCGGTTTTCCTCCGTATATACATTCCTCCTCTTGAAACCTGGGTATGGGAGGGCCAAGGACGACGGATATGAACTTGTCACAACACTTTCATGTTTTGGGACAATCCTACTTTGGCGTGGGTGTTTGCATGGAAACACCCATTCACCAGCCATTTGTGGCAGAGTTTCTGCTGTGTGCAGTCTAAGATTACTGAGTGTACTCTATCACCCAGGTGTACTAAAGGTTACTTTGAGAGCGTTAATTATGTCATCAGTTAAGTACTGGTCTTGCCTTTAATGTCCTTGCATGAGGCAATTTCTACTTCATTCATAAGTACAACAGGCCCCAGATGTAAAAAGCCTTTGCATTTACCTTGCGTCACAGAAGGTCATGCAAGGAGAACACACAGGCTTCACTGATACGGAGTAAGACACACAAGACCTGACTTGTGTGATCTTGGCTTTGCACCATAGTGTTGAGCAGGACTGCTGCTTGAACTTTGTTGCGTAAGAGTGCAGGCTGGGACACATTCTGTGGGAGGGTCATGCCCACTCCCAACCATACGCCCATGATTTTTGGACCATTTCCAAAACATTGTTGTTCTACCAGACCAGGAAGTAACAATGAGAACACACTTGATTACTTATTATATCTTCTCTCCATGGGCCAGATGTATCAAGATTCCGTTTTGCAAATCCTAAATAGCGATTTTTTGCGAATCGCTATTTAGAATTGCAAAACGGTATGTATGTACAAAATCGCTATTTTTTAGCGATTCCTTATTCTTTATTTGTGAATTCGCATTTTGCGAATTCGCAAATAAAGAATACTTTCCAATGCATTCCTATGGGCCAGGAGGCTCATAGGAATGATAGTGCAATAATTCTCAAATTGCGAATTCGCAATTTGCTAATCTCAATTTGAGAATTATTTCAAGGGTGCAGGGGTGTCTTAAAGACACCCTGCTGCACCCCTGAAATCTACATGTGTGTGCATGTGGCACACATACATGCCATATGGGCATGTATGTGTGTCACATGCCACCCTCACAAATGCCAAATAGGGCATTTTTAAAAGAAATCGCAAATTACCACCAAGTACAAGTTGGTGGTAATTTGCGATTTCTTAACTCAAAATCGCAATTTCAAAATGTGTCATACATATCATTTAAGGAATCGCAAAATTTGCGATTCCTTAAATTGCGATTTTTTCATACATATGAAAAAAGGCAATTCGGCCGGTTGCGAGTCGCAAAGGCCGAAATTCTGCGAATTTCAGCCTTTGCGAGTCGCAAAAGCCTTGATACATCTGGCCCCATGTGTCCTGCATTTAGCAGCTCATGTGGAAAGTGGAACATGCCTGTAACATTTGATTTTGTACAGGAAGGTATACCGCCCTGCACAACAACAATTCAGTCCCCTACCGCAAACACCCTGGCATTATGGAGCAAGGATGCCTGTTTTGGCGCTAGACTTGCACACAGTGAGGCAGTGTAAGGAGAGAGTTGTAATGCTGCATATATTTGAAAATGTTGAGCATTGTTTGCCTCTCTCATTGCCCCAATGCACACAAACAATTTGACTTGCTGCCCTGCACATTTAAAACATGTTTTAAATGCTGATTGGCGTCCATTTTAGCGAGAGGCAACCCCGCATGATGAAGTAGTAATGCAGTCCATTGAATTAGGTACATCAAGTTCAAGTTCAAGTTCGGAGATTTGTAGAGCGCACTACTCACCCAGAGGGTCTTAAGGCACTTTAGGGAGGGGGGGTGCACCACTGACATGAGAATGGCGGTCAATGCAGCAAATGTTGGTTGGCCATCAGTAAACGGTATGTGGCCTGGGTGCTCATAAAGCACACACATTCATATGCCATTTTATGGTCAACATCTATGTACTGATATACGTTTTGATGATTGTCATTACTGGTATGTCCATGTAATTTCCTGACATACAAACAACAGGCTACATGTTCAGGTTCTTGCAAGTGGAAGTGGCCTGTCATTACCATTAAGTACATCTGAAGTATTCATTACATAATAAATCAGGGAAATATTCCAAACAAATGTAGAGTTGTATGACCATAATATTAATTAGCCTATTTCCTTTGTGTGTACCCACTATGAATTTGGAGGAGAAAAATAAGGGGCATATTTACAGCGGAATGGAAAAGTGTGGGGTTAAGCAAACATTGCTAATGCCACACTTCTCCATTGTTTATGCGCAGCAAAAATGAGGAGAAATAATTCATTTCTCCTTGTTTCGCTTGTTTAGGACCAGGTTTCCCCTGGTCTTACTGTTGACGCTGCCTCCTATTTACGCTGCCCTTGTAAACAGGGACAGCATCAAAATCAATGGGTGTTGCGGTAGCACGCCCACCGCAACACCCATTGCCCTCCCCTTTCACGCTAAATACATCACGAAAGGGTGCCTTATTTACAAGGCAGCGTTAAGAGACATTAAGGGGCATATTATCAAGGGGGTTTATCTCCGATTTTATGGCTTTAAAAGCCAAGAAAGTGGAGATAAAATTATCTCCCTATTACCTAGCTGTCGCTAACACCAGTTAGCGACAGCTAGTAGGAGATAGCGACCATCTTGGGCCCCGCTTTGCATGTCAGTGATATTTATCACTAATGACATGCAAAGTGGGCGTGCCAAGATGTTAGCGACTGGAAACAGTCGCTAACATCGCTATCTCCTATTACCAACTTTTGGAGATATTCGCGCTAAGCGCAAATATCTCCAAAAGCTAACACCTGCCCCTGAGCATTTCTTAGCCATGTTATCCAATGGTAGGTGGATAACATGGCTAAGAGCATTAGCTCGATAATGCATGAATATTGCTGACTTTTCAGCGATATTCGTGCAATATTGCCGATTTTCATCGCATTTGCGATAAACCTTGGTAATACCAAGGTTTACCTGCGATAAAAATCGCCGCAGCTCGGCGATAATTTTTTATCTCTAACCAAGCAATAGCGATAATTATCGCTATTGCTTGGTAATATGCCCCTCAGTGGCTTAACGCTGTCTTGTAAATAAGGTGTGGCCCCTATCACTGAAAGTGCCGTTGTGATGGCGATAGGGGCTTGTAAATATGCCCCTAAGTTTGTACCTTCAAAGCAAGATTTGAGAGACTGCAGAAAATGGCAAAGTGTTTTCGAAGAATGGATAAAATGTATGATGAACAGAATCATCTGGGCACATCGGCATCATTTACAGCACGAAACCTGCCTTCTGAAACACACAACTCATGGAAGCAAGATAGGCAGCTTCAAACCACCACAAGCACTAGCAAGAAAAACAGGACAGAGGAAATCCCACAAAACGTGGCCAAGAAGGGGCTTTTATTATTGTAAATGACGAGAAAACATCAACGAAGCCTGAACACCATCACTGCCCAGATGAACAAACTGAACCGGCTCATGCTACTCAACAATCGAGTGTTGCATTTATTTATTTATTTGCAAGCTTGTACCGCGCTGGGAATCGACTCCCTGGGGAGTATCTCCGCGCCTTTGGCGTCATCAGAAAGCAAATAGCCCTGTCATGTGTTTATTTATTGTTCAACCAAAATCAATAATTAAACAGGAAAGTTTTACATTTTTTCCTGAAGGGAAAATGTTCCCTGCATGCTCTGATTTCGAATGGGAGTTCATTCCAAAGTTTCGGGCCTGCCACTGACAAAGCTCTTCCACCTTGTCGTGTCTTCCAGAATCTGGGGACGCATAGCAATTCACGGTCTCCAGATCTCAGGGATCTTGCCGGGATGTATGGGATAAATTGCTTAGTTAGATAATCCGGGCCTCTACCGGAAAGGCACTTGTGAATGATGCAACAAGTTTTGAACATCACTCTTTGTTTTACCGTGAGCCAGTGGAGTTTTTTAAGAAGGGGCTTTGAAGGAGTCCGGGCCGGGGCATTGAGAACAAGGCGTGCAGCCGTGTTCTGCACAACTTGAAGTCTGGCGATGACCCCCTTATTGGCGGCTAGCAGCAAACCATTACAGTAGTCCAGTCTACTCAACACGAGCGACTGAACTAAGGTTTTCCTGGTGGTATCAGGTAACAGGGGGAACACCCTTCGAAGAAGCCCAATAACATGAAAGCATGAGCTTACTACTTGAGTAGCGTGATGTTTTAGAGTGAGCTCCTGATCCGGTTTGACTCCTAGATCTTTCACTACCATTTTCGGTTCCGGGACTGGGCCTAGATCACAAGGCCACCAGTCAGGAGTCCACAGACGTTTGGCTTCCCCAAAGAGCATCACCTCTGTCTTGGAGACGTTACACTGAAGGAAGTTTGCTGCCATCCAATGTGCCACCTCTTTCATCCCTTGGGCGAAGGAGTGACGCACTTCAGGAGTCATGATTTTAAACGGAAAGAGGAGTTCAGTATCGTCTGCATACGATACAGGGATAAACCCGTGGGATCTCATGATGTTAGCTAGGGGTGCCACATAGATGTTAAATAATGTTGGGCTCAAGCAGGAGCCCTGTGGCACCCCCTTTGAGATCTCCACCTCCTCTGACTGGTAAGAACCAAGTATGACTCTCTGAGTGCGTTTGGTGAAAAAGCTCCTTAACCAGGCCAGCGCCTTGCCTCCCAGACCGATGTCAACTAGTCTGGTGGTCATGATATCATGAGACACAGTGTCAAACGCCGCTGACAAATCTAATAACACCAGGATAACGGAATACCCCTTATCCTGAAGCATATGGAGATTGTCAGCGACGGACAGCAAGGCGGTCTCAGTGCTGTGCCTGGGCCTAAAACCCGATTGAGAGGGGTCTAGTCCCCCTGCACTCTCGATGTAATTGGATAAGTGCCGATTAACAAACTTCTCGGCGAGCTTCCCTAAAAAAGGGATGAGAGAGATGAGTGATGAGTCTCAGATTAGTGAGGTCAGTCCATGGAATGGAGTTGTTCTTCCGTAGAGGCCTCACCAAAGCACGCTTCCAATCAGGGGGGACTTCCCCTGATCCTAAGGATAGATTAACTACCCACTGAATACCCACTCCTAGATCATCCCTCAAAAGTGACATGATCCGAGCTGGAATGATATCTGAAGGGCATCCACTCTTAGTTTGATTGATTAGAGTGTCAATGTCCTCCATTGATATAGGAGGGAATTCAACAAGCTTGCTAGCGTTGTTTTCTGCTGTGCTGAGATGTGGCGGAGCCATACTGTCATCAGTTCTCAAGGTGTTAGAGGTAGATTTTGAGGCTAAGATCTTAGCATAAATGCCTTCTATTTTCCTAACAAAGAACTGTGAGATGTTATCACAGAGTTCCTGAGACTCAATCCCCTCCGTTTCACAGGCTGCAGGCTTGGCAAAGGTCTGTAAGATTTGGTAAAGGACTTTAGCATTTTTACCCACTGCTGATATTTGGGCTGCTATGTGATGTTTCCTAGCAGATCTAATAGCTTTATGATAATGTGTTTGGGAAGTCCTATAAGTTTCTTTATCCTCTGCCTTGCGTGTAGCTCTCCATCGTTTTTCAGATTTCCGTGCCGTGATTTTTAGTTGTCTGAGATCGTCTGTGTACCAGACTTCTTGTTTTGGGGCAGGCCGTGGTTTATATGCTCTAAAAGGAACAACGTGGTTGATGGAGGTAGTTACCGCTTCATTAAAAATGGCTAGTACAGCGGTGACATTGTCGCCACATTCAGCCCAGTTAGGTTCGGTAAATTTCTCCCTAAAGCTCTCAGTCGTTAATTTATTCCAAGGTCTTCTGACATCAGCCAAGGTTCTCTGGACCCCCTTAGCCTCATGGTTGGAGCGCGTATAAAATTCAATAATGGAGTGGTCAGTCCAGTCCACTTGACAGGGAGGGAGACATTTTATAGAAGTGGAGTTATATAGCACAAGGTCCAAGGTGTGACCGGCTAAGTGCGTGGGTCCCTGATTAATTTGATGCAGACCAAGGGTGGTTAAATCAGCCAGGAGTGTCTGTGCCTCCACACAAGAGGTAAGTTCACTATGAACATTAAAATCCCCTACCAGGATGAAGTCGGAATTCACCTGTACGTGGGGGGCCAGTGTTTCAACAAGTTGAAGAGAGAAATTCCCTGGCGGACCTGGGGGCCGGTAGACTAAAGCTCCCTTCCTGGTTTCCCTAGAGTTAGGGTTGATAGTGAAGATGAGGACCTCCATTTGCGGGTTACATACGGTCTCAGTGACCACTACCTCGATTTCTTGTTTAAAAACAATAGCTAATCCCCCACCAGTTTTAATTGGCCTGTCCATCCTTACTAATTTGTATCCTTGTGGTACCCCCATAGTAATGGCCGGTACAGAGTGGGGCTTTAACCAAGTCTCTGTTAGAAAGCAAAAATGTGGCTTTTCTGATGTTATAAGATCCCAGACCTGAGTGGAATGGGTAACTAAAGAACGGACATTACACAGGAGGTTTTTGCAATTCAGAGATGAGTCATTGGGAGGACTGTCAATCGGATTTTGCTGACAGTTGGTAGGGATAGTGGAGGTAGACCTTAGCTGACAAGGCGTGATTACAGCACTACTTGTAAATTGTGTAAAACAAACCCTGCAGGAGAACGGTCCCTCCAGGCTCCCCTGTATCCTATGGGAACACAAAGAGGTGGCATACCTGCTTAAGGTCAGTAGGATCTGACTGGTGTATATGAGACCTGGGCGATGGAGCGGCGCGAGGGTAGTAGTATAATCCGCCATAGTCCCCTGCCCCTGGCCCCGTCCAGTCGCCGACGGGCGCAGACGGGCTGGTCTTCGGCTCGTCTTAGGCGCAGTAGTAGGCGCCACCCTGCGCGCCAGCGCTGCGCGCTAGAGCCGACGAGGGGCTAAATAGCCCAGGAAGTCCCAGAGTCTAGAGCGCTAACCGCTCGCTTTCCAGTATGTCCTGCCTCAGCCCCGCCCTCCACACACCGGGATTGGCTGCCGAGCGTGCAGGCTTAGGTAGGAATTTTAACTATCGTAGCCTTGGTGTTTGCGGGTATGCGAGATTATTGCAGTGTGCCTCTGAGTAATTCACAACCTAATTCAGTCAATTCAATTTAAAACACAGTAAACACAATTTTAAAAGCATCAATTAAAATAAATCGGTCATTTTTCAAAATCAGTTTCCGTTTACAATTCTAGCGCCGCTATTTGATTTTGTAACGCCAAGCGGGGTCAGGAGAAGCTGCCACCACCTCCCTACTGCAAAAAGCGATGCCTCCTCGCCGCCTAAATAGCCCAGGAAGTCCCAGAGTCTAGAGCGCTAACCGCTCGCTTTCCAGTATGTCCTGCCTCAGCCCCGCCCTCCACACACCGGGATTGGCTGCCGAGGTGCCAGCAGGCCATGTATATATTAGTCCATAAAGAGTTCCACTGATCATTTTCAAATAATTAGGTCTTATTTTTGTTAGTAGCTATAGCTTAAGTGTACACTAAGATAGTGTTAGTATTAAGTTTTACATGTATATTTAGTACAATAAGTTAGTTCGTGGGAGAGGGTAATTTAAGAAGTGTAGATTATATGTTTGTGTACTGCATTTAGTATGTGTAGGTGTTTTATTGTAGATGCATGTTCAAGCAGGTGGGAGGTTGATGTTTAAAATGTGTTAAAGAAAAGTAATTATACTTTTATAGTGTAGACAGAGTAGCTAAGATACAACATTTTAAAGGATACTTTTAGATAGTTTAAATTAGGACTTTAGTAGTGTGCTGAGATTTTAATGTTTTTTTACTTCTTTACTTGAGTGCTTGAAATGTTTATGTTGCTAACTACACATTAACCATATAATTAGATGTTAAGGTAAGATGTTTACGACAAAAAACAAGAATATAGACGTGCTAGATTATATGTAGCCACTAAAAATGATGTTTACGTATTTGTATTTGTATGAACAGACCTTGACATTGGACACATGTACATTTCAGCCATCACAGCCACGATACTCAGGTTGATGTGCTGCATTGTGTGAAAGGTTGAGGCAAAAACATATGCCTATAATGTTAGATATGGATACTTTTATTTTTTCTGCTGCCTGTGGTAGACTGTGATCTTGTGAGAAGTTGGCCTGATATATGATGTCTCCAATTCTGGGGGCACCTTGTATCAGTCCAAACAATCCCTTATGGTGATGGTTGTAAGTCAACCTTATAGATAAGCTATCTTAGGGGCAGCATGGACTAAGCAGCCTTAAAGGCTTAACTCAAGAGGTCGTGTTAAGCAAGCTGTTTTACCAATCACAATCCTGTAATATCAAATGAAAGGACACCACGCAAGTTATATATCATAAAAATATATGTATTTATTACTAGAATAATCCTCTGTACTCTTTATGAGTGCAGAGGCACAAGCGTTTAAACAAAAGCACAGTTAAACATATAAAAGTTGTACAATTATGGATGAGGCCCAGGGGCCACGCAAACAATATATTAAAAAAGTGGTATAAGAGATACCAATCGAACAGTGGTTAGGCCTAGGGCCTAGGGAATTGCTGGGAGCAGTCGGGACTAGCAATACTGAAGTCGGGAAAAGCCCGCGGGATTCGGGTGCAGCGCTTAAAGCACACACATGCACCAATGCAAAGTCAATGGTGCGTAAAAGTTATAAAGTTACTGTTTAAGGAGACTTCCGCTTAACCTAGAAGGATGAAACTTTAGACACATATACTAGAGGTGTGTACCAGTGTAGGAACACCGGCGTTGCTGAGTTACCTCACCCACAGGAAGCGGGTGCACAGGTGCAAAGTAGTGTCAGGTTTCGTCACGCAGGTTGATGGTGCTTGGAGCTGAAGATGCTGCAGGCGTCGAGAAGAGAAGTGTCCGGTGTGATCCAAGGGTGGATCGAAGATATAGCTGATCTGAAAGCAGAGGGGACAGAGTCTGGGTCACTCAGCAGTGACCAGGGTGGAACCAGGAAGGAACCAGGCAATGTCGGGCGCAATCAGGTCGTTGACGGGAAGCTTGTCTCCGCTGCCACGTGGACTCTGGGGCACCGAGGGCGTCCAGGAGTGGATCACGAGCTGTCCCACGCAGGCTCTCGCTGTCAGCGGTGTCGGCTTCCGGACTGGAGCAAACAACTTTTGGCAAGCGCCACCCACGCAGGATTCGAAGATCGCTTAATACTCGGACTAGGAGGGTCAGAGCGGGTGCTCCTTTTCAGGGGAGCGAGGGCAAGTCTGGAGCAACCAGACTCATGAGTTAGGTTTCAAGGTTCGTCGGCACAGGGGCCACAAGCCAACGGGCAATTGACCGGGCCAACGCGTTGAGCCAGAAGATGCAGAAGGGCCCCACGCAGTACTCGGTGAGTGTAGAGGGGTGAGCTTCAGTGCAAGAGAGGCTCAGGGCTGGGGCTTCTCAAACCCCAATGCACAGCTTCGACGGTCACTCGTGGGCTGCACGGTCAGCGTCTCATGGTCTTTCCAAGATGGCGGGCCACACGCTTCAGGTCACCTCCATGGGTCTCAGCTCTGCAGGCACTGTGGATCGGGCTGTTAGAAGGCAGGCACGCTGGGTCTTGTCGAACTCTGTCGCTCGAGTTCCGGCGGGAACTGCAACAAAGCAAACGTCGAGGTGCTGGATGGTGCCTGTTTGCACAGGGTGGTCACTCCTTGACCACAAGGGAGATTCTTCAGTCTTCTACGTCGAGTAGGATGTCTAAGGGTCCAGAGTTTCGTTTCATAAGTTTCAGTCAGGATAATCTGAGTGCGTTGGCATTGCTCCCATTCTTATACCAGTCTTGGGGGCTGGATTGCCTGCTAGGTCCCTCCTATGGGTGGGACCCAGGAAGGGGGTGGTTACACCCCTTTCGCTTTGTCCAGGGTCGCGCTGGGACTGGGGCTGGTGTGCCCCAGAACCGGTTTGACCGGATTATGCAAGGGGAAGCCTTGTGCTCCCCAGGCAGTGTCTGGTTTCATTCAACCCACCCTGCCCCAATACACTATCTCCTGTCTGGGGAGGTGTAGCACCTCCCTGCGACAGGAAACCCTTTGTCCAGGCCCCCTCTGCCAAGTTTCGGTCAGCAGCAGGAGGTCAGACACATGTCGGTGGCCGCAGCATCCATTTTGTGATGCTGAGGCTCTTTTAGAAATCAACCGTGTTTTAGCAAAGTAACATGTCTTCTCCCTCTAGAAGGGTGGAATGCTATCCCCGTCGAAGGGACTGTCTAGGGGATAGTATTCCGAATCGTATGACACCTTACACGACATGTTTTGATAAAGCCAAACCAAAGTTAGCACATAACCGCGATGGATTATAATGCACTTAAGAGTATATGGTATGGCATTATCCCGATACAGCTTAGGGAGTTGTTCCCGACAGCTGCAGACAGGCTCTGCTCATGCTCGAGCACCATCTCACGTTAAACTAAGCACTCTGCCTCCAGGATTGATAAGGCCTGCCATAGGAGTGACTTATAGGTTTATATGTGTCCAGATATAGGTTTAGATATAGGTATACTATATCTAAGCAAGAGGCGATTACACCAACTTGCCCCAGCTGAGTGATCAGCCAGTTGTGTCAATTTAAGAACCAGCCAGGGGTGGCAAAAGCTATACTGCAGCCCCTGGTTGGCCTTGGATGCACCTATTCCCTTGGCACCTATAGTGCACTATATAGGGGCTGACAAGGTGTCCAGTACCAATTTGGTTATGCACCTAAGGTGCATGGAGTCCATTTTAAGGAGAGAGCAGATAGCCTGGGGCCCTGATTAGCAGGGAACCAGGCCAACTAAGTCGAAAACCAGCTAAACACAAGGCAAAAAATCTGGGGTAACCATAGTCAGGTGTCCACCTTCCTACAGATCTGGCTAGTGGTAAAGCAGAAATTCCTTGTTAAGATTTGTAGACGGTGGGAAGTTACAGAGATTATAAATGGGCGTCCTGAAGAGAGAGATTCTTGCTCTGAGACATTTTTGTAACATATTAAAATGTTATAATGTGTGTTGAACAATGACACACACACGTCAACAGAGGATGAGACTTGGGGATATGGCTGAGCTGCCTACCAAGATGAACGCGCGGCACTGAAGCTCTGCCAACCGGACCAACTATTTTGCTGTATCCCCATTATCCTGCGTAGTTATTGCCACAAGCGCAAAACCGCTGTGCCGCTGATGCCCCGCTACACGCGATGATATGCGTACATCTCCGAGTGGTTCCCCCGGAGTGGCACTCTGGTGACCTTCGCATGTCAAGCGGGGCATGAGGTGCCTGCGGCCTATCACATCGGCGGTGGCGGTGAGGAGGAGCGGCATGTTCCGGTGGCCAAAAATCACCTGGTGGCAGTGAGTGATCCGGGTGTCGGTTTGGCCTGCCTCCTTCTCTCCCCCCCTTGGCGCCCGATCGACCCGCTGGGGGTTGGGCCACCTCTGATCACCCCCGTGACGCAGCCCGCCTCATCCCTAAGGCCCTACGGGGACAGGGCCAGCGGGAGAGCCTGGTAGGCGGCCATCTAGTTGTCGCTGGAAGTGCGGCGGGGGTTGGAGGCCGCCTGGTGCCCCTTGCGCCCAGTTTTGCTCCAACTAAGTCCCTGTGTCTCCACAGCCTACAACAACACGGCCTGTGCCTGCCCTGCACTGCGTCTTCCTGCCTCCGGCAGCAAGAGTCCTCGTGTCTTCCAGAGTCATAGGATACTGCACTGGTGCGGTCTGACGGTGCGGCGTGCTGGGACTGCGCTCAGCCTATAGCGCTGTTCATTTGGTGTGCTTCTGGCCCTCTCCTGCCCTCTTGGCTGCCTGTTGCTTCCAGCTCGTGAAGCCTGCTCCATTCTCTCATTTCATCGGCGTTGCAGTACCAATATACCTGCCCCCAAGGATCCCGCCGCAGTATCATTACGTGGACTCCTGCCTGCCCCCGACGCCGTATCGGCAGTGGCCACAACACACTTCCACGCCATTTCAAGGGCTCACGTTGTGCGGACGTTTGACAGTGTGTCTGGCTCAGAGGGGACAGCTAACGCTGTCTGCGCTGTACTTGGAGGCCCGCATACTGGCTACAGTGCTCCGTGGCTGTCTCCACCCTTTGCCTGGACCTACCCCCAGCCACATCCAGTTCTGAGGTCGTATCTCGGCGGCCCGACTCAGCTCACTAAGCTGTGGCATGGGCTGCAAGGATCCTAAACAGAAGACCCTGCCCTTCGAGAAGCTAGTTGAGAAGGTCACTAAGGAGAGCTCCACCATGCTGGAGGGCGGCCAGGGTTCGGACCTTATGGATGCCTCATCTGCGCCTTCCATTAAAAAATGGGGTATCACACAAAATAGTCTTAGGATCTGGGTGTCAAGCGATAAACATGGAAAAATGGTCCTAGACCTATACTTCGTATTGCAAACAAATCAATTCTTTAAGATATACTGATTCACAGGAATTGATCCTAAGCAAGAAATAACCTAAACAGTGTTCTTGTCTATACATATACATACAATGCACCCATTAGATGTTCCAAAAGATATTCATTACGAACATCATCATTTATTGAGATATTTACAATTTCATAAAAAAGCTTTGTACAAAATCCAAATGAAAAGACTGCCAGGCGCCATAGTAGAGTGCAGGAAAAGTGCTCATGTGAGAGAAAAGCTTGATAAAAAAGAGATAGAACATATCAAATATAAACAATAAGGTACAATTCCTTACAACAGAAACCTGACCCATAAAACTAGATCTGAACGATTTGTTATTTCAACACAATATAGTGGCTGGGGGGATGGGAGATTGGATTCAGGTTTCACAAAAAAGGAGGGAAAGGGCAGTTGTCGATGTATTGACCCTGGCGCATTAGTGGGTGGATTAACACCTCAGCTACGGGTCTTCATCAGGACTGGGGAAGGGGGGCAGGGAAACCTAACACGTACAATGGCAGCACTTCATATAGGTGAGCCACCACTTACTGATGTGTTCCACCGGCAAGATATCTAAGAATAGCGTAACCTCAAATCTATCAATGAAGAGTATGTCTTTACGTAGAACTCAATCACAAGGCATATGAGTGTAGTATTTGAAAAAGACACTCAAGGTTGGTTTAAAATCAGGAACAAAACTCCGTCAGTTCTGATTGCCTTGATATTGCAACTAGCACCTGAAAAAACGTAGCAACCAAGTTAGCAGCAACAACTGTCTGTGTTAGGCTGAAGGAGTCCCTTAATCGATTCTTACTGTATTTGCTCTGTAAGGTCTAAGTATCCCATAGGAGCGCCGTGGACATACAACCGCATTCTGCCCCTTCAGCTGCACTACTCCAGGAGATGAGGGTGGGCTTTTGGGCCTTAAACAGTGTTTTAACACCCTCAACAAGAATCTGGAGGCATTGGGGGTCCAAAATCCAAGTCCACGACAGATGCTTAGACGTGGCAGAGGCACGGATCTCTGATATTGAAGATGGCACTGCTCAATCTGTTAAAAGACTGGAAAGGGTGGAGCGCATACTGAAAGAGGTGGCTATCAAAAATGAGGACCTCGAGGTGCGCAGTCGGTGCAACAACATCCGCATCTTGGGGGTGCCAGAGTCCACTGCCACTGGCCGACTTCTTCCTCTTTGTCGAGACCCTATTATCAGATATGTTTGGGAGGGAGTACTTTACCCCCAGCTTTGTGGTAGAGTGCCCCCATCGTACCTTCGGGCCCCATCCCAACCCAAGCTGCCCTCTGCGCCCTCTCATTGGACGTATTATGAACTTCGAAGATTGAGACACTGCGCTACGCCTCGCTAGGGAACGGGGGGACACTACATGGCAGGGCTCCAAACTTAGGGCTCTATATCCAGACTTCACCGTCATGATGCAGGAGGCCCGGCGCAAATATAATGGGGTGAAGGTTACCGTCAGAAACTTGGGACTAAAGTACGGTATGCTGTATCCTGCCAGGCTGAGGGTGGAGGTTAGTGGCCGGGTGCGCATCTTCGACAATCCCAACGATGTGCAGGACTTTTGCCGCATCTTCAAACACAACAACAATCAAGTGACTGCTGGCGGGAGTGGGCCCTCTCCTTCGCATAGTGGATCAGACGTGAGCATGAAACTCTTCTCTGGCTCTGGAGTTGGTTGGCACTGCTGCCCTGCTTTTTCTCTGCTTTATCTAAACTGCAAGGGGGTTTCACTACTCATCAGTTTAATGTGTTGCATAAAGGTGGTTGACTGGGATGGCGTTGCCACCCCTCTTGGTGTACACCTTGGATTTGTTTATGGCTTTCCAAATGTACAGGTTCAAGGTTATTTTGTTCCACTGTAAAGTCAATTGGTACTATATCTCTGGTTCTCAACTATGGGTTTGCCTTGTCTTTATTGCAGTAAGGTTGGGAGGGGGTGGTTGGAGGATCGTAGTTGATACATTACAACTATTGATTATCTTTCACTTTGCTCAGTCACAGATTGTTTTTCAAAATTGGTGCTCGAAGCTGTCACGCATTTTGCGACCACTAGATGGCTCAGCCGGGTGCGGTTGACGGTCCCTCTAGTCTGTCCTTGATGTCTTGGAATATCAGGGGTCTTAACGACAATCGTAATAGGACACAGGTTGTTCATTATTTCGTTTTTTTCTAGTTGGGGCGCACACAGATATTTTGCTAATTTTAGTAATTACGCAAGAGTAACTGCCATTCTTATACACAAGAGGGTCCTCTTTAGCTTCCAGTCGGTTGTCAATGATGGTGAGGGTAGATACAACATTGTAGTTGGGTCATTAATGGGTCACAAAGTAACTTTGCTATGTGTTTACCCTCTGAACACTGACTCCCCGGAATTTTTCCTTTCTTTGCATGCCCAGCTCTTCAAGCTAGAGCCCACTTTGTTGCTGGTAGGCGGGGACTTTAATCTCGTTCCAAACTAGATAGCACTGCCAATTCCCCTGACACTAAACCTCGAGCGCGTCATGCTCTCCTTGAACTGTGCGACCAATTTTCTCTGCTTGATATTTGGCGCAGGCCTAATCCTTCCCTTACTTACTTCACACATTATTCGGGTCAACACAATACCTGGACCAGACTCGATTATTGATTATTCTCTCCTGGTGTCTCCTTCTGGTTTCACTCGCTGAAGACGCTTTCCAGGACATACTCCGTCCATTCCCCTGTCCAGCTCTCTCTCCGGGTTCCATGACCTGATGGTTTGAGAGGCAGTGGCGCTTCTCTGGTTACGCCTCCATGACGACCTTTTCCTTCATGAGATCCACGAGGCCATCAAAGACTATTTTGCCATTAACACCGGATCTGTTGACACTTGGGCAGTCTTATGGGAGGGATTTAAGGCATACATAAGAGGTGTATGCATCTCCAAACACGCAGAAGTGCTCAAGGCTCTCCTCACCACCCTGGCGCGATTGGAAGGGGAGCTCACGGATCTTGATAATGAGGCGCAACACACCCCAGCCTCTAGCGCAGCGGGTCAGCGTCTGGCTCTCCTCATCGAACACAGAGACACAGCTGATCATGAGATCCTATTTTTGGGCAAGTACCAAACCGCTTGGCGATATGGTGAGGGTGATCGCCCGGGTCGAGCACTGGCCCAGATGCTTCGGCACCCCTACAGTAAAGCATACATCACTGAGATACACTCTTCCATGAATGAAGTGCTAACCTCCATCACAGACATTCGCGATGAATTCCTGACTTTTTTTACTTCTCTCTACACCTCTAAACTAGGGCGGGACCCTACGGCGCAGGAAGCCTATCTTTCTGAAATTGCACTAGTTTACCTAGTAAAAACATGTAGGATTTTCTGGCATAGCCGATCTCTGAGACTGATGTCCTCGTGGCTATTGATAGTCTCTGCGGTTCCTCCGCCCCTGGGCTAGATGGCTTTACTGGGGAATTCTACAAGGCCTTGAAGGACCTATTGGCGCCACATCTGATCAAGGTGTATGCAGAGGACCTCGAGAATCAGATCCTTCCCCCCGCAATCCGTGAAGCAGTTATCATTCTTCTCCCCAAGACTGGCAAAGACCCGTCCCTCTGGGGGTCGTATAGGCCTCAGTCCCTACTCAATTTGGATTATAAAATATTCGCAAAAATGATTGCCAATTGCTTATCACAATTGAGGGAATTCATTATCTCACCTGTGCAATCCGGCTTCGTCCCTCACCGCTCGACCTCTTTGAATCTTAGAACATTGTTCTCAGTCCTCCATAGGATTAGCCCAGAGGTTCCCGCCGCTGTGATCTTCTTGACACAGAGAAGGACTTTGACACACTGGAATGGCCTTTCTTCATGCCTGTCATGCACCTCAAGGGTATGCCGGTCGGCTTCATAGCTACCACGGCACTGCTTTACAGCCGCCCCACGGTGAGACTTCGCCTGAAAGGCACACTATCCCGACCATTCCCTCTCTCTCGCGGCACACGCCAGAGATGCCCTTTATCGCCCCTTTTATTCATTCTCGCTATTGACCCTTTAATTTAACATTGCTAGGAGAGACACCTTCATAGAGGTTTTCAATTCAACACTGGCCCCTCTTGGTTTCATTATATGCTGATGACACTATTTTATAACGTCCGAGAACCCCAGTTGAACTTAAAACCACTCATTAGAGAGAATCTTTATTTTGGTCAACATTCAAGTCTGGGCATCAATTGACAGTTATCTTCCCCTTGACCCCAGGACGACCCACTGGTCTTGTGAATACCCTCTTGAATAGTGCTCGGACTCAGTTAAATATTGGGGCATACACGTCCACTTAGATACGGACCAGATTTTCGGCCTTAATTATGGGAAGGCCGTCGGGGCATTTGAGGCCCACGTGGAGAGATGGCTGTGACTTCCGCTGTCCATCGCAGGCAGAGTCGCCATCATTAAGATGGTTGTTCTCCCCAAATTTTGATATCTTTTTAATAATATCCCCATTCCCCTCCCGAACAGTTTCTTTTTAAAGATATGGTTGCATCTCAAAAGGTTGGTCTGGGGTGGTAAACAGGCGCGCGTCCGCTGGCAGGTTCTCACCTTACCATATGAAAGGGGAGTGTGCGGGGTTCCGGATTTCCACTTATATTATCTCGTGGCTCAATGCAGCTACGCCTTTGCATGGTACCACCCTGATGCCAGGATTCCGTTTGTTTGCCCAGAGGCAGATTTTGTTCTTCCTGAGCGGCTGGCTGCTGTCCTTCTTGGGGGTGTTTCCAGGGACCCCACCGATATACAGACTGTTTCAACTACCAGCTGGGCATCGGATAAGCTTAAACGATACACAGGCACTCAGGTGCTATACTCCTTGGTTCTTCCTCTCTTGAACGCCCACTGGCTCCCTATAAAAGGTGAAAAGTTAGTGCAACGCACACTGACCATGTTCGATATCTCTGCGCTAGGTGACCTGTATTCGGGCGGGCATATCTTCTTGGCAGCAGAGGGTGACCACTTCCACGATGCTACTTTCATGGACAGCTCTGTGCTTAAGAGGCTATGCTCTGCTTTACGGGCAACGCTCCCTGGGTTCCCCCTGGAACCGGACTCATTCGCCCCTCTTTCCCTTATTATTGAAAGTGAGAGCAGGGAGCACCTTATATCCAAACTCTGTAAGTCTTGCTCCAAGATGATCCTGATTATAGATGATACGATTCATTGGAATTGGGAGGGCTACGTGGGCCGCCCTATCACGGATCCTCAATTGGCCAAGTGCTGTGCATTCACAAAGGACATCTCATTAAACAGTAGGGATAAACTGCTACATTTTCAGTTCTTACGCAGAATTTACATTACCCCTGTGAAAGCTCATAGACTTGATCTGAGTAGGCTGCACACTTGCCGGAAACGCTGTGCCCCACAAGCTGATTTTGTCCACCTCACTTGGACCTGCCCCACTATACAACCATACTGGGAGACAGTTCACAAAACGTTAGGCAACATGACTAAGCTATCCCTCATCCCCACACCGGAAGTGGCACTCCTGGGTTATACAATAAATGTACCCAAAACTGTTCGGAACTTCGCATCCCATAACTTGCTGTTAGCCAAGCGAGAAATTGCTATCCACTGGGATTGTAGGATAACCCCCTCTTTGGAAAGTTGGTTGAATAGTCTAGCCTACTGCAACACTAATAGCGAAGTCTATTTCTGCACACTGCCCTGATCTTCCCGTCCCAGGGACATATGGGGTCCCCACAGGACATATATTGACTCCCTTCTAAACTCCTCCGATTCACTGTTGGAATCAGGCATAGTCCCTACAGGAGTAGGTTAGATGGTCAAGGTCACACACAAGATGGATCTCCTGCACAGTATTGTGTCCTGAAGAGAAGGGTCCCTCCTCTCCAGGTTATCTTGCGCACGTGGGCTGAGGTTGGATGTGTCCACGATACCTACTGCCAGATTCTGGACTCTGAGGGGGCCTTGGGGATTTTATTATCCGTCAAAGTTATACCTACCTGGCTGCTATTGTTCTCCTTTTGATTTTGAGCCACGACAGACTTGATGTTGTAATTTCTATATTATGGTTTCTTTCTTGACTGCAATACCATACAGTGAGCACCCATGATTGAATCGATATGCTGTGCTTTGATGATCAAAAAATAGAGTTAAAAAAACCAGAACTGAGACTAAATACAGTAAACATGCCTCCTTGGTGAGTCATACTGTGAATGGCATGACACGTTGTGATTTACAATGGACTACAATATTACAATGTAAGACTAGGTAAAAATGCACATAGGCCATATATTGTGAAGGCCCATGCCTTCTCTAACACCGACATCTCAAAAGCTGTGAGATTTCTGGATGATACATTGATTACCTTTCTTTCCTCTAATCTTTGTTGACTAACCTGGTTTTTGATTACATTTTCATTCTCTTCTCTTGAACTCTTCTTGTTTGTGTTTATTTCTACCACCTCTTTTTTAACAAAGACTAGCGAAAAAAGAAAATAATCTATTATCCAGGAATCTCACAGCTGTTGAGATCTCGCTGTTAGAGAGAGGGCTCTCTTTTTTCACAGTAAGAACTTGGATAAGTTTGGAACTAAAGTTGACTTATTATGGTTTGTATGAAAAGTTAAATTGAAGAAATGCTTCGCTGAATATGTCTCTAAGCCTCAGACGATGGCTAGCAAACCCACCATTTCAAATGTCACTATTCAAGAAACATACAACTGGTGGCCGGTTTAGCAGATGGAAAAATTATGAAAATAGATGACATTGGGGCATATTTACTAGAGAAGTGGCGGAAGGTGGCATTAGCCTACTTGGCTTAACGCCGCGCTCCACCACTTCTGAAACACAGGGCTGCACCATATTTACAGCAATATGGTGCAGCCCTGCCTTTACCCCTGCACAGGCGCTAAATTTAGCTGCCTAGTGTCTACACAACATTTTCCTGCCTAGCGCCAACGCAGGCATCCTTACACCTTAGTGCAAGGATGCCTGTGTTAAGGGGAAGATTGTTGATGTGCAGGAAAGTGTCGCTTCCTGCACAGAAACAATCTTTAAATGTGTTTTGAAACTTCTATCATAGAAGTTGCAAAAGGTCATTTTTTTTAAATTGATTGTTTATGTGTAGGAAGGGACAGCTTTCTGCACATAAACAATCAATGGCCTTTTGCTGTTTCTATGTGTGCTTCACAATGAAGCACATATGGAAACAGTAAAAACAAGAAGAAATAAAACATTTCTCCTCGTTCTGACTGTTTAAGGCCAGGTTTTCTCCTGTCTTAAATTTGGCGTTGCCCCATAATTCACTGCCCTTTTTAATATGGGGCAGTGTCAAAATCAATGAGTGTTGCAGTGAAACGCCCTCCGTAACACCCATTGCTCACCCCTTTCAACCTAAATGTAGAGTGAAAGGGGGTTTTATTTACAAGGCAGCATTAAGCCCCGTAAAATGTCTCAACACTGCCTTGTAAACATGACAAAGCACATATCGCCACAGGAATATCACTAAAAGTGATTTTCTTGTGGCATTAGGGGCTTGTAAATATGCCCCCTAGTTTGTGATTCGGAGGTTGACAATGCAATTCCTTTGAAGTCTAACTTGAAAAATAAATCTCGTTTATCCCCAATTCTTAAAACTGATAATATTATTGATGGGTTCTATGAAACTGTATTACATAATAATCCTACATTTAAATGGTCTAAACTACCCAATAATTTGAAAACATTTGAATTGAAAACTTTATTTGATTTGAAGGCTCACATGAGTATCATTATTAGAAAGGCAGATAAAGGGGGTAACGCAGTGCTTATCGATTTTTGGATTATGAAGAGGAGACACTGAAGCAACTGAATAACTGTATGGATTATGAACTAGTTGATAGAATTAAGCAGAGACGCTCTTCGTTAGACGTAAAGTGGACACCTTATATGCAGTTGCAAATGAATTGAAGTGGCATTACGGGAAACGCCATGTTAAGATATGGGAAGTTGGCATGACCATCTTAAAAAACAATTTCCCCACATTTATATGGTGATCAAATTTAAGTCCTTTGGACTTTGGGAATGTATAAGGATCCAATTTGGAATGCAATTTGGGACTTGCTTTGAGCCTTGAGAAAGACAGGTGTCGCAAACATGTGTTGGCTGGTGTTTTCATGTCCTATATTTGTGACAAACTATCTGAATTGATTTTGTTAATTTTCAGAGTTTCTCTACCTGGATTGTATCAGACAAAGATAGAATTTTATTTGGATTGATTTATGATGAATTACATATTAGCAATTTTGTATTTTGGCAATAAACTACCTTTTGTAGTTTAAAGTACCTGCATTCAAATATCTGACCTGGGGTGCTACCTTTCACGCCTTTTTTGGTTGTAAGTTATACTTTTAATGGAAGTGGGCAACTATCATTTTGGGGTTTAACTGTACACTGGACAGATTATCCTTTCCATTTGCCCAGACCAATTGACATAAGTTAACTTACCTACTTACCTATACGTCCTTAATATATGATGCCAAGGGTACATAGAGCATGTGTGTGAGATCACCCCAGGGATTGCCACACTGGTTGTGCCACCCTGGGAGTGACCCAGGTAAAACAAGTCTCTCAGCCCCCAATTGCAGACTGGAAAAGCAGTTTTGAACTGTTAGCCTGACTCTTCCATTTAAAGCAATGGCAAAGCCAAGCCTACCATTGCATTATGTGTAAGTCACCTCTATGGTAGGCTTACCGAGCATTAAGGCAGGTTGCAGCATATTTCATGGAAAGAACATGTATTTTACATGTTCTGAAGGTAAGAATGCAGAACTGTTGTTTTTACTGTGGCTAGACCTGGTTGCCCCATTGGTGAGTACAGGGTTGCATGTTGACCCCTCTATTGTGCTAACTCCTGAATGATGTGACCAAAGTTGATATTTCAAGGTATCAAACACCTCTACATTATGCCCAGCAAGATGCTCTAGTCGAAATTAATTAAAAAAGTTTCAGGTGTCCATTTTTTACAAAGTTTCCATTATGTTGCCTTTACACTCCTGGGACCGTAGGTGTTGCACAAGGACCCTGTCCCCCGAGATAACGTTCTGCCCTCCTGGGGAGATGTGCTAATAACTCCCAGGAAAAGAGACAAAGCTAGCTGTAAATGAAGAGAGGTATTACCTCCCACCTGCAGGAAGCCACACAGGTGTTGATCCAAAGGGTAAACTTCAAAGCAGAAGCCATCTTCGAAGGGCAAATGGGTAATACTGGGAGAGGGGATGCTCCATTGTCTAAGTGGACAGGCTGTCACTAGGGACAGGGAAGGGGAAAGCAGTTGCTGAACCAGTTTTCCAGGGGTGTGTAGCGTCTTTGGTAGCTATACCTATGGTTTGGGCTAGAGAGCTCTGGACGCAACAAGAGGGGTTCTGCCATGTTGGAAGATGGATCCTGGGATAGCTAGGTGCTACGCTGCTAAAAAGGGGACATCAGGAGGGAAGGGGCCTGGTAGCCCATTGACTACCAACCACGTCCTACTCTGAGGGCATTTTCTGAGCATAAATAGGGAACCTCTGGCACTCAGAACTCAGATCCCAACAGGACTGGAAGAGGGACCCAAGACTGACTGCCCTGGCCAAAGAAAGGCTGCACCAGTGTGGACCACCCCTACTGAACGTGGTGGCTAGCAAAGGAGAGGGACTGTGCATCTGTGTCCTGCTTGTGGAGAAGTTGTCTCCGGAGCCCAGTGGAAGCAAATAACTCCAAGAGTCAGCTGGATGACCTTCTGTTCACTGCATAGGGCCTAAACAGCTGAACAAGGCTGCTTTGGCAAGTTAGCAGCCCAGAATCTTCACACCACTGCCAACCGCCACCGTGCAGCACCAGAGACCAGGACCCTATGCTCAAAGTTACACCTAAATCCCCTGAACCTCAGAAATCATCAGAGCGCAGCTTGGTCACCCAGAAGATAAGTTATCTCCCAGAAAAGTTTGGTTGTCACCACGATACCAGGCAACTGGCAGCCCAGTGGCAAATGGACTTCTTTCAGGACCAAGAGGACTTCTAGGGACATCAACCCCATGGCCAGGATTGCCTCACCGCCCTTCCATGAACAGAGGAGTAGCCACAGGAAGACCTCATAACCTGCATTACATCCACAGCATCCTTTAGCATCTTCACCATCCTGTATCTGTGGCATCAGGACCACTTCCATAGAAACTTATAGCAAAAGATAAAGTACCCGGAACTGACTGAAGACTGCTTCCCTGATGAGATAACGGTTTCTGATGACCTCTTTGGTCCTTCTGACTTGCTCGCTGTTGGAGCTGGTCACCCAAAGTAACCCTAACCAACCACAATACAAGAATACCAAATGTTTTAATTCGGAAAATTTGGAAGTGTCAAATTTGTTGAATTTGCTAATGCTTGTTTGAGGTTGAGTTAAAGTTTAAAAGTACAGTACCTTGTAAACCTATATCTCCACAACCTTCTGGTAGATTTTTTTTGTTCTGTCTAAAAACACACAAAAATATAGTCTATTTTTTATAATTTGGTGTCTTATTTCTTTAATGTCTCGTGTATTTCTTCTTCAATTGTTTTGGTGCTTTTTTAAATGCTTTACACTTTTTCCTTTGTACAAGCCTTACTGCTCAGTGCCACAGCTACCCAGGGTTCAGCTAAAGAGTTTAACAAACAAAACCTACTTGTCACAAAGGGGTTCGTACATGCTTAACACAGAGAGGTCGCACAACTACACCTTATAATCCACCCCATTTCTTCACATTGAGCCATAGCAGTGGTATCTAGAATTTGTGCTTAGTAGCACTATACAGTTGATGAAGTCTTGAGACCACTGAGAGTCCACCAAAATGGACACCTAGAAAAAAGTTCTAGTGCATCCAAAGCCTTTCTCAAGTTGTGGTGACTCCAGAGGATTTATTGCTTAAACATTTCAATTAATTGAGAAAAGTTTGAAAAAGTTGTGCCAAAGTTTCCTGCAAGCTCACAAAGTTTGGAAACGTTTTCTAAAAGTTTAAGAACATTTCAGGAGTAACTTTTTCAGCAAGGAAGTATAGAGTTTGATTTGGAAAACTAGTACTCCCTCAAAAGAGATGAGTTAAGGGCACTTTGTAGAGACAGGAAGAGCAACGTGGGGGCAAAGGCCAGGTAAAAGGGGTTGATTGGGACCCTCACAGTTTGGAAGGAGACTCAAAAAGTACCTCCACACTTGAAAAGGGAATTACCTCAAGGCAGTGGGGAAGAAGACGATGTGGGGGAAGATAACATCAGTGACATTGTTAGAGACAGTGGAGCAGATGGAATTCTACCCCCTACACAGGGTGAAGGGTGGCTTCCAGAGCAGGCTCTATCACTAGCTAGAGGTCCCTTCAGGAGGAAATTGCAGCTTTGGACCTGAGCAGAGGGCGATGGCTCTGGCTGAGAGAAGCCTGGCTCTGTAAGAAATAAGAGCCAGGCTGGGCCTAGGGCCCAGAGAACATTGAGGCAGCAGAGGTGTAACTGTGGGTGTTGACAGGGGTGCCCCCTGATGTCAGGTTGCCAAGAGGGATTTTGCCTAGTTAGTTCCAGGTGGATGACATAGACAAGTGTCATATGAGAGAGCTCTCAAAAATAGAAAGGTGTGTTCACAACAGTGGGGGACACTACTTTGGGAGTTAGTACCAGTAGTTGGTAGTGATAGACTATTTACACTAGAGGATGAGATATCCAAGTCCTTCCCACATATGAAAGCTCAATGATTGAGCTCTTTGGTTTCACCCCTTAAGAGTATAGGCACAAGGTTATGGAAACACCGAAGGGGGCTTCACAGACATGGGTTGACTTTGTTGACTCTTCAGTGAAGCTGCACTGGCGCCCGATCAAGAAGAGATGCCAATTGAAGATGTTGACCCACGCATACAAAGCCCTGCACAACAAAGGACCAGCATTCATCAAGAAACGCATGACCTTCCACCAACCGAACAGACACAAAAACCACCTCCCTCTTCCGCACTGACACCCCCCAGATCCGCTGAAGCAACAGCGGAGGACAATCATTCTCACATCTAGTGGCCAAAGCTTGGAATGACCTTCCCCTGCACCTCAGGACCCCCTCATCACTCCAACAATTCAGGAAAGCACTCATGACCTGGGTGTTTGAACATACAGATTATCACAAAGTGGTTAGCAATCTCCAGTGTTCTATACATCCTTGATTGATTGATTGAAATTTTAGCTTACAGTTCAAGACTGAATTTGTACCTTCTTGAGTCGGGCATGATGTGGGTTCATCTGGGGTGGTGGAGGATGAGTCTTGTTGCTGAGATTTTTATTGTCTGTAGTTTATTCAGGAGGCATCCAACTTGCTGGTGATGAGGGCCTGCGTGATGGTCCTTCTGGTGTTGCCTTGAAGCCACCTGAAGATCTTGTGGGGCTTGCGTAGAGTGTGGGAGCAGCTGGATGAGATTGCGTTTATCTGTTTCTTCATAGATAGCTTGCTGTCCAAGATAATGCTGAGGTTGTTGGCATGGTGTGTCGGGGCAGGAGATGCATCGAGTTCAGCAGGCCACCATGCGTCATTCCATGGCGAGTTGTTGTTTCAAAGATAAGAATATCCATCTTTTCTGTGTTGAGTTTGAGGCAGTTGTCCTTCATCCAGTCGGCTACGTTCATCATACATCTGTGGAAGTTGACTTTAGTGGTAGAGGGGTCTTCTGACCGCAAGAGGATGAGCTGGTGTCATTGGTGTAGGAGATCCATGAGTCCATGCGATCTGACTTGTTGGCCGGGGGATCGTGTATGTCTTAAAGAGGGTGTGGTTGAGGGATGATTCTTGGGGACACTGCAGAGGATCTTCTTGTGTTTTGAGTTCAACAGTGGGAGACGGGTTCTCTGGATTCTTCCAGTGTGGTATGAGATGATCCATTTAAGGGTGTCTCCTTGTATTCCGATGTGGTGGAGTCTTAGCCATGTTGTTGAGACTTTGTCATTTAAAGCAATGGCAAAACCAAGTCTCCCCCTGCAATAAGTGTACGTCACCCCTATGCTAGGTCTACCAAGCCTTAAGGCAGGGTGCAGAATATTTCATGGACAGAACATGTATTTTACATGTTCTGACAGTAAAAATGCAAAATTGTTTTTTTTACTGTGGAAAGATTTTGTTGCCCCATTAGTGAGTACAGGGTTACACACTGACCCCTCAGCTGCGCTAAAACCGGAACAGTGCGACCAAAGTTGATACTTCAATGTCCTCACAGCTCCCAGGAAAGAAGACAGTAGGAGCCGGCACTGGAGAGAGGTGTTTCCTCCCTCCAGCAGGAAGTCCCACAGGTGCTGGTCCAAAAGGCAAGCTTCAAAGCAGGAGCCATCTTTGAAGGGCAAATGGGTAACACTTGGGAGAGGGGCTGCTCCATTGTCCTAGTAGACAGGCTAGCACTAGGGACAGGGAAGGGGAAACCAGTTGTTGAACCAGTTTTCCAGGGGCTTGTAGCCTCTTTGGTAGCTATACCTATGGGTTGAGCTAGGGAGCTCTGGATGGCGAGGAAAGGGTTATACCATGTTGGAAGTGGGCAGAAAGGTACATCTTGGGATAGCCAGATGCCACAGGAAATGGTCCTCAGGAGGGAGGGAAACTGGTAGCCGATTGGCTATCAACGGCATCCTACCATGAGGGCATTTTCTGAGTTTTAATAGGGCACCCCCGACAGCCAGAACTCAGGTCTTGAATGACTGGAAGACAGACCTAAGAAGGACTGCCCTGTTGTACCGTGGTATGGAGAGGAACTGTGCCTGATGTGTGCTGCTTGTAAATGAGAAGACATATCCAGAGCTCAGCTGAAGCAAGAGACTCAAAGGGGTCAGTTGGCTGACCTCCTGATGGCATCACAGAGCCACTGTAGCTGATGAAGCCTCCTGGGGCAAGTTGGTACCCCAGAATCTTCACACTGCTGCCAACCGCTGCTGTGCAGCACCAGAGGCCAGGACCCAATGCTCAAAGATGCACCTGAGTCCTCTGGACCTGGAGAGTTATCAGAGTGTAGCTTGGTTGCCCAGAAGATGTGTTATTGCCCAGGGAAGAATTTGGCTGTGACCGCAATGCCGGTCAACTGGTAGCCAAGTGGCGACTGTACTTTTGCCAGGACTGAGAGGACTTCAAGGAACATTTATCCCATGGCCCTGGCCCAGATTGCCGCCCTCTCCTCCGAGGAAGACCCCTGTCGACTGCCTCACATCCACAGCATCCTTGAGCATCTTCAGTATCCTGTATCCCTTTCATCAGGACCACTTCAATAGGAACCAAAAGCAAAGGATAAAAGTACCCAGAACAAACTGAAGAATGCTTGCTCGACTGAGGAAACTGTTTCTGAAGACCTTGCGCATCCCCCTGACTGGCTTTATGTGTGGAGTTAGTCACCCAAAATAAATCTAACAAACTGCAGTACAACTAGCCAAAAGATTTTGTTCAAAACGTTTCTAAGCATCATATTCTGTGAATTTGCCACTGTTGTTAGGCAGTTGAGTAAAAAGTGCATATTTACTGTACCTTGCAAAATCTTAATCTCCAGAACCCTCCAGTGGGTCTTTTTTATTATGGTGTCTAAAACAGCATAAAAACTACAGTCTAATTTTATAAGTTGGTGTCAGATTTCTTGAGTGTCTCATGTATTTCTTCTTCAATTGTTTTGGTGCTGTATAAATGCTTTACACTTGTTCCTTTATGTATGCCTTGCTGTTCAGTGGCCTAGCTACCCTAAGTTAAGCTAGAGAGTTTAACAAATGAAACCTACTGGTCCTAAAGGGGACCCCAAGTGTATTACACGGGGAGGTCGCACAACCACACCATATAATACCCTCAAATTCCTCACAATGGATATATATTGTCCTTCCTTTGCCTTGCTTGAAACAAAGTTCACACTGAAACTTCATATAAATCACACCTAATGATATGTGTTTCCCTTCATTGAGTTAGTCAAGAATTGTCTTTGATAGTACCAAATATTTCTTTCCTCAGTGTAGTTTCTGCAGAGTAGGCGCCTGTTTATATGTAGTCAGTATACAGGTTATTGAAGCAGTATTTTGAAGTCTACCTGATTTAGTGATTTGGTGCTTATTTAAATGTGATAACTTATGTAAGTTGTCATCTGTATATGACCCTTTATAATGTAGGACCCATACGTTGAAGTGACACTTATACCTGACATATGTCCATGATATTTTTCATGTAGCTGCATAATAGAAACCATGCTAGTGTGCAGAGTCTCAATATTGATAAGGCTACACAGTGTGATATCATGGAATATGACAGTGCACACTACTGAACTTTATTTAGAAACAAACACTGTTTTTCTGTAGAAAAACAATTTTTATCAAAAGGTTGCTGTTAACCACAATTGTTTAACCTGAAATGTTTTGTAAGTTGACTTATTACTATTCATAGTTGCTAAGTTTACAAATTCTCAACACAAAAGGCTATTTTAGAGGCGGTAGGCCAAGCTAAAAAAAAAAAACACTGAGAAAGGAAGCAGTATTCAAAACATATGATAGAAAAATGAAGAGTGACCTACTGAAAATTACCATTAGCAGAAATTATGCTTATGATAATAACAGCTGAACAAGATACCCTACATGTCACCAATAGAAGACTGCAGTTGTTTGTAAAGAAAGTGGCATGATGACAAGTACATTAAAAAGTGATGAAGAGACCAAAAGATGTTCACTAAAGTTTAACAATCAACTCTAGGTCTAAAACTAGGGAACACTACATCTTCATCCTCTGATGAACATGATGCTTCCTATGGCTGTTGTTGCAGTACAATTGGAGGCTGTGTAGATATGATGAATGGCTCCAATGTGCAAACCTAAGAGGTTCAGGATGTATGCCCCACATTTGCTAGAACATTAGTGATTGCCATGAAGGCTGCATCGTAGTCCCTGGCAAGGGATTGCTGGTTCTCCATTATCATTGATGATGTTACTGTTGAGGATACTAGTTATTGCCATGAAGGAGTCCATCTTGACCTCCATTCAATTCCCTAACACTCCCAGTACTTGATGCAAGGACAAGGTGGAGGAACTGAGGACTCCTAGCTGGTTAGCAACATCAGTGGTGCTCGATGTGGAAGGCTGTTGTCGATTGCTCTTCTGCACCATAACACCAGCAGTGTCAGCTAAGAAGGTATCAATTTCATAGAGCCAAGAATGGATGTCTTTCTACCCTTGTTGGGGATGAGACAAACTCTAGACTCATTCTAGAGTGCCCAATAAAGCCTTCATCCCCAACTTGACCCCAACCACTATCTGCTGAAAGCTGATTTGCAAGTCAACAGAATCCTCCCTAAGGATATGGTATGTCAGTCTGGGTTGGTTCACATGGCGTCTTGTCCCCTTGACAAAATAAGAAGAGAACAATCAATGGTGTCCAGGAGTTGGTTGAAGGTGTCTTCATCCATGGAGGGCAGGTAGGAGTCGTAGTCAGGGTCTTCATAATTGAAAGGCTGCTGATCTGGAGAGGTAGGTGTTTCCTCTGTAACAGACGTAGATAATGTTGGCATTGTACTGAGTTTGTATTTTGTATAGTTATTATTAGGTAAATTGTGACAGACATTTTGTGTTATTCATCATACACTGCAATATGACAAGTTTATTTTGCAAAATGGCACTGTTTGCAGATTGTATGCTAGGCCGAAGTCATCACTATTTACAGGTGCTGTAGTTAAACACCCTTATATGGTAATGTGACTTTATGTATATGTAAGTGCAACAACGCCTCATGTTGACATACACATGTAAGTTATACTTATGTATCATTTCAGAGTTGTAATTTTGGACAAGTTACACATTTAAAAAGCAAAAAATTGTTAAACCTTTGTATCACTAAACATTATTTCACAACACAGTTGTATTCCTTCACATTGCTACACACACCTATATATTCTCTACAGATTGTATAGCAAATAATACACATGTGATTCAACCTCAATATTCTAACCATGTTCACCAGATGAGAAGCAACTATGACATTAGTTTAATGTTTGTACATTATTGTCCTTTCACTCTAAATTACATTGTGTAGCACTCAGATATCATAGCCAAATAATTAACCTTAGAATAATCTTAGAGCCTTACAGGTCACACACCTTTCTGCACATTACACATTTAGCCGAAAATATTTCCCAAAGTGTGCTATGTTTGCAATTCTTCACAACACACTGAAGCATCATGCTGAATGATAGCCATTACAATATATGATTAAATATAGCAAAATATATATCCTCACCCTTTACTGCACTGCAGCACAACAAAAGCGATTGAGTTATTATTTTTTAAATTTATTTATTATTATTATTTATTTATTTATTTAGATGTGTTTTAAGATATGACCAGGTGGAACATTTAGCACAACATAAAGAGCAGTTATACATTAAGATGCACAAAGATTCTCCTTCAGGATTTGTGAAGTAGTGTGGCTCACTGGTTAGAGGCGGCAGACCCGAGAGCAGAGGCCAGCCCGGGACCAGGGTTCGATTCCTGGCGCGGCAGGTTTCTGGACCAGGGTCAGCGGACTCGATAATTCTCTCGCCTCGGTGCCCACTCTGATCAGCGATCACACTCGGCAACTCTGGGCATTAGCTTGCCTCATCTTCACTAACGGCCCCACCGGACCGCCGGGGATGCCTGGTCTCACCCTGGAGATACCCATTAAGGGACCATCTCTCAGGGAAGCCAGGAAGGGTTTCGCAGCGGTCGAAGCGCCTTGGGACCCTACGGGTAAGTAGTGCGCTATATAAATGCCTATACACATACACATTTGTCTTAGAGGTGGATTGCAAGGGCAGGTTTCTTCCATTTTCATATATGAAATTGGCATATCATTATAATTCTAGGCCTGTCAACCTGCATATTTGTTATTTGCAGCGCAGGCATAATTGCATCATTGTGGACGTGTTACACCTATATAGGTATTTCAGTTTTTTTCATAAGTGAACATCAGCAGGCACATTTCTGGAATCTCACCATCATGACCTCTATGTATGGATCATACATGTGGCATTTGTGATGGTATGCACACTCCTGCACACACACAAACAAGCCTGTACTGTAGGTACTCTTGAACTTTGGTGTATGGGCGGCAGCTGTGGACCTAGGCTGGACACAGTGCAACACAGCTAGCTGATATATGTATGTTGAGGCTGTACAATTGTTTTACATTAGTGTACACTCCTTTTTAACTCACACACCACACTATGGGGCCGATTACGATGGCGGCCGGTTTGCCACCGCTGGCAGTGAGGACCGCCGGTCCGGTGGTGTCGGACTGCCCACCATCAACCTGAATATTCCCACTGCCAAATTAGGATGGCGGTGGGAATGGTACCGCAGCGGACGGAAAGTCCGTCCGCCGTGGTCACGCAATGCGGTCCTTTTCCGCCCGCTTTGCGGGACACGGTACAATGGGGCAATGTCAGCAGTGCCGGGCATTGCAAAACCTGTCTTTGTCGGCGGAGATCCCGCCGCAAAAAGACAGTGCTGCCACCCGCCGCATTGTTAAAATAAAGGATGCACCCGCCAGTGTGGCGGGTGCATCCTAATTCGTATAGCGGGACCTCCGCACCTATGGCGGGCGGTCCCATTTGCAGCTGCGATGGCAGGCGGACTTTGTCTACCCGCCATCGTAATAGGCCCCTAAGTTATTTTGCAAGCCTCCATTACATGTCACTGTAGTACCTAGGCCCTGTTTTTGTGCCGAGTTAGAATTTTGTGCTTAACAAGTGACCTGGTTTTATTTAGATATGTTTCTAAAACACATTCACATTTGTCCTATCACGACTGACGTCTACATGTTGATGCTTCTGCAGTTTTGTTAAGACATGATAATACACATATTGTAGATACTGTGTGTGTTTGAGTGTGGTACACTACAACTCTACACATTCACACATCTTGATTCATGATGGTGATTCTATTGTTAGTTCAAGGAATGTCTGCATTACCTGCCCTATATAATTATATGAGGGCATTGATGCAACTTGCTCTGTTCCACTATGTGTGCTTACATGTTAGGGTACTTTTAATATATGTTTATCTACTCATATTCCCAATGTAATCATATATATTACCTGCATTATGTTATTATTCACCCTGGAGATTGAGTTGATCCTCATTGACAGAAATGTCATGCCCTCAAATCCTGAAACCAACTCTGTTGAAATAAGTGTAGCCACCTGCTTTTCCAGTGGGTTCATCTTCTTGGACTTCTGGTCTTCCTTCTGTCTTCCAGTTTCTGACCAGTTTCTCTTTTGTGCTGTGTTTGCAATCATGTCACCCTTCCGTACAATCAACTACATTCCTTCTGGTTGGTGCCATGCAGTTCATCTTGTCCACTACTGCTTTCCATAAAGCATCCTTCTTGGCTAATGGTAAATTGGAGATCACAGACTCCTCCCTTTCTCATTTTTCCTGACCCTTCTGTTAACAATGTGGCTTTTTTCCTCCTCAGTAAAAGTAACTATTGAACTGAATGGCAGCTCTATCTTCTGAGTTGGTCACCTCCTGGCTTGCTGATGCCCCTTTCATGCATCCAAAACGGTGGTGTGGTAGAACAAACAATTGTTTGGCGCTGCATGGTTTTTGAACATTTGCACAATGCTGTGGAATCCTGCGTGACGCACAGCTGACTTGCAGCATGTAAAGGTGTTTTGAGGAATGCAAGACACCATTGCATCATGCAGGTAGGAGTTGTGTTACGGTACATTGCACTGAAACTACAACATTGCATGGGTGACACATTTCCAGCCAACATCATAATGAGGTCCTCGGTTGTGATAGGGCAGGCCCCTTTGAAAGTTTATTCATGTTCTGCCCCACCCCCAACTGGTCCTCCTGGTAACACCTACCCACACCCAGGGCATTGCCCCTGCTCTGGTAGCAGTTTTCACACATGGGTAATGTCATCCACATGCTGAACAGCTGCTGAAGATCTAACTGACTATGGGGACAAAGGCTGATCCTTTACAGGTGTCATGTACTTGTGATAGGGCAGATCCCCTTGAAGTTTATTAAGTTCCTGGGTCCACACCAAATAATCTTCCTGGCAGGGGAAGGAAAACAATGCTGCACATCCAGGTTATTGTCCTTGCACTGGGAGCAATTTCCACACCTCCATAGGGTCAACCAGATGCTGGACAGCTGCTGGAGATCTAAAGTTAATTTGTTTTCAGTAGCTTAAAGCAGGAAAAAGGTAGCTTTGTAAAAGTTACTTTTCCTAAATTCTTATTGAAAAACAACTTCACCAATGGGTTGGGTTTTTATTAAATTTTAAAAAATTTAGTTTAATTTATACCTGTTCCAAAACTTGAGATGGCTGAGGTAATACATTATTAAGCACTCTAGTTTTTCATAAAACAGCCAAGGCTTCCACTGTGAAAATAGCTTTCAGGGGTTTGTCACTGCAGAATCACAGTGATAAGAAATTCCTACATGTCTTATTTTTAATTTTTGTCTTATATTGCAATACTATGCACCCTACCTTGTGGGCTAAAAGGCCTACGTAGGGTGACTTCATATTTACAAGGGAGGGGTTCCCTGTCAAAATGGTTATTTTAACAAGTTGGATTGCAGATTTAAACCTCAGCAGTCAGGCTAGAATAGTAGGCCAAAAGATGTTTTGCTTGTCAAACTAGTGGATGGCGCAATAAGTGCTGCAGTCTAAAGAGGACATTAAAATTTCTATGCCAGGTGTGTATTGTCTGCACCCTATACTATGGCCTTATAAAAAGTTTAATAAACCAATTAAGGAGTCTGCCAATGTAACCATGTTTTAATGGTCAGAGAAAAAACACTGGGCACTGTACAGCAGTGCCCAAGTGTGCACAGTCTAAAAACTATGCTTGGGCAGATTTTCAATTACCCTAGAGTAATTAGATTAATTTCAGTAATTCTGCATTACTCTTTGACACAGAATTACTGATAACTATGCAATTACTCCTCCTCACGTTATTAAGAGTAATTTGGGAGTACCCCTCTCAAAAGGGTTCTTTCCTCCTGCGTTCCCACTTCACTGCTTTTCAGAAGTGGTTTTCTGACTCTTTCTCCTTGTAGACGTTTAGGGTCCTAAGGTAGTTTCTTTTTGAGAGTTGTTCCACTCCTTCTTTCTCTAGTGCACGCCTACTGCCTCCTTCTTGGGATCACCCCATGGGAGATTTTGAAAATTCTACTGAATACCCACACATCAGCTTCACTTCCAGGATTTCTGGGATCAGTCATCTTGGGGTCCACTAAATGCTGGTGTAACTCTGAAGAACAATTACTCAGTCAATGCTGGCTCATAACAGTCACAATGTAGTAAATCAAAAACATCAATCCTGCTAATCAAGATAAAGTAAGAGAAAAGGCCATACTTCCCTGGTTGACTTTGCTTTCGCAGCCAGAACAGAGAAGGCCACTCCAAACGGTCCCTGGGGATAATGAAGATCAGCAGCTGATGTGAGCAATAACAGATCTGCCCAACTCCGTCTGTGAGCTTCCACGAGTGTCCCGCACCCCTCTTTTTTATATACTAAAAGTTGCCATGCACCATCCTATATCCCTTTTATTTGCCAGCTGTTTCTCTGCCCTACTATTGCTTCATTTAACAAAGTATCTTCCTGACTGTCTTAGGGCAACAGCTGCATCTCTGTCCTACCTGTGACCCTGCTGAGCAATCATCCTCCTAATGTCCTCAGGTTAATCTTATACTTGTTTGGGTTAGCATGACCTAAGGTGTACATATCCACCTATCCAAGTCCTTGGCATAATACAATGCAGCATCTTGGCATAACATAGCTCTGTCTATTCAGCTAAATATATCTATGTAGCAAAATAAGCTTAGAACACATAAGTTCATACAGTATTTCAGTGTGGTACATGGGCATTTGCAGGCATTTTCACTCATCAACACTGCTTAAGCTAAATAACCGTGTCTCAACACAATGTCTTCCACACCCTAATTCCTATGTAGTGCACCAAATGATTAGCCTATCTAAGTGTTCACTATATTTCCCTTCACACAGCATTCAAGTCTTTTAATGGGGTATCTACAAAATCTACCCATGTTTGATGTGGCTTTTTGTCTGTGTCCCAGAACCATTTCTGGTTGTCTGTGCTATGCAAACAAGTGATAGATGAATTGCTGAATAAATTATGCCTTCACCCCCAGTCCAGAGATCCAGGTTAAATCCATTGTTCTTTTGCTCACCATGCCACCACAGTTTAGACCCGGCCATCTGCAAATCAGTCTTGACCCTGTTACTCATGGGAACAGTCCAGCCCGAACTGCCAAGCCAAGTCCTTCCTGGACCGGAAAAAGCATTATGGGACCGGTTTTGAGGTATTACCCCCATCAGCAAGGCTAGCTGAATCCAGTGGAACAATGAGCAAGACATTCTGTTCATCAAACGCTCTGTTTGTATTTGTCACGCCGGGTGGGGCGGGTAGTCCCGACTTTGGTGTTGTGCCCTCCATGCCACTGCGGTCAAGCTAATCTGGCTGATGAGGGGTGAAACCCCGAAACCGGTCCTAGGATGCTTGTTTCCAGTACATGGAGGACCTGGCTTGGTAGGTCAGGCTGGACTATTCACATGGAGAACAGAGTCAAGACTGATTTGCATATGGCTGAGTCTAAACTGGAATGGCATGAGGAGTAAAAAAAACTATGGACTTAGGCCCAGATCTCTGTACTGGGGTACATGTATGATATTGTTCAGCAGTCTGTTCATCAATTGTTCTTTTTGCATTTGTCACACAGAGTGGGAAGAGTATGCCCAGACATAGATCCCATGCTCTCCATGCCACTGGAGTCCATCTAGCCTAGCTGATGATGGGCAAAACCCCGAAACTGATCCTAGGATGCTTGTTTCTAGTCCAGGGAAGACCTGGCTTGAAAATTCTGGCTGGACTGTTTCCATGGGATCAGGGTCAGGGCTAATTTGCATATGACTGTGTCTAAATTGGAATGGCATGGGGAGCAAAGGAAATTATGGATTTAGGCCCAGATCTCTGTACTGGGGTTAATGTATGACATTGTTCAGACTTCTCTCCATCAATTGTTCTTTTGCACTCTTCTGGTTCACTTCAGGTTTGAGACCAAACATCTGCACTGATGTAATGAATAACTTTATTGTGTGGTTACTTAAAACCATTACATTAAGACCGAAGTATAAAATTACAAAAGTTAAAACCGAAAATGTTTCTTCAGGCAGGCATTTATGAAAAGTTCCCAGGGTTCCAAGGGTCACACGCAGTCAGGGACCTGGAGGGGCCACCCACTGTCCCGCCACAAAGTCTCTAGTCCTGTGCGCCCTTGGCTGCCATCAGCTCGGACCGGGTTTGTTGTATAAACTTTCCGAACGAGGCCATCTGTTTTACTGTACTCAAGGTGTATAATTGATGGATTGCCTCCTTGACTGTGCGTGACCCCACGTCCCTGAGGATGGGCCTGAGGTAGAGGGTGCGGGGTGCACGTAGGGCAGGGCAGCAGAATAGTAAATGGGCCAATGACTCACGTTTGTTATTGCAAAGTCTACATTCCCGAACTCCCGTGCCAGCATTTCCCGGATGATATAGTTATTTAGAGGGAGGGGGTGCAGTCTGTAGGCTAGAATCTTATGGAGGGCTGGGAGGCCCACGGCCTGCGTGAGATGGTTTTGAGGGTTATACGCGGTGTGCGGCAAGCATAAGGACTCATGAAAGGCTCTTTCGCAAGAGACTCAAGGTCCAAGTCCCGGGAGCAGGCACACACTTGCTTTTTGATCGCGTGTTTGATGGTCGTGTAGTTGACAAGGTCTGGATTCCACGACTCGATCGCAAGGTTAAGTTGGGTCATTGCTGATTCAATGGTAGCTGACCAGGGGTTCCCGGGTTCCATGAAGATATGTTTCAAGACGGCCTTCAGTGTGTTGTCATGTGCCGCTGTTGTAAGGTAGTAATATTTGATTAGGGCTGCCATCTCTTCCAGATTTTGTTGGTTGAGTGAGAATTCCAGGCGAATTAGAGTGTTTCTTCTGCATTTTGGTAAATGGTACAGTCTCTTGTATGCCCCGCAGTGAATTTTTTCCAACTCCTTGTTCAGTTTGCCTGGGTACGCCTGTTGTGCGTAATAGAGGGCCGGCATTAACTTGGCCTTGAGGACTCTTTGAATAGCCGTTGATGATGGGCTGTATAAAGAGGCTTGTAGTTTGCATAGGGCGAAGGTGATGGTCTTCCCTTTACCTTGAATTTTCTTTAGGTGGGTGCCACACAACCCCTATTCGTGGTAGCAGACCCCCAGGTACGTGTATTTCTGTGTGCTGTCCAAGGTCAAATGGCCGAGTCTCCATTTTGCTCTTTTATTTTGGGGTAGTGCCCAAAGATGACTATTTTTGACTTGGTCGGGTTTGCTACCAGCCTGTTTTTGTTGTTGTATGTTGCCAGGGCGGTAAGTGCCTTTTGAAGCCCTGTTTTTGTATGATCCAGGATTACAAGGTCATCCGCGTATTGCAGAAAATGAATTTTGGTTGCCCCGATCTTTGGCGTTGCTAAGGCGGCCCCCGACAGGGCTATCTCCATGTCTGCTGTGTATAAATTAAACAGCAGAGGTGCCAACACGCACCCTTGTTTTAAGCCACGGTTCGTGTCAATCTTGTCGGTTGCAGAGTCACTTGAGAGTTTAATTCATACCCAGGTGTTTTGATACAAAGATTGTATCGCTCTTAGCAAAGAGGGGTCGATGTTCCAATGGACCAGCTTTCTCCATAGGATGGTACGATCTACTCCATCGATCGCAGCTGAGTAATCGATAAAGCAGGCGAATAATGGGAGACTTTTGCGCAGCCGCGCTTTATTAGCTAGGTAAGAAAGTGCAGTGATATTGTCTACAGTCGAGGACCCTGGTCTGAAGCCGGTTTGACAGAATGGCAGGAGGTTTTCTTCGCTTGCCCAGTCTGTAAGGTCCGTCAGGATGGCGCTGGCGTAGGCTTTGCCCTCAATGTCCAAGAGGGCGATCATGCGGTAGTTCGGTGGATCCGATTTGGTCCCTTTCTTGTGGATTGGGTGCAAGAACGAGCCTCGCCATGAGTCAGGCACATCCCCCGTTAGCCAGCAGTCAGTGTATAGGTAGGTCAGATTTTCGGACCAGAATTCAATGTTTGATTTGAACAGGTGGCCAGGGAGGCCGTTGGGGCCCGGTGCGCCGTTTGGTCAAATTTTTTTTAATATTTTGGACACTAGAGATTTTCCGGGAGGGGGCGTGGTATCGATGATTAAAGCCAGATTCTCTCTTAATGTGGGCATGTCGTGTGGCTGAGTGATTGGTCGTTCTTCATTGTAAAGCACTTTTACGTGAGAGACCCAGACTGATGCCTCGAGGGAGTTTTCTCTGTGGTCTGCACTGATGTATCCTTCATAACACTGCTGTATCCTTCATATGGGGATATAAGTCAGCTACTCCTCCTCTAGAGACAGAAGCGTATCCCTCCCCAGATTGGTCCCAACTCCCACATAATAGTACCCAGTGTTGATGACCACCCTGAGCATTCTCAATGCTCTCTCAAAAGAGGCAACCCATTTGAACAATGTGTTCTCCCAACACACATCTAGACTGTACACTTGTGAACAAGTGCAGGCTGTGTGACCCCGCTGTAGACACCTCACAACTGCTGTCACCATCTTCATTGGAATGCACGAGTCCCAATTTGCCTTCTTCTCCTCTAAGCCCAGCTTCTTCTTCTCCTCCATAAGTAGCTTCTTTACCTCCAGTGCAATTGCCAGATGGCCTGCATCTCCCTTGCTGACGGTTTGGCTCTGTACTCCGGCCTGAGAATGGCCAGCTCAGAAAAACTTGGGCTGTCAGAGTTTGTATTACTCCCACCACTGGAGAGTCCATTTAAGGGCCATTTATCCCCGGTCTCTTTTCTTCTTGGTTTCCTCAATCTCTCCTGTCACTGTTTAGGTGGTCAATAGCTGCCAGACCTCTTGCCAGGCCCTGACGGCTTTGTTCACATCCTCCTTCTTGGATTTTCTGCTCAACTTCAGCCCTCTTTGGCACCAGTGCAGGAGAAAATGTAGTAATGCACCGTTTTCTTTTAAGTATAGCGCACTGCTGCCCAGTACCTGTCATGCAGTGCAGCGCAGCTAGGCGGCTTGAGCGCTGTGTTGCTCTGCACTGTGTGACAAATTCATAAATATGCCCCTTAAGGCGCAAGAATTGAAATAAGAAATTACTTGGGATAACAATCAAAAATTACCCAATCAAAAACATTACGGTAATTACCAATTAAAAAATAGTTCTTGCTGTCAGTTTTATCTAGGGATCTTTAATTTCAACACTTAAAAGTGAGTGGTTCTGCTTAACAGCATTTCTGAATCCCACCACTGAACACCAATGTAAGAAAGTGAATAATTGGGCTGGATGGCTGTCCACCACTAGTAATAATGTCACTAACCTGTTAGGTCCAGCTAAAGATTTCAATAATGTGAACCTGAGCTCAATCCCTGATAGCTGTGGCACAAAGCAGACAGGCTTAAGTTAGGCAAGATGTGTAAGGCCTTTAGAAGTAACAAAACAGTTAAAAAGTCAAAGACACAACAAAATAAAAAAAATCCCAATTTATAGAAATAGATATATAATAAGAAGAAAATGATACCAAAACAAAAAATGTACAATAAAGGGAACTGGAGATGTAGTTGTTTTTTTAAAGATTTAACGCACCAAAGAAAAGTAAAGCGCCAATTTTAGTCTATGGTCGTGGTTGACTGGGAATTAGGCACAATTTCTGACCGACCGTGATAGAGCATGGGTTGAATACAACAAGTAGGTCTATCCCAGTCAGCAATTTTACCTTTGGATTTAGTCTCTGAAATGGAAGTCAAATTGCAGCAGTATAACAAGGTTACTGAATGTATCTGGAAAGAAATCCATGAGGCCAGATAGCTATTGGACACAGCCCCACTGAAGCCGTTGTTTTGGGTGGACAAAGCACTAAGCAGAAAAACTCAAATTTCATGCCCAGAGACATACTTTGTAGGCCTGATACTTTGGGTGCTTTCACCAGTCAAGATTTCTACTTTTGGACTTAATCTCTTTTTTTGGAGCTGAGAATACTCCAACAGGACAAGGTTGCAGGCCATAAACGATGACCAAGGGCCGTCTCAAATGGATTTGCTGCTGCGAAAAAATGGCAATCAAGAGAAACCTGTTTCTACAGCCCAGCGAAGTCGCGAT
The DNA here is from genome assembly GCF_964263255.1 of Lissotriton vulgaris. Classification (NCBI taxonomy): domain Eukaryota; kingdom Metazoa; phylum Chordata; class Amphibia; order Caudata; family Salamandridae; genus Lissotriton; species Lissotriton vulgaris. Next base: position 664,439,406 of record NC_141693.1, read on the forward strand.
ATGGGCAGATCAGTTTGGATGGTTGTACCAGTCCTCCAGAGTGCTGGAATTCCAAGAATTTTCAAACTCCCAACTTTTCAAAGATTTTAGCAGAAGCCCAAGCAGACACAGTTAAGGGTCACAGGATCACAGGATCACAGGTACAGCACTTGGTGGTTAAGACTCACTCCAGCAGGGGCCACTAGCAGTGTCCAGTCCAGGTGTAGATGCTTCTAGTCAGTTGTGTACTTCACAGAAAAGATGCTTGGTGTGTCCTGTTGCCTCACAGAATGTTAAGCAACTGTTGCTTGAAGTCCACTTATTTGTCCTAGTTAGTGCAGTCCTTCAGGTCTCCACATAGGTCTCAAAGAGCAGGTGCTGTGTTTCATCTGTTCTTCCACAGATCTAGTGAGTGTTTTGAAACTGGTGCTTTGGCATGCCATGTTTATGCTTGGCACCAACTATAGGGTCGCATTGAATTATGGCTCCTCACTATCCAATGGGGTAAAAGTTCCCAAGAGCAACCCTGGACACATTTCTGTAGTTCCTCCTTGCCATACTACAAACAATCCCATTGTGCATCTTATTCTAAAATCCAAGATGGGGTAACCATTCTCGCCTTGTATAGAGCCTATGGCCAACCCAGATGTGTGGGCAGGATAGTGAAAAGTCTCCTCCACTCTGGTTAATCAAAACCAGTTCTGGGTTAGCTTGCCTCCCACTGGGTTTGGAGCCAGCCTGACTGTGAAACAAAGGCTGGTCTTCTCCAGGTGACAGACATTTACTGCTCACAGGCAGGCCCCTTTGAAGTTAATAACATTCTTGGGTCCACTGCAACTGGTCTTCCTTTCAGGGGAGGAAAAATACCTTTCCCTACCCAGTCCATTGTCCCCGCTCTGAGAGCAGTTTTCACACCTCATTAAGGCCAAGTACCTCCTGGATTGCTGCTGGAAAGCTAATGGAAATTAGGCACCAGGAGATTTAGGCAGGATAATTGCAACTTTCTAAATGTTTATTTTACTAAATATTTATTACGAATTCAACGTTACCATTGAATTGGGCTTTTAATAAATATTAAAAAGAGTGGTTGAAATATTTTTCTAGATGGTCTTAAACTCAAGATATCAGAATTAATATTTTAATCCACATTCTAGTTTTCTAGCTTCTTTTTCACAGTGAAAATAGCATTTGGGGCTTGTCATTGCAAGAACACATTTTTAAATACTATGGCCCTACCCTCCTTGTGGGCTACAAGACCTACTAGTTCACATTTAAAAATAAGGGTTTTCTCTGTCAAACGTGTTATTTTAACAGGCCAGGCTGCAGTTGTATACAACGCAGTCCACCTACAATGGTAAGTCTGAAGCCATAGCTTCCTCATCACACTGGTGGATAGCACAATAAGTATTGGAGTCCACAGATTTCATTTGTCTTTCTATGCCATAGTTGTATTTTCTGCACCCTGTACTATGACCTTAAAAAGAAGTTAAATAAGCCATTTAGGAATGTGCAAATGTTACCATGTTTCATAGATCAGGGCACTGGGTACTGGAAAGGAGTGCACCATTATGCAGAGCCTAGAAACAGCAATGAAAATCAACACAAAAAAATGAGGGTGGCCAGGTAAAAAGGGGCTTTTTATTGCACAAGGCCAGCAGCATGGCTGAAGAATGCAGTACTAGACTAGGAAATCAGTGTAGTGGGCCATATGGAAGGGATATTGGAGAGGTTGGATCTGACTGGGATCACCAACTACAGCCTGAGTGACATGTTACAGATCTAAAATGACAATAGAACAATAATGAGATCTAACTTGAAATGCACTTGACCTAACCAAATGCCCCACAGCATTTCTCTTACCCAAGGTACAGTTTTTTAAGCTTTCAACACAGAAGAAAATCTCGAAGGGTAGACCAGATAGAATGCCCAGGAATAAAGACGATATGAAGCTCAATCGCAGTGTGTGAGCCAGCAGGTGCAAAATTGGAAAATTCTTGTACTAGGATAGAATAGAATCCAGACAGGAATAAAGTCTCATAATTTTATCAGCACTGGGGTAGAAACCAGAAGAGAACCACGAGTCAACATGCCAAACATCTTGTGGTTACAAAAAGTACGAAAACTGGAATTTGTCTGAAAGTAATAATGTCAAAAGTCAACCTGCAAATACAGCATTGCTGAACTTTACTTTCTTCTTCAGAGGAAAGGAAAATTTATCATTCTACAACCTACCCAGATAACCTCCTGATTTATGTACATTTATTGTGAATTTTGAACAGCATTACTGGTTACCTTTCAATTACTGAAACAAAAGCTGACAATACACATATACATGACAAGACAACGGAAAGTGTCTCCAATGAGAATGGGGCATCCATATATTTATGCGCACGCATCCATATAATTATGTGCACTTACACTTTCTCTCCTCTTCCGGGATGCAGGACGTCTGGATAGAGCTGCCATCTTGATTTTTGGCGCTCTAGTGGTTGGCAGGCACAAGTATTTAATGTGCCTGCCACCGCAGATGTGCAGCGGAATAGTTAATTTCACGTCACGTGTTTGAACTGTTTTGAACCTTGATTTTTAGCTTTATTATTCTAGGGGGAACACATTGTCAAGTCTGAATTGAATTTGAATTTGACATTAATCTGAATTAGGACCCAAATCATTTGATCTAAGTTTTTACCTGTTTCGTCAATTTAGTGCTGCTTGCTTTTTAAATATTTAATGTGCCTGTCACCGAGGACATGCAGAAGATGCATGCAGCCGGCGTGCTGCTAGCGCACCAAAGACAAGCCCATCTGCGCCCGTCCATGTCCGATACGTGGCCAGCACCAGCCAAAATGCCCAAAATTACCTAGGTATGTCAATGACATCATATCTTTTGAAAGCATTTAATACTACCCACCTTAATTGTGGTGTCCAACTAATGCCCAAAAATGGAAAGGCCCCCTAACCTGCTGCAACTGCAGAATTGAACTTAGGCCCTATGCTGAGCAACCGTCTTCTGAATGATGGGCCCCCAACAAACCTGTTGAAGGGGGGGCTTATCAATGCCCGCTCCTTATGTAAACATGCTCAATATATCCAGGAGGTGATATCTGATTCCCACCTAGACTTTCTTTCTGTCACAGAATCATGGCTTAAAGAGTAGTGTAACCCAGACATTGTTCAAGCCCTTCCCCTAGGATCTACAATCTGTAGAAAAGAATGAGTAGAGACTCGGGGTGGGTAACTTGCTATAATTTATCGAGACACATTTCAATGTCAAATTTTTGACATCCCCGATCTGAAAGGGGTGGAAAGCCTTGGTTTCTGCTTCAAGCTCAAGGGATCGGTCTCCTTTACAGGAGTGCTCATCAATCGCCCCCAGGCCCTAACTCTCGCTTTTTAGAAACCATTGGAGACACATTAGGCCCCTTACCCTTAATCCTTCGGTACTCGAATTTTACCCTCTTGGGACATTTTAACTTCCACTTAGGGGCCGAGTATGATCTCTCTATGAAAGCCCTCCATACGACTCGGATCGGGAGGGCTTTCCTAGCGAATTGTGCTCCGCAAATCCAAGCAACCGATTCCGATGCACCCTTATGGCAATGGGCTCGGTTCGCTCGGACTCCCACTGAACTCTATTGGAGCCTGTATACTGAACGCGTACACAGGCTCCCATAGCAAAAACGGGTGGGTGGGGAAAAGCGTACACCCTGTGGTGGGTACCCCATGGTGCCCACCACACTGTACATGCATGGAAAGGGGGGACCCATGGGTACCCCACGCGACCAATTCGGAGACCTCCGCGTGAAGGGGCCCAGTACAGCCCCCCAAAGTCTGATTCCCCCAGCCATTTCATCTCACTGAGACCGAGTCGATATAACTGTCTGAATTGTGCATCATACTTGCTTGTTCGGAAGCTGGCTCCATCGCGCTACACAAATCGACTGTGAACGAGTCGGACTGACAGGATCAGGTTCGGAAATGATTCAGTTGAGGCAGACGAGATCTTCGCATTGTACTTAGTCGTTTGGAACGGGGGCAGATTCGGTCGGAACATAGGCTCCAAATCGGATTTGCTTGTTCCGAAACCCATCTGGAGGCGTTTCTAGCGAGATCGTACTCGGCCCCTTATAGTGTAAAACTGAACCTGGAGTGGAAAATCTCCTTGTTACCTTGTAAATATTTGGGCTCAAACATTTGGTGCTTTTCCCTACCCACCGCACAGGACATATCCTGGATGGGGTATGTTCAAATCTTACTACTGTGACAGTTATGAATGCTTCTCCTCAAGCCTGGACATATCATATGCTTATTCCATATAACATTAAAATTCCTAGTTCCATCTCCTTCCCTGCCCCTCTAAAGTATTTTCCCACAGTAATTTGCAAATGGACCAAAATTCTAATCAATTTTGACCTAAATGTGCACTAGCATCTATACCCTCTCTATCAGGGGACACCACGAAAGTCACACATCATTTCAATTCCTGGATGACCATGGTCAGTGACAAATTAGCCCCCTCAGTCTGAAAAAGAAACAAATTCCCACGGTCTCAGCCCCTTGGTATACACAGACAAAAGCAGACCAACATCTTCATTCTAGACAGATAGAATGGAGAGGGAAAGAGCGTATAAAATAGAAGAATTAGACAACTTTAGAGCAGCCCTCAAAAGTTTATCACCAACAAATTAAAACTGCAAAAAATTACATTACGCCAAGTAACTGACAAGTGCAGGACAAGACCAAAAAAAATCTTCAAAATTGTTAAATCCTTCACTCAACCGAGGATATTAGAGAAAGATATTCCCCCTCCAGATTGTACACAATCAAATTGCTTTCTTCTTTGAAGATTTTTTTTTTAAATGTACAAAAGGATTTTAACATGAGTCCTACTCTCTCATGACTTAGATGACTTAGAGCCAGATCCGTCCTACACTGGACGATCTTTCCAGGGCTTTCAAAGCATTAGCCTAGACCAATCATGCCAAAAATTATCCTATGTAAATCTGTGTTCCCCTTCGATGCATGTCCACCTGAGGTACTCCACGGCATCCTGGACTTCATAAATCCAGTCATCAGTAACATAATTGACTCATCATTTGCGTCAGTGGAAGTTCCTGCAGACTGGAAACTTGCTACAGTCAAACCTCTTCAGAAAAAAAAGTTCCAGATCCCTCACCCCCTGCTACCCTACAGCCCATCTCCTTGCTACCCATCTTGAACAAAATTGTCGAACAACTGGTCAGTAAGCAACTAACTGCCCTTCTGGAAGAGGCTAACATATTCCATCCTCACCAGTCAGGCTTATGGCCTAAACATTCAACCAAATCTGTTCTATTGGAAATTATCAACACTTTAAAACTAACCCTAGATGCTGGAAAGAATGCAGTGCTGATCCTATTGGATCTGTCATCCGCATTCGATACCATCTCCCAAGATATACTACTGCATTGTATGAAAAGCAGTGGCCTCTCCAATTTGTCCCTAGCCTGGTTGTAGTCCTTCCTTTCTGATCGCAGGCAAACAGTAACACTAGGACCCTATTGGTCAACTGCAAGGGCAATTACCTCAGGTGTCCCACATGCATCTTCCCTTAGCCTGGTATTATTTAACATATACATGGAGCCTCTTATTTTGCTGATTTCATCCTTTAATATTGAAACCACTTCCTATGGCGATGATGCTCCATGGATTCTAGTCCCAGATAAAGACTCCACAGACTCAGAACACAATTTTAAGTTATGCCTCACTAAAGTCAACCAATGGATGCAATTCAACCATCTTAAATGTAACACTGAAAAAACGGAGATTATGGTAGTACGGAAATCTAATCCATATGGCCAGAGTGTGTGGTGATCCAAAGATCTCACTCCCCCACCCAATACTGTAGAGGTGGTAAAAAACGTTGGCGTAAAATTTGATGCCTCTCTATCCTTCCAGCCACAGGCACTAGCTGTGAGAAAAACAGTGGCAGTAGCTCGCATTACTTCAAGATTAGACTATTGCAACAGCCTGTGTGGAGGTACCAATAAGCAGGTGCTGAGAAAATTGCAGACAGTACAATATGCAGCTGCACGTTTGGTACTGACACTGCTGCGCGCTACTTGGTCTCACCAGCCTTAAAAACCTTACACTGGTTACCTATCCATAAAAGAGTACAATTTAAGATCCTGTTAATTACTTTTAGATCATTCAGATCATTGGGGGCCAAATATCTAACATCCAGGTTCACCCTTATGTTACTACCCGCCTTCTGAGATCCTCATCAGCAAACTTACTCAAACCTCCTTCTTTCAGGTGTGAGACAAAAAGGTGGCCAATCCCTTGCTGCACTTGAGTACAAAGCCTGGATCCTACAACCCAGTCACCTGACATCCACTGAATCAAAATGTCTCTTTTGGAAACTAATGAAAACCTGGTTCTTTGCCTCCCCTAACTCATATAATTAATTAGACCTGTTTATTCATCCCTGTGCATTTTATGCTGAATACTTGGAGTAACGACAATTGGTATCCGTATCTAGATACTGTCCCGAATTATTCGTTGAGATCGGAATTATTGAAAGAGAAAATAGGGATCAATCCCGCCCGCTCAAATGAAAGAATAAAAAATATATTAACGGATGACTGTGGTAAATGTACATGTGGTTAGATTTAAAATGTACCAGTGTCCCTTTTGTAATGGATTGGAAAAAATTGCTACTCGTACGTCGGAAACTTTTAAGGCCACTCTTTTAAAAATATGGAATAAGCTCAAGGACTCAAGAAATTAAGCTCCTTGTGGACATGCAGTTCTTTGGCATTATAATTAGCAGCATGTAGGATGGGACCCCCTCAGAGAAACAAGTTGTGGCCAAGGAACAGAGGGGAACGAAAACACATCACTGTAAACAGGTTGTTCCTTCAATGGCCCTGCATTACACAGTCGGTATACATCCAATTATTGAAGTTAGGTGACAAAGAGATTCTAAACACTGATTATTCAAAAATATATATACTTTATTTTTCTTTATTCTTTTCATATATTTTTTTTATACTTGAAAAATTATTTCATAAAAAGTTCATTTTTTCAGAAGAGAAGAATATTTTTTCTAAATACATATAAACATTTATAACAAAAATATTATAAATAAATAAACACTCAATATATATAAGAAACACATCACCTGATATCTAGGTTCAGTGACATAGCAAGGGTGCCATGGGCCCTAGTGTGAGCAAGACTGGTTGGGTAGTAAAATATCTCAACAGCCAAGGTTCAGTGGGCACCTCAAGTCTCTGGGCTCCAGTGACACTGCACCTGCTGCACTATTGGCTGCCCCATCCTTGATGACGCTGCTGTTTAGAAGGCAGATTAGAGTGGAAGTGGAGAGTGAGCCTGACTTTGAAATAAACTTGTGGGGTGGATTTAAATGGAGGCTGGGTGGCCATGGCGGTCACGGCAACCATTGAGAGCATGGAAGATCATAGCCTGAGCTAGAGTTCTTTTAGCTTGAACGGCGGAGCCTATAGAGTTATATCCAAAGCAAAGCTGAAATCATTGACTGTTGATGGAAACATGCTAAAAGATTAATAGCTACAGCAAATGGTTTAGCTAAGTGCTAAGTTCAGGCTAAATTTGAATTATGCGAGGGTACTCTTGAGTAAATGATTTTTAAAGTAATATTTCTCTTATGAGAGACCGGTCCAAGTAGAAAATGTCCTGCGGGAACTGGGAAATCGAGCAGCAGAGGTGTGTGTATGTATATGTATCTATATATACTGATTGTATCATGAGGATTCAGATTTTTGCCCTGGCTGGCTGTTGTTTTCTTGTCATCCTTGGTCAAGGCGTAAGCTGAAACGCGTTGCTGGTGCAGTCAGTATTATCTTTATACTGCAATTTCCAAGGTGTCCTTGCTTTTTTCTGAAAACGTCAGGAATTGTGTGCTGCATGTTGCAGGATTTCCGATGCCCTGAGCGAGGACCGCCCCATATGACAGCCTCTACTAATATCGGATTATATATATATATATATATATATATTACCGCTCCAATATCCATAAGTAGATTTCCATCCACAGGAAAAAAGCACTCACAGGGGCCGTTTGTGTAAGTTTATTGAGAAACAAACACAGCAACAACAAACAAACAGACGCGTTTCGGTCGTAACCTTCTTCTATGTTTTCATCGGTGTTTTGTGAGCGGCAAATATATATATATATATATATATATATATATATATATATATATATATATATATATATATATATATATAATATATACTCGGTCCTCATAGCGTGGATTACCAATGTCAGAACCTGATAAGCACGGTCTATGTGAGAATCGGTGTGTTGTGAGGACCAGTCGCAGTAATGTGTTTAGGTACTTTTGAGCAAGTGTATAAAAAAGAAAACGAAAAGCGCAGTTAGATTTGCCTCAGTCCGCTTTGTACCCTTCTCTACTATGAAAGCATGCGTGGAGTTAGAATAGTAATCACACACTTTCTTACGCAATGGCCGGTCCTCATAATAATAGGTGTTCAGACTCCCATTGCTCTACTTCCATTCAAGAAGAGTTTAAAAATAAAGCAGTGAAGGCTTACTCTTAGAGAATCATTGAGGTTTAAAAGTTCAGCCGCAGTTAACACTTAAGTAACATACAATAATATGAATGCCCAGTTAGTGTTATTTCTTTCAAAAAGAGGTAAGCCTTTTATTCCCAAAATAATTCAACAGGTCAGTTAAACAGTGGAATCAAGTGCATCTTTATTTGTGTGGTATCCAGCCCCATGGTAAAGAGGTAGCTATTAATAGTTGCAGTGTCTCAGAATCCAGGGGAATGGGAAGGCAGAAAGATCTCAGGTGATTAGAGGCTGTTGCTGGGCCTACAGCTTCCTGAGGAGAACACAGGATATGAATATTAGGACGAGCCCAACCTTTCTGTCTTCGGTGTGAATACTTTTCCATGCTCTTATATTTTCATTTAACCATTGCCAACTTCTTGCAGTCCACTGGCTGACACACTGCCTTTGCACAAACTGAAGGGGAAAACACAGTAATCTCCTTTCTGCTCTAAAGTAGTGTCTACAGACTCAACCCAGACACACAACCACCTGAGCTGCAGTGACCTGCAAGGAAGGAGGCAAAGACGGCCAACAGCAGTGAGTATAGAAAATCAATAGGGAAGGCAGATACTATGTCCACAACTTTCTTCTATGCCAACCCACTGCCTTTGGACTACCCATGCACCGCACACACATGCGTGCATGCACACACACATGCACACCAACACTCATACACAAACACAAGGACCTTACTCAGGGATACACTATTACCACATGTATCACAGTCACAATAACTACGTAGATCCAGTGGGGATCGCGAGGGGCCTCAGTCATGACAGACTGCAGGGATTTAATTTTACCAAGAAGGACCAGTAGAGAGACTTTCCACCAAGGGGGCAGAAAAGTTGTCATGTTTATGGGGTTGTCAGAAATGAATCCCTTCTTGTTTATTCGAGAAAGTTTTGGTATACAACGTTTACCACGCATTTTTTACCACACACTACACTTACAACGCAGGCATTACCACGCATACCATTACAACGCATTGCGCTGGGGGGCGCTCTAGGATAGGGAATACGTTTAATTTTATATCCAACACCTTCCCTAGTGTCCACGGGGACTGGAGTTGGAATATAAAATTATACTTACCACTATCCAGCACCTCAAAGCGCTATGCGTTGTAACGGTATGCGTTGTAAATACCGCGTTGTAATGGTATGCGTGGTAATGGTATGCGTGGTAACGTCATACATCCGAAAGTTTCTAGTGCCCTCTGAGCTAGCTGGCACTCACAATTAAGTCTAATTAAGTCTAATATATTCGATGGAGACCTACTTGACCTCAGTCCTACGTCTAAACTATAGTATATGTTATTCCAATGCGCAGAGTCTATTGGGAATATAGGAACTACACTACAAAGACTGCACCACTAAATATTTAAACAGATGCTTTCAACTGCAGACAAGTTAAAGTCTGACTACAGGCACACAAGTCTCCCTTCACTAAAGAAGATACACATGGTGATGACCCTCGACTCAACCAAACTTAAGCCCGCTCCTGAGCAACAACACCAAAAACTCTTTGAAGATCCTCTGAGTGGACTCTGGAAACAAACCTCTTGAGCAGGAAGGCAGTCCAGGGTATTCAGAATGATGACATTATTACTAGTGAACAACAGGGGAACAGCAGCAACAACTTCATGCAAGGTACCAAATAGATGGCAACAGAAGAGAGCCATGAACTAAGAGTACCCAATATTCAAGCGGCATATGGCATGGCTCCCATCAGATCTAACTAAACAGCATCTCTGTTTCTCAATAAAAGGCATTTGGTGTGCTAACATTTGGCTAATAAATCATCCGTTTTCGTGGGGAACTGGCATCTTCCTATTCATTCTATGGCAATTTCTTTTTTTTTAGAATTATATCATTATGTCAATGATAGACTGAATGGTCTGTTGGGTCAATGTGAAATTTATGTTGTTGGCCTAATTTTGATGAATATGAATACATGATTTGGGTGTGCTTCGTGAAGGCCATAATAATGTTGGGGTTTTGAGATATTCACTTGTTCCATCAGTTGTTCTATTTATAGTGGAGAAATATAAATAAATTATGATTGTGATTAAAAATTTGTGATGTCCATGGTTCATTTACAAATACTCCAATCTCTTTATTGCTTAATGTTTGTATTTTATTATGGCCGTCACACATCTTTGAACTGTGCAGCTTAAATTAGAAATAGATTTTCCAATTAATTCTAGCTTCTGAAGAAGATCATTGCTAAATCTAACAAAAAAAAGGGGAAGGGTGTTGCTCCTACAATAACCTCCATAGCAAACATTCGAACGCGGAACAAGATGTAGGAGAATAGAGAAGCATACAACACAAGTTGAATATGGTGCACACACTTTAAAAAACAAATTCCATTACCCACAATTTGTGGCATGCTTCATCATTGGGCTTGCTAGCATCATCCCTGCATAGACCAACATCTGGGATGGAGCAAAAAGGGAGGGGGAAGAAAATAATATCAGAGATTAGAAAATTGTACAGAGGTCAGGTTAAAACCAATACGAGCAATTGCTCTTATGAAAGCTGATAAGATTTCAATGTATCATGGATTCTCCATGAGTGTCCCACCCTCGTTTTTAACATGACACTGGAGGTGAATCTGATTGTGGTCTTCACTAAATGTAGCAATGCAAATTTCAGCACGCTCTATGTGGGGGTATGAAGGGTTGCTTTGTGGTATATTAGAAATAAGTGACTAGCAACCCACCAACACAATATGGTACACGAAGGGAAGCGATGAGTGTGTGGCTGTGTCGTGTTTCTTATGAAAAATAAAGCATATGTAGTGTGTTTGTCTTGTCAATATGATTGAGAGTCAAACCTCTACGATGTGTAATATGCTGTGGTCATGAGTGTTAATTTCCATTGTATGTATTACTGCAGTGTGTTCACAGGCCCCTAGGCCGGAATGGGTCAGACCTCAATCTACCAACTAAGTAAGGTAGGAGAATAGGGGATATAGGTGATCTAGAGTCCTGAAGAAAGCCGGAAGACCCTCTTTGGGCTAATCTAATAGGCTGAAACATGTTGACAAACATGCAGATAGGAGGGGTGTAGGCCCACTGACTCACCTGACACTACCATCCTGTATTATATTCATTTTAATCCTGACCAGGAAGTACAGGAATAAAACATCGGGGTTATAATCAACAAAACGCGATACATATCGCAAACCTCGCGAAGTGCATTTTTTTTATCGCCCTCTATCGCTGCTTCACATTGCATCATTAGCGGCCTATTATCAAGGCGCCGCTAAGATGCGATGTGAAAGCCAACGATAGCGGGTTTTAGCGGGAGAAATCCTGCGATAAACCCAGTGCGCTAAAAAAAAAAGCTTGCTAATAGACAAGTGTGGTCATAACCTGCCTATCCACCTCCCATGTAATGTATGGCAATGTATGGCTAAGTCATGTTTTATGTAGGCATTAGGGAAACGCGATAAACGCGCTTAGCGCACTTTTTTATCGCATCACTGGATTCTGGCTGCATTGCTAATAGGGCGATGGTGTGTCAGCGACTGTTTTCATGGACTTTTGAGTCAGGAACGCCTACCTTGCATGTCATTAGAGATGACATGCAAGGCGTAATTGAAAACGGTCGCTAACATTATCAAGCAAGCGCTATAGCAGTTTAGCGCTTGCTTGATAATTGTGCAATAGAATAATAGCCGCTTTGCGCCCGAAAATGGTTGCTAAAAGCGGCAATAAGTCTATCGCAAGCCCTTGATGATATGCCACTTAAAGTGGATATTCCTGAGCCACTTTTAACCTGATCTCTGCACAATTTGTCTCATCTCTATCTGGTACCCACCAATATGCATAAGTTACATTAGAAATTAACCATGTTTATAAAGATTCTGTAAAGACTAATTCATGATGCTTTATACTAATATTTCTATTTTTTAAACAACGTTTCCTCAATTATTCTGAGTGATTACATTTGAGATGCCTATTTGTTTCATGCAAATTGGTTTTCTCTTGACTTTGATCATTTTCATTTAAACTGAGCGGAGTGATTTGATCAGTTAACTGATGTGATTATTATGCACAAAAATGCCTGCTTAATGTTTTAGACACTCAATTGTTAATCCTTGCTTGCTCAATATCTGCTCCCATAAGATTAACCTATATGTATTGTTAACATGATATTCAGCACAGGATAAAATCCGATTGTTCCGATAGTTTTTTTGTAGCAGGAATACCAATTCTAACCCCAGCAGAACGCAACAGAATGTTTTTCGAAGCGAGAAGATTATTAGAGAGCGCTGACGCCTGAATCCCATCACTAAGACTAGCCAGTCAATATACTGGTGACAGGGTCGGATTGGGATCACAATTTGGCCTGGGCACTGACGAAAAAAGTGGCCCACGTTCAAGGGGCGTGGCATACATTTAATGGGCGTGGCCTGCAGTTAAGGGGCGTGGCCCACATTCAAGGGGCGTGCCCTTTCATGAAACACTATTTGGTTACTCTTTGAGGTCTAATACGTAGAGAAATATTTCGTAAAATAAGCCTTTTAAAGCTTACAGAGCAAGTAACATTGGTAAAGACTAGGAGCACTGCAGATCTGATAACTGAATACTTACATGCAGTCTTAACGCCCTGCACAAGGTCGTTAGATACTCTTTCCCAACCAGCTAATCATCACATGAATCAGAAATCTAGTACAAAGTCAAGGAGGAAGGGTAAGACTGGAATCTCTGGGAACAGAACATGTAATAACAAAACTAAGAATTCACAAATGAGGAAAAGGCAGTCTGGGGTGTAAAGAATGCTGAAAAAATGTATCTGTATAATCTAGTCATAAATTTATTTCACAGCCAGCAAGTGATGTCTATATACAAAAAACACAGTTTTATTCACATATGTTGCTGCCTTCAAGTCTGGGCCATGAGGAGACTGAGGATTACTCAATTAACCATGAAAATGATATAAAATCTGCAAAAAGGAATTCTAACCTGAACATGCTAGAAAAGTTAATTCTTCTGCAAAGAGAAAGAAGTGCCAAGTTTGCAAATTTTGCTTAGGCCTCGAACAAGGCCTAGCATGTACTTCACGGTTTTTCAGTATGCACGCAGCTTTGATCAACTGTGCAGGTCTTTTGGTGATATTTCATATGATAATAATCTATATATATGGTTACAGCACTGGGTTGTCCAGTCTGATATTTTGTTTACAATTCATGGTTCTGAGCAGGCATGTTTGGTGAGAGAAATGGTCGGGAAGATCTGCTTGGATAGTCATGTGAGATGTAAAGTGGCAAACATAAGATGCCGCTAATCCAGATCCAAACATATTCAACCATTTGCAAACCTATCCATCACGTATTCTTCCATCCATCATTTCACTCATCCATCCCTCCATCCACCCTTTTACTCATCCACCCATTATCCATCCATTCATCCACTCTTCCACCCATCCATCCATTCACTCATCCATCCATTTACCCTTTCACCCATCCAGCCACCCTTTCACTTACTCATCCATCCACCCAGTCACTCACCCTTAGACACATTCACCCTTTCAGTCATCCACACATCCATCCTCACTTTTTCTCTCCATCCACCCTTTCACCCAATCCATCTCTTCACTCATCCATCTAGCCATTTGCCCTCTCACCCATCCAGCCATCTTTTCACTTTCTTATCCATCCACCCAGTCACTCATCCTTTCACCTATTCACCCTTTCAGCCATCCATTCTCCCTTTCTCTCTCCATCAACCCTTTCACTTAGCCATCTATCCTTCCTTCCATCCACCCAACTATCCATCTACTCATCCACTCATGCATCCATTGACCCTATAACTCATCCATCCCTTCAATCATCCATCCATCTTTTCTCTCATCCATCCTGTTACTCCTTCACTCATCTATCCAATCTTTTGCCCATGTACCCTCCCTTTCACTCACTCATCCATCCTTACGGCCACCCTTTCACACATCTGTTCATCCATTCACACTTTCACTTATCAATTAATCAATCCATCCATCATTTCACTCATCCATCCACCCATTCTCTCTCATCATCCATCCATTCACCCTTTCATTCATCCATTCACCTTTTCACTGATCCATCCAGCCATCCCTTCACTTACTCTCTCACCCACCTTTTCACAATAATTGTGAGCTGAGCCTTTGTACGCAGAGTTGCAGACAGAAGAGACTCATCAGGAACTCACCCCTCGCTGTAGTTCCTAAAGCAAAGAGAGGCGTTCAAGATGCCCCTGCACAAGAAAGGGTCATAGAAGTGACGCAGTGAAATCTATAAGATTTCACTGCGCCACTTCTAGGATGCAAATGCGTCAATATCTTACGCCTGCCTCACAGCAGACGTAAGGCTGACGCAGGCCCTTTCACATCGGGCTTGCCCCATGTGAAAGGACACATTGCTGGAGTTGCGTCACCTTTGTGACACACTCCAGCAATGCGTCACTTTTGCGCCATACAGATACGTCAGAAATATTGACTTTTCTGTAACTCTTTGCGTAATGATGCATTATACTGTAAATATGACGCATCATTGGTGTCGCAAGGAGGGCGCAATGAAAAGTGACGCATCGCTGTTTTCACGCAGCGATGCGTCACTTTTCATAAATGAGGCCCCAGGTTGCCATTGTTTGCTCTGCTCCTGCTGAATTTTCAGATATTTTGGAGCTAATGTAGCACAGAAGTTATGAATAGATTAGATATTTCTTCATTGAAAAGGTCACGCAGGTTTTGTAAATTCTTAAAACCCGGCTACTTACCCATGCAAAGATTCTGCGAAGAAGGAGGAGGAAAAGGAAGGAAAAACACTCGCTGTAACTCGTAGTTCTGCTGAAAATTCTTTAGTTCCTAGATCCTAATGGAACGGTTGCAATATCCTATTCGTCAGGAAAAAAAAAACATAAAAACATGCGCTGTGGAAGCAATGGCTGTTTGTTTGAACTCGAGTGAAATGCTCCTTATGGTTTACATTAAGGCCTCCAATTAGTCCCCAAAGACAATCGTAATTTAGTAGATTCATTTTGGATGAAGGGAATATTACTTCATTTGGAATTTATAATTATCCCCATCTATCCTCAATGGCTAAGGGGAATCTTCACAACATCTGGTTCAAAGCATTGAGAATTACAGCGTGTTATGATAGCCGAACTAACTGTGTGTCAATTCGAAACATCGGCCAAGGCTATAACTGCCCCATTGCGTCCTGGTCATGTTTGTTTTATTTGTAAACTTGATGGCTGTTGCGGGATGAGCTGCAATTCTGCAAACATCCCTTGTACACACATGCAGCAGATCATCAGAACAGGGCTACATCATTCTCTAGGCCGATAGTATAGTATCCCAAGAGAAAAATGAATAAATGACCATTTATAATCTCACTACAACCTGATAAGATATCCTGGCCCTGTGGACTTTACCAGACTAATCTGAGGCACATTTCTGCCTGAGTGGTTATAGATATTGAACAGGGCGAGTGAGGGTGTCATGTAGCCTTCGACCCTGATCCTCAGGTAAGATCTCATATGGAAGCCATGCTGGTGACATAGGTTGAGAGATGGCTGTGTGCAAGGCAGCTTACAAAGGGCTTAACACTGATTTGGAGAAAATGATTGTTAGATTTGGGGGGTCCCTAGTTGGCACAGGTAGGTACTTGTGACAAATAGGGAACCTCTCCTCTAGTCAGGCAAAGGGGATTACACACCTAAAATAACCCCTGCTCACCCTCTAGGTTGCTTGGTGCGAGCAGTCAAGGCTTATTTCAGAGGCGTTGTAAGTTAAGCAGTTGTGACCACATACAGTAACCCAGTGACAAAACTACAAATGAACACCACACAGGTTTTATATAAAAAATAAGTAGATTTTATATAGTGTTACCACAAGACCATAAACGACATAAATACACATTATGATTACTTTAAGATGGTAGATTAAGCTTAGTTCAGTTCAGTTCTTAGATGCGACACTCTGCGTCAATGTACCTCAAGTTGCGTTGCGCTTCCACGACAAGCAGTGTCGCAGCGATGGGAAATGCAGCAAAGTTCAGATACAAAGAAATAAAGCCGTGAAGATCTTCCAGATGCGGTGCGCTTCTCGGGGATGCGAGAAACTCTCAGTTTGATGCGCGGACTGCAGCAGCGACACCCTTATGATGCGACAGCAACAGCTCCAGCGGCGACGCTCTTCTCCATGATGCGTGAAGCTTCCGCTCGATGCGACAACTACAGCGGCGACATCCAAGATGCAACGGCGGCAGCTGCGACGGCGGCACGCTTCTCGGGGATGCGAGGTGCTCTTGGTCGATGCAGTGCAATGCGACAGTTCCAGCGGCGACACCCTCCGGCTTCGGAGTTGCGATGGCAGGCATAGTGACGGTGACACGCTCCGACCTAGTTGTGAGATTCTTCTCCTGATGCGGTGCAGTGCGACATCTCCAGCGGCGACACCCTCCTTCTTCAGAGTTGAGATGGCAGCAGCGATGGCGACACGCTTCCTCTTCGTTGTGGCACGCTTCTCTCCGATGCGGTGCCGTGCGACAGTTCCAGCGGTGACACCCTCCTTTCTCCGGAGTTGCGACGACAGGCACAGTGACGGCGACACGCTTCTTCTCGTTGAGTCGCGCTTCCAGCTCCTTGTGACATGCAGTTCCTCAGAAGGCCCAAAACAGCTGCAGGCACTTCCAAAAGAACTCTGGGGAGCTGGGTGGTGAAGTCTGTTGTCCCTGAGACTTCAGCAGGAGGCAAGCTCTTTTCCAAGCCCTTGGAGATCGTTCACAAGTTGAAAGCAAAGTACACAAAGTTCCTTTCTCCTTCCTTTGGCAGTAAGGCAACCACTGCAGGCCAATCCCCCAAGCAGCACTTCAGCTTGGGAATAGTCTATCCTCAGTTTCTTAAGGTTCCTCTCCTCAGTAAAGGTTTCTTCTTGTAGTCCAAAAGTGATCTAATTTCATGGGATTAGGGTCCAAATATTTATACCCAGAAATCCTTTGTTCTTTGAGGGGAGAGTGGCCTTTGCCCAGTCCAAACCAGTTCTGAAGCACTCTGTTTACCAGACTTCTCCTTTCCTTTCACAGCCCAGGGCATGCACATCGGACGCCCCACAGGAGGTGGAGTCAGCATTGTGGAAGGCAAGTACAGTCCTGGAGCACTCTGTTTACAGGACTCCTTCTCTTCTTTCAGTGTTCAGGGCAGAGACATCATCCTCTCCCCAGGGGGTGGAGCCAGCATTGTGGAAGGCAGGCACAGCCCTATTCAGAGTTCAGGTGCACTCCTCCCTCCCATCAAGATGCAGATCTCTATTCACCACTGGGTGACTCAGCCTGTCTCCTGGAATTCCCCAGCCCTGTCACTCACAAAACCAGACATAGGAATACACAAACTAGCAGAGGCAGGTTTGAATGGTTAGACAATCAAATACCTACTTTCTAAAAGTGGTATTTGCAGACACAGAATATTAAAATAAACGTTACTAAAAGATGTATTTTATTATTCTGAGTTCCGGCATACTAAACTCGAATTTCTACCATGTTCTCTGAGACAGTTAGGATTATAAAATGTAATAACTCTAACAGCCCATTCTGGCCTATGGAGAACAGGTCACCTTGCAATAGTGAAAAACGAAAATGGCTGTAATTCACTATTAGGACATGCCACACACATCAGGGCTTATCCTACCTTATACGTACAATGCACCCTGCCCTTGGGCCTACCATAGGGGTGATTGATATGAAGAAAAAGGGAAGGCTTAGGGACTGGCAAGTGGGTGCCCTTGCCCAGTCAGCATGACAGTACCAGACTGCATGCAGGCTCTGCAATGGCAGACCTTAGACATAGTTTACCAGGCTGCTTCTGTGGGTGGCACAACCAGTGCTGCAGGCCCACTAGCAGCATTTGGATTTACACGACCTGGGCACACTCAGTGCACTAGACTAGGTCAAAGTCAAGTCAAATGATCTTTATTCGGAAGTCAAAAGCATCCATAAAAGTAAACAAAGGTTAAGTTAAAAGATACATTAAAATAATTGATACAATTTATCCAGTACATTGTACAATTGATCATTCATGAAATAACATTAAAAGTTGCGTACACGCATACAAAATAGTCTTTTTCAAATGCAGAAAATAGCTATTTATACAACATCCAATGTGCAAAAGGCAATTTGTGCAAAGATGAGCAATGTGCAAATATTCTGTAGAACAGTCACCAAGCCGTCATATCTGAAAAACCAAGGTAACTGCATATCTAAACGCTAATGAACAATACAATACTCAGGTGTGCAAAAAAGCTAATGTACAAAAATGCAATGTGCAAATGTTCTTCAGGCAGATTCCATAGTTGCACGAGAACGAACACTGGCTTTAAGAAAACTGCTCACAATAAATATCACCTCATCAGAGGACATCCTTCGAAAAGATTTCATTGCCTGATTCAGGTCCCTAAGCCTGTGTCTACAGCAATACGGTTTTAGGTATTGACAAGTATAAAGTTTGTAAAAACCACAGAAGAAGAAATAATGTATCAAACTTTGTTTGCTGCCCACGGAACAAGGACAATCCAACTGTTCCAGATGTTTATTATATCCAAGGGGGAAACTTAATAGGTTTACAATGCTTCCGTCCTGGAAACGGAACAGAAGGCTCCTATTCCACCTACCTATTGTGGTGAGCAGATATCTTTGTGGTAAAACTAGGGAACCGTTATCAGGCTCAACTAAGGAAAAATATTTAGCAACAGAAGATTTGGGGTGTTCAGATCTTGCCCGCTCCTCCCCATATAATTCGTATAGTGCTCTTTTGACTATATTTTTATGAGAGCGGTGAATGATGTTAGGAGAGCTAAACAAGAGGCCCTGACCCACACTAGACAAGCTTTCCTCGACTGCTTTTAACCAAGGTACATGGTGAGACCTCTCACTTTGTAAGCAGTCGGTTATTATACTGTGGGTTAAGTGGGCCGTGGGATTTAACCAAATCTTGAGCCAAAAGAGAGCAGGTCTAGAGCGGATGAAATCCTCTATGTATGGAAGTTTGAGCTCATTATGGCAAATAAATGTTGGAGCACAAAAGACTCCCCCCAATATTTTTCTGCAAAACCTATTTTCCTCAGTCTGAATGTGTGTGCAATTAGAGTATCCCCACACTTCCGCCCCATAGGTTCCCGTAGGTTGACATTGGGTGCGGTAGATCTTTAAAAGTGAGGTGATAATGTCAGCCTGTTTAGGTTGCCGAAGGGAGAGAATCGAGTTGATGGATTTACTGATTTTGTTTCTCCCATAGGACACGTGGGGTTGCCAAGAGCCCGTATTAGAAAATAGCAGTCCTAAATATGGAAAGGTGCTTGTGCATTTTAGGCTGTTATCCCCTGTTTTAATTGCGGTTATATTGTATTTTTTGGGCCCACAATTCATAATAAACGATTTTTTATAGTTTGTGGTTAGGCCCAAATCTGCCATAAAATAACAAAACCAGAGATTAGGATACGTAGGGCATTGGGTGTGCGGCCGATTAACACCGCGTCATCCGCATACAACAACGCGGGTATGGGGTTGCCGTTTATGATTGGAACATCGTCGGTTAAAGTGCACAAATTACTACTCAGCCCATTAATGTACAAAATAAAAAGCAGGGGGGCGAGCACACAGCCCTGTCTGACCCCCCTGCCAATTAAAATGTCATTCGAAACCGCACCCTCATTATTAATGCGCACTCTAGCCTTCAAATCCCGGTGCAAGTATGAAAGAAAATAAACTAGGGAATAGTCCAAACCATACCTAAGCAAAAGCGACCACAAACTCGAACGGTTAACCAAATCAAAGGCTGAACTTAAATCCATAAAACCAAGGTACAAGGGGATTTTTTAACAATGGTGTACTTTGCCATTAACAGATTTAAGTTCAGACATTGTTCGCCAGTGCCCACGTGGCTTCTGAAGCCGAGCTGCCAGTGGTGTAGTATATTGTTGTCCTCGGCCCAGCTCCTCATCCTGTTAAAAATTACCCGCCCTAGGACCTTCAGTGTGTTGTCAATTAGTGATATTGTGCGGTAACAGCCGGGATCTTGTCTGTCGCCTTTTTTAAATATTGGAACAATAACACTATTTGACCAAGATTCAGGAATAGAATTGTCGGATAAGTTATTAAATAAATTACATAACAGGGGGGCCCAAATATTGATTTCAGATTTAATTTGATCTATTGATAGGCCATCCGGGTCGGGCGCTTTATTCCCTGCACTTTCAACTATGGCTTCCTCAACCTCTGATAGTGCAATATCCAGGGGTGTAGCAGGCATGACATGGGAGATACTGTCTGTAGGGGGCCCTTGTGCGGCATAGATTTTGGAAAAATGCTTGACCCACACATCCCCCGTTATATTACCATTAATAGCTGTGATATTGGAACCAAAGGATCTTAGGGACTTGACCTCTCTCCAGAACCCTGTAGTGTCTTTCAAGGCCACAGACCGGACCAGAGATTCCCAGTGGTCCCTAACTAGGGCCTCAGATCGTATGCGTACTGCGGTTTTATATGTTGTTCTTAAGTCTTTTACAAGTATCGGGTCCCTAGGTTTAGATTTCAGGGCTTCCCTTAACTCTCTATTGGCCCTAGAACAAGAAGAGTCAAACGAGCGAGGGCCGCAATTCTTGTTAGTATGGGCTGGTTTCGAGGATTCCCTTTTAATTGCCAAACAGAGATCGCTAAAAGAATTAACAACATCACGTCCTAATCTATCGAGGGTCAAACAGTTCTCCATTAATGTGGGATTTTTGTTAATAACTCTAGCTAAAATGCCTTTATTATCGGCCCCTTTCCAAACAACTCTTAATCTATCAGTAGATGCTTCCAGAAGTTGTGCCCCAATTTCTATTCTGACTTCATCTTTATTGTTCTTACCAGGATTATTTAGATGTATTATAATTGGATAATGGTTGCTGTAGATGGAACAAACGACCTCTGCTTTTAAGATGATATCACTTAGAGAAGGGGAAATAAACATGTAATCTATGGTGGAAGAACACCCTTGACCAATGTAAGTAGGAGTCGCCATGTTATTCCCTCCCGTGCCTGCAATTTCCAGGGCATTCACTAAATCTCGGGCGCTAGGTGGTCCCTCAATTCCTCACCACTTCTACATGGGTAATCATTACGATACATATGAGCATTGAAATCACCTCCAATACAAATTCCATCGAAAGTTCCATATTTCTGCCCAACTATTACATCATCGATAAAATTAAACAATATTAAAAAATTATTATTGGGATGGGACACAAAATCATTGTTATAAAAAGTGATTAAACATAATTTTAACCTATTAGTGTATTTCACGGCCATAAAACATTTCTCATGGGTCTGGATCAGTTTAGTTTCTACACCAGCTGTTATTTTAGCCCAGATTGAAAGGCCCCCACTAGGGCGACCCATAGGGGGTGCGGGTACAGTTTGATTATGGCAGCTAAATCCTTCTAATAGAAGTGAAGTTGTACACCAGGTTTCTTGTAACATAAGTATATCACAATTATTATTTACCCAGTCAGACCATTATTTGATTCTCAATTTCGATTTAAGACCCGCTATTTTCCAACTCACAAAAGCTAGGTTACAGCCCTGTATGGTGGTACTTAAATTACCAGATGATTGATTAACTACAGTGATTGGAAGAAGTGGATGGGTGTATGGTGATAATTCTTGATTGGGTACCTGGGGTGAGTGATCAGCGGCCATAGTATCATAGTCGGTAACTAATGGTCAGTTTAACATGTCTAATTCAGAAAGGGGTGCAAACCTATTATGCAGGTTAAGGGGAAAGAACGCTGGGCGCAGTTGCCTTTGTGGAGGTCTATAAAAGTAGCTTAGGGGTAATAAAGTTACAACAGTGGAGATACCAGGGCAAATATTATTTCTATTAAGCAAAAATCTAACAGTGCCAGGGTTCTTGAGATTGAGGACTATACAGTCACCTTCGATATCTTTAAATAGGGGCCCTACCCATGACACCCTGCGGGCTGACAGGATTTCATTGGAGATGTCATAACCAACTCCTTTGTGCTTATTTAGCCAATCAATACATTTATTGTGTAGTTGGACCCATGATTCTCCCTGTCCCTCCCTTAGTGGTGGTATGCCTGCTAAAAACAAATCATAGGGGCAGGCATCTGGGGGTAAATGAAGAGGAGGTCCTTGATGTTTGATGGGCCTACTATCCCTTGACGAACCCACACCCCTATTGCCAACGGAGGTGGACCCCGCTGCTGCGCTCGTCTTGATGGGCCCACCGTTCTGGTTGTCGATACTAGATCTAGCAGTGGGTGGCAATGGTGTAATTACTGGTATGGGCGTGGGTTTAGGTGGTAAATTAGATGCAACTTTGTTGTTCCCAGCATTATAACCTCTAGTTTGAGTAATGGGCGGCGCATTAGGTGGTTGTTGTCCGCCAGTACTTGGCCCCCAACAGGTTTTAGACCACTACACGATGCAGCAGGCCTACCACATGATATAGTACTACTGACTGATTCCAGCTCTTTCAATAAGCGGTCACCCCTTATTTGATCTAAGGTAACAGTCCCCTTTCGTTTTACCTCCTCATTTTTTACCAAATTTTCTAATCTGTCCAGTCTTTTAAAAACATTATTAAACTGTTTAGTCATTTGGCTCTCTAATCTTTTAAAAATAGTATCTACTATGGTGTCTATGAGATTCCCATTTTGCTTCGATATACTGTTATTATCTCCTGTTGGAACAGTCTGTGTCCATATTGTATTCTGGTTTCCAATGGGATTCATAGGGGTAGCGGTAGAATTATCACCTGTATCCGCCAAATCCTTATCACCGACGTGGATGGTATCTGCCCCTGTAGGTTGGTGTTTTTGCTTATTCCACAGGTTCTGTGGCGTAGGTTGATTCCTGTGGTTTAGCGGTTGTTTCCTTTTATTGACACTAGGTTTAGAAGCGCCTCTCTTGCGCTTTTCCCCACCCAGTTTATTACTGCCTTACAAAAGCCCGCTGGCATTGTCATCCGCCTGGGAGTCAATTATTATAGGGGGATCGTCCCCCTCTGGCGGAGGCACAGTGGGTATGGACGCTAGGGTAGGTTTAGCAATCAAGACCGTTGGGGATAGGGGAATAATAGGGCTCATTTGCAAGAGTGATGGCCTTAGAGACATGTTCGAACAACTCAGAGACATTCTCCTTTCCGTGTCTGCGATTTCATTGGATACCAAATTAAAAGCATTTTCCAACAATGACTCGAATGTGGGTGGGGGGAATGGAAAGTCATCTGTGACAGCTGTCTTAGGCATTACATCCATGGTATTTAAATCTGCACTCACCAAATCAGTAGCGTTAGAGTTAGAGTGGTGGCCCGCCCGACCGCTGTTGACCACTGAGGGCCACAGAGGGCCCGCCCTTTGCCCGGGCTTCGCCCCGGGTGTTCCCGCCGGAGCGACTCGCAGGGCGAGAGGGCGTGGGGTGCTAAATACCGCCTCCTGGCGCTCTGCACCCGTCACGGTGCGCCGCCACCCCCGAGGCTTCTGGGTAATGTAGTGCCGTTGCCCTCACGGCTGCCCGGTGGCGTGGAAGTCTCCCGGCGCTTCCCTTCGGCCAGAAGATACAGTAAGCAGCACTGCCATTTCCCTCACGGCTGAGTTGATGGTAAGGAGCCTCCCGGCGCTTCCCTCAGCCAGAACGAACAAGCAGCACCGCCGTTTCCCTCACAGCTGCCCGATGGCGTGATTGCACTTCTGCTGCAGCCCCCACAGCGCTCGCTGCCGCGGGGTGCTAAATACCGCCTCCTGGCGCTCTGCACCCGTCACGGTGCGCCGCCACCCCCGAGGCTTCCTGGGTAATGTAGTGCCATTGCCCTCACGGCTGCCCGGTGGCGTGGAAGTCTCCCGGCTCTTCCCTTCGGCCAGAAGATACAGTAAGCAGCACCGCCGTTTCCCTCACGGCTGAGTTGATGGTAAGGAGCCTCCCGGCGCTTCCCTCAGCCAGAACGAACAAGCAGCACCGCCGTTTCCCTCACGGCTGCCCGATGGCGTGATTGCACTTCTGCTGCAGCTAAGGTCTGACAAGTAAACCAAAATAGCCAAACATGGAACCAGTAATCCATACATCAATTTACAAAAGGGGGCACTTGCACTGTGGCACTGAATAGCAGTGGCACAGTACCCAAAGCATCTAATACCAGCAAAAGTACATGAGGCAACAGCAAAAATGAAAGGGAGACCCACGCCAATGGTGCCAGTTCTAACAATGATGCATAGGATGTGTCACATGGATCAGAGCTTGCCCTTGTGTTTCAGTGCACTCATATCGGACATTGCAGCTGAGTTTCAAAAGATGATATAAACACTTTCCCTAGCGTCCATCCCATGCAAGAGGAGGACAAGTTGCAGTTACTCAGTATAATAACTAGTGTGATTGAAGTTCCTCAGCCATTCAGCCATATGGATGAAATACCTTGCACCAGGGCTGGCATCGGGCATTTCCCTTGGAGGCTGGAAGGATGGGCGCGGTTTTGGAGCGGTAGGGGCCAGTTTTGCAGCAGTGTTGTAATTTCGACTCACAGTAACAAAAGCAGCAGTGCTGGGGGAGCTTTAGTTAAGCAGGAGTGCTTCACACTTGCACCCTCGCTGCTCGCCCATCCCTTGCCTCCTGCACTCCACTCCTCGTGGCCGGTCCAATAAAATTGCCAGGGCTTCTTTGTGTTCTCGGTCCGGCCCTGCCTTGCATCGAAGTGTACTGTTCAGGTGCCAATGGTGCACTGTAAATCACACAAACAAAGTGAGAAAAGGTTTCAAATTAGTCTAAACATAGTGTTATTCACTGGAATTACACCCTTCTAGTACAAAACCAGTGCTCAACTCAGGCCTCATCCTTTGCACTACTACGGTGCAAAGATGTATGCATCATGCTAGACAAACAAATTGTATGCCAGTGGCTCAATATCTTTGTAGATATGGCACTGTAGACAGAATGTCTCGATTTTTCTGTGCAATATTTGTGGATTTCAAATCCCTGGCTGTGAGTCATTAACCAAAGTTAAACAAACCTCTCCTAAATACAACCAGCTCTCAACATCTTTGGACTTCCGTTTGGCACTGATAAATGCTCGTTCCCTTGTAAAACATGCCTATGAGACTGCTGACTTCGTTGAAAATCTGCAATTAGATATTCTTTTTGTAACAGAAATCTGGGCTGCCAACCATTCAGGTCCAGATCTACTGATAGCAACCCCTCCAGAATACTCAATGATAAGAGCAGATATTTTATTTATTTATTTATTTGAAAAGTTTATATAGCGCTGGCTAGACCCGGAGGTATCAGAAAACTTTACATGAGATAAGAAATTGCATCAGAACATTGTTAAATAGTTACATCAATTACAGTTGCAATTATCAGTATATGCTTGGGAGAAAAATGTGAGCTTACACATAATATTAGATATTAGCGTGTAGCATATCCATGACACACATCATATGGGGAATGGAAGGTAGTGGGTAGCCATCAACCCCGTCTATAGCAGGAGCCTGCATTGCTCCCATCCACAGGAAGCAGCTAAAAATGCTGCTCCCTGAAAAGTCCACTCTCAGCAGGCAGCAGCATTGTCCAAACAAACTTAATGCGTAAATCCCAAAGGCAAACACAACGCGCCGAGTGATGGTGCCACTTCGGACGCCGAGACAACTTTAAAAAGATAGTCGATTGAATTTGCCCATAAATCTATACATTGTGCCAGCTGGAGGCTTCACAAGGGCAAGTTGGTTTTGATATTACACGCACAGTGACTTAGGCCAATTCAAATGGTCCACCGTTGGTTGTTTGGAATAAAGTTACCACACAGGTCTTAACTTATGGAGCCTTGGTCCTGATGAGAACTCTTTAAACAGCACGAGTTCGAAACGCGTAGACTGTATTTTTGAGCCATAAGACTGTTTGACCAATTGTATAATTGTTGAAATCTTCTTGAAAAATAGTCGATGGCATACTGTGAATAGTATAATTCCAGTGTAAATAAGGTGTGATGCTTGTGTATGTATGAGAATGAATGTTTGGAGAATAAATGAATAGAGAATATGAACAAAAATGCTTTGTGGATAATGTTTTATGAATATTTTGTGTAATGTTGTATATGTTTTGTACAGATGGTGTTCAAAAAACAAAAAATTGGTGAAATTATGACCAAAGTAATGAAGTAAAAGCAAATATAAATAAATGAGATTGATTCTGACAAAATAAGTGTAACAAAACATATTGTTTAATTTGTATGTCTTGCTCAAAATCATACTAAACAAAGCATACAGTATTGGCATTCTTTTGTTAACTACCCATTCACAGGGAGCAGCTAAAAATGCTGCTCCATGAAAAGTCCACTCCCAGCAGGCAGCAGCATTGTCCAGGACCCCCCGCTTAGGGTGTGTGTTGGAAATTACCCTTTTTGCAGGGTTATCCCCAAACCTTTTGCTTCTTCCACCTTTGTTTTTCCTGACCTTTGTTTGCTGGTTATAGGACTCTGGGCACTTTAGCACTGCCGATCAGTGCTAAGGTGCATATGCTCTCTGTGTAAATTGGTATGGTGATTGGTTATCCATGATTGGCATATTTGTAGGTCCATAGTAAAGTGTACTGAGTGTGCCAGGGCTGGTAATTCAAATGCTAGCTAGTGGGCCTGCAGCAATTATTGTGTCAAAGGTACCTACCTCTGCCAACTAGAGACCCCCAGTTTTAACATTGGTGGTCAGCAGTGAGGATCAGAACTTGTATTTGTAATTGACCCACAGTGATTGGTGTACATCACTGGACTAGTGCAGACCAATAATTAACCACATACTCTTTGTTCTGTTTCCTTTTTGATACTGAGATTCTGGTTAGTGTTGCACTCTTGGCAAAATGGAAGTCGATTTTTGCCACCTATATATCTACACAATGAAGGAGATAAAAGCTTTTTGAAAAGAGAGGGGGCTGCCTGTGGAGAAAGCGTCCACAAGGAGGGATCTTGAGGCACGCCTATATTCCTATTAGGTAAAAATTTAGGAAGCAACAGACGATTCCGAGGAGGAGGACTTCTCTGACAGTGAGGGAGAGAAAAGTGAATGACTCCTTGCTGTTCATAGGAGGCTGAGAGAATTAGACCGGGAACTCAAGAGGGCTGAGATCTAGAGGGCCTTAGCCAAGAAAGAAGAAAAGTGTGTAGCTCAAGAAGTGAGCATTGCTGAGTTGGAGGTGGAGTCTAGCTCAGATGGTGGCAGCAAGTTTGTGGTATCTAGTGCTGAGTGAGAAGGACACACACCCAGAGATGTGGTGCCTGACTTGAGGGAGGGGGTTAACATACACCAGGGGGTTCAGAATTATGAGGTAGATCCAGAGGTGTGCAGTGTCCCTGAAGTAGATTCCGGAACTGACACAGGGGATCATATTCCTAGTGGTGGGAGGGACACTCTACTGACTCTAGCTGACAGGTGCAGGGAGAGTGGTTCCTCCATGGTAGAAGTCCTGGTGTGTTAGTGTGGAGACTGCCCATTAGAATGTGGGTTGAGTGACAGACACAGTCAGACACTGTCTTGCCAATCTCAGGAGAGTGGTGTGGGGTACTTGTGTGAGGCACTGGGTGGTGAGGCAAAGGGTAGCGTGCTTAGAAATTGTGGGGGGCTGTGTTATTAACTTGTTGGAGAGCATATTTTAAGTCTCCGTTTTCCAGAGCTATGCCAACACCCGGTGGAGTGTGAGTTCTCTGATTCCAGGGAGCTTGCGATGGAGGCAGACCTCTTGGTGGATTCCAGACGGTCTGAAGAGGCATTTGGGAGTGATCCTAAAAAGGTTGGCTCAGGTATCTTCTATTTTGCTTGATAGATCGCCCTGAAATTTTCAAGACAGCAGCTGAAGTGAGTGGCAAACTAGTTTTAAAAATTTTGTGAAGATTCGTCAAATGGCACATAAGTTATTAGCACAACCAAAACATCCTTTTCCTATGGAAATTAGGTCCTAACTATAACTACCTACTGGAGACTGCCAGTAGATTATGTATGTATGTATATATATATATAAATTCACTGAAAAAACCATAGGTTATAGACCATATATAGTTAGGAAATCGCATTTACAAAACCTTATTTTACTCACACAAAACCATTGAAATTCCATATATAGTTAGTTGCACTAACTATATATCGCGCACCCGCAATCCACTGCTGATGATGTCACATATTACATCATTCATGACATGGTCAGTGACATCACTGATGACATCACTGATGAAATCTCAAATGACATCACTGATGACATCTCAAATGACATCACTGATGACATCACTGATGACATCTCATTTGACATTACTGATCACATCACTGATGATATCATTCATGTGATAATACGATGAACCTCTTCAGACTCTAATATAACCTTAGATACAATCAGTGTAAACAGACACTCACAGAATGTCACTCATCCATGGAGTTACTCACACACCTAGTCAGTCATGCAAAGAATCAATCACACCTCCATTTCCTCAACTATACAGTTATACAAACTTTACTTATTCAAACATATACTAACACATATTTACTCTCTTATACAATCCCTGATACAAGTTCACAATGATCCATACAGCCACTCACACATTCACTGGCTCTTATGCACAGTTATTTATATATGTCAACTCTCACATGTACTGTGTTTTACATATGTACTTACTTTGACATGTAGCACTGAGATATCCATTCACTCACCAATACACTCATGCACACAGTCAACCGCCCATACAGCTGTTTCCACATGCACTTTTGAAACCATACATCTAGTGAATCAACTGCCTGCTCACACATCTATGCACAGAGTCATACACCTCCCAGCCACCCACACACACACTCAGTCTCCCATACAAATACTTGGGCAACCAATCAATAACCCACATAGTTACTCATATAGCTACTTATCAACACATGCAACAGTTTACAGAACAACAGACATAATGATGCACAAATTAAGACAGTTTAGTCACTAACCCATGCACTCAGTGAGACACATTTAATCACTCACTCATACAGTCAGTCATGTACCTACTAAATCCTTCATCCAGACACTAATACATCCACTCATTCTTCAATATGTAAGACATATTTTAACTTTACAGAAACATACAGTCACTGGATGTTGTCATCAGTGATGTCATCAGTGATGTCATTTGAGATGTCATCAGTGATGTCATCAGTGATGTCACTGACCATGTCATGAATGATGTAATATCTGACATCATCAGCAGTGGATTGCGGGTGCGCGATATATAGTTAGTGCAACTAACTATATATGGAATTTCAATGGTTTTGTGTGAGTAAAATAAGGTTTTGTAAATGCGATTTCCTAACTATATATGGTCTATAACCTATGGTTTTTTCAGTGAATTTTCAAGGTTTTGTAAATGCTAATTCCTAACTATATATGGTCTATAACCTATGGTTTTTTCAGTGAATTATCAAGGTTTTGTAAATGCTAATTCCTAACTATATATGGTCTATAGCCTAGGGTTTTTTCAGTGAACATATATATATACATACATATATAAACATATATCATCTGTATATCTATATAAATACAAACATAAATGCATGCATACATATACTTATATGCATACAGATGCATGTTATTTACATGAAAGTTGAAAAAACACTAATAAAAGCAAAGCTAAAAAGCCACCTCATTACAAACAGAATGGCTTTAACTTAAACGAGGGCGAGATCTATTGCATTTTCAATGCTTGTTTACTTTGGTTCCATCAAGAAGGCATTCAGATGTGTCACACATTTGCCATAAATTCTGAATGTTAGCACTCTAGTTGCACATTAGATCACTGTAGTAAAGCTACTGCTCACCAGGGACGTCTGCTGCTGGTATTCAAAGTGCATGTTTCAGTCTGCATGTCAGAATTTTTTTAATGAAATAGAAGAGGATTTGAGAAGTCACTCAAAATGATCCCTAATTTTTCTTTCTGCAGCACTAATCATAATTCATATGGCAAAATATACCCCCTCATTTTGTTCCTTTTTAAATTAAATGTTTTAAGAGTTACCACTTTTTTCCAATCAAGATGGCTTCAGGTGTGCCATACCTTTGTAATAAGTAGGACTGTTAGCGCTCTAGTTGTTCTTTAGAACACTCTGGGACTTTCTGTCATTGGGCTATACTTGGGCTACATCTGGGTGATATTTGGGCTTCATTTGGGCTCTTTTGTCTCTGGTGGCCATTTTGGGAGACTGCATGTCAGAATTTTTTAATGAAATAGAAGAGGATTTGAAAAGTCACTCAAAATGTGCCCTAATTTTTCTTTCTGCAGCACTAATAATACCTTCTATTGCATAATATACCCTCTCATTTTGTTCCTTTTTAAATTAAATGTTTTAAGAGTTACCACTTTATTCCCATCACGATGGCTCCAGGTGTGCTATACCTTTGTAATAAGTAGGACTGTTAGCGCTCTACTTGTTCTTTAGAACACTCTGGGACATTCTGTCATTGGGCTATACTTGGGCTACATCTGGGTGATATTTGGGCTACATTTGGGCTCTTTTGTCTCTGGTGGCCATTTTGGGAGACTGCATGTCAGAATGTTTTAAGGAAATAGAAAAGGATTTGAGAAGTCACTCAAAATGTGCCCTAATTTTTCATTCTGCAGCACTAATCATACTTTCTATGGCAAAATATACCCCCTCATGTTGTTTCTTTTTAAATTAAATGTTTTAAGAGTTACCACTTTATTCCAATCAAGATGGCTTCAGGTGTGCCATACCTTTGGAATAAGTAGGACTGTTAGCGCTCTAGTTGTTCTTTAGAACACTCTGGGACATTCTGTCATTGGGCTATATTTGGAGTACATCTGGGTGATATTTGGGCTACATTTGGGCTCTTTTGTCTCTGGTGGCCATTTTGGGAGACTGCATGTCAGAATGTTTTAATGAAATAGAAAAGGATTTGAGAAGTCACTCAAAATGTGCCCTAATTTTTCATTCTGCAGCACTAATCATACTTTCTATGGCAAAATATACCCCCTCATGTTGTTTCTTTTTAAATTAAATGTTTTAAGAGTTACCACTTTATTCCAATCAAGATGGCTTCAGGTGTGCCATACCTTTGTAATAAGTAGGACTGTTAGCGCTCTAGTTGTTCTTTAGAACACTCTAGGAGGCTGCAGTAGAACACAAAGGAATCAACTGACAGTCTCTGTCCTTGTTGGATGTACATGTTTTACTGAGAATGTCAGACTTCATTTTCACATGACTGAGAAAGATAATGTGAATTTACAGAAAATATGCTTTCAGTTTAGCTTATAGATCCCCTTCCAAACCACTGTGGGAAAATCATGAGATATTAGTTTTCTTTCAAACAATATTCATGATATCACAGCAGAAGGTTTTTTCACATGGTAAAATCACCTTAGAACCCACCACGATTCCTAAAACGAGTATGGTACCATCAACAAATGATTTATAATGTAACTAAAGTCCTAAAACCCTCTATTAACTACAATGCTTTTTAATGAGGTGCTATCATGTATATTGGTCCCAAGATGGCTGCCAACACTTCTTGGATGAAGTGCTGACAGCCAATCAGATCAGATGTGTGGTTAGGCTCCGCCCAGATATATATCTTTTTTTGAACCTAAATTACACAAAATCCACTGGAGCACATATATTGAGACCTAGCAAAGGCACATCGGGCTAACAGTCCCTACAATTTTGCCAAGTTTCGTGCAAATCCATTCAGCCGTTCGAGCTAAAAGTGAGGCCAACCGCCCTATGGAAATTAACATGGGAAAAACGCGTTTTGGGACCCCCCTTTTTTCTCGGCCCCCCCTTGATGAAACCCCCCTAAATTGTCAGGGGCTGCTCAGAAACAAAATGTTCCACTTTCCTGAAAATTTCAGCCAATTCCGTCCACAAACGCCAAAGTTATTAGACATAGAATTTTCAAAAATCCCATAGAGAAAAAATCCTAACTATATATACCTACTGGCGACCGCCAGTAGGTAATATATATATATATATATATATATATATATATATATATATATATATATATATATATATATATATATATATATATATATATTGGGACTACGAACACCAGAAGGCTTACGAAAGCCAACGCTCACTGGGGCAGGTGTTACAAGTGGTCACAAGCTGAAGTCACCTGGCGAACAGCTTTGGCAGGAAGGTCGTTTTTGCAGGATTATTTCACAGCCCAGAGACAAGGGAACAACTTCCACACCCACTGGGGTTTTATTTTACTTTTTGAACACTTTCACACTGTCTGCGAGCAGCTCACTGGAGCAAGATTTTGGGACTACGAACACCAGAAGGCTTAGGAAAGCCAACGCCCACTGGGGCAGGTGTTAGTGATTAAAGATTCCAGAGCTTCACACAGTGTTCAAGAGCCTCTGAAGAAATGGTCACCGAGCATGAAACGCTTCAGGCTTCCAAATTAAATGGGACTTTGTTTCATCTGCATTAATGCTGGCAACTTGCAAATAAAACGAGTATTCACCTACCTGGATGGTGGTTTTTCCTCATGGGGTAACCTTTTGTTGGAATGTTTTGCGGCCGACCCCGGTCACGGAAAAGCCCTGCCACATGAAAGTGGTCACAAGCTGCAGTCACCTGGCGAACAGCTTTGGCAGGAAGGTCGTTTTTGCAGGATTATTTCACAGCGCAGAGACAAGGGAACAACGTCCACACCCACTGAGGTTTTATTTTACTTTTTGAACACTTTCACACTGTCTGCGAGCAGCTCACTGGAGCAAGATTTTGGGACTACGAACACCAGAAGGCTTAGGAAAGCCAACGCCCACTGGGGCAGGTGTTAGTGATTAAAGATTCCGGAGCTTCACACAGTGTTCAAGAGCCTCTGAAGAAATGCTCACAGAGCAAGAAACGCGTCAGGCTTCCAAATTAAATGGGACTTTGTTTCATCTGCATTAATGCTGGCAACTTGCAAATAAAACGAGTATTCACCTACCTGGATGGTGGTTTTTCCTCATGGGGTAACCTTTTGTTGGAATGTTTTGCGGCCGACCCCGGTCGCGGAAAAGCCCTGCCACATGAAAGTGGTCACAAGCTGCAGTCATCTGGCGAACAGCTTTGGCAGGAAGGTCGTTTTTGCAGTATTATTTCACAGCGCAGAGACAAGGGAACAACTTCCACACCCACTGGGGTTTTATTTTACTTTTTGAACACTTTCACACTGTCTGCGAGCAGCTCACTGGAGCAAGATTTTGGGACTACGAACACCAGAAGGCTTAGAAAAGCCAACGCCCACTGGGGCAGGTGTTAGTGATTGAAGATTCCGGAGCTTCACACAGTGTTCAAGAGCCTCTGAAGAAATGCTCACAGAGCA
Organism: Lissotriton vulgaris; assembly: GCF_964263255.1. NCBI lineage: Eukaryota > Metazoa > Chordata > Amphibia > Caudata > Salamandridae > Lissotriton > Lissotriton vulgaris. The sequence goes on from NC_141693.1 coordinate 664,473,360, forward strand.
TGAAACGCGTCAGGCTTCCAAATTAAATGGGACTTTGTTTCATCTGCATTAATGCTGGCAACTTGCAAATAAAACGAGTATTCACCTACCTGGATGGTGGTTTTTCCTCATGGGGTAACCTTTTGTTGGAATGTTTTGCGGCCGACCCCGGTCGCGGAAAAGCCCTGACACATGAAAGTGGTCACAAGCTGCAGTCACCTGGCGAAACGCTTTGGCAGGAAGGTCGTTTTTGCAGGATTATTTCACAGCGCAGAGACAAGGGAACAACTTCCACACCCACTGGGGTTTTATTTTACTTTTTGAACACTTTCACACTGTCTGCGAGCAGCTCACTGGAGCAAGATTTTGGGACTACGAACACCAGAAGGCTTAGGAAAGCCAACGCCCACTGGGGCAGGTATTAGTGATTAAAGATTCCAGAGCTTCACACAGTGTTCAAGAGCCTCTGAAGAAATGCTCACAGAGCATGAAACGCGTCAGGCTTCCAAATTAAATGGGACTTTGTTTCATCTGCATTAATGCTGGCAACTTGCAAATAAAACGAGTATTCAACTACCTGGAAGGTGGTTTTTCCTCATGGGGTAACCTTTTGTTGGAACGTTTTGCGGGCGACCCTGGTCGCGGAAAAGCCCTGCCACATGAAAGTGGTCACAAGCTGCAGTCACCTGGTGAACAGCTTTGGCAGGAAGGTCATTTTTGCAGGATTATTTCACAGCGCAGAGACAAGGGAACAACTTTCACACCCACTGGGGTTTTATTTTACTTTTTGAACACTTTCACACTGTCTGCGAGCAGCTCACTGGAGCAAGACTTTGGGACTACGAACACCAGAAGGCTCAGGAAAGCCAACGCCCACTGGGGCAGGTGTTAGTGATTAAAGATTCTGGAGCTTCACACAGTGTTCAAGAGCCTCTGAAGAAATGCTCACAGAGCATGAAACGTGTCAGGCTTCCAAATTAAATGGGACTTTGTTTCATCTGCATTAATGCTGGCAACTTGCAAATAAAACGAGTATTCACCTACCTGGATGGTGGTTTTTCCTCATGGGGTAACCTTTTGTTGGAATGTTTTACGGCCGATCCCGGTCGCGGAAAATCCCTGACACATGAAAGTGGTCACAAGCTGCAGTCACCTGGGAAAAGCCCTGACACATGAAAGTGGTCACAAGCTGCAGTCACCTTGCGAACAGCTTTGGCAGGACGGTCATTTTTGCAGGATTATTTCACAGCGCAGAGACAAGGGAACAACTTCCACACCCACTGGGGTTTTATTTTACTTTTTGAACACTTTCACACTGTCTGCGAGCAGCTCACTGGAGCAAGATTTTGGGACTACGAACACCAGAAGGCTTAGGAAAGCCAACGCCCACTGGGGCAGGTGTTAGTGATTGAAGATTCCGGAGCTTCACACAGTGTTCAAGAGCCTCTGAAGAAATGCTCACAGAGCATGAAACGCGTCAGGCTTCCAAATTAAATGGGACTTTGTTTCATCTGCATTAATGCTGGCAACTTGCAAATAAAACGAGTATTCACCTACCTGGATGGTGGTTTTTCCTCATGGAGTAACCTTTTGTTGGAATGTTTTGCGGCCGACCCCGGTCGCGGAAAAGCCCTGACACATGAAAGTGGTCACAAGCTGCAGTCACCTGGCGAAACGCTTTGGCAGGAAGGTCGTTTTTGCAGGATTATTTCACAGCGCAGAGACAAGGGAACAACTTCCACACCCACTGGGGTTTTATTTTACTTTTTGAACACTTTCACACTGTCTGCGAGCAGCTCACTGGAGCAAGATTTTGGGACTACGAACACCAGAAGGCTTAGGAAAGCCAACGCCCACTGGGGCAGGTATTAGTGATTAAAGATTCCGGAGTGTCACACAGTGTTCAAGAGCCTCTGAAGAAATGCTCACAGAGCATGAAACGCGTCAGGCTTCCAAATTAAATGGGACTTTGTTTCATCTGCATTAATGCTGGCAACTTGCAAATAAAACGAGTATTCAACTACCTGGAAGGTGGTTTTTCCTCATGGGGTAACCTTTTGTTGGAACGTTTTGCGGGCGACCCTGGTCGCGGAAAAGCCCTGCCACATGAAAGTGGTCACAAGCTGCAGTCACCTGGTGAACAGCTTTGGCAGGAAGGTCATTTTTGCAGGATTATTTCACAGCGCAGAGACAAGGGAACAACTTTCACACCCACTGGGGTTTTATTTTACTTTTTGAACACTTTCACACTGTCTGCGAGCAGCTCACTGGAGCAAGATTTTGGGACTACGAACACCAGAAGGCTTAGGAAAGCCAACGCCCACTGGGGCAGGTGTTAGTGATTAAAGATTCCGGAGCTTCACACAGTGTTCAAGAGCCTCTGAAGAAATGCTCACAGAGCATGAAACGTGTCAGGCTTCCAAATTAAATGGGACTTTGTTTCATCTGCATTAATGCTGGCAACTTGCAAATAAAACGAGTATTCACCTACCTGGATGGTGGTTTTTCCTCATGGGGTAACCTTTTGTTGGAATGTTTTATGGCCGATCCCGGTCGCGGAAAATCCCTGACACATGAAAGTGGTCACAAGCTGCAGTCACCTGGGAAAAGCCCTGACACATGAAAGTGGTCACAAGCTGCAGTCACCTTGCGAACAGGTTTGGCAGGACGGTCGTTTTTGCAGGATTATTTCACAGCGCAGAGACAAGGGAACAACTTCCACACCCACTGGGGTTTTATTTTACTTTTTGAACACTTTCACACTGTCTGCGAGCAGCTCACTGGAGCAAGATTGTGGGACTACGAACACCAGAAGGCTTAGGAAAGCCAACGCCCACTGGGGCAGGTGTTAGTGATTGAAGATTCCGGAGCTTCACACAGTGTTCAAGAGCCTCTGAAGAAATGCTCACAGAGCATGAAACGCGTCAGGCTTCCAAATTAAATGGGACTTTGTTTCATCTGCATTAATGCTGGCAACTTGCAAATAAAACGAGTATTCACCTACCTGGATGGTGGTTTTTCCTCATGGGGTAACCTTTTGTTGGAATGTTTTGCGGCCGACCCCGGTCGCGGAAAAGCCCTGACACATGAAAGTGGTCACAAGCTGCAGTCACCTGGCGAACAGCTTTGGCAGGAAGGTAGTTTTTACAGGATTATTTCACAGCGCAGAGACAAGGGAACAACTTCCACACCCACTGGGGTTTTATTTTACTTTTTGAACACTTTCACACTGTCTGCGAGCAGCTCACTGGAGCAAGATTTTGGGACTACGAACACCAGAAGGCTTAGGAAAGCCAACGCCCACTGGGGCAGGTATTAGTGATTAAAGATTCCGGAGCTTCACACAGTGTTCAAGAGCCTCTGAAGAAATGCTGACAGAGCATGAAACGCGTCAGGCTTCCAAATTAAATGGGACTTTGTTTCATCTGCATTAATGCTGGCAACTTGCAAATAAAACGACTATTCAACTACCTGGAAGGTGGTTTTTCCTCATGGGGTAACCTTTTGTTGGAACGTTTTGCGGGCGACCCTGGTCGCGGAAAAGCCCTGCCACATGAAAGTGGTCACAAGCTGCAGTCACCTGGTGAACAGCTTTGGCAGGAAGGTCATTTTTGCAGGATTATTTCACAGTGCAGAGACAAGGGAACAACTTTCACACCCACTGGGGTTTTATTTTACTTTTTGAACACTTTCACATTGTCTGCGAGCAGCTCACTGGAGCAAGACTTTGGGACTACGAACACCAGAAGGCTCAGGAAAGCCAACGCCCACTGGGGCAGGTGTTAGTGATTAAAGATTCTGGAGCTTCACACAGTGTTCAAGAGCCTCTGAAGAAATGCTCACAGAGCATGAAACGTGTCAGGCTTCCAAATTAAATGGGACTTTGTTTCATCTGCATTAATGATGGCAACTTGCAAATAAAACGAGTATTCACCTACCTGGATGGTGGTTTTTCCTCATGGGGTAACCTTTTGTTGGAATGTTTTATGGCCGATCCCGGTCGCGGAAAATCCCTGACACATGAAAGTGGTCACAAGCTGCAGTCACCTGGGAAAAGCCCTGACACATGAAAGTGGTCACAAGCTGCAGTCACCTTGCGAACAGCTTTGGCAGGACGGTCGTTTTTGCAGGATTATTTCACAGCGCAGAGACTAGGGAACAACTTCCACACCCACTAGGGTTTTATTTTACTTTTTGAACACTTTCACACTGTCTGCGAGCAGCTCACTGGAGCAGGATTTTGGGACTACGAACACCAGAAGGCTTACGAAAGCCAACGCCCACTGGGGCAGGTATTAGTGATTAAAGATTCCGGAGCTTCACACAGTGTTCAAGAGCCTCTGAAGAAATGCTCACAGAGCATGAAACGCGTCAGGCTTCCAAATTAAATGGTACTTTGTTTCATCTGCATTAATGCTGGCAACTTGCAAATAAAACGAGTATTCAACTACCTGGAAGGTGGTTTTTCCTCATGGGGTAACCTTTTGTTGGAACGTTTTGCGGGCGACCCTGGTCGCGGAAAAGCCCTGCCACATGAAAGTGGTCACAAGCTGCAGTCACCTGGTGAACAGCTTTGGCAGGAAGGTCATTTTTGCTGGATTATTTCACAGCGCAGAGACAAGGGAACAACTTTCACACCCACTGGGGTTTTATTTTACTTTTTGAACACTTTCACACTGTCTGCGAGCAGCTCACTGGAGCAAGACTTTGGGACTACGAACACCAGAAGGCTCAGGAAAGCCAACGCCCACTGGGGCAGGTGTTAGTGATTAAAGATTCTGGAGCTTCACACAGTGTTCAAGAGCCTCTGAAGAAATGCTCACAGAGCATGAAACGTGTCAGGCTTCCAAATTAAATGGGACTTTGTTTCATCTGCATTAATGCTGGCAACTTGCAAATAAAACGAGTATTCACCTACCTGGATGGTGGTTTTTCCTCATGGGGTAACCTTTTGTTGGAATGTTTTACGGCCGATCCCGGTCGCGGAAAATCCCTGACACATGAAAGTGGTCACAAGCTGCAGTCACCTGGGAAAAGCCCTGACACATGAAAGTGGTCACAAGCTGCAGTCACCTTGCGAACAGCTTTGGCAGGACGGTCATTTTTGCAGGATTATTTCACAGCGCAGAGACAAGGGAACAACTTCCACACCCACTAGGGTTTTATTTTACTTTTTGAACACTTTCACACTGTCTGCGAGCAGCTCACTGGAGCAAGATTTTGGGACTACGAACACCAGAAGGCTTTGGAAAGCCAACGCCCACTGGGGCAGGTATTAGTGATTAAAGATTCCAGAGCTTCACACAGTGTTCAAGAGCCTCTGAAGAAATGCTCACAGAGCATGAAACACGTCAGGCTTCCAAATTAAATGGGACTTTGTTTCATGTGCATTAATGCTGGCAACTTGGAAATAAAACGAGTATTCACCTACCTGGATGGTGGTTTTTCCTCATGGGGTAACCTTTTGTTGGAATGATTTGTGGCCGACCCCGGTCGTGGAAAAGCCCTGCCACATGAAAGTGGTCACAAGCTGCAGTCACCTGGCGAACAGCTTTGGCAGGAAGGTCGTTTTTGCAGGATTATTTCACAGCGCAGAGACAAGGGAACAACTTCCACACCCACTGGGGTTTTATTTTACTTTTTGAACACTTTCACACTGTCTGCGAGCAGCTCACTGGAGCAGGATTTTGGGACTACGAACACCAGAAGGCTTAGGAAAGCCAACGCCCACTGGGGCAGGTGTTAGTGATTAAAGATTCCGGAGCTTCACACAGTGTTCAAGAGCCTCTGAAGAAATGCTCACAGAGCATGAAACGCGTCAGGCTTCCTAATTAAATGGGACTTTGTTTCATCTGCATTAATGCTGGCAACTTGCAAATAAAACGAGTATTCACCTACCTGGATGGTGGTTTCTCCTCATTGGGTAACCTTTTGTTGGAATGTTTTGCGGCCGACCCCGGTCGCGGAAAAGCCCTGCCACAGGAAAGTGGTCACAAGCTGCAGTCACCTGGTGAACAGCTTTGGCAGGAAGGTCGTTTTTGCAGGATTATTTCACAGCGCAGAGACAAGGAAACAACTTCCACACCCACTGGGGTTTTATTTTACTTTTTGAACACTTTCACACTGTCTGCGAGCAGCTCACTGGAGCAAGATTTTGGGACTACGAACACCAGAAGGCTTAGGAGAGCCAACGCCCACTGGGGCAGGTGTTAGTGACTAAAGATTCTGGAGCTTCACACAGTGTTCAAGAGCCTCTGAAGAAATGCTCACGGAGCATGAAACGCGTCAGGCTTCCAAATTAAATGGGACTTTGTTTCATCTGCATTAATGCTGGCAACTTGCAAATAAAACGAATATTCACCTACCTGGATGGTGGTTTTTCCTCATGGGGTAACCTTTTGTTGGAATGCTTTGCGGCCGACCCCGGTCGCGGAAAAGCCCTGCCACATGAAAGTGGTCACAAGCTGCAGTCACCTTGCGAACAGCTTTGGCAGGACGGTCGTTTTTGCAGGATTATTTCACAGCACAGAGACAAGGGAACAACTTTGACACCCACTGGGGTTTTATTTTACTTTTTGAACACTTTCACACTGTCTGCAAGCAGCTCACTGGAGCAGGATTTTGGGACTACGAACACCAGAAGGCTTAGGAAAGCCAACGCCCACTGGGGCAGGTGTTAGTGATTAAAGATTCCGGAGCTTCACACAGTGTTCAAGAGCCTCCGAAGAAATGCTCACAGAGCATGAAACTTGTCAGGCTTCCAAATTAAATGGGACTTTGTTTCATCTGCATTAATGCTGGCAACTTGCAAATAAAACGAGTATTCACCTACCTGGATGGTGGTTTCTCCTCATTGGGTAACCTTTTGTTGGAATGTTTTGCGGCCGACCCCGGTCGTGGAAAAGCCCTGCCACAGGAAGGTGGTTACAAGCTGCAGTCACCTGGTGAACAGCTTTGGCAGGAAGGTCGTTTTTGCAGGATTATTTCACAGCGCAGAGACAAGGGAACAACTTTGACACCCACTGGGGTTTTATTTTACTTTTTGAACACTTTCACACTGTCTGCGAGCAGCTCACTGGAGCAGGATTTTGGGACTACGAACACCAGAAGGCTTAGGAAAGCCAACGCCCACTGGGGCAGGTGTTAGTGATTAAAGATTCCGGAGCTTCACACAGTGTTCAAGAGCCTCTGAAGAAATGCTCACAGAGCATGAAATGCGTCAGGCTTCCTAATTAAATGGGACTTTGTTTCATCTGCATTAATGCTGGCAATTTGCAAATAAAACGAGTATTCACCTACCTGGATGGTGGTTTTTCCTCATGGGGTAACCTTTTGTTGGAATGTTTTGTGGCCGACCCCGGTCGCGAAAAAGCCCTGCCACATGAAAGTGGTCACAAGCTGCAGTCACCTGGCGAACAGCTTTGGCAGGAAGGTCGTTTTTGCAGGATTATTTCACAGCGCAGAGACAAGGGAACAACTTCCACACCCACTGGGGTTTTATTTTACTTTTTGAACACTTTCACACTGTCAGCGAGCAGCTCACTGGAGAAAGATTTTGGGACTACGAACACCAGAAGGGTTAGGATAACCAACGCCCACTGGGGCAGGTGTTAGTGATTAAAGATTCCGGAGCTTCACACAGTGTTCAAGAGCCTCCGAAGAAATGCTCACAGAGCATGAAACTTGTCAGGCTTCCAAATTAAATGGGACTTTGTTTCATCTGCATTAATGCTGGCAACTTGAAAATAAAACGTGTATTCACCTACCTGGATGGTGGTTTCTCCTCATTGGGTAACCTTTTGTTGGAATGTTTTGCGGCCGACCCCGGTCGCGGAAAAGCCCTGCCACAGGAAAGTGGTCACAAGCTGCAGTCACCTGGTGAACAGCTTTGGCAGGAAGGTCGTTTTTGCAGGATTATTTCACAGCGCAGAGACAAGGCAACAACTTCCACACCCACTGGGGTTTTATTTTACTTTTTGAACACTTTCACACTGTCTGCGAGCAGCTCACTGGAGCAATATTTTGGGACTACGAACACCAGAAGGCTTAGGAGAGCCAACGCCCACTGGGGCAGGTGTTAGTGACTAAAGATTCTGGAGCTTCACACAGTGTTCAAGAGCCTCTGAAGAAATGCTCACGGAGCATGAAACGCGTCAGGCTTCCAAATTAAATGGGACTTTGTTTCATCTGCATTAATGCTGGCAACTTGCAAATAAAACGAGTATTCACCTACCTGGATGGTGGTTTTTCCTCATGGGGTAACCTTTTGTTGGAATGTTTTGCGGCCGACCCCGGTCGCGGAAAAGCCCTGCCACATGAAAGTGGTCACAAGCTGCAGATGGTCACAAGCTGCAGTGGTCACAAGCTGCAGATGGAACGATGTCGAGGTTTCAAATATGTCCTCGTAGTTGTTTGTGCACTTTCCCGTTGGACAGAAGCATATCCAGTCCCAGATTACACAGCTCCGACCACTGCCAAGCAGCTGGTTCGTGAATTCTTCCCACGGTACGGTTTGCCTCGTGTCGTGTACTCAGATAACGGCCAACCATTCTCGTCAGAATTAATGAAGCAGGTTTCACTCCTGCTAGGATATCAGTGGAAATTCCACTGCGTCCGACATCCCGAGGCAGCAGGTCTCGTGGAACGCCACAATCAGACACTGAAAACACGTCTTGCTAAAATTTGTGCCGAGAAAGGGGTCGACTGGATAGTCGCCTTGCCAGTTGCATTGTTTTACATGAGGATGGTTGCACACTCTAGAACAGGGCTATCCCCGTATGAGGTGGTCTTTGGTAGGCCACCGAATATGTGGGGGACGCCTATGCCAAGAAAAATTACTGATGTTGATAGTAATATGTTGACAGATTACCTTGCCTCCTTGATGTCTGCACTACAATCATGTCGTTCACAGGTAGCTGCAGCCTTTCCCGACCACACCGAGGTGAAGCCGCACGAGATTACACCGGGAACCTTCGTCTTTGTGCGCAATTTCGACAGGAAAAGTCCGTTGGAGCCCCGCTGGCAAGAGCCGAAGCTCGTCTTATTGACAACGAGGGCGGCAGTGAAGCTCGAGGGCCGCAAAGGATGGGTCCATATGAGTCATGTTAAGAAGCTTTACGGATCACCGCCAGAGACTGACTCTTCCTCCCCCTCTAAGGACTGCCCAGATTCCAGTGACTCTAAACTTCCCCTGGTAGAGAAAACTCCTCAACAGGAATATCGTTTAAAGCTGAGGTCTAGCAAGTCAGACAGTTTAATTGTTTAAGTCCTCCCCTAGGTGAATCGGTTAGACAGTTTCTGACATGTACCCGTTAGACCCCAATAGAGAGAGAGATAGACAGAAACAGCTCAAGAAACGAGAATATTGTAAATCTCTTCGTAGCCACTGTATTGTGACATTACTGATTATGTTTTTTCTGAGTCTTACGATTATTGCTGCAAGTATTCTGCTCCATATGTATTTCCCTCTCTCCATACATGCACATTTCTTTTCAAACAGCACTGTCGAGCATACCTTCAGTGAATTACCCCCGCATGAGTTAGCTTACCGACTTGCGCTGCGCAACAACACTTTTATCAGTATGTTACATCATTCTCATCAGACCAGCAATGCTACTAATTGTTGGATATGTGGCCGACTTCCTCCCTATCAGAAATACAAGGGAGTCTTGCCCCTCTTCCCGTACCCGTTCACACATAATGGTTCCTGTGGTGCCTGGTTTAGTTTAATAAACTCCTTAGACTCTGAGTCCGTAGTATACAAAGGCAGTTGGATATGGGGAAATCTGAACACCGTTCTGCATAAAGTATGTTACCCTAACCAGGAGGGTCTTCCACAAAGGACAGGGACCGATCTAGAAAATGAAGTATATGGATTAGGTAATTATACACTCAACCTCATGATTCTAAATGTTCAGTCTGATACAGGACCAGACTTACCTTCTATGTCAGTATTACCCGTCAAAGGCGAATTATGTGTCAGGAAAAATGGTTCAGTACCTCTAGGTCATAGTAAATGTACTACTGTGATCGAATTCAGTGATAAAGGCAAGTCTACATTCAAAGCTACCCGCCATTCCTATTCATTTGTGGTCATACAGCTTATATACGTTTACCACTAGTTTGGGATGGGACATGTTACATTGCATTCCTTCTACCACCTGTTTTTCTAGCCCCACCAGATTATCATAGAAATTCCCATCTAGTTCACAGACCCAAGAGAGATCTCCCGCTTGTCGATTATACTGAAACGGCATGGGAACGATACACAAATTTCAATAAAGGTTTCTTTCCCTATTTAGGTGCTGTCTTTAATAGTAAATCTATACGTCACTTAACCAGAACCCTCGAAGCGGTAGTGAATGAAACTACTTCCGCCCTAGGTAACTTGACCGAGGAACAGTCTGCTATGAGACTTGTCGTTCTTCAAAATCGTCTCGTCCTTGACGTCATCCTGGCCGATAGGGGCGGGGCCTGTAAAGTCCTCGGATCGAGCTGCTGTGTTTTCATTCCTAATAATGCACCGTCAGTATATAAAGCCATTACACGTCTCCATAAGATTGCAAGTCAGATACACCAGAATCCAGGTACCTGGACTTGGTCCGGTTGGTTCTGGAGCGTGTTGTCAGCCTGGGGTTGGAAAGTCCTATCCTTCCTCGGAATAGCTCTTCTCATAGTATTCAGTTGTTGCCTATGTATCCAATGTGGGCCGGCGATTTGCGGCCTGTGCGCCACATCCTGTTTTCCTCATCCAAGTCCACGTTCAAAATCCCGTCTAAAGAAGGAAGAGCAAATGATGTTATATGAACAAATAGATGGACTAATGAGGATTGATGTATCATGAAGGGTCCGTAGGGAACAAGGAGGGAATGAGGAAATATAAAGTTTTATGGTCAGAAATGTTCCCTAACGTGTACCCCACCGTCTCCATGTACGAGCTTAAAGTGCATGTAACTTCCCTCCTGTGCCAGCTATGAAGACGCAAATACATTTGCGTCTAACGTTAACATGTCCTCTTTCAGATCCACCATGAATGGATCGATAATTCAGTTCCTAAGTATGCCTTGCCAACGTCTTTTCATGGTGCACTTCCACGTTTTCCCTAGCCCTGCAAAGCTAGGCCCTGATTTCTGCCATCAAGTCCTTTCTGTTCTCTGCCTCCTGAAAGCTGCAGCGTGGGATGCCTCCCTGACCTCTGTCCTACTCCCTGCGCGGCGAGCGGTGCCCGGCTCGGCCTGCTTGCCTGCCAAAGACAGTATTTTGCCTTCAAGTTATCAGTATAGCCGAGTTCAGCTCCTCGAAAACACATTCCAGTCTAGCAGAATAGATAAACATTTCCCCGGCTGCAGAGCAAAGGGCCCGGCCTCTCTGTCTCCATGCAAGTAATTCATTGCTTCTGTTACCATGGTAGGCCCATGGCCCCTCGCATTACACGCAGACACGTAGTCACACATGCACGCATTAATAGTCAGTATAGAGTAGCCTCTGCCCGAGAGACCTTTTCCTTCTAGATAATATAGTTCCCCAAACACAAGATATCAGATATGATTTAGGAACGAGTTGATCTGACATGCCAGACTTCTGTCTCTCCCCTCTAGGGCTAAATGTCAAGTCCCCTGCACCCTCCAGCCTCATGTCAGTCACACGTCATGCTGCTGCGCGCGCATCCTTGCCACAGATTTCTGCTGACACTGCAAGATTCCATTATGTATCCACCCACTTGTGACACTTTCATGTGACGTTTCTAGCACACACCTCTGTGTACGCCCTAGTGCACGCCTTCTGATTACGTATTGCTACGCACATGTGTTCTTATCTCGTTTCTCTCAGCTGTTACGCCTTCTGTATTGATCACCATTCTATGCATTAACTATAAAAGTTATGTTCTGTCAATAAAGTATGCTCTATCCCTTCCTGATCCTTTATGGTGAAAGGAACATGATATCCAGGTTCGAACCATTCCATTTCATGGAATAAAACCCACTTTGAAACTCAGCTGCCACGGACTTTGTCTCTCTTTATTTTCGACTGAGTTATTTTTATTGAACTTTACCGCATAGAAATTCTGATGGTAAATTACTATTTACCACAACCTGGCGAACAGCTTTGGCAGGAAGGTCGTTTTTGCAGGATTATTTCACAGCGCAGAGACAAGGTAACAACTTCCACACCCACTGGGGTTTTATTTTACTTTTTGAACACTTTCACACTGTCTGCGAGCAGCTCACTGGAGCAAGATTTTGGGACTACGAACACCAGAAGGCTTAGGAAAGCCAACGCCCACTGGGGCAGGTGTTAGTGATTAAAGATTCCGGAGCTTCACACAGTGTTCAAGAGCCTCTGAAGAAATGCTCACAGAGCATGAAACGCGTCAGGCTTCCAAATTAAATGGGACTTTGTTTCATCTGCATTAATGCTGGCAACTTGCAAATAAAACGAGAATTCACCTACCTGGATGGTTATATATATATATATATATATATATATATATATATATATATATATATATATATATATATATATATATATATATATATATATATATATATATATATATATATATATATATATATATATATATATCAAGTCCCCAGGGAGGGATATGAAACACGTTATGGCTGCCGTTTGTCTGTGAAAAATCCTGATTTAACGAGAATCCTGTGGTCTGTGCTCTTTCTATTTCCGCTGCGAAAAGACTAGGAAGAAGAGTGCTTTTTGATATATATATATATATATATATATATATATATATATATATATATATATATATATATATATATATATATATATATATATATATATATATATATACATATATATATATATATACATATATATATATTGTGAGAAGTTGGCCTGGTATATGATGATCACTATTCTAGTGAGCACCTTGCACCAGTCCAAACGACCCTTATGGTGATTGGTTGTAAGTCAACCTTATAGACAAGCTATCCTAGTGGTAGCATGGACAAAAGCAGTCTTAGGCTAAACTCAAGAGGGCATGTGAAGCCAGCTGTTTTACCATATGCAATCCCTTTAAATACCAAATGAAAGGACACCACACAAGTTATATATTACAAAATATATGTATTTATTTCTAGAATAATCCCCTCTACTCTTTATGAGCACAGAAGCACAAGCGATAAACAAAGAACACAGTATAACATACAATAAGCTGCACAATTATGAATAGGCCGGGTGGCCACTCAAACCATATATTAAGAAAGTGGTATAAGGGGGAGGAGCTACGCTAGCGAACAAGATGGCTGCTTAGGCTCCCGGCTCCGACGACCTCCATCTCCTGCCAGATGATCCTGTCATTTATGCTGTCTTTACGCCCTGCCTCAGTGTGTATGAACCGGACTACAGCTCGATGGTGTGATCCCGAGATTTCTACCGGTTTGGTAGACAGAGTTATATCGGGTTAAAGTTTGCGGCCTAGCCCAGCTTGGAAGCCGGGGTCTCGAGTACTGGCCCAGCCGGCTTCCAGTTGAACAACATCGGCCGTGAGCGTGTGGCAGGGTCCGGTCTATTGCTGTGGAGGTTTTCTTGGCCCGATTTTGATGGTGGTCTCCTTAGTTGGTAAACATCGAAGGAGGGGTGACGATGCACGACTAAGGCCGTGGGCGGAGGTCCCTGACCCGGTGGCCCAGTTAGCCACCCGCCGGCGTTCGCTGGGTTGGGATCTTCGCTTGCAGTGGTGAAGCGCAGATCGATGACGCTGTTAACATTGAGTCCCCCTCTGCTGTTGTCCGTTCCACTTCTGGCTGTTCCCCAGGGGAGACCGGGCTCTATGGGGGACATGAAAATGGTTTATATCGAGCGAGGAGCAGTTTCGGTCTCTGTCGTTCGAAACTCCGGCAGGGGAGGCCTGGACAAATGGTATCCTGTCACAGGGAAGTGTTACACCACCCCACACAGGAGATAGTGGATTAGGGCAGGGAGGGCTGAATGAAACTAGACACTGCCTGGGGCGCACAAGGCATCCCATGCATAGTCCAGTTCAAACCGGTGCTGGGGCACTCCAGCCCCAGCTCTGGCGCGAAACTGGACAAAGGGAAAGGGGTGTAAGCACCCCCTTCCTGGGTCCCACCCATAGGAGGGACCTAGCAGGTGATCCAGCCCCTTGATTTGGAATAAAGGTAGGAGCGGTGCACTTGAACATCAGATCATCCTGACTGAAACTTTGATACAAAACTCTGGACGCTTCGACATCCTACTCAACGTAGAAGACTGAAGAATCTCCCTTGTGGTCAAGGAGTGGCCCCCCTGTGCAGGCAGGCACCATCAGCGCATCAAGACTTCCTTTGTTGTTGATCCTGCCGGAGCTCGAACAACAGAGACAAACAAGACCTGGACTCCCAGACTTCCAACAGCCCGATCCACAGTCCTAGCAAAGCTTAGACCCGTGGAGGTGACGTGAGACGTGGGACCGGCCATCTTGAAAAGTTGACAAAGTGCTTCCTGTGCAGCTCCCGAGGCTCCCTCGATGCTGTGCTTTGGGGTTTAGGAAGGCCCAGTCCTCAGCAGCCTGTGCTCCAAAGATCACCTCTCCACACTCTCCGAGTTCTGTGTGGGGCCCTTTTGCACTTTTCCTGCTTGACGCGTTGTTTGGTTGCTTGCCCGTTGGCTAGTGGCCTCTGTGACGACGATCCATCAAAACTACACTGCTGTTCTGGTTGCTCCAGACTGGCCCCAGCTCCCCTGAAAAGGAGCCATGGATCTGACCTTCCTGGTCCGATCAAGAAGACATCTTCGAGTCCTGCGTGGGTTGCCTTTGCCAAGGCTTGGTGACTCTGAATCGAGTACTGACACTACCGACAGCAAGAGCCTTTGTGGGACAGGTCATGTTCACCAGCTGGTCTTCCTTTATCCTTCCTGGTCCACGTGGCAGTGGAGACAAACTACTCGACAGCACCTGATCGCAACCCGACATTGCCTGGTTCCGTCCTGGTTCTATCCTGGTCACTGGCTAGTGACCTAGACTCTGTCCCCTCTGCTTTCAGGTAATCTTCATCTTCGATTCACCCTTGGATCCAACCGGACTCTTCTCTCCTGGCCGCCTGCAGCATCTTTTCCTCCAGGCTCCATAGAACTTCACGACGAAACCCGACACACTTTTGCACCTATGCACCCGCATCCTGTGGGTGAGGTAATGATATAACTCCGGTGCTCCTATAGTGGTTTACACCTCTAGTGTCCTAGTTTTAAGTGGCTAAGTTCTAGTCCAGTCGGAAGTCTGATTTTTACGCACTATTGACTTGTATGGTAAACGCTGTTGCCTATAGACTCTGCACCCGTATCCTGTGGGCCTCCTATGTCCTAACCTTCGTTAGTCCAGTGTAGGCCCAGCGATTCCCAAGGCCCTAGGCCTGTTCATTGTTCGTGACGTGGTACTTATACCACTTATACCACATTCTTAATATATGGTGTGAGTCAGCGTTAATAGTAGACTTGACGATCCATTCGAAGCACCAATCTCGCTCCTATCGGCCATCACACCGGCCGGAGGCTCCGACACCTCCCGTTGCACGGGGCCCGCTTCCTCTATCAAAATGGCCATTTGTGGGTATCTCGAGCTGCTTCATTCCTTGTAGTGGAGCAGGGACCGGTCCAATCCGCCCAATTTCAAACGAACGTGCTGTCATTTGAGATGTTATCAGTGATGTAACTGACCATGTCATGAATGATGTAATATGTGACATCATCAACAGTGGATTGCGGTGCGCGAGTTATAGTTAGTAGAACTAACTATAACGGAGGAATTTCAATGGTTTTGTACGAGTGAAATGTCCAGCTAACTATAACAGCCCTGAAACTTATGGGTTTTTCAGTGAATTGCTAAGGTTTTTTAAATGCTAATTCCTAACTATAACACCCCTGAAACCTGTGTTTTTTTCAGTGAATTTCAAAGGTGTTTTAAATGCTAATTCCTGACTATAACATGTCTGAAATCTATGGTTGTTTCAGTGAATTTCAAAGGTTTTTTAAATGACAATTTTTAAATATAATAATAGTTATATTTATTTTTTGATACTGATTTTCTACATTCTTTTAACTATTTATTTTTGCAAATTTTATTTTTTAAATTACATTATATATTTTTAATATGAATGTTTTTTTTAAGTATTGAAACTTAAAAAATTGGGTTTTTTTGTTTTATATTTTTATTTTACTATATTTATATTATTTTATTTATTTATTTATGTTCCAATTTTTTGGGGGGAGTCGCGCACCCAAAGCATACCATTCTCAATCACTGCGCAGAACCTAGCCACCATTTTAGAAATGTTGTGACGGATCGGCGTAGGGTGTGCGACGTTTGTGTATTTTCGTGCGCGATTGCTATGCGACCAGTACACAAATCCTGCTCCCGCACATTCCCAACACATGCGCATTACTGTATGCGATGCTTGCGCGGTGTTGAGTTCTGCATGACACCATATACGTGTTGGACGCGGTGGGTGCGTGACTACCGCAAAAAATGTTATTGTCTAAAATGATATATTTGTCTTTAATATACATATTAGGGCAAGACATTATCTAAGCTATTCATAACAATGATATATTTGTACTTGTAATAAACTTATATTACTTTTAAATGCATGGTGGACGCAACCATGTTACCTCAGGCAGAGGGGAAGATCTTGGTCATGTAGCTGTGTTTTCCCCTCTGGAAGCGATAGCGGAGTGGGCTAGTCCAACGTACGCCACTCCAGCGTACAAGTATGAATAAATAGGCTGGGGCTCTAGGCGTGGTTCACTTGAGGGAAGGCCAAAGCGTCTGCCAGAGCGACGGCCCTCACTCTGCCATGTGGCTGCTGCCATGACAGCGAGCCACTTTGACACAGACCCCTGCGAATTCAGCGGCACAGCAACGCAGACTTATGTCTGTACAGACTACTGCCTTCGATCTACACTACGGACAGCAGGGTTCACAGCTTGAATTCAGCCTTGATTTATTAATTGCACAGAGAACTGTACTCTATGTCCTCGAATTTTGTGAATAAAAAGTGACATAATGACAGATGACGCAGTCCAGTAGACAAGACACATTGTACCAGTGCGGCCTGCCCGGACCACGCAAAATCGCAGGCTGCGCACACGCTGAGTCCTCCTTCAGGTACCACTAACTCACTGCGCCATAAGTCATCGCCACGTGGCCTTATTAAGGCAGAATTCATTAGACAAAAGACATTGCTCATAGTGTGGACCGCCCGGACCACGCATCATCGCTTGCTGCGCACACGCTGAGCGCCAGCGGTACCACTAACTCAGTGCACCATAACTCATCGCCACATGGCCTTATTAAGGCAAATTCAGTAGACAAAGACATTGCTACCAGTGCGGCCTGCCCGGACCATGCATCATCGCAGGCTCCACAGAAGCTGGTTGCTTCAGGTGCCACTAACTCAGTGCACCACTTACCATTGCTGGCAGCATACACACTGAATTGCCAATAACTGTGCAGCTCAACTCAACGCCACATGGCCATGGGCCCTTGCTGACCGCTGCCTCCTGTCTACACTGCGGTCATCAGGGCTCACAATTTAAATTGAGTCTTCATTCATTAATTGCAGAGTGCAGTAGGCAACTAAGTATAACATCCCTCAAACCTACACAATATCCTTTTAGTATCCTTGCTTCAAGAACTTAACCTGTTTTAAATCAGTTACAGCTTTACTACAATGACCAAATTCATCTTGCAACTCCAAACAAACACTGAATGGCAGTCTACACTGTGGACAGCTGAGCTCACAATTTGAACTATAACGTTCCTGAAACTTACATGTTTCAACAATGTATTCCATACATATTTCATGTTTTCTTCTATACGCCTACTCTGCGGTTAATCAAGCTCACAATATGAATTCAGTCTTGTTTTATTAATTGCAGAGAGAATTGTACTCTATGTCCTTAGATTTTGTTAAAAGAATGTGACAAAAAGCATTCCTCGATGTCTGTGCTGACTACTGCCTTCGATCTTCACTGCGGATAGCAGGGCTCACAATTCACATCCACTCGCAATTGCAGATTACGCAGTAGGCATTGCTCCCATTGCGGCCTGCCCGGACCACGCATCATCGCCGATAGCTCAGGAGTCATTCTTCACAGCCTCACGCAGTACCAGCATACGCCAGGCCAGCCCACTCCACTTATGCTTACAGGAAAGGATAACAACGCTGCATGGCCCAGATTTTCATTGTAGTGATCTGCTGCTCACAGGTCTAGTTCTCAGTACACCACAGCCACTCCCTCACGGCTGCTATACACTCACACCACACCCATCCAGCACCGGCATCACAGGACATGTGACCCTCCCAATGAAAAAGACTGGGCACATGTGCTCAACGCCATTTTAGAGTTGCTCCCAGCAGCTGCACTGCGGTCGGCACAGGCACACAGCCACAGAACAGTGAATTTCGGTCCACTGAGGTAGGGGCATTGAAAGTGTTGAGAGGGTGTGCAACCTGCGGTGATGGCCCGTCCCAGTGGTCCGGACACCTCATGTATTATGTGCCCTGCTCAACCGCAGTGTAGGCCTGAGCCATGCAACAGGGGGGCCTACCGCTATGTGCATGGCCTCACTGGTCACTGAGTTAATGGCACCGGAAGGACTGAGCGGGTGAACAACCCACGATGATGATGGGTGTACGAGTATGTCCTTTGCTGTGGTGATATCAAAACTCAGCACCAAATGTGAGACTTCTTGGTTGCAGAGTGGGGCTGCATGATGTGGAGGGTGCCCTGTCCGTGAAAAGATGAGCAGCGAGGCCTGGGAGCGCAGCAGTGGGCAGACACCTCTGAGTGGCAGGAGTGGATGGGGTGCAACAGCCTGAATACAGAAAGTGGACACAGCAATTTAAGCGTACGCAGTCATTTATACCCTGTCTTATTACGATTTTATTTCCAATAGCAGGACAGTTTTAAGAGTCGGCCAAATGTCCCTCGCTCCCACATCTGTAGCAAAGTAGTGGAGTATTTATTTTTTCATAGTTTGTAGCCTTAAATTTACCATCTTATTTTGAAAACCTTTCCTTTCTCTGTTTTTTTAGGGCTCGCACCTGTGTTGCTGTGCGCAGAATTTCTCGCGCAGAGAGAGTCCTTTTGTATGGGGTTTTCAAAGCTGACCACAGGCTCATGTGACTGGGCGAAGGCGGGCGCATGTCCTGCCTTTGTAACGCCCATTCCCCACGGTGGCTAGCACGCGCAGCAGCGCACGTTCGCCTCGCTGCCGCGCTCCCTCCCCTGCTCCTCTGTGGGGCGCGTGCACCACTGTTTCTCCCACTGCACGGCACGAGAATGGCGTTGCTCCACACCCGTATCTCCGCGTAGAGATTGAAGTAAAGATCGCGACCCCACTGCCCTGAGGTAGACACAAGGAAAGCGTTCCGCTGCCCCAGCAACATCAGCCAGTGGGCTGCGCTACTATGGCTTACGCGTACCTTTTCAAGTATATTATCATCGGGGACACAGGTGAGGGACGCCCAGCCCTCGGGTGAGGCGTGAGGTGGCCTTATGAACAGTACAAGCATTTCCATACTGTTGAGGCTGATGATGTGGGTCAGAGCAGCCCGAATCCCCTCCCACACCCAAGCCTTCTTGATAGCGCAGGAGGGATCTCCTCTTCTGTGTAGGGTACCCTTTCCCAAGGCTGGCCCCCAACAAGAGATCATATTGCAGTTTTAAATGTGAGAAGGTTAGGGAGTTCAGTAATTCTTGCTTTATACTTGCTGCATACAAGACATGTTCTGAGGATCAATCCACATCAAGAGAATTACTGTCTCTGTCTTTTCATTCCTGGATACTGGACTTTCCTACAATTACTAATTCTCTACTATCTTTCAGATGTGGAGCTTCATGGTGCACTATGTCCCGGCACGTGGTGGGAGACACACCGGTGACAGAAAGGTGAGCTGCAAAGATTCTCTTCAGTATCACTCTCTCACTCTTTCTCTCTCTCTCTTCCTCTCTCCTTTGATGAACGCATGATGCACAATCTTATGTTGCTTTTTATCTAACAGGTTGTGTTTCACGAATTAGCGTCCCCCCCAACACCACCAGATCTCAACGCCTGTAGAACCTGCGATGATGCGTGGCCCTCCTGACAATGCCTGAGAAGGTTGCTTCAGCACGTGGTGGACCCTCTTTCACACACGCCGGTGAACAAGGTGAGCAGAGAAGATTTTTTCTGCAGCAGCGAGAAGTCACCTCTGGGCGGTGGAAGTGGATAGTGTGCAGCAGCCTGAGTGCACAGGAGCGGGCAAACACCTCTAGGCAGTGGAAGTGGATGGGGTATAGCAGTCTGGGTGCGCAGGAAAGGCAGTCACCTCTGGGCTTTGGGAGTGGATGGGGTGCAGCAGTCTAGGTGCGCAGAAACGGGCACTCTCCTCTGGGCAGTGGAAGTGGATGGGGTACAGCAGTCTGGGTGCGCAGGAATGGGAAGTCACCACGAGCAGTGGGAGTGGATGGGGTACAGCACCCTGGGAGCAAAAGAGTGCACAGACACCTACTTGCGGTGGGATTTGATGGGGTGCAGCAGCCTGGGTGCACAGAAGCACAATAGAGAATTATGCATGTGCAGTTGTATGTACTCTGCAATTACTACTTGTATACTATCTTTCAGATCACTAAACTTGAGGGTGCACTATGACCCGGCACATGGTTGGACACACACCGGTGGCAGAAAAGTGAGCTGCGAAGATTTTCTCCAGTACTAACACTCACTCTCCATCTCTTCCTTTCTCTCTCTCACACTTTCTCTCTCTCTGACTCTTCCTCTCTCTCATTCTTAATTTATAAGACCATATTACCAAGAACGGCGACAACACGGGCTCCAAGTTGTGAAACCAACTCTCCGTTGTGTTCAAAAGGGATCCATAAGGTGTAAACTCTCCTACAATAAATACTCCACTTGAATTGTGAGCTCTGCTGCCTGTAGTGTTTGCTCACACAACAATGACAGCAGGTAAGCAGAGCGGCCTAGGTGCACAGGGCCTCCAATTGAGCATGGTGCGTCGAGAGTGGTGGGGTGCATCAGCCTTGCTGCGCAGGTGCGAACAAACAATATTGCTGTGCGTAATGAAGGGATCTCTGACATCATTCCATCTCATCTCTGTCTCATTTTAAAGACCTGCTGGACCGCACTGTAGGCCTGAGCCAGCAGGCAGCGCTGCCCTACAGACACCTCTTCAGCGCAGTGCTGCGAGAGGGGTGGGAAGCATCAGCCAGACTGCGCACGTGTGAATAAGTGATATTGCCATGTGTTATAATGTGATCTTTCACCTCATTCAGTCACATCTCTATCTCATTTTAAAGACCAGCTGTACCATAAGCTAGGCCTTACAGACACCTGTTGAGGACGGTTCTGCGGGAGGGGTGGGTGCATCACCCTGAGTGCGCACGTGCGAAAAAGCGATGTTGCAGTCCGTAATAATGTGATCTCTGACCTCATTCAGTCACATCGGTCTAATTTTAAGGATCTGCTGCACTGTACTATAGACCTGAGCCCTACAGACATGTGGGTTTTATTTTTACTACACTGTAGTGGCCTCCTTACTGAGTGTACATGCACACAGGCTCCTGCCACTGCATTACACGCGAACATTATGCTTCTAGCATGCGCTCTATTCCTTTCTATGTAAACCTTGCCATAACATAATAATATTTAATCTTGCGTATTGTTGTGCACTCCAACTCCTCTTTGAACCATGATTACCACTAACAGTTGGTTGATCGTACTTCAAAAACGAAGGATGTACTCAACTCCTATTATCTATCAAGCTTGAAATAAACCTTCATTTACCTTCAGACGTTTCCACCATTAATTTATTTCTCCCTTTACAGAAATTCCATTGATTGGCTCAAAACTAGCTGAGCGGGAGCTCTCCCCGCAATGATGCCCTGAGCATTCTAACACCTTCCATGGCAATATCAAGACACCGTTCCATTTTGGAGACCTGGTCTACCATAGAAACATACCCGGGACTCGGAGCTTGCACCAACACATAGTGGGACACACCAGTGGTGGCAGGGGAGCAGTGAAGCCTCAGTGTGTAAGACCTACAATTGAGCACACTACAGGGGAAGGGGTTGGGATGCAGAACCCTGGGTGCACAGGTGCAAGCAAAGCAATTTTCCCGTAGCTAATAATGTAGGACTATATTATCAAATAACGTCGATAACATTATCACCACTTTAGCGACAAACAACTGCTGCTAAACCGAAGATAAGGGGCTGATAATATGCCCTCTGAATTCCCATAGAATCCCAGGTTCACACCAAAACCTGAACTTCTAAGGGAATTCACAAGGGCATATTATGAACCCCTTATTGCCGCTTTAGCAGCAGTTTTCTGCCACTAAAGCGGCGATAATGTTATCGCCCTTCCTTCATAATATGCTCCATAATCTCTGTCTTCATGTATTTAATTTTAAGGACTTCTTTAACCACACTCTTTCTCGCAGACCCCAGCGTCCTAGACAAACGGTTGACCGAGGGTAAGCACTAAGGGCTGAGTGCAATAGGCCAATGCTCTGTCTCCTCCCCTCCTCCCTTCCACCCACTCCCCCTCCCTTCCATTTTCACCATGGTCTTTTAATTCAAACTAGCTTTCTTTACCTCTTCCACATAGCACACATACTTATATTTCAATTTTGTCTTGCAGGTTTCCTTTGCTGCTTCCACTGAAGTCAAACCCAAGTTTTTTTTTATTATACTGTTCTATTAAAGTTACATTTATATTTATTTCTGTTTTAATAAAGGTTACTTTTAAATAAATAACTGAGTGTATAGGACTTCTTCTTCTGACAACACTTGCTTATTATTTATTGTGATAATCATCTGTTTATAGGAGATTTTAAGCACAACATTATTTAATATTAGAGTGCACCTGCAAAACATAATCTAACTAACTGTTAGACAAATGAAGCCTGGGTAATTGTACAACTGCAAAAGTTCTATGAGTGTATCACTTATAACAGCATAAGTACTGCCCGTGTGATTACAGAACAAATAAGGCACTGCCTAGGACCACCGAGGCTTCAGGGACTGCCGAGGCCCACCCTGCATATTTAAATAAAGACCCAGAGTATGGCGATCCGCGGACTTAACTTGGCCTCGAACCCCCCGAACAATTAGTAAACAATACCCGAAAAGGTGGCCCTCTTCTAGACTATAAAACATCTCTGTGCCTTTCCGCGCCCAATTCACATGTGACATTAAGATCCCCAATCCTACAGAGACCCCACAATACAATAATTGGACTGTCCACGGAACATTACCTATCAGAGGATTCATTTAAAAGAAAGGGTGAGACCCCGCTTTTTTTCTCTCCATTTTTACCATCCGCATCCCCTCTATTACAGCGATACGAGTTTACCTCCTATCGCTTCAAGTAGTCGAACAAGTATTTGCTAACACGGGCAACTTTTACTTTGGGGCCTGCGCATATTTTCTGTCCCAGTACGACCCTAAATTCCACATATATTGTTGATTCCACTTTATGTCTTTTTCAGTACTGAGTTGTATGACAGGAGGTGTAATACCCTGGCTGACTCTTTACCAGCTCTTCTAGCTTTTCAGAGGTGCTGGCTGTAGGGAAGCCGTCATATTTCCCCAGGGGCCTCTTGATGACAGAGGGGAAAGCAAACAGAGAGGACGGAGCGCTGTGTGCATCAGGAGCAAAAGGAGTGCACAACTCTTCGAATTAACCTCAAGAGAGGGCGCGAGCAGCAGGCACTGGCGTTCAAAAACCCATGTACAACTTGCCTGCTCTGTGCTCTTCAGTGGGCAATTCTTTATCGATCCCAGTCAGACACTGCTGTTTCACGTTTTGTGAAACGCTTGACAGTGTGGGCTTCACTAAATACTTTGTGGCTATTTCCTGGCCCTTAGGAATGCATTGAAAATTATTCTTTATTTGCGAATTCGCAAAATGCGAATTCGCAAATAAAGAATAATAAGGAATCGCAAAAAAATTGCGATTTTGTACATACATACCGTTTTGCGAATTCTAAATAGCGATTCTCAAAAAATCGCTATTTAGGATTCGCAAAACGGTATCTTGATACATCTGCCCTTAATACCAAAAAATTAGCTCTACAGTTGGTGCCTGTTAAGAAAACAAAATCATTACTTAATGAAATTTGGTTTTAAACAGAGGCCAGCTACTGCGCTACATGCTACTTGCTTGTTTAGTCGACTAAGCACTGCAACAGTGCAGTAAGCTGAGGGAGTAAAATGTGGTGACACTGCTCTCCATTGGTCCCACTCGGGAGGCAACACTTGACAATTCAACAAAGTCATGGAGGAACAGGGTGGGTTTAAAATTCATTGCTAAGCACTGGCACAAATTAAGCACTGCAGTCCAGTGAGCCGAGGACCCTGGCATGACATGCAGCTCCCCGTGTGGAAAAGCATTCGGGTTTGCATTTTGAAACCACACTTTGCTATGACAGGGCGGGAGCCACGAGGCTCCCACCTTGTCATAGCAAACAGCAGTGTCCCGGGGGTGGGCACCCCGGGAAACTGTAAGAGCTTGCCCTGGGGGGTGGCGGACCCCAGGGCTCTCGAGGGCTCCAGGAGGGGCTACTCGGCCCCCACCCACAATGTACAAAGCCCCAGGGGGGTGGTGGTTCCCGGGGCTTGACGGGGTCTTTGAGCCCCCCACCCATTTACTAGTGAAGCCCCGGGGGGTTGTGATCCCCGGAGCTGGGGGGGGGCCTTTGATCCCCCCTTCTATCTATTTTGTAGCCCCGGAAGGTGGCGGTCCCCTGTGGCTAGGGGGGCTGTGATCCCTCCACACATATTTCATAAAAGCCCTGTGGTGTGGCGGTCCCCGGGGCTGGGGGGCCCCTCTGGGCCCCCCAATACAATAAATATTTTTGCTCCCTGGATTTGGCCACCTCCGGGGCTAATTATCAAAGAAGCGCGGAAGCCTGCAGGTCTTTTTTTTTTTCACGCGCACCCTGATGGATTTTGCCGTTTTTAAAAATGGGGGTCCTTGTGGATCCACGCACCCTGATGGATTTTGCCATTTTTAAAAATGGGGGTCCATGTGGAACCCCCTAAGCAGGTCTAGGGGGTCAGGGTGTTTCTACCTTGCCCCCTTTTTACTTTTTGTGCACTTGTTGCGCTGATTTCTTGTGCCTCGCTTCTACCAATGCACAAAATGGCTGCCAACACTTCCTGGTTTGGTGTGTTGACAGCCAGTTGACAGTCAATTAGCATGCAGCTCGTGATCGGGAGGGTGCGCGCAGGGTGTGCAGATCCACCACGTCCATAGATATATATGTGATTTTAATTTTGATTTTCTCAGCAACTACTGAACAGATTTACACCATTTAGCAAAAAGGCATGAGTCTGAACCAAGGGCTACCTCTTTGCCAAATGTGGTGTAATTCCATTCAGCAGTTAAAGGTTCCTATGGAAAATTGCATGGGGAAAAAGGGTTTTGGGACCCCCTTTTTTCTCGCCCCCCGCTTGACGAACCATTCCCAAACTTTCAGGATAGGAGCAGACCGGAGCGCCCCACGAGTTTTCAAAATTTCGCGAAGATTCGTCAATTGGCGCCAAAGTTATTCCAAATAGAATGTTGCATATGGAAATGAGGTCCTAACTATAACTACCTACTGGCGACCGCCAGTAGATAATATATGCTCACCTACCTGCCTGAGAACGCTGCAGAAGAAGGGAGCTTGGCTCCCGAAACCGGTCCAGCGATGATAGTTTGATGCCAGCACCTGAATTGTTCGTGTGCGCAGACTGCTGAATAAATTTGTGAAAAGATTTCTTTCTCGAGTGGCTTCTTCCAAGTAGTGCAACCCTGTGAGTTTTGGATATATATATATATATATATATATATATATATATATATATATATATATACGCATACACACATTATACAGTGTGCGTTATGTTTGAAATTATGTTTCCATTGAAACTGCTTTTTTTGTATTTGCCTATACACATTTGACCCCATGCACAGATTTTCAAAAAATCTGGTAAATCATTATCATAATCAACTATAACATAAAGCATGCCAAATTATGAGCACATAATGGCAGAGAGGTAAAAAATAGGGGATACAAAAGATATGATTGCCCGTTTAAACTCCCATACCAAATTTTGCTTCTGCCAGGCATCCACACTCAACAACCAAAAAATTGCTGCACACGGCCAACGGTCGTGTGTTGTGGGGATAAATTGATGGCAGTGGGTGGGGTACAGGAACTTGCTGCTTACTATGCCATGTGGGCAATTCCTACTTCACAAGGCCACAGGCCAGGCAAATATAGGTTTAACATTTGGCAGGGAGTAAGGCACAGGCCCTAGCTGCAGATCAGGCCTTCTGCCATACCCCCAGAGTGCATGACTGAATGCCACAGGTGTTGGCTGATGACAGGATTGTGTGGAGATAGTGGCCATGGCCAAAGGTCTTTCAGCACAGGGTTTGGCATACAGCAGTGGGTTGGGCAAGGCCAGGCCCTAGATTGGTCACTCAATGCAAATTACATTCAGTACCTGGCCACTGGCCAGGACATGCCATGCCGCCAACCCCCACTGCATACAACTAGGGTTCGGAATCTAAGCTCTTCATTAAAAAACAATTACAGTCAGCTGAAAAAAGGACAGTTATGGTTCTGGCTCCAACTTGTGATACCAATGAAACCAATTAAATTCACTAGTTACGGCTACCAACTTGCACTGCTATTTAAGTGGAGTTATAAGTTGGTAGTCTAATTTTATAATAATAAAAAACAAGCACTGGCGTTGCCAATAAGTCTCGCAGTAGGAAAGTTGGAGCTATTACAATTGCAAATAACAATGCCTTTTATTTTTCTTTTCATTTTAAAAACATAAAGGGCTTTGTCATTTACAAAACCAATAGCTCCAACTTTCCTACTGCGAGACTTATTGGCAACGCCAGTGCTTGTTTTTTGTTGAGGATGCTTAACCTGCTTTAATTCCAAATGGAACATTGAATATTATGTGGGATCTACACTTAGTGAGTTGAGTGAACGGGCATCATTCTATTCTGTTCCTTTGTTTTATTGATTATTTCATCTTTGTGGTATACCAAAGAGCTGATACATTAGGTTTTCTCTCCGATCATTCCATGTTTCCTCTATGCCGCTACTGGCCAAGTCAGACATAAAAAATGACAAGTCCAAAAAAGGCCAAAATGTATATATATATATATATATATGTTTTAGTTCTGCCTTAACAAACAACATTACTATATGAATACAACAGTATTCATTTTAAATCTGTTGTGTAGGAAGTTAAAGTTGGCTTCACGCTTCTGTAACTTTGCACTTCTATTATTGTTTATCACGCTGCTGTGGATTTTTGGGGTAGACATTACATAGAGATTCTATTGAAAAATTTGAATCAACATTTCCCACCATCTGATTTGTTTTATTTTTTCAGTCCCTCTGTCAGTTTTATTTCCCTGTGGGAGATAGGGAAATGGTGCATAGAGTTCACTTGAGCTAACGATCAAAGTATTATAATGTTGAATTTGAAGGAATTTAAAAAAAGGATTTTTTCAAACTGTTACAGTGAATTTGAAGGAATTAAAAAAAAGTATTTTTTCAAACTGTTACAGTAAAAAGGAAATTACCACAACTGGGACTAAGTAGGGTTAGCGTTCTAATCAGAAGTTAAGGTTGTATAATTAATGTCTAACCTATAGCCATTAAAATATAAGGTGACTGTTAAATCGTCTGAAAAATTGTTAAATTGACTGGCCATTACAATTACACTCACTTGTTATAGGCCCACGTCTTGGGCCTGTAATACTGGAGCGGCCCTTAAATGCCCAGAATAGCCTGCTGTAGGGGTCTGTAAAGCTGAAACATCGTCAAAACAGGATTTTTTAACTGAAGGGGACATAGCTGCAAAATAGGACTCTGGAACAGACACAGCAAAGCAGGAACTGGGAATCTTAAATCTGCAAAGCACAGTTGAAAGGAAGTATCAGCCTCTTATGATACCAAAACGAAAGGCTATGTTTGAGTGGAGTCCCATTCATATTTCAGATTAATAACCTCACTGCTTGAGAAACATTGCATTGTAGAAGGTCTTATTCCACCACAGGATTTAGAAACTGGAGATGTTTCTGTAGGAGGTTTGGTGTACACATTACATTGTACATACTTAAAAGAATTTAAAAAAACAACCTCTATAAATACTTGTAAATATCAGTTTAAAGCAGCTTCAACTTAACGCGGCATCTGTTTGCGTATTGGTCATTACGCCTAAAAATAAGGCAGGGTGTCTATCCACGGCACAGTATTACGCCCGGTGCCATATTGTACGTTGAGAGGCTTGTGGAGGTTATATTTACCTTTGACTCTTTAAAGGCCACTCGAATGCCTGGGGCAGGTTTACAAGCGTTTTACAGTAAGTGCTAGACCTACACCATACAGTGCCTGGTAAAGGCTTGCCGTAGCTTAGATTTCGGCATACACATCCCTGATAAGACCGCACCGCTCGTTTGTAAAGCAGGCAGAGCACCATTTATTTTGTTCATTTTGTTTCCTTAAACGCTTGCGTGCCTTGTTACATTTTCTTGGCTCTTGCGATGTGGAGTATTGAATGCTAGAAAATGTTGTTTAGGAAGAAAGTAAATATATTTCAAAAGCCCCCCCTGAACAAAAAACATAGAATGATGCTAAATTGACCTGTAACTATCTTTCTGTGTCACTGACACATGCATGCTGCCTAATTTGACAAAGCAAAATGCTTTGTTTGTTACTAATTTAAAATTAAAAAACTCAGGGGCGTTGTTCTTGAATGTGTCGTTTGTCCATCGTGAAAAAATAAAAGTCTTTGCATGGGGTGATACACCTGCTGAGGAAATCTTGAAAAACCTGTACCTCACATGTTTAAATCTCTGGGAGGCTTTCGTGTCCTCTAGTCCACAGAGACTGATATAGTAGCCGGCTTTCAGACGCGGTAGTCTGCATGGCAAATAGCATTCCAATTGTGTAGGGCTTGCACCTCCTCTCCTTTGCATTTTGTTGGAGGTGCAGCATGCTGACTGATCCCTTCCGATTTATGTATTGTGTTCACCTTTTTGTCTGCACCTTTAGTGCTTTGTATTCTGATGCAGTGGCCATCGCCAGCAATAAGTTACGATATTATGGAATTGGTATAAAATGCTGAGCCCATTTTAAGAATGTTTGCAGGATAAGCCAGATGTAGCACTTGTTTTTAAGCGTAGTTTTATTTCATGAGCCATAATGACCACGTAAACCTTTTGGGCATATGAATTAGTTGGAGAGAATCAGCTTTTTATTTTTGACCTCTACGAAATCGTTTTAGGTCGTGTTACATATAGCTTTTGTTTTGAAACGAATTATATTGTGAAGGTTTTAGATGTCAGCTCTTTGGAATATTTAAGAAGAGGATCTCTATACGACACTTACTTATTAATAAGTTCGTCCGAATAACTAAAACAAAAACAAGAACAGGGGGAGAAGATAAAGAATCATAAAACAAGCCATAGAGCCAGGGGTAAGGAGACAGGCAGGATACGTGGATAACAAGATAGTGTGTGTGGGGGTAGGGATGAAGCGAGAGACACTCGGAGAGAAAAAGATAGGCAAAGACAGAGACGGACCAAGAGGGGAGGGAAGAGGTAGACACAGAGAGATTGTACGGGCAAGAGACACTCGGAGAGAGAAAGACAGGAAAAGACAGAGACGGACCAAGAGGGGAGGAAAGAGGTAGACACAGAGAGATTGTACGGGCGAGAGACACTCGGAGAGAGAAAGACAGGCAAAGACAGAGACGGACCAAGAGGGGAGGGAAGAGGTAGACACAGAGAGATTGTACGGAGACAAAGTTAAAAACAACACAAGTGAAAAACAACACGTACCTGATAATGCAGAGCGGCCGGGAAACTGAACGTACGGCCGGCCTGCGGCCGGCCATGATTAATTAGGGGAGGAGAAGCCCTTTGATGTGCTGTGCGGCCGGGAATGCGCGTGCTTGTTTGTTCACGTGATTCACGTGAACTTAAAGAAAACCGCAGGAACTAAGCCCTTGGTTTGACGAGGATTTTCGAGACATGAATTCTCGCTCCGCTCAATGCGCTTGCGTGCATTGATAGGTCGCGAGACCTAAAAAGGCTCTTCCACTGGAAACTCAGACTAACATAACTATACAGTGACTACAGTGACTGTGCAATATATATATATATATTACCTACTGGCTATCGCCAGTAGGTATATATAGTTAGGATTAATTCCCTATGGGATTTCTGAAAATTCTATGTCTAATAACTTTGGCGTCTGTGGACGGAATCGGCTGAAATTTTCAGGAAAATGGCACATTTTATTTCTGAGCAGCCCCTGAAAATTTGGTGGGGTTTCGTCAAGGGGGGGCTGAGAAAAAAGGGGGGTCCCAAAACGCGTTTTTTACATTGAGTTTTCCATAGGGCGGTTGGACTCACTTTTAGCTCGAACGGCTGAATGGATTTGCACGAAACTTGGCAAAATTGTAGGGACTGTTAGCCCGATGTGCCTTTGCTAGGTCTCAATATATGTGCTTCAGTGGATTTTGAGAAATTAACGTTTAAATCAAGATATATATCTGTAACAGCGCTCCGGGCAGCGATCCGGTCCGCTTACTTTTCGCGTTTCGGAACTTTGTGCGCAGAAAGCTGATTGGCTCTCCGGTGTCTGTCAACATTCTAAACAGTCCGGAGCGGCCGCCATCTTGTCTCTCGGTAGGATCGAGAGAGAAGAAGAGGTGAAAAACGAAAGGGGAATTTAATGAAAGGGGGCAAGGTATCCCCCTCTTGACCCCCTAGGAATGTTGTTGGGGTTATTAAAGGGTCCCGTGGGGAAAATTAAAAAAAAAATGATTTTTCACGGTAGAAGCGCTTCCCGGGCCGCGAACTGGGCTGCAAACTGGTAGCGAAACGGGAATTCGCCATTTTGTGCTTCGTTAATTAAATTACTAGGTATAAGGGGGTGCGGGAGACGTATCCTAATCCCCTATATTTCCTGAGGGTGGCTGAGGAGGCTCATATATGTTGATACATCTCTTCCAGCGGCTGTGCGTGAGCTTTTTTTTTTTTTGCTGCGTGACAGTCCGGAGCGGCCGCCATCTTATCTCTCGGTAGGATCGAGAGAGAAGAAGAGGTGAAAAACGAAGGGGGAATTTAATGAAAGGGGGCAAGGTATCCCCCTCTTGACCCCCTAGGATTGTTGTTGGGGTTATTAAAGGGTCCCGTGGGGAAAATAAAAAAAAAATTATTTTTCACGGTAGAAGCGTTTCCCGGGCCGCGAACTGGGCCGCAAACTGGTAGCGAAACGGGAATTCGCCATTTTGTGCTTCGTTTTAATTGTTTAGAGACAAAAATTATCGCCGCACATCGGCCACAATGCATGAATATCGTTGAAAAGTCAGCGATATTCATGCATTATCCAGCAAATGCTCTTAGCCGTGTTATCCACCTTCCATTGGATAACATGGCTAAAAACTGCTCTGTGCGTGTTTTTTTTTTTTTTTTTTTTTTTGCTGCGTGACGTTTGTTAACGTTCGATTCGATGGAAATCAGGAAGTGTTGACCACCATTTTGTCACTGCGAGTAAATATTTTGTTATAAATGAATCCTTATTGATAAACATTGTCTGCGCCATCTTGCGTTTTGTCCAATGCCACAATTTTGTCGTGCACGGCAGCCATTTTAGATGCCTTGACCAGGGCCACTCTCTGCACGCCGCCGATTCTCAGCATGGCTCCCCACCCTCGCACGCATCTCCCCCACGCAATGGTCACCCCCGCTCTCTCTCTCATGCATGGGCCATATACTTCCCCCCATCTGCGCTGCTCTTCTCTGAGAATCACACCCTGTGCCTGCCCGACACCTCCCTTTCACCCTATTCACTACTGCACCCTCTGACACTCCTCTTCCTCTGTGTCCGATTGTCCAGGCCGGACCTAGGCTATCACCTAGCCCTGCGAATGTAGTTTATGACCCCAGCTGTAGAGTATCCAGACATGCCAACCCTCCCGATTCAGGCGTGAGACTACTGATTTCAGTGCTAGTCTTTCGCTTCCCGATTCCTGCAAGGAAAAACCCGGGGGCATATTACCAACAACTAGCGGTAATTTTGTCTCTAACTTGTTTAGAGACAAAAATTATCGCCGCACATCGGCGAATTTTATCGCACATAAACCTTGCTATTAGCAAGGTTTATCGCAAATGCGATAAAAAATGGCCGCAATGCATGAATATCGTTGAAAAGTCAGCGATATTCATGCATTATCCAGCAAATGCTATTAGCCATGTTATCCACTTCACATTGAACAAGCGCATGGTCTTTTAAAGATTTGTGAAGTACTCGGGGCGGCGGTGTGTGTGTGCCCTCTTTCAGGAGCGGGCGGGGGGGCACTGCCAGCAATTTGCAGGCCAGGCAGTGTTCAACACGTGCATCACCCTTTCTCTGCCTGCTATTGCGCTCCATGCTTCGGAAAGGTAAGAAAAAGAACGTGCATTTGAGTTTGAAATGTCCGATCTTGTAGCAGTACACTTGCAAAGCCCACACATGACAATAACCCGATTCAAGGCCCCATTCACCCGATTTTTAAAAAAAATATAGTACTCCAAGACAGTTACATTTTAAAACTTTATTAACATTTAAATATAACAAACGCAACAAAAACTGTAAATATATTTAACCATTTTTTGAAATTAACCAGAACTATAACGATAACAACAACAATAATATAACTTTTATGCCTAAATTACGCAAACATTTAGCTAATCTGCTAAAGGGGGGAGTCGCAATTTCTTTACAATAATCAATAATGAAAAATCCACATCAATAGGGTTGCCCGTTTTCTCGATGCAGCACTATAGTGCAATATACACAGCACCTGGGGTGTCAAGAGTGAACAGGTCTTTCTTTGTTCCTTAAGATGTTATCTCCGAGAATGCTGATGCATTGGTGTCTGTACACTTCTTTGTCAATTCTGTCAAGATGATAACTGCTTTATAAACAGACGATATCTTTGTTTAGTCATTAGTGTTAAGTGTGTCTGAAACTACAGTGCCCTTCTGTTTTTTTTTCTTCAGGCTCTACAGAGTTTTGTGTGTTGTTCTTTTGAGCGACAATTATTCCAGAGGTTTCAGGTTCACTTGTTTTGTCCTGCAGTGAGTTAACAGCTTTAGAGAGTTCATGTTTATTTGCTATGTCCTGCTGTTCGTCAACTGCTTCAGAGACGTCAGCCTCATTTTTTATGTTTCAGTAGATCCTGGACCTGCCCGGCCGCGCCCAAAATGGCGCCGGTGTAAATGGGACTCGTAACTGCTTGTTCTGTACTGGTTGCCCAACCTTGATATCACGAGATACATATGCAGTTTTGAAGCACATGGCGGAGGCTTGTCTGCTGTAGTGGGGCGCCCCTTTATCGTTTCAGTCGCCATTCCGCCCGCTTTTGCTACACTGTGCCTTTTCCGCCATTCAGCTGTTTAGCGCCCGCTCTTACGGCTACAGCGTCTCGCTCACCATGTAGTTGAGTTGCTCCCACTCTTGCGGTGCAGCGATAGGCGGCTGCCACAGGACTCTTAAAATGGCGGCCGGCTCTTCGGATTTGGGCCTGGTCCAGTAAAATGGCCCTGGGACACCTTGGAACTCGGACGCTTGTCTGCCAGGGCTTGGGTTCCATTCTCGAAAGCGTCCCCTCAGCCTTGAAGATTGTACAAAAGTCTTGGGGGCCCTCGACTCCCGCAGGCTTCCGGTGGGGAGCGGCTGCCATGATTGCTTGCGGAATGGCCACGACGGAGCTACGAGATGGTGGTGCTCTCATGGTGACGGCAGCTTCAGTCTGAAACATCCAGAAACAAGGTGGGGCTTTCATCGTTTGGGGAAAAAAAATGTTTTAATCCAATGAAAAGTGTTATTTTTAGGTCACATGACCTAGTCTTACATAATTAGGAAAAGAAAAGTAAAATGAACCAATGAAAAGTTTTATTAACAAGTCACATGACCTGTTATGCTTACGTTACGCGCTGCGCGGCGCGCTCTGGATCGTTTCCGGGAAGCTGCGCCTTGCGCACCGGAGCACTTCCGGGTGCGCTAACGCGTCGCGTCATATGACGCATTACGCGACAATGCAGGTGCAGAATATAGTCAAAATGTCTCCACCAACCAGCGGTCGGAATACAACCGCTTTCAGCAGTCCAAAAAGTTCGGTCAAATCTTAAGAGCGGGAGCAACTCAACTACATGGTGAGCGAGACGTTGTAGTCGCAAGAGCGAGCGGTAAACAGCTGAATGGCGGAAGAGGCACAGAGTACCAAAAGCGGGCGGAATGGCAACTAAAACGGTAAAGGGGCGCCCTACGACAGCGTGTCTTCAGGTGAAACGGATTGTGGGACAAGGTCCAGAATGAAAGATTCTTCAAAAGGGAAAAAATTCCGCCGGACCCCGGGAGCCGGCCGCCTATGCCGGGGGCGATCTCAGGCCTCACCAGGGCAACACGACTTGGGGAGGGGGCAGGAGCCAAGCGCCCCCTCTCAGTCCGCGCCATCTCACCGCCCCTCGGGGGCCTCCGTCAAGCGGTTTAGGGAGGCACCGTATCACATTGTTTTCCAATGCAGTCAGGTCCACAAATGGACCCCACTTACTTTGAATAGTGAAGCTGCAGCAGGTGCAAATAAGGTTTAAACAGTGTTACAAGAGCTGCTTAGAACTCTGAAGTATGGCACTCTACAACCAGGACTTATGCCATGTATGTAAGGCAGTGACATGGAAGCAAGTCAGGGACAAAAAGCATGAACGAACATTCACGTATGAAAATCTTATTTGGAGAAGGGGTAGAATCCAAACGCCCCCTGCCAGTTCGCGCCAGTACACCATATGTGGAAAATCTGAAGCCATCATTCTACAAACTCTCAACGCTTGTTATCAGTGCATGAGTTTCATGCTCGATCGATTGAGCTAGCCGGATCGGGCAATAAAAAGTATAAAATAGTTATGTAAATAGTTATTTAATAAAATGTTTTACTCTGTTTCTTTGCTGGTGTGTTGTGTATATTTATAATATTTGCATAGGGTTTGCCGTTATTTTGGGCGGTGTGGGTGGCGGAGTCGAGCTGTTTTGCAGCCCTCATGGTGTGGAGCTCAGTTCATTTCACTATTTTCGTATTTCTCATGAAGGGTTATTCCTAATGTTTGTATTTTACCGAGGTCAAAAAGAGATCGAATTAGTGGTCTACTGATTTTGCTCGATTACTTTTATTTTTTTACACGATTTTTCACTATCTGCAAAGACTAAACAGAGTATTGCGACTTTGTGCTTGTTTGTAAATAGAGAATGATCCAAAGAGAACCAATTGTAAAACAGTAAATGCTTGGATAATAATCAATCAAATGGAGAGACAAGCAGGTACGACGGATTACAACAGGGGTAAAGGTCTGAGTTAACTACCGTTCACTATCTGCAAAGAGAGAGTACTACTAAGAGAAAAGAGGGGAGTGGGGGGGGGGGCAGCGTTCAAAGCACATCAGCGTGCTTAAACACGAAAACGTTTTTACCTATCACGTACTTGACATTTGACAGCTTTTGATATTTGCTATTAAAAAACCATTGAAATTCACAGAAAAAACCATAGGTTATACTCCATATATAGTTAGGAATTTGCATTTACAAAACCTTGAAAATTCAATGAAAAAACCATTGGTTGTAGGCCATATATAGTTAGGGATTTGCATTTAGAAAACCTTATTTTACTCGCATAAAACCATTGAAATTCCATATATAGTTATAAGCGCTAACTATATATCGCGCACCCGCAATCCACTGCTGATGATGTCACATATTACATCATTCATGACATGGTTAGTGACATCACTGATGACATCACTGATGACATCTCAAATTACATCACTGATGACATCACTGATAACATCTCATTTGACATGACTGATCACATCACTGATGATATCATTCATGTGATAATACCATGAACCTCTTCAGACTCTAATATAACCTTAGATACAATCAGTGTAAACAGACAGTCACTCATCCATGGAGTTACTCACACACCTAGTCAGTTATGCCAAAAATTAATCACACCTCGATTTTCTCAACTATACAGTTATACACACCTTACTTATTCAAACATATACTAACACATATTTACTTTACTCTCTTATACAATCTCTGATACATGTTCACAATGATCCATACAGCCACTCACACATTCACTAGCTCTTATGCACAGTTATTTATAGATGTCAACTCTCACATGTACTGTGTTTTACATATGTACTTAATTTGACATGTAGCACTGAGATATCCATTCACTCACTAATACACTCATGCACAGTCAACCGCCCATACAGCTGTTTCCACATGCAGTTTTGAATCTATACATATAGTGAATCAACTACTCACACATCTATGTACAGAGTCACACACCTCCCAGCCACCCATACACACACACTCAGTTTCCCATACAAATACTTGGACAACCAATCAATAACCCATACAGTTACTCATATAGCTACTGATCAACATATGCAGCAGTTTGTAGAACAACAGATATAATGATGCACAAATTAAAACAGTTTAGTCACTAACCCATGCACTCAGTGAGACACATTTAATCACTCACTCAATCAGTCAGTCATGCACCTAGTAAATCCTTCATCCAGACACTTATACATGTACTCATTCTTCAATATGTAAAACATGTTTTAACTTTACAGAAACATACAGTCACTGGATGTTGTCATCAGTGATGTCATCAGTGATGTCATTTGAGATGTCATCAGTGATGTCATCAGTGATGTCACTAACCATGTCATGAATGATGTAATATGTGACATCATCAGCAGTGGATTGCGGGTGCGCGATATATAGTTAGCGCTTATAACTATATATGGAATTTCAATGGTTTTATGCGAGTAAAATAAGGTTTTCTAAATGCAAATCCCTACCTATATATGGCCTACAACCAATGGTTTTTTCATTGAATTTTCAAGGTTTTGTAAATGCAAATTCCTAACTATATATGGAGTATAACCTATGTTTTTTTCTGTGAATATATATATATATATATATATATATATATATATATATATATATATATATATATATATATATATATATATATATGTATATATGGATAAAATTCTGTTTCCCAGGTTGAACCCACAGAAAATACGGACCACCACACGGCTTGCAGAGTGTCACAGCAGGCGTTTATTAACCATTTTGCAGTTCAGGTTTTGGCATGACGCGTTTCGGCAGGAACTGCCCTTGATCACATGACGGACATGCAGTATTCTTCACTTTAAATAGAGCACACACTCATTTTTTTCTTTTACAATGACACCACGTGATCTAGTGCTAGACATAGAAAATAGACTACCAATGTGAGGTGTTTTACATGTGCACAAAAAATGGTCGCTATGTGAGGGTAGCTTTTCACTTTTAGCAGCATATTTTTACAGGGCACGTAAAAAGAGATTTATAATTACATTCAAGTAACATTGAACATTTATAACCGCATAAATGCGTATTTGAAAGGTGCAAAAGTGAGCTAGCAGCATTTTGTTATGTAAACAGTACATCTTGAAGAGTATTATTGCACACGACTATACAGCGATACAATTCCTAACGCCAATGCATCAAATAAATAACATATAAATATGTTAAAATTCTATAAAAGACCGTATATAAAAAAGTCAAATATTAATAATTTATACTGCATAAATAAATAAATATTATGCTAAAAATAATTGTGCAAACTGGCAAATGTGTTTCACTTTCACTGAAATAGCTTTAATGTGTCTAGCTTCTAATTTAAGTTTAAGCAGGCTCACTGAAATGTTCTAATCTGATGTCATGTTACAGTGTATTAGAACCTACTCATGTTAAAGTGCCTGTGCTGAACCAAATAAGAATGGATAGAAACCTATCCATTACCCCTAATGCAAACCAGGAGGATTACTTGACCTGGTGTCGCAAAAAATAGCAATCCCAAATATAAAGTGCTAAGTGTTATAAGTGCAACCAACAAAATTGTGGAAGGTTTAAAATCATGATTAAGGAGAGAGATGCAATGACAGGATGAAACAATGATGGTAAGCTAGTGGCAAATCATACACATGTCAGTAGGGCACCTATTATGGTAGTTGGTAATAGTAGGCCCGGAATGGATACAGCTACCGTGATTATATAAATGCAGAGATGGAATGTTGGACAAAACTGCTGTAACTCGAATTAAAGGAAGGTATGCATGTCCTCCCTATCGTTAAGGCCGTTAGGATGCTTACTGTTAAGATTCAAGATGTATCTTGTCTCTAACTGACTCAAAGCCTTGTCCCTATCTCCACCTCGCTTTAGTACCGGTGCCTGATCAATTACAAAATAAGTTAAACAATTCACGTTCTTGTTGTGACTTATTTTAAAATGTCTGGCTACCGGGTAAGCCGGATCACTGTTGATGATGGCACGAATGTGCTGTAGGATACGCATATATACAGGATTCTTTGTGCTGCCTACATAGCGTAATCCGCATGTGCAAGTGAGGACGTATATAGCGTACTCAGTGCGGCAGTCATATTTACCCCTGATGGACAATTCTTTTGTTTTAAATGGGGTTTTATATGTGGCAGTGTTGGCTCCAAAGTTACATGCCCTGCAAGTGGCGCACTTGCGGAAACCATTACTTGTGGGCATCCAAGTTTGAATACTGGTAGACCCAGTAGGAATCTCCTTAGATAAGAGATTGGCCATGTTCTTAGATTTTCTGAAAGTCACGCTGGGATGTTCTGGCAACGTGTTCTTCAGAATGGGGTCAGTTAGAACTATGGGCCAATTTTTATTCATGATGTTACGTATTTTGCGTTCCTGTCTACAATAAGTGGTGATAAGCCTGAGTGAACTATTCTCATCCGCTGTACTGATGTCTATTTCATTGGTGCTTGGTAACAGGGCAGTTCTGGGTCTTTCGTTCGTTTTAAACATGGCTTTCTTGAGAATTTCCTCACTGTACCCTCTATGGCGCATACGCTCTAAGCATGATTGACTGCAGACCTCGAATTGCTCCGATGTACTGCAGATACGTTTAAGCCGTAACAATTCCCCGTAGGGTATGCTAGCTATTAAATGGCGTGGATGTGCACTAGATGCATGTAATATTGCATTACCAGCAGATGGTTTTCTGTATGCTGAGGTAATCAGTGTCTCGTCAGTTATTTGTACCTGGACATCCAAAAATTCTAGCTTAGTGTCACTCATGTTAGAAGTAAAATGTAGGTTAAACTCATTAATATTTAACAAGTCAACAAACTCTTGTGCACTTTGCATATTGCCCTTCCAAATAACAAAAACGTCGTCTATATAACGAAGCCATGAAATCACATTGTTTTCGAACATAGCCCTGTGTTCCTTCATGAGGACCTGCTTTTCCCAAAAACCCACATGCAAGCACGCGTAGCTTGGGGAAAAGCAGGCCCCCATGGCTACCCCTTGTTTTTGTCTGTATATGTTCTTTTCAAATGAAAAGTAGTTATTATTAAGGCACCATGAAATAAGAGACATTAACATCTTATTATGCATAGCATATTCAGCAGGACGTGTGTTTAGAAAATGTTCAACACCACGCAGGCCACATTCGTGTCTTATACTGGTATAGAGAGACTCTATATCCAGAGTTAGTAAAATCCAATCCTTTGACCAAGTTATGTTGTTAAGGTGTCTTAAAAAATCCCCAGTGTCTTTCAGATAAGAGGGCAAAGCTTTAACCAAGTCCTGCAGATAGAAGTTAATATATGAGCCCACATTCTCTGTCATACTTCCTATCGCCGAAATTATAGGGCGTCCAGGAACGGGATTAGTGTTTTTATGGATTTTTGGCAACAAATAAAGGAAGGGTAGCCGGGGGTGAGTGTTAAATAGGAATTTGTACTCCTCATTAGATATCAAACCCTCAGATTTCCATTTTGATAGTTCCTTCTTAATATTGTCCTTCGCTTTGTTATATTTGCTCCAGGTTATTTGCTCATAACACTCGCAGTTGTTCGACTGTCTCTTGACTTCTAAATCATATTGCTGTTTGGGCCACAGGACCACATTGCCCCCTTTATCAGATTTTTTGACAATGACAGAGGCATCGTTGGCTAGCTTATCAATCAATTTGTTCAAAGAAACTTGTCGTTGGTTATAAGTGAACTTTCTATTACGATCAATGGAACAGTTTAATTCTTTTATTTCCTCCACGATGCGATCATGAAAGACGTCGATTGCGTCTCTTGGCATCAATGGTATGAAGGTTGATTTAGGTTTGAAAGGGCTTTCCCCAGCACCCTTTTGCAGTAAATTCAATTCTCTCAGTTTGGTTTGAGTTGGTGCTTGGGAACTCAAATCGTCTTCATTATCCAAGCTATGTAAAGCCCATAACGCTGGTATTTCTCCGACTTGCAGGCCGGAGGAGTCAGAGGCTTCCTGCTTGTTTTGCTTGTCTTCTCCTAGATTTTTTAGGGCATGAAACCTTTTGAGTTTTAATTTTCTAATAAATAGAAATAAATCTACACGCGTAGAAGCATAGTCAAAGTTGGTATTGGGGCAGAAGTTGAGACCTAAAGAAAGCAATTGTTCCTCAGCTTTTGTAAGGGTTATTGAGCTGAGGTTAACTACAGTGTTATCTTTCATTGTTTCTTTTTCCGCCAGTAGTTTTTCTGATGGTGTCCCGCCTTCGTCGGCTTGTTTTCTTTCCTTTCTCGGTCTCAGGGTTTTTAGCCGATCCTGTACTAAAAAATCAACTTCCTCACCGAGTCCTGGAATTATGTTATCGTTTTCCATGTTACTCGGATTTGAACCAACTGAACTTAGACTAGACTCACTTGTTAGAGATACTGTGTCTAACTCTGGTGAATCCCCGGTCGTTGTTGGTTGTCTAGCTTCCAAGACGTTTGGTTTGGTTACCATTGTCCCTTTCATTTTGCGGATATTTTCGTACTTCTTAGCAAAAGTGTAGATTTGGCCTCTTTCATAATCTTCCAGGTCTCTGGCAAATTTGTGTACTTTTCTATTTTTTATTTTTTATTCATATTTTTTTAAACGTTCTTTAATTTCATTCATTTTTTTCAAAATCCAGTCCTGGTTTTCCATTTTACTTAGATCATGTTCTATTTCTTCGATTTCTTTGGCGAGGGCTAAACGGTCTATGTCAGCATACTTAATTAAAATCCTTATTAAGTTCATCGATTGCTGTAAATTACTTTCCCCCCACTCGAGTAGCATTGCTGGATTAGGGTGCTCGAAGCTGGGAGCCAATAGTATGCGCAGACCCCGAGGGACCCGGTTTACTTCCACATACTTAGTCAGGGATTTACTTTCCCACCATTTAGTCAGCTCAGCTCGCTTTTTTTTCTCCAAATTTTTTAACAACAAGTTAGAGTCTTTGTTAACATCTTCAGTTACATTCTTTTGCGTGTTCTTGTTCGCATCCTTGCTTTTGTTTCTGACAAGATTTTTGAATAGCGCATCGGCTTCCTGTTCTCTCTCCCGTACTGCATTGCTCAACATAATGCCAATTTTACTTCGTTCGTGTTTAACTGCAGTAATTTAGTTGCCTGCACGTTTCAGTGCAAATAGGCGTTTTTACAGAAATGGAAACTTTCGCTGAAACGTAGCAAATCGTAGCCCCGTCTTGTTTATGCTTTTGGCAGATTACTCACCGGAGACGAGGTCAAGCCTTCGCGGGTCCTCCGACTCAAGCGTCGGCGTCCTCGAGTACCGGTTTTCCTCCTCTCGAAGCTCACAAGGGGTTCAGCCAGCCTGTGGATTTCCTTCCGGAGCAGCAGAAATGTCGGGTTGAAGGCGGCTTCCAACAGTCAGGGCGGGGTCCGTAAAGGCGAAAGCAACCAGAAACTTCCGCATTGGATATGGATCAAATTCTGTTTCCCAGGTTGAACCCACAGAAAATACGGACCACCACACGGCTTGCAGAGTGTCACAGCAGGCGTTTATTAACCATTTTGCAGTTCAGGTTTTGGCATGACGCGTTTCGGGCAGGAACTGCCCTTGATCACATGACGGACATGCAGTATTCTTCACTTTAAATAGAGCACACACTCATTTTTTTCTTTCACAATGACACCACGTGATCTAGTGCTAAACATAGAAAATAGACTACCAATGTGAGGTGTTTTACATGTGCACAAAAAATGGTCGCTATGTGAGGGTAGCTTTTCACTTTTAGCAGCATATTTTTACAGGGCACGTAAAAAGAGATTTATAATTACATTCAAGTAACATTGAACATTTATATGTATATATATATATATGTCTCCCGATGGAGGGTGACCTGACCCATTAAAGAAGCCATATTCTTACAGCCTCGTGTCCGTGCCTACTTCGTTGGTTGGGTGTGAGGAAGCAGGATTGGTTGATCATTAAATTCAGGGTTAGCAGTTTCAAACGCTGTTCACAGAACACTGGTCGTTTTGTGGCTCTCCTTGTGACTGCAATATGATGGAGAGTATGGAAATGCTAACGGTGAGCACCCAGAGGAGTTGCCAGGAAGAGGAACCTGGATGACAGCGTGGGGAGTTTGCGATCCTGGAGTGGGGCTGTTCTTCAACTGCCAGCACAGGGTCAACATTTTCCTTGTTAGAAAGCCTTGCTCATTAGACTGTTGCCCTCTGGTGACCGGGCACCGTGGAGGCCGAAGCAGAAGCGGTGAGGACTGTGGGGCATTTTTTGAGTCGTTTTAATTTACCGGTCCCCCTCTACCCTGATTTTGTGCCTGAATTGAATTTATGTTCAACGCTGCTGGTACATTATTGACATTATTGACATTGTGACTCAGATCTCTAGGAGATGGTATTCCATTGCCCGTCATATTTATGTTTTGCCCTTTGACCCCAGAGTAATATGCCAAGTACCCACACTCTCTTACGAACATTTTAGCCTGTGAACTACTGCTTTATATGTTACGGTCGAGGTGCATTATGGGATTGGTAGCCCCGATCAGAATACAGGTATGCGCTGTGTGCTTGACACTGCAAGCATCCCTCCCCACACCACCCAGGAGCACCTGGAAGCCATTGCATTATATACCCTCACCTAACAGGTAGGTAGCCATCTTCACATGGAGGCCTGTTTGGGGTCAGGAAGGCCTGTACCACAACTCCCACCATGCCCCCTGTCCCACACTCCAGCAGCATGGAGCAATCCCCCCACCACCCAGGAGCACCTGGAAGCCATTGCATTCTTCACCCTCACCTAACAGGTAGGTAGCCATCTTCACAGGGAGGCCTATTTGGCGGAGGGAGGCCTGTACTCCTACTCCAACCATGCCCCCTGTCCCACTACAGCAGCATGGAGCCCTCCTCCACCCCACTCAGAGCACCTGGAAGCCATTGCATTATATACCCTCACCTAACAGGTAGGTAGCCATCTTCACATGGAGGCCTGTTTGGGGTCAGGAAGGCCTGTACCACAACTCCCACCATGCCCCCTGTCCCACACTCCAGCAGCATGGAGCAATCCCCCCACCACTCAGAAGCACCTGGAAGCCATTGCTTTCTTCACCCTCACCTAACAGGTAGGTAGCCATCTTGCCTGGGAGGCCTGTTTGGGGGAGGGAGGCCTGTACCAACACGCCCACCATGCCCCCTGTCCCACAGCCTACCAAGATGGATCCCTCCTCCATCCCACCCAGAAGCATGTGTCAGCCATTGCATAGTTAACCCCACCTAACAGGTAGGTAGCCATCTCCCCCGGGCTGCTGTTTGTGGGTGGGAGACCTTCATCACTACACACAGCACTGTCATATGGTTATTACGTTTCCATAGATTGTGTTAAGTTAGCATGTGCTTATTAAATGTTTAAACGCCATATTTTCTTTCTGCTTCGGTTTGCACACGACACCTAGTTGTTATTACAGCTTTTAACCTAGACGAAAGATGTGATTTATTTGAGAATAATATATTATTGTACTGGTATCAGTCATGCCTGGAACACTTGGTACAACTGTCTGCACACTGAGAACAGCACACTCTAACACAAGGTTGCAGCAGGCCTGATCCTCGCACTACGTTAGTCATAACACAAATAATGTTTGTGCCAACTTTTGGCTTTACGTGAGTTCAAGATACAGTTACAGGGAATGAGAAAACACACTTGATGCTGGACATGCTGAGAGCTGGTAGCTGTTGATGTGATCTCCTCCTACTGAGAATTTGAGGTACGGGTCCGCCCAGCTAAGAGCCCAGATGAGACCTTCTTAGATATAATATAATATGCTAATTAGGGTGCGCGAAATATAGGTGATACAGAATTCTATAGATTTTTGCATCATAATATGTTATTACCATTTGCTTACTATGGATTAGTGACTATGCTGCTGACTCTGATTTTTATAATATGTATGTTGATATTATACAAGATACTGCGTTTGAGAATGCTGCATTGAAAAATAAACATTTCAAACTAGCACGTGTTTTCATTGCCTCCCAGTTTCGGTTTGTAATGATAATATAACGAAAGAGTGTTCATGTGTTCCACGATACCTGAGGTATTCTAAGTTCATGTTCTGGATTGTCTAAGACATCGGGAAGTATTCACTGCCGATGAGATACTGTAGCTAGCTTGGTAAGGGGATTTCTGAAACATAGGTGAGTTGTGGGTCACCCTGACTCACCCAGGTTCTAGGTCTCTGTGCACAGTTCTGTGAGAGAACGGAAACCCTGCGACATGGCGCCCATACGTTGGTTGGCCTTATAACATGACACTCGAGTAGTATATCATTCAAGCCTTAACGCCTACATTCCCGTTTCCG
Organism: Lissotriton vulgaris; assembly: GCF_964263255.1. NCBI lineage: Eukaryota > Metazoa > Chordata > Amphibia > Caudata > Salamandridae > Lissotriton > Lissotriton vulgaris. Next base: position 664,518,162 of record NC_141693.1, read on the forward strand.
GAAAACGGCAGTGTCGGAAAAAACCTACCTATTTTTGAAATAGGTCCTTTTCAAGCTTGAATCTATCTAAAACGGTTTCTTTGAATTACTACCCAGTTGTGCTACAAAGTATACTTTGTTTTTTCTCAAATCCTGTGCTAACATGGCTCTAGCCGTGGACATCCCGCAGCATAGTCGCATTGCGGTGCGTGACCATTTGCGGATGTATGAAGTTCCTGTGGAAGGCTTGGCTGTGGTTCTGGTGGTGCGGAATATGCGTACCCGTACGAACTGTTTTATTCGTGGGTGACATTTCCGGCAGTGGACGCTAATACTGGTGTGTTCCACTCATACACTGCTTCAGATGTACCGGCTGAATACGCTCCGTACAGAGCACTGGAGGTTCCTATTGACGCTTGGCAGCATGGAGTTTGGTTTGGTGGCGCCCTACCGCACGCTTTGACCGCTCCGAGGTTAGGTCCTTTGTCCATTCCGGGCACTCCTTGGCCTGCTTTGGCTGGATTTACTCCTCACCCTCGACGTAACGCTTGTAACGTGGCTGAACTGCAGCGACTTCATGAAGTCGCGGTGGGAGTGATTAGAGCGCTTGTTCATTACATTGGCCATAATGTTCAGGACGCGGCCCCTAGAGGCGCACAGCTTCGAGCAGAACATGCTGGTCTGAAAATCAACCCGGTCATGGTTAATTCCGTGATGGGTAAGAAGCCCCAGGAAAAGGACGATTTTCCGTTCTGGCTTGCTGAGAAATTCGGCCAGCTGGAAGCTGTGTTTCCTAATACGAGTCCGGGTGATAAACACCGGATTCTTACACTGAGTTTGCCGAAAGATCTGGCTCCTGACCTTGCTGACTGTGAGACCTGGGGAAAAACTTTTGCAGCGGTCTATTCGAGGTGCTATGGCTCCCCGTCTGTGACCAATCTAGGTGGGGTCCTTAAACGTGTTCAGGACGAACACGGACCGGAAGCGGCTGTTGAATTGGGCATGCGCCTGTGTGGCTCCTTTGAAGTGGTTTGCGGTGTGATCCTTGCGAATGTCAAGAGAGATGCATTGAACTTTCAAGTGGCTAACGCATTAGCGTTGGTTCCCGAGCCTGACCGACCCCGACAGTTAGCAAAGATTATTGTGAATGCTTACAAAATGGTGGGCCGCAATGCAAAGGGGGTTAAATCTTTTCCTGATAAGGAGAAGAAACAGCCCCAGGGTCAGACATCGGAAACTAGTGGTCAACAAAAGTCCAAGAAACAAAATTGGCCTAAAAAGCAGAATCAGGGTAAGCAACAACAACAACAAATACAGGTTTCTGCTCCTGCGTCTCCATTGCCTGCGCAGTCGGATCGTGTTTATGATTTGCGCGACCGCGCGATGATTAAATCGCCTGAGAGGTTTCAGGCTTCTGACCAATGCTCTCCTCGTTCCTTTCAGGACTCATCGGCTCCGTCAACCGGTGGTGGAGGGGGCGGCAGGGGCCGGGGTGGCCAGCAAGGACGTGGTCAGCCCCGCTCGCGTGCCAATGGAGATCAGCAGGAAGGCTCTACGCCCAAGAGACCTCAGTTTGCCACGAAGAAAGTCGCTGCCCTGACCGCGCATCGTTATGCCCCAGATAGTGAGAACGCGGCTTCGGAATCTGACGTGGGCTCTGACCTTGCTGGACAGCGCAGCAGAGATTACCATAGTGAGAGAGGCCCTCCGTCCACTGTTGAAGGTGACAGCGACTGAAACTTTTGTTGTGATTGAAACAGCAGATACGCATGTTGCTCCCCCTGAACGACTTTTTGAAATTGTCCTGTTAATTGAAGGTGACATGCAGCGAACTGTAAAAGGGGTATTTTGGGAGAATCTCTCGTCTACGTATGACATTTTGCTTTCGGAGGCTGACTGGCCCCCACCTTTTGTTCTCGCAGCTCCGCGAGGGGAGGAGGTAATCCTGCCCAGCTTCGCGCACACTGTGCCGAGGGTGGAGGCGCTGCATTTTGCAGAAGAGTGGGCTCTGGCGCTTGCGCCGGCTGTGTACCGCAATCAATGTGGCTGGGATAAATTGTCACCAAGCCATGAGATTCCTTTACGGTCACAGCCACAGCCTCAACCTCAATATCCCATACGGCGTGAAGCGAAAGCTTCGGTCGCAGCTATCCTTGAACAATTGGAATATCAAGGTGTAATTGAAACGTGTGTGTCACCGATGAATAACCCCCTTTTTACTGTGAACAAGCCGGACGGCTCATATCGTTTGGTTTTGGATTATAGGCATTTGAACTCGCATTGCCGTAACTGTGCGGTACAGAATACGCACGGCTCTGCGTTAGTGAATAGTCTTGAGCGTAAACGGTTCAAAACCACGCTTGACATTTCCAATGGTTTTTATGCACATAGATTAGACGGTCTAAGTTCACAATGGACCAGTTTTACGTGCGCCGGAGTGCAAAAAATGTTTAAACGACTCCCAATGGGCTACAAGAACAGTCCTGGAGTTTTTTCCGCACGCATAGTCTCTCTTTTGGAGAGCTTCGACCCAGTTGCTTGTTCGTATGTGGATGACATTTATCTCACAGACGACGATCTTTGGGAGCATCTGTGTCGAGTAAATAGCATAATTTGTAACTTTGCTGACATGGGTTACAAATTTAACTTTGCAAAGTCGCACATTGCAGAGTACACGGTGTTGTTTCTAGGTTACGAGCTTAACCATGAAGGGAAGGGTTTAGCACCCCATTTCCTGGAGAAATGCGCACATTTGTGCTCTCCGACAACACTGAAAAAATTACAATCTCTTCTGGGCTTTCTGAATTTCGGGAGGTCTTACATTCCGGAATATGCCCAGCGTATCAAGCCTTTGTATGCTTTGATACAACCAAATTTTTCCAAATCATGCTGGCTGCCTGAGCATTCAGCCATTCTGCAGTCTTTGCAGGCTGATTTGCTCGCTTCTGAATACTTACAGACTCGTGATAACCAGACCAACCTGGTGATAAGAATTATCCCTGGGGCGGTGGGTTTCACTTACCTGACTTTTAATGAAGGAGATACAGTACCTATTGCTTACAAGTCACACTTGTACACTTCGGCTGAATTGCGTTTTTCCACTGTGGAGAAAGTTTTAACGGCTGTGCAGATGGCAATTCTTAAAGAACGTGCCCTGTCACAAGGAAAGCGCATGTTGGTTGTTACCCCGTGTCCTGCCTTAGAGGCGGTTACGAAAGCCAGTGTACCTAATTCCAAAGCTTTGTACCCTCGGTGGATTCAATGGGCTGCGTCCTTGACGTCCCAGGATGTCACGTTTATTTTTGACGCCACTTTGCGGTCACAGGAGTATTTACAGTATGAATTTGTTCATCCTGCTCCATTAGCAATGCGGCCGTTGGAGGATTTCCATTGCATCATTTACACTGATGGTTCGGCGCAGGTTGCGCATGGCTCTAAACATGCCTACGTTTCAGCGTGCGCCATTGTGGTCGGTGCCATGCTGAACGATGAGTTCAAGTCCAGTGTCGTGCACACGCAGACGCTTGGAGACTGCACCGCACAATTAGCTGAGCTTCGGGCTCTGATGCTTGCATTAGAATACGCGGATCCTTGTGTGACGACTTTGATCGTAAGTGATTCTTACTACTGTGTCCAGTCTTACAATGAAAACTTGATCTTTTGGATTCAGAATGATTTTCATGACTCCAAAGGTAGCACAATAAAACATAAAACGATCTGGGTACGAGTGGCGGAACTTAAAGAGAAGCTGCCACTTGTGTTTGTGATTCATACTCTCGGTCATCAGCGCGTGGGGGTCCACGCTGTTGGCAACTCGCTTGCTGATGAAGCAGCGAAGTCAGCGGTATCAAAATACTTAGTTGCAGTAGTCACGAGGTCAAAAAGCAAAATAGATGATGACATCTTGGCAGCTATAGCTGCAACGGAGAAGGGAGGTAAATATCCTGCGGGATTCCCTTCTAAATACACATACCACTTAAGTCCCGATAAGGTTCCTTATGTGAAAATCCCTGTAGTTGGCGAGCGTTTGGTTCCCAACTCGGATCGCAGAGCTGCTTTGATTACAGCGGCACATGAAGGTGTGGCGTCTGCGCATGCGGGCGTCTTGGCCACTGTAACTCAGCTACAACAGAGATTCTGGTGGCGGGGACTGTACAAACAGACGCGTGAATATGTTCTTCAATGTGACATTTGCCAGCAGATTAAGCCTTCTACTGCTGCGCGTCCGCCTCAGACACAGTTGTACATCTCTAATAAACCGCTTGGATGCGTTTATTTGGATCACTGCGGTCCTTTTTCTTCTGATACTGCGTTTAAATACATCTTAGTAGCAGTTGACTCATGCACACGCTTTGTATGGGTATGGCCGCATCGAAGCGCTGATTCGCGGACTGTCATTAAGGATTTGCGTGTCTTTGTGGGAATTTTTGCCTGTGGTACTTTCCATTCGGACCAGGGTCCGGCTTTCGCCTCTAAGGCGTACAAGGATGCTATGGTTTCGTTGGGAGTCCAAGTCAAGTTTTCAAGTCCCTACAGGCCCGAGGGCAATAGTGTAGTAGAACGAATGAACCGCGACTTAAAGCAATCTTTGACAGCCCGAGTTATAGGTACTGGTAGAAACTGGCTAGCCCACCTCATAGGCGTGCAGCGTGCGCTTAATAATCTCCCTAGAAGGTCTCTGGGTGGGCGGACCCCATACGAAATGCTCTTTGGTATCAAGATGTATGTACCTGACCTTGATGGGCCGGACTACAAGGCCCAGGCCGGGGCCTTTGACGTAGATGAACATTGCACTATTTTACAGAATCTACAAAAGACCAGAGACAGTCTTGCAAAGGAACATTTGCCCTCCACATCGGATGATGCGTTGCAGATCCCGGTAGTTGGCTGGCTACCCCAAGTTGGAGAACTGGTTCGAGAGAAGATCGATAACAAGAAAGAGTTTGGTCCCTCATATCGAGCACCAGTTCGAGTCCTTGGAGTGAAGGGCACAAGAACAGTCATTTTACCACCACTTCCAGGTCGTAAGGAAAACAGATTTATTTCTATTGACAATGTCAAGACACACAGGGTGGCCGATTCTTCATAGCATGACACCGGCTGTATCCTGTCCTTCCATGGTGAGGCACTCTGTGCTGGCTATTACATCTGGTGCAGAACAGGAGGTGTCCCTCGAGATGCCTGCCATATCCAGTCCTTTATTAAATACTATTCCTGATACTAACATTGATGAGCTAAACTACACTTATCCTGCTGATTTATCGATGCCTGATTTACAGACCCGTTTGGCAGGCCAGTCCAGATTCTCTTTTGACTCTGTTTCGGAAACTTCAAAGAAACCCACAAACATTGCAAGATATGCCACGTTGTTTAAAAAACATTTTTTAATTCCGCCTTGGACATACATTTGGTTAATCCTATTTTCATTCTATCTTTTTATGTCAATTGGTTTTGTGTTTTATTTTTTCCGCCTGATTGATGGTCACTACGTTAAAGAAAGAACAGGAATTCGGTACCTTAATGGAACATTGGCCCCTCTTTCCTCTTCACATTCTGCGCACAGACTGAAACGAAACTTAAATACAGTTAACATTACTGCTTGGCCTGTCCTTGATGGGATTGTGTGGGATGCGGTTAGGTTTCAGATACATGGGCCTACTGAAGTGATTAATGTTCCAAATGTGCTTAGAGTAAACATGGGAGATGTGATTAAACAAAATGTACGTTCTGATGATTGGGATATTCAGGCCGTAGAAGCATTATTCTCGGATTTGAAGTATTATGCTGCCTTCGATGCTGAGGATCTGTATACAGATTCTATTAATTATGGTGATTTGTTTTGTTTTCAACACTATGGTAATCATTTTTTACATAAGACAAATTCCAGGAGGGTTGCTGTAAATTATACACAATGGGAACATTGCCCTGCTCCATTCAGTGGCAGTTCCAATACATTTCTGAAAAAATATACATATTTTACAGACTTTGATCAGTCTAATCCCGAGTCATTTTATTTTAAAATGACACAAAAGCCCATTTCCAAAGTTAGACTTACCGATACAAAATTGCTGTATTCGAAGTCCTTTTTAGACAGGTTGGCTGTAGATGGCTACGAGTTCTGGAAAGGAACAATTGACCTTAAATCAGTTTGGGGTACCAAAGATTGGCAGGTACAAGGCACTGAGGCTTTGCACCGTGCATGTCTCATCCCGAATCACATGTTGTTTTTAAATTCGACCATTTTCCAGACAACATGCTTTGGATTGGCTACTTCTAAAAAATTAAATACACCGACCATCCCCGATTTAAATGAATATACAGGTTGGGGTAATTTCACTGGTTCCTCCATTCAAGAGTTGCAAACTCTTTTACGCAATTCGTCCTTTAACATTTCCAGTTTGGATTCCAAGGGTTGGCTGGTATGGCAAAAGAGTGCTGATTCTTGCCAGCGCCGTTTTATGGGTTTGGCTGAGGGGTTCACAAAACTCAGGCCCGATCCACGTTTTGAAGAAGACTATACTGTCACAACTTATTCTGTGGGGAAGCTGTGTCAAAATTGGTTACAGCATTCCACTTTAGCTGCAGTTAAACTACATCTGTCTCAATTACATGATAATGTGGATTTGAACGATTTTATAAAAGGCCCGGCTAAAGGTAGATCTAAACGATGGCTGTATGTGATTTACAATGAAATTTGGAAAGTTAACCAGGTTGAGGCTGCTAAACGCCTAAGGGCTATTGATCAAGCTAATTTAGAAAAAGTGCTTGCAGTGGTTGATAACAGCATTAACACGCTTTCTTCCCGAATTTACACGTTGAATAATATTGTGTCTTCTGTTGTCGACATTGTACATGATGAAGTGTCCGTGTTATATCATGGTCAAAATCAATTGCGTTCTGTGATGCAGTTTGCGTGGACACTACAGACTCTTAAGTCTGGTCGAGTGCCATGGACTTTTTTGAACGTATCATCATTATTTGCCCCGTTTAATTTGACTGAAAAACAGCGCATGTTGTCAATGAGAGATGCAACATTTTCTATGTTACATATTGAAAAATTAGAATCCCTGCCATTTTCGGTGGCTGAAGTGACTGCAGCAACATGGCTTATTCATGGTGTTATAACATTACCTTTTGCTTTGTATAAATTTACAAATTGTATGAAATATATAGCCATTGGGCGATATGAACCATTAGGCAGCGCTTTCCTCCATGAGACATGGTCCTTACCATACACTTATAGATGCCTTAAGGAGGGGAATGAAGTGAATCTGAATGGTGAAGAATGTACACAGTCGCCTGACCGCTCACTTATTTGCAGACACATCCAGTTGCATGGTTCTTGTAATCAGGACAAACCTAATTTGGCCTGTGTTTTGAAAGGGACACCAGTTCCTGCAATAGTTCCCACGTTCACGTTGTTGTCCAACGGTATTATTTACTTTTGAATAACGAGTTTTGTTGTGGGTTAGAGGCTGGTATCGCATATGTGGTTACCGTGTCTGAAAGGGTCGTTTGCTGCAAGAATGTGTTGTATCCACCCACGCATGGGAATTCAGAAGTTTTAATTTGGCCAAGAATACCAACCTTGAGAGCTGAATTCAATGGTTTAGGCCGTATAAGAGCCCTTTTGTCTCAAAAACAGGTGGCCCTGAGCTCTGCCCGTGAAACTTATGTCCTTCACATAGCAAACACACGCACAGAAGTACAAGCGCTTTTAAGTACTGATTTGCCGTTTCATTTTTGCGAGCTGGTTCATCAAATCTTCAATGCCTCCTCCACATCCAGCCTCGCTCATTTTTTTAAGATGGTTAGTAGTGGTCTCGTGACTACATTTGAAAAAGTATTTGGTATTATCCCTGCGTTCTTTCATTCTATATTCGCTAGTCTGTTTGGCGGATTTCCTGTTTTGCTGGCTTTGGCTGCAGGCGTTCTGGTGATATTTTATTTTATAAAACATGGATGCCCATCCTGCGCAAGGAAACGCACAACCCCTACTGATGCAGTTTCGCAACCGGATGCTTGATTATTATGGATCCCTGCCGCTTGCGACCTTAAGCACGGCTTTTGGATTATCCTTCAGATTTTCCTATTTCACCTGTGTCCAGCCTGTGTTTCATTGCCTGAGCTGTGATTTCGACTGGGCCATTGATTTGTGTCTCTGTTTACCGACTTCTCCTGACGACAACTTTGATCAGCTGATGTCCCCCGTAGTGGCTCATGAGTTGGTCTGTTCTGGCGAAAGGGTTATGGCTGTGGCAGCGATGCATGGACTAATGGGTCAGTGGGACATATTCGCAGCGGCGCATGACTTTCTGGCACAGAGCGTTCTCGAGAACCCACTGAGTTGTCCTCTGATGTTGCTAGAGGATTCGGTGTTGGAAGAGCACGTATGTTCTTTCCCATTGCTTAATTGGATGGCTGAACTGTTTTCGGATGATGACAGTGATTTCATGTTGGAGGCTGTTGCTACCTATTTTGCATATTCATTCAACGAGGAATGACTTTGAATACTTCCATCATTATGGCACGTGACTTTTTAGTAATTCTGAATGGTGCCAATTTCAATACGAACATTCGGATTTTTTCATATGTTCAAGGCCTATTAATTATAGTTAGGCCTCAAGTTTGACTTTTTATATTTTATGTGGCCACTATAGGCATTCATACATATTTTTTGTATTTTTAAATTTTACATACATTACATACATTTAGCTTGGCTCAATATCATTGAACTCTGCTTTCAAGTCTTGCCTATCATTGAGTATTGGCTTATATTTTGTCTTTTGACCGTCCTCGGATCATTGGGGTGGTGTCATATGGTTATTACGTTTCCATAGATTGTGTTAAGTTAGCATGTGCTTATTAAATGTTTAAACGCCATATTTTCTTTCTGCTTCGGTTTGCACACGACACCTAGTTGTTATTACAGCTTTTAACCTAGACGAAAGATGTGATTTATTTGAGAATAATATATTATTGTACTGGTATCAGTCGTGCCTGGAACACTTGGTACAACTGTCTGCACACTGAGAACAGCACACTCTAACACAAGGTTGCAGCAGGCCTGATCCTCGCACTACGTTAGTCATAACACAAATAATGTTTGTGCCAACTTTTGGCTTTACGTGAGTTCAAGATACAGTTACAGGGAATGAGAAAACACACTTGATGCTGGACATGCTGAGAGCTGGTAGCTGTTGATGTGATCTCCTCCTACTGAGAATTTGAGGTATGGGTCCGCCCAGCTAAGAGCCCAGATGAGACCTTCTTAGATATAATATAATATGCTAATTAGGGTGCGCGCAATATAGGTGATACAGAATTCTATAGATTTTTGCATCATAATATGTTATCACCATTTGCTTACTATGGATTAGTGACTATGCTGCTGACTCTGATTTTTATAATATGTATGTTGATATTATACAAGATACTGCGTTTGAGAATGCTGCATTGAAAAATAAACATTTCAAACTAGCACGTGTTTTCATTGCCTCCCAGTTTCGGTTTGTAATGATAATATAACGAAAGAGTGTTCATGTGTTCCACGATACCTGAGGTATTCTAAGTTCATGTTCTGGATTGTCTAAGACATCGGGAAGTATTCACTGCCGATGAGATACTGTAGCTAGCTTGGTAAGGGGATTTCTGAAACATAGGTGAGTTGTGGGTCACCCTGGCTCACCCAGGTTCTAGGTCTCTGTGCACAGTTCTGTGAGAGAACGGAAACCCTGCGACAGCACCAATTGCATGCAATCCATTGATACCTGACATGTACGAGTAATGCATGTACTTCTGCATCATGTAATGAGGCACAGTATTGTACTTATACAAAATAGTGATGAACAGTCAATTGTGTAGTGTACAGACAGTGGATGACACACAGCTAACAGAATTCTTGCACAGTGCACAACACTGACCATTTCCAAACTAATCCACAGGTGACCAAGATCTCACTGGTGAGGACGACAACAACGACCAGCAGAGCCAGTCTCCACCCCAGTAACATGGACTCTCGGATATAGACTCCCAGGATTCTCTGGACGATGAGCACCAGGTGGTGTCCCAGGGAGCAACAGGTCCCAGGACCCCATCCTCCCCACCACCACGTCTGCTGCAACAACAACTGCACAGCAGACCCCTGCAGTTACGGCCTGTGCCTCCACCGCAGCCACCACCGCCACTACCACCACCAGTGCCACATGCAGCACCCTCCCTGTCCCAGGGGATGACCAGCCCACACCAACAACTGTGGATGGCAGGAAGAGTGTACGTGGACCCACAGTGGCGGGGCAACAGGTCCGTGGCAGTAGGGCAGGTGGGAGGGCCATGGTCACCCACAGAACTCAGGAGGTTGGGACACCATCCCTGGACCACTTCACTAGAGTCATCCGACCTATGAACAGGTCCAGGGACAAAGTGGCCGGTCTGATGAACTATTACGGGAGCTTATCCTGCTGATGAGGTCCATCGACACCCACATGGGACAAATGGTGGACCTCATGGGCCAGCAAGTGGCCTTACTGAGGGACAGGACTGTGTCCCAAACAACACCTCCACCCTACTCTGTTATGCTGCAGGATGACAGTGCACCATTCTCCCCTGCGGCTACAGAAAGGGGTGAGTCTTCAGACGCCGCTGGCCATACAGCACCCCCCCCACCCCCGGCCAAGCGATCAAGGGGGTGTCCAAAGAAGAGCCTGGAAGTCTCTGGAGGCAAAGCACCAGCCAAACGCCAGTCACGAAGCCAGCCCTGATGGCAACCCTCTTCCCCACTGCATTGACTGTTTGGACTGTCCTTCCCTACACTGCCTTGTGAATGGCATGTGTCTGTTGGACTGGGTCACCACATCGATGTGGTGTCTACTCATACATCTCATTTACTATAACTGTCAACTCACTGCTCCATCACCACCTTCATGCAATCCGCCCACACCCCTCACATGTCAACTTTATAAATAAAATACCTTACACACTTCAATTGGTTTAGCTTCATCTTTAGTGCAATATTTACAGTGTCCAAAATGTCCATGATGTATCCAAAAGATGTACAGTATGTAGGGCAGGATAATTTCAAGGCACCTAGGGAGACTGTCACGGGGACGCCGTGGAGCACAGACAGGGTGGGGACATTAACAGCTGTTCGTTTCCACCTCATCCACAGGACACGTATGGCCCCTTTAACGCGTCTTGGGCTTCCCCGGGGTGGGAGTCCACAGCACTGACGTCAGCCTCAGTGAGCCTGTCAAACGCGGAAGAGGCTGTTAAAGGGAGAGGAGCGGAAGGCAATGGCGCGAAAGCCGGAGGAAGAGACAGAGTTTTGGAGCAAGAGCCGGAGAAGTGTACTGGAGAGAGCGGAACGAGGACGTCAGGAGACTGCAGAATCAGGAGGACTGAAGAGCCAGGAGGCCAACGAGACCGCGGTTCGCCCCTCCACGCTTCTGGAGAAGTGTGGCTGGAGAAGGTACGAAATCGTAAACGGCGCTTTACGTTTTCACGGGGAGGGACTGGGTAAAATAGGTTAGGGAGGTCACGGGCTGTGTTTCGTCTTTTTTTCCTTTTTTTCCCCCATCACCCTTATTCTCTACGTTCCTTACTTTTTGTGGGTAGAATAAGTGTATAGTGGCAGACCCTGGTGACTCCTCACACCCCGTCCCCTTCTTGAAACCCTGTGGTCGTTGAACCCCGTCCTTAATACATGTGGTCTCTTTCCTCCTATCACGCTGGAGAAACACAGAGACTACTTCCCGGGAGAGGCGAGACCACGGCAAGGAGAGCGGTTCCAAGGATCACCCTTCCCCCGACACCAGAAGCAAGTCCGCCGGGCCCCTACAAACCCTCAGATCGATGTTTGGACCTTTGCTTTAATTTAAATAAAGACCCTGCAAAATAGTGGTGTTCGGCCGATTTTTGCTTCTCCACCCAACCCCACCCCACTCCTACGTGACAGAGACACAACAGAACAGTCACTGGTGTGAGAGTGGCATCACAGACAGTACACTACACCAACCATCTACATGAGTCAACAGGCAGACAACACAATGTGGAACAATTGTCAACAAACAGAGTCCCATATATGTTCACAGATGAAATGTCACTGCCAAATTTCAACACACAGGTGTCTTTACATTTGCCTGTCTGCACCATCCATTCCACACATAGCCCTTCACGATAACAGCAATCACACCATACATAGTACAAGTTGTACCTCGTCATCCACCTTCAAATGAAGTAGCAGGTGATGAGCTGTTGACGCATGTCAACTCCTTTCTCCTCTCCTCATCACTGGACTCAGGTCCTTGGGCAGGCGGGGGCCTTGGCTCCTCATCATCGTCCAGGAGCATGAGAATCCCCTTGTGAATGGCCATGTTGTGGAGCATACAGCATGCCACTACGATCTTACAGACCTTCTCAGGCGAGTATGACAGTGCACCTCCAGTCCTGTCAAGGCAGCGGAATCTTGAATTGAGCAGGCCAAAAGTCCGTTTAATTACAAGACGGGTCTTGCCATGGGCCTATTGTACCTCATATCTGCCGGGGTCCTGGGATTATGTAGTGGGCTCATCAGCCATGGACGGCTGGGATATGCAGAGTCACCTAGGAATGACAAACACACATTGCAATGTTGCACAGGCAAAGGGCAGCAGGTCACACACACACCACGCCATATTAATAGGCACACTCGCCCATAATCCAAGCACACTCGGGAAGCAGATTTGCCATCATCCGGGGCAAAATGCTGTTCCTCAGGATGTACGAGTCATGGGCCGAGCATGTGAAATGGTCATGTCTGCCAGGCACACCACCTGCACATTGATCGAGTGATAATGTTTTCGATTGCGAAAATTTGCTCACTCACCTGCGGTGGCACCAGACCGACATGTGTGCAATCAATGGCACCAACAACATGGGGGATGTTCCCAAGCGGATAGAAGTCTTCCTTCACAATGGCCAATTCTTCTCCCCTGGGGAAATGTATGTATCTGTCATTATAGATCATCATGGCTGAAAGAACATCCCTCAGCACCAGGCTGAACATGGGTTGAGACATCCCTGCAGCGCTGGCCACAGTCTCCTGGAAGGAACTAATTGCGAAAAAATGGAAGGGCTGTCATCACTTTTGTACGTTGGTGTGAAAACTGTTAAGTACTGGCGACGAGGCAGCTGGTGGGGCTCCAACAGATCACAAAGGGTCTTCAGGGTGGGTGTCAAGGCGGAATTTGCGAATGATCGCAACATCTTCCATGTCCTCCAGCGGTGTCAAGTGATGTAGGAGATTATGCCTCCTCCTAGTTGAGATGAAAATGGACACATGTCAATGACAACCATAATGAGATGGCCACAGCACATCCTATTAAGGATGTCACGCAAAAACAAACACTGCCCTGAGAAATGCGTGACACACCAGGTTAAATGGGTGGATATTTGAGCCACACAGAGGGCACACCTCTCCATTTACCATACACAAGTGCCTCAAACAACACATAGGTCAATGTTAATTCACACATACTAAACCCCACAATTCACATATGCACGCCTTGCAGCGTACCATCCAGCAAATGTGTGTAAAATGAACATGACTGTCTCATACTCATCTGCTGTACCTGTCACACCTCAATGCAGCATGTAAACTTGGCACACATCCACAACACAATGATCACAGTAGTCCGCAAACTGTCAATTGTGTGTATAAGCAGATATAAAAGCACAAGTAAGTAACAACATCATACAGTGAGACAAGCCTTGCCACGGTCATCACTGACCCACAAACATTGATCAGTGCACACATTGTTGAGTCCACTTCAACACTGTCACACATCATCAACCATCAAGTGTATAATTGACATGGCAGGGACTACGTACCAATGTACGTCACACGTACCTAAATATGGCATGTGCGCACACCTGTGGATTCAATGGAATAATGGCATTGTGTGCACGATGATGTGCCCTTCACCATGTTGTCACTGCGTACGTGTTCAACTGATCCTGGTGGACATTGCCATTGCATGCCACCCTACTCGTGGTAGCTACCGCCTGGCCACGGCGGTGTGTCACCAGCACCACCCCTTACACAAGTGGGTTAGTCATTGGCATGGAGACATGGTAAGATGGCGGTGGGCATGCTATGCCACCCTACTCACGGTAGCTACCGCCTGGCCCGGGTGGTGTGTCACCAGCACCACCCCTTACACAAGTGCGGTAGTCATTGGCATGGAGACATGGGAAGATGGCGGTGGGCATGCTCTGCCACCCTACTCGTGGTAGCTACTGCCTGGTCCCTGTGGTGTGTCACCAGCACCACCCCTTACAGAAGCGCAGTAGTCATTGGCATGGAGACATGGGAAGATGGCGGTGGGCATGTTCCGCCACCCTACTCGCGGTAGCTACCGCCTGGCCCCAGGGGTGTGTCACCAGCACCACCCCTTACACAAGCACGGTAGTCATTGGCATGGAGACATAGGAAGATGGTGGTTGGCATGCTCTGCCACCCTACTCGCGGTAGCGCACCCCGGGCCCCTGCGGTGCATCACCGCCATGGAGCATTGCCCACAGCCATGGGAGCGATGATTGCGGTGGCATGATGCATTTTTGAAAATTGCGGAAGGTGTGCTCCGTCACCGCGGAGGTGGTCATTGGATGCTTTTGAAAGAGGCAGACCTGGACATCCAATTGTTGTAGCTTGGAACCTAAGAAACGACCCCAGGGGGCTATAAATCTGTGGGAGCGAGCCTCACATTTCCACTGCTCACAGAGCCTGCTGCCTGGGACCCTCTCCTGCTGCTGCCTACAGAGCCTGCTGCCTGGGACCCTCTCCTGCTGCTGCCTCCAGAGCCTGCTGCCTGGGACCCCTCACCACCCACTTCCACCACTGGTGTTCCATGTCCACAGGGATGACAAGGACAGAGAAGATCTGTGCCGGTCCATTCACAAGCGAGGAGCTGGAAGACCTGGTGGATGAGGTGCTCGCACAGTACCCAAGGCTGTATGGTGCCCCCAATGTTGTGGTAAGTCATTGTAAAGGGAGGTGCAGTACAGGGGGGGCAGACATGTAGTTGTACCGCTGCAGTATATGCTTGAGGGTGTTGGGTTGTGTCATACACTGACAAACATGCTGTCTCCAGGGAGAAGGAGTGTGTGTGTCCCAATGTCACGGTTTTCCGTGCCTGCAGTTGTATGTCTGAGTGGAGTGTGTTACATTTTCAGCCATACAGAGTAACAGGATGTTGGACATGCAGGTGCCAGGACAGTAATTGCTTGGCTGATTGTCTCTGTGTGCCCCTGTTGTCCGACTCAGTGTGAACCCAGAGGCTATGCCCAGTGCCCGCACACCAAGACGAGATCACATCACTGCACTTACTGTGCCCTTATTCTTGTTCATTCACACTGAAATATAAATATGCACCATCTCGGCCCGGTATAATTGCACACAACCACACTTTTGTAGATGGCTATTTTGTTGGTGAGTCCATGTACCCCTATGCCACACACATTACTTACACATATGCACACAGGACATGCTCATTGAATGCTGCCCAGTCATGCAGACAGTGATTCTATGCACAGACACAGGTCGATATGTGATGTATGTAGTGGCCAGACATGCATAGGACTGAAGATGTGTGCAAGCCACAGAGGGGGTTCTGTACAGTCATCCTGCATGTGTGTGAGAATATCAGGGACCCTGTACGACCTCATGAATGCATGCAATCACATCTGCTTGGCCCATGCAGAGTGCCCTGGTGAGGTGTACCCCAGTTTGGAATGGAGGGAGATTACATTTGGTAATGAGTCTGTGTCTTGCTACTGTACTGATAGATGTTGGTACATGACACTGTGTCACTGATCATTTCCCCTTCTTTTCTCCCATGCCTGCAGCTCAAGGCACACCACCGTAAGGCCGTTTGGAGGGCCATTGCAGTAAAGGTGTGAGCCCTGGGGGTATCTAACCAATGGCGCACCCACTGCCACAAGAGGTGGGACGACAACAGCCGGCTGGCAAAGAACGTGGCAGAGATTACCTTGGGGCTGCTACCACGCAGTGGGCATTTGGCACGGCGCAGCATGATACCACTGATGGGCAGCATCTTGGCTGTGACTCATCCTGAGCTGGATGCACATCTGAAGGAGCATCGGCAGCAAGGCAGGGGTGAGTTTTTGGGGAGGGTGACTTTGGCTGGAAGCGGATGCATGTATACAGGGCCTGTGGCAGCGGTGGCCCATGTGATGTTCGTGGGGTGGTGCTGTGCTGTGTCATGTGAGTGGCTGCTGGGATGGGTGCCAGTGTCATGCATTGGGCCAAACCAGCCTTACAAAGGTGATCCTCCTTGCTGTGCATTCCCACAGCCAGATGTGTTAGGATCTACATGGTCATTCAGCATTGGGATAGTGTGGGTAATCTATTAGGAGGTGAACAGCAGTGTCTACTATCTGAGTGTGACTTCATGTATGCCTACTTTGCATGCACCATGATCATTGAGGCCCACACGTCTGACAACAATGTGCCCCAGAGTACCACATGGTGTTTGGTATGGGCTACTTGCCATTGTGGACTGTCATGTCCTAATAGGTGTGTGTGTTGTCCCTTCCTGTTCCCTCAAGGTCTGTCAGTGGTAATAGGTGGTGTGCCCACATCATGTCCCTAGGTGTGGGCAGAGCAAGTTGTGTGTCTTCTACACTTCATCCACGGGCAGGGTGTTGTGCTGTGTGGCCTTAACATGGCTCAGTCATGGCAGATATTCAGGCTACAGGCACTGTTGTGGTCTACGAAGTGTGTTGCTGCAATGTGATTGCAGTGTGTGGTGGTCACCATGTTGATTTGGGCATCTCCTGTACTGCATTGATTGAATTTCTTTGTCCTGTGGATGACACTAACCCAACCCTGGATCTCTCTCTCATGCAGAATCACCAGTGAACACAGAGGAACAGGAGCCGGAAACCAGTGGTGGCGAGAGTAGCACTACAGCTGCCCAGGAGCCCAGTGACACATAGCTCATCAGCGCATCAGAGGGAGACCGGAGTATGCAGGAGGAATCCCTGCCTGAGACACAACGTACTACATCATCTGATGCCAGCGGTGATGCATCCATTTTGGCAGGCACAGGGAATAGGGACTCTGCATCATCTTCTACCACACAGCGGACAGTGCCCAGCCTGCCATCCACTTCCTCTGGTGCTGCCCGTGTCCATGTCAGTAAGCGGGGGCGAGTTCGATTCACACCTGGCACCGCTGAGCCTGCACCTGTCCCCCCTGCTGCCCTCAGTGCTGAGTGTGTAGAGCTCCTGCAGCAGCTTTGTGTGGTCCAGTCAGTGACGTCTGCCCTTCAACAGGCACATACTCCCATTCCTGCTACAGTGCCTTTGTCCATCCCCCAGTCAGTGGCCACATCGGATGATAGTGACCACGGTTCCCATGCGTTGCAGTCACGATACAGCACAAGAAGCACCCAGCAGAAACAACCCAAGCAGGCCCGACCACAGACACCATCCCCACAGAAGAGCAGAGCCACCCCAAAATGCAAAGACAAGAGCCCATCAGGGAAGAGCAAGGCCGAAAAAGCAAGGAAGCAGACATCAGACTCACATGCCTCCGAGGCATCACCAGCGAAGGACTCTCCTGTACCTAAAACGTCACGCAGAGCGAGGCGTGCAGTGTCTATGCCCACTGAGGAGGTGTTGTATGGCAAGTGTACACCTATGAAGGGTTCAGGGCCACATTCCCCTACCACATCAACTCCAATTCCAAGCCCAGTGAAGCAGGTGAAGGAGGGCACTGTAGGGGCTACCCCTGGCACACAGGCAAAGGAGGGCAATGTAGGGGGGACACCTGGCAAAAAGGGGAAGGTGGTCCAGAGGCGTAGCCAGACAAAACGTTCTGCAGGATCCAGCACGTCACCAGAGGGAGTGCCAGTGTCTGCACATGATGCGGGTCTGTTGGTGTGTGTGCCTGTTGTGTCATCACCAGTTCCCATTAACCCCAGTACAGGGAAGCCATTTCGAATTCCTAAGAAGTGGAAAGGCACCCCTCAAACCTCTCCCACCCACACTGTGTCACAGGTCTGCATGACTCCACCTCCACGTGCTACTACACCACCTGGTCCAAACAGCCCTCCAGCTTGCCAAGCCACTGATAGCCCTACCTCACCTGTGCCTCTCTCTCCCCAGTCAAGTGGTCCTGCTGTCCCCGACACACAGTCAGCTCCAAGTCCACCTGACAGCCAAGAGTTAGTGGTAGTCCCCCTCATACACCTGTCTCTCATACAGGTATGCTAGTCCTGCCCATTGTTTACCACCTGGGTATATTGCTGGCCATGGAAGGGTACAGTCAAACACACTCACTGTGCAGCTTCTCATGTCCTGACGCTGCACTTTGCCATGCCCACTGGCCTTGTCACTCACTGCTGTTCTGGCCTTGCCTGTGTAGCTTCTCATGTCCTGACTCTGCACTTTTAGTGTAATATAAATAATTCCCTTGATTATACCTCACTCATAGTCATCATCTACCATACATTCATCTTCAAACCAAAAGTACGTTCCCTTACCAGCTGTGGATAAAAGCACAAAATTAAGGCTACAAATATAAAGAAAATATACAATATTATTATCACAATTTGATATCAGAAATTTAAAACATAAGCAAAAATATAATCACGTAGACAATCCCCCAACAATATAAAAACATTAAATTCATCACAAAAGAGACATTTTCTGGTGATTCAAATGCGAAAACATCCTAAGTTATTAATTCATCAGGATCTATAAACACTATTGGGTTAATGTCATCAATCCCAAAAGATAGTCCCTTGAATTTAACACAGTAGAAGCGTTGAGGCGTTCCGGTGTATTGCTTGCTACGCACCACCTTTATCAAGACCAAAATAGTTGAGTGTCTCTTTTTTCTTATAGGACATTAAAAAAGATTGTTGCAATCATCTCTAAAAAATCACCCCTCCGGTATCATGCAGCATGTACATCGTATATTGGGTCTGCAGAAATCTTTTATTAGCTATATTCGATAAAACAATGTATAGGCGACCCTGATTCTTCAATTGCAGCGGTCAGTTGAAATAAGTCCTTATTTTTCGGACTATGGGTGGTGGCTTCAGTGGTTCAAACCCCCACTACTCAAATGCAGTTCTTCTTCTAGGTATGAATCTGTAGTGTTCTTTGCCTGAGCAGCTTCTCATGTCCTGACTCTGCTCTTTGCCATGCCCACTGGCCTTCCTGTTCTGGCCTTGCCTGTGCTTCTTCTCATGTACTCAATCTGCACTTTGCCATGCCCACTGGCCTTCCTGTTCTGGCCTTGCCTGTGCAGCTTCTCATGTCCTGACTGCACTTTGCCATGCCCAATGACCTTGTCACTCACTGCAGTTCAGGCCTTGCCTGTGCAGTGCAGCTTCTCATGTACTCATTCTGCACTTTGCCATGCCCACTGAGCTTCCTGTACTGGCCTCGCCTGTGCAGCTTCTCATGTACTCACTCTGCACTTTGCCAAGCCCACTGGCCTTACTGTTCTGGCCTTGCCTGTGCAGCTTCTCATGTCCTGAGTCTGCACTTTGCCATGCCCACTGGCCTTGTCGCTCATTGCTGTTCTGGCCTTGTCTGTGCAGCTTCTCATGTCCTGACTCTGCACTTTGCCATGCCCACTGGCCCTGTTGCTCTGCTGTGTTGTACTCTCCCCTGTGCCATTGACACTGGCCCTGTTGCTCCGCTGTGTTGGAGTCCCCCCTGTGCAGCCTCTCATGTACTTGCTGTGCCACCTGCCATGGACACTCGGCCTCTAGCTCTGCTGTGTTGTACTCTCCCCTGTCCTATCACGACAAATATCTTACTGGGGGGTCTAAGGGATAATTTTATAGACCTGCAGGGTGAATATCCCCTATACACATGTATACTCAATACAGAACACCCTGGGTCTTCACAGGAGAGTGAGAGAGAAGTGAGTCAACCAAATGAAGCAAAGACTGGGGTACCAGTGTTCCGAGTGGGAGCGAAGAATCCTTCTACCAAGACCCATCAATCACCCAATGTGATGTCTCATCATCTGGGTTTAGGTACCCTCCAATCAAGGAAAACCGATCTATGGATTGATCGGAAAAAACCTTGACTAAAAGGAAGACTACAGGATGACTGGTCACCCTACATAGTACTTGCTTACATCCAGAGACTCACTTAAGGGTAAGAGGATCAGAAGGGTGTAGGTAGAGGATGTGATTTGTGCAGCGCAAATAAAGTGAAGAAAGTGGTGTTCTAAAAATGACTAAGGAGTACTTATAACAACTTTATTCATCAAGTCCCCTTGCCAATATTAAAAAGCAGAGTGCTGGCGCTTGATATTTCCAAGACGTCAAACAATGTGAAAGGTCGACATGTTTCTGCCCTCGCTGGGATCTAACTGTATCGGGGCATTCTTCAGGACCAAGCTATAAACAAATACAGCTGCTGCTACAAAAAGTGAAAAGTATAATAGTGCAAAAATATTGTACATATACTCCACCGGAAATGTCCAACTCGAATGATTTAAGGGTACATTAACCGGAACCTGTAATAAACAAAACATCATGTGTATGTCAAACAATGCTCCATAGATTGCACTCACTCATACTCACTCTATACTTGCGTCAAAGAACGCTTACACATTTCTAATTATGTGGTGATACTCAAAAAATGGTTTATCACTTACCCATAACAATTGGGTGTCGCCCTCACCTCTACCTGGCACATTACTCAGGGAAGGGGGCCCGCTCTAAAATAAGGACAAAAAAAACAGTCAGTGATGTACCTACATCACGACTAAAACGTCTTATGTTTGCTACACTCGCCTCTGGCTAGGGCCAATAGACAGCACCGCGCCTCAGGTCCAGTCCACACAGGGTACCCATCATTAAATTAAATAGGGTCACCATTGGTCAAAGGGTGTCACGTGGGGTTTTCGCCATGGCAGCGCACATTTACCCACGTCACACCAACCTCATTGTCTCATAAACTCTCTCTGTCTAAGGTAACCTACTGTTTGTTAAAAGCAAGTAAACACAGTTTTAAGAAAGCAGAGAGAAGTGGAGAGAAGTACAGGCTGAATCCTAGCTGGATTACTAATTGGTCATCATGTTCCCGCCAGCGATCCAGCGTGCGCCTGCTCAATCAATAAAATCTAAGTAGCTCTTGTAGCCAAGACTCACCTATCCGTCGGTACCCCGGGCTGTCTGGAGTAATGACCGGAGGTACCGACGTTCTATTCTGCAGTGTTTTTAAGTAGATCGGTGGCCTTTCCCGCGTCGCGGGGTCCTCTCCTCACAGAGCGTCCGCGGCTGTGCCTGCAGTGTTCCTGTTGTCACCGCGCATGCGCGTGGCGACATACGCTACGCCCAATGCTCAGCCGGCATCACGCATGCGCAAGGCGACACACTGCACCGGACATGCTCAGTAGGAGGAAGCGAAACTGCCTAGCACCGAGCATGCCCGAGTCCGTGCTACTGTTCTTTTCATATCTTTGGATATTACTTCATATGTCGATTTCTACTCGCTGAAGAGTGTAGACAAAATCAGCGAGAGTGAGAAGGGATTCCTAACCCTAATCAGAGCAAAATATTCAACCCGCACTTACTTTTGAGATGTCGTTATCATTGTGTGGGTACCTATTAGATTCGCTCACTCTTATTCTAGTATGTATGAGTTTTACCTGGTGTTACCATACAACTAGTGATTAATGAAAACACTGTTTGTACCATATATGATCGAATGGCAAGTCATGAGTGTTGAAAAGGTGTCGAGTGCCTGGTGGAGTTCGGGAATTCTCACCTTGATCTTTCTAGATGTCATGGATGACATCTAGAAAGATTAAGGTGAGAATTTCTGAACACCGCAGCACTATTCGGTGAAAAAAAAAGTGCAACCAAACTTACTAATCACTATATAGAGGCAGGACACTCTGATACAGAACTACACTGGGTGATTTTAGAGAAACCGTTTATTCCTAATCACATCACGGATATTCAGAAATTTCTCCTACAGCGTGAACAGCGCTGGGTGTTCCGTCTACATACTGATGTGGATGGGCTCAACGAAGAAATCCCGTGGCTGGCATTACAATAAATAACATCACTATACTTTAGAAGATACTGTACCTGCATACATTTACATGATATCTGAATGATATCAACTGTGGTAGTATTCACATATAGTAACCTCCTAGGTACAACATTGTCATATCAAGAGAAGGGGAGGCAAACTGGTGCATGTCCCCTTGCTAAGGATTAACAATACCTGATGTTTATTCAGAAGTATACTCCTTACACTTAGGAGGGATACAATATGGGGCTTTTTGGTAGGGATCGCGAGTCCATATAATCACCCTAAGGAATAGCGCCTTTTACAATAGAGAGACGCTCAATACCCATTGCAGACATAATAGACTGCCAAGTTAGTAAGTGCCAGATCTCCACCAGGCACTCGGCACCTTTTCAACACTCATGACTTGCCATTCGATCATATATGGTACAAACAGTGTTTTCATTATTCACTAGTTGTATGGTAACACCAGGTAAAACTCATACATACTAGATTAAGAGTGAGCGAATCTAATAGGTACCCACACAATGATAACGACATCTCAAAAGTAAGTGCGGGTTGAATATTTTGCTCTGATTAGGGTTAGGAATCCCTTCTCACTCGCGCTGATTTTGTCTACACTCTTCAGCGAGTAGAAATCGACATATGAAGTAATATCCAAAGATATGAAAAGAACAGTAGCACGGACTCGGGCATGCTCGGTGCCAGGCAGTTTCGCTTCCTCCTACTGAGCATGTCCGGTGCAGTGTGTCGCCTTGCGCATGCGTGATGCCGGATGAGCATTGGGCGTAGCGTATGTCGCCACGCGCATGCGCGGTGACAACAGGAACACTGCAGGCACAGCCGTGGACGCTCTGTGAGGAGAGGACCCCGCGACGCGGGAAAGGCCGCTGATCTAATTAAAAACACTGCAGAATAGAACGTCGGTACCTCCGGTCATTACTCCAGACAGCCCGGGGTACCGACGGATAGGTGAGTCTTGGCTACAAGAGCTACTTAGATTTTATTGATTGAGCAGGCGCACGCTGGATCGCTGGCGGGAACATGATGACCAATTAGTAATCCAGCTAGGATTCAGCCTGTACTTCTCTCCACTTCTCTCTGCTTTCTTAAAACTGTGTTTACTTGCTTTTAACAAACAGTAGGTTACCTTAGACAGAGAGAGTTTATGAGACAATGAGGTTGGTGTGATGTGGGTAAATGTGCGCTGCCATGGAGAAAACCCCACGTGACACCCTTTGACCAATGGTGACCCTATTTAATTTAATGATGGGTACCCTGTGTGGACTGGACCTGAGGCGCGGTGCTGTCTATTGGCCCTAGCCAGGGGCGAGTGTAGTAAACATAAGACGTTTTAGTCGTGATGTAGGTACATCACTGACTGTTTTTTTTGTCCTTATTTTAGAGCGGGGCCCCCTTCCCTGAGTAATGTGCCAGGTAGAGGTGAGGGAGACACCCAATTGTTACGGGTAAGTGATAAACCATTTTTTGAGTATCACCACATAATTAGAAATGTGTAAGCGTTCTTTGACGCAAGTATAGAGTGAGTATGAGTGAGTGCAATCTATGGAGCATTGTTTGACATACACATGATGTTTTGTTTATTACAGGTTCCGGTTAATGTACCCTTAAATCATTCGAGTTGGAAATTTCCGGTGGAGTATATGTACAAATTTTTTTGCACTATTTTACTTTTCACTTTTTCTAGCAGCAACTGTATTTGTTTATAGCTTGGTCCTGAAGAATGCCCCGATACAGTTAGATCCCAGCGAGGGCAGAAACATGTCGACCTTTCACATTGTTTGACGTCTTGGAAATATCAAGCGCCAGCACTCTGCTTTTTAATATTGGCAAGGGGACTTGATGAATAAAGTTGTTATAAGTACTCCTTAGTCATTTTTAGAACACCACTTTCTTCACTTTTTTTGCGCTGCACAAATCACATCCTCTACCTACACCCTTCTGATCCTCTTACCCTTAAGTGAGTCTCTGGATGTAAGCAAGTACCATGTAGGGTGACCAGTCATCCCGTAGTCTTCCTTTTAGTCAAGGTTTTTTCCGATCAATCCATAGATCGGTTTTCCTTGATAGGAGGGTACCTAAACCCAGATGATGAGACATCACATTGGGTGATTGATGGGTCTTGGTAGAAGGATTCTTCGCTCCCACTCGGAACACTGGTACCCCAGTCTTTGCTTAATTTGGTTGACTCACTTCTCTCTCACTCTCCTGTGAAGACCCAGGGTGTTCTGTATTGAGTACTCTCCCCTGTGCCTTGGACACTGGCCCTGTAGCTCTGCTGTGTTGTACTCTCCCCTGTGCCATGGATACTGGCCCTGTTGCTCTGCTGTGTTGGAGTCTCCCCTGTGCCATGGACACTGGCCCTGTTGCTCTGCTGTGTTGGAGTCTCCCCTGTGCAGCCCCTCATGTACTTGCTGTGCCACCTGCCATGGACACTGGCCCCGTTGCTCTGCTGTGTTGTAGTCTCCCCTGTGCCATGGACACTGGCCCTGTTGCTCTGCTGTGTTGGAGTCTCCCCTGTGCAGCCTCTCATGTACTTGCTGTGCCACCTGCCATGGACACTGGCCCTGTAGCTCTGATGTGTTGTACTCTCCCCTGTACCATGGACACTGGCCCTGTTGCTCTGCTGTGTTGGAGTCTCCCCTGTGCCATGGACACTGGTTGCGTTGCTCTGCTGTGTTGTAGTCTCCCCTGTGCAGCCTCTCATGTACTTGCTGTGCCACCTGCCATGGACACTGGCCTTCCTGTTTGGAGTTTGCCTGTGCAGATTATCTTGCATATGATCAGCATTTTGTGCCTTGCTCTTGTCCACTGTTTTTCTACTGTCACATCTATGCAATATGTGAATGAAGACAATTACTCCTGTTGTCTGTTTTGTCAAAGTACTTGCTGATTAAAGTTCTTTTGGTGTGTGCATTTGGTTGCCTGTGCCCCATGCTCTATGTGTCACTTAAACATTGCTAAGCTCTTTGGCCGCATCAGATTATTAAACAGGGGTGACAGGTCTTCAGTTCATTCAGACACTGATACTAGTGTTATCTGTGATGGGTATTTTACCTATCATGCAGTTTTAAGTGGTTTGATATTGTTGGCTACATTGTTCACATGTCAGTTTGGGGGACACTGCCAGCACAGAGTGTGATGCTGTGCACAGGTTTGCATGCAGGCTGGGCAATGTCATGATGTATGTGTGTTATTCCTTTATGTGTGCCCAGCTGTGTATGCGTATGGTCATCTTATGTTGGCCCTTAGTCCTGGTCCCATGGCCTACATGAGATGTGTGCTCTTGGGTAGTCAAGAGGTGTGCAGTATGAAGGGTGTGACTTTGTAGGTGGATGTGTTTGTGCCCCTGGATTGCGAAAGACACCCATGTGTCACCCAGGAGTTGTGTGCCTGTTGTTTGGATTGTTCTGCCCTGTGGATATGGTTGTATGCACATATGAGAGTTGTCTGTTGTGCACTGTGCAGTGTGTTGGTGTGTCCATGCTGTTCTGTCTGACTCCTCCCTGTTGTTTTAGTCACTTATGAGTGTGCAAAGTGTGTGACTTGCATGTCTGTGTTGTGTTTGTTTGATCATCCATGTGTCTTGAGTGTTTTTGTGTAGACTGTGTAGCCCTGCTGCTCCACACTACCATTGTGGTTGTGTTTCTCATGCATTGCAGGCACATGGTGCCTTTTATCCTCCTGTATGGCATGGTGTAATGCCATCCCCTATGTGTGCAACTTATGCCAACCCATTGTGGGTCTGCCCTCCCTCTATTTGTGTATGGTACACCCCTTACATTTCTACTACTGACATGCAAGTCTGTTAACTTTGATGTCAGCTGTCCCCTTGGTTTACATATGTGTGTGCCTCCCCATCACTTCATTTATGACACTGTGCTTTGTGGTGCAGTTCTTGGGCCAAGAGTGATGTTTCACTCTGGACATGGCCCCAATGGTTTATGTGTGGTGTTCTTGTGCTATTAATCAGTGAGGATTGCTCATGTGTACTTCAGCTGTGTGTGCTGCCCAGTGCTCTGGTCAAGATGGTTCTGCTCTTGTATCCCAGAGTGGTGCATCTGTTGTTGTTGTGTTGGATGTATGTGTGTTGGCTGTGGTATTGCTTCACTTCCTGGGTATGCAGTTGTGTTTGTGCTGTGCTGATGTGTGTTTTGTGTGTTGATGTAATGTCAGTCATGTCTGTGTGTGACTGTTGTCCTTGGTGTGCACACACTGCTTGTTGTGCATACAGTGCTGTGTGTATGTGGCCTTGGCATTGCCTGATGTGCATCCCCTGATGTCCAGTAGTGTTTGTTCAGTTTTGATTTCATGTGCATCTGTGGTTGGTTTCATGTGGCAGTGTGGTTCTGTGATGGTGCACTTCTTGTGTGATTTGTGGTATGTTGTGTGTGTTTTGTTCCTGACTGATGGGGTTGTGCACTCCTGTTGTGTCTGTGCTCCCATTGCCTTTCCACAGTTTGGCTGACAGGGTATGTCTGTTTCTGATGGGGTTCTGTGTGTGTTTCTGTGGTGTTTCTGTGTTGTGTTTGGGCAGGCATCTGTTCTGGTATCCCTGTGTGTGTGTTATGTTTGTGGCTACACCCAGGGTGTGTGTTTGTTTGTGTGTGTATGTACTGGCAAGTATTTGCAGCCTTCAGTGTGTGTGGCACTGGTGTTATGTGTTCCTTGTCAGCCCTCCTGCAGTGGCTGTCTCCCTGGTTGTTGGTTGTTGTGTGGTGCAGGGTGTGTATTGTGCTTGCTTGTTGCTGTGCTTGTTGCTGTGCATGGGGGTGCAGAGGATGGGCACCTGGCCTGTGACTTGATGGGGTGTATTGATGTGTGCTTGGGGGTGGTGTGTCCCTGTGGTCTTTGTGCCCTGCCCATGCCTTGGACTGGCCCAGCCTTCTGCATTGTGCACATGTGTAGAACGCTATGGTGACGTGACCGGGACCGCGAGGTTGCTGAAAGTTCGCGGTCGATGTGTGTCCAGGATGCAGTGGGGTGGGGTGGCAGGTGAGTCATGTGTAGGTGCCCTTGTGGATTTGTTGTTGCCCCCAGCAGGCTGTCTGTAGTGTAATGGGACCCTGTGTCAGCCCGTGTGTCGTGTGTTGTATTTGTGTAGTTGCGTACCTGCAGTGTCGTCCTCGGCGGCCCATTAGATGATAGTGCTGTAGCAAATACAGCACCGGATACACATGTATAGTTGGGTCCATGGCGGTCATGACCGGATGGTGTGAACCGGGTCTCTGCTATTGCGCTCCGCTGTCGAGTTTCCGCTGTCTCTGGTTGGGCGGTTTCTCCGCAGCAGTGCGTCTGCCTGTTTGGGCCCTCCTAATTTGTGGAGCGGGGCCGACGTCATTCCGCACAGCGGTGAGTCTCCATTGGCTCCCATCGCCGCAGTAGTGGGCGCACTTTGATGGCAGTGAGCGTCGCTCCCCGGCAGATGGGATTTGTTCTATGTTTTGCTATACTAATATGGCGGACGTGTTTCCCGCTGCTTGTGGGTGGAAAAAGGCGTTTTTAAGCCCGCCAGCACCGCGGTGGTGCCACCGCCCGCCATCCTAATGGACCCCTAAGTGTTGAATTAAATGGCAAATATTCATGAGTGATTGGTGCCGCATGTTTCCATAATAGAAATGTTACATTTGAGGTAGAATTGATGGATCTTTTCCTTACATTTTTGTGTACCTATGCTTTGAATATTAAGGTTTAACCACATTGTATGATTTGAACACTGTGCACATCATATCGGAATATATGTCGTTTTACCTGTTATTATAGCTGTGTAATTGGCATATTGTGTACATTTATGTATATCAATGCATTTTACCTAAAAGTATTTCTTCAGTGTATACTTTTGCCTTCAGAAGGAAACAGTATTTATGCTTACTGCAAGAGGGCGCCATTCTGATTTATAAAGCCTGCTACGCAGGCAAAATGAATCTCTCGTGTCTCCGGATGGAGGGTGACCTGACCCATTAAAGAAGCCATACTCTTACAGCTCGTGTCCGCGCCTACTTCGTTGGTTGGGTCTGAGGAAGCAGGAATGGTTGTTCATATATACATATATATATATATATATATATATATATATATATATATATATATATATATATATATATATATATATATATATATATATATATATATATATATATATATATATATATATATATATATATATATATATATATATATATATATATATATATATGTGTGTGTTTTATAATTATTTTATTTTAAAAGTTATTAATAAGCTTAATTTTATTAATATTATAAATTAATTATTATACATCATTGAATGAATTGCTTAAAACAAATATAATTTGTCGAGTTACAGTGCTATAACATTTTGTTATTAGTTTTAGGTTATCAATATTTAAATTAATTCACATTTATAATTTAGATTAAAGTATGTTTATTAATGGTTTTAAAAATGAATAAACTTCATTCGTTGTTCCCATACCTTTCCATAGTGAGATATTCACTAGGGTGTGTGCGAAGTTTACACTTGTGAATCGTGTTGCAGTATTTTCCAACACAATTTCAAGAGGTAGAAACTTGTAATCCTATACTTTGTAAATCTACATATAAATCTACATTGAGAAGTGGTGAATAACAAAAAAGTGTCGAGTTACACCTAGGTGTAGTAGTTAATATACAGGTGAGTCAAACTATTAATAAATCTTCATTTGGATGAATATTCGACCTCAAAAGAACATGATAATAACAATTTGAAAACATCAGAGCTCAATAGAAACCATTAAGAACATGAGTCAAATTTGGAATAAAAACAAGTTGAAACATATCATTCAGGAATTTAAATTCATAATGTGTATCTTTTCCTTAACATCAAAGCTTGAGTAATAAAATTGAAAACAGCAATATATATCCTGGGGACTCGAGGAGCTAACGGAAAATTTAAACCCTCATAATGTGACTTAAAAGATGTCCCTCTAAGAATGGGATATAAGAATTGTGTTCAGTAAAAAGCATACAATGGGCACAACAACATAAAGGGCCTCATTTATGAAAAGTGACGCATTGCTGCATGAAAACAGCGATGCGTCACTTTTTACTGCGCCCTCCTTGTGACACCAATGATGCGTCATATCTACAGTATGATGCATCATTGCGCAAGGAGTTACAGATACGTCAGTATTTCTGACGTATCTGTATGGCGCAAAAGTGACGCATTTCTGGAGTGTGTCACCAAAGGGACGCAACTCCAGCAATGTGTCCTTTTACATTGGGCAAGCCCCATGTCAAAGGGCCTGTGTCATTCTTACGCCTGCTGTGAGGCAGGCGTAAAAAATTGAAGCATTTGTGTCATAGAAGTGGCGCAGTGAAATCTTATAGATTTAACTGCGTCACTTCTATGACCCTGTCTTGCGTCAGAACGTCCACTCTGCATACATTATACCTGGCGCAGGTATAATGTAGCTCAGGGGTTTACAAAGTGACGCATCTCCCTAGATGCCTCACTTTGCAAATATGGTGCAACAAGGCACATTTTTTACACTGCTGGAGCGTCACAAAAAGTGACGCACCAGCAGAGTAAAAGTGACGCAAGGGCTCATAAATGAGGCCCAAAGTGTTTAGTGGTTTGGCAAGAAACCCCATTTCAGGCGCAGCTTGGTAATGATGCAAACCAACACCCCGTCAAGGTAAGGGCGCCGAGCGGTATGCAGTACAGTGGTCTTTAAACAGGGCTGGAAGAAGAAACAGTCCCTCTATGTTACATTGTTATGTAGGGGCACCAAGGACTATGCACTGCAGTTCACTGAATACCCTTTGGTGCCCTTTCATGATTATGTAAGGGCATTGAGGGTTTTGGAATGAAGTGCACTGCATATTGCGGTGCCTACCTTGCCCCTTCGCAGAATTCCACAGAATTCTACAGAATTTTAATGAAATTCCACTGAATGAAACTCCGCCAATTCTGCCCATCCCTACAGTGGACCCAAAACACAGCAAAGTAACTAGAAGTACTGGACTGGGCTATCATCTGCGGGCAGCAGCTAGCATCTACCTTGCAACTGATATTCCAATGACAATAAAGATTTACATACATCTACGAGTAACCATAATGACAGGCCTATTTGTGGCCACCAACAGAGGTTTCAGAGGGGGAAAACCAATGGAGGATCTCCTCACTCAGTAAACACCATACTTTAGGGGCATCACAGAGAAGCATCAATTGGATTTTATGGGGTGTCTGAAGAATAGGGGCTCCAAAATCATTTGTTGAAAAATAAAAATGACAGGAAAACTATCAGTGACAAAGGATAAAAGGATAATTACTGGTTTGAAAACACTAGATCCAGTGTAACAGGATGTGGGCTGTACCCAGTACTGTTGTAGATAGAGTGGGGCAGGGACTACGGGCACAGGTACATTCTGGCCCCCACCCAATCCCTCCATCACCACCGACAATGCTCCATCCATCCAGGCAACATTCCTCTCCTGTTGCAGGTCTGCATTCACACCCTTTTCCCACCCTACTCTGACATTTATCCATGGGCGCATAGCTGTGATGTGCCTCAGCACCCCAAAAATAACCATGCTTGAGTTCAGGAGGTGAATGGCCAATAAAGATGCCTTTAAGTTTTGTTTTTATCTTTTCACATATGCCCAGCTCTAAAGACATATGTTGAACGTCAGGCTATGTATTGTGCCAAATTGCTGCTTACTGTTTCAAAATGGAGATTTGTGTTTACTTTTGGTTCTCCAAATGCAAAGTTTGTGGATTTTGTGAAGTGAACTATCTGACAATCTTGTTTGGGTGAAAGGAAAAGCTGAAGGATGCCAGTGTTTTTCCAATACAAAACAACATTTAAATACCCGTAAATGAACTGAACAGTTTTTCCATCACCAATCTGCACAAGTAGTGACGTCACTCAATTTCCCATCTTCCATCTGCAAAAGAAGTGATTTCACTCCCCCCTCTCACCCAGGACAATTTAATGGTGGCTGCAGCACAGACATGCAGACTATGAGCTCTTTGGGCACACCGCAGGCAAGTCTGTCTGCGCCCGTCTATTCCTGGACTGCACCTAGCACCAGGAACCAAGGTTCTGCCACCTCTCACCGCTACTCTTCTGCGACCATCTGCGCCCTCTCTCCTGGCCTCCCTTCCACATGCTGCTGCCTCCCCACCCCACACAACACAGAGGGAGCATTCTCCTGCACTTCCTGCACGTTTTTATACACTTAACCACACTCAAAATTCGCCGCACTCACAACACCAGCACCCAACACCTCACTCTGTCACACTTACACATTCCTGCAACCACCCACAGAACAGTCTGCGCACACATACAATGCAACTTCTCACTCACCAAATACACAACAGAGATCTTGGACCTACTGCACAACGGCTCCCCAGACCTGCTTTTCCGCACGAAAATCTGGATAAACTCTGCATCGGCACCTGACATTGCCGCAGCCATATCCCCCCAGTTACAAGTTTTCCATGCAAGACAGAGTTCACAAGGAATCTCCATCATCCATAAGAATTCCAACAGCTGCAACAGCTCCATGCACAGATCATCCTCCAGCATGGAACACCTGCTGTTTAAACTCTACATCACAGCCAACTTCACCCCAAGTGGCACTCTCATCTACAGACCACCAATACAGCACACTAACTTTACTGACACCATCACTGACTTTGTCGCACCGCTTGCCCTCAATGCTAGCAATTACCTCCTACTCAGGGACCTGAACTTCCACCTGTAAGACCACGCTTACCAAATTCAAAAGCACTAATGGAAGAACCTTGGAAGCCCAGGCCTCACCCAGTGAGTAAAGGGACCTACCCACTTTGCTAGACACTTCATTGACCCTATTATCACCACCTTGGACAACATCTGAGTCGCAAGCTCACACAAATCTCCTGAACAGACCATGCCCTCATCAAGTTCAGTATCCCCATCCTGGGCAAATGTGCATGCACCACCACCACCAGACTAACCCACTGAAACTGGAACAGCATCACTGACAAGGACAGAAACACCACTCTCAACACCCATCGACCTAACACAGCAACAGCATCCCAAAAAACATCAATAATTTTAACACTGGATCACTTCATGTGTCAACTCTATGGCCCTCTTCAAACAGAGCGATACAACAAGATCTAGACCCCAGGCGAAGTTGGTACATGGAGAAACTCAGACTGTTGAAAGACCACTGCAAATGACTAGAGTACAAATGGAGAATGAGCCAGGACAATGCAGACAGGAGCATGTTCAAATCTGCCCTGAGACGCTACTACCAAACAGTCTGGACCACCAAACACGCCACTTTGAAGCCAGCACCAACATCAGAAAAAAAAATCTTCACCATTGTGAAGGATTTCTCCTCACCAATGGCTGCCACTAACTTGCTCACTCCCTTGAGGAACCTCTGCAACAATCTCTCTCAATTCTTTAGCAAACAAAATAACCACCATTTACTTCAATCTGCAACCGCACCTTGCCAAATGCCTTCTGATTTTGCAGTACCAGTGCTAGCCATGTGGCCTTTCATTACCCCTGAAGAAATGGCCACCACCATGAAATCCATCCACTCAGGGGCCCCATCATACCCTGACCCTGCCACCCTGCTCCAGAGAACTGCAACCCATCGGTGCCATGCTCACACCGATCCTGAACACCCCCACCTCTTCTGCAACCTTCCCAACCACTTGGAAACACACAACAGTCCTCCCATTGCTGAGGAAACCCTCCTTGGACCCTTCAACGTTCATCAACTGCAGCTAGATCTCTATGCTACCATTCTGTGCCGCCACAGATAGTCAACAATCAACCTAGCACAATACACTTCAGATGCCAGAAACCTCATTAGTGGAGTCCCGCAAGGAACTTCCTTGAGCCTGACCTTCTTTAATGCGTGCAAGATCACTTGAACCAGCATCATCCACTCTCACAAAATCAATGATCTCTCCTGCGCCGATGATACCCAACTCATTATTTCCCTCACTGACAAGACGCCCAGTACCTAGTTCAAGGCCAATGCCTGCCTGACAGAAATCGCTCACTGGATGAAGACCAACTGTCTGAAGCTCAACACCAACAAGACAGAAATAGCAAACTTTGGGAAGAACACTTCACCATGGAACTCCACCTGGTGGCGAACAGAGCTAGGATTGACATCCACCACCTGCGCCGAGAACGTGAGGCTCAACATCAAACTCACAATGACCGCACAAGTCAATGCAGTCTCTGCCTAATGCTTTCATAGCCTGAAGATATTGAGGAAGATTTACAGATGGCTCAGCATCAGCATCCAGAACACCATCATGCACGCCCTTGTCATGACTAAGTTGGACTGCCAGAACACCCTCCAAGCTGGGATAATCGAAAAACTCACCAGAAGGCTGCAGATCATTCAGAACATGGCAGACAGAATTACTCTCAACCTCATATGCTGCACTCACATCACACAACACCGCAAGGGGCACCACTGGCTCCCCTTACTCAAAGAAGCACATTTCAAACTTCTCTCACACACTTCTAGTTACTATATAGCACTGGCCCAGCATACCTCCACAATCACATCTGCTTTCACAACCTGCCAGATGCCCCTACTCATCCAGACTCCTACTTGCACACATCCCACACATATGAAAAACCAGATCTGGTGGTCAAGTTTTCTGCTACATCTCTCTTAAAGCGTGTAACAATCTGCTGTTACACATTTTGCCCTCCTCCTCACTTAATGAATTACGGACATAGCTGAAGACCTAGCTTTTTCAAGTAGTCAGGCTATACCCTGGGTTTGGCTAAACTCACACTTGTTCAGCGCCAGGATACCCACCCTTATGATAGTGCACGCTACAAATATGTACAACATAACATAACATATATTTCAAAGTATAACTACAGTTAGGGAAGAAAATATGAAGCAAATGTTTTGTAATTCTGAAGTATGATGAAAACAAATATTTTAATAGGATCAAAACGTATCAGGCATGGGCTTGTCTTGAGGCCGAGAAGAATGGCTGCCTAGGCATGGAGCTACACCAGGAGAGGGCAAACAGATAGCTTTTTCCTTACAACCGGAGCCATCCTGCTCTATAAAATCACCAGCATGCTTCCAGCTTCATGCAGGGAAACTGCTTGATTCTGCTTTTTCCATGTGATTTTCTCAATCGCCAAGGGATTATCTTGCAGCACCGATGAATCTTGTTCCAACATGGCATTGCAGTACATGCACAAGCTCCTCCAGGCCTAGAAAGGATTGGAAATGAATAGATTGGGTATTGCACTCTGTTTAAATGTAGCTTGGTCGTTTGTTTGGTAAGTGTGCAGCGCTAGATCAGTGCCTGCTAACTGTGTGTACAAATGTATGTGGCCTGGTATCGCTAGATAACCAGGACTATAGCGCGCACAACACAAAGAAAGTATTCCAATAAAACGTTTGGAAAAACACTTTTATCCTTATTTCATCAAGAGTTCATAAATGAAGTATATACTCAGTTCAAACAATCATATTGAGAATAATCACAATCACAACATTTATATCATATATACTTTTTGTACAAAACAATATATTCTGAAAACCCAATGCATTTCGGGGTAGAAACCCCTTCATCAGGGGTCTGTGGAAAAGAAAAAGAAAAAAGGAAACTCTATTACTAAAGATGCCTTAGAGGTTTTAGACTTCATAGTGAAGGGATATACGAATTCCTTACCAAATTTGTAGATTCAGTATAGCTATACCGAGTGAAGTGTATCGTAGTTTACGGTCAATCTGGGGGATCAGTAAAAGGGAAAGATTTCTTAGAGTGTTATTCATATTTAAGAAAATATATAATTGCCCAAGAGAGTCCGAGTGTGATTTCCCTGTATCCTGATTGTGCACAGTCTGTCAAAAAAGCGAAAATTATGGGGTGTTTATTAGGACACATCTAACATATATCACATATCTACGTGATATACTTAAACACTTGAAAAAAAGGCTCACCTGCAGGTCTTGCGTGTGGCCACCATTTTAAAAGATCTATGAAGGAAAGAATAAGTTGCGTGGGTTATTATAACCATAACCGAGTGAAAACGCTGTGAATCAGACACCAGACTAATAAGTGATGTTTACCTGCGAGCCTCGATGTGAATGCGGATGGTCTCGCTTGTATGTATTCGTCGTGTTAAACTGAAAAAACGAAATAACACCACGTTCAGTAAGCATGATGCTTAATGTCGAGTGCCTTGTCATTTAAAAACGACTCAAAGTTAGTCCTTACCGATTGAGTTTATTTCGACTCTAGTAGCGGCGTCCCTGCCTGGTCTGTGATGTCGGTTTCAACATCAATTGCCGTAGTCCCTTTTTAGTGTGTATTAAACGGTGTCCGCAATAGAGAAAGGACTGCCGAGCCTGGTAGTTGGCGGCCATTATTAAGAGGGAAATATAATTGAGAAATATAATTGAAACGTGTGACTAAGTACACGTTTAGATGTTAAGATATAAGAAGTTGTTTTCGAAGTCGCTTTTTTAAGGCACATGATCTATTGTGTATGGTCTAGAAAAACATAGAGCGAAGGGAAAGGAAACATTACATATTGAATGTCCATTGAGTTTAGCATTAAAATTAATGAAGCAGGTACATATTACATTGCTAAAGAACCTTGTTGGTGCATCAACAAAATCAAGGTGTTTAAATCATAATATAAACAATATGGAGTCATATCTACATCTGCCTATTTACATTCTTACATTAGCTGTATTCACTTGGACGCTTATGTTGCTGTGTGTGTGTATTAGTGTGGAAGTGCCACTGTTCTGTGGAAGCCCTTGAGGGTCAGGTAGCTTGTAGTTATGTTATTTTTTACATAGTTGCAATTTTTAGAGGAAACAAACCATTTCCAGTTTGTCATTAAGCCCATTTGGGGCCAGTGTCTGTAGTTTGCGTATCCAAAAGGTTTCCCTTTGGAGAAGGATTTTGGCATTATCTAATCCTAAGCGTTGAGGAACCAGTTCTATAATCTGAAAACGCACTTGGGCTATTGTATGTCCCATTTCAATCCAATGTTTCGCAAGTTGAGATGTGAGATTTTTGTTGCGAATCCGACTTTTGTGCTCAGAGAGTCGTGTTTTTAGTTTCCGGTCAGTCTTGCCAATATACAGTAGTCCACAAGGACACTTAATAGAATACACTATGTGTTCAGCATTGCAATTTGCAGAATGTCTGAGGTGGATTTTTTCTCCTGTCCGTGGATGAGATAACGTGTCCCCTATTATGACATTGTTACAATTTTTGCAATTGTAACATCTCGTAGTCCCTTTATGGATTTCTACGTGTTGATCTGTATCATCTGGTTTGTTGAGAAGTTCCTTTAGATTTTGTGCTCTTTTGTAGGCGAATAGTGGCTTCTGAATGAACAGTGCCCCCAAATCTTTTTCTACTTGTAGAATTTCCCACCTTTTCGTAATAGTTATTTTTATGTCCCTTGATGCTGTAGAGTACTTTGATACAAAAACCATTCTTTTATTCAGGGTCTTTTCTTTTTTCAGAAGCAATTCGGTTCGAGGTATTGCCTTTATTTTTTCTAATTGTGCTTCCAGAAGTTTTTCAGGGTATCCCCTATCAAGATAACGCTGTTTCTGATGTTCCAAGCTTCTCTTACATTGTATCTCGTTAGATGATATCCTCTTGATTCTCATAAATTGAGATATTGGGAGATTGTTTATCAGATTGGTTGGATGAAAACTTCCATATTGTAATGCCGTATTTTTGTCAGTAGGTTTTTTGTACAATTTAGTGTGTATTGCATTTCCAGTTATTTCAACCAAAACATCTAGGAATGGTATAGATGTGGTACTGAACTGACTTGTGAACTGTATCCTGGGGTTTACGAGATTTAAACTTTCAATGTTTCTTTAAGTTCTGTGACTGGTTTCTTCCATATTATGAAGATGTCATCAATATAACGTTTGTAATATATGATGCCTTCTTGCCAAGTACAGTCTTTGAGGATGTAATCAGATTCAAACTTAGCCATGAATATGTTTGCATAAATTTATTTATTTATTTATTTACAAATTTGTAACGCGCTAGGAACTCGACTCCCTAAGGAGTATCTCCGCG
The DNA here is from genome assembly GCF_964263255.1 of Lissotriton vulgaris. NCBI lineage: Eukaryota > Metazoa > Chordata > Amphibia > Caudata > Salamandridae > Lissotriton > Lissotriton vulgaris. The sequence continues at coordinate 664,555,306 of NC_141693.1, forward strand.
CCTTTGGCAACATCTGTGAACAGAAGCCATGACCAGTGTATAACAAATGCCCTAACAGAGCTAGTAATTGAACAGGAACGTTTTTAATTTTTTTCTGAAAGGAAAATGTTCCTTACACACTCTGATGTCATAAGGAAGATCATTCCAGAGCTTTGGCCCAGCTACTGACAGAGCCCTTCCCCCTTGTCTAGATTTCCTGAACCTGGGGACACATAGCAATTGTTGCTCTCCAGATCTGAGAGACCTCAGGGGGGTGTAGGGAATGAACTTTTTGGTCAGGTAATCGGGACCTTTGCCAATGAGGCATTTGTGAATGGTGCAGCATGTTTTAAACAGCACCCTCTGTTTTACAGTAAGCCAGTGTAGTTTGTTAAGAAGTGGCATTGAGGGGGTACGGGCTGGGGCATTGAAGACAAGCCGTGCAGCTGTATTTTGCACGACTTGTAATCTGGTCATAACGTCCTCATTGGCGGCCAGCAACAGACCGTTACAATAATCCAGTCTGCTTAACACTAGCGACTGTACTAGTGTTTTCCTTGTTGTATCAGGTAACATGGGAAATACCCGTCGGAGAAGACCAATGACATGGAAGCAGGAGCTTACAACTTGATTGGCATGATGTTTAAGGACAAGCTCCTGATCCAATTTAACTCCTAGATCTTTCACCACGACTCTAGGTATAAATACATGCCCCTGGAAAGCCCATGGCAGTTCCACTGAGTTGGGTTTAATATTCATGTTGCCATGAGAAATAACTGTTGTTCAAACAGAATTCCAAAAGTTGCATGATCAAGTATTTTGTTTCCATAGGTTTATCTGTTGTCAACAAGGCCCATTCCATGGCTTTTAACCCCAGTCTGTGGGGAATTGACATGTATAACGATACTACGTCTATCGTGCAGAGTGTTAAATTCGTACCTTCCTCCAGATTTACTGATGTAAGACTTCTCAAAAAATGTGATGTGTCCTCCAGGTATGTCGACCAATTGTGGATGAATGTTTGCATATGTGCATCTATAAAGATGCCTATGTTTTCAAAGATTGACGAACAACCAGACACAATCGGTCTGATTTGAGAATTATGTAGTTGCTTATGCACTTTAGGCAAAAAATAGATTTTAGGTCTTCTTAGGTATATTTGCCGTAGGTATCTCTTAGTGGTATGGTTTATCCAGTTTAGTTCCTCTGCTTTGTCAAGAATTTGATCAAGGTTATGTGCAATTTCATTTGTCAGGTCTTGTTGAAGTTTGGCGAAAATTCTGTCATCTTGAACATGTTCATTGCCCTTTTGGATGTAAAACTCAGTGTCCATAATGACAAGTCCTCCTCCTTTGTCTGCCTTTTGGATGACGATTTCTTTGTTATTGGCCAGGGCGCGTATTGCACTATGTTCTGCTCGTGTCAGGTTTTTTAGGTTGCTTCTGTATTGGATTTTGTTCATATCCGCCTTTACCAAGGTTTCAAATGTGTTGAGACTTTTGTGAGACACTGGAGCCATGAAGTTACTCTTGGGTTTAAACTGCTCTGTGGTGTTATCCAATGTCTCAATAGGATTTAGGATGGTAAAGAAATATTTCAAACGTAGTATCCTCATGAATTTGAAGAATGCCACTTCAGTTTCAAGTTCATTTGTGCGATAAGTGCTAACAAAAGTTGGTCCTTTATTTAGCAATTTTTCTTCGAATTTAGACAACGGGTACTTGGAAATATTTATTACTAGGTTCTGTTCTGGCTCCGTAACCCCGTCTTCTTGGCTTGTTCCTTTTCCTTCTCTAAAAAAGTTGTATGTTGTTTTTTTTATACGCTACTAGACGATATTCCGGAAAAAAACAACAAACAACTTCATCACAAGAGAGTGTGGTATCAAATAGCGATACAAGTACTTCCAGGCAACCTTTAGTTCAAGAACAATCTCGCAAGAAAGATCTTCAAAAAACAACAACAATAGACTTGGCGTCTACGTCATCAACTGATCCTTTTTTAGAGAAGGGCCCACTCCTCAACAAACCTCCGGATCAAGAAACACCACAATCCAGCGACAAAAAACGCGAAGAGGAAAAGGCAAAGGAAAAGGAAAAGGAACAAGCCAAGAAGACGGGGTTACGGAGCCAGAACAGAACCTAGTAATAAATATTTCCAAGTACCCGTTGTCTAAATTCGAAGAAAAATTGCTAAATAAAGGACCAACTATTGTTAGCACTTATCGCACAAATGAACTTGAAACTGAAGTGGCATTCTTCAAATTCATGAGGATACTACGTTTGAAATATTTCTTTACCATCCTAAATCCTATTGAGACATTGGATAACACCACAGAGCAGTTTAAACCCAAGAGTAACTACATGGCTCCAGTGTCTCACAAACATCTCGATACATTTGAAACCTTGGTAAAGGCGGATATGAACAAAATCTAATACAGAAGCAACCTAAAAAACCTGACACGAGCAGAACATAGTGCAAGACGCGCCCTGGCCAATAACAAAGAAATCGTCATCCAAAAGGCGGACAAAGGAGGAGGACTTGTCATTATGGACACTGAGTTTTACATCCAAAAGGGCAATGAACATGTTCAAGATGACAGAATGTACGCCAAACTTCAACAAGACCCAACAAATGAAATTGCACATAACCTTGATAAAATTCTTGACAAAGCAGAGGAACTAAACTGGATAAACCATACCACTAAGAGATACCTACGGCAAATATACCTAAGAAGACCTAAAATCTATTTTTTGCCTAAAGTGCATAAGCAACTACATAATCCTCCGATCAGACCGATTGTGTCTGGTTGTTCGTCAATCTTTGAAAACATAGGCATCTTTATAGATGCACATATGCAAACATTCATCCACAATTGGTCGACATACCTGGAGGACACATCACATTTTTTGAGAAGTCTTACATCAGTAAATCTGGAGGAAGGTACGAATTTAACACTCTGCACGATAGACGTAGTATCGTTATACACGTCAATTCCCCACAGACTGGGGTTTGAAGCCATGGAATGGGCCTTGTTGACAACAGATAAACCTATGGAAACAAAATACTTGATCATGCAACTTTTGGAATTCTGTTTGAACAACAGTTATTTCTCATGGCAACATGAATATTATACCCAACTCAGTGGAACTGCCATGGGCTTTCCAGGGGCACGTATTTATGCAAACATATTCATGGCTAAGTTTGAATCTGATTACATCCTCAAAGACTGTACTTGGCAAGAAGGCATCATATATTACAAACGTTATATTGATGACATCTTCATAATATGGAAGAAACTAGTCACAGAACTTAAGAGAAACATCGAAAGTTTAAATCTCGTAAACCCCAGGATACAGTTCACAAGTCAGTTCAGTACCACATCTATACCATTCCTAGATGTTTTGGTTGAAATAACTGGAAATGCAATACACACTAAATTGTACAAAAAGCCTACTGACAAAAATACGGCATTACAATATGGAAGTTTTCATCCAACCAATCTGATAAACAATCTCCCAATATCTCAATTTATGAGAATCAAGAGGATATCATCTAATGAGATACAATATAAGAGAAGCTTGGAACATCAGAAACAGCGTTATCTTGATAGGGGATACCCTGAAAAACTTCTGGAAGCACAATTAGAAAAAATAAAGGCAATACCTCGAACCGAATTGCTTCTGAAAAAAGAAAAGACCCTGAATAAAAAAATGGTTTTTGTATCAAAGTACTCTACAGCATCAAGTAACATAAAAAGAACTATTACGAAAAGGTGGGAAATTCTACAAGTAGAAAAAGATTTGGGGGCACTGTTCATTCAGAAGCCACTATTCGCCTACAAAAGAGCACGAAATCTAAAGGAACTTTTCAACAAACCAGATGATACAGATCAACACGTAGGAATCCATAAAGGGACTACGAGATGTTACAATTGCAAAAATTGTAACAATGTCATAATAGGGGACACGTTATCTCATCCACAGACAGGAGAAAAAATCCACCTCAGACACTCTGCAAATTGCAATGCTGAACACATAGTGTATTCTATTAAGTGTCCTTGTGGACTACTGTATATTGACAAGACTGACCGGAAACTAAAAACACGACTCTCTGAGCACAAAAGTCGGATTCGCAACAAAAATCTCACATCTCCACTTGCGAAACATTGGATTGAAATGGGACATACAATAGCCCAAGTGCGTTTTCAGATTATAGAACTGGTTCCTCAACGCTTAGGATTAGATAATGCCAAAATCCTTCTCCAAAGGGAAACCTTTTGGATACGCAAACTACAGACACTGGCCCCAAATGGGCTTAATGACAAACTGGAAATGGTTTGTTTCCCCTAAAATTTGCAACTATGTAAAAAATAACATAACTACAAGCTACCTGACCCTCAAGGGCTTCCACAGCACAGTGGCACTTCCACACTAATACACACACACAGCAACATAAGCGTCCAAGTGAATACAGCTAATGTAAGCTAATGTAAGAATGTAAATAGGCAGATGTAGATATGACTCCATATTGTTTATATTATGATTTAAACACCTTGATTTTGTTGATGCACCAACAAGGTTCTTTATCAATGTAATATGTACCTGCTTCATTAACTTTAATGCTAAACTCAATGGACATTCAATATGTAATGTTTTCCTTTCTCTTCGCTCTATGTTTTTCTAGACCATACACAATAGATCATGTGCCTTAAAAAAGCGACTTCGAAAACAACTTCTTATATCTTAACATCTAAACGTGTACTTAGTCACACGTTTCAATTATATTTCTCAATTATATTTCCCTCTTAATAATGGCCACTGACTACCTGGCTCGGCAGTCCTTTCTCTATTGCGGACACCGTTTAATACACACTAAAAAGGGACTACGGCAATTGATGTTGAAAGACCGGGCAGGGACGCCGCTACTAGAGTCGAAATAAACTCAATCGGTAAGGACTAACTTTGAGTCGTTTTTAAATGACAAGGCACTCGACATTAAGCATCATGCTTACTGAACGTGGTGTTATTTCGTTTTTTCAGTTTAACACGACGAATACATACAAGCGAGACCATCCGCATTCACATCGAGGCTCGCAGGTAAACATCACTTATTAGTCTGGTGTCTGATTCACAGCGTTTTCGCTCGGTTATGGTTATAATAACTCGTGCAACTTATTCTTTCCTTCATAGATCTTTTAAAATAGTGGCCACACGCAAGACCTGCAGGTGAGCCTTTTTTTCAAGTGTTTAAGTATATCACGTAGATATTTGATATATGTTAGATGTTTCCTAATAAACACCCCAAAATTTTCGCTTTTTTGACAGACTGTGCACAATCAGGATACAGGTAAATCACACTTGGACTCTCTTGGGCAATTATATATTTTTGTAAATATGAATAAAACTCTAAGAAATCTTTCCCTTTTACTGATCCCCCAGATTGACCGTAAACTACGATACACTTCACTCGGTATTGTTATACTGAATCTACAAATTTGGTAATGAATTCGTATATCCCTTCACTATGAAGTCTAAAACCTCTAAGGCATCTTTATTAATAGAGTTTCCTTTTTTCTTTTTCTTTTCCACAGACCCCTGATGAAGGGGTTTCTACCCCGAAATGCATTGGGTTTTCAGAATATATTGTTTTGTACAAAAAGTATACATGATATAAATGTTGTGATTGTGATTATTCTCAATATGATTGTTTGAACTGAGTATATACTTCATTTATGAACTCTTGATGAAATAAGGATAAAAGTGTTTTTCCAAACGTTTTATTGGAATACTTTCTTTGTGTCGTGCGCGCTATAGTCCTGGTTATCTAGCGATACCAGGCCACATACATTTCTAGAAAGGATTGGGCCAACTGCGCAGCTAACATACTCGGCAACCTGCAGGACTTGAAGATACGAGACCTAGGGATTGGAGCTAACAAAGGGCTTTCGGGTGAGTACCAGACCCTGATTCCACTACTGCTGGGCACTGCATATCTTGTCAACAACTTTCTGCTTGATAGTTCTCCACGGCACACCGCTCTGCAGTTCCCTTTGCCTACCAGACACAATACGGCTCCAAGATACATGGCACTTGGTTGAATATCAGAGCCTCTTTTTAATGCTGAACGCTGCAGGCCTTGTTTATGACACTCCTTGTGCCTCCGGAACGTCACTTTTTGTGGAGTTCCATGGCGCAGAAGCCTGCGTGATATTTATCAGGCAGCACCTAGCCACGTTTTCGGCTTAATGCTGCCTGATAAATATCAGTCCCTTTAATGCAGTGGTTGTAAATTGAAATTCTACTCACACTTCTAGAATTCCCTGTCAAGAACTGATTATCTACTAACTAGCAGCGATCTTCTTCCATTTTCTTCATAACCATCCATAGAACCTATTGTTATTTCCGATCATGTGTGTATCTGTATAGCTATTGAACTAGCTAAGCCCCACCCTAAAAGGAGCACTTGAAAAATGAATGATAGTGTATTAGCTGACCCGTTGTCCAAAAGGTGGATTCAGAAAGCCATAATAAACTTCATCTCAGAGAACTCCACTCAAGTCTTCTTCCCAGAAATTAAACAGGGGAAAAGGAAACCCACAATCAGTTGGGTTATTCTTTCCATAATAAGTGGAAAAAACAAGAACTTACAAAAAAGTCTATTAGAACTTGAACTATCAGACAGACAGCTTAAATTGTGTGACCCAAATGTTTACTTCAAGAATTAACCTTTGAACATGAATATAATCAAATACTTAGGGCCCATTACGATGGTGGGCGGACTTTGTCTGCCCGCCACCGTTATGGAAAATGAGACCGACCGCCAGAGGTGCGGCGGTCCTGCGGGGGCAATCAGGATTCGACAGCCACCCTGGCGGTCACATCCTGCATCTTTTGCATTGCAGGGGGCGGTGCTGTAAGCAGCACCTGCCGCAATGTAAAAATGGGATGTTGTGCATTGACAGGCCCAACGTGACAGACACCGTGTGGTGCCTGCCACCTTGTGCATGCAAATGCATCCAAGTGCACCCCCCAACATCCCGGGGCCCACAACGGCCCCCAAGCCAAAAGACCACATGCCTTTCCATGGCGCCATCGCCACCATGGAAAGGCCCTAATCCTCCCACATCATACTATGGGCCAGGACCGCACGGCATGCAATCATAAAGATTGCCTGCCTGCGGAAAAGCAGCGGACAGTCTTTCTGTCCGCCGCTGTCCCCCATTGTAATATGGTGGGAGTAATTGAAGGGTGGGTGGGGGATAGATGTCGGGTGAATCGCAAACACCGGTCAGGCGGTGGCAATCCGCCCGACATCATAATGGCCCCCTTAGTGAGCGTGCACATATCTGGTCAGACAAAATCAAAGCTGGTAACGTCATTGAATGTAATAAGGCTGGTTAGCACCACCCTTCTTACCTATAACAGAGAAACATGAAGATATGTATGCTAGCAATTAGAGATAAAAAAAATCCACTCTCTTAAACCCTACAGCAATCTGGAATTTGTCCCTCTCCGTTTATAAGGACTCATACAATCTGTTTAAGAGGATCAATACTTCTCAATGTCATAAATACCTGGACAACTTAAACCTCCAGAAAATCTCTGACTCCTCCGATGAACTTTTAAACAAAGAAATTGATTCGAAAAAGTAAACAAAGGACCCGGCCCGACGGTTACACTACCACCTTCTATAAAACATTTCAAGACTCGTTATTACCGTACCTCCAAAAGTTCTTCTCACATTTTGACTCTTCTACGAAGATTGTAAGTAGTGCTTCTGAAGCCTACATTGTGGTAATCCACAAAGAAGGGTAAGATCCCTAGGTTCTAAAAATGATAGACCTATTTTACATCTAAATACTGACTATAAAATATACACCTAAGTCGCAGTGTCCTGAGTAGATAAGGTCTGCACTCTGTCTTCCATACCACCCAAATTGGCTTTGTTATGGTCCTTTCTGGAAGCAGCTTTCGATAAATTTAACCTAGGACTAAGTTTCACTCGTATGGCTCTATCTCTTTACTACAAACCTTTCGCTTGAATCAAAATTGGCAGCCATATCCCAGATTCTTTTCAGCCTCATGAAGGTATAAGGCAAGGGTGTATTTATTGTTCCTGCTCTCTATAGAACCAATGTTTCATACTATCCACAACAATGTGAGGATCCAAAGGATCTCCTTGCCCTCTTGACATCAAAAACTCACAGCCTATGCAGATGATGTTTTAATCTTTCCAAGTGAGGCAGAGTCTGCAATCCACGTGATTTTAGACTGTATAACGGAGTACACCGCAGAAATGGTCTAAATGTATGTTGCCTCCCCTATCTGAACCAAACTCCAAAATTAAGTAGCAACCTTCCTGCCTAAAATACTTAGGAACTGAATTAAAAAAAGATGTGCCAAAAAACAAGGTCATATAATGAAACTAAGCTACTATCCAAAATCAAAAAAGGTTTGAAGCACGGTTTTAAAAGGATCACTGACAAAACATCGACTCCTATTGACATACAAAATTATCAAGTCACTAATATCGTATACAAAAATATTGTCACCCAATACACAACACTAAAATAAAAGAAATATTGATAAAAAAATCGTCAAATAAACTATTGACTACACAAATATTGACAACAGAAAATAGAACGCAAAAATATCAATAAAAATAAAATAACATATAATACAACAAAAATATCAATATACATAATATCGAGAACATAAACATCGATAAAATGCATATTAACTATACAAGAACATAACATTTAAACACAAAAACACATTATTTTCAATAATCAAAGAACATATTTCAAACATTAAAACAAATACTAACAAAAATAAATACAATATCACTAAAACTAAAACACAGACAAATATATTTAAAAAATAAAATTGAAATAAACACACAAACACTACAACATAAAAAATATCACCACTATCAAAAATAAACACATATAAATAACATATTTCTAAAAATGTATATATAGTTTATTAACACATACATTTTAATTAAATACTAAATAAAATAAAAGCGAGCATTAAATACACACAATAGAAATTAAACAAATGAAATTATACCTGCCAAAAAGTTCAAAGAAAGCTATCTCAACCAATGAATTTAAACAACACCAACACAAACCAATGGGACACTCTAACTAATTCAAGAAACACTATAAAAGCAATCAATTAATAAACAAAAAATATACAGTTAAAAGGACAAACACTGCCCAAAGGCCGAACTTTTCAGAGTGAGAAACAGAACAAAAAAGATCTACACATACAACTAAACAGAAAAACTCACATTACAGGTAAGGACAAAACTTTTTAAATAGATAAAATTAGCTTAAACAAAAAAGCATATGACCAGAGTAAATTAAAATATAATATGTTTTTCCTTATATTTCGTAGACTAAACTTGACTAAAACTCGACCTAGAAAATTCAAAACAATGGTTTCCTTCGAAAACAACTACAAAATCGACATTAACAAAAAATATAAAACAAAGTAAATATATATCTTAACTAACTAATGGAGTTAATTGAGTAAACCTAAAAAAAATATTAATAAAGCAAAACATAACAAACAAATACTTTTATTTTACTTCCTTCTACAGGCTACAACAGAAAAACATTGAAGAAATAAATTACATCAACTTAAAATTAAGGGTGGGCGTAGTTCGCGAAGTAGCAGTACGCGAAGTGCACGTCGCACTACGCGAACTTCACGTAGCACTACGCGAGCTGCGTAGTAGCATGTTCGCACTGTGCAATATGCGTTTTCAATGATTGCACAGTGCGGACAAGCATCCGGCACTGTGCAATCATTGAAAACGGCATCTTGCACAGTGCGAGCTGTAGTTTTCTGCTGCTCGAGTAGATTATTACTCGAGCGACAGCTTTCTCAACGCGCACTGGTAGTTTCTCATTGAGAGCGGTCTCGAGCATGCGCAACCACTCACAATGAGAAACCTTACCTCCCCGCGTTGAGAATCTCGCCGGGATGTCACTTTGCTTGCTCGCAGTCGCGAACATGACGTTCAGGACCGCGAACAAGCAAAAAATTAGCGCTGCACTACGCGTGTTTGCACTGTGCTACGTGCAGCTCGCATAGTGCGAAGTTGCGCAAACTTCGCAAACTCCGCGAGCGTAGCGTAGTGCTTCGTCCAGGGTTACTTAAAATGTGAAGTATTTTTTTCTAATAAAAACAACTAAATAAAAATAGGGACTAACTAAATAAAAACTAACAAACTAAATATAACACATCAATAAAAAGAACATTTTGGGGCCCATTACGATAATGGACGGAAGCTGATCCACGCTGGTTGCAGAAAAAGTAAATTTTCCCGCTCCAGGTGCGGTCATTGCAGCCCCCGAATCGCAATGGTCCAACAGAAGCCATTTTCCATCCGCCACGGTCTGTCAGGCTCCGCACGCTTTGTTGCATACGCAAGAGTGGCGAAAGAGCCAACAGAGCAAGACCGGCATGGAGAAACTCGTTCCGTCTGCCAACCAGATTATGATGTTGCAATCAGCCCTTCCCACAGCCGCTTAAAAACCACCACATCACGGATGGCGGAAAGTAAACACAACAACGGAGAGGACAAGCAGATACAGTACCCATCAGTACCACCGGACCCGCCATGGACCCTGTTCTACAGGCCTTCCCGCAGCTCCACCTGAAGCACCTCCAGCTGACAAGATGCTGCCACGTTCAACGGCAGAGGTACGTACCAATCATCTCTACGCATGCAACCCCTGAAAAACTCCAACTCCCAGCAAGCGTTGCAGCACCACGATGAATGTGGCAACCTACCAAATACAAAGTGTGAGGCCCACCCAATCCCCATGAGTGACCCTCAGTGCCGCCGAAGGCAAATGGAACCAATGCTGAGCCCCGCAGATGCCGAGTGCGCACACCGCAATATCAAAAAATGTACCCCGCCGAAGGCTCCCACTGGCAGATGCCTCATTCGCATAGTGTGTGCCACACCGCTGGGGCATGTAAGCTGCGACCGCAATCATGCAACATTTAATTGGGGCCAATGCGTGTCATCGCTGCGGACGCCAGCTGAAGCACATGAAATCACATTTGGCATTAGCATTGTCGCCACACATGACAACTCATTTGCCTAAAGTGATTGTTGCACCCCATGTGTAATGTTGTGAGGCACGACACACCCATGCATATGAAGTAACCACACAGACACCGTACTAGCATGGGGGAACTGGCCCAGGGCATGTGCGTCCGGCCATGTTTGTTGACAGGGTCATATGTCCATTGGCGCCAATGCTGGGTGGCTGTGGCGTGAGGGTAAGCCAGCCCTCTTGGAGTGGCTGTTGCATCAGTACAACTAGAACAGTGACCAGCTGGTCACTACCCTGTGAAGGTATGAGAGAGTGTGACCTTTGAGTCAAGTCTTCACACACATGGTATGTCCAAGAAAAGAAGAGTGCAATTGCATACATAGTCATACCTTGTGGCCAGCATGGAATGAAATGAGGGAAGGAGTCAAAAAAGAAAAAAGGTCACTCACACTCTACCAATGTATTGTAATGAAACATCCAACCTGTGAACATCGCTTGAATATCCTTTGACATCAGACTGGCATCTCTGGGCCAGGGATCGACTTGTGAAGGGCCAGTGACGTAGGCAGACAATCAGAGGTGTCCGTTGTCTGCAAATCAGACATACCCGTAATCCCTAGTGCTCACAACACACGTACTAGTGTGAGGTGCAGTGTGCCTAGCCGCCATTGCCTGTAAATGTACCCACACATGTCCCTGGAGTGCACATGTGGAACAAACAAACATAGCTCTGACCCACATCATTGGCCATTGTCAGCCATGTGGGCACGTGAACACAACCCATGTGCATTTGTGCCTCATTCAGGTGAACATTGTAATGTCTGTCAGGTAAATTTCGCACATCCTCACGCAGGACTGACCCCATAATGTCCACATGTCTCTGTTCACCATACTGTATATCCATGTTGCGTTGTCCAGATGACACTCACTGCGCCCATCCCGAAATGTTGTTGTGTATTGTGGGACTGAAGCTTGCGCTCGTGCAGTGACAGCAGCTACATGCTACTCAGCACCTATGCAGGAAAACACAAGTGCTGTGCCATCTAACCACAGGGCTAGTCATCCTTGATGCAGCAGTGTACTATATGCCAAACACATTGACCTCTTTGGATGTCGAAGTGCCAGTATGTCGAGTGAGTGATGAAAAACAACCTCTGAATGGAGGTCACTTGTGCATTTCACTAGACTTTGAGTCCTGTAAAAGTTGTGGTAGTGTGAGTCTTTGGGTAAGCTGTTCACCACATCTCATCTATAACTCAGCCCATGCTTCTGTACCCTGACATACGTAGGAGGAGACCACCCATCTTTCGCACTGCCCCCTCCCCGACCTGACGACGATGGAGGGCATTGAAATCATCATGAAATGCAGTTTGGATCACCGCACACTACAGAACCCAGGTGCCCATTTGGATCCCGATTTGACGCCCAAAATAATATATCTGGCTGCATTGTCTGCTACAGTGAAGGTTATGGCTGCACTGCATTCCTTCAATACTGGGTGTTACCTGTAAGCTGTGGCCAGCGCCAGCGGGATGTCACAACCCATATTCAGCATGGTGTTGCGTGAAGTCCTGTCAGCATTAATGCTTTACAAGGACAGACATGTCCACTTCCAGAGGAGGGATGATTTGGCAGCTGTGAAGGGGAAAACTATGACCTGGGAGGCATTACAAATGTTGTGGTAGCCATTGATGGCACCCACATTGCCCTTGTTCCACCACAGGCAAGTGAACACATCTATAGGAACAGCAAACACTACCACTCCCTCAACCTGCAAGTGGCATGCCAGGTGGATCAGATCATCCCACACGTGTGTGACTCCCACATCTTACGGAACAGCACCATACCCTAATTGATGGCCAATCTGCACCCTGAGAGGGCCTGGCTTGTTGGTGAGTGGGCTGTGTCAATGACTGTGATGTATGTGTGACATGCTGCTCTCCGCACATATTCATATCACACTGTTTGCCTGACAACAAGGTGACTCTGAACATCCCAATCGTTAGTGGTTGCTGTTCCCACTGCGGAATCCAACAACTCCGGGGGTAGTCCAATACAATGATGCATATGGGAGGACATGTTGTGTGGTGGAGCGCACTTGTTGACTGCTCAACTCAAGATTTAGGTGCCTGGACAAGACTGGTGGGGCACTTAGGTACTCACCAGAGAAGGCATGCCAGAAAGTAGTCGACTGCTGCATGCTACACAACCTGGCCTTGTGCAGCAGAATCCCCCTGAATCTGGACAACGATGAACAGCAGCAGCCACCCGCACCCAACCTACACATGCCCAGTGATGATGACAGTGGTGGGGAAGAAGGCCTTGACCAGTGTCAACAGCTCATCACCAACTACTTCCATTGAGTGTAGGGTGAAAATGAGCGACTATGGCTGTGTCTGATTGCCTTGCTGTCGTCTCACAGATTCGATATGTGTTGCTGGAATTTTGGACATATAAAGAACTATGCGCTGGATCAGAGAACTTGGCCAAGCAGGGACTGAGCACCCAGAGGCACCCATAAGCACCGGAACCAATTGCTACTAGCTCACCTATTCACATAGAGGTATTCATGTATCTGTACACAAGTAGAGAAGTTGAAGACAAGAAATGCTTAGAAATGTGCATTTTTTACTACAGTGTCAAAACATGCAACATACATGCCACAACAAGCTGAGACTGCATGAGTACAAAAACAGTTACCATAGTGACACATCCATATCACATGAAGCTAGATGTCACATCAATAATCCCTCTTGACGGAGACCCACAAGCATATCCCCCCACCCCTTGCAGGAAGGAGTTCAATGGGATGTCCCTGGTCTCTGGGCTTTGTCAGCAGATCCCATTCCTCAGCCTATACATTGTGAAATGTACATCCCATGTGCTGTGTCGCTCTCATCACTGGATGGAGCACTCTCCAAGTGTGGGGCAACTGGTCCACCTTCCCATGACATCTAAAAGACACCTGTGTCCCCTAGCAGCTGTGACACTTTGTTGAGTCGGGGTGCCAGGGCCAGAACAGAACAGAATGACAAGGGACAATATTGTCCGACCACCAACAGATTTTTCAGCCAGTACTCCGGGACCGCTCAGAGTACAAGCTCTGAGGACACTTTTCATGTGACAGACATATACTAAGGTATTTGCAAAACAACTATGCCATGTAATATTCCAGCACTACAGCTGCATAATGTAAGTGGGGTCATGACAGTCGACAATGTCCACGACAGTTAGATGATAGCCTCCCCTTGCTCAGTTCTATGGTATCAAGTGAAACAGACCACAGAGGTCAGCAGAGTCAAAGCCAATGCAGACATGGCAAAAGTCAGAGAGCTGAATGACAATTCCTGTCAGTAGGTGTTAAAAAGGCAAAAGGGTATTGAATTAGTCACCAACAGTTCACGTTGCTGTTAAGTAGTTACGAATCCAAGAAGGCACAGGCAGTTTTGAAGGCAATCAGTTCCAAAAGACGGTCCAAATCATCTTCCGCAAAAGGGCTGCCATCCAATCAAGCAATATGAAGGGACAGATGTGCTCCTTCAACCACAAGGATGAAAGGAGCATCCCATGGCAACCTGGGAGAGGTTCGGTGTATGCATGGCCCAGGAGCCATTGCGCAAACACACAGGCGCAGCTGTCAGCCTGTCTGACACATTGAAAGGCATACCATAAACGTGTATCACGAAAGCAGTCCTGGTCATGGACCAACAAAGGACTCACTCATGTTCCAGGGCAGCAAGGGATGTGTTGGACAGGCAGACATCCATGGACCACTGATAGGGACATCTGCAACAGGCGAACACAGGTTGCACGCAGGTGAAATAGGCATAGCGGAAGGTTAGCCTAAATCTGATGCGAAGCACAGCTAATGGGACACATCCGAAGAGAAACTGCATGTGGTCACGGTGCAGTTGCAACTGACCATGGTCCGCCTGGACCACAGGATGGTCAGACATGGCGTTGGAGCAATCTCAGAACCAACGCTTAGCTGTACAGCCAAAGTAATGATCTGAAGCCGCTAAATGCTGTATGTAAAATGGAGGAAGGACACCCGGGAGTACTCCCAAAATAGCATGAAACGAAGGGTCAGGGCCAGAGCCCACAAGTTCGAAAATAATGTGCAACAGCCTTCATTGTCAGACGCTATCAATAATTTGTGTTGGTTCCCAGAGAAAAAAGTGGGAGTGCCATGACTGAATCGCGCAGGATGGCCAAGACACCTGGAATTCGAAGGTCCACGGGCTGATGTGGGAGTGACTACTTGTCCAGACAGAAGACCATTGTGCCTGCACACTGATTGAAGTATGCTTTCGCTATGGGAATGTGAGGCCACAAATGAATAACCACAATCAGATATGGAGGAGTGAGGAGAACATTGCTAATAATAATAATAATAATAATAATAATAATAATAATAATAAAACCACTTTTAGAGCGCCTGGTTACACTCAAGACGGTGTGTCCCCGCGCTTAGAAATGCTACTGTTCCCTGAAGAGGCCGAGGTCCGGAACAGGTCTGGATCCTAGGCTACAAAGAGACAATTATTAGCTTGGGAAAGGGTAAGTTTTAAATTTTAGTCTGAATCTCATTTCGGAGGGCTCCATGCGCAAATCAAGAGGGAGATTGTTCCAGTGCTTACTCACTAGAAAGTGAAAGGAGATACATCCCATCCTAGTCTTGCGCACATGAGGAAGCTGAAACAACATCGCTCCAACAGATCTGAGGTTCCGGGTGGGGCGATGGATAGTGAGAAGGTTTCGCAGGTAACCTGGACCTTTTCCCTGGGCAATGCGATGGGAAAAACAGAGTGCTTTAAACTTGATGCGCTCCTCAATAGGGAGCCAGTGAAGTTTTCGTAATGCCGTTTTTCCAGATGCCCTGCGTGGAAGGTTGAGTACCAGGCGGGCGGCAGCATTTTGAACGCACTGCAATTGGTGTATGCCTTTTCTGCTTAGGCCTAGGAGTAGGGCGTTGCTGTAGTCCAAATGTGGAGTGACTAGGGCATGAATAAGTGTTTTCCTGGCACTGATGGGGAGCAGGTTGAGGACTTTACGGAGTGTTTTTAATATTCTAAAACATTTTCCCGTAATTTTGCTGATCTGTTGCTTGAAAGAAAGCTCCGCATCCAGCCAGATTCGTAGATTTCTAACGGAGTCCGCCGGGAGGGGGATCGCACCTAATTCTATTGGCCACCAGGCCTGCGACCAGGCAGAGGGGGACTTTCCAACCACCAACAGTTCTGTTTTATCGCCATTAAGGTGTAGGCAGTTGTTGTTCATCCACCCTGCCACAGACCGCATGCAGTTGGAAAAGTTGGTGGCATACTCTGCCTGATTGTGGGAAAGTTGAATTATTAGTTGGCTATCGTCAGCATATGTGACGATATCCACACCGAAGGCTTCCACAATATGGGCTAGGGGCTCCATATAAAGATTAAACAGTGTAGGGCTCAGACTTGAGCCCTGTGGAACCGCATGTCTCAGCTTGCGAAGAGACGATTTGTGAGGAGGGCAGTGTACCTGAAAACTCCTGTTTTCTAGAAAGGATTCTATCCATTTCAGGGCTGATCCTTCTACTCCCAAGTCTGAGAGGCGAGACAGCAGTGTCGAGTGCAGCACGGTGTCAAAAGCTGCACTGAGATCTAATAAAACCAAAGCTGCCGTCTGCCCCTCATCTACAAGTTGTCTCAGACATTCTGTGGAGAAGAGAACCGCCGACTCTGTAGAGTGACCTGCTCTAAACCCTGACTATGTGGAATGGAGAAGAGAGTTCTCCTCAATGAATTTCATGAGTTGACTGTTCACTACCTTCTCCACAACTTTCCTACAGAAGGGGAGGAGAGAGATAGGGCGGAGATTTTGTAGCTGGGAGATATGTATATAGTTTTTTTTTCAGGGGTATAACCCGTGCCATTTTCCATACGTCAGGCACATGGCACTCCTGAAAAGATAAGGTGATCAGGTGTTCAATCTGCTCAATCATACAATCAAAGACTCCCTTACAGCGATTGGGAGAGATCACATCAAGGGGAGAGCCGGACTGGATGCCGTTTACGATGGTAAGCAGATCTAGCCTCTCAGGAACTATAAAGCATGTCAGATGGGACTTGGTAGCAGAATCACTGCTTACTACCGAGTATTTAGTCGGCATGCTACCTGTAAAGGTGGCGTGTATTAAATCCACTTTTTTTACGAAAAAATCTGCGATGTCATCACATAGTTCATTAGAGTAGGTATCTTGGGCCTCAAGTCTGGTTGGGACCGTGAGCTCTTTATAAATCGAGAAGAGTTCCTTGGTAGGATTTTTAGCAGATTCAATGCGTTCTTTAAAATGAGCGCCTTTGGCTGCTCTTACGAGTTTGTGATATGTTTTTAATTCTCTTTTATAGTTCAGCTTATCCTCTGGATTATAATTTTTCCTCCATCTACGTTCAGTATTTTTACATTTGGCTTTAGCTTCTTTAAGTTCTTTGGAGAACCAGGGAGCAGTTTTAGTTTTCCTGGCGGGGGGCTTGAGTGTCCATGGTGCTACTGTCTCCTGAGCCCTAGACATCCATAATCCGTAATCAGCCCATGCCTTAAGCAGGGTGTCTCTGGGAAGAGGGGATTCTTTAAGTAGAGCGGATCTAAAGTTTTCCTGCGTGAACTTCTTCCAGTCTCTACGTTTCTGAGGCCTAAGTTTGGTCATACTGCAATCCTGGGGGCCAATTTCAACTTCTAATGGAATAACGAAATGATCTGACCATATAATTTGCAGTGGTGTGGCAATTTTAATACCTTCCCAGTTACCAAAAATGAGGTCTAAACGGTGGCCCAGTTGATGCGACGGGGATGTAGATTGTAGTTTGAGCGACCGGGATTTCAGAGCATCCACCACAGCCTGTGCCTCCTTACAATTAGGATCCTCAAAGTGGAGATTGAGGTCTCCTAAAATGAGAAATTTCTTATACTGAAGTGCATGCTGAGTTATCAGCTCTGTCAGTTGATTGCAGAACTGTGAAGTCTTACCTGGAGGCCGGTATAAGAGGAGTCCATTAGTAATATATTTTGGGTTGGCTTTTATAGTAAAAAAAAACACCTTCACTATTGGGCAACGTAGCCTTCTCTAAGGTACAATGTAGGTCGCTTTTGTAGATCATTGCCAATCCCCCACCTTTCTGCCTTTCTCTGTCAATTCTAAGCAGGCTGTATCCTGTGGGGACAGCTTCCAGAGTTTCGGGAGTTGAGGCTTCATCTAACCATGTCTCTGTTAGGAAGAGGACATCGAGATCTCCCTCTAGCACCAAGTCATGTATCTCTAATTTGTGCTTTTTGAGGGATCTACAATTTAATAATGTCAGCTTCATATTTAACAGCATCATGTCAGCTTCATATTTAACAGCATCAACTCATCCTTTCTCCCCCCACCAGTGGAAAAACGGCAGGTCGCACATTGTGGCATTGGAGAGTCCATTAACATGGTATGGCGGCAGTTATCTTCCACATTGGAGCGGAGGGCAAGTAGGTCACTTGTAGTGTACCTAATTTGAATTTTATTATTTCTATCATTGGAGATAAAAGGGGCAGGGGTACTGGCCCCGTGCCCCGGTCGGCCGCGGACGGGCGCAGACGGGCTTGCCTTTGGCGCGCCTTTGGCACGCCGCCGGCGCGCCCGCTGCACGGACGGGGAGGCGTCATCTTTTTATCCAGTGGGAGGTGGGCGGGAAGCGTCCAACTACTGGACCGCTACCATATTCCTTCCCCCAAGATGGCGTCCCTCCTAGCCTACCGGCGTCAGCACCTAAATCGGCTGCACCGGTCAGGAAATGGCATCGAGGGGCCTCGGAGCAACGTAATTCTTACACCGAGGGGTCAGTAGTGCAAGCAAATAAAAATGAGCTATTTAAAATATTTTACAGTTTTTTAAAAATAATACTGTAAACAATCGAGTAGGTGCCCCTGGGCAAAAGGGATAGCAAGGAGAAGCCCCCGGCTTCCGCCTCAGGGGTGAGCAAAAGCAAATCTGAGCCCTGACTAAAAGGACGAGTTTAAATACCTGGTCGGGCGGGCGGGAAGCGTCCAACTACTGGACCGCTACCGTATTCCTTCCCCCAAGATGGCGTCCCTCCTAGCCTACCGGCGTCAGCACCTAAATCGGCTGCACCGGTCAGGAAATGGCATCGAGGGGCCTCGGAGCAACGTAATTCTTACACCGAGGGGTCAGTAGTGCAAGCAGATAAAAATTAGCTATTTAAAATATTTTACAGTTTTTTTAAAATAATTCTGCAAACAATCGAGAAGGTGCCCATGGGCAAAAGGGATAGGAAGGAGAAAGCCCCCGGCTTCCGCCTCTGGGGTGAGCAAAAGCAAATCTGAGCCCTGACTAAAAGGACGATTTTAAATACCTGGTCGGGCGGGCGGGAAGCGTCCAACTACTGGACCGCTACCGTATTTCTTCCCCCAAGATGGCGTCCCTCCTAGCCTACCGGCGTCAGCACCTAAATCGGCTGCACCGGTCAGGAAATGGCATCGAGGGGCCTCGGAGCAACGTAATTCTTACACCGAGGGGTCAGTAGTGCAAGCAGATAAAAATTAGCTATTTAAAATATTTTACAGTTTTTTTAAAATAATTCTGCAAACAATCGAGTAGGTGCCCGTGGGAAAAAGGGATAGCAAGGAAAAAGCCCCTGGCTTCCGCCTCAGGGGTGAGCAAAAGCAAATCTGAGCCCTGACTAAAAGGACGAGTTTAAATACCTGGCCGGGCGGGCGGGAAGCGTCCAACTACTGGACCGCTACCGTATTCCTTCCCCCAAGATGGCGTCCCTCCTAGCCTACCGGCGTCAGCACCTAAATCAGCTGCACCGGTCAGGAAATGGCATCGAGGGGCCTCGGAGCAACGTAATTCTTACACCGAGGGATCAGTAGTGCAAGCAGATAAGAATGAGCTATTTAAAATATTTTACAGTTTTTTAAAAATAATTCTGCAAACAATCGAGTAGGTGCCCGTGGGCAAAAGGGATAGCAAGGAGAAATCCCCGGCTTCCGCCTGAGGGGTGAGCAAAAGCAAATCAGCAAGGAACACGGAATGCAACAGTTCCTATCTACGTGCTGCCTGCCCTGTGACACCAGTAGTTGTGCTCATTCAGGGGAAGGTAACTTTGGATGGTACATAGATGTAGCATGGGTATGTTGTCATGGGCTGGTGTTCATGTGGTTTAACACGCATGAATCTCACCTGTCACATGTTAATCCCTGTGCAACAGTATTTGAGTGTGTGAATGCTACAATGTCATTTTCGTCCACATGACAGGATGTGATGTGATGCTGGCTCTTGTGGGCACACTTCTCAGGATTTCATTGGTGTAATCTGTGACACCTGCCATCATGTCCATTTTGAAGTTGTTAGGGGGATGAGGACACACTGCTTCACCTCCCAGCATAGTTCATACCTTAGCATTAGGATAAATACAGTTCAGTCATAATGCTTAATTGTCATTGGTCTGCAGTGTTGCACCTGAGTTGGGCAGGGAGAGGTACAGAGATCAGCGTGGATTGTGGCCGGTCCCTCAGCAGACACTGATCGCAATGTATCTAACCTCTACTGATGTAGGAGGATCACACAACACACATATGTGTAGGGATTGACAGCACTGACCTGCATCCAGCCGTGGTGACTCACTTCCATGGAAAGACAAGTGAGCATTTCAACTGCAGTGCATTTACCAGGAGGCTGATGGGTAGAATGTGCTGGGAGGTGAAGTTGTGTGCTCCCATCCCTCTTCTGTCCATGTTGATGGAGTTGGCCTGTGTTAACTGTTAAGCATCTTGTACAGTGTAACCTAGTGCAGGGCTTTTTTCTGTATTGCCATCATATGTCAAATCATGGTCTTCTCCTTGTGTGATTCCAGGTTACTTTTCACTGTCAATGGATTGTCGCATTCATGTCTCATGATACATTGCAATTTGAGTTAACATGCTACAACCATGATGCATATTCCTCTTGCCACAAAGGAATACCGGTGTTATTCGTGTTCATTTGTAAATGAGTGACAGGTGAGGGTTGAAGTTGAAGTGATGGTACATGGATAGTTCGGGTAGAACACACAATGGTGGGATTCCACAGTCCAACAGTACACTCCCATCCTTGTGGCAATATGGGATCGGATTTACAACAAAGTCAATGCTCGGTGTGACACTGGTGACGTCAACGTTGGCTCAGAGAACTGATATGGCACGGTGCTTTGCCACATGATCCTCCTTGGGACATTTTCAGAAGTCCCATGCCATTTGACCTGGGGGGAACCTCCTGCATGATCGTAGGTGTCTGAGTATTCGCCGTGATGTGACTCAGCCCTTCCTGTGGCCGCTGCTGAGGTGTTGTGACTATCATTCAGCTGGCCACGGGGGTGAGGGGTGGCCAGCTGTTTGTGCTGCATGCATATCCCTCAGGACACCCACAAGCTGGCCCATGTATTCAGCAATTTGTCCCAAACAAGTGTCCATGGACCTCTGAAGCAGGCGGAGATCACGCAGTTCGTCAGGGACCTGGCCCATCTGTCACTGGTTCTGCTGGGATGTTCCAAGGACAGTTTGCACGGTGGCCTGGGCGTCTGTCTCATTGTCCTCCTGTGACTGTCCCCCAGTTGTTCTGCCACCTGCCCTGCTGCCACTGACCTGTGGCGGTGCCTGGTGCTGCCCCCGCACACTATCCCCAGCATCCTGAGGCTGCCTGGTGGTGTTGACTGCAACTGGCACAGGGACACTGTTGGAGGAAGCGGTGGTGATAGTGGTGGTGACTGCCACACAGGTCGGTGCTGCCGGGCTTAGCGTTGTTGTTGCAGCTGTAGTGGGAGTTGTGGTGGTGGTGGGGACAGTGAAGGCAGGAGGTTTTGCTTTTTAATGACATGTGACTTCATCAATGACACTGTGATTCATGTGAACTCTCAATTGTGTTTACTGTGTGCGCATTGACTGCAACTTACGCAGCTTGACTGAGTTGGCTCACATATGCAGGTTTTGCTGGTCAGATAGCTCCCTGCTGTTTGTGGGGGTTGTGGTCTTGATGTCAGGTCCCGACAACACGCTCCCACGTAAGATGGCTACAGAGGAAGGACATGCTAGCCTTTTGGGAAATTCATGTTGACAGCGTGCATTGTACAAGAGTTTGATTTTTTTGGGCATTTGAGACTCACTTGTGCAAAACAGTGCATTACAGTGGGATGTGGTCATTTTGTTGGTACTTACAAGCTTTCCCTCCCCCCTCGATTCCTGTGTGACTCTCAGGATGCAGTATGGCAAGCACCTTCTCCTCCCATTCACTGAAGGTTACTGGTGGTATGTGAAGGCCACCACCAGTTCTATGGTCCGCCTTGTGGTTCCTGTGTGTATTCTCAGATGTGAGACCCTTGCTCATTGCACCATCAGGATTCAAGCAAACCGGGCCGAAGACGGCTGTAATGCCAGAAACCGGTCCCCGGGAGCTTGTTTCCTTCCCAGTGTAAGAATTGGCTTTTGTAGTTTGGTTTGCCCTGTTCCCATCATGCACTGGGACAGGAACAGACTAATTTGCATACAGCCAGGTTCTGAAACTGGGATGGTGCAGTGAGCTAAAAAACGGTGTTGGATCTAGCCCTGATCTCTTGACTGGGTGAGAGCTTTCTGCTTAATTCAGAGACTCTGTCCTTCACCACCCCTTGTTGTAAATATTTTTGTCCACCCTAAGCGTGGAAGGGTATTCTCAGATGTGAGACCCTTGCTCATTGCACCATCAGGATTCAAGCAAACCGGGCCGAAGACGGCTGTAATGCCAGAAACCGGTCCCCGGGAGCTTGTTTCCTTCCCAGTGTAAGAATTGGCTTTTGTAGTTTGGTTTGCCCTGTTCCCATCATGCACTGGGACAGGAACAGACTAATTTGCATACAGCCAGGTTCTGAAACTGGGATGGTGCAGTGAGCTAAAAAACGGTGTTGGATCTAGCCCTGATCTCTTGACTGGGTGAGAGCTTTCTGCTTAATTCAGAGACTCTGTCCTTCACCACCCCTTGTTGTAAATATTTTTGTGGTTCCTGTGGGCATGATGCTTGACTGGGGCCTTGTGGCCGACTCACCCCCTTTGGATGTCACACAGTGTGCGTAGGGTGGTCCCTGCGGCATTGACTTTGTTGTAGATCATTGTCGACATCGGTGTTTGTCCTATAAGCGGGGTATGTTGGACCAGGCTTACATGCAAATGTGGTTCCACCCTTATGATCTCATGTACCATCACTTTCAACTCAGTGTCAGTGAATTTGGGCATTTCCCTTTTGGCCATGGTGCAAGGGTGAGAAAGGAGCAGAGTGCAGGGGGTGGTGGAGTTCTGTGAATTGACTCAGGTGTGTGGGTGGGGGGTGGTGTTGGTTAGAGATGGGTGTATGTGATGTTGTGCTGTGTGCGTATATGGGTATGCACCTGTTACAACGCATTTTTTACAACGCACTACCACTACAACGCAGGCATTACAACGCATACCATTACAACGCATAGCGCTGGGGGGCGCTCTAGGATAAGAGGTAAGTTTAATTTACTATCCAACACCTTCCCTAGGGTCCACGGGGACTGGAGTTAGAATAGTAAATGATACTTACCACTATCCAGCACCCCAAAGCGCTATGCGTTGTAACGGTATGCGTTGTAAATACCGCGTTGTAATGGTATGCGGAGTAAAAGTATGCGTTGTAACGTCATACATCCGCGTATATGTTGTCCTGTGTCTCTGTGTCGGGTTCTGGTGTGCAAAGGATGCTGTTCCAGGAAGAGGTTGGTTTTATGCTGTGGTATGTGGGTGTGTCCACATGTGTGATGTCCTCCAGGTGTTTCTTCCATGCTGGGCATGGTTTACATTGGCAATGGACATTTGGGGTGTATCATTGTGGCGTATGCGATGGGATTGTGGGTAGCGTCGAGTGCAGGCACACTTTGTACATCGCTGTTCAGTTTGTTACTACCACCATTTATTTGGCTCTATGTGCGATTAGGGGAATCGGTATGCAATGCTCAGTCCTCCAGCTCATGATAATTGACCATGTGGTTATTCCATGGCAGGAGCGGCCTTTTTAGTACCTTGAACTGCTTTCCCCGTCTGTCGCGGTCGGATTTGCAACTATTCCGAGCATGGCGGACGGTCATTTGCGTGTTCCGTCCTCCATGGTAGGATTTTTTGTGCATTGCATTATGATTTTACCGACGGAGATGCATAGGGTCATGCGGGTGGATTTTGGCCGCAACTACGGCGGCTGGACACATTTTTCATCCGGCATAATGGGTCCCTTTATTTTTAACCAACAGAAAAAAAAGAAACCAGTGAATAACCTACAAACTTCAAAAAAGTATCCAAAAGAAAAGAAAAACAAGATATATGTAAGTATATTTTAAAATATAAGAATTATATTTAAATGTGTACTCTTCACTAATTAATAATTTATATATATATATATATATTTATTTACATTCACAGATATACTAAGAAAATGACAGATAGGGCAAAATTTGTTTCCTCACAAAAAGGAAAACTATTTTTGTGCTACAAAGGCTATACTTATGCACAAGAGAAAACAACCGAAAATAAAACCCATTGAAAATGTTGTAAATAACACTCCAATTCTTGCTATGGGACAGAAACAGCAATAGAAACCGGTGTTATTAATGTTAGAGAGCACATCCACCTCCCAACGCCACAGAAATTGAGGTGAGAGATGCTTTAGAAAATATCAAAAAGAAACAAAGACCAGCTTACAACAAACCAGTACCCAAATATTAAAACATGTACTAACTTGTGTCCCTGAACATGTAACAGGACAATTACCTTCTATTGCAACTCTAAAACGCCTCATAGCCAGAACTAAAAGATCTACTGCTCAAACACCACCACCTCCCAAACTTTTACAGTAATATACATTTTACAAGAATACACAATCACACATAAAAATAAAAAATTCATTCTTTATGACAACAATAGTCATAAAAAAGAATTATCATCTTTGCCTGATTATGATGGCGGAAGGCCTGCCACCGCCAGCCATGCTGTGGCGGGCCCTCCACCATCGGACCGCAATTTTCCGGTACTGTGACGGTTGTAAAGACCGCCTACCACCGTTCTGCCACAGGCAATCATTCTGATTGCCTGGCGGAGCAGTCAGCATGTGTAAAATGGTGGAGGTGCCTAGCAGGCACCGTCCGCCATATTACGATGCTGGCTGCAGCCAGCCTTTCCGTGGTGGGTAAACCTCCATTCATAGGCTGGTGGAAAATGCATACTGGGGCCCGTTGCGGGCCTCCCTTGTGTTAGGGGGTGGTGCTACACAGTGGGGTACCACCCTACATTTCACTGCACTACGTGGAAGGCACCGCATGGTGCCTGCCAAGTAGTGCAGTTAAAAGCACGACCTGCATGTTTAGCATTGCGGAGATTGCTGCACCCAGCAGCACCCGCCATAATGTTAACCTTGCACGATGCGACCGCTCCTGTTGCGGTCTCATCGTACTCTGACATGCAGGACCGCTGCGTTGCAGGTGGGTGGTCCATGGCACCGCTATGGTAGCGGGCGGACTTGAGTCAATTGGGGTCATCGCTGTGGATGCCAGCTACCGTGCATGCAAACACATACTGCATTTGCATTGTCTCCATGTGAATTGCATTACACATCACAACTCATTTGCCTAAAGTGAGTTTTGCACCCCATGTGTAATGTTGTGGCCCATGAGGCCCCCATGCATATCAAGTGACCACACACACAGACACTGTACTTGTATGGGAGAACTGGCTCAGGGCACATACGTCCGGCCCCGTTTGTTGGCAGGGTTGCAGGTCAAGTGACGCCTGTGCTGGATGGCTGTGGGGTGGGGGGTAAGCCAGCCCTCTGGGAGTGGCTGGTACATCAGAATAAGTAGAACAGTGACCAGCTGCTCACTATCCTGTGAAGGTATGAGAGAGTGGGACCTTTGAGTCAAGTCATCACACACATGGTATGTCAAAGTAAGTAATTACATATATTGGCATGCTTCGTGACCAGCATGTACTGAAATGGGTGAATGAGTCCAACAGGCCAAAGGTCGCTTGCACTGGACCAATGTTGTTCAATGAACCATCCAAATTGTGAACATTGCTTGTATATCTCTTGACATTTGACAGGCGTCTCATGGCCAAGGGTCGTCTTGTGAAGGGCCAGTGATGTAGGCAGACAATGAGAGGTGTCTATTGTCTGCAAATCAGACATACTTGTAATCCCTAGCACTTCCAACACACGTACTGGTGTGATGTGCAGTCTGCCAAGCTGCCATTGCCTGTAAATATCCTCACACACATCATAGGAGTACACATGTGGAACAAACAAACATAGCTCTGACCCACATCATCAAACATTGGCAGAAATGTGGGCATGTATACACAATCAATGATTATTTGTTCATATTCAGGTGAACATTGCAATATCTGTGACGCTAAATCCTCAAACACTCACGCAGGACTGACCCCATGATGTCCACATGTGTCTGACCCCATGCTGTACATCCATGTTGCGTTGTCGAGATTACACTCATTACCCTCATTCTTCAATGTTGTTGTGAAAAGGGGGACTAAAGTTTGCAGCTGTGCAGTGACATCAGCTACATGCAACTTAGCACTGATACTTGGAAACACAAGTGCTGTGTCAACTCAGCCACATGGCAGCTCATACTTGATGTAGCAGTGTACTATATGCCATACACGTCGAGTTCTTTGGACGTTGTAGTATCTTTGGCGAGAGAGCGAAGAAAAACAACGTCTGAATGCAGGTCACTTGTGCATTTCACGTGACCATGAGCCCCCTCAATGTTGTGGTTGTGTGAGTCTCTGGGTAAGCTGTTTAACACATCTCATACATGACTCAGCTCATGGTTGTGTACCTTACATACATAGGAGGAGACCACCCATCCTTCCACCTGGCCCTGACCTAGCGACGATGGAGGACATCTAAATCAACCGGAAATTCCGTTTGGGTCCCCGCACACTACGGAACCTATGTACCCAGTTGGAGCTTCATGTGAAGCTCAAAAGAACACATCCGGCTGCATTGTCTGCTACAGTGAAGGTTATGGCTGCACTGCATTTCTCCGCTGCTGTGTCTTTCCAGTACACTTTGGTCTGTGCCGGTGGGATGTCACATCTCATGTTCAGCATGGTGGTGTGTGACATCCTGTCAGCATTATTGCTTTACAAGGACACACATGTCCACTTCCCAAGGAGAGATGAATTGGCAGATGTGAAGGGGGACTATATCACCTGGGAGCATGCCCAGTTTTAGCGGATGGGCCCTGCTCACCCAAACATGATCCGTGGCCCTGGCAGGGATGGCATGAAGAACCGTAGTAAATGTCCACATTCATGTGAAACGTTCCTCCGAACGTGGATCCTCCTCCTATTCTTGGAGTTACGGATTTGGGCCAGAGCCCTCTCCCAAAGGCACCCCCAATCACACATCTCCTTTCAGAAAGGTGGGCTGTGTTCCCACCAACACGTGCAGCTAAAATATGGCCATCGCAATGGGAACAAATCTTCTCTTCTTCACCGGTTAACCTCAACCGTAATGCTGTGTGGATATCTCCTTCTCAATTCCACAGGGAGAAGAAAAGTTTATTCTTCCGGATTCACCCTACCTAGCCACTGCAGCTGCTTATCAGATCGTGCATTGAGTAGGAACCGAGCAGGAGAGAGAATGTCCGGCTATTTTATCTACATGAAATCATCAGGGAAGGCCCAGCAAGACACATACTTCCTGTATACGTCATTTAAACAATTTGTATCTTAATCAAGGCTCTGCCACGGATGTAAGCCAACAATCAAAAGGTCCAGATAACTGGTGATGAATGATCCTGCCAATCCTTTGTCTGCTGGTATTTTTGAAATTCAGATAAACTGCACGTGATGGGGATAGCTCAGTGGGTCACTGCCTTTGTCACAGAGACACTTTTGTAAGTAGCAGTACAGAAGTTACAAACCCATCATAGGACAGTGACCAAGGAACTGTCTTCAAAAAGCTGCATGATAATCTGAATTAATATCAGAACTTAGTTTCATATCTGGGTTGTAACATAGTCATACCTTCCCCAGTCTTTCATCATTCAAATGTTGCCATAAACAGTTTTTTGAGCATATATACACCGTTATCAGCAAATCCAACCCTTGACCACTGGGCTGTGCATTAAATTCGGAGTGAGTGCTTCCCCAGACCAAATGCCCTTAAAATATCCTGCCCACTAGTATGGGTGACATGTGATTCCCACACTTTGTAATCCTCATTGGCTTACGTGACATTCCGCGTAGACTGATTTACTTACATACTTGCAAAATTGATTGTCTGTACACTGTGTGTGTGATGTAAAGTACTGTCACACCAAACTCTGATATCACTAGCTCAATGCAACAAATGAAATGCACATGAGAGAGTGGCTATGGAGAGATAAGGGGCGCTGAAGGAGGGTGGCAGTGAGCTAATCCGAGGAGGAGGGCATGAGTGAGAGCCTGAGAAGTGTCACTTGCCTCATACTCTAACCTCAGTAAACCTCACCCTCCCATCAGTAGAGTGATAACATCTAAAAAGAGGGGTGTATCATTGTGGCGTGTGTGTTGTGATTGAGGGCAGCAGGGAGTACAGGCACACCTCGGGCATTGTTGTGGAGTTGGTTGCGTCCACCATTGATGTGGCCTATGTGTAATATATTTGCAATAGTGCTCTTCAAAATGCACCACCGACTACATGCCACACCCTTACCACTCTTTAGCTGAGAGGGTGTGGCTCCTGCTATTTGACTTCTGTGGAATAACTTTCATGGCAGCAGCCCCACTTTGAGAATTGCGGTTCAATGATTAATATGAATATCGACCCCCCAATTTATACCCATACAAAAATATTGAGTTATAAATATAGATTTCAAAAATATCGACATCCTATATTTATAATGGTAAGTTCAAAAATATTGAGAGAACAAAATTGATGTAAAAAATATAGTTGCACAAAATATCAATTTTAATATATATATATACAAGCTCAAATTAAATATATTAAATAATAAAATTAACTTTAAAGAAAAAATAGATTCAATATACATTTTCACAAATATAACAAATATATATAATACATTTTTTTTATCATAGGTATATAAAATGATATAAACATATATATATATATATATATATATATATATATATATACGTTAAAACAATGACTAAAGTAATCATTTAAATTTATTATATAATTTTATAAATGTATACAAATTTACAAATAAATATATTTATATATACATATATATAGATATATACACCAATATACACCAATAACAAAAATTCGAATTAAAAAACATTATATAATACATTAAAACATTAAACTATTTAAAAGTCTTTAAACTTACATTTTTCACTCCAGTGATTGCAACAGTAGGGAAAGTGTTGGATAGCGGAGGAGTAAAAATTACTATTCCCACTCCAGTTAATGCAACAGTAGGGAAAATGTTGCATAGCGGAAGGGTACAAATTACTATTCCCACTCTAGTGAGTGCAACAGTAGGTAAAGTTTTGGATAGCGAAGTGGGGGGGGGGTAACAATTGCTATTCCCAGTCCAGTTATTGCAACAGTAGGGAAAGTGTTGGATAGCAGAGGGATAAAAATTACTATTCCCAGTTCTGTGAGTGCAACAGTAGGGAAAATGTTGGATAGCGGAGGGGTAACAATTACTATTCCCACTCTAGTGAGTGCAGCAATAGGGAAAGTGTTGGATAGCGGAGAGGTTAAAAATATTATTCCCACTCCAGTTAGTGCAACAATAGGGAAAGTGTTGGGTAGCGGAGGGGTTAAAAATTAATATTTCCACTGGAGTCAGTTCAAAATTAAAAACAAATAAAATATCAACAACAACACAAAATAATAAAAAAAACAAAATAAAAAACCAATATAAATATAAAAAATTTAAAAAGATAGAAACATTTTATAATGTTAAATAGATATAACAAATACCTAGAAATATTATATTAAATAAATTTAAAAATTAAAAATTAATTACAAACAAATAACTATTTATAATTAGTTATTATTTATAAACAAAAATATGAATTATTACATAAATGTAATCATTTTATTTCCCAGTATTGAACACCACACAATTCACAACACACATCTAAATTATTTTTTAAAATGTACCTCCATAATTACCATCATTAATTATCAATTAAAGAAATATTATTCATTAAAAAACAAATTAAAACAGATAACAATTAATTTACTCCCCAAACGTTACCCCATTAAACCAAAATCCACACACACAAAAAATAAACAATAACCTAATTAATTATCAATTGGTTAATTATTATTAATGATCAACTAATCATTCATTAATTAAACATAAATTACTTTCCACCCTCTAACCCTATAAACCCATAACCCACACCTAAGAGTAATTACAGAATTTCCATAATTAATTTTAAATTAACACATTAATATCAATTAACAACTACTTATTAATTCATTAAAAATAAACTACTTCCCAACCTTTATCACTATAAACCCCACAATTTCCATCTGAAATTAATTACACTATTGCCATATTTAAATTGTAATTAATTAATTAGCATTAATTAACAAATAATTATTAATTAATTAAAAATAAATTATTTACCACCCTTTACCCCTATAAACCCCACCACCCACTCCTAACAAAATGACACAATTAAAATAATGAATTACCAATTAATTGATTAACAATAAATAACAACCAATTAATAATTAATTAATAATACATTATTTCCCACAATAACACTATAAAATCTAAACTAAATAGATATGAATTATTACAAAATAATCATTAATGTATTCTAATTACATTACTTTCCTCCCTATTCCCCTACAAACCCACAACCAGCTACTAAAATGTAATTAAAAATAAAATTAATAACTACTATTAATGTAACCCATATATTAAAAAACTAAAACAATATCTATACAAAAAAATAGATCACATACATTTAAAATACATACTAAAATACATAACAATAATTTTAAAAATCGATATTTTAAACAACTATATTTTTGCAAACTATATTAATGACTTCGATATTTTTGAAAAGATATTTCTTACCTCAAAGTCGATATTCTTGACCACGATATTCTTGCTGTCCATATTTCTGAGTCATAATACTTCCAACTCGATATATGTGTAAGTCGACATTTCCAACTCAATATTCTATCTACATACCGAGAATTGTTCCAGCACCACTCCATTCATGACCAGTAGGGTGCAACTGTCAACTTATTTGCAACGGCGGCTTCTCCACAAAGGCGGAGGAGCGTCGACCCACAGGAAAAATAAAATGATAATAACACCATGTTATTATCATTTTATATTACAGTACTGTCTCTGATTGGGTGTGGGACTGGGCTGCCCACATAGTAGGGAGAGTAGTCATGCTGGTGACAGCAGTGTCATGATTGCTTCATGGGAGTTTGGGAGCCTGTGGTTCCTGTTTCTGTGTCAACCGAAGAGCACGGAGGAGAGGCAGCAGCCGGCAGGCGAGTGGATTTTTATTAACTCCCTTCCCCCAAACATTTTTTGGACCCCTCTGCCCCACCACACCACTACTGCCCCGTAGCAGCCGCTCCTGCCTATTTGTCCCTAGAATTGGAGAAAACAAGTGGGACAAAATAAACTGTAATTCCAGGACTTTAATGGTATATTTCCCATTACAGAAATAAAAACTTGCAAGGCTGGATTCTGAGTCCCTTTTATTGATACACCCAGTGGTGAAGCGTAGGGGGGGGGGAGGGGGGTGGTCCTAAAATAGGAGCACATTTACCTGTCCTTGGTATCCCTATTCGTCCTCTTACCCCTGCAGTAATTAGTATGATGTAGGTTGTTAGACATTTCCACCCTTCTCTAGCTTTTAAGTACATGGAATTTGGGGAGTTTCTTTTTCGATAGCCATAAGTGCTCTTGTGAAGTACACCTTGGATCATGGCTATGCATTGTGTGGTTTACAATGTGATTTGTGCTGTAATGTACTTGAAGGTGTATAATGCAATGGTAACCATAGGTTGATACAGTATTGAATTAAAACAGCATTTCACACGCATCTTTTATTTTTAAAGACATAATATACCTCACACATTATTCCTAGCCACAAAACGAAACCAGAACATAATTGTATGTCTATTCACTACGTGTTAATGAAATAATGGGAGATATGTAAAATTAAGTTCCTGGCTCCAGTTTGTGCACAGGGAGAACTTCCAAGAGGTGCTTTATTTAAAAAAACTTTTAAAAAACTGTAAAACTGTGCTTTAATTTAATGACAACAGGAGAAATTTAAAATGAAGTGTTAATTTCATTACAAATGAATATAAGGCTTAACATTTCACTTTATATTTATCCCATTAACCGCATGCGCGCTAGCGGTTTTCCCGCTGAGCGCTGCGATTTTGAAAATCCCACGTTACGTGATAAGGTCAACTCGTCACACGCACAGCGTAGGTAACGCCCATGACGAGCTGACCTTGTCACACGCATCGAAGGGGTTAAAAAAAGTATCCCACCACTGCAGTGGCCATATATATCTGTTGTAGATAGGACCAATAAATAACAGGGAGAACTGAGCATGGGCCAAGCGTAGGTCTGTGGCCCCTTCTTTCCATGAGTAAAGACTTGAAAATAATGCAAATAGTGACACAAAATTGATACAAAATATGATTGTCTTTAAAAAATCATTATGTTTATTTCTCCTACATGCAGAAGCATTTCATGTGAACATCAGATTTCATCACTACATTGAGAGGCATTTTTAGAAGTAATGGCTTTGGAACATGAAAGGATGGACTCTCACCATCCATGATGACAATGCTATATTAAGGAACTAAGTGGCAAGTCGTGCACCATACATGTGGCATAAATTATTATCACATGGAGCAAATGTATAGTCTGGTAGGAGAGATTTTTGTACAGGGCTTTTGTACCGTGCACACCCTGAACTCGGGTATTTCAAGGTCCCGGCATGTGACAATGTGGAAAAAGGAGGCATGATGTAATAAAATAATTGTATTGCTGCATTTATATATTGCTTACTACCCTTATGTGGGACACTGAAGCACTACACGGTCAGCAAGTTGATCCATGTAGGCTGTAGGGTTGGAAAGGGATTGTCTTTATTTTGTGAATCTATGTAGTAAGTATTTCCATGTTGTGCGTGATGACCACTGAGGTGCGGTTACCGAGTAATGGAACATAATTACGAATAGATATTTGGCGGTAGTGTTTCTCAAAGAGAAAGCGTCCGCACATCCAGGTAATACAGCTCTCAAAGCATATCTACGTGTGATGTCAATTATATAAGTATATTTAAGTAAGGTGCAAATACACCCACCACCAGGGGTGTCAAACTAGCAAAGAATGCTAATATCATGAACCAAGGAAAAAACAGGTTTATCTAGCACTCTCACATTTGTTAAGTATTTCAGACAATAATTGTTGTCATTCGCAGGTTCTAAGGTCAAATAGAAACAATATATTATTAATAATTATGCTTCAATTTTAGAAGGAGTTCATTTGCAAAAAGTAGATTTCCAAAATACGGATCCAAACAAGATGTTTAGGCTTCAAGTTCTTTATTTAATATACATTAAAAGTTATTCCAGCTCGCACTGCCGACACGTGTCTCGTCTCATAGAGACTTTTTCAAGGCAAGAAATGTTATGATAGGATGTAAGTGTAACACGAGTCTTGATGTCCAGTATTGGTATGGATGAAGTCAACAATATTATATTAAATGTGAGTCCAGTTAGAAAATTCCAGGGAAAAGTGATCCTTGCAATCCTGGTCACTTAGCCCAACATGTCAATAAGGAATAAGTAGTAATCGCAGTCACCGATTTAGGTGCTTGTGAGCAGTGGAGGTTTCCCCTTGACGAAGCTTTGAAGGAGAGACTTATCATAGTCCCTGTATTAATAACGAAATAACGAAATAATCTCCACACAGCAAGACTTCAGAACCTACGAAATTCATAGGAACACTACCTAAATTGGTGACTGCGATTACTACTTATTTCTTATTGACATGTTGGGCTAAGTGACCAGGATTGCAAGGATCACTTTCCCTGGAATTTTCTAACTGGACTCACATTTAATATAATATTGTTGACATCATCCATACCGATACTGGACATCAAGACTCATGTTACACTTACATCCTATCATAACATTTCTTGCCTTGAAAAAGTCTCTATGAAACGAAACACGTGTCGGCAGTGCGAGCTGGAATAACTTTTAATGTATATTAAATAAAGAACTTGAAGCCTAAACATCTTGTTTGGATCCGTATATTGGAAATCTACGTTTTGCAAATGAACTCCTTCTAAAATTGAAGCATAATTATTAATAATATATTGTTTCTATTTGACCTTAGAACCTGCGAATGACAACAATTATTGTCTGAAATACTTAACAAATGTGAGAGTGCTAGATAAACCTGTTTTTTCCTTGAGTAATGGAACATAGTAGTGTGGTGGATGAGCCGGTGTGAGAGACAAATGAGTAGCTTATGGTTTTCAGTATTCTGGCAGCCGTGAACAGCACTGCAGGTCTATTTGATTTCTTATGATTGTAGTCTTCTTAGCTGGTTACTACAGAGGTCAGGAGTACACAGTGTGTTGAAGAGGGAAGCCAGGACTAATACCAGGCTCTCTGGTTTCATATTGTGCATTGCAGGCATTAAATGGATATTACTTTATCCCTAGTCAGTAAAGCTGGGCGTGGGTGGTAAATAATGCACACATTACTCAGCCTTTTGTACCTCACGATGATTTTAAAGGATCAGAAGTAGCTCTCACTACAGAAAAGGTAGGAGACCCCTAAACGGTTCGGTTGTCATGAGGGGAGGAAACGAACTTTGGTGACTATGGTGTGTGACCCTTCTCTTTTTGGGAGTTGAAGAGACTGCGTCTCTCAAGAATAAATGAGCCATTACTCCCCTTGACTGGAGCCCTTAGTTTCTCGCCCCACACATCATTCAGTGAATCAGTGAGCAACAGTAGCCTGGCAGCTTGTGCCTAATTAACCCCTAGACACAAGACAGAGGCTGATTATTAACCATGGAGGGTTTTACCGGATATCAAACGCCAAGGTTTGCTGCTTAACCTCGGAGCAGCCCCCTCTCCTGCTAGGGAAGTGCTGCTGGAAAAGCCTGGATTTTAGTGCGGGGGGATCTGAACAGCTGATTCAGGTGGAAGTAAGTGGTGGAAAAGAGCATCTGTACAATTATATTTTAAAAGATGAATTAGTTTCTTGTTCCCATATCCTTAAAAACCCCAGAACACGCTCATACAAGGAGCTCTTCTAGGGTAACATCCTATCTCCAGGTCATTACTTTAAACCTACAAATGTCTGGTGTCAGGTGTCTTTGTTTAAGTAGTGCAATGGAAGCATAACATCACTACAAATCCAAGCCTGCATTAGGATGTTACAGAATAATCCAGGCCTGGATGCGGAGCCTGTAGTGACCTGGAGTGAGCCAAACCATGGCAGGGACATGTTCTCAGCCCCTTAGTATGGCTAATTCAGAAGGTTAGGTCCTGATTATGAGCTTTTGACCAAAATCTATGCCAACAGAAGTTCCTAACAGGACTGGGATTTTGATCTGTGAGATACATATTGCATCTCTGCTGTTTTCCCGTGGCAGTTTTTGGCAGGTCACACTTGTGGAAATGTGTTCGGCGGAAAAAGCGTTTGAAAAAGAGAAAACTTGTTAAATTGGGTGAGTTAAATACTGATTCTGCACATTATGCCTCATTTCCAAGTGAAAAGCTTTGAGTGTGTTCTATTTCTCACAACCAGTAAACACCTCACTTGGGGTAAGTAAGTGTGTCTACTGGATGCAGTAAATACAGCATTCTATTCTCAGTTATTCATGATCTAGTAGAACTAGAAGTAGAACAATCTGCAGCAGAAAACAGGCATAGACAAACTCTCTCAGTGTACACCTCTCAACTCGACTGGATTTCTGTGGCCCCCAGCCCGACACTATACTTCTGCAGCCCAAGGGTGTGTCTGCACAATTATTTACTCGTATGAACTGACAATACCTGGCCAACAGGAATACCTTGGGTGCCTTCTGTGATAACATGAAGATGTATTATAATATGTTTTGTACCTTTAATTCCTGGAATCCTGTTAAGAGGTTCTTTCCTAGAATGCAGACTTCCCTGGAAGTCAGTTGATCGTTTGACTTCGTGGATGAGGTGCAGGTTAAGTGGAGAAGTGTGGCTCACGGTGTAGAGCAGGCAGACCCGGAAGCTGAGGTCAGACCCGGGACCAGGGTTCAATTCCTGACGCGGCAGGGTCTTGAGCTCGATAATTCTCGCTTCGGTGCCTGCTCTAATCCTGGGTTCTCACCCTGCAACTCTGGGCATTAAGCTTGCTTAATCTCCACAACGGCCCCCCTGCGGCGGGATGCCTGGCTTTCACCTTGGGGATGCCCTGTAGGGGCTATCTCACAGGGAAAAAGCCAGGACGGGTTCCCAAGGCAAGCGCCGGGAAACCTCCGGGTAGCTGTGCGCTCAATAAATGCAATAATAATAATAATAATAAATACCCACCTACCTGTTCCTGAAGTTTTCTGTTTACTTATTTTAATGTGATAAACACCACATTAATTTGGCGACGAGGATGGGATGTCGAAAAATCTTCTTGTTCTAATCATCCTTGGGATGAGGTTGCAATCGACATTGTTGGTCCTTTGTCTGGAGTTTCTGATACTCCATATTTAATTGTTTTAATAGACCTGTATTCAAGATGGATTGAGGTTTCTGCTGTAAGAGACATAACTTCAGATGCTGTCATCAAATTCTTGGGTGGTATTTTTTTAAAAGAGAGTTTTCCCAATAGTTTACTTTCAGATAATGGACCTCAGTTTTGCTTGAAGTTGTTTGAGGATTATTTAAAGAGGTGTGGTGTGACTCATAAGAGATGTTCTTTGTATCATCCTGAGTCGAATGGTGCTGTTGAGTGGGTTAACAAGACTCTTAAAGAAGCTATTCAGTTGGCAAGGTCATCTGGCTTGGATTGGAAGGTCTCTCTTAAGGATAGAATTAACAGTTATCGCATGGCTCCTCATTCAACTACTGGAAGATCTCCTTTTGAGTTGTTTAAGGGAAGAGTTCCTAATACTTTGTGGTGTCCTGGTTGGATGAAGCTGAACAAAGGTTTGGTTGATAATAGTGTTGGTGAATGGAGATGTAAGGAATTAGACAAACAAGTTGCTAGGAAAGAATATTTTGATAGCAGTAAGTCGTATTATTATTTCAAAAGTTCAAACTTGGTGATCTTGTTCGCATCAGAGCTCCTGTTGGGTGTAGGACTTGGTCAAAGTTCACTGAAGTTCGCTCTGTGGTGAAAATCTTCAGGAATGCTGTCAAAACGGATGATGGAAGGATATGGAATAACAGTCGTGTGGTTTTGGTTGGTTCAAGGTTGCCTGCTGTTGAAAGTGCTCATCCTGTTGGGGGTAATTCAGGCAATTCCCGTTACTGTTCTCCTGGGTCTCCGAGTTTGTCTTCTTCTTCTAGGTTGGGCCAAAGAGTATGTAGACCTCCTTCGTACTTAAAAGATTATGTTTAATCTTTCTTTCTTTCTTGTTTTGTTTTTTTGTTTTGTTAGAAAGGGAGATGTGTGATAACATGAAGATGTATTATAATATGTTTTGTACCTTTAATTCCTGGAATCCTGTTAAGAGGTTCTTTCCTAGAATGTAGACTTCCTTGGAAGTCAGTTGATCGTTTGACTTCGTGGTTGAGGTTAATAAATACCCACCTACCTGTTCCTGAAGTTTTCTGTTTACTTATTTTAATGTGATAAACACCACACCTTCATTGGTCAATATCATCTCTGGTACAATGCAACAGTAAATGCAATTGGTTAGCTACCTCAGGCAAGTATCTGTGTTCTCTGTATATTCTCTCTCATGAAGTATTACATTGACAGTGATATATGCAGACCCTTGCGCCAATTCCACACTCTACAAATATTTATCTTGGTGTCTTAAACGAGTGAAGTCCGTTCAACAAGAGGCACCTGGATAGCAAAGAGGAAGAGAGCTTGAGGCTGGTTAAAAGGAAGAGATAAGAGTGAGGGGTCTGGGCATAATGTGGCTCTGAGTGCCAACTTCGTTCCCTGCTTTCTTTGAAAAGTGAAAAACACAGAGGGAGCTAGTGCAAGGTATAAAAGATGTGCCTTCCTACCTACTGTGTAGCCTTGGACCGTGTCCTGTATGTGCATGTAACTTGCATGATCGAGGTAACTTTTAGCGGCGATGCTACGTGTCTCTCGGACGTCTGCTCACCATCGTTTTTTCCCAGCACCTCCCCCCCACCCCGCTACCGGCCATGGGCGGCAATCTGAGGGATAGCCCGGGGCGCCAGAAGCTCTAGCTAAATACAGCCACCTCCCAGTGAGGGCCTTTGTATTTTACCTTGGATAAAGAATCCCAACAAGGCTTTTCATTAAGGCCTTTAACATAGAGTGCAGACACCTCAAGTCTTTGCTGTTTGCTTCTGTGGCTCTACTACTTTTCGTTTTTCTACAATAATTTTTGTTCTTCTTTGTCTTCCTTTACTTGGGCCCGGAACGCATGAATGATGGCATATGGTCCTGCATCCTCATTACAATTGAATACAGAGGGCCTGATTCTTAAAAGTATGCTTACACTTTATAGTAGGTTTACTAACATTCAGTATAAAAAAACTATGGGTCTCGTTTAGCAGGCACTAGTGGCACTTTTGCGCCGCTGGAGCATCACCTTATTCACGCTCTGGTGGCGCAATGTGCCACAGCATATTTACAAGGCCACACAAAGCTACTTTACATGGCTTTTCATGGCCTTATAAATATGTGCCCCTTTCACGCAGAACACTGCCCGAAAGGGGCATTTTCAAGGGTGTTGCTGTGGGTGTTCCCACGCAACACCCATGGAATCTGAAGCATTCCCAGATTTACAAGGAATCGTAAACCTGGGAATCTGTCAGATTCTAACACCACACCAGGGGTGGTGTTAGGGAGGCACAATGAGGAGAAATATCTTTATTTCTCCTCGTTTTTTCTTCTTTCTATGTGTGCAATGCAGCACACATAGAAGGAGGAAGTTGCCTTCATTGATTGATTTTGTGCAGAATGGCGTCCCTTCCTGCACAGAATCACTCATCCCCACAATCCAGGTACCCTTGCGCAAGGGCGCCTGCATTGGCACTAGGGTTCTTTTTAGCGCCAGCACAGGGGTCAGTACAGGAATGTGCCATATTCTTGTGAATATGGCGCATTCCTGTACTTTTAGAATGACGTGACACTGCTTAATTGCTTGCAGTACCACGCTGCACCATTCTCTGGTAAATGAGGCCCTATGAGCGGAGGTTTATGCACCCGCAGCCTCCGCAGTTGGGGCAGGGAAACCTGCACACATATGTATAGGGAGTGCAGAATCATAAAACTCTGCATGTAACTTGAGAATTTCATTTTTCAGTACATTTTGTAGAATTGCAAAAAATACTAAAAAGGGCAGTTTAAGAATCAGGCTCAAAACGACGACGGATCCAATCACTAGAGTTACCGTCCCCATCAGAACATAGGGGCATATTACCAAGGGCATTATCGCCGCTTTAGCGGGAATTTTTGCCGCTAACGCGGCGATAATTGTATCGCCATATTACCTAGCTGTCGCTAACACCAGTTAGCGACAGCTATTAGGAGATAGCGGGCATTTAGGGGCCCACTTTGCAAGTCAGCGATAATTATCGCTAATGACATGCAAAGTGGGCGTGCCAAGATGTTAGCGACAGGAAACAGTCGCTAACATCTCTATCTCCTATTACCAACTTTTGGAAATAATCGCGATTATCTCCAAAAGCTAACGCCTGCCCAGAGCTGTTCTTAGCCATGTTATCCAATGGTAGGTGGATAACATGGCAAAGAGCATTTGCTCGGTAATGCATGAATATCGCTGACTTTACAGCAATATTCATGCATTTCGGACGATTTTTATCGCTTAGGAGATAAACCTTGATAATAGCAAGGCTCCTAAGCGATAAAAATCAGCGGAGCTCGGCGATATTAATATTGCCGCTAAACCAACATAGCGATAATCATCGCTAGTTGTTGGTAATATGCCCCATAGAGATCTGTGTTAACTCCACAAACCCGGTAAAGGGGCGGCTCTAGGCTCATGGCAGCCCTGGGCAGGGAGCGTAGATAGGGTCCCCTGGAGGAACGCAGGCGCGGAGGCCAGTGAAGAGAGGGGGGGAGGGGTCATGCTGTTTGGAAGTGGAACAGAGCCGGAGGCCGCCAAATCCCTGCCAGGGCCCGCCACGCAAATATGTATCCATCCTCAGAGGATTATTATATTAAGCATATATATTGGCGTGGCGGCCCCTGGGCTTTGGCGGCCCTGTGCAGGTGCACAGCTTGCGCATGCCTAAGGCCGCCCCTGCCCGGTGTTTGAAAGCAAGAGCAGCGGTGGAATTTAAAAACTCCTTCTTAGATTACTACCCAGGGCTTTAAGTGAGATGAAAAAACTGGAGGGGTCTCTCAAAGAGGCGTGACAGATGAAATTAAGGGCGTCGC
Organism: Lissotriton vulgaris; assembly: GCF_964263255.1. Taxonomy (NCBI): domain Eukaryota; kingdom Metazoa; phylum Chordata; class Amphibia; order Caudata; family Salamandridae; genus Lissotriton; species Lissotriton vulgaris. The sequence continues at coordinate 664,595,994 of NC_141693.1, forward strand.
ATAAAAATAGTAAGCTAAAAATTTGTGCTTAGCACCAGCAAGACCCGGCCCACTTAAAGCCCTGTTACTACTATATACGCAACGCAATGCAGTTGAAAATAGAAAATGAGAGAATCTGTGGCCCACTTTGGGGAGAGCAACAGGGCATGGAAACGTGACTTTCTTTCACTACTGTTTGTAATCGAAAGCATGTTGGCGAGAAGCCATTTTCGCTAAAAGGCAAATAGAATTTGGACGTTTTCCATTTCAGCTGGAGTATGTCCAAAAGAGTAATGCTACATCACTCGCCCAGCCGATTAACTGTACATATTCCAGAAGAGACTAACTGCGCGATTTGCCTCAAACCTGGATAACAATTATCTCGTTAATCCTACATGACCGCTCACATTTGAGAGTAGAAATGTTCTGACGATATTTTTTTGGCATCAGAGAGGGGGTTTGTGATGGGAGCGTTAGTTTAAACCTTAATTATTACCGGCTTAGCAAATACTGCAGTTACTGCTGACCATTTATAGCAATTCACTTCTCTTTGCCCTATTGTGGAAACATGCTTGAAACGTCCCTGTCTTTAAATAAATGGTTTGTGTCTAACTCTGTGCATTGAGCACTAAGACGGGGGACGCACATTTTCCATCATTTACAACGCATTTTCTATCCACGTTTGATTTAAAATCAATTGGCCTTCTAGATTTCACAAAAGTTACTTCGAACTTGGATCACATAGTTTTCTTCGGGGGGGGGGATAACTTCTGTGAAACATCACCTCCCTTCAATGGCTCAGCTCAGCATACTTTAGTTACATTCCATTTTCTTAGCTTTTAGAAGGCGTTCCGGAGATATGTCAGAACCATTTTCGCACAGTTTCTGTCGGTTACCAATTGAATTTGCCTAATATTGTAGTTTGATTGATTTGGTGCCCTCTTGTGGTTATAGCTAGTCACAGCAAAAGAATGTTTTTTCAAATCGAAGCAATATTTCATACAATAGGGGAATATGCTAAAAGTGCACCATCCCTAATTTAATCGAGAAGATTATTTGTTTCAATTGTCTGGAAGCGAAATGTGTGCTCTTACCACAGAACACAAAGAGAACATTGTCGACCAGTGACCCAACAGTATGGGGTATTCAGTATATCCATAATGGCTGTACTTACATTCAACCATTGTTAATGGCGATCCTTTACATAGTTATGTTATGTTATGTTATGTTAAAAAGTTTATACCGCGCACGTACACCGAGACGGTTTCTTGGCGCTCATAACAAACATAGCTAGCCAGGGCAGATGTGTTACTCAAAGGCCGCCTTGAAAAGGTGGGTTTTCAGGGTTTTTCGGAACAACTCATATGAGGGACAATGGCGAAAGGAGGAAAGTCAGGGCTGTCGTAAAAATGTGGAATGCTGGGGCATATTACCAAGCAATAGCGATAATTATCGCTATTGCTTGGTTAGCGGGAAAAAAATTATCGCCGAGTTGCGGCGATTTTTATCGCAGATAAACCTTGGTATTACCAAGGTTTATCGCAAATGCGATAAAAATCGGCCGCAATGCATGAATATTGCTGAAAAGTCAGCGATATTCATGCATTAGCGAGTTAATGCTCTTAGCCATGTTATCCACCTCCCATTGGATAACATGGCTAAGAACTGCTCAGGGCAGGTGTTAGCTTTTGGAGATAATTGCGCTTAGCGCGAATATCTCCAAAAGTTGGTAATAGGAGATAGAGATGTTAGCGACTGTTTCCAGTCGCTAACATCTTGGCACGCCCACTTTGCATGTCATTAGTGATAAATATCACTGACATGCAAAGTGGGGCCCAAGATGGTCGCTATCTCCTACTAGCTGTCGCTAACTGGTGTTAGTGACAGCTAGGTAATAGGGAGATAATTTTATCTCTGCTTTCTTGGCTTTTAAAGCCAAAAAAGATAAACCCCCTTGATAATATGCCCCTGAGTTATCTGTGGTACCTCCATGTCTATGCGACACATTCTCACCTCAGTTATATGCCCCCTGCTGCTCAGCCAGTGTGAGTGTGAGGTAATAGAATGCCGATGTGTGACCGGTAAGAGTGAATGTCAGGTGGAATGAGTGGCTGAGCAGCAAGGATGCTGCTTCCAGTGGGGCTTCCTTCATACTAACTTGTCCTGTAACCTAAGACTCTCATCCTAAAGAAGAAACCTATCCTGTTATCACCTCTCTACTGGCTACCCTTCATCTCCATTTACCGCAATGGCAACGAGTGGAAACGAAACCATGCGTGAGGAACAAGAATCTAAGAAGAAACTAAGATGATGACTAAGGAAATGAGATTGAAGCCTGCCAAAAAAATATAATGCGCATGGTAGCCCAACCAGTGTCTATTTACACCAGACAGCCTGCAGTCAATCAATCAATCATAACATTTGTATAGCGCACTACTCACCCGGAGGGGTCTCAAGGTGCTGGGGGGGAGGGGTACGTTACTGCTCGAAAAGCCAGGTCTTGAGTTGCTTCCTGAAGGAGAGATGGTCCTGGGTTAGCCGGAGGTGGATGGGAAGGGAGTTCCATGTCTTGGCTGCCAGGTAGGAGAAGGATCTTCCTCCGGTGGTGGCTCTGCGGATCCGTGGAAAGGCGGCGAGGGCGAGGCTTGTTGATCGTAGCTGGCGGGTGGGAGTGTAGAAGGTCAGGCGGTTGTTGAGGTACTTGGGGCCCAGGTCGTGGAGGGCCTTGTGTGCGTGGGTGAGGAGTCTGAACATGATCCTCTTGATGACGGGGAGCCAGTGCAGGTCTCTCAGGTGGCCGAAGATGTGGCTATGTCGGGGGATGTCCAGGACGAGTCGTGCGGAGGCGTTCTGGATGCGTTGGAATCTTTTCTGAAGTTTGGCTGTGGTTCTGGCGTAGAGGGTGTTTACGTAGTCCAGTCGGCTGGTGACGAGTGCCTGGCTGATCGTCTTCCAGGTTTCGGTGGGGATCCACCGGAAGATCTTTCGGAGCATGCGCAGGGTGTTGAAGCACGATGATGAGACGGCGTTGACTTGTCTGGTCATCGAGAGGGAGGAGTCCAGGATGAAGCCCAGGTTACGTGCGTGATCCGTTGGCTTGGGAGTGGTGCCCAGGGCAGGGGGCCACCAGGAGTCGTCCCAGGCGGAGGGCGATGGTCCCAGGATGAGGACTTCCGTCTTGTCTGAGTTCAGTTTCAGGCGGCTGTTTTTTATCCACTCGGCGACGTCTTTCATCCCTCCGTGTAGGCTGGTTCTGGCGGTGGCGGGCTTGTTGGTGAGGGAGAGGATCAGCTGGGTGTCGTCGGCGTAGGAGATGATGTTGAGGTTGTGTTGGCGTGCGATGGCTGCGAGGGGGCTCAGGTAGAAGTTGAAGAGGGTGGGGCTGAGTAATTATCCTTGTGGTACGCCGCAGATGACTTCGGTGGCCTTGGATCTGAATGGGGGGAGGCGGACTCTCTGGGTTCTTCCGGTGAGGAACAAGATGATCCACTCCAGTGCCCTGTCTTAGATTCCGATGTTGCTGAGGCGCTGCACTAGGGTGCGGTGACAGACAGTATCAAACGCTGCAGAGAGGTCCAGGAGGATGAGGGCCGCTGTTTCCCCGTTGTCGAGCAAGGATCTGATGTCGTCAGTGGCTGCGATGAGGACAGTCTCGGTGCTGTGGTTGGCTCGGAAACCGGACTGCGAGTGGTCGAGGGATCCGTTTGTCTCGAGGAAGGCAGCAAGCTGTCTGTTGACGGTCTTCTCGATGACTTTGGCGGGAAAAGGGAGGAGCAAGATGGGGCGGATGTTTCTGAGGTCGGTGGGGTCCGCTGTTGGTTTCTTCAGGAGGGCGCTGAGCTCGGCATGCTTCTAGCTCTCCGGGAAGGTGGCGGTGTTGAAGGAGGTGTTGATGATGTCCCGAAGTTGGGGTGCGATGATGGAATCGGCCTTGTTGCAGACGTGGTGGGGGCAGGGGTCGGTTGGTGATCCGGAGTGGATGGTGTTTATTGTGCGGGTGGTGTCTTCGGTGCTGACCAGGGTCCAGGCGCAGAGGGTGGTGGTGGTGGGGGTGTTGGTTCGGAGGTTGGATGAGTGGTCTGTGCGCCACAGCTGTTGTGTATGTTGGCCATCTTCCTGTGGAAGAACGAGGCGAGTGAGTCGCAGAGGTCTTGCGAGGGAGTGATGTCGTTGTTTCCGGCATTGGGGTTGGAGAGCTCTTTGACGATGCTGAAGAGTTCCTTGCTGTTGTGGGCGTTGTTGTCCAGTCGTTCTTTGAATGCTGTCTTCTTGGTGGTGCGGATCAGCTGGTGGTGTTTGCGGGTGGCGTGTTTGAGGGCAGTCATGCTGTCTGTGGTCTGGTCATTGCGCCAGGCTTTCTCGAGGGTGCGGCAGTTCTTCTTGGAGTTCTTAAGTTCGTCGGTGAACCAAGAGGCTTTCTTGCTGCCGGGTCTGCTGGGAGGGGTCTTCAGTGGTGCGAGGTCATCTGCGCAGTTGGTGATCCACTGTGTGAGGTTGCTGGCTGCTTCGTTGGGGTCCGTTGTGCTGGCGAGCGGGTTCTGGCTGATGGAGGTGGTGAGCTGGTCGGCGATGATCTTGTTCCAGCTCCTGCGAGGGACCTGTTGGGGGTGGTGGTGGGTCATGGTCCTTCTGAAGCTGCAGTGGACGCAGCTGTGGTCAGTCCAATGAAGTCCGGTGGAGTGGCTGAAGGAGATGTATTTGCTGGAGGAGAAGACTGGGTCAAGCGTGTGGCCGGCGTAGTGGGTGGGGGTGTTCACCAGTTGCTTGAGTCCGAGGTTGGCGAGGTTGTCTAGCAGGGTGGTGGTGTTGCTGTCTTTGTTGTTCTCCAGGTGGAAGTTGAGGTCCCCCAGGAGGATGTAGTCAGCGGAGGGGAGGGCGGGCGGGCTGATGAAGTCTGCAATGTCATCGCTGAATTGTGTGCGTGGTCCCGGGGGTCTGTAGATGAGGGTGCCTCTGAGGGTCGTCTTGGGGTCGGTGTGTATCTGGAAGTGGAGGTGTTCGGCGGCGGCGAGGGTGTCGTCGGAGTTGGTCGTGATGCGGATGGTGTTCTTGTGTATGATGGCGATGCCTCCTCCAGTCTGGTTGACGCGGTCCCTCCGGGGATCTTGTATCCGTCCGGGATGGCGAAGGTGATGTCGGGCGCTGAGGAGGCGTTCATCCAGGTTTCCGTGAGGAAGGTGACGTCTGGTGATGTTGTGTCGAGCAGGTTCCAGAGTTCCACGGCGTGTCTGTGGACGGAGCGGGTGTTGAGCAGGATGCACTTGAGGTGGTTGCTGCTAGTGATCATCTTGTCGGGTGTGGTGCAGGTCCGGAGGCAGGTGAATTGGCAGGCTTGGCAGGTGAAGGGTCCGTGGGTGCGTTAGGGGTGGCTTAGTAGCAGGCGGGGTTCCGGCCGGTGTTGAGTGCGTTGAGGGTGGCGGCGTCATAGGCCCGTCGTGTGGTCTGTCGTCGGCGGGGCCCAGGGGAGCAGGGGTCACACCAGGGGAGAACAGAGTTACAGAGTTACAGATGAACAAAAAATACAACAGAGGTAAACTGCAAAGTAACACAGCAATAATCAGGGCACAGGAGGGCGAAACGGCAAAACGGCACAACGAGCAGCAGCGAAGGGGGCACAGACACAGCTGGAGGGTTGTGCGGCGCGGGGGTGTCCTGAGGACAGGTAATTTGACAGGCATGCAGCAGATTGAATGTGCAGCTGCTGACTTAACATGACTTTGGTGCCTACAAGGATTTGTTCTGACAGTGTTGATGCTAAGTGAACCTGCAGTTCTTTGATTCAACATTTATACTGAGCTGGCTGCAAGTACTTTGAACCAAGAGAGTTACATCATACTCGTCTAACTGCTGACACTCCAGTTTGGATCACTCACCCAAAGAGCAATCCTACAGGCGGTGTTGACAGCTTTTAACCTACTTAAATTCTTTAGTTCATGAGCTATGATGTTTCGCTGTGACTTTAACATCAACAACAATGAAGTTGGAATCTGCCGCATCTCATCATGAGCTTTACATATGGAGTGAAACCAACACTCCTGCTGATGAAAGTAATGCAGGCATTGTGTCTAGCGATTTAGGAGAACAAACCGTGAGCCTCTGTCAGCTGCATTCATTTGAAACTGAGGGGCATATTAACAAGAAAGTGGCAAAGCGTGTCGTTAAGCCAAGAAGGCTAACAACATGCTTCTTCACTTTAGAAATGCAGGGCTGCACCATTATTTACTAGAATTCAATTCAATTCAATTAATTTATATAGCGCTCTACATACCCAGAGGGTCTCAAGGCGCTTGAAGAAGGGTGGGGAATTACTTGTCGAATATCCAGGTTTTAAGTTGCTTTCTGAATGCTAGGTGGTTCTGAGTGAGGCGAAGGTGAATGGGAAGTGAGTTCCAGGTTTTAGCCGCCAGGTAGGAGAAGGATCTTCCTCCCATGGTGGTTTTGTTGATGCGAGGTACAGCAGCAAGGGTTTGGTTGGAAGAGCGTAGCTGGCGGGAGGGGGTGTAGAAGGAAAGTCGTGTGTTGAGGCATTCGGGTCCAAGTTCGTAAAGTGCTTTGTGTGCGTGGGTTAGGAGGCAGAATGTTATCCTCTTATTGACGGGGAGCCAGTGGAGGTTTTTCAGGTGACCAGAGATGTGGTCTTTACGCGGGATGTCTAGTATGAGTCTGGCTGATGCGTTCTGGATGCGTTGGAGTTTTTTCTGAAGTTTTGCGGTGGTACCGGCGTATTGGGTGTTTCCGTAGTCCAGGCGGCTTGTAACCAGTGCGTGGGTGACCGTTTTTCTAGTTTCGGTGGGGATCCAGCGGAATGTTTTTTTGAGTATGCGAAGAATGTTGAAGCAAGATGATGAAACGGCGTTGACTTGTCTGGTCATCGAGAGTGAGGAGTCCAGAATGACGCCCAGGTTCCGTGCGTGGTCCGTCGGGATGGGTGCTTTTCCAAGGGCCTCTGGCCACCAAGAGTCGTCCCAGGTGGAGGGGGAGGTACCTAAGATAAGGACTTCTGTTTTGTCTGAATTCAGTTTCAGACGACTGAGCTTCATCCACTCAGCTACTTCTTTCATTACTTCATGTAGGTTGGTTTTGGCGGTGTTAGGGTCTTTGGTGAGAGAGAGGATCAGTTGAGTGTCATCAGCGTAGGAGATGATGTTGAGGTTGTGTTGGCGTGCTATGGCCGCGAGGGGGCTCATGTATACGTTGAAGAGGGTGGGGCTGAGTGAAGAACCTTGTGGCACGCCACAAATGACTTCAGTGGCCTCTGACTTGAATGGTGGGAGGCGGACTCTCTGAGTTCTTCCGGCAAGGAACGAGGTGATCCATTCCAGTGCTTTTCCTTGGATTCCAATGTTGCTGAGGCGTTGTAACAGGGTGCTATGACAGACTGTGTCGAAGGCTGCGGAGAGGTCGAGGAGGATGAGGGCGACTGTGTCTCCATTGTCCAGTAGAGTTCGGATGTCGTCTGTTGCTGCGATGAGTGCGGTCTCAGTGCTGTGTTTGGCTCGGAAGCCGGACTGTGAGGAGTCGAGGGATTTGTTGGTTTCGAGGAAGGCGGCGAGCTGGTTGTTGACAGCTTTCTCAATGACTTTGGCCGGGAATGGAAGGAGCGAGATGGGGCGGTAGTTTTTGAGTTCGGTGGGGTCAGCTATGGGTTTTTTCAGAAGGGCGCTGAGTTCGGCATGTTTCCAGCTTTCCGGGAAGGTGGCGGAGTTGAGGGAGCAGTTGATGACGTCTCGGAGGTGTGGTGCTATGATGGAATCTGCTTTGTTGAAGATGTGGTGAGGGCATGGGTCTGTGGGGGATCCTGAATGGATGGAGTTCATCAGGCGGATGGTGTCCTCAGTGGAGATTGGGTTCCAGTTATTAAGGATGTTCAAGGGGGGTGAAGGTGCGGCAGAAGGTTGGGTGGGTTGGTCTCCAGGTTGGTTGTCGAAGCTGTTGTGGACGTCTGCGATTTTGTCGTGGAAGAACGAAGCTAGGGAGTCGCAAAGGGCTTGAGAGGGAGGGATGTCGTTGGAGTTGGCAGTGGGGTTGATAAACTCTTTGACGAGTTTGAATAGTTCCTTGCTGTTGTGGGCGTTGTTGTCTAGTCGGTCTTTGAATGCGGCTTTCTTGGTGGTCCGGATCAGTTGGTGGTGTATGCGGGTGGCGTTTTTGAAGGCGTCCCTGGTGCTGGTGTTTGGGTCTTTTTTCCAGGCCTTCTCAAGGGAGCGACAGAGTTTCTTGGATTTCTTAAGATCATCGTTGAACCAGGGGGCGTTTTTGCTGCCTTGTTTGATTTGACGTTTTTTCAGAGGTGCTAGGTTGTCGGCGCTGTTGGTTAGCCATTGAGTGAGGTTAATGGCTGCTTGGTTGGGGTTCGAAGAGTGGGCAGGGGGGTTTTGAAGAAGCGATGAGGAGATCTGGTCAATGGTGATTTTGTTCCAATATCTTCGCAGAGTGGGTTGAGGATGGTTGTGGGTTGTGGTCTTTTTGTAGATAAAGTGAACGCAGCTGTGGTCCGTCCAGTGGAGAACTGTGGTGTGACTGAAGGAGATATGTTTGCTGGAGGTGAAGATAGGGTTGAGTGTGTGACCTGCGTAGTGAGTGGGGGTATTAACAAGTTGTTTGAGTCCGAGGTTGGCGAGATTGTCCAGAAGGGTGGTGGTGTTGCTGTCGTTGCTTTTTTCCAGGTGAAAATTGAGGTCTCCCAATAGAATGTAGTCCTCGGAGGGGAGGGCGTGTGGGGTGATAAAGTCAGTGATGTCTTCACTGAATTGTGCACGGGGTCCAGGTGGCCTGTAGAGGAGGGTGCCTCTGAGTGTGGTTTTGCGGTCGGTTTTCCCCTTTACTGGCGCTAACTTTAGCTGCCTAGTGCCAACGCAGGCACACCCTTGCACCATAGTACAAGGGTGCCAGTGTTAAGGGGAAGATTGTTTATGTGTAGGAGGCTTCCCTTTACGTGCCGTTTTGTAAGCAAAACAGCATTTTTTAAAAATGATTGTTTATGTGCAGGAAGGAGAACATTCCTGCACATAAATAATCATAGGCAGTTTGCTATTTCTATGTGCTCTGCACAAGGCAGCACACATGGAAACAGCAAAAACGAGGAGCAATAAAGCATTTCTCCCTGTTTTGCCTGTTTAAGACCAGGTTTTCCCAGGATGCCTCCTATTTAGGATGCCCTTATAAATAGGAGGCAACATCAAAAGCAATGGGTGTTGCGGTGGAACGCCCACCGCAACACCTATTGCCCTCTCCTTTCACGCTAAATACAGCATGAAAGGGTACCTTATTTATAAGGTGGTGTTAAGCCATGTTACAAATTGCCATTCTGGATTGTTAAGGGACACCTTCCTGCATATAAGCAATCTTTCCCTCAACACACGCACCCTTGCACTATGGTGCAAGGGTGCCTGGGTTGGCACTAGGCAGCTGATTTTAGCAGCAGCGCAGGGAGAAATGAAGGGGTGCACAGTATTGCTGTAAATACAGCGCATCCGTGCATTTCTAAAGTGACAGAGCGTTGCGTTAGCAATTTTGGACCTAACCTGCACTCCGTCGCTTCCTTTTAAATATGCCCCTTAAGGTTTTTTTTACAATCCCCTTGCGCCACTTGTACATCACTTTTCCCCATATTAAAAGTGACTCACGGGCGGCGCAAGGGACTTGTAAATAAGCCCCTTAATGGCTTACATTGCGCCACCGGTAGGGAACAAGTGACATACCGGCGGCGCAAGGGGCTAGTGTATTAATGAAGATCATTTTCTGTACCATTCCAGGTGCTAATAACACCATCGATGCATCACCTCCTAATTATGCTAAGGCGTCATATTCTTATCCCATGTTAGATCATGGATAATTTGTTTCAAAACAACTCATGAATAAGTTAGATTCAGGCCAAGTAAATTAGGTTTCAATTTTAGCTTCCAGCAGTTTCTAGAAAAACAACATTGCTTAACATGAAAATGTGAGGTGTAAGAATCAACCCAGCAATTTTCATTAACACATTATAATTTCAAAACGACAAGTAGAGTATGTTTTGAGCAACATGGCATACTTGGAGCCCAGGCAATAGGCTTAAACAAATACAGAGAGAATTCAAAGACCTGGGAATGTGCTTATGGCAAGTAAATGTAAAAGCAATGAAATACATTTTAGGATACACTAAAATATAAAAAGATTGTGGGGGGGGGTTCATATACTCCCAAACATATTATTAAGGCCGGAGCCTATATTGAGTCATTAATCCCACAGGTGCTGTTCAAACTATTTAAGAATCCCAGACAAGAATGAATATAGGTATTCGGGTTGTACTCGATTTCTGCTGTATGTTTTTATTTTGAAACTAGGCGCTGAAATAGCCCACCTTGGGAAATGTGTACCAAGGATGATAAATTCATAAAGAATAAAATATGAATATACTGAACTTTGTGGACATTCTGGATTTGTGGTGTGTAAGAATTGGGGTTATTGATTTAGAGGGGTCAGAGTCCCACTCAAATAAGAAACACAATCATTGTCAGGATGATCCACCACAGTCACTAAATAAAACTATGCTTAACCCTGTAGTGGCCTGGCACAAAAGCAGTCAGGCTTAATGTAGAGGCAATATGAAAAGTATTTTTGAAGCACTCAAACAGTGATAAAGTAAAAACTAATTTAGAAAAATAGAGTAAAATGCAATAAATATAATGATACCAAAATGATAAAAAGTGGAGTTATGAATTTTTAAAGTTTCAGGTAAAAATAGAGGCATAAAGCACCAAGCGCCAATTGCTGTTGTCTGGCCGTGCTGGGCAGTATCAAAGTCACAAGCCCAGGCTGAATGCACCTGGGCTTGCCCCGAAATGGTCGCTCATCCACGCTCCCGCACTCGCTGCTTGATTGTGTGCCTCATTGCTGCCTGCTACCCTGCTGGACCCGTGATCGCGCGCATTCGCACAGGGCTTGGTATCGTAGCCTGCAAAGCGCTATTAGTGCCCTCCTGCGCCGCATTGCCTAATTAATAGTAACATAGCCTGCTTGTTGGGAAATCGAAATTGTACAAGCTGATTGCTTTTTGTGCACGTTGGCGCTGCATTGTTTGGATCTAAGTTGCCGTAGCCTGCTATTGTTTTGATTGCCGGTCCTCGGCTGTGCCCCGTTTTGCTTTCTGTTTTGGAAGCCATTTTGTTGTTGTTGTGTCCACTCCTGGCCCGTGTCTCCTCCCCGCCTCCCAGCTGACCCTCCCTCCCACAGACAGAGTAAGCTCGTCCCTCCTTCCCTCCTAGCGCTGTGACCACCTGGGCTTGCCCCGAAGCGGTCGCTCACCCACGCTCCCGCACTCGCTGCCTGATTGTGTGCCTCATTGCTGCCTGCTACCCTGCTGGGCCTGTGATCGCGCGCATTCGCACAGCGCTTGGTATCGTAGCCTGCAAAGCGCTATTAGTGCCCTCCTGTGCCGCATTGCCTAATTAATAGTAACATAGCCTGCTTGTTGGGAAATCGAAATTGTACAAGCTGATTGCTTTTTGTGCACTTTGGCGCTGCATTGTTTGGATCTAAGTTGCCGTAGCCTGCTATTGTTTTGATTGCCGGTCCTCGGCTGTGCCCCGTTTCGCTTTCTGTTTTGGAAGCCATTTTGTTGTTGTTGTGTCCACTCCTGGCCCGTGTCTCCTCCCCGCTCCCGCCTCCCAGCTGACCCTCCCTCGCCCCCGCCCCCTCCACCATCCATTTATGACAGATGCTTTCGCGCGCAGCGCCGAAGGTGCGCCAAAGGTAAGCCCGTCTACGCCCGTCCGCGCCTTGACCGCGCCCAGCGCCAGACCCCCTGGCCCCCGCAAACCGCACACCTCCTGCATAACGTATGATGCCGCCACCCTCCTAGCCCTTAACCCCGGACGCACACCACAATGCTACGAAGCTGCCCCAGGACGTGCACACGGTCCTATTACCTGCCACTCCTGCGAATTTACCAGCATCAAGATCCATACCATTTCCTTTACCCCCAAACCCAGTTCCGACTCTAAGCATCTGAAGTGCATCCTGCTGAACACCCGCTCGGTCCACAGACACGCAACTGAACTCTGGGACCTACTCAACACTGCTTCACCGGACATCGCCTTCCTTACAGAAACCTGGATGAACGCATCATCAACACCCGACATCGCCATAGCCATCCTGGACACTTACAAGATCACCCGAAAAGACCGCACCAATCAAACGGGAGGAGGCATAGCCATCGTCCACAAGAACAACATTAAAATCACGACCAGCTTCGGCGATAACCTTACAACCGCCGAACATCTCCACTTCCAGATCCACACCGACCCTAGGACCACACTTAGAGGTACCCTCATCTACAGGCCCCCAGGAACCCGTAAACAATTCAGCGAAGATATCACTGACTTCATCAGCCTACATGCCCTCGCCTCCGAGAACTACATTCTACTAGGAGATCTCAACTTTCACCTGGAAAAGAAAAACAACAACAACACCTCCACCCTTCTTGACAACCTGGCCAATCTCGGACTCAAACAACTTGTTGACACCCCCACCCACATAGCCGGACACACACTCGACTCAATCTTCACCTCCAGCAAGTACATTTCCTTCGATCGCACCACAGCTCTCCATTGGACGGACCACAGTTGTGTTCACTTCAGCTACAAAACCACCTCGACCCACAACCCCCCACAACCTATTCCTCGAAGAAACTGGAACAAAATCACCACCGCCCAACTCCTCACATCGCTCAACCAGAACCCACCCGCCCTCTCATCGGACCCAAACCAAGCTGCCACCAAACTCAAACAATGGATCACTCACAGCGCTGATGAATTAGCACCCTTGAAAAACCATCACAACAAACAGGACAGCAAAAAGGCCCCCTGGTTCAACGATGACCTTAAGAAATCCAAGAAGCTATGCCGTACTCTAGAGAAAAAAATGGAAAAAAACCCAACCACCGACAATATGGCCACCTTCAAGGCAGCCTCCCGCAAACACCACCAACTGATTCGAACCACCAAGAAATCAGCATTCATGGATCGTCTCGACAACAACGCCCATAACAGCAAGGAACTATTCAACATCGTCAAAGAATTCACCAACCCCACCGCAGCCTCAAATGACATCACCCCTTCCCAAGACCTCTGCGATTCGTTATCCACCTTCTTTTACAATAAAATTGCCGACATACATAACAGCTTCGAGAACATCTCCAACGAACAACCCTCTCCACCCCCCTCCAAACCTAAACCGCCCTCTAACAACCTCAGCGCCTGGAACCCAATCACCATTGATGACACCATCCGCCTAATGAACTCCATCCACTCTGGCTCGCCAACCGACCCCTGTCCCCACCACATCTTCAACAAAGCAGACTCCATCATCGCACCCCACCTCCGTGATGTCGTCAACTGCTCCTTCAACTCTGCTACCTTCCCTGAAAGCTGGAAACACGCCAAAGTCAGTGCCCTCCTGAAAAAACCCACAGCAGACCCTTCTGAACTTAAAAACTACCGCCCCATATCCCTCCTCCCATTCCCTGCCAAAGTCATTGAGAAGGCCGTCAATAGCCAGCTCGCCGCCTTCCTTGAATCAAACAACTCCCTCGACCCCTCACTGTGAGGGGTCGAGGGAGTTGTTGGATTCAAGGAAGCCAAACACAGCACCGAGACAGCCCTCATCGCAGCTACAGACGATATCCGAACACTACTGGACAACGGAGAAACAGTGGCCCTCATCCTACTCGACCTATCCGCCGCCTTCGACACAGTCTGTCATAGCACCCTCATACAACGCCTCAGCAACATCGGCATACAAGGGAAAGCCCTGGACTGGATCATCTCGTTCCTAACTGGGAGAACTCAGAGAGTCCGACTTCCCCCATTCAAATCAGAGGCCACCAAAGTCATCTGTGGTGTACCACAAGGATCATCACTCAGTCCCACCCTCTTCAACGTTTACATGAGTCCACTCGCATCCATCGCGCGTCAACACAACCTTAACATCATCTCCTACGCTGACGACACCCAGCTGATCCTTTCCCTCACCAAAGACCCTACCACCGCCAAAACCAATCTTCACGAAGGCATGAAAGAAGTAGCCGAATGGATGAAAAACAGCCGCCTAAAACTTAACTCAGACAAAACGGAGGTGCTCATCCTAGGATCATCCCCCTCTGCCTGGGACGACTCATGGTGGCCTTCGGCTTTGGGCACAGCACCCATACCCACAGACCACGCACGTAACCTTGGCTTCATCCTTGACTCCTCACTCTCGATGACCAGACAAGTCAATGCCGTCTCATCCTCCTGCTTCAACGTACTTCGTATGCTCAAAAAAATATCCTGCTGGATCCCCTCCGAGACAAGAAAGACTGTCACCCACGCACTGGTCACGAGTCGACTAGACTACGGAAACACCCTCTACGCCGGAATCACAGCCAAATTACAGAAAAAACTCCAACGCATCCAAAACGCATCAGCGAGACTCATCTTGGACATCCCTCGCCAAGACCACATTACCGACCACCTGAAAGACCTCCACTGGCTCCCGGTCAACAAGAGAATAACGTTCCGTCTCCTCACCCACGCAGATAAGGCCCTGTACAAACTAGGACCCGAATGCCTCAACACCCGGCTGTCCTTCTACACACCTTCCCGCCAACTAAGATCCTCCAATCAAGCCGTAGCTGCAGTACCGCGTATCCAAAGATCCACCATGGGAGGTAGATCTTTCTCCTACTTGGCGGTCAAGACCTGGAACTCACTCCCCACTCACCTCCGCCTTACACAGAACCATATCTCCTTCAGAAAAGAACTTAAAACCTGGCTATTCGATAAATAATGAACCCCCTCCCCAAGCGCCTTGAGACCCTCTGGGAGAGTAGTGCGCTATACAAATTCTTGAACTTGAACTAGAGCGCAAGTCGGTTTCTTACAGTGGAAGGCTTACCTTCTCGCACACTCCAGTTCCACATGAGAAGCCTCAGCCAGAGTTTCATGTTGGTAGAAGCTGCAATGAGATTATTGTAATTGAAAAGAGCATTTCGCCATCAGAACGTTAAGTTGGCAGGTGACGCAGGAGGTTGCTGGTGACACAAAGAGCAGGTCACCATCAGAGCTTTATATTGGTGTTAGACGTACACGGGTATTCATGGACGCGAAGAGCCCAGAACTTGTGGATTTTTACCTAGTGCAATTCTTGCAGTTTGCAGGTCGGAGGAGTACACTCTGACATCAGCCAAGGGTCCAGGACCTAGGGAGTCATCTCTTGAGAGTCAGGACTCACTCCAGCAGAGGCCAGCAGTAGGGACCAGGCAGGTGCAGTTGGTGCTGGTCAGCTGGGCAATTGCCCAGGGGTCTCTGGGGGTTTATTGTGTACCTGTAACTCAAACAGGAGGACATGAAGCTGTCCCTTAAAGTCACTTCTGGGATCAAGGCGAGCAGGCCAAGCCTTCCTTTTTTAGACAGCAGTGTAGGTCTTTTCTTGAATCTTCACAGGGCCAGGATTTCCCTAATGAGAGATTCACGGGGTGCCACTTTTATACCCAGTGCCAGCCTGTGTGTTGGGGGTCACTCTTTTTGTCTAACCATAAACGGGTTCTGGTCAGTACTTCCCATTCCCCTGGGTTTCACTGCATTCTATCAAGAGTAACAAAAGGCAGACAGGCCTAGGCATGAACCGTATTTACCAGTGACAGGGCAGGCAGCTTCAGAAGTCGGGAAGATGGTGGGCACAGCCCTCAGCCCTTAGACTACCACTTGAAGATCAGGAAAGGGATAGAGAAAAGCCCCAGGACATCATGCTCCGGAGAGGAGCACCATTCCCCACACCCACAGACCTTTTGGTCCCTGCTCGGGAGGAATACACATCACACCACCGGAGAGCATATCTGATTTAGGCAGAAAACCGCCAACTTTCCAAAAGTGGCATTTTCAGATTAGCAATTTAAAATCTGACGTTATCATTAAAGAGGATTTGAAATTACAACTCAAATGAGTGGAAGACATGTTTCTTTATCTGCTCCCAAACTAAACATATCACTTATTAAGTGTAATAAGGTAACTCAATGTTTGTCTATGGGAGAGTTAGACTGTGGGAGTTTTTCATTGCCAGGTCATGTAAAACTTAAGTACAAGTGTCCTATTTTTTAAATACCATGCACCCTGCACTATGAGCCTTTTGGTCCTATGCTAGGGATGACTTATATGTATTTAAAAGGTAGGTTTAGGCGTGGCAAAAGGTTTATTTTCGCAGGTTAAAATAGCAGTTTAAAACTGCACTACAGGGTGCGGGTGCTAGGTGACACACTAGCAAAATGGCCGCACAACAATAAGGATCCTGCTGCTCGGTCCAATTATCCAACCATTTATCCTTCCCCAGAGGTTCAATATTGAGAATTACTGAACCGGATTGTAGAGCGATATCGGGTGACCCGGCGGAGCGAGTACGAAGGCTCCTGGACGCTGCTGCTCGCCAAAAGAACTCCCTCTAAGTGCGGCTGGCGGAAAGGCAGCTGGCGCCCGGTCCTCTCTGCCGGTGGAGTGAACCACACCAGCATCCCACGTGGAGTCTAGGCCGGGCAGCTGCGGGGACTGAGAACTGCAGAAACCTGATGCAGCTGCGGTGAGTGTACACGAGTAAAACATCACTAAACACTCACTGCTCCCCGTGCACTTGCAGTCCAGAGCCTGGGGGCCTGAGAAGGACTTCTACACACCCTGTGACACTCTCCGCTCTGTGACAGATGAGGGCCATAAATCACATCTGCATTTGGTTGCCTGCAAGCTCTGCGAGTGCGGGCCTCTGAACCATTCACGGGGCACGCGGGACACATCCCTTCGGTGAACAAGGAGACACCTCACTCTTAGATCCCTCACTCCTTTCCATATTGTGGTAAATATTTGATTTACCGTCCTAATTTCTATGCAGGTAAGTACTTAGATAAAAATAACTCAATCGGAAAGAAAGATGCAGAGTCCGTGGTGTTAGAGTTCTTATGGGTTTTATTCCTTAAAAAGGAATGGTTCTGGTACCGGATATCGGGTTCCTGACACCACTGGGGTGCAGGAAGGGATAGAGCATACTTTATTGACATTACATTACTTTTATACTTAATATACACAATAGAAATCAATGCAGAAGGCGTAACAGCTGAGAGAAACAAGATAAGAATTCACACGTGTTAGCAATACGTAATCAGAAGGCGTGAACTAAGGCGTGCACAGAGGTGTGTTCTAGAACGTCACATGTAAGTGTCAGAAGTGGGTGGCTCTATGACAGAATAGTGCAGAGTCAGCAGGAATCGGTAGCTAGGATGCGCGCGCAGCTGCATGACGTGTGATTGACGTAAAGTTGGAGGGTGCAGGGGACTTGACATTTACACTAGAGGAAAGAGACAGAAGTCTGGCATGTCAGATCAACTCGTTCCTATATCATATCTGATATCTGATGTTTGGGAACCATATTATCTAGAAGGAAAAGGTCTCTCGGACAGAGGCTATCCTATACTGACTATGAGTGCGTACACATGTGCCTACGTGTCTGTGGGTAAAGCGAGGGGGTATGGGCCTACCATGGAAACGGGAGCTATGAATTACTTGCATGGAGACAGAGAGGCCGAGCCCTTTGCTCTGCAGCCGGGTGTTTGTTTATCTATTCTGCTGGACTGGAATGTGTTTTCGGGAAGGTAAGCTTGGCTATACTGATAGCATGAAGGTAAAATACTGTCTTTGGCAGGCAGACAGGCCGAGCCAGGCTCCGCTCGCCTCGCAGGGAGTAGGACAGAGTTCACGGGTGGGGGCATCCCACCTTGCAGTTTCAGGAGGCAGAGATGCTTTTCGGAAAGAGGCTTGATGACAGAAAACAGGGCCTAACTCGCACAGAGCCAGGAATACATGAAAGTGCACCATACAAAGACGGTGGCAAGGCATATTTAGGAACGGAATATTCAACCCATTCAGGGTGGATCTGAAAGAGGACATGTTAACGTTGGACGCAAATGTGTTTGCGTCTTCATAGCTGGCACAGGAGGGAAGTTACATGCACTTTAAGCTCGTACATGGAGACGGTGGGGTACACGTTAGGGAACATTTCTTGACCATAAAATTTATATTTCCTCATTCCCTCCTTGTTCCCTACGGACCCTTCATGATATATCAATCGTCATTAATCTATTTATTTGAGTAGTTAGCATCATCTGCTCATCCTTTTTCACATGGGATTTGGAATGTCGACTTGAATGGGGAGTGCAGGATGTGGCGCACAAGCCGCAAATCGCCGGCACACATTGTAAACATAGACAGCAACTGAATACTATAAGTAGAATGGTTCCAAGAAGTGACAGTATTTTCCAACCCCAAGCTGATATGGTAGTCCAGAGCCAACCGGACCAAGTCCAAGTGCCTGGATTCTGATGTATCTGACTAGCTATCTTATGGAGACGGGTAATAGCCTTATATACGGACGGAGCATTATCTGGGATGAAAACGCAACAAGCTGACCCGAGGACCTTACAGGCTCCTCCGCGATCGGCCAGTATGACGTCAATAACAAGACGATTTTGAAGAACGACAAGTCTCATAGCAGACTGTTCCTCAGTCAAGTTACCTAGGGCGGAAGTGGTCTCTTTCACTACTGCTTCGAGAGTTCTGGTCAAGTGGCGTATAGACTTACTATTAAAGATAGCCCCTAAGTAGGGAAAGAAACCTTTGTTGAAATCTGTGAATTTTATGCCGTTTCCGTATAGTCGACAATTGGGAGATCTCTTTTGGGTCTGTGAACTAGACGGGAATTTCTATGATAATCTGGTGGAGCTAGGAAAGCAGGTGGCAGTAAGAATCCAATGTAACAGGTCCCATCCCAATCTAGAGGCAAACGTATGTATGCTGTCTGACCACAAATGAAATAGGAATGACGTGTAGCTTTAAATGTGGACTTGCCCTTATCACTAAATTCGATCACGGTAGTACATTTACTATGACCCAGGTGTATTGAACCCTTCTTTCTAATACATAATTCACCTTTGACTGGTAGTACTGACATAGTGGGCAAGTCTGGTTCGGTTTCGGATTCAACATTCAGAATCATGAGGTTGAGTGTAAAATTTCCTAATCCATATACTTCATTTTCTAGATCAGTTCCTGTTCTTTTGGGGACTCCCTCTTTGTCAGGATAACATACTCTATGCAGAACTGTGTTCAGGTTTCCCCATACCCAGTTACCCTGATAAACTACGGAATTTGAATCTAAGGCATTAATCAAACTAAACCAGGCTCCACATGAACCATTGTGTGTGAACGGGTACGGGAAGAGGGGCAGAACTCCTTTGTATTTCTGGTAGGGAGGGAGTCGGCCACATATCCAACAATTTGTAGCGTTGCTGGTCTGATGCGAGTGGTGTAACATACTAATGAATGTATTGTTGCGCAGCGCAAGTCGGTAGGACAATTCATGAAGAGGTAACTCGCTAAAAGAATGCTCGGCAGTGTCATTAGAAGAAGAATGTGCACGTGTAGCAATAGGAAAGTATATATGCAGAAGTATACTGGTGACAATAATCGTAAGACTTAAGGAAAACATAATCCATAAGGTGACAATACAGTAACTTTTTAGAGATTTGCAGTAGCGTTGCTTCTTGATCTGTTTCTCTCTATCTCTCTCTCTATTGGGGTCTAGGGGATACATGTCAGAGACTATTTAACCGATTCACCTAGGGGAGGACTTAAACAATTAAACTGTCTGACTTGCTAGACCGTAATTTCAACTTGTATTCTTCTTGCGGAGTTTACTCTACCATGGAAGGTTTAAAGTCACTAGAATTTGGGCAGTCCTTTGAGGGGGTGGAAGAGTCAGTTTCTGGCAGCAGCAGTTCATTACATTTTTTGACGTGGCTTGTATGGATCCATCCTTTTCTGCCCTCCACTTTGATCGCGGTCCTCGTGGTTAGAAGGACGAGCTTCGGCTCCTGCCAACGGGGCTCCAGCGGACTCCTCCTGTCGAAGTTGCGGATCAGCACAGTATCACCGGGGCGGACATCGTGTGGCTTTACATCAGTGTTGTCGGGAAAGGCTGCGGCAACCTGTGAACGACATGATTGGAGTGCAGACATCAAGGAGGCAAGGTAATCTGTCAGCATATTACAATCAACATCGGTTATTTTCTTAGGCATGGGCGTCCCCCACATATTTGGTGGCCTGCCGAAGACCACCTCATACGGGGATAGCCCTGATCGTGAATGAGGAACCATCCTCATATAGAGAAATGCAACTGGCAGGGCGACTATCCAGTCGACCCCTTTCTCTTTACAAACTTTAGCAAGACGGGTTTTCAGTGTCTGATTGTGTCTCTCTACAAGGCCAGCTGCCTCGGGATGTCGGACGCAGTGGAATTTCCACTGATATCCTAGCAGGAGTGAGACCTGCTTCATGAGCTCGGACGAGAATGGCTGTCCGTTATCTGAGTATACGATACGAGGCAGGCCGTACCGTGGGAAGAATTCTCGAACCAGCTGCTTGGCAGTGGTCGGAGCTGTGTAGGCTGGGACTGGATATGCTTCTGTCCAACGGGAAAGTGCACAAACAATTACGAGGACGTACTTGAATCCTCGACAACGTTCCATCTGGATATAATCCATCTGGAGGACTTCAAAAGGGTGATCGGGAGGATGAAATCCACCTTGCTCTACAGGGACGCTTTTACCTGGATTGAACTGACAACAGATCATGCAAGTACGCACTTTCTGTTTTGCTGCTGCTCGTAAATGTTTGTTGTACCAGAGATTCTGTAAACTGTCTAACATGGCTTTTTCTCCCAGATGTGCTGGACTATGTGCTGTATTTATTATGACTTGAACCATAGAGTCGGGGAGAAACCATGTAGATTTTCCCTTTGTCATCCATCCCTGATCAGTCTGGACCCCTCCTAGTTCGGACCATTTCTTGATTTCGTCTGGAGTAGCATGTGTCTGAATATCGATTACATCTAGTGTGGGATCCTTAACAGTCATACAATGTGTCGGTACTATTGCCTTTGTCACATCAGTTGCCTGGGTGTGAGTCAATGCGGTATGTTTTGCTGTTTGGTCTGCCAGGTCGTTACCCTGGGAAATAGAGTCTGTAACTTTAGTATGTGCTTTACACTTCATGATGGATATGCCCGAAGGCAGATGTATTGCTTCTAACAGTGCTTGAATGAGGGGACCGTGTTGGATCTTGGCTCCGTGTGAAGTCAAGAAACCTCGTTCTTGCCATAACATTCCGAAGTCGTGTACGACCCCGAAAGCATAACGGGAATCAGTGTATATGTTAACATTTCTGTTCTTGGCTAGTATACAGGCTCGGGTCAGAGCGATGAGCTCTGCTGCTTGAGCGGACAGTGTGTTAATACGATGTGTTTCTTTGACTTCAGTTTCAGTGGTTACTGCGTACGCGGCCACTAACTCTCCTGTACTTGTTCTCATACATGAACCGTCCACATAAAGTGTCAGGTCTGGGTTGGTCAGTGGAACATCTGCTAAGTCTCGTCGGGGCTTTGTTACTGCATTAATTATCTCTATACAATCATGCGGGGCTGGATCTGTTATAATTGAAGGTAACAATGTTGCGGGATTTAGGATGCTACAGCGTCTGATTTCTATGTGTGGCTGGAACAGTGTCAGTTCATAACCTGTCAGTCGTGCTATAGTCAAGTGTTGAGTCTGGGTTCGGTTTAGAAGGACTTCTACAGAATGTGGAACTTGTACTGTCAAAGGATGTCCTAATACAATTGAATCGCTTTGTCTGATTGCTAGGGCTGTCGCTGCAACTGACTTTAAGCACGCAGGGAGTGCCTGGGCTACTGAATCCAATGTACTCGAAAAATAAGCGCAAGGCTTATGTGAACCTGCTTGGTCTTGTGTGAGGACAGACAACGCTGTACCTTCACGTTCGGTGACAAAAAGTGTAAAAGGTTTGCTGTAACATGGTGTCGCTAAAACTGGTGCTTGACATAAAGCTTTCTTTAATTCCTCAAAAGCCTGTGTATGTTCCTGAGTCCAAGGAAGGGCAGTCGAAGTCGCTGCCTCCTGTGTTGTCAACTGAATGAGTGGTTTAGCTAGAAATGCATACTGGGGAATCCATTGTCTGCAGTACGAGGTGAGGCCTATAAAGGCCCGCACTTCCTTTTGTGTCTGGGGTTGTGGCATATTTACAATTAACTGGATGCGGTCAGGAGTGAGCTGTCTCCCCACTTTGGACAGCAAGTGACCCAAGTACACAACTTGCTGAACACAGAATTGTAGCTTTGAAGGAGACACCTTGTGTCCCTTGTCGGCCAGAAAATGTAAAACTGTCAGTGATGCTTGTTCACATTCGGGTTCACTTCGTGCGGTGATCAGCAGATCATCGACGTACTGCAATAAGGCAGTGTTAACTGGCATTTGGATACAATCAAGTTGTCTTTTTAGTGCTTGGCTGTAGATGCTGGGGCTTTCTGTGAATCCTTGAGGTGCGCGTGAAAATTTGAAACTTCGTCCATTTAAACTGAATCCGAAGAGATATTGGCTCTCTGGATCAATGGGCACACTGAAGAAGGCGTTCTTGAGGTCAATTACGGTAAAGAACGTCGCTTCTGAATCAATAGCAGTCAATAAGGATGAGATGTCGGGAACCACAGGGTACTGTGGAACAATGCATTTATTCAGTTCTCGTAAATCAATCACCAGCCGATATACTGGCGGTGCATTGGGATCAGTACGTTTAAGAATCGGAATAATAGGGGAATTACAGATATTGGAGTCGGTTTCTACGACCACTCCTTGGGCAATGAGCTCTTCAATGATTTCCAGTAAAGCCACGACAGCATCGGGTGGTAACTTGTATTGTCTGATTCGGGGTAAAACAACTCCTGGTTTGAGTGTAACACGGTATGGTGTAATGTGCATGCAACCTACATCGGTTGGGCCTTGTGCCCACAGGTGTTTCGGTACATTTTTCAATCTGACATCAAACTCTCGTAATACATAGTGACCCTTGAAGTCACCCAGGAAAAGTCTAACTCCTTCCGGAGAACAACATATCACAGCTCCTAGAGCCTTCAGTGTCTTTATTCCTAACAAGTTTTCTGGACATGATTTCGTGAGTAACAAGTCTGTAACACGTGATAGTGGACCTACTGCTAGGGGGACGGGTTCTGACACTTCATTTACAATAGGCTGTCCTGAAAAACCAAGGGAAACATTCTGTGAGCCTGAGAGGGGTGCCCCTGGGACTTCATTATGGCTGATTGTTGTGCGGCTTGCCCCTGTGTCAATTAAAAACTTTCTGTCTTTTCCCAATACTCGACTATGTACATAAGGACCCTCTTGATCTACAGGAATCTCAATAAGAGGCAAGCCAACCTCCCTCTCTAGGCTGTTTCATGTGTATCGCTGATAATCGGGATAGTCAGATTGGGCATACTGGTACATTTGCTGTGAAACTTGCTGAGTCGCGGCAATGGGCTGTGGCTGTGATACCGCTACGGTCTGGGGGGAGTGTGATGAAGCATGCATAGGCTGTGTATTCTGTGAAGTCTGTGGCTGGACCTGGTCTTGTCTAGGCTGACGCGGTCTTTCTTTAGTTTTACCTGTCGCTATATTGTGTTTCAGGACTGGACATTCATTTACGTAGTGGCCTGGCTGCTTGCAATAGTTGCATGTCCCTTTAACAGGAGCTGCTGAATTATTTGTCTGCGTCCCACCCTTTTTCTGACCGTCAGCTGGGACTGACTGGGCAACTAGTATTTTCATTTTCGTGTCTTTCATACGTCTCTGTTCATGTTCTTGTTCTTCCCTAATTCTGTTCTGATGATATTGTAACATTTGCAACATCTGAGATGGCGTATTTGCTTGCCATGTACTCTCGACTTTATATACACGATTCTTAACCTGGGTTAGGGACTTCTCTACTAATTTACTTACAAAAAGGTGTGGGTATGACTCGCTGCTTGGTTTCAGGCCACTATTAATAATGAAACATTTCTCGAATCTTGAATAGAAGTCACTAGTATCTTCATCGTGTTTCTGTTTACAGGCTGAGATCGCGTCCCAGTCTTCCTTTTTAGTTGTCAATAATCTTGGCAAAACCTGTACTATCAATCCTGGTAATGCTTTTGCTTTTTCCCCAAGGCCTAGCCCTGGAGTACGGATTTTTTCCTCGTCTTCTATTTCAGTCCATATAATCTTTTTATCTCCCACCTCCCATTCTTTTTCTTTGAGTTTCTCATAGATGCCAGTAGGTAACAGTACTTTTAACAATTTCATAATATCCGTATATGTGTAATCTCCCATGAGTAACATATCCTTAAGTTCTCGGTGAAAACCTGCAGGGTCTTTATCGTGACAGGGTACTAGTTTCTTCATCTCTAATAATTCTAACTTTGTCAAAGGTGTGTACACATACACACGTTTCAGGGTATTATCGGCACCCATAACTGGGTGTACTTCTCGTAAAGGATTCTGTCTGTCAAAATGCTCCAAATGAAACATTTTTCTTTCTGGGGGCGGAGCTGAAACATGTTGAGGGCCTAAGAAAGCGTTATATCTGTGCCGTTGCTCTAGAATTATTTGAATCAACTTGGTACTTAAGCCTCTCCATCTATTCATAAGTAGTGCTTCTAATGTATCAGGTAAGGGACCTGGGTCCGAGTGTTGATTTCTGTATAACGTGAGAAGATGCTGAATCATGTATATACCAGCTAATTTCTGTTCGTCTGGGGAAAGGTTCAGAAATGTCTGTGCTACTGTATCGTCATTGTATATGCTAGGATTGTCAGCCCATAGTACTGCTGACCGGGCTAGTTCTTGTTCATCCATAGAATTGAGTACATGGTACCCCATTCGTTCTTGAAGCATTTTATCGGTATCTTGAAACAGATATTCAGAAGAATTCGGTTTTGATATGCCGGAAAGAAAAACTCTCTTGCTTTCTGGGCGAATACCTTTCCTAAGGTAATTTCCCTTACCCACGTACGCTATCATTTCTTTAGGTTGTTGTTCGGATTCCTCTGGGTCGTCCTCCTCGGAGGAATCAAGCCGGTTGTTATCTGCTTCCCTTTCTTGTTTCTTTCTTTCGTGTATCTCTATTACTTCTTTCCTGATCTTTTTGTACATACTTGCTATACAATTCTGTTTATCGTGTTTTCCCTCGGCTATGTTCTGGCCCCATTTGTTTAGTGCATCCATCTCGTCCTGGTCTACCCCAGGCCTGTCCCGTTCTCTTATTAGACAGTTTATGAAGAAGCGTAATATACAACCTTCAGTGTCAGCTTTCTGGTGAGCCAGGGCCTCTTTAATACAGTCAGGATCTTCCCCAGTCTGGATAAAATGGTACATTCTATCTAGGTGTTCAGTCATTCCTGGGAACAACACTAAGTAATCTGTAACTTTTCGTAAGCGTAGAGATGCTAATAACATCCTATCGTCTTTACCGGGTACTAGATCGTATCTGCAAACTGGAAGGGGTTCTTTAAGCATGTCGAAATTTGAGGTTCGGGGTGTACGGTTCTTTAATATGTCCCTTATGTTTAACCTATGCTGTTGTGGCGGGGTCTGGTGACCTCCTGTCGCACCTCCAGAGGCGGAGGCTTGAGCATGACTTGTCTGTGGGGACTGTGTAAGTAACTGAACTGGTGTTTTTCCAGGGTCAGGCCCAAACGGATTCAGGATATTTATCTTAGGTGTAGGAAGTGGTGGAGGAACAGGTGGAACAGGATTTCGGGCGGGCGAACTTTGTTGTGGTAAGGGCGGGACATTGTCTTGGAGTGGGTTGCCACCTCCGTCACCGTCAGCAGGCGGTACCTGGGCAGGTGGATTGGTGTAAGCGGGAGCTACATCATCTAGATAGGAAGCAAGGAATATGTCCTTTGTAGTCCTGTGATTTACTTTAGTTGGAACCAATGGTGGCGGCAGATCTTTCGGTATTTCTGAAGTGGCTTCAGGCGAACCCTCGGTCACTAAGTACATGCCATTTACAAGATTGTTTCGCATGCGGTCTACTTGTTCTGCTTTTACTCGGATCCCTTCATTAACTAATTCGTTTTCTCGGACTTTATCCGACTCTTCTCTATGTCTGTCTTCTTTTCGGAGGGCTTTTTCGGCACGTTTATGTGATTCTTTACGCCAAAATTCTATGGCGTCTTTCTGAGATTGTCTGGCTTTCTTTTTCCATAGCGCTTCTTCTACTTTCAGGATGCACTCGGCATCCCAAGTTCCTGTAACGGGCCATCTGTGTCTTTCTTCTAGGTGCTTAGTATAATCGGCCCATAAATCTAGGTACAGTATGGCATCTAAGCCATGTTTATGGTACATAAAATTTCCAGGAGTGTCCCTAGGGGGGATAGGAATTTCTTCCTCTAGCATCCCTTTCCTAGTTCCTATCTGTCTTAACTTATTGAAAAACGGCATCTTGTTACTTAGTGTTGGATACTCGATATTTGTTACTTACTTCTGAACACAGCTAGTTACACAAAAACACAGTAATGTACACAAAACAGTCCACTCATACCACGACATTAATCACATGAAACATTTTGAACACGTATGACCACCCTTGGTACTAGATGTACTGCTAAACAGCACAGATACACTGTCGAGAACAGTGCAAGAACTTTAATACTCGATGTACTGCTAAACAGCACAGATACACTGTCTAAAACAGTGCAGACCGTGTTTGTGTACCCAAACCCGTCTTTACCGGATACATAATAATGCACCCGTCTAGATGCGTCCCCAGCAACCGTACTCACCGGGAAGCACGGAACAGAAGGCCTCGGAAAACTCGACTGGACTGGACCGGACTGGACTCGACTCAACTCGATACGTGAATACTTCGGAACCGGTGGGCCTCTTGACACCTCGGACCTTGCTTCTTTTGGCTAGGCTCTGGTCGGGATCCTCCGCACTCCTCACCGCCTCGTCTGGGTGCTGATCGCAGTCTCCGTCACCTCCGTAGGCCTGAGGGAGATACAGGAAATCCTGCGGGTACGCGTAGTGTCCGTCACGACTGTGGCAGGGGGCCAAGGCTGCAACGCACCAACCGGCGCGTGGGGTGGGGGAGGGGTCCCTATTCGGGCGCCAAAGCCTGCTCCCATTGACGCTGCATTACACAGTGCTCACACGGTGGGCAACAAATTAGGCGAGGCAGCCATATTGAAGGCCTAGGTAGAAGCACCCGCTACCATGCACAGACCAGTGCTGGGCTGTCTACCGGTGTGCGCTGGGACGCAATATTAACTCCTCAGGACTACAAAGGGCATAAAAAAGATGGTGCAGCTGAGGGGATACAGTCTCGGGCACTGTAAGCCACAGTGACCCCTTTCGACTTCCCCGCTGCTTATGTGGGGCGGTTCAGGGCTGCCAGATAGACAGTATCGGACAGGCCCATCCATGGCTTTTTTTTTTAAACCGGGGGGCTACAAAGCAAAGGATTAACGTAGAAGGCCCGGGTCATCACCTCCTCGACTACCAGTGCCCACCAGCCTACATTCGGGCGCCCATGACGTCCATAAAAATGCCTTTACTCAGCACAGGCCCGATTCCACATAAGGCAGTGCCCCTACGCTGATGCACAGAAAACGAGGTCTCATTACATCGCTGGCCCCCTCCTGCACCTGAGCGCGCTGCAGCTGGGGACAAAGAGACAGTGCTGGCACAGTCCACGGCACCATCCCTAGAGCTCATCTTGTGTGCTAATAGTGACACTCTCCTCATTGCACCTCAACGTCTGGAGATAGCACACCGTCTACATCAGGGCAACTATTCGGAAAGCTAATCACACTCTGCCTTATGGGTAAGGCAGACGCGAAACAGACAAGATTGGCATTTGAGGCCAAAAAAGGCACCCGAGCACAACAAGAACACCCTGATCACAACAGTGAGGAGATAACACAAGAGACAGCACAACAAGATCAAGACATGAAGAAACTACACCTTGCAATGCGACAGAGTCTCACCTCCATAGAAGGCAAAATGGATGCAATGAACACTAGTATGGACGCAATAGTCCATAAGCTAGACAACCATGATGAACGCATAAAAGAGGCTGAACACCGCATCTCCGACACAGAAGACAACACATCAAAAATGCAAAAACAAGCGGCGCAGATGGATAAACTCCTCCGTGTCATCGCTGCCAAGAATGAAGACCTTGAGGTGCGCAGCTGCCGCAACAACATCCGTGTTATTGACATCCCGGAGAGCACCAACACCGGCCGGATGGAAGAGTTCATAGAGAGACCGCTCCGAGACACCATCTTTGCCGAAGTCTTGTTCCCACAATTCGTAGTAGAAATGGCGCACCGCTCCCTGGTCCTCAGATCGCTGCCAGGAAGCACGCCACGCCCCATCATCGCACTGTTGCTCAACTATTGCAACCATGACGTGGCACTCAAAACAGCACGTGAAAAAAGACACCTCACTTTCTAGGGCAATGCAGTCACCATTTATCCTGACTTTATGGCCACGGTCCAAGACGAAAGACGGGAATTCACTCCTGCCAAAAATAAACTTCATCAGACACAAATTGATTATGTGCTTATGTATCCAGCCAGACTGCGAGTGATCCACCAAGGCAAGCAACATTCTTTACAACCCCACAACAAGTAGAAGACTTCCTGAAACGCATCAAGCGGCCAAACAATCTTCACGCTTCACAAGATCTCACAACGGGATCGTCCTCTCTGGACAGAGCATAGCATGCTCCTCATTTCTTCTGTTTCTCATCATGTAGAGATGGCACAGCAATACGCTTTCTTTTTCTCCTTAGGCCATGGAGACTACCTTCTGTCTACCGCTGGGACAACAGATAACTGACACGCCCTCCTGACAGAAAGCAGCGGCAGAAGGTCTAGGATCAGATCAGTGCCCTTCTGGGGTTGTATGACACTTAGTACCGGGCACCCCTGTCCCTGTCGAGTATGCTTCTCCATCACCTTGTCGCTCAGAGGGGAGGGTGTCAGCATGCTTGCACCTAGAAGTCCCCCTCAAAGGGAAGTCTCCCTTACTGCAGATAACAATTCAGGATGTTTTTTGGGTTTTGAGGGCGGGGGCGGGGCTGGTTATTCTGGCATGATTGGGATGCTACAGTGGGTGGGAGTGGGACAGGGTTTGTTGATGGGACGTGATACATTCATGAATAAGAAACAGACGACATTCTTCTTGTATGTATTGTATCGTGCTTGCAGTTGTAGACCACGCACCTATTTATCCTTGGGTTTCCACTTCTTCATATGGCCGACTTAACAACTAAGCAGAACCTACACTTGACGTGGAATGTGAGAGGGCTTGGAGGTTCACGGAAATGCAGGCAGGTGTTAGCATATCTGGACCACCATCACATCCAAGATGCGCTTCTTCAAGAAACACACCTTAACCCCAATCATGCTTCACCATTTGCGTGTAAAGGGGCAAATCACAGGACATTTTACTCATACTCCTCATACTCCAGGGGTACAGCCATACTTATAAAAAAGGCACTCCATTTACTCCTGTTGGGGCATCGCAGGATCCACAGGGTCGTCACTGTATAGTCTGGGGCAGATTAGATACAGAATCCGTCACACTAATATGCTGCTACGGACCCAATGTTGATGATTCGGATTTCTTTGGCTTACTTTGGGGGAAGATTCTTGACTAAGGCTCCACTCACCTAATATGGGGAGGGATTTCAACACTACCCTTAATCCAGAAATGGACAAGTCAAACCCGGCACCACAGCACTATTCCAGATCCCATAAGCTGCCACACGACCTGGTGGATGACAATGGGCTCCTGGACTCATGGCGACATGTGCACCCGCACAAAACTGAAGGCACACTCTACACAACCCTATATGCATCTTGGGCTAGATTAGATTACTGCCTGATTTCCCGTGGCCTGGGCCCATCGATGATATCAGCTACTCATTTGGCCAGAAAATACTCTGATCACTCTCCTGTCCACTTGACACTAAATCCTCCAGGATATGACTCTCCCCCCAAAAGCTGGAGACCATCACCTCTTACCCTATTGGATACAGCATTTCACAGTGAATTAGGGCAAGAAATTAAATTACAGATTTCTTTCCGAGAAACTTAGGATCAGTTGACAGCATAGCGACGGTTTGGGAGGCCTTCAAGGTCACAATCCGAGGTTTCTGCATATCTAAGAGTTCAGGAGTACAGCACGACATCCAGGGCACCCTAAAAATTGGAAGGCAAAATTAAAATGCTAGTGGCCTCAATATCGGGTGGCACAGACGGGACAGCGCAGTGCGACTTCTGAGAGAAACTCTCAGAATATATAGAGACAGTGGATCGAGAGGCCAGATTCAGAAGTAAATATTGGATGGCCCCGCAGATATGGGGAAGGGGAACGCCCGGACAGAGCCCTTGCAGAAGTAACCCGTAGGCCCTGCTTCTCTAATTATGTTCTGGTGCTCACAGGCCCCGATAGCGCTCAGTACAGAGACACTGCAGACATACTAGCCGCATTCACTACACATTACTCCAGACTATACTCCACTAGTAGGCGAGGCATTCTTGATCTGGCCCCCTAGCCGGATGAGGGGGCCTTGGGGTCGCTGGGAGAATCACAGAGGGAATTCTTGGTTGCCCCCTTTGAGCTGGACGAAATGCGAAAAGCCATCATGCAGATAAAATCCAGTAAAGCCCCAGGGCCCGAAAAGCTCCCTATAGATTTTTTTAAAGTATATATTGATCAACTAGCCCCCATCCTGTGGACTGTCTACGAAGAAACTCAAGTAGACGGAATCCTGCCACCCTCGATTATGAGAGGCACTCATTACCTCCTTATTGAAGCCAGGGAAGCCTGCAGACCACTGCGATTCCTACAGGCTGCTGTCCCTCATCAATAACGATGCTAAAATGCTAGCTAAGATATTGGCTAATAGGCTAAATCTGCTGATGGACAAATTGGTCCTTCCGGACCAAGCCGGGTTTATTCCATGCCAAGCAACTATGCATATTCTGCATACCCTCTTTTCCATATTACAGAACATAGCTCCAGAATTGGCCATTGCTGCCGTTTTTTTAGACGCCACAAAGGCGTTCAATTCAGTTGAATGGGACTATTTACTTCGAATACTGCAACATATGGGTATGCCTGTGGGATTCCTCTCGTGGATTAGGTTACTATACCACTCTCCAACAGCAAAGGTCATCATAAACGGGCATTTGTCTACAGCTTTTTCAATCACTAGGGGTACCAGGCAGGGGTGCCCACTCTCCCCCCTGCTTTTTGTGCTGGTGGTTGAGCCTCTTGTGGATAGACTGAGGCAGCATCACAAAGACAAAGCTTTGAGGTGCCCCATGCATCAGGTGCTCATCTCCCTATATGCAGATGGCATTACCCTATATGTTAGAGTCCAACAACAAAATCTCAATCCTCTCCTGAGAGAATTCATAATATTTGGGAAACTGGGGGAAATCGCAGATATTCCCCCTCACCTTTGCAGTCACACAGTTCCCTTTGGATTACCCCCTTGAGTGGTGCAACACAGAAGTAAAGTATTAAGGTATCCGTATCTCTAGAGATAGGGAGGAGCTAATGCGCCTCAACTATGGTAGGACGTGGATCACGTCATTAGTCATGTCACACGTTGGATCTCTCTGCCGCTGTCTATGCCAGTGGTACAAAAGGGGTGGTGATGGACGGAGCATCTGAACCAATCAAACACTCACACACAGTCAACAGATCTGGGTTTAATCCATCACCGTTCTTTAGCCCACTCTGCCACCCCAGTTCAGACATGGCCATATGCAAATCAGTCGGACCCTGTGCCTCATGGGAACAGTCCAGCCCGAACTGCAAAGCCATGTCAAGCTATCCTGGCTGAAGACGGCTGATAACCAGAAACCGGTCCTAGGATGCTTGATTCCGGTCCAGGAAAGATATGGCTTGGCAGTTCGGGTTGGACTGTTCCCATGAGGCACAGGGTCAAGGCTGATTTGCATATGACCATGTCTAAACTGGGGTGGTGTGGAGTGCAAAAAACGATGGATTTAGGCCCAGATCTCTGTACTGGGGTGAATGTATGGCATTGTTCTGCATTCTGTCCATCAACTGTTATTTTTGCAGCTGTCTATGCCAGGGCACATCTCACTAATCAAAATGGTGGCACTGCCACAGGTGCTTTACCTATTCATGAACATTCCATATTACCCGGGTAGGCACTTCTTCACCGCCTTACGCTATAAAATAATCAGACTAGTGTGGTGGGGCAAACAACCGCGCCTACAATGGGACGTGCTTACCAGGCCATACTCACAGAGTGGGTTTGAGGTTCCGAACCTTGGACTCTATTACTTATGCACTCAGGCTCATTTTGCCTACTTTTGGTTTCACCCTTTCAAATACATGCAACAGGTAGCGGTGGAGGAGTGGCTTGTGGACCCCATTCCCTTGGCTGGCGTGATATGTAGCGCCCCTCAGCCCGAGATAAAAACACCACAACAGTTGCATGCACAGTGCTGGCCTGCAGACAATTTATGAAACAACTACAAGCTCCTATTCTCTACTCTCCATTGCTCCCTCTGCTGTATCACCCCAGTATGCAACTGCTTCAGGAGACAGGTTTTAAGCAAATCATGGTAAAGACTGACATCCCAAGCTAGGGTGACCTGTATCACGATGGGAAATTTCGCTCCTTAAAACACATATTACATAACACACCGACCTCGCCACTAGATGTGTTCCTTTATGCCAGACTTAGGCAGGGCAAACGCGACGTTAAACCCACATATCCACAGGAGCCCCTGGTATTGGCCCCTCTACATGCAATGCTTCAAGCTACTACCCCAGCTTACGCCGTATCGACCCTTTACTACTCAATATATACGCAACAGGTGACAGAGCGGTGCCACGCTCGCGCACAGTGGTACAAGGAGCTCGGTTGCGACATATCAGATAAGCAGTGGGTGTACTGCTGCCAACAGACGGAGCAAGTATCAGCCTCTAGTTGACTGCAGATCATACATTATAAATTCCTGCACTGACTGTACTACAAGCCAGCAAAAATGCATAAATTCAAAGTCAGAGACACAGATAGATGTGACAGTTGCGGAGTGGGGGGCGACTTTTTACATTTAGCGTGAAGCTGTGCAGGTGTACACGAATATTGGCGACAAGTCTTTGTGTATCTTGAGCAGATTATTTCATTGTCCTTAGTAATTACCCCACTACTGGCACTGCTGTGATATACTGAACTCTTGGACAGACCCTTTCATAGATATGTTGCCTTGGCATTATTGATGGCCAAACGCCGCATTGCATGTAGGTGGGGACGAGGGAGGCTCCGAAGTTCAAAGATTGGATCACTGATTTAATTTTCTGCCATGAACAATTGTCCAATTATGCCAAATTGGACCCCATGGCCTCTCACCCTAAATATATATGGGGACCTCTTCAGAGCTACCTACTCTCTCATCCCAGCAGCGTCCAGCGCCAGTTATTAAGCCCAAGTTGGCCACGAAGGTAAATCACAGCTTACTTATAGTCTGCTGCAACTGCTAAGGCTAGCCACTGCACAGATCTGTTTGCACTTAGTCTTAGATTCCTCTGTGTTAAATAATGATAGGTGTGCACACTGCGGTGTCTACACTAATTTGATGGGGCCTTGCAAAAACATTTCGGTGCCCAGATTTGAGAGCAGTAGGACTTTTGGTTTCTCTGCAGCCTTGAGCAATTCACCACCAGCTTAAGTGTAATGTGGGCAAAATTGAGCTACTTTTTTTGGTACAAGATCAGACGAGCCATGGCAGTTTTTGGCTGAAGGATGCTCCCCACCCACTAAGCCAGACTAGCTCTGTCAAAAATCTTGGTATTAAGTTTGATGGTGGGTTTCTTTTCTGTCATAGATTAATTCAGTAGTAGGGGCCTGTTTAGGTCTGCTGTAATGGCTCAGGAGGTTCCTCCATGTTCTCCCTCTCTCTGCTAGGAAACTGGCATTACCATCTTTGACTGCAGGTGGTCCAAAATACTGCCGTCCAAACTCTTCCAGAGCTGCGTCTGAGAACTCAGGGGCTCGGAATATAGGACGCCACTGGTTGTGGTCACACTACGCATGACACTCAGGAGTTTATCATATCTTCTGTATTTGTAGGAACTGGCTGGGTTATCGGTACTGGGATACTGTTTCCTGAACTGAGAGCATTGACTACCGGGACATTTTTACTTTTTGTTACCGGTTATGCTATACTTGATGGTTGTGGTACTGTCTCCAACCGTATGCCTCGATTGATAGATGTTATGACATCTAGCATTTATGATTTTTGAAAACTAACGATTGTCTCAACTATTAGATTGGTGGAACTTTTCCTGACCTATGTGAATATCCTCTTTATGGTTTGGACAGCCTCTTATTGAGGATATTTGACTAATTATTTCAGGAACACATTGACTATGATCAGAGCCTTGAAGAAGTCATGTATGTGATGAAACACGTGTTGGCTGTACCTGTGTGATGTTGGATGTACCATTTGGTGTTCCAGATGAAATTGGAAAATAAACAAGCATGGAATAAACATTGGTTCATTGTGATTTAATGGACTAAGTGTATTACTTTGTGCCACTATATATTTTTTCTCTAGGGCTGCGATATCTTTTGCACATATATATATTTCAACCCCTCATTTTGGCACCATTGGTAGTAGGGTGTCCGATATCTGCTAGCACCACAGTATTCGTCTTTAAATTGATGTGTTATCCAAATACCCACATTTAAGTTGTTCTAATTGGATGTGCAAACTTGTATTACCACTACTACCTTTGTATATATGCAGCCGCCGTCCGTGCAGGTAACAGCGGTGGGCCGGTGGGGCCGGGTGAGGGGGGATTTCATGGGACGATGCAGAGGGAAAATATATTATTTATTTAGTTTTCCCTTGGCATCGTCCCTCTAAATCTCACCTTACCAGGCCCCACCGCTGCATCGCTGTTACCTGCACGTACCGCGGCTGTATATATGTTTCATGCATGTGGCTGTCCATATAAAGTTTATGGGTTTGGGCTGCTTACTAGCAATGCAAAATTGGATGGAACTTAGAGTGATTATACTCAATCAATAACAAGCTGACAAATTCCTCAGGATCAGTTTGTCACTCAATATGGTCCACTTCTCGACAGCCTCAATTCTGAATGGTACAAAAGCACAGATTATTGAAGTGATCAAGCGGGGGGAGGAAAACGGGATGGAAACAGCTAGGAAGGAGACCGAAAGAGAAAAAAGACACATCAGCATTCCTACCTTTTGCCCTTCCACATATATGCAAGACATTAATTAATACATGCATGTACCTGTGAAATAAAAACCCAGCCTGGTATTCATGGGTTAGAGAATATGATATTTTCTGTCCAAATAAACTTCTTATGATGCTTCTCTGAAGTGATGTAAATATATGAAAGCATTAGTATTCCCTCTGGCTGTACATAATAACAGATCTCTCTACAAAAAGCTATGCTTGAAGAGCATATTCAGTACCCACCATTGAAGTGTAAATGCCTTTCCTCCCAGGGGGAGAGCTAACAATCAAAAACTCTATGAAGAAACACTGTAAAATGGCAGAACAATGCATGTTAGAGTAGTTATAATCCAATCAGGTAGCAGCGCTATTTCCAATCATAACGCTCTGACATTAATGTTAATGCATTTCCAAATATCAGCCATATGGTGTACACACTCACACGCAGATAGCAATGTCAAATGTATGCCAGATTCCAATTGCAAATGCCTAAGATACTCTGTTACAGCACACAGAGTTTAAACTTTATGCTCTCAGTCAGCTGTCCTGCTGAAAGCAAGGCAATTAAAATCAGCTGGAATGTATCTTCCAAGCCACCTAGGTCCATTAATGTTCCTCAGGCCACGTAAGGAGGAAAAAGACAGACACAGCTTAATAACAACATCTACCTAGGATAGCACATAGATATCATTGTGTACGCCACCTTTTTTACTCTATTCCCCAGCAGAGTCAAGAGGTTGTTGGTGCATGAACACCATTACCACACCAGCCTGAAAGCAATGTAGAGTCCTGATAGAGTGCAACGTTGCTCTTTTATTTGTAGGGGTGCATTATAACCATGGTTAGTTCGCATCCACATATAATCTGTTGTTCTATTAACATTAGGGTATTAGAACATACATTGTAATAACGTGTAAGTGAAGTGCTAGATATATTCTTCATGTAATCAAAGAATTAAAGTAGAAGGTGTACCTGTTTAGCGTGTTTGGATGAATCATATACATGTGAAGAGTATTTGTGAGTAATTAATTTTTCAGATAAAGCCTCATATAATGTGTGTATGTTAACGATTCGGATATCTGGCTGCCTCAGTTTTCATCTTTGGTGCCTGCCTCGGATGTAGGTGTCCCTCAGGGCTCAATTCTCAGCCCCACCCTCTTTAATATATTACCTTTCCCCCCTTGCATTTATGGTAGAGGAAGAGGGCACCAAGATTGTTTCCTATGCTGATGACACTCAGCTGATTTTCACTTGTAATAAAGCCTCAGTCTTTGATGGGCAAAGATCAGGGCCTATCTTACATAGGGGTTCAACTGGCTGAAGATTAATCAGCTCAAGTGCAATCCAGATAAAACGGACGTGGTTTTCTTTGGAAACCCAGAAATGCAAAAATGGACCTCCTGGTGGCCCGAGGATCTTCCACCTCCACCCGTAGAGAAGGAGAATGCTAAAAACGTAGGAATTGTAATTGACAAATAACTCTCCATGCACTCCCAGATTCATAACCTCACTGGCACCTGTTTTAGCATACTCCATATGCTAAACAAATTCCTGGCACTACTTCCTCGAGAGAGCAGAAAGACAGTGGTGCAGGTGATGGTAACCTCAAAGCTGGATTACGTCAACTGTCTGTACCTTGGCCTCCTTAAATTGTTGATTCAGCGTCTACAGGTGGTGCAGAACGCGGCAGCCTGAGCCATTACTAAACCTAAACCCAGATCCAACATGACTCCAATTCTGGCATCCCTGCATTGGCTCTGCATGAAAGAACTGATAGATTTTAAAGCCCTGACCATCTTTTTGAAAGCATTCCATAAAACAGGAGCCAGTTACCTAATTAAACGGATTAATCACTACACCACCTCTAGTCCCCTGCGTTCTTCCAATGCTAACCTGGCCTGCGATCCTAGGATACGTTTGGCTCAGACGGGGCAGATCTTTTGGTTTCCTAGGTGCCAAGCTGTGGAACAACCTCCCGTAGGCCTTGAGGTCAAACACAGACCTACTTTCTTTCAGGAGGAATTTAAAAACCTGGCTTTTTAATCACTAATCTGTTTTTTTTCACTCTCTCCTGCCCCGTTGTCGTGGCGCCAGGACACTCTAGCTTGAGTAGCTGAGTGCTCTAACAAATACCAAACTTCATTTTATTTCATTTCATATATGCTTGTACTTTAAATGTGTGCACTGTTCTTATGTTAGCCAAATTTGATAGGTCTAACTTTTGTTTCTCCCTGCTCGCTCTTAAATTGAAACTGTTAATTAGGGTTTATGTGTCTGTGGAATGTATTTTTTCTCCTTTTCACGCCTGTCGCAGGTACAAGAAATTGTTCCTCGTTAGTTAGAATAACGTCTTTGTTTCAGGAGTTAGTTAGACATAGGTAGGAGAGGATGCCTTTGACTAAACGGAGCTGAAAATGATGGAGGATGTCTTCCATGTCTGGAAAGGCCTGGGAACCAAGGTCATCGAGCAAGAGTTTGGATGTATTGTTACTTGATTGAAAGTTACCTACAAGGCGGTGCTCAACTGGATGAGGCAGTCAAGTTATGTAATTGGGGGGCGTGCTTTTTGACTTTTGCATTGGGGAGAGGGATAGTGCCCAGGGGACGTATGCCTTACCTTGAGAGGGGAGAGCATCTTAGAATGAGCTCTGTAGCTTAAGCTACTTGACCAATTAACGTGAGTGAACTTCTTAGGAATTCTTCACGTGCTGACACTTTTTTTGCGAGCTTGCCTGGGGAATGT
This sequence comes from Lissotriton vulgaris, assembly GCF_964263255.1. Classification (NCBI taxonomy): domain Eukaryota; kingdom Metazoa; phylum Chordata; class Amphibia; order Caudata; family Salamandridae; genus Lissotriton; species Lissotriton vulgaris. The sequence continues at coordinate 664,633,933 of NC_141693.1, forward strand.
TAAGTATGGATATCATGATAGAAGTAGTGTAGGGGCAGATGATGCTCTTGCTTATTACCCACCAATGAAGAAGGCTCTGGATGTAGTTTCTACAATATTTTGTGTCCTAATTTTGGAATTGGTTATTCTGTGCATGTTGCACCGCTTAAATTATTCGTAAGTTTGGTTTTGTATTAGTGCCTATGTATCTTTACACTCTCATTTTGAGGTGTCTTTATGTCCAACTGTTTTTGGCTTTATAGTAAATATACAATAATTCGGATTAGGAGTCTCTGTTCCTTTGGGCTCATGGGAAATGGGAAAGTGTAATTGGCTAATAATTTTCCTCACCTCCACACTTGCAAAGCAGGCAACAAAGACCATCGTCCAGTTGTTCCAGAGTAAGTCTAGAGCGTGGAACCTGGCTCCATCAGTCCCATAAAACAATGTGCTGTACTGTTGAATAATTTGCAGCGTGCTGAGGGTGGAATGCTATTTACAACCCTGCCTACCCTGACGGTTCTGTTCTGATGCCAGCACTAAGCATGGCAAGAGGCTCGCCGTGCATTATGGGTGTTCTGATTGACTGCATCCCGCTACAACATACAGGGGTCACTGCATGTAAATATCTTGTTTATGACATCACCTCACTGCCCCCCTTAATGCCACCACTCAAATGCCGATCTGAATAAAGTTGCATACGCTCAAGATTTGGACATGCTTTATTAATAATTCCTGTTGGTATCACTTGTGAGAACTGACATCGCTCATTACATTAACTAGGCGTGACCTTTTTCTGAACATAACACAATGCCACCATGCAGATGCATGGTACTATGGCTTGAACAGCAGTTTGCTTTTTGGCAGGAATGACTTTATGTTCTTCAGTAGAGAGAGCTGGTACCAGTTCATCTTTGTTTCCTTGGCAATGTGTTTCTTAAGGCTGAGGTTCATGTGTGAGATGAATCCAAGTAGCTTGGCACTGACTGAAAATTAAGGTTTGATGCCATCAAGGTTCATGTAATTGAGCCAAGTTTGGTCTTGATATTGCTTGTTGCTTTTAGCAAATAACAGGTCTTTGTCCTTCCAGGGGTGGTACTTCTAGTGGTATGTGCTGAACATTCAGGTCTGAATGAGGTGCAAACTGCATTTGAAGCATTGGGTGTCTTGATGCCTTGACGTCCATCGCTCCCAAATTCCATGTTGTGTCTGAACTTCTATTTCCTACACACTATGCCTTTGTCTTCTAGTACCCAAGTATCTTCATCCACTAGTCCCCATGTGCCAATGTCTCCGAGTTCCTATGTGTCAGTGTCCACCAAACCATATGTATGCTGCATCACCTTTCACACTTGTCTCTCCTTCTACCAGGAATACAGGTAACCCCAGGCGTGGAGAAAATCTTGTCCATCATAAGATGAATCCTCAGGGTCCGGAAAATGAGAATTTGCTGTAGAAAGGGGTAATTCTGGATCCAATTCTCCCAGTAATTCATATTTTTTCTCCAGATGTTCACACAGAGATGTTGCTGTTTTCAAAAGCTGAAATATATGTCTGAATGTAGAGATCAGCGGTGCTTCCGTAGATATCATCACTTTGATGTGGCCAGTAAGTGCAGTTATTGGCCACATTGGAGATACAGGGCCATATGTATGAAGAAATCGATTTGCAATTCGGAATTTGCGATTTTTACCGAATCGCAGATTCTGTATCGCAAATCGGGATGTATCAACACATTCGCAAATATTTAGCAATTTGGCCAAAATCGCTAAATAATTGCGAGGAAATCAATAGCGATTCCTTAAAGGTAAAATTTCGCTGAATGGCAATTTTCTGCCAGAGAAAATCGCAAAATAGCGAGTTCCCGCCGGAAAAAATCGCAAAATAGCGAGTTCCCGCCGGAAAAAATCGCAAAATTGCGATTTTAGAGAATCATCCAATCGCAATCCTGATGCAGTTTGATGACATCACCATCCAGGAAGTGCCTGAGTACCTATGGTGCAACAGCATTCATTGTGAGAGAGTGTGAGAGTGTGTATTGCCACTGAGGAGCCATGGCTGAGTGTGGGAACAAGGATTTGCCTGCAACCCAGCAGGAGCAGCACGAAGGGGAAACATCAAGGAAGAGAAATTTGAAGTTCTCAGAAGCAGAACTTGAAACATTAATCACAGAGATGGTGCCAAACCATGACTTGTTATTTGGGAGGAGCTCACACAAGGTGCCAGAAGCCAGAAAGAGACGCATCTGGGCAGGCATACAGGCAAAAGTCAATGCCCCTGGAGTAACACACAGGAGTGTAGAAGTGTTGGGCAAGCGCTGGTACGACCTGCGCCAGCGCTCCAAAGAAACTGGAGCAGTCTCAGCTCACCGGTGGGGGAACCTCCAATGTGCCTGAGTCAACACCGCTTGAAGAACTGGTAGAGGGCTCACTGGCTCCAGAGAGTGTTGCGGGCGTGTCCATGCTAGACAGCTCCGACCAACCATCTGTAAGACCAGGTAAGAAGCATGCCTTTCCACCCTAAACCACCACCACCCCCCCCCACCCCTCTGCAGCAACCTAGGGATTAGGGGAACCACATGTCACTCTAGATCAAGTACACAGGCAGTCACAGCAATGCATTGTGGGAGATGTAGTCACAATAGACAGTAATGTTTGAAGTAGCATCCATCTCATGCAATTTTCACATGTGCAGGTCAGGAAAGGGGAATGACAAAAGTAAAGTAAGGGAAAACAGTGAAATAATTTATTTTCAGATCATACTTCACCAAAAATATTTATTGTGTGCTGTTCTATCCACAGCACCTGCAACTAATAAGCCCACAGGCAGTTGAAGAGACACAGGACCCCATGCCTCTGGATATGCTAGCCAGGTTCAGGACACAGATGTGGAGGACAGTCCTTTCATTCCACCAAAGGGACACAGGAGGAGGATCGTGAGGCCATTGCCAGTCATGGACGACGAGGATGAGGAGAAAAATAACCTTGTGCAGTCTGATGCCCAAGGTTCCCAGCAGCAGGAGTCAAGGCCACAACACGGCCAGGTTCATCAGGTCACAGACAGGCGTAGACCCCGCACGGGCGACAGCTCCATTCATCATCAGGACGATTCGGTTTTTGCTGGGCTGGAATTGCACATGCTCCAAGTACACCGCCAACAGGCAAAACACATGAAGGCAATTCACCGTGAGATGAGGGCAGGGTTCAGGGGTATGCGCGAAGAAATTAGGGGTGCTGTGCAAGAGTTAACTGCCGAGTTGCGTGCAGAACGCGCTGCCAGGCGCAAAGAGCTGGCCCGCATGGACCGCTACACGAGGGCAATAAACCGCCTAGCCTCATCTACAAATATACTGTTCCGGCGTACCATAGAAACCCAGTGTGAGCTCTCTCACGGCATTCAGGACATCGCCACAGTGGTCGTGCAGTCCACTTCTGCCCTAGATGAACTGCGTGCACTGCGTACCACAGGACCAGGAGTGCTGACTCCTAGTGAGGAGGACTTCCAGCCCGTGCGGAGCTCCACCACCCCACCACCCACTGTTGAGAGGCACCGTAGTAGCAGAAGCAACAGGCCTGCTTCACACCAGTAGGATGTGCAGCCAAATGACAATGACTTACAGGGTCTAAATCTGGCCCACTACATTGTTGACTTTGCAGTCACTCAAGTCAAACTGTTGCACTGTGATTTGAGCATGTGCATCACATTGAGAGTGTTTGATGTTGCCTATGAGAATGTGTGACATTGTTGCTGTAGCAATAAAAACACATTTGCTAAGATTAAAGTTGTCATTGTGTCATTATTACTCACCTAGAAGTAGTTGCGCATGATCTCATCACGCCTCTGTCGCCCAGCTGCAGCACCAGCTACGCCAGCTTCCATGCCTACAGGTCCAGGTCCCTCCACGTCGGAGGTTTCAGAATCACTCAACTCCATTGGTGTCCCTTTCCTGGTAGCGATGTTGTGCAGCATGGCACAAGCTACGACAATTTTGCAGCACGTTTCGGGGATGTATTGGAGTGCTCCTCCACTTTTATGAATGCACCTGAATCTGCTCTTCAATATGCCAAATGTTCTCTCGATGGTGCCTCTTGTAGAAATGTGTGCCCGGTTGTAGCGCCGCTCCCCATCAGTAGCAGGATTGAGGTAGGGTGTCAGGATGAAATCCCGGACTGCATAAGCACTGTCACCTGTGGTTGGAAATGTAAACGGTTAGTCACTGTAATGCACATGCTAGTCAGTGGAAATGTGGCCTATGTATGTGAGCATTTACCTAGTAGGTATCCCTCGCCAAAGTCACCTCTTGCGAGTCTACGGTATAGCCCACTGTGACTGAAGATAAAGGCGCCATGTGTGCTTCCCGGATACTTTGCCACTATGTCTGTGATGATGCTTTTGGCATCACACACCACCTGTATGTTGAGTGAGTGGTAGCATTTCCTGTTCCTGAATTCGAACTCAACGTTTGAGGGGGGGGATATTGCAACATCTGTCCCATCGATGCATCCCATGACGTGGGGGAATTGGGCAATGCTGTAAAACTCCTGCTTAGTCTGTGCTAGTTCCTGTGGGGTGCTGGGGAAGTGTATGTGGTGTTGCATCCCATGTGTCATGGCATCAAGCAACGCATGGAAGAAGCGCGACAGTGCACTTTGTGACACCCTTCCTGCTGAGGCTATGACCCCCTGAAAAATACCTGAGGCCAGCAGGTGTAGTGAACACAGGACCTGGATGTGTGTGGGTATGGCTTGTGTCCTGCGGGTGGGGTGTTCTAGGTAGGGTCTGAGTTCCTCTATTAAATCAAGTATGCTCTCTTCCTCCAGTCTGTAGTGGGTGTAGACGTCCTCCTCAGTGCGCTGGAAGATGGTGGTGCGCGCACGGAAAATCCTCTCCTGCCGTCTCCTCCTCTGCGCCACAGCTCTCAGTCTTCGCCTCCTCGCTATCATGTTGAGCCCAGAAATTGTGGAAAAGAAAGTGTTGCATTCTGGGATTCCTAATATACTTTGCACCTGGTTACCACCTGCTCCCACTTGGTGGTATTTGCGATACCCAAAAAAGCGATTTTCCGAAAATCGCAATTTGAGAATGTTTGATACATATCATTGCAAATTGCTTAAATGCGATTTCCAGATTTGCGATTTTTGCAAAGCGGTTTCATCGCAAATTTGGAAACCGCAATTGGATTCGCAGATTTCTGATTCTCGCAATTTTTGGAACTCGCTAAATTGCGATTCCTTGTTTTGCGAGCATTTTTCATTGATACATTGCAAATTGCTACTTTTCTGTCGCAAACGCTATTTTTTACCGATTCGCAGCATTTGCGACAGAAAATTAGCTTCATACATATGGCCCACAATAACACTTGTAACGAAGGCCAAATCGAGAGCATGGCTGATGACCAGACCCTGTACCCAGAATGTACTCGACATAAAAACAGGACGATTACAGCGAGATGGGGAACAATTGTGAGCATTCGGAGTGTGTAAAAGGCATGCATCCAGAGCTCACTATTTAGATTGAAAGTTAGATTGGTGAAGTAAAAAGCAGATTTGTCGGGGAAAGGAACTATACGTTGAACCCAAGAGGTGCATTTTCTATTCAAAGTCCCATAAAAAATTGGCTTTGTGCTACACCTAAAAACTGGTTATCAGATTTAAGTGAGACGTAATATTATAAATGTAGTAACCCTTTAATAGGCTTGATAAAAATCCATTCATTTATTTTTAATTAAAATGTAAATGAAGAGGTAAAATGTATTTTGTATTTGAACCATCTAATTTGGTTCATGCTCTGTATTTTGTTTAGAACACATTTTATTAGATGTAACACAACCACAGACAGTGACAGTGGAACCTGCCATTGTACCAACATATCTGTCACTGTAAACCCCGGTCTCCCCGCTTTCCGCCATGATACTATGATTTGTAGAGGCAGTCACATGCTCTGGGCTTTTGAATGAAGCTATGAGGCTGATTGTCAGAAAAACATGTTTACTTTATTTACACCTCGTGGTTCAGGAATTAACTTTGCAGGTTTATAAAGATGAAGGAATAATAGAAGACTTGTCTTTCTTGCTTCTGTTGTCATCAACACAATATATACTTTATGGCTCACCAAATACACCAATCTCTTTCTAGAAAATATTTGGTAGGGGTAAAGTGAGCACAACACAACCCCATGAATATTTTTATTAGCCTCCCCTACAGCTTTATTACTCGATAAATCGAGTGATTGCAACACATTGGTAACAGAAGAGCCCAAAAGAGGGTGGGTATCATCCGAGGCTGAAAAATTCAAATTAAAAGTTGCACTCTATTAGAACTTTGCTATAAGCAATACTTAATTCGTATAAAAGAAGAGGAAAAAAACACAAGTGCCAAGACTCAAAGGGGCATATGTACAATCCCCTTTCACCACCACAACGTCACTTTTACGGACGTTGTGGTGGAAATAGGGGCTGCGCCTTATGTACAAGGCAGCGTTAAGCCACTTATTGTGGCTTAATGCTGCCTTGTACCTAAGGCAGCCTTTCACGCTATGGTTAGCTTAAAAGGGGCGTGCAGTGGGTGTTGTGGTGGGCGTTCCACCGCAACACCCATTGGATTTGATGCTGCCCCGTATGTACAAGGGTGGCGTACATAGGAGGCAGCGCCAAAATGAAGACCAGGAAAATCCTGGTCTTAAGTTGGCCAAACAAGGAGAAATGCATTAGTTCTCCTCGTTTTTGCTTTTTCCATGTGCGCTGCCTTATGCAGCACACATGGAAAAAGCAAAATGCCATGGTTTGTTCATGTACAGGAAGGTGTCCCTTCCTGTACATAAACAAACCTTTTTAAAAAATGCCATTTTGTAATTTTCATGTGTGCTTAATGAAGCAGCACACATGAAAGTTATAAAATGGCATTTTAGGATTGTTTATGTGCAGGCAGGGACACCTTCCTACACATAACCAATCCTCCCCTGCACACAGACCCCCTTGCACTCTGGTGCAAGGGTGTCTGCGTTGGCGCTAAATTGGTAAACTTAGCGCCATCGCAGGGGGAAACGCAAGACTGCACCACATTCTTGTAAATATTATGCAGCCTTGCATTTCAGAAGTGGCGGAGCGTGTCGTTAAGTCAAGGAGGCTAACCCCCAAAGTGTTTCTTGGTATTTGAATGCCGACAGGGCTACCGAATACCAAGGCTGTCTCGTCTTGATTCCACCTACCGCCTCTTTCTTCTACCACCCCCCCCCCCCCCCCTTTATCTCACTCTTTCAGGTTCTTGTTCATCCCTGCTTCCTTCATTTGTCACTGTTCCACCACATTAATCTTTCTCTCTTCCTTTCCTCCCTATCTTTCCGGTACTCTGAGTCCTAGTTTGATGTTAAAAAATAAGTCGATCCCAAAATTGAGTGCCACTGCTACCACCTGCAATAGTTAGGCACTGACTACAGTGGGTAGATGAGTATGGGGTGCCTAATTTCAGCTGCACGTGCAAATGCTGCTTTTTCCTCTATTTTATATTTTATTTAACGTTGAAATTGTTCGCTATCCATTCCCCATCCATTGGCAGTCCGCACTGAAATGGAGAAGTAAATTCAATCATATATTTATAATCCCAGATCTTATTTCTGGCGTTTTCCCGTGGAAACTTGAGGACCCCCAGAAAGAAATGGGATCTCAGTGTTAATGGTTTTGCTGTTTAGAATTCGGACTCTGGTTGTATAGTTCCTGTAAATTGATCATTATGCAACTTGCAAAAGGGAAAACATTACACCAAAAAGCTCAAAACAATTTTCGTGCAAATCAGATTACTTCCAATGGATGCACAATATGGATAACGAGTTTTCCCACTAGAGTAAACGCAGAGTCCAATTCCGAGAAACAGTACAAACTCACACAAACTCAATTTCCCTTCATAAATTGTAAACGGAGTTTGTAAACAATGTTAAAGCTTTCATCACTGTCAAAGAATACCCATTAAACATTCGCAAAATGAATCAAATGTTAGTACTCTAACTGATGGGTTGCCTTGCCCTTAAATTGATGTCTTTCAGTCTCTCTTACCCATCCAAGAGAAAGCTTTAAGGACTATAACAAGCATTTGCTACTTTAGAGAGGCAAATGGGCCACCTAAGTGAAATATGGTGACAAGGCTGATGAGTCATTGCATTTTCACACTGTGACTGCGAGTATTTTTCATTCTCACAATTTCGAATTGTATTACAGAATGTTTCTAGTGCCTCACACCCCTTATGAGGCCATGCAGCTCTCTTAATCACATCGGGGTCCTGGGTGCCCTGTCAGACTGGATGGTTGAGAGGATTTTGGTTGTAGCTTTTCCTATATGGAATGTGCTGGATAAGGTGCGCGAGGTTCAAAGACATGCTTCAAATATGTCAAAGCAAAACCAAAGGGGATGATGGATGGAGTGTTGAACATTGCAAGCACTCACCCCCAGGCAACTGATCTGAGTTTAATCCATCATCATTCTTTAGCTCACTCTGCCACCCCAGTTCAGACATGGCCATATGCAAATCAGTCTGACCCTGTGTCTCAAGGGAACAGTCCAGCACGAACTGCCAAGCCATGGCTTCCCTGGCCCGAAACAAGCACCCTGGGACCGGTTTCTGGCTAATCAGCCAGGCTAGCTTGAGTCCAGTGGCAAAGTGAGCAAGGGACCCACGTCTGGGCATACCCTGCCAACTTAGGGCGAACAAAGAAAAAGCAAAGGGGATGATGGTTGGAGTGTTGAACACTGCAAGCACTCACCACCAGTCAACTGATCTGGGTTGAATCCATCATCATTCTTTAGCTCTCTCCGCCATCCCAGTTCAGACATGGCCATGTACAAATCAGTCTGACCCTGTACCTCATGGGAACAGTCAAGCCTGAACTGCCAAGCCATGTCTTCCCTGGACCGGAAACAAGCATCCTGGGACCGGTTTCAGGCTAATCAGCCGTCATCAGCCAGGCTAGCTTGAATCCAGTGGCAAAGTGAGCAAGGGACCCACGTCTGGGCATACCCTGCCAACCTAGGGCGAACAAACCAAAACCAATGGGGATGATGGATGGAGTGTTGAACATTGCAAGCACTCACCCTCAGGCAATCAATCTGGGTTTCATCCATCATCATTCTTTAGCTCACTCCCCCACCCCAGTTCAGACATGGCCATATGCAAATCAGTTTGACCCTGTGCCTCATGGGAACAGTCCAGCCCGAACTGCCAAGTCATGTCTTCCCTGGTCCGGAAACACACATCCTGGGACCGGTTTCTGGCTAATCAGCCAGGCTAGCTTGAATCTAGTGGCAAAGTGAGCAAGGGTCCCACGTCTGGGCATACCCTGCCAACTTAGGTCGAACAAAGAAAAACCAAAGGGAATGATGGATGGAGTGTTGAACATTGCAAGCACTCACCCCCAGTCAACTGACGTGGATTTAATCCATCATCATTCTTTAGCTCACTCCGCCACTCCAGTTCAGACATGGCCATATGCAAATAAGTCTGACCCTGTGCCTCATGGGAACAGTCAGCCTGAACTGCTAAGCCATGTCTTCCCTGGACCGGAAACAAGCATCCTGGGATCGGTTTCTGGCTAATCAGCCGTCATCAGCCGGGCTAGCTTGAATCCAGTGGCAAAGTAAGCAAGGGACCCACGTCTGGGCATACCCTGCCAACTTAGGGCGAACAAAGCAAAACCAAAGGGGATGATGGATGGAGTGTTGAACATTGCAAGCACTCACCCCCAGTCAACTGATCTGGGTTTAATCCATCATCATTCTTTAGCTCTCTCCGCCATCCCAGTTCAGACATGGCCATGTACAAATCAGTCTGACCCTGTACCTCATGGGAACAGTCAAGCCAGAACTGCCAAGCCATGTCTTCCCTGGACCGGAAACAAGCATCCTGGGACCGGTTTCTGGCTAATCAGCCATCTCCAGCCAGGCTAGCTTGAATCCAGTGGCCAAGTGAGCAAGGGACCCACATCTGGGCACACCTCGCCAACTTAGGGCGAACAAAGCAAAACCAAAGGGGATGATGGATGGAGTGTTGAACATTGCAAGCACTCACCCACAGTCAACTAATCTGGGATCAATGCATCATCATTCTTTAGCTCACTCCACCACCCCAGTTCAGACATGGCCATATGCAAATCAGTCTGACCCTGTGCCTCATGGGAACAGTCCAGCCCAAACTGCCAGGCCATGTCTTCCCTGGACCGGAAACACACATCCTGGGACCAGTTTCTGGCTAATCAGCCGTCATCAGCCAGGATAGCTTGAATCCAGTGGCAAAGTGAGCAAGGGACCCACGTCTGGGCATACCCTGCCAACTTAGGGCGAACAAACCAACTAATGGGGATGATGGATGGAGTGTTGAACATTGCAAACACTCACCCTCAGACAACCAATCTGGGTTTAATCCATCATCATTCTTTAGCTCACTCCGCCACCCCAGTTCAGACATGGCCATATGCAAATCAGTCTGACCCTGTGACTCATGGGAACAGTCCAGCCCGAACTGCCAAGCCATGTCTTCCCTGGACCAGAAACAAGCACCCTGGGACCGGTTTCTGGCTAATCAGCCAGGCTAGCGTGAATCCAGTGACAAAGTGAGCAAGGGACCCACATCTGGGCATACCCTGCCAACTAGGGCGAACAAATCAAAACCAATGGGGATAATGGATGGAGTGTTGAACATTGCAAGCACTCACCCCCCGTCAACCAATCTGGGTTTAACCCATCGTCATTCTTTAGCTCACTCCGCCACGCCAGTTCAGACATGGCCATATGCAAATCAGTCTGACCCTGTGACTCATGGGAACAGTCCAGCCCGAACTGCCGAGCCATGTCTTCCCTGGACCAGAAACAAGCATCCTGGGACCGGTTTCTGGCTAATCAGCCGTCATCAGCCAGGCAGCTTGAATCTAGTGGCAAAGTGAGCAAGGGACCAATGTCTGGGCATACCCTGCCAACTTAGGGCGAGCAAAGCAAAACCAAAGGGGATGATGGATGGAGTATTGAACATTGCAAGCACTCACCCCCAGTCAACTGATCTGGGTTTAATCCATCATCATTCTTTAGCTCAATCCGCCACCCCAGTTCAGACATGGCCATATGCAAATCAGTCTGACCCCGTGCCTCATGTGAACAGTCCAGCCCGAACTGCCAAGCCATGTCTTCCTTGGACAAGAAACAAGCATCCAATTTGAGCTTGTAGGGAGCTCCTAACAAGGTCAAGTTGGTTGACTTACAACTTAGCAGTCAGGTAGGTTACTGACTATGTGGGGAGTAGCCAGCGCTGGGCCATTGTCATCCGAATGAGAAAATATACTTCAAATATGGGTCAGAACAGAAGATTTTGTACATACTTAATTTATATTGGTTTTAATTAATTGGCCATCTGTATTATAGCCTTATAGTATTTAGAAAAAAGAGGAGCCCTTTATATACCCAGTGGGACTGGGGCACTTCAACAGTATAATCAGGAAATCCCAAGGGGTAAGTTCCGAACAAATAGATATGGTTCACTCAATCTATATACCTATAGGCAACACACCAATCACTCTCTCACCCTACAAACTGCAGTAGCTTGTGCCATATATAACTGGAGGACCACTAAATTAAGTATGCACGTAGTTTATTAGTTGCAAGTTTCTTAAAATCACATATTAAAAAAAAGGGGGAAGCTGAGCATCAGCTACAATTGATGAAAATTAAAAACAAAATCAAAGCATAATAGCAATCACAAATTATGAAGATAAACACAATAAAATTCTAGAGAGTTGTGCAAACCGACCAATTCAATTAGTCTTGAGAGACTACACATCCATATAGTACAATGTTACAATCATTGCTCGATAACACTGAAATTTCCTGTTATTCCAACAATGTGTGGAAGATGGATTGTGTATTTAGTGTAGGCGTCGACGCGTTTCGATGGTTTCCAAAATTTTCTGGTCCTCCAGTTATATATGGCACAAGCTACTGCAGTTTGTAGAGTGAGAGAGTGATTGGTGTGTTGCCTATAGGTATATAGATTGAGTGAAGCATATCAATTTGTTCGGAACTTACCCCTTGGGATTTCCTGATTATACTGTTATAGCCTTATAGCCCACAGCTGAGGGCTATGCCGGGGGGTTAGTGGCCCTGAACCCGACTTACAGGCCTGAACTTGTGGCTTGGGCTTATAACGAGGTAGAGGGCCTTTAACAACCGGTATAGCTGAGGTAGAAGGGCTATAAGGCTTTTAGAACACTCCACCTACTAAGAATGTTCTAAATTAAAGAGAAAGCAACAAGATGACAAACATCGGAATGGTGGAGCTCAAGGCTAATGCCAGCCATTATCAGTCAGAACCTACTCCATTGTCTTCAGTAGAGCACACACGTCAATGTTCTAATATAGCCTTATAACCCGTCATAGCGGGTAATACTTGCCATTAAAGGCCCACTTGAGCGTTTAACCCCTTCCATGCTCATGACGAGCTCAGCTCGTCATGAGGCACGGTTGAGCTGTGCTTATGACGAGCTGAGCTCGTCATGAACAATGGGGCTCAAAAATAATCAGCACAGGAGGGGAAAAGCCATAGCAGCCAAGGTGTTAACAAGGGAGCAGGACTTTAATGCCGGTATAGCCCAGCTACAAAGGGCTATCAGGCTATTATAATATTACGCAACTAGAGGGCAGAATGTTGTACCAAATAAAACAAAGGTCTCACGGAGCTCGAGGGGATTGAAAATCTCCTCGGGCTCCGTGAGGCCTTTGTTCACAGCAACAGTTCTGAAGCACAACATTGGAATGTTGGAGCTCCGGGCTTCTACCAGCCATTGGAAGCCAGAGCACTCCATTGTTTTCAAAGTAGCTCCCAACATTCCAACGTTCTAATAAGGGGTGTATATATGTCTAGTGGTACATCACAACATAAAATGATGGATGAAGTGTTGAAACTGTTCAAACACTCACCCCCAGTCACAGATATTGGTTTAATCCAATGTTATTTTGCTCACCACGTCACCCCAGTTAGGACCCATCCATATGCAAATCAGTCTTGACCCTGCTCCACATAGGAACAGTCCATCCAGAACACTCCACCTACTAAGCAAGCAAGGTCTTCCCTGGACTGGAAACAAGCATCCTGGGTCCGGGTTCAAGGTAACACCCCTCATCAGCCAGGCTAGCTTGAATCCAGTGGTGCAGCGAGCAAGGGAGCAATATCTGGGAATACCATTAGCCAGGTAGAGCGCACATTGCCACATCACAAAAGAAAACGATGTATGTAGTGTTGAAACTTTTCAAACCCTCACCACCAGTCACAGATCAGGGTTTAATCCATCGTGCATTTGTAAGGATTTTTAAATTCTATTTCCTAACTACAATGGCGCTGTAACCTTTGTTTTTTCCAGTGAATTTCAATGGTTTTTACATTTTAATTCCTAACTGTAATCTGTAGAGGTTTAATTTCTCTGAAACGAGCAAGGGACTCACGTCTAGCCACTTAGGACGCACATAGCAAAATGTCAAAATAAAATGATGGACAGAGTGTTGAAACTTTTCAAACACTCACCCAAAGTCACATATCTGGGTTTAATCCATTGTTATTTTGCTCACAACGTCACCCCAGTTTTGGACCCAGCCATATGCAAATCAGTCTTGACCATGCTTCACATAGGAACAGTTCAGCCCAAATTGCCAAGGCAGGTCCTCCCTAGACTGGGAACAAGCATCCTGGGACCGGTTTCGGAGTATCACCCCTCATCATCAAGCTAGCTTAAATCCAGTAGTGCAGCGACCAAGGGAGCAACGTCTGGGAATACCCTTAGCCAGGTAGAGCGCACATTGCCACATCACAAAAGAAAATGATGTATGTAGTGTTGAAACTTTTCAAACCCTTACCACCAGTCACAGATCAGGGTTTAATCCATCGTGAATTTGTAAGGATTTTACAATTCTATTTCCTAACTACAATGGCCCTGTAACCTTTGTTTTTTCCAGTGAATTTCAATGGTTTTTACATTTTATTTCCTAACTGTAATCTGTAGAGGTTTAATTTCTGTGAAACGAGCAAGGGACTCACGTCTAGCCACTTAGGACGCACAAAGCAAAATTTCTAAATAAAATGATGGACAGAGTGTTGAAACTTTTCAAACACTCACCCAAAGTCACATAGCTGGGTTTAATCCATTGTTATTTTACTCACAACGTCACCCCAGTTTTGGACCCAGCCATATGCAAATCAGTCTTGACCATGCTTCACATAGGAACAGTTCAGCCCAAATTGCCAAGGCAGGTCCTCCCTAGACTGGGAACAAGCATGCTGGGACCGGTTTCGTAGTATCACCCCTCATCATCAAGCTAGCTTAAATCCAGTAGAGCAGCGACCAAGGGAGCAACGTCTGGGAATACCCGTAGCCAAGTAGGGCGCACATTGCAACATCACAAATAAAATGATGGATTGAGTGTTGAAACTTTTCAAATCCTCACCCCCAGTCACAGATCAGGGTTTAATCCATCATGAAATTCTAAAGAAAATTGAGATGCAGTGGAAGGTTCTAAGGTTTGCTTATTCCTCAGAAGATCCCATCCATCATCCATCAAACCTGGAGTAACTACCTCCACCCACAGTCCATGACACTGCCTATCTAGCACAGCCTTATGACATAAGTGTGTCCACCTGGAAAAGAGCAACAACAGCAACACCACCACCCTTCTGGACAATCTCGCCAACCTCGGACTCAAACAACTTGTTAATACCCCCACTCACTACGCAGGTCACACACTCGACCCTATCTTCACCTCCAGCAAACATATCTCCTTCAGTCACACCACAGTTCTCCACTGGACTGACCACAGCTGCGTTCACTTTGTCTACAAAAAGACCACAACCCACAACCATCCTCAACCTACTCTGCGAAGAAACTGGAACAAAATCACCATCAACCAGATCTCCTCATCACTTCTTCAAAACCCCCCTACCCACTCCTCTAACCCCAACCAAGCAGCCATTAACTTCACTCAATGGCTAACCAACAGCGCTGATAACCTAGCACCTCTGAAAAAACGTCAAATCAAACTAGGCAGCAAAAATGCCCCCTGGTTCAATGATGATCTTAAGAAATCCAAGAAACTCTGTCGATCCCTTGAGAAGGCCTGGAAAAAAGACCCAAACACCAGCACCAGGGACGCCTTCAAAAACGCCACCCGCATACACCACCAACTGATCCGGACTGCCAAGAAAGCCGCATTCAAAGACCGTCTAGACAACAACGCCCACAACAGCAAGGAACTATTCAACATCGTCAAAGAGTTTACCAACCCCACTGCCAACTCCAACGACATCACTCCCTCTCAAACCCTTTGCGACTCCCTAGCTTCGTTCTTCCACAACAAAATCGCAGACATCCACAACAGCTTCGACAACCAACCCGGAGTCCAACCCACCCAACCTTCTGCCGTACCTTCACCCCCCTTGAACATTCTAAATGACTGGAACCCAATCTCCACTGAGGACACCATTCGCCTGATGAACTCCATCCACTCAGGATCCCCCACAGACCCATGCCCCCACCACATCTTCAACAAAGCAGACTCCATCATAGCACCACACCTCCGAGACGTCATCAACTGCTCCCTCAACTCCACCACCTTCCCGGAAAGCTGGAAACACGCCGAACTCAGCGCCCTTCTGAAAAAACCCACAGCGGACCCCACCGAACTCAAAAACTACCGCCCCATCTCGCTCCTTCCATTCCCGGCCAAAGTCATCGAGAAAGCTGTCAACAACCAGCTCGCCGCCTTCCTCGAAACCAACAAATCCCTCGACTCATCACAATCCGGCTTCCGAGCCAAACACAGCACTGAGACCGCACTCATCGCAGCAACAGACGACATTCGAACTCTACTGGACAATGGAGACACAGTCGCCCTCATCCTCCTCGACCTCTCCGCAGCCTTCGACACAGTCTGTCATAGCACCCTGTTACAACGCCTCAGAAACACCGGAATCCAAGAAAAAGCACTGGAATGGATCACCTCGTTCCTTGCCGGAAGAACACAAAGAGTCCGCCTCCCACCATTCAAGTCAGAGGCCACTGAAGTCATTTGCGGCGTGCCACAAGGATCTTCACTCAGCCCTACCCTCTTCAACGTATACATGAGCCCCCTCGCGGCCATCGCACGCCAACACAACCTCAACATCATCTCCTACGCTGATGACACTCAACTGATCCTCTCACTCACCAAAGACCCTAGCACCGCCAAAACCAACCTACATGAAGGAATGAAAGAAGTAGCCGAGTGGATGAAGCACAGCCGCCTGAAACTGAATTCAGACAAAACAAAAGCCCTTATCTTAGGTACCTCCCCCTCCGCCTGGGACAACTCTTGGTGGCCAGCGGCCCTAGGAAATGCACCCATCCCTACGGACCATGCACGGAACCTGGGCGTCATCCTGGACTCCTCACTCTCGATGACCAGACAAGTCAACGCCGTTTCTTCGTCTTGCTTCAACATTCTTCGCGTGCTCAAAAAAACATTTCGCTGGATGCCCACCGAAACAAGAAAAACGGTCACCCACGCACTGGTTACAAGCCGCCTGGACTACGGAAACACCCTATACATCGGTACCACCGCAAAACTTCAGAATAAACTCCAAAGCATCCAGAACGCATCATCCAGACTCATACTAGACGTCCCGCGTAAAGACCACATTTCTGGTCACCTGAAAGACCTCCACTGGCTCCCCGTCAATAAGAGGATAACATTCCGCCTCCTAACCGACGCACACAAAGCACTTTACAATCTTGGACCCGAATGCCTCAACACTCGACTTTCCTTCTACACACCCCCCCCCGCCACCTACGCTCTTCCAATCAAGCCCTTGCTGCTGTACCTCGCATCAACAAAACCACCATGGGAGGAAGATCCTTCTCCTACCTGGCGGCTAAATCCTGGAACTCACTTCCCATTCACCTGCGCCTCACTCAGAACCACCTAGCATTCAGAAAGCAACTTAAAACCTGGATATTCGACAAGTAATTCCCCACCCCTCCTCTAGCGCCTTGAGACCCTCTGGGTATGTAGCGCGCTATATAAATTCTTTGACTTGACTTGACAGTGATGTACAGATACAACAAGCTCCTAAACATGCAGCTCCCTGTATGAGAAAGCAATTTGTCTGTTTCCCTGCTTGCTTGACAGCAGACAGGGAACAGAGGAAAGCTCTACTTCCAGCAAGTGAGAGCATTTCTCAGCTCTCAATTGCTGGAAATGGAGTGTTTGCTGTTGCTTGGCGGGAGCGGTTAAGGCTTCTACCAAGCCAAAGCAAACAGCTATGTCCAAGACTGGAGACCCCCGGACATAGCAGGCGTCGGCCCTGGGGATGGCGGTCCCAAGGGCCATCTATGGTTCCAGGAGAGGGGCTGTGCAGCACCCCACCTTTCTTCAGAACGGGCTGCCCCTGGAAGGTGGTGATCCGCGTCCTGAGAACGGCCTTGGAGGGGGGCCGCAAGGCCCCCAACCTTTTTAAAATACAGAAAGCACTGGGGAGGTGGTGGTTCTTCTGGGCATAGGGGGTTGGCGCAGCCCCCCTGCTAAATTTAACAAATAGCCCTGGGGAGGTGGCGGCCCCCATTGCTGGGGGGTTCTGCGCTGCCCCCACCTCATTTTTAAAATATCCCCGGTGAGGTACTGGTCCCCAGGGCCAGGGGGAGGTCCATGCAGCCCCGCAACATTTAACACCATCGCCGCTGGGCTAGTACCCCTGCGATGCGGGGGAGGGGGGCCGCACGCGGCGGCGCTGTGCTGATGAGGAGCTCGGCTTGTCATTCAGCACAGTGGCTCTCTGCTGATGATGAGCTGACCTCGTCATGGTCACGCCCGCTCAATGGAATGCCCAGCACAGCAGGGTAACTATCCCCGAGTGGGTGTTCAGCGGAGGTCATGACGAGCTGAGCTCGTCATCAGCACAGCGCCACAGTGCTGCATGAAGAAGCGGAGCTCGTCATCAGCACGCAAGAGGTTATTATATGAGCCCCAGGGAGGTGCCTGGCCCCAGGGCATAATTAAGCCCCATGAGGGGGGCCATGCACCCTTCCTTTTACTTCCCTCATGCCCCCGTGGCCTGCCCCACCCAGGGGTTAAACTTTACAGAAGTCCAGTGTGAGAAGTTGGCCTGGTATATAATGTCCACTAATTAAAGTGGGCACCTTGCACCAGTCCAAACAACCCTTATGGTGATTTAAGAGGACAAAGATAACCTTAGAAAGCTATCCAAGTGGTAGCTGTGGAGAGCAGCCTTCAGGCTTAGTCTTGAAGGATTGTTGAGCAGCTTGTTTTACCAGAATGCAACCTTATTGTATTGGTTAAATGAAAGGAGAGTCATATAGTAGTTATAAAAATATGTATTTATTATTATAACTCACCTTAAATATCACACAGTATCTGCTGCACGCAGATAAACATACAATACTGTCGCACAGAACAATAGTAAGTAGTACAAATACACAGTGGGCTCCAGGGGGAGACCAAACCATACACTAAAATAGTGGTATAAGAACCACGACTCGGGTCAAGACAGTGTCTAGAGGTTGTAGAATCGCTGGGACCCCAAGTATCACCCAAGTTGAGTAAGGAGGGACCCCACAGAGGATGTGTGCAGTGTGAGAACACGACTGTGTGCTATGTGAAATTCAATGGGAGAGTCGTGGTTGCCGTTTTAAAGTTTAAGGACCTTTCCCAGTGGATTACGAAGAAACCCTTTAGAACATAGATGATTGGAGAGCTGCCCCACCAGTGGATACAGAAGCACCAGAGTTACCTATCCCAGGAAAGCCGGGTGCATAGGGCTGAAGTGGCGTCGGAAAACGTTGTCGATCTCAATGGGAGTATTCAAAGAAATGCCACTTCTGGAAAGTAGAAAAGTGTCCTGTGGATCCGCAGGTGGATTCATGATGGAAGGAATCTAAAAGCAGAGGGGACAGAGTCTGGGTCACTCAGGAGTGACCAGGGGCTCGGTAGACGATTGCCCACCGATGTCGGGTGCTCCAGGTATGAAGATGGAGACCTTGACTCTGCAGCCACGGGGACCAGGAGCCAGATACGAGCTGTCCCACAAAGGATGTTGAGTGCTGAGGGGTCAGTGTCCAGCAGTAGCAACAACAAGACTTAGCAGCAGCAAACCGCAAAGAAGGTCAAGCAAGTTTACGGTCTGGCCCAGCAAGGACCAGGAGACTCACCACAGCTAGGAGAGTCAGGACAGGCCTAGAGCAACCAGGGGTGCCCAAGAAAAGCAGTGTTGTCCCTCAAATGGACCCAAAGGCTAAAGGCACAGGAGTCGCAAGGGGACCTCTAGCAGTTTCACAAAGTCACAGCTTACATGGCACAGAGTATGAGGAGGCCAAAGTCCTTTGTACAAAATGTGCGCAGAGGTTGGGGCTATTGATAACTTAATATGCTTAGTTGGGGAACACCAACAAGCATATGCACTTGCAAGAGTATGCAGTACACAGGGGTTCAAGTTATGCAGTCCCCATGAGGGATACTGGCCTCAGACTTGGTGAAAGGGCAGCTCAACCTCAAGAAACATAGGAACCCACCTCCTGTGTTGCTGGATCCTTCGGCGTCTTCAGGAGTTCAGGATCAGCAGACCGGTCAGTTGCAGAACGGTGCCTGCGAATGCAGGGGAGTGACTCCTTCACCCCAAGGGAGATAACATCAGTTGACCTTGATGCTCCACAGGCCCTGCATGGAGCCTGTATGGTGCATGGGTACCGATGATGCTTTGGATGGAGCGGGGGAAGAAGTCGGGCCCAGTCGAAGTCCATCAAAGTCCAGAGTGTCCAGACGGTCGAAGATCTGTGGTTTCTTGTTCAGAATATTGTCCTCGTTGAATCTAGGGTCCTACAGCCAGGTAAGCCCTTAAGTACCCATAGGAGAGGGTTGGATAGATTCAGTGGAGCCTCCCAGGGGAGGGTCTGGAAAACAGGGAGGATACTCCCCTGTCCTTTGTCCAGTTTCGCACCAGAGCAGGAGCCAACGGCTCCCAGGACTGGTTTGAACTGGACTTTGCACAGGGACATCAAGTGTGCCCCAGATGCAGACTTTAGGGCACTTTGAAAGTGCACCCACCCAGTCTCAATATACTAAGGGCCATATGTATCAACACTTTTCCCCATAGACACAGAATAGGCAAAACCCTTTGATACATCTCGTCCTAAATCCTGTAGCTTCATTTTGCATGGCCTCTCATGGGTGGCATAATACATGCTTCAGCCCATGGGAGGCCTCTGGAGTACCTACGCCCTGGGTATATCTGTGCCATATACTAGGGACTTATAAGATTACCCCAGTATCCAATCTGGAGTGTACCTAAGTTCATGACATAACATTTTAGGGAGAAAGCAGATAGACTGGGGTCCTAATTAACAGGATTCCAGCCAGACTAGTCAAAAACCAGCAAAACACGAGGCAAAAAGTGGGGGGTAACTATGCAGTCAGATCCCTCCTTCCTACACGCAGGAGACCACGCTTTTTTCTTTCCAGCGGGAGCCGCAGCTCTCCCTATTATTTTTTTTTGTGCTCTGGCATGGTCCCTCTGTGACCCCCATATAGGCCTAGGGTGCGTCAGGATATTCCTACCCTGCCACCGACTCTTTTTCTTTAACACTTTCTATGGGACTTGGCCGAGTGTCAAGATGGCTGCCAACACTTCCTGATTGAAGTGTTGGCAGCCAATCAGATTTCTGAACGGCCATCCGCATCTCTAAATATACCAATCTGAATTTCATAACTCCACAACTACTAAAAGGATTTACCCCAAATCAGAAAAAGGCACTTCTCTGGACCAATATCTACCTTTCTACCAAATTTGGTGTCATTCCGTTCAGTGGTTCTGGCTGTAGTCGTGTCTAAAATTCCCATGGGAATTAAAATGGAAAACACACGTTTTTAATCCCCCCCTTTTTCTGGCCCCTGCTTGATGGATCGCCTTGAAATTTTCCATGCACAACAAGAATAACGGAACACTTTTTTGGAACATATCACAAAGATTTATCAACTGGCGATAAAGATATAGGCTAGTCAAAAACACTTTTCCTATGGACACATGTCCTAACTATACCTACCTACTAGCAACTGCCAGTCTGATTTATATCAACTGTACTTACAATTAAAATGATTTTTTTGGACTGATAATAAAAATACTCATACACCTAAATAAGCCACGAGTCCACTTGCTAAGTTTTGTGTAGATCTGCTTGGGGGATAAAAAGATGCATTTCCCATTTAGCTGCTATGGGACAGTTTGCTCTCTGCTGCAGCAAAAAGCACTAGAACAGGTTTGTACAAAATTTGGCAGAAAAGTGAAACTTCACTCAGAAAGTGTGCTTTTTTTATTTCGTAAAAATCAGTGCAGCAAGTTGTAGTATTTGAAACAATATGGCGGCTTGGCGGGCAGGCATTAAAGAGGTAAAAATGTAGAGATATCTTGGTCATTAAACTTGTGAGCATGAAATTTGCAAGATCTGTCAATTATATTTACATTTTTCAGGAAATTAGATTGGCTGATCGAGGGCTTCCATTTTTTGGGACTAATTTGACATTTGTGAATTAGCCAACATTTTCAAATTCCGCATATGAAAAAATAAGATTACAAAGACAAGGGGTGGCATCATGACTGGGTCCAAGCTACAAAGGAGGATAAACGTAATCACAGTGTTTGTATAAAAATGGTATGACATATAGTCAGCCATGCACTTAGATTACTATAAATTGTGAATATTCTGAAACTACTAAGTACTTGGCCACTATTTTGTATTCAGAAATGGATACTGTTACCGTTTCACCATTTCACAGTTTCACGAAATTCATGAATTTAGAAAAATAACAAGTTATCAGCCCTTTGGTAAGGTTCAGGGCCTGGTAGGCATGGACCAGGGATTGCCCACAAGGTCTGGCCAAGGGCCATGACCTCCTTCTACAAACTGGGATGCATAGCAGGCGGCCACAAGGGCAGGTCACAAACCAGGTCCTGCTTTCAATTGCTACTGCGCAGAATTGAAAGGCGTGTGTAGAAGGAGCTGGATGCATGGATCACGGCCGTGCCCCCAAAGGAAAATACTCCTTGCAAAAAAACCAACAAAATACAGTGAAAATACTACTGTTAAAATTCAGGTAGTACAAACACTAAAACATTCACATGGAAAAAACACAAAGGCCCAGATTCTGAAAACTGTTACAGAACGCAGTGCAGCCCCCAAAGAGCCTATGCTGCATTGTGCCACAGGGATAGAGCAGGAGTGTGCCATATTCACAGAGATTTGGTACTCTACTCCCTCTCCCTAGCGCCAGCACTGATTTCAGCTGCTGTGCACCAGGCACACATTTTAGCTCCATAGTGCTAGGGTACGGGCCTGAGTCAATGATATTTTTTGTATGAAGGGTACCCTTCCTGTATGAAATACTATGCATAGACACACTTCAAAGCTTTTCATACTTTCTATGTGTGCTGCACCCTGTGGCACGCATGCAAAGTCGGAAACAAAAAGGAGAAATGACAAGATTTCTCCTTTTAAGGCCTGCTTCACAGCGGCATTCATTTTGGGTGCTAAACCCTGTCTATTAATGTTAGTAGATACGGTTTAGCATCAAAAAGCATGGGTGGTTGCATGGGAATGCCCATGTACCCCCCATGTTATGCCCCCTTGAAGCAAAGTAATGCAAAGCAGAGTTTTGCGCTGCTTTGCGTAATTTATTTCAATACAAACCAATATTAACACCAATTAACGTTGGTTTGTTAATCCCCAAAGAGATTAAGCGTCAGGTTAGCATTTTAAAACTAACCCTAACCTGACGCTAAACCTTTGTGAAGTTGGGCCTTCGAATTTCTCTGAAGAAAATATAGGTGTGGTGACATTTTGGATTAACATCAAAACCTAAAAAACACCCTTAAATCTGCCAGTCATGCTCTGCTTTACAAACCAAACTTGCTCATCCACCATGAATAACATTACTCAGCACAAAAATGTCTGAAGACTCATCTCCTCCGTGTCATCAGTAGGCCACAGATTTGTTAACAATTTATTATTTTTCACATATTTGTACCATATGAGTTAGCCCTAGGCCCTTGAAGAGTTGTAAGGAAGAAGCATGGACAAAAATTCCTAAAAGCATTAGCAATGGCAATAGGTCTGGCTTTGAAGCAATATTGTATGACAATGTTAAGCATTAAATGTAAATGGCATAAGTATCTATGTAGCAGCAAAGAATTGTAGAAAGATGTTGGTATGAGTTAAAAGGGCAGGTGATAGTTGCACTGTGACACCAGATTAAAAATCCCTGTGTAATTGTGACCGCCCACCTCCCTTCTATACTGCTTTCATAGAAGAGCAAACACCATATATTAACTAGTTATGGAAGACAAATGTTCCCTTGAAAGTTCAAGCTCAGCCACCTGGATAAATAAACAGAATGATCACAGATGCGTAAAGAACAAGCACTATTTTTGTGGAAGCGAACAACTTCTGCCTAATCAAAACATGTACTCCTAAGAGGGTGAGCCAAAGTCTCTCTCTAATAGTACTTGCAGAATTGATGACAGCTCCGCTGTCAAGCCAGACCATGAAAATGGCACTCACGCGTACCAAAGTTAAGAAAAGAAAGGGTCCCTCTAACGGAAAGTCAGCTTATATGCTCACAAATTCAGTCCAAATATCGAAAACCTGTTGCTTCTGTATAATTAAATCTCCACTTGCATCCAGATATTCTGAAAAATCTGCTTCAAATGCTTGTTTGGTACAGCTCGTCAATTTCCAGGCATTTCTGAATCATCATTTATATCAATTATTTGCAGTCTTCTTAGCTGTATCTGTTCAGTTGGCATATGACTGACTCTGAGGCAGGATGAGGCTGGTTGCAGATATTACGTGCTATGGGGTGAAAGTCTTTAATCGTAATTTGAGCCAGTCTGCTCCCGGTCGGACATTCTCAGTAAGACTCAGATCCTGTGATACGCCGCCATCAATCCCTGTCCTGCCAGAACAGCATTCGGGATTCTCCCTGCATCGCACCGTTCAGCAGGAGCAAGGTCACGCTACCCTTCATGTCTGCGTGCGGATGGCAAGGTTTCCGAAGGAGACAAATGCTGCTGGTTGCAAGCAATGTTAATTCAAAGGCTGTTGCTAACAGGATAAGCTTGGGAGGGCGGGTGGGGATCAGACCAGACCAGACCATTTTGCTTTGTGAAAAAGGCTGCTTTATTGAAACAGGTGCACACTACAAAGAACTTCCCTGGCAACTACCTTGCAAAACTTAAAACCTCATTAATACATCCAAATACCTGACCCCTGAGCCTGCCCCCCGTGCAATCCCCTGAACATGCCCCCACCCTGACATTACCATATCCACAACAATACAATGCATTGCAGTAAAATGATACCATTCAATTATACACTTCAATTAGCCCCCATCCTATGCCTGCCTCTCTACAACAGTAAATCAGCAAACTTCTATCACTAAACTTAAAATTAGCTGCCTACCCTTTCCCTGTCCATGAACCCAACTTCAACGATAAGCAGAAAACATCTGCCAACCCTGGCAAACTTTCAATAACCCCAGCACAGCACCTGTTCCAAGCGACAATACATACTACCCCTTGCTCACCTGTTCCAAGAAGAGATGCCTATAACTTAAATACAGGAAAAAACAAAAGCTTAACTAGCCCAAAGGAAGATAAAGAAGAGGAAGGCGGGTGGCTAAAAAACCTACACTACCAAGCACACTCCCAGCCACCAGGTCGCCAAACCTAAAATGGTGGCAGCGAGGGGGCGCACACAGGCCTTATACTTGTGCTACTATAGCCCAAACCACAAAATGGGGGAACAGGGGCTGCCCCCACCAAACCTCCCTCTGGGAGGGAGGGGGAGCAGACCAGACCACACCATTTTGTTGTGTGAAAAGTGCCGCTTTATTGAAACAGGTGCACAGTATAAAGAACCTCCTTGGCAACTGCCTTACAAAACTTAAAACCTCACTAATACATCCAAATACCTGACCCCGCCCCTATGATCCCCTGAACATGTCCCCACCCTGACATTTCCATATCCACAACAATACAATGCATTGCATTAAAATTATACCCTTCAATTATACACTTCAATTAACCCCCATCCTATGCCTGCCTCTCTACAACAGTAAATCAGCAAACTTCTATAACTGTACTTAAAATAACCTGCCTACCCTTTCCCTGTCCATAAACGCAACTTCAATGATAACCAAAAAACTTCTTCCAACCCTGGCTAACTTTCAATAATCCCCGCCACCCAGAAAATGAGAGGAGAAAATCAACCCTAATTTTCTGCCCCCACCACACTTTGCCCAAGCTAGTCCCTGGCACCTCAGTGATAATGTTTCTGCACGTTCGAAGACCTGGCCAGAACCTTCCTAATCTCCAAAAGGTATAAGTCCAAAACAAGCCTGGAAAGATGCACTCCATCATCCCTGAAGAATTCCACTGTCTCAAAACGAATCTCTATGTGACTAACCCGTCCAAAACCCAGACCCCTACAAAAATGTGAGAATTCTGCGAATCGTTTTTTTTGAGTGTTCAGAAAAATGGCGCACAACTTGTTACGGTAGGGTAGTGGTCAATAGGTTCTTGAGAAAGATATTTTGGTAGGTGCTTCTTGGCCAGAGGAAAAACCTTAACCTTTGTGAAGAAAGAAGGACAAAGACCTCCTTTTCTATGAATTTAGGCAAAAAGTCCAGAGCACACAATATGCATAAATAGACTGGTTTGTCTTAGAGTAGCGATAGTAGGGATAAACGGGACAAAGCGTATAGTTTTTCAAAGGTTTTATTCACCCACAGTGTTCCCCACTTGGGAATCACTGTAAATACAAATCAAGCAGACACGTGTTTCATCACAACATATGGCTGTGACTCTTCAGGGCTGATATAAATAATCAAAGGCGGGGTCGGGGGACCAGTGATAATTCCAACCCGGTCCTAATCGGGTGGTTTAAAATATGAACGGGCGGCAACAAATGGTTTGCCGGTGCCGATCT
This sequence comes from Lissotriton vulgaris, assembly GCF_964263255.1. Lineage (NCBI taxonomy): Eukaryota > Metazoa > Chordata > Amphibia > Caudata > Salamandridae > Lissotriton > Lissotriton vulgaris. The sequence goes on from NC_141693.1 coordinate 664,659,953, forward strand.
GTCGGTTCAGAACTTGTTAATTATACAAGTTCAAGGAAGCTGAAGCAGTGTTGTGCCTAAGTAGCGGAGTCGACGAATATCGTTTCCGAGTGCGGAATGTGACAGCTCTGTGTTCACCTTCTGCCTAGCCTTGTCAATAGCGCCTGGGTTGACGGCTCCCCGCCAAACCCTGCAAGGCACAAACTCAGTCCACATTAGAAAGCAACCTGCCCACTGTTGTTTTATCAAGGCCAAGTCCTTCTTCATCGCCCTCATCAAAACAACTCCCTTTTCCCTGCACAAATCGTTTTCTCCAAGGTGTAAAACCAAAATATCCGGGCACCTGCCACCTACCATCCAGCTGTTCAGGCAAGTAATCAACTCCTTCCATCGGATGCCACATTTACCCCTCCACACAACTTTAAACAAATGCTCATGAAAACCTAAGTTGACACCAAAATAAATCTGGCACGCTTGAATCTGCGCCCATTTAACAAAGGATTGCTCCACAATCCAAATGGTCAATTCCTCCGTCTGGGGGCCGGGCACAGAACCTGAAACGAGAAAAATGTGAATAAGACTCAGAGAACTGACGCACACGCATTCCCTACACTCCTTCTAATGTAGCGCTTAAAACATTCCGAGGACCATCAACCCAAATGCATTATGTCCTCCTGAGCCAAGCCCCTGTTGTATACCTCTGTTTCCGCTCTAATCCGAAACAAGCATGTCCCAAAGCTCGCCCCATCAACCCCAATGCAGTGCAAAGCCTTCCACAACACCGCTGGCAGCTGGTAGTCTCTCACTCTGTTTCCGTTTGCATGCCTAAACACTGTAACCCCGACACACCTGCCATGCTGGACCAACAGTGTGCCCACCAAAGCCGAAATGTCTCTTGGGGGACTGACACCTCCAACCTGACCCATCTACCCCTGCCCCTTTGGTCTGTTTTTGACCTGGCTAACCATATCTGCAAACCTTTCTCTTGTGGAATCACATTCTGCCACACCACCCCACACCCTTATTGCTACCCAGCAATTCCAACACTCAAAAAGCCCTGACAAACATCCACACCATTAATGTCGAAAAAAGACAAGTCTTCAAGTCATCCCTGCACACCTCCGGCAATACCTCTAAGACAATACCTCTAAGACTTGAGCTAAGATCTGCCAGGAAAGCGTCTTCCGTGGATGCTGTCCCCGGCTTTCTCCCTGGCCCACTCCTCGAGGATTCTTGTCCCTAGCTCCCCTAATGCAGGAGAATAACCTGATAGCAATTTGCCCATGAACGCTATACCCACCATCTTCCCATCGATTTTTACCCGGGACAAACCCTCCTCGGTGAGATCCAAATCAAATTAAATGACATTCTCTGACCGCTACTAGACCATATGGCGCCTCTGGGCACCTGACTTCAAAAATTCCTTCCAGGACAAACTGTATGCTGCCCACGTGGATTCCGACAATGAACCTACCACCAATTGTAGCATCTTACTTTGCCTAAGTATGATAGATGGGACGGCAATGGCGTCGGCGTCCTGTCGGCCTCCTTGGCCAGCCCACGGAATCTACCCCACTGGGAACGAGACAAAGCATCATCTATGTCATTGTCCATACCAGGAACATGTAATGCCCTGAAAGCAATATCATGTCTCAGGTACCCCAAAACGAAAACTGTCAGCAATTTCAATACGTGTTCGTGCCTTGCTGACTGTCAATCTACAATTTCGCCCACTGCCATGTTGTCTACTCTAAACAGGACTTTATAGTGAGCTAACTCCTCCCCACAAAGAGTTATTGGTACTGTTAAATATTTCAGGGATTTGTTAGCAAGAGCTGAAAGCCATTTTGTATTTCTGGCAGCCATTGTCAGAAGGCTCAGGAACACTTCGCAGAGGCAGTATCGAAGCAAGACCCAATGGCCCTCCCACCAGTGTCTCCGCTACTAAGAGCAGAATACACCAGCCAGAGGGAAAAGGGGAAGTGGAAGAAAGAAGAGACACCTTGAACTTGGTAGTCACTGGCACAGCCTGCTGGACTCTTAGTAACGTCTGCTGTCTGTCCCAAAGGAGTGCCTAATACACAGAAGGGGGAGAGAATAAACAACAACCCATCTCTTCTTATGCCACTATATATTAGATAAAGTAAGCCTATCCTACCATTGGTTCTCAAGGCATTTGCAGCTCTTCGTGTAGTGGGAATACTCAGCAGAAGACTTTCTGGCTATAAGGCAAGGGAAACTAACATTACACACTGTACTGTAATTGGGAACTTTCTCTCTCTGTCTAAGGTTCACTTCACTAAGTACCTGAGATTCCTCCAACTGCGGCTGTAATGGGGTTCTTTCTCGGCAGAGCCTTTAAGTTCAGCTTGTCACCAAAATGCAATGTCCTGGCCAAAAGGAATTCCTTTAGCGCGCAAATAGGAACAGGGTAAGGTACAAGAGGAAAGGTGAAGATAGGGCAAGCGCAAAGGGTAGGGTTCTCTTGGCCATAAATACGCAGCTCAAAATGCATGCCAGCAGTCTTACTGTATTTGTCCCAGTTGCTGCTTACTCCTGACTGCTTTCACTCGTCTTGACGCTGTGCTCTGAAGCGCCGAACTTCTCACTGTCTCTGCTGCCGGTCTTTCTCCTCAGGTGCGAAGTCGAACTCTAACCTCACATTTGGACTATGGAATTGAGACCTACAGTCTCTGAGTCTAAACTAACCCTCGCTCTGAACTAAGAATAGTTGCCCTGGAAAAGCCTGCTCCTCTGAACTCCCGTCAGGAAAATAGACGCGGAGCTCAGGGAACAAGAGGCAGATTTCCAGAACGAACTCCGTTGAAGTGCACACATGGAGGTCGCGCGCTTCCTAAGTCAACTAGACCTTCTAGCTTTCTACAGTGTAGGGAGACAGCCCAACTCGTCGGCCATCTTAGGAGGGGATACCAGATACTTGCGATACAAGAATTAACTAACTGGAACTCCCGATACGTGGGATAGGGGAATTGACTAACTGGACCACAGGAACTATTTACAAGATACAATGAAGTCTTTTACTACAGGCAAGGAAACCAAACATTTACCCGATTGGGTTTTATCAATGTTCGAGGCTTTCCCTGAAACGGAGGAACACAGGTCGCTGCAATTCGTAAGATCCTGACAGCCATCTTGTTTGCCATGTGCTGCCGCTTGCTCGCCATGTGCTCTGTCTTTCCTCAGTGTTGACTGCTCTTGTAATCTGCCTAGAGACGAATTATATTTAGCATCTTCCACCTTCGCACATGCTCAGAAGGGCCTAGCTAGTAGAATGCACCTGCTCTTCTTGTAGAACTGTCAGGCTATTTTTGCTGCTGTATGGAGAAGTAACTCTCCTCCCACCTTTTTGAGCAAGCAGATCTTGCATGCCCATATTAGTCATTTTGCATGCTTACATGTGCCAGGACTGCCCCTTGGTCTTATGCTGACTATGTAACCCTAAGCATATATAAGGCCTATGTTTTCTGTACTCCTCACACTGCCTCATTCAGTTGCTAAGGCTTCTGTGTGACATAGTCTCTCTCATTTGAGCTGAATAAATGCATTATTTTTATATTTCAGCTTCTGTGCCAATTTTTTCTTTTTTGGTTTAAAAGGACCAAGTATCAGTGAGACCCCTGAGAAGGTTTTTATTTTCCTCAAATGGCGCTCCAATGTGGACCTCATCAGAGAAGTGGCTATCTAAGGAGTGATCTTGTCAGGAGACAGAAATCTACTATGGAGGACAGGACAGGACTCTACTAAGAAGGTACTCTGTGCACAGAGATTCTGGGGATTCTCTGTCTCTGCAGCCCAGTATATTTCTGGTCTTCCTGATTTTTATCCTCCACATGATGTCACTCCTGACTGAGAACCTTTTTGGCATGAGTATTCTAAAAACGACCATTAGGTCATTCAGAACTTGGCAGTTACAATTTGGACTCCAAGTGATTGGTAAGGGTTGTTTTGATGCAACACTTGCTGTTGGTTTGATGCCTTGGATTGGTAAGGTAGTTTAGTAACACTTACTGTGGCTTTGGATTAGTATGATTGGCCAATATTTGTATTTGTTTGTATGTAATATGTAAATTGCAATTTATATAGGCAGGTAATGAGGAGATTTTTCTCTGTTTTGAATTGATTTGAACGGCACATAGTACAAGAGTACCTTAAGTGCTACTTTGGTTATAATACTGCATATTCTGCACTGTTTTTGGCATGCCTGTTTCAAGCACACATCAGAGAATGTGTTGCTTTTTGGAGGCACCATAGTGAGATGTGAATTAAATTAGTCGGCTCCCCTGAGGGAATACCTAAATAGGTTTAGGTATAAAAACATATTTCTTCCTTGGTGATTCTGTATCCCCATGGAATTCAAATATGACCACAAAACAAACAAGAATCCTTTTCTGCGCACTTTTAAAAATGGAGATATGTAGATGCAATATTTTGGTGTTCTGCCAGACACAGCTAGTGAATTGAGTGTATTTTGGCTTCTTGAAAATAAAACAGTCTGTTAGGCTGTTTTTTTGCAGTCTTTTGGAATACTATTGAGAAGCGTTTCTTGTACATATGACTTACAACTAGTATTTACAAATGGTTTGGTTTAAGTACAGTCTGTAGGCTGTCCTTTGTTTCTGTGTTAAGTGTTGATCTGTGGGTTAATCAAGTGTTTAAATGTCTATGTTGTTCGTGGTTTCACATTAGTGATACTTCTGTAAGTAAATAGTGCTTGCGCTATTTGTGAAATAATGGCTCTTAAGCGCGCTGTATCATGTGTTCTGAGTGTATGACCCCTTCTGTATATGTCTATAATGAGCTCAATGTGTTTGTTTGTGTTTTCTTGCTGTCATCAGTCTGTTATGCAAAATGTCATTTAATTAATATTAAATAAAAATTAAATAAAAATCCAGAAATTAACCATATGATATGCTAACTAACTGCATGTTACTATTAAATTGATAGAGTAAGCAATTATGCACATGTACAAACGGCCACAATGCTAAAAAGATCAAATTAGCATTCACATTGAATAGGAATAAAATAGGCCTCAAAAACGAAATTGTGTGTTTTGCAATAAATAAACAATTATAAAATGTTACAACATTTTCCTTAGATACATTGTGTTAGATATAAACAGGCAAACACATCATCTGAGTAAATTGGATGTTGATGGACTACACACACATTTTTAGAACTTGAAATGCCTCAGTTTTAAATAGACTGTCCCCAAGCTTACATTTCAACACTAAATAAGCTTTCCAACAGCTGTGTTTTAACTGCCGCTAAGCAGCAGCTGTTGTTTTGATTGTAGGCACGGAGAGACTGGAATGTTAACTCAGCTAGGATTTTGTCAGTTAAACACGGGGTAAAATCCTGAATTTCAGACTGCTGTTTTAAAAAGTTACAAAAATCAGGTTCATTATTTTAGATAACAGGAAAACATTTAAAGTAAGGATTCCCTTTCTTAAAGCAATTTTTTTATAAGCATATTCAGGTTTTGATTTTAAATAATTGTCCTTTTAAAAAGTGGCGCAAAACTTTTCATGTTCGTAGTTAGGCTTCTGTGCTTAGGCTTATGAATGAATGTGTCTAAATATGACAGGCAAGGAATGAAGCTTGCTTTTCCTATGTGGAATTATCAAAATGATTGGTTTTATAATTGTTTTTATTAATTATGAAAACATTATTTTAAAAAATAATGTTTTTAAATTCATTTTTTATATTTATAAAGCTTAATACTCATACTGTGACCTCCTAGCATCACAATTCAATTTAAGTTGTGTTGTACCGCATAATGAGGAAATTTGCATATGAAATATCACTCTGCGCAGGCGTAAAAAACTCATTTTTATAAGGGTATATATGATGTAGTTCTGATTTCCCATTCATGGGCTATCTAGAGAACATTCTTGGGATTCCTATTATGCAAAAAAATTATGGGTTATTCATTTTTAAGTGCCCCAAATATCAAAGTCGAAATTGGGCAAAATTCACTAATTTAAAAAGAAATTCTGCATTCAGAGCAGCGTTTAACTTGCCTTAGGCTTCAGTAAATGCATACATTTAGGTATAATACAAACAGCTAACTTCTATATTGTTAGACAAGTATACTGCACACTGCTTATAATTGAAAATATGTATACAAAAACCAGCAGAAGTTATTCTGTTTCTAGGGTGACTTTGAATTGGCCAAGCTACATGGAACATTTGCACACATAATAGGACAGCTGGGAAGGGTTAAATGTCAGTTCTATATTTAGAAGCCTGGCAGAGCTCCCAGAGCAAGGTCTGCTTTGACTTTTTGACCTATGAAACTTTTTGAAAAGACGACAGGGTAGAGAAGGAGCAGTTTAGTAGGGAAGGACAGGGCTTTTGTAGTTCGGACTGGACTGTTCCCATGGGGCACAGGGTCAGAGCTGATTTGCATATCGCCATTGTCTAACCCAGGGTGGTGTGGAGTGCAAAAAAATGATGGATTTGGGCCCAGATCTTTGGACTGGGGTGAATGTGTGACATTGATCCACATTCTGTCCATCACCTGTTTTGTTTGCGACTATGTAACCCTAAGCATATATAAGGCCTCTGTTTTCTGTACTCCTCAGACTGCCTCATTCAGTTGCTAAGGCTTCTGTGTGACGTAGTCTCACTCATCTGAGGTGAATAAATGCATTCTTTTTATATTTCAGCTTCTGTGCCAATTTCTTCCTTTTGGTTTAAAATGGCCAAGTATCAGTGAGACCCCTGAGAAGGGTTCTATTTTCCTCAGTACTACCAGGGGGTAGAATTCTAGGAAGGCTATGCTTTGGCCCCCATCTTTTCAGAGTTGCGGCCACTGCTCTGCGCACCACCGTCCTTGCCATTGTAGGCCAAAGCCCTCACTGCCTGCTGCATCAGAAACAATTTGCACGCCCCATTTCATGTCTTCATCCCTTGCCAGTGGAACACCATTGAACGACTGCAGAAACAGAGTCACCATCCTCAAATCCTCCTTGACCCAGGCCGAAAGGTGCACGTGGTGGTGAGGTAAGTGCTGCCCAGACAATGCACGTCCCAATCTGAGGAAAAAAGTCCTCCCTGTCCTCACTAGTCTGCACGCAAAGTTGAGATGCCCCAACTGTACTTGTATGTCTTTGACTTTGTCTTTAGATAGCATGCTCCTCAACAAATCCAACATTTTTCTCTTTTTCTTATCTGGCACGCTCGCCCATATTGCCCTAGAATCGAGTTCTATACCCAAAAAGGAAAGAGCTGTGCTTGGGCCCATTGTTTTCTCCGGTGACAAAGGCACTCCCAGTTCCTCCATTAGCTCATGGAAATTTTCCAGCCCAGATTTGCATTCCGCGGAGGCCAGAGAACCAACAAAGAAAAAATCATCTAGATAATGTGTTACTAGTTTATGACTTGTTCGCTGTGTAAATAGCCACTGCAAAAATGTGCTGAAGCACTCAAATAAGGCGCATGACATAGAGCATCCCATCGGCAGGGCTTTTCGTCCATTCACCTTCTAAATGGATACCCAGAAGATCCTAATTATCTGGATGGACTGAAAGCAACCAAAAGGCCGATTTTATGTCACATTTTGCCATTGGTGCAGCCGCGCCGCCGCCCGACATGGCCACGTCGACTGATGAATAAGATACTGACGCTGCCTCCTCATCAATAAAATCATTGACCGAAATCCCTTCAGGTCAAGATAAGTGTTGGATTAGCCTGTATTACCCTAATTCATTTTTGGGCACCACTCCTATTGGAGAGACAATCAAGTTCCCTATGGGCCAATCGTCAAAAGGCCCTGCCATTCTCCCTTCCGGGACTTCTTTGTTCAATTTGTCTCGGACCTAATGTCTATGCTCTGTCGCTGATTTTAAATTATCTGCCCATCTTCTTTGCCTTGGACCTCTGTATCCCAAATGAAACCCCCATCTGAACCCCTCCCTCAACATTTGTGCTGCTCCCTGATCCTTATACCCCGGCAGCCCCTCTTCCACCCTCTCTAGTCTAACTGGCGTAGGAGCCCTTGGACCCGGGCCCTTGTGGCCCCTTACCCCCCCCCCCCCCCCCCCCTTGTGCCTGCAAACCTCTGCTGCAGTCCTGCATGCACCGGCCTTTATTTAAATCCCAGCATGCCCCCATGTTCCCGACTGAGTCTTTCCTGTACCCTCACCCCTCCATGGGTGGGTCTCCCCTGAAAGTGCCTGTATTCAATAGGCAACCCGCTGGCCGTAAATATCGTCTTGCCCCCTTTTACTGCCCCATCATGTGTTGCCACGGAACAGTATCTAGTTCTCCCCATTTTGCTTAGGGGTCCCATGCTTTTCGCACTCTAAACTCCTCACCGTATTGTGTCCATGCGTATCCCCCCGTGATCTGTGCCTTTATAACCACGCTCCAGGTACTTTTTGCAATATACATTCGCATAAATCAAAAACGCTACCGTCCAATTTTCCATCGTCAAAGGTACTTTTGGCCGCTTGGCCAACTCAAATTATTCCTCTTTTGATCCCTCTTTGGACCTAACCTCCCTATGCAGGAGTTTAAGCATTTCAACATATTCCCCTTTCCATATGCGCTTTCATTGTCAGCATTTAGTGGCTCCCCCAGGGGTTATGTCACCCCCATATAAGGAAGTTTTTTAATTTTCAACTCCCTACTCTCTGGGCCATCCTTTTTATCCCCTTTCTTTTCCCCTTCATCTTTCCCTGTGTCTGCATTTGTCCCGCTCTATACTTTCGTGCTCAAATGACCCTGCTCCTCCCCTGACCCTCTTCCCTCTCTATCCCCACCGACACCATTACGGGTTTCTCCCGCACTCTTTCTGCCCCACCTGGCTCCAAAGAGGGTGCCAGTATAGTTGCAATCCGCCTCGCTAATGTCCCTCTTACATTCTATGTCCTCGGTGCCCTTGCTGTGAGCCCCTGCGCCCTCTGCAGCTTCTCCGCCGGTGCCTGCAATATACTGCTCAAAATGTGAGATTGTCCACCGCGTTCTCGAGGTTTGCCTCGTCATAATCTAGTTCCTCATGCCCCCCAATCTGGTGCCAATCTTCTGTCAAGTCTGCCCTAATGGCCCTATCGGACACTTTTATTCCCTGCCTGCGGTGGAGCCAACTGTACTCACCGGTATTCCATGGGCACCGTTGCCCATTTGCTAACACTCCTTAACGTCCCAGCAGTCCACTGGAACCCACTGGCTGTTGGCCCCAGCGAGGTTCTTCTGGGACTTCACCTACTGACCGCGACGGGCTCCCCTGCCGTTACTGGTCACGCCGCTCGAGGCTCCACCCTTGCTTAACCTCGGTGCCAATGGGCTGCTCCCAGCCCTGCAGAGTCCACAATGCTGCGCTGCTCCTTGCCCTGAAATAAAAATGTCTGGTCTGACGTGATGGTGCCCTTCCAACTAAAACCCCGCCTACCCTGCCTTTCTCGACCTGACAATGTCCCCCCTCTGACCACCCTTCCCGCTCCCTACACTCAACCAGCCCATCTAGGGGGTCGTCCCCCATCCTCCTCCCCTCTCGATCCCAGCATGGCTGTGACCAGCGTTGGTGCTGGCCCACTCCCCAACCCTTGACCTATTCCCCGACTGTCCCTCCTCTTGATACCCTCCCAAACCATGACCCCCTGCATTCTCCTATATCTGACCCATGGACTGTGTGCCCCTAGACAAAGAACTCTCCCTTGCCAAATATCCATCCAGCTGGCCCACCCTGTCGAAGTCCTGCACCTCCTCGTTCCAGGCTGTGAAAATATCCAGCCCTTCCCAGGCATGACTTCCCCCAGTTGGCTCCAACTCCCCAGGCAGGTCGTCTTTAGAGCTGGCCCCACCTCCCACCTTACTGGGCCCTCATCCTCTTCCCAGGTTACGGCCCCTGATGCCCCATCTGGCCTGTCCTTAAACCTTGCTCCACTGACTAACAGCATGGGGCCGCCTCCTATATCCCTTTCCCACTCATCTGACAATACTATGGGGTTCCCCCCACCTCCAATGGGAAAATCTCTGCGTCTACTGCTGACCTCCCACCCCATGCACTCTTCCCCCTGCTCCCAGCTGCCAACCATAGCTCAGTAGCTTCTGTTGGGGGCTCGTGCATTATCCCATGTCCCTTCCCCCCGTTCCCCTTCTGGCTCCCCGCGGTAGCGGGGCCTCCCCACCTCAGCTGCCTGGTAAGACCTTGCTGGCTCTTCCGGCATGGCCCCGCCTCCGCTCCCTTTCTGGCACCTATTGGGCGCGGGGCCTTTAATCTACACTGCCCCAGCAGTCGAGAAACAGTTCCTGAGCTCTGGGGCGAAAGACGCTTTCCCACCGCTCTCCCTCACATGGCCCAGCTCCCCAGCTCCCCCTCCGGCGGGAGCGGGCCTGCCTTTTTAAATGCCCTGGCAGCCAGGAGACATCTCCCACGATCCGGGGTGGGTAAAACCTTCTGGCAGCATTCTTTGCTCTGTGGCAAAGCATCCCCGCAAAGCTTCGCCTTGGCCCTGCCACTTCCCAGATGCATCACACCCCACTCCCACCTCCACCATAACGGCCGCACCTGAGTCGCTCTCCTAGCATAAGAGCGGTCCACTCACTTACCACAACTATTTGTCACTGTTTAAGCAAAGTACAGGCTACTACAGCAGCGGTTCTCCCCCTGACGCCTCCTGCATCAGGCGAGCCAGCTCCGCGGCCTCAGGAATCACGAGGTCCATATGCCCGGCCTCCATAAGGAGCCGTGAAGCCTTGAGCATCCTGTAGTCTTCCATCATGCCCAGGTAAGTTGATACTCCTCTCAGCTATATACCCTGAAAACAGCCCAAACTGTGCCCTGATAGCACTCTCCCAGAAAAAAAACCTACACAACAGTGCACACTCCCAGCCAACAGGTCACCAAACCTAAAAGGGAGGCTGGGAGGGGGCGCATCCAGCCCTTATACTTGAGCTTTTATTGGTCTACATATATGTAGCCCAAACCGCAAAATGGAGGAATTGGGGCTGCCCCACCACCCCTCTCATACAGCTGGAGAAGGAGGCCTCCCCGTGGGCAGCTGTCGCCCCAAACCCCCATCTACGAGGCTACACGAGGCAATGCATAGTTCCGTCAGACCATGTCCTGCATGACAGTGTTAATGTTTTTACGCACCCGGTTCTTTCTGTCATTCTAATTTCTTGTAACATATTTGAAGAGAGCGGGCATCCGCCGATAAGGTAAACTTTTGGGGGCAGATATACAAGAAACTGATGCATCTGTAGAGATGCGACACGGGCCCTTTGCCACCCTGAGAAACCCTTGCACCACCATGGATGCGCCGTATCATGGCGCAAGGATTGACAGATGAATCAGAAATTCTGACGCATCTGTCGGTGCAAAAGTCATGTATTGCTGGAGTCTTGTCGCAAGCACAACGCTACTCCAGCAATGCATGCTAAAGCCTATCCTCGTTGTGCTGCGTCACTCCTTACGCCTGCTTCAAGCAGGTGTAAGGTTTTGACGCAGTGGTGTCCTAGAAGTGGTGCAGTGAAATCTTGTAAATTTGACTGCATTACTTTTACAAGGCTTTCCTGTGTGGGAACACCCACCCTCCGTACGTTATACCTGATGCATGTATAATGCAATGCAGGGCTTTACAACATGATGCATCTCCCTAGATGCATAACGTTGTAAATGGGCCGCATTTTTACGCCACCGCTGCATCACAAAAAGTGACACAATGGCGGTGCAAAAATGATGCAAGGGGATTGTAAATCTGCCCCTAGATTTCCCCAAGACCAGCCCCCCAAAAGGCTGACAGGTTTGAAGGCAGGCAGTAATCCGCACCCACACCAATATGAGACCGCGTTTTCAAGCTTGGACTTTCATTTGAGAGCAAATGGATTCTAGGAGACCTATAGGCAAATTTACAAGCCCCTTGTGCCATTTTTGCACTGCTGTTACGTCACTTGTTGTGACACAGCGGCGGCGCAAAAATGTGGCCCATTTACAATGTAACACATCTAGGGAGATACGTCACGTTGTAAAGCCCTGCGTCACATTATACCTGCATCAGGTATACTGGGGCAGATTTACAAGCCCCTTGCGTCACATTTACGCTCCTGTTGCGTCACTTTGGTGATGCAACGGTGGCATAAAAAATTAGGCAAATGAACAACTGGACGCATCTAGGGGGATGTATGATATTACAACGCATGCTTTTACCACGCATGCCTTTACATCGCAAGTTTTACAACGCATGCTTTTACAACGCAAAGTGTTGAGGGGTGCTGGATAGTGAATAGTTTAATTTACTATTCCAACTCCAGTCCCCGTGGATAGTAGGGAAGGTGTTGGATAGTAAATTAAATCTATTCCCTATCCTAGATTGCCCCCCAGCGCAATGCGTTGTAATGGCATGCATTGTAATAGTTGCGTCGTAAAGGCTCTGCGTGGTAAAAGTTGCATTGTAAAGGATGTTCCCCATCTAGGGAGAAGTGTCACATTGTAAAGCCCTGAGTGACATTATACCTGCGTCAGGTATAATGTATGTAGGGTAGGCCTTTCCCACTCAGGAAAGCCTCGTAAAAGTAACGTAGTAAAATCTCTAAGATTTCACTGCGTGACTTTTAGGAAGCCACTGCGTCAAAACCTTACACCTGCTTGAAGCAGCCGTAAGGAGTGACGCAGTGTATTGGAAATAGGCCACAACACACATTGCTGAAGTTGCCTTGTTCATGCGACACAACTCCAGCAATGCATGACTTTTCCACAAACAGATGTGTCAGAATTCTGTCTCTCCCTGCTTCATAGTGCGCCGTATTGCAAATATGGCATATCTATGGTGGCGCAAGGGTTTTTCACTCAGACGCAGGGAAACTGACGCATCTATACCGATACGTCAGTTTCTTGAAAATCTGCCCCAATGTATGCAGAGTGGACTTTCCCATGCAGGATAGGCCCGTAAAAGTGAAGCAGTGAAATCTACAAGATTACACTGCACCACTTCTAGGACGCCACTGCATCAAAACCATACACCTGCCTGAAGCAGACATAAAAGAGTGATGCAGCACAATGAGGATAAGCCTCAGCATGCATTGCTGGAGTTGGGTCGTGCTTGCGAAACAACTCCAGCGATGGATGACTTTTGCACCAACAGATGCGTTAAAATTACTGACATATTTGTCAATCCATGCGCCATGGTGCGCCGTATTGTAAATACGGCGAGACCATGGTGGCGCAAGGGTTTCTCAGGGTGGCGCAGGGAAAGTGACGCATCTCTACAGATGCATCACTTTCTTGTAAATCTGCCTCCTAGTCTGCTCAGACAGCACTATATTTTTGGGGACCGGAGCTCAATTTCATCATTTGACTTTGATCCGGAGTAAGAGAGAAACAGACAGTACAGTCAGAAGAGAGGGAAGAAAGGAAAACGGGGACAAAGGGAGAAAACAAAGACGAAAAAGCCTGTAAGAGGGAGATAAAAAGACGAGAAGTGTGAACTGACACACCTCAGAAGGCTGTGTGCAAGAAAAGTCCATGGCCGGAAGCATGGGGACACTGAAAGCTGTTTCTAAAGACCTTAGGGACCTCTGTGCTGAAGGGGAGGGGGGTGAGGGGGGGGGGGGGCTGAGTGAAACGGAGGGCAATCTGTCCTGGGCAGCACGCGGATAACCTTTTGCGCACCAAGTTAAACAAAGCAGACCCCACGCCTGCCGCCATTTTGTTGCTACTAGACAAACCACACACACAACACTTACTGCACTAGTCCACTGGGAATTATAGGAAGGCCAAGGACAACGGATGCACACCCAGAGGTCAGCTGGAAGCCAGCCTCGGGTGCTCTCCCACATTGAAGGCATGTGGAGAATTGCAATGTACAGAATCCGTGATCAAGGGGGTATCCCATGACACGAGGAGAGCAGCCAAGCGTGTGAACCCAGGCTGTTCAGGGCACTGTCACGGACGTGTACATCCGGCATTTAAAGGAGCCGTACCGCCATTCTCGGGGAGGATTAAAGGCATGGGCCAAGTGGCAACTGGAAACTACCATGGAACATATTTGGAATTTAGCCCGAGCAGGTGACCAATCTATCAGCATGCTAATACTAAATTCTAAATACCACAATCGCTTCCTACTTAGAACATGATTACTCTGCCATGCCTGATGCAATAATTATTGCTTAGTCAGAGATTTTGGGGAGTAACATGCGGACGTTGGTGCTTTCTCGGCTCAAATACAATTTTTTGTAAATTCTGGGGGCCTGATTTACCACTGTATGGCGCAGCCCTTGCCTTGCGTCACGAAGGGTGATGCATGGGCAACGCAATACTTAAGTTAGATTTACCAAGTAACACAATAGCCCCCTGCAGCCCCCACAGTGCAAGGGGGCATCTGAGCTACAGAGGGCCCCCTCCAGGTCCGTGCACGTGCAGTGGCCCTCTGGCCTGAGGGCTCCTGACTGTGTACGGCATGTGGGGACCCCCTCTATGTATTTTGCAGGCCCCCCCCCCTCAAGTTTTGTTACTCCACGGCCTTGCTTGGCTCTGTGTGCCTTGGTAAATCTGGAGTACCGCATGGCAGCGCAAGTCAATGCCTTGCGTTACTCTGCGCCTGAAAGGCGTTACAAGGGTGGATTGTGGGTGTTCCCACGCATCCACCCAAAGATTTTGGCACATTCCCAGATTTAACAAAACTGGTAAACTTGGAATGCATCAAAATGCTAGGCAATGAGCAATGAGGTGAAATATCTTTATTTCTTCCTGTAGTTTCCTCTTTCTAAGTGTTCTGCATTCTGCAACAAACAAACAAAGAGGGAAACATCTCTAAGGATTGTTTTTGTGAAGGAAGGTGTCCCTTACAGCACAGAAACAATGCTGTGTGCATTGCAGGCACCCTTACACCATGGCACAAGGGGGCCTGTAGAGGCACTAGGCAGCAGATTGGGCACCAGCGCGGCAGAGATCAGTAAGGCACAATATATTGGTAAATATGACGCATTCCTGCCCTCTCCCTTCCACGCAGCACAAACAGCAGGTCATCTAGCCGTGTTTCATTGCATGAAATATTGATAAATTTGTCTCTGGGCTTTTTCCACCTGGTTAAAATGTGGCAGGTTTATCGCACGTGATAATTACCATGTGTGATAAACATAACACAGCTTTTAATTGTGATCCCTGTGAGGACAGCCATTTTCACACGGATCTCAATTTAGCAGGCCACTTGCAATCAGGCCCTTGTATTGATTATACTATAGAATCAGCATTAGTATGGTGTACAGCGTAATTCATCATTACAGTGGGATCATAACTCTTTCCTAAACTGAGCATTCTTTCATGGGTTCTGGGATTTCCGTAGATCGGTTGTGTATGCCTGCTCGGTTGTATTTGTTTGTGCATGGTTCGTAGACTTTTGTGAAATGTTTTGTTTATGAATGGTTCTCTTAGACCTCACAATTTATTTGAGGGCATATTACAAACCATGCTTAATGTTTTTATTATTTTTAATTGCTTGTTGTATAGTGCTGTGGAGTGCGGTTTCACACAGAGAAGTGGTGGAGAGTGGAGTGCTGCAGAGTGAAGTAGCGTAGAGTGGAGTGATACAGACTAGAGTGGAGTAGAGTGCAGTGGCATAGAGTGCATTGGCAAATAATGTAGTAGTGCAGAGTCAAGTGGTCTAGAGATCAGTGGCAGAGAGTGCAGTGTGACAGAGTAGAGTGTCGTACAGTGCAGTGATGTGGAGTGCATTAGTGTACAGTCAGGTGGCACAGAGTAGAGTGGCGAGAGTGGAGTGGTGAAGAATAGAATGCAGTAGCTTAGAGTTCAGTGGCATAGAGTGGTGCAGAGAAGAGTGAAGTGCAATGGTGTAGAGTAGGTTACAGTGAAATGGAGTGGCATAAAGTAGAGTGCAGCGGACTGATGTAGAGTGCATTGGCATAGAGTGTTCCAGAATACAGTCGCATAGAGCGAGAGGCACAGAATTCAGTGGTGTACAATGAAGTGTTGTAGAATGCAGTGCGTAGATGGTAGTGGTGTATAGAAGAGTACAGTGGCGTAAAGTACAGTGGTACTGAGTGAAGTGGAGCAGAGTAGACTGTTATTAAGTGCAGTGGTGTAGAATGCAGTGGAGCAGAATACAGTGCCACGGAGTGCAGTGATGTAGAGGAAAGAGGTGTAGAGTGCAGTGGTGTACAGTGGTTCAGAGTAGAGTGGCATAGAGTGCAGTGGCGTAGAGTGGTGCAGAGTAGAGTGGCATAGAGTGCAGTGGCGTAGAGTGGTGGTGTAGAGTGGAATAGCGTAGAGTGCAGTGGCATAGATTGGAGTGCTGCAGAGTGCAGTGGAGTAGAGTGATGTAGTGCAGAGTAGAGTGTCATAGGGTTCAGTGGCAAAGAGTGCAGTGGTGTAGAGTGGTGTAGAAAGCAGCTTTGTAGACTACAGTGGTGCAGAGTAGACTGCAGCAACATAAAGTGCAGTGACGTAGAGTGCATTGGCATAGAATACACTGACATAGAGGGCAGGTGTGCAGAGTAGTGTGGTGTAGAGTGCAGTGGTGTAGAGTGGTGCAGAGTAGTGTGGTACAGAGTGCAGTGATGTAGGGTAGTGCAGAGTAGAGTATAGTGATGTAGAATGGAATTGTGTACAGTGCAGTAGTGCAGAGCGAGTGGTGTAGAGTTCAGTGGAGGAGAGTGGCATAGACAGGAGTGCCGTAGACTTCAGTGGTGCAGAGTAGCGTGCGGCGACGTAAAGTGCAGTGACGTAGAGTACAGTGGCATAGACTGAAGTGGCATAGAGTAGATTGTTTCAGAGTAGAGTGAAGTGGCGTAGAGTAGGGTGGTGCAAGGTAGCGTGAGGAGGTGTAGAGTGGAGAAGTGCAGGGTAGAGTGCGGTGGAGCAGAGTGGCATAGAGTAATGGCGTAAAGTACTGTAGAGTGAAGCTGTGTAGAGTAGATTACAGTGGCGTACAATGGATTGGCATATAGTTCAGGGGTGTAGATTAGGTTAGAGTGGCGCACAGTGGATTGCCATTGAGTGCACAGAGCAGAGTGGTACAGATTAGAGTGCATTCACATAGAGTGATGTGTTGCAGAGTGGTGTAGAATGGAGTGGTGCAGAGCAGAGTGGAATGGCCTAGACGTGAGTGGTGTAGAGTGCAGTGGTGAAAATTGCAGTGGTGTAGAGTAAAGTGGCGTAGAGTGCATTGGCATAGAGTAGAGTGGTGCCGAATAGAGTAGAGAAGTGGCATAGAGTGCAGAGGCTTAGAATGGAGTAGTGCAGATTTGAGTAGAGTGCAGTGGCACAGAGTGCATTGGCATGGTGTAAAGTGAAGTGGTTCAGAGTAGATTGCAAGGGCGTGGAGTGGTGCTGCTGAGTATAGTGGAGTGTTGTAGAGCTGAATAAGCACTGTGTGGTAGCACACTTCCATCACAGTCAACACATCTTCAATTGAAATCACCATTCCATTTACACAGACATACAGATTCACTGACAAACGTATATAGCGCACAAACAATAATGTGTAGAAATGTCATCATCAAGTGTATTTATGTGTTTTGATCATTTTATCATTTGATCATTTTTCATCATTTATCATTTGTATCCGCCACACTTCAGAATTACCCCCAAAATGTTTAATTTGGGCTTTTCTAATTCTGAAATATCTGCACTGTTAATTTACAGACATTTAAATTATATTATATTATGTGCTATAAAAACAAGCATTTGCAATGCAATCGGTAGTGCATTACTGAAAGTTGGAACTAATGGCGTTGCAACTAATAATGCAACGACAATAGCTCAAACTTTCAGTAATGCCAGACCTATTGCACTGCAAATGCATTGCAAAGCAAGGCTGTAGGTGCTGCAGCAGATTGAAGGGTTGATTAGCATCAATTGCAAAATAATGTAGCTGTGAAAAATAACTCTTTCTGAAGTGGACTGAAAAGCCATCTTGGGGAGGTCCCCTTGGAGCATGCCTAGTGGCACAAAGAGCTAACTATAACAGCCATATTGACAAAGCTCTCATCTGGACCAGGTTGTTAACCCGTTCGGCGCTTATGACGGAACCGTTCCGTCACGCGCTCGGGTGAGCTGTGCTAGTGACAGAACGGTTCCGTCACGGCCCGCTCGCCGCGCCTGCGCGGCGCTGATTTCGCGCCTGCGCGGCGCGTTCTATTGAGCGGGCGAGTTTGTGACGGAACCGTTCCGTCACCAGCACAGCTCACCGAGGCGCGTGACGGAGCGGTTCCGTCACAAGCACAGGTGAGCCGCGCGGCCCCCCCGACCCCCTAGCACTGCGGCGGAATTGCCACCGCAGTGAAGGGGTTAATAGGTATAACATGGTCCCTGAGAGTGTTTGAGGCCGGGCTGTGATCTTAGGGTTAAAAAAAACAAAAAACAGAACATGTCCGCACTAACTCCTCTCCTCAGCCGCCACCTCAATGTAACAGATAACGAGAAAGAACCTTTCTGTCCAATACACTATATGAGGAATTGCGCTCGAGAAGGGCAAGGATGAAAACACCTACATCAAGGATTACAGCTAACTTTTCATGGTGGCAATGAGAAAATACACCTGCTTAGCCTTGACCATGTGCACAAAGTTAGGCTGATTAATATGTTACCGAAGTGGAGCTTCAAATCGGGCACCTGCTTTCTTTATTTCAGTAAGTGCTTCCTGTTGAGGTTTAATTTTTGTGACACTGACCTGGCTGGCACCAACAGCGATCAGATTCTGTACCAGGTAGGTCCCGGAAGACAACCCCTTAATCGCATTATAAAGAAGCGATCTTGGAGTAGGGACGGGCAAGGAGTCTTGTGAGAGGGGTGAGAGAGTCGGCACTCTTATAGCAAAAGCAAGTAATATAAGCATTTACAATGCAATAGGTCTCGCATGTCTAAAACTTAGACCTATTGTCTTTGTAAATTATAAAAAACAATTATTTATGTTTTTTGCTTGCGGAGGTGGAGGTAACGAAGTTAGTTGTGAGAGCCGGCCAGAAAAAAAAGAAATACGTGGCCGCTATTGTTGCTGATTTGGAGCGGCATTCCGCTGTTAATATGTTAATATGTTAATATGTTAATATTAATTTATTAAGCGCTCGTACGCCCTGGGGCTTCATGGCGCTATAGGAAGGAACACAGCGCACCGGTTAAAAATAGAGATGAAGCAACTCAGCAGTAAGCCTGGGAGAATAGCCAGGTTTTGAGGGAGTGTCTGAAACTCAGAATGTTACCGCTAAGTTTCAATTGAAGAGGAAGGGAGTTCCAGAAGGTGGCTGCAAGGTGGTCAAAGCAGCAACCTCCTAGACGCTTCCTCTTATAAGAAGGGACGTTCAAGAGGGATTTGTGAGCGGACCGGAGATTGCGGGAAGGGTCGTATCTGATGAATAGATCGCTGATAAACTGAGGGCCAGAGTCATGTAGGGACTTAAATAAAATGCACCCCGTTTTGAAAGCCACTCGCTGCTCAACAGGCAGCCAGTGTAGCTGTTTCAACCCTGATCTGACAGACTGCCTTTTAGAGAGGTTCAGAATAAGTCTGGCAGCCTGGTTTTGAACCAGCTGGAGGGGTTTTAACTCTCCAATTTGCAGCCCGAGGTAAAGGCTGTTGGAGAAGTCTACCCTTGACAGGACCAAGGCAATGACGATCTGGGTAAGGGCAGCCGGAGAAAAAAAGCAGGCAATTGTCTTGATTTTCTTCAGTTGAAAGAAGCTGGATGACACCACTGCGCCTACCTGTCTTTTCAGGGACAGATCCTCGCTGATAAGTACTCCCACACTTTTAACTGAAGATGACTTGGAGGGAGGGGCCCCCATGCTTGATGGCCAAAAGCTTGGGTTCCAACTAAGTACACTCTGCCCAGGCAAGACCAGTTCAGTCTTGCCTGGGTTGAGTTTCAAATGATTGCAGCTCATCCAACTCTGGATGTGAGACATGGTATTTTGAAATTCCTCCACTGAGTCCTTGGTGTTTAAAGGGAAGATGAGCTGCAAATCATCTGCATAGTTGAAGATGGTAACTTTCGCTTTACTTAGAGAGTACAATAGGGGGCGTAGGTATAGATTAAAAAGTAAAGGTGACAATGATGAGCCCTGAGGTACTCCACAGGTGGTAGGTATAGTGGGCGCTGTGAAAGAACCCAATCTAACAGATTGAGTGCGGCCGGTAATGAATGAACGGATCCAGCTCAGCGCAGGGCCCCTGAGACCAGCTTGTTCGACACGGTTGACCAAGATGGTATAGTCAACCGTGTCGAACGCAGCCGAAAGGTCCAGTAGCACCAAGGCCTGGTGGATCCCGTTATCCGCGTTCCGCCTCAGGGTATTTTGTACCGAAAGGATAACTGCCTCAGTTGAATGACATGGGCGGAAACCCGCTTGGTTAGGTGCGAGGTATTCTGTTTCTTCAACAAATTTGGAGATGCTGTTGCAGACATGAACCTCCAATAGTTTGGCACAGTATGGCAGCAGTGATATAGGCCTGTAGTTGAGCGGGTCTAGCGGGTTAGCTCTGACCTTCTTTATCAGGGGAATGAAGAGGGCTTTTTTGAGGTTGTTAGGGACTTTACCCTGTGAGAGAGATCCGTTCAGCATAGAGAGCATGCCCTCAGGAATAGCAGTTCCCACCTCTCTCAAGATGTACGGGGGGCAGATGTCATCAGGTGAGCCTGATTTGACCCTGGCGAAAAGCTTAGATAGAGTAACGCCATCAATGAGTGGAAATGATTCCAGAGTTGAAGAGTTATAATACGTATCGGCCAAAGGGGAGGAGGACAGAGTAGTGAAGATGCTTTGTTTTATAGTGCAGATTTTATCAAAGAAAAAAGAATTCAGTGAATTACAAAGGTCCTGAGTGGGGGCCACAGGTTGAGAGGTTCTATCACTGCCACTAAGAATTTCCACGATATTGAACAATTCTTTTGATTTGTTACGGGAATTAAGGATTTTTTCCGAGAAGTAATCAGTTTTGTGTTTTTGGACAATTTTTTGATAGTCCTTGCGGGCCCTGCAGTAGTTGGCTTTATCTAGTGCTGAGTACGCTGTTCGCCACTTCCGCTCTTTTTGACGAACTTCAAGTTTTAAAGCCTTCAGATGAGGTGTGAACCACCTGTGGGCGTCATTAGGGCGGGAGCGGGGAATATTAGAGCAGGGGGCATGCACGTCGGCTGCCTGACGTAGCCAGTTGGAAAAGGCTTCTTCAGTCCCATCAATATCCTGATCTAATGGGGGGAGGGAAGAGGTTAAAGTGTCGATGAAGGCTGGGATGTCAGTGTTCTTCCATATTCTGACTTTCCCGCCTTTCTGAAAAGGCTGCTTTTTACTATTCGTAATAGTGATAGTGAAATGAATCAAAAAATGATCCGACCAGATACAAGGAGTGATGGAACTGATAACCAAGGGGATGTTCTATGACCAAATTTGATCAAGGCTATGCCCTTTGTCATGGGTGGGTAGATGTATCTGTTGGATCAAATTCAGGTCTAGTAAAGTCTCTTTCAGCGCGGCTGCCTGAGTGTCCAGCTCAGTAGAGTTCAGCCAAAGATTAAAATCGCCCAGCAGCACGATTTTTTTGTGGTTGATTATTAAGGGAGCAAGGTGTTCTGCTAAAGATGCCGCAAATGTGGGCATGTTTTGAGGGGGGCGGTAAATGAGGATCATTAGTAATGATCCACTGTCAGTGTCCATTTTGAAAGTCATATTATCTGATCCTGTGAGGTCAAGAGACGGTAAAAGTGAGAATTTGTGGGTGTTGCGAATAATAGCTGCTACTCCTCCACCCCTTTTGTCAGCAGGCCTGTTAACGTTTAAAATATAATAGTTCGAGGGAACTGCTGCTAAAATGTAGGGTAAGGAGTCTGCATTGAGCCAAGTCTCTGTGAGGAGTAAGAGATCAGGTTGCTCGGCCTGAAGCAGGAAGAATATATCCATATGGTGTTTGACCATAGACCTGGTGTTTAAATAATAACATTTAAGTGTGGTCTCTAAATCTAGTGGAGGTAGAGGGGGAGAACAGGGGTAGGGGCACGTGGCTTTGCCAGCCGTGTATTTGGGTTTAAGAATGCCATAGGTGGCAGCGCGCTTTAATACATACGCTGGTAAGGCTGGTCCCAGATTGTCTGAGGGTCTAAGTTGTGTCAGGTCCTGGGAAGAGTATGTGTATATTTGGCCAGGGGTTCCAGCCCCTAGCCCCGGTCGGCCGCGGACGGGCGCAGACGGGCTTGACTTATGCGCGACTTCGGCGCGCATTCGTCGCGCCCGCTGCGCTCCTGTATACACATTTGGTTTTATAGCCTGCCTCCTGGGAGAACTAGACCGCTAGATCCAGTCCAGCCCCACCCAAGATGGCGGCTCGCCTCACCCTCCACACAAACGGAACCGGCCGCGGTGGAACAGGGCGGGATACAGAGGAATAAACAACAACACAGTGGGTAGGTTAGATTAAACAGTCATTTTTCCTTTTAAAAACGAGCATAAAATAATTCTGCAGCGCTGGCGTCTCATTCACGTCAGAGCAGCGACAATCACTACCATTAACTGCGCGTTTTAGATTAAAAATCAGGAGGTTCCCAGAGAGCTGGGTTGCTGCCACCAACCTTAACTTCTCGAAGAGCCTAGTGCCTGGGATCGTTTTATAGCCTGCCTCCCGGGAGAACTAGACCGCTAGATCCGGTCCAGCCCCACCCAAGATGGCGGCTCGCCTCGCTCTCCACACACACAAACGGCACCGGCCGCGGTGGAAAAGGGCGGGATACAGAGGAATAAACAACAACACAGTGGGTAGGTTAGATTAAACAGTCATTTTTCCTTTTAAAAACGAGCATAAAATAATTCTGCAGCGCTGGCGTCTCATTCACGTCAGAGCAGCGACAATCACTACCATTAACTGCGTGTTTTAGATTAAAAATCAGGAGGTTCCCAGAGAGCTGGGTTGCTGCCACCAACCTTAACTTCTCGAAGAGCCCAGTGCCTGGGATCGTTTTATAGCCTGCCTCCCTGGAGAACTAGACCGCTAGATCCGATCCAGCCCCACCCAAGATGGCGGCTCGCCTCACCCTCCACACAAACGGCACCGGCCGCGGTGGAACAGGGCGGGATACAGAGGAATAAACAACAACACAGTGGGTAGGTTAGATTAAACAGTCATTTTTCCTTTTAAAAACGAGCATAAAATAATTCTGCAGCGCTGGCGTCTCATTCACGTCAGAGCAGCGACAATCACTACCATTAACTGCGCGTTTTAGATTAAAAATCAGGAGGTTCCCAGAGAGCTGGGTTGCTGCCACCAACCTTAACTTCTCGAAGAGCCCAGTGCCTGGGATCGTTTTATAGCCTGCCTCCCGGGAGAACTAGACCGCTAGATCCGGTCCAGCCCCACCCAATATGGCGGCTCGCCTCGCCCTCCACACAAACGGCACCGAGGAATAAACAACAACACAGTGGGTAGGTTAGATTAAACAGTCATTTTTCCTTTTAAAAACGAGCATAAAATAATATAATTCTGCAGCACTGGCGTCTCATTCACGTCAGAGCAGCGACAACATAGAATAACATAGAAAGATGTTGAAATAGAGTTGGGCACTCCACAGCCCTTGTTGAAAATGAAGTGCACCATGCCACGCTACTGTAAAAAAATGCTAGTTAATACTCATTTAAAAAAAACAGTCATAATAGTGAGAGCCTGCTAAAATATTAAGCATGGCGCATATGTTGTTAATATGAAAGTGAAGGGCAGGCGACGTGCTGTAACATAACGTGTATTATTACTAAAGACAGTGGACCCTAGTATTTGAGAAATCAAGGTGAAAGTAAACATATGCTAAATAGCCAATATGTCCTTTGTCCAGCCGGACAGGAATTTATTTTACAAATTGCAAATATTAACAATGAATCAAAAAGTAATGTCAAGGGTGCACAGCCTGTGACCCACAAGGAACAGGACAAAACAACAAATTTCAGGCAAGGGCTAACGAGGCGGTCTGTGTACTAGTATTCAATGTGCAGACTTGATTGCTTTAAGGTACCATTGTACAATACATTGTGAGTATTATGAGAACATATGGTACTAAGGTGTCGACGGTTCGATGCCAGACCTCAGATACGTGGCATCATCTTCAGGACAATTTTATAAAACGTGTTTGTCTTTAATAATATGTACATTTGCCGAAGCAAAGTAAAGGTAGACCGGAGATCCAATTTGTTCTTTTGTCTTGTTCATTGTGGGGCACAGGCTGTGCCCCCTTGACATTTCTTTATGATTCATTGTTACTATTTGCAATTTGTAAAATAAATTCCTGTCCTGCTGGACAAAGGACATATTGGCTATTTAGCGTATGTTTACATTCACCTTGATTTCTCAAATACTAGGGTCCACTGTCTTTAGTAATAATCTAACGCCCAAGGTCCCTAGTGTGTTACCTTCGGGTTCCCTTGTGTCCGTAAAACAGTAACATAAAGTGTGGCACCTGTGTTTTTAATTTAAAAGCAGGCGCCATGCTGAAACCTAAAGCGCAGCATCCACAGGCAAGAGGGCGATGAGGGGCTTCGAGCCGTGGGCGCCATTGTTGACTGTGTGTTGCTTGATTTGGGTGAGCTGCGCATAACAAAAGAAATACATGGCTGCCATTCTTGAACCTGAAGCGTGCCTCGCATTTGAAAACAAGCATTTGCAATGCAATAGGTCTCGCATTAAGTTTGAGCTATTGGTCTTGTAAATGACAATTTTTTTATTTATGTGTTGGTTTTGAAAATAGCGAAATTAATAGGTTTGTCATTTACAATGCCAATAGTTTTAACTTTCGCAAATCTGACACCTATAGCATTTGTAATGTAACATGTTTTGTATTTACGTGACTCAGATGTATTGTTATTACAAATAACAATGGCTTTTAATTTTTTTAAATAAGTAATACTTAAATAAAAGTTATTGTAATTTATAATGGCAATAGCTTAAACTTTTGTAAATAACTTTTGTGAAGATTATGTTCAGTGTATTTTATTGTGACGAAAATCCAAGAACAGAAGTGAAATATTAACATCTTTCTGTGACTTTGTAATATAGCTTGAAACATTGAGAGAACATATTTGAACCAGTTGTTGTTGAATGGTTGCACTGATTGATACTGTTGTGGCGCTGAGTGATGTGGTGGCGATGAGTGATGCTGTGGCGTTCAGTGATGCTGTGGTAGCGCATAGTGATGTTGTGGTGCCCCTGAGTGATGCTGTGGTGCCCCTGAGTGATGCTGTGGTGGTGCAATAGATAGATAGAGTGAGGGCGATAAATAGCTAGAGGGAAGGCGAAAGATAGATAGAGTGAGGGCGATAGATAGATAGATAAATAGAGTGAGGGCGATAGATAGATAGACAGAGTGAGCGCGATCGATAGATAGATAGATAGAATGATGACGATAGATAGAGTGAGTGCGATAGACCGATAGACTGAGGGCGGTAGACAGATAGATAGAGTGAGGGCGATAGATAGATAGAGTGAGGGAGATAGACAGATAGATGAGGGCGATAGATAAATAGAGTGAGGGCGATAGATAGATAGATAGATAGATAGATAGATAGATAGATAGATAGATAGATAGATAGATAGATAGATAGATAGATAGATAGATAGATAGATAGATAGATAGATAGATAGATAGATAGATAGAGTGAGGGAGTGCGATAGATATATAGATAGAGTGAGTGAGGGCAATAGAGTGAGTGAGGGTGATAGAGTGAGGGAGGGCGGTAGAGTGAGTGAGGGCGGTAGAGTGAGTGAGGGTGGTTGAGTGAGGGTGGTAGAGTGGTAGAGTGAGGGCGGTAGAGGGAGGGCGGTAGAGTGGTAGAGTGAGGGAGGTAGAGTGGCAGAGTGAAGGCGGTAGAGTGGTAGAGTGAGGGCGGTAAAGTGGTAGAGTGGGGGCGGTAGAGTGAGGCGTGAGGGTGGTTGAGTGAGGGCGTGAGGGTGGTAGAGTGAGGGCGGTAGAGTGGTAGAGTGAGGGCGGTAGAGTGGTAGACTGAGGGCGGTAGAGTGAGGGTGGTAGAGTGAAGGCGTGAGGGTGGTAGAGTGAGGGCATGAGGGTGGTAGAGTGGTAGTGTGAGGGTGGTAGAGTGAGGGTGTGAGGGCAGTAGAGTGGTAAAGTGAGGGCGGTAGAGTGAGGGCATGAGGGCAGTAGCGTGGTAGAGTGAGGGTGGTAGTGTGAAGGCGTGAGGGCGGTAAAGTGGTAGAGTGAGGGCGATAGAGTGAGGGCATGAGGGCGGTAGAGTGGTAGATTGAGGGCGGTAGAGTGAGGGCATGAGGGCGATAGAGTGAGGGTGGTAGAGTGAGGGCAGTAGAGGGAGGGCGGTAGAGTGGTAGAGTGAGGGCGGTAGAGTGGTAGAGTGAGGGCAGTAGAGTGGTACAGTGAGAGCGGTAGAGTGAGGGTGGTAGAGTGAGGCCAGTAGAGTGAGGGCGGTAGCGTGAGGGCGGTAGAATGGTAGAGTGAGGGCGGTAGAGTGAGGGCGGTAGAGTGGTAGAGTGAGGCTGGTAGAGTGAGGGTGGTAGAAGGGCAGTAGAGTGGTAGAGTGAGGGCGGTAAAGTGGTAGAGTGAGGGCGGTAGCGTGAGGGCTGTAGAGTGAGGGTGTGAGGGCGGTAGAGTGGTAGAGTGAGGGCGGTAGAGTTGTAGAGTGAGGGTGGTAGAGTGAGGGCGGTAGAGTGGTAGAGTGAGAGCGGTAAAGTGAGGAAGGTAGAGTGAGGGCAGTAGAGTGGTAGAGTGAGGGGGTAGAGTGGTAGAGTGAGGGCGGCATTGACCTTGCAGTCCATTGCAAAAACAACATTAATACTGACAGCCCAGTGCTAAAGCAACATTTTCACTGACAGTCCAGTAATACAACAACATTTACACTGAAACACCAGTGTAAAACAACATTGTCTCAGTTATGGGTGGAATCTGTGCCATAAGTACAACTACATTTTAAAGACGCATATTCAGCGAAGCCAACCTTCTCTCGAAACAGAATGTGAAAAATGCCCCTCAAATTACTCCTGGGTATCTGTGACCGATTACCCTTTCGAATATTATAACCCAATGAAGTAATAACAGATGAATATATGTCAGTTTGGCAAGTTAGATGAGAACCAGGCGGTTCTGTTCTGTGCCCGAACGAGTTCATCCAATAATAAGGCATCCTCGTATTTTCTCAATTGTTCCCTACTGGAAATTAATGGCACCTTTGCCTATCCAGTGATATTTCTGGTAGAAATGCTGTCACTGTATCTAAACATAATGGGCGATTTCGTATTTTTTTGGGGTTTGTTTCAACTTTTCGCAAATAAATACCCTATCAACTGTATTCTCTTTTAAACAGCTGGCGGGGCCCACCTCTCCATTGCTCATTTGTATAGAATTGGTTGAAAATTTTGTTTTCTGGTTGATAAATGAATATATAGAAAAGTGAGGTTTAAAGTTGTAGGTACTCGGGCCTCCCAGGTCAATGTACAATAAAAATATGTGCCCAAGATCAGATTCTCATAGGTTTTTCCTGCAGAGGAATGGGGAGCTGCTCGAGGTTACACCACAAGGCTGGTCTTTAACTCGTCTAGCATGTCTGGCTCTGGCCTTAATCTCGGATGTCTGGAGCCCCCAAGCCGCACGCATCTCAATGGGCACTTGACCAATCTAATGGCTTCTTCTGGCACAGATCACCTCAGTGGCTGACTGGGGCAAATAACCTCGTGAAAAGATAAAGAAAACATAGTGGTCAAATTGATTCATGCCTGAATGTTCAGCGAGCAGGACTAAGCATGCAGGGGCTTGTAGTTTCGCCATGTTCACTCAAGGGTACACGTTATTTCAAGGTTCATATGGTTACTTGTGTTCTATTGTTGGCACACATTTTATAAATGTCTAAAAGCCGGACCCATGACTTGGGACAAGTTGACAAAAATATTTTACACTCAGAGTAAAATTCTACGCTTTGCAATTTCACTTTTTGGTAATGTAGTGCATAACAAGATCAGGGTAAAATTGGTATGCGTAAGGAGGTGTGACACCAGCAACAGAAATCGTGCTCTGTGGACTTGCTGGTGCTTGTTAAAATGGCACAAGTCTTGTGCGTGTGAAGCAGCCCCAAATTTATTCCAGGCCAGATCTGTGCAAAATGGTCAAATGTGTCCAAGCGGGAACCCGGGTCCCAGCTGTCAACAAATATGG
The DNA here is from genome assembly GCF_964263255.1 of Lissotriton vulgaris. Lineage (NCBI taxonomy): Eukaryota > Metazoa > Chordata > Amphibia > Caudata > Salamandridae > Lissotriton > Lissotriton vulgaris. Next base: position 664,688,057 of record NC_141693.1, read on the forward strand.
GAAAACACGGCCGCGAAAGTGATCGATGGTGAGACGAAAGTGATCGATGGTGAGACGTCCGGCCGCAAGGCCGTGAGAAGCGCTCTGAGGTGGGAGAGGAAATTGTAAAAAACACAGTTGATGGACAGAATGTAGAACAATGTCATACATTCACCCCAGTACAGGGATCTGGGACTAAATCCATTGTTGTTTTGCACTCCGCACCACCCTGGGTTAGACACTGGCTATATGCAAATCAGCTCTGACCCTGTGCCTCATGGGAACAGTCCAGTCCGAACTACCAAGCCATGTCTTTCCCAGACCGGAATCAAGCATCCAAGGACCGGTTTCTGGCTATCAGCCTTCTTCAGCCTGGATAGCTTGACTCCAGTGGTGTGGAGAGCCTGGGACTCACGTCTGAGTATACCCAGCACACTTGGGGTGAAAATTGCAAAAAACACAGTTGATGGGCAGAATGTAGAACAATGTCATACATTCACCCCAGTACAGGGATCTGGGCCAAAATCCATCGTTTTTTTGCACTCCACACCACCCTGGGTTAGACACTGGCTATATGCAAATCAGCTCTGACCCTGTGCCTCATGGGAACAGTCCAGTCCGAACTACCAAGCCATGTCTTTCCCAGACCAGAATCAAGCATCCAAGGACCGGTTTCTGGCTATCAGCCTTCTTCAGCCTGGATAGCTTGACTCCAGTGGTGTTGAGAGCCTGGGACTCACGTCTGAGTATACCCAGCACACTCGGGGTGAAAATTGCAAAAAACACAGTTGATGGACAGAATGTAGAACAATGTCATACATTCACCCAAGTACAGGGATCTGGGCCTAAATCCATCGTTTTTTTGCACTCCACATCACCCTGGTTTAGACACTGGCTATATGCAAATCAGCTCTGACCCTGTGCCTCATGGGAACAGTCCAGTCCGAACTACCAAGCCATGTCTTTCCCAGACCGGAATCAAGCATCCAAGGACCGGTTTCTGGCTATCAGCCTTCTTCAGCCTGGATAGCTTGACTCCAGTGGTGTGGAGAGCCTGGGACTCACGTCTGAGTATACCCAGCTCACTCGGGGTGAAAATTGCAAAAAACACAGTTGATGGACAGAATGTAGAACAATGTCATACATTCACCCCAGTACAGGGATCTTGGCCTAAATCCATCGTTTTTTTATACTCCACACCACCCTGGGTTAGACACTGGCTATATGCAAATCAGCTCTGACCCTGTGCCTCATGGGAACAGTCCAGTCCGAACTACCAAGCCATGTCTTTCCCAGACCGAAATCCAGCATCCAAGGACCGGTTTCTGGCTATCAGCCTTCTTCAGCCTGGATAGCTTGACTCCAGTGGTGTGGAGAGCCTGGGGCTCACGTCTGAGTATACCCAGCACACTCGGGGTGAAAATTGCAAAAAACACAGTTGATGGACAGAATGTAGAACAATGTCATACATTCACCCCAGTACAGGGATCTGGGGCTAAATCCATCGTTGTTTTGCACTCCACACCACCCTGGGTTAGACACTGGCTATATGCAAATCAGCTCTGACCCTGTGCCTCATGGGAACAGTCCAGTCCGAACTACCAAGCCATGTCTTTCCCAGACCGGAATCAAGCATCCAAGGACCGGTTTCTGGCTATCAGCCTTCTTCAGCCTGGATAGCTTGACTCTAGTGGTGTGGAGAGCCTGGGACTCACGTCTGAGTATACCCAGCACACTCGGGTGAAAATTGCAAAAAACACAGTTGATGGACAGAATGTAGAACAATGTCATACATTCACCCCAGTACAGGGATCTGGGCCTAAATCCATCGTTTTTTTGCACTCCACACCACCCTGGGTTAGACACTGGCTATATGCAAATCAGCTCTGACCCTGTGCCTCATGGGAACAGTCCAGTCCGAACTACCAAGCCATGTCTTTCCCAGACCGGAATCAAGCATCCAAGGACCGGTTTCTGGCTATCAGCCTTCTTCAGCCTGGATAGCTTGACTCCAGTGGCGTGGAGAGCCTGGGACTCACGCCTGAGTATACCCAGCACACTCGGGGTGAAAATTGCAAAAAACACAGTTGATGGACAGAATGTAGGAAAATGTCATACATTCACCCCAGTACAGGGATCTGGGCCTAAATCCATCGTTATTTGCACTCCACACCACCCTGGGTTAGACACTGGCTATATGCAAATCAGCTCTGACCCTGTGCCTCATGGGAACAGTCCAGTCCGAACTACCAAGCCGTGTCTTTCCCAGACCGGAATCAAGCATCCAAGGACCGGTTTCTGGCTATCAGCCTTCTTCAGCCTGAATAGCTTGACTCCAGTTATGTGGAGAGCCTGGGACTCACGTCTGAGTATACCCAGCACACTCGGGGTGAAAATTGCAAAAAACACAGTTGATGGACAGAATGTAGAACAATGTCATATATTCACCCCAGTACAGGGATCTGGGCCTAAATCCATCGTTTTTTTGCACTCCACACCACCCTGGGTTAGACACTGGCTATATGCAAATCAGCTCTGACCCTGTGCCTCATGGGAACAGTCCAGTCTGAACTACCAAGCCATGTCTTTCCCAGACCGGAATCAAGCATCCAAGGACCGGTTTCTGGCTATCAGCCTTCTTCAGCCTGGATAGCTTGACTCCAGTGGTGTGGAGAGCCTGGGACTCACGCCTGAGTATACCCAGCACACTCAGGGTGAAAATTGCAAAAAACACAGTTGATGGACAGAATGTAGAACAATGTCATACATTCACCCCAGTACAGGGATCTGGGCCTAAATCCATCGTTTTTTTGCACTCCACACCACCCTGGGTTAGACACTGGCTATATGCAAATCAGCTCTGAACCTGTGCCTCATGGGAACAGTCCAGTCCGAACTACCAAGCCATGTCTTTCCCAGACCGGAATCAAGCATCCAAGGACCGGTTTCTGGCTATCAGCCTTCTTCAGCCTGGATAGCTTGACTCCAGTGGTGTGGAGAGCCTGGGACTCACGTCTGAGTATACCCAGCACACTCGGGGTGAAAATTGCAAAAAACACAGTTGATGGACAGAATGTAGAACAATGTCATACATTCACCCCAGTACAGGGATCTGGGCCTAAATCCATCGTTTTTTTGCACTCCACACCACCCTGGGTTAGACACTGGCTATATGCAAATCAGCTCTGACCCTGTGCCTCATGGGAACAGTCCAGTCCGAACTACCAAGCCATGTCTTTCCCAGACCGGAATCAAGCATCCAAGGACCGGTTTCTGGCTATCAGCCTTCTTCAGCCTGAATAGCTTGACTCCAGTGGTGTGGAGAGCCTGGGACTCACGTCTGAGTATACCCAGCACACTTGGGGTGAAAATTGCAAAAAACACAGTTGATGGACAGAATGTAGAACAATGTCATACATTCACCTCAGTACAGGGATCTGGGCCTAAATCCATCGTTTTTTTGCACTCCACACCACCCTGGGTTAGACACTGGCTATATGCAAATCAGCTCTGACCCTGTGCCTCATGGGAACAGTCCAGTCCGAACTACCAAGCCATGTCTTTCCCAGACCGGAATCAAGCATCCAAGGACCGGTTTCTGGCTATCAGCCTTCTTCAGCCTGGATAGCTTGACTCCAGTGGTGTGGAGAGCCTGGGACTCACGTCTGAGTATACCCAGCACACTTGGGGTGAAAATTGCAAAAAACACAGTTGATGGACAGAATGTAGAACAATGTCATACATTCACCCCAGTACAGGGATCTGGGCCTAAATCCATCGTTTTTTTGCACTCCACACCTTCCTGGGTTAGACACTGGCTATATGCAAATCAGCTCTGACCCTGTGCCTCATGGGAACAGTCCAGTCCGAACTACCAAGCCATGTCTTTCCCAGACCGGAATCAAGCATCCAAGGACCGGTTTCTGGCTGTCAGCCTTCTTCAGCCTGGATAGCTTGACTCCAGTGGTGTGGAGAGCCTGGGACTCACGTCTGAGTATACCCAGCACACTCGGGGTGAAAATTGCAAAAAACACAGTTGATGGACAGAATGTAGAACAATGTCATACATTCACCCCAGTACAGGGATCTGGGCCTAAATCCATCGTTTGTTTTGCACTCCACACCACCCTGGGTTAGACACTGGCTATATGCAAATCAGCTCTGACCCTGTGCCTCATGGGAACAGTCCAGTCCGAACTACCAAGCCATGTCTTTCCCAGACCAGAATCAAGCATCCAAGGACCGGTTTCTGGCTATCAGCCTTCTTCAGCCTGGATAGCTTGACTCCAGTGGTGTGGAGAGCCTGGGACTCACGTCTGAGTATACCCAGCACACTCGGGGTGAAAATTGCAAAAAACACAGTTGATGGACAGAATGTAGAACAATGTCATACATTCACCCCAGTACAGGGATCTGGGCCTAAATCCATCGTTTTTTTGCACTCCACAGGTGAGGTGGGGGAGGGGCAGTTTTGAGAGGCGCACAGGGACAATCGTGGGTGCATGGTAAGGAGAAGAAGCTCTCGGCATTGCTCTGGCGGGGCCGGGGAGCGCATTCCTTTGAAGTGTGATGCGGGGGCGGGGGCGGGGGAGCGGATCCCTTTGAAGTCTGATGCCAAGGCCGATGGTGTTTGATGTGCACGCGCCTGGCTCACATGAACTGTAAGGAATCTGAAGTTTGGGGAGACTTTTCGGAAACCTACAATGCTGTAGGTCGAGACCTAAAAATAACATAAAGTGTATCTTAAAACCACAGCGCTTTAAAATAAGTATATTTTGGCTTGAGCAGCATTAATGTTCCGTAACCAGAAGCCAATCTAAATTGGTATGCATGATCAAGTCATTAATACTTTGAGCGTTTCTACATGATCAAGTCATTAATACTTTGAGCGTTTCTACAGAGAGAACGAGCGTTAATAAGTCCTCCGCGCAACACAGAAGATTGTGCGGGCAGTTCCAGGGCAGACTGAGGAGTCAGCGCAGACTTGCACTGACGACAGCACACAGGTCCATGCCAGTTATCGACATTTAAAATCACCTGACAATGTATCCGAGGATTATTATGAGAGTAAAGTAAATCTCCATACATACCTGAGAAGTGAGTGACGTTACATGGGGCATGGTGCAGCACAGGTACCCCTGCCACCCGCGCCTCCTTAGTTCTGACAGGAGCAGACGGGCAGGACTCTGGCTTGACTCCGGCGAGAGTCAGGCGAGCCCGCTGCACGTCACCGCTGCGCGTCTGCATGGGAGGTTTAAATAGTGAGCTCACCTCACCTGGACGCCTGAGCACTAGAGCGCTCAGCAGAATGGCGCCACCAGACCTTCCCAGCTACCCCCAAGATGGCGGAAAGCGCAAAGAGCCACAGGTCAGCCCGCTAAAGCAGCAGTGATGGGCACAGATTACGGTGCAAGTATGTGGAAAATGATCCTGCTAAAATAAGGGTTTAAAAAACTATATTTAAACTAAAATACGCAAAACGGGGATAGTAAGTTTAAAAACGCGCTCTGCCTTACACATAAGCTTACTGCAGCGCACACAAAATGTAGGGCGCAGCGTTCCACTCAAAAGCCTTTTCCAAGACAGATTACCCAAAGTAGTCGTCTTAAATAGTGAGCTCACCTCACCTGGACGCCTGAGCACTAGAGCGCTCAGCAGAATGGCGCCACCAGACCTCCCCAGCTACCCCCAAGATGGCGGAAAGCGCGAAGAGCCACAGGTCAGCCAGCTAAAGCAGCGGTGAGGGGCACAGATTACGGTGCAAGTATGTGGATAATTATCCTGCTAAAATCAGGGTTTAAAAAACTATATTTAAACTAAAATACGCAAAACGGGGATAGTAAGTTTAAAAACGCGCTCTGCCTTACACATAAGCTTACTGCAGCGCACACAAAATGTAGGGCGCAGCGTTCCACTCAAAAGCCTTTTCCAAGACAGATTACCCAAAGTAGTCGTCTTAAATAGTGAGCTCACCTCACCTGGACGCCTGAGCACTAGAGCGCTCAGCAGAATGGTGCCACCAGACCCCCCCAGCTACCCCCAAGATGGCGGAAAGCGCGAAGAGCCACAGGTCAGCCCGCTAAAGCAGCGGTGAGGGGCACAGATTACGGTGCAAGCATGTGGAAAATGATCCTGCTAAAATCAGGGTTTAAAAAACTATATTTAAACTAAAATACACAAAACAGGGATAGTAAGTTTAAAAACGCGCTCTGCCTTACACATAAGCTTACTGCAGCGCACACAAAATGTAGGGTGCAGCGTTCCACTCAAAAGCCTTTTCCAAGCCATGGCTGAAACCCTGGTGTAACCCTGACTTAGCTGTAGCTCTTCATCAGAACTTCCTGATACAGCGTTTGATAGGAGTGAACAACGGGGGGGTCTGGCCATCATTTATCACAACTCACTCAAGTGTTCCATCCAGGAATTGACAGACATTAAAGGGGCAGAGGCTTTGGCCTTTTGCCTGGGTATTCATGACTCTTACTCTTTTTCAGGCGCCCTTATTTACCGCCCTCCTGGGTCCCCCACCGAGTTCCTAGAAAGCATAGGTGATGTTCTGAGCGATCTGGCGCTTAGATTCTCCCATTTTACGGTATTAGGGGATCTGAATTTGCACCTGGACTCCCCCAAAGAGCCAGGAGTAAGCACTTTTACAGATATTATCAACATTCTCGGCCTCACTCTCCTCAACCGAGAACCCACGCATATTGCAGGACACCTACTGGATTGTATCTGTTCTAATTCAACTAGACTAATAGTTGAACCCCCCTGTCCTCTAATTTGGTCTGATCATTATTTCATTCCGTTTGACGTTGTGCTGAAACACAAGGTCTCGGTAAATACGATAAAGAATAGAAGGCCTGATAATAACCACAAACCTAACTGGAAGAAACTCTCCAGTAGACCTGATCTCGTAGAAATGTTAAAAGAAAGTACGCCCGCTCTTACGGGTGATACTTCCACTGATAATCAGAAATTTTGCGACTGGATAGCAACTGCTGGCGCTTTATTAGGTTCAACTGGCAAGAATACTTCCGGCATCACCAAGAGCAAAAGGAATGCTCCGTGGTTCTCGCCAGCCCTGAAATGAAAACAAGGGGAGGTGAGAACATTGGAACGAAGGTGGCGCAGGAATTATGATGTCGTCGCCCGTGATGTCTATAAATCAGCCAGAAGGCAATATCATGCAGGGATCAAGTTAGCCAAGAAAGCCCACTATTTGCAGGCCATATCTACCGCGGGTACTGGATAAAAGGAAATTTTCAAAAGAGTAAATGATTATACCAATCCACCAGCCTTATCGCAGGAGATTCCTCCGTCTCAGAACTTTTGCAATGCGATTGCTGACTATTTTGAACATAAGATCTTGGACATCGTGAAGACCTTCCCTCCGGTATCCCCCATTCCAGGGAATCCAGAACAGACAGAGGGGGAGAAGTTACTGACTTGACTAGGTCCCCTCGCCTGGACTCATTCGATCCTGTCTCCCTTGATGATACTTTCAAGGCCATTTTGGTCAGTAAATCTGGATCGCCCTTTGATCCCTGCCCACCTTCAGTCTTGCAGACATTAGTAGAGGTGATTAACCCTAGTATTAACAGCATCATAAATTCATCATTAGCCACGGCAGAAATCCCCAATGAATGGAAGCTTGCTGCAGTCAAGCCTCTCCAGAAAAAGGCCCTATCGGATGTAACCACCCTCTCCAACCTGCGTCCCATTTCCTTGCTCCCACTGGTATTCAAACTGGCGGAAAAATTCGTGAATAGCCAACTCACAAATTTTCTGGAGGAGAATAACATCCTGCACCCAGACCAGTCAGGGTTTCGGTCAAAACATTCCACCAAGTCTGCCCTGCTGTTTACAGCAGAGACCCTACGAATTGCCATGGACCAGGGAAAGAAGGCTGTCCTGATTTTACTCGACCTGTCGGCAGCCGTCGACACGGTCTCACACACCATCTTAGTGGACCGGATGGTTACTGCAGGAATAGGAGGGGTGGCTCTGGCTTGGCTCAGAAATTTTCCTAACAACAGACGCCAAGTCACAGTCTTGGGCTCATTTCAATCGGAAGCTAAAGTCATCAGCTCTGGGGTCCCTCAGGGCTCTAGCTTAAGCCCTATACTCTTCAACCTGTACATGGTACCCCTGATTGAGCTAATTGCGTCATTCCAGATTAGCACAATATCGTATGCTGACGACACGCAGCTCATTCTGGTGTTGGATAAGGAACTGCCTGGTGCCGAGGAAAACTTGAAAAACTGCCTAACGGCTACGTTTGAGTGGATGACTAACAATTTTCTCATATAAAATTCCGGTAAGACGGAAATCTTGCCGTTTGGAAATCAAAATCTGTTTTCCCCGAAACACTGGTGGCCTGACGATGCTGAAGCCCCCCCCAGTACCATCTCGTCTGCTCGAAACTTGGGCATCAAATTCGACGACCAATTGTCTTTTAAACAGCAAGCGGTGGCCGTAGCTGGTATGTGTTTCCACATAATTAAATGTTTGAGGAAGTTTTTTGATCTTCTTCCTCTGCCAGCCAGGAAAACGGTTGCAGTTGCTTTAATAACTTCGAGGCTGGACTACTGTAACAGCCTATATGCTGGAGTCAATAAGTCCATACTCCATAGGCTACAGATGGTCCAGCACGCAATTGCCCGGTTGGTGCTATGGAGGCCGCGAAGAACATCTGCTTCGGCCGCACTTAATGCGCTTCATTGGCTACCAATTGGTAAAAGGATCTTATTTAAGATCCTCCTGATCACATTTAGAGCCTTTCAACAGCAAGGGCCAAATACCTGTCCAGTGGCTTTAAACGGTATCACCCTACCCGCTGTTTGAGGTCTGCTGGCCAGAACCTGCTAATAGTCCCCAGATTTAGGTTGTCAACTAAAGGAGGGAAATCTCTGTTTGTCCTGGGAGCTAAGGCCTGGAACAAGCTTCCATTGCACCTTCGGTCACTGTCCCATGAAAATCACTTTAGGAAATCCTTAAAAACTTGGGTGTTTTCCCTCACAGATGCTGCGTGCAGGGCACTAGTGTAAGGTATGTGTTCACCGAATGGCTACTTTCCCTCCAACCTATTTTCATCCGGGTTGGTTGAGCGCCAAGATACTCCTTGGAGTGGTAGGAGCGCTATAAGTGTCCATTACATTACATTACATTACAATGTCGTGGCTGCCATTCTTGTATTATATGGTAGACGTTATAAAGCACTTCAGACTCAGTGTTATGGGATTCCGAAGCATATTATCAGGGGATTGCACGTCTGCCAGAGCTTTGTTTTTGTGATAATCCTAAAGGGAAAGCGCTTTGGTGTGATTTGTGAGTGACCCGAGAGGTACTATTGTCTTGAGGTGCAGTGCCTGTCAGTCTGCGTGTTATAGGAGGAGGTGTGAGATATAAGCACATAAAGGCAGGAGGAAAGGAGAGACAGGTAAAAAAAAATCAGGTATATAACTGGATGCTCAGCGTTATAGGCTGTATAGTTCGGTAGCCAGGAACTAAAACATATAGACAGTTACACAGTACCAACCTAGCCAAAAGGGCCACATGGTGCTATCTACACGTGCACCAAGGAAGCAGATAGTTGGAGAGGACATAGTAATCCATATCACAACATGCACAAAGTAGAATGCTCGCAAACGTATTTATTAGAAAATACAGGATACATTGATTTTCTTGTAGGGTTGTTACAATTTTATATTTTTAATAATGTGGATTATTGTAATTTGACAAAAACATCAATTTATGTATTGCACTTAGATTTCAATTTACTTGATGAACCTCTGGATAACTGCAGCACAGGAATGTGTTTAGTAACAGTAACATTTATGGTAATTTTTCATTATACATTAGCTCCAAACAGGAAACATCCATTACAACGCAGTCATTACAATGACCTACTTTTACAACGTAACTCTTACAACGCAACTACCATTACATCGCATTCTATTGCAATGCATGCCATTACAACGCATGTCACTACAACGCATACCATGTTGGTAAGCCCTTTACTATTACTTTTAAGAACTGAGGGCAATTTGATACAATGGACTGCCATATGGGATTATCAATTAGAACGTTCAATTTCTCCACGATGGACCAGGATACTGTTGTATTGTTTATGTAAGCTTATAGCCTGTTGGTCACTTGTTAGGTCCCACAATGTGTACTCTAGGGACAGTTATTATCCTGAGTGCCACCCCTGGCCTTCTATTTTTTCCTTTGAACCTGCTTATACTCTTAGGACTTCAAAACTTCTTTTCTTTCCCCTTTTCTTTTTGCAGTCTGGGGAGGTGTGCGGGGTGCCTTGAGCTTGTGGTCTGATTTGGCACTTGATTATAAACAATGGCCTTATAAATGGCAGCTTGTTTTGATAAGAATCATCATTCTTTCTCTTGTAAAAAGAAGCAATTTTGAATGTGATGTTTGTTTTGTGTTCTTTCCAGTGTAGTATTGTTTTTGTGCTTTCGTATTGATTCTTATATAATGTATATGCTGTTCCTTTTAAATGTAATATTTATGTATCTTTATATATGTTTGGTTTTCAGCCCTGAGGAAGCTCCCAGTGAGGGAGAGAAACGAGTTGGTTGATCTTTTTGACAAAAGTGATTTTTTCAAAGAATTTTAAAAAAGAAAGAAGAGTTATTTTCATATAATTCTGCCTCTTTGGACTTTGTTTGGAGTTGTGCGCCCCCATCAGTATTCAAAAACGTATACCATTACAAGGAATGCCATTACAGCGCATTGTAAGGTAAGTAATTGAGTTTTATTTAGTATTAGGGTGGGTATGGGTTTTGGGGTACATGGGAATAGTAATTTTTACCCCTACACTATCCAACACTTTCCCTACTGTTGAACTCACTGGAGTGGGAATAGTAATTTTTACCCCTTCACTATCCAACACTTACCCTACTGTTGCATTCATGGGAGTGGGAATGGGAATAGTAATTTTTACCCCTACACTATCCAACACTTACCCTACTGTTGCCCTAAAGGTATTATGAGTTGTAATGGTATGCGTTGTAATGGAATGCGTTGTAATAGTAGTTTTTAAAAACACGTTGTAATGGCATGCGTTGTAAAATCATGCAATGTAATGGCAGTTACGATGTAAAGACTGTGTTGTAAAAGCATGTGTTGTTATTGCATGCATTGTAACGTCATATATTCGCTTCAAACACATCTTAGATGTAATCCTGGTTTACAGGCAACATTCCATTTATGTCTGAAAAGGGATTACAAGTCAGACACAAATTGCAGCAGCTGCAAAGTGTTTGCACTCCTTGGTAGCAGTACATGAAGCTTTCAAATTAAGTGGGTAAAATGCGCAAAATCACTTTTTTGTACACCTCAAGTGAGAGAAAATTGATGTCGTTTACATGCTGTCGCTCATCTCGAATTTCGCTAATTACCAAAATGTGCAACAAAAACTGATTCTGTTATAAAGGGCTCTGATGCCTTCGGGAAAGGTTTACACTAAAAAAATGCAAAAATATATTAGTTGTGTAAGTATCACTATTTACAACTTGGGTTGTTCATTAATATTGTCTTTTTTTTCTTTCATTTTGGTCTTAACTGTAGAAATAAAATATGATGCCATGAAATATTGACCTTCTTAAGCTCTGGAAATACAAAATTGGCAACATCTTCTTTCTTCTAGAAAATTGCTGCCGTGATTCATTGGCTTGCTAGAATGCTGTCAGTGACCTTTTCCTGCCCTCTACATCACAGGCTTTATTTTTGTTTGGTATTCAAAATAAAACACTTCAAATGATTTGTGGGTAAATAACATGCCCTGAATATATTTTGTCTGACTAGGTTTGGAGATAAGGTTGTTTCACTCTTTATTTTTTGTTGCTATCAATTACAAATGTGACTGTGGTGCTGGAGATTTTTACATTGAATTATTTACATAGCTTCGATTCGATTTTCTTTGTGTGCTTAGCTTGAGATTGTTTTTAATATTAATAGCGTTGAATAATAAGACATATAACAGTTGTAATAATTTGTCATAAAACCTTTGGTGTCCTCCTTTTTTATAATTGGCCTGCTGAAATAGATTTCTTTTTAGTGTGCCAGTATGCTGTGCCCCATCTGAGATTGTGCACGTGTAAGAACGTATTTTGGTCAGCAGCCTTTCATATCCAAGATATCTTCTACATAATGCCACATCACTCAATTATGAAGTCATGATGGATGTCATTTGTGGTAGACAGTAACGTCATTAGAGAGTTCACGTGAATCCATGTTGGTGTTTTGGTTGAATAATTGACAATAACGTTCAAATGTTAATGTTTTTTGTTTTTTAGGCTTAATTGTAGTAATATCGTCCTATGTAACTGAAGATCTGCAATTTTTCAGTGCATTCCTATGGTCTAGTATGATATGTTTTACTAGGTGATATCATTAAACATACCATTACTTTAACACGTCTTTTCACTCTGTATCTTGCTTTTGTTTTGCAATGACGTACCTTTCTGTTTTTTTAGCAAGAAAAAGATAAATGTCAGACAAGAGAAATAAATACAATAAAGTGCAAACCTCCAAAATGGATTAAAAAAACAATTCACAAAACATAAATCTTTAGTTCATTAGCAGCACATACCGAAAATTCATATTACAAATAATAGCAGCAACTTAAAAAAAAAAATTCAAAATAGATAGTGCATCAGATACCCTAAAACAAGAAAAAAAAGACTGTTACAATAAAAAAGCATTGCTTTTATCCATAAAACACCTTTGGCCTTCCCCCAATTGCAATGAATTGCCACACTCATATTAAGGAAGAAATAAAAGAGTATCCTACCCACGCAGCCTTAAATCTACGGAGTGCCCCTACTCTCTTTGCATATGCCTCTTCAAACAAATAAGTCCAGTCCAATTCGGCAAGCCACTGCCCCATTGTCTGTATCTTAGATGATCTACAATTCTGAAGTAACAAGGACCGAGCTAACGCTACTGCAGAGGAGATAAAATATTGTTGGTATTTGGATAGCTGTAGTCCTGCCTGGTAAAACCCAAATAGGACCACCCGCGTTGATGGAAGAACTGGCCTAGCGATACAATTACTAATAAACTTGAAGAGCTCCTCCCAAAAATGTCATAAAAGAGGGCATGTAAAAAATATATGGACCTATCCACATGCCCCCTCCATCTTACATCTAAAACATTGATTCAGAGTGGCGGGATACATTTTCTGAGTCTCTGAGGTGTGTATTAGGGGTAAGTAGACATAATATCGAGGTTTTAATTTTGACTGGACTTAATATCGAGTTTTTAATTTCGACTAGACATAATATCGACCAGACATAATATAGACTACAAAAATATCGACTAGAAAAATGTAATATCGACTAGGATAGCAATAATATCGAATTAAAAATAAGGAATGGACATAATATCGACTAGACATAATATAGACAACAAAAATATCGAATTTAAGGTAAGTTAATATTAATGTTTAATTTTTGTGTAATATAAATCTGTAGCAGGTTGTGGGTTTATTGGGGAATAGGGTGGGAAGTAAATTAATTGTAATTAATTAAATATGTAAATTATTTAATTTCTATTTATTTTCAAAATTAATTGTTAATTAATTATTAATTGGTAATTAATTTAAATATAATTGGTAATTAATTGTAATTGATTAGTTGATAAATATATAATTTTTTGTAATTTATTATCTGTAGCAGGTTGTGGGTTTATAGGGGAATAAGGTGGGAAGTAATTTAATTATAATTAATTAAATATGTTATTTAATTAATTGGTAATTACTTCAAATTAATTGTTAACCTAGAAAGTTGTGGCTGAGACCCTTATGCAGGAGTCTGGGAACAAGATCTCATTTAGAAGCCCTGCGTATATTGTGCACTGACGCGAGACCCTTTTTCGCCTGCTGTATGGCAAAATTCTTAGGCTGGGCCTGGCGCTTAAGAACTACAAAAAAACTGTTGATACAGTAGTATGCTTTCTTCTCCCTCCTTTTCTTTTTTTTTTTTTTCCCTCTTAAAAAATTATTTTTGACTGTTTTTATACTGTATATTGTTAAATATGTTGCTCACTGTACTGCATGTGCCAATTATGTTTTTTATTGTTGTGAAGTGCAGCTTTTATGATATGTTTTTATATCGAAATAAAGCTTACAATTACAATTACAATTAATCATTAATTGGTAATTAATTAAAATATAATCGGTAATTAAATATAATTGATTAATTGTTAAATATTTTTTTTTGTAATTTAATTTCTGTAGCGGGTTGTGGGTTTATAGGGGAATAGGGAGGGAAGTAATTTAATTATAAATAATTAAAAATGTTATTTAATTAATTGGTATTTAATTAAAATTATTTGTTAATTAATCATTAATTGGTAATTAATTAAAATATAATTGGTAATTAAATATAATTGATTAATTGATTAATTATTTATTTTTAGTAATTTATTTTCTGTAGCGGGATGTGGGTTTATAGGGGATTAGGGTGGGAAGTAATTTAATAATCATGAATTAAATATGTCATTTAATTTATAGGTATTTATTTCGAATTAATTGTTAATTAATTATTAATTGGGAAATAATTACAATATAATTGGTAAATACATTTAAATGATTAATTAAAAAATATGTTAATTTAATTAATTTAATTTCTGTAGTGGGTTGTGTGTTTATAAAGGAATAGATTTTGAAGTCATTAAATTGTAAGTAATTAAATTGTTTAAATAAATATATTGAGTTTATTATGTAAAATATTTAAACATTTTAAATTAATTGATTAATAGGTAAATAATTAGAATTAGTAGGTAATTTATATTATTAAATAATTATTATTTATCATTTTAATAGAATATGTAATATAATGTACACAATTCTTAAATATTTAAAATAATTTGCAATAGATTTTACTATTTATGATATTTATATTTATATAAGAAGTATTTACTTTCCTTACTGTTGCACTCATTGGAGTTGGAATAGTAATTTTAACCCCTACGCTATCCTACGCTTTCCCTACTGTTGCACTCTCTGGAGTTGGAATAGTAATTTTTACCCCTACGCTATCCAACGCTTTCTCTACTGTTGCACTCCCTGGAGGTGGAATAGTGATTTTAACCCCTACGCTATCCAACGTTTTCCCTACTGTTACACTCTCTGGAGTTGGAATAGTAAATTTTACCCGTACGCTATCCAACGCTTACCCTACTGTTACACTCACTGGAGTTGGAATAGTAATTTAAACTCCTACGCTATCCAACGCTTTCCCTACTGTTACACTCTCTGGAGTTGGAATAGTAAATTGTACCCCTACGCTATCCAACGCTTACCTTACTGTTACACTCTTTGGAGTTGGAATAGTAAATTTTACCCCTACGCTATCCAACGCTTACCTTACTGTTACACTCTTTGGAGTTGGAATAGTAAATTTTACCCCTACGCTATCCAACGTTTTCCCTACTGTTACACTCTCTGGAGTTGGAATAGTACATTTTACCCCTACGCTATCCAACGCTTACCTTACTGTTACACTCTTTGGAGTTGGAATAGTGAATTTTACCCCTACGCTATCCAACGCTTACCCTACTGTTACACTCTCTAGAGTTGGAATAGTAAATTTTACCCGTACGCTATCCAACGCTTACCCTACTGTTACACTCTCTGGAGTTGGAATATTAAATTTTACCCCTACGCTATCCAACGCTTATCTTACTGTTACACTCTTTGGAGTTGGAATAGTAAATGTTACCCCTACGCTATCCAATGCTTACCCTACTGTTACACTTACTGGAGTTGTAATAGTAATTTTTACTCCTACGCTATCCAACGCTTTCCTTACTGTTACACTCACTGGAGTTGGAATAGTAATTTAAACCCTTACGCTATCCAACGCTTTCTCTACTGTTGCACTCACTGGAGTGGGAATAGTAATTTTTACCCTTACGCTATCCAACCCTTTCCCTACTGTTGCACTCTCTGGAGTGGTAATAGTAATTTTTGCCCCTACGTTATCCTACGCTTTCCCTACTGTTGCACTCACTAGAGTCGTTACAGTACCTTTAACCCTCTCGCTATCCTATGGTAAAAATATTGTATATGTTTAGTTAATAATATGTATATATATATATATATATCCATACCACTGCTTCTCTCCATTGAAAACAAGCAGGACACAGCTCCGGATACCAACAGGGGATTTATTGAGCACAGCACAAACCAGTCCTCGCAGTCCGTGAAACGCTTCGTGGCAGACGCGTTTCTAGCCAGATTTGGCCGTCATCAGTGCCGGTCTCACAGGCTGGTGGTCACATCCTTGGGCTCAGAGACCCCTCCCTTAAGGCAGTCTCTTGGCTCCTCCTCCTTTGCGCCGGTGTGGTTGTGGCTCAGGGCAAATTGCATGCTGGGTGCCGTAGTCCAACTAAGTCCAGCATTCAGTGTGGCTGAACCAAAGCAACAGGTGATGCCCCAAAATTCATGGTGCTGGGCACAGCACTCGCGCACAAAGTGTCCTGATTTAATCTTCCCGCTCTACCTCTGCTGGTATCCTTATCAGGCAGCATAAATACCGCCTACTCTATATATATATATATATATATGTATTAAACATTTTGTTTTAGATACATTCATTATTTCTTAGTTTTACGTTTATTTAAGTATTTTAAATATGTTTATATTAATTTAATTTATTGTTATATTACTTTTAAGTTACTTTTAACATATTTAATAAATTCGATATTTTGACATTCTATATTTTTTACACTCGATATTTTGGAGTCAATATTTTTGCACTTACCTGTTTGAAGATAGGAAGTCGATATTCTGGCAGTCGATATTTTAACCTCGATATTTTGTCCTCTCGATATTTTGTCTGTCAAGGTTCTGTCAGTGATCCGTAATAGGCCAACCATCTAGATAGAAAGGACATCCTCTTAAAATTAGCTGCTTTCACGGATTTATGACCAATTTCACACAGTAGTTGCCATTCTCTAATGCTATGGCTACATCCAGTTTCCTGTGTAATTTTTGTGAGCATCTGTTCCATAATTTTATTATTCGACCAATGACGTACCTTGTCCTGCGTCCACAGTACCAACAGTGTCCATGCCGTGTGCTGAGAACCCCTTATCATAATATCCATTGGGTACATCTTATGGAAGTGACACTGGGCACTTTACATAGGATTTTTGTTGGACTTGGCCCTTCTGGCAGCTTCACCCCTAAAACTTTTTGCTTTAGTATGTGACTTGAAGGTAGTGATTTTTGGTTTCTGCGCACTTTTCCTGTGTCTCAGTGGAAAGTGCGTGCGCACTCTGAGTACGTGGAGTAAGGTTGGCCTGTCCTCCCATAGGAATGCATGGGGAATGTCTGTGTCCCTGGTAGTTCCTGATGCGTGAGGTGTGCAGGCTCGAGATTGGTATGTGCGGACTTGTGTGATTGAATGCTGCGCAATGATGTGTGCGGCGTGAATGTGTCTAGTGTGGAAGTGCCACTTCTAGACATTGGTGTGTGTGTGCAGTAAGGGTGCTGGCATGTGATTGGCTGGAGCTGGCTGGGGTGCCTGGCTCCAGGAGTCTGGATGGGTCTGCCCCAGTGTTGAGTGTTGAGATTAGCATGAGTGATAAGAGGGAGGGGTGCACCTGGGTCCTGAATAGGGCTGGACTTTCCCAACACAATGCTGGCTCCGCCCCCTGTGGTGCGTCTAATGTCCCTAGCCCTGCCAGTGAATAGAGTGAGGGGCTGAGCACATCAAGAGTGCTCACAAACCAGCTGCAACTGCTTTTTCCCCTCACCCTGAAGCCAGACAAAGGAATGCTGTGTTTTAAAAGGGGCTGTGTCCCCTTACAAGTTGTTCTCTTTCAGGATCCTATCTGAGGGGGCTTCTGCTGCTGGGCACCAGGAGAACCGCTACTTGGACTGCCTCCCTGCCTGGAGGCCCAGTGAGCTGGCTCTGACCCCAGCCTTGCCTCCCTGCCTGCCTAAAAGAACTTGCTGGATCTGGATCTGGATCTTGCCCTTTAGCGCTTGGGAGCGCTGTGATCCTCTGCCTAGCGCTGGGAGCGCTTTATTTTTATTTTGGACCTTGATTTTGCTTCTAGCACCTGTAAGCGCTTGTTTCTGGTCCTATAGCACTTGGGGAGTGCTTTATCTGCCTTTAGCGCTTGGGAGCGCTTCATTTGTGATAGCGAGTGCCCACCTTGCGTCATATTTAAATTCAAGAGGGAGCCTACCCTTCGTTTGCCCGGGAGATCACTGCTGCAAGCCCGAGTCTCCCCAGCCCCCGAGAAGCCTGCCCGCAGCGTCATGTGCCCCGCCGCGCTGGGATTGGACCCAGCACCAGCGCCGCGCTCCGTTTGGCTGGGGAAAAGTGAAGAAGCAGGAAGTAGCCTGCGGTGTCCTGCCCGAGGCTCCCGAGTGAAGGGAGAGCCCCGGGGAGCGAGAAGAGTCTGGCCGCAGCATCGGAGAGTCCCAAGGAGCGGGAGCTCTCCTTCCACGGCCGCCGCCAGACCCGGTGAGTGTTGGAGAGGGGGGCCTCGGGGCACATTGCCGGTGCCCGCCCCCCTCCTTTCGCAGTGTAGTGGGAAGTACGTTCACGGCGTACAGAGGCCGCCTCACATCCTGGGAAAGCGTACGCTAGAAGCGTACAAAACCGCACCTGGCCGGGTACGCGTCATACACCGGAGGCGTACTAAGGCCGCATCCCCTCTTTTAGAGCCTATGTACCAAGCGTACGGCGCCCACATCCCCTCTTTGGCAAGGGCACACTTGAGGGGTACTAAGGCGGCATCTTTGAATTTAGAGGCCCACGAGGGCCCCAGGGGGCAGATACTGTTTCCGAGTCCACGAGGGGCTCAGCCGCCACAATTGTTTTTGAGAGACTAAGAGGGGCTCAGGCGCCCCAGTTGTTTTTGAGAGCCCAGAGAGGCTCAAGGGGGCATTCGTCTGGCATGGTAGAGCTGCCCCAGAAGGCAGCGGGCCGCTCCCACCTTGACCCACATTGTTGTGCTGAGCCAGGGAGGCTCTAGGGGGCATCACTTTGCTTTAGAGCCCAGCGTGGCTCCAAGGGGACAGTCAGTTGGTTTGTTCAGAGCCTGCAAGGCTCCCAAGTTGGCCCCCTCATTATCTACACAGCTGCCCAGCACTTAGTGGGCAGCTGCTACGTTTAGGCCCCTGACATTTGGGACAGTTTTGGTGTTAATGCCTAATGTGAGTGCTGCGCAATTGCTCTTACACCGCTGAATGTTTTTAGGCATCATGTGTTTTCCTTCCCTGCACCTATTGATGCATCATGTGTAATGTGCCTATACCCCTAAATGTATGGTGATACTGAGGTGGTTGTTTTTCTCCTAGTACAGGTGTTGCTATTGATGGCCTGGATCCCTGACCATTTCCTAAGGTGGTTAGGGTTGCGTAGGTGGTACTTACCTGTTACCAGTGAATACTGGTTGTGTGTTACATTTTCTAATTGTTTTACAGTGATTTTATATTCTATGTTCTAAGTGCTAAGTTCTAAAAGTGCCTATTCCTGACAGTGGTCCAGGTGGCCCTGTCTTGTACACATCCCCTATAAATTCTGCCCGTTCCAGCATCCTTGCACATTGTAAAGTGTGTGTTTTTTATCTAATGTGTTTTGCTATAATACAAAGGCTATTTTTTATATAACCTTGTGTGGAGTTTCCTTTGTGGTGGGCCTTGGGTGTTGTTGCTGGGTGCGTGCGCAAACACTTAACCAACATAGCCTCCGAGTTTAGCCTTACTGCTCGTGTCACGTTACCAAGGGGGTGAACAGGGGTTATCTTGGCGTGTAACTCCCTTGCCCTGACTTAGAGTGGTGGTCTCTGACTGACTTTGGTGCAAGCCTCCGCCAGCCAGAGAGCCCATTTCTAACAATTTTCAACAATGCCCTTTCTTCTGGTAAAAGTGTTAAAGAAAGCTTGCCTTCGCATTAACTTGAAGTCTGCAAAATATTTATTCACAAAAGTAAAATATATTTGTGAATCATAGAATCAGATGACAAGTGGATCTCCCAGTACCCCAAATGTGCATATTTTGTGCAAGCAGAAACAAACTCCAAGTGTATAGGCTTTTGTATATAGGGGTCCAATTGAGATTGTGTGATAAAACTGAAATAAAGGAGTTATACAAGTGTAGGATTTTAAAGCTATGCGAGAAAACAAAACAATCTTCAGAAAGATGCAAAAATACATATTCACGACTGAGCAAGTTAATCCTCGCCTCTCAGGCCAACATGGAAATCAAGGCTTTACTAATCATAGATGGGCACAATGTGAATACTTGGTTAGCATGGGCAAAAGATGGATATTGCAATTGCAGTTACACTGAAGGAAAATATTAAACTTTTCACAACAATATCTATTGGGCATGCCATGTAGCTATGTGTAGTATGCAATGGATACACTGGGCACAATGGGCACATAATGGGTACACACTGATGCCAGGGATTAGAAAATGGGTGATTGGTTGACCGGAGTGGAAGCCCAACTCAAGAAACATCCACAGATCCTTTTCAGGGTGAACTACAAAAGGCACTAAATTAATCTGTGCTTACCCCTGTGGTAGCTTGACACAAAAGAGTCCGGCTTAACTTAGAGGCAAAGTGTAAAGTACTTATGCAGCACACCAACAGTAATAAAAAGGAAAAACAGCATGAACTTCAAACTGGTTTACAAACAAAGAGTACATTCTAATAAATAAAATAATAGCAGCATGACAACAATCCAATTAGTAGAACTGAAGATATGCAATTTGAAAATTGTAGGCAAGTATAGCGCCTAAACACACAAAGCACCACTCGTGGTCATCTGCTAGTGGAAAGTCACAAGTTCAGGCTGACCACGATGGAGCATGCCCCAAATACAGGGCCCAAATTAATCTTGCTGAAAACATTGCCTTCTCAAAGTCCCTCACGAAGAGTTCTGTTCGCGGTGGAGGAGGCCACAAGGAGCAGGGTGAGAGTTGCAGATGGTCAACAATGTAGCGCAAAGAGCAGGCCTGGCGTCATGAGCAGTCATCGATGTAGTGTGAAAATCGAGGTGTTGCCGATGGTCGTAGCCAAAGCTTTGCGTTGGTGGTCTTCATAAGCTGTCATTGCTGTAGCACAAAATGCAGATCTCTCGCATTGACAGACATCGCTGGCGGTTGTGGCAGCACAAACAATCTGGTTCACTAGAGGTTGATGTTGGCGGTCATCATGGGTGGCACAAACAGGCCAGTTCACGGTTGTGAAGAGCCCAAAAATTCAGGATTTCACCTTTCTTCACATGAGAAGCTCAACTGATGCCAGCCAATGGTAGGGAGGCACCTCCAGTAGAAGCTAGCAGGGCTCAGGAAGTTCCACATGGGTCCAGTGCAGCAAATCAGCAGGGTAGGTACAGGGAGGCCTTTGGAGCTTGTTGTGTCCCTGTAGATCAGACAGGAGGTCAGACAACTGACCCTTGGAATCACTCTGGTATCCTTGGATAAAGGGAGCAAGTCCAGTCTTCTTTCCCAGAGATCAGGGTAGTCATCATGCACCAGGGTAGCCCTCTGGGGATCAAGGCAGTACTCAGGCAGCAGGGCAGAGCTCAGGTAGCAACTAGGCAGTCCTCTGGCGAGCAAGCCAGGCCTCAAGCAGCAGGGCATTCCTCTGGGAAACAAAGCACTCCTTCTTCTGTAATGGCAACAGGTCCAGGCATGTGCGGATGAGCGGCTGTGGAGGTCCAGTATTTATACCTGGTGCCAGTCTTTGTAGTGGGAGATTCCCTACACTACCCCTACATATGGTTCTTGACAGATCTTCCCTTCCCTATCAAGGCCCCAAGATGTCTGGGGTGACAAAACACTAGTGTCAGGTACCTTTGTGTGTGCTGGAGGCAAGCCTTTTTAATGTAAGCGGGGCAAGGCAATCCTGTAAACACATAGCCCCCAACTTTGTTTCACTGTCTGGAAGTAATACTATAACCCCAACAGCAGAGCCAATTCATAGTCATATGACCCAGAATACTGGCAGAAGGCAGAAATGGTTAGAACAAGAAAATGAAAACTTTCTAAAAGTGGCATTTTTCCGACTTTGCTGTTAAAGATGACTTTAAAAAACAATTCATTTGAGTGTAAATACCATATCTCTGTCTGCTCCCAATCAAATGTTTTCGCATATTGTAGGAAGGAGGACACCTGACTATGGTTACCCCAGATTTTTTGCCTTGTGTTTAGCTGGTTTTCGACTTAGTTGGCATGGTTCCCTGCTAATCAGGGCCCCAGGCTATCTGCTCTCTCCTTAAAATGGACTCCATGCACCCTAGGTGCATAACCAAATTGGTACTGGACACCTTGTCAGCCCCTATACAGTGCACTATAGGTGCCAAGGGCATAGGTGCATCCAAGGCCTACCAGGGGCTGCAGCATGTCTTTTGCCACCCCTGGCTGGTTCTTAAAATGACACAACTGGCTGATCACTCAGCTGGGGCAAGGTGGTGTAATCACCCCTTGCTTAGATATAGTATACCTCTATCTAAACCTATATCTGGACACATATATATATCTATAAGTCACTCCTATGGCAGGCCTTAACAATCCTGGAGGCAGAGTGCTTGGTTTTATGTGGGATGGTGCTCCAGCATGAGCTGAGCCTGTCTGCAGCTGTTGGGACCAACTCCCTTAGCTGTTCCGGGATATTGCCATACCATATACTCTTAAGTGCATTATAATCCATTGTGGTTATGAGCTAACTTTGGTTTGGCTTTATCAAAACATGTCGTGTAAGGTGTCATACGATTTGGAATACTATCCCCTCAACAGTCCTGTCAACGGGGATAGCATTCCACCCTTCTAGAGGAAGAAGACATGTTACTTTAATAAAACGCGGTTAATCCTAACCAGAGCTTTAGCATCACAAAATGGATGCTGCTGCCACCGACACAAGTCTGACCTCCTGCTGCTGACCGAAACTTGGCAGAGGAGGCCTGGACAAAGGGTTTCCTGTCGCAGGGAGGTGCTACACCTCCCCAGACAGGAGATAGTGTATTGGGGCAGGGAGGGCTGAATGAAACTAGACAGTGCCTGGGGCGCACAAGGCTTCCCTTTGCATAATCCGGTCAAACCGGTTCTGGGGCACACCAGCCCCAGTCCCAGCGCGACCCTGGACAAAGGGAAAGGGGTGTAACCACCCCCTTCCTGGGTCCCACCTGTAGGAGAGTAGGGTCTGCAATCCTATGATCACCCAGATTTTTTGCTTTTGTTTCACTGGTTTACGACTTTCTCTGGCTGTGGGCCTGCCAATCAGACCCACAGCCTGGCTGTTCTCTCTCTAAATTACAACATGTACCCTAGGTGCATTTACCAATTGGTACTGGGCCACCTTATCAGACCCTGTAACTCAGGGCATAGGTGTACCCAGGGCTGCCAGGGGCTGCAGCATGTATTATGCCACCCCTGGCTGGCCTCCTAAATTTGACACAACTGGCTGCATGACAGCTGGGGCAAAGTCGTGTAATCACCCTTTGCTGTAGATATAGTATACCTATATCTAACCCTAAAATGGACACACAGATTCCTATCAGTCACTCCTATGGCAGGCCTTGACAATCCTGAAGGCAGAGTGCTTGGAATCGTGTGAGATGGTGCTCTGGCATGAGCTGAGCCTGTCTGCAGCTTGCGGAACCAAGTCCTAATAGCTGTTCCATGATATCGCATACCATATACTCTTAAGTGCATTATAATCCTCGCGGTTAAATGCTATCTTTGGTATTGCTTTATCAAAACATGTCGAGTAAGGTGTCATACGAATTGGAATACTAACCCCTCGCCAATTCTGGTGACGGGGTTAGCATTCCACCCTTCTAGAGGGACACAACATGTATGTAACTGTGAACCCCGGTTAAAGTAAACTAAAGCCTCAGCTCCACAAAATGGATGCTGCCACCACAGACACGAGTCTGACCTCCTGCTGCTGGGAGTCCTTCCAGCGAGGGAGGCTTGGACAAAGGGTTTCCTGTCCGGGGCGGTGCTAGCACCATCCCAGACATGGTTTTGTGTATCCTGGGTAGGCAGGGCTTTTCAGGAAGGTGACTTCTGAGTGGCACCCCGGTGCTCACTACGCATAGGCCGGCCAGAACCAGTTCCAGGGGCACACCAGCCCCTGGCCTGGGGAAAGTCCGGCATGGCAGAGGGGTGTAACCACCCCCCTCCTAGTCCCACCCATAGGCAGGACCTAGTCACCGGGTCAGCCCCCTTTTTAGTATAAAGATGGGAGCGGGCCCCCTGTTCAAATTAGATCATCTTTGGAATCAAGACACGACTTTCTGCGAAAGGACATCAAGATTTCTTCTTCAAGATTCTCCCTTGTGGCTAAGGAGTAGTCACCCTGCATCAAGCGGGCACCATCCTAAGAACACTGCGGTCTGCTGCAAGTCCTTCTTCACGAATCCGACGACCCAGCTCGACGAGACCCGGCTTCCCTGGCACCTCTGACCTCTACTCACCTCTACAGCAAAGCTGAGAACTGTGAGTGCGACGAGACCTCGAGGGACCGACGATCGCCAAGACTGCACGACTTCTTTGCAACAAGCCCACCGAGTCTTCCACTGGTGAGTGCTTTGGGGTCCGAGAATCCCCAACCCTGAGCAGCTCCAGCACCGAAGATCAGCCCTCCAGCATCCCCACGATCTGCATGGGGCCCTTCTGCTTTTGCGTGCTCACCGCGCTGTGTGGCTACTAGCCGGCTGGCTTGTGGCCTTCTACACGACGCCCGACGACATCACTGCTGCGGGTCTGGTTGCTCCAGACTGGCCCTTGCTTCCTTCTTCAAGAGAGGCACCCCGGACCCTCCTGGTCCACTCCAGACGCCATTTTGAGTCCACCGCGTGGGCTTGAATTTGCCAAGGCTTTGTTGCCAAATCCTGGGTCCAGCGACGCTGACAGCTTCAATCTTCGTGGGACAGCTCGCTCCTCCATCCTGGTCGCCGACAACGCCTCCTGGTCCGTGAGATCTGCGAGCACAGCGTCACCCACTCACCTAGTCGAGGTGACTACCATCCGGTGCCCTCCTGGTGCCACCTGACTACTGGCTAGTAGTCTCGAACTTGGTCCCCTCTGCTTTCAGGTGTCATCTTCCATCGATCCAGGCTTGGATCCATCGAACTTTCTTCACTGGTCGCCTGCCAGCAACTTCTTTCCTCCAGGCTCCTGGTCCGTCTACGAGGATTCCCGACGTCTTTTGAGACCTATGCAGCTGCAGCCCCTGGGCTAGGTAACTTCGGCATTTCGGTGCCCCAGCATAGCCTCACTACCCAAGGGTCAGAATCCACTTTCGTTTTCCTCCTACCAGGTCGGGTTCGCCCGAGAACACTAACTTTGTCATTACTAGCTACCATAGACTTTGTCCCGCATCACGCGTGAGAGTGCACACTCTGCACCCGAGTCCCCTGGGTCTCCTAGAAGTAATCTGAAGATTCTATAGTCAAGATCTAGCGATTCCAAAGCCTATTAGTATTGTACTTACCTGCTAGTAATTTCGCATTCCACTTTCAGAGTATATGGTTTTCCGTGCCCCTCGGGCATTTGTATATACTGTGCTAACTTAAGTATTTTCGTAAGAGTTTTGTTTTGTGCTTAGTACCCTGTCCTCATAAAGAGTACAGGGCTGTTGTGAATCTTAATAAAAAACTTGTTTATTTTCATAACACTTGTGTGGTGTCCTTTCACTTGGTGTTCAAGGGGTATATGTGTGGTAAACAGCTGGCTTAACACGCCCTCTCGAGTCTTTAGCCTTAGACTGCTTGTATCCACGCTACTAGGATAGCTGGTCTATAAGGTTGACTTTCAACCAATCATCAATAAGGGTTGCTGGACTGATACATAGTGTTCACTAGAATAGTGAGCACTGCATATCAGGCCACCTTCTCACATTACTATCCCCTCAACAGTCCTGTCAACGGGGATAGCATTCCACCCTTCTAGAGGAAGAAGACATGTTACTTTAATAAAACGCGGTTAATCCTAACCAGAGCTTTAGCATCACAAAATGGATGCTGCTGCCACCGACACAAGTCTGACCTCCTGCTGCTGACCGAAACTTGGCAGAGGAGGCCTGGACAAAGGGTTTCCTGTCGCAGGGAGGTGCTACACCTCCCCAGACAGGAGATAGTGTATTGGGGCAGGGAGGGCTGAATGAAACTAGACAGTGCCTGGGGCGCACAAGGCTTCCCCTTGCATAATCCGGTCAAACCGGTTCTGGGGCACACCAGCCCCAGTCCCAGCGCGACCCTGGACAAAGGGAAAGGGGTGTAACCACCCCCTTCCTGGGTCCCACCCATAGGAGGGACCTAGCAGGTAATCCAGCCCCCTAGATTGCTATAAGAATGGGAGCAGTGCCAACGCACTCAGATTATCCTGACTGAAATTTATGAAACGAAACTCTGGACCCTTCGACATCCTACTCGACGTAGAAGACTGAAGAATCTCCCTTGCGGTCAAGGAGTGACCACCCTGTGCAAACAGGCATCATCCAGCACCTCGACGTTTGCTTTGTTGCAGTTACTGCCGGAACTCGAGCAACAGAGATTGACAAGACTCAGCGTGCCTGCCTTCTAACAGCCCGATCCACAGTCCTTGCAGAGCTGAGACCCGTGGAGGCGACCTGAAGCGTGGGGCCAACCATCTTGGAAACACCACGAGGCGCTGACAGTGCAGCATCCGAGGCCCCCTCGAAGCTGTGCATTGTGGTTTGAGAAGCCCTAACCCTGAGCCACTCTTGCACCGAAGCTCACTCCTCTACACTCACCAAGTGCTGCGTGGGGCCCTTCTGCATCTTTTGGCTCAATGAGTTGGTACGGTCACTTGCCCATTGGCTTGTGGCCCCTGTACCGATGAACCTTGAAATCTAACTCGTGAGTCTGGTTGCTCCAGACTTGCCCTCGCTCCCCTGAAAGAAGCACCCGCTCTGACCCTCCTGGTCCGAGTATTAAGCGATCTTCGAATCCTGCGTGGGTTGCGCTTGCCAAGAGTTGTTTGCTCCAATCGGGAAGCCGACACCGCCAACAGCGAGAGCCTGCGCGGGACAGCTCGTGATCCACTCCTGGACGCCCTCGGTGCCCCAGAGTCCACGTGGCAGAGGAGACAAGCTTCCCGTCCTCGACCTGATTGTGCCCGACATTGCCTGGTTCCTTCCTGGTTCCACCCTGGTCACTGCTGAGTGACCCAGACTCTGTCCCCTCTGCTTTCAGATCATCTATATCTTCGATCCACCCTTGGATCACACCGGACACTTCTCTTCACGACGCCTGCAGCATCTTCATCTTCAGGCACCATCAACCTGCGTGACGAAACCCGACACTACTTCGCACCTGTGCACCCGCTTCCTGTGGGTGAGGTAACTCAGCAACGCCGGTGCTCCTGTACTGGTACACACCTCTAGTATATGTGTCTAAAGTTTCATCCTTCTAGGTTAAGCGGAAGTCTCCTTTTACAGTAACTTTATAACTTTTACGCACCATTGACATTGCAATGGTGCATGTGTGTGCTTTAAGCGCTGCACCCGAATCCCACTGGCTTTTCCCGACTTCAGCATTGCTAGTCCTGACTGCTCCCAGCGATTCCCTAGGCCCTAGGCCTAACCACTGTTTGATTGGTAACTCTTATACCACTTTTTTTAATATATGGTTTGCGTGGCCCCTGGGCCTCATCCATAATTGTGCAACTTTTATATGTTTAACTGTGCTTTTGTTTAAACGCTTGTGCCTCTGCACTCATAAAGAGTACAGAGGATTATTCTAGTAATAAATAAGTATATTTTTATAATATATAACTTGTGTGGTGTCCTTTCATTTGATATTACAGGATTGTGATTGGTAAACCAGCTTGCTTAACACGACCTATTGAGTTAAGCCTTTAAGGCTGCTTAGTCCATGCTACCCTTAGGATAGCTTGTCTATAAGGTTGACTTACAACCATCACCATAAAGGATTGTTTGGACTGATACAAGGTGCCCCCAGAATTGGAGACATCATACATCAGGCCAACTTCTCACATTGGTGAGCAGCGGTGCGGATTTGAGCTTGCTGTTGTTTTACCATTGCAATCTTTTTATCAAATTGAAAGATCACATCAAGTACCTTAGGTACATATAAACAAAGCTTAGCATATTTAAGTTCTACTGAACTTAGTAGTTGTAGATCAAAGGGATTAGCATACCCTGCCTACAACTCACTAGCAAGGTACAGTAGGAAAACACTTAGTGTAGGTAAGTGCACCACTTGATATTTAACAATCTAGGCAACCAGTGAACAACAATCAAGAAGGATTTTAATAAGTGGAAGGGAAGTAAGCTACAACATTGATTATTAAATTCGACAATTTATTAAAGATTAAAAAGAACAATATCGCATTTCAAATTTAATATGTATATTAAAAAGTGTAGTTTTAGACAATCTAGACTTAAACAACATTGCATGAATCACATTGCATGAATCACATTACATATACAAAGACATATAGAGTTAAAAAACAAGAGGTGGCAGATTGGTACTCTACGCGCGTTTCGGCAACCAGCGCCTTCTTCTGGAGCAGCCACAAAAATTTCTAAAAAAAAAATATACATAAAAGTAAAGATTACACATATTGGAAATAACTTTTTTTTACAGATTTTACAGTAGCTTAAAAATCACCTTCCTATTCACAATAGTCATAATTTAATGACAATTTATATTTTAAATTTCATTTCCTTGCAGTACTGACCAATTTGGTAAGGTGATTCAAAATAACCTAAATGGACCCTCTGATAAGTAATAGGTGAAAACAGCAAAATCCTCCCCAAGACCATTTGGTTCTTAGTGGACCCTTAACAAATGGGCAGATAATGATTGTAGTTATAGTCTATACTTACAAAATTGTTATATTGCTGTGAAGGAAGTATAGTGGTTTCTTAGTTTCTTTAATGAGCAAACCTCACCATCTGGTTGCAGGAGCTTAAAAGGGATGTATAATAAGATTTTACCAGATTGATCCTAACTTTAATAATATATATATTTATATATATATAGCAGTTATAAGACACTTACATGATGTCAGGATGTAGCATGTATGGCTCAATGGCGGCGTCTATTCAAGATTAGTCGTTAGTATTCTATTTCCAAAATGGATGGATTCCAAAAAATAGGGCTGTAGGTCATAAGGGATAAAGATAATATTATATGGTAGGGCTGTACAAATCTCAGCCCCATCTTCAGCAGAAGCCCTTCCTGAACAAGTTAGCAGAGCTGTTATGATGACAGCCCATACCCAAAGTAAGTGTCCTCCTGAAAAGGTTTGTGGGGCTGTGATGGCCACAGCCCAAACTCAAACTGATTCATGTGTTGTGAAGCCTGAAATGATGGATCACCCCACACAAACAGAGAGCATTGAGGAGGAAGAGAAATCTCCCTCCCACCAGACATTAGGACAGGATCAGCCTCCGCAGGGAACTGATCTTACCCCTGATGAAGGAACTGTCCCAGAGGTTGTTAGGCCTGGCCTGACAGAGCCCCTGATGGCAGTGGACCCTTCTCAGGTGGGACCCAGTCTGGAGCAGGTGACCTGCCCCTCTCTACCTTGCCTTACTCAGCCCAGGGCTACACAGGACAAGAAGGACAGTGAGCCCCAAAGGGCCCCCTGTCAAATAAAGCACCCCCATCAGCAGATTAGGGGCACCAAAGCTAGCAGCCCTAGCCAGGTGAAAACTTTAAAAACTCCTGAGGGATCCCCCTTAAAAGTAGTTAGGGACCTCCCACAGATGGATTCTGCTGGGCACTGCCAAACCTGGGACCCAGAGGGCCCAAACCTGAACTGTCCCTCCAGTAAGCCAACAAAAGGGACCCAGACTCCAGCTTTAGGTAGCCAGAGGTTGACCCTGAGAGCACAGTGCAACCCTGTTGAAGAAAGAAAGGCAAACATGGTGGAAGATAATTGGAGGAAGCTGAGCCCTAAATTAGTGGAGCCTCACTTCAATACTCCCTATCAACACCAGCCTTTTACTTTGCAAAAACACACCCAAGGTAGTGATTCCCTATGGTGGAGACCCTCTAATACCCCACGGGTGAGGGATTGCTTAGTGGACCATAAGACAGGGGGTAACCATGCTAGTGCAGGTAATTCCTTATATGGCCACTCAGGCAATATAGGCTTACCTGGTCAAGGATAGCCTTATCTCCTTTCGTTGGGGGGGGGGGGGGTTGTGTAGGAAGGTGACTATGGTTACCCCAGATTTTTTGCCTTGTGTTTAGCTGGTTTTCGACTTAGTTGGCCTGGTTCCCTGCTAATCAGGGCCCCAGGCTATCTGCTCTCTCCTTAAAATGGACTCCATGCACCCTAGGTGCATAACCAAATTGGTACAGGACACCTTGTCAGCCCCTATACAGTGCACTATAGGTGCCAAGGGCATAGGTGCATCCAAGGCCTACTAGGGGCTGCAGCATGTCTTTTGCCACCCCTGGCTGGTTCTTAAATTAACACAAGTGGCTGATCACTCAGCTGGGGCAAGGTGGTGTAATCACCCCTTGCTTAGATATAGTATACCTATATCTAAACCTATATCTGGACACATATATACCTATAAGTCACTCCTATGGCAGGCCTTAACAATCCTGGAGGCAGAGTGCTTGGTTTTATGTGAGATGGTGCTCTAGCATGAGCTGAGCCTGTCTGCAGCTGTCGGGACCAACTCCCTTAGCTGTTCCGGGATATTGCCATACCATCTACTCTTAAGTGCATTATAATCCATTGCGATTATGAGCTAACTTTGGTTTGGCTTTATCAAAACATGTTGTGTAAGGTGTCATACGATTTGGAATACTATCCCCTCGACAGTCCTGTCGACGGGGATAGCATTCCACCCTTTTAGAGGGAGAAGGCATGTTACTTTACTAAAACGCGGTTAATCCTAGCCAGAGCCTTAGCATCACAAAATGGATTCTGCTGCCACTGACATAAGTCTGACCTCCTGCTGCTGAACGAAACTTGGCAGAGGAGGCCTGGACAAAGGATTTCCTGTCGCAGGAAGGTGCTACACCTCCCTAGACAGGAGATAGTGTATTGGGGCAGGGAGGGCTGAATGAAACTAGACAGAGCCTGGGGCGCACAAGGCTTCCCCTTGCATAATCTGGTCAAACCGGTTCTGGGGCACACCAGCCCCAGTCCCAGCATGACCCTGGACAAAGGGAAGGGGGTTTAACCACCCCCTTCCTGGGTCCCACCCATAGGAGGGACCTAGCAGGTAATCCAGTCCCCTAGATTGGTATAAGAATGGGAGCAGTGCCAACGCACTCAGATTATCCTGACTGAAATTTATGAAACAAAACTCTGGACCCTTCAACATCCTACTCGATGTAGAAGACTGAATAATCCCCCTTGTGGTCAAGGAGTGACCATCCTGTGCAAACAGGCACCATCCAGCACATCGACGCTTGCTTTGTTGCAGTTCCCGCTGGAACTCGAGAGACAGAGATCAACAAGACCCAGCGTGCCTGCCTTCTAACAGCCCGATCCACAGTCCCTGCAGAGCTGAGACCCGTGGAGGCGACCTGAAGCGTGGGGCCCACCATCTTGGAAAGACCACGAGGCACTGACCGTGCAGCATCCAAGGCCCCCTTTGAAGCTGTGTATTGGGGTTTGAGAAGCCCCAGCCCTGAGCCACTCTTGCACCGAAGCTCACCCCTCTACACTCACTGAGTGCTGCATGGGGCCGTTCTGCATCTTTTGGCTCAACGCGTTGGTCTGGTCACTTGCCCGTTGGCTTGTGGCCCCTGTACCGACGAACCTTGAAATCTAACTTGTGAGTCTGGTTGCTCCAGACTTGCCCTTGCTCCCCTGAAAAGGAGCACCCGCTCTGTCCCTCCTGGTCCGAGTATTAAGCGATCTTTGAATCCTGTGTGGGTTGCGCTTGCCAAGAGTTGTTTGCTTCAATCCGGAAGCCGAGACCGCCGACAGCGAGAGACTGCGTGGGACAGCTCGTGATCCACTCCTGGACGCCCTCGGTGCCCCAGAGTCCACGTGGCAGCGGAGACAAGCTTCCCGTCATCAACCTGATTGCGCCCGACATTGCCTGGTTCCTTCCTGGTCACTGCTGAGTGACCCAGACTCTGTCCCCTCTGCTTTCAGATGATCTATATCTCCGATCCACCCTTAGATCACACCGGACACTGCTCTTCACGACGCCTGCAGCATCTTCATCTTCAGGCACCATCAACCTGCGTGACGAAACCCGACACTACTTCGCACCTGTGCACCCGCTTCCTGTGGGTGAGGTAACTCAGCAACGCCAGTGCTCCTGTACTGGTACATACCTCTAGTATATGTGTCTAAAGTTTCATCCTTCTAGGTTAAGCGGAAGTCTCCTTTTACAGTAACTTTATAACTTTTATGCACCATTGACATTGCATTGGTGCATGTGTGTGCTTTAAGCGCTGCACCCGAATCCCGCGGGCTTTTCCCAACTTCAGCATTGCTAGTCCTGACTGCTCCCAGCAATTTCCTAGGCCCTAGGCCTAACCACTGTTCGATTGGGAACTCTTATACCACTTTTTTAATATATGGTTTGCGTGGCCCCTGGGCCTCATCCATAATTGTGCAACTTGTATATGTTTAACTGTGCTTTTGTTTAAACGCTTGTGTCTCTGCACTCATAAAGAGTACAGAGGATTATTCTAGTAATACATACATATATTTTTATAATATATAACTTGTGTGGTGTCCTTTCATTTGATATTACAGGATTGTGATTGGTAAAACAGCTTGCTTAACACGACCTCTTGAGTTAAGCCTTTAAGGCTGCTTAGTCCATGCTACCCTTAGGATAGCTTGTCTATAAGGTTGACTTACAACCATCACCATAAGGGATTGTTTGGACTGATACAAGGTGCCCCCAGAATTGGAGACATCATATATCAGGCCAACTTCTCACACATATTAAATGTAATAAGATAATCCAGTGTATGGGAGGGATAGACCTTACAGTAGTGTAAAAGAACTTAAGGAATTTTTCATTGCTAGGTCATGTCAAACTTAAACCCACATGTTCTACTTTTTAAATTCAATTCACCCTGCCCTGTTATGAGCCTTTAGAACCCATTCTAGGAGTGGCATTTGTATTAAAAAGGAAGCTTTTGGGCTTGGCTTGGCAGAGGTTTATTTTGTCAGATAAAAGTGGTAGTTTAAAACTGCACTGCAGGTTGCAGTGGCAGGCCTGAGACATGTTTCAAAAGGCTACTTCAGTGAATGGCACAATGAGTGCCTTATGCCAACTAGTAACATTTAATTTATTGGCCCTGGATACATGTAATCCTACCTACTAGGAAATTACAAGTAAATTAAATGAGTCAATTAGATGTAAGGCAATTTTACCGGGGTTTGGGAAGAGAGCACAAGCACTGTAGCACTCGTTAGCAGTGGTAAAGGGTTGTATTACTGAAGAACGTGTGCAACTGCCAAACATGCCTTTACTCCGCTGTCAATATCACACATGCATCATTCACACGCATGCATTGACAATGAACATTTTTACCATGCATGTGACTTTACTACACATTCTTTTACTACGAAAATTTCGTTGTAAATGGTTGGTAAAAAAATATATGCATAATAAAAAGATACACAAGCACACCCACAATCAAGGGTGATAGACCGCAGCTGTGTTTACCCACTTGCACCAGTTGGAGGGTGAGCATGTCCGTTTTTCATAGCTCCTTAGAGGAGGGTCACAACAGGGGAGGGGCTTCTGCCGTGGCCCAGCCCGCACTTTCTCCCTGCATATCCTCCAAGGTGGTGGCATGTTGCAAGGTTCTGCTTGCAGGCTGAGGCCGCAATGGTCAGGGATGAAACTCTCTGCAGGCCGGCCATAAGCACCATGAAAGGAATTCCTTGGCATCCAGGCATTATTTCCACCATAGTGGTATGCTCCAGATCAATGAAATCGCTCCTCAACTCCAGCGTTGGTGTCCTCGTCAAAACCAGAGAGGGTGGTTAGCAGTCAGGTGCAGCCTCCGCCCCTGCCCTGGCTTCAACTTCAGGCCTGGTATCACCAGTTGCATTCCTGGGGTTCCCAACACCTAGCAACGGTTACGGCCTTCACACAGCCATGTTGGTGCTAATCTACCATGGTTTGTTTCTCCTAGGTGCACACAAGAGCTGTACACAGTCGATGCACACAAGCTCCTTGTCCCCTACCACAGCAGTATGGTAATTTTTTAGACTGTTTTCCAAATAAGAATACTGTAATAAGTAGAATTCCGGCTCTACATGGCTGCCTCCATGATGGTTTTGTAAATTAAATCTGGTATTGATTGCTTTCTGTTTGCAGAGGAAGCGTGACAGCGTCTGGTGAACAGCGTCAGTTTCTTCACTTGGACAGGTGAGTCTTCTTTCTTTACCTCCTTCCCACCTCTTCATCAATGCCTTGCTCTCACCATTACCTCTTTGACCAAGTAACCGTAATGTTAAACTTAGGAACCCTTGAAACCATATCTCATCGTCCCTGTCCTATTAAAAACCTAAAATAGTGTTGTTAACATGATACTTATGTATGTTAATTTCTTTTTCCTCCAGACTCTATGAAGTCTATGTGCAGGGATGAAGGCTGGCCATCACTGGACAACGGAACTATGAGAAGGGAGCTGGCTATAATGATTTGCAATACTGGAAGAGGACTAAAGAAAACTCTGAATCTAAAAACAAACATTTAAGTTGCTGGATTTCATTAAGCCTTTTTGTTCTTTATGTAGTATTCTGACATTTTTCCCCCGTCTTGAACAGTGTCCCGGACTTTCTTTATCCTCGCTTGTTTAGTATCTGGCTCCTATGGGGCCAAAGGTATAAAATAAAAATTACATGTTAACATATCCCCTTTGATGCTTTTTCATTTAACCATTAATTTTTTCAGTCTTTTGCCGCTGTTCACCACATTAAAGAGCTTCAGATAATGCTCTGTACCTCAAAGTAAGGCAAGTCCCAGTGAGTCAGGAGTATGGGAGTAGCTGCACAAGTTGTTAATCTTATCTGAATGCAAAATATAACATTGTTGAAGCCACTACTTTTGTATGCATATGGTATTTCTACAGCACCAAGCTAGCCAAAAAGAATGTTTCTGAGATTTTTTTTGTACAGTGCCTGAGTAGGTGAATATTGATCTTATAAATGGGACCGTATTTATGGAACTTTTGTTTTGGTTTGCTTAAGTGGACTTGACACAAAATCTTTTAAGGATTTATAAACCAGAGCAAATTGGTATTTGTTACAACACTCATCCACAATGGGAAACGTTTTCAGGTTTTTCTAGGCATAGTATTTTTTGTACTGCAAGGGGCCCTTCCAGTACAAAACCTAAGCCAGACTCTCGCAGACACCTTTGCACCATAGTGCAAATGTGTGTGCATGGTGCTCGATTCCCTTATGGTGCAGTGGTGCAAGGGAGAGGGGTAGACATGGCACTTTCCTGCTCTCACCCTGTGATACAACATAGCAAATTTGGGTGTTGCGCTGCGTTAAGTGACACTTTTGTAAATCTAGGCCTAACTTTAGAACTCATGGCATTGCAAATAATTCATGGTATTGTATAAAGAAGGCATATTGCATCCAAGAGGCCTGTTTTTGACAGAAAGGTTTATTGAGGAGGTGATCCTCTAAATATTTCCCTACCAGCAAATCCATATTCCTAAACTAATAGTGGGACCCTGCAAGGGTCAGTCGGCTAATGTGCTTGTAACATGGAATTTTTAAGGTGTAATCCACCCCGTAATGATTTATTAGTGATCCGCAGCCTCTCTAAGTTATTCATTAAATCACCTGGGAGCTATCGATGGTACATATAATTGATACATCAATTGTATTTTGTGATCATTTTTATAGGATAAAAACCTTTGGCACTCCTGATGAAGGCACCTTCAGTGCTGAAACGTGCGTCAAATTTATTCCACACGGCCACTTTGTACTAGTCCTTGTTTTTATAATTGTCTTTAGTATCATAAATTGTGTATCTGAGATTGTTCAGACCAAACTATCTACCAAAATTATCATAATTCATTAAGCATGTATGATATCAAGTGTGCAACAGATTGAGTATCTGACAATTTTTCTAAATGCATTCTTTTTTAATAAAAATATGAATAAAATGAAATCCCATATGTTTTAGCAAATTCAATTTTCTTCACACTGAGTTCATAATCACCACTTGCTCTTTGATGTACAATATGTTAATGTAATATGTATTGATTGAACTGCCTAGGAATCCTTTTTGCAATTGTAGCTATCTACACTTGGCCTGCCGTTGGCATAAAATCCTGCAAGAGTATTTCATAGCCATCCTAAAGACCGTATGTAGTCATTGTCTAGTAATCCACGCTCATTCTGTAGTTGTCCTAATATAATCCTAAATAATTTAGGCTCATTTTTGAGTTATTAAATCATCCTGGAGTAATCCACACTCATCCTGAAATTATCATGGGATCATCCAGGAATAATCCACAATCATCCTTAAATTGTCTAGAGCCCATCCTGAAGTAATTCTCCCTCATCCTGAAGTTGTCAATTAGTATTCGTGGTGTTGTAAAAGGTAATCATTCCCTGCCAGTGGAAGTCATCAGAACACCATCCTAGAATAGTTTTTGTGATTACAGTAAGAGTCATCCAATTTACATTTTTTTCCCTGTGGGCAGACTTCAGGATGGTCTGGGATGACGTCCCCAGATAATTGCAGAAACAGCCTAGCTGAAGTCATCCAATGACTTCAGAATCACTCCAGGATGATCTTCCTTTTTGACCAGGGAGGCTCCTGCTTACAGGCCGAGGCCGCAATGGGCGGAGTCGGGGACAAAACTCTCTGAAGGCCTACCGTAAGCCGGGACAGTGTTTCCAGTCGGGCCGCAGGGGTGGGCCCTAACCTTCACCACTAGGCCAGTTGGCCATTCGCTAAACCTCCACTGCCCCCAGAGCATGAGGTCCCTCTGTCCCCTGCCCAGCCCTGAACACCTTAAAACCCCGCCTTTTTCTGGCCCTGAGCCTTAAAACTGCCCCCTTCCGGAACCCCCTTTTCCTGGCCCCTGGGTGTAAAACACAATCCTAAAATGTATTCTTTACAATGAACACACCTTTAACCCGCATGCCCGATTTTGTAGCAAAGCAAAAGTCACACAATTGATGGACGGAATGCAGAACAAATCCAAACATTCAGCCCCAGTCAAGAGATCTGTGTTAAATCCATCATTCTTTTGCTCACTATGCCACCCCAGTTTAGACCAGGCCATATGCAAATCAGTTGTGCCCCTGTGCCTCATGGGAACAGTCCAGCCGAACTGCGAAGCCAGGTCCTCCCTGGAATGGAAACAAGCATCCTAGGACCTGTTTCGGGGTTTCACAATGTTGCAATGGGTGTTTCCCATGGTAAAGTGATAAACGCCCTATCCATTAATATGCTTTTGATCTTCACAGCACTCAGAAACTACCCCAGGCTGACGAAAACGAATTCAGCAAACAGGCGGTGCGAAAGAATGAAGGTATCTCTTTACAATTTCAGCCAAATGATCTTGTAATCAGTCTTACAAATAGTAACTTAATTAGGCCTGGTGCACACACTGGCCAGTGTTTCGGCTTTTGCAAGACTTTGATCTTCACATCACTCGTTGCACAACAACAATTAATTTGCTAATAGCTACTACTTGTGTGAAATGTTGAGTTTGTGTCAGCCAATGAGAAGGCTTAGAATGCTGGCATTAACCACTGTTGTTTGAGTTTCTGGAAGAGTGAAGTACGGATATAGAGCAGATGGGAGCAGTTGTCAGTTTCTTTGTCTGTTACTGGACATGAGCGGTGTCAGTGCAAATGAGTAATGACCATATTGCTATCAGGCATTAACAACTATCACTTATCCTTTTCTTTGTTATATTCCCCCGATTTTTGTTCTGGTCCCCTGCTAATACTTTTTCAAACAAGATTTATATCTGTACATCCTAAAATTCCTATTCTGGACATGGCTGCACGAACCAGAAGCAGAAGATTGGAGAATTCGTAATGTTTGCGCCTTTTCTGACTAGTCCAAAGCAGCGCAAAATCCTTAAACAAAATCATTCCGAAAATTGGTTCATGGCAGACAAAAAGGACCCTTTTTTCTCAAAAACATGTCTGTCGCTCATAGACAAAGGTGTTTTGGGTTTTAGGCGCAGCACGGTTTAATTAATTGATTTATTTTAGAAGCGGAGTGGGACTTTATATATCTGTGAAATTATAGTTATCCGACTCGGGGCGTTTGACATTGCCTTGGCACAACTCCCTGGGATCAATGACGTTTCTACATTACAGCAGGTGAAAAGATTGGGTAGGAGACAGGCGACATCTGGTTTCTCACTAAACACATTATTATAATTCCATTACTCAATTTTCAGCAGCTCTGCCTTTTAAACTAAATTAGCCTGGCCTGTAAAATGCGCCTAAACTTCTATAAATTTCCCGGGCAACAAACACAACTCCGGTGCACGCTTTTTCTCTATTATTTCGGCCCACTCTCGGTAAGTGCTCTATCGATTTGCCAACTTCGTATAGATGTGGAAGCCCTGAATCCTAGGGGGATAGTGTCACAACCCTACAAAACTTGGCAAGATGGAGCCCAAGAAACTTTCTTTGGAATTCTACATATTGGAGACAACGTTGTTTGCACAAAAGGCGTTTCGCCAAACTAAGAGACATAAGTATGAACAGTCTGGTTGCATGGCAGTTGGGTTTCGCACTTTGTGCAATGTGACTCATCCATATTTGATGTGCTGCACCATATATATATATATATATATATATATATATATATATATATATATATATATATATATATATATATATATATGTCTGAAAGGGTCCCCCCAATTTGCAAGGGAAAACACAAAAAAGACTCGCACTCCAGGGTCCGTGTAGGAGAAGTTTATTGGCGACGCGTTTCGACCAAGCGGTCTTCTTCGATATATATATATATATATATATATATATATATATATATATATATATATATATATATATATATATATATATATATATATATATATATATATATATATATATATATATATATATATATATATATCCCCAATCCTGGTTCTTTAGACCTTGAAAAACAGGCACCGACTCCATGGGTTTGAAGATCAAAGGATTTTAATAAAAAAACGAACAAGGCGTTTCAGCGGACAAGTCCGCCTTGTTCACTACATATATATGTCCAATAGCTTTGTCTTTCCACCACAACCTGCTGTGGAGTAGTCAGGAGGAAGGAGGGCAGCCATGATGTTTTATGAATAGTCGTTGAGCCAAGCCTCAGTGAGTTCTCCAAGGTTGTGACTCTGGTTAATACTAGCGCCTGCAATCCCTGCCTCTGCTTCATGGTGGATCTACTTCTATGTGGAAGACAACACAGAAATGATTACCGCTTTGGAGGGTGGAGCAGGCAAACGTTCTAGCTAGATTTGGATGAGTTAACAGGAAAAACGATTCTTAGGTATTGAGTGTATCAGCAAGGTCTGTGATCAGAAACAATAGAGAGAACTGTGACAGAAGCAAGACCAGTAATAATCAGGGCAGTTATAACATCACACTCACCAGTAGGATGGTTCGGGAAGTAGTATTGGGATAGTATCCTTTAAGAAGGACAAATGTTGGAGACAAAAGGACTATGGGGCATATTATCAAGGACAGGCGATACATTATCTTCGCTTTTATCAGCAGGAAACAGCCGATAAAGTGGCGATAATGGCCTTGATAATATGCTCTATGAAATCCAATCGAAGCCCATGTTAGATGTGTTCACATCTAACATGGGCTTCAATCGGAAATCATAGAGCATATTATCAAGGCCATTATCGCCGCTTTATCTGCAGTTTCCTGCCGATCAAAGCGGTGATAATGTATCGCCTGTCCTTGATAATATGCCCCTATGTCTCTATAGACATGGGTGAAGACTGGTTCTCGGGACAGTGTGGAAAGTTTTAGTATATTGCAGAAGTGTGAGAGTGACTGGTGCCCAGAAGAGAGTGGAGTTGCAGTTGCATGTAAGTTAGAAAGGGTGTGGGAAAACAGACCAGGATAACAGAATTTTTCCGGGAAGGACAAATAAAGGATTCTTCAGGCACTATACAGTGGATATACAGTGGATACACAAGAATTGTCTTGGTATCCTGTTCCCTTTCTTTTAAGTGTGCTCTAGGGGTTTAAGTGTGAACCCAGCTAACCTGTCAAACAGGATTTGACACTCAAACAGGATTTGACGCTGTAATGCCAAAAATGATGCTCACAGCCTCCACCCTTATGTTGAAGTCAATGTAGTCATTCTTGCCCATTCAGGTCAATCTGTTAATCACAGTTACCTACTGTTTAGCTCCTGGGAGGTAGTTCGCACTGCATTCACATCTTATTCAGATCAAGACACTCTAAGGGCATGTTAACAATAAAGTTCCTCATGCTCTACTTTTAAATACCATGCACTCTGCCGTCAGGGCTACAAGGCCTACAAAGTGGTGACTGAAAAATATTTTAAAGGGAGGTTTTTACCTGATAGAAGGGTTTTACACTGCTACAGTCAGGCTACATTCGCACTGCCACCACAGTGGATGGTGTAGAGTACTCCCCAGCCTGGGTATACCCGCCAATGCTTATGCCATGCACGCACCTTACTATTACACACCTTTATTCTTCTACGTATAACTGTGAACTCAACATTCTAAATCATCCTTCATTGCATTCCGCTCTAACACTTACGTCACAGCTCTACAGAGTCCAACAGGAGCCACAAGGGTTCTGTCATTGCTAACCTGTAAGACACAACATCTCCCTCTTTGTTAAATGAAAAATGACATTTTTTTACAAAAATATATATGCAGCTAAATCTCTTCAATCAATCTCTTTTGCGCTTTAATTGTTCGACCAGATTTTGTCATGGGAAACTGGGAACTGTCACCATCAATGTCCTGGATCTGTTTCAACAGTGCAGAGGCATCAGCAGTCCCTGATGTTTCAGGACCAGTCTCTCTTTCACCACGTAGATGTTATGAATGATG
Organism: Lissotriton vulgaris; assembly: GCF_964263255.1. Taxonomy (NCBI): domain Eukaryota; kingdom Metazoa; phylum Chordata; class Amphibia; order Caudata; family Salamandridae; genus Lissotriton; species Lissotriton vulgaris. Next base: position 664,729,076 of record NC_141693.1, read on the forward strand.
AGTTAAATACACAGTACGCCTCCCAAATTTAGCACCTTACATCTGCATTCCTTTTTTTGTACTTACCTACTGTGTAATAATTGCTGCTAGAGTGATTAAATTCAAATGTTACATTTAAAGTGGAATTTGCCTTTTTGCACTAGAGTCTTTGCACAAGCGTTTTTTGCACAGATATCTATTGTAAATAAAATTGCTGCTATAATGACTATATTGATAAAATAACCCTTTGCACTTTATATTTATAGTTATCGACATGTTTATAGCAATAGCACTTTATGTATATAATAGGTTCTTTGCACTTTATATTTATAATTATTGACATGTTTATAGCAATAGTACTTTATGTATATAATAGGTTCTTTGAATTCTTGTACTTACATCTGCATTTCCTTTACACTTACCAACTGTATAATATTTGCTGCCGGAATATATAGAGTAATTAACCTTAACTTAGCTCCATAATGTGATTCTGTTGTACTACAATTGAACCAAAAAGTGTGGTATGGATATTGCTGTCATTTTTGTTTTATTATTTAATTCACATGAATATAAACCTGAAACTGTATTTATGTGTTGCTATATGGTTGTACTTGTACAAACCGAATAAAGCATTTTGACTTGACTTGACTTGAGTTAAATACAGAAAATGAGAAAAGTCTCTGGTAATAGACTTCCCAGGGTGCTGGGCAGTCACCATGCGTTCCTTGGAGACACCACATGGAAAGATTCTGCATCAAATGGAGCATCAGATTTTTTTTCCCGCATTTGGCGCAGAGCACTCAATCTCCTTTCTTAAAGACAATGGGCCAGATGTATCAAAGTGTTTTACCCATTCTGTGTCTATGGGAAAATGTGTTCATACATATGGCCCAATGTTCTTTGCATGTCATCTTTGGTCAGTAAACTCTTAAATATTTTGTTTATGACCGAAAGTCCTTCTCATGAGGTGCATTCTCGCCTTTCTCGCTCTTATTGGTCCATTGAGATAGCTTAGTTGTCATTGCTATCTCGAACATCAATGTTGCAGGGCTTTCACCTGTGGTCGAGTGAGGTATAGAACAATAAGCTCTTAGATTAGAGTTTAACACAGTTTTTAAATTGAGCTTCTCAAGAGTAGCATGCTGCACTGCTTTCTTTAGCATACCCATAGAGTGCTTAACAAGTCTGCTGGCCTGCAGCCACAGAGGTGTGCTCTTCTGATGCTTTCTATCAGTGCTAAATTTGTAAAACAAGCATTTGCAATGCAATAGGTCTCGCATTTGCAATAGTTGGAGCTATTGGCATTGTAAATGACAATGCCTTTTATTCTTTTGTTTTGAAAACCTACAAGCCATGCATAAACATGCACTTTGTACGTATAGTCCTTGCTTACGAGAAGCAAGACTGTCAGTAAAAGAGACTGCCAGCTTTGCTTCTCATAAGCAAGGACTACAATTACAAAGTGCTTGTTTACGCACAGCTTGCAGGTTTTCAAATGCTTTTAATAAAAGGTATTGTCATTTACAATGCCAATAGTTCAAACTCTCACAAATGCAAGACCTATTGCATTGCAAATGCTTGTTTTAATGAACTGTGCAACTACAGATTTGACTCTAGTGAGTCCCCGCCTGTGGCGGCGCAGAGTACTGTGAGCCACAGCATCCCAATGCTAGCCGTGCCAGGGGAAGGCCAGATTCCGACAGAGACGGGTATCCCTGAGACAACATAGAAGGAACAGTTCCACAGTGTCAGGAAGCCACCCGAGCCCTGTGAGCCACGGATTTCTCAAGTCACCAGAGCCTGTGGGCGGGCAGAGAAAAGCAGTGAGCCATGGTGGCAAAGAGTTACCTTAGACCGTGTCAGGGCATCCTTTTAAGATGAAGTTTCGTGCAGCTCTGTCTTAAATAAACCAAAATGATTACAAACACAAAATAGTTTTTTTCCCCAAGGACTTGCGAGTCTAATAGGCACCAGAGAGGCACCAGTGCCACCGCATTCACACTTATAAACATTTGCATAGCTCCCACGCGGTTGTCTCTTGAGAGGCGCTGTATCAGCTGTGCGTTTTCCTGCAGACCCCGGCCAGTATGCACTAGCTGTAGTGCAGTGTGAGGGCAGCAGCAGCCCAGACCCCTCTGCGGAGGACGCCCCCTGACCAGCTGTGCGGGGCTAACAGAATGCAGGTGGGATATTAAGCCGTCCTTTGATTAGTAATTACAGTTATATGGGAATCCCAGCATATGACATGATAATCCACATTTGTAAAGCGGCACAATCACCCGTAAGGGTCTCTAGGCGCTGGGGGCCGTCGGGAAGATTAAGCAAGCTATTGCCCAGAGTCATGATGGTAATTTGGAAACGTTACTATTGATTCCAAGCCCCTCCAGAGATCAGCCCCAGCCCGCTTTGAGAAGGTTGCAAAAGTCCCTCTGAAGCCCCCTCGAAGGGATTCCTCAGATCTTGCGGTTGTCGAAGTGCACATAAATCTGAAAGGCGCTGCTTCTGAGAGCTCCATAAAATCATAGCTCCCCGCCCCTTCCTCAGGGAGAGCCCTCTCTCCTGACCATTCACCCACTCCCCGCCTCGTGTTCATTTCTAGGCAGATGCATTCAGGGGCCGGCGGCGCTCAATGGGGCTGTGTGGCAGCCGCCCCTAATTGGCGTGAAAGAACACAGTACTTGGGAGCATATGCGGGGAGGGGGCTCCCAAGTCCCATCGAGCAGCGCACCCACCCGCAGGACCCTCAACCCGGAGGGGAAAGGCAGAGCAGAAGCTGAAAGTGTCAGGGTGTGAGGGAGCGGGAACTGGTACGGACCGAGGGGCATTAACCCTTGCATTCTGCAGGTGTGGGAGCAGGAAGGGGGTTAATGGAGACCTGCCTTCTACAGGCAGATAAATCTCGCTATAAGCCCCACAGGCCAGGCCACGAGGAAGGGCCAGTTGTTCTGCACTCTGGCTCTGCAGTACAAATGGGAAAGGGTTAGGGGGATGCGCACCCCATGGGGGGCATCGATGGAAGGACATTACCCCTGCATTCCATAGACGGGGCCCAGTGAGGGGGGTTCATGCACAGATGCCCTCTACAGGCAGAGACATCACGCTATAAGCCCCACAGGCCAGGCCAAGAGGAAAGGGCAGTGGCTCGGCACTCTTCAGTACAAATAGGAATGGGTGGATGCGCACCCCATGGGGGTCCTCGATGGAAGGACAGTGGTTTGGCTCCCCTCAGGCAAAGAGCCCGGAGGGGATCTTGGCGAGCTGCACTGTACAGGCAGGGTCTAGATTGAGGGCTGCGGGCATCGGACTGAGCGCCACAGAGGCAAAGCCCCAGAGAGGGTGCTTCAAGGCTTTGCCCCCGCATGCAGGGGCCCAATGGGGTGTAAGGGGGCTCAATACCTCAGAGAAGAGGTCTGCTTGAATCTCACAGGAAGGGCCATGAGAGGCTGGGAGAGAGTCCCAGAGGATAAAGGCGGTGGTCTCACCCGGCATAAAGAGGCCACTAAACAGGGTGCATCTAGCTCAGAGAGCCTGCAGTGAAGTCTGCCCAACAGGTGGATCCAAGGAAGACAGGATCTCGCACAACAGAGGCAATCTTTTTTCCTCCTAAAACAGTCTATAAATGGTAACGTTTGTCTAAGGCTATAAGAGTAAATAAATTTGCCATTCAGGTCAGACTGAGCGTTGGAACTTCAGACTGAGGTGAGCTGGGGCAGAGCAGAAAGTGTGTCTCTCTCGAAGAAGAAACCTAGGTTGGGATCCCGGCTCCCCACTTCATCAGCTTGTGTGATTCTTGGCCTATCGCGCCTCCTTGTATACAGAAACATTCGCAGCTCTTTAAAATGTAAATATTCTTATCTAGCTAATAGAAAGCTTAGAGCGCATCAAACAAAGTTGGTAGACACTACTGAGAAAAGCTGCAAGCAAATGCCGACCACAACAAGCAATGTACCTTTCTTGGATTGAGTGTTTCCAGTCCCTCTGCACAGGCGAGACACAGGAAGCCAGGCTGGACTGCCCGGGACTGCCTGCTTAAGGGCGGGGCCACCAGCACAGACAGGAAGCGGACGGGAGCCTACCCTGCGCTCCTGTGAAGGGAAGGGAGCTAGCCGCCTACGAATCCCGCGCAGCGCCACTACCGCGGGACAGGACGAGAGGAATATGAGAGACCCGGTGAGTGGGGGCGTCGGGGCACATTGACGGCTAGACTGATAGACGGAAGTCATTAGGCGTGGTCATTAGGCACGTTCGGCACCTTCACAACACCAGAGCTGCAGCGCCCAGGTGAGTCTGAACACGTGATGCGAGCCCGCCAGCTGAAGCGCGTCCTCGAGGTGAAATTGCCGAGGTTATGCGCGTAACCACCCCCTCTCAGCCATTCCCAGGAAACCCACAACAATAGGTCTTTCGCTGGAGCAGCGCTATGCGCTGCTAACACCAGCGAGACCTAAAAAGCACCAATCACATTAGTTCACAACAGCTGAACGGAAGCGCACAGGAGAGTGTGCACAGGGCCAGCAGAAGCGGCAGTAAGGCGGCTTTTTACATAACTTGTTCATTTTAAATAATTCCATAACATGAGAGCCCACCGTGGTTAAATAAAAATCACCAACCACATTAGTTCACAACAGCTGAACGGAAGTGCACAGGAGAGTGTGCACAGGGCCAACAGAAGCGGCAGTGAGGCGGATTTTTACATAACTTGTTGATTTTAATTAATTCCATAACATGAGAGCTATCGTAGAAATGATATATTGTAAGCCGTTCTTTTAACCGTAATGGTGTCAGCGATAAGAAGGGTTACGAAGTTTGAGACGTGGTAATGCTTTGGAATTTAAAAGCAACCATAGTCCCAGTGAGGCGGCTTTTAACGTACCTTTGCGACTTTTAACACCATGGTTAAATAAAAATCACCAAGCACATTAGTTAACAACATCTGAACTGAAGCGCACAGGAGAGTCTGCACACGGCCAGCAGAAGCGCGTGCCACTTGCCTAAAATAATTAGAGACGCGGAAGTCATTAGGCGCGATCACGACAACAGATCTGCAGCGCCCTGGAGAGTCAAGCGCGTGCAACTTGCCTAAAAAAATGCGAGGCACGGAAGTCATTAGGCGCGATTACAACAACAGATCTGCAGCGCAAATCTGCAGCGCCCTGTAGAGTCAAGCGCGTGCCACTTGCCTGCAAAAATAAAAAGCGCGTGCAACTTGCCTAAAAAAAAACGAGACACGGAAATCAGTAGGCGCGATCGCAAAAACAGTCTTGCAGCGCTCTGGAGAGTCTGCACATGTGATGCAAGCCTGACTGCAGAAGCGCGTCCTTGAGATAAGGAAACCAGACACTGTCTCTGAGAGCTTGTTTTGTGGCAAAAATTCCACAATGTCCTTCATGGGCCACTTCAATTATTTTCTGTTGCAGATTCACCAGAATCAGGATTCTTGACCCTTGCAGTATAACAGTTTTGGAAAGTTCTTCTTTGACATTTTTGTACTTTTAATGTTCACCATCTCTGGTGAGACGTTGAGCATGTAGGCTTCATGACTGATTTTTTATTATATCTTTCAACTTTAACCTGTCACTATCATGGCTCATGGCAGTGATAATCTGGCTAGTATAATTTCAGCTGGTGTATTTGATTTTACAATGAAATTATTATAGGCTTTAGCTGTCTTGGATGGATTACCATGACCTTGGATGGGCATCTGGAAAAGTATTCAGCAAGGTTCTAATCCTTCCCTGGACGATGCACAATGGTATAATTGTACTCTTGCAATTATAGTCCCCATTGCTCAATGCGAGGAGGCATCTTGGCCTTTGGAGGGCCAAATATACTTAGTAAAGCTTGATTATCAGTTAAAAGTATAAAAAGCTTTCAGTACAGGAATAAATGGAAATGTTCACAAGCCCATACCATGGCAAACATTCTTTTTCAGGTTGTGAATAAGCCTTTTCGATTTGTGACAAACGTCTGCTTGCATATGCCTCAATATGCCTTCAAGAATCTGGGGGTCCGCTGTGCTGCACAAGAATAGAGTCTAACCCGACTGGGTTAGCATCAACAACCACTTTTGTATGAATCTTCGGATCGAAGTATGCCATTTCAGTAACATTCTCAATGGTTTGTTTGAATTTCTTAAAACTTTTCTCACATTTATGTGACCAATTAAATGAAACATTCTTTTTTGTCAAGTATATCAATGGAGCACTCAAAGGGGCAAAGTCTCAAATATATCTGGAACAGTAACTGACCTTGCCAAGAAATCTATGCACTATAGAAACATCATGTGAGGGATCAGCATTTTACAGCACTTATACTTTAGCAGGATCAGGTGTCATACCCCCATCGGAAAAGATATGGCCAAGGATGAGCTTTGTCTACTGGAACTCATACTTGTCTGCATTCAAAGTTAAACCTGCCTAAGCAAGTTTATGACATACTTACGTGAGAGTTTTATCGTGCTCTTTTTGTGCAGCTCCGAAGACCAATATGCCATCACTATAATTGAACGCATTCATGACAGGCTGCATAATACGTCGAATTACGTCTTGAAAAGGTTCTGCAGCCGATGGTACACATAAATGTAGTCTTTTGTATCGAAACAAGACTGTGTAGAAAAATTTACCTTCAATTTTCTTCGAATTTCAGCTGATGATAACCTTAATTCAAATCAAGGTGAAAGAACACCTTAGCACCAATTGTGGCATCATGTCAGCAAGGTGTGAACCTCAATGTTGTTTCTTTGTTTGTCTGACTGTTGGAAGTGGAGGTCCCTGTTGCTTACCGCCGCCACCAAATGCTGGAGGCGTACGTCCCCGATCCCACGCTTCAACGTTAGGATAAGTGAGGACACCGTCTGAGATAGCCCTGCTCACCGCCTTAGTAGCTTGGCACGAGCAGCCAGGCTTATCTCCAAGGCACGAGTGTTCAGTATGTGCAACCACGTTCACAGTAACCCCATGATGTCATCACAAATGGACATTCGGGTAGCTCCTATTGACTGTCATCTTAACATCCTTGTCTTTTTTAGACCATTGCATGGATACATTCCAGATCCGTGAGTATTAATTGCATGGTATACATACCATTGGCCTATATACTATACTAATATGGATACCTTTGGGTTTTCAGATGACGACTTTAATTCCCTGATGGGTAGAGTTACAGGAGACGCAGGATCTCTCCCCGCCCACCAATTTGAAAACAGTGAATGGCAAAACCTACTTAATATGCGGAAAAAACTTAAACGCATAGAATCTCATGCATTTTGCATGTTTGAGTATCTCAATGTTGGGGTAATTCCCTCGGGATTGAGAGTACGCAATGCTCCCGCTTTATTTGTTGAGATCAGAAAGTTCCTGGAGCAGTGGTCACTCATCTCTAACCGCTGCTCCAGGGACTGGATGATGCTCATCATAGAAACAGCTAAGGAGATAGCATCTACCCTCCAAAAGGAAATTGATGACTAAGAAGCAAAACTTAATACATCCACGGCTGTGGATGAAGCTAAGATCTGCTTGGATAAGATCCAATCAGAAATGAAAGATTTTGATATCTATCTGACAAATAAAAAGACAGAGAAATTACGCAAGGATGTGAGATGGTTTACAAAAGAAAAAATGTATCCTTATCTCAATCCAAATCACTATCAGGAGGGAGCACCAGGTAATTATAACCCAAATTTCAATGGCTACCAACACAGGAGATACACCAACTTCTCAGACTCAGGCTCTTCTGGGTCTGATGGTGACAATTACCAAGATATAGGTACAGGTCAATATAACTCAAGACCGTTTAGAGGAAGGACTAATCAACGACCATTTCATGGACGAGGTTTTTTACCCCGGGGCCAATACCGAGGGAGGAATGTCCGGTGGCAGGACCAAGGAGCACAACAACAAATGAGCCCTCAACCTCCTCAACAGTATGTCAGGACCCGCAACCATCAATATTGGTGGTAGATGGTACATCAAAGATACCCAGGCCCACTAGTGAAAATTTACCTATCTACAAACTTTCCTCAGCCACTCTTGTACCCGAAGATATACAGGTGCTCAGTAAAGGTCTGTCATTTGTACCTAGTGTGTGTTTAAACAAATTTAAATTACACGAGGACTTGTTCGCCTTGTTTAGGAAGGTCATACTGAACAAGTTTTTCTCGTATAGACCTATGAATGATGAGGATAATAACCTATCCAGGTGCAAGCCTCCATCCACATTTACCCCAACGTTGGATATGGTGGGTGCTGAAGTACGCATCTTCGAACAGAGTGTCCTTCGGGACATCGAGTGTGTGATCAAAAAACCCCACAAACCTCAATTTAACCTGTCCAAAATGGAAACTACATCGCTAAATAGACTGAAGACAGACCCTACAATTATAATCAAACCTTGCGATAAATGTGGCGGGATCACTGCATTTGACAAAAACATTTATGATCAGAAAATGACTGAGATGCTGGCAGTGACAGATCACTACAGACCAGCACAAAGAAGAGAATTAGAAAGATTAAATGTTCATATTCAGGAAATGACCCAAGCGGCATTCACAGATGGATTTATCTGTGAGGATGAACTTGTCTTTTTAAATAAATCATGTCCTACAATCTCCGCACTCTATGGTTTACCAAAGACACACAAATCAGAAACTGATCCCCTATGCGGCCCATTATATCCACCATTGGGTTGTGTACTGAGCCCTTATCCAAATATGTGGAAACACTCCTGTGTCCCCTTACGCATAAGTATGCCTCGTATATTTGTGACACTGGCGATATCATCAACAAAATTGAGGGACTCCCATTCAATCCTGAGACTGACATCCTTGTGACGCTCAACATTGAGGCGTTATACACCCACATTCCTCAGTGCCGAGCGTTGCAGGCGGTGTCAGTTCTTTTACATAGGTTCCCTGATAATCGTCCACATGTCTTCATCTTACAATGCCTTGAGGTTGTCCTCATGAACAACTTCTTTGAATATAATGGCTCTCTTTATAAACAAATTAAGGGCACTTCAATGGGAGCATCTTGTGCCCCAAGTGTGGCTAATGCGTTTATGGGGGAGTGGGAATTACGTAACATCTGTAATGAATTGGCCCCATTCTTTGAAAATATATCTATTTGGAAACGCTTTATAGATGATATTTTCTTTATTTGGAGTGGATCAGTGGATATGCTGCAGGCGTTTGTTCTCTGGCTTAACGCCAGCAATCCAAATCTTAGATTTACAGTAAACTACAATAACAACAAGGTTGATTTTTTTGACATCAGCATTGAGGGCACCAGCGGACAATTGAAAGTTAGCCTCTTCAGGAAACCTACAGCCAAAAATACTATCTTAAAATTTGACAGTTACCACCCTAAGTCCCAGAGGGAGTCTATCCCCTTTGGGGAATTTTTACGGATTCACCATAACTGTACAGATATGGCTGCTTTCCACACACATGGAGATGCGCTTAAGGACAGACTACTCAATAGAGGTTATCCCCATCGATTAGTGCGACACGCCTATAAAAGAGCGAAATATTATGACAGAGTAGCATTGCTACAAGGGTCTAATCACCTGAAGCACAATCGGATAACATGTGTGATAAATCATTCAACCTTGAATTTCAAAATCAGGAATATTATAAATAAAAACTGGAGAATCCTGAATACAGACGATAATGTTCCCCCTATGCCATTACCCCTGTTAGCCTACAGAAGAAATAAGAACTTGAAAGATATGCTGGTGCATACTCGTCAGACCATAAGGTCTCCTTTAGATGGCCAACTTTCCATCACGGGACTACCTGTCATTTTGGGTAACCACAGATGTGGTTCTTGTCATGCTTGTGACTCAGCAATTACATCTGAGATCATTGAATATAATGACAAGGAAATCAAACTTCGTTATCTGACAAATTGTTGCAGTAGTAATATAATTTATATTCTATTCTGTGGTTGTGGGTTGGCATATGTAGGAGAAACTGGCTGTGAATTCCGCACACGCTTTAGCGAACATAAATCTGCCATCAGAACCAAGAAAATGATGGCACCGTTAGTTGAGCATTTTTTGAAAATGAATCATAATGAGCAAGAAATTAAATAGTCAATTTTGGAGAAAGTGCAGTCAAGATCAGGTCAACTTACAGAAATTACACGTAATAAACGTGAAACCTTTTGGATATACCATTTAGACTGCGTCAAACGTGGTCTTAATGAGGAAATATCGTGGTATATCACGAAATAGAGTCCATTCAATAACACATAGTCGTTCTCTGTTATTTCAGCTTTGTTACTGTGTGTTAATTAAGGACCATTATGTCCTGCCTCTGTATGTGCCGGTAGCTATTATGGGCTATAATTTGCAGTATCTGAATCCATCTGTCTCTTGTGAGACACTCACTGGCTAGGGATATCCTTCTGTTGTATGTTAGATGCATTACATGTCACACATGAGGATACATACTTTATAGACTCTCCCCAAACCCTTTTTTTGGTTTTTTTTATGAATTATTTCCTAACATGGGTATTCTCTGTTCGGTTGTTAAATTCTGCCTCTAGTGCGTTTTTCGACTAGTTAACATTTTTAAACAGAGAATCTACCCTCCGTTCACGTTTTCGTTTTGCCTTCAATATAATTGGGTTGTTGAAGGTTGCACAACCCGACGGTACGTTTTCGTTTTGCCTTCAATATAACTGGGCTTTTGTAGGTTGCACAACCCGATGGATTTGCCTTGACTACGTCCACCTTAGAATGGCGCTTGTTATGACTTCATGTCATATTATGTCGGCATGTTCCTTCTAGCGATTGTAACATCATAATTGGGTGTCCACTTTCTACTTTCACTACTTCCAACTTAACGCACAACAGTCTGTTAGATATTGCGATACTTACACTGTCTTTTTTGCTTAAAAACATGGCCGTCTGCTTTGTTCCGTGTTTGGAATCACACTATCCCGTTGGAGTTCGCATTGATCCGCATTTTGTGTGACATCACAGTAAGTAGATCTATGAGACTGATATGGGTCCTAGTTCTTATTTCCCTCACGCGATTAGCCTTGTGTTTTACACTCAGCCGTTAATTGTTCCTTGTCTGCCCACACGCGTGCATGTTTAACTCTTCCTCTCCTTTAAATGGTATTAACGTTACTTGATATTATCGTAACGTACATATTAACGCATCGTTGTGGTGAGCGGTTAATTATCTCTCGTTTGCTCGCATGCACATACATATAGAGAATACCTTCTAAAGAATTGTTTTCAATAGATAAGCAAGGTTACCCGATCTACATATTAATGCACACGTGTGGAGGCTATGGATATCGTCCTCTTTGTTAATACATCTATCTAATGTGACGTTTTCGCCATCTAGCATAATCCTTTCTCTCTGAAGGGGGAATCAGTCCCTTGTATACCCGAGTGCCTTGCCCTCTTGTCGGGATGTACAGAGTCTGAGACTTTGACTTTCTAAGGCAGGCGTATCTTTTGGAAGTATAACTTGATTGCCCATATATCTTAAATATGAGTTTATTTAGAAAGGGGTCCCCTTTCTCTCTTAGGTATTGACAAATATAAATTCTTGATTTACCATTCCACGTGGTTCATACCGGTGACACTGTCCTTTTGTGATTAAGCAGAACAAATTGTTTTTTAATTTTAAGTAAATGGACGTCTATTATGAATTTTGATATATGCTATTTAAAACTAACTTTAAAAGTTTTCTGACCCCCCCCCTTTTTTTAAAATATATGCTGCATTAGTAGGCCTGATTAGACCATTGGGTATCTTCTATCAGTACTCTTCATTTAGTACTCCTCAATGTTCTTCAGTACTCTACTAACTATGGTTCATGTACACCTACTGAGGACTCAGTTTGTGTTTGGTCATATGTTGAGCTTTAGTGTCATTTTTTAACTATGTAAATATTTCTTGTATATTGGTTTGGTTGCTTTCTCTTTTAAGAGTGCAGTTGGTGACAGTATTTTTTTCACTATACATTTTAGGTCCCCTGTACATGTGGGCTTGACTGCCTGGAAGAGGTCCTGAGGAAGGTGGCCGTGGGCCGCCGAAACGCGCGTCGACCATAGTGCGGGGTCTCATACTGAGTTTCGAGACTCACTAGTTGGCAGGGGTTCCCCTGCCAAATAAAACTCTGATTCCTTTTTCAGATGCTGTGGATGTGAATGTAATGAGGGCATGAATGTGTTAGCATGTTGTGATTGATTGTGTGATATCAGGGGCATATGTACTTGTATAAATTGCTTTTTTGTGCATATAGTTATTGTCATGTTTAAAAAAATATATATTTTCTCTTTGTATGAACCATGAAATTATTTATGAAATGTTAATATTGTGATTATATGTCTCTTATGAATTTAAATACTATAAAAAATACAAAAACATTGAAAGCAATGCTAAAATAAAAAATTAAAAGCTTCATATTTTTTTTGAAGAAAATAAAAAGTTTGTTGTGAATCTGTCACCTTTAATACTAAGAATGGGATTTACACCTGTATCCAAAAATTGTGGCCATTGAGGGAACACCCCCTTCTTTTGCTGTCATCACAAATGAACTCCACATGAGTATTGATAAAATTAGTATAATTTTTATATAGGCAATTATACGATATGGCCACACAATACAAAATCAACATATAAGAATGGGTAGTATTCTTTCCGGTGGGTTGGTAGGCTCTAATCCCAACCACCGTTTCTAACCAACAGTTAAGGTAACTTCTAACCATTTCCCAAAAGCTTAGGCAAGTCGTATTGCTAGAATCACACACGTTGCAAAAGGAAACAATACTGCAATGTCTAGCGATATTCTCTTATACTGTGCAGCAGAGAAACAATGCCATACGTAGCGCCACAGTCATGTACTTTGCAATTTAAGGAATAATGCAATGCGGATCACCACCAGCATGCCCTGTATCCGTAAAAAACAAAGCAATGCATCACGCTACAATCCTATATGGTGCAATGAAGATATAATACACTGTGCCACGTTATACTCAAATACTGTGCACTGAAAAAATAATGCAATGCCCCACGTTACAATCAGGTAATATGCAAGGGAGAAATAACGCAGTGCTTAACTCATCAAGCATACAGTTTGTCAGGCACAAATGAAGTCAGGCGTCATACGACACGATAGTTCGTTAGCAGTAATAATACAAAGTGCAATAGTTTTACGTGCTCCGTTAACAGTGCCCTCGTTATGGATCAAATGATGACACAATAAGTACTGCTTCCCACTCCGGCCCCAGTACTGCCCCATCTTGGGTCAGCACGGGCCGAGATCCGAGCCGAAGCAAAGGCTCGCACAGCTGACTGAAGCGGGAGGCCGAGTGAGTGTCCCTTTGGGCCTGCAAGTCACCCCAGGTGTTGATCCACTTTACCTGGGGGGGAGGGGTGCAATCCCACTCTCCTCCACGACGTTAGCGACTTGGGCCTTGATCCAGAACTACGTCACAGGCTGCTGCGGACTCGGGCCGGCAGCTCAGTTCTTCCGTGGCTACCGGTCCAGGCCCCTGCTGATTGACTCCGAGGGCCCCAATGACTTGGCCCCCACTCTGGCGGTCTCAATCCACACCAAGACCCGTCCTCAGCACTGTGGAGACTTCACTTTGGAGCACACCATAACCAGGCACTCCTCACCAGCACCTCAGGATGCACTTCGACAGGCACACCGCACGTCCGAGACTCGCCTCTTCTCTGGTGCTCCTGACAATCCGGCGCTCTTCACCAACACACCGCTTGCACCTAAACACGTGTGTTCAAGCCTCTCCTCTTCTCCTGGTGCACACGATGTCCAGGTGCTCTTCATCAATGCCCTGGCTACACCACAACATGCACTTTTGCGCTTCCAAGTCTTAACTCTTCTCCTAGTCCACACGATGTCCAGGCGCTCTTCCCTAATTCCCTGGCTGCGCCACGACACACACTCTTGCACGTTGGAGACTCATGCCTTCTTTTTGGTGCCTACGAGGCTCCCGCACTCTTCACCAACACCCGGGCAGCACCACGACATGCACCCAGCACGTCAGAGACTCACTTCCTCCGTTGGTGCACACGATACCAGGCGCTCCTCACCAATGCCCTGGCTGCACCACAACACGCACACTGCATGTCCGAGTCTTGCTTCTTCCTTTGGTGCACACGAGGCCCAGGTGCTATTCACCAACCCCGGGCTGCACCACGACACACACCCTTGTGCGTCCGAGCCGAGCCTCGTCTCCCCGTGCACACCACGACCAGATACTCCTCACCAACGCCTCGGCCTGCACCCAAAACACACTCTGCGCGTCTGAGACTTAGCTTACTCCTGCATGTCCATATTAAAAAAGCACAACTTCTGAGGGTCTCAAGCGGCAAAAAGCATGTGCAAGTCACAAGCATTGCTTGGGACTTCTCCAGAAACTTTTATGATCCTGTATTTCCAAACAGAGAGCCAGCTCACCTCGGGCCCTTGGGGTTACAAGACGCAGCACAAAGCACAAGCAGGGGGACCCAGTGCCTCCAAGCACAGTCCCAACAGCCTCTTCCTTAGTTAGAATAGCAAACTGCAGACCAGCCCCAGATCACAAAGCAGTCTCTTCAGTTGTTCCTTCTTTAGCAGAGGTTCCTCTTGACCACAGAATGGGTCCAGGTCTTTTCAGTCTCAATCATCCATATCTGTTTTATTCCAACGTTCAGGAGTTTCAGCTCTCATAGTTATACCCCTCAATGTCTTTGAAGTTTGTATGTACTCCCCTCCCTAAATCAGTTCTGGGTGTTCTCCCTCCCAGTGTCACCTCTCTCCCTTTGATACTGGGGGTCTGGATCCTTAATCACTCAGCCAGAGATGGGTCAATTGGTTTATAGCACCAGCCCAGGCCTTTTCACCTCCCAGGCTTCTCCTCCCCCTACTCTCCGGAAGCAGGGAAGACTGGTGCCATATCAGCCCCTCCCTGGGCCAAGACGTCTCCCAGCTGCTCTCACCTTTCAGTTCCAGACAGACAATCCACATTTCAGAGACACACAGAAATGCTCAGAGCACAGAACTCAGCCACTTTCTAAAAGAGTGGTTTATAAACACACAGTGACAAAACCACCTTCACAGAAAGATGCATTATGACACTGTGAGTCCATGCATACTAAACTTCACCTCTCCGTTATAAACTGATAGGAATCTAGGCTAAAAACACAGCACCCAGCCTCTCCCATTCTGTTCTATGGGAAGAATGGCCTTTCAGCAGTGAAAAACGAAATGCAGAGTTTTTCACTGTCAGAACACAACACACACCTCAGTTTATGTTCTGCCTTTTACCTACACTGCACCCTGCCCAGGGGTTACCGGGTACCTACCACAGTGGTGCCCCATGTGTATGTAAACTGGAAAGTCAGGCCTGACAACTGGTTGCACTTGTCAGGACTACATGCTAACTTAGCATTCTGCGTGCAGTCCCTACACTGAAGGCCTGATTTTCCTTCTCTGCGCGTCCTTGTATTACTAGCCATTGCACACACAGTGCACATCACTAGGTACTTTTACAAGTAAGGCAAACATACCAGTCATGGCCAACCAATCACCATTACATTTTACATAGGGAACTTGTGTACTTTGACACTGATCAGCAGAGGCAAAGTACCCACGCATCTAAATTGGCATCTCTAGTTCAGGAAAACGGTCTAGGGGGAAAGCAAAAGGTTTAGGGAACTTTAACCAAAAAGGACAAGTCCTGCACTGACGCATGTCAACGCATATGCATACAGCTCCTTCAGTGTTCTTTTTGGGCACTACTACTATGGGAGAATCCTGTGGCGTTGAACCAGTGGAATTCTTAATGATATCATGCTTAAGTAACGATTCGAGTTCTTTTTCAACAGTGTTAGAAATGGGAGTCCCTAGTTGGCAATGGTTTGCACCTTTGCCCAAATAGGGACTCTTACTTCTAATCAGGGAAACGGGTATACACTCCTAAAATAACTCCTGCTCACCCCCTTGGTAGCTTGGCACGAGAAGACAGGCTTATCTCAGAGGCAGTGTGTAAAGCATTTGTGAACACATACAGTAAAACAGTGAAAACACTACAAATGGACACCACACCAGTTCAGAAAAATAAGTAATCTTTATCTAAACAAGACGAAACGACAAAAATCCACAATACAGTATCAAAAATATGACTCTCAAATGGTAGAACTAACTCAGTTCAATGTAGATGGTAAATGTGACACGTTTCTCTCAAAGTACCTTGGATGCGTCACGCAAAGCAAACAAAATGGCGCAAGGAAGGTGATGCGCCGTTCCTTACACTCAGGGGGGTGGATGCGTATATTCCTTACAACAGCGCAGGGGAGGTGATGCGTTGCTTCCTTACTGTGTGGGGAGTTGATGCGTTTTTTTCTTACTGCATTCCATTGACAATGCGACAAGTTGGCGCCTCGATACGATGCGATGATCGGGAGCGATGTGACAAAGATGGCGTCCTGATGCGGTGCCATGACTCTGTGCAATGCGTGTACGCCCGGTGGCCTTGCAGTGAATTTGGTGCGCCTGTCTCGGTCTGGGGAGATCGATGCACTCGCTGCGTTGTGCGGCGACTCCTCATGCTGCGACAGGTGCTGCGACTCGCTTCCTCAGTGATGCACCGGCAACAGCAGCGGCGACGACACACAACCTTTGCGATGCGGCGACGACAGCTGCGGGGGCGGCATGCTTCTTCTTCGTTGCGCCAACTTTCCAGCTCCCAGCAACAAACAGTCTCTAAAGGTCGTAAATAGCAGCAGGCACCTCTCTGCAGGATAGAATTCCCAGCAAGGAAATTCAGGGGAGCTAGTTGTGAAGTCTTGGTGTCCCTGGGAATTCAGAACAGGAGGCAAGCTCAGCTTCAAGCCCTTGGAGATCTTCCTCAAGATGACAAAGCAAACACAAAGCAAAGTCCTTTTCTACTTTCCTTGGCAATGTAGTAGCCACTGCAGGCGAGCCCCAACAGCAAACAGCACAGTGGCAGTAATCTTTCTTCAGCTTCTCCGGCTCTTCTCCTTGGCAATGGTTCTTTTTGATATCCCAGAAGTGATCCTAAGTTCTGGGGTCTGGGTCCCCCTTTTTATACACACAAATCCTTTGTCTCTGAAGGCAGAGAGTGTCTGTACCCATCCAAAACCAGTTCAGTCCTCTCTGGTGCAGCTTCCTGGCAGGAGGAGGAGACAGCATCGTTGAAAGCACACCTGGCCCAGGCAGGTGAAAGAAAATCCCCTCCCCCTACTCTAAATTCAACCAAGGTCCCATTCAACCGCAGCCCTCTCCCAGCTCCTGTCACTCACAAGCCAGACTTGCTATACACAAACCTAGCAGAGGCACACTGGATGGTTAGGCAAGAAAATACCTACTGTCTAAAAGTGGGGTTTTCAAACACAGAATGTAAAAATCAATTACACCAAAAGATGCACTTTAACATTCTGAGTTCAGGCACACTAAACTTTATTTTCCTATCGTGTTCCCTGGGTCAGTTATGTTTATAAGATGTTATAATCGAACTGCCCATTCTTGCTTATGTGAACAGATAGCCTTGCAATAGTGAAAAACGAAATTGGCTGTAATTCACTATCAGGACATGCCACACACATCAGGGCATGTCCTACCTGTCACATACAATGCACCCTGCCCACAGGGATACCTTGGGCCTACCTTAGGGGTGACTAACATGCAGAAAAGGGAAGGTTTAGGGACTGGCAATGTGTGCACTTGCCAAGTTGACATGGCTGTCCCAGACTGAGCACAGGCTCTGCAATGGCAGGCCTGAGCCACATTTTACAAGCTGCTTCTGTGGGTGGCACAATCAGTGCTGCAAGCCCCCCAGCAGTATCTGATTTACAGGCTCTGTGCACACATGGTGCACTGTACTAGGGTCTGACAAGTAAATCAAATAATCCAATCATGGAGTCACTAATCCATTCCAATAATTTACAATAGGGAGCACTTGCATTTTGGCACTGAACAGCAGTGGCAAAGTTCCCAAAGCATCTAAACCATCAACAACATAGCAAAAATATAAGAGGCAACAGCAAAAAATGGAAGGGAGACCCTCGCCAATGTTGCCAGGCCTAACAAACAGCTTCTTATAAATGATATGCAAATTGTCTATGTTTTTAAAAACAGGACGGATATCCTCATTAATATGCAACTTTACTTTCATAGTTTTCAGCTTTCCTAAACCATGAAACAACTAAGGGAATTGACTTACTATGTTGTGGTGGTGATCATTCCTTGTTGTAGTTTACAGAAATCAGTCCCATATCAGCAGCTGTGTTGAAACTGAGTAGATAAGCACTTTAGGCTGCGCCTTTAAGCAGATGGATGCAACTCGGTTTTCTTGTGTTTAATCATCGCTACAAATGAACATTAACTTTTTAAGGGTGTCAATGCAGCCCATGTATACACTTTGTTTCCGATGGCATTAGTTGTGGTAATGGAGACAATTCATTATATTTCTCCACAGGCATAATATTTATTGATGCACCACAGTTAACAATGAAAGGTATCAAACAACCATTTATTTTCAGTGCAATCTTCAGACAATATTTGAATGGCTTTGGTGCTTTGGCGTGTCAACTTTTCTTAGTCTGACATTTTTCTTCACATGCCACCAGTCCAACATGGGCATGCTTTTCTGATGTAAATATCACCATCCCCTTTTGTACCATAAAAATCGTCACAGCACAGCCATTTATTCCACTTTCACTTGATGCTGATATAGAACTGTTTGCCGATGATTTTGATGACAATCAATTTTGTTCAGTGTCGGTGTGTCTTAACTGATGTGCCCACTATCCTTGTGAAACGTTGCTTTTAGAAAGTTCTGGCGGCAATTTTGTCTTTTATTTCCCTTTGCTTTACAAGCCATCACAAAATGGTTCTCCTTCCCACAGCCTTTATATATCTGTCCAATAGTGGAACATTTACATTTGTGTGGAAATGAAAATCCACATCTAAAACACAACTACTTTTTATAGGTAGATATCACTTTGTGTCCTTCAGTCTTTCACTTTGGCTTACTTTTCATACTCATGACTGACTAATTCTGGGCATCTTCAGCCTCCCTGTCCACAGCTTGTCTATCAGCATGCTCTTCAGCTCTGCAGCTATCAACACCAGCTCCAGACTAAGAGTTTCTTTCAGCATTCGTCATATGAATTAATCTAGCAAGCACCCATCAATACATTAAGATGTATAGCTTCTTCATCATTAAATATGTTAAACTAACAGTGTTTGATGAGTGTGTCGAGTCTCTCATCAAACTCATCAATGGTTTCGCCAACTTTCTGTTGTTCTTGACTGAAAATATATCTTTCTTAATCAACTTGGGAATTGGATTAAACTTGAGATTCAAAGCCTCTTCAATCTAACGGTAAATGATTTCTTCTTCCACTCGGAGGATTTTCCTTTTGACTTCTGCTACACCATCACCAGCAAGACTTTTTAGGTATTTGATCAACATTTTGTTATCATTCTCTTCAAGTGCATCAATGAAATCTTTAAATGTCTCTATCCAAACAATCCATCTAGTGCCAATATATTGCTTTTTAGCAATTTCGAACGGTGGTGGTGGTTTCAGGAAGGCGGCAGAATTGTAACCATTTATGGTAGTGGCTGAAATTGAAGGAGGAGCTTTTTCAGATATTATCAGCTGTCCACTAGGGCCAAAGTCATATTCACCATCTCTGAGACCCTGCAATGGTTTGGCCTCCGGTTTGTCTGGACAGTCTATTGGACTATGACCTCTTTCTTGGTCTCCATCAGAGCCCATTCACTTTCCTCGATACTTCTGGAGTTACCACCTGGTAGCTTTGTGTTGTGCATTGTCAGGTATTGGATACCTCAGAAAGTACAACCCCCATACTTCTTCTTGTGCATCCTCATCCAGTGCTGAGGTCCCAGAGCTCTGCTTATCAAGGCTCTGGTAAGTGAAATTAAAATATGCTTTCTTGTCAATTGTTCTGTCAGTCAGTGCTTTTATAGATGTTAATCATATTTGACAAGCACTTCTTTTCTGTATCTGTATGTGTGCGTATTCACCTTTGGCAGTAACGCTTCGTAAAGGCATGACTTTATCTTGCGTAGCAGCAGAGGACCTTTATGTATGGCCTGACGAACAGATTCTTGGCCAACGACTTGTAAATTCTCTGCAATGCTTTCACTATCTTCAACTGCTTCCCAGTGGCTGGGGCTGCGCTTTGACTCCCTATGCATTAAGAGTTAATTCCGTACTTCGACAACGGCACACGTGGCACGCACGAGAAGTTTTCTTGGACCACAACAAACTCTCGGGGAGAGCACTGTCGTTCATGAGGTTACTTATCCCCTATCTTGTCGCAAGTTGTAGTGTCCTCTCCAGCCTGGGGACCCGCTAATGACTACACCACACATGCATCTTAGTATTACACGTCTTTATTCTTCTGTGTGTAACTGCAAACTCAACATTCTAAACCAGCCTTCATTGCATTCTGCTCTAACACTTATGTAAGAGCTCTATTGAGTCCATCAGGAGTCAAAAGGGTTCCGTCATTGCTAACTTGCAAGACACCACAGATGGCACAATAAGTGCTTCAGTCCACTAGTAGCAATTGACTTCCAGGCCCTTGGTACACCCACTAGGGACTCATAGGTAAGTTAAATATTTCAGCTAAGAGTTTACCAATGTTACCATTTTTCAAGGGAGAGCACAGGAATGTTACTACTAGTTAGCAGGGTTAAGGTGCCTAGACTTCTAAAGCCAACAAATATATAGGATTCAGCAAAAGGCAAAAAATTGTAGATGAGAACGCAGAATATATGAATTTCCTACAGAGATCCTTTATCCTGATCGGTCTCCTGTGTCGTGAACTTTCTTTACTGATCCTTATCTTTCTATCTCATAGCACATACCATTATTTCTATCCACACTTCGGCTACCACTCAAAACTAGGAGGTTTTACATTGAATAAACCACTGTATGACTGAATTTTTGTTCTGCTGGAGAATGAAAGGGAGATGGAATGGAGAAAATATGAGAATGCATGGTCAGCCTGTTTCTATGTATTTGTAATAAGCGAAGTAATATATAGTAGGTAGAAAGGCACATTATTTATCTTATAAGAGTTGTGAGTGTGACATGAGGTCTATAAGAAATGTTCTGATTGTGTATGATTTGACTGTGCAGTTTGGGTGCTGGTCTCAGGAACAAATTAAATGCAGCTGATTGGTTAGAATATTTCGAACTGAAGGTAGAAGACTGCTTACAATGTTCCCTGAGGAGTCATGAGCCGAAGAGGAAGAAGTATGCCTCACTTTGATTAGTAGTATGTCTCTAGATGCCATATCCAGCACGTTATTAAGTGCTTGCACTGCCCGAGCTGTCCTGGCATCACCATGCTTGTGGCTGCCTTGGTGGAGGCTCCACAAGCTAGTTTGAGCACTGGGCAAAGAGTGTGGCATCGAAGTTATGGAAAGCTACACTGGCCAAAGGATGTCATACTGCGTTTCTCTTTCATCAACTTGGTGAACACCATAGAGTCCAAAAAGGGAGGATGGACAAGCTCTTCATATAAGCACAATACACGCTGGGACATTTACTATTATTTCACCCAACTCAGCTCAGCTAGATAACTTTCTGTACTGCGTTGTGTGAAAGTGAGAGTACAGAAATGTTCTGTATTTACAAAAATATGTAGCATTTCTGCTTTCTACTCATTCTGTCACACTGTGTGCTGCCTAATACCAATGTATGCAAAAACAACAGTTGATGGACAGAATGCAGAACAATGTCATACATTCACCCCAGTACAGAGATCTGGGCCTACATCCATCGGTTTTTTGCACTCCACACCACCCCAGTTCAGACATGGCCATATGCAAATCAGCCTTGACCCTGTGCCTCATGGGAACAGTCCAGCCCGAACTGCCAAGCCATGTCTTTCCTGGACCGGAATCAAGCATCCTAGGACCGGTTTTTCTGGCTATCAGCCGTCTTCAGCCAGGATAGCTTGACTCCAGTGGTGTGGAGAGCATGGGACTCACATCTGAGCATACCCATCCCACTCGGGGTGACTAATGCAAAAACAACAGTTGATGGACAGAATGCAGAACAATGTCATACATTCACCCCAGTACAGAGGTCTGGGCCTAAATCCATCGTTTTTTTGCACTCCACACCACCCCAGTTCAGACATGGCCATATGCAAATCAGCCTTGACCCTGTGCCTCATGGGAACAGTCCAGCCCGAACTGCCAAGCCATGTCTTTCCTGGACCGGAATCAAGCATCCTAGGACCGGTTTCTGGCTATCAGCCGTCTTCAGCCAGGATAGCTTGAATCCAGTGGCAAAGTGAGCCAGGGACTCACGTCTGAGCATACCCCGCCAACTCATGGCAAACAAAGTGGTACATAAACAATCTTTTTTTAAATGCCATTTTGTGACTTACATGTGTGCTGCATTAAACAGCACACAAAGGGCCGGCTTTAGCACTGGTGGCACCCTGTGCGACAATGTTTGTTGGCGCCACCCAATGACCTCCACTGCCAAAGATTCCCTCACTACCACCATTAAACCGTGCCCCTCAAGTCTCCATAACTAGTCTCTCAGATTCATTTAGTTTTATAACGCCACTTATACCAGTGTGAGGTGTCAAAGCACTTTACATCATACACACATTTAACAGAGACTATCACACGTGTGAATCAGTGTATAGGAAATGCTACATAAGGCAGAGGATTAAAAGATGTAGGAGTCACATGTCATCCATACTGGTAGGCAGTTTAGTATAAGAATCATTGGTCTGGAAAAGCACAAATTCAGAATTTAAAACATAACACTAATTGTTAGGGGTTCCTTTTAATAATATAAATGTATTTCTACCCAAATGAACCCTTTTTGCAGGATTAGGTTAAGGAAAGACCGGGCAAAAAAACATGTAGGTCTAATATACACCTTGCATGCAGCTCTTTGATGATAGTTAAGCTCATTGATCTATATTAGGATTTTAACTTAAAAACTGCATGGAACAAAAAGATCTCTCTGACAAAAGCAGTAACCCATTGACCTATTAACATTATATGCATTTTGTGTTCTGAATGGCACATCTTCTTAGCAGCAGGCATAGTAACCCTCTGAGCTACCTTACAAGGAGTCAAACTTCCACTAGTCAAAACTCTGTCTCTCTCCAGGAAGAACTTTAATCACCGGAGTTATCTTGACATTTTTATTGATGTTTGAAAATTGCTGGAGGCAAGGAACGCACAGCAGGTTGTTTTTAAGCCATATTATATTTACAAATAGGGAGCCCCCACCCTAAGTCAATGCCCGGTGCGGTGGCACCGATTGCACCACCCGAGATCCAGCCCTGAGCACACATAGAAGTGACAAAATGGCATCTTTCCCCTACACATAGACACACTTGCACTATGGTGCAAGGGTGCCTGCGTTGGCTAAGTATAGAGCCAGCGCATGGGGAAACGCAATGCTGCACCATATCGTTATAAATAGGTTGCAGCCTTGCGTTTGTGAAGTGGCGAAGTAAGGCGTTAACCCACGATGGCTAATGACTCATGCCACAATTTCCTTGAACATATGCCCCTGAGTAACTTATACTAGACTGTGTAAAGCAAGCCTCATCTTCCAGCCTGCAGTAATTGAGTAGGCAATGGCTTCTCTTCAAGACAAGCTTATCCGGCCAAGTTGTTGATGTGACAAGATTCACAGAGATCCCTAGGACAGAACAAATCACATAATGGGTAGTCCATATCTTGTTTTGCCAATTGCTTGCCCAAATATTTTACAGTTAATCACCTAGAACAAACATTTGAAGTGGGAACAGTTGTGAAACGGCACAAACCAGGAATAAAACTCCTTCCTGATATTCTTTCACAAGGCCAATTCCTTACTCTGGATCTGTTCAAGGCTCTGGTAGTCATTTAATTTTTTATAAACTTTTGTATAGCGTTAACAAGACCCCGAGGGGTATCAGAGTGCTTCACATAATGGAAGGGAAGAACAAAGTGAAGGGGAAATCGCAGAGGGGGTAACAGAGAATAACATAATGAACTAATAGCAATGTACCAGGATGAGAACAAACATTACTTAGTAGGGTATGGCAGACAACCCTAAGCATTACAGTTGTTAGGCCAAAAAGAGTGTAATCAGGGGTCATTTAGAAAGCAGACGAACCATGGCCATTTAAGACAAGAACTTGTGCATTAGTATTATTTTTACTTCATGTTTGAAAGTAGCCGTGTAGGGGATTCTGCGGATTTCCAGTGGAAGAGAGTTCGAGATCTTCGGTGCCGAGCCAGAGAAAGCTCTGATCCTCGTTCTCTTTTTGGGAAAGGTCTGAGGTTTCAATAGAAGAGAATTTGCACTTATTGATGGTCTACCCCCTCCTGATAGATCTAGTTTTTGAGCCAGGTAACTAGGGTTTTGAAATGGAGGGCTTTGTGCGTCAAACAAGAAATCTTTAGTTGTATTCTTGCTTACCAATTTAGAGATCTTAGCGCTGGGATATGTGTTATTTTCTTTCTGCACCAGTAATCAGTCTGGCAGGGGCATTCAAGGAAGCTCTGAGTGGGGCCAAAGTACATTTGGGGAGGCCACAGAGCGTAGCGCCAACATAGTCTAGCCTCGGCAGGACAAGCGCTTGAACCACATGTTCGAAGACCTCTTGAGGAAGGAATGGTTTTAGATTTCTAAGAATCCTCATTTGGTGGGTAGCACCCTTGCACATCTTACTAATATAATTCTTCATGTTCAAGTGTGAGTCCAAGGTGATTCTGAGAGATTTTGCTGAATCAATGATATGAGGGTAGCAGTTGAAGGCAGTGAGGTGTTTCATCCAGCGGTCGATCTTGGGGGTGTGTCATCAGAACTTCAGAAGTATGGCAATGCAAGAGAATAACAAATACATTGAATTTCTTTACTCATCATATGACAGTGTTTGTACTATCTCCAGTGATATAAAATATATCATCTTAGTGTAGGCACATGTGTGAACATCGTATTTTATGTTGGTGGATGGGAAGTTGAATAATGCATTCCTGACTGGAAAACAATGGATGGCTTCTCTGTATGTTTAAACATCAAGGGATCAGGGGCCTAATGCACTTTTAAAATACGTTTTACATGTACTAAGTCCATTTAAAAATTCAGAAAAGGTTTTCAATGGTTGGATGGATTTAGAAAACATTAAGGAATCAATATTGGAAGAGATGTTTTGAGGGTTTCCTTTCCAAATCCCGATTTCTTTTTTGATAATCACATTTTTATTGTTTTGAAGAAAAAGCAGCGAATCCGCATTAGACACAGAGAATAGTAAATCATTAGCATTTACAGGTACATAACATCTTATGAGTCCCGATCTCCAAAGATATTCACAGATGTGGTAATTGCGCCAGGCGTTACAATCATTCCACAGTACCCAACCATTTTCTCCACACCCTACGGTACTTCTTGGGGCATCCTCGTGCCGCATATAGGGTTTTCTCTTGGGTTGCGAACCAATCTACTCCCTTCCGCCACTTCCTGAGGTCATGTGTTTCTGGGCATTTTCACGCCACCACTATGTCACATTTAGCTACAATCATGGCGGTATTAAAAAACAATGTTTTCATTTCTGGACCCGTCCAGCCCATCCGTGATCCCCAGTAGGGAGTGACGCAAGTCATGGAGAACCACGCAGCCCAAGACTTCTGAGAGCTCCTCCTCGACGTCACCCCAGAATCACGCCAGGTGGGAGCATGACCAGATCATATGGAGGAAATTTGCTGAGACATATCCACACCTCGCACAGGAAGCGCCTGGGTACAGGCCAGCCCAGTGAAGGCGCAAGGGGGTGAGGTATGCAGCGTGCAAATCGTATAGTTGGATCAGTCTAAGTTTAGCAGCCGCGGTGACCGTCCTGGGCGCCATGAGGGCCCACCCACTCCTGCCATTGGTGCCTTAACTTTTCCAATGTGGTGGGGGTGTTGTTGACCAAGGTTCGGTAAATACGGGAAATACCCCCTTTGCCCAGGTCACCCAGCATGGTCTGCGCCTCGGGAGGACTATACTCGGGTAGCCTAGTGCTGTCAGTAATGTGTGAGTGGAGAGCATGTCGCAGCTGTAAGTATCTGTAGAATTGGGATGGGTGGAGGGAGTGACGGGTCTGGAGGTCTTGAAATGAGCGCATACAGCCGCTATCCCAGACATCCCCAAGTTGTGAGATTCCAATAAGGTCCCATGATTTGAACCCTTGCAGCCCACTAACTTCTTGGAGCCAAGTGCCTTGCCAGAGGGATGTACATTTGGTCAGTTTGCGCGACCAGTGAGTGTGACGCAGTGAAGCCCGCCAGTCCAACAGCACGAAACGCATGCAGTCTGGTAGCTGTGAGAGAATAGGTCCCCCGTACATCAGTGATTGGATTTTGGGTAGACCCA
This sequence comes from Lissotriton vulgaris, assembly GCF_964263255.1. Classification (NCBI taxonomy): domain Eukaryota; kingdom Metazoa; phylum Chordata; class Amphibia; order Caudata; family Salamandridae; genus Lissotriton; species Lissotriton vulgaris. Next base: position 664,755,463 of record NC_141693.1, read on the forward strand.
GTTCTCTTAGCTCAAGTCGGTAGGCAGGGTCGGACCAGCCCCTGTTGAACCAATCATGAATGATTAGGAGACGTGCGGCCAAGAAATAGAGGTAGAGGTGCGTCATCCCCATATGCCCATCGAAGGTGGGGATCCGACACGTGGATAGGGCCAAACGTGCCCTCCCACCACCCAAGAGAAATTTGGTGGCGAGACTGTCCATCTCTCGAAACCAGACCCTAGGAAAGCAGAAGGGGGCGTTCTAGAGAACGTAGAGGGATCTGGGGAGGATCATCATTTTGAACAAGGCGACCCTCCCCAGAGGATTCAGGGGTAGTGTTTTCCACTTCTGAAGATCCGCTTTAGCCTTCTTCACCAATGGGGTGATGTTGAGGAACCAGCCCAGTTCAGGTAGAAGGGTGATCCATATCCCCAAGTATTTGAACGATTGGCGTTGAAGCGGTGTGGTGGACTGCCAATCGTAACATTCCCTTGATAGGTGCAGTGGGACCAGTACTGACATCTCGGGGTTCACTCGGAGACCGGATACCTGCCCAAAGGACTGTAGAATCTGGAGGCAGTGTGGTCCCAACAAGGCGTGTTCGGCCAAGAAAACCAGGACATCGTCTGCGTATAAGGGGATCTTGTCCGACTCAGTGTTGGGCCATTCCCACCAACGGATATGACCGTAGGCCCGCCCCATGGAGACCAGGGGCTTCATCGCCAAGGCGAAGAGCAGGGGCAAAAGAGGACAACCCTGCCGTGTTCCTCTGCCTATAGGGAAGGCCTCAGACAGTACACCATTAACCAACACACGTGCCCGCGGCTGGGCATAGAGGATGCGGGCCAGCGCTCTGAAATGGGATCCAAACCCCATCTCTGCCAACACATCCATTAGGTACGCTCAGTCCACCGAATTCAAAGTCTATGAGAAGGAGCGCTAGGTAGGGAATAAGTAAATGCCGATGAGCTAGGGCCTGCTGCAAACTCCTAAGACAGTGTTGGGTACCTCGCATGGGCATGAAGCCGCATTGGTCTGGGTGAAACAGCAGGGACAGATAGGGCTTCAGATGTTGGGCGATAATGGTGGCGTACAGCTTGATCTACGTGTTAATGAGGGAGATGGGACGGTAGTCCGCGCAGTGACTGGGGGGTGGCTGAGATTTCAGTAGGACCACGACGGTGGGGGTGTCCGTCTCGGGTGGGAAGGAGCCCTTTTCCAGCGCTTCCTCAAATAGTTAGGCCAGGCGTGGCACCAGAGTTTCGCGATACAGCGCGTAGTATTCTTGGGGAAGGTCGTCTGGGCCAGGGATCCTGCCCGATGACGTGAGGGAGATTGCCTAGTCTATTTTTTCCCGAGAAATGGGGTGGTCCAGGTCTTCCTGGGAAGCCGCACCTACCGGAGGTAGACTCACGCTTCCCTGTTCAAGGAGAGCAGAGAGTAACAGGCCGGGAGCTCTTTCTGCATAATGTCGCTGGTAGTAATAAGCAAAGGAGCGGTCCATCGACAAAGGTGTGTTGTGTACCGTTCTGTCTTCGTCCACCACCTCCGGGATAATGCGATTTGCCCTAGGGTATGAGGCCAATCTACGCTGGGCCACACCATTCTTTCCTCACCAGCCATAGACTCTTGCTACCGATGAACTCCAAAGGTGTTTGGCAGCATCTAAGGACAATTGTTTGAACTCCGCCCGAATGTGAGTGAGTTGTCGGGAACTGACCGTGTCGTCCGGCATGGGGGGTGGGGACTGTTCAAGACGGAGTGTCTGTGCCTCCCGTGAGGTGATTTCCTGAAATTGAGCCTGTCTCTGTTGTTTAAGCTGGCCCTTCGCGACTCCCCGAATGGTAGCCTTGCCCGCCTCCCATAGGATGCCTGAAGAAGCCACTGACCCTTCATTAGTAAGAAAGTAGTGCCTGAGCTCCGTCCCCACCACCTTTTTGAATTCCTTGTCTTGGAGGAACCATGCATTCATTCTCCATGTTTGGCGGGCCGATGGGGGGGGGCTCCCATGCTAAGAAACACTGGGGAGGGGTCAGAAATTCCCCTGGGAAGGATACAGACGTCCAGAATCATTGAGCAGTCGGTCGAGGGAACAACAATCGCATCTATACACCCCTGGGTATGGTGTGCTGCCGAGGTGTGGGTGAATTGGGCAGTGCGGTGGTGCCAGGTGCGCCAGGCATCACAAAGGCCCACAGATCTGGACCAGTTCCGTCGTTGCTTTGCCTGTGCCAGTCTAGTGGAAGAGGGTGGGCCTGTAGCGTTGAGGGTCAGGGACAAAACTGCATTAAAGCCACCTCCAATGATAGTGGGGCCCAGAGGCAGGGCATGCAGTCGTGTTGCAGTGTGCTTGAGGGTGGTAGCGAGCATCGAGGGGGGAATAGACGGACAAAAGATTAAACAACCAGTGAACTGCAGATGAGCACTGACGAGCCCTGGGGGTCATGAGTGATCTGTGTAAGCACGAAAGGCAAGGTGCATTTCAGAAGGATAGCCACCCCATGGGAACCCCAGGAAAAGCCAGAATGCCACACCCTATTGTACCCATAGTGTGCCAGGAAGGAGCAGAAATTACCCATCAGGTGTGTTTCTTAGAGTAGGAGGACGTCTACGCCAAGGCGTTGTGCATAGCGCAAAACTGCTATGCGTTTGAGTCGGTCTAAGAGACCATTAACATTCCACGATAGGACATGAAGGGACGCCCTAGGGGCAGCTGTATCAGTCATGGTGGGTAGTATGTGTACCTGGTTCCTCTGACCCTACAGGGAGTCTAGAGACCGTGCAGGAGCCAGCATCCGTGTAGGAGCACGCAAGTAATGAGACCATGTCTGTAGCCATGGGGTGGTCCGCAGGAGCTGAAACAACAAAAGAGCAAAAACAACAACAACCATGGAAAAAACAATCCCAGATGCCCCCCTCCCCATACTTTGAAAACAGAAGCATCTGTCGACCTCCCATTAGAACAATAACCAAACTAGAACCCTCAGGTTAGGTGCATGGAGGATCCCTCCATACAGGCGGATACATAGTGGTTCGACAGAAAAACAAAATAAGTGAGCTTAAAAGTCTACCATTGTTCAGAATCCCCACCGGGGGAGATTCTTACCCCCATAGCTAGTAGATGTCTGGCCTCGCTCAGCACGGCCTCAGAGGGTGGGAGTGCGAGAAAGATCCGAGTCTATTCTGGGTGGGCCCCCCTGGGCCGGTGATGAGGTTACTCCCGGTAGAACATCCACGGTCTGGTGCCTGATGCGGGGCGGAAAGCCCGACTGGCTGGAGGAGTCACTGAGTCTGCGGGCTGCTGCACTCGAAGATCTGGATGCCGCTACTTGGGATTGGCGCCCTTTATGAGACTGCGTGCGCCGCCGGCGCTGACACTCCGGTGACCGCGGCCCTTTGGGCTGGGAGCCTGCGGTTCCAGAGACGGATCCCGTCACTGGTGGAGGGGACGTTCCTCCATTAGCCATGTCCATGCTGCTTGGAGGGAGTCGAAGAAGTGACTTTTGCTCTGAAAAATGGCACAAAGGTGCGCGGGGAACTGTAGTTGGTATTGTAGACCCAGGGCGCACAGTTTCTTTTTAACATCCATGTAGAAGCGTCGGAGTTCCTGCACCTCCCTAGTGTAGTCCGGGAATACCATAATGGTGTGGTTCTGGAATTTAAGGGGTCCGGTGGCACGTGCAGCCTTCAGGATGGTGTCCTTGAAGATGAGGACTTTCAATATGAGAGGGCGAGGCAGGGCTCCAGGGGGCGGCTTAGGTGTGAGGGATCGGTGTGCCATCTCTACCACAAATCATGTAGAGAGAGCGTCCTTGGGCACCCCTGATGTGAACCTGGCCTCGACGAAGTTGGCTACCGGGTTCGTCTCGGCCCCTTCGGGAAATCCCACGAGGCAGAGTTTTTTACGGCATGAGCGGTTTTCAGCATCCTCTGCGTGCCGGTGGAGTTCCTTGGTGTGATAGCGAAGGTGTGCTACCTGCTCCTTCAGTTGTGAGATGTCATCCTCCGCTGTAGATATTCAGCCTCTGTAAGGCGCTCGGTAGCGTTACAAAGGTCTTGCCGGAGGAGGGGTACGTTCACTTTGATCTCCCCATTCTTCCCCTCGACGGATGCCTGCGAGGCGCTGATTGCCTGGAGAATGGTGTTTAAATCCATATCTTGGGGAGCGAGGCCCCGGACCCCCGCCCAGAGGGTTCCTGGTCAGCGGTGGTGAACGATCCATCTTGATCTGCATTGGGGCCAATGTGGACTCAGGAACTCTATCTCCCCCCATGGTTGAGGACGGATCCAGCCGTTGTAGGTGGTCCAGGACCGGCAGGGGAAGAAGGGGACAATGGAGGCCCTTTGCAAGAGCCAGCGACCCCGTCCAGAGCAGGACGTTGTCAGATAGGATGTTAGGGTCTATATGAGGAGCAGACAGCAGCAGGGTCAGGCCCACCAGCAATCTGGATCTCAGTGCTATGTGCAGGGCCAGAGTCAAGGGTGGAGGTGGGAGCTGTCACCTCGGAAAGCGCCCCGCAGCAAGCACAAGCAAGGGTAAAGTGGGGTCCCGTGTTGGAAAGGTGGAGGGATAAACAGCTGCCGACCAGGACCCTCGAAAAGAAGGGGTCCAGTTCCAAGTTCATTGATCACCAGATGAGGAGCCGCAGGGTAGAGCGCCCCAGCACCACCTCCGTGTCGCAATGGCAGCGTGTAGGTCAACAGCGGCTGGGGCCGCCACCAGTGGGCAGGCAGGGCAGTCTGGAAGCTGTGCCCATAGGGAGTGGTGCCCAGAGGCCGCCCACCGCACTACCCCACGCTACCACCCTTTCCGGGAATCGGGCCCAGAGACACGGCCCCTCCTCAGTCATGTGTGCGCCGCAAGTCGGCCGATCCCCCTCACAGTGACAGAGGCGGGGAAGGCAGCAGCAGTTTGACGCCCCGGGGGCCCAGCCAGACCCCAGGCAAGTCCCATCCGGATACGGCAGCCCTCAGGACAGCACCAGACACCGCAAGCAAGAAAGCGCCCCACCGAACCAGGCCAGAAAGGGAGAGGGGGGGTGCATCACCCCAAACGCCGCTGCCCAGTTAGACAGCCGGTCCTCACCCCCACTCATCGACAGGTGAAGTCACCTCCTGGTCACAGCAGAATCCAGCTGGGGGCATGGCACAGCAACACAACCTCCCGGGCATCACTCGTCCCCCAGGCGAGCGTTTCAGGAGCACCAGCCGACGCGCTGGTCGGAAGCCGGAGGGTGAGGATCTTAGGCCATAAGCCTGCCATGTCCCCTCACAGTGACAGAGGTGGGGGAAGGCTGCAGCAGTTCGTCTCCCCGAGGGCCCAGCCGGACCACAGGCGAGTCCCATTTGGTTCCGGCAGCCCTCTGGACAGCATCCGGCGTCGCAGGCAAGGAAGAGCCCCACCAAACCAGGCTGGAAACGGAGAGGGGGGCACGTCACCCCACACGACGCTGCCCGGGTAGACAGCTGGTCCCCACGACACTCACCTATTGGTGAAGCCGCCTCCTGGTCACATCCGGGGGCACAGCACAACAGCACGACCTCCCGGGCGAGCACTTCAGGAGCACCAGCCGATCCGCTGGTCAGAACCAGGAGGCTGAAGATCCCCGGCCGGGTGCCCATCACAGCTGGAGCACTGGCCCGCACCGTCACGGGCAGCGGGATTCAGCGACCCCCGCCGGTCAAGCGCCAAGAGCCCACTCAGGGCCAGGGAACAAACCAGGGTGACTCCACTGCCAGGGATCAGGCAGTTCCGGCCAGCACGGCCAGAGGAAAGGCGTTGCAGCATTGCCAGTGGTGAGCTGCAATGTTGGGGTTGCAGGCCTCCACGGATCACGGGCTCAGGATGGTACAGGATGCCCTTATTCCATGAGCTGAGAACAGGAGAACAACGCCGCTGCTGCTCCAGGGAATGACGTCGGGCAAGTAAGAATCATGGATGGCTGCCTTGAACACCGGGATGTGAGGCGGATGACGGAGGGGTCCTGAGCACTCTTAGAGTGCAACCACCATCTTGACCCCTCAGGCCACGCCCACATATCCTGATTTCTTAAGGTGTTTATTAAGGGTCTGTGACAGATATCTTGGTTGCAAGATATTAATATTTTATAACCACCGCAGAGGAGGTGGTAGCCCATTCACAAAAGCGAACCAATTCCATTCATAAATAATGAAAAAACATTTTAAATGTAGGCAGTAATATTTTTAAAACAGTTTGCTAACTTTTTTTTTTTTAATGCATCCTATTTTTCTTTTAGAAAAATGGGCTGGATTTAACCAAAAATATGCCTTATTTAACAGCAATCACAGACATTGTAGTCTGCTGACTCAAGCGAAGCACTATGCCTGTTATGTGGCTAATCATGGTGGGACACAAATTGCAACCATCCTCATTAATATTTATAACGTAGGTCAAATCGGATCCACTACAATTCTGTTTTTTTTCTCACCAACCTATTATTACATAAATCAGTTTGCAAATTAAGAATTTGTTCTGTAAAATCAGTGCAGAAGTTGAAACCCCCTTTAACCTAATGCATTCTTCAAACAAGAGGCCTCCGTTGTATTAAACAGTAAACACCAGGTTGCAATTTGTGACCAGTGTGGAATTCTGTGAAGCAACCTATGTACAACTAGGCCAGTTCCCAGAATTCTGAAATGAAGTAAGTCTCAATCCGTCTTACTCCATTAAAATTCATGAGAAAGGCTGCAACTTTTGACTTACTGCAATTGAAGCCCACCATGTCTGCGATCTCATTTAAATAAAGAACAGTTTTTTTAATGTAGTCCACTTTCCTTATGGAAACAGGTCTGCATTTAGGAACACATTTTACTTTTTGTATCTCGTCTGCAACAGCGCATGTGCTGCATGCGCTCTTGCTTGTTTTGTCTCGCTTAAGACAGCGCATGCAGAATATATTGTATACAAGGGACTTGCCGCCCGATTCATGAACCTAAATTGCGCTCGCAAGGGGCCGGATTCTGAGAATCCGGCCCTTTGCGAGAGCGATTTTTGCATTTGGGATTCAGCATCCCAAATGCAAAAATCGCCAATTGCGATGTCGCAAATGTGCGAGGAATTACATTTAAGGAATCTCTATTAGAGATTCCTTAAATGCAATTCAACATCCAATTTAAATTTGCGAATTCGCAATTTCTTGCCGCAATTTACCGCGAGGTCAGACCTCGCGGTAAATTGCGAAAACTCAGAAAAATGCATTTAAATGCATTTTTCTGAGTTGCATGTTACACACACACATGTCCTTTGGACATGTGTGTGTGCAACACCTGTGTGAAATTTCATTTGAGGGGTGCTACAGGGTGTCCTGTGGACACCCCTGGCACCCTTCAAATCGCAATCTTATTTGCGATTAGCTAATTGCTAATCGCAAATAAGGAATACTCCCCATTCATTCCTATGGGCCTTTTGGCCCATAGGAATGAATGGCGAGTTATTCCTTATTTGCGATTAGCAATTTGCTAATCGCAAATAAGGAATCAGTAGGAATCGCATTTTATTATGCAATTCCTACATGATTACCGTTTTGCGAGTCCTTAATAGCGAATCGCTATGATTCGCTATTAGGGGCTCGCAAAACGGCCCGTTGATGAATCAGGCTGTAAGAGCCCGCGCATAGCTTACCATTTATTAGCACCATTCTCAGTCTTATTTTCAGCGTTCTAGTTGGCCAGCACATTCTGGCTTCACTTCCCCCGTCTTCTGCCTGGAGCATGGACCTAGTACAGATTCCTTCAGCTTGATTGCTGTCCTTCCACTGATTTTTTTCTTCTTCTCTGTCATCCTTGTGGGACCTCTTGCCATTTGCAGCTATATTTTTCTATGCCACGCACACTTCAAAGTAGCCCTTTTCTTCTTTGAAATGGATGATATTGTTTGTGAAAACAGACGTTATCTGCTTTTATGGAGACACCAGAAGTTATCTACTTCCAAATGAATTTTTAGTAAAACATTGACATGGCGGCAATTGTTTTCTTTATGTGATCTGATCTTTTGCCAATTGTCATTTGTTTTCTTTTTTAAGCATGGGGAGATTAACTGATTTTCTAAGATTTACAGGAGTGTTGTGCCGAGACCTAACGAGCATTGTCAAAGTCAATAGGTCTTGCTTTGAGACTATTGGCTCTGTCATTGCCTTTTGTTCATGATGTACAGCAGGGGCACTGCAAACGTTGGCAATGATTTCCAACTATGTTGTACAGCAGTGACACTGCTGTGCAGCACGGACAAAATTAATAATAAAGAAAGGATTATGATGCATTCAGTGCTAATGCATTTTTTTTAAAGCCCTTTAGCCCTGGTTGGGTCATAGCACTTTTTAAAATTCATTTTAGCCACACTGCAAAACATCCGCACTGCTGTACAGCTTGGCTAGAAAACATTGCCAAACCCAAATAGTTCTCAATGACCAGGCCTATTGCCTTTGAGCATGCTTGTTAAAATGGTTGTTTAAAATGTGGCAGTGATCTCCTGGATCAATTTCCACTTCAAAAGAAACCTTTCTTTTCATTCATAAAGGGGAAGGGGTCCAATGGGAAACCATCTCTTTTTGTGGATGGGTTAGCACCTCATTTTGAGGCCTTGGTAACTTATCAATGGTTTGCAACCGAAACAGTGGTTGCTAACCATTGATACATAGAACCGTGAATCAGAATTTGAAAGGGATGCCCTAAACATGCCCCTTCCAAACTGCGATTCATAAAGCATCCCTAAACTCAGTTTGAGATTTAGTAAACAGTTACCAAATCGTACATTAGTAAAAGCCATTTTGCGGCCTCAACCCATATTATTTAGGGAATTGCTGGATTTAAAACAGCTAAAAAGTTTTAGACAGCTAAGCCCAGGTGTCAACATCTAGACCCAAGTCTGCATACATAATAAAATAACCTCCATTACTTCTGTAAGTTGCTAGGTTATAGAGATTTGCAAGGCGTACCATTACCTTGAGTCTAGGCATACCCTAGGTCTAGTGGATTACTTAAAAAGCCAGGTCTTCAGCTTCTTGCGGAATTCAAAAAGTAAGGAGAAGGCTCTTATGTGTAGAGGCAGGTCGTTCCATGCTTTAGGACCTTTTAGGAGAAGGCTTGAGCGTCAGATCTAGTTTTCCGTATGTGTGGGATTTTTGCAAGTAGGAGTCCAAACGAGCAGAGGTGTCTGGAAGGTTTATGAAAGCAGATGAGATTGTAGAGGTATGCTGGGCCAGTGCTATGTAGTTCCTTGAAAGTGTGGGTGAGAAGTTTGAATTGTGCTTGTTTGTGATTGGGGAGCCATGGAAGCTCTTTCAGGTGTAGTTTGATGAGAGTGCGGTGTGGGAGGTTGAGAGTAGTTCTAGATGCAAGTTCAGAATGGTCAGCAGCCTTCTGGTGAGTTTTTTGTTTGCTTAATTTGAATGTTCACAATTAGCTCTCATACACTAGTGGATATAGTCAAATTTGACATAAATACATTGGTGTCTTGTTTCCAGGAAGCCAAGGCTATGCTGTGAAATGCCCTGCTTTTAGAAAGATCCATGCAAAGACCATGACCCACAGTCGACTAAGATATTGGTGAATCACTGCAGTTGATGGACCTGGCTTCCTACTGGTGTAGAGGATGCCTGTAACCCGCTGGAGGTTAATTCTAATGTATTCAAAAGTGAAGGCGTTGACTCTAAGCTGTTCATTGGATTATGGGCCAACTACCCTTCATGAGGCATAGTTAAGGACACCTCTTAAGCAGGGGGGGGGGCTATTTTAACATTCTGCTTTACATGCCTAGGTCCTAAGTTATTTGAACATCACTAAGTTCCTGGCTGATGAATGCCTGCGCTCAATGTCATGTAAACATTACCACGGTCACTGTGGACATTACTAAGGTAATATCTGGCTGGTATCGTTCTGAAGCGAGTATGGAAACTGTAAGCGAGATGTTGCACAACATGTTAGTACTGGTAATAACCCTCATGCTAAGTAACATCATTCAGGACTAATCTAGACCTGGTTCAATTTCTATGTGAAACATCCTTTATAAAAATCAGCATTTGTAACAATATTCTGCATAAGGCCAAAAAAAACTGACTCTCACAAAACCCTCCTATCTAATGTCAGGACAGCTTGCCCCGTGTCGGTCCGCAACACCCCAGACCCAGTTCTTTTCAAGCGCTCCCATGGAACATGGAAGAAACAGGTTGCATCCAAAGTGGACCAATCCACAATCTTCTAAAGATTCACTGTTGCCTATGCACGAGGAAATGCTGCCTTGAAGAATCTGTCCTCTGCATCAGTACTAGAGACAGCTTCATGTTTTTCAAATATCCCCGCTTATGATTATTTGCCGGGCTGGAAAAACAGCTCTAGGGAGACAAACAATTGCTCAAGGCTTCTAAGTGAATTTTCTGAAAATATATCTCGCTGCCACATCAGCAAAGTCAGACAAATACAATCTTGACTTCTGGTCTGGGGCGGCCTAAGTGAGGCATTAAAGTCCTTGTGAGCCTGACGTCCTTCAAGGGTCCCACAGACACACTAGGTGCCAGTATGCAAAGATTTCCGCAGCCAGCCTGCTGAGCTTAGAAAGGCGGGCTTAAGGCTTAAAATGACCATCCAGCCCACGTGGGATCACGCATACAGACCCCACAGCAGCTTAATTCAAGGAGGCAGCAACAGGTGGGTAAGCCTGAGGAAAACAGCCAAAATAGCTTTCCCAAAATGTTTCCCGTCTTGAACCTTAGATGTGCAAGGGCGGCATTTCGCATTGCCCTTTATCATTTGGTGGCCGAATAGCATGTTGGGCAGGCAAAAATGGCCTCCTGCATTAGAAAAAAAAGAGAGGTACCAAAACGACATGGACATTTGCAAAAGTTGAGCATGCATATTTCAGTGGCTAACTTTCAAGACCTAAGACACCCCTTCTTAATCGAACTGTCGTTAAAGGAGAAACAATCCAATTGTGTTTTACAGAGGTGTGAAAGGAAAAACAATGTATTTTTAAAAAGTAGAAAAATGTAAAATGTGTATTTCCGACTTTTGCTTTCATCGGCTCTGTTTAGCTGTGCTCATTTTGCTGCTGTTAAACTGTTCGTGGTGATGTGTTCGTTTGTTTTCTTATTCTCGCATAGTGCTGGCATACTTACTGAGCATTATTTGCTCTAAGGTTGGTTTGATTCGTCATCTTGGCTTTTTAGCAAAGTTAATGTATTTGTTCAGCTACCAAATACTTGGATTCCACAGAAAGTGATTGAAACGGCAGCACTCCATAGCACTGAAAATAGCTTCTGCCACGGTGATGCGGAGGCCGGGTGGGGTGGGGCTCATATCGGAGCCAAAGTCATGAAATTGGCAGCATGAGCCAGCATCCTGTAGTGAACCCCCCTCTTCTCCACCCCACCGGAGAGATGCATTCATCATCTTTTCTGATACTTCATGTATGGGCACCCGAAAGGAAACTCTGTTAGAACGGATAATATCGGAGAGGAATGGGGGAGAGGATGCAGTATCACGACTAGACTGCCGACTTTGGAGCTGGGAAACCAAGGTTGGAGCTTAGGGGTCGACTCCACATCCTGTGATTTTAGGCAAATCACGTCATCTCCGGTGCAAACCAAAACAAGCATTTACAAAGCAATGGTCTCGGCAATATTATAGGTAGAGCTATTGGCATTGCTTATTATTACTTTTTTTTTTTTTGTATCCCTAAGTAAATGTTATTGTCATTTCTATTGTAAATAGTGTAAGTGTTTGCATATGTGTTACATATTGCTTTAGACATATTGCATTAGCAGAGAGAGAGTGAGGTAGCGTGATAGAGAGGTATTGAAATAGAGAGTGAGTGATGTAGTGAGAGAGTGAGGTAGATAGAGAGTGAGGTAGTGATGGAGAGTGATGTTGTGAGGTAGTGAGATAGAGAAAGATTGATGTATTGAAAGAGAGAGTGAAGTAGTGAGTGTTAGTGATGTTGTGAGGTATTAAGATAGAAACAGAGTGATGTAGTGAGATAGTGAGGTAGTGAAAGAGAGAGTGTAAGTGACTTAGGGCCCGATGTAGGAGCCCTAATACCGGTCGAAAACGGCCGAATTCGGCCGTTTCTGACCGGTATTAGGGTTTTCTTATGTAGGGGGCTACATAAGTACAGATTCAGTAATTTTACCGATTTTGTACATTTACCGCTTCGGTAAAATACAGAATCGGTAAATGTACAGAATCGGTAAATAGAGATGTAGGTGGCAGTCTGAAGAGTGCCACAGGCCTTCAGGAGTCGGTATTTTACCACCCAATCCAATTGGGTGGTAAAATACCGAATCCAGGGGTGCATGCACATCTGTGCATGCACACCTGTGCAATGTGACACACAGACATGCCCTTAGGGCATGTATGTGTGCCACATGGCACACAAGCCTGTAATTGGGGTGCTAGAGGGTGTCAAAGTGACACCCCCTGCACCCTTGCAAGAATAGGTAATTACCGAATCGGTAAATACCGATTCGGTATTCCACATTGATTCCTATGGGCTTCAAGGCCCGTAGGAATCAATGGGGGATACCGATTCGGTATTTACAGAATCGGTAAATACCGAATCTTACAGATTCGGTATTTACAGAATCAGAATTACCTACATTTCCCCCCCTCTAATTTACCACTTCTTAAATACCGAATCAGTATGATTCGGTATTATAGAAGTAGTAAATTAGATTTACCTACATCTGGCCCTTAGTGCATTTGAGAGTGAGGTAGTGAGATAGAGTGAATTAGTAATTTAGAAAGAGAGAGTGAAGTTGTGAGGTAGTGAGAGAGTGATGTAGTTTTTTTTTGAGAGTGTGCGGTGATATAGAGAGGTAGTGAGAGTGAGATAGAAATAGATAGAGTGATGTAGTGCTAGAGAGGTAGTGAGATAGAGAGAGAGTGAATTTTGAGTAGTGTGTTAGAGTGAGATAGTTACTGTTGTAGTCATATTGTGTTGCTGTGAGAAAGAGAGAGTTGAGTTGTGAGTTAGAGAGTTAGTGAGAGAGCGTAGTATAGTGAGTGATAGTGAGGTAGTGAGAGATAGTGAGGTAGTGAGAGATAGTGAGGTAGTGTTAGTGAGAGAGTTAGGGAGAGAGAGAGTGACGTAGTGAGAGGTGTGGGGGAAGAGAGTGGTGTGGGGGAAGAGAGTGGTGTGGAATTGGGGGTCTCTGGTTGGCGCAAGTATGCACTTGTCACAAACAGGGACCCTCTCCTTTAGTCAGGGCAAGGGAACTACCCTTTAAGAATAACCCCTGCTCACCCTCTAGGTTGCGTGGCGCATGCAGTCAAGGCTAATCTCTAGGGCGCATTTAGTTAAGCATTTATAATCACACACAGTAAATCACACTGATCCCCCCACAAATGGACACCAGGCTGTAGGTATATAAAAATACGTAGACCTTATGTAAGAGATAGCAGTTTTGTAGACTTATCACAAGACCTTAAATAACATTAAATCAGGATGCACACAATACTTTTGTTGGGGTTTGGAATGGATACTTTTCCTGGCTGTTTCAATGCTTCAACTCCAGCATTACTTTTAAATACAGTTCCCTCAGCAAAGCGTCTTGAAATCAGTAAAGGAGACAATGGGGTTTCAGATCTCCTTAAAACAATGCTCTGTCAGCAAAGCGTCTTTCATAAAAAAAGGGGGGACAGGTTTAAATGCCCTCAAAAGCGATTGCGACAGAATTCTTGATTAAAAGTTGCTTTGGGTCAGATTCTTAACTCAAAGAGGCTTGGCTTCAAGGTGCTGCTCTGCGCGCTTCGTGAACTGGGGCACCAGCAGCTTATCCGGCCCTGCAAGGGGTTAACAGCCAGCAAGGGAGTCCCCGAGGGGCGGACCTTCGAGTCCCCGACTTGCGCCCTCGAACACACACGTTGCAGTACCTTGCACAAAGGGGAGTGGGTTGCCGCGGACAAATGTGGGTAACAGCTGTGGACCGGGACAGGCTCAGCAGGGCGCCTTGAGGGGGGCTCCGCTCGTGGCGGTGTTACGAGGTGCGGCGCTGGAGCGGGGCCTCCGAGGGGCTCTGCGAGCGGTCAGGGGCGCTGTCTGTGTCCTGGCATTTTCGATGCGCAGCTTCTAGGAAATCCTTCGGTAGGGAAGGGCACTTTAGAGTGGCCCGTACTTCGTGTACAGGGCAGCTCCTCTGACTGTGGTGCAGCCTCGGGGATTCCCTCTGGTGAGGGGCGGGTCAACGCACTTTACCGGCATTGGGACACGGGCTGGATACCGAAGGGAGCAGGCAAGGAGGGGAGCGGGCACGGCGCCACCCAGCAGCGGGTACAACTCGTACCAGCCGGTCAGCTGGTGCGGCCCGGCCTCAACAGCAAGGTACGGTGCTGAGCAAACGCTCAAGGGCACGCACCGTACGATTGACTCACTCGGGTCCCGGGAGCTCGTGGGGGCTGATAGGCGGGCGGTGCACTTCGTCCTCGGAGATGGGTGGAAGCAGGGTGCGGGGCGGCCCCTGGGGACATGGTGTGGCGGTGGCTGCGATCAGCTGCGGCACACGGCTCAAGGCATAGATGCCTTTCAGAAGAGAAAGGTGGGAGGTTTATAGCACAACAGCGAGCTCTGGGAGGAGCCACCCAGTGGAGTGGCAGCGGGTCATGGCGGCGCAGGTGGCGATCCGGGTACAGCAGGAGGGGGGCGGGATACAAAAACACTGACAGCGGGAGGGGGGAGGGATACAACAGGAACCAAGACACGGACAGCGGGAGGGGGGGCGGGATACTATGGGAACAAAGACACAGACAGCGGGAGGGGGCGGGAAAAAAGACGGCGAGAACGAGGAAAGAGCAGCCTACCTCAACTTTACCAGCAGGAAAATGGCGGCCTCAAGCTTCAGAAATTTTTCAGATTCGGGGGCGTGTTCGGTGTTCTCAGAATGGGCGTGGCCTAAAAGTGGAAAGAAGAACACAGAACACACCTCCAAATCCGAAAAGGACGGAGCCTATTCGGAGGGACAGCGCTCTCCTCCAATGGCTGGCCTCCGTTTAGGAAGCCAGCCAATGGGAGAGAGGCAAAAACAGAGGCGGGACAAATAGTCCACTCTAAGAAACATAAAATCTCGGTACTTCTCACCCTCTAGGTTGCTTAGCACAAGCAGTCAAGGCTAATCCTCAGGGCGCATTTAGTTAAGCATTTATAATCACACACAATAAATAACACTGACCCCTCCACAAATGGACACCAGGCTGTGGTATGTATAAAAATACTGGTATTTTATGTAAAAATAGTAAATTTGTAGACTTATCACAAGACCATAAATAACATTACTTTAGGATGCACACAATACTTTTCTTAAGCTTGGAATGGATACTTTCTTGGATGGCAATAGTTTTGTTAAGGTGTTTCTTAAAACAGTGTTCCTTCAGTAAAGCGTCTTTACTTCCTTAAGCACGTGGTTTAACAAAAATTCCCCCAATACTTTTAAATGTGCCTGCGCTTGTAAATAGCGCTCTGTGTGGATCTGCCTCACGGGGGCTCCCTACCAGGCTGGCAGGTGGCTTAGGAGCAATCAAAACGGACCTTCTGGTCCACTGCGGGCCCCAGGGGGCGTTGTACACAATGTACCTGTTTGGGTTGCAGCAGCAGCGTAGACGTTCCTTTCCAGGGCAGGGGTCCGGCTGGGGAGAAGCGCCGCAGGGCGGGGCATCCAGGCGGGACCTCGGAGGGGCTCTGGGCAGATCCGGGCTGTAGGCAATACTTGGTGGTGGGCCAGAGACCCCTGAGGCGGCAATGCGGCACCGAGCGGCCTGTATGTTTCAAGTGTACAGGGCGGTTCTGTGGTGCGGCGCGGCCTCAAGGGGAACGATGCGCAGATCACCAGGCGGCGTACGAGCTGTAACTTCCAGGCTCTAGCTGCGGGCGCCGGCGTACGCTTCAGGCGTACGTTCGCAGTGTACAGGGCACAATTCAATTGTTCACGCTTCCAGCGTGAGAGGCGTACAGGGGTACGGTGCAATGATTCACGCTTCCAGCGTGAGAGGCGTACCTTCGGGTTTCCCAAGCGGCGAGCGGCACGTCTGTTTCAAGTACGAGCCGTACTTGTTCTTTTCGTGTGCGGTGCGGGTCAACGCAGGGTACAGGCGCTAAGGCACTGGCCGGGTACCGGAGGGAGCAGGAAAGAGGGGAGGTGGCGCGGCGGCAACCAGCAGCGGGTACGACTTGTACCAGAAGGTCAGCTGGTGCGGCACGGACTCAGTAGCAGAGTATGGTGCGGAGAAAACACTCAAGGGCACGCACCGTACAATTGAGTCACTCAGGTACCGGGGGTTCGGGGCGGCTGATAGGCGGGCGGTGCACTTCGTCCTCAGAGATAGGTGGAAGCAGGGTGCGGGGCGGCCCCTGGGGACACGGTGTGGCGGCAGCTGCAATCAGCGGTGGCACACGGGGTCAGGGCATAGATGCCTTTCAGAAGAGAAAGGTGGGAGGTTTTTAGCACAACAGCGAGCTCTGGGAGGAGCCACCCAGTGGAGCGGCAGTGGGTCATGGTGGCGCAGGTGGCGATCCGGGTACAGCAGGAGGGGGGCGGGATACAAAAACACGGACAGCGAGAGGGGGGCAGGATACAACGGGAACCAAAGACACGGACAGCGGGAGGGGGGCGGGATACTACTGGAACAAAGACACGGACAGCGGGAGGGGGCGGGAAAAAAGATGGCGAGAACAAGGAAAGAGCAGCCTACCTCAACTTTACCAGCAGGAAAATGGCGGCCTCAAGCTTCAGAAATTTTTCGGATTCGGGGGCGTGTTTGGTGTTCTCAGAATGGCCTAAAAGTGGAAAGAAGAACACCGAACACACCTCCAAATCCGAAAAGGACGGAGCCAATTCGTAGCGACAGCTCTCTCCTCCAATGGCTGGCCTCCGTTTAGGAAGCCAGCCAATGGGAGAGAGGTAAAAACAGAGGCGGGACAAATAGTCCACTCTAAGAAACATAAAATTTCGGTACTTCTCACCCTCTAGGTTGCGTGGCGCGAGCAGTCAAGGCTAATCCTCAGGGCGCATTTAGTTAAGCATTTATAATCACACACAATAAATAACACTGACCCCCCCACAAATGGACACCAGACTGTGGTAGGTATAAAAATACTGGTTCTTTATGTAAAAATAGTAGATTTGTAGACTTATCACAAGACCATAAATAACATTACTTTAGGATGCACACAATACTTTTCTTAAGATTGGAATGGCTACTTTCTTGGATGGCAATAGTTCTGTTAAGGTGTTTCTTAAAACAGTGTTCCTTCAGCAAAGCGTCTTTACTTCCTTAAGCACGTGGTTTAACAAAAATGCCCCCAATACTTTTAAATGTGCCTGCGCTTGTAAATAGCGCTCTTTGTGGATCTGCCTCACGGGGGCTCCCTACCAAGCTGGCAGGAGGCTTAGGAGCAATCAAAACGGACCTTCTGGTCCACTGCGGGCCCCCGGGGGCGTTGTACACAATGTACCTGTTTGGGTTGCAGCAGCAGCGTAGACGTTCCTTTCCAGGGCAGGGGTCCGGCTGGGGAGAAGCGCCGCAGGGTGGGGCATCCAGGCGGGACCTCGGAGGGGCTCTGGGCAGGTCCGGGCTGTAGGCAATACTTGGTGGTGGGCCAGAGACCCCTGAGGCGGCAATGCGGCACCGAGCGGCTTGTAGGTTTCAAGTGTACAGGGCGGCTCTGTGGTGCGGCGCGGCCTCAAGGGGAACGATGCGCAGATCACCAGGCGGCGTACGAGCCGTAACTTCCAGGCTCTAGCTGCGGGCGCCGGCATACGCTTCAAGCGTACGTTCGCAGCATACAGGGCACAATTCAATTGTTCACGCTTCCAGCGTGAGAGGCGTACAGGGGCACGGTGCAATGATTCACGCTTCCAGTGTGAGAGGCGTACCTTCGGGTTTCCCAAGCGGCGAACGGCACGTCTATTTCAAGTATGGGCCGTACTTGTTCTTTTCGTGTGCGGTGCGGGTCAACGCAGGGTACTGGCGCCAAAGGCACTGGCCGGGTACCGGAGTGAGCAGGCAAGAGGGGAGGTGGCGCGGCGGCAACCAGCAGCGGGTACGCTTGTACCGGCAGGTCAGCTGGTGCGGCGCGGCCTCAGTAGCAGAGTACGGTGCGGAGCAAACGCTCAAGGGCATGCACCGTACAATTGAGTCACTCGGGTACCGGGGGTTCGGGCGGCTGATAGGCGGGTGGTGCACTTCGGCCTCAGAGATGGGTGGTAGCAGGGTGCGGGGCGGCCCCTGGGGACACGGTGTGGCGGCGGCTACGATCAGCGGCGGCACACGGGGTCAAGGCATAGATGCCTTTCAGAAGAGAAAGGTGGGAGGTTTTTAGCACAACAGCAAGCTCTAGGAGGAGCCACCGAGTGGAGCGGCAGCGGGTCATGGCGGTGCAAGTGGCGATCCGGGTACAGCAGGAGGGGGGCGGGATACAAAAACACGGACTGGGGGAGGGGGTGGGATACAACGGGAACCTAGACACGGACAGCAGGAGGGGGACGGTATACTATGGGAACAAAGACATGGACAGCGGGAGGGGGCGGGAAAAAAGACGGCGAGAACGAGGAAAGAGCAGCCTACCTCAACTTTACCAGCAGGAAAATGGCGGCCTCAAGCTTCAGAAATTTTTCGGATTCGGGGGCATGTTCGGTGTTCTCAGAATGGGCGTGGCCTAAAAGTGGAAAGAAGAACACTGAACACACCTCCAAATCCGAAAAGGACGGAGCCTATTCAGAGGGACAGCTCTCTCCTCCAATGGCTGGCCTCCTTTTAGGAAAAAACTTAGACGGGACAAATAGCCCACTCTAAGAAACATAAAATCTCGGTACTTCCGGTTCTGCCTTCGGCAGACCGGATATTACCTCGACCTAAAAAATTATTGTGTCCTTGGGTAAGGTAACTGGTGCTTGTGTAAAGCGCTTCAATACCTTCGGGTCTAGTTAGCGCTATATGCATTTGCAACAAAAAAAAGGTTACTCCGAATGCTGGGCCTTTTAACAATAATCTTTATTAAAATACGCCTTTCTGAGTGACACATGAAGAACGGTGTTGACTAGATGGTCCATGATTAGCTTTGGAAGGCCCCTACAGAACCGTGCCTGCTCCTGTTCGTTCCACTTCCGGGTCAAGGCCAAGTAAATGGAGATGTTAAGAACTTTATACTAACAGATACACGTTACAGTTAAGGACTGCTCAAGCCTCAGATTAATGGTAGTTGCCCTTCAGCTGGACACCGTAGCTGCTCGAGATTGTGTTATATTATTGTTTTTGTATAGTAAATCACCGCTGGTTACTTACTTGGCCTGTTAGCGCTTTCCTGCAGAGCTTCCCAGGTCAAATAGGATTACTTTAGATCAAACAACTGATGTAGAAGTCATTTTCACATAATCAGACATCATCAAGCTCTTGAAGTCATCAGCAGAGTTTATAAACTTGAGCCTGATGATTCAAGAATGACTTGAAAATGAGTATCTGATGACTTCACAAGGTGTGACTATTCCTGATGACTTCAGGAGGATTTAAAAATGAGTATCTGATTACTTCAAAAGGTGTGACTATTCCTGATGACTTCAGGAGGATTTCAAAATGAGTATCCAATGGCCTTTACCCTTGTATTTAAATTAATAGTACTCAGTCGCTGGTATCAGTTGAAAGCACAGAGATGCACGGGCCCATTCAAACGAACGAGAACACAGACGGACGAAATGTAGCCATATCAGAGCTGCCTGTGATGTCGTTCTGTTGTGGGGTTGCCCAAGGAGTGGGAGCTCCATGGGGAGATGTCAGAGGATCAGTAACTGTGGTCTGGTCTGGGAAGAGAGCATTTTTTCCTGCAGAAGTGATCGGTATGGAGGGTGGGTATGTCTTGCAACTGGCTGTCCAAATCCGTAACAGCCGTGTGGTGGTAGTTCTTTGCTTAGAGTCTTGTTGTACAGGTTAGGTGTATCTTCCCGGCTGTGTCCATGGTATCCTGCAGGAGAAATTATTTAGCCTATATCCCCACTCCCCTGATCCCTGCAACTAAGGGGGCAGCACTGTTTCAATGAGGACTAACTGACATTAAGGATTACTGAGGGGTGATGGTTGCGAAAAAGCAAAATCATTATGCACTTGTATGGCTCTGCCTGTCGGCCCAGAACCTCTCTGGAGTACTCTATGTTATTCCTAAATATCATTTACTTGTCTTCTTTCGCTCCACCACCTTGCGGCCCACTGTCTTGGCCCGGTCTATGATATTCTGTATAAGGTTGAAGAAGGGATAACAGGCAAGACCTAGCACCTTATAGGATGGTGAGCATTATTAGAACAACAGACAGCATCCATTTTTTGGTTTCGGCCTGGCGAAAGCAGCGCATGCGCTGCTCTGCCATGAGAGGACTTTTGGAATCGATACGTTTCCAGCGTGCACGCGAGGAGACAAAGAAGACAGAAGATGGATTCGCCCCTTTACTCGCGGCGTGAGACGGACGCACTATATTTTTAGGTCAAGAGCTGTGCACACGCGTGCCCATGGCTGCGTGATTTCGCTTTCCCTCCTGCACATACCTGCTCATGGTGCGGTACGCTTCGGCCGCACTTTCTCTCTTCTCCCTCACTCTCGCCTCCTTCATACTACTACCCCATGTTTTTACAGCACATAGCGCCTTCATTTAAAACTGTTGGCAGTATTTTCGCACTGGCGTCAGTTTAACATGTTAATGTAGAGCCATTTTCACTGGGGTAAGTATCAGGGACCCCCTGTTAAGGATCTAGCTCCTGGGTCAGGGAAACAACAGTTTTTGAAAAGGTATACACCCAGGCAGACTTTTAGTTACAAGGACCTGGCTTAATCACAACACATTATAATAACAACATATGATAAAAACACAAAAAATCAGAAAAATCAACAGACTGTTATGATATCAAAAATGCATTTTAATTTGTTTTTATAAAAAAATCCATCTGATAAAAAATATGTAATTAGACAAATGATACATTGATTAGGAATGACATTTCTAATACATTATTAAAATACAGAAAAATAAAAAGTTAATTTTTAAAATAGTTTTTCCAAAAAATTCTTTTGTTAGACTTGGGCTATGTCAACGCGTTTCGACAAATCTTTTGTCTTCATCAGGACTTTATAATATGCAGCCACTTTTTTCTAAACAGAATAAAAACAAGTTTTAGATAGATATATGGTCAACATTTTTTAGGTCACATCTAGCGATTCTTGTTACAGCTAACCAAGGATGACCATCAGATAACAGCATTTTACAACAATCTGTTGATAGTTTCCATGTTTGATGAACATATATTGTACGTTCAAATCAAAAAGCAACAATAGATAAAAATTCAATTTCCTAGCCAGGCTTGTATGTTTCGTATGCATGATCGTGCAGAATCGTAGAAACCCTAAAGTACATTTATATTGGGAACCTAAAATATAACAGACTGGGTAGGTAAATATTTTGTTAAAAACTAAAAAGGAGAAAGGAGTAATGTGGTCTCCATTTACGTGGATTATGTAACATTTTGTAAAAAATTAATTAATTAATCCCTATTATATAACGTTGTCCCAAACAACCTTATACTAGATTTCTATATCTAATTTCTCATACTTAAAAACCGATACTGATTCAAACTGCCAATGTCTGAAAGAGATCCTTCAATGACTGCTAGCCATCTATAATGTCTATATTAGTCATTGGTTTCCCAGAAAGTTTCTTCAAAAAATCTCTTACCTAAAAAAGGAATTTGTAGTGACCTTCCACTGCAGTGTTTTGTTGACGACTGAAACAGGGAAGCAGTGTTTTTTTCTCCTATATTCTGGTGTGAGCGGCAGACACTGTCTATTCAGTAAAAAGAATCACAACTTAAAGGTATCTCAAATTTTACTTTTGGGATTAAATACAAAACGGTATGCTAACTTTGCCCTCTATTTTATATCAAATGGCAGATTTACCTGAAAAAGCAACTAGACGCTGCGTACTTTTCACTTCTTTGACATAAGGTCGATTTCTTTTAGTTTTCAACCCCAAAACGGTACACTTGATTGTCTACAAGGGAACTGTTCATAAACAAATGGAAAAAAGAATTAAATCTACCTGGTTTTTAGGTTCATATTATCTGAGCTTCGTTGGGCAATTTCTAAAAGGAAATGATTATCCCATAAATTACCTTATTTAAAGAACGCCGTTATTCAAAACAAAAAGGCGCGTAATGGGGAGCTTTGGTCTTTCAAGTACGCTTAGACAGTTCTGTCTGCTTTTCGTGTCTAGCGATGGTTGATGGTATATAATCAGAATAGCATTCAATGTCGGGAAGAATTAAAAACGTCCTGAAGATAGAAGGAGAAACAAGAAAACAATGTTTGTCCCTTAAACATAAAGAAACTGCGGCGTGTTAGCGAATTTTACCCGAGTCCCTTAATGTTTATCCCTTGGCGTTTGTTTACCTTTTTAATGCAGTATGGTATCTCGACGAAAGGTGGAGCCGTTTGTATATTTCTGTGCTGCTCAGTGGTTAATTTACTGCCGTTTCCTTCATATGGGTATAGATTTAGTTGATCAGGGGTGCCTGGGATAGTGCAACCTTGACTTGAAATCTAAAGAGGATATTATTAAATTATATAGATTAGCGATAGATGTAAAGTTGGTAATCTATCTAATACCTATATTGGAACCTTAATGCTATGGTCCTTGAGTGAAAAGCCGACAAAGAAGTTCGTAATGAGTCAAATAAACACGGCTTCCAACTAAAAAGCCGACATAGTATTCTGCAGCGAGTGAAACTGACATTAACACGGGGTTACATTAGCTCTTACCGATTTTTTCGAAGCAGCAGCGCCGAACGGTTCCTAATGAGTCAAATAGACACGGCTTCCAACTTTCAGTCGTCAACAAAACACTGCAGTGGAAGGTCACTACAAATTCCTTTTTTAGGTAAGAGATTTTTTGAAGAAACTTTCTGGGAAACCAATGACTAATATAGACATTATAGATGGCTAGCAGTCATTGAAGGATCTCTTTCAGACATTGGCAGTTTGAATCAGTATCGGTTTTTAAGTATGAGAAATTAGATATAGAAATCTAGTATAAGGTTGTTTGGGACAACGTTATATAATAGGGATTAATTAATTAATTTTTTACAAAATGTTACATAATCCACGTAAATGGAGACCACATTACTCCTTTCTCCTTTTTAGTTTTTAACAAAATATTTACCTACCCAGTCTGTTATATTTTAGGTTCCCAATATAAATGTACTTTAGGGTTTCTACGATTCTGCACGATCATGCATACGAAACATACAAGCCTGGCTAGGAAATTGAATTTTTATCTATTGTTGCTTTTTGATTTGAACGTACAATATATGTTCATCAAACATGGAAACTATCAACAGATTGTTGTAAAATGCTGTTATCTGATGGTCATCCTTGGTTAGCTGTAACAAGAATCGCTAGATGTGACCTAAAAAATGTTGACCATATATCTATCTAAAACTTGTTTTTATTCTGTTTAGAAAAAAGTGGCTGCATATTATAAAGTCCTGATGAAGACAAAAGATTTGTCGAAACGCGTTGACACAGCCCAAGTCTAACAAAAGAATTTTTTGGAAAAACTATTTTAAAAATTAACTTTTTATTTTTCTGTATTTTAATAATGTATTAGAAATGTCATTCCTAATCAATGTATCATTTGTCTAATTACATATTTTTTATCAGAGCCATTTTCACTCCATTCAGTGTGAAGAATTCCGTAACTTTTATAGCATATGATAAGATCTGCTCCCACTTGTAACAACGCTTTGTTTTCACTTTGACCGTCAGACTTCTGCAGCAAAGTAGTTTTCGGATGTTTTTACTATTTAACATAATCTCCCAGCAGATCTCTATTTCTATTCCTAAAATATCAGTGGACACATCCTTTCCGCCCTCCAAATCGCAACTTCCCAAAAAAAGCTTACGTTACATTTTTAAAGGGTTAGGATGTGGTTAATATACGTTGTCGGATGCATTTGATTTTATCTCACCAACCTAACACTTACAAAAAAATACTGTATTAATCAATCATAATAGGGAGGCGAACCCTAGTGCATTTATCAATGCTTGTTCACTAAGCTGCTCTACAAGTGGTCAAGGGATGGGAATTTTACCCATGTATTTATAACACATCGAGTGACTCGGCGAACATCTCTTTAAAAGTTTAACGCAGGTGAGTTTGCCAATGTTAGGGTTTGGGGTGGGGGGTGGGGGGCGCTCGGATGCTAGGAGGCTAGCACCCTCTCCGGGGGGGGGGGGGGGGTAAATGCATCGATGGTGCAGTTTTAAGACAACATAAGTGCAGAGGACCCACCGGTTCAAATGAAGAAAGGGCTCTGCGGACGTGTGACATCATGTGACTGGCTTTGTGTGAAGGACGAGTGCTACCCCCCCCCCCCCTTCTCCCCCTGGTGCTTTCTGCGCCCATCACATGACGTCACACTTCCACAGAGCCCCTGCTTCATTTGAGCCGGTGGGTCATCTGCAGTTATTTTCAGGGACCAGCTTTTATTTTTCCTCAAACGTTGATACAGAGCAAGAGAAGAAACACGGAAAGGAGGAAAAGAAAGGACAACCCGAAGGCAGGGATGTACAGGAAGCTGCAACAGTGAGATGCAGGGAGTGAGTGTGTGGAGGCGGACGAAGGAGGCACCAAGGGAACTCAGGACTATAGCACCTTGGTGTTCAGCACCCGACCTTGGCTAGCGCCTGCCAAGGGCTTCCAAACTCAGGGCCCTGGCATTCATTCTTTTTTTTTTACAAATTAAGCACTGGCCCGGTGGAGTCACTGCTTACTTCCACAGCCCACACGATAGTGGTACCTCTAGCGGCCAGAAGGCAGCGCTGGCACTAGGAACATGATGGCGGTAGCTTGAAAAGAGGGTGCAAGGCGAAGTTTGTCCTATAAATCGAGTTGGGGGGGTTCGCCTCCCGCTGCGGCGGTAGCACTGCACTTCATGCCCCCACAGGGAGGCCTCACAAGGCTTCATCAATGCTCTGCTTCTCGGAGCATCCCGCAAATTCTGCTGCATTTTCACTGGGTTTGAATGTTATAGCGCTTCATACCCGTGTACTCGAATGGTTCCAAGTTGCAGCCTAAGTATATAGCGCCTCCTGCTGGGGACCAGGTGTGATTACAGAGCGTTGTGCCTCATGGGTGAATACTAGTCGTGAAAGTGAGCAGTAAATGGGCAGGTCGGCCTACGGTTGGTGCTGTGACGTGGCACTACTGTTCGTGTAGTTGTGATCCATGTGCCGTCACTGCAATGAGTCCGTTTTCACGGGGGATCGTGAGGTCTCCATTACTCGTTTTGGGACCTTTTCCTGTCACTGGCGATTGGTCCCGCCACACAAGCGGGTAACGGTTTTATAGGGGGAAAATGTAGGAACACGAGCAGTAGAACATTTGTTATCAACTGGAATTCTCTCCATTCGTGGCTCCAAATGTAAGCCAGTCAGCAAGGGAGAAAACATTTTCAAAAAGCCCTCAAAATCACAAGGGTAGCCTGAAATTCAGAGTTCTACCAATAGCCCTAAACGCAGTATCTTGTGCACATTTAAAAAAAAACCATCGGTTTACTTCGCACCATAGATTGTTCCATATGAATGGAGCATTGTTTGTACACAAAGAAAAATCATTTTAAGCTGCAGCTCACCCGGTGTACTGCATCGTTGCCTATATATCTGCGTCATAATTCATGCAAGTGTTATATTAGCATTCACAATGTACTGCTGTTAGTGCGGTGAGCCTTTCCCCAATGGCTTCTACGGAAACATCGTAACTCACAGGTTGGTATTTCATTCCCCCTCCAAGGATGTGCTTTACGTTGCAAACACCCTATAGCCTGATGTGGTGAGAAGGACTCCCCTGATATAAATGTAAATTGATACTTGTATAGCGCACTACTCACCCGCAAGGGTCTCAAGGCGCTTGTACGAATACCACTGTGGAACCCATCCTGGCTTTCCCTGTGAGGCGTCCTCTCCTGGGCACCCCCAAGGTGGAGGCCAGGCATCCTTAGCGTTGTGGGGGCCGTTGTGGAGATTAAGCAAGCTATTGCCCAGCGTTACAGAGTGGGACTCCATGATTGGAATAGGCACCGAGCCGAGAATTATCAGGTCCGTAGAATTTTTGAGCCCAAGACCCGCCGAGGCGGGGAATTGAATCCTGGTCCCGGGCTAGACCTCTGCATCAGGGTCTGCCGCTCTAACCATTGAGCCACACTTCTCCTGATGCCCCCCATATGTACAGTCTGACTCTTGCCGGGTGTTAGAAGGCCAGACTGGTGCAGTGACGCCTTTCTTCTCAGTAACTCATCGCCCCACTGTTGTTTGCACATTTCATACAACTGGTAATAGATATTGGCACCGGGCAGCCTGGGTTCGAGTGCATGGGCATCACTTCACCTGCATGGTATTAGGGCAAGAAGGGTATTAGTGCAAAAGATCATCATTTGATGCGTCAAGGCGCTATACATACGTGTTTGCTTATAGGCAGAGTGGGTGGAGGTCGGTCTGACACTAGGGTGGAGGTAGTTAAAGGAGTGTGGTTGGGATAAAATCACTTCAGGTCCATTTGTTTTATTGACTCCGGTAAAAATGAAATCAAACCGTGCTTTAAAATAAAATGCGGATTTCCGACAAGGGAGTAGGGATGTTCGGGGGTCCTGTTCGCTCAGTAAGAATTCGACCTGCTCCTGCCGAGAGCTAGGCCCACATCCAGACCCCACACAATGTCACAGAAACAAACTTTATTTCACTGTTTCTTAGAGTGCATAGAACATTATGCACAGAGTGCAGATCACATCTGAAATAAATACAAATTCACGCCTGTGTTACATGAACTGCACCTTGTAGAGCTGAACAATCTAGTCAGGGCACAAGTCCTAAACAAGCATCAACAATGCAATAGGTCTCGCCTCTTATTAAGTTAAAGTCATTTGCTTTGCTATACAATACCATTAGCAAAGCAAATGGCTTTAACTTAATCAAAGGCGAGACCTGTTGCATTTTCAATGCTTGTTGATAGTTTGCCACATCGTACCCTCTACTGTACTACAGAGGTCCAGTTCACCGTTTATGATTTCTACCCAATACTCTGGTTCTAGACTTTAAATGCAAGTGAGCAAGTGGGCACCCCTTAAGACTAAAACAACCTTATCTCAGATATTGTCTCTTTTGATATCTGTATAATGATTTTTATGTTTAGAAATCTGTAAAGCTAACATGTCAAAGTAATTTATTGTGTGGTCATAATGTTATTTATAGTTGAATTCTCTTTTTTTATGTATTGCTTATGTACTGACATTCTCAATATAAACATACAAAAAAATACTATAGTATCCTT
The DNA here is from genome assembly GCF_964263255.1 of Lissotriton vulgaris. NCBI lineage: Eukaryota > Metazoa > Chordata > Amphibia > Caudata > Salamandridae > Lissotriton > Lissotriton vulgaris. The sequence goes on from NC_141693.1 coordinate 664,782,799, forward strand.
TTAAAGCTACTTTCTTCCTGTTTAAACGCAATTAAACTCAACATCGCATCGCAGTAGCCACACAACAACAGTGGCAAGAGCTTGCAGAGTTAGGTCGCTATCTGTCTCAGTGTAATTAAAAGACCCTTTCCAATCTTGGGCACCATTAAACATCCTGGTGTGTTTAGGGTTTGAAATCATAGATGGTGTTAATTCCACTGCTTAATTTGAGCCGGTGGTTGCAGGTGCTGGTCACCAGCACACATTTTTGGGGACCTGGAATTCATTATCAGACTTTGACCCAGAGAGAAGCAGAAAAAGGAGACAGTAGGAGGAAGAGAAAGACAGGAAAACAGGGACACACGGAGAACGCAGGGATGCAAAATAAGCGATAAGAGTGAGGGTTGTGGAGGAAAGAGGAACGTGGAGGAATCAAAGTTAGACAACGTGGGCATTTGACAGGCTGGCAATTGGCAGCAGGCTCCTAAGAAAACTTTGGTCCCACATGTTTTTTAACATGTTAAGTACAGGTTCATAGACAGAACCACACCAAAGTGACACTCCTCAGAAAGACGGTCTGTATCAGAAAAGCCAAGGACTGGGACAAAGTAGACAGCCCCCCACGAAAACTTTCTGCAGCCTGTTCCCTCGGGTCGGAAGAGGCCGTCACGGAGACTTTCCTTTTAAAGGTCTGCTGTCTCAGAGTGCAGCGCCCTGCAATCCATCAGGCCTTCTCTCTAGCTCTCCGCATATTTCCCGGGCCTGCGTGGTGGCGCCGAGGTAACACTTGGGCCACCGTGGCTATAAAAGGAGCTGTTCAACGGGAGCCTTGACTCACCTCCCTGGCCCACTGGAACACTCCCTGCAAACAACCAGGCCAGAGTCGGCATGTCAGACCTCCCGGGTTTGCAGGCCTGGGCCCCGGATGGAAGACTTGCACCTCGCACAGTCATGAATCCTAGCGCCCAGTCACCAAATACCTGTCTCTTTAGGCATCTGAAATAAAGCATTTTCTGTCTTCAAACTAATCCCAAAAATTATAGTCTTCAAACTTTGTTTACCTGTGGAAAATAATAAAGCGGCTGCGGTTTTGACAGAGAAAGTGTGCGTGCATTTATGAGTGGTTTGAAAATGATCAGATGGGGACCGGAAAGAGTCCAGGCACTATAAAAGTGGCCCTCATTAGCGGATCAGATTGTTAAAAATAAGTTTGCAAATCGGGGCAGTTTTGAACTTGTAAAGAAGGCACGTTGTGTATAGGTTGTTTTGCAACGTATGGGAAACTGCATTAATTTGTGCTTGCTGCTGTAATATTTCTTTCTGGCAATGTCGGAAAACTCAGCAGTAAAACCTCCCATCAGACAATAAAACAGGCCCACACAGTCACGGTCATAAAACCAACCCACACCCTGGCCTGATAGACCAGTCCTTCCGGCGCTGTCAGATTCCTATATAGGTCGGTCCGACACTGGTGATGCAAGGCTGCATGTGCGATATAACTGGAAACAGGCCCTACTCATAAACCCTGTAATGCTAAGGCGGCTTGAGGTGTTCATTACATGTCTGTATGACAATACTGATTGATGCCCAAGAAGGGCCAACACGTTATGAGACTTTGAACAAGAGGGGAGGGACCATGACGCAGGGCCAGGGAAGGCCTCAGTCAGAGCAAGGAAAGTACTTGGGAAAGCTCCGGAGCGGCTCGGTTGTGACAATTATGACTCCAACCCGGATCCGGCGTCATTAGGAGGGGGAATTAATGAGTCGGGATTAGGGTTTTGGGGGACCCATGGTGTCGGGATGGGCGAGGATTGTAAATGTGTAAATGTAAATGTATGAAGCTTATATAGCGCATGACTTACCCTGGGGCATCTCCGCGCGTGCTTAGGGAACCCGTCCTGGTATTCCCCTGTGAGATAGCCCTGGCAGGGTATCCACAAGGTGAAAGCCAGGCATCCCACCGCAAGGGGCCGATGTGGAGATTAAGCAAGCTATTGCCCAGAGTCGCAGAGTGTGAACCCGTGAGTCTGAACCCGTGAGTCGAGAAGGCACCGGAGCGAGAATTATCGAGTCCGTGGAATTAATGAGCCCAAGACCCGCCGAGGCGGGGAATTGAACCCTGGTCTGCCGCCTCTAACCCCTGAGCCACACTTCTCCACTCTGCCGCCTCTAACCCCTAAGCCACACTTCTCAACCGTGTGGAAGAGGTCAAGGGAGGGCTCTCCAAACACGTCCTCCATCATGGCTGTGTCGACCACACCCCCACTAAAACTTAATTTAATCTTGTTTAGTGCGTCATGGAATTGAAATGTTTGCTGGGCACGGAGCCAATGCTGCAATTTCTTTCAATATCTGTAAAATTAGGTTTTATGGCCCTGGTAAACACATTGGTTTTGGTCAATTCTTTGCGACATGGGCACAGGCCCGGCTCCAGGAATTTTTATTTGGGTGGGCTAATGGTGCATTCGGGTGGGCCACTGTGTTAATCGCGGCCGGCATGACTCGCGGGGGGAGGCAGAGCGGACGGGGGGGGGGTCACGCGGGGGGGGTTAATTTAATAATATATTTTTTTTTTAAATGTAGCTTACCGGTTCCCATGTCTTCTCGGCTCCTGCCCAGGATGCAAGCAGCCAGGCTCCCTCCCCAATACTGCATAATTCCAGTGGCCCTGGTTATATCCATACACCCCAGCAGGAAGCAGTTAATGGGTGTGCTATCTGAAAAAATAACCTACAGGCGTAAACATTTTCAGTTTCGCTGGTTTTGATTGAAAGGGCTTTATGTTTTTAACAAGGAAGGAGTACATGATCAAACATTTGGTCTCTCAAAAAAAAACATAACAGTTTCTGTGGTGGGCCTCTTTTGTCTGAGATAACTTAAAAGTTGCACAGTGGTGGCACTAGGGCCCAGGAAACTCGCTGCCAAGGGCATCTGCTGTCAAAGTCTATACATTAAATGCCACATCTCAAAGAGACAGGTAAGGCAGGGTTGGTTTCTGGTTCAATTCTGAGTTTGAGATGGGAGGTTGGAAGAGCAGAGAGGATGCCTTGCCTGGCCAGCATGAATTGAAGTCGGGCCAGCCATCCACTGCGAGGAGGGAGGGAGCAAAACCCTGTTTATTGCTCCCATCACTTCCTGTTCCAAGAGGAGTGAAAACTCTGGCCCAAGGTAGCAGCATCTCCTGAGTGAGGTCTCACTGTCATACCCTAAGACAGAGGTGTTCAAGCTTTTTTGCACGGAGCCCCCCAAAGCAAAATGTTTTGAAGTCGGGAACCCCTGCAAAACTTTATTCCAAGGATCGGGAAACAGGAGTGGCAGGGCTGAGCGCAAAGGCAGAGCTTTTGAGATCATATAATGGATACTTTTTTGTAGCTCATAATCCACAGTAAATGTGAAATATATGATAGGGAAAATCATCAAACAATAACAGAAATTGACAAAAAAACAGTTCTCTCCATAATTTGGTTCTTGTGAGCCCCTCACACTCCTGGCCCTCAATGGAATTGCACTTTCTGCACTAATGATAGCTGAGGCCATAAGTAGCCCTCTACCTCCTCTGCCTCTTTCACAATTTACCAACCATGGCTATCACTTCAATCTGAAAACGGGTTATCCATCCCTTTTTTTGTTTTATGTAGGGAGGACCCGGCCAAAGGGCATTGGAAAACTTTAAATAAGCACCATTTACATTACAAAAACACAAGTTCATATCAATTTATTATATATATTTTTTTATTGTAGGCACTGGACTATTAAGTGATTTGAGTTGAGCTGACAGGAGGACCTGAACTAGGTTCCAACGTAGGAAGCTCTTGCCATTAGGACACAGCTCCTCCCTTTTAGAAATAATGACCTCCAACGTGCTGCCCCCACCTTTTTGCAGTAAAGGTGCTCTCATCTCTCTGTGAAACGCCCTTCGCAAAGCTTGGCTGGTCACCTTTCTTTTGCTTTTTGCTATATTTGGGTATTATACCAGCATTAATGAGGTGAAACCAATGCCCAGATAGTTTTTACCAAATGTAAAAATGACAATGTAACAAAGCAAATGTATGACAATATGTTCTGTGTAACCCTACATAATTTACCTTTTCATGCCACATAATTTAGTCAACCCTGGACATGATTTGGTCCTTCCCTGCTGCCTAATTCCAGTGACCCTGGCTTTAATAGGCCTCTCATGACGCTGAACCGAATGCAACTGGTTAAGCAACACACATAAAAGCAGCCGAGGAGCTAATATATGCTTTATCTGATGTCAGCAGAGTGCTTTTTACCACAGGCATGGAACGTTTAGCTCTATAAATACACTAGTTACTATTTCCCACTGTGAAAACCCGGTTTCAAATCGGCGACTCTCTGGGCACACAGAAATCTGCAGTGATTGCTTTAGATAACGGAGGTTTATAATGTAGAAGAGTATATTTCCCCAAAATTCGTTTCATTTGCTTTGTTTTTTCATTTACTGTGTTTGCGCGTTTTTTATATATGATGAAAATGAAAAAATTACATAGTTATTAGCATATTGTGTTTACCCTTGAGCCCCGTCTCCCTACTCACTGACAGTGCCCCAGGAAATACTCAGGATTACAGGTGCAAACTTTTTATGCTGTTTAACTTCTGCATATAAAAGAAGACAGCCTGTGAACTCACCAGATAAATGTCGATGCTTCCAGGCTATCTTCATTTACAATTCCTTCCTTGCAGGCGCAGTTGTGCCCCCCTGGGAATGCAGTCATGGACTCCCAGGGAGGCGCGCACCACCGTTTGAATACCTGTGCCCTAAGGCCAGGGCGGAAGCTCCCACCGCATGATGTGAATGCTGGGTTTGGCCCATTGTCATTCTATATGTGACAATGGGCCGCAATCATTTGTGCTGGGCTGCGCAGAGGCTGCTGCAGCCTATTAAATTCCGATCAGGAGAGCCAGCCCGAACACCGATTGGGGCAAAAAATGGCTCACATCAAGCCTCGGTCCAAGGCTCATGTTTGGGTGGGCCAGGCTCATGTTTGGGTGGGCCTGGCCCACCCGGCCCACCCTCTAGAACCGGGCCTGTATGGGCATCAGATACTTTTCATGCTGGTGACGTTAAGCTGCAAACACGAAAGGCTGCTGGTCTCAGGAGGTGGTGGTGTAGCATTGGTGGTTTTCGCATTGGCCAAATGAGGGAGGTGGTGGAGAGGAGGACTCTGTGCCAGGCGCTTACCCCACCTGTCTTCATGATCTGGCTTCAAGTCACCAACCCAACGACCCCCACCACCAGCCTCAGCGCATGGACCCCCATCAGCACTGAAGACACCACCCGCGTCCTGAACACCATCCACTCCGGCTCCCCCTCCGACCCATGCCCTCATCATATCTTCAACAAAGCGGACACCATTATCGCACCCCACCTCCGGAACATCATTAACAGCTCCTTCACGTCAGCCACCTTCCCTGGAAGCTGGAAACACGCAGAAATCAACGCCCTTCTGAAGAAACCAACAGCAGACCCGAAAGACCTCAAGAACTTCCGCCCCATCTCTCTCCTCCCCTTCCCGGCTAAAGTAATCGAGAAAGCTGTCAATAAACAGCTGACTGAATTCCTTGAAGAAAACAACTCGCTCGACCCATCCCAATCCGGATTTCGAGCCAACCACAGCACCGAAACTGCCCTCATCGCAGCCACCGATGACATCAGGACCCTGATGGACATCGGAGAGACAGCCGCCCTCATCCTCCTAGACCTCTCCGCAGACTTTGACACTGTCTGCCACCGCACCCTAATAACCCGCCTCTACAACACTGGGATCCAAGGAAAGGCCCTGGACTGATCACATCGTTCTTCTCCGACAGAACCCAGAGAGTCCGCCTCCCTCCCTTCTGCTCTGAGGCCACCAAGATCATCTGCGGCGTTCCCCAGGGCTCGTCACTCAGCCCAACCCTCTTCAATATCTACATGAGCCCCCTCGCCACCATCGCATGCAAACACAACATCAACATCATCTCTTATGCCGACGACACCCAACTGATACTCTCCCTCACCAAAGACCCTCTCACAGCCAAAGCCAACTTCCAGGGCAAAATGAAAGATGTCGCAGAATGGATGATGCACAGCCGTCTGAAGGTCAACTCGGACAAGACGGAGGTCCTCATCCTCGGACAATCCCCATCCGCCTGGGACGACTCCTGGTGGCCCACGACGCTGGGCACCGCACCGACACCCACGGACCACGCACGCAACCTGGGATTTCTCCTGGACTCTTCCCTCACGATGACCAAGCAAGTCAACGCAGTCTCATCTTCATGTTTCAACACCCTGAGCATGCTCCGAAAGATCTTCCGGTGGATCCCCACCGAAACCAGAAAGACGATCACCCAGGCCCTCCTCACCAGCCGACTGGACTACGGGAATGCCCTATACGCAGGAACCACAGCCAAACTTCTTAATCACCTTCAGCGCATACAGAACGCCTCCGCACAACTCATCCTCGACATCCCTCGCCACAGCCACATATCCTCCCACCTGAGAAACCTGCACTGGCTCTCCGTCAGCAAGAGGATCACGTTCAGGCTCCTCACCCATGCACACAAAGCACTCCACGACATGGCCCCGAATACCTCAACAACCGCCTCTCGTTCTACACCCCCACCCGCCAGCTCCGCTCCACCAGCCTCGCCCTCGCCACAGTCCCACGGATTTGCAGAACCACCACCAGAGGAAGATCATTCTCCTACCTGGCAGCAAAGACATGGAACTCCCTCCCTACACACCTACGACTGACCCAGGACCACCTCACCTTCAGGAAACACCTCAAGACCTGGTTTTTCGAGCAGTAGCGGCACCTCCCCCTCACTTCAGCGCCTTGAGACCCTCACAGGTGTGTAGCGCGCTCTACAAATGTTCTGATTGATTGATTGATCTGGTAGATTAGTGCGGTTGATTTGGACTATTATCTTACTGAAATCCTGTTGACAGACAATTCTTGGTTGGCCCAGAAGGCACTTGGGCAACTAAGCATTTGGCCCTATAGTATCCAGTGGAGAAGCTAAAGGCAGATATCTAGAAACAAAAAAAGTACTCTCTCTTGACCTAACTATTTTACCACTGGGAAACACCTCTAATATAAAGGGCATACAAAAATCACATATTCATCTTATTTTTGTTTATTTTCTTGATTTTTTATTTACAAAATCTTATTATCATTCATTGCATCATTTCTTTCTTGTTTACGAAAACAGATAGTTATTTACTGTATTTCATATCATTTTCTTGTTTGGTACATATACAAAAATTCATTTAAAGTTCAATTACACAAAAATGTTTTTTTTATATAAATCCCAGGTTGCAAGACACACTGTTGAAACTGCCCCTGGCTGACCTGATGAAGGTGGTCAACATTGCTGTTTTTCCACCGAAACGCGTCGACCATTCCTTTAGCTAGATCTAACCCTTTGGTTACTGGTGTATAAACAACAGGATGTCTTTTTGGTTGTAGTGGAGTTATGCATGAGTAGGGTGTGTGAGTGAGTATATGTGTCTGTGTTTCTCGACCTGGTGTATTATATCTGTCTTGCTTTTTAAGAGATTTATATAAAAAAAACATTTTTGTGTAATTGAACTTTAAATGAATTTTTGTATATGTACCAAACAAGAAAATGATATGAAATACAGTAAATAACTATCTGTTTTCGTAAACAAGAAAGAAATGATGCAACAAATGATAATAAGATTTTATAAATAAAAAATCAAGAAAATAAACAAAAATAAGATGAATATGTGATTTTTGTATGCCCTTTATATTAGAGGTGTTTCCCAGTGGTAAAATAGTTAGGTCAAGAGAGAGTACTTTTTTTGTTTCTAGTTGTCTTTCCCCTTCACTCTCTGACCTCAAAGTACAATTAGGAGGGGGTCCCTACCTATATTCTATTGCTAAAGGCAGATATCTACTGCAAAAGGCTTGAATAAGTCAAAGAAACATTTGAACAGTTGTTTTCCAAATTTCCTCAAGGCATTCGAAGTCCATTCCCCATGGTTACGTGAGAGGAGAGCTCTTCCTCAACAGTAACAAACAAGAATATTGGCATAAAGTCTCTGCAAATAAGAACATGGACTCCAGCCACTGACGCAGAAAAGCTATGTATTTTTATCAATACAGCAGTACTGGCCACAGCACGGAGACAGCCCTTCTCGCCATGGTGGAGCATCTGCGTGCGGTGTTGGATGCGGGTCAGACGGCGGCGCTTGTACTATTAGATCCTAGCGCCGCCTTTGACACCGTCTCACACCGCATTCTTTTGCATCGCCTGGAGGAGATTGGCATCGGTGGGCTTGCTCTGCAGTGGTTCCGCTCCTTCCTCGACAATCGCTCTTTTTGCATGGCCATCCCACCTCACCAGTCCAAATTCCATCCTCTGGGCATGGGGGTTCCCCAGGGATCCTCGCTGAGTCCCACGTTATTCAATCTATACGTGAGACCGTTGGCTGATGTCGTCAAGCAGTGGGGCATGACTATGGTCTCATATGCCGACGACACTCAGCTAGCGGTCACTATCAGTGGGGATGCTGAGCAGGATGCCCCTAGGTTCCAGAGTGGACTGAGGGCGGTGGCCAGCTGGATGAATGCCAACTGTATGTATGTATTGCGACTTATATAGCGCACGTATCACCCGAAGGCATCAAGGCGCTTGCCTTGGGAAACCGTCCTGGCTTTTTCCCTGTGAGATAACCCCTACTGGGCATCCCCAAGGTGAAAGCCAGGCATCCCGCAGCGGGTGGGACGCCGTAGTGGAGATTAAGCAAGCTATTGCCCAGAGTTGCAGCGTGAGACCCCATGATTAGAGTAGGCACCGAGGCGAGAATTATCGAGTCCGTGGACATTTTTGGGCTCAGGACCCTGCCGCGTCGGGAATTGAACCCTGGTCCCGGGCCAGACCTCTGCATCAGGGTCTGCCGCTCTAATCAGTGAGCCACACTCCTCCACCAAGGATGTCTCCAGCTCAACGCAAAAAAGACGGAAATCATGATTGTCGGTAAGAGAGCGGAACTCTGGGGGGACAGGTGGTGGCCTCCGGAACTTGGGCCGTCTCCGACTCCGGTTACGGAATTAAGAAACCTGGGAGTCTGGCTGGACCCCACCCTCAGCTTTGTCGGCCACACAAAGAGAACTGCGGCCTGGTGCTTTGGTGTTCTTCGGGGCTTAAGACCTGTCCTCAAATTCTTTGATGCCCCGACCAGGCAGCTGGTGATTCAGGCAACGGTGATGTCCCGGCTTGACTATGCCAGCTCTCTCCTGGTGGGGGCCAACCAGGCAGAAATTACTCGCCTGCAGCGCGTTCAAAATGCTGCAGCCAGAGCGGTAGTTGGCCTGCCCAGGTTCTGCTCCGTCTCTAACACCCTACGATCCTTGCACTGGCTGCCGGTCAAGATGAGAATTCACTTCAAGGTCTTATGTCTGGCCTTCAAAATCTTGAAAGGTTCTGCTCCCCAGATCCTTACCAACCTCTTGTCTTTGTATGTCCCGACACGCTCTCTTAGATCCTTGGGCCAAGCTATCGCTGTGGTCCCCCGGTTCAAGCTCAGCCGAGCTGGGGGCCGATCTTTTCGTGTGAGAGCTGCGGCTCTCTGGAACTCCCTTCCAGTAGATATCCGTATGTTGGAGGACCTCCTGCTGTTCCGTAAGGCCATCAAAACCTTCTTCTTTTAAATCTTGCCCCCGCAGCTGTTCTCCTTTTCTGTCTTTGCATTTAGCGGTGTTGTGTTCTACCTTGTCGTGCGCCAGAACGCTCCTTTGCTGGAGCATCTGTGCGCGTTATAAGTGCCCATAACATAACATAACATAACATAACATAACATAACATAACATAACATAACATAATGTTCATCTATCCCAGCTAGGCAACGTTTTATTGACAGACTCCTCGATTTCCTTTGCATTGAGGTAAACACCTTGGCATCCAGCATCAAATTCTTTACAAAAATGGTTATCTTCACCCTCGTTGTGGGCTTTGCCGCTCTATTGGTGATGCACATCTGAGGGGCATTTATACGGCTGTCTCTAGCCCTTTGGAGGGTACTCCATCTCATTGCACAGGGGGAAGGTTTGCACCAGTGGACCAAGCAATGGGCCGTTTGCCCTGGCACCAGGGCTTTAAGTGGGCCGGGTCTCACCGGGTATGAGCACCAGCAGTTTTTTAAAGGGGGCTCGAAAAGGGTCTCTATTGGGCTCTGTTTTGTGCTCTGGCACAGTTGGTCCGTTTATTTCCGGACTGCAGTGACAGCAGGCACATCGATGTGGGCATGCTCACACTGCTCACTTCTCACTTGTTGAGAAGGTAGGGCATGACGTCATGCCAGGTGAGCGTTGTAGGGGAAGGGAAACCCTTCAAAGAGAGTCATTTTCTCTCTCGATTTCCCTTCTCTTTTTGAAACTCAGTGTAGGAAGGTGGATATCTGACTATAGTTACCCCCAAACTTTTTGCCTGGTGTTTAGCTGGTTTTTGACATAGTTGGCCTGGGATCCTGCTATTCAGGGCCCCTGGCTGATTGCTCTCTCCTTAAAATGGACTCCATGTACCTTAGGTGCATACACAATTGGAACTGGTTCACCTTATTGGCCCCTGTAACAGTGTACCCTAGGTACCCAGGGCATAGGTGTTTCCAAGGCCTACCAGGGGCTGCAGCATGTATTGTGCCACCCCTGGCCTGGCCTCCATATTTGACACAACTGGCTGATCACTCAGATGGGGTAAGTTGTGTAATCACCTCTTACTTAGATATAGTATCCCTATATCTAACCTTAAACTGGACACATATGTTCCTATCAGCCACTCCTATGGAAGGCCTCTCTTCAATCCTGGAGGCAGAGTGCTTGGAAATATGTGAGATGGTGCTCTAGCATGAGCTGAGCCTGTCTGCAGCTGTCGGGAACCACTCCCTTAGCTGTTCCGGGATATTGCCATACCATATACTCTTAAGTGCATTATAATCCTCGCGGTTATATGCTAACTTTGGTTTGGCTTTATCAAGACATGTTGAGTAAGGTGTCATACGAATTGGAATACTATCCCCTCGACAGTTCTGTTGACGGGGATAGCATTCCACCCTTCTAGAGGGACACAACATGTGTGAAGCCTTAACCCCGGTTAAAGTTAACCAGAGCCTCAGCATCACAAAATGGATGCTGCCACCACAGACATAAGTCTGACCTCCTGCTGCTGGGAGTCCTTCCAGTGAGGGAGGCTTGGACAAAGGGTTTCCTGCCTTGGGAGGTGCGAGCACCACCCCAGACAGGATTTTGTGTATTGGGTAGGACAGGGCTGAATAGATTGATACATGCCTGGGGCACACAAGATGTCCTCGTGCATAAGCCAGTCCAAATCGGTCCTGGGACTTTCCAGACCCAGGCCTGGCGAGGAGCTGGACAAAGGAAAGGGGGTGTAACCGCCCCCCTTCCTCGTTCCACCCAGAGTAGGGACCTAGCAGGTGATCCACCCCTCAGATTGGGAATAAGAGTGGGAGCAGTGCCAGAGCACCTCAGATCATCCTGAATCAACTTGAAACTAAGAAGACGACTGGACTTCGACATTCTGCTGCACAGAAGACTGAAGAGCATCTCCCTTGTGGCCTAGGAGTGGCCACCCTGTGAACACAGGTACCAACCAGCGAATCGACGTCTGCTTTGCTGCTGCTTCCTGCCGGAGCCCGAGCCCAGAGTCTGACAAGACCCAGACTCCCAGACTTCTCACAGCCCGATCCACAGTCCCTGCAAAGAAGGGACCCGTGGAGGCATCGAGAGACGTGGGACCGGACATATTGGAAGACACCCACAGAGCTGACTGCGCAGCATCTGAGGCACCCTCGACATTGTGCTTTGGGGACTGAGAACCCCCACCACCGAGCATTCCTTGCACCGAAGAACAGCCCCCCAGCATCTCCACGATCTGCGTGGGGCCCTTTTGCATCGTGCCACTTGACGCGCCATCCCGGCCACTAGCCACGTGGTCAGCGGCCATCTTGGTGACGAAACCAAAGAACTACACTGCGCGTCTGGTTGCTCCAGACTTGCACTAGCTCCTGTAAAAAGGAGCACCCGCTCTGACCTTGCTGGTCCAAGTAACAAGCCTTTCTTGATTCCTGCGTGGCTTGCATTTGCCAAGGCCTGTTTGCTTCAATCAAGTTGTTGACTTGGCCAACAGCGAGAAGCCTTTGTGGGACAGCTATTTTAAGGAATTAAGGCAGCTTTGTGCCTTAAGGGGTCTGAAGACAGGGCCTTCCCCTACTACAGACCACCTTAGAGAGATCTTAGACCAGTCTGAGACTCTAAAGACCTCTAAAGCAGACCCCACAGGGAATGCTGAAGGAGGCTCTCCTTCTGAGGATGACAATACTGATGCCCCTGTCCCTATAGTCCTGGTAGATGAGGAAGTTCCCATCACTGGAGCTCCTCAGGTAGATCCAGAGGAGGAAGAAGAAGAAGAGACAGAAGGGGGGAGCAGTGATTCTGATGATGGTAGAAATAGCCAGGTGTTAGTCAGCAGTCTTAACCAGGCTAACTTAAGTATATTTGGAACTGAAGCAAGGATGACCTTGCCAAGGCACCCAGGTAGACTTAATCAGGAGCATAGGAGGAGGAGGAGGAATCACTCAGGTGAATCCAATACCTCCCAGGCTTCTAGAGGTTCTCATGGTCACTCCAGAAGGGAGATGACTAGCCCTCAGAGAAGGGAACATGAGGCCAAAATGAGAGAGGCTGAATTGAGGATCCAGAGACAGGAATTAGAAGTTGCCCTGGCCCAAGAGAAACTTGCTAGAGCAAGACAGCCTAGAGAGAGTGGATTAGGATCCACTGGTGGCAGCATTACCCACAAGGATAAAGACAGGTCTTTTGATAACAGAAACCTGAGTAAGATTGTGCCCCCCTACAAAGCTGGGGATGATATCCACAAATGGATGACTGCACTTGAGAGAGCCTGCAAGGCACAGCAGATCCCTCAGGATCAGTGGGCAGCAATCTTGTGGCTCTCCTTTGAAGGTAGAGGCCGAGACAGACTCCTCACAGTTAGTGATGGGGATTCTAGAAACTACCTAGTCCTGAAGAGTGCTCTGATTGATGGGTTAGGCTTAACCACTGAACAGTACAGGTTAATGTTCAGAGATACCCAGAAGACACAGACTTAGGACTGGTCTGAATTTGTTGAGTGTGCCACTAAGGCTCTGGAGGGCTGGTTGCTGGGAAGTAAGGTTACTGACTATACAGGATTGTATAATTTAATTATGAGAGAGCAAATCTTAAGTAATTGTCAAAATCAGCTTCTGCATCAGCACCTGGTTGACTCTGATCTGACCTCCCCACAAGAATTGGGTAGGAGGGCAGACAAATGGGTCAGAACCAGGATCACGCCTAAGAACCAGGGTGGTGACTAAAAGAAAGAGACTACCAAGCCTCAAGAGAAGGGTGGGGATAAAAGTAAGGAAAAGACTTCCCCAGGGCCCCAAAACTCCAAGAATGGGGGTGGGTCCCAAGACACCTCTTCAACCCAGAAAAAGCCTTATTGTCATACCTGTAAACAGGTTGGGCATTACAAAACAGACAGCTGTTGTCCCAAGAATGGCAATAACGAGAATATACCTCCAGGTAAGGCTCCAACACCTCCTGTCACTGTAAGCAGTGGTCCCCCAGGTGGTGGGAGCACCCCCAGGAATTTGGGTGGGTTTACCTTTGGAGGACAGGTGGATTCTGGCCTAACCAGGTCCCCTAACTCAGATACTCTTGTCTATGAGACTGGCATGGGGTTTGCCAATTTCACGGGTTGCCCAAACAATTTGAGCAAGTATAGACAGGAGCCCCTCATCAATGGTTTGAAAGTTGAGGCCTTCAGAGACACAGGGGCTAGCATCACCATGGTGGCTGAATGTCTAGTCCCCTCAAGGCAACTTTCACCTGATGCCAGATATCAGGTGACAAACATTGATGGCATAGAAGCCAATCATCCCATGGCAGTAGTCAATCTTAGCTGGGGAGGTGTCACTGGCCCAAAGAGAGTGGCAGTGTCAGCAAACTTGCCTGTAGATTGCCTACTGGGTAATGATTTGGAAATCTCAGCCTGGGCTGAGGTTGAACAGCAAACCCATTCTAGAATGGTAAATCTCCATGGAAAGGTTAGTGGGGCTGTGTTGGCCACAGCCCCAATCCAAGATGTCCTTCCTGAAAAGGTTGGTAGGGCTGAGCAAACCTCAGCCCCATCTTTAGCTAACTTTCCTCCTGAAAAGATTAGCAGGGCTGTGATGGTAACAGCCCATACCCAAACTAAGTCTCCTCCTGAAAAGGTTAGAGGGGCTGTGATGGCCACAGCCCAAACTAAAACTGACACATGGGTAGTGAAGCCTGAAATGATGGATCACTCCACCCAAACTGAGAGCATGGAGGAGGGAGAGAAATATCCCCCTCACCAGACTTTAGGAAAGGATCAGCCTACTCAGGGAACTGATCTTACCCCTGATGAAGGAACTGTCCCAGAGTTTGTTAGGCCTGGCCTGACAGAGCCTCTGATGGCAGTGGACCCTTCTCAGGTGGGACCCAGTCTGGAGCAGGTAACCTGCCCCTCTCTACCTTGCCTTAGTCAGCCCAGGGCTGCAGAGGACAAGAAGAATAGTGAGCCCCAAAGGGCCCCCTGTCAAATAAAGCCCCCCATCAACAGATTAGGGGCACCAAAACTAGTAGCCCTAGTGAGGTGAAAACTTTAAAAACTCCTGAGGGAGCCCCCTTAAAAGTAGTTAGGGACCTCCCACAGATGGATTCTGTTGGGCACAGCCAAACCTGGGACCCCAAGGGCCCAAACCTGAACTGTCCCTCCAGTAAGCCAACAAGAGGGACCCAGCATCCAGCTTTAGGTAGCCAGAGGTTGACCCTGAGAGCACAGTGCAACTCAGTCAAGGAAAGAAAGGCACACATGGTGGAGAGTGATTGGAGGAAGCTGAGTCCTACAGAGGAATCTCACTTCAGTACTCCATCCCAACACCAGCCTTTAACTTTGCAAAGACACACCACAGGTAGAGGTTCCCTATGGTGGAGACCCTCAGATACCCTTAGGGTGGGGGATTGCTTAGTGGACCATGACACAGGGGGTAACCAAGCCAGAGCTGGTACTTTCTTATATGGCCACTTAGGCAATATAGGCTTACCTGGTCAAGGATAGCCTTATCTCCTTTCGTTTGGGCGGGGGGGGGGTTATGTAGGAAGGTGGATATCTGACTATGGTTACCCCCAAACTTTTTGCCTGGTGTTTAGCTGGTTTTTGACATAGTTGGCCTGGGATCCTGCTATTCAGGGCCCCAGGCTGATTGCTCTCTCCTTAAAATGGACTCCATGTACCTTAGGTGCATACACAATTGGAACTGCTTCACCTTATTGGCCCCTGTAACAGTGTACCCTAGGTACCTAGGAATAGGTGTTTCCAAGGCCTACCAGGGGCTGCAGCATGTATTGTGCCACCCCTGGCCTGGCCTCCATATTTGACACAACTGGCTGATCACTCAGATGGGGTAAGTTGGTGTAATCACCTCTTACATAGATATAGTATCCCTATATCTAACCTTAAACTGGACACATATGTTCCTATCAGCCACTCCTATGGAAGGCCTCTTCAATCCTGGAGGCAGAGTGCTTGGAAATATGTGAGATGGTGCTCTAGCATGAGCTGAGCCTGTCTGCAGCTGTCGGGAACCACTCCCTTTGCTGTTCCGGGATATTGCCATACCATATACTCTTAAGTGCATTATAATTCTCGCGGTTATATGCTAACTTTGGTTTGGCTTTATCAAAACATGTCGAGTAAGGTGTCATACGAATTGGAATACTATCCCCTCGACAGTTCTGTCGACGGGGATAGCATTCCACCCTTCTAGAGGGACACGACATGTGTGTAGCCTTAACCCCGGTTAAAGTTAACCAGAGCCTCAGCATTACAAAATGGATGCTGCCACCACAGACACAAGTCTGACCTCCTGCTGCTGGGAGTCCTTCCAGCGAGGGAGGCTTGGACAAAGGGTTTCCTGCCTTGGGAGGTGCGAGCACCACCCCAGACAGGATTTTGTGTATTGGGTAGGACAGGGCTGAATAGATTGATGCATGCCCGGGGCACACAAGATGTCCTCGTGCATAAGCCAGTCCAAATCGGTCCTGGGACTTTCCAGACCCAGGCCTGGCGAGGAGCTGGACAAAGGAAAGGGGGTGTAACCGCCCCCCTTCCTGGTTCCACCCAGAGGAGGGACCTAGCAGGTGATCCACCCCTCAGATTGGGAATAAGAGTGGGAGCAGTGCCAGAGCACCTCAGATCATCCTGAATCAACTTGAAACTAAGAAGACGACTGGACTTCGACATTCTGCTGCACAGAAGACTGAAGAGCATCTCCCTTGTAGCCTAGGAGTGACCAACCTGTGAACACAGGCACCAACCAGCGAATCGATGTCTGCTTTGCCGCCGCCTCCTGCCGGAGCCTGAGCCCAGAGTCTGACAAGACCCAGACTCCCAGACTTCTCACAGCCCGATCCACAGTCCCTGCAAAGAAGGGACCCGTGGAGGCATTGAGAGATGTGGGACCGGACATCTTGGAAGACACCAGAAGAGCTGATTGCGCAGCATCCGAGGCACCCTCGACGTTGTGCTTTGGAGACTGAGAACCCCCACCAGCGAACAGCTCTTGCACCGAAGATCAGGCCCCCAGCATCTCCACGATCTGCGTGGGGCCCTTTTGCATTGTGCCACTTGATGCGCCATCCCGGCCACTAGCCACGTGGTCAGCGGCCATCTTGGCGACGAAACCGAAGAACTATACTGCGGGTCTCGTTGTTCCAGACTTGCCCTAGCTACTGTAAAAAGGAGCACCCGCTCTGACCTTGCTGGTCAGAGTAACAAGCCTTTCTTGATTCCTGCATGGCTTGCATTTGCCAAGGCCTGTTTGCTTCAATCAAGTTGCGATACGGCCAACAGCGAGAAGCCTGCGTGGTACAGCTCGTGACTGACTCCTGGACGTCCTCGACCCCCGGTGTCCACGTGGCTGCAGAGAGAAGCTACACCTCAGCGCCTGTTGGCACCCGACATCGCCTGGTTCCAATCTGGTTCCACGGTAGTCACTGGCTAGTGACTTTGAACATTGTCCCCTCTGCTTTCAGGTCTTCACAACTTCAGATCCACCCTTGGATCCACCGGAACTCTTCACATCGAGCCGCCTGCAGCCTCTTCAGCTCCAAGCACCATCGACCTGCGTGATGAAACCCGGCACTACTTCGACCCTGTGCACCCGCTTCCTGTGGGTGAGGTAACTCAGCAACGCTGGTGTTCCTACACTGGTACACACCTCTAGGGCCTGTGTCTCAAGTTTCAGCTTTCTAGGTCACTCGGAAGGTTCCGAACGAACTTACTTTGTACTTTTTACGCACCATTGACTTAACATTGGTGAGTGCGTGCACTTTAAACACTGCACCCGAGTCCCGCGGGCCTTTCCCGACTTAGTCACTGCTAGTCCCGAACAGCTCCAGTGATTCCCAAGGCCCTAGGCCTGTTTCCGTTTCCATTGGTATCTCTTATACCACTTTCTTAGTATATGGTTGAGGTGGCCCCTAGGGCTCATCCATATTGTGCAACGTTTGTGTATTTTAAACTGTGTTTTGTTTAACGCTTGTGCTTCTGCGCTCATAAAGAGTTCAGGGGATATTTGTAGTTAATAAATATATATATATTTTCAATATATATCTGTGTGGTGTCCTTTCATTTGGTATTCAAGGGGGTTGTGTATGGTAATACAGCTGGCTTCACATGCCTTTCAGAGTTTAGCCTAAGACTGCTTTGTCCACGTTACCACTAGGATAACTGGTCTATAAGGTTGACTTACAACCGATCATCATAAGGGTTGCTTGGCATGATACAAGGTGATCACTAGAATTAGTGAGCATCACATATCAGGCCAACTTCTCACACTCAGGAGCAGCAACATTGTTGCGGTGTCAACAGGGCTTTAAGTGGAAGCTTTTTCAATATTTCATACAAGCCATAGTTGCTGCTAATTTATTTTATGCAACTAACAACCATTGACAAAGCCCTTTGTCCTAACTTGTTGTAGATATGATGTTACTTGTTGTAGCATATATCTAGATGCATCAACAGCAACAGAAAAATACAAGTCGGCCGGCACACTATGCTAAGCAGAGATTTTTAGGTAACTGTGTTTTAAGCCACGCACTTATTTGCATTGGTCATGCCCCTTTGAGAGACCCTCCAGTTTTTTCAGCCCACTGAAAGCCCTGCCTGGCACATCCCTCATAAGGGTGCCAGTGGTCCTAACACTGATACTTCTGGCATTGTAATCAGGTCTTGCATCAGTCCAGGTCTTCCTCCTTGGTGTCAGCAAAGTGCTGATACAAGAACAAAACCTCTCACTACAATTTCTTTATACTCTGGTGATATATCCTACATTAGTACAAACAAAGACATTGTCCCACACACAGAAGTTAATAGAAAAATATATTGTTTTTTTAATTGATTTATACAGTTTTCTAGTAGATTAAAGAATTATAATACAGTCAAGAAAATCATTATACATCTACTCCATATATGTTCGCTATGTACAAATTAAGACAGTGTACCTATACCCCCAAAAAACAAATCATTCACGCATACCAGTACAGCCAACCCATTTACACAACTCAAATGGACCAACAGTCTCACCAGTTTTATCACACTCAATAACATGAACCAGTCAAAACAAATATAAAGACTAAAAAACAACATAAAATATATATACAGACAAGAAAAGTCCTTTTTAACAACAAAGAAGAGCTCCGAAGTGCGTTTCGGAAAGGAACTCTGGGTCCTGGATTCCTTTGTCAGGGCGCATTCATTTATTATTTTCCAGTCTGAAAGTCTTTATCTTGGCTTAACGGTATACTGTTTTCAATCCAAATTAATGGTGTCAGGGGAGTACAATCTGAAGTCAGAGTCGCGCTCTGAACAATCGTCTGTAAGGGACAATGACACCAAAATTAAACATAATCAAAATATCAGTATATTATCTAGTATTGCTGCTGTGGGCATACAAACACGAGAAGAAGGATAGTGGATAGATACACATACCATACTCAAAATGCCCATGTGCTCAGAAAGTTAATAGTGCTCAAACGAAAAGATAGCAAAGAATCAGCCACCAATAAGTCACCTCAATATAGGAACAACGAAGTGTCTCAATCCACTCTCCTTAACTCAAGGCGAAATATGGAGCCCAAAAGACAAGGAGACCTACCGTATTATATCAGGGTATGGTTGAAAGGGGAATCTATGAAGTATAAATATTCGTATCTTCTGGAAGTATGACTACAATCCACAGTTCTGAGGGTCACGGTTTGCAGTAAGTAAACACGGAAAGCCAGCACACATAAATATAGGTGCTGCGAGCCAGGATACTCAATGGTATAGACCAACCAATACTCATTCTCTAAATAATGTTACACTGTAAATAGATCTACCCTGCGGCTACGTCATTATATGTGTAAGGTTATAATTAGTCAGACTCATCGTGTGGGGCTGACAATACGGACACGAACACTCTTACCTATAGTCCACTATATATCAACTTGAAATCGGGTGTCCGTCCAGTTATAAGTATCACCTCTCACGGGTTTGTCGGATACTCCTCGATGACGTTCTCGGTGCCGTTAAGTAACCCCTTCAGAAAGTGCTGTAACCTTGGAAGGGTTCAACCCTTTATTCCCACACTAAATAAAACAGATTTAAATAAGGAGATTAGAGTAAAGTCAAAAGACCCGTCATGATGACCGCCAGCGACATGGCTAGCACGGGGCCGATAGTAGATACAGGACTGAGGTCCAACACAGCCTCCCACCCACTACTAATAAACGCGGGCCGATGGTAAACAACGGACTAAGGTACCCGGGGCCCCCCTCCTCTTGGCTAATGCGGGACCTGATAGTAAATAAAGGACTGAGGTCCAACACAGTCTCCCACCAACTACTACTTAATGTGGGTCCGATGGTAAACCACGGACTAGGGTGCCGGGGGCCTCCCTCCACAGTAGCCCCTAACCATGCGTCAATACATCAAGCGCCCAATCGAGTGGTTCGTACCTCGTTCAGTAACGGCGATCCATATATCCTATGTCCGTAATGTCAGGAAATCGGTAAACTCTGAGGCAAAGCGGGACGCCTAATATACCCCTCCTCTACAGGAACAAAACATAACCCCTAAGAGACGCCTCATAATGCAAGGAAAGAGAAATAGGGCTAAAATAAAACAACAACAGTCGCCATTTTGAAGAGGGCAAAAGCGGACCAGATCAAAACGAAAAAGACCGGTTCAAGACAATATTCGTGCCGCAACCAAAATAAAGGATAAAAAATATAAAATTAAGAGTCTACAAGAATCAAAGTGAATCCACCTAACAAGGACAAATATATCGATGTCCAATAAAAAGCTTTAGAACGGTCATGGACTCGACCAGTTGTAGCTAAACGTCACTCAGACTAAAAGTGGCATAAATATGTCCGGAGTAATATAGAGATTGAGAACAGTATTGACACTCGACCCAAAGAAAAAGAGGCACAATAGTAACCACAGAGGGGAGAAAAGAAAAAGAGGAGGAATAACAATTGTAAGGACTACGCCCAGAACTCAATATCAGAGGCTCTACCCATATCAACTAGGGGACCAAGGTAATCCAATCACAAGGCTATCAGGCTGCCCAATGATAGAATACAGAGTATAGACACTAACGAGGGAGCCAACAGATAGCCAGAATGTACCTCTAGAGTATGGCATTACTCCACGGAATACATTCCTTTAACCCTATAGTTGCTGTCTGTAGAGTATATATCCAATAAACCTCTCTCTTACCTCTGAGGCCATTAATGTTGTTATCCTTCGGGTTATGTACCTTTTCAAGGATAAGCCATTTCAGATCAGTAAGCAAATGCTGCTTTTCCTGCCAGTGTGCCACTAGGCCCCCCCCTCTTGTTATTTCTAATGCATGACTTATGCTCGCTCAGTCTGACTCTGAACTCACAACTGGTTTCACCCACAATTTACTAGCAGTATAACTAATATCAACATATATTTGGGGTACTTGATTCATACACTTTATTGATCTTTTCCTCTTATTGTGGAGACGGAGTCACCATTGGTATATTAACATCATGTTCGCACCCGAACAAATTCGGGGTTTAGCATTGTCAAGCTTGACTTCTGCATTCCCTGGTATGGGTTTTCCCAGTCCTGACATATCTGACACCATAGCATGACTCACATGGCCCTATAATAACAGCGTGGGACCGTGGTATATGAAATCATAGTAATTTATTAGCAGTATAACAAACATCGACATATGCATGGGGTACTTGATACATATACTGTAT
Organism: Lissotriton vulgaris; assembly: GCF_964263255.1. Taxonomy (NCBI): domain Eukaryota; kingdom Metazoa; phylum Chordata; class Amphibia; order Caudata; family Salamandridae; genus Lissotriton; species Lissotriton vulgaris. Next base: position 664,804,176 of record NC_141693.1, read on the forward strand.
TGATCTTTTCCTCGCACTGGGGAGATTTGGGCACCATTGGTATATTGACTGGACCTACAACATGGTAGCACCCGAACGATTTTGGGGTTTTATCATTGTTAATCAGGATTTCTGGTTTCCCTGGTATGGTTCATGTGACACGCTTGCAATGATTAAACAAGTGACCCCTAACAAGTACACGTTAGAATTTGCGTAGGAGATAGTATTCTCACTGCTATGTCCACGGGTGAGAATCATACATTCCGGCAGGCACGCACATATAATTCAGTGATTTCTAACTTCACTGTATTACAACAGAGCCAGAAATGACTAGCTTAAGATGGCCGCCATGACCGCTATACCGTATCATGTGACATACACGCGGAATTAGCTGAACGTCCCGCGTAGGTATTTGTATACGGCTGAATCAGACGGAGTTTGGTGAACGAGACAACGCCCTCGGCGGGACACATAATGGGGAGGTGTATGGTTACCAATGGGCAATGTGTGGGCAATGTGTGATGTACCCGTACGGCTGGTGGGTTAGACGCATACAATGTTTGTTGACATGATAATTGGAGGATGTGCATTGTGGTTCCCCTTGACACTCTCTAAACTATTTGGAAATGCTTTTGAGTAAACATTGATTCTAAAATGTTCTGAAGCGCATTTTACAGTCTAAGTGTGTGTGGACCCTATGAGAGCGTAAAAATTAGCGCGCTTCACTTTTGACTTATAGTTGAAGTCGGGAGGATTCGTTTTGATGATGGAGACTGTATTAGATACTCAGACATTGCTGACACTATTCCTCTGTGCTTTTTACGCTTCTAGATTGATATACACAATCTATGTGACGCTGAATTCTCACTGTAGGAGTATCCTTTTATCCCCTTTTTGCATTCCTTAACAGCTGGTATGAGCAAACAGGCTGCTTATAGGTATACTATGTTGACACAGTATCACACACATACATACAGCGCAAAAGGGTTACAGTGTATGTTTTTAACTACCTGTTTGTGCCTCTTTCTTTGACAGTTAACATAGAACAAGTGTCCAACAGTGGAGTGGCAGTAAACTGTGCGGCCCTGATGAATCTGCCAAAATCGATGTGGCAGTGAAACATGTTGGTAATAGCTAATGGTGTGCATGAATAGCTACCAGCCTTTTTAGTCTAACAGCAAACACTAATTTCTCTACGAATAAAATTATGAAGAGAAGTGGTTGCTGCTTTTAATGCACTTTTTGATTGTCCCTAGCAGACTTTCTCTTCTTTCACTTTTTCACACACTGTCTTGGTTTGTTGTTTTGGACACGTGTTTTCTATTTCTTTTATGAACCGGATGACAACCGATGATGAGACAGGGGTTTGGAGATTGCATACCAGTTACCCCGTTGGTGGTGTTTCCGTGAGGTGTCATTCGGTTCTTTCACATTTTTTCTACACAGAATCTGTCCAAACTGATGAGGTGGACACTTGATACTGATTAATGGTGTCAGACATGTTGTTGTTGTGTTCGGTGTAACTGTCAAAGAGGTGTTAGCCTATTGGTTCTGTTTTTAAGGAACTCAGGATGTATTGCAGTGAAACGTCCCCTTATTAGAACGAAAGTATATAGGGGAGGATAGCAGTTATCAGGACTCACAGACTGGTCTGTTATCTAAGTAACTGACATAATCCACATCATTTGGACAGGGTTTTTGTTGATGAGTTGTTTTTTTGAGCTCTATTTCTATTTCCTTGCATTATGAGGCGTCTCTCAGGTGTTATGTTTTGTGCCTGTAGAGGAGGGGTATATTAGGCGTCCCACTTAGCCTCAGAGTTTACCGATTTCCTAACATTATGGACGTAGGATATATGGATCGCCACTACTGAACGAGGTACGAACCACTCGATTGGGTGCTCGATGTATTGACACATGGTTAGGGGCTACTGTGGAGGGAGGCCCCCGGCACCCTAGTCCGTGGTTTACCATCGGCCCCACATTAAGTAGTAGTTGGTGGGAGACTGTGTTGGACCTCAGTCCTTTATTTACTATCAGGCCCTGCGTTAGCCAAGAGGAGGGTGGCCCCTGGTACTTAAGTCCGTTGTTTACCATCGGCCCCACATTTATTAGTAGTGGGTGGGAGGCTGTGTTGGACCTCAGTCCTGTATCTACTATCGGCCCCATGTTAGCCCTGTCGCTGGTGGTCGTCATGACGGGTCTTTTGACTTTACTCTAATCTCCTTATTTAAATCTGTTCTTTTTTAGTGAGGGAATAAAGGGTTGAACCCTTCCAAGGTTACAGCACTTTCTGAAGGGGTTACTTAACGGCACCGAGAACGTCATCGAGTAGTATCCGACAAACCCGTGAGAGGTGATACTTATAACTGGACGGACACCCAATTTCGAGTTGATATATAGTGGACTATAGGTAAGAGTGTTCGTGTCAGTATTGTCGGCCCCACACGATGAGTCTGACTAATTATAACCGTACACATATAATGACGTAGCTGCAGGGTAGATCTATTTGCAGTGTAACATTATTTAGAGAATGAGTATTGGTTGGTCTATACCAATGAGTATCCTGGCTCGCAGCGCCTATATTTATGTGTGCTGGCTTTCCATGTTTACTTACAGCAAACCGACACCCTCAGAACTGTGGATTGTAGTCATACTTCCAGAAGATATGAATATTTATACTTCATAGATTCCCCTTTCAACCATAATCTGATATAATAGGGTAGGTCTCCTTGTCTTTTGGTCTCCATAGTTCGTCTTGGGTTAAGGAGAGTGGACTGAGACACTTTGTTGTTGCTATATTCAGGTGACTTATTGGTGGCTGATTCTTTGCTATCTTTTAGTTTGAGCACTATTGACTTTCTGAGCACATGGGCATTTTGAGTATGGTATGTAGATCTATCCACTATCCTTCTTCTCGTGTTAGTATGCCCACAGCAGCAATACTAGATAATATACTAATATTTTGATTATGTTTAATTTTGGTGTCCTTGTCCCCTACAGACAATTGTTCAGAGCGCGACTCTGACTTCAGATTGTACTCCCCTGACACCATTAATTTGGATTGAAAACACTATACCGTTAAGCCAAGAGCCAAGATAAAGACTTTCAGACTGGAAAATAATAAATTAATGCGCCCTGACGAAGGAATCCAGGACCCAGAATTCCTTTCCGAAACCCGTGTCGGTGCTCTTCTTTGTTGTTAAAAAGAACTTTTCTTGTCTGTATATATATTTGATGTTGTTTTTTAGTCTTTATATTTGTTTTGACTTGTTCATGTTGTTGAGTGTGATAAAACTGGTGAGACTGTTGGTCCATATGAGTTGTGTAAATGGGTTGGCTGTACTGGTATGCGTGAATGATTTGTTTTTTGGGGGTATATGTATACTGGCTTAATTTGTACATAGCGAACATATATGGAGTAGATGTATAATGATTTTCTTGACTATATTATAATTCTTTAATCTACTAGAAAACTGTATAAATCAATTAAAAAAACAATATATTTTTCTATTAACTTCTGTGTGTGGGACAATGTCTTTGTTTGTACTAATGTAGGATATATTACCAGAGTATAAAGAAATTGTAGTGAGAGGTTTTGTTCTTGTATTTGCATTTTCCCTGCCAGCCTCTCCGAGCATCTGATTCCAGGGTCCCTCTTTTGTTCTTTTGTAGTCAGCAAAGTGCTGGACTATGCAGTTAGGGAACAACCTGTTTCTGAAACCATCTTGCATCCACTAAATAGTTTAAAAAAATTGACGGCTCAGATTTAGGAATGTTAAACGTCTATTTTGCACTTTAAATATCTTATTCAGGCGCTGTTGTCAATGATGTGAAATGGAAAATGTAATAATGTTGTAATTGTAATATACACATCCTGAGAGGCATTGCCATCAAAAGTGCTGGCCTTCCTGAAGCAGTATCTCCAGCCTCAATTCTTCTGCCTATGGCCGCCCTGCTTACTGACTAATTTGAAAAAGGGGGACCCCTACGAAACAACAATGTATCTTGCTAGCTGTAGGGCATAGTATATGAAAGGGTAAACAACAAGCTAGACACAAGATCCAAAACAATTATTTACAGTGAACAAAGCCAGGCATTAGCTAGTACAAAAACAGTGCATATTCACGGTATTCATATATCAATTAAACTGACAACAATTTTTCTTTTGATATGAAAATATTTTCGTTTTTATTCATCTATCTTTGTTTTATAGTTTCATCACATATAGCATGTGTGTATATCTTTTTGTATCGATTTTTTAATAGTTTCTTTTTTACATATATATGTCAAAGAACATGATTTATATGTTACATTCATACATAAACCAACATTAAATACAGTGAAAAACCTAAAGGAGGGGTTAACAGATAGTTAGAAGCTGACGGTCGATGTCGAGAGAAGAGAATCACGACGCGCGTTTCGGCGTAAAGCCTTCATCAGACAAACCAGTCTCAACTTTTTCTAAAAAAATATGAAAAATACACACAATCAACTTATATAATTACATTACATTTTTCTGGCCTGGCTTCACATTTCTGATACTTATTTGAGCTTTAAATGCTTCTATTGATTTCATAACTGTGTCCATTAAGGTCTAGGAAGATATTTTACACATGTGTCCTCCACATATTGTGGAGCAAGCCACAACTTTTTCTACCAATGAACCACCAAAGTGGATGTGCAAAAGATAGCCATAGATTAATCCAAAAATATCCAAGAACACAGGGGCATATTATCAAGGGTGGCAATACGAAATTATCGCCGCTTTAGCGGCCGTTTTCGGCCGCTAAGCGGCGATAATTCTATCGCCCTATTAGCAAGCTGTCGCTAACAGCAGTTAGCGACAGCTTGTAGGCGATAGCGAGCGGTTTGGGGCCCGCTTGCATGTCAGCGGTATTTATCGCTAATGACATGCAAAGTGGGCGCACCCAAACTGTTAGCGACTGAAAGCAGTCGCTAACCTCGCTATCGCCTATTACCAACACAGGCGTAGTGTTGGAAATATTTGCGCTAAGCGCGAATATCTCCAAAAACTAACGCCTGCTCAGACCAGTTCTTAGCCATTATATCCAATGGGAGGTGAATATAATGGCTAAGACCCTTTTAGCGATAATGCGTGAATATCGCTGTATTCTCAGCGATATTCACAGATGTTGCCGCTATCGCCAGGAATTTTATCGCTTTTGAGATAAACGCTGCTAATAGCACGTTATCTCAGCGATAAAATCCGGTGATGTGCGGCGATAAAAAAATTGCCGCTAACCAAATTGCCGCTAAACCTACATAGCGATAAATATCTCTATTCGTTGATAATATGCCCCATAGTTTCTCACCCGTGAATGACAGAAAAGACGAAAAAAGAGAAAGAGATGAAGAACACTGTGATGATGAACTTTTTAGCACTAGTTGTTCTTAAAAAGAAAATTCTGTTGCATCAGCAACCCTGGATGTTAACACAAACTGTTGGTTCATTGTCTTATGGACAATCTTTATTTACTTGTGCATAGTAAAAATTGAGAAATAGATACCAATATTTTCTTTAGACCTCAAATTCTAAACTGAGGCCACGATATGGCAAAGCCTTCTCCACAGTGGTTATTAGCTTTATTGATGGTATTATCTAGAGGAAGGCACAACAAATTAAAGATCATACACTGTACCATTTATAAGATAACCTTTATATGTATACACTATATTAAGAGCTGAGATTATATGACCACTGTTAGAAGGAAAGGATGCTATATACCTTATTGGTTGTAGCCAAAACGAAATGGGCTATATTTCTGTTGTCTATAATTCACAAACATGTGCCCTGCAAAGGATAGCAATGTGAACGCCCATGTAATGAGCCTGAAAATCAAGAGAGGAGAGGGATCTAAAAATAATAGATGAAGGAGATATTTAGACTCTCATTTAAAACCTGAGAATATCATGCAGTTTTTTCTTTAAATTGTTTTGAGGCTGTTCATCACACCTAAACTTATTCATTACCGTGCAATGGGTAAGATATTAGGCTTCTTTTTAATTATTATACATACTGATACCTAAGTCTATATATAATTTTCAATATTTATACAGACAAATTAATTTGGGTTTTAAAGCCTCAAAGTTCTTTTAATTTGTATGGTTGGCAAGTATCTGTAGTGTTAAATCTTGTTCAGGACTGTCATTAAACTGTATATATGAATGGCTGCCGTGAGCAAAACGTTTAAAAAAAAACCAGATCTAAATGCTATTGCACATGTTTATCATTAGCCGGTAACAAACGATTATGGGTCGCAATCTATTTGTAGATTTTCATTTAACTATGCGCATTACAAGCCATCTATTGTCAGATTGTGGCATCAGTTTCACGAGTAAGTAAGACTATACACATACTTCACCATCAATCTTGTGCTAAAAAATAAGGAACTTTCAGGAGACATAAATACGAACATATTTAGGCTAAAACATTCTCATTATTTCCATTTCAGATCTTCATTTTTTGAACTATTATTGCACTTTTGGGACATCTAATTTAGATTGTCGCGTCAAAGGAACCTTTTGAAAATAGTGAATATCAAAGGGAAAGTGTAAGTATAGGTATATGAATAGAGGGATAAGCATTTAATAAATGAATAAAGTGGAGGATGCTTTTTAAGTAAAGGAAGTTACTAGCATGGGCGTTCACATTGCTATCCTTTGCAGGGCACATTTTTGTGAATTATAGACAACAGAAATGTAGCCTATTTTGTTTTGGCTACAACCAATAAGGTATATAACATCCTATCATTCTAATAGTAGTCATATAATCTCAGCTCTTGAGATAGTGTACACATATAGAGGTTATCTTATAAATGGCACAGTGTATGATCTTTCATTTGTTGTGCCTTCTTCTACACAAATACCATCAATAAAGCTAATAACCACTGCAGAGAAGGCTTTGCCATATCGTGGCCTCAGTTAAGAATTTGAGGTCTAAAGAAAATATAGGTGTCTATTTCTCAATTTTTACAATGCCTAAGTAAATATAGATTGTCCATAAGACAATGAACCATCAGTTTGTGTTAACATCCAGGGTTGCTGATGCAACAGAATTTTCTTTTTAAGAAAAACTAGTAATAAAATGTTCATCATCACAGTTTATTTCTTCTCTTTCTCTTTTTTCGTCTTTTCTGTCATCCACGGGTGAGAAACTATAATCTTGGATCTTTTTTGATTAATCTAGGGCTATCTTTTGCACATCCACTTTGGTGGTTTATTGGTAGAAATAGTGTGGCTTGCTCCACAATATGTGGAGGACACATGTGTAAAATATCTCCTAGACCTTCATGGACACCGTTATGAAATCAATAGAAGCATTAAAAGTTCAAATAAGTATCAGAATTATAAAGCCAGGCCAGAAAAATGTGATGTAATTATATAAGTTGATTGTGTGTATTTTCCATATTTTTTTAGAAAAAGTTGAGACGGGTTTGCCTGACGAAGGTTTTACGCCGAAACGCGCGTCAAGTTTCTCTTCTCTCTACATCGACCGTCAGCTTCTAACTATCTGTTAACCCCTCCTTTAGGTTTTTAACTGTATATAATGTTGGTTTATGTATTAATGTAACTTATAATTCATGTTCTTTGATATATATGTAAAAAATAAACTATTAAAAAATCGATACAAAAAGATATACACACATGCTATATGTGATGAAACTATAACACAAAGATAGATGAATAAAAACGAAAATATTTTCATATCAAAAGAAAAATTGACGAAAGATTAATTGATATATGAATACCGTGAATATACACTGTTTTTGTACTAGCTAAGGTCTGTCTTTGTTCACTGTAAATAATTGTTTTGAATCTTGTGTCTAGCTTGTTGTTTACCCTTTCATCGCCCTGCTTACTGAGCCTGCCTTTATGGCGGTGCTACTGGCAACTTGACTGCTGACTGAAGATCGCTGCGCAGGGGGGCCGCAGTCAGATCAATTGATGCCGCTGCTTGTGAGGGGCTTGTAGCAGAGTATGCCCAGCCTATGGGTGTTCCCGGCATGTTGTGGTGGTGCTGCAATGGCTGCAATTGGTTTGTTATCATTGCTTGGGCCGCGGCCACCGTGAACAAGCTCATGACCTGGTGGCCCCCAGCTGACAATGAGGCCATGATGTGAGGGCCGTGACCTGTGTGAAGGTGGGATTCCTATGCCCTGCTAATCCCCCTCTGATCGTTAAGATCCCTCCAGGGTGTTGGGGATTCAGGTCTACCACTCAGACAGTAAGTGGTAATGGGAGGGTGAAGCTCAGACCTTGCGCAGTGGCGCAGCAGCGCATCAGGGGTATCTCCCAATAATTACACACACACATGGACACATCAGTGCTCAGGTAGACCGGAAGTCCCGTGCGACTCCCGTCCATTTATTTATAGCCTTTCGGCCACGCCTGGCCAGAAGGTGATACAATGTTTGCGTGTGGTTCCGGGACTCAGCCGAGACCCCGGACAAACACTAGAGCGATAAATCCCTTCCCAAGTTAGTCTTTTGTGACAGGGCTCTGACTAAGTGTCAATCAACTGGAAAAGTCTGCAAGCCTCTGGCTGGGCCTCGGGTTTGGTCTAAGGTCATATTGGTGTCTTCCTCGGGCTAACAATTGTTTTGCTCCGCTCTTTCGGGGGGACTGTGTGGATGGCTCAGGTGGATCAGTTGGTGAGTTGGGTGAATTTGTTCTGATCCGCTTTCGGTGATTTAATCGGCCGGCGGCTCAGTAGCTCGCTCCTCACTCCTAGGATCAGATGGTGTACGTTTGAACCATGACACGTTTCTTGTTACTTCTTTCCCGTTTCGTTGAACTGTTTTTGCAGTCCCTTTAGTTGCTGTGATTATCCAAGGCTCAGGCTCGTATGGGGTGCGAAATTTCCCACCTGGCCTTCTAGCTCGGATCAGTACTGAGTCTCCGGGAGCGAGGGCCCGATCAAGGGCTCTCCTCTTTCGACTCGCTCTGTCGTTGTTCCTTTTCCTTTGTTCTTGCGCCGCTTCAGGAGAGTAAGGCTCAGGTCTCCAGTCTTCTGCCATGGGGACGAGTTCCCTCCTTGGGCTGGCCAACATGAGTGACCAAGGTGATCTTTGTGTCGTGCTATGGGGAGTGCTCTGATATTCCCTAAGGGAATGTTGTAGTGCCTCTCCGGGATCCGTTCCTTCTACTGTGGCTATCCGCAGAATATTTTTGATGGTTCTCATGAACCTTTCGGCTTCACCGTTGGCCTGAGGCCACTGCGGTGTGATGCGGTGATGTTCCCCCCGAGTCCCCCCAGGAACTCCTTGAAGTCACTCCCTTGGAACGGAGGCCCATTGTCTGTCTTGAGTATTTGTGGAATCCCAAACATGGCGAATGTTTTGCTTAGAATCGGTTGGATGTTCGCAAAACTGGTGGACGCTGCTACTTCCGCAATGGGGTATTTGGTATAGCTGTCTATGAGGACCACGGTGATCCTCCCATCGGGGAAACTGCTGAAATCCAAACTGACTCATGACCACGGGGATGGAGCTGGATCTTCTGTGATGACAGGTGCAGAGGCCTCTGGTGCACTCGTCAGCTGGCACGCTCTGCAGTTTTGTACCACTGTGTCTACTCTTTTTTTGAGGTCAGGAAACCATACTTTTTCTCTCATGCGGGCTTTCATTCTTCGGGTGCCTTGATGCCCGGCATGGGCAAGTGCCGTTGCTTGCACTTGTAAAGTTAACGGTATTACCACTTGGGGTCCTCTCATTAATAGTACATTCGCGGCTATGCTAAGTTCGTTATGCACCTTCCAAAACTTTCCTAGGCGTGAACGGTCTGCCTCACTCCAATCTTGATTGTTCTGGAGGAATCCTTCCCAGGATTCTGCTTGTATCGCTTCGGAAACTCGTTGGATGATTGCGTCATTGGCATACTGGCTTATGATCGTAGTAGCTGACAGCGCTTGTGGACACGTCCATTGAGATATCATGTTCACAAATTCCTCCATTCGTGTTTCCTGCTCACTTTCAGTCACTTCCCCTGTAGTAGAATGGCGAGATAGGAAATCAGCGGGATTCTTCGATCCTGGTCTGTACACGAGGTCCATCTGATATTGCTGTACTTGAATGGCCCAGCGTTCAATTCAAGGTGGGGGGTGAGGAGCGGTGCCTTTAAACAATGGTATTAATGGTTGGTGGTCCGTTACCATCATGAACGGATGTCCCATTATGTACAAATGGAAGTGGTTGCACGCCCATTTCGCCGCTAGTGCTTCCCTTTCTATTTTGGAGTATCGCGCTTCAGTGGCGGTCAGCGCCTTGCTGGCGAACGCTAGGGGGCCCACACTCTGGGCTCAGTCTCCTGAGTTAGCAGTGCTCCCAGGCCGACCGGGCTAGCATATTCCAAAATTTCAGTGTGCTTGGCGGTGTCAAAATACGCCATGGTGGTTCCGTCCAGTAGAGCCTCTTTCACCTTGTTGAATGCCTCTTCTTCTTCTCGGGCCCACTTCCACTAACTCTCTTTCTTTGTCAAGTTCCGTAGGGCTCCGCAATGGTTGCTAGGTTGGGAATGAACCTTGCGCAATACAGTGCCATGCCAAGGAAGCTTCGTACCTCAGATGCCGTTGTTGGTGCGGGTGCATGTCTGATGGCCTGAGATTTTGGGGGATCTACTTTGACTCCATCGGCGTCAAACACATATCCAAAGAATTCTATGGACGTCTGAAAGAATTTGTACTTTTCTTTGTGTAGGGTCACTCCATGTTCCGCTAGTCTCTTGAGCGTGGCTCTCAGTCTGCGATGATGCTCCTCACTTGTTTTAGAGTGTATCCGTATGTCATCACTGACATTAAGTACTCCTTGTAAGCATGACAGTATTTCCTTGATGGTATTTTGGAATATCTCTGCGGCCGAGGATATTCTGAAGTTCAATCTTTTGTATCTTCGGAGGCCCAGATGTGTAAAGAATGTAGTGATGTACCTGCTCTTCTCAGCCAAACGCAACTGGTGTTACCCAGCGTTCAGATCTAGTTTTGAGAACCATTGGGCTCCATTTAAGTCTGCTAGGATGTCATCTACGGTAGGTGTGATGTGTCTCTCTCTCTCTTTATGGCCTTGTTGGGCATCCGCATGTCAATGCAGATCCTTATCTTCCCAGGTTGTCGGGGATTTTCTGCTATCACCATAGGGGACACCCATAGTGTTGGGCCAGTCACCTTCTCAATGACTCCCTGTTCCTCCAGTTGAGCCAGTTCTTGTTCCACTGCTGCACGTAGGTGGAATGGGGCCCTCCGGTGCCTTAGTGCGATCGGTTGGACAGCCTTATCGATATGGAGCTTCACAGGTGCTCTCTTGACTGTCCCTAGGCCTTTGAATAGAGATGGGAAAAGCTGTAAGATGTCTTCAGTTTGCAGAGCCTTTACAGCATTGGCGAATGCGATGAGGCTGAGATCCTCCGCTTTGTGGATCCCGACTAGAAGATCAGCTTCTTTGTCGACGACGTGAAACGTCGTCATCACTTCTCGGTCTTCAGATTTAACTTGAACGAACATTTTTCCTCGCAGGGGAAGTGGCTCTTGGCTCCCATAGGTTAGTATCCAGATCTTGGAAGGGGTCAGCTGTGGTCTTGGGTTGAGAGCCTTGTAGTGTTGTATCCCCATCACGTTTATGGTGGCTCCTGTGTCGATCATTCCTGTCACCGGTGATCCATCAATCTGAATCTGACATTTGGGCTGTGGCCGCCGCCTCCTTTTCAGGTTGCTGATGAATGTTACGAAGTAGCATTCCTCGTTGTCTTCAGTAGAGGAGTCGTCTAAGCGATCATAATTGCGATGGTGATGCTTTGTGGAGCGCTGGGATTGACTGTCATCCATGGTTAGGTGTCGGACAGTGCCGGATATTGTCTTCCTACCTGACTGGTTCCTTCCACGGAAACCATCTCTGCACACACTTGCAAAATGGTTTTGCACGCCGCACTTCGAGCATGTTTTCCCTCGAGCTGGGCAGCTCTCCGGGGCGTGTTCCTCTTGTCTGCAGTATCCGCACGACGACCGTCGAGGCGTTCTCGTTGGCCATCGCCCTCGTCCACCCCTGCGGGGGTTGCGGACGGCATCTACTTTCTCAATTTTTACCGTCGTTCCAGTATCTGCAATCGGATTCAGGACTGCTTCCATTGCTGTGGATCTAACATCAGATAGCTCATGTGACCAAGCTAATAGCAGTATTTCATCGAGCGTGATGCGAGGCTGGCGCAGTATTAGCGTTCTCAGTGGTTTGTTGAGGCACCCTTGGATTAGCTGTGCGGTGACCTCTTTCGTCTGGTCGTCTTCTGTGCATGTGCTGATCAACTCTCTCAGGCGCGTGTGGAATGCATCCATTGTTTCACCTTCTCTCTGCCTCGACTGCCGGAATTTAAAACGTTCGTAGTGCGGGTTGAGTTGCGGGTCAAAGTGGGCATTGAGTGCCCGCACGGCAGCGTCATAATCCGTGGCTGCTCCTGCGTTTGGGAGATGTGCAAAGAGTTTGTAGAATTCAGTGCCACCAAAATGCAATAGCAGCGATCTTTTGACTTCGTTGTCCTTCTCTCTAGTGGCCGCGAAGTAGTTGTTTAACTGTCCTATCCATACTGCCCACTGCGGAGGCGCTGTTGCTGGTTCAACAAGCTCACTGAAGGGCGGCAGTGCTTGGATTTGAAAGTGTACTGATTGTTGTGCCTGCGGTACTGCTTGTTGCACTGGTGGTCCTTGTTGCTGTCCTCCTGCTGGGACAGCTGGTGGATTTCCTAGCTGCTGGCCTCCAGCGGCGGTGGCGCCTGGCTGAACAGACATTGCTTGACTTGGGTGTTTTGTTGGTATCAATGCTTGTTGGGCCCCCTTTCACTCTTTTGTGCCTCTGTACTTGTTGTTGGCGTCAATGCTTGTTTGTCTGTGTGGGTCTTTGTTTTTCAGTTGTATGTGCCAGTGCTTGTATTCTCAGCTACCCTTGAATGTGCCAATGTCAACTCAGTTGGCAGTGTTCATACAACTGCTCTGCTCTGGTGTAATGTTGCTCTCTTGCACCTGCTGCCTGTTCATGTCCCTGGCTCTGCCCTGCTGGTTTCCTTAACTGCTGCCACTCTCTTCGGGCCTCTTCCACGTTGCTCGCGGGGCTCCGGCAGGCTTGGAGGCTACTGCGCATGCGCGCACCGTGTTGCCGGCGATCGGTCCCCTCGACGCTTGGTCTGCTTCTCTTGAGCTCGCGGTCATGCAGTGCTCCAGCTACCGGCCCTCAAGCAGCTTCTGGCATTTGCTGCTTACCGGTGCTGTGGCTGGATCTGTCGGGCGCGTCACAGCAGCGTCTCTCGCTGTTCCGACATGCTCAGGTGCAGCTCATCAGACTCGGGGCACTTCGTTGACGAATCCCACTCTCGTCGTCAGTGTTTGGGATTCAGGTCTACCACTCGGACAGTAAGTGGTAACGGGAGGGTGAAGCTCAGACCCTACGCAGTGGCGCAGCAGCGCATCAGGGGTATCTCCCAATAATTACACACACACACGGTCACATCAGTGCTCAGGCGGACCCGAAGCCCCATGCGACTCCCGTCCATTTATCTATAGCCTTCTGGCCACGCCTGGTCAGAAGGTGATACAATGTTTGCGTGTAGTTCCGGGGCTCAGCTGAGACCCCGGGCAAACACTAGAAAGGTACACAGGGGACCCCACAGGAGTATCTGGGGGGCCCATTTCATCTGGACCATGACGAGTGGCAGGTGAGCTGGGTCTGTGTGTGATCTCGTTCGCCAACTGCTGTCCCCCTTGGGACTAAGAATGCCTGTTGTTTGTGATTGGGGCCCCTGAACCATCTCCCTGTACTTCTGGCTGTGCCCTGATGAAAACTATTCCACCTGCATCGGTCCGTGCAGATACCTTTGTTGTCTCCCTTGAATGTGTGTTGCTGGTCCCCATTGTACAGCTTTGCTATGACCACACAGCTCTTCTTTGACCTAAAAGGTACTCTTGACTAATACAGACCTCTTTCGGCAGATCCCTTCCTAACTGGCAGGAATGCTACACTCACTGTCTGTGGTCTTTCATCCCCCGCTGCTCGAACTGCCCAAGAGGTAGGTCAAGCGGTCTGGGTGAGATCCAGCTCTGGCCCCCTGGCTATTTATGCACTGACTGGATTGTGAGCATCCACTTTTACTGTGTACAAGGGGCCTTCAATCAACTCAAGACTCTCTGCTACCTGGGAGACGTAAAGATGGGGGAAGGACAAGCCTCCTGTTTGACTTGCCAGCCCAAAATAGACAGGTTTGCCACTCCGACCCTAGTCTCCAGAAGAAACCATCTGGGAGAAGTCCCTCACAAGCCAGGATTGTTCCACTGATGTGCGATATATCCTCCAAGCCATTCAAGCCTCCAAAGAAACACTTGAGACCAAAATAGGGCAGGTGGGGAGAGATGTGGCACTCCAATAACAAGACCTCTGAAAAGTAGTGAGCTGAGTGACTGAGGCTTAGAATCACATATCCACCCTCAAGATTGACTCTTCACATAAGAATACCAGAGTATCCGCCCTGAAAGCCACTGTACACACAATCAAAGCACGGGCTGGAGACGCTGAGAACATATCCTGTCAAAATAACCTCTGCTTTCGTGGGCTTCCCTGAAGGCGTTTGAGATCCCCCGAGCAATGAACTCTGTTAAGAACTGGCTGAAATCCTGGATGCCTGAGGGTGCCCTCTCCCTGTGGTTCATGGTGGAGCAAGCCCACTTTTGCTGGCACAGAGACCCCCTTCGCCCACTGATCATATGGATACTCAACTACCATGACTGTGATGTGGTTCTACACGAGACACATACCCAGACAAACCTCAGCTACCTATCCAGGTGCATAATAATATTCCCTGATTATACAAGGATGACTCGGCTGCAACACAAATCGTTCGAAGTGTTGAAGCAAAAGTTTAGAGCCATGTCATTCCCCTACATGCTACTATTCCCTGCCAGATTGTGAGTGATAGACGCCTCTTGCACACAATTATTTGACACACCAGAGGGAGTGTGTCACAGAACAAAGATCCCTTTGAAGTTATGACTCTTCAGGAGGCCCTGGACAAAAGGCCTAACTACCTTCTCAACCATCTGCGGCTCCTTCCTGTTCTTGTCCATGCCACAAATGGAGAGACAGGAGGGGAGGTCGTGCTAGGTCCCCTGCATCTTTAGAATCCGAATATCCTTGGTCACAAAACCCACCCAGGAGACGATGTGACCAGCTGGCTACCCTGTGACTCCTTACTTTGCATGATGCAACAGTGTCTGACGATTTGTCCTCCTATTCCATACCACCATAACTTTTCAACTTCTATGTACTGCCATGTATCCACCCTCAAGATTGACTCTTCACAAAAGAAAACCAGAGTATCCGCCCTGAAAGCCACTGTGCACACAATCAAAGCACGGGCTGGAGACGCTGAGAACATATCCTGTCAAAATAACCTCTGCTTTGGTGGGCTTCCCTGAAGGCGTTTGAGATCCCCGAGCCATGAACTCTGTTAAGAACTGGCTGAAATCCTGGATGCCTGAGGGTGCCCTCTCCCTGTGGTTCATGGTGGAGCAAGCCCACTTTTGCTGGCACAGACACCCCCTTCGCCCCCACTGATCATATGGATACTCAACTACCATGACTGTGATGTGGTTCTACACGAGACACATACCCAGACAAACCTCAGCTACCTATCCATGTGCATAATAATATTCCCTGATTATACAAGGGCGACTTGGCTGCAACACAAATCGTTCGAAGTGTTGAAGCAAAAGTTTAGAGCCATGTCAATCCCCTACATGCTACTATTCCCTGCCAGATTGTGAGTGATAGACGCCTCTTGCACACAATTTTTTGACACACCAGAGGGTGATCACAGAACAAAGATCCCTTTGAAGTTATGACTCTTCAGGAGGCCCTGGACAAAAAGCCTAACTACCTTCCCAACCATCTGCGGCTCCTTCTTGTTCTTGTCCATGCCACAAATGGAGGGACAGGAGGGGAGGTCGTGCTAGCTCCCCTGCATATTTGGACTCCGAATATCCTTGGTCACAAAACCCACCCAGGAGACGATGTGACCAGCTGGCTACCCTGTGACTCCTAACTTTGCATGATGCAACAGTGTCTGACGATTTGTCCTCCTATTCAGTACCACCATAACTTTTCAACTTCTATGTACTGCCACGTATTCACCCCTGACCCATGGTGTCCGCTTACACTCACCTTCTTCATGTGTATCCTTCTAGATGGAAGAAGCCCTCTGTGAAGGCCCCAGTTCTATATATAGTTCATAACTGCTTGGGAGTGTTTTGGGCGGCAGATGCTTCCTGGAGGAGGTGTGGGGAGTGTGGGAGTTGGGGCTCATGTTGTGAGATATGTTTGAACAACCTCAAGTGTTTTTTCCCAGTTTTGTTTTCTCCCTTTAGTTGTGTGCTGT
This sequence comes from Lissotriton vulgaris, assembly GCF_964263255.1. Classification (NCBI taxonomy): domain Eukaryota; kingdom Metazoa; phylum Chordata; class Amphibia; order Caudata; family Salamandridae; genus Lissotriton; species Lissotriton vulgaris. Next base: position 664,820,579 of record NC_141693.1, read on the forward strand.
TTTCTTCCAGCTGCTATCCCCTCTCCCTGATCACCCTGTTGCTTTTCCTCCAATGAGCATACTCTACGTATTCAAACCGGCTGAATGACAGACCACAGCCTCCTCTCCTGGAATGTCAACAGTCTACTAGAGCACATCAAGTCGACGATGATCCTTAAATTCATACACCGCCATCACCCCTGCTTAGTCTTAATGCAAGAGACCCATCTTCTGTGCACAAATGCCCCTTTTTGTGCACATTCGGTCACAACTGTGTCTTCCATTCAGGCTTTACCAGGGGATCTAGGGGCACGGCAATCCTTCTACACAAACACTTCCCCCTTGTGGTCACCTAACTCTATAATGACCCTTTTGGCAGATATATTGGGGTGTAGGGTGGGCTGGAAGGAAAGCACTGCAATATCTTCAGTGTGCATGCTCCCTCACAACTGCACACGCACACACACACTTTCCGCAACCTGTCTCAGGTGATGTTGGATCTACCTGATGGCTGACTGATCATTTGGGGTGACTTTAATGCGGTGGTGTATCCGATCCTTGACATCTCTGGCGCACTATCTTGTGACCGACAAAAACGATTCCATGCTTTAAATGAATGGTTGACTTCGCTGGGCCTCTGTGATGGTTGGAGGATATGGCATCGGTGCAAGAGGGCTTATTCTCACTCATAAGCCTCCACTAAGACGATGTCCTGAATCGAGTATGTCTTTTTATGAGTGGTAGACATTTTTGCCATGATTGAAATGTTGATGATCCCGCATGGCATCCCCGATCACTCTCCACAATTCCTTCGATTGGGCTCACCTGCCTTCTCTACTTGCCCAATGTAGTGTCTTAATACATGGTTCTTGGTGGATGAGCAACTGATAGAATACCTAGAAAATGAACTCACCTCTTATTTTGACACTAATTCCGGGTCTGGAAGAGCCCTGGTACGAGACCTGCATACTCTACAGTGAGTCAAGGATGATCCATGGACCCACGGAAATGCTCACCCAACAGCTTGACATAGAAAAAAACGCATTATGTTAACTGCTCTAATGCAAAGTACGCAGTTGATGGAGAGCTACCCCTCAACAGGTTTGCGAACATGGTGATAAAAATGTGGCACTCTTATACCGTTTAACAACCTATGATGTTGCCTCCCAGTTAATCCCCAAGATTGCGGATGATTCAGGGTCTGTAGTCACTGGAGCTCCAGAGATCGCATAAGCCTTTGCAACGTATTACAGGGGGCTATATTCCTGCCACCCTTGACCCCCACCCCTTTTAGAGGACACTCAGCCACTTATTAATGATATTCCCATTTCTGTTCTTTCCCCAACTCAACATAGGGCTTTGGAGGAACAAATCTCTGAAGACAAGATACAGGCCGCCCTCGGGGACCTAAGTTCTGGGAAGACTCCTGGTATCATGTAGATCCTATAAATCTATATAGGATCTGTTCGTTTAGACAACTTAAACTAAGGGATTGGAATCCAGACTGATTCCAGATGCCCCAAAGGATATGTTAGTCTTTAGACCAGTTGACTCAAACTGCCACCATAAGCCCCCTAACCGAAGCAAGTAGCAAATCGTTTCTGGCAACTATCGAACATGACAACCCTTGATCCTTCAGTGATCATGGAAACAGTACTGCACTTTTTGCTCAGTCAAATGTGCTCACTTAGTCTCAGAAAGATACACAGAATAAAAGATGGGGACATTTTCCATAAGCATTTATTGAACCAGCGTCATTCTAGTATAAAACGTGTTTGCTGCAACAATCATTAGACAGAAACAGATATATAAGATTACAAGCACCAACGGAGTAAATAAAGGTAGAATTCTACCATGGCGCTAAAACAGTGAATATATGCAGGCATATAGAAACAGGACAGCAGTAGCGGCTCAATCATGGGGGAATGGGGGCGTAGGGGCGTTGCCCTACGGCTTTCTCGTAGTGCGAGAAGGCAAAAACATAAAATGGTAAAACAACCATTTTATGTTTCTGCTTCTCGCATTGCGAGAAAGCAAAAGTGCTTGGTTGTGGGCGGGTGGGTGGGCGATCCTGCTGGAGGGCAGGGGGGGAGTGGCTTACCCACTGTTGTGGGTACTGATTGTTTGGTCGGCCCCAGGGCGGAGCAAAGCAGTCATGCACACTCCCCCATTTTCTCTATGTAGGCTGCATGCAGCCTACATAGAGAAAATGGCCCTGCTGGAGCGCTCTCAGCTGCACCGCACCAATCTCAACGCTGCCATAGCAGCGTTGTGATTGGCTTATGGGAGCAGGAGTAGGGAGGCTGCCTACAATGCACCAGGACTCCAGAGTAGCAGGAGCTGAGGCGGCGGCGCGGTCGTGGATAAAGGTACGTTTGACTTTTAAAAAATGATTATTATATATACATCCCCGCCCGGCGAACCCACCCGCCCATGACTGCTCGCCCTATGTGGTCTTCCTCATAGTCACAGTTTCTAATCCCAGGAGTTTAATCAGCCTTTGACTCCCCCGAGGTGGATGAAATGAGTACCACTGCGCTGTGTAAAGCAGCACCGGGATTAGCTGAGAAGATGGCAACGTGGAGCTCCATCCCTCAGAGGCCTCTCAAACGTGTGACACCACAAAGCTTGGACTGCATGTGCGTTGTGAGTCAGGAGTTACTGTTCGTCATCCACACCAGGGATTCCACGTGGTAGCTAACTCTCCGGTGAAGGCGGCCCCGGCGCAGCTTGTGGCAAGCAAATACAGCGCCATATACATCGTCCATACATACATAAGAATACGTAGCCAGTGCTTAGTGCAGCCCGGCTGGCAGCGGTGAGGGTGGTGGGGAGCATAGTCCTTATCGCATGAGCACGGGAAAGTAAAGCAAATCGCGTGGGCAGCTGGTCTCTTTGGACTAAATATAAAATGCAGAGTGATCTGTAGGAGTGAGCACATCTCGATGTAATTTGCTGTCATTAAATGACACTCACTAGCAGGTCTCGAGTCGGGGTACCACGCACGTGGACGGCGTCCCCCCACTTATTTTACCGGGTGGACGCCGTCCCCCCTGCCAAACAGCTGGACTTCACTCTTTGGCCTCACTGGGACGAGGAGCTCGGAGCTCACTGCACGCTGCTCAGATGCTAGCTTCTCAGATGCAATCGCATCTAAGGGGTGAGCGAGGGGAGGCAATGAGCCCGATGGTGCAAGCCACCTTTTGTTACGTCACTTCCTGTCGTGACGTCACTTCCGGTGACAGCGTCCACCAACTTCTTTTTTTAGGACTTGTGCCCTGCTCACTAGTGTATTCTTTAATCAGACTCTCTCTTCTTGTGTGAAACTCATCTGCACCTTTCCATCTCGCTTTTCAAATTCAACCTCTTTTTACTGTGAAGCCAGGCTCGAGACAATCGGCAGTTTAGAACTATAATTTAGGATCACAAAAACGCAGCTCAGGCTGGCGTAGCAGCTTTATAAACAGGTACTGAGAAGCTGGAAGAGTCACGACTGGAATCCGTTCTGGAGCTGATTACGAGCAGCTAACTTCCTCTAAGCAAAGTACCACATTTTTGTCGGCTAAAAAAATTGCTTGCGTCCTATTAAAAAGTTCCTTTATGTGATACTGAGGTTAAAACGTAAGCGGCTGTAAAGTACGTTTATTTGGTGAAGGAGGTATAATGATGTGTGACTCATGCTTACAGGCACGCGTAAAACCTTTAAGATTAGATCTTAACAGGTTGCACAAAGGATCTATGTACTCTTTTTCAAATTTTTTTCACAGATGTTTTACCAGCTGCCCAGCTGCTGATGGGATGATTCCACCTCATCATGATGCCTGCCCTGTCCTTTGTTTTTTTCAAAACTGTTGAGAAATGAGATATTAGCACAATTAGCTCAAACAGAGAACCAAGACTACAACTCCAACAATGCATACGTTTCAAGGACTCTCAGTACGGTAAACATAGAGTACCTGGAACAAGTTGGACTGCGTTCACCCAAGACGGACTGCGTCCCTAGAAAGTCCCAGCTGCAGCCCATGAATCCACAAAGAAACACCAATACCTTGAAAGGGCACTCATGCTATCACATAGTCTAGGGTGTCCCTGCTCTGACCAACTGCTCCACTCCGTATTTTACCTGCAGCACCTGGCTATGGTGCGTATGAAGCTACCTCTTTGAAAGCTTGCTATCAGAAGTGTGTGCCCATCAAGGAACAATCAATAAGCCTCACTTGGAACGAATAGGGGTTCTGTGGAACTCATAAAGATAAGATGGGACTGGTAATTTATTTGAAAGGGGGTGGATTGTAAATTGATACTTGTATAGCACACTACTCACCCGCAAGGGTCTCAAAGTGCTTGTACGAATACCGCTGTGGAACCCATCCTGGCTTTCCCTGTGAGGCATCCACTCCTGGGCACCCCAAAGGTGGAAGCCAGGCATCCTTAGCGTTGTGGGGATTAAGCAAGCTATTGCCCAGAGTTGCAGAGTGGGACTCCATGATTGGAATAGGCACTGAGGCAAGAATTATCAGGTCCGTGGAATTTTGAGCCCAAGACCCGCTGATGCAGGGAATTGAACCCTGGTCCCGGGCTAGACCTCTGCATCAGGGTCTGCCGCTCTAATCATTGAGCCACACTTCTCTTTGGGCGTGTGAGTTCATTTGTTTGGCAAGTTCTTATTAGGTGGTGTGAGAGGTATTTTCATTTATGTTTCTCAGTGTTATAGGGCATTTGTGCCCAGTGCATTCTATCTACTTGCTTCTCTTTGTGGAGTTATTTTTCCACTGTTTTTATGTTTAATGTTTGATTAACCCTGTTCTCTCTATTATGGTACATTGTTCCTGATTTTAGTCTGCTCATACCTAGCTAAATTGGTGTTTAATCTTCGAATGGCTGTTAAAATAATGTTTACTGATGTGCCGATTGCTCTGTGTAACTGTCATCATCATTAACGCCTCACCACTTTCAAAAATCACCAGCCAGCACTGCAGGACAGTATTCAAGCATGCTCCTAAGATGCTAACCCTATCTAAGTGTACCTAAGTGTATATAGTATGTATGTGGGTGTAAAGCCAAGGATCCTCTAGAAAAAAGCCAACCTATTACCTGATGGGAGAGAACGAAGGACCCCATCTTGTTCTCGAGTAGGACACCCCATACAGGATGTCAAACCACTGTGTGCTGGAGTTTCTGCGTGCAGGAATCTCAACGTCTTGTGTCAGCATGGAAGCATCTCCTCTGGTTACCCAGCATATATGTGGTTCTTTTATACCCAGAAAGGTGCCCTCAGGGGTTCTACCTAGATGTGTTGTAGTACTGTGGGCCTGTCGTCCAAAGATGACAATAGCGGTGACTTTTGTCATTATTATACAGATGATGATAATCGTGCTGTATACGTCCGGCGCAGGGGATTAAGATATGATACTAAGAATCCTCATGCATAATAAATGAGTTTAGTTTTCGAAGAAAGCCACACAACATTTATACGGCACATAGTTAGGTAAAAGGTCAGCGCCGGAGCCATTATGTAGAACAAGGTATGACAAATGTAGGTTAAAGGTCATGCAGCTACCTAGGCCTATATTGGGGTACATTGGGGCTCATAACACCCACTCCTCATCCTAAGGACTATAAGATCAACTACTGCTAAAATGTGCCTGTTGTAAATAGCATAAAAAACGTTGGTGTAAAATGAGCGAAAAACATCTAAAAACATGCCATTTGTGAAAAATGATGTTAAAAGTTTAAAAAGGGGGGCGTGGTCAAGCCGGCGACTAAAATGGCCGCCTGGCTCTGAAGATCCGATGAGCTTCCTGGCCTACTAACATATTCCCGCAATAAAAATCAACAATATGCCCAGAAACTCGCCGTAAAATGCAGCAGAAGGCGTGCTGATCCCGCAGATCGAACAACGAAACCGCAGCGACGGGCAGATTCAGAGGTGCAGCCCAGTGTGAGGTCCGCACCCGGGGCGAACTGGAGGAATGGGACTGCGCTGAGACCGGCAGCCTGCTCCTGCCGTGAAGAGTGGTGAGAGGTGCTGCGCCTCAGCCCCAGGCCATTACCACTGCCTCGACTCGTGGCTGACTGCTGGAGGGAGCCCGACATCTCTGGACTGACGCGGCCGGGCCCACGTCTCGACGGCCGCCCGGCCTTGCGCTACGCGGCATGCCTGCCTGGCGGGAGACAACAACGCTGGAGAGGAGCCTATGCCACTCGCCACTGCCGCCGCCTAGACCTGGCTGTGACTTACTACTAGGGGGAGCCTGACCTTGCGGTACACGTCGGGCACACGCGGCATGGGACCTGACTGAAGAATGCTGAGCCTCCCCGCTCACTACTACTTGGGAGAGGTACCGATGCCACTCAATAACATCGCAGCATCCATGAGCGCAATTATCTCCTGCACCCCCTTTATTGCACTAGTGTAGAGTGGCTGGAATCTAACCCACATCCTGGCCTTGCGTGAGGGGCACGGTTGGTTCCCACCATTTGCCCGCGCTCGTCGCGCCTGAGTCTCCGTGTTCTTTGGGTGCTCCCATCTCTCCTGGTAGGTGCCCTCCGGATTCCTACCTGTGACCTCTGCTGCACATATACATGCTTAGGCGTACCTCCCGCCAGAACCTGGGCACCATCTGCGTCACACCCTGACCATCAACGAATACGACCCGCACACAGCTTACATCGCCACTTTGCGTGCCTCTTCATACACCACCAGTGACGGGGTTGATAACACTGGTAACAACCGATGGGGCCTGGAGGGTCACGGCAGAGCAGTTCTGACACGGCACGGGCTGCAAAGACCCAAAACAAAGGACTTTGCCATTTGAGAAACTAGTTGATACCACCCCACAACATGACCAGGCCATGGCGGAATCTGCACATCACACGGGGCAAGAAGGCAGCCCCTCGGATGCAACAGCTTTCTTTACTCTTGGAGATGAGAGCCGGTTTTAAGGCATTGGATAGCCGCCTTGATCTGCACGACAAATATATCTCGAGTCTGGGTGCCAAAATCCAAGTGCACAACAGATAGCTCAATGTAGCTGAAGCACGCATCTCCGACATTGAGGATGGGCCTGCACAATCCGCTAAATGTCTGGAAAGGGTCGAGCACATTCTAAAGGAGGTGGCATAAAAAATGAAGACCTCGAAGCCCGCAGCCGCCGCAACAATCTACGCATTTTTGGCGCTCTGAAGACAACCCCCACTGGCCACATTGATCTATTTGTTGAGACTTTGTTAATCGGACTGTTCAGCAAAGATTCCTTCACTTCTGGCTTTCTAATCGAGAGGGCACACAGATCTTTGGGACCTCGCCCCAACCCCAGTCTTACCCCGCAGACCCATCGTGGCACGCATCATGAATTTCCGGGACTGAGACGCAGCACTTTCCTTGGCAAGAGAGGGAGGTGACATTGACTGGCAGGGCGCAAAACTGTCCTTTTACCCAGATTTTACGGCCATGGTACAGGATGCACAGCATAAATTCAACGGAGCCAAAGCTACCCTGAGGAACTTAGGGTTAAGATATGGCATGCTGTACCCTGCCAGGTTAAAGGACAGAGTAGACGGCAGGGCTCGAATCTTTCAAAACCCAACAGAGGCATAGGAGTTTTGCCGTGTCTACAAACAGAACAATCTTCCTTCTAATAGAGCTGGGTCAGGCCCTTCCCCTCTGCACAGTGGATCCGACGCTAGTGCAGAACTGTTTTCCAGTGCTGGCACTGGATGATTCAGCACCTTGACTCACATAACTTTTTTCAATGTAATATTGGGAATATGTTTTTTTATATTTACATCCTTGCAATGATACTGCATTTAGCCGGTTGCTTACTGGGGTGTTGCCGTCCCTCATGGTGTATCCTTTGAGCTTGGTTTGAGCTAAAGTGGGGTACTGTTTTTTGGGATCTTCATTTAAATATAAAGCTATTTGGCACTTTACATTCTCTATTACGTTGGGAATGGCCTTTCCCGGTTGGGGTTTGGCTGGGTGGTGGGTGGGGGGGGGGGATTGTTCGAATTTGAAAATCGTGTCCCGCGGGACATGTCAAATCGTTCACTGTTGCTCACAGTAGTTTATTGTTGCATTTGCTATCCCAGGTAAATGGCACGTTTGGTAACATAGAGGGTCCCTCAGACCTCTCCCTAATATCTTGGAATGTACGGGGCCTTAATGACACTAGGAAACGTAGACAGGTGCTCTATTATCTGTTAAGATGCAATGTCAATATCGCTTATTTACAAGAGACACACCTCCCCAAAATAGACACAGCGCACTTTGGTACTAGCTGGGGTGCACGCTGGTATTTTGCTAATTACAGTAATTACACAAGGGGTACTGCCATTTTAATACATAAGAGAGTTCCTTTCCACTTTAGCTCCATGCTTCAAGATGACAAGGTCTCTGGGACCCTGCTGGGTAGGAATGTTACATTGCTTTGTGCTTATGCCCCTAACATAGATGCCCCCGATTTTTTTCATTCCCTTCACACAGGGCTCATGCGGCTGCAGCCACAGTTGTTGATTATAGGTGGGGACTTCAACCTACTACTCGACCCTGCGGTGGATGGCACCTTTAGGTCTCTGGACATTAAACCACGTGCCCGCTGTGCACTTCGTGAGCTCTGTGACCGGTTCACATTGTTGGATCTCTGGCGCAAACGCAATTCAAACACCAGAGAGTGCACCCACTATTCAGGTCAACACAATACCTGGACAAGGATTGACTATTGGTTGCTATCCCCCGACATGTATGGTTGGTGCACTTCAGTTGGGACCCTTCCTAGGACTTACTCAGATAACTCCCCGGTAACGCTATATCTTAAGGTCCCCCACCCAGAGGGCTTTGAACGACAGTGGCGGTTCCCCAGCCGCGTTTTGCATGATGAATTGTTCAAGGAAGAGATACGAGGGGCCATTGAGGAATACTTTGCCATCCACACAGGCTTGGTGTACTCGTGAGGGGTTCTGTGGGAGGGTTTTAAGGCTGTTATCAGGGGTACGTGCATAGCTAAACATGCAGGAGTCCTCAGAGACCTTCGTAACACACTGACACATCTTGAGCGTGACCCCAAGGTGCTGGATGATGCCACCGCAAATCACACATTCAAAAACAAATTCTTGGAATATTTTTCTACTCTATACTCCACCACAATAGGGAGCAATCATGAAGCACAAGAGTGTCATTTAGATGAGATAGCCTTAGTTTATCTCGAGAAATATATGCTGGATTTTTTGCAGAACCCATCTCGGTTACAGATGTGACACTGGCCATTGACACTATGCTTGGCTCATCGGCACCCAGGTTAGACATATTCACCGGAGACTTCTATAAAGAATACAAGGAGTTATTAGCTCCAAAACTCAACGAGGTATAGGCTGAGGTATTGGAGACACAAATCCTGGACCCACTCTTAGGGAAGCAGTCAAATCTCCTCCCTAAACCTGGAAAGGACCCTACACAATGCGGTTCTTATCGGCCACTATCCCTCATAAATTTAGATTATAACATTTTAGCCAAATTCATTTCTAAACGGTTGTCCCAATTAATGGAATTCATCATCTCTCCGGCTCAATCTGGCTTTGAGTCTCATCGCTCAACTTCACTCAACCTCCGAACACTTTTTTCAGTTATTCATAGGACCAATCACACCGGCTGCAGCCATTCTTCTAGACATGGAGAAAGCTTTTGATTCTTTAGAATGGCCCTTTTTTCTCTATGTTATGAGGCGCATGGGCATGCCCTTTATTGCCATGACATCATTATTGTATAATAAACCAACTGCTCAGCTACGTTTAAGCAGTACATTCTCCTGTCCCTTTTGGCTAGCCTGCGGAACCCATCAGGGCTGCCCACTGTCCCCATTATTAGTCATTCTGGCCATGGACCTCCTGATAACGTCACTTTCAGGAGCGACATCTTCGCGGGGACCTACAATTTAACACCGCCCCCCTCCTGGTCTCCCTATACACAGATGACATGATCTTCTATGTCAGACACCCTCAAGAAAACTTGCATGAACTGATTAGGGAAATAATTCATTGGTATTCCTCTTACTAATAGTTTTTTTCAAAAACTTCGTACTCTTCTGACCCGCTTGATTTGGGGGGTGAGACAGGCGCGAGTCCGATGGGCAGTCCTTACGTTACCATATGAGAGAGAAAGATATAATGTATCGGATTTTCAGGTATATTATTTAGTGGCCCAATAAAGCTATGCTTATTTGTGGTATCACCCTGACGCCAGGATTCCATATCTAAGACTTGCGGCTATCCTGCCTATGACCCCCCACCAGAGACCCACTGGATATCCAAACTGTTTCCTCCACAAGCTGGGCATGGAAGAAACTATGTCGGATCACAAGTACAGAAGTTCTTTATTCGTCTTCTCTGCCCATCGCAAACCCCCGTTTGATACCAATCACGGGGGAGCGATTGGTACAGCGTACTCCTACGAAATTTGAACTTTCGCGGATAGGCGACCTATATCTAGATTGCCATATTTTTTCCTTAACGAAGGATGCCTATTTCCAAACTGGTACCATTATGGATAGATTTGTCATGGGCCGCATCCGCTCCGCCCTACGCTCCACCTTCCCATCCTTTCCGGTTGAGCCGACATCCATACCTCCCCTCACTATGATTATTGAGAATGCGGATAACATGCATTTAATTTCAAAACTTTATGAGGCATGCACGGCACTGAAGCCCGTTGATGATGGCAAAATCCTTAGGGCCTGGGAAGCTGATTTGGGAACGACAATTACAGATGAGCATTGGGCCAAATGCTGCTCGGTTACATAAGATGTCTAGCTGAATAGTAGGCGCAAGCGCTTACACTTCAAATTTCTGCACCACATATATTTCACTCCAGCATTGGCACACAAGCTAGACCCTTCCAAGCCACACAACTGTCGTAAATGCTCCGCTCCTCAGGCCGATTTTGCACATCTCACCTGGATATGTCAGAAACTGCAACACTACTGGGAACGCATACATTATACACTAGGGAAAATGGCCAATCTCTTTCTGACTCCCATTCCAGAACTGGCCCTGCTGAGCTATACAGTGAACTTCCCCAAAAAGGTCAGACGATTCGCAGCATTAGGTCTGCTACTGGGGAAATGAGAGGTATTCATCCATTGGGGGCGCAAGTCTGTTCCGACTGTCCAGAACTGGCTGCATTGCCTAGCGTATTGTAATGGTAACAGTGAAATATACGCAAGTGTGATGCCTAGCTCATCCCATCCCAAGGACATATGGGACCCTTACTGGTCATACAGTGAGGCCTTTCGTGAAGACTCAGATCTGCAGTTGGAACAATGCATAGTATCAGAGGGAGTGAGGTAATTGCGACTCTACAGGTGTTATTGTCCTATTGTACTATTAATGCTGAGATTACTTCGGATATGTGTCAACTTCACACACACAAAACATGTATATTGAGGTTTTGAATCGGACTGGTTGTTATCAGAAGGGGCCAGCCTTTAGCTACCTGGTAAATATCTTGAGGATTGCAAACTGTATTGATTGTTGATATAGATATGGCGCAACAATATATAATGACTCACTGGTGTATGAATACATATGTACAATGTATTGTATTAGAAAATAAATAAAATAAAAAAGTTAAAAAAGCTCTATAAGTCTTCTAAATAGTCAATGTACTGTTAGACCAACTGAGCACACATAAAAAGCCATGGTGCTCAGTGAGAGGAGGAGAGAAAAATAAAACAAAACAATGTTTTCGAATTGCAGTTTGGCTTGTTTTAGAAAAAAGGCCGAATTGTTCCCATCACACGGAGAGCCAAATGTTTGCATGTGGGAGATACAACTTCACTCTCGCTTGCATTAGCAGACGACTGTCCCTGAAACACCTCTTGTATCAGGTCAATGGAGCAAAGGACATCATCTTCAATTCCCGCAACAACCACAGAGGAAACACTTGAAACCTGTGTGCTGGTTGTAGAGCCGGTGTCCGTTCCAACATGAGCTGAAGCATCCCATGGAGGCTCAAAGAATGCCATCATCAACATTGGAATAAGCTGAGGACACTGTAAGACGTGGGCATTTAAGGGGTCCAGAAGTACATCAACATCTGGTGGCACAACCGACGGAAGGGTCAGACATATGCCCAACACACATTCGTATCCGCAGAATAGGCAGTGGAGCACAGGAAGATGCAGTCAACCCAGACTGATCTGTACGATAGGAACCAGTGCTCAATTAGCTCCTGAAGCTGAGGTGCACCCAGATGGAGTACCATGCATTCACTCCAACGTCGCATCAGGATTGCATTTTACATCTCTTCGGAAACTGGGCCATCCATTAAATAGCAGGAAAATTAAACCAGGATACACACTACAAGTATTAGGACCAGCGGAAGCCCCCCAAGAACGCTTCCTAATATGGAGTGTATCAATGATGGAATAACTCAGAATATTGTCTGAAAGGTGCCCAGTCCAGAACCTATACTCTTAAATAGATGCACGATCCCCTTCGTATCAGACATGTTAAAGATACGATGTACCATTTCCCAAAATGGAGCGGGAAGTGTGTTCGGACTAGGGCCTGTATCTCAGCTGAAGACGTTACAACCTGGAGATCAAAAGTCTTGGGCTGAGGTTAAGGCCACATCCTTCTGAAAAAGCATGGCTTTCCGTTTGCTCAGAGAATCAAACCATATTAAGGAAACATCCAATGAAGGCCATAGCGTTGCCTCCCTAACTGTGTGGGTCAGTGAAAACAATACTTGCATACAACAAGTAACCCTGGAACTTACCGTGACCAGATATGCGAAGCCTGGTACCATTCTACAACAACCTTGATCATTCAACTTCAAATAGCTCCCATTCAAGAGCAGTTTGAGCACCGGGTGAATCACAGCAGCTGGGGATCCTTTCAAGTGACATGATAGGTTTGCAACCAAAGCATTACAGGCTCCGTGAAGCAAATTAGATACCCAGAACTTTCACAGTTTGAACCTCTTGGAAAAACTTCAGTGTCTCCATTCCTGCATCTAAATATATATGGTAAATCCCAACGTTCATGTATGTATCCCTCTCCCAACGCTTCATACCTGCCTACCTGGTGATACTATAGACAATATTGAAATTGGAATGTTGTGACTGGTAGTGTAATATGGCCATGGATTAACCATTCTGTGGAAAGTGACTCAGCCACTGTAAAAGGTAACGGCTCTAATTTTTCAATGTGCAGCAATTTATAATTTACATTTATTCGTTGCATTACCATCTGTCTTTCTATTAGATTGTATTCAGAAAACAGGGTCATGCTGTTGATATACCACTGGGGCACGTGACCAGAGCGCAATGAGTATTGCATCCATGTTGAAGATTGCAGGGATTTGTTAGCATGAGCTGAAAGCCATTTTGTACTTGGTAGCCATTTTAGGTAGCAATGTGCTCGCCATGTGCTGTTTCCCTCTTCAGAGCCTTGCACATGCTCAGAGAGGCCTAGCAAGTAGAATGCACCTGCTCCTAGTATAGAACTGTCAGGCTATTCTTGCTGATGTAAGGAGAAGTAACTCTCCTCCCACTTTGTTGAGCAAGCAGATCTTGTATGTCCATATTATTCATTTTGCATGCTAACATGTGCCAGGACCGCCCCTTAGTTTTATGCTGACTAATGTAACCTAAGAATATATAAGGTCCCTGTTTTCTGTACTCCTTGGACTTCCTCATACAGTTCCTAAGGGTCCTGTGTGACGTAGTCTCCCTTTCTGAGGTTATTAACGATGTTACTTTTATATTACAGCTTCTGTGCCAATCTCTTCTTTGTTGGTTTAAAAGGACCAAGTTTATCAGTGAGACACCTGAGAAGGTTTCTGTGTTCTACAAATAGCGCTCCAATGTGGACCTCATCAGAGAAGTGGCTTTCCAAGGGAGTGATCTTGACAGGAGACAAGAATCTACTGAGGAGGACAGGACAGGACTCTACAAAGGAGGTACTCTGTGCACGGAGATTCTGGGGATTCTCTGTCTCTGCAGCCCAGTATATTTCTGGTCTTCCTGATTTTGATCCTCCACATGTTTATCACCCCTGACTGAGAACCTTTCTGGCGTGAGTATTCTAAAAAAAAAACGACCTTTAGGTCACTCAGAACTTGGCAGTATGAATCTGGACATTTGGGATTGGTAAGGTCGTTTGATGAGACACTTGCTGTTTGGTTTGGTATTTGCATTGGCCAATTTTGGGATTTGGAAATATATAAATTGCAATTTGTGTAGGCAGGTAATGAGGAGACTTTTCTCTACTTTGTATAAGTTTTGAACGGCACAACGTGATTTAAGTGCTACTTTGCGTATAATATTTGCATATGTTGCAATATTTTTGGCATGCCTGTTTCAAGCACACATCAAAGAATGTGTTGCTTTTCGGCTGTACCATAATGGGATGTGAACAAAATTAGCCGGCTCCCCTAGAGGGAATACCTAAATAGGTTTAGGTATAAAAAAGGTATTTCTTCCTTGGTAACAAAGTACCCCATGGAAATAAAATATGAACATAAAACAAACAAGGATCCTATTCTGCGCACTTTTATAAATAGAGATATGCAGAGCAATTTTTTAGTGTTCTGCCAGAATTTAGTGTATTTTAACTTCTTGAAAATAGAACAGGCTGTTTTTTGTGCAGTCTTTTTGGGCCTCTATTGAGAAGCTCTTCTTGTAAATATGACTTACAACTAGTATTTACAAATGGTATGGTCTAAGTACAGTCTGTGGGCTATCCTTTGTTTATGTCCCAAGTGTTGATCTGTGGGTTAAATGTGTGTTTAAATGTCTATGTAGTTTGTGGTTTCACATTGGTACTTGTGTGAGTAAATAGCGATTGCGCTCTTTGTGTAAGAATGGCTAGCCTTAAGCGCCCTGTATTATGTGTTCTAAGTGTATGACCCCCTTCTGTAAATGCCTGGAATGAGCTCAATGTGTTTGTGTTTTTTTAATGTCATCATTCTGTTATACAAAATGTCATTTAAATAATATTAAATTAAAATTAAATAAAAATCCAGAAATGAACCACATGATATGCTAAATAGCTGTATGTAACTATTAAATTGATTAAGTAAGAAACTATGCATATGTACATACTGCCACAATACTAAAAAGATTAAATTAGAATTCACATTCATTAGGAATAAAATAGGCCTCAAAAACGATATTGTGTGTTTTGCAATAAATAAACTGAACTATAACAGCATTTTCCTTAGATACATTGTATTAATATTAAGAGGCAAACACATCATCTGAGTAAATTGGATGTTGCTGAACTAAAAGCACATTATAGAACGATACATTGAAATTCCTCAGTTTCAAATAGACTGTCACTGTGCTTACATTTCAACACTAAAAAAAAAGCTTTCCAACAGCTGTGTTTTAACTGTCGCTGAGAAGCAGCTGTCTTTTTGACTGTAGACCACGGAGAGAAATGGATGCTAACTCAGCGAGGATTTAAGTCAGTGCAAACACGGTGTAAAACCCTGCATTTCAGACTGCTGTTTTAAAAAGTGACAAAAATCAGGTTCATTATTTTAAATAACAGGAAAACATTTAAAATAAGGATTTCCTTGCTTAATGCCTTTTTACATGAGCACATTTGTGGTTCTGATGTTAAATAATGATTGTCCTTTAAAAAGTGGCGCAAAGATTTTCATGTTTCAAGTTAGGCTTCTGTGCTTAGGCTTATGAATGAATGCGTCTAAATATGATGGGCAAGGAATGAAGATAGATTTTCATATGTGGAATTATCAAAATGATTGGTTTTATTTAAAAAAAAATTATATGAAAAATAAGTTATTAAAAAAGATGTGCACTAAATTCGTTTTTTAATCTTTATAAAGCTTAATAATCATACTGTGACCTCCTAGCATTAGAATTAAATTTAAGTATTGTTTACCGCATAATGAGGAAACTTGCATGTGACATGTCAGTCTGCCCAGACGCAAAAACTCATTTTTATAAGGATATACATGATATATTTCTGATGCCCCATCTCTGGAATGTGTAGAGAATATTCTGGGGATGACTAGTATACACAAACATTGTAGGATATTCATTTTTAAGTGCCCCAAATATCAAAGTCGAAATTGGGTAAAATTCACTAATTTGAAAACAGTTCTGCCACGTAGAGCAGCTTTTAAACTGCCTTAGGCTTCAGTAAATACACACATTTAGGTATAACACAAACAGCAGACCTTAATAATGCTAGAAATGTATACCGCATATTGCTTATAATTGAAAATATGTATCAAAACCAGCAGAAGTTATTCTCTTACCTCTAAACTGGCATACAGGGGAATAGGTCCGCTTGTTCAGCTCTCAGTATCCAGGACGACTTTGAATTTGGGAAAGCAGCACGGAAACCCTTGCAAACAAAATTGGACAGCTGGGAAGGGTTAAAGGTCTATTCTTAATTTAGAAGCCTAGTGGGGCTCACAGTAAGGTTTGCTTTGACATTTTGACCTCTGAAACTTTTTGAAAGACGACAGGGATGCACTGATATGAATAAAACAGCAATATAATGGTATATATGAACTTTGATTAACAAATCAAATCAAAGAGGCTTTATTCGAGTAAAATTCTCATAAAAGCACATACAGACATTTATATATTAAAAACCACATTAAATAAAAACCTCATTTTTGATTGAAAATCATTAAAAAAGATAAAATACATGGTTAATACATTGCAATGCTAACACATTACTTAATAACATTGATTGCTGGAAAGGGTGCTTATATGGGCAAGCTCTTGGTCACAATTCTCTGTCTAATAGACCATGCCCATCCCAGGTACTTAGCAACTGCTATAACTAGTGGCATAGAAGTGCTGGTGCAAATACTTCTCAAAGCCGCTAGGCTACTGGTAGTACCTAAGTTTCTACATGCGGGGGCTAGCCAAACTCGTCTTGGAGTGACGTAAGCCCTGCAGGAAAATAAAAAATTACCTATGCTTTCTTTTGGGGCTCCACATACAGGGCAATCTATATTAGAAGAACTTCTCCACCTCCCTGTAAACGATCTAAGAGGGAGCGCTCCAGATCTAATTTGGAATAGGAGCTTCCTGTCCCCTGGCGTTGTTATACTATCCCAATAGTCTTCCAGCACAGGATACAATTTGGCTTCCAAGAAGCGGCCTGTCATAGAATCAGCAGCGGTTTTTCTCCAATCTCGCAGGGCCACAAAATCCCAATATTGTCCTTTCAATGCTCTTTTACTCTGAAAGACCTCTCCTAAAGGATTCTCCCATAGGGTTTGGAGACCAAGTTCACAGAGCATGTTTCTAAGTTCTTTTAACCATCCTATTCTATGGACGATATCTGCTTTTATTACAGCTAAGAACCCCTCCGCGTAATGATGTAACTCCGGAGTCGTCCAAAGCGGTCTTCAATATAGAACAGGTCGTAGCCTCGACAAATCCCCTACTGCCTTCCTCCCCAGGTCAAGGCTAAGGGGGAGCAATGGGGTACTTTTAGGTAGGCCAGTAACCGCCCTAAGAAACTTGTTTTCCGATTTCTGCATTGAATGTAACTTCCCAAAGCCCCACAGTTCTGCCCCATACAGAGCGGACCCTAGCTCCTTGGCCTCATAAACTTCCAAAACTGGCTTAATTGGTTTGGACTTCGATTTTCTATGCTCCTCCCCCAGAGCACCAGATATTTGTCTATGTCTTAGCGCTGCCATATCGATGTGCTGTGACCATCTCAAATCGTCTGTTATGTAAATGCCAAGATAAGTGAAAGCCTTGACAACCTCTAACAGAGAATTGCTCATTAATATTTTGGGTCTAAAACTACGATGGCATTTGAAAGTCATTAACTTGGTTTTAGCCACATTGACTTCCAATCCGTGCTCCCTGCAAAATTCATCAAAAATAAGAAGAGCACGTTGTAAGCCTCTTGGGGTCTTTGACAAAATTAAGGTGTCATCGGCGAACATCAAAATTGGAACTTTGATGCCCGCCAAAGAGGGCCCATCTGCACTAACAGCCAACATACCAGCGACTATCCCTTTAATAAATAAAGAAAAAAGCAAGGGGGCCATCGCACACCCTTGGCGAACTCCCCGTTCAACCGGGAAGTCAGCCGTAACTTATCCATTCCTACCCCACTGGATTTTGGCAAAATTAGCCTCATGTAACCTCATAACCATGGTTAGTAGATCTTCCGGTAGACCTAGGTTCCTCAAGACCACCCATAACTTTCTCCTTGGGACCAGGTCAAAGGCAGCCCGCAAGTCAACAAAAGCTACATACAGGCTACCCTCGCCTAGCACCACTGTTCCCCACCGCAGCAAGGTAAAGTGGAACACCTGGTCCACTGTACTGGTGGCCTTCCGGAATCCAGCTTGGTATGGGGATAGGGCATTGTTCTCATCGACCCAGTCCATTAGCTTGTTTACGACCATCCTCCCCACTACCTTTTGGATGGTGGCAATCAAGCTTATCGGTCTGTAGTTCCCGGGCACCGACCGATCGCCTTTCTTTTATACGGGTATGATGATTGCGCCCTTCCAAGATGTTGGTACCATAGCCCCTTGGGCAATGGCATTAACCAAAAGGAAGATATATTTAGCCCAGGAATCCTTGTCGTTAACAAAAAGATCCGCCGGGACCCCATCTAAGCTAGCCACTGCACATAAAGCCACTTCTACCTCTTCGAAGCAGACAAAATTCTCATTGGAGTACACAGCCATAATCTCAACCCTCTCACTGTCCGGTAGTGTTTCAGCATATTGGGGTTTAAAATGGTTAACCCAAGCCTCCTCCGGGACATTGTTACAGGGGCAGTCTGGTGCACCACCCCTACCCCATTTAACAATGTTCCAGAAAAGTCTTGAGTCTTTTGCCCTACAAGCTTCTCTCAGTTCAGACCAATGCAGCTCATCCCATAATTTCTTGGCTAAGCATATACTTTCCCTATAGAACTTTCTGGCACTTCTGATTGCTACCATATCCCTATTTTTGATGGCCAAACCCAGGGATAGCTGAGGTTTTCTCCATTGAAGGTTATACCAATTAGCCGGTCTATCAGGTACCTTTTTATTTTTCTTACATGCCTTCTGAAAATGTGACTTAATAATAAGAAAAAGATTATCATGGATAGCCGTTATTTCCTTTGACCCTGGAATAACTAAGTTCACATGTTCCAGGGCGGCTATTGCCTTGTCAACCTCAATACTTATACTGGCCATAGATTCATGATTGGCTAATACGTGGGGCCATTTTAACCTACGCATATCGTTCGTTGGAACAGACAGAGGGACATTCAATTCGTCATTTAGGCTCACTATTGAAGGTGACCACCATTTGTGCTCTACGCACAATGGATTATGGTCACTTTCGATCCTCAACTTAACTTCCATGTCACACACTGAGTGCCAAAGTTTCAGACTACACAGGACATAGTCTATCCTGCTTCTACTACGCCCATTATCGAAGGTACAAGACCCCCCCCGTCGCTCTTTGTTCTCCCATTTAATGCCCTAAGGCCCTTTTCTAGGCAGATGGTATTTAAACATATATCCTCTGTCCAGCGTTTTACAGGAGCCAGATAAATTGTTGGAACCCCCCATTGCATATCCTCTGTTCTCCCTACAAAGTCATCAGAGATATCTAGGGGTTCGAATGTGCGATTTAAGTCGCCGGCAACAACAATCCTATTGTCTAGAGAATGGATTTCCAAAAGGGAAGCCAGAGCCAATAGGACCTCAGACTCCCCCCCCCTTACTACCCCTAGCATATACATTATATGTGTGAAGATGCCCTTGGGGACCCATATCTAGTTTTATCAATTGTATGTCCCTACTACTTAATTCAACCACTTTAACCTTGACGGGTAGATTTTGCCGTACCCAAATGGTTAATCCACCCATTGGGCGACCCTTTGGACCTTTAGTTCCCGATACCGAGTAGTTTAGATATCCTTGTAGGAATAAAGGTTCGCACACCCATGTCTCTTGGAATAAACATATATCAAAGTTATTAATGAAGTCTATCCAATTTTGGGAATCCTGCTTATGCCTCAATCCCGCTATGTTCCATGATAGTAGTGTCCCAACGCTAGTCTTGTCCGGATCAACTGATCCTTTGCAGGATCCTATCGTTGGAGTCACAGGATCCATGGTACAACCCACCACTTCCAAGGTATTAATATTCCCCTCATATCTAGCTTCATGAGTAGCGGGGTTGTCAAGACACCCAGAGTCATGTACACAAGTGCAGTCATCTTGATTGGATGCAAGTCAATCACACTCATCAAGCCCGGACAATACATTAAATCTGTTCGTGACCTCCACTTCACCTAGACCCCTTTGAAACCCTCTACCCCGTGGACCTGTTAGCTTCTGGTGGGATATATACCATCCCCCCGGACCCATTATAGTGCGAGTTTGATTGATGGAATTTCTACTTATGACCTTACTATATGTAGGTGCCCCATAGAACCCAGGTCTATAAAAGAACCCAAGAGGCAAGATTTCAATACCATTTTCCCTGGTCTGAAAATACTGTTCATACTCCCAGAGAAGCCTAGCCACTGTTGCTGAGTTATTAAAGTTTAAGACTACACAGTCGCCTTCTCTGTTCTTCCTTGAACTCCCCAACCATGCTACCCTACGGGCCATAAGAATATTATGTCCCACCTCCTGGCTAGATTCCAGATTGTTTGCAAGCCAATGGGTAGCCTTGTTCTTTAGTTGGGAATAATCCTTAGTTAAGCCGTCGTGAAGAGATGGTACATTGGCCAAAACCAAAACAAGGGGAGCGCTTTCTGGGGGTAGATCTAAAATCACTTGGTTACATGCACCTATTTCCCTTTTTCCAGACGATAATTGCCTGGGACCCGATCTATGTGGTTCACTTCTGGCCTCTTGATGTACTATTGGGTCCCCTTGTAAATCTGTCCGAGCCTCCTGATTTGTTTTTGAAGCCCCTTGATTTCCCTTGGTGGTCATACACTTGTTCATACCCCCTGTGTCCGCGGTGCTTACAACATTAGCGGTATTCAGTTTGTTTTCCCGCTGCGCAAGAGAGGGTACTTGGGCAGCCCTAGTATCAACCGGTTTGGGCGTGGCATTATGCTCTAAAGGCTTTCTCTGTATATCAACTAGGGAGTTTAACATATCGAAATTAGCCTTAGTGACTGTGTCCAAATCAGACAAACTTACTGCGAGTAACTTTAATCTCTCGATCAGGGGGAGTATAAAGGACCAAATCAGCTGTTCAACATGATCCAGTTGAACCCCATTACCCTGCATGACAAGTGGGGGTTTAGCCACAGGATCAATCTGGTCAATTATGTTAGGGGCTGTTAAATTCCCCGAACCCTGAAGCTCAACCACCTTTCTAGCTAACTTCGGGATTTTAGCTTTTTTTCCTTTCAACCACCCACCTCTCCTTTTCCTTTTGCCTACAACTCGAGTTGGTTTAGTTGGTGAATCCCTTGGGGGACAAGGAGGGGAACCTATTGGGGACGACATGCTATTGTGGTTCTCAAGTTGGTCAGTACAACCCAAATGTATAGCTGATGAATTATTTCCCTCTAAAATGCTCACAAGGGAATCTAATTCAATACTAGATTCTGGTAAACCTAGGTCACTTAAGCGTTGGCTAATGCGATTCTTGAGCGTTAAACAATGCTGAATGGGACCCAGAGAGGACCGTTTACTAAAAATCTCAGATGATAGCCTCTTTTCAACGTCAACTATCTGGTGGTCCAGAGCTACCGAAACCCTTGTAATATAATTATCCAATGTCCCCATAAGGCTACCTGTTATGGATTTTCGGCCAGCCTTCCTCCCTTTGACCAACTGTGACGCCATACTACCTAAGAAAAACTATACTCAACATAAAGTTTAATAAATAAATAGAAACTCCACAGAAATGAAACAAATATATTGTTAGTGCAGTTCACGAGATAGAGGCCAAGAGGGATGCCCCAGCCCTGCCGGCGATGTCCCGCGATGCGGGAGATGCAGCGCCTTTTTGAAGTGCCTCCGGTCGTTTAGGGGGCGTGGCCAAGGCGAATGCACCTGGGAGTTGGAGTGCCCGATTCCCCCCACTCAGCGGCAGTGCCTTACTCAAAAGAAGCAACGGTGAGGGCAACACGCACTGTAGCACAGAAAATAACCCAAATTTGTAATGGAAATAACACAACTGTCTGTTTTGATGCAGTGAACGCTCTGAAAACCTCCAAACGGATCCACCGTCCTAAGATCCAAAAAAAATATCCAATACAATTCCAATAATTAGAGGGAGCGGTCCATACTTCTTGAAAATATCACAGGGCCAACGAATGTTGATTCCCAATTTTATTGTTCATGTTTAAATCAGCAACTGACGACAGCTTCTTCAATCAGTTTCAACAAATAATTAATCCAAATTTCACTCAAAACATCAGACAGCCGACACGTTTTGTCCTATGCAGGACATCATCAGGGCTTTCAAAATGATCAGTTTTATGGGATATATCTCTCTAGTCCTCGTTAGCAATAAGTTTTTGATCGTAATTCAGGCAGCGTGCACGGAGGACTGTAGATATGCCCGTCGCCGCTGACTGAGACTTCCCGGATCTTGAACGTTTTTGATGGTGAAATAAGGTACTACAGGAGAGAGAAAAAACGAGACCTATATAGGAAGTAGAGAGATTGGTGATTGGATGAAACGCTGAAGGGAATTATGGATATTGAAATGAGATTTTAGCAGAAGACGTGGAGAAAATAAAGGGAAGTTGAGGTCCTGACTTGGAATATTATTCACTATAAAGATATTGAATTACGATCAAAAACTTATTGCTAACGAGGACTAGAGAGATATATCCCATAAAACTGATCATTTTGAAAGCCCTGATGATGTCCTGCATAGGACGAAACGCGTCGGCTGTCTGATGTTTTGAGTGAAATTTGGATTAATTATTTGTTGAAACTGATTGAAGAAGCTGTCATCAGTTGGTGATTTAAACGTGAACAATAAAATTGGGAATCAACATTCGTTGGCCCTGTGATAATTTCAAGAAGTATGGACCGCTCCCTCTAATTATTGGAATTGTATCAGCGGCAGCGCCTGTTGGTTTGCGGTGCCTGCGGCGGGGGGGAACGGGAACAGGGCAAAGAGTCAACTGCGAGGTTCCCCGCTGACAGGAGACACAGGTCCAAATAATGAGAGCCGTCCACAGAGTAAGTTCCTCTTAGGCGAAAATGCAACCCGCTCTCCAGCTGATGCGGCGCCTTTTTGAAGGCTCCCCCACTGACAGGAGACACAGGTCTAAAGAGTGAGAGCCGTCCACAGAGTAAGTTCCTCCAAGGCAAAAATGCAACCCCAGTGCTAGCCTTTTTGCTCACCCGTAGTAGCAGGATATGAGGGGAGCTAAGGCGGCATGGTGCTGTACTGTGCCGCCCGTGTCTCTGTATCTCCGTTACGCCGTGGCAAGTTTTGTTATTCTCTCGCTATCCTAAGCGCGATCCTGAGCACCTATCACTGCACCAGCCCCTATGCCCCCTGCCTCCTGGCTGCGCTCCTGCTGGGACAAGGCAATAACCGTAGCTCATTTGTGACTCTTGAAAGGCAATTCGCAGCTCCAGTGGCTCTCTGAGGTTCCGCTGATACCACTGCCGGTTTTCTCACCCTCGCTGGTCACACGCAGGAGCCCCTCGCCTCACCAGGCAACTCCCGAAACTCCGACCTCAGCTTCGAGCACAGCCGCAGCTCTCCCAGGTCACCAAGCTCAATTCAGTTCAGTCCCGGTCCTAGACTCTGCTCCTGCTCCCGCCACGCACCACAACCGGAACCGCTAAGGGTCAGATGGGACGCCGCTTTAGCTTTTCCCGCAGCCTTCCCACTGATCTCACTCTTACTAGGAGCGTGGCGTGGCGGCTTGTTGCTGTTCGTTGCTTACCGAGGAGTCTAACGTTTGGCGTTTGGCGTCTCGGCTCTCTACTGTACTCTGCTCGGCTACGTTCATCTTTGATTAACAGATAGCTTTGCCATATATACAGCACTAATGCTTTCAGTCTGAGTATTATTGTACAAAAGCTGAGGCAATGAAATTTAGTTTGAATGTATGTGCCCTTATGTTACACTTGTACATTTGCTAAAGGGATTGGTGGTTGGTTATTCATGTTCTTTAGCTCGCTCAAATGTGCTATTTACCTGCTATGACTTTGTTTATGCCCATTTGCTACAAAAAGCGGTTGATAGTGTTGGCAGAAGTGAAACCTGTTTCAGGTTTCCTACTGTCAAAATGGGGGATGGAGGCTGGCTCTCCTATAAATTAAGGGCAGGCAATATTTATGTTTCTCCCTCTTTTTCTCTATTTTTGTTTAGCCTGACTAAGCTGTCTGTGAAATAGTAATGAGAAATTTAATTGGCTATTCAGTAATACTGTTTTAAACATTGTTAGCATTAATAAAATAAATAAGTATATATGTTATGTTACTGCCCATCCTGTTTGATGAAATTATGACAGGATGAGTAGTCTAGATTGCTGTTCCCTTATTTGACCTTTAAGGAGAACTAGATGTGGGTAGTTTTTGTTCTAAAATTCTTAGGTGATAACACCATTATTGTATGTTATTCTCATGCTACATAGTTTTGCAAGGGCATTGCTAGTTTTTATTAGCTAGTCTGTGTAAATAAGCTGACAGTCCTTATTAGAGCTTATGTTGCATAGTTTGATCATGAAATGTAGAACGCAGGGAAGATGCCCATGTGATCCTTAGCAAACTTTTTTGAAGAACATATTGTTTTATAAGAGTTTGTTTGTCATAAATTGTTCTGCTGGACAAAATGTAATCCCTGTTAAATTAGCATTTTTACATTTTCCTGTTGCTCCTATAATATGAGAGCATGGTCCTAAGCCTACAATGTAGGTGCTTTTATTAAGAGAAATCATTTTAGAAGTGTCTGCAGTTCTGTACAAGTAATGCAAAATCTATGAGTAAAAGTGTAGAACATTTCATTTTTTCTTGAGGGTTTTTAGAATAGTACACAGGAATACACCAATGTAAGGATTTAGGATATGTCTGTGTTGTTTTTCTCTTTTCTTCAGAATTTAATAAATGAACACACACTTCCTTGGCTGCGTGGGATTGGGTGATGTATTACTCTTGTCAGTTCACCAAAGAGTTCCTTTTGTACTTGCTAATAGGTCTAGGCTGTTGTTTTTTTACTCTCACATAAATAGAGGAAGTGGTTCCTGGCTTGGGTGCCTTGCTAATATATGGGGCGTCCCAAGACTAGGAAGTATTCTGAGACTATCCTCTCTGATGATGGATCGTTTCTGTGCCTTGTCTAAAGACCTTTTGTTCTGTCCACCAATAGATATTTGCTGCCTTACAACCATTGCCAGAGGGGCCCGGACGGAGGACTGTAGATATGCCCGTCGCCGCTGACTGAGACTTCCCGGATCTTGAACGTTTTTGATGGTGAAATAAGGTACTACAGGAGAGAGAAAACGAGACCTATATAGGAAGTAGAGAGATTGGTGATTGGATGAAACGCTGAAGGGAATTATGGATGTTGAAATGAGATTTTAGCAGAAGACGTGGAGAAAATAAAGGGAAGTTGAGGTCCTGACTTGGAATATTATTCACTATAAAGATATTGAATTACGATCAAAAACTTATTGCTAACGAGGACTAGAGAGATATATCCCATAAAACTGATCATTTTGAAAGCCCTGATGATGTCCTGCATAGGACGAAACGCGTCGGCTGTCTGATGTTTTGAGTGAAATTTGGATTAATTATTTGTTGAAACTGATTGAAGAAGCTGTCGTCAGTTGGTGATTTAAACGTGAACAATAAAATTGGGAATCAACATTCGTTGGCCCTGTGATATTTTCAAGAAGTATGGACCGCTCCCTCTAATTATTGGAATTGTATCAGCGGCAGCGCCTGTTGGTTTGCGGTGCCTGCGGCGGGGGGGAACGGGAACAGGGCAAAGAGTCAACTGCGAGGTTCCCCGCTCACAGGAGACACAGGTCCAAATAATGAGAGCCGTCCACAGAGTAAGTTCCTCTTAGGCGAAAATGCAACCCGCTCTCCAGCTGATGCGGCGCCTTTTTGAAGGCTCCCCCACTGACAGGAGACACAGGTCCAAAGAGTGAGAGCCGTCCACAGAGTAAGTTCCTCCAAGGCAAAAATGCAACCCCAGTGCTAGCCTTTTTGCTCACCCGTAGTAGCAGGATATGAGGGGAGCTAAGGCGGCATGGTGCTGTACTGTGCTGTCCGTGTCTCTGTATCTCCGTTACGCCGTGGCAAGTTTTGTTATTCTCTCGCTATCCTAAGCGCGATCCTGAGCACCTATCACTGCACCAGCCCCTATGCCCCCTGCCTCCTGGCTGCGCTCCTGCTGGGACAAGGCAATAACCGTAGCTCATTTGTGACTCTTGAAAGGCAATTCGCAGCTCCAGTGGCTCTCTGAGGTTCCGCTGATACCACTGCCGGTTTTCTCACCCTCGCTGGTCACACGCAGGAGCCCCTCGCCTCACCAGGCAACTCCCGAAACTCCGACCTCAGCTTCGAGCACAGCCGCAGCTCTCCCAGGTCACCAAGTTCGATTCAGTTCAGTCCTGGTCCTGGACTCTGCTCCTGCTCCCGCCACGCACCACAACCAGAACCGCTAAGGGTCAGATGGGACGCCGCTTTAGCTTTTCCCACAGCCTTCCCACTGATCTCACTCTTACTAGGAGCGTGGCGTGGCGGCTTGTTGCTGTTCGTTGCTTACCGAGGAGTCTAACGTTTGGCGTCTCGGCTCTCTTCTGTACTCTGCTCGGCTACGTTCATCTTTGATTAACAGATAGCTTTGCCATATATACAGCACTAATGCTTTTAGTCTGAGTATTATTGTACAAAAGCTGAGGCAATGAAATGTAATTTGAATGTATTTGCCCTTATGTTACACTTGTACATTTGCTAAAGGGATTGGTGGTTGGTTATTCATGTTCTTTAGCTCGCTCAAATGTGCTATTTACCTGCTATGACTTTGTTTATGCCCATTTGCTACAAAAAGCGGTTGATAGTGTTGGCAGAAGTGAAACCTGTTTCAGGTTTCCTACTGTCAAAATGGGGGATGGAGGCTGGCTCTCCTACAAATTAAGGGCAGGCAATATTTATGTTTCTCCCTCTTTTTCTCTATTTTTGTTTAGCCTGACTAAGCTGTCTGTGAAATAGTAATGAGAAATTTAATTGGCTATTCAGTAATACTGTTTTAAACATTGTTAGCATTAATAAAATAAATAAGTATATATGTTATGTTACTGCCCATCCTGTTTGATGAAATTATGACAGGATGAGTAGTCTAGATTGCTGTTCCCTTATTTGACCTTTAAGGAGAACTAGATGTGGGTAGTTTTTGTTCTAAAATTCTTAGGTGATAACACCATTATTGTATGTTATTCTCATGCTACATAGTTTTGCAAGGGCATTGCTAGTTTTTATTAGCTAGTCTGTGTAAATAAGCTGACAGTCCTTATTAGAGCTTATGTTGCATAGTTTGATCATGAAATGTAGAACGCAGGGAAGATGCCCATGTGATCCTTAGCAAACTTTTTTGAAGAACATATTGTTTTATAAGAGTTTGTTTGTCATAAATTGTTCTGCTGGACAAAATGTAATCCCTGTTAAATTAGCATTTTTACATTTTCCTGTTGCTCCTATAATATGAGAGCATGGTCCTAAGCCTACAATGTAGGTGCTTTTATTAAGAGAAATCATTTTAGAAGTGTCTGCAGTTCTGTACAAGTAATGCAAAATCTATGAGTAAAAGTGTAGAACATTTCATTTTTTCTTGAGGGTTTTTAGAATAGTACACAGGAATACACCAATGTAAGGATTTAGGATATGTCTGTGTTGTTTTTCTCTTTTCTTCAGAATTTAATAAATGAACACACACTTCCTTGGCTGCGTGGGATTGGGTGATGTATTACTCTTGTCAGTTCACCAAAGAGTTCCTTTTGTACTTGCTAATAGGTCTAGGCTGTTGTTTTTTTACTCTCACATAAATAGAGGAAGTGGTTCCTGGCTTGGGTGCCTTGCTAATATATGGGGCGTCCCAAGACTAGGAAGTATTCTGAGACTATCCTCTCTGATGATGGACCGTTTCTGTGCCTTGTCTAAAGACCTTTTGTTCTGTCCATCAATAGATATTTGCTGCCTTACAACCATTGCCAGAGGGGCCCGGACATCAGATTCAGCTTGGGGAATCAGCACCAGTCCAGCTTGAAGCCAAGGTGAAGGTAACCAGCACAGACGCTTCTGGCAACTAGGATCTCAATGAAGACAGTGGAAAAGCATACGGAGATTGCCTTCGGGGGCCCGTTGCGGGCTCCCTTGGTGACGGGGGTGGGGGGTGCACATGGGGGGTACCTATGGTACCCCCCTGCATTTGCGTGGACAAAGCGACAGGCACCGCGTGGTGCCTGCTGCTTTGTGCAAGCAAATAGCATGCATGCATCTTTAACATTGCGGCGGGTGCAGCTTGAAGCTGCACCTGCCGCAATGGTAAAGATTGAGGATGTGACCGCCACCCTGGCGGTCACATCCGAATCTGCACGGAGGGACCTCCGCAGCCCCTGCGGATGGTCCCTCCTACTCTATGGTGGCGGACGGACTCAGGTCCGTCCACCATCATAATCGGCCCCTAAATCTGGAGGGGGGGGGCCTCTGTGTACCTTGTAGTAGGGCCCATTCAACTTTTGTTACGCCTCTGACTGTCCATGTTGAAGAATAGGCAAATCCTGTCCCATTATATCTATTGCAGAAGACACAATGTTGCCCAGTGAATACATCCTGGATGATAGTGTGGCCATACCATTGTCGACCACTGCCAAATCCTTTTCTAGATTAACCCTGTCAATCTCACGCAAACTCTCTGCAGCCTCCTTTTAAGAGATTTTCCATACTTCGTTGTAAATAGCATATAAGAAGCGCTTTCTGGGTACTTAACCAAAAATCCCTAAGATCCATGCCATCTGAGAGTGAGGACATGTGTTGCTTCACCTGGGACAGTGTTGATGTTTTTAACCACTCTAGGCATAACTTCCAAACACTATAAGATGTCACCAACCTCATTGTACCTAGCACTGGTCATGCCTAGGGATACTAATCCCTTCTGTGGAACCCCTAAATCTTGACTGACACCTATTTGTGTTGATAGGACAAACTAACCATCCCTTCAAATTGGAGTCTGATGAATTGTACGAACCATTATATATTATGGTATCTAGTGTATCCTAACTATGGTATGTGACATTTTGCCAAGCCTCAAAGTGTGTAAGTGAGGGACTTTGTGGTATGTTTAAATCCTTGAAGTTGGCTAACCCAAGACAGGAAGTCTGTTGCACTGTGTCATTCAGGAAGATAATCTGGTGTGGTATGAAGGATGCTCTAAATAAGGCCCCAGTACCCCAACCATATTTTATATCTATAGTGTCCCTCCAAAAGTAAACACCCTGTAAAGACAGTTGGGAAATAATGAAAGCAGAATATATCTGTTTTGTGTTAGTGAGCATATCTTTCTTGGCAGGTGTACACGCAAGCTTATAATAATAAGATGTAGGGTCTGATGTGTTAAACCCCAAAAAATAAGCAAACGTTTGTGCAAACGTTTGGGAACTATCTGGATGGTAAGTGAAAATATTACGTAGGATACTTGCTTTGTGCAAGAAATGATGACCATAGTGTTGGTAACATTACATGGTGTAAAAATCTGATGGATCATCATACAATTCATCACTTGAAAATGTAGCAGAGTGTTTTAAATCAGACAGCATAGTATTTACAGTTTCAAAGTCCTTTCATCAGAGAAAGTACTGGAGGTGATGATATCACTTAAAGACATTTTAAACAAGGGCAGTATTTTTGAAAGTCAGTAGGCCCATACACGTTATATGAACCTCTTTCCCATACTATACCTTCTGGAACTGAAACTGCTGTAATGTTCACTAAGGACAGATCTCTCTGTTCACGGTGTGATGATGCATGCCGTTTCAGGACCAAGTCCACATGTTGTACTGCGCAGCATTCTGGGAGATAATGTCCATTCAGGAGCAGGAAAAAGACAGTCACCTATCCTGAGGACTAGGAACAGTAGACCTCTAGCAATCCAGACCTGTAGCCAGAGAGAAACAAGATAAGCCTTTTTCGGCCAGAGGTAGAAATCCCAAATGTGTTGTTTGTAGGAAACAGGCGGTGGCGGTAAGTCAGGTTCAATTGGATCCAATGAGAAAGTATAAAATCAATGAAGTAGCCAGAGGTAGTTCCATTTATCTTTGGTAGCTCAGCAGGTTTTGTAGAACTAGCAGATGACTCGTTTCGAGACATATGCACATAGGTGTCGGTATTAGACCGAATTGAGATCTGTGTTTCATTTGTATTCTATTGCAGTTGAATTTCAACAGGCATGAGTTCCATTCCATTGTTAGTAACTCCTTCATTTCATAGAGTAGAATCTTCAAACATTTTTAATATTTCTGCCTGCACTTCCTATATGGTATCAAGAGGTGATTGGCGGCTACCCAGGACCCAACGTGGCCTACTATTGAGTATCGGCCACATACTGTGGTTATAATCAGATCAATTAAGACAAATCTCTTTTCTTTCTTGCCGGCAAGAGTCGGAAGAAGTACTGTTCTTGTTCCGTCGACAGTCAGGACAGGTACCGGTGCTCTGTAAGATGGCCCAAATTCTTTTTTTTCCACAATCTTTTCTCTGACCAGGTACCCAATCTTCGGGACCCAAGCAGGTCTTCCCGGAAGAGCTTGCACTTCCCCAGTGGCCGTGTGTTTTACTTGGGCGTTGCTTTGTAATGCCCGGAATTCATTGAATTCCTTTAAAACAGCCAAATGATTAATAATGACAAATTGTTTTTCATTCGCCACTGTGCTGCCAGTCGAGGTTGGGTACCCACATTCTAGTCCCGAACAGGATTTCATATGGAGTACAGCTCCCTAGAGACCTTTTTGGCATGTTATTGAGTGCATATAATAACACAAAGGAGCCAAGAGGGAAAGAAAAGGTACAAATGGGATCTGCCTCCACTCAATCAAATTCAATAACAAAAGATCCCTGTACCCTGGACGTTGGCTAGCATACGTCTAGTAGACATGAGTATATAGCTGACTGGATACTATACTGTCTAATTCCAGACTCACCCCTCTCTATTTACGGTAAGGTGTATGTTCTATAATGTCATTACTGTCCACAACAAACCACTGTTTGTCACTGAAAACAAGAGTAACCGGGCAAGGTTCAACTCGACTCATCCACTGATGTCTGCCCCACTGAGACAGTCCATCCACCCACACTCAAAAAATATATAATAAATGAAAAAAAGTGTGGTGAAGAGGAAGGCACCTCACGGGCGAACAACCCTTGGGGAAACTTGGCAGATGTTACCAATTCTATGCCCCTTTCTCATCATCAGTTGCCATTCCTTTTCCAAGAAGAAAGTGGTGTCAAAAGCAAAAAGGTGCGTGCAAAGAGGTGCTAAACAAGAAGCCAAAACATTAGCTCCCTGGTGTGACAAAGACAAATACAAAAGAGTGAGATAAAATCAACAGACACACTCCTTATATAACTTTATTATTAACTCTGGTGTGTACTGGTGAATTAAAAGGGCTGGTAGCTTAGGTGGTAGCTTACTGTCGCATACCACTACCTGTCACCGACATATTTTACTGCCAGGTTAAATTTTGGCAGATTCATCAGGGTTTACCACTCGGTCACCGCACCAGTGTTGGACATCTTTTTAGGAAACTGTCGAGTTGAAAAACAAGCCCCATTTAAAACAAGATCTGGACCAATCTCAATTCCTTTTCAACTCGACAGTTTCCTAAAAAAGATGTCCAACACTGGTGCGGTGACCGAGTGGTAAACCCTGATGAATCTGCAAAAAATTAACAGGGCAGTGAAACATGTCGGTGACAGGTTGTGGCATGCGACAGTAAGCTACCAGCCTTTTTAATTCACCAGTACACACCAGAGTTAATAATAAAGTTATATAAGGAGTGTGTCTGTTGATTTTATCTCACTCTTTTGTATTTGTCACACCAGGGAGCTAATGTTTTGGCTTCTTGTTTAGCACCTCTTTGCACGCACCTTTTTGCTTTTGATACCACTTTCTTCTTGGAAAAGGAATGGCAACTGATGATGAGAAAGGGGCATAGAATTGGTAACATCTGCCAAGTTTCCCCGAGAGTTGTTCGCCCGTGAGGTGCCTTCTTCTCCGCCACACTTTCTTTTCATTTATTATATATTTTTTGAGTGTGTGTGGATGGACTGTCTCAGTGGGGCAGACATTAGTGGGTAAGTTGAGTTGAACCTTGCCCGGATACTCTTGTTTTAAGTGACAAACAGTGGTTTGTTGTGGAAAGTAATGACATTAGAGAACATACACCTTACCGAAAATAGAGAGGGGGTGAGTCTGGAATTAGACAGTATAGTATCCAGTCAGCTATATACTCATGTCTACTAGACGTATGCTAGCCAACGTCCAGGGTACAGGGATCTTTTGTTATTGAATGTTATTGAGTGCACTCTGGACCCCATATAGGTGAGTGACCCAACTGCCACCAGTGCCTAATGCCCTTGATGTTAAGGAATGCTCTAAGTCCCGGTTTTTCCTCTCCACAATCAAATTTCCCTCACGATGATGCAGAGAGGAGTACCACAAGATCACACCCAAACTTCCCATGGCTTCATTGTAAGTCTGTGAGCTTAACACAAGGCAACACTCGGTATTTAATGTGCCAATTGCGTATGTCCCTATAAAGACTTGCAAATCCTGTATAACAGTTCAGGCTTTAGCCGAGCGCTGAGGCCAAACCCACAGGACTCTAGAGCATGAATCCACCATCACCAAGATGTACTTGTATGCCCCGTCAGATTGTAAAGGGCCGCAGTGGTCCAAATATACACATGCGAGAGGTTTGTCTGAAATCAGTAATTGTGTTTGTTTTATAGTAGTCGAGCTAAGGTGGAATCCTTCATCTGCTGACAGATGTCACACTTAAGGACAAAGCCCTTGGTCAGTTTTGTAAGACCAGGCCAGCCATACAATTGTTTTAGTAGTGAAACAACCGCAGCAATACCTTTGTGTGCTGAACCCAGACCCTCGTGTGCACCTAGATTTAAACCTAATCTGCGATCCTTGTTTGGAATTACTCTATCCCCTACTCCTGGAATTTGAGCATGCGGAATGTTTTGCGCATTTAACTTGTAGGAGTACTTGGATGGAAAACCTTTTGATAAGGCTGAGCAGTTGTTGCGTGTGGCCTTCACTGCTATCATTATCTGTCCGTCTATCCTCATATTAGAACAGGTGATTGCAGCAATGACAGCAGTTCTCACTGTTGCCTTGGCAGCTTGCTCAGCCAGTGAATTTCCTTCAACCTGCATGGCAACACGCTGATGACTCAATGTGTGAACAACATGAGCCCATAATAAGCCTTTTTACAGCTCTGCCACTTGTTCCCACAGTAACTTGTGCTTTATTGTGCAACCTTTGTAATCTCTAAACCCATTCTGTCCCCAATAGTGAAGATATTCATTGTATACTGGACACATCAAAGCGAATCGCACACAATGAGAATGGGGAATTACCGATCCATATTTTTTAGTGCCAGTATTCAGGCTTTTCATTCTGCCATGCAATCTCCTAGAGACTGCGTCTGCATATCACTAGGAAAGAACTTGCCATCCTCCATACGTCCCTTTACAATGGCACATGCTGCGCTGTATTGCTGTTTACTTCCTACAGCAGGCTGGTCAGATACGTAAGCGTAAATTATGTATTCATACTAATATAGAGGCATTATTTCATTTTGGAGAGGATATTCTTGTGTATACTGAAGGAATGCTTATATTTTTAATGTAGAATCAAATTTGTAGTCTACATCTGTTGCTGTGAAAGAATTAGCCCATTGTATCCATTGTGTATATAGTGCTTTTGTGATTGGAACTCTTGCTTTAGTAACAGACTCTAAGGTTGTTACTGGAGTCACAACAATTATTAATTTTCCCTGAGTTAGTGCTCTTTCTCTCACTAAGCAGTCTGTACTGCTGCCAGTATTTTTTCTGTGCATGCAAAATTAATTTCAGCGTTTGTGTACAAATGAGTTTTGTATGCTATGGGTACCATTTCGCCTTCATTGAAGGTTAGTGTCTGTTCCCTGATTGACCCACGACTACGCAGATCACCCAATTTGTGGTGTTTACACATGTGTGCAAGTGTTTGGAAGCTATCATGTCAACTTGTATGGAACAAATAATTCTGTGTGATCACGTCCCCAGTGTTGAACTGAAAAATCTGGTCTGATTAATCGTAGAAAAGTTTCACCTTTTCTGTGTAATCCAAAATGTATGTTGTGCTAAAATTTAGGAACCCTTAAATAGATTGTAAACTTTTCAGAGTTTTCAGAGGTTGGAGCAGAGCACATTTTTCTAAAAAAATTAGCTGCCAAGCTTTTTCCTTCACGTGATTACTCATATCCCAGAAATAGGACATTGAGGTGTGCAAGTGATCCAATAATTAATCGTCCATCAGATAAACGCCATCTACAGGCCTCCTCATCACAATTTTGAAGTAACTCTGATAATCTAGCTGAGAACAACCCGGGGCTATTCTTATACAGAATTGGCATTGAGAGCTGAGGACTAAAAATGCTGTCAAATATTTGCTTTAAGGCGCTATATTTTGGTAAAAGAATCCATTTGAGATAACTAGTGTTTTGTATTACTTCCGCACAATGTTATTAATCAATGTGTACAGCATAGTGAGTACTGTATTGCAAATGTCTTTGTGCATGTGTTCAAATGCCTGTAGTCTAAAACTAGATGGTATGAATTGTCGGGTTTCATTACAGGAAAAAAAGGATTATTCATAAAAGATGTGCAATTTTCAATTACACCTTGGTATTCAAGCCAATCTAAGATCTCCCTGACTTATTTCTTTGAGTCATCTTTTATTGGGTACTCCCTCTGTGGAGTTGGAGTAATTATTAAAGGGATTTCATGTTGAGTTGAATCAGCATCCCACCCTACATGATTGTGGTAAAGTGCGGGAGCTAGCGCTACCGCCCACTCCTGTGCGTATGTGTTTTTTAATGACTCTAGAATGAGGTTGGTGAAAGATGGTATTATTACGTCTTCCTCTTTAGGGCAGTCCATAATGAACTCAGGCGGTCAATCTTTTTCTGCCAATAGGATGTCATATCCATATGTCAGGTGCTCCCAAAGAGACCCTTCACTTTTCTGGGATTGTCTCCCTTCATTTAGAGCGTTATTTTGTATAACTGTTGTGGGACGCTTACCCTTGAATCAAGTGTTTCCACCGTGATATGTTCATTCAATGCTGCTGTCACCGGAAATCCCATCAGGTTCTGGCGAGCTATTGTTTCTTCTGCTGCACTATCTAGCATCATCAGAGCCCAT
Source organism: Lissotriton vulgaris (assembly GCF_964263255.1). Lineage (NCBI taxonomy): Eukaryota > Metazoa > Chordata > Amphibia > Caudata > Salamandridae > Lissotriton > Lissotriton vulgaris. The sequence goes on from NC_141693.1 coordinate 664,855,995, forward strand.
TCCCTGTTCAATAGTTGAGTCCTTTGTAGCCTGAGCATTTCTTATTTTAAGCCCAGCTATCTTCTTTCTTTTCAAATTGAGGTTTAATTTTGGGTTTATCTTCTTGTTTGAAAATTTATTCCAAAGTGTGATATGTGTCTCTTGGCTTGACTCGCTCTTCTGATCTGTGTTCTGACCGTCCTTCCCTCTCAGAGATTTTGGATGAGCCCTAAAAGGAACATGCATCAGTATCCTGATACCTGTCAGGGTTTTTAACATTGTCACGGTTTCTAAGGTTATATCCTCTATCAGAGGGCTCCGGTTGAGGAGAGCCACCCCGTGAGTCTGTTACATTCTGCTTATTATTTTTTTATTGTTATCCCATTTCTTGTTTGAAGAATCGGGTGTTTGCTTTGAGTTGTCCTTTTTAGGATTATTCATTAATTGTAGTTTCACAGGTCTAGCTCCCAAATCATCTCTACCCAGTGACGCATAGGTATCTTCGATACGTTTAGGTAATTCTCACTTCTGTTGTGCAAGAGTGCATTCCCTCAGGCGTTGGTGTATAGCCACTGCTGCTGCCTCCCCTTTAGCTAACATATTTGTTGTTACTTGGGAAAAATTGCTTCTCAATTTCATCCCCAAGTTCAGGACAGGTTCTTCCCCGTACTCATTCTGCATTTGTTTCAATACTTCTGGTATGACTGCTATTGAGAGGGTACCATGAGTCTTGGTATAAACAGCAGCGAAAACTGTACCCCAAGTGGTACAGTCCTCTATCGAGGGAGCTATTCATTGGCAAGCAAATTGTCAGTATTCTGTGTTTTTCTTGTGGGCGTGTGTGTGCAAAAACTGCTCAAGCTATGTTATTTTCTGTGCTACCCAGAACTGCATTTGCTCATGCCTAGTGGGCATTCTTCCCATAATCACGTTCTGTGTTTGTGGGGTGATTTTTGTTGCAGTATCTTGTGGTTGACCAGGTTGAATTGTAAGTGTTTTCATTACAAACTGTGTAAGATTTCTGTATAACATTAATATTTCTTTGTAAAGTGGACATACGTCTACTGCTGGCAGTGTATCAATTTCTGGATGGGGTGTGTAAGCAGCTAGGACTGGCCAAGTTGCTCCGCCTCTGCTGAGCGGACTGAGTCTCACTTTTTCTGTGGTAAGGTAGAAGGCGCCTTTAAGCCAATTTAGATGTTCCTGGTAAATTAACGGGACTTCTATGTCCTCGTATGGAGAGTATTCTTCAGGTATTTAATCTGGAATGTAACTATGAAATACATGTGTGCGTGCATCTGCAGGTGGGAATTCAACCGAAGAATAGAACACCTCTGTCCTGAATGCCTCTTGTGCCTAAATCACAAAGGTAATGGTCCCACCTAATGATGAGAGACTATAATATGCAAATGTTATAGTAGTGCATTTCTGCAATTTTCTGAAATGTTTAGAGCACCTTCCTGCTCAGCTTCCTCCCCACTAGCACCACTCGTACCAGCGTCTGCGTTCTGAGACATTATTGGAGGAAGTATTAGGAAAAGAGATAAGGTTTTGCACAATGTGGGGAACTATAATCCTTCAATATTGATCAAACCTACAGTCAATAGAGAGGATATACCTACTCAGCTGTGGCGGATTTTCCCTCCCCACTTCAGATGTCTCTGGGTAAATGAGTAGGGGTCTCTGAGAAAGCATGACTGAACTACTCATACTTGAGCATAAAATAAGAACCAAACAAACATTGGCAGCACCTTGTCGTGTATTTCCTATGAATCTATATAGGATCTGCGCGTTTAGACAACATAAACTAAGGGGTTGGTGTCCTGACTGCTTCCAGACACCCCCAAAGGCTATGTTAGCCTTTAGACCAGCTTGCTCACCGTGCCACCATAAGTCCCCTAACCTTACCAAGGAGCGAATCATTTCTGGCAACTATCTAAAATGACAACATTTGATCCTTCAAGGATCGTGGAAACAGTACAGCACTTTCGCTCAGTCAAATGTGCTCACTTAGTCTCAGAGAGATACACAGAATAATCAGTGGGGATGTTTTCAAAAAGCATTTATTGATCGAGCTTCGTTCTAGTATAAAACGTGTTTGTTGCGACAATCATTAGACAGAAACAGATATATATGATAGCAAACACCAGCGGAGTAAATAAATGGTAGAATTCTACCATTGTGCTAAAACAGTGAATATATGCAGGCATATAGATACTTGACAGTATTCCCGCATACCCGCAAGATTCTAACCCTATCTAAGTGTACATAACATGTATGTAGGTGTAAAGCCAAGAATCCCCTAGGAAAAGCCAACCCCATTTACTGATGGGAGAGATCGAAGGACCCCATCTTGGTCTCGAGTAGGACACCTGGCAAGGGATGTCAGACCACAGCGTGCTGGAGTTTCTGCGTGCAGGAATCTCAACGTCTCGTGTCCACATGGAAGCGTCTCCTCTGGTTACCCAGCGACAGTGTGGTTCTTTTAAACCCTGAAAGGTACCCTCAGGGATTCTACCTAGATGAGAAATGGTACTGAAGTCTGTCATGCAAGGATGAAGATAGCGGTGACGTTTGTCCAGAGTTATTATACAGAAGATGGTAATCCTGGTATATATGTCCTGGGCAAGGGATTAAGGTATGGTACTAAGAATCCTCATGCATAATAAATGAGTTTAGTATTCAAAGAAAACCACATGACATTTATACAGCACATAACTAGGTAAAAGGTCAGTGCCAGAGCCGTAATGCGAGGAAGGTAGGACAAATGTAGGTAAAAGGTCGTGCAGCTAACTAGGCCTATATTGGGGTACACTGGGGGGACATAACACCTGCACTCCTTTGGAGTACTATTCTAAATGTCAGGATACTCTGACCCTGTACCTCCTGCAGTTCTATGAGAAGGCCATTGAAAAGGATTCATTTCCCAGACATCTGGCCCTTGTGACTATTGTGATTCCTAAAAACAGGTCGCCCTCGCTTGACCGCTGCTCTTATTGCCACATCTCCTTAATCAAAATGGACAGCAAGATATATGTCAAAATCCTGACGTCAAGACGTCATCCAGTCCTCACCTCTTTAATTCACCCTGACCAGTGTGGATTCATGCCTAACCGTAGCACTCAAACAAAAAGAATCCACTCCTTGGGTGTATCCTCCAGATGTGGGAACACCCTTGTTGTTTTTGGTTCCCTCACACACCAACAGGCCCCTTGGTGTCATGCTTCATCATCGGGGTCATCGTACCCCTCTACGGGGTACGGTGTGCTGTGACCTACGGATACGCGAGAGCACTTAAGATGACTATGTGTGGTGTGGATGGGGTATTTAAATGTGAGTGTATAGTGGGGTTTAGATCTAAGTGAGTGACATTTAAAAAGAACTGGGCCTGTGGGATAACAAAAAACGTTTAATGGGCCCCCAGGCTGGTGCTATTAAAATAGAGTGTGGGAGTTTAATAACGCAAACAATGTGCATTACCTCCTCTCTGTGTGCATCGACATGTTTCGGTGAAAACACCTTCTTCAGGATGGGGTACACAAATCCCCACCTTACTCACGTTTCTCTATCTTATATCAGGATTTCTAATAAAAGTGAGATTATAAAGTGCAGGTAATAATGTACATAACAAAAATGTCGCTTATTGATCGACTGTTTTGTAGGGGTAGAAATGCCTCATGAGCGCAACGTCAGGGTCCTTTTATGCTATTTAGCACGATTTCAGCGAGGAAATTCCTACCGACCGCCCCTCCGTTGCTCTGGTGGTTGAACGATTCCATTTCGATATATCTCTCTCTCCCCCTCTTGTCAGTGTTAACAGTAGCACTCTGCAAAGCATTCATCGCCTGCACTCTGCCCTAGATCATCGGGAGGGACTGTTTGGTTATCTAGCGCTATTCATTGTCGACTTTTAAAAAGCCTTAAACACCATTGACTGGGCTTACTTGGCGGCAGTGTTGCTCCATATGGGCTTTGAACTCTGCTTCCTCACGATGTGTCCGTGCTTTACTCACACCCAATGACCCGGGTCCAAGTTAATGGTACACTATCCAATGTGTTCCCAAATGAACGGGGAACTCAACAAGGGTGTCCCCTCTCCCCATTGCTCTTCCCCTCGGCCATAGAGACATTGGCACTACTAATCCATTGCGATGCACAGCTTGAGGGCTAGCACTGGTCATCCCATGTAGACAAAAATCACATTATATGCTGATGATGTTCTGCTTTACATTGCAAACCCAGAAGAGTTGGGCTCCCGCGCCCTGGAGCCCCTCTCACTATTTGAAGGTGCATCAGGTCGCTGGCATTACATGGCGTAGTCCCTCCTTGTGCTTCCTGGAGGGCAGATACAGCTTTGATTGTCTGGAGGGCAGACATCGCCATATGCCGGCTTAGCTTCAAAAATCTGGGGCAATACATCAGGATTGTGCTGGAACACACTCACACCCATAATTTGAGGCAGCTCTTGCGAGGCACTCAGGCTAGTCTGAACGTGTGGCGCCACCTCCCACTAGACCTCCTCGGCAGAGTAGCACTGGTGAACTTTATGATCCTACCCCATTTGCTTTATAGATTACAAAACTTCCTGCTTCATATTTCAAATGTGTGGTTCACAGACATGTCATTATACTTTTGTTCCTTCCTCTGGCATGGGCATCCCTCCTGCGTAACCCAGGGCACATGCCGTAGGTCGGTCAATGAGAGTGGGATCGGGGCAGTGGACATCCACCTGTATTATTGAGCCGCCCAGCTTCTGGTTATAAACGAATGGCTGTGGGGTGGTTGGAGCAACCCATCCTATCAGTTGGAACTCCATGGAATGGGCCTCAATGGTGTAATGGACTATATGTACAAGTCCTCTTCCCTTGCCACTTCTAGAGGTCACCAGGGTGGTCTTTTTGGTATGGAAATCGGTCTTTTGTTTTACAGGATGGAACATGTGTCTTTCGGGCCTGGCCCTCCTGTGGAGAGGCCGCTGGGTAACACACTTCACATGATTTGAGGGACTTTCCTGGTGGGACCAGATTGGTATTACTACACTGGCTAATGTTTGGCACAGGTCACAAATTTATACTTCTATTGAGCTCCAGACACAGTTCTCGCTTTTCATCACCCAGTTTCATTGCTACCTCCAAATAAGGCATGCCCTTGCCCCTCTCAGTGAGGAACTACGAGACCTCCTGGGCTTCAACCCTTTTCGAGGCCCGCATGCTTCTAGCGAGGTTGGGAAAGGGTGTGATTTCCCACCTGTTTTGCACCCTGGTGGGAAACGCACCCAGGTCGTTGGACCAATTGCGTCAGAAGTGGGAGGGCTGGGTCTGAGATCTGGATGAGGTCTATTGGTGTGAGGCCTGTATGGCTCCCAGAGAGTTGGCGATAATCTCCTGACTCAGGATAATTCAATTCATTATTCCTATCACACGTATCTGACCCCTTAGAGATTGAGCCGAAGCAAATCCTTACTGATTTGTCGCTGCACTCGTCATTCCCATGAGGCCGACTTCTTTCTCATGACATGGCTATGCCCCCAGATTGTCCCATTCTGGTCCTCCGTGGGCTCCACCCTCTCAGCGGTCCTGGGTCTTCCCATACAATTGTCACCTAAAGTAGCATTGTTGGGGATACTGGATGGGTCAGAGTGGCATCATGGAGACTGACGCTGATTAGACTAGCAACCCTGGTACTGCCTGGTAGTGAAGAGAGACATTACTCGCACTTGGGAAGAACCATCCTCACCGACCCTGAAACAAAGGTGCACTTTCATTGACTGGTGTGCTCATGTCGGGATTGTAACCAGAGCAAGAACAGCCGCGCGCCACTAACCTTATGGATCTGGCCAGCAGGAACGATGGGATGAAAAGTCCCCTCGACTTGTCTAAACACAACACCCAGTGGTGATGTATTAATCACCTTCTGAGTGAGTATTGCGAGAAGCCTTGAGGTGATAAGGTGTAGAAGAGCCGGGGTTAGGCGTACTGCCTTCTGGGTCTGGTCTGAGTGATCCACGAGATCTCGGTTGCGGGACGTACTGCAGCGTGGAAAGACAAAGGGCAGGAATGAGTACCTTGTCTCATTAATGTCAATCCCACCCTGGCCCGAGTTATTACACTTACCAGAGGTAACGCTATATGGTCGTAAAGCGTAATCGTGCAGTTCCTAAATCCGAGATAACGGATATGCGATGAGAAAGTTATCGTCCCTTTCTTCAATGGCGTCTTTTCCAGTGAGGCTCTTCTACCCTCTGATACGGAAAAGTGCTTTTTCTTTGCAGGCGCTTTGCTCTCAATAATTCTTGGGAACAAAAGTGTTGTCTAATGGTTCAAAGACAAGTAAATCAAGTAAGAACTCTTTCTTGCTAAATAGGGAACTTCTGGTGGGATAATGGACCACAGAATGCGTAACACGCGGGATAATATCAAGAAAGTAAAATAAGAATTGGAAAGAAGAACGAGCCCGTTCTTCTTTTGGTATACTTGCGACTGCAGCAGGAAAACTTCTTGAATCCTCTGACCTCGCAGGCTTTTCATCGGCGTTGGCTTGAGTTCTCTGACCTCGCAGGCTTTTCGTCTGCGTAGACTTGAATCCGTTGACCTCGCAGGCTCTTCGTCGGCGTTGGCTTGAATCCTCTGACCTCGCAGGCTTTTCTTCTGCGCTGGGTTTCTAGGGTATACATCCGGCGGGGACAACACCTTCCAATACCAAAACCACAATAAACAATTGTCAAGCAACTACCTGCTGCAGGGGAGGAGCTTCTATAGGCTCAGTCTTTTTTCCTGCCTTCCATAGCCGCTTTGCCTTCTGGGACATGTAGTCCGTTTGGAGAGATCGCGCTATTCTACATTTTCTTCTTCTCGCCGTGGTGGCGAGAGCGATCGCGACAGCTCAACTGGAAGAACCTATTCACACTGCTAGGGGCTGCCCCGCTAAATTCCCCAAAACCTGGGGTGAACGGTGGAACCACTACGATTTGTCTTCGACCTCAGGATCTTTGCGCATCATGCCAGCTGAATTTTTTAAGGGGGGTTGGGTGAGGGGGGGTGGGGGATTGGGAAATGTGAGCTTGGAAGTTCCTTATTGTTTTTGTCCTTCTTTCCTTTCTGTAATTGTTATATTTTGCCTGAAACCCAATAAAATCTGTTTATCAAAAAATTTACGTTTTAGTGCACATAGTGCTCACGACAATTAAACCTCCATCTGCCAATCATATGAACCTGACCCAGTTGACTGAGTCCAAACCCCACCCTGCAGAGGTGGCTTACTGTTTCCTAAAGGAGTGTGAGCTGACGTTATCAATTTCAGATCCTTCTGTCTGCAGAGCCTTTCCCAACACTTTGTAAATCGGCACTTGGAGACTGTTGTAATGAGAGTTATTGTTATTTACCAACATGTAGTGCTGTCCTTATTGAACGTGCCTGCACGATCTTCATTACCACAGTTCCATCCCATTTTAGAATGCATCATTTATTCTACTCTGCAGTTTAGCTCTGACCACCTTCCCTGCTAGTCACTGCCTCTGCTGCTGGGGACTTTGTTTGTATAATAAAAGTCGCGCTATGACTCATTGTCCACAACTTCTTTATTAGAAAGAAAGGCCACTTATTAAGACAGGTGCCAAATAAAATATTTTTTCAAAAACATTTCGCCATTCATTTTAAATCAAAACCCCCCAACTTAGCTTAGCATCCCTATGAAAGCACAAAGTTAAACCCAATAAACCTAGAAGGAACTGACTCCTATTTATACCACCCTCATTTCCTTCTACTGAGTACCCCACCTCCAAACATATCACAATATAAATGTGTATCCCATAAAACTGATCCTTTTGAAAGCCCTGATGATGTCCTGCATAGGACGAAACACGTCGGCTGTCTGATGTTTTGAGTGAAATTTGGGTTAATTATTTGTTGAAACTGATTGAAGAAGCTGTCGTCAGTTGGTGATTTAAACGTGAACAATAAAATTGGGAATCAACATTCGTTGGCCCTGTGATATTTTCAAGAAGTATGGACCGCTCCCTCTAATTATTGGAATTGTATCAGCGGCAGCGCCTGTTGGTTTGCGGTGCCTGCGGCGGGGGGGAACGGGAACAGGGCAAAGAGTCAACTGCGAGGCTCCCCCGCTGACAGGAGACACAGGTCCAAATAATGAGAGCCGTCCACAGAGTAAGTTCCTCCTAGGTGAAAATGCAACCCGCTCTCCAGCTGATGCGGCGCCTTTTTGAAGGCTCCCCCGCTGACAGGTGACACAGGTCCAAAGAGTGAGAGCCGTCCACAGAGTAAGTTCCTCCAAGGCAAAAATGCAACCCCAGTGCTAGCCTTTTTGCTCACCCGTAGTAGCAGGATATGAGGGGAGCTAAGGCGGCATGGTGCTGTACTGTGCCGTCCGTGTCTCTGTATTTCCGTTACGCCGTGGCAAGTTTTGTTATTCTCTCGCTATCCTAAGCGCTATCCTGAGCACCTATCACTGCACCAGCCCCTATGCCCCCTGCCTCCTGGCTGCGCTCCTGCTGGGACAAGGCAATAACCGTAGCTCATTTGTGACTCTTGAAAGGCAATTCGCAGCTCCAGTGGCTCTCTGAGGTTTCGCTGATACCACTGCCGGTTTTCTCACCCTCGCTGGTCACACGCAGGAGCCCCTCACCTCACCAGGCAACTCCAGAAACTCCGACCTCAGCTTCGAGCACAGCCGCAGCTCTCCCAGGTCACCAAGTTCGATTCAATTCAGTCCCGGTCCTAGACTCTGCTCCTGCTCCCGCCACGCACCACAACCGAACAGCGAAGGGTCAGATGGGACGCCGCTGTAGCTTTTCCCGCAGCCTTCCCACTGATCTCACTCTTACTAGGAGCGTGGCGTGGCAGCTTGTTGCTGTTCGTTGCTCACCGAGGAGTCTAACGTTTGGCGTTTGGCGTCTCGTCTCGGCTCTCTACTGTACTCTGCTCGGCTACGTTCATCTTTGATTAACAGATAGCTTTGCCATATATACAGCACTAATGCTTTTAGTCTGAGGATTATTGTACAAAAGCTGAGGCAATGACATTTAGTTTGAATGTATGTGCCCTTATGTTACACTTGTACATTTGCTAAAGGGATTGGTGGTTGGTTATTCATGTTCTTTAACTCGCTCAAATGTGCTATTTACCTGCTATGACTTTGTTTATGCCCATATGCTACAAAAAGCGGTTGATAGTGTTGGCAGAAGTGAAACCTGTTTCAGGTTTCCTACTGTCAAAATGGGGGATGGAGGCTGGCTCTCCTACAAATTAAGGGCAGGCAATATTTATGTTTCTCCCTCTTTTTCTCTATTTTTGTTTAGCCTGACTAAGCTGTCTGTGAAATAGTAATGAGAAATTTAATTGGCTATTCAGTAATACTGTTTTAAACATTGTTAGCATTAATAAAATAAATAAATATATATGTTATGTTACTGCCCATCCTGTTTGATGAAATTATGACAGGATGAGTAGTCTAGATTGCTGTTCCCTTATTTGACCTTTAAGGAGAACTAGATGTGGGTAGTTTTTGTTCTAAAATTCTTAGGTGATAACACCATTATTGTATGTTATTCTCATGCTACATAGTTTTGCAAGGGCATTGCTACTTTTTATTAGCTAGTCTGTGTAAATAAACTGACAGTCCTTATTAGAGCTTATGTTGCATAGTTTGATCAAGAAAAGTAGAACGCAGGGAAGATGCCCATGTGATCCTTAGCAAACTTTTTTGAAGAACATATTGTTTTATAAGAGTTTGTTTGTCATAAATTGTTCTGCTGGAGAAAATGTAATCCCTGTTAAATTAGCATTTTTACATTTTCCTGTTGCTCCTATAATATGAGAGCATGGTCCTAAGCGTACAATGTAGGTGCTTTTATTAAGAGAAATCATTTTAGAAGTGTCTGCAGTTCTGTACAAGTATTGTAAAATCTATGAGTAAAAGTGTAGAACATTTCATTTCTTCTTGAGGGTTTTTAGATTAGTACACAGGAATACACCAATGTATGGATTTAGGATATGTCTGTGTTGTTTTTCTCTTTTCTTCAGAATTTAATAAATGAACACACACTTCCTTGGCTGCTTGGGATTGGGTGATGTATTACTCTTGTCAGTTCACCAAAGAGTTCCTTTTTTACTTGCTAATAGGTCTAGGCTGTTGTTTTTTTACTCTCACATAGATAGAGGAAGTGGTTCCTGGCTTGGGTGCCTTGCTAATATATGGGGCGTCCCAAGACTAGGAAGTATTCTGAGACTATCCTCTCTGTTGATGGACCGTTTCTGTGCCTTGTCTAAAGACCTTTTGTTCTGTCCACCAATAGATATTTACTGCCTTACAACTATTGCCAGAGGGGCCTGGACATCAGATTCAGCTTGGGGAATCAGCACCAGTCCAGCTTGAAGCCAAGGTGAAGGTAACCAGCACAGACGCTTCTGGCAACTAGGATCTCAATGAAGACAGAAGCACTGGGATGTAAAAGTGTGTACCCCTGCCACTGTCTTGGGCGAAAGACGGGCTCACAAACCAGAAAGGAGGGATCGTGGATCAAGTCTTTAATGCCCAGCTGAGAGTCACAGACCGACTATAACAGCGAGGGGGCTTTGCTTGAGGTGACCCCTTTTGAAATAAGGGTTGCTTCAGAGATCCTAGCATCAGGCCTCTGAATCCTGGTCCCAAAGTGAATGCAAGTTTGAACCTTTGTTTGTTGGTCAAGAGATACCTGGGCACACTGGATGCAATGTGTGGCCCCAACAAAGAGCAGTGGACCAGCAGAGCAAAACAGGAGTTAGGGAAGGACTTGAGTTTAGGGTACAGGTGCTGTGTCTCTGGTGCCTGTTAGATGGAAGTGAAGAAAACTGGTGCACTGCCTGAGACACTGGACAGGATCGCTGAGAGCATTTGCCCTGGTGGGTGATTGTCCTATCCTGAAAGAAGAAACCTTTTCCCTTGAGACTGGGCTGTGATTCTTGAGTTGAAACTTGTGCAGCTCTACCGTGGAAACAACAAGAGCCTGCCTGTGAGGCTCAAACGGACACAGGGAGAAGACTCCCCTCTGGTTGGTTGTACAGCTGCTTCAATTTCCCCAAGGACTTCTTTTTCGTCATAATGTACCCCTTTGGTTGTCATATTTCTGAGGAGGAGCAGCCCTTTGCAGCTCTTCGTCCTCATTCCTCTGGGCCTGTGTGGTCCTCCTGGTTCCTTGGCGCCAGGATTGTTTTTGTAATAATCTGTTTAGTTGCTTTAATATTTTCATTAGTTTTATTCATTCTGCACGAAAAAAGTTTTTTTGAGCAAATGAAAAATTTTACTTTGCCATCCTTCTGAATAAATAATTGATGTTCTAGCCCTTAAAAAAGAGAAACTGGAAAGGTCTATTGAAAATGGTTATTATTAGATATGTGCTGTTGGCTATTCTGAAATTGAAATGGATGGTCCCTGAAATGCTTAGGAGCCCTGAAAATGTTTTTACTAGATGGTTCTAGGATTTGCTTATGACTAGAAAAAATGATAATTCTGTTTGTGATAGTAGTCATGACTCTCTCCTGCTATCTGTATGTTAATTATGACCCTGTGCTCCGTTCCATTTGTAGAAACTACTCTATTTTATTTATAAATATGATTTTGGAACTCCGTGGAGATCCACATATTACAATAATACAAGTTAAACATAATAAAATAAGGCCACATGTTATCAACCTATTTGACAATAATATACCGAATTTCATGCCATTCAACTAGTACAATTCTAGAAAACATTTAAAAAAATTAAAAATTCTGTTACAGAAAATTTCATTCGGGGGACAGACGATTGCATTAATCAAAGATTTAGCAGATAAGATACCGAACTGGATACATACGGGCTTTACCCACTGCCGACGGTGAGCCATTAGTGCTGGGCAAACTAACAAGACGTGTAAGGAGTCTTGGACTGAACTGTTACAAAAATTACATATATTGGAAGTGCCATACCATTTAGCTAGCAGCTTATTCAATGGGAGTATATCATGCCTAAGAAGTAGCCAGAAGCGGCGCAAGCCATGGGGCATATTCCAAGTGACGTAAGGTTGTATTTGTCTTACCATACAAGAATCAACAGCTTGGTTTGTCCCCTTTTTTTGTAAGATCAGGATGCGATCCCTTTCATAACTCAACTTCCAGGTGGCGTGCTTTAATGTGAGCTTTAGTTGTTGTGTAGAAAGGGCTAGGAGGGAAACTTCCTCCAGATCCAAAAGATTGAGGGCCTTCCTATAGTTCTTTATAAGCAAAGAGTACTCTTTTAATGGGCCCATCAACTCTTTTTTAATTAGGGATCTTAATGTTGCCGGCTTTCCCTTGATCAGACATATTACCCAGCGAATGACTCCTGCCAAAGCCTGTGCCCAGCTGCTTCTTAGCCCAAGTTCCAAACGAAGGGCTGCAGTACTGCAGCTATTATTAGCTGATATTAAGCTTCTCAAGAGGGATCCCTCAACTGTATCTAAGAAACCCCATTCAGCTAGTTCAATAAACTCTATGCCATAAAGCAGAGTTGGGGGGATTTTTGCCCGGAATGCCTCCAATAGATATTCAAAGTGCCTTTTACCAGTCGACTTATATAGTGCTCTTAAGCCATTTCCCTGTGATTTTGCCTTGTGAATGCTATTTTCAATATGGGATTTGTTGCTTAGATTACTATTCACAACCTTGCCCAAAAATACGTAGGATGATACTCTTTCTAATTTTTTTCCTCCCAATTCCCAGCTGATGTTTTCTAACCTTAGTTTTTTCCTCCCCTCCATACACATTACCTTACTTTTAGAGATATTTATTTTCAGGTAATGCTCTTCGGAGAATGCCTGTAATAATTGGAGACGGTTGTTGAGTCCCTTTGGGGTGAGGTCTAAGATCAATATGTCATCCGCATACATTAGGCAAGAGATGTAGGAGTCTCCTAAGCGAGGGGCAATGCCTTCACCTGCAGATATTATATGGGGAAGATCACTTACGTATAGGGAGAATAACAGGGGGCTAGGAGACAGCCCTGTTTGAGGCCATTTGCAGATGGTATGAGCTGGGATAAGCCTCTTTCCCCCCCCAATAGTACTCTGCACCATGTGTTGTCGTGTAGGTCTTGAACCAAACCTAAGAGACTAAGAGGCATGCCTAGATCGTGTAGCTTTCTCCACAGTAACTGTCGGTCGACCTTATCGAAAGCCGTAGAGAAATCTATGAATGCCACATAGACTCTCCCCTTTCTGGCTCCGATGTATTTATCTGTTATTACCTGGAGGGCTGCCAAGTTATCCAGGGTACCGTGATTTTTCCTAAAGCCTGTCTCCTCAAGTGGAAGAACATCCGAGTGCTCCACCCAGATATTTATCCGCTTGAGCAGACATCTTGTGAAGACTTTGCCGATTGCATCCAGTAATGCAATCTGGCGGTAATTCTGGGGGGATAGGCGATCTCCTTTTTTAAACAACGGCACCAGGATACTTCCCTTCCAGGAGGGTAAAACCTTACCTCTTGATAAACAAATATTAAAAACAGGACAGAGTAGCTTGCACCATTTAGCCCTGTTCTGTTTTAATACGTTAATGGGCACCTCATCTGGGCCCATTGCCCCGGAATGACGCATTTCACTAATTGCCAAATCTATGTCCTTTTCTGTAAATGGTTCCCTCGTATCTGTTCGCCATATTTGAGAGTTCGCCTCGTTATTACTAGCGTAGAGGTTGATGACAAAATCCCTCCATATTTGTTCCTCAATGGCAAAGGGGGCGGGACTTGTTCTCATTCCGCACCCTTCGCCTACGAGGGACCAAAATTGCCTCATTTCCCCATGGATAGCCGCTTCTCTTATTTTTACCCATATGGAATCCTCCTTTTCGTTGCGTAGCCTAGTCAATAACCTTCTCCTTTTCCTTTTTAGCTTAGTTATTTTTTGTGCTGTGTCCGACGATCTATTCAGATATTGGGCCCTTACTCGTTTGTTTATTTCTATATTTAGAGATCTCAAAGGGCTTGGGGAAATTCTAATAGATTTCTTCCTGTTGAGTGTTTTTGTCCCTGCTACCACTGATTTCATAAAAACGCAGAAATTTTCGATTTCAAAGCCATTCCAGGACGGGAGCTCGGAGATTGCTGTATCCAGCATTACCTCCAAATTTCGATGCGCCCTCGCGTTCCAAAAACATCTTCCTGATTTAGAATGGAAGTTTGTTTGGTCATTGTTCAGTGACCATTGATCACAACTTGTAGGCTTTATATTTAACCAGACGGAAAGGATTTTATGATCACTTAGCGGGGTATCAATAACATTGAGATCCTTCAGCAGCTCGAATGAGTGGAACCCCGTTATTACATAGTCCAAAATCGATTTCCCTCTATATGATTTATGTGTGAAATTAGCCGGGGAATCTGATGGAAGTCTCCCATTGACTATGAGCCCGTCTATTTCTGCCAATTCCTTTAGTATTATTTTACCACGTTTATTTGTTTTTATACTTTCGGGAAATACTGCCCGGGGAATACAAAGAGTTTCCTCTCTTGATTTATCACTGAATAGGTTTAAGCTTAAATTGGAAATCTTGCTATTTAGATCCCCAACTAAAATTATGTCTGTCATCGGATCTTTCTCCCTAATACCCTGGATAAGCAAGAAGACCCTTTTAAGTATTGCGTTGAAGCCCATTTCTGGAGGGATGTAAGCATTAATCAGGACCAGACGGTTAGTAGTTTTAGAGTTATCTAACCCAAGTATAGTTACTACTTGGAACAGTTTACTGGGGTCCAGGTAATGTTCATAATTCCAATTTATTTTGTTTGATAAAAGGCAGGCTATCCCCCCACTCGCATGACCTTTTTTGTTCAAGGTAGCACTGCCTTCTAAGACATAATAGTCCTTCCCTAGTTGGATTTTATCAGGGCACCATGTCTCTTGGAGGCATATTATGTTTTGCTCCAGAGATAAAAGAAAAGCCAGTTTCTCCAGACTATTTTTTATGCCCGCTGCATTCCAAGAAATTATGGAAAGTTTTGTGCTAAAGATCCTGATTATTTAAGTGATTATTTGAGGGTTTTTCTGCCAAGACTCGGGGGAGCCAATTCCATTGGACACTTTCGATTCCTGAGACTGGTTGGTAAGATAGCGGGGGAGGGGCAAGATAGGATACCATACGGGAGTCCTTAGACTTACATATTTTTAGCTCTGTTAGTTCACCAGACTTATTTATACGCCCTGTTGCTGCTTGCAGCAGGGAGAATGGGGGTTTCTGGGAGGGTTTGGAAAAAACCTTAGTTTGGCCTGTATGCTCCAAAACCGGGATGACGTCTATCCCTCTGCTCTGCAAATCTTCTGAACGTTGTAGAATAAGGTTGGCTACTAACTTAGAGTAGAACCTCACCCTAGTTGTCATCCCCACTTCTGATTGTAATATTTGTACTCTATCTAAATCAGCCGATTGTATCAATTTCAAGTTGGCAGATTCTTGAAAGTATTTGAGTAAGAGGGATCTGTTCAAAATACATTCGGTGTCGAACAGGGGAGAGAATTCCACCCATAGAGTATCTATACATTTTTCTTTGGGCTCAGCCGGTAGAATACCTCTCGCTACTATTCCCGAAAAAGATGGCGCCAGGGGATTAAGAATTGCGCCCACTTTACTCTGGGATTTATAATCCTGACCCGGAAGTAGAGGAATATTGGACCCTGTTATGTCCCTAGTAACGGGAACTTGTTGGGAGGTAACATTTGAGTCTACTGTTAATAAGAGGGGAGGAACGGGACTCAGGGATATTGCAGGCATAACCACAGGCAAGGGTGCGAAGTTTCCCATATTGCTCTTGAATTCAGTGTTATTCTCCTTTTCAGCTACCACCTGAATATGGGGAACCCCATTATTTGTAGATAAATTAAGGTGTTTTCTAAAGAGGATTTTCCTCCGCCTATTTTTTTCTATCCGTCTCAGCAATTTTCTTTTGTTTTTTCCATTCTTCTTTAAATCCTGTAACTTCCCTTTGTTGCCATTCTCTTCTGGAGCCTCACCCACTTCTCTATCTTCTTCGCCCAATTGCTTCTTAAAAATTGGAAAAAGGTCAGTCTCCAGTTTTGGGGGGGGGTTTTCAGAGGGGTTTGCTTCTATATCATTGACACTTAGATTTCCTTCTTCATGTACTTCAATTACAGTTTTATTGATTTTGGGGTACTGGTCTTTTATGTCTACCCCATTTAGTACTAGAGGAGAAGAGGACTGTTCTTGGACTAGGTCCTTTTCTTTTTGAGTGCCCAATAAGACCTTTAAAATCTTGGTCACTGTATCCAAGACACAATCAGATCCCCCCACAAATTTTTCCAATAGTTGTAAGATGGACGACAATAAATGTTCTAATATATGTAGGGAATCAGAAATGAGTTTGTTATTCCCCTGGCATTGTAGTGCCTCCATCCCAGTCAAATTTAAGTTAGGACTAATGGAAAAATTTGAATGCGAGGATTTGGAAGGGGTACTACTGTACAACTTCAAACCAGTGTGGGTCGATGTTAGCGGAGTTTTTAGATCCATCTCCGCTTTGACCGGGTCATTTTCTATATATCTTTGACATAGGTCATTATCCAGCAACAATGGGGACAGACCATTGTTGAAGGAGACTTTTGTCAGAGAGGTGTTTAAAGTATGGCAGGCGTCCACTTGCGGGGTTTCCCCTATATGCATGTTATCCTCTTCTGTACCGTTCCTAGTTTTTATAATTACTTCTGGTTCTAATTCAGTGTTATTTTTCGCTGTGGAGAATGCGGGAGGAGAGAAAACACTCAACAGTCAGAGGAACTACTTTTGATTCTATTATACTGGTAACCGCAATTTCCTTTTTGTTTTCAGTCAATTCTCTTGGAGAGTTGGACAATCTATCCGAGAGAATGTCACCGGATTCTTTGACGACCACTGATTTGTTATCCTCCATTGCAGCTTTAGTCTTGCCCTTTTCCCACAAGTTGAAAATCTGACAAGTGCTCTTCAGATTAGAGGCCTGACCAAGCTTGTTTCGGAGGGGGTTCGATCTGGTTTTAGAATTTGATCTTCCTACCAGTATTCTCCCAGACCTCAATTTCTTTGTCATCATCCCTCTCCAGTAGTAACCGAAAGAGGGTAGGGGGGGTATTAGTAGAAAACGTTTACCAGATTATAAGCCTCAGATGTACAGCTAGATGGATTGAATCTAATGTGCACAAACAAGAAGTACAAATCCTAAGATGTTGGCCTCTGTCTTCTAATATAATCCCCTTATACGGCAAGGAGGTCACGGGGCGCCAGATAGCTTGTGGAGCTTATGGGGGGGGTGACTGTTAGGGAATGGGCCTAGCCTAGCCTTCTCGTGCCTCTGAGGGCCTCAGAGGGCCCGCCCTTGTCCCGGGCTTCTCCCGGCGCGCTCCCGCGCCGCGGCGCCTAGAGGGAGATTTGTAGCAGCGCTGAGGCGGGGGAGGAGCCAGCAGGGAGAGCCTCACAGCTGATGTAAATGCCGAGGGTCAGGCGCTCCTGGGACTTGGAGTCCTGCGCCTGCCCTCGCTCGCAGCCCTGCACTGACCACCACCCCAAATAGAGGGATCCATCGCTATAGGTAAGATGGCTGAATATTAGAGTGGGAAACCTAGACTTTTGAGACAAAAAAATAAATAATTAACCGCCACATTGCCCCCTCTTTGTTAGGCAAGGAAGAAATCACCAAAAATATAAAATCCTGCTGATTGATCACCACGTTAAACAATGAAGACTAATTCGGGCGTTTAAGAACAGTACTTCAACGAATAGGTAAGAGTGAAACGAAGTATAACTACAGAAGCCCAGATGCCTAGTGCCTAGAAATAATCGGCCCACTATCACCTTCTGAAAAGGAATATCCTTTTATTTTTCCTCTTCAGACATATCCTTGAAAAACTCGCATCCCAGGAAACTGTGTAAAAAGCCAAGTTGGAAACTCCACAGACCTCGAAATCATACTAAGGGCTCCGGTGGCTGATGCCTAATATCCTCTGTCAACCCTATCTAGGTAAAAATACTAGTTATGAAATATTTAAATCACCAAAGAGAGCGGGACCAATTGAAAAAATTATTAAATAGCACCTTTCTCCTCCGCTTTTTCTCTGAAAATTTAGATGAATCCTGACAGCTAATAACTATCAAAAAGAAGCAGACAACTAAACTGCATTTGATCGCTTTCTGAAAAGGGAATTGTATTTAGGAGTAAGTACCTTATATCAAGATAATGGGCAGTACAAATACTGCAAAATGCAATAAGCTTTATGTAATTAAAAAGAGCAACGTTATTCTTTATTAAATAGCAAATGAGGGAAAGAAGAAATATATTTATGTATTTCTTGGGTATAATCAATATATCTGACTATACATTTAAATCAAGCACATGAACTTAGATATTCTCAACTGTTCTAACTGACGTGATAGATATCTATACTAACTTCCCCATCTATCACATCTTTAATCACTCATTCTCTTTATCGAGAAAAATAACCGCAAGGAAATGACAACATTTGAGGAAATATATATTTATACGTTTAATAAAATGATGTATTTTTAAATTGTAATATTGTCTAAAAAACGGCTGCTAAAAGACAAACTGATAAATGTCAGACTGTAATTTTTATGTATACATAAATATATGAGTTTGATGTACGTTTTTATATTTGTAGATATCACGTGGCTACTCCAGGAAGAAGGCGCTGGCCGCCGAAACGCGCGTAGAGTCAAATAATTTCGCCACTCGTCTTGTTTAGTTCATGAATTTATTGTTCATTGTATATTTTTTTTAAATTGTTTTCACCTGCAATACAATACTGCATGATTTTTAACTTTGTGTCACATTGAATGAAATGTTTTCTGTTTTAATTAATGAATAAAATGTTATGTCTTTTAGCCAGCTGTAGTTACCTGTTTATTATTCTTTGTCAAGCACACATTTAAAACTGTTGATTGCCTAGGTTGTTACTTCACATATATCTGGTTCCAACAATGGCCACAGCACAGTTCTTTCAGTGCAGACCGGCAATCACGCAAACGATGCGGGACCCGCGAAGCGGGTTCCGCGAGGAGTTGAGGCGAGGAGCTGAAGGAAGAGCAATTCCGCCGTTAAAAGCTCGCAATCCAACAGTCTTTACCAGCACCAGACAGGTGAGCGATCCAGCGAGATCCACAAGCCCATAGGTTTTAGCGGCGCTGAGGCGGGGGAGGAGCCAGCAGGGAGAGCCTCACAGCTGATGTAAATGCCGAGGGTCAGGCGCTCCTGGGACTTGGAGTCCTGCGCCTGCCCTCGCTCGCAGCCCTGCACTGACCACCGCCCCAAATTTGATTTTGGCAGTTCGTGACCTGGTTCCAACAATGGCCACAGCACAGTTCTTTCAGTGCAGACCGGCAATCACGCAAACGATGCGGGACCCGCGAAGCGGGTTCCGCGAGGAGTTGAGGCGAGGAGCTGAAGGAAGAGCAATTCCGCCGTTAAAAGCTCGCAATCCAACAGTCTTTACCAGCACCAGACAGGTGAGCGATCCAGCGAGATCCACAAGCCCACAGGTTTTAGCGGCGCTGAGGCGGGGGAGGAGCCAGCAGGGAGAGCCTCACAGCTGATGTAAATGCCGAGGGTCAGGCGCTCCTGGGACTTGGAGTCCTGCGCCTGCCCTCGCTCGCAGCCCTGCACTGACCACCGCCCCAAATTTGATTTTGGCAGTTCGTGACCTGGTTCCAACAATGGCCACAGCACAGTTCTTTCAGTGCAGACCGGCAATCACGCAAACGATGCGGGACCCGCGAAGCGGGTTCCGCGAGGAGTTGAGGCGAGGAGCTGAAGGAAGAGCAATTCCGCCGTTAAAAGCTCGCAATCCATTAGTCTTTACCAGCACCAGACAGGTGAGCGATCCAGCGAGATCCACAAGCCCACAGGTTTTAGCGGCGCTGAGGCGGGGGAGGAGCCAGCAGGGAGAGCCTCACAGCTGATGTAAATGCCGAGGGTCAGGCGCTCCTGGGACTTGGAGTCCTGCGCCTGCCCTCGCTCGCAGCCCTGCACTGACCATCGCCCCAAATTTGATTTTGGCAGTTCGTGACCTGGTTCCAACAATGGCCACAGCACAGTTCTTTCAGTGCAGACCGGCAATCACGCAAACGATGCGGGACCCGCGAAGCGGGTTCCGCGAGGAGTTGATGCGAGGAGCTGAAGGAAGAGCAATTCCGCCGTTCAAAGCTCGCAATCCAACAGTCTTTACCAGCACCAGACAGGTGAGCGTTCCATTTGTATTCCTGCTTATACCTCACATGTTCCCGCTTAATGAAATGTTTAGAATGGAAAATACCCACCTAGCAATGAATTAGGATAGTGATAAATTTATGAAAATGAATGTGCAAATATTTTCTATGTTCCTATTGGATCATAGGAATGTCTTTAGCTCATGCTAAAAGGACCATCTGTTGAAGATCGCAGGGATTTGTTAGCATGAGTTGAAAGCCATTTTGCACTTGGCAGCCATTTTAGGTAGCCATGTGCTCGCCATGAGCTGTTTTCGTCTTCAGAGCCTTGCACATGCTCGGAGAGGCCTAGCTAGTAGAATGCATCTGCTCCTAGTATAGAACTGTCAGGCTATTTTTGCTGATGTAAGGAGAAGTAACTCTCCTCCCACTTTGTTGAGCAAGCAGATCATGCATGTCCATATTAGTCATTTTGCATGCTTACATGTGCCAGGACCTCCCCTTGGTTTTATGCTGACTAATGTAACCTAAGCATATATAAGGTCCCTGTTTTCTGTACTCCTTAGGCTGCCTCATACAGTTCCTGAGGGTACTGTGTGACGTAGTCTCCCTCATCTGAGGTTATTAAAGATGTTACGTTTATATTACAGCTTCTGTGCCAATCTCTTCTTTGTTGGTTTAAAAGAACCAGGTTTATCAGTGAGACCCCTGAGAAGGTTTCCATGTTCTACATCCAGCTCAATAATAAAATGGATCGCAATTGTGATTGTCCACAGGGGCGTAACACAGGCCCCTGCATCCCACGCAGTGCAGGGGGCCCCCGAGCTGTAGGGGGCCCCCTCAGCACTGTACTCATGCCGAGCGCTCCAGATTAAGGGCTTGATTAGGATGGCGGTTTTCCCACATCCTCCAGGCCGGCGGAAGCCACCGCCGGCCCGGAGGATGCAGGAAAACCGCTGGGGAGGCACAGAAGACCCACCGCCAAATTAGGATGGCGGTGGGTCTCAAAATCCGTCCGCAGCTTTTCCACCGCGGTCGCCTTCCGACCGTGGTGGAAAAGCTCTAACATGGCTGGCGGTGTTTGTCAGACACCGCCAGCCATATTAGGATGGCGGAAAACATATGCTTTTCCACGGCGGCTTTTCCGCCGTGGAAAAGCATACGGAGATAGCCTTCGGGGGCCCGTTGCGGGCCCACTTGGTGACGGGGGGTGGGGGGTGCATCCCTTCAAATTGGAGTCTGATGAATTGTACGAACCATTGCGTATTATGGTATCTAGTGTATCCTAACTATGGTATGTGACATTTTGCCAAGCCTCAAAGTGTGTAAGTGAGGCACTTTGTGGTATGTTTAAATCCTTGAACTTGGCTAACCCAAGACAGGAAGTCTGTTGCATTGTGTCATTCAGGAAGATAATCTGGTGTGGTATGAAGCATGCTCTAAATAAGGCCCCAGTACCCCAACCATATTTTATATCTATAGTGTCCCTCCAAAAGTAAACACCCTGTAAAGACAGTTGGGAAATAATGAAAGCAGAATCTCTCTGTTTTGTGTTAGTGAGCATATCTTTCTTGGCAGGTGTACACGCAAGCTTATAATAATAAGATGTAGGGTCTGATGTGTTACACCCCAAAAAATAAGCAAACTTTTGTGCAAACATTTGGGAACTACCTGGATGGTAAGTGAAAATATTACGTAGGATACTTGCTTTGTGCAAGAAATGATGACCATAGTGTTGGTAACATTACATGGTGTAAAAATCTGATGTATCATCATACAATTCATCACTTGAAAATGTAGCAGAGTGTTCTAAATCAGACAGCATAGTATTTACAGTTTCAAAGTCCCTTCATCAGAGAAAGTACTGGAGGTGATGATGTCACTTAAAGACATTTTAAACAAGTGCAGTATTTTTTAAAGTCAGTAGGCCCATACACGTTATGTGAACCTCTTTCCCATACTATACCTTCTGGAACTGAAACTGCTGTAATGTTCACTAAGGACAGATCTCTCTGTTCACGGTGTGATGATGCATGCCGTTTCAGGACCAAGTCCACATGTTGTACTGCGCAGCATTCTGGGAGATAATGTCCATTCAGGAGCAGGAAAAAGACAGTCACCTATCCTGAGGACTAGGAACAGTAGACCTATAGCAATCCAGACCTGTAGCCAGAGAGAAACAAGATAAGTCTTTTTTGGCCAAAGGTAGAAATCCCAAATGTGTTGTTTGTATGTAGGAAACAGGCGGTGGTGGTAAGTCAGGTTCAATTGGATCCAATGAGAAAGTATAAAATCAATGAAGTAGCCAGAGGTAGTTCCATTTATCTTTGGTAGCTCAGCAGGTTTTGTAGAACTAGCAGATGACTCGTTTCGAGACATATGCACATAGGTGTCGGTATTAGACCGAATTGAGATCTGTGTTTCATTTGTATTCTATTGCAGTTGAATTTCAACAGGCATGAGTTCCATTCCATTGTTAGTAACTCCTTCATTTCATAGAGTAGAATCTTCAAACATTTTTAATATTTTTGTCTGCACTTCCTATATGGTATCAAGAGGTGATTGGCGGCTACCCAGGGCCCAACGTGGCCTACTATTGAGTATCGGCCACATACTGTGGTTGTAATCAGATCAATTAAGATAAATCTCTTTTCTTTCTTGCCGGCAAGAGTCGGAAGAAGTACTGTTCTTGTTCCTTCGACAGTCAGGACAGGTACAGGTGCTCTGTAAGATGGCCCAAATTCTTTTTTTTCCACAATCTTTTCTCTGACCAGGTCCCCAATCTTCGGGACCCAAGCAGGTCTTCCCGGAAGAGCTTGCACTTCCCCAGTGGCCGTGTGTTTTACTTGGGCGTTGCTTTGTAATGCCCGGAATTCATTGAATTCCTTTAAAACAGCCAAACGATTAATAATGACAAATTGTTTTTCATTCGCCACTGTGCTGCCACAGTCGAGGTTGGGTACCCACATTCTAGTCCCGAACAGGATTTCATATGGAGTACAGCTCCCTAGAGAACTTTTTGGCATGTTATTGAGTGCATATAATAACACAAAGAAGCCAAGAGGGAAAGAAAAGGTACAAATGGCATCTGCCTCCACTCAATCAAATTCAATAACAAAAGATCCCTGTACCCTGGACGTTGGCTAGCATACGTATAGTAGACATGAGTATATAGCTGACTGGATACTATACTGTCTAATTCCAGACTCACCCCTCTCTATTTACGGTAAGGTGTATGTTCTCTAATGTCATTACTGTCCACAACAAACAACTGTTTGTCACTTAAAACAAGAGTATCCGGGCAAGGTTCAACTCGACTCATCCACTGATGTCTGCCCCACTGAGACAGTCCATCCACCCACACTCAAAAAATATATAATAAATGAAAAAAAGTGTGGTGGAGAGGAAGGCACCTCACGGGCGAACAACCCTTGGGGAAACTTGGCAGATGTTACCAATTCTATGCCCCTTTCTCATCATCGGTTGCCATTCCTTTTCCAAGAAGAAAGTGGTGTCAAAAGCAAAAAGGTGCGTGCAAAGAGGTGCTAAACAAGAAGCCAAAACATTAGCTCCCTGGTGTGACAAATGCAAATACAAAAGAGTGAGATAAAATCAACAGACACACTCCTTATATAACTTTATTATTAACTCTGGTGTGTACTGGTGAATTAAAAAGGCTGGTAGCTTACTGACGCATACCACTACCTGTCACCGACATGTTTCACTGCCCCGTTAATTTTTGGCAGATTCATCAGGGTTTACCACTCGGTCACCGCACCAGTGTTGGACATCTTTTTAGGAAACTGTCGAGTTGAAAAACAAGCCCCATTTAAAACAAGATCTGGACCAATCTCAATTCCTTATTGTATAACGTGTTAACAAAAGAAGGGAATCATTACCGTCAACCAGCCATGTCCTTTCATACCAGCTGGTCAGGCAAATATCCGCCCTACTGTCGATTGTGGCATCAATCTGCAAATAAAAGACCTATGGTTAGAGCTATGGGGTCTTCTATCATCCCAGGAACGCCGTGTATCGATACCTATTGATACCGTGGGCTTCACATTCAAACACACTGTTCCTTACTCCACTCTAAGATGGAGCCCGCTACTCCTGCAATGACGAGGGTTGTGTGCGCATACTCCGCTAACCACGTGACCGGACGTGTCCGGGTTTGGGAAATCCATTGCAACTTTAAATAGTGCCGGTTGTCAGGATTCATCGAGTAGCCACTGTAGTTATCTCAGGACAGTTATCTAAATCCCTGACATGGCCCCGCTCTACACGAGCCAATGTGTGGTTCCCTTGCTCCTCTGGTAAACTGAGAAATTCCAGAGGTAATTCGAGTCATTGAACTAGAGCACTGATAAGATTGTATATAGTTCCCCTCCCTAAGATGGCCGCTCAATGTCCCATTTAGAGGAATCGAGAGGTGCGCCCTCTAGTGGGCTTCTGGAAGGCGCGCGCTTCTAACTGCGCACTTCAACGAAGATTCCGTTCGAGAAGCTTTTCCTTGCCGCTGCTCCGCGTCAACTATTCATGACGGGAGAATGACAGCAATTATAGCAGATAGTCAGAGAATTATAGGAATTGGGTTTACAGAGACTTTCGTGAGAGAAATTACTTTCGTGCGCTCTCACAGCTCAGAGAGGCACCTCAGTCCAGACAAAGTTTTTGGCCGCAGTCTAAGAGCGGTGACAACTGTCAACCAGATATCAAAGCTGTTTTCCTGTGAAGACGTGTTTCCTAGAGTTCTCAATAGGACTCGTCAAAGTCAAGTATCAAACTGAAGAGATTCCAGAACTCTACAAGTAAGGTGTCATATCTTCTCGTCAAGTCAGCAAGTACAAGAACTATAGAGTCCAGCATTTGTATCTTCCCCCGGACATTCCCCCTTGCGCTTTTCCTTTCCTTTCCTCCCCCTTGTACCGTCCTGTATCCTTTTTGCGTGCTACGGAAAGTCTGTTGAACTCTTTCTTGTACATCTGTCAAGAAGAACACCTCTTCATAGAACCCCCAAGACCAAGTCTGGCAAAAGGCTTCACAGGTACAAGTTCAGTCAGGAAGAGAATGAGAGAGAGTTGGGAGGAATTATCTGGGTAAAGATTTTAATGTTCGCATATGTCTTCACTGCAGGAAGCTCAGCCAGATAACAATACACATTATAGAAGAGAGGCAAATACCTGGGCAGAAACTGGTAGGACAAGTTTTGTTTACCTTTTAAGAACAGTCTGCGTAGTGAAGGAAGGTTTGTGGTATATTCTCTGCTTCTTTCCCTTCTGTGTATTAGGCACCTTCAGAGTTGACGGCAAGAAATTTAGCAGTCACTAGAAGAAGGGGGTGCCAGTCGAAGTACAGGTATTCTCTTCTCTGTCCACTTCCCCTTTCCCTGCTGCTGGTGGTCTTGCTCTTGAAGCGAGGCTACCGGTGGAAGGGTGATCGGGACATTCGTCAGTACTGCCTCTGCGAAGCGTTGGAGCACCAGGACATCGTGACAGATTGAAGTGCCCACGTATTTTTTCTTCGCCCGGGCAGTATGGCTGAGGGAATGGACTTGAAGGAATTAGGTGCAATCTTAGTGGGTATTCAAAGAGATTTGGGAGCAGTTTGGGACGAAAACCAAAGTTTAAAATTAGAGTTAGTGGCTTCCCGTCAAGAGACAAGGCAGTTAGCGCAAAAGGTAGATGGGTTAGTTATGGGAAATCCAGTGCAGAGTACTGCTGTTCCAGTCACTAGTGGTGTTACTGCGGATCCAAAATCTGTAGCTCAAGTAATTCATTCGGTATCACCGCTGATTCCGTTGGCGACTCCAGAAAGGTTTTCTGGAGATCCTCAAAAGGCCCAATATTTTTTGACTCAATGTTCCCTCCATTTCATGTGCCGCCCCACTCTGTTTCCAGATGCTCAATCTCGAGTAGCATTTATTCTGTCATATTTGAGTGGAGATGCTGCCAATTGGGCCATGCCATTGGTCAGTGAGGATGATCCTTTGCTTAGTGACTTCTCTAAATTTAAGGCTGAGTTTCTTAGGATCTTTGATCGGAGAAGGATATCTCAGGCCACCGATAACGAGTTGTTGGAGCTGCGTCAAGGATTTAAAGATTTAATTACTTACCTCACGCAGTTTAATAAATTAATCCTGGAAACTAGCTGGCCAGAGGAAAAAAGAGCTGCTTTATTCTATCGTGGATTAAGGGATGAAATCAAGGACACTTTGGCTCAGATCCCCAATAGACCCACTGAATTGTCAGCTTTGGTGGATTTGGTTCTGGAATTGGATTTTCGGAATTCGGAACGCAAGGGTGAAAAGAAGAGAGATTGGAAGATAAATTTCCCGCGCTTTGACAGAGCGAAGAGTGAAAAAGGACCTGGAGGAAATTCGGAGTCGGAACCCATGCAAATTGGGACAGTTCGAGGTCCCTTGAGTAACGAAGAAAAGGAACAACGGAGGCAAAAGAAGTTGTGTTTGTATTGTGGTGCCGCCGGCCATTTTGTTAAATATTGCTTGAAGCGTCCCAAGACTCCGTTTAAGGGAAACGAGAGGAACCACCAGTAGACGGGGTCGCTCTGGTGGTGAAAGAAGACAAGACGGCTCCAGAATCTCACTTCATTTTAAATACATTACAGACTATGACTCCTCATGTGATTCTCCATGTAACTATGCAATTTCGTGAACATCAGATTTTCGGAGTGGCCATCATGCTCGACTCCGGTGCCACTGGAAACTTTTGCGATATCCGTTACGCTAGACAAATGGGAATCAAAGCAATCATGAAAGACCGCCCTGAGCCAGTACGTGCAGTAGACGGAACAAACTTGACTTCTGGACCGATTATTAGTCACACAGAAGAATTGGAAATTACTCAGGGGGATGGGCATCGGGAAGTGTTGCAATTCAACTTAATCGACGCCCCACAATTTCAATTGATCCTGGGACTGCCATGGTTAACCCTTCATAACCCGACCATAGATTGGGAAAATCGGACAGTCAGTCTGCATTCAGAGTTTTGCCTATCTCATTGTTATGGTACTAAAACTTGTGAGAAAGAACCTACGCCATCTATGCTGTTGTCGTTTGGTGGCCAGTCCATTGGAGCGGTTGTGACGGAAGAAATTCCTCCAGAGTATCGAGATCTAGAGACTGTGTTCAGTGAACAGGAAGCCGAATTATTGCCACCGCACCGTGCTTATGATTGCACCATAGACTTGGAACCTGGAGCAGTTCTCCCATGTAGTCGAATTTATGCCCTGACAGAAGCTGAAAATGTACACTTGAAAGAATACCTAGATCGATATCTTGCTAATGGATTTATTCGGCCATCTCAGTCTCCGGTATCCTCACCACTGTTCTTCATACCGAAGAAGCAAGAAGGTAGTCTAAGAACTTGCATAGATTATCGTGCCTTAAATCAGGTCACCATTAAAAATAGGTACCCGTTGCTGTTGATTTCTGTTCTTTTGGATCAGATAAAGGAAGCTCAAATTTTTACCAAACTGGATTTGCGAGGAGCTTATCACTAGGTTCGCATGAAGGAAGGGCATGAATGGAAGACCGCCTTTCGAACCAAGTTTGGTCTTTTTGAATATTGTGTCATGCCATGTGGCCTTTGTAATGCTCCTGCAGTGTTCCAACATTTCATCAACGACATCATGAGTGATTTAATTGATAAAATTGCTATCATCTACCTGGATGATATTTTGATTTACTCTCAGAACACTCAGGAACACACTCAGCATGTACGAATGGTTCTAGAACGATTGCAAGCTAATCAACTTTTTGTTAAGTTGGAAAAGTGTGTTTTTCATGGATCTCAAGTGGAATTTTTGGGATTCGTTATTTCCCCTCAGGGAGTTACAATGGATCCAGGAAAAGTTAAAGCAGTGGAAGATTGGCCTGCCCCCAAGAACGTGAAAGAAATTCAAAGATTTCTGGGCTTTGCGAATTTCTATCGGCGATTCATTCAGGGATTTTCCCAACTGATAACTCCCATCACTGTTCTCTTGAAGAAAGGAGTTAAATTGGAATGCACGGAGGATTCAAATTCCGCCTTTTTGAGTTTGAAGAAACAATTCATTTCTGCTCCCATCCTTCTTCACGCAGATCCTGCTGAACCATTTTATTTGGAAGCTGACGCTTCCGATCAGGCCATTGGAGGAGTACTTTCACAACGCCATCCAAAGACGGGGCAGTTGCATCCAGTGGCGTATCGCTCAAGAAAACTGAACTCTGCTGAAATTAACTATACCATCATGGAGAAAGAGTTATTAGCAGTAAAGGATGCTTTTGAGGACTGGAGGCACTATCTGTTGGGGGCACGACACACAGTCACAGTCTATTCTGATCACAAAAACTTGCAGTTCCTAAAGACGGCTAAGACCTTGTCTCCACGTCAGTTGCGCTGGTCTCTTTACTTTGCAGACTTCGACTTTGTGATTACATATCGACCGGCCCCAAGAACGGAAAAGCAGACGCACTGTCTCGATTACAGACTGAAGAATCCGAGCATACTGTCGAAGCCAAACCAATCATCCCCGAAACAAAGATAGTGTGTGCACTTACTTTGGATAATTTCAAAGAAGAAGTCCGTAAGAGTCTAACCACAGAAGAGATTCAGCAGTGGGTTCTACAAGGAGAGGAACGACAGTGTCGACATCAGTTACCTTATGTAAAAGAAGCCTTATACCTTCCTACCACGGATCTCCAAGAAAAGGCTTTGAGGAGCTGCCATGATCATCCCCTAGCGGGTCACAAAGGAATTGCTAAGACCCAAGAACTGGTGCAGCGTTATTTCTGGTGGCCTGGGATGTCCGATCAGATCAAGAAATATGTTCAGTCTTGCGAGTCTTGTGCTCGAAGTAAACCTAATAGACAGGCTCCCCAAGGGTTTTTGCAGCCTTTGCCCACTCCAACTTCTCCGTGGCATACCATTTCTTTGGACCTCATAGTAGACTTACCGTTGAGTAAGGGATTTGACACCATCTTGGTGGTGGTGGATACCTTCACCAAGATGAGTCATTTTGTCCCACTGTCAGGAATTACAACCGCAGTCCAACTAGCTAGAGTATTTAGTGAAAATATAGTAAAGATTCATGGTGTCCCTAAGATAGTGGTCTCAGATCGAGATCCCCAATTCATTTCTCACTTCTGGAAAGCCTTCCCAAAGGGTATGGGGATAGAGGGTAGATTGTCTACTAGTTATCATCCAGAATCCGATGGGCAGACAGAAAGGATAAATCAAGAATTAGAACAGTACTTGAGGTTATTTCTTTTGGATCAAGGTGGGGAATGGTCAGAAAAGTTGTGGATGGCAGAGTTTGCTTGCAATAATGCGAAGAGTGCGTCTACTGGGTACTCTCCGTTTTATTTGAACTTTGGTAGGCATCCTAACTTTATGATCATGCAAGAGGAGTTAGATGTCCCTGCAGCCAAGAGAGCCCTTTAGATTTGAGCTCTTTGCACAAATCTGCTGAGAAGAATTTAGAGAAAGCAAAGGAGTCCTATAAGAAGTTTGCAGATGCACATAGGCAAAAGTCCCCACAGTACCAAGAAGGAGATCAGGTGTGGTTGTCCACTAAGAATTTACACTTGAAGGGAAACAGGAAGTTTCAACCCAGATTTGTGGGTCCATATACCATAGAGAAGGTGTTAGGACCAGTTACTGTTAAATTGAAACTTCCGACCAAGATTGGGGTGCATCCAGTTTTCCATGTATCCTTGCTGAAAAAGATTCAATCACCTATATGACTCACAAAACCTCCTGACCCACTTAACATTCAAGGACACACAGAATATGAGGTTAAGGATATTTTAGATTCCAAGTACCTTAAGGGGAAGTTGAAATATTTAGTGGATTGGAAAGGGTTTGGCCCAGAGGAAAGGTCCTGGGAACCTGTGAGGTTCCGTGACGATTTGAACCCGTGTTTTCAATATTGTCGGAAATACATAATATTGGTATCAGCGAACCGCAAATGATCCATTTAGCATATCCTGGTGTTTTCCCTACGCTACGAGCAAGAGCACTCCTTTTATAAACACATTTCTGATCTACCCACGGCATCCATCTTAGATCATGGCCGCCATTTTGTGTTTCTTGCCCTCACATACGCAATAACCTCTGATCACTTCATTTCGATTAAGGACACGTAGCCTTAGCCGGAAATTCACCTCTTTCATGACACGTGCACCTTAAACCAGATCACGCTGTAGCTACATGACTCGACAAAGGCTGCCTCCCCTGCCCGAGGCCAGTCCTGATAAACTGGTCTTTGTGTCCATTGTCCTGATCACGATTAGGTGGCCAAAGCCGGTAGCCTTGCCTATTTACGACCCACAAACATCTCTTATCCCGCTTTTCTATCTTCCACACCTGGCTCCGTTCCTTTCTTTCTGAATCTTTATTAGGGGGAGGTAACGAAATTTACGATGAGGCGGTCCGGCTCTTGAATGCAATATTGACAAGGGATTGTGATGAACTAGTGGGAACCCCTCTCCGTAGATGTTTTGTATCAGATTTTATCAACGGTTCCTGTGTACGCCAAATATTTATTGTTTATGACACAAAGGTTTTGGGAATGTACCAACATGTGAAGAATTCGCCTGAAGGCCAAAATTTAGTATATAAGGAACAACCCTCTTTGTACAATTTGAACAGGCTCCTAGTTACTGCCCATGCGTAGTTTCTGTGACTTCTGTGTCCCTGCAGTAATAAACCTTTGGTCTTTGACGCCACCATCGAGAAGCCCGTGTTTCTGTTCATTTGTGCACCAAGGCAGGTGGAACTCCGGGGTCTTTGGGTGTTGTCCCCTGACACCTCTGGACGGAACCAAAAAGTCCAGAACTCCAATTGGCGCCCAACGTGGGGCGACGTCATTCGGTACCGGTCCAAAAGCCTGAAGAGTTCGAGAAGCTTCGTGTGAAGATTCCTGAGGGAGGCGCCCCACTTCATCGATCCCGGCATATCGCAAAAGTGGCCCGAAGTTCTCTTCCACGAGGGTTCCCGTTCAGGACGGCTGCAGTGGGCCGTTGCCTTGACCGTCGCCCTGTCTTGGACCCGAGGTGCAGTCCTTAGTACAGCGAAACGTGACGGGTTTCTCCCTGGTGACGTCTTCAGTGCCTCAGTTAAGTATTTAGTGGTTGCTAGTTGGTTACTTCGTGAGGGTCGTTAAAATCCTTTTTGGTTCTTGGTTTGGTTTAGTTTCGTAAGATTATCATTGGTTGTTCTGGTTACGATAATCTATTTTGTTCAGTTTGGGTATCGATACATCAGTTCGTTTTGGTAGGCCTAAAAGTTCTTGGTTCAGGTGCACATATCTGTTTAGTGTTTTGTTTGTTTTGTGTTCCGGACTGAAAAATGGTAAGTCGGAGACACTGTATGTTGTCTTGTTTTGGTTGCAACAGTGACTCGCGATTGGAGGACTCATGTCTGGTTCCTCCGATTGGGACTCCCCTATATGACTTGTACTGTAAACATGGTGTGGGTCCTATATCCTATAATGAGGTGTGGGTCCGCTACACCGAGAAAGATGGTGTCCTTAGTTGGCCACTGCATGGTAGTTTTGAACCCGAAATTCTTGATAATTTAGAAGCAAAATTGTTTAGGAAGAAAGCCCGGCCGGCAATGTTTGATTCTTTCCGTTACTGGCGAAAAGAATCCAAACAGAGAGAAATGAAGAGATTAAAGAAAGAACAGAAAGAGAAAGAAGAGTTGACTCTAGAACAAGCAACTAAGCAGCTGCAAGATAACGAGTGTGAGAAGGCCATAGAGGTGGCCATTAGAGAGCATAATTTAGCGATCGACAAGTGCTATCCTGCCTTGCCATCGAAAACAGCTAAGATACTAGAGGACCCCGAAAACGATCCTCTGTTGTCTTATCTGTTACGGTCACCTCCACCGTATGCACAAGGTGCTACGGCTCCACTTGTACCAAATGTTCAATTGCCGGTTGTTGGACAACCTGGTATTCCTGCTCCTGCCCCTCAGAATCAAGCTCCTGTACCTCCTGTGGTTAATGTGAATGTTCCTACGGCTCCTCCTCTTCCTGGATTGCCGACTTCTATACCTGTATCTGTCTCACTCACACCTACTGTTCCACAAACTATTTTTCTCGATACTCCTATTGCCCCGCTATCTGTTCCTACTTCCACTGTGTTTTCTACGCCTGCGAGTGTATTGACTCCACTTTCTGTTCGTCGAAGAATCACTGATTCTGTGTCTAATATGCTGTCTCCTTTCTATAAAACTTTAATTAAGACTCCTACTTCCGACTCTGTTCAGAGACGTAGTCAGCATCCAAGCACTGAGGAACGGGGAATTTTAGATTCCACGGCTCTCAGATGGATTTCGAAGAGTAGGAGATATAGTACGAGAGATGTGCTAGAAACATTTATGCAGTGGAAGGAACCAACGCAACGGTACGTCTTTGATGAGATGTGCTCGCTGCTACGAGAGGAGATAGAAGAAGACGATATTGAATCAAATTTAGAAGACTTAATTAAGGTTCAGAAAGAGTTTGCTGCTGGTATGATAGTGGGTGAAAATATAGAAGAAGCGATGGAACTGATTTTAAGTTATAGGAATGACCCATCACTTCGCTCACCGAGAGATTTAGAGAAAGGTAAAATGAAATTAAGTCGCCAATATCCAATGAGGGAGGTTCCTCCGATCTGGCGCGAAGCTGTGCAAACTGATGCCCCTAATGGTATTGTAGCCGCTCCGGCGCAATTCCAGAGAGTATGGATACACATTCCGTGGAAGCGAGCTGAAGTGCTAGCAGTGAAACAGGCCTTGCCAGATCCGCGTAAGAATCCTGCTGGATATTACAAGGAATTAACACAGACGGTTGAGGCTTGTATAATGAACCTAGCAGACATTGATATGCTATTTGGAAATGTAGTTCCTCAACCAGTCTGGGCTAAAATTCGTAGGGAGGATCATCAAGTTGCCTTAGGTGGTGATTGGGCAGCTATCACTGCAGCAGATGGTCAGCAAACGGGTGGTGCAAAACCTGAGCCCCTAATTGCTAATCTTCCGGGTAGGATAATCGACTTAATGAAGACTCTGATGCCCGCATTACGTGTTAACTGGGACAAGTTATCCGCATGCAGGCAAAAGAAAGACGAAAGTGTCTCCGACTTTTTCACGAGGTTCGAAGAGACTTTTGTAGATCATAGTGGTCAGGATATGAGCACAGAAGGAGGACAGAGACTGTTTGTCGATAAATTTGTGCATAATTTGTTACCTGAATTATGCAATAAATTAAAGGATTCAGAGAGTGCGTGGGCTGTTTCCACAACTGCGCAAATACTTGCAACTGCGCAGTATTACGAAAATAGGGATAAAGAGGAAAAGGAAAAATCGGACAAGAAAACGAAAGATTTAAAGACTAAAGTTCTTCTGCAACAGGCGTATCCGCCTCGCACAAATCAGACTAATATGCAACAGAATTCGTATCAAAAGGCAGATTATAGTTCAACGAGGCCTCAATATCAGTGGAACCAGTGTGCGTATTGTAAGAAAGAGGGTCACTACAAGAATGAATGTCCGGTCTTAGCGCAAAATAATGCAGCCGCAGCCCAGAGAGGTCGTGGTGGTTTTGTACAGAATTCTAGAGGTAGAGGGCGAGGTGCTATGCCTCCACAGACGAATGATCGTCCTTCCAATCACTTTGATCAAAGAAATGGACAGTTAGCCCAGCAAAATAGATCTCAACAATATCTTGTTGAAGACTATTGTGAAGCGGATGAGGGATTCCAGCAAAATGGGTACTAGGACAGCCATGGACAGAGAGAGGGAGTAGTATCAGTTCCAGTAGATCAGAGTGGGCCTTATGTCGCAGTAGCAACATCAGGTGTAGTCGAACCGTTTCTGTTGGATACTGGTGCCGCAAAAAGTTCTATCATTCATGCGAAACTCCCTGGCGCACCTTTGTCTGGCTCAACAAATGTTTCTGTAGGTTTTTCAGGCGCCCCTGTTTACAACCCTATATCTGGTCCTTTGTCTATTTCTGTTGGACCGTGTCAATTGAAAGCACCCCTGATTTTGACGACAGGTTGTAATGAAAATCTGCTTGGTTTAGACTTGTTAAAACGACTATATGCGACATTGTACTGTTCTCCGGAAGGGGTACAGCTTACATTGGGTAAAAGAATCACCTCTCCGATGTACTTGTCAATGAATGCACTCCCGCCAGAGCTGCGTTCACTCCCTGATTCTCTTTGGGCGACTGGTCCTAATGATGTAGGCCTTTTAGAAATACCACCATATGTAGTAACTCTGAAAGCCAATGTAAAATTTCCAAGAATTCCGCAATACAAAATATCTAGTGAAGGTGAACGTGCACTTTTATTGATTGTACAAGATTTGATTAAGAAAGGTGTGGTTGAAGAAACTAGAGGAAATGTTTGTAATAGTCCTGTATTACCGATTTTGAAACGAACTGACCCTACAAAGCCTCCAGTGTATAGGTTTGTTATTGACCTTAGAGAAGTTAATAAGATTGTAGTTCCACAGTTTCCTGTGGTTCCAGACATTACTGCCTTGTTAACACTGATTCCTGCTACAGCTACTTGGTTCTCAGTCATCGACTTGAAGAATGCCTTTTTCAGCATTCCGATAGCTGAGGAAAGCAGAGATATTTTTGGCTTCTGTCTAGGAGGTCGCAGTTTCAGATTTAAGCGCGCTCCACAAGGCTATTGTGAGAGCCCATCTATTTACAGTCAAGCATTAAAAAGCCAGTTAGATTCCTTTGTCCTTCCTCCAAGTTCTGCTCTAGTACAGTATGTAGATGATCTTCTAGTGGCTGCCGATGACAAGGAAACTTGCAAAGCAGCTACAGTTTCGTTATTACATCACTTGTCTAATTTGAATCACAAGGTATCACCTTCAAAGATGCAATACTGCTGCCAAGAAGTGACCTACCTAGGTCATCTCTTGTCAAAGGAGGGAAGGAAGTTGACCCCAGAGAGAATAAAAGCAATTACGCAGATGAGTGTTCCACGCACACAGAGAGAAGTACGTGCCTTTTTAGGTATTACCTCTTACTGTAGGCAGTGGATCCCGAATTTTTCTCTTTTAGCGAAACCATTGGTAGATTTGACTGGGAAAAATGTTCCGAGTCCAGTGCCATGGTCTGATGAATGTCAGGAGAGCTTTACTGAATTACGAAAAGCATTATGTTCAGCTCCTGTATTGGGTACACCTGATTACAGTAAGCCATTCACGCTCTACGTTCACGAGAGAGAAGGTTGCGCGTTGAGTGTTCTGACACAGAAATTTGGTGATAAACAACGCCCTTGTGCGTATTTTTCATCAACATTAGATCCGGTAGCTAGAGCGTTACCTAGTTGTTTGAGAGCTACAACGGCAGCTGCGGCTTCCATTCGACAATCTGCTGGTTTGGTGATGAACAACATGCTAGTGGTCATGGTTCCTCATGCGGTGGATACACTCATGAACCGAACCAAGACACAACACCTTACCAGTGCGAGACTATCTGGTTACGAGCTGACATTACTAGCGAGTCATATTCAGATCAAAAGATGTAATGTATTGAATCCAGCAACATTGTTGCCGGCTAATCAAGAGTCGAGTGATTCCGAGCCACATGATTGTTGCTTTAGAACGGAGGAAGAGACAAAAGGACGAATTGACTTAAAGGATACTCCATTATCAGATCCAGATGGCACATTGTATGTGGATGGGTCATGTTTTAAATTGGGGAATGGGGATGTGAGTGCTGCTTACGCAGTAACGACTTTGAAGATGATTGTGGAGACTGCAAGAGTGAGTCAGAATTCTGCCCAAGCTGCAGAATTAATAGCTTTAACGAGAGCGTGTGTTTTAGCTAAGGGAAAGAGAGTGAATGTTTTTACAGATAGTCAGTACGCATTTGGCGTGGCCCATAGTTTTGGCCGTTTGTGGAGAGAAAGAGGTTTCATTACGTCCCATGGGACTAAGATTCAACATGGTCAGCTAGTTAACGACTTGTTGGAATCTCTAACCTTGCCAACTGAAGTTGCGATTGTAAAGTGCAGTGCTCATAAAGCGATCACGGATGATGTTGGTCGTGGAAATGCTTTTGCTGATGAAATCGCTAAACAGACAGCTAGAGACACGATGAGCAGAATGTATGTTGCTACGTCTGCAAGATGGATTGCTGAATCTGGAATGTGTGAGGATACAATGGAAAGTGTGAAAGAGATTCAGAAAGAAGCAACTGAGGTAGAGAAACGTGTATGGAGAGAGAGTACGGGCAAGTTGGATTCGAATGGGTGTTGGATTGATTTGACAGAACAGCAACGTTGGATGTTGCCTGATGCGTATGTGCTTGCAGTGGTGACAATGGCGCATGGAGTAGCGCATATAAGTTCTAAAGGAATCTGTAAGATGTTGGCTCCAGTCTGGAAGAATGATGGGATCAGTAAGTGTGCAGAGAGAGTGGTGAAAAATTGTATGGTATGCCTGATGCATAATCCTGGCAAGGGAACTCCAACTCCAGCTGGTCACTTCGCTCCTCCTTCCTGCCCCTTTGAAGTGATTCAGTTAGACTTCATTCACATGGATCGCTGTAATAATTTGAAATATGTCCTGGTGGTAGTCTGTGCTTTTTCCAGGTGGATTGAAGCATACCCACTAAAGGACAATACTGCCCTATCAACTGCCAAGATCCTTCTCAAAGAATATTTCCCTAGGTATGGAATGCCGCGGATTGTATGGTCAGATAACGGAAGTGAGTTTATAGGGAAAGTTATGCAGAGTGTGTGTGCCGGCCTAGGTTTGAAACAGAAGTTTCACAGTGCAAATCATCCCCAGTCTGCTGGTTTAGTGGAGGGTTACAATGGCACCCTCAAGCTGAAATTAGCTAAAATACAAGCATCCACAGGTTTAGCCTGGCCAGACGCACTACCTTTGGCGTTGTTATCAACGAGAGCAACTGTACATTCTAGAGTGGGGCTTAGCCCTTATGAGATAGTGTTTGGCCGTCCGGCAAATATTTGGGGTGTGCCGAGGCCTAAGGAGTTTTGTTCTCTAGAGTATCCTATGTTGATAGACTATCTTTACGACTTGACTGCTAAATTGAGTCTTATTCATCAACAGGTTTTCGATGCTTTACCAAAACCTCCGGAGAGTCCAGGGCATCAGCTGAAACCAGGAGATCTTGTGGTTATCAAGAATTTCACAAGGACGAAGAACCTTCAGCCGAGATTCGTCGGCCCCTTCCAAGTCCTGCTTGCAACAAGAACAGCAGTTCGTGTAGCTGGACGCAAGCATTGGGTGCACGCGTCCCATGTTAAGCGTGTCCCTTTGCCGCTTCCTTACGACGACTGGGTGAAGAAGGGAATTGGTTCCTCCGAATTTGAAAGCACGCCAAAATTCATCCCTTTCAGCGATGCCGAATTAATCACTGACACTCCAAGCTCTGACTCTCCTTCAGAAAAGACTCCTTCGAACACTGAACATTTGTCCCCTGCATCAGGAAAAACTCTGTCATCTGCGAACTTGAACACTGCAACAGCTACCAGTGAAACGCTATTTGCCGATCAAACAGTACCTGCAAAGCAAAGATATAATTTACGAAACCGTAAAATGGACAAATAAAGCAGGCAACTGCCTATTGTGATATTTTGAAATTTTGAACTTTTGCCTTCAGCCAGGAAGTTTGCTATTGTTTTGTTATTTTAAAATTGCCTTGCCGTCTGGGTAGCCGTAGGGTCGTGGCTGTGTGCCTAGTTGGATTTGCAGGGGTCTGACACAAGGTCGATCTTTCTGTTGGTTCTGGGAACTCCCAGGGCTGATAGAGGCATTTTCATCTACGTACACATCATCAGTGGTCGCAAGCGGATTGTAGAAGATGGAGCTTCCTGCGCTGCAACGAGAAAACGCAATTTATGTTCGCAGAAACAGACTTCACAGAATCCTTCACAGCAAATGCTTTTTGATTCAATGTGCCATTACATTCTTGATTGTTCTAATAACGTTGGTGGGTGGAATCGTTTTTAGTATAAATTTGATTTTTGTGCCAGTTACTACAGTACCTCCCCTTGATCCTGCTGTTTCTACTGTCTCTTCTATACACTCTTTTCATTCGTTTCCCGAACATGAGCAAGCCCGACGCTCAGAGTTCATTAACAACACTTTTGTACAGCTCTTGCATCAACACCAACTGGTAGTTAACACTACAGACTGCTGGGTGTGTGGCTTGATACCCCACACTATGGATAAAGGTATTCCTTATCTGGTTTTGCCTTTCAGTTACAATGGATCATTTCAGGCCCTTCAAACCATCTTTGCTTATGCCCTTGAAACCTATCCTCCGCGCCCCCCACGTTCCACTAAATATAACTCTGCCAACAAAGCTTTAGTCCAGGGAATTATTGACATGATCAAGGACGTCAATAATACTCCATCATACCCTAGAGACGAACTGCGAGTGTATTTAAGTTGGAATACTTCAGAGTATCGCCTTAGTTTAGGAGAAAGCAAGTGTAAAAGCTCAACTCCAATCTGGGTCGTACCTCACCGAGGTCAGGTCTGTTTGCAAGGGAATGGGAGAAATCCGAGAGCTCAGCTAGGGAGGAGTGAGTGCGTAGAGACTTACGTGTTTCCGGCTAACTCTTCCCCTGCCTTTCTTACTGCTAGGGGTACATACTTCATCTGTCGAGACAGAGCTTATACATGGTTGCCTGCCGATTTTTCAGGATCATGCTATATTGCTCGATTGTTGCCCCCAACATACACTGCTTCATCTGATTACCACAGAACCAGAGTAGCGAGAGGTGTCTTCAGCAAAGAAGATACTGCTGGTCAGGAAGCTGGAGACTTCTTCAAAGGCTTCCTTCCGTTCTGGGGGCCTATGGCCAATAGTAGAAACATACGTCAGCTAACACGGGTAGTTGAATCTACTATTACCGAAATTGCTGGTGCCCTTAGCAATTTAACAGCTGAGCTTCAGGCGGATAGACTCATGACGTTACAGAACCGTATGGTTCTAGACGTTATCCTTGCAGATCGAGGTGGGGTATGCAGAATGATCCAATCGAGCTGCTGTGTCTTTATTCCTAATAATGCTCCAACAGTATACAAGGCGATCTCTAAACTACACAAGATTTCCGACTCTATTCACGTAGACAAGGGAAACTGGTCCTTCATGGAGTGGTTTTGGACTCTGATCTCAGCATGGGGATGGAAGGTTCTAATGGTCATTGGTGTCATCTTAGTATTCCTCTTCTCATGCTGCCTGATTATCCAGTGTGGTCCTGCTCTGTGTAGTCTTTGTGCTGCAACCTGTTTTAGAAAACCACCTGCGTTTGGAGAAAAGGCACGAGAAAGGATGATGATACAACAGCATGTCACTGACCTGATGAGCATAGAATTAGATTCTGACTTAGACTGAGTAATTGCCTATGTAAGGGCAAAAGGAGGGTCTGAGGTTCCGTGACGATTTGAACCCGTGTTTTCAATATTGTCGGAAATACATAATATTGGTATCAGCGAACCGCAAATGATCCATTTAGCATATCCTGGTGTTTTCGCTACGCTACGAGCAAGAGCACTCCTTTTATAAACACATTTCTGATCTACCCACGGCATCCATCTTAGATCATGGCCGCCATTTTGTGTTTCTTGCCCTCACATACGCAATAACCTCTGATCACTTCATTTCGATTAAGGACACGTAGCCTTAGCCGGAAATTCACCTCTTTCATGACACGTGCACCTTAAACCAGATCACGCTGTAGCTACATGACTCGACAAAGGCTGCCTCCCCTGCCCGAGGCCAGTCCTGATAAACTGGTCTTCGTGTCCATTGTCCTGATCACGATTAGGTGGCCAAAGCCGGTAGCCTTGCCTATTTACGACCCACAAACATCTCTTATCCCGCTTTTCTATCTTCCACACCTGGCTCCGTTCCTTTCTTTCTGAATCTTTATTAGGGGGAGGTAACGAAATTTACGATGAGGCGGTCCGGCTCTTGAATGCAATATTGACAAGGGATTGTGATGAACTAGTGGGAACCCCTCTCCGTAGATGTTTTGTATCAGATTTTATCAACGGTTCCTGTGTACGCCAAATATTTATTGTTTATGACACAAAGGTTTTGGGAATGTACCAACATGTGAAGAATTCGCCTGAAGGCCAAAATTTAGTATATAAGGAGCAACCCTCTTTGTACAATTTGAACAGGCTCCTAGTTACTGCCCATGCGTAGTTTCTGTGACTTCTGTGTCCCTGCAGTAATAAACCTTTGGTCTTTGACGCCACCATCGAGAAGCCCGTGTTTCTGTTCATTTGTGCACCAAGGCAGGTGGAACTCCGGGGTCTTTGGGTGTTGTCCCCTGACACCTCTGGACGGAACCAAAAAGTCCAGAACTCCACCTGTTAGTAACATCCATGCTCCCCAACTGCTGAAACGTTTTCACTCCAGATTTCCACACAAACCAGGACCGATGAATCAGTCCTTGAGAGGGGGTACTGTCAGGATTCATCGAGTAGCCACTGTAGTTACCTCAGGACAGTTATCTAAATCCCTGACATGGCCCGCTCTACAAGAGCCAATGTGTGGTTCCCTTGCTCCTCTGGTAAACTGAGAAATTCCAGAGGTAATTCGAGTCATTGAACTAGAGCACTGATAAGATTGTATATAGTTCCCCTCCCTAAGATGGCCGCTCAATGTCCCATTTAGAGGAATCGAGAGGTGCGCCCTCTAGTGGGCTTCTGGAAGGCGCGCGCTTCTAACTGCGCACTTCAACGAAGATTCCGTTCGAGAAGCTTTTCCTTGCCGCTGCTCCGCATCAACTATTCATGACGGGAGAATGACAGCAATTATAGCAGATAGTCAGAGAATTATAGGAATT
Organism: Lissotriton vulgaris; assembly: GCF_964263255.1. Classification (NCBI taxonomy): domain Eukaryota; kingdom Metazoa; phylum Chordata; class Amphibia; order Caudata; family Salamandridae; genus Lissotriton; species Lissotriton vulgaris. The sequence goes on from NC_141693.1 coordinate 664,897,038, forward strand.
GGGTTTACAGAGACTTTCGTGAGTGAAATTACTTTTGTGCGCTCTCACAGCTCAGAGAGGCACCTCAGTCCAGACAAAGATTTCGGCCGCAGTCTAAGAGCGGTGACAACTGTCAACCAGATATCAAAGCTGTTTTCCTGTGAAGACGTGTTTCCTAGAGTTCTCGACAGGACTCGTCAAAGTCAAGTATCCAACTGAAGAGATTCCAGAACTCTACAAGTAAGGTGTCATATCTTCTCGTCAAGTCAGCAAGTACAAGAACTATAGAGTCCAGCATTTGTATCTTCCCCCGGACATTCCCCCTTGCGCTTTTCCTTTCCTTTCCTCCCCCTTGTACCCTCCTGTATCCTTTTTGCGTGCTACGGAAAGTCTGTTGAACTCTTTCTTGTACATCTGTCAAGAAGAACACCTCTTCATAGAACCCCCAAGACCAAGTCTGGCAAAAGGCTTCACAGGTACAAGTTCAGTCAGGAAGAGAATGAGAGAGAGTTGGGAGGAATTATCTGGGTAAAGATTTTAATGTTCGCATATGTCTTCACTGCAGGAAGCTCAGCCAGATAACAATACACATTATAGAAGAGAGGCAAATACCTGGGCAGAAACTGGTAGGACAAGTTTTGTTTACCTTTTAAGAACAGTCTGCGTAGTCAAGGAAGGTTTGTGGTATATTCTCTGCTTCTTTCCCTTCTGTGTATTAGGCACCTTCAGAGTTGACGGCAAGAAATTTAGCAGTCACTAGAAGAAGGGGATGCCAGTCGAGTACAGGTATTCTCTTCTCTGTCCACTTCCCCTTTCCCTGCTGCTGGTGGTCTTGCTCTTGAAGCGAGGCTACCGGTGGAAGGGTGATCGGGACATTCGTCAGTACTGCCTCTGCGAAGCGTTGGAGCACCAGGACATCGTGACACCGGTAAACGATACACGGCGTTCCTGGGATGATAGAAGACCCTGGTTCCATACCTGTACGGTGAGGAGAGTAGGGGGCGGTAGAACCAATACATGCCTTTGTAACAGAGATATGTTCGATTATGGTTACGGACGGTATTGTTTCTGAGTCGGGACAGCTGACTGGAGATGTTACTTCCGCTCACAAGTGGCTTCGATATTGTGATGGGTGGCCGGTTGTAGTGTACTATGGCCACATCCCTTTGTTGGAAGTGAAATACAGTTGACATGCATGTGTGAAGTGGTTGACCTCTGTATTACAGAGAGGTTAACAGATGTACGGGGAACGGTTCCCCTTTGGACATCGATGTACATCGGGGCTACAAGTTGGTCTGGCTAGACCCCATAGCTCTAACCATAGGTCTTTTATTTGCAGATTGATGCCACAATCGACAGTAGGGCGGATATTTGCCTGACCAGCTGGTATGAAAGGACATGGCTGGTTGAGGGTAATGATTCCCCTTCTTTTGTTAACACGTTATACAATAAGGAATTGAGATTGGTCCAGATCTTGTTTTAGATGGGGCTTGTTTTTTAACTCGACAGTTTCCTAAAAAAGAAGTCCAACACTGGTGCGGTGACCGAGTGGTAAACCCTGATGAATCTGCCAAAAATTAACAGGGCAGTGAAACATGTCGGTGACAGGTTGTGGCATGCGACAGTAAGCTACCAGCCTTTTTAATTCACCAGTACACACCAGAGTTAATAATAAAGTTATATAAGGAGTGTGTCTGTTGATTTTATCTCACTCTTTTGTATTTGTCACACCAGGGAGCTAATGTTTTGGCTTCTTGTTTAGCACCTCTTTGCAGGCACCTTTTTGCTTTTGATACCACTTTCTTCTTGGAAAAGGAATGGCAACCGATGATGAGAAACGGGCATAGAATTGGTAACATCTGCCAAGTTTCCCCGAGAGTTGTTCGCCCGTGAGGTGCCTTCCTCTCCGCCACACTTTTTTTTCATTTATTATATATTTTTTGAGTGTGTGTGGATGGACTGTCTATTTGGTTTTTATCATAGGCCAGTCTTCACTCTGGCCTATGATAAAAACCAAATAGCTTTCCTAGATCTGACCATTTTCCATCATGATAATGAGTTACTGACACGTCTTTATAGGAAGCCTACGGAACGTAACAGCCTTTTGAGCTACCACAGCAACCATCCCAGGGCACTAAAAGACTCCTTACCATATTCCCAGTTCCTGAGAATCAGGAGGAACTGCTCAGTTAAAGCAGACTACTTCAGGGAAGCAGACGTGCTCTCAAACAAATTAAAAGCACACGGCTACCCGAGAAGATTAATTAAAACGGCCTCCAAAAGGGCCTGGTACTGCCCCCGTGAAGCCCTCCTGACACCTAAGCTAAGGGACAAATCTGAACGTATAGCGTGCGTAACCACTTTTTCCCCCGTCTCCAATAAAATCCGTAAGTCAATTCTCAAACACTGGCCCACACTAAATGCAGGCCCAATACATCTAGAGAGGCCTTTATTTGCTTTTAAGAAAAGCAAGAATCTAAGTGACTATCTAGTAAGAGCAGCATTACCAGCCCCTTCTCCATTGACCACAATTGAGACCAACTGGGGCCTACCTCCTATCCTGGGGCACGTTAAGTGTGGCTGTTGCACAGTGTGTGAATTCACAATTGAGGCACGGAATTTCAGCCATAGTGGTGTCACAGTGACAATGAAAAGCTTTACTAATTGCAATAGCCATAATGTCATTTATGCTATCCTATGTCCCTGTTCAAAAATGTATGTTGGCCAGACCACCCAGAAAGTAAAGACCCGCATTGGCCAGCACCGAAGCCGCATCAGATGTGGAACTCCCAACGCACCTCTCGTCGAACATTTTGCGGAACTGAAACACACTGCGGACGATATCAAGTGGACGGTGCTAAAAACAGTGAAACTTCCACAAAGAGGAGGCAACTTGGCCCAACTTCTCAACCGAGAGGAACTCAAGACAATCATTCAATTCGATACTATCCACACAAGGCTCAACAGAAGTGAGGACTGGACAACCCTGCTGTAAGCACAATCTTACAGCAACTATCCGTAGTTGTCACAAACCACAAACTATGGTCCAAAAATCTGCGGCATTCTGAAAGTTCTTTTGATTTGTTGCTAAAACATCTTATGAACGTTTTCGTAGTTCTGTGATGAAAGGCTATGAATTTTACAGTATTCTCTGAATCAATGTCACTCAAATCTATGCACAAAATCACAGTTGGTCACAAATTGAGCACTTTTGATGGCACTTTCATTTACAATTATTTCCTTTTGTTGTATCACAGCCACGACCTGGCCAATACAACCCCAGCAACAACCCCACTGTACCCCCTAAATACCCTCCTGAACACATGCGGCTGTTCCCCACAATCAGAATCAGAATACTTCCCATCATAATCGTCATTAGAATCCCCGCAATCAGAATGGTTCTCCCCAATTCAAAATGGCCGCCCCCCAAAAATGAAACTAACACGGACCGCGGCATCCCCTTGTCACGTGATCCGTGTTTAAACCAATAACTAAGCAAATGGCTCACAACACAGAAGCGATCCATTGAGAGACTGCTCGTGTGACCGGCGCCTGCAGAGCATTGACTACTCCGCCCGGTAAGCTCGCCGAACCACTGCCCCTAGATAGAGCATTATGCTAACTCCCGTAAGAAACCTCCGTAATCCTTGTCATTGTGCCCCGCAGCGGACCAGCCATCCTTCTGGCCGCCCCGCCAGGTCGGCGTCATTCAAATCGCCGGACGACGGATTCCCCGCCTGAGATACAATTGGTAAAGTAATGCTCACTCCTAGCGGTCTCATCACTACTCGACCCTAGACTAACTTCTTGTTCCCTTCCCCCACAGAGTTTGCCCATATCCCTGTTCGCTATTGAGGCAGTTCGACATCCACCGTTGCCCACGGAAACCACAACCTCTTGGTAAAGTGTTTTTTTTGCTTTTCATTAACTACCATAAATTCCCTTCCAAAATATCTTCAGCATATAACCCTGATTTCTAATTTACCCCAATAGCGGCCCCAGTAGGCATCCTGGACCCTTGGAGCCTTTAACAACACCATCCATCCCTCCCCTCAAGGACGCATACCTACCACACACAGGCATGGTAATGCCGCCCCATGAGCTCACAGAATTATCTGTCACCCCCTAATACCCATTACCTTAAAAATGTTTTATTTTCTTTGACAGCAACGCAATACACGCGTATAAGAAACCTTGGCTGAGTGCATGCAATGCTATGACTCCGGTGTATCAGACATAAATTTCCACGCAACTCAGATGGTAATGTGTAACTCCCAACTAATGCCTTACAGCAAAAGCCTTCTGACACGTGTGATTGCCCCAAGTCATTTCAACATTTATTCTGTACCAACAGTGGCGCCGTGACTGAATATTTGTGCTTTCCCTTATTCTGTGGAGTACCACAAGATCACACCCAAACTTCCCATGGCTTCTTTGTAAGCCTGTGAGCTTAACACAAGGCAACACTCGGTATTTAATGTGCCAATTGCGTATTTCTCTATAAAGACTTGCAAATCCTGTATAACAGTTCAGGCTTTAGCCGAGCGCTGAGGCCAAACCCACAGGACTCTAGAGCATGAATCCACCATCACCAAGATGTACTTATATGCCCCGTCAGATTGTAAAAGGCGGCAGTGGTCCAAATATACACATGCGAGAGGTTTGTCTGAAATCAGTAATTGTGTTTGTTTTGTAGCAGTCGAGCTAAGGTGGAATCCTTCATCTGCTGACAGATGTCACACTTAAGGACAAAGCCCTTGGTCGGTTTTGTAAGACCAGGCCAGCCGTACAATTGTTTTAGTAGTAAAACAACCGCAGCAATACCTTTGTGTGCTGAACCCAGACCCTCGTGTGCACCTAGATTTAAACCTAATCTGGATCCATGTTTGGAATTACTCTATCCCCTACTCCTGGAATTTGAGCATCAGAATGTTTTGCGCATTTAACTTGTAGGAGTACTTGGATGGAAAACCTTTTGACAAGGCTGAGCAGTTGTTGCGTGTGGCGTTCACTGCTATCATTATCTGTCCGTCTATCCTCATATTAGAACAGGTGATTGCAGCAATGACAGCAGTTCTCACTGTTGCCTTGGCAGCTTGCTCAGCCAGTGAATTTCCTTCAACCTGCATGGCAACACATTGATGACTCAATTAAGCATGAGCGGATTTTGCGGATTGGCAATCCGCGAATTTTGCGGATTTGCGGATTCGCAATCCGCAAAATCCGCGAATTCCCGCGAATTTGAGGATTTTTTTTTTTTTGTGTTCGCCCGTGTTTCTGCCAGTTCGCGAGGGTTTTTACAATTTCGCAATTTGCGAACTTACCTGTCGGGTCGCAAGTTTTGCGAACTTGTTGTTTCTACGTGTCCAGCCTGTTTGGGACACTCTTCTTCATCACTGCCACTCTCTGTCACCACTGCCACTCTCTGACTACTCATGCCACCCTCTGGCCCACCCATGCCACCCTCTGTTTCATCACTACACCCTCTGGTTGTCCAGTGTACATTATTTTCGGCAAAGCAAAGCACACCTTCCCTGCCTCAAGTGACCTGAATTAATTTGGGGCTGATTAATGTGTCACAGAATATTTTTTTAGCTGGCACCTGCTTCCTTAGTGCGCCCTGATTAGTGATCTTTTGCACTTGCTAAGTGCTTTCATTGTTGCAAAATTAGTTACAACACCTGCCCTGCCCCAACTGACAATAATGAATTAGGGGCTGATTAATGGATTTTAACTTCCAGCCTGGCTCCTGCTTGTCTCCCTTAGCTGTAATTCAGGACCTTTGTGGCATATGTGTAACTATTCTGAGGTTCAGAGCAGGGTCACATAATAGTTTCAACTGGCAACTGAACTCTGGAGGGGCCCCTCAGGAAGCACTACAGGAAATGGCTACTAATGATGTGCCTGAACTTTTGAACCTGGTAAGTAGTTACTTTCAGTTTTGCCAAGATCGTATTTCTGCAATTTTGCACTTATTCGCGGGGCGCGAACTCACGCGAACAGTGCGAGCAGTGCGAGCAAAATCCGCTGCTCGCGGATTTGCGGATTTTGCGGGAAATTCGCAAATCTCGCGGATTGCGGATTTCCCGAAAATCCGCAAAATCCGCGAGCGGAACGGATTTTCCGCCCACACCTAGACTCAATGTGTGAACAACATGAGCCCATAATAAGCCTTTTTACAGCTCTGCCACTTGTTCCCACAGTAACTTGTGCTTTATTGTGCAACCTTTGTAATCTCTAAACCCATTCTGTCCCCAATAGTGAAGATATTCATTGTATACTAGACACAGTAAAGCGAATCGCACACAATGAGAATGGGGAAGTACCGATCCATATTTTTTAGTGCCAGTATTCAGGCTTTTCATTCTGCCATGCAATCTCCTAGAGACTGCGTCTGCATATTACTAGGAAAGAACTTGCCATCCTCCATACGTCCCTTTACAATGGCACAGGCTGCGCTGTATTGCTGTTTACTTCCTACAGCAGGCTGGTCAGATACGTAAGCATAAATTATGTATTCATACTAATATAGAGGCATTATTTCATTTTGGAGAGGATATCCTTGTGTGTACTGAAGGAAGGCTTATATTTGTAATGTAGAATCAAATTTGTAGTCTACATCTGTTGCTGTGAAAGAATTAGCCCATTGTATCCATTGTGTATATAGTGCTTTTGTGATTGGAACTCTTGCTTTAGTAACAGACTCTAAGGTTGTTACTGGAGTCACAACAATTATTCATTTTCCCTGAGTTAGTGCTCTTTCTCTCACTAAGCAGTCTGTACTGCTGCCAGTATTTTTTCTGCGCATGCAAAATTAATTTCAGAGTTTGTGTACAAATGAGTTTTGTATGCTATGGGTACCATTTCGCCTTCATTGAAGGTTAGTATCTGTTCCCTGATTGACCCACGACTACGCAGATCACCAAATTTGTGGTGCTTACACATGTGTGCAAGTGTTTGGAAGCTATCATGTCTACTTGTATGGAACAAATAATTCTGTGTGATCACGTCCCCAGTGTTGAACTGAAAAATCAGGTCTGATTAAGTCGTAGAAAAGTTTCACCTTTTCTGTGTAATCCAAAATGTATGTTGTGCTAAAATTTAGGAACCCTTAAATAGATTGTAAACTTTTCAGAGGTTGGAGCAGAGCACATTTTTCTAAAAAATTTAGCTGCCAAGCTTTTTCCTTCACTTGATTAATCATATCCCATAAATAGGACATTGAGGTGTGCAAGTGATCCAATAATTAATCGTCCGTCAGATAAACGTCATCTACAGGCCTCCTCATCACAATTTTGAAGTAACTCTGATAATCTAGCTGAGAACAACCCGGGGCTATTCTTATACAGAATTGGCATTGAGAGCTGAGGACTAAAAATGCTGTCAAATATTTGCTTTAAGGCGCTATATTTTGGTAAAAGAATCCATTTGAGATAACTAGTGTTGTTTTGTATTTCTTCCGCACAATGTTATTAATCAATGTGTACAGCATACTAAGTACTGTATTGCAAATGTCTTTGTGCATGTGTTCAAATGCCTGTAGTCTAAAACTAGATGGTATGAATTGTCGGGTTTCCTTACAGGAAAAAAAGGATTATTCATAAAAGATGTGCCATTTTCAATTACAACTTGGTATTCAAGCTGATCTAAGATCTCCCTGACTTATTTCTTTGTGTCATCTTTTATTGGGTACTCTCTCTGTGGAGTTGGAGTAATTTTTAAAGGGATTTCATGTTGAGTTGACTCAGCATCCCACCCTACATGATTGTGGTAAAGTGCGGGAGATAGCGCTACCACTCACTCCTGTGCATATGTGTGTTTAAATGACTCTAGAATGAGGTTGGTGAAAGATGGTATTATTACGTCTTCCTCTTTAGGGCAGTCCATAATGAACTCAGGTGGTCAATCTTTTTCTGCCAATAGGATGTCATATCCATATGTCAGGTGCTCCCAAAGAGACCCTTCACTTTTCTGGGTTTGTCTCCCTTCATTTAGAGCTTTATTTTGTATAACTGATGTGGGACGCTTACCCTTGAATCAAGTGTTTCCACCGTGATATGTTCATTCAACGCTGCTGTCACCGGAAATCCCATCAGGTTCTGGCGAGCTATTGTTTCTTCTGCTGCACTATCTAGCATCATCAGAGCCCATTCCCTGTTCAATAGTTGAGTCCTTTGTAGCCTGAGCATTTCTTATTTTAAGGCCTCGCCTCACAAGGCAACTCCCGAAACTCCGTTTGGCGTTTGGCGTCTCGTCTCGGCTCTCTACTGTACTCTGCTCGGCTACGTTCATCTTTGACTATTCAGTAATACTGTTTTAAACATTGTTAGCATTAGTAAAATAAATAAGTATATATGTTATGTTACTGCCCATCCTGTTTGATGAAATTATGACAGGATGAGTAGTCTAGATTGCTGTTCCCTTATTTGACCTTTAAGGAGAACTAGATGTGGGTAGTTTTTGTTCTAAAATTCTTAGGTGATAACACCATTATTGTTTGTTATTCTCATGCTACATAGTTTTGCAAGGGCATTGCTAGTTTTTATTAGCTAGTCTGTGTAAATAAACTGACAGTCCTTATTAGAGCTAATGTTGCATAGTTTGATCATGAAAAGTAGAACGCAGGGAAGATGTCCATAGGATCCTTAGCAAACTTTTTTGAAGAACATATTGTTTTATAAGAGTTTGTTTGTCATAAATTGTTCTGCTGGAGAAAATGTAATCCCTGTTAAATTAGCATTTTTACATTTTCCTGTTGCTCCTATAATATGAGAGCATGGTCCTAAGCGTACAATGTAGGTGCTTTTATTAAGAGAAATCATTTTAGAAGTGTCTGCAGTTCTGTACAAGTAATGTAAAATCTATGAGTAAAAGTGTAGAACATTTCATTTTTTCTTGAGGGTTTTTAGATTAGTACACAGGAATACACCAATGTAAGTATTTAGGATATGTCTGTGTTGTTTTTCTCTTTTCCTCAGAATTTAATACATGTACACACACTTCCTTGGCTTCTTGGGATTGGGTGATGTATTACTCTTGTCAGTTCACCAAAGAGTTCCTTTTGTACTTGCTAATAGGTCTAGGCTGTTGTTTTTTTACTCTCACATAGATAGAGGAAGTGGTTCCTGGCTTGGGTGCCTTGCGAATATATGGGGCCTCCGAAGACTAGGAAGTATTCTGAGACTATCCTCTCTTTTGATGGACCGTTTCTGTGCCTTGTCTAAAGACCTTTTGTTCTGTCCACAAATAGATATTTGCTGCCTTACAACCATTGCCAGAGGGGCCCGGACATCAGATTCAGCTTGGGGAATCAGCACCAGTCCAGCTTGAAGCCAAGGTGAAGGTAACCAGCACAGACGCTTCTGGCAACTAGGATCTCAATGAAGACAGAAGCACTGGGATGTAAAAGTGTGTACCCCTGCCACCTTCTTGGGCGAAAGACGGGGTCACAAACCAGAAAGGAGGGATCGTGGATCAAGTCTTTGATGCCCAGCTGAGAGTCACAGACCGACTATAACAGCGAGGGGGCTTTGCTTGAGGTGACCCCTTTTGAAACAAGGGTTGCTTCAGAGATCCTAGCATCAGGCCTCTGAATCCTGGTCCCAAAGTGAATGCAAGTTTGAACCTTTGTTTGTTGGTCAAGAGATACCTGGGCACACTGGATGCAATGTGTGGCCCCAACAAAGAGCAGTGGACCAGCAGAGCAAAACAGGAGTTAGGGAAGGACTTGAGTTTAGGGTACAGGTGCTGTGTCTCTGGTGCCTGTTAGATGGAAGTGAAGAAAACTGGTGCACTGCCTGAGACACTGGACAGGATCGCTGAGAGCATTTGCCCTGGTGGGTGATTGTCCTATCCTGAAAAAAGAAACCTTTTCCTTTGAGACTGGGCTGTGATTCTTGAGTTGAAAGTTGTGCAGCTCTACCGTGGAAACAACAAGAGCCTGCCTGTGAGGCGCAAACGGACACAGGGAGAAGACTCCCCTCTGGTTGGTTGTACAGCGGCTTCAATTTCCCCAAGGACTTCTTTTTCGTCATAATGTACCCCTTTGGTCGTCATATTTCTGAGGAGGAGCAGCCCTTTGCAGCTCTTCGTCCTCATTCCTCTGGCCCTGTTTGGTCCTCCTGGTTCCTTGGCGCCAGGATTGTTTTTGTAATAATCTGTTTAGTTGCTTTAATATTTGCATTAGTTTTATTCATTCTGCACGAAAAAAGTTTTTTGAGCAAATGAAAAATGTTACTTTGCCATCCTTCTGAATAAATAATTGATGTTCTAGCCCTTATAAAAGAGAAACTGGAAAGGTCTATTGAAAATGGTTATTATTAGATATGTGCTGTTGGCTATTCTGAAATTGAAATGGATGGTCACTGAAATGCTTAGGAGCCCTGAAAATGTTTTTACTAGATGATTCTAGGATTTGCTTATGACTAGAAAAAATGATAATTCTGTTTGTGATAATAGTCATTACTCTCTATTGCTATCTGTATGTTAATTATGACCCTGTGCTCCATTCCATTTGTATTCCTGCTTATACCTCACATGTTCCCGCTTAATGAAATGTTTAGAATGGAAAATACCCACCTAGCAATGAATTAGGATAGTGATAAATTTATGAAAATGAATGTGCAAATATTTTCTATGTTCCTATTGGATCATAGGAATGTCTTTAGCTCATGCTAAAAGGACCATCTGTTGAAGATTGCAGGGATTTGTTAGCATGAGTTGAAAGCCATTTTGTACTTGGCAGCCATTTTAGGTAGCCATGTGCTCGCCATGTGCTGTTTCCCTCTTCAGAGCCTTGCACATGCTCGGAGAGGCATAGCTAGTAGAATGCACCTGCTCCTAGTATAGAACTGTCAGGCTATTTTTGCTGATGTAAGGAGAAGTAACTCTCCTCCCACTTTGTTGAGCAAGCAGATCATGTATGTCCATATTAGTCATTTTGCATGCTTACATGTGCCAGGACCTCCCCTTGGTTTTATGCTGACTAATGTAACCTAAGCATATATAAGGTCCCTGTTTTCTGTACTCCTTAGGCTGCCTCATACAGTTTCTGAGGGTACTGTGTGACGTAGTCTCCCTCATCTGAGGTTATTAAAGATGTTACGTTTATATTACAGCTTCTGTGCCAATCTCTTCTTTGTTGGTTTAAAAGAACCAGGTTTATCAGTGAGACCCCTGAGAAGGTTTCCATGTTCTACATCCAGCTCAATAATAAAATGGATCGCAATTGTGATTGTCCACAGAGGCGTAACACAGGCCCCTGCATCCCACGCAGTGCAGGGGGCCCCCGAGCTGTAGGGGGCCCCCTCAGCACTGTACTCATGCCGAGCGCTCCAGATTAAGGGCTTGATTAGGATGGCGGTTTCCCCACATCCTCCGGGCCAGCGGAAGCCACCGCCGGCCCGGAGGATGCGGGAAAACCGCTGGGGAGGCACAGAAGACCCACCGCCAAATTAGGATGGCGGTGGGTCTCAAAATCCGTCCACAGCTTTTCCACCGCGGTCGCCTTCCGACCACGGCGGAAAAGCTCTAACATGGCTGGCGGTGTTTGTCAGACACCGCCAGCCATATTAGGATCGCGGAAAACATATGCTTTTCCACGGCGGCTTTTCCGCTGTGGAAAAGCATACGGAGATTGCCTTCGGGGGCCCGTTGAGGGCCCCCTTGGTGACGGGGGTGGGGGGTGCACATGGGGGGTACCTATGGTACCCCCCTGCATTTGCGTGGACAAAGCGACAGGCACCGCACGGTGCCTGCTGCTTTGTGCAAGCAAATGGCGTGCATGCATTTTTAACATTGCGGCGGGTGCAACTTGAAGCTGCACCTGCCGCAATGGTAAAGATTGAGTATGTGACCGCCACCCTGGCGGTCACATCCAAATCTGCACGGAAGGACCTCCGCAGCCCCTGCGGACGGTCCCCCCTACTCTATGGTGGCGGACGGACTCGGGTCCGTCCGCCATCATAATCGGCCCCTAAATCTGGAGGGAGGCCCCTCTGTGTACCTTGTAGTAGGGCCCATTCAACTTTCGGTACGCCTCTGACTGTCCATGTTGAAGAATAGGCAAATCCTGTCCCATTATATCTATTGCAGAAGACACAATGTTGCCCAGTGAATACATCTGGATGATAGTGTGGCCATACCATTGTCGACCACTGCCAAATCCTTTTCTAGATTAACCCTGTCAATCTCACGCAAACTCTCTGCAGCCTCCTTTTAAGAGATTTTCCATACTTCGTTGTAAATAGCATATAAGGAGCGCTTCTGACTTGGTTTCTGGGTACTTAACCAAAAATCCCTAAGATCCATGCCATCTGAGAGTGAGGACATGTGTTGCTTCACCTGGGACAGTGTTGATGTTTTTAACCACTCTAGGCATAACTTCCAAACACTATAAGATGTCACCAACCTCGATGTACCTAGCACTGGTCAGGCCTAGGGATACTAATCCCTTCTGTGGTACCCCTAAATCTTGACTGACACCTATTTGTGTTGATAGGACAAACTAACCATCCCTTCAAATTGGAGTCTGATGAATTGGGTTGTATGACGATCCGTCGATGTCAATGTCATCGCGGCACTTCAAATCGCGGGCATTACATCGCAACAGCAGTCTCACCGGCCATTATGTCATCGCAAGCAGTTGCGCCGCAAATGCGGCAATTTAATTGGATCGCTTGTCACATCGCCGATTTAACATCGCGCGACATGACAACTCGACGTTGGCTCGTGGGAGAGGGTCGGGCGGCTGGTAGCTGGTCGGTTTGGGTGAAGGCTTGGAAAGAGTTGAAGGGGTTGACGACCTTTTGGGTCTCTGCTAGAGCGCCCTGAGTTGCTCCACCTGCTCATTGTTGTGTTTTTCAGCACCAGACCGGGACCCTTTTCATGTCCTGTCAACGATAATTGCAGCGGCAGGCAAACCTTAATATTCACACGTAGGAGTCTGCGCTCCTGAAAGCGTTACTCCCACACACGAAAAGCGAAAAAGGGTGCAATCCTGTCTCAAAAACAAAAATAAATTTTTCATTATCGGCCCAGCAGAACTGCTACACTGTTTGGGCGTCTGGATTGTGTTTGAAGCATGGGAAATGTTCCATATTAATTATAAATGTGTTACTATTACTAAATAAAGGAGCGATAAGGATAAGAACAGGTGTAGTCTAATGCTACTGTTAGCGACTTAAGGGTGGAAATAGTTTTTTTGTCTAACTACTGAACCCTAACCAGAGTGGGATAGGCAGGGGGGACAGTCGACCATTGCCCGATGGCCACAAGCAGAGACAGGTGTTTTTTCTACCCTGGATAAGGCTGCTCAACATGCCTTGGCCGATGTTGCAAGTATCCCAGAACCCGAAAGGCTGCTGTAGCTTTAGGAGAGACTTGGTCTTTGCAAGCCACGAAGTCAGGCCCATTCATTGTCCTTTGCAGAATTATAAAGGGCACAGTAGGTGGTAAACCTCCTCCCATCCTGAGAGGCAACTCTCTTTAGCTGCACAAGCCTTGGGTGTGGGTGGGAGACTTCTGTCCTCAGCAGGAGTTCAAATGATGGGACAGAAAAAGGGCAGGTGCCTGCTGCCAATGTTTTTGAATACAGATTGGGAGTTTCATTCCAATGCTGTGCTGTGGATGTGTCAGGAACAAAGGAACCAAGAAAAACACTAAGAGCCCCAGAAGTTTTAAATGCACTTAAAGAAAATCCTGAATAGAAACGGATAAAAGAAAACACATTTTTGACAATGCTGTTGTACAAACCCTCATTCACTGTCCATCTTGGGGTAAAAGGGGAGAGGGGATATGAAACAGAGAACCAAATAAGGAAGAGAATCCAGAAAGAGAGGAGGGAAGAAATAATATAAATAAGGAGATGGAGGGTGAGAGGGTGAGAGGAATAAAGGAGAGAGGGAGAGATAAGGACAAGACAAAGTAAGGAAAGACTGGGGTGGAGAAAGGTTAGAATGAGAGGCTGATATATATCTAGAGAGAGAGCAACACGACATGACAACGCGACGTTTGAGATCACACAGTAAAAAAAATTGAAGCAGAGGAGGAAGGCTGAAGGGAGGGCAGGTCTTGCATATTAGTTGTGGATTTTGACGACTCGTCCTCAGTTTCACCTGAAATTTGTGTCTGGACCCAGAAGTAACTCTTCCTGTGTTCATCCCTACATGGCACAATGCTTCACCCCTTCAACTAAATCTGACTGCTGCTTCTTCACCAAAGTGCCACAGTATGAAATTGAAGGAAGGCCCTTTCTTGAGCGGAGTCATGCCATCCACGCTTAAACTGTGGCATTCCTAAAATGCGCCCCCCCACCGAGGAAACCAGGAGGGCAGCAATTAATTTGTCTCAGAATGAAATCTTCTTGACATCTTCATCCGGAGAGTTGCATCCTTAGATATTTGCGAACAGCAAGGCCAAAAACAAGGCAAAATTGGTGTCTTGGAATATTAATACACCAGACTTGCATAACAATAATAATGATTTGTTTTTATATAGCACATGAAATCACATTTCTGCAGATCACTACAGCCCAATTCAATGGTACTCAACAATTCACTGGCCTTAGAAAGAGAGAGTTTACCCTGCCAAGGTTCAAACTTGCAGCCAGCTGATCACAGCAGACATCAGTGGCAAACTTGTAACTTCTGGCTCCAGTTTTATGGCACCAGGAGCAACACTTGCAGCCTATTTTGCACCAAATAATAACTGCATTCTGTGTTTGCCAACCGGATTTGGTGGAGGGTGTTCGAATGAAATGTGAAGGACAAACTTGGTGATTGGTCAAAAGTGAGCCACTAACAGTTCAGAAAGGATCTAAAAACATTTTCTAGCAGTCATTCAGGTCCACATTGACACTTCTCCCCCATCCTCTGCAGAGGTCTTACTTCTTCCTGAGGCAAAATCTACAGCGGCGAAACTGAATCATGGGCCAACATCGGGCGGAGCCCTCACCCACTATCCTCAACTCTCTGATGCAGCCCGTTGGTAATTGGCGGACAGAGCGTACAGAAGCAAAATAAAGGATGCATGCTGCACTTTGGAAAACTCACAGACAAATAAGCCAGTCTCTAGATCGACACAAAAATAGCAAAAATGTCAACAGCTAGGGGCGTTTATGCAGGATAGATGGGGACCATGAGCGTCGGGACACTCACTGAGTAGCTGCACACTTTATAAATAATCTCATTCATTCATATCCTATCATTGCTTTTTCTGACCCAAGTCAACTTTTGGCTGCTTAGATTTTCAAATTTCTAGGCCTTAATTTCCATCCATGCATCCATCCATACACCCATCCATGCATCCATACACCCATCCATGCATCCATCCATCCACCCATCCATGCATCCATCCATACACCCATCCATGCACACCCACCCATCCACCAGTCCACCCATCCATCCAACCATCCATGCATCCATCCATCCACCCATCCATGCATCCATCCATACACCCATCCATGCACACCCACCCATCCACCCATCCATGCATGCATTCATCCATCCATCCACCCATCCATGCATCCATCTATACACCCATCCATCCATACACCCATCCACACCCATCCATCCATCCACCCACCATCCATCCGCCATGTATTCATCCACCTATCCATGCATCCATCCATACACCCATCCATGCATCCACCCAGTAATACAGTAATAAATAGGTAATGTTGCGCTGTACTGTTAATATACATCCATCCACTCATCCATGCATCCATCCATCCATACACCCATCCATGCATCTATCCATCCACCCATCCACCCATCCATCCACCCATCCACCCATCCATCCACCCATCCATCCACCCATCCATCCACCCATCCACCCATCCATCCACCCATCCATCCACCCATCCATGCATCCACCCATACATGCATCCACCCATCCATGCATCCATCCTTACAGGCATCCATCCATGCATCCATCCACCCATCCATGCATCCATCCATCCATACATACACCCATCCATGCATCTATCCATCCACCCATCCATCCACCCATCCATGCATCCACCCATACACCCATCCATGCACCCACCCATCCATGCACCCACCCATCCATCCATGCATCCACCCACCCATGCATACACCCATGCATCCATCTATCCGCCATGCATGCATCCACCCATCCTTACAGGCATCCATCCATCCATGCATCCATCCATCCGCCATGTATTCATCCACCTATCCATGCATCCTTCCATACACCCATCCATGCATCCATCCAGTAATACAGTAATAAAAAGGTAATGTTGCGCTATACTTTTAATTCCTGCATCCATCCGTAATACATTAACAAAAATGCAGTTTAACGCTGCCCATTGAATTTCTCCGAGTGGATAGGAGGATCGAACGCTTGTTGACCACACCTTAGTCGGCACACCTACCCGCTAGACCACATTCTCTCACTGTTATCGATGCGGCCATTCTAAGCTATATTTGTTAGTCCGTTTTTCGCAATATGATCTTTCATTCTGTCCGCATTTTTGCAAAAGCTTTCTAAACTGTCCATTTTTACGTCCACTGTAGCAGTGTAACTGTTTCCGTAGTCCATTTTAACGTCCAACTTTAGCTTTCTGGTTAATTCCGTTTTTGTCTAAAATCCATTACAAAGTTCATTTCCCATTTTAAATATCATCTTCCGTTCCCAATTGTTATAAGTACATTGTAACGTTTTCCGTTTTAATTAAAATCCGACGAAAATCCATTATAAAGTTACTTTCCCATTTAAAGTACATTCCCATTTATTATTCCGTTCCTTTTTTTATGCGTAGTGATGGCATTTTAACATCGCATGCGTTGTAATTGCATGCGATGTTAATGCCATCGGTCCATTGTAGCATGCGCAGTAAAATGCTGCGATGCCAACGACAATGCGATGTAAACGTCGCGGTGCAATAGCAGCGCGATGTATTTCCATCGATGTCATTGGTGTTTCCCGATGAATTGTACGAACCATTGTGTATTATGGTATCTAGTGTATCCTAACTATGGTATGTGACATTTTGCCAAGCCTCAAAGTGTGTAAGTGAGGGACTTTGTGGTATTTTTAAATCCTTGAACTTGGCTAACCCAAGACAGGAAGTCTGTTGCACTGTGTCATTCAGGAAGATAATCTGGTGTGGTATGAAGCATGCTCTAAATAAGGCCCCAGTACCCCAACCATATTTTATATCTATAGAGTCCCTCCAAAAGTAAACACCCTGTAAAGACAGTTGGGAAATAATGAAAGCAGAATATATCTGTTTAGTGTTAGTGAGCATATCTTTCTTGGCAGGTGTACACGCAAGCTTATAATAATAAGATGTAGGGTCTGATGTGTTACACCCCAAAAAATAAGCAAACTTTTGTGCAAACGTTTGGGAACTACCTGGATGGTAAGTGAAAATATTACGTAGGATACTTGCTTTGTGCAAGAAATGATGACCATAGTGTTGGTAACATTACATGGTGTAAAAATCTGATGTATCATCATACAATTCATCACTTGAAAATGTAGCAGAGTGTTCTAAATCAGACAGCATAGTATTTACAGTTTCAAAGTCCCTTCATCAGAGAAAGCACTGGAGGTGATGATATCACTTAAAGATATTTTAAACAAGTGCAGTATTTTTATTTATTTATTTATTTATTTCTGAATTTGTATAGCGCCTGGTTACACTGTCAGTGTGTCCCCGCGCTGTCAGAAGAGTCAGTTACTCCGTCAGTCAGAACGAGACGGGCTAATCTTTAGGAAAGAGGAATGTTTTAAGTTTCCTGCGGAAGATGAGCTCCGATGTTTCCACTCTTAAGCTCAGGGGAAGAGAGTTCCATTTGTGTGCCGCCAAAGTACGAAAGGATCTACCTCCCATTCTGGCTTTCTTGTGTCTGGGGACAGCGAGAAGGCCTGCTCCTAATGAGCGGAGTTGACGGGTGGGCGTATAGGGGCAGAGCAGGTTCCGAAGGAAGGCCGGGCCCTTGCCATGTACGATCCTGTGACCAATACATAGGACCTTGAAGTCGATCCTTTCATTGATCGGAAGCCAATGTAATGTTTGTAGGGATTTTTTTGAGGCGGCTCTTCTGGGCAGCCGGAGGACCAGGCGAGCGGCAGCATTCTGGATTGTCTGCAGTCGCCGCCGACTAGTGGCGTTGGCGCCTAGATACAGGGCATTGCCGTAGTCCAATCTTGACGTGACAAGAGCGTGGACCAGGGTCTTCCTTGAGGATTCTGGGAGCAGGTCGATGGTTTTGCGGAGTTTCCGTAGAATCGAAAAGCACGTACCAGCTACCCGTCTGGTGTGGTAGTCGTAGTCAAGCTTTGAGTCCACCCATACTCCAAGATTCTTGACCTGATCACTGGGGGTAGGGAGGGGCCCCAAGGTCTGCGGCCACCAGGCAGATGACCAGACTGAGGGGGGTTTTCCTACAATCAGCACCTCAGTCTTGTCACCGTTAAGACGGAGACAGTTCTTCGCCATCCATCCAGCCATCTCCTGGAGGCATGCTGAGAAGTTCGCAGCGGCTTGTTCAGCAGGTTGGGTCAGAGCGACCACCAGCTGGGTGTCGTCTGCGTATGTCACTACTTCCACCCCATAGCGTTCCGCAGTAGTGGCCACGGGGGTGACATATAAATTGAAAAGTGTTGGACTGAGGCTTGATCCCTGCGGCACTCCTTGACCGAGGTCAAAGGTGTCGGATCGAGCTCCTCCTTGCTGCACCGAGAAGCTACGGTTGGTAAGGAAAGATTCCAGCCATAACCAGGCCATGCCTGTCACTCCTCCTTTCTTCAGACACTGTAGCAACGTATGATGTGCCACAGTGTCGAAGGCTGCGCTGAGGTCCAGGAGCACTAGTGCCGCCACATGCCCGGCGTCCACGTGCTTCCTCAGTGCCTCAGTCGAAAAAAGGAGGGCTGATTCTGTGGAATGGCGGGCCCGGAAGCCCGATTGGTTAGTATGCAAGAGGCCTCTGGACTCTATGTGTGCTGAGAGTTGTTGGTTGACCGCTTTTCCGCCAGTTTAGAGAAGAAGGGTAAAAGCGAAATGGGGCGCAGGTTGCTAAGCTGAGACGCACTGATGTGGGGTTTTTTCTTAAGAGGTAGTACGACTGCCTGTTTCCACCCGTGAGGGACCTTGCCAGTGTTAAAAGAGGTAGACAATATATGGCCAACATAAGGTGCCAGAAGACTCATGGCACTGGCCAGGAATTTGGCAGGGGCAGGATCGTGAGGGGAACCTGATTTGATTCCTTTAGCCGTGGCTATCAGGAGGTCCTCCGTCGGAACCTGGAATACTGTGAGGCAGTCTTCGATCTTTGCCTCCCAAGTCGCTTCTTCCTGAGGAGGAAG
Source organism: Lissotriton vulgaris (assembly GCF_964263255.1). Taxonomy (NCBI): domain Eukaryota; kingdom Metazoa; phylum Chordata; class Amphibia; order Caudata; family Salamandridae; genus Lissotriton; species Lissotriton vulgaris. Next base: position 664,916,352 of record NC_141693.1, read on the forward strand.
AAGGTTGGAGCCAGTTCTGGCATCATCAGGGAAACTGGTGTAAATGTCGCGTACTTTTTTGTAAAAAAATTCTGCGATGGCGTTACAAGATTGTGCTGAGGTGTCAGCCTGCTCTGAAGAGGGGGGAGGTGTGGTGATCTCTTTATAGATCCTAAAGAGTTCCTTGGATGAGCAGTTAGCACTATCTATTCGATCAGCGTAGAAGGTCGCTTTGGTTTTCCTGATTTGGAGGTGGTATTCTTTTAAGCTAGCTTTGTACACATCTCTTGCCTCTGGTGAATAGTTCTTTCTCCAGGTGAAAGTCAGTAGGCCCATACACGTTATGTGAACCTCTTTCCCATACTATACCTTATGGAACTGAAACTGCTGTAATGTTCACTAAGGACAGATCTCTCTGTTCACGGTGTGATGATGCATGCCGTTTCAGGACCAAGTCCACATGTTGTACTGCGCAGCATTCTGGGAGATAATGTCCATTCAGGAGCAGGAAAAAGACAGTCACCTATCCTGAGGACTAGGAACAGTAGACCTATAGCAATCCAGACCTGTAGCCAGAGAGAAACAAGATAAGTCTTTTTCGGCCAAAGGTAGAAATCCCAAATGTGTTGTTTGTAGGAAACAGGCGGTGGCGGTAAGTCAGGTTCAATTGGATCCAATGAGAAAGTGTCAAATCAATGAAGTAGCCAGAGGTAGTTCCATTTATCTTTGGTAGCTCAGCAGGTTTTGTAGAACTAGCAGATGACTCGTTTCGAGACATATGCACATAGGTGTCGGTATTAGACCGAATTGAGATCTCTGTTTCATTTGTATTCTATTGCAGTTGAATTTCAACAGGCATGAGTTCCATTCCATTGTTAGTAACTCCTTCATTTCATAGAGTAGAATCTTCAAACATTTTTAATATTTCTGTCTGCACTTCCTATTTGGTATCAAGAGGTGATTGGCGGCTACCCAGGACCCAACGTGGCCTACTATTGAGTATCGGCCACATACTGTGGTTGTAATCAGATCAATTAAGACAAATCTCTTTTCTTTCTTGCCGGCAAGAGTCGGAAGAAGTACTGTTCTTGTTCCTTCGACAGTCAGGACAGGTACAGGTGCTCTGTAAGATGGCCCAAATTTTCTTTTTTCCACAATCTTTTCTCTGACCAGGTCTCCAATCTTCGGGACCCAAGCAGGTCTTCCCGGAAGAGCTTGCACTTCCCCAGTGGCCGTGTGTTTTACTTGGGTGTTGCTTTGTAATGCCCGGAATTAATTGAATTCCTTTAAAACAGCCAAGCGATTAATAATGACAAATTGTTTTTCATTCGCCACTGTGCTGCCACAGTCGAGGTTGGGTACCCACATTCTAGTCCCGAACAGGATTTCATATGGAGTACAGCTCCCTAGAGAACTTTTTGGCATGTTATTGAGTGCATATAATAACACAAAGGAGCCGAGAGGGAAAGAAAAGGTACAAATGGGATCGGCCTCCACTCAATCAGATTCAATAACAAAAGATCCCTGTACCCTGGACGTTGGCTAGCATACGTCTAGTAGACATGAGTATATAGCTGACTGAATACTATACTGTCTAATTCCAGACTCACCCCTCTCTATTTACGATAAGGTGTATGTTCTCTAATGTCATTACTGTCTACAACAAACCACTGTTTGTAACTTAAAACAAGAGTATCCGGGCAAGGTTCAACTCGACTCATCCACTGATGTCTGCCCCACTGAGACAGTCCATCCACCCACACTCAAAAAATATATAATAAATGAAAAAAAGTGTGGTGGAGAGGAAGGCACCTCACGGGCGAACAACCCTTTGGGAAACTTGGCAGATGTTACCAATTCTATGCCCCTTTCTCATCATCGGTTGCCATTCCTTTTCCAAGAAGAAAGTGGTGTCAAAAGCAAAAAGGTGCGTGCAAAGAGGTGCTAAACAAGAAGCCAAAACATTAGCTCCCTGGTGTGACAAATACAAATACAAAAGAGTGAGATAAAATCAACAGACACACTCCTTATATAACTTTATTATTAACTCTGGTGTGTACTGGTGAATTAAAAAGGCTGGTAGCTTACTGTCGCATACCACTACCTGTCACCAACATGTTTCACTTCCCCGTTAATTTTTGGCAGATTCATCAGGGTTTACCACTCGGTCACCGCACCAGTATTGGACATCTTTTTAGGAAACTGTTGAGTTGAAAAACAAGCCCCATTTAAAACAAGATCTGGACCAATCTCAATTCCTTATTGTATAACGTGTTAACAAAAGAAGGGAATCATTACCGTCAACCAGCCATGTCCTTTCATACCAGCTGGTCAGGCAAATATCCGCCCTACTGTCGATTGTGGCATCAATCTGCAAATAAAAGACCTATGGTTAGAGCTATGGGTCTTCTATCATCCCAGGAACGCCGTGTATCGATACCTATTGATACCGTGGGCTTCACATTCAAACACACTGTTCCTTACTCCACTCCAAGATGGCGCCCGCTACTCCTGCATATGACAAGGGTTGTGTGCGCATACTCCGCTAACCACGTGACCGGACGTGTCCGGGTTTGGGAAATCCATTGCAACTTTAAATAGTGCCGGTAAACGATACACGGCTTTCCTGGGATGATAGAAGACCCTGGTTCCATACCTGTACGGTGAGGAGAGTAGGGGGCGGTAGAACCAATACATGCCTTTGTAACAGAGATATGTTCGATTATGGTTACGGACGGTATTGTTTCTGAGTCGGGGCAGCTGACTGGAGATGTTACTTCCGCTCACAAGTGGCTTCGATATTGTGATGGGTGGCCGGTTGTAGTGTACTATGGCCACATCCCTTTGTTGGAAGTGAAATACAGTTGACATGCATGTGTGAAGTGGTTGACCTCTGTATTACAGAGAGGTTAACAGATGTACGGGGAACGGTTCCCCTTTGGACATCAATGTATATCGGGGCTACAAGTTGGTCTGGCTAGACCCCATAGCTCTAACCATAGGTCTTTTATTTGCAGATTGATGCCACAATCGACAGTAGGGCGGATATTTGCCTGACCAGCTGGTATGAAAGGACATGGCTGGTTGAGGGTAATGATTCCCCTTCTTTTGTTAATACGTTAACAATAAGGAATTGAGATTGGTCCAGATCTTGTTTTAGATGGGGCTTGTTTTTCAACTCGACAGTTTCCTAAAAAAGATGTCCAACACTGGTGCGGTGACCGAGTGGTAAACCCTGAGGAATCTGCCAAAAATTAACAGGGCAGTGAAACATGTCAGTGACAGGTTGTGGCATGCGACAGTAAGCTACCAGCCTTTTTAATTCACCAGTACACACCAGAGTTAATAATAAAGTTATATAAGGAGTGTGTCTGTTGATTTTATCTCACTCTTTTGTATTTGTCACACCAGGGAGCTAATGTTTTGGCTTCTTGTTTAGCACCTCTTTGCACGCACCTTTTTGCTTTTGATTCCACTTTCTTCTTGGAAAAGGAATGGCAACCGATGATGAGAAAGGGGCATAGAATTGGTAACATCTGCCAAGTTTCCCCGAGAGTTGTTCGCCCGTGAGGTGCCTTCCTCTCCACCACACTTTTTTTTCATTTATTATATATTTTTTGAGTGTGTGTGGATGGACTGTCTCAGTGGGGCAGACATCAGTGGATAAGTTGAGTTGAACCTTGCCCGGATACTCTTGTTTTATGTGACAAACAGTGGTTTGTTGTGGAAAGTAATGACATTAGAGAACATACACCTTACCGTAAATAGAGAGGGGGAGAGTCTGGAATTAGACAGTATAGTATCCAGTCAGCTATATACTCATGTCTACTAGACTTATGCTAGCCAACGTCCAGGGTACAGGGATCTTTTGTTATTGAATGTTATTGAGTGCACTCTGGACCCCATATAGGTGATTGACCCAACTGCCACCAGTGCCTAATGCCCTTGATGTTAAGGAATGCTCTAAGTCCCGGTTTTTCCTCTCCACAATCAAATTTCCCTCACGATGATGCCGAGAGGAGTACCACAAGATAACACCCAAACTTCCCATGGCTTCTTTGTAAGCCTATGAGCTTAACACAAGGCAACACTCGGTATTTAATGTGCCAATTGCGTATGTCCCTATAAAGACTTGCAAATCCTGTATAACAGTTCAGGCTTTAGCTGAGCGCTGAGGCCAAACCCACAGGACTCTAGAGCATGAATCCAACATCACCAAGATGTACTTATATGCCCCGTCAGATTGTAAAGGGCCGCAGTGGTCCAAATATACACATGCGAGAGGTTTGTCTGAAATCAGTAATTGTGTTTGTTTTGTAGTAGTCGAGCTAAGGTGGAATCCTTCATCTGCTGACAGATGTCACACTTAAGGACAAAGCCCTTGGTCAGTTTTGTAAGACCAGGCCAGCCGTACAATTGTTTTAGTAGTGAAACAACCGCAGCAATACCTTTGTGTGCTGAACCCAGACCCTCGTGTGCACCTAGATTTAAACCTAATCTGCGATCCTTGTTTGGAATTACTCTATCCCCTACTCCTGGAATTTGAGCATGCGGAATGTTTTGCGCATTTAACTTATAGGAGTACTTGGATGGAAAACCTTTTGACAAGGCTGAGCAGTTGTTGCGTGTGGCGTTCACTGCTATCATTATCTGTCCGTCTATCCTCATATTAGAACAGGTGATTGCAGCAATGACAGCAGTTCTCACTGTTGCCTTGGCAGCTTGCTCAGCCAGTGAATTTCCTTCAACCTGCATGGCAACACGCTGATGACTCAATGTGTGAACAACATGAGCCCATAATAAGCCTTTTTACAGCTCTGCCACTTGTTCCCACAGTAACTTGTGCTTTATTGTGCAACCTTTGTAATCTCTAAACCCATTCTGTCCCCAATAGTGAAGATATTCATTGTATACTGGACACAGTAAAGCGAATCGCACACAATGAGAATGGCGAATTACCGATCCATATTTTTTAGTGCCAGTATTCAGGCTTTTCATTCTGCCATGCAATCTCCTAGAGACTGCGTCTGCATATTACTAGGAAAGAACTTGCCATCCTCCATACGTCCCTTTACAATGGCACATGCTGCGCTGTATTGCTGTTTACTTCCTACAGCAGGCTGGTCAGATACGTAAGCGTACATTATGTATTCATACTAATATAGAGGCATTATTTCATTTTGGAGAGGATATTCTTGTGTGTACTGAAGGAATGCTTATATTTTTAATGTAGAATAAAATTTGTAGTCTACATCTGTTGCTGTGAAAGAATTAGCCCATTGTATCCATTGTGTATATAGTGCTTTTGTGATTAGAACTCTTGCTTTAGTAACAGACTCTAAGGTTGTTACTGGAGTCACAACAATTATTCATTTTCCCTGAGTTAGTGCTCTTTCTCTCACTAAGCAGTCTGTACTGCTGCCAGTATTTTTTCTGTGCATGCAAAATTAATTTCAGCGTTTGTGTACAAATGAGTTTTGTATGCTATGGGTACCATTTTGCCTTCATTGAAGGTTAGTATCTGTTCCCTGATTGACCCACGACTACGCAGATCGCCACATTTGTGGTGCTTACACATGTGTGCAAGTGTTTGGAAGCTATCATGTCAACTTGTATGGAACAAATAATTCTGTGTGATCACGTCCCCAGTGTTGAACTGAAAAATCAGGTCTGATTAAGTCGTAGAAAAGTTTCACCTTTTCTGTGTAATCCAAAATGTATGCTGTGCTAAAATTTAGGAACCCTTAAATAGATTGTAAACTTTTCAGAGTTTTCAGAGGTTGGAGCAGAGCACATTTTTCTAAAAAAATTAGCCGCCAAGCTTTTTCCTTCACTTGATTACTCATATCCCAGAAATAGGACATTGAGGTGTGCAAGTGATCCAATAATTAATCGTCCGTCAGATAAACGTCATCTACAGGCCTCCTCATCACAATTTTGAAGTAACTCTGATAATCTACCTGAGAACAACCCAGGGCTATTCTTATACAGAATTGGCATTGAGAGCTGAGGACTAAAAATGCTGTCAAATATTTGCTTTAAGGCGCTATATTTTGGTAAAATAATCCATTTGAGATAACTAGTGTTGTTTTGTATTTCTTCCGCACAATGTTATTAATCAATGTGTACAGCATACTGAGTACTGTATTGCAAATGTCTTTGTGCATGTGTTCAAATGCCTGTAGTCTAAAACTAGATGGTATGAATTGTCGGGTTTCAGTACAGGAAAAAAAGGATTATTCATAAAAGATGTGCAATTTTCAATTACACCTTGGTATTCAAGCCGATCTAAGATCTCCCTGACTTATTTCTTTGTGTCATCTTTTATTGGGTACTCTCTCTGTGGAGTTGGAGTAATTTTTAAAGGGATTTCATGTTGAGTTGACTCAGCATCCCACCCTACATGATTGTGGTAAAGTGCGGGAGCTAGCGCTACCGCCCACTCCTGTGCGTATGTGTGTTTAAATGACTCTAGAATGAGGTTGGTGAAAGATGGTATTATTACGTCTTCCTCTTTAGGGCAGTCCATAATGAACTCAGGCGGTCAATCTTTTTCTGCCAATAGGATGTCATATCCATATGTCAGGTGCTCCCAAAGAGACCCTTCACTTTTCTGGGTTTGTCTCCCTTCATTTAGAGCGTTATTTTGTATAACTGATGTGGGACGCTTACCCTTGAATCAAGTGTTTCCACCGTGATATGTTCATTCAACGCTGCTGTCACCGGAAATCCCATCAGGTTCTGACGAGCTATTGTTTCTTCTGCTGCACTATCTAGCATCATCAGAGCCCATTCCCTGTTCAATAGTTGAGTCCTTTGTAGCCTGCGCATTTCTTATTTTAAGGCCAGTTATCTTCTTTCTTTTCAAATTGAGGTTTAGTTTTGGGTTTATCTTCTTGTTTGAAAATGTATTCCAAAGTGTGATATGTGTCTCTTGGCTTGACTCGCTCTTCTGATCTGTGTTCTGACCGTCCTTCCCTCTCAGAGTTTTTGGATGCGCCCTAAAAGGAGCATGCATCAGTATCCTGATACCTGTCAGGGTTTTTAACATTGTCACGGTTTCTAAGGTTATATCCTCTATCAGAGGGCTCCGGTTGAGGAGAGCCACCCCGTGAGTCTGTTACATTCTGCTTATTTTTTTTTTTATTGTTATCCCATTTCTTGTTTGAAGAATTGGGTGTTTGCTTTGAGTTGTCCTTTTTAGGATTACTCATTAATTGTAGTTTCACAGGTCTAGCTCCCAAATCATCTCTACCCAGTGACGCATAGGTATCTTCGATAAGTTTAGGTAATTCTCACTTCTGTTGTGCAAGAGTGCATTCCCTCAGGCGTTGGTGTATAGCCACTGCTGCTGCCTCCCCTTTAGCTAACATATTTGTTGTTACTTGGGAAAAATTGCTTATCAATTTCATCCCCAAGTTCAGGGCAGGTTCTTCCCCGTACTCGTTCTGTATTTGTTTCAATACTTCTGGTATGACTGCTATTGAGAGGGTACCATGAGTCCTGGTATAAACATCAGCGAAAACTGTACCCCAAGTGGTACAGTCCTCTATCGAGGGAGCTATTCATTGGCAAGCAAATTGTCAGTATTCTGTGTTTTTCTTGTGGGCCTGTGTGTGCAAAAACTGCTCAAGCTATGTTATTTTCTGTGCTACTCAGAACTGCATTTGCTCATGCCTAGTGGGCATTCTTCCCATAATCACGTTCTGTGTTTGTGGGGTGATTTTTGTTGCAGTATCTTGTGGTGGACCAGGTTGAATTGTTAGTGTTTTCATTACAAACTGTGTAAGATTTCTGTATAACATTATTATTTCTTTGTAAAGTGGACATACGTCTACTGCTGGCTGTGTATCAATTTCTGGATGGGGTGTGTAAGCAGCTAGGACTGGCCAAGTTGCTCCGCATCTGCTGAGCGGACTGAGTCTCACTTTTTCTGTGGTATGGTAGAAGGCGCCTTTAAGCCAATTTAGATGTTCCTGGTAAATTAACGGGACTTCTATGTCCTCGTATGGAGAGTATTCTTCAGGTATTTAATCTGGAATGTAACTATGAAATACATGTGTGCGTGCATCTGCAGGTGGGAATTTAACTGAAGAATAGAACACCTCTGTCCTGAATGCCTCTTGTGCCTAAATCACAAAGGTAATGGTCCCACCTAATGATGAGAGACTATAATATGCAAATGTTATAGTAGTGCATTTCTGCAATTTTCTGAAATGTTTAGAGCACCTTCCTGCTCAGCTTCCTCCCCACTAGCACCACTCGTACCAGCGTCTGCGTTCTGAGACATTATTGGAGGAAGTATTAGGAAAAGAGATAAGGTTTTGCACAATGTGGGGAACTATAATCCTTCAATATTGAACAAACCTACAGTCAATACAGAGGATATACCTACTCAGCTGTGGCGGATTTTCCCTCCCCACTCCAGATGTCTCTGGGTAAATGAGTAGGGGTCTCTGAGAAAGCATGACTGAACTACTCATACTTGAGCATAAAATAAGAACCAAACCAACATTGGCAGCACCTTGTCGTGTAGTTCCTATAAATCTATATAGGATCTGCGCATGTAGACAACATAAACTAAGGGGTTGGTGTCCTGACTGCTTCCAGACACCCCCAAAGGCTATGTTAGCCTTTAGACCAGCTTGCTCACTGTGCCACCATAAGTCCCCTAACCTTACCAAGGAGCGAATCGTTTCTGGCAACTATCTAAAATGACAACCCTTGATCCTTCAAGGATCGTGGAAACAGTACAGCACTTTCGCTCAGTCAAATGTGCTCACTTAGTCTCAGAGAGATACACAGAATAATCAGTGGGGATGTTTTCAAAAAGCATTTATTGATCGAGCTTCGTTCTAGTATAAAACGTGTTTGTTGCGACAATCATTAGACAGAAACAGATATATACGATAGCAAACACCAGCGGAGTAAATAAATGGTAGAATTCTACAATTGTGCTAAAACAGTGAATATATGCAGGCATATAGATACTTGACAGTATTCCAGCATACCCGCAAGATGCTAACCCTATCTAAGTGTACATAACATGTATGTAGGTGTAAAGCAAAGAATCCCCTAGGAAAAGCCAACCCCATTTACTGATGGGAGAGAACGAAGGACCCCATCTTGGCCTCGAGTAGGACACCTGGCAAGGGATGTTAGACCACAGCGTGCTGGAGTTTCTGCGTGCAGGAATCTCAACGTCTCGTGTCCACATGGAAGCATCTCCTCTGGTTACCCAGCGACGGTGTGGTTCTTTTAAACCCTGAAAGGTACCCTCGGGGATTCTACCTAGATGTGAAATGGTACTGTAGGCCTGTCATACAAGGATGAAGATAGCGGTGACGTTTGTCCAGAGTTATTATACAGAAGATGGTAATCCTGGTGTATATGTCCTGGGCAAGGGATTAAGGTATGGTACTAAGAATCCTCATGCATAATAAATGAGTTTAGTATTCAAAGAAAACCACATGACATTTATACGGCACATAACTAGGTAAAAGGTCAGTTCCAGAGCCGTAATGCGAGGAAGGTAGGACAAATGTAGGTAAAAGGTTGTGCAGCTACCTAGGCCTATATTGGGGTACACTGGGGGACATAAAACCTGCACTCCTTTGGAGTACTATTCTAAATTTCAGGGTACTTTGACCCTGTATCTCCTGCAGTTCTATGAGAAGGCCATTGAAAAGGATTCATTTCCCAGACATCTGGCCCTTGTGACTATTGTGATTCCTAAAACCAGGTCGCCCTCGCTTGACAGCTGTTCTTATTGCCCCATCTCCTTAATCAAAATGGACAGCAAGATATATGTCAAAATCCTGACGTCAAAACGTCATTCAGTCCTCACCTCTTTAATTCACCCTGACCAGTGTGGATTCATGCCTAACCGTAGCACTCAAACAAAAAGAATCCACTCCTTGGGTGTATCCTCCAGATGTGGGGAACACCCTTGTTGTTTTTGGTTCCCTCACACACCAACAGGCCCCTTGGTGTAATGCTTCATCATCGGGGTCATCGTACCCCTCTACGGGGTACGGCGTGCTGTGACCTACGGATACGCGAGAGCACTTAAGATGACTATGTGTGGTGTGGATGGGGTATTTAAATGTGAGTGTATAGTGGGGTTTAGATCTAAGTGAGTGACGTTTAAAAAGAACCTGGCCTGTGGGATAACCAAAAAACTTTTAATGGGCCCCCAGGCTGGTGCTATTAAAATAGAGAGTGGGAGGTTAATAACGCAAACAATGTGCATTACCTCCTCTCTGTGTGCATCGACATGTTTCGGTGAAAACACCTTCTTCAGGATGGGGTACACAAATCCCCACCTTACTCACGTTTCTCTATCTTATATCAGGATTTCTAATAAAAGTGACATTATAAAGTGCAGGTAATAATGTACCTAACAAAAACGTCGCTTATTGGTCGACTGTTTTGTAGGGGTAGAAATGCCTCATGAGCGCAACGTCAGGGTCCTTTTTTACGCTATTTAGCACGATTTCAGCGAGGAAATTCCTACCGACCGACCCCTCCGTGGCTCCGGTGGTTGAACGAATCCATTTCGATATATCTCTCTCTCCCACCCTTGTCAGTGTTAACAGTAGCACTCTGCAAAGCATTCATCACCTGCACTCTGCCCTAGATCATCGGGAGGGACTGTTTGGTTATCTAGCGCTATTCATTGTCGACTTTTAAAAAGCCTTAAACACCATTGACTGGGCTTACTTGGCGGCAGTGTTGCTCCATATGGGCTTTGAACTCTGCTTCCTCACGATGTGTCCGTGCTTTACTCACACCCAATGACCCGGGTCCAAGTTAATGGTACACTATCCAATGTGTTCCCAAATGAACGGGGAACTGAACAAGGGTGTCCCCTCTCCCCATTGCTCTTCTCCTCGGCCATAGAGACATTGGCACTACTAATCCATTGCGATGCACAGATTGAGGGCTAGCACTGGTCATCCCATGTAGACAAAAATCACATTATATGCTGATGATGTTCTGCTTTACATTGCAAACCCAGAAGAGTTGGGCTCCCGCGCCCTGGAGCCCCTCTCACTATTTGAAGGTGCATCAGGTCTCTGGGATTACATGGCGTAGTCCCTCCTTGTGCTTCCTGGAGGGCAGATACAGCTTTGATTGTCTGGAGGGCAGACATCGCCATATGCCGGCTTAGCTTCAAATATCTGGGGCAATACATCAGGATTGTGCTGGAACACACTCACACCCATAATTTGAGCCCGCTCTTGCAAGGCACTCAGGCTAGACTGAACGTGTGGCGCCACCGCCCACTAAACCTCCTCGGCAGAGTAGCACTGGTGAACTTTATGATACTACCCCATTTGCTTTATAGATTACAAAACTTCCTGCTTCATATTTCAAATGTGTGGTTCACAGACATGTCATTATACTTTTGTTCCTTCCTCTGGCATGGGCATCCCTCCTGCGTAACCCAGGGCACATGCCTTTAGGTCGGTCAATGAGAGTGGGATCGGGGCAGTGGACATCCACCTGTATTATTGAGCCGCCCAGCTTCTGGTTATAAACGAATGGCTGTGGGGTGGTTGGAGCAACCCATCCTATCAGTTGGAACTCCATGGAATGGGCCTCAATGATGTAATGGACTATATGTACAAGTCCTCTTCCCTTGCCACTTCTAGAGGTCACCAGGGTGGTCTTTTTGGTATGGAAATCGGTCTTTTGTTTTACAGGATGGAACATGTGTCTTACGGGCCTGGCCCTCCTGTGGAGAGGCCGCTGGGTAACACACTTCACATGATTTGAGGGATTTTCCTGGTGGGACCAGATTGGTATTACTACACTGGCTAATGTTTGGCACAGGTCACAAATGTACACTTCTATTGAGCTCCAGACACAGTTCTCGCTTTTCATCACCCAGTTTCATTGCTACCTCCAAATAAGGCATGGCCTTGCCCCTCTCAGTGAGGAACTACGAGACCTCCTGGGCTTCAACGCTTTTCGAGGCCCGCATGCTTCTAGCGAGGTAGGGAAAGGGTGTGATTTCCCACCTGTTTTGCACCCTGGTGGGTAACGCACCCGGGTCGTTGGACCAATTGCGTCAGAAGTGGGAGGGCTGGGTCTGAGATCTGGATGAGGTCTATTGGTGTGAGGCCTGTATGGCTCCCAGAGAGTTGGCGATAATCTCCTGACTCAGGATAATTCAATTCCATTATTCCTATCACACGTATCTAAGCCCTTAGAGATTGAGCCGAAGCAAATCCTTACTGATTTGTCGCTGCACTCGTCATTCCCATGAGGCCGACTTCTTTCTCATGACATGGCTATGCCCCCAGATTGTCCCATTCTGGTCCTCCGTGGGCTCCACCCTCTCAGCGGTCCTGGGTCTTCCCATACAATTGTCGCCTAAAGTAGCATTGTTGGGGATACTGGATGGGTCAGAGTGGCCTCATGGAGACTGACGCTGATTAGACTAGCAACCCTGGTACTGTCTGGTAGTGAAGAGAGACATTACTCGCACTTGGGAAGAACCATCCTCACCGACCCTGAAACAAAGGTGCACTTGCATTGACTGGTGTGCTCAACTGGAAGAACCTATTCACACTGCTAGGGGCTGCCCCACTAAATTCCCCAAAACCTGGGGTGAACGGTAGAACCACTACGATTTGTCTTCGACCTCAGGATCTTTTCGCATCATGCCAGCTGAATTTTTTAAGGGGGGGTGGTGGGGGATTGGGAAATGTGAACTTGGAGGTTCCTTATTGTTTTTGACCTTCTTTCCTTTCTGTAATTGTTATATTTTGCCTGAAACCCAATAAAATCTGTTTATCAAAAAATTTACGTTTTAGTGCACATAGTGCTCACAACAATTAAACCTCCATCTGCCAATCATATGAACCTGACCCAGTTGACTGAGTCCAAACCCCACCCTGCAGAGGTGGCTTACTCTTTCCTAAAGGAGTGTGAGCTGACGTTATCAATTTCAGATCCTTCTGTCTGCAGAGCCTTTCCCAACACTTTGTAAATCGGCACTTGGAGACTGTTGTAATGAGAGTTATTGTTATTTACCAACATGTAGTGCTGTCCTTATTGCACGTGCCTGCACGATCTTCATTACCACAGTTCCATCCCATTTTAGAATGCATCATTTATTCTACTCTGCAGTTTAGCTCCGACCACCTTCCCTGCTGGTCACTGCCTCTGCTGCTGGGGACTTTGTTTGTATAATAAAAGTCGCACTATGACTCATTGTCCACAACTTCTTTATTAGCAAGAAAGGCCACTTATTAAGACAGGTGCCAAATAAAATATTTTTCCAAAAACATTTCGCCATTCATTTTAATAAATCAAAACCCACCAACTTAGCTTAGCATCCCTATGAAAGCACAAAGTTAAACCCAATCAACCTAGAAGGAACTGACTCCTGTTGATACCACCCTCATTTCCTTTTACGGAGTACCCCACCTCCCCCCTTTGAGGATGGACAAACCCGCTCCAGGCTGCCCACCCCACAGACAAATCTGCCTACCCAAATGCACTAGAAAGCTATACCTGTCTTAGAGTGGCAAAGAGAGAAAAATGTTCCAGACAGGGACCAAAGCAAACAAATCAACTGAAAACAGGACCGTAGAAAAGAAAAAGAGGGAAGGGTGGGCGGGCCCAAAAAGTTTTGACCTTCACCTCCCGCCTCCCCCTGGCACAGTGACTTTCCTGCCCTTATGACCCCTATAAGTAACCTCCCGCCCGCGCGCCTCATCAACCCCTAATCACCCCCCCACACCTGGTGACCATTCCCTTGCGTGAACAACTTTGGGGGAGACCGGCTCGCACCCAGCTCCCCCTGGGTCCCCCCCTTAATTATGCCTTCCCTGCTTTCGACCCTCATTACTGCATTTTGGTGATGACCAGGACTGTCCCCAGTTAGGTTAGTCTCATCACCGCAGAGGATTTTTTTTAACATTAGCCACCCAGCTTCCGAGGGCAACGTCAGCTGCCTATCTTCGCTGCAGCTTGATTTTCCACGGAATTCGTCTATTTCAGGATATTCACCTGCTTCACCTGATGTCACGATCAACGGCTGTGCTGTCAGAGCTTGGTGCATTCTCCTGCCGCACACCACCTGCACATGCTTAATTGCGTGCCGCCATCTGCCCACCTATCTTGAAGAGACTAGCTTCACAATATTGTCAATTTCAAAGGGATCCTCACAAAGCTTTACAAAATGGCGACACAGCCGTGATACGCTTTCAAGGAAAGCCACGCAGGTCAAAACATGGCACCTGGGGATGTGACCATGAAGTGGAGCAAGTGGTTTGGGTTATTCAACAACTTTATGATAGCAATTGATGCCAATTCATTTTCGGCTGCCTGGAAAAAGGTTTATTATTGAATTCAATTGGTGCTGAGGTGCAGGAAATATTTGACCATTTACCACTTCACAAAGCACCTGAAAAGGTTCAAGAAGGTGAATATGATGGTTAATGAGGTACTCTATAGATTAAAACTATATTTTAGTGTTGAACCAAATATTGTGATGGGGCGGTTTCATTTTTAGGTCGAGCTATTTATAGCTCTGAACTATTGTAGAGGAAACAACAGTCTTGAACAAGCGGATTCCTCCCAATGCATGTTGTCTACTGAAGCGTGGCGCTTCGCAAGGCGCGCGCTTGGCCTCACACATCCATATGCTCGCCCCTGCTCCCCCGCCCATCAGCCTCGCAGCACCAGACTTCAAGTGCAGTTCAGGAATCCCTTTCGCTCCCCCCACCTCACAAACCACCATTTGTCGCACGCATCAGACCCGCTACAGCGAGAACTTCAGACTTCAAAGGAATGCTCTCCCCGGCCTCCCTCTGCACAATGCCATCACACCATAACATTGAATATTAGAATTTTATAGCACACATCTGGTTACCGCATCATTTCAGGGATAGCCGCACAGCTGCCTGCGTCCCTGCTACCTTGTGATATAAATATTCATGTATAGATAAAGGGAGTGCAGCCTTTGTACATCCCGACATTACACCACACCTATATAAATAAAAGATCCGCGGCACCACTGAGCGAAAGAAACGCCAATAAACTTGCTTCACAACAATTAAGTTCTCGGTTAGGGTGGGAGAAAGAAAGCCCTCATTTCATTCCTTTCAGAGATAAGACTTACCTTTGAAGTTTCAAACACATCACAGGAGCTGCGCCACTGACTGCAGCCAACCGCGACGAGCACGGTTCGCCCCAGCGCTCCATAGTACTTAATAACAACTACCCTGCAAGCCTGCCCCAGGCCGCAATAGGTTTATCAAGGTTATGTGCATTGGCGGAATGCACTGATGGCAAGGGCGTATTTTACTATTTTTACTTCTTAATTCCCATAAACTGACATTTTTATTGCAGGGGCGTTTCTTTACAAAGCCAATCACTTTGGTTCTGTTAGGGCAGCTGAGCAGCGCCTTACCCCAGAACATCCCATTGCGAGCCTGCTGCTTTCGCTAGGTGGCAAAAAGCTCATCTCTGCAAACAAATACCATTCATTAACCAACCACGCACTAACTTCCCCACCAAAAAATGAGTGCATAACTAGCCTAAAAATCTTAATGCACACTATCACACATGTCGGGCATGTTCTCCTTACCCGTTGCCTCATGCACAACCTGGAACACTTATTTATTTGACTCCTCCCCCACTTCTTCAAACATATGTAAATGTTTCTTCTTTGGCTTTCAATGTTTACACATCCTGGCATAATGCCCCCTCTTCTTACATTTTCTGCATACAATAGAACACTCATTGCCACAACATCCCTCAACGTGACAGCATCCTTCAACGCCACAGCATGACTCAACGCCACAGCATTACTCAATGTCACAGCATCACTCAATGTCACAGCATCACTCAGCACCACTCAACGCCACAGCACCCCTGAATGCCACAGAATAACTCAGCGCCACAGAATCACTCAGCACCACTAAATGCCACAGCACCCCTCAACACCATAGCACCCCTCAACACCATAGCACCCCTCAACGCCACAGCATCACTCAATGCCACAGCACCACTCATCAATGCCACAGCATCACTCAATGCCACAGCACCACTCAACACCACAACACCAATCAACACAACAGCACCACTCAACGCCACAGCACCACTCAATGCCACAGCATCACTCAACGCCAAAGCATAACTCAGCGCCACAGAATCACTCAGCACCACTCAATGCCACAGCACCACTCAATGCCACAACACCACTAAACAACACAGCACCACTCAGCGCACAGCATCCCTCAACACCAAAGCATCACTCAGTGCCACAGAATCACTCAGCACCACTCAACGCCACAGCATCACTTAATGCCACAGCATCACTCAGCACCACAGAATCACTCAGCATCACTGAATGCCACAGCACCCCTCAATGCCACAGCACCACTCATTGCCACAGCACCACTCATTGCCACAGCACCACTCAACGCGACAGCACCACTCAGTGCACAGCATCCCTCAACGCCACAGCATCACTGTTAGACCTCGAAGCAGGGCTACACGACAGACACTACAAAGACCATAATGCTTTGCAAGGGGTTTGAACAGTGTGCTATCCCATACTGCCTAGTATGTGTAAAGGGGGGTCCCCGCAAGGAGAACGTGTTATGTACAACACACACTGACACTGAATAACACAACCATTAATCAGGGAATATTAATAAAAAAAGACTAGTGGCAGGTATTGTCCTTTATTTTACAATACCGGATTACAATCATTATAGGAAAAATTCACCTCTAATAAGTAGCCCCAGTTGGGGAAGGAAGGAAAGGGAGGGAAGGACGTGCTCAGGGCGGTGTAAAGTCAAGGAAAGTAAACACAGTCATAAAGGAATACGAATTATAACAGTCTACAATTGAGAGTCAAAACAAATCTGATACAAAAAGCCTACATTTTTAAGGCATCCATTAGGAAACTGTTAAATTACGGACATTCAACGGACACATGCACAGTTCTGAGTGATCAGGGGCATGTGCCGGAGGTCCAAGGTGAAGAGAAAGAGCCGTCGACGTTTCGACCCCTAGCCGTAGGCTACGTTAAATCCTTAAACGGGGTCTTCATCGGGACGTGTGCAGGGAGGGGGACAGGAATTGGGAGGGGCAATTCTGTCTGTGAAAATTAAAAACCAAGAGTCAGAATAATATATATAGTGTCGTCATCCTATTAGACATTGCGACAATTTCAACCAATGATTACAAATTACCATGGGGTCTGGGCCAAGGACAAGCCTCAGAACGTGGAATATGGGTAAGACCCAACCGGTGATTATGGTCAAACTCAACGATAATAATTAGTACAGAGGGGGGATTAACCAGTATGATGTGAAAACAAACAATTTGAAGCAGCTATTCTGTCATACATAAATGGAGTTAGGGATTCAACTCACGTTGGCTTCTACCAAACAGCCATGGTTATGATCCCAATCGTCAAATCTCAAAGGGGCTGGATACTGTCTATAGATTGAGAAGGAGTATAAGACTAATTAGGTCAGATGATATTTACGTTCTCTGACCTGCGAGGTTTCCTGTACCTTAATTTAATTTAAGTAAACCATGGTGGAATCTGAGTTACTGTCCTATACAGAGGAATACATTAACCAGTTAACCAAGGACTGGTCTACCACTTTTTGTCTACATCCGTCCCCCTAATTGATGTCTCTCTAAATGACAAAATATCTCGACTTGAGAGATTAGAGAAAAAACTCATTAGGACACGACTACACGGGCATCTTTTCACAAGATACCTTCAGGGAAACATAATCCCGGTGGGATTACAGATTAAAATCGAGCCAGCAATATTTGTAGACGTCCCTAAGTTCAAAGAAGGGTTCAGCTGCGTGGCGAACAATTGCTCTCGGCACTGGATGGTGCTGGGGGTTGAGACAGCTGCCGAACAGGTTGTTACGCTCAGCAAGGAAATTGCTGACCTCAAGGCTGAAATTCTAGGCGACAGCACACTTACAAAAGCAAAAGAGGCTTTGGAAAATTTGGAAGCTGTGTCAGTTGAATGTCCGTAATTTAACAGTTTCCTAATGGATGCCTTAAAAATTTAGGCTTTTTGTATCAGATTTGTTTTGACTCTCAATTGCAGACTGTTATAATTCGTATTCCTTTATGACTGTGTTTACTTTCCTTGACTTTACACCGCCCTGAGCACATCCTTCCCTCCCTTTCCTTCCTTCCCCAACTGGGGCTACTTATTAGAGGTGAATTTTTCCTATAATGATTGTAATCCGGTATTGTAAAATAAAGGACAATACCTGCCACTAGTCTTTTTTGATCAATATTCCCTGATTAATGGTTGTGTTATTCAGTGTCAGTGTGTGTTGTACATAACACGTTCTCCTTGCGGGGTCCCCCCTTTACACATACTACATAGCGCCCAGGTCCCCGCGACTGCATGGGTAAAACCCCCCCTTTTTTGTAACATCCCATACTGCCTTGCGCTAATCACCTGATGGCAGGGGAGGTTCTTAAACTACCTGAGAAGTAATGGCGGCGCTTGGCTTTCTTGCTTAGTCCTAGAGTATTCCTGCTTCGTCTTCCCAGTGATTCCAGCTTCTTCGCCCCGGAGTCAAGCCCCGCTTTTGACCCTTTGAATTCCTCCGTGCTCTGGCTTCTTTATTTTTAGAAACTGTGGTTGTGGTCAGTACTTTTGGTTGCATTTTGCCGAGCAGTGCCTCCCGGCACACGTCCTGGAACTTTCCGAGTCGCAGTGATATCAACTGCTGCTCACCTGGATTCCCGGCACCCGTCCTTGGAAACTTTCCGAGTCGCGGCGATTCAATCACGGCTAACCTGGATTCCCGCTTTTTGCACACACAGAGAGTGTGTCTCCTTCTCGCCATAAAACATTGCATACACGTCTGTATAACCCTCGAGAACTCCTATGCTTGGCGTCCCTGTAGAGTAACGGGTCGGCGCTTCCTTTCTTTTTTTTAATTTTTTGTGAACTTTATTTGAACAATCTTGTGGACAAATGCGTGTTGCTGAGATCGTCTGAAAGCACGTTTGTTTCTTAGCGTGTGACTCCCCGAGACAGTCTCCAATTGTCCTCCGTCTTCTACTGTATTTATCGAAGTACTTTCAAGACACTTTGGAACATTGTATCCGATTACTCAAGACTCTTGGAGTGTTTTTTTTCTTTCAAGCCTTGTTGTTTTTAAGAGACCAAAGCCTTAGGTTTAGATCCGTCTACTGGATGTTGGCTGGTGAGTATGGGATAGCACACAGTGGGGAGACAACATTTTCTACGCCTCATAGATTCTGTTTGTATACTTATCTGATTAATTCTTGTTTTGTGTTCTCTTCCTATGCAGTGTATCCAACACTTTCCTGTGAGAGCCTATCCACAACCCCCAGCGTAGGACTCTTAGCTGGTGACTTCTTAACTTGGTCTCTTCATTTTCTGAAGGGGTTCTTTCCTCACTGTTGTGTTTTCTGTAACACAGAGAGGGAAACACCTTTTGGGAAACGTGGAGGCATAGCTTCGCTTCTGGGGTATTGGGATTCCTGCCTGGACACATCTTGCGCCCGACAGAAAGCCAAGCCCACGTTTATACGTGCCCCCCGAGCAAAGCTACATCATGGATGTGTCTCTTATGGATGACACTACTGATAGCACTATGAGGGAACTAGAAGCAGCCGTAGTTAACTTACAAACAGAATTAAAACTAGTCAAAGGAGAAAATCAGAGATTAACCTCAGAATTAACAGTCCTTAAGACCCAGAGACATCAAGAGGGAAAAGAAACGGAAACAACCCCTAAGTTTAAACCTACAGACATACAACCTGCTCATTTCAAGGTCCCTTCAGCTAGCACTTCTTCTGCAGCCACTGGAGCCGTTCCTTCCCCCCTGAATGTCACTGTGGTCACACCACCGCAAACTCCGCTAGCCATGCCTGAACGTTTTAATGGCGACAGTCATAAATACGAAGTATTTATGAATGAATGTCACTTGCAATTTCTGTGTAGAGCTGCTTCATTTCCTGATGATGCAGCCAAAGTAGCGTTTATCATTTCCTACCTCAGTGGGAACGCAGCATTATGGGCAGTCACTTTAGTAGAAAAAGACGACCCCATTCTGTATAATTTGTCGTTATTCAAAGAAAAGATGAGAAGTCTATTTGCTAGACACTCTTATATGCAAGCTAGTGATAACAAACTATTGAATCTCAAGCAGGGATCCAAAGATCTTTTGTCTTACATCACCACCTTTAATAGGTTGGTTACTGAAACACAATGGCCCGAGGAGAAGCGTACATCCTTGTTTTACAGGGGATTAAAAGATGAGCTTAAAGATATATTTCTCAAATTGTAATTCCTCCAGAAAAATGTTCCACTTTTATTGAGTTAGTGATCAAATTAGATCACCGTTTATTTGAGAGAAAGGGTGAAAAAGGCAAAGGAGACTACCCTAGACTGTACCTCAATAAAACCGAAAAGAAAGATCCCCGAGACACTAGTGAACCGATGCAAATTGGTGGGGTTAGAGGCCCCTTGACTCCTGAAGAAAGAGAAAAACGTCGGAGATTAAACCTATGTTTATATTGTGGGAAAGGGGGACACTTTGCCAAGGACTGCCCCGCCAAACCTAAAACAACTGCACGTGATACTACTGGTAAAGTCAGTCGAGTTGCCCCTTCGGAAAACTAACAGACTTGGGGAGTAGGGAGGTCGCCCCTCCAAGTCCAATGCTTTCAAAGACCTCTCAACATGTGGCCAATACTTGGGCCCTCGTGCCTAAACCTTTTTTTATCAACACTGTATTCCTGCTGCCGTCACAATTGAGACACACCATGACCGTTCTGTTGGATTCAGGTGCCACAGGAAACTTTTTAGACATTCAGATAGCTAAATCCCTGGGAATTGAATTCATTCCCAAGAAAAACCCAGAAAAGGTAAGAGCTGTGGATGGCTCTGAATTATTCTCTGGATTAATAAAGTATCACACACCTGACATCATTCTTTTGTGCTATAACGGGCATTCAAAACTGTTTCATTTGATTTAATTGACACTCCTGCTTTTGGGGCCATTTTGGGGGTCCCAGGTTTTCAGAAACATAACCCTCTTATAGATTGGGTAGCCAGAACTGTAACGTTGAGATCTCCATTTTGTCTCACTCATTGTTATTGAGACATTGCGCATTGGCATACACCAATGTATTGTGCCTTATCCACTATTGATGGAGCTCCCTTACCTAAGGAGTACCAACAATTTGGTAATGTTTTTGATGAAGTGAAGGCTGTGGCATTGCCACCCCACAGAACCTACAATTGTAGTATAGATCTGATACCCGGCGCAGCCTTGCCAGGGAGCAGGGTCTATGCCCTCACGGTGCCTGAGACCAAATACCTCTATGAATATATTCAAGACATGCTCAAGAAAGGTTTCATAAGACACTCAACCTCTCCAGTCTCATCCCCTCTTTTTTTTATCCCAAAAAGGGAAGGAGGTCTAAGAGCTTGCCTGGATTATCGCTCCTTAAATAAAGTAACCATCAAAAATAAGTACCCTCTTCCGCTCATCTCTAATCTCTTGGACCAGGTGCGTAAGGCTACCATATTTACGAAACTTAATTCAAGAGGAGCTTACCACTTGATCCGGATTAGAGAAGGAGATGAGTGGAAGACAGCTTTTCGTACCAAGTTCGGACTCTATGAGTATTGCGTAATGCCTTTTGGCTTATGCAATGTGCCTGCGCTTTTCAATTCTTCATCAATGAGATTCTCCGTGAATACTTGGATGTGTTTGTGATTGTCTATATTGACGATATTTTAATCTACTCCCAGTCTGTATCAGAACATGTACAACATGTAAGTATGATACTGAAAAAATTGCAAGACAATCACCTTTTTGCTAAGTTAGACAAAAGCATTTTTCACACTCAAAAGGTGCCTTTTCTGGGATTCATTATATCACCTGAAGGTATTCATATGGATCCTGCCAAGGTATCTGCCATCACTCAATGGAGTAGTCCTACCTCGGTTAAGGAAGTGCAATCCTTCTTAGGATTCACCAATTTTTATCGGAGGTTTATCAACCATTTCTCGGATCTTGTCACCCCTATAACCAGACTCCTTAAAAAAGTTGTTGAATTCAAGTAGGATGCAGAAGCTGAGAAAGCCTTCCAGACCCTAAAAAACAACTTTACCACAGCTCCCATTGTCAAACACGCAGATGAAACACAACCCTACTTCGTAGAAGCTGATGCTTTCCAATATGCCATGGGAGGCATCCTATCTCAACGCGATCCTATTAGTGGTATTCTTCACCCAGTGGCATATTTTTCCAAGACATTGTCTCAGGCAGAACAGAAATACACTATCGGAGAATGAGAGCTGTTGGCCATTAAACTCACTTTTCAAGAATGACGCCATTACCTATTTGGTTCCCCACATACCATCACTATCTATTCAGATCATCGCAATTTACAATACTTCAGCACCGCCAAAGCCCTAACACCTAGACAAATGAGATGGGTTTCTTTTTTTGGGGAGTATGACTTCCAAATACATTTCCGTCCTGGGGTTAGACAAGGTAAGGCAGATGCTTTGTCGTGACTAGGTAAAGAAAACAAACGGTCAATAGAAACACCTACTGCCATTATTCCCGAAGATCGCATTATTGAGGTAAGCGATCAAACGTTTGATTCACGATTTATTATCCAAGGTGGCTCATTTGATCCCACTCAGAAAGTACCAACAGCCCTAGAACTCACAGAAGCATTCATTCAAAATATAGTGAGACTCCATGGATTGCCTTCAGTTATCATATCAGACAGAGGCCCCCAATTCATATCCAAATTTTGGCAGAATCTGTGTACAGCATTACACATAGACCATCGTTTGTCCTCTTCTTACCATCCCCAAACAGATGGGCAGACAGAGAGAACCAATCAGACTTTAGAACAATTCCTGAGATGTTTGATTACTACGATCACAGGAGACTGGGTTCAAGCCTTACCGTTGGCTTAATTTGCTTATAACAACACCACTCATTCCTCCTCAAAGATGTCCCCTTTCTATTTTACCTCTGGCTATCATCCTAAATTTCTACCCTAGAATTACCTCCTTCAGTCTCCCAAACACCTGCTGTGGTGGATCACCACACACACCTTGTAAACCTTTGGGAACAAGCCCCAAAAAACTTGATAGATGCAAAAGACGCCATGAAAAGACAAGCAGATAGACATAGATGTCCTGCCCCTGATTATGTGGTCGGTGATCGGTATGGCTAGCCTTCATCAATCTCAAGTTGGAAGGACCACGTAAATTACAACCCAGATATGTAGGGCCCTTCACTGTCTCCAAAGTGATCAATCCTGTGGCCATTAAGCTAGATCTTCCGCCAGAAATGCAAAAACATCCTGTCTTTCACACCTCCTTGCTAAAACCCTACCAAGAACCCTCCTGTCCGACACGATAGACACTACAAAGACCATAATGCTTTGCAAGGGGTTTGAACAGTGTGCTATCCCATACTGCCTTGCGCTAATCACCTGATGGCAGGGGAGGTTCTTAAACTACCTGAGACGTAATGGCGGCGCTTGGCTTTCTTGCTTAGTCCTGGAGTATTCCTGCTTCGTCTTCCCAGTGATTCCAGCTTCTTCGCCCCGGAGTCAAGCCCCGCTTTTGACCCTTTGAATTCCTTCGTGCTCTGGCTTCTTTAGTTTTAAAAACTGCGGTTGTGGTCAGTACTTTTGGTTGCATTTTGCCGAGCAGTGCCTCCCGGCACACGTCCTGGAACTTTCCGAGCCGCAGTGATTTCAACTGCTGCTCACCTGGATTCCCGGCACCCGTCCTTGTAAACTTTCCGAGTCGCGGCGATTCAATCGCGGCTCACCTGGATTCCCGCTTTTTGCACGCACAGAGAGTGCGTCTCCTTCTCGCCATAAAACATTGCATACACGTCTGGATAACCCTCGAGAACTCCTATGCTTGGCGCCCCTGTGGAGTAACGGGTCGACGCTTCCTTTCTTTTTTTTCTTTTTTTGTGAACTTTATTTGAACAATCTTGTGGACAAATACGAGTTGCTGAGTTCGTCTGAAAGCACGTTTGTTTCTAAGCGTGTGACTCCCCGAGACAGTCTCCAATTGTCCTCCGTCTTCTACTTTATTTATCGAAGTACTTTCAAGACACTTTGGAACATTGTATCCGATTACTCAAGATTCTTGGAGTGTTTTTTTTTCTTTCAAGCCTTGTTGTTTTCAAGAGACCAAAGCCTTAGGTTTAGATCCTTCTACTGGGTGTTGGCTGGAGAGTATGGGATAGCACACAGTGGGGAGACAACATTTTGTACGCCTCATAGATTCTGTTTGTATACTTATCTGATTAATTCTTGTTTTGTGTTCTCTTCCTATGCAGTGATTTCAACACTTTCCTGTGAGAGCCTATCTACAACCCCCAGCGTAGGACTCTTAGCTGGTGACTTCTTAACTTGGTCTCTTCATTTTCTGAAGGGGTTCTTTCCTCACTGTTGTGTTTTCGGTAACAGAGAGAGGAATACACCTTTTGGGAAACGTGGAGGCATAGCTTCGCTTCTGGGGTATTGGGATTCCTGCCTGGACACATCTTGCGCCCGACAATCACTCAATGCCACAGCATTACTCAATGCCACAGCATCACTCAATGCCACAGCATCACTCAACACCACATCATCACTCAGCACCATTCAACGCCACAGCACCACTCAACGCCAAAGCACCACTGATTGCCACAGCACCACTCAACGCCACAGCACCACTCAACGCCACTGCACCACTCAACACCACAGCACCACTCAACACCATAGCACCACTCAATGCCACAGCACCACTAAATGCCACAGCACCACTCAACGCCAGAGCATCACTCAGCAACACTGAATGTCACAGCATCACTCAGCACCACTGAATGCCACAGCATCACTCAGCACCACTGAAGGCCACAGCATCAGTAAGCACCACTGAAGGCCACAGCATCACTCAGCACCACTGAACGCCACAGCATCACTCTGTGCAACCATTCAACAACAACTGGTTCTAATATGTTCTCTCAATGTTTCAAGCTTTCTTACAAATGTCACAAAAAGATGTTAATATTTCACTGCTGTTCTTGGATTTTAATCACAATAAAATACAATGAACATAATCTTCCCAAAAGTTATTTACAAAAGTTTAAGCTATTGCCATTATAAATTACAATCACTTTTATGTAAGTATTAATTATGAAAAAAAATAAAAGCCATTGTTATTAGTAATATTAATACATCTAAGTCATGTAAATACAACACATATTGCATAACAAATGCTATAGGTGTCACATTTGTAAAAGTTAAAACTATTGGCATTGTAAATGACAAAGCTATTAATTTCGCTATTTTAAAAACCAACACATAAATAAAATATTTGTCATTTACAATACCAGTAGATCAAACTTTCATAATGCGAGTCCTATTGCATTGCAAATGCTTGTTATTCAAGCATCAGCTTGCTTCAGAACCTGTTGTAGCATTTGTGGATGCTCTTCGCATCCATGACACTTTATGTTATTTTGGATCTATTCCTGATCAATACATTTGTGATGCAGTAATTATGCACTGCCATAACAAGAAGATTCAGGAGCAGCTCTAAAGGCATTAACATCCTTCATCAAAGGGGGTAGTTGAAGTGGCCAAAGGCAAAGAGAGGTCTATAAGCTCATGTAAGCAGTTGAATTTATTTATTTTTATTTATTTATTTTAATTTATCGATGATGCAGATAATCATCTAGAGGTTGCAGTCGTTCGCAGCTTTAACAGAAATAAATACAGCAAGGGGAGGGGTCAACAAGATGTGGGCAGCAAAAATAAATGTTTCAGGTGTGGATCTGTCACACTTTTAACAAAACTAATTTTCCAGAAGTTTCAAAGGAATGGTTTAAGCTTGGTAAAATGTGACACCTTTCTTCAGTGGGCAGATCTCATCGTAAAGTGAGCTGACGGGCTAGTCAGTCAGGATATCGAAAATTCAGTTTTGATGGTGGGTGTAGAAACTACCAATCACTATGATGTCCTGTCTACTGGCGATGATGACATGTATTCGATACTTCCTAGATGTGAATTTGTTATCAATGGAGTCAAGACTTTGATGCTTGCAGATTCTGATTCACCGTTTTCCATTGTATCAGAAGCTTGCTTCAAAGAACATTGGTATGCAAGAAAATGTGAGAACACTGACATTAAGGCTTACATTTATAGCCATATATTAATATTTTAGGATTTTTTGTGGTTTCAATTTCTTATGAAAATTTTACAATTATAGGAAAGATCTATGTGATGGATAAAGGTCAACATGTTTTAGGTTGGAGGCACATTGTCAACCCTCACACTGAGAGACCAAAATATGTTGTACTGACTGAGGCATCATGAGTATTAGCCCAGCACCACAACCTCAGCCCTATCAGACATACAGGACCCTATCCCAAAACAAACATGTTTGTGGGTATACCATATGGTGGCCATGTTGTCTGGAAGGACCTGAATCACAAAGCAGTGGGCAGAGGGCATAATGCCTTGAACTCCAAGTGAATTGTCCAAAGCTCAAGCAGATTAAAGTTGAACATCTGTTGGGCAAGGGACTTGAGACCTAAAATCTTCAGGACATCGAGATGACTTCCTCAAATGAGGGAAGAAGCGTGGATTGCAATCATAGTGGCTGTTGGCAGAGGACTGATGGATGACTTGCAGGCCAAACGGTCCTGCACATGTCACCACTAGAGATGTTGGGAAATGTCTGGAGAAAACAGAATCTTAGCCAAAAGTTTCCTGTGGTGTTGGGAGCACTGAAAATGGAGACAAACCGGAAGCAACTGTTATACCAACTGGTGCATGGAGCCAGTGGAGTAGCAAAATGCAGAAGGCAGGGAGGCCTAGTAGCTATAGGACTGCTGGGGCTGGAAGGCGAGCCTCGCTGTGCAGGGGAGAACAACCTCATAGTGATAAAGTTCAACACTGCCGGAGTGAAGTGCAGACACTGAGTGGGGGCAGTTTTGACTTAAGGTAACTGATTGACAATCCCAGGACAACGACCAAGAAGATAAGCTCAGTTGGTGATCAAACACGAGCTCTGGTTGGTCAGCCTTTAACAATCAGTCATCAAATACAGAAATGCATGTACTCTAACCACCGTAGATGAGTTGTGAACACTGACATAACATTCACAAAGACTAAAGGGGCCAAGAAAGGCTAAAGGGAAGAATTGCAGACTGGTAGCGAGTTGAACCCATCACAAACCACACATAATTATTGTGGAACTGCAGAACTGATATATGAAAAGATATGCCTTGCAGATCCAGTGATACCAACCAATCATTGTACTCTAGGACCAACAGGACTTGAGCAAGAGAGATCATCTTTAACTTCTCTTTTTGGAAAAATGAATTCAGATCTAGAAGATACAAAGTTGGCCAAAAGCCTCGCCCGGGAACAAAATGTAGTGGGAGTAACATACTCCTATTTTTGCCTCAGAAACAAACTCAATGTTCCTTGAGCTCGGAAGGGATGGGACCTCCTCAAGAAGGATTTGAGCATGATGGCCAATGTGCCCAAGTGGACCCAGCAATATGGAAAGGAGTTTCCTGAAACTGAATAGGGTAACTATATTAGTAATACTTTATTCGATATATTCATATCATAAAAGTACAAACATTACAAAACTAACATAAAACCAATGTACAAAGTATTACATCCATTTCAGCTTAAAAGGGTTAAAATCCATATAAAATTAAAAAGATAATTGCAAAAGACTATGGTGCATTCTCAATAATATTCATATATCTAGAGATAGTGGGAGATTAATTTTTACTGTTACCCAACAGCCTGGTCCGTATGAACCAAGCGCTAGCAAGATACTTTGCAACCCCACAAACAATATACAAGGATGTTGTGTCAGTTAGGAGAATACATAATGCGGTTCTGAAATCCCTAACACCCATCTCCCTACACACAGGTTTTAACCATTTTGATCTAGGATGCTTGTAAGCCTTACAAGCGAACAAAAAGTGGGGTAGAGATTCTTTCGTGCATGGGCGGCCTGGACAAGTAAAATCGTGATCCCTCACTCCTTTCCACCCCTCTGTAAACTTTTTAAGGGGGAGTATACCATATCTCATCTTCAAGAAGAGGGATCTATCTCTTGAGATTTGAATATAATCCAAGAAGGACTCTAACTTCTTAGTTGGCTTGTGTGAATAGGGTAACTATTACTCCACAATATTGCAAGCAACACAGTCCAAAGCAATCACTACCAGACCTGTAAAACATGTCCCCTTATTGTTCGCTCATGCCCTCCTGGATACATTGTCTGAAACCTATTCAGAACACTGCCTGAGCTTTGGGATGTCTAGATCCTGTAGCAGAGCAGACTTGGTCAACATACTAAATTGATACAAAGAACCAAGTGGACTGTAACCCATTAACCACCTAAGCATAAGCACTACAAGGGTATGGTGCGTTCTGAGCAACAATCAGTCTTGTGAGACTCACAGGAGTATTTTTTGTTAGTATGTTCCAAACCTCCCCTCATCATGAATAGACACACTCAAGAACATACACTGAGAATATACTTTTATAACTTTTAATAAAATCAAAATGCAATTCTAGTACACATAATGTGTATAGTTGCGATTATAAAAAAGAAGCAGAATAGTGGTGACAACAGCACCTAATAAACAGAATACTAGAAAGAATTGCATCATTATAAAAGTATTTTAGAAATTCCCGGCATTTGCTCTCCAATCCTCTTCCTTCTTGCTTCTAACTAAACCATCCTAGCACCAAAAGGAGCTTGTTTCTTAGGTGGCCTTACCTTTCACCTGCATGACTGAATGGAACAACAGATCCACTGTTACGTATGGAGAGGGCTGGTGTCTGATCAAGCCAATAAGGCCTGTCTGGCAGCCACCCAAGGTTTCTGCTTGTGACTCTCGAGAAGCTGTTTACAGATCTTGTCCCTATGAGTTCAATCTCTGAGTTCTCAGCCCCCTGGAGGTGTGAATGTTCCTCTACCCCACTACATTTTGAATTTATTTTAGATTAGATTGTTTTGAAAAGCATGGGTCTTTTGATGAATGTTGCCAAAAATAACGATCAACATATACCTTCATGCACTTCAGCTTCCATGAAACATTGTTGATTGTTTGAAATACAAATATTAAACAATATGAAACATTGTTGATTGCTTCAATTACACATATAAACAATTGCTAAACTATCAAATGATACTGAAACAAGCATTAAGTAATGTGTGTGTGTGCTAACAACACGAAATGCAACATCTGTTTATAATTGACAAATATGCACTCAAAGTTATTTACCTTCAATAATGCCTTATCTGCTAGAGACAACATCTAGCCACAGATTCCTTATCTTAGTATTTTCCCGCAGGCACCAGGCTGGATCAGGATTTTTTTTCTAGCAGTACCTCTGCGTGTTGGTAGAGGGCATCGAGTGACTCCACAGCTACATTGTCTCTCGAATGTGAGATCAGCGTAGTCCATATAAGCCCTCCCCCAACGCGGTGATGTCAGTTTCTTTTGTGACTATTCCCATGTCAACAATGCAGAGCCACTTAAAAACCAATGTTTGGAAACAGTGTGCTAAAAAGAGAAGCATCTTGTATTAACAAGTACAGAGTGAAAGAACTGTAGAATTATGCAAAGAGGGTGTCTTGGAGAAAACGGGGCCCTCAGTTCGCAGAGTGGGAAGGATGGGTGTGCCGATAAGGAATCTGCGGCAAGATCATGTCTCTACAAAATAAGGCACTACAGAAGGTACGTAACTTGCCCATCTGATAGAGACATCTAGCCACAGATTCCTTATCTTAAAATCAGATACCCAACCAATACCATCCTTGGAGGAGAGGCTGCGAACTGACCCCACCAAAGATCCCCAAGGAGGAGAAGCCGGTCCAAAGATAGAAGGGACCAGACTGTCCGAAAAATGATAGATAAAGCAAGATGTGCAGCGAAGGACCGATGTCCAAGAAGGACAAAGGCAGCCCATAGGGAGTAAACCAATGGAAGGAGCATACACAGCGAGCTCAGTTGTCCCAAACACATACTATGAATAAAGAGCTCCCACCGATCGTCAAGAAAACTATCCAGAGAGCAGATTTTGAAAAAGGTGACCTCTAATCATAGACTAATGGAGAGAAACAAAAGAGACAGCAATAAATGCTGAAGAGGATCGCTAGAAAACCGTAAAAGAAACCACTCTTACACTGAGAACCTTCATAGATATAGAACGCAACCTCCGAAATAATGTAACGGAGTGTGCATTGAGAGAAGGAAGGAAACAGAGAAGTGCGACCAAGAAGGTTGAACCAGGTCACCAAAAAGGAATGAGGTAAGATGCAGGGACGAACAACGTACAGAAGGCCAGACGCCCATATGTGCAAACACACACATAGATATACCTGATTTAAAGAACATCTACAAGAGATCCATTGAAAAGATAGGTAAATACATGCAAAGGCATCCAAAGATAACTGTATTTAAGGATAAATTCACTAAGTCAGGTGTGGAGGGTATACAGGCGCTCATATAGTATCCACACTATTTTTAGTGAAGAAAACAATTTTAAATATCTTACGGTGCATCCAAAGAGGGAAAAAAACACCCTTATTCCCCAAAACTCAATCAGAGATTGAACAATGTATTATCAATCTTTGAAGCACTCGCATCTTATACAACATTCAATACAACAATGGGAAAAACAAGAGAATAGTAAATTGGCTTTTGTTTCTTCTTAAATGTTACAAGATCTTCCACTCCATGCATTTCGTCGTTATTGGGTGTGACCCTACGACTTTCTTAGGGCTGGAAGTAATACAAATATCAAGGTTGTAGTGCAAAATACATAAACATTTAAGTTTTTTCGTGATGCAAGTACAAACAACTAAAAATACAGTGCAAAGGGGCTAATCCAAACCAAATTTGTGATCAAGCATAAGTGAAAATTCTTTAGAAAAGCTCAAAAAAATTGTAACTAGTCGTAAGATATGCCTAATTTATATACTTCATTAACTATTTATTCTGTCTCATAAAATACATTATAAACTTTTCAAACAAACATTCCTGATAGAAACTAGTACATTAAATGATACATTCCTATTATATTATAAATTGTCATAAAATAACATCCAGTTCCCCGTGTTGTCGTAATATGAGAGTATTTCAATACCAATATTCAGACCATAGTGCTTAATAAACCCAAGTGAATTACAGTCTGCCCCGAAATAAATTATTCGGGAATCATATAAATACCTTACAGTTTCTTCCAAATTATATCTGTAAGGATTCATCCAAATTTAGATTTTAAAATTCAGGAATATGAGGCATAGGTCTTTCAATACATCCGTTATAATCCTAAATTGCAATATTCAAGCTTCATATCTTTTACCTTTCTATAAGGTAATTGTCCAAAATGTATTTGTAATTCCAATGTGTAATGTGGTTTTCTTTTTTTTTTTTAAATGTCTTTATTAAAAAGAAATTCCAAACCCCGAGCAATTTTACCCCTCTCCCGGCCCCCCTGGACAGAACGTAAAATAAATACTGTACAATACCATGACATTTAGATACAATATCTCCCAAAAAACAATAGTCATTTAGGATACAAATTGTACAATTTATACAATAAATCTGATTCAATTCCAGTTTTGCAGCTCGCACCATTCTAGCAGGGGAGACCACATTTTTAATCCAATTTTGCGTCATCTCCTGCCCTTTCGTCTGTATATAGAAGTCTCCATATTTAAGATTGCCAGGAATCTAGATAACCATTGGTTGAAAGAGGGGGGATCAGCATCTAGCCATGCAGAGGCAATACATAGTCTAAACACCGCCATAGCTATGAATATAAGTTCATGTCCTACCAGGGGTTTATTAGGATCTGTGGCCCCAAGCAAAATAACATCACTAGATAAGGCTGCCGGGATTCCTAAGACTGTTGTTAAAAATTTCTCAATTTCTTCTTTAAGAGATTTTAGCCCTATACACGTTGAAAAGATATGCACGACGGCGGCGCTGTACAGCCCACACCTAGGGCAATATGTGCTTTTTCCACTCCCCCACTTAGCTATCCTATCAGGAGTATAATATAAAAAAACAGGTTTTATAAAATTGCGTCTGGTGTTTGGTAGATAGAAGAATCGTTTGCGACATAGAGAAAGCATAATTAAATTTAGCATCTGATACCCCCACTCTCTCTTGCCATTTCTGTGAAGTCTTCACCATATCGTCTGGAAAATAATCATTTATAAGTGTGTAGATCACTCCAATCGTGTTCATTTTATCTTGGATCAAGGCCTCGACTAGTTTATTACTTCTAAGCCTCCCCGTCCCCCCCACTTTATGTACTAGAAAGTTACTTATTTGCAGATATTTGAAAAAATCTTGCCAAGCAAGACTAAATGTATTCTTCACCGCTTCAAAGGACTGAATCCCTGTAGGAGAGACTAAGCACCCAATTTGTACCATCCCTGCCTCCAACCATCTGTTCATGTAGCTGTCCTTAAAGATTCCTGGGAGACTTACATTGTTTCCTAAGAGGGTGCAGAAGGACCATCTCCCTAAACCCATCAACTTCTTTACTTTTTTCCATACCTTAAAGCTGCTAAGAAGTGTTTTAAACGTTTCTTTCTTGTGGTAGCTATAATAAAGGTGTTTCCAAAAATACCCTATGTTCTCTTGTCCTATGAGTAATTGAAAAATAGAAGGTGTGTGCTGCTCCCTCCCCTCGGCTTCTCGGGTGTTCTGTAACAGGTCACTGCTATATAGTAGCATAGTCACCCAATATTAGGCTTTCAAGTTAGGGAGTGCGAGTCCTCCTCTATCTTTTTGTAGTGTGAGAAGCTTTGATGCCCGTCTAGGTTGTGAGTATTCCCAGATAAAATTTAAAAATACTTGTTCTAGTGCTTTAAACCAAGAGGGTGAGAATTCTAGGCATATTGTCCTAAAGAGATATAGAATCTTAGGAAAGAAGATCATTTTGATAACATTCACTCTTCCAATAATAGAGAGGTGCAGATTGTCTAATCGTTGAAGATCCTTTTGCATGATTGGCAACAAAGGTTTCAGATTTATGTCAACCAGTTTGTCCAGATCCGTTGTGATATTAACTCCCAAATAGGTAGCTTGTTCCGTATCTTGGGGGTCCCCCATTGCACTATTTTTGTTCAGGACAATCTGAGTTTTTCCCTGATTAAGGGCGTAGCCGGATACTAAGCCAAACTGATATGCCTCATCCTCAATGGCCCTCATGGCTGCATTAGGTTCAGCTGTTACAATTGCAATGTCATTCGCATATGCAAGTGTTTTGGTGACATAATTTTGAGAGATTATGGGCTTGATTATGCCATTCCCTTCTAGTTTACGAATAAAAGGGTCTATATATATGGCGAAAAGCAGCGGTGAGCAAGGGCAGCCTTGCCGAGTTCCCAGCGAAATTGTCAGTTCATCGGTTAGGCTGAAATTCACCATAACTGTTGCCCTAGGGTTCACATATAATTTTTGGATAGCCTGAATGAATCCTTCCTAAATACCTAGCCTAGCCATGGTGACCCAAAGGAAAGGCCAGTAGACTCTGTTGAATGCTTTCTCAGAGTCAAGCAATACCAATGCCATAGGGTCTCCTGTAACCTCCGTGGAGTCAAGCAGGGCAATCACCCGTTGAATATGGTTGACGGTTGATTTGCCAGGGATGAAGTCATGTTGGCTCTGAGCCACCACTTTATGCAGAATAGGTGCAAGTTTATTTGTCAACATTTTGGAATATATTTTAGAATCCAAATTAATAAGTGTGATGGGTCGATATGAACCAAGTTGTTCTGGGGGCTTCCCTTTTTTAGGAAAGATAACAAATTTTGTCCGAGACCACGACTTTGGGGGCACTTCCCCTTCAAAAATATGAAGAATTAGATTAAATAGGGTGTTTTTAATTTGATCAAAGAAAACAGCATAAAATTCTGATGGGATGCCATCCAATCCTGTTGCTCTACCCTTTGGGAGTTTTCTAATGGTAGACAAAAAATCTTCGACTGTTGGGGGTTCCTCTAATGCATTTACGTCTTCAACTTCGAAGTTTTTGAGGGTAACACTCTCTAAATATCCCTCATAGTTTGCCGGGCTTCCCCCCTCAGATTCTGAATACAGAGCTTGATAAAACTTCCAAAAAGCCTGTGTTATCTGTTCTGGATCGGATAAGCGGTTTCCCTGAGGGTCTAGAATTTCCCGAATTAAATTGGAATTTGTCTGTTGCCTGGTACGTACGGCTAGTTGATGTCCAATCTGCTCACTCACCTCATAAATTGTTCCTTTTTGAGAAAGCATTTTTTTTAACTGCCTTATCAGTAAAGAAGCCCGTAATTTTTGCTTTATCGATTGCCACTTGGCTCTTCAGCTTCTCTATGCTCTCATTTCCTCCCGGTGTATGCCCCATAGTCTCTCTCACCAACCCGTCTTCTGCTTTCCTTAAAGTTTTCTTGCATCTGATATATAACTATTTTTGCCTGATGTTAACCTTTAGGGGAATATTGCAGCGTCTCACCCCGTATCCCTGCCTTCATTGCATCCCATACTATTCCCTCTGATGCACTCCCCAAGTTGTCAACTAAAAAATTCGGAATCCATTCTTTCATGTGCTTACAATAATAATTATCCAGAAGTAAGGATTTCTCAAAAGACCAAGGGGTCAGAATATCTCTCTTGTTTTCAAATTCTATAGTGCAAATTAAAGGGTTGTGGTCTGAAAGAATTCTGGGAGTTTTTCCATCTTGCATTTAGTTTTAATTGCATTTGACGTAAAAACATAATCCAATCTTGCATGGGTTCGGTGCGGATTGAAGAAAAATGTGAAGCCTGGGTTGCTCGGATTACTGGTCTGCCACCCATCCACAAGCCCATGTACCCTACAAAAAGCCCTCAGTGCTCTAAATACTTTGTGTTTGCGACCAGTGAATTGCCAGGTGTAATTTAAAGACCAATTAACCGGAAGATTAATATTAAAATCACCACAGACCATAAGCAGACCCTCCAGGATTTCGCAATTTCGCGATTTTGCGGTTTGCCGTGAAATCGGCACTTTTGCAAAAATGCAGCGATTTTTACAAAAGTGCCTGCGAAATCAGCACTTTTAGTAGAAATGACAGCATTTTTACAAAAGCTAATGCATGACGGTAGCATGCGCTATATCCTGGGGGGTCTGTTTATACAGTTCATGCTTGGAGCGCTGTACATGAGCACCAGTTACATAACACAAGCAGTGCTTGAAATGGGAAAATAAAAGTGCAGGTACTCTGTACCACAGTACCTGCTTGTTTCTGAGAAGTGCCAGTACTCTCCAGGGCTCGAGTTGGGGGTAAGCGCAGGTACACAGCGTCCCCCCACTTTTTTCACAGGGTGGACGCCATCCCCCCTGCCGAGAAGCTGGGCCCCACAGAAATATGCTGAACATGTCCTGGTGTAATTTTCAGACACCGGGACACCGGGACACATTCAGGATATGACTTAATGAGGTCATTTGCATATGTCAGTCCCCCCCATTTCTTTTTATAGAATTTGTGCCCTGGTAGAAGTATTGCGTCTCTTTTGAGAAGTACCGGTATTCTGCCTCTCAAAATAAAACCATACTGGACAGTACAAGCCCATTTAAAGCACTGAACACAAGGACATATTAATGTGTTGAATCACATGATGTTGAGCCGACGTGAGGCTAAAACCTGCTTTCTGAGCTCGAAAGTCGGTAGCTCTAGACTTAGCACAACCTCACCCACAAGAATGGACACATTTTCAGTATTATATACACAACGGAGCCGTAATTACATCGGCCACACCCCTATGAGAGACAGCCCCCCCCCCCGTTTTATCATCCAATTTAAAGCCCTAGGCATTCCTTATTGCTCATTTTTGGTCCCAACCTTGTTTAATTTATACACCTTCTCTTTGACTTCCATAGTATGATTTTTCAGATTCTCCTGGCGTAGGGAGATGACCTCGAATAATTCTAAAACTGGATAATAAACTTCAACCTATAGAGATTAGCATGCCACATTATATATCTGCAGCGAACGTCAGGGTGAGTAAACACTGGTCAAACCAATGTAGCTAAGACTAGATTTTATTTTTAGCGTACGGTAACTCCTACTGCTTAATCAAGTGACCGTTGGGTCTAGGTACCTCTCCAATCCCTGTAACCACTGCTAGCACTTTACGATATGTATACCTAAGCAGTCTTTGACACACTCACATAAGATTAATAAGACCTCTGCCATTTGTTTTTCTTTCTTCGTATGCTTCGGGAAAT
The DNA here is from genome assembly GCF_964263255.1 of Lissotriton vulgaris. Taxonomy (NCBI): domain Eukaryota; kingdom Metazoa; phylum Chordata; class Amphibia; order Caudata; family Salamandridae; genus Lissotriton; species Lissotriton vulgaris. Next base: position 664,952,673 of record NC_141693.1, read on the forward strand.
ACTCCATTTACGGACTTGTTTATCTAGTTCACAGTGGACTAGGCAACAATAGCTTCCAGTCTAGATGATTAATGCATCTGGTTGAGGAATCTGCCAACATGTCAACCAACGCATATTTTAGCACCAAGAGGTCGAAGCTTTACATAACACAGGCTTCTAACCTATTTAACTTTTTAGTTGAAACTAATGCAAAATACTGCGGAACAGGTCATATAAGTCCTGTTACCTGGCTTTGCGGACCTTAGTAGATGCTCTTTTACTTGACTCTAGTCGCTGTAGCACGTGGAGTTCTGTGTTCCCCTTCTGACTACAACTTCAACACAAAGTGATCATCAAAGGAAAGACGACAGACTACGGAACCTTTCGTGCTACTGATGATAAGGGGTAAAGGCCAGTGCATAGGTTCATTTGAAACCACCTCAAAAACGTCTGGGTCGTCCCTGTTACAGCCATAAATAGTGCATAGCGTTAATTTATGTCCCTTTCCATACTGGCATTCAGTGATCGCCCATCGACCAAATTTATCTGTTTTAGACCGATTGAAAATAAGCCCACTTCCTTTTGCAAGAATAGCAACTCCCCTTACTCTTGCACCTTGAGTAGAGGCACAAATCAATCTATACCCAAGTGATTTTAGGATATGCATTTGAGCCCTTTCCACATGTGTCTCCAATAAACAAACTACATTCGCTCCCCAGGTTTGTAAACCGGCTGCCACCAATTGTCTTTTTTTACTGTCATTTAAGCCGCATATTTTCATTGACAAAAACTTTAGCCCACCTATTTCATCTTTCTCTTTAAGTCATACTCATACACACTCTCTTGTCTCTGTAGGATACCAGCACCATCATTGTTACTATACCAAACTTGCCTGTGCCCTAATGTGAGATTCTGAAACACTCTGTCTGACCCCCCCAACCCTTACCACCCCCACCACCCTCTGAGGTTACGTGGCCGATATGGCATCTGATGTACAGAGGCCCGCGAGCCCGCCAGGTTCCCCGTCTCCCCTGAAGAAAAGAAAAGCAAGCAAAAAGAGGAGAGAGAAAAAAAATACAAAAAATACAAAAAAAAAGGGAAAGGGAAATTCTCCCAAGCCTATTATAGCTCACAGTCTTCCTTGTCTTTGAAATCCCCCAACCCTCATCACCCTGTGGATTACCTTATTTTTGCAAAGAAAAAATATTAGTAAGGGAGCCTTTTTTCAGTTAAACAACCCTTGAACAGCCCTTCTAGTATCAGTTTCAATTTAAGACTCCCAGGTTGCCGCAAACCTATTCTACGACCCAGAGGAGAGTATTCTTAACAGTATTATTTATGGGTGCGCAATTCTTCCAGATATTTCTGTGCTTGTATTTCTGAAATAAAGCTGCGTATAGCCCCTTTGAATACCACTTTAAGCCTAGCAGGGTTTTGTAAATAGACTTAAGCGCCCAGTTTTTGAAAAGGTTCAAACAGTTGCTGCAGTCGCCATCTGCACTCCACGGTGGCGTGCGTGAAATCAGGCCTTGTGAAAAAAGATACCCACTCAAAGGATCGTTTGTTAGTGGGCCTTGCTAAGTCAAAAAGAGTTTGGCGGAGTAAGTAGTTCCCAAAGAATACCAGCATGGCCCGTGGGTGCTGTCAGGTTGTTGCTCTTTTCCCTAGAAACAGCGAAAATCTGTGGGCTCGTTGGATCTCCTTATCCAAGTCCCAAGTCTTTAGTTCTGGAAGAGCCCCTTTAAGTAAGGCGATCATGTATTTCCTAGGGTCGTCTTTCTCTGCTCCTTCTGGGATCCCAAGAAAACGGAGGTTATTGCCCCCCTGACGATTCTCTTGCTCCTCCATCTTCCACATAAGGTCTTTTACCACTCCCTCGTGTTCCTCGTGCTGCGACTGGAGTGTAACAACATCTTTTTCTAGTTATTCTGCCCTTCCTTCCACCGAGGCCATCCGATCCGCAATGTCGGAGCAAGTTCTTCCGACCTTTCTGACAGCCCCTTGTAGTTTTTTCATGGCTAGTCTAGATCTACGGCTATCCGCCTTTACTTCCTCTTGAAATCCTTTGATGGTTTGTAGGATATCCACCAGTGCTGGACCACTTACTGAAGCATCTCTCTCTTTTGCCTGGCCCATGACTGCAGTAGTTTCCACAAGTAAGTATTGTCATAGTCCCACTTTAGTTCGGCCGTGCATTCTTTCTCTGAGAGGGTGACCTCTGCATGATTTTTTCTTTAGGCGTCTTTTTGGTGCTTGGCTTGCCTCTATGTACGTCCGAGTCATGACTGATGTACCACCTCTTCTCTTCTTCACCACTTGAAAGTGATATGCTAATGTCCGACATATCTGATTCTTCAGGTACTGAGTAAAACTTTTCTTGATTGTCTGGTGTCTTGGGATTGTCATCAGCTTGACCGCCATCACAGTCTGCCATTGGTTGTGGCGAGGGGGTATCAGTGTTTTGCAAAGGGTTGGGGTCACTTGCAGTGGCACCAGTTATGTTTTTTGAGCACTGTATATCTCGTCACGTGTGTCGCCTGCCAAGGTTAATGCCTCGGTAGCCTGGTTCAGTTCTAGCGTTTTGCGAACCACTATGAGGGGCAAGGGAGGCAAAGGTGGATTCGTAGTAGTATCAATCAGATTAGTTGCACCTTGATTGACGGCTCTCAGAGTGGAATCAATGCCTTCCCCCCCTTTCGCTGCTGTGAAACTGTTTGTTATAAGTGGTTGTGAGGAGATTGGTTCTCTTATGCTTCGAGTGATTGGTTTTTCCCCCCAATATTTGCTGCCTGTGATGCGTTTAAACTGTCCTTTTCTTGTATGCTTTTGGCTGTGGTTTCTGCCTTGTCCATTTTACCCCGAGTGTTGCCCCCGCCTTTAGAGTTCACATCCTCCGTTTTTTTTGGGTGTGTGCTAGATAGCGCGCTTTGTTGAAAAGACCCAGAGGGGGCAGAAGATATAGTTTTCACTTTAGGAGCCCTGGCGCTTGCTCCCTTGCCCGTCATCCTTACTTGTTTACCGTTTACAGCACTGCCAGTGAAGTGAAAATAGTGTTCTGCTCCTCTTGCTCCAGCCCTCACTCACTTGTTCGGGCGTCTTTGGGGTAGATAGTTTACTTCTAAGAGACCCCTGAGAAGAGCTCCTGCGCCGGGTTGCCACGTCGAGAGAAGGTAGCGCAGGGCGGCTTCGATCCGCGAGTGTAGAGCGGTCTTGCTGGTGAAACGGAGTGCAAGTGCCCACTGACAGGATACCGAACGTCCGACTCTTTGTTCGCTCTTCCCTCGCATTGCTTGACTGCTGCATCCACGATTTTCTAGCAGGGGAGTACAGGGGATTTACATCATGGTCGACTTCTCTCCCTGTTTCCATCTATCCGGTAAGTAAGACAAGTGTGGGGAGACCCAGCGGAGCATCCTCACGGTGTTGCTACTCTGTCGCCATCTTGCCTCATACTGACCCCCTCGTGTAATGTAGTTTTCAATATCCATGAATCAAATATCAGTATGAACCCTACAATAAATCACAAACCAATATAGTCATGTCACAAGATAAAATGCGAGGCTTGGGTCTTTCAATACTACCGTATAATCATAAATTGCAATATTCAAGCTCCATATCGCTTACCTTAGTATAAGGTAATTCTCCAAATTATATGTAAATCTAAAGTATAATGTGGTTCTCAATATTCATGAATCAAATTTTAATATTGACCCTACAATATATCATAACGCAATATCGTCATGCCACAAGCTAACCATCTATAACATAGAACAAATAAGAATACACGCTTGCTCAGCCTTATCGTAAAGATATTCTCGTATTTATATCTCGGAGTACGAAGATTATACACTAACGCGAAGGAGTTCTTCCGAGTAATTAATTAGGTCCCTGAAGGACCTAATTAATTACTCGGAAGACTGTATCGCACAAGATGTAGAAATAGGGTTTCCTGTGGGGGAGGGGTGAATAGGGGCACTGGGTGTGGGGTGCAGTGGGAGAAAAATGTAAAAGAAATTGTCCTCATAAAGCCAGCTTTCGAAGGGTTAGGAAATCAGTTAGGTCGAACAAGACAAAGGGATGGATTCAAGATTTATAAAAGTTGAACCGATCCTATAGTATCAGAGTATGGACAGTACAAAAGTAGTTAATTTGTTAACTTGAAACATCAATGGGTTGGGATCTAGAAGGAAAGTGTCACAGGTTATGGAAACTTTAAAAGACATTGAGGCCCAAACCATATTGCTACAAGAGACTCATCTAAAAAGAAATGAGTGTAGGCAATGTTTTAAAAAATTCAGATGGGTGCAGGAGGTAGTATGCTCAGACCAGAGAGGGAGCACTAGAGGAGCTGCTATAGTTATTAAGAGCAATAATGGAATAAGATTAGTTAAGTTTGAAGCTGATTATTCGGGTAGGTGGCTAGTGGCAACTCTTCTAATTCATGGTAAGCCTTTGGTGTGTGCGGTATATTATGGGCCAAATAATGATAATCGAGAGACCCTGGAAAAATTAGAGTCCTGTCGGTTGGAAGACATTAGCTCCTATTATATTAGGAGGTGACTTCAACTTGGTCATGAATAAAGGGTTAGACAGGACCTCAAAAGTTAAGTATACCAACCCCCCTAAAACATTCTCCAGACTTAAAAGCAGGATGAAAGCATTTAATCTGATCTGATGAAGAAGATGGACACCAGGAAGTTCACCTTTTATAGTAAGAACTACAGGCACCACTCCCGCATAGACTATTTTAATTTGTTTTATTAGACCAGGAGCTATGTGGGGAGGTGGTAGAGGTGGCCCATATCCCAGCATTAGTGTCAGATCACTCTGCAGTAGCTAGGTCGCTGAGGTATCACCAAAAAGAGGAGCATAGAAGGTGGACATTAGATAGCTGACACTGCTGGATGAGATTGTAGTTTGTGATTTAAGGGAAAAATCTGAGAAGTACTGTCTTGATAATAATGGCTCTGCAGAAGGACAAATAGGTTGGGATGTTTTTAAAGCATATTTAAAGGGGAATCTAAAATCTATAATGGTGGGAAAAAGAAGGGTGGAGAAGCAGGAAAAGGAGAGTAGAATTAAAGAGTTTTAGGGAAACATGGGAGAACTTCAGAAGGAGTCAATAGAGGATCCAGACATAGTGCAAGTTTTAAGTAAAGAGCTGTAGAGGCTACAATAGGCATTCCAGGCGCAGTTGGATAACAAATTACTTGATAGGTGGAAGGCAAGTAAACTCCGGATTTTGCCTACGGAGAAAAATGTGGTTCACTATTAGCCTGGAAGGCCAAGACAGATAGGGCGAGGAACACAATCCGGGAGTTAATTAGTAGAGAATCTGGGGAAGTATTGTATGTTAACACAGACATATGCGGAGAGGTCTGTAGTTTTATGAGAGATCTATATAGGGATGATTTTCAACCCTGTCTGGAAGGCATAAAGGAGTGGTTAGGATTGACGACACTTCCACAGTTAACTATGGAACAACAGAAAGCCTTAGAAGAGGAGATTTAGGAGGAGGAGATAGGAGTGCAATGTGAGAAGATGGCAAAGAAAGGTAGCCGGACCAGACGGTCTTCCTGTTGAGGTTTTTCTGTATGATAGATACAATTATCCCATACTTACATTTTTTATTTAACAAGATATGTATATAAGTGGGAAGACGGTTCCCAGCTCCTGGTCAGAGGCTATAGTTACTTTCATTTTAAAACTCAATAAGGACCCACTGAAAGTGGATTCATAACAATATCCTTATTAAACTCGGATTAAAAGATCTTTTCCAGAATTTTAGACTCTCGAGTCGCTAAGGTAATAAGTGAGGTGATACACTTGAACCAAAGAGGCTTCATACCAGAGAGGCAGTTGAATGAATTGACATTTCAGCTGATGGGAGCTATAGACATCGCAGAGGCTCGGAACTTACCTCTGACCATAGTGGTTATCGATGCAGCCGAAGCTTTTGACCAGGTGCATTGGCCTTACCTTTGGGAGGCATTGTTAAGCTTTGATTTTCCCCAGAATATGGTTAAGGCGGTGCAAAACCTGTACTTTGGTCCCAAGGCCAGGGTGTTGATAAATGGGGGACTGTCAGATTGGTTCGATATTCTTAGAGGGACAAGGCAGGGTTGCCCCTTGTCCCCTCTTCTTTTCAATTTATATTTTGAACCACTTACTAATTTTATAAGGACAGATATGTTCCCTTTTAAGTCATATGATTTGGAAATTAAATGTGCATTGTATATAGATGATTTAATGTTGTTTACAAGTAACCCGCAAGATGCAATCCCCAATTTGATGAGGAAGGCGGAGATGTTTGGCTATATTTCTGGGTATAAAGTGAATACAAGAAAAACTGAGATTATAGAATGGAAAAAGGTTTTTGTAAACCACGGGGTGAAAACACAAATACGGTATCTGGGGGTGTTAATAACTCAGAAATTGGAAGATATTACAAAAATAAATTGGAGGAAAGTAAGTCAGGAGGTAGTAGGGTTACTGTCTAAATGGGCGAATTTACCTTTAAATATTTATGGAAGGGTAAACCTCATAAAAATGATTATCCTCTGAAAAGTTACCTTTATTTTTAACACCATCCCATTAGTTTTTCAGAAGAAAGACAAAGCAAAACTTCAGGGGAGAATAGGAAGTTTCATCTGGGCGTCGAAAGGTCCTAGGATATCGTGGAAAAAGCTGAGGAGGAGGCTTGAAATTGGAGGATTAGCGTTACCAGATGTATTAGCCTTCCAGTTTAAGAATGTTCGCATGCTTGCTAATAGGATTGATAAGTCAACGGTAGGCTCAATTTTTGAGGCAATGTTAGTTGATGTCCCACAAGGTCAAATTCACTTCCTTTTTAAGTACTGCAACCCAATGTTTTTTAAAAAGGTGAGGCTCAAGATTTTGAAGTCTGCGTTAAATACATGATTGTATGTGCGGAAAACATTGAGAGTCCCATATGTTTCATCATGGGCACTGATCAGGTACTCTTCGGGTACCCCAGAATGTTTAAGGTATCAATTTAGTCAGCCATTGAAATAGGGGGGTTATCAGCCATTGAAATGAGGGGGGTATCTGTTAGAGCTTAAGGTAGGTTAAAATGTAATGAGTTGGGAAGCACTGTTTAATTGTACAAATGGTTTACTAACGAGGTTTAAATATTATCAACTGAGTTCTTGGTGGACAACACAAGACTGGACGAAGGAGGAGGAATCCAAATTTGATCAAGTGATGAGAATTGGTCAGTGGAAAAAAGAAGTCTTTTTTTGGTACTGGGCCTTTTTGTAGATGAGTGGGGAGATCAAGACTGACATTTCAAATATGTGGGGTGAAGAGTTTGGTGATGAGGATTTGAAGCAAAAGTGGTGTGACTCATATGGCATATTACGAACAGTAGTAAAACTGGCAACACTTAAACAAAATAATTCATTCACCACTTATAGAGTTTATTGGTCACCTGCACAGCTTTTTAAAGTCACTGGTAATACCTATAATTGCCCAAGGTGCATGCTTGTAGCAGCAGATGATGTGCATCTGTTTATGTCTTGTCCAAAAATAGCACCATTCTGGAACTCAGTTTGTGCCTTTGTGGGAGAAACGATTGGGGTACAAATCAAAGTATGCCCCAGTCTAATTTTCTTTGGGCTAATTCCAGATCAAAAAGTACAAATTGCAACGGCAGAAACAACGTTTTTGTTTTATGTTATCCTGTTAGCAAGGCGTGAGATCCGCAGGCTATGGAAATCTGAAACTCCTCCGTCTTTTACTGAGTGTCTTAGGAACATCATTTATACATGTGAATCGGATATAAAATGCTATCCAAGAAGTAGAGAGAAAATTTGGTGGAGAGAGAAGGAAATGTGAGTCCTATGATTAAGCCAATCATACTGTTGGCCATGGTATCTCCTATCCCTGGGCAGTTTCAGTATGTAAAGGAGATGGAAGTGGAAACAGTTATATGTCTGCAGGTTATTATTCGCCCATTTCCTCTTTCTGGTCTCCTGTCTGGTTTCCTCTTGTAAGACCTAGAGGGATCAGAATATAACCTAGCAAGAAAATTGGCAGAATGAGGACAACAACAAAAAATTTGAAAAAATAAGGGCAAGCATCCAGAATCCAATGCCAACGACTGGGGAAGGATGCCAGCAGGCAGTAGCAGGAGAAGCAAAGAATGAACAGCATGTGGAAAATCCAACATAAAGGAGAAGAAGAAGAAGAAAAAGAAGAAGACGGCTGGTGTGAAACGAAGGGCTGGTGGAAACTAAGGACAATAGAGAGTTCAATTTCAATTTCAATTACATTCTTTATGCGGCACTTAAAAAGACACCATAAAAGTACATAAGCAATTAAAAAAAAATTTAAATATATTTTTTTTAAAACACGTTTAAAATAATTTTAAAAAGCCAAGAAGTATTACATTCATTTAACAAGGGTTCTAAAAAAATAAGACTCTGATTACAGGGCAATACAGTCACTTGCTTCTCTAGTGTTTCTTAACCTTAATGCCACCTTGATAAAGCTTACTATGCAGAACAGTGTATGAGCATCCGGAGCTTCCTGCAAAAACATTAATGCTGCTTTCGCTTGTCTGAATTTAGCTTCCTTCAGGATCCCCACTAAAAACTTACGTCTAGGGACAGAATAAAAACGGCATAACAAAACAAAATGAAGGGTATCCTGCGGAGACCTACCGTCTCAGCCGCAGGTACCCTTCAACTCCAATGATGGGGTAAAACCAGAGGGGACAGAGAGTAGATGGTGTAACATATTAAGTCTGAAACAAGTCATGTAGAATCTATCCTGTGCATTATACTGCACGGCGAGGTATGGTTCCATTCCCTGTGACTGTTTCAGTGAACAATAGGTCAAGACTGTAGATTTACGCTTTTCAACAACAGCCCTATTAGTAACTGTCTTGTCCTTAAAAAGTTTTTTGACCATTAACTTGTTCTGAGTATTTAAGGTTTCCGGTGCTGTAAAAAAGTTTTTACAGCCAATTGCATCCAAGGAATCCTTTACGTAGTTTATCCAGGGAATTTGACCCCCTCTGTCACAGTTCAGGCAGTGTTTAATAATTTGCCTAGTAAGGCCTGCCTCTGGGTTAGTCCAGATTTTAATCCAGGACAAAAGCAGTCTGATCTTAATTCGGTCCTCAATGTAGGGCTCTCCCAACTCTTCATGTATTATATAGGCTGGAGTACTCTGTGGCACTTTCAAGATTTTTTTGAAAAACTTGTTTTCCTCCATCTGAATCTGGTGCAGATTTTTATTTGAAAAACCCCACACTTCTGAGCCGTAGGTTACTTTAGAACAGCAGATTGACCTATACAAGTTGAGCACTTGTTCCCGTGACCATCTGCCATGTCTTCTCCCATAACCCATTATAGCCCCCGATGAGGCCACCAGTTTCGCTGCATGCTTTTCCATTAGGGGTTGGAAATTTAGATGTTCATCAAATAACACACCTAAATAGGAGAAATACTTGACCTGGCCTAATTTGTGAGAGCCTATCTTGTATACGAATTTCCTATTTGCCCTGTCTCCCACTATCATGACATAGGATTTTCCCAGGTTAGCTGATAGGTCGAGTGTAGCCATAAAGTTAACGAATCCGTCAATCAGCTTCTGGAGCCCCAATGGTGTTCTTGCTAGCAGCACCGCGTCGTCCGCGTAAAGCAGCACGGGCACTGCACGGTGTCCTATTTGGGGGGAATCCACACTCAGTTTGGATAGTTCTTTGTCCAGGTTATTAATATATAATGAAAATAAAAAAGGCGCTAAAATACAGCCCTGCCGCACTCCATTCGTGCATAAAAATTGTTCCGTCTTGCTACCCTCTTGGTTATATCGGACCGTTGCTGAGGTGTTCCAGTGTAGGGCCTTGAGGATGTCCACTAGTTTCTGTTCCACTTCTATATTTTTCATCAAAGCCCATAATGTTTCTCTATTTACACGATCGAAGGCCGCAGAAAGGTCCATAAACCTCATGTAAATGGCCCCCTTGCTAGCAATGGTATACTTGGCGGTCAAAAGATATAAATTCAGACACTGGTCAGTCGTAGATCTACCCTCCCTGAACCCATATTGTATGTCTGAGAGGATTTGATTGTCCTCATTCTTGTAGACGACTTAAAATAACACGACCCAGTACCTTGGCCGTCACGTCAATTAGAGATATAGGACGGTAGCATTGTGGGTCATCCCGATTCCCTTTTTTATAAATTGGGACAATAGTTGCCGATGACCAGGAGCGTGGCAGCCCTGCCACAACTGCCTCGTTCAAGACCCTCGTAAGAATGGGCGCCCACAACTCTATGTTGCTCAGATAAAGGTCAAGGGGTATACCAGCGGGGCCTGGGGCTTTATTTTTAGTCAACCCTAAAATAGCCGATTCCACTTCTGCCATAGAAAAGTCTAATCGTGTGGTCAATTTCGGCCTCTGGTCTTCATCGTGAGTGGATTTCCCTGTGTAGTTATAGAGACTTTGAAAGTGATTGTACCATTGTTCTGGTAAGATGGCGTTTAGTAATTTGGGCTTGTCGGGTTCATGGAAGCACGGTGTATTTATGACTTTCCAGAACCCTGACATGTCTCCTCTTTCAGCCGCCTCTCTTAGGTCCTCCCAGGCTTGTGTTTGTAGACTTAGTTTGCGAGATTTCAGAGCCTTTTTATATTTTGATCAACAGTGGGCTATTTTGGCGTTGTCTCTAGGGCGCTGCTTCAGGCTATGTTTGAGGTCATTATGTGCCTTAATACAATCTTGGTCAAACCAGCGCGAGACAAGTACAGTATTGCTTCCTTTGGAGGTTTTTAATAGGCATTCTACAAGGTGTGCTATTTCCTCAAATGCACTAACCACCATCCCTCCCTCAAAGCTTAAATTAAGGCATATATTTATTGCGTTTTGCCCTGCAGTTATTAGACTTCTATAAAATTTGTCTCCATCTGTCTTGGCCCACTTAAACCTCCTCCACTGGTCCACCGCCTTTTCTATTATGTCTGTTCTGCATGCTGGTTTCTTGCATTTTAGACCTTTTAATTCAATGACCAGGGGGTTGTGATCACTGAATATGCTAATTTCTATTACCATACTACTAATCCTTTTTTTGAGTATGGGCGAGACCATAACAAAGTCAATATATGAGTGGCAGCCTCTGCCCTTAAATGTTGGGTTAGGGTCTCCATTGCTGCCTAACTCTATCAGGTCCATAGTGTGGACCAGATTGTGTCTTTTAGTTACCTTATCCATTTCCCAGCCCTCAGAGGTGTGAGCAAAGTGTGGTCCATTTAACACAGTACACCGGGACCAATCCTTGTTCAGTGGCCTCAGGTTCTCACAGAGGTGACAGTTAAAATCTCCCGTGAGTATTATACTAGGGATACTTGTGGACTTATTTAGTGATGTTAGTGCATCTAATCTGGTGTCTAATTCTTTTGTTACATTTCCTCTGCCGTTTAATCCCACCGCATTGTACCAGTTTAACACTAAAATATTAGTCCCTTTAGCACGGTAGCCTATCGCCTGCATATTTTGTGAGTCCCAGTTATAATTTGACCAAACCCCTTGTATACAGAGGTCTACATATATTAGTAGTCCTCCAATCGCTCTCCCTGATGTAGATCTTACAGCGGGACAGAGAAGCATTTATACCCCTCCATGCTATACTGGTTAGGGTCGACCGCCCAAGTCTCTTGCAGGCAAATGATTTGAAACTTGATTATATATTGTCGCCATTCCTGGCAATCATATTTGGCCGCCAAACCTGCAACGTTCCACGATACAATACTGATGCTATCCTGATTTACCAGCGTTCTCGATCTTTCCAATTCTCTTAATGAACAATCTGCATTCGGCTTAGCTAATTTAACTGACGCCTTAGGTTCTTTGTGCTTTATCTCCCCCTGTTGTTCAAGGATGTTCCCTCTACTGACCCTCCCACTACCACTTTCTTCTGGGGTGGTGGGAGTGATGTTGCCTATCCCTAAAGGCCATTCTCCAAATGATCTCATATCCAACTGTATTATGCTAATTTCTGCATATGCGAGTCAATCCACCTCGTCCAATATGCAAAACCTGTTCCAATGAGCATACTGTGAAATGCTAGGGTCATAGATGGGTGTACCCTGCCATGGTGTTTGTCATTGTTGCGCTCTGTACTGGGGATCAAAATGATAGTCTCTAGTCATGGGAGCCCTATTTATCTGCATATGTCTTTGAGGCATGATTGGATAAAAGTATGATAGGTGCAGCGGGTAAATTTGTGTGTTTGTTCCACTCAGCGGGGCATTACATATATACTTCACTGCAGCGGTGTCTCTAAAGTTAATCGTTATAATGTCCCCTGCTAGGGTTTTTATACCTTTCCCTATCCATTCCCCTCTTCTGACAGCGAGTATCTCACCAGAGATATTTGGGGGTAAATGCCTATTCGCCCTTAGCCACTGTACACATTTGTTTTTTAATTCAAAGTGTGTTCCTTTTTTCCCCTCCATAAGGGGGGGACTACTGTCAGTACTACAACAAAGGACAAAGCTTCCGGGGGAAGATTAATTGTGTGGAAGCGAACCGTAGAGGAGTTTTGGTTGTAATATTGCTCACCTTCATATTAGGGCCCGTTGCGCTACTTGAAACTGGAGGATTTCCCTTTCCCTGGTTTGCGTGTACTTGGGGCGTGGTGGTGGTAATAGGGATCAGGGGTGTGGGAGCTTTATTATTTTTTGGGGGTAGTAGTTTGAATGCCTTTCTTAGGTTTATTTTTGGAAGAATTGACGACTGGTACTGCCTTTTCCTTATGAGTGTTATTAGGGATTCCCCTTGCCTGCCCAGCCTGGACTGGTAATCCATCTTGTACCATGGACCTAGATGTTCCTACCCCCCTATTATTTATTGTGGGTATTAATCTGTCAATCTTTGATATCAGGGGTTTAATATGGGTAGTGATGGATTCTTCAAGGTCTGCCTTTAAATCGGCTACCATGTTTGCCACCCAACAAGGTATCCCAGGTGTGGTATTAGTTATTGGAGCCACTAAGTTATGATTCACCGTATGATTTCTCCCTTTTCTTTTGTTGTTTACTCGAGTTTCTTTAGACTTTTTCTGGTTTGTATTACTTGGTCTTTCCTTTTGAATAACGTGCGCGGGACTTAGGTTTGTCGGGGTGTTGTCAGATCCTCTGGGGGTCTCCGCGGGTGCCTGTGCGCAGGGAAGCTCCGCATAGGAGGAGGTAAGACAAAAGCTTGTATCCGGGACATCCGTTACTATTACTGAGAGGTCCTCTCCTGACTCTTGAATAGTTATGGTCGGTGGTAATGAGAGCCTCCTTTCAGTATTAACTATTGCAGTGGCTACTGCCCCGATAGTTTGTTTTAGCATCTTATCAATCCCTGTCAGCGTAGGTAAGGGCTGGGGTGTATCTGCCTTCTGCCTAGTATTGGAGCGTAGGGTAGGCATCCTAGTAGTTTTAATGGTCTTCCTCATGCTTTATCAGGTTAGCAATGTTCTCTCACCCATTGAAGAGTTTATCTTGTTGTATAGAGAAAGTTAGGGGGGTGGCCCAGCCCAGCCTCCTCTGGCCTCTGAGGGCCATAGAGGGCCCGCCCTTTGCCCGGGCTTCGCCCGGCAGTCCCGTGTGCTCTCGCGACGCGGGGGGGTGACGTGCAATTTAAAGCGCCTCCTGGCGCGTCTTCTCCCTCAGCAGGGCCGCAAGGGAGCTTGGGTGATGTAGTTCCCAGCTCCTCTCGGTCCCCCCCCCCACAGCGGCCGCGCTCTGGTTGAAAGGCTGCGGCAGCGGGGAAGGACCGGTAGCGGTGACAATACCCTCGGGGAGCCTTGGATCGTGGCGATTGAAGATCCTCCCGATTCTCGATTCAGCCGGGAGCCAAAGGGTAGATTGCAGCAGAAAATAAATGGACAGTTTAAATCCATAGAGAGTTGGTTATGACAAGCATAAATAGACCAACTTATGGAAGAAGGAAAAACGGGTAAGAAACCTGCACAACGCCTAATGGAAACTTGAGAAAAGGTAGAGCATGCCCCAGGTAAAGTAAGGAAACACCCCCACCAAAGAAAAAAGGGGCGGGGGAGTATGCCACAAAGGTGGGAGTAGAGGGAGGAAAGGTAGGCAAACCAAGCCGCTTGTTAAATAAGAATGCCAGGCTAGGATCCAAACAATCAAGGGGGTATGCGTCGCAGGTGAAGAGAGCTGAAAGGAACAGCATACACAACAGCTACCCCATGGGTGCCATTGCAGAGATTTATAAAACAGACTCAAGAATACCAGACTGCTAAAGAAAAACAGTCTCAGGAGCACGATAATCCTACAGTGGTGAAACCCATGTCTTAACAATGGGAACACAATATGAGCAATCCTTGCATTCCAGAGAGTAAAACAAAGCAAGAGAAGAGCCACACTGAAGCGGGTTGAATATGGGAATGAAAGCAAATCAGGCCAAACAGGTTGCCTGTCTATGGCACCAGCATAGCCTAGAAGGACATAAGAGAACAGTAAGAGAAAGACAAAGTCCCTATAAAGGATACTAAGTGCATAGGTAGCCCACAAAAACTCCTCCAAGGCATACAAAAAAAGGTCCCTGAGAGCAGGGAACAAGGTCACAGTGCATCCACACAACATAAACAACAGAATACCTGCCACAAAGCAAGTACTTGGGTAGAAATATTCAAGCAGTAAAAAGAAGCCATAGAACAGACTCCCAGGAGACCAAAAAGTAAGATATGTTGTTGATTGCTGGAAACGGAACCTGTCACTAACAGCATAAATGAGACCAAAAGCACCTGAAGAAAGCAGGAACACCACACAGGGTTATTGCTAGATGGGAGAGAAGTACTCCATCCTTTAAAGGTGAAAAGGGTCAAGACAAGGGGAAACAAACTGTTGTATAACATTTTAGGATCCTATTGTAATTTTCCCGATTCATGACCTTATATAGGTATAAATCACCATATCCTTATATAGGCGTAGAAATCATAACCATATTTAGACATAGCTCATGCAGTCCCAATATGGCAGGGCTACTTCCACTAGTTTCGAAAATCCACAACGATTTCTTGGAAAACTCGGCTTCAGCAGCTAGGGACTTTCCCTTGCTCGAATACTGACTTGTCCAAGAACTCATGGAGTTTTCAAATAACTGAGACTCTTTGATGACGTTATTACGTCCACCTTTACGTCAATCTTGGTACCTTCAAGGTATAAATATACCCACACATGCCATAGCAAACACACAGTGGTTTGGAGCAGCTTGACTATCTACTTGCCCGACGCATCCTGCTACAACAAGTGCTGAAGGAAACTGACCCTCCAGCATACGCACTGAGAGAGACGCTGTCTTTTCTCTTGCCGAGAAATCCAGCTCCAGTGTTTCCAAACTACCCTTGTGGGTTGTTGGGAAATCGAGTCCTGAGACGGACTGTCTTCATTCTACACCAAGGTACGGAGCTGATTAGACCCTTAGAGAAATCTTGGATAGATTCTTGGCAAAAAAAACAACATTTATGCTACACCTCACTTACTCCTTCCCTCGTACTAAGCTTAGGTTAGGTACATCGGGGTAGGCGTATTTTAGACGCACCAGTCGAGTACTTTTCAATCAATCGATCAGGGGATTAGTAAAGCGCGCTACTTACCCGTGAGGGTCTCAAGGCGCTGAAGGGGGGGGACGCTACTGTTTGAAGAGCCAGGTCTTGAGGAGTATTCTGAAGGCGAGTAGGTCTTCGGTCTGACGTAGGTGGGTAGGAAGGGTGTTCCAGGTCTTGGCGGCGAGGTAGGAGAAGGATCTGCTGCCGGAGGTAGTTCATTGGATGTGGGACGGTGGCGAGGGCGAGGCTGGCAGAGCGGAGCTAGCGGGTGGGGGTGTGGAAGTTGAGTCTGCTATTCAGGTAGGCTGGTCCGGCGTTGTGGAGTGCTTTGTGTGCCTCTGTTATTTATGCATATATTTATCTCTGGTCTAGGAACCATACAATGCTCTTACAGTATTATTTTATTCTACTCTTTTTACTGTATGCATTAAATTTTGCAACCAGTATTACGATTGTAGCAGTTCACTTCTTATGCTTGAGAAAGAAGACTGTTCAATAAATGCCTTTTATTGAAAACGCCTGTCTCTCTACTTCTCTGCAACTCTGTTGAAACGAAGCATGCACAAATGACTGAGTAAAATATCTATCTATTGTTTCCACGACTCTGAAGATCAGTTTTATCTTGGGGAAACAAAGTTGTCATGTTTATGCGGTTGTCAGAAACTAAATCCCTTCTTGTGAACTCGAGAAAGTTTCTAGTGACCTCTGAGCTAGCTGGAAATCACAATTAAGTGTAATATATTCAATAGAGACCTAGTAGACATAAGTCCTACTGGGAATATAGAAACTACACTACAAACCTGTCCCCTATAACCGAGTTAAGATAGTGTACCACCATGGCTATCCCTGAACCAGCAAAAAGCCAAGTCAGCATGCGCACCAAAAAGGCAGGTGGTATCAAAAGCATGTCAATCAAAGTAGTTTGCACAGCCTCTGAAAACTGGAAGAACACAGCCATGCACGCCATCGTAGTGCAATGGAAGCGGCCATAGTCCGACAACAGACTCAGAAGTATCCATACCACAGCAGATGCCGAGTGTAGCAGCTTGATGCCCATCTTGTACCAGGGTAACAAGAGCATTATGGGCTTCCTCTGGAAGGGAGGGTAAGAAACATTCTATTGAGTCCTTCAAAGTGTGAGAGATGCCACCAAGTACACAAGAAGTGTTCAGAGAGTTCAGGGCAGCACTAAAAGAAGAGAAGATGCACCTGCCAAATGCATCACAATTCCTGGACTCTCTTTCCAAAGGGACAGCGAGAAGAAACCCAATAATTTGCATGGCTAGAACAGCCTAAACCACAACGCTTTTAGTAGAGGGATGTTCAAGGAGACAGGAGGGATCCTCCTGGGAAGGGTGATGCCTGAGAGAAATAGAGTGATCCAGAGTGAGCCCTGTTTCAGGTTCAGCCAAAGCACTTAACAGGATATCGAAAAGACAGTCACTAGGAAGTACAGGCTAAACCTTAGACTGGGCATGGTGTAAAACACCAATTAAGGGGTTTGTTGACAATTCCACAGAAGGAAGATGTAAATCCAGGTCAACCAAAACTCGGTCCAGCATGTCTGCCAACACAGAACTCGCCTCCTTAGCCAAACCAGGGGGAGACAGAAGGCTAGGGAAGATTCTAAGCACCTGGCATCACCCAAGTCAAGTAACCAGCTAGATAGCAGAGGAGGTGGGACCGTGTCTGTAATTAGAGGGGGGCACACCACACACTCTGGAATACTTCCACAACCATGGTCCTCAGAAGGAAGAATCTGAGGGGAAAAGTTCGAGATTGCCGGCTGAGTCAAAGCCACATCCAACACTGAAGCAGGTCGAAGCTGAGAAGGCGACGCCTCAATTTCAGAAGGAGCCTTGATGGGCATCAATGTCAGCAATATGGGAGATGAAAAACAAGAGCTCAACACCGACATTGGAGTCGGCAAACCAAAGAGACTGACCTGAAACCAAAGTAGAACTCATCGGAGGAGTCACAGGCTTGACATCATGCACCTCCGTGGGGCCTAAGAGCGCTCCAGAGGGAGGTGACAACCCAAGGACAGAAAGGAGAGATTAAGAATATTGTCTCAGGTGGGTCAAACATGCCCTGGCCTCAGGATAGGAGGGGAGACATGGGGCGGGCTCATGCCTCAGCACTTCAACAGAAGAGTGGGGATCAGCGTTAGGTAACGAAGGCAAGAGGTACTGCACCTTCAACTGCCAGTGCCAAGACTTAACTCAAGATGTCAAATATGAATGGGGCCCATGGGAACGGCTCCTAGAGCCGCAGTTGGTCTCTAGAGCGCATACGGGACCAAGGACGATGAGAAGATTTTGAAGACAGTGACTGCCAAGCCACCAGGATCTTCATTCAATGTTCCCTGCACGCTTTTAGTCAGAGCTGTCAACAAGAGTCGCACTCGTCTGAGTCGTGGTGAGGAACCAGAATCTGAATTAGGCCCAGTAGAACATATAGCCACAATAATTCGCGTAATGCACCTAATAGACACATGTAGGTACTCGAACGTTACTCAGCTCACACGTGTAAAAGTTTAGGGATTAATATATGCCTTATTTTTCGTTTTTGTCTTTTGTTAGGCAATATAGCTTAACTCGACCAGCGCCATTTTGTGGCCTATTCAGCTTGCAGCATTAGTGGAAAACTACCATTACACTTAGCCAGAGCCGTTCTCCTGAGAAATAGTCTGAGAAATGTAACAAGCTGCTGCTTCTGCACATTGGGCCTGTCAAGGTTACAGGTGGGGGTAGGCTGGATAAGCACATTCCAGGAGGCGCTGTACGGACTCTCCTAGAGCTAGCAGAAGGGAGTCACCCTCTCGACCTTGCTATAATGAGCTGGGCTAAACTGAGGAAGCTTTGTGTCCCATATATGGTCTTTCCTTTGCACCAACCTGTACCAACTTGTATTTTTCCTTCTTAGGTAACGGTTTCAAAATGTAACAGTATATATGTGATCTGTTGATAATGTGCCAGCAGTCTTCTCGGCGGACCTCGAGGGGTTAGGTCGCAAGAAGCTCCTCTGGCAGAGGTTGTTTGTTATAATAAACGATTGGACCTTCTACACTGCCAACTGACTGATTATTGGTAATTGGTATCAGGGCTATTTGTAAGTATAGTTCTATTGGGTTGTAATTTATTTTTCGGTACTTCAGTTGGCGACTCCGCCGGGACTCCGTGTTGAGGTCGTCCCTCTGTAATCAGAAAGGAACGGGACATTGGGAGGGGTGATCTTTATCGGGGGGACGGATCGACCGAAGAGTTTGGAGGTTGCTCCGCTCTCCCGATCGAGAGAGTCCCAGCTGCTAGTGACCCCACGCCGGAGTCCTACGGGTGTAACCCGGGAACGGACCACGTTGGTCTACAGGAGTTGGCAGTGGGAAAACTCGCAATCGAACCTGAGTGCACCAGGTGAGTGATTTGTCTTGTTTTGTGTTGGATATCCTTTGGATCTGAATTTGGAAATTGGTGTCTTCAGGCCACGGAGAACTCGAAAGGGGGTCTGACAGGGCAATATTGAGACTGCACGGGCAGACACTCCTGTCTTGGAATATTTTGGTGAATAATAGAGATTAGGACAAGACGCCTTGGTGTAACTTGTGGAAAAAGTCCACACCCGGCCGGAGTGCTCTCGGAAATGCTGGCAGCTGAGATTGGGTAGCACTCGGACAAATCTGGAGCGGCGCTTGAAAAAGCGAATTCAGCCAGAATAGTCCGGGAGGTGAACCAGGAAGGTTGCCAGATGGTCCATAGGCCGGTCTGTGGTTTGAAGAAACCTGTGTGGCTATCTCTAGGCAGTCTAAGGACAAGACTGTTTGATTTTGCTTTTGGGTCCTTCTATTTCAGAGGTTTGGAAAAGAGTTCTCCTTTGGTGGGAGTCGATGGGCTCCAACTTTTGGTTGAAATAAGTTTGTTTGTCTTTTTATGTCAATGTAAAACTGTAGTCGATTTATTTGTGTGAAATTGGATCTGAGTGTAAACATGGCCTGAGTAAAGACTGCCACCTGTTGTGAATCAGCTCACGGAGAAAATTACAAAAAACAATTTGATGGACAGAATGTAGATCAATGTCTTACATTCACCCCAGTACAAGGATCTGGGCCTAAATCCACCGTTTTTTGCACTACACACCACCCTGGGTTAGATAATGGCTTTATGCAAATCAGCTCTGACCCTGTGCCCCATGGGAACAGTCCAGTCCGAACTACACAGCCATATCTTTCCCAGACCGGAATCAAGCATCCGAGGACCGGACCGGTTTCGAGGTAACACCTCTCATCAGCCCGGGTAGCTTAACTCCAGTGGTGTGGAGGCTCTGGGACCCACATCTGGGCTACCCCAGTACACTCAGGGAGAAAATTACAAAAAACAATTTGATGGACAGAATGTAGATCAATGTCTTACATTCACCCCAGTACAAGGATCTGGGCCTAAATCCATCGTTTTTTGCACTCCACACCACCCTGGGTTAGATAATGGCTTTATGCAAATCAGCTCTGACCCTGTGCCCCATGGGAACAGTCCAGTCCGAACTACACAGCCATATCTTTCCCAGACCGGAATCAAGCATCCGAGGACCGGACCGGTTTCAAGGTAACACCTCTCATCAGCCCGGCTAGCTTGACTCCAGTGGTGTGGAGGCTCTGGGACCCACGTCTGGGCTACCCCAGTACACTCAGGGAGAAAATTACAAAAAACAATTTGATGGACAGAATGTAGATCAATGTCTTACATTCACCCCAGTACAAGGATCTGGGCCTAAATCCATCGTTTTTTGCACTCCACACCACCCTGGGTTAGATAATGGCTTTATGCAAATCAGCTCTGACCCTGTGTCCCATGGGAACAGTCCAGTCCAAACTACACAGCCATATCTTTCCCAGACCGGAATCAAGCATCCGAGGACCGCTCCGGTTTCTGAATCAGCTCACAGCACCAGATATCCTGGGAACACCTTCAGCAAGGCCAGCACCAGCTTCAAAAATGACACTGAGGCTAGAGTCAGTGAAAGGTGCCACCAACTTTCAGACCTGCCTCTAGAACAGTTGCAAATTCTGAAGGTAGAGCACTGCAATTTGTGATGACTTTTGTGTTTGGATTTCTCCTTGGAGTGCTCCCATTTGAGATAGTTTACCTCTGGAAGCAGACCTGGGATGGGAATGCTGCTGATGCTTGCAGGCCATACATTTTAAGAGTGTGGATGACCTCTCATTGAATGTCTTATAATGCATGAGGCTGCAATTATCACAGGAGATGGAGTCATACTTGAGGCACAAATCAAAAGAAATACCTCTTGTGGATCCAAGATTGATACCTGTATAAGAAAGGAGCGACACTGCTTGAAGCCTATGATTTTCAAGGGGTGACATGGCTCTAAATATACACTGGCAAATGTTAAAAACCAAAATCAAATCAGTAGAAACCTTAGAAATGAGCTCTGGATGGTATCCAATCGTTCAGAAAAACAGGAACTGATATCATTGCATAGCTTGATGTATTATATGACTCTGTAGCTTCATATTGGAAGAGGATCTGGAGCATTGGCCAGAGCCATCTGTTGGATCGTTTGAGCCATTGCAAGCATTCCAGTCTGGACTCTGGAAGGATTCAAAAGTTGAGAAATCTGCAGGTAAACTAGCCATCTTAAATTGGATTGGTGAAACTCCTTCCTGATTGCTTTCAAAATACTGACCTTAATGCAGCCTTCTCATGCAAAAACAAAGAAAGAAATGGAATAATCTAGAGACCAGAAACGCAATGGCAAAATGGGTCTCAAACTTCATGAGCAACACAGTAAAACCAGAGCAAAATAATTGGTAGAGCATTATAATGAGTTATAATAAGTTTTCCAGCATTATGGACAGGCTAGCTCAGATGCATAGAGAGAATAAGATTGCTTAATCAAACAGCAATGCAAGCTTCACCTTCTCTTCTTAGGAAACTCAAAACTGGATGCCAAATATCAATTTTAAGCTGAATCTAAACAGGCCAAAATATTTTATTACTAGCCAGAAATTATCCAGAGACTGGATAAAAGAACTCACCAAATTCATTTGGCTTCAAACTTAGCAAAATAATTCACTTTTATCTTCAAGTCAAAGAGATGGCTAGACATATCACATTCCAAAAGAAACATCCCTAAAGTCTCAAGCCTTTTCTTTATTTATCCTGTTCAAAGTTAAAAGTACTAAGGAGTCCAGCTCCTCACATAACAGCCAGGTTTCCTTGGTACCCATGTCCTTTTTATCCCCCAAGAGATGGGACAGTGTCTTAAGTAAGAAGCAGATTAATTTGGAAGTTTTGGAAAAAACCCTGGAAGTTGAACCCCTATGTATGGTGTAAATTTCCATTGACACTCCACCTGTCTTAAATTTACTCTTGCACCGAGCCCATTTTGGAACCTAGCACTGTATTGTTGGTCTGGATACATGGCATCAGAGTTACTGGGTGTAGATCATTTTAGTTGACAAGTATTGCTAGAGAGCAAGGGTCTGCTGTTTTGGGCCTGTGCCCTGCTTGCTTTTGGACTCAGTTCATTGCTGATTATGGGTACTTTGGGCCTTTATTTGTGTTTCATGATTAATGGTGAGTAGTGAAGTATAGGTAGCTTTACAAGACAGTTTTTCAATCAGAGCGCTGGATCAATAACTTGGTAGCAGAGTTACGGTTTCTATGGCAACTAGTATGGTACATGATAATTAGGGCTCCCGGTTTTATGGTATTTATTTATTTGCCATTTCCGTCTGTATTTATCCATATTTATTTTTTTGACATTTTTTCTGTATTTATCCACATTTATTTTTGCAACAAGCAAAAGACGATGCTACAGCTAGTATTTTTCCACATTTATTTAAACTGAAAACACAGCGAAAATAAAATGTCTTTCTACACTTTAAGTTGAAGGTATTGAGTAAACTTAGTGCTGCACTACTTCGATAACATACAAGAAATGCATTGCATTTGTTAATATCACGGTATTAATTGATCCAACTTTCGAGTTTCAGGCTACATACATTTGCAATGTATATAATTAGCAATTCCCACAGTAAAAACGTCTGCATTTTTCATAGTAATTTTTTTTAATGTTTCCTTACTGGTGCTTTCATAGCCACAGTTCATTCAGGGCCCTGTTCTCTTTTAAACTGCTTGTCATTGGATTACAAATAAAATCAAACAGCCTTGAGCACACAAAGCAAGTACTAAAATCTACACAGCTGGATGTGCCCGCAATGTTGAACCCCCACTGATTAGGTCTTGTAGCGAACAGCGCGTCAGCGCTGTGTCCGCCAGGAGATCTTTTGTTACTGACTCTGCTTCCCAGGAGACAGCACCTGGCCGCGCGCATCTAGCAAAAGGCGATCGGCGCAGGCCACGCGCGCGCGAACGCGCTCGCCGTGTCTGTCTCCTGGGAAGCGCATACATACACAGGCACACTTCCCCCTGCACGCATGCGCACACACAGACACACGAGCGCACATACACGCACGCACACATACAGACACCCCCACCCCATGGTGTCGCACACATGCACACTCTCGCACACACACACAAGCGCACAGAGAGACCACCCCCGCCCACTTACCGCCACTACGGACTTCTTCAGCCTCGGCGGGGCTCCCAGTCACCACCGCTCCTCTGGCCAGGCACTCCGTGGGCTCGGGCTTCAAAAGACGGAAGTCCCGCCCCACGATAGGTTTCGTTTTCTCTTTTGTTGAAGTTCCGCCCCACGATAGGTTTCGAATGCTGAAAGGCTGTTAATATGCAGATGGTGCTGAGGTGAAGGGGCTGATTGTTTCCGGTAAGGCTCTCCCATATCTGGACTTAAAATTCATCTTAAATTCACTGGCAATTGTGGAACTTAAAATGAAGTATGGCATGCGGGAACACGTGTGTAGGCTGTGAAAGTACACAAAAAGCAAAGAACTTCACAGCGTACGGTAGGTGTGTTGTGTTAAAGAGAATTATATTTCATTTACGTTTATGGGCAACCCATTGCAGCTGGAGGTCTTCTCCCGGCATACACTTTGTGTTATACCGTAGAGTGCAGGTGCCGTAGGTGCAATGTGGAACCGCAGAAATGCAATCAAAACAAGGTTTTTTATTTATTATGTGGGATCTCCCCCTCTTCAATCTCACTGTTACTTTTGGAGTCGAAGCTGCTTCAAATGTTTCATCACTCACTTTTGTCAAACTTTTTATGGTACGATTTCCTTCAGCAAGTTTACCAAGCACCTGCTGCACTTGAATATGCAGAGTAGTGAGTGCAGAGTAGTGAGTGCAGAGTAGTGAGTGCAGAGTAGTGAGTGTGCAGAGTAGTGAGTGTGCAGAATAGTGAGTGTGCAGAGTAGTGAGTGCAGAGTAGTGAGTGCAGGGTAGTGAGTGCAGAGTGCAGAGTAGTGAGTGCAGAGTAGTGAATAGTGAGTGCAGAGCAGTGAGTGCAGAGTAGTGAGTGCAGAGTAGTGAGTGGTGAGTGCAGAGTAGTGAGTGGTGAGTGCAGAGTAGTGAGTAGTGAGTGCAGAGTAGTGAGTAGTGAGTGCAGAGTAGTGAGTAGTGAGTGCAGAGTAGTGAGTGCAGAGTAGTGAGTGCAGAGTAGTGAGTAGTGAGTGCAGAGTAGTGAGTGCAGAGAAGTGAGTGCAGAGTAGTGAGTGCAGAGTGCAGAGTAGTGAGTAGTGAGTGCAGAGTAGTGAGTGCAGAGTAGTGAGTAGTGAGTAGTGGGTAGTGAGTAGTGAGTGCAGAGTAGTGAGAAGTGAGTGCAGAGTAGTGAGTAGTGAGTGCAGAGTAGTGAGTGCAGAGTAGTGGGTAGTGAGTAGTGAGTGCAGAGTAGTGGGTAGTGAGTAGTGAGTGCAGAGTGCAGAGTAGTGAGTGCAGAGTAGTGAGTAGTGAGTGCAGAGTAGTGAGTAGTGAGTGCAGCATAGTGAGTGCAGAGTAGTGAGTGCAGAGTAGTGAGTGCAGAGTAGTGGGTAGTGAGTAGTGAGTGCAGAGTAGTGAGTAGTGAGTAGTGAGTGCAGAGTAGTGGGTAGTGAGTGCAGAGTAGTGGGTAGTGAGTAGTGAGTGCAGAGTAGTGGGTAGTGAGTAGTGGGTAGTGAGTAGTGGGTAGTGAGTAGTGAGTGCAGAGTAGTGAGTGCAGAGTAGTGAGTAGTGAGTACAGAGTAGTGAGTAGTGAGTGCAGAGTAGTGAGTGCAGAGTAGTGGGTAGTGAGTAGTGAGTGCAGAGTAGTAAGTAGTGAGTGCAGAGTAGTGAGTAGTGAGTAGTGAGTGCAGAGTAGTGGGTAGTGAGTAGTGAGTGCAGAGTAGTGGGTAGTGAGTAGTGAGTGCAGAGTAGTGAGTGCAGAGTAGTGGGTAGTGAGTAGTGGGTAGCGAGTAGTGGGTAGTGAGTAGTGGGTGCAGAGTAGTGAGTGCAGAGTAGTGAGTGCAAAGTAGTGAGTGCATAGTAGTGAGTGCAGAGTAGTGGGTAGTGAGTAGTGAGTGCAGAGTAGTGAGTGCAGCATAGTGAGTGCAGAGTAGTGAGTGCAGAGTAGTGAGTAGTGAGTGCAGAGTAGTGAGTAGTGAGTAGTGGGTAGTGAGTGCAGAGTAGTGAGTGCAGAGTAGTGAGTAGTGAGTGCAGAGTAGTGAGTAGTGAGTGCAGAGTAGTGAGTGCAGAGTAGTGAGTAGTGAGTGCAGAGTAGTGAGTAGTGAGTGCAGAGTAGTGAGTAGTGAGTGCAGAGTAGTGAATGCAGAGTAGTGAGTGCAGAGTAGTGAGTGCAGAGTAGTGAGTGCAGAGTAGTGAGTGCAGAGTGCAGAGTAGTGAGTAGTGAGTGCAGAGTAGTGAGTGCAGAGTAGTGAGTAGTGAGTGCAGAGTAGTGAGTAGTGAGTGCAGAGTAGTGAGTGCAGAGTAGTGAGTGCAGAGTAGTGAGTGCAGAGTAGTGAGTAGTGAGTGCAGAGTAGTGAGTGCAGAGTAGTGAGTGCAGAGTAGTGAGTGCAGAGTAGTGAGTAGTGAGTGCAGAGTAGTGAGTGCAGAGTAGTGAGTGCAGAGTAGTGAGTGCAGAGTAGTGAGTAGTGAGTGCAGAGTAGTGAGTAGTGAGTGCAGAGTAGTGAGTGCAGAGTAGTGGGTAGTGAGTAGTGAGTGCAGAGTAGTGGGTAGTGAGTAGTGAGTGCAGAGTAGTGAGTGCAGAGTAGTGAGTGCAGAGTAGTGAGTAGTGAGTGCAGAGTAGCGAGTAGTGAGTGCAGAGTAGTATGTGCAGAGTAGTGGGTAGTGAGTAGTGAGTGCAGAGTAGTGGGTAGTGAGTAGTGAGTGCAGAGTAGTGAGTAGTGAGTAGTGAGTGCAGGGTAGTGAGTAGTGAGTGCAGAGTAGTGAGTAGTGGGTAGTGAGTAGTGAGTGCAGAGTAGTGAGTGCAGAGTAGTGAGTAGTGAGTGCAGAGTAGTGAGTGCAGAGTAGTGAGTAGTGAGTAGTGAGTAGTGGGTAGTGAGTAGTGAGTGCATAGTAGTGAGTGCAGAGTAGTGAGTGCAGAGTAGTGAGTAGTGAGTAGTGAGTAGTGGGTA
Source organism: Lissotriton vulgaris (assembly GCF_964263255.1). NCBI lineage: Eukaryota > Metazoa > Chordata > Amphibia > Caudata > Salamandridae > Lissotriton > Lissotriton vulgaris. Next base: position 664,978,761 of record NC_141693.1, read on the forward strand.
GTGAGTAGTGAGTGCAGAGTAGTGAGTGCAGAGTAGTGAGTAGTGAGTGCAGAGTAGTGAGTAGTGAGTGCAGGGAAGTGAGTAGTGAGTGAAGAGTAGTGAGTAGTGAGTGCAGAGTAGTGAGTGCAGAGTAGTGAGTGCAGAGTAGTAAGTAGTGAGTAGTGGGTAGTGAGTAGTGAGTGCAGAGTATTGGGTAGTGAGTAGTGAGTGCAGAGTAGTGGGTAGTGAGTAGTGAGTGCAGAGTAGTGAGTGCAGAGTAGTGAGTGCAGAGTAGTGGGTAGTGAGTAGTGGGTAGTGAGTAGTGAGTAGTGGGTAGTGAGTGCAGAGTAGTGAGTGCAGAGTGCAGAGTAGTGAGTGCAGAGTAGTGAGTGCAGAGTAGTGAGTGCAGAGTAGTGAGTAGTGAGTAGTGAGTAGTGGGTAGTGAGTGCATAGTAGTGAGTGCAGAGTAGTGAGTGCAGAGTAGTGAGTAGTGAGTAGTGGGTAGTGAGTAGTGAGTGCAGAGTAGTGAGTGCAGAGTAGTGAGTAGTGAGTGCAGAGTAGTGAGTAGTGAGTGCAGGGAAGTGAGTAGTGAGTGCAGAGTAGTGAGTAGTGAGTGCAGAGTAGTGAGTGCAGAGTAGTGAGTGCAGAGTAGTAAGTAGTGAGTAGTGGGTAGTGAGTAATGAGTGCAGAGTAGTGAGCGCAGAGTAGTGAGTGCAGAGTAGTGAGTAGTGAGTGCAGAGTAGTGAGTAGTGAGTGCAGAGTAGTGAGTGCAGAGTAGTGAGTGCAGAGTAGTGAGTAGTGGGTAGTGAGTAGTGAGTGCAGAGTAGTGAGTAGTTTGTGCAGAATAGTGAGTAGTGAGTGCAGAGTAGTGAGTAGTGAGTGCAGAGTAGTGAGTAGTGAGTGCAGAGTAGTGAGTGCAGAGTAGTGAGTACAGAGTAGTGAGTAGTGAGGGCAGAGTAGTGAGTAGTGAGTGCAGAGTAGTGAGTAGTGAGTGCAGAGTAGTGAGTGCAGAGTAGTGAGTGCAATCAGTGCACACATCAATTGTTAACGCATCCACAAATAACTATTGTAGCAATCGCAGTATGGCGCACTTTACTTTCAAACATATTCATCTAAAGCGCAGCATGCCACCACTGCTACAAAAATAAATACACATTTTTGGGCCTACAATTTATAGACTTTTGGTGCAATTGGTGTTGCAATATTAAGCAATGCCAATAGCTCAAACTTAATTAACACGAGACCTATTGCATTGTAAATGCTTGTTTTTAATTGCTGGGGAAAGCTCCTCTGCTACACTCTACAGGTGCGAAGTGAGTCACTCGCCTCAGACACTCCCTTGTGGTGCACATGTCATGTTCAAGGCAGACGGCCCATTGTCATTCTAAATGTAATAATCACCTGATAACAGAATGACAATGGGCCTGTCCACAGCCTGTGCGAGGGTGGGGAGGGGCTGATGCATCCCATGGAGTTCCTAAGAGAGATGCGAAGTGCGAGCTGGCCCCAAGAACATTTTAACTCCTGGGGCTTATCACAGGGGAACAGCAGTTTGCTGAAATGCCCAGAATCCCAGAATTAAGAACAAAAGACAACCGTAAAAGGAATGATGCTGTTGAAAACTGGGGAAACAAGTCATTGGAGGTGCATTAGTATGAATTAACAAGCCTCCCCCACCTACTCCCTTAAACAATTTAACTCAGACTGCGAGCAGGGACGGCGACTTCTGCTCTGCAGATCCGCCGGTCAGAAGCCCTCCAAAGTCTGATATTTATTTCGGTTTTCGAAATGCTTTCAGGCCAACTCAGTGATGCGATTCCCCTGCAGGAGGAGCTCTTTTTTTAGATCAGTTTTCAAATCGAGACTGAAATGTAAAAAAGAAGGAAATATCCTTAACGTGCGCCGAGGTGTGCTTTCTCACTGATTAACACATGCCAGAAGGTGACCTCATCCATGCAGTTTTACTAGTATTTTACCGTTTTTACATATAAATACAGACAAATAAAAAATAGTTTTCTGTCTGTATTTATATGTAAAAATCCGTTTAAACGGAAAACCGGGAGCCCTAATGATAATACATAGGATTGATGTCTAAAACATGTTAAGTTTGTTCAGTTGTTATATGTAGTCGAAGGGTTTTTTCCAGCAGTGTGAAAATTCCTGGTTTGTGCCGGCATGAGAAGTGTGACAGGTGAAGTTACACAGTGCATTTGTTCTGTTTCAAAATAGTGGTATCACAGTATATCACAAGTGTTGTGGTCGTAGGGCACAAGTTTAGGGATTTTAGGTGTGTAAGGTAGAATGCATAGTGAGGATTGTCTATGAAATCGTAACTTTCGAGTATAGGGACTTCTGTGATGTTTTAAAACTCCCTGTGAAAAGAGTAGTAGAATTTATCTAAGCTTGAGTGAAGGGTAAGGAAGCGTCGTCTACCTTACTGGCGAATGAGGATTTCTATTAGTGGGTTAAAGTCCGACTAAAGATTTATGTATGCATGGCTAGGGATTTTTCTGTATGAATGTGCGTAAATGAATTTGTAATGTACGATCGAGTGAAACTTTAAATTGTCTCTAAGGAGGTATAAAATATCTCTGTATGTGCATTTAGAGAGAAACGAGTTCGGTATTATATGCTAGAAGGGTAAAGTAGCCTTACTTTATCAACAAATTTAAATATTCTGTGAAAATAGAGTCGTCTATTTCACGTGATAAGAAGACTTGAATGTTTGAGAAAGCTATCACTTTATTTTAGCGAAACAGACAAATGGTTGGTATTTGTGGAGTTATTAACTGAATTTAATTGAAAGATTTGTAAATATGGCGCTGTGAAAATTTTTTTGTAAAGGAGGAGTCAGTTTAAGGAGTGGAGTGAGGGACAGAGCAGCTACAGCGGTAGCATACGTCACAAGTGTCGCGCTGTGATTGGCTAACATATGTCACAGTATTCGCGCACAGATTGGTTTATGTGACTAAGGCAAGCTTACAGCTGATTGGCTCATCCTGAAAACCAGTAATTTTATTGGTTGAGCAAAATAATGACGAAGCATAACTTGATTGGTTTGTTGGTAAGTTTCGCGCACGGATTGATTGGTGTTGCGGAATAACAAGGAAGTTGTTACGATCTTTTCCGAAGTAAGGGAAATTTTTCAAAAAACATGGATTACTATTACATCAAGGAGAAAAAGAAGCTTTCATGGTTTCAGAAATTGAAAAACAAAATTAAACCTGACAAGAAAATGTTGACGCGGGGTGGAAGATTACTTCATAAGTACAAAACACCTGCAGCTTATATGTTGGGTGAATATGGTTATCATACTTGTCTTTGGATTGAGAATTGGATGAAATATACTGAAAATTATGGTGTATTAGCATGGCCGGAAGATGGATCATTTAACATAGCAGTTTTGAAAAATTTAAGAGAAAAAATGATGAAACTTGTACCAAAGCCTAGACCTACTCAATTTGAAGCTTTAGTTGAATGGGAAGATGAAATGTTTGAATTAGAATGAGAGAGTAGAGGAATATTAAGGGGAACAGGATTAGGCCTTGGTAGAGAAACACATGAGGATAGAATGCATCAATGGAGAAGTGCAGCAATGTGTGATGGTTTGTCCCCAGTGAGATCAATTGATGAGGTACCTGGACAAAAGAGTGCCCAAAAGAAAAATAATAATAGTGAAGAAAGTGATTCAGAAGATGCGGTATTAAAAGAAATTTATACTAGAAAACCGCCACCTTATCAACCAATTTGTTCACGGACTTCTCCAAGTGCCCCTCAAAGAGAAATTATTGATGAGACATCCCCTGAAACAAATCAGAATTATAGAGAAACACCTGAAAGAGTAGAAACAGGACGTAATTCAAATATATCAGGAGAAAATAGAAATTATACTAAAACCCCAGTTCAAAGAAATGAAACTCCAAGAAATGGAAATAGAACAGAAAGGTATGAGGAATTACCAAATACCTCCGAATATATTCATTCTACGAATGAATTAATACAGCAGTTAACTAAAAGCATGGAAGCAGTAACAGTACATGTAACAATTAAACCTGTTCTCTAGTATTTGAACAAAAAGGAAATTAGGCATTCAGCTTTAACTATTCCATTAAATTCAGAAATTCAGAAAGTGACTGAAACATTTTATTCAGACTTGTCTGAATTACATCAAGAGAAAATAATGATGCCTGACTTAACTTTTAATCAAAGTTCATCATGTAAAACTCCATCTGGTGCAGAATCTGACTCTGGAACTCCGGAAAAGAGTCTGAGTAAAATAGATTTAACACAAACCCCACAATGTAAATTACTTGATATTGCAAAATTGAAAGCAGATTTAGAGGAATTAATAATTGGAACGATTGGAACTCACAGATTGAAGGCATATCAGGATGATAAATTATTATTTATTTGCAAAAGCATAACATGGAAAACGAAAAACAAATATGATCAATTAGAGGATATGGCTTTTGAATTAGAAATAGATTTAAGTAAGCAGAAGAATTTGCAGAAAACTTATAGGTTGGATTTCTCTGAAAAAGACATTGAAAATATGAATACCACAGGAAGAATCATTCATATAAAAGACTTAATTGTGATTTTGAGAAAATGGGGTGAATTAAGTAAATGGAAAGCAAAATGGACAAAGAAAAGAGATGAAGACAGAAAAAGTCTAGCTTTTCCTATCAGAGAAAAGGAAAAAGTAGTAAATGAGTTTCCAATGAGAGAAATAGCGGGAGGAGGGTATGTACATGTCCCATGGACAAGACAGGACATTTTAATGATTACAAATGATTTTCCTCGATTAAGAGAAAAACATGTAAAATGGTATCAACAGGTAGACAGATTTGTGAAAGTTTCAAAAGTTTTGTGGATTAATCTTGATGGATTATTTGACATAGTTGTCCTATCAGATCTTTGGACAGAATGTAAAACTACTATAAATTGGCCTAGAGAAGAATACGGTCGGGATAAAGTAACAGGTGCTCCTTCTCCAGAAGTAATGAGAAAGTACGAACAGGTAATTGTGTTTTTGAAAAACAAGATTCCCCCAAAAGAGATAGATTGGGTTAAAATAGATAGAACAATCCAAGAGTCAAAGGAATCAGTACATTCATTTTATGAAAGATTACTGCTGGTATTTAAACAATACAGTGGTTATGAACATTTAACTGAAAAAGACATGAGCCATTTTATATACAGATTTGTATATGGCTTGAGACCTGAAATTAGTGAAATGGTAAGAACTGGAATAGTTGGTTGGCAATCACACACAGTAGATGATATCTTGAGAAAAGCAAAATACTGTAGTGATGAAATCGATGCTAAACAAAAGAAGTTGAAAGAAAAGGCTATGTGGGCACAGGTAAAAGTGGCTGAACAACAAACAGCAACTATTGGAAATAAGAACGTTGATCAGAATCAAGGGAAATTTAAAGGTAATTATAATAAACCAAAATTGATGGGAAATATAGAAGAATTAAAACAGAAACTCCCATGTTTTAATTGTGGCGAAATTGGACACTGGAAGCGTGAGTGTAAGAATCCGCCCAGAACTTATTTAAAAAATACATCATTAAATCCACAGATGCAGAATGAGATAAATGAGCAGCTACAGCGACAGGTAGTGATTCAGCAAAGTCAGTTACCACAACCGCCACTTCCAAACTGTGTAAATGTGCAGAGACACAGTGCAGAAACAGGATTCAGCGGAGGTGAACAGGTAAACAGATCACCAAGAGTGAATGTGTCGAATGTATCTCAACAATATTGGTTGAAAGAAGATGGAGGAAGTGAATCTGAAGAATACTTCTGACGGTGCCTGAGAGAAGAGGAAGAGTGTGTGCTTGGAGCCACTCTTGATGTAGATCAATCTGGTCCATTTGTAAATGATAAAGTGAATGATGTAGAAATTACTTTCCTAGTGGATACAGGTGCTACCCGTTATACTGTTAGATCAGTGGAAATAGAAAACCTTCCTCTCTCTGGAGATAAAATCCAAGTAGTAGGTGTAGCTAATCAGCAAATAAAAACAGATTTAACTGAACCAGTTGAAGTTGAAAATGGTAAATTTAAAGACATGCATAGATTTGTAGTTTGTGATAGAAGTCCTGTAAATCTATTAGGTAGGGATATTCTTTGTAAAATGAATTGTGCAATATATTGCTCACCGGATGGTATAGAGCTTCAAACTCCAGAAGAAGATGGGCTTTACAAATTAACAATGTCAATGGTTGAGGCAGAAGAAAGTAAATTATTTCCTGTGTTTGATAAGAATAATTTACCTGAAGAATTAAAAGACACAGTAAAAGTAAAAAGTTGGGATTTCAATGGAGATGAAATGGGTTTGATGAAAAATGTAGACCCAGTAAAAATATCAGTAAAACAAGGAGCAGATTATCCAAACATACCTCAGTATAAAATGAAAGCAGAAGTGATTGGAGGTGTTACCCCTGTAATAGACAAATTAATAAAACAAGGTGTTCTAAAAGAAATTGAGAGTAGTCCATGTAATTCACCTATTATGGGAATTAAAAAGCCAAATGGAACTTTCAGAATTGTTCAAGACCTGAGAAAGGTTAATAAAATTGTTGTTCCATGTTGCCCAGTTGTACCAAATCCAGCAGTAATTTGATATCAGATTCCGCATGATGCAGAATGGTATACGGTTATTGATTTGTGTAATGCATTCTTTACTGTTCCATTGCATCCAGAAAGCCAACAAATGTTTGCGTTCTGGTTCAAAGAGCGTATTTTAGCATGGTGTCGAATTCCTCAAGGGTACTCCGAAAGTCCCACTATTTTTAATCAGTTGCTAAAGAAATCATTGGAAAATCTAGATTTACCTGGAAAATCTACCTTAGTGCAGTATATTGATGACCTCCTTGTGGCCGCAAAAACAAGAGATAATTGTGTATCAGATACCATTACTCTTTTAAATCATCTGGCAGATGAGGGATATAAAGTATCTTCTGCAAAATTACAGTTTTGCAAACAAGAAGTAAAATATCTTGGTCATAGAATAGCAAAGGGAGTCAGACAAGTGACAACAGAAAGAATAAAAAGGATTCAAGCAATGCAACCTCCAAAAACACAGAGACAGGTTAGAATGTTTCTAGGAATGGTAGGTTATTGTCGCCAATGGATTAGTGGGTTTTCAGTAATCGCAAAACCACTGCAGAGACTGACAAAAGCAGACATAAAAGACCCGATTAGCCTAACAAAAACCGAATTGGAAGCTTTTGAACAATTAAAGAAAAGTTTGTGTGAAGCTCCAGCATTGGGAATGATTATGAAAAAGAATTTGAGCTGTATTGCAGTGAAATAGAAGGATGTGCATTATCAGTTCTGATTCAAAGACATGGAAAACTGAGAAAGCCAATAGCATATTTCTCAGCTGTTCTTGACCCTGTTGCAAAAGCATTACCAGGTTGCTTAAAAGCAGTAGCTGCAACAAGTGTAAGTTTGGAACAAAGTGAAGGAATATTAATGGGATTTCCTGTAAAAGTATATGTACCACACTCAGTTGAAATTCTCCTCGCCAGAAGCAGAACACAACATTTGACAAATAATAGGCTAACAAAATATGAAAAGGTTATTCTTGGATCGGACAATGTTTCAATTGCGAGATGTGTGAATTTAAATCCTTCCACATTATTACCTGACACTACTGAAACAGAAATCAGGGATGAGGTTGATCATGAATTCCTGGATGTATTAGAATATTGCACTAAACCAAGACAAGACATTAAAGATGTCCCGTTAGCTGAATCAGATTATGTTTAATTTGTTGATGGTTCATGCTTAAGAACAGATGAAGGCGTTCTGAATACAGCATATTCAGTATGTACAGTTGCAGATGTAACTGAAGCTTCCTGTCTCAAAGGAATTCGTTCAGCTCAAGTAGCAGAATTAATTGCTTTGATTCGTGCATGTGAATTGGGAAAAGAGCTAAAAATTACCATAGTGACTGATAGTCAATATGGTTATGGTGTAGTCCATGACTATGGCCAGCCCTGGTCTCAAAGAGGTTATTTAACTTCTGCAGGATCACCAATAAGAAATGCTCAGCTGATCAAAAGATTGATTGATGGAATTCAGCTACCAGAAAAAAATGCGGTAGTAAAGTGCACAGCACACAAAAAAGGAAAAGATTGCATAACAAAAGGAAACTCATATGCTGACTTAATAGCAAAATTATGTGCAAAACATAATGTGTCCATGAATCGGGAAAAAGAAAATGAACATGTTTTGAACTCACTTATGTTAACATCTGTAGTTGAGACTTGGCAGGGAGTAAAACAGTTGCAAGATGAGGCAAATGATGAGGAGAAAAACACATGGTTAAAAGCAGGATGCAGACAAAAAGAAGAAGATGAGGTTTGGGTTTACAAAGATGACAGAGCAGTAATGCCAGATAGTATGATTTCTGACATGGCACGCATGTACCATGGTCCAGGACATATTGGAAGAGATTCCATGATTAGATTATTTAGACAAATATGGTACAATCCAAAATTCAGAATGATTGCAGAGTCCTTTTGTCAAAGATGTCGTATCTGTCAACAGATCAACCCAAACAGAAAAACTGTTGTGAGCATGGGAACCATAGTACGAGAGGGTGGACCATTTACCAGAATACAGCTTGACTTCATTGACATGCCACCTCACAATAAACTCAGATATGTCTTGGTGATCATCTGTTTATTTTCAAGATGGGTAGAAACATTCCCAACACATCACAATGATTCAATTACTGTGGCAAAATTGCTTTTGAGAGAATTCATACCAAGGTATGGATTTCTAGTGACGATCGAGACAGATCGTGGCACACATTTTGAAAACAGATTGCTAAAATTGATTTGTGAAGCACTGGATATAAAGCAAAAATTACAGTGTGCTTACAGACCAGAAGCATCAGGTGTTGTTGAGCAAGTGAATGGTACAATAAAAAACAGAATAGCATAGATGTGCTTAGCAACAGGAATGAAGGTGACAGATGCACTTCCACTTGTTTTGATGTCTTTGAGAAGCATTCCAGATAGAAAAACAGGATTGAGTCCTCATGAAATACTAATGGACAGGGTTATGAGGCAAGCATTTGTTCCAGTTGATAAACTGTTGAGCATTAATGATAGCATAATTATGGATTACTGCAAAAATCTATCTGATGTTGTGACTTCTGTGTTCCATCAGGTGGGAAGTGAAGTAATTACAAAAGAGAAAAAACAAGCTCATGATCTATTACCAGGAGACTGGGTAAGGACAAAAGTACATAGAAGAAGAAATTGCCTAGTACCAAGGTGGCAGAAGGCAAGACAGGTGATATTAGTCACAACAAAATGCAGTAAAGTGTAGGGGATTAAAGAGATGGATTCATGCAAGCCACACCATACGTGTGCCAACACCTGAGAATCCTGACGAAGGTGAAACAACAGCTGATTCGATTGATTGATACTTTATTCGATATTATCATATCATAAAAGTACATTAATCATACAAAACATTAGCATTAAAAATACAGTACATTATGCTCATAATAAAAATCCTGAATACATTAAAAACATAAAACAGCTCATAAAATACATTACATTATATGTATCAGACACTCAAAAGAAGTTATAGTTTACAATCATAATCATACGGCCTAAGAAGCAATAAATTTAGACATTCTTATACGGGTTAGCCAGGCACTTGAGAGGTACTTTGCCACACCACAAACCATGAAAAGTGGAAGCGTATTGGTTGTAATAATACGTAAAGAAACCCGAAAGTCTCTGGTTCCAAGCACCCTACAAACCGGTTTGAGCCATCTCTGCCTTGCCCCCTTGTAGCTTTTACAGCCGAACATAAAGTGAGCAAGGGATTCTGTTTTGCACGGGCAGCATGGACATCCACCGTTCAGTGACTTTGAGGCTTTCCAACCTTTAGTAAAATAATTCAGAGGCAGGGTTCCATATCTCATCTTTAGGAAAATTACTCTGTCTCTGGGCGTTTTTATCACATCAAGAAAGGGTTCCAGCTAATTCAGATTCAGAAGAAGAACCTGAAAGAAATCCAGATCCTGAAGATCGACAAGAAAGTCGACATCTGGAAAATTCAAATGAGAATGAAGCATTGAATGAAGAAATTGTGATACAAGATTCTAAAGAAGAAGAAAATGATAAAGATCTGCTAGATCAAGAAGCAGAAAAGGAAACTGAACAAGAAGTGATTTAAGATCAAGATCAGTAGAGTATTGAAAAGCAGATTGGAAGCTCTGGAAGAAAGATCGAAAATTCTGAAACTGGTGAGTTGGAAGTAATTGAAGAAGAAGAAGAGGAAATTTCAAGTACCAGCTATAAGGATGTTGTTCCTAACAGAGTGAAACTGCCGAGTAAAGAAGTACCTGAATCTAAAGAAGAATCTGATACAATAAAACTGATTATTAATGGATCAGCTGATAACACAGAAAGTGAAACAGATGATAGTGGAGATGAATCAAAATTAAAAAGATCAAGGAAAAGAGCTTGGAGAGTGGAATATAATTTAGCTGAACCAAAAAGGAAATTAACAAGAAAAGGAGATAATTTGCCAAATGAAAATGAAGGCCTAAAATTTAAATTAGTGAATAAAGCAAAGGAGCAGGTGAATGAGATCACAAGTCAAAAAGAAGAAGACTCAAATAAAGGAAAACAAGCAGGAAAGAAAATAGAAGTGATAAACAGAAGAGCAAAAAGAATAAGAAAGCCAAATCAGAAGTACAAATCACCTGAGTGGAACTATATTATAATTCACCCAGTAGTAGAAGTAAATAGTAGTTAAAGAAATTTAGATGATGCAAGTGATAAAGATTGAATTTGTTCATTAGGTGACACAAGGTTGAAGAAATTGTGTTAGGTGACACAAGATTAAAGAAATTGTGTTAGCTGGATAACATTGATGTATGACATAAGGTCGAAGAAAAGCTGTTAGAAAATAAAGTTATCTGTTAAAAAAAAAGAGGGGAGTATATTTAGTAATTTTTCAGTAATTTTTCATTTTTTTAGGGCTTTTGTTTGAAAGTAAAGATGCCTTATACTAATAATAATTCGAGATGCTCAATTTTCAAAAGATGTTGCAAATTGCCTTCAATATGTGTAATTATAATAATTTTAGTTTGGTTAATTTTAGCTGTAATTTTTCCTTTTGGAATAGATAAAGAGATGTATAAAACTAACATGACTAGTAAAGTTGTGGTTAATCATGATAATGTTGATGAGACTGATAAAATTATTGTACATAAACCAGAGATTCATCAAGATAGATCTGTGGGAGATTTTTCTAGTAATACATTTTCAAGACTTTTATCTGAATATGTTAAGGTGATGGACGCAAAAGACTGCTACATTTGTGTTAAATTATCTACTTCTGTGTCTGAAGGTGTTACGAATAATATGCTTCCTCTTACTTATGGCATAACATGTAGTGTAATAGCTTGTCTGCTTTATAAAACTGGACGTTTGGAGTATTATTATTCAAATTTTGATGACATTTTTGCAAATTTAAAAGTTGAAGAAAGCTTGAATAAAGTGAAATATGCTAAACAGATGAGGGAATTTTTCCTAACGACTAGTGAACTCACTTATGAGTATGCTTTAAGAAATAATTTAACATGTAAATTGAGAACAGAAGAGAAGATGTTCTTAAATATGGTGGAAGAGAGAAGGGCAATTTACAAGCGAAATGAGATGTTGAAACCTATTAAGTCTAAATTTTGGCAAGTGGAAGATGAAAAGCTTAATGGTAGAAATGAAAATGTTGCAATTCATATGATAAACCTGTTAGTGGTAAATTTTGTATAAGAAGAGATAATACTTTGTTTGATAATTATTTTGTACGTGCAAGTCAATGTGAAGACACTTATCGTATTATAGGGGGTTGGGGATTTAAAGGAGGCAAGGATCCAATTTTTCCTGGAATTTATTTTGTTTGTGGGAAAAAAGCTTATTACAATCTCCCAGACCATTGGTATGGAACGTGTTATGTAGGTTTCGTTTTTCCAAAAATGTTTCATGTAGATAGAAATGCAAAAGGTTCATTTGAAATTAGCAATCACTTGAATGGATTTAGAAGGGTGAGTTTTACAGAAATAATGGGAAACATATTTGGTGCATTAATACCTATGGTAGGAATAACCCTGAATGCAAACCAAATCTGAAAAATGTCTACAATTGTTGATAGATTGTCAACAGATACTGCAAGTGGATTTCAATTAGTGAATACAGAGCTTGTTGCTATAAGAACTATGGTGATGCAAAATCGTCTTGCTCTAGACATTTTGCTGGCAAAAGAGGGTGGAGTTTGTGGAATTTTGCATGTTCAACATTGTTGTACTTACATACCTGACAAGAGTCAGAATATAGAGATGTATATAAAAAATATTACTGAGTTACATAATGAAATTGAACCTTTAGGAGACGAACGTTTTTCAGAACGTTTAAGTAAAAGATTTGCAGCAATTAAACACTGGTTTCAAGAGATTGGTAATTCAATTATAGGTAAAATAGTTTTTCCTTTAATAGTCATAGCTATAGTGACACATTTGTTAAAAATTAGTTGCATGATACACAAGAGAAGAAAACATGTAATAGAAAAGAAAAGAATTTTCAAAATAAGAAAAGAAAAAGAAAAAGAAATAGAATTAGAAGAGTTTCGGAGAACTCAATATGAAAAGTGCAGAAAACCAGACGACTCTAAAGTTTAGAAATACTAATATTAAGAAAGTCCAAAACATGTTCAAGGGTTGAAAATTTATAAATATTGGGTATTATTTGGTGATTTAGAAATCACCAGATGAGGGAGTTGATGGAGCAAGGTGAAGAACAAGATTTTGTTCAAACTTGTGAAGTTAATCTCCCATAACAGTAATTAAATTAATAAGCTTTTGGTGAAATTACTAATCAACTTAGTTTAAGAATACATTCATCCATACACGCGGGATAAACTAATGTGCTTTATGTTGCATACGCAAAGAAAAAATAATAAACTAACCTTGTCTATTGTCTTTGTCAGTAATAAATGCGGCAGTTAAATTAATGGCATGTGCTTATTTTGTGTGCTTATGTTATGTTTTTCCTGTGATGAAGAGCTTATGGAGTTTGTGCTGTTCAAAAAGGAAAAGTAATTGTAATACTGCTTGATTGTGCTTATTGCTAGGTAACATAATTAACAGGATTAATTAGTAAAGGGGGCGGGTAACAGAGTGGGTCTCAAATCTTTAATTAATTGATGTCTTGTGTTTGTTTAATAATAGTTTCCAAAGTGAGGCCTAAAGGTGGTTCAGAAAATATGGCTGACAGAGTTGTAGACGCAAAAGCTTGTCCAGAATGAAGTCTTTGCACATTTTTTAGCTGTGAAGATTTTTACTGCATTGTCATTGTTAATTGAAAAAGCAGTTCTTTGGTCGTGTTTGAAAGTGCTCATGGAGAAAAGGCTCAAGGACAGGAACTTAAAGTGTCTGCCAAGGCTAGGAAGTAAATGTTCGAAACCCGAGGAAAAAGTAACTTTCTTGAGGAAGCTGAAAGATGTGGAAATGAAAGACAATAGGGCTTATTTGAAGCCTGGACTTGGTCAAGAGTTGGAGATGACCTAACAAATTTTATCATGGACTGACACAGGACAGCCAAAGAAAAGCTCGGATTTGCTGAAAAGAATGTAAAATGTAGAAAGTTTAGCTAGAGAGAAAGGTATAAAGTCTGACACTATGAGCAGGGAAAAAACTCTTACTTTCCGATTCCTGAATGACGTGACATGCTGTTGGACCTTTGGCGCATGTAAGAACAGCAGACTTTTAATGATTTTTCCTTTACTAGGTGAAGTGAGAAATAGACAGGGAAATAGATTTAGGGAATGGAAACTGTTATTCTGCTAATACTTCGTTTTTCTGAGCTTGCTTTGAAAATTTCAGTTTTAATTCATTTCCTCATTTAAATGCTGCTTTCTTAATTGCTTATAACATAAAGATTCTAAAACGTAAATGCTTTTTCTTTATGAAAAATAAAATTAATAAAATTAGATTTGAAGAGACAAGCTGACCTTGTTTATTCATGGTCTAATTTATATCAGTTGATCCAATCACCTTAGTGGTCTGATTAATAAACAATAAATGTTTAAAACCATGGTAAAGATAGATAAACTTCAGTTGTATATGTTATGTTATGTTATAAAAGATTTTATAACGCGCTCTGTTACTAAACTAGTATCCTGGCGCGGAGGGGGAAGTGGCAAGCCGAATAGGGCCTCAGGAGAGAAAGGAAAGGGGGCAGTTAGATGGGCTTATTAAACAGATGGGTTTTCAGTTCCTTTTTAAAAACAGAAATGGACTGAGCAGCCCTGAGACACAGAGGAAGCGCATTCCAGGCCCTGGCGGCCCTGACAGAAATGGACTGGCCACCCAGTCTAGAGTACCTGAATCTAGGCACCACCATCAGAGATTGATTGGTCGATCGGATGCAACGATTCGGAACATAAAAGGTAAACCGTTTCCTCAGGTACATCGGACCGAGCTGATGGGTAGCTCGGAAGGAGAGGACCAGTGATTTAAACAGAATCCGGTGAGCCACCGGGAGCCAGTGGAGGCTGCGAAGATGGGAGCGGACGCTAACCCTCCCAGGCAGAGTGAACAGAAGGCGAACAGCCGCATTTTGGATCACCTGTAACCGTTGGATCAGGTAAGCAGGTAGACCACTAAACAGGGCATTCGCATAGTCAAGCCTGGAGAGGATTAAGGCGCGTGACACAGTCTCTTTGGACTTTCGTGGAAGGAGTGGAAAAAACCTACGTAGGGTTTTGAGCGTGCCAAAGCATGTGCCGGTGAGTTTCCTAATGTGGTCCTCAAATTTCAGATTGCTCCCAAACCAAACCCCCAAGTTCTTAGCTGGGCCCCCCATAGAATTGGGGCGAGGCAGGCCAGGTGCCTATAAGAGAACACCAACATTATCGGGAAAGGATCCAAAGAAAAGAACCTCAGACTTGTCTTCATTGCACTTGAGCTGGGCAAGTGCTAAACAGCGAAAGACAGATGAGAGGCACAATCTGACTGCCGATGTATCCAAATTGTCCTTAGGCCAAGTGAACAAAAGTTGGGTATCATCGGCGTAGGACATTATTTTAGCTCCCAACTGTTCTGCCAGGTAAATCAAAGGCATCAGATACACATTAAAAAGCAGGGGGCTAAGAGTAGACCCCTGTGGGACACCGGTAGTGAGGTTCTTGGGCATAGAAGCGTAGGGAGGCATCCAGACTTGTTGAGTCCTATTGTCCAAAAAGGATGTTACCCAATCAAGTGCCAATCCAGAGATGCCAACTGCCGCCAGTCTGGTGAGAAGTAGGCTGTGGGGAATCGTGTCAAAGGCGGCAGAGAGGTCTAGTAAAATCAGAACCGCTCTGCCACTTCCATCCAGGCACTCCCGAATCGCCTCAGACATCTCAACCAGGGCCGTTTCGGTGCTATAGGTGACCCTGAACCCTGACAGGGCCGGATGCAGCGCCCGAGATGACTCAATAAAGTGGTCTAGCTGACGGAAAGCAATTTTCTCACAAACTTTAGCCAGAGTTGGCAGTAGTGAGATAGGCCGGAAATTGGAAGGGTCAGCCGGATCCAACCCAGACTTTTTTAAGAGAGGAAGGAGTTTGGCTTGCTTCCAGCAAGACGGGACAGTGGCTGAAGAAAAAGAGAGGTTAACAATCTGAGTAACCTCATTGCACACAACCTCAGCCACTCCGCCAAGGGCCCTAGCAGGACAAGTGTCCGAAGGAGACCCTGATTTTAGAGCCTTCAGTACCGCCAGGATATCAGACTCAATAGGAGAAGAGAAGACATCAAACTTCTCAACTGGCTTGGGCATAAGGGGAGGTGGTAGAGCTGGTGAGGGCTTAAAGCTGTCACAGGTAGCTCGTAATTCCTCTTGGATTTTAACAATTTTATTTGCGAAGAAAGAAGAGAGCTCTTCGCACCAATGTGTGGATGTAGGCAGCATAGGCTGCGATGCGCAAGGAGATAAAAAGCTCTGAACAATGGAGAAGATTTCCTTATTATTGTTGTTTGCCTTTTCAATTCTACCTGCGAAGTAGCTGCTCTTGGCAGCCCTAATCGCCGCGTAGTACTCTTTTTGTGCGGATCGTAGGTCGCTCTTAGCTGCAGGAGAATAGGCTTGTCTCCACACTCGTTCGAGTTTCTTACAGCCAAGCTTCAGTTCCCGAAGATTGTGGGAAAACCATGGTTTAGAGGGAGAGGACCGCATCCTACAAATACAGCCCTGGTTGATAGAGGCAGCTGATTCTTGTTCAACCCATGCGTTAAAAACCCTGACCGCCTCGTCAATCTCCAAGGTCAGTGTAGGACGGTTTTGGGATAAGGATTCCGCTAGGGACACTAAATTGATCCTCTGGGAATGCGCGAGTAAGGGAGTACCCTTTGTCCCCACCATTCTATCCAAGGACCAGGAGAACCTAATCAGTTTATGGTCCGTCCATGTCACTCTCTCAGGACCTGCCATCACAATATCAAAGTTGGAGAATACCAGATCCAAGAGGTGGCTACCCACATGAATTGGAGCGTCGACCCATTGAGTGAGGTGGGACATAGTTAAGACTTCACCCAGACGTTTAGACTCAGTAGAGCCAGATACATCGACATGAATGTTAAAGTCTCCTAGGAGCAAAAACTTTGAGAATCTCAGGGCTCGCGGTACAATAACCTCCTCTAAGGCCTCAATAAACGCCCCAGCGTTCCCCGGGGGCCGGTACACCAATGTGCCACCTAGAGTAAAATGTGGGTTAAGTACAAGCGCGAAGTGGAGCAACTCCGCATCTCCTAATCCGACCTGGGGTTCGCAGGAGAATGCCCACTTATCCCTATAAATCACTGCAACTCCACCCCCTCTACCGAGCGGGCGGTCCGCCCCCGTGATCTTAAAGCCCCGCGGGATGGCTAACTCCACCACCGGGGCGCACGAGTCATTTAACCAGGTCTCGGTGATAAAAAACAGATCAAGTTGGTCCTCCGATAATATTTCAAAAACATCGGCAGCATGCTTCACCATAGACCTGGCGTTAATTAGCCCTGCTCGAATCAAAGTAGGGTCCACGCTGACTTGCTCAGAGCAGTTAAGCGTGTGACAGAAGTGAAAGTTACACGCCGAACACAAGCGGGATAGACTGTCGGCTACTCTCCAGGTAGCTTCTTCGTCACACCTGAGCACATTAAAAGCAAGAAGCTCATCCCGGGAGTACCTAAGCCAAGCAGGCCCTTGATTCTAGTTAGTACAGACAGGGGGCCTAGCACAGGGCACGTCCGGGACACGGACGGGCACAGATGGGCCCTCCTTAGGCGCTCCTTCGGCACGCAGTCGGCGTGCCCGCTGCGCGACCGAAAAAGCATTGCTATTTGAAGACCAAGCCCTCCCCCTGCTAGACCGCAGCCTACGGTCGGGCGGGGTGCCGGGACTTCGGAGAACATGTCGACCACACCTGCCCTCCACAACAATCGTCACAGAAGAGCCGCGGTGGAACGGGGCAGGAGGCGTTTAAGCAAGAGAATTAAAAAGCAATAAGGATAAAGGTAAAAACACAATTTTAAACGCAGTATTCTTTAAAAGTATAGCAACACAGCACTGGGTTTAGATAAGCAGAGGAGAGTCCCTCGCAATCTGCTCGCCACTAAGCAAAGCTCCAGGTGCTGCCACCGCCCAGAACTATCGCCCGGCCACCCAGGCAGCTGATCTATTTGAAGACCAAGTCCCTCCCCCTGCTAGACCGCAGCCTACGGTCGGGCGGGGTGCCGGGACTTCGGAGAAGATGTCAACCACACCTGCCCTCCACAACAATCGGCACTTGTAAATAATATGTGAATAGTTTAATTAATCATACCACTTGATTCAGTTGCTCAAAAATTGTCTCATTGCTATTATGGGCCTTTATTTGTGTTTCATGATTAATGGTGAGTATTGAGGTATAGGTAGCTTTATGAGACAGTTTTTCAATCAGAGCGCTGGATCAAGTACCCCCCCTACGGTCCGCCTGGCACATTGCCATGGCCAGGTCAAACTCTTCTGCTAAAATATTAAGTGATTCCCCCTACTTGGTGTGCTCTACATGCATACCCACCCAACGTAGACATCCTGTGTTGGGAGAGGTTGGCACAAAAGGGTCCCAGCATAAGTGAAGATTGAAGTCTCCAGCAATCATAAGAAATCCATTATGATTAAACTTCGAGGTCATTCTGTTTAGGAATAAACCTAGCCTGGAGATGTTACAGACATCTGGGGCGGCAGCAATGACACTGTAGAAGTTCAATAACAACAGATTATTGGACCCCTGGGAGAATAACAAAGACTGCAAACAGGGGTTGTCTGTTGGCAACACCTTAAAACGGCAGCGAGCTGCCAGGGACACAAACATTATCAACCCACCGTTGTGTCTTCCCGCCCTTGATTGAGTGGCGGGCACAAAAAAGGTCTTGTAGCCCTCAAGGAAAAAGCTGTTAGTATTGGCCCATGTCTCCTGGAGACATATTACATTGAAATCTTTACTGAACACACTCCAGATAGGGTCACTGAACTTGGTTGTTAACCCAGCAATGTTCCATGACACAAGTTTACAGGCCTTTCTGCTGAATCGCTAGGGCCTGGTAAAGTCAAATCGTGATAAAGGGGTGTTGGCTGGAGTGTTAACTGTACAGGATCCTTGTCAATGAGTCAGTCACAAGAGTCCAGAGTATTGGGGGAAAAAATCTGTTAAAGGGGGGTGTCTTGAATCGTCGGCAATCTAAATGGCTGGTGATGCAGTGGGAGGGCCAGGTAATTCCAATCATTTTCCTCCCCAAGTGAACTTGCACTACTCAGGGAACAATAGAAGTGCCCCAGAGGGAGGGCTACTATGGATAAAGCAGGGCCACAGGAATTGTTTTGTGTGACTGGGTGCAAGACCATGTCTGCCAGGTGACGCCTGTTAAAGTTGATTACAGCGCAGTCGCTTTCCATATTTTTGCTGGATCTTCCAATCCACGAGACTCTTCATATCATGTTGATGAATTCCTCCATCCTTAGGCCCAGAGTCGCGTCACAAGACAGCCAGAGTGGGACTTTGTTTTTTAATTGGTCAAAGGCTTCAATACCACTCTGGGGTAGTACCAGAAAGTTTCCAAGGATCACTACATACAGAGAGTACTCCGGTGAGAGGTCTAAGACATGTAACCTCAGCATCTGACTTGGTCCCATATGCACTGCTGCCCGGGTCTCCAGGCGAACACCTCCCCAATTTTACACTTCCCCCGTGACGTTTTAGCAGGGCTGGGACAGGTCCGGGCTTTGAGACAGTGGTTTTCCGATTTCCCTATTACAGTCATAGAGTCTGCCTTCTGGAGGTTAGAATCCACCTGCAGCCAGGAGGGAAGGGATTTGCTGTCATGAACGTTGATAGGGGAGGATCGAAGCATCAAGCCATTGGTTCCATTTGTCCCATGAGTATCAGGATGCCCGAGGTCCCTGCAAGGGACCCCATAGGAGGGCAGCCCCCGTAGTACCGCTTAGGGCTGTCGGGCAGCACAACCTTGGGGGGGCGGTGCGAGCGAGCCGCTGGGGAAGGGGCGGGGCAACAGGTATATAGGGGTGGCCCCTCCTCCCTCACGCCCTCTTTTGCTGCTGCTCCCCATCAGCCGGGTCGCGTTACAGGCTGCTCTCAGGCCTCTTCATCCACCTCGGCCATTAAGTAGCTCCCTCTCCCCACTTCAGGACCCCCCCCCCCCCTAGATCCTAACCTTACCAAATTCCCGGGTTATCGGTTGATCGACGTGCGCAAGGTAAGGGTGACGTTGGACTTTGAATGAGGGTAGACCACAGCCGAACATCATAGTGGTGCATCTGGGGGTGGGGATGACCTGGTCGCAGAGGGTAAGAGGCGTCTGCTGGAAGCAATGAGGGGGGACCTGAGTACACTAAGCAGCAAGCTGGGGCAGTGCGGCCTCTGGTGGTCAGAGATGACTCCTAGACCCATATGGCACAGATCTAGATCCCAGGAAGCGTTGGAAGTAGCCCGCAAGCGCGTAAAAGCAGCCATGCGAAAATTCACGGAGATGCGGGGGTTGGGATTCATAAGGCACGGCCTGTTGCATGCGAAATCTGTGGGTTGCTGGGAGACGGACGGGGTAAACTGGTCCAAGGTAGGCATGGCGATATTCTTGTTAGACCTAGGGGAAGCTCTAGAGGCAGCGGGTTGCAAGTAGCTGAGATGCAAGGAGCTAAGGGTGGGGGCTCTGGGTGCAGCGGAGGCCACACCCAGGGCTGTGGAGGAGTTATAGGGCGATCCCAAAACAGGAAAGGCACAGGAACAGGACCTGAAGCCTCCAGTGCCAAGCGCACCGTGCATAAGTCATACATGCTTCAAGGGGTCCTTATTGGGAACTTGGAGTACGACGGCGCCCCGTTAGTCCTTAGGGCGGTTATAAACCTGAGCAACCGGGGGCTTGCCATATAGCGCTCTGCCCGGCTGGGGAAGGTGTGAGTCACTCTCCCTTGTTCAGTGGGCGGAGTTATGGTGGACGATAGGTTCACCGGTGGGAGGAGTAGGTCCTCCCAGGTACAACACCGGGCTATGGCCGCTGGTGGTTCTTTGGCTAAAACTTCAGGCGCCCTGCAATGAGGTGTTGCGGGGCAGATGGGATCGCCTGTAAGATAACCCACCTTCTATTTGTGTAACAAATAAACCTGCAGCTCCTTTTCCAAAATAACACTGTGTCTGTGTATTATTGTATGAATGCTGTGGGGTGCTGCGGGTGGTGGCGTAACGATAGAGGTACTATGTACACTGGCACAATCTGATCGGATGCCAGCCACTCCCCCAAGCCTGCTCTGAGTTGCCCGGACCCTGCTGGCATGGCCTGTTGTGTCATCTGGAGCTCCAATTCAATAGCACTTAGGCTTTGCCTAATGGGGTCCAATTTGAGGTCCATGCTTGCCAGTAAGGATTCCAGCCATCCTTCCATGGTGAATCCTGCTCTAAGTTAGGGGCCGGCTCTCAACCTAGGCCGGGTCCTGCAACCACCCCCAGGCCGGTGGTACTTGAACACATGGTAGAAGGACCCGGATGGGTATCTGGGTGGGAGGACCCCACAGGTCCTTCAGGCTGGTATACACTGTCCCTTGGCCTGTTGTGTGAGCTGGGTTGGGGGCAAGAGACTAGTGAACGGGCAACCGGCGGGCTACAAGCTCAATCTCGTTTCAATATTCCCCACCGCTCTTAAGAGGAACGAGTCCATCGTAGAACCTTGCGGCACCGATGCACCTACCGCCGGCACATTGTATTTTCCCATTTGCACCAACGGGGGGAGCTCGCAGCGAGAATGCAGTCAGCAAGGATTGTGCAAACTAGCTCAATAACTCAGCACAGCAACGCATCCCACTCCGCGGGAGTCCTCGCGGGCTGAAGAACGAGTGTAGGCCACTCCTCCTCCAGTCACGGCCGTCTGGGACTGGGAGTCCCCCTCCCCTAAAGGCAGGCAGCAAACAGCCAAACAATGGCGAAAACAGCCATCAGCCACAGCAAGGTATAATCTGTTTGCTTCTGTAGAAGGGGAGGAGAGTTGACCATTCTATAATATTACAGGGCTTTTCATAATATACAGATTATTGAGAATGCTGATCAGCCATGGCCCGTGCAAATAAGAGCAGTGGGGCAGGATTTCAACAGACGATGACGAGAGAATATTAAATAAATAATTCACTTTCCTTTGTCATCGTCTGTCGAAATTCCCCCCCCCCCCAAGAGCCTCACCACCGCACGGCTCTTACCTGCACGGGCCGGGGCTGATGCTGATTGCACTTTTGCTAGGTAGTTGTTTCCTGATAGTGGCTCGTATACTGCTTTCTAGAGCATGATAGTTTAAATAAACATTTCAAACTTCCTATGTGTCTCTTTCATATCTTATTGTGGATGAGTGTGAGTGTGTGAGCGAAAGGGAGTGTCCTGTCTCCGTGATTCCTGAGGGGGTCGGGTGTGTTGTTGCTCTGTTTATGAGTAGGATGACAAGTGAGACACTATAGCTAGTCAGACTTGGGCTCATGGCACTGAGGTGGTATGATGACTCAGTCCCAATCTACTAATCTGCTATGGTCCCAGGCAGAGTTCTGTTCCTGAGAGGAATCCCTGCAATAGTATACAACTAAAATAAATCGACAAAGTCTATAATTCTGGTAGGCGAGAGCTACAGGCTTTGTCAATGCTTGTTTTACTTTGAAAGGGTTAAAATAAAACAAAGTCACCAAGTAATCAAATATGTATGATCAATGGCATGCTTTTCATACTCTGTAAAACTTTCTGGAATCTACACCAGTTGAAGTGCAAAGAGGAACCATTTAGGACAAAGACTGTCACAGTTCATTGATGGCCATAACGTACCAGTAAAACATCCTGGGAAATAAATGGTGCTTTGACAGTATGAGTTTAAAAAACCTTTAGCAGACCTGCAGCTGGAATACTATTTCATGGAAATCTATCTATTATTCTTGTATGTGAATGTTGTCGCTTTTTTATTACCTATCCATGTTACTTTTACATGCCAGCTGTTCCTTGGCCATTTCTGCTTTCAATTTTAGTCATCTGACCCTAGTTAACCATTTTGACCTAATGTCTGAATTACACATAATGTGGAGAATTGCCTATACAAGCAAATGTTCAGAAACTAATCTTCAAAATTTGTATAGGCGATTGCTTTGTTTCTTTTATTAACGATTCTGTTTTAATATTGGTGCATAACCAGCTAAAGACACCACAAGAATCAAGGAACGCAATTCTTACAAAAAAACAGAAAACTTGGGGGCAGATTTACAATAACTGGGGCACCCCTGCATATCAGCAGGGATGCGCCACTTATTGTGCGTCACAGCTCCACCACCATGGATGAGCCGTATTGTAAATGCGGTTAACCATATGTGCCATAAAGGCGGTGCATTGCTGGAGTTGTGCCGCAAGCACGACGCAGCCCCAGCATGGCTCTGGGATGCCCTATCTTCACAATGCTGCGTCAATCCTTACGCCTACTTCAAGCAGGCGCAGAGTTTTGACGCAGCATGGGCTCAAAAGTGACTGAGTGAAATCTTGTAGAACGCCCCTCCTGCGCAGGAATGCCTACTTCTGGCGCAGGGCTTTTCAACGTGATGCATCTCCCAGATGCGTCATGTTGTAAATACCCCGCAGCATGGCACTGGTTTTGAGCCACCGCTGCGTCACAAAAGTGAAGCAACGGCAGCGTAAAAGAGGCACAAGCGGCTTGTAAATCTGCCCCTTGATGTCTACAGTCAAAAGTAACTAGAATGTTTTATTTCTTTAATACATATTCTATTTTGAGTATTTTGAACTATATAAAAATTATCTGTAAGAAACTTTTCAATTTAGGAGCTGGTTACTGTTGAGAGAATGGCACAAAAGACCCTCTTTTTTAGTAGGAAATAAAAGAACAAAACTGCGATAGAGATGCAAAATTACAAACTTTCCAGGTAAGATCAGACACACTGTTACAGGAAGATATAACTACCCTCTCCTCAGAATGAAATGTTATGAACAACAAGTGCAAAAAAACTGAATCGCCAGAAAGATGCAGAGAACAATTTAAGTCCAGCATCTGAATAGTACCCATGTCAGACAGTATTTGTAATGCAGTACCGAGCGTTGAAAAGTGACAGAAAAACACAAGAAAAATCTGAGGGGACACAATGTGTGTATGACTGTAGTGTTACATCTCACAAGGGGATGAGGTTAACCCTGGGCAAAGTACTACTAATCGCTCACGTAGCTCGCGTAGTTTGCGCTACTTTGCACTGCACGAATTGCACGTAGCACAGTGCAAACACGGGTAGCGTAGCAGTCATTTTTTGCTTGCTCGCGGTCCTCAACGTCAAGTTGGCGACCACGAG
Source organism: Lissotriton vulgaris (assembly GCF_964263255.1). Classification (NCBI taxonomy): domain Eukaryota; kingdom Metazoa; phylum Chordata; class Amphibia; order Caudata; family Salamandridae; genus Lissotriton; species Lissotriton vulgaris. The sequence goes on from NC_141693.1 coordinate 665,002,667, forward strand.
CGAGCAAAATGACATCTCTGCAAGACTTTTTCCTCATTCGCGATCAGCAACATCAAGTTGCTGATCGCGAGTGTGGAAAATAAACCTCCTGGCAAGATTCTTAACGCGGGGAGGTCAGGTGTCTCATTGCAAGTGGTCGCGTATGCTCATGACTGCTCGCGATGAGAAACTACCAGTCCGCGGTGAGAAAGCTGCCGCTCGAGTACAAATCTACTCGAGCGGCAGAAAACGACCACTAGCACTGTGCAAGATATCATTTGCAATGATTGCACAGTGCGGACAAGCATCCGGCACTGTGCAATCATCACGAATAGCATTCCCTACCGCACTATGCAGTTCGCGTAGTGCTCCTCGTACCTCGCGTAGTGCGAAGTGCACTTCACGTAGCTACGCGTAGCGCTACTACGCGAACTACGCCCAGGGTTAGATGAGGTACAATTGCCATGATGGAGCCAAAACAAGTTTCAAAAATCAGCCGCAACTCTCTGGGACATCGATAAGTTTGGGATGCCTCAATAGTTCATACTAAAAGCAAAATCAATGTTACATAGGAAAAACATGGAAAAACTACGAATTGCACCGCATAATTGCTCAAATAATACCACATTATCTAGTTCCAACTTTTAACAAATATTAAGAAAAAAACACCATGTAGTTCCGTAGTAGGGCAATAAACATGATTCTTTTGTACTTCTCTGCAGAAAAAGTAGCTCATTCGATCAGCTTGGGGTGGAACTCCGCACACATAATAAAATCATGGTAGACAAGCTCTATGCACAAGAATAAGCACATTGCAAACGAGCTGCATTCACAAAGATAATTTGTATATTAACCTCTTGTCACTGTGCCCTGACTCACATTGCCCAACACATTCTTACAGATTTCTCTAAAGAGTGGGGTACAGGATGTACCTCTACTGGGTGTTACTATAGGATATGTTCTCGTGATCTCCATGCAGGTGGTTGATATGCTTGTGCAGTAGAAACAGTCCGCATCACCCTTCTTGTGAACCTCTGCAGAGACAAATATTCACCATGCTAGAGTTGTTAGGACATCTGTCCCTCTAAGATAAAGGCGTTGAAGTATAAGCACTTGTGCACTTCTATTGTTTCCTTTGCACAGATAAAGTGCTTACATACCTGTGTAAAGCCATAGTTATGTTCACTAATCTCTTCTATGTTAACCTTTGAAGACCAATTGAAAATCCTAAATGGCAGTGATACATTATTGATGGTTCTACATGAATTTCTTATAAATGTATTTGTTTTTATTGTTGTGCAAAAGGAACTATTAAACAGAAGCTATGCCCCCTGTACTGTAATGAAGAGCAAGAGTAACTAGCACATTTTATGCACTGTAGTCAAGCACTAGCAGCAAGAAAGCCAGCAAACAGCAGCATGACTCCTGGTGAACTCTTCAGGCCTCTGTCATTTAATGGGCTAAGCTGTTGTGTCCCACATATAATCATCCATTACAGTTTGGCGTTGCAACAAGCACTGAAACAGAACATCAGGCTAACACAATCAAGATGTATTTTTAACTTTTGGAATTTGAGATGAATCGCTAAACCGGAACGAAAATTCAAGAGGCAGTTTTATGATATGAAAAGGGCTATTCAAGGTGCCCGAGAGTGAGTTCTGACCAATGGTTGCTCCAATACTGGAATACAGTAAAGCAGTGTTTGGTCCAGTGCTGGGGTGGACTTCTATTTCAGGTTCACCCACTGGCTAATTTAGCTTTGTAAGTACATACACAATCTGGGGGCATGTTTACAAGACCCTATCACCACAGGAACGTCACTTTTAGTGGCGTAAAGTGACGTTCCTGTGGCGATATGTGCTTTGCCTTACTTACAAGGCAGTGTTAAGCCACTTAAGGTGGCTTAAATCTACCTTGTAAATAAGACACCCTTTCACACTGTATTTAGCATGAAAGGGGAGGGCAATGGGTGTTGCGGTGGCTGTTCCACTGCAACACCCATTGATTTTGACGTTGCCCCCCATTTACAAGGGCTGCGTAAATATGAGACAACAATTAAGGCCAGGGAAAACCTGCTCTCAAACAGACAAAACAAGGAGAAATGCTTTTTTCTCCTTGTTTTTGCTGTTTCCATGTGTGCTGCGTTGTGCAGCACACATAGAAACAGCAAAAGGCCATTGATTGTTTATGTGCAGGAAGGTGTCCCTTCTTGCACATAAACAATCTCTCAAAAAAATTTGACATTTGTGTGCTGCATAAAGCAGCACACATAGAAGTGACAAAATGCCAATTAAAGATTGTTTATGTGCAAGAAAGGGCACCTTCCCGCACATAAACAATCTTCCCATCAACGCAGACACAATCGCACTATGGTGCAAGAGTGCCTGCGTTGGTGCTAGGCTGCTAAATTTAGCGCCAGTGCAGGGGGAAATGCATGGCTGCACCATATTGTTGTAAATATGGTGCAGCCCGGTGTTTCTAAAGTGGCGGAGCATGGCTTTAAGACAAGGAGGCTAACGTCATGCTCCGCCACTTCGTTGTAAATATGCATCTGGATCTGTATTTGTGAATTGCAATTTGCAGGACTCTATCTTAGTTTCAGTCCCATAAAAATGAATTAGAAGTCTTTAAAATAAAAAGAAAACTTAATAATATTCTTTAATGTAAATTTAAACTATTAAAATCAATGGCATGAAAATGGTTAAAAACAGTAGGTAAAAGAAAACTTCCAATGTTTACTAGAAGCACTATACCACCATAAGTGTGTCTATATAAAAAGAAAAAAGTTTGGCATATCCATCAATTCACAATATTTGATTCCCACACAAGGAAGATATATAACAATTGTTACCGTGTTCAATGGTGTCATAACTTTATAATAACCAAACATTAAAACAGTTAGAAACAATTGGAATCTCATTATACTGACTAAGGACCTAATTACGAGTTTGGCGGTCTTGGGCAGGCCGCCACACCAGCACCCCACTCCAAGACCACCAAACTCGACCGCCAGCTGCCCACCAGATTATGAGTAATCTCGTGGTCTAGTGGGCAGTCATTTGAAGTTCCCACAGGGATGCCTATTAAAAAGGCACTGCAATGGGAGCGCCAAAGCCTGTACCTTCACAGAATGGACTGTAAAATCCATGCCATGCAGGAAAGGGGGTGACTGCACACAAGAAGGCACAACATGTGCACCCTTGCAGACACCCATTCGCCCGAGGCAACAGGGGGCCCTGTAGATCCCCCTTTGTTTCATCACCGCCACAGTTTTCATGGTGGCCTCACCGCCATGAAAACTGTGCTGATGAGTGTGAGAAGTTAGCCTGGCATGTGATGTCCACTATTCTAGTGGGCCCCTGCACCAGTCTAAACGACCCTTATTCATGGTGGTTGTAAAGTCAATCTTATAGACAAGCTATCCTAGTGGTAGCATGGACCAGCAGTCTTAGGCTAAAACCTCAGAGAGCATGTGAAGCAAGCTGTTTTACCAATTATAATCCCTTGAGTACCAAATGAAAGGACACCTCACAAGGTATATATCAAATATATATGTATTTATTTCTAACACAGCCCCTCTGAACTCTTTATGAGGTCAGAGATCGAAATACATCACAAGTTACTCATTAAGCATACTATAAGTTGCACAAATACAGTTCTGCCCTAGGGGCCTCACAAACCATATACTAACTAAGTGGTATAAGAACCACTCCCAGAATAGGGAATAGGCATAGGGCCTAGGGAATCGCTGGGGCTACACTAGATAACCTAAGTTTAGGAAGTAGGAGACCCACGGGAGACACCTGCACTGTCTAAAGACAGTCGCGAGTTACCATTGACTTATAATGGAGACGAAGAAGTTACAAAATTACTGATTAAGGACACTTCCGGATGGACTACGGTAAAACTCCTTTAAACTAGGACACTTCGAGAGTCAACACCCATGGGAGCACCGGAGTACTCGAGTTACCTCACCCAGGGAAGACGGGTGCATAGGTGTCTTTTCGTGTCGGGTTTCGTAGATGTTTTCTATCGAGATCTGCAAAGAAGTGCTGCAGGCGAGAAGAGGAAAAGTGTCCGGGTGGATACAAGGGTGATCGGAGACAAGAAGAATGTGAAAGCAGAGGGGACAGAGTCTGGGTCACTAGCCAGTGACCAGGAAAGAACCAGAAAGGAACCAGGCGATGTTGAGTTGATTCAGGCGAAGAGGTGAAGCTTGTCTCTGCTGCCACGAGGACCAGGATGTGTCGACGACAACCAGGAGCTGGATTCGAGCTGTCCCACAAAGGATCTAGTTAACTGCGGTTTCAGTATCCGGACTGGACCCAACAAGCCTTGGTAACCGCAATCCACGCAGGAAGTGAAGATTGGCTTCAAGTCAGACCAGCAAGGTCTGGGGAGCTTCTCCTTTGGAGGGAAGCTGGAGCAAGCCTGGAGCGACCAGGAAAGTAGTTTAGTTTCAAAGGTTCGTCTTCAGAGGGCTCACTAGCCAATGGGCTAGCAACCGGGAAGACTCGCCAAGCTGAAATGCAGGAGCAGGCCCCACGCGGCACTTGTGGAGTGTGGAGGGCTGAGCTTTGGTGCAAATGGCGCTCGGATCTGGGGCTTCTCAAACCCCAATGCACAACTTCGGGGGTGCCTTGGTGGTTGCACTGTTAGCAAAATGCAGGATGTCCAGGGTATCGTGTCCCACGTCTCTCGTGTGCGCCACGGGTCTCAGCTTTGATGTGGATCAGAGTCAGAGAAGTCTTGAAGTTTAGTCCCTGAGTATCTGAGTCTTCGGGTTCCGGCAGGAGCGTCGACAAAGCAAACCAGTAAGTTACTGGTGGTGCCTGTTTGCACAGGGTGGACACTCCTTGACCACAAGTGAGATGTCTTCAATCTTCTAGTCGATATAGAACGTCGAAGGTCCAAGAGTTTGTATCAAAGTTTCTTCCAGGATAAATCGAAAGTCTCTAGACACCGCTCCTATCTTTATACTGATTTTAGGGGCTGGATTACCCGCTATGTCCCTCCTATGGGTGGACCCTGAGAAGGGGGTGGTTACACCCCTTTCTCTTTGTCCAATTTTGCGCCAGAGCGGGGCTGGAGTGCCCCAGCAACTAGTTTGAACCGGGCTATGCATGGAGCACCTTGTGTGCCCCAGGCAGTGTCTGGAGAAGCATCTTTCCATTCAACCCACCCTGCCCCAATACACTACAGGCTGTCTGGGGAGGTGCTAGCACCTCCCCTGACAGGAAACCTATTGTCCAGGCCTCCCTTGCCGGATTTTCGTCCAGCAGCAGGAGGTCAGACTTGTGTCTGTGGCAGCAGCATCCATTTTGTGATGCTGAGGCTCTGTTTAACTTTAACCAGGTAAAGCAGTAACTACATGTCTTCTCCCTCTAGAAGGATGGAATGCTACCCCCGCCGCTAGAACTGGTGGGGGTAGTATTCCAAAGTGTTTGACACCTTACACAACATGTTTTGATAAAGCCAAACCAAAGTCAGCATTAACCACAAGGATTATAATGCACTTAAGGGTATATGGTATGGCTATATCATAGAACAGCTATAAGGAGATGGTTCCGAAAGCTGCAGAGTGGCTCAGCTCATTCTAGGGCACCGTCTCACATAAAACCAAGCACTCTGCCTTCAGGATTGTTATGGCCTGCCATGGATGGACTTATAGGTATATATGTGTCTATATATAAGGGTAGATATAGGTATACTATATCTAAGCAAAGGGTGATTAAACCACCTTGCCAAGCTGAGTGATCAGCCTGTGGTGTCAGTCTGGATGGCCAGCCAGGGGTGGCGTAATACATGCTGCATCCCCTGGTAGGCCTTGGATGCACCTATGCACTGGGTACCTATGGTACACTATACAGGGGCTCACAAATTCCCAATTAGGCATGTACCTAAAGTACATGGTATCAATTTAGAGAGAGAACAGCTGGGCTGTGGGTCTGATTACAGGCCCACAGCCACACTAAAGTTCGAAAACCAGAGAATCACAGCAAAAAGTGGGGGTGACCATAGGAAGCACACCCTACTCTCCTAAAATGAGGAAAGTCTTAATATGCTTGGTGGTGTCACAGCGGCACCCCCAGCATATTAGGGCCTCTGACCACCACGCAACTGCCCCAGGATTCATGATCCCAAGTGGTTGTGGTAGTCCGTGGCGGTCCCACCGCTGTATTCGTAATATGTCGGTTGGACCGCTAGTCTGGCGGTCCAGGGACTGCCATCACAGCTTTGGCGGTCCGATTTTAAATCAGATTCAAAGGAAACAGTGTAAATTTTTTCTTTAAGATTCTTTTAAAAAGCAGCCATAAGCAATTACTTTCCCAGGCTGCTTGCTTATTTAAATTGTTTAATTCTCACTGAAGCTTGCATAAATGATTACATACACTTGTTCGTTCATCTTTTTCAAGTTGGTCCCACAGCAGAGATTTTCAAGAACCTCGCTTTGCAGTTTTTAATATATAAGAAATGATGCACAAATCTTTCAGGAGTAGTTTTTTAATCAAACAAAATACAGGGGTACCGGCGCCTGCGATGTAGAAGTTGGGCGCAAAGCTGCGCCTGGTTAAGTTGCATTGCATTACATCAAGCCATGCCTTATGGGGGGTTGAAATACTTCACAGTCAGAGTTTAAAGCAAGCAAACATTTAGTTTTAATTATATCTAACAACAGCTTCATCGAAGCACCAGACAAATCATTAGACAGGTTTAGCATAGTAAACATTAATGCTTTGGATTTTAACTTTAATATTGCTCGATGACGTGCCATGAAACCAAATTCATAATTACTTATAATGCCTAGCCCTCTTAATGAACTCTCCAACCAAGTTACAATGTTTGTAATGATTGTTCATTCCCAAAGACTAGGAGGCTGATTGCGATCTTACCGGACAGGGTTACTCCATCACAAACGTGACGGATATCCTGTCCGCCAAATTACCATTGCATTATGTCCTATGGAACTCGTAATATGGCGGAAGGGATATTCATCACATTTGTGACAGAGTATCCCATCCATCAAGATCATAATCAGGCCCCAGGACTTTTAATTTCTCTTATTTAATGCTCAGGTTGTTGTCTCTGCAATAATTTACGAGGCAATCTAAGGAGTGCTGTATGCCCATGCTAGTCCTATCCAAGGTGACAGTGTCATCGGGACCAAGGAGCATGAGCATCAGCACCCCTCCCAATTTCTGAGGGCAGACTCTGGAGTTAAAGGGAGAAGACAGTGTCTGAGATGTAGGACAGAGCAGTGGCGGGCACCACAAAACGAAGGTAGTGGGGTGCAGTATAGGGGCGTGGGCGGGTGAGAGGGATGGGGATGGGGAATTTCGGGGAAAATGATCATTTACAGCAGCCTCAGTGCTTCTCTCCCAGCAGTCTCTGGGAAAGCAGTGGCTCCCCACCCAATCCAGATGCTGCTCTCATGCAATGAGGGCTGGTCTGAGTGGCTTGGTCTGCCCCTCAGTCAGTACAACACAACCGTCGTTGGAGAAATAGAAGTGTGCATGGGTGTTTGGCTGGCCTAAGATGGTTGGCCAGACTGACATGCGTACTTCTAAGTGCCCACCACTCCTCCCTGTCATGGCCCTGCCCCACCCTCCATGCATGCCTAAGCCAGAGTCAGTAAAAAAACCAAATTATATTGTTTTATTATCGTTTAATTTTTCTGTGACTGACTCCGACGAGTAGGGCAATGTTCCTCCGCCATTATGGAGGAGCCAACCCTGGAACAGAACTTTCTTTAAGGCTCCCCATGCATGTGTAGTTTTGTGGGTAAAGATTCTTTATTACCTAACTTTACTTGGATCCAGTTATCAGTGGAGAGGACCTGTATCACTTTCAACAATGTTGGGTCAATTCCCCAGGCATTCAACTTTCGCCAAAGTCTGTTTCTATCAATACAATTGAATGCTGTTTTTAAGTCTATGAAGCAGGCATAACATTTCAAAGTTTTAGGTTTTACATATTCATTTATCAATGCTGTTAGTGCTGTAATGGTTGCAATAGTACCACTGTTTCCATTTCATCTGGTTTGATACCAAGGAATCAGGCTATTTTTGTCAGACCAGACGTTTAGCTCATTTAGCAGTAGACACTCATAAAACATGGCTTCAGCATCATCATCATTCTATAACTGCCTGGATTTGCCTGCGGAACCCTTCTTATACATACAATGGCCAGAGGATGAAGCCCTTTCAGGGGGATATAAAGGTGCTGGTATGAAAGCATCAATTAAATAATATAGTTAGCCAACATGCCAAATAATTCCTGTCCATCTTGAAAATCTTAGCTGTTTGGTCCAGGGGCTCCATCAGATCTTGCTTTCTCTATAAAGTCTATTTCTCATTTCCCCATAGACTAGTTACCAGCACAAGAGTTCTGTAAAGAATCTATTATGGGTTTCTTCTGACTGGGTGCATGAGTACAGGCAAGTGAAGCATCAGGGAAGAGGTCATTCTCAGATTCTTTAAGAAGTTGATTGTAAAAAAAAAAAAGGATACCTAATTTTGCCAGTCACATACCACAATAGTTTTCCCAACTTTTGGTTTATTATCCAACTCAAGTGTGTTCATAAATTGCCATAATTTCTTATGGTATCTATATTTTTATATCTCAAACAACGTTATCCAACCACCCTCCTATTTCTTACATTTGGCTTCCCTTAGGTGTTTGATATATTCTTTTATTAGGTTCTTCAATTTTATTTGAGAAAGCTGTATTGTCTTTAAATAGCATGACCTGCCATTAAAGACGATTAAGAACTCTTTTGCAAGTTTACATTTTTGGAATCCCATGTATTATTAATTTCCTTATTGAAGAACTTAGGGGATAAATTGGTACTTCCTTTATCTATATAATTAATAAAGGATCTCACATGACCAACCAATCATCTGCATGGAATTCTGCTAATGGTGATTGAATCTGTGATTTTCCGAGTGCAGTTGAGTCAAGCACTTGCCAGTTCAACATGTTTTCTGGCATTTTTAAATTCCATTTGATCATTTTCAAGTTCCATTCACCTGGTAAATTACTAAATTATTGAGGCGTATTTTTATACTTAAATATAATTTGATGGTGACAATTTGCAGTAAATGGTCATTTCGATGTCTCTCTAGGATTGAAAAGGTCTCAACGGAATGAAAAAGGGAGAGTGCAACAGAAGTATAATTCAAACTTGTTGCTGTATATTTGGTAATGCTTGTACATCTAGTAGGCTGATTCGCTGAAAGGCACACATTCAAAGTTCGAGCCCATAAGCTGTGTAATTACTGCTAAAAATGATACCCAAATTAGCTGACTTGGTAGATTGTCAGAACCCTTTTCAGAGGCCCACAGAGCACACAGAAGTTACTGGCACCAACCATGGGAGTTGAGACCTTTTACTCCTGATATCATGGGCCCGACCCACTATGGATCTGAGCAATTGGGCCAAGTATTGCTTCTGCACTTGACCCTCAGTGGTAGACGTGAATGAGCAGTCTAAAGCTGGCTCGGGTGGGAGGGAGATGTGGATGCAGATTAGTGAACACAGGTCACAACTCAAAAAGCCCACAGCAGCAGCAATAAATCAGTGTCAAGCCAAATTCTTACTTTTCTAACTGAAATAAGTGTTTTCTTTCTAACTCTACTAATTCAAAGGAAGGTTACAGCATCCACAGACAACACATTTCTAAGCATGGGCAAATTTTGCGAATCTGGCATTCGCGAATTTGCGTATTTGCGAACTCGCAATCCGCAAAATCTGTGAATTCTCGCGAATTTGCGGATTTTTTTGTGTTCGCAAGGGTTTCTGCCAGTTCGCGAGGGTTTTGTACCAGTTCGCAATTGCGAACCTACTTGTCAGCTCGCAACGGTCGCGACTGTGTTGTTTCTACGTCTGGTTCATCATCACAGGTTCACAGCACCCTCTGTTTCACCACTGCCACCCTCTGTTTCACCCATGTCACCCTCTGTTACATCAATGCCACCCTCTGGTTCATCACTGTAGATTATGGGGGGGAAAGCAACCACACCTGCCCTGCTTCAACTGACATGAATTAATTTGGGGTTGAGATATTAATGTGTCACTGTTTTAAAATTCCAGTCTGGCACCTGCTTCCTTATCTGTAATTTGCTTTCTGTTGCAGTGCAATTTTTTTTTCCAGGACCTTTGTGGCCTACTTGTAGCTATTCTATGAGCATGCTGTGAGGGTCAGAGCAGGGTCATAGAATAGTTGCAAGTAGGCAACTGAACCCTGGAGGGGCCCCTCAGGAAGCACTACAGGGAATGCCTACTAATGATGAGTTTGAACTTTTGCACCTGCTGAGTGCTTTCAGTTTTGCAAAACTCGTTTTTCTGCAATTTCGCGGGATTCGCGGGGAGCGAACTTGCGCAAGATCGAATTCGGAAGCCGCGAATTCGTGCGAATATGCGATTTGTTTTTTTACGGCGTGTTAGTTCGCAAGGTTTTGTGCGTTTTAGCGAGCCGCTTGTAGCGCAACGGCGTGAAGTTACCCTCACGGTCGTTCACGGGTGCCGCCATCTTGTTTGCATGACGTATTTCCATTTCTGGGCGCGATGTGTAATCTCGCAAAGTGTGCGGCTCGCTAGTACATTTTCGCGTGTGGTCGCGAGGAAAATCTCGCGCGAATTTACCCACACGGTCGTGAACGGACACAGCCATCTTGTTTCTCATTCATTGCTATGGTTCTGGGCATGCTTTTTGTATCCTCTCTGATCTCTGCCATCCTTTGCTTGTTTGAAGTTTTTTTTAATCTATTTTACTTATTATCTATCCCTCTATTTTTCTAGCTCTATATTTTTGTGTTTTCTGCTACTTTTGGTTAATTTTAAACTACTTTTTTAAACTCTTTTCTTTTCTTCTTCCCTATTCTATTTCTTCTTTATTATTTAGCTTCCTTTCTGCCCAGACCATGGTAAAGGGAGCCGGGAAGCATCCTGAGAAGGGGAAGGGTCCCGCACCCCGTGCCCGGCTCCCGTGCGGGCGTTTGAGGGGGGAGCAGGTCGCAGCCTGGGAGATCTTCAGCGCGGAGGAGGTGGCCGCACTAATTTTTTATGTTCATAGCCGTCTCCCCAGGACCATCATGGCAGGCGGCAAGATCGCTAGCGGGGACGGGATCCAGGAGCGCCGGAAGCGGTGGGAGAAGGTGTGCCGGGCCATGTACCAACACTCTCGGGTCCGGCGCACCTACAACCAGGCCACCCACCGTTGGACGGATCTCCTGGACCGGGTACGCGATCTGCTCGACCTGCTTGGCCTTGAGATCCCCGGGCTTGGTGAGTAGTAGTGGCTATTTCTTTACTACTCTGTTTTCTCCTGCTCTGTGTGTTATTATATTGCAAATTTTTGTTTTTTACCAAGAGCATTAATGCTGCTGATTACATTGTAGGTAAATTATATTTCAAAATCTTCTGTGCATTTCAGGTGCACTGCTCTCCTTCTCAGTAGCGTTGCTACTATGCTTATTTGTTTTTGATTTTGTGTTCATTTCATTGGCCTGTGAAATTATGTATGAGTGTAGTTTAAAGAACTGCGTAATGCTAGACACTAAGGGTCAGATTTTTAATTACCGGGGCATCCCTGCAAAGTAGCAGGGATGCGCCAGTAATTGTGCGCCACACCACCACCACCCATGGTGTGCCGTATTTACAATGCGGCGCACCATGGGCCCTAAACGTCACCAAAGTGTTACGCATCTGTGCGGTAAAAGCGGCGCATTGCCGGAGTTGCGTCGCAACGATGGCGCAGCTCCAGCAATGCTCTGGGGTGCCCTATCTCCCCAATGCTGCGTCAAGCCGTACGTCTGCTTCAAGCAGGCGCAGGGTTTGAGTCACGCATCATTGTCCTCAAAGTGACTGATTGAAATCTTGTAGATTTCCCTCAGCCACTTTTAGGATGCGTTACTGCGCAGGAACGCCCTCCCTTTCGCCGGAACGCCCCCTGATGGCGCAGGGCTTTACAACGTGATGCATCTCCCATATGCGTCACGTTGTTAATATACGCCGCACCATGGCGCCTCTTTTGTTCTGCCGCTGCGTCACAAAAGTCACGCAACAATGGAGCAAAAGAGCCGCAAGGGGCTTTTAAATCAGCCCCTACAGACTCAAGTCCAGTCCTTCCTTTGTACACATGGCGATAAGAAGAAATAGTGGTGGTGTATTGATAGTTTGAGTATTTTAATGACTGGTTAATGTAGTAGGAAACTTTTTAGTGTTGTCGCTGATCTGCAATCACGATGGACTTTGTCTGTCACTTCGCGTGCTGCGGACTGCTGCCTGCCAGTCCTAGGCAAACCTTTTTAGTAGTTTGTTTAGTGAGTTACATAAGAACTTTCCAAGTCGACAGTCCGCAAATCAAGCAATACTAATATTGTAGTAGACCACATGAGATCGGTCAATATATCCCGTGGAATAGTTGTCTATTTGCTATTTCGCCAAAATATTTTGTTATTGTTCTTTCGAAATGTTTGATTTGGTTGACAAATATCATCCATGTTTTCTGGTCTTTCTTTCTTTCATGTTGTACATCAGCTCCCCCCAGGGGCAAGAGGGCATTGGAGGAGGCTGCTGCTGCTGCTGAACAGGATCAGTCAGGCGAGGGCTCCTTTTTCTGGCCCTGGTAAGTTTTAATTTTAATATAGAGTACCTATGTTTTCCTAGCGTTCCTCATTCGATTTTTTCTAAATCGTCTTTGATCTTCTTGTAGACTGTATCTAAATTCTTATCCTGCCTCGACTATGACTCCCTGTGGTATTACTAGATTATCTTTATTAGTCTGTCTGTGTAGCTAAGTAAGATTGCACATTTGGCAATTCCATTGGACTCCCATTCTAGTCAGCAATAGCTCTATGCACTGAGTGCAGTCCTCTGGGATAGTCCATAATGTCTTTTCAAGTCTTCTAAATGTTTATGCTTTGACAATTGCCAACAATAAAAAGGTGAATGACCACCAAGAAAGAATAAGATACTACTTTACTTTTGGTTTGGATAGGAGGACAATCCATTCTACTACTGTTGCAGGGACAAATCTGCACAAACAGAACTATGGACACTAAATAGTGCATTGTTTATCAATTATAATAGGAGCAGGTAGACTTTCCACATACCTCAGTGATATCAGACTTTGAAGAACCCCCAATCTCCTTACTGACTAGATAGTGTGGCAGAGTCATTTAGCTCCCGAATTCATCGATGATTGATCCCCAATGATGATTATCCAACGCAGGACAAGAGTACGGAGTCAGAGTCCAGAAGTGTCAGAGGCATGGACTCATGCTTGCAAATTGTAAAACCTTTTGCTCATTCACTCATGACCAAAAACCAGAGAGTCTATTTAAGTTTAAAAGCTTTATTAAAAGTGAAAATATTTATTAAAATCAAGCTTGTCATAAAACAGAAACGGTTGATTAAAAATGGAAAAGTGCTAATAGTGTTTTATTTCACACATTTATTGTGGGCGAGCCGAGCCCTCACCTGGTTTGAACTTTAATTTTTCTTTTTGGTGATATATCGTTGGTCCCTCTGTCCTAGTGGTGATGATGATGATTTTTTCTTAGAAGTGAAGCTTCTGTCTGTTATGAGAAAAATGGTGCGTGTTAAAAAGCAAGCCTTCATCAGTTGTGCCAAAAAGTGCAGCAAGACAAGACCCTTCACTGGAAAATTGGATATTAGAGTAGACAGTCACAAATTATTAGATTGGTTTCTGTATTCACATTTCTTCATTCCTAGACAAAATTCTAGTGAGTGGTGTATGTCTATGAAATCTAACATTCTTAAATGTACTTTGTAGGTAGAACATCTGGTGCTGGGCCCAGCGCGGAGGTGGAGGAGGAATGCTCTGGGGAGGAGGCGTGGAAGTGCCGGACCAAACTGCTGTGCGGGTTGCCACGGTAGTGGCGGGCAGTGGTAAGGTCTTATATTCCTTACTTATTGAGATTGCAGACTGCATAGTGTGCTGCTCCCCGTGAGAAAACGTAAGGTTTGTCCAGATGAGAGACATGAAGAAGAATGATTGATATTTAGGGGCCTATTATGATGGCGGACGGACCTGAGTTGGTCCGCCACCATAGAGCAGGAGGGACCGTCCGTAGGGGCAGTGGTGGTCCCTCCGTGGTAATAAGGATGTGTCCGCCACCCTGGCGGTCACATCCTGTATTTTTATCATTGCGGCGGGTGCTGCTTGAAATTAGACTGTCCCAGCAGTGCTCCCAGACCCCAAAACCCACCCACAAACACCCGGAACCCCCCCAAAGAGCACCTCAAAGACAAGCAAGTCAGCAAAAACGCAAAATATATTTCGCCTCCGATTTGGTCCAAATCACTTTTATCCGGTATTAGAGCTTCCCAGCAATGGCCCCAGAGCCGTCAACCCAGGCGAAAACTAGTAGAAGACCCCCAAACAGCCAAAAAGCAAAAGTACAAAAATGGGGACTGAGTCATTTTCATGGCAATTTCCAAAATCTCTCCACGCGCGCTCTGCAGCTAGGCCCTAACCCCCCTCTGCCACCATGGATTTGCTCCAAATCTCTTGCAATCAAAAGTATCAATAGCCAGCAGTGCTCCCAGACCCCGAAACCCACCCACAAACACCAGGAAGCCCCCCAAACAGGCCCCCGAAAACGCTACATTGAGCGAAATGTCAGAAATAGCAAAAACTTTTTCCTCATGGATTTTGTCCAAACCCCTTCTATACGGTATTAGACCTTCCCAGCAATACCCCGAGACCCGCCAACCCACCCGCAAAAAAACACAACACCCCCAAACAGCCGAAAAGGAAAGTCTCATACTTACAATATTTATCGCCTTCGGTCCAAACGTGCTGTGCAGCTAGGTCATAACTCCCGTTTTCCACCACAGATTTCCAGAAAAGCAAATGCAATCAAAATAAGACTGTCCCAGCAGTGCTCCCAGGCCCTAAAACCCACCCACAAACACCCGGAACCCCCCAAAGAGCACCTCAAAGACAAGCAAGTAAGCAAAAACGCAAAAAGAATTTCGCCTCCGATTTGGTCCAAACCACTTTTATCCGGTATTAGAGCTTCCCAGCAATGGCCCCAGAGTCGTCAACCCAGGCAAAAACTAGTAGAAGACCCCCAAACAGCCAAAAAGCAAAAGTACAAAAATGAGGACTTAGTCATTTTCAGGCAAATTTCCGAAATCACTCCAAGCGCGCTTTGCAGCTAGGCCCTAACTCCCCTCTGCCACCATTGATTTGCTTCAAACCTCTTGCAATCAAAAGTATCAATAGCCAGCAGTGCTCCCAGACTCCGAAACCCACCCACAAACACCAGGAAGCCCCCCAAACAGGCCCCCGAAAACGCTACATTGAGCGAAATGTCAGAAAAAGCAAACACTTTTTCCTCATGGATTTTGCCCAAACCACTTCTATCCGGTATCAGACCTTCCCAGCAATGCCCCAAGACCCGCCAACCCAACCGCAAAAAAGCACAACACCCCCAAACAGCCAAAAAGGAAAATCTCATACTTACAGTATTTTTCGGCCTTCGGTCCAAACGCGCTCTGCAGCTAGGTCATAACTCCCGTTTTCCACCATGGATTTCCTGAAAAGCAAATGCAATCAAAATTAGACTGTCCCAGCAGTGCTCCCAGACCCCAAAACCCACCCACAAACACCTGGAACCCCCTCCCCAAGAGCACCTCAAAGACAAGCAAGTCAGCAAAAACACAAAAAAAATTCACCTCCGATTTGGTCCAAACCACTTTTATCCGGTATTAGAGCTTCCCAGCAATGGCCCCAGAGCCGTCAACCCAGGCAAAAACTAGTAGAAGACCCCCAAACAGCCAAAAAGCAAAAGTACAAAAATGGGGACTTAGTCATTTTCATGGCAATGCCAAAATCACTCAGTGCGCGCTCTGCAGCTAGGCCCTAACTCCCCTCTGCCACCATGGATTTGCTTCAAACCTCTTGCAATCAAAAGTATCAATAGCCAGCAGTGCTCCCAGACCCCGAAACCCACCCACAAACACCAGGAAGCCCCCCAAACAGGCCCCCAAAAACGCTACATTGAGCGAAATGTCAGAAATGGCAAAAACGTTTTCCTCATGGATTTTGTCCAAACCACTTCTATCCGGTATTAGACCTTCCCAGCAATGCCCCAAGACTCGCCAACCCACCCGCAAAAAAACACAACACCCCCAAACAACCAAAAATGAAAATCTCATACTTACAATATTTATCGGCCTTCGGTCCAAACGCGCTGTGCAGCTAGGTCATAACTCCCGTTTTACAACACGGATTTCCTGAAAAGCAAATGCAATCAAAATTAGACTGTCCCAGCAGTGCTCCCAGACCCCAAAACCCACCCACAAACACCAGGAACCCCCCCAAAGAGCACCTCAAAGAGAAGCAAGTCAGCAAAAACGCAAAATATATTTCGCCTCCGATTTTTTCCAAACCACTTTTATCCGGTACTAGAGCTTCCCAGCAATGGCCCCAGAGCCGTCAACCCAGGCGAAAACTAGTAGAAGACCCCCAAACAGCCAGAAAGCAAAAGTACAAAAATGGGGACAATCATTTTCATGGCAATTTCCAAAATCACTCCACGCGCGCTCTGCAGCTAGGCCCTAACTCACCTCTGCCACCATGGATTTGCTTCAAACCTCTTGCAATCAAAAGTCTCAATAGCCAGCAGTGCTCCCAGATCCCGAAACCCACCCACAAACACCAGGAAGCCCCCCAAACAGGCCCCCGAAAATGCTACATTGAGCAAAATGTCAGAAATAGCTAAAACTTTTTCCTCATGGATTTTGTACAAACCACTTCTATCCGGTATTAGACCTTCCCAGCAATGCCCCAAGACTCGCCAACCCGCCCGCAAAAAAGCACAACACCCCCAAACAGCCAAAAAGGAAAATCTCATACTTACAATATTTATCGGCCTTCGGTCCAAACGCGCTGTGCAGCTAGGTCATAACTCCCGTTTTCCACCACGGATTTCCTGAAAAGCAAATGCAATCAAAATAAAACTGTCAGAGCAGTGCTCCCAGGCCCTAAAACCTACCCACAAACACCCGGAACCCCCCTAAAGAGCACCTCAAAGACAAGCAAGTAAGCAAAAACGCAAAAAGAATTTCGCCTCTGATTTGGTCCAAACCACTTTTATCCGGTATTAGAGCTTCCCAGCAATGGCCCCAGAGCCGTCAACCCAGGCAAAAACTAGTAGAAGACCCCCAAACAGCCAAAAAGCAAAAGTACAAAAATGGGGACTGAGTCATTTTCATGGCAATTTCCAAAATAACTCAGCGCGCGCTCTGCAGCTAGGCCCTAACTCCCCTCTGCCACCATGGATTTGCTTCAAACCTTTTGCAATCAAAAGTTTCACGAGCCAGCAGTGCTCCCAGACTCTGAAACCCACCCACAAACACCAGGAAGCCCCCCAAACAGGCCCCCGAAAACGCTACATTGAGCAAAATGTCAGAAATAGCAAAAACGTTTTCCTCATGGATTTTGCCCAAACCACTTCTATCCGGTATCAGACCTTCCCAGCAATGCCCCAAGACCCGCCAACCCACCAGCAAGCACAACACCCCCAAACAGCCAAAAAGGAAAATCTCATACTTACAATATTTATCGGCCTTCGGTCCAAACGTGCTCTGCAGCTAGGTCATAACTCCCGTTTTCCTCCATGGATTTCCTGAAAAGCAAATGCAATCAAAATTAGACTGTCCCAGCAGTGCTCCCAGACCCCAAAACCCACCCACAAACACATTGAACCCCCCTCAAGAGCACCTCAAAGACAAGCAAGTCAGCAAAAACACACAAAAAAATTCACCTCTGATTTGGTCCAAACCACTTTTATCCGGTATTAGAGCTTCCCAGCAATGGCCCCAGAGCCGTCAACCCAGGCGAAAACTAGTAGAAGACCCCCAAACAGCCAAATGACATGTCCCGGACTCTGTTAGCCAGTCTTAAATCTGGCTCCCCACTTGACCCCTGCCCCGCCAAATTTGTGGCTGGGATGGCGGCAGTGGTGAATCCCCTGGTCAACCCGATCCTCAATGCCTCCTTGAGGGAGGGGAGTGTCCCACGCACCTGGAAAAGGGCGATGGTGATCCCCCTCCTGAAAAAGCCTGGTCTTGATGCCGAGGTCTTGGCCAATTATAGGCCAATTTCACTTCTCCCGGCTCTGGCCAAGATCACTGAGAAACATGTTCATGGCGTCTTGTCGAACTTTCTAGAGTCTAACAATCTGCTCCATCCATCCCAATCCGGTTTCCGTTCGAATTTCAGTACGGAAACAGCGTTGGTGGAGGTCTCTGAGATCATCAGGGAGACCTTGGATGGGGGTGGCAAGGCCATGCTAGTCATGTTGGACCTGTCGGCGGCTTTCGACACCGTCCCCCATGAGGCGCTTCTCGCCAGGCTCTACGACATCGGCCTAAGGGGGACGGTGCTCAGATGGTTTACATCTTTCCTGGAGGGCCGCCGCCAGACGGTCTGGGTTTCCCAGAGCTCCGCCGAGATGCCGACATTGGGTGTTGGGGTTCCACAGGGTTCTGTGTTGAGCCCGACATTATTCAACATCTTTATGTCCCCTCTGGCGGCTGCGGTTGAGGCTTACGGAGCCCAGATCGTGTCCTACGCCGATGACTCTCAACTCCTCTTCACATGTGAAAAAGATCAGACATTTGATGGGGAGAGAATCCGGGACTGCTTGGACAGGGTCTTCAGCTGGTTCCAGCGAAATAGTCTGAAGGCCAACTCTAGCAAGTCGGAGGTTCTATTCTTCGGCTGTGCCTTCGATCCCGAGTGGCGGCAGTGGTGGCCGGCCGCCATGTGTCCTCCGGCACAATCCTCCTTGGTTGCCAAGAACCTGGGCGTTAAGCTTGATAACAAAATCTCTCTGAGAGCGCACGTCCTTGGCCTGTCCGGCACCTGTTTCGGCATCCTCAGAATGCTCCGCAAGTTTCTTCCCTTATTGTCTGCGGAGCACAGACGGATTACGGTGCAGGCGCTCATCGGATCTATGCTAGACTATGCCAATGCCCTTTTCTTAGGCCTCCCGGATTACTTGGTTCAGCGTTTGCAGGTGGCACAGAACTCAGCAGCCCGGGCAATCTTTGGTCTGCATAGACGAGCACGGGCCTCTGGGTTGCTGCAGACGCTCCATTGGCTGCCAATCCGGAAGCGGATTGTTTTCAAATCCCTGACCCTGGTGCACAAGGCTTTGTTTGGCTCAGGCGCAGGATATCTGAAGAAAAGATTGGCTTTCTATCGCCCTGCTCGCTCACTGCGTTCGGAATCCCTTTTCACTGCTGTGGTTCCACGCGTAAGGAAGGCCCGCATTGGGGGGCGCTCATTCAGCCTTAAGGCCTCCCAGCTGTGGAACTCGCTTCCACTGGTACTCCGTAGCACTCCCAACTTGCTTCAATTCAGGAAGAATTTGAAGACTTGGCTTTTTAATCATTCTGTTTAGGTGGGTTTCTTTTTCCTTCTCTTTTGGGTTCTGTTTTACTAGTTATGTTGATTATACACTGTAAGTTGCCTGTGGAAAGCGCCGGGACACTCTTTTAGAGTAGCCGAGCGCTATAAAAATGCACTTTAACATAACATAACATAACAAAAAGCAAAAGTACAAAAATGGGGACTTAGTCATTTTCATGGCAATGCCAAAATCACTCCGTGCGCGCTCTGCAGCTAGGCCCTAACTCCCCTCTGCCACCATGGATTTGCTTCAAACCTCTTGCAATCAAAAGTACCAATAGCCAGCAGTGCTCCCAGACCCCGAAACCTACCCACAAACACCAGGAAGCCCCCCAAACAGGCCCCCGAAAACGCTACATTGAGCAAAATGTCAGAAATAGCTAAAACTTTTTCCTCATGGATTTTGTCCAAACCACTTCTATCCGGTATTAGACCTTCCCAGCAATGCCCCAAGACTCGCCAACCCACCCGCAAAAAAGCACAACACCCCTAAACAGCCAAAAAGGAAAATCTCATACTTACAATATTTATCGGCCTTCGGTCCAAACGCGCTGTGCAGCTAGGTCATAACTCCCGTTTTCCACCACGGATTTCCTGAAAAGCAAATGCAATCAAAATTAGACTGTCCTAGCAGTGCTCCCAGACCCCAAAACCCACCCAAAAACACCCGGAACCAACCCCAAAGAGCACCTCAAAGACAAGCAAGTCAGCAAAAACGCAAAATATATTTCGCCTCCGATTTGGTCCAAACCACTTTTATCCGGTATTAGAGCTTCCCAGCAATGGCCCCAGAGCCGTCAACCCAGGCGAAAACTAGTAGAAGACCACCAAACAGCCAAAAAGCAAAAGTACAAAAATGGGGACTTAGTCCTTTTGGTGGCAATTTCCAAAATCACTCCACGCGCGCTCTGCAGCTAGGCCCTAACTCCCCTCTGACACCATGGATTTGCTTCAAACCTCTTGCAATCAAAAGTATCAATAGCCAGCAGTGCTCCCAGACCCCGAAACCCACCCACAAACTCCAGGAAGCCCCCCAAACAGGCGCCCGAAAACGCTACATTGAGCAAAATGTCAGAAAGAGCAAAAACTTTTTCCTCATGGATTTTGTCCAAACCACTTCTATCCGGTATTAGACCTTCCCAGCAATGCCCCAAGACCCGCCAACCCACCCGCAAAAAAGCACAACACCCCCAAACAGCCAAAAAGGAAAATCTCATACTTACAATATTTATCGGCCTTCGGTCCAAACGCGCTGTGCAGCTAGGTCATAACTCCTGTTTTCCACCACGGATTTCCTGAAAAGCAAATGCAATCAAAATTAGACTGTCCCAGCAGTGCTCCCAGATGCCAAAACCCACCCACAAACACCCGGAACCCCCCCAAAGAGCACCTCAAAGACAAGCATGTCAGCAAAAACGCAAAATATATTTCGCCTCCGATTTGGTCCAAACCACTTTTATCCGGTATTAGAGCTTCCCAGCAATGGCCCCAGAGCCGTCAACCCAGGCGAAAACTAGTAGAAGACCCCCAAACAGCCAAAAAGCAAAAGTACAAAAATGGGGACTTAGTCATTTTCATGGCAATGCCAAAATCACTCCGCGCGCGCTCTGCAGCTAGGCCCTAACTCCCCTCTGCCACCATGGATTTGCTTCAAACCTCTTGCAATCAAAAGTACCAATAGCCAGCAGTGCTCCCAGGCCCCGAAACCTACCCACAAACACCAGGAAGCCCCCCAAACAGGCCCCCGAAAACGCTACATTGAGCAAAATGTCAGAAATAGCGAAAAAAAATTCCTCATGGATTTTGTCCAAACCACTTCTATCCGGTATTAGACCTTCCCAGCAATGCCCCAAGACTCGCCAACCCACCCACAAAAAAGCACAACACCCCTAAACAGCCAAAAAGGAAAATCTCATACTTACAATATTTATCGGCCTTCGGTCCAAACGCGCTGTGCAGCTAGGTCATAACTCCCGTTTTCCACCACGGATTTCCTGAAAAGCAAATGCAATCAAAATTAGACTGTCCCAGCAGTGCTCCCAGACCCCAAAACCCACCCAAAAACACCCGGAACCCCCCCAAAGAGCACCTCAAAGACAAGCAAGTCAGCAAAAACGCAAAATATATTTCGCCTCCGATTTGGTCCAAACCACTTTTATCCGGTATTAGAGCTTCCCAGCAATGGCCCCAGAGCCGTCAACCCAGGCGAAAACTAGTAGAAGACCACCGAACAGCCAAAAAGCAAAAGTACAAAAATGGGGACTTAGTCCTTTTGGTGGCAATTTCCAAAATCACTCCACGCGCGCTCTGCAGCTAGGCCCTAACTCCCCTCTGACACCATGGATTTGCTTCAAACCTCTTGCAATCAAAAGTATCAATAGCCAGCCGTGCTCCCAGACCCCGAAACCCACCCACAAACTCCAGGAAGCCCCCAAACAGGCGCCCGAAAACGCTACATTGAGCAAAATGTCAGAAAGAGCAAAAACTTTTTCCTCATGGATTTTGTCCAAACCACTTCTATCCGGTATTAGACCTTCCCAGCAATGCCCCAAGACCCGCCAACCCACCCGTAAAAAAACACAACACCCCCAAACAGCCAAAAAGGAAAATCTCATACTTACAATATTTATCGGCCTTCGGTCCAAACGCGCTGTGCAGCTAGGTCATAACTCCTGTTTTCCACCACGGATTTCCTGAAAAGCAAATGCAATCAAAATTATACTGTCCCAGCAGTGCTCCCAGATGCCAAAACCCACCCACAAACACCCGGAACCCCCCCTAAGAGCACCTCAAAGACAAGCATGTCAGCAAAAACGCAAAATATATTTCGCCTCCGATTTGGTCCAAACCACTTTTATCCGGTATTAGAGCTTCCCAGCAATGGCCCCAGAGCCGTCAACCCAGGCGGAAACTAGTAGAAGACCCCCAAACAGCCAAAAAGCAAAAGTACAAAAATGGGGACTTAGTCATTTTCATGGCAATTTCCAAAATCACTCCACGCGCGCTCTGCAGCTAGGCTCTAACTCCCCTCTGCCACCATGGATTTGATTCAAACCTCTTGCAATCAAAAGTATCAATAGCCAGCAGTGCTCCGAGACCTCGAAACCCACCCACAAACACCAGGAAGCCCCCCAAACAGGCCCCCGCAAACGCTACATTGAGCAAAATGTCAGAAATAGCTAAAACTTTTTCCTCATGGATTTTGTCCAAACCTCTTCTATCCGGTATTAGACCTTCCCAGCAATGCCCCAAGACCCGCCAACCCACCCGCAAAAAAGCACAACACCCCCCAAACAGCCAAAAAGGAAAATCTCATACTTACAATATTTATCGGCCTTCAGTCCAAACGCGCTGTGCAGCTAGGTCATAACTCCCGTTTTCCACCACGGATTTCCTGAAAAGCAAATGCAATCAAAATTAGACTGTCCCAGTAGTGCTCCAAGACCCCAAAACCCACCCACAAACACCCAGAACCCCCCCAAAGAGCACCTCAAAGACAAGCAAGTCAGCAAAAACGCAAAAAAAATTCGCCTCCGATTTGGTCCAAACCACTTTTATCCGGTATTAGAGCTTCCCAGCAATGCCCCAAGACCCGCCAACTCACCCGCAAAGAAGTAGAACACCCCCACAAGTGCAGAGTCTTTCTTCATTGGGCGTAATCCAGCCCTCTGCTTTGAGGGAAATAGGAGTCGGGAGGAGGAGGATAGAGGAGCATGTTCTTGTGAACCTGAGGAATGCAGACTGCAGCACCTTCAAATCAATAAGCAAACAAGTCAAGACAGTTCTGATGATGGGCTTGTTTTTGTGATTAGGTGATTAAAGTTTTAATTATATTAACTGTGCAAAACAAAGAAAGACAGACACACAGGTGGTTCTCTTGAGTCTTGTGCACCTAAAAGCAATGGAAGACAGAGGAACATCAGTTCAGTTATACACCCCAAAAACTCAAAAACCATATAAAAATCAGCACAATCCCATGCCTTCCAAGCCCTCCATGATGTTTAAATTCAAGACACCCCACAGAAAGACTAGGCCCATGCACAACTCAGTACCCCTGGTCAAAAGGCCCCAACAACAGCCCAAAAAACGAAAACCAAAGAAAAATCAGAACAATCCCATGCCATCCATGCCCTCCATGATGTTTAAATTCAAGACACCAAACAGAAAGACTAGGCCCATGCACCACTCACTACCCCTGGGCATAATGGTTGAAAGCTAGGCAAAATGGGTGCAGGCCTGAGAATACTGCCTGCATTCAAAATGGCCCCTTGCCTCCCAGCACATGGGCAGGGCCTGCCTGTACCAGCACTCAAAATGGCCCCCACCCACATGGCCTGTCCCCATGAACACCCCAAAAAATCAAAAAACACAGAAGAATCAGCACAATCCCATGCCACCCATGCCCTCCATGATGTTTAAATTCAAGGCACCCCACAGAAAGACTAGGCCCATGCAACACTCACTACCCCTGGTCAAAAGGCCCCAACAACAGCCCAAAAAATCGAAAACACAGAAAAATTAGCACAATCCCATGCCATCCATGTCCTCCATGATGTTTAAATTCAAGACACCCCACAGAAAGACTAGGCCCATGCAACACTCACTACCCCTGGTCAAAAGGCCCCAACAACAGCCCAAAAAATCGAAAAACACAGAAAAATCAGCACAATCCCATGCCATCCATGCCCTGCATGATGTTTAAATTCAAGACACCTCACAGTAAGACTAGGCCCATGCACCACTCATTACCCCTGGTCAAAAAGCCCCAACAACAGCCCAAAAATCGAAAAACACAGAAAAATCAGCACAATCCCATGCCATCCATGCTCTCCATGATGTTTAAATTCAAGACACCCCACAGAAAGACTTGGCCCATGCACCACTTACTACCCCTGGGCATAAGGGTTGAAAGCTAGGCAAAATGGGTGCAGGCCTGAGAACACTGCCTGCATTCAAAATGGCCCCTTGCCTCCCACCACATGGCCAGGGCCTGCCTGTACCAGCACTCAAAATGGCCCCCACCCACATGGCCTATCCCCATGAACACCCCAAAAAATCGAAAAACACAAAAAAATCAGCACAATTCCATGCCATCCATGCCCTCCATGATGTTTAAATTCAAGACACCCCACAGAAAGACTAGGCCCATGCACCACTCAGTACCCCTGGTCAAAAGGCCCCAACAACAGCCCCAAAATCGAAAAACACAGAAAAATCAGCACAATCCCATGCCATCCATGCCCTCAATGATGTTTAAATTCAAGACACCCCACAGAAAGTCTAGGCCCATGCACCACTCACTACCCCTGGGCATAATGGTGGAAAGCTTGGAAAAATGGGTGCAGGCCTGAGAACACTGCCTGCATTCAAAATGGCCCCTTGCCTCCCACCACATGGGCAGGGCCTGCCTGTACCAGCACTCAAAATGGCCCCACCCACATGGCCTGTCCCCATGAACACCCCAACAAATGGAAAAACACAGAAAAATCAGCACAATCCCATGCCATCCATGCCCTCATGGTGTTTAAATTCAAGACACCCCACAGAAAGACTAGGCCCATGCAACACTCACTACCCCTAGTTAAAAGGCCCCAACAACAGCCCAAAAAATCGAAAAACACAGAAAAATCAGCACAATTCCATGTCATCCATGCCCTGCATGATGTTTAAATTCAAGACACCCCACAGTAAGACTAGGCCCATGCACCATTCACTACCCCTGGTCAAAAGGCCCAAACAACAGCCCCAAAATCGAAAAACACAGAAAAATCAGCACAATCCCATGCCATCCATACCCTCCATGATGTTTAAATTCAAGACACCCCACAGAAAGACTAGGCCCATGCACCACTCACTACCCCTGGGCATAAGGGTTGAAAGCTAGGCAAAATGGGGGCAGGCCTGAGAACACTGCCTGCATTCAAAATGGCCCCTTGCCTCCCAGCGGTAATAAGACATAATATCGAAAATGTAATATCGAAGTGACATAATATCGAAGATTAAATATCGTAGGTATAAAATATCAACATAAAAAATATCGTATACCAAAATATCGTAAATGGTATGTGTAAAATAATATCGTAAGTAATTACATCGGAAGACAAAATATCGATATAAAAAAATATCGTATAATAGTATATAAAGTTCATTTAAAGTTAATGTTGTATTGTAATTCATAAGTGTTATTTTGAATAAAAAAGGAATGTTTTATATTTATATTATAATAATTAAAAAAACATATATAATTTTAGGAGCGGGTTATTGGGTTTATAGGGGATAAAGGTGGGGAGTGTTTTAAAACATTATATATAAAAGTAAGATTGTAATGTAGAATTTAGATTAACAAATAATTAAATAATGAATAGAAAAATTAATAAATAAATAAAAAAAAATTATTTCAAAATTCGAAAAACGAAATATAAATTAAATACTGAAATTTGAATTTGTTGCCTCTATATATATATATATATATCTAAATTAAGAAATACATTTTTAGGAGCGGGTTATTGGGTTTATAGGGGATAAGGGTGGGGAGTGTATTAAAAAAATATATATAAAATAAGAAAATTATTTAGAATTTAGATTAAAAATATTTATATATTGAATAGAAAAATTTAAAAATATTTAAAAAAAATTGAAATTTCGAATTTCGAAAAATGAAATTGGAAATTAATTAATGAAATTTTAAATTTTTGATTGTAGATATATATTATTTAGGATACATATTTTTAGGAGCAGGTTATTCGGTTTATAGGGGATAATGGTGGGGAGTGTTTTAAAAAAATAAGTATTACAAAAATAAAATTTTATTGAATATATATTTATAAATCATTATATAAAGAATAGAAAAAATACAATAACGAAATTCACAATTTGAAATTTCGAAAATTGAAAAACGAAATTATAAATATTAAAAATAGATATTTTTTTGTAATATATTTTCATGATCTTTTAATGTAATTTTGTTGAAAAAATTTACATTTATAATAAAATTTAGTTAATATACATACATTTATATTTATAGGAGTGAGTTTTAGAGTTTACAGGGGATAAAGGTAGGGAGTGTTTTGATATGAAAAATTTTTATGGCCAAAATAAAATTTAAAAAAAAAAAGAAAAATTAAATAATTAAAATTATAAATATGTTCTAAATATAGAAATTTACAATAAGAAAAAAAATTGAATTGTATAGAATTTTATATTTTTGAGAAACTTTGTATAGACAATATAACAATAAAAGACTAATTTTTCAAATTTCGATTGTAAAAATTTTTCAAAAGGAAATAATACTAAAAAATTGTATATATTATAAAGAATAGAATACTATAAAAATTATATAAAATGTAATTTTCTTTTGACATTTGTGGAAAAATCAATACTAAACAAAAAATAAAAAGAAATATTTCATAATTAGTGTGTAGCACTTAGATTAATAATATGTAGAGTGGAGTGGAAATAATTAATTACATTTAATTAGTGTCCAGCACTTATATTAATTTTATGTAGACTGGAGTGGGAATAGTAAATTATATTTAATTTGTGTCCAGCATCTACTTCAATTTTATGTAGACTGGAGTGGGAATAGTAAATTATATTTAATTAGTGTCCAGCACCTACTTCAATTTTATGTAGACTGGAGTGGGAATAGTAAATTATATTTAATTAGTGTCCAGCACCTTCTTCTATTTTATGTAGACTGGAGTGGGAATAGTAAATTATATTTAATTAGTGTCCAGCACTTATATTAATTTTATGTAGACTGGAGTGGGAATAGTAAATTATATTTAATTAGTGTCCAGCACCTACTTCAATTTGAGGTAGACTGGAGTGGGAATAGTAAATTATATTTAATTAGTGTCCAGCACCTACTTCAATTTTATGTAGACTGGAGTGGGAATAGTAAATTATATTTAATTAGTGTCCAGCACTTATATTAATTTTATGTAGACTGGAGTGGGAATAGTAAATTATATTTAATTAGTGTCCAGCACCTACGTCAATTTTATGTAGACTGGAGTGGGAATAGTAAATTATATTTAGTTAGTCTCCAGCACTTATATTAATTTTATGTAGACTGGAGTGGGAATAGTAAATTATATGTAATTAGTGTCCAGCACTTATATTAATTTTATGTAGAGTGGGAATAGTAAATTATATTTAATTAGTGTCCAGCACCTACTTCAATTTTATGTAGACTGGAGTAGGAATAGTAAATTATATTTAATTAGTGTCCACCACCTACTTCTATTTTATGTAGACTGGAGTGGGAATGTTTAATTATATTTAATTAATTTAATTAAGATCAGTGGCACAGTTCCTATATGATTTAATTCATATTTTGCCAACCAACCACAATAAGTTTAACTTTACAATTCTGTCTCCAGCCCAGTTCCTTATTAGAGAATGAAGTGTGAGGAAGACAGGCCTGCAGCATACTATGGACAACGTTCAAATTAGGTAAAAAGCAAAAGCACACAGAAACAACGTGACAGTATGTAATATATATATTTGCAACTACAAAGCTGCGTGCCAGAGGAGCTGGAGGCCCCCTCAACCCACTGGGGAATTATCGTGTTTATTGGCAAGGAACTCGCTTACTCACTGGGGAATTACAGAATGGACTACAACGCCCAGCAAGTCTTTGCTACGGCCACGCCCCCGCCCAGGGGTGGGCGTTTCATCAAACACTTAAGACATAGTGAGATAGCTTTCTTTTACTCAGCGCCACCGAAGAAGGGAGATGGTGATCCCGAAACGCGTTTGACCATGAACATTTACAGAGGCTGCACCATGTTTTTATGTCACGAGCAAGTTGTTAATAAACCTCGTGTTTTCTTAAAGAAGCTTCCATGTGGTCCACTTCACTTTGGGAATCTGGAAATGGATTGATGTTTGCGGCCGTCCCGGTCGCGAAGAGGACCCACGCATTTTTGGGCGGACATGCAGCTCCACCGGGGGCTTTGCGTATGGAGGGAAGCTGTGTCAGCGCTATTCCAGTATGCGCTCCCACAAACACTATTTGCAACTACAAAGCTGCGTGCCAGAGGAGGTGGAGGCCCCCCTCAACCCACTGGGGTATTATCGTGTTTATTGGCAAGGGAACTCGCTTACCCACTGGGGAATTACAGAATTGACTACAACGCCCAGCAAGCCGTTGTTACGGCCACGCCCCCGCCCAGGGGTGGGCGTTTCATCAAACAAGACATAGTGAGATCGCTTACTTTTACTCAGCGCCACCGAAGAAGGGAGATGGTGATCCCGAAACGCGTTTCGCCATGAACATTTACAGAGGCTGCAAACATGTTTTTATGTCAGGAGCAAGTTGTTAATAAACCTCGTGTTTTCTTAAAGAAGCTTCCATGCGGTCCACTTCACTTTGGGAATCTGGAAATGGATTGATGTTTGCGGCCGTCCCGGTCACGAAGAGGACCCACGCATTTTTGGGCGGACCTGCAGCTCCACCGGGTGCTTTGAGTATGGAGGGAAGCTGTGTCAGCGCTATTCCAGTATTCGCTCACACAAACACTATTTGCAACTACAAAGCTACATGCCAAAGGACCTGGAGGCCCCCCTCAACCCACTGGGGTATTATCGTGTTTATTGGCAAGGGTACTCGATTACTCACTGGGGAATTACAGAATGGACTACAACGCCCGGAAAGTCTTTGCTACGGCCACGCCCCCGCCCAGGGGTGGGCGTTTCATCAAACACTTAAAACATAGTGAGATAGCTTGCTTTTACTCAGCGCCACCGAAGAAGGGAGATGGTGATCCCGAAACGCGTTTGGCCATGAACATTTACAGAGGCTCCAGCCATGTTTTTATGTCACGAGCAAGTTGTTAATAAACCTTGTGTTTTCTTAAAGAAGCTTCCATGTGGTCCACTTCACTTTGGGAATCTGGAAATGGATTGATGTTTGCGGCCGTCCCGGTCGCGAAGAGGACCCACGCATTTTTGGGCAGACATGCAGCTCCACCGGGGGCTTTGCGTATGGAGGGAAGCTGTGTCAGCGCTATTCCAGTATGCGCTCACACAAACACTATTTGCAACTACAAAGCTGCGTGCCAGAGGAGCTGGAGGCCCCCCTCAACCCACTGGGGTATTATTGTGTTTATTGGCAAGGGAACTCGCTTACCCACTGGGGAATTACAGAATGGACTACAACGCCCAGCAAGCCGTTGTTACGGCCACGCCCCCGCCCAGGGGTGGGCGTTTCAGCCAACAAGACATAGTGAGATCGCTTGCTTTTACTCAGCGCCACCGAAGAAGGGAGATGGTGATCCCGAAACGCGTTTCGCCATGAACATTTACAGAGGCTGCAAACATGTTTTTATGTCAGGAGCAAGTTGTTAATAAACCTTGTGTTTTCTTAAAGAAGCTTCCATGTGGTCCACTTCACTTTGGGAATCAATCAATCAAAGCATTTATATAGCTCACTACTCACCCGGAGGGTCTCAAGGTGCTTGGGGAGGGGGGGTCCGCTTTTGCTCGAACAGCCAGGTCTTGAGCTGTTTCCTGAAGGCGAGGTGGTCTTGGGTCAGGCGGAGGTGGGTCGGGAGGGAGTTCAAAGTCTTGGCGGCCAGGTAGGAGAAGGACCTTCCTCCTGTGGTGGCTCTTCGGATGCGGGGGATGGCAGCGAGGGCGTGGCTGGTCGATCGAAGCTGTCGTGTGGGATTGTAGAAGTTGAGGCGGCTGTTGAGGTATCTTGGACCTTGGTTGTGTAAGGCTTTGTGTGCGTGGGTGAGGAGATGGAAGGTGATTCTCTTGTTGACCGGGAGCCAGTGCAGGTCTCTGAGGTGTCCGGAGATGTGGCTGTGTCGGGGGATGTCGAGGATGAGTTTTGCTGAGGCATTCTGGATCCGCTGGAGTCTCTTCTGGAGTTTGTCAGTGGTTCCGGCGTAGAGGGAGTTGCCGTAATCCAGTCGGCTGGTGACGAGGGCCTGGGTGACCGTCTTCCTGGTCTTGGTGGGGATCCATCGGAAGATCTTACGTAGCATGCGCAGGATGTTGAAGCACGACGAGGAGACGGCATTGACTTGTCTGGTCATGGAGAGGGAGGAGTCCAGGATGAAGCCCAGGTTGCGTGCGTGGTCTGTTGGTTTGGGTGCGCTGCCCAGGGCGGGGGGCCACCAGGAGTCGTCCCAGGCGGAGGGCGAGGAGCCCAGGATGAGAACTTCCGTCTTGTCTGAGTTCAGTTTCAGGCATTCCATTTCCAGGAATCTGGAAATGGATTGATGTTTGCGGCCGTCCCGGTCGCGAAGAGGACCCACGCATTTTTGGGCGGACCTGAAGCTCCACCGGGTGCTTTGAGTATTGAGGGAAGCTGTGTCAGCGCTATTCCAGTATGCGCTCACACAAACACTATTTGCAACTACAAAGCTGCGTGCCAAAGGAGCTGGTGGCCCCCTCAACCCACTGGGGTATTATCGTGTTTATTGGCAAGGGTACTCGCTTACCCACTGGGGAATTACAGAATGGACTACAACGCCCAGCAAGCCGTTGTTACGGCCACGCCCCCGCCCAGGGGTGGGCGTTTCATCAAACACTTAAGACATAGTGAGATCACTTGCTTTTACTCAGCGCCACTGAAGAAGGGAGATGGTGATCCCGAAACGCGTTGGTCTATGAACATTTTCAGAGGCTGCAACCATGTTTTTATGTCACGAGCAAGTTGTTAATAAACCTCGTGTTTTCTTAAAGATGCTTCCATGTGGTCCAATTCACTTTGGGAATCTGGAAATGGATTGATGTTTGCAGCCGTCCCGGTCGCGAAGAGGACCCACGCATTTTTGGACGGACCTGCAGCTCCACCGGGGGCTTTGCGCATTGAGGGAAGCTGTGTCAGCGCTATTCCAGTATGCGATCACACAAACACTATTTGCAACTACAAATCTGCGTGCCAGAGGAGCTGGAGGCCCCCTCAACCCACTGAGGTAGTATCGGATGTTTAACTGGGTGCACTCCCATACAAAGAGGGACATGCTGAACAGCTAGCTGGAAAAACATCATTGGTACCTCTGGAAGGTCCACTTCAGAATTAATTTTATTTGACAAAGGATAGTAAAGAAAGGGATGCTTGATTTTTGTGAGATGTGCTTGTCTCGCAACATTTTCCATGACCTCTTGTCAGCATAGGATTCAGGCTGCACTTGACTTCAAAAAGTGGATTTGTGGGCGGCTGGTGTTTCTATAATTTACACACAGTTACATTTTCCACTGCCCTCAGAACCCAACTCATTGGCTTTATAGTTGAATATCCCCCTACTGCCTTGTGATTACATAGTTGTCTTCTACTTCATGGGTGGCATAATATTTGTGAAACCGGATATGTTACAAGCAGCGTCATACACAATTAAAATATGGTTTTTAATGTGTCTTCCAGTCTGCTACTGCCATGAGTATTTGGCTCAGATACTTGTAATTATTAGGGATGTGGTGAATTTGCACAACTCATTTTTCCCCAAAGTAACACAAAATTTCAGAAAAATAGTTGCTCAATTACACAATGTGCACCTCACATGGCTTTTCTAGGTGATAGGTGATGGCTGTGGGCATACACAGAACAGAAAAGTTACAAAATGTGCAGACAGACAGAGATTGGCTTAAGCAGAAATTGACTAGTTTATGGATAAAATGCCTCCCTGCTAGACAACTTCTATTCAAACCAGCACCCAACAGGCGAATATAAGTAAATTTTGCACATTTTATATAATGTGACATTTATAAATTACTTGGGATTTCACCCAACTAATGAAGATTACGCACAGGCCTAAATGTTACCTGACACTTTGATAGCTCACAGTTTACTAGACCAAGTAGCACTTGATCTGAACCATTATACTGACCTATGATGAGTCATACCTTTTGGAATGGGAAATAACTGTGCAGATGCCAAATTACAGTGTGGAATTCTGCACAGTATTTCCAGATAGTTTTAGCAGATTGTAAGTAGAAGCGGGGGCTTTCGAGAGGGTGGAGGTGGAAAGAGGAGTTTGGAAGGTTGGGGAGACAAAGGAAAGAAAAGTTCTGGCAGGGGGGGGCAAGTGAATGCTTCCCTGATACCAGAAAACATGCTTGTCCAGGATTGGGGATGAGGATTGTCTGCTGTTGCAGCCAAAGCTTCATTACATTTTTCCAGCTGGAAATTTCATCCAGGAAAATAAGATCTGGTGTTCTCGTACCCAGGAAAACTGCGTGTGCAAAACCTGTCCCAGTCGTGATAGGGCAGATCTGATTTCCAAATGAGAATCCTGCTCTGCCAGACACATAATCAGTACCTTACAAGTTATCTTCAGAACCCACTGTCATAGTCTTTCTCATCACAGGCCGTACTAATGAGGTGGACTCAACCTCGGAGAAAATAAACACTAAAAATCTGTAGGAGATAGTTTTCTTGCCCTCCACATAAATTTGCTAAAAGAGAAGCTGGCCAATTATAGAAGAACTCCAGGCAAAGCAAAGCTTTAGGTAAAAGACTATGACAAAGAAACTTGGACTAGAAGAATTAGAGATTACCATTAAGCACTCTAGGCTTTACATAAATGCTGCTATTCCCCGTCACATTCTTACTAATCAGGTATGTTCAATTAGAGTTGTTCTGGCCACAGACTATCCTGTATATGAACTAAGAGGTTTGAACCTGCTTCCTCAGTTCCAAAGTCAGCATCTCTGCTGTAACACCACATCCTCTCTCCTGTAGCACTCTGAAAACCCATTGTGGTTCAAGGTTTCTGACTTGACTTCAGACTAAGAAGTCTGTCCGCATTGTATTTGTGGAACAACAGGGCCAGTGAATATGTTACATTTTAAGACCGCAATTGATGATGTAGTCAGCAATCTGAAGATTAGGTCTCCCTCTTTCTTCAAAAGCCAAAATGTTCACATACCATACCATCCATAGTAAAGGAAGTGTTGCTGCTAGCAAACAATGTCAAATACCATAAATGAATTATAGTGACCAGACAAAGCAAGAAGTAAGTCAATATAACGAGGACACTGAGTTAGGGGTGACACTTAGACTTTTCCTTGCTTCCAAAATTATGTGAATCTGAAGGGCAGTAGCAGATCGCCTCCAACTCCTTATTTACTAGCCGCTTTGTGGGTCAGGCTGAAGTATTCATCCAAGTAGGTGTATGGAGTTGTCCTCCAAGTAGCAGGAAGGTTACTACCTCAGACAAGACCTCCATGTAATCCTGGAGGAAGGGTTGGCTTGAAGTCAACAACCAAGCATGTCGAAAATCCAAGATATCCTTCTCCACTAAATAGTCCAGTTAGTGAAAAATCGTCCCAAAAAAAATGCAAAAATACAACTGTTCCAATAATCGATAATCCATCCAAAGAAGATCCTTAGGAAAACCATACAAAACCCGAAAATAGTTAAAAAATGAAAGAAACGCTCCAGGAAAACTGAAAAATGTAAAGAAGTGTTTGAAATTCATTAGTTAATAAAACTAACAAACACTTCCTTAAAAAAAAAAACGCTCCATCCGAAATGGCGAACACCTAAAACAGAAACGTATAAAACATACATTCCCACCCACATAAACCTACACATGACCAACTAATAACATTAGTATTAACATTATAGGCCTAATACATATACTTTAAACATGTAGATATCAACTCTCCAAACAAGCCTAAAACAACGTAAAAGTACGAATACCTTCCACACGTAAATAAACGATCTTAAACACTGTAATACAACTCACTTACATCTAACACCAATAAATAGCAGCACACTAGTCTCAAAAATTATATTTAACACACCTAAAACATATAAAACAAACCTTACCTTAAGCGACGTGAAGTCTCTCCCAACCGCGACCTGCTCTCCATCCAAATAACACAAAACGACCTAACCCGGTTACAAAATAAAAGACCCAAATGCAAGAAAATAGTCCATTATTACACATAAATGACTAATTCTGTTGAAAATAATCGATTTTTTTTCCTTTGGCATGTAGTTTTTAAGTTTTGCTGAGTTTTACATTTCCTACCTTTTGCCCAATATTGAACATTTTACAATTACAATTGACAATGGTTTGGTCAAAGATATCAAAACACGTGAAAATATCAGTAGATAACATCGCAACTGCTTACTAAATGCCGAGGACAACTTTATATCATTGAGTTATATATGAAATTAATATATCAGTTATCTCGTCCCAATAGATGGATCCTCTCAATTTTCACGTGTTTTGATATCTTTGACCAAACCATTGTCAATTGTAATTGTAAAATGTTCAATATTGGGCAAAAGGTAGTAAATTTAAAACTCAGCAAAACTTAAAAACTACATGTCCCATAAAGCAATGAGGCACTGGCAAACCCCAAACAGGAAGTGATGTAATGCATACAATGCAAGTATATCAGGGAGGGGGAGCCAAGTGATCGGTTGATCGTGAGCAAGGTATTTGTAATACCGAAACGCGTAGATCGTTAACATCTGCCTGAGTCTGTGGAATGTAATGAGAAAATAAAAAAATTGCAAAATTGACCCGTGGAGTGCGACCCAATTTGTTCCTTCGAGAGGGAACAGTGGCAAATGGATTAGCAGCGTGGTTCAGCTGCAGGGCGCCGCACCCGTTCCGAGCGCTGCACGAGTGGTAAAGGGAACCAGCAATGGAGAATATCTAAAAAACGCCACGAGCAGCGACCGCTGACGAAAAACAAGGAAGTCTGAGAAGCAAGCCACACTCCGCTCGTGAGCAGAAGCTCGAGGTAAGCGTGTGTGTGAAGTTAATGACAACAAGCTCATCATTGCTGAATAAAATCGGCACAGTCAGCTCTGCGGACTCCCATAAAAACAACGTGTAAGGTTAAACACCGCAATAGACTTTCAATGCAGAAATAAGCGGCAAAAAATCACACATCTTTGTTTTAAAGGGAGTACACGGGTCAGCAACGATAACAACCAACTTACCAGACGCAATTGGTAAATTCACACAGGCAGAAACATGGAGAAAAGGGAAGTGAAGCGCAATGATTTATTACGACAAATGTTTGAAAAAGGCTCAGTGGAAAAGGAAGTTGGCGGAGCAAATGTGCAGGCTAAAACGGACACGAAATCTAAATTAAAAAACTGGGAGAAACTGAGCAGAAAAGAAATAAATAAGTCTTGGGAATTGATTACCTTAAAGGAGTACCTGGATGCAAAACGGGTCCCCAGAGGATTGAGAATTATGCTCATGCCCAGCCACCAAGACAGCTCCAATGAATTACTACAAGAATGGGGAGAGTTTATCTTACAATCCTCCCTAGGGTTAATAGCAATCCTAGTTAAACACATTGAAATCAGCTTACAGAAAATGAAAGAACAACTGCACGAAATGGAAAAGGAGCTTGCAACACTCAAGCTCAACGCAGAAATGACAAAGTTTAAGGAAGAACTGGAATTACAAATTGAAAAACACGAAGACACTGTAAGAGAACGTAAGCATCAAAAATTTATCAGGGATGCAACAGACTATGCAGAAGGACGAATCTTTTCATTTTCAAAAAAATTCGACCAAATGAGACAACAAGTATTGAGCACAAGCTCTATAAGCTTATCAAGCAGTGCATCTTCCCTAATATCAGAAAACAATGAAGGAGAACCTGGAACCTCGGCCAGTATGGGACAGCTACCTTTTTTAGGGGATGTGCACCTGGTACTGCAGCAAAAACATTGGGAGCAGAACCAACCCCCTCGCCAACAACAAAGGGGGAGAGGGAGAGGGAGAGGACGCAGATGGTCCCCAAAAGACAAAAAAGGAGAGGAAAAAGGAGCAAAAAGCAACGAAGGGACAAAAGTGGGGACAGAAACGCGCAGCATGCGCAGGAAGATGAACCCATAAAGGACGAACTCTAGGTGGTCAATCTATCCAAAAGGGAAATATCAAAGACAGAAGAAGGATTACTGAAAAAGGGTATCAACTTCTGTCCAATGAGAAAAATGGACTTAGCGCAAGTCCGGATAGATTTCTACCTATATATCAGGAAGATAAAACTAGCTAAATACTTTGCGGAAAAACAGAAACCTGGAAAGACGAATAAAATACCCGTGCAGGACAGCGGCACAGCATTGTCAGTCAAAGATTCGGAGGCTCTGCTGACCCTGATAAACATGAATGACGATGAAAATCATGAAATCCCCTTGGAAGAGGCCTGTAAACAAACAGGTGCGGGTTTGAGTGGCATGAAGCCCAAATCAAAGTTTTACCCTCAACTAGCCCCAGGAAACAAAATTGATCTTTTTCAGGAGGCGGTAACCCAAGACTTATACAAATTGAAAAATGCAAAATATAAAGACAATCTAACGGAAATGGAGAGGAAGGCACTCTTGGAGCTTTCGACAGACAATCAAATAGAAATTAAAATGGCCGATAAGGGCGGAAACGTGGTGATACTGGAGAAAACAGCATATATTACCGAGGCGCATCGACAATTAAGGGACACCAAGTATTATGACAAATTGAAAAGAAACCCCACCATGGAAATAAAAGAAATGGTGGATGCTAGACTGTCAGAATGGACAAAAAATGGTCTAATTGATGAGGAGGAAAGAAAATACCTCACAGTTGCGCATCCAGTAACGGCCACTATATATTTCCTCCCAAAGCTGCACAAACATCAAAAAATGCCTCCAGGACGCCCAATCCTGTCTGCCAAAGGCTCACTCCTGGAACCGATTGCCAACTACATCGACTACTTTTTGAATCCGTTTGTATTATGCCTGGACTCATATATACAAGATACAAGTGATCTACTCAGAAAACTTGAGAACACCCCCTGGCAAGACACATACCATTTGGTATCTATGGATGTTATTTCCTTTTATACCAACATAGGGAATGACATGGGACTGACAGCATGCAATCACTTCCTGAACGAAAGGAAAATAGAATTTGCAAACCACAATCAAATGATATTGGATATGATCAAGATCTGTCTGACTAGAAACATCTTCATGTTTGGGGATGAAATATACTGCCAAAATAGCGGGACGGCGATGAGATTTTCCTTTAGTCCCAGCTATGCCTGTTTAGCGATGGGATGGTGGGAAAAGGAAATTGCATGGAGCAACAGCAATGAAACATCACTGAACAAAGTGATAAGCTGGACGCGATATATTGATGATTTACTCATCATTTGGGATGGCAGCAAAGAAGATTTTCAGAAATACTTCGACATCATGAATAACAGCATACCAAACCTCAAGTTTGCTATGTAATAAGCAATGAGAGAATTGTATTTCTGGACACAGAGATCTACATACGAGAAAGTCAAATACATACAACATTGCATCGTAAATGTACTGCCACCAACGCTACACTAGAAGCAACCAGCTTCCACCAGCAATCCCTGATCACCAGTATCCCCTACGGGGAATTCTTGAGAATCCGGAGGATTTGCAGCGAAAAAGATGAATGGGAAAAACACAGTGCGGCAACCTCGGAGAGATTCAAAAAACGCAAATACAACAAGGGCATAATCAAAAAATGCTGGGAAAGAACAGATCAAAAGAGCAAAGAGGAATGTCTCCAAAGAAAATCCAAAAAACCAACAGAAGAATCAGAACCAATACGCATGATCATGAACTTCTCGAACGAGAGTAAAAGGATTGCTAACATTCTAAAGCGCAATTGGAAAATCTTACAATTGGACGAGACAGTGAAAGACATTGTGGGATCACACCCGACAATTACAGACAGAAGGGCAAAGAACCTTAAAGATCATCTCATTCACAGCCATTTTAAAAAAACAACAAAAAAAGATGAGTGGCTAAAAACAACGGGTTTTGTGAAATGTTATGCATGCAAGGTCTGTCAGATTGCCAAACCGACAAAACAAGTACAAATGTCCAATAAGAAAAACTGGGAGATTAAGGAATTGATCACTTGCAAAACAACACACGTTGTATATGTCATCGAATGTCCATGCCCCATGAGGTATGTGGGCAGCACAGTGTGCGAACTAAAAAAACGCATCCTAGAGCACGTTCGAGCGACCATTCACAAGGACAAGGCTAATGCAATAGCCAAACACATGGAACTATACCATTGAAGTGACTGGAGCCAATTGAAATTCTTTGGTCTCGAAAGCGTCCCCAAGAAAGAAAGAGGGGGAGACAGGGAAAGGCTCCTGAGACAAAAAGAATCACGCCATATCCTAAACCTAAGAACCCTTACGCCCTACGGGCTGAACCAGTCGGAAGAGCTATATATACATTTGTGAGGACTTCGCTTTGATAAATTGTTTGTTGCCCAATATACTTTTACAATACCAGGATTGGGTATGACACGTAAATTGAGATAATGGAAATGTTATCAATGTCTGAGCACAGTAAACGAGGTTGGTATGCGATACTGTCATCCGGGTAGTCAAAGGAAGTTGGCAATCAAAGCATTCAAATAATGTTGAGCAGCCGTAACATCAAGGTATTCCCACTAGAGGGAAACAATTGTCTAGTTTAAAATGACTAGTGATACCCGTGTAAACAAATCTGATTTGATACTGTTATGTTACATATATAATGATGTAAGTAATGTCATCCCACCAGAGGGAAAATATCAGTAGATAACATCGCAACTGCTTACTAAATGCCGAGGACAACTTTATATCATTGAGTTATATATGAAATTAATATATCAGTTATCTCGTCCCACTAGAGGGATCCTCTCAATTTTCACGTGTTTTGATATCTTTGACCAAACCATTGTCAATTGTAAAATGTTCAATATTGGGCAAAAGGTAGTAAATTTAAAACTCAGCAAAACTTAAAAACTACATGTCCCATAAAGCAATGAGGCACTGGCAAACCCCAAACAGGAAGTGATGTAATGCATACAATGCAAGTATATCAGGGAGGGGGAGCCAAGTGATCGGTTGATCGTGAGCAAGGTATTTGTAATACCGAAACGCGTAGATCGTTAACATCTGCCTGAGTCTGTGGAATGTAATGAGAAAATAAAAAAATTGCAAAATTGACCCGTGGAGTGCGACCCAATTTGTTCCTTCGAGAGGGAACAGTGGCAAATATATATATTTATATATATGAGCACAAAGTTCCTCCTCTGTCTGCTCAGCGCTCGTGGTCACAGCCTCCACGCCAACAACAAAAAGGATACGCACATGCACCTGGAGCTTAGTACTGCCAACGTACCTAAGCCCACAGGTGCATGTTAGGACATAGACGGCATGATCCGTTTTGCAGGAGTAATTGCCTTGAATGGATTTCGCTACCGTGCTGAAAGGAGTGTCGTAGTGTGAAATGGTTATGCCAAATTTGCATGCCCGGCAGCTTGAGCATTTAAAGAAACTTCTGGTAGGTCGTAGCCAGGGTACTTTGGTTTTAAGCTCAGGAGCTGCAGTGTCCAAATAGTTCCCCATAGTCTTCGCTCTTCTAAAAGTAACAAGAGGAGCAGAAGGTAATCTAGTGTTAAGTACATGATCACTAAGTACTATCGGCCAGTTTTTATTAAGGATGGCCCTAATTTTTCTTTCTTCCTTGCTGAAAGTGGTGATCATGCGCGGACAAGATATTGGGGGCTCACTAGCTATAGGAGTCACTGTTTCTAAGGTGTTGATAGGAAACAGGCTCTCTCTCGTCAGAGAAAGAGACTTATTGTAGGCAGTTTAAAGCACTGATTCTGAGTACCCCCTGGCTTTAAGGCGTGTTATAAGATCCTTGAGACATACTTCATAATCTGATGGCGAACTACAAATCCTCTTTAGTCTCAACATTTCGCCATAGGGGATACCAGCTATCGTGTGCCTAGGGTGCATGCTAGTAGCGTGCAGAGTGGCATTTCCAGCAGTCGATTTTCTATGTAGGGTAGTGTTGATTTTATTAGCCTTAATGTACACTTCCACATCAAGAAATTGGATCTTTTCTTTCTCGACGTGTGCTGTGAAGTTGAGGTTGAGGTTATTATCACTGATATTTCATCAATAAATGCAAGTGCCTCTACTTTAGAACCTCTCCAGGCAATAAAAATGTCGTCAATGTATCTTAAAAAACATAAGACATGATTATCCATCCATACCTTGTGGCGTACCATGAGGACCTGCTCCTCCCACCAGCCAACGTGCAAGCAAGCATAGCTGGGAGAGAAGCAGGCCCCCATCGCCACACCCCTGAGCTGTGGAAAGATCTCTTTGCCAAATGAAAAGAAATTATTGTGTAGACACCATTCCATAAGGCTAATGATGACCTTATTGTGCTCATAATATATGATGGAGCGCTTAGACAAAAAATGCTTGACTGCAGAGAGCCCCTGTTCATGATCTATGCTTGTATAAAGCGCTTTAACGTCAAGAGAAATGAGCCACATATCAGTATCCCATGTGATGTTTTCAATCTTACTGATAAAATCACTGGTGTCGCGCACAAAACTGGGCAATTCTTTTACAAAATCCTGGAGAAAGAAATCAATGTATTTCCCCACTTTCTCGCCCACACTCCCTATGGCAGACACAATGGGCCTGCCAGGTATGGGTACAACAGCTTTGTGTATCTTCGGTATGAGATACAAGGAAGGTAACACAGGAAAATTGATGCACATAAACTTAAATTCTTCAAATGAAATTATGCCCTCCCGCTTCCATTGGCCTAACATTTTGTGCAGTTTATTCTTAGCAGTTTCATACTCCTTATGAGAGGTTTTCATGTAACAAATGGGATCATATAGTTGTCGTTTGGCCTCAATAATGTAAATCGCTTTAGGCCAAATTACTAAGTTCCCGCCTTTGTCCGATTTTTTGATGACAATTTCATGATTATTGCCCAACTTCTTCATTAGTTTGTCATATGTTCGTTTTTTGTGTATCTCTTTTTTTTCGAAATTTGCTATTAGATCTTGAATAGAGTTTTTTTATTTTGTTGATTACGCAATCGTGGAACACATCCACTGCATCCCTGGGCATTAAAGAAATATATTTGGATTTGCTGCGAAATGGGCTAAGACCAGCTCCAGTTTGATGAATAGATATTCTGCACAGCCGATTTTGAGTTGCTTCCTCTGGATCTAGTTCTGTCACATTAGTTCCATCTAGTAACTCATTAGCATCCAAGAATGTGTGTGTATCTGCTGCACTTAAAAGGGCTATGTCACTAGTAGTGGTTTCAAGGTTCAACATGTTGGTATCACGTGTTTCTTTGGTGGACTTAGAAGCAAAGTGTTTTTTTAGCTTAAGTTTTCTAATAAAACAGAATAAATCCACCCTGGTCATAGCGTAGTTGAAGCTTTGTATAGGTGAATGGTAGTTGTTCTTCCGCCTTATCAAGTGTTACATTGGACAAGTTAATGATGGTATTGTCCATTATCTGCCTTTCACCCATGGTTTCTTTTTCTTTTTCTGCTGTTGCCCTCCGTCGCTGTTTCCATTTGCGCCTCCTTGCTTTCCGGCGCTGATTCCGCTTTTGTTTGACTGCGAATTTGGCTGCCATGATCGCAGAGTCTGCAACCTCTCCTCCACCACAAAATCCATTTCTTGCTGAAGATTTAATTTGGCAAGTCCTATTGCGTTTAAATCCGAGGTGGAAGAGCAGGAGGATAAAGAATCACTACTGTACTCGCTCTGCAGCGATGTTGAATTACTGCTGTTATCTTCACTTGCAGAGACTGTGACATTGGTAGAGCTTGTGTATAGGCTGGGAGCAGGTAAGGCATTGCTGTTCGGGTTTTCCTTTGTGTTTTTATTTGTATAGGCCTGCCGTTTGGCATTGTTA
Organism: Lissotriton vulgaris; assembly: GCF_964263255.1. Taxonomy (NCBI): domain Eukaryota; kingdom Metazoa; phylum Chordata; class Amphibia; order Caudata; family Salamandridae; genus Lissotriton; species Lissotriton vulgaris. The sequence goes on from NC_141693.1 coordinate 665,044,811, forward strand.
TACTTACGCGAAAACGTGAATATTCGGCCTTGGCTGTAATCCTCTGCATCACGTGCAAATTTAGAGGCTCTGCGTTCTTTTATTTTTTCTTCATATTTGCGCAAATGTTCGGTCATGTTGTCTGTAAGTTTTTTTACTTCTTGCAGGTCTGGGCAAGCATTGATCTCTGATTCCAACACTTTGATCTGATCCAAGAGTTTGAGGCAGTCGCTAGCGGCGTATTTAATTAAAATACATACAAGGTTAATCGAAGCCGCTAGGTTACTCTCGCCCCATTCAAGTAACATTGCTGGGTCAGGTTTATCAAAACTGGGCGCTAGTAGAATGCGCAGCCCACGAGGAACACGACCCACTTCCTCATATTTGCTTAGGGATTTATGCTCCCACCATTTGGTACACTCTGATTTCCGTAACTTTTCCAATTCTTTAAATAGCTGTTTTATATTCCTCGTTTGAGTAGTGTTTGTGCCACTTTGCGATGGTGCTTTGTCTAAGCGGCTATTAGTCCCATCAAACATTGTTAATGCGGCTTCTTCCCGCAATTTATCAATTTCGTCTTCATTCATATTTGGTTCTGTATAAATGTAGATATAAGCAGACTAATTCTTCGCAGTGTCTGCCACTATTCCGCTGCTTAATTACTTCGCCGCCGTGAATGCAATGCTTAATTAACTCACCGCTTGTGTGCGGCAGAAGCCGCTCCCTGTTCCGCGTCCTCCGACACAACCCAGCGAGACTAGTCCCACCGCCAACACTCGCCAGTGAAATTACAGAAATCCCGGGAACAGCCGCTGTAGTTCCCAAATGAGATCCGAGCAGAGTGATTTGATAGCGGCTGTCGGCTGAAGACGAAGGGGTCCGTTACGGAAGCAAATCCTCTTCCGGTCACATATGAGAGCACAAAGTTCCTCCTCTGTCTGCTCTGCGCTCGTGGTCACAGCCTCCACGCCAACAACAAAAAGGATACGGACCGCCAAGTCAGCAAATGTTGTTATTTATTTTAGCTCCACAGAACCAAAATCAGCGACGCGTTTCGAGCACAAGTGCCCTTGTTCACGCTGCAACTAAATAAACAATCACAAGCCTTTTATCAGTATGCTAACACTCTGTTACCACCCCCTGGTGGTAACCTCCAGTGTCACGTGAGTAACAACAGTGAGAAAAGACTTTTGCTGCAAATGTCAAATATAAACAGCACACATAGAGAGCAACAGTCACAGGTTAAATCCACATAATGAAAGTAATGACATTGTAGCACAGAAAAATATGTTTATATATATATATATATATATATATATATATATATATATATATATATATATCCAAAACACCGTGCCCCATGACACGAGCCTGAGCCTTGAAGGGCGGCCAGTGCAAACAGCGCAGGGCTTCTGCAAAACATCACAGTATAATCCTCCCTCATGCTTCAAAAGAGGTGCACCGACACTTGGCAGAGTTGCGTTTCAAAAACTTTAATGGTGAGACAGCACGAAGGTAAGAGGCAGTCAATCCCAAGGTTTCTGCTCATGTAGAGCCTTGATCACGGGAGGCAGTCTCATTTTTGAAAACGACCCACGTGGTTTTCCTTTTTATCTAAGTGGGCCGTATTGTCACTGAAGAGCGCGCATAGGGAAAAGTCTTAAATTGAAAGGTGAATAGCGCTGTCTTTTCCTCCTTTGTACATGACCATAATGCGCAAACACTTCTTAAATAATGTACTTCCCTGAGCGCTAAAAGCCGAGTCTGCCCACTAACACAGTTCGTATTCTCAGTCTCACTCACTTTTCAAAGCGCTACTCCAGCCAGCAGTATCGGACAGATTCCTTCTGCTCCCAACTCACCACTTGCAGTAAACACGTTCACCGGGGCAAGCACGTCAGGCTCCAACCAATTAATCCAAAACACCGTGCCCCATGACACGAGCCTGAGCCTTGAAGGGCGGCCAGTGCAAACAGCGCAGGGCTTCTGCAAAACATCACAGCATAATCCTCCCTCATGCTTCAAAAGAGGTGCACCGACACTTGGCAGAGTTGCGTTTTAAAAACTTTAATGGTGAGACAGCACAAAGGTAAGAGGCAGTCAATCCCAACGTTTCTGCTCATGTAGAGCCTTGATCACGGGAGGCAGTCTCATTTTTGAAAACGACCCACGTGGTTTTGCTTTTTATCTAAGTGGGCCGTATTGTCACTGAAGAGCGCGCATAGGGAAAAGTCTTAAATTGAAAGGTGAATAGCGCTGTCTTTTCCTCCTTTGTAGATGACCATAATGCGCAAACACTTCTTAAATAATGTACTTCCCTGAGCACTAAAAGCCGAGTCTGCCCACTAACACACTTCGTATTTTCAGTCTCACTCACTTTTCAAAGCGCTACTCCACTTGCATATGACTGTAATCACACATTATCACTGTGAGGACTTAAACCTCACTGTAATCGTACAATCTCTATGTGAGGATTTGTACATGACTTTAATCATGCACTATCACCGTGTGCTATCCACGTGCATCCCATTAATCACACACTATCTCTGTGGGGACCTGAGCATGTCTATAAATAAACTCTATATGTGTGAGGGCCTGGGCATGTATATAATCACACACATTATCTTTGGCAACTGTGGTAATACTATAGTCACACACAGTCTCTGTGGGGACCTCCACATCTCTATAATCACACACTATCTCTGTGGGGACCTGGGCATGTCTATAATCACACACTATCTCTGTGGGGACCTCTAAATCTCTATATTCACACACTATCTCTGTGGGGACCTGGGCATGTCTATAATCTCACACTATCTCTGTGGGGACCTGGGCATGTCTATAATCACACAATATCTCTGTGGGGACCTGGGCATGTCTGTAATCACACACATTCTTCTTGGCGACCGTGGTAATATTATAATCACACACCATCTCTGTGGGGACTTGAGCATTCCTGTAATTACATGCAAGCTCTGTTTTGACATGAGGATCATCAGCTTCATATTCTCTGTATGGGGCTTTGTGAATACAGAAACTATAATAAAACACTATCTTTGTGGGGACTTGAACATCACTATAAAAACACACCATCTCTGTGGGGACTTGAGCATTCCTGTAACTAAACGCAAGCTCTGTTTCAACGTGAAGCTCCAGGGGGTGCCATGAAGCTCAGGGTCAAGACTTATTTACATATAGCTGGGTCTGAACTGGGGTAGCAAAGTGAGCTAAAGAACAATGCTGGATTCAACTCAGATCTGTAACTGGGGGATGAGTGACTGAAGTTTGAGCTCTCTGTCCATCATGTCCTTGTGTTTGCTTTGACTTGAATATCATCAGCTTCACATTCTCTGTATGGGGCTATGTGAATATTGAAAAGAAGTAAAGTTAGACTTTTGGTCTAAATTTACCTTTGGGAATACTGAAAAGAAGTGAAGTTAGACTTTTTGTCTAAGTTTAACTTTGTGAATTAGGCATTATTTTAATGAGGACTTAAACACAATCACCTTCATGCACTCTTTGAAGATTTAAACATCGCTACAATAACGCACTATCTTTGTGGGGACTTGAACATCACTATGATAACACACCATCTCTGTGGGGACTTGAACATCACTATGATAACACACCATCTCTGTGGGGACTTGAACATCACTATGATAACACACCATCTCTGTGGGGACTTGAACATCACTATGATAACACACCATCTCTGCGGGGACTTGAACATCACTATGATAACACACCATCTCTGTGGGGACTTGAACATCACTATGATAACACACCATCTCTGCGGGGACTTGAACATCACTATGATAACACACCATCTCTGTGGGGACTTGAACATCACTATGATAACACACCATCTCTGTGGGGACTTGAACATCACTATGATAACACACCATCTCTGCGGGGACTTGAACATCACTATGATAACACACCATCTCTGTGGGGACTTGAACATCACTATGATAACACACCATCTCTGTACGGACTTGAACATCACTATTATAACACACCATCTCTGTGGGGACTTGAACATCACTATGATAACACACCATCTCTGTGGGGACTTAATTATCACTATGATAACACACCATCTCTGTGGGGACTTGAGCATTCTCATAATTACACACAACCTCTGCGTGGGCTTGAACACCATTAGCCTCATACTCTTTATAATGGGATTTAAGCTTTGAATGTGCACACTATTTCTATGGAGACTTAAACACAATGATCTTCACCCACTATCTCTGTGGGGACTTGAACATCTATTTTGGAAAAAAATGTAAGCAGCTAATCAAGCTCTGGGTTCCACTTGACCATATTCCTTGGTTCCATATGTATTAATTCCCTTATCTCCTAAGATTTTAAGCACTGATACATAGGTGAAATACAGCATTAAGTGTCTTTCTTTAAGCATGATATGATATTTTCTTGTACATTAACATAATCTGTCTTTAATATATACCCCTAGTATATATGCAGCAATTCATATATGAATAGATTATAATGTTGTTTGTGTATATTGTTTATAAAATAAACATTTAGCCATGTGCCTTTGACTGTATTCAGTCACAAACAGTGTTACAGACTAGGTCCCCACAAGGATGGTAGCACGTGTTCAAGTCCCCACAAGGATGGTGCTGTGCGCACGATGAAATAACAATATATTTGCAAATTTGGAGCAGGATCCTGTATCATGAATTTTTTCTTAACATTTTTCTGTTATTAGTGTAGTTTAAAAACATTGGGAAACGTTAGTCCCCACAAGGCTGGTATTCACACATAGTCCCCACAAGGATGGTAACACGTGTATGTGTGTGTGTGCGTGTATGTGTGTGTGTGTGTGTGTGTGTGGGTGCGTGTGCGTGTGTTTGTGTGTGTGTGCGTGTTTGTGTGTGCGTGTGTGTGTGTCTGTGTGTGTGTGTCTGTGTGTGTGTGTCTGTGTGTGTCTGTGTGTGTGGCTCTGTGTGGATAGCTTTTTTGTAGGTGGCTCTATGTGTGGGTGGCTCTGTGGCTCTGTCTGTGTGAGGGTGGCTCTGTGTAGGTGGCTATGTGAATGACTCTGTGGGTGTCTCTGTGTGGTGGCTCTGTATGTGTGTGTGGGTGGCTTTGTGTGTGTGGCTCTTTGTGGATGTGAATGCAATAGGTCATGCATTTGCGAGCGATTAAGCTATTGGCATTGTAAATGACAATGCCATTTATTTAACGATTAAGCTATTGGCAATATAAATGACAATGCCATTTATTTATGATTTTAAACAAAAATGTCATGAGCAATGCCAATAGCTCTATCTTTAATAATGCCGAGACCATTGCATTGTAAATGCTTGTTTTAAGAGCAGGCAGTGGTACCACGGACCACTGCCAGTTCCTAAAAAACTGAACGGAAAACTTTTCATTTTTCTTTTTTTAAAGCAGGACATTTTCTTTGAAGGAAACGGGCTGCTGTACAAAAAAGATCTGCTGATCCTCATGAGTGATGTCACTGACCATGTCATGAGTGATGTAATATGTGACGTCATCAGCAGTGCATTGCAGGCGCGCAAGTTATAGTGAATCCAACTAACTATAACGTGGGAATTTCAATGGTTTTATGTCAGTAAAATTTCCAGCTAACTATAACTCCGAGATCATCTGCGGCGTACCCCAAGGATCATCCCTCAGCCCGACATTGTTCAACATCTACATGGAACCGCTCACACAAGTCGCCAGACTGCACAACCTCCACATCATCTCTTACGCCGATGACACCCAAGTGATCCTCTCCCTCACCAAGGACCCCCTCACTGCCAAAACCAACCTACACGAAGAAATGAAAGCCATCACCGAGTGGATGAAGAACAGCCGTCTGAAGCTGAACTCTGACAAAATGGAGGTCCTCGTCCTCTGCGCCACCCCCCCCCCTCAACCTGGGACGATTCCTGGTGGACAACTGCACTGGAAGCAGCACCAACACCCACCGACCACACACGCAACCTGGGGTTTATCCTCGACTCAACTCTCTCCATGACCAAGCAAGTCAACGCCATCTCATCCTCCTGCTTCAACACCCTCTGCATGCTCCACAAGATCTACAGGTGGATCCTCACGAGACAAGAAAAACGGTCACCCAGGCCCTCGTCAGCAGCAGGCTGGACTACGGAAACGCCGTCTACGCTGGAGCCTCAGCCAAACTCCTGAAGCGACTATAACGCATACAGAACTCCTCTGCACGCCTGATCCTCGACATCCCTCGCCACAGCCACATCACACCCCACCTGACCGGCATACCTCAACAGACAACTCCCCTTCTATAGCCTGAACTGCCAGCTCCGCTCTGCCAACCTCACCATCAGCACTGTCCCCCGCATCGGAAGAGTGACCACCGGCGGCAGATCGTTTTCCCACTTTGCCGCCAAGTCCTGGAACACCCTCCCCATCCTCCTACGGCAGACCCAGGACCTTCTAACCTTCAGGACGCTACTCAAGACCTGGCTATTCGAGCAGTAGCAGATCTCCTACCACCCCCACAGCACCTTGAGACCCTCGCAGGTGAGTAGTGCGCTTTACAAATGTTCTGATTAATTAAGTGTATAGTGACAGGGGTTGGCGAATGGGGATGGATGGGTGAGGCCTCAGGTTGAGCACGCCGGTACATCACCCCACCAGCGGTTGGCAGAGCCTTGCTGACTCCGCGCTTCAAGTGGAGTGCGAAGTGGGCAAAACTCTTTAAATCTGCCGGTAGAGCAGAGACCACCCTTAGTACTGTACTCCTCATAGTTACACGAAACACCCAGTGCATGCACAGACAACACTGCGCTATCCTGTATTGTACCCATCCCAGTCACACATACAACCAGTGCCGAGTCACCACTCCTGCACTGCCTAGCACTTCACATCTTGCTGATGTAGGCCAAGGGTGAGTTAAGCACACAGCAGAGGAACTTTAAAAAGGGAGTGAGCCTGTAGGCCTCACTCTTGGGATGTAGGTTAAAATGACTTGTTCACTCCACTGTATGCTGCGACAACCGGGCTCATGCTGCTTAACTCCTGATGCAGGAAGTAACCTTCCGTTACCATGCAGAGGGCTTTTCAGCCCCAGCAAAGGCACTGATACCAATTTTGGAATGCTGCATATTGATTCATGTTCCTGTAAAAGATGCACATCCATCTAATGGTTTGCTGTTCATTAAGTTTATTATTCATCTTAAGACAACATACATGTGAAAGGCCAAGGCGACAGCATCTAAGTGTGCCTTGATTCAAATACACACATAATACTTTCAAATATCCAATGAATGTCCAACCACTACTATTACACCACTATGACCTAAGCTGTGCATAGTAATGCAAGAATCCACACAAACCCAGACACCACATATATCCACCTTAACAACAAAAAAGAATACTAGGAAAATAAAAACAAAACCACAATAAGCCAAAAATACTTTGGGGAAAAAATTACTAAAATGAGAAATAAGTAAACTAACTTATATAAATGAAATGTTTACAGGAGTAAATCAAAATCCTCTAATCTCTACATCTAGAAGGAATTCTTCAACTTCTTGAACGTCTACTTGGTTCACTTTTTGATCCACTAACAAATCCTTATTGTTCTTTGCTGGCAAATTATTCTGAACTTGTTTCTCAGCTGTACATTTCAACAATGTCATATTATTCGTTTTTGCCAAACGTGAAGCATTCCACCTTTAGACACTTTTGCAGCTTCACCTCTAATCTCAATTATGTGAATGAAATCTCTGAACATTCCTTTTTTCAACTGTACAGGTTCTTTTATGCATACAACTTCTCCAATGCTAAGGGCCAATTATGAGTTTGGCAGTCCTTTAGAGGGCTGCCACGCCACCGTTCTGGGACCACCACACCCGTGGGTGCACCGCCTGCCACATTATTGCTTTTTTGGTCACTGGCGGGTAGTTCTTTGGTGTTCCCAGGGTGGTGCCTATAAAATGTGCAACACAATGGGAACAATACACCAGTCCATGCTGTGCAGGTACTGGGGCGCATGCACACAGGGGGGTACAACATGTGCCCCCTGCATGCACCCTATGGCCCATAGGCAATTGTAGGGCCGCTTTTGTTTCCTCTTCACAACAGTTTTCATGGAGGATGAACCGCTATGAAAACTGTGGTGGAGAGGAAACTCGTAATATGCTTGGCTGGACCGCGGCATTCCCACCAAGCATATTGTGGCCTCAAGACTGCTGCACAGCTGCCAGAATCTCTTATACCTAGAGACTATTAGTTATAGATTCCTTACCTTAGAATTACCCCCCAGGCATCAGACTAGATCTGGAGAAATTTTTTCGGAGCAGTAGCCTTGCGTGTCAGTAGGTGGCTTCGATCGACTCTGCGTTCGTCGTTGGCATTGTGATTGCCGGAATGATGTAGTGGTATCTACTTAGACGCCGCCCCTGTGCGCTGATGTCAGTTCTTTCTTTTTCCGCGTCAGCCAGCACACATCCTGAGAGAGCGGTACCCTAGTCACTTTTTGACTATTTTATCGACATTTTTTCAACTTCTTTTCGAGTCGTTTGACTCCTGGTGCACAGGTATGTCACATTAGCAGACCGGCTTCAAGCCTTGTGGCTCCTGCTACAAGCAGATGTCGGTGACGGACCCACATCTAGTGTGCCTCTGGTGTCAGGAGTGCGACCACAACCCAAAGTTTTGCTTCGACTGTCGGGCCATGGTCCGAAGTCTTTGCAGGAGCGGTCCAGAAAGCTTCTGAAGGCTCAGCAGTCAGCTCCGTGCCGCTCGAGGTCCCGGTCTAGAGGGAGGTTGCAGAACCAGTCGTGGAGCCATCACCACCACTCCTCATCTAAGTCTTCGTCTTGGGGTAAGTGGAAGCACAAGAAGAAGGTGAAGAAGCACCATTGCTCTTCACCTTCTCCCCGTCGGCCAACTAGACGAGGGATGCAGACGGTCGTCGTCCTTCGGCTCCGTCCGCGGACCCTGCTGGGTCGGATCCGAGCATCCCCCCCCCTTTCCGAGAGCCGGGGTGACCCCTGCCCAACTTCGTACATTTTACTAAGCTCTCCACTCCTTGGGCCCCCAAGGATGCAGGCCTCGATCAGTATCAGCGCTGGTCCACTTCACAACACCTCCTATGGCGCTGAATCCATTGATGACACCCCCACCGCCTCTGACACCTGTTGGGTACCCATTCGGCGTCGACCCCGGCCTCCACCTCATCTTAGATACGGAGCCAGACCAGCACCAACCAAATGTTGTGCCAATTTTCTATCCTAGTGTTCCCTATCGCCCTGAGTGGCAGCCAGGAGAGGGTGAGGAAGACTGGGAGGGGGCTATTAACCCTCTGGCAGACCAACTTGAAGATCCGGACTGGAGAGAGGAGTTAGGTGATGCCAGTGGTCTGGATACCGCCCAGGACCTTGGCATGCTTTCTCCCCCTACAATGGCTACGGAAGAGGCAGCCTCCTACACTGTGGTATTGTGTATGGCAACTGCGGCCTTGGGCCTTGAGCTTCCTACGGTGGCAATCAGGACTAACCTCCTGACTAAGGTGCTTCAGCCGACAGCGGCCTCTTCGGAGCCTCTGCTGCCCTTCAATGAGGCCCTCACTGACATCCTGCTGGGCACTTGGTCCAAGCCCAGCACAGGGGCTCCTGTGGATAGCATGATTGCCCGACGCCACCGCCCGGCTCGGGCCATCCCATTTCCCTCTCCCAACATTCTATCCATGAGAGCTTGGTATTACAAGCCTCTAATTCCAAAGACTTATTCCCTACTGCTCCCCCAGATAGGGAATTCCAAGAAGCTGGAACACCTTGGGAGGAAGATGTTTTCTTCCGCCAGCACAGGACTGCAGTCGGTGAACACTGCATATCTCTTGGGCTGTTACACCCACTCCGTGTGCGATACGGTTGAGCAGGTGCTGCCGCAGTGCCCGGAGGAGTCCTAGACCGCACTCTCCCATGCGCTTGCCGAAGGGATAGATGCAGCAAAGTTCGCCATTTGCTGTGGGTTGGACACCGTCAACTCACTAGGCAGGATTATTTCTACGTCGGTAGCCCTGAGACGCTAAGCCTGGCTGAGATCCACTGGCTTCTCAGGTGATGTCCAATCTACACTTTTGGACATGCCCTTTGATGGCCATCGCTTGTTTGGTGACAAAGCAGACCACGCGCTTAAGCACTTCAAGGATTCTAAGGCTAAGGCCAGGTCCTTGGGCCTCACGACTACATCTCGCCCCTTGCACTCTGCCTTTTCCCCCTTTCGTGGCTACTGGCTGATTAGCCAGAAACCGGTCCCAGGATGCTTGTTTCCGGTCCAGGGAAGACATGGCTTGGCAGTTAGGGCTGGACTGTTCCCATGAGGCACAGGGTCAGACTGATTTGCATATGGCATGTCTGAAGTGGGGTGGTGGAGTGAGCTAAATAATGATGATGGATTAAACCCAGATCAGTTGACTGGGGGTGAGTGTTTGATTTGCTCAAGCGCTCCATCCATCATCCCCTTTGGTATCGCTTTGTTCGCCCTAAGTTGGCAGGGTATGCCCAGACGTGGGTCCCTTGCTCTCTTTGCCACTGGATTCAAGCTAGCCTGGCTGATGACGGCTGATTAGCCAGAAACCGGTCCCAGGATGCTTGTTTCCGGTCCAGGGAAGACGTGGCTTGGCAGTTCGGTCTGGACTGTTCCCATGAGGCACAGGGTCAGACTGATTTGCATATGGCCATGTCTGAACTGGGGTGGTGGAGAGAGATAAAGAATGATGATGGATTAAACCCAGATCAGTTGACTAGGGGTGAGTGTTTGATTTGCTCAAGCTCTCCGTCCATCATCCCCTTTGGTATCACTTTGTTCGTTCTAAGTTGGCAGGGTATGCCCAGACGTGGGTCCCTTGCTCACTTTGCCACTGGATTCAAGCTAGCCTGGCTGATGACGGCTGATTAGCCAGAAACTGGTCCCAGGATGCTTGTTTCCGGTCCAGTGAAGACATGGCTTGGCAGTTCGATCTGGACTGTTCCCATGAGGCACAGGGTTAGACTGATTTGCATATGGCCATGTCTGAACTGGGGTGGTGGAGTGAGCTAAAGAATGATGATGGATTAAACCCAGAACCGTTGACTGGGCGTGAGTGTTTGATTGGTTCAAGCGCTCCGTCCATCATCCCCTTTGGTATCGCTGAAGTCACACCTGACTGCCTCTCAGCAGCTCCTTTTCATCGGAGCAGTTCTGGATACAGCACAGTTTTGGACTTATCATCCTGAGCACTAGGATATTCGGGCTATGATACTAATGTTTCAGCCTCTATCCTGGATTTCGGTGAGAATGACTGAGGCTGCTGGACCTCATGGCCTCCTACATCCTGCTGGTGGATCATGCCAGGTGGCAAATGCGGGCTCTGCAGTGGGTCCTGAAGTTCCAGTGAGCATTAGGAGAATCTTATCGATAGCGCCCAGATCTCTGAGGGCACTGCACATCAATCGCAGGGGTGGCTATCAAATCAGGACTGGGTTGATGGCAGAGTTCATGGTGGTGACAGATGTGTCACTCCTGGGATGGGGTGACCACATGGGAGAGGCAGAGATCAGAGGACTCTGGTCTCTGGCGGAGTCCGAGCTCCACATCAACCTTCTGGAGCTCCGGGCAATTCATATTGCACTGAAGGCATTCCTTCCTTCTGTCATGGGAAGAGTAGTGCAGGTGTTCATGGACAACAACACCACCATGAGCTTCTGCAAAAAACATGGAGGGGTGGGGTCGTGGACCCTATGTCAAGAGGCCCTTCGCCTCTGCACATGGCCGGAACATCAGGGCATGCCCCTGGTGGTTCAACACCTGGCAGGTTCCCTGAGCGCCAGGGTGGACGAACTCAGTCGTCGGTGCATGGTGGATCACAAATGGCATCTTCACTCGCAGGTGGTGCAAGGTCTCTTTAAGTGGTGGGGAGAGCCTTGTTTAGATCTGTTCGCTAACGAAGAGAACGCGTAATGTCAGCAGTTCCATGTGTTGGAATTTATAAGGCGGCACTCGTCCGGTAACGCTTTTCGACGCGAGTGGAGTTGCGATCTTCTATACTTCTTTCCGCCTATACTACTTCTGCCCAGAGTGCTGAAGAAAATCAAGCAAGACCGAGCCCGAGTCATTCTTGTAGCTCCGGATTGGGCACAAAGAGTCAGGTAACCCGAGCTCTTGAACATGGCCATCGATCCTCCGATCGGGCTGCCTCTTCGGGAGGATCTTCTGTCGCAGCAGCAGGGGATGGTCCTCCACCCGAACTTGTCCAGCCTCCACTTCCTTGCGTGGAGATTTTGTGGCGACAGTTGACAGCTTTTGACCTTCCTCCCAAAGTTTGTAATATCTTGGCAGTCAGGCGTCCCTCCACTAAATCGGTATACACCTGCAGATGGAACATATTTGTGGCATGGTGCACAGCAAAGGCTGTGGATCCCCTTTCTGCCCCTATTTCAGAGATTCTCCTCTTCCTTCTTTCTTTGGCACAGCATGTATCTGCTCTAGGCACCCTTAAAGGCTATCTTTCGGCTGTTGCGGCCTTCCTTCGCCTTCATGATCAACCATCTCTTTTCACATCCCCTATTGTAAATAGGTTTCTAAAGGGCATTACTCATCTCTTTCCTCCTATTCCTTTCATAATGCCCCTGTGAGACTTGAATCTGGATCTGACCTACCTGATGTGTGCTCCTTTCGAGCCACTACATAATTGTCCTCTCAGACTTTTGACTTTGAAAACTGCCTTTCTGATTGCCATCACCTCTGCTCACAGGGTGAGTGAGCTTCAGGCTCTTTCTTCTAATCCTCCTTTCCTTGCTGTTCATATGGACAAGGTTTTCTCAGAACTCAGCCTTCTTTTCTCCCTAGAGTGGTTAGCTCTTTCCACATATGACAGACTATCACTGTGCCCACCTTCTTCCCGCCCCGCATCCTTCGAAAGAGGAAGAAAGACTCCACCGTCTGGATCCAAAACGTGCACTATCCTTTTATTTGGAATGTACAAAGCAATTCCGGGTGGACAATCAACTCTTTGTTGGCTATGTGGGCCCTAAAAAAAGTCAGGCAGTGCAAAAAAGGACCATCTCTCGGTGGGTCATTCTTTGCATCAAAGTATGCTATTCCTTGGCAAAGAAGGAACCTTCAATAGGATTGCTTGCCCACTCCACTAGGGCGACAGCAGCCACTAGTGCTTTGGGACGTGGAGTGCCTCTCAATGACATCTGCCAGGCAGCCACATGAGCATTGCTGCACAAGTTCACTAGACAATATTTCTTGGATACTCAAGTCTGGGGAGACGGCTTCTTTGACCATTTAGTTCTTCAGGACTTCCTGGTGTGAACTTGGTTCGCAGACCCACCTCTGGTGTTGGTATTGCTGGGGTATCTATTCTAAGGTAAGGAATCAGATGAACAAGTTACTTACCTTCGGTAACAATATATCTGTAAGAGACACGTATTAGTTATAGATTCCTAACTGCCCCACCCATCCTCCCCATTCTGTCAACTGACTTCTAGTGTGAGGGACTCCCTTTCAGGGCTCTAGTTTTGTGCACCAGTGGTCAGTGTCTTGTATGGCTCTGCACATCTGGTGTGGAATGTCGTGTAAATAACTTATGTCAGCGCGCAGGGTTGACGTCTAAGTTGATACTGAAGGACTGGGTTTTTAGAACCCAGCGGTGTCTAGGAGAACGCCTGAAACCTTCGAGTTCCCCTGTCTTGGCAAACAGAGACACGGGATGCTTCTTGATGACGTCAAAGACCAAAGTTTATTGGCTGCAACCTGGAACAGAGATCTACGAAGCACACACGGGTGGTTCGTCAGAGACTGCACAAATTCAATAAGGGGAGCATGGTCTTTTATGCCAAAAATCAAGCCTCAGGCAACATTTCAAATTTACATTCGGTGCATACGAACTGACCAATGATAATGTAACATTTCAAAAGTAGCGAATGACGACGAACCCAGACAATCCCATTTTCCATTGTCCAGCCCACCAGAAATGATCACGCACATTCCCAAGTTTCCTGTTCGATCAGGCCGGACAAACCCATCATAAAGCCTTCAACCCAAATCAATGATTATGTCGTAAAAGGAAAGGCAGAAACAGATTGGAAAGGAGATAGAAAGGTGGGAGCAGTGTACCATAAACTCGGGCACGTCCTGCTCTTTGATCTTTATCGGACCAGCTGCTGAACAAGGAACTGGCTCAGCGTGGTCAGCCTCGGTCATGGAGTCAGTTCGGCCAGGTCACCCAAAAGTCAGCTAAGGCGTACGTGTCTCAAAGACTCGTTCGGCCACAGTCATCGGGCCTATGTTAGGGCAACCACACAAAATGGCTGCCATATACAAAATAGAACCCGGAGGTTCAAACTAAATCCTTGAATAGAGAATGTTCTCCTATATCGATTCATACGAAAACACTCAGACACGCTACACTCGCCATTTGCGGTCTGCCGACACCAAAATCGTCCATTTCCGACAATCTTTAGTGAACGGGTTCGGAACCATCGAACCCGGTTCGCGAACCACGGAACCACAGACCCTCCTTTTGCCCTAATATAGGCAACAGACCCAAACCCATGTTAATCTGAATCCGGATCTATATTCATCAGATCATCGATATGGTGCTGTAGCATCATCCTATTACTTAGTACCTCTCTCTGGACAGGTCTCCTGGCACACGAAGTAGCACAGAGGCCTCAAATAGCAGGAGCGCACTGTACACAGAGGCAGAACATGAAAAGGATTGCTAAGACCATCCAAATAACCATCAAAATCTTCAAACCCCAAGTGGATATCAATCCCCATAACCATCCCATCAAAGACCAATCTCCTTTGTCCAAATGGACAGAGTCAGAGATCTTATGTAATTTGGAAATGGCCTGGAAGACTGAAAGAGTGTTGTCTGGAATGAAAACGCAGCAGCTCGATTGTATCAGCTTACAAACTCCACCTCGATCTGCTAAAATAACATCAAGGGCAACTCTATTTTGAAGTGTCATAAGTCTATCCGACTGGAGCTCAGCAGTCAGATTCCCAAGGGCACCGGCAGTTTCGACTATGGTGGACTCAACCACTCTCATCAACTGGCGAATATTCCTACTGTTAGCCATTGGTCCCCAGAACGGCAGAAAACCCTTAAAGAAATCTCCCAGTTCTTGTCCCGCAGTGTCTTCTTGACTAAAGACACCTCTAGCAACTCTCGTCTTATGGTAATCTGCCGCAGCTGTAAAAGTGGGAGGCAACAGAAAGGAAACAAAACATGTGCCCGAGAAGTCAGGGGGCAACCATGTATACGCTTTGTCATAGCAAACAAAGTAGGTACCCTTAGCAGCTAGGAACGCTGGGGAAGACTGAGACGCAAATGCATAAGTCTCAGTGCAAGCACTCTTCCCTAACTGAGCCTTTGGATTCTTGCTGTTGCCCTGCAGACAATAGTGACCCCGATGGGGCACTATCCAAATTGGTGGAGAACTTTTCGCTCGCTGGTTAACACTCAGACTAACTCCATATCCAGTAACGTTCCAACCAATGTAGGCTAGTGTCTCATCTCTCGGAATAGTCTCATACGAGCTAATCCCTCTAATCATGTCGACAATGCCTTTGACTATAGCGCTATTCTTTGGGTTATCTTTCAACGAACGTTGGGGGTAGACACTATGGGCATAGATAAACATCGTTCGGTAAGCCCAAATTGAACCATTAAAACTAAAGGGCAAAACTAAATAAGGAATACCCTTATCGGTTGTATGAGGCATCAAACCACAAATCCAACAGTTTGTCGTATTCATCACTAACTGGTGTTGGTGCAGAAGTTGGATGAAAGAATTGTTAGCAAATTCCAATCGTCTGACTACCTCATGCTCAGGCAAAGGGTGAAAAGATTGAGAAGAAGAAATAGTAGGTGAAGGTGTAGGTTGCACAGTGGAATTAAACGTCATTTTAAAAGCAAATGTTACATAGCCAGTTATAAATATCATAAGGCGCAATAGTAGAAATGAACATGGTAACAAAAAACTTTTCTTCGATATTATTTTATATATTCGTTTTCTAAAAGTCAATGTCTGTACAGGTCTCTCCAACTCAAAGAAATCCATCCTAAACTAAATGTGCTGCCCGCGGTGGTAGGTTGATTCTGCTCAGGAGTGCCTCTGCTAAGCCAGGAAGACTGCCTTGAGCCAACAGAACCCTCGACCTAGTATCTCAGGCTTGCACTCCCAAGACTGGTAGCAACCGCGACCCTAGCAGCGAGAACCGGATGGCGGTTCAAGAAAAACAAAAATGAGTAGATCCTTGGTGGAGAGTTAACCTGCAAACAAAAAAATCATCAAACTTTATTAGTCTTTATTTATTTGTCCGTAACTCTCAGTCTCAGATTATAGCGATTCTTTCCAGCTAATTCTTGATCAACGAACAAAAGGTGAGGCTCTGTAGTGTCCAAACAATCT
Source organism: Lissotriton vulgaris (assembly GCF_964263255.1). Taxonomy (NCBI): domain Eukaryota; kingdom Metazoa; phylum Chordata; class Amphibia; order Caudata; family Salamandridae; genus Lissotriton; species Lissotriton vulgaris. The sequence goes on from NC_141693.1 coordinate 665,061,223, forward strand.
GCAGGAGGTACTGATGCTTGCAAAATTCTATCACTTTCTTTCTCTGAGTTTGTTCCAATCAGTCGAGCATCGCTGAACGGTATAAACCGTGGGACAACTTCCGTTTCAGAGTCTGCAAGTCCCTCCTGGACCCACTTATCATATGGCAAGGGCAGAGGTACTCTTTTGGTGTGGGATCCGTGGATCCAGTTACGTTTTCCTTGCACTCGGACCGCAGATCTCGTCGACAGGAGCACCTGGTAGGGCCCTGTCCAACGGGGCTGTTCGTTCTTGGTCCGCTGAAAGTTGCGTACAAACACCCAAGAGCCAGATTCAATGGAGTGCCCTGGATCCTCTGAAGCTTGTGGAAGACTGTCATGCACATGTTGGCGTAAAACACTCATTTTAGTTGTCAGTTCACGCAAATAGTCGAGCAACACAGGATACTCGAGGTCTCTGAACCTCGTTGGTCTTGGTATGCCCCAAATGTTTGCTGGGCGACCAAACACAACCTCATACGGACTCAAACCCATTTGTGAATGCACAGTCACCCTTGTAGACAGAAGTGCTAATGGCAAGGCATCTGGCCATTGCAAACCAGTGCTCGCTTGAATTTTGGCCAATTTTAACTTAAGAGTGCCATTATAGCACTCGACTAAACCAGCTGATTGGGGGTGGTTTGCAGCGTGGAATTTCTGCCTAATCCCGAGACCCTCACACACTCTCTTCTTAACTTGACCCACAAATTCACTCCGGTTATCACTCCAGATAATTCTCGGCATTCCGAATCTCGGGAAAAACTCTTTTATCAAAGCCTTCGCTGTGGACAAAGCAGTATTGTCCTTAAGGGAGTAAGCTTCTACCCATCTAGAAAAGGAGCAAACAACCACTAACACATATTTCAAGTTGTTGCATCTGTCCATATGGATAAAATCTAGCTGCAAAGCCGCGAACTGATACGTAGGAGGAGCAAAATGACCAGCTGGTGTTGGAGTTCCCTTACCAGGATTATGCATCAAACACACCATACAGTTCTTAACCAAATTCTCTGCGCATTTGGGAATTTCCACATTCTGCCAAACAGGGGCCAACAGCTTGCAAATCCCTTTCACACTAATATGTGCCATTCTGTGAGCCATTGTAACAACTGGAAGCACATACGCGTTAGGCAACAACAATCTCTGATGCTCTGACAAATCAATCCAACAACCATTCGAATCCAATCTACCCTTGCTTTCTCTCCATTAATTCAACTCTTTCTCTGTGGCCTCACCCTGTATAGATTTCACGCTTTCAATAGTATCTTCACACATACTCTTCTCTAGAACCCATCTCGCTGGACCCGCAACATACATTCGACTCATCGTGTTTCTAGCCGTTTCTTTCGCAACTTCATCCGCAAACGCATTACCACGACCAACATCATCCGTAAACTTTTTATGGGCACTGCATTTCACAATCGCTACTTGCAATGGTAACGTAAGAGATTCAAGAAGTTCATTCACCAGTTGCCCATGCTGGATCTTTGTCCCATGCGATGTCAAGAATCCACGTTCACGCCACAAACGTCCAAAGCTATGAGCCACACCAAACGCATTCTGACTATCCGTATACACATTCACTCGTTTTCCTTTCGCCAACACACACGCTCTCGTAAGTGCAATCAATTCAGCCGCTTGTGCGGAGTTATGTGAGATACGTGCAGCTTCAACAACCGTATGCAAAGTCGTCCCAGCATATGCTGCAGTCATATCACCATTCGGCAACTTAAAGCACGAACCATCAACCCACAAAGCATCATCACAGTCAGGAAGAGGAGTATCCCAGAGATCCACTCTCCCTTTCGTCTCTTCTTCTGTTCTCAGAAAACATTCATGCTGTTCTTCACTATCATCATCTGTTTCAAACGAAATTGGCAACAATGTAGCTGGGTTTAAGGTATTACACCTTTTGATGTGCACATGACTCGCTAACAGTGTAAGCTCATACCCTGACAACCGAGCACTAGTTAAGTGCTGTGTCTTGGTACGATTCAACAAGGTATCCACTGCATGTGGGACGATCACCACTAACGTGTTGTCCATAACCAAACCAGCAGATTGTTGAATTGAAACAGCCGCTGCCGCTGTGGCTCTCAAGCAGCTCGGCAACGCTCTAGCTACAGGATCTAAAGTCGACGAAAAGTACGCACATGGGCGTTGCTTATCGCCAAACTGCTGAGTCAAAACCGACAATACACATCCCTCTCTCTCGTGGACATACAATGTGAAAGGCTTACTGTAATCGGGAGTACCCAACACAGGAGCCGAACAGAACGCATTGCGTAATTCAGAAAAACTCTTCTGACTTGCATCAGTCCAAGGAATAGGATCTGGGGTATCCTTAACAGTAAGAGCTATCAAAGGCTTCGCTAACAGAGAAAAATTGGGGATCCACTGCCTACAGTACGACGTGATACCCAAAAAACGCACGCACTTCTCTCTGTGTCGTAGGAACACTCATTTTCACGATAGCCTGAACTCTTTCTGGGGTCAGTTTCCTTCCCTCCTTCGATAAGAGGTGACCTATGTAGGTGACTTCTTGTCGACAGAATTGCAGTTTCGAGAGAGAAACTTTGTGATGACAATCAGACAAGTGACGTGACAATAACAAAGTGGCATCCTTACAAATCTCCTCAGTATCGGCAGCTACTAACAAATCATCAACATATTGAATAAGAGCTGCACCTTCAGGTAAAATCAACAGGTCAAGTTGTGTCTTCAAAGCTTGACTGTAAATCGATGGACTCTCGCAATAGCCTTGAGGAGCACGCTTAAAGCGGAAACTGCGTCCTCCTAAAGAGAATCCAAAGATATCCCTACTCTCCATGGCAATCGGGATGCTGAAGAAAGCATTCTTCAAGTCGATCACCGAAAACCAGGTAGCAGAAGCCGGAATCAAAGTCAATAACGCAGTAATGTCAGGCACAACAGGAAATTGTGGAACCACAATCTTGTTCACTTCACGAAGATCGATGACAAATCTATATACAGGAGGCAGTGAAGGATCAGTTCTCTTTAGAACAGGCAAAACAGGACTGTTGCACACATTACCTCGCGTTTCTTCAATAATACCCTTGTCGATCAGATCATAAATGATCGCTAAAAGTGCACGCTCACCATCACTTGATATACGATATTGCGGAATGCGTGGTAACTTAGCATTCACCTTCAGTGTCACAACATACGGAGGAATGTCCAACAGGCCCACATCATTCGGACCCGTAGCCCACAATGAATCTGGTAACAAAGACAATTCCGATGGAAGACAATCTTTCGATATATACATTGGAGAAATCACACTCTCACCCAAAGTAAGATGTACTCCCGCCAGAGAGCAATACAAAGTCGCATACAATCTCTTCAATAAGTCCAATCCCAACAAATTCTCATTACAACCTGTAGTCAAAAGAAGGGGTGCTTCAAACCTACGAGGACCAACAGAAAGGGGCAATGGAGCAGAAATCGGATTCGTAACGGGGGCGCCAGAAAAACCTACAGAAACATTATTAAAGCCAGACAAAGGTGCGCCAGGGAGTTTAGAATGCATAATAGAACTCTTTGTAGCACCAGTGTCTAGCAGAAAAGGCTCTGACACACCTGATGCAATCACTTCAACATAAGGTCCACTCTGATCTACTGGAACTGAAACGACTCCCTCTCTTTGTCCATGGCTGTCCTAGCAATCATTACCATGTGCCTCGTCACCTTCAACGTAGTAATCATCTACGTAGTACTGTGCTGTGCTGTCCTACTAGACGAATTCTGCTGCTGATCAAAACTATTCATCGAATTCTGTGGAGGCAAAGGACGCACATTCTGTCCGCGACCTCTACCTCTAGGCGCTTGCTGAGCACCTCTACCTCTCACACCAGGAGCACTATTCCCTCGTTGTAACAAGACCGGACAATTATTCTTATAATGACCCTCTTCTTTACAATACGCACACTGATTAGGGCCATACGGAAAACGCTGTTGAGGAGTCTCGTCTCTTTGCGAGTTCCTCGAATACTGTTGAGGTTGCTGATAATCACGCTGATTATTAACACGGGGTGGATAAGCTTGTTGTAAAAGAACTTTAGTCTTCAATTCCTTAGTCTTCTTATCCGCTTTCTCTAACTCATCCTTGCGTCTATTCTCATAATACTGAGCTGTAGCTAAAATCTGCGCTGATGTAGAGACAGGCCAAGCACTCTCAGAATCCTTCAACTTAGTGCACAACTCGGGAAGAAGATTGTGTACAAACTTGTCGACGAACAATCTCTGGCCACCTTTGGTAGCCATATCCTGCCCACTATGATCAACAAAAGTTTCTTCAAAACGCGTGAAAAAATCTGACACAGTCTCATCTTTCTTCTGCTTACATGCAGACAACTTATCCTAATTAACACGTACCTCGGGCATCAAAGTCTTCATGAAATTAATAATCCTACCAGGAAGTTCTGTAATAATATTTTCAGGCTTAGCACCTCCAACTTGTCTATCGTTTGCAGCAACAAGATTCACCCATGAATCACCCAATTCATTATCATGATCCGTATGTCGAATGACATTCCAGATGGGCTGTGGAACAACATTCCCAAACAACATATCTATGTCCGCCAAATTCATGACGCACGAACTCACAGTTTGCGTAAGCACTTTATAATATCCCGCAGGATTTTTCCGTGGATCAGGCAAAGTCTGCTTAAGCGCTAGAACTTCAGCACGCTTCCAAGGAACATGTACCCACACTCTCTGAAAGTGCGCAACAACAGGTGGCTGAGCAGTTGCATCAGCAGGTCTCCAAACCGGAGGAACCTCTCGCATCGGATACTGGCGCGCTTTTCTCCCAACCGACGAATCGGGCTCAAACAGCCGTTCAGAAGAAGCATTATTTTGAAATGACAATAATGATGACACCGCTCTCTCGATGTCGAGGAAACTCACAATCGGTCCCTTTGCAAACTCGGAACGCAATCAAAACAACTCTTCAGGAGGTTTACCCACCTCGTCCATCCATTGGTCATGGAGGAACGCACACATGATCTCGAAAACATATCGTTGCTTAGGTGCTTCCCATTGTCGGAAAACATCCATGATACCCTCAAGATCGTACTGGGACGTGTACGTTACCCATCTACGTGACATGTGATCCAAAACCATTCGTTCATCCGTATCAGGCAACTGACTACGCGACTGTCTACGCTCACTCACTGGAGACATACCCAATTGTCCCAACCAAGGAGTCAGAAAACCAGAAAAGGCAGCAGTCATCCGCTGCCTAGGAGAAGGAGTAGTCGGAAGAATAAGGGAAGACGAAACAGTAGTAAAAGAATCCAAAGGCAGAACTGAAGAAGTATTAGGGACAGGCATAAAAGTAACAGTCGGAGAAGAAGGCAAAGTTGGCGGCCCCTGAGGAGGCTGCGCCAAAGGAACAGTAGCCAATGGAAGAGCTGGCTGTGGAGGAATTACAGGAGGCACAATAACCGGCAATTGCACGGCCACCACTGGTGGCGGTGGTGCCGTAGCATTCTGCGCAAAAGGCGGCGGTGAATTCAACAGATGCGACATTAAAGGATCTTTCGCAAGATCTTTCTCATCTTTCTGCTCTTTAGACGGCAAGACTGGGTAGCATCTATCTACCGCTAACTTCCTCACTCTAAGCATTTGTTCACTTTCTTGTTCTTCCTCATTATCTCTATACGCAATGGCAGTTTGCACCATTGACATACCTCGTTCTCGCTTATTCTTTTTCGCTAATTTTATTTCTTTCTGTTTGGCTTCTTTGCGCCATATGCGGAAAGAGTCAAACATCGCCGGCCGGGCTTTCTTCTTGAACAATTTCACCTCAAGGTTATCTAGTATTTCAGTTTCAAAACTACCGTAACGGGGCCACTGTAGGACACCGTCACTCTTCGTATATTTTACCCAGATCTCATTGTAGCTAATAGAGCCCACACCATGTCTCACATACAATTCGTATGTAGGAGTTCCTATCGGAGGAACCGGACACGAATCCTCTAACCGGGAATCCGTTGATATACCGCAACTAAACAAGTTTCTAAAACTGCTAAAACCAGGCATCTTGCTCACTAGTTCAGCTTCAAACAACAAGGGGAATCTAGAAACAATAATCTTGTGAATACACGAATCCCTTGGCTTTGGGGCCTGCAGGTACCAAATCAAAGCTATCCACTAAAGGATACAAAACAAACTAAGGACTAGGAGACGCTCCGCTTATACTTAACTGAAATGTCGATGGCGTCACCAGAAGACCCATCAATTGTCTCGCTCCCCAAATGTCTAAGGCTCCAAAACAGGGCGACAGTCAGGGCAACAGTCCTTCGTAGCCGTCGGAAAGCGGGAAACCTCGCAGCAAAGACTTTCGGACCACGACGACATGCAGGGGTCGATAAAGTGGCTTGCCTTCCTCCAGAATTTTCACACAGAGCTTCTCACGAACCTCTGGCTTGGACCGGTACTGCTGAAGTCGCCCCACGTTGGGCGCAAACTGAAGGACTGGGTTTTTAGAACCCAGCGGCATCAGGTAGAACGCCTGAAACCTTTGAGTTCCCCTGTCTTGGCAAACAGAGACACAGGATACTTCTTGATGACGTCAAAGACCAAAGTTTATTGGCTGCAACCAGGAACAGAGATCTACGAAGCACACACGGGTGGTTCGTCAGAGACTGCACAAATTCAATAAGCGGAGCATGGTCTTTTATGCCAAAAATCAAGCCTCAGGCAACTTTTCAAATTTACATTCGGTGCATACGAACTGACCAATGATAATGTAACATTTCAAAAGTAGCGAATGATGACGAACCCAGACAATCCCATTTTCCGTTGTCCAGCCCACCAGAAAGGACCACGCACATTCCCAAGTTTCCTGTTCGATCAGGCCGGACAAACCCATCATAAAGCCTTCAACCCAAATCAATGATTATGTCGTAAAAGGAAAGGCAGAAACAGATTGGAAAGGAGATAGAAAGATGGGAGCAGTGTACCATAAACTCGGGCACGTCCTGCTCTTTGATCTTTATCGGACCAGCTGCTGAACAAAGAATTGGCTCAGCGAGGTCAGCCTCGGGCAAGGAGTCAGTTCGGCCAGGTCACCCAGAAGTCAGCTAAGGCGTACGTGTCTCAAGGACTCGTTCGGCCACAGTCATCGGGCCTATGTTAGGGCAACCACACAAAATGGCTGCCATATACAAAATGGAACCCGGAGGTTCAAACTAAATCCTTGAATAGAGAGTGTTCTCCTATATCGATTCATACGAAAACACTAAGACACGCTACACTCGCCATTTGCGGTCTGCCGACACCAAAATCGTCCATTTCCGACAATCTTTAGTGAACGGGTTCGAAACCATCGAACCCGGTTCGCGAACCACGGAACCACAATACTGCGATATCATTCTTGCGATCACTCTGCCAATGACGAACGGGGAGTCGACCGACGCCCCCTACGGATGCGCACGGGTACTGCTATGAAAAAATTTCTCCGGGTTCCAGTTTGACGCCTGGGGTTAATTCTAAGGTAAGAAATCTATAACTAATATATGTCTCTTACAGGTATGTTGTTACCAAAGGTAAGTAACTTGTTCGTTGTGATGGTGGTCCAACAGCCCAAGTAGTACTGGGACGTTCGGACCACCGGTGCGGCAGTGGCTGGACCGCCACTGCCGCACCACCATGAGTCCGGCAGTCAGTAGACTCCCAGACTCATAATCAGGCCCTAAATCTTTGTTATGTTTCTCAGCGGCCTGAAATTCATCTAACTCTTCATCATCAAGACAAGCATAATCTGGCAAATGATCAAAGACATTTTGCCCTTTCACTATTAAATGTAATATAATAAATTCCGTTTTCTGTCAGGTTTATATTTCATGCCATCTACACCACCAAGATACGCACTGAATGATCTGTACCATAAACGCCATCTTAAAGGTGGTTTTCCTGGTTCTCTAGAAATGAAGCAGGTGGTGTGACTACTGGCATATTGTATAGGTTTAACCCACAAAACCTGTAAGCAAATATTAGTTATTAAAATCCAGTCACACCGTAATAAATTAAGCAAACGACACTATTAGAATTGCATGTAACCAGCTGTGGGAAAATGCACTGAACAAGGTGTGCCAATCACGGTTGATACTTCCAGAGATATTTGCAGAATGACACAGATTAAAAGCGTGCCAATCGCTGTTGTAGTCGACACCGGAATAGATGTGGCACTGAACTGCAGTGAACGAAGCATGCCAATCGCTGGTGACACTTCCACAGAAACTTGCAGAAGAATAAGGCAATTCAGAAGAATTTCAGTCCTTGTTGTACTGAAAAAATAATATAGTACTACTAATAGGCAGTAGATGGCGATGAGTGATCACAGTTTAGCTGAGGGACTGAAGACAATCTTGATTCGTTTTCTACCTTGATAAAAAGTATAAACGAATGCCTTTTGTGAGTTACATCGTCAAAAAATCCTGGCAGAATACTGAGGAGGAAGCGAAAACTGTTCCTGATCTGAGTTCCAAATAATTATGTTTTTAACTGTATGGAAAACGCTTTATAAACATCTATTTTGATGTATACATATGGGGCGAGCTGCTTTACTTTTCCTCTCCCTCTGTCACCACTGTTCCGTGATTGACTGGCTCAAATGTTGTGCTATCTAAAATCATCATTGTACACGGAACATAGAGCTACTGTAGGCCACTGCAATATTTTGTTTGTTTCTTTATTGTTTAAAAATGTTAATAAAGACCAGAGGCGCAACAACAAAATCCTCTTTACGAAGACACCGCACTCCTCTTGAAGTTTTAATTTCTCTTTATTTGACCTGTTATCTTCTCCCACCTACGCGTTTGGAACCAAACGGTTCCTGGTCACGGTAGCAAACATTAGTCCATTCTTTGTTTTAGTTATTTATACAGAGTCACCATTCATACTTATAATGATGCATTATGGGCTATGTAGTTACTTTGTTAAACCGGCTGTTTCAAAGCCTATCCATGTGTCTTTCCTCTTTTGGGAGCCAGGTGATTATTTTACCTCCAATAGGGTTGTTCATAGCTACCAAGGTGTTTAATTGGCGCTATCATAGATGTGATTATCCTTGGTGCAATCAGTTGCGGTTACTGGTACTTGCTCACTCTTTAATATGGACTAAGTGTCATTTAACTAATACTGGAAGATACTGGCTAATCTTCACATGCCTCTGAATTACCGCTGCTCGGCTTCACCGGTGGATGTGCCCGGACGTAGTCCCCAGAGGCGTAGCTAGAGCTTGTGGCACCCGGGGCTATCCCTCAGATTGCCACCCCTGGGGGGGAGGGGTGCTGGGGAAAAAGGACGGCGAGCACTTGAAAGAGGTCCGAGAGACACATAGTATCGCAGCTAATAGTTACCTCGATCCAGTGGTTCTACAGCCTAACCGCAGGTCCTTGCTCTTTTTGGTGTTAATTATTAGTGGAGGTATGTGACCTGCTTTCTAGATGTCCATAGCTGTCATTTTAATTATAGTTAGCTGCAGCATGCGTTTGCAGCAGTGTTAGATCTTCTGAGAGTTTATCGTTGCTTAAATTCGTCTAATTTCTGATATTTATGTTTGCTCATCTTCATTGCTTGATTTTTGCTCGCAAGAAAGTGTTACTCATAGTGGTTGAAATGTCACCAATAACCAAACTGAAATTATGAACATGTCACACATAGCAATCTGAAACCTTGGCAGCTATAGATGGCACGTGTCTCACAAGTTACTACTTGTGTAACGATATATCTGTAAGAGACATTAGTTAGAGATAGATTCCCTACCTTAGAATATCCAGAGGCGTCAGACTGGATCCGGAAAATTTTGCGTAGCAATATCCCTGCGCGCCGGCAGGCGTCGTCCGTGGCTCCGCGTCCGTCGTTGGCGTCGTTAGCTCTGGAATGACGTCGGAGTACTTAGACGCCGCCCATGCGCGCTGACTTCAGTTCTGATACACAGCTTTTCCGCGCCACATACGCAGAGCCACGATAGAACCAACACTGGTGCCATGAAACTAGGGCCCTGAAAGGGGATGACCTTAATCTTAGATATCGGTTCGCAGAACGGGGAGGATGGGTGGGTCGGTAAGGAATCTATCACTAACTAATGTCTCTTACAGATATATCGTTACACAAGTAGTAACTTGTGCATCTGAAAGAGACACGTTAGCGATAGATTCCTTACCTTAGAATAGATACCCCAGCAATACCAACCCCGGTGGTGGGTCTGCGAACCAATAATCACACCAGAAAGTCCTGGAGGACAGAATGGCCAAAGAAGCCATCCCTACGGACTTGGCTGTCTAGGCAATAATGTCTTTCAAACATGTGCAGCGAGGCCCACGTAGCTGCCTGGCAAATATCCTGCAAGGGCACTCCTCGGCCCAGGGTAGTGGTAGTCGCCGTGGCCCAGGTAGAATGAGCCCATAGTCCCACAGGGGGGTTCCTTCTTTGCCAAGGAGTAACACGCCTGGATACACAAGATGAACCACCGCGAGATGGTCCGCTTGTGCAAAACCTTTCCCTTCTTAGCACCCACATAAAAAACAAAGAGTTGGTCATCCACCCGGAACTGGCGTGTGCGATCCAGATAGTAAGAGAGCGCACGTTTTGGGTCCAGACGGTGGAGCCTCTCTTCCTCTTTCGAGGGATGCGGAGGCGGAAAGAAGGTGGGCAAGGTAATGGGCTGCCCGATGTGGAAGGCCGTGAAAACCTTGGGTAGGAACGAAGGTCTCGTCAGCAACACAACCTTGTCCGGATGAACAGAGAGGAAAGGAGGTGTAGAAGAAAGAGCCTGGAGCTCACTCACTCTCCTGGCAGAGGTGGTGGCAACCAGGAAAGCAGTCTTCAAGGTAAGAAGACGGAGAGGACAGTTAAGGAGCGGCTCAAAGGGAGCACACATTAGGTAGGTAAGTACAAGAATCAAGTCCCACTGGGGCATCACGAAAGGAACAGGAGGGAACATGTGTGTGATGCCCTTCAGAAACCTATTTACAATCGGGGACTTGAACAAGGACGGCTGATCAGGTAGCCTTAAGAAGGCGGAAAGGGCAGAAAGGTAGCCCTTGATAGTGCCCAGAGCAAGCCCTGCTGGGCAAGAGAAAGAAGGAAGAGGAGAACCTCAGAAAGGGGTGCAGAGAGTGGATCCACAGCCTTTGCTGTGCACCATGCCACAAATCTGTTCCACCTGCAGGCTTATACCGACTTTGTGGAGGGACGCCTGGCTGCCAGAATGACATTACAGACTTCGGGAGGCAAGTGCAATGGCCTCAACTGTCGCCGCTCAATCTCCAAGCTTGTAGGTGGAGACTGGGCAGGTTCGGGTGGAGGATCGTCCCCTGCTGCTGCAACAGAAGGTCCTCCCGAAGAGGCAGACAAATCGGGGGATCGACTGACATGCTGAGTAGCTCAGGATACCAGTATCTTCGTGCTCAGTCCGGAGCCACAAGGATAACCTGGGCTCGGTCGCGCCTGATCTTCTTCAGCACTCTGGGCAGAAGTGGTATAGGCGGAAAGGCGTACAATAGACCGCAACTCCACTCGCGACGAAAAGCGTCCCCGAGCGAGTGCCGCCTTGGAAACTCTAACGCAGAGAACTGATGACATTGCGCGTTCTCTTCTGTGGTGAATAGATATAACCAAGGCTCTCCCCATTGCTGAAAGAGGCCTTGCGCCACGTCCGAGTTCAGATGCCATTCGTGATCCATCATGCACCGACGGCTGAGTTCATCTGCCCTGGCGTTCAGGGAACCTGCCAGGTGTTGAACCACCAGGGTCACGCCCTGATGTTCCAGCCATTGCCAGAGGCACAGAGCCTCCTGGCATAGGGTCCACGACCCCACCCCGCCCTGTTTGTTGCAGTACCACATGGCGGTGGTGTTGTCCGTGAGCACCTGCACTATACTCCCCCGGACAGATGGGAGGAATGCCTTCAGTGCAAGTCGGATCGCCCGCAGCTCCAGAAGGTTGATGTGGAGCTGGGACTCCGCCGGAGACAAGAGACCCCTGATCTCCGCCTCTCCCATGTGGCCTCCCCAACCCAGGAGGGATGCGTCCGTCACAACTACGTGCTCCGGGTGAGGTAGGGAGAGGAATCTGCCATTTACCAAATCGTGGTCCGTGAGCCCCAACTGCAGCTGTTTTGCAGTGCCCTCCAAGATCAAAACATGGTCGGACAAGTTGCCCTGATGCTGGGCATACTGAAACTTCAGGTCCCACTGCAGAGCCCGCATCCGCCACCGGGCTGATGCACCAGAAGGTTGCAGGAGGCCATCAGACACAGAAGCCGCAGGGTCAACCTGACCGAGATCCGGGATAAAGGCTGAAAGATTGGAATCAGAGCCTGGATATCCCGAACCCGCTGTTCGGGTGAATAAACCCGAAACTGCACTGAGTCCAGAACTGCTCCGATGAAGTGGAGCTTCTGAGAGGGACACAGGTGTGACTTCGGCACGTTGATGGAGAACCCCAGCAGATGCAGGAGATCGGCCGTAGTCTGGAGGTGGTTGATGACTGTCTGGGGCGAGCCCGCCTTCAACAACCAGTCGTCGAGGTAGGGAAAGACTGAAACCCCTAACCTGCGCAGATGGGCTGCGACCACCGCCATCACTTTGGTGAACACCCGTGGGTCGCTGGTAAGGCCGAAGGGGAGCACGGTCAACGGAAAGTGCTTGTGGCCTACCGTGAACCTGAGGTAACGCCGGTGGGCCGGCAGGACGGGGATGTGAAAATAGGCGTCCTGCAAGTCCAACGCTACCATCCAGTCTCCTGGATCCAGGGCAGCTAAGACCTGAGGCAGAGTCAGCATCTTCAACTGCTCCTTCCGGAGGAAGCCGTTGACCTTCCGTAGATCCAAGATAGGGCGTAGCCCCCCTTTGCCCTTCTTGGGTACCAGAAAGTAGTGGGAGTAACAACCACACCATACTTCTGGCCCAGGAACGCGCTTGATGGCCCCCTTGGCCAAGAGGGCCGTGACTTCGTCTTGCAGAAGTTGCAAGTGATTCTCGACACGCGGTGGAATTGCGGTGGTATGGCTGGAGGGGTCGCCTCGAAGGGGAGGGAGTAGCCCCTTCCACCGATTTGCAGCACCCACCTGTCCGACGTGACGGTGCGCCAGTGGAAGAGGTGATGGCGAACCCTGCCCCCCCACTGGTGTCACATGGGCCTGAAAACACGGACTAGGAGGGTTTTGAGGCAGGTGCTGCGGGGGAAGGTGTGGACTGGCCGCGCCGTTGTCCCCAACCGCCGCCACGGCAGTTTCCACGGTTGCCACCGCACTGTTGGACATTCTGCGGTGCGTGGCTGGCAGCACGTGTGGGGGTGCCCCTTCCTTGGCCACGAAAGGAGCGAAAGGCACCCGTTTGCTGGTGAGGGGCCGAGAGGCCCAAGGACTTGGCCGTAGCCCTGTAGTCCTTAAAATCGCTCAAGCGCATGGTCTGCCTTGTCGCCAAAGAGCCGACAGCCATCAAACGGCATGTCCAGCAGAGTGGCCTGGACATCGGCCGACAAGTTGGCGGACCACAACCAGGCGTGGCGTAGAACCGCCACTGTTGTGGCCATCGCCCTGCCCAGTGAGTCCATGGTATCCAGCCCACACCGGATGGAATACCGAGCTGCATCTCGACCCTCCGCAAGGGTTTAGGTGAGTTTTGCCCGGACCTCCTCCGGACATTGTGGCAGCACGTCCGCGACCGCGTCCCACAGGGTGTGGGTATAGCGGCCCAAGAGGCATGCGGTATTAACTGACCACAGTCCCAAACTGAAGGACAAGAACACTTTCTTCCCGAACTGCTCATACCTCTTGGATTCCCGATCGGGCGGAGCCGTCGGGAATGCGGTCTGGGAAGTGGAGGCCTGGATGACCAGGCTCTCGGGGTGGGGTGGGTGGACAAAAAGCAAGGGTCGCCCAGGGCCGGGCGGTAGAGTCTGGCCACGTTCCTATCCACAGGCGGACCTGTGGTGGGCTTGGACCAAGTGCCCAGAAGAACGTCACACAAGTCCTCATTAAACGGCAGCAGAGGCTCACTGGAGCTTGCCTGCGGTTTAAGGACCTCTGTGAGGAGGTTAGTCCTCATGGCCGCAACAGGGAGCTGAAGGTTTAAGGCCTTGGCAGCCCGTGTCAACACTACACTATAAGCAGCCCCCTCCTCCGTAGCCACGGTGGGAGGGGAGACAAATCCAGTGTATGGCAAAGTGTCAATGCCACTGGCTTCCCCAAGCTCATATGTCCAGTCCTGTGGTGACTGGCACTCCCGTGCCAGAGGGTCCTCAGACCCCTCTCAATCACCCTCGTCACCCAAGGCTCAACAGATGGGTCCTGTTCATGGAAATAGAAATCTCCAAATACCGTCGGATGCGGTGCCCATCGGCGCTGCTCCAGCGCCAGAACCGGACCGGGGGTAGGATCGGGGACGGCACCCATAGCAGGCACCGGGGGCGACACCCGTAGGGCCGGCGTCAGCGAGGTCGTGAGGTCGACCGGTGACGACCCGGATCCGGAAGCGGATTCAGAGAGGGCTTGCGGCGTCGGGACTGAAGTCCCCGGCGGCGCGGGCCGAAGCACCCGTCGGCGTCAGAGCCGAAGCACCCGGCCCGCTAGGCCCTCCAGCCGGGGCCATTGGGCCCGGAGGTGCCACGGAACCCGGCTGAGAAGGGAGGGACCTCAAGGCCATGAGGTACCGCTCGATCTCCTCAGGCGTTGCGTCTTGCCCAGGGACCTGAAGGTGTGGGGCAGGCGGCGACGACTGCGACTCCGGCAGAGCCACGTGGGTGGTGTCACCCGAACCCCCGGCCGCATCGTGCAAGCGTCGGGGTGGGTCGGAGGAACAATGATGTCCCTCCAACCTCTTATGCCGCTTACCTGAGGACTTGGATCCTGACGACCGATGACCACGCCCGGAGCTGCGAGGGCTACGACCCCGCGACCTGTCCCTCGACCTCCCGTGGGACCGGGACCGGGTGCGGCGCGGGCCCGACTGCCGAAGCTCCAGTCGCTTGCGAGACCGCTCCAGCCTAGCCTTTGACGTCAGGGCCCGGCAGTCGGAGCAGGTGCGGTCGTCGTGGCCGAGGCCTAAACACTTGAGGCACCGGCGATGGGGGTCGGTAACCGACATCAGTTCGTCGCACCTGGAACAGGGTTTGAACCCGGGCAGCCCTACCGGCACCGTTGGAGTCGAAGACTCGAGTAGAGAGATGATCAACAAGATCAAAAAGTTTAGTCAAAAAAGACTAAGGGGTAGAGCTTCTCCGGATCTGCGCTAGCTGGCGCGGAAAAAAGAAGAACTGACGTCGGCGCGCATGGGCTAAGTACTCCGACGACGTCATTCCGGCACTAACGACGCCGACGACGGACGTGGAGCCGCGGACGACGCCTGCCGGCACGCAGGGGTATTGCTACTCAAAATTTTCCGGATCCAGTCTGACGCCTGGGGATATTCTAAGGTAAGGAATCTATCACTAACGTGTTTCTTTCAGATATGCAGCTATTTGCTGACTGTCTAACTTTGTAGCAACTCTCAAATTATTCAGAAATAGTCATCATACACCATTTTAAGGATTCATATAAATTCTATTCAATACGCAGATAGTGGGAGGGGATTAACTGAGCACCTGTCCTAATGCCACTGGTTAAAGTATATGTACTGAATAAAGAAAATCAGCAAATGTAATATTAGAAATGGCTTGTCTCAATGCAAAAATGCAGAAATGTCTAGATGAAAGAGTCAAAATATATGATGTAAACAAGCAATCCGAGACCTTGTCCTTTCATACACCTTGACTTCTATGAGCCACCAATCTACTAACCCCTATCCCTGGACAAAAATACACTCCAAAGTCCAAAGGTTATGTGAATTAATTTAGCAAGAACTACAACTCAGGATGTTGTACAAATAGTTATTTGATTTCCTAGCCAGGGCTTCAGCCTGTCTGTTACATTAGCAGATGTGCCTTTAAAAGTCTAGGGTAGTTTCTATTTGTGAATTGCCAGGACTCGGACTGAAACAACCATGCAGTCACTGGAAGACACCAACCAGAGCACAAGTCTGGGGTACATGCAGATACACGGCGTCCACCCACTGTTTTCACAGGGTCAACGCTGTCCACCCTACCAAGACGTTGGGTGCCCCAGAAATATGGTGAACTTGTCCACGTTTCATTTTCAGACACTGTGACACATTCAGCTTGTAATTTTCACATAGAGTTGGGCCAAAGATAATGGCTAACTTAAGGGGCCATTAGGCCTCCATTTGATCGAGTACCCTAGCTGGACGTGGCCTGGAACCCCATACTTAAATGCAAATGCGACAGAGGGGGAACAAAAGCACACAGCTTGTTAGCTCTTCACAGGTACTTAAGAGAGGCATGCTTTTTATTACTTTATTCAGTCCCTTTATGTAACTGCATGTACTGCAAGAATGTGCAATGCATTGGTCTGTCCCAGCATGTACACACCTAATTTAAATAGCACTATTGTATTCTTTTATAGTGCTACTTATCCCAATGCAGGTTGTCAGAGCGCTTTACATAACATACACATTGACAATAAATCATACAAGTGTGTAAATCAATGTACAAGATGTGTTGCATGAGTCAGTGAGGGTTAAAAGGTGTAGCAGTCACATTCCTCATAGCTCACTGTGCTATATTAGAAGACTTACAATTTATGAACTGCAAATAACAAAATGATCTGTGTTCAAAGCAGTGACCCACTTACCTAGCTACATAAAAAAAGAATCTGTCATCTGCATATTATATGATGTGCTTTGCAGGAGACACATTAACCTTCTATACCACTTTCATTCAGATCTGGGACTACACAAAACACAGATCGATCCAACAAATACTTTAACCTCAGGAGTTATTTCACCATTATTATTCCCCGATATTTACTGGGCACCTCTGTAGCAGATGTCTTAACCCCATACTATATTTGAATGTGCAGACTTTGCAACCAATTAAACATAACGTCTACTACCATGCTTCTCTGTGTTGCCAGTTTCTTTGTAGCGGGGTTTTAAAAATGAGTTAAGGTCCTGATTTTGCATTAGGATTGCACTACTTTTTTTAGCACAACTGCAAAGCAAAATCTCATCTGTTAAATCTCAAAATGCGCTTAAATGTACTCGCTGATATACCTAATAAAAGCATGTGTAATATCTTAATATCTGATGTCCCTTCTTGTGATGTCACTGTGTTGCCACGTGTAATGCCATGCATTGTGACATCATGGGTTGTGATGGCACATGACATGATGTCACTTGCATACTGAATAACTTGGATAGTCCCCCCCAAGTGCTGGAGCGGCAACAATTGTTTAGCTTCAAGGCGTTCAATTTTACGAAGAAATAGTTTGACCCAATTACAAAATCTGCTTAGCCAACTTCTGCCAAAAACCACCCCCATTACTCGCAAGAGGGAAAAAAATTAAAAGTACATATTTTGCCCTATAAGGCATCTGGACAAAAAAAACCACATGTTCCATGGAAAAAGGCACCATAAAATACACAGCATAGCAGCAAGTTTCATACTTTCATCCACATGCATTCATCCACATGGATTCCTTAGGCCTGCCCCATGCCTCCAGGTAACATATGTTCTGATAAAAACTGTGATGGAAAAGTTCCAGTTCTGAAGAGAAGAATACTTAGATTTGAAACACTGTCCCTGTTAATGTGCTGGTTTGCCCCCATGTCAAGTGCTTTAAATGGAGAACAATAAGTGCAGGCACTCACCAACTTTAATGGCAGGGGTGCGGCTATGGGCATGGTTAGGAGGCAAACCTTTAATTAGAGATACTCTTGGTGCCAACTGTGCACAATAATACAGCACTTCTGCTATCTGTAGATCATTCTTTTGCCTATTCTTGTACAACATGGTAATTTTAAAAGTAACTTTTACATTCCCTGTGGGCAATATAATATGCCTTTGCAGATATGGCACATGAACGTTATTTGTATGTTCACATTGTGCTCAATTATTGATGCAATGAGCAATTTGTGAAAGAAACAAGCATAATGTTAAGCGATGATCCCTTTTTAGTTAGGAGACTGGAAAATAGTGAGGGCAATAGAAAAGTTGTCTCACTGCAAGTTAGTATAAAGAGTGATGGACAGGTCAATGTGGCATTGAAAGGCGCAAAGTACAGGGCCAGCTGTTTTGAAGGTTGAAACTGTGGAACAGTTATTGATGAGAATAAAACTCTCAGGACAAAAAAGAGTTTTCCATTTGGAACAGATTTTATACTTTCAGTTATATCCTTTATATTTGTATATAGATCAGCATTCAAATAATAGCAGCAAAGTGTACGATGCACCTATATTAGAATGGATTGCTTGCACGGCACCCCTACAAAATTCTTGCTGGGGTCATATTTAAATGCTTAACCACTTAAATGTTATGTAAGAGTAGCTAGATGACCAAGTTAAACAAAATAAATAGAGCCTTTCCTTGAGTCTCCCTTCCTGATGCATTGCTACACAGTGTCCACACACATTTTCCGCACACTTTCTTCCTGCTCCCTTACTACCACCACCTGCTGTCTCCCCTCCTCCTACCCACAAAACTTCTCTTTTCAATGGGTATTCAATCTCTCCTCTTGCCATTTGTCTCTCTCACATACCTAAACCTTTCCCATGCCAATTTCTCTTTCCTGTACCTCACGTATTGCACCTGTTTTCTCTGCAATATATTTTCTTTATCCAGACCCCCTTCTTCTCCTCTGTCTTGTCTGTCTTATTCTCCCTTGTCCTGCCTCTTCCTTTTCTATGTTTATTTCCTCCTTCGCTCAGGTGCCGTTCTTCATTCTCTTCCTCTTGTCTTTCTAGAGTTTCTTTTGTCTGTTCTTTTCCCATTCTTTTACCTGTCACTCCCTCCGTCCTGTTTCTGCATCACTTTATCCGTCTACCTTTCTTTTTCTCTCTCTTTATTCCGAACAGTTGTTGAAAGGAACAGGGCTACCTTTTTCCTCTCTGGCCAACATGACAGGCAAGACAAAGCTCAATGACGATTAGCGTTGGTGAGATCCGCAGCCAGAATACCTGTGGATATTAAAGTACGCCCTATGGCGGGGCACACAGTCGGCCTGCTCCAAGGAACACTGCATAGAACAGGATGGGCAGACAGACTGTGCATACAACAGTCTGCGCATCAAGCCTCCTCTTCATATAACAAGGCAATAAGGATTGGCGGTTGTGTGGGGAATAACAATGCAAGACACGATTAACGTGCACACTACTCAATCATAGAGGCAAGTGACAACACTGCTCTCTGGTGATTGCAGCGCAAGCTCTTCTGCACAATCACATGCTGTAGCCAGCGAGTGAGGTGACCTATGATTTAGCCATAAGTAGACCTGTCCTGGAGGCAGTAATACCTGCATGTTGTTAGGCCCCTATGAGTACGTACTCTCCGTGTCTAATGATATGCTTTCCACACCTAGTTTAAAAAGCACTATTGTATTTCTTTTATAGTGCTACTCATCCCAATGCAGGGTGTCAGAGCGCTTTACATAACATACACATTGACAATAAATCATACAAGTGTGTAAATCAATGTACAAGATGTGTTGCATGTGTCAGTGAGGGTTAAAAGGTGTAGCAGTCACATTCCTCATAGCTCACTGTGCTATATTAGAAGACTTACAATTTATGAACTGCAAGTAACAAAAGGATCTGTGTTTAAAGCAGAGAACCACTTACATAGCTGCATAAAAAATGAATCTGTCGTCTGCATATTATATGATGTGCTTTGCAGGAGACACGTTAACCTCCTATAGCACTTTCATTCAGATCTGGGACTACACAAAACACAGATCGATCCAACAAATACTTTAACCTCCAGAGTTATTTCACCATTATTAATATTCCATGATATTTACTGGGCACCTCTGTAGCAGATGTCCTAACCCCATAAAGTATTTGAATGTGCAGACTTTGCAACCAATTAAACATAATGTCTCCTACCATGCCTCTCCGTTTTTGCCAGTTTCTTTGTGGGGAGTTAAAAAAATTAGTTGAGGTCCTGATTTTGCATTAGGATTGCATTACTTTTATAGCACAACCGAAAAGCAAAATCTCATCTGTTAAATCTCATAATGCGCTTAAATGTACTCGCTGATATACCTAATAAAAACATGTGTAATATCTTAATATCTGATGTCACTTCTTGTGATGTCACTGTGTTGCCACGTGTAATGCCATGCATTGTGACATCATGGGTTGTGATGGCACATGACATGATGTCACTTGCATACTGAATAACTTGGATAGTCCCCCCCAAGTGCTGGAGCGGCAACAATTGTTTAGCTTCAAGGCGTTCAATTTTACGAAGAAATAGTTTGACCCAATAACAAAATCTGCTTAGCCAACTTCTGCCAAAAACCACCCCCATTACTCGCAAGAGGGAAAAAAATTAAAAGTACATATTTTGCCCTATAAGGCATCTGGACAAAAAAAAACACATGTTCCATGGAAAAAGGCACCATAAAATACACAGCATAGCAGCAAGTTTCATACTTTCATCCACATGCATTCATCCACATGGATTCCTTAGGCCTGCCCCATGCCTCCAGGTAACATCTGTTCTGATAAAAACTGTGATGGAAAAGTTCCAGTTCTGAAGAGAAGAATACTTAGATTTGAAACACTGTCCCTGTTAATGTGCTGGTTTGCCCCCATGTCAAGTGCTTTAAATGGAGAACAATAAGTGCAGGCACTCACCAACTTTAATGGCAGGGGTGCGGCTATGGGCATGGTTAGGAGGCAAACCTTTAATTAGAGATACTCTTGGTGCCAACTGTGCACAATAATACAGCACTTCTGCTATCTGTAGATCATTCTTTTGCCTATTCTTGTACAACATGGTAATTTTAAAAGTAACTTTTACATTCCCTGTGGGCAATATAATATGCCTTTGCAGATATGGCACATGAACGTTATTTGTATGTTCACATTGTGCTCAATTATTGATGCAATGAGCAATTTGTGAAAGAAACAAGCATAATGTTAAGCGATGATCCCTTTTTAGTTAGGAGACTGGAAAATAGTGAGGGCAATAGAAAAGTTGTCTCACTGCAAGTTAGTATAAAGAGTGATGGACAGGTCAATGTGGCATTGAAAGGCGCAAAGTACAGGGCCAGCTGTTTTGAAGGTTGAAACTGTGGAACAGTTATTGATGAGAATAAAACTCTCAGGACAAAAAAGAGTTTTCCATTTGGAACAGATTTTATACTTTCAGTTATATCCTTTATATTTGTATATAGATCAGCATTCAAATAATAGCAGCAAAGTGTACGATGCACCTATATTAGAATGGATTGCTTGCACGGCACCCCTACAAAATTCTTGCTGGGGTCATATTTAAATGCTTAACCACTTAAATGTTATGTAAGAGTAGCTAGATGACCAAGTTAAACAAAATAAATAGAGCCTTTCCTTGAGTCTCCCTTCCTGATGCATTGCTACACAGTGTCCACACACATTTTCCGCACACTTTCTTCCTGCTCCCTTACTACCACCACCTGCTGTCTCCCCTCCTCCTACCCACAAAACTTCTCTTTTCAATGGGTATTCAATCTCTCCTCTTGCCATTTGTCTCTCTCACATACCTAAACCTTTCCCATGCCAATTTCTCTTTCCTGTACCTCACGTATTGCACCTGTTTTCTCTGCAATATATTTTCTTTATCCAGACCCCCTTCTTCTCCTCTGTCTTGTCTGTCTTATTCTCCCTTGTCCTGCCTCTTCCTTTTCTATGTTTATTTCCTCCTTCGCTCAGGTGCCGTTCTTCATTCTCTTCCTCTTGTCTTTCTAGAGTTTCTTTTGTCTGTTCTTTTCCCATTCTTTTACCTGTCACTCCCTCCGTCCTGTTTCTGCATCACTTTATCTGTCTACCTTTCTTTTTCTCTCTCTTTATTCCGAACAGTTGTTGAAAGGAACAGGGCTACCTTTTTCCTCTCTGGCCAACATGACAGGCAAGACAAAGCTCAATGACGATTAGCGTTGGTGAGATCCGCAGCCAGAATACCTGTGGATATTAAAGTACGCCCTATGGCGGGGCACACAGTCGGCCTGCTCCAAGGAACACTGCATAGAACAGGATGGGCAGACAGACTGTGCATACAACAGTCTGCGCATCAAGCCTCCTCTTCATATAACAAGGCAATAAGGATTGGCGGTTGTGTGGGGAATAACAATGCAAGACACGATTAACGTGCACACTACTCAATCATAGAGGCAAGTGACAACACTGCTCTCTGGTGATTGCAGCGCAAGCTCTTCTGCACAATCACATGCTGTAGCCAGCGAGTGAGGTGACCTATGATTTAGCCATAAGTAGACCTGTCCTGGAGGCAGTAATACCTGCATGTTGTTAGGCCCCTATGAGTACGTACTCTCCGTGTCTAATGATATGCTTTCCACACCTAATTTAAAAAGCACTATTGTATTTCTTTTATAGTGCTACTCATCCCAATGCAGGGTGTCAGAGCGCTTTACATAACATACACATTGACAATAAATCATACAAGTGTGTAAATCAATGTACAAGATGTGTTGCATGAGTCAGTGAGGGTTAAAAGGTGTAGCAGTCACATTCCTCATAGCTCACTGTGCTATATTAGAAGACTTACAATTTATGAACTGCAAGTAACAAAAGGATCTGTGTTTAAAGCAGAGAACCACTTACCTAGCTGCATAAAAAATGAATCTGTCGTCTGCATATTATATGATGTGCTTTGCAGGAGACACGTTAACCTCCTATAGCACTTTCATTCAGATCTGGGACTACACAAAACACAGATCGATCCAACAAATACTTTAACCTCCAGAGTTATTTCACCATTATTAATATTCCATGATATTTACTGGGCACCTCTGTAGCAGATGTCCTAACCCCATAAAGTATTTGAATGTGCAGACTTTGCAACCAATTAAACATAATGTCTCCTACCATGCCTCTCCGTTCTTGCCAGTTTCTTTGTGGGGAGGGGGGGAGGGGGGGAAGGGGGGGGGGTTTAAAAAATGAGTTGAGGTCCTGATTTTGCATTAGGATTGCATTACTTTTATAGCACAACCGAAAAGCAAAATCTCATCTGTTAAATCTCATAATGCGCTTAAATGTACTCGCTGATATACCTAATAAAAACATGTGTAATATCTTAATATCTGATGTCACTTCTTGTGATGTCACTGTGTTGCCACGTGTAATGCCATGCATTGTGACATCATGGGTTGTGATGGCACATGACATGATGTCACTTGCATACTGAATAACTTGGATAGTCCCCCCCAAGTGCTGGAGCGGCAACATGTTTTTTAGCTTCAAGGTGTTCAATTTTAGGAAGAAATAGTTTTACCCAATAACAAAATCTGCTTAGCCAACTTCTTCCAAAAACTACCCCCATTACTTTCAAGAGGGAAAAAAATTCAAGGTACATATTTTACCCAATAAGGCATCTGGACAGAAAAACACATGTTCCATAGAAAAAGGCACTGCAAAATACACAGCATAGCAGCAAGTTTCATACTTTTATCCACGTGCATTCATCCACATGGATTCCTTAGGCCTGCCCCATGCCTCCAGGTAACATCTGTACTGATAAAAAACTGTGATGGAAAAGTTCCAATTCTGAAGAGAAGAATACTTCCATTTGAAACACTGCCCCTGTTAATGTGCCGGTTTGCCCCCATGTCAAGTTTTTTAAATGGAGAACGATAAGTGCAGGTACTCACCAACTTTAATGGCAGGGGTGGGGCTATGGGCGTGGTTAGGAAGCAAACCTTTAATTAGAGATACTCTTGGTGCCAACTGTGCACAATAATACAGCACTTCTGTTATCTGTAGATCATTCTTTTGTCTATTCTTGTACAACATGGTAATTTTAAAAGTAACTTTTACATTCCCTGTGGGCAATATAATATGCCTTTGCAGATATGGCACATGAACGTTATTTGTATGTTCACATTGTGCTCAATTATTGATGCTGTGAGCAATTTGTAAAAGAAACAAGCATAATGTTAAGCAATGATCCCTTTTCAGTTAGGAGACTGGAAAATCATGAGGGAAATAGAAAAGTTGTCTCACTGCAAGTTAGTATAAGGAGTGATGGACAGGGCAATGTGGCATTGAAAGGCGCAAAGTACAGGGCCAGCTGTTTTGAAGGTTGAAACTGTGGAACAGTTATTGATGAGAATAAAACTCTCAGGACAAAAAAGAGTTTTCCATTTGGAACAGATTTTATACTTGCAGTTATATCCTTTATATTTGTATATAGATCAGCATTCAAATAATAGTAGCAAAGTGTACGATGCACCTATATTAGAATGGATTGCTTGCACGGCACCCCTACAAAAATCTTGCTGGGGTCATATTTAAATGCTTAACCACTTAAATGTTATGTAAGAGTAGCTAGATGACCAAGTTAAACAAAATAAATAGAGCATTTCCTTGAGTCTCCCTTCCTGAAGCATTGCTACACAGTGTCCACACACATTTTCTGCACTCTTTCTTCCTGCTCCCTTACCACCACCTGCTGTCTCCCCTCCTCCTACCCACAAAACTTCTCTTTTCAATGGGTATTCAATCTCTCCTTTTGCTGTTTGTCTGTCTCACATACCTAAACCTTTCCCATGCCAATTTCTCTTTCCTGTACCTCACGTATTGCACCTGTTTTCTCTGCAATATATTTTCTTTATCCAGTCCCCCTTCTGCTCCTCTGTCTTGTCTGTCTTATTCTCCCTTGTCCTGTCTCTTCCTTTTCTATGTTTATTTCCTCGTTAGCTCAGTTGCCGTTCTTCATTCTCTTCCTCTTGTCTTTCTAGAGTTTCTTTTGTCTGTTCTTTTCCCATTCTTTTACCCGTCACTCCCTCCGTCCTGTTTCTGCATCACTTTATCTGTCTGTTATAAAAAACGGTTTAACAATTAATACAAAAAAAACCAAAATAATGACAATAGGAAAAGGTAAATCGGGAGTAAAGAAATGGAATATTAATGGTTTGGCTATAGAATGTGTAAAATCATATAAATATTTGGGAAACACATTTGATGATGGTTTGTCATTCAGGCAGCATTTTAATAATTTAGAGGCGAAAGGTACTTCACTTGCCTTTGACTTCAGAAAACAAAGAGATAGGCTATTATGCCCCAATTACGATCACTTGCTGAAAGTCATGAGCAAAGCTTATTTCATCCTTGGACTACGGTTCTATAATTTTTCGAGGCAAGGTTGCGAAACTGCTTGACGACATAGAAGTAAGGACGTATAAATCAGTCTTTAGGATTCCCAGACAGATTTCTCGTGCCAATTTAAGGCTGGAATACGGACTAAGAAAATAGTTATTGGTCAGACAAGCAACATATTTCAAAACTTTATTGGCACTATCTCGAGCTGATGAGGGTATGTTAGCTAATGTGTGCTGGCGTGAGATTTTGATGGGTGAATATTTAAGCAGTTGGCAGGATTATCCATCTGAGTGTCTATGTAATTTTGAATGCCCAAATTTAGTATTTGAAGTGAGGAGTAAATCGGTTTATAAAAAATCGATTAACCTAACCGCTGCTCTGATGTCGGAAATAAGGGATAAAGATGAACTAAGGAAAAAAAAATACTTCTGGTCTATAGCCAACTCCTTTGATAAATTGTTAGTCCAACCTTATTTACTTTTTCATTTTAAACCCTTGATCAAAAAGAAATTCATGCTACTAAGGTTCCGCATATATCCAACAAAAGATGGAACCCCAAAATGAGAGTATAAATGGTCATCGAAAATTTGTAGGCTTTGTGGGCTGTGCGATGAAACCTTACCTAACGCTATGTCCAAAACTGCTTCAGGAGCGGAAGTCAGTTTTAAAGCCTATCTTTAAAGAAATGGGGGTTAGAACTTGTAGAAAGGCAATTATTCTTTGTTTACGAGGTGATAATATTCATAGCATTCATCAATTTGTCCAGTTAATCTTTAGTGGAAGAGAAACTACGTAGTGCTGACATCTCAAATATATGATATATCTGCTATGGTAATGATATAATGTTTTTTATTGTTTTTCACGAGTCTGTGCGCTATTTTATTGAATTTTTTATTCATTCTGAATCTGTATAATCCTTGTAGTTTGTACAAACTATTTTAACTTACGTTGTAGTTTACCATTCGTAATGTTGTAATTCAAAATGTTATTTTATGGCTGTGGTTAGCACATTTATGTACAATTATTTTCTATGATTTTAGAGGTCAGCACAGGTGCACTTTATCACCGGTAGGAGATTTGTATTATATATTCGTTTTTAATTATTTAATACAGTAATTCATATCTTGTTTCTGCTAGCATGATGAACTTTAGCTTTGTTACTGAAAATTAATGCACTTTATACCTTGCTGCTAATAGCTACAGATAATCTGTAACAGAAGTTACTAATTGCTCTTTTCTTTTGCTGCTAATTGCTATCATGATACGTTTAATATTTGCTCCTAGCATAATGCACATTAGTTTCATCGCTGAGAGCACATTGCACTTTATTCAGTCATTGTAGACTGTTATTGGCAAATGGTTATTATTAGTTGCCAGTATAATGTATTTTAGTCTCTAACTGGAAAAGGGTTAAGCAAATGTTGATCAACTTATTTTAAGGCATTGTATCCGTATATGTCCAATCATACTTTGTGCTTGATATGTACTTCTTTGTAATGATTTTAATTAATCAACAAATAAATGTACTTACTTTATCCGTCACCTCGCTTCCTTTTTCTCTTTCTTTATTCCAAACTGTTGTTGAAACCTTTTTCCTCTCTGGCCAACATGACAGGCAAGACAAAGCTCAATGACGATTAACGTTGGTGAGATCCGCAGCCAGAATACCTGTGGATATTAAAGTACGCCCTATGGCGGGGCACACATTCGGCCTGCTCCAAGGTACACTGCATAGAACAATAGGTCTCCACAGGACACCCTTCATTTTGTACTTTTATGTTCATTTTATCGAAACCCTAGGCGTACATTTTTGGTTGACATCCTCAGGAAGCAGTAATTTCGTCATGCAAGAGCTGCACTACTTTTCTTACAGAGAGCTAGTGATACGCACACCTTATATCTATTATAAGTTTTTTAAAAGTATCAGTAAGACTGAGAAACACAAGAAATTAACCAACTTTTGTACATAATAATTATTTCTCTCTATGAATTGTACCTTCTATTCCTTGTAGTTTTAATTTGTCAATAGTTCAGAAATGTAATTAAATGAAATTTTTACTGTGTAATGAATTTTTATGATGGTTTTTAATCGTCGAAATAAAGATTTACAGAACTGAACTGAACACTGCATAGAACAGGACGGGCAGACAGATTGTGCATACAATAGTCTGCGGATCAAGCCTCCTCTTCATATAATAAGGCAATGGGTATTGGTGGTTGTGTGGGGAATAACAATGCAAGATACGATTAACGTGCACACTACTCAACCATAGAGGCAAGTGACAACACTGCTCTCTGGTGATTGCAGCGCAAGCTCTTCTGCACAATCACATGCTGTAGCCAGCGAGTGAGGTGACCTATAATTTAGCCACAAGTAGACCTGTGCTGGAGGCAGTAATACTTGCATGCTGTAAGGCCCCTATGAGTATGTACTCTCCGTGTCTAATGATATGCTCCATGCCTCACAAGAAGAAAACTTAAAAAGTGCTGCTACTCCGTACTGGCGAGTACCCGCCCATTTAAAGCACTGTGCCATGTCCAAGGACAAGGCCAGAACCTGCAACACACTCCTTCTACACCTGGAAGCACTTCTATTCGGTGCTGTGTCCTTTCACTAACCTCATCACCAAAAGTGACGTGCATCTAGTTATTTTCTGAAGTGCCACCATCAAAACCAGTGTACAATCAATGGAGAGAACATAAAACTTACTTGTTTTTGCTTCAATCTCCCAAAGATCAGCACATACCACCACATGAGTCAAGAGTCAATGTCTCTCTCACACGATCTGCCCCGGCCCAGGCCGGCATCCAAGGTCCAACTGACTCACTTAGAGCGACAAGTGAAACAAGTGACCTTCTGCTGGCCCAAAACTGGCAATCAGTTCTATTTCCTGTTAATCCCTGGAGGCATGTACACACCACCACATGCGTTTCAATTTCAGCAGGGTTCACTGCTGCAGGCGGGTTCCGAAGTATGTTTGCAGGGCCGTCATTGGTAGTGCTTTTGCACGCTACCAGATTGACGGTCCTGGGTGGTGCGGTTCTTCCCCCAGCTCGAGCTTGCCGCTCTCTCGTGTACTGGTGCGGGTGGAGCTGAGCCTCCCTGCAGTCTCCGTAGCTCCGCTCAGGATTTTCTGGCTGCAGGGCTCTCTTCCCGTCACGGCCCGCCCTCAGCACCACAGGCTGTGGGTGCTGGCTGCAACCACATGAGATCGACATTCCTCACCCACGCTGGCAGGCAAAGAACACTTCCGCTGGTGCCGGTGAGTGTAGTGCGGTTGCACTTACACACACTGGCCAATCAGGGCTGCGCATCAAGCCTCCTCTTCATATAACAAGGCAATAAGGATTGGCGGTTGTGTGGGGAATAACAATGCAAGACACGATTAACGTGCACACTACTCAATCATAGAGGCAAGTGACAACACTGCTCTCTGGTGATTGCAGCGCAAGCTCTTCTGCACAATCACATGCTGTAGCCAGCGAGTGAGGTGACCTATGATTTAGCCATAAGTAGACCTGTCCTGGAGGCAGTAATACCTGCATGTTGTTAGGCCCCTATGAGTACGTACTCTCCGTGTCTAATGATATGCTTTCCACACCTAATTTAAAAAGCACTATTGTATTTCTTTTATAGTGCTACTCATCCCAATGCAGGGTGTCAGAGCGCTTTACATAACATACACATTGACAATAAATCATACAAGTGTGTAAATCAATGTACAAGATGTGTTGCATGAGTCAGTGAGGGTTAAAAGGTGTAGCAGTCACATTCCTCATAGCTCACTGTGCTATATTAGAAGACTTACAATTTATGAACTGCAAGTAACAAAAGGATCTGTGTTTAAAGCAGAGAACCACTTACCTAGCTGCATAAAAAATGAATCTGTCGTCTGCATATTATATGATGTGCTTTGCAGGAGACACGTTAACCTCCTATAGCACTTTCATTCAGATCTGGGACTACACAAAACACAGATCGATCCAACAAATACTTTAACCTCCAGAGTTATTTCACCATTATTAATATTCCATGATATTTACTGGGCACCTCTGTAGCAGATGTCCTAACCCCATAAAGTATTTGAATGTGCAGACTTTGCAACCAATTAAACATAATGTCTCCTACCATGCCTCTCCGTTTTTGCCAGTTTCTTTGTGGGGAGGGGGGGGGGAGGGGTTTAAAAAATGAGTTGAGGTCCTGATTTTGCATTAGGATTGCATTACTTTTATAGCACAACCGAAAAGCAAAATCTCATCTGTTAAATCTCATAATGCGCTTAAATGTACTCGCTGATATACCTAATAAAAACATGTGTAATATCTTAATATCTGATGTCACTTCTTGTGATGTCACTGTGTTGCCACGTGTAATGCCATGCATTGTGACATCATGGGTTGTGATGGCACATGACATGATGTCACTTGCATACTGAATAACTTGGATAGTCCCCCCCAAGTGCTGGAGCGGCAACATGTTTTTTAGCTTCAAGGTGTTCAATTTTAGGAAGAAATAGTTTTACCCAATAACAAAATCTGCTTAGCCAACTTCTTCCAAAAACTACCCCCATTACTTTCAAGAGGGAAAAAAATTCAAGGTACATGTTTTACCCAATAAGGCATCTGGACAGAAAAACACATGTTCCATAGAAAAAGGCACCGCGAAATACACAGCATAGCAGCAAGTTTCATACTTTTATCCACGTGCATTCATCCACATGGATTCCTTAGGCCTGCCCCATGCCTCCAGGTAACATCTGTACTGATAAAAAACTGTGATGGAAAAGTTCCAATTCTGAAGAGAAGAATACTTCCATTTGAAACACTGCCCCTGTTAATGTGCCGGTTTGCCCCCATGTCAAGTGTTTTAAATGGAGAACGATAAGTGCAGGTACTCACCAACTTTAATGGCAGGGGTGGGGCTATGGGCGTGGTTAGGAAGCAAACCTTTAATTAGAGATACTCTTGGTGCCAACTGTGCACAATAATACAGCACTTCTGCTATCTGTAGATCATTCTTTTGTCTATTCTTGTACAACATGGTAATTTTAAAAGTAACTTTTACATTCCCTGTGGGCAATATAATATGCCTTTGCAGATATGGCACATGAACGTTATTTGTATGTTCACATTGTGCTCAATTATTGATGCTGTGAGCAATTTGTAAAAGAAACAAGCATAATGTTAAGCAATGATCCCTTTTCAGTTAGGAGACTGGAAAATCATGAGGGAAATAGAAAAGTGGTCTCACTGCAAGTTAGTATAAGGAGTGATGGACAGGGCAATGTGGCATTGAAAGGCGCAAAGTACAGGGCCAGCTGTTTTGAAGGTTGAAACTGTGGAACAGTTATTGATGAGAATAAAACTCTCAGGACAAAAAAGAGTTTTCCATTTGGAACAGATTTTATACTTGCAGTTATATCCTTTATATTTGTATATAGATCAGCATTCAAATAATAGTAGCAAAGTGTACGATGCACCTATATTAGAATGGATTGCTTGCACGGCACCCCTACAAAAATCTTGCTGGGGTCATATTTAAATGCTTAACCACTTAAATGTTATGTAAGAGTAGCTAGATGACCAAGTTAAACAAAATAAATAGAGCATTTCCTTGAGTCTCCCTTCCTGATGCATTGCTACACAGTGTCCACACACATTTTCTGCACTCTTTCTTCCTGCTCCCTTACCACCACCTGCTGTCTCCCCTCCTCCTACCCACAAAACTTCTCTTTTCAATGGGTATTCAATCTCTCCTTTTGCTGTTTGTCTGTCTCACATACCTAAACCTTTCCCATGCCAATTTCTCTTTCCTGTACCTCACGTATTGCACCTGTTTTCTCTGCAATATATTTTCTTTATCCAGTCCCCCTTCTGCTCCTCTGTCTTGTCTGTCTTATTCTCCCTTGTCCTGTCTCTTCCTTTTCTATGTTTATTTCCTCCTTAGCTCAGTTGCCGTTCTTCATTCTCTTCCTCTTGTCTTTCTAGAGTTTCTTTTGTCTGTTCTTTTCCCATTCTTTTACCCGTCACTCCCTCCGTCCTGTTTCTGCATCACTTTATCTGTCTGTTATAAAAAACGGTTTAACAATTAATACAAAAAAAAACCAAAATAATGACAATAGGAAAAGGTAAATCGGGAGTAAAGAAATGGAATATTAATGGTTTGGCTATAGAATGTGTAAAATCATATAAATATTTGGGAAACACATTTGATGATGGTTTGTCATTCAGGCAGCATTTTAATAATTTAGAGGCGAAAGGTACTTCACTTGCCTTTGACTTCAGAAAACAAAGAGATAGGCTATTATGCCCCAATTACGATCACTTGCTGAAAGTCATGAGCAAAGCTTATTTCATCCTTGGACTACGGTTCTATAATTTTTTGAGGCAAGGTTGCGAAACTGCTTGACGACATAGAAGTAAGGACGTATAAATCAGTCTTTAGGATTCCCAGACAGATTTCTCGTGCCAATTTAAGGCTGGAATACGGACTAAGAAAATAGTTATTGGTCAGACAAGCAACATATTTCAAAACTTTATTGGCACTATCTCGAGCTGATGAGGGTATGTTAGCTAATGTGTGCTGGCGTGAGATTTTGATGGGTGAATATTTAAGCAGTTGGCAGGATTATCTATCTGAGTGTCTATGTAATTTTGAATGCCCAAATTTAGTATTTGAAGTGAGGAGTAAATCGGTTTATAAAAAATCGAATAACCTAACCGCTGCTCTGATGTCGGAAATAAGGGATAAAGATGAACTAAGGAAAAAAAATACTTCTGGTCTATAGCCAACTCCTTTGATAAATTGTTAGTCCAACCTTATTTACTTTTTCATTTTAAACCCTTGATCAAAAAGAAATTCATGCTACTAAGGTTCCGCATATATCCAACAAAAGATGGAACCCCAAAATGGGAGTATAAATGGTCATCGAAAATTTGTAGGCTTTGTGGGCTGTGCGATGAAACCTTACCTAACGCTATGTCCAAAACTGCTTCAGGAGCGGAAGTCAGTTTTAAAGCCTATCTTTAAAGAAATGGGGGTTAGAACTTGTAGAAAGGCAATTATTCTTTGTTTACGAGGTGATAATATTCATAGCATTCATCAATTTGTCCAGTTAATCTTTAGTGGAAGAGAAACTACGTAGTGCTGACATCTCAAATATATGATATATCTGCTACGGTAATGATATAATGTTTTTTATTGTTTTTCACGAGTCTGTGCGCTATTTTATTGAATTTTTTATTCATTCTGAATCTGTATAATCCTTGTAGTTTGTACAAACTATTTTAACTTACGTTGTAGTTTACCATTCGTAATGTTGTAATTCAAAATGTTATTTTATGGCTGTGGTTAGCACATTTATGTACAATTATTTTCTATGATTTTAGAGGTCAGCACAGGTGCACTTTATCACCGGTAGGAGCTTTGTATTCTATAT
This sequence comes from Lissotriton vulgaris, assembly GCF_964263255.1. Lineage (NCBI taxonomy): Eukaryota > Metazoa > Chordata > Amphibia > Caudata > Salamandridae > Lissotriton > Lissotriton vulgaris. The sequence goes on from NC_141693.1 coordinate 665,093,866, forward strand.
TAGTTTTTAATTATTTAATACAGTAATTCATATCTTGTTTCTGCTAGCATGATGAACTTTAGCTTTGTTACTGAAAATTAATGCACTTTATACCTTGCTGCTAATAGCTACAGATAATCTGTAACAGAAGTTACTAATTGCTCTTTTCTTTTGCTGCTAATTGCTATCATGATACGTTTAATATTTGCTCCTAGCATAATGCACATTAGTTTCATCGCTGAGAGCACATTGCACTTTATTCAGTCATTGTAGACTGTTATTGGCAAATGGTTATTATTAGTTGCCAGTATAATGTATTTTAGTCTCTAACTGGAAAAGGGTTAAGCAAATGTTGATCAACTTATTTTAAGGCATTGTATCCGTATATGTCCAATCATACTTTGTGCTTGATATGTACTTCTTTGTAATGATTTTAATTAATCAACAAATAAATGTACTTACTTTATCCGTCACCTCGCTTCCTTTTTCTCTTTCTTTATTCCAAACTGTTGTTGAAACCTTTTTCCTCTCTGGCCAACATGACAGGCAAGACAAAGCTCAATGACGATTAACGTTGGTGAGATCCGCAGCCAGAATACCTGTGGATATTAAAGTACGCCCTATGGCGGGGCACACATTCGGCCTGCTCCAAGGTACACTGCATAGAACAATAGGTCTCCACAGGACACCCTTCATTTTGTACTTTTATGTTCATTTTATCGAAACCCTAGGCGTACATTTTTGGTTGACATCCTCAGGAAGCAGTAATTTCGTCATGCAAGAGCTGCACTACTTTTCTTACAGAGAGCTAGTGATACGCACACCTTATATCTATTATAAGTTTTTTAAAAGTATCAGTAAGACTGAGAAACACAAGAAATTAACCAACTTTTGTACATAATAATTATTTCTCTCTATGAATTGTACCTTCTACTCCTTGTAGTTTTAATTTGTCAATAGTTCAGAAATGTAATTAAATGAAATTTTTACTGTGTAATGAATTTTTATGATGGTTTTTAATCGTCGAAATAAAGATTTACTGAACTGAACTGAACACTGCATAGAACAGGACGGGCAGACAGATTGTGCATACAATAGTCTGCGGATCAAGCCTCCTCTTCATATAATAAGGCAATGGGTATTGGTGGTTGTGTGGGGAATAACAATGCAAGATACGATTAACATGCACACTACTCAACCATAGAGGCAAGTGACAACACTGCTCTCTGGTGATTGCAGCGCAAGCTCTTCTGCACAATCACATGCTGTAGCCAGCGAGTGAGGTGACCTATAATTTAGCCACAAGTAGACCTGTGCTGGAGGCAGTAATACTTGCATGCTGTAAGGCCCCTATGAGTATGTACTCTCCGTGTCTAATGATATGCTCCATGCCTCACAAGAAGAAAACTTAAAAAGTGCTGCTACTCCGTACTGGCGAGTAGCCGCCCATTTAAAGCACTGTGCCATGTCCAAGGACAAGGCCAGAACCTGCAACACACTCCTTCTACACCTGGAAGCACTTCTATTCGGTGCTGTGTCCTTTCACTAACCTCATCACCAAAAGTGACGTGCATCTAGTTATTTTCTGAAGTGCCACCATCAAAACCAGTGTACAATCAATGGAGAAAACATAAAACTTACTTGTTTTTGCTTCAATCTCCCAAAGATCAGCACATACCACCACATGAGTCAAGAGTCAATGTCTCTCTCACACGATCTGCCCCGGCCCAGGCCGGCATCCAAGGTCCAACTGACTCACTTAGAGCGACAAGTGAAACAAGTGACCTTCTGCTGGCCCAAAACTGGCAATCAGTTCTATTTCCTGTTAATCCCTGGAGGCATGTACACACCACCACATGCGTTTCAATTTCAGCAGGGTTCACTGCTGCAGGCGGGTTCCGAAGTATGTTTGCAGGGCCGTCATTGGTAGTGCTTTTGCACGCTACCAGATTGACGGTCCTGGGTGGTGCGGTTCTTCCCCCAGCTCGAGCTTGCCGCTCTCTCGTGTACTGGTGCGGGTGGAGCTGAGCCTCCCTGCAGTCTCCGTAGCTCCGCTCAGGATTTTCTGGCTGCAGGGCTCTCTTCCCGTCACGGCCCGCCCTCAGCACCACAGGCTGTGGGTGCTGGCTGCAACCACATGAGATCGACATTCCTCACCCACGCCGGCAGGCAAAGAACACTTCCGCTGGTGCCGGTGAGTGTAGTGCGGTTGCACTTACACACACTGGCCAATCAGGGGGTACGCCGCAGTGGCGGCAATTGGCAGCAGTGAGCACTTTCAAAAGGAAATGGGGCAGAGCATGTGGCAATTGTGGCCTGTTGCAGCGGCTCTTACAATTTATTTGGGTACACTGACACTACTGTAATGTCAGTGAGTGTCCCCATATAAATTATAAAGGCCGCCGCAATGGGCCACCAGTGCCATCCGGGCGCCCTAAAAATAGTGCCTCCTGTGGCGGACCACCCCCCCCCCGGCCCCCCAGCAACGCCACTGGGCATACCCCAAGAAAACAACTTACCTCTCGCTGGTATTCGACTTCAGGAAATCTCCCTGCCCTAGTCTGCAGCTTTTTCTTTAAACCGGAGATCTCCATTGGAAATCCTAGGGCTCCCGACACCTTCGGGGCACTCTGCATCCGGCCACCTATGTGCTGCTGGTGGTGCAGCTCCTATGCTGATTATTGACCCTTACAGTGCTGATCTTAACCCGAGGAACTCTGCTCCCACAGTCAAGTGACCTGCTCGTGAGCAGCCCCTGACCAAAGGCCTCCCTAGAGCCATTGGCAAACGGTGGGCACCAGCACTTTGCACCCAGCTGTCCTGGTGCCGCTGGTGCACAAGTTACTACTTGTGTAACAACATATAAGAGACATTAGTGATAGATTCCTTACCTTAGAATATTCCCAGGCGTCAGACTGGATCCGGAAAGTTTTTCGTCAGCAGTACCCCTGCGTGTTGGAAGGTGGTGTCGCGCGGCTCTGCTTCCATCGCTGGCATCGTAGGCGCGGAGATGACATCACGGAGACTACTTAGGCGCCGTCCATGCACGCTGTCAGTTCTGTACACGACATTCCGCGCCAGGAATGCAGAGCCATGCAAGAAATTGACCATTGGTGCCATGAAACTAGGGCCCTGAAAGGGATGACCTTGACCCTAGAAATCAGTTAGCAGAACGGGGAGGATGGGTGGGGTGGTAAGGATCTATCACTAACTAATGTCTCTTACAGATATATTGTTACACAAGTATTAACTTGTGCATCTGAAAGAGACACGTTAGTGATACATTCCTTACCTTAGAATAGATACGCTAGCCATTCCAACTCCGGTGGAGGGTCTGCAAACAAGATTACACCAGAAAGTCACAGAGAACAGAATGGCCAAAGAAGCTGTCTCTCCGGACTTGACTGTCAAGGCAATGATGCTTGGTAAACGTGTGCAGCGAAGCCCACATAGCTGCCTGGAAAATGTCCTGCAAGGGAACGCCGCATCCCAAGGCAGTAGTGGCTGCAGTTGCCCTGGTAGAATGGGGATGCAGCCCTACAGGAGGCTCCTTCTTAGCCAATAAATAACCTGCTTTGATGCACAGAAAGACCCACCAAGAGATGGTTCATTTGTGCACCGCCCGACCTTTTTTGGCGCCCATGTAGACAGCAAAACGTTGGTCATCACCCAGAACTGTTGTGTGCACTTCAGATACGACGAGAGCACAAGTTTTGGGTCCAGACGTTGGAGCCTCTCTTCCTCTTTTGAAGGATGCGGAGGTGGAAAGAAGGTGGGCAAAGTGATGATCTGCCCGATGTGGAAGGGTGTGACAACCTTAGGCAAGAAAGAAGGATGAGTCCTTAAAACCACCTTGTCTGGATGAACAGAAAGAAAAGGAGGGTTAGAAGGAAGAAAGAGCTTGGAGCTCACTCACTCTTCTGGCAGAGGTTATATCTACCAGGAAAGCCATCTTGAGAGTGAGAAAATGTAAGGGACAGTTATGAAGGGGCTCAAAGGGAGCGCACATCAGATAAGGCAAGACAAGATTTAAGTCCCATTCATGCATTATGGAGGAAACGTGTGTGTAATGCCTTTGAGGAAGCAATTAACAACCGGGGATTTAAAAAGAGAAGGCTGATCTAGAAGCCGTAGAAAGGCGGAGATGGCCGATAGGTAAGAGTTCAGATGCAATTTGTGATCCATCATGCACCAGCAGCTGAGTTTGTTCGCCCTGGCATTCAGAGTACCTGCCAGGTGTTGAACCACCAAGGTGATGCCTTAATGTTCCAGCCATGTCCAGAGGCGCAGAGCCTCCTGACATAGGGTCCACGGCCCCACCCGTTCTGTTTGTTGCAGTACCACATGGCGGTAGTGTTGTCCATGAACACCTGCATTGCACTTCCCCGGACAGAGGGAAGGAATGCTTTCAGTGCAAGTCAGATCGCCCGAAACTCCAAAAGGTTGATATGGAGCCGAGTCTCCGCCGAAGACCAGAGGCCTTTGATCTCACCCTCTCCCAAGTGGCCGCCTCATCCCAGGAGGGACGCATCCATCACCACTCTGTGCTCTGGTTGGGAAAGGGAGAGGGATCTGCCATTGACCCAATTACGATTTGTGAGCCATCACTGCAATTGTCTTGCAGTGCCCTCTGAGATCTGGACGCAATTGGACAGGTAGCCCTGATGCTGTGCCCATTGGAACTTCAGGTCCCACTGCAGAGCATGCATATGCCATCTGGCATGTTGCACCAGCAGGATGCAGGAGGCCTCCTGCATCCTGCTGGTGCAACATGCCAGGGGCCGGAGGGTCATCCTGACTGAGGCTGAAAGATTGGAATACTAGCCTGAATATCCCGGACTCGCAGCTCGGGAGGTTAAATCCGAAACTACGTAGAATCCAGAACCGCTCCGATGAAGGGGAGCTTCTGAGAGGGATGAGAGGGATTCAGGTGCGACTTCGGCACGTTGATGGAGAACCCCAGCAAATACAGGAGGTCAGCCGTAGTCTGGAGGTGGGAGACTTCTGCCTGGGGAGAACCAGCCTTCAACAACCAGTAGTCGAGAAAGGGGAAGGCTGGAACCCCTGATCTGCGCAGATGAGCTGCGACCACCGCCATCATTTTCGTGAACACCCGAGGGACACTGTTAAGGCTGAAGGGGAGCACGGCAAACTGAAAGTGCTCTTGGCCTACCATGAACCGCAGGTAACACCGGTGGGCCGGCAGGACGGGGATATGAAAATACGCGTCCTGCAAGTCCAACGCTATCATCCAGTCTCCAGGGTCCAGGGCAACCAAGACCTGGCCAGAGTCAACATCTTGAACTTCTCCTTCCGAGGAAGCGGTTGACGTTCCTGTGGTCCAAGATGGGGTGCAGGCCCCCTTTCTCCTTCTTGGGGACCACAAAGTGGGAATAACAACCACGTCCTACTTCTGGCCCAGGAACGCGTCGATGGCCCCCTTGGCCAAGAGGGCTGTGATTTCCTGATGGAGAAGCGTAAAGTGATCCCCAACATGCGGTGGAACCAAGGTGGCAAGGCTGGGCTGGCGGTGCAGACTTGTAGGGGAGGGAGTAGCCCCTTCGGACGATTTGCAGCACCCACCTGTCCGAGGTGACAAAACGCCAGTGGGGGAGGTGATGGAGAATCCTGCTGCCCACCGGCGTGGGGTACATGACCAAGCTCGGACTAGGAAGGCTTTGAGGCGGATGCTGCAGGAGCGGAGGTGGACTGACACGCACGTTGGACTACTGCCCCGCCGCAGCAGGCACCACGTCCGCGCTGATGTTGGTTCTGCGCAGGCTTCTGGCTGAACGAACGTGTTGGGGTGCCCCTTCCGTGGCCACGAAAGGAACGACAAGCAGACTTGGCCTGCCACGTGGTGGAGAGACCCAAGGACTTGGCCGTAGCCCAAGAGCCCTTAAAACGCTCCAGCACACGGTCTGCCTTATAGCCAAACAGGAGTGTACCATGAAAGGACATGTCCATAAGACAACTCTGAACATCCCCTGAAAACCCAGTGGACTGTAACCAGGCGTGGCGACGGAGGGCCAATGTCGTGGAAACCGCCCTAACCAGTGAGTCCGCAGTGTCTAGTCCACACCGGATGGCGAACTTTGCTGCATCTTTAACCTCAGCAACAGCTTGGGAAAGTAGTTCCTGAACCTCCTCCGGACACTGAGGCAGCGTCTGCGCAACCATGGCCCACACAGAGTGAGAGTAGCGGCATAAGAGGCATGCAGTGTTCACCGACTGCAGCCTTAAGCTGGAAGAGGAAAACAGTTTCTTGCCAAACTGTTCCAGCTTCTTAGATTCCTTATCCGGCGGAGCGGTAGGTAATGCGCTTTGGGAAGTGGAGGCCTGGATGACCAGGCTCTCCGGAGTTGGGTGAGTTGTTAAAAAGGCAGGGTCAGCTGGAGCCGGGCGATGACGCCTGGCTACGTTTTTATCCACAGGAAACCCTGTGGCTATTCTAGACCAGGAGCCCATCAACACATCTGTTAACACCACATTGAATGGTAGCAGGGGTTCCATAGAGCTTGCCCCCGATTGAAGGACTTCAGTGAGGAGGTTAGTTTTGAGGGTCACCGTAGGCAGGTCAAGATCAAGGGCCTCAGCCGCTCTACGGAGCACCACAGTGTATGTGGAGCCCTCCTCCATGGCCACAGGAGGAGGAGAAAGAAAACCAGGTGCAGAGGACAGGTCAAGGCACCTGCATCCTCCACCTCTTCTGCCCATTCCTATTCCGACTCGCACTGCCGTGCAATAGGGTCCTCAGACCCCTTCCAGTCGTCCCCTTCCTCCACTGCCCGAGGCACAGACTGCAGCGGTGGGGAAGGGACAGGGGAATATAAATGGTCCAAAAAGTGTTCTAAACGTTTCTGTGGAGCAATTTTGTGTGTTCAACAGCTTAGACAACCGAGATACTGTGGAGAAGTGTGGCTCAATGATTAGAGCGGCAGACCCTGATGCAGAGTCTAGCCCGGGACCAGGGTTCAATTCCCCGCCTCGGCGGGTCTTGAGCTCAAAATTTCTTGGACCGGATAATTCTTGCCTCGGTGCCTGTTCCAATCATGGAGTTCCACTCTGCAACTCTGGGCAATAGCTTGCTTAATCTCCACAACGGCCCCCACAATGCTAAGGATGCCTGGCCTCCACCTTGGGGGTGCCCAGGAGTGGACGCCTAAATCGTAAATCATACGTTCTTATATAGAGCCTTTCACCGTAAGGTCTCAAGGCGCTTGCTTTGGGAACCCGTCCTGGCCTTTCCCTGCGAGATTATCCCTACTGGGCATCCCCAAGGTGAAGACCAGGCATCCCATCGCGGTGGGGCCGTAGCGGAGATTAAGCAAGCTATTGCCCAGAGTTGCAGAGTGTGAACCTACGATTCGAGTAGGCACCAAGGCGAGAATTATCGAGCCCGTGGACATTTTGAGCTCAAGGCCCTGCCGCGTCGGGGATTGAACCCTGATCCCGGGTCTGACCTCTGCATCAGGGACTGCCTTCTCTAACCGGTGAGCCACACTTCTCCTCCTCCACTACGCCTCACAGGGAAAGCCAGGATGGGTTCCACATCGGTATTCGTACAAGCGCCTTGAGACCCTTGCGGGTGAGTAGTGCGCTATACAAATATCAATTTACATTTTACATTTACATTTACTGTCGCCACCCGGTTATTGGCCCGAATCAGAATTTCATTCAGGTATCCACCTTTGAATTCAGTCATCGGTTGTGTGAGATAACCTACACGCATTCAGGTAACTCGCTGTATTTGTGATTTCCAATAACGTCATACACAGAGCAGTAGTTCTGGATTTATGTTCATTGCACTAACACACGTCATTGCAGTGTTGTTTTTGTTTCATATGCTAAATGTCACAGATAGAATTACTCATCTAGTTTTCATTCCACCACAATAACGCGCATCATCGGCACGATGACACGGTTTCACGTTTTCGTTTTCACTCGTTATTCATCACAATTGATTATTTACAATACCAAAACGTTTTTGGCAAGACAGCTCGCTCGTTTTGATTCAGGTATAACCTTTATGATACGCTTCATTTCTATTTAACGCATGTCACTTGGGCACTCGTTTTAAAACTCGCTACCCGGTTGCACTTCGTTTGTTTGTTTTAGTCATCTTTTTACCTCATGACTCACCCGGCACCATAGTTATCACGCTATTCTAAGTAGGCATCCGGCATCCAACTGCTCACTCCGTTACTCACATCAACTACCTGCAGGAATTTTTTCGCCTCATTTTCGTCTTTCCTATCTCTCTAGGAATTTATCCCCGTGAAGAAGGGCGGTACCACTGCCCGAAATGCATTGGGGCTAGTACTAATGTGCTTAAAACATTATGGATAACCACCAATGGATCAAAGAAAATTATGTAAAGATCTTATGAAAACAAGGAGCATTAATCATTGCACAATAAATTAAAAAGAAGTATTGATTGCAACTTTGGACTACCTTGAATTATTTGAGTACATTTGTTACATTTGGCCCTCTGGCAGTGCGCATTGAGGGATACTTCCCAGTGGGGAAGTGCTACCTGCAGTTATTTCAATATGCCCGGGTTTAGGGGACGATACCTCAGCGCACGCTCACAAATATAATAAAATCCAAACAAAATATTGGAGTAATTTGAATAAAACGGAGTGCGTGATTCAAACAACTCGTCACTACACTTGAAACATATGTCACCCCTAATGCGTGCCTTTCAATCCTGGATGCAGGATGCTGCTTTATAAGTGTGTCGGTGCCCCTGCATGGCAGGACACCCCTACAAACCCCGGAGTAGATTCTCCAGGCGTTGTAAGTGCAGTCAGCCATTCTGATACATATAGTGACCATCTGTCATTATGCGATTGCTAACTATATAGTGGCTGTGCCCAACCTGGGCGCATGTTTGGTATCATATATGTTGGAAAGATATGATTTCATGCAATGGGGGCGGGGGGGCTCCTCCGGGAAACCCCCAATTCTCCCGGTAACAGCCTTCCAGGGTCTTCAAGCACGCTTGTGCTGCTGCCGATCCCAGACACGATTCTACCCTCCTGCTGCTGAGCTGAGCTGAGCTGAGCTCGAGCAGGCGAAGGTAGGACAATAGGTTTCCTGTCACAGGGAGGTGTGACCACCTCCCACACAGGACTTAGTGTATTGGGATGGGGTGAGGTAGGGGCGCTTGCCATGGCCACCAGACTGCTTTTAACTTTGGACAAAGGACATAGTAGTATCTTCCCCTCTGTCCAGCCACTCCTCTGGGAGGGACCCCTGAGTCATCCTAACCACTTTCCTAGGGTATTTAAGGGCTTACCTGTGGGGGGGGGGAGGTCCTGAGATTCGTCATGGGATAAGACTTCAGGCTGAAACCACGTCACTTCGACCATCTGAACTCTTGGAATTTGCCTGGAATCGAGACTGCATCATGAAAGACTCCTACTGCTCATTTTCCCCTGTTCTGCAAGTCGCCTTAATTGTCTGTTCTTCATCCACGATCTTCAACAGACCTGTGGGCATCAAGGATACCAAAAGTAATCTTCCTTGGAGTGAAGTAGTCACTCACCTGTATCTGTAGGCACCACAACAAAGCTGACCGGTTGGCTGCTCCCGACGTCCCAAGGACCTCAAAAAGTTCAGCAACACAGGTGGTGGCTCTGCAACTCCCTCGAGGCCTGACCTGCCCTCTCTGCAATTTGGAGGCCAGTATCCCCAGTCTGAACTGCTGGGAATGAACCCCTGTGCACAGCATTGACTTGCCATTGCCAAGGATTGTTGGCTCTGCACTTGAGATCTTTAGGCTACAAGAAGCTCCAGTCTCCAGCATCTCTTTCTGCCAAGTTCATTGTCCTCACCGCATCCTCTGCACCATGGGCCTTCATCTTTGGTGAGCTGCTCTAGGTCCTCTTGTGACTCCTGTGCCGTTGGCCTGTGGGTCCTCTCGAAGGACTTCTCTTGCTTCAGTAGACTCCAATACTTCCTCGAGGCGTGGTCTGACTCTTCTGCTTGTGACTGACTGATATTTTTATAAAGCGTACTATTGCTGAGGCATCTTGGCGCTGAGGTGCTTTAAAACCAGGCTAACGCTAACAGATCTAGAGCTTGGGGAAGACATGTTTTTATCGATTTCCTGAAAAGAGTCCTATTAGACTGTAGTCGGATCTACACGGGAAGGGAGTTCCTCAGTTTGGCCGCTTGGTCCGAGAAGCCCTTTCCTCCCCATCTGGCTCTTTTTATCTTAGGGACAAGGACCAGTCCAGCATTGGTGGACCTGAGACAGCGTTGTAACCCGTACCAGGGAAACAGGAGTTGATGTCCGCAGCTCCTCCTACATACAAAGCCTTATGCACTAGGCAGAGGGCCTTAAAATCCACTCTCTGCGAACTGGAAGCCATTGCAGCTGCTTAATACCAGCAGACGTGGGATAATGTTTGGTAAATCAAGCAATACCGATCAGCCGCATTCTGAAGTGATTGAAGTTTGGTGATCTGCCCTTTGTCAGCTCCTAAGTATAGAGTGTAGCAGTAGTCAACTCTAGAGAGAACTAGGTTCCAACTACAGATTTCCTTAGTGGTAATGGGATAAATGGAAGAATTTTACGCAGAACTTTCAGCATAAAGAAACAGGCAGAGCAAACTTGATTTATTTGTAGGGGAACTTTAGATTCTTATCAAACAGAAAGCCTAGGTTCCTGGCCTTGCGCACGGGTAGAGGACATGTCCCTGCCTCAGGGGGCCAACATAGTTGGCTTCATGCAGAGGGTTTCTGACCAAACTCAACAACCTCAGTCTTTTCAGTATTAAGCTTAATTTTTTATTAATTCATCCATGCTTTGAGACAATTGCGGAACCGGACAGCCGTCATGTTCACGCTTAGCGTAACAGACACCACTAACTGGGTGTCGTCCGCATACGACACTAGTTTAAGACCATGATCTTTTATTAGTCTTGTTAATGGTGTGACATACAGATTATGACAAGTAACCAGCCCAGGCAATAACAACATAAGGCAATGTGAGCAAATAAAGAAGACAGATGTGCACTAAAGATAACAAAGATAGTAAATTTTATATATTTGATTTAAAAAAATCCATTAAAATAATTTTTTGTGTTTCTTAAAAAACATATCACTATATGTACAATCAAAACTGTATGTGATACATATATCATGTTATACAAATATATCATAAAACATTGACGGTTTTCTACTACGTGTTTCGACACAGGGGTGTCTTCATCAGGAAAGTACCATCAGATAGTAGAAAATCTAAAAATGAAGTAAACAATTTTTTATAAAAAAAGAACTGAGACAATAAGATAAAAAGTGCACAAAATGAGTTACAAAGGTGGTTGCACTGACATTGCCTAATATTCAGTAACATTGATTGATACGCCGCTAATGCATTGAATATTCATGTGTGGCAAATACAATAATTCATTGATCATAAACAACATAAGAATAAGAGAGAAATAGAGAAAAAAAAGAGAAAGACAAAAAATGAGTCCTCTTATTTGGTGCCTGAGGCTAAGCCTGACTGTCAGTAACGCTATAGTGACATTAGAATGCCACAAGTTGGGATATTTTCATCAAAGATTAAGAAATTATGAATGTTTTTATCTTGATATTATATGGCGATAATAGCGGTACATATCCATTTAGCATAAACAGATAAATGATAATAAAGGTATGGAATCGCTGCAGGAATTGTCAGATACGATAATTAGACTGATACATGGGCCAGTGGTCCCTAGTATCTGTCATATATTGCCTAAAGATAGGCTGCATAAAATAAAAATGTAGGCTCGTACTGAATATTAAATATGAGCACTATGCATTGACAGCTAAATAATAAGACATGATACATGAATAATAATCGGACATAAATTTGTGGCGCCTCACCTCTTTAACTACTCAGTTATTTATGCAGCTTCATAACTTGTATCTGTATGATTGGTGAAATGAGAAGCCAGCAACAGTCGAGAGCACAGCACGTGACTGAGAGGTAAAAAAGAAACTGATTACGATATAGTATGTAGATTCGTGGAGCTCACTGAACGGATGTTTAGAAATACCAACATGTGTTGGTGCATGCTGGGACATGGTAATTTGAAAGATATTCAAGCATGTACAACACCTCACCCCTTAAATTTTCAGGTTAATTATGTAGGTTCAAGACTTGTATCTGTGAGATAGTAAACTTGACAGTCAGTGGCTATCGGGAGGGCAACATGTGACTGGCGAGGAAAAAACAAACTAATTAGATTAAAGTGTTGGGTTTCGCGGGGCTCATTGGGTACACAATGAAAACTCCTAACACGTGTTTTACCAGTAGTTTCTAAGTAAAAGCAGCGTAAATACGATCGCTGATGCAGCTTAATTAGATGAGAACGCTGTTGTCAGGAATTATAAAAAATGCAACTCGTAAATGGATAGCTGCAAAAACATGAATAAAACGGCAAAATGTGAGAGCCTGTATTTATTGCATAGAACACGCTAGCTAAAGGAGACAGATATGGGGTGCGGATATACCTGATCACAAGCAGCATTGGTGTCCTGAATGCATATACGAGGAGGGCGTCAAGGTTTTCATTCAGGGGCGCAACTAGGTCTTAATTTCGGGGGGGTAACATGGCAAATGAAGGGGCGTGGCTAATGCTAATCAATCGGGCGGGGCTAAAATAGCAGATAATCAGGATCGATTAATGCTCAGGTCAAGCGGAGAAAACATGCAACCCTAAAATTACCCCCTCGCACCCCAAAACCCATTACCACCCTGAACCCTGAAATCATCCCCCTAGAACCCCAAACCCCATACCCGCGCTGATCCCTAAAATTACACCCTTACCCCCCTAAACCCATACCCACCCTGAACCCTAAAATTACCTCTGGCACCCCAAAACCCATACCCGCACTGATCCCTAAAATTACATCCTTGCCCCCTCAAATCCATTACCATCCTGAACCCCAAAATTACCCCCCTAGCACCCCACAACCCATACCCACTCTGAACCCTAAAATCAAACCTTGGAGCCCCACAACTCATACCCGCGCTGATCCTTAAAATTACACCCTTGCCCCTCAAAACCCATACCTACCCTGAACCTTAAAATTACCCCTGGCACCCAAAAACCCATACCCATGCTAAACATTAAATTCTCCCCTGGCACCCCAAAACCCATACCCACCCTGAACCCTAAAATTGCTCCCCTGACACCCGAAAACCCACACCCACCCTGAAACCTAAAATGTCCCCCCTCACACCCTAAAACCCATACCCGCACTGAACCCTAAAATGAATCCCATGGCACCCCAAAATCCATTACCACCATAAACCCTAAAATTACCCCAACCCCTACCCACCCTGAACCCTAAAATTGCCCCCCTGACATCTGAAAACCCACACCCACCCTGAACCCTAAAATTCCCCCGTCACATCCTAAAACCCATACCCACCCTGAACCCTACAATTAACTCAATAGCACCCCAAAACCCTTAACCACTCTGCACCCTAAAATTACCCCTGGCACACCAACACCCATACCCACGCTGAAACCTAAAATTACCCCCTGGCACCCCAAAACCCATACCCACCCTGAAGCGTAAAATTACCCCTGGCACCCCAAAACCCACACCCACCCTGAACCCCTAAATTATCCTCCTGGCCCCCAAAACCCATACCCGTCCTGAACCCTAAAATTACCCCCTGGCACACCAAAACCCATTACTACCCTGAACCCTAAAATTACCCCTGGCACCCTAAAACCCATACCCACTCAGAACCCTAAAATTACCCCCTGGCACCCCAATCCGTAACCCACCCTGAACCCTGAAATTACTCCCTGGCACCCTTAAACCCACACCCACCCTGAACCCTAAAGTTACCCACTAGCACCCCAAAAAATGAACACTACAAACTTACACTACATTTGCATATTCGGAGGGAACTCTCCTCTTTGACGTTTCCATGTAAGTCAAAAACAACATTCACTTAGAGTAACCTAGATATGCAGGCAGTAGGTAATGCTGTGCTGAAGAATGCATTAAAATTAATGAAACTTACATAAAAAACGGCTGCCTGCTCTTCTGATACTATTCAGTTGAGTTGGGCTGATCGGCAGCACTGCGTCCTGGCATCTAGCCCCTCCCGAAAATCTCAGTGTGGACAGGTGTGGGTCAAATGTTTCCTGGTTTCTCCTTGCCTGGGGCTCTGCTTCTGCATCGTTGGTGCCCTTGGATGCAAAAAGAGAAATGGCCCCTTCACCATTTATCTGGTGAGCAGCGCCCAGGATGTGAATTCCCTACAAGTGCACAGACAGCAGGGGGAAAGGGATGTCCAGTGCAGGTAAAGCTTTTCCTTTGTAAATTAATTCCTGCTAACGTCATAGCCCAGGGTTTGCTGTCTGTGCACTTGTATGGAATACACATCCATTCAAGTGCACAGAAAGCACACCCTGGGCTATGACTCCAGCAGAAATTCCTTTACAAAGGAAAAGCGTCACCTGCACTGGCCGTCCCTTTCCCCCTGCTGTGTGTATCTTCCCACTCCGAACCCCATGCTGAACAAATCAAGTGCTTAGGTGAAATCTCTGCCTTCAGGCAAGGATATCACCTTGGCGCCAGTAAATGAAAACAAGAGGTGGGGGCAGGGGGTTCACTGAAACTGTTAAGAGGCTGGCTGGCTCGGGCTGCTGGGGCCCTCAGAAAGCATCATAAAAATGACATTCTCAGCTCCGATGCAAAGTCATTTCAGTTCGTGTCAAATTAGCCCCGGCTTAAGAAGACGACGGGGGGGCTGAAGCCTGGTGAGCCCAATGGGTGTTGCGCGCCTGTTTGTATTAATGATGGACGCTCACTCGAGTCCTTGTTTTAGATAAGAGGACGTAACTGCCAAGCAAAATTGCCGCTTCTGTCGAAATGAAAGGTGGCATGATTAACTCTTTCTAAGAGCGTTTTAAAGAAGAAGAAAAAACTGTAGCCTAACAGGCTAACGGAAAACACATACCTTCAGAAGGGGCTAGAATGGCCTCCTAGTGTCTGTAAGAAACCTCTCCTGGATAGTGCAGCAACAACCTGAGATGTGGTTGCCGATAGGTTTATGTAAGCTGACAGGCCATTGGTCATGAGGGCAGGACATGCTCGTTGTTAAAGAGACAGGGAATGTCCGTGTAGAGGGGAGTTTAGCAATATTGAAAAAACAATAAAGTTGTAATTATCGTTCAAATGCCGACAAAGAACGTGGGTTGTCAGACAGCTCACTACGAGTCTAGTTAACACGATTTGTGTAAAAAATGGGAACAGGCCGAATGTTTTCAAAAACAGTACTGTACACCATTATCACATCTACAGTGTTTATTGGTACAGCATTACATAGATGGACAATATGGTGTGAGGTGGATAAATACTGAATATACATAATGGGAGATGGCATACTACGTCATGACATTCTCCCAGGGAAGTTCATTGTTTAAACCATGATTAAAAGTGCCAAGAGAAAAGGTCGAGAACACCTCTCTTTTTTTGCGAATTTTTTCTCCACCTTTCTCATTAGGGGTGTTGATTTTTTCTAAAATGCGCCATTTAATAGCTAATGGTGAATGTTTAAAGTCTAGAAAGTGATTGACTAGGGGTGCTGGATGTTTTGATAGCAGATCTATGTTCAGTCAATCGAATTTTAATGGCGCACGAGGTTCCCCCCACGTTACCTAAATTGCAAGGGCATACAATTAAATAGATGACATTACGTGTATTGCATTTCCAAAGTTCTTTGGCATGGATATTGAAGTTGTTAAAAGTCATTGTTTCTCCGGTCAGGATACCATTACAAGATTGACATGACGCACATCGAGTTGTTCCTCTGACAGGGTTATAGCCGTCTATTGATTTTTGGATAAAAGTACGGTTTATAGTGGTCATAGTATGTCTTGAATGGACTACTATGTCTTTTATATTTTTATTTCGGCGGTGGGCGAACATGGGTTTGGCTATCTTTTTTTGATGTTGGTCTATGTTTAGGAGGTGCCAGTTCGAATTAATGACTTGTTTGATTTTTTTATTAAGAGTGGAGTGCTTCATAATGCATACAAGCTTAGATTCTTGTGGTGTTTTATTTGAATTGAATAGGTAATCCCTATCGTAATAACGTGCCCTCTTGTATGACTCCCTCACCAGCCGGTGAGGGTAGCCTCTATCTACACATTTTTTCTTCATATTTATGGCCTAAATATCAAAGTCTTTGATGTTGGTACAGTTTCTTCTTACGCTAAGGAACTGTGAAAACGGAATACTGTTTTTTTGACATCTAGGGTGATAGCTGTGGAAATGGAGGAGTGTGTTTCTAGCTGTGGGTTTAATGTACAGATTTACCTCCAACTTCCCACAGCTATGTTTGATGAAAATGTCTAAAAATTCTACCTGGTGGATGTCAGTATGGGCGGAAAATCTGAGGTTAACATTTGCCAGATTGAGCCAAGACAAAAATTCTTTTTGAGTCTGTTCCCCATCGGTCCATATAAAAAAGATGTCATCAATATATCGATGCCAATGGGAAACAGACTCATAAAACGGGGCGATTTCATTGTAGATGAATTTAGATTCAAATTGTGACATATAAATGTTGGCTATAGAGGGTGCCACAGAAGCCCCCATACTAATGCCCTTGGTTTGGAGATAAAGATGTTCTCCAAATTCAAAGACGTTTTCTTTTAAAACTAAATGAAGGCATTCAAGAATGAAGGTTTTTGAGCAAGGTATATGATGTTGATCTATAAACCACATGACAGTTTCTGATGCCTCCATTTGGGGAATATTGCTGTATAATGATTCAATATCTAAGGTCACCAGAATGTCTGTGGATGGATTACAAGGTAAGTGTTCTATTCTTGATATGATGCCTCCTGTATCTTTAATATATGATGTGGTGAATGGGATGAATGGCCTCAAAATATTAGCTAAATATTTGGATACAGCCTCTGTTGGAGTGCCTATAGTAGAAACTATTGGGCAGTATGGAGGATCCAATTGGTCTTTTTGTATTTTGGGTACACCGTAGATGCAAGAGATCTTTTTGTCTGATTTATTTAAAAAATTATATTCTTTATCGGTAATAATAACTGCTTCAAGGGCCTTATTGGTTATTTTTTGGATGGTATTAATGATTCTTTCTGTAGGATTAACTTGAATTCTTCTATAAAAGGTAGAGTCATTTAACATTTTTAACATATTATTTTCATAGTCCTTAGAGTCTATTAACACAATACCTCCTCCCTTATCACAGCTTTTTATAGTGATTGTTTTATCATTCTTAAGAGTACTAAGGGAGTTGAATTCTTCTTTGGTGATATTATAACGAGGTTGAGGGACAAACAGCAATGTTTGATCCAGCTTTTTCAAAAATGGCAACTTCTGGGCCTATTTGTTCCAGGGAGGGGGTATCACTTTTAGATTTACTACTATCTGATGGTACTTTCCTGATGAAGACACCCCTGTGTCGAAATGCGTAGAAGAAAACCGTCAATTTTTTATGATATATTTGTATAACATGATATATGTATCACATGCAGTTTTGATTGTACATATAGTGATATATGTTTTTTAAGAAACACTAAAAATTATTTTAATGGGATTTTCTTATCAAATATATTAAATTTACTATCTTTGTTATCTTTAGTGCACATCTGTCTTCTTTATTTGCTCACATTGCCTTATGTTATTATTGCCTGGGCTGGTTACTTGTCATAAATTGCTTTACCCTGACCCAGGAATTTGATTCACTATCAGGGGGTCCTTGTTATTTTCAAATCAGTGACATACAGATTAAACATTGTCCGTCCCATGAATGAATTGTTCCCTGGATGCCAGGAAGGATGTAAGTAAGGTTAGCGCCTTATCCATAATACCCTCTGCCTTTAACCGCCGCAGCAATACTGAATGGTTTACGGTATAGAATGCTGCGGTCAGGTCAAGCAGGATGAGAGCGGCTGTACCCCCTCCATCCATCACCTTATGGATCTCTTTAGTGGCCATAATCAAGGCTGACTCAGTGGAATGCAGAGAACTGAAGCCATGCTGGGTGGGGTCAAGGATGTTATTGTAGTACAGGTAGTCTGTCAATTCCAAGTTCATAGCTTTCTCCAGGATTTTAGAAGGTAGAGGGAGACCGGATGTTGGGCGATAATGTTTAGCCTCCGTGGGATCTAGAGTAGCTTTTTTCAAAATTGGTCTGATACACGCCTTTTTCCAGAGATGTGGAAAAACCCCTGAACTTGTGGTGAGTCCCTTGTACCTTGCTGATCCCAAAGTTGCTCCTTCTTAGCTTTCCACGCCTGTTGCAGCTGCCAAGGCTTGTTGTTGCTCCCACCAGACACCTACCCCCAGGTTCTCTACTTCCGATGTGTAACAGCTCTTGCACGGCACCTGGTTTTCTTCAGCATCACCTGTTCCTCACAGTTGCAGTGACAAGGTCACCATCATCAATCCTGTATCATCCGTGATCGGCGTGCCTCCTGTTCACCTATGAGTGGCATAGACCCTGTCCCCTCTCTTTGCAGATTCTTCTCTTCAAGAATCCACCCTTAGATTCCACTGGACTCATGCACAATCATCACCAGCAACATCTTTACTAAAGTCCTCGTTGTGGTCTACTGCAGCATCCAACGTCACTTCGCACTTATGCACCTTTCTTTCCTGGTGTAGGTATCCTGGTTCCTGGGGTCTCCACGGTTGGGGTGACTCTCCAACCTTCTGTCTTCCAGAGCTTCTTCAGGGTCCACTGGGAATGGTCCTTCTTCAAAACTGAAACCGCAACTTTCTTGTTGAGTTCTATTGAGTACGCAGCCGTTTTTCCACTCCGCACGCACCGTCCATGGGGTTCCTGGGTACTTACTATGGGTGGTTCCTTGTGCCCACAGCTCTTCTGAGTCTCCTGGTCCAAGTCCCGACTTCAGTCGCAGTTCGCCTTCCACTTTATTTTAGTATCTGGTTTGGTCTCCCCCTGGAGACCACTGTGTATTGTGCTTACTTACCTATTTTCAATGGATGTATTGCTGTGTATTTGTGTTAATATCCCTAGGTAGGAAATATACCAATGTGTTAGTGACTGTTGTGTGATAAATAGAACTATTTTTATATGTACACTGTGTTTTTTTCCATTTAACCCACACTACATGATTAGATCTACTAAAACAAGCTGCTTTACACTCCTTCTGGATAAGCCTGAAGGAAGCTCTCCACAGCTACCACTTAGGGAGCTTTCTATGGTTGTCTAAGACTACTAAAATCGCCACAAGGTTTGTCTGGATTAGTCCAATGGGCTTCCCTTAAATAAGTGAGCACCATGTACTAAGCCAGTCTCCTACATGTTTGTATTGAAAACAAAGTAACTTTCTTTAAACCCAAAACTGTCACACTTAGATGTATTTTTGTAAGATCCTGTTTGTGATATCTCAGAATATCACCCCAAATACTCAAAGGTACTGAAAAGTAATCTAAAAGTAATCTAAATTAATTTCTATGCATTCTAAACTGCAAACACAAACCTGTAACGATTCCAATGCCATTTACAATTGCATTTTCTTGTAAAGATTTGCGTTTGAAAGTATATTTTACTTCTCTGTGCAAAGTCCTGCTTGGTTCTAGAAATAAAAGTATACCTTTTTATACTTACCTAATTGGCCTGGATTCTAGCTCCGAGTGTGTGCCATCAGCTCGATTGAGTGAACACACTCTCCTGAAAAGCCTAACTGCTTGACCACACTTCCACAAAGAGAGCTGTGTGTGATTATCTAATTTATCCTCTGATATACCTCTGGGGATCCACTGGACTCTGTGCACACTATACTTTAGTTTGTTATAGTATATACAGAGCCAGCTTCCTACATTAGTGGATCAGTGGTGGGGTCTATGACTTATGCATTTGTTGGACAAACTTAGTCAACACCTGGTCACACAACAAGAATACAAAAATGTACTTTAGTACAACTCATTTTTTTTTAATCGACTATTTTTGCAATGTTTAAAAGCCTTGATAGGGCCTTAGATGAAGTCCCGTAGCATTTTTTAGAAACTTAAAACTCACTGAAGTCAAGGTTGAAGTACTTACAACATTTTGTGTAGGTCTTCTAAAAAGAACCCCGAATGAGCAACCCAGAAAAGATGGTTGAGCATCTCAACCTCATACCTTAGTCCAGCCTAGAGGTTAGAGAGCTAAGGCTTCTCTGGAAAGCTAAAACAAAATAAGAACTGGATTGAACCCTACCATAACACAACTTCTGGAGTTTATGGGAGGGCATGCAAGGGACCCCCCCCCCCCCCCACTACTGAAGGAGAAGATCTCCAGGCAGATGGGGAAAGTAGTGAGGATGATGAGGTCATACACCCACCACCTCAACAACGTAGGAAGGATGGGGAATTTCTGCCACACTCCTCCAGACCAAGGAGTACAGGGTCTAGACCCTACTGAGGTAAGGCAGACTCTGTATATGACAGTGAGGACAACTTCACTGAGGAGGACCACCTTTTAGCAAGGACGGTAGAAAGACTACAGCTAGAGACTAGGGTCCTGGCTGTAGAAAAAGAAAGAGCAGGAAAAAGCCTAAGTTCCATTAATGGTGGCAGCAATTTAAACAACCATGAGAAGTGAGGATCTTATGATCCTATAATCCCCAAAGGGATTGTCCCAAAATTTGAGGATGGTGATGATATCACCAAATGGTTCACAGCCTTTGAGAGGGTTTGTGTAGCCAGGAAAGTGAGATAGACTCACTGGGGGCCACTCCTTTGTGAACTGTTCACTGGTAAGTACAGAGACCGACTCTTGACCCTTACTGGGGCAGAAGCGGAGTCTTATGAACTCATAAAGGGTACCCTTATTGAGGGATTTGGATTCAGGTGTGCGACCAGTAAAGTATCTTAATACACCTTGGAGGGAGGTGATACCCTAGAGCACAGTTTAAACAGATATAACCATTTAGGAGCGGTGCACAACCCATTTACTTGAAGGATTTGGATTCAACACAGAAGAGAATAGAATTCAATTTGGGGTTCTCATAAATCCCAGTCAGTCCTGGGTGGAATTTGTAGACTACTCAGTAAAAACATTAGGTGGCTGGTGGACTACAAGTAAAGTGCAGTATTATGAGGGACTTTATAGTTTATTTATGAAGAAACACATTTTAAGAAACTGCATCAAGGAAAAGTTGCATCAGTATCTGGTAGACATAGGTCCAATTACTCCCCAAGAATTGGGAAAGGGGGCGGACCATTCGGTCAAGACATGGGTGACCAAGGCAACCACTGGGGTGACCACAAGAAAGGGGTTATAAATCCTCCCCAGGGGAAAGAGGGTGAGAAGCCAAAAGATAAAAACCAAGAGTCTTTTAAAGGCCCCCAAAATCCTGTCCAGGGGGTGGGCCTGTGAGACGTTAGCCTGGCATATGATGTCCACTAGTTCTAGTGGGCACCTTGTACCAGTCTAATCGACCCTTCTTGATGGTGGTTGTAAAGGCAACCTTATAGAAAGCTATCCTAGTGGTAGCATGAACCAGCAGTCTTCAGGCTAAGACTTCAGTAGGCGAGTTAAGTAAGTTGTTTTACCATATATAATCACTTGAATACCAAATGAAAGCACACCACACAAGGTATATATCAAATATATATGTATTTAATCTAAACAAAACCCCTCTGTACTCTTTATGAGGTCAGAGGTAAAAATACAATACAAGTCACAGAGTTAATACACAATAAGTTGCACAGTATACGTTATGCCCTAGGGACCTCACTTAACATACACTAAGAAAGTGGTATAAGTACCACGTGAGAGTTCAAAAGCAGGCCTAGGGCCTGTAGAATCGCTGGGGCTACACTAAGCAACCAAAGGTTAAGAAGTAGGAGACCCACGGGAGTCGCGTGCAGTGTCTAAACACAGGCGCAGGCTCCCAATGACTTTCTATGGAGTTTGTAAAAGTTACAAAGTTACAAGTTAAGGACACTTCCGGATGGACTGGGACGAAACCCTTTTTGACTTAGACACTAGGAGGCCCAATGTATAGGTGTCTTGATTTCGGGTTTCGTTGTCGTTTTCTATGGAGAGCTGCAAAGAAGTGCTGCAGGCGACCAGAGGAAAAGTTACCAGGTGGATCCAAGTGTGGATAGGAGATGTGAAGATCCTGAAAGCAGAGGGTACAGAGTCTGGGTCACTAGCCAGTGACCAGGAAGGAACCAGGCGTAGTCGCGTGCTTGAAGGTGAAGAAGGTGAGTTTGTCTCTTCAGCCACGAGGTCCAGGAGGCATTAACAATGACCAGGAGCTGGATTAGAGCTGTCCCACGATGGATCTAGATGACTGCAGCATCGGTACCCAGAATGGACCCAACAAGCCTTGCCAACCGCAACCCACGCAGGATGTCGCGGTTGGCTCTGTTGCAGACCAGCAAGGTCTGTGGCACTTCTCCTTTGCAGGGAAGCTTCAGCAAGCCTGGAGCAACCGGGATCGCAAGTTAGATTCAAGATGGCGTCTTCAGGGGGCTCACTAGCCAACGGGCAAGGAGCAGGGAAGACGCGTCGAGCACAAATGTAAAGGTGGGCCCACAGGACACTCGCAGAGTGTGGGGGCCTGGGCTTTGGGTCAAATGATGCTCGGGGATGGGGCTTCTCGTACCCCCAATGCACAACTTACTGAGGCTTCAGAAAAGGAGTGCAGGTAGCAAAATGCATGTTATCCAAGATGTCCGGTCTCACGTCTCTCGTGTCCGCCACGGGTCTCAGCTTTGCTGTGGATGTGGGTCCGGGTCAGAGAAGTCTGGAAATCCAGTTCTTGATTCGCAGAGTCTTCGGGTTCCGGTGGGAGCCTTGAAACTGCAGACCGGCAAAGTTGCTGTTGGTGCCTGTTTGAACAGGGTGGTCACTCCTTGACCACAAGGGAGATGTCTTCCGTTTTCTAGTCAGAATAGAATGTTGAAGGTCCAAGAGTTCTGTATCAAAGTTTCGTTCCAGGATAATCTGAAGTCCTGGGGACACAGCTCCTATACTTATACTAAGGATGGGGGCTGGATTACCTGCCTAGGTCCCTCCTATGAGTGGATCTGAGAAGGGGGTGGTTACACCTCTTTCCCTTGTTTAGTTTCGCGCCAGAGCTGGGGCTGGAGTGCCCCAGCAACTGGTTTGAACCGGGCTATGCATGGAGCACCTTGTGTGCCCCAGGCAGTGTCTAGATGCATTCACTGAATGCAGCTTCCCTGCCCCAATACACAAAACAAAACCCCTGCCTGGAGAGGTGCTGGCACCTCCCTGGCCAGGAATCCTATTGTCCAGGCCGCCCTTGCTGGAGTTTCCCCCAGCAACAGGAGGTCAGACTCGGTCTGTGGCAGCAGCATCCATTTTGTGATGTTGAGGCTCTGTTTAACTTTAACCGGGTAAAGCAGTAACTTACATGTCTTTTCCCTCTAGAAGGGTGGAATGCTACCCCCGCCGCCAGAATAGGCGGGGGTAGTATTCCAAAGTGTTTGACACCTTACATGACATGTTCATGTTTTGATAAAGCCAAACCAAAGTTAGCATTAACCACAAGGATTATAATGCACTTAAGAGTATATGGTATGGCTATATCATAGAACAGCTATAAGGAAATGGTTCCGAATGCTGCAAAGGGGCTCAGCTCATGCTAGGGCACTCTCTCACATAAAACTAAGCACTCTGCCTCCAGGATTGTCGAGGGCTATCATAGGAGTGACTTATAGGTTCATATGTGTCTATATATAAGGTAGATATTGGTATACCATATCTAAGTAAGGGGGGATTACACCACCTTACCCAGGCTGTGAGAACAGACCTGTGGTGTCAGTTTGGAAGGCAAGCCAGGGGTGGCACAATACATGCTACATCCCGTGGTAGGCCTAGGGTACACCTATGCCCTGGGTACCTACGGTATACTATACAGGGGCTCACAAGAGTGACCCAGTAACCAATCTGTATGTACCTAAAGTACATGGTATCAATTTAGAGAGAGAACAGCCGGGCTCTGGGTCTGATTAGCAGGCCCACAGCCACACTAAAGTTGAAAAACCAGAGAATCACAGCAAAAAGTGGGGGCGACTATAGGAAGCAGACCCTACTCTCCTACAGGGCCTAGGAACTCTTCCCAGCCTACTGGTGGGTATAAGGGGAAACACTTTGATCCTGGTAAAGCCTGGTGTTTCCACTGTAACAAGAGACACCAAACTGGAGCGCCTGCCTGTCCCAACAAGAATGCCCCTAGTCCCCCTCCAATATCTACCGGTGTTGGAAATCTCCAGATGGGATCAATCGTGTGCCCAGAGGAAATCACGCTCCATACTGAGGCCAATCTAGTTTCCGGAGGGGAGGGAGGGTTAGTCACTTTGGCTGTCTGGCCCCCTAATTAAAAAAAATATCTACAATACCACTTAGTGAATGGGACTAGGATAGAAGCATTGTGGGATGTTGGTGCCAGTGTCACTATGGTTAGATACACACTGGTTTCTCAGAGCAATACCTGGCTGGAAAAACCTATCCTGTTACCAATGCTGACAGTGTCACCACTACCCATGCCATGGCTATGGTGGCCTTAGACGGATGGGAAGGGGGTATGCTGGCCTGAAAAAGGTAGTGGTGTCTCCAAACCTCACAGCTGGCAATGATCTAGAGACATCAGCATGGGCTGAGGTAGAAACACACATACAACCATGCTGCAGATCCGTGAGATAGTTTGTATAAAGACAAGAGCACAGACTCGAGCCCTGGGAGAAAAAGGAGGGTTGGAGCCGGAAATGATGGCCTTACCTCCCACGAGAAAAGGTAGGCAGACTGGAAAAACAGCTTCCACATAGTAAAAGGATCAGGACCACTCTCCTAAGGGAGAGGACTTGTCAGCCTCAGAGGGAATTTAGCACATGGAACTTAAACCTTATGACGTAGAGCTCCTTGGCCAAGGGGGACCCTCTAGGGAACAGCTGTGTTTTGGCAGGTCTGCCCCACTCTTGAAAGCTTGAGGCAGCAAGCTGCTGCACAGGAGCAGGGAAATGTCAGTTGCTCCCACAGGGTCTATTGGGGGGGGCTCCTGTACACTGAGGCCAGATACCCTAAACCTGGTGCCACTAGGAGAGTGGTAGTGACTCACTTGTATAGAGTTCCTGTTCACCCTGGCCCTGACATCCCACTAGCTAGACATCTGGGCCAGACAAAAACCTAAGAAAGGCTTGTTACCCACTGTATTGGGAACAGAGGGTACAACAAGTTAAGGAGTTTGTAAGCTCCTGTCTTACCTGTCAAGCCAGTGGCAAAATAGGTGGACACCAAAATACCCCCTTCATTCAACTACTACTGGTTGGGCTTCACTTTGAAAGTGTAGGTGTTCGTGTAGTGGTTCCACTTGAACCTCCCACATCCTCAGGAAACAAATATATACTGGTAGTAGTGGATCATGCTACCAGGTATCCAGAAGCAATTGCCCTTAGGTTTGCTACAGCCCCTGTAGTAGCAGGGCCCTCATTGGAGTCTCCACCAGGGTAGGATTTCCTAAGGAGGTATAACAGACCGAGGTTCCAACTTCATGTCTTCTTGAAACACATGTGGGATGGGTGTAGAGTGTTCTATAAGTTCACAACACCTTATCACCCACAAACAAATGGCCTTGTTGAAAGATTCAACAAGCTATTGAAATATATGATAGTGGGACTCCCAAAAAAAATCAAAAGGAGATGGGGTGTTCTATTACCCTGCATGCATTTTGCCGACAGAGGTGACACAGATAAGAGTTGGGTTTTCTCCCTTTGAACTTCTGTTTAGCCACGCAGTAAGGGTACCACGCTCTCTTGGGAGAAAAGGATGGGAGAAACCGCATTATGTACCAAAGCAAGATGTGGTAGACTATGTACTAGGCCTTCATTCCAGGATGGCAGAGTACAGCCAGAAAGTATCCAAAAATCATGAGGCCAGCTAGGAGGTCCAGGAGCTCTGGTATGACCAGAAAGCAGCACTGGTGGAGTCTGGACCAGAGCATCAGGTGGGTTTTAGATTCTGTGGCAACAAGGGCTCTCCAGGACAAACGGAGTGGCCCTTACCCTATCATACAAAAGAAGAATAAGGTCACCTAGTTTGGGGTCCTGGGATCTAGCAGGTCCCCCAAAAGGGTTATACATGTGAACCTCTTGAAACTCTTCTGTGACAGGCCTGATGTGACCATGATGATGGTTACTGATGAGGATAGGAGACAGAGTGAATCTATCCCCGACCGACTCTTACAGCCCTCATGATGGGCCAGTGGATGGAGTTGTCTTTTCAGACACCCTCTCTGACAAACAGCAGGCTGATTGCAGACAGGCTCTCCAACAATATGCATAGCTCTCCTCCTTTACCCCATGCCAGATTCACTGGTGTACCCATGATGTGGACACTGGAGACAGCTTGCCTTTCAAAACCAAAATCTATCGCCAGACCTGACCAAGTTAAGTAACGCATCAAGGCTGAGGTCAGCAAGATGCTGAAGTTGGGGGTCATTGAGCATTCTGAGAGTCCCTGGGCCAGCCCAGTGGTCCTAGTTCCCAAACCTCATCCACCGGGCGGAAAGAGAGAAATTAGGTTTTGTGTGGAATACAGAGGCCTCAGTGCTGTCACCAAGACAGATGTACACCCCATCCCCAGAGATGAGGAGTTGATAGACCAGTTAGGGGATACTAAATTTCTCAGTACCCTCGACTTGACTGCTGGGTACTGGCATGGCCCCTGGAGCAAAAGAAAATATAGACTTCTCCACACCTGAAAGGCACTTCCAGTTTACTGTGAGCCCTTTGGTCTAAAGAATGCCCCTACCACCTTCCAAAGGTTGCTGAATAAAGTCCTTGATAGGAAGGCTTTAGGGCAGCTTATCTTGATAATAGTGCTGTGTTTAGCTCTTCCTGGCAGCATCACTAGGTCCACCTGGGGAAGGCTTTACAGGCCCTGCAAGCTGCAGGCCTAATTATCAACCGGTCCAAGGAAGCTTGTTTCCGGTCCAGGCAAGGCATGGCTTGGCAGTTCGGGCTGGACTGTTCCCATGAGGCACAGGGTCAGACCGATTTGCATATGGCCATGTCTGAACTGGGGTTGCAGAGTGGACTAAAGAACGGTGATGGATTAAACCCAGATCTGTTGACTAGGTGTGAGTGTTTGATTGGTTCAGATGCTCCGTCCATCACCTCCCCCTTTTGTACGGCCTAATTATCAAGGAATCCAAGTGCCAGATATGGCAGGGAACTGTTGTATACTTGGGACACCTCGCAGGTGGAGGCCACATCCAACCATCCAGACTCAATTCAGGGCATTCCTTGTCTTGACTGGGTATTACTGGAGGTGTGTCAAGGGGTAGGGATCAATTGAGACCCCCCTCACAAAACACATCTCAAACAGATGCCTAAGAAAGTGAACTGGACAGTTGGCTGTCAAAAGGCTTTTGACACCATAAAAGAGGCAATGTGCTTAGCAGCTATTCTCAAGGCTCCAGATTACTCCAAGCAGTTCATTGTGCAGACTGAGGCCTCCGTGCTAGAGATAGGAGCGGTCTATCCCAGACCAATGATGATGGCCAAGACCAACCTGTTGCTTTCATAAGCAGAAGGCTACTCACCTGTGAGCAGCGTTGGAGTACCATTGAGAGGGAGGACTTTGCTGTCATCTGGTCCCTGAAGAAGCTGAGACCATACATACCAATGTATTAGTGAGCCTTGTGTAATGACCAGAACTATTTTTATTTATACACTGTGTTGTTCTATTTCGTTTCACCTACACTACAGGATTAGATTGATCTGGTTGGGAATAAAAAAAAGAGCTGCTTAACTCTCCTGGATAAGCCTGAAGGCTGCCCTCCACAGCTACCACTTAGAGAGCTTGCTATGGTTGACCACTAACATCACCATAAGGGTTGTCTAGATTAGTGTAAGGTGCTTCACTTGAATAAGTGTGCGCCATATACTAAGCCAGCCTCCCACACTTTTGTAAATGGTTACCCCCACTTTTTGCCTGGTGTCAGTGGTAGGCCACTGGGAGCCAGGGTACGGTATGGAAGGAGAGGAGAGTGTTCAACCAAATTTGAAATTAGGAGAGGTGTGAGACAAGGGTGCATATTAGCGCCCTTTCTCTTCACCCTCTACATTAACAACATAGGACACCACCTCAGTGAATCCCAGTAGGATTATCCTATAGCTAGAGGTATCCCGCCCCAATTTTCTTGTATGCGGATGACGCCGTAGTTATGTCACGGACCACGATTGGTCTTCAGAGGGCGGTAACAAATTTTGTAGCATACAAGAAATTTAGAGGGTTAAAAGTAAATGTCACTAAGACCTATTCAATGACTTGAGAAACAGGATAAAGACCGCTAGTGCCATTTTCTTGGACAAGAACAATATTGAGAGCTCTAACAGATTCTCCTATCTAGGAATTAATTTTGATAGGAATGGAACATGGCAGGCGGCTGTGACCGCAAGGAAATTAGCCTTCTCCAGGGCTATAGGAGCCGTGATAAACTTTTCTAAGAAATTGGGTGGGACACCGGTGCCAGAACTGCTGCAGATTTATAAATCCAAGTGCATCTCTACTGGTACCTATGGGGACGGGGACGGAATTTGGGGGATTGAAAAAGTCGAACAGATACAACGATGTGAAAATCATTTAATTTGTTACTTACTAGCAGTACCCAGATCCACGGCTACACCTACAGCTGCCATAGTGAATTGGGTCTAACATATATTACCGATACCATCAAAATCGCCCCCTTATTGTTATAGCACAAAATATGGGTTACAGCAGAAACATGCCTAAATAGAGACATCATCACAGACTCCCTCAAGCTAGAAAGAGTGGCTAACATAAAATGGATCACATATGTAAAAAATATGATGTACGAGAACGGGCACCCTGAATACTTTGAGACACCAATAAGTATGGAATCAGTTCCCCGAAAAACATTTAAAAAGTTGGCCCTGGAACACCTAGAGAACATAAGGTGGTTCTCCGAAAGGGCAAAACGCATAGTCATGGAAAATCACATGATGACCATCTGCGAGGGTATTTAACCTTATTTGTCACTTGAATCAAGTAGTTATACTCGGATGTTATTGACACGTTTCCGTACTGATTCATTTTATAGATTGATAACCATCCCGGAATGTAATGATTGGTCAAAAGTGTTGCCAAATTGCCCATGTGATATATCTCACCAATCCAATATTCATTGTATTTTGATTTGTAAATTTTACTCGGTTCCAAGAAAAAGGTTTATGATCTCTATATTTAAGAGCTGGAGGATAAATAGCTGTAGAGTAGCCGTTTTAAAGTTACAATAATTTGAGACTGAAAACGTAATTAAGGCAGTATCTTCTTTTTTAAAGCAAGCTATCAGCTACAAAAATACAATGTGAAGGGTTGCAACCAGCTAACATATATTAACCCGGTTTCTGTACGTCCTGATTACGTTCTCCCTTTTCCAGAATACAATGTGAGTGTACAGAGTGTACATTTGTTATTTTATATCTGTACTGAATAATTTTACTCGTATATAATGCTCCTCCATTTTCACAGTGGCTCCGGCCTCATGAACTGCACTTTTGGCTTACCTAATGAATTTATAACTTGTATTTTAATAATGTCTTTTTTAATCCTGTACATAATTATTTTATACTTTTAATCTGTGCTTTTATGATTTTGCAATATAAAGTTGAATAAAGCATTATTGGCTTGACTTGCCTGGTGTCAGTAAGTTTTGGACTAGTCTGACTTGGATCCTGCTAATCAGGACCCTAGTCAATGTGCTTTCTCCCTAAATTTGACGACGGTAAATACTTTGGTACCTTCCTAATTGTCTACTTCTAAGTCCCTAGTATATGGTACTAAGGTCCCACGGGCATCAGTACACCAGGGGTCTCCCATTGGCTGCAGCATGTATTATGCCACCCATGAGAAACTGTGACTACAGGCCTGCCATTACAGCCTGTGCGAGCTGCTGCTAGCAAATATGTTTTCTTATATCTGAGGTCACTGCACTTAAAACCTATAGGTCACCTTTCAATCCTGAAGGCAGGGTGCTAGGTTATAAGT
This sequence comes from Lissotriton vulgaris, assembly GCF_964263255.1. Taxonomy (NCBI): domain Eukaryota; kingdom Metazoa; phylum Chordata; class Amphibia; order Caudata; family Salamandridae; genus Lissotriton; species Lissotriton vulgaris. The sequence goes on from NC_141693.1 coordinate 665,123,906, forward strand.
GTGAGGGTGCCCTGCATGAGCCGGACAACCTACAAACCCAGGAGTCAATTCACCAGGCTTTGTAAGTGTGGACTGCCATTTTCTATATATATATATAGTGGACATCAGGTCAATTAAGAGATGTCTAACTATATATTGGCTGCATGAAACCGGTTATGCTTGGTATCAAACATGTTGGAATCCTACCCCAACGAACAAGTTACTTACCTTGGGTAACGATATATCTGTAAAAAACATAGGTTATAGATTCCTTACCTTAGAATTACTCCCGGGCGTCAGACTGGATCAAGAAAGTTTTTCGTCAGCAGTACGCCTGCGCGTCGGTCGACTCTGTGTCCGTCGTCGTAGTCACCGGGATGACGTCGCAGAAGTTACTAGGACGCCGCCCTCACACGCTGACGTCAGTTCGGGACACAACTTTCTGTGCCAAGAACGCAGAGCCAAGTAAGACACTGACCACTGGTGCACAAAACTAGGGCCCTGAAAGGGTGTCCTTAACCCTAGAAATTAGTTTGTAGAGGGGGAAGGATGTGTGGGGCAGTAAGGAATCTATAACTAACCTATGTTTCTTAAAGATATATTGTTACCGAAAGTAAGAAACTTGTTCATCTGAAAGAAACAGTTAGTTATAGATTCCTTAACTTAGAATAGATACCCTGGAGGTGGGTCTGCGAGCTAAGTTCACAATAGAAAGTCCTGGAGAACAGAACGGCCAAAGAAGCAGTCTCTCCAGACTTGGCTGTCCAGGCAGCAGTGCTTGGTGAACATGTTCAGTGATGCCCACGTAGTCGCCTGACAGATACCCAATAAAGGGGAACTCCCCATCCAAAAGCAGAAGTAGCTGCCGTTGCAATGGTGGAATGGGCGCGCAGCCCCACTATAGGCCCCTTCCTTGCCAAAGAATAGCAGGCCTTGATGCACAGACGACCCATCTGGAGATGGTCCATTTGTGCACGGCCGGACCTTTCTTAGGGCCCGCGTAACCAACAAAGAGCTGGTCGTCCACCCGGAATTGCTTGGTGAGATCCAAATAAAAGGAGAGCACTAGTTTTGGGTCCAGATGGTGGAGTCTCTTTTCCTCTTTTGAAGGATGCTGAGGCTGAAAGAAGGTGGGCAGAATGATGGTTTGGCCAATATGAAAAGAAGTAACCACCTTTGGAAAAAAGGAAGGTCAAGTTCTGAGGACGACCTTGTCCAGATGAACAGCCAGAAAAGGAGGTTTGGAAGACACAGCCTGTAGCTCACTCACCCTGCACGCAGAGGTGATGGCCACCAGAAAAGCAGTTGTCAGAGTGAGGAGTCTGAGAGGACAGTTATGTAGAAGCTCAAAGGGAGCGCATATTAGAAAAGTAAGAACCAAGTTCAAGTCCCACTGAGGCACTACAGAGGGAACAGGAGGAAAAAGAGGAGTAATGCCATTGAAAAGTCAATTTACAACAGGGGACTTGAAAAGAGAAGGCAGATAAGGAAGCCTGAGGAAGGCTGAAATGGCCGAGAGGTAGCCCTTAAGAGTGCCCACAGCAGAGCCCTGGTGGGCCAAAGACAGAAGAAACAAGAGAACCTCTGAAAGAGGGGCAGAAAGAGGATCCACAGCGTTTGCTGTGCATCATGCCACAAATGTATTCCATCTGCAGACATATACCGTCTTAGTGGAGGGACGCCTGGCTGCCAAGATTACATCACAGACTTCGGGAGGCAAGTTAAATGATGTCAACTGCTGCCGCTTAATCTCCAAGCAAGGAGGTGGCGGCTGGACAGGTTCGAGTAGAGGACTGTCCACTACTGCTGCAACAGAAGATCCTCCCGAAGAGGCAGTCGAATCGGGGGATCGATGACCATGTTGAGCAGCTCGAGATACCAGTCTCTTTGTGCCCAATCCAGAGCCACAAGAATGACTTGGGCCCAGTCGTGCTTGATCATCTTCAGCACTCGAGGCAGAAGTGGTATAGGCAGAAAGGCGTATAGAAGACATCAAACTCCACTTGCGGCGAAAAGCGTTGCTTAGCGAGTGCCGCCTTGGAAATTCCAACAAGCAGAATTGCTGACATAGCACGTTCTCTTCGGTAGCAAATAGATCTAATCAAGGCTCTACCCACTGTTGAACGAGACCTTGCACCACCTCCGAGTGAAGACGCCATTTGTGATCCATCATGCACCTGCGGCTGAGTTTGTCCGCCGTGGCGTTCAGTGACCTGCAAGGTGTTGAACCACCAGGGATATGCCCTGATGTTCCTGCCATGCGGAGAGACAGAGGGCCTCTTGACATAGGGTCCATGACCCCACCCCACCTTGTTTGTTGGAGTACCACATGGCTGTGGTGATGTCCGTGAACACCTGCACTACTCTTCCCCGGAGAGAGGGAAGGAATGCTTTTAGTGCAAGACCAATCGCCCAAAGCTCCAGAAGGTTGATGTGGAGGTCAGACTCCACTGGAGACCAGAGAATTCTGATCTCCGCCTCTCCCATGTGGCCGCCTCATCCCAGAAGGGATGCATCCGTCACCACTGTGTGTTCCGGTTGGGGAAGGGAGAGGGATTTGACGTTGACCCAATCATGGTTCATGAGTCACCACTACAATTGTCGTGCAGTGCGCTCCGAGATCTGGATGCAACCAGACAGATTCCCCTGATGCTGCGCCCACTGGAACTTCAGCTACCACTGCAGAGCCCGCATATGCCACTTGTTATGAACGTCCAGCAGGATGCAAGAGGGCATGAGGCCCAGTAGCCTCAGAGTCATCCTGACCGAAACCCAGGATAGAGGCTGAAAGATTGGAATCATAGCCCGAATATCCCGGACTAGCTGTTTGGGAGGATAAACCCGAAACTGCATCGGGTCTAGAACCGCTCTGATGAAGAGTAGCTTCTGAGAGGGGGTCAGGTGTGACTTTGGCACATTGATGGAGCACCCCAGCAAATGCAGGTCGGCCGTAGTCTCGAGGTGGGGGATGACTGCCTGGGACGAGCCCGCCTTCAACAACCAGTCGTCGAGATAGGGGAAGACTGGAACCCCTGATCTGCGCAGATGAGCTGCGCCCACCGCCATCACTTTCGTGAACACCCGAGGGGCGCTGGTAAGGCCAAAGGGGAGCATAGTACCCTGAAAGTGCTTGTGGCCTACAGTCAACCGCAGGTAATGCAGATGGGCAGGCAGGACGGGGATGTGGAAATAAGCATCCTGCAAGTCCAACGCTAACATCCAGTCTCCTGGGTCGAGGGCAGACACAACCTCATCCAGGGTCAACATTTTGACCTTCTCCATCCGGAGGAAGCGGTTGACATCCCTGAGATCCAAAATAGGATGCAGCCCCTTGTCCTTCTTGGACACCAGAAAGTAGTGGGAATAGCAACCACGACCTACTTCTCAACGAACGCGCTCGATGGCTCCCTCGGCCAAGAGAGCCGTAACTTCCTGTTGGGGATGGGCCAGATGATCCCCTGACATGCAATGATACTGGGGTGGCATGGCGGGAGGGATAGTTTTGAAGGGGAGGGAGTAGCTCCTTATGACTATCTGCAAAACCCACCTGTCTGACGTGATGGTGCGCCAGTGGGGAGGTGATAGTGAATCCTGCCGCCCGCTGCATTTGATGGGCCTGAAAGGTCGGACTAGGAAGGTTTGGAGGCTGCTGCAAGGGGGTGGTGGTGGACTGGCCTGCCTGCTGGCCCCCAGAACCACATTGGTGGTTCCCACGTCCCCGGCCACGCTGAGGTTGAACAACTTGCGCTGGTCTGTGGCTCTGAAAGGAATGTGTTGGGGCACCTCTTCCGTGGCCTGGACCACTGTCATCCTCCTGGTCCTCTCTCCAGTCCTGTTCGTACTCCAGCTGAGCAGTGAGAGGGTCCTCAGACCCCTCCCAGTCTTCCTCACCCTCCTCTGGCTGCAAAACTGGCTACAAATGGCCAGGGTGGAATGCAGGCACAAAAGTACCCATCAGCGCAGGATCTGGCATCGGCCGACGCCGGTCCAGCTCCGTATTCACATCGGATTGGAGGCGGGGGTTGACGCCGGCTGGCAGTCCAGCCGGCGCTGGCTGCGGACCTGGTGCTGGTGGAATCGGCGCCGGTGGAGGTGTTACGAGGTCGACCGGCACCGATCCGGATCCAGGCTTGGGGATCCAAGGTGGGCCTGCTGAGAGAGGCTGGAGTCGCCGGCGTCGAAGGCCTAGGGCCCCCAGCTGAGTTTGCGGGGCCCGAAGGCGCACCAGTGGAGTTGGGCTGCCCAAAGATGGCATCCATCGCTTGGTAGAACTGATGACGCTGGGCAGGGGTCGTTCCCGGGATGGGAGGGAAGGCCAGAATCGACCCGGAAGGCTCCACACGTGGAGCAGCGGATGGGGCACCACCCGCACCCTTTGCTGCGTCAGCCGACGGACGAGTTGAAGTCCAAGAGCGACAATGCTTCTTCGACTTCTTCATATGATTCGACTTACCTGACCCCGAGTGCGAAGACTTCGATGAGGAGTGATGGTGGCTCCGTGATCGGTCCCTCGACCGCCCACGCGACCGGCACCTTTAACGACTCTAAGCCGACTGTGGGGCCTCTAGTAGCTTTGGGGACCGCAAAGACTTCGGGCCATGGTTCGGCAGTCGGAGCACGACTTGGGGTTGTGGCTGCGATACAGGCAGTATAGGCACACGCGGTGCGGATCCGTCACCGACATCAGTCGAGAACAGGAACCGCAGGCCTTGAAGTCGCAAAAAAAAGTCAGTCAAAAAGTGACTGGGAGTACTGCTCTCTCCAGATCTGCGCTTGCTGGAGCGGAAAACTAACTGACGTCAACGCTTGCAGGTGCAGAAAAATAACTGACGTCAGCGCGTGAGGGCGGCCTCTAAGTAACTTCTGCAACGTCATCCTGGCGACCACAATGCAGACGATGGACGCAGAGTCGACCGAAGCCACCTACTGACGCGCAGGGGTACTGCTGACGAAAAACTTTCCGGATCCAGGCTGACAACTGGGGTTAATTCGAAGGTAAGGAATCTATAACTAACTGTTTATTTCAGATACTGATTTCAGTGTTGGATGTAGGATCCCATGTTATGGGGGGCTCCCCTAGGGAGCCACCCTGCATTCCTGGTACCAGCCTTTCAGGGTCTAACAGCAAGCTAGGGCTGCTGCAGACCACATACATAATTCTGCCCTCCTGCTGATAAGCTGAGTTCTAACAGGGGCCAGCCTCCATCACGAACTGTTAGAAATGATCTAATTTAGCCTCTGCTATACCTCTGGGGATCCACTGGACTCTGTGCACACTATACCTTACTTTGGTATAGTATATACAGAGCCAGCTTCCTACAACCGGTTTGGCGGGGCTGTCGATAACTTAAATCCTTTTTTTTTGTTTCAAGTAGTTACTACAGGAAAGCAAGCCCATCTAACGCATTACCCAAGAACTCTAGAGAACAAGTATTTGAGAAGATGGCTACACATTTGAGTACATAAGAACTAAAAAGTGATTTATTTAACACAAATATTAATAATAAAGATGGTGGAATGGCTCTCAGAAGAAAATTTCACCCAAGGGCCATAAGGGAACTGTTCAAAAAGTTTGAATCCCTATCGAAATGCGAGTTGGCAAAGTGGTGGGATTTAATGACCCTCAAGAAATAGTTGGAAATGAATTGCATGGTGTTGGAAATGGCTCTTTCTAGGGTGCTCTCCGTCGACCTTTTGATTTTCTCCTTCCCAGTTTTCCACTGATCTAGATAGCCATAGGACTTTGAGCGCATTTGACACTGTCATTCAGTCCCAAAGTGCTGTGCTAACCATATGCATGATTGGCTGATTCGATATAGCTATCTCTTGTCCAGGGGTGAGACATATACCCAGGGCATGCATCTCAAATACTCCTCTGTGGGACTGCAGCCCTGATTGTGTCCCCACAGAGGTAGCTCATCGATTGTGCCACAGATTTTCCCTGGTGGGGCCTGTGTGCACAGGTTACTGTTACTCGGATTGCCATTTAAAAAGCTATGTGCCAAAGTTCTGCATGTCTCTTGCTTTATCAGAGTTCTCACTTGGGAAAGGAAGCAGTGTTGGGCAGAGGTAGGACATGTGTGTCCGTTAAATGCAAAGGTCATAAATGGCAACAAGTGGTGTGTTCGGTACGACGGAGCCTGCTTCTTGCATTGGATTAGCATTGGAGAATGTAGGGAAAGGCTATTGAACAATATTTCCTATGGGCAGAGTAGTAGCGGCATTGTGTTTGATACTGATGAGTTTTTAAAGGCGAATCCTCTCCGGTAGTGCAAGTGGATCCAACATTACATGTGTGGAAATGTCCTTTTTGGAAGAGTGGCCATTTTGATGCTCATGGCTGTGTGTGCCTGTCTGCCTGTCTCCAATTCACATCTGGGTGCTAGGGGGAAAGCTACATCTGTGCATTCCTGATTGAAAGCTATAAACTTGAGGCTCAAGGGAAACTGTGGACCTCTGACTCTGAGGGGCCTTTTTGGGATGGTTACGTGGGGGTGGAATGTCACCTGCATTCCAAGTGTCAGGGTCTTGACCCCACTATAGATAGAGATCTAACCACCCGGGGTAGCATGGCAGAACGTGTGCAGACAAATATCAAGGAGTGGGACTCCACCTGCTAACACAGTGGTTGCCGCTGTTGCTCTAGTCGAGTGAGCATGCAATCCCACAGGAGGTTCCTTATTCACCAAAGAATAGCATATTCTTTGGAGCCTGCATATGCCATCTGGCATGATCCACCAGCAGAATGCAGGAGGCTATGAGGCACAGCAGCCTCATAGTAATTCTCACCGAAATTCAGGATAGTGGCTGAAACATCAGTATCATAGCCCGAATATCCCGGACTCGCTGCTAGGGAGGATAGGCCCAAAAATGCACCGTGTCCAGAATCGCTCTAATGAAAAGGAGCGTCTGGGTTGGAGTCAGGTGTGACTTTGACATGTTGATAGTAAACCCCAGCAAGTGCAGGAGGTCCACTGTAGTCTGGAGGTGGTAGATGATAGCCTGGGGTGAGGCCGCTTTCATTAGCCATTCGTTGAGATAGGAGAAGATAGAAACCCCTGATCTGTGCAGGTGAGCTGCGACCACCGCTATCACTTTTATGAACACCTGAGGGGCGCTGGTAAGGCCAAAGGGGAGCATTGTGAACTAAAAGTGCTTGTGGCCCACCTTGAACTGGAAGTAACATCTGTGGGAAGGCAGGACAGGGATATGGAAATAAATGTCCTGCAAGTCGAATTCTACCATCCAGTCTCCTGATTCAAGGGCAGACGGGACCTATGCCAAAGTGAGCATCTTGAACTTCTCCTTTGGGAGGAAGAAGTTGAGGACCGGAGGTCTAGAACAGGATGCAGATCTTTGTCCTTTTTGGGCACCAGAAAGTAGCGGGAACAACAACTGCGAGCTATTTCTGGCACAGGAACCCTCTCTATGGCTCCCTTGGCCAAGAGAGCCGAAACTTCCTTGCCGGAGAATTGCCAATTGATCCTCAGACATGCTGTCATAAGAAGGTAGCATAGAGGGATGGGTATTCTCGAAGGGGAGAGAGAAGTGCCTTTGTACTATTTGCAGAACTCACTTGTCCGATGTGATGGACTGCCATCGAAGGTGGTGATGGCAAATCCTGCCTCTGACTGGCCTGAAACATCGGACTAGGAAGGTTTGGAGGCAGTGGCAGGGGGATAGGGTGGACTGACCCGCCTGCTGGCTAGCTGACCCGTGAGGACACTGTTCCCCACATACGCGGTCACACAGAGGCTGGACAGCCTGCGTGTACCGGTGGCTGGGCGGGAGAGAACGAGGCTAAGCATCCCTTCTGTAGCCACGAAAGGGACGAAAAGCAGACTGAGGTGGACGGGTGGCAGCCTTGATGCCCAAGGATCTGGCTGTAGCTCGAGAATCCTTAAAGCAATCAAGCACCGAGTTTGCTTTGTTGCCAAAAAGGCGAGTGCCATCAAAGTTGATTGGATATCCCCCGAGAAGCCAGAATTCCTCAACCAGGCGTGGCTTCTGAGTGCTACCGACGTGGCAATTGTTCTGCCCAGTTAGTCAGTGGTATAAAGTCCACAACATATTGTGAATTTGGCTGCATCTCTCCCATCAGCAACTGCCTGGGACAGAACAGCCCTGTTCTCCTCCGGGCAATGAGGCGGCGGCACCTGCGTGACAGTATCCCAGATGGTAAGGGAGTATCAGCCCAAGAGGCAAGCGGTATTCACCAACAACAATGCCAAGCTGGAGGAAGCAAACATCCTCTTCCCAAGATGATCCAGCTTCTTGGATTCCCTATCTGAGCTGTATAACAGGAAAAGGTCCAAGCTCCTATGAGACAAACATGATTATGCCACAGGGAGAGTTTTTTCATACTCAAAGATGTTTGATAACATCCTATGCAAAAAAACACAAACATTCTATGGAACAAAACACAAGGGGTTACAACTAAAGAAACTGATCAGATGGAACTATCGAGCACTAGTACTGTGACAAGTACAGAAATTGGTGATTGTAGTTCAAATTATGACTTCAGTAAATAGTGTGGCAACTAAAGATTCTAAATCTACCCTTTTTCATAGAAATTAAAAAGGATACACATTGTAGAACTAAGAACTCCAAAATGTGGAAGAGAATTGCATGTGGAAGAGAATTGCAAGCATGGTTTGTCCAAGTGCCCAATAATGTGTATGTCAGGGCTTTATTAAAAGTGAGAGGCGTTTCTTTTAGAAGCATGGCCAGGTTGGTTGGAGGACCTCCATTGGGACATTTAGTCTTAATTCGACTGACAGAAGTTGCAGGTTTAAAATGTCTAATCACCAAAGCACAAGGAGGTTATTCCTTAAAGGAAGGGACAGGAAAAAAAGGTAATTCCTGGATGGAAGGGCCAAGGTGAGAGTGCATCCAGTGTCTGGGAATGTGCCTAGTCCAACGGCATCTGCAGCTCCATAAACAGATTGTACTCATCATAATAATGGGATGCATCATCCCTGTCATCTCCAGTATCTTCATGTTGACTGTGTTCTGAGTCAAATGGAATTGGGAGCAGCAGCAGAGTTCTGTTCAAGTCAGAATGAGGTTGGATTGGCTGCGCCAAAGGCTGTGGAGGGCACAACTTCGGTCAAGGTTGTGCCATGTTGTCTGACAATTCTGGCATCAGTGCTTGCATTGACAAACGTGGACCGGTGAAGATTGTGGAGTCAGCATTGGAGTCAGGACAGACTCCCACAGTGGGCATTGACAGCTTCGAGGACGGATCCCTAACTGTAGCTGGCCTTTAAGCCTCTTCAGATTCTTGGGGCACATAGGCATGCCAGATGGAACTGGAAGGGTGCTTCTTTAAAAGCCTCTACTTGGTGCAGCTTTGCTAATGGGCATGGGAAGTCGAACTGCATCGGAATGAGCTGTAGAATCAATTCCTCTGTAAGAGATTGACACTGAGAGCAAGAGGCACTTTGACATCCAAGCAAATTCTCTTGATGAGAACGGCAGGTCGAGGTGGAGTCACGCTTTGACTTCGTGTGTTTCTTGTTTAACTTGGACTTACCTAATGACTTGGAGTGTCAAGTGGACTTTGCAGTAACAGCTTAGGGAATGGGTCAGTCTCCTCCGTTTAGACTGTGGTCGGCCCTTTACAGGCCTTCTGGCAGTGATCAGCATTGTAGAGCTTAGCTTTGCAGAGTCTGACTGCCTCTGGTTTCTTCCAGATGCAGTCTCCGAACGACTTGGAGTAGTGAAAAGACCAGAGACATAGATGCTGGCAGTCCCGCAATGTATAAATCCTGTGGTATTTAGAGGGTACATCTTTCCTTACACACTGTAGAAACTGTGAGGAAAAAACATCAAAAAGACAACTAAAAGTTGAGAGAGTGAGCCCCAGAACCGCGTCTGAATGCGTGGAAAGAAAAGAACTGACATCGGCGTGCAGGGGTGGCATATATATCTTTTTGGCGTTGCTTGTGGAGAAGTACGAAGTTGATACAGCACCACCAACAGCACCTGCTGGAAAGTAGGAGTAATACTGAGCAAAATCTCCTGATCCAGCTTGGCATTAAGGGGTTTTCACAAGTTATTCACTAATCTGAGTTTAGAAGAGTCCATCAGAAAAAAAGAAATTTCTAATTTGAGGAAGCAGGGTACTCAGTTTTAACAGGCTAACAGAACTATCACAAGTTCCTGAGTGTTAAAACAGCTTCTCTAATATGGTGTGGATGATTCATAGTGCGACTTGACAAGAGCCAGGTGTGGGGTACAGAAATTTCAGTTACAAAATCTGTCTGGTTGCATTAAAGTGGTATAGTTGGATTGTGATACACTTACCAACCTCCAGGAAATTGGTTCAACTTGTTGGAATAGACTATCTTTATGGGTAACACATATAGGTTTAACTATTGCAATTCTTCTGGAAAATCTCAAATGGCTTGATAGACCAATCTGGAAACTTCCATTTACTAAAGGAGTTTTCTTTTTGGAAGATGCCCCTGACCTTTCACCCAGACCTAAAACACAACCCGCTCGCAATGAGTCAACTATAATTGTCCTGCTATCTCATAAGTCATTCCCTGTGCATCTTTCTATTCAGTGCCTGGATTGTAAAAATAAAAAGTTGTACACTTAGTCACACAACACCTGCACACTTTCCCTTGGATCATGCTTTATTCAACAATTCTTTAAAAGAAATGCTGCCCGTGTTTTAAAGAATCAGTGTAATCTAGAGGTCACAACTGTTAGAATGTATTTTAGATATCTACATACATGCGCAGAGACACATGGAATCATTTCAATTTCGCAAAAACATCCTGATGGTTTACATCAATGATGGTAACAAGTGAATTGCTCACATAATAATACAATGATAGAGTTAGATATTTATGCAGCAGCAGAAGGCTGAAGAGAAAAAATGGTTCAAGTCTCTATCATCATTTTAGTGGGACCCTTGTTCGGCAGAGTCAGTTTCTTGATAAAGCCGTGGAAGTTATGACACACTGAAATAGACTATGCTCTAGAAAGGCGGCGAGATGGATGAATTTAACATAATTGCTGAAAAAACAAAACAGGCCTGAAAGGGACATTGTGCAGGACATAATTTTCTTATTCAGTTTATGGACTTACTGCATCATTGACACATGAAACGGTTCAAAGCAGTGCAGTCACCAGGATCATTCAAGAATATTAAAAGCTTCATTGTTCATCAGAAACGCATCTCAAAATCAAGCCTATATAAATGCATGAAAAAGTAAGGCGGCAAAGACAAATACATTTACTACTTCTATTTCATGAAAAAATAAGACTGTATATATCATTTTAAAGGCACAAGTACGGGAACTGATAAGGCACACCGCAAATAGTAAAGATGATGTAGGCTAATGCAGTCAGTCATTAACTGGGAATGCAATTCATGTTAATTACTAGCCATTGATCGTTTTCAGTTATATCAGTGAGGTTCCATTCATTATATATCTGATAGTACACTAAAGGAAAGATAAAACAGTTATTCTGAAGTTACCCGACACAATTCTGCTTTATGACAAGGATATAAAAGTAAAAATAGTTGATTAGGTAAATGGGAAGCAGGGGCATTTTTTTCTAAAAACAACGGATCCTCACAGCCGTGTTAGCCTTCCCAGACTAAGGTACCATACTCTTGATTCATTTTGTATTAGAAACAAACTAACAGTACCTATTTTCTACACATGCTTCTTGTTTTAGATCTACAGAGGACCTGTGGGGTCTTCAAACAACCGTTCATAGAGAAATCCCTTCAATCCTCTGGGGTGTCCTCAGCATACACTGATCTTGTAATTCACACAGGACACTAATGAGTGAGGTTACAATATGATAAAGGGGTCTAGAAAGTAAAGGCTAATTAGTTTATGTAATTCCATTCACACCAAAACCATTCCAGTCACAGAGAGGAACAAACAAATTACACCTTGAAAGGAGAGAAAAATAAAGTAAATGAGTACAAGAAATACATAACCTTCAAGTAAATATTAACAAAGATTCAGAAAATGTTTTGTAAACTTGTGATTCTAAATGTGCAATTGCTGCATGGCGTCCTCCGCTCAAGAGAATTAGTGTCTGTGTTTTCTGCCGTTGGCCATGCAAGTTGCTGGAAAGTTGCTTTGAACATGCATGAGCAGCCATGATAGAAGCCCCTGTAAAGATGACCTTCTGTTTGAGTGTACCATACTCCTCCGTCATTCAGAAATGCATGTATCGCATTAAAAGGCATTGAGTTCTTCTCATTTACACCCTCGTTGTTGAAGAACATTGGCTGCTGTTCACAAGGTTTCTTTTTTACATTTCATTGTGGTTCATCCTTTCGTGTTTATTTAGCTTTCTTTGTTTCCGGTTCAGTCGACAGGGCAGATTACCTAAACGCTACTAGTACCATTCCATCCACAAAGACGTGATGCTAGAGATGAAGCAGTTGAAAAGATTAAAGGTTTGAGTACCACAAGAAGTCCGGGCGAGACTACCAGTCAGATACTTATTTTGCACTGTCCACCCTGTGCTTTCTCATTTTTCAATTAGTCTGTACTGACTTGAAATTTCACAGCTGAGCAAGTTGTTACCAAAATACACAAATGTTTGGGAAACCTGACCAATAAAAATATATTTTAGTACAACATGTAAAAGAATTAAGAAAGAGAGGAACCATGGCGATAATGACCACATACTGTTAACAGAAAAGCACATGTGCATAACTGAAACAGGCGGCAACACACCAGTATAATAATCTTGGAATGTAAGTCTTTCCACTTTTAGCCCCTGCACCCAAAGTAAAAAGGGACAGGGTACAGTTTTCTGTGTTGCACACTAAAGTTTCCATGGCCCTGTCAGGAACCAAAAAGCATAGGGTGACCTATTGTTAACCTGTTAGAGATGGGAGGAGTGCAGCACAACAGGAGTACACCTATAGTAACACACAAGAGCTGGGAATGGAACACAGTAACCTGCTGCAATGGCCAACGCTCTAGCCACTGAACAAGAGACATTCCAAACGACTGTCACAACAGCATGATGATACATTGTCTCGTGTTCTCTGTGGACCCAGGCTGGATGCCATCTTGAAATAAGACTTGGGGAACAATTCTTGGAAAAATCATATTTAAAGTTTATAAAGGGCTAGCAGGGATCCAGAGGACCTTGCTCTGCTCTTGGTCAACAGTTGTTATTATTTGAGTGCAAATGCTTTGAAGGGCTCCTCCTTGGACAATACCTGCAGAAACAACACAAAGGAAGAGAGTCAACTTATCACATTACATTTTTAGTTAAATAAAAATCACAAAATATAGCCAAGAAATACAACTACTAAAACATATACAGATACTCTCATCCCCTGTTTTGTAGAAGCATCTCTTGCTTCCTTTCGATTTCCTTTCTGAATTTGTTTTTAACTTTCATGTATACTGCGTTTTTGTTCTGAAAAGAAACTGTCATTCAACTAGAGCCTAATGCCTCAAGAGAGCGGAGAAATCTTCCACCAACTCAACTAATCAACGAATGCCTCACCGACCACAAGCTTCTCGATGTCACCCAGTCTGGATTCAGGCCCAAACACTGTAAAGAAACAGAACTCATTTCCACCACAGGCGACACCAGCATGATCCTTGACAGAGGAGACACAGCAGACCTCATTTTCCCAGCACTCTCTGTAGCATTTGACCCCATATCACACCCCAACCTTATCTGGCGTCTGCACGAGATTGGTATCCAAAGACCCCAATCTCCGCTGGATCTGCTACTTCTTAATGGAGGGAACACAAGATGTCAGTCAGGTTGGCACTTTACTCTGCAGAAACCCACAAACTAATCAGCCGAGTCCCTCAAGGTTCATCACCCAGCCCCACCCTCGTCAACACAAACATGACTCTGGCCAATGTCATCCGCGCACACAAAATCAACAGTTTTTCCTGTGCAGGACACATGCAACTCACACTCTCCCTCTTGGACAAGACATCTAAGACAAGAAACAAGTCCACCTCCTGCATGACTGAAGTTCCAAATTGGATGGAAGCCAACTGTCTCATGCTCAACAAGGACAAGACAGAGGTATTTATGCTTAGCAAGAAAAAACTCACCATGGGGGCGTGGCTTCACACCGAATGCACAAGTTACTACTTGTGTTACGATATATCTGTAAGAGAAATTAGCTAGTGATAGATTCCTTACCTTAGAATATCCCCAGGCGTCAGACTGGATACAGAAGGTTTTCCGTCAGCAGTACCCCTGCATGTCAGAAGTTAGCGTTGTGTGGCTCCACGTCAGTCGCTGGCATCGTATGCACCAAGATGACGTCACGGAGACTACTTGGGTGCCACCCATGCGCGCTGACATCAATTCTGTACACGACTTTCGACTGACAGGAACGCAGAGCCATGCAAGAAACTGACCACTGGTGCCATGAAACTAGGGCCCTGAAAGGGATGACCTTAACCCTAGAAATCAGCTCGCAGAACGGGGAGGATGGGTGGGGTGGTAAGGAATCTATCACTAACTAATGTGTCTAACAGATATATTGTTACACAAGTAGTAACTTGTGCATCTGAAAGAGACACGTTAATGATCGATTCCTTAGCTTATAATAGATACACCAGCAATACCAACCCCGGTGGTGGGTCTGCGAACAAGATTACACCAGAAAGTCACGGAGAATGGAACGGCCAAAGAAGCCGTCTCTCTGGACTTGACTGTTAAGGCAGTAATGCTTGGTAAACATGTGCAGCGAGGCCCACTTATCTGCCTGACAAATGTCCTGCAAGGGAACGCTGCGTCCCAAGGCAGTAGTGGCTGCTGTTGCCCTGGTAGAATGGGCACGCAGCCCCACAGGAGGTTCCTTTTTAGCTAACGAGTACCATGCTTTGATGCACAGAACGACCCACCGAGAGATGTTCCGTTTGTGGAGGGCCCAACCTTTTTTGGCGCCCACGCAGCCAACAAAGAGCTGGTCATCCACTCGGAACTGTTGTGAGCGCTTCAGATAGAACGAGAGCGCACGTTTAGGGTCCAAACAGTGGAGTCTCTCTTCCTCTTTTGAAGGATGCGGAGGCGGAAAGAAGGTGGGCAAAGTGATGGTCAGCCGGATGTGGAAGGGTGTGACAACCTTTGGCAGGAAAGAAGGACAGGTCCTTAAAACCACCTTGTCCGGATGAACAGAAAGGAAAGGAGGTTTAGAAGAAAGAGCCTGGAGCTCATTCACTCTTCTGGCAGAGGAGATAGGTTCCAGGAAATCCGTCTTGGGAGCGAGAAGACGTAAAGGACAGTTATCAAGGGGCTCAAAGGGAGCGCACATCAGAAAGGTCAAGACAAGATTTAAGTCCCACAGAGGCATTAAGAAAGGCACGGGAGGAAACGTGTGTGTAATGCCTTTGAGGAAGCAATTAACAACCAGAGACTTAAAAAGATAAGGCTGATCTGGAAGCTGTAGAATGGCGGAGATGGACGAACGATAACCCTTGATAGTGCCCAGAGCAGAGCCCTGCCTACACCAGCCTGAAAATCAACAGGACCCTACCCCCTGACATCGGGGCTGCGTCCAAAATATTTATTTTGCCTTCCCCCTGACTGGCGCAGTCCCCGGGCCGACTCTAGATTATCGAGGCCTGGAAGTGACGACCAAGGGGAGTTCTCTGCCATGGGCACCCTACTGTAATGGCATATATATGGTGGCTGGGAGCCACCACCCCCCGTCACGCGGGGGCATTGTTGGTGGCCACCCCAGCTGGGGCCTGAAGGATCTCCTGCGCAAGTGACTGGGGACTAGGAGTGGCAGTCCAATGCTGAAGTGCAGATGCGAAAATCCACACATCCCTTGAGATGCACTGCCGTGGGCCGGCCTGTCATCTTCCCTATGGTGTGGGCCCCGGTTGCTCTTCCCTGTACAGCAGAGCCACTGGTGGCGCAGTCGCTGGCTGGGATCAAACACCTACCATACTGCAGGTCTGGCGCTGCAGCAACTGCCGGTAGGACAATGATTCCACTTGTCCTTGCTGGGGTTGCAGAGTGTGGCTGTTATGGTCATTAACAAACCACACCATCACCATCGCAGTTGGCGCCCTAGAGGACGATCTCCGCTCGTAGCCTACGCCTCCACTGATGCTGAGAAGGTACCGGTGGGGAGAGGGCCCTGAATACCCTAATGGTGCACATTGTTCTCCCTGTCCTGAGCCGCACTTGACCCATATGCCCATATGGGACCCGAGCACCTCGGAGCTTCTCGCAGTGAGTTCCATGTTTGGGGACTACCAGTCACAATCTAGAGAGTACTTAGCGGGCTGGGGTTATCAGCCGTACCCCAACAGTAATGACATCTG
This sequence comes from Lissotriton vulgaris, assembly GCF_964263255.1. Taxonomy (NCBI): domain Eukaryota; kingdom Metazoa; phylum Chordata; class Amphibia; order Caudata; family Salamandridae; genus Lissotriton; species Lissotriton vulgaris. Next base: position 665,140,192 of record NC_141693.1, read on the forward strand.
CTCGTACTACACCTTGCTGGTGGTACCACTTTCACTCTGCAGCCTATATTACCTGGCTTTGTGAGTTTAGGCACAGTCTACATCAATCGCCACCCCCTCGCTGCTGGAGGGCCGTGACTTCATGCGCTGACAACCTTGAACAGTGGCTTCGAGGCAATGTGGTCTCAGAGGGGCTGTCTCCACACCATGCACTTGAACGTGCTCACCAGGTCCCCACACGTCCACTCCTACCAGGTTCCAGTCCTCAACTGGTAGTGACAAAATTGCTGCACCATTGCGACAGAGACTATATCCTGGAACAATTCAGGCAACACAGGGACATCCTAGTGGAAAACCAGAGGATGATGTTCTTCCCAGTCTTCTCTAGAGAGGTTCAAAAACAGCGGGCATCGTTCATGGAGGCCAAGAAATGCCTGAGGACATTGGGAGTGTGATATGCTATGCTGCACTCCTGTGAGACTGAGAGTGACCTTTGAGGATGAAGGGCATTCCTTTACCTCACCTACACTACTCTGGGACTGGATCACCACCTTCCTGGACTGGGAGGGAAGTCCCCTGTGCGGGGCGAAAGGAAGTCCGCTGCGGGGGCTGGAGGGAAGCACCACAGACACCCCCTCCCACCCCAGAAGGAGAAGTTACTTCCCTTTGATAACGCATTATCTGGTAGAGACAGGATATAGCCGCAAATTCCTTATCTCAGAATTCTCCCCAGGCGGCACTCTGGATTCGGACATTTTTCAGCAGAACCTCTGCACGTCGGTAGAGGGCATCAAGCGACTTAACAGCAATGTCATCTCCCATATGTGACGTCAAAGTTGGCCATATAAGCCCTTCCCTAGACACGCTGACGTCATTTTCTTAGTGACCATTCTCGCGCCAACAATGCGGAGCCACGTAGAGAAACAGGTTCAGGAAACAGTGTGCCAAAATGGGGTAGGATCTTGTGTAGGAGAGTAGGGTCTGCAATCCTATGATCACCCAGATTTTTTGCTTTTGTTTCACTGGTTTACGACTTTCTCTGGCTGTGGGCCTGCCAATCAGACCCACAGCCTGGCTGTTCTCTCTCTAAATTACGATATGTGCCCTAGGTGCATTTACCAATTGGTACTGGGCCACCTTATCAGACCCTGTAACCCAGGGCATAGGTGTACCCAGGGCCGCCAGGGGCTGCAGCATGTATTATGCCACCCCTGGCTGGCCTCCTAAATCTGACACAACTGGCTGCATGACAGCTGGGGCGAAGTCGTGTAATCACCCTTTGCTTTAGGTATAGTAGCTCTATATCTAACCATACAATGGACACCCGAGTTCCTATCAGTCACTCCTATGGCAGGCCTTAACAATCCTGAAGGCAGAGTGCGTGGGCTCGTGTGAGCTAGGTTCAGGCCCGAGCCGAGCCCGGTTGCAGCTTGCGGAATCAAGACCCAATGGCTGTTCCATGATAACGCGTACCATATCGGTAACTCCGGTGTCGCGTTATCAAGGCATGTCGAGTAAGGTGTCATACGAATCGGGGTGCTGCCCTCTCACCAATTCTGGCGATGAGGTTAGCATTCCACCCTTCTAGAGGGACACGACATGTACGTAACTGTGAACCCCGGTTAAAGTTAACTGAAGCCTCAGCTCCACAAAATGGATGCTGCCACCACAGACACGAGTCTGACCTCCTGCTGCTGGGAGTCCTTCCAGCGAGGAGCGCCTGGACAAAGGGTTTCCTGTCGAGGGCGGTGTTCGCACCGTCCCAGACAGGGTTTGTGTATTCTGGGTAGGTAGGGCTTTTGCGCGAAGGTGACTGCGGAGTGGCACCCCGGTGCTCACTACGCATCTGCCGGTTAGAACCAGTTCCAGGGGCGACAGCCCTGGCCTGGGGAAAGCCCGGCAGGGGGAGAGGGGTGTAACTACCCCCCTTCCTGGTCCCACCCTTAGGGCAGGACCTAGTCATGTACCCACCCCTTTCTTTAGGATAAAGGCCGGAGCGGGGACCCTTCCAAATTAGATCATCTTTGAATCAAGAACTACTTTCTACGAAAGGACCTTCAAGACTCTTCTCAAGATTTCTCCCTTGTGGCTAAGGAGTAGTCACCCTGCATCAGCCGGCACCATCTAAGAACTCTGCGGTTTGCTGTAAGTCCTTCCTCAAGGAATCCGACGGCCCAGCTCGACGAGAACCGGCTTCCCTGGCACCTCTGACCTCTACCCACGTCATCAGCTCAGCTGTGATCTGTGGGTGCGACGAGACCTCGAGGGACCGGCCATCATCAGAACCTGCACGCTCTTAAAAACCAGCACGACCATCGAGGTAACTCTCTGGTGAGTGCTCTGGGGTCCGAGAAGCCCCGACCCTGAGCCGCTCCAGCACCGAAGTGCAGTCTCCCAGCATCTCCACGATCTGCGTGGGGCCCTTCTGCTCGCTGCTCAGCACGTTGTCTGGTCACTAGCCGCTGGCTCGTGTCCTTCTGTGACGACATCCGAGAATCAACACTGCCGGTCTGGTTGCTCCAGACTGGCCCTTGCTTCCATCTTTCCGAGAAGCACCCCGGACCCTCCTGGTCCACTCCAGACGCCGACAGCGACATCCGTCGTGGGACAGCTCGCACCTCCACCGTGGTCGCCGACAACGCCTCCTGGTCCGAGAGACTGCAGAGCCTAGCGTCGCCCACTCACCTGGTCGAGGTGACGGCCAATCGGTGCCTTCCTGGTACCCTCTGACTACTGGCTAGTAGTACGAACTTGGTCCCCTCTGCTTTCAGGTTTCTTCAATCTCCGATCCAGGCTTGGATCTCTACGAACTATTCAGCACTGGTCGCCGGCCAGCAACTCCTTTTCTTCCGGCTCCTGGCTCGTCAGCGAAGACCCCGACGCCTGTAAGACTTGTGCAGCCGCAGCCCTCGTGGCTAGGTAACTCGGCATTTCGGTGCCTGCATAGCCTCCTTACTCTATGGTCCTGAGTCCCTCGCTTCCGACTTGCCTTATCGGGTCCGCCCGAGACCTTAATCTTTCCGTGTCCTCGGACACTTGTTTTAATTGTGCACTTGAAGTATTTACTGAAGAGATTTGGTTTGTGCTTAGTACCCTGTCCTCATAAAGAGTACAGGGCTGTTGTGATTCTTAATAAATATACTGTTTATTTTCATAACACTTGTGTGGTGTCCTTTCACTGGGTGTTCAAGGGGTACATGTGTGGTAAACAGCTGGCTTAACGCGCCCTCTCGAGTCTTTAGCCTTAGACTGCTCGTATCCACGCTACTAGGATAGCTGGTCTATAGGTTGACTTACAACCAAACACCATAAGGGTCGTTGGAACGATACATAGCGGTCGCTAGAATAGCGAACGTTGCATATCGGGCCAACTTCTCACATTGGTGAGCAGCGGTTGGGATTTGAGCTTGCTGTTGTTTTACCACACGTATCCTAAGAATATCTTGTTGAAAGATCGCACAAGTACTGTTAGTACATATAACTAAAGCTTAGAATACTCTGAGTTCTACTGAACCAGCTGTTGTAGCTCCTCAAGGCTTAGCACACCTTGGCTACAGCTCTTAGCAAGGGAAAAGTAGGTAAACACATAGTGTAGGTAGGTGCATCACTTACACCACACTAGAAACAGTATGTCGGACAAAGGAGGAAACTCTGAGTCTCCCCTTGTGTCAGTTGACCCTCCACAGGTCATCCCGTCAAGATATACTGCGCTTAACTTCCATGAGTTACGACAAGTATGTACCTCTAGGAAGATTAAGCAAGGGGCTAACCCCACCACCTCCTTTCTGATTGGTCTCCTAGAGACTTATGATGCCAGAAAGGCTGAGAAGCTTCTTAGCCCTTCTAATCCAGAAGGAGGCATGCCTCCCCTCGAGGGAACCCGGGACGATCCTGACCTCATTCACCTCGCAACTGAGAACGAAGATGACGAGGAGGATGAGGATGAGGATCTCTCTGGGGACGAGGCAGATAAGGGACAGGTAGAAGTCGTCAGACTGACACGGTCCAACTTAAGCAGACATGATAGTGGTACTGGGGGACCCCCGGCGCTACTGTCAGGTGCGCTTAACATTGGGAATGGACGAGTTAGGTCTCTATCAAGAGGCTCTAACAGATCCCTTCGAACCAATGGCTCTCGCAACTCTTCTCAAAGAGGGATGACGTCCCCTCAGAGGAGAGTGTACGAAGCTAAGGAAAGGGCAGCTAATCTGAGGATCGAAAGGGAAGAACTTGCCCTGGCCAAAGAAAAGCTTGCTTTTGCTAGAGAGCAACAGTTAAGTGGGGCAGTCCCCACTGGTGGCAGCAATGTACCTAGTAATAGGGAAAAGAGTTTCGATACGAAACACCTTGGGAAGATAGTGCCCCCCTTTAAACAAGGGGACGACATCCACAAATGGATTACTGCTTTGGAGAGGGCCTGCACTGTGCAAGGTGTTCCCCAGAGTCAGTGGGCAGCTATCTTGTGGCTCTCCTTTGAAGGTAAAGGAAGAGACAAGCTCCTCACCACAAGGGTAGAGGACGCTAACAATTACCAAGTCTTGAAGAATACACTCGTTGAAGGGTTCGGCCTAACCACTGAGCAGTACAGGGTGCTGTTCAGGGATACCCAGAAAACGCAGGCTCAAGACTGGTCTGATTTTGTCGATTGTGCCACTAAGGCTTTTGAGGGCTGGTTGCTGGGCAGTAAGGTTACTGATTACAAAGGATTGTACAATTTGATGATGAGAGAACAAATTTTAAACAATTGTCAGAACCAGTTGTTGCATCAGCATCTTGTCGACTCGGATCTGACCTCTCCTCAAGAATTGGGGCAGAAGGCAGACAAATGGGTTCGTACGAGAGTTAAACAGAACCAGGGCCAGAATCAAGGTGGTCAGAAGAAAGCAGACCAGAAGGGTAAGGATTCTAAAGGGGAACAAAATGACCAGAAGTCTTCGATAGGTCCCCAACAACCCAAAGAGGGTGGGGGTCAGGCTCCCCAAAAGAAGAAAGAAGGCCAATCCAAACGATGGTGCCAGTACTGTAAAAGTAAATCTCACTGGTTTAGTGAGTGCACCAAGAAAGGAGGAGGGCAGACTCCTGCCACTGCAGCCCCTAAGGCACCTGTGCCCCCTAGTACAGACAGCAGTGGTAGTGCGCCTCCCAAGGGTTTAGTAGGGTTAACCCTGGGTTCTGAGGGGCGTGACAACTTAGTTGGCACGCTCACTCAGGCTGTCCTTGTCAGTACAGGGGACGTGGACGTGTCCCCTGACGTAAGCCCCAATACCTTGGGCAAATACAGACAGACGCCTTTCATAAATGGAAAGATGGCTCAGGCCTATAGGGACACTTGTGCCAGCGTCACCATGGTGACGCCTAACTTTGTGGACCCTGGACAGATCATGCCAGGTACAGAATTCCTGGTGACCAATGCAAGCAATGTCACTACCAATCACAGTATGGCAATTGTAGCTTTCTCCTGGGGAGGGGTAACTGGCCAAAAGAAGGTTGTAGTTAGTCCAGACCTCCCAGTGGATTGTTTGTTGGGCAATGATTTGGAGTCGTCACAATGGTCAGAAGTGGAGCACCGGACTCACATGGAAATGTTAGGTTTGCCAGCACATGTGTTCGCTGTGACTAGGTCACAGGTCAGGAGATGCCCCACTGAACAGGTGCTGGATCCTGGAACAACGGACCAGACACCTCCCAAGAAAAAGAGCAGTAGGGTTAAGGCTGCGCCTTCCCCCTTGCCCCAGGTCGAGGATCAAGTCTCAGAGGAGGCTGACCTACAGGAATTGAGGGAAACTGAGCCGAGAGAGTTCGAACTTGATCAAGTTGAATTCTTGGGCTCAGGGGGACCCTCAAGGGAAGATCTGGGGAAGGACCAGTTAGACTGCCCTTCTCTTGAACCCCTCAGACAGCAGGCTGCTGCTGAGGCTGCTGGGAACGCCACAGGTACCCACAAGGTATACTGGGAAGATGGACTCCTGTACACTGAGTCAAGAGACCCCAAGCCTGGCATGACCAGGAGGCTGGTCGTCCCCTTGTCTCAGCGTGGTTTCCTACTTACCTTGGCCCACGAGATTCCCTTAGCAGGTCACTTAGGCCAGACGAAAACGTGGGACAGGCTTGTCTCGCACTTTCACTGGCCTCACATGAACGAAGATACCAAGGAGTTTTGCCGCTCCTGTGTCACTTGCCAAGCCAGTGGTAAGTCAGGTGGCACGACAAAGGCCCCCCTTATACCAATGCCTGTGGTGGGGGTGCCCTTTGAACGGGTGGGGATCGACATCGTCGGTCCCATGGAACCACCGACAGCATCAGGGCACAAGTTTATACTGGTGGTAGTGGATCATGCCACCAGGTATCCTGAAGCTATTCCCCTTAGGACCACTACAGCACCTGTTGTGGCTAGAGCCCTAGTTGGAGTGTTCTCCAGAGTGGGCTTCCCTAAGGAGGTCGTCTCCGACAGAGGTGCAAACTTTATGTCGAGCTACTTAACTGCTATGTGGAAGGAATGTGGTGTCAACTACAAGTTCACTACGCCCTATCATCCACAATGCAATGGGCTTGTTGAGAGATTCAACAGGACCCTAAAAGGGATGATTCATGGACTACCGGAAAAGCTTCGGCGAAGATGGGACGTCCTGATCCCCTGCCTCTTGTTCGCCTACAGAGAAGTCCCACAGAAGGGGGTTGGCTACAGCCCTTTTGAACTTTTGTACGGGCATCCTGTAAGAGGACCCCTGTGTTTGGTGAAGGAAGGATGGGAGAGACCTCTCAAAAAGCCTGCAACCAACATAGTGGACTATGTGCTCGGCCTCCGCTCGCGGATGGCTGAATACATGGAGAAGGCATCCGAAAACCTTAAGGCCAGCCAAGAACTCCAAAAAGCTTGGCATGACCAAAAGGCTGTCTTGACTGTTTTCCAGCCCGGACAGAAGGTGTGGGTGTTGGAGCCAGTGGCCCCAGCAGCACTCAAGGACAAATGGTCCGGGCCCCACACCATCCTGGAGAAAAAGGGAGAGGTCACCTACCTGGTCGACCTGGGAACTCCCCGGAGCCCCCACAGGGTGCTTCATGTCAACAGGCTAAAAGCATATGTCGACAGGAAGGACATGAGTTTGCTCATGGCCCTAGATGAGGGACAGGAAGAGGAGAGTGACCCTCTCCCCGACCTGCTCTCTCAGAATCCTGACGATGGCTCGGTAGACGGTGTTGTCTTTTGTGGCAGCCTCTCCGAACATCAACAGAGCGACTGTAAACAGGTTCTTCAGTCGTTCCGACATCTGTTCTCTCTGACACCCAGTCAGACCGATTGGTGCACCCATGAGGTCGACACTGGTGACAGCTTGCCCGAAATGAGTAAAATCTACAGGCAGCCTGATCACGTTAGAGACTGCATCAAAAGTGAAGTGCAGAAAATGTTGGAACTGGGAGTCATTGAACCCTCGGATAGCCCTTGGGCTAGTCCCGTAGTTCTAGTGCCGAAACCTCACACCCAGGGTGGTAAGAGAGAGATGAGGTTCTGCGTAGACTACAGGGGTCTCAATGCAGTCACTAAGACTGACGCCCACCCAATACCAAGGGCAGACGAGCTTATTGATAGGCTGGCCTCGGCCAACTACTTAAGTACGTTTGACCTGACAGCTGGGTATTGGCAAATCAGGTTAGCTGAGGACGCCAAGCCTAAAACCGCATTTTCAACCCCTGGTGGGCATTATCAGTTCGTGGTGATGCCCTTTGGTCTGAAAAATGCACCTGCCACCTTCCAACGGTTGGTGAATCACGTCCTTACTGGGCTGGATGACTTCTGTGCGGCGTATCTTGACGATATTGCTGTCTTTAGCTCCGCCTGGGAGGATCACCTGGTCCACCTGCGGAAGACATTGGAGGCGCTGCAAGCAGCAGGCCTCACTATCAAGGCCACCAAGTGCCAGATAGGGCAGACACAGGTTGTATACCTGGGCCACCTTGTAGGTGGAGGTCAGGTTCAGCCACTGGAGAGCAAGATACAGTCAATCAGGGACTGGGCTCCTCCAACCACCCAGACTCAGGTTCGAGCTTTCTTGGGCCTGACTGGTTACTACAGGAAGTTTGTCAGGAACTATGGTTCCATCGTGACACCATTAAATGAACTGACAAGTAAGAAAATGCCAAAAAAGGTTCAGTGGACAGCGAGCTGTCAAAAAGCATTCGATGACCTAAAGCAGGCCATGTGCACGGCGCCTATCCTCAAGAGTCCGGACTACTCCAAACCATTCATTGTCCAAACAGATGCTTCTGAGTTGGGTGTGGGAGCTGTTCTTTCTCAACTGAATTTTGATGGTCAAGACCAGCCCATTGCTTTTATAAGCAGACGGCTGACCCCTAGAGAGAAAAATTGGTCAGCTATTGAGAGGGAGGCCTTTGCTGTGGTTTGGGCCCTGAAGAAGCTGAGGCCATACTTGTTTGGCACTCACTTCAAGATTCAGACCGACCATAAGCCCCTCTTGTGGCTAAATCAGATGAAGGGTGAAAACCCCAAACTGCTTAGGTGGTCCATTTCCCTACAGGGGATGGACTTCACAGTGGAACACAGACCTGGTACTGATCATGGCAATGCCGATGGGCTCTCCAGATATTTCCACTTAGAACAAGAAGACTCACCTGGTCAAGGTTAGCTAGTTGTTCCGACGTTTGGGGGGGGGTCATGTAGGAGAGTAGGGTCTGCAATCCTATGATCACCCAGATTTTTTGCTTTTGTTTCACTGGTTTACGACTTTCTCTGGCTGTGGGCCTGCCAATCAGACCCACAGCCTGGCTGTTCTCTCTCTAAATTACGATATGTGCCCTAGGTGCATTTACCAATTGGTACTGGGCCACCTTATCAGACCCTGTAACCCAGGGCATAGGTGTACCCAGGGCCGCCAGGGGCTGCAGCATGTATTATGCCACCCCTGGCTGGCCTCCTAAATCTGACACAACTGGCTGCATGACAGCTGGGGCGAAGTCGTGTAATCACCCTTTGCTTTAGGTATAGTAGCTCTATATCTAACCATACAATGGACACCCGAGTTCCTATCAGTCACTCCTATGGCAGGCCTTAACAATCCTGAAGGCAGAGTGCGTGGGCTCGTGTGAGCTAGGTTCAGGCCCGAGCCGAGCCCGGTTGCAGCTTGCGGAATCAAGACCCAATGGCTGTTCCATGATAACGCGTACCATATCGGTAACTCCGGTGTCGCGTTATCAAGGCATGTCGAGTAAGGTGTCATACGAATCGGGGTGCTGCCCTCTCACCAATTCTGGCGATGAGGTTAGCATTCCACCCTTCTAGAGGGACACGACATGTACGTAACTGTGAACCCCGGTTAAAGTTAACTGAAGCCTCAGCTCCACAAAATGGATGCTGCCACCACAGACACGAGTCTGACCTCCTGCTGCTGGGAGTCCTTCCAGCGAGGAGCGCCTGGACAAAGGGTTTCCTGTCGAGGGCGGTGTTCGCACCGTCCCAGACAGGGTTTGTGTATTCTGGGTAGGTAGGGCTTTTGCGCGAAGGTGACTGCGGAGTGGCACCCCGGTGCTCACTACGCATCTGCCGGTTAGAACCAGTTCCAGGGGCGACAGCCCTGGCCTGGGGAAAGCCCGGCAGGGGGAGAGGGGTGTAACTACCCCCCTTCCTGGTCCCACCCTTAGGGCAGGACCTAGTCATGTACCCACCCCTTTCTTTAGGATAAAGGCCGGAGCGGGGACCCTTCCAAATTAGATCATCTTTGAATCAAGAACTACTTTCTACGAAAGGACCTTCAAGACTCTTCTCAAGATTTCTCCCTTGTGGCTAAGGAGTAGTCACCCTGCATCAGCAGGCACCATCTAAGAACTCTGCGGTTTGCTGTAAGTCCTTCCTCAAGGAATCCGACGGCCCAGCTCGACGAGAACCGGCTTCCCTGGCACCTCTGACCTCTACCCACGTCATCAGCTCAGCTGTGATCTGTGGGTGCGACGAGACCTCGAGGGACCGGCCATCATCAGAACCTGCACGCTCTTAAAAACCAGCACGACCATCGAGGTAACTCTCTGGTGAGTGCTCTGGGGTCCGAGAAGCCCCGACCCTGAGCCGCTCCAGCACCGAAGTGCAGTCTCCCAGCATCTCCACGATCTGCGTGGGGCCCTTCTGCTCGCTGCTCAGCACGTTGTCTGGTCACTAGCCGCTGGCTCGTGTCCTTCTGTGACGACATCCGAGAATCAACACTGCCGGTCTGGTTGCTCCAGACTGGCCCTTGCTTCCATCTTTCCGAGAAGCACCCCGGACCCTCCTGGTCCACTCCAGACGCCGACAGCGACATCCGTCGTGGGACAGCTCGCACCTCCACCGTGGTCGCCGACAACGCCTCCTGGTCCGAGAGACTGCAGAGCCTAGCGTCGCCCACTCACCTGGTCGAGGTGACGGCCAATCGGTGCCTTCCTGGTACCCTCTGACTACTGGCTAGTAGTACGAACTTGGTCCCCTCTGCTTTCAGGTTTCTTCAATCTCCGATCCAGGCTTGGATCTCTACGAACTATTCAGCACTGGTCGCCGGCCAGCAACTCCTTTTCTTCCGGCTCCTGGCTCGTCAGCGAAGACCCCGACGCCTGTAAGACTTGTGCAGCCGCAGCCCTCGTGGCTAGGTAACTCGGCATTTCGGTGCCTGCATAGCCTCCTTACTCTAGGGTCCTGAGTCCCTCGCTTCCGACTTGCCTTATCGGGTCCGCCCGAGACCTTAATCTTTCCGTGTCCTCGGACACTTGTTTTAATTGTGCACTTGAAGTATTTACTGAAGAGATTTGGTTTGTGCTTAGTACCCTGTCCTCATAAAGAGTACAGGGCTGTTGTGATTCTTAATAAATATACTGTTTATTTTCATAACACTTGTGTGGTGTCCTTTCACTGGGTGTTCAAGGGGTACATGTGTGGTAAACAGCTGGCTTAACGCGCCCTCTCGAGTCTTTAGCCTTAGACTGCTCGTATCCACGCTACTAGGATAGCTGGTCTATAGGTTGACTTACAACCAAACACCATAAGGGTCGTTGGAACGATACATAGCGGTCGCTAGAATAGCGAACGTTGCATATCGGGCCAACTTCTCACATCTTGCATCAACAAGTACAGATTGAAAGAACTGCAATAGGATGCAAGGAGGGGATCTAGGAGACCACAGGGCTTTCAGTTCACAGAGTGGGGAGGATGGGTGGGTCGATGATAGAACCTGTCTCTACCAGATAAGACATTACCAAAGGTAAGAAACTTGTCCATCTGGTAGAGACATCTACCCGTAGAATCCTTATCTTAGAATCAGATACCCAAGCAATATTAACCTTTGAGGAGGGGCTGAGAACCTACCTCACCAAAGGTCCACAAATAAGAGAAGCTGGTCCAAAACATAGAAGACGACCAGTCTATCCAAAAAATATGTGAAACAAGATGCTCACCTAAAGGCGTGATCTCCAAGAAGGACTATGGGAAGTCCGTAGTGAGTAGAAGAGATAAGAAAGTGTGAAACACGGTACACAACCAGTAAAAGAGCAACCTATGTCAGGGGTTGCAAAGGAACCATGGAAAACAGTCCATAAAGTCCAGGCTCAAACCAATGGAAGGAGCATAGACAGCATGCTCAGTCGCCGGGAACACATTCAACAAATAAGAGCACCCACCGATTGTCAAGGAAACTAGCCTGAGAAACAGATTTTGAGAAAAGGGACCTCTAATAAAGAATGAGGGAGCAAAGAGAAAGAGAGAACAATGAATGCAGAAGAGCATCGGTACAAGAACAGTAAAAGAAATCGCTCTTATACTGAGTACCTTGATAGATATATATATAAGGCATTCTCCATAACAATCTCACTGAGACGCTCATTGAAGAGAAGTAAGGAAGAAGACAAGAATAGCCAAGAACGTTGAACAAGCCCACGAAGAAGGGTGTAGGTAAAATAAAGCGACGTACACCATAAAGAAGGCCAGACAACCTTATGTGCAGAACACACACATATATACCGTAAGTAAAAGACATCTACAAGACACCCATGGAAGAGATAGGTACATACATGCATAGACATTGAAAGACAAAGGCATATGAAGATAAATAAGAAAATATAAAAACATAGAAATGTCCGTAGACACTAGTCATACAGGGTACAGCAAAAGTTTATGCACTCCTCTGAAGGTAACCCAGGTCCTCTGCCAGTGAGGAGGGACGAGAAGTGGAGGAACGAAGGACACTCCAAGAACACAGGTAACCAAGGAAGAACAGAGATAATAGATCCTACAGTCATAAAGAATAAGTTACAACAGTAACTGAGGTGGAGGCAGAAAGACCAAGCTGGTAAACTGCAACACAGTGCTACATAAGAGTAGCAAGTGAAAGGCATAGCCTACTACAGGAAAACAAGAGGAACCTTCCAAGAACCAACCTCATCGGCTGAGGAAGGATCCCAGCAGACGGTGCCAGGAGAAATAAAGAATAAACAGCATGTGGAGGGGACGAGAGGAAGAAGAGGTACAAAGACCGCCATGCTAAACGAAGGGCTGGTAGAACTAACAGCAACAGATAGTTGATTATGACAATCACCCATTGTCCAACTTATGGAAGCAGGAGAAATGGGTAACAAATCAGACCAACACTTTATGGAAACTTGAGGAAAGATAGGATATGCCCCAAGAAGAAGTAATAAAGTACCCCCACCTAAGAAGGGGGTTAAATGGAACCTCTCCCATAGGAAAAGGGGGACACTATGAAGGCGGGAATGGAGGGAGGAAGATACCGGAAAGAAAGGGAGTCCAGGTATCTTGTGATACCACACAAGGATCCAAACAATCAAGGGAGTTGGTGTCTCAAGTGAAGAGAACTGAAAGAACAGCAGACAAAACAGCTACAGCACGGTGCAATGGCAGATATGTATAACCCCCCCCCCCCATTCTATGCCACCGGCGTCGCCCAAGTCAAGTAACCAAATAGATTGTATAGGGGGTGGTACTGTGTCTAGAACTGGAGGGGGTCATACCACACTGTCTGTAGAGCTTCCACAACCATGGTCCTCAGAAGGAAAAACCAAAGGCGAATTCCGGGACAGTTGGCTCCATCGATGAGCGTAGATAGCACCACTACGGGAGTCGCAGACAAGAGCTTGACACAGCCACTGGAGTTGGCAGAACAGAAGCTGGAGCCGAAGATGGAAGCTGTGATAGGCTGTGCACCGGCGCCGCTGAGGTATCTGACACAAGAGGCCGTCCTGAAGCAGAGGGTGAACCCACTGGAGAAGTCACAGGCATGACCTCATGCACTTCCGTGGAGCCCAAGGGCCCAAGGAGCCCAAGGGCGCGCCAGAGGGAGGTGATGACTCGAGAACAAAAAGAAGAGATAAAGAATATTGTCTCATCTGGGTCAAAGAAGTCCAGGTCCCAGTATAGGTGGTGAGACGCGTGGCAGACTAATGCATCAGCACTTCAACACAAGAGTGGGGAGAAGCGATAGGCCAAGAAGTCGGGTGGCACCGCAATTTTGACCACCTGCGTAGACTAACCTCCCGATGCCGAAGGTAAATGACAATCGCAGGAACATCGCCTAGAACAGACGCCCGGTTGGTTCCTAGAATGCGTGGGGGACTGAGGACCATGAGAAGACTTAAAAGACTGACATTTTGGGCCACCAGGAGCTTCATGCAACATTCCATGTGGCTTTCTGTCGGAGCTGTTGACATGAGTCGCACTCGTCGAAATGGTGGTGCTTACCTAGACACCACGTGCAAACAGAGTAAGGATCGGTGGCAGACATTTGTTAATGTCCACAGGACTCACGAGGCTTGAACCCAGAGGACATTAAAGAAGAGGGAAATAGGAACACTTCCCGGTTGAAAAACTGTGAAGTAGGCCGAAAACTACCAGAGGAACTGCAGTGCAGATCCATGTGTTAGCAGGGAAAAGAAGGAACCAACAGCATGTCAAGGGCGGCCTTATATGGACTCCGTTGAAATCACATCTGGGAGGCAACGTCGCTGCCCTCTACTGACACACCGAGGTACTGCTGAAAAATGTCCAGATCCAGTCTGGCACCTGGGGAAGAATCTAAGATAAGGAATCTGCGGCCAGATGTGTCTATCGGATTGAAGGTTACAAAGGTTGCCAGGTCCACCCCGTCCTACTCACGAGCCCTACAGCAGCAGCAGAAGGTGGTGGACGAGGTGGCGGCGATCAGTGGCTGAAGCCCTTGCTCCTCATCACTGGTTGATAAAGAAGACCACAGGGACACTGACTCTGATCAAGCCTCGATCTCCTCAACTTGTTCCCGGGGATCACTTCTGTTGGTCATCCCTGGCACCTCAGAGGAGATAATTTAATATGCTTATATTGTTACAATGTTTCAGTTACAGAGGCACTTTGGGATATTTACAGTTATCCTCTGTCTCTCTCTGTTTGACAAGTTACTTATCTTTTAACACCTTATCCAGCAGAGATATGATATAGCCGCAGATTCCTTACCTTTGAACTTCCAGGTGTCAGGCTGGATCTAGAAGATCTTTTTTAGCAGTACCCCTGCGCACCAGTAGATGGCATCAGTCGACTCTGCGTGATGTTGTTGGTGTCATGTATAACAGCCACTCCAGCACGCTGATATCGGTGCTTTTCACAATTTTCCACAACAGTAGTGCTGAGCTATGAAGTGATTGGCCCTGGTGTGTTAAAAATACAACTAGGGCCCTGAAGGGGGACAACCGTGACACAAAAAACAATTCCGCAGTATGTGGAGGAATCTGCTGCTAGATCACATCTCGACAGTATAAGGCGTAACCAAAGGTAATTAACTTGTCCATCTGATAGAGACATCTAGTCGCAGATTCCTTACCTTTGAACAGATTGCCAAGCAATACCTTCCCCAGAGGTGGGACTTTGAAAAGCTTTAATCCAGGAGATCCAGCAAGACAAAGCGGACAAACAGGTCCTCCCTGCAAACCTAAGAATCCATGTAATAGTGGCTGGCAAACGTGTGCAGAGATGTCCAGGTGGCCACTTGTTAGATATCAGCAATTGGTACACCACGTTGGAGCGGCATGGTGGCTGACTTTGCCCTAGTAGAATGGACCCGAAGGCCTTCAGGTTGTTTCTTTGCTAAGGTGTAACATTTTGATACAGAAGACCCAGCGTTATATGGTCCTCTTTTGGACAGCATGCCCCTTCCTTGCTCTCACGTACCCTATGAAGAGTTGGTCATCCACCCGGAACTATTTAGTGCAATCAAGGTAGAAAGATAACACTCTTTTTGGGTCAAAATGGTAGAGACGCTCCTCTTCATTAGAAAGATGCAGAGGTGCATAGAAAGTGGGCAGAATAAGACTGTCCAAGATGGAAGGGTGTTAGCACCTTAGGCAGAAATGATGTCCTAGTCAGGAGTACCACTTTTGCTAGAAAGACGCTGCAATGACAGTGCAGTTCGCTCAACCTCCTGGCAGAGGTGCTTGCCACCAAAAAGGCTGTTTTGAGCAACCTTTGAGGGCAGTTGTGTAGCGGCTCAAACGGTGCGCACATCAAAAAGGTAAGGAACAAGTTAAGCTCTCCCTGTGGAATAATAAAAGGGTAAGGGGACACAAATGGGTTAAACCCTTCCAAAATCTCTGCACAAGAGGGGATATAAAAAGTGAAGGCTAATCTGGCAGCTGAAGAAAGGCAATTAAGGCAGATGAGGAGCCCTTCAAGGTGCCCGGAGCAAAGTCCTGCTGGGCCAAGCAAAGAATAAACAGGAGAACATCTGACAGAAGCCGACAAGGGGCTAGTAGACCTTTCTGTACAATATTTTCAAAAAAGTGTTTCTTCGGCACGTGTATATCGACTTTGTGGAGGGACACCTGGCTGCCAGGATAACTTCGCAGACTTCGGCAGGAAGGTCAAAAGCTGTCAACTTTCGCCCCTCAATCTCCACGCAAGAAGGCGGAAAGTGGACAAGCTTGGGTGGCGAACCTTTTCCTGCTGCTGCGACAGAAGACCATCCCGAAGGGGCAGCCTGATCGGAGGATCGGTGCTCATTGCCAGAAGCTCGGGACATCAGACTCTCCGTGCCCAGTCCTGAACCACTTGTGCTTGGTTGCTCCTGATCTTCTTGAGGACTCTCGGAAGGTGTGGTATGGCCTGAGCTCTTGCCAAGGACAACTTCTCCATCCCTAGAATCATCCATAGCCGTTGCAGCCAGCCGTTATGTGGGGGAGGTTGTGTGGTCTTCCAGTGTGCCAGGATGTTCTGCACGGCTGCCCCTAGCGCAATCGCTATAAGCCTCCCTCTCCTAGATTTCAATGGGTACATCAGGGCGTTGGGGAGTCCTAACAGAATGTAAGCGGGGAATCTAGGGAGCTGAGTATCCAGATGGGAATCTATGTCATCTAAGATCGAACTCCAGTAGGGTTGCAAGCAGTCGCAGCTTCTAAGTAAATGTTCCAAGGTGCCAAGCCCCCCGCATCCCCTCCAGCAGCGGTCACTAATGCGGGGATCCCATTGATGTAAGTGTTCAGGTGTATGGTACCAATAGGTGGCCACCTTGGTCAGGGTTTCGGTGAGGTCCATGTGGTAGGTCGAGTGTCTGGCTTTGTGGTAGATGCTATCCCATTCTTTGTGCGTGAGTGATCTCCCCAGGTCCTGTTCCCACCTGTTCCTGAACAACTGTTTCGAATTCAAACAAGATCTCTTTCAACAGATCAAAGGAGTCAGCATGGGGGCTTCTTGTGCCCCCAGCATTGCAAACATCTACATGGGGGAATTCGAAATAAAGAATATCTTCAATGAGCTTGCCCCCTTTTATGAAAACGTAACAGGGTGGCATAGATTCATAGATGATGTCTTTTTTATTTGGACAGGGACAGAAGAAATGTTAAAGGAGTTCATGGAATGGTTGAATCTAGCAGACCCGAATCTTAAATTCACCTGTAACTTCTCATCCGAAAAAGTAGAATTTCAGGCGGAATCAGAATCTTAGAGACAAACTAGTCCATAGCAGGTGGAAAAACCTTGAGACATCCAGTCAGCTAACCATAGATGGGACACCACTCCCCAGAGGAAACCACAAATGTGGCAATTGCCATGCTTGTGATCAAATCATCTTGGGAGACACATGGACATATGGTAATAAATCTGGCCCTCTGAAAGAAATGACAAATTGCAAGACCACCAACATAATATACCTCATAATGTGCCCTTGCAATATTGGTTACATAGGAGAAACGGCAAGAGAACTACAGACCAGACTCTCTGAGCATAAGTCAGCAGTTAGAACAGGAAAGGTGAATGCCCCTATGGTGTCACATTATATCCAATATGGCCACACAGAAAAAGATATGCGTTGGCTCACTTTGGAGCGCATTCGTGCCATTCCTGGTAGAGATTTAACCAAACTTAGAAAACAACGTGAAACCTACTGGATCTACACTCTTGATACTGTACGGTTTGGCCACAATGAAGACATTTCGTGGATAGTGACTGTTTAATGTCATACACCAATAAGAAACACAGTATGTCATAAATATTAGTGCACCATAGGATACAATTATATCATCATATCCTTTATGTACAATCTCTGGCCTGACCTATGATGAATCTCAGCGACACCTATAACCCTGTATCACACCCACTGGTCTCAGAGGTAATAGTCTCAGTAAAAATACTTCAGTACAGTCTGTTCTTATGACCATTTATTTCTCTACTCAGTACCTTTTTCGTTTTTGACCACACTTGTATAATATTATTCGGATGCTTGCCTGTTACGTCCCCCTGGAGGCCATCTTGAGCATACCTGTTTAATTTCTAAAAGGTAGTCCTACCTTTATATCTAGTAAATACTAATTTGAGCGAAATATTTAGAAGTCCTATCACTATGTTAGCGAAATATTCAAACAGGGAACGCCCACCACCTTTTGGTGTGCCGCGGCGTCCAAGATTCGTTAAGGCTTTAAATACAATCTTCATTTGGGAGCCGACATCACGGCGGCATTATACCCGTCGGAGGACCCCCCCCAAGATATGCGACCATAAGCTAGGCCAGGTAAGACCCTTATAGAAATGCACAAACTTTTGAGCATAACCACTTGTACTTGTCTTAAATAGAAAAAAATAGGAATCGAAGCATGCTAAGATTGTATAAGCTATCGAGATATGTATTTGGTTGCAGATCAGTAGAATAATTAACAAGCGTCCAGGCTTGTTCGTCTTTATACATTCTTGCGCGGTTTACTAACTCCTAAAAAAGAATACACCCAATACCACTTCGCCTCCGCGCTCTATTACAGACTACCCAGGCCTTTTGTCTCATAAATGTTACCGGGTTTTGTCGAACATGATGCTAAACAGCTCTCGTTTTAATAATTTATCGGGTTAACATACACGTATTCGTGATACTTAAATAGACTACGATCGTGTCCCCCCACATACCAGACAATTAAAACGTCATGTGAGACAAAGATAATTGGTCTTCAAAGAGGTGTCGAAGATAATGAACGAATATGCTACTTACCAGTATGCATCTGTTCTTGGCATGTAGGGCTGCTGACATTCATATCTGTGCATAGATCGCCGCCTAGTGTTGGGTCCGGATGATTGCACATTGTTGTCCTGGAAGAGTCTTCGAAGTATCACGAGATAGGTGGCTCCTCCCCTGGACTACAGTGCGCATGGGCATCGACTCCATCCTCAGATTGTTTTTAGCCATTGTGGCCAAGATGGAGTGAAACTAAGTGAATGATGACCATGCAAGAAGTATGTGTGAATTGTGCAGCTGCTACGGGCGCCGGGGAGGAGGGCGGGCGATATGAATGTCAGCAGCCCTACATGCCAAGAACAGATGCATACTGGTAAGTAGCATATTCGGTTCGAGGCATGTGGGCTGCTGAATTCATATCTGTGCATAGAATACATAGCAGTCCCTCCATTAACGGCGGCCGCCCGTGCCAGCTGCAGCAGTTTGGAAAAGTGTTTTGAGAACATCCTGCCCTACACCTGCCTGCTGTTTGGAGTGCACATCAACACAATAATGCTTTGTAAATGTGTGTGTGGTAGACCATGTGGCTGCTCTACATATGTCTTCCAAAGGAATGTTTCCAAGGAATGCCATAGAGGCCCCCAACTTCCTGGTGGAGTGGGCCCTTGGTGGAATGGTGAGAGTACGTTTGGCTTTCAGATAGCAGATCTGGATACATTTAACGATCCACCTAGCAATACCTGCCTTGGAAATAGGGTTACCTTTGTGGTGTGGTGCGAAGGCGACAAAGAGTTGTTTAGTCTTCCTAAAATCCTTGGTCCTATCGATGTAATACATCAGGGCCCGTTTGATGTCAAGGGTGTGGAGCATCCGCTCCGCCAATGACTCAGGATTTTGGAAGAAAACAGGCAATTCAATAGTTTGGTTAATATGGAATTGAGACACTACCTTAGGAAGGAATTTAGGGTTGGTGCGAAGCACCACCCTGTTAGAATGAATTTGAATAAATGGCTCTTGGATAGTTAGTGCTTGGAGCTCACTCACTCGCCGAAGCGATGTAATCGCTATGAGGAAAGCCACTTTCCATGTCAAGAATTGAATCTCGCAGGAATGCAGTGGTTCAAAAGGAGGACCCATCAGCCGGGTGAGGACCACGTTGAGTTTCCACTCCGGAGCTGGTGAAGTCCGTGGAGGAATGACTCGTTTGAGTCCCTCTAGAAAGGCCTTAATGGCAGGCACCCTGAAAAGTGAGAGTTGCTGTCCGGCGTGCATTGAAGCCCGTGTTGCCATTAGCGGTGTGGAAACAGCCTGGGGAGAAGTTGGAACCCTGTGGATTCTTTACCGCTTGCCTCCCGCAGCCCAACGCTCTCTGGTCATCTGAGCGGGGCTGCCGAGCGGAGACGAGCGAGGACTGCACCACAACCCCCAGAATCCCCAGCGCTCTGACGCGTCACCTGCTAACGCCAGGAGGCGCTCAAAAGCGGCATCATCCCCATTGAGTGGGGGAAACCTTTCTGTCCGGCGTGCATTGAAGCCCGTGTTGCCATTAGCGGTGTGGAAACAGCCTGGGGAGAAGTTGGAACCCTGTGGATTCTTTACTGCTTGCCTCCCGCAGCCCAACGCTCTCTGGTCATCTGAGCGGGGCCTGCGAGCGGAGACGAGCGAGTACTGCACCACAACCCCCAGAAGCCCCAGCGCTCTGACGCGTCACCTGCTAGCGCCAGGAGGCGCTCAAAAGCGGCATCATCCCCGTCTCGCGGGATGCCCGGGGCTAAGCCCGGGCAAAGGGCAGGCCCTCTTAGGCCCTCAGAGGCCTGAAGAGACTGGGCTGGGCCCGAAATCCTGGTCCAATTGACGAGTAAGTAGTGTTTCACTTACCATCATAGCCCCTTTACTGTTACCGCATTATGATGGCCACAACTGCTGCTAGCCCTGCTATTGTTGGTTTGGACAAAAATGGGGGCATGTTAAATCGAACTCTGGATGATTATTTCCCTAAAGTAGCTTCTGAGGGAAGTAAAGAACTACTATTAGCAGAGCGGCGGGCAGACCGTCGCCGTTCGATTGAACGCATCAAAAACAGGACTCTATCTGAGCCCATTTTCTCTGCCACCATGGATAATGACCATAATACTATACTGCCAGATATTATATCACCGACCGCTAGTGTGCCTCTATCACTTAAGGAATGTCTGGCACCTGCCACCTCCCCTACGCTAACCCGGCCAGAAACCCAAATCATCATACATGATCTCCCTAGTACACCCAATCCTCTTAAAACCACGATTTCACCTACAGCTAGGCAGGGGAAGGTAGTAAGAGGCAAAAACTTGAGGCCCTTGCCACATAAAATACATGGGCCCCCACCTTCCAAAAAGAGACGGAAGAAAATGGACTTAAATAAGCCTAGATTAAGCCACACTGAATTTGGGAAGAAGTCCAATTCTACTACTAACGTGGCTACGGGAGAACTTGTTGGTAAACAAACAACAGGAACTGAATTAACCCCCCCAACACCTGTGCTACCATCTTCCCAATCACTTACAGAGTCTGACATTACCCACATTACTACGGAAGAAGGATCTCAACCAGCCTCCCCATAGACTCTTCTGGACAATATAGAACTGATTGTGCGGAGTTACATGTTGGCCATATCAGAAAGGCTCAAGGGAGTAGAACTAAGGTTGGGAAAAATAGAGGTGGATTTGACAGCATATGGGAATTCCATTAGGTCACTAGGGCCTCCAACAGTATTACAACCTCCCAAAGCTCCTACCATGATACACACCCCCCCAACAGATGTAGTGGCCGTAACACCCTCTACTTCCACTATTGATAACATCCAGAAAGCAGCTACTTTAGCTGCTTCTAACCACTTGTCTACAGGTGCACCATCTGTTAGTAAACCTCCCAATAAACCCAATCCAAATCACCCAAAAACATCTAGGGGTAGACCAATTATAACACCGAATTGTAACACTGACATTCCAGCAAACACCCAAGCAATAGAAACAAGTATCCCTCAGAACAGACCCCTAAGACCGGAAGAGAACAAAATTAGCCACGTAAGAGGGGGCCAGGGCAGGAGACCACCCACTGAACTCCCGCCGGGCGCTCTACCATACGTGGTGGTACTTACTGGTGTTCCGGAACTGTCAAGTGGCAAACGGGAAGGCTACTTTCAATTAAAAAATAAAATAATGCACAGGCTGTCATTGTATTGACCTAAAGCTAGCTATGTAAATGGCGAAATAGTCCATGTTCGACGCCTGTCATGGTTGGGTGGAAGATCTAAGGATATAGGGGGTGATATTGTTGTTGTAAACTTCAGGGATAAAAAAGCTTACAATACATCCTGAATTGGCCTTATGCCAATGAAAACAATTGTATTGTACCGCGCCCTTTGACCTACTTTTACCCAAGATCCACAGTATTTCCCCCCCAATACTTAACCAACAATATCCCCTTCACCAACCATTTTTCTAATATGGAGACTGCCAGGAATCCCGCCTACATGCATCAATTAGCTCCAACTCCTGTGATACATGGGTGGAATACTATACCGACCAGTCACAACACAGGTGAAAATTGAAAAATGGCTCATTTGATGCCATTTACTCCTCTAGAGCTATCAAACAGGTTTGAGGTATTTAATGGCATGGAGGAGTGTGATTGAAGTTTAAAGAGCAGGTAGGATGCTAAGGGGGATGAAAATGTCTCATGCATTGTGGGGTATAATGAAGAAAAAGGGACTAGATGCCCAAAGGTAGACACACGAACTGTTGTAATTGGTGATGAAGTTAATAGTAGTTTGCCCCTTCCTACATCCCTAGTGCCACTTGGGACAAATGAGGGATCTTCCTTGCTCTCACTCGTTTCATGGAATATAGCAGGGGTGCGTGCGAAACTATGTGATCCGGATTGGAATAAATACATGAACACTTTTGATATCTGTGTGTTGCAGGAAACATGGGCCACAGTACAGATGCACAGGGTTGGTTATAAATCCTACCAAATAGAGGCTGTGCCTTCATTAAGAGGTCGCACATCTGGAGGTCTACTAAAATGGATCAGTGTATCCATTAACATTGGTATAAAAATGCTTAATATTGATTCTCCAGACATTCTTGGTCTGGAAATAACCACAGTAGACAATAGGGTGATCTACCTCTTTAATGTGTATAATAGTCCCCACTCTTCCCACAAGGAGTCATCATGTATAGGGAAGCTAGAGTCATTCATGGATACACTAAGAACAGACGCAAGTGTCATCCTATGTGGGGACATGAATTGTAATTTTGAACCAATTACAGGCATAGCCCAATTGTTTGAAGATGAGGATACTGCCAATGGAATACCTGCCCTGAATGAAAATAGAACGGTTGTTGGCACTGCACTGGCTCTCCAGATCACAAGGCTATTAACTTCTCACGGCCTGAGAGCATGTAACGGGCGTATGCCATCTGATAGCCCGAAAGCACCCACTTTCAAGAGGCGTGACTACGAAAGTAAATTAGACTATGTCATTGTCTCTTTTGACCTGTGGCCTTTAACAGCCGACTTAAAGGTTAAAGAGAGATTTGATAGTGATCATTGCCCATTAGAAACTAGTTTTCTTCAAAGTTTACTAAAGGGGCCGGGAGATATTGAGGGAGGTCACAGCATAGCATCCTTATCTATAATAGACAACATTATCCTTAGTAACAACCGTAGGGCGGTTAAATGGGCCTACATACTGGAAAGAGAGGATCTACTGGCCAACATTTACTGCACTTTTGCAGACACCTTTGATTCATATTGTCCTCATAGCTGCGATTCTAAAGAATTTATTAAATTACACAAATCCCTTTTCAGTAAACTACTAAAACTTCTTACAAAAAAACCTAAAAAAAGGTGCAGGTACGACAAATGCCAAATCGACAGGTAAACCTTGGTACAACAAGGAATGTCGTCTTGCCAAAACTGCACTGATTAATGCTGTAAAAGTCCAATAGAAATTAGAAATAAAAGGAAGGCATACAACAAAATAATATTAAGAGTGAAATCCTCTTGGGATGAGGAAATATGGCTCAGTATGTTAGCAGCTGCCAAAAATAAGGACCAGAGACAATTTTGGGAACTTGCAGCTAAGGGGAATAAACGCGGAAAAGGTTCTAGGGAGGTTTTTCTAGACGAGGATACATGGGTCAAGCATTTTACATCGCTGTATGCAGCCAAAACTCCAACCGATGTTGTAATAGACAAATTCACTGTCACACTGCCAGATAACACCCACCCGGTAGTTTTTGACATTCAAGAAACAGAGACAGCAATTGCTATGGTAAAGCAAGGGAAGGCGCCCAGGCTTGATAAAATTCCGGGCGATCTTTATCTGCACAATGTCGACGTCTGGGAACCCTATTTGAACCACTTATTTAATATTGTTGCGGCAGGTGACCACATCCCGGACACATGGAATGGCGCAGAAATCATTACTATTTTTAAAAAGGGGGACCGTGGCGATCCAGCCAACTATCGTCCCATCAGTCTTTTAGATATAACACAGAAGATATATGCCAGGCATATTTTAAATCGAATAAATACATGGTTGGAGGATGAGTCAGTTTTATCTAAATATCAGGCGGGATTTAGGAATAAAACGGGAACCATTGACCAGGTACTTAGGCTATGCTGCTTGTATTGGAAATACGTTATTATCCGCAAAGGTCACTTGTATGTGCCTTCGTAGACCTATGAGCAGCATTTGACCTAATTCCTCGTGACTCACTATGGAAAACTCTGAATAGGCAAGGGCTGCCAGGTTAACTGCTAAAACTTGTGATGGGCTTGCATCAGGAGAATTATGCTAAGGTCAGGTGGGGTCCAAATGGGGAACTCACAGACCCAATCCCCATAAAAAGGGGAGTACGCCAGGGATGCGTACTGGCCCCCACGCTTTTCTCCCTTTACGTAAACGATATTGCAGCCTATATGGAAAACTGTGACAATGACTCGCCCCGATTGGGGGGGGGGAACGTGTTGCGTCCCTCCTCTTCGCGGACGACACAATTTTAATTTCGCAAACGCCTCGCGGCCTACAGACCCTACTAGACAGGTTCCAACAATATTGTAATTCAAAAGGACCAGAAATCAATATAAAAAAACCAAAATATATGGCACTAAACCCGCACAAAACTTTTAAAAGGAACCTAATGTTAAACGGCCAAAAACTAGATTATGAACATAGTTTTACTTACCTGGGGGTCCTGCTAGACTCGTTAATGGGATGGGGCCCACAGCTAGAGAAATCAAAACTGGTGTTTAAACAAAACTGTTTTCCAATACAACAGAGACACAATAGAAGTGTGAATAAGGCAGTTACACCAGTATTAGAGCTCTTTAGATACAAGGTTCAATCTGCCGCCCTGTATGGGGCGGAAATCTGGGGGCCAGTATATAAGAAAACCTTCGAAACACTGGAGAACAAGTTTGTCAGGGGACTTTTAAAAGTTCCCACTAATATCCCATTGATACCCCTATTCCTTGATTTAAACATCAAACATACCAATCATCATGCAATATTGAGACCAGTACTGTTGTGGGTTAGACTATGGACAACTATTGAACTATCCGATTACAAAAATGGCTTGAAAGAAGTCCTTGACCTTGATAGTGGCAAAAAAATGTTTTGGTTCAAACACGTAAAAACATGGTTAATTAAACTCGGATTAACACATTTTTGGAATGAGCCGGAATCCCTAAATTCAGCCTCCAAGAAAATAGTCAAACTGTCTTTTTGGTCATATGTGAGCCACGATTCTGTGTATATAAGAACGCACGGTCCTCTTACCAAAAAATTTCTTATGGTAAAAAATGAGGCATCTTTTGAACAATTTCTCGATGAAATACAGCCACCATTGGCCAAATCATTGTTTTTAAAATTCAGATATGGAACCCTGAGGACAAAGGCAACCGAGAAAAGATGGGGGAAGACAAATAATGATTATTGCACTTTGTGCACCAACAATCAAAGGGAGGATGTTTTACACATATTGTTCTTCTGCCCTAGCTATGGTAAGGCAAGGAAAAAATGGATAGTTCCCTTGTGCCACAATATTGGCTCTACTTCCCATAAGAAAGCTGGCAGGATCTTAAGTACGGACACCAGTCAAGTAATTGTGTTCGGAATCAGCAAATTTTTATTGGCCGTAAATTTCATTAGACGGAAAGTAACTCTTTCTTTTAAAAAAATGCTTATTCTGGACTTGTTCAAACCATGAATCATGTTTAGCTAGTGTGTCATCTTAAATTCCTGGCTGTTATAAACCAATTTAATGTTTTTTTAATTCGATTTTTAAATATTTTAAAATATTTATTTAACTTCTGTGACAAATTCCAACCACAAATATTGTGTCCAAATATGATGAAATGCAGATTTTATAACAGGGTGCTCAATTATAATGAATTGTCGTTTTGATTATTGTTTTGAGTATTATCTGTTTTGTATTTTATTGTTATCTTTTATGTTGCAATGCAATGAAATAAAGAAAGATTGATTGAGAGTTGCTGCCTAATCTGGAGGTAAGCGGCCATTGCGGACAGATGTATGCGAATGGAAGCATAGGCCAGATTACATTTGTACAGATGGAAAAGGTAACAAATGATATTCTGAATAGACTCATCTAGCGGGTTAATGTTGTGGACTGCACAATAAATAACTAACCGCTTCCATTTCGCTGCATAGCATGCTCTGGTGGTGGGCTTCCTTGCCTCCCGAATGATGTCCATACAGTCAGAAGGCAAGTGCAGGTAGCCAAACTCTAAGACCTCAGGAGCCAGATCGCCAGGTTGAGCTGTTGCGGATCTGGATGCTGAATGTCGCCATGGCTCTGCGTCAGAAGGCGGGGTGTGAGACGTAGCCTCTGATGCGGTACCACAGACAGTTCCAGAAATGTGGTGTACCACGGTTGGCGAGCCCACGTTGGAGCAACCAGGACGAGAGTCATCGAGTGCTGCCTGAGCTTGCGTGCCACCAGCGGTATCAGAGGTGCTGGGGGAAAGGCGTACGGAAATTTGCCTGACCAGTTCATCCATATTGCATTGCCCTGCGACTGTGGGTGTGGGAACCTGGCGGCTAAGCTTTGGCATTTTGCGTTCTCCCTTGTGGCGAGCAGGCCTATCTCTGGATGACCCCACCTTTGGAAGTACGGTTGGAGTACTGATGGATGTATCTCCCATTCGTGCATTTGGTGGCTGTGCCTGCTGAGCAGGTCCGCCATCTGATTGTCGTTGCCCAGGAGGTATTCTGCCATGAGGAAGATGTTCCTCTGAATGGCCCACTTCCACATGCTCTGAGCCAGGTGAGACAGCTGCGGAGAGTGCGTTCCTCCCTGCTTTTGAATGTAGTACATGGCTGTCATGTTGTCCGTCCGGATCAACACAACCTTGTTGCACAGATGTACTTTGAAGGCTTTGAGTGCCATAAAGATCGCCATCAGTTCAAGAACGTTGATGTGCATCTTCCGTTGCTGTTGCGTCCATAGTCCCTGCACTGTGTAATGGAGGACATGAGCTCCCCATCCCTGGAGAGAGGCGTCCGTTGTCAGGATGATCTGTGGCACAGGCTCTTGGAACGGCCGTCCTTGCAAAGGTTTCGTTGATTCCACCAATGCAGAGATTTGTATGCCCGACCGCTCACCAACACTAGGTCTTTTAACTGCCCGTGAGCCTGAGTCCACTGACGTGCTAAGCACTCCTGAAGCGGACGCATATGTAGCCTCGCGTGCGGGACTATGGAAATGCAGGAGGCCATCATGCCGATCAACTGCATGAACACTCTTGCTGGAAGCGAGTGTTGAGGTCTGAATTTCTGTATCAGCGATTGAATGCTGCTGACCCTCACTGAATTTGGCTGTGCCGTGGCCGCCAGAGTGTTTATGGTTGCGCCCAGATACTGCCGTACATGGGCAGGCTGGAGATGGGATTTCGGGTAATTCAGTGAGAATCCCAGATCGTGCAGGAGGTGAATGGTGTGGGACATGTGGGCGGCACACTGCTGGGCTGACTTCGCTTGGATGAGCCAGTCGTCCAGATAAGGGTAGACGTGGATGTTCCGTCTCCTGAGATGCGCCGCCACTGTCGCCAGGCACTTTGTGAACACCCTGGGTGCCGTGGTGACACCGAAAGGCAAAACCTTGAACTGGTAGTGCTGGTTTTGTATGGTGAAATGGAGGTATTTCCTGTGTTAAGGGTGCAGTGGAATGTGAAAGTACGCATCCTTTAGGTCTAAAGTTGCGAGAAAATCCCCCTGCCTGAGCAACGGGAGCACCTGCTGCAGGGTCAGCATATGGAAGTGCTCCGACAGGATGTAGTAGTTGAGTGGCCTGAGGTCCAGGATGGGCCTGAGGGACCGTCCTTTTTTGGTATCAAGAAGTACAGGGAGTAGACCCCTGAGCCTCTTTCCTGCACTGGTACGAGCTCTATTGCTCCTTTTTGCAGCATGACGGTGACTTCTTGCTGCAATAAGTGCAAGTGCTCGTTTGACATAGGACGGTGTCTTGGGGGCATGTTGGGTGGAGTGGATGTTAACTCCAGACAATAACCGTATTGGATAAGTTTTCTGACCCACCTGTCCGCGGTGATGGACCTCCAGACGGGCAGGAACTGCTGGAGTCTCCCCCCGACCGGTGTTGTATGGTCGGGGGCAGTGACAAGGCGTCATTGCTTGCAGAGGATCTGGAGCCTTTGTTTCCACTGTCCTCTGCCCTTGGTGCTGTTGCCACGATATCCACCTCGACCCTTGTTGGTGTAAGTGGTCTGAGTGTTGCCCTTGTAGTATTGCGTGGACTGGGAGAGCTGGCCCCTGGAGACGCCTCTAGCGCTGGAGCGACGAAAGGACCCACCCCGAAACTGCTGGGACTGTAAGGCACCCATGGATTTTGCAGTCTCAGTGTCCTTTTTTATTTTTTCTAGGGTGGTGTCAACCTCTGGGCCAAACAGGTGATCTGGGTTAACCGTTTGGTTCAGGATGGTGGTTTGGATTTCTGGCTTAAATCCAGAGATTCTCAGCCAGGCATGTCGCCGAAGCATAACACTAGTGTTTATAGTCCTGGCAGCGGTATCAGCTGCGTCCAGAGCGCACTTAATTGAAGCGTTGGAGATTAGATTCCCTTCCTGAATCAGCATCTCGGCCCCTTCCTTGTATTGATCAGGCAGGTGTTGCAACAGGGTCTCCAGTGTATCGTAGTGTGCCCTGTCGTAGCGCGCCAGAAGCGCCTGTGTGTTAGAAATGCGCCAGATGTTGGCTGCCTGTGCTGCTACCCTCTTCCCCGAAGCCTCAAAGACCTTGGATTCTTTGTCTGGGGGAGGAGCATCACCCGTAGTCTGAGAATTAGCCCTCTTCCGGGCATTCGAGAGGACAAGGGAATCCAGAGGCAACTGTCCTTTGATGTAGGTAGGATCAGTAGGCGCCGACTTGTATTTTTTGTCAATCCTAGGGTTTATCACCCTTGCCCTGGTAGGTTCTTTAAAGATCTCAGCAGCATGCTTTAAAACACCTTTCAACATAGGCAGATTTTTAACAGTTTTTTCTGATACTGAAAAGGTGTCAAAGAGGAAATCCACATCCACAGGGTCAGCATGTAGCTGGACGTTGTGATTGTTAGCCGCCCGCTCAATAAGGGCATTGAAAGCAGTAGAGTCCTCTGTAGGGGACGTTTTAGCTGAAAAAAGTTGAGGGTCTTGTCCTGATTGAGGATCCCCAGGGTCACCACCAGCTGCCCAGGGTTCATTTGTATCCTCAGGGTCTGTATAGACTGGATAACTGTATTCATCTTTATCATCTCCCTCACCAGCGTCCACATCTGAGTAAGTGGGCGACACATCATGAGTCTGTGGGGAAAGGGGTTCCACCAAGACGGGAGAGCAAGCAGAGTCCTTCTTTTTCTTGAGAGGGATCTTGTAAGACTCCAGTTGGGGTTCTGGGGTGATTTTCCGCTTGAGGAGGGAAAGCCTGCCCGTTTCACCGTTGATGAAATGTTCCTGACGCTCATCCCCCGAAGGTCGTCAAGGCCGCGGTCCGTGGACCACTGATGACGATTTCGGCGCCGAGGAGACCTTTTCGGGCACGTCGGCCACTGCCTTAGGAGCAAAATCCTTCGGCGCCGTCTTAAGCGGCAATGTGAAGTGGATCGGCGTGGACGCCTTGAGTGGTTTCTCCACCGGTTTCGCAGGCGGAGGATAGTCCGGATCGACCGACGCGGTGCCCTCATGGATGCGCTGCAGGGAGTCCGTCACCTTTTTGGTGAACGCGGCAGATGGGCGCGCCGGTTCAATGGAATCCTTCGAGGCCACCTTTGGAGTCAACCCTCGGGGCGCAGCCCTTGGCCTTGTCCTGCGGACGCGAAGTCATGAGGACCTTTGGCTCATCGAGTCGCTTCTTCGGGTCACCAAGAGTCTTCTTCGGATCGCCCACATCCTTTTTCGGGTCGACAAGGCTTTTGCCGGTGTCGATCGTCTTCGGCGCCAACGCTACCGTCTCGACCACCTTCACTTTAGCCTTCGGCGCGGCAGACTTCGTCTCAATGCCCTTGACTTGAGTCTTTGGCTCGACAGCCACCTTCGGCTTCTTCGGCGCCGAAGCCTCCGAGGCCTTGGAGCCGACCAAAGCGATGCGCACTTTTGGTTTCGGTGCTGGCACCTGCGCAGTATCCGGCGTCGAGACCGTTGGTTTCACTTTTGGTTTCGTTTTGCCAGGGAGTGGCTCGGCAACAATGTCCGTGGCCGGTCCCGAAGGCGGGGCCGTGGAACCCATAGCAAGATCTTGGGTAAGGCCCGAAGGCGATCCCTCGACCTGGGCCTTATAAATCGGCACGGCTTCAGAGTCAGTGTGAGGAAGCTCCTCGTCCGAGCTATCCTCCATGGCCCCGAGGGCCCCGTCGTCGTCTCCTACCTCGTCGACGACTTCTTCGCCCTCGAACGCCTCAGCTTCCGAGTCGTAGTCATCTTCGACGTCCGACGCGGGGTTTGATTCAGAAATGTCCTGGGATTCGTCCTCGACATCTCCTGCATTGAAGATGTCCACCGGCGCCGGAGCAGATTGCTGGGCCTCCAGGGCCGCAGCTCGTCGAAGCTTAAGCGTCTTCTTAGACCTGAAGCGGGAACAAGCCATACACTTGTCCTCATCGTGGTCCGGCGACAGACACTTGTTGCACACCGGGTGCGTGTCGATGTGGGGGTATTTCGAGTAACAGACTGGACATCTCTTGAAAGGGCTTCGGTCCATGATGGACGGTCGATAGGTCAGGAGCGTCGACTGGGCCTTCCGCGCCGAGAGCACGCGGGAGTACAGAATCCGGCTCGGAGCCGAGCTAGAAGAAGTAATGCCGAACGCAAGACAATACCGCTGTATAGACTAAAGACCTTTTGGTCTTAAGAAAGTTTTTGATCGATTCCGACAAGAGGGAATTAAAGACATCCGAACCCAATGGCGGAAAAAAACAATCTGAGGATGGAGTCGATGCCCATGCGCACTGTAGTCCAGGGGAGGAGCCACCTATCTTGTGATACTTCGAAGACTCTTCCAGGACAACAATGTGCAATCATCCGGACCCAACACTAGGCGGCGATCTATGCACAGATATGAATTCAGCAGCCCACATGCCTCGAACATATATATACTATGTGACTCTAAACAGCCAGCTTCAACTCAGGGAGCCCTCACCATGAACTAATGACTTACTGGTAGGAAATTGTTGTCCAATTATATACAGCACAACTGGTTTATTCTTATAGATCTCTGTATGAGGCAAGGACCCTGGCATACCTAATAAGACGAAAATACGGCATCCTCTACCGGCTTCTTTTTGAAACGTGACCATATAAACAGGTAAACATCACAACCCTCTAGCTTTCTCCACTAGCTTCCTTCACCAGTTCCCAATCCCCATTATACATGTTCTTAAGTCACTATATTTATTGCAGGTCCTCAGGTCATCTATACGGATCCTTGGGGAAATAAGAAACATTTTAAAAATGGAACAGCCTCCTTCGGGTTAGCGTGACAAGCTCCATTTAAGATCGATCTTTCAATACAGGTATAACTCCCATTTGCCCCACAGATCAACATTACAAGCAATTGAGACAATCTCTTATGTTTGTCTTTTAATTTATCACCAGAGTATCTACCTTATCAGTGGAGTACAAAAGCCTAACACCACGCAAATCAGTCAGCATACTGACCTTCCGCTGTAGCGAACTAATAGGTAATCCTTAACTTCTAACTATCACCAATTATAACCCAATCCACCTATAGTAGAATGTATAACACATGGTGAATAGGTGATGTTTTAAATTTCTATGTCCACAATCGCTTTTTCTTGGAGGAAGGTCTTACTTTATTTCCTTTCTTTTCTATCATATCACATTGATGATATATCTGATGACAATGGGTAATTTAAAATCTCCACCACGGGCTAGCTATAATGGGTCCTGTTCAAAGCTTTTAGCCTGCTTTTAAGACTATAGCATGCAAACAATCAAAAATAGTATAATTTGTTATATGGATGCATTGAAAGGAATGAAACTAATTATGATCATAACATGTTCTCTTTTCAGAGACTGAAGAACCCCCTGGTTTTAGCAGAGAGAATATATATATATATATATATGTTTGTTTTTCTTTTGGCCCTGAAGAAGGTGAATCAAATTCTATATATCACCGAAACGTACGTAGGCCGTACGCACTTGAAACCCCCTCACAGAAAATCAAGATACATACAAAAAAAGATAAAGACGGATAAGATCTGTAGAAAATGGAAAATGTATAAACAAAAAAATGAAAGAAATGTTTGAATATCTGTTGTAGAAAAGCTCACAGGGGTTTTCTCAAAAACGTTTTTTTGTTAAGTCCTATATATGTTGCATGTTTATTGCTTTCTTCACATGTCAGTCAAGTCCTTTTTAGATTGGGTAGTGATTGTAGCAGTATGTATGATAGAATGAATGGTATGAATCTAGTACGAGTTCTTCTTTTGGGGTTCTACACTTTGAAAAAGTTTTCTGTCTTAGTAAAAATCACCAAAATTGATTTATAGAAAGTGTTGATAAAATCTTTTTTATATAGAAATAATTTGATGTGTACTTGATATGAAAAAACAGAACAAATGAAAAATAAAAATATAAATAACATGTTTGAATAAACCTAGTGTCTTTCTTATATACTGCATCCTCTTTGAAATGTGTTGTGAAGTAATCACCAGAAAAATATATAGGTCTAACTAGAGGTACTTTAGCATCCCACCTGTTCCTCCCTGCATTATGTGTGTAAATGTTTGTGAGGAGGAGCTGCTGGTACAAGTCGGAAATCAGCTTCTTATCACAGGTTCGGGTAACCAGCCACTTTTCATACGGGGTGAGGGGGCGTTGCGCGCCCGGTCAGAATTCTGGTTGCAAAGCCCAGTGTCGGACCTGTAGATACGGTAAGCGGTCAGATTCCGGTATACCATAGTCCTCCTTCACCTGCTGAAACGAGAGGATACCGTTTAAATTGAACATATGACCCAGGGCCCTGCAGGGTGAGCGTCTCCAGGCTACAAATGCCCTGGGGTCCAGTCCCGGGGAAAACTTGGGATTATCAAACAGCGGGGTCATCGGGAAGGAAAACAAGGTGAGCTTGTGCCAGGTCGCCACCCGATCCCATACATCCAAGACAGTGCTTGTAATCTGTGATGCGTAAAGATTGGGAGGGCGGTGGCATCTGAGGATAAACGGAACCCTGCCACAGCTTGGTCTTGAAAAAGCCAATTCTTGCCCAATTCCAGCTGGAACCACTCCACCAAGGTGCGGAGTTGTGTCGCTTGATAATATAAAAGGAGGTCAGGCACACCAACCCCACTGAGGGCGGGCGGAAGAATCGCCATGGCATGCTTTAAGCGTGGGCGACGACCGTGCCAGATAAATCGCTCCAAATCAGACCGCGTCCGCTGAAGCCAGCCGGGTGTGGGGCGCAGAGGGAGAGTTTGGAACACATAAAGGATTTGTGGGAGCAGGGTATTCTTAGTGGCTGCCATCCGCCCCAGCCAGGAGAGCGAGTGATGTTTCCATCTCCGGAGTTCGTCGCCGAGGCGTGAGCAGAGCCTAGCGTAATTCACTTCCGCAGTGGCCAGGACGGTAGGGGCCAACAGAACTCCTAGATAAGGGATGGTGGTGTTTGACCACTGCAAATTGAACTCGCCTTGAACCTTGACGAGTGTCTCTGGCGACAGGGAGATATTCAGGGCTTCCGATTTCTCCACGTTGATCTTAAACCCCGAGGCCAGTGCAAAGGTATGGAGTTCGATAAAAAGTGCTCGGAGCGACTGCATCGGCTCCGAAAGGGAGAAAAGGATATCATCCACGTATAAACTGATCTTATGCACGTCACCGCCAAAGGGGATTCCCTTGATGAGGAGATGTTGCCTGACTCGTTGCGCCAATGGCTCCATGTACAGGGCAAAAAGGATAGGGGAGAGAGGGCACCCCTGTCGGGTGCACCTGCCGATCGATAAGCGCGGGGAGGTATGGCCCTTGACACAGACCGTGGCATTGGGCCGACGATAGCAGTTCAGTATACGGTTGCGGAGAACCTCCCCCACACCGAAGTGTTGTAGCACCAATTCCAGATAAGGCCAGTGCACCCTATCGAAAGCCTTTTCGGGATTGATGGTACATAGCATGCAGTCTGGCCTTGTCCGTGACCCAGCCTCGATGAGGTGGAAGACCCATTTGGTGTTTTCGCTGGTCTGCCGTTGGGGAATGAAACCAGCCTGGTCCGGTTCCACCAGCTGCTGCCGAATGTATGGTGCCAACCTACTCGCGAGGATGCCCGTGTAGTGCTTGAGGTCCAGGTTTAAAAGGGATATCGGCCTATAGGAACTACAGCGTGTGGGGTCTCGGCCAGGTTTGGGTATGACCGTTATCGCCGCCGCTAGAAGGTCCTCCGGGATGGCACTGGGTTGGCTGAAGGTATTAAAAAGGTCCTGCAGAAGCGGGGCAACCTGGTGGCAGAACGTTTTATAAAAGGCCGCCGAGTAGCCATCTGGGCCTGGTGATTTCCCCATTTTGAGGCGAGATATCGCCAAGACCACTTCCTCCAGGCCAATGGGTCAATCGAGGGACTCCGCCTGCGCCTCGTTCAGGGACAGGAGGGGCGTGCCTCCCAGGTAAGCACGGCCAGCCTGGAGGTCGAGCGAGTCAGCTGCGTATAGAGTTCCCAAAAGCCGAAGCTATGTTTCACCGTCGACGGCTAGGTCTCCCAGACTGGACCGTATGGCTCTTATGCCCTGCCTTTGGCGTTGCTCTCTTAATTTACTCGCCAATAGCTTCCCGCAACGATCACCCCCAGTATAGTATGCGTGTCGGAGGCGTAGAGCCGCATATTTCGCCACATCTTGGTCTAGGGCTGCCAGCATCTTTCTCTCCGTACAGACTTGGCACCAGGCTCGGGCAGCCCCCATTCGTTGGTGCATCTGCTCCAACTCAGCTACCCGTTGGGTTATTTCGGCTCTCTTCTGGGTGCGGTCTCTATTGTTAGCCGTGGCGATAGAGATGAACTCTCCCCGCAAGACTGCTTTGAGCGCAGCCCATTGTGTGGCCTTAGTGGTGTCAGTGTTGGCATTGTGAGTCAGAAATTGGGAGATGGCGGCTTTAATCCGCTCCACCACGGTAGGGCTCTGAAGCAAGGCATCCCGCAGGCGCCAATGTCGAGGTGGGGCAGGCACATCCGAGAAGAGAAAGGTGGTCATTACTGGGGAGTGATCCGACAGAGAGGTCGGGAGAGTATCTACATCTTGCACTCAGGGCACCAGTTGTGAGGAGCAAAGAAAGTAGTCAAGCCTACCATAGGATTTATGGGCTGCCGAGTAGTAGGTGTATGCCGTGGCGTGTGGGTGGAAGTCTCTCCATGGGTCGACCAGGCCCAGGTCTGATAGATGTGTGTGACACTCTGTGGAGAGTGATC
Source organism: Lissotriton vulgaris (assembly GCF_964263255.1). Taxonomy (NCBI): domain Eukaryota; kingdom Metazoa; phylum Chordata; class Amphibia; order Caudata; family Salamandridae; genus Lissotriton; species Lissotriton vulgaris. The sequence goes on from NC_141693.1 coordinate 665,175,589, forward strand.
CCAGCTGCCCCGTGCGTTGGCAAGAACGATCCGCCGTGTTATGGAATACTAAATTGAGGTCTCTCCCCAGCAACAAGTGTGGTTGAGTGTTCGCTGTGGCTGTCGCTAAGGCGTTGTGCAGGAACTTTTCCTGACCTTCATTAGGTGTGTATATGGCGCCCACTAAAAGTGTCTACCCTGCAATCAGAAAGCGGTGTATAAGCAACCTGCCCTTGATCTCTGCCTCCCTCTGTAGGACTTGACCCCTAAAGGATCTGGATACTAGGATCGCCACCATGCCACCTTCTTAGATGCGGACGAGAAAAACTGCAAGGGGAAGGCCCGGGATTTAAGTCGGTGGTGGTCCTTTGGCAGCAAGGGTGTCTCTTGTAAGAGGCAGATGTCTGCAGTGGAGTGCTCTCGAAGGGAAAGTATCGCCCGAAGTTTGATAGGGTTATTTAGACCCCTCACGTTAAGAGATAGGATTTTCAATCGAAGCGGCGCCATAGGTGAGTGGTAGGATCTGCTCGTCTCTGAACAAGGCGCGGGAAAGCAAAAGGAAACTCAAAAATAGGTGGACAAGGAGGATCCCCCCTCCCGCCTCCCCCTCTCTGACCCTCCCCAACTGTCCTACCCCCCTTCCCCAAACTCCCAAACTGCAACACCCCATCCCCTCCACTCCACTCCACTCCCTCCCCTCCCCGTCCTACTCCAACCACCCTCCCCCCAACTCAGTATCCCAAGGAAATGTCATTGTCCCAGACCTGCTCGGTCGCAGCACAGGGCTGTGGTAAAGTACTTACAGGAACGTGTATTCATGTCGCTGCCCGCCGCCCCCCGGACCCGTGCCCTGACAAAGCGAAAGTATTCTCCCCCTTCGAGATACTCATTCATTGGACGCAGTGTCTCTGACCACTTCCTGTGTGGCATTGACCATCTCCCTTTTGATAGTTTGTGCGTCTGGTTTTAGGGTTGGTGTCGACGATCGCCGTTTAGAGACGAGCTGCCAGCCTCCCCTTTTGGGCCTTCGGGGAGTTGCAGACGGCATAGTGTCTTCCTCCAGGTTGATGCCCAGCAGGGCACATGTCTCTTGAAGGGAGTGCAACTGACGCAGGGCGCCATCCCATTTAAAGATGAGGCGGAACGGATGTCCCCAAGAGTAGGGAACTTCTTTGCTCCTCAGAAAGTATGTGGCGATTTTGAAAGCTTTGTGCTTTTGGAGAGCCATGGTCGATAAATCCTGACAGAGGGCAACTGGGCGATCGCGGAACTTGAGGGGTTGTTGTTTCCTGGCCTCATTGAGAATACGTTCTTTAAGGGGGAGGAAGTCCGGTAGAAAAGCCAAGATGTCCAGGGGGGGGCGTTGGCCCTGCGAGGTGGTCCCACTCTGTGCGCTCTGTCGATTTGAATAACAAAGTCAACTGGTTCCCAAAGGATCTCTCGGAATAGGGCGTGTAGGTACCCTGTAATGTCCGACCTCTCTTCCTTCGATTGCACCCCCCAGACCCTTATGTTGTTCCGACGTGATCTGTTCTCCAAATCCTCTGTGTGGGCCTGTAGGTCTACCTGTTGTTTCTGCAAGCACAGCACCTCTTGCTGTAAGTGTTCCACCTCTTCACTGCGGGCGCCGTCAGTATCTTCCACATCGGCTACCCTCTCCCCCAGGCCGTCCACCTCCCGTCTGATCTCGCAAACCTCTCCGGCTACTTCTTGTTTTAGGGAGTGAAAGTCATCTCGGAGGGAGTTAAAGAGGCTCTCAAGGAAGGATTTAGTGATCGGCACCTCGCCATCTGAAGTGCTGGTGGGCTGTTTGAGAGTGCCCGGGGATGTCTGGCCTTTATCTCCCTTTATCTGCCCCTTATTTAGCATCTCTGGAAGGGTGCGTTCCCCTTTCTTTCGTTGGCCTGCCATTTAGTGTTGAACCTGGGTGCGCGGTGTACATCGCCCTTCTATCCCCGTCTCTGGCGAGTCCTAGAAATCCCCCAGGCCCTTTGTTCCGTATGGCGGGGCTGAGACTGCCTATGGCGGGGCTGAGACTGCCTCCGGCGCCGGTCTCCTTTGTCGCATCTGGCCCCTGGACCCCTCGGAGCTCCGCTGATGGTTGTGGGGTTTTGGGGGAGGCCGCAGCACGTGTCCGCTAGTGTCGTTTCCCCCGTGTCCTCTGCTGAAGATGAGGCAGTTCGTCACCAGGCATGCAACAGGCCTGTCCTTCTCTCTCGGGCCTCGCGTACTGGGCCCCACGGATGCGAGCCTCCCCGGGTCTAGTTTCTGGGGATATAGCCTCCCTCCGCTCCTCACCTCTTACGGCCCCGGAAGCCTCACTCGCCCGGCAGGGAAATGTAGGGTCCTCTCGACAGATCTTGGACTCACTGGCAGGCAACTGGGCCCCTGTCTCTCCACACGCTCTCCTGTAGCCCCTCTACTGCTTCACCGGGCGAGAGGCCACCAGAACGGGGGCAGGGGGGGTGTCCGCAGTGCTCCCTTGGCTACTCCCGCAGGGGGGGGGGGGCGTTAATCCAGCTGGCCCCCCACGGGGGCAGAGCGACCTCCGATGTCCGGCCGGGACCCCTGCCTCGAGTCCGATGTCTCTGGGGTTCGGCCGGGTCTCCGCCAGTGTTTCTGCAAGGAGTTGAGTGCGGCCCCTCACTGCGGCTCCGTGATCAGCGGGGCCCCTCGTTATTACCTCCGGTGCCTGTCTGCTTCCTGGCGGCCCGGGGGAGGCGGCCCAGGCCCCCACCGCCCAGGCAGCCAGTCGGTTGAGGGTGTGCACGGGAACAGTGACAGCGCCCAGCTCCCGTCGGGGGAACGCCCGCCGGGGCGTCCGCCGACCCAGGGTCTTCCGGTGTTAGGCCGCGCCCCCGGCCTCAATTTAGACGCCTCCGGTGCCTAGACGACCTCTTACTGCTGGACCCTGCTCCGGCATTACACTCGTGCGGCCGTCTCCCGAAGCGGGTCTCGCCAACCCAGCGACCGGGCCAGAGGCACCCCAGAGGACCGCCTCCGCTCTCTCCGGACCTTCTCTCCAGCAGCCGCGTGGTCACCCGGCCCCTGTCTTTGCGCTGTGTACGGCAATGGGGCCGCTGGGGCACGGCTCTGGTTCCCAGACGGTCGCTTCCGCTCCATAAGGCTGCCGGGGGTGTCCCGCTATCTCCCCACCCCTGCTATGAGGGCACGGGGGGAGAGGTGCTGAGTGAAACGGTCCGGTAAGGGCAGGCCTGGAGGAGCACCCGGGAGATGCGACTGCTTACTCCACCATCTTGGCCACGCCCCCTGCACGTTCTTTTTAGAGGCGAACAGATCTAACCAAGGCTCTACCCACCACTCAAAGAGTCCTTGCACCACCTCTGGATGGAGACGTCACTCATGATCCGCACGCACCGTCGGCTGAGTTTGTCCGCTCAGACATTCAGAGTACCCGCGAGATGTTGAACCACCAGGGAAATGCCCTATTGTTCCAGCCTGGTCCAGAGACGCAGGGCCTCTTGACAGAGGGTCACGACCCAATACCGCCCTGTTTGTTGTGTACCACATGGCGGTAGTGTTGTCCGTGAACACCTGAACTAGCCTTCCCTTGATGGAGGGTAAGAAGGTTTTCAGTGGCAATCAGATCGCTCGAAGCACCAACAGGTTGATCTCCACCTCCCCTAGATGCCCACCCCATCCCAGAAGAGACGCATCCGTCACTTCTGTGAGATCTGGGTGGTGAAGGGAGAGGGGTCTGTCTCTGACCCAATCACGGTTTGTTAGCCACCACTGCAGGTCTTTCGCAGTGCCCTCAGATATCTGAATCCAATCAGTGAGATTTCCCTGATGCTGTGCCCATTGAAAGTTCATGTCTCACTGCAGAGCCTGCATGTGCCATCTGGTTTGGTCCACAAGCATGATGCTGGAGGACATGAGGCCCAACGGCCTCAGAGTCATTCTCAGTGAAATCCTTTATAGAGGCTGAAACATCGTTATCATTGCCTGAATAACCTGGACTCGCTGCTCTGGAGGATAAGCCTGAAACTGCACCGTGTCTAGAATTGCTGTGACTTTGGCAGGTTGATAGTGAACCCCAGCGAGTGCAGGAGGTTCGTTGTTATCTTGAGGTGCGGGACGACTGCTTGGGATGAGCCCGCCTTCAGTAACTAGTCATCGAGATAGGGAAAGACTGGAACACCTGATCTTCATAGATGGGCTGCGACCACCTCCATCACCTTTCTGAACACCTGAGGGGCACTGGTGAGGCCAAAAGGGAGCACAGAAAACTGATAGTGTTCGTGGCCCTCCTTAAACCCCAGGTAGCGACAATGGGCAGGCAGGACGGGAACATGGAAATAGGTGTCCTGCAAGTCCAAAGCTACCATCCAGTCTTACGAATCCAGAGTAGATCGGACCGGAGTAAGGGTGAGCATCTTGAACTTCTCCTTCTTGAGGAAATAGTTAAGGGCTTGGAGGTTGAGGATTGGACTAATGCCTCCATCCTTCTATGGAAGTAAAAAATAGCGGGTATAACAACCATAGCCTATTTCTGCCCAGGGAATCTTCTCTATAGCTCCCTTGGCCAAGAGGGTTTTGACTTCCTCGCAGAGTAGGGCAAGGTGATCCTCCGGCAGCCAGTTGTAAGCTGGAGGCATGGATGTAGGGTTAGTGATAAAGTAACCTGCCACCAACTGGACATGTTTGATCTGGGGTTGGGGGAAATCGGACAAGAAAGGTTTTGCGGTGGAGGAAGGGATTGTGGCTTGGCTCAACTTCTGGAAGCCCCACCCTCGGGGTTGGGGTGAACCACATCCACTGCTTGGCAGAGGTTGCTGAACTTGCATGACTCTCTGGCTAGAGTAGGGTGTGTGCGGTTGAAATCTCATTCCGTAGCCACGAAAGGAGTGAAAAGCAGATTCAGGGCAGGATGTTGTGACGAGTTCTAAGGACTTGGCCGTAGCCCACGTGCTACATCTACGTTGACTGCAAAGAGACGGGAGCCATCAAAGTGCATGTCCATAAGATTGGCCTGGACATCCCCTGAAAATCCAAACGTCCTCAGACAGGCATGGCGCCGTATGGTCACTGTTGAGGAAATCGCTCTGCCTAGTGAGTGTCATGTCCACGCCACAGCGGATGGCGAACTTCGCTGCATCTCTCCCGTCTGAAATAGCTTGGGAGAGTAGAATCCGGTCCTTCTCAGAAGACTCTGGGAAGCACTTCGCAACTGTATCCCATATTGAATGGGAATAATGGCCCGAAAGATATGCAGTGTTCACCGACTGCAATGCTAGACAGGCGGAAGAGAAGCTTTTCTTTGTGAAGCTTTCCAGTCTTTTGGATTCCCTTTCCAGGGGTGCAGAAGGGAATGTAACACGAGAAGTGGAAGCTTGGACCACCAAGCTTTGTGAGGTGGGCGGTGAGGAAAGCTGGGTAGCAAGGTGCAGGGCGATGGCAGCGGGCAATCGTTCTGTTCACAGCAGCTTCAGTGCTGGGCTTGGAGCAGGTGCCCAGAAGAACGTCCGGCAAGGCCTCTTTGAAAAGCATCAAGGGTTCCAAGGTGGAGACACCAGGCTGCAGGACCTCTGTCAAGACGTTAGTCTAGACAGCCACCATAGGAAGCTGCAGGTACATGACCTCCGCAGCCCTATGCACCACCATTGCAAAAGACGCTCCCTCCTCCGTAGCCAGGTGAGTGGGAGACAGCATGCCAGAATCTGGGGAGGTGTCCAGGCTGCTGGCATCACCCAGTTCCCCATACCAGTCCAGATCTTGAGGTTGCCGGATTTCCAAGGGATCCTGCTGCCTCTCCAAATCCTCATCATCCATTTATAACCCTTCAGAATTGGGCAGGTTGAACGACTTGGAGCTGTACGGCTCAGTCGGCACCGGTCTTGGCATTGGAGGACTCCCGACCAGCTCTGTGTCGTCTGCAATGATAATTTGGGAGGCAATGCCAGGGGGCGCGAGTGACACAGAGGACCTCTGCGTCAGACGAGGCGCTGAGGAAGGTCACTGAGGTACGACCAGCACTGGTCCGGACTCGGAAACGGGTCTAGTAAAAGGCTGTGGCGCCGGAGGCACGAAACAAACTGGGTCTCCTTCACCTGAACCTGCAGGTCCGAATGCGCGCCGGCAGGGTTGGGCCGCCTAGATACGGAGCACATGGCATCATAAAATTGTTTTAGTTGGGCGGGGGTCTCTCCCAGCCCTGAAAAGGGAGGGACAACGGAATGAAGTCAAAGCAGGCTTCTGCTTCTTGTGGGGATTTGGTGCCTGATAGAGCAAGGGCACCATATAAACTCCCTGGAGCTCATTGCTATTCGGTTGGATCTGAAGGCCCTTTTCCCTTCCACCACGGGGAAACTGGTTCAGGTCTTAATGAACAACATGATCACATGAGGTACTGCAAAAAGCAGAGCGGTATGGAGTTGGGGTTCTGTGCCAAGAGACAATTTCTGGAACTTTGAAGAGCTCCTTGATGGCAATCATTTGGTGGGCTCTCTGAAAGCCAGGGCAGAGAAGCTCAAAATGCATCAGCTGATAGACCAAGAATAACATCTTTTCCAGAGATGGTCATAGGCATTTTTGCCTGGTGGGGCATGATGTGGATGGATCTTTTTGGCACCACTGAGAACGATCTGTGCCAAGAGGTTCTATCAAGAGATAACCTGGGAAACACATTTGCCTGCAGAGAAATACAGGCCTCCTGTACACCACCCTACCAGACTGGGCTCAGGTGATCCGGACTGCTCTGGTATGGGCCAGGAGTGTATCACCCCAATTTGTTGAGTCAAGCACTTGACCCTGGATTACTTTACCTCAAGTGGAACACCTTTCTCAACAACAGGGCAGAGCCCTTCATGTGAATCTCCACAACCTAACCTTCATGTGTGGTTTGAGAAATACCAACCAAGCGGATCTGATTTACCTGTACATTAGTGGAAATTATGCTTAAGGCTAGGAGCCAATCTACCAAATCTGTCCATTTCTGTTGCTGGGCAACGTTTGTAGCCTGTTGCGAATTGTACCCTCTGCAGGTCTGATGTTTTCTAATTTGTTCCATCGCTGGTCCTGCAAGGCTTTGTGGTGAACACTGATAATGGTTATTTGCTGGCCCTTTTGACCTTTCTACGTTTGACCGATCAATCGTTACCACTCAAATTGCCAGCTAAGATGCGTTTTTGAAGGCTCTCAAGTTTCCCTCTTCATTGTGCTTAAATGAAACCATGTTTAGTTTTCACCTTACTAGGAGGCAAGTCCTTTGAGCCATGTACAATTATTCCCTGAGATTACTAACCGGCAAGACCATATTTCTAATCACAATTACTTCTGCATGCCATGTTAGTAAGCTACAGATACTGTGTCAATTAGTATGCCTCATTAGTAACACACAAACTCCGGGTTTTTTAACCTGGCAAGGGAACCCTCTTTATCAAATTTAATTCACTTTGGTTAAGGTTAGGTTAGGCTAGGTTTAAACACTCATTCACTCACGCACTTGTTCTCCGAGAAACCTTTATATCACACCCTCACTCATCATACGGCAGTACCAAAAAACAGATCTTTGCCAAAGCGACCTTTCGGGGCATTGAAGCGCCGGCCTACTAGGAGCAGCCGCCCGATGATGAAGCATGACATCCTTCGGGGTGTGTGAGGGCATCAAGAGACAAGACCCACAATTGCCTCTAACATACAGGGTTTAAGCCTAGGACCCCACTCCGTTTATTCCAGTTTATTCTTCTTACCCTTGCTTCGGGTGACTATTGCACACTACCTTGGAACAGTTACCCCCGTTTGAAATGAGATTCACACAAGGAGCACAGGTACTGGACCATAAACAGCTCCTAGTCACCCGCCCTTCTTTTGTGATATATCTTTGCATAGCCCTTTGTCAGCAGATTTCTTAGGATCCAAGATATGAAAATATTTAACTCCCATTGACTTTGTATCCTACTCATGGCAAAAGTACTGCTATGTGGCAATAGTCATTTGGAAGTACATACCTGTGAAATACTTGCTGTAGTCCTGTTCAGTCTTTTGAGCCATATCAAACTGTTCTTTGGAATGCTTCTGTGATACTTTGTCCCGTAAAAAGATGGGGTCTTTTTGTTCTCTGTTGGTGGTAAAGGAAAATCTACTGATCACATGTTTTTGCACTTCTACTAAGATCAACTACTGCAACCACTCACAGTGCCACTAACAAACCTATCTTTATTGCAAAAAGCGTTCCATCAATCATATCATGTGTCGTAATTAACTTTCACATCATTCATTCCATGCCTCATTCCTACAAAGACTGCCTGGTCCTGACTGATAACCAAACAAGCATTGGCCTAACCAACAGCTCTGTTTGTTTTGTTAGGGAAAGTGTTTGGTAATAGTTTGGCAGGTTTGAGAGTGTGTTGACTCCAGTTGTCCTAGAAAGAATATCCCCTAGCGGAGAAACATCTTGAACTATGGAAGCTGAGGCTATTGCTCTGTGGAACTACAAACTACATTGGCATGTTTAAACTGTACGTTCAAGGAACAGAGTTATGAAAAGTATTCAGAATTTTGTGTTAAAAGTAGTGGACTTAAAAAGCATACATGCAGCAACACACTGCATAGCAAATACTTTGGAGAAAGGGCTCTTATTATTATTGCATCATAAAGAAAGCCTCTTTGTGCACAAATGTTTATTTTGTGAATAAAAAACCTGTAACTACAACCCTCTATGACAGCAAAGGTCAACAAATGAATGCACAAGGGTGATTGCTGAACAGAACTTTTATAGATGAGGCTAAACTGAATCTAAAAAGCAACACTTACCAAAAATTCATAAAACAGCAAATCAAGTGTCATGCCCACAAAGTAAATAAATAAAAACAACTACACAGGATCTCAATTACAAGCTTCATGTTGCATCTTCAGGTCATTTTTAATTGAGAACTAGTGTTGGGTAACTAAATCCCAGTCACTTAAACCTAATGGGCACACAAACGGGACAAGCAAAGGAAGATTATGAAAAACACATTAAAAAGCAATTGATTAAGGGGCTGACTAAAAGCACACTCACTCTACAAACTACTGAATGTAAAAATAAAATTCTCCAAAAGACTGTTTCATTAAGTCAGCAGATAAAACAGTTGCATCTCGAACAGGATTATAAGAATCAATCAGGTAACTTTCATATGACATTTACAAAATAAGAAAATAAACATTTTGGGCTTGTAAACAGCAGCCCACAACTTTATAACCAAGTGTGCCATGTACAACATAATAATCTGTCTAACATACCTTGCGAGCCAATTCTCATATAAAGTAGATCCCTGCATCATTTCTTGTCCCCATGATCTATCATCCAGTGATCTCAGCATCCGTACGTGGTGGAGGGGGTTCTAAAATAAGACATCGAAAATCTGCCCAGCATCTCCAGATTTTGAAATATTTCTGCGGGCAGCCTTGTGCCTTAAATATAGGTTGCTCCATGTTCATACACAAATCCAGACTCATACTCCATGTCCAAAGCTTAGGCGGGGTCGAGTCTTTCCATGCCCTGGCTATATCCCTTTTAGCAATATTAAGGCCCAGAAATAGTAGATGCCTTTTATATATATTTCCTCCAATCTCCTCTGTGAGATGCAGCAGTGCAATGCTGGGGGCAGGGGTATCTTCCACCCCAGTACTTCTGACATGACCTCAGTCCAGAATCTACGGAGCCCCTTGCGTTCCCAAAAAGTATGTATAAATGTGCCTTCTGCACGGTCACAGCGGAGACACGTGGGGGAAGCTATCAGTCCTGCCCCCCCCCCAACCTATATCTTGTGAAATAGGCACAGTTTACATATTTAAAATGAATGAATCTTAGGTATGACGCGATTGTGGCTCCCCGTGGGGATTCTAATATTTCCGTCCAGTCGTTGTTGTCTAGGGGACCAAGATCTGCCAGCCATCTCTCCCGGAGTGAGTCCAGGGTTGTAGAGAGATTCGTCATAAGAGATTGATATATTTTTGCCTTCATGTGGTCCCCCCAATAGCCCCTAAAGACCTTAGCCTCTATCGGGGTAAACTCAGAGATAGATTTCAGGGTCGCTATATACGGTGTTAGAGCGTGGCGAAAATGTAAATACTTGTAAAATTGAGTACGCGGCATCTCAAAGTCCCTCTGGAGCTCCTGAAAGGACTTCAGAATTGTGCGCGCATCACGCCCCTAATGCGGAGATACCAATGATATCCCAGTCTCGAAACCCCAATAAGGTCGATACCTGTGGCTTGAGTCCACTCTGCCAAAGAGGTGTTTCTCTGGTTAGTTTTCTCGACCATCCCATTATGCACGCCAATTGCTTCCATACTCCAAAAACTACTCGTGTAGCGGACGGGAGCCGACGGAGCTCTCTTGGGGCATGGAGGAGCACGTGTGGCAAGGTGCTACCCATGAGCCATCGTTCCACCTGGTATGCCGATTCATTTCTATTGCCGTACCACCAATCGTTGAGCACTAAGAGGTGGGCTGTTCCATGATAGGATTGGATATCCGGTGTCGCTATCTCCCCACAATAGGTAGACTGAAAGCATATTTTGAGCGCGACTCTAGCGGTCTGGTCATTCCGAAGAAAATGGCTAAGTCTGGAATTAGGCTGTCAGAACCAGGCGGGTAGTATTGGAAAGGAATGATTCTGCAGCTGATAGAGAAGGTGAGGAAGTGACACCATTTTAAAAATCGCCAATCAACCTAATATGGAAAGGGGCATACGAGTCCATGAATTCATCTCAGTCTGGGTGCCCAGCCAGATAGGGGTAATATTTTTATTCCATGACACCGACTGGGATGAAGCCAGGTGAACCCCAAGATATTTAAATCCCGATGTAGCCATCGTGACGTCCGCAGCCCATGCTCCCATTTCGGACCTCCCGTGCAGAGGCCAAAGTATAGACTTCCGGGCGTTCATATACAATCACAAGGTCTCTCCAAATATCTGTAGTATGCGGCGCAACCGTGGTCCCATCCGCCGCGGCTCTGATATAAAGAAAAGGATATCAACCGTATAAAGAGCGATCCGATCCGTTATTCCGCCTGGCCACTCAAATCCCTTAACGACCAAGTTACTTACCTTTGGTAATGATATATCTGTAAGAAACTAATAGATAGTGATAGATTCCTCACCTTAGATTTACCCCTAGAAGTCAGACTGGATCCGAAAAGTTTTCACTGGCAGTACCCCTGCGCATCGGTAAGTGGCGTAATGCGGCTCCGCGTCTGTGTTTGGCGTCATGCAGCTCCGCGTCCGTCTTTGGGGTCGCCAAGATGACGTCGCTGAAACTACTTAGACGCTGCCCTCGAGCACTTACGTCAGTTCTGTACACGACTTTCTGTGCCAGGAAAGCAGAGCCATGCATGATACTGACCACCGGTGCCTTGAAACAAGGGCCCTGAAAGGCATGACCTTAACTATAGAAATCAGTTTGCAGAACAGGGAGGATGGGTGGGGCAGTAAGGAATCTATCAGTAACTAATGTTTCTTACAGATATAGCGTTACCGAAGGTAAGTAACTTGTTCATCTGAAAGGAACACGTAGTAATAGATTCCTTAACTTAGAATAGATACCCCAGCAATAACAACCCCGATGGTGGGTCTGCAAACCAAGATCACACCAGGAAGTCCCAGAGAACAACGGCCAAAGAAGCCGACTCTCCGGACTTGGCTGTCCAGGCAATAGTGCTTAGTAAAAGTGTGCAACGAGGCCTACGTAACTGCCTGACAGATGTCTTGTAAGAGGAAACCATGTCCCAAAGCCGTAGTGGCAGCCGTCGCCCTGGTGGAATGAGCGCACAGTCGCACAGGAGGCTTCTTCTTTGCCAGAGAATAACAGGCTTTAATACACAAGACGACCCATTGGGAGATAGTCCGCTTGTGTACGGCCCAACCTTCCTTGGTGCCTACATAGCCAACAAAGAGCTGGTCATCCACCGGGAACTGTTGTGTGCGATTGAGATAAAATGAGAGCGCACGTTTTGGGTCCAGACGGTGGAGCCTCCCTTCCTCTCTGAAAGGGTGCGGAGGGGGAAAAAAGGTGGGCAAAGTTATGATCTGCCCGATGTGAAAGGCAGTGACAACCTTTGACAGAAAGGATGGACGTGTTCTGAGCACAACCTTGTCCGGATGGACAGACAGAAAAAGAGGTTTAAAGGAAAGAGCCTGGAGCTCACTCACTCTCCTAGCAGAGGGGATAGCAACCAGGAAAGCAGTCATCAGAGTTAACAAATGAAGAGGACAGTTGTAAAGAGGCTCAAAGGGAGCGCACATCAAGTATGTTAGAACCAGGTTCCAACTACGAAGGGAATAGGAGGGAAAAGAGGAGTAATGCCTTTGAGGAATCTATTTACCACAGGGGACTTGAAAAGAGAGGGCGGGTCAGGGAGCCTGAGAAAGGCCGAAATAGCAGAAAAGTAGCCATTGATTGTGCCCAGAGCATAGCCCTGCTGGGCCAAAGAAAGAAGGAACAGTAGGACTTGTGAAAGAGGGTCAGAAAGGGGATCCACAGCCTTTGCTGTGAACCATGCCACACATTTTTTCCACCTGCAGGTGTATACCAACTTAGTAGAGGGACGCCTGGCTGCCAGAATGACATCACAGATTTCAGGAGGCAAGTCGAGAGGAATCCACTGCCGTCGCTCAATCTATACGCAAAGAGGTGGAGACTGGAAAGGTTCGGTTGGAGGACAGTCCCTTGCTGCTGTGACAGAAGATCCTCACGAAGAGGCAGTCGGATCGGGGGATCGATGGTCATACTGAGTAGCTTGGTATACCAAACTCTTCGAGCCCAGTACGGAGCTACAAGAATGACTTGGGCCCCGTTGCGCCTGAACTTCAGCACTCTGGTCAGAAGTGGTATAGGCAGAAAAGCGTACAACAGACTGCAACTCCACTCGCGAAGAAAAGTGTTGTCTACCGAGTGCCGCCTTGGAAATTCACACGCCTAGAACTGCTGACTTTGCGCGTTCTCTTCGGTGGCGAATAGATCTAACCAAGGCTACCCCCACTGTTGAAAGAGACCTTGCGCCACATCCGAGTGAAGATGCCATCTGTGATCCTGCATGCACCTGTGGCTGAGTTTGTCTTCCCTGGTGTTCAGTGAACCTGCCAGGTGTTGAACCACCAGGGAAATGTCTTGATATCCCAGCCATGTCCACAGGCAAAGGGCCTCCTGACATAGGGTCCAAGAACCCACCCCGCCCGCCACGTTTGTTGCAGTACCACATTGCAGTGGTGTTGTCTGTGAACACCTGCACTACTCTCCCCTTGACAGAGGGAAGGAATGACTTCAGTGCAAGCTGGATCGCCCGAAGCTCCAGAAGGTTGATGTGGAGCCTGGACTCCGCTGGAGACCAGAGGCCTCTGATCTCCGCCTCTCCCATGTGGCCCTCCCCATCCCAGGAGGGACGCATCAGTCACCACTGTGTGCTCCGGTTGGGGAAGGGAGAGGGATCTGCCATTGACCCAATGCCGGTTCGTGAGCCACCACTGCAGCTGGTGTGCAGAGGCCTCCCAGATCTGGACTTAATCAGACAGGTTCCCCTGATGCTGCTCTTACTGGAAATTCAGGCCCCACTGCAGAGCCCATATATTCCATCTGGCATGATTGACCAGCAGGATGCAGGAGGCCATAAGGTCCAACAGCCTCAGGGTCATCCTGACCGAAACCCAGGATAGAGGCTGAAATATGGGAATTATTGCCTCAATATCCTGGACTCACCGTTCGGGAGGATACGCCTGAAAGTGCGTCATATCCAGAACCGCTCTGATTAAGAGGAGCTTCTGAGAGGGAATCAGTTGCGACTTCGGCACATTGATGGAGAACCCCAGCAAATGCAGGAGGTCGGCCATAGTCTGGAGGTGGGATACGACTGTCCGGGGCGAGCCCGCCTTCAACAGCCAGTTATCGAGATGGGTGAAGACTGTAACCCCTGATCTGCGCAGATGAGCTGCGACCACTGCCATTACTTTCGTGAACACCCGAGGGGCGCTGGTAAGTCCAAAGGGGGGCACGTTAACTGAAAGTGCTGGTGGCCTACCGTGAACCGCAGGTAATGCCTGTGGGCAGCAGGACGGGAATGTGGAAATATGCGTCCTGCAGGTCCAACGCTACCATCCAGGCTCCATGGTCGAGGGCAGACCAGACCTGAGCCAGAGTTAACATCTTGAACTTCTCCTTCGGAGGAAGCGATTGACGTTCCTGAGGACCAAAAAAGGACCCAGGCCTTTGTCCTTCTTGGGCACCAGAAAGTAGTGGGAATAACAACCACGTCCTACTTCTGGGGCAGGAACGCGCTTGAAGGTCTCCTTGGCCAAGAGGGCCGCAACTTCCTGTTGAAGAAGTGCCAAGTGAACCCCCGACATGCGGTGGTACTGGGGTGGCATGGCTGGAGGGGTAGGCTTGAAGGTGGGGAGTAACCCCTTCGGACTATTTGTAAAACCCACCTGTCCGAAGTGATGGTGCGCCAGTGGGAGAGGTGATGGCGATTTGATGGGCTGAAAGATCGGACTAGGAAGGTTTGGAGACAGTGGTGGTCGGGGTGGAGGTGTACTGACACGCCCGCTGGCCCCCTGACCTGCATCGGAGGATTCCACGTCCTCACTGAGACTGTTGCTGCGCAGGCCTGTGGCTCTGAAGCAAACGTATCGGGCGCCCTTTCCGTGGCCACGATAGGAGCGAAAAGCAGAAGGCGGAGGAGGGCGCATGGCGGAAAGGACCAAGCACTTGGCCGTAGCCCGTTGGCTGTAGCCTGCTTTGTTGCCAAAAAGGCGAATGCCATCAAAGGGCATGTCCATCAGAGTGTTCTGGACATCCCAAGAGAAACCAGTAGTTCTCAGCCAGGCGTGGCGATGGAGCGCCACTGTCGTGGAAATCACCCTGCTTAGCGAGTCGGCAGTGTCAAGGCCACATCGAATCGTGAACTTTGCAGCTTCTCTCCTTTCAGCAATAGCTTGAGAGAGTACTGTCCAGGCCTCCTCCGGACACTGAGGTAACACTTGCGCCACCGTATTCCACACAGAGTGGAAATAACGGCCCAAGAGGCATGCAGTGTTCACAAACGGCAGTCCTGAACTGTCAGAAGAATTTTTTTTCTTTCAGAACTCCTCCAGTTTCTTGGATTCTTTGTCCAGGGGTGCGGAAGGGAATGTGCTTGGAGACGCAGAGCTTGGGCAACCAAGCTCTCAGGGGTGGGGTGTTGGGAAAGGAGAATGGGGTCGCCCAGGGCCGGGCGAAGGTGTCGGGCAACATTCCTATCCACAGGAGCCCCTGTGTTGGATCTGGACCAGGTGCCCAAAAGAACATCTGAAAGTGCATCATTAAAAGGCAGCAGTGGCTCCGCAGAGGTAGCAGCCGGCTGAAACACTTCTGTCAGGAGGTTAGTCCTGACGGCCAATGTGAGGAGATCGAGGTGGAGAGCTCGGCCGCCCTACGCAACACTACTGTGTAACTTGCACCCTCCTCCGTAGCCACGGTAGAAGGAGTTAGCATGCAAAGGTCAGGAGAGGTGTCAAGACCGCTGGCATCCCCCAATTCCTCTACCCAGTCCGGGTCAAACTCACACTGTGCTGTGAGAGGGTCCTCCAACCCCTCCCAGTCCTCCCCTACCTCCAAAGGCTGATGAACAGGCCGAAAATAAGGACGCTGGACATAGGAGTAGAAAGGCCCTATCGGCATCGGAATCGGCGTCGAGCGGCGCCGGACTGCTGAAACCAGGGATGACGTCGTCCGGGGGCATGGGCGACGTCAGAGGTGGTGTCCACCTTGGTGGAGGTGTCACAAGGTCAACCGGCATCGACTGGGATCCAGGCTTAGATCCTTGGAGGCCCTGCAGTGCCGGGGCCAGAGCCGGCAGCGATGGAGGAGCTGGAGCCGCAGACAGTGTAAGGCGAGGGCCCCCAGTCGGCCCAGCAGGGCCCGCCCGCCCAAAGGGGCGGGCCATGGCTGAAATTCCTGAAGCTGGGCGTGAGTCACCGACTGACCCAGGAAGGGCGGGTAGGCCGATGGCGACTGCGTAGGCTCCGCCGCAGTCGCGGGGGAGGCACCACCCGCACCGTCAGCTGCGTTGTGCAACGGGAAGTCGGAGAGCGATGGCACTTCTTCGACTTCTTGTGATGCTTCGCCTTACCTGACCTCGTGTGCGAAGACTTTGATCCAGACGAACAATGGTGGTAGCTCCGCGACAGGTCCCTCGACCTCCCACGGGACCGGGACCTTAAAAGACGCAGAGCCGACTGCCGGACTTCAAGCAACTTTTGGGACCGCTCCCGCAAAGTCTTTGACGCCATGGCCCGGCAGTCGGGGCACGACTTGGGGTGGTGGTCACGCCCCAGGCAGCAGAGAGACACGCGGTGCGGGTCAGTCACCGACATCATGCGATGAAAGTCCTGCAGGACTTGAAGCAGGGCATCCCTACAGCACCAGGAGTCGATCGACTCAAAAAATGGGGGCAAAAAAGCCTCGAAAAACTCAGTCAAAAAGTGACTGGGGGTACTGCTCTCCCAGGTCTGCGCTTGCTGGCGCGGAAAAAGAAAGAACTGACGTCAGCACGCGAGGGCGTCAAAGAAGCTGCTGCGACATCATCTCAGCAACCACGACACCAACGATGGACAATGCCACCTTCTGACGCACATGGGTACTGCTGACAATCTTTCCGGATCCAGTCTGACACCTGGGGGTAATTCTAAGGTAAGGAATCTATTACTACGTGTTTCTTTCAGATCTGTGCGTCAGTCCGGAAACATGAGGCCAGAGGTTCCAGTGCCAGCACAAATAAATAGGGGGACAAAGGGCGTCCCTGATGCGTGCTTAAGCCCTATAGAAAAGGGTTCCGAGACCGCACCTGTCACTCTAACTGAAGCTGTGAGATCTGTATATAACAGCCGGATATAGGACAGAAGGCGTGGCCTAAGATTATGACGCTGCAGGAGAGCAAACAGGTATGTTCACCCCAAGAAATCAAATGCCCTATCTATGACGGCCAGCGCAGAGCAGCTGGGCCTTCCGATGGTCAATTGCTGCCACTGCGTTATGGGCCTGTCGGAAATTGTGTCAGGTGGCCTGGCCAAGCATAAAGCCTGCCTGGTCCGGATGAACCAGGTCGGACATAGAGGGGAGGATACCATTGGTAATGGCTTTGGCTAAAAGTTTAGCCTCCATATTTAGCAGTGATATGGGACGGTATGATGAGTGTTTATCTGGAGGTCAGCCGGGTTTAAGAAATATCGCAATTTCGGCATGTCGCCAGCCTGATGGGAGTCTCCCTTCCTCGAGGGCTACGTTCACCGACTCCAGATAGTGAGTAACGAACGGGGACTGAATGAGTTTGTAAAACTTGCATGGGGAACTGTTAGGACCTGGAGCCTTGCCCGCGTGCAAGTCTGTGAGGGCCGCACTTAGCTCCTCAGCTATTAAGGGAGCATCCAGGTACACCCGTGCCGTATCCGATAGGGCTTTGGGGGTCCTCTAAAAAGCAAGAAATCACAGATTCAGGTAACACATCATTAGGGGTATATAAATCAGCATAATACGTCACAAAGCTGGACACAATCTGGGCTGGATCTGTCATCGCTTGACCATCCTCACCCAAAATACCTGGTGTTGTTAGTGGGTGAGTCACCCACTGGCATAGGCGATGTAGGAGAGAGCATGACTTGTCGCCCCACTGATATCTTTGACTGCTTGAGGCCAGCCAAGCCTGCTTGACCTCATCCCGCAGAACATTAGCGTATAATTGTTGCGCGAAGAGGAGCTGACCGCAAATTTGTCTATCGCCTACATCTCAACTCCATTGCTCTAGATCAAGTATTTGAGCCTCAGCCTGAAGCAATGTTTCCCAGCGCTTTTTTCATTGAGCGGCGCAGAAAGAGAGGTTAGCACCCCTAAGGGTTGGCTTCATAGCCTCCCAGATAGTCATCGCCGAGCTCACAGTTCCCAGATTTTCAGTAAAATTATCCGTAACCACCTGATACATGTAGGTCTTATATTGTGGATCATGAAGATGCCGCGTCGAAAGGCGCCATCGGAAGGATGGGCGGGCTATGTCCAGCCGCAACGTCAACGTTATTGGAGAATGATCTGAGAGGCCTCTAGGTAGGCCTCTATGTAGGATATCTGCATCCGCAATCCGATAATAGTAAGTCGCGGGTAGAAATATCTAATCTAAGCGCAAGAACGAATTGTGTACTGTAGAGTAGTATGTGTAGCTTTGTACTATCGTGTGTTAGTGTCGCCACATATCCACCCAGCCCATATCTCGCACCAGTGTCTGTAGGAGTGTGTCACTGAGTGGCTCCAGTCCACCACGCGATCTTCTTCTATCCTGAGCAAATATCAAGACGTCATTCCAGTCACCACTGATAAGAGAGGCCCCTGGGAATCTCCAACATCATTCTAGTCAGGCATTCCACAAACGTTTCAGACAAGTGGGGGGAGCAAGGTGGAGGCATAAACTCTACCAAATGTACAAGCTCCCCATATAACGTACCAGTCACAACTACATAACGGCCTTGGGGGTCAGACCATGTTTTAGCATGTGTAAGGGGACTATCCGTTGAATAAGGACCACCACCCCACGGGATCCCCTGGTGAATCCTGCATGGATGACCTGGATATAGCCAAATCGAGAGAGGTATGGCGCTTTGGCACTCAAAAAGTGAGTTTCTTGCAGTAGCAGGACATCTGCTGAAGCAGGTTTAGCATGCCGATAAACCGCACCTCTTTTGACTTTGTCCAGTGCCCCCCTTTATTCCAGCTTACTACATGGAGCCTACCAGCAGGGTCTGACATATGGTATGATATGGAGAATAAATAGGGAACAGGGTTTGTTGCATGGCATGAAAATGATAGGCATGAAGAAAAACACGGCACAGTATGACAACACAACTCATCAAACCCCTTCCCACCCCCTCCTACCTCACCCAAAACCTCATAACTGTTTAAGTATCTGTCGCAGTTGGGGTTCTACTGCTGCCTCAACAGGGGCAGAGCACTGCCCCAAACCAATGGATCCCCAGTAAACTATCCCCATGCAAAGATAATGTTCTCAGATACAGAGAGACGAGTCACAGGGGGGGGAAGTCCCACGGAGGCCCTGAAATGTTTAATCAGCCAAACATATATCGTACTCACAACCCTCAGTCTCCGTTGCATGACTGTGCTAGTTCATGTTCGTCTTCTTCCACTCGGGAGCTGGATGCCCCTCGCAATTTGGATCGGCACTGTGAGTGTTTTCTACGGTTAGATTTCTCTAAAGTTTTGACAGTCTTTCATGCAGCTTCTCCAGAGGACGACTCGGAGTCAATAGACGGCGGGGTGTGCGATTTAAGCTTCTGCTTCTCATCCGTCCAGGCAAAGACCTCCTTGGGGGTATCGAAGAACAGCATGCGGAACTTATAACCTGCAGCCGGACCGGGAAAAGCAAGGCATATTGGATCATCAAGTTTCGGAGCAGGGCCTTTGTACTCGTGAATGACTGTTGGCGTTGTTACACCAGTCTCGTATAGTCTGGGAAAATTAAAATGGAATGAGAGTTATAGTGGAGTTTGCCAGACAATCTGGCCTGCGCGAGGATGGCATCCCTATCATGGAAGTTGAGGAGCCTGGAGATAATGGGCCGTGGTCTGGCCCCGGGCAGAGGCTTCTGCATCAAGGTGCAGTGAGCACATTCGAGAATAAAGCATTGGGACAGAGACGACTGAGGGATCCTTTCCGCAAGCCATGTGGTAAGAAACTGCTCATGTTGTTGCTTACGCAGCCCTCTGGAAAGCCCACAAAGCGAAGATTATTCCTTTGAGTCCTGCCCTCGGCATCCTCCACCCTGATCGCAAGACCCTTTGTGATGGATTCCAAGGAGGATACCCTCTTTTGGAGGGATGCAACTGTGTCCTCTGTAGTAGATATACGGGTCTCAGCTTCCCTTATCCTGTCAACCGCCTTGCGGAGATACTGGTGGATCAGCATGACGTCCGATCCCACTGCCCCGATTTTGGCCTCTAAGGCATCGCCAGACTAGGTTATCGCCGGCATCAGTGCAACGTTGTCTGCGCCAGTAGAGGATGGGGCTGCTGGCTCCACCGCCTGCGCCCCTGCGTAGAGATCCAGAGTGCTCTGCTTGGTACCCTGCAGCTTGTCTTGGGTCAATATGAGTGACAGTAGACGGTGTCGGGCATTAGTGATGTAGAGCTATAGGAATCGACAAATAGGATGCTCTCGTCGTGGACTGCAATTATAATAGTATTCCTTCCGAGGAACGAAGGGTCCCCGGTCGCCACTATTATGAACATCGTTTGTCTTCAAGGCAGGCAGGCGTGAGGGCAGCCTACACACAGGCCGCACCGGATCTAGTCTGGTCGCTTCTGCGTGCAGCCTCTGTCTGCCCCCCTAATGGGTGCCCCCCACACAGCCCTCTCCAGCAGTGTCGCGCAGTTCCTGCGTGGAGGCAGTCCCAGAAGGTAACTCTATGAAATGGTCTCAGCTGTAGGATGTAGGGCACAGGTGAAGAGCAATGCAGGTCACAGATGCCCGCTCCACTGAAGCCCCGGAGTAGCAGAGGTCTAAGACCACAGGCCACGCTAAGAGGACTCAGATCACAATAGAGAATGAGGAGACCACCACCTCTGTCAGGGCTGCAGTCAGCATCAAGCGATTCGCCCTGTACCTCAAGTTAACCTATGGCTGGAGATCAAGGGTGGGGTCGGGCACCAGTAGACCAGGAAGGCGGGTCAAGGTGAAGAGATCAAGTCGGAGCACGACATTCCAAGGAGCCATCCGGGCGCTTGGATCTGAATGTACATTTTTAAATAGTTAATCTTGAAACCAGCTAAATCTTTCTGTATCCCTAAAAAGAGCATTACCATGCTATGATTCTGCTACTTTCAGGGATGGAACTATTTTCCCCTTACAAGAAACCATACTTTCTGCTTTGAACCCCACATTCAGAGGCAGGATATAACTGACAAATATTTTCTGTAGTTTAAAAGAAGGAAGGTGAAAAGGGAGCCATACAACAATACAAAACTCATTATGGAACACTGATCTTAAACATAAAATAGCTTATGTTAATGGCAACCACATACTTGATTTGTTTAGCGCTTTTGTAGCGGACGAACAGAACGATGGGATATATATGAATGCTGTGCAATCGTTCAATGGCATGTGGCCCGATATCCAGCAAACAATGACAGTCCTACAAACACACAAAAAAGCAAGCGATTACAAATTAATTTATAAAACATGTTAAATGGGCATTCCTATTATCCTTTACTTTTAAATCCATAACATTTTGAAATGTAAATGTAAAACTATGTCACACTCGTAAAGGTTACCAGTTGAAAAGAACTGCTATAGCACAAGTTACTTACCTTCGGTAATGATATATCTGTAAGAAACAGTAGTTAGTGTTTGATTCCATACCTTAGAATATCCCCAGGCGTCAGACTGGATCCGGAAAGTTTTGCGTAGCAGTACCCCTGCACGTCGGTAGGCGTCGCCTGCGGCTCCGCGTCCGTCGTCGGCATCGTTATGACTTCGCCGGAGTACTTAGACGCCGCCCTCGCGCGCTGACGTCAGTTCTTATACACAGCTTTCCGCGCCAGAAAGGCAGAGCCATGATAAAAACCAACACTGGTGCCCTGAAACTAGGGCCCTCAAAGGGATGACCTTAACCTTAGATATCGGTTCGCAGAACGGGGAGGATGGGTGGGGCGGTAAGGAATCTAACACTAACTACTGTTTCTTACAGATATATTGTTACCGAAGGTAAGTAACTTGTGCATCTGAAAGAAACAGGTTAGTGTTAGATTTCTTACCTTAGAATAGATACCCCAGCAATACCAACCCCGGTGGTGGGTCTGCGAACCAATAATCACACCAGAAAGTCCTGGAGAACGGAACAGCCGAAAAAGCCATCTCTCCGGAGTTGGCTGTCCAGGCAGTAGTGTCTAGCGAACGTGTGCAGCGAGTCCCACGTAGCTGCCTGACAGATGTCCTGCAAGGGGACTCCCCGACTCAGGGCAGTAGTAGCCGCCGTGGCCCGAGTGGAATGGGCACGTACCCCCCACAGGAGGCTCCTTTTTAGCCAGTGAATAACAAGCCTTGATGCACAAGACGACCCATCGAGAAATGGTCCGCTTGAGCACCGCCGGTCCCTTTTTAGTGATGCACCAGAAGGATGCAGGAGGCCATCAGCCCCAGAAGCCGCAGCGTCAACCTGACTGAGATTCGGGATAAAGGCTGAAAGATCGGAATCAGAGCCTGAAGCACAAGTTACTACTTGTGTAACGATATATCTGTAAGAGACATTAGTTAGTGATAGATTCCTTACCTTAGAATATCCCCAGGCGTCAGACTGGATCCGGAAATTTTTGCGTAGCAATACCCCTGCGCGCTGGTAGGCGTCGTCTGCGGCTCCGCGTCCGTCGTCGGCGTCGTGAGCGCCGGGATGACGTCATCGGAGTATATAGACGGCGCCCATGCGCGCTGACGTCAGTTCTGATAACACAGCTTTTCCGCGCCAGATACGCAGAGCCATGATAGAACTAACACTGGTGCCATGAAACTAGGGCCCTGAAGGGGATGACCTTAACCCTAAATATCGGTTCGCAGAACAGGGAGGATGGGAGGGCGGTAAGGAATCTATCACTAACTAATGTCTCTTACAGATATATCGTTACACAAGTAGTAACTTGTGCATCTGAAAGAGACACGTTAGTGATAGATTCCTTACCTTAGAATAGATACCCCAGCAATACCAACCCCGGTGGTGGGTCTGCGAACCAATATCACACCAGAAAGTCCTGGAGGACGGAACGGCCAAAGAAGCCATCCCTCCGGACTTGACTGTCCAGGCAGTAGTGTCTTGCGAACGTGTGCAGCGAGGCCCACGTGGCTGCCTGACAGATGTCCTGCAGGGGGACACCGCGGCCCAGGGCAGTTGTCGTTGCCGTGGCCCGAGTGGAATGAGCCCGCAATCCAGCCGGGGGCTCCTTCCTCGCCATGGAGTAACATGCTTGGATGCACAAGATGATCCACCTGGAGATGGTCCTCTTGTGTACAGCCTTTCCCTTCTTCGCGCCCACGTAACCAACGAAGAGTTGGTCATCCACCCGGAATTGGCGAGTGCGGTCTAGGTAGTAGGAGAGCGCACGTTTTGGATCCAGACGGTGGAGCCTCTCCTCCTCTTTCGAGGGGTGCGGAGGCGGAAAGAAGGTGGGCAAGGTGATGGACTGCCCGATGTGGAAGGCCGTGACAACCTTGGGCAGAAAGGAAGGACGTGTACGTAACACCACCTTATCAGGATGAACAGACAGGAAAGGTGGAGAAGAAGAAAGAGCCTGGAGCTCACTCACCCTCCTGGCAGAGGTGATGGCAACCAGGAAGGCCGTCTTTAGAGTAAGGAGACGAAGAGGGCAGTTATGAAGTGGCTCAAAGGGAGCACACATCAGATAGGTGAGAACCAGATTCAAGTCCCACTGGGGCATCACGAAGGGGACAGGAGGGAACATGTGTGTGATGCCCTTCAGAAATCTACTCACAATAGGGGACTTGAACAAAGAAGGTTGATCTGGTAGCCTCAAGAAGGCTGATAGAGCAGAAAGGTACCCTTTAAGAGTGCCCAGAGCAGAGCCCTGCTGGGCAAGGGAAAGAAGAAAGAGCAGCACTTCCGAAAGGGGTGCAGAGAGAGGATCCACAGCCTTTGCTGTGCACCATGCCACAAATTTGTTCCACCGGCAGGCGTATACCGACTTTGTGGAGGGACGCCTGGCTGCCAGAATGATATCACAGACTTCGGGAGGCAAGTCAAATGGCCTCAACTGCCGCCGCTCAATCTCCAAGCTTGTAGGTGGAGACTGGACAGGTTCGGGTGCAGGACCGTCCCCTGCTGCTGCGACAGAAGGTCCTCCCGAAGAGGCAGACGAATCGGGGGATCGACTGACATGCTGAGTAGCTCGGGATACCAGTACCTTCGTGCCCAGTCCGGAGCCACAAGGACGACCTGGGCCCGGTCGCGCCTGATCTTCTTCAGCACTCTGGGCAGAAGTGGTATAGGCGGAAAGGCGTACAACAGACCGCAGCTCCACTCGCGACGAAAAGCGTCTCCGAGCGAGTGCCGCCTTGGAAACTCCAACGCGCAGAACTGCTGACATTGCGCGTTCTCTTCTGTGGCGAATAGATCTAACCAAGGCTCTCCCCACTGTCGAAAGAGACCTTGCGCCACATCCGAGTTCAGACGCCATTCGTGATCCATCATGCACCGGCGGCTGAGTTCGTCCGCCCTGGCATTCAGAGAGCCTGCCAGGTGTTGAACCACCAGGGTCACGCCCTGATGTTCCAGCCACTGCCAGAGGCGCAGAGCCTCCTGGCAAAGGGTCCACGACCCCACACCGCCCTGTTTGTTGCAGTACCACATGGCGGTGGTGTTGTCGGTGAACACTTGCACTACGCTCCCTCGGACAGAGGGGAGGAATGCCTTCAGTGCTAGACGAATCGCCCGCAGCTCCAGAAGGTTGATATGGAGCCGGGACTCCGCCGGAGACCAGAGGCCTCTGATCTCCGCCTCTCCCATGTGGCCTCCCCAGCCTTGGAGGGACGCGTCCGTCACAACTACGTGCTCCGGCTGGGGTAGGGAGAGGGGCCTGCCACTGACCCAGTCGCGGTCCGTGAGCCACCACTGCAGTTGCTTCGCAGTGCCCTCCGAGATCAGGACATGATCGGACAGGTTGCCCTGATGCTGGGCCCACTGAAACTTCAGGTCCCACTGCAGAGCCCGCATCCGCCACCTGGCGTGACGCACCAGAAGGATGCAGGAGGCCATCAGTCCCAGAAGCCGCAGCGTCAACCTGACCGAGACCCGGGATAACGGCCGGAAGACAGGAATCAGAGCCTGAATATCCCGGACCCGCTGCTCGGGTGGGTAAACCCGAAACTGCGCCGAGTCGAGAACCGCTCCGATGAAGAGGAGCTTCTGAGAGGGACACAGGTGTGACTTCGGCACATTGATGGAGAACCCCAGCAAGTGCAGGAGGTCGGCCGTAGTCTGGAGGTGGCTGACGACTGTCTGGGGCGAGCCCGCCTTCAACAACCAGTCGTCGAGGTAGGGGAAGACTGACACCCCTTGCCTGCGCAGATGGGCTGCGACCACCGCCATCACCTTCGTGAACACCCGTGGGGCGCTGGTAAGGCCGAAGGGGAGCACGGTAAACTGAAAGTGCTCGTGGCCTACCGTGAACCGCAGGTAACGCCGGTGGGCCGGCAGGACGGGGATGTGGAAATAGGCGTCCTGCAAGTCCAACGCTACCATCCAGTCTCCTGGGTCCAGGGCAGCCAGGACCTGAGCCAAAGTGAGCATCTTGAACTTCTCCGTACGGAGGAAGCCGTTGACGTTCCGCAGATCCAAGATAGGGCGTAGGCCCCCTTTGCCCTTCTTGGGTACCAGAAAGTAGTGGGAGTAACAGCCACGTCCTACTTCTGGCCCAGGAACGCGCTCGATGGCCCTCTTGGCCAAGAGGGCCGAAACTTCCTCTTGCAGAAGTCGCAAGTGATCCCCCGACACACGGTGGCATTGAGGTGGCATGGATGGAGGGGAAGACTCGAAGGGGAGGGAGAAACCCCTTCGGACAATTTGCAGCACCCACCTGTCCGAAGTGACTGTATGCCAGTGGGAGAGGTGATGGCGAACCCTGCCTCCCACAGGCGTCACATGGGCCTGAAAACTCGGACTAGGAAGGTTTTGAGGCAGGGGCTGCTGAGG
Organism: Lissotriton vulgaris; assembly: GCF_964263255.1. NCBI lineage: Eukaryota > Metazoa > Chordata > Amphibia > Caudata > Salamandridae > Lissotriton > Lissotriton vulgaris. Next base: position 665,201,297 of record NC_141693.1, read on the forward strand.
GAGGTGTGGACTGGGCTCGCCGCTGTCCCCGACCACCGCCACGGCGGTTCCCACGTCCGCCACCGCGTTGCTGTACATTCTGCGGCGCGTGGCTGACGGTACGTGGTGGGGCGCCCCTTCCGTGGCCACGAAAGGAGCGAAAGGCACCCGATTGCTGGCGTGGGGCCGTAAGGCCCAAGGACTTGGCCGTGGCCCTGGAGTCCTTGAAACGCTCCAGCGCATGGTCTGCCTTGTCGCCGAAGAGGCGACGGCCATCAAACGGCATGTCCAGGAGGGTGGCCTGGACATCGGCCGAGAAGTTGGCGGACCTCAACCAGGCGTGGCGTCGAACCGCCACCGTCGTTGCCATCGCCCTGCCCAGTGAGTCCGTGGTATCCAGCCCACACCGGATAGAAAAACGTGCTGCATCTCGGCCGTCCGCAAGGGTTTGGCTGAGTTTAGCCCTGACCTCCTCAGGGCATTGTGGCAGCACCTCCGCAACCGTGTCCCACAGAGTGTGGGTGTAGCGGCCCAAGAGACAGTTGGTGTTTACTGACCGTAGCCCCAGGCTCACAGACGAGAAGACCTTCTTCCCGAACTGCTCATATCTCTTGGATTCCCTGTCGGGCGGGGCCGACGGGAATGCGGTCTGGGAGTTGGAGGCCTGGATGACCAGACTCTCGGGGGTGGGGTGGGTGGACAAAAAGCAAGGGTCGCCCGGTGCCGGGCGGTAGCGTCTGGCCACGTTCCTGTCCACAGGGGGGCCTGTGGCGGGCTTGGACCAAGTGCCCAGAAGAACGTCACACAAGGCCTCGTTGAACGGCAGGAGGGGCTCCGCGGAGCCGGACTGCTGTTTGAGGACCTCAGTGAGGAGATTAGTCCTCACGGCCGCGACGGGGAGCTGAAGGTTTAAGGCCTTAGCTGCCTTCGTCAACACTACACTGTAAGCAGAACCCGCCTCCGAAGCCACAGTCGGGGGCGACGTAAATCCAGTGTCTGGCGAGGTGTCAATACCACTGGCCTCCCCAAGCTCATATGTCCAGTCCTGATGTGACTGGCAATCACGTGCCAGAGGGTCCTCGGACCCCTCCCATTGCTCCTCGTCACCCGGCTCCTGAAGACCAGGATTAACAGCCAGGGCCTCCTCGTGGAGATAGAACTCTCCGAAGGCCGACGGAATCGGCGCCCAGCGGCGCCCCTCCGACTCCTGAGCAGGACCGTAGGAAGCATTGGGGTCGGCAACCACATCGGCTGCCGGGGACGACACCTGAAGGGACGGCGCCGGCGAGGTCGTAAGGTCGACCGGCGGGGTCCCGGATCCGGGGCCGGATCCAGCGAGGTCGCGCGGCGCCGGGACCGAAGTCGCCAGCGGCGCCGGGCCCGAAGCACCCGACGTCGTCGGGGCCGAAGCGCCCGACCCGGAAGGACCTCCAGACGGAGCCGATCGGCCCGAAGGCGCCACGGGAACCGACTGAGGAGGGAGGGCCCTCATGGCCATGAGGTACCTCTCGACCTCCTCCTGCGACGCGCCGTGCCCAGGGACCCGAAGGTGTGGGGCAGGCGGCGACGCTTGCGACTCCCGCGGAGCCGCGTGGGCGGTGTCGCCCGAGTCCCCGGTCGCATCGTGCGAGCGACGGGGCGGGTCGGAGGATCGATGGTGTCGCTCCGACCTCTCATGCCTCTTACCTGAGGACTTGGAACCAGACGATCGGTGTCCACTCCCGGAACGTCGATGACTCCGACCTCGCGACCTGTCCCTCGACCTCCCGTGGGACCGGGACCGGGACCTGGAGCGGCGCGGGGCCGACTGCCTCAGCTCGAGACGCTTGCGGGACCGCTCCCGCCTAGCCTTCGACGTCAGGGCCCGGCAGTCGGAGCAGGTTCGATCGTCGTGGTCGAGGCCTAAGCACTTCAGGCACCGGCGATGGGGGTCCGTGACCGACATGAGTCGGCCGCACTTCGAGCAAGGCTTGAACCCGGGCATCCCTGGCACCGATAGTCGAGGATCGACTAAGTAGAGGATCAAAAAGATCGAAAAAGTTTTCAGTCAAAAAGTGACTGGGGGTAGAGCTTCTTCCGGATCTGCGCTAGCTGGCGCGGAAAAAAGAAGAACTGACGTCAGCGCGCATGGGCGCCGTCTATATACTCCGATGACGTCATCCCGGCGCTCACGACGCCGACGACGGACGCGGAGCCGCAGACGACGCCTACCAGCGCGCAGGGGTATTGCTACGCAAAAATTTCCGGATCCAGTCTGACGCCTGGGGATATTCTAAGGTAAGGAATCTATCACTAACGTGTCTCTTTCAGATTATCCTGAACCCGCTGTTCGGGAGGATAAACCCAAAACTTCGCCGAGTCCAGAAACGCTGAAGAAGAGGAGCTTCTGAGAGGGACACAGGTGTGACTTCGGCACATTGATGGAGAACCCCAGTAAGTGCAGGAGGTCGGCCGTAGTCTGGAGGTGGCTGATGACTGTCTGGGGCGAGACCGTCTTCAACAACCAGTCGTCGAGATAGGGGAAGACTGACACTCCTAATCTGCGCAGATGAGCTCCGACCACTGTCATCACTTTCGTGAACACCCGAGGGGCGCTGGTAAGCCCGAAGGGGAGCACGGTAAACTGAAAATGCTTGTGGCCTACCGTGAACCGCAGGTAATGCCGGTGGGCCGGCAGGACGGAGATGTGAAAATATGCGTCCTGCAAGTCCAACGCTACCATTTAGTCTCCCGGGTCTAGGGCAGCTAAGACCTGAGCCAGAGTCAGCATCTTAAACTTCTCCTTCCGGAGGAAGCCGTTGACGTTCCGCAGGTCCAAGATAGGGCGTAGGTCCCCTTTGCCCTTCTTGGGAACCAGAAAGTAGTGGGAGTAACAACCACACCCTACTTCTGGCCCAGGAATGCGCTCGATGGCCCCCTTGGCCAAAAGGGCCGTAACTTAACTTGCAGAAGTTTCAAGTGATCTCCCGACACGTGGTGGTACTGCGGTGGCATGGCTGGAGGGGTCGCCTCGAAGGGGAGGAAGTAGCCTCTTTGGACGATTTGCAGCACCCACCTGTCCGAAGTGATGGTGCGCCAGTGGAGGAGGTGATGGCGAACCCTGCCCCCCACTGGTGTTAAATGGGCCTAAAAGCTCGGACTAGGAAGGCTTCGAGGCGGATGTAGCAGGGGTGGATGTGGACTGGCCTCGCCGTTGTCCCCTGGCACCGCCACGGTAGGAGGGGAGACAAATCCAGTGTCGGGTGAAGTATCCAAACCACTGGCCTCCCCTAGCTCACCTGTCCAGTCCTGAAAAGACTGGCACTCCCATGCCAGAGGGTCCTCAGACCTCTCCCAATCCGCCTCGCCCTCCATCCCCTGGTAATCAGGTTCAAATGATGGGGCCGGATCATAGAAGAATTGCTCTTCCCTCTACGTTGAATGCGGCGTCGAGCGACGCCATTCCGACGTCGGAACCGGATCGAGGGGAGGTTCGGGGACGACATTGTCTGGGGATGGCGTTGGGGATGACACCCTAGGGGTCGGCGCCGGGGGAGGGGTCGTAAGGTCGATCAGCGGCGACCCGGATCCGACAGATCCAGTGGGGCCCTGCGGCGTCGGGATCGAAGTCGCCAATGGCGCCGTGACCTAAGCACCTGACGGCACCAGGGCCGAAGCCACCCGCCCGCTAGGGCCCCCAGACGAACCCCCGGGGCCCGAAGGCACCTCCGAAGAGCTCGCCGGAGGAGAGCGATTCCTCATGGCGACAAGGAATGTGTCGATCTCCTCCGGCGTCGCATTCAGCCCAGTGACCGGCGGGTATGGAGCTGGCCGCGGCGCCAGCGGCTCCGGCGGAGCCGCGTGGGCGGTGTCGCCCGAACCCCCGGCCGCGTCGCACGAGCCTCGGGGGGAGTCAGAAGAGCAATGTCGCCTCTTTGACTTCTTGTGCCTCTTACCTGAGAACTTGGAGCCCGACAAGTGGTGTCCACTTGCCGAGCTGTGATGACTCCGGCCCGCGACTGGTCCCTCGACCTCCTCCTGGACCGGGACCTCGAGCAGCGCGGGGCCGACTGTCGGAGCTCGAGGCACTTATGGGACCTCTCCCGCCTAGCTTTTCGACGTCAAGGCCCGTCAGTCTGGGCACGACTTGTCATCGTGGTCGGCCCCTAAGCAATACAGGCACCGGCGATGGGGGGCGGTAACCGACATCAGTCGACAGCCGTCGGCACAGGGTTCCAACCCAGGCATCCCTACCGGCACCGATGGAGTCGTTCGACGAGAAAAATAAATCAAAAGGATCAAAAAAGTTTAGTCAAAAAAGGACTAAAGGGTACCACTTTTTCCGGATCTGCGTGGAAAAAAGAACTGACGTCAGTGCGCAACGGCGGCGTCTAAGTACTCCGGCGACGTCATCCCGGCGCCAACGACGGACGCGGAGCCGCAGACGACGCCTACCGACGCGCAGGGGTACTGCTACGCAAAACTTTCCAGATCCAGTCTGATGCCTGGGGATATTCTAAGGTAAGGAATCTAACACTAACCTGTTTCTTTCAGATATAAAAATACATAAACATAACATGATACTACGTGGCAGTGTTGATACAGTAGCCTTCAATGGAACTTGATCATACATCAAAGACAAACACAATAAGATGATGGAGGGAGCACTAAAACTTTTCAGACACTCAATCCCAGTCACTATTAGATCTGGGTTAAACCCATTATCGTTCTGCTCACTTCGCCACCCCAGTTCAGACCCAGCCACATGCAATTCAGTCTTGGCCTTGTTCCTCATGGGAGAAGTCCAGTCCGAACTGCCAGGCCAGGTCCTCCCTGAATCAGAAACAAGCATCCTGGGATCGGTTTTTGGGTAACAGCCCTCATCAGCTACGCTAGCATGGATCCAGTGACAAAGTGATCAAGGGACCCACGTCTGGGCATAACCTGCCAACTATGTTTGCAATGTTCGCCCCAAGTAGTCAGTGTAGGCCCAGATGTGGATTCAACCTTATGACCCACAGAAGATTATCACTACAAACAAACAGGGATGCACAGGCATACAAAGGTCGCGGAGGCAAAGAAAGCAACAAAGGAAACGCAAAGAAGCAAGACAGCACAGAAAGCCTGGTGGGAATGTAACAAAAACATGAAGGCAGAGATCGGCAAAATGGAGGACAAAAAAAACAGTGATACATTTTTCCAATATTACCCGTACAAACCAACAAATTGAAGTTTTATCCTTAGGGTTATCATTTTGCCTTTCCTCATGTTTTGACTACACCAAAACTGTATTGATATGTTTTATTATACAAGAAAATTGAAACCAAAATATGGTATGCTACCAAATGTCCACTGGTTAATAGTAATATCGCATAAAGACCAACTAATTTGAAAAAAATCAAAATTACACACTGTGAATGAATTAGAAGGAAATTACAATTTTATTTAAGATCTTTTTTAAATTTAGTGAATGATAAAATAGATATGGATTTGAGTCACACTAGTGGATTTAAACCAAAATCAATTTTTACGCCACAGTCAGTTAATGATGTTATTGACACATTTGAAAGAGGTGTGACTAAAAAATTTAAGAGAGTTGAGAAGAAAAAAGCTTTTGTCAGACATGAATTGAAAAACCTACATTTTGATGCGATAAGGGAATTAAAATGTAATAATAACATTGTGATTAAGAAATCTGACAAAGGTGGAAATGTAGTTGTGCTCTCAACAGAAATGTATTTAAATGAAGAATATAAGCAATTGAATGATTTGCAGTGTCCCGGTCCGTCCTCGGTCCGCCACGGCTTTTGGGTGCCGATTGAGCGGAGGGACGCGACTCCTCCCCCAGCTAGCATTCTGTTAGATAAGGCACACCTGATTCCGCCGCGCTTGGTGAGAGCAGCGCGAGCAAGGCGCTGGGCGGTGTGTGAAAGAGTAACGTGCATATTTTAAAACTGTTTCAGGATCATTTTATCGCTGCTAAAGCGTGCTACTAATTTTTAAACTTATTGCTGGTGGGATTAGGGGGATGCAGACATTGTTGGGCTGATTCTATTAACCCCTTGCAGTGTCCCGGTCCGTCCTCGGTCCGCCACGGCTTTTGGGTGCCGATTGAGCGGAGGGACGCGACTCCTCCCCCAGCTAGCATTCTGTTAGATAAGGCACACCTGATTCCGCCGCGCTTGGTGAGAGCAGCGCGAGCAAGGCGCTGGGCGGTGTGTGAAAGAGTAACGTGCATATTTTAAAACTGTTTCAGGATCATTTTATCGCTGCTAAAGCGTGCTACTAATTTTTAAACTTATTGCTGGTGGGATTAGGGGGATGCAGACATTGTTGGGCTGATTCTATTAACCCCTTGCAGTGTCCCGGTCCGTCCTCGGTCCGCCACGGCTTTTGGGTGCCGATTGAGCGGAGGGACGCGACTCCTCCCCCAGCTAGCATCACTTCCGGGCCAGACCCCTACTAGAGGCGATGTGCATCCGGCCGCGCAGCGGACGAGCGCAGCGGGCGCGACGATGGCGCGCCGAAGTCCAGCCCGTCTGCGCCCGTCCGCGGCCGGACTGCGGCCAAGCCCAAGCATGCTGCCCCAGCGGGATCGGAACCCGACAGGACTGTCTGGTCGAGGCAAGATCTATTGGCCATTAATCAAAGGGGGCTTTGCAAAACACACTCCCTTATGGAAGCCACGCTCCCACTTACTTGTTCAGAATGCGGGATTGCGTGGATCAAGGCCGACTCTCCTCCTAGGCTAACTCCAGGGGCTGCCTCAGCCCAAGTAACTAGAGGTCTCAGAGCGGGACTTGTGAACTGTAGATCATTGCCTCAACACAGCACGGACATTTGGCTGCTCTTGGAGAGCCAGGACTGGGATGTATTGTTTTTAACTGAAACCTGGCTAAATGAGCAGAATGTGTCAGCCATCAGCATAGCTGTGCCGGCAGGTTTTTCCATGTGCACCTCGAATCGCGAGGATGGCAGACGCGGAGGTGGGGTGGCAGTAATTTTTAAAGACTGCCTCTCCATATCGTCCGCAGTATCAGTTGCAGTCCCTGGTATGGAATGCTTATACTTTTGCCTTCTCCTAAACCCCCAACTAGCCATTGCTGGGATGGTAGTTTATCGCCCCCCGGACTGTGTTGAGAGTAGTACAGCTCGTCTTATAGACGCAATCACACTGAACGCGCTGAAGCACGAGCACTTCCTGGTTGTGGGTGATTTTAATGTCCACATTGATAGGGATGGCAATAGAGCGGCAGAGCACCTGATGGCAGCATTGAGTGCTGTAAACCTGATGCTCCATAATAAAGGTCCCACACATAGATCGGGACACACGCTGGATTTAATCTTCTCCACATTAGAAAGCATAGTAGTGGATGATGCACTCCCAGTAGTATGGTCAGATCATTGGCTTATACCATTCACACTAGTATTAGATAGTGTAGAATCTAGAAAAAGCAAGCACTCTTACATGAAGAGGCAATGGAAAAATCTTACTCCGGCCATCATGAACCCAATTCTGTCCCATGATCCACCCAAGCGTACCATGAATGCCAGCGTGGATGCCCAGGCATTACACTACTGGATTAGCAGCATGGTAGAGACGGTAGCACCAGCAAAAAGGGTGACAGCGCAGAGAACTTCTCCCACGGCCCCATGGTTCTCTGATGATTTAAGAGCGGAAAAAAGAGCCTGTAAGAAGCTCGAAAGACAATGGAGATTAAACTACTGCCCTCTAGCAAAAATACATTTTAAAGAGGCCACCAAGCTGTTTCACAAGCATATCAGGAAAGGAAAAAAGAGTTACTATGCCTCCGTTATTCAACAGGCAGAGAACCCCAGCAAAGAAGTGTTTAAACTGGTTGAATCCTTTCTGAAGCCCCACTGTATCGAAAGGGATATTCCCCAATCCATAGCACTCTGTGATAAGATCTCTGTCTATTTTGACAATAAAATACAGATGGTCTATGACTCCTTTGGCCCGCATAAACCTACGGCCAAGGAGGATAGAGAGAATGGGGGCCGGCCCCCAGCCTCCCTGAGGAAATTTCAACCTATCCCGCTAGTTGAGGCAAGCCAAGAGATAACCCGGTGTAAGTCTGGCTCCCCAGAGGACCCTTGTCCGCCTAAATTGTGGGCACCTCTAGCGGACGCTATTGCACCTATGCTTCAACATATCTGGAATATTTCCATAGACACTGGGGAATTTCCGGAGAGTTGGAAGCATGCGACGCTTCTTCCACTGAAAAAGAAGCCAAACGGGGATGCGGAGGATTTAACTAACCTCCGTCCTATCTCTCTGCTGGCAGCTCCCGGGAAAATGCTGGAAAAATTAATTCATCGCCAGCTGAATGCTCATGTTGAATCTAATAACATCCTGCATGAGACTCAGTCCGGGTTTAGACCCGGCTTCAGCACGGAGACGGCGTTGATTGAGGTGGCTGATTCTCTGAGGTGGTCGTTAGATTCAGGGGACTCAGCTCTGCTGATGCTCCTGGATCTCTCGGCCGCGTTTGATACGGTGGACCATGCTAGGATGATCCAACGTTTGGCAGACATTGGCCTACAAGATCAGGCACTCGGTTGGATGCAGTCCTACCTGTCAAACCGAACGCAGAGGGTCACTCTAGGCACTTGTGACTCAAAGCGTAAGCCACTGCGATGCGGGGTCCCGCAAGGATCTGCCCTTAGCCCCCTTTTGTTTAACGTTTATCTTGCCCCTCTTTTCTCCCTCATTGCCAACTGGGGAGTCACCGCAATATCTTATGCGGATGACACCCAGTTGGTTTTTCCCTACTCTGAGGTGACAGAGGCGGCATTTGCAAACTTTAAGGGGTGCCTTCAGGATGTGGCCTCCTGGATGAATACTAATAAGCTGACATTGAATCCGGGAAAAACGGAAGTGATCTTCTTTGGTAAAGGCAGTCACCCTCCAGCTGAGCTCTGGTGGCCAACTGAGATGGGTACTCCACCTTCCCCTTCCCAATGGGCTAAAAATCTGGGAGTTAAGTGGGATGAAAATCTCTCCTTTGCGTCCCAGATCCATCAGGTCACAGGCTGCTGCCTGAGCAAAATGAGGAATCTCCGCCCAGTCCTGAAGCTTTTGCCCGAGTCTTGCCGGAAAACCGTGATCCATGCGACCATCACCTCGAGATTGGACTATGCTAATGGCCTGTATAGCGGCCTCCCGAAATACTTGGTTCAAAGGCTGCAGACGGTGCAAAACGCGGCAGCCAGGTTGCTCAAACATATTCCTTTTAAAGAGCACATTTCTCCCCATCTTCGGGCCTTACACTGGCTCCCGATTGCCAGTAGAATAAAATTTAAAACTCTTACTCTGGCATATAGGTCCCTCTACGGCACCTGTCCTAATTATTTGAGAGCCCGTCTGCCTAGATATACACAGTCCCGCTCCCTTCGTTCAAATGATCAGGTGCTACTGAGTGTGCCGCGAGTCAAAAGGGCCAGACTGGGTGGTCGGACCTTTTCAGCCAACGTGACCCGTCTCTGGAATTCCCTACCTCCTGAGCTGCGAAAGGCCCAATCAGAAACAAGTTTCAGGAGACAGCTTAAGTCGTGGCTGTTCTCGGAGCATCTATAAGTTGCAGACTCCCAGCTAGCTTTCTTGTCGAGCCCTCACAGCGCCGGGACGCCTCCTAGCTGAGGCAGCTGTTCGCGCTTTATAAATACTAGTATTATTATTATTATTATTATTATGATATCAATAGATATGAACTATCTACTAGACAAAAATAAGAGATTAAGAACAGAGTATGGAGGGATAAGAATTTAATAGAATGGGAGGAATATCAGTTCCTAACCTGCATATTTCCAAAACTTCCAGCAATGTACCTTTTGCCTACATTATATAAAGATAATGTAAACATGCAAGGTAGACACACTGGCCCATATGCATCAACACATTTTCCCATAGACACAGAATGGGCAAAACCCTTTGATGCCTCTGGCCCACTGACTCCCTAAGAGGGAGCTTGCTTGAAAATACCTCTAGGTATGTAGATTTCTTTTTGCTGTCATTTGTACAGTCTCTCCCCTTGTACATCCAAGAAATTGATTTTTTTTAAGGTTAATTAATTAGATCACTAATGTGCCTCAAAGTAAATAGTCTGTACACATGTATTCCTCACGAGCTAGGAATCGGAGCCTGCCAAAATATTTTGAGAGCAAGATCTCTTTCCTATCTATTCCACACTGAAATGCTTCTTGATATGATGCGTATAAGCCTTACCAAAAAAAATTTCATCTTTGATAAACAAATTTACAGACAAACCCAGGGGATGGCAATGGGGACCTGCTTCGCCCCCAGGTTTTCCAGGTTGTACCTGGCCTGGTGGGAGGAGCAGGCCGTGAGTAAAATCTGTCATTTTGATAACCACGTCGTCCTATGGGTATGGTATATTGACAACATTTTCTGTATTTTGAAGGAAGATCAAGAACAAACATGTGACTTTTCTAATATACTTTGTTACTATACTAAATCATAACTCATTGAATTGAAGATGGAGTCAGTGTGAGCTTCAAGCCACGCAGCCGCTCACGCTAGGCACATCTGTTATCGGCTATGCGCCCTGTTTCTGGAAGCTGATGTTGATGCAGAACGCGAGCGGACCGTTGGTGACTGTTCTGTACTTCCAGTCGGCTGCAGTTGAACTTCACATACTAAACGCCAAAACCGCCGAAAATTAGGAAAGTGCCACCAGGGTGCTCGTTTTTGCGAGAACGCTTCAGGGCTTATTTATCTGCTGGCTGGTGCGATACATTGTTTCATTGGTATCCGCTTCAGCTGCTATTAACTTGGTAATACGGCCGAGTGAGAGAAATCAGCGGAACAGGATCATGACAACCAAGGGTGGCAAAACAGGCAAAGGCAGCAAAACAAGAATTGCCCAGGCTAACACTGATCCCGGAGACGCTGGACTGGCAGAGAATCTACCTAAAGGTAAACGGTAGGTCAGTGTTAATAAGAATGTAACTGGGAGACTTGGGAGGGGGAGGTGAAGCCCAAAAGGAAACTGTAGGATCTCAGCCCTCTGTAGCTAAATTGTTTTCAGGAGTTAAGACACCACTCTCTGTGATAGACTCCACGCTCAATTCCACACACCCCCTTGAGAATGTGGCTGAAGGCACACCCTCTGGTTAAACAAAGTGACCCTACCCTACTACAAAAAATAGTTACACCAAAGGAAATTCGTACGGCAGTTCAACCCACGGAGATGGGGACTTCAAGCGAACAACGGGACACCCCGGAAGAACTAATAATGCCGATCCATTTACCTATATAAGGAAATATCGAGGTTCCAGATGAACAGGGAAACCAGACATCTTTGGACCTTACTGTCCAAATGCTTGAATCTGCTCTAACACCTGGTCTCCCAGAGCAAGTGCCTAACCCCCCCTGATACCGGCATTGACAACTATATCCGGAGCCTGGCAGCCAATTCTAGACCCCAAATCCCTTGGACTCCGGAGCTAGGTGGTGAAAACTTCTACTCGGTGTCAGATGGCTCTGGGATTACTACCAAAGAGGGTGGCCCTAATTCAAGCACAGGCAGTAGCAACAAATCCCCTATAGACACAGGAACAGTGCAACGCCTAAAGAAGACAAGAAGCTAGGCAAAAAGGCACAGCCAGCTAAAGTGGGACTATTCAGACTCACAGATGTCTTGGCCCCTGGACAAGGTTGCTAGAGTGCTAAGACTGATTCAGCAGACGGAGCAGAACCCTCCTTAGCTTTCATCTTAGCCTCAATAAAAGAATTTCAAGAGGAGGTTCGCTCTGACAACCGCTCAGCAAAAGGGGCTGCAAAAAAACTACAAGGGGGCATGAGTAAACTGAATAAAATCTGTACTGACATAAGTGATCATGTCACTATGGTTGAAGGCAGTACAGAGTCTGGAGTCAGAAGTTTCCTTTGTAAAAGACCAAGGTTCCGCTAATGCTGCTTGTCTAACGGATTTAATTACGAAAATGGAAGAACAGGAAAATAGTAAGCGTAGGATCAATCTCCGCCTACTTGCAATTCCAGAAGGAGTGGAGGGCGAGGATCCAAGACGCTACATAGTGAAACTCCTGCAAGAATCCTTTCCTGACCAACTGAGTTGGAACTTGGATCATGAAGTGCAGCGGGCACATTGTTTTCCTTTTAACCTAAAACAATGACACGACAACAGCAGTCTCTCTGGTGGAAAACCAAGAACGTTACTGGTGTACTTCGGAAACTTCCTCCTCAAGCAGTTGATCTACGATCAAGCCCACCTAATTCCCTGAAGGGGGCTAATGGCGTACATTTTTTTGCTAAACCTGATTTTTGCCACCATACAGTAGAGCGGAGGTGGCACTTCCATCAATTAATCTCCCCCTTCCAACAGCTCGGAGCTCAAGTGTACTTTATGAACCTTGCCAGACTGAAAGTTATCTTAAACGGGGGCTCCTGAATCTTTCTGTCAGAGATTAAGGCTGGAGAATTCCTGGGGCAAATCAAATCAAAAAAGGGGCCAGAGCTAAATTGTAGTTGACTACACCTCTGCCTCTGAGATAATGCTAAAAGTCTCTACGTTTTCCCTATAGGCTCTTTTTTCTTTTTCTCATTTATGCCTCTTTTTTTCTCTTTTTGACTAACCTTCTCTGTAATTCACATGTAGCTTTTAGTTGTTTCATCAAGTGTACCATTATTAGGATTATGCAAAAAAGCTTTTGAAGTTGGATATGCATCTGGGTGTGTATCTCTTGCTTTTTGTACGTAAAGACATAACCGTAATTCTATATATAGTTCTATGGCGTGGCTTAGCGGCGGAAATTCACATCTGATTACCATAATTCAGGGTCCCCCTGATCACTCTAAGATATGGGGTGGGGGGGGGGGGAGGGAAAGGTGGGAAATTGTTATGAGATGGACAGACTAAGGACACATGTTTGTTTTCTTGTACAGCAACTTGTTAAAGTACTTGTTAATACAAATATGCATTTAAAGCGGAGTATTTTGAAATGGTTAAAAAATGATGAAAAAGGGGGAAAAAAAGTTCAAAATGGGTCAACCAGGGCGAGGAAAACCTTAAGGCTCTCTCCTGCATCTTTGATTAAATGGGGAACACAATCTGTATTCTGTTCAAAATGGTGGAAGTGTCAAAAACATTTAGATAAATAAGTTTAGCACCCTTAGAATTGTATCGATCAACATATGTCAAGGCGCTAAAATAAAAGGTGTAGGGGTTGTGGTTGAAAATCTCAGATCTATCCGTGTTAAATCCGATCCTTTGGGAAGATGGGTGATAGCGGAGTGTTGTTTACCCCCAAACTTTTCCTTTACTTTATGCAAACAACACAGATGACCCTGGGGTAATTAATTGGATCACAGGTGAACTTGCCCACTGGCCCTCTCCAATTGATATCTGTGGCAACCTTAATATTAATCTACCTTACAGTTGGAAAGCTGATGATCAGTAGGTTTATGCTGGCAGGAAGCCCAAAGTATACCAAGCAATATTAAGTTTAATACAAACTCATGGGCTTAGTGACATGTGGGCTAGCTTAAACCCTACTTTGCCGGGTTATACCTACTTTTCTGCCCGCATCGCTCCATAGCTAGGTTAGATTATTTTTTGGTTTCATCCGCTCTGCTTCGTGATTGTTCTATCGATACTGCCCCGCGTTTTATGTCGGACCACAACCCACTTATTATAAATATTGGGGGGCTTGGAAACTGGAGGGAGATCCCGAACTGGAGTTTCGAGAAAGCTTTACTACAAGATGTAAGCTATCGAACACACATGCAGGCATGGATTCAAGACTTTCTCGAACTAAATGTAGAGTCAGCCTCAATTATGACGGTATGGGATACATTTAAGGCTGGCATCAGAGGAGAGACCATCAGGTTTTCGATAAATAAAAATAATAAAGGAAAAATACTGGTACCTGAATTCCAGGACAAGCTAAAAAAAAAAGCAGAAGAAAAACTAATTCAATCAGTTCACATAGGGGCGGAAATAGAACCTGCCCAACTTGAAGAGACAATTCGTAAGGCTGAAATTGGGTCTGTCTTCTCGGAAAAGATAGCAGCTAAGTGGGCTTCAACACAGGAACAAAATTATGAGTGCAGTATTCTCATTTGCCATCACTTGGCTCTTAGAACCAGACAGCAGGCTACAGCCAACAAAATACTCGCGATCCAACTTCCAACTGGAGTGGAGACCAATGACCAAACTAAAATCCAAAGGGCATTCCGAGAGTTTTATTCAAATCTTTACTCAGAAGAGAATAACAACCCAACAGACTTGAGAGAGGAAGAGATCACTAAATATTTACATGTAATCACTCTATCCCAACTTAGCCCGGAAGCCTGTGACCAACTTGAGGACTTCCCCGTCCTGGGAGGATATCTCTGAGGCTTTGGCTAGCCTGCCAGATGGGAGTTGGATCGAAGGGGTCGATTGCAAGCCTGTTGAGTTTTATAAAATCTTTGCTCCCCAAATAAAGGCTATCTTTACTTCATTGGTAGTCTCCATCTTCGACGGGGCTTCTCCACCGGCCTCCTAGTCTAACGCTAAAATTGCTATCTTCCCTAAAAAAGATAAATCACTATTACAAATGGGATCATACAGGCCGATCATGCTCATCAAATGTGATTCGTAGATGTTCTCTAAAAATTTATTAGTTAGACTTTTTTCAATGATCGAATCCCTAGAGCGGGAAAGACAACACAGGTTTATTTCCAAGAAGGGCATTACCGATCACATACGACGGACCATTACCTTATTTGACGCGGCTAATTTTATTAGACGCTAAAAAAGCTTTCGATTGGGTCTCCTGGCAGTTTCTCTGGGGCGTTATGAAAAGGATGTGCTTTGGTCCTAAGATAACTCAAGCCCTATATCTTAACCCTACAGCAAGGGTATCGATGAATGGGAGACTGACCGAGCAGTTTGAAATTTCAAGAGGCACCAGACAAGGGTGCCCTAGTTCCCCATTGCTTTTCACCCGATATATAGATCCTCTGATTAAGAAGATAGAAAACAACTCAGCAATCCAGGCAGTGAGTAGATCTGGAGGGGACACTAAAATCATGGCTTATGCTACTGACCTAGCTGTAGTAACCCCAGAGCCCGAGAGCGCTATTTTAGCTTTGGAGTTGGAGGCTCAAGAGTTCGGGAAAATCTCAGGGTACGCACTTAATACAAATAAATCCCAGAATATTTTAAACAAAGAAATTAATTGGTGGATAGGCGGGTTGTTTTGAAGGCAAAATATCTGAGGGTAACTGTGGCTGCAAACACTGATGAGATTGTGGCAGAAAATCTAATCCCATTGGCAGCAGATACTAAGAGAGCACTCCACCAGATCAACAACTTGCATCTGACCATAGTGGGGCAATGCAATGTCATTAAGATGACTTACTTCCCTAAGTTACTTTATATCTTTTGGGCCATTCCTTTAGAGTTCAACAAAACTATGTTACAGAGATTTCAACAAATTTTTACACAATTTGTTTGGGCGTACTCTCAGCCTAGACGAGCATTCAAACAACTGTCTCTTCCCAGGGAGAGCGGTATATGGGCACTTCCCAACATAACATAATATTGGGCCTCGGTCCTACAGTACAACAGGGTATTGCTAGACACCGTCGCCCTTCCAATTACTACTAGGGAAAGAGGCTCATGGCTGTCTTCTGCGACAAACGTCCTTTGGGTACTACAAACAAGTCTCATTTAAAACTCTGATAAGTGTTTTCAAAGTCTTCTCCAACATACGGAGGATCTATGGGCTAGGCAGACTGATTTACTACTCCCCCATTAACCTAAATTCCAATTTGCCTGCTGTTTTTGGGAGATCTTACCTTCAAGACTGGTTTAAAGCTGGAATATTAAAGTTGGGTGACTTAATTACCATCGATGGAATGAAATCATTTGCTGACCTTAAAAATCAATACGGACTGCAGGACCAAGACGTTTTTTAACATATCGCTACCAGCGGTTTTTGGCTCGAAAAGTTGGTGGCTCCACAGGGTTTGCGAAAATAGACCTTATTGATAAACTAAAGGCTTCTGTTTTACCTCGAATAGGTCTTATTTATGCTTACAGTTTTGAGAGAGACCCCTTGTATACCAGGCGATTGGAGTACTTGAAACAGTAAAAAAGAAAGTTTACCCTTGGCTAACACACTTATATTATCATGCCCACTCGCATGTGTTTCTATCCAGCTAATAGGCCACATATATTGCAATCTATCCACACAATTATTATATCATTTAAAACATTTATTCTTAAAAAAGCTTTGTTGCTTTAGCACAAAATTGTTATACAGTTTTACAGTGAGTATTTCATAGTCGCAAAGCACAATCACAATATGGCATTTTACAGTACGTTTTTTAAAAAAAACATTTCATTAACACAATGTCATACATTTCAATGATTAAAAAGCGCAAATAAACAATATTTAGCACTGGATTATAAATAAAAGAAAATCACATCAAAGGAGAGACATACAAAAGACAAACAATTAGTCATAAAAGATACACATCTGAGACCATAATATTATCAAGATCCAAACCTAGGCCCGTTATTTTCTAGACTCCAGGGTAGATTGGTTCTCTTGATTGTGTGAATACTGCGTCAACGCGTTTCGATGGCTATTTATTGATATTCTGCCATCTTTTTCAAGACTGTGTGATTAGTCTTTCCTGGGGGCTGGGCACTGGATGGTTGCCACTGTCAGGAATTTTCCTGTTCACATAACAGTTATTGTCCTGAACGGTTGTTTCACGACTTCAACACTGCGGGTGTATATTCCCATTCAAGGCTGCATTCTTATGGTAAATATGTTTATTCCTCGAATCCGCCTGTCTTTAGGTTTCTTTCGTTTCATACACCTTATTACCAATTATCTTTATATGATGGTATTGCTAATTGGTATGTTGTCTGGCGGACTCTAGATCTTTTATTCTGGGTTACTCGTCCTATTAAGATAATCACGGCTTCTCTCGTATTGGATCCGGTAGATATCTTAGTCGGGAGTGATTCAGCAGTCTAACTCCTTGGGATGGTTCTTTTTCTCTAAATACTTCCTTGGGCAGTCTTTAGTCGGCTATCTCATCCAAAAGTAGCGTCTCACTCCCTTCTCAAATGGCAGTCCTGGCGTTTTGGCTCGCGGTCCCGGCAGAAACCGGCCAAGGGATGACCCAATTGACGTCTTCGACCCCTTACCTGCCCTCCTGACTACTTGAGGCCCGTTGTTGGCGCTCCAAGGAGCTCTCCTCCTATCTCCGACCAGTTGCCACTTCTACTAGCCTTCAGCCTCCTATAAATCTCCCTATTGCTTCTCTCGCCTCCCATAACGCTACCAGTGGGGTGGTCACCCCCCAACCATACACAACCACACTCGTCTTCCAAACTTAGATAACTTTATACTCCCATCTATACTGCTGACACACCTTCCCTTGCGGGCAAACTCGCTGATCTAAAGCAAGACCTTCAGTTAGTTAAAGCTGATCTCCAGAACCTTTTGCACTTAACATTGAAGTCAGAGAAGCTCTGGACTCCCAAACCAACACCCGGAGCTAACAGTGCCCCTCACACATCATATTATTATTCGTCAATAGGAGGTAGATCAATCTACTCCTGCCATGGGTCAGTGAGGATTGAGAATCCGCTGATCTCGCATTGGAGATCTAGAACTTATACCAAACCCTCCTCCAGACCCCAGAGGACTACAGACCATTTATCTGAGACTGAAATTCAATCTCTTCTGTTATCATATACTACCACACAAAGACTCGTCTCCTTCGCCATTCACCATCCAAACCATTTTCTCCAACCTGCTCCAGGAACCGAACAGAATCTAAACCATAGAACCGTAAACAAGCAAAATCTTTTTCATACCCCCATGACACACCAAGAGACTTTAGTAACCAAACCCCACATGAGATCCATGCTTTTTAACTGCAGATCAGCTGTAAAACCCGCTGTTGACATCGCCGATCTCATCCTTGCACAAGATCTTGACCTCCTAATCTAAATGAAACTTGGCAGAATCATACCACCTCATCCATTTTAGTTACCCTAGCTATGATATCAGATTGGACAGATCAGGAGGCGCCGGTGTGGCATAGCATGCATTTTCCACTTAATTCTTACTCTGATATTGGCACAAACTCCTCCCTCCTTTGCTCACGTGTGAATACCTAGGAATCGAAATATGAAACAACTACAAGATGATGTGCAAACTCCATACAATCTACCTCCCCCCAGGAAACAACGCTTCTTTCATCGAACAAATAATGGACTATTGCCTCTAATACAGACAAACACCAACCAGATCTTCCTTAGGGCAGTGATGTGAAATTCCTATAGCCCAACGCCAAGGACATACTGTATGGGGCCATGGGCAACAAGATTTAATGTGTATTTTGTACTTGGGATAAGTAGGCCCAACCTCTCGAGCACAAACCCTTTTGGCTGCCAGTTTACAGTAACACATTATGGATCCGGGGAGGGCATTTTCTGCAGTTAAGGTAATATTTGTGTCCATGTGTTAATGCTGTTCAAACTTGTATTTATGGTTCACTAATGAAAAGCCTTTATTATTAGGGTGAGAGCTCTAAATAAATGCTGTAAGCTTGGACTGCACGACTGAGAGTGGTTCCAGTATACACATGTGGACACAAGTTTTCAAAGTTTAGCAATATGAGGCTATGTATAATGCACCCAGAATGCTCTCTGATTAGATGCAAATATTTGCAGACGCTTGAAAGCAAGATTGACGAGTATTTGCTTTCAGAATAAAATGTTCACAAAAGAATGCAAGTAGGAAAAAAAAACATTTACCGAAACTACTGTCAAATTGTAGGTACCATTTCTTTGCAGTGCCATTTGGTAAAATATGTTGCTGTATGCTAGTATTTCCCAAAGATATTCATAATGGAAAATCATTGTAAACAGTTGCAATAAGATCATGAGAAACATAAAAATAAACAAGCATTGGACAAGCCAGCAGGTCTGAAATTGGTGGTTAGCCTTTTGTTTTTGTCAATGTGTGACTTGTTTTAACATGGTTTTTGTAAAACATAATTGGTGTGGAAGATGTGGGCCCTCACAATTATAACACACATAGGCAAAAACAAAAATAATTTTTGGTCTCAAAAAGCAAACATTGTCACAGTAGTTCCTGGCACTGAACAAAACTACTTTGTGTGTTGATATGCTTCTTGTGAAAGAACAGAATGCTGTCACTCACAGTAAAGGCATCCTAGAGACCAATTACAAGTTTAATAAACGCAAAGGTTTGTGGTTAACGCCAGACCTAATTAGGGGCCCAATTATTAAAAAGTCTCAAAAGTGCACACATGGCATATGTCCTTTTATTAAGTGCAGATATACAACTTCCTTGAATTCACAGGAATTTACAGAAGTAGATCAAGAAATAGAACTCCTGGAAACTATTGTGCACTGCATTTTAACATGAGCAAATATGCATGTGTAGATTTGCTCATGCAAAAATCTTGAGTGTTTGCAAGTTTACTTTCCCTCCAACCACTTTTTTCCCCAACCCTGAAAGAAGCTTCACATATGCCATTGTCAGGAGTAAAGTTCCAACCTTTCTTAGTATGTGAAAAGATTAAAGATTATTTGTTGAAAACCCTTAAAACATGCAAGTTAGTGGGTTTGTACAACCTCAAAAGGGCAGTCCAACCCTGGAACTAATGCTTGCCACTACCTTCAGCCCCAATAAGGAGATCTGCGAAAATGTGGAAACATAAGGGAATGGCTAGTATTCAAATCCTACTATGGTATGAGCCCTGGCATAATCAGAGAAGCTGTATCAGAGCTCATACACAATGAGATTGAACAGTCATGTCAACTTCAACTATAACTGTGTCGCCGTCGAAGGTCGACACTTATACAGAGAAGGCCTACTTCCTTGCAATTGACACCTGTATTGTCCAGGATCTTGTCCACGGTCCCGTCGACAAGAGATTCTTTCCAAGACCCTTCATATGTATCTCCTTTACCTCCTAGCCATTTTTTGGAGGAATCTGAAGATGATGAGCTGTTCAGTACAGCTCACAGCCCTTCTCAACCTAATGTAAAGTAACAAGAAGAGGTCGATGAGGAGGAGTATTATGAACATTATCAACCTATGCAAAGGCCACAAGTTTTGTTGCCTTGTCAAAAACCTGTGGTTCAAATGCCTGTGCCATTAGTGCAGAACTTGACAGCTATACTGCAGGACCACAATACTCTTTTTCCTACTGCAGCAGGGTCTGGTCACAGACAACCCTCTCCTCCGCCTGCTCTTGATACAACAGGACCCTCGATTACAAAGCTCAAGATATTTTGCCTGCGCCACATGATCCAGAGCGCAAGTTGATGACGACAATAGTCAGTGAGAAAGGTGAACTCTCTAAGACACCTACCCCACCGTCTCCTCAGGCAATTGATTCTCCTCCGGAGAACATTAGAGGTTTTCTTGCCATCATGGAAAGAGCAACAAACCGTTTCCACCTTCCGATGCCTGTCAAGCAGTCAGACTGCTTTTTATATGACTTTAAAGACCAGAACAGGAAATCGGTCTGCTCGATTCCCATCATTGACTATATTTGGGAAGAAGGTGATAAAATTATGAAAAATCCCTTTTCTGTGCTTGCAATTCTTCCAAGAATTGACAAAAAGTATAGGGCCCCAGACGATACCCCTGCATGTCTGTCCGGCCATCCTAGGCCAGATTCTGTGATTACCCAAGCTGCAGAGCAGAGATCTAGAAATCCTTCAGCGCCAATAACTGCACCACCTAATAAGGATGGAAGGAGACTAGATAATATAGGGAAAAGATTCAAAACCCTGGCAGGTTATTCTGTGCATGTGGCAAACTCCTTGGCAACTCTGGGAAAGTACGACCGCCAAATGTGGTCTGATGTTGCGCCGTACCTCGAATTATTGCCGGATGATCAGAAAGAGGAGGTGAGAAAAATTCTCCTTGAAGGAGAGAGGGCTGCATCAGAGATAATAGACATCTGTATGGATTTGGCTTCTCTAGACTTTCGTCAACTGGCTGGGGCAGCAGTTCTCCAGCGACAGGGATGGCTCAAGTCAACCACCTTTCGTCCTGAGGCACAGAGCAAGATACTAGATATGCCATTCGATTGGGATGCACTGTTTGGCAAACGCATCGAGGATGCCTTACAGAAAATTAAAAAGGCCACAGACACAGCCGAAGCCTTAGGTACTCTTCAGTACAGAAAGACACCTTTTCGAGGCGCCGTTGGCAGTGGATCTTACTTCTTTTGTGGTACCTACCAAAGCTATCATCAACAGAATTACTACAATAGAATAGGCTATCAACAGCAACAATCCTACAGACCACCCCCTGCTGCCGCTTACTCCAGACAACAGAACAGGAGAAAACAGCCCCAGCAAGCCAGAGATAATGCTAGAAAGTTGTGACACCTACCCGGCACCTGTGACAATTCAGCCATGCTTCAACTCCAGGATTGTACATAGTCAGATTTGGTTATACCCTAAAGAATTTGTAAAGACCCCTCCACCCCATCCATCTCTAAAGAAACCTCCAACTCATCTTACTCTCCTGAAAGAAGAAGCCAGAATTATGCTCTTGAAAGGAGATAGAGAGAGTACCCCACTCCAAAGTGGGAAAAGGTTTTTACTTCCGTTTCTTTCTGGTCAAGAAAAGGTCTGGAGAGTGGAGGTCAATTCTAGATTTAAGGTAATAAAACACATTTCTGCTGAAAAAGAGTTTCTGAATGGTTACTCTTCTGGAGATTCTGCAGCTCCTCGATCATGCGGATTTCATGACAACACTAGATCTGCAGGATGCATAATTTCACATCCCTATCCATCCCAAACATCAAACGTTTCTCCATTTCACTGTGGCAGGTGCCCATTTTCAATTCAAGGTTCTCCCTTTTGGTCTGCGGGCCGCTCCAGAAATTTTTATGAATGTCTAGCGCCAGTCACTTCTCATATCAGGCTGCAGGCCCTGCAGCTGTTCCCTTACCTAGAAGACTGCATTATAAAAGCACCGTCCATTTCACAAGCCTCAAAAGCTAACTTGCCTTCAGATGTTTCAATACCTGGGGCTATCTCTCAACTTTCAAAAGTCAGTTCTACATCCTTCTCAAAGGGCTCCGTTTCTGGGGGCAGTTTTGGACACTATCCAAAACAAGGCATTCTTGTCCACAGAAAGACAATCACCCCTAATGTCCCTAGCAATAGAGTTAAGAGAAAGAAGGTTCGCTTCTGTGAGAATTATAAAATCTCTTCTCAGAATGTTGTCCTCTGCAATCCTATTGGTTCCTCACTCTCGTCTCAGGATGAGAACAATACAAGAAGAAATAGAAATGACTTCAGGTAACCAGATCGTTCGACGACTTGATAAGGATAAATCCAGTTATGTGGACAGCTCTGCTTTGGTGACCGCGTTCCAGCAATCTCTCCACAGGGCTAACTTTCCTTTTTCGAACACCAGAGTTCGTCCTCACTACAGATGCTTCTCCCAAAGGATGGGGATTCACCTTCAAGATTTCCCCATAAGTGGGAAATGGTCCAAAGCACTGTCAAAAATGTACATCAACTTTCTACAGCTTCGGGCTACTTTTCTAGCTTTACAGGTTTTCCTTCCAAGACTTCAGGGATCCTCTGTCTTCATAAGGACAGAGAATACCACATGCATGCATTATCTAAACAAGCATGGAGGAACGCGCTCTCACATCCTATCTCAGGAAGCACAAGAGATATGGAAATGGCTTCTCTCTCACCACATATCTATAAAAGTGGAATATCTGCCTGGGATAAACAGTCTGCAAGACACCTTAAGCAGAACCTCGAATTCTTGCAATGAATGGGAACTAGACCAGACAATCCCGGAATACATTTTCCAGATGTGGGGCAAGCCCAACTTGGATCTCTTCGCTTCCTAGACAAATCGGAAATGCCAATTCTATGCCAGCAGGGAACCAGAAAAAGGCTCTTGGGGAAATGCTTTTATGATGAGATGGATGGGGATCTTCGCCTAGGCATTTCCCCCTTTCCATTACACCCGAGACTCCTCAGGAAGCTGAAGATGGAGCCATGCCGGATAATTCTCATTGCCCCACATTGGCCGCATCAGCACTGGTTCACAGAGCTTCTCCTACTCTCAAAATACAGACCTTATCGCCTCCCAATATCGCCAACACTGTTGACATTGAGCAAGGGCCAGATTCTCCATCCACATCCAGCCTGGCTGCATCTACACGCCTGGCTTCTGAACTCTCCGATTTCAAAGAATTAGATTTGCTTCAGGACTGTAGAGACATACTTGCTAAAGCTAGAGCACCATTAAGACCTACTTTCTTAAGAGGAAACGTTTTTGTTCTTGGTGCCTTCATAAAAGTGAGCATCCTCTCGAGTGTTCTATAAACAAAATTCTTCCTTATCTGCTTTCACTGGCCAAATCTGGCCTTATGTTTGCATCTATCAAGTTACATCTGGCCGCCATCTCCACTTACAGGCGTTCCTCTGGTGGCCCATCTCTTTGGTCTAGCCGATTGGTTAAGCAGTTTATGAAAGGTCTCTTCAGAGTTTTCCTCTTAATAGAGCTCCTCCTCTTGAATGGAGACTTGATCTGGTTCTAGCGCAGCTCATGAAGCATCCCTTCAAACCAATTCACAGGGCTGAGATAAAATATATCTCCTGGAAAATTGCTCTTTTGTAGGTTCTTACTTCCGCTAGGAGAGTTTGTGAAATACAGGATTTTACTATTAAACAGCCATATCTTCGCTTTTCCAATGACTATGTTCTCCTCAGAACTAATCCTACCTTTATTCCTAAGATTCAATCGTCTTTCCATTTTAATGAGCCTATTATTCTGCGTACATTCTTTCCCAGTCCTACTTCCCCAGCTAGGAAGTCTCTTTACACTCTGGATGTAAAGAGATGTCTAAAATTGTACATGTCCCATATTAAGACAATTCGAAAGTCGGACCAACTTTTTGTGTCATACATTGGACAAAAACCAGGTACAGCAGTGACTGAGGCAACAATTGCAAGTTGGATTGCATCAGCTATTCAATCTTGCCACACTAAAGCTGGAAGTCCTCTTTCTGTCAAACCTAAAGCTCATTCCACAAGAGCAGTGTCATCATCATCAGCACTTTTTGTTGGAGTTCCATTTCACTTGTTAATGCTGTTTCTTTCTCTTCATGCATAGGGCTTTTTTCATATTATGTTGCATATGTTGTAGATATGTTGATGTTTATGTTTTTACGAGGTATCTAAATGTCATTCGTATGATAACCACCATCCACTAAAATTCAATTCTTTAACTGCTAGCTATTTTGTTCAAGAATGTGAATCTATGAAAGATTAATTTGGAGGGCCATAGGTGAGAGTCAAACAGCAGAGTTGCCATCGACTACAGATGGCATGACACCAAATCTGGAAAACTGGCTTTGATGAGCCAGTCGTCCAGGGACGGTAAGATGGGGATTACGGACCATATTAGATTATCTGCCAGCACTGCCATTACCTTTGTGTAGAATTGAGGTGCTTATGTCAGGGAGGACCTGGCCTGGCAGTTCGGGCTGGACTGTTCCCATTGGGCGCAGGGTCAAGCATGATTTGCATATGGCTGGGTCCAAACTGGAATGGCATGGTGAGCAAAAAAACGATGGATTTAGGCCCAGATCTCTGTACTGGGGTGAATGTATGACATTGTTCTGCATTCTGTCCATCAATTGTTCTTTTTGCATTTGTCACCCCAAGGGGAAGCACCACAAATTGGTAGTGTACAGAGCCCACCACAAATCACAAGTACTTCCGATGAGACTGCGCAATAGGAATGTGGAAGTATCCGTCCTGAAAATTCCAGGGACACCATACAGTCTCCATGCACCAATGCCAGTAGACCCTGAGCTAGTGTAAGCATCTTGAACTTTTCCATGTTGAGGAAGAAGTTCAGGCTCTGAGATCTGGGATATGCCGGAGACTACCAACCTTCTTGGGAACTAGGAAGTAACGTTTCTAAAAAACGTAGACCCTTTCCATCTTGGACACTAACTCTACTGCCCCTGTGAGGAGGAGAGCTGCCACCTCCTGCCTTGGAATAGCCAGATGGTGGGCAGGGGGCCAAGATGGGCGAGGTGGGATGGGAAGCGGTGATGGAGCAAGTATTCGCACGTTATGCGACTTGCTTGTATCAAGAACCTCAAATAACTTTAATAAACTAATTCAACCTGTTGAACAAGTTACTTACCTTCGGTAACGCTTTTTCTGGTAGATACTATATCTGCCTGTGGATTCCTCACCTTGTGAATATCCCCCTTGCGTCAGCAACGTTTGGAAATTTTCTTCGTAGCACGCCGACGTGGGCGACGTCACAGGAGCACGGCATCGCGTGCGACTCCATCTGACGTCACCGACCCCATATCAGGCCCACGCCGGCGTGATGACGTCAGTTCCGCCCTTTTTTCCGTGCCTTCGAGGCACACGGACGGACCAACGATAGCAAACATGCAAATATACAATGTACACAGTACATATAGAATTAAATCAATACAATAGTATAAACCATATATACAGAAAGACCAGGTATAGCAGAGTGGACAACGGGGAGGCGGGTGGGTCAGTGAGGAATCCACAGGCAGATATAGTATCTACCAGAAAAAGCGTTACCGAAGGTAAGTAACTTGTTCTTCTGATAGATACATCTGCCGTGTGGATTCCTCACCTTGTGAATAGATTCCCACAGCAGTCCCCACTCCCGGAGGAGGGTGCCCACTCTGCTACACCAGGAAGTCTTGGAGGACAGAGCGCGCGAAGTGGCCATCCCTCCTCACCTCGGTATCCAAGCAGTAATGCTTCGCGAAAGTGTGGAGGGAGGCCCAAGTCGCGGCCCTGCAAATATCCTCAACAGGTACACCCCTAGACAAAGCAGATGTTGCAGACTTTGCTCTAGTTGAATGAGCTCTAATACCCTCAGGAGGGTCCTTACCCGCAAGAGAGTAGCAGATCTTGATGCACAGGATTATACACCTGGAAAGAGTGCACTTGTGCACCGCTCTGCCCTTCTTGCAGCCAGCAAAGCCAACAAACAGCTGGTCGTCCATCCGGAAGTCCTTAGTCCTGTCCAGATAGAAAGACACCGCCCTCTTAGGGTCCAGGCGATGCAGCCTCTCTTCCTCCTTAGACGGGTGAGGGGGAGGATAGAAGGTAGGAAGGGTAATGGACTGCCCAAGATGGAAAGGAGTCACCACCTTAGGCAGAAAAGCAGCCCTGGTCCTAAGAACCATCCTTTCAGCATGAATGGTCAGGAATGGGGGTTTGGAACTCAGAGCTTGAAGCTCACTTACCCTCCTTGCCGAGGTGATTGCAACGAGGAAGATAGTTTTAAAAGAGAGTAGCCTCAATGGACACTTGTGCAAGGGTTCGAAGGGAGAACCCATTAAAAAGGTCAGCACTAGATTCAAATCCCAATGAGGGACAATAAAAGGAGTAGGAGGAAACATATTCATGAGACCCCTCAAGAATCTCAAAACCACCGGAGATTTAAAGAGAGAAGGCTGATCCGGCAAACAAAGAAACGCCGATAAGGCCGAAAGATAACCCTTGACCGTGGCCACAGCCAAACCCTGCTGTGCCAGATAAAGGGCAAATTGTAAAATATTAGACAAATGAGCCATCAAAGGGTCAATATCCCTCTCCCTGCACCAAGACAAATTTTGACCACCTATAGGAGTAAATGGACTTAGTGGTGTCACGCCTGGCAGAGAGAATGACATCCACCACCTCGTGAGGGAGAGAAAAAGAACTCAAGTTGCCCCGTTCAATCTTCAGGCATGAAGGTGTAATGTCTGGAGGTGGGGGTGTAGAACCTGCCCCTCCATCTGAGAGAGGAGGTCTGCCCTCTGAGGGAGACGGAGCGGCGGGTGAGAGGAGAGGTGGAGTAGGTCCGAATACCACACCCTTCTTGGCCAATCCGGAGCAACCAATATGACTTGGGCCCGGTCTTGACGAATCTTCCTCAGAACCCGAGGAATCAAAGGAATGGGAGGAAACGCGTAAAGGAGTTGATCTCCCCAACCCAACTGAAACGCGTCCCCCAATGCTCCTTGCATCGGATACTGGAGACTGCAGAAAGAAAGGCAGTGAGCATTCTCGCGAGTGGCAAATAGATCCACCCGAGGAGTCCCCCACATCTGAAAGATGTCGTGAACAACCTCCGGGTGAAGCCTCCACTCGTGGTCGGCAGAGAACTGCCGACTGAGACTGTCTGCACGCACGTTCAGAACACCGGCCAGATGATTTGCCACCAGACAAATCTGATGGTCCTGAACCCAGGACCAGAGACGCAGAGCCTCTCTGCAGAGACACTGCGACCCTACACCTCCCTGCTTGTTGATGTACCACATCGCAGTCGTGTTGTCCGTTAGGACTTGAACCGAACGACCGCGAAGGGAAGGGAGGAAGGCCTTGAGCGCCAAACGTATCGCCCTCAATTCCAGAAGGTTGATGTGAAACAACCTTTCTTCCGGAGACCAAAGACCTTTGACCTCCAGGTCTCCCAGATGAGCACCCCACCCGAGAGTGGATGCATCCGTTATCACTGTGGCCACTGATGGAGGCAGTTGAAAAGGCTTTCCTTGCGACAGATTGCCTTCCACGCCCCACCAAGACCGATCCGCTGCAGCTTCCCTGGAGATCTTCACTGACTCCCTGAGATCTCCGTTGTGCTGATACCACTGCCTGCGGAGGCACCACTGGAGCGCCCTCATGTGCCAGCGTGCATGACTGACCAACAGAATGCAAGAAGCCATCAGACCGAGCAGGCGAAGGACCTTCAGGACTGGAACAACTGCTCCATTGTAGAATAAAGGAATCATCTCCTGAATGTCGTGAATCCTTTGAGGTGGAGGGAATGCACGACATACAGAAGTGTCCAGTACCGCACCTATGAACAGGTTGCGCTGGTAGGGCACCAGGTGAGATTTGGGTACGTTTATCGAAAAACCCAACCTGTGTAACAACTGAGTTGTCTCCTGCAGATGATGGAGCACCATCTCCGGCAACTCTGCTTTGATCAGCCAGTCGTCTAGATAAGGGAATACAGGAATCCCTGACCTTCTGAGATGCGCAGCCACCACTGCCATCACCTTGGTGAAAACTCGAGGCGCAGTAGTAAGTCCAAACGGGAGGACCGCAAACTGGTAGTGCTGCGATCCCACCGTAAAACGGAGATACTTCCTGTGCGACTTCAGGATTGGGATGTGAAAATACGCATCCTGCAAGTCGATCGACACCATCCAGTCTTCTTCCATCAGCGCCAGAAGAACCTGAGCAAGGGTGAGCATTTTGAACTTCTCCTGTTTGAGATAGAGGTTCAAAATCCTGAGATCCAGGATCGGCCGAAGCCTGCCATCCTTCTTGGGAATCAAGAAATACCGGGAGTAGCACCCTTGACCCCTCTCCTGCTCTGGAACCACCTCTATTGCACCCTTTCGAAACAGTGCCAGGACTTCCTCCTGCAGGAGAAGCAGGTGGTCCTGCGAACAATAACCTTGGCAAGGAGGGTAATTGGGAGGGAACTCCTGAAAAGGAAGTGCATACCCATTCTCTACAAGATTGAGAACCCAAAGATCTGATGTAACCAATTCCCAATCTCGTAGAAAGTGAGTAAGCCGACCCCCTACTGGCCCTACATGATCCAGAATGGAGGATCTAGGGCTGCTTTGCTGATGCGAGTGGGGGTTGGGCATTATTGGAGGAAGTGGAGGAAGAGGAGACTTGACGTCCACGTCCACGACCCCTCTGTCTACCTCTATAGGACCTATATAGAGGGTTCTGCTGCTGCTGCTGTTGTTGTTGGCCCTGCTTGAAGAGACAAAAGGAAGATTTACCAAATCGCTTGAATTTTCTAGTCGTCGACCCTCTCATCTGCAGACCCAGAGACCTTGCAGTGGCACGGCTGTCCTTAAACCTCTCCAAGGCCACATCAGCCTTTTTACCAAAAAGGCCAGTTCCTTCAAAGGGTAAGTCCAGCAATGTAGACTGCACATCCGCTGAGAAATCAGAAGACTTTAACCATGCGGCTCTCCTGGTCGCAATGGATGAGCCCATAATTCTAGCAACAGAATCTACAGTGTCCATGCCGCTTTGAATGACCATGCGGGCCGCAGCCTGAGTGTCAGAGACCACTTCATTAAAGTTCTTCTTATCCTCCTCAGGAAGTTTTGATGACAATTGCTTCACTGAGTCCATTAGCGCATGCACATATCTACCTAAGAGGCAAGTAGCATTTGATGACTTAAGAGCCATGCTCCCAGAAGAGAAAGTCTTCTTCGCAGACTGATCCAATTTCTTAGACTCTTTGTCAGCTGGCACTTGAGGGAAAGAGCCTGCAGCCCTATTAGAGCAAGCCGCCTGAACCACAAGACTTTCCGGAGATGGATGCGAAGAAAGAAATGCAGGGTCATCAGGAGCCACCCTATAGCGCCTTGCAATAACCCTTGAAACTGCAGGAGCAGACAACGGCCTCTTCCAAATCTCCTTAATTGGATCCGTCAAGGCATCAGTAAATGGCAGTGTAGGCTCAACAATTGAAGAAGGAGAATGCAAGACTTCAGTGAGGATGTTGGGCTTGTACTCCACTGTGGGCAGCTTTAAACTAAGAAGTTCAGCAGCCTTCCTAATAACCACGTGATAGGGTGCCACACGTCCCTTGATGGAACATCAGAAGTCGAAGGCAGACCCCACTCGGGAGAGAGTTCCAGACCACTAGCATCCCGAAACTCATCGAAATCATCATCATGATCAGGAAGCTCGCCTTCTTCCACATCAGAACTTTCATCATCTTTTTGTTCGAGAAGACGCTGAGCTCTTCGCCTCGACCACTCCAAACGAATCGAAGTCGACGGATCCGGTAACGACTCCGACGGAGCCGGTTCCGACGTCGATCGAGGAGCCGGAGCAGCAGGACGAGAGTCATGAACAGGTGTGGTACCTCGAACTCGACTGCGAGGTCGATCCGGAGTCGGCGAAGCCGCATGCGGAGTCGAAGACCTCGGTGGAGCCGTTCCGAGCCATGGTGAAAGAGGCGCCGGCAAGAAAGGCATAAATGGAGCTGGGGCGTACGACTGAGGAATACCCAGATTGTACGATAATGGACCCATGGGACCAACAGGCGCTCCAGTGGGGTACATTGCCCTAGAATATACTCCAAACATCGCATTGAGAAAATGCGAGGGATCCTGTCCTGGACCAGGAAAGGAAGGGTACGGACCTACCGGATGTTCCAATGGAGGCCGCCCCGACACATCCTCACCCTGACCTTCTGGGTTCACAGGAGTCTCCGCTGAAGCCGGATCTTGAGGAGTCACCTCTTCTTCCTCTTCATGCTCCGAGGATACCGGCTCCGGGTCCGGCTCCGGCTCCGGAGCCGGAGAACCTTCTTTTGATAAAGCAGGCGAAGGAGAGACAAAGTCTTTACGATGTTTGTGAGACCTTCTCTTCGAGTCAGAGGATTCCTTCTCCGAATGATGTTTCGAACTGTGCTTCCTCCTCTTATGCTTTCTCCTCGAGGAGCTCGAAGCGTGACCGGAAGCCGACTTAGATCTAGACCTAGATCTTTCTCTGGATTTTGACTTCGCTTTAGATCTCGACTCCTCTCCAGACCTCGAACCCGCTCTGGATCTCGACGCCGATCCCGACTTCGACCGAGACCTTTGCTTCGACTTCGATCTTCGTGACGTCGATCTCGAATATCGTCGAGAATCCTGTTTCACTTTCGCCAAAAGTAACTTAGCTTCACGCTCTCGAAGCGCCTTTGGATTCATTTTAAAACAGGAATCGCAGCTCTTGACGTCGTGACTCGAACCAAGACACCACAAACAATCCTTATGTGGGTCAGTGATGGACATCATGCGGGCACAAGACCTACATGGCTTAAAGCCTGTCTTCCTCGACGACATCTCCGGAGAAGAACCAAGTCGTAAGAGAGAAACAGTGACAATTATTTAACAGAAAGATACTAGGTATCGCAGAAGATCCCGAAAACCGTTAGCGTCGGAGACGCGGAAAAAAGGGAACTTACGTCATCACGCCGGCGTGGGCCTGATATGGGGTCGGTGACGTCAGATGGAGTCGCGCGCGATGCCGTGCTCCTGTGACGTCGCCCACGTCGGCGTGCTACGAAGAAAATTTCCGAACGTTGCTGACGCAAGGGGGATATTCACAAGGTGAGGAATCCACACGGCAGATGTATCTATCAGAATGTGTTACTAATATTGAACATTTTACACTACACGGGGTGTCCCAGTGATGCTTGCCTATGTGTTTATTAAACAATAATACGCTTGCCTCTAAAATGGCCGCTGCTGCACGGGAATTTAGTCTGCGCATGCGTCGGTCATACCCATGTGATGTGACGCACTCGCAGTTCTGTTGGGAATTTGCTGCTCAAGCGCAATACAGCTGACAATGGCCGCTTTGTTTTCTCACATGCTCGGTGCTTGCAGTGCCGCTTTCGAAAAGTTGTCTGTTCTGCTTAACTCCTAATGCAATAGTTATTATAAAGTAAGGGGTGTAGTATAGCCATTTCATGGTATACAGTGTACTTTTATTTTGTGTTTCTAAATTGTTTTCGCTTGCTTTTCATGAATCGTATTCTTTGGGCCTGGGAGATGCTTACTATCCATATTTGAAGCTCATATGGTCCCAGTCACGTGATGGGGGAAGAGAAAGCCATGCAGCAGTGGAACTCAGCCAGCTGGCAGCCAAGGCCAAGATGCTCATGAGAATCGACCTGTAACCCAGCAGGACGAAGCCAAACTGTACCTGCAATTGCAACAATTGTATTTAACTGCTGTGTACCCCATTGTTCTCTGTTTAACATATGCCATGGGAAGTTAGAATTTAAGGGGTGGGTTAGAAAATGAATATTAAGCCTGAGAAAGTCTAAATTTTAGGTGATGTGATGACTTAACCTCCTCCTTTGACCAATCAGAATTTAGGGAACCTTTCACTTGCAACATTGGTGGGTGGTACACTGACCCGAAAACAGTATAATTAGCCAAGGTTTAGCTAGAGAAATTGTCCGACTTGTCCAAATAGCTGACCTGTCACTGACCCAACGAACTCTATAGGTGATTGACACAGAGAGCTGCGGAGCACTCTGTCCGTAATTTCCACAAACTCAGTTGGGGTTTGGGAAACCTTAAGTGCTGGCGAAGCACTTTGCTGGGAGATTCGAGAACCCAATCGGGGTTATTGGCAGGTTCCTTGCAGAGAGGGAGTAGCGCAGGCGTTGCAACCGAAGCTGCGGGTGTTGGTTGTACCCTTTGGTGAACCCGGTCCTGATCCAAATCCTGGGGTTATCCTGTCCTGACTGTCCATGAGCTGTACCTGCTCGCCTACTGGCAGCCTAAGTGCTTGAGGGTCCTTTCCCGCCTTTCCCAACTGACCCGTGGCCAGGGTTAGTCTTCGACCTGTCCTAGGTAAATATAATCTATGTGGGTGTTTGTCTTCCCAAAACCTTTTTCCTAACGTCCAGAATAAAATATACTTGCATACATTCTTTTTTTCTCTCCCTTGATATTCTATAAATGAGATTTTCGTGCATTTTGTCTATTAGCATGTTCCACTTTCTACCTTCCTTTAGTCAAATGCAGAATCGTTTGCATATATAGGTTGTTCCATTTTTCCCCTCCCTATAGAGAATAAGCACATCTGGATAAATCAAATTGCATAAGTTTCGTTTCCTCTGAACCGTTAGTGAATTTCGAAAGTCTATTTTGATTAGTATGTTCACTTTCCTTACCCGCTTTTAGTGAAGCTGTGAAATTCTGTTAAGCTAAAATAGCGTGTTCCTTATTTTTCCCTTTCCTTTATTTCCGATTTCTAAATGATTCTTACTCTCATTCATAGCCATACGATATTTCTAATTCTAGTTATAGACAGTTTGATATTTGTAAATTTGTGGCTCATGGCATATGATAATGAAGATGATTAGATAAAGGTGTTTAAAACTTCTTGAGTCTGTGGTCATTATAAAAAGTACAAACCGTTATTTCAATGATACATGGTATTTGGTGTTGTCTACTTACTCCCACAGCTAGCTCCCTGATCCATTGTGATCATAGGTACCTGTTTCGAGGATTGGTAAGTCAGGTACACGGAAACAAACAGAAGTGAACTGGATTACTGATAATAGTGTGTAGGTTACCTGATTACAGTATAGTGAAAATATTGTTTTTATGGGCCCAAGTGTTCATTATCCGGTAACAAAGCTAGTCGGGTGACCTGCGCGCTCTATCAGTAGTTTTCTGGTAGCAGAGGAAATGGTTTAGGGACTAGTTAAGATAGGTAGATAGGTTACTTGATGGTAAATTGTGTAAAATAATAAGTGCTGCTAACATGTTATTGTTGCTAATGGTATCGATCGATCGAATATAAAAATTGCTTTGAAATGTTATGAATTTTTTTTTATTTTAAATTTTTAAATGTTTTGATGAAATGCTGCTATATTGATAAATGTTAGTGATTGTTATATGTTTGTCTGGAATCCCTGGGGGCAGAATACCGGGTGGTAAGGAGAATCCATTTCGCAGAGAGGTCACTTACGTTGAGGAAAAATTAGTGCATGGTTGGGTAGAACTGGAAGCGCTAATTAGGGTTTTCTGTATGAATAGTTGAATAAATGATAGCAACGAGTTCGCTAATGAAACTTAAATTGTGATATAACCTAGTAAGGGTCACACGAAAAGAGTGGTAGGTTCATCGGAGCCTGAGTGATAGCAAAAGAGTTCGCTAGTGAAACTTTAGACTTAGTATATATATCCCGAAAAGAGTGGATGAGTCAAAGAAGTAGCAGGTTCTCTAATGCTTGTGTGAAGGGTAGGCAGAAGGGATCTATCCGCAGTATATGAAAAGTAGACAGAAGAGGTTTACTTGCAGTGAAACAAATCTTTCCTTTCTAGACACTTAAGTACAGTGGCGAATGTTATACGTTGTAAATTAAATAGAGCACTTGCACTTTAAGAAAGAAATCAAGTTTCCGTTACCTTGTGAAGGAGGGAGTCAGTCGCGGAGCTGCGCTGACGTCCCTCTGTGCCGCGCTGGTATTGGTCGAAACAGCGGGTGTGTAACGGAGCTGGTATTGTAAAGGAGGGGTGAGCGCAGAACCGTGAGAACCTGTCTCACGAAAAGGCCGCGCACCCATTTGTTGAAATTATTTGCAAACCCAGAGATTGGTTGTTGAAATTTACAAGATGCGCTAGCATTGGAAGAAAATTAGTAAACAGAAGTACGTAATTCACACACGAACTAGGTTTTACGAAGTATATGTGCTATCCAGAATTTTTACCTGATCCGAAATACTTAGGTTTTGGTAAGGAACAGATGTTAAAAGGCAGACCTTATAATATGTACGGAAGTAAGAGAAAAATGACTCTCGTAGACAAAGTTAAAAATTACTTCAAGAAGGATAAACCCATCAAAACTAGAGAAGGTATAATCATTCCACCACCTAATCATTCATGTTATTTGACAAAGGGTATCATACCTGTGTATGGTTGGAAAATTGGGTGGAATATACCAAAGATGACGGAGTTTTAGCATTCCCTGTAGACGGTACCTTTAATGGTAGAATTTTGTTTAATATGAGGACTCGAATGAATGAATTACATCCCAGACCAAGATTGACGCAATATGAGGCTTTAGAAGAATGGGAGATTGAGGCCTTTGAGAGAGATAGACCTAGAATTGACAAGGAAATAAGCAAATGGTATCCGAAAATGCAGGGAGAAGCGAAAGAGAAAAAAAGGAAGGAGTGGAGACAGAACATGATGATAGAAGGACTGTTCCCAGTAAGTACTGTAGACGAACCCGTAGGAGGAAAAAGGACATTGAAAACCAGACACTTAATGACTGCGGGTGATTCTGAAGATGAATACCTGGAGGATTTATTAATGAAAAATCCACCACCATATGATGAAGAGTCTAGATCCCTGAGTGCGGAAAATCCCTTCTTTAGACCTCCCAGTGATAGAAGGGCAAGTGCATCAGATCCGACAGGTCCAGGTTATAGGCCTAGCGGTAATGAGGGGTCGAGCAGGTCCGATCCGACTGTTCCATGTTATAGACCATCCTGTGGTGAGGGACCAAGTAAGACCATTCTGACTGCACCGAATCTTTACCCTCCTTTAAATTCCACAAGTAATACATGAAACCTCCATAGAAAAGGTTTTACAGGACCGAGAAAGAGAAGCTCTAGTTAAACAGAGAAATGAACTCATTCAGAAAATATCCCAGTTAAATTCAAGTCCTGAAGCTCTGACAATTCCAGTAACTATTGGACCAAATGTTCCTCTATATGGGGATAAACAGGCTAGCCCAAAGACTACCGTTATTACTCCAGCTGTGGTACAGCCAAGAAAAGAGCCTTTAATAGTTGATGATCAGGCAAGTGAGTGCGAGTCTGTAATTTCCCTGATGGATTTGCCCATAAGGGAACCAGAAGGCAGTTCCCAGAGAAAGAGCACTCAGATTGGTGCAAGAGAAGTCCAGATAGAGTCAGCTTCAGGTACTAGAAGTGCTACAGTAGTGACTCCGGAAGAAATAGATCGATGGAGCCGAGAATTAGAGAAAATAAATCCTCAGCCAAAACCATTAGATATTTACAAATTAAGAATAGAATTGGAAGAACTGATGGCTGGGAATGTGGGACTGGACAGGTTGAACACCCTTAGTGAGGAAGAATTACTATTCATTTCCAAAAGTATTACCAGAAACACCAGAGTGTTCCATGAGAAACTAATGGACACAGCAGCTAACATGGGAATAGACATCAGCAGATCTAAAGTGTTGCAAAAGCCCTACAGAGCAGAATTTTCTGACAAAGACTTAGAAAACATGAATGTGTCAGGGAAAAAGGTTCAGATAAGAGAATTATTGAATCTATTACAGAAATGGGGAGACCTAGAGAAATGGAAAGCGAGGTGGGCAAAGAAAATGGAAGACAGTAGATCCAGACAAGTGACTTCTGAATATGTCCTAAAAGAAGCTGACATGGCAGAAACTTTGTATCCTATGCGAGAAGTGCCAGGTGGAGGATATGTACATGTGCCATGGTCCCGACAGGATATTGTGACATTTACAAATGATTTCCCAAAATTACGAGAAAAACCTGTTGAATGGTACAGACAGGTTGAGAGATTTATTAAGGTTCAAAAATGTCTCCTGAAATATCTAGATGGGTTCTTTGACATTGTAGTTCCCGTAGATTTATGGACAGAATGTAACATTGCTGTTGATTGGCCAAATGAAGAATATGCCAGAGACCCAAAGACAGGAGCTCCTTCGGGAGAAGTAATGAGGAAATACAATCAGGTAATACTGTGCTTGAAAGGAAAGGTGCCTGCTAAAGAAACTGATTGGACCCGCATAGATAGAACTACCCAAAATCGTGATGAAACTGTTTATTCATACTATGAGCGACTATTGCAGGTGTTCAAAACGTACAGCGGACTAGATAACATTGAGATGAAGGACATGACCCATTTCATTTATCGATTTGTGTTAGGGCTGAGACCTGAGATTTCTCAATGGATCAAAGACAATAAAATCTGTTGGCAAGTCAAGCCTATTGATGAGGTTCTGAACTACGCCAAGTATTGTGAAGATGAGCTGGAAAATAAACGAAAAGAATTAAAAGAAAAAGTTATGTGGGCATAAGTAAAATTAGCAGAGCGCCAAGAACAACAGTTAAGTAAAACTAATAATACACAGAATCAAGGCCCTGGGGGTGGAGGAAAGCCCTGAATAAAAATGAGCCGAGAAGAGGCTCGAAAAAAGTTCCCCTGTCATGGGTGCAGAAAGATAGGGCACTGGAGGGACGAGTGTAAGGCTGTGCAGAATGATAATGTCCAAATTATTAATTTAAATCCGCAGGTGCAGAATGAGGGACCACGAAAGACACAGCAACAGGTAAAACAGCAACACATGCCTCGTGCACCTAGGCCAAACTATAGGAGCAAAGCACAACAGGGTGCGGAAGCAGCGGTTTGGGAGGAAGGGAGGATAGAAATGCAGCAACTTCGCAATTCCTGTTGAATGATACATTCCTCTGTGATGAACCTTACTGACGGTGCCTGAGGGGGGAGGACGAGGAGTGTGTGCTTGGCGCTTCCTTGCCGGTGGACCAGTCAGGGCCATACATTGAAGGAAAGGTTGAAGGAAATGATGTCACCTTTGTGTTGGACACTGGTGCTACCCGTTCTACTGTGAGAACAGCAGATGTTCCAAACCTACTTCTCTCGGGAGAAGCAATCCAAGTTGTGGGTGTTTCTAATCAATTAATTAGTACCCCAGTTACCGAGCCCATGGAGATTACAATAGGGAATTTTAAAGAAATGCATAGATTCGTTGTCTGTGATTCAAGTCCTGTGAACTTACTAGAATGAGACTTGCTGTGCAAAATGATTTGCACCATCTTTTGCACCCCAAAGGGTGTTGAGATTCAGACCCCAGATGAAGATGGAATTTACAAATTAATTTTAATAAGGCCTGACTCAGACATTAAAAGACTGACAATACAAGACTTACCTGAAGAGCTCCAACAGACAGTGAAACCAGAGGTATGGGATTTTACTGGAAAAGATGTAGGATTAATGGCAAATGTTGACCCAATTAAAATAGCCATAAAAGAAGATGCAGTTTACCCGAACACTAAACAGTATAAGATGAGTGCAGAAGTAAAAGCAGGGGTTGCTGTCGAAATAAAAAGATTGTTAGAAGCAAACATTATACAGGAAGTGATGAGCAGTCCTTGTAATTCACCCATAATTGGAATCAAGAAACCTAGTGGAAAGTACAGGGTAGTGCAGGACCTGCGCAAGGTAAATAAAATTACTGTTCCTTGCTGTCCTATTGTTCCAAATCCTGCAGTAATTTTGTGCCAAATTCCATGGAATGCTGAATGGTTTACCGTTATTGACCTATGTCATGCATTCTTTTCAATCCCATTGCATCCAGACAGCAAATTTATTTTCTCATTTGAATTCGACAGTCATGTCTATGTCTGGAATCGTGTCCCTCAGGGGTACACAGAGAGTCCTTCGATTTTCAATCAGATTCTGAAAAAGTGCCTTGAATCCTTGGTCTTACCTGGAGAATCAGTCCTGGTGCAATACATAGACGACCTCTTGGTGGCGTCTAAAAGTCGGAAAGACTGTGTTGTTGACACCATTGCCTTACTGAACCATTTAGGTGAAGGAGGGCATAAAGTATCACCAGACAAACTACAGTTCTGTACCTCTTCAGTGAAATATCTGGGGCACCAGATAGAGAAAGGTACCAGGAATGTTACCACAGAAAGAATTAGGATAATTTGAAACATGCATCTACCCAATACTCAGAAACAGATCAGAATGTTCCTTGGAGTTGTAGGATACTGTGGACAGTGGATTGTGGGATTTGCGGTTTTAGCAAAACCATTAATAAAAATGACAAAGAAGGAGCAAAGGACCCAGTGGAGTGGGATGAAGAAAGCATGACAGCTTTTACAAAATTACGAGAATGTCTGTGTACAGCTCCTGCCTTGGGAATGCCTGATTACTCGAAAGAATTTGCACTGTTTTGTGACACACGAGACAATTGTGCACTGTCAGTCCTAACCCAAGCGCATGGTTTGACTAGACGTCCAGTAGCATATTTCTCTGCTACTTTGGATCCAGTGGCTGCTGGATTACCTGGATGCCTGAAAGCAGTAGCTGCAACTTGCATAAGTCTTGAACCGAGTAAATCCATCATTATGGGACATCCTGTAACTGTGTATGTTCCACATGCAGTTGTAATCTTACTGACCCGAACTAAAACCCAGTATCTCACCCCTAGTCCGCTGACTAAGTATGAGAGAATTCTGGTGGGTGCAGCAAATGTAACCATTACTCGATGTAACATATTGAATCCAGCTACCCTATTACCAAATTCACTCATTGCAGAAGTAAAGGGGGAGGTGGAGTATGATTGCCTTGACCTGACTGAGTTTAGTACAAAACCACGTCCAGACATTAAAGAAATGCCCCTGACTGTTGAAGATTACAAACTGTTTGTAGATGGCTCGTAACTTAAAAAATGAGGATGGAGTCCTAAGTGCTGCATACGCCGTGTGTACATTAGAACGCACAGTAGAAGTGTCCTATTTGTTTGGAGTCAAGTCTGCACAAGTAGTAGAATTGGTTGCATTGGCAAGAGCCTGTAAAATTGGGAAAAATAAGAGAATAACCATATACACGGATAGCCAGTATGGTTATGGGGTTGTGCATGACTTCGGCCAATTGTGGCTGCAAAGAGAGTTCCTGACTTCTTCAAGTACTCCTATCAGAAATGGAAAAGTTGTACAGGAACTACTGGAAGCAATCCAGTTACCAAAAGAATTGCCAGTGGTCAAGTGTGCTGCTCACAAATCTGGCGATGACAATGTGACAGCAGGTAATCGATATGCTGACCAACTGGCCCAACATTGTGCAAAATATAAAATGTCAGTCAATATCAAATTGGGGGGCGGAAACAGCTGCCAACTTATGGTGTTTGAAGATGTACAAACATGGGAAGAACTAAAAGAGTTGCAAAATGCAGCTGGGCCAAAGCAAAAGAGAAGATGGAGAAAGTTTGGTTGTCAGAGAAGGAATGAGGATGGTGTCATTGTTTGCAGGGATGGTATGCCTGTGTTGCCAGACAGCCTGCTTGCTCCTATGGCCAGACTGATACATGGAGATACACATGTAGGAAGGGATGTAATGATCCGTGTCTTCAAACAGACATGGTTCAATTCGAAATTCAGGAACATTGCAGAGGCACTCTGCCAGAGGTGCTTGACAGGTCAACAGTATAATCCCGGAAAGAAAACAGTAGTTTTACCAGGTAAAATTGGAAAAGCAGAAGGTCCTTTCATAAGATTACAAATTGACTTTATACAGTTACCCCCCTGTAAAGGAATGAAGTACGTCCGTGTGATCGTCTGCCTATTTTCAAAATGGGTAGAAGCTTATCCTGCAAAGAACAAGCATTTGCAATGCAATAGGTCTCGCATTAGGAAAGATTGAGCTATTGGTATTGTAAAGGACAATTTTTTTATGTATGTGTTGGTTTTGGAAATAGCAAAATTAATAGCTTTGTCATTTACAATGCCAATAGTTATAACTTTCACAAATGTGGCACCTATAGCATTTGTAATGCTATATGTGTTTTATTTACGTGACTTAGATGTATTGATAATACAAATAACAATGGCTTTTAATTTTTTTAAATAATGAATACTTAAATAAAAGTTATTGTAATTCATAATGGCAATAGCTTAAACTTTTGTAAATACCTTTTGTGAAGAGTATGTTCAGTGTATTTTATTGCTATGAAAATCCAAGAACAGAAGTGAAATATTAACATCTTTTTGTGACATTTGTAATAAAACTTGAAACATTGAGAGAACATATTTAAACCAGTTGTTGTTTGCACACTGGGTAAAATAGGCCTGGAATGTCAGTGTGGCACATCCTAACACCAGCACACACATTGTGATAGAGGAGACGTATTATCTTTGCACTGCCGAAAGTACATAAAGTGCATAAAGTGCAATGAAGAAGGTGGTACGGATTTCAAAACGGGAAGATGGACAAGAGAAAACCATGCGACAGACAGCGGTACTATGCATGCATCTTCTATACCTTAACTGCATGATAATGCACACAACGGGACAGGTCTCATGGAAATGTTGGTGTTTTTTTTAGCGTTTTATATAGCGCAAACTTGACTCAAAGGTATAGAGTATCAGAGCGCTTTACACAAGCACCAGTAACGTTACAAGAGACACATTCATTTTTATTAGGCACGGGGAGATTAAGTGATTTGCCCAGCCTTGCCCAGATGTGTTAATTCCTGCTGTGCGTTATTCAGCGGGTGGTTACAATGATAAACATTCTGTAAACACGGCTCATTCTGTGAGGCAGAGGC
Organism: Lissotriton vulgaris; assembly: GCF_964263255.1. Taxonomy (NCBI): domain Eukaryota; kingdom Metazoa; phylum Chordata; class Amphibia; order Caudata; family Salamandridae; genus Lissotriton; species Lissotriton vulgaris. The sequence continues at coordinate 665,242,258 of NC_141693.1, forward strand.
TGGATTTGTTGATCGCGCCAAGACACACACGAATGTATTTATTTTATTTATTTATTTATGCATTTTTATATAGCGCGGACTTTACCCGAAGGCGTCGGAGGCTTCACAATATGAACAGAAATGATACAAGATGAGAACATTACACGAGAACAGATTACAAAGGCAGACGTTACGTTACATACTGTAAAGTGACAATTGTGAGCAAACAAAATACATGAGGTAGTAAAAATTGTGAGCAAACAAAAATACATGAGGTAGCAAACAAAATAGATGAGGTAGTACAAATTGTGAGTAGCGCAAAGAAGTTTAACACAGACGAGACAAGTGGGTGAGGTAGGTTTTCTGAGAGTTTCACATTAAACGTTAGCAAAATGACAAAAACAATGTATTTCACGACAGCACAGTGGTGCTGGTAGCTTTATTGAGCGGGTATAACATGCACGCCTTATCCAGTAAAAAAAGCTGCTTGACCTTTGAATAGTAAAAGCAATATATTTGTTTGCAGTTTAATGTAGCGCAGACTTCACCCGGAGCGACTGCAGCGCTTTACAGGAGCAGCAGTTACAAGATGAAAGCCCAAGGACAGTCTGCGGGGCTGGAGTGACTCTCCCAGCTGACAGTTCCTGCGAGCTGCAGGGACAGAGCGCGGCCTGCAGAGGCAGGAGGAGGACGGGGTGAAAGGAGGGCGAAGAGGCAGGCGGCTGTGCGGGGGGGGGGGCAGTGCAGGGGGCAGTGCAGAGGCTGTACGGGGGGCAGTGCAGGGGGCAGTGGGGGGCTGTGCAGGGGGCAGTGCAGAGGCTGTGCGGGGGGCTGTGCAGGGCGCTGTTCAGGGGCTGTGTGAGGGGCAGTGCGGGGGCTATGCAGGGGGCAGTGCAGAGGCTGTGCGGTGGGCAGTGCGGGGGGCAGTGCGGGGGGGCTGTGCAGGGGCTGTGCGGGGGACAGTGAAGGGGCTGTGCGGGGGCATGAATGAACAGATGAGCCCACGGGTTGACAGATACACCACCTGCACAAGCTAGATCATCAGAGAGCTGAACACACACACAGATGAAGACAGGTAATCACTGTGAAGGTGCGACTCATGGAAACAGACTCAATAAACAGACCATTTTCTAGACGTGAAAAGGAAACAGAGGCACATGGAGACACGCACAACACAAGAGCAAACAGGTAAGTGTGACTGACAGAGAAATGCCGCTGCAAACGGACCCAGCGCCACAGAGATATACTTTAAGCACACAGCAGACAATAGAAGTAAAAGCCAGTGCGCACTGACAGATACATTAAAACAGACACAGTGAGTCACAGCGATACACACAGACACCAAGACTGGAGAAGCATGGCTACTGATGAGATTGCTTAAGGGAGGTCTTAAATTAAAGTCGCTGTCACTTGCGTTTGCTCTGCCTGTGATGCACACACACCTTTTGTTACACACAAGGCGCAGCTCTACCAAGAGAGGAGGGTGAGGAGAACGTAGTGTAATACAGCTGTATCAGCGCCACATCAGCATGTACATGTGTGCTGAGAGCCCCAAAGCTGGTGTGTGCTTGGAGGGTGGAAGGAGGGCTCCTAATGTCAAGCGGAAAGAGGGAAAGACTAAATAAACAAGGTAACAACCAGCCCTGCACTGCTCCGGGCAAGACTTCAGAGGACTCACCTGAAGGCGGCGCCGCTCGCTGTCACCGGGGTCCCGCTGCTGGGGGGCTGCTGCGTGCGGGCCCCGCTGCTCAGCTCCTGTCGCAGCTCTGCCCGCAGCTGGAGGTAGCCCCCGGGGGTGACGAGGTGCAGCGCCAGAGATAGCGCCAGGAAGCCCAGCAGCAGCCGTCCTTCGCCGGCTGGGAGCCTCGGGGGCGGGTCGGGGGGTCATGGCACCAGGAAGCAGGGGGGCTCTCCGGGATCTGCTTCAACCAGCAGCTACTGCCCCATGTCGCAGAGCCGTGGAGACACTGCTGGGAGAGCCTGGGAGCCGGGACGCCAGGGGGTGGGAGAGATAGGGAGAGGGGAGGAGACCGCAGGGAGGAGCTAAGGGAGGGACGTGAAGTTAAGAGGGTGGGGCACTGCTGGAGCCGAGGACGGGGCAGCGGCGACTTCCTGCAGAGGAAAGTTAGCAGCTAGGACGGGAAACGACACCGAAGAGATAGAGGAGCACCGCAGCCCACGAGACAGAGAGTGGAGCATGGAGAGGCAGAAAGGGAAAGGACCTGGAGAGAGCCTTAAGCAGAGGGAGGACAGTAAACTACAGAAGGGGAGGCGAGAGACGGCGAGGGAAGGATGCAGGCGAGAGAGACGCTGAGGGAAGGGGACACGAGAGAGGCGGAGGGAAGGGGACACGAGAGAAGCGGAGGGAAATAAACGGGAAAGACACTAACGCGGCATGGATGCGAGGCACTGCAGCCAGTTTCACTTTCATTCATTGAAGAGCGCGCACCAGGCAGGGGATGTGCACGGCGAGCGCGTGCACAAGGTCAAATCCAGCAAACTCGAAAGGAAACGCGCGTGGCACCCTCTTGTCCCTAATCCCCCCCGAAGTTGATAACTATAGTTGTCAAACTTGGACTGCATCCTACGGATGCTTACTCCAGCTCGACCTAAAAATTATAGCATCACTGTAGCCAAATTATTACTGGGGGAATTGATACCTAGGTATGGATTTCCAGTCATAATTGAATCAGACAGAGGTGGGCATTTACGGAATGAAATAATAAGCCAAATCTGTGAAGCATTCAAAATTACCCAAAAACTGCACTGTGCATATCGCCCAGAGGCTTCTGGAGTGGTAGAACAACTGAATGGCACTATCAAGTCGAGATTGGGAAAGATGTGTGAATCTACTGGAATGAATTGGATAGACGCGTAGTCCCTCGTCTTGGTGGGACTCAGAAGTATTACAGATCGGAAGACATGCCTGAGCCCCCACGAGATCCTGATGGGAAGAGTAATGCGACAAGCATGGGTACCAGGACACAAACTGATAAACATTTCTGATGATTTGGTGCTAGAGTACTGCAAGCAACTGGGTGATCAAGTGCGTTCTATCTCTCACCAGATTGGGGAAGACGCCGTTGCCAGGCCAGCAACTCCAGCCCATGATTTGAACCCTGGTGATTGGGTTGTGATTAAGAAACACACTCGGAAGAGTTGCCTTGCACCGAAGTGGGGAAAACCAAGACAAGTGATTCTTGTTACCACAACAGCAGTGAAGTGTGCAGGTGTGCCACGGTGGATCCATGCCAGCCATACGAAAAAGGTGACAGAAGACGAAGAAACTGAGGCTGATGGTTGTGCAGCTGAGGGGTCTCCAGGCGTTGGTCCTGAAGTAGCTGATGACTAACAACCGAGCACCAGTCAAGATGATTGGGTCCCAGTAATCGACCTGACACTCGATCCAATAAGAACCAGAAGACAAACCCACTTAGATAGAGAGTGGGATAGTGAGGATGAGACAGGAATAGAAGGAGATAATCAGATAATCGAAATCCATGTCAAAGCAGATGATGAGGAAGGTCAGATAGGGACAGAACAGGTTATTGACACACCTCCAAGAACTCCTGAGATTGAAAAGGGACAGATAGAAAATAGGGCGGAAGTTCAAGCGGAAGATGATCAAAAGTTTGAAGTGCTTGAACAGGATCAGATAGAACTAGACAAATGCGTTCAGGAAACAGAAGTTGAAACAAACAAAAGTCAGATTCAGCATATACCTGATCCAGGCCAGTTTAGTAACCAGGCAGAAGAAACTGAAATAAGACCTGGGACTAGTCAGACAGAAAGGGAAGAAGACGACGTTGAAATAGATGTGCCACAACTGAATGAAAACAAAAGGGCATTAGAAGAAAGCCTAATAACAGTGCCAGTTAAAAGATTCAAGAAGAAGAATAGAGAACCAAGGTTCATCAAAAGACTGGGACTAAGACTAAAGACTGTAGAGAAAAACTTGAACAAGGGAATCAAGACTACAGCGAAGCTGAGCAGTCTGGAGCAAAGCCAAAGAGAAGAAGTGCCCGAATAAAGAGACTGAACAATAAATATCAGAATCCTGAATGGACTTATCTGGTGTTGGAGAAATTTGAAAACCTTGACATAAGTGACGAAAGTGATGAAGAATTGATTGCTGACCAGACTACTGAAGAAGAAGAACCAACCTGAAGTTGCCCTGTGTAAGAAACCTGTACAAAGTTACAAAGAGGGGTTGAAAAACTTCTTTTGAGCCAAAATGTCTGATTCCAGTGTGAATGGAAGGCCTAGACGTAATTGTTGTAAAACATGCTGCCAAATATGTTTATGTAGTGTAGCACTAGTTCTGATACTATGGATAGGACTGACTATAACTATTCCTTCTATGATGAGTAAAAACCCAAGTCTGTACCCCAATAATAACCTACCAGATGACACTGTAGAATCACACACTAGAAATACACCACAAAGTATAGATGTACTGGACAGACCACTTAGCCTGAAACAAACAAAACTAGATTTAGAAGCACCAGATGAGGAAGGATTACACTTTAACAAAATCAGGAACAAAACTAATTTAAATGTTTTCGTAAACCGATTAGTACATTATGTAGAGACGATGGAAATAGACGACTTATGTCTGTATGAAGCTACCCACTTCAGTATCTGAAGGTGTGACTTACCACCATTTGCCCTTAACCTATGGAATTTCCTGTAGTATACTAACTAGCTTATTTTACAGAAGAGGACCTTTACAGTATTATTACTCAAACCTTGACGTGACATTTTCTGAAATTCCTGTTCGAAGAAACCTGAACCCTGTACATACGACTAGAGATGTAGCTAAATACATGAGTGATTATTTTCTAACTGTAGGAAAAATTAACATAGATGACGCACATAAAAATAACTTGACTTTTTCTTTACATGAAAAGGAGAAAGAATTTCTGGATATGGTAGAGAAGAGAAAGTTGCCAAAAGAAAGCCAAAGACTTCACAGAGAGAAGACTAGTTACTATAATAACATATTCATTGGTTCCAGTGAATGCGAACATAATTACAAGGTAATTGGGGGTTGGGGATTCAAAGATGGGTCAGAGCCGGTGTTTCCGGGAATTTATTTTATATGTGGAAACAAGGCTTATTTCAAATTGCCCGACCATTGGTACGGAAGCTGTTACTTTGGTATTGTCTTCCCAAAGTAATACCATGTGGGGAAAAGCACTGGAAGCACTGAAAAGACTGATAAATTAGCACGCACAAAAAGAGAAAGTGCCGGAGAAATAGTGGGAGCTATTTTTAGTGCATTGATACCTGCAGTGGGAGTGACTCTGAATACACACAGAATTTGCAAATTGTCAACAGTAGTGGATCGGTTATCTACTGACACTGCTGGAGGTTTCCTGATGGTCAATACCGAAATGGTTGCGATCAGATCTATGGTTTTACAAAACAGGCTTGCTCTTGACACCTTATTAGCAAAAGAGGGCGGAGTCTGTAGAATGTTGAAAGCGCAACATTGTTGCACTTACATACCTGACAATAGTGTGGAAATCAAAAGGCATGTGAGGAACATTACAAATTTGGAAAAAGAGCTCAAACCACTGGCAATTGACAGTGCCTGGAAGAGACTAACTGATGGTCTCTCCTCTGTAGGTCATTGGTTTTCTAACTTAGGGAAAAGACTTTTGAGTAAAATACTTATGCCAATTATGGGGATAAGTATAGCAGTGTTTATCATATTCATTTGTTGCAAATGTCGCAAACATCAGAAAAAGTACACTGTGAACAAGAGAGGAGTGAAGAGGAATGTGGATGAGCTTGAATTAGAGGAACTGAATAATCAGATTTATAAAAGGGTGAGAAATTCTCACCCTATAAAGAAACATAAGAAAAGATGAATCAAATGTTTGAAGAAATTGAACTGGGAAAAATGTGAAAAGTTGACATCTGGTTCCATTAATAGTGTTTATAGTAAATATCATCAAAGAGGGGATTGATGGAGCAAGTATTCGAACGTTAAGCGACTTGCTTGTATCAAGAACCTCAAATAACTTTAATAGACTAATTCAACCTGTTTGTGTTACTAATATTGCACATTTTACACTACACGGGGTGTCCCAGTGATGCTTGCCTATGTGTTTAATAAACAATAATACACTTGCCTCTAAAATGGCCGCTGCTGCGTGGGATTTTAGTCTGCGCATGCGTCGGTCATACCCATGTGATGTGACGTACTCGCAGTTCTGGTGGGAATTTGCTGCTCATGCGCAATACAGCTGACAATGGCCGCTTTGTTTTCTCACATGCTCCGTTCTTGCATTGCCGCTTTCGAAAAGTTGTCTGTTCTGCTTAACTCCTAATGCAATAGTTATTATAAAGTAAGGGGTGTAGTATAGCCATTTCATGGTATACAGTGTAACTTTTATTTTGTGTTTCTGAATTGTTTTCGCTTGCTTTTCATGAATCGTATTCTTTGGGCCTGGGAGATGCTTACTATCCATATTTGAAGCTCATATGGTCCCAGTCACGTGATGGGGGAAGAGAAAGCCATGCAGCAGTGGAACTCAGCCAGCTGGCAGCCAAAGCCAAGATGCTCATGAGAATCGAACTGTAACCCAGCAGGACGAAGCCGAACTGTACCTGCAATTGCAACAATTGTATTTACCTGCTGTGTACCCCATTGTTCTCTGTTAAACATATGCCATGGGAAGTTAGAATTTAAGGGGTGGGTTAGAAAATGAATATTAAGCCTGAGAAAGTCTAAATTTTAGGTGATGTGATGACTTAACCTCCTCCATCGACCAATCAGAGTTTAGGGAACCTTTCACTTGCAACATTGGTGGGTGGTACACTGACCCGAAAACAGTATAACTAGCCTAGGTTTAGCTAGAGAAATTGTCCGACTTGTCCGAATAGCTGACCTGTCACTGACCCAACGAACTCTATAGGTGATTGACACAGAGAGCTGCGGAGACTCAGTCGGGGTTTGGGAAACCTAAAGTGCTGGCGAAGTACTTTGCTGGGAGATTCGAGAACCCAATCAGGGTTATTGGCAGGTTCCTTGCAGAGAGGGAGTAGCGCAGGCATTGCAACCGAAGCTGCGGGTGTTGGTCGTACCCTTTGGTGAACCCGGTCCTGATCCAAATACTGGGGTTATCCTGTCATGACTGTCCATGAGCTGTACCTGCTCACCTACTGGCAGCCTAAGTCCTTGAGGGTCCTTTCCCCCCCTTTCCCAACCTACCCGTGGCCAGGGTTAGTCTTCGACCTGTCCTAGGTAAATATAATCTATGTGGGTGTTTGTCTTCCCTAAACCTCTTTCCTAATGTCCAGTATAAAATATACTTGCATACATTCTTTTTCTCTCCCTTGATATTCTATAAATTAGATTTTCGTGCATTTTGTCTATTAGCATGTTACACTTTCTACCTTCCTTTAGTTAAATGCAGAATCGTTTGCATATATAGGTTGTTCCATTTTTCCCCTCCCTATAGAGAATAAGCACATCTGGATAAATCAAATTGCATAAGTTTTGTTTCCTCTGAACCGTTAGTGAATTTCGAAAGTCTATTTTGATTAGTATGTTCCATTTCCTTACCCGCCTTTAGTGAAGTTGTGAAATTCTGTTAAGCTAAAATAGCGTGTTCCTTATTTTCCCCTTCCCTTTATTTCCGATTTCTAAATGATTCTTACTCTCATTCATAGCTATACAATATTTCTAATTCTAGTTATAGACAGTTTGATCTTTGTAAATTTGTGGCTCATGGCATATGATAATGAAGATGATTAGATAAAGGTGTTTAAAACTTCTTGAGTCTGTGGTCATTATAAAGAGTACAAACCGTTATTTCAATGATACCTGGTATTTGGTGTTGTCTACTTACTCCCACAGCTAGCTCCCTGATCCATTGTGATCATAGGTACCTGTTTCGAGGATTGGTAAGTCAGGTACACGGAAACAAACAGAAGTGAACTGGATTACTGATAATAGTGTGTAGGTTACATGATTACAGTATAGTGAAAATATTGTTTTTATGGGCCCAAGTGTGCATTATCCGGTAACAAAGCTAGTCGGGTGACCTGCACGCTCTATCAGCGGAACCTGTAGGAATTGGTTGAAGTGATAACGTTCCAGGCTGGTAGAAAAAGGGACACTAGGCCCGCTTTCCTCTGGCCGCTGAGGAAGAGGTGGAGGGTTGCAGAGTAGATCCTTGACCCTTGGCCCTGCCACAGCCTGTGTATTGCTTGACAAGCAGGTTTTGCTGCAGGATGGCAATGGGTATTGCTGGAGACGGAAGGAGAATCCTCAACCAAAGCCCTGAAAGCAACAAAACCTCCTTTAGTCCTTAGTGGACTGAGGTTGTAAGTCTAATGAATGAACATAGGCTTTGCATGTTTTAAACCTTTCCAGCACAGAGTCAGCTTTAGCTCCAAAAAGGGGCATGCAGACGAAAGGCACATCCATGAGATTGGCAGATTAAACATTTGAAGTGCAAAGCCAAGCATGCTGTCTTTCTGAGATGGAGGTGCCCATCCCCCTGATGACTGAATCTGTGGTATCCAAGCTTGATTTGATGATGAGCAGCAAAGCAGTTGGTCTATCCACTATGACCTTTTGAAAGTGTGTTTTCATGTCAGGTGGAACATGATGTAAGAGCATTTATTTATTTAAACGGTTTTATATAACGCTGGCTATGCCCAGCGGTATCAGAGCGCTTTACATGAGCAAAAGCAATCAAAGAAAGCAATTGTTCACGGTAAACATAACAAGCAAGTACATCTCATATTAAGTTAAATGGGGCAAAAATCACTTTACAAGTGTACAAGCTATATATAAAAGCAATTTTTCAGGGTTAAAACAAGCAAGTACATCTCACATTAAGTTAAGGGGGCAAAATTCTGTGTCGTTCGCAGGTAATATACATCTAAATAATAAAAAGGGGATAACAACTCAGGGCAGAGAAGACATTATCAATGGGGAAGAACAAATTGTAGAGGTAGGGGGTGAGGGTAGGAGAAGGGGGTGGTGAGCAAAAGAGGGTAAGGTCAGGGTAAACCGGATGATATGTAAAAAGGGAGAGCGAAGTGAGAGCCAGGAAAAACAGAAAGATAACCAATGCAGGGGAAACAGAAAACAAGGTCATAGGAGTGATAATGGACCCCAATATTTTTTGAGAAGATGATGTTTTAGGTCTTTTTTAAAGCTGATGTAGGAAGGGTTACAGTGCAGGTCCCTCGGGAGGGCATTCCAGATGTTCGGGGCATTTCCGTGGAAGGAGCGAGATTGGGTGTTTTTCTTTTTTAAAAGCAGGGGAACGAGGAGGAGCACCGTGGTGCTTCTCATCAGTCTAGAGCAGCCCGCTTTATTAAGTTTGTTTGTTGGAGACAACAGGGATTGTTGGTGAAGTGCTTTGTGCGTGATGCAGGCAGTTTTATAAAAGCATCTTCCTTCGATGGGCAGCCAGTTTAGGGATGTAAGGGCTGGCGAGATGTGGCGGATCATTTACGGTCAGTGATAAGCATGGCTGCCAAGTTGAGCACAGCTCTAAGGGGGCTAGGTGTACTTTAGGGGTTCCGGTGAGGATAGCGTTGCCATAGTCAAGTTTAGAAAGTCTAATGATTGGACAACCCATTTGAAGTCATCTAGAGGAATGAAGGGTTTGATTTTCTTGAGGTGTCGGAGAGTGGAAAGTGCTTCTTTGGCCGAGTTTTGTTTGTGTTCCTTAAGAGCCAGGTTTTTGTCAAGAGTGAAACCTAGAGATTTCGCCAAGTCAGATAAGGTGAGCGGACAATTGAGGGCATTGAGGTCTGTGATCTGCCTTGGATGGGGAGATGGTTGTTTTTAGGAGAGAAAAGAATATTTTCAGTTTTATTAGGGTTCAGTTTAAGATGGTTGGAGTAGAACCAGGATTGGATTGCTCAGGGTATTGTTTAAATGAAGTACATTGGAATGAGATTTAATCTTATAGTAGAGTTGGGTATCATCAGCATAGAGGTGATAGTTGATTCCAGCTTGTTTCAAAATGAGGGTAAGGGGCTCCATAAAGAGGTTGAAGAGAGAGGGGGAGAGAATAGAGTCCTGGGGGACACCAAGGGAGACAGCAGTAGAACTGGAGAGGCAGGCGTTGATTTTAATTTGTTGTGTTCTGTGCTGGAGGAAAGAAGGGAACCATTTGAGTACCAAACCATTAAGGCCAAAGCGAGCTTTAAGCAAATTAAGCAAGGAGGAATGGTTGACAGTATCGAAAGCTGCAGAGAGGTCAAGCAGTATAAGAAGGCAAGCCTATCCATTGTCTAGGGAACTGTGGATGTCATCAACAATGTTCGGCATTGCGGTTTCTGTGCTGCAGCCTTTCCTGAAACCGGATTGAAAGGAGTCAAGTAAGTTGAAATTGCCTATGTGTTTGTCCAGTTGAAGCAATGCACATTTTTCAAGGGCTTTAGCAAGAAGTGGGAGGATAGAGATGGGGAGGAGGTTGTTAGGATCATTGGGGTCAGCAGTGAGGATTTTAAGAATGGAAGTGATTTGTCCGAGTTGAAGGGAGTCTGGGAAAAATTCAGTGGCAAGGGAGGTGTTGATGATTTTAGTCCAACAAGGGGATATGATGTGGTTAGGATTGTGAACTAGGTTGGAAGGGAGTGGGTCTTTGGTGTGCAAGGTCGGCTTTAGTTTAGCAATGATATTAAAGACTTCGAGCTCAGTCATAGCACGGAAATTATACCAGGAGGCGTTATTTTTCAGTTTTAAGTTGGAAAGGATGTCATCGGGCGAAGTTGGAATGGGTAGATGAGTGGGAGGATTAGACTGTAGGGACGGTGTCGAACAACCAGGTATGTCTATGGAAACGTAATGGCATATTGGGGGCTGGGCAGGTCCAGGATTTGACGGAAGGATTGATCAATTTCAGCAATTTTATCTGAGAGGAAGTTGGCAATTTCCTCACATCTTTCAATAGTAGCTGTCAGCGCTGGAAGAGCAGATGATATTAGTTTTGAGTAAGTCAAGAATAGCCCTCGAGTGGTCATTGAGCCAGGTTTCGGTAGGAAGGAGATGTCAATAGCCTCGCTGAGGATGGTTTCTGCTATTTCTATCGCTTGTAGGATTGCCGATCTGCAGTTACAAGCCTGCAAAAAAGGGGATTTGGGTTATCAGTAACAGGCTTAAGAGAGTGGATGGTGGTGAGTTGTGCTGGAGGTCTAGGTGAGATGAGTGTAGAAGAGACTCTGTTAACGCCCGCAATAACTGGGATGCTGGAGTAAGGGAGGAGGTGATCCGTTATCAGAGGCTTAGGTAGGTACGAATTACATAGGTTAATTAGGTCAGAAGTGGAGAGGTAGCTAACAGCACAGTGAGACCTGTGTGTTCGACTGCAAAGGGGTGTAGTCCGCCATCGGGCGTGTTGGGAAAAGTTATGGAAACAAGAGTGAAAGGTATCAGCGTGATTGGGGCAGGCCCTGGAGTTAAGGGTGTTGATATCCCCTCTGAACCATGTTAGTTCAATAGTTATAGCAGAGAGTTTGAGTTCTATGCTGTTTAGTGTCTGTGCTATAAGTTTGAGGGGGAAGCCCGTTGAGAAGGAGGAAGGGGATGAGTTGGGGTTGGTGTTGACAGGTTAATGCAGTCCAAAAAGAGGACGGGGAGTAACGCCAGGGGAGGGGGACTGAACAGTGTTCAGACTGTAGTAAAAAGGATTCTGCGTAGAGTGGGACGGGTCAGTTATAGAATCAGGAGATGATATGGGAGAGAGCAAGAGACAGTGAGGGTTGCAGGGATCAACCACTTCAGATTGATTGGGAAGGATGCTATAAGGAGAAGGAGAATTAGACATAGAGGAGAGTACAGTAGGAGATCCCAGGGTAGGGGGCTAGTGAGTAGGAGTAGGGTTAGAGGGAGAGAAAGGGAGTATAATAGGGGCTGGAGGGATCAGTCGCTAGAAAGAGTAGGTGTAGGCGCACAAGACCTAGAGGACGGTGCAGATGGAGTTTTGGGGAGGTATGTTAGTTGGGGAAGAGTTTGTGGGAGACTCTGGGAAGATGGAAGTAGATCGATGGTAAGAGGAGATGTCGGAGAATGAGACATAGTGGATAGTGCAGAGGGCGTCGCCAGAGGGGGCAAGAGAGAAGACGGATAGTTAAGGGGAGAATCAGGGAAGGTGGTAGTGGCAGGAGGGAAGATATCAATGGTAGGAGTAGGAGACGAAGGATTAAACAAAGAAGAGAGTGCAGGGGGGGTCCCAGGAAGGGGCAAGTGAGTAGGAGAAGAGTTAGGTGGAGAGTGAGGGAAGATGGTAGAGGCAGGAGGGGAGCAATCAATGGTATGAGTAGGGGAGAGATCCAACGTTCTTGGGGGAGTAAGGGGGTCCTCTACAGAGGAGTGAGGCCTCGTCAGAGACAGTGAGTGAGGTTTGAAGGGTAGGGGAGGGAGGGTCTGAACCGGGGGTGGCGGGAGACGATGTATGGGTGTCAGGCAAATGGGTTAATGAAGGGTTAAGAACTAGTTGGGAGAGTTGATAGGACAAGGTACTGAAATGGTTGTCGAAAATGTTGAGGTGGTATTCAGATGCATGAATAAGAATGTTACTGGTTCTGAATATGGAAATGTCATTTTCACCGTAAAAGTCTAGGGATGGGGTTGTTGACAGTTTGAATTCGTAGGGAATTTTGCTTGATTTAGTGATAAGAAGGTGGAGAAGGAAAGTGCTTTTCCATTTAATGGGGCGTTTGGAGTAGAAAATAAAGTTTGTTTTTATTGGAGAGGACAGGCTGTGGTAGGTATCGACTATTAGCGTTTCAGGGTGACGTATTAATAATTTATGTTTGACATTTTTCTTGGCATTTTTGGAAAGATTAGACTAGTATAAGATGTTCCATGAGTTGGGGCCATGCCTGGAGAAAGCAGGATCGGGGGAATGAGGGGGGAATTGGAGGAGGACATGGTCAGATGAGCAATGGGACGGGGGGGGGGGGAAGGAAGGAGGATATAGAAATAAGAGATTTGCAGCATGTCCCATAAAGCATGAGTATACTGTGTGAGGGACAATCAGCATTATGGGGCTTTAATGCCAGGCTTCCTGTAGAGAATTTTTCTTCCCCCAAGCTTCAATCCTTTTAGATTTTTTGTCAGAGGGGACAGTCAGAAAAGAGCCTCTAATTGTGTCCCTGAACAAGAAGCCTGAATAACTAATTTTTCCAGGGAAAGGTGAGAAAACAAACATGGTGTGTCACAAGGAAGGGAACGATACCTGCAGTCCACTAGGTGATTCAAAGCTGGTAAAGAGGTTGTTTTCTACCAGGTAGATAGCAAAGGGCCTGGCAGAGCCTTGTTGAATGGGAGAAGATGTTTACTGTAACAACTGAAGGAAGTAGAACTTCTATGAGGACATTAGATTTCACCTCTCAGGTAGGCAGTCTCAGGTCCAGCACCAAAGCAGCCTTCAATATGATTTGTGGAATGAGACCACTTCCGGCTTGGTAGATCCTGATGGGTACTCCATACCAAGATCTGGGGAGGGGTCCAGCCCACTGCCCGAAGGTAGTCCTTGAAATTCCAGAGGATTGTGAGAAGTAGGATTCTCTGGAAATGGCTCCAATGGGTCAGAGTCTGAGCCAAAAAGTTAATGGAAGCGGGCCCTGTACACCTCTTCTTCCGGAACCCGGCAGGGCTGCCGTAAAGAGTTTAGCTTCACTTTCTTTAATCTCCTTAGGATCCATGTTAAGGTATAAAGTACAAAACTTATTGTTGTGGTCAGATCCAAGGCATCATAAACAAATGGTATGGAGCTCTATGATGGATATTTGCCCTTCACAGTCCCTGAGAGGTTTAAACTCTGACGTCTTTGGGGGGGAATGTACCGAGTTAATTCAGACAGAAAAAGGTTTGAGGAACGATTTCGCTCAGGAAACAAGCTTTGGATCTGTGAAGGCGTGGAAAAAAAGGGAACTGACGTTGGTACGCCAAGGCGTGTGCCATCTGGGCTCGGTGGCATCATCTGACATCACTAACATGGCCAACCGAATCCAACGCCCCTCTAATGGCGACCTCCAAGCTTTGAAATTCCCAGATCCAGCCTGATGCCTGGGGTTGCTCTAGAGGTGAGGAATCTGCCGATAGGAGTATCCATCTGAAATCTCAGATACCTATGCAAAATATTATGCAGCCTTATACGCATAACACGATCCTTCGCAGATTGAAATCAAGTGACAAATCTCCCTATGACAGCACTAACTGACGAGGAGCAGCACAGGCTTGCTCAAGCGATCACAGCGAATAAGACCCACCACGCCATCATGGAAATGCCTAGTGGAAATCTCCAAGACCAAATGAACTTCCTTCAGAATTCATTAAGAAATATGTGTCATTATTGTTGCTACATCTGCAGGTGCTCTTTAAGGAGGTGCTTATCTCTGAGAGGACCGCTCATCGCAGTTGTCCCCAAGCCACTTAGATCCCCTATCAAGTGCTCCTCTTATAAGTCGATCTCATTAAAAACATTGAGGTCAAAATTCTAGCAAAGGTCCTGGCCATCAGGATTGCAAACATGATAACCACACTTCTTCGTACTGATCAGAATGATTTTACGCCCATCAGGGGTAGTAGGCATTATCTCCCTTGCCTGAAGCTCACGCTTGTTTATTCTGCGGATTTGGAACGGTAGGCTGCCTTCCTCTCAGACGACTCTGAGAAAGCATTTCACAAGGTCCATTGGTTCTTCATGTATCAAGTCCTGCTCAAGCTGGCTGTCAGCCCAAGCTGTGTGAAGTGGAGCTAAGGGCTATACAGCACTCTCTGAGCACAGGTTAGAGTAAATGGAGTTCTCTCCTCAGCTTCACAAAAGAGCATGGCATGCGCCATAAGGGTTTGCATTTGCTTCTCATACACTCATATTTGCTTTGGTGACTGAGCCCCACAAGGTGTGCATGTGCCTAGCCACACAGGTGGCTCGTTTTGATGGCCAAATTGACTTGAAGATAGGTTATCACTGTATGCGGATGACCTGCTTTTTTATGTTCAGCGATCCACAGAGATCGTTCCCCGCCTCATGCAAATGCTTCAGATATAAGGGGACTCTTCTGGTTTGCTGGTAAACTGACAGTGAAGTGGGAGCTGCCAGACCTTTTGAGGGCCACCAAATGATGTGTCAACGTTGACCATATTTAATATCTAGGCATGAAAATGACCAACTAAGATGTTGGGGCATCAATATTGTCCAACAGATCCATCACGCTAAATGTGAATTGACAGGTTGGGCAGAGCTACCTCTATCGATAATGAGATGGGGGCCCTATATAAAATAGTTACGCTCCCTCCTACCTCGCCTTCTTTAGGTTACCCAAAAGTGCCCTTATTCACTTTTAAAACACGTCTTTCAGCCCCTCAAAACTATACTGACTTGATTATTTTTTTGGCTGGTGGCATGACCAAAGTCTCCAGAGCGATGAGCGTGTAATACACTTTTGATGGTGGGCTGGGTGTCCTGGACATACAGCAGTGCTATTGGGTTACACAGCTAGTCATGCTCAATGACTGGCTATTCTCTGACAGATTAGACTCTACAGTAAAGCTAGAGCTATTTTAACCGTATGACGTTTACGCTCTACTATATGGTGTCACGATTCTCAGGTCTCTCCTGTTCATAACTAGAGCCCCAATAATACGGTGGAACGCAGCCCTTAAAATTATACAATGGCGGGGGAAATTAACCCTTGAAATTCCGCTATGGTATGGGGCACTACTCCCCACAAGTGGCAGCTCTGAAGGGCTTCGGAGCTTGGAATCTCATAGGGATCTCCACACCGGGCTAGATACTGGAGCAAAGTCACAAAGGCATTTGAGAAGCTGACAAAGGAATATGAACTGAGCAACACTCAATTCTTCAGATATTTCCAGCTCCGTCATGGCGTTCCCCAAATTTTGTGCGGATCTACAGATATTTGCTTTTAAATGCATCAGATCCCCTTGCGAAACTGAATGAGAAACGGGAAGGAGGACTTGGGCCAAATCTTTATACAAAGGACAACCCATCCAGAGATGATACGCTTTTGCACAGCCCGACCTTTCTTGGCATCCACATAGCCAACGAAGAGTTAATCGTCCTCCTGGAAATCCTTTGTGCAGTCAAGGTAGAAAAATAGCACATGTTTTGGGTCCAGACGTTGGAGTCTCTCCTCCTCCTTGGAAAGGCGTGGAGGCGGGAACATGGTGGGCAGAGTAATAGTCTGTCTGATGTGAAAAGGAGTGAAAACTATAGGTAGGAAAGAGGGCCTTGTTGGAAGTACCACTTTGTCCGGATGCACCGAGAAGAAAGGGGGCTTAGAAGAAAGAGCCTGAAGCTCACTCACTCTGCAAGCAGAGGTGATGGCAACAACAAAGGCATTCTTCAGAGTGAGAAGCCGAAGAGGACAGTTGTGAAGAGGCTCTAAAAGAGCGCACATAAGGTAAGTCAAAACAAGCATTATGAAAGGAGATGGAGGAAAGAGATGAATATTGCCTTTAAAGAACCTACTTACAATAGGGAACTTGAAAAAACAGGGCTGATCCGGTAGCCGAAGAAAAGCAGAAATGGCTGCCAGGTAGCCTTTAAGAGTGCCCAGAGCAGAGCCATGCTGGACCAAAGAGAGAAGGAACAAAAGACCTCAGAAATAGGGGCAGAAAGGGGATCCACATCCTTTGCTGTGCACCATGCCGCAAACTAGTTCCATCGACCGGCATATACTGTCTTAGTGGAGGGACGCCTGGCTGCCAAGATGACATTACAGACTTTGGGATGAAGGTCAAAAGCTGTCAACTCTTGCCGCTCAATCTCCACGCAAGGAGGTGGAGGCTGGACAGGTTTGGGTGGAGGACCGTCCCCCGCTGCTGCAACAGAAGGTTCTCCAGAGGATCGATAGCCATGCTCAGGAGCTTAGGTACCAGATTCTTCGTGCCCAGTTGGGTGCCACAAGAATGACTTATGCTCAGTCGCGCTTGATCTTCTTCAGCACTCGGGCAAAAGTGGTAGGGGTAGAAAGGCGTACAAGAGGCCGCAACTCCTTTCGCCTCAAAAAGCATCGCCGAGCGAGTGCCGCCATGGAAACTCCAACATGCAAAACTGCTGACATTGCGCGATCTCTTCGGTGGCGAACAGATCTTACCAAGGCTCTCCCCACTGCTGAAAGAGACCTTCACCACTTCTGAGTGAAGACGTAATTCGTGATCCCCCAGGCACCGACGGTTGAATTAGTCCGCCCTGGTGTTCAAAGAACCTGCCAGGTGTTGAACCACCAGGGTCATGCCCTGATGTTCCAGCCATGTCCAAAGGTGACGATGCATCATGACAAAGGGTCCACGACCCCACCCTGCCCTGTTTGTTGCAGTACCACATGGCGGTGGTATTGTCTGTGAACACTTGCTCTGCCTCCCCCTTGAAGAAGGGAAAGAATGCCTTCAGCGCCAAGCAATCGCCAAGAGTTCCAACAGGTTGATTTGGAGTCCGGACTCCGCTGGAAATCAGACTCCTCTGATCTTTGCCTCGGGGAACAGCGTTTACAACGCAACTATTACAACGAAGTACCTTTACGATGCAACCATTACAATGCAAGTCATTACAACGACTTGCGCTGGGGGGCGCTCTAGGATAGGGAATAGTTTTAATTTACTATCCAACACCTTCCCTACTATCCACGGGGACTGGAGTTGGAATAATAAATTTAACTATTCACTATCCAGCACCCCCCAACGCAAGTCGTTGTAATGACTTGCGTTGTAAAAGTTGCGTCATAAAGGCATGCGTTGTAAAAGCATGCGTTGTAGCGACTTACATCCCTCTGCCTCTCCCAGGTGGCCGCCCCATGTGATGTGATGCATCGGTCACCACCGTGAGGTCTGGTTGGGTAAGGGAGACGGATCTGCCCCATACCTAATCCTGATTCATTAACCACCAGTGCAGCTGTTGCGCACTTCCCTCCAAGATCTGGACATAGTCGGAAGATTAGCCTGATGCAGTGCCCACTGGAACTTCAGGTCCCAATGCAGAGCCTGCATATGCCACATGGCATGATCCACCAGCAGGATGCAGCAGGTCATGAGGCCTAGCAGCCTCAGGGTCATTCTCATCAAAATCTGGGATAGAGACTGAAACATCAGTATCATAGCACGAATATCCCGGACTCGCTGCTCGGGAGGATATACCCGCAACTGCACAGTGTCCAGAACAGCTCCAATTAAAGGGAGCGACTAAGAGGGAGTCAGGTGTGACTTCGACATGTTAATTGTGAACCAGAGAATGCAGGAGGTCCGCTGAAGTCTGGAGGTGGGAGACGACAGCCTGGGGCAAGGCCGCCTTCAACAGCCAGTCGTCGAAATAGGGGAAGACTGGAACACCTGGAACCCCTGATCTGTGCAGAGAGCTGCAACCACTGCCATCCCTTTCGTGAACACCCGAGGGGCACTAGTAAGGCCAAAGGGGGGCAAAGTGAACTGAAGATGCTCATGGCCTACCCTGAACCGTAGGTAACGTCTGTGGTCTAGCT
Source organism: Lissotriton vulgaris (assembly GCF_964263255.1). Classification (NCBI taxonomy): domain Eukaryota; kingdom Metazoa; phylum Chordata; class Amphibia; order Caudata; family Salamandridae; genus Lissotriton; species Lissotriton vulgaris. The sequence continues at coordinate 665,260,723 of NC_141693.1, forward strand.
GGACGGGGATGTGGAAACAGGCGTCCTGCAAGTCCAACGCCACCATCCAGTCTCCAGGGTCGAGGGCAGATAGGACTTGAGCCAAGATGAGCATTTTGAACTTTTCCTTCCGGAGGAAGCGATTGAGGGCCCTGAGGTCTAGGATAGGATGCAGGCCTTTGTTCTTCCTGGGCACCAGAAAGTAGCGGGGATAGCAACCACAAGCTACTCTGGCGCAGGGACCTTCTTGGTAGCTCCCTTGGCCAAGAGAGCTGAGACTTCTTGGCAGAGAAGAGCCAAATGACCCTCCAACATGCGATCAAAAAATGGTGGCATGGAGGGAGGTGTAGTCTCAAATGGGAGGGAGTAGACCCTTCGGACTATCTGCAAAACCCACTTGTCTGACGTGATGCATTGCCAGTGAGGAGCAAATTCTGCCACCCAATGGCCGCTGATGGGCCCTAAAGGTCAGACTAGGAGGGTTTGGGGACTGCTGCAGGAGGAAGGGTGGACTGGCCCACCCGCTGGTTCCCAGACCTGCTTCGCTGGGTCCCACGTCCGTGGCCACAGAGAGGCTGGGCAGCTTGCGTGGACCGGTGTCTGGACTGTGTCAGACTTGGTGGAGTGCCCCTTCTGTAGCCAAAAAGGGGCAAAAGGGCTATCAACATAGCCAGCGTTCTGCCCAGTGAGTCAGTAGTATCCAGCCACAGCAACTTGTGAATTTTGTTGTGTCCCTCCCATCTGCCAGGTCTTGGGAGAGAATGGTCCGGCCTTCTCCAGGCACTGAGGCAGCACCTGGCAAACGTATCCCAGATAGTATGGGAGTATCGGCCCAGGAGACGTCCGTGAGGGCTTCATTGAAGGGCAAGAGGGGTTCAGAGGAAGTTGCAGCCGGATGAAGCACCTCAGTCAGGAGGTTAACCTTGACTGCCACTGTAGGCAGCTCCAGGCCCAAGGCCTGGGCTTCCCTACGCACCACCACTGATGAACAAGTTACTTACCTTCGGTAACGATATATCTGTAAGAAACAGTAGTTAGTATTAGATTCCTTACCTTAGAATATCCCCAGGCGTCAGTCTGGATCCGGAAACTTTTGCGTAGCAGTACCCCTGCGCGTCGGTAGGCGTCGTCTGCAGGCGTCCCCTGCGGCTCCGCGTCCGTCGTTGGCGTCGTGATGACGTCGCTGGAGTATATAGACGCCGCCTCAGCGAGCTGACGTCAATTCTTTGCACACAGCTTTTCCGCGCCAGAACATGCAGAGCCATGTGAGAACCAACACTGGTGCCATTTTGAAACTAGGGCCCTGAAAGGGATGTCCCTAACCCTAGGTATCAGTTTGCAGAACGGGTAGGGTGGGTGGGGCGGTAAGGAATCTAATACTAACTACTGTTTCTTACAGATATATCGTTACCGAAGGTAAGTAACTTGTTCATCTGAAAGAAACAGGTTAGTATTAGATTCCTTACCTTAGAATAGATACCCCAGCAATACCAACCCCGGTGGTGGGTCTGCGAACCAATACAATTTTACACCAGAAAGTCCTGGAGGACAGAACGGCCAAAGAAGCCATCCCTCCGGACTTGACTGTCCAGGCAGTAGTAGCCGCCTGGCAAATGTCCTGCAAGGGGACTCCCTGGCCCAGGGCAGTAGTAGCCGCCGTGGCCCGAGTGGAATGGGCCCTCAGCCCAACAGGAGGCTCCTTCCGAGCCAAAGAGTAGCACGCTTTGATGCACAGAACGACCCACCGAGAGATGGTCCGTTTATGTACCGCCCGTCCTTTCTTCGCACCCACGTAGCCAAAAAACAGTTGGTCATCCACCCGGAACTGGCGTGTGCGATCCATATAGAATGAAAGCGCACGTTTTGGGTCCAGACGATGGAGCCGCTCTTCATCCTTTGAAGAATGCGGAGGCAGGAAGAAGGAGGGTAAGGTGATGGACTGCCCGATGTGAAAAGCAGAGACTACTTTGGGCAGGAAAGAAGGTCTAGTTCGTAGAACCACCTTGTCGGGATGAATGGACAAGAAAGGAGGTTTGACAGAAAGAGCCTGGAGCTCACTCACTCTCCTGGCAGAGGTGATGGCAACCAGGAAAGCCGTCTTTAAAGTCAGGAGACGGAGAGGACAGGAACGAAGGGGCTCAAAGGGAGCACACATCAAGAAGGTTAGAACCAGGTTCAAGTCCCACTGAGGCATCACAAACGGAACAGGTGGATACATGTGTGTGATGCCCTTCAAGAATCTTGTTACAATGGGGGACTTGAACAAAGAAGGTTGATCAGGCAGCCTCAGAAAGGCCGAAAGGGCAGAAAGGTAGCCCTTGATAGTGCCCAGAGCAGAGCCCTGCTGGGCAAGAGAAAGAAGGAAGAGAAGAACCTCAGAAAGAGGGGCAGAGAGAGGATCCACAGCCTTTGCTGTGCACCATGCCACAAATTTGTTCCACCGACAGGCGTATACCGACTTCGTGGAGGAACGCCTGGCTGCCAGAATCACATCACAGACTTCAGGAGGCAAGTCAAATGGCCTCAACTGTCGCCGCTCAATCTCCACGCATGGAGGTGGAGGCTGGACAGGTTCGGGTGGAGGACCGTCCCCTGCTGCTGCGACAGAAGGTCCTCCTGAAGGGGCAGGCGGATCAGGGGACCGACTGGCATGCTGAGTAGCTCGGGATACCAGTACCTTCGAGCCCAGTCCGGAGCCACAGGGATGACTTGGGCCCGGTCGCGCCTGATCTTCTTCAGCACTCTGGGCAGAAGTGGTATAGGCGGAAAGGCGTATAACAGACCGCAACTCCACTCACGCCGAAAGGCGTCGCCGTGCGAGTGCCGTCTTGGAAACTCCAACGCGCAGAACTGATGACATTGCGCGTTCTCTTCTGTGGCGAATAGATCTAACCAAGGCTCTCCCCATCGCAGAAAGAGGCCTTGCACCACGTCCGAGTTCAGACGCCATTCGTGATCCATCGAGCACCGACGGCTGAGTTTGTCCGCCCTAGCGTTCAGAGAACCCGCCAGGTGTTGAACCACCAGGGTCACATCCTGATGTTCCAGCCACTGCCAGAGGCGCAGAGCCTCCTGGCAAAGGGTCCACGACCCCACCCCGCCCTGTTTGTTGCAGTACCACATGGTGGTGGTGTTGTCCGTGAACACCTGCACCACACTCCCGCTGACAAAGGGGAGGAATGCCTTCAGTGCCAGACGAATCGCCCGCAGCTCCAATAAGTTTATATGGAGCCGGGACTCCGCCGGAGACCAGATACCTCTGATCTCCGCCTCTCCCAAGTGGCCTCCCCAGCCCCGGAGGGACGCGTCCGTCACAACAACGTGCTCCGGTGGGGAAGGGAGAGGGATCTGCCTCTGACCCAATCGCGGTCCGTAAGCCACCACTGCAGTTGTCTTGCAGTGCCCTCTGAGATCAAGACATGGTCGGACAAGATGCCCTGATGCTGGGCCCACTGAAACTTCAGGTCCCACTGCAGAGCCCGCATCCGCCACCGGGCGTGATGCACCAGAAGGATGCAGGAGGCCATCAGCCCCAGCAGCCGCAGCGTCAACCTGACCGAAACCCGGGATAACGGCTGGAAGATGGAAATCTGTATATCCTGGACTCGCCGTTCCGGAGGATAAACCCGAAACTGCGCCGAGTCGAGAACCGCTCCGATGAAAAGGAGCTTTTGAGAGGGACACAGGTGTGATTTCGGCACATTGATGGAAAACCCCAGCTCGTGCAGGAGGTCTGCCGTCATCTGAAGGTGGTGGACGACTGTCTGGGGCGAGCCCGCCTTCAACAACCAGTCGTCCAGATAGGGGAAGACTGAAACCCCTAATCTGCGCAGATGGGCTGCGACCACCGCCATCACCTTTGTGAACACCCGTGGGGCGCTGGTAAGGCCGAAGGGGAGCACGATAAACTGAAAGTGCTCTTGGCCTACCGTGAACCGCAGGTAACGCCGGTGGGCCGGCAGGACGGGGATGTGAAAATACGCATCCTGCAAGTCCAACGCTACCATCCAGTCTTGCGATTCTAGAGAAGCCAAGACCTGAGCTAATGTCAACATCTTGAACTTCTCCTTCCGGAGGAAGCCGTTGACGTTCCTTAGATCCAAGATAGGAGGTAGGCCCCCTTTGTCCTTCTTGGGTACCAGAAAGTAGTGGAAATCGCAACAACGCCCTACTTCTGGCCCAGGAACGCGCTCGATGGCCCCCTTGGCCAAGAGGGCCGTAACTTCCTCCTTCAGAAGTGCCAAGTGGTCCCCAGACACACGGTGGTTCTGCGGTGGCATGGCTGGAGGAGTGGTCTTGAAGGGGAGGGAGTAGCCCCTTCGGACGATCTGCAGCACCCACCTGTCCGATGTTATCGTGCGCCAGTGGGAGTGGTGATGGCGAACCCTGCCACCCACTGGCGTCACATGGGCCTGAAAGCACGGACTAGGAGGATTTAGTGGCGGATGCTGCGGGGGGAGGTGTGGTCTGACCTCGCCGTTGTCCCTGACCGCCACCCCGACGGTTTCCACGGCCGCCACCGCGTTGATAAGTTTGTTGCGGCGCGTGGCTGGCAGCACGTGTGGGACCGCCCCTTCCTTGGCCACGAAAGGAGCGAAACGAACCCGTTTGCTGGCGCTGGGTCGAGAGACCCAAGGACTTGGCCGTGACCCTGGAGTCCTTGAAGCGCTTCAGCGCGTGGTCCGCTTTGTCGCCAAACAGGCGACTGCCATCAAACGGCATGTCCATCAAAGCATTTTGGACATCTGCCGAGAAGTTGGCGGATCCCAGCCAGGCGTGGCGACGAATCGCCACCGTCGTGGACATCGCTCTGCCCAGCGAGTCGGTCGTATCAAGACCACACCTGATGGAGTATTTCGCTGTGTCTCGGCCTTCAATCATAGCCTTGCCGAGCTTAGCCCGTACCTCCGGCGGGCATTCTGGCAGCAGGTCCGCGACCGTATCCCACAGAGAGTGGGTGTAGCGGCCCAAGAGGCATGCAGTGTTGCAAGACCGCAGTCCCAGACTCAGGGACGAGAAGACCTTTTTTCCATACTGGTCGTACCTCTTCCCGGTTGGGCGGGGCCGACGGGAATGCGGTCTGGGAAGTTGAGGCCTGGATCACCAGACTCTCAGGGGTGGGATGGGTGGACAGGAACTTGGGGTCATCCGTACACGGACGGTGGCGTCTGGCCACGTTCCTATCAACAGGCGAACCTGAAGCGGGCCTGGACCACGTGCCCAAAAGAACGTCAGACAAGGCCTCGTTGAACGGCAGCAGTGGCTCCTGTGGGCATGACTGCGGTTTGAGGACCTCAGTGAAGATGTTAGTCCTCACGGCCGCGACAGGGAGCTCAAGGTTTAAGGCCTTGGCAGCCCTCATCAACACCACTGAATAAGCAGCCCCCTCCTCCGTAGCCACGGTAGGAGGTGAGACAAAGCCAGGGTTAGGGGAGTCATTTAGACCACTGGCGTCACCCAAGTCACCTGTCCAGTCCACATTGTACTGACACTCACGTGTCAGAGGGTCCTCAGACCCCTCCCACTCCTCTCCGTATTCTACCTCCTCATCATATTCGGGATCAACAAGGTAGACCGGCTCCTCGGGGTTCACAGACCCCATCGGCGTCGGACTCGGCGTCGGGCGACGCCGGTTCGGCCCCGGAATCGGAGAGGGTATGGGGGCGGCGCCGGAGAACCAGCGTCGCGCGGGGACGGCATCGGGGGTAGCCCCGATGGAAGCGGCGCCGGGGAGGTCAGTTGGCCAGCCGGCGTCGATCCTGAAGGCCCCTGCGGCGCCGGGACCGGAGCAGTCGGCGGCGCCGGGACCGGAGCAGTCGGCGGCGCCGGGGCCGGAGCACCCGGCGGCGTCGAGGCAGGAGCACCCGACCCGCTAGGGCCCTCGGACGGGGCCACAGGGCCTGAAGGCGCCGAAGGCCCCGTCGGAGGAGCCAGCTTCCTCATGGCCATGAGGAACTCTTCTATCTCCTCGGGCGTCGCGCCTTGCCCAGGGACCGTAGGGTATGGAGCAGGCCGCGCCGGCGGCTCATGCGGAGCCGCGGGGGTGGGGCCACCCGAACCCCCGGCCGCATCGCGTGAGCGTCGGGGCACGATGACGACGCCCCGACTTCTTGTGTTTCCTACCTGAGGAACCAGATGAATGGTGACTACTTCCGGAGCGTTCGTGATGGCTCCGCGACCGCTCCCTCGACCGCTCCCTCGACCGCTCCCTTGACCTTCGGCCGGACCAGGACCTCTCTCGACGCGGGGCCGCTCCCGCCTAGCTTTACTCGTCAAGGCCGGGCAATCGACACAGGAGTCCACGTCGTGGTCGGGGCCCAGGCACCGGAGGCATAGTCGGTGATGGTCCGTGACCGACATTGAGCGGTCGCAGTCATCACAGTTCTTAAAACCGGGCATCCTACCGGCACCGTAAGAAGATTATCAAAAGATCAAAAAACTTTGGTCAAAGACCGGAGTACTGCTCTTCTTGGATCTGCGCTAAGTGGCGCGGAAAAAAGAAGAACTGACGTCAGCGCGCGGAGGCGGCGTCTATATACTCCAGCGACGCCAACTACGGACGCGGAGCCGCAGGGGACGCCTGCAGACGACGCCTACCGACGCGCAGGGGTACTGCTACGCAAAAGTTTCCGGATCCAGACTGATGCCTGGGGATATTCTAAGGTAAGGAATCTAATACTAACCTGTTTCTTTCAGATTAGGGCGATGCCTCCTCGGTAGCCACAGTAGGGGGAGAAAGCAGGCCAAGGTCTGGGGAGATGTCCAGACCACTAGCGTCACCAAATTTCTCTTTCCAGTCCGGTTCTTCCAGCTAGTTTGTCAAAGGGTCCAGCAACTGTTCCCAGTCCTCATCACCATCCTCAGGGTGAAAGGGAACACCTGGGATGAACAAGGGAACAAAAGTACCCTCTGGCATCAGATTCGACGTCAAACCCAGCTCTGAGTCCATCTCAGGGATGAGGATAAGGACGGGGACACGGCCGGCACCATCGTTGCCGGGGAAGCTCAACGGGCGTTGATCCAGATCCAAGCCTGGATCTATGGGGGCCGGCGCCGGTGCCCAAACCGATGCAGCGGGGCCCAAAGGCGCACCGGAGGAGTCGGGCTACCCAAATACACAGTGGAGGGCATCGTAGAACGTACGAAGCTGGGCAGGGGACGCCCAAGCTCCTGGAAACCAGAGGAGTGTAGTCGTCCCTAAGTCAGGCGCCGGAGACTTAGAACATTGACGCCCCAGATCCCACATCGCATCAGCTGACCAACGGGGAGAAGGCGGAGAGCGACGGTGCTTCTTTGCCTTCTTCTTGTGCCTCGACTTACCCAAAGAATGCAAAGACTTGGATGAGGTGAGATGGCTCTGCGACCGGTCTCCCGACCTTCCCCTTGAGCGAGACCAAGAGCAATGCGGAGATGACTACTGGGCCTCCAAAAGCTTTCAGGACCGTTCCCGCAAAGACTTCGGGTCGTGGTCGCACTCCAGGCACTAGAGGCACGTCACAGACATCAGCTTGTGGCAGGAGTCGCAAGACTTGAAGCTAATCCGACGATGGTCTTACCACTGGCTTGGAAAGTGGCACAGGAGCGACAAAACTCCCTGGTATCTTCAGACATGTCAGGTCAGTGAAAGTGAGGGGCAAGCCTGTCCCAAGTCTTGCTTTGAGCAAGATGTCCTGCAAGGAGAAAGTCAAGTGCTAGAGATAAAAGATACCCAAATTAAGGTCCCACTGTGGCATAAGAAAAGGAGAAGGGGGAAACGATATATCTGTAAGAAACAGTAGTTCGTATTAGATTCCTTACCTTAGAATATCCCCAGGCGTCAGACTGGATCCGGAAAATTTTGCGTAGCAGTACCCCTGCGCGTAGGCGTCGTCTGCGGCGTCGTTGGCGCCAGGATGACGTCGGAGTACTTGAACGCCGCCCTCGCCCGCTGATGTCAGTTCTTATACACAGCTTTTCCGCGCCAGAAAAGCAGAGCCTTGATAAAAACCAACACTGGTGCCATGAAACTAGGGCCCTGAAAGGGGATGACCTTAACCCTAGATGTCGGTTCGCAGAACAGGAATGATGGGTGGGGCCGTAAGGAATCTAATACTAACTACTGTTTCTTACAGATATATCGTTACTGAAGGTAAGTAACTTGTGCATCTGAAAGAAACAGATTAGTATTAGATTCCTTACCTTAGAATAGATACCCCAGCAATACCAACCCCGGTGGTGGGTCTGCAAACCAATGATCACACCAGAAAGTCCTGGAGAACAGAACGGCCGAAAAAGCCATCTCTCCGGACTAGGCTGTCCAGCCAGTAGTGTCTTGCGAACGTGTGCAGCGAAGCCCACGTAGCTGCCTGGCAGATGTCCTGCAAAGGGACTCCCCGACCCAGGGCAGTAGTAGCCGCCGTGGCCCGAGTGGAATGGGTACGTAGCCCCACAGGAGGCTCCTTTTTAGCCAGAGAATAACAAGCCTTGATGCACAAGACGACCCATCGAGAAATGGTACGTTTGTGCACCGCCCGTCCCTTCTTAGCTCCCACGTAACCAACAAAGAGTTGGTCATCCACCCGGAACTGGCGTGTGCGATCCAGATAGTATGAGAGCGCACGTTTTGGGTCCAGACGGTGGAGCCTCTCTTCCTCTTTCGAGGGATACAGAGGCGATAAGACGGTGGGCAAGGTGATGGACTGCCCGATGTGGAAGGCTGTGACTACCTTGGGCAGGAAAGAGGGTCGCGTCCGCAACACTACTTTGTCCGGATGGACAAAAAGGAAAGGAGGTTGAGAAGAAAGAGCCTGGAGCTCACTCACTCTCCTGGCAGAGGTGATAGCAACCAGGAATGCAGTCTTAAGAGTAAGGAGACGAAGAGGACAGTTATGAAGTGGCTTGAAGGGAGCACACATCAGATAAGTCAGAACATGGTTCAAGTCCCACTGAGACATCACAAAAGGAACAGGAGGAAACATATGAGTGATGCCCTTCAAGAACCTATTTACAACTGGGGACTTGAACGAAGAGGGCTGATCAGGGAGCCTTAAGAAGGCGGAAATGGCAGAGAGGTAGCCCTTTAGAGTGCCCAGAGCAGAGCCCTGCGGGGGAAGAGAAAGAAGAAAAAGGAGACCCTCAGAAAGGGGGGCAGAAAGCGGATCCAGAGCCTTTGCTGTGCACCATGCCACAAATTTGTACCACCTGCAGGCGTATACCGATTTTGTGGAGGGACGCCTGGCTGCCAGAATCACATCACATACTTCAGGAGGCAAGTCAAATGGCCTCAACTGTCGCCGCTCAATCTCCACGCTTGGAGGTGGAGGCTGGACAGGTTCGGTGGAGGACCGTCATCTGCTGCTGCGACAGAAGGTCCTCCTGAAGAGGCAGACGAATCGGGGGATCAACTGACATGCTGAGTAGCTCGGGATACCAGTATCTTCGTGCCCAGTCCGGAGCCACAAGGATGACTTGGGCCCGGTCACGCCTGATCTTCTTCAGCACTCTGGGCAGAAGTGGTATAGGCGGAAAGGCGTACAACAGACCGCAACTCCACTTGCGACAAAAAGCGTCTCCGAGCGAGTGCCGCCTTGAAAATTCCAACGCGCAGAACTGATGACATTGCGCATTCTCTTCTGTGGCGAACAGATCTAACCAAGGCTCTCCCTACTGCTGAAAGAGACCTTGCGCCACGTCCGAGTTCAGACGCCATTCGTGATCCATCATGCACCGACGGCTGAGTTCGTCTGCCCTGGCGTTCAGGGAACCGGCCAGGTGTTGAACCACCAGGGTTACGCCCTGATGTTCCAGCCACTGCCAGAGGCACAGAGCCTCCTGGCATAAGGTCCACGACCCCACCCCGCCCTGTTGGAGTACCTCATGGCGGTGTTGCTGTCCGTGAACATCTGCACTACACTCCCCCGGACAGAGTGGAGGAATGCGTTCAGTGCAAGCCGGATCGCCCGCAGCTCCAGAAGGTTGATGTGGAGCCGGGACTCCGCCAGAGACCAGAGTTCTCTGATCTCCGCCTCTCCCATGTGCCCCCCCCCCACCCCCCCCCCAGCCCTGGAGGGATGCGTCCGTCACAACTACGTGCTCCGGTTGGGGTAGGGAGAGGGATCTGCTGCTGACCCAATTGCGGTCCGTGAGCCACCACTGCAACTGTCTTACAGTGCCCTCCGAGATCAAGACATGGTCAGACAAGGTGCCCTGATGCTGGGCCCACTGAAACTTCAGGACCCACTGCAGAGCCCGCATACGCCACCTGGCGCGATGCACCAGAAGGATGCAGGAGACCATCAGCCCCAGCGTCAACCTGACTGAGACTCGGGATAACGGCTGAAAGATTGGAATCAGAGCCTGAATATCCCAAACCCGCTGTTCGGGAGGATAAACCTGAAACTGCGCAGAGTCTAGAACCGCTCTGATGAAGAGGAGCTTCTGAGAGGGACACAGGTGCGACTTCGGCACATTGATGGAGAACCCAAGCAGGTGCAGGAGGTCTGCCGTAGTCTGGAGGTGGCTGACAACTGTCTGGGGCGAGCCCACCTTCAACAACCAGTCGTCGAGGTAGGGGAAGACTGAAACCGCTTTCCTGCGCAGATGAGCTGCTACCACCGCTATCACTTTCGTCAACACCCGTGGGGCACTGGTAAGGCCTAAGGGGAGCACAGTAAACTGAAAGTGCTCGTGGCCTACCGTGAAGGGCAGGTAGCGCCGGTGGGCCGGCAGGACGGGGATGTGAAAATATGCGTCCTCCAAGTCCAACGCTACTATTCAGTCTTCCTAGTCCAGGGCAGCTAAGACCTGAGCCAAAGTCAGCATCTTGAACTTCTCCTTCCGGAGGAAGGCGTTGACGTTCCGTAGGTCCAAGATAGGGTGTAAGCCCCCTTTGCCCTTCTTAGGAACCAGAAAGTAGTTGGAGTAACAACCACACCATACTTCTGGCCCAGGAACGCGCTCGATGGCCCCCTTGGCCAAGAGGGCCGTGACTTCCTCTTGCAGAAGTTGCAAGTGATTCCCCGACACGCGGTGGAATTGCGGTGGCATGGCTGGAGGGGTCGCCTCGAAGGGGAGGGAGTAGCCCCTTCGGACGATTTACAGCACCCACCTGTCCGACATGATGGTGCGCCAGTGGAAGAGGTGATGGCGAACCCTGCCCCCCACTGGCGTCAAATGGGACTGAAAGCTGGGACTAGGAAGGCTTTGAGGCGGATGCTGCGGCGGTAGATGTGGACTAGCCGCGCTGTTGTCCCCCGTTACCGCCGCAACGGTAACCACGTCGCCACCGCGCTGAATGTTAGTTCGCGGCCAGTGGTTGGCAGGACGTGCGGGGCACCCCTCCCGTGGCCACAAAAGGAGCGCTGGGCAGAAGATTGCTGGCGTGGGGCCGACAGGCCCAAGGACTTGGCCGTAGCCCTGGAGTCCTTAAAGCGTTCCAGCGCATGATCTGCCTTGCCACCGAAGAGGTGGCTGCCATCGAACAGCATGTCCATAAGGGTGTTCTGGATATCGGCCAAAAAGTTGGCGGACCTCAGCCAGGCGTGGTGGCGAACCGCAACAGACGTGGAAATCGATCTTCTTAGCGAGTCCGTGGTATCCAGTCCACATCTTATAGGATACCGCGCTGCGTCCCTTCCCTCCGCGAGGCCTTGAGCGAGTTTCGCCCGGGCTCCCTCCGGGCACTCAGGCAGCACGGCCGCAACCGTATCCCATATCCCACAGAGAGTGGGTGTAACGGCCCAAGAGGCACGCGGTGTTGACCGACCGCAACCCCAAACTAAGGGAGGAGAACATCTTCTTGCCGAATTGTTCATACCTCTTGGATTCCCGATCTGATGGTGCAGTCGGGAATGCGGATTGGGAAGTAGAGGCCTGGATAACCACGCTCTCGGGGTTGGAGTGGGTGGACAAGAAACTAGGGTCGCCCGGGGCAGGGCGTTGGCGCCTGGCGACGTTCCTATCTACAGGGGGACCTGTAGTGGGCCTGGACCAAGTGCCCAACAGGACGTCCGTGAGAGCCTCAATAAACGGCAGTAGAGGCTCTGGGGAGCTTACCTGCGGTTTGAGGACCTCCGTGAGGATGTTAGACAGGGAGCTCAAGAGCCAAGGCCTTGGCTGCCCTAGTCAGCACCACACTATAAGTAGCGCCCTCCTCCGTAGCCACGGTAGAAGAGGAGACAAAACCAGTGTCTGGGGAGGTATCCAGGCCACTAGCTTCCCCTAGGTCCTGTGTCTAGTCCTGAAATTACTGGCACTCACAAGTCAAGGGGTCCTAAAACCCCCTCCCCCAGTCTCCCTCGTCGTCCATGTCCTGAAATTCAGGGATAAAGGATAGACCCAGATCTTCGAAGAATTCCTCTTCGGCCGGCGCCGAATGCGGCGTCGAGCGACGCTGCTCCGACGCCGGACCGAGGGGTAGACCTAGGACGGCGTTGTGCGTGGACGACGCTGGGGATGACACCCTAGGGGCCCTTGCCGGCGAGGTCGTAAAGTCGACCAGCGGCGACCGGGATCCGGAACCGGATCCAGTGGGGCCTTGCAGCGCCGAGACCAAAGTCGCCAATGGCGCCGGGGCTGAAGCACCCGACAGCGTTGGGGCTGAAGCACCCGGCCCGCTTGGGCTCCCAGTCGGGGCTGCTTGGCCCGAAGGCGCCGCGGAACCCGACGGAGGAGAGAGCGACCTCATGGCCATGAGGAAGGCATCGATCTCCTCCGGCGTCGCGTTCTGCCCAGGGACCTGCATGTATGGAGCAAGCCGCGACGCCTGCGGCTCCGGCGGAGCAGCGTGGGCGGTGCCACCCGAACCCCTGGCCGCATCGCGCGAGCGTCGGGGGAGTCAGAAGAGCGATGTCGCCTCTTCTACTTCTTGTGCCTCTTACCTGATGACTTGGAGCCCGACGAGTGGTGTCGACTCGCCGAGCTGTGATGACTCCGCCCCACGACCGGTCCCTCGACCTCCTTCCAGGCCAGGACCTCGAAAGGCGCGGGCCGACTGCCGGAGCTCGAGGCGCTTACGGGACCGCTCCCGCCTAGCCTTCGACGTCAAGGCCCGACAGTCGGGGTACGACTTGTCATCGTGGTCGGGCCCCAGGCAATGTAGGCACCGGCGATAGGGGTCGGTAACCGAAATCAGTCAGTTGCAGTCGGCACAGGGCTTGAACCCGGTCATCCCTACCAGCACCGATTGAGTCATACGACTCGAAACGGATCCAAAAAGGATCGAAAAAGCTTAGTCAAAAAGTGACTAAAGGGTACCACTTTCTCCGGACCTGCGCTTGCTGGCGTGGAAAAAAGAAGAACTGACGTCGGCGCGCGAGGGCAGCGTCTAAGTATTCCGACGACGTCATCCTGGCGCCAACGACGGACGCGGAGCCGCAGACGACGCCTACCGACGCGCAGGGGTACTGCTATGCAAAAATTTCCGGATCCAGTCTGACGCCTGGGGATATTCTGAGGTAGGGAATCTAATACTAACCTGTTTCTTTCAGATAAATGGATTAACCACTTCAAAAACCTATGCACCAAAGGCAGTCGAAGAAAAGGTGAGAGGGCTGAAAGGTAGCCCTTCAGGGTGCCCAAAACAGAGCCCTGCTGGGCCAAGGAAAAGACAAACAGGATAATATCTGAAAGAGAGGCAGATAAGAGGTCAATAGACCGTTCTGTACAATATTTACAAAATCAGTTCCATCGGCTGGAGTATACCGATTCTGTTGAGGGACTCCCGGCTCCCAGAATAACTTTGCATACTTTGAGAGGAAGGTCAAAAGCTTTCAGCTGTTGCCGCTCAAACTCCATGCAAGGAGGCGGAGAGTGGACAGGTTCTGGTGGAGGGCCCTCCCCTGCTGCTGTGACAGAAGATCCTCCCGAAAGGGCAGCCTGATAGGAGGATCGATGCTCATTGCCAGAAGATTGGGATTCCAGACTCTCCGTGCACAGTATGGAGCCACAAGATTGAGTTGTGCCCAGTTGATCCTGATCTTCTTGAGCACTATGGGCAGGAATGGTATGGGCGGAAAGGAGTACAGAGGGCCTGATCTCCACTCGCAATGAAAAGTGTTGTGCCGGAAGAGAGCCGCCTTGAAAACTCCAACTCGCAAAACTGCTGACATCGCATGTTCTCTTTGGTGGCTAACAGATCTAACCAAGGCTCTCTCCATCTCTGAAAGCAACCATTGTACCACCACAGGATGGAGACACCCCTTATGATCCGCAATGCACATTCAGCTGAGTTTGTCTGCTCTGGCATTCAGAGAACCAGGCAAATGTTGAACTAACAGTAAAATGCCCTGTTGATCCAGCCAAGTCCAGAGACGCAAGGCCTCTTGACAGAGTCCACGACTCCACACCTCCCTATTTGTTTCAGTACCACATGGCAGTGGTGGTGTCCAGGGAAACCTGCACCGGCCTTCGCTTGATCAAAGGAAGAATTGATTTTAATGCTAAGCGAATCACCTGAAGCTCCAACAGGTTTATGTAGAACTCCTATGTTGCTGGAGACGAGAGGTCTTGGATCTACACCTTTCCCAGATAGCCTTCTAGTCCAAGAGTAATGCATCTGTCATCACCGTTAGATCAAGTGGGGGAAGGGAGAGGGGTCTGCCTCTGACCTAAGCGCGGTTTGTTAGCCACAACTGCAGGTGTTTTGCCGTTCCCCCCAAGTTCTGGACCATGTCGGAGAGGTTCAGCTGAAGCTGCTCCCACTAGGACTTCAGGTCCCACTCTTAAGCCTGCATATGACAACATGCATGTGTTACCAGCAGGATGTAGGAGGCCATGAGGCCTAACAGTCTCATAGTCAGTCTCACTGAAAACCAGGATAGCGTCTGAAACATCTGTATGATAGCCTGAATATCCTGGACTTGCAGCTCGGGGAGATAGGCCGGAAACCGTACTGTGTCCAGAACAGATCATGAAAGGGAGAGTCTGAGAGAGAGTCAGGTGCAACTTCGGCATGTTGATAGTTAACCCAGAGTGCATGTGGAGAGGCCATTGATCTTGTGAGAGGAGAGCAGATGATGCTGGCTAGAGGGATCATGTATGCGTTGTAGAGGGTCAGGCACAGGGAGGATCCTTGCAGAACTTTGCAGATGAGGTAGCAGGTGTCCGAGATGTAAAGTGCTGGGCTGACTGACTCCATCCTTCCAGTGCGGAAGGAGCAGATTCATTGGATAGTGTTTCCTTGGATACCAATGTCATGTAGGTGTTGGAAGAGAATAGGGTGAGTGACTTTGTCAAATCCTGTGAAGAGGTCCAGAAGGATGAGGGCCGCCATGCCCCCTCTGCCCTGAGTCATGAGGATGCCATCCTTAAAAGTGATGAAGGCAGATTCTGTGCTGTGGTTGGGTCTGAAACAACGCCGAGTGGTGTTGAAGAGTTGTTCGTCGTTGAGGTATTCGGTTTAGGTGTTAATGATTTTCTCTAAGACCTTGGCTGGAAGTGGTCGCAAGGAGATCGGTCTGTAGCTGGCGAGCGTTGACGGGTCCGCAGAAGGTTTCCTATAGCAATGGGAGGGCGGTTGCATGTATTCTAGCAACTGGAAGGGCCACAGAAGAGTTGGAGGTATTCAGAATATGTGTGAGCATGGCGCTGATAGGTTGCAGTCCTCTGGAGGAGCATGGTGGGGCTGGGGTCCAATGGGGCCTCTTAGTGGATGAACTTCATGGTGGCAGTGACTTCTGAGGTGACGACGGGCCATGTGATTAGCCCTAGTCTTTTGGATAAGATCGGGAGCATTTAAGAGAGGTCTGTTGGGCTCGGTTGCTGACTGAAGTTGCTGTAAACGGAGTCGATTTTGTTGCTGAGGAATTGAGAGTTTGTCACTGAGAGGTCCTGCGAGGAAGTGATTGAGTTGAAGGCAGTCGATGGTGAGATTATATCTTTCACAATGCCAAAGATTTCTTTGCTTTTGTTGGTGCTTGCACTGATGTGGTGTGCCAGAGAGGCGTGTTTAGCAATCGAGATTATTTGGTGGTAGCATCTTAGGCCGGATTCAAACATGCTCATGTAGGCATTGTCTTGGCTCATTCTCCAGTTGCGCTCCAGTTGCTTACAGTGACGTTTCATTAGTCTATGTTCCTACAAGTGCCTGGGGTCTGGATCTTGTTGTATTGCTGTGCTTGAGGGTAGCCTGGTAGTCGAGGTAGTTGAAATTCTTGATAGCTCTGGTGAGGCTGTTGCTGTGTTCTGGTCGGTGAGAGTTGAGAGTGGTGTTCCAGTCCTTGTCAGTGAAGCTGCTCTATTTGCGTTTGTGTTGGACCAGGACAGGGATGCTGAACTTGATGAGGACGTAGTCTGTCCAAGGGACTGGTTTGCACTTGTAGACTCTGATCTTGTCTAAGTTGCTGAAAATAGAGTACAGGAGATATCCGGTGAGGTTCCTTTACTTATTGGGTGAGGAGCACATTTCCAAGGTCTTCAATGAGTGCTCTTAATTTGGAGTCGTTGTGGTCTTCCAGGTGGTAGTTAAGGTCTCCAAGTAAGATGTAACTGCTAGCATAGACGGCTTTTAACTACTCAGATTCCTGCACAGGCTCAAAGTACGTCACTCTCATGGCCCTCTTCACCATCTCTATCATCCTGATCTGCTTCTACTGTAGGTGCGAGTAATCCTTAGAGATCTCCACATGATGAAAATGGCCATTAAAAAGTGGAAATATACAACCAACCCATAAACACAAACCATGGATCAGGAGGTCCTCCTAGTACTGGTGGATTAGATGAAATTCTAATGTACACTGACAGGAGTTTAAGAATAGAAGCTACTTGGGGGGGCGTGGCCAACACCATGGCATGCTAAGACGTGCGGCTCCGGAGCTCCCGGGGAGCTGCCTAGAAATCCGACATTACAATTACCCAAATTGCCATCAACCTACTCAAGAACAATCGGGGACACCTCGTGCCCTTCAGAGGCGAAGAATCGAGAGGAATACCTGTCCGCAGTGCTTCCTACGCGGATTTTCTGACACCGCTCTGAGCGCCAAGCCGGAGGCAAGATGGCGGATGCGACGCGCAGATATCTGCGGAGGAGCTGAAGCTCGACCTCCTAACCCGGCGGCAGAGCCCCACAACCGGGAGGAAGGGCACCATTACCAGGACATCGATCACTGGTCCCGGACGCCTCCGATCTGGGCGTTAGGGGCTCCAAAGAAGATCCCCCCCCTCCCCCGCCAAGATGGCGGCAGCGAAGCCCGTGATGTGACCAGGTTACCGAGAGACTATCAACGCCTTGCTGGAGGGGCCATTGTGGTGAGGGGAGGCGACACAAGAGGTGCCGGCAAGACTAGAGACTTAGTGTGTGTGAGGGGCCCACTCTGGAGCTGCTGCGGAGCCGCGTGAAACCCAAGTCTACACCAAGATGGCGGCCGGGGCCGCATTCCGGGGCTAGAGGGGACCCTGACTAGGCCTGCCACCCCGCTACAGCCGGACTGCCCCGCATAAACAGCCACCCGGCGCGGGTTCCCGGACACGGTCACAAGAACTACCGCTCGATACCCGGGGACCGGAGGCCCATCACCTGGATGGGACCGGCAGAGAAGGAGGGTTAGGCAGACCTTCCTGACATCACCCGCCAGTGATCCGATCGACACCAACGGCGGAGCGGAGACAACAGAGACCCCGAGGCGAGGCTCTCCGACCCTGGTACGCCTGCAGAGGCACGGACCAACCTTGGGACCACGACCAACACCCGGGAGGTAGGGTGCTATCAGTTTGCACAGGGGGCCCAACGCAATACTCCTGCAGAACATGGGGAAGAAGGACATACCGCCTAAAGGGCCCAAGCAGGGACCGATGGACAATTTTGCTGCGCCACGACAGGCCCGCGCTCGGACACCGACTTGCTGATGGGGGCCATTCAGGCCTCGCAAACTGATATCCAGGAGTCCAGAGCAGCCCTGGAGGTCAAGATAGGCGAGGTGTGCTCGGAAGTGACACTCCTGAGGCAGGACTTCCGAAATTTATCAGACAGGGTTACCTCCGCAGAGGCGCGGATGGGCGAGGCCGAAGATTCAATCACGACCCTTCGAAAAGACATGGCGAAACTCAAGGCATCCCATCGCCAACTGCTATGGAAGGTGGATGACGCCGAAAATAGAGCACAACGAAATAACCTCCGCTTTGTCGGATTTAGGGAAGGGATCGAGAAAGCGGATATGGTGTCCTTCCTCCACACATGGCTAATAGAAACCTTCCCAGCGGTACAATTTTCACCTTGTTTTATTATTGAGAGGGCGCACAGGGCCCTCCTCGCAAAACCACCGGAGGGGGCAAGACCGCGACCGGTCATTGCGCGTTTTCAAAACTTCGCTGATAGAGACTTGATTCTGAGAGAGGCGAGGAAGATGGGTGAGATCCGACTAGAAAACTCACACATCATGATATTCCCAGACTACAGCCAGGAGGTCCAGAAACAGAGACGATCTTTCGATGCGGTAAAGGCTAAACTCAGAGACTTAAAGATCACGTACATGCTCCTTTTTACGGCGAAACTTAAGGTACTATACAAGGAACAGTCATTCTTCTTCACACAACCGGAGGATGCCTGGCAATGGCTAGAGGAGCGCCCGATCTTCAACAGCAGAGAGACCGCCGGACGGGACCTGCAAGACAGATCCCTGGGAAATGCAACCCACTGGGAAATACAGAAGGCGCAGAGATTGAAATCCAGGAGGTCTAAGAGGCAAGCCCCAGCGACGCCCTACAGAGGTCGAGGCACGGGAAATACACGGAAAGGACGTTCGGCCTCCCCAAAAGGAGCGGCCGGGACGGGGTCGAGATTTGCCGCCTTACGATCCACTGCACGCTCAGAAGGCGAGGACGAAAAAGGACTCGATAGCCGCACATCTGGAGGCGAAGAAGAGGAGGAAGGGGGACAATCGGTTCATCTGTTGGTGAATGAGATCCGTTTGTTGGAACAGGACTTGTCTGGACAACATAGTGCGCCCGAATCAGAGACTCAAGACTACAAATCTTAATCGATAGTGGTTCGGGCCACTGAGCATGCAACACAAAGTTGGGATACAAGCAAGTTGACACCTCCTCAGAACAATGGTGAATTTGGAGAATGGAAGTGGCAGCCCGACATAGGGAAGCACGCAAGTTGACACGCCTCCCTGTTTTACACGTTTTACTGTTTTTTGGTGTTTTGAAGGGAGGGTTCGGTGGGTGGGCGACAGGCCTACTCTTACGGAAAGTTATGTCCTGTCCCAGGATAAGACTAGAAGGGGAGGGAGGTGGGGAGCGGGGTGGGAGAGGGGGTTCTCAAGTTTGTTCTGATAGGGGACCGGGTGGGAACAGTTGGGGGGGGAAGAAAACAGATGTGAAAATGCAGCAACACGCATTGAGCCTCCACATCACCTACACATGCCAGAGTCTAACCACATACATCCATCACATCTTCCAATGGCAAGTACCGTAGTCACCCCACAGGAGGGAGGTAGGAGACTGAGCGTCCTGACATGGAATGTCAATGGACTAGGCTCTAAGATCAAGAGGGGCCTATTGAACGCCTACATTAAAAAGGTGGACCCGGACATCACCTTCTTACAGGAAACACACCTCAAGGGTACTCAGTGTGCCTTCATCGCTAGAGGCCGATACAGGGTACTGGCTCATGCGGGATACACATCTGACTCCAGAGGGACTGTTAAAAAGTCCTCACCATTTTGTACCACCCGCACCTGGGTTGACCCACAGGGAACATACGCTGGAGTACAGGGCACCTGGAACAGACGCACCTATACGCTAATCTCGGTCTATGCACCACCCAAATTACAGACCCGTACGTTCACAGCGCTTGCGAACATACTCCTAGATACAGCAGACACTATACAAGTGGTGGGAGGCGATTTTAACGATGTTATGAACATAAGACTCGATAGATCTGGAGACATAGCGAGAGAAGAGCACCAGACCGCACTGTTCAATCAGATGTCCACTATAGGACTTACGGATATATGGAGGTGGCTCCACCCGACACAGCAATCCTACTCATACTACTCTGGGACACACAGGGTGTTCTCGCGACTCGATTATATTTTTATGTCCCGCCAGTATCTGAGGGTAGAAGATATTGCAGAATATAGGGCCAGGGGCATATCGGATCACTCGCTATTGTATGTGAGGGTGGGGCAAGACCAGGGCAAGGACACAGGTTCCTGGAGCCTGGCGGCCTGGGATCTCCAAAGCGCAGCCATACTGAGAGGCATTCGGACAGACATTAAGGTATATATTGCAGAAAATGAGGGCACGGTAAACTCGAGTGTCACCCTCTGGGAAGCCCTAAAGCCAGTACTGCAAGACAGGATAAAGTCCAACCTGGGAGAGGAAAGACGGAGACTCCAGGCCGAGGTAGCTGCCCTAGAACAGACTATCCTGGGATGGGAGAGGGACTATCTGACCCACAAAAACAGCGAGAGACTCAGACGGCTACTTGATGCCCAGAAACAATATAGGGAACTGGCAACTAATGAGGCGAAGACCCAATCCCTCGCCACCCTCCACCGGTTATATGATGTAGGAGACAAGTCAGGAAAACTCCTGGCGTGGCTCAGCAAAAAGGAGCGAGCGGCGAGGTGGATAGACAGTATAGATACCACGGACGGGACCACTGTTAACACCGACACTGAGAAAACAGAAGCATTTGCTACTCATTATGAAACGTTCTATGCAGCCCGTGACATTGCAACTCATGAGGAAGCATTACAATATCTAGACACTACGGTCCTACCGGTCCTGCCCCCTGAGACCTTGGAGGCGGATATAACGTCTGATGACATCACGGACGCCATCGCCAAGCTGAGACCGGGCAAATCCCCAGGCCCGAATGGTTTCCCAGCAGAGCTTTTTAAGCGCGCGGCGGACCTTCTGACCCGCCATCTTAAAGGCCTCTTTACTGGTGCCTTCAAGGAGGGAGAGCTCCCTCCGGATCACGCTATGGCCACGATTATCCCAATATATAAGGGGGGTAAACCACGAGAGAATTGTGCCTCCTACCGGCCTATCTCCCTACTAAATACGGAAGTCAAACTGTTAGCAACCATCTTGGCGGTCCGCTTGAGGGCGGTTATTACAGGCCTCGTTCTTTTGGATCAATCGGGCTTCCTACTAGATAGAGCAACTAAACTGAATCTTAGAAGAACCCATAACTGGCTACAGGAAGTGGGGGGGGCGAAGCGATCCACATTGGTTCCTCTCCCTGGATGCCGAGAAGGCGTTCGACGCGGTACACTGGCCCTTCCTATTCGCAGTGCTCCATAAGTTTGGTTTTGGGCCAAATTTTATCAAGTGGGTCCAGCTTCTCTACACTGCCCGGAGGGCCAAGGTGAGGGTGAACGGGATACTATCACGTGAGTTCCAGATTCAGGGAGGCACTCGACATGGCTGCCCCCTGTCCCCCCTCCTCTTTACGCTCACCATTGAGGTGCTCGCAGCCAGGATCCAGCAAAACAAGGTCATTCATGGCTTTACGAGCAATGACACAGACCCGACACCAGAAAAGATCTCGCTATACGCGGACGATGTCTTGCTCTACATAACTAAACCAGAGACTACCGTCCCGGAGCTCTTCCGAGAACAGGAACAAAACGGCGGGAAGGCGGGGCACAAAATAAACTGGCACAAATCTATACTTTATGACCCTGGGGGACGCAACCAGTGGGGGAGGCTGCCGGACAAACTGTTGACAACCACAGAAGGCTTCCAATACCTCGGGATCTATATAACCATGAGTGCGACCCTCTCGTTCCACAGAAATTTGGAACAGATCATAATTAATGTGGTGGCAGATATGGACCGATGGAGACAGCTCCCATTGAGACTCCTGGGCAGAGCGGCCATGTACAAAATGATCACTCTGCCGAAATTCCTTTACGCTCTACAAAACTAATACTATCCAATACCTGCGGCGGTCTTCAACAGGATCCATGTGGATCTGCGATCCTTCCTTTGGCTAGGCAAACATGCCAGGGTGGCTCTGTCCACGCTTCAGAGACACCAGTACAGTGGAGGGATATCGCTTCCTAACCTAGAGGCCTACTATTGGGCAGAACATCTAACACCAATTATTGATTGGTTCCACACCCCGGCGGACCACCCGACTTACGCCCTGGAGAGAACAAAAATGTCGTCCAAAAGCCTATTGTATTATCTCTAGGGGAGCTTCAGAAGGGCACCCCTCCCACCGGCCACGTCTATAACACTAATTGCATGGACAAAGGCCACAAGACGCATGGGTTGGGATAAGAAGCCCACACGGCAGACACCGCTGTGGCACTGTCAATGGTTGGCGGAACTTAACAAACTGCAAGGTTTCCAAAGGTGGGACGATATTGGCATCTCCACTATAGGAGATGTGATAGCCAAAGGGGAGCTAAAATCTTTTCAAGTCCTTAAATCAGAGTTCGGGTTACATAATATACAACAGTTCAAATATTTCCAACTACGGCACGCTTGGAGAGCCCAAAACATCACACTCACAGATATCCCAGAGTATGCACCACTAGAGGGGAGGCTCCTTCAAGAACAGATACTGGGAAAGGCGGTCTCCCTGACGTATAAAACATTGACTAATCATATGCTGGGAGATCTGACAAGACTCAGAGTCACGTGGGAGGCTGAGGTGGGAGAGATGGAAGACCTGGACTGGGAAATAGTGTTGATGCATCCCCGGGAGGTGGCAATCAAGTCAAGACTACGGCTCATTCAATTTAATGTACTCCATAGAACCTATTACGACAGACTACGTCTAAGCAAAATGGGGAAGGTAGAGGACCCACGATGCCTTAGATGCCACCAGGGAGAGGGAGATTTTTATCATACAATATGGACATGTGGCATAATACAAACATACTGGACACAGGTATTCAAGGAATTAGAGGAGGTCCTAGAGCACAGCTTTCCAAACTTTTCATGTTGGGGACACACTTTTTGGAGATGCATCATTTTGGGACACAGTAAGACAGTGTAGCGAGCGATCGTAGTGAGCCCGAAACGCCTAAGGGGAGTTTGGGGGTTCTCACTCACTCTGTCTGTCTCCCTCTCTCTCTCCCTCCCTCTGTCTCCCTCCCTGTCTCTCCCTCCCTCTGTCTCTCCCTCCCTCTCCCTCCCTCCGTCTCCCTCCCTCCGTCTGTCTCCCTCCGTCTGTCTCCCTCCGTCTGTCTCCCTCCGTCTGTCTCCCTCCGTCTGTCTCCCTCCGTCTGTCTCCCTCCGTCTGTCTCCCTCCGTCTGTCTCCCTCCCTCTGTCTGCCTCCCTCTGTCTGCCTCCCTCTGTCTCCCTCCCTCTGTCTGCCTCCCTCTGTCTGCCTCCCTCTGTCTGCCTGCCTCCCTCTGTCTGTCTCCCTCCCTCTGTCTCCCCCCTTTGTCTCTGTTCCTGTCTCCCCCTCTCTCTCCCCCTGTCTCTGTTCCTCTGTCTCCCCCTCTGCCCCTCTCCCTCTGTCTGTCTCTCCCTCTGTCTGTCTCTCCCTCTGCCCCCCTCCCTCTGTCTGTCTCCCTCTCCTTCCCTCTGTGTCCCCCTGACTGTCTCCCTCCCTCTATCTGTCACCCTCTGTCTCCGTCTCCCTCCCTCTCTCTGTCACCCTCTGTCTCCCTCTCCCTCCCTCTCTCTGTCTGTCACCCTCTGTCTCCCTCTCCCTCCCTCTCTCTGTCACCCTCTGTCTCCCTCTCCCTCCCTCTCTCTGTCACCCTCGGTCTCCCTCCCTCTCCCTGTCACCCTCTGTCTCTGTCTCCCTCCCTGTCTCTGTCACCCTCTCTCTGTCTCCCTCCCTCTCTCTGTCACCCTCTGTCTCCCCTTCCCTCCCTCTCTCTGTCTCCTTCTCCCTCCCTCTCTCTGTCACCCTCTGTCTCCCTCCCTCTCTCTGTCACCCTCTGTCTCCCTCTCCCTCCCTCTCTCTGTCACCCTCGGTCTCCCTCTCCCTCCCTCTCTCTGTCACCCTCTGTCTCCCTCTCCCTCCCTCTCCCTCTCTCTGTCACCCTCTGTCTCCCTACCTCTCTCTGTCACCCTCTGTCTCTCTCTCCCTCTCTGTCACCCTCTGTCTCTGTCTCCCTCCCTCTCTCTGTCACCCTCTGTCTCCCTCTCCCTCCCTCTGTCACCCCATGTCTCCCTCTCCCTCCCCCTGTCACCCTCTGTCTCCCTCTCCCTCCCTCTCTCTGTCACCCTCTGTGTCTCCCTCTCCCTCTCTGTCTGTCTCAGTCTCTGCCTGTCCCTATCCCTGTCTCGGTCTCTGCCTCTATCTATGTCTGTCCCTGTCTCTGTCTGTCCCTGTGTCCCTCCCTCTGTCTCCTTCTCCGTCTGTCTGTCCCTGCCTGTCTGCCCCTGTCCCTGTCCCTGCCTCTATTTGTCTCTGTCTGTCTCTATCTCTGTCTGCCTCTGTCTCCCTCCCTCTCTCTGTCTCCCTCCCTCTCTCGTTGTCTCCCTCCCTCTATCTATCTCCCTCTCTCTCCCTCTGTCTCACTCACTCTGTCTCCCTCTGTCTACCTCTCTGTCTCCCTTCCTCTCTCCCTCTTGTCTGTCTCCCTCTTGTCTATCTCCCTCTTGTCTATCTCCCTCTTGTCTGTTTCCATCCCTCTGTCACCCTTCTCCCTCTGTCACCCTCCCTCCCTCTGTCGCCCTCCCTCCCTCGCCCTTCTCCCTCTGTCGCCCTCCCTCCCTCTGTCTGTCTCCCTCGCCCTTCTCCCTCTGTCGCCCTCCCTCCGTCTGTCTCCATTTCTGTCTCCCTCCCTCTCCCTCCGTCACCCTCTGTCTCTCTCTCTCTCCCTCTGTCTCTCTCTCCCTCTCCCTCTGTCACCCTCTATCTCTCTCTCCTTCTGTCTCTCTCTCTTCCTCTGTCTCTCTCTCTCTCCCTCTGTCTCTCTCTCTCCCTCTGTCTCTCTCTCCATCTCCCTCTCCCTCTCTGTCTGTCTCAGTCTCTGCCTGTCCCTGTCTCTGTGTCTGCCTCGATCTGCCTGTCTGTCCCTGTCTCCCTCCTGCCTGTCTGCCCGGTCCCTGTCCCTGTCTCTGCCTCTATTTGTCTGTCTGTCCCTGTCTCTGTCTCCCCCTCCCTCTTTCTAGCTCCTTCTCTCTCCCTCCCTCTGTCTCACTCACTCTGTCTGTCTCCCTCTCTCTGTTCCCCTTCATGTCTCTCTTTCTCTCTGCCTCCCTCCCTCTCTCTCCCTCTTGTCTGTCTCCCTCTTGTCTGTCTCCCTCTGTCTCCATCCCTCTGTCGCCCTTCTCCCTCTGTCTGTCTCCCTTCCTCTGTCTGTCTCCCTTCGTCTGTCTGTCTCCCTCTCTCTGTCTGTCTCCCTCTCTCTGTCTGTCTCCCTCTGTCTGTCTCCCTCTCTCTGTCTGTCTCCCTCTGCCTGTCACCCTCTGTCACCTGGCCCCAGCTTACAGGGCATATACGCAGCCGTACCTGGGTACTTTGCAGGTCTTTAAAAGACCATTTACTTGTTAATGGGGCTTCGTTGTGAATCGCCCGGACCCCATAGAGCAGAGTGTCTCAGAGACCGCGCTGCTGCGGCAGACTCCGAGACACTCTTTCACAGGAATTCCTCTTAATACAACTTAATTGATCACTAGATTTTTGTTTTCAATTTCTCATTCAACCTTTCACGTCTTCAACCCCCATTCTACTGGAGACCTTAATAGCGCCTTTTACGATTTTATTTGTTAATTACTGCAACTCATGAATTTCATGCAACAGTATTAAAACGTATTACCCATGCAGAGAGTTCTGGTTTCAGATCAGTCTGGTAGAGAGGTCGGATCATAGATATAGGATACTCAACAAGATAATTTCAAGAACTAAGAACAGCAGACCAATCAAGGGGTGGGTAGGGAGGGGTTGCTTGTCCAAGTCTAAAGTGGCCATGCTGTAGTAACCGGTTTCTAGCACACGCATGTGGAGTCTCTTTGGTAGTATGTATGACCCAGGGCCAACCTAAACGCCACCATACTGGTGTAAATGTCTTCATGGAGGGAATTTTGGCTACATAGGAACAAATTTGCGATACGTGGATAGGCCTTTTAAAATGCATGTCTGATTAGAAGTTGGGTTTCTACATAATACTTGAATATTGAAAAGTGTCCTTCAGTGAAACTAACCAATAAAAATACAAAAAAAGCAAAAATATAATAAACGTGAAAATAAGGATTTGTTTTTGTTTCCGATTGTTCTAGTGGTGCAAATAGCCCGGACGCAAGGTGCTGGAGGAATAACTGGTTTTGGTTAGTCTTCTCAGTCCTGGCTTTACAGCCCAGTGGGAGTGACTGGAGGTCACTGGGAAACAGGAAAGCAAGAATACACAACGAGCGTTTGAGGGAAACAGAGTACATACAACTTTGCCTCCGAAAAGCAGAAGGGTCAAAGAACTGCTAATGAAAGAAAACCAAGCGAAGGACTGAGAGGACAACATGGGCAGTGAATGTCGGTCAGGAAAATGGTTGTAGGAACTGAAATGAGGAAAATGAAAGGCTGCAGGAAAAAACAGGAAGGGGAAGAGAGAGTTAAGGGAAAACAAGAGGACCAGAATAAAGGGGGAAAGAAAGGATAAGATCAAAGGGTGTAAAACAAAAAAACACAGAGGATATGAGACACGGGAGCGAGATAAGAGGAGAATATGGAGGAGAAGAGCTGGGAGTAAAAAATAAAACGTGAAGGCAAGAGTGGAGGAAAAAGACGACTTAGCACAGCAAAGAATATATGAAAAACATGGGAGGAAAAAAAATAAAGTGGAGGGCATGAGTGCAGGAAAAGGGATGAGGAAAGAGTTGAAAAGGGCAGGGGAGAGGAAAAGAGTAAAGTAGGCCGAATAGGAGGAACCGGGGGAAAGAAAGACAAGGCGAGTAGAGAAAACAGAAGGGATGAGAAGAGAAGTATGAAGAATAGAAGGGAAGGAAAGGACAAGAAAATGGTGGTGGGGGGGGGGGTAAAAAGTATACACATGGTGACGGAGTGAGAAGGACTAAAGACAAGGTGGAAGAAGGGCTGGAGAAAGAACTATTAATTTGGCACATATTTAAAGACAAATTAGCCCTCACTACTAATCAAGCAATGATTAGCAAAAGGTGGTGAGCAACAATTCGGGCTACTTTTCTGCGGGGTGCCTGGGCATATGTTTGGTCCTATTCTGACCAGAATCAATTAAAAGCATCATCCCAACATTTTTTTTCTCCAGGTTTTACGAAAAAATTGCTTTATTATGAAATGCAGATCAGGCATAAAGGCCATCTTTCTTGGCAGGCTGCTGAGACCACGCCCCCCCCCCCTTTACTCTACTTCACCTGTACCATACGGCTTTAACCGCCCCACCGACAATATCACTCCATCTGGCAGAAATCTCAGCTGTGTCACAATTGCCAATTCATCAGGGCCGGACTGGGAACCAGAACCGGCCCTGGCAAAGTGCTCGGCCGGCCCCCTCCCCCCCTCCGGGAGGAGAGGGGAGGGGGGAGAGGTGCAACCGTGCTATGTGACAGGGCCGGTTTTCGGCCGTTTTTGATACAGGGCCGTTTTTGCAGCATAACGGCCCTGTAACAAAAACGGCCCCCAGGGGCCCAAAACAGGCCCCCAACCATGCGGCCCACCGGGGGATTGCCCGGTGCCCTCAACGGCCAGTCCGGGCCTGCAATTCATGCTATTGGCATGCGTTACTACAGGAGTATTTATACTACTACTGGTTGAACACATCAAATGCTACACACGGCAACTGCAGCATCTTATAAAACGCCACACAGATAGATCAAACGTTCTTCTTGTAGAAAAAGAATTCCTGGCTGTACTTCGCAGGTCGTTAAAGGACCATTTACTTGTTAATGGGGCTTTGTTGTGAATCGCCCGGACACCAACGAGCAGAGTGTCTCAGAGTCCGCGCTGCTGTGGCAGACTCCTAACAACTCTTTAAAAGGAATGCCTCTTAATTGAAGCAGCAGTTATGTGCTAAGTGCCCTGTCATCCTGCGACACACCCACCACTGGCAGGCGACACAGTACTGTGTCGGGACACACAGTTTGGAAAGCTCTGTCCTAGAGGCTTCGATCCCGCAGGATCCCAAGCTGGCACTGTTGGGCATGACTAACGAGGTGGACATGACTCGCCCACTTCTTACATTTCTGGTCCTTGCACTGGTTGTTGTGAAAAGGGACATTGCAAAGCATTGGGGAGCGCTGGAACCTCCGGATCTGGAGGAGTGGAGGAGAGGGTTGGATCTATATATGGCAGCCGAGAGGGTAACCTATAAGGCCAGGGGATGTCCCAAAAAATTCCGCAGAGTTTGGTCAAAGTGGCGACACTATCATGGGCTGCATGGGGGGCTGTGAGGGGGGGCTTCCTAGGGTGGGCATAGGCCAGGACACGGGGACAAACGGGACATCTGTACAAAGGGTACGACGAAACATACTGAACTTGCAGAGGGCCGTGAGACACCTGCAACTTATGGCTCAGAACTGTGAAAGACTATGCTGGTACTAAAGAGACGAGGGGGGGAATAGAAGTGTAACTGCTGCTATTTTTCGTATATGTATTGTTGAAGGTATAAAACTTGTGTTTACTGTTCATTAGGGGGGGTGGGGAGGGTTCAGCAAAAAAGAAAAAGCAGATACTCGGAATGCCCATTGAATGCTCACATTTGTGTATGACTTTGTACCTACAGCGCTCTAATGATACTTGCCGCCCAACCTCCGGGGTGTGGGCTAAATGGCCGTGTATCCTTCTACCAACGGTGAGATGCGCCAATTGTGATGAATAACTGGAATACCTGATTGATTGTTAGTGGCTTCCTGAGAATCTGCAATAAAAATAATTTAAAAAAAATAAAAATAGAATAGAAACTACGTAGGTGCCAGAGGGAGGATCCAGCGGTAGAACAGGTAGGTATCTGCAAAAGTGAGCTCACCTGACGATAAAAAAGCCCCTTCATATAACTTTTTCTTACTAATCTAACAATTAAACCATGTTTCATTTTTTTTAACAAGAGAATTCCCAGTTTGACACGGGGAATATTCAAAACGTAAAGCATAAGACTCAACTTGTGCTTTCATTGCAGCTATAAGGCCAGCCACTTCCTGGGGCTTGTTTCATACAGATGTCATTAGGTTGTGCTCTACATAATTTGATGTCATCAACCCTAGTCTATGGATGCTCTAATCGTGAAATGCTATTAAGTTTCAGTGCCAGATCTGCCACTTAGTAAGAGTGCTGCTACATATTCAGAAGTGGAAGTAACTAAGTAATTAAAAATGTCTAAACTAGGATGTAAAGTACATACACTGAACAAATAAGGGTTTCACCTTTAGGCATCCGCTATGGGGCAGCACCTTTTTCATACAAAATTGTCTGTAGATCAGAGCTAGACTAATACAGCCACTCCTGACACCTGCTAGTAGGCCATTTTGGACAACTTGAAAGTATTGTCGGACTTGAATACTTGTGGTTTATGCATTTGCCCATAAGTTTACGAACACAAATGTATGTTGTCTCTTTAACACTAGACCATGTGTTAATCAATTTTGCTTTTATGGATGATGGCTTTTTAGGTTTAGCATGCATTGAGAATATATCAGGCTTAGGCCTGAAATGTTACTCAAGAACAAAGTGAGACTTGCATAAATCTTTGGAAGTGGCTGTCTCCTGGTGGGAAGAGAATCGCGCTGGGGCAAAAATTATTTGGTTATAAATGTGCCTTTGGTACAACCACTTTATACATCTTCTGAGCGGATGCCCTGCCAGATTTCATTGAAATGTGAGGTGCACCCAGTATCACTTAGTCTCTCCATTTATTTTTCAAACGGTTTGCACAAACGTAAAGCAGTGAATACCTGCGCCCCAGCAGCAAACATCTTAAAACATTTCTGTGAAATGAATAGCAAACCTTGTAGTGTAGTTCCTATTTTCCCTATAGGCCCTGCGCATTGGAATAACAAACAGCAGTGTAGACGTAGGACTGCGGTCTTCTAGGTCTCTACTGACTATGTTAGACTTAATTTAGGTTTGCGCCAGCTAGCTCAGAGGTCACTGGAAACTTTCTTGACTGAATAGGAAGTGATTAGCTTCCCTGGCTCAGACAAGAAGGGATTCAGCTTCCGACAACCGCATAAACATGACAACTTAGCTCCTCAGAATAAGAGTCAATCTCTAGAGTCGTGTGAAACAATAGACAGCTATTTCACTAAGTCAGTTGTGCAGATTTACTTTCACCAGAGTGCAGAGAATGGAGAGACGGGCGTTTTCAATAAAAGATATTATTTATTGAGCAGTCTTCCTTCTCATGCAAGAGAAATGAATTGCCACAATTGCAAGACTTGTTATTGTGAAAAGTGCGTACAGTAAAAGGAGCATTACGAAATAATACTGTAAAAGCATTGATATGGTTTCTTAGCCATAAGATAGTTAAAATGAATAAAATATATACGTTCATATATACATTGGCTAACGACCTCAACTGGTGCTTCTAACTACGCCTACCCCCGTGTACCTGACCTAAGCCTAATACATGGGAGGGAGTAAGTAGGTAGCAATTTAAGTTAAGTTGGTTTTGCCAAGAGTTTGTTTCAAGAATTCTCTCTAAGGGTTTAGTCAGCACCGTACCTCTGGAATAGAATGCAGGAGGTCTGGTATCTCCTTCTTAGGACCCGATATCCCAGTCACCCGCAAGGGTAGGCTGGAAACGCCGGAGCTGGATTGTCTCGGCAGGGGAAAAGACAGCGTCTTAGTGCGTCAAGGAGTAGGGGCAGCGCCCGTGGGCTTCTCGCATCTGCTGGGCTTTCTGCAAGGGGACAGCTGTTCTGCTCCAGTATTCACCTCCACCGTGTGCTTGCTTAAGGCAACGTTGGTATATTTATACCTGAAAGGTGCCGAGTTTCACGTAAGTTTTTGGACATAAGACGTCAATAAAGATGTCACTAAGAACTGGTCGTTCTTACAGTGCTCGCAGGAGTTCTATTACTAATCAAAACAAAGCAAGCGGGGCTTTCCCAGGTTGCTGGGGGTTTGGTATGTCGAAAGAACTTGGTGTGCTATCAAGGAATCTAAGGAAGTGGCTTCTGCTGTGTCATGGACTGCAGAGGCGAGTTACTGAAATATGGCTCTGATTGTTATGCCATTATAGGGATATGGATTGATTATAGCCGTATAGGGGCATGAGGTCACAATATTGATCGGGGTCCTAGATAAAACACATCAATCTGACTCAGATGGTACAATTTTGCTAAAAGCTAAAATCCATTTTTACAAATTAAGTTAAAATCTTTGAAAATCAATGGCCTATGAACATATGGAAAGGAGCGAATATGCTACTTACCAGTATGCATCTGTTCTTGGCATGTAGGGCTGCTGACATTCATATCTGTGCATAGATCGCCGCCTAGTGTTGGGTCCGGATTATCGCACATTGTTGTCCTGGAAGAGTCTTCGAAGTATCACGAGATAGGTAGCTCCTCCCCTGGACTACAGTGCGCATGGGCATCGACTCCATCCTCAGATTGTTTTTAGCCATTGTGGCCATGATGGACTGAAACTAAGTGAATGATGACCATGCTAGAAGTATGTGTGAATGCTGCAGCCGCTACAGGCGCCGGGGGGAGGGCGATATGAATGTCAGCAGCCCTACTTGCCAAGAACAGATGCATACTGGTAAGTAGCATATTCGGTTCGAGGTATGTGGGCTGCTGAATTCATATCTGTGCATAGAATACATAGCAGTCCCTCATTAACGGCGGCCGCCCGTGCCAGCAGCAGCAGTTTGGAAATGTGTTTTTAGAACAGCCTGCCCTACAGCTGCCTGCTGTTTGGAGTGCACATCAACACAGTAATGTTTTGTAAATGTGTGTGTGGTAGATCATGTGGCTGCTCTACATATGTCTTCCAAAGGAATATTTCCAAGGAAAGCCATGGAGGCCCCCAACTTACGGGTGGAGTGGGCCCTTGGTGGAATGGTGAGAGTGCGCTTGGCTTTCTGATAGCAGATCTGAAAACATTTAAAGATCCACCTGGCTATACCAGCCTTGGAAATGGGGTTACCTTTGTGTTGTGGCACAAAGGCAACAAAGAGTTGTTTAGTCTTCCTAAAATCCTTGGTCCTATCAATGTAATACATTAGGGCCTTTTTGACGTCAAGTGTGTGGAGCATTCTCTCCGCCAGTGGCTCTGGATTTTGGAAGAACACAGGTAGTTCTATAGTCTGGTTGATATGGAACTGATTAAGATTCGGATAGATGCACAGCTGGTTTGTTCCGGTAGTACTGAGTTTTGGGTGAAATTTAATGGTGCGCCGAAAGGTGACGTCGAGGGTCAGACGGCGTCGTAAACATAAGTTGAAAAGTGAGACTAGAGGATCTTTAGACTCATCCCTTTACAGGCACACATGTTGTTGTCTTCCCATAAAAAAAGACTTCCACTCCGTTAATTCTATTGTTTGCGTATTATTTACTTCATTAGGATTTTAACTGGTGGTTTCAAAACATGGTTTCTTTTCCATTAGACTTTGCGAACACTTTATACTTCAGGCAATGTGATTACAACGTGTCCAATGCATTTCGGGCATTTGGATCATGCCCTTCATCAGGGAATCGACACTGTAAACATAATATTATAACATTACTATGGTGTAAATCAATAAGTAAAGCAAACGCACAAGTTACTACTTGTGTAACGATATATCTGTAAGAGACATTAGTTAGTGATAGATTCCTTACCTTAGAATATCCCCAGGCGTCAGACTGGATCCGGAAACTTTTGCGTAGCAATACCCCTGCGCGCTGGTAGGCGTCGTCTGCGGCTCCGCGTCCGTCGTTGGCGTCGTGAGCGCCGGGATGACGTCGTCGGAGTACTTAGACGGCGCCCATGCGCGCTGACGTCAGTTCTGACACACAGCTTTTCCGCGCCAGATACGCAGAGCCATGATAGAACTAACACTGGTGCCATGAAACTAGGGCCCTGAAAGGGGATGACCTTAACCCTAGATATCGGTTCGCAGAACGGGGAGGATGGGTGGGTCGGTAAGGAATCTATCACTAACTAATGTCTCTTACAGATATATCGTTACACAAGTAGTAACTTGTGCATCTGAAAGAGACACGTTAGTGATAGATTCCTTACCTTAGAATAGATACCCCAGCAATACCAACCCCGGTGGTGGGTCTGCGAACCAATATCACACCAGAAAGTCCTGGAGGACGGAACGGCCAAAGAAGCCATCCCTCCGGACTTGACTGTCCAGGCAGTAGTGTCTTGCGAACGTGTGCAGCGAGGCCCACGTAGCTGCCTGGCAGATGTCCTGCAGGGGGACACCGCGGCCCAGGGCAGTTGTCGTTGCCGTGGCCCGAGTGGAGTGAGCCCGCAATCCAGCCGGGGGCTCCTTCCTCGCCATGGAGTAACATGCTTGGATACACAAGATGATCCACCTAGAGATGGTCCTCTTGTGCACAGCCTTACCCTTCTTTGCGCCCACGTAACCAACAAAGAGTTGGTCATCCACCCGGAATTGGCGTGTGCGATCTAGGTAGTAGGAGAGCGCACGTTTTGGATCCAGACGGTGGAGCCTCTCTTCCTCCTTCGAGGGATGCGGAGGCGGAAAGAAAGTGGGCAAGGTAATGGACTGCCCGATGTGGAAGGCCGTAACAACCTTGGGCAGAAAGGAAGGTCGTGTACGTAACACCACCTTGTCAGGATGAACAGACAGGAAAGGTGGAGAAGAAGAAAGAGCCTGGAGCTCACTCACTCTCCTGGCAGAGGTGATGGCAACCAGGAAGGCAGTCTTCAGAGTAAGGAGACGAAGAGGACAGTTATGCAGTGGCTCAAAGGGAGCACACATCAGATAAGTGAGAACAAGATTCAAGTCCCACTGGGGCATCACGAAGGGAACAGGAGGGAACATGTGCGTGATGCCCTTCAGAAATTTACTTACAATAGGGGACTTGAATAAAGAAGGCTGATCTGGTAGCCTCAAGAAGGCTGATAGAGCAGAAAGGTACCCTTTAAGAGTGCCCAGAGCAGAGCCCTGCTGGGCAAGGGAAAGAAGAAAGAGCAGCACTTCCGAAAGGGGTGCCGAGAGAGGATCCACAGCCTTTGCTGTGCACCATGCCACAAATCTGTTCCACCGGCAGGCGTATACCGACTTTGTGGAGGGACGCCTGGCTGCCAGAATGATATCACAGACTTCAGGAGGCAAGTCAAATGGCCTCAACTGCCGCCGCTCAATCTCCAAGCTTGTAGGTGGAGACTGGACAGGTTCGGGTGCAGGACCGTCCCCTGCTGCTGCGACAGAAGGTCCTCCCGAAGAGGCAGACGAATCGGGGGATCGACTGACATGCTGAGTAGCTCGGGATACCAGCATCTTCGTGCCCAGTCCGGAGCCACAAGGATGACCTGGGCCCGATCGCGCCTGATCTTCTTCAGCACTCTGGGCAGAAGTGGTATAGGCGGAAAGGCGTACAACAGACCGCAGCTCCACTCGCGACGAAAAGCGTCTCCGAGCGAGTGCCGCCTTGGAAATTCCAACGCGCAGAACTGATGACATTGCGCGTTCTCTTCTGTGGCGAATAGATCTAACCAAGGCTCTCCCCACTGCCGAAAGAGACCTTGCGCCATGTCCGAGTTCAGACGCCATTCGTGATCCATCATGCACCGGCGGCTGAGTTCGTCCGCCCTGGCATTCAGAGAGCCTGCCAGGTGTTGAACCACCAGGGTCACGCCCTGATGTTCCAGCCACTGCCAGAGGCGCAGAGCCTCCTGGCAGAGGGTCCACGACCCCACCCCGCCTTGCTTGTTGCAGTACCACATGGCGGTGGTGTTGTCGGTGAACACTTGCACTACGCTCCCCCGGACAGAGGGGAGGAATGCCTTCAGTGCTAGACGAATCGCCCGCAGCTCCAGAAGGTTGATATGGAGCCGGGACTCCGCCGGAGACCAGAGGCCTCTGATCTCCGCCTCACCCATGTGGCCTCCCCAGCCCTGGAGGGACGCGTCAGTCACAACTACGTGCTCCGGTTGGGGTAGGGAGAGGGGTCTGCCACTGACCCAGTCGCGGTCCGTGAGCCACCACTGCAGTTGTCTCGCAGTGCCCTCCGAGATCAGGACATGATCGGACAGGTTGCCCTGATGCTGGGCCCACTGAAACTTCAGGTCCCACTGCAGAGCCCGCATCCGCCACCTGGCGTGACGCACCAGAAGGATGCAGGAGGCCATCAGTCCCAGAAGCCGCAGCGTCAACCTGACCGAGACTCGGGATAACGGCTGAAAGATGGGAACCAGAGCCTGAATATCCCGAACCCGCTGCTCGGGTGGGTAAACCCGAAACTGCGCCGAGTCGAGAACCGCTCCGATGAAGAGGAGCTTCTGAGAGGGACACAGGTGTGACTTCGGCACATTGATGGAGAACCCCAGCAAGTGCAGGAGGTCGGCCGTAGTCTGGAGGTGGCTGACGACTGTCTGGGGCGAGCCCGCCTTCAACAACCAGTCGTCGAGGTAGGGGAAGACTGATACCCCATGCCTGCGCAGATGAGCTGCGACCACCGCCATCACCTTCGTGAACACCCGTGGGGCGCTGGTAAGGCCGAAGGGGAGCACGGTAAACTGAAAGTGCTCTTGGCCTACCGTGAACCGCAGGTAACGCCGGTGGGCCGGCAGGAAGGGGATGTGGAAATAGGCGTCCTGCAAGTTCAACGCTACCATCCAGTCTCCTGGGTCCAGGGCAGCCAGGACCTGAGCCAAAGTGAGCATCCTGAACTTCTCCGTCCGGAGGAAGCCGTTGACGTTCCGCAGATCCAAGATAGGGCGTAGGCCCCCTTTGCCCTTCTTGGGTACCAGAAAGTAGTGGGAGTAACAACCACGTCCTACTTCTGGCCCAGGAACGCGCTCGATGGCCCCCTTGGCCAAGAGGGCCGAAACCTCCTCTCGCAGAAGTTGCAAGTGATCCCCCGACACACGGTGGTATTGAGGTGGCATGGATGGAGGGGATGACTCGAAGGGGAGGGAGAAGCCCCTTCGGACAATTTGCAGCACCCACCTGTCCGAAGTGACTGTATGCCAGTGGGAGAGGTGATGGCGAACCCTGCCTCCCACAGGCGTCACATGGGCCTGAAAACTCGGACTAGGAAGGTTTTGAGGCAGGGGCTGCTGAGGGAGGTGTGGACTGGGCTCGCCGCTGTCCCCGACCACCGCCACGGCGGTTCCCACGTCCGCCACCGCGTTGCTGTACATTCTGCGGCGCGTGGCTGACGGTACGTGGTGGGGCGCCCCTTCCGTGGCCACGAAAGGAGCGAAAGGCACCCGATTGCTGGCGTGGGGCCGTTAGGCCCAAGGACTTGGCCGTGGCCCTGGAGTCCTTGAAACGTTCCAGCGCATGGTCTGCCTTGTCGCCGAAGAGGCGACGGCCATCAAACGGCATGTCCAGGAGGGTGGCCTGGACATCGGCCGAGAAATTGGCGGACCTCAACCAGGCGTGGCGTCGAACCGCCACCGTCGTTGCCATCGCCCTGCCCAGTGAGTCCGTAGTATCCAGTCCACACCGGATAGAAAAGCGTGCTGCATCTCGGCCGTCCGCCAGGGCTTGGCTGAGTTTAGCCTGGACCTCCTCCGGGCATCTAGGCAGCACCTCCGCAACCGTGTCCCACAGGGTGTGGGTGTAGCGGCCCAAGAGACAGGCGGTGTTCACAGACCGCAGCCCTAAGCTCACAGACGAGAAAACCTTCTTCCCGAACTGTTCATATCTCTTGGATTCCCTGTCGGGCGGGGCCGACGGGAATGCGGTTTGGGAGTTTGAGGCCTGGATGACCAGACTCTCGGGGGTGGGATGGGTGGACAAAAAGCATGGGTCGCCCGGTGCCGGGCGGTAGCGTCTGGCCACGTTCCTGTCCACAGGCGGGCCTGTGGCGGGCTTGGACCAAGTGCCCAGAAGAACGTCACACAAGGCCTCATTGAACGGCAGAAGGGGCTCCGCGGAGCCGGACTGCGGTTTGAGGACCTCAGTGAGGAGATTAGTCCTCACGGCCGCGACGGGGAGCTGAAGGTTTAGGGCCTTAGCTGCCTTCGTCAACACTACGCTGTAAGCAGAACCCGCCTCCGAAGCCACAGTCGGGGGCGACGTAAATCCAGTGTCTGGCGAGGTGTCAATACCACTGGCCTCCCCAAGCTCATATGTCCAGTCCTGCTGCGACTGGCAATCACGTGCCAGAGGGTCCTCGGACCCCTCCCACTGCTCCTCGTCACCTGGCTCCTGGAGACCAGGATCAACAGCCAGGGCCTCCTCGTGGAGATAGAATTCTCCAAAGGCCGTCGGAATCGGCGCCCAGCGGCGCCCTTCCGACTCCTGAGTAGGACCGTAGGAAACATTGGGGGCGGCAACCACATCGGCTGCCCGGGACGACACCTGAAGGGACGGCGCCGGTGAGGTCGTAAGGTCGACCGGCGAGGTCCCGGATCCGGAGCCGGATCCAGCGAGGTCACGCGGCGTCGGGGCCGAAGCGCCCGACCCGGAAGGACCTCCAGACGGAGCCGATCGGCCCGAAGGCGCCACGGGAACCGACTGAGGAGGGAGGGCCCTCATGGCCATGAGGTACCTCTCGACCTCCTCCTGCGACGCGCCGTGCTCAGGGACCCGAAGGTGTGGGGCAGGCGGTGACGCTTGCGACTCCCGCGGAGCCGCGTGGGCGGTGTCGCCCGAGTCCCCGGCCGCATCGTGCGAGCGTCGGGGCGGGTCGGAGGATCGATGGTGTCGCTCCGACCTCTCATGCCTCTTACCTGAGGACTTGGAACCAGACGATCGGTGTCCACTCCCGGAACGTCGATGACTCCGACCTTGCGACCTGTCCCTCGACCTCCCGTGGGACCGGGACCGGGACCTGGAGCGGCGCGGGGCCGACTGCCTCAGCTCGAGACGCTTGCGGGACCGCTCCCGCCTAGCCTTCGACGTCAGGGCCCGGCAGTCGGAGCAGGATCGATCGTCGTGGTCGAGGCCTAAGCACTTCAGGCACCGGCGATGGGGGTCCGTGACCGACATGAGTCGGCCGCACTTCGAACAAGGCTTGAACCCGGGCATCCCTGGCACCGATAGTCGAGACAGTCGACTGAAGAGAAGATCAAAAAGGATCAAAATTATTCAGTCAAAAAGTGACTGGGGGTAGAGCTTCTTCCGGATCTGCGCTAGCTGGCGCGGAAAAAAGAAGAACTGACGTCAGCGCGCATGGGCGCCGTCTAAGTACTCCGACGACGTCATCCCGGCGCTCACGACGCCGACGACGGACGCGGAGCTGCAGACGACGCCTACCAGCGCGCAGGGGTATTGCTACGCAAAAGTTTCCGGATCCAGTCTGACGCCTGGGGATATTCTAAGGTAAGGAATCTATCACTAACGTGTCTCTTTCAGATAAATGTCATAACAACGTACCATCTTTGAGTATAAAGTGTTCGCAAAGTCTAATGGAAAAGAAACCATGTTTTGAAACCACCAGTTAAAATCCTAATGAAATAAATAATACGCAAACAATAGAATTAACGGAGTGGAAGTCTTTTTTTATGGGAAGACAACAACATGTGTGCCTGTAAAGGGATGAGTCTAGAGATCCTCAAGTCCCACTTTTCAACTTATGATATGGAACTGAGACACTACCTTAGGAAGGAATTTAGGGTTAGTGCGAAGCACCACCCTGTTACAATGAATTTGAATAAATGGCTCTTGGATAGTTAGTGCCTGGAGTTCACTAACTCGTCGTAGCGATGTAATCGCTATAAGGAAAGCCACTTTCCATGTCAAGAATTGAATCTCGCAGGAATGCAGTGGTTCAAAAGGGGGACCCATCAGCCTAGTGAGGACCACTTTGAGGTTCCACTCCGGAGCTGGTGGCGTCCACGTAGGAATGACTCGTTTGAGTCCTTCCAGAAAGGCTTTAATGGCAGGCACCCTGAAAAGTGAGAGGTGCTGTCTGTTTTGGAGATAAGCAGCCATTGCGGATAAATGTATGCGAATGGAAGCATAGGCCAGATTACATTTGTACAGATGTAAGAGATAACAAATGATGTTCTGAATAGATGCATCCAGCGGGTTAATGTTGTGGCCTGCACAGTAAATGACAAACCGCTTACACTTCCACTTCGCCGCATAGCATGCTCTGGTGGTGGGCTTCCTTGCCTCCCGGATGATGTCCATACAGTCAGGAGGTAAGTTGAGGTAGCCAAACTCTAAGACCTCAGGAGCCAGATCGCCAGGTTGAGCTGTTACGGATCTGGATGCTGAATGTCGCCATGGATCTGCGTCAAAAGCCTGGGTGTGCGGCGCACCTTTGATGCGGTACCACGGACAGTTCCAGAAACGTGGTGTACCATGGTTGGCGAGCCCACGTCGGAGCAACCAGGATGAGAGTCATCGAGTGCTGCTTCAGCTTGCGTGCCACCAGCGGTATTAAAGGTGCTGGGGGAAAAGCGTACGCAAATTTGCCTGACCAGTTCATCCATATTGCATTGCCTTGCGACTGTGGGTGTGGAAACCTGGCGGCAAAGCTTCGGCATTTTGAGTTCTCCTTTGTGGCGAACAGGTCTATCTCTGGATGACCCCACCTTTGGAAGTACGGGTGGAGTACCGATGGAAGTATCTCCCACTCGTGCATTTGGTGGCTGTACCTGCTGAGCAGGTCCGCCATCTGATTGTGTTTGCCTGGGAGGTGTTCTGCCATGAGGAAGATGTTTCTCTGAATGGCCCACTTCCACATGCTCTGAGCCAGATGAGACAATTGTGGAGAGTGTGTTCCTCCCTGCTTCTGAATGTAGTACATGGCCGTCATGTTGTCCGTCCGGATCAACACGACCTTGTTGCACAGATGTACTTTGAAGGCTTTTAGTGCCATTAAGATCGCCATCAGTTCTAGAACATTGATGTGCATCTTCCTTTGCTGTGGTGTCCACAGTCCCTGCACAGTGTAATGGAGTACATGAGCTCCCCATCCCTGGAGAGAAGCGTCCGTCGTCAGGATGATCTGTGGCACAGGCTCTTGGAACGGTCGTCCCTTGCAAAGGTTTTGTGGATTCCACCAATGCAGAGAGTTGTATGCCCGACCGCTCACCAACACTAGGTCTTTCAACTGTCCGTGAGCCTGAGTCCACTGACGTGCTAAGCACTCCTGAAGCGGACGCATATGTAGTCTCGCGTGCTGGACTATGGAGATGCAGGAGGCCATCATGCCTATCAACTGCATGAACACTTGCGCTGGGAGCGAGTGTTGAGGTCTGAATCTTTGTATCGGCGATTGAATGCTGTTGACCCTCACTGAATTTGGCTGTGCTGTGGCTGCCAGAGTGTTTAACGTCGCACCCAGATACTGCCGTATGTGGGCGGGTTGCAGGTGGGACTTTGGGTAATTCAGTGAGAATCCCAGATCGTGAAGAAGGTGAATGGTGTGGGACATATGGGCGGCACACTGCTGGGCTGACTTTGCCTGGATGAGCCAGTCGTCCAGATAAGGATAGACGTGAATGTTTTGTCTCCTTAGGTGCGCCACCACCGTCGCCAGGCACTTTGTAAACACCCTGGGTGCCGTGGTGACCCCGAAAGGCAAAACCTTGAACTGGTAATGTTGGTTTTAGATGGTGAACCGGAGGTATTTTTTGTGTGACGGGTGCAGCGGAATGTAAAAATACGCATCCTTTAGATCTAAAGTTGCGAGAAAATCCCCCTGACTGAGCAACGGGAGTACTTGCTGTAGGGTCAGCATGTGAAAGTGCTCCGATAGAATGTACTGATTGAGGGGTCTGAGGTCCAGTATGGGTCTGAGGGACCCGTCCTTTTTTGGTATCAAGAAGTACAGTGAGAAACTCCTGTGCCTCTTTCTTCCACAGGCATGAGCTTGATTGCCCCTTTTTGCAGCATGACGAGGACCTCCTGCTGCAATAAGTGCAAATGCTCGGCAGACATAGGACGGTGTCTTGGGGGTATGTTGGGTGGAGTGGATGTTAACTCCAGACAATAACTGTACTGTATAAGCTGTGTGACCCACCTGTCTGTGGTGATGGATTTCCAGACTGGCAGGAACTGTTGAAGTCTCCCCCCGACCGGTGTTGCGTGGTCGGGGGGCAGTGACAAGGCGTCACTGTTTGTTAGTGGCAAAGGATCTGGAGTTGTTGTTTCCACGACCCCTGCCTTTGGCGCCGTTTCCACGATATCCACCTCGAGTTTGTTTGGTGTATGTGGACTGCGTGTTGCCTTTATAGTACTGCGTGGTTTGGGAGAGCTGGCCTCTGGAAACGCCTCTAGTGCTTGAGCGACGAATAGAACCACCCCTGAATTGCTGGGACTGCAAGGCCCCCATGGACTTAGCAGTTTCAGTGTCCTTTTTTATCTTTTCCAAGGTGGTGTCCACCTCTGGGCCAAACAGATGATCAGGGTTTACTGTCTGATTAAGAATGGTGGTCTGTATCTCTAGGTTAAATCCCGAGATTCTGAGCCAGGCATGTAGTCTCAGCATGATGCTAGTGTTGACAGCTCTGGCCGCGGTATCAGCCGCGTCCAGTGCACATTTAATGGAAGCATTCGATATTAGCTTCCCCTCTTGGATGAGCATCTCAGCTGCCTCTTTGTATTCGTCTGGCAGGTGCTGCAACAGGGTCTCCAGTGTGTCATAGTGCGCCCTGTCATACCTCGCTAGAAGTGCTTGTGTATTTGAAATGCGCCAGATATTGGCCGCTTGAACTGCCACCCTTTTCCCTGATGCCTCAAACACCTTAGATTCTTTATCTGGGGGAGGAGCATCACCCGTTGTTTGAGAATTAGCCCTCTTCCGGCATTTGAAACAACAAGAGAGTCCAAAGGCAACTGTCCCTTGATGTACGTAGGGTCAGTAGGCGCTGGTTTATACTTCTCAATTCTAGGGTTTATCACCCAGGCTCTGGTAGGCTCTTTAAAGATCTCCCCAGCATGTTTTAAGACACCCTTCAACATAGGCAGAGTCTTGACAGTTCTCTTTGAGACGGAAAAGGTGTCAAAAAGAAAGTCCACTTCACTGTGGTCAGCATGGAGCTGGACGTCATGATTTTTAGCCGCCCTTTCAATGAGGGCAATAAACGCAGCTGAATCCTCTGTAGGCGATGTTTTTACAGCATAGAGTTGAGTGTCTGGGGTAGAGTGAGGATCACCTGGGTCAGCACCAGCTGCCCAGGGTTCATTGGTATCATCAGGGTCGGTGTAGTTAGGATAGCTGTACTTATCATCATCATCACCTTCCCCAGCATCCAAGTCAGAGTAAGTGGGTGATACCTCATGGCCATGTGGAGAAAGTGTTTCCACAAGAACAGGAGTTGAAGTGGAATCCTTCTTTTTCTTTAAAGGAATTTTATAGGACTCCATCGGCTGTTCCTGGGCAATTTTCCGTTTATGGAGGGAAAGTCTGCCAGTTTCGGCATCAATAAAGTGTTCTTGTTGTTCTTCCAACGGAGATTGTCGATGCTTTAAGGTTGGGACCACTGTCGTCGACTTCGGCACCGAGGGCACCTTCTCGGGCACGCCGGCGCCCATCCTAGGGGTGAAAGCCTTCGGCACCACTTTCGGCGGCAGCGTGAAGTGAATGAGCGTCGACGCTTTTTGAGGTTTCTCGACCGACTTTGAAGGTGGAGGATCTTTTGGGCCGACAGTCGAGGCCTTCTCCTTGATGCGCTTTAGGGAGTCCGCCACCTGCTTGGAGAAAGCGGCGGACGGCCGCGCCGAGTCGACGGGATTCTTCGAGGCACCACTAGAAGTGGACTCGTGGGTTGTGCCCCTTTTCGCCTTGTCATGTTAACGCAGAGTCTCGAGAACCTTCGGATCACCGAGTCCCTTGTTTGTGTCGACCACCTTCGGCGCCGATTTACTCGGTTCGACCACCTTGACCTTTGTCTTCGGCGTGGCAGACTTCGTCTCGACGCCCTTGACCTGTGTCTTCGGATCAACAACACCCTTCTGCTTCGTCGGTGCCGACGGCTCCGAGGCCTTCGATCCGACCAAAGTAATGCGCACTTTCGGTTTCGAGGGGGGCACCAGTGCTTTAGCTTGCGTCGAGACCGTTGGTTTTACTTTCGGTTTTGATTTTGCAGGGTGCGGCTCAATAGTAATGTCCGTAGCCGAGCACGAAGGCGGGGCCGTAGAACCCATTGTAAGATCTTGGGTAAGGCCTAGTGGCGATCCCTCGACCTGAGCCTTTTGAAGCGTTTCGGCCCCAATGTCAGTTTGAGTTAGCTCTTCGCTCGAGCTATCCTCCATGGCCCCAAAGGCCCCATTGTCGTCTCCTACCTCGTCGACGACTTCTTCCGCTTCGAACATTTCAGCGTCTGCGTCGTAGTTATAGTCGACCTCCGACGCGGGATTTGACAGGTTTTCACCAGCTTCCCGGTCAGCTCCCTCATCATCCCCGGCATCGAAGATGTCCACAGGCGCCGGTGCAGCCTGCTGGGCCTCCTGGAGCGCAGCGCGTCGATGCTTAAGCGTCTTCTTGGATCGAAAACGGGAACAAGCCATGCAACTGGCTTCATCATGATCCGGCGACAGACACTTGTTGCACACCGGGTGAACGTCGATGTGGGGATACTTGGAGTTGCACACAGGACATCTCTTGAACGGGCTCCGTTCCATGATGATCAGTCGATAAGGTCTGTGGCGTCGACTGGGCCTTCCGCGTCGAAAGCACGCGGTACTCTGGAATCCGGTTCGGAACCGAGCTGGAAGAATCAGGCACCGAACGCAAGACTATACCGACGAGAAAACTAAAGGCCTTTTGCCTTAAGAAAGTTTATATCGATCCCGACTAGAGTGAACCAATATACATCCCAACCCAATGGCGGAAAAAAACAAT
Source organism: Lissotriton vulgaris (assembly GCF_964263255.1). Taxonomy (NCBI): domain Eukaryota; kingdom Metazoa; phylum Chordata; class Amphibia; order Caudata; family Salamandridae; genus Lissotriton; species Lissotriton vulgaris. The sequence continues at coordinate 665,304,452 of NC_141693.1, forward strand.
CTGAGGATGGAGTCGATGCCCATGCGCACTGTAGTCCAGGGGAGGAGCCACCTATCTTGTGATACTTCGAAGACTCTTCCAGGACAACAATGTGCGATCATCCGGACCCAACACTAGGTGGCGATCTATGCACAGATATGAATTCAGCAGCCTACAAGCCTCAAACTTTTATCTCGGGGAGAACCGCATGCCTCCTGCACGCATCAACACTGCCAAGGAATGGGGTGCCATCCTACAGATGTGTTATGGTTCTAAGCCAAAAGAGAACATCATGGTATTTTCATTCATGCCCAGCATGGTTTATACATATGTTGCACAGAAATGTGTCTAACATGCAAACTGGTGTCTAAACAGTAGTGTTTACAGAAAATATTAACTGCTCTTAAAATTACTTCACACATACCTCTGGAAAGCTTGATGTTGCTTTGAGTTGGACTTAACAGATGCATGCGATCCAGAAGGGAGACCTCTAACTTGGAGATGCAGGAAATTGTCCAATAGACAATTAACTTATCCTTGGACATGAGAAGGTTTTGTATTTTTTTCTTGTTCTATTCTGTGCTCAACAATGGTAAATGCAACTTACCTTGAAGATGAAATACGCAACTTCTGTTACGTTTGCTCTACAACGCCAAAGAAAATCAACCTAGAATACACAGGAATAATTAGTGGTGTGCACCAAGCATTTGCGAAGCAAGGAAGGAATACAAACAGGCCAAGGCGAAGAGAGAATGGGATGAAAGGAGGTGGGAAGATCTTGGGGAGGCCATCTGTCATCCAGATAGCAGGAAGTTCTGGACCCTTTTGTCCAAAGGCAACTTTGAAAGATCACCCCCTTTGGCCAACAACATTACAGCTGTAGAGTGGCATAAACACTTTAGCGACCTCTAGTCTTTCATTGAAACACATGATAGAAATCAGTTGTTCCTGGATATAGGCTACCCAGTGCGAACCCTTTCATTTTTCGGAGAGGAAATTTTGTCCTCCTGGGACGCAATTGTACCTGCGAAAGCCCCAGGCCCGGATGACATTCCAGGTGACCTTTTTCGCACAGACAGGGAAAACTGGGCTATATATTTTATGACACTGGCAGCTGGCGGGGGGAGGATCTCCGAATAGTGGAAAGGGGCTGAAGTAGTTCGCATATTTAAGTAAGGGGACAGGTTGATGCCTTCCAACTACCATCCGATCAGCTTGATCAATTGTGCCCAAAAGGTCTTCTGTTGTTCCGTACTGGTTAAAATCCAGGACTGGATGGATGAGAATGACATCCTATCTCCACTCCAAGCAGGATTTTGGCGGAAGACCGGCACAATGGATCAAGTATTTCGCTTAGTTATGCTATACTGGAAGGTTGTTGTCTTGGGTAAGGAAGTCTATACCTTGCCTTTATTGATTTAAAAACAGCATTCAACCTTGTGCCCAGGAACTCATTATGGTGGGTGCTTAGGGATATGGGAATGCCTTTGGAGATCATAGAAATATTAATTAGGCTGCATGATGGAAACTACGCTCGGGTGAGGTGGGGAAACCAGGGACAACTTACTGAGCCCATCAGGGTCCAGTGGGGGGGCGCCAAGGATGTGTTTTAGCTCCAACTCTTTTCTCCCTGTCCGTCAACCAGGTAGCAGACTTTTTGTGCTCCCTACCAGCTGATGCACCACCTCTGGCGAACCAAAAGATTGCCACGCTGTTATTCGCCGACGATGCCCTACTGGTTTCCAAAACTCCCATGGGTCTCCAAAAACTTTTAAACCATTTCAAGGCATTTTGCGAGGCTATGGGCTTGGTCATCAACACCACCAAAACGAAGCTAATGATGTTCAACCCCCACAAATCTTTTAAGGGAAATTTACTCGTGGATAATGTCCCGCTTGAGAGGGTTAGTTCCTTCGACTACTTGGGCATTAAACTATCTGAGGGAATGGCTTAGAAGAGACATCTAGAGAAGGTCTCCTTGAAATTCATTCAGCTTACTGGGGCTTTTAGGAGGGAGCATTGCTTGCCGTATACCAGGCCCGTAGCTCCTGCTTTTAAATTGTATAATTGCAATGCTGTGACTAGTGCCCTTTAAGGGGCAGAGGTGTGGGGCACAGCACCCTCAAATGAGCTCGCAGCTGTGAAAAACAAGTTCCTTAGTAACCTGATATCCCTTCCCCTAAGTACACCCCTTCTCCCTCTCAAGCTTGATCTGGGTATTGAGTCCATCAACGATCTTGCAAGTTTCCGCACCTTTTTGTTATGGCACAGATTGGCCGCCACCCCTGATTTGGCACATTATGCAGCTGCTCTTTGTGAGGTCTCGAATCTGGACACCGCAAACAAAATTGGCTGGAACAAACAGTAAACGCCCTTTGGTCTAGTATTGGTTTGCCAATTCAGGCTATCAGCCACCCACCTTCATATTCAAGAAGCCAAGAAAAATTTCTGTATTGGGCTTTGAGTCGATGAGAATAACCTTCGGAAAAGCCAACTTGGCAGCCTAACAGATGCTTTCACTGATCTCAAATCTAATTGCCACCTAGAAAGCTATTTCGATATTATCAAGGTGCCAGCCAATAGGAAATTGTATACACAGTTCAGACACGGCAGCTTAACAATTAATACTTTTACCAACTCCTGGCAGAATAACAAACTCCAACCTAAGGGCTGTCCTTCCTGTCCATGTCCACACAAATCAATTGGGCATGTACACTTTGCCTGTAAAGTATATACAAAGCCAAGAAGCAAATGGTTAGCTCCTGTGTGCAGACAACTAGGGACCCGAAGCTCTAAAGACGCCCTATGGATATTAAAATCAGATGCCAGACCTCTTTTCGCCTGTGCCACTGCAAACTTTTTAGGCAGTTTCTGGGCGATTAGAAGGAGGGCACACTTAACAGTGTCAACTGGTGCGGATAGATAAAATAGAGACTGTACCGACCAATCAAGAGTGGCTTAATCCAAAGCTGCTATTTTAAATGCTCAAATAATTGCTTTTATGGTTGTATTTTACATATTTTATTCTGTTTATTATGACTGGCACTAGGGCTGTGTACTTAGATTAGGGGCAATCATTTTTACTGCTCAATATACGTGCTATTAACCTGGAAAACTTATTTGCACAAATGTTTGATGATGCACTTGCACTTTAGCAACATAATCATGTTAGAGAGACCTAAATTACGAACTGTGACAAATTGTTTTATTTATATGATGTCAATTTCACTTTTATTATGCCAACCTTAGCGCTTTTATTCCTCATTTGTATACTTGTCTTCTGAAGCGCTCTTTTAGTCTACGATACATTCACGATCTGTATGGTTGCTTCTTTTATGGTTTGTCAATCCGAAATAAAGAATTTGATTGATTGATTGATTAGTGGTGTCACGTTACAGAAGCAACTTCTTAGTAAAAAAATAAATAGACTTTCCATGATACTTTTTTCTGACATATTAAAAACAAATTGTAAAAATACCTTATCTGTTATCTCCTTTATTGAAGCTACTGTTGTCACATCAAAATGGCCACTCCTCCGTTTGTAGTCAATAAAAAGACAATCTTTCACCCCACGTTCAATGGCTTGTTGGGAAGCTTTCATCACCTCTAAATCACACAAAAAGAAAGTAAAGAGTCTGTTACAGCTCACACAACTCAAATTCATAAAACTAAAGTTAATATCAGTGAAAAATAGCATTTCTTGTAGTAAAATATGCACTGCCAACTCTTACGTGCCAGTATGTTTTAGTAAGCCACCAGTCGTACAAATTTAGGATTGCAAGAAAGGTACAATATTGGAGAAAGGTTGCATGCTGCTTGCAAACTTGAACAGTAAGGTTCCAAAATCAATAATTACAATGTCTGCACTCTTAAATATTCTGTGTTCATAGACTTGATATGTTCTTTATCACAATAAACCAACAGGTGTCACATCAACAAGAGACCTTTTCTATATGGACAGCATTTTACACCAACACAAATACACAACCCGCCCCTGACAAAGATAAAGTAGGAGTTATAGTAAACTGTCTTCAAGCAGCAACTCTTTGAATGAGACCCTTCATGTATTATGAACAGACTTTTCCGTCATCACTACATCAGAAAAGCATAGTTATTTTCAAAACAAACTCAACAACTTTCAACACACTGTTGTTAACAGGAATGTTTCAAGTGAGAACGTAAGAGAGCCAGGACTTTATTCTTTTTGAAAGGTTCCCCAGGCTGAGTACAGTTTTTCCTGCTATAGTGGGGATGAAGGGAAGGAATATTTACATTCAAATATTATCCACATTGTCTACATCACCGCCAGTAGTGGAATGTAGAGAATGTATCTCTCTTAAATTTGAAGTGGTGTCGCGAGGGTATAGAGACTCAATAGGCTTGTTTGATCAAACAGTTAAAAAAAAGAGATGAAGATATGAAGCTGACCCTTAAGAGGCACCTGCAGGTGATGTATGGTTGCTTTCGGGTACCTATAAAACAATGAGAAGTGTTACAGAACCATATGGGGGTGTTATAGGACTCTATGAGTAGTGTTATATGGGTTAGCACAGTGTTCATGGAAGGTTGTTCAGTTTGGCTATCATGGCCATCGGTCTCCACTGCATTTTCGTCAGGAAGTAGCTCAGTCAGTGAGATTTGAGGCGTGAAAATCTCAAATTTCCCAACTAAAAACAGTGAGCAACAGGCTGGAGGGGAGAGATGACCAAGGTTTAAGGTGGCTAATTGCATGAAGAACAGGGTCACAATTGATTTGCATATGGTGGGCCTATCTCTACAGTAGCTCTGCGTGGGTTAAAAAACAAAGGGTTGGAATGATACACTGAGAAACTGCCACTGGTTAGACTATTTCCAAGCATTCATTAAAACACCTTTTGGGTGTTTGATTGCCAGTTTTATACCTTCCAACTTGAGACTGGTGCAGCTTTCCAAGCCTATTACTGCCAATATTTGGGAATGCCAAAAATATAGCACATTTCCAACCATTCAACGAGTACATCTATAGGTGCAGATTTACAACATTTTTGGTAAATTGGTCTCTATATATATTTAAGGTGCCGATCCAAAAAATTATTGAGCTAGAACGGCTCAATGAAATGAAAACAGTGAGAAAAACCTACACATAGCAGACCCCACTCAGTTCCCCTAGGCCAACTACCAAACCAAGAATGCATTAGAGTGGCGTCACACCCCTAACACACCCTCTGAAGCTACATCAGTGTCTGTCCCTCCAAGGTCTGGTAGCTCTCCCTGAGAACTCATGACTATAGTCATATATAACACAATAGCCATCAGTTCCTAGCCCAGGATCACGGATTTAAAAAATATATTCAATGCAAGCACTTTTCTTTGTCTCTGCTACAAGAAGCCTCAATAGTACAGTTGTCAACTTGGTGCATGTGTTCAGTGCTACATATTTCTAGTCCTTGCCTTTTATAAATCATTTTATCAAGTGACTGACGGCCCAACTGTCCTAATCCCGAGTCGCAAATGGAGAAGGGAATGCAGGCAAATAATAAGGTGGACTGGGACTGGGCCAAGCCAAGGGTCTGGATTAGCTCTAAGAGTCTATGCACAAGCCGAGCCATGAAGTGTTTGGCATGTATATTTTTCCAGACGTCTGGAGTGGGAAGAGAAAAAAACACAGCAGTGAGTAGGTATATCCTATGTATTAGCTGTAGGTTTGTTCAAACTTGAAGGATTATATTTCCCTGAAATTGTGCAAAACTTTATCTCTTTTACTTAAAACTCCTCCCATAATGTCTCAGACTGGAGACACTGGTACGAGTGGTGCTAGTGCGGAGGGAGCTGAGAAGGTAGATGCTATTAACTGCAGACATGCACATACCATGAAATTATTAGATTATGTAGTCACATCATTGGGTGGGAGTCTTACCTTCGTGATTGAGGCACACCAGGCATTCAGAACAGAGGTATTCTATTCTTGGATTGAAATACCACCGGCAGATGCACACACACATTAGTTTCATACTTACATTCCAGATGAGACACCTGAAGAATATTCTCCATACAAGGACATTGAAGTACCGTTAACTTTCAAGAGCATATAAATTGGTTTAAAGGCGCACTCCCCCACACCAGAACAAATGTGAAACTCTGTCAGCTCAGCAGAGAAGGAGCGACCTGGCCGGTCGTAGCTGCTTACACACCGCATCCAGAGATGGATACATAGCCAGCAGCAGAATAACGTACACTATACAAAGAGATAGTAAAACTATAGAAAACGTAAACAGTTTGTAATGCAAAACCTTACAATGCAACCTACATGGGTCACTCAAGCTGGTTAACTGCAAGGAACAGCGACAAATTTCACCCCACAAACGCTGAACGCGATTATCGGAAGATTGCCCACTAGACGTGAGCAGATGCGGATATGGATAGCATAGAAAATAGCACAGCTTGAGGCAGTTTCTCCACACACCAGCCCACACGAAAAATACAGAATACTGACAATTTGTGTGCCTTGTGAATAGCTCCCCTAATAGAGGATAGTAGAACTCGGGGTACAGTTTTTGCTGCCGTTTATAACAGAACTCATGGTACCCCCTCAATAGCAGTCATACCAGAAGTATTGAAACTAATATAGAATGAGTACGGGGCAGAACATGTCCTGGACTTGAGGATGACATTGATCGGCAATTTTGCCCAGGTATCAACAATTATGTGAACCAACATAAAAGGGGACGCAGCAGCGGTGGCTATACGCCAACGCCTGAGGGAATGCACTCCTGCACAACAGGAGCGAGAACTACCTAAGATTATAGTAAGATACCTATGCTTTGTTGGGTAGAGATAACTTGGGAGCTAGACCTGTGAAACCACAATTAATGAGTAATCCTGAAAAGGAAAACTCAAAGCAAGCACCTGATTCTTCTAAAAAGAAATGGGACTAGAAGAGAAGGACTGGTGAGAACGCTTTAGCTTCCCCAAGGGAGTTTGCTTTCCCTATGAGACTGCGACTAGTCCAACAAAAAGTCCAGCATCGTGTTTACTTGGCCACGGGAATCCTGGTCTAAATGGGTAAGAGACAGGACCCCTATTGCCTCAGACACTGTGGTCAGGAGGGAACTTTCTTTCACACTATCTGGGAGTGCCCAGTTGCCCAAGCATACATGAATACAATTACAGACCAATTGGGAGTGCTGGGGGCAAAAAAACATATGGGATGCCACAGACCTCACCCAAATTGAGAAAGCGTGGGTTTCACTGGGATGGGCCTTAGCCAAACGAAAGATTGCACAAAAACGTGGTGTGGGTGAAACACCAACTGTCAGAGACTTGGTTTCCGATATGGATTGAGCTATGATCGCTGAAAAAGATGTGTTCAAACACAGAGGATGCTCGAAAAAATGAGATCGTAAATGGACTGCCTGGAATACGTACAGAGGTGAGATATGCATGTCCCCTACTGCGGAACTACAGCGCAGTGTCGATAGATTACTTGGCCAATTACAAATGGAGGGAGAGGTGCCTGAATGATGAATCTATGATGTAACAATATGCTGAAAATAACCTAACTGTCTATTAAATGTAATCATATGCTATTGCTGATTTACATAACTGTGCTATTTGTCTTGTTAAATAAAAAGAGTTTTAAAAGAATAAAAAGAAATGGGACAACAAACAATCAAAAAATAATAAGCAGAATGCATCACTACCACGGGGTCGGTTCTTCAACAGGAGCCATCTGATAGAAAATATAATCTCAGGAACCGTGACAATATTAAAAAACCTGACAGGTATCAGGATACTGATACACGTTCCTCTCGTTCCTTTCAGTGTTCATCAAAAAACTCAGAGAGGGTAGGATGGTCAGAGTGCAGATCAGAAGAGCGAGCAAAGCCAAGAGACACACATCGCACTTCAGACTACATTATCAAACAAGAGGATAAACCCAAAAGTAAACCTCATTTTCAAAAGAAGAAGGTAGCTGGCATTAAAATAAGTATGCCCAGGCTACTGGGGACTCTACTAATGAACGGGGAATGTGCTCTAACAATGCTAGACAGCGCAGCCGAATCAATAATAGCTTGCCAGAACCTGAAGGAATTTCTGGTGACAGCAGAGTTGAATTAACATATTATGGTAGAGATACCTGATATGAGGTTAAGTGTCCCACATCAGTTATATGAACTAACACTCCAAATGGAGGGGAACATACCCAGAAAAATAAAAGGTCTCTTTATGGAGAACCTGACCTTTGGATAAGATATCCTATTGGCTGAAAGGGACTTGCCGCCTGAGTTCGTTATGGATTGCCCTAAAGGGGAAGAGGTAATATTACCAGCTTTCTCCGACCTCGTTCCAGAATACCTGAAAGATACATAAGTGCGCAAGAGTGGGTGTTAGCGCTAGCTCCCACACTTTACCGCTATCATGTAGGGTGAGATGCTGAGTCACCTCACCATGAAATCCCAGTTAAAACTACTCCTACACCACAGAGTTAGTATCCAATAAAACATGATGCAAAGAAACAGGTCAGGGAGATCTTGGATCAACTTGTATACCACAGTGTGATTGAGAATTGCACCTCCCCTATAAATAAACCTGTTTCCCGTAATGTAATGAAACCAGACAATTCATACCATCTACTTTTAGGCTACAGGCATTTGAACACATGCACAAAAACTTTTGCATTACAAAATGCACACTGCACCGCATTATTGAATAACATTGTGCAGAAGAAATACAAAAAAACACTAGATATCTCAAATGGATTCTTCTGCCAAAATATAGCACCTGAAAGCAAACATTTGATAGCATTTTCAGCACTCTGCTCTCATCGCCAATTCTGTAGACTGCCCCAAGCGTATCAGATTAGCCCCGGGTTATTCTCAGCAAGAGTGAAAGACTTACTTCAACATTGTGATGAGGAGGCAGTGTCCTATGTAGACGATATGTATCTGACAGACTAACTATTGGATCACTAGCACAGGGTGAACATCGTCATGTTGGGGTTTGCCACTGTGGGCTACAAATGTAACTTTAAAAAATCTAAAATTGCCCACCTCACTGTCCTATATTTGGGATATGAGCTATCAAATGAAGAAAAAGTCCTGGCAGCTAATGTTTGGGAAAAAATGTGCGCTGGTCCAACCCCCGAAGACTCTGAAAGGTTTAAAATCCATTTTAGGATTGCTAAATCTTTGCAGAACATACATTTTGGATTACGCAGTAAAAGTAAAACGTTTCTACCACTTAATCAGAACTGATTTTCCAGTTCGACATTGGACACAGGAACACACAGAAATTCTCCGTTCCATACAAGCTGACATGATAGCTTCCAAACACTTACACACACATGTAAACACCACAAATTTGGTGATCTGTGTAGTAGTGGGTCAATCAGAGTACACTTACCTAACATTCAATGAAGGTTTAACAGTACGCACTGCATAGCAATCAATTTGTATACCAACGCTGAGATACACTTTGCATCCAGTGAAAACAATTCTAACAGCCGTCCAGACTGCTGTAGTGAGAGAAAGAGCACTAGCACAGGGGAAACACATAATTGCCATAACTTCAGTACCAACCTTAAAGGCTGTTACTAAAGCAAGTGTTACAAATGCAAAAGCACTGCATCCACGATGGATACAGTGGGCTAATTCTGTCACTGCAAAAGATGTAGACTATAAATTTGACTCTACATTAAAAACACACGCATTCCTGCAGTACAAACAAGAATATCCTCTCCCACATTAAATAATGCCTCTAGATCAGTATGAATACATAATTTACACTGACAGCTCTGCCCAGCCTGCCATAGGAAGTAAACAACAATACGGCACGGTTTGTGCGATTGTGAAAGGATGTACACGGGATGGCAAGTTCTTTCCCAGCAATACACAGACCCAGTCTCTAAGAGATTGCACGGCCCAGCTGGCAAAATGTAGAGCCATGATACTGGCACTAAAAAATACGGATCAGGAATTCCCCATTACTCCTTGTGTGCGATTCGTGTTACTGTGTCCAGTCTACAATGAATATCTTCACTATTGGGGAAAGAATGGGTTTAGAGATTCCAAAGGTTGCACAACAAAGTTGCTTGGGGAACAAGTGGCAGAGCTGAAAAAAGGCTTGCCACAGGCTCATGTAATTACACACACTGAGTCATCAGTGTTGGTGTGCATGTTGAAGGGAATTCACTGACTGATGAAGCTGCCAAGGCGACAATGCAAACTGCTGCCATTGCTGCAATCACTCGTTCTAGTACGAGAATAGATGGACAGATAGTAATAGCTGTGAATGCTACGCACAAACAACAGCTCAGCCTTGCCAAAAGGGTTTCCACTCAAGTATTCCAAATTAGATGCGCAAAATATTCGAAATGCTCAAATTCCAGGAGTGGGGGATATAGTAATACCAAACATGGATTGCAGATTAGGTTTAATTCTATCAGCACACGAAGGTCTGGGTTCTGCACATGCAGGTATCGCTGCAATTATCGCTACAACTATTTAATTACTGAAGCAGTGTTACTGGTGGCCAGGTCTCACTAAACAGATCAAGGGTTATGTCCTTAAGTGCAACAACTGTCAGCAGATGAAAGGTTCCACCATAGCACGTCCACCGTAAACACCATTAATGATATCAGACAGACCTCTTGCACGTGTCTATTTGGAACACTATGGCCCCTTACAATTTGACGGGTACATCCTAGTGGCAGGGGATTCATGCTCTAGAGTGCTGTGGGTTTGGCCTCAGCGTTCAGCTGACGCTCGAACTGTTATAAAGGATTTGCGAGTCTTCCTAGGGACATACACAATTGGCACATTACATTCTGCCCTGTGGCCCAGCTCACTGGCGTACAAAGAAGCCATAGGAAGTTTGGGTGTTGCATTGCGGTACTCCTCTCTATCATCCTGAGGGAAATTCGATTGTGGAGAGGAAAAACCGGGACTAAAGCAATCCTTAACAGCAAGGGTATTAGGCTCAGATAGCAGTTGGATCAATCACCTATATGAGGGCCAGAAGACACTTAATACCATGTCAAGAAGTTCCCTTGGGGGCAATACTCCATATGAAGTACTGTTCGGGATTAGAATGTGGGTACCTGATTTCGACTGTGGCAGCACACTGGCGGATGAAAAACCATTTGACATCAATGATCGTTTGGCTGTTTTACAAGAACTCAACGAATTCCGTGCATTACAAAGCAACATACAAGTAAAAGGCACCACCACTGGAGAAGTGAAAGCTGTACCGCCTGGGTACCAAAGATTCGAGACCTGGTCAGAGAAAAGATTGCAGACAAAAAAGAATTTGGGCCATCTTATAGAGCGCCTGAACCTGTCCTGGCTGTCGAAGGAACATGAACAGTACTAGTTCTGCCTCTTGCCGGCAAGGAAGAAAAAATATTTGTCTCCATTGTTCTGATCAAACCACACTATGCAGCTAATACCCAATAGTAGGCAATGTGGGCTCCACAGGAAGCACCAGAACTCCTCTCGCTACCATAAGGAAGTTCAGACAGAAAGACTAATAATGTTTGAAGATCCTACTCCACGAAGCGAAGGAGTTATCAACAACTGAATGGAACTTGCACCTGTTGAAATTGAACGACTTCAACCTACAAATGACACACAGATCTCAATTGGACCTAACACCGACATCTATGCGAATATGTCTCATACTGAGACATCTGCCAGTTCTACAAAACTTGCTGAGCTACCAAAGATCGACCAAACTGTGTATGGCTACTTCATTGATTTTGACACTTTCTCATTGGATCCCAGTGAACCAGAGTTACCGCCTCATCCTGTTTCCCACAAACAACACATGTGTGAGTTCTACCTTTGGCTGAAAAAGACTTACCTTGTTTTTCCCCTGGGTTTAGCTCTGGATTGCAATTGGTCTACTGTTCCTTACGGCGCTGAGGTTTGGGGTTATACAAACTGCTCCCCGATTCAAATAGAAGAGAATAGATTTTGTCGTAAGGTATTGGGGGGGGTTATCTGTTCTTCAAACTATGTATGCCATAACGAATTAAATATCCCTTATATAGAGGATTTTGTGAGATCCAGGCCAGCACTTTTCTGGATAAAGATCTGGAACAATACGGCTGCTACATTGACCCGCGAAATTATTTTGGATTGTCTAAAGTGTGACAGGGGACATTATATACCATGGCTGAAAGCAGTAAAAGAGTGCCTTGCAAGTGTGGGGTTGGTTTCTCTGTTCACATCACCGAACCTAATAAACCGCTCCCATAAGACCATCATTTTAAGGGCATTGTATGACCTATACAGAGAAGAGCGTGATAGGAAGAACCTGACTAAATGCACGGTTGTAAAATATTTGGCCAATTCTGATCCACACGTCAAAAAACCTGGCCCACCGTACAGATATTTGCGTTTGCATCTTGGAAGATGGGTAAGGGGTTTACTGTTTCGTTTCCGAGACGGGAGTATAGTCAATCTATTGAACTTCCCGTTGGGATACAATAAACATCTCGAAACCTTAAATTGCCCCTGTAACCCTGACATGAAGCAAAGTCTCATGCATTTCTTGTTCTTTTGTGGTTTCTATAAAAAATACACTGTACATTTTCTCATGCCCTATTGTAAGAAAAACGGATTAACTAATTTTAAATTGGCACTCCGGTCCTTTCTGGTATTGGGATCAGATGAAGTCATTTTTAGGATGAGCTGTTTTCTCAAAGCTGCTGTCAGATCGAGAATCACCCTTAATATTGATGTATAAACTATTGCACACTGCACTTTCTATTTTTGATACTCTTTTTATAATAGTTTAATAATGGTCTTAACATTGTGTTTTTAATAGTGTTTTTAAACAGTGTTTTTAAATAATATTGTATGATATTCTCTTCTTTTATAAAAGTTTACCGATTTACTATTATGAAGGGACATATGATGGATAGCTGGGATATTGTAAATGGATTTTGATTTTGCCCGTTTGTTCTCGGATAATTCTCCAATTGTAACTATTGAATTGAATTGATTGAATGTTTTTAAAAAATGTATTGTGTTTTTGCCTGTACTTTTATGGATGTTTTTATTCCGAATAAAGATCTTTTGACTTGACTGACTGTTCCTAGTCCTCTAGATGGGCATAGTGACTGTCTTTTTCCTGCTCCTGAATAGACATTACCTCCCAGAATGCCCTGCAGTACAACGTGAACTTGATCCTGAAACCACATGCATCATCACACCATGAACGAAGAGAGCTGCCCTTAGTGAACGTTATAGCAGTTCCAGGTCCTGAAGGAATAGTTTGGCACAGAGTTTCATATGATGTATATGGTCCGCTGAACTTTTAAAAATACCACACTTATTTAAAATGTCTTTAAGTGATATCATCACCTCCATTACTTTCTCTGAAACTGTAAATACTATGCTGCCTGATTTAGAACAATCTGCTGCATTTTCCAGCAATGAATTACATGATGATACTGTAGGAAGGTGGATACCGGACTATGGTTGCCCCCAACTTTTTTTGCCTGGTGTTTTGCTGGTTTTCCGACTTAGTTGACCTGGGGCCCTGCCAATCAGGACCCCAGGCGTACTGCTCTCTCTCTAAAATGGATTCCATGTACCCTAGGTACATTTCCAATTGGTACTGGGCCACCTTATCAGACCCTGTAACTCAGGGCATAGGTGTCCCCAGGGCCTACCAGGGGCTGAAGCATGTATTATGCCACCCCTGGATGGCCATCTAAATCTGACACAACTGGCTGCACGACAGCTGGGGCAAGGTGGTGTAATCACCCTTTGCTTTAGATATAGTATACCTATACCTAACCCTAACCCTAAAAATGGACACACAGATTCCTATCAGTCACTCCTATGGCAGGCCTTGACAATCCTGGAGGCAGAGTGCTTGGAATCGTGTGAGATGGTGCTCTGGCATGAGCTGAGCCCGTTTGCAGCTTGCGGAACCAAGTCCTAATAGCTGTTCCATGATAACGCATACCATATACTCTTAAGTGCATTATAATCATCGCGGTTAAATGCTATCTCTGGTATTGCTTTATCAAAACATGTTGAGTAAGGTGTCATACGAATTGGAATACTAACCCCTCGCCAATTCTGGCGACGGGGTTAGCATTCCACCCTTCTAGAGGGCCACGACATGTATGTAACTGTGAACCCCGGTTAAAGTTAACTGAAGCCTCAGCTCCACAAAATGGATGCTGCCACCACAGACACGAGTCTGACCTCCTGCTGCTGGGAGTCCTTCCAGCGAGGAGAGCTTGGACAAAGGGTTTCCTGTCAGGGGCGTTGCTAGCACCATCCCAGACAGGATTTTGTGTATCCTGGGTAGGCAGGGCTTTACAGGAAGGTGACTGCAAGTGGCACCCCGGAGCTCACTACGCATCTGCCGGCTAGAACCAGTTCCAGGGGCACACCAGCCCCTGGCCTGGGGAAAATCCGGCATGGGAGAGGGGTGTAACCACCCCCCTTCCTGGTCCCACCCCTAGGGCCGGACCTAGTCGCGTACCCACCCCTTTCTTTAGGATAAAGGCAGGAGCGGGGACCCTTCCAAATTAGATCATCTTTGAATCAAGAAACTACTTTCTACGAAAGGAACTCTCGACTTCTTCTCAAGATTTCTCCCTTGTGGCTAAGGAGTAGTCATCCTGCATCCGCAGGCACCATCTAAGAACTCTGCGGTTTGCTGCACGTCCTTCCTCAGGAATCCGACCGACCAGCACGACGAGACCCGGCTTCCCTGGCACCTCTGACCTCTACCTACCTCTACAGCTAAGCTGAGAACCGTAGGTGCGACGAGACCTCGAGGGACCAGCCATCATCAGAACTGCACGACTTCGAACCAGCACGACCGCCGAGGGATCCTCTGGTGAGTGCTTTGGGGTCCGAGAAGCCCCGACCCTGAGCAGCTCCAGCACCGAAGTCCAGCCCCCCAGCATCTCCACGATCTGCGTGGGGCCCTTCTGCTTTTTGCTGCTCACCGCGTTGTCTGGCTACTAGCCCGCTGGCTTGTGGCCTTCCCGACGACGATCAACGACGACAACACTGCTGGTCTGGTTGCTCCAGACTGGCCCTTGCTCCCTTCCAAAAGAGGAGCACCCCGGACCCTCCTGGTCCACTCCAGACGCCATTTTAGGTCCACCGCGTGGGCTTGAATTTGCCAAGACTTGTTGCCCCAATCCTGGGTCCAGCGACGTCGACAGCATCAACCATCGTGGGACAGCTCGCACCTCCATCCTGGTCGCCGACAACGCCTCCTGGTTCGTGAGACTGCAGAGCCCAGCGTCGCCCACTCACCTAGTCGAGGTGACTACCATCCGGTGCCCTCCTGGTGCCATCTGATCACTGGCTAATGGTCAAGAACTTGGTCCCCTCTGCTTTCAGGTGTCATCTATCTTCGATCCAGGCTTGGATCACTTGAACAATCTTCACTGGTCGCCTGCCAGCAACTTCTTTCTTCAGGCTCCTGGTTCGTCAACAAGGATTCCAGACGTCTTTTCAGACCTATGCAGCTGCAGCCCCATGGCTAGGTAACTTCGGCATTTCGGTGCCCCAGCATAGCCTCACTATCCAAGGGTCCAGATCCACTGTCGTTTTCGACCTACCTTATCGGGTTCGCCCGAGAACACTAACTTTGCCTTTACTAGCTCCCATAGACTTTGTCCCGCATCCCGCATGAGAGTGCACACTCTGCACCCGAGTCCCCTAGGCCTCCTACTAGTAATCTGAAGGTTCAGTAACGTAGTCCTAGCGATTCCAAAGCCTATTAGTACAGTACTTACCTGCTAGTAATTTCGCATTCCACTTTCATAGTATATGGTTTTTCGTGCCCCTCGGGCATTTGTGTAAATTGTGCAACTTAAAGTATTTTCGTAAGAGTTTTGTTGTGTGCTTAGTACCCTGTCCTCATAAAGAGTACAGGGCTGTTGTGATCTAAATAAATACACTGTTTATTTTCATAACACTTGTGTGGTGTCCTTTCATTTGGTGTTCAAGGGGTATATGTGATGGTATAACAGCTGGCTTAACACGCCCTCTAGAGTTTAGCTCGAAGACTGCTCGTATCCACGCTACTAGGATAGCTGGTCTATAAGGTTGACTTACAACCAATCACCATAAGGGTTGTTTGGACTGATACAAAGTGCTCACTAGAATAGTGAACATTATATATCAGGCCAACTTCTCACAGATACATCTAATTTTCACACCATGTTTTGTTATCAGCACTATAGTACAAGTTGCTTACCTTCGGTAATGATGTATCTGGTAGAGACTATTCTAGCCGCAGATTCCTTAACGTAGAATTATCCCCAGACGTGAGACTGGATCCAAAAAACTTTTTCTTTGCCCCAGCATCTCTGCGCGCTGGGGGGGGCGGTACAGTGAGACCCCGCCCTAACGTCGCCCGCGGGTGTGACGTCAGCGAGGTTACATAAGCTCCACCCCGGCGCACCAACATCAGTTTTCTTCAGAGAACTTTTCCACGCCCCAACGCGGAGCCATCACTAACAAAAACTGTGAGAGTATGGGAACAGTGTGCGAAACAGCAGATAAACAGAAAGGAAAGAAGCAAATGGAGGGGAACGGCCCATTCGGGAAAATGCCAGGTACTGTGGCACTTTAAATCATAGAAGGGAAGAGCAGAGCACAGCCACTGTAAAGCAACTCTGCAACAAATACAACATTGTCCCTGGAGACAGAAAAAATCATATGAAAAACTGTGCAGCAGACGAAAGAAGCCAGCAAACACAGTCCAGTAAGTGAAGGACAGAAGAGTAACGACAATTTACCCCAAGACAACACCACCAAGGAGAGTTGCGTCCCCTGAAAGGAGCCAAGACTGAGGCCTAGCCAAGAGCCCCAACTCAGAGGACAGCACATGAGCCAGAAACTCCAAACAAGGAAAAAGGAGGGGAAAATATGAGAAGGCCCCACACTGGAAACACCAGAGTGTTGGGATGCAGATGCACCCCTGAACCTACCAGTCAAGCACCAGACAGAAGGAATGGACACAAACCCACCAAACAAGCATCCCGCTAGGGAGGAGTGAAAGAGGGCGCTCACAGAAGACAAAGCACCCAGAGGCAGGCGAGTGCGGAAGAGTAAGCTAAAGGCCCTCGTAGAACGGGGAGGAAGGGCGTGTCGTGAAGGAATCTGCAGCTTGAATCGTCTCTACCAGATAGATTGTTACCGAAGGTAAGTAACTTGTACATCTGATAGACACTACTAGCCGCTGATTCCTTAATGTAGAATAGATACCCTAGCCATACCCACGGGGAAGGAGGGTCTGCGAGAGGACCCCACCAGCCTGGACATAACAGAGGGTCCCACAGGGGACGAGTCCGACGGACAGGGCGAGGAGCCCCGTACCCCAGGGCAAGGAGAACCCCTACAGACAGAACACCACCGATCCAAAGGGAGATGCGGAAAGAAGAAAGGAAGAGGAAGCCCGTTCACACTCTGCAGAGGAAACAGGGACAAGGCAAGAGGAGGCTGAAGCACCCCATGCCCACATCAGGCAAAAAAAAGCTCCAAGGCAAGGAAGAGGAAGAAGATCAACCTAGAGACACCAAGGAGACGAGGCAGAAAGAATGCAAGACCCCCCCCCCACTGGGAACACACCTGGCGGAGAGGGCAGCTGAGCCTACCACAGCCAGAAGGCAATAGATCAGACAGAACAGCACCGACAGCAATAAAGCAGGCGATAGCAGAAAGAGTAGCACCGGGGCACCTCGGGAATAGGAAGGGTGCCTGAAAGAGGGAGTAAAGGAAACCTATCTCAGTCCCCAAGACAGAGCATGGGAGGCAAAGAAGAAGGGCCCGAACACACCTCAGAGAGGGGTCCGCACACACGACACAAAAGAACGTGGAACCAGAGCCCTGACTCCAGGCAGCAGACCTCAGAACTGACCGGGCGAACAGCACATTGACCCCGGAGAAGCCCCCCCCCCGGGTTGCCATCAAAGGCATTCCAAACCAACCAGAAGAAAATTGTACTAGCAACGTGCTTAAACACCAGGGAGAGCAGAGGCCCGAAAACGACCACAACTCCCAAGCACATAACAAGCTATATAACAGCTACCACTACCCCACATAGGGTATGTTAGTTCCAAGACATGGGAACCCTCTGAGGAAGAAACTTCCGCAGCAGAGGACAACAGAAAGATCCGTGGGAATACGCCTGCAGAAGGCTTGTCAAGCAGCCAAATAGAAAAAAAAAGCAGAAGGCCTAATCTCAGTGCCCATCTAGCAAAAACACACAGTCAAGAAGGGCCGACCAGCAGCCAACAGAGCCACAGTCCCAACAAAGAGGACTCGCAGGCACATAAAATCCTACAGATCACACAACTGGGGCGACCCGCCCCAACGAAAGAACAGCTCCCAACAACCAGATCAACTCACAGTTCAATGAGGGAAAGAAGAAGGAGGAGGAGGAGGTGGCTGAAGCCTCGCCAAGAACCTCCGAATTGCCAAGTCTGCCGGGGTGTGGAACAAAAGAGTGCCATCGAAGGGAAGATCCAATAGCTGTTCCCGAACATTTTCCGGGAACACACAGTCCCAAAGCCAAGCATGGCGGCGAAGGACAACCGAAGAAGCCTTGGCACAACCAAGCACTTCCGAGATGTCCAGAGCGGAGCGAAGAATAAACGTTGCCAGCTCACGGCCATCTAACGCATGGTGATGCAAGTCCACACCAGCACCCTCTGGGAGGCTGCCGAACCAAGGGACTCCGCCGAGTCCCACAAGCAAGAGGTGGCCCTAGCCAGCACACATACGGTTTTAAGGGCCCACAGAGCTGCACTGGTTGAAGCGAACATATTGCGGCCCCAAGAGTCCAGCCAGCAGACCTCCTGTGATGGTAGAGACAGCCGAGACGGCAGGGAGAGAAAGGCAGTTCTCAAAAGGGGGCCACTGGCAGAGAGGTGGAGTGAAAGACACACCGGGTCACACGGTGCCGGTACACTAGGTGTTGGGGCACTGTATCCCCCATGGCGGGGTGCCCCCAAGTCCCCATCAAAAAGGAATGGAGCGACCCCTCAAAAGGAAGCCACAGCTC
Organism: Lissotriton vulgaris; assembly: GCF_964263255.1. Taxonomy (NCBI): domain Eukaryota; kingdom Metazoa; phylum Chordata; class Amphibia; order Caudata; family Salamandridae; genus Lissotriton; species Lissotriton vulgaris. Next base: position 665,323,463 of record NC_141693.1, read on the forward strand.
CTTCCTACCAGAGCCCTGGTGAAGAACTTCCAGAAGAAGATCTGCAGGGAAATGGGCAGCCGGATCACCCATGCGCAAAATTCTCACAGCTGTGGAAACAGCACAAGCGAAGGCCGCACCCGCCTCCGTAGGGTCCCGCGGTGGGGAAAGCAGCTCCTTCGCTGGTGACGGCTGCAAGTTACGGCAGCCATCCCCTAGGCCAATCGGAGTGGGGAAGGGCCAGGGCCGAAAAGGAGAAAGAGGCGCCGAGGAGTGGAGGACCTGTGGCTCCTATGGTGAAAACCTTGGCGAGGACCCGCACTTGGATGACGTAGGGGAAAAAGCCACGACGCGGCAGCCGGTCTCCGGCGAGGACGACACCAGCAAGGGCCCAACCTCCGGGCTGGACGAGACAGACGTGATCCGCATTGTACGCAAAAAAGGAAAAAACTGATGTTGGCATCCGGGGTGGGGCTTATATTACCTCGCTGACGTCACGTCGGCGAACGTCAGGACGGGGTCATACGGTACAGCCCCCGGCGCGCAGAGATGCTGGGGCAAAGAAAGTTTTCTGGATCCAGTCTCACGCCTGGGGATAATTCTACGTTAAGGAATCTGCGGCTAGTAGTCTCTATCAGATATCATTTTTTGCACAAAGCAAGTATCCCACATAAAGATTTCTCCAACCATCAATTGGAACATTTAACAACACCGCCGAAAGGTAGTTCCGCTACATTTGCACAAAAGTTTGCTTATTTTTCTGGGTTTAACACATCAGACCCAATCTCTTGTCATTACAAGGTTGCACCCACGACTGCACAGAAAAATATGCGAACTAACGGATATAATCTGCTTCTTTTATTACCTAGCTGTCTTTACAGGGTTTCAACTTTTGGAAGAACACCATAGACGGAAAATCTGTCAGGGGGACTAAAGTTTGGCAAGTTCAGGGAACTGAGGCTTTGTTTAGAGCATGACTCATGCCACATCAGATAATCTTCCTGAACAACACAGTGCAACAGACTTACTGTCTTGGGTTAGCCAAGATCAAGGACTTGAACATACCTCAGATTCCCTCACTTACACACTTTGAGGGATGGCAAAAATACACTCAAGACAGTGAGGATACATTAGATGACATTCAACATGGTTGTTCGAACAATTCATCTGACCCCAACTGGAAGGGATGGTTGGTTTGGCTATCCACACAAATAGGTGTCAGTCAAGATTCAGGAGTACCACCGGAGGGTTTAGTATCCACAGGCCTGGCCAACGCTATGTACCATCAGAACACTCGGGTGGTAACATCTTACAGTGTTGGGAAGTTACACCTAGAGTTGCTGAAAGCCTCAACACTGTCCCAGGTGAAACAATACTTGTCCTTACTCTCAGATGACATGGATGTCAGGAATTTTTTGTTAGGTCCCCAAAAGCCAAGCCAGAAGCGCTTCTTATATGCGATTTATAATGAAGTATGGAAAATCTCTCAGCAGGAGGTTGCTAAAAGATTGCGGGAGATTGACAAGGCAAACATAGAAAAGGCTTTGGCAGTGGTCGACAATGGAAGAACCACACTATCATCCAGGATTTATTCACTGGGCAACAATGTGTCTTCTGCAATAGATATAATGGAACAGGATTTGTCTATATTACAACATGGACAATCGCAATTGCGATCCATTCTATTATTAAGCTGAACGCTGAACTCATTGCATTCTGGTCAGGTGCCCTGGCGGTATATCAACAGTACGACTCAGTTTTCTACACACAATCTAACAGAAAGATAGGGAATAATGGCACAAAGAGGTGCAAAATATACAATGCTGCAAATTGAAAAATTGGATAAGTTACCTTTTACAGTGGCTGTCACCTTCCACAGAATGGTTAATCTATGGCTATATTACACTGCCGGTTACGACATTCCAATTTCAATACTGTCTACAGTATCACCAGGTAGGCAGGTACGGAGCGTTGGGAGAGGGATGTGACAAGCTGGGTTTCTGTTGCAGTAAACCCCCCACTTCTTGCCAGAACTACTGATGCACTTTGACTTGCTGTGCCCTGGGTCCCAGCCATTAAGGTTCCCTGGGCTTGTTTTCTTTCCCCAAAACTGTGCCAACCCCAATTGGTACTCTCTGGCCACAGATCAGCCCCTGGTAAATGGTACCCCAGGTACCCAGGGCACTGTGACCAGGGAAGGCCTCTAAGAGCTGCAACACTTATTGTGCCACCCTTAGAGGTCCTGTTCTTTTACACTCACATACTACCTTTGCAGGCTCCGTGTTTTGGTGTAGAACAAAGTTAAGAGTCGACATGGCACAAATCCATGTTTGCCATGCCTACAACCCACTACCCTGGCATAGATCAGCCACCCCTCTAGCTGGGTGCACTATACCAGTGGTGAGGGTACAGGTGCATGAGCCCTGTACCCCTACAGTGTCTAAGTCAATTATTTGACACTGTAAGTGCACTGCTGCCATTGAGAATATATTGTGCTGGGAGCGTGTCATTACAAACTCCACAGCACCATAATGCATACACTGCAAACTGAGAAGTTTGGTACCAAACTTCTCAGCACATTAAACCCACACTGATGCCAGTGTGAGATTTAATGAAAAATGCATAGAGAGGGCATCTTAGAGATGCCCCCTGAAGGACGACCAGCCTCTGGTGGGTTCCTGGACTGGTACACACCATTCTGCCACCACGAGCCATGTTGTGGACCCCTAGGGTGGGAGCCTTCGCTCCCTGAGCGCAGAAACAAAGCCTTTCCTGGGCGAGGTGTTCACACCTCCCCCAGGCCAGGAAGAGCTGTCTGTGTTAGGGGAGCTTCAAAGGCTGGCAGCCTTTGTAATGCGACCCCCAGCCTCTACTGCTATCAGGAGCAGGCCCCCTTCCTGTCTCCACCCCTCAGGTGGGAAGGCGAGGTGAAGCCCACTCTTCAAGCCCTGGTAGTGCATATTACCAGGCCTAACACTTTTGATATACATAGTTTGCAGGCTATATACCAGCACAGCACACATACCGGTCAAAAATTCACAAATTTGATTAAATTGAGTGCAACACCCCCCCAGACCCACTCTTCAAGCCCGCCATCTTGCAGATTGCAGGCACTCCCCAAACAGGATTAGGGATTGTGCTCTCTCAGCCACGTGGGGTGAGCACACTAAGGGTGCAGTCACCCTAAAGTCAGTCGCCCAGTCAGGCCCTACTGACTCCAAGACCCCAAACGCCCCCTAAATACAGTATTTAGGGGGCAGCCCTGAACCAAGAAAGCAGATTCCCGCAACCTAAGAGAACAAGCATTTGCAATGCAATAGGTCTCGCATTATTAAAGTTAGAGCTATTGGCATTGTAAATGGCAATGCCTTTTATTTATGTTTTTGCTTTTAAAACATAAATAAAAGGCATTGTCATTTACAATGCTAATAGCTTAAACTTTCACAAAAGTGAGACCTATTGCATTGCAAATGCTTGTTTAAAGGACGCCCCAGACACTTCTTCCCCAACCTACCAACCTTCAGCCATAGGACAAAACTGCAAGCTTATCTTAGCAAGTCCATACCTGAATACAGCATGCTCCGAAGAGCAGCACATGCGCTGCTCAGGATCGACCTAAAAAGTCTCTGTTTTAATAGCATTATACAATATGCTCGGGTATACAGGAAAGAGCTGGCAGTGTTGGATAGTTGTCAGGGGCTATTCATTCGTTTTTGTGTTAAGCGCTACACATGGAACATTGTTTAATGTAATTGATACCTAGTGTTAATTTGTCCTTTTTTCAGTGACTTTGTGTGCATGCGTGCGTGTGCATATATGTATGTGTGTGTGTGTTTATGTGTTTGGGTTTGTTTGTGTGTGTTTGTATGTACGTATTTGTGTGTGTATGTATGTGTGTATGTATGTATGTATGTGTGTATGCATGTATGTATGTGTGTATGCATGTATGTATGTGTGTGTGTGTGTGTGTGTTTCTCTGCAGATTATAGGTTCACATCTCTGCTGGGCAGCCTCTGCCTTTCATCCCTTGGTGTCATTCTCCCTCTGACACGTCATTGGTTTCACACGAGTCTCACTGTGGTGAGAGTGCTGCAGGGGAGTATCAGGGGTACTGGGTCTCTGGATGACAGTTTGTTTGGAATAATCGTTTTACTAGAAAAGTGCTTTAGACCGATGACCCCAGAGCCTGCTTCCTTCCAGTGTGTGGTGAGATTTTTAGGATGTGGGGGCTCTGAAGCGACAAGTTTTATAGCGCTTGGGAGCGCTGTATTCACCTGCCTAGAGCTTGGGAGCGCTTCAATTCCCTGAAGATCCTGGGAGTGCTTTGTTGCAGGAGGCCAGTGCCCACCCGGCATTGGCCGCGGGATTTGCCTCCTTAGCGCTTGAGAGCGTTGTGTTTGCCGTTGAAGCAGGCCTGCCAAGTGTCACGCATCAGGCGTGACACTAGCGTATTTCCGTGTGGTAATCCGCATTACCGCACTGAAATGCATTGTCATGCATAATCGTAGTGTCTCAGCAGGTGTCTAACTGTGAAGTGCTACCACGGTAGTAGAAGCTGTGCTCCATTAGGTGAAGCAGCATGAGCCTGGTGAGCTGCTGGCAGCATAAAGTGGAAAAACTGTGAGCTATCTGACCTCCGCCTGCTGCACACAACTGAATCATTGCAAACTGATGTATGGTTTGTACCAGGTCAAAACGGGAGTGGCGGCCGCGCCGTCTTCAGGGCTCAGCTGCAGCTTTCATGATCACAGCTCTGCTCATGAGTCTCAGCCCGGGCCAGCAGCGGCGGCATGTAGCGCACTTGGGTTCAAGTAAGTCAGGATGTTTTAGGTTATGTATGAGGGATATAGCCCCCCGAGGTTTTTTGAGGATTTGGTTGCAGAGGAAAAATGATTGTGCTGACATCACGTCGCTGCGCAGCACTTTAGTTTCACGTTAGTGCCTTGCACAAGGAGACTCCTGGGCCCTGGAGGCAGCGCGTGATCAGCTGCAGCCAGTGCCGCTCATTAAGGTCTGCACTGGGCATGGCTCGAGGTCCCGGGGGTGCTTGCCCTGGGCATGGCTTGAGGCCGCGGGGTGCTTGACCTGGGCATGGCTCGAGGCCCCGGGGGTGCTTGCCCTGGGCATGGCTGGAGGCCCCGGGGGTGTGTGCTGGTGTCTCCCGCCGTTCAGCCTTGGCCAGCCAACAGCCACCTTCACTTGGACTAAGGCAGCAGCTCTCTATCTCACTGCAATAACGGAGACCACAGCGAGGGGGAGAAAAAAACACTGGCAGCACTCTACAGAAAGTAGAGATTTCTAGTTTATACACGGGGCACGTCTCTTTACTGGGCTCAGGTGTGAGTGGTGTACGAGAGAGAGATAGACTGCACGGTGGGTGAGGGGGGAGTGCTTTGTCAGCCCTGAGGAGTATTGCAAAGGGTTTCCTTGCCTGAAGGAGGGGTAACATCGGGTAGGAGAATTGTAAGGTGAGCAAAAGAGAGCATCACAGCAGAAAGTGTTTGAGTTATTGGAAATGAGGGAGGGGGCTTCGGTACAGAAGGAAATGGGGGAATGTGGGTGTTGGAGAGAGGTGGGTAGGTGGAGGAGGCCTTCCTCCTCTTGTGACTCATCTTTGCCCCGTACACAGTTCATCATTTATGCAGGTGCTTGGTAGTGGAGGGAATTATGTTTTTGGGGTCTGAGAGTTATTTTTCGTCCACCATATTTTGGTCCAGAGCTACTACTAGAGAGAATTACAGAAAGGGAGCAAGAAGAAAGCAGAGGAAGATAATGGAACAGTGACAGATAGCAGGAATTAAAAATAACCTACAAGAGTGAGATAAGAACGCAGGAAGTGCAGGTGGATTGAAGAAAGAAGCATGACGTGGAATCAAAATGTATAAGCCTTGGTTTTCCTGAACCCCTACATTCGGCAGCATGAGTGACAGCAGCTTTAGAAAAAGTATGAGCTCCTTCTGTTTTTTATTTGTTTGCAAATTCGGCATGGCATATGTATAAAATACCAATGAACCTTGGCCTAAATGCCATCAAGTCAAGCTTAATGGCACACCAAAAAAATATACATGTATCAAACAGGGTAATGTAAAGACTAGCATTTGAACATAGCTCAGCAAACCTAAACTATGTAGGATACTTGAAAAAAACTAGAACTCCAGCCCAGATGCTCAAATGGATGTAATGTATGATATTGATATGCTTCCCTGGTTTTCATTGCTTGAGTTAGTTCACGAGAAAGTGTCTCTCATGGTCATTAAAATGTCACTCATAATTGCACTGAAATTATGAGCATGTCACACATTGCAATCTGAAACCTTGGCAGCTATGTTGAAGCGCGTTGTGCTCCAAGTCGGTGCCCACCCGGCATTTGCCCCAAATTGCGGCGTATTTCCACTCGTAGCGAGTGTCACCTCGCTTTATAATTAAATTCTGGAGGGAGCCTACCCCTCGTGTGTCCCCCCGCATAACCGCCGCAGCCCGGTACAAACCGAACATCGCCGCCGGACTGCGACCAGGAAGTCAGGCAGGCCGGGCGGGACAACCGGAAACCGGAAGTAGGAGGGAGGGAACCTACCCCGCCTCCCACGGAAGAGCCGCAGCTGTTTTGAGCACCAGAGCAGGCAGGAGCCGACCCTGCGCCCCGGTGCACTCGCCCTGAGAAGGAGGGAGAAAGAGTCCTGCTGCCGGCGCCTTCCACAAGGCACCCAGGAGTGAGGGAGAGCCCGTGGTAACCGGCATAGAGGAGCCCTGCAGCTGCCGATGAGAGGAGAGCCGCCGCACCAAGGAAGCCGGTGAGTAGGGCTTCGCCTTGTTGCTGAGCTGCAAGGGCAGGGGGCATGTGTGTGTGCGCGTGCGGCGGCGGGGGGCTGTGTATGTGTGCGAGCGTGCGTGTGTGTATGTGTCTGGGAGTCTGTGTGTATGCGTGTGTGTATGGGTGTGTGTGTGTTTAAAAGAGGCCGATGCCTGGGGGGGGGGGGGGGGGGGGGGTGGGGGTGAGCGAGTGTCTGTCTGTCTGTGTGTGTATATGCGCGCGCATGTGTGCCAACTTGAAGAAATCGGAGGGATGTGCACAGCGCGGCGCAGGACGGAACGTGCGCCTTCGCGCACCCAAATCCGGCAGAAAAGCTTGTAACACCCTCTTGTCCCTCATTCCCATGAGACGGGCGGCTAAAGTTGTCGAGACTGGACGCATCCTTCGGATGCTAACTCCAGCTCGACCTAAAAAGGACGAAAGAAGATGTCCAGCAGAGGAGACTGCAGAGAACAACTGACTTGGCCCCAGCCCTATCGGCCCATCTGCAGTTTCTAAAGATCCTGCACCAAAAATCATCTTGTACTGCAGTCAGCGACCTCCAGAACCCCTGGGACGACTGAATGTCTTCAACAAAGACCGGATCTCCTGTGAACAGCAGCTCTGTTCAGCAGAAACACCAAGGAACGACTCCTAGTCTGCCGAGGAAAAAAAAAAAACGGCACCTGGAACCACCACTGCACCCAGTGCTTATGGCCCGGGCTCGAGTGGCCCACCGGTCCCAGCGAGGTCCCTCAGCGCTCCAGAGTCCGAGTCCACCGTGAGTTGACCCCTCCATGACTCCCCGACGTCACCTACAGCCTCTGCACAGAGAACCCACCAACCGAGAGTGGCCCGGTAAGGTGAAATCCGAGCTCAAAACACACCCCTGGAGAAGAGAACCCGAGGTGCACCTACGTCCCGGGCTCTCCAACTTACCTGCCCAGCTGTTGGTTCCTCCTGGAAGTCTTCCTGGACCGAGCTGGCAGCTAAAACACCAAAACCGAAAATCCCCATTGAAAACAACAGGGCACCTGATGCCAAAACAGCACCCTGCACCCAGCCGCCCCTGCAGTGCCACGGGTGCGCTTTGCGAGCTAAACCGGATCGCCCTTTGCCCTGAGCCTAACACCAGGAGCTTGGCTCCGACAACCAAATGGCCTGCTGTGGAAAAGTGGCATCTTTCTTACATGGTATGCCCCCCCTTTTTGCTGAATTGCTGATGTACTTTAACTGAGTGTGCCCTGGGCTCCTGCCAATCAGGTGCCCAGGGCCTGTGTTCCTACCCTAAAACTGTGTTGAAGCTAAAACCCATTTGGCATCTCTGGCCACATGTCAGCCCCTGGTAAATGGTACCATAGGTACCCAGGGCAATGTGACCAGAGAAGTCCCCCAAGGGCTGCAGCACTTATAGTGCCACCAATAGGGGCCCTGGACACTGACAAACAGACACTGCCTTTGCAGGCTGAGTGTCCTGGTGCAGAACTAAACAAAGAGTTGACATGGCACACATCCCTGTGTGAGAAAAGGAAGATCCCTTTGGGTAAATAATGTTGCCGAGTAGAATCTATATTCACATATCACGCATACCTATATACTTTGTCTCATTGTCCACACATACTGCAATTGGACCATATATAATAAGGAAAACAACGTACACACTTTATATAAAAAAAGATATCACATTTATTTATTGTTTGTATACAAAATATCACATTTAAAAAAAAGACCATAAATCCGTACATTTGATAACACAAAAATGAATAAAAACACAATACATTAAAAAGATTAATCACAATAAGCATGAAAACATCAAGAGAGTGAAACAACCAAAAGCTAGTCAGAAAAAATGTATCTTAACACTTTACACCTCTGTCATAACGTAATCTCACAAGCACGGAAATGTGCCATATATAATTAGCCTACTTCACCAGTGCTCAATGACCGGATTGTGTATCAGAATGTAGCGTCGACGCGTTTCAATGGGAATTTGCCTTATTAATCAATCTTTATCAAGACCTCTATTATATACACTTGGTCTTATATTGAACGTTTTCATGCAGTCAACTGCTTCAGTTAGCGAGACTTCCCTGCTTGCATCTTTTTATCATCTGTGCGTTGAGGGAATCAATACAATTCAAGACTTGATAAGGGCACCCTTGTATTAAAACGTACAACTTAATGTGGCGGGAATCACAGTGAGCATATTCCGATCTGATTTCGGAGATAACTTTGTCCTGTTTAAAAAGTCTATCTTTGGCCAAGAAGATGCTTGCAGTACACTGGCAACCTTGTTTCTTGATAAATCACTCTAAAGCGCTTGGTGATTGCTTGGAGTGAAATTTCTACTCTCAAAACCCTTTAATAATTAGGGACCAATATCCGCAGTCTCCAGCCACTCGAGCCGACCGTCCGCAACCTCCGGTAGATTTGCGTTTCACACCCCTATGTGCCATACCCACAAACCCACTGCCCTGGCATACATCCGTCGCCCCTCTAGCTGGGTGCCCTATGCCAGTTGTGAGGGCACAGGTGCATGAGCCCTGTGCCCCTACAGTACCCAGGGCCGCTCCTGGGCACTGTAAGTGCAGTGATGCCATTAAGAGTATATGGTGCTGGGAGGTCGCCATTACGAACTCCACAGCACCATAATGGCTAGACTGAACACTGACTAGTTTGATATCAAACTTCTCAGCACATTAAACCCACACTGATGCCAGTGTGGGATTTAATGTAAAATGCACTACAGAGGGCATCTTAGAAATGCCCCCTTAAACCTTATCTACAATCCACGTCTTGTCTGAGGCTGCCTAGGCTGCCACACAGCAGACATGTTGCTGGACCTCTGGGTGGAGAGCCCACGCTCTCCTGGGCCTGCAACAATGCACATCCTGGGCGAGGTGCTAGGTCTCCTCCCCCAGGATGGGCAGGGAGACGCTTTAAAGGCATACCGCCTTTGTGAGCTTCTCCAGGCCACTTACTGTACTCAGCAACGGCCCCCCCGGTTCTAACCTCCACTCTGGCGGGAAGACTGGCCGTAAACCCTACATGAGGAAAGGGGCTGTGCCAGCCTGTGCCAACTCCACCCCTCAGGTGGGAGAGGCGAGGTGAAGCATAACTCCGGGCTCCGCCCATCTTGAGAATGGGAAGCCCTGCCCAGAGATAGGCTCTTGCCTCCTTCTATAGGAGAGGAGCAGGATAGGGGGTGTACTCACCACAGGACAGGGACCTATTGGTCCCTGCCCTTTCCATACCTATAACGCCCCTAAAGTTAGTATTTAGGGGCACCCTGAACCTTCCTTCCTCAGATACCAATTTCGAAACAAGAAAGAAGACCAAGAAGAAGAAGACCTGCTGTGCAGCTGCTAACAAGAGGACGACACCAACTGACTTGGCCCCAGCCCTACCGGCCTGTTGATCCTTGAACCTGCTCCTGCTAAATCTCGGCGTCTCCTGCGGACAGCAACCTCGAGAACCCGGGAGGACCTGCCTGCTTTGACCCTCTTAGAGACTGGGACTCCCATGAGCAGTGGTTCTTCTCAAACAGCAATACCCCTGGTGCCAACCAGAAACCGCGAATCCAGCACACTCTGTACCCGCCGAGCCCGGCCTGTGCCTGAGTGGACAGAGACCCTGAGGACGTCCCCCTGGCAATTCTGACCTTGAATCCAGTGCCCAAGGACCCTCCTCGACGCCTGCAGCCTCAGAACCAGGGACCCCTCCAACCGCGACCAGCAGAGGGTAAGATTTTCCAACGTCAAAAGACACCCCTGCACCCGGTGCCCCCTGGCCTCCTGTGCCCAACTCCGGGATACCTACCTATCCCCCAAGATCCCAACTTACCCCTCTAAGTGTTGGTCGCTCCTGAAGAATCTCTGTCCCCGAGCCTGCAGCCTTTGTTCCCTTTTCAAGATCTCCATTGAATAACATTGAGCGCCCAACGGCTCAAAAGCTCCCTGCACCCAGCCGCCCGAGTGCCCTTGGCAGTGTAACCTTTGTCCTATCCTACTTCCCCATTTGCCCTGAGCAAGTAACCAAGAGCCAAGCTCCCAAAGCCGCGTGGCCTGCTAGCCAGCAGCCATCAACTGCAGGCCCCCTGCCTCTCATTGGATAACATTGGACCTAACTACCTCTGCACCCGGCTGCCCCTGTGCCACTGAGGGTGTACCAACCGTACCTACCCGACACTGGGAGACCCCTGAGTCTATGCACAGTAACTTAACTCTGCCAGTCGAGTACTTACCTAAAAGCCGATAACTCACTTTTCTTCCATAGGCTAACATTGACTGGTTGGAGTTTTGGAACTTGAAAATATTCATCAAAAATCAGTCGAACGAATTCCGATTTACTCACCTGTTATTAGGAGAGTCCTCAGTGCTGCATCTTTTAGCCCTGTGCTGACCCTGAAAAGTAATTTTAACCGTACTTACCAGTAACTTGAATTTCCTTCCATAGGATATCATTGCCTGCTTTTTGCTGAAAAAGTTTCTAAGTGTCTATTTTTGAAACTTACAAATATTCTTTAAAAATCGTGCTAACGATAAAAACGTAATTACTTGCCTGTTTTAGATAGATGTCCCAGTGCTGAACCTACGAGCCCAGCACTGGATTATAAAAGTAACGTGAACATACTTTTCCTGCAAATTGAATTTCCTCCCATAGGTTTTGTCTTGTAGCAAATAGGTCTATGAGAGGAGTTCCCCATCATGAGAATATTTGGTTGAGGATCCCCTGGTCCAATTCCCACCCGTGACACGTTGTGTGTTGCCTGCTTAGTAAATCCGCCAGAACGCTGTGCGTTCCTGGGACATACTCCGCCCGAAGGGAGATATTGTGCAGTTCCAGATTTTTTGCGATTCACAAGAGTGCGTTAGTGAGCGAGTCCCTCCCTGCTTGTTGAGATAGTGCATTCTCGTGGTATTGCCCGTACGACAAGCACTAGAGAATTCCTGATTCTTGGAAGAAAAGCCTGAAGGGCGAGGAAGAACGCTTGCAGTTCGAGGAGATTTATATGAAGCTCTTTCTCGAAAGGGGACCATTTCCCACTTATTTGCAGTTCTTGGAGGAAAGCTCCCCAACCTCCCAGTGAGGGGTCTGTTGTGATATGTGGCAAAGCTGGAAGCAAGAAAGGCAAGCCTTGAGAAAGGCTCTGAGGACAAGTCCACCATTGCAGAGCCTTGAACATCTGAGGGGTCATTCGAATGATGTCGTCGAATGAACCTGTGCATTGCACCCATTGCGCTGAGAGCGCTTCTTGGAGAGGGCGCATGCGGAGACGGCAGTCTGGAACCAGTAAGATACATGATGACATCATCCTGAGTAGGGACTTGAAGAGGCGAACTGTCAGGGACCTCTTGGAAGTTATGAGATTAGCCAGTGACAGAAGCTTGTCCTTTGTTTCCTGAGATGGAAAAGATTTATTTTGCTTTGTGTCGAGGGTAGCGCCTAGGAAACTTATACGCTGAGAAGGTAGAAGGACTGATTTGTCCCGATTGAGTGTGAGTCCCAGACGATCGAAAAGCTGTAGACTAGCGTTGGAAGACCTGGACGCGTCTTCTAAGAATGGCGCCTTGATTAGCCAGTCGTCCAGATATGAAAAAACGTGATGGTGTTGTTGTCTGAGATATGCAGCCACTGGAGAAAGGTATTTCGTAAAGATGTGTGGTGCTGATTTGAGCCCGAAATGTAGGACGCGGAATTGAAAGTGTCTGCCCGCTACTGCAAACCTTAAAATCTTTTTGTGATTCCGGTGAATAGGGAAACGAAAATAAGCATCCTGAAGATCCAAAGACAGCATGTAATCTTCTGCATCTAGAAGTTGTAGAACCTCATGGATTGTCACCATACGAATCAACTGCTTTTTCAAGAATTTGTTGAGGGACCTCAGGTCTAAGATTGGTCTCCATTTTTTCTCCTTTTTCTGAATCAGGAAAAAACGGGAGTAAAATCCTTTCCCCTGTTGAGAAAGAGGAACTCTTTCAATCGCTCCCTTCTGGAGCATAAGAGAAATCTCCCGGAGAAGTATACGTAGATTTTTGTGGAGCATAAGAGAAATCTCCCGGAGAAGTATACGTAGATTTTTGTGAAGCATAGGTCAAGGAGGGGTTGGGGGAGGGATGTGAGCAAATTCCAGTGAGTGACCAAATTGAACTAATTGTAGAACCCAACGGTCCGTTGTAATTTGCTTCCAATTTGTTAGAAAATGGGAAATTCGTCCTCCAATTTTTGAGGGCAGAGATGAACTGGAGACTGGCTGAAGTGAAGGGTCATTGTCGTCGAGCAGTGCCTTTTTGTTGGCTTTTTCCACGAAAGGATGATTTATTAAAGGATGATTGCTGCTTACATTGTTGATACTATGGACGATGTTGTTGACCAGAAGAGTAGGACGACTGATATTGGTAATCGCCTCTAGAAGAAGACTGCCCTCTTCCTCTTGATCCACAAAAGGAAGGGTTTTTAAATTGGAGGGTTCCCAACGCTCTGGCTGTGTCCGTATCTTTCTTTATAGTTTGAAGACCCTCATCAATTTTTGGCCCAAAAAGAAACTGTCCATCATAGGGCATATCCAAGATCTTCGTTTGAATTTCAGGCCGAAAAGATGTTGCCTTCAACCAACCTTGTCGTCTCAACACTGCTGGCGAAAACCAGCCGACGCAATATCCATTGCGCAATCTGTTATTTCTGATGTTGAGCGTTCCCCTTCAAGCAATATCTTCTTTGCCTCCTCTTTTGAGGCTTCAGGTAAGGCTGCTAGGTATGGAGCTATGTCTGCCCATAACTGCCTATTGTATCGTCCCAATAGTGCTAAAGCATTGGACGTTCTTACTGTCAACGCAGACATTGAAGAAAAACGCTTTCCGATGTTATCCAATCTTCGGCCTTCCTTGTCCGGCGGAGCTGTTAACGGGAAAGAAGGATTTGTGGACTTCCTTTGGGCCGCCTGTGTTATAACCGAATCCGGCTTGGGATGTCCTATTAAGCAAGCTGGAGCAGTATTGGGCGCCTTATATTTGTTATCCAGGCGAGGTAACACCGGAAGCACCGAGGAAGGATTTTACATAATCTTCACACCCTGACCCCATAAGTACTCTATTATGGGTATAGATCTTACTGACCTCTTGAAAGGCTCCTTAAAATCATATAAGAAACAAACATGTTGGTGGAAAGTCATGGGTATTTGAAAATGTAGAGCTGCTCTCTCAACAATGTTATGGAACCCCCGATGTCTTCAGGTGGTGAGTCAGCCTGTGCAAGTACTGGATAAGCGGGACAGGGAATGACGTAGTCGTCCCATTCATCATGGTTAGACTGGGTGTCTTGAAGTTCTCCCTGTTCATGCTGATCTTCCTCTTCATCATCAGTAGATGGAGGATGCAGCAAAATGACAGGCTCCGGCTGTAAATTTAAAGATGGAGGCCGTGGTCTTGGTGGTGGACACACCGTCGGGAGTTGAGGTTTAGGAGGTGTTGGAAACCACTGATTGTAATCTGTAATGAGGTATTGGAAATCCGAAACCAAGGAAGCTGGAAGACAAACCATTGGTGGAGGAGGCGGTTGACATTCTTCCTCCTCATCCTGGTCTTCCTCATCTGAACTTTCTGGATATTTTACATTAAGTTCAGAGGGGCTTGTCGCAATTTGAAACCTGCTACCCTCATCCGAATCCTCCTCTTCCAATAAACATGCTGGAGGCAGTGGTTGGACCCTACTTGGAGATGTTAGGGCCGGCGTCAACGTCTTCTTCGTAATTCTTAAATGCACATAAGTGCTTTCCAGATTTGGATCCGTCGTGTGGTCGCTGATGGAGAAACGTCGACAGGTGTCCTAGTCGATGGAGTTATCGTCGACGAAGCCGCCGTCGACACTGTCGTCATCGGAAATTGGAGATCTAGTCGACAGTACGGTTTTAGTCGACGGAGGATTCGTCGATGATGGCGTGGACGTTGACAGGACTGTCTTCGTCGACGACGACCCAGTTGTCGGCGATCGCAGCGCCGAAGGCTGCCTCAACATCAACGATGTCATCTTGATCTTTATCGTCGACGACACGGTCTTACCTGCCGTCGACGATGGAGTCGTAGTAGTCGATGAGGTTAATGAAGACGTTGCCATAGACGTGGAAACAGCTGTCATCGACGAAGTGGTACCCAAGGCTGTAGACACAGATCTCTTTGCCGCTGGAGTCGTTGTCGACGGAGTGAAAGAAGGCTTTTTGAAGGTGGTAACTTCCTGAGAGGACACCTTTGATGGTAGAGCCTCAGACTGGACCTCTGAAGACTTGTTAAGTGTCTTCTTTTGAGAAGGCTGTGCGAAGGGCCCTGAGAGGCCACCCTTGGTCTTTTTTTAGAGGCTTTAAATGATATTGAAGAACCCTCACTCTCCTCAGAAGACTCCAGTTGGTCTCTGTCCTTCAGCCTTTGTAACCATGTGAAAAGGTGTCCCTCCCGGTGTTTAAGAGTTTTTGCAGGAAAGGTACGACATACCTTGCAATCTTAAGCAGAATGGTCCGGATAGAGGCAGTAGAGACAATCTTGATGTTGGTCATCTACATGTAGTCGCTTTTCCCCACAGGAACCACAGGACCTAAAAAGTCCCTTCTTAGGTGTCTCAGCCATGAGGATACCAAGGAACTTCAGTCAAGAGATGAAATATAAAGCCAGAAAAAAACACTGGAAACCCAGATGAGAAGCAAACTTAGCAGAGCTCAGAGGAGACTCCCTTAGCACGACGTGCGGTAGAAAATGTGAGGCACAAGAGCTCCCTCCAGGAGGGTTCTAGAGGGAAGTGATAGCGGATTGGCTCTTCTCTAGAGTTTGGTCCTTTTTACAAAAGGACATGGATATGTTACTAATGTGGGGCCTTTGGCCTATTACTCCATATGTCTAATGGGACACTACTTTTTTTTATGTACCGGGGACTCCCATCCCGACGACGGGTAATGATTTAGGCATGTGAATCTATGAAAGATACCCTTATACTGGATTAATTGCATTTCCCTGCAACCATACTGTAAGTCAAAACTAAGTTGATATGCAATTACAAATCAAACTGTTGACAGACTGCATTACAACTGTAAAGTATTTATTGCTTACATGTGCCAGGCTTGCTTGGTTCTAGAAAATAAAATAACTAAAAGAATATTTTTAT
This sequence comes from Lissotriton vulgaris, assembly GCF_964263255.1. NCBI lineage: Eukaryota > Metazoa > Chordata > Amphibia > Caudata > Salamandridae > Lissotriton > Lissotriton vulgaris. Next base: position 665,339,379 of record NC_141693.1, read on the forward strand.
ACAAAAACAATTGGTTTGAAGTTCAGTCTTTGAGTGTGTGAATTCATTTGCTGACTGAGTGTGTACGACAAATGCTTAACACTGTCCTCTGATACTGCCTTACTGCTCGATCACACTACCACAAATAGAGAGGGAGGTGCTATCTAACTTTACCTCTGCCTACCTCAAGGGTTCCACTGGACTCTGTGCACACTATATCTCACTTTGGTATAGTATTTACAGACATAAAACAACAAGAGAGAGGAAGGGATTCTCACTACATGGAGGGGAATACTCCTGGTCCCCTTTGAAGAAGGAAAATCACTAGAAAAGGAAATTGTGCTTTTCTAAGAAGACCCCTCACTCACCAACCTAGTTGGTGACATGCTTCATCATCGGGGTCCCACCCGAACAGCCAAATGCTGTCCGGGTGTGCTGCGACACCTGACTACAGAGGAGCGGGTTGTTTTTTGTGAAGTTGTGAGTGAAAAAAAGTGGTTTAAAAATTGTCCTGGTATAACTCAGTTCAAAAAAACTTTATTTCAGAGCTACTGGACATTAATAAAAAGGTATATCCGATATATGTATGGATATTATTAATCCATTGTTATCTGTAAATAGTGGAAAAAGTGCAAAGTGATGGTCTACATATTTCAACCTGTAACAGGAAATTACCAGGTTTTCGTCAGGACCAGATTGTGCGTGACCTGGGTGGTATACACACGCTAAGGTGTACCCTACCCTCGATCACAACTTATCAACTGTATACTCACAGTCGACGCCCTTTCATCCAGTATGAGAAAGAGGAAACTCGAATTTCCAGTTTAGTGTGCCTCATGGGAGTCAGGATCGTGACGCTAACCCTATGTACACGGTTGTGCCCCAGTTAGACGTTCCGCCGTTGCGCCGATACCGCGATCTCTGCTCCCCGGGGTCTTCTTAGAAAAGGACAATTTCCTTTTCTAGTGTTTCTCCTTCTTCACCCTTTATTTCTTCTCCTTCTACTGTGCCAAGACCTTGACGGGTCTTTCTGGTGGTACTCCTCCATTGTCTGTTTATAGTATTTACAGAGCCAGCTTCCTATATTGGTGAATCAGTGGTGCCATACACAGCTTTGCATTTGTTGGACAACTTGGTTACCACCTGATCACACAACAGAACTATTAAATTGTCTTTAGAATTCCGATTTTTCAAATTGGCATTTTTGCAAAATTACTAAAAGTCTTGTTAGGGCCTTGGTTAAGTCCCTTTAGAATTTTAGAAAAATAAAAAGTCACTTTAGGTAGGGTTAGAAATCTTTTTTAACCATGTCTCAAAACAAGAACTCAGCTATTAGTTTAGATAACCACAATGGCATAGAGGACATTGTTGAGGAACTCCACCTCGCCCCTTACCTTCACTGAAATTTCAAGGGGGTAAGGTCCCTATGCAAAATTAAAAATATAACCAAAGGGTCCCATTCCACCAAACAAAAGCTCTAGGAGCTGTTGTCTGGGTATGCTAAGGACCACCCATCTGAAAATGGTGATAACCAATCAAATGAGGAAGAAGAAGGATATGAGGATGCTATCCAACCCCCCCCCCCGACTTCATAGGGAGAAAAGGGTCCAAATGCCCTTAACTCTAAAAGTAAACCTCTCAGCACCTAGATCCCACAGGGGTGGGATCAGGTACTACTTAGGACATTGAGGGCAGCCTCAATGAGGAGGTCATCCTGCTAGCCAAGTTGACCAAAAGATTAGACCTAGAGACTCCTGGCTCTAGAGAGAGCATCAATCTAAAAAGTATAGAAAAGAAAGGATCCTATGATCCCAAGATCCCCAAAGGGATTGTCCCTAAATGTGAGGAGGGCGATGATATCACCAAATAGTTCACAGGTCTTGTGAAGCCAGAAGGGGGACGTAAACTCACTGGGGGGAAGGGGGGGGGGGGCACTCCTTTGGGAACTGTTCTCTGGTAAGTGCAGAGACAGACGTCCGACCCTTAGTGGGGCAGATGCTGGGTCTTATGACCTCATGAAGAGAACTCTGGTTGAGGGATTTGGACTCACAACTGAGGAGTATAGAATTAGATTCGGGGGCTCAGAAAACCCAGAGTCAGCCCTGGGTGGAATTTGTAGACTACTCAGTTAAGACACTAGATGGCTGGTTGGCTGGAAGCAAAGTGCAAGATTATGATGGTCTTTATAATTTGTTTATGAAAGAACACATGTTAAGTAATTTCATTTGTGAAAAGTCGCATCAGTATCTGGTAGACCTAGGTCTAATTTCTTCCCAAGAATTAGGAAAGAAGGCGGACCATTGGGTCAAGACAAAGGTAACTAGGACGTCCACTGGGGGAAACCAAAAGTAAGGGGTTAAAAAACCTCCCCAGAGGAAAGACAGTGAGCATCTTAAAGATAAAGCAAGGAGTCCCAGGTAGCCCACGCCCCCCCCCCCCCAAAAAAAAAACTTGTCAAGGAGGGTGGGCCGAAAGACACATCACAAACCAAAACTGGGTAAGAATTGGGATCCGAACAAGGTATGATGTCACAACTGTCAAAAGGCAGGACACCACACCAAGGATCCTAGCTGTCCTAAAAACAAAGCCCTTAGTGTAGCTTGGGGGGTTGCCAGTGTAGTTTTGGAGGGTGACTCTTCAGATGAGGAGGTCCTCCTAGCCTTCAAATGGAACCTGGGCACAAAAGATGAGTTACAGATTCCAGAGCAGAGTAGACACTTCCACCACCTACTGGTGAATGGAATCCCAGCCACTGCCCTGGGAGATACCTGTGCCAGTCACACTGTGGTGCATGACAGGTTGGTTCTCTCAAACCAGTATGTCTCAGGGGAAACAAAATGAGTAAGGGCTGTCCCAGGGATGTCACTGTTAGGCCTGTGGCTGTAGTGCCCCTAGAGATAGCAGGGTCCTTTAGTTGGAGAAAGGTGTCAGTCTCTTTGGGAGTGACCACCCAGAAGATGGTCTGGGCCAAAGAAAGGTACTGGTCCACTGTCAGGCCTCATCCAAAAAACTTGGGGTGGGGGGCTGAACCTGCAGTTAGTACAGCTAAGCCCCAAACGAAAAAGTAGAAACAGTGTAGGAAAGGTGGACAACTGTTAGCCACAGTTCAAGTGGGCCAGGGAGATTCTATCCCAGTAAGGGAGAACTCCAAGATTTGCAATGGTGAATTCCTCCCAAGCCAACAAAAAGACCTGACTAGTCAGGCAACTGCCCAGCCTGAGTTGGTGGCCCCTCAGCTGGCAGAACAGAGGGTGGAAGAAGGTTGTTCACTACCAAGTGTTGTGACCCCCTACCCTAAAACAGCAGACAGGCCACCAGGACCCAAAGAAGCCTGTAACTTAGCCACTAAACATACCAGTGAAGGGCTGAAGGTGAGGTTCTGGCCACTGACCGCTGTCAGTGGCCTCTGCTGGGTGTTAGCCTTCATGGCAGCACTGTACTTGTCATGGTGGCCTAGCCCCCTGCCAAACAGCAAGTTAGGCCCCCTGACCCTATTGGTCATGGTGGGGTTGTTCAAGCTGTGGGTAACCTCTGTGAGTAAGCTGGGCAATGCCCTTGTTAGAATTTGCAGAGGTAGGCACCTCTGAACCCAAACTAAAAAAGATGGTGTGAAGACCGAAAAGAGCTAGCAAACTAGCATTGAGAATTAGGTTCTGAAACTGTTGAGAAAGGCCAGCTCTACAAAGGGACTGACCTGGACAAAAGGACGTAAGGCCGAGTAGGCCCTGCACTTCAACCCACTTCCTCTACTCTTTCGCGCCTGAAACACTAGACAGACTCTCCACGGTTTGTCTTAGTCTCCTGGCCTTTGGACTGGGTGGGCTTGTGTGACAAGCTGGTTTTCAGTTACAGTAACAAGCCCCCCTATCCCCCCCCCCCCACACACACATGATACAACTGATGCACTTTGACTTGCTGTGCCCCGCTTCCTGGCCTTCAGGCTCCAGGGGCTTGTGTTCTTTACCCAAAACAGTACCACACCAAATTGGCACTCTCTGGCCACAGGTCAGCCCCAGGTAAATGGTACCCCAGGTACCCAGGGCACTGTGACCAGGGAAGGCCTCTAAGGGCTGCAGCACTTATTGTGCTACCCTTAGAGGTCCTGTTTCTTTACACTCACACACTGCCTTTGCAGGCTGTGTATTTTGGTCCAGAGCAAAGTGAAGAGTTGACAAGGCACAAATCCCTGTGTGCCATGCCTACAACCCACTGCCCTGGCATAGATCAGCTACCCCTCTAGCTGGGTGCACTATACCAGTGGTGAGGGTAAAGGTGCATGAGGCCTGTACCCCTACAGTGTCTAAGTCCATTCTTAGACACTGTAAGCGCAGTGCTGCCTTTAAGAGTATATGGTGCTGGGAGTTTGGCATTACGAACTCCACAGCACAATAATTGCTACACTGAGAAGTTTGCTACCATTCTGTCCATCTACTGTGTTTTTTACCAAACTTCTCAGCACATTAAACCCACACTGATGCCAGTGTGAGATATAATGAAAAATGCACACAGAGGGCATCTTAGAGATGTCCCCTGAAGCACAATTTACTACCTGTGTAACGATATATCTGTAAGAGACATTAGTTAGTGATAGATTCCTTACCTTAGAATATCCCCAGGCGTCAGACTGGATCCGGAAAGTTTTGCTTAGTAATACACCTGCGCTTCAGTAGGTGGCGTGTGCGGCTCCGCGTCCATCGCTGGCGTCGTATGCGCCGAGATGACGTCACGGAGACTACTTAGGCGCCACCCGTGTGCGCTGGCGTAATTTCTGTACACGACTTCCGGACCAGGAACGCAGAGCCATGCAAGATACGGACCACTGGTGCATTGAAACTAGGGCCCTGAAAAGGATGACCTTAACCCTAGTAATGAGTTTGGAGAACGGGGAGGATGGGAGGAGCGGTAAGGAATCTATCACTAACTAATGTCTCTTACAGATATATCGTTACAGAAGTAGTAACTTGTGCATCTGAAAGAGACACGTTAGTGATAGATTCCTTACCTTAGATTGGATACCCCAGCAATACCAACCTTGGTGGTGGGTCTGCAAACAATATTACACCAGAAAATCACGGAGAACAGAACGGCCAAAGAAGTAGTCTCTCTGGACTCGACTGTTAAGGCAGTAATGCTTGGTAAACATGTGAAGCAAGGCCCACTTAGCTGCCTGACAAATGTCCTGCAAGGGAACGCCGCGTCCCAAGGCAGTAGAGGCTGCTGTTGCCCTGGTAGAATGGGCATGCAGCCCCACACGAGGCTCCTTCTTAGCCAACGAGTAACAGGCTTTGATGCCCAGAACAACCCACCGAGAGATGGTCCGTTTGTGCACGGCCCGACCTTTTTTGGCGCCCACGTAGCCAACAAAGAGCTGGTCATCCACCCGGAACTGTTGTGAGCGCTTCAGATAGAACGAGAGAGCGCATTTTGGGTCAAGACGGTGGAGCCTTGCTTCCCCTTTCGAGAGAAAGAAGGTGGGCAAAGTGATGGTCTGCCCAATGTGAAAGGGCGTAACAACCTTCGGCCAAGAAAGACGGACGGGTCCTTTAAACCACCTTGTACGGATGAACAGAAAGGAAAGGAGGTTTAGAAGAAAGAGCCTGGAGCTCACTCACTCTGCTAGCAGAGGTGATAGCTACCAGGAAAGCCGTCTTTAGAGTAAGAAGACGCAAGGGACAGTTATGAAGGGCCTCAAAGGGAGCACACATCAGATACGTCAAGACAAGGTTTAAGTCCCATTGAGGTATTATGAACGGTACAGGAGAAAAAGTGCGTAATGCCTTTCAGGAAACGGTTAACAACCGGGGACTTAAAAAGAGAGGGCTGATCAGGAAGCCGCAGAACGGCGGAGATGGCAGAAAGATAACCCTTGATAGTGCCCAGAGCAGAGCCCTGCTGGGCCAAGGAAAGAAGGAACAGAAGAACCTCGGAAAGAGGGGCAGAAAGGGGTTCCACAGACTTATCTGTGCACCATGCCACAAACTTATTCCACCTGCAGGCGTATACCGTTTTTGTGGAGGGACGCCTTGCTGCCAGAATGACATCACACACTTAGGAAGGAAGATCGAAAGCGGTCAACTGTCGCCGCTCAATATCCACCCATGGAGGTGGAGGCTGGACAGGTTTGGATGAAGGACCATCCCCTGCTGCTGCGACAGAAGATCCTCCAGAAGAGGCAGTCGGATCGGGTGATCGATTGCCATATTGAGTAGCTCGGGATACCAGTACCTTCGTGCCCAATCCGGAGCCACAAGAATGACCTGGACCCGTCGCGCCTGATCTTCAGCACTCTGGGCAGAAGTGGTATAGGTGGAAGGGCGTACAACAGACCGCAGCTCTACTCGAGATGAAAAGCATCGCCGAGCGAGTGCCGCCTTGGAAATTCCAACGCGCAGAACTGATGACATTGCGAGTTCTCTCCGGTTGCTAATAGATCTAACCAAGGATCTACCCACTGCAGAAAGAGACCTTGCGTCACGTCCGAGTTCAGACGCCATTCGTGATCCATCATGCACCGGCAGCTGAGTTCGTCCGCTCTGGCTTTCAGAGAATCTGCCAGGTGTTGAACCACCAAGGTAATGCCTTGATGTTCCAGCCATGTCCAGAGGTGTAGAGCCTCCCGACATAAGGTCCACGACCCCACCCGACCCGGTTAGTTGCAGTACCATATGGCGGTGGTGTTGTCCGTGAAGGATAAGTTACTTACCTGTAATCCTAGTTCTCTTCCAGGGGTATACTCATCAAAGTCATAAGCAGTGAATTATCCCCGCCCACGTGCGGACCCCGGAGCTTATAGATATATATATATATATATGAAATCCTGTATCGCTTGATGCCGCCAGCATCCCGGTTCCACTGCTCCAACCGGAAAAACGAAAAAGCCAGACCCAAGATCTCGTGCAAAGTTAAGTGTTTTTTATTTTCATCAAATAACACCCAAGCTGTCCTGCATGACGCGTTTCGCCTCTAGCCAGAGGCTTGATCACATGATACGCTACTAGATCTCAAAGAGGGTACTTAAGGCATTTCTGAACCAAAAGAGGGCGGAGTTTTGTACAAATAAACCGCCCAAATTAACTCCTTGTGGTCTTTGTTTCTATACATATATACACAGTGGTATTTTGTTCATTATTTACACATATAGATGGCGTAGTGCCATAATCATTTATACATTTCGAGTTCTAAATGGGACTAATGTCTAATCTACTGAAACTTCTGTAGAAAAATACAAAATATACACAAATTTGAAATTACATTCTTTAGGAAAAATATATATATATACAATTTCATAAATAATTAAAATTCATGATGCACAAGTTACTACTTGTGTAACGATATATCTGTAAGAGACATTAGTTAGTGATAGATTCCTTACCTTAGAATATCCCCAGGCGTCAGACTGGATCCGGAAATTTTTGCGTAGCAATACCCCTGCGCGCTGGTAGGCGTCGTCTGCGGCTCCGCGTCCGTCGTCGGCGTCGTGAGCGCCGGGATGACGTCGTCGGAGTACTTAGACGGCGCCCATGCGCGCTGACGTCAGTTCTGATAACACAGCTTTTCCGCGCCAGATACGCAGAGCCATGATAGAACTAACACTGGTGCCATGAAACTAGGGCCCTGAAAGGGGATGACCTTAACCCTAGATATCGGTTCGCAGAACGGGGAGGATGGGTGGGTCGGTAAGGAATCTATCACTTACTAATGTCTCTTACAGATATATCGTTACACAAGTAGTAACTTGTGCATCTGAAAGAGACACGTTAGTGATAGATTCCTTACCTTAGAATAGATACCCCAGCAATACCAACCCCGGTGGTGGGTCTGCGAACCAATATCACACCAGAAAGTCCTGGAGGACGGAACGGCCAAAGAAGCCATCCCTCCGGACTTGACTGTCCAGGCAGCAGTGTCTAGCGAACGTGTGCAGCGAGGCCCACGTAGCTGCCTGGCAGATGTCCTGCAGGGGGACACCGCGGCCGAGGGCAGTTGTCGTTGCCGTGGCCCGAGTGGAGTGAGCCCGCAATCCAGCTGGGGGCTCCTTCCTCGCCATGGAGTAACATGCTTGGATACACAAGATGATCCACCTAGAGATGGTCCTCTTGTGCACAGCCTTTCCCTTCTTCGCGCCCACATAACCAACGAAGAGTTGGTCATCCACCCGGAATTGGCGTGTGCGATCTAGGTAGTAGGAGAGCGCACGTTTTGGATCCAGACGGTGGAGCCTCTCCTCCTCTTTCGAGGGATGCGGAGGCGGAAAGAAGGTGGGCAAAGTGATGGACTGCCCGATGTGGAAGGCCGTGACAACCTTGGGCAGAAAGGAAGGTCGTGTACGTAACACCACCTTATCAGGATGAACAGACAGGAAAGGTGGAGAAGAAGAAAGAGCCTGGAGCTCACTCACCCTCCTGGCAGAGGTGATGGCAACCAGGAAGGCCGTCTTTAGAGTAAGGAGACGAAGAGGGCAGTTATGAAGCGGCTCAAAGGGAGCACACATCAGATAGGTGAGAACCAGATTCAAGTCCCACTGGGGCATCACAAAGGGAACAGGAGGGAACATGTGCGTGATGCCCTTCAGAAATCTACTCACAATAGGGGACTTGAATAAAGAAGGCTGATCTGGTAGCCTCAGGAAGGCTGATAGAGCAGAAAGGTACCCTTTAAGAGTGCCCAGAGCAGAGCCCTGCTGGGCAAGGGAAAGAAGAAAGAGCAGCACTTCCGAAAGGGGTGCAGAGAGAGGATCCACAGCCTTTGCTGTGCACCATGCCACAAATCTGTTCCACCGGCAGGCGTATACCGACTTCGTGGAGGGACGCCTGGCTGCCAGAATGATATCACAGACTTCGGGAGGCAAGTCAAATGGCCTCAACTGCCGCCGCTCAATCTCCAAGCTTGTAGGTGGAGACTGGACAGGTTCGGGTGCAGGACCGTCCCCTGCTGCTGCGACAGAAGGTCCTCCCGAAGAGGCAGACGAATCGGGGGATCGACTGACATGCTGAGTAGCTCGGGATACCAGTATCTTCGTGCCCAGTCCGGAGCCACAAGGACGACCTGGGCCCGGTCGCGCCTGATCTTCTTCAGCACTCTGGGCAGAAGTGGTATAGGCGGAAAGGCGTACAACAGACCGCAGCTCCACTCGCGACGAAAAGCGTCTCCGAGCGAGTGCCGCCTTGGAAATTCCAACGCGCAGAACTGCTGACATTGCGAGTTCTCTTCTGTGGCGAATAGATCTAACCAAGGCTCTCCCCACTGTCGAAAGAGACCTTGCGCCACGTCCGAGTTCAGACGCCATTCGTGATCCATCATGCACCGGCGGCTGAGTTCGTCCGCCCTGGCATTCAGAGAGCCTGCCAGGTGTTGAACCACCAGGGTCACGCCCTGATGTTCCAGCCACTGCCAGAGGCGCAGAGCCTCCTGGCAGAGGGTCCACGACCCCACACCGCCCTGTTTGTTGCAGTACCACATGGCGGTGGTGTTGTCGGTGAACACTTGCACTACGCTCCCCCTGACAGAGGGGAGGAATGCCTTCAGTGCAAGACGAATCGCCCTCAGCTCCAGAAGGTTGATGTGGAGCCGGGACTCCGCCGGAGACCAGAGGCCTCTGATCTCCGCCTCTCCCACGTGGCCCCCCCAGCCCTGGAGGGACGCGTCCGTCACAACTACGTGCTCCGGCTGGGGAAGGGAGAGGGATCTACCACTGACCCAGTCGCGGTCCGTGAGCCACCACTGCAGTTGCTTCGCAGTGCCCTCTGAGATCAGGACATGATCAGACAGGTTGTCCTGATGCTGGGCCCACTGAAACTTCAGGTCCCACTGCAGAGCCCGCATCCGCCACCTGGCGTGACGCACCAGAAGGATGCAGGAGGCCATCAGCCCCAGAAGCAGCAGCGTCAACCTGACCGAGACCCGGGATAACGGCCTGAAGACAGGAATCAGAGCCTGAATATCCCGAACCCGCTGTTCGGGTGGGTAAACCCGAAACTGCGCCGAGTCGAGAACCGCTCCGATGAAGAGGAGCTTTTGAGAGGGACACAGGTGTGACTTCGGCACATTGATGGAGAACCCCAGCAAGTGCAGGAGGTCGGCCGTAGTCTGGAGGTGGCTGACGACTGTCTGGGGCGAGCCCGCCTTCAACAACCAGTCGTCGAGGTAGGGGAAGACTGATACCCCCTGCCTGCGCAGATGGGCTGCGACCACCGCCATCACCTTCGTGAACACCTGTGGGGCGCTGGCAAGGCCGAAGGGGAGCACGGTAAACTGAAAGTGCTCTTGGCCTACCATGAACCGTAGGTAACGCCGGTGGGCCGGCAGGACGGGGATGTGGATGTGGAAATAGGCGTCCTGCAAGTCCAACGCTACCATCCAGTCTCCTGGGTCCAGGGCAGCCAGGACCTGAGCCAAAGTGAGCATCTTGAACTTCTCCGTCCGGAGGAAGCCGTTGACGTTCCGCAGATCCAAGATAGGGCGTAGGCCCCCTTTGCCCTTCTTGGGTACCAGAAAGTAGTGGGAGTAACAACCACGTCCTACTTCTGGCCCAGGAACGCGCTCGATGGCCCTCTTGGCCAAGAGGGCCGAAACCTCCTCTTGCAGAAGTTGCAAGTGATCCCCCGACACGCGGTGGTATTGAGGTGGCATGGATGGAGGGGATGACTCGAAGGGGAGGGAGAAGCCCCTTCGGACAATTTGCAGCACCCACCTGTCCGAAGTGACTGTATGCCAGTGGGAGAGGTGATGGCGAACCCTGCCTCCCACAGGCGTCACATGGGCCTGAAAACTCGGACTAGGAAGGTTTTGAGGCAGGGGCTGCTGAGGGAGGTGTGGACTGGCCTCGCCGCTGGCCCCGACCACCGCCACGGCGGTTCCCACGTCCGCCAACGCGTTGCTGAACATTCTGCGGCGCGTGGCTGACGGTCCGTGGTGGGGCGCCCCTTCCGTGGCCACGAAAGGAGCGAAAGGCACCCGATTGCTGGCGTGGGGCCGTAAGGCCCAAGGACTTGGCCGTGGCCCTGGAGTCCTTGAAACGTTCCAGCGCATGGTCTGCCTTGTCGCCGAAGAGGCGACGGCCATCAAACGGCATGTCCAGGAGGGTGGCCTGGACATCGGCCGAGAAGTTGGCGGACCTCAACCAGGCGTGGCGTCGAACCGCCACCGTCGTTGCCATCGCCCTGCCCAGTGAGTCCGTTGTATCCAGCCCACACCGGATAGAAAAGCGTGCCGCATCTCGGCCGTCCGCAAGGGTTTGGCTGAGTTTAGCCCTGACCTCCTCAGGGCATTGTGGCAGCACCTCCGCAACCGTGTCCCACAGAGTGTGGGTGTAGCGGCCCAAGAGACAGTTGGTGTTCACAGACCGTAGCCCTAGGCTCACAGACGAGAAATCACCCCCCAGTGAGTAGATAATGGGAGATTCTATCTTACACCTAATAAAAGTTGTTTTTAATTAACAGAAGGCTCCAAGAACTACATCTGTAGTACCAATAAGTGATACTTCAAATAGACCCCATCTAGGAACGTTTCCTACACGGTCCCGAGGGTGAGAATCTATATTTATCTATTTTCCCGGGCCCCTGGGTTCATTAGTCCCTCCCATACCAGTTGGTCTTCCACAATGAAAAAGACTTGGAGGGCCTATATGTCATATGTGAATCACATGCTTGCTACTTGGCTAATGGAATTGTCAAACAGAAAAAGTAGAGGACAAATCACATGCAATTGAGCCAATGTATACATCATTGTGTGATTAATTGTATTTTATAATTAAGCGGATTTGTGTCAGGAATTATAAATTGTCAAGAGAACAATGACAGCTTTAATTAATAGTGTAAAGTCAGAGGGGGTATGTGTTAATCTTAACAATCCAGCCCCTAGAGTAAATGAGACAACAGGTTTCAATGCACGATATTTGACTGCGCACATTTCTCCTAATATATTTACAGATACGGTGTATCCATCCGTTCCCCGAAACCCCAGAAATAAGAAGTCCTGAGGAAGGTGCCACGATATCAAGTGTTAAGCACCGAAACGCGTCGACGCACTGTTTGGTCTAAAAGAATCCAGTTAGGGCCGGGTAAAACTTTAGATGGGTATCACATTTTTCCACTAAAGCTTTAGAGTAACCAAATTGTCCACGGCCATTGGATCTAGTGAAATACAGTGGCAGAGATATCAAGTGGGCCACTTATACATGAGGGGTTGGTTGTCATTATGTTTAGTCTGTTGTTTATTGTGAACATATTTTGATTGTCTTTCCATTTATCGTGTACCGTAATATTGTGTTTGTGTAATACTGTTGAATAATCATTTTTATCCCTCCAAGATACTTAATCTTGGATTTTAATTGTTTCGGAAGAATTGTATGAATTTATCTTGTTTTTATTGTTTATTTAAATGTAATTTTAATAAATCTAGATTGTAAACAAGACTATTTCTTTGTGGAAACCTATTTTTATGTTTGTCCGAATACCCATGGCATACTGTGACCTTTCCTTTTACAACAAGAAAGGCCTATAGTGATTAGTGGACTAGTTGACTCCAGGGATTTCCCCTTTGACTCACAGACGAGAAGACCTTCTTCCCAAACTGCTCATATCTCTTGGATTCCCTGTCGGGCGGGGCCGACGGGAATGCGGTTTGGGAGTTAGAGGCCTGGATGACCAGGCTCTCGGGGGTGGGATGGGTGGACAAAAAGCATGGGTCGCCCGGTGCCGGGCGGTAGCGTCTGGCCACGTTACTGTCCACAGGGGGGCCTGTGGCGGGCTTGGACCAAGTGTCCAGAAGAACGTCACACAAGGCCTCATTGAACGGCAGGAGGGGCTCCGCGGAGCCGGACTGCGGTTTGAGGACCTCGGTGAGAAGATTAGTCCTCACGGCCGCGACGGGGAGCTGAAGGCTCAGGGCCTTAGCTGCCTTCGTCAACACTACGCTGTAAGCAGAACCCGCCTCCGAAGCCACAGTCGGGGGCGACGTAAATCCAGTGTCTGGCGAGGTGTCAATACCACTGGCCTCCCCAAGCTCATATGTCCAGTCCTGGTTTGACTGGCAATCACGTGCCAGAGGGTCCTCGGACCCCTCCCACTGCTCCTCGTCACCTGGCTCCTGGAGACCAGGATCAACAGCCAGGGCCTCCTCGTGGAGATAGAATTCTCCAAAGGCCGTCGGAATCGGCGCCCAGCGGCGCCCTTCCGACTCCTGAGTAGGACCGTAGGAAACATTGGGGGCGGCAACCACATCGGCTGCCGGGGACGACACCTGAAGGGACGGCGCCGGTGAGGTCGTAAGGTCGACCGGCGAGGTCCCGGAGCCGGATCCAGCGAGGTCGCGCGGCGCCGGGACCGAAGTCGCCAGCGGCGCCGGGGCCGAAGCACCCGACGTCGTCGGGGCCGAAGCGCCCGACCCGGAAGGACCTCCAGACGGAGCCGATCGGCCCGAAGGCGCCACGGGAACCGACTGAGGAGGGAGGGCCCTCATGGCCATGAGGTACCTCTCGACCTCCTCCTGCGACGCGCCGTGCCCAGGGACCCGAAGGTGTGGGGCAGGCGGCGACGCTTGCGACTCCCGCGGAGCCGCGTGGGCGGTGTCGCCCGAGTCCCCGGCCGCATCGAGCGAGCGTCGGGGCGGGTCGGAGGACCGATGGTGTCGCTCCGACCTCTCATGCCTCTTACCTGAGGACTTGGAACCAGACGATCGGTGGTCACTCCCGGAACGTCGATGACTCCGACCTCGCGACCTGTCCCTCGACCTCCCGTGGGACCGGGACCGGGACCTGGAGCGGCGCGGGGCCGAGTGCCTCAGCTCGAGACGCTTGCGGGACCGCTCCCGCCTAGCCTTCGACGTCCGGGCCCGGCAGTCGGCGCAGGTTTGATCGTCGTGGTCGAGGCCTAAGCACTTCAGGCACCGGCGATGGGGGTCCGTGACCGACATGAGTCGGCCGCACTTCGAACAAGGCTTGAACCCGGGCATCCCTGGCACCGATAGTCGAGACAGTCGACTAAAGAGAAGATCAAAAAGGATCAAAATATGTCAGTCAAAAAGTGACTGGGGGTAGAGCTTCTTCCGGATCTGCGCTAGCTGGCGCGGAAAAAAGAAGAACTGACGTCAGCGCGCATGGGCGCCGTCTAAGTACTCCGACGACGTCATCCCGGCGCTCACGACGCCGACGACGGACGCGGATCCGCAGACGACGCCTACCAGCGCGCAGGGGTATTGCTACGCAAAAGTTTCCGGATCCAGTCTGACACCTGGGGATATTCTAAGGTAAGGAATCTATCACTAACGTGTCTCTTTCAGATATATACATACTATTTACAATAAAAAACTCAGTGTCTGCATTGTTAATCCTATATGTAATTCATATTTATAAAAATATCAAATTGTGCAAATTTAAGCAGGTAAAGTGCAATGTATTATGTACCTTTTTAACCTGTATTACCATAGTACCATTTGTATTTTTAGAACTTGTTTATACGACATATTTGTGTAGGCATTAAACAATAACCACTGTTAAATTCAGGAGATAAATACAAAACAAATTTGTAATCAAGTTTCACAGAAACTCTTGGTTCTTATGTGCCACAGTACTATAACCTCTCATGACCCCAGGAAAAAGAAAACCCCAGTGCAGATATTTTATAATAGTGAAAAATAATGGTGTGATTAATTTATTTTCCTTTTAGTGTTTTTTATCTTTTTTTATGTTTTAATTTGTGTGAAAAATGATATACAATTCATTTTCACATTCATGGAGTGGGAGGTGAAAGAATATGACATTTGCTTATATAAGATGTTATTTCTTTCTTATTCATGGCAGCCTATAAGCACCACCTCCAAGATGTAGATTAGTTACTGATCCCACAACTATAGACCAATTCATTTAATTATCAGAGCTAAGACCACCCTATATAGGAAATACACTCTCTAAGATAACACACTAATTGTCTAGGAGCTATTATAGGGTCTATTATTGGGTGCTTATAAACAAGTGTACAAATCTTCACCTGCATTCAGGCCCCTAGGGGCCTTACTATCAAGTTCGATAATGTACCTTGTTTCGAGAAGGCGGAGTTTGGCATCCCTGTCTCCTCCTCTTTTTAAGGGCAAGACACAATCTATAGCATAGTATAAAAGGCCCGTCGGATTACTATTGTGGACCTTTTCAAAGTGGCGTGCCACTGGGTAAGTTTGGTCTTTACCCACTATTGCTCTGATGTGCTGCAATACCCGTCTGTGCACCGGCAAGCGAGTGGTGCCTATATATCGAAGCTCACACGGGCACTGCAGCACATATACAGCAAAGTCAGTTTTACAGGACATGCGCTTTTTTATTTGTACCGGTTTGGTTGAAAAAGGTACTGTATACTGAGTTTTGCTGCACCCGTTTTTACAAGCTTTGCACACAGCACACCTTTTAAAACCGCCTCCCAATGCTCCCCAAATGTCAGAGATAGGTTTTTCCAAGAAGTTCTTAACTAGTCTGTCTGACATTGAAACGGACTTTCTGAAGGTAATGTCAGGTTTTTTGACCACATATTTGCCAATAACGGGATCCCCCATTATTAAATTCCAGTTCTTATAAAAGATACGTCTGATCTCTTTATGTTGTCTGCTAAAGGTGACAATGACTCTGGGTGCAATCAGTTTGTTCTTGTCAGTTACCCCTTCTTTAGATCTCTCTTTTCTAGTTAGAGCTTCATCTCTAGATATTGTTTGAGATCTATTTATAGCTTGTTGAACTGTTCTAGCAGAGTATCCACGAGCCAAGAAGCGTTCTTTGCTTTCATACTGTAATTTCTGGCACTCTGTTTCTGAACTGCAAATCCGCCTAATTCGCAGCATTTCCCCGAAGGGAATGCTGTCAATTAGGTGGCGAGGGTGCTGACTAGAAGCATGTAGAATTGTATTCCCTGCCGTGGGCTTTCTGTGCATTCTGGTTGCTAATTTATCACCTGATACATATACTTCTGTGTCTAGAAAAACTACTGCTTTTTCATTTATGCAAGAAGTGAATTCTAGATTTAGGTTGTTTTTATTAAGTTCTGAGATGAAACTCTGCGCTGCTGTTTTAGAACCTCGCCAAATTAAGAACAAATCATCTATGTACCGTAAGTACAATGGTACATGTTGCCGCATGGTGTCTTCCAAGGGACCGCCTAGGACACACTCCTCCCAGAATCCCATGTGGAGGCACGCTAGACTCGGGGAGAAGCATGACCCCATGGCGACCCCTCGGACCTGCTGGTATAGTTGATTGTTGAATAAAAAGAAGTTTTGTTCAAGGCAGATTCTTATCATAGTTAGTAGCATTTTGTTGTGCGCAGAGACATACATCAGTGACATCAGTGATGTCATCAGTGATGTCACTGACCATGTCATGAATGATGTAATATGTGACATCATCAGCAGTGAATTGCGGGTGCGCGATATATAGTTATTGCAACTAACTATATATGCGAATTTCAATGGTTTTGTGTGAGTAAAATAAGGCTTTGTAAATGCTAATTCCTAACTATATATGGTCTATAATCTATGTTTTTTTCAGTGAATTTTCAAGGTTTTGTAAATGCTAATTCCTAACTATATATGGTCTATAACCTATGGTTTTTTCAGTGAATTTCAATGGTTTTTTAATAGCAAATATCAAAAGCTGTAAAATGTATTCTTTTAATCCAAAAATATTTTTTATATGTTTTTAATATAATTTTTTTATGTATATATTTTTTTTTTATTTGTTTCGCTACCGGTCTGCGCACCGGGTAGCTTCCCGTTAGCTCAATTTGGTGCCGCAACCCGGTCCGCGAACCGGTAAACGTTCCGTTAGCGCAACTGCCGCGTTAGAAAACAACATCGTGACGCGTCGCGTAAGCACGACGTATCGCGTTGCCGCGTGATGCGTCTTATGACGCGCTGCGTTAGCGCACCCGGAAGCGCTCCGGAGCGCTACAGAGCGCGACGCGCAGCGCCCCAGAAGCGCTCCGGGGCGCGTAACGTAAGCGTAACAGGTCATGTGACCTGAAAATAACACTTTTTATTGGTTCTGAACCTTTTTTTTTCAAAATGATGAAAGCCCCCACCTTTTTACCTTATTTTTACTTTCTACTTCCAGAGAGCAAGACCTGTTTTTTAGAATGGCTTCTATTTTAGCTGCAGCTGGTGCTTCTCAGCAACCACCACCACCACCACCACCACCACTACCAAAAGGACCACCTCCAACACTGGACTTTGGTGTAGAGGAAGATAATGAGGATGAAGAGGAGGAGGAGGAAGAGCAAGTAAAGCAGTTCCTGACAGAAACACCATTGCAGAGCCATTCCCAAGCACAAGTAAGGGATCTTGCTGCCAACCCCCCAAATGTCATCCCCAACACCTCCAGTGGACAAAGCTCATTCATAGGACCAGAAGGCCGAGAAATGGTCTACAATTTTCAAACTTCTTTTGAAAACTACAAAATAGTTTGTATATATTGTGGAGGAACTATCAGTTTTGGAGAAAAAAGTATTACTTTGATTATCAGAGCTGGAGAAAATCATAAATGCAACAAGAAGACAAAACATTGATTCCTTTTGATTTTTTTTTGCTCCTGTTGAGACATGTTCTAACCCTGCTTTTTTGTTATTTCCCCTAAAAAACACAAAATAGTTTTCAAAAATCCTAAAAAATCAAAAAAGTGTTCTGAAAATTAATTAAAAAAACAAAAAAGAAGAAAAAGAATAAAAAAACAGTTCTTTTCAGAACTACCTTCCATTTATATCAAAATTGCTAAAATTTTTACACCCTGTCTTTCTTTTTTTCTCTTTGTTGCGCTTCCCGGAGCGCTGCCCGGTTTGCGTACCGGGCGCTCCCCCTGCGATTATTTTTTTTTTTTGGCCTATATGAGCGTCCTAAGCCCCCCTCAGAAATCCTAGAGGGTTAGGAAGTGTCTACTGTGCCCCCTTCTACCCATTCCCAACGTTTTTTGTCCTCCATCTTGTGTCTCAATTCTACCGAAACACAAAATGGAGGACTCCCGTAACGCTACCGGTACGCGTACCGGGGCGCGCACCGGTAAGCGCTCGATAAAAAAAGGTGGGAAAGTAATTTACAGAAAAACCACTGGAGTCACTTTCATCAAATATAGAATAGGCCCTACTACATAGCAGTCCCTACCATTTACCCAAATTTGATGGAAATCCATTGAGACATTTGGGCTGTAGCCCTGTCTAAATATCCTGAGAAAAATTACATGACAAAAACACATATGAAGTGTTAGAATTGACAACCAATTAAAATGCTACTTTCATTTTCTACTATTATTTCATGACATTTGATTGGTTATGTACCCGAATATATATAAAGAAAGAGAAAGAAACGCAGCCATTTTGACTACTACTTCCTGAAGTTCATTTCAAGAGCATTTTCACTGACAACTTAAACTTCTTTTTGAAAGGTAAGATGTTATTTTAAAAATGTGAAAGGAGAACTATGTTATGCTAATTTGGGAAAACGTTTTCAGATAGTTATATACTGTCCCTCTGTAAGAGTTAGAGATTGAGTTAGGATTCTCTGGTATAATTATGGATTGAGTTAGGCTTCTCTGGTATAATTATGAATTTACTTAGGCTTCATCACAGGCACTTTTTAATAGGTCTACTTCCTGCCTGAAACCATACAGTGCCCAAAGATAACTTCACTGTTAAAAACTCACAAGTACCTGTTTGAACTTAAACCCAACAGTGCCCTATTTCTACTGATATATTTATTTTTTATGTAATTTACAGCAAGAAAATGGAAGCACAACAGAAAGAAAATAATATTTCCTTTCAAATTAAGATTGAAAACACTCCTAAGGAAGAAAATGAAGAAATTGAGTTTTTGGATGACACTTTAGACCAAGACTTAATTAAATGTGTTGAAGAATGTGAATCATGGAATGAAAAGGAGGACATTCCAGATGAATTAATGTTACAAATTCTTTTAGATTTTGAAAAATCAGAACAATAAATAAGTTAAAATTGTTTGACACATTATTCTTTTTTATATGAAAATTATGAAATAGTACCCAAAAACATATAATATAAAGTGAGACTTAAAATATACTGTGCAACTTTTTTGTGTAACATAATAAATTTGCACATTGTTACTTCCTTTCCCCAACTATATTATCTCAAATGTGTATTTATCATCTCTTTATCATCTCCTGCCTCCATATTGTTTCTGCTTTCCTGACAGACTATGGTATGAATTCCATATACCACAATAACTTCTGAAACAACATGCAAGATATCTACAAAGGAGACGGTGTATATTAATTTTTAGACTCTGCATTGGTACCTACATGTTGCTACCAAGCACTTGCGGTGGTCCCCCGATACAGGTTGTGTCGGCTGGTGGTCGTTCTTTCCGGGTGAGGGCGGCTGAACTCTGGAATTCCCTCCCAGTGGACCTGCGGCTACTGACTGACCTCTTGGCCTTTCGCAAAGCTTTGAAAACGTTTCTTTTTAAATAAATCTTTTATCTGTGTTGTGTTTCTGCTATCTGTTGCACTCTGCCTGCCATGCGCCAGGACGCCCCTTAGCTGGGGCAGCTGTGCGCAATACAAAAGTGCATAACATAACATAACATAACATAACATAACAACATAACTTAAATAAAATAGAACAAAAAAAAAACAACAAAAAGAACAATCAATAAACATACAATATTTGAAAAGTCTATCATTCTTTTTCCCCATAGTACGCTCCCCGGACCGCATCCCGGTGCGCGTACCGGGTTCTCCCCCCGCAAAAAAACGAGAAAAAAAAATATTTTTTTTTTGCCCCGCGGGGCCCTTTTAAAGCCCCCACATCAAACCTAGTGGGTCAGGGAGGATCTACTCTGCCCCCTTATGGTCAATTCCCCCTTTGTTTTGGCCACCTCTTGTGTCTCGATCCTACCGAGACACAAGATGGCGGCCGCTCCGGACTGTTTAGAATGTTTACAGACACCGGGGAGCCAATCAGCTTTCCGCGCGCAAGTTGCGTAGCGCGCCCGGAGCGCTCCCCGGTGCGCGTACCGGGGTACGCTTACAGGTATATATATTTTTTTGAACCTAAAATACTCAAAATCCACTATTGCACATATCTTGAGACCTAGCAAAGGCACATCGGGCTACCAGTCCCTACAATTTTGCCAAGTTCTATAGAAATCCATTCAGCCGTGCAAGCTAAAAGTGAGTCCAACTGCCCTATGGAAAACTCAATGTTAAAAACACGTTTTGGGACCCCCTTTTTTCTCGGCCCCCACTTCACGAAACCCCCCCAAACTTTCAGGGGAAGCTCAGAAACAAAATGTGCCATTTTCCGGAAAATTTCAGCCAATTCCGTCCTTCAAAGCCAAAGTTATTCAACATAGAATTTTCAGAAATCCCTATTCAAAAAAATCCTAACTTTATATACCTACTGGCGGTCGCCAGTAGGTAATGTGTATGTATGTATGTATGTATGTATGTATATATATATATATTTACTGAAAAAAACATAGGTTTCGCACACGTTATATTTAGGAATTAGCATTTAAAAAACCTATGAAATTCAATTAAAAAAACATAGGTTTCACACCAGTTATAGGTAGCTGGTCATTTTACTCACATAAAACCTATGAAATTCCCCTGTTATAGTTAGTTCAGCTAACTATAACTCGCGCGCCCGCAATGCACTACTGATGACGTCACATATTACATCACTCATGACATGGTCAGTGACATCACTCATGACATCACTGATGACATCTCAAGTGACATCCCTGATGACATCACTGGTCAGGGTGCTTCTACCCTGCCCCCCTTTTTGAGTTCTACATGTTTGTTTTTCTGCTTTCCTGTGCCTCAGTCTACCGAGGCACAAGATGGCTGATACAGATGTAACTCGTCAGTAGTACATTTTTTCGTTAAATAAGATATATTTTGTCATGTTGCAGTAGCCGTTATAATTCAAGGTCCTGAAGAAAGCCGGACTAAATGTCCACCAGGCTGAAACATGTCGACCATACTGCTCAGCGCCACAGGATACAAAATCCCATTACCTGGCGTGTTTTTAATATTTGACACTTATATCTCTGCTGAAACACTGTTTAGAGTTTAGGTAGTCATTTTTATTCATTTTTATTATTTGAGCACTGCATTTTTTGTATTCTTGAATGTATAACATCAGTATACTTTTGGACATCCCTCCGGTACGGCACTTAATGGTCTGACCCGGTATGGGACTTATAACAATTTCCACGTGATGTGAATCTCCACCATTCCTGGGGGGTCTGATGGAAATTGTTTCTAGTCTTTTGTACTCCACATTTGATGTCTTCAACATCTTATTTCACACATTTTTCTTGCCTCACAGTAGCCAGCATAGTCTCACACCATTTTTGGACCTGGTCTGTTCTTTTGTGTTTCGTATATTTGTTATAGGGGTTTGAGCAGACAGGTCATTAAATATACTCCCCTAGACCCTCCACACACCTGTCTTGTTTTTTACAAGATGGCTGCCAACAATTTCTGTTTTGGAGTGTTGACAGACAGTGGATGGAGGATTTAGTAGCAGTGTAATTGATTGTTTACTTGACCAATTTATAGTGTCTCACTAAATATAGTGGATAGTGACTAAACTGTGTGAATATCTGTATCACTTTGTCAGTTGTTGTGTAAACTGGTTCTCCAGTTGGTTACTAGCTATGTGAAAGTCTATATTAGTTATTGATTAGTTAACTGAGTATTTGCACGGGAGAGTGAATGTGTGTGTGGTTCGGTGTGGGGGGGTATGACTGCCCAAAGATGTGTGAATACTTGATTCACTAGATATATGAAGTTAACACTACATGTTCTAACAGTTGTTTGGGTGAGTGAATATATTTATGGGTGTGGTGATGAGCAAATATATTTCTCAATGGTACATGTCCAACAAACTAGAAAAATAAAAGGCAGTGTATGTGTCAGTTGTTGTATATAAATAAGTATACATAAGACTCAATGATTGTGTGAGTGACTGTATGGATAACTGTATACTTATAATGATTTTATAATTCACTAAGTATGACTTACTATCTAAATGAATAGATAAAGTTGTGTTTGTATAAGTGTGTAGCTAAGTAAATATGAAAGTATGATCCATTGTTTGCATAAGTGAGCAGGATGACTTCATATGTGAATAGGATGTGTGCTGGTGTGTAATGTCGATATAGGTGTATAAGTATTTTTGATAGTGTTCTATTGTTCATTGAGAGCATGTATGAGTGAATCTACAGGTAAGTGATTAGATGTGTGTATACATCTATGAATCACTGAGTGGGTTTTTAGATACTTGTATTGCTGTGACAATGAATTCAATATGATACTCTGTATTTTACAAAGAGCGATGAAAGATTTTACTAGTGTATGAAAAGGTGTATGTGATTTTCACGTGGATGATGTCATCAGTGATGTCATCAGTGATGTAATTTGAGATGTCATCAGTGATGTCACTGACCATGCCATGAATGATGTAATATGTGACATCATAAGCAGTGGATTGCGGGTGCGCGAAATATAGTTAGTAAAACTAACTATATAGGAGCAATTTCAATGGTTTTGTATGAGTGAAATGTCCAGCTAACTATAACACCCATAAAACTTATAGTTTTTTGAGTGAATTTTAAAGGTTTTTTAAATGCCAATTCCTAACTATATAAAGCCTGAAACCTATGGTTTTTTCAGTGAATTTCAAAGTTTTTTTTAAATGTTATTTCCTAACTGTTGAGGAAATATAAATTTTATGGTCATGTTGTGTTCCCTATCGTGTACCCCACCGTCTCCATGTACCAGCATAAAGTGCATGTAACTTCCCTCCTGAGCCAGCTATGAAGACGCAAATACATTTGCGTCCAACGTTAACATGTCCTCTTTCAGACCCACCCTGAATGGGTTGAATAGCCCGTTCCTAAGTATGCTATGCCAACGTCTTTTTGTGGTGTACTTTACACGTTTTTCAGCTCTGGCAAAGTAGGCCCTGAATTCTGCCATCGAGCCTTTTCCTTCTGCCTTCTGACTCTGAAAGCCTCAGCCCAGGCTGTCTCTGTACCCGTGACCTCTGACTTACTTCCAGCGCGGCCCACCGCGCTCAGCTCAGCCTGCTGCCTGCCAAGACTGACTTCAACCTTCGAATTATCTGTTCCGCTCCTCGAAAATACATTCCTGCCTACTAGTTTAAGTAAACATCCTTCCAGCTGCAGGGCGAAGGGCCCGGCCTCACTGTCTCCTTGCAAGTAATTCATAGCCCCTGTTACCATGGAAGGCCCATGCCCCTCGCATTCTCATGTAGACACTTAGGCGCTTATACACGCACTCACAGTCAGTATAGAATAGCTTCTGCCCCAGAGACCTTTTCCGTTTAGATAATATGGTTCCCAAACATCAGATATCAGATATGATAGAAGTACGAGTTGATCTGACATGCCAGACTTCTGTCTCTTTCCGCCAGTGTAAATGTCAAGTCCCCTGCACCCTCCAGTTTCCACGTCAATCACACGTCATGCAGCTGCGCGCGCATCCAAGCCTCAGATTTCTGCTGACATTGCAACATTTCTGCTTTGTGCCACCCACTCGTGACACTTACATGTGACGTTTCTAGCCCACACCTCTAGTTCACGCCTTCTGATTACGTATCACTACCACGTGAATGCTGTTATCTTGTCTTCTCTCAGCTGTTACGCCTACTATATTGGTTTCTATGATGTGATTTAAGTATATAAGCTATGTATTGTCAATAAAATATTGCTCTATCCCTTCCTGAACCCTCGTGGTTGCAGGAACATGATATCCAGTTCTAGAACGATTCCTTTTTAAGGAATAAAACCCCTAAGAACTCTAACACCACGGACTCTGTTTTTTTCTTTCCGATTGAGTTATTATTGATTAAGTACTTACCTGCATAGAAATTAAGACGGTAAATCAAATATTTACGACATTTTGGCGCCCGAATAGGAACCCCTCCCCCACCCCACGCGCCGGTTGGTGCGTTGCAAACTCTGTCCCCTGCCATCAGTTAGACGGAAACTACGCGTACCAGCAGGATTTCCTGTATCTCCCTCTGGCCCACGGAGGTGACGAAGACTGCAATCAGCACCCAGACGAGGCGGTGAGGAGTGCGGAGGATCCCGACCAGAGCCTAGCCGAAAGAAGCAAGGTCCGAGGTGTCAAGAGGCCCACCAGTTTCCGAAGTATCCACGTGTCGAGTCTAGTCGAGTCCGGTCCAGTCCAGTCGAGTTTTCCGAGGCCTTCTGTTTCCGTGCTTCCCGGTGAGTACCATTGCTGGGACGTATCTAGACGGGTTTGGGTACACAAGTCCGGTCTGCACTGTTTTAGACAGTGTATCTGTACTGTTTAGCAGTATATCAGTTATTGCAAGTTCTTGCACTGTTCTTAGCAGTGTATCTGTTCTGTTTAGCAGTACATCCAGTATAGGGGGGTAGTCATATATGTCTCAAATGTCCTTCATGTGATTAATGTCGTGGCGTGAGTGTGACTGTTTTTAATGTGCATTATTGTGTTCGTGTGTAACCAACTGTATTCAGAATTAAGTAGCAAGGATTGAGCATTCAGTATTAAGTAAACAAGATGCCGTTTTTCAACAAGTTAAAGCAGATAGGAACTAGGAAAGGGATACTAGAGGAAGAAATTCCTATCCCCCCTAGGGACACTCCTGGAAATTTTATGTACCACAAGCATGGCTTAGATGCCATATTGTATCTAGATTTATGGGCCGATTATACTAAGCATCTAGACGAGAGACACAGATGGCCTGTTACCGGAACATGGGATGCCGAGTGCATCATGAAGGTAGAGGAAGCACTATGGAAAAAGAAAGCCAGACAATCTCAGAAAGACGCCATAGAGTTTTGGCGTAAGGAATCACATAAGCGTGCTGAAAAAGCACTACGTAGAGAAGACAGACTTAAAGAATCAGATAAAGCCCAAGAAAATGAATTAGTTACTGAAGGGATCCGAGTAAAATCAGAGCAAATAGACCGCGCACGAAACAATCTCGTAAACGGTATGTATCTCGTGGCCGAGGGTTCGCCTGAGACCACTTCAGAAATACCGAAAAATCTGCCGCCACCATTGGTTCCAACTAAAGTAACTCACAGGACCACTAAAGACATATTCCTGAATTCCTATCTAGAGGATGTAGCACCCGCTTACACCAATCTGCCTGTCCGCGTCCCGCCTACTGACGGTGACGGAGGTGGCAACCCGCCCCCAGACCATATCCCACCGTTACTGCAATCAGGTTTTCCCGTCCGACAGCCTGTCGCTCCTCCACCTCCACCACTTCCCGCACCTAAAATTGATATACCGAAACCGCTTCTACCTGATCCTACTAAAAGACAAGTTCAAGTACAGATACAGACTCCACAGAGAGATAATGTCCAAGCTTCCGCCTCAGGAGGTGCGATAGGGGGTCTTCGGACCCCGCCATTAACACACAGATTACACCTTAGGGATATGCAGAGTCCTTTCACGTTCAAATCACCCCGTCTCGACATACTCAAAGAACCGCTTGCAGTTTGCAGATATGATCCAGTACCCGGCAAAGACGATAGAATGATGATGGCATCACTACGCTTACGACATGCTGCAGATTACCTACTGTTATTCTCAGGAATGAAAGAGCACCCAGATAGAATATATCACTTTGTTCAGACTGGGAAAGACCCTGAAAGTATTAAGGATGCCATGGCGCATCAGAAAGTTGACACTCAAGCATATATACTACGCTTTTTTATAAATTGCCTAATAAGAGAACGAGACAGGCCTGAGACAGAACAGGATGAAATGGATGCACTCAACAAGTGGGGCCAAAATATATCTGAAGGAAAACATGATAAGGGGAGTTGCATAGCCAGTATGTACAAGAAAATAAGAAAAGCAGTGATAGAAATACACGAAAAAGAGAAAGAAAAAGCTTCCTCCGAGGAGGAGGAAGAACCTGAAGAACAGGAAAAGACTACAGACACGATAGCGTATGTAGGTAAGGGGTCTTACCTTAGGAAAGGCATTCGTCCAGAAAGCAAGAGAGTTTTTCTCTCTGGCATAACCAAACCGAATTCTCCTGAACATCAGTTCCAAGAGACTGATAAAAGGCTTCGAGACCGAATAGGGTACCACGTACTCAATTCTATGGATGAACAAGAACTAGCTCGGTCAGCAGTATTATGGGCTGACAATCCGAACATATACAATGATGACACAGTAGCGCAGACATTTCTGAACCTTTCCCCAGACGAGCAGAAATTAGCAGGTGTATACATGATTCAGCACCTTCTCACGTTATACAGAAACCAACATTCTGATCCAGGTCCCTTACACGATACGTTAGAAGCACTACTCATGGATAGATGGAGAGGCCTAAGTACCAAGTTAATACAAATAATTCTAGAACAACGACATAGATATAACACTTTTGTAAGCTCCGAATATGTTCCCGCTCCGCCCCCAGAAAGAAAAATGTATCATATGGAGCGTCTGCATGGCATTGAAAGTCAGAACCCCTTACGAGAAGTGCATCCAGTTATGGGTGCCGATCACAACTTGAAACGTGTGTATGTACACACGCCTCTGACCAAGTTAGAACTGTTAGAAATGAAGAAACTAGTACCGTGTCATGACAAAGACCCTGCAGGTTTTCACAGAGAACTTAAAGACATGTTACTGATGGGGGATTACACATATGAAGATATCATGAAAATGTTAAAGGTGTTGTTGCCTACCGGCATCTACGAGAAACTCAAGGAAAAAGAATGGGAGGTGGGAGAGAAAAAGATTGTATGGGCAGAAATAGAAGACGAGGAGAACAAACGTACCCCAGGGGTAGGCCTTGGGGAGAAAACTAAAGCATTACCAGGTTTGATAGTACAGGTTCTGCCAAGATTACTGACAACTAGAAAGGAAGATTGGGATGCAATTTCGGCCTGTAAACAGAAACCAGATGAAGATACTAGTGACTTCTATTCAAGATTCGAGAAATGTTTTATTATTAATAGTGGTCTTAAACCAAGTAGCGAGTCGTACCCGCATCTTTTTGTATCAAAATTAGTGGAAAATTCCCTGTTAGCAGTTAAAAACCGTGTATACAAGGTCGAGAGTACATGGCAAGCAAACACGCCATCACAGATGTTACAAATGTTACAATACCATCAGAACAGAATTAGAGAAGAACAGGATCATGAACAGAAACGCATGAAAGACACGAAAATGAAAATGTTAGTGGCCCAATCAGTTCCAGCCGACAGCCAGAGAAAGGGTACGACCCAGACAAGTCACGCCACAGCTCCCGTTAAAGGGACATGCAACTATTGCAAGCAGCCAGGTCACTACGTACATGAATGTCCAGTTCTGAAACATAACATAGCAACAGGTAAAACTAAAGAGAGACCGCATCCACCGAGACAAGACCAGGCCCAGCAACAGACTTCACAGAACGTACAGCCCATGCAGAAT
This sequence comes from Lissotriton vulgaris, assembly GCF_964263255.1. Taxonomy (NCBI): domain Eukaryota; kingdom Metazoa; phylum Chordata; class Amphibia; order Caudata; family Salamandridae; genus Lissotriton; species Lissotriton vulgaris. Next base: position 665,366,824 of record NC_141693.1, read on the forward strand.
ACGCAGCCTATGCATGCTTCATCTCATACAGCACAGACAGTAGCGGTATCACAGCCACAGCCCATTGCCGCGACTCAACAAGTTTCCCAACAGATGTACCAGTATGCCCAATCTGCTTACCCCGATTACCAACAATACACATGAAACAGCCTAGAGAGGGAGTTGGGCTTGCCTCTTATTGAAATTCCTGTAGATCAAGAGGGTCCTTATGTACACAGTCAAGTATTGGGAAAAGACAGAAAGTTTTTAATTGACACAGGGGCAAGCCGCACAACAATCAGCCATGACGAAGTCCCAGGGGCACCCCTCTCAGGCTCACAGAATGTTTCCCTTGGTTTTTCAGGACAGCCTATTGTAAACGAGGTATCAGAACCCGTTCCCCTGGCTGTGGGTCCGTTATCACGTGTTACAGACCTGTTACTTACGAAATCATGTCCAGAAAATCTGTTAGGTATCAAAACATTGAAGGCTCTAGGAGCAGTGATATGTTGTTCCCCGGAGGGAGTTAGACTCTTTCTGCGAGATTTCAAAGGTCATTATGTATTACGAGAGTTTGATGTCAGATTGAAAAATGTACCAGATCACTTGTGTGCACAAGGCCCAACTGATGTAGGTTGTATGCATATCACACCATACCGTGTTACACTCAAGCCAGGAGTTGTTTTACCCCGAATCAGACAATACAAGTTACCACCTGATGCTGTAGTGGCTTTACTGGAAATCATTGAAGAGCTCATTGCCCAAGGAGTGGTCGTAGAGACCGACTCCAATATCTGTAATTCACCCATCATTCCGATTCTTAAACGTACTGATCCCAATGCACCGCCAGTATATCGGCTGGTGATTGATTTAAGAGAACTGAATAAATGCATTGTTCCACAGTATCCTGTGGTCCCCGATATCTCTTCCCTATTGACTGCTATTGATTCTGAAGCAACGTTCTTCACTGTAATTGACCTCAAGAACGCCTTCTTTAGTGTACCGATTGATCCAGAGAGCCAATACCTCTTCGGATTCAGTTTAAATGGACGAAGTTTCAAATTTTCCCGCGCACCTCAAGGATTCACAGAAAGCCCCAGCATCTATAGTCAAGCACTGAAAAGGCAACTAGATTGTATTCAAATGCCAGTTAACACCGCTTTACTGCAATACGTCGATGATCTGCTGATCACCGCACGAAGTGAGCCCGAATGTGAACAAGCATCACTGACAGTTCTACATTTTCTGGCCGACAAGGGACACAAGGTGTCTCCTTCGAAGCTACAATTCTGTGTTCAGCAAGTTGTGTACTTGGGTCACTTGCTGTCCAAAGTGGGGAGACAGCTCACTCCCGATCGCATTCAGTTAATTGTAAATATGCCACAACCCCAGACACAAAAGGAAGTGCGGGCCTTTATAGGCCTCACCTCGTACTGCAGACAATGGATCCCTCAGTATGCATTTCTAGCCAAACCACTCATTCAGTTAACAACACAGGAGGCAGCGACTTCGACTGTCCTCCCTTGGACTCAGGAACACACACAAGCCTTTGAAAAATTAAAGAAAGCTTTATGCCAAGCACCAGTTTTAGCGACACCATGTTACAGCAAACCTTTTACACTTTTTGTTACAGAACGTGATGGTACAGCGTTGTCTGTCCTCACCCAAGATCAAGCAGGTTCACATAAGCCTTGCGCTTATTTTTCAAGTACATTGGATTCAGTAGCCCAGGCACTCCCTGCGTGCTTGAAGTCAGTAGCAGCAACAGCTTTAGCAATCAGACAGAGCGACTCAATTGTTTTAGGACATCAGTTAACAGTACAAGTTCCACATTCTGTAGAGGTTCTTTTAAACAGAACCCAGACTCAGCACTTAACTATAGCACGACTGACAGGTTATGAATTAACGCTATTCCAGCCACACATAGAAATCAGACGCTGCAGCATTCTGAACCCCGCAACATTGTTACCTACAAATATGACAGATCCAGCCCCGCATGATTGTATAGAGATCATTAATGCAGTAACAAAGCCTCGACGAGACTTAATAGATGTCCCACTGACAAATCCAGACCTGACACTTTATGTGGATGGTTCATGCATGAGAACAAGTACAGGAGAATTAGTGGCCGCGTATGCCGTGACCACTGAAACTGAAGTTAAAGAAACACATCGTATTGACACACTGTCTGCTCAAGCGGCAGAGCTCATTGCTCTGACCCGAGCCTGTATACTAGCCAAGAACAGAAATGTTAACATATACACTGATTCCCGTTATGCGTTTGGAGTTGTACACGACTTCGGAATGTTATGGCAAGAACGAGGTTTCTTGACCTCTCATGGTGCCAAGATTCAACACGGTCCCCTCATTCAAGCACTGTTAGAAGCAATACATCTGCCTTCAGGCATATCCGTCATGAAGTGTAAAGCACATACTAAAGTTACAGATTCTGTTTCCCGGGGTAACGACCTGGCAGACCAGACAGCAAAACATACAGCATTGACTCACACCCAGACAACTGACGTGACAAAGACAATAGTACCGACACATTGTATGACAGTCAGGGATCCCGCACTGGATGTAATCGATATTCAGACACATGCTACTACAGATGAAATAAAGAAATGGACTGAACTAGGAGGGATCCAGACAGATCAAGGTTGGATGACGAAGGGAAAATCTACATGGTTTCTCCCTGACTCTATGGTTCAAGTCATAATCAATACAGCACATAGTCCTGCACATCTAGGAGAGAAAGCGATGTTAGACAGTTTACAGAATCTCTGGCACAATAAACACTTACGAGCAGCAGCAAAACAGAAAGTGCGTACTTGCATGATCTGTTGTCAGTTCAATCCAGGAAAAAGTGTCCCCGTAGAGCAAGGTGGATTTCATCCTCCCGATCACCCTTTTGAAGTCCTCCAGATGGATTATATCCAGATGGACCGTTGTCGAGGATTCAAATATGTCCTCGTAATTGTTTGTGCACTTTCCCGTTGGACCGAAGCATATCCAGTCCCAGATTACACTGCTCCGACCACTGCCAGGCAGCTGGTTCGAGAATTCTTTCCACGGTACGGCTTGCCTCGTGTCGTGTACTCAGATAACGGACAGCCATTCTCATCCGAATTAATGAAACAAGTTTCCTTGCTGCTAGGATATCAGTGGAAATTCCATTGTGTCCGACATCCCGAAGCCGCAGGCCTTGTAGAGAGGCATAACCAGACACTAAAGACCCGCCTTAGCAAAATATGTAAAGAGAAAGGGGTCGACTGGATAGTTGCCCTGCCAGTTGCATTGTTCTATATGAGGATGGTCGCCCACTCGAGATCAGGACTATCCCCGTATGAAGTGGTCTTTGGCAGACCACCGAATATGTGGGGGACGCCCATTCCTAAGAAAATTACCGATGTCGATTGTAATATGCTGACAGATTACCTTGCCTCCTTGATGTCTGCACTCCAATCATGTCGTTCACAGGTTGCCGCAGCCTTCCCTGACAACACTGATGTAAAGCCGCATGATGTCCGTCCCGGAGATCTGATCTTGATTAGGAACTTCGACAGGAAAAGTCCGCTGGAGCCCCGCTGGAAAGAGCCGAAGACCGTCCTTCTTACTACGAGGACAGCAGTAAAGGTGGAAGGCAGAAAGGGGTGGATACATACGAGTCATATTAAACAATGCAATGAACTGAAACCAGACCCAGACTCGTCCACCCCCTCCAAAGACTGTATTGAGCCAAGTGACTTTAAAGTTCCCGAACGAGAGAAAACTCCCCAAGAGGAGTATAAACTGAAACTTCGATCTAGCAAGTCAGACAGTTTAATTGTTTAAGTCCTTCCCTAGGTGAATCGGTTAAATAGTTTCTGACATGTATCCCCTAGATCGAGATAGAGAGAGAGAGAGACAACTCAAGAAACGTACATATTGCAAATCACTCCGCAGTCACTGTATAGTGACATTATTGATTATGTTTTTTCTAAGTCTTCTGATTATTGTTGCAAGTATACTGCTTCCTATCTACTACCCTATTTTCAAGCGTGAACAATCTGCTTACAATATTTCTGCTGAACATTCTTTTAGTGAATTACCTCCACACGAACTTTCTTACAGACTTGCGCTGCGCAACAACACATTCATTAGTATGTTACATCACTCCCATCAGACTAACAATGCTACAAACTGCTGGATATGTGGCCGACTCCCTCCTTACCAGAAATACAAGGGAGCTCTGCCCCTCTTTCCGTACCCGTTCACTCATAATGGCTCCTGTGGTGCATGGTTTAGAATAATTAATTCCTTAGATCCTGATATTGCTGTTTTCAAAGGGAGCTGGGTTTGGGGAAACTTGAACTTAGTTCTGCTTAATGTCTGTTACCCTGATAAGAAGGGACTCCCCACTAGAATAGGAACTGATCTAGAAAATGAAGTATATGGATTAGGTAATTACACAATTAACCTTATGATTCTTACTGTTGAATCCGAAGCTGCACCAGTTCTCCCTGCTATGTCAGTATTACCAGTCACTGGTGAATTATGTGTCAGTAAGAAAGGTTCAGTACACTTAGGTCATAGTAAATGTACTACTGTGGTCAAATTCAGTGATCAAGGTAAATCGTCCTTTAGAGCTACCCGTCATTCCTACTTTGTTTGTGGTCATACCGCATACATACGCTTACCTCCAGATTGGGATGGTACCTGTTACATTGCATTCCTTCTGCCACCTGTCTTTCTAGCCCCTCCTGATTATCACAGAAATACAAATCTAGTAAAGAATAGACTCCGAAGAGATCTCCCGATTATCGACTACACAGAAACGGCATGGGAACAATATACAGATTTTAATAAAGGATTCTTTTTCTTCTTAGGCCCCGTCCAGAATAGTAAACTAATACGCAGATTAACTAGAACACTTGAAGCAGTAGTAAATGAAACTGCCTCCGCCCTAGGTAACTTAACAGAAGAGCAGTCCGCCATGCGGGTTGTTGTTCTTCAGAATCGTCTTGTTATTGACGTCATCTTGGCAGATAGAGGCGGAGCTTGTAAGGTCATCGGGTCAAGTTGCTGTGTTTTTATTCCAGAAAACGCGCCATCTGTATACAAAGCTATTACACGTCTTCATAAAATTGCAAATCTGATACATCAGAATCCAGGCACCTGGACTTGGTCCGGTTGGTTCTGGACAACGTTAACTGCTTGGGGATGGAAGATCCTATCCTTCCTAGGCATTGGCCTAGTCCTAGTATTCAGTTGCTGCCTGTGCCTACAGTGTGGGCCAGCGATTTGTGGACTGTGTGCCACATCATGCATTGAACATTCCAGTTTTTTCTCAAAACGTGAAAGAAAGAAAGAAGAGCAAATGATGTTACAAGAACAAACTGATCGATTCATGAGGATCGATATATCATGAAGGGTCCGTAGGGAACAAGGAGGGAATGAGGAAATATAAATTTTATGGTCAAGTTGTGTTCCCTATCGTGTACCCCACCGTCTCCATGTACCAGCATAAAGTGCATGTAACTTCCCTCCTGAGCCAGCTATGAAGACGCAAATACATTTGCGTCCAACGTTAACATGTCCTCTTTCAGACCCACCCTGAATGGGTTGAATAGCCCGTTCCTAAGTATGCTATGCCAATGTCTTTTTGTGGTGTACTTTACACGTTTTTCAGCTCTGGCAAAGTAGGCCCTGAATTCTGCCATCGAGCCTTTTCCTTCTGCCTTCTGACTCTGAAAGCCTCAGCCCAGGCTGTCTCTGTACCCGTGACCTCTGACTTACTTCCAGCGCGGCCCACCGCGCTCAGCTCAGCCTGCTGCCTGCCAAGACTGACTTCAACCTTCGAATTATCTGTTCCGCTCCTCGAAAATACATTCCTGCCTACTAGTGTAAGTAAACATCCTTCCAGCTGCAGGGCGAAGGGCCCGGCCTCACTGTCTCCTTGCAAGTAATTCATAGCCCCTGTTACCATGGAAGGCCCATGCCCCTCGCATTCTCATGTAGACACTTAGGCGCTTATACACGCACTCACAGTCAGTATAGAATAGCTTCAGCCCCAGAGACCTTTTCCGTTTAGATAATATGGTTCCCAAACATCAGATATGATAGAAGTAAGAGTTGATCTGACATGCCAGACTTCTGTCTCTTTCCGCCAGTGTAAATGTCAAGTCCCCTGCACCCTCCAGTTTCCACGTCAATCACACGTCATGCAGCTGCGCGCGCATCCAAGCCTCAGATTTCGGCTGACATTGCAACATTTCTGCTTTGTGCCACCCACTCGTGACACTTACATGTGACGTTTCTAGCCCACACCTCTAGTTCACGCCTTCTGATTACGTATCACTACCACGTGAATGCTGTTATCTTGTCTTCTCTCAGCTGTTACGCCTACTATATTGGTTTCTATGATGTGATTTAAGTATATAAGCTATGTATTGTCAATAAAATATTGCTCTATCCCTTCCTGAACCCTCGTGGTTGCAGGAACATGATATCCAGTTCTAGAACGATTCCTTTTTAAGGAATAAAACCCCTAAGAACTCTAACACCACGGACTCTGTTTTTTTCTTTCCGATTGAGTTATTATTGATTAAGTACTTACCTGCATAGAAATTAAGACGGTAAATCAAATATTTACGACACTGTATAAGGCCAGAAATCTATGGTTTTTTCAGTGAATTTGCAAGGTTTTTTAAATGCTAATTCCTAACTATATAGACCTGAAAGCCCACCAGGAATCTCCAGTATGAGCCAGGGGACTGCATTGCAGAGAGGTGTAATGAAGCCACGCCCCTTTTTACACCTCTCTGCAACACAGCCCCCGGGCGTGTTTGCAGAGGGGGAACTAATTCCCCTTGCATACGGGGGGTCCCTGGGGGCCAACTAGCCCACCTTTAACCTGCAGTATTCCCCAGGGGGCTGCATTGCAGAGAGGTGTAATGAGGCCACACCCTTTTTTACACCTCTCTGCAACGCAGCCCCTGTGCATGTTTACATACTTGGGGCCCCTGGGGGCCAACTAGCTCACCTGGAACCTCCAGTATGCGCCAGGGGGCTGCATTGCACAGAGGTGTAATGAGGCTATGCCCCTTGTTACACCTCTCTGCAACGCAGCCCCCTGGCGCGTTTGCAGAGGGGGAACTAATTCCCTTGCATACTGGGGGTCCCTGGGGGCCAACTAGCCCACCAGGAGCCTCCAGTATGCACCAGGGGGCTATGTTGCTTTGCCCCGGAGGGCGGCGGTCCCCGGGGCAGTATGGGTGGTATTGGGCACCCCCCACACTTCTTTATCACTATGCCCCGCGATTTGGTCCCCCTGGGGGGTAATTTTTAAAAAAACATACCGGGTTTTAAAAAATAAATAAAAATTGGCCTTGGGGGTCCTTGTGGGACCACCTTAACAGGCCTAGGGGGTCAGGATGTCCTCTTTTTGTGTTCTACACGTTTGTTTTTCTGCTTTCTTGTGCCTCAGTATAATGAGCACAAGATGGCTGCCAACACTTCCTGGTTTGGAGTGTTGACAGCCAATAAGCATGCAAATTTCTCGGAAAGGTCTGCAAACCGTCCGCGTACCGTACGCACGCGGACCCGTGCGCGCACGGTACGCGCACCCCGCAATTTTTCGAAAAAATAATATATATATATTTTTTTGCCTTGTGGGTCCTAGTGAGACCCCCTGAGCAGGCCTAGGGGGTCAGGGTGCCCCCTTTTTTAGTTCTACACATTTGTTTTTCTGCTTTCTTCTGCCTCAGTCTACCGAGGCACAAGATGGCTGCCGACAATTTCTGTTTTGGAGTGTTGACAGACATATATAAACATATATAATCTGCATATCTATATTAATACAAATACAAATGCATGCATACATATATGCATACATATGCATGTTATTTACATGAAAGTTTGAAAAACACTAATAAAAGCAAAGCTAAAAAGCCACCTCATTACAAACAGAATGGATTTAACTTAAACGAGGGCGATGCTTGTTTACTTTGGTTCCATCAAGAAGGCATTCAGATGTGTCATACATTTGCCATCAATTCTGAATGTTAGCACTCTAGTTGCTCATTAGATCACTGTAGTAAAGCTACTGCTCACCAGGGAAGTCTGCTGCTGGTATTCAGAGTGCATGTTTCAGTCTGCATGTCAGAATTTTTTTAATGAAATAGAAGAGGATTTGAGAAGTGCCTCAAAATGTGCCCTAATTTGTCTTTCTGAAGCACTAATCATATTTTCTATGGCAAAATGAACCCCCCTCATTTTGTTCCTTTTTAAATTAAATGTTTTCAGACTTACCACTTCATTCCAATCAAGATGGCTTCTGGTGTGCCATACCTTTGTTATAAGGACTGTTAGCGCTCTAGTTGTTCTTTAGAACAGTCTAGGAGGCTGCAGTATAACACAAAGGAATCAACTGACAGTCTCTGTCCTTGTTGGATGTACATGTTTTACTGAGAATGTCAGACTTCATTCTCACATGACTGAGAAAGATAATGTGAATTTACAGAAAATATGCTTTCAGTTTAGCTTATAGATCCCCTTCCAAACCATTGTGGGAAAAGCATGAGATAATCGTTTTCTTTCAAACATGATTCATTATATCCCAGCAGAAGGATTTTCACATGGTAAAATCACCTTAGAACACACCACAATTCCTAAAATGAGTATGGTACCATCAACAAATGATTTATAATGTAACTAAAGTCCTAAAACCTTCTATTAACTGCACTGCTTTTTAATGAGGTGCTATCATGTATATTGGTCCCAAGATGGCTGCCAACACTTCTTGGATGAAGTGCTGACAGCCAATCAGATCTCAGGATGAGATGTGTGGTTAGGCTCCGCCCAGATATATATTTTTTCTCTTTTGATTTCTCAGGAACTACTGGAGGGATTTTCACCAAATATAGAAAAGGCACTTCTGCATACCAGTCCCTACCAGTTTGCCAAGTTTGGTGTAATTCCGTTCAGCCGTTCGGGCTGTAGCCGTGTCTAATCGTCAATGGAAATTAACATGGGAAAAACACGTTTTGGGACCCCCCTTTTTTCTCGGCCCCCGCTTGACGAATCCCCCCAAAACTTTCAGGGAAGGAGCAGAACTGAGCTGGCCAAAATTCTGGAAAATTGCACGCAATTTCCTCAATCGATGCAAAAGTTATTCCCAATAGAATGTTGCGGATTTCCTATGGTAACTACGTCCTAACTATATATACCTACTAGCGACCACCAGTAGGTAATCTATCTATATATATATATTTATATCTATATATCTATCTATATATACATCTATATATCTATATATATATATATATATATATATATATATATATCTATATATCTCTATGTCTATATCTATATCTATATAGCTAAAAGCTCCGGGGTCCCGCACATGGGCGGGGATAATTCACTGCTTATGACTTTGATGAGTATCCCCTGGAAGAGAATACCTGCACTACACTGCCCCGGACAGAGGGAAGGAATGCTTTCAGTGCAAGCCGGATCGCCCGAAGCTCTAAAAGGTTGTTATGGAGCCGGGACTCCGCTGGAGACCAGAGGCCTCTGATCTTCACCTCTCCCAAGTGGTCTCCCAATCACAGGAGGGACGCATCATTCACCACTTTGTGCTCCGGTTGGGGAACGGATAGGGATCTGCCATTGACCCAATAGTGATTCGTGAGCCACCACTGCAAGTGCCGTGCAGTGCCCTCCGAGATCTGGACGTGATCGGACAGGCTGCCCTGATGCTGTGCCTACTGGAACTTCAGGACCCACTGCAGAGCCCGCATATGCCATCTGGCATGTTGTACCAGCAGGATGCAGAAGGCCATCAGACCCAGTAGCCGGAGGGTCATACTGACTGAAACCTGGGATAGAGATGAAAGATCGGAATCATAGCCTGAATATCCAGGACTTGCTGCTCGGGAGCATAAACCCGAAACCGCATCGAATCCAGAACCGCTCCGATGAAGGGGAGCTTCTGAGAGGGACTCAGGTGCGACTTCGGCACAATGATGGAAAACCCCAGCAAGTGGAGGTCAGCTGTAGTCTGAAGGTGGGTGACGACTGCCTGGGGCGAGCCCGCCTTCAACAACCAGTTGTCGAGGTAGGGGAAGACTGACACCCTGACCTGCACAGATGAGCTGCGACCACCGCCATCCGAAGGGCACTGGTAAGGCCAAAGGGGAGCAAAGCAAACTGAAAATGCTCCTGGACCACCGTGAACCGCAGGTAACACTGGTTGGCCGCCAGGACGGAATGTGAAAATATGTGTCCTGCAAGTCCAAGGCTACCATCCAGTCTCCAGGGTCGAGGGCAGCCAAGACCTGAGCCAGAGTCAACATCTTGAACTTCTCCTTCCGGAGGAAGCGATTGACTGCCCGAGGTCCAAGATTGGGTGCAAGCCCTCTTTGTCTTTCTTGGGGACAAGAAAGTAGTGGGAATAACAACCACGTCCTACTACCAGCCCAGGAACACGCTCGATGGCCCCCTTGGCCAAGAGGGCCGTGACTTCCTGTTGGAGAAGCACGAAGTGATCCCCCGACAAGCGGTGGAACAGAGGAGGAATGGCAGGGGGGGGTAGACTCGAAGGGGAGGGAGTAGCCCCTCCGGACGAGCTGCAACACTCACTTGTCGGAAGTGACAGAACGCCAATGGGGAACGTGATGGCAAATCCTGACACCCACTGGCGTGGGATGCGACCCGAAGCTCAGACCAGGAAGGCTTCAAGGTATACGTCGCGGGGCGAAGGTGGACTGAACCTCACGCCGGCCCCCGGAGCCACCACGGCAGCCGCTGTGCCCACGGGCCCGCTGAGTCTGGTTCTGCGCAGGCTTCTGGCTAAACGAACGGCCAGGGGTGCCTCTGCCATGTCCATGAAAGGAATGAAACGTGGACGTGGCCGGTCACGCGGTGGAAAGGCCAAAGGACTTGGCCATAGCTCGAGAGTCCTTAAAATTCTCCAGTGCCGTGTCGGCCTTATCACCAAACAGGCGATTGCCATCAAAAGGCATGTCCATGAGTGAGCTCTGAACGTCCAGGGAGAACCCAGTGGACCTCAGACAGGCATGGCGCCGAAGCGCCACGGTCGTGGAAATTGCCCAACCAAAGGAGTCCACGGTGTCCAAGCCAAAACGAATGGCAAATCTAGCCGCGTCCTTACCCCCGGTCCCCCTCGAACGCATTCGGGGCCGACGGGGGGACGTCGGAGAGCGAAAACGCTTCTACGACTTCTTTTTGTGCCGTTTCCTACCCGAATCCGAAGGGGAAGAGGAGTGGTGTTGACAACTCTGTGAGGGTTCACGAGAACGACCCCTGGATCTGGAACAGCGCGGGGACGAGCGCTAAACTTTAAACAACTTCCGGCGCCGTTCTATCAGGGACTTCCGGGCCATAGCCCTACAGTCAAGACAGGACCGGGAGTCATGGTCCCGCTCCAGGCAGTAGAGACAGACGTCATGAGGGTCCGCCACCGACATATTGCGATGGCAGGTCCCGCAAGACTTAAAACCAGGCATCCCTACACGCACCAGAGGAAACCAACATGAGACAAAAGTCTCAAAAAGAGAGTAAAAAAATTACTAGGATACGTGCTCTAACCGGATCTGCGCTTACTGACGCGGAAAAAGAAAGAACTGACGCCAGCGCGCATGGGTGGCACCTAAGTAGTCTCAGTGACGCCATCTCCGCGCATACGACGCCACCAACTGACACGGAGCTGCAGGATGCCACCTACTGACGCGCAGGTGTACTGCTAAGTAAAACTTTCCGGATCCAGTCTTAGGCCTGGGGATATTCTAAAGTAAGGAATTATCACTAAGGTGTCTCTTTCAGATAAATGACCAGCCTCTGGTGGGTTCCCTGGCTGGTACACACCAGCCTGCCACCACAAGACATGTTCGTGACCACTAGGGTGGAAGCCTTCGCTCCCTAGGCCCAGAACCAAAGCCTTTCCTGGGCAGAGGTGTTCACACCTCCCCCAGGCCAGGAGGAGCCATCTGTGGCAGGGGAGCTTCTTAGGCCTGGCTGCCTTTGTAATGTGACCCCCAGCCTCTCCTGCTTCGGCGGGAAAAACTAGCCAGCCCAGAAGGTGTGCACAGCTCTTCCAACTCCACCCCTCAGATTGGGGAGGCGAGGTGAAGCCCACTCTTCAGTGCCTGCCATCTTGCAGATAGCAGGCCCTCCCCAATCAGGATTAGGGAATGTGCCCACTCCCACCTGTGGGGTGAGCACACCAAGGGTGTAGTCACCGTAAAGTCAGTAGCCCACTGGCTACTGACCTCAAGACCCCTAAAGCGCCCCCTAAATACAGTATTTAGGGGGCAGCCCTGAACGAAGAAACCTGATTCCTGCAACCTAAGAAGGACGAAAGAAGATGCCCAGCAGAGGAGACTGCAGAGAAGAACTGACTTGGCCCCAGCCCTATCGGATGATCTACAGTTTCCAGAGATCCTACGACAAAAGTCGCCTTGTCCTGCAGCCAGCAACCTATGGAACCCCTGGGAGGACTGACTGCCTTCAACAAAGACCGGATATCCTGTGAACAGCAGCTCTGTTCAAAAGAATCTCCACAGCAAGACCCGGAGCCAGCTGAGGACAAAGAAACACGACGCCTGGAACCACCACTGCACCCATCGCCTACGGCCCAAGTGGGTTGACCGCTACTGGCCTCCCCGACGTCGCCTGCAGCCTCTGCACGGAGACCCCCCCAACCACGATTGGCCTGGTAAGGTGAAATCCCCCCTCAAAAGAGACCCCTGCATACAGCAGCCCTACAGCCTGGAGAAAAGAACCCAAGGTGCACCTATGCCCATGAGCCCTCCAACTTACCACCCCAGCTGTTGGTTCCTCCCGGAAGTCTTCCTGGAGCGAGCCTGCAGCCAAAATCCAAAACCGACAACTCCCCTTGAAAACAACAGGGCACCGGTCGCCAAAACAGCAGCCTGCACCCCGACAACCCTGCGCCGTTGCGGGTGCATTTTTGCGCTAAACTAGATCCCCCTTTGCCCTGAGCCTAACACCAGGAGCTTATTTCACACAGCCTTGTGGCCTGCTCATGAGCTGCCACCAACTGGCGGCCCCCAAATCCCCCATTGGATAACACTAGGCATTAGCACTCTGTACCCAGCCGCTAAAGTGACGCTGAGGGTGATTTGAGAGTGCATCCTGAACCCTGGTTCTAACCCCAGAATACCAACTCTCACAACAAAATACTTACCCGTTAACCGAAAACTTAATTTCTCTCCATAGGAATACATTGACTGTTTTTCCTTGAAAAAAATTATGTGTGGAGTTGGTTTTGTATGGAACTTTGAAAAACTGCTAAGAACTAAAAAATGCTTACTTACCTTTTCTCTAGGAAATGTCCCAGTGTGATATCTAGGTGTATAACACAGAGTAGAAAAAGTAATCCAGTACGTAATCTGCAAAGTAATCTAACAGTAATTTCGACTGTATTGAAAGCATTTTAAAACCTGTAGCAAACCCATTTTCATTCAGCGTGCTTGTATTGTTCAACCTGCCTTGAAAAGTACCATATACACTTACCTGTGACAGGCTCGCTTAGTTCTAGGAAATAAATACAACTAAATAATATATTAATACAAATCAAATTGATCGGAGTTCAGTCTTTGAGTGTGTGACATAATTTGCTGATTGAGTGTGTAAAACAAATGCTTAACACTACCCTCTGATGAAGCATTACTGCTCGCCCACTCTACCACAAATAGAGAGTAAGGTGCTATCTACTTTTACCTCTGCCTACCTTTGGGGTTCTACTGGACTAAGTGCACACTATACCTAACTTTGGTATAGTATATGCAGAGCCAGCTTCCTACAGCGTCTCCATGTGCTCAAAGCCTCAGATCGCAGCAGAGGTAGTACAGTCATCTATCAATGAAAATCAGGAGTGACAAGCTCCACTCAAATATAGGAGTTCCCTAAATGCAGTTTGAAAAGAAAAGGTCGCACCCAAATCTTGACATATCATCGGAAGCTGCCAATACCTAAAGGTAGTAACCCTGACAAACCCTCTGATTCTCTTTCATTCAACCAGCGAGTCTGTCTGGATATAGAGGTTCATCATGTATGTGCAAGAACTTACAACTAAGGGATCAACAAAAAGAAGAAAGCAAGACTACTAACCGAGAGGGCACCGACAAAATTTCCCAGGTGACTCTTTAACTAGCATGTCCTTCACAGCATCAACAAGTGGACCCAGGAGGAGCACCGGCCTCTGTGAAGCACAATCCACCTTCTGTACTCTCTGGTATGCCAAACTTGCTGCATCTGTAAAAAAAAAAAAAGACTTAATGTTATAGATGTATTTTCCAGAGCCATCTAAAATAAAGATACATTCATTACTGTACATCTTTCTACACAATTGTTTTCAATTTCTGATTTAGAAAAGGTAGGTATAAGGTGCCACCTAGCCCAAGGGTAGTAGTTGCTGTTACGCAGTCTTACAAATAAAAACACAAATGTACTAAGTTTTTTTCTGCATACATGACAGAATTTTTTTTTTGTCTTTAGACACATATAGTGAAAAATGCACAGATTGTCATATATGTAAGGCTCTAACCAAAGTCTGTGAAATTGTAGCAATTGAGCTGTATCCCACGTGTGATTGCATGTATGCTTTACTAACCGGAATGCTATACACACAGTCCGAGAGAAAGTTATCCTAAAAAGCGACTTGATTAACCAAGATAGTTATTTGAGCAGTCGTGGCCTGAATCAAAAGAGGTAGTGTGCTGGTTGAGATTAGATACAGTACATCATAACTATCATGATATCACTAATGACAGACTGTCCAGTTTAAGTTGTTACTTAGTTAGAAAAACAGCACTGAAACACCTTCTGACAAAGATTTTAATCTGCCACTGTGCTGTTTTAGACCAAGTTTCTGATTGTAAAACAATGTTCACAATTGGAAGCTCACAGTCATCTCTCATACGAAACAATGGAGAAATGATTTTCTCTGGGGATGATCTGGATACCGATCTGCCAAAACAGAGGACAGTTACATTACGTTTTGTTATCAATAATTGAATGCACTCACTACTAGACTACAACATCATCAATTTAATTAAAGCATTCTGGAAAAAACCTTGTTAAAACTTTCTAAAATTGGTACTTCAGTTTTCAGAGCTTGTGCTTTTTCGGATAATTTTTTTTCACATGAAAGACTTGCTAATATACCCGGTTTAGAACTAGGGTGGTCCTAGAATGTAAAACTCAGTTATCTTGTGGCTCTTAAGAGCTAGCAACTTTGGTCAACACAGAGTCCAGAAGGGTAGATCTTATCAAAAGAGTTGCTCAGTCTTGGTTCTGATCGGTAACGGAAATTTGTCAAGGGCCTTGCTTTATAAAGGATATATAAGATCTTCTTGGAGCTCTGAATCTGGTTAGCAAGTAAGTCAGCATAACCCTGCAAACTCTGGCAGAGTTTGAGTAAGCCTTGAGTGTGTCACATGGATTTCCTATAGCCAGTCTGCTAAGGTTGGTGATGGGACCTTGCCCAACACCATGCCAAAGGGAGCTACTGGGTACCAAAAATAAGGCAGTGCGAGGGAGGAGATCCCAAATAAATGAACAAATTCCTCACTCAGTACACCTGTTTTACCAGCATCATTCTTGTGGGTTCTCTCCTGCAAGTTCAGGTGACGGGTAAAGGCAGTCTCTTGGCACTTGGAGACAGGACAGAATCCCTGGACTCCTTGGGTCACCCTGGGACCACCATTCAGGAAAGGGCATCAAAATAAAACCCTGGCCAATATATTCACTAGACAGCTGTTGATATTTATCTTTTCTGACCATTGAGGTGCCTGGGTCCAGTTATGCACATTTCTCCTTTCCATAGGTCTCAATGTGCAGTCCTTTCTAATATGGACACTCATCCAGCTAATGTTCATAAATTAAGTGCACAGATTGTAAACTCATGCAAGTGACCAGTTGTTGGACCTGACTCTTTTGGCAGGTTCACCCCAAGACTTTTTGCTTTTTCCTAGCCTGTTTCTGGAACCTGGTGGTGGTGATTTTAGGCCCCTGTGCACTTTTTCACTGTGGTACAGTGTACAGTGCTTCAGCTCTCTGTGTATGTGTGGTGAGTGACCTGCCCTCCCATAGGAATGAATGGGGAATATGTATGCCCATGGTAGTTCCTGATGTGTGGGGAGTGCAGGGTCGAGTTTGATATGTACGAACTCGTGAGATTGAATGCTGCGAAATGATATATGCGGCATGACTGTGTCTAGTGTAGAAGTGCCACTTTTAAAAGTTGGCATATTTGTGTAATTTGTGTCTGGCGTGTGATTGGCTGGTGAGCCTGGTCCAGGAGTGCCTGGGCCTGCTTGTGGATTGACTGTCTGGTTTGAGGGTGACAGGGGCTGGGAGCCCCAGGAGGTTGTCTGAGTCAGCCCGTGGATGAAAGGCTGCATCCGCTTCCAGGGAAGTGGGAGGAGATGGCACCTGGGAGTGACTAGGGCTGTGCCTGTCTGACCACAATGCTGGCTCCACCTCCCGCTGGGCGACTGTCACCTCTGTCCCCGACACTGAAGAGAGTTCCCTATAACCAGTTCTAGCTGGTTCTCACACTGCCTGCACAAAGTGGAGAAGTGTGGCTCAGGGGTTAGAGGCGGCAGACCCGAAGCCGAGATCGGTCCTGGACCAGGGTTCAATTCCCCGCCTCGGCGGGTCTTGGGCTAAAAATTCCACAGACTCGATAATTCTCGTTCCGGTGCCTTCTCGACTCACGGGTTCACACTCTGCGACTCTGGGCAATAGCTTGCTTAATCTCCACAACGGCCCCTCGCGGCGGGATGCCTGACTTTCACCTTGTGGATACCCGCTGGGGCTATCACACAGGGGAATATCAGGACGGGTTCCCTAAGCAAGCGCCGGGACACCCACTGCGGGTAGCTGTGCGCTATATAAGCTCAACTACATTTACATTTACTTCAAAGAGGTTTATGCATCATGTATTTCCCTTGTCTTACACCTCTGAATGTTTTTAGGCATCATATGTTTTTCCTTTACTACTCCTCTGAATGTGTTTCATGCATCATGGGTAATGTGTTCTTGTTTATACCTCTAAATGTATTTTATTCTTAGGTGGTTGATCTTTTTAGTACAGGTGGTCCTAGTGAGGTCCTGGTTCCTGTTACCAGTGGTTACTGGTTGTGTGCCATACTTGCTAATTTGTGCTACTATGATTTTTATTCTTTATTATTCTTTATTCTAAAAGTGCTATTTCTGATTCTGACAGTGGCCCATGTGGCCCTGTCCTGTAAATAATCCCTTGTAAATATTGCCCGTGCCAGTTGGCACAATGTACATGTGTGATACTATCTGATGTGTTTTTACAATACAAAAGTTATTTTATAATATCCTTGTGTGGAGTCCCTTTTGTGGTGTGCCTAGTATGTTGTTGCTGTTGTGTGCTGGCGCAAATGCTTTACACATTGCCTCCGAGTTTAGCCTTACTGCTCGTGCCAAGCTACCAGGAGGTGAGCAGGGGTTATCTTGGCGTGTGACTCTCTTGCCCTGACTAGAATGGTGGTTTCTGCCTAGCTTTGGCGTCAGCCTTAGCCAACCAGAAATAGCCAGTTCTAACACCAGTGTAATTTAATTGGTCGTACCACTACACAATCAGAATTTAAGGTTAGTTCTGCACAGTGAGTAAAGACATAACTGATCACATGACCAAGAAATGTGTTTTGTGATGAAATCCGTCAAGAAGCACAGACATTAAGGTTGTCTTCATCTCAGAGTAAACACCACTGAAATGATCTACTGTTGCCACAATTTATTACAATAGCTGCACAAAGTTAACAAACACAAAGATGTATCATAAAGTACCCTGTCCTGCACTGAATTCTTAACAGCTGAACATGTGAAATAACTGTGCAGAAATAGCTACAAACAACACTACACAATTTGCAATTGCTGCCTCAAAGAAATAATTAAAACTGTAGGGGCGCTACTACACTTCCCTTTACAGATATGTAGTGTGTGTACTGCCTTTCTGTCCTCCTTTTACCTGTTCACACAATGTGAACCACACAAAGACCTTTCTTAAGGCATTTATATCTGTTAGCACAACCACAAACATTCAGCTCCAAATGTGCTACTCATTTCTTTGTCAGCTTGCCAAGCAGCATTCCATACTTAGCTTCATTCTGATCCTAACAATATTGTAGAAGGTTGTCGATCATCTAGATCAACCCAAAAACCTATAACCCACTTTAAACAATCTCCCCACTGTCAATTATGTAATTTCCTCCTTTCCCACCCACAAACACCAAAACAATGCATCCACTCTATCCATCTTATTGCCTCTAAATCTCTTCAGTTTGAGAAATCTAACAAGTTACTTACCTTCGGTAACGAGTATTTGTAAGAGACATATGTTAGTTATAGATTCCTTACCTCAGAATTACTCCAGGCGTTAGACTGGATCCGGAGATTTTTTTTCTTAGCAGTACCCCTGAGCATCGGTAGGTGACGTCTGTCAACTCCGCTTCCGTCGATGGAATCGTGGTTGCCGGAATGACTTTGCGGTGTCTACTTAGACGCCGCCCCTGTGCACTGGCGTCAGTTCTGACACGCCTTTCCACGCTAGAAGCACAGAGCCATGCAAGACAATGACAACTGAAATACATAACTAGGGTCCTGGAAGGGAGTTCCTATACCTAGAAGTCAGTTCCCAGACCGAGGAGGATGGGTGGGGCGGTAAGGAACCTATAACAACATATGTCTCTTACAGATGAACAAGTTACTTACCTTCGGTAACAATGTATCTGTAAGAGACATATGTAGTTATAGATTCCTTACCTATAGAATTACCCCCAGGTGTCAGACTGGATCTGGAGAATTTTTTCGTAGCAGTACTCCTACACGTCGGTAGGTGGAGTCGGTCGAATCTGCGTCCTTCGACTGCGTGGCCGGGATGAAATTGCAGTGTCTACTTAGATGCCACCCATGCGCGCCGACGTCAGTTCGGACACGACTTTCCAGGAGCGCAGAGCCATGCAAGACATTGACCACTGATGCAGGAAACTATGGCTCTGGAAGGGAGTTCCTATCCCTAGAAGTCAGTTTGCAGAACAGGGAGGATGGGTGAGGCGATAAGGAATCTATAACTACATATGTCTTAAGTAACGTGTTCATCTCAAAGAGACTGTAGTTATAGATTCCTTACCTATAGGAATAGATACCCCCAGCAATGCCAACCCCGGTGGAGGGTCTGCAAACTAAGTTCACACCAGAAAGTCCTGGAGAACAAAACAGCCAAAAAAGGAAGTCTCTCCGGACTTGGCTATCCAGGCAGTAATGTTGTGTGAACATGAGCAGGGGTGCCCACGTGGCTGCCTGGCACATGTCAATCAGCAGAACTCCACATCCCAAAGCAGTAGTGACTGCAGTCGCCCTGGTAGAGTGGGTGTGCAGTCTTACAAGAGGTTTTGCCAAAGAATAGCATATTTTGATGCATAGGACAACCCATGGAGAGATGGTACGTTTGTGCATGGCCCGACCTTTCTTGGCGCCCACATAACCCATGAGGAGTTGATAGTCTACCCAGAAATCTTTAGTGCAGTCACGGTAGATGGACAGCCCACGTTTTGGGTCCAGACGGTGGAGTCTCTCCTCTTTGGAAGGGTGTGGAGGTGGGAAGAAGGTGGGCAATGTGATGGTCTAATCTATATGGAAAGAGGTAACTACTTTGGACAGGAAAGAAGGTTTAGCACAAAGGACCACTTTGTCTGGATGAACAGCAAGAAAAGGAGGCTTGGAGGACAAAGTATGAAGCTCACTCACTGTGCGGGCAGAGGTGATGGTGAGCAGGAAAGAAATCTTTAAAGTAAGAAGACTAAGAGGACAATTCTGTAGTGGCTCAAAGGACGCACACATAAGATAAATAAGGACAAGATTCAAAACCCATTGGGGCATTTCGAAAGGAGGAGGAGGAAAGACAGAGTAATGCCCTTCAGGAATCTATTTACAACAGGGGACTTGAAAAGAGAAGGCTGATCAGGAAGGCGAACAAATGCCGAAATGGCTGAAACATAGCCTTAAAGGGTGCCCAGACCAGAGCCCTGTTTTGCCAAAGATAGAATGAAGAGGAGAACCTCCGAAAGACGGGCAGAAAGGGGATCCACAACCTTTGCTGCGTAACATGCCAAAAATTTGTTACATCTATAGGCATATACCGTTTTACCGGAGGGGAGTCTGGCTGCCAAGATGAAGCTACAGACTTCGAGTGGAAGGTCAAAAGCCATCAACTGTCGCCACTCAATCTCCAAGCAAGGAGGTGGAGGATGGACAAGTTCGGGTGGAGGACCGTCCCCTGCTGCTCCAACAGAAGATCCTTCCGAAGAAGCCGTATGATCAGTGGATTGATGGCCATACTCAAGAGCCGGGGTACTAGACACTTCGTGCCCAGTCCGGAATTGCAAGAATGGCTTAGGCCCGGTCGCGCTTGATCTTCTACAGCACTCTGGGTATAAGTAGTACAGGCGGAAAAGAGTACAGGAAACCGGAACTCCACTCGCAACGAAAAGCATCGCAGAGTGAGAGCCGGCTTGGAAACTCCAGAGCGCAGAACTGCTGACATTGCGCTTTCTCTTTGGTGTAGAACAGATCTAACCAAGGCTCTGTCCACTGCTGAAAGACACCTTGCACCACCTCCGAGTGAAGATGCTATTCGCGTTCCATCATGAACCAGCCGCTGAGTTAGTCTGCCCTTGCGTTCAGGGGAACCTGCCAGGTGTTGAACCACCAGGGTAGTATTCCAGCCATGTCCAAAGGCGAAGAACCTCTTGACATAGGGTCTACGAACCCACATGACTTGTTTGTTGCAATCCCACATGGCGGTGGTGTTGTCCGTGAACACCTGCACTACTCTTCCTTCGACAGAAGGAAGGAATGCCTTCAGTGCAAGATGGATCGCCCAAATCGCCAGAAGGCTGATGTGAAGCCGGGACTCCGGTGCAGACCAGAGACTATAGACCTCTGATCTCCGCCTCTTCCATGTGGCCACCCCATCCCAGGAGTGACGCATATATCACCACTGTAAACTCTGGTTGGGGAAGCAACAGGCATTTGTCTTTAACCCAATCCTGGTCCTTGAGCCACCACTGCAACTGACGTGCAGTCCCCTCCGAGATCTGGACGACATTGGAAATATTCCCCTGAGGCTTCACCCACTGGAACTTCAGGTCCCACTGCAGAGCCCCTATGTGCCACCTGGCATAATCCACCAGCAGGATGCCGGAGGCCATGAGGCCCAGCAGCCTCAGGATATTCTCACCGAAATCCGGGATAGAGGCTGAAACATCGGTATCATAGCCCAAATATCCCAGACTCGCTGCTCGGGAGGATAAGCCGAAACTGCGCTGTATCCAGAACTGCTCCGATGAAACGGAGCTTCTGAGAAGGAATCAGGTGCTACTTCGGCATTTGATAGTGAACCCCAGCAAATGCAGGAGGTCCGCTGTAGTCAGGAGGTGGAAGACGACAGCCTGGGGCGAGCCTGACATCAGCAGCCAGTCGTCGAGATAGGGGAAGACTGAAAGAAAACAAGTTACTTACCTGTAACTGTGGTTCTCCAGTATTGGAAGCTTTCATAGATTCACATACCTGAATCATTTCCCCGTCGTCGAGATAGGAGTCTCCAGTATATAAAAAAGCAATGGTTAGCAGTATAACTAACTGAAAAAAAGGCCTTAGGCCCATTCCCTTTTGCAACCCATAACCTTTGTTATGTAAAAGAGGACCAAACTTTTCCCTTAGCCAATCAGAGTCACTCAACCTCTAGAACCCTCCTGAGAGATCCTTCTGCCCCTCAGATTTTCGGGCACTTGTGCTATAATACCTTTCGTGCCAAATCCGAGGTGAGCCTCTCAGGGGAGGAGGGTGGGCGTATGTGAATCTATGAAAGCTTCCAATACTGGAGAACTACAGTTACAGGTAAGTAACTTGTTTTCTTACTCCAGTATTGAAGCTTTCACAGATTCACATACCTGAATCAGAATAGCGAGCAGTAAATTATAGCACATTTTGTTTTTGTCACCTGCTTTTCACAAAGAGGCAACACATGATACTTGCACATAGTAACTGTATCAAAATACACAGAGGCATATCGCCCATAAAAGACATATCCAATATCATACAACAATAAAATGTGCTTTTCCTACCAGCAAAAGGAAGGAGGGATGAGAAAGGAGGCTCACCGTTATTGGAAAAGGTTCCTCAGCACAGCTTGTCCCACTGCTAAATCGCTTCTTGCATGTGCATCCAGGCAGTAATACCTGGTGAAGGTATGCATACTCCTCCAGGTAGCTGCTCTGCAGATGTCCTGAATAGAGACGCCAGAAAATAGAGCAGTAGAGGTTGATACCGCTCTTGTGGAATGTGCACAAACACGTGCTGGTAATGGCTTCCCCGCCGCCTGATGACAGAATTGAATGGCATTGGAGATCCATCGTGTAATTCCCCATTTTGATAACAGGAAGCCTTTCCTGGGGGGATTAAAAGCCACAAACAATTGTGTAGATTTTCTGAAAGGTCTTGTCCTTTGCAAATAAAATTTCAGGCAACGCCGGACATCCAGAGTGTGGAGAGTCCTCTCTGCCGCCGTAGATGGTTGAGGAAAGAATCTTTTCAGGATTAATGGCTCATTTAAGTGGAAATCTGTTGGTACTTTTGGAATAAACTTGGGATTCGTTCTGAACACCAATCTGTCTTCCCTGAATTGCAGAAAAGGTTCTTGCGTCGTAAGGGCTTGTATTTCTCCCACCCTTCTGGCTGATGTTAGAGCTATTAATAGAGCCACCTTCCAGGATAGGAATTTTAGATCAGTTTTGTGAATTGGCTCAAATGGTGGTTTCATCAGTTGTGATAAGACAATGTTCAGTTGCCATAGAGGCGGTGGAGGCCTAATGGGTGGATAAACTCGAAACAACCCCTTCATGAATTGTTTCACAATTCTTTCCGACCACAGAGCTGGACCTACTGAGCTTCTCCTGTATCTAGAAATCGCAGCCAAATGCACTTTAATTGAGGCATGGGCTAATCCAGATTTTGTCAGCTTTAGTAAATATGGGATGATTTGATGCGCCTCTGCTCGCAGAGGTTGCAATGCATTCTCCTGACACCAGAAGCAGAATCTTTTCCATTTCATTCTGTACGTCCTATTAGTGCTTTCAGCTCTTGCTTTTGCCAGGATTTCTCTGCATTCTGCCGGAATGTTTAAGCTATGAAATTCTCTGCAGGCAGGAGCCAGGCCGCTAATTGCAGTGATGTCTGGTCTGGATGCCGCACTTGTCCCTTCTCCATGGTCAATAGTGCTGGTATTGGCTGTAGACGTATTGGCTCGGTGTCTGACAAAAGGGGCAGCTCTGTGAACCAATACTGCCTGGGCCACCAAGGGGCTATTAGTATCATCCTGCACGGTTCCTTTAACCTCTTCGTGAGCACTCGTGGCAGGAGGGGAATCGGCGGAAAGGCGTAGGCAAAGACGCCTGACCATGCCATGGAAAACGCACTCCCCCATGATCCCCTTTGGTGACGCCAGCTTGCAAAGAACTGGCATTTCTTGTTCTGGGCTGTGACAGATCCACCGTTGGCATCCCCCACTTGGCAAAGATGGTCCTCACTCTTGACAGGTCGTTTTTTGCCTGCTGAGGGTGTCCGCTGCCGTGTTTAGATCTCCTGGAAGATGTATGGCCGTGGGAGTCACTCCGTGATCTATCGCCCATTTCCAAATTTTTTGAGCTTCCTTTGACAGAGAGAGAGATCTTGTGCCCCCCTGTTTCTTTATGTAGAGCATTGCTGTTGTATTGTCCGTTCGCACTAGCACTGATCTCCTTTCTATTCTTGGCAGGAAGGCCAACAATGCCAATCCTATTGTCCTTAATTCCAATAGGTTAATGTGAAGGTGTTGTTCTTGTTTGTTCCATCAGCCGCTGACTTGTAACTCGTGTAGGACTGCTCCACTTCCTTCGAGAGAAGCTTCCGTGGTAACTACTAACGGTGCTGGTTCGGTCAGGAAGGACAGACCAAACGAGATATTATTCCTGCAAGTCCACCACTTTACCGCCTGCAACATTGGTTGCATGACTTTGATTTTGTCCTCGAAGGATCTCTTTGCTTGGCACCACTGAAGGTCTAACTCTTCTTGTAACGCCCGCATTCTCAAACGACATAGGGGAATGAGTGGAATGCATGAAGACATTGTCCCCAGAAGCGATTTGTATTTTCGGACTGAAAGAGACTTTCTTCTGCTGAATTCTTTGGCTAGAGATACTAGTCCCAATTGCCTCTCTATGGATGGGAATGCCTTATTTTGAGATGTATCTAGGATCGCACCTAGAAACTTGATCGTTCTGGATGGCTGCAGAGATGATTTTTCCACATTTAAGGTCAGGCCCAGATTCGCTAACAACTCCATGCAAGCCGAGGTCGAAGGGTGAGCTACCTCCTGCGATGGTGTCTTTACCAACCAGTCGTCCAGGTATGGGAATATTTGATGTTTTTGTCTTCTTAGATAGGCTGCCACTGGCGCCAGACATTTTGTAAATATTCTCGGTGCAGATTTGAAGCCGAATGGCAGCACTTTGAATTGGTAATGGTCTTTGGACACTGTAAAACGAAGGAACTTTCTGTGGGATGGATGGATGGGGATATGAAAATATGCATCCTGTAAATCTAGGGAGGTCATCTGATCTCCTGGGTTTAAGAGCAACAGAATATCTTGGAGGGTAACCATTTTGAATGACTGTTTCTTGAGATCATTTGATAGGAGGAGGCGACATCTCACCCCCAACCAGCTGCACAACTCAGTAAGCGCCTAGTTGGCATTCATATTTCCTTGACTTTCAACAATCAGTGGATTAGATTGTTGAAAGTCAAGGAAATATGAATGCCAACTAGGCGCTTACTGAGTTGTGCAGCTGGTTGGGGGTGAGATGTCGCCTCCTCCTATCAAATTGTTTCTAATGGGTGCCAATACGGGCTGGCATCATACCAGCTGCACACTATTTAATGATAACATGGACAATTAGTTTAAAATATACCGCATTAGGTGTGCATTGTAGGAGAGTAGGGTCTGCAATCCTATGATCACCCAGATTTTTTGCTTTTGTTTCACTGGTTTACGACTTTCTCTGGCTGTGGGCCTGCTAATCAGCCCCACAGCCTGGCTGTTCTCTTTCTAAATTACGATATGTACCCTGAGTGCATCTACCAATTGGTACTGGGCCACCTTATCAGACCCCGTAACGCAGGGCATAGGTGTACCCAGGGCCGCCAGGGGCTGAAGCATGTATTATGCCACCCCTGGCTGGCCTCCTAAATTTGACACAACTGGCTGCACGACAGCTGGGGCGAAGACGTGTAACCACCCTTCGCTTTAGGTATAGTAGCTCTATATCTAACCATACAATGGACACCCGAGTTCCTATCAGTCACTCCTATGGCAGGCCTTAACGATCCTGAAGGCAGAGTGCGTGGGCTCGTGTGAGCTAGGTTCAGGCCCGAGCCGAGCCCGGTTGCAGCTTGCGGAATCAAGACCCAATAGCTGTTCCATGGTAACGCGTACCAGATCGGTAACTCCGGTGTCGCGTTACACAGGCATGTCGAGTAAGGTGTCATACGAATCGGGGTGCTGCCCTCTCACCAATGCTGGCGACGAGGTTAGCCTTCCACCCTTCTAGAGGGACACGACATGTACGTAACTGTGAACCCCGGTTAAAGTTAACTGAAGCCTCAGCTCCACAAAATGGATGCTGCCACCACAGACACGAGTCTGACCTCCTGCTGCTGGGAGTCCTTCCAGCGAGGAGCACTTGGACAAAGGGTTTCCTGTCGAGGGCGCTGTTCGCACCGTCCCAGACAGGGTTTGTGTATTCTGGGTAGGTAGGGCTTTGGCGAGAAGGTGACTGCGGAGTGGCACCCCGGTGCTCACTACGCATCTGCCGGTTAGAACCAGTTCCAGGGGCGACAGCCCTGGCCTGGGGAAAGTCCGGCAGGGGAGAGGGGCGTAACTACCCCCCTTCCTGGTCCCACCCTTAGGGCAGGACCTAGTCATGTACCCACCCCTTTCTTTAGAATAAAGACCGGAGCGGGGACCCTTCCAAATTAGATCATCTTTGATTCAAGAACTACTTTCTACGAAAGGACATTCAAGACTCTTCTCAAGATTTCTCCCTTGTGACTAAGGAGTAGTCACCCTGCATCAGCGGGCACCAACTAAGAACTCTGCGGTTTGCTGTAAGTCCTTCCTCAAGGAATCCGACGGCCCAGCTCGACGAGAACCGGCTTCCCTGGCACCTCTGACCTCTACCCACATCATCAGCTCAGCTGTGATCTGTGGGTGCGACGAGACCTCGAGGGACCGGCCATCATCAGAACCTGCACGCTCTTGAAACCGGCACGACCATCGAGGTAACTCTCTGGTGAGTGCTCTGGGGTCCGAGAAGCCCCGACCCTGAGCCGCTCCAGCACCGAAGTGCAGTCTCCCAGCATCTCCACGATCTGCGTGGGGCCCTTCTGCTCGCTGCTCAGCACGTTGTCTGGTCACTAGCCGCTGGCTTGTGCCCTTCTGTGACGACATCCGAGAATCATCACTGCTGGTCTGGTTGCTCCAGACTGGCCCTTGCTCCCATTTTTGCGAGAAGCACCCCGGACCCTCCTGGTCCACTCAAGACGCCATCTTAGGCCCACCACGTGGCCCTGAGATCTGCCAAGGCTTGTTGCCCCATCCTGGGCCCAGCGACGCCGACAGCATCATCCTTCGTGGGACAGCTCGCACCTCCACCGTGGTCGCCGACAACGCCTCCTGGTCCGTGAGACTGCAGAGCCTAGCGTCGCCCACTCACCTGGTCGAGGTGACGGCCAACCGGTGCCTTCCTGGTACCTTCTGACTACTGGCTAGTAGTACGAACTTGGTCCCCTCTGCTTTCAGGTTTCATCAATCTCCGATCCAGGCTTGGATCTCTACGAACTATTCAGCACTGGTCGCCGGCCAGCAACTCCTTTTCTTCCGGCTCCTGGCTCGTCAGCGAAGACCCCGACGCCTGTAAGACTTGTGCAGCCGCAGCCCTCGTGGCTAGGTAACCCGGCATTTCGGTGCCTGCATAGCCTCCTTACTCTAGGGTCCTGAGTCCCTCGCTTCCGACTTGCCTTATCGGGTCCGCCCGAGACCTTAATCGTTCCGTGTCCTCGGACACTTGTTTTAATTGTGCACTTGAAGTATTTGCTAAAGAGATTTGGTTTGTGCTTAGTACCCTGTCCTCATAAAGAGTACAGGGCTGTTGTGATTCTTAATAAATATATTGTTTATTTTCATAACACTTGTGTGGTGTCCTTTCACTGGGTGTTCAAGGGGTACATGTGTGGTAAACAGTTGGCTTAACGCGCCCTCTCGAGTCTTTAGCCTTAGACTGCTCGTATCCACGCTACTAGGATAGCTGGTCTATAGGTTGACTTACAACCAAACACCATAAGGGTCGTTGGAACGATACATAGCGGTCGCTAGAATAGCGAACGTTGCATATCGGGCCAACTTCTCACATTGGTGAGCAGCGGTTGGGATTTGAGCTTGCTGTTGTTTTACCACACGTATCCTAAGAATATCTTGTTGAAAGATCGCACAAGTACTGTTAGTACATATAACTAAAAGCTTAGAATACTCTGAGTTCTACTGAACCAGCTGTTGTAGCTCCTCAAGGCTTAGCACACCTTGGCTACATCTCTTAGCAAGGGTACAGTAGGTAAACACGTAGTGTAGGTAGGTGCATCACTTACACCACACTAGAAACAGTATGTCGGACAAAGGAGGAAACTCTGAGTCTCCCCTTGTGTCAGTTGACCCTCCACAGGTCATCCCTTCAGGATATACTGTGCTGAGCTTCAAGGAGTTAAGACGACTGTGTCACTCCAGGAAGATTCAGCAGGGGTCTAACCCCACAATGTCCTTTCTGATTGGTCTCTTGGAGACTTATGATGCCAGAAGAGCTGAGAAACTTCGTAGCTCTTCTAATCCAGAAGGAGACATGCCTCCCCTCGAGGGAACCCGAGACGATCCTGACCTCATCCACCTCGCAACTGAGAACGAAGATGTGGAGGAGGATGAGGATGAGGATCTCTCTGGGGATGAGGCAGATAAGGGACAGGTAGAAGTCGTCAGACTAAGCAGGTCCAACTTAAGCAAACATGATAGCGGTACTGGGGGACCCCTGGGGCCACTATCAGGTCAGCTTAACATTGGGAATGGACGAGCCCGATCTCTGTCAAGAGACTCTGGCAGATCCCTTCAAACCAATGGCTCTCACAACTCTTCTCAGAGAGGGATGACGTCCCCTCAGAGGAGAGTGTACGAAGCTAAGGAAAGGGCGGCCAATCTAAGGATTGAAAGGGAAGAACTTGCCCTGGCCAAAGAAAGGCTTGCCTTTGCTAGAGAGCAACAGTTAAGTGGGGTAGTCCCCACTGGTGGCAGCAACATACCTAGTAATAGGGAAAAGAGTTTCGATACGAAACACCTTGGTAAGATAGTGCCCCCCTTTAAACAAGGGGACGACATCCACAAATGGATTACTGCTTTGGAGAGGGCCTGCACTGTGCAGGGTGTTCCCCAGAGTCAGTGGGCAGCTATCTTGTGGCTCTCCTTTGAAGGAAAAGGAAGAGACAAGCTCCTCACCACAAGGGTGGAGGATGCTAACAATTACCAAATCTTGAAAAATACACTCGTTGAAGGGTTCGGCCTAACCACTGAGCAGTACAGGGTGCTGTTCAGGGATACCCAGAAAACGCAGTCTCAAGATTGGTCTGATTTTGTCGATTGTGCCACTAAGGCTTTTGAGGGCTGGTTGCTGGGCAGTAAGGTTACTGATTATCAAGGATTGTATAATTTGATGATGAGAGAACAAATTTTAAACAATTGTCAGAACCAGTTGTTGCATCAGCATCTTGTCGACTCGGATCTGACCTCTCCCCAAGAATTGGGAAAGAAGGCAGACAGATGGGTTCGTACAAGAGTTAAACAGAACCAGGGCCAGAATCAAGGTGGTCAGAAGAAAGCAGACCAGAAGGGTAAAGATTCTAAAGGGGAACAAAATGACCAGA
Source organism: Lissotriton vulgaris (assembly GCF_964263255.1). NCBI lineage: Eukaryota > Metazoa > Chordata > Amphibia > Caudata > Salamandridae > Lissotriton > Lissotriton vulgaris. Next base: position 665,395,918 of record NC_141693.1, read on the forward strand.
AGTCTTCGACAGGTCCCCAACAACCCAAAGAGGGTGGGGGTCAGGCTCCCCAAAAGAAGAAAGAAGGCCAATCCAAAAGATGGTGCCAGTACTGTAAAAGTAAATCTCACTGGTTTAGTGAGTGCACCAAGAAAGGAGGAGGGCAGACTCCTGCCACTGCAGCCCCTAAGGCACCTGTGCCCCCTAGTACAGTCAGCAGTGGTAGTGCGCCTCCCAAGGGTTTAGTAGGGTTAACCCTGGGTTCTGAGGGGCGTGACAACTTAGTTGGCACACTCACTCAGGCTGTCCTTGTCAGTACAGGGGACGCGGACGTATCCCCTGACGTAAGCCCCAATACTTTGGGCAAATACCGACAGACGCCTTTCATAAATGGAAAGATGGCTCAGGCCTATAGGGACACTTGTGCCAGCGCCACCATGGTGACGCCTAACTTTGTGGACCCTGGACAGATCATGCCAGGTACAGAATTCCTGGTGACCAATGCAAGCCATGTCACTACCAATCACAGTATGGCAATTGTAGCTTTCTCCTGGGGAGGGGTAACTGGCCAAAAGAAGGTTGTAGTTAGTCCAGACCTCCCAGTGGATTGTTTGTTGGGCAATGATTTGGAGTCGTCACAATGGTCAGAAGTGGAGCACCGGACTCACATGGAAATGTTAGGTTTGCCAGCACATGTGTTCGCTGTGACTAGGTCACAGGTCAGGAAATGCCCCACTGAACAGGTGCTGGATCCTGGAACAACGGACCAGACGCCTCCCAAGAAAAAGAGCAGTAGGGTTAAGGCTGCGCCTTCCCCCTTGCCCCAGGTCGAGGATCAAGTCTCAGAGGAGGCTGACCTACAGGAATTGAGGGAAACTGAGCCTAGGGAATTCGAACTTGATCAAGTTGAATTCTTGGGTTCAGGGGGACCCTCAAGGGAAGACCTGGGGAAGGACCAGTTAGACTGCCCTTCTCTTGAACCCCTCAGACAGCAGGCTGCTGCTGAGGCTGCTGGGAACGCCACAGGTACCCACAAGGTATACTGGGAAGATGGACTCCTGTACACTGAGTCAAGAGACCCCAAGCCTGGCATGACCAGGAGGCTGGTTGTACCCTTGTCTCAGCGTGGTTTCCTACTTACCTTGGCCCACGAGATTCCCTTAGCAGGTCACTTAGGCCAGACGAAAACGTGGGACAGGCTCGTCTCACACTTTCACTGGCCTCACATGAACGAAGATACCAAGGAGTTTTGCCGCTCCTGTGTCACTTGCCAAGCCAGTGGTAAGTCAGGTGGCACGACAAAGGCCCCCCTTATACCAATGCCTGTGGTGGGGGTGCCCTTTGAACGGGTGGGGATCAACATCATCGGTCCCATGGAACCACCTACAGCCTCAGGGCACAAGTTTATACTGGTGGTAGTGGATCATGCCACCAGGTATCCTGAAGCTATTCCCCTTAGGACCACTACAGCACCTGTTGTGGCAAGAGCCCTAGTTGGAGTATTCTCCAGAGTGGGCTTCCCTAAGGAGGTCGTCTCCGACAGAGGTGCAAACTTTATGTTGAGCTACTTAACTGCTATGTGGAAGGAATGTGGTGTCAACTACAAGTTCACTACACCCTATCATCCACAATGCAATGGGCTTGTTGAGAGATTCAACAGGACCCTGAAAGGGATGATTCATGGACTACCGGAAAAGCTTCGGCGTAGATGGGACGTCCTGATCCCCTGCCTCTTGTTCGCCTACAGAGAAGTCCCGCAGAAGGGGGTTGGCTACAGCCCTTTTGAACTTTTGTACGGGCATCCTGTAAGGGGACCCCTGTGTTTGGTGAAGGAAGGATGGGAGAGACCTCTCAAAAAGCCTGCAGCCAACATAGTGGACTATGTGCTTGGCCTCCGCTCGCGGATGGCTGAATACATGGAAAAGGCATCTGAAAACCTTAAGGCCAGCCAAGAACTCCAGAAAGCTTGGCATGACCAAAAGGCTGTCTTGACTGTTTACCAGCCCGGACAGAAGGTGTGGGTGTTGGAGCCAGTGGCCCCAGCAGCACTCAAGGACAAATGGTCCGGGCCCCACACCATCCTGGAGAAAAAGGGAGAGGTCACCTACCTGGTCGACCTGGGAACTCCCCGGAGCCCCCACAGGGTGCTTCATGTCAACAGGCTAAAAGCATATGTCGACAGGAAGGACATGAGTTTGCTCATGGCCCTAGATGAGGGACAGGAAGAGGAGATTGACCCTCTCCCCGACCTGCTCACTCAGAATCCTGACGATGGCTCGGTAGATGGTGTTGTCTTTTGTGGCAGCCTCTCCGAACATCAACAGAGCGACTGTAAACAGGTTCTTCAGTCGTTCAGACATATGTTTTCTCTAACACCCAGTCAGACCGATTGGTGCACCCATGAGGTTGACACTGGTGACAGCTTGCCCGTCAAGAGTAAAATCTACAGGCAGCCTGATCACGTTAGAGACTGCATCAAGAGTGAAGTGCAGAAAATGTTGGAGCTGGGAGTCATTGAACCCTCGGATAGCCCTTGGGCTAGTCCCGTAGTTCTAGTGCCGAAACCTCACACCCAGGGTGGTAAGAGAGAGATGAGGTTTTGCGTAGACTACAGGGGTCTCAATGCAGTCACTAAGACTGACGCCCACCCAATACCAAGGGCAGACGAGCTTATCGATAGATTGGCTTCGGCCAACTACTTAAGTACGTTTGACCTGACAGCTGGGTATTGGCAAATCAGGTTAGCTGAGGACGCCAAGCCTAAAACCGCATTTTCAACCCCTGGTGGGCATTATCAGTTCGTGGTGATGCCCTTTGGTCTGAAAAATGCACCTGCCACCTTCCAACGGTTGGTGAATCAAGTCCTTACTGGGCTGGATGACTTCTGTGCGGCGTATCTTGACGATATCGCTGTCTTTAGCTCCACCTGGGAGGATCACCTGGTCCACCTGCGGAAGACGTTAGAGGCACTGCAAGCAGCAGGTCTCACTATCAAGGCCACCAAGTGCCAGATAGGGCAGACACAGGTTGTATACCTGGGCCACCTTGTAGGTGGAGGTCAGGTTCAGCCACTGGAGAGCAAGATACAGTCAATCAGGGACTGGGCTCCTCCAACCACCCAGACTCAGGTTCGAGCTTTCTTGGGCCTGACTGGTTACTATAGGAAGTTTGTCAGGAACTATGGTTCAATTGTGACACCATTAAACGAACTGACAAGTAAGAAAATGCCAAAAAAAGTTCAGTGGACAGCGAGCTGTCAAAAAGCATTCGATGACCTAAAGCAGGCCATGTGCACGGCGCCTATCCTCAAGAGTCCGGACTACTCCAAACCATTCATTGTCCAAACAGATGCTTCTGAGTTGGGTGTGGGAGCTGTTCTTTCTCAACTGAATTTTGATGGTCAAGACCAGCCCATTGCTTTTATAAGCAGAAAGCTGACCCCTAGAGAGAAGAATTGGTCAGCTATTGAGAGGGAGGCCTTTGCTGTGGTTTGGGCCCTGAAGAAGCTGAGGCCATACTTGTTTGGCACTCACTTCAAGATTCAGACCGACCATAAGCCCCTCTTGTGGCTAAATCAGATGAAGGGTGAAAACCCCAAACTGCTTAGGTGGTCCATTTCCCTACAGGGGATGGACTTTACAGTGGAACATAGACCTGGTACTGATCATGGCAATGCCGATGGGCTCTCCAGATATTTCCACTTAGAACAAGAAGACTCACCTGGTCAAGGATAGCTTATTGTTCCGACGTTTGGGGGGGGGTCATGTAGGAGAGTAGGGTCTGCAATCCTATGATCACCCAGATTTTTTGCTTTTGTTTCACTGGTTTACGACTTTCTCTGGCTGTGGGCCTGCTAATCAGCCCCACAGCCTGGCTGTTCTCTTTCTAAATTACGATATGTACCCTGAGTGCATCTACCAATTGGTACTGGGCCACCTTATCAGACCCCGTAACGCAGGGCATAGGTGTACCCAGGGCCGCCAGGGGCTGAAGCATGTATTATGCCACCCCTGGCTGGCCTCCTAAATTTGACACAACTGGCTGCACGACAGCTGGGGCGAAGACGTGTAACCACCCTTCGCTTTAGGTATAGTAGCTCTATATCTAACCATACAATGGACACCCGAGTTCCTATCAGTCACTCCTATGGCAGGCCTTAACGATCCTGAAGGCAGAGTGCGTGGGCTCGTGTGAGCTAGGTTCAGGCCCGAGCCGAGCCCGGTTGCAGCTTGCGGAATCAAGACCCAATAGCTGTTCCATGGTAACGCGTACCAGATCGGTAACTCCGGTGTCGCGTTACACAGGCATGTCGAGTAAGGTGTCATACGAATCGGGGTGCTGCCCTCTCACCAATGCTGGCGACGAGGTTAGCCTTCCACCCTTCTAGAGGGACACGACATGTACGTAACTGTGAACCCCGGTTAAAGTTAACTGAAGCCTCAGCTCCACAAAATGGATGCTGCCACCACAGACACGAGTCTGACCTCTGAAGGCAGAGTGCATGGAATCGTGTGAAATGGTGCTCTGGCATGAGCTGAGCCCGTTTGCAGCTTGCGGAACCAAGTCCTAATAGCTGTTCCATGATAACGCATAGCATATACTCTTAAGTGCATTATAATCCTCGCGGTTAAATGCTATCTTTGGTATTGCTTTATCAAAACATGTCGAGTAAGGTGTCATACGAATTGGAATACTAACCCCTCGCCAATTCTGGCGACGGGGTTAGCATTCCACCCTTCTAGAGGGACACGACATGTATGTAACTGTGAACCCCGGTTAAAGTTAACTGAAGCCTCAGCTCCACAAAATGGATGTTGCCACCACAGACACGAGTCTGACCTCCTGCTGCTGGGAGTCCTTCCAGCGAGGAGCACTTGGACAAAGGGTTTCCTGTCGAGGGCGCTGTTCGCACCGTCCCAGACAGGGTTTGTGTATTCTGGGTAGGTAGGGCTTTGGCGAGAAGGTGACTGCGGAGTGGCACCCCGGTGCTCACTACGCATCTGCCGGTTAGAACCAGTTCCAGGGGCGACAGCCCTGGCCTGGGGAAAGTCCGGCAGGGGAGAGGGGCGTAACTACCCCCCTTCCTGGTCCCACCCTTAGGGCAGGACCTAGTCATGTACCCACCCCTTTTTTTAGAATAAAGACCGGAGCGGGGACCCTTCCAAATTAGATCATCTTTGATTCAAGAACTACTTTCTACGAAAGGACATTCAAGACTCTTCTCAAGATTTCTCCCTTGTGACTAAGGAGTAGTCACCCTGCATCAGCGGGCACCAACTAAGAACTCTGTGGTTTGCTGTAAGTCCTTCCTCAAGGAATCCGACGGCCCAGATCGACGAGAACCGGCTTCCCTGGCACCTCTGACCTCTACCCACATCATCAGCTCAGCTGTGATCTGTGGGTGCGACGAGACCTCGAGGGACCGGCCATCATCAGAACCTGCACGCTCTTGAAACCGGCACGACCATCGAGGTAACTCTCTGGTGAGTGCTCTGGGGTCCGAGAAGCCCCGACCCTGAGCCGCTCCAGCACCGAAGTGCAGTCTCCCAGCATCTCCACGATCTGCGTGGGGCCCTTCTGCTCGCTGCTCAGCACGTTGTCTGGTCACTAGCCGCTGGCTTGTGCCCTTCTGTGACGACATCCGAGAATCATCACTGCTGGTCTGGTTGCTCCAGACTGGCCCTTGCTCCCATTTTTGCGAGAAGCACCCCGGACCCTCCTGGTCCACTCAAGACGCCATCTTAGGCCCACCACGTGGCCCTGAGATCTGCCAAGGCTTGTTGCCCCATCCTGGGCCCAGCGACGCCGACAGCATCATCCTTCGTGGGACAGCTCGCACCTCCACCGTGGTCGCCGACAACGCCTCCTGGTCCGTGAGACTGCAGAGCCTAGCGTCGCCCACTCACCTGGTCGAGGTGACGGCCAACCGGTGCCTTCCTGGTACCTTCTGACTACTGGCTAGTAGTACGAACTTGGTCCCCTCTGCTTTCAGGTTTCATCAATCTCCGATCCAGGCTTGGATCTCTACGAACTATTCAGCACTGGTCGCCGGCCAGCAACTCCTTTTCTTCCGGCTCCTGGCTCGTCAGCGAAGACCCCGACGCCTGTAAGACTTGTGCAGCCGCAGCCCTCGTGGCTAGGTAACCCGGCATTTCGGTGCCTGCATAGCCTCCTTACTCTAGGGTCCTGAGTCCCTCGCTTCCGACTTGCCTTATCGGGTCCGCCCGAGACCTTAATCGTTCCGTGTCCTCGGACACTTGTTTTAATTGTGCACTTGAAGTATTTGCTAAAGAGATTTGGTTTGTGCTTAGTACCCTGTCCTCATAAAGAGTACAGGGCTGTTGTGATTCTTAATAAATATATTGTTTATTTTCATAACACTTGTGTGGTGTCCTTTCACTGGGTGTTCAAGGGGTACATGTGTGGTAAACAGTTGGCTTAACGCGCCCTCTCGAGTCTTTAGCCTTAGACTGCTCGTATCCACGCTACTAGGATAGCTGGTCTATAGGTTGACTTACAACCAAACACCATAAGGGTCGTTGGAACGATACATAGCGGTCGCTAGAATAGCGAACGTTGCATATCGGGCCAACTTCTCACATGCATCCCATCCCCCCACTACATGATGTTTCTTGAGATGGCATTTAGGGTCCGTAGGTCCAAGATTGGACGCCACCTGAGAGCATCCTTTCTGATCAAGAAGAAGCAGGAATAAAATCCTCGTCCTTTTTGGGAGTTCGGCACCGGTTCTATTGCTCCCTTTCGGAGCATTGCCTGAATCTCCCGACGCATCTGAGACAGGTGTTTTACTTCTTGATATGTAGGTGGAGTGGGAGGAGGGAAGTGGAGGAATTCCAGCGTATGTCCGAATTTTATTATGTGGAGGACCCATTTGTCCGATGTTATTTTCTGCCACTGCTGTAAATAATAAGTTACTCTTCCACCAGGGGAACATTTGACAGGGTAGGAGGATAAGCACCCGGAACTTGTAGGTTGTCATTGTATTTTATTGTTATCCTTCCCAGAACGACCTCCTCCAACTCTGGGTGTTGACTTAGAGTAGCCCCCAGAATGCTTCTGGCCATATTGCTGCCGGTAGGGCTGTGAAGAGGAAGAATAGGATGTGTATCTTCCTTGCTGGTAGCCACCTCTATAGGAAGGTTGCCCTCTTCCAAGGGCGCCTCGAAAGGGCACTCTTATGTACTGTAAAGTACCCAAGGCTTTCCCCGTATCCGTGTCCTTCTTAATACTTTGAACGGTCTCATCCACTAGACGTCCAAACAGATCTTCCCCATCAAAAGGTAGGTCCAAAATCTTATTTTTGACCTCCGGTCTAAAGGCGGTGGCCCTCAGCCAACCCTGGCGCCTTAAAACTGCTGCTCCTCCTAGGGAATGAAAGGCTGTGGTAGCTATGTCCATAGCACACTCAATAACTTCAGCTGAATTTCTCTCCCTTTCCTGCAGAAATTTATTCGCCTCCTGCTTGCTGTCTTCCGGAAGGAGGTCGACATATAGAGCTATATCGCACCACTGCTCTCTGTCATATCTGCCCAGGATGGCAAGGGCATTAGCTGCTCTGACCAGGAGAGCCGACATCGCGGAGAATCGTTTACCTGCGTTGTCTAAACGCCGTTCCTCTCTATCCGGAGGTGCAGAAATAGGTGCTGATGGATTTTTTGACTTTTGTTGCCCTGCCTGCAAAATGATAGAGTCTGGTTTAGGATGGCCCAATAAACACGCCGGAGCATCCGCAGGCGCCTTATAATTCTTGTCCAGCCTCGCTAGTACCGGTGTAACCGCCGCTGGAGACATCGTTACTTGTAACCCTTCCTTCCATATGTGGTCAATGATTGGTATGGACCTGATTGACTTTTGATAGGGCTCCTTGAAGACATAAAGAAAACACTCTGCTTGAGTTGTTTTTATTGGTAGCTGAAATCTCTTTGCAGCTCTCTCCATTAAGTTGTGGAATCCACCAATATCCACTGGTGGAGAATCCGCTGGTACTTGGGTGGGTGATGGTGGAGAGGGAATTAGATTGTCATTCCATTCTCTGTGGGGCTCCGTTAGCTCCCCTTCTTCGTGGTTATTATCACCTGTTGTCACAGGATCCTGCTGCTGTTGGACCTGAGATGTCTGTGGAGCAGTGTCTAGTAGGCTTTCCCTACTGCGTACTGGAGTGGCAAGAATAGAACGTTAAGGTGGAACGTCCTGAGGGAGCCCTGATGGAGGAAACCTCTTCTTATAATCCGCCAACATGAACTGCAAATCCATCATCATAGAAGATGGCACTGCGACCATCTCTTCCTGAGGCTCTTGTTGGTAGCGATGATGTGAGAGGACGTGGTATTCTTCATACCCCTCTTCATCATCATCTTCGTGACATTTTACGTGGAGTTCAGATGGGCTTGTGGCATACCCGAAGATTCCATCATCCTCATCCGACTCTTTCTCCTCTAAAAGGTGCGACGGGACCAGAGGAGTAATCTTGCTTTGGGAAGTCACTGCTGTCGTGATTTTCTTCTTCTGCTTTTCTGGAGTGTGTCTCGTTAATGATATTACCGTCGACGAAGCTGTTGTCGTCCTCGACAGTGCTGAAGAACCACTCCCCGCCATCGCCATAGTAATCGTCGTCAACGTTCCCGTCGACGACCCCGTTGTCATCATTGTCGACGACGATCCCGTCGTCGACATTACCGTCATCATCACCACCGTCGTCGAGGATGTCCTCGATTTTACCGGCGTCAACGCTGCTGTCGTCGACGCTCCCGTCGACACTGACCCTAATGCAATCAAAGGTAGATTCTGTACCTCCGTGGTCGTCGCCGTAGATTTTTTCACTTTCACCTCAGGATTACTAGAGGATGGCTTCTTGAATGATGCTGGAGCCAAAGGTGGTGTCTTTGAAGGCTCAGAAGAGGCTCTTTTGGATTATTTTTCTCTCAAAGTGTGTCCTTTGCTCTCCTTTGGTTTTGGTTGAGGAGATTTGGCAGGACTACGCCCTGAAGACCCTTTAGTGGTCTTTTTTAGGGCCTTCTCAGGACGGTCCCCTGAGGAATGAGCCTGAGGAGATCTTGATCTTTTCTGAGATCTCCTTGACGAAGAGGAGGATTCCTGGTCACTATCACTAGAAACCACCTCCTTTCTGGCCTTGATCTTCTGAAGCCAAATCAAAAGGCGTCCCTCACGATCTCGAAGGGTCTTGCTAGAGAAAGTGTGACATACCTTGCAATCCTTTGCATGGTGGTCCGGATAGACAGTAAATGCAGTCTTCATGTGGGTCATCAGTGTAGAGTCTCTTCTTATAGCAGGTGGCACAGACTCTAAAAAGACCCTTTTTCTCCTTTCCAGACATTCTCAAGGATGTAGATGAGAAATAGATTATAACATTCTCAAATCCACGAGAAATAGAATGAAAATTAAGCTTCTACAAAGTTGGAAATCCAGATTTTGAGCAGAGCTCAAAGGAGACTCACTAGCAAAACGTTCCGGTAGAAAATCTGAGGGGCAGCAGGTTCTCTCAGTAGGGTTCTAGAGGGTGAGTGACTCTGATTGGCTAAGGGAAAAGTTTGGGCCTTTGTTTTACATAACAAAGGTTATGGGTTGCAAAAGGGAATGGGCCTAAGGCCTTTTTTCAGTTGGCTATACTGCTAACCATTGCTTTTTTATATACCGGAGACTCCTGTCTCGACGATGGGGAAATGATTCAGGTTTGTGAATCTATGAAAGCTCCAATACTGGAGTAACCCCTGATCTGAGCAGATGAGCTGCGACCCCGCCATCACTTTCGTGAACATCCGAGGGGCGCTGGTAAGACCAAAGGGGAGCACCGTAAATTGAAAATGATTGGGCCTACCGTGAACCGTAGGTAACGCTGGTGAGCTGGCAGGATGAGGACGTGGAAATAGGCGTCCTCCAAGTCCAACGCTACTATCCAGGCCCCGGTATCGAGGGCAGAGAGGCCCTGAGCCAAGGTGAGCATTTTGAACTTTTCCTTCCGGTGGAAGCAGTTGAGGGCCCTGAGGTCTAGGATAGGACGCAGGCCTTTGTCTTTCTTGGGTACCAGAAAGTAGTGGGAATAGCAACCCAGACCTACTTCTGGCACAAGGAGCCGTTCGATAGCTCCTTGGCCAAGAGAGCCGAAACTTCCTGGCAGAGAAGGGCCAAGTGATCCTACGACACACAATGGAGTGCTGGTGGCATGGAGAGAAACGTAGTCTTGAGGGGGAGGGAGTAGCCCCTTCAGATCTGCAAAACCCACCTGTCCGATGTGATGTGGTGCCAGTGGGGGAGGTGATGGCGAACACTGCCACCCATTGGCCTCAGGTGGCCCCAACAGGTCAGACTAGGAAGGTTTGGAGGCTGCTGCAGGGGATGTATGGGTGGACTGGCCCACCCGTTGACCCCTGACCTGCTTTGCTAGGTCCCACGTCTACAGCCCTTTGGCTCGATTGGGTGGAACGTGGTGGGGCACCCCTTCTGTAACCACAAAAGGGGTGAAAGGCAGACTGCAAGGGGCGAGAGGTTGCTGCAAGGCTCAAGAATCTGGCCATAGCCCTAGCAGGGCTCGACATATCTGAAAAATTGCACTAGTCCTGCAGGTCTAGTAACTTGGAAAATCCCCTCGACCCAACTGCAACCTACTTGACCTCTGTCTCTGAAAACGGAGTAAAAGTGACAAGTTAACAAGATTTAAAGGCATCTTTATTGCTCTGTCCCTTTGTGAGCAATAAAAATGCCTTTAAATCTTGTTATCTTATCACTTTTGCTCCGTTTTCAAAGACAGAGGACAAAAGTTAGTTTGTCTTCCTACTCGCCAGAAAGGGCGAGTAAGACCTAAAAATAGCTCGTCCTCATCCATTCTCCCTCGCAAATGCGAGTGTGCGAGTGGATTTGTCGAGCCCTGCCTAGAATCCTTGAAGCTCTCGAACACGGAGTACGCCTTGTCACCAAACAGATGACGGCCATCAAAGGACATGTCCAAAAGGGTGGATTTGACATCCCCGAAAAAACAGACATCCTCAACCAGGCATAGCGTCTCAGGGCTAGTGACGTGGAAACCGTTCTGCCCAGATGGTCGGCGTTATCCAGCCCACAACTGATGGTGAACTTAGCTGCATCTCGACCCTCAGCAACTGCGCTGGTGAGCACGGGCCGGGCCTCCTCCAAGCACTGTGGCAGCACTTGCTAAACAGTATCCCATGCCGTATGGGAATAACGGCCCAAGAGGCATTCGGTGTTCACCGACCGCAGCCCTAAGCTGGCAAAAGAAAACATCTTCTTCCTCAGATGGTCCAGCTCTTGGATTCCCTATCTGGGGGAGCAGTAGGGAATGTGCTTTTAGAGGACGAGGCTTGGACCACCAAGCTCTCAGGGTTGGGTGTTGGGAGACGCGGTGGCGTCTGGCAAACATCCTGTCCACAAAATCCCCTGTGCTGGGCTTAGACTAAGTGCCCAGTATGGTGACTGTTAGGGATTCATTAAAAGGCAGCAGGGGCTACAAAGATGCCACTGTCGACTGAAGCACCACAGTCAGGAGGTTAGCCCTGGCTGCCACCGTAGGAAGCTGGCGGCTCAAGGCCTCAGCCGCCCTTTGCAGACCAACTGAGTAAGAAGCTCCCTCCTCCGTAGCCACAGTAGGGGGGGAGAGCATGCTACGGTCTGGGGAGGTATCCAAAACACTGGCATCACCCAATTCCTCTAGCTAGTCCAGCTCTTCAAGCTGGTCAGCTAAAGGGTCAATAGACCCCTCCCAGTCCTCCTCACTCTCCTCTGGCTGCCACTCAGGGCGATAGGAAACGCCAGGGATGAACAGCGGTACAAAAGAACCCTCCAGCGTCGGTACCGAAGTCAGGCGACGTCCGTCCGGTACCGGGTCAAAGTCTGGATGAGGCTGGGCGTGAGTGAGGCCAGGGTCGACGCCAGTTGGGAGCACAACTGACATCAGGAGCATCAACACTGGAATCGGCGCCAGGGAAGGTACCGTGAGGTCGTGGGGCACCGATCCGGATCCAGGCCTGGATCCTCAGGGGCGCTTCCAGTGCCGGAGCCCAGCCGAGTCCGTGGAGCCTGAAGGTGTGCCTGTGGAGTCGGGCTGCCTAAAAATGCTGTGAAGCACTTCGTAAAAAGCTTGACGCTGGGCAGGGGATGCTCTGGTTTCAGGAAAGGGAGGAAAGCGCAGATCCGTCCCAGGAGAGGGCTCCGAAGGAGGAGCTGGAAAGCGACGATGCTCTGGGTCGGCCTACAGACGGGGAGAAGGCGGATATCGATAATGCTTTTTTGCCTTTTTCTTGTGCTTCGATTTACCCAATGAGTGCAAAGACTTCAAAGAGCAGTGGGGGTGGCTCCGCGACCGGTCCTGAGACCTTCCCCTCGACCGGGATCTCGAACGACACAGAGTGGACTGCCGGGCCTCCAAGAGCTTTTGGGACCGCTCATGGAAAGACTTTGGATTCATGGCCTGGCAGTCGGAGTACAACTTCGGGTTGTGGTCGCGCTCCAGGCACCAGAAGCACATGAGGTGCGGATCAGTGACTGACATCAGCTTGTGAAAGGAGTCACACGGGTTGAAGCCAGCCAGGGCCTTTTGTTCAGCTTCACGGGTCTTGGCCAGAACACCGGCCGTTAAAAGGGCCCGAACCGGAGGTCGCTCTTTTAAATATCTGGAGCTTAAGTCCTGGAATGCTTTGCCCGTGGCACTAAGGAAGATCGACAATCTCTTATCATTCAGAAAAGAGCTTAAGACATGGCAGTTCAGCCAATAATTTCACCTGTGTCTTTTGTTTTGTGCCTGTACGGGTCTGTCAGCGCCGGGACACTCTGTCTGAGTAGCTGAGCGCTATACAAATCCCCCAATAACATAACATAACAATGGGACATCCCTCGTGCACCAGGAGTCAAAGACTCAAAAAAGATGTCTGCAAAAGTAGAAGTCAGGAAAAGACTAAGGGGTATGCACTCTTCGGATCTGCACTGGCTGGCGTGGAAAAAGAATGAACTGACGTCAGAGCGCAGGGGTGACATCTAAGTAGACACTGCAACGTCATCCCGGCAACCACGACGCCAGACGTGGAATTGACTGACGCCACCTGACTCGCAGGGGTACTGCTATGAAAAAATTCTCCAGATACAGTCTTACGCCTGGGAGTAATTTTAAAGGTTAGAAATCTATAACACAGTCTCTTTCAGATACATTGTTACCGAAGGTAATTAACTTGTTCATCTGAATGAGACATTTAGCCGCAGATTCCTTACCCTTGAACAGATACCCAAGCAATACCATCCGCGGAGGAGGGACTACGGAACGGCTTAGACCAAAAAATACTGCAAAACTGATCGACCAAACAGGCCTTCTCTGCGAACCTGGGAATTTAGGCAGTAGTATCTGGCGATCGTGTGTAGGGATGCCCACATGTCACCTTGGATGTTATCGGAAACGGCAACACCACGGTGGAAAGCCGTGGTGGTCGCTTTTGCCCGGGTGGAATGGGTCCGAAGCCCTTCAGGGGGATCCTTCTTCGCAAAGGTGTAACAAACTTTTATACAGATGATAATCCATAGGGAAATAGTCCTTTTCTGAACAGCACAGCCTCTCTTTGCACCAAGTACCCTGTAAAAAGTTGGTCATCTACCCGGCACTCTTTGGTTCGATCAAGGTAGAAAGCTAACGCTCTTTTTGGGTCCAGACAGTGGAGACGTTCCTACTCTTTGGAAGGTTGCAGAGGTGCATAGAAGGAGGGCAAGATAACTGACTGTCCCAGATGGAAGGATGTTACCACCTTAGGAAGGAAAGCTGTCCTAGACCGGAGTACTACCTTGTCTGGGAAGGTTGTTGGGTAAGGAGGCTTTGAGGATAGCGCCTGTAGTTCGCTGACTCCCCTGGCAGAGTTATTGTAACCACAAAAGCTTTCTTGATGGTGAGCAACCGCAGAGGACAGTTATGCAGCGGCTCAAACTGTGCACACATCATAAAGGTGAGCACCAAGCTCCCACTGTTGCATGATTAAAGGTGAAGGGGGAAACAAATGGGTTAGCCTCCTCAAAAATCTCCACACTATAGGAGATTTGAATAAGGATGGCTGATCAGGCAGCCGAAGAAAAGAAGAAAGGGCTGAAAGGTAGCCCAGAGCCCTGTTGGTCCACTGAAGAACAATCAATCAATCAATCAAAGCATTTGTATAGCGCGCTACTCACCCGGAGGGTCTCAAGGCGCTTGGGGGGGATCCTCTACTGCTCGAACAGCCAGGTCTTGAGTTGCTTCCTGAAGGCGAGGTGGTCTTGGGTCAGGCGGAGGTGGGTGGGGAGGGAGTTCCACGTCTTGGCGGCCAGGTAGGAGAAGGATCTTCCTCCCGTTGTGGCTCTTCGGATGCGGGGGACGGCGGCGAGGGCGTGGCTGGTCGATCGAAGCTGGCGGGTGGGAGTGTAGAAGTTCAGGCGGTCGTAGAGGTATCTCTGGGTCTTGGTTGTGGAGAGCTTTGTGTGCGTGGGTGAGGAGTCAGAACGTGATTCTCTTGTTGACAGGGAGCCAGTGCAGGTTTCTTAGGTGTGCGGAGATGTGGCTGTGTCGGGGGGTGTCCAGGATGAGTCGTGCTGAGGCGTTCTGAATACGCTGGAGTCTTTTCTGGAGTTTTGCGGTGGTACTGGCGTAGAGGGAGTTGCCGTAGTCTAGTCAGCTGGTGACGAGGGCCTGGGTGACCGTCTTCCTGGTGATCCACCGGAAGATCTTCCGTAGCATGCGTAGGATGTTGAAGCATGACGAGGAGACGGCGTTGACTTGTCTGGCCATCGAGAGGGAGGAGTCCAGGTTGCGTGCGTGGTCCGTTGGTTTGGGTGCGCTGCCCAGGGCAGGGGGCCACCAGGAGTCGTCCCAGGCGGAGGGCGAAGATCCCAGGATGAGGACTTCCGTCTTATCTGAGTTCAGTTTCAGGCGGCTGTTCATCATCCACTCGGCTACGTCTTTCATCCCTTCGTGTAGGTTGGTTCTGGCGGTGGCGGGGTCGTTGGTGAGGGAGAGGATCAGCTGGGTGTCGTCTGCGTAGGAGAGGATGTTGAGGTTGTGTTGGCGTGCGATGGCCGCGAGGGGGCTCATGTAGATGTTGAATAGCGTGGGGCTGAGTGATGATCCTTGTGGTACGCCACAGCTGACTTCGGTGGCTTCTGATCTGAACGGGGGGAGGCGGACTCTCTGTGTCCTTCCGGCGAGGAAGGAGATGATCCATTCCAGTGCCTTCTCTTGGATTCCAACGTTGCTGAGGCGCTGTACAGGGTGCGGTGGCAGACAGTGTCGAACGCCGCGGAGAGGTCCAGGAGGATGAGGGCTGCTGTTTCCCCGTTGTCGATCAGGGCTCGGATGTCATCAGTGGCTGCGATGAGGGCGGTCTCGGTGCTGTGGTTGGCTCGGGGTCAGCTGTCTGTTGACGGTCTTCTCAATGACTTTGGCCGGAAACGGGAATAGAGAGATGGGGCGGTAGTTTTTGAGATCGGTGGGGTCTGCTGCTGGTTTCTTCAGGAGGGCACTGAGTTCGGCGTGCTTCCAGCTCTCCGGGAAGGTTGCGGTGTCGAAGGAGGCGTTGATGGTGTCCCGTAGATGGGGTGCGATGACGGAGTCGGCCTTGTTGAAGACGTGGTGAGGGCAGGGGTCGGTTGGAGATCCGGAGTGGATGGAGTTCATCGTGCGGATGGTGTCTTCGGTGTTGATCGGGGCCCAGGCGCGGAGAATGGTGGTGGGGGGCGCTGGTGCGGTCGTAGGGTGCGTCGGCTGTGTGCTGAAGCTGTTGTGTATGTCTGTGAACTTGCTGTGGAAGAACGAGGCGAGCAAGTTGCAGAGGTCTTGCGATGGGGTGATGTCGTTGTTTCCGGCACTGGGGTTGGAGAGCTCTTTAACGATGTTGAAGAGTCCCTTGCTGTTGTGGGCGTTGTTGTCCAGTCGTTCCTTGAATGCGGTTTTCTTGGTGGTGTGGATCAGTTGGTGGTGCTTTTGAGTGGCGAGCTTGAGGGTGGTCATGTTGTCTGGAGTCGGGTCTCTGCGCCAGGCTTTCTTGAGGGCTCGACAGTGCTTCTTGGAGCTCTTGAGTTCGTCGGTGAACCAGGATGCTTTCTTGCTGCCGGGTCTGCTGGGAGGGGTCCTCAGTGGTGCGAGGTTGTCTGCGAAGTTGCTGATCCACCTCGTGAGGTTGTCGGCGGCATGGCTGGGGTTCGCTGAGCTGGCGGGAGGGTTCTTGTTCAGGGATGCGGCGAGCTGGTCGGCTCTGATCTTGTTCCAGGTTCTGCGGGGAACCTGTTGCTGGTGGTGGTGGATCGTGGTCCTTCTGAAGCTGAAGTGGATGCAGCTGTGGTCCGTCCAGTGGAGTCCGGTGGCGTGGCTGAAGGAGATGTCCTTGCTGGAGGTGAAGACGGGGTCGAGCGTGTGGCCAGCATAGTGGGTGGGGGTGGTCACCAGCTGCTTGAATCCAAGGTTGGCGAGGTTGTCCAGCAGAGTGGTGGTGTTGCGGTCGTTGTTGTTCTCCAGGTGGAAGTTGAGGTCCCCGAGGAGGATGTAGTCAGTGGAGGGGAGGGCGTGCGGGCTGATGAAATCGGCGATGTCTTCGCTGAATTGTGTGCGTGGTCCCGCGGGTCTGTAGATGAGGGTGCCTCTGAGGGTGGTCTTGGAGTCGGTGTGAATCTGGAAGTGCAGGTGTTCGGCGGCTGTCAGGGTGTCGTCGGAGTTGGTCGTGATGCGGATGGTGTTCTTGTGGACGATGGCGATGCCTCCTCCTGTCTGGTTGACGCGGTCCCTCCGGGTGATCTTGTATCCGTCCGGGATGGCGATGGCGATGTCGGGCGCTGAGGAGTAGTTCATCCATGTTTCCGTGAGGAAGGTGACGTCTGGGGATGTCGTGTCGAGGAGGTTCCAGAGCTCCACGGCGTGTCTGTGGACGCAGCGGGTGTTGAGCAGGATGCACTTGAGGTGGTTGCTGCTGGGGGTCGGCTTGGTGGGTGCGGTGCAGGTCCGGATGCAGGAGAACTTGCAGGACTGGCAGGTGAAGGGTCCGTGGGTGCGTCTCGGGGTGGCTCGGTAGCACTCGGGGGTTCGGCCGGTGTTGAGTGCGTTGAGGGTGGCGGCGTCGTAGGTCCGGCGGGTGGGGTGGCCTCTGCGGGGGCCAGGGGTTCTGGCATTGGGCGCGGTCCAGGGGCCGTCGGGCTTACCTTTGGTGCACCTTCGGCGCTCAATCGGTGCTCCCGCTGCGCGGTCGCTCTGGGGGCGTCATAAGTAAGGAGCCGGGAGGGAGGAGCAGCTGGGTGGCGGGAGCGGGCGGCGAATGGAAACACAGGGGGGCTGGGCCGCAGGGAGGCAGCGGCGGGAAATCCAAGAAGCAGCGGGCAAGTCCCAGGAGCAGCGAGCGAAGGAATCTGCAGGCAGGAGGCGGCAAGGCAGGCGGGAGCGGCAGCAGTGAGTGGAGCGACCAAGCCCAGTGGAGGGCTGAGCGGTCACACTCTGAGGTCCCCTACGGTCCCCTTAAGAAAAGGAGCCGGGAGGGAGGAGCAGCTGGGTGTCGGGAGCGGGGCGGCGAATGGAAACACAGGGGGCGGGACCGCAGGGAGGCAGCGGCGGGAAATCCAAGAAGCAGCGGGCAAGTCCCAGGAGCAGCGGCAGCGAGCAAAGGAATCTGCAGGCAGGAGGCGGCAAGGCAGGCAGGAGCGGCAGCAGTGAGTGGGGCGACCAAGCCCTGTGGAGGGCTGAGCGGTCACCTCAAGTTACTTACCTTCGGTAACGATATCAGTAGTTAGTATTAGATTCCTTACCTTGCGTAGCAATACCCCTGCATGTCGTTAGGCGTCGTCTCTGGCTCCGCGTCCGTTGTCGGCGTAATATGCACCGGAATGACGTCGTCGGTACTTAGACGCCGCCCATGCGCGCTGACGTCAGTTCTTAGACACAGCTTTTCCGCGCCAGATACGCAGAGCCATGCTAGAACCAACACTGGTGCTGTAGGAGAGTAGGGTCTGCAATCCTATGATCCCCCAGATTTTTTTGCTTTTGTTTCACTGGTTTACGACTTTCTCTGGCTGTGGGCCTGCTAATCAGACCCACAGCCTAGCTGTTCTCTCACTAAATTGACAGGTGTACCTTAGGTGCATTATCCAATTGGAACTGGGCCACCTTATCAGACCCTGTAACTCAGGGCATAGGTGTACCCAGGGCCTACCAGGGGCTGAAGCATGTATTATGCCACCCCTGGATGGTCATCTAAATCTGACACAACTGGCTGCACGACAGCTGGGGCAAGGTGGTGTAATCACCCTTTGCTTTAGGTAAAGTATACCTATATCTAACCCTAACAATGGACACACAGATTCCTATCAGTCACTCCTATGGCAGACCTTGACAATCCTGAAGGCAGAGTGCATGGAATCGTGTGAAATGGTGCTCTGGCATGAGCTGAGCCCGTTTGCAGCTTGCGGAACCAAGTCCTAATAGCTGTTCCATGATAACGCATAGCATATACTCTTAAGTGCATTATAATCCTCGCGGTTAAATGCTATCTTTGGTATTGCTTTATCAAAACATGTCGAGTAAGGTGTCATACGAATTGGAATACTAACCCCTCGCCAATTCTGGCGACGGGGTTAGCATTCCACCCTTCTAGAGGGACACGACATGTATGTAACTGTGAACCCCGGTTAAAGTTAACTGAAGCCTCAGCTCCACAAAATGGATGCTGCCACCCCAGACACGAGTCTGACCTCCTGCTGCTGGGAGTCCTTCCAGCGAGGAGAGCTTGACAAAGGGTTTCCTGTCAGGGGCGGTGCTAGCACCATCCCAGACAGGGTTTTGTGTATCCTGGGTAGGCAGGGCTTTACAGGAAGGTGACTGCAAGTGGCACCCCGGTGCTCACTACGCATCTGCCGGCTAGAACCAGTTCCAGGGGCAGACCAGCCCCTGGCCTGGGGAAATTCCGGCATGGGAGAGGGGTGTAACCACCCCCCTTCCTGGTCCCACCCCTAGGGCAGGACCTAGTCGCGTACCCACCCCTTTCTTTAGGATAAAGGCAGGAGCGGGGACCCTTCCAAATTAGATCATCTTTGAATCAAGAAACTACTTTCTACGAAAGGAACTCTCGACTTCTTCTCAAGATTTCTCCCTTGTGGCTAAGGAGTAGTCACCCTGCATCCGCAGGCACCATCTAAGAACTCTGCGGTTTGCTGCACGTCCTTCCTCAGGAATCCGACCGACCAGCACGACGAGACCCGGCTTCCCTGGCACCTCTGACCTCTACCTACCTCTACAGCTAAGCTGAGAACCGTAGGTGCGACGAGACCTCGAGGGACCGGCCATCATCAGAACTGCACGACTTCTATCCAGCACGACCGCCGAGGGATCCTCTGGTGAGTGCTTTGGGGTCTGAGAAGCGCCGACCCTGAGCAGCTCCAGCACCGAAGTCCAGCCTCCCAGCATCTCCACGATCTGCGTGGGGCCCTTCTGCTTTTTGCTGCTCACAGCGTTGTTTGGCTACTAGCCCGCTGGCTTGTGGCCTTCTTAACGACGCCCGACGACATCACTGCTGCTGGTCTGGTTGCTCCAGACTGGCCCTTGCTCCCTTCCAAAAGAGGAGCACCCCGGACCCTCCTGGTCCACTCCAGACGCCATTTTAGGTCCACCGCGTGGGCTTGAATTTGCCAAGACTTGTTGCCCCAATCCTGGGTCCAGCGACGTCGACAGCATCATCCATTGTGGGACAGCTCGCACCTCCATCCTGGTCGCCGACAACGCCTCCTGGTCCGTGAGACTGCAGAGCCCAGCGTCGCCCACTCACCTAGTCGAGGTGACTACCATCCGGTGCCCTCCTGGTGCTACCTGACTACTGGCTAGTAGTCACGAACTTGGGCCCCTCTGCTTTCAGGTGTCATCCGTCTTCGATCCAGGCTTGGATCACTCGAAAAACCTTCACTGGTCGCCTGCCAGCAACTTCTTCCTTCAGGCTCCTGGTTCGTCTACGAGGATTCCCGACGTCTTTTGAGACCTATGCATCTGCAGCCCCTGGGCTAGGTAACTTCGGCATTTCGGTGCCCCAGCATAGCCTCACTATCCAAGGGTCAGGATCCACTGTCGTTTTCGATCTACCTTATCGGGTTCGCCCGAGAACAATAACTTTGTCTTTACTAGCTCCCATAGACTTTGTCCCGCATCCCGCGTGAGAGTGCACACTCTGCATCCGAGTCCCCTAGGCCTCCTACTAGTAATTTGAAGGTTCAGTAACGTAGTCCTAGCGATTCCAAAGCCTATTAGTACAGTACTTACCTGCTAGTAATTTCGCATTCCACTTCCATAGTATATGGTTTTTCGTGCCCCTCGGGCATTTGTGTAAATTGTGCAACTTAAAGTATTTTCGTAAGAGTTTTGTTGTGTGCTTAGTACCCTGTCCTCATAAAGAGTACAGGGCTGTTGTGATCTAAATAAATACACTGTTTATTTTCATAACACTTGTGTGGTGTCCTTTCACTTGGTGTTCAAGGGGTATATGTGATGGTATAACAGCTGGCTTAACACGCCCTCTAGAGTTTAGCCCGAAGACTGCTCGTATCCACGCTACTAGGATAGCTGGTCTATAAGGTTGACTTACAACCAATCACCATAAGGGTTGTTTGGACTGATACAAAGTGCTCACTAGAATAGTGAACATTATATATCAGGCCAACTTCTCACAGGTGCCATGAAACTAGGGCCCTGAAAGGGGATGACTATAACCCTAGTTATCAGTTCGCAGAACGGGGAGGATGGGTGGGGCGGTAAGGAATCTATCACTAACTAATGTCTCTTACAGATATATCGTTACCAAAGGTAAGTAACTTGTTCATCTGAAAGAAACAGGTTAGTATTAGATTCCTTACCTTAGAATAGATACCCCAGCAATACCAACCCCGGTGGTGGGTCTGCGAACAAATACTCACACCAGAAAGTCCTGGAGGACGGAACAGCCAAAGAAGCCATCCCTCCGGACTTGACTGTCCAGGCAGTAGTGCCTCGCAAAGGTGTGCAGCGAGGCCCACGTAGCCGCCTGGCAAATGTCCTGCAGGGGACTCCCCGGCCCAGGGCAGTAGTAGCCGACGTGGCCCGAGTGGAATGGGCTCTCAGCCCAACTGGAGGCTCCTTTCTAGCCAAGGAGTAGCACGCCTTGATGCATAAGACGACCCACCGAGAGATGGTCCGCTTATGCACCGCCCGTCCCTTCTTCGCACCCACGTAACCAACAAAGAGTTGGTCATCCACCCGGAACTGGCGTGTGCGATCCACATAAAATGAAAGCGCACATTTTGGGTCCAGACAATGGAGCCGCTCTTCATCCTTTGAAGGGTGCGGAGGCGGAAAGAAGGAGGGCAAGGTGATGGACTGCCCGATGTGGAAAGCATAGACTACCTTGGGCAGGAAAGATGGTTTCGTACGCAGCACCACTTTGTCCGGATGCACAGACAGGAAAGGGGGTTTGCAAGATAGAGCCTGGAGCTCACTCACTCTCCTGGCAGAGGTGATGGCAACCAGGAAAGCTGTCTTCAAGGTGAGAAGACGGAGAGGACAAGAATGAAGCGGCTCAAAGGGAGCGCACATCAGGAAAGTAAGAACCAGGTTCAAGTCCCACTGAGGCATCACAAAGGGAACAGGTGGAAACGTGTGTGATGCCCTTCAAAAAACGAGTTACTATAGGGGACTTGAACAAAGAAGGTTGATCAGGCAGCCTTAGGAAGGCCGAAAGAGCAGAAAGGTAGCCCTTGATAGTGCCCAGAGCAGAGCCCTGCTGGGCAAGAGAAAGAAGGAAGAGAAGAACTTCAGAGAGAGGGGCAGAAAGGGGATCCACAGCCTTTGCTGTGCACCATGCCACAAATTTGTTCCACCGGCAGGCGTATACCGACTTAGTGGAGGGACGCCTGGCTGCCAGAATAACAGTACAAACTTCAGGAGGCAAGTCAAATGGCCTCAACTGCCGCCGCTCAATCTCCAAGCATGGAGGTGGAGACTGGACAGGTTCGGGTGGAGGGCCGTTCCCTGCTGCTGCGACAGAAGGTCCTCCTGAAGAGGCAGACGGATCGGGGGACCGACTGACATATTGAGTAGGTCGGGATACCAGAACCTTCGAGCCCAGTCCGGAGCCACAAGGATGACTTGGGCCCGGTCGCGCCTGATCTTCTTCAGCACTCTGGGCAGAAGTGGTATAGGCGGAAAGGCGTATAACAGACCGCAACTCCACTCGCGACGAAATGCGTCGCCGAGCGAGTGCCGCCTTGGAAATTCCAACGCGCAGAACTGATGACATTGCGCGTTCTCTTCGGTGGCGTATAGATCTAACCAAGGCTCTCCCCACTGCAGAAAGATGCCTTGCGCCACGTCCGAGTTCAGACGCCATTCGTGATCCATCGAGCACCGTCGGCTGAGTTCGTCCGCCCTGGCGTTCAGAGAACCTGCCAGTTGGTGAACCACCAGGGTCACGCCCTGATATTCCAGCCACTGCCAGAGCCGCAGAGCCTCTTGACAGAGGGTCTAGGAACCCACACCGCCCTCTTTGTTGCAGTACCACATGGCGGTGGTGTTGTCCGTGAACACCTGCACTGCACTCCCTCTGACAGAGGGGAGGAATGCCTTCAGTGCCAGACGAATCGCCCGCAGCTCCAGAAGGTTGATATGGAGCTGGGACTCCGCCGCAGACCAGAGGCCTCTGATCTCCGCCTCTCCCATGTGGCCACCCCAGCCCTGGAGGGACGCGTCCGTCACAACCACGTGCTCCGGTTGGGGAAGGGAGAGGGATCAGCCGTTGACCCAATCGCAGTCCGTGAGCCACCACTGCAGCTGTCTCGCAGTGCCCTCCGAGATCAGGACATGGTCGGACAGGTTGCCCTGATGCTGGGCCCATTGAAACTTCAGGTCCCACTGCAGATTCCACATCCGCCACCGGGCGTGATGTGCCAGAAGGATGCAGGAAGCCATCAGCCCCAGGAGCCGCAGCGTCAACCTGACCGAAACCCGGGATAAAGGCTGAAAGATCGGAATCAGAGCCTGAATATCCCGGACTCGCTGCTTGGGAGGATAAACCTGAAACTGCGCCGAGTCCAGAACAGCTCAGATGAGGAGGAGCTTTTGGGAGGGGCACAGGTGTGATTTCGGCACGTTGGTGGAAACCCCCAGCAGGTGCAGGAGATCTGCCGTAATCTGGAGGTGATTGACGACTGTTTGGGGCGAGCCCGCCTCCAACAACCAGTCGTCGAGGTAGGGGAAGACTGAAACCCCTAACCTGCGCAGATGAGCTGCGACCACCGCCATCACTTTCGCAAACACCCGTTGGGCGCTGGTAAGGCCAAAGGGGAGCACAGTGAACTGAAAGTGCTCGAGGCCTACAGTGAACAGCAGGTAACGCCGGTGGGCCGGCAGGACGGTGATGTGAAAGTAGGCGTCCTGCAAGTCCAACGCCACCATCCAGTCTTGCGGGTCTAGGGCAGCCAAGACCTGAGCCAAAGTCAACATCTTGAACTTCTCCTTCTGGAGGAAGCCGTTGACGTTCCGTAGGTCCAAGATAGGGCGTAGGCCCCCTTTGCCCTTCCCGGGCACCAGAAAGTAGTGGGAGTAGCAACCACACCCTACTTCTGGCCCAGGAACGTGCTCGATGTCCCCCCTGGTCAAAAGGGCCGTAACTTCCTCCTGCAGAAGTCACAAGTGGTCCCCCGACACGCGGTGGTACTGCGGTGGCATGGCTGGAGGGGTCGCCTCGAAGGGGAGGGAGTAGCCCCTTCGGACGATTTGCAGCACCCACCTGTCCGATGTGACTGTGCGCCAGTGGAAGAGGTGATGGCGGACCTTGCCCCCCACCGGCATCACATGGGCCCGAAAACTCGGAAGGTTTTGAGGCGGATGCTGCGGGAGCGGGTGCGGACTGGCCTCGCCTTTGACGCCGTCCGCCTCCCCGGCGGTTTCCACGGCCGCCACCGCGCTGAAGGTTCTGTTGAGGCGGCGTGTGGCTGGCGGTCCATGTGGGGACGACCCTTCCTTGGCCACGAAAGGAGCGAAAGGCACCCATTTGCTGGCGCGGGGCTGAGAGGCCCAATGACTTGGCCGTAGCCCTTGAGTCCTTAAAGCGCTCAAGCGCGTGGTCTGCCTGGTCGCCAAACAGGCGACGGCCATCAAACGGCATGTCCAGAAGTGTAGCCTGGACATCGGCCAAAAAATTGGCGCACCGTAACCAGGCGTGGCGTCGGACCGCCACTGTCGTCGCCATCGCTCTGCCTAGTGTATCGGTGGTATCCAGTCCGCACCGGATAGAGTACCGTGCCGCATCTCGACCCTCCACTAGGGCTTGGGCGAGTTTAGCCCTGACCTCCTCAGGGCATTGTGGCAGCACGTCCGCAACTGTGTCCCACAGGGTGTGGGTGTAGCGGCCCAAGAGGCATGCAGTGTTGACTGACCGCAGTCCCAGACTAAGGGACGAGAACACTTTCTTGCCAAATTGTTCAAACCTCTTGGATTCCCTGTCGGGAGGGGCCGACGGGAACGCGGTCTGGGAGTTAGAGGCCTGGATAACCAGGCTCTGGGGGGTTGGATGGGTCGACAGGAAGCTTGGGTCACCCGGAGCCGAGCGGTAGCGTCTGGCCACGTTCAACAGAACGTCACATAAGATCTCATTGAACAGCAGCAGAGGCTCGACCGAGCTTGACTGGGGTTTGAGGACCTCGGTGAGGAGATTAGTCCTCACGGCCGCTGAGGGGAGCGTAAGGTTCAAGACCTTAGCCGCCCGCTTCAGAACTACGCTATAAGCTGCCCCCTCCTCCGTAGCCACGGTAGGAGGGGAGACAAAACCAGTGCCTGGAGAGATATCCAGGCCGCTGGCCTCCCCAAGCTCCTCTGTCCAGTCCGCTTGGTCCTAACTCTCCCGTGTCAGAGGGTCCTCAGACCCCTCCCAGTCCTCTTCGTCACCCAATGCCTGGTAGACAGGATCAACAATCGGGGCCTGTTCATTAAAGTAGAATGTACCCATAGCTGTCTCGTACGGCGCCCAACGGGGCCGTGTCGACGGCTGAACGGGATCGACAGAAGGACTGGGGCTGGCGTCGACCGAAGTCGGCGCCGGTGGTGACACCCTTGGGGACGGCGCCGGCGAGGTCGACCGGCTTTGACCCGGATCCGGCTGGGGCCTGCGCGCCGGGACCGAAGTCGCCGGCGGCGCCGGGGACGAAGCCGCCGGCGGCGCCGGGGCCGAGGCCACCGGCGGCGTCGGTGCCAAAGCACCCACTGGGCCCGAAGGCGCTGTGGGGCCCGGTGGAGAAGAGAGCGACCTCATGGCCATGAGGTACTGCTCGATCTGCTCCTGCGTCGCATCTTGCTCAGGGACCCGAAGGTGTGGGGCAGGATGCGGCGCTAGCGACTTCTGCGGAGCCGCATGGGTGGTGCCACCCAAAACCGCAGCCGCGTCGGGCGAGCATCGGGGGCGGTCGGAGGAGCGATGACGCAGCTCCGACCTCTCATGCCTCTTATCTGAGGAGGAACCAGAAGACCGATGCCGACTTCCGGAGCTGCGAGGGCTCCGTCCCCGCGACCGATCCCTCGACCTCCCATGGGACCGGGACCTCGAATGGCGCGGGGCCGGAGCTCGAGCCGCTTGCGGGACCGCTCCCGTCTAGCCTTCGACGTCAGGGCTTGACAGTCGGAACAGGAACGGTCGTCGAGGTCGAGGCCTAGGCATTGCAGACACCGGTGATGGGGGTCGGTATTCAACATCAGTTGACTACACTTCGAGCAGGGTTTGAACCCGGGCATTCCTACCGGCACCTGAAGAGTCGAGAACGACTTGAAGAAGATCAAAAATGATAACAACAACTAGAGAGAGAGGGAAGAGACACTCTCAGTCCCCCAGGTAATAGTTATAAACAACAGAAGAGTGTCCACATAGGGATAGTTGTATCCAGCACAGAATTGAAAAGAAAGTATGATCAACCTGAGCAGGAATTACTCAGGGATTTTTAGGAAGCCCTCACTCACCACCCTGGGTGGTGACATGCTTCATCATCGGGCCCACCAGGAGAAGCCGAATGCCTCCATGGTGTGCTGCAACGCCAGATTACTGCGGAGCGGGATTTGTTTGTGACAGTGGTGTACGAAAAAAAGTGAGTTTAAAAAATACCAAACAGCTTTACCAAACAAAAAACTTTATTCCGTGGTTAGCTGGGTATTGGTTAAAATGTATGTGCAGGGAAATTTACCAACTAATGTGTTGGGTGTTTTCCCCTTTAAAGTGGGGTCAACATGTTTCTGCCCTTTAAGTGTATGGATATTACTGGGCATTCGTCAGGACCATGTAATTGTGTACCTCGGTGGTATGGGCGCGCTAAGGCCCACCCTAGCCAGAGGACGTGACAGTTAGAAAGAATTATGTGTAAAAATGGGTGCAAAAAAACACAAACCAGAAAAATGGTTCGAACAATTATGATGAACCTGTGGTTTGTATGTTAAAAGATCCACACTTCATGGGTCTCGGGAGGGGGGTGGTGGCGACAATGGCACACCGCCCGCAACGCCAAACACCCACTAGGCACCTAACGATCTCCTCGAACCGGACCCCGTGGATCGAGTTGGTAAATTTCCCTGCACATACATTTTAACCAATACCCAGCTAACCACGGAATAAAGTTTTTTGTTTGGTAAAGCTGTTTGGTATTTGTGACCGGTCTCTCCTGATCTTCTTGAGCACTCTGGGCAGGAGTGGCATGGGCAGGAAGGCGTATAGGAGGCCTGAACTCCACTCAAGATGAAAAGCGTTGCTGAGCGAGCGCCACCTTGGAAACACCAGCATGCAAAACTGCTGATACTGCGTGTTCTTTTCGGAGGCGGCCAGATCCATCTAATGCTCTCCCCACCGCTGAATGAGACCTTGTGCCACCTCCGGATGGAGACACCATTCGTGATCCGCAAGACATTCTCGTCTGAGCTCGTCTGCCCTGGCGTTCAGGGAACCAGCCAGGTGTTGAACCACCAGGGAAATGCCCTGCTGTTCCAGCCAAATTCAGAGGCGCAGGGCCTCTGAATATAAGGTCCACGACCCCACTCCGCCCTGTTTGTTGCAGTACCACATGGCGGTAGTGTTGTCTGTGAAAACCTGAACGAGCCTTCCTATTATTGACCGTAAAAAGGCTTTTAGTGCCAGACGGATTGCCAGCAGCTCCAACAGATTGATATGGAGCTTGGTTTCCGCCTGAAACCAGAGTCCACTGATCTCCACCTCTCCGAGATGGCCGCCCAATCCCAGAAGGGACAAATCCATCACTACTGTAAGGTATGGGTGGGGAAGGGATAGGAGTCTGCCCTGGAACCAAACGCGGTTCGTTAGCTACCACTGCACGTCATTCGCAGTGCCCTCCGATATCTGAACCAGGTCGGTGAGATTTCCTCGATGCTGTGCCCATTGGAACTTCAGGTCCCACTGCAGAGCCCACATGCACCACCGTGCGTGGGTCACAACTAAGATGCAGGAGGCCATGAGGCCCAACACCCGCAGAGTCATGTTTACTGAGATCCAGGATAGAGGCTGAAACATCGGTATCATAGCCTTAATATCCTGGACTTGTCGATCGTGAGGATAGGCCTGAAACTGCGCCGTGTCCAGAATTGCTCCAATGAAAGGGAGCGTCTGGGAGGGAGTCAGGTGTGACTTCGGCACATTGATAGTCAACCCCAACAAATGCAGGAGGTTCTCTGTAGTCTGGAGGTGGGAGACAACTGTTTGGGGTGAGCCCTCCTTCAATAACCAGTCATCGAGGTAGGGGAAGACTGGAACCCATGGTCTCCACAGGTGGGCTGCGACCACCGCTATCACCTTCGTGAACACCTGAGGGGCACTGGTGAGGCCGAAGATGAGCACGGGAAACTGAAAGCGCTCGTGGCCCACCGTAAACCCCAGATAGCGACGACGGGCAGGCAGGATGGGGATATGAAAATAGACGTCCTGCTAGACCAGCACTACCATCCAGTCTCCCGGGTTCAAGGCAGACAGGACCTGAGCCACGGTGAGTATTTAGAATTTCTCCTTTCACAGGAAGTAGTTGAGGATTCTTCGGTCTAGAACAGGGCGAAGGCCTCCGTCCTTCTTCGGGATCAGAAAGTACCGGGAATAGCAACCACTGCCTACTTCTGGCCCAGTAACCTTCTCTATAGCTACCTTGGCCAAGAGAGGTTTGCGAAGTAAGGCAAAGTGATCCTCCGTCAGCCAATCGTGTACTGGAGGCATAGGTGGAGGAGTAGTCTAGAAGGGGAGGGAGTAGCCCCTTCAGACTATTTGCAACACCGACCTGTCCGATGTTAGGTCTCTCCAGTTGTGGAGGTGAAGGTGTATCCTGCCCCAGACTGGACAAGTGTGATCCTGGAGGATCGGACTGGGAAGGTTTTGCGGTGGAGGAGGGGGCAGTGGCTTGGCCCGACTTCTAGTTCCCGACCCACAAGGCCAGGGGAGCCGCCTCCACGACCTCGCAGAGGTTGCTGAACTTGCGGGTGCCTCTGGCCGGAATAGGGTTGGCACGACTGGTAGCCCATTCCGTAACAAGAGGAACGAAACGCTAGGTGTAGCAGGGAGGCCCAAATCTTTAAAGCTTTTAAGGTCAGCATTTGCCTTGTCTCCAACGAGACAGGAGCCATCAAAGGGCATGTCTATGAGGTTGGCCTGGACATCCCCTGAAAAACCAGACGTCCTCAACCAGGTGCGGAAATCGCTCTACCTAGTGAGTCCGTCGATCCAAGCCACATCTGATTGCGAACTTAGCAACGTCTCTCCTGTCTAAGATGGCCTGAGAGAGTAGGGCCCGGTCCTCCTCCGAGACCCTAGGCAGCACTTGTTCAATCGTATCCCATATCAAATGGGAGTAACGGCCACAAAGGCATGCAGTGTTCACCGAACGCAAGGCTAGACTGGTAGAAGACAAAGATTTTGTTCCAAAGTTCTCCAGTCTTTCGGATTCCCTGTCCGGGGGTGGGGAAGGGAACACACCACAGGAAAAGGAAGCCTGGACCGCCAAGCTTTGGGGGGCGGGGGGCGGGGTCAAGGTGGGTAGTGAGGAAAGTTGGGTCGTCCGGTGCTGGGCGATGGCGCTGAACGATCGTCCTATTCACAGGAGCTCCTGTGCTAGGTTTGGACCAAGTACCCAGGCCTTGTTAAAGGGCTGGAGGGCTTTCCAACTCGAGACTCCAGGCTGCAGGACCTCTGCTCTGTCAAGACGTTAGTCTTGACCGCCACTGCAGGAAGCATCAGGTCAAGAACCTCCACAGCCCTATGCATCACCATAGCAAGAGATGCTCCCTCCTCCATGGCTAGGGTAGGAGGGGTAAACATGCCTGTATCTGGGGAAGTGTCCAACCTACTGGCATCACCCAGTTCCTCATACCAGTCCATATCCTGGTGATGCAGGATTACTAAGGGATCCTGCTACCCCTCCCAGTCCTCTTCCACGAACCCTAAACCTTCAGAATAAGGCAGGGTAAATGACATGGAGCCATACGGCTCCGGTCTCAGCATCAGGGGACGACCAACTGGCTTTGTGACGTCAGGAATGAGAATCAGGGAGGCTGTGCTGGCAACGCTGAGTGCCTCAGAGCCAGACAAGGCGCAGGGGAAGGTCACTTAGGTAGTGCGACCCGCGTTGGGCTGCACCTGGAAACAGGTCCACTCAGAGGCCGTGGTATTGGGACCGCCGGCACAGGAACCATGGGGAGCCTTCCATTTCCCGAGCTTGCAAGGCCTGAAGGAGTGCTGACAGGGGCAGGCCGCCTAAATATGGCGCATATGGCGTCCTAAAACTCTTTTAGCTGGGCGGGGTTTGCTCCCAGTAAGGGAGGGAAACGTGTTGTCGACCCAGGTGCTTGCTCCGCAGAGCGGGGCCTCCAGCACCGAGGCTTCACTGCTGAGTCGCGAGACAGGTGGCGCGAAGTTGAAGCACGCTTTGATTTCTTGTGGTGACTCTTACCTGACTTCGATGAAGAGGACTTTGACCCACTGGAGCGGTGCTCGGACCATCCTCTCGACTGAGACCTGGACCGGGATCGAGACCGACGTGGTGATCGTCAAGGTGCAGGACGCCAGGCAGTGAAAAGCTTTAGGGACCGCTTCCTCAAAGTCTTCGGCGCCATGGCCCAGAGGTCTGAGCACAACTTTGAATCGTGGTCGCACTTCAGGCACCAGAGACAAACCAGATGGGGGTCCGTGACCGACATGGGGTGGTGACAGGCGCCGCAAGGCTTGAACCCTTAAGTCTTCTTACTCAACATGACACACCTACATACCAACGAAGTCGACAAAAAGTCGTAAAAAGTATGTCAAAAATGGACAGGGGGTAGTTCTCTTCAACGGATCGGTGCTGATGGTGCAAAAAAAAAAAAAGAACTGCCATCAGCGCGCTGGAGTGGCAGCTATATCGACGAGACGGACATCGCCACATCAATGAAGACGCTGACGTCTCAAGGAGTTGACTAACGCCACCTACCGGTGCGCAGGGGTACTGCTAAGAAAAATCTTCTGGATGCAGCCTGATGCCTGGAAGTTCAAAGGTGAGGAATCTGCAGCTAGATGTCTCTATCAGTTTCTCATTTGCAAGCTGGGAGCTACCGATCTGTCATGCCATGTTATTTGCACAACGGGTAGATTTGTGTTATTCATAAAAGGCAGTGAATTCTAAATGATTTTAATTGGTTTTATCAGTGTGTAGAGAATAACAAATATGTAATGTGCATTTTACATAGTGCAGTTTGAAGACCACAGTCTATAATAAACTTGATTATAACTGATTGACAAACTATTGCCCTCTTACCTTCCAAGAAAGGGATTGAGTCTGTGCTAATGGTGTCCAATGCTAGTAAATCCTTCCCATCTTTTGAACCACTACGTTTGTGCTTGTGTTTCCTTCGAAAGAATGAACGGCGAGCTGCTGCTGATACAGTTTTGTTCGAACTGCTGTCATCTTTCACCTCAGACATGCTATGTCTCCTGTAGAATTCCTGGTCAATCCTAAAATTAGACATTCAGGAAAGTAGACCTTAGATTGATATCTAGATATTTCTTACATCACTTGAGAAATCTGTTTGAAAACACACACTTTGTTAGTACAAACAGGACCTAATGAACAAATAGCTGGTCAGCCAAGAACATCATTCTGATCACGTTTATAAACATTTTACTTGGAGCATTATTCTAGATCTCCAACTAAAGCTCTGTTGCAGTGCAAAATGCAGTTTAGAATTTGACAAAGTGAAAATTAAAGACCTCTACCAATGGTCATTGCATCTTAAGGTGTATAGTCACATGCTAATTAGTTCCTTGTTGTCAGGTGAAAGTCCCAGAATAATGTTTTTAGTATTAAATCTGTTTTATTGACAAAATACAAAGAAAAAAAACCCCACAGTCAAAGGCGCCTACAACCCAGCAGGCCAGCAATAGAAAGATCAGCTGCACAGACGAGTCAATAACCATGATGGGGTTTCAAATATTAAACATGTTTTTGATAGTAAAATAAGTAGAAGTTGCTCATGCAATTGCAGGTTCAGTACACTTTGGTACGATCCTAACAAATTTTCCAGCACACCAAACTCCCAAATTTTGCAAATCTCACATTCAAATTGATTTAAGGAACTTGCACATTTCACTGACACCAAGTCAAAACTCAGTTATATAAAAAAAATATAAAATAATGTATCATTCAAAGCCTGCCAGACAGCTATTCAAATTCTACTCAAAAGATTTAAATGAAATTACACAAACTTGTCAGGTTAAGTTCTACTTTAATGCCAAGATAGATGTAATCTCTCGTATAGTGGTGTCTGGTGTAGCGGTGAGCAAGAATTCCCATAGTAGAGAAAAAGGAAAACACTTATTTTTTTATGCTAGCCCACCTAAAAAATGAAGGGTCTGCACAAACCTTCTAATGCCAAAACATCTATTTATTCACACTTCAGGGATGGCAGTACACAATGAATAGAGTGTCTCACCATCTGCTCATCATCACTTCCCCAAGAGCATATTTCGCGGAAACTTTTAGTCCTGCCAAACCGGCTCTGGGTACCCGACCTGGCAATAAGCCAAGTGAGTGAACATTTATGGCTCCAGCAATTAAATTGGTCATGTCATTTTTAACTCGTGAGGCCACAAGCAACATTCTTGAAGAGGACCTGATAGTGCAAGTAAACCCAAATGTTCCTAGCTTTTCCCGCGTCAGCACCTATTGTCCTCAGTGTGGATAGGGGGAGCAGTGCTTTTTTTTATGTATGCATAGGTCCAACACCTCTAATTGGCCACACATTGGACACACGGATAGTGGGGACCCAAACATTTTGACTCCTGTCTTTCCTGCATTGCTCTGGAACCTACCACAGGCTGTTCAATACTAAATTTTCTGCAGTGTAGCCAAATATCACCAAACTAATTTGTACACCCATTAATAAGTGAGATATATGGGTGTTGTAATCATATGTCAGAAAGACAAAAGATTGTTAGACTTTGTAACAGGGCTTTATTATAAGTGTTAAAAGTAGCCAGTCAGGCCATCCAGCAGTCTCTCCCACCAGCAACTGCTATTCAGGGCCCCTCAGAACCCTTGGCTGCTCCCATCTAATAACTGGTGAGACCCACCTCCACTCCGCCTGCCCCCCCTATGGTCACGCACGTGGCTTAACCAAGTTCACAAACTATTGGGATTTGGGAGGTGGGACTTCATTGGCATTTCCAGTTAGGGGGACTTGATGCACCACTCCACTTTGAAATCATTTGCCAACCTGCAAATGGAGTTAGATGCCCATCGCACCCAGTTCTACCATTACCGGCATATCAGGCACACAGTCACCTCCCACATCTTAGATCTGGATTACATACCAGAGTAAAACCTGTGGGAGGCCAAACGCCTGCTTACTTACCTCAAAAACCCTCTTAATTAAGACTGTAGTGGTAACACCCATGACATATTCACCCACTTGCAGGCAGAATTGTTGTTGTACTTGGGCCCACCTGATGACGATTGGAGAGAGGCGTTAGCTTCCCTCATGAAGCAGTAATAGCCTCTCAATTCCAGGCCATTCAACTGAATATTCACACCAATCGTATTATATTACGGGGGGGGGGGGGGGGGTTGAGGCAAATGTGGGCGACGCAATCACAAACATGAGTGCAGTGCTCCGCAGTCATCAGGGACTTTTTAGACAGTGTATGGGTTTGCTCTGTTCTGGCACCTTTATGGCACAGTGTTATCGACTCTTGAATGTGTCTTGGGATGGAAGCTTCCAAGGAACCCCAAACTGGTTCTGCTCCACATCTCAGACTCCCACCCATGCAAACGTGCCTTGCTGTGGTTGGGTCTGGTGGTCGCTAATAGTGACATTGACAAACACTGGACACATTTGACGGGCGCCCCCTGGAGGGGTGAAAGAGTGGGTAAACCATTGTTTCAGTCTGAACCAGCCCATTTTCTAGGGCAGAGGCTGCCCTCAGAATCATGGACAAATCAGGAGTTACTGAGCGAGGTACACAGGGACCCAACTAGAGCCATTTGAGCAAATACAGTGGTACATAGTGAGGGACCTGCGACTGTTTAAGCATCAGGAGACTGGGGACAGGAAAAGACTAGCAGTAGTAAACCAGGGTGGGGCGGTTTAAAGGAGATATCTCAACTCTGGAATGGTGGGATTTTTCAATGTGTTAAATTTGTGATGTGGTTTTGACAGCAGGCATATTTTGTCCTGTATAATAACTATTAAAAATCTTTAAAAAAAAGTAGCCTGCCAAAGTATAGAACACCACAATACAGTCTGAAAGGCTGTGGGTGATGCAAAAGTTTGACTTTTTAATAGGGGGTTTAAAGCCTTTGCAATTTGAAGCGCCAGAATGCCATCCCAAAATGAGCAAATAAGTTAGTAACCAGCAGCATTCTAGGTGTGAGCAAGAGTTGTTTTTTGTTTTTATCTGCAGTGTACAGGTTCTACAGGCAAGATTTGGTTCATGACAATGCAACAGTGTGAGTATTTCATTTCCATTATGTCTCCGACTAAGTTGTCCTGTTTGAAAAACAATTTTATCTGCAGTGTACAGGTTCTACAGGCAAGATTTGGTTCATGACAATGCAACAGTGTGAGTATTTCATTTCCATTATGTCTCCGACTAAGTTGTCCTGTTTGAAAAACAATCAGCAAAAACACTTTGCATGTTTTTTTTTCTTCCACCTTGCTGAATAAAGATTAAATTGAGGATTTTCTTTCCCTTTCAAACTGTCAATGGCATTGAAAAGTTTGAATATTTTAGCAGTATTAATTAGATACTTGTGAATTGGCAATCGAAAGAATGAAACGATCCTCAACATAGTCGAATGAAGCAGCTACAGCAATGTTTTTATGCGGGCAGAATAGGACATAATTGTACAAGTAAAATTTTTGTTCACTTTTCCTGATAACTTTGATAGGCAATGCTCTTGCTTTCTTCATTTCCCTACAGTCTGAAGAAAGACATGGGTACCTGAGCTCTAGGTTTTCAGCAGTCATGCGGCTATCCTCAATGACACCGAGACATACGGTAACACTTACGCTATGCAGATTTGTAATGTGCACAATCACCCGGGAGGGTATCCAGGCATTTGTGAAAACAGATGCCATTGTGATGTAGATGCCTTGAAAGTGTGGGTGAAGAGTTTGAATTGTTCTCATTTGTGATTAGGGAGCTCCTTCAGGTGTGGTGTGATGCGAGTGCAGCGTGGGAGGTTGAGAGTGATTCTGGCCGCCAAGTTCTGAATGGTCTGCAGCCTTCTGGTGATTTTTTTGTGGATCATAGCATGGAGGGTATTCCCGTAGAACAAGTTACTTACCTTGGGTAACTCCTTATCTGGTAGGGCCTCTATCTGGCCGCAGATCTTTACCTTTTAATTATTAACAGGGGTCATAATGGACCCAGATTTATTTCTGCTAGCGTTTACCATGCGTGCCGGTAGATGGCGTTGATTGGCTCCACTTGCTGTCGCTGGTGTTGTTCGCACCAGAAGTGATGTTCACAGTGCTTATATAGCCGCCACCCAGAAGCGCCATGATCAGTTACTTTTCGTGACTTTCCACGCCAGAAGCAAGAAGCCACGAAGAACACTGACCACTGGTGTGGAACACAAGGGCCTTGAAAATGGAAAGCCCTGTCCCTAGAAATCCGTTCACACAGCAGGTAGGATGGGTGAGTCGGTATGGAATCTGCTGCTAGATAGTCTCTACCAGATAAGGTGTTACCAAAGGTAAGTAACTTATTTATCAGATAGAGACATCTAGCTGCAGAGTCCTTACCTTAGAATAGACACCCAAGCAATACCTCCCTGGAGATGGGTTTACGGACCAATTTCACACGAGGAAGTCCTGCAGGACCGAATGGGCAAACTGTAAGGATCCAGGAGAACTTTCCGCAGGAGTGCCAGGAACCGAAGACTGGCCCAAACCCTTCTCCCCTACACCTCTGTGTCTATCAAACCCTAGAACACAATGGTGATATGGAGGGAAAGGAGGGAACAAAACAAGGGAAGGCAGGGAAGAACAAGACTCCACGGACTGGTACCTTCACGCTGGAAGCAGTAGCTAGAAAGAAGTTGTGCAGGTTAATAAGCAATAAGTGACAAGTAAGCACTATGAATGGTACAACATATGTATATTCACCTCACTCTAGTTATGAAGTGCCGGGTGTTTCACTTTAAGAATTGAAGGATGTGAAGTAACCAACTCCTACACTTTAATGTATGTGCTTCTCCTCTCAGCGACAGTAAATAAAATAGGACCATCCCCTGCCTGGTTAGAGGACAGCTAGTTATTTATCTACTTAGCACCAAATTTGGGAAGGTAAATACTTTAGATTCTGTTGTCTCTTACAAGGCACTGCAGGGCTAACACTGTGAAAGGTAACTTGACTAAACAACGGGTCTCAGGTCTGCAGTTTTATCTGAAAGACAGTATCACCAGCATTAGTGTTATTATGCAAGTTAATACATATATTAATAGAAAGAAGCGATAAAAGCGCGTTACCCGTGAAGGAAGGTGGATATCTGACTATGGTTACCCCCAACTTTTTGCCTAGTGTTTAACTGGTTTTCGACTTAGTTGGCCTGGGATCCTGCTATTCAGGACCCCAGGCTTCCTGCTCTATCTGTTAAAATGGACTCCATGTACCTTAGGTACATAACTAATTGGTATTGAGTCACCTCTTGTAAGTCCTTGTACAGTGTTCCTTAGGTACCCAGGGCATAAGTGCACCCAAGGCCTACCAGGGGCTGCAGTAATGTATTATGCCACCCCTGGTTGGCCATCCAAATCTGACACAACTGGCTGATCAATCAGCTGGGGCAAGGTGGTGTATTCACCCTTTGCTTTAGATATAGTATACCTATATCTAAACCTAAAATGGACACATATCCTCCTATAAGTAACTCCTATGGCAGGCCTTAACAATCCTGGCGGCAGAGTGCTTGGAATTATGTGAGATGGTGCTCTAGCATGAGCTCAGCCTGTCTGCAGCTTTCGGAACCAAGTCCTTTAGCAGTTTCCAATATAACGCTATACAATATACTCTCAAGTGCATTATAATCCTCGCGGTTATTGCTAACTTTGGCATAGCATTATCAAAACATGTCGAGTAAGGTGTCATACGAATTGGAATACTACCCCCTCGCCAGTTCTGGCGACGGGGGTAGCATTCCACCCTTCTGGCGACGGGGGTAGCATTCCACCCTTCTAGAAGGACACGACATGTATGTAACTGTGAACCCCGGTTAAAGTTAACTCGAGCCTCAGCATCACAAAATGGATGCTGCCACCACAGACACAAGTCTGACCTCCTGCTGCTGGGAGTCCTTCCAGCGAGGGAGGCCTGGAAAAAGGGTTTCCTGCCTTGGGAGGTGCTAGCACCACCCCAGACAGAGTTTTGTGTATTAGGTAGGACAGGCCTGAAAGGAATGAGACATGCCTGGCGCACACAAGGTGCCCTGTGCATACACCGGTTCAAACCAGTTGCTGGGGCACTCCAGCCCCAGCTCTGGAGCGAAACCGGACAAAGGATAGGGGATGTAACCACCGCCTTTCCTGGTCCCACCCATAGGAGGGACCTAGTCATAGTACAGCCCCCTTTAGGAGAATAAAGGTAGGAGCTGGTCCCATTCCCAATTAGATTAATCCTGATTTGAAACTCTACAAGAAGAAACTCTGGACTTCAACGTTCTGCTCCACAGAAGACTGAAGAAATCTCCCTTGTGGCCAAGGAGTGACCACCCTGCACAAGCAGGCACCATCAAGCGTTCCAGCGGTTCACTTTGTCGTCTTCCCTGGTGGATTCAGACTTCAGAGCCCGACGAGACCCGGACTTCCAGACCTCTCCGACCTCTACCTACATCTGCGGCTCAGCTGAGATCCGTGGGAGCGACGAGACACGTGGGACTGGCCATCTTGGAGAAACTGCACTTCGTCGAGGATGCCTCTGAAGTCGTGCTGGAAGCGAAGTGCTTTGGGGATTGAGAAGCCCCAGCCCCGAGCAGCTCCTGCACAGAAGATCCGCCCTCCAGCATCCACGAGATCTGCGTGGGGCCCTTTTGCTTGATTGCTGTTCGACGCGATGTCTGGTCACTTTTCGGCTGGCTAGTGGCCTCCTAGACGACGATCCTTGAAATCCACACCGCTGGTCTGGTTGCTCCAGACTGGCCCCTGCTTCCCTGCAAAGGAGAAGCACCCCGACCCTCCTGGTCCGCACCAGACGCCGTTTCCACTCACCACGTGGGTTGCCTTTGCCAGGGCCTGTTGACGCCGAATCCGGAACCAACACCGCCGACAGCGAGAGCCTGCGTGGGACAGCTCGTGCCTCCATCCTGGTCTTTCAAGACACCTCCTGGTCCACGTGGCTGCAGAGTCAAGCGTCCACTCTTCACCTGATCGCGACGACAGCATCTGGTTCCTTCCTGGTTCTACTCTAGTCACTGGCTAGTGGCTGTGAACATTGTCCCCTCTGCTTTCAGGTCTTCCTCTTCCTCTTCCTCGATCCACCCCTGGGTCGCTCCGGCCATCTTCCTTCTGGCCGCCTGCAGCATCTTTTCTTCCAGGCTCCATAGACTTCAACGCGGAAACCCGACACACTTTGACACCTATGCACCCGCAGCCTGTGGGTGAGGTAACAAGAGCATTTCGGTGCTCAAGGGTAGATTAACTCTCCTAGTGTCCAGATTTACAGTCGTTTTAGTCCTAGCTAGTCGGAACTGTCTAATACTTACTTTTTCGTAATTTGTACTGTCCATTGACTTTGTTACGCATCTCGTGTGTGAGTTCACACTCTGCACACGCGTCCCATGGGCCTCCTGCTACTTACCTAAGGTTAGGGTAGTGTAGTCCCAGCGATCCTACAGCCTCTGGACAGCTCCATTCCTTCTATCGATTTCCTTATACCACTTGTTTAGTATATGGTTTGTTGCGCCCCTAGGGCAACATTGTAACTTGTGCAACTTAACGTATTTTTCTTAAGAGTCTTGTCATGGGCTTAGCCCTCTGACCTCATAAAGAGTTCAGAGGTGTATGTTAGTTAATAAATATCTTGTTTATTTTAATAACTACCTGTGTGGTGTCCTTTCATTTGGTATTCACGGGGTTATATGTGGTAAAACAGCTGGCTTCACATGTCAAAAGAGTTTAGCCTAAGACTGCTTTGTCCATGCTACCATTAGGATAGCTGGTCTATAAGGTTGACTTACAACAAATCACCATAAGGGTTGTTTGGACTGATACAAGGTGATCACTAGAACTAGTTAGCATCATATATCAGGCCAACTTCTCACATTGGTGTGCAGCGGTTGGGATTTGAGCTTGCTGTTGTTTTTACCAAATATAATCTTGAGATATCATTTGAAAGATCACATAGGTACCATAGGTACATATAACAAAGCTTAGAAATACTCTGAGTTCTACTGAAGCACAAGTTACTACTTGTGTAACGATATATCTGTAAGAGACATTAGTTAGTGATAGATTCCTTACCTTAGAATATCCCCAGGCGTCAGACTGGATCCGGAAACTTTTGCGTAGCAGTACCCTTGCGCGTCGGTAGGCGTCGTCTGCGGCTCCGCGTCCGTCGTCGGTGTTGTGGGCGCCGTGATGACGTCGTCGGAGTACTTAGACGCCGCCTCCGCGTGCTGACGTCAGTTCTTAGCCACAGCTTTTCCGCGCCAGAAGCGCAGAGCCATGACAAAAACCAACACTGGTGCCAAGAAACTAGGGCCCTGAAAGGGGATGACCTTAACCCTAGATATCGGTTCGCAGAACGGGGAGGATGGGTGGGTCGGTAAGGAAATCTATCACTAACTAATGTCTCTTACAGATATATCGTTACACAAGTAGTAACTTGTGCATCTGAAAGAGACACGTTAGTGATAGATTCCTTACCTTAGAATAGATACCCCAGCAATACCATCCCCGTGGTGGTGGGTCTGCGAACCAATAATCACAACAGAAAGTCCTGGAGGACGGAACGGCCAAAGTAGCCGTCCCTCCGGACTTGACTGTCCAGGCAATAGTGTCTTGCAAACGTGTGCAGCGAGGCCCACGTAGCTGCCCGGCAAATGTCCTGCAAGGGCACACCTCGGCCCAAGGCAGTAGTAGTGGCCGTGGCTCAAGTGGGATGAGCCCTCAGCCCAACAGGGGGTTCCTTCTTAGCCAAGGAGTAACACGCCTGGATGCACAAGATAATCCATCGGGAAATGGTCCACTTGTGCACCGCTTTCCCTTTCTTAGCGCCCACGTACCCAACAAAGAGTTGATCATCCACCCGGAACTGTTGTGTGCGATTCAGATAAAATGAGAGCGCACGTTTTGGGTCCAGACGGTGGAGCCGCTCCTCCTCTCTCGAGGGGTGCGGAGGCGGAAAGAAGGTGGGCAACGTGATGGATTGCCCAATGTGGAAGGCCGTGACTACCTTGGGAAGGAAGGAGGGCCTTGTCCGTAATACAACCTTGTCCGGATGGACTGAAAGGAAAGGAGGCTTACAAGACAGAGCCTGGAGCTCACTCACTCTCCTGGCAGAGGTGATGGCTACCAGGAAGGCAGTCTTCAAGGAAAGAAGGCGAAGAGGACAGTTGTGAAGTGGCTCAAAGGCAACGCACATCAGAAACATTAGAACCAGGTTCAAGTCCCACTGAGGCATCACGAAGGGAACAGGAGGAAAGGTATGAGTGATGCCCTTCAGGAATCGATTAACGATAGGGGACTTGAACATAGAAGGTTAGTCAGACAGCCTCAGAAAGGCTGAAAGAGCCGAAAGATAGCCCTTGACAGTGCCCAGAGCAGAACCCTGCTGGGCAAGAGAGAGAAGAAAGAGGAGAACCTCAGAGAGAGGGGCATTGAGGGGATCCACAGCCTTTGCTGTGCACCATGCCACAAATCTGTTCCACCTGCAGGCGTGTACTGACTTTGTGGAGGGATGCCTGGCTGCCAGAATGATGTTGCAAACTTCACGAGGCAAGTCAAATGGCCTCAACTGTCGCCGCTCAATCTCCAAGCATGGAGGTGGAGACTGGACAGGTTCGGGTGGAGGACCGTCCCCTGCTGCTGCAACAGAAGGTCCTCCTGAAGAGGCAGACGAACCGGGGGATCGACTGACATACTGAGTAGCTCGGGATACCAGTACCTTCGTGCCCAGTCCGGAGCCACAAGGATGGCTTGTGCCCGGTCGCGCTTGATCTTCAGCACTCTGGGCAGAAGTGGTATAGGCAGAAAGGCGTACAACAGACCGCAGCTCAACTCGCGACGAAAAGCGTCTCCAAGCGAGTGCCGCCTTGGAAATTCCAACGCGCAGAACTGATGACATTGCGCGTTCTCTTCGGTGGCGAATAGATCTAACCAAGGCTCTCCCCATCGCAGAAAGAGGCCTTGCGCCACGTCCGAGTTCAGACGCCATTCGTGATCCCTCGAGCACCGACGGCTGAGTTCGTCCGCCCTGGCGTTCAGAGAACCTGCCAGGTGTTGAACAATCAGAGTCACGTCCTGATGTTCCAGCCATTGCCAGAGGCGCAGAGCCTCCTGGCAGAGGGTCCACGACCCCACTCTGCCCTGTTTGTTGCAGTACCACATGGCGGTGGTGTTGTCCGTGAACACTTGCACTGCACTCCCTCGGACAGACGGGAGGAATGCCTTCAGTGCCAGACGAATCGCCCGCAGCTCCAACAGATTGATATGGAGCCGGGACTCCGCCGGAGACCAGGGTCCTCTGATCTCCGCCTCTCCCAAGTGGCCTCCCCAGCCCTGGAGGGACGCGTCGGTCACAACTACATGCTCCGGTTGGGGAAGGGAGAGGGATCTGCCGTTGACCCAATCGCGGTCCGTGAGACACCACTGCAGCTGTTTCGCAGTGCCCTCCGAGATCAGGACATGGTCGGACAGGTTGCCCTGATGCTGGGCCCACTGAAACTTCAGGTCCCACTGCAGAGACCGCATCTGCCACCATGTGTGATGCACCAGAAGGATGCAGGAGGCCATAAGCCCCAGAAGCCGCAGCGTCAACCTGACCGAAAGTCGGGATAACGGCCCAAAGATCGGATTTAGAGCCTGTATATCCCGAACCCGCTGTTCGGGCGGGTAAACCCGAAACTGCGCCGAGTCGAGAACCGCTCCGATGAAGAGGAGCTTTTGAGAGGGGCACAGGTGCGACTTCGGCACATTGATGGAAAATCCCAGCTGGTGCAGGAGATCCGCCGTAGTCTGGAGGTGGTTGACGACTGTTTGGGGCGAGCCCGTTTTCAACAACCAGTCGTCTAGGTAGGGGAAGACTGACTCCCCTAACCTGCGCAGATGAGCTGCGAACACCGCCATCACCTTCGTGAACACCCGTGGGGCGATGGTAAGGCCGAAGGGGAGCACGGTAAACTGAAAGTGCTCGTGGCCTACCGTGAACCGCAGGTAACGCCGGTGGGCCGGCAGGACGGGGATGTGGAAATACGCGTCCTGCAAGTCCAACGCTACCATCCAGTCTCCTGGGTCTAGGGCAGCCAAGACCTGAGTCAGTGTCAGCATTTTGAACTTCTCCTTCCGGAGGAAGCCGTTGACGTTCCTCAGATCCAAGATAGGGCATAGGCCCCCTTTGCCCTTCTTGGGTACCAGGAAGTAGTGGGAGTAGCAACCACCTCCTACTTCTGGCCCAGGAACGCGCTCGATGGCCCCCTTGGCCAAGAGGGCCGAAACTTCCCCCTGCAGGAGACGCAAGTGATCCCCCGATACGCGGTGGTGTTGCGGTGGCATGGCTTGAGGGGTCGTCTCGAAGGGGAGGGAGTAGCCCCTTCGGACGATCTGCAGCACCCACCTGTCCAAAGTGACAGTGCGCCAGTGAGAGTGGTGATGGCGAACCCTGCCTCCCACTGGCGTCACATGGGCCGAAAAGCACGGACTAGGAGGGTTTAGAGGCGGATGCTGCGGGGGCAGGTGTGGACTGACTCCGCCTGTTTCCCAGACCGCCTCCGCGGCGGTTTCCACGGCCGCCGCCGCGCTGGACGACAGTTTGTGGCGAGTGGCTGGCGGCACGTGTGGGGACGCCCCTTCCGTGGCCACGAAAGGAGCGAAAGGCACCTGATTGCTGGCGCGGGGCCGAAAGGCCCAAGGACTTGGCCGTAGCCCTGGAGTCCTTAAAGCACTCAAGCGCGTGGTCTGCCTTGTCGTCAAAGAGGCGACGGCCATCGAACGGCATGTCGATGAGTGTGTTTTGGACGTCTGCCGAGAAATTTGTGGATCTCAGCCAGGCGTGGCGTCGTACCGCCACCGTCGTGGCCATCGCTCTGCCCAGCGAGTCAGTTGTATCCAGTCCACACCTGATTGAATACTTGGCTACATCCTGGCCCTCCACAAGGGCTTGGCCGAGTTTGGCCCGCACCTCCAACGGGCACTCTGGCAGCACTTCCGCCACCATCTCCCACAGAGAGTGTGTGTAGCGCCCCAAGAGGCATGCGGTGTTGGAAGACCGCAGTCCCAAACTAAGGGACGAGAAGATCTTCTTGCCATAGTTCTCGTACCTCTTGGATCCCCTGTCCGGCGGGGCCGTCGGGAATGCGGTCTGGTAATTAGAGGCCTGGATGACCAGACTCTCGGGGGTGGGGTGGGAGGGCAGGAAACATGGGTCGCCCGGAGCCTGGCGGTGGCGTCTGGCCACGTTCTTATCTACGGGCGAACCCGTAGCGGGCCTGGAACAAGTGCCCAAAAGAACGTCCGTCAAGGCCTCATTAAACGGCAGCAGAGGCTCCATGGAGCATGACTGCGGCTTAAGGACCTCAGTGAGGAGGTTAGTCCTCACGGCCGCGACGGGGAGCTCAAGGCCTAAGGCCTTGGCAGCCCTCGTCAACACCACACCATAGGTAGCTCCCTCCTCCGAAGCCACGGTAGGAGGAGAGACAAATCCAGTGTCTGGAGAGGTGTCCAGGCCACTGGCCTCCCCAAGGTCTCCTGCCCAGTCCATGTTAGACTGGCACTCTCTGGCCAGAGGGTCCTCAGACCCCTCCCAATCCTCCTCATCCCTCATCTCATGAGACTCAGGGTCGTAATTATATGAGGTCGGTTCGTAGAAGCTAAAATCTCCAAACGGCGTCGGACGGCGCCAGAGGGGACACCACACGGACCGACGCCGGGGGGGTCATAATGTCCACCAGTGACGATCCATCGCCCTAGGAGGGTCCAGCGGCGCCGGGTCCGGCGGCGGCGGCGAAGCACCTAACGGCGTCGGGGTCGAAGCCCCCGACCCACTAGGGCCCCCAAACGGGTTCACTGGGCCCTAAGGAGAAAGGGACCTCATGGCCATGAGGAAATGCTCAATTCCCTCCGGCGTCGCGTTCAGCCCAGGGACCGGAGGGTGTGGGGCCGAACGCGGCGCCCGCGACTCCCGAGGAGCCGCGTGGGCGGTGTCACCCGAACCCCCGGCCGCATCGAGCGAGCGTCGGGGGGAGTCAGAAGAGCGATGATGTCTCTTCGACTTCTTATGCTTCTTACCTGACGACTTGGACCCGGAGGAGTGGTGCCGACTCCCGGAGCTGTGACGGCTCCGTCCCCGCGACCTGTCCCTCGACCTCCCGTGGGACCAGGACCTCACGGGGCCGACTGCCGGAGTTCGAATCGCCTGCGGGACCGCTCCCGCCTGGCCTTCCTCGAAAGGGCCCGACAGTCTGGGCAGGCCTCGTCGTCATGGTTGACGCCAAAACACGTCAGGCACAGGCGGTGGAGATCCATGACCGACATGGTACGGTCGCAATCGTCGCAATGCTTGAATCCGGGCATCCCAACAGGCACCGTCGGAGTTGTACAGACTTCGAAATGGATCAAAAGATCACTAAAACTTAGTCAAAAAGTGACTAGGGAACTGCTCTTTCCAGATCTGCGCTGGCTGGCGCGGAAAAAAGAAGAACTGACGTCAGCACGCGGAGGCGGCGTCTAAGTACTCAGACGACGTCATCACGGCGCCCACGACGCCGACGACGGACGTGGAGCCGCAGACGACGCCTACCGACGCGCAAGGGTACTGCTACGCAAAAGTTTCCGGATCCAGTCTGACGCCTGGGGATATTCTAAGGTAAGGAATCTATCACTAACGTGTCTCTTTCAGATCCAGTTGTTGTAGTAGAAAGGGAGTAGCACA
Source organism: Lissotriton vulgaris (assembly GCF_964263255.1). NCBI lineage: Eukaryota > Metazoa > Chordata > Amphibia > Caudata > Salamandridae > Lissotriton > Lissotriton vulgaris. The sequence goes on from NC_141693.1 coordinate 665,440,524, forward strand.
CCCTGACTACAACTCTTAGCAAGGGATCAGTAGGAAAACCCATAGCTTAGGTAAGTGCACCACTTACACCTCACTAGAAAGCATGTCTATCACAGGAGAGAACACAATAGCTACCCCTGTGATTAGTGACCCTCCACTATATCAGGTGTCTATTGTTTTGACAATAGACACCTGAGTAAAATATTGCCCTCCTATAAGGTAGGAGATGACATCCACAAATGGATGACTGCTCTGGAGAGGGCCTGCAAAGTACAGCAGGTACCCTAGAGTCACTGGGCAGCTATATTGTGGCTCTCCTTTGAAGGTAAAGGTAGAGATAAGCTCCTCACTGTTAGAGACGAGGATGCTAATGATTACCAAGTCCTGAAAAATGCACTGATTGATGGGTTTGGCTTAACAACTGAACAGTACAGGTTGATGTTCAGAGACACCCAGAAAACTCAGTCTCAGGATTGGACTGACTTTGTTGATTGTGCCACTAAGGCTTTGGAAGGCTGGTTACTGGGAAGTAAGGTTACTGATTACACAGGATTGTATAATCTAATTATGAGAGAGCAAGTCTTAAATAATTGTCAGAACCAGTTATTACACCAGCACCTGGTAGACTCTGATCTGACCTCTCCACAAGAATGGGTAAGAGGGCAGACAAATGGGTCAGAACCAGGAATAGGCCTAAGAACCAGGGTGGTGACCAAAGGAAAGAATCAACCAAGCCTCAAGAGAAGGGTGGGAATAAATCTACAGATCAAACCACAAAAGGGCCCCAAAAATCCTCTGAAGGGGTTGGGTCCCAGAATCCTTCCAATACCCAAAAGAACCCTTACTGCCATGCCTGCAAACAGGTAGGCCATTGGAAAACTGACTGCAGTTGCCCAAAGGCCAACAATAAGGAAAATATTCCTCCAGGTAATACTCAAACACCTCCTGTTACTACTAGTAGTAATCCCCCAGGTGGTGGGAGTGCCCCCAAGAATTAGGTTGGGTATACTTGGGGAAATCAGGTGGACTCTGGCCTAACCAGGTCCCCTATCACAGATACTCCTGTTTGTGAAAATGGCATGGGGTTTGCCAACTTCACTGCTTGTCCCAACACTTTGGACAAGTACAGACAGGAGCCCCTCATCAATGGTCTGAAAGTTGAGGCCTATAGAGACACAGGGGCTAGCATCAATATGGTGACTGAGAGCCTAGTCCCCTCAAGGCAACTTTTACCTGGAGCCACATACCAGGTGACCAACATTGATGGAGTGCAGAGAGATCATCCCATGACAGTGGTAAATCTCAGCTGGGGAGGTGTCACTGGTCCCAAGAGAGTGGCAGTGTCATCAAACTTGCCTGTAGATTGTCTACTGGGGAATGATTTAGAGATCTCAGCCTGGGCTGAGGTAGAGCAAGAAACCCATTTTAAAATGGTAAATCTGCATGGGAAGGTTAGTGGGGCTGTGATGGCCACAGCCCCAGTCCAAGATGTCCTCCCTGAACAGGTCAGGAGGGTTGTGCCAGTCTCAGCCCAATCTCAGACAGATTCCTTCCCTGAAAAGGTTAGCAGGGCTGTGATGGTAACAGCCCATACCCAAACTGAGTCCCTTCCTGAAAAGGTTGGTGGGGCTGTGATGGCCACAGCCCAAACTCAGACAGATAATAGTGTTGTGAAGCCTGAAACTATGGATCACTCCACTCAAACAGAGAGCATTGAGGAGGAAGAGAAATCTCCCTCCCACCAGACTTTAGGAAAGGATCAGCCTCCTCAGGGAACTGATCTTACCCCTTGTGAAGAAACTGCCCCAGAGGTAGTCAGGCCTAGCCTGGCAGAACCCCTGATGTCAGGGACCCTTCCAAGGTGGGACCCAGTCTGGAGCAGGTAACCTGCCCCTCTCTACCAAGCCGCAGTCAGCCCAGGGCTGCAGAGGTCAGGGAGGCCAGTGGTGGACCCCAAAGGGCCCCTGTCCAAAAGAACTCCCCAATCAGCAGATTAAGGGCACCAAAGCTAGCAGTCCTAGGCAGATGAAAATAAAACAAACCCCTGAGGGATCCCCCTTAAACTTAGTTAGGGACCTCCCACAGATGGACACTGTTGGGCACAGCCAAACCTGGGACCTAAGGGCCCCAAACCCGACCTGTCCCTCCAGTAAACCAAACAGAGGGACTCAGCCTCCAGCTTTAGGTAGCCAGAGGTTGACCCTGAGAGCACACTGCAACTCAGTCCTGGAAAGAAAGACATATATGGTGAATAGTGATTGGAGGAAGTTGAGCCCAACATTAGTGGAGCCTCACTTCAGTACTCCATCCCAGCACCAGCCTTTTACTTTGCCAAAACACACCACAGGTAGAGATTCCCTATGGTGGAGACCCTCAGATACCCTTAGGGTGAGGGATTGCTTAGTGGACCATGAGATAGGGGGTACCCATGCCAGTGCATGCACCTCCTCATATGACCACTCAGGCAATATAGGCTTACCTGGTCAAGGATAGCCTTACCTCCTTTCGTTTGGGGGGGGGTTATGTAGGGAGGTTGATATCCGACTATGGTTACCCCCAACTTTTTGCCTAGTGTTTAGCTGGTTTTCGACTTAGTTGGCCTGGGATCCTGCTATTCAGGACCCCAGGCTTCCTGCTCTCTCTGTTAAAATGGACTCCATGTACCTTAGGTACATAACTAATTGGTATTGGGTCACTCTTGTAGGTCCTTGTACAGTGTACCTTAGGTACCCAGGGCATAAGTACACCCAAGGTCTACCAGGGGCTGCAGCTTGTATTATGCCACCCCTGGCTCCAGTCGGCCCAAAAGCAGGCCTTGGCCGACATCCCTCCAGCTCTGTGTCAGAGTCGGGAATGAGAATGGGGATGGTGCAGCTGGTGGGAGCTGCCGTGACTGGAACACCGGCTTTTGGACCGGCACTAGAGAAGGTAAATATAGCACAACCAGGGCAGATACATATCCATCTGTGGATTTCCGGGGTCCAGCTGGCACCGGAGACAAGGTCGTGGATCCAGTAGGGGCTCTTCCTGAACTTGCAGGCTCTGAAACTGCATAAACAGAATGGAATCCACTCAGGTAGTGGTAGTGATCCCCAAAACGGTGGGGAGCACACAGTGTTTCTTAGAATACCCCTCACACACCAACAGGCCCCTTGGTGTCATGCTTCATCATTGGGGTCTTCACACCCCTTCACGGGATGCGGCGTGCTACGACTCACGACTACGTGGGAGCACTTTAAGTGTACTATGTGTTGGTGTGTGTGAGGGAAGTAAGTGTGAGTGGTGAGGTGGTGAAATGTGATGGTTAAAAATATACCTGGCTCGTAGGGTGAAAAATAAAATTTATTAAGCCCTCGGCTGGTATCGTTAAAAGGGGTGCAGGGTGAGGGGTATTCTAAGAAACACTGTGTGCTCCCCACCGTTTCGGGGATCACTACCACTACCCGAGTGGATTCCATTCTGTTTATGTCAATTGTTAGGGGAGACCGAATCCACTTTCCCTCTCCCCCCTCCTTTGTTATAAATTGGGTCTGAAAGTGCACCAGAAGGCACGAGCCACTCAATTAGGAGGTGTATGGCCTCATAAAACTCTAGAAGTTGATCGGGGGTAGCTTTGGCTCCTTAAGGTGAAGAGCTGCGGAATCAGCCAGGTGCTGCCTGAACCGCGCAGCCAGACCTCGAATGACGCTCCTTCATCTCGTCGGCTTACGGATGAGGTAAAGTTGAAGTATGCTTCGACTTCTTTTTCTTTTTGTGGGAGTGGGACTTACCCAAATGGCTCGGGGCGATGACCTCGGACTCCGCGACCGGTCCCGGGAACTTTCTCTCGACTGGGACCTCGAGCGTTATGTCGTTGAGCCGCCAGAAGCTTGAGGGATTGCTCCTTCAAGGCTTTTGGATGCATGGCCTCGCAGCTGGAATAGGCCTTTAGGTGATGGTCTTGTTCGAGGCACCACAGGCAAACAAGATGCAGGTCCACTATAAACATCTATCAGTGACAAGCGCTGGAGGGCTTGAAGCCAGGTTTCTTCTATGACATTTCTGCCACACCAGGAGGTAAGACCTCAAAAAGACTTAGATAAAAGGTCAAAAAAAGCGAAGTCAGAAAGTGACTAAGGGGTAGCTCTTACCAGGTCAGCACTGACTGGCACAGAAAGAAAAGAAACTACATCAGCTCGCCTGGGTGGCACCTACATATGCACTGCAAATGTCACTTTTGGCGGGAACGACACCAACAATACCACGCAGAGTCAAACAACTCCACCTACCGACGCTCAGGGATACTGCTGACGGAAAAAAATTCTGGATCCAGTCGGATACCTTGGGATAAATTTACGTAAGTAATCTGTGGCTAGAAGTCTCAACCTGAAGTCCAGCTTTCTTGTGACCAAGGAGTGTGTGATGGTTTCCCACATGCTGATTGGGAGCCATTTGCAAATCTTCATCTGCATCTCTAGGGTATCGAAGAATGAGATGGCGACAACATTCACTTGGGCGGTCATGTAGAGTTTGCTGTCAATGATGATCCTGAGGATCTTGGTGTGGGTGTCATTCCAAGCTCTGTTGGCCACCAGGCACAGGACCATGGTGATGTGCTCTTTCGGAAGATCACTATTTCAGTCTTGTCGGAGTTCAACTTTTTTTTTACAGTTGGTCTTCACTCAGTGAGTAATATCCATCTGGGTACTGGGTGTCTTGCCCTTGAAAAACTTTACATGTCGGCGTAGGAGAGGACCTTGATATCATGAGAGTGGATGATGCTGGCTAGAGCTGATCATTTATACAGTGAAGAAGTGTTCATGTATGCGTTGAAGGAGTTTGGGCTCAGAGGGGATCCTTCCAGAATTCCGCAGATGAGGTTGCAGGCATTGCAGGTGTATGGTGCCAGGCTGACTGACTGGGTCCTTCCAGTCTGGAAGGAGCAGATCCTTTAGTGTGTGTACTTGGATTCCGATGTCGTGTAGGCATTGGATGGGGCGGGGACTGCCTCAAATGCAGTGGAGATGACCAGGAGGATGAAGGCCACTGTTGTCCCCTGTCCAGCTGTCATTTGTGGTGGTAATGAGGGCAGTTTCCGCGCTGTGGTTGGATTTGAACTCAGACGAGGAGTTGGTGGTCGTTAAGGGATTCAGTGAGGTGTCTGTAAATGATTTTCTCCAAGACCTAGGGTAGACGGGAGATCGGTCAGTAGTTGGCGAGAGTGGTAGGGTTTGTAGGGGGTTTCTTCAGCAATGGGAGGACAGTTGTGTATCTCCGAGCACCTGGAAAGGTTGTGGAAGAAATGGAGGCATTCAGAATGGGTGTGGGCATGGCGCTGATGGGTTGCAGTTCTCTGGAGTAGGTGCGGTGGGGACAAGGGTCTGATGGGGCTCCTCAGTGGATGGAATTCATGGTGGTGGCTGTTTCTTCTGGGGTGATTACGGGCCATGTGGTTGGGAGGTGTATGGCGAGGTCTTTCGGGTCAGGCTGTGGGCTGAAGCTGCTGTAAACAGCAGTGATAGGGTCTTTCACTATGCTTATAAAGTAAAAATAAACAGAACCTTCAATAAGTGAATCCAAGCTCTGCATCAAGGTCATACTGCAGCCATTCAGTGTCCGCCCAGCACTGAAAAACAAGTTACTTACATTCGGTAACTCTCTTTCTGGTGGATACTTTAACTGCAGATTCCTCACCTACAGAGTATTCCCAGGTGCCAGACTGTGTCCCAGAGACTTCTCAGCATAGTCTCTTCTGGCACAGTGTGGCTTTAAATCAGCACTGCGCTTTGACGGCTGGAACAGCTTATAGGCGCCATATAGATGACACCCATGTTCACAACCACGAATGGTCCCATACACGCCAAGATCTTCCCAGCCGAAATTATGAAGCACCAGTGAACTTGACTCTTCGCGCTACAGTGAACACCAGCAACGACAGATCTGCACTACAGCACTGACAGCCCGCGGTGACCACCAACACGAATCTCCAGCAACGATTGATGCTGTGAGGATCCTCAAAGATTTTTCTTGTGTTGTGTTTTCAGTTTATTACTACGTGTGTGCTGTATTAATACTTTATAAATATCCACTAAATTTAGCCTACATGTCTTTGTGCCAAGCACCAGAAGTTTACGCATAGGTTCTTTTAGTGACTTTTGTGGCTCTCACTGAGAGAATTGTGGCTTTGCTCAAAAAAGGCTCACACTCCCCTCAACTAACAACCCAATTCCTCACAGTTGGCAAGTTGATGCTGAATGAGGCTGTAGGCCATAAAATTCTGGATAACAGTCAGGTGATTTGAAAAAAGCCTGATCAGATGCTGTTACACCCAAGACCATAGTATCAACGCTTCCAAACAAAGAAGGTGAATACCCATTCCTCCTTTCTTCTTGAAGTACTGCATCACTGTTGTATAGTCCGTCAAGATCTGGAAAGACTGACTGAAGGCAAGGGAAGAAGGCTGTGTGTGCCAGCCAAATCACCTTCAGTTTGAGCAGGTTGATGTGGAATATTTGCTCCTTCGGAGACCAGTGGCCCTAGGTCTCTAGCTCCTCTCTATCATCATCCCACCCAAGGAGGGAGGCACCTCTCTCTAACATGGCCACTGCTGGAGGAGGGCAAAAGACCATCTATTTAAACATGTGCTCCTCCACATACCACCAAGATAGGTCTCCCACATTGTCCAGGGAGATCAAAACTAAGTCAGACACCGGAACCACTACCTGCAAAGGCACCACTGGAGAGTACTCATGTGTTGGTGCCTATGAGTGACGAGGAGGGTGCAGCGAGCCAGCAGGCATAGAAGGCATAGGACTTTCAGAACTGCAATCAAAGCCCCTCCCAATACATCAGCATCATAGCATGGATGTCTTGAATCCTCAGGAAGAAAGGAGAGCTAGAAGCAATGTTGTGTAAAGTATTATGAAGGAACAGGAGGCGCTGAGAGGGCTTGAAGTGAGACTTGGGAACACTAATGGAAAAGCCCAGTTGAACAACAGGTACGCTCTTATTTACAGATGACTCAACAACATCTGTGGCAAATCAGCTTTCAGGAGCGGTCATCCAGGTGCAGGAACATTGGAATTTCTGACATCTAGAGGTATGCCCCAACCACTGCCATTACCTATGTGAAGAGTTGAGATGCTGATATTAGCCCAAACAGGAGGTCTGAAACTGGTACTGAGCTGAACTTATCACAAAACACAGAAACCTCTTGTGAAACTGCAGAAACATTATGTGAAAATAAGTGTCTTGCAAGTTGAAGGACCCTATCCAGTCTCCCGCTTGCAACACGAACAAAACCTGAGCCAGGGACTGCATTTCGAAAGTTTCAAGTACCTGAAGTCCAAGATCAGACAAAGAACCATGTCCTTCTTGGGCAGCAGGAAGTACCTTAACTAACACCCCTGTACAATTTCCTACTCTGACACCAACTCCACCGCTTCTTTCTGCAGCAGGGCTGCCACCTTCTGCTGTAGTATGCAAATATGGTCTTCTGTTTGAAGGGAGTGCAGGGGAGGTATCTGTAGAAGGAAGTATAGGGCCTGTCACCTTTCGACAATTTGAAGTACCACTGATCTGAAGGTTCAGCTTGTAGAAAGGAGGGTACGCTTCCAAGCCTCACATGCTCCAACAAGGCCAAACTAAAGCCGCTTTCCTAGTGATTCAGGGGAAGAGAAAGAGACTACCAATTAGGTGTAGTGACCTTTGCCCTTGCTCTGCCTCAGTTCTGTTTGAATAGAGCGGTTGAGGTTGCTGCTGTTGAAATGTTATTTGATATTGCTTAACGTTAAATCCCGTGGAGAAGCCATGAAACATCGAGTACAGGTGGAAGTCTTTCTTATGAGACTTAAGACGGAGAACGAGATGTAGCTCTGCTTGCACTGAACCTCTAAGAAAGCAGAGGTAGTTCAGGAAAAACAGGCCATGTTATAAATGCCAAAAAAATGATTTGTTTCTTTGTTTGATTGTATTGAGAACATCAGGGTTAGAGCCTGATGTGATAAAATACAGCCAGCTTCCATTTTGCCCCTAGTGACTGGCACGCCTAGGGCTTTCTCAAGGCAAGATATCAAAAAGAAAAGCGTTCCAGTCGTACTAGTGGGATTAGTCTCAAGGGAAATCCAAACAAAAGTCTCTGCAGTCATTGATCACCTCTGCAAAGAGCTATTGGCTTTGCCAATGTGCATTAGCTATGTTATACACCAGCGAGGCTTCTGTTCAGCATGGCTAAAAGTTAGTGGCGCAGAGGAGATTCATGCAAAGTGTCGTAGAGTGAAATGGCAAAGAGTGGAGTAGATTATTGTAAATTGGAGTGGCAGACAGTGTCATGTATTGGAGTGGCATAGTGTGGAGTGGCGTAGAGTATATGGGTGTAAAGTGCAATGGCATTTAATTCAGCGGCATTCAATGCAATTTTGTAGAACTCGGTAGCGTATGTTAGAATGGTGTAGCAGAATGCTGTGTTACAGAGTAGAGTGTCACAATGCAGTAGTGAAGAGTGTAGTAAAGTGGCATAGAAAGCAGGGATGTAGAGTAGAGTGCAGTCGCATACAGAGCAGTGACAGAGTGCAGTTGTGTAGAGTGCATTGGCGTTAAGAGTAGAGTGCAGTGGCAGAGTGAAGTAAAGTGCAGTCGCATAGCATAGATTGTTTCGGAGTAGAGTGAAATGGTAAAGAGTGAAGTGCTACAGAGTGGAGTGGTGCAGGGTAGAGTGCAGTTGCGTAAGGTGACAGTGTGTAATGGAGCAGAGTACAGTGGTGCAGAGTGCAGTAGAGTAAAGTGCAATGGTGCAGAGTAGATTAGTGTGGCGTACAGTGGATTGGCATAGAGTGGAGGGGCTTTGAGTAGAGTGTTACAGAGTAAAGTACAATGGCGTAAGTATCTTAGCATAGAATGCAGTGGTGTAGAGTGCAGTGTTGCAGAGTGGCGTAGAGTGGAGTTGTGCAGAGTGGCGTAGAGTGAAGTTGTGCGCAGGAGATTGGTGGGGCCTAGATTGGAGTGGTGTAGAGTGCTGTGGCAAAGAGTGCAGTGCTGTAGAGTGGCAACGAGTGCACTGGCATAGAGTGGTACAGGGTAGAGTAGAGGGGCGTAGCGGGAAGTGGCACGCAGTGGAGTGGAGAGGCATAACGTGCAGTGGTGTAAAGTGGAGTGGCATTGAGCATGCATGGTTTGATAGCGCACTGCCATTAGAGATAGGAGCATGCATGGTTTGATAGCGCACTGCCATTAGAGACAAAAGATTTCCAATTGAAATGACCATTACATTTGCGTAGACATACACTTTTACTAATAAAAGTATACTGTGTACAAACAAAAATATGTGGAAATTGCACTACTTAGTGTAATGACTTGTTTTGATCATGTTTCCAACACACTTCAGAAATAATACAAAATGTCCTTCATTTGTGTACCTAATTCTGATGTATTCTCAAATACACAATTCATTTAACACACTATATTAAGGAGATCTAGATACAATGGGCTTAAGTTCCAAGACCTGAGGACTCTGTTCAGAAGATCCCTCAAGGGCAATGGGCAGCTATCCTGTTGCTCTCCTTTGCTAACAAAAGTAGAGACACACTTCTTACTTTTGGATGCAGACAATTACCTCAGTCTTGAAAGCGTCCCTCATAGATGGTTTTGGTTTACCACTTAACAGTACAGGGTTAATTTAGGGACCCACAGAAGGCACACACCCAAGACTGGGTTGATTTTGTAGGCAGTGCTATTAAGGCTGTGGCAGGCTGGCTTCATGGAAGTAATGTGCATGATTACACAGGACCTTACAATTTACTAGTGAGGGAGCACATCCTTAATAATTGTCAAAATCAGCAACTGAGCCTGGTGGACTCAGATCAGACCTCTCCCCAAGAATTGGGAAAGAAGGCAGACAATTTAGTTCATACCAGGGTTATGGCTAAGTTTCAAGGTGGTGGTGACCAGAAGAAAGATTCTCCCAGGGCCAAAGAGAAAGGTGAGCAAACATCTAAAGAGAAATCCTCTTAAGGTCACCAAAAATCTTCCTCTGTGGGTGGGTCCCAATCCGCTTCCTTCCCTCGTAAGAAACCCTTTTGATATCTATGCAAAGAGAAAAGCCATAAGGCATGGGATTCCAATTGCCCTAAGGCCAGCAACAAGGATACCACTACTACTCCCACTATTACTACTACACCCCTAGTCCACCAAGTAGTAGCACCTCAAGTGGTAGTAGTGCACCCTAGAACTCAGTTGGGTTCTCCTGTGGGTACTGAGGTGGATACTGGCCTAGCCATTTCCCCCACACAGGCCACCTTAGTCTGTGATGGTGGCATGTATTTTGCCACTTTTACTGTAAATCCCAGTACCTTGGGCAAGTACAGACAGGAGTCTCGGATCAATGGTCAGAAAGCTGTAGACTGTAGGAACACAGGGACCAGTGTCACCGTGGGGACAGGAAGACTTGTGTCCCCCCATCAGCTTTTACCTGGGTACATGTACCAGGTAACCAACACTGATGGTGTTAGAACAGATCACCCCATGGCCGCAGTCTATCTCAGCTGAGGAGGAGTAACTGGCCCTAAAAAGGTGGCAATATCCTCCAACCGGCCTGTAGATTGCCTCCTGGGCAATGATCTACAGATTTCAGCCTCGGCAGAAGTAGAAGTCAGGGCCCTTCGAGAGATGATATGCCTCCCTTAACTGGTTGGTGTGACCCCTAGGGCACAAGTCCAACCACAGGGTAACACAGGAGCAGTGAAGCCTGAAAGAATGGCCCGCATAAGGGAAGCTAAAAAGTCTTCCTTTCCCGGGACCTTAGGTGACTGTCGGCCTAGTCAGTTAACTGATCCCGCTCCTTGTGAAGTAACTGCCCCAGAGGAGGTCAGGCCTGTCCTGACAGAGACAATGAGGGTATGTGGAGCCTTCCAATGGGATACCAAGTCTGGAGCAGGTATACTTCCCCTCTCTGTCAAGCCTCAGTCAGCCTGGGGCTGCAGAGACCAGGGATGTCAAAGGACCTCACAGGACCCACTGCCAAGAGGAATCCCCTCCTCCACAGCTTAGGGACCCTCAGCCTACAAGTACTGGCCATGTGGATAGCCCTCAGCAATCCGAAGAATTCCGCTTAGCCTTAGCAAGTGACATCCCCCAAAGGGACTCTCTTGGGCAAAGCAAGAGATGAGACAAGAGTGTCCCACACCTTAACTGGCCCCACATTGTTCTAGCCAGACAGGATCAACCAAAAGCTGTAATTGGCAAAAGGTTGACTCCTAGGGATAAGTACAGGTCAGTCATAGAGAGGAAAGCCTTTGTTGAGGCCAGTGCATTGAGGGAGTTGGGACCAACCCTGATAAGGCCTCACTTCCCTAGTCAGACACACCACAAGCCCCTCTCTTGGCTCAAACCAACCAAACCTTGAACATTTTCCTTCCCTGTGCATCCCTCATAGATGTCTCCACAAATGCGATATCCATGGATAACTTCACAGCCCTTAATATCAGTCAGACGCTGATGCAAGTCCGAAGAGGGTACCATACTGCTGATTCCTGGACTACTCTGCAACCTTCAATAGGGTTAACTAAGCCATCCTGCGGCTACATTTAACCAGGTTCGGAATTGCTAATAAAAGATCCTAGCCTTTCAGCTTTTACACTGGCATACCTGGCTATGTGTAAAGCTGGCATTTGGCACAACAATATTGCACACAAAAATACACTGTGGACTGAATTGGGATGCATGTTTGCCATTTTGATGTTCAATCTTTGCACAGCAGATGTGGGTATAGGTGTTGTGGGGGGTAGCCAGTAGGTATTTTACAATATGCTTATGGCAGTTATGCTATATACTTCCTCCACCGGTTTCAGCCGACATTGCCTGTGGCATGCGATCATATCTGTCTAAATGACTTCATAATTCATGCAAATCAAACAGCTCAAACCCTTTTGGTTGGAAATTCACTTGTGTAGGAAGGTGGCTACCTGACTATGGTTACCCCAGATTTTTTGCCTTGTGTTTAGCTGGTTTTCGACTTAGTTGGCCTGGTTCCCTGCTAATCAGGGCCCCAGGCTATCTGCTCTCTCTGTAAAATGGATTCCATGTACCCTAGGTGCATAACTAAATTGGCTTGAGTCACCTTATCAGCCCCTGTACAGAGCACTATAGGTGCCCAGGGCATAGGTGCATCCAAGGCCTACCAGGGGCTGCAGCATATCTTTTGCCACCCCTGGCTGGCTATCTAAAATTGACACAACTGGCTGATCACTCAGCTGGGGCAAGGTGGTGTAATCACCCCTTGCTTAGATATAGTATGCCTATATCTAAACCTATCTGGACACATATAAACCTGTGAGCCACTCCTATGGCAGGCCTTAACAATCCTGAAGGCAGAGTGCGTGGTTTAATGTGAGATGGTGCTTTAGCATGAGCTGAGCCTGTCTGCAGCTGTCGGGACCAATTCCCTTAGCTGTTCCGGGATAATGCCAAACCATATACTATTAAGTGCATTATAATCCTCGCGGTTATATGTCAACTTTGGTTTGGTTTTATCAAAACATGTCGTGTAAGGTGTCATACGAATTGGAATACTACCCCCTCGCCAGTCCTGGCGACGGGGGTAGCATTCCACCCCTCTAGAGGGGACGACATGTTACTTTTGCTAAAACGCGGTTGATTTTTAAAAGAGCCTCAGATCCACAAAATGGATGCTTCTGCCACAGACACATGTCTGACCTCCTGCTGCTGACCGAAACTCAGCAGAGGAGGTCTGGACAAAGGATTTCCTGTCACAGGGAGGTGTCACACCCCCCCAGACAGGAGATAGTGGATTGTAGCAGGGAGGTTTGAAAGAAACCAGACAGTGCCTAGGGAGCACAAGGCTTCCCCTTGCCTAATCCGGTCAAACCAGTTCTGGGGCAGCCCAGCCCCAGCTCCAGTGAGACCTGGACAAAGGAAAGGGGGTGTAACCACCCCCCTTCCTGGTCCCACCCATAGGGGAGGGACCTAGCAGGAGATCCACCCCTCAGATTGGAATAAGAGTGGGAGCAGTGCCAATGCAACTCAGATCATCCTGAAGAAACATAAGAAACGAATTCTGGACCCTTCGACATTCTACTCAACATAGAAGACTGAAGAATCTCCCTTGTGGTCAAGGAGTGACCACCCTGTGCAAACAGGCACCATCCAGCCCTCGACCCTTGCTTTGTTGCAGTTCCCGCCGGAACTCGAGCGACAGAGATCGACGAGATCAAGCTTGCCTGCCTTCTCCCAGCCCGATCCACAGTCCCTGCAGAGCTGAGACCAGTGGAGGCGACCGGAAGCGTGGGGCACGCCATCTTGAAAAGGCCACGAGACGCTGACCGTGCAGCCCCCGAGTGACCCTCGAAGCTGTGCACCGGGGTTTGAGAAGCCCCCACCCCGAGCTACACTTGCACCAAAGCTACCCCCTCCACACTCGACGAGTGCTGCGTGGGGCCCTTCTGCTTGTGTTGGCTCGACGCGTTGGCCCGGTCACTTGCCAGCTGGCTTGTGGCCCCTGTGCCGACGAAAACTTGAATACGACTCGCTTTTCTGGTTGCTCCAGATCTGCACCAGCTCCTGTAAAAAGGAGCCCCCACTCTGACCCTCCTGGTTCGAGTGATAAGCAATCTCCCGGTTCCGCGTGGATTGCTTTTGCCAAGTGCTGTTTGCTGCAATCTTGAAGCCGACGGTGCTGACGGCGAGAGCCTACGTGGGACAGATCGTGACCTGCTCCTGGACGTTGCAGATGCCCCAGAGCCCACGTGACAACGGAGAGAAGCCTATCGACAACCACCTGATTGCGCCTGACATTGCCTGGTTCCGTCCTGGTTCCACCCTGGTCACTGCTGAGTGACCCAGACTCTGTCCCCTCTGCTTTCAGGTACTTTTCGACTTCGATCCACCCTTGGATCACACCGGACACTTCTGCTTCACATCGCCTGCAGCTTCTTCAGCTCCAAGCACCAAGAGCCTGCGTGTCAAAACCCGACGCCACTTCGACCCTGTGCACCCACGGCCTGTGGGTGAGGTAACATTGCAACGCCGGTGTTCCCACACTGGTACACACCTCTAGGGTCTGTGTCTTGAGTTTTGTCCCTCTAGGTTCAGCGGAAGTATCTTTTAACTCACTTTGTGTAACTTTTACGCACCATTGACATTGCATTGGTGCAAGCCGCACTTTCCGTGCTGCACCCGAATTCCGTGGGCTACTCCCGAATTCAGCATTCCTAGTCCTGACTGCTCCCAGCGATTCTCTAGGCCCTAGGCCTAACCACTGTTCGATTGGTATCTCTTATACCATTTTTTTAGTATATGGTTTGAGTGGCCACCGGCCCTCATCCAAAATTGTGCAACTTTGTATGTTATACTGTGCTTTTGATTTAACGCTTGTGCCCCTTTCCTCATAAAGAGTACTGGGGAGTAATTTAGAAATAAATACATATATTTTTACAATATATACTTGTGTGGTGTCCTTTCATTTGATTACAGGATTGTATGTGGTAAAACAGCTCGCTTAACACGACCTCTTAAGTTAAGCCTTTAAGGCTGCTTAGTCCATGCTACCACTAGGATAGCTTGTCTAACAAGGTTGACTTACAACCAGACATCTTTGGGGTTTGTTTGGACTGATACCAAGTGGTTCCAGAATTGGAAACACTACATATCAGGCCAACTTCTCACAACTAGGTAGAAATTGGAGAATTGAATACATGCAATTACCTAAAAGAGTAAGTAGGGAAACAAGCTGGTTTTGAAGGGTAGTTAAATTAACTTAAGTCAAAATCAGCCAACTTGCAATAACGGATAAGACTTTGGTTTAAAGTCCAACAGCAAGCCAGCTGTTATACTCAATTTTAAACAAGTTTCTTTATGGACTGTAAGGAGCTATTACTTTGAGGCAAGTTCCATGTAGGGTTCAGCTTTCTGGCAAATCCTTAAAATGTATTTTCAACTTACAAAAAGCTTGTTCAGCGTCCAACTCAGTTTGAAACCAAGTCTGACAAACAGGAGTCTTTTCTAGACAGGTTTTACAGTAATATATTTTAGTCTAGTCCCTGCTGTGAGGGTTACTCTTAAATCTTTCATTTGTTTGTTAATAATACTTTCTCTTGACTATCTCCCTGCCTTTCTCATCTGAAGACAATTCCAAGATGAATCCAGACTGTCATTGTTCATGCATGCTTTTACGAGTACCGTATAGATGAAGATTTTACGAGTTTTCTTATTTAAGTGACATGGTACAATGTAGTACTTTTAACCGGGCACAATATGTCCTATATCACTCCACGTCTCAGTGGTATTTAATAGAGCCAATTAATACAGAAAAAGTTTAAATCTTGATAGTTGAAAGCGAATTTCATAAGCAAAATGGAGCTTTAGGGAGGTAAATACAACGTAATCCATCTGTCACTGCTGTGACTGACGTGGGACTAATGAAGATCCACTTTACATTCGCTATGCAGTTGCCCAAGTTTGATTATTGAGCAAAAACGATCACTAAAGTCTTGGTCTAAAATAATAGGGCTATTGCAGCTGATGGACTACCGGATAGAAGTTCAAACTGAATTTATCTGTTCTTTATAACTTGAAACGTAAATATTAGAAACACAGAACACACTAGAAAGTATGATGGCCCGTACCTAGCTTAGTGTGCATTTATACAAATAACCCCATAATCTCCCAGTTATAGATTGATTTAGTTGCCAGAAACAGGGAATTGCCTGGCAAGCATGAAACAACCTTCATTTTAGTACGAGCTTGTGCAGCTGAATTAATCTGAGGGCTGAATAGACAGACAATGTAGAATGTGGAAAGCAGGTGGAATCAGAGATAGTTACTTCTTGTTGGAGTAACAGTCCTATTTGTTTTACCTATCTATTGCGCTTCAAACAAGTGAATGTAGCTTCAGTGTGCTTAGTTGAAAGGAGGAACGTGGTAGTGCTTGCAGGTTAATTGTTAGGGGATGCAGCCAGAGGTATTATGGGTGTGGACTGGCAGCCTCAGTCGTTACAGATTCACTTCATGTTAAAGAAGTGAGGTCACCGAAGAATAGGAAAAGCAATCTTTTGAGACAAGACAAACCAGTCTCACTTTCTTTAACAAGCTACACCATGGAGTACGCTTAATTCAACTAGTGATGTTATTTCTGGTGTAGTCTGTCTTCACAATTAAGCCTTCTGAGAAAAAAAACACTATATGCCGTCATAGAATGATGCACCAGCATACAAGGCAAAAAAACAACTATTCTGAGAGGAGTCCATACATGGGTCACATGACTAGAGGGCAGCGGAGCTACTGAGCACACAACCCGCATGGTAGGAGCCAATGCGAGAGGATGTGGTCCGCCGGCTAGACTACCGACTTTGGTGCTGGAAACCAAGGTTCGAGCCTCGGGGTCGCATCCACATCCTGTGATTCTGGGCAAATCACTTAATCGCCTCGTACCTGAATGTGTCCTTGTGTAAAATAACCGGTGCTCATGTAAAGCGCTCCAATACCTTCGGGTCTAGTTTGAGCTATAACATTTTTTTTTTTAATGCGACACTGGAGTAGAAGAGCACGGATGAAGATTGGGTCAAAATAACTTTTGTGTATCTACGGACGTTCACATGAGCCGGGATATTCATTTCCTTTACTTGGATACCTGCCATCAGCATTTCAATGGCACTACACAAGCGATCAGACTACACTTCCAGCAAATTATAAAAGCCTTGTTTAATATAAAGAGTGGTATGGAGAAAAGATTAAATTAACACAGCTAACAACAAAATCAAATGTAGCAGAAATAAAGCAATAAAAGTTGTTTTAAGGTGGAAATGGGAAGCGTGAGGAAATTGTTTTAAGGTGGAAATGGGAAGCGTGCGGAAATGGAACTGGTTAAAGGTGGACTCATCAACAAGCATTGGGGCAGCAGGCAGCTGTAGGAGAGTAGGGTCTGCAATCCTATGATCACCCCAGATTTTTGCTTTTTGCTTCACTGGTTTACGACTTCCCTGGCTGTGGGCCTGCTAATCAGACCCACAGCCTAGCTGTTATCTCACTAAATTGGCACGTGTACCTTAGGTGCATTTACCAATTGGTACTGGGCCACCTTATCAGACCCTGTAACTCAGGGCATAGGTGTACCCAGGGCCTACCAGGGGCTGCAGGATGTATTATGCCACCCCTGGCTGGCCATCTAAATCTGACACAACTGGCTGCACGACAGCTGGGGCAAGGTGGTGTAATCACCCTTTGCTTTAGATATAGTATACCTATACCTAACCCTAACCCTAAAAATGGACACACAGATTCCTATCAGTCACTCCTATGGCAGGCCTTGACAATCCTGGAGGCAGAGTGCTTGGAATCGTGTGAGATGGTGCTCTGGCATGAGCTGAGCCCGTTTGCAGCTTGCGGAACCAAGTCCTAATAGCTGTTCCATGATAACGCATACCATATACTCTTAAGTGCATTATAATCCTCGCGGTTAAATGCTATCTCTGGTATTGCTTTATCAAAACATGTTGAGTAAGGTGTCATACGCATTGGAATACTAACCCCTCGCCAATTCTGGCGACGGGGTTAGCATTCCACCCTTCTAGAGGGCCACGACATGTATGTAACTGTGAACCCCGGTTAAAGTTAACTGAAGCCTCAGCTCCACAAAATGGATGCTGCCACCACAGACACGAGTCTGACCTCCTGCTGCTGGGAGTCCTTCCAGCGAGGAGAGCTTGGACAAAGGGTTTCCTGTCAGGGGCGGTGCTAGCACCATCCCAGACAGGGTTTCGTGTATCCTGGGTAGGCAGGGCTTTAGAGGAAGGTGACTGCAAGTGGCACCCCGGTGCTCACTATGCATAGGCCGGCTAGAACCAGTTCCAGGGGCACACCAGCCCCTGAGCTGGGGAAAGTCCGGCATGGGAGAGGGGTGTAACCACCCCCCTTCCTGGTCCCACCCATGGGCAGGACCTAGTCGCGTGCCAGCCCCTTTTCCAAGTATAAAGATAGGAGCGGGCCCCCTTCCAAATTAGATCATCTTTGAATCCTGAAACTACTTTCTACGAAAGGAACTCAAGACTTCTTCTCAAGATTTCTCCCTTGTGACTAAGGAGTAGTCACCCTGCACCCGCAGGCACCATCTAAGAACACTGCGGTTTGCTGCACGTCCTTCCTCCGGAATCCGACTGACCAGCACGACGAGACCCGGCTTCCCTGGCACCTCTGACCTCTACCTACATCATCAGCCCAGCTGAGATCCGTGGGTGTGACGAGACCTCGAGGGACGGGCCATCTTCAGAACTGCATGACGCTTATCCAGCACGACCGCCGAGGGATCCTCGAGTGAGTGCTTTGGGGTTCGAGAAGCCCTAACCCTGAGCAGCTCCAGCACCGAAGTCCAGCCCCCCAGCCTCCACCAGATCTGCGTGGGGCCCTTCTGCTCTTTGCTGCTCACAGCGTTGTCCGGCTACTTGCCTGCTGGCTTGTGGCCCTCTTGACGACGCTCCACGACGACAACACCGCTGGTCTGGTTGCTCCAGACTGGCCCTTGCTCCCCTCCAAAAGAGGAGCACCCCGGACCCTCCTGGTCCACTCCAGACGCCATTTTAAGTCCACCGCGTGGGCTTGCATTTGCCAAGACTTGTTGCCCCAATCCTGGGTCCAGCGACGTCGACAGCAGATACCTTTGTGGGACAGCTCGCACCTCCATCCTGGTCGCCGACAACGCCTCCTGGTCCGTGAGACTGCAGAGCCCAGCGTCGCCCACTCACCTGGTCGAGGTGACTCCATGCGGTGCCATCCTGGTGCCCATCTGATCACTGGCTAGTGATTCTAGACTTGGTCCCCTCTGCTTACAGGTATCCTCCATCATCGATCCAGGCCTGGATCCCTCCGAATCTCTTCACTGGTCGCCTGCCAGCAACTTCTTCTTTCAGGCTCCATAGACTGCAACGAGGATTCCCGACGTCTTTCCAGACCTATGCAGCCGCAGCCCCTGGGCTAGGTAACCTCAGCATTTCGGTGCTCCAGCATAGCCTCACTATCCAAGGGTCCAGATCCTTTTTCGTTTCAGCTCTACCTAGTCGGATTCGTCCGATAACACTAACTTTACGAAATCTAGCATCCATAGACTTTGTCCCGCATCCCGCGTGAGAGTGCACACTCTGCACCCGATCCCCCTAGGCCTCCTGCTAGTAATCTGAAGATTCAGTAGTCAAGTCCTAGCGATCCTAAAGTCTATTAGAGTAGTACTTACCTGCTAGTAATTTCGCATTCCACTTTTGTAGTATATGGTTTTTCGTGCCTCTCGGGCATTTGTGTAAATTGTGCAACTTGAAGTATTTTCGTAAGAGCTTTGTATTGTGCTTAGCACCCTGTCCTCATAAAGAGTCCAGGGTTGTTGTGTTCTAAATAAATATACTTTTATTTTCATAAAAACTTGTGTGGTGTCCTTTCACTTGGTGTTCAAGGGGTATATGTGATGGTATAACAGCTGGCTTAACACGCCCTCTAGAGTCTAGCCTAAAGACTGCTCTTGTCCATGCTACTAGGATAGCTGGTCTACGGTTGAATTACAACCAATCATCAATAAGGGTTGTTTGGACCGATACATAGTGATCACTAGAATAGTGAGCACTGCATATCAGGCCAACTTCTCACAGCAGCCTTCCCCGGCTGGGGAGGGGGTAAGTCCAAAGAGGTTTCACCTGTTCAAGGTGACCGTAAAGAGGATCTCGGTCTGGCTTATTGAAGCCTGGAAGAGGACAGAGCAACTAACTGCCCGTGCACTAATTGTGCAAAACATGCTGCCGAGGATGAGGGCACATGCACGGGTAAACGGCTGCCATTCCTAGAAGTGTTAGCAGTCACTGAGATCCTGCAGCGTTAGCGTCAGCTTGCCAGAGAGGAGGTGCTTTCTCTCATGCGCACTATTGAGTTTCTCTGCAGCAGCCGGAGGGTGGGGAGCAGAAAAGAGAAGACAAGGGAAAAGGAGAGAGAAAGGAGTTCAACATGAGAGGCCCCAACCCACTCAGACAACACGTAGCTGAGTAGTGGTTTCACACGCCCTAGAAGCGCTTCACTCCTGGCGCTGTGCTCTAGGATGGTCATCATTTGTGGTATGAACAGACCAAGTCAGCTTTACTTCTGGCATCTGCTTGACAGTAATCGTGAGGAGGGTAGGCTTTTCTCGTGTTTATTTGGGTGCACTTAGCACTAAAAGGTGGAGGAAAAGGAACTGTTGGGAATAGGCTGTGAAATTCAGTCTGTACCTCTTTGGTTGTCGCTGGTAAGAAGAGTCTTGTTAGGCATTACCGCGCTCGAGTAAATAAACAAGACCGCGTGTGGTGTGGTGGGCGTGCACTGCAAGGAATGTCAAGTATGCAGCTGGCAACCGGCCGCACTGCTGCTCGCTCCCGAGACCCTTAGGCCACGGAAGGCAACGTTTATAGAGAAGGCGGGACATGCACAAGCCTTTGGTCAATTGCGAGCTTTACAGCCAGACGCAGAGGCCAATAGAATTTAATAAGAAGACGCACAAGCTTTCAGAAAGCTTTCTGAATGTCTGCAGTGATTACAAGAGGCTCTCTCCTAGAGCAGTGCATGCACGCTGTGCTAGGCGAGACCTAATAATAAGTAGTATATAATATATTTATAATCTACAATATCCAAGTACATAAAGAAAATACGAAAATCCTAGAAGCTCATTCAAAAGAAATGGACATTACAATTAAGAAATAGAAATTAAAAAAACCTTACAAATTCACTGAGTGTTGTAATATGTGAGTCCATAAGCAGTGCATTGTGGGGTGAAAGTTATAGTTAGCACGGCTAACTATAACTGCTGAATTTCTCAGGTTTTGTGCATGTGAAATCTGAGCCTAACTATAACGTCCCTGTAACCTTTGGTTTTTTTAGCAACAAAAAAAAAGTGTATATATTTATGTATTCACTGAAAAAACCATAGGTTTCAGGGACGTTGTAGTTAGTTGAACATTTCACTTGTACAAAACCAGAGAAATTCGGCCGTTATAGTTAGTTGAGCTAACGATAATTCGCGCCCCCGCAATGCACTGCAGACATCTCAAATGACATCACTGATGACATCATCCAGTGACCGTGTTTCTGTCAAGTTTAAATATGTTATATATATATATATATATATATATATATATATATATATATATATATAAGAATTCACAATCCTGAGGTGCCAGTAACAGCGCACGGACACAGACCAGGTACAGACCACAAGACGAGGAGTTAAAGGTGAATGAAGTGCTTTATTCCATCGATGGGGACGGCAACATGACGCGTTTCGTCCGGGAAACCCGGACTTGATCACAATGAATATATATATATATATATATGAAACACATCCGTTCTGTAAGAAAAAGGAAAAGGCCACTCAAGGGAAACGTCGGAAGCTTCTTTATTCAGCACAGCGTAGCATGATGCATTTCGGCCTCGCGGCCTTTCTCAAATGCCGCCGTATACCAAGTGTAACTCCACCCCCTCCTTATGTGAATATGGATTAGTTACTTACCTGTAATCCTAGTTCTCTTCTAGGGGTATCCTCATCAAAGTCATAAGCATTAGAATATTCCCGCCCATGTGCGGGACCCCGGAAACACTATATTATATGTGCCCCACATATATATACATATATATATATATATAAATCATATATATATAAAAACATGCAATAGCAGCCAAATAACATCAGAGCTGAAATATGCTGTGAAGAATTTCCACCATACATGAATAATAAGCATTAGAAACATGAGAAACAACACCAAAGATTGTTTAGAAACTGTTTTAATGCTCAGAAAGCAGTAGGAATTCTCATAACTCACTGGAAGCATAGGAAGCTCCCAGGCTGCATTGCAAACACACAGTCTAAAAAGACTGAAAACCTAACCTGTAGCTGAATAGCAATAAACTGACACCAGGCCTTTAAGGCACTCATGACCCCCTGTATCCCATCATGCCCCAGGGGTGACAGTTAGGTCAGTTGTTCTTTTCGGAGACTGAAAAACAAACCCAATAACAAATAGGTTAACAATATCTCCTTATTAAAAAGTATCCTTTGCCCGGGGAGGCGGGAGGGTTGCTTAGGACTTTGATGAGGATACCCCTGGAAGAGAACTAGGATTACAGGTAAGTAACTAATCCTTCCCTTCCAGGGGATCCTCATCAATAGTCATAAGCATTAGAATAGAATAGCGAGCCTCTCCTCTTCCCTGCGAGCAAAGGATTGATAAGACAATCTCATCAACAAGTCTGAGTAATCTTAGATGGTCTTGCCAGATCGTATAAAATCTCCCGAAGTTAGTAATTCTGTAAGTTTATAAGAATAGCTCTTGGGTTTTTATTTCCTGTCTCCTGATCGTGTTTTAGGTTGAAAGGAAAGCGGTGAGCTCTTATAATTTCTTTATCCCAATCCCATCCAGTCAGGTCTGGAAAGGCATCTGAGAACATCTCTACAACAAATCGTCGGATATCTTTTCCCTCTGCCTTTTCTGCGACTCCCAATATGCGTAGGTTGTTGCGCCGAGCGCGATTTCCCAAATCAGTTAGTTTCCAGTCAATATCTTTTCTGGTACTATCAATGTCTTTAATTGAGGTTTTTTGTATAGCCAGTTCGTCCTCAACCGCAGATATACGGGTCTCAGTCTCTTGTACTCTCAAATTAATATCTGTGCTGGACTTAGCCAGCTGGCGAACAGCATTCTGAAGTTTACGCACCGCTCCTTGAGTGCGAAGTCCCTCTGCCTTGGTTTCCTCTCTGTGGGTCATAATCATTCTATACATAGTGGTCTGTAACTGATATATTGACTTGAGAGTAACCTCGTCATCTCCCTCCAATAACTCAGAAGATTCAGGATTATTTTCAGCATTCAACTCTTTCCCATTGCGGTTGAGTTATGGGACCTGAATTTTCAGCTGCTTTGGCCTCTATGACCCTGCGGACGGTGCTTGGCGCTCCTTCATTCGATAGAAAGTCTGATCCAAGTAAATCTTCTTCAGAAACTAAATTACAGTCATCAGCCCAGTTTTCCACTGAAAGTTGACCCTCAGTAGGCAACTCCTCATCCGGGTCCCCTTCTGACATGATTGAAACATCGGACATTGAAAAAAATTGACCCCCAGATTCAATAGAGTCTGCGTCGTGTTGTTCGTTCGGTCTAGGTGAAACTCTAACTCCCGCCACGGCTTGACATAATTCAGATAATGACTAGAAAGGGTCTGGGGCATGAATTCTTTGTTCGACCAGACTTCTGCTCTGCGACAGTGCAACAACGCTGGAGACTTAAACAACTAATGACACCAATACAATCTAAAGGGGGCCAAGTCTTCCTATTAAATCCAGCCAAGCTTAAGGTTGTATATAAGGGGAGAAAGATTTTTTTTGTCTCTGAAATCAAGGCACAACAATTTCTAGAAACTATGCAGTAACGATTTATAGGATAAACGATGAAGACTAGAATTACATGTAGACCGAGTGGTTGGTCCTTCTAGCTGTGCTTTATCTTGATGCTCTTTTTTTTTTTCCTCTCTTCTCTCTTTTCTTACTCTTCTTTTTTTTTTTTTTTGGGTAGAGGTATGCGATTTTTCAGGTCGGGCTGGCCCAGGCGGAATTCACAGCCCATACTCACTTTTCATCGATGAGGGCAATAGCCCTTACGCTTCTGGCGGGGGGGATTTGTGGGGAGGGTGTGTCTGGGGGGTGTGTAGGGGGGGGCTTGGGGAGGGTAAAGATTTTTTGTTTTGGGGTGCAAGGCCATACAGCTGAAAGATATTATCAATTTAAGTTTGTGATCCATTTAGTGCAGGTGCCGAGATTTGGAAAACTTTGCTATTTTTGTTATTATGAGTTTAACACTACCAGATTACTAAAAACAAACAATGGCTAAACTGAATATATGTTCCATCAATGTGTGTGGGTTAAATGACAAAAGAAAAAGGGGTATATTGGCTCAGATACTTAAAACTATGCGGTTGGATATAGTTTGCATACAGGAGACTCATATGGCCTGGTCTAATAGAAAGTGGTTAAGAGATCTTGGATTGGAAGTTGTAGGATGTTCTCGTCAAAGCTCTACTATAAGAGGAGTGGCAATATTAAAGCGATATGGATTGGGGGAAATTAAAAAAGTTAAAGAAGATGTATTAGGTCGTTGGGTTATTGCTGAAATTAAAATTGGAGGATCAATCACTACTATTTGCTCAATTTATGCATCAGTACTGGATGAACCCTCGATTTTTAATTTTCTGAGTATGGAGTTAGCTCAATGGCCACCTAATATTGTGTTATGTGGAGATTTTAATTTACATCTAGAAGAAACCTATGATATCAATGGTAATACTCCATATAAAGGTAGGAAGAGGAAAGTGTTTGGTGCACTTAAAGGGATGATTCAGGATTTCAGAATGCTAGATATGGGGCATGAGAAAAGGGATGCGAAGTCTGGCGATACTTTTTTTTCTGCCCGCATCAGAAATTTTTCAGATTAGATTATTTCTTTATTTCCAAATGTTTATACAATGAGCTTACTCAAGTGGAATACAAGGTGTCATCGAAAATCATTTCAGATCATAACCCTATTATTTTTAAGTTTGAATTAATTACTCCTACCACCCCTCGATCATGGTCTTGATCGCAAATTACTATATGATATATCCTATATTGAGCCTATGAACAGTTGGATCCCGGAATTTTTTTTACACAACAGAGGCACTGCATCTGCAGAAATAGTGTGGGATGCTTTTAAATGTGGGGTTCGAGGAGAAACATTGAGCTATTCAATAAGAAAACAAAAAGAGGTTAAAAGGCGAGAAGTAGCGGAAATGCAAAACTTAAGAATGTTAGAGATCCAACTCATGCAGGCGTATAATAAAGGATTAGCTACTGAAATCATCATAAAGGAGCTAACGATCCTCAAAGCTAAGATTCATCAGGGATTCGCTACAAAATTTGCTCAGCAAATCTCTGCTTTCAGGACAGAGGTGTATGAACTGGGAGAAAATACTGGTAAACATTTGGCTATGAGGGCCAAACAGAAAGCGACGTTTGCCAGTATTGATAAAATAAATAATTTGACAGGAATAACAGTGAATAAAACATTAGACATTCTTGAAGTATTCAAGGATTTTTATTCTAAACTGTACACAGAAGATGTTAGGACAGTCTGCCCAGATCAGATCACCCTGTTCGTTAATTCAGCTTTAGATTCCAAGCTATCTAGCGAGGAAAAGGAGAAATTAGACTCACCGCTTACCTGGGAAGAAATAGAACTCTCTCTAATGTCCTTAGCATCAGGCAAAGCAGCAGGTCCTGATGCTATCCCCCTAGAGTTTTTTAAACAGTTTAGACCTGCTCTAAAAACAGAATTAATGGATTTATGTTTAAGAGCCCAACAGGGAAATGCTCCTAAATCATGGAATGATTCTACAATCACTGTGTTCCTTAAAAAAGGCAAACCTCCGTTATTACCCTCATCTTTTCGTCCCATATCTCTTATAAATGCAGACAGTACATTTTTTTCTAAGATTTTAGCTATACGATTGTCCAATATTACTTCCCCCTTAGTTTCTATCTACCAACACGGCTTCATCCCCACTAGAGAAACTGCAGATCACATTCGGAGAGTGATCTCATTTCTGGATTGGTCTCAAGCAACTCGGTCTAATGTAGGACTTGTATTTTTAGATGCTGAAAAAGCTTTTGACCGGGTTGCTTGGGACTATTTGTGGGATGTTTTATCTAGGAAGGGATTGGGCTCTGGTATAATAGGAGCTTTAAAAACGCTGTATGCTGCTCCTAAAGCGCATATTCGAATTAATGGGAAGATTTCCCCTTCGTTCTCGATTACCAGAGGCACCCGACAAGGATGTCCCTGTTCCCCTTTACTTTTTGCTTTTTACATTGATCCGTTAATTAATCGTTTTCTTTTGGAGCAAAAAATTAAACCCATTGTATTAGCTAATGTTAATTATCGAGTGTTAGCTTACGCTGACGATATAGTGATAACCACCACCGATGTCCAGTCAGCCCTACCGGTGATTGATGATATTGCTAGGCAATTTGGATCTTTCTCAGGGTACAAGCTTAACCTCGAGAAGACTCAAATTCTTTGCTCAGGAGATAAACCACCATCAAATATCTCCACTACCCCAGAGGTTACATACTTAGGAATTAAGATCTCCCTCCCCATAGAGAAGACACCAGAACGCAATATAAATCCCATAATAACACAAATTAATGACTCACTACAGCTTCTAGACCACTTACACTTATCACTTTATGGCAGACTTAACATTTTAAAAATGATGGTCCTACCAAAAGTGCTGTATTTGTATCGTACAATACCACTAGAATTCCAACCGCTCTGTTTTAAAAATTTAGAAAGAACTACCTTTCGGTTCTTATGGGGGTATAAACGCCATAGGAAATCAAAGAAAATTATACTGAGTAATGAATGTGGTGGATGGAATGTTCCTTATTTTCTTATGTATTATTTTTCTGCGGTATTGCAATATATAAGCCCCTTAATTTTGGGAGATAGAGTAGAGATGGAGATACATCAAACTCCGTCAATCTATGAAATGATCTTGGGCGAAAAAGTTAAGGGTAGCTTTCTGAAGATTGTAGAGCCCAGCTATCATAAAAAAACAAAAATTAAGATTTTAAAAGCGGCTTTTGGAGTTTGGCAAAAAGTGCGAAAACATCTGAAATTATGTAAATTGAACTTCTATACCCCCCTTATATCAAGAGGCCTGTTACCAGAATTTATTTGCGATCTAACTATGTATAGATGGCAACAGAGAGGAATATGCTACCTGGGTGACTGGTTTAGTGATGATCAAATGCTGTCATTTCAGGAGCTTAGGAAAACATTTGCGGTGGGAAGAAAAGATTTTTTTAAATTTCTTCAGTTACGAAGTTACCTACTAAATTATCCTTTTTCTCCCCCTTCTAAAGTTCCACTGTTAGAACTTCTGCAAAAAAAAACCCGTATAGGAGCAATTTATATAAGTTTAATTCAGGAATATGGCACTGATTTAGGACAATGTCAGCAGAAATGGGCTAATATTTTAGGCATACCGGAAGTTGATATTTTGTTATCAATCAAAATGGCTTCAGAGTGTTTAGTAACAGGGATGATGAAATCACAACATTTTATGTGTATTCATAATTTGTATTATACTCCTAGCAAAGTTGCCAAGTGGAGTACTAGGACCGGCACAAACTGCAACCGATGTGGTCTATTTTCAGCTGCAGCTGATGCTTTACATATGTTTTTTTCTTGTCCCAAACTCTCGAATTTGCTCCTACATATTGAAAATTTCTTATTTATTGTCCTTAAACATGAGGTTAAGATAACAGCAGAACTGTTGTTATTAGGTATTGATCATACTGTTATTAGGCCAAGACCTCTCTCATATTTTTTATTTATTTGTATGGCTGCAGCCAGGTCCTGTATTACCAAAGAATGGATTAACTCAGTTCCGCCGTCTTTTTCTATGTGGCGTGAAAAATTATTGTTTATGTACAACATTGAATCTGCCATATACAAGTTGAAGGGGGTAAAAAAAAGAACTTTGGGGGAGAAAATTTGGGCACCAATTGCCGAATGGATCTAAGCCACTTGTCTGTCTGATTTATGCTCATTTCTTTGTTATAAGATGCCATGTATTCTATGAAGACTGTTTTTTTTTCTTTTGTTTGTTAGCTTATGGCAGTTGTTATGTATCGCTGTATTTCCTTGCAATGAAATAATAAAATAAAAAAAAAACAAGTCTGAGTAGACTATAGGCTACCCAAACAGATTCCTCAAGGAGGCTTGCCCTACCTGAGTATCGGCCCTGGAATCAGATTCGAGGCAGTAATGCCTCGTAAAGGTATGAACCGATTTCCAGGTTGCAGCCTTGCATATTTCTGACATTGGAATGTCATGCAAGAAATCTACTGTAGCGGCTTTCCCTCTAGTGGAATGCGCTTTTGGTGACATCAACAAAGGCTTGCCTGCAAGCTGATAGGCCAACTTAATGCAAGAGACAATCCATCTGGAGATGGACCTCTTGGCCGCTAGAAAACCTGTCCTCATTGAACCATAGTTCACAAACAGTTGATCCGTTTTCCCTAATCCCTTTAGTCTTTTCCAAATAAAACTTGAGCACTCTCTTAAGATCTAAGGAGTGAAGTGACCGCTCGGCTGGGGTCGTAGGATTTGGAAAAAAGGAAGGGAGGGAAATAGACTGATTTATATGAAAATCAGAAATGACCTTAGGCAAGAAAGATGGATGAGCCCTTAGGAATACTCTGTTGTGGTGGAAAACAGTATATGGTTCCTCCGCACAGAGCTCTTGTATCTCACTTACTCTGCGCGCAGAGGTAATCGCCACCAAAAAGGCTGCCTTCCAAGAGAGATGTTGCAAGGAGGCCTTGTGGATGGGCTCGAAAGGAGGTGACATTAAGCTGGATAGAACCAGGTTTAATTCCCATGGAGGCGAAGGATTTCGCACAGGGGGATACACTTTTTTCAACCCCTTGAGGAAGTCCTTAACCACTGGAACCTGAAAGAAAGACATCTTATCAGGTGATTTTCTGTATGCTATAATGGCTGACAAATGGACTCTAATAGAAGCGTACTTTAGACCAGCAGTTGCCAGGGAAAAGTGGTATGGCAAGATGCCGTCCTCCTGCCCTGTAGTCAGATCTAAGTGATGATCCCTACACCACAAGTAAAACCTTTTCCACTTGAACGCATAGGATGCTCTCGTGGAAGGTCTCTTAGCCTCCTTTAAAATGTTCATGCATTCGGGAGGCAAGTTCAAATGTCCATATTGCAGGACCTCAGGAGCCATGCTGTTAGGTTCAATGATGGGAGGTTAGGATGCATTATCCTCCCGCTCATCTTGCTCAACAGGTCCGGCCTGCAAGGAAGTTGTTTGTGTGGACACACAGACAGATGTAGAAGGTCCGGGTACCACCACTGCCGCGGCCAATCCGGAGCTATCAGGATCATTTCCATGTTCGATCTGAGGAGCTTGGAAACTACTCTCGGAATCAGAGCCAGGGGAGGAAACGCGTATGCGAATGTCCCTGACCAATCCATCAGTAGGGCATTCCCCCTGCGTCCCTGGCCGGTGGAACCTGGACGCGAAGGCGTGGCATTTGGCGTTTTCGTCGTCTGCAAACAAGTCTATGGATGGACGACCCCAGCAACGAAAAAACTCTTCTACTACTTCGTCGTTTAGCACCCAGTCTGGCTGATCTTCGAAGTGCCTGCTGAGTGCGTCTGCTTTTACGTTCAACTCGCCCAGAAGGTGCACTGCCACTACTGTGAGGCCTCGAGAGAGAAGCCAATGCCAGATTGTCTGAGCCTCTCGAGAGAGTGGGCGAGATCTTGAGCCCCCTTATTTGTTCAGATAGAACATGGTGGTCGTATTGTCCGTCTGGACTAGGACTGAGTTGGACTCGATCGCTGGAAAGAAAGCTTTGAGAGCCAGGAATACCGCTCTGAGTTCCAGCATGTTGATGTGGTATGTCTGCTCCTGCGCAGACCACTGGCCTTGAATTTGAAGCGGACCCATGTGTGCTCCCCAGCCATGCAGGGAGGCATCCGTCACTATAGAGTGGGAAGGAACGGGTTGGTGAAACGGTACCCCCACCAGCACATTCTTTCTCCGAGTCCACCATTTGATGGCATCTTTCGTTGCCTGGGAAAGAGTGATACGGTCTTCCCAGCGTCCTGTCGCTTGGTCCCACTGATTCTCCAGAGCCTGTTGTAGAGGACGCATTCTCAGCCTGGCGTTTGGGATGAGAAAAATGCAGGACGCCATGGAACCCAGCAGGGATGCTACTTGTTGGGCTATTGGAAGCCGAGACCCTAGCAGAATCCCACATTTCTGACTCAGGGAAAAAAGTCTCTCCTCCGAAGGAAACGCTTTTCCCAAGCTTGTGTCCAGAACGGAGCCTAGGTAGTGGATGGACTGTGTAGGCCGCTGGACTGACTTCTCCAGGTTCACATGGAGGCCGAGCCTGTGCAGCTGGTGCAGGCACAGTTGTAGATCGTGCGTTACCTGTACCGGAGATGGACCTTTTAGAAGACAGTGGTCCAGGTATGGGTAAATGAAGAGTCCCTTTTTGTGAAGAAAAGCCGCCACCACTGCCATGCATTTGGTGAAGACTCGAGGTGCGGACTTGAGACCGAAGGGTAACACTTTGTACTGGTACTGTTTGTTCCCTACGACAAACCTCAAGTACTTGCGATGTTGTTGAGCAATTGGGATGTGAAAGAACGCATCTTGCAGATCCACCGAACACATCCAATCTCCGGCTTGAAGATGTGGACATATTTGGTGAAGCGCTAACATGCGGAACTTTTCTTTGACGATGACTTTGTTTAATAGTCGTAGATCGAGTATTGGTCTGAACTTGTCCTCCTGATCTTTTTTGGGGACAAGGAAGTATCTGGAGTAAACTCCCTTTCCTCTTAGAGCGGGGGGAACCTCCTCTATCGCTCTTTTTTGCAGTAGGACTTTCACCTCTCTTCGGAGCAAGCTTAGCTGGTGAGGGCAAGAGCTCTTTGGAGGAATGTTCTTCGGAGGAGCACGGAAACGTAGCTTGTATCCATTGCGCAGTATATTCAGCACCCACTGATCTTTTGTGATGCTGACCCACTCTGCCAGGTGTTGTGAAGCACTTCCTCCCACTGGAGTGGGTAACACCGCCAGAGGAAGCCACTGCTCAGGCCTTTCCTCCTCTTGTGGTGTTAGAGGATTGTTGGTGACCTCCTCTACCTCTGCTGGGCTTGCCTCGAAACTGGGGTTTCCCCTGGTTCTTACTTTGGGACCACTGAGGGGTTTGAACCCTCTGTTGAGCCCCTCTCCTCCTGTTGGTCTTGAAACAGCACTTGAATTCTTTTTTCTTCTCCAGGCCCACCGCTTTCACCGTATCTAACTCCGTCTTCATTCGGGTCATCTCTTCGTCAGCATGTTCCCCGAAGAGAGCGGAACTCGAAAATGGGAGATTAAGGATGCGATGCTGAGCATCCGGCTTCAGACCTCTAAGGCGCAACCAGGCCGACCTTCTGGCACAAACCCCATGTGAATAGGAATGCGCCGAAAGCACTGCACCATCCGCAGCCGTGCTTAGCATCTGATTCGCCACCACACACCCTTCTGTAACAGTCTCTTCAAAATCCTGCTGGTCTTCTTTCGGCAGTTTAGATTTGAATCTCTCCATAGAGTCCCATAAGGCTCTGTCGTATCGACCCAGAAGCGCAGCCGCACTAGAAACCTTAAGAGTGGAAGCAGCTGAGTTGCAAACCTTGCGACCCCAGGAGTCTTGAGCTTTGCTGTCCTTGTCTGGTGGGACTGAAGAGGAACCAGCGACTGCGTGCGTCTTCCTCGCCGCTGCCACAATTACAGAGTCTACTGGTGGGTCAGATTTGACAAAAACCGGGTCAGAAGATGCCGGTTTGTATTTCTTCTGAATGCGGGCTGGCACCGCTCTGATAGCCGCTGGAGTTAGGAAAACCTCCTTGACAGGATCCATAATCCCCGTGACTAAAGGTAGCAGCGGACGGGAGATGGCTTTCTTGTGTAAAGTCTCAAAAATGACTGTCGTTGTTACTTGATGGACAGACATTTCAATGTTCAGTTTCAGCGCTCCTCTTTGCAGGACATCCAGGTACGTGCCAATGTCATCCACTGGGGAGGATCTGGACGTAGGACTGTCCGTCAACGTAGGGGAGTAGTCCCTCTTGGATGACCTGGTAGAAGAAGTAGATGAAGTAGACTGAGTTCGTCGACGTCTACGGTGAGCACTGTGCCTCCGCTCTCGCGATCTTTTTGAGCGCTCCTGCCGTCTAGCAGAGCGAGACCTGATCCGATCTTCTGACCGAGGTCTTCTTCTGGGAGATCGGGATCTTCTGGGAGATCTGGTTGGTGTTCTCACAGGTGATTTGCGCCTGGGAGAGCTTCGCTTGTCCATCTCCTCCACCAGACTCTGAAGAGGAGACCTGTGTTGTGGGCTGGCATATTCCTGCATGCGCTTGGCGGCCCCAGAATCTCTCCAATGGTCCAAAGACCTATACCATCTAGGTGATAGTCTGATTTTGTCAGCTTAGGGATCTGGCCAACGCTCAGGAGATTTACGTACAGCACTTCTGGACTTTGAAGATGCAGTCGAGGAGCCAGAGGACCGTGAAGTGGAATGACGGGAAGCTGACTCCGTTACCATGACCCCATCTGAACACCTCGACGTCGAGCGTTCTTCCCTCGCCGTCGAACGCCTTCGGGGAGTCGGCGGGTCAAACAATCTCGACTTTGATCTATGTGAGGATCCATGGTCTCTCGACGTCGAGCAGCGATGACCAGCCGTCGACGGAGCCCTCTCCCTCGAACGACGATGTCCACTCGTTGACGGAGGTTTCTCTCTCGACGTCGAACGACGATGTCCAGTCGCCGACGGAGCACTCTGTCTCGACGTCGAACAGTGATGACCAGCCGTCAACGGAGCCCTCTGTCTCGACGTCGAACGTTTGTGCGACGATGGCGGAGGGGTATTGGACACCCTCGACGCCGAGAGTCAACGAAACGCCGACGGAGACTGCTTTCTCGACGCAGATAAACTTTTTCCTTTCGACGTCGGAGGGGTCTTGGTCCTCGACGCCGAATGTCGTACCTTAGACGACAGCGGAGGGGTCACACTTCTCGACGTCGGACGTTGCCTGGATGACGACGGCGGAGTGACCTCCCTCGACGCCGGTCGTCGCCTGGTTGATGACGGCGGAGGGGTTATGGATCTCGACGCCGACCGTCGTCCGGTTGACGGCGGCAGAGTCGCCTTCCTCGACGCCGATCGACGCCCGGTTGACGCCGGCGGAGGGGATTTGGACGACGGAACTGGATCCTTCGACGTCGTCGACGTACCTGGTCTTCTCTTCGACGTCGAGCCCGCCGTCGACGGTAGTTTAGAAGAAAGATGATCCACCGGTAGTTCTTTTCTCAGCGCCGAGCCCGATGCTGAAGTTGAAGGGTGTGAAGACTTCTTTTTTGAAGATGTATGAACCTTCTTGGAGCCCTTCTTCACCGGTGATCTTCCTCTAGATGCCCTGTGAGCCAGGCCATAAATGCGAATCCTCTCCCTGTCTTTGAGAGTTCTTCCTGACAGGTGCTCACAATGAGGACAGGTGCCTGGATCATGATCTTCAGGCAGACACAGGATACAGACGTCGTGGTTGTCTGATTTTGCCTTCTTGTTGCCACAAGAAGGACATTTGTCAAAGAGTGAAGGCATTCTCAGAAGAAAATGTTCACTAAACTGACTGAAAAAGGCAGTATCTTATTTGACTAGATGTTAACTGTCAAAGTAAGAACAAAAGTTGTTAAAAGTAAAGTATTTTTCTGTCAAAAACCAGAAAAATAGTGGAGCTGTGTAACCAGGGTCCTTCTCTGAAGGAGCCGGAAAGAATAACTGACCTAACTGTCACCCCTGGGACATGATGGGATACGGGGGGTCATGGGTGCCTTAAAGGCACGGTGTGAGTTTATTGCTATTCAGCTACAGGTTAGCTTTTCAGTCTTTTTAGACTGTGTGTTTGCAATGCAGCCTGGGAGCTTCCTATGCTTCCAGTGAGATGAGAATTTCTACTGCTATCTGAGCATTAAAACAGTTTCTAAACAATCTTTGGTGTTGTTTCTCAGGTTTCTAATGCTTATTATACATGTATGGTGGAAATTCTTCACAGCATATTTCAGCTCTGATGTTATTTGGCTGCTATTGCATGTTTTTATATATATATGATTTATATATATATATATATATATATATATGTGTATATATATGTGGGCACATATAATATAGTGTTTCCGGGGTCCCGCACATGGGCGGGAATATTCTAATGCTTATGACTATTGATGAGGATCCCCTGGAAGAGAATCAGCATCTCCCTCATTGGCGGAAGTCCGTTGACCAATGGTCACCTGATACCAACTTTGCTGCAGCCCTGCCACGACTACAGCTCCCAGGATTCCGTATTCCCAGGTAAATGTTGGTTGGGGGAGAAAAGTTTTCTGGAAGGTGCGGGGTGTTGTAATGCCGAGTTTTGGTTAAAACAAAGTTCTTCCTTCGGTCCCTTTTATCGCTCTAACCTCTGAGCACAGGTGTCCACAGGATTGTGAAACAGGATGGGTTAAACCTGCCTCCTCGTCCAAGTGACGATCTGCGTCGAGTAGCGATTCCTAGCTGGGCATGCATTCAGGGGTGGGTCTGGAGAATATCAATAACTTGATATGCAGAGACGCTGCAAGCAGCGGGGTACCAGTAGAACTCCAGCCACTTAATGGAGCGAGGCCTTCACACGCGCTTCTGGCTAGCGCGTACACATGAAACACATCCAAGTTCTGTATATATATATATATATATATATATATATATATAGGTCAAGGTGTATTGAAGATTGAGTGGGCGTAGGACTGTCTGAATGGATGATTTAGTAGGTGTGAGAATGACTGTATAAGTGAGTGATTAAACTGAATTCATAGGTTAGTGACTAAAATGTGTCAATATCTGTATCAGTTTGTCTGCTGTTGTGTAAGCGGTTGCATGGGTTGGTGAGTAGCTACGAGTGTTTAAATGGGTTACTGACTGCTTGTCTGAGTATCTGTATGGGATTCTGGGTGTCTGTGTGGTTGGGTGGGGGTGTGTGACACTGCATAGATGTGTGAATGGGTGATTCACTGGGTGTATGGGTTCAAGAGTGCGTCTGTGAGGGGCTGTATGGGTGGGTGAATGTGTGTGTGTGGGTGTGTTGGTGAGTGAATGGATGTCTCAGTGGTTCATGAATGAATAACTACATATTTGAAAGGCAGTATATGTGAGTGTTGGAGCATATAAATGACTATATGTGAGTGAGTGATTGTATGAGTGGCTATATAGATGAGTGTGTGCTTGTATCAGTGATTGTAAAAGAGAGTAAGTATGTGTTAGTATATGTATGAATAAGTGAGGTGGTGTGTGTATAACTGTATGGGTGAGTAAATGGGAATGTGAATGATTCTTTGCATGATTGACTAGATGTGTGAGTAATTCTATGGATGAATGGCGATGTGTGAGTGTATAGGTCTATGAGTGCAAATGATGGTGCGGTATTGATAAGGGACTCTATGTATGAATGAATGACTATGCTTGAATGAGTGGACGTGTGTGTGTAGACCTAGGAATCAGTGAGTGGGTATGTATTAACTGGTATTGGTGTGCCTATGGTTTCGAAAATGTAATCTGTATTTTAGAGTGGGTGTATCAAAGGTTATATTAGGGGGTGAGGAGGTGCATCAGATTATCACGTGGATGATGTCATTAGTGATGTCATTTGAGATGTCTTCAGTGATGTCACTGACCATGTCATGAATGATGCAATATGAATATGTCCTTTTTCAAGACAGGGGAACCCGAACAACCCAAAGGCATCTGGGAATAAAGCAACTTAAACAAAAAAACAATGCCTATGGTAAACTTTTTTTTATATTTAGTTGTCGAAAAGACACCATTAATTGCCCTTTCTTAACCTAAAGTCATGGTCATAAAGAAAAAATCTGAATTAGATCAAAGACTCTTGTTATCCTATATGCATTAGAGTTACATAAAACACTCGTAGGAGAAATATTAAAGCTATATGTTATTTAGCTTGTTTATTCTTTTCTTTTTAGTACCACTTATTTTTACCAAACATATATACAAACTACATAAACTTAAGTTGTAATATGAATATGTGACATAGTCAGCAGTGCATTGCGGGGCGCGAGTTATAGTTAGCTAAACTAACTATAATTTCACTGGTTTTGTACGAGTGAAATGCCCTACTAACTACAACGTCCCTGAAACCTACGTTTTTTTTCAGTGAATATCTATGGTTTTTTAAATGATAATTTCTAACTATAACGTCCCTGAAACCTATAGTTTTTTCAGTGAATTTCTAAGGTTTTTAAATTATAATTATATAAAAGATACTGATGTGGAGGTTATTTTCCCAAAGAGACCACAAAAAGGAGAGTCTTTCCCTCAATTTTAGTCCTTTATTCAATTTTCTTTTTAAAATTGCTGAAAACCAGATAGCTAACGCGTTTTGTTAGTTACCGGACTTCTTCAGGGCTGAATAGATCCTGTCGTAATCAGTTTCACGTTTAACTCATACCGTTTTAAAAAGAAAATTGAATAAAGGACTGAAATTGAAGGAAAGACTGTCCTCTTTGTGGTCTCTTTGGGAAAATAACCTCCACATCAGTATCTTTACTTGAGAATGTTAATATGATATATTTGCTCTTTACCTGAAATAAGGAATGAAACTTTGAAGGGTGCAGTCCAAATTCTAGGTGTATTATGGCAAGGGAGTAGAGTTTTTTTACTTTCCCTGTTAGGTTCGTATAGGGATTATGTTCCTGATTCTAGCACCTTCCACTTTGACTTAGTGATGGTACTCTAATAGTGGTGCAGGGTTTGCCTTAATCCCTAAAATTGTTGCAGTTACACTTCGCTAACCTATATGCCACCCCAAACGAGCCAGATACAGATCTTTTAAATGCTACTGAGGGGCCCTTGACATTAGCACAAACTGCGCCCTTACAGTTAAGTATTTAAGACATGACACTTGCTATACCTGCTATTAAATCATCAAAGGCGCCCGGATTCGAAAAGATACCAGGGGACTTACTAAAACATGCCCCAGAAGTGTTGGTGCCATACACAAATGTATTATATAATGCATTAGCCAGAGGACAGCTCATTTCAGAATCCTGAAAGGGCGCAGAGATAATTCCCATTTATAAAAAGGGCAGCAGAGATGATCCTGTAAACTACAGGCCTATAAGCCTGATAGACATTATGCAAAAAGTATATGCCAAGCAAGTTCGGTCAAAGTTAAATGACTGGATAACGGAAAAAGATGTACTTTCATCTTGCCAGGCTGGTTTTAGAAGGAAAACAAGCAAAATTTATCAGGTTTTTAGACGTGTAATTCTAGCCTGGAAGTACACAAAGTTAAAAGTTAATAGTTGGTCATTTATATGTAGCTTTTAATTGATTTAAAAGCAGCATTTGATTTGATTCCAAGGGATATGTTATGGAAAAACTTACACCAATAGGGGGTACCAGAGGAGATTCTTAACCAAATCATAAGGTTACACGAGGGCAACTTTGCCAAGGTATGCTGGGCAAAGGAGGGGAGCTCACAGATGTGTTTCCAGTTAGGAGGGTGTGCACCAGGGCTGTGTCCTGTTACCCACCTTATTTCTTTTATATGTAAATGATTTGGTTCAGTATTTGTAAAAACCTTCCCATGATTCTCCCAAGCTTGGAGGGACCCACATCTGCGCCTTAACATTCACGGATGACACAATTCTGCTGACTCAAACTCCAAGGGTTTACAAAACATACTTGATAGTCTTAACAACTACTGTTAATCTACAGGTTTAGAAAAAAACACCATTAAAACTAAATATATGACTATGAGACCACATAAATGTTTTAAAACCAAAATAACTTTGAATGGTGCGACCTTGGAGTGTGTTCCCACCTTTGTATACCTGGGGGTTACCCTCAATTCTGAACTCTCATTGAATCCGCAAATTAAAGAAATCAAAGGCCATTCTAATGCAAAATTCTGTTCGTATCATAAATAAACAATATTCAACTGTGTCAAAAGCTATCACACCCGCCTTGGAAGTATATAAACTCAGAGCTCAAACCGCTGCCCTTTATGGCTCAGAGCTATGGGGCGATTAATCCCTTTACCCATTAATTGTTGGGGAGAAAAAAAAATCCTGAGAATGTTTACAGCTCTTCCCAACACACCCCAGTGATCCTTCTAACCTATGATATGGGCATAAAACAACTGGATCACCTAGCTATCTGGCAAACATTGTCATATTGGGTTAGAATTTGGACAACAGTGGAATTAGAGACCTATAGACAAATCCTGAGTGAGCTATTGGAACTGGCTGCCCATGTCACTTTCCCTGGTTGGCCCACATTCGAAAATGGCTCCTTGATCGAGGTCTGAGTAGATCCTGGACAAACACGTGGCTGCTGACGCCCGAATCAAAGTGTGAGATCAAGCACCTTATTTGAAATTTTACATGGCACAACGTCACTATATATAGTACACCAGGAAGGCTTACTACACAATTTTTATTGTTCAAAACGACTCCTTGCTTTGAGCCATTTTTGGATGAAATCGAACCTCATCTAGCAAAGACATTATATCAGAAATTTAGATATAAAATACTCCAGATAAATGCCTTTACATCCAAATGGGCCACACCACAATCTAAGGATGGGGATCCGAAGTGCAATCTATGTCAACTGGGAGTAAAGGAGGATATTGCACACGTTTAATTTTTTTGGCCAGTGTATGTAATGGCTACAAGAAAATGGATAAAACAGCTAGGTAGAAATTTGAATGTTAGGAAATACAATGACATGTTGCGAATACTAAAAACAGATAACTCACAACTCATTGTATTTTACTTCAGCAAATTTTTATTGGCCATTAGATATATAAAAAATGTAAATGATAGATTTAGGTCTGATTTTTGTACTATTTTATCTTAATATATATATTATGAGTGGTTTGACTTAATTCAATTCTAGCAGAGTAGTTTTACTAAGTATGTATTATACTGACATGAATTAATTATTTTAGCATAATTTTTAACAAATGCGTATTCTCTGCAAGGGTCAATTGAGTGCGCACTTGCACTTTATATGTATTTCCCTACAAATATTATAAACAAACAAGTAATTTTTAGAACTAAGATAAATTGAAAAGCTCCATCTGTATAATTATACTGCATTTTACACACTGACGAGCATAGATCTTAATGTACATATTTTAAGAAATGCTTTGATGATTCCTTGAAGCGAATAAAGATTTTTGAATGAATGAATGAATAAAGGAGACACCAATTCTGAAAAGAAAAATCTAAAATATCATTAAGAATATACCAAGACTATAGAACATACAGATCTTGTTGGGGAAGGAATAGCATTATATAGTACAAATTGTGCCACAAGGATTGGAATCGCTAGGACATCTAAATGGGTAATGGCAAGGTAATGTACAGGGAGCATGATGCATATCAATCCGCATCATGCCTTTCATAGCTTCAGAAATATCAAGAGTTTGCACACCAGATACCCAGACTCAAAGATACTTGCCAAATAAGGATGGAAATACTTTAATTAATTTGATCCTCTTGTCATTACTTGTCCAATTGTTACCAAATAGTCTCTACACAACAGTACTACCTACTCCAATTTTGGACTCGCTCTGAGAGCAAAGTGTGAGATGTGAAGAAATTAAATAAAAACAATCGTTCAACATGCTAGTTTAACAACTCATTTAAAAACATGTACTGCTTTTAATTTTTCCTAAACCTCGAGCAGTATGACAGAAAAAAAGGCAATTAGGATCAGTAACCACTACAGCATGCCACAAAATATCCAGGTATATTAGCAGGCCCAAAATGTTTTGATAGAAGAACCAGCCAGTATATTTCTGTTGAGTTACAATTTGCTCAAATTAGATAGGTTGAAGGAGACCAAAATGAAAATTCATAAGCAGATACTGGGACACTGACATGAACTTGCTTGGAATCTGTCCTCGCTCCAGCTTCTGAGCATTTTCATCTAGCTGCCAAGCCATCCAGGCTCCAAAGTTCCCTTGTGGTAGTGTATCATCCACATATAAAATATCGTCCTTCTTAAAGCTGAGATCTGGCTCCACCTCTGCCTGACGATCGTAAAGTGCTCTGAAAAAGAAAAATGTAACTTACATACATTATAATGTTCAAGACATTGAGTAAAGAGATTCCTTATCCTACAGTACACCCATAAGCACAAATGCGAAACATTTCCATGGAGAGGACCTCAACATTCACTGCTTTAGTCTATAAATATATGAACACAAGCCTATTTAAAAACAAATTGTTTCATATTTTATGTGTATGTAAGGATTTCAACAACAGTAAACAGTCTTTTATGGACACTAATCCAGATTCTGGCTAGATCCAAGCAGAATAGTACCAATTCAAAACTGAACTTCTCGTTTCATTCTGTGGAAACTTAGTCCTGAAATATTTTAAAAGCATAAAACATAACAATAAAACTATTGTTAAATTAATAAACTCAATCTCTGGAGCACTTCATTCTTCATCAGTAGCCTAGTTTTTTTATTTTAAAGTTAAATGTTTGGGCTTTCTACATACAGATTTTTATTTAATAGGACATTATCATAGTATATTTTAAAATTACCTCTCATCTGATGGATAGTCATGTATATCGTATAGTTTCTTACCTGTCGGTATAGTTTTGCAGCTTGAAGATTTTCTGGATTCACTATGCTGTGCATTATTCCACCGTCTATTTGTTGGGTCCGGAATTGTAGTCTTTTTTCTCTCTTTTTTTTCGTGGCCCAGGTGGGCGTCGACATACCACCATTTGGTGTCCTTTGTGACGTCGATGTGCTTCCTCCGGAAGCTCCCACCTTTGGTCGCCATCTTCGGATTCTTTTTTCTCGTCTTTTGTTATTCTTGTTTTTCCTCTTATTTTTAAAGTCTTGTTCATCTTTAATCCCTTTCCTCCTGTCTCATCTTTCTGGCGGATGAGGGTGGGTTCGCTAATGAATCCAGAAAGTCTTCAAGCGGCAAAACTACACCAACAGGTAAGAAACTAGACGTTTTGCAGTGTGAATCTCTCTGGATTCACTATGCTGTGCATAGACTTTGTAGTGGTTTGTCCTTATTGTGACGGCTGGTGGAAGATGAGCACTGGTTACTGAATATGTGCTATAAGACCTTCTGTCCCACTTGTGCTTCTTCGTTCATTTGGATATCCACACAGTAGTGCTTAGGGAACGTGTGCACTGAAGACCATGTTGCTGCTTGGCAAATGTCTTGAATTGGTGTGTTGGCCAGAAATGCAATCGTTGCTCCTCTCTTCCTTGTTGAGTGAGCATGAGCTGCTCCTTGAAACAGTTGCCCAGCTTGTTTGTGGCATAGTTGTATGGTTTTTGCAATCCATCGTGCAATGGTATTTTTGGTAACTGGTCGTCCCAAAAAACTGCTTGCAAAGGAAACAAAGAGTTGCTTTGTCTTTCTGCACTCCTTTGTCCTTTCTATATAGTGCATCACAGCCCTCCTGGCGCCCAGTGTGTGCAACGCTCTCTCTGTGTTTGTGGTTGGTTTTTGGAAAAAACTAGGGGGCCGATTATGATGGCGGACGGACCTAAGTCAGTCCGCCACCATAGAGTAAGAGGGACCGTGCGCAGGGGCTGTGGTGGTCCCTCCGCGCAGATTAGGATGTGACCACCAGGGTGGCGGTCACATCCTCAATCTTTAACATTGCGGCGGTTGCAGCTTCAAGCTGCACCTGCCGCAATGTTAAAAATGCATGCACGGCATTTGCGTGCACAAAGCAGCAGGCGGTGCCTGCCACTTTGTCCACGCAAATGCTGGGGGGTAAGCCACAATCGCCGCTAAGTGTACCCTTAGGGATGTGTAGCTGGGTTTACTTTGCAGTAGGTGTGTTAAATATTTTAGTACTGTTGACTCCCTTGTGATTTTCTTTTGCAGTTTCTCTCTAATGCACCATTCTGAAAATCTTTTCCACTTTGCTAAGTAGCATTTCCTTGCGGTAGGCCTTCTTGCCTCCCTGAGCACTGCCAATGTGCTCTCCGGTAGTTTGAAGTGTGCAAACTCTAGGTCTTCAGGAACCATGCCGCCAGGCTGAGGCTCTCTGGCTCTGGGTGTAGCACTCTCCAGTTCTGCATTGTTAACAGGTCCCTTCGTTTTGGGAATCTGTCTGCTGGGGCCTGCGCCATCTCCACTACTTGTGAGAACCATGACTGTCTGTCCCACTGAGGTGCTATTATATCAATGACATGCTGCTGATGCTGCATTTGCTGAGTACCCTGTGTATCAGTGGTATCAGGGGAAATGCGCATGCAAATGTCTTTGAACAACTTATCCATAGCGCATTCCCGTGTGACCGATGGTCTGGTTGTCTGGATGCAAAGTGTTGGCATTTTGCATTTTGGTGTGTTGCAAATAGGTCTATATGCGGTGAACCCCACTTCCGAGATACTTTCTGTAATTCCTGTTGGTTGATCCCCTATTCGTGGGATGCTAACGTCTGCCTGCTGAGTCTGTCTGCTTCCACGTTGTCTTTCCCGGGAGATGTATCGCTAGTAGGTCTATCCTCAGTGGAATGGCCCATGTCCATATCGCCTGTGCTAGCCTCAATAGTGCTACTGACGGTGTTCCTCCTTGTTTGTTGATGTAGAACATGGTTGTGGTGTTGTCTGTCTGGATCAACATCCTGTTTCCGTACAGCTCTTTCTGAAATGCTTTTAAGGCTTAGAACACTGTTTTTAGTTCCAGGTAATTGATGTGCTTGACCGCATCCTGTTGGGACCATAGCCCCCTCACCTGGAGCCTGTTCATGTACGTGCCCCACACTAGGGAGGCGTCCGTAGTGATGGTCACTGTTGGAGTTGGTTGTGTGAATGGTTTCCCCTGTGATATGTTTTGTTCCTTCCACCACACTATTTCCTGATGCACTGCGTGTGTGACAACCACTAGATCTTCCCAGTTGCCTGTGACCATTGCTGCTGTATCCATTCCTGGAATGGCCTCATGTCTAGCCGAATATTTTGCACTAGGTGAATGCATGACGCCATCATTCCATCCAGCTTGCTCACCGTCCTCATTGTCAGAACTTGACCCTTGCGGTAAGGATGTGTTTCCTTCAGTATCGCCAATGTTCTCTTCCTGCTGGGGAACACTTTGGCCTGTATGGTGTCGATCTCCGCCTCTAAGAATATCTTGATTTGTTCTGGTTCTGTTGACTATCTCTCCCAATGGATCGGGAAACCCAGTCTTGTCAGTGTTAGTATGACCTGCTGAATGTGTAGTTTGCATTGGCTGTACGAACTTGCCTTTACGAGCCAGTCGTCGAGATAGGGGTATACGTGTATTCCTTGCCTTCGTAGGTGTGCGGCGACAGCTGCTAGGCATTTTGTAAACACCCTTGGTGCGGATTTCAGGACGAATGCCAGTACTGTGAACTGGTAGTGGCTTTGGTTGTTCACAAACCTTAGCAGGCGCTTGTGTTTGTGGGTGATGGGAATGTGTAAGTTTGCGTCCTTTAAATCTATAGTAGCCATGAAGTCCCCTTGCTGTATTTGTGGTATTACCTCTCGTAGGTAAGTCATCTTGAATGCTTGAGTACTTATGAATTTGTTCAGGAACCTTAGATCTAGGATAGGTCTTAGTGTTTCGTTCACCTTTGGCACCAGGAAGTAAGTTGAGTAAACTACTTGGTTCTTTTGGTTTTGCGGTACCACCTCTATTACCTCCTTGCTGAACAGTTCTTGCTCCTCTAGCTGCAAAAGAGCTCCTTTGCTGAGTGAGCCTTGCATCTTGGTTTTCTGTTCGGAGGTTATCTTTCTAACTCTATACAGTATCCGTATTGTATGATGTTTAGTATCCATTTGTCCGATGTGACCTTTCTCCAATCTGGGATGAAGTGTCTTATTCTTTGCCCCCTACCGATGTTGAGTGTTCGAGGTTCTGTTTGTGATTGAATGCTCGTCTGCAGTTTTTCTTTATTTCTTTCCGCCCACCCCGTGGTGTTGCAAGGGGGGGGGCCTGTTCTATGGGGGAGTCACTTGGTTGAGGGCTGCTGGCCCCCTCTTTGTGTTTGTCCTCGTCCATTTCCGTACCCTCGAAAGGACTGTCCCCGGAGCTGGTACTGCCAATTCTGCTGCTGTTGTCCCTGCTGCTGCTGGCCTTGGTTGTTCCCTTGGTAGCCTTGCTGGAAAGTTTGGTGTGATGTGGTAGGCACGTTGCCTCCTCTACCACCCTGCCTTCTCGTGGCTTCTCATTCCTCTGAACTGCAACGCTCCCATGGACCTTACTATTTCGTTGTCCTTCTTGAGCTGCGTCAACTTGTCGTCAACTGGCGTGCAGAACAGTTGTTCTCCATTAAAAGGTGTATTTAGGATGTTGCTTTGCACCTCTTGCTTGAATGCCGAAATTCTGAGCAATGCAGGTCTTCTCTTGGTGACTCCTATCATCATTACCCTGCTCGAAGTTTCTGCAGCATCTAATGCCGATTTTAGGCATGTGTTCGCAATGTTCTTTTGTCCTTCTACTAGGTGAGCTGCTCTTTGTTGGTACTGGTCTGGTAGATGCATTAGGACCTGCCCCACTTCATCCCAGTGTTGGTATGCGTGCCTGTTGATCAGAGCGTTGGAGTTTGCGATGTGGCAAT
Organism: Lissotriton vulgaris; assembly: GCF_964263255.1. Taxonomy (NCBI): domain Eukaryota; kingdom Metazoa; phylum Chordata; class Amphibia; order Caudata; family Salamandridae; genus Lissotriton; species Lissotriton vulgaris. The sequence goes on from NC_141693.1 coordinate 665,484,799, forward strand.
GTATTGCCACATTTCTCTCCACCTTTCTCCCTGTGAGATCCATCCTCCTACTCTCTTTGTCCGGAGGTGGTCCGGCATTAGTAGGTACATTGGCCCTCTTCCTAGCTGTAGCTGCAATTATGGAGTCGGCTGGCAATGACCCTTGAATGTATGCAGGGTCCTTTGAAGAATGTTTGTACTTCTTCTCAGTTTGAGGGATCACAGCTTTGCACACTGCTGGCTCCTTAAAGGCCTCTCTTCCTTGAAACCAGCACACTAGGGAGCATTCGCAGGAATTGGCTCCTGGTTTTTTGAGGCAGTAGAGTCTCCAGGAGGAAACATGCCTTGGGCGTCTCCTCCATTTTTACTCCATAAGTCTGTGCAGCCTTCTGTATGACAAAACACACAAGATGGACGGAATGTTGCTCAATGGCAAAACATTCAACCCCAGTCACAGATCTGGGTTTAATCCATCGTTAATTTGCTCACCAAGCCACCCCAGTTCAGACGCACAAGTTACTACTAGTGTAACGATATATCTGTAAGAGACATTAGTTAGTGAGAGATTCCTTACCTTAGAATATCCCCAGGCGTCAGACTGGATCCGGAAACTTTTGCATAGCAGTACCCTTGCGCGTCGGTAGGCATCGTCTGCGGCTCCGCGTCCGTCGTCGGCGCCGTGATGACGTCGCCGGAGTACTTAGACGCCGCCTCCGCATGCTGACGTCAGTTCTTAGACACAGCTTTTCCACACCAGAAGCGCAGAGCCATGCCAAAAACCAACACTGGTGCCATGAAACTAGGGCCCTGAAAGGGGATGACCTTAACCCTAGATATCGGTTCGCAGAACGGGGAGGATGGGTGGGTCGGTAAGGAATCTATCACTAACTAATGTCTCTTACAGATATATCGTTACACAAGTAGTAGCTTGTGCATCTGAAAGAGACACGTTAGTGATAGATTACTTACCTTAGAATAGATACCCCAGGAATACCATCCCCGTGGTGGTGGGTCTGCGAACCAATAATCAAACCACAAAGTCCTGGAGGACGGAACGGCCAAAGTAGCAGTCCCTCCGGACTAGACTGTCCAGGCAATAATGTCTTGCAAACGTGTGCAGCGAGGCCCACGTAGCCGCCTGGCAAATGTCCTGCAAGGGCACACCTCGGCCCAAGGCAGTTGTAGTGGCTGTGGCTCGAGTGGAATGAGCCCTCAGCCCAACAGGGGGTTCCTTCATAGCCAAGGAGTAACACGCCTGGATGCACAAGATAATCCACCGGGAGATGGTCCGCTTGTGCACCGCTTTCCCTGTCTTAGCGCCCGCGTAACCAACAAAGAGTTGATCATCCACCCGCAACTGTTGTGTGCGATTCAGATAAAATGAGAGCACACGTTTTGGGTCCAGACGGTGGAGCCTCTCCTCTTCCCTCGAGGGGTACGGAGGCGGAAAGAAGGTGGGCAACGTGATGGATTGCCCAATGTGGAAGGCCGTGACTACCTTGGGTAGGAAGGAGGGTCTTGTCCGTAACACAACATTGCCGGATGGACTGAAAGGAAAGGAGGCTTACAAGATAGAGCCTGGAGCTCACTCACTCTCCTGGAAGAGGTGATGGCTACCAGGAAGGCAGTCTTCAAAGAAAGAAGGCGAAGAGGACAGTTGTGAAGTGGCTCAAAGGGAGCGCACATCAGAAACGTAAGAACCAGGTTCAAGTCCAACTGAGGCATCACGAAGGGAACAGGAGGGAACGTATGAGTGATGCCCTTCAGGAATCGATTAACAATAGGGGACTTGGGGGGAGGAGCTACGCAACGATTCAAGATGGCCGCGTAAGCTCCCGGTTCCGCCGACCTCCACCGGCGGCCGATATATCCTACTATTCATCCTATACCACCACCGGGCGCCTGGGTGTGTGAAGTCTGCCTGACACCATTGGTGCAAACCAGTTCTTTCTAACTGCTTGGGTGACGGAGTTCTGTCGTGTTTTCTTCTGGGCCTATTTCAGGGCTGCCGCCGGGACCTCGATTTCCTGTCTACCCGGATTGCAATCGATATACAGTGGCTGTGAGTCCGGGGTCTGGTCCGGTCCTGCGACTTTGGATTTTGAGACTCTGCATCGCAATCCAGTCTTTCCTAGGCGACGAAGACATATTATCGTGACGGACGACGATCATCCTGAGCCGCGGTCCGGGGACGTGCCCGGAGACCTTGCTGGGGGGACGAGGTCGGAGGGCTGTCCCCCGCGGCTGGAGAAGGCGTAGTGTTTGCCGGTGATGAGAGCGCCCGCAGTTTCCGTCTGCTTTGTGTGTGCCTAGAGCCTTGGTAGCGAACACGGGGCTCGAGTCCTGCTTCGTCCCTGTGGCCCGGGGGATGGAGCGGACGGGCGACGCTCCATTGTTGAGGTCCATCATGGCCGCCATAGGGGCGCTCCACACCCAGTTTACCGTCACGTATGACCGGCTCGCGAAAAAGCTGGAAAATATTCGCCTAGGACCGGACGACGACCCTGGGACAAGCGACCAACATCCCTTGATACGGGTGGAGGATTTGACCCATCGCTCTGAGGTTCCCGACCGGCGCCCTGCCCTGGCTCATTTGGATTCTTTTGGCCCGATTTACTTTGCACCCGTCGCTATCAATGGTCCTTCCTATGTGCTCTCCGCCCGGCGGACCCTCGCTGCCAATTATCCTGCTCGCAGTAGAAAGCCCTTCCGAAACTATTGGAGAAGTCGGTCCTTCCTCTCCATCTTGTCCTGCTGGTCCTGTGGACTCCGCCATTTTGTGACTGGTCCTTGTTTGGATTTCACTGCCCTGCACCTCCGCAGACATTTTGTCTGTCTCCTGCCTATTGTGCTTCGGAGGACGTGGGGCTCTACGCGGAGTCGCACTGGCGAAGGCTGACTTCATCTGGTATCCGGCTTTGACACGTCACCATTGCTTTGACTGGGCTGCTGTATTTTTCTCTCGAAATTGTTGTCTCTTGGGCGACATGTGTTTTAATGCGGATTTGATCTTGCCTGGGCTCTTTCCGGGAGGAGGTTAGACTTGGTTGATGTCCTCCCCAGCTGGACGCTTGCTTTTTGCTTTTAAAGGTTGGTTGATATGCTTTGGGGAGGTCGCCAATGGTGGGGAGTAAGGGAGTCCGGGAGTGTGTTTGTCGCTCTCCTCCTCCACTTTATATTTTTCCCTTCTGTGGGGCAGTTCCTGGGCGACAGGCACGCTGTTAGTGGGGTTGGCCGTAGCCATTACAGGTGTGCAGGGTGGTGGGTGTGGGGGGATTTGTTGTTTTAGTTTATTTTGTTCTATGGTCCCTTTCTCTTTTTCTTCTGTCTGTTCTTGGGAGGGTACTCTGTCTCTCCAGTAGGGTTGGCGGTCTCTCTTACTTCTTCTCCTTTTTCTATCAGGCGTTTCCACTTGCCTATGCGCCTTTCTGTCATTAGAGGGTGGGTGTATGGGATGGTGCTCTGTTAAACTAATCGCTGCTGTATAGCCTGTAGCTCTGTTGCTGCCTCGGTGACCGTATTGTTTGCATAACTGTGTGAGTGTTCACCTGATATCGATTGCTTTGCGGGGTCCGTCCCCCCTCATCTCCTGTTTCTTAAACTGGATGGTGTGACGCCTTTGAGATAGCCGCCTGTACTTCTTCATCATAATTGAAAAAATGAAAACCTAATGTATCCTCTTGCCCTGGGGTGCCCATGACCACGTGTGGTAGTCGCACACCTTCTCCTTACTTAATTGTTGTTCGACTCCTGGTTTCTTGCTTCATTTGCGGCCGGCCCCTGTGGTTGTGGGCCTGCGCATGTAATGACTTACATTTCTCAATAAAGGTTTTCAAAAAAAAAAAAACAATAGGGGACTTGAACAAAGAAGGTTGGTCAGGCAGCCTCAGAAAGGCTGAAAGAGCTGAAAGATAGCTCTTGACAGTGCCCAGAGCAGAGCCCTGCTGGGCAAGAGAGAGAAGAAAGAGGAGAACCTCTGAAAGCGGGGCATTGAGGGGATCCACAGCCTTTGCTGTGCACCATGCCACAAATCTGTTCCACCTGCAGGCGTATACCGACTTTGTGGAGGGACGCCTGGCTGCCAGAATGATGTTACAGACTTCAGGAGGCAAGTCAAATGGCCTCAACTGTCGCCGCTTAATCTCACAGCATGGAGGTGGAGACTGGTCAGGTTCGGGTGGAGGACCGTCCCCTGCTGCTGCGACAGAAGGTCCTCCTGAAGAGGCAGACGAACCGGGGGATCGACTGACATACTGAGTAGCTCGGGATACCAGTACCTTCGTGCCCAGTCCAGAGCCACAAGGATGACTTGTGCCCGGTCGCGCTTGATCTTCTTCAGCACTTCGGGCAGAAGTGGTATAGGCGGAAAGGCGTACAACAGACCGCAGCTCCACTCGCGACGAAAAGCGTCTCCGAGCGAGTGCCGCCTTGGAAATTCCAACGCGCAGAACTGATGACATTGCGCGTTCTCTTCGGTGGCGAATAGATCTAACCAAGGCTCTCCCCACTGCTGAAAGAGGCCTTGCGCCACGTCCGAGTTCAGACGCCATTCGTGATCCATCGAGCACCGTCGGCTGAGTTCGTCCGCCCTGGCGTTCAGAGAACCTGCCAGGGGTTGAACCATCAGAGTCACGCCCTGATGTTCCAGCCATTGCCAGAGGCGCAGAGCCTCCTGGCAGAGGGTCCACGACCCCACCCCGCCCAGTTTGTTGCAGTACCACATGGCGGTGGTGTTGTCCGTGAACACTTGCACTACACTCCCTCGGACAGACGGGAGGAATGCCTTCAGTGCTAGACGAATCGCCCGCAGCTCCAACAGGTTGATATGGAGCCGGGACTCCGCCGGAGACCAGAGGCCTCTGATCTCTGCCTCTCCCATGTGGCCTCCCCAGCCCTGGAGGGACGCGTCCGTCACAACTACGTGCTCGGTTGGGGAAGGGAGAGGGATCTGCCGTTGAGCCAATCGCGGTCCGTGAGCCACCACTGCAGCCGTCTCGCAGTGCCCTCCGAGATCAGTACATGGTCGGACAGGTTGTCCTGATGCTGGGCCCACTGAAACGTCAGGTCCCACTGCAGAGCCCGCATCCGCCACCGTGCGTGATGCACCAGAAGGATGCAGGAGGCCATCAGCCCCAGATGCCGCAGCGTCAACCTGACCGAAACCCGGGATATAGGCCGGAAGACCGGAATCAGAGCCTGTATATCCCGAACCCGCTGTTCGGGCGGGTAAACCCAAAACTGCGCTGAGTCGAGAACCGCTCCGATGAAAAGGAGCTTCTGAGAGGGGCACAGGTGTGACTTCGGCACATTGATGGAAAATCCCTGCTTGTGCAGGAGATCCGCCATAGTCTGGAAGTGGCTGACGACTGTCTGGGGCGAGCCCGCCTTCAACAACCAGTCGTCTAGGTAGGGGAAGACTGAGACCCCTAACCTGCGCAGATGAGCTGCGACCACCGCCATCACCTTCGTGAACACCTGTGGGGCGCTGGTAAGGCCAAAGGGGAGCACGGTAAACTGAAAGTGCTCGTGGCCTACCGTGAACCGCAGGTAACGCCGGTGGGCCGGCAGGACGGGGATGTGGAAATACGTGTCCTGCAAGTCCAACGCTACAATCCAGTCTCCTGGGTCTAGGGCAGCTAAGACCTGAGCCAGAGTCAGCATTTTGAACTTCTCCTTCCGGAGGAAGCCGTTGACGTTCCTCAGATCCAAGATAGGGCGTCGGCCCCCTTTGCCCTTCTTGGGTACCAGAAAGTAGTGGGAGTAGCAACCACGACCTACTTCTGGCCCAGGAATGCGCTCGATGGCCCCCTTGGCCAAGAGGGCCAAAACTTCCTCCTGCAGGAGCCGCAAGTGATCCCCCGATACGCGGTGGTGTTGCGTTGGCATGGCTTGAGGAGTCGTTTCGAAGGGGAGGGAGTAGCCCCTCCGGACGATCTGCAGCACCCACCTGTCCGAAGTGACAGTGCGCCAGTGAGAGTGGTGATGGCGAACCCTGCCTCCCACTGGCGTCACATGGGCCAAAAAGCACGGACTAGGAGGGTTTAGAGGTGGATGCCGCGGGGGCAGGTGTGGACTGACTTGGCCTGCTTCCCCGACCACCTCCGCGGCGGTTTCCACGTCCGCCGCCGCGCTGGACGACAGTCTGCGGCGAGTGGCTGGCGGCACGTGTGGGGGAGCCCCTTCCTTGGCCACGAAAGGAGCGAAAGGAACCCGTTTGCTGGCGCGGGGCCGAGAGGCCCAAGGACTTGGCCGTAGCCCTGGAGTCCTTAAAGCGCTCAAGCGCATGGTCCGCTTTGTCGCCAAAGAGGCGACGGCCATCGAACGGCATGTCCATCAGAGTGTTCTGGACATCTGCCGAAAAATTGGCGGATCTCAGCCAGGCGTGGCGTCTCACCGCCACTGTCGTATCCATCGCTCTGCCTACCGAGTCGGTAGTATCCAGCCCACACCTGATTGAATACTTGGCTGCTTCTCGGCCCTCCACAAGGGCTTGGCCGAGTTTGGCCCGTACCTCCAACGGGCACTCTGGCAGCACGTCCGCCACCATCTCCCACAGAGAGTGGGTGTAGCGGCCCAAGAGGCATGCGGTGTTGGAAGACAGCAGTCCCAAACTAAGGGAGGAGAATATCTTCTTTCCAAAATTCTCGTACCTCTTGGATTCCCTGTCCAGCGGGGCCGTCGGGTATGCGGTCTGGGAATTAGAGGCCTGGATGACCAGACTCTCGGGGGTGGGGTGGGAGGACAGGAAACATGGGTCACCCGGAGCCGGGAGGTGGTGTCTGGTCACGTTCCTATCAACGGGCGAACCCGTAGCGGGCCTGGACTAAGTGCCCAAAAGAACGTCCGTCAAGGCCTCATTAAACGGCAGCAGAGGCTCCATTGAGCATGACTGCGGTTTAAAGACCTCTGTGAGGAGGTTAGTCCTCACGGCCGCGACGGGGAGCTCAAGGCCCAAGGCCTTGGCAGCCCTCGTCAACACCACACCATAGGTAGCTCCCTCCTCCGAAGCCACGGTAGGAGGAGAGACAAATCCAGTGTCTGGAGAGGTGTCCAGGCCACTGGCCTCCCCAAGGTCTCCTGCCCAGTCCATATTAGACTGACACTCCTTGGTCAGAGGGTTCTCAGACCCCTCCCAATCCTCCTCATCACCCATCTCCTGAGATTCAGGGTTGTAATTGTAGGAGGTCGGTTCATAGAAGTAAAAATCTCCAAACGGCGCCGGGTGCGGCGCCGACCCGACGTCGGAACCGAAGCAAAGGAGGTATCGGTGACAGCGCCGGAGGTGACACCACACGGACCGACGCCGGGGGGGTCGTAAGGTCCACTGGTGACGATCCAGAGCCCGAGGAAGGCCCAGCGGTGCCGGGCCCGAAGGCGTCGGCGGCGCCGGTGCCGCTGTTCCCTGCGGCGCCGGGCCCGAGGGCCCCGGGCCCGAAGTCGCCGGTGGCGTCGGGGCCGAAGCACCCAACGACGTCGGGGTCGAAGCCCCCGACCCACTAGGGCCCCCAGACGGGTCCGCCGGGCCCGGAGGGGCCGCAGAGCCCGTCGGAGGAGAAAGGGACCTCATGGCCATGAGGAAACGCTCAATCTCCTCCGGCGTCGTGTTCAGCCCAGGGACCGGAGGGTATGGGGCCGGACGCGGCACCCGCGATTCCCGAGGAGTCGCGTGGGCGGTGTCACCCGAACCCCCGGCCGCATCGCGCGAGCGTCGGGGGGAGTCAGAAGAGCGATGATGCCTCTTTGACTTCTTGTCTTTCTTACCTGACGACTTGGACACGGAGGAGTGGTGCCGACTCCCGGAGCTGTGACGGCTCCGTCCCCGCGACCTGTCCCTCGACCTCCCGTGGGACCGGGACCTCACGCGGCGTGGGGCCGACTGCCGGAGTTCGAGCCGGCTGCGGGACCGCTCCCGCCTGGCTTTCCTCGAAAGGGCCCGACAGTCGGGGCAGGCCTTGTCGTCGTGGTCGACGCCCAAACACGTCAGGCACTGGCGGTGAGGATCCGTGACCGACATGGTGCGGTCGCAATAGTCACAATGCTTGAAGCCGGGCATCCCTACGGCACCGTCGATTCGAAAAGGATCAAAAAGATCACCAAAAACTTAGTAGAAAATTTACTGGGGTAACTGCTCTTTCCAGATCTGCGCTGGCTGGCGCGGAAAAAAGAAGAACTGACGTCAGCATGCGAAGATGGCGTCTAAGTACTCCGACGACATCATCACGGCGCCCACGACGGACGCGGAGCCGCAGACATCGCCTACCGACGCGCAAGGGTACTGCTACGCAAAAGTTTCCGGATCCAGTCTGACGCCTGGGGATATTCTAAGGTAAGGAATCTATCACTAACGTGTCTCTTTCAGATATGGCCATATGCAAATCAGGCTTACCCTGTGCCTCATGGGAATAGTCCAGACCGAACTGCCAAGCCACGTCTTCCCTGGACCGGAATCAAGCATCCTAGGACCGGTTTCTGGCTATCAGCCGTCTTCAGCCAGGATAGCTTGACTCCAGTGGCGTAGTGAGTACGGGACACACGTCTGGGCATACCCTTCTCACATAGGGTGAACAGCAAAACACACAAGATGATGGACGGAATAATGCACAATGGCAAAACATTCACCCCCAGTCACAGATCTGGGTTTAATCCATCGTTATTTTGCTCACCAAGCCACCCCAGTTCAGATGTTGTATAGCGTTTTAGGACCCTAGTGTAGTTTACCCGATTCATGCCCTTATATAGGTATAAAATACCGTATCTTAATATAGGCATAGAAATCAGAACCATATTAAGACATAGCTCAAGGAGTCCTAATACGGCTTGGCTACTTCCACTAGTTCCAAAAATCTACAACGATTTCTTGGAAAAACCCGCCTTCAGCAGTCAGGGACTTCCCCCTGCATGAATATTAATTTATCCAAGAAATCATGGAGTTTTCAGAGAATCAAGTCTCTAATGACGTTATTATGTCCAATCTTTAGTCAAACTCAGCACCATCAAGGCATAAATATGCTCACACTTGTCGAAACAAACACACAGTGGTTTGGAGCAGTTCGACTATATACTTGCCCGATGCGCCCTGCGGCTGCAAGTGCCAAAGGAAGCCGACCCTCCAGCTGACGCACTTAGAGACGCTGTACCTTCTCCAGCTGAGAAATCCAGCTCCAGTGTTTTCAGGCTACTCTTGCGGGGTGCTGGGAGCCCTGAGAGAGAGATACAAGACCTTCTACATTCTAAAACAAAGGTACGGAGCCGATAAGACCTTAAGAGAATTCTTGGAATAGATTCTTGGCAAAAGAACACTGAACTTAAGCTACACCTCACTTACTTCTTCCCTTGTACTAGACCTAGGGTTAGGTACACCGGGGTAGGCGTATTTTAGAAGCACCAGTTCAGTACTTTTAGTCATTATTTGTCACTGTATGTATGTTATGTATTTAAGGTATTCTATGGCTTAGAAACCATATCATGCTATTACAATATTATTTTGTAATACTCTTTTTACTCTACGCACTTTACTTCATGCTAAGTATTGAGATTGTAGCCGTTCATTTCTTATGCGTGAGAAAGAAGACTGTTCAATAAAAACCCTTTTATTGAAAACGCCCTTCTGTCTATTTCTCTGCACCTCTGGTGAAACTAAGCATGCACGATTGACTGAGTGAAATAACTATCTATTGTTTCAGCGACTCTAGAGATTGATTTCTTATTCTTGGGAAACAAATTTGTCATGTTTTAAGTGGTTGTCAGAAAGTAATCTCTTCTTGTTCATTCAACAAAGTTTCTAGTGGCCTCTGAGCTAGCTGGCACACACCCATAATTAAGTCTAGTATATTCAGTAGAGACCTAGTTGACTTCAGTCATAAGTCTAAACTACAGGATACACTATTCCAATGCGCAGAGCCTATTGGGAATATAGGAACTACACTACATGGCGCCCAACGTTTGGTAAGGCGATAATTTAACGCTAGATACTAGAGTAACTCAGTCATGCTTTTCACACAGACCTCGTTTTCTCCCGTAAAATACTCCAATAGACGTCTGGAGTGGGTGAAAGGATAATATCCGCCAAAACTGAGAAGGACAAAAAACACTATGTATTAGTTTTTGGTTTATTCAACGTTGAAGGATACAGTGTTCCAAAATATTGTGCACCTAATCTTTGTTTCTTTGAAACTTGCTCTACAAACTTTCGGTCAACAAAATTACGGAAAGTGACGACGAGAGGGAGAGAGCTGCAGCAGCAGCTCAAGCAGTCTTAGATGACACAAATCTCCAACAAAATGACGATGATGCTATAATCATTCCGGAAAACTTGAGGAAAACCATAGCTATAAAACTTATAGAAAATGGAGTATCATTGAGAGGTGGTAAAGTAATATTTGTCATAGAGGCACTGGAATATCGGCAGACAGAGGTATTCTATTCATGGATTTTCTTTCCACAAGCAAATCCAACAACACATGTGTTCCACTTCTACAAAGTAGAGGAACCTCCAGCGGAATACGTTCCTTTAGAGGACGTTGAAATTACACTATTTTACCAAGAGCATCAGCTCTGGTTTAATGGCGCCCTACAACATCAAAATCACATTACCAGTCTCGGTCCATTAGGTAGACCAGGAGCTACATGGCCGGTACTAGCCAGCTATACACCACATCCTAACATTGAAAGAATGACAGCTCCTGAACTATTAGCTCAGCTAAAACAGCTGATTAACCCCTTCAGTGCTAATGACAAGGGTAACTCGTCATGGAGTTTCCATTGATTTCAATGGAAATTACATTGAAGTACCAGAAGATGCTTAGCATCCTAGTGGTTAAAAACACAGGCAGTTGGTTCAATATGTCATGAGGACTTTCACAGTCCAACCAGCTGTAAGAATTCCACAGCACATCCCTTATCAAGGGAACACAAACAAAATTACACCACAGACTATTCAGTCAGTCATTGGTAAATTTCCCGCAAAACGGGAACAAATTTAGTTCTGGTTAGCACAAAAAATTACTCAAATAGAGGCAGTATTCCCTGATAGTACACCTCATGAGAAACATAGGATTCTGACAATCTGTTTACCAATGGGGACTGCACCACATAGGACTGTGACACTTGGGGTACAGTCTTTGCTTCGATCTACACTAAAACACATGGTGTCCCGTCTATGGCGGTAATACCAGACGTTCTGAGACAGATTCAAAATGAATACAGTCCAGAATCGGCCTTAAATCTGGGTATGAAGTTACTGAAAGATTTCAAACCGGTCTTGGCTATACTATTAGCTAACAACAAAGTTGAAGAAGCATCAGTGGCAATCCGCCAAAAGCTAAAAGAAACCGATATTACTGAGCAACCATATGAGCTTGCCAGAATTATTGAAAAACAGTATGAATAACTAGGTAGAGATAGTTTGGGTGGGAAACCAGTAAAACCCCAACTAACGGAAAATCCTGGAAAAGTGTTTATTAAAAATAATCTCACTACTCCTTAAAAAAAAGTGGGAAAACAGCAAAGAAACACTTCCTAGAGAGAAGCATTCGCAGTCCAGAGGAAGGTCTCCTCAGCGGGAGCCCTCTGAAAAAGATATAACCTTAGAAATAGGGGAAAATTTGAGAAAACCTGATAGATATCTATAAAATGATACACGTTCCTCTCGTACCTTTCAGAATTCCTCGCAGAAATCCGAAAGAAGAGGACGATCAGAACAGAAAGAAGAACGCGTGAAGTCCAAAGACACGTTCCAAAAAATAAGAAAAATCAATTTCCAAAAAAGAAGGTAGCAAGTCTAAAGATCAGACATACCGAGGATCTTGAGGACACAACTCAAGAACGGGGAGAGGACCCAAACAATGCTAGACAGCGCAGCAGAGGAAAAAATAGCTCGCAAGATCCTGAAGGATCATCTGGAGACAGTGGACTTGAATGAAAGTATCCAAGTTGAAGCTGCAGATACCAGGGTTAGTGTACCACATAAGTTATATGAAGTAACACTCCGGATGGAGGGGGACAAACCAAGAAAAGTTAGAGCACTCTTTTGGGAGAAGCTATCTATCTAAGGGTTATGACATTTTTCTAGCTCAACAAGGCTGGCCACCTGAATTATTCAGGGAGTGCCCACATGACGAAGATATAATTATAATAAATAAAAATAGTCCCTCAACAAAATAATTTTGGCGAATTATTAATGCGCTACTCTTGCCTGCCACAGTAAGACTGAGGGAGGTAAAGAGCTACCTTAGTTCAAGACACAATGTTTTCTTAGGAGCAAATAATTCAACAATACACTTTCAATTCAAAGAATAACGTAAGCACAAAAGAACGTCATAAGAGCACTGATTATAATACACACAATCTGGATATCGATTAAAAAGTTGTCAAATTGGAGGAGCCCAGATGGCGGCGGAGACGGACGTGTAGTCTCCCGGCTCCGCGAGCCTTTGTTTCCCGCAACTATATCCTGATCCCTATCCTGCCATTGCGCTACAGCGGGAGGACGGTGAAAGTGCGCTGCTGTTGTTGGTGTTTCTCCGATGTCCCTGCCTGCCTGCCAGCCGGAGATATTGCCGAGCTAGTCGGACGGCCTTTCCTAGACCTGGAACCGGGACCCATGCTATGGTGCACAGATGGCGGCTGCTGGAGCTACGTGGGGCGATCGAGCTGGGGCGGAGCTGGCATTCTAAACCACGCTACTCGCTGTGAAGAAACTCACCAGCCCCTCACGCGGGATGTAAACGTCGGCAGCTTGAGAGTTTACTCTGCCGCTTCTCTTTGTGGGACGCTCAGGTGAGACGCGCTGTGCTTCTCCCATATTGGCGTATAGCCGGCTACCGTAGCTTACCCCTAAGTTTGCCCCCGCCCTGAGTCGAACAGGGGGGGACTCTTATTGTGGATCACCCGTAACCAGCTGCCCTGGACTGCACCGGTAGCTTGGAACCCAGTCGTTCTATGCAGACCTCGCCCACGCACCCCTGTGACACCCCTGGTGGGGTGGCAATGATGGCTGGCACCGTTGAGGTGATGGTGGGCGATACCTCGGCTCAGGACTGGGTCGCCCTGTATGGACCTGAACAGTGTGCTGGACCGTGTGCTGCACCTCATACCGCGGAGATGATGGAACACCCGTCTGTGTTAACCTGCGGCTCTGTTTTCGCTGCGCTTGCCGACCTGAGAGCTGAATGGCGTGAGAGCTCCCGATTGCTGGGCAAGAAGCTCGATGATGTCGCACTTGCAGTGGGATGTACACCACCAGCTTGTTTTCCTACCTGCACTGATCTGCCCCCACTGATTTCTGACTGTGCTACATTGTTGCCGCTCGAGTGCACGGAGGATCGCTTTTCTGGCAGTGTTGGTGTCTGCGGACTGTTGTCCGCCTATTTCAATGACGCTACAGTGTTTCCCTCCCTGCTGGAAACTACGACCTCACCCGTGGTATCGCTACCTTTGTTTATGGCGCCGCTGGCGCAGCAACTGGTTTTCCTGGCTGTTTACGCTCTGCAAGCTCCACTATTATTACACTGTACTCTGCAACATCGGGCGAACCTGGAAACGCCGCTCCCTTGGGACAATGGAACTGATTGTGATTGGCGATGTCCATTTTGTTTTTGGGCATCTCTACTCTGCCGAGTGTGGCCATCTTGTTCCTTTGTTCTGTCTGAGGCTGGCTCCCTCCGGGAGCCATGTTTAGGGGGACGTTTGCGATCTGGCCAGGGCTAGGGGATTCCCTTTTACAACTTGTGCTTGATTGGCCGGTGGGGTCTCGGACTGGGGCGCTTCCTCAGCACGTACTGATGTGAGATGTGATGACTCTCTCCACTTCATTTTGTGTTTGATGCTCATTGTTTTTGCTTTCATACATGGGGTGGAGTGTACATTTGTGGCTGGGGAGTCCGGGAGACTTTGGATTTGGCCCTCCTCTGGTAATAAAAGGTTTCCTTTTTCTTTTCTTCCTTTGCTTCGTTTCTATATTTCGGGTTCCTTATTGGGCGACAGGCACACTGCTGGGGGGGTAGGCCGTAGCCTCTGCATGCGTGTAGGGTGGGGGGTTGGGGGTTGGGATTTTAGTTTTCCATTTTTAGTTTCTATGGGCCTTGTTTTTCTCCTCATTCTTGTGATCCTTTCTTCTCTTATTTCTACCTTGGGTCCGTGAATGGGATTGGTAGGGGGTGGGCGACGGAGGACACGGAGCATAATGATTGGTTTGATGATCCTGTTGCACATATTCTTGAGCCGCCATGTTGCCTGGGGGGTTTCGGCTTCTGTTGTTGTTGGTTTTCGCGTGACGAAGTTGCCTGATTATGTCATGAAGCGCTTGCATGGACTCTGCTCTCCTTGGATTACTGTTTCTTAAAAAAAGAAAAACTTTTATATTTGGAACAAAATCTTTAAAATTAACCTTCATTGCTCCTATGACACGGTAACACGGCGCTATCCAGTGTAACTTTAATTGATTGCCATTTTGTATTGATGTGCTACCGAGTCGCCGCATTGCTTGCACTTGTGCTTTAAATGATATCGTGGCCGGCCTGATGGTTGTGGGCCCGTATTTGTTCTTTTACTACTGCACAATAAAGGTTTCCAAAAATTAAAAAAAAAAAAAAAGTTGTCAAATTTTATTCTTAAAAATAGGGTGTTGCCCTATACATTTATTAAAACAAAACTATACAATTAATACAAGAAAACGAATAAAAGTCGACGCAGCGTTTCAGTGCTTTTTTTGGAGATATGACACCTTCTTCAGGACGGTTTCTCTAGTTTCAGGGAACTAGTTTTAGCAATTGTGCACGGACAGTCGCTTAATCAATTGCGCTGTGATCAAATCCCAATGTGGGTCAATGCAAGTGAAACCTTTATAGGCAATCTCTCTTGGATATACCGGAAGCGGTGTAGAGGGGGTTCACCTCACTTAAGGATACACAAACGTGATGGTTTGGAATCTAACACTGATTTTTATGGATTAACGTGTTTTCCGTTTCCTTAAAGTTGGGCCCCGGATAAGCATCAATCAGTCTACCTTCTGTTTCTTTCTAGGTATAGAAGCCGTCTATATATCATGGTCTCGAGATTTAGAAAGCAGCCTCCCTGGGTTGTGGTGTCCGCACGCTTCCGGGTTTAAGATATCTTTAATGAAACGGAAAACGCGTTAATCCATAAAATTCAGTTTTTAGATTCCAAACCATCACGTTTGTGTATCCTTAAGTGAGGTGAACCCCCTCTACACCACTTCCGGTATATCCAAGAGAGATTGCCTATAAAGGTTTTACTTGCATAGACCCACATTGGGATTTGATCACAGCGCAATTGATTAAGCGACTGTCCATGCACAATTGCTAAAACTAGCTCCCTGAAACTAGAGAAACCATCCTGAAGGTGTCATATCTCCCAAAAAAGCACCGAAACGCTTCGTCGACTTTTTATGGTTTTCTTGTATTAATTGTATATTTTTGTTTTAATAAATGTATAGGGCAATACCCTATTTTTAAGAATACAATTTGACAACTTTTTAATCGATATCCAGATTGTGTGTATTATATTCAGTGCTCTTATGACGTTCTTTTGTGCTTACGTTATACTTTGAATTGAAAGTGTATTGTTGAATTATTGCTCCTAAGAAAACATTGTGTCTTGAACTAAGGTAGCTCTTTACCTCCCACAGTCTTACTGTGGCAGGCAAGAGTAGCGCATTAATAATTCGCCAAAATTATTTTGTTGAGGGACTATTTTTATTTATTCTGACTATGTACCCTGTCCCCTATTGGATCTAAGGGTACCTCCCTGTTGTGTTTTGAAGATATAATTATGCCAGCCTTCTCAAATCACATTCCAATACATGAAAAATACACATATGCTAGGAAATGGGCTGTGGCCCAGGCCCCAGCATTATAAAAAAATTACGTAGGATGGGATGAGGATTCTCCTCACCATAAAATCCAGTTAAAAACTCAAACTAGTATGCAAAGGCAATATCCTGTTAAACAGGAAGCTAAACAACAGGTCAGGGAGATTTTATATCAACTTGAATACCAAGAGGTGATTGAAACATGCACCTCATCTATGAACAATCCTTTGTTTCCTGTCTCCAAGCCAGACAATACATATCGTCTAGTTTTGGACTACAGACACTTAAACTCTTGTTGCAAAACTTTTGCAGTACAAAACGCACACAGTGCAGTACTGATGAATAACATTGTGAGCAAAAAATGTAAAACTACATTAGATATCTCAAATGGTTTCTTCTGTCAAAACATTGCACCAGAAAGCAGGTATTTGACCGCTTTCTCAATAATGGGGACACAGCCGCAATTTTGCCGTCTCCCCTGGGGATTCAAGAAAAGTCCAGGGTTATTTTCAGCCAGAGTAACGGAGTTACTTCAAATGTATGACGATGAGGCATTATCGTATGTCAATGAAATCTATCTTACAGATGATGATTTGGAAGTGCACTTGAAAAGGGTGAAAACCATTATACTTGGGTATGCCTCTGAAGAGTATAAATTCAATTTCAAGAAATCACAAATTGCCCACCTCATTGTTCTATTTCTGGGATGAGTTATCAAGTGAAGTCAAAAGCCTGGCAGCAAAGTTCCTAGAGAAATGTGCGCTGCTCCAACCTCCAAAAACACTGAAAAACGTTGTCAATTCTAGGTTTCCTGAATTACGCAGAAAGGGTTAAACCTCTCTACAAACTAATCAAACCTGATTTCAAACCTACTAATTGGACTCAAAATCACACAGAAATTTTGCGTTCAGTGCAAACAGACATGTTAGCAAAAATACATTTACAGACACGCGACAACGTGCGCAACCTTGAGATTCGAATCATCCCAGGGAGATGCAGATTCGCATACCTGACCTTAAATGAAGGTGAAAAGGTACCAATAGCATACAAATCACACTTGTACACACAAGCTGAAATGAAATTCACTTCCACAGAGAAAATTCTGACAGCGGTTCAAACTGCAGTAACAAAAGAAAGAGCTCTCGCGCAGGGTAAACGCATAATGATCGTTACACCTGTACCTGCCTTAGAGGCAGTAACACAAGCAAGCATTCCCAATGCAAAAGCTTTACATCTCAGATGGATACAATGGGTTAACTCTCTTGCTGCAACAGACATTGAATATGTTTTTGACCCATACTTGAAGACACAAGCATTTTTGCAATACAAATTAGAATGTCCTCTGCCAGCTGAAATTCTGCCACTTGGAACATTACGGCTGTATAATTTATACAGACGGATCAGCACAGGCCGCAATTGGGGGTAAACAAGCCTATAGTGCTGCGTGCACGATTGTTAGAGGTCGCTGGCATGACGGTAAATTTAGACCTAGGGTCACTAAAACTCAATCACTCGGAGACTGCACAGCTCAGCGAGCTGAACTATAGGCTTTTAAGATGGCGCTTGAAAATACAGATAGCGAATTCCCTACACTCATAGTGTGCGATTCGTATTACTGCGTCCAATCTTACAATGAATATCTGCAGAACTGGGTTCAAAACGGTTTCAAAGACGCAAAAGGTGGCACAATTAAGCATAAAATGCTTTGGGAACAGGTAGTTCTTTTACAAAAAGAACTACAAAAGACTAACTTGATACATACACTGAGTCATCAGCGTGATGGTGTTCACGTTGCAGGGAATTCATTGGCTGATGAGGTCGCAAAGGCAGCTGTGCTAACGGCTTCCGTAGCTGCAATCACTCATTCAAAAACGAAAATAGACAGCAAAATAATGCAGGCTGTCACCGCTTTAGTAAAAGACAGTGGTAAAACACTCCCGAAAGGCTTTCCAGTAAAGTACTCATATGTAACTGATGCAAATAATGTTCCTTTTGCTTGAATCCCTGGAGTGGGGGATAGGGCAATTCCAAACATGGAACATAGGTTAGGACTAATCTTAGCAGCACATGAAGGGCTAGCCTCTGCACACGCAGGAGTTCAGCCACAGTATCATTATTAAGACAGAGATATTGGTGGCCGCGCATGAGTAAACAAACTAGAAACTATTTTCTAGAATGTGAAACCTGCCAAAAAATAAATGTTTCAACAGTGAAACGACCTGTGCAGATGCCCCTTCTGATTTCAGATAAGCCATTAGCATGTGTTTACCTGGACCACTGTGGTCCCTTACAGATGGATGGTAACGAATAGTTACTTACCTGTCGGTGTAGTTTTGCAGCTTGAAAATCTTTCTGGATTCACTATGCTGTGCATATTCCGCCATCTAGTGGTTGGAGTTCGGAAAGTGCTTTGTATTTTTTTTTTTTTTTTTGCTGTTGGAGGTTGCGAAACCTGATCCCCTGGTGAGGCTACAACCCCTATCATGTGTGTGCAGGCTCTCAGATCATTTTTTCCCCTTCTGCCTTGGGATTTTTTCCCATCGCTTAATAAATCTACTATATATATTGCCTAAGGGGCTGAGAGTGCAGGGACACTTGTAGATTTTTAAAAAGGTTACCTCTATATAAATATTATATACATATTGACATGTACACACCTGTTTTTTTTTCCAGTATGTGTCTACATACGTATGCAAACATCCATTTTTCTATATATACTACTATTACCACCTGCTTCTCCAGCCTCATCTTTCTGGCGGAGGTGGGTGGGTTCGCTAGTGAATCCAGAAAGATTTTCAAGCTGCAAAACTACACCGACAGGTAAGTAACTATTCGTTTTGCAGCGTGAATCTTTCTTGATTCACTATGCTTTGCATAGACTTCGTAGCGGTTTAGTTACGTTTGCGGCGGCTGGGTGTAAGATGAGCTTTGGTTGTTGAATATATGTTGAAGCACCTTCTGTCGGACTTGTGCTTCCTTGTTCATTTGTGTATCCACACCGTACTGCTTCATGAACGTGTGCACCGAAGCCCATGTTGCCGCCAGGCATATGTCTTGAAAGGGTGTGTTAGCCAGGAAGGCTATTGTTGCACCCTTCTTCCTGGTAGAGTGGGCCTGTGCCCCTCCTGCTAGTTATTGGCCTACCTGTTTACCTAGTAGGTATCCATACGGCTTTCCTTTGAGGAAAGTACCCATATACGTACTACTTTGCCTATTAATTTGTATTTGTTTAAAAATGTTAGATGTGACCAGGAACAACCCCATTGGATATTTTATTCAAATGGTTAAACGTTCTAGGCCCATTCTTCCCTGTGTCGGCTAACACCTTATTTCCTTGTTATCTTCTGTGCGTGCTAATTTTAATATGGTCCTTACCAACCACTAGCTTCCATTTATTATTATTATTATTTTTTTTTTTGATGCAATGGGCCGGTTTTTACTACCATAGGTAGATAATCCTTAATGGTTTTTTGGGGTGCCTGGCTGATTTACGGGAGTACGTATTTGTTGTCTGAAGCTCGCCTTGGTTGCCCAGACCACTGCAGGGGCATGCTGATGCCCTGTTGAAATTTGTTACCACCTGTCCGTGGTTATGGTATTGTAGAACCTGGGCGCTATTACCTGCTTATGCGTCCTCTTAATGTTCTTAGTAGAGAAAGGAGGGTAGAGGAAAGAAAGGCCTTACCCTATTATCTGCCTTGGCTTGTACATATAAGTGTACCTGATGCTATATCAGCCATATATCTAATATTTATATTTTGATGCAGAAGCCCACATATGTGTGCGCTTATCCTTTCTTTACGAAGAATACTCCACCCCTGTGGCCTATCAAAATGTTGACTTGTGCAGGAGAAGTTGTTCTGGACTTAGTTTGGCCACACGGTTCAAGGAAGGTGACGGCCTTTTGCGTGTATTGCACACCGTGGGCCTGCTGGCTCACTGCTTATGAATGGTCTCCTAATGTTTATTAGGCCATTGTCTGGTGTCATTTGGTATTTAGCTGCCTTGTGATTCCGTGCAAGGGAGAAACACCGTAACCTTTCACTGTGCCGTGTGCAGATCATGTGTAGTTTCTATCATGTAGGCAGGAAGCCTGAAGAACTGCACCCTGCTTGTGTTCATTGTGCCCTTATGGAGGGTAATGGTAGTTGTAACGGGAACACGCCCTAGTTAGGTGTGTGTTGCGTTTGCCCTTATACCTTGTGATGAGTAGGAGGTTCCCTCCGGTGGGCCACATGTGGGGTATGTGTTCCTACATAATCCCAGTCATCCAACTTGCTATATGGTAAGCATATGCAATGTTTGAGGTATTGCTTTGATTGTGTTTGCGTTACTGTGTGTATGTGCAGCACGTGGTGGTAGGGTGTGCACCCCCCACTGTAGTTGGCGAATTTTATGGTCGCGACGAACCGCTGTTGGCCGGCCATATGGGATGCCTTTGGCAGTCTCGGTGAACTCCATTGAAGAGCCCCCAGCTTCTTCATGGTGTTCAGAAAGGCCGCAGTGAACCTCAGTTGCCGGCTTTCTGATTGGAATCTGTGGCTAACTCCCCTTGAAGAGCTGTCGGCTCCCTTATGGTGTGAAGTGCAGTCTCTGTGGTAGGAGAAGACTTCCACCTTTTGGGCTCGCCACGCCCATAGTGTGTGTGAGATGAGTGTGGTTGTGGCTTCTTTATGGTGTTCAGAAAGGCCGCAGTGAACCTCAGTTGCCGGTTTTCTGATTGGAATCGGTGGCTAACTCCCCTTGAAGAGCTGTCAGCTCCCCTATGGTGTGAAGTGCAGTCTTTGTGGTAGGAGAAGACTTCCACCTTTTGGGGCTCGCCACGCCCATAGTGTGTGTGAGGTGAGTGTGGTTGTGGTAAGCCCACCCCTCTCATAGTGATCAGCCCAATTAGTGAAGCTGAATCGGCTTTGTCATCGGAGCAAAACATAATGTTGTGCTGCAAGTACATATTGCATTGGTGAAAGAAATGATGTTTAGCGTGCGTAGTTATGTACCTGCATGTTGGGGTTTGTAGTCTTGCTGAGTGAGACTCAAATGCCCCTTAGAAGTAACAGTGCGTTTAGAGTATGCATAGTGTCATATCTGCAGCACAGTCTGTTTCAGGCCTTATGTATGTTGTATATCTTACACCGGCCGCAGTGAACCACCCATAATGTGTATGAGATGATTGTGGTATCCCCCAGCATCTCGTGGCGATCAGTCCCCTTAGTGGAGCTGATTCGCCATTGGTATAAATATAGCCCACTTCATGTTGTGTTGCAAGTACATGTTGCGGTGGGGTAATGCTGTCTAGCGTTTGAAACTATGTACTTATCTTCTGGGGTTTGTAGTCCTGTTGTATGAGACTTAATTCCCCATTATAATTATTCATGTTGTGCTTGGAGATTGTACATAGTGTTTATGTGACACATGCCCGTTTTAGAAACAGGGTTGTGCCATCCAGTAGTGGTGAATAGAGGAGGAAGTAGCTATGTGCTTCCACTGTCTTGTGTGACGGTGTTTTAAATGACATTGTATGTGCCCCCTATAGAAAAACATGTAGCTGTGTATTATATGCACGCAATGCATACACCCATACCTACCAATATAGCATAATGGTCATGTTGGTATATAAGAATTTACCTCCTTTTAGCCTCCTATTTATAACCTAAGTGTTCAGCGGGACATGTAGTTGTGTATTATATGCACGCATATGCATACACCCATACCTACCAATGTAGCATTATGGTCATGTTGGTATAGGAAGAATTTACCTCCTTTTAGCCTCCTATTTACAACTTAAGAGTTTCAGGAGGGCCAGTAGCCATGTTACCCTACTGCGTGTATTTATATCATGTAGTCAGGGGTCCCTCCTTTGCCTCGCCTGTTGCAGAACTATGCAGCCGGTATGTCACTGTTACAACGCAACTTTTACGTCGTAATGCTGTTACAACGCAGCTTTTACAACGCTGGTTCCATTACATCGGATGCCATTACAACGCAGGATATTACATAGCAGATGCTATTACAACGCATACCATTACATCGTAAGTATTGGTAAGTTTATACATTTTTTTATTTTTTTAATATTAGATAATTAATTTAATCATTATTAATTTTAAATAAATTAATTTATTTATGTTTTTTAATATTATAAATTAAATATATTAATTTAAGTAATTTTTTAAATAAGTATGAGTATAGGAGTATATGTGGTTTTGGGGTACAGGGGTGTTTTTAGGTTTTAGGGCTGGGTTTGGGTTTTGGGGTACAGGGGTGGTTTTAGGTGTTAGGGCAGGGTTTGGGTTTTGGGGTACAGGGGTGTTTTTAGGTTTTAGGGCAGGGTTTGGGTTTTGGGGTACAGGGGTGTTTTTAGGTTTTAGGGCTGGGTTTGGGTTTTGGGGTACAGGGGTGTTTTAGGTTTTAGGGCAGGGTTTGGGTTTTGGGGCATAGGGGTGTTTTTAGGTTTTTGGGCTGGGTTTGGGTTTTGGGGTGCAGGGGTGTTTTTAGGTTTTAGGGCTGGGTTTGGGTTTTGGGGTACAGGGGTGTTTTTAGGTTTAAGGGCAGGGTTTGGGTTTTGGGGTACAGGGGTGTTTTTAGGTTTTAGGGCAGGGTTTGGGTTTTGGGGTACAGGGGTGTTTTTAGGTTTTAGGGCAGGGTTTGCGTTTTGGGGTACAGGGGTGTTTTTAGGTTTTAGGGCAGGGTTTGGGTTTTGGGGTACAGGGGTGTTTTTAGGTTTTAGGGCACGGTTTGGGTTTTGGGGCATAGGGGTGTTTTTAGGTTTTAGGGCTGGGTTTGGGTTTTGGGGTACAGGGGTGTTTTTAGGTTTTAGGGCAGGGTTTGGGTTTTGGGGTACAGGGGTGTTTTTAGGGTTTAGGGGTAGGGGTAGGTTTTTGTTTAGGGCTAATTAAATTATATTTACCATTTTTAAATTAATTAAAATTTATTTATTAAATTAAATTAATTATATTACATTAATTACATTTTTTAATTAAATTAATTAAATTAAATAAATTATTTTAATTACTTTAATTAAATTACATTTTAAAAAATATTTAAATTAAATTAATTTCATTATATTAATTTAATAAAATTAATTAAAATTTTTATTAAAATTAAATTAAATAAATAGATTTTATTTTAATGAAATTAAATTAATTACTATTTTAAAATGTATTTTAATTTAATTAATTAAATTAAATTAATAAAATTAACTTAATTACATTTTTAAAAAAAAGGTATACTTACCATACTTACGATGTAATGCCATGCGTTGTAATAGCATTTGCTATGTAATGCCATGCGTTGTAATGGCATCCGATGTAATGGATCCTGCGTTGTAAAAATTCCGATGTAACGGAATGCGTTGTAAAAAACCGCGTTGTACTGACACCAATCCATGCAGCCGGCTGATAAACATTGCTTGGATTTGGCGCAGTAACTGATGAAGCCCGATCCGTGATCCTGCCTCTTGCCACGTTATACATGTAGTGTATAAACCTTGTGAAGTTACCGTAGCACCCAGTAAAGTGTAAGTAACCAGTAAAAGTTTAAATGACCAGCAATGGAGGGGCAACTGCATAATAGTGCATTAGCTCTCAAGAAATATTTTGCGATTTAATTGAAAACTGTGCACAAATATTGTACTTATATGTTGCACATGTTGTGCCGCAAAGATAGTTTTCTGCATTTGTGCACAAGTATTCCTGTGGCTTATTGGGCCCTTTGTCTATGCGCATATTATTTGCTTTCAGACAAAACGGTGTATTCATTGGCCCATGGATTAAAAAAATAGGTATGCGATTATGCTACCCAGTGACAGAGCTAACTGCTGCAGTTGCCATGATAGTGTTTTTTTTTTTTACTTTGCCCTGTTGCTATTTAAAACAACAAAGTACCTGCACTAAAAATCCTTCGTGTGGGGCTGCAAAATGTAAAAAACGTTGCACCTATCTTTGTTATTGGTTATAAGGCATAAGGATAGTCTATCATGTAGCCTAGCCTATTGCGAACGCTAACCAGCAACTTTCATGTTTCCCATTTTTTTTTTTTTTTTTTTAACTTCTTGATGAAAGATCTGTTCCTTTAAAGTTGCTGGGCCCCTAAAATCGGACTTTCTGGTTTGCTTAGAGGGCAGCTAAGGAATGCGTATGCTGGAGATAAGCCCCTGATCCATGGGGTCGTTTTACAGTCTGCTGCCTTGGTTTTGGAAGAGGTTGCGGGGGAGGGAAGTTTATGGCCTTCTCCTTCGCTTTGAAACCCCTTGGAATGTGGGCTGCATTTGGCGCCATGTTAGAAGTGTTGTGGCCAGCTTGTAAAACCCCAGGAAGGGAAAGGCTTTGACTCCCGCCATAAATCCTTTTCAAAATGCCTAACAATTGCATTTTGTGCTATACAAAATGTTTTGTAAGTAGAACCTACCGTAGGTTCGCATATTTTATAAAAGGTTCTTAGAATCTCCTTTTTATGACCAAAAGCGTACCTTTGTAACGTTTTTTAAAAATGTGGTGCGCTTTCTGCTTAAGCTATATTAGCTGCATTAGCTAGTAGAAGGAATAAGGAATCCCTGAATATCCCTTTTCCCTGCAGTACCGTGGTGTAAGGAAGAGGCACCTACGGCTCTCACTACACAATAATAGTAAAGACTAAGTGAATAGTCCTAAGACATTTTTACATCCTATTTAAAAGTGCCTAAAAACAGCGCCTTGACGCCCTTGCTGTAAGCGCATTAGAGTACACATGCTTTTAACCTTCCAGCCTGGTAGGTTTAACCATTGACTGTGCTGCGCCCTTTTCAATGTTACGGTAGCACATGGGGCCATACCCTGTGCTCTTGGTCCTACATTAAACATTGTAAAACACGTGGAGCATTCCATCCATGCTCTTGCTGCCACATGAAATAAATGAAAGAGCAAGCTCTTCTTACCTTGTTTGAGGATGAAGCATCCTTACACTGCAGAGTAGTACTCCCCCCGAATACCTGTAGGTTGTTCTGCCAGAGAACAATGTGCTCGCTTTGGTGCATGAGGAGGAAAAGGGGCGAGCAGTGGTAACCCACTGCTTTGCTGAAAATTGTTTCCCCCCTCTGCAACATTCCTTGATGCCACCTCTCTTCTCTGAGTCCTGGTGGCCTCTCTTTTCTGTCCGATGTCTGCTGCTGTGCTGCAGCGCACCTCCGATCTCCATGGCGGAAAAAATAATCTGAGAGCCTGCACACACATGATAGGGGTTGTAGCCTCACCAGGGGGATCAGGTTTCGCAACCTCCCACAGCAAAAAAAAAAAAAAAAAATACAAAGCACTTTCCGAACTCCAACCACTAGATGGCGGAATATGCACAGCATAGTGAATCCAGAAAGATTCACGCTGCAAAACTATAAATAAATCATGGTGGCAGTGGATTCCTGCACAAGATTCATTTGGATGTGGCCTCAGCGCTCGGCTGACGCCCGAACTGTTATAAAAGATTTACGAGTCTTTATAAGCACATACGCAATCGGCACACTACATTCTGACCAGGGTCATGCGTTTAGCTTAAAAGCTTACGAGGAGGCCATGGCTAGCTTCGGCGTTGCATTGCGGTTTTCGAGTCCCTTCCATCCTGAGGGAAATGCGGTAGTGGAAAGAAAAAAATGGGACATAAAGCAATCTATAACAGCTAGGGTATTAGGTTCGGGTGACGGGTGGGTCAAACATCTAAATAGTGTCCAAAGAAGTCTTAATAATCTGCCAAGAAATTCTCTGGGGGAAACACTCCATATGAACTAATATTTGGTACTAGAATGCTTATCCAGGACCTTGATTGTCAAACTTAAGTGGTGGAACAGAAACCCTTTGATATCAAAGACCGTTTGGCTGTTTTACAGGACTTAAATGAAACAAGAAGAAGTCTGAGTAACACAACACAAAAGCCGACGACCACTGAAGAAAAAACACCTGTCCCAGAAAGACCTGCCTCGATTCCAAAGATTGGGGATCTAGTCAGGAAAAGATCGCGGTAAAGAAGGAATTTGGGCCTTCTTACAGAAAGGCAGTACCTGTTTTAGCAATTCTTGGAACAAGATCAGTGTTACTACCGCCGCTTGCTGGAAAAAGGGAGAACAGAACAGTATCAATTGACCTGGTAAAAGTACACCATGTGGCCGATAATAAGTAGGAGGCCCAGTGGACTCCCAAGAGGAAGCAGACGACCAAGTCTAGCTACTATTCAAGAGGTTCAAACTGAAAGACTTATCCCCTTTGATAAACCTGCAGTGAGAAAAGAAGGACTTTGCAATACAGCAATGGAACTCGTCCCTCTTGATACCCAAATATCAGTTCATCAAGAAACTCCTGTCTACAATGACGTAGCATGTGACTATACAACATGTTGAAGGAGGAAGCAAATCCGGATGGAATACTGACTATTGACAAAACTGCTTCTGGATATTTTATCAACTTCGATTACTTTTCTGAGGATCCCAGTGAACCTGAGACTATGGCAGTAAATAAAACTTTTAAAGAAAAAAATAACAGAACTCTTTCATCAACTTGAAAAAACGTAACCGGTTTCACCAGGGGCTGAATTTTGGATTGTGTTATGTGTACTTTTTCTCCTACTTGGGCTCATTCTTGTTTTAAGTCAGAGAAAAATAATAGATGGAAAATATAGTACAATGGACATAGCAAGTCAGAACATCAACTTACTGCTGCAACCTTACAAATCATCTCATCGTGAATGAAGAGACCTGTCATCAGTGAACATCACAGCCGTTCCTATACCTGGTGGTATAACATGGGACACAACTGATTATGACATTTATGGCCCAGTGGAATGGTTAAAGATTCTCCACCAGTTTGAGTGACTTTGTCTCACCCAGCAAATTTTTTGATGATTGGGACTTTTAAACTGTTAATAATATGATGTCAGACTTAGAAATGTCAGGAAAATTTCAGAAACATGAACACCTAGAAGGTTCAACAAGTTATGAAGAAATTTATTGTTATAATAATTTTGGTCACCATTATTTGCACAAATCGGTAAATCCAAGAAATGTTTTTACTTATAATCAATGGGAACATTGTCCAACGCCACCAAAAGGCACTCTAAAACATTTTATGATACATTTCCATACTTTACAGGTTGTGATGTGACGAATCCATAAACATTTTATTTTAAAAATATAAATAAGACAGGAATGAAAACCATGTTGACCAACACTAAACAAATTTATTCAGCAAACTTTTATGCTCAGCTGTCTACATTTGGTTTTAACTTTTGGAAAAACAACATTGAGACAAAAACTGCCTGGGGCACAAAAGAATGGCAGGTGCAGGGTTTAGAAGCCTTGTTGAGAGCTTGCATTATACCAGAACAAATTATATTTTTGAATGACACAGTTCAACAAACGTCATGTCTTGGCTTAGCTAAGATAAAAGATTTAAACAAACCGTCCATACCTAAGGCCAAACCTGACAGTAATGACACTGCAGCTGAGGAGGTAGACACAAAACAGATTTTAAAACACAACAGAACCAATCCTGATTGGAGACAATGGTTAATCTGGCCCATAGACATTAATAACGGTCAAGATAGATTCATGAACAAAACAGAAGGGTTCAAAATGAATAGGCCAGATGCAAGATACTCCCAGAGACAACATCCAGGGATAGTCACCACATACAGTGTAGGAAAACTATGCCTTGATTGGCTACCGAAATCCACACTTCCAGAATTTAAACAACACTTATCTTTACTTAAAGAAGGCGTTGACTTACGAGACTTTTTACTTGGGCCCCGTAAACAACGTCAAAAACGTTTCATATACGCCGGTATTTACGCTGCGTACAACGAAGCTTGGAAAATAACACAAATGGAAACTGCAGAAAAAATACGAGAAATTGATTGTAATAATTTAGAGAAATCACTTTCTGTAGTAGACGATGGGTTACCGATTCTGTCCTCCAGAATTTATTCTTTGTACAGCATTGTATCATCTGCCATTGACATAATAGAGCAGGACTTGCTAATGCAACAACATGGCCAGTCTCAATTATGTTCTATAATGCTGCTAGGCTGGATGTTACAAAATCTCCGTTCAGGCTACGTGCCATGGTGTCTAATCAATACCATGTCATTGTTTACTGTCTTTAACCTTACAGATAAACAAATCCCTTTGGCACAAAGAGGAGCAGACTATATGGTGTTGAGCATTGAAAAACTGGAAAGATTACCATTAACAGTTTCTGAGAAGCCTGTCGTTGAATGGATAATACATGGCACCATCTCGATACCAGTGACGATTTTCCAATTTCAGCATTGTCTACACCATATACCAGCAGGCCTGTATGAAAGGTTGGGTAAAGGATTCATTAATTCAACCTGGACTTTACCATACACACACAGATGTTGGAGTGGGGGAAAGGAGGTATTTCGTAGTACAAAAAATTGTAAAAACTCACTAAGGGATACACTTTTATGTGAAGGTATTAATTTACATGGAGCCTGCAAAGGTTCTTTACATAACCTTTCTTACCACATGCACGGTACTCCAGCGGCCATGATAGACCCTACTTTCAGGCAGCTTTCCAATGGGAGCTACGCGATGCTCAATGATCACAGCTGTTGTGGCATGTTGCCAGGCAAAGCCTATCTGGTTAGTGTGTCGGCCAGGGTCACTTGTTGTATGCAAGTATTGTATCCAAAGAGTAATGCAGACAGGGAGAAGGCGTTATGGCCTTCACTGAATGTCTCGTCTATACGAATTGATACTTTTAGCAGAATGAAAGCCATTCTTTTGCAAAAAACTGTGCCACTGACCTAGTCTAGAGAAACGTATGATCTGCAAGTTGCAAAGAGTCCTGCAGAGATACATGCATTATTATCAACAAACTGCCCAGTACAAGTCGCAGAAATGTTAGGTGAAATCTTAAACATGTCTGATACCAGCGGCATCGCACATGTATTTAAGACGACTTTTTCGGGACTGTTAGCACCGTTTGAAGCAGTCCTCGGCATTTTTCCAAATTTCGTGCACTCGTAGCAGGAATTCTATTTTTGTTCCTTCTGCTCCGATATGGCAAGTCCAGTCACCAACAATACCCAGACTACCATGGAACAAGCCATACTAGCCATGCGGTACCGTGAAAGAATTACACAGATTCTTGGCTTGGCTCGTTTAAGAGATCCGAATACCACTTGGTTTCTTTCATTCAGACTAATCTGGCGAGATTGCATCTTACCTGTTCTGAGATGCCTGCTTTGCGGAGAAGAATGCGTGCTAGACATCTGTCTTACACTCCCATCAGCACTGCCAACGGATGTTGACGCCTTGCTAGGTCCGGTAACGACTCATGCATCGTGTTGCCCCCAATGGCTGCCAATCCTGATGACTGCATTCATTGAGATCTCACCAGCAAATCCAGCTATTTGTGAGGTACGTGGAACAACAGGCACACAGGTACCATCTACATCGAACATTGCTAATGCGGCTGACGCTGACGGAGATGCTTCACCTCTATGCACATTTGATCTACTTGATGAAGTAGTTCCACTTTCACTAACTGTGGTAGACGGCTTCTTTGCCAGCTTAGATGATTTGATGTTTTCTCCCGACACCGAGAATAACTTTTGAAAGTGCGCACAGTGTTCCATGAACACTGAAATTCGGCCTTCGGGTTTTCAAAACAAACCCTCTAACTTGGGAACTGTATGTTTCGGCAATCTACATTTGAATTTTTCCTTTTTCATTTTTCAGAATAGAACTTTTTCCCTTGGCTTAAAGTAATCTGCTTAAAGTAGAACTATTCTTAGAGAACAAGAAATTAATTTGATACTTCCTATAGACAAATATTTGGCATTATCTCATGAAAACGATAACAGTTTATATATCATGCTATGGAATGGTTTCGACCTTTTTCTTCTGTAAATTTAGAGCCCTTTCATAAATGCCATTTCATGTTTTCATTTAGATAGCATTTTTTAAACAGCTATTGCTTGTAAGATGCGTTCAAGACAAATACTCGTATATGTGTATAAACCATGTTTAATGCATTTCATGTATTTTGGGAGGGATTATGAACACATGCTTTAGTTATGTTTTTTATGCTTATAGATTTAGTAATATTAGACATAATACGTGGAGTGGGTGTTGCATATCGTTTTAGGGCCCTAGTGTAATTTTCCTGATTCATGCCCTTATATAGGCATAAAATACTGTATCCTAATATAGGCATAGAAATCAGAACCATATTAAGACATAGCTCAAGTAGTCCTAATACGGCTTGGCTGCTTCCACTAGTTCCGAAAATCTACAACGATTTCTTGGAAAAACCCGCCTTCAGCAGTCAGGGACTTCCCCCTGCATGAATATTAATTTATCCAAGAAATCATGGAGTTTTCTGAGAATCACGTCTCTAATGACTTTATTATGTCCAATCTTACGTCAAACTCAGCACCTTCAAGGTATAAATATGCCCATACTTGTCCAAACAAACACACTGTGGTTTGGAGCAGTCGACTATCTACTTGCATGACTCACCCTGCTGCTGCAAGTGCCGAAGGAATCCGACTTTCCAGCTGACGCACTGAGAGACGCTGTACTTTCTCCAACTTTCTCCAGCTGAGAAATCCAGCTCCAGTGTTTCCAGGCTACTCTTGTGGGTTGCTGGGAAATCGAGTCCTGAGAGAGAGATACAAGACCTCCTACATTCTAAAACCAAGGTACGGAGCTGATTAGACCCTAAGAGAATTCTTGGGATAGATTCTAGGCAAAAGAATACTAAACTTAAGCTACACCTCACTTAATTCTTCCCTTGTACTAGACCTAGGTTAGGTACACCGGGGTAGGCGTATTTAGAAGAACCAGTTGAGTACTTTTAGTCATTATTTGTCAATGTTTTTTTATGTGTTTTAGGTATTCTATGGCTTAGAAACCATATCATGCTATTACAATATTATTTTGTAATACTCTTTTTACTGTACGCACTTTACTTCATGCTAAGTATTGCGATTGTAGCCGTTCATTTCTTATGCGTGAGAAAGAAGACTGTTCAATAAAAACCCTTTTATTGAAAACGCCAGTCTCTCTCTTTCTCTGCACCTCTGGTGAAACTAAGCATGCACGATTGACTGAGTGAAATAACTATCTATTGTTTCCGCGACTCTAGAGATTGATTTCTTATTATTGGGAAACAAAGTTGTCATGATGTAGGTGGTTGTCAGAAACTAATCCCTTCTTGTTCATACAAGAAAGTTTCTAGTGACCTCTGAGCTAGCTGGCACACACCCATAATTAAGTCTAGTATATTCAGTAGAGACCTAGTTGACTTCAGTCCTACGTCTAAACTACAGGATACATCATTCCAATGCGCAGAGCCTATTGGGAATATAGGAACTACACTACAAGACATGGCCATATGCAAATCAGTCTTGACCCATGGCCATGTCTGAACTGGGGTGGCTTGGTGAGCAAAATAACGATGGATTAAACCCAGATCTGTGACTGGGGGTGAATGTTTTGCAATTGTGCAACATTCCGTCCATCAACTTGTGTGTTCAGCCTTCTGTATGACCATGTTGTAGATCCCTATGTCGTCTGGCGGTGAGGGCCTCGAAAGGTAAGTGTCTACCATTTCTTCTGGCAATTCGGCGTCGAGATCTTGCCATTCTATGTGTTGTGTCTCCGAGGCCGTCGAGTACCGGTTGGATTGCAGATCTTCATCGCCTTCTCCCTCGAAATAGTAGTCTTCGTCCCCCAGTTCCTCGACTGGTTCAGGCATTTTCGGCAGTTCTGCGTCCTTGTAAACCCTTTCGGCTGCGAGCGCAGGTTTCGGCGGAATGGTGTATTGGCTCATCTTCTCGCCGAAATCCTTTTTTCGCTGCAGGATGCTGGTCATTTCGGCATCGATTCTCCTCTTCTTCCTCTCCATCTCGGCGCCATGTTCGGCGTTGTGAGGGGGAATGCTTCTCTTCGTGGCCATCGACGAAGATGCTTTTCTCCGCAATGAGGTGTCCTTTTCAAGGACAACCTTCGCCGATCTTTGTTTTTCTAGGGCTTTCGCCGATTGGGAGTCCTTTTTGAAGGATTCCCTTGGTTGACTGTCCCTGGTAGCTGTTGCTTTCGTCGAGTGTTTCAGCGAGGGGCTTTAGCTTCACCCTTTTGAGTGTCGCTGGAGTGTTTAGAGGTCGACGACTTCCTTACCGCTTTCCATTTCTTCCTATGGACCTCAACTACTTTGCAGTCCTCCAGTCCTTCAGTGATGTTGTCCTCTTCTCCACTGTAGAGACCCAAGTCTCGGAGTGATGGAGGTGACCCCTGGCCCTGCATGTTGTGGTCACGTTGCAGTCTTCGCTGCTGTGGTCGAGCGGCAGGCAGAGGTTGCAGACTGAATGTTGATCCTTCTGGGAGTACTTGTGGTGGCAATTGGTGAAAAACTTTAACAGTGTTTTGTCCATCCCGCGCTCAGGGAGCCCCCTGCGAGCGCATTGGTGGCCTTCCGATCTCGGCCCTGTCCCCTCCCCGGTAGCAGAGGTTAGAAACCTCGGGGTGTGGTTTGACAATAAGCTTTCTTTCACTTCCCACACAAAGCGTGTGGCCGGTACTTGTTTTGGTACTCTGCAGTGTCTTCGTCCAATCTTCAAGTTCTTCAATGCGGAGACTAGACAGATCATTGTTCAAGCCCTGGTTCTTACCAGACTGGACTATGCTAGTTCCCTGTTCTTGGGCCTTAACCAGGCTGAGCTAGTCCGCCTTCAGAGGGTTCAGAATGCGGCAGCTAGGATGCTTGTTGGCCTTCCAAAGTTTGTTTCGGCACGTCGGACCATTCAGGATCTTCATTGGCTGCCGGTGGGGCAGAGAATTAAGTTTAAAGCTCTTTGCTTAACTTTTAAAATTCTCAAAACAGCTTCCCCTCCTATCCTTGCACATACCATCCAGCACTATGTCCCTGCTAGAGCTCTTCGATCTGCCGGATCTAATCTGGCTATCGTGCCTCGTTTTAAAAAATCTAGGATGGGCGGCCGCTCTTTTTCAGTGATGGCAGCATCCCTTTGGAACTCTCTGCCTGCTCCATTGCGCTCCATTCCTGAGTTGCTTCCTTTCAGGAAGGCACTTAAAACCTTCCTTTTTGCCACAATTTAGGCTCTCCTTTTTCCCCACTGCTTATCCTCTCCTTTTTTTCTGTCGTGTTGTGTTATTATTCTCCAAGCGCCGGGACGCCACTTTGCTGCGGCATCCGCGCGCTATACAAAAACCACATAACATAACATAACATAACATTGTCCGTCGTTTGTCAAGATTTTGGTCGTAAACGTTCTTCCTCGTCGCTCCTGAAACTGACCCTTAGTCCGGTGTAGCTGAAAACTTGATTTTGTTGATTTTCTGCAATTATCCTTGATTTCTCTTTCAAAACTCTGGAACTCTTTGTCAACGATCCAGACCAAATCACGGAAAAAAGAATCTGATGATGGCGACCAAAGGTGGGAGCTTCCGGAGGAAGCTCGTCGACATCACAAAGGACACCAAATGGTGGAATGTCGATGCCCACATAGGCCACGAAAAAAAAGAAAAGAAAAAAAAAAAGACTACAATTCTGGACCCAACCACTGGAAGGTAGTATAATGCACAGCATAGTGAATCCAGAAAGATTCACAGTGCAAAACTATATATACATTACCCAGCCGCAGGGTATTCAACCAAAATTATCAGGGGAAGAGTAATTATTTATTAGAATAGAGAAGAAACCAATCACTTTATCCTTCTCGTACGTTACATGCTCTGCTTTGTTAATATATATATATATATTTTTTTTTTTTTTAGAGGAGAGAGCATGGACCTAGATACATGGGCAGCGGGGTCACTTTAGAACCAGCAAAAGCAAAATGTAAGATAAAAAAGGAAGACATGAGAAACAGTAAATTTGATTACAAGATACTGGTCTTCAAAGTGGCTTCTAAAGAGGTAAGTGTTTAGGCTTTTCCAGAAAAATAGCAAGTTAGGCTTGGATCAGATATTTTCCAGGCGGACAGCTCAATAGTAATGGAGCTTGGCATGAGAAGATAGTCCTGTCTTTCTGGACTTCCAGGTTAAGGCAGGATTAGCTTCTGGTATATTTTTCACTGCCTATGGTTTTCAGTTTGTCACTTATACTAGGATATACTAGCACCTAACTGATGGAGGATCATAATCCTTGAAATGTTTGTTCCCAGACCTGTATTGCATCCGCCTAATTACACAGTTACCTTATTTCCGGAATTTAACCATTACAACCGCCGTGTGGATGTACCCCTGCGCATCGAAAGGTGGCGTTGGTCGGCTCCGCGTTCATCGTTGGTGTTGTGGTCGCCGGGATGCCGGTAGCTTCTTAGACGCCGCCCTCGTGGGCTGACGTCACTTCTGTACACGACTTTCCACACCAGGAGCGCAGAGCCATGCAAGACACCGACCACTGGTGCACAAAACTAGGGCCCTGAAAGGAAATCCTTAACCCTAGAAATCAGTTTGCAGAACAGGGAGGATGGGTGGCGCGGTAAGGAATCTATAGCTAACCTATGTTTCTTACAGATATATCGTTACCGAAGGTAAGTAAATTGTTTTTCTGGAAGAAACAGTTAGTTATAGATTCCTTACCTTAGAATAGATACCCCAGAAATACCAACCCCGGAGGTGGGTCTGCGAACCAAGTTCACACCAGAAAGTCCTGGAGAACAAAACATCCAAACAGGCTGTCTCTCCGGACTTGGCTGTCCAAGCAGTAGTGTCTTGTGAATGTGTGCAGCGATGCCCACGTAGCTACCTGACAGATGCCACTGGGGGGACTCCAGGTCCCGTCACCCTGGTGGAATGGACGTGCAACCCCATTGGCGGCTCCTTCTTTGCCAAGGAATAATAAGCTTTGATGCACAAAACGACCCATCTAGAAATGGTCCTTTTGTGCAAAGCCGAACCTTTTTTGGAACCCAAGTACCCAACAAAGAGCTGGTCATCCACCCAGAATTTTTTTGTGCGATCCCAGTAAAAGAAAAGCGCACGCTTTGGATCCAGGCGGTGGAGCCTCTCCTCTTCTTTGGAAGGATGCGGAGGCGGAAAGAAGGTTGGCAAAGTTATGGTCTGGCCAATATGGAAAGGAGTAACCACTTTGTAAAGGAAAGAGGGACGAGTTCCAAGGACAACCTTGTCCAGATGAACAGTCAGAAAAGGAGGTTTAGAAGAAAGAGCTTGGAGCTCACGCACCCTGCGTGCAGAGGTGATGGCCATTAGAAAGGCAGTTTTCTTAGAAGCCTGAGAGGACGTAGCGGCTCAAAGGGAGCACACATAAGATATGTAAGAACCAAGTTCAAGTCCTACTGAGGCATTACGTATGGAACAGGAGGAAAAAGATGAGCAATGCCCTTAAGGAAGCGATTTACAACAGGGTACTTGAAAAGAAAAGGCTGAAATGGCAGAGAGGTAGCCCTTAAGAGTGCCCAGAGCAGAGCCCTGCTGGGCCAAAAAACAGAAGGAACAAGAGAACCTAAGAAAGAGGATCCATAGCCTTTGCTGCGCACCATGCCACAAATTTGTTCCATCTACAGGCATATACCGTCTTAGTGGAGGGACGCCTGGCTGCCAAGATAACATCACAAACTTCGGGAGGCAGGTCAAACAACATCAACTGCCGCAGCTCAATCTCCACACAAGGAGGTGGAGGCTGGACAGGTTCAGGTGGATGACTGTTCCCCAGCTGTTGAGGCAGAAAATCCTCCCGAAGAGGCAGTCTGATCAAAGGATTGATGGCCATGTGTAGCAGCTCGGGTTACCCGACTCTTCGTGCTCAATAGGGAGCCAAAAAAGAATGACTTGGGCCCGGTCGCGCTTCATCTTCTTCAGCACTCTGGGCAGAAGTGGTATAGGCGGGAAGGCGTATAGAAAACCGCAACTTCACTCGCGACGAAAAGCATCGCCTAGCGAGTGCTGCCTTGGAAATTCCAACACGCAGAATTGCTGACATTGAGCGTTCTCTTCGGTGGCGAATAGGTCTAACCAAGGCTCTCCTCACTGTTGAAAGAGAGCTTGCACCACCTCCGAGCGAAGACGCCATTCTTGATCCACCATGCTCCTACAGCTGAGCTCGTCCGCCCTGGCGTTCAGTGAACCTGCCAGGTTTTGAACCACCAGGGATATGTTTGTTGCCGTACCACATGGCGGTGGTGTTGTCTCTGAACTCCTGAACTACTCTTCTCTGGACATAGGGAAGGATTGCTTTGAGTGTATGACGAATCGCCCCGAGCTCCAGAAGGTTGATGTGGAGCCCGGACTCCGCAGGAGACCAGAGGCCTCTGATCGCCACCTTCCCCATGTGGCAGCCCCATACCAGAAGTGATGCATCGGTCACCAATGTGAACTATGGTTGGGAAATGGAGATGGATCTGCTGTCGACCCAATCTAGGTTCGTTAGCCACCACTGCAATATGGTGTGCAGTGCCCTCCGATATATGGACGCAACGGACAGGTTCCCCGATGCTGTGCCCACTGGACCTTCAGGTCCCACTGCAGAGCCCGCATATGCCATCTGGCATGGTCCACCAGCAGGAAGCAGGATCCCATCAGGCCCAGTAGCCGGAGGGTCATCCTGACCGAAACCCTGGATATATGCTGAAAGATCGGAATCATAGCCCGAATATCCCGGACTCGCTGTACGGGAGGATAGACCCGAAACTGAGTCATGTCCAGAAACGCTCCGATGAAGAGGAGCTCCTAACTGGGAGTCATGTGTGACTTTGGCACGTTTATGGAGAACCCCAGCGAATGCAGGAGGTCGGCCGAACTCTGGAGGTGGGAGACGACAGCCTGGGGTGAGCCCGCCTTCAACAGCTAGTCGTTGAGATAGGGAAAGACTGGAACCCCTGATCTGTGCAGATGAGCTGCGACCACCGCCATCACTTTCATGAACAGCTGACGGGCGCTGGTAAGGCCAAAGGGGAGCACGATAAACTGTACATGCTCGTGGCCTACAGTGAACTGCAGGAAACGCCGGTGGGCCGGCACGACGGGGATGTGAAAATAAGTGTCCTGCAAGTCAAACACTACTATCCAGTATCCAGGGTCGAGGGCAGACAGTACCTGAGCTACATTTTGAACTTCTCCTTCCAGAGGAAGTGGTTGACGTCCCTGAGATCCAAGAGAGGACGCGGGCCTTTGTCCTTCTTGGGCATCAGAAAGTAGTGGGAATAGCAGCCATAACCTACTTCTGGGACATCGCTCGATGGCTCCCTTGGCCAAGAGTGCCGAAACTTCCTGTTGGAGAAGGGCCAGATGATTCTCTGACATGAGATAGTACTGAGGTGGCATGGATGGAGGGGTAGTCTTGAAGGGGAGGGAGAAGCCCCTTCGGATTATTTGCAAAACCCAGCTGTCCGACTTGATGGTGCGCCAGTGGGGGAGGGGATGGTGATTCCTGCTGCCCACTGGCGATTGGTGGCCCTGAAAGGGTGGACTAGGAGGGTTTGGAGGCTGCGGCAGAGGGGACTGTGGTGGACTGGCCTTCCCGCTGGCCCCTTGAACCACGACGGAGGTTCCCACGTCCCCGGCCGCACAGGGGCTGAATAGCTTGCGCTGGCCTGTGGCCCTAGGCGGGACGTTGCAAGGAACCCCTTCCGTAGCCACGAAACGGGCGAAAAGCAGACTGCACAGGGCGGGTGGTGGAGAGGCCCAAGTCCTGGCCAGAGTCCGAGAGTACTGAGAGCGCTCCAGTGTGTTGCCTGCCTTGTCCCCCAATAGGCGACGGCAATCAAAGGGCATGTCCATAAGAGTGGATTGGACATCCCCTTAAAAAACAGTTGACTTCAACCAGGCTAAAAACGTCCTGCCTAGTGAGTCGGCGGTATTCAGCCCACGGCGGATGGTAAACTTTGCTGCGTCTCTCTCTTTGGCAAATGCACAAGAGAGTACGGCCCGGGCACTGGAACAGCACTTGCGCCACCGTATCCCACACGGAGTAGGTGTAACGGCCCAACAGACATGCAGTGTTTACCAACCGCAGTCCCAAGCTGGAGGAAGAAAACATCTTTCCAAGATGGTCCAGCATTTTGGATTCCCTATCAGGTGGTGCTTTAGGGAATGGCCTTTGGAGGTGGAGGTTTGGACCCCCAAGCTCTCAGGGTTGGGGTGTTGGGAGAGAAAAGAAGGGTTGCTCGGAGCCAGACGGTTCCGTTGGGCAATCATCCTATCCACAGGAGTCCCTGTGTTGGGCCCGGACCAGCTGCCCAAAAGGATGTCCTTGAGGACTTACTTAAACAGTAGCAGGGCCTCCGAAGAGCTCACTGCCGGTTGAAGCACCTCTGCCAGGAGGTTTGCCCTGACTGCGACTGTAGGTAGCTCGAGGTGGAGAGCCTCGGCCGCCCTACGCAACACCACAGCGTAATTGTATTGTATTGTATTTTGGATTTATAAAGCACACTGTAACCCAACGGGCATCCTGGCGTTCCTAATACGCTCCCTCCTCCATAGCCACGGTAGGAGGAGAACACATGCCAAGGTCTGGTGAGGTATCCAGACCACTGGCCTCCCCCAGTTCCTCTCTCCAGTCCGGTTCGTAGCCCAACTGGTCAGTTAAAGAGTCTCCAGACCCTCCTAGTCCTCCTCACCTTCCTCTGGCTGCCAATCTGGTCTAAAAGAGCCAGTGTAGAACAAGGGCACAAAAGTACCCGTTGAGGCCGGTCCGGCTCCTTGTCTAAATCGAGGTGGAGGCGGGGTCAACGTCGGCTGGGAATGTGGTGCCGGTGGAATTGGCGGCGAGAAGGTGTAACCTGGTTGATCGGCGCCTATCTGGATCCAAGCCTGGATCCAAAGGGATCCTGGGGGGCCGAACCCACAGGCATCGAAGGCCCAGGGTCCCCAGCCGAGTTTGCGATGCCCAAATGCAAGTCGGCGGAGTTGGGCTGCCCAAAGATGGCAAGAGTCGCTTCGTAAAATTGGTGAAGCTGGGCAGGGGTCGCTCCAGGTCCCGGGAATGGAGGGAAACTCTGAGTCAACCCTTCGGCTCTGCACGCGGGGCTGGGGGAGGGGCACTACCCGCTTCCCTCGTTGTGTCAGCCGACCGACGGGGATTAGTCAAAAAGCAACGATGCTTCTTCAACTTCTTCTTGTGCTTCAACTTACCTGAGGCGTGCGAAGACTTGGAAGAAGACTGGAGGTGGTGGCTCCGCAACCGGTCCCTCGACCTCGAACGGCGCAGAGCCGACTGCCGGGCCTCGAGAAGCTTTTGGGACCGCTCCTGCAAAGACTTTGGATTCATGGCCTGGCAGTCGGAGCACGACTTGGGATTGTGGTCGCGCTTCTGGCAAAACAGACACATGCGGTGTGGATCAGTCACTGACATCAGTCGGCTACAGGAACCGCAGGCCTTGAAACCGGGCATCCCTCGTGCACCAGGAGTTGATCGACTCAGCAAAATGGAGTCGCCAAAAGTCGAGAAAAAGTCAGTCAAAAAGTGACTGTAGGATTCCGCTCTCTCCGGATCTGCCCTTGCTGGCGCGGAAAAAGAAAGAACTGACGTCAGTGCATGAGGGTGGCGTCTAAGTAGCTACAGCGACGTCATCCCAGCAACTACGACGCCAACGATGAACGTGGAGCCAACCAATGCCACATTTCGACACCCAGGGGTACTGCTGAAGAAAAACTTTCTGGATCCAGTCTGACGCCTGGGGGTAATTCTAAGGTAAGGAATCTATTACAGTTTCTTTCAGATTTGGAACTATAACACTATATTTTTTCTGTAATTAGTATGAAGGAGTGTATTAACTATATTTTCTTCAGTGAATACACGCACTCTTTTTTTTAACACTAACAACTCTTCTTTGCCATACAGAATGGGTTCCTGAACGTCTGTTGATTACCTTGCTTGCCTTCTCTAAAGCCTCTCATAAATCCTCTAAAGGTTCCCCATCAGCAGTAATATTAATGAACTAGTTCCTTACCTTTAGTAACGCTCTTTCTGATACATACTACCTAGCCACAGATTCCTCACCTCAGGCTGGATTCAGAAACTTTTCAGATGTACCTCTGGGGCCCAGAAGGTGATGCCTTGCGGTTCTGCACTGACACAGTTATGCTTCAGACAGGACATGGGGGTCTATATGGGTGGCCAGCTGCTTCCAAGACTGTCCACGCCTCCAGAGGCAGTATCCCACAAGGAAATTTGTAAGCCAGTGTGCAGATTCCTAGAGTTGGGATCTTATTACTGGATAGAATCCAACTAAAGAACAGGGAGAATTGATGAAGAATCTGCAGCTGGATGGAGTCTCTACCTGAAAGAGCATTACCCATTGTAACTAGTTCTTTTAATAGAGAGAGAGACTTCTATCCACAGCTTTCTCACCTTTTGATTAGAAACCAAAGCCATACCTATTCAGTGGCGGGTCTGTGCAGGGACACAAACCAGAAGGTTTTGCCGGGCCGATTGGGCAAAATACAACTCCTGCCGAACTAGACTGACAAAGCAATAATGCTAAGCAAATGTATGGAGGATCACCCACTTAACTACCTGACTAATGTCTGTTACAGAGACTATTTGTGCCAAAGAAGTGGTAGCAGCTTTGGCCCTGATAGAACGACCACAGAGTCCTTCCAGAGGCAGTGTTTTGGCCAATGCATAGCAGATCTTAATGCAGAGCACGATCCAGCAGGAGATGGTTGTCTTCTGCACTGCCTTACCTTTTTTTGCTTCAGCAAACTCCAAAAGGAGCTCATTGTCCACCCAATGGTCTTTGGTATGATTTATATAGAAGCTCAGCACCCTCTTAAGGTCCAAGTGATGCATTCTCTCCTTCCCGACTTAGAGGGGTGAGGTGGAGCATGAAATGCTAGCAGGGTGATGATTTGTCCGACGTGGAACAATGTTACAACTTGCAGAAGGAAGGATGCCCATGAATGCAAAACCAGTTTGTCAGTAAATT
This sequence comes from Lissotriton vulgaris, assembly GCF_964263255.1. NCBI lineage: Eukaryota > Metazoa > Chordata > Amphibia > Caudata > Salamandridae > Lissotriton > Lissotriton vulgaris. The sequence goes on from NC_141693.1 coordinate 665,525,501, forward strand.
AGGAGGTCTATCTAGATTAACACAAGACCCTAAAGTTGACTCGCATGCCCTGCTGAGGGGATGGCAATGAGGAACACAGTCTTTATAGTAAGAAGCCATTAAAGAAAGCTGTGAAGCGGCTCAAACGGAAATTACATCAGATAAGTCAGGACCAGATTAAAGTCCAATTGGGGTATGACAAGTGGAGAAGGGGAGAAGTGTGTTAGCCCTTTAAAGAATGGTATCGAAACTGGAGACTTAAACCACAAGGGTTTATCTGGCAATCTTAACAAGGCCAAAAGATAACTTTACATTTTTTTCTGAAGCAAAGCCTTTCTGGTCAAAAGACAGAACAAATATAAGAACGTCATATCTTGGCCTAAAAGGTGTTAATCTGGTGAGGCCCACACCAAACCACACATTTGGCCCAACAACAACAACCAAATACAGTTTTTGTTGAGGGACGGCTGGCTACCAAGACATCATCAACAGCCTCTGGAGGAAGGTCTAAGGTGTTCAGCTGTCGCTGCTCAATCGTCATTCATGAAAAGGGCAGTCTGATCGGAGAACATATGCATAAACCCAGGAGTTCTGGATACTATACTCACCATGCCCAATCTGGAGCCACTAGGCTGACTTGAACTCAATCAGTCCAGATTTTCTTAAGATCTTGGGGCAGGAATGGTATTGGTAGAAAGGCATACATGAGTCAAGAATTCCACTCATTGCAGAACGAATCATTGAGCGAGAGGTGCCTTTGAAACTCTAACGCGTAGAAGGGCTCACATTGCACGGTCTTGGCGGTAATGAAAAGATTGAGCATAGCTTCCCCACATTCACAGAAGAGACGTTGTGCCACCTCCAGGTGTAGCGGCCATTCATGATCCACCAGACATTGATGGCTGAGCTCGTCTGCCCTGGCATTCAATGATCCTTCTAGGTAGTTCACCACCAGGAAAATTCCTTGGTGGTCCAGCCATATCTAGAGGTTCAAGTCCTCCTGACACCAGTTTCCTGGCCCCACTCACCCAGTTGGTTACAGTACTACCGTACTACATGGTTGTGGTGTTGTCCGTGAGCACCTGTAGCAGCCTCCTCTTGATGGACAGAAGGAAGGCTTTTAAAACAAAGAAGATGACCCTTGGTTCCAAAAGTTGATGTCAAGCTGGGACTCTGCCAGAGCTCCACCTTTCCCAAATGGCCGCCCCAACCCTAAAAAGATGCATTGGTCACCACTGTCAACTCTGGGTGAGGAAGGGATCTGCCACTGTTCCAAACACAATCCAGTAACCACCACTGCAGATCTTTTACAGCCTCCTCCAAAATCTGAACGCTGTCTGAGACGTCTCCTTGTAGGGTTTGCCCACTGGGACTTCAGATCCCACTACAATCCGCCCCTATGACATCTGGTGTGTCTGACCAGCAGGATGGAGAAGACCATCAGGCCCAGCAACATCAGAGTCTACCTCCCTGAAATCCAGGACCAAGGTAAAAAGATCGGGATCACATGCTGAATGTCCTGGAAACTCTTTCCCGGGGGTAGGGCACAAAAACAAACTGTGCCCAGAAAAACTCCAATGAACGGGAGCGCCTGCGATGTTGTCAGTTGTGAATTCAGCATGTTGACAGTGAACTCCAAAGATGACAGGAGGTTTGCCGTACTCTGTAGGTGGTCGTCGATTTCCTGGGGCGAGCCCGCCTTCATTGGACAGTCGTCGAGGTAGGGGAAGCAGTGGCGGCTGGTGACATTTCAAAGTGGTGGGCGTGAAAGTTGCGGGCAGTGCACTGTGGCGAGTGACCCTGAATGTGTTCAACCAGCAGCACAACACTTGGCACATTCACAAAGACACCCCACAGAATGCATACGTTGTGAACACAGCCAGTCAATCCTACACCATATCACTTCATCTGAGCGTGGTCTGCAGTTGGCAGGAAATGCGCAGCAATGCACCACCTGGCACCATGCCACAATGCACACCAGAGGCAGGCTGCACCACGCCACAATGAATACTTTACGCTTTACGAATACCAACAACTCCGCATCCAAGCTTGTCGTGAAAGGTCCTCGAATTTCAGTTTAGACGATGCATTTTAAAGTAACAAGGTAGTGTTGGTGCAAGTGTGCATCTCATATCAAACTTGTTTAGTATCAGTTAACTGTCAAACACACAGGACAGCACAAACCCCCCCAGTATCCCTTTAATATGCATACTCCCGCTGACCACACTTCCTGCCAGGGCCACTCTTCTCTCTCATCGGCACCTCCACGCCCCTGCCCTCATTCTAAGCAGGGCTTTCGGGCACTGTGGCCCAAACTCAAGGCCCTGGAGCTTGGCACTATCTTGTAGTGCAGTGCAGTACAGTGCTGCAGGTAATAAATGAATCACTGAGCAGAGCGGCTTGAACCTCGCCACGGCCGGCAGCCTTCAGAGAGCGGTGGACAGAAGGGCAGGCCCGCCGTGTGTAGACAAAGTACTGGTCCTGCAGCTCTTTCACGTTAAAGGTCCGTGGCAATTTGAGGGAACCACTGTGTCTGCATATTCGAATTATACTAACAGTCCAGAAGCAACAAAGTCCCTAGCTGGTGTTCAAGAGGAAACTGCGTCAGCTGGGGTTGAAAATGCCCTACTTTTCCTGAAAAAACTGAGTGGTGGCTGATGACTCCAATAATTTCTTCCACATGTCCAACACTACCATCCAGGGTCAAAGGTAGATAAAACTAGGGTCAGGTTGAGCATTCTTGAATGTTTGCTTTCAGAGAAGGCATTGAGAGGGCACACATCTAGAAATGGCTGAAGACCTCCATCCATCTTGGGCAACAGACAGCAGCCGGAATAACAACCACGTCCTACTTCTGGCCACAGCACCTTCTTCTCTGGTTTTTTGGCCAAAATGGAGTAAAGGTTCCCCGTCAGTCGCTGAGGAGACGGAGGAAGGTGCAGTGGAATGGAGTAGAGTAAGGGTAAGTTTTATCAATTGTGAAATATCTGCTGGCCCCAGCTTTTTTCCCCCACCAAGCGAGTCGCATCAAATGGCATGTCCATCAGGAAGGAGTGGATATCGCAATATAGCCCAATCACAGCCACGCATACAGGCAAATGATAACACCGGTGCCTATGGACCGCCCAATGGAATCGGTGGTGTCCTAGCCACAACGTATTGTGATCTTGACAGCATCACAACCATCTTGAATTGCCTTATATGGTACAGGGCGATAGTCTTCGAGAACACCAGGGAGGACTTGTGCCACAGAATCCCAGGGTGTGGGAGTCGTTTCCCAACAAACAACTGGCATTAATAGATGGAAGGGCTAAACATGGAGAAGAAAAGACATCTGCTGAATGCTTCCACTCCCTTAGATTCCCTATCAAGGGGAGTAGTGGGAAATGTTTTTGGGTTAGAGCAGCTAGTGGAAGCCTGCACTGTTAGATTTCTGGTGAGGGGTGCTGCAAAAGAAAAGCTGGGTCACAAAAGGCAGGGCGATGGCCACTGCAATTTATCCATTGACTGGGGACCAGAGCACGGTTTGGCACAATCCCTAAATATGGTTTCCCTCTGTGCCTTCCTTGTTTAAGAGAGAAAGGGTCTAGATGAGGTCTGCCTCGGTTGGAGGACTCCTGACAGAACATTAGCGTTAACATTCAAGTTGCTAAGCTAGAGGATGAGCACTTCGGCCGCCCTACACATCACATGGTGTAGGAAGCATATTCCTCTCTGGCTGGTCCAGGAGGAGAAAACAAGACCTGTGTCAGGGGATGTATTGAGGCCACTAGCCTCCTGTAAGCCCTCGTACCATTTCTCATTTTATTAGGGGTGGGCGTCCAGGGCGGATTTGGGTGCAACGTCTGTGGAGGTCAGACCCATGTTGGCTCTGCATCAGAGAGGACAATTGGGACGCTTCTTCAGGTGCCTAAGTCTGCATCTGTGTTGAGATGCCCGGAGACGTCGTGGGTCGTGACATCAGCAGCTGAGTTGGAGGCAAGACAAGTGCAGAGAGTCGAGCTAGCCTCGAGGGCGAACCTGCAGGCGGTATCGCAGATGGAAGACTGCTCGGTTCCTTGAGGACCAAAAGTGCACCAGAGGGATTCATCAGGGATCCAAAGAGCTGGAGCATGGCTGCGTGTAACTCTGACTTTTATAGTTCTTTCCTGTTCTTCGCTTCAGCAAACACAACAAAACGCTCTTTTTGAATTTAGGCGGTGGAGTCTCTCCTGTTCCTTGGAGGGGTGAGGTGGCTCAAAGAAGGTTGGCAGCTTAATGTTTTGGCCAACATTAAGGGGGATCACAACCTTGGGGAGGAATGAGGCTCGGGACGATTAACAGCTAGTAATGCCTATGGGATGGCAGGGCGAAAATATGTATCCTGCAAGTCCAACACTACAATCCGGTCTCTGGGACCTAGGGCAGACAGAGAGACCATTTTGAATTTTTTTCCTTTTTCAGTAGGTAGTTGAGAGGGTGCAGGTTTAGAATAGGATGAAATCCTCCATCCTTTTTTGGGGATCAGAAAGTAGAGGGAATAGCACCCACAACCTACTTCTGATGTCAGCACTCTCTCAATGGCTCTTTTGGAAATAGGACCTGTACTTCCTGTCACAAAAGAGGCAGGGGGTCCTCCGTCAGATGATCTGAGGACAGTGGAGATTTCATAAGGGTAGGACATAACACCGCTGGACCATCTGAAGCACCCATTTGTCCGAAGTTATTGTTTTGCATTGGGGTTTGTGGTGCCGGATCCTATCGCCAACCAACGATCCATGATGTTGCGAGCATATATTAAAGGTGCTTTGAGGCTGCAGCAGCTGGATGATAGGCAAACTTGGAGTGGTACTAGGAATATGACAAATGCTTCAACTTCTTGGACTTCTTTTTATGGGACTTACTGGATGAAGTCAGAGACCGTTTTGATGATTGGCACGAATGACTAACAGAGGTTGCTGAACCTTCCTTACGAATAGGTCCTGGAGCGGTGCATAGACGAGTGTTGAGTGGCCAAGAACTTCAAGGCTCACTCTTGGATTGCATTAGGATGCATGGTCTAGCACGCCGTACAGGCCCTGGAGTCATGATCCGGTTCCAGGCAGTAAAGGCAAGCCAGTTGGGGGTCTGTCACAGACAACTGCCTGTGAAATGCACCACAATGCTAAAAACCTACTGGTTTCTTTGGCGACATATTCCTAAACGTGGAGAAAAAAGGCACACTGGTCAAAGTTTCAACAAAAGTGTTGAAAAAAATCCAGTCAAAAATTAAATGACGGGAGCTTGATCCGCACTGATGGTGTAGAAAAGAATGAACTGAGGTCAGCGTGCAAGGGTGACACCTATGTATGTACCACGCATGTCACTTCTGAAACAGATGACGAAACGGAGCCGATTGACAACCTACCGGTACACAAGGGGACTGCTCAGAAAACATTTCCAGATCTAGTCTGATGCAGATTCTAAGGAAAGAAATCTGCGGCTAGAAGTTTCCATCAGATTGCTTGAAAAAAATAACTGATTCAATGTGTTCTAAAATAGTACAGGAAACCTCATTTGTAGGCTGTTTCTCAATCTGCTAAAGCATGTAATCGAAACAATCAACACAAATATAACTGGTTATCTACCAATGATCAATGCGCCTTTTACTTTTCTCCCAAGTGTCACTCCTTCCAACCTTCCTTCCACCAAAGTCTCATGTAGTGTTTGCACCACTGGCATTCTGACTTGCAGGGACTGTCAACCTGGTGCTTTTTAGAAGTTAGACTTTTCTCCAAAAACCTAAAAAATGACAACATTCTCCTACTTTGCCGGTTAGATGGCTATTCTGACTATGACAGAGTTGATTAAAATACACTGCCTATGCAAAACAATGTATGTGTTTTCACTGATTCTTTTCATATTAATTGTTTTAGTGGAGAACTGTGCTGCTGGAGCATTTGCTTCCTCTAGCAGAACTGCTTCGTCCACCCACCGTGTTTCAAAGATGGCAACTAACTTTTTTGAAACTTCAATATTTTACAATCAAAAAATGCAATTCTCAGTCACCAAAAATTAAATCATTTGGAAGTGCTTCACAGCAATGAATAACCCAAGCACAAAATCAAGGGAATCTGTGATCCATGAACAGATCTTCAATTACGGTAGACATAATGATCAATAATCATTTATTGTCCAGTACCTTTCTTCTTGTGTGAATTACCTGATATAGAATCCATCTCCTGGCAAACCCTTAATCCTACTGAACTCCTCTATCATGTACTGGACCTTCAAACAAATATTTTGTCCTGGCTTCATCATTTCCAGGTAAGCCTCCTCAGCAGTTTTGTTCTTCATGTCCACTGAGGCATACTGAAATGTAAATGTTGAGAAAACATTGAAAACCAAGCAATACAGCCTCTGATCCTCACAACGTACCCAGAAATTAGACACTGCCACAGACTTTTAACACATTACATCTATCCCTCGTGTGGCCATACAAAACACAGTGTGTAAACAAGATACATAATAATCATTCATATTAAGCCTCAACAGTAATACATGTGAATTACATTTTAGGTAGTTATGTCATTTTATTTTAAATATTACTCTTCATGCCAGGTTTGTTATTCTAAATTTCAATAACAACCACAAGTAATTGGCAACGGAGAACAGAACCAGTGTGCTCTTTGTTGAAAGGTGAAAAAGAATCCTTCATACAGTAGGATTAGGATGTTTTAAATTACCTGAACTGAACACATTCAAAGAAGCCCAATGTAGGTGACAAAAAAAACAACAACAAAACATCTGATCAGAGGCCCAATTATTTGTATGGTTCCCATGGGCTATAACTGTCAATTTGAATTTAGACTAGAGGATGGCATAATCTAATAGGGAGAGGAAAAAATCTAGAAAGGACTCTCTGCCTATTCACATTTGCACTCAAATTAGTTGATGGACCTATCATAATGTTTGCTTTTTTCAGACACCAACTGTCAGATTCTATCTTTAAGAATGTGTAAGGAAATGCCTCTTTTTGTATGGTCACCCAAAGGTTTTTTGACTGATCCTGCTAGGTTATCGACTCTGAGTCCACACATGGCCTGCTACCCAGACCCCAGTGCTAGTGCCCTGACCCCAAAACGTGATTGTTACATTGGCTATACCCAATTGGCATAGGCTAACTTACCTGTAATTATTGTTGTTGCTAAATGTATATGTATTTCCATTTAAATTCATATGTATGCACTCGCACTAACATGAGGCCCAGAGCTCCAAAGGGCTTCCTATCTGACCTTGCCTGGACAAGCTTCCAGCAGCTATTCTGACTCAGCCTTAGAGGTCCCTTTCCTTGTCCTGACGTCATCATAAGTTTCCTTAACAGGTTGTGCAAGTTGCTTACACAGTGCTGAGCCTGCCTTTCTGGTCTGCCCATATCTAGCCATTTATGATTGTCATGTTACACATCCCTGTTAGACATATTAGGCTTGGTGCTTTATTCTAGTTCTGCTGACATGGCATTACTCAATGTATATAGCACCTAGAAACCTGGCACTCTGGGAAGAAGCGGTCTGAGATCCCCTAAGGCAGGAGACCCGACTTCTTCCTTGCTAATTAGCAATGATCCATGCTTTGGTACCAATAAATAAATGTCACTCTGTTTCTAAGCCAAACTGCTATGTCTGGTGAGTTTCATTCATGTGCTCCTGGGAGGGTGCCAGTATTTCTCCATCAATTGTACCCAGGCCCTGTAAGTTAGAGTCACCACAGGGATCGCAGCAGTGTCTGTGACACCCTGGCTGTGAATAAGGTATAAAAAAAAGTCTGACATTTTACCACTGCAGACTGGAATAGCAGTTTTGAACTTTGTGTACAAAGTCAAAGGTTCTTCTGAAACATGCGTAACTCACCCCTACGACAGCCTTACCACGCCTTAAGCCAGGGTGTCGCATATTTCATGGCCAGGACATGTGTTTTATGTGTCCTGACAGTAAAAACGAGAAACTGTTGTTTTTACTGTGGAAAGACATGGTTGCCCGGTTGTTGAGTACAAGGTTACATGCTGACCCCCCTCAGCTGTGCTAACTCCTGAACAGTGCAACCAAAGTTGGTACTCCAAGGTATCAAACAACTCGTTATATACATTTTGAGTTGAGAACCAAGTCAGGCGTAAAGTAACAAGTTCGAATCAATATAAGGGTAAGAGAAGAACAAGTTACTTACCTTCGGTAACAATATATCTGTAAGAAACATAGGTGAGTTATAGATTCCTTGCCTTAGAATTTCCCCCAGGTGTCAGACTGGATCCGGAGAACTTTGTCAGCAGTACCCTTGCACGTCGAAAGGTGGCGTCGGTCGGCTCCGTGTTCGCCGTTGGCGCCGTGGTTGCCGGGATGACATCGCAGCAGCTACTTAGACGCCGCCTTCACGTGCTGATGTCAGTTCTCTACGCGACTTTCCACGCCAGAAGCACAGAGCCATGCAAGGTACTGACAACTGGTGCACAAAACTAGGGCCCTGAAAGGAAGTCCTTAACACTAGAAGTCAGTTCGCAGAACGGGGAGGATGGGTGGGGCGGTAAGGAATCTATAACTAACCTATGCTTCTTACAGATATATTGTTACGGAAGGTAAGTAACTTGTTCATCTGAAAGAAACAGTTAGTTATAGATTCCTTACTTTAGAATAGATACAAAGTTCACACCAGACAGTCCTGGAGAACTACACAGCTAAAAAAGCTGTTTCTCAGGACTTGGCTGTCCAGGCAGTAGTGTTTAGTGAACGTGTGCAGAGATGCCAAAGTAGCTGCCTGACAGATGACATTGGGGGGGGACTCATCGTCCCAAAGCAGTAGTAGCTGCTGTCGCTTGATGGAATGGGCACGCAGCCCCAGTGGAGGCTCTTTCTTTGCCAAGGAATAGCAAGCCTTAATGCACAAAACAACCCACCTAGAGATGGTCCGTTTGTGCACGGACCAGCCTTTCTTGACGTCCACATAACCCACAAAGAGCTGGTCATCGACCCAGAATTGTTTGGTGAGATCCAAATAAAAGGAAAGCGCCCGTTTTAGATCCAGACGGTGGAGCCTCTCTTCTTCTTTTTAAGGATGCGGAGACGGAAAGAAGGTGGGAAAAGGTATGGTTTGGCCAATGTGGAAAGAAGTAATCACCTTGGGAAGAAAGGACTGTCTGGTTCTTAGTACAACCTTGTCCGGATGAACAGCCAGGAAAGAAGGTTTTGAAGAAAGAGCCTGGAGCTCACTCACCCTGCGAGCAGAGGTGATGGCAACCAGAAAAGCAGACTTTAAGGTAAGAAGTCTGAGAGGACAGTTATGAAGTGGCTTAAAGGGAGCGCACATGAGGTAAATCAGAACCAAGTTCAAGTCCCACTGAGGCTTTACAAAGGGAATAGGAGGAAAAAGATGAGTAATGCCCTTGAGGAAGCGATTTACAACAGGGGACTTGAAAAGAGAAGGCTGGTCAGGAAGCCTAAGAAAGGCTGAAATGGCCGATAGGTAGCCCTTAAGAGTGCCCAGAGCAGAGCCCTGCTGGGCAAAAGAAAGGAGGAACAAGAGAACCTCAGAAGGAGGGGCAGAGAGGGCATCCACCGCCTTTGCTGATAGCAGACTCTTTTTTTTTATCCAATCCGGAGCCACAAGAATGAATTGGGCCCGGTCATGCTTGATCTTCAGCACTCTGGGCAGAAGTGGTATAGGCGGAAAGGCGTACAGAAGACCGTGACTCCACTGCGACGAATAGCTCCACCTGCCGCCTTGGAGATTCCAACGTGCAGAATTGCTGACATTGCGCATTCTCTTTGGTGGCGAATAGATCTAACCAAGGCTCTACCCACAGCTGAAAGAGACCTTACACCACCTCCGAGTGAAGACGCCATTCATGATCCATCATGCGGCTGAGTTCGTCCGCCCTGGGCTTCAGAGAACCTGCCAGGTGGTGAACCACCAGGGATATGCCCTGATGTTCCAGCCATGTCTAGAGACCGCGAGCCTCTTGACAAAGGGGCCACGATCCCACTCCACCCAGTTTGTTGCAGTACTACATGTCAGTGGTGTTGTCTATGAACACCAGCACTACCCTTTCCCGAATAAAGGGGAAGGAATGCCTTTAGTGCAAGACGGATCTCCCGGAACTCCAGAAGGTTGATGTGGAGCCCAGACCCAGCCGGAGACCAGAGGCCTCTGAACTCCGCCTCTCCCATGTGGCCGCCCCATCCAGAAGTGATGTGTCCGTCACCGTCGTGTATTCTGGTTGAGGAAGGGAGAGGGATCTGCTGTTGACCCAATCCTGGTTCGTTAGCCACCGCTGCAATTGTTGTGCAGTGCCTTCCGAGATCTGGACGAAATTGGACAGGTTCCCCTGATGTTGTGCCCACTGGAACTTCAGGTCCCACTGCAGAGACTGCATATGCCACCTGGCATGATCTACCAGCAGGATGCAGGAGGCCAGGAGGCCCAACAGCCTCAGGGTCATTCTGACCGAAACCCGAGATAGGCTGAAAGATCGGAATCATAGCCCAAATATCCTGGACTCACTGCTCAGGAGGATAAGTCAGAAACTGTGCCGTGTCCAGAATCGCTCAGAGGAAAAAGAGCTTCTGAGAGGGAATCAGGTGTGACTTTGGCACGGTTGTAGGGAACCCCAGCGAGTGCAGGAGGTCCGCAATAGTCTGGAGGTGGGTGACAACAGCCTGGGACGAGCCCGCCTTCAACAGCCAGTCGTCGAGACAGAGGAAGACTGGAACCCCTGAACTGCGCCGATGAGCTGCAACCACTGCCATCACTTTTGTTAACAGTGAGGGGCACTGGTAAGGCCAAAGGGAAGCACAGTAAAAATGAAAGTGCTCATTGCCTACGGTGAACCACAGGTAATGCCGGTGGGCCAGCAAGACGAGGATGTGAAAGTAAGCATCCTGCAAGTCCAACACTACCATCCAGTCTTTCGGGTCTAGGGCAGACAAGACCTGAGCAAGTATGAGCATCTTGAACTTCTCATCCGGAAGACAGGACCCGAGCTAGCGTCATCATTTTGTACTTCTCCTTCCGGAGGAAACGGTTGACGTTCCTGAGATCCATGTTAGGACACAGGACTTTGTTCTTGTTGGGCACCCTAAAGTAGTGGGAATAGCAACCACAACCCACTTCTGGGACAGGAACTATCTTGATGGCTCCCTAGGCCAGGAGTGCCGAAACATCCTGTTGGAGAAGGGCCAGAGTATCCTCCAACTTTTGATGGTACTGAGGTGGCATGGATGGATGGGTAGTCTTGGGGGGCCGCGGGGGGTTATGCCCCTTCGGACTATTTAGAAAACCCATCGGTCCGACGTGATGGTGGGTCAGTGTGGGAGGTGATGGCGAATCCTGCCACCCACTGGCGACTGGTGGCCTTGAAAGGTCAGACTAGGAAGGTTTGGAGGCTGCGGCAGAGGGGGCTGTGGTGGACTGGTCCGCCCGCTGACCCAGAGAACCACTGCAGTGGTTCCCACATTCCCGACCACGCAGGGGCTGAATAGCTTGCGCTGGCCTGTGGCTCTGGGAGGGATGTGGCGGGGCATCCTTTCCTAAGCCCCGAAAGGGGCGAAAACCAGACTGCGCAGGGCGGGTGGTGGAGAGACCCAAGGACCTGGCCGTAGCCAGAGAGTCCTTAAATTGCTCCAGCACGTTGTCTGCCGTGTCCCCAAATAGGTGACGGCTATCAAAGGGCATGTCCATAAGAGTGGATTGGACATCCCCTGAAAATACAGTCACCCTCAACCAGGCGTAGCGTCGAAGGGCTACAGACGTGGAAATCGTCCTGCCTAGTGAGTCGGCGGTATCCAGCCCACAGCGGATGGTACATTTTGCTGCGTCTTTCCCTTCGGCAACTGCCGGAGAGAGTACAGCCCGGGCCTCCTCCGGGCACCGGGGCAGCACTTGCGCAACCGTATCTCACATGGAGTGGGTGTAACGGCCAAACAGACAATGCAGTGTTTACCGACTGCAGTCCCAAGCTGGAGGAAGAAAACATCTTCTTCCAAAGATGGTCCAGCTTTTTGGATTCCCTATCAGGTGGGGCATTAGGGAATGTGCCTTTGAAGGTGGAGGCTTGGACCACCAAGCTCTCAGGAGTGGGATTTTGGGAAGGGAAAATCGGTTCGGCCGGGGCCGGGCGGTGGCATCGGGCAATCATCCTATCCACAGGAGCCCCTGTGTTGGGCCTCAACCAGGTGCCCCAAAGTATGTCAGTGAGGGCTTCATTAAATGGTAGCAGGGGCTCCGAGAGCTCGCTGCTGGTTGAAGCACCTCTGTCAGGAGGTTAGTCTTGACTGACACCAAAGGTAGCTCTAGGTTGAGAGCCTCGGCCGCCCTATGCAGCACCAAGGCGTAATACGCTCCCTCCTCCATAGCCACGGTAGGAGGAGACAACATGACATGGTCTGGTGAGGTATTCAGACTACTGGCTTCCCCCAGTTCCGCTCTCCAGTCCGGTTTGTACCCCAACTGGTCAGTTAAAGTGTCTACAGACCCCTCACAGTCCTCCACACCTTCTTCTGGGTGCCAATCTGGTCTAAAAGAGCCAGGGGTAGAACAAGGGCACAAAAGTACCCGCCGGTGCCGGATCCGGCGTTGGTCTGTGTCTACATCGAAGAAGAGGCCGAAGTCGACGTCGCTGGGGACACAGCAGACGCCTTCTGCGGACATGGTGAAGGTGGAATCGGTGCCGGGGAGGTGTAACCAGGTTGACCAGCGCCCATCCGGATCCAGGCCTGGATCCAAGGGGACCCTGTGGCGCCGGGGCCGAAGCCACCAACATCGAAGGTCCAGGGCCCCCAGCCAAATCTGCGGGGCCTGAAGGCGCACGGGCGGAGTCGGACTGCCAAAAGATGGCATGCATCTCTTCGTAAAATTGGCGACGCTGGGCAGGGGTCGCTCTGGGTCCCGGGAAGGGAGGGAAACTCAGTCAGCCCTTCGGGCTCCGCACGCAGTGCCGCAGTAAGGGCACTTCCTGCCTCCCTCATTGCTTCGGCCGACCAACGGGGAGAAGTCGAAAGAAAGACGATGCTTCTTCAACTTCTTCTTCTGCTTCGACTTACCTGAGTAGTGCGAAGACTTAGAAGACTGGTGGTGGTGGCTCCTCGACCTCCCACAACAGGGACCTCAAACTGCAAAGTTCTGACTGCCGGGTCTCGAGAAGCTTTTGGGACTGCTCCCGCAAAGACTCAGCTTCATGGTCTGGCAGTCGGAGCACGACTTGGGATCGCATTCGCTCTACAGGCAAAACAAGCGCACGCGGTGCGAATCAGTCACTGAAATCAGTTGGCTACAGGAACCGCAGGCCTTGAAACCGGGCATCACTTGTGCATCAGGAGTTGATAGACTCAGCAAAAAGGAGTCTCCAAAAGTCGAGAAAAAGTCCGTCAAAAAGTGACTGTAGGTACCGCTCTCTCCGGATCTACGCAGGCTGGGGCAGAAAAAGAAAAAACTGATGTCAGCGCTTGAGGGTGACATCCAAGTAGCTACCGTAACGTCATCCTGGCGACCACAACGCCAATGACCAACACAGAGCCAACCGACGCCACCTTCCGACGCGCAGGGGTACTGCTGACGAAAAACTTTACGGATCCAGTCTGACGCCTGGGGGTACTTCTAAGGTAAGGAATCTATAACTAACTGTTTCTTTCAGATAGCCAGGCTAGGGCTATGTGCATATTGTTTAGATTGTTAGGGACTTTTAATGACGAAATGAGCAAAGGCATAATCTATTTTTTTCATTTCTTCTTCACTTCAAAAATGTTCTGTTCTTCTTCCTCATTGCCTGGAACTTGAAACGCTGACTTCCTTTCAGGTCTCAAAATTTGACACCATACTCATTGTTGAAGTCGTCTTGTGTTAGTTTGGTGGACATAATGAACGCAAAGTTATAGTGTTGTGTACCAAGTGCTTCAGTTTCTGGATTACAGAGTTATATTTTCAGCAAAATACACAATTGTCTGACAGTTTCATTCTTATCCATTTGTAAACTCTTATTACTGAGCCCCTGAAAGTGATTCTCAATGAAAAGTAATGTTGTACACAGATTAGAATTTGAAGGTTATCTACTCTATCTTTCCTGAAAGGTAGCTAGTAGATGTCATACAATCTGAAGAGGAGTAACTGCTCACGGTCTGGTAAAGATCATCTCCATGTGCCCGTCCATTCCATTGCTACACTAACTTCTTAGACCACATGGAGAGTTCTGGAACACATTTAATTTAATTTTGTCTCAGCCAGTTTTCTTAAACAACGTTTACATCTGAAACTTGGTCTGGAAAGAAACTTAAAGTGGAGTCCTAAGCTGGTACAGCAATCCTACAAAGTCGAGCCAAGCCATGGAAGTTAGAGTGTCTCTGACACTTAATTATACTCAGACAAGTGAAAGCAAACACAAAGGAGAAAAGAATATATAATCTAAACACCTAGGGTTTTCACCTGCTCAATCATTGCCCTGTGCAGAATTGTGCCAAATGCAAAGGTCTGATGAAAACAGGTACCATTGTTGGGATACGCACAGTCCGCTTGATAGGTGTATTAAAGAATGTGAGATATCCTGACCGGGCTCTAAAAAAAAGTTTGTCACCGTCAACGCTTTGGAATGAAGATTTCCCTCTCGCAGGAAAAGTACTAATAGAGTATTCCTGAAAGTGAACATATTCAAAGTACTGGGAAGCAATGGTTGCTGGTACCTTAAATATTTGGTGGGATGAACACTGACCAGCAATGCCTGGGTGGGGGTGGGGGGTGGGGCAACAAGATATGGGAACAAGGTGTTCAAAATGGTAGAAATACGCACCACCTTTTATACCCCAATGATCTTTTAATTACAGTGTAATGGATTCATCCGGGGGCTCTACATTAGACCATCATTGGACCTATCTCTGATATTTGGATGTTAAAATGTCCTATTACAATTTTAGAAATGTACAGACTAATCGTTGACACCATGTTGCTGGAACGAAATGACTAGCCTTAAAAAAGCCTATGGCTTTACTTACCACATAGTGCGAAACACGTGTCGGCTGTTCTCTTTCTTTAATAACTTATTCAGTGAAGATTTTTAAATGAGTGAAATGGATTTAATCAAGTGGTGAATAAAAATAACTATTCTCACTTAAATCAAGCTTTATTACTGTGCTGTATTTTAATAGGAAATTACGCTACTGACCGGAATACACGCCTTTGGAAAGGAGAAACATATGCTCACAACCCCTCCCCTACCTGTTAATTACAGAGCCTGGAAACGGAAGAACTGTAACATGACGTGCTACTTCGCTCTCTTTCTCTCCATATATGTATGTATACATATATATATATATATATATAGATATATAGATATGGTTCAGCAGAGGAACAATCATAAGAGACTCCCCCTTCCCCTGCTTATCTGTGCTTAGTGTCCAGGGATTCCTTTGAATATTGGATATTCCTAGTAAAATTGTGTTTTCCACATCCATCCTAGATGAGTCACTGATGCAGGGAGTAAATGGAAGACATAAAAATATTGTATATTGGCCTTTACCTGCCGCCATTGAATGAAGCATTCATAATCAGAACACTCTTCGGCTGTGTCCACTTCTCTTCGTTTGGGCTTACCTGTCGTGCGAAGTCCTTGTTATTACATTACCATAACTCAAACAGGGGAGCTGACAAGAATGAGACTGATCTGGAGGATTGTTTGGAATAGCGTTCTGTTTCCTTTCTGTTAACTAAATATGAATTTTTTGGGACAGTAACGTTGGCTAGAAGTCACAACAAGGCAGTGTAACCCTTAACGACCATAGCTACTAAGTGCCACGTGTGGCACCTTTTAGCTAGTACTGATTATTTAGGCACTACAAAGTGTTAATAAAGTGACTACAATTCCCAGAATGCAGTGTTCTGTTGGGCTAAAAGGGATACACAGGATCAAGTGTCACTACAGCTACCTAGGAGGAGCCAAGTTGTTTCTCTGTGCTAAATACTGGGTGAAGTGCCTAAAAGTACATTGGAGTGTAACTTGGGGAAACACAGCGCTACGCCCTTGTAATGTGATTTTTTATAACGCAAACTGTGGCTGACGAGGTGTTGTAGCACTTTATACACATAACTTCTGAGGTCACTAAGTGCGTATACAGAGGTACGCTGGTGCGATTGATGTATATGATCTGTGGCAGCAGCGGCGGGTCATCATCTGCTGATAGAGATGCCAAATGACTTCCGGTTAATAGGATGTATTACGTTCTGTACGGTCATTTAACAAATTGTTGTATTCTGGGAGCTGTAGTCTTGTTGAAGATACATTGAACCAATTGGCCTGAAGCACAAAAAACAATGTTTAAATTAAAGTGCAGGACTGGAAAGTTGTGTCTAGGTAGCGGAATATCATCTGGGAAACCTATGTGTAGCTTCTGTTGCATCATAGTGATTGTATGTCACACTGCAGATCTTAGTGTGAAAAATGTGCTTAAAAATCTTTGATGCGAATGTAGTGCAGGTTGCTGCAGGTAAAAAGTGAATGGCTTGTTATCTTAAAGAAACAGGCGCCCCCCCACAGAGTGCTCTAAAACAAGGAGAGATAGTGTGTTGTGTAAATTCAAGCCATTAATTTCACTACTGTCTTAGATCCATCAGCGGTGTAGACCGCTCATTTTTTTTAAAACTCCCTGGCAGGTCATTGGCCTTCCTAACCACCAGTAGCAGGTGAGTAGGGGTGGGGGATTGGGGGGATTTTAAGTGGAGTGCCAATTGTTATCAGAAATTCAGTGGGGATATCAACTACCCGACAAGGAGACAAAGAAAAAAAAGATTTAACAGAATAAATTGCTTTTACCAGAAGTATATTTACCTCAAGAATGGCATCTCCTATAACTAATCCATTAGAGCCATGAGCTGGACTGTCATCTTCCACATCCATCACAAATATTCCATGAAGGTTTCCGCCACAAATCTGGACCCCAAGATCCACTTGAGATTTGCGGATGTTGACTATTCTAGGATCAAGAGTCCTTTGGCTTGTCACCACAGATTGTCTGACAAAAAGGAGCAAATAGGTAAAGAATTATTGAAAAAACTGATATTTATATATGCTTTCTTCTAAAAAAACTAAACAATATTCAGGTTACAGCAGTGACCAATTTGCTTGCACTAGTTCAATACTTCAAGACATTATGAAATTACAACAGAACTCCAGCATCCGTCTCACATAAAGGTTAATGTTAAACTTCACCTACTTTGAACAGCGTAAAAGCTGAAGCATTTAACAAAACATGTAGGAATTCACATCATTAGAGCCACCCAGTTTGTCTGCATTAGTTAGTAGCAGCATAAGGAATATGCTACTTACCAGTATGCATCTGTTCTTGGCATGCAGGGCTGCTGACATTCATATCTTGTGCATAGATAGCCGCCTAGTGTTGGGTCCGGATGATTGCACTTTGTTGTGTTGGAAGAGTCTTCGAAATATCACAAGATAGGTGACTCCTCCCTTGGACTACAGTGCGCACAGGCATCTTCTCCATCCTCAGATTGTTTTTTGCCATTGTGGCAGAGATGGAGATAGTAAAGTAAGAGATGGCCATGCCAGAGATAATGCTGCAGCTGCTACAGGTACCGGGGAGGAGGGCGGGCGATATGAATGTCAGCAGGCCTACATGCAAAGAACAGATGCATACTGGTAAGTAGCATATGCCGTTCGAGGCATGTGGGCTGCTGAATTCATATCTTGTGCATAGACTGTATAGGAGTATCTCCTCTAGTGGTGGCTACCTGTGCCAGCTGCAGCAGTTTTAAAAAGAGTTTTGAGGACAGCCTGGGCTACAACAGCTTGCTGTTTTGCTTGCACGTCTACACAGTAGTGTTTTGTGAAAGTGTGTATGGTGGTCCATGAGGCTGCCTTACAGATATCTTCAAGAGGAATATTTCCTAGGAAAGCCATGGATGCCCCCATTTTTCTTGTGGAGTGTGCTCTTGGGGGGGCGGTTAAAGTGCGTTTTGCCTTTTGATAGCTTATTTGAATGCATTTAACTATCCATCTGGCTATTCCTGATTTTGAAATTGGATTCCCTTTGTGTTGTGGTGCAAAAGCAACAAACAGTTGTTTTGTTTTCCTAAAGGATTTAGTTCTGTCCACATAATAAAGTAGAGCTCTCTTTACGTCTAATGTGTGCAGGGCTCTCTCAGCTACTGACTGTGGATTTTGAAAGAACACTGGCAGTTCTATTGATTGGTTGATATGGAAATTGGATACAACCTTAGGCATGAATTTAGGGTTTGTTCTAAGAATCACTCTCTTGGCATGTACCTGTATGAAAGGTTCTTGAATTGTTAGTGCTTGTAATTCGCTCACTCTTCTGAGTGAGGTGATGGCAACCAAGAATGCAACCTTCCACGTTAAGAATTGTAGTTTGCACAAATGCAGAGGTTCGAAAGGAGGTCCCATGAGTCTGGTAAGCACTATATTTAGATTCCAGACTGGGGAAGGGGGGTGCCTCGGAGGAATCACCCTTTTTAAACCCTCCATAAAGGCTTTGATTGATGGTACTCTAAACAGTGAAAGGTGTGCCTGTTTTGAAGATATGCTGCTATAGCGAGGTGTAGTCGTATTGAAGAGAATGCTAAGTTACATCTTTGTAGATGCAGAAGGTAACATACAATGTTTTGTATTGAAGGGTCTAAGGGGTTGATTTGATTATTGTTGCAGTAAACAACAAAGCTCTTCCATTTAGCTGCATAGCACGCTCGTGTGGTTGGTCTTCTTGCCTCCCCAATGATGTTCATGCAATCTGGGGGCAAGTTAAGGTATCCAAACTCTAAGACTTCAGGGGCCAGATCGCTGGGTTCATTTGATTGGGATCTGGGTGTCTGATTTCTCCATGGTTCTGAGTTAGAAGATGAGGTGCAAGGCACAGTCTTTGATGAGGAACTACTGATGTACAGGCATTTATATATATAGCGCACTACTTACCCGTAGGGTCCCAAGGCGCTTCGACCGCTGCGAAACCCTTCCTGGCTTCCCTGAGAGATGGTCCCTTAATGGGTATCTCCAGGGTGAGACCAGGCATCCCCGGCGGTCTGGTGGGGCCCTTAGTGAAGATGAGGCAAGCTAATGCCCAGAGTTGCCGAGTGTGGTCGCTGATCAGAGTGGGCACCAAGGCGAGAGAATTATCGAGTCCGCTGACCCTGGTCCAGAAACCTGCCGCGCCGGGAATCGAACCCTGGTCCCAGGCCGTCCTCTGCTCATGGGTCTGTCGCCTCTAACAAGTGAGCCACACTACTTCACTGAAAGTTCCAGGAACGTTGTGTACCACAGTTGTCTCGCCCATGTGGGAGCAACTAGGATTAGTGTGAGTGATTGTTGGTGCAGTTTGCGTGCCACCAGCGGAATCAGTGGTGCTGGGGGAAAAGCGTACGCAAATCTGCCTGACCAGTTCATCCATATCGCATTGCCTTGTGACAACGGATGTGGGAACCTGGCAGCAAAGTACTGGCATTTTGAGTTTTCGTTTGTGGCAAACAGGTCTATCTCTGGGTGCCCCCACTTTCTGAAGAATGGTTGGAGAACTTGGGGGTGAATCTCCCATTCGTGTGGTTGTTGGCTGTGCCTGCTGAGCAGATCTGCTATTTGATTGCCTTTCCATGAGAGGTGTTCTGCCAGGAGAAAGATATCTTTTGGAATTGCCCACTTCCATATGCTCTGTGCCAAGTGGGACAGTTGTGGAGAGTGTGTTACTCCCGGTTTCTGGATATAGTACATTGCTGTCATGTTGTCCCTCCGGATCAACACAGTCTTGCTGTACAATCATTTTTGGAATGCTTTTAGGGCTAGGAATATTGCTAGCAACTCTAGTTGGTTGATATGCAGTTTCCTTTGTTTGATTGTCCAGAGCCCTTGTACTGTGTAGTGAAGGAGGTGGGCTCCCCAGCCTGTCAGTGAGGCGTCCGCTGTTAGTACTAGTTGTGGAACCGGCTCTTGGAACAGTCGCCCCTTGGAAGGTTTTGTGGGTTCCACCACTGCAGAGAGTTGTGAGCGCGATTGTCTACCAACACTAGGTCTTTTAGTTGTCCTTGAGCTTGGTTCCACTGCCGTGCTAGGCATTCTTGCAATGGACGCATTTGGAGTCTGGCATGGGGGACAATGAATATGCAGGAGGCCATCATGCCTATGAGCTGCATGAAGACTCGAGCTGGAAGAGAGTGTTGTGGCAGAAATTTACGAATGAGCATCTGCATGCTGGCTATCCTTGCAGAGTTTGGGTATGCCTTTGCCACTGAGGTATCTATAGTAGCTCCCAGATATTGTTGTGTGTGGGACGGTTGTAGATGCGATTTCGGGTAGTTTATTGAAAACCCAAGACTGTGAAGCAGCTGAAGTGTTTGAGATGTGTCTCTTGCACACTGTTTGTACGATTTTGCTTGTATGAGCCAATCGTCTAGGTACGGGAACACATGGATGTGTTGCCTCCTGAGATGTGCAGCTACTGACGCTAAGCATTTTGTGAACACTCTTGGAGCAGTGGTCACCCCGAAGGGGAGAACCTTGAATTGGTAGCGTTGACCTTCTATTGTGAACCTGAGATATTTTCTGTGAGCTGGATGGATGGGTATGTGAAAATACGAGTCCTTGAGGTCCAATGTTGCTAGGAAGTCTCCTTGCTGTAGCAACGGGAGCACTTGCTGTAGTGTGATCATATGGAAGTGCTCCGACAGTATGTATTGATTTAGGGGTCTGAGGTCTAGTATTGGTCTGAGGGAGCCGTCCTTCTTGGAAATAAGGAAGTATAGGGAGTATACTCCTGTCCCTTGGTGCTGGAAAGGGACTGGCTCTATGGCCCCCTTTTCCAACATGCATTTCACCTCTTGTTGTAGCAGGGTGATGTGTTCTTTGGACATAGGACGGTGTCTGGGTGGTATGTTTGGTGGTGTTGAAGTGAGTGCTAGGCAATAACCATACTGGATAATTTGTCTCACCCACCTGTCCTTGGTAATTGCGTTCCAGACAGGTAGAAACTGTTGGAGTCTGCCTCCGACTGGTGTTAGGTGGTCTGGAGGTAGCGTGATGAAGTCACTGGTTTGTGGCAGTGGAGGCTCTGGTGTTATTGCCTCCACGTTCTCTTCCTTTGTTATTGTTGCCCCAATAACCACCTCTTTTGGAATTTTTGTTAAAGGAACCTTGGGTGTTGCCTTTGTAGTAAGAGGAGGTCTGTGAGGTATTGCCTCGCGTAGCTGCTCTGTATGAGGAGCGCCAAAAGGAGCCTCTGTGTTGCTCAAACTGCAATGCACACGTTGATTTTGCAGTTTCTGTGTCTTTCTTCATTTTGTCTAGAATGGTGTTGACTGCAGGGCCAAAAAGGTAGTCTTGATTGACTGGCTGGTTAAGAATGGTGGACAGCACCTCATTCTTAAAGTCGGAAATACGCAGCCATACATGTCGTCGTAGTAAAACGTTAGTGTTAATAGATCTGGCTGCGGTGTCGGCTGCGTCAAGCGCACATTTGATGGAGGCATTTGTAATGAATTTTCCCTCCTGTATGAGGTCATTAGCTTGGGCGTTAAAAGGCTCAGGGAGGTGTTGCATTAAGCTTTCAAGCTGATCATAGTGTGCCCTGTCGTAACGAGCTAGCAGAGCTTGTGTATTGGCAATTCTCCATGAATTGGAGGCCTGTGATGCTACCCTTTTACCTGAGGCCTCTAGTATTTTTGACTCTTTATCAGGAGGAGGAGTCTCCCCTGTTGTCTGTGAGTTGGCCCTTTTGCGTGCATTAGCCACTATCAGTGAGTCTGACCTCTGATGTGGGTAGGGTCTGTAGGGGCTGCTTTATATTTCTTTTCAATCCTAGGATTGATTACACGTGCCCTGGCTGTATCTTTAACTATATCAGGCGCGTGTTTTAACACTCCCTTTAGCATAGGAAGCGTTCTGACATTTTTTTCTGAAGTAGGGAAAGTGTCAAATAAGAAGTCTTCTTCTATAGGATCATTGTGCATGTCTACGTTGTGATACTGCGCTGCCCTATCTATTAGTTGGTTGAAGACTATGGTGTCGTCAGTAGGTGACGGCTTTGTTGGGTATGAGGAGACGTCAGGGACGGGATGGGTGTCATATGGGTCAGTTTGCTCCCCCCATGGTTCCTCTTGGGGGTTAGGATCTTCTGGAAAATCATAATCATGCTGAGGATCCTCCCATGTGTTTCCCTCATTGTCCCCATAGTGAGAAGGAGAGTAAGGAGCAAAAGGGGTAGTAGGAATAGTGGGATAGAAAGGAATTGAGGGTCTAGAGGGAGATGTCCCAAAGTCCTTCTTCTTTAGAGGAATAGGGGAATGAGAGTCAGTGTCCAGTGGTCTCTTCTTCCTGTGCAGGATTGTGACTTTACCAGTCTCAGGATTAATATATATTTTTGCCTGGTCGTCTGATGGATCTGGATGGAAGAGTTCTTCTTCCACTGTCCTTGGTTGTTTCTTTGACTTTTTTGGTTCCTTTGGGTCGATAACCCCTTCTGTTTCGACGACTTTCGGTGCCTTATTGCTTTTCTTCGGCTCGGACCCTTTCTTTGGGTCGACAAGTGATTTCGGGTCGACCGGGTCTTTCGGTTCGACACGTTTCTTGTGTTCGACAGGTTTTTTTCAGTTGACTGTCCTTTGTTGAGTCGATGGCTTTTTTGGGATCGACCGGTCTTTTTGGAGCACTTGGCTTTGGTTCGATAGCCTTCTCCGGCTGGATCACAGGCTTCGATATGGCACTCTTTACGTCGGCGACCTTCTTTGGTTCGGCGACCTTCTTTGGTCGGCGACCTTTGGCACAGCGGGAGTTTTTGGCTCGACGGCCTTCTTCGGGTCGACGGCCTTCGGCTCAGTGGCCTTCTTTGGCTCAACGGACTTTTAAGGTTCGGCGCCTTTTGACTCGACGGCCTTCTTTGGTTTGACGCTCTTTGGGTCGACGGCCTTCTTCGGGTCGACGCCTTTAGGCTGTACGGCCTTTTTCGGTTCGACGCCCTTCGGGTCGATGACCTTCTTGGGTTCTGGAACCTTCTTTGGGATCACGTTACTTGGCCCTGGGGTCTCTGAAGGCTTAGGTTTCGGTTTCGGAGGCGAGCCAGACGGCGGGGCTGGCGAATGTTTTTTCGGATCTTGGCTAAGGCCTTTTGGCGATGCCTTGACCGGAGCCTTCGGTAACAGGGTAATCGGTGTCGGTGGCAGTGTACTCACGATTTGCCCCAGTGGGAGCTCGTCATCAGAGTAGTCCTCGACGGTGACGATCTCTAGGTCCGAATCTGGAGCTTCTGGAAGTTCTTGGTCATCATCGAAGATGTTGTCCGGTTCTGGTGCCTGTCGCTGCATCTCTAGCCTAGCGGCCCGTCGAATCCGTATAGATTTTTTCAAACGGAATTGGGCACAGGCTGGGCAGGTTTCTTCCTTATGGTCTGGTGATAGGCACTTGTTGCATACTGAGTGTTTATCAGTATGCGGGAACTTGGAGTGACATTGTCGGCACCTTTTGAACGGGTTCCTTTCCATCGACACTGGGCACTGGGCCAGGGACAGACTGATTTGCATATAGCCAGGTTCTGAGCTGGGATGGGGCAGTGAGATAAATAACGGTGATGGATCAAGCCCTGATCTTTGGACTGGGTAAGAGTGGTCTGTTTAACTCAGACACTCTGTTCATCACCACCCCCTTTTTGAAAATCGTTTTTGGCCACTATAGGTGTGGCAGGGTATACTCAGACATGAGTCCCTTTCTCACTGCTCCATCAGGATTCAAGCAAGCCGGGCCGAAGAAGGCTGAAATGCCAGAAACCGGTCCCCGGTAGCTTGTCTCCTTTCTGGTGAAGAATTGGCTTGGTAGTTTAGTCTGCTCTGTTCCCATGATGCACTGGGCCAGGGACAGACTGATTTGCATATAGCCAGGTTCTGAGCTGGGATGGGGCAGTGAGATAAATAACAGTGATGGATCAAGCCCTGATCTTTGGACTGGGTAAGAGTGGTCTGTTTAACTCAGACACTCTGTTCATCACCACCCCCTTTTTGTAAATCGTTTTTGGCCACTATAGGTGTGGCAGGGTATACTCAGACATGAGTCCCTTTCTCACTGCTCCATCAGGATTCAAGCAAGCCGGGCCGAAGAAGGCTGAAATGCCAGAAACCGGTCCCCGGTAGCTTGTCTCCTTTCTGGTGAAGAATTGGCTTGGTAGTTTAGTCTGCTCTGTTCCCATGATGCACTGGGCCAGGGACAGACTGATTTGCATATAGCCAGGTTCTGAGCTGGGATGGGGCAGTGAGATAAATAACGGTGATGGATCAAGCCCTGATCTTTGGACTGGGTAAGAGTGGTCTGTTTAACTCAGACACTCTGTTCATCACCACCCCCTTTTTGTAAATCGTTTTTGGCCACTATAGGTGTGGCAGGGTATACTCAGACATGAGTCCCTTTCTCACTGCTCCATCAGGATTCAAGCAAGCCGGGCCGAAGAAGGCTGAAATGCCAGAAACCGGTCCCCGGTAGCTTGTCTCCTTTCTGGTGAAGAATTGGCTTGGTAGTTTAGTCTGCTCTGTTCCCATGATGCACTGGGCCAGGGACAGACTGATTTGCATATAGCCAGGTTCTGAGCTGGGATGGGGCAGTGAGATAAATAACGGTGATGGATCAAGCCCTGATCTTTGGACTGGGTAAGAGTGGTCTGTTTAACTCAGACACTCTGTTCATCACCACCCCCTTTTTGTAAATCGTTTTTGGCCACTATAGGTGTGGCAGGGTATACTCAGACATGAGTCCCTTTCTCACTGCTCCATCAGGATTCAAGCAAGCCGGGCCGAAGGAGGCTGAAATGCCAGAAACCGGTCCCCGGTAGCTTGTCTCCTTTCTGGTGAAGAATTGGCTTGGTAGTTTAGTCTGCTCTGTTCCCATGATGCACTGGGCCAGGGACAGACTGATTTGCATATAGCCAGGTTCTGAGCTGGGATGGGGCAGTGAGATAAATAACGGTGATGGATCAAGCCCTGATCTTTGGACTGGGTAAGAGTGGTCTGTTTAACTCAGACACTCTGTTCATCACCACCCCCTTTTTGTAAATCCTTTCCATCGACAGCAGGCCCACGTGGCGTCGAAAAGGCCCAACGGCCCGCGTCGACGACCGGTTCAAGATGGAAAGCTTGAGCGAGTCGAGAAGTACCGAGCGAGAACAATACCGTCGAAATTGAAGGCCTTTTGGCCTTTAGGAAAGTTTTGTTTCGATTCCGAAGTAAGAGTATAGGAATAACATCCAAACCCAATGCTGGAAAAAAACAATCTGAGGATGGAGAAGATGCCCATGCGCAATGTAGTCTAGGGGAGGAGTCACCTATCTCGTGATACTTCGAAGACTCTTCCAGGACAACAAGGTGCAATCATCCAGACCCAACACTAGGCGGCGATCTATGCACAGATATGAATTCAGCAGCCCACATGCCTCGAACACAGCTTTTACCTCAGGATTCTTCGACGACGACATTTTCTTCGCCACTTTCTACTCAGAAGGTGTGAGGATGGCTTCTTGACCAAAATCTTGACCTTTGGGGTAGATTTTGAGGGCCCCGAATGAATTTTCTTTGTATGTTTAACCCCAGAAGCATGACCCTCCTTCTCTTTGTCTGAGGGAGATTTTTAAGGGACTGCGCCCTGAAGACCCTGGGGGGGTCTTTTTAAGGGCCTTCTCAGTTCTTTCCCCTGAGGTATGAGACTGAGGAGATCTGCTCCTTTACTGAGATCTCCTGGAAGAAGAGGACTCCTCTTCACTGTCACTGGATAAGATCTCCTTCCTAGCTTTCACCTTTTGGAGCCAGAGTAGAAGCCTTCCTTCAAGGTCCCTCAAAGTTTTATTGGAAAAGGTACGACATACCTTGCAATACTTTGCCTGATGGTCTGGATAAAGGCAGTAGATGCAGTCCTTATGAGGGTCGTCTGTATAAAGCCTTTTCTTAGAGCAGGTGGCACAAGGTCTAAATAATCATTTTTTCTCCTTGTCAGCCATGGTAGAAGGAGAAATAGTCTGAAGAATTCCAAATAATTAAATCTGGAGAAGGAAAAACACTCTGGTCTTATTTCAATTGAATATACTGAAGAGTTTGAGCAGAGCTCAAAGGTGACTCCCTAGCACAACGTGCAGTAGAAAATCTGAGGAGCAGAAGGTTCTCTCAGGAGGGTTCTAGAGGGTGAGGAGCTCTGATTGGTTTAGGGAAAAGTTTGGTCCTTTTTACATAACAAGGGTTACCGGTTGCAAAAGGGAAATGGGCCTAGGCCTCTTTTCAGTTTGCTATACTACTAAGCATTGCTTTTTTATGTACTGGAGACTCCCGTCTCGACGACGGGGAATGATTCAGGCATGTGAATCTATGAAAGCTCCAATACTGGAGTAAGTGTAAATTACATCTTGATCAGCAAGGCTCTCTGCATCCCTGGAATCTTTCAAGTGTGTGAAATCATGGTAAGTGTGCTATGATAAAGGCGCCAGAATCTTACTAGGCTCGCAGCTGCCAAAATGTGTCTAGAATGTGTTACACGGACATGTCAATAAACAGGCTCACATGCTATGATAACCTTGACGGCTCAGCACACTCACTGTGCAGACTAGGGGCACAATGTATGTCTAGAGATGTCGAAAAACAAACCTTTTCTCATGTGTAGACCTTTGTGAAGGCTAACTTGCTAACTATGCAGTGTCCTGTGCAAAAGCAGCAAAATGTAAAATGGCGTTTAAACTTCTAATAAGCCATGCTAACATAACATGCACGCAAAAGGAGGCCCTAAACCATACTACAGGACAGGTAAGTGTTTGAAAGCATCTAAACCTATGGAGGAGTCAAAAAGTAAAGTGAGGATATACATATCATAACACAGTCAACAAGGCTTACAGAACTATATCTGTAGGGTAGAAAATGTCCAACATAGATTTTCCGTGACAAGATATTACTTCTGTATAACACATCAATTGGTGGCCTTCCCGACAGATACTAAGTGGGCTGATAATGCTGTGTATCTATCAGAAACCTTTTTTGTCAATTCTATGTCAAGTGTAAGATAAAGTTCTTAAAGCCTCTTTTTCTGCATGAAGGCTAGCACAATTACCAAAAAGCTTATAAATTTTTATGGACATAGATGACATTAGGGTCAGTTATGTTTTGGCAAAATACTTAACGTACTAAGAATCAGGAAAGGCCTGCAGGAAGATGGATAGTGTTTTACATATTAACATATGTACTTGATTTACCTTAGCATTGTGCACTTTAGACTTTCAAAATTGAAGTAGAATGTATAAGAATCATGACTGATGTTGCTCTACACATGTCTGCACTGTAGCTGGAAATCCCATTTGAAAAATGGGAATTTGCACTGTCAGGCTCTGAAGACAATATTAATTGGTAAGTTTAACACATGACGTTTCCTCACTGTTCCTACTTTTTTAATTCATATTTTATTTAAGGAAATAGATACCTTTTAATAAAAATGGATCGATTTTATTTTATTACATGCATTTTATATAGTAATATATTTCCTTTTATTTTAAGATGAGTATTATCTAAGTAAGAATTAAGTTTTTTTTTTAAATATATTTTTATTGCAGACAGTAGAAAAGTTACATGTTCCACATTCTACATTTCCAAACTTGGCGGCTGTACCGCACTCCTCTCCCAGGATCTCATCACACATCCTGTATGCCCACATCCCGGAGGCTGGGCGGCGGTAACTATGAGGAATAGAAAATCCTATAGCAATATACAATCGCAGCCGTCCAGTAGGAAAATCATGAGTCCGCTTTTCTTTTTCTGAACAACCCCTACCAAAGAGGCACAAATCCCGCCCCAACCCCCCCCCTCCCCCCAACATCCCCACCCCTTGAGCAACCACATGATACGATTATGAGCAACTGGGAGCGCCTCAGCTCAACCTACCAATCTATGTCTCCCCTCTGCTCCCCCTGATGGCGCATGGACTCTGAGGCGGGGGGTCTACACCCATCCGGAACCCCCCTGCTTCAACGTCAAGTGGAGCGTCCTCCATGCTATCAACCTGGAGGGTCCCTCGTCTGCTTGCGCTATTGTGTGCTACAGCCTGACAGTTCCTTCTAAAGTGTCCACTAGGGGTTGTGTTACTCAGTTCTCCAATCCTTGATGCTCCTATCTGGGCCTCTTCACCCCCCTCCCTCCCCCATGTCCCAACACCTCCGCGTGTCGCCTCAGTCAGTCATCTAGAGCTATGTGTCAGGAGCGTCGAGTGTTTAAGATTGCGATGTGTCCTGGTTGCGCTGGTGGGGCTACCCTTCACTATTCTGCTCTCCCTCTTCATCGTGCGTCTCTAAGTCTCATAGTAGGAATTAAGTCTTGATCTACTTCATTGTATTAATTGTATAATGACGGAATGTTTTAAAGATGTGTGCTTTTAGGGTTTATCAAAGTGATGAGCTGAATAAAGTTTATTTGAATTTGTATCAGAGAAGCAGGTACAGATGAGAACATTTGGAGTTCCTTTTGATGGGAAACTCTTCAATGATATTATCCTCAAGGAGACAGGCCTAAGAATGAGCTCACTTTGTCAACAATGCTATCATCAACAATGGAATGTTTCTACACCTCGTTGTCGAATATGAGGTTATCAATGGAACTGACAAACGTGACTGATGTTGTCCTGAATGATAATGAGACTATCAATGTGGTTGGTATGAACAGCTAAGTCAGTGGTTTCCAGGATATGTAAGGGTAGGTTGGTGGCAGCGGCTCTTCAAATGGTCACAAAGAATCGTCTGTGTTGGGTGCGTGGTCATTGCTCTGGGTAGTTGCAAGTAAAACAAGCATTAGGAATGCATTAGGGCTCAGGTTTGTTTGAGTTAGAGATAATGGCATTGTAAATGGCAATGTGTTTTAGGCATGTGTTTCGGAGTGGAAGCATGTGGTGTGTGTTGGAGATGTGTGTGTTGGATTGGAATGTTATCAATGGTGGCATGCTGCACTTTAATGCATTATATTTAAAAGGTAAAGTGCAGCATAGTGTGATAGGTACAATATTAATTGGTGGGTGCGTTATCAATTGGTGTGTGCATTGATGGGTGGTGGATGTGTGTGCCTGTAGGAATTGTGCAGTGATGGCTGTTGGTGTGTGTGTTTGGTGGAAGCATGTAGTGGTGGCTTGAGGTGTGTATGACTGGTGGTAGCGTGCAGTAAGAGCTGTTACTGAGTGTGTCTGTCAAGCGTACAGAGCTGGATGGTAATGAGTGTGGTTGGTGAAAGGGTGCACTGACAGCTGTTGATGATTGTGCCAATTGAAAGAGTGGCTGGTGCACTGTCAGCTGTTGGTGTGTGTGTGTGTGTGTGTTTGGTGAAAGTTGCACTGACATTGTTTGTTGTGTGCGTGGGTGTTTAGCAGCACTGATGCATGGTCGTGTTTGTTTTTGGTGAAAGCGTACATTGATGGTTGTTGGTGTTTGTGCGTGGGGAAAGCATTCATTGGCGGCTGGGAGTGTGTTGTTTTGTGTGTAGTGGTGAGTGTGTGGTGGTGAGTCTGCGGGGGTGAGTGTGTGGTGGTGAGTCTGCGGGGGTAAGTGTGTGGTGGTGAGTGTGTGGTGGTGAGTGGTGACGAGTGTGTGTTGTTGAGAAAGTGAGGTGTGTGTGGTTTGTGTGTGTGTTATGTGTGTGTAGTGTATGTGTGTGTGGTGTGTGTATGGTGTGTGTGTGTGGTATGTGTGTGGTATGTGTGTGTGGTGTATGTGTGTGTGGTGTTTTCTGCACACTCACACACTGCCCCTACACATTCAAACACTGCTCACCCGCACACTCCCAATGTCACCCTGCATAGTCACACACTGTTTATCCTGCACACTCATTCTGCACACTCACACAATGTGCACCCTGCACCCTTACACACTATCTCTGCAGTCACTCTGCACTCACAGTCACTCTACACTCACTGTCACTCTACACTCACTCTGCACTCACTGTCACTCTCGCACTCATCCTGCACCCACTGTCACTCTTGCACTCTCTGCACTCGCTGTCACTCTCGCACTCTGCACTCACAGTAACTCTCGCACTCACTCTGCACTCACTACACACTGTTCACCGGGCACACTCACACTGTTCACCCTGCACACTCACACTGTTTACCCTGCACACTCACACACTGCAGTCACTGTGACCAGTGCCTATGTGTGCGTGCACTGCCGGTGTGTGAGCAGCCTGTGCGTGTATGTAGTGCATGTGTGTGTGAACAGTGCCTGTGTGTGTGAACAGTGTCTGTGTGAACAGTGTCTGTGTGTGTGAACAGTGTCTGTGAACAGTGTCTGTGTGTGTGTGTGTGAACAGTGTCTGTGTGTGTGTGAGCAGTGTCTGTGTGTGTGAGCACTGTCTGTGTGCGAGCAGTGTCTGTGTGTGATCAGTGCCTGTGTGTGATCAGTGCCTGTGTTTGATCAGTGCCTGTGTGTGATCAGTGCCTGTGTGTGATCAGTGCACCTGTGTGTGTGCGCAGTGCCGGTGTGTGTATGTAGTGCCTGTGTGTGTGAACAGTGCCTATGTGTGCGCGCAGTGCCGGTGTGTGTGAGCAGCCTGTGTGTGTATGTACTGCCTGTGTGTGTGAACAGTGCCTATGTGTGCGCGCAGTGCCGGTGTCTGTGTGTGTGAACGGTGTCTGTGTGTGTGAACAGTGTCTGTGTGTGTGAGCAGTGTCTGTGTGTGAGCAGTGCCTGTGTGTGAGAAGTGCCTGTGTGTGAGAAGTGCCTGTGTGTGAGAAGTGCCTGTGTGTGAGAAGTGCCTGGGTGTGTGAGAAGTGCCTGTGTGTGTGAGAAGTACCTGTGTGTGTGAGCAGTGTCCATGTGTGTCAACAGTGTCTGTGTGTGTGAGCAGTGCCTGTGTATCCCTGCACCTAAAATCAACCTACTTGTCATGAGGCCCAAGGTTAGACACACAAACACAACTGTTGCAACCCGGCTTCTCGGAACCTCCATGCAGAAACACATTCCTGCTCTCGGAGGTTTGGTTTTGTTGCTGAACAAGACATGAGCCCCTTTGATGAGATGAGGAGAATGCAGCAAAATGTGGGACTGTTCGTAAGCCAGTGAAAAGAATTCCGTTTCCTACCTGGACGTTACTGTCTCCAATACAAACGCACTTACATACTTTGTGGGGTAAAGAAGACTGTGTGTCTCATTGTCGGCGCACGACCAAGCCAGCTCTTCAAAGGCCAACACTTACACATGAAAGAATGCAGACGAACACGCGCCCACCAAACTCACTGCAGACTGGTGAACGCGCCCCGAACAACTAGGTTCAATTACCGCGGCACCCTGACAGCTCGTAATTGACAATTTATTGCACTCCCCTGCGCGTAACGGCACAGAATATGCAGGAAGTGCACAAACTGAAATCCATATGGCCTATTGCGTGAAGGCTACTAGAACCACAGCACTGCGAGGACCAATCAGCATGCAGATGCCAAAATAAACTACAGAAAAATCTTGCGCAGTGAGGAATTTTCACTTCACTATTCTGAGCCCCGTAACAAGACGGCTCGGAGCTCCGCCCCACTTCTGAGGAAGTGGTGACGTAGGCCGAGCCCTAAAAAGCAAGGTAATTTCAGAAGACTTATTTTGGAATAAAACTTTCAAGTTCAAATAAAAGTGATTTGGGCTACAGTTCCTTGAGATGCATTGTAACTAGTACTGGGCTATAATAAAAAAAATTGCCAATTTTGAAATAGTGAGAGGGAAGGGGTCCCAGTGAGAAATGACTAATTACCACAAGTTAAATAATAATAGTAATACACTTAATGAATCTACAATGTTTTATTCACAATGTAGAATAAACCAGGATATAGTATCCAACAATGCTCATTTTGAAAAGGTTGAATAGTGCCCCTGGGAGTAAGGGAGAAGTGATAAAGTGAGGATAGTGCAGGTAGGGAGTGGTGACAATAAAATCAGACAATAATCTGACACATTTATAAGTCAATTGAAATGTACAGACGGTCATGAATCCAAATATATCACTTAAAAAACCACATGCCCCACGTAGTACATTATATGTAACAGTTTCAAATGGGGGGGCTGGAAAATAGAGGACAGTTGTCGACGTTTCGACCCACAGATGTTGCAGGAATTAGTGGAGTCCTTGCGGCGGGGTCTTCATCAAGACAGGATGGGGACTAGCAACCTAGTTATTCGGTGCTCATCATCATTTATCATTGTAGAGAACCTCCGTGTGAAGAACATGAATTCATCTTGATTGTTACCACTAGCGTTATGGCGGGAATCGAAAACAGGCCCGGGGACGGTGGGCACTGGAAATCCGAAGATTTATCAGAGAGTTCAGTATTGGCTACGGTCGTCACCACGTAGAAAGCAGGCGCTGGGAGTAAATCGGGAGTCACCCGCGAGGAGTAAATCATACCGGCGTCTTCACAGCAGGACAGCTTATGCATGTTTCGTTATGTGTGTAATTGCCTCAGAAATCAGGGTACTGCTTGAGAAAACTTCTGCCAACAGCAGCTTTGGTGGTGAATGCTTGCTGACATTCAATGGAAATGTCACTTGGTATATATGCTAACAGAAGGAGCATGCAGGAGCCTTTGAAAAGAAAAATGTTGCACATGTAACTGTTGTACATGGAGTTTTGGTAGTTGGAAACATTAGACACTACTTTAAAAAGTGAAATGCCAGCACTTATACGTTGAACCAGATGAATTTAATTCGAATTATGTGAATGAACTTTCAGCAGGCAAAACTCTATTGACATGATTTTCTCGGGTGTTACTTGGAAATAAATGAGACGATAAACGTTTTAAGGTCCATATTAAATAAATAAAAATCAATGTTCAAAAGAAACATGTATGGATTGAATCTGTAAATAGAATCAAATTTCGGAATGCAAGAACTATTCAGTAGTTTTCTGTTGTTGCATTGGAATCACATCAACGTCAATTACAAAACAGACAAACAAATTTAATTTGATCCCAATGTATCACATTAGGGGCATTAAGGCATCCCAGCACAACATAAGCTTCAATGCTAAAATCGTTAAAGTAGTTAAAAAGAGATACAACTTGATGAGTGAAGCTGTACCATGAACAGTAAAGCAAAAGGCCCGCCAAAGCAGAATGATTCCATTTCTTTAAGACACAAACACACAGACACCATACCCCTTGCCAATTCACATACAACAAACATTTTGGCCATTAAGCATACCATGGGTGAATAGTTTTAAGCTAAATTGAATAGTATTGCCTTAAAAAAGGCTTTCAAAAATCCAGGAATATGGGAATGTATTGCTTGGGCATTTTAAAGTATTTGGTTCTTTAGTAAAATGAAGTCAAACACAAGTAAAACAAAGCTCACAAAGGGACACTCTAATATGCCCTATGAATTCTGGTAGTGTCTTAAGTCACACCGCCTGCCGTAAAAGATTGGCTTACCTCACTGAGCTGCGAGGACTGGTGGTTGGGGTAGTTTGTTTGGATGGAGGGGTCATTGTTCCTTCATCTTGCTCACTTACTGTGTCAATGACAGAATGATTTTCAGGGGTTGCTGCACCGCTGCCTTGAGGAGTGGATTGACTGGTGACAGATTCTAGACGAGAGCTATTTTTTTTTAAAATAAAAAAGGGACAGCGTTATGGAAAATAGTGAAGAGAAGAAAAGAACAGAAAAAGTGAGACACTGATGTTGTGAAGATGAAAAAGAGGACTATGAGAGGTTGCAAAACCAGTGTCAAGGGAAAATGTACAACCTAAAGTGGGAATAGTGAAATTCAGTGTACTTGAAAACAATTAGGCAGTTGATGCACATGTGGACAAGCAATCATAAAACTAGTGAAATTAAAAAGTGAAGGGGAAAAGATGGGAGAAAAAAGAATGTAAAGTCGCAAAATCATCAGTAGTGCATATATCCAATTTAATTCTTGTTTCAACAAACAAGTAACTTACCGCTGTAACGCCTTATCTGGTAGAGACTCTAGCTAGCCATAGATTTCTCACCTTGGAATTATCCATGACGTCAGACTGAATACAGAAACATTTAATGAGCAGTACCCCTGCATGCAAGTAGGGAGAGTTGTTGGGCTCCGCATGGAGTCATTGGAGTCGTCTGTGCCAGAAGAGAGGTGAGGCACCACCACAGCACACTGATTTGAGTTTCTTTGTGCAACTTTCCACGCCAGAAGCACATAGCCACTAAGAACACTGACTACTGGTGAGTGAAACAAGGGCCCTGAAACGGGAATAGCCCTTAATACTCAAATCTGCTCCCAGAGTGAGGAGTTTGGGCGAATCGTTAAGGAATCTATAGCTAGACAGAGTCTCTACCAGATAAGGCGTTACCAAAGGTAAGTAACTTGTTCATCTGATAAAGACTTCTAGTCACCGATTCCTTGCATTAGAAAAGATACCCAAGTAATACTGTACCGGAGGTGGGTCTGTGAACATGATTTAACCTAGTAAGTCCTGAAGGACTAAATGGGCACAGTGCTTATCCGGACGGACCTGACTGTCCAGTAGTATTTGGTGAACGTGTGCAGCGAGGCCCATGTTGCTGGCTGGCAGATATTCAGAACGGGAACTCCGCCTGCTAACACAGTGACTGAAGCATTTGCTCTGGTGGAAGGAGCACACAAACCCTCTGGGAGTTGTTTCGTGGCCAATGTATTGCAGATCTTAATGTAGATCACCATTCATCGGGAGATGTTTTGCTTCTGCACAGCCTTCCTTT
This sequence comes from Lissotriton vulgaris, assembly GCF_964263255.1. Lineage (NCBI taxonomy): Eukaryota > Metazoa > Chordata > Amphibia > Caudata > Salamandridae > Lissotriton > Lissotriton vulgaris. The sequence goes on from NC_141693.1 coordinate 665,560,161, forward strand.
TTTTGGACCCAACATATCCCACAAAGAGTTGATCGTCCACCCATAACGGTTTTGTTAAATCAAGGTCGAACAACATTGCTTTTTTTGGGTAAAGCCGGTGGAGTTTCTGCTCTTCCTCCGTGGGATGAGGTGAAGCATAAAAATAGGCAAGGTGATGGATTAACGTAAAAGGAATGGGGTTAGCACCTTCAGCAAGGAGCCTCGGTCCGAAGGGCAAGTTTGCCTGGGAAGGAGAGATGTATGGAGGCTGGGGTGACAGTGCCTGTAGTTTACTGACAATTTGAGCAGATGTAATTGCCATCAGAAATGCCGTCTTGATAGTGAGTAACAGGAAAGTGGGGAACCCAATCTACCCTTGGAGGTTTGGGCAAAACAACAAAAGGTAAAGGTGCCTGCAAGGGATTTCAATTATTATTCTCAGTCAAATCTATTCAAAATAATCACTTGTTGGTCTAGGCCCAACTGGTAGCTGACTATTGATCAATCAGAACATCAATGTAATTATTTAAAACATTAATATTCAACAACAGATAATTTTCAGACACAGGTATGTCTTCTTTTCAATAATAAACAATTTTAATGTAAACAAAATTAGAAAGGGTTTAATTTAAAAACGCTTTGGGTCGCAGACACCAGAGGGGCCCTATGAATAGGTTCCTGTATATTTCAACACTAAATCAGAAAGGCAATCGTCTCAGTCTGAATAGGAAACGACACGCTGCTTTGTGAAATTGAGCTTGAAATAGATTAGTTGTGGCTGCAAACGCGTTCCGTTTTTGGTGTAGACAGCATACACCCCCCCCTCTGGTGTCTGTGACCCAAAAGGTTTTAAATTAAATCGTGATTATTCTGGTTCAAAACTGAGTGCCTGACTAGATCAAAGGGACTACTATAACAATCCACTCTTCGTCCTCAAGATGGTCTGACGGACCAATCTGCCACAAAAGACTAAACCGTCAACATACATATCTATTTCCTCAGCATTGGTTGCCTTTTAGGAAAAGTAGTCTGTTGTTCTCAGATGCATTTCCTTCTTTATTATAATTTGGAATAGATGTTTATGCCTATGATTTGAAGGTTTTCATTTTTATATATCCTTATTCATGGCGTTTTGTTGTATTCCAATGTACCCTTTCTAATTTTGCTTACATTAAAAAAAATATTATTGGAAAGAAGACAAACCTGTGTCTGAAAATTATCTGTTGTTGAATATTTATGTTTTAAATAATTACATTGATGTTCTGATTGATCAATAGTCAGCTACCAGTTGGGGCTAGACAAAGAGGTGATTTTTTTGAATAGTCTTGATAGTGAGACGCCTTAGGGCAGGGATGAAGCGGAAGGTAAGAGCCAAGTTAAGGTCCCATTGAGGCATAACGGAGGGTGCTGGAGAAAATAGGTGTTGCAAACGTTTAAGGAACCTATTTACAATAGGGGGTTCAAGTAGAAAGGCTGATCTGGCAGCCGCAGGAAGGCAGAAATGGCAGACAAAAATCCCTTCAACTGGCCTAATGCAAAGCCCTGGTTGGCCAGGGTAAGGATATACCGAAGGACTTTGGAAAACGATGCAGATGAGAGGTCAACCTGTTTGGCTGTACACCGTGCCACAAACATGTTCCAATAGCCGGCGTACACCGTTTTAATGGATGGACACCAGGCTTACAAGATTACATTGCAGACTTTGGGCTGAAGGTCAAAAGCTGCCAACTGTTGCCACTCAATCTCCATGCATGAAGGAAGAGCGCTGAAAGCTTCGGGGGAGAACCCTACAGACAGAAGATTATCTTGAAGGGGCAGCCTGATGGAAAACTGATGGCCATGCTCAACAGCTTGGGATACCAAAATCTCTGAGCTCGAGAGCCTTAAGGATGACTTGGGCCAAGTAATTCCTGATCTTCTTGAGAACTCTGGGTAGGAAAGGCCTACAGGAAGTGGGAACTTCACTCAAGATGAAAAGCGTCTACGAGCATGAGCCACCTTGGAAACTCCAGCATGCAGACGTGCTGACATTGCGAGTTCTCGCTGGCGGCAAACAAATCTCTCCCCACTGCTGTAAGAGACTTTCCACCATAGCTGGATGGAGTCGCCATTCGTGATTGGCTCTGCATTTTCAGAGGAATTCATATGCCCTGGCACTAAGAGAGCCCACCAGGTGTTCAACCAGGAGGGAAATGCTGTGACATTCAAGCCATTTCCAGATATGTAGGGCCTCTTGACAAAGTGTCTATGTCCTCAAGGTGCCCAGTTTGTTGCGGTACCATATGGTTGTGCTGTTGTCCATGAACACTTGCACTAGCCATCTCTTGTTGGAGGGCAGAAAGGCTTTCAATACCAGCCGATCAACTGGAGCTCCAACAGGATGATGCAGAGTCCGGATTCCACTGGAGACCAGAGGCCTCTGACCTGCACCTCTACTAGATGGTCGCCCCAGCTCAGGAGTGATGCATCTGTCACTACTGTTGGATCTGGTTGAGGAAGGGAGAGGGTTCTGCTGCTGACCCAATCGTGGTTTGCTAACCACCACTGCAGATCTTTTGCAGTGGCCTTTGAGATCTGGACCATGTAGGAGAGATTGCCCTGATGCTGCCCCCACTGGAACTGCAGGTACCACTGCAGATCCTGCATATGCCAGCTGGGCATGTGTCATAAGTAGCATGCTTGTGACCATGATACCCAGCAGCTTTAGAGGCAGTCTCACCAAAATCCAGGATAGAGGCTGAAACATCGGTATAATAGTGAATATCCTCCTGTACTCGCAGTTCAGAAGGATAAGCCTGAAACTACACTGTGTCCAGAACAGCCCTAATGAAAGAGGTCCGGTGTGACTTAGGCAAACTGATAGTGTACTCCAGCGAGTGCAAGAGGTCCGCGGTAGTCTTGAGGTGGGAGACAATTGCCTGGGGTAAGCTTGCGTTCAACAGCTAGCCATTGAGAAAGGTAAAAACTGGCATTCCCTGATCTCCGCATATGAGATGCAACCACCACCATCAACTTGGTGAACATCCGAAGGAGGCTGGTAAGCAAAAAGGGGAGCACAATAAACTGAAAGTATTCATGACATGCTGTGAAACTCAGGTAGTGTCTATGGGCAGGCAGGTAAGGGATGTTAAAGTCTGTGCCCTGCAAGTTCAACACTACCATCAAGTTTTACAAGTCCAGGTCAGACAAGACGTGAGCGAGCGGGTAAACTTTGAATTTTTCCTTCTTCAGGAAGAAATTGTGAAGGCATAGTTCTAAGATAGGACGAACGTCCTCATCCTTCTTCGGCCACTAAATAGTAGCGGGAATAGCAACCATGACCTACTTCTGTTGCCGGCACCCTCTCTGTGGCTCCCTTGGCCAAAACAGCTGCCACTTCCTAACGGAATATGGAGATGTGTTCCTTCGTCAGCCTGTAGCAAGTAGGTAGCAAGAATGGACGGTTATACACAAAGGGAAGGGAGTAGCCCTTTCGGGCAATCTGGAGAATCCAGAGGACTGATGTTATCGTCCTCCAGTGGTGCTGGTGCTGGCTTATCCTGCCTCCCACCTGGTGACCATGATGTTCGTAGGGCCAACTAAAGAGGCTTGGAAGCTGCCGGGGGAGTAGTGGACTAGCCCGAAATCTGGCTACCTGACCCACAAAACCTGTGGGTGCCACGTCCTCAGCCAAGCAGGGGCTGGGAAGCTTGTTTGCCATGGTGGCTGGGCGGGTGGAGGTGTGGATGGAAGCCCCTTATTTAGCCACTAAAGGATCCAAAAGCAGACTGGAGTTAGCGAGGGGCCATGGAGGTAGCTCTGCTGTCCTTTAGGCGCTCTAGCGATGAGTCCACCTTGCCTCCAAAGACACAAGACCCATCAAAGGGCATGTCCATAAGCAAGGCTTGGACAACCCCTCGATAGCCAGTTGCTCTCAACCAGACGAGGTACCTAAACAGAGTTGGTCGTATGCAATCCACTGCATCCCTCCCGTCAGCAACAGCTCGGGAGAGTATGGCTCCGGCCTCCTCCGAGACCATAGGGAGCACCTGCGTAACAGAGTCCCAGAGTGAGAGGAAGTATTGACCCAAAAGGCATGCAGTGTTCACCGACCGCATTGACACGCTGGCGGAAGAAAACATTTTCTTGTCTAAGGTATTCAGACTCTTGGATTCCCTGTCCAGTGCAAGGGTAGGGAATGAGGCACAAGTTACTTACCTTTGGTAACGATATATATGTAAGAAACAGTAGTTTGTGTTAGATTCCTTACCTTAGAATATCCCCAGGCGTCAGACTGGATCCGGAAACTTTTGCGTAGCAGGACCCCTGCGCGTCGGTAGGCGTCGTCTGCGGCTCCGCGTCCGCCGGCGCCGGGATGACGTCTCCAGAGTACTTAGACTCCACCCTCGCGCACTTACGTCAGTTCTTATACACCGCTTTTCCGCGCCAGAAACGCAGAGCCATGATAAAAACCAACACTGGTGCCATGAAACTAGGGCCCTCAAAGGGATGGCCTTAACCCTAGATATCGGTTCGCAGAACGGGGAGGATGGGTGGGGCGGTAAGGAATCTAACACTAACTACTGTTTCTTACAGATATATCGTTACCAAAGGTAAGTAACTTGTGCATCTGAAAGAAACAGGTTAGTGTTAGATTCCTTACCTTAGAATAGATACCCCAGCAATACCAACCACGGTAGTGGGTCTGCGAACCAATGATCACACCAGAAAGTCCTGGAGAACGGAACGGCCGAAAAAGCCATCCCTCCGGACTTGGCTGTCCAGGCAGTAGTGTATAGCGAACGTGTGCAGCGAGGCCCATGTAGCTGCCTGACAGATGTCCTGCAAGGGAATTCCCCGACCCAGGGCAGTAGTAGCCGCTGTGGCCTGAGTGGAAGGAGCACGTAGCCCCACAGGAGGCTCATTTTTCGCCAGTGAATAACAAGCCTTGATGCACAAGACGACCCATCAAGAAATGGTCCGCTTGTGCACCGCCCGTCCCTTCTTAGCGCCCACGTAACCAACAAAGAGTTGGTCATCCACTCGGAACTGGCATGTGCGGTCCAGATAGTATGAGAGCGCACGTTTGGGGTCCAGACGGTGGAGCCTCTCTTCCTCTTTCGAGGGATGCGGAGGCGGAAAGAAGGTGGGCAAGGTGATGGACTGCCCGATGAAGGCTGTGACTACCTTGGGCAGAAAGGAGGGTCGAGTCCGCAACACAACTTTGTCCGGATGGACAGAAAGGAAAGGAGGTTTAGAGGAAACAGCCTGGAGCTCACTCACCCTCCTGGCAGAGGTGATGGCAACCAGGAATGCAGTCTTGAGAGTAAGGAGACGAAGAGGACAGTGGCTCGAAAGGAGCCCACATCAGGTAAGTCAGAACAAGGTTTAAGTCCCACTGAGGCATCACAAAAGGAACAGGAGGAAACATATGAGTGATGCCCTTCAAAAACCTATTTACAACTGGGCACTTGAACAAAGAGGGCTGATCAGGGAGCCTTGAGAAGGCGGAAATGGCAGAGAGGTAGCCCTTGATAGTGCCCAGAGCAGAGCCATCAAGAAGAAAGAAGAAAGAGGAGAACCTCTGAAAGAGGGGCAGAAAGGGGATCCACAGCCTTTGCTGTGCACCATGCCACAAATTTGTTCCACCTGAAGGCGTATACCGATTTTGTGGAGGGACGCCTGGCTGCCAGAATCACATTACAGACTTCAGGAGGCAAGTCAAATGGCCTCAACTGCCGCCGCTCAACCTTCACGCATGTAAGTGGAGATTAGACAGGTTAGGGTGGAGGATCGTCCCCTGCTGCTGCGACAGAAGGCAACTGTGCCTGACGAGCCAGCCCAGGTACAGGTTGAGGACACTGCAGGGGCGGAGAGGTCTGAAGGCAGTGTAATAGAAACTAGATCAGAAACAGTTGGGGAAATAATACAATCACAGGTACAAGTGACAGTGAATGGGATGGAGAATGTACCTGGACTTCCTATACACCACGGGCCAGGGACTGTACTGAGTAAAACCAATTCAATAAACGAGGAGATTTTGCAAGAGATAGGGGCTGTAACTGTCAGAACATGTTATATCTCCGAGAATAACGGTCACCCAGGGACTAGATGGCGATTTGGAAAGACGTAGGTGTGAGAGGGGGAAAGGGGCGACCTCAAATGAGTCACTGGCCCCTAATGCCATAGAATCAGACTCTGCAGACTTTTACTCAATATCGGAGCAATCTTTGTCCTCTACCGAAGACCTTGCTCAGCAGTACGCTACATATATGAGCATGGAAGAAGGGGGTATACATAGCAGTTTTGACTTTGAATCTGAAGCTCGGGGTTCAGACTTACGAACAGTTAAAACAGTACGGAGATTGCAGCTAAATAAAAATGGAGGGGAAAAGGGTGGAGAAAATGAAAGCGAAGGAGACATTCTAGACGTTCCCATTGCGGGAGAGGAGATACCAGAGGAAATATCACTGAGTCTGATATACAAGACTATGATGCTGCACAGTGCTGAAAATCGAGAAGATAGCGTAAGAGTGCAAAATTCTTGTAGGAAATTACAGAACTCAGTCAGACGCCTTGTTAGGTCACACTCTGAGTTTGTGGAACGAGCTAATGAAGCCGAGGCACGTATTTCTACGCTCGAGGATGAACTTGTACAACAGAAGAAAGTTTTAGAGCAACAACTGGCCAATAAAGACGACATTGATTGGAAATTGGTGGACCTAGAAAATCGGTCACGCCGAAATAACCTAAGATTATTGCAGATTCCGGAGGGCAAGGAGGGCTCCGATTCTCGGGGGTTCATAATCAATTTGTTAAAAAAGTCATTCCCTGAGTCTACCAAGTGGGATTGGGATTGGGAGGTTGAGCGGGCTCATCGGTTTCCGTTTAATATTAGAACAAATCAACGGGATCAGAAACCGAGGGCTATCTTAGTGGCATTTAACAATTTTCAGGCCCGTGAGGAGATATTTACTAAAGCACGTCCAGACAGAAAGCGAAGTGGCCTATAGTGTCAATATTTTGTTCGCCCTGATCTCTGCAAGCAATCAGTTGATATGAGATGGCAGTTCCGCCAATTAAAATCAGATTTCCAAGCTAAAGAGGCTCAGGCTTACTTATTGTTTCCAGCCAAAATGAAAGTCCTATATAAGGAACGCACTCGTTACTTCATGACGGCTGCAGCCGCAAAGGAATTTTTGGGCACAATGTAATTGGTTTTTGATTAAGATACATGTTATATACAATCAGTAGGCCTAGTTGGACACTAAACTTTTGAGTCTTTGGCTTTTTTTTTTCTGTCTCTATCGCTTCTTCCGGATTGGCAGTATATTACTTTACCTTGTTGTATTTGTTATGATAAGACACGCATGCCCAGCGGGCGAAGGCAGGTGGTTGGGGGCAGGCTCGCATCACCAGGACCATAAGTCCTAAAGCCTCTATTAAGGGATGGGGGAGAAGGGTGGGGCGGGATGTGTGAAAGGGGAGGGGGCGGGGGGTTTGAGGGGTTGCACGAGGGGGGTGTTGGGGAAAAAGGGGGTAAAACAAGTTCTTGTACACAGCAAACAGCTAAAAATTGTTTTTATCAGAAAGTATCTTTGGAGGTAAGGGAAAAGATGTCTGGGGGCGTCTGACTACATATATGTCTATGTATTTTTTTTTTTTTTTTAAATGACACCTAAAGGATTAAAAATTTGCTCAATGAATGTATCTGGGTTAAATAATGTTATAAAGAGACAAAAAGTTGCAGCTGAGCTGAGATATATTTCAACACAATTACTTTGTCTTCAATGTAATTTATAATGTAATGTAATGTAATTTATATTTATATAGCGCATTATCACCAACGGTCTCTAAGCGCTTGCTTTGGGAACCCATCCTGGTTTTTCCCTGTGAGATAACCCATACTGGGCACCCCCAAGGTGAAAGCCAGGCATCCCGCCGCGGGGGGCCATAATGGAGATTAAGCAAACTATTGCCCGGAGTTGCAGAGTGTGAACCCGTGATTCGAGCAGGCACGAAGCGAGAATTATCGAGTCTGTGGACATTTTTGGGCTCAAGACCCTGCCGCGTCGGGAATTGAACCCTGGTCCCAGGTCTGACCTCTGCTTCATGGTCTGCCTCCTCTAACCATTGAGCTACACTTCTCCACAAGAAACACATATACCATGGGCAAAAAGAGAGCTGTTGAAAGAATTAGGATTTTCTTTAGTAATTGCAACTAGACAAACTAGTATGATATGGGAAGTGGCCATTCTCTCTAAGGGTAATAATGTTATCCCGGGTAGGACTTTAAGTGATAAGAAAGGAAGGTGGTCAATTGCAGAATGCCGAGTAGGAGGTAAAAGTCTGACAATATGTACTATATACGGATCAAATCTAGATGAGCCTGAAGTCCTAAATGAGGTAAATTTGGAACTGTCAACTTGGCCTCAGCCAGTAGTGGTTTGTGGGGATATTAATATCAATTTGACAAATAGCTCACTGAGTGATGGGTTTGCTAAATATATAGGACGTAAGCCAAAAGTGTATAAAGCGCTGCATAACTTAGTGGAAGACCAAGGGCTAGTTGATGTCTGGGGTTATAAGAGACCACAAGATAATGGCTACACATTTTACTCTTACCCCCATAAGAAACTGGTCAGGCTGGATTATTTTTTTACCCCCACCTCAGTAGTGGATGGAGCGACTATCACTGTTTATCCCAGGATCACATCGGACCATTTTCCTATAGTACTGGAGCTATGTGGGGCTTTAACTAGACCTAAAAGTTTCAACTTTACATTTGATAGGAAGTTAGTGGCAAATAGTGATTTCTCAGCTCATATGGTAAGGTGGATACAGCTTTTTTTTCAGGAAAATAAGGGTTCGGCCACGCCTGCTATAATTTAGGACACTTTTAAAGCCTGTTTGCGTGGGGAGTGTATGAGTTTTTCGTTCCAGCATCAAAAGAAGGCTAAGGAGGAGCTGGAAGTGTTATATCAGTATTTAATACAGTCTGAATTATTGCTGACGGAAGGGGTGTCGAGGGGTGGGACGAATTTGAGGAAATTAGAGGAAAAGGTTGCGAAAGACAGAGCGAAACTATTAGGATTCTGGCGTGTTGAGAATGCGAGGAGGTTTTTAACATCTAGGATGGAAAAGCACGAATATGGTGAAACAGTTGGAAGAAGGCTGGCAGTACAATTGCAAATGAAGGAGTCGGCCAGGAACATCTTGAAAATGATAGACGCTGTGGGGTGGTACATTCTGACCCGCAAGAAATCCTTAAGATCTTTCAGCAATTATATACAGAGCTATACGCCCAGCAAACAGGGGTGGATGATGAGGGATTAGATTGGCTAGAAGAAGTGGAAGAGGGGCTGAAAAGATTAGATCCAATAGCGGCACAGGCGCTGGAAGAACCTATTACGGAGGAGGAACTGGAGAAAGCGGTTAAGAGCCTTTCTGCTGGAAAGGCTGCTGGCCCTGATAGAATACCCAGTGAGGTATACAGACAGTTTTACAACAACATTAAGGAGGAGCTGCTAGGAGTGATGCAGGCTGCGCAGATGGGTTCTCCTCCACGATCATGGGCGGATGCCACTATAGCGGTCTTTTGTAAGAAGGGCAAGCAACCAGAGCTAGTTGGTTCCTATCGGCCTGTATCATTATTGAATGCCGACAATAAAATATACTCTAAAATACTAGCTAATCGCCTATCTGAGTGTATGGTTTCCCTAGTTTCACACCACCAACATGGCTTTATACCTAAAAGAGGGACAACTGAACATGTTAACAAGGTTATCACCTTATTTGATATTGCCATGGTGAAAAAGACTGATCTTGCCCTTATCTTGTTAGACGCGGAAAAGGCGTTTGACCGGGTACAGTGGGCATATTTATGGAAATTGATGGGCAAAATGGGGTTTGGACAAAAATGTATTACTGCTATACAATCTTTATATTTTAACCCGATGGCCAAGATCTCTGCTATGGGCTTATTTCCGGACACTGTCCACATAACACGTGGCACACGACAAGGATGTCCCTGTTCCCCTTTTTTGTTTGCCCTTTATATCAACCCTTTTATAGAGCAACTGATTCGGAGTATTTTGATCCCACCCTTTTATGTGGATGAGTATTTTTTTCAGTTTTTGCCTATGCTGATGATATTGCGGTGGTAACAGTAAAACCTGACACTGCAATTAAAGAAATTGAGCGGTTGGCTAAGGATTTTGGGCGAGTAACTGGATATAAGCTAAATGAAGCAAAAACGCAGATCCTTTGCTCTGAGACTGTAGTATGGCAAGATACTAGGGTTGTCAGTGAGGTTACATATCTAGGCATACAATTGAGAGCAAACATGACTGAATTAGTCGAGGCCAACTGGAATACTTTGATGACTAAAATTAGGAAATATTTGGACACATGGGAACGCTTATACATTACCATTATTGGTCGGTCCAAAGTGGTAAAAATGAATGTATTACCTAAAGTCTTATACTTATTTAGGTCAATACCGCTAGAAATCGCTAAAGATAAGATACAGGCACTACAATCAAGATGTGGTAAAATTTATCTGGAGTCCAGGGAGGCCGAGACGGGCAATGAAGTTTATGACTTTACCGTATTTGAGGGGAGGTATGGGGGTGCCAGATTTTTTTCTATATTATATAGCTTGTTTTCTATTAAAGATGAGGGTTTTGATTACTGGAGAGACAGGAGCTGATGTAGCCGTTACCCCTACCATCTTTGAAATGCAGTTAGGTCCATTTGCAAAACAATCCTTAGTGAAGGAGATTGATGGGAGCTACTACAAGCGGACTCGTTTTAAGGTAGTGTTAGGTGCCTTTAAAGTCTGGAAATGTTTTGCGAAAACAATGGCGATAGGGAAAATATCTTATTACACGCTTTTTAACGCATATAGGCTCCTCCCAGGCATCTTTCTGGATGATATGGCACTAAGTTGGCAGCGGAAAGGGGTAATGTGGTTAGGAGATATGTATAAGGAGGAAGGGATTTGTAAATCCTTTGAGGAATTGGCGGACCAGTACTCTCTTCCTAGAAATTTTTTCTTAAAATTTTTACAACTTCGAGATTATCTATGTCGACGTAAGGAGATATTTCAGAAAAACAAAATCTTATAAGGAATCAGGAGATCTGTTAAAATCGGAATGATATATCAACCTCTACTTGCTGGCAGAAGCGATGATATGGAAAAAGTGAAGCAAAAATGAATGGGTGAATTAGCGGACACAGATATAGAGCTGGAAGAACTTTGAATACTTTCTAAGGAATCTTTAATGTCTGCAAATTTAAAAGCTCAGTTTTTTAAGACACTATGGGCCCGATGTAAGTGGCAAATACCGGTCGGAAACGGCCGAATTCGGCCGTTTCCGACCGGTATTTGGCATCTTGAGATGTACGGGGCCAGATTTTACAGATTCTGTAAATTTACCGAATCGGTAAATGTACAGAATCTGTAAAATACCGAATCGGTATTTTTACCGATTCGGTAATTCCCAGATGTAGGTGGGACTCTTCTGAGTCCCAAAAGCCCTAAAAATTCGGTATTTTACCACCCAATCCAATTGGGTGTTAAAATACCGAATTCAGGTGTGCATGCACATGTGTGCATGCACACCTAGCCATGTGACAGACCGACATGCCCTTAGGGCATATCTGTGTGCCACATTGGGCACATGCCTATTTTTGGGGTGCCAGAGGGTGTCAAAGTGACTGGAAGAACTTTGAATACTTTCTAAGGAATCTTTAATGTCTGCAAATTTAAAAGCTCAGTTTTTTAAGACACTATGGGCCCGATGTAAGTGGCAAATACCGGTCGGAAACGGCCGAATTCGGCCGTTTCCGACCGGTATTTGGCATCTTGAGATGTACGGGCCAGATTTTACAGATTCTGTAAATTTACCGAATCGGTAAATGTACAGAATCTGTAAAATACCGAATCGGTATTTTTACCGATTCGGTAATTCCCAGATGTAGGTGGGACTCTTCTGAGTCCCAAAAGCCCTAAAAATTCGGTATTTTACCACCCAATCCAATTGGGTGTTAAAATACCGAATTCAGGTGTGCATGCACATGTGTGCATGCACACCTAGCCATGTGACAGACAGACATGCCCTTAGGGCATATCTGTGTGCCACATTGGGCACATGCCTATTTTTGGGGTGCCAGAGGGTGTCAAAGTGACACCCCCTGCACCCTTGTGAAATTCGGTATTTACCGATTCGGTAAATACCGAATCGGTAATCCCCATTCATTCCTATGGGCTTCAAAGCCCATAGGAATGAATGGGCATTACTGATTCGGTATTTACCGAATCGGTAAATACCGAATTCTTCCGATTCGGTATTCCAGCAGATCTGGAATACCTACATACCCACCCCTTAGATTTACCGATTTTTAATTACCAAATCGGTAAAATTCGGTAATTAAAAATCGGTAAATCTATTCTACCTACATCTAGCCCTGTATGATTTATACTATACTACGATTTGAATGGCAAAATGGGGAGCAGGAAATGAAGGCAAGTGCTTCAGGAGCGGAGAAAATGATGCCGGGGATGTGCATATCTTTTATAGCTGTGTTAAACTTCAATGTTGTATTTCAGATCTTGATTTTTTTTTATCTTTGGTAATTTGAATACCTGTAGTTATTACGCCAGCAATGTTATTATTGGGAAAGATACCGAAGGACAGGCCTTCTGAACCGTTATTTCAACATCGCCATTTTATATTCTTTGCTATGACAGTGGCACGCCTATTCACTGCTACGGACTGGCTTCAGGAAAAACCGCCGGATTTCCATCAATGGCGTGCTAAAATGTTTAGTTTATATAACTTGGAGTGGGGTCTTTTTTCTATTTAGGGGTTGAGGAAAAAAAGACTGGGCATAAAAATTTGGAGTGCTTTTCGGGATTACTATGAGGACTAATCCGCTATTTGCTATCTACTCTGTACTTTTTTTTTTTTGCTTTGCTTTTCTTGTAACCTCCCAGGAGAATATTGGAATTGTGAATTTGCTATTTTATGTGCAACTTTGCTGTGAAAGAACAATAAAAAAAAATTTAAAAAAAAGAAGGTCCTATAGAAGAGGCAGACGAATCGGGGGATCGACAGACATGCAGAGTAGCTCGGGATACCAGTATCTTCGTGCCCAGCCCGGAGCCACAAGGATAACTTGGGCCCGGTCGCGTCTGATCTTCTTCAGCACTCTGGGCAGAAGTGGTATAGGCGGAAAGGCGTACAACAGACCGCAGCTCCACTCGCGACGAAAAGCGCCTCAGAGCGAGTGCCGCCTGGGAAATTCCAACGTGCAGAACTGATGACATTGCGCGTTCTCTTCTGTGGCGAATAGATCTAACCAAGGCTCTCACCACTGCTGAAAGAGGCCTTGCGCCACGTCCGAGTTCAGATGCCATTCGTGATCCATCATGCACCGACGGCTGAGTTCGTCCGCCCTGGTGTTCATGGAACTTGCAAGGTGTTGAACCACCAGGGTCACGGCCTTATGTTCCAGCCACTGCCAGAGGCGCAGAGCCTCCTGGCATAGGGTCCACGACCCCACCCCGCCCTGTTTATTGCAGTTCCACATGGCGGTAGTGTTGTCCGTGAACACCTGCACTACACTCCCCCGGACAGAGGGGAGGAATGCCTTCAGTGCAAGCCGGATCGCCCGCAGCTCCAGATGGTTTATGTGGAGCCGGGACTCCGCCGGAGACCAGAGGCTTCTGATCTCTGCCTCTCCCATGTGGCCCCCCCAGCCCTGGAGGGATGCGTCCGTCACAACTACGTGCTCCGTTTGGGGTAGGGAGAGGGTCTGCCGCTGACCCAATCGCGTTCCGTGAGCCACCACTGCAACTGTCTTGCAGTGCCCTCCGAGATCAAGACATGGTCGGACAAGTTGCCCTGAGCTGGGCCCACTGAAACTTCAGGTCCCACTGCAGAGCTGCATCCGCCACCTGGCGTGATGCACCAGAAGGATGCAGGAGGCCCTCAGCCCCAGGAGCCGCAGCGTCAACCTGATCAAAACTCTGGTTAACGGCTGAAAGTTTGGAATCAGAGCCTGAATATGGATACACCCGAAACTGCGTTGAGTCTAGAACCGGTCCGATGAAGAGGAGCTTCTGAGAGGGACACAGGTGTGACTTCGGCACATTATTGGAGAACCCCAGCAGGTGCAGGAGATAGGTCGTAGTCTAGAGGTGGCTGACGACAGTCTGGGGCGAGCCCGCCTTCAACAACCAGTCGTCGAGGTAGGGGAAGACTGAAACCCCTAACCTGCACAGATGAGCTGCGACCACCGCCATCACTTTCGTGAACACCCTTGGGGCGCTGGTAAGGCCGAAGAGGAGCACAGTAAACTGAAAGTGCTTGTGGCCTACCGTGAACCGCAGGTAACGCCGGTGGTCCGGCAGGACGGGGATGTGAAAATAAGCGTCCTGCAAGTCCAATGCTACCATCCAGTCTCCCGGGTCCAGGGCAGCTAAGACCTGAGCCAAAGTCAGCTTGAACTTCTCCTTCCAGAGGAAGCCGTTGACGTTCCGCAGGTCCAAGATAGGGCGCAGGCCCCCTTTGCCTTTCTTGGGAACCAGAAAGTAGTGGGAGTAACAACCACACCCTACTTCTGGCCCAGGAACGCGCTCGATGGCCCCTTTGGCCAAGAGGGCCTTAACATCCTCTCGCAGAAGATTCAAGTGATCCCCCAACATGCGGTGGTACTGCGGTGGCATGGCTGAAGGGGTCGCCTCGAAGGGGAGGGAGTAGCCCCTTCGGACGATTTGCAGCACCCACCTGTTCGAAGTGATGTTGCACCAGTGAAGGACATGATTGTGAACCCTGCCCCCCACTGGCGTCATGTGGGCCTGAAAGCTCGGACTAGGAAGGCTTTCAGGCGGATGCTGCGGGGGTGGATGTGGACTGGCCTCGCCGTTGTCCCTGGGCTCCGCCACCGCAGTTACCACGTCTGTCACAGCGCTGGATGTTAGTCTGCAGCCAGTGGCTGGCAGGACGTATGGGGCACCCCTTCCTTGGTCACGAAAGGAGCGAAAGGCAGCAGGTTGCTGGTACGGGGCCGACAGGCCCAAGGACTTGGCCTTAGCCCTGGAGTCCTTAAAGCTGTGGTTCCCAAACTGTGCGCCGCGGCGCCCCGGTGCGCCGTAATGAGGTGCCAGGGGCGCAGCGCACACTATCTGTAATTTTGGCCATCACAGGGAGCAGCGCTGCTCCCCTGTGAGAGGCCTCACCCCTGCTGCTGGAGGCTCCTCGCACTCCTCCAGGAGCACAAGAGCAGCCCCCCCCCCATCCATTGTCATTCAGTATGCCGCTGATTGCCACTTACTGAATGACAATGGGGCAGTCTGGGGGTGTGACACCATGTGGCGGCCTCCTCCTGCCTCAGAGTACAGAAGGGCATTCTGTACGATAAAAAGTAAAACGCCCACGCTGCAACGTTAGAAAACACTTCATTCAAAGAAGCCTGTAAAATAAGTTTAAAAGAACACTGTCCTGTCATTTTAGAACTGAAGTATTTTCAATATTGTATTCAACATAGCCATGGTTGCTCCTTTTTTTTTTTTTTTAAGGAACCAGCAACCATTGACAAAGCCAATAGTCCTGGCTTGTTGGGGTGTAATGATATTTGCTGTATTATATATCTGGATGCAATGACAGAGACAACATAATACCAGTGAGGCAGAACACTATGCTAAGCGCATATTTTTAGCCTAGGTGTTTTAAGCTGCGCTCTTAATTACGTCAAACACCCCCTTTGAAGAGACCCCCCAGTTTTTTTACACCGCTTAAAGCCCTGGAAACAACACCATGTTACAGTAACCTCACATCCTGGCACTGTGCATCATGCATGACTTCTACGTTTTCAGTCTGCCTATGTGCAGGGGCATAGTGAACTCTCCACTACCGCACCCCACCCCTTGCTGTAGTTCATTCTTGATGGGACTCTTCTGCCTGCAACTCTGCAAACAAAGGCTCAGCTCATAATGTGAAAAGGTGGGTGAGTAAATAAGTGAAGGAATGTCTGAATGGCTGGATGGATTACTGAAAGGATGAATGCATGAATGAAAGGGGGAATGGATAGATAATGAAAGAAAGGATGGACGGATGAGTGAATGAATGGAAGTATGGATGAGAGAAAATGTAAATAGATGGATGTATGGGTGGAAGGGTAGATCTATGGGTGGAAGGGTAGATGGATGGGTAAAAGTATGGATGGGTGTGTGAAAGGATGGATGGATGAGTGAAAGGGCAGCTGATGGGCGAGTGAATTGGTGGAAGGGTGTGTGAAAGGATGGAAGGGTGGATGAATGAAAGGGTAGATGATGGGCAAGTGAATGGGTGGATGGATGAATTGATAAGTGAAAAGGTGAATGGATGAGTGAAAGGGTGGATGTAAGGATTGATGAGTTAGTGAAAGGGGGTAGATGGACAAAAGGATGGATGGATGAGTGAAGTGAAAGGGTGGATGGATGAGAAAACGGATGCCTGGATGAGTGAACGGATGGTTGGATGAGTTAAAGAATGGATGAGTAATAGGATCAATGGATGGATTCATGAATGGATGAGTAAATGGGTGGGTAGATGGATGGATAAGTGAAAGGGGGATGGAGAGAGAAAGGGAGGATGAATGACTGAAAGGGTGAATGGGTGGAAGGATAAATGACTGGGTGAATGGATGAGTAAGTGAATGGGTGGATGGATGAGTAAGTGAATGGATGGCTGGGTGGAAGAGTGGATGCATGGATGATTGTACAGATGGATGGGGTGAAAGGGTGGGTAGATGAATGATGGATGAGTGAAAGGGTGGATGGAGGGATGGATGAGTGAAATGATGGACGGAAGGATATATGGTGGATAGGTGTGCAAATGGTTGAATATGTTTGGATAGAGATGGGCACACAGATGGAAGGACAGACCTTTTTAGTGTAAAAATAAGGCTGGGGATACGGATTACGACACCCCAAACTCAATGTTCCATTTTCTCAGAGCGGGTCTCAGTACCAAAAGGTACTGAAAGCAGCAGCTGGCATAAATAAGGGTTTGGGACCAGGTACTCTGTTGGGGGAAAAAACGATGGATTGGGATGCAGCCAGTGGATGAGATTAATAATTCAAGCATTCCAACCAATATAATACCTTCATTGCGTCGCAAATACTTTAAGGAAGATAACAGGAGGTACACACCACCCACCCACCCACCGGTAAAAAAGTGGTGGGGAGCCACGGCCAACTGCCGATTAGGTCAGGGGAGCCACAGGTCAAAAAAGTTTGGGAACCACTGCCTTAAAGCGTTCAAGCGCACTGTCTGCCTTGTCGCCAAAGAAGTGACTGCCATCAAACAGCATGTCCATAAGGGTGTTTTGGACATCAGCCAAAAAGTTGACGGACCTCAGCCATGCGTGGCGACGAATCGCCACCGTCGTTGCCATCGCTCTACCTAGCGAGTCCGTTGTATCCAGTCCACACCGGATAGAATACCGTCCCGCTTCTCGACCCTCCGCAAGGGGTTGGGCGAGTTTAGTCCGGGCCTCCTCCGGACATTGTGGCAGCACACCCACAACCGTGTCCCACAAAGAGTGGGTATAATGGGCCCAAGAGGCAGGCGGTGTTAACAGACCACAACCCCAAACTCAGTGAGGAGAACATTTTCTTGCCATACTGTTCGTACCTCTTGGATTCCCGATCGGGGGGAGCCGTCGGGAATGCGGTCTGGGAGTTAAGAGGCCTGGATGACCAGGCTCTCGAGGGTGGGTGGACAGGAAGCAAGGGTCGGCCGGAGCCGGGCGGTGGCGTCTGGCCACGTTCCTATCTACAGGCGGACCTGTAGATGGCCTGGACCAGGTGCCCAGAAAACTGTCAGATAATGCCTCATTAAACGGCAGCAGAGGCTCCGTGGAGCTTGCCTGCGGTTTAAGGACCTCAGTGAGAAGGTTAGTCCTCACGGCCGTGACGGGGAGTTCAAGGGATAAGGCCTTAGCCACCCGCGTCAACACCACACTATAGGCAGCCCCCTCCTCCATAGCTACGGTAGGGGAGACAAAACCAGTGTCTGTCGAAGTGTCCAGACCACTGGCATCCCCAAGCTCACCTGCCCAGTCCTGATAAGGCTGGCACCCACGTGCCTGAGGGTCCTCAGACCCCTCCCAATCCTTCTCGCCACCCATCTCCTGATACTCAGGGTCAAAGTATAGGGCCTGGTCATAGAAGTAAAAATCTCCAAGTGGCGTCGAATACAGCACCGGACCTGAATTGCGGGTAGGACTGGGGACAACGTCATCCTGGGACAGCACCGGGGGCGACACCCTGGGGGCCGGCGCCGACAAGGTCGTAAGGTCGACCGGCGACGATCCGGATCGGACGGGGCCCTGCGACGCCGGGACCAAAGTCGCAGAAGGCGCCGGGGCTGAAGCACCCGGCCCGCTTGAGGACCCAGTCGGGGCCGCTGGGCCCGAAGGCGCCGCGGAACGCGACGGAGGAGAGAGCAACCTCATGGCCATGAGGAAGGCCTCAATCTCCTCCAGCGCCGCGTTCTGCCCAGGGACCGGCGGGTATGGAGCAGGCTGCGATGCCTGCGGCTCCGGTGGGTCAGGAGTCAGAAGAGAACTTGGAGCCCGAGGAATGATGTCGACTCCCGGAGCTATGATGACTCTGGTCCAGCGACCTGTCCCTCGACCTCCTTTCGGACCGGGACCTCGAACGGCGCGGGGCCAACTGCCGGAGCTCGAGGCGCTTGCGGGACCGCTCCTTCGACGTCAAGGCCCGGCAGCCGGGGCACGACTTGTCGTCGTGGTCGGGCCCCAGGCAATGAAGGCACCGGCGATGGCAGTGTAACCGACATCAGTCGGCTGCAGTCAACGCAGGGTTTGAACCCGGGCATCCCTACCGGCACCGTCGGAGTCCTTCGACTCAAAAACCAGATAAAAAAAATCCAAAAAGTGTAGTCAAAAATTTACGAAAGGGTACCACTTTCTCCGGACCTGCGCTTGCTGGCGCAGAAAAAAGAAGAACTGATGTCAGCATGCGAGGGCGGCGTCTAAGTACTCCGATGACGTCATCCCGGCGCCAGCGACAGACGTGGAGCCGCAGACGACTCCTACCGACGCGCAGGGGTACGGCTACGCAAAATTTTCCAGATCCAGTCTGAAGCCTGGGGATATTCCATGGTAAGGAATCTAATACTAACCTGTTTCTTTCAGATACGCCATACAGATCCGAACAACATCACCTACCGGTTTGCAGGGGTACTGCTCATGAAACATTTCGGATCCAATCTGAGGCCTCAGGATAATTCTAAGGTAAGGAATCTGCAGCTAGACGTCTCTACCAGATATATAAATTCATTTTAAGGAAACACAAGTTATCATTCATTTATAAATATTGTCACTCTTAAAATAGGTGATTTGAACTCGTAGAACAGCTACATATTTTATGAACAGCAGATAGTCCATATCTAGTAGTTTACATCTTAACAATGGACATTAAGATTTGTAGAACCTGCAACTCAAGCAGTGTGCTGCCAAAAAAGTATGCCTCTACAGTTGACAAGATCAAAGCAATTCTGACCATTTTGACTGTTCTAGTATTTGATTTGAATTGTACAGTAATAGAGCTCTTTGAAATTTCAATCACTCTGCATGCAGTTCAGGATATTACACCAGCATTAAACTATACACTTCTGCAAGATGTAACAGATTCAATGGCATGTGAGATAAACACAAGACAAGCTTAAATCAACCACTACTTTTCAGAGCTCCATGATATCATATTGTTTACAGATGAAAAACAGTGGTACCACTATTGCCAGTGTTTAGCTGCTTGTGTATTTTTCGGGTCCTTCAAATGTGCAAGATATTCCCATCATTAAGTTATTTCTTGCTTCATCAGAAACCAAGCAATCTTTTTTCTTGTAACAAGCAATACGGGCCAGTATGATAAACTCACTCATACCTACTATCTTTATTGAGAAGATCCAGAGTACAGCATGCCACCACACAATTTTCATCAGAATTAGTACTATTTTCTTTTCTGGACATCCTAAATGTGGAGCATGATGGTGGTGGTGTAGCAATTACATTATTAGACCAGCGGTCAGGACATTTTGATTACAGTATAAGGCATGTCTAGAGCAAAGGAATTCAACGTAATCACTTATTTGAACATGGGATATAAAATGTTTAGATTTCCACCTTCCTATCAGACAAGTCTCCAGTCATTTACCTTCCAATGGTTTTGTGTAGTACCACAAGGCTCTACACTTTCCCATGAACTATTTCAACCAATATCTATCTAACTTCATTAGATTTTTATGACATCCTGGTTATTCTGAACTTTAGTAATGCAACCCCTATATTGGTAATACTCAAGATGGAGAACTGGATGTGCAATAATCTGTGAAAAGAGACAAAGCTAAACCTAATCACAAGCACTGATGGATTGTGTTAGTTCCTGTGTCTTGACCATCTTATCTTAAACCAAGCAGAGTGGTCACCTGCTGCAGCGGTTATGAAACTATGTGCATTATGATGAAAAGTATTCATACCCTCGAGGTGTTAAATATTCTGTCTACCCCATGTGGAAACTAGATGGCTGTTGCCATTCCTGGTATCCCCCAAAAGTGGCCCAGTCTTTTTGTGACAGTCAATTCCCTGGCTTTTAAATCAAACAATTTCATATAGTCCAAAATGTTGCATCAATTTGCTAGAACACCACAATCTAATTCAAGCACTAGCTTTTTGTAGTAACTCGAAGGCACAAAGAATTAATTTAAATAAAATCTTTATTTAGTTCCCACATACATGTCTAACCACAAGCCGGGTTAACGTAAAATGGCCGGCTCAACTGTCAGCCAACTGTAAAGCTGATGTGCGTACCAACGGGCAGCACGAGACCAAAGCCTAAGGTGACCACGCTCAAGGAGCGCGAAGCGGGCAAGACCACTACACTTTTTTTTCACTAACTTCTGATAATAAGCACATTTTTAGAACATTATGGCTTGCACAATTCCTTTAGGCGTCAACATTTAAAGAAAATCCGATCATTCAAGAACTCAGCAATATACCGGAGGTCTTCAAATGTCTCTTCAGATCCACAGAAATCAGGCAATCTGGTCAAGACAGCTGCAAATTCTCAACATATAGCTGCCCTGTAGAGGGTCCCTTCTCCCCCAACAGACACATATGTGCTCTTGGCTGACTTTGCCTTGGACAAAGGACTTGGAACTTGACTGTCATCCTCTTAAATTCCCACCCATATACTTCCCTGTCCTCTATGCAACAGCTTTCAGTAGTTAGGCTACAGAAAAATCACTTTCACAAAAGACAAGAATCTAGGGCAATGCAATACTATAAAATAATTCAACATAACATATTATTGAGAAAAATGCAGCACCCTTAGCCATCAGTAAATGAGTCCTGCAGAGCTTAAAATATTATTTATCAGCAGTTCTGCTGGGAGCTAGCTATCTGGTCAAATGATCTCTGCAGTAATGAGTTTAAAGTTGTTTTATCAAAGCTTAAACAAATAATAAGGCATTCTTACCTCGACCTTGAGTGACTGATGGACTGACACATAAGTGGGTTGTACTGAGCTAGAATAGTTATTGTGTCACACTGCTGCCCGATGATCAACCTGGCCTGTTGCTCTGTTGCATTTCTCAGGTTTATTCCATTGAACTGCAAATAGACAAATGTAATTGTTCAATATTTCTAAAATAAAATTGAAAAAAAGACAGTTTCATACTAGTATTGAAGCTGAAACTATAATTATAGGTTAGCACAACAATTGGGTCACAAAACGTTGCATTATCTTAAAGTGGCATAGGCCAAATAATAGAAAAGAAAGCCTCATCAGGCAATCTCAAGAGCTTTCCTAGTCGTTAATCACATATGTTCAAGAACATATTTCTAGATCAATCAAACTCTTGCCAAACTGAAAACTTTTAAACCTTTGGAAGCCTATATTAAATATTCCGTACTCCTGTCAATGTGTTTATCTCTTTTAGGAGTAACATTCAAAGAAAAGTCACCAACCTTGTCAGGCAGTTTATTTCTCATTATATTGGGCGCTTATGTCTTAGATGTGAATAAACCATTAAATGAGGTGCCATTGCTTTTCTTTACTTACTTGTTCTTATTTCACGGCTGTAGGTCAGCAAGGCTAACCTTTTTCAATAACTTAATGGTGTAAACTAGAGGCTCTAGGAAAGGCGGCCAACTACAAACACATTATTAACTCGATGACAAGGGCATGGCATTGGTATATTTTTTTACATTTTCAAATCAACAACGGGCGCTGGTCAAGGAAGAACCCCTACAGTGGTATTAAGTGACACACTCTCCGCCACCGCTAACTGAACTAAAATCTTTGGGTAGAGAAAAACAGGAATCTTTGGGCACTCTTGCAGCCTGAAAAACAAAACCATGAGTGCAACGCTTAATCAGACTCAAAAGGTATCACAACCGAGATAAAAGATGTACAAATTATCCATTTTGGCACTTAGTAATAGCTTAAATTTCTATGCAGTCGTGTGTGCATTTAAATCAAGATGTTTTAATTTTTGTGATGAAAGTGAATTTTATTTTAGTCAATCACACTTTGGGGTGGCGAAAACTGACTCCTCAAAAAATCAAGAATTACTAGCTATAAATACATTTAAACTAGATATCTAAAATACAGTATCAGTATTAGTTTCAGGAAAACCAACAGATTGTTCAAGGGGATATTTCGCTGTTGAGTTCAGTAAATCATTAAGCTTACACCAAACAGTAAACATGTGCAAATGGTCCACTTCCTCACACTTCTAACATACATTTTAGGGTTCACCAAGAAGTTCTCTGAAATTTATTGAGCTTTTGTGATGTTCAGTAATCAAATCTGGAAGCCATGAACCCCTAGGTGATAGATTAAAAGATCTACAGAGGGCTACAGGGTGCAAAATCAAATACCTTTTTTGCTTCTGCCATTCTGCGGTTGTCAACTTTAATGAGCAGTTGATAATAATGAGTCACATACCATGTTGAGCATTTTTAAGTTAGTAAAGATGTTTCAGTCAGGTGAAATGATAAATTGACTGCCACAGCCACACAGAAAAAAGGAGAGATGGGCATACACTAGAAAGAGAAACCACTTCGTGGTCACCTCCAGAAATGGAGTGAGTGGCTTAGTTGACCAATCAGCATGAAGCAGAGCACCAGAGTTTGCATATCTTCTGCCAATCTGCACTGGCTTCAATCCGTACTGATGGAATAGAAAAGTTTATAAACTTATATCACACTGTAGTTTGTAGTGTTACAATTTTACATGATGATAAGATTCCCAATATAGTTGTGCTACAAGAATCAAACTCTTTTTCGTTCAAACCCCAATTTTATTTCATGTGTGAGGTGTACGACTTGTGGGAAAGTAACAGAGAGGCAGTAAATAATGTATAACATAGTATGACCCACCCATGCTTCTTTTCTGGCTTGAATATCAATGCTGCAATATGTTGTAAGCAGGTTGACAAAAGTCAATGCTGCAGCTTAGCAATTGTTTGCTAATGGAATGTCCCGCCAACACACACCTGTTCAGTTTCGGTTTTACTAGTAGAATTAGCACAAGGCATGTCCATGTATTTTCTGGATAGGCATAGCCAAGTACTTTGCACAATGCCAGCGTTTGAGAATGGACTGTCATATTGAGCTGTTTAAAAAGTACAAAATACAATTTTCGAGACTGTTTTGTTTAATGAGAGTAGCACATAAGTCACCTTTTAAAATATACATTTTTCAATGACATTTTGGCCTTTGATGATTGCAAAAAATGTTGGCCATTAATTGCCTGATTGATGTAAAATGATGAAACAACTGCCTATAGAGAGTGGGAGTAGGTTAATAGAACCATCCTGTCCATATGCCTCGAAAGAAAAGCTCCTCCACACAGAGATTGGAGCTTGCTAGTTCTACATATTGATGCAATTGCAACAAAAAAGGAAAGCTTCAGTGTAAGGTGGTGAAATGTAACAGTGTAAAGGGCAAATGTGGCTCAGTTGAGTTGAGTAAGGACAAAGGTCCGATCCAAGGATGGTATTAATACAACTCTAGGTTGCATTTTCTATTATAACCACTCCATGAAAGTCTTCAGGAGATGAGCCCTAAAAAGATATTGCCTACTTTGCAGGTACACTGCAAGATCTGTTAAATGCACCCTTATGAACTGCATGACAAATCAGATTGTTGTAAGCATAGGTATGCACTGAACAATACTGTGTTGCTGCCTGCAGAGAGTTGACCTGAAAGAAATTGCAGAAAGTGACAAATCTTTTCCATTTAACCACAGGGCATGCTGCTGTAGGTTGGGCACTGTTCTTCCTTTAGTTCTGCAATGCACTTTGCAGCTAGCTGTAAGAACCCAAACTCTAAGCCTGCAGTTGCTGGATAGTTAAAACATGATTTCCACACCCACTTTGGAGCAATGAGAATCAATGTTATTGAAGACTGACAATGCTTTTACAGGACACGTGGTATTAATGGTAGAGAAGAAACATATATGTAATGGCGTTGGCCAATCTACAGAGTATTCCCTAAATAAGGAGATTATGGATGCTTTGAGGTGTAAAGTTCTGTTTTTTTTCATCCTTCTAAATTGCAAAAACATCTGTAAGGTCCCCCGGTCCTGGAACATTTGGATTACTACCTTTGGATTTAAACACCATATGATGACACCTCCTGCTCTGCAAAGCTGTTTCTGAATCATGGCAAGTGTTCTTGCTGCTGGAAGAAAAGTCCATCCTTGACCCTTCCAATCCGGATCCGCAGCACCGTGACCGATCTACTCGCCACCACAGATGACATCCGCACCCTCCTCGCTTGGGGACACACCGCGGCCTTGATCCTACTTTACCTCTCCGCAGCATTCAATACCATCTCCCACCGCACACTCACAGCCAGATTGAACGTTGCGGGTGACCGGAAAGACTGTCTTTGCCCAGTTGTTTCCTTTTACACTGGAGATTTCTTGTATGAAGGACATTATTGCAAATCACACGTAGACTTAGATTTTTTAGTCTTTTTTTAACTTTTTTTTAACCTAGGTGCTATTGTACGTCAAGTCTACATTCTGAGATTCTCAGGCACTCATGACTTCCTAAACCCAAAGCAGTGTTTATTTGGCAGCAAGAGGTACATGCTCTTTCAAGGGCACCTCTTACTGCCACACTACAAATAGTATATTGTTTCTGAGACTCTCTTTGAGGGGGTTCAGAAATCTTCTGTGTTAGATCATCATTTTGTCTCACTCATGACTATCATACCGGCTAAGAAGAGCATGTCAATTTACCATAGTGCATGTCACAGCAGCGCTTGCGCTACTTTTTTCTCCTGCCTCAATGCATTTATTATATTTTCCATAGGATTACCTTCTCCATTGGCTTGAAACCAAAAAGCCTCTGCATGCCATGTGGATTACCACTGAGTGAGTAGTGACATGGTCTCAAATGGAAACCATATCAAGAGATACTGCTTTGCAGTTCCTTTCAAATTCTGGTAGTATAACCAGAAGTTCTCCGGGGTTGACTTAAGAATGTTCAGCGATATTGATTTGTTTTTCCTCCGGAACGAAGTCTGCATTAGAAAGTGATTCTACTCTTCCATCTGCATACCTTTCACATGCAAAAGGAGTAGGTATTTAGATTAAATGTGGAAAAAAGTTAATTCATCTGGAAGGGAAGTCTTAATGGGGTGCTCAAGCTTCTTCATTGACTCTAATTCATATTTCATCCATGCACCATAATGATGCACCCAATTTGGGGTATCTGCATCTATTTTTAGGTCATCCTTGGAGTCTGTGTACTCCTTCGAAGGAGGCGACGGAGGGTGAATAGAGTTTATTGATTTTCGATTTCCTGCCTATTCAAATGTATGCTTTCTCTTTTTAAAAGGTGGGGCCACCATTAAGAACATTGCATGGAAGAGACAGTATAATGGGACCTCTTTCAGGGTCGAGCTGTATATGTCGTTTTAGGTCAACCCAACAGCTGTCTTCAATGGAGTCCTGAACATCGAATGGACACAAATCATTTATTTTTTACCTTGAGAAACTGCTTTTGTATTTTTTGAGCATCAACACTTTGGACCTAAATATGATCTTGGTGGACATGGTTACTCGATTGTAGGAAGGTGGATACCTGACTATGGTTGCCCCCAACTTTTTGCCTGGTGTTTTGCTGGTTTTCCGACTTAGTTGGCCTGGGACCCTGCCAATCAGGACCCCAGGCCTACTGCTCTCTCTCTAAAATGGATTCCATGTACCTTAGGTACATTTCCGATTGGGACTGGGCCACCTTATCAGACCCTGTAACTCAGGGCATAGGTGTACCCAGGGCCTACCAGGGGCTGAAGCATGTATTATGCCACCCCTGAATGGCCATCTAAATCTGACACAACTGGCTGCACGACAGCTGGGGCAAGGTGGTGTAATCACCCTTTGCTTTAGATATAGTATACCTATATCGAACCCTAAAAATGGACACACAGATTCCTATCAGTCACTCCTATGGCAGGCCTTGACAATCCTGAAGGCAGAGTGCTTGGAATCGTGTGAGATGGTGCTCTGGCATGAGCTGAGACCGTTTGCAGCTTGCGGAACCAAGTCCTAATAGCTGTTCCATGATAACGCATACCATATACTCTTAAGTGCATTATAATCCTCGCGGTTAAATGCTATCTTTGGTATCGCTTTATCAAAACATGTCGAGTAAGGTGTCATACGAATTGGAATACTAACCCCTCGCCAATTCTGGCGATGGGGTTAGCATTCCACCCTTCTAGAGGGACACGACATGTATGTAACTGTGAACCCCGGTTAAAGTTAACTCAAGCCTCAGCATCACAAAATGGATGCTGCCACCACAGACACGAGTCTGACCCCCTGCAGCTGGGAGTCCTTCCAGCGAGGGGAGCTTGGACAAAGGGTTTCCTGTCAGGGGCGGTGCTAGCACCATCCCAGACAGGGTTTTGTGTATCCTGGGTAGGCAGGGCTTTACAGGAAGGTGACTGCAAGTGGCACCCCGGTGCTCACTACGCATCTGCCGGCTAGAACCAGTTCCAGGGGCACACCAGCCCCTGGCCTGGGGAAAGTCCGGCATGGGAGAGGGGTGTAACCACCCCCCTTCCTGGTCCCACCCCTAGGGCAGGACCTAGTCGCGTACCCACCCCTTTCATTAGGACAAAGGCAGGAGCGGGGACCCTTCCAAATTAGATCATCTTTGAATCAAGAAACTACTTTCTACGAAAGGAACTCTCGACTTCTTCTTAAGATTTCTCCCTTGTGGCTAAGGAGTAGTCACCCTGCACCCGCAGGCACCATCTAAGAACTCTGCGGTTTGCTGCACGTCCTTCCTCCGGAATCCGACGGACCAGCTCGACGAGACTCGGCTTCCCTGGCACCTCTGACGTCTACCTACCTCTACAGCTAAGCTGAGAACCGTAGGTGCGACGAGACCTCGAGGGACCGGCCATCATCAGAACTGCACAACTTCTTTCCAGCACGACCGCCGAGGGATCCTCTGGTGAGTGCTTTGGGGTCCGAGAAACCCCGACCCTGAGCAGCTCCAGCACCGAAGCCCAGCCCCCCCAGCATCCACGAGATCTGCGTGGGGCCCTTCTGCTTTTTTCTGCTCACCGCGTTTTCTGGCTACTAGCCCGCTGGCTTGTGGCCTTCCCGACGACGCCCAACGACATCACCACTGCTGGTCTGGTTGCTCCAGACTGGCTCTTGCTCCCTTCCAAAAGAGGAGCACCCCGGACCCTCCTGGTCCACTCCCGACGCCATTTTACGTCCACCGCGTGGGCTTGAATTTGCCAAGACTTGTTGCCCCAATCCTGGGTCCAGCGACGTCGACAGCATCAACCATCGTGGGACAGCTCGCACCTCCATCCTGGTTGCCGACAACGCCTCCTGGTCCGTGAGACTGCAGAGCCCAGCGTCGCCCACTCACCTGGTCGAGGTGACTACCATCCGGTGCCCTCCTGGTGCCATCTGATCACTGGCTAGTGGTCACGAACATGGTCCCCTCTGCTTTCAGGTGTCATCCATCTTCGATCCAGGCTTGGATCACTTCGAACAATCTTCACTGGTCGCCTGCCAGCAACTCTTTCTTCAGGCTCCTGGTTCGTCAACGAAGATTCCCGACGTCTTTACAGACCTATGCAGCCGCAGCCCCTGGGCTAGGTAACTTCGGCATTTCGGTGCCCCAGCATAGCTTCACTATCCAAGGGTCCAGAGTCACTGTCGTTTTCGACCTACCTTATCGGGTTCGCCCGAGAACACTAACTTTGCTTTTGCTAGCTCCCATAGACTTTGTCCCGCATCCCGCGTGAGAGTGCACACTCTGCACCCGAGTCCCCTAGGCCTCCTACTAGTAATCTGAAGGTTCAGTAACGTAGTCCTAGCGATTCCAAAGCCTATTAGTCCAGTACTTATCTGCTAGTAATTTCGCATTCCACTTCCATAGTATATGGTTTTCCGTGCCCCTCGGGCATTTGTGTAAATTGTGCAACTTAAAGTATTTTCGTAAGAGTTGTGTTGTGTGCTTAGTACCCTGTCCTCATAAAGAGTACAGGGCTGTTCTGATCTAAATAAATACACTGTTTATTTTCATAACACTTGTGTGGTGTCCTTTCACTTGGTGTTCAAGGGGTATATGTGATGGTATAACAGCTGGCTTAACACGCCCCCTAGAGTTTAGCCCGAAGACTGCTCGTATCCATGCTACTAGGATAGCTGGTCTATAAGGTTGACTTACAACCAATCACCATAAGGGTTGTTTGGACTGATACATAGTGATCACTAGAATAGTGAACACTGAATATCAGGCCAACTTCTCACATCTATCACAAAAGTGACGGATATCCCCTCAGTCAAATTAGAATTCCATTATATCCTATGGAACTTGCAAAACAGCAAACATGATATGTCACTTTTGTGATGGAGTATTCCATCCACCAAGATCGTAATCAGGGCTTTTGGTTTGATTCCTCAGTTTAGGGTGGAATCATTAGATACTGCTTTGTTTTGGAGCTGAAGGTCAAAGGGATTATTCACCTCTATTGGTTTACACAGGACTCTTTGATCTTGATCAACAAAAGGGCATAATCTTTCTAGTCAGTTCGATCTGTTATTTGCCTCGGTTAATCTTTTCAAGGTAGCTTGTTTTCTGAAATAGATTTTTTTAAAAAGGTTTTTTCAGGACTAGATGGTTTTTGCTGGAGGATAAAGCATGGGCTGATGTCCCTGATGTGTACGACCTGGGTGTTTAGTTTTGACTGGTTACAGTAAATTTCTTCAGGTTACTAGGTGTCCCTTGGTTTCCGGCATTCAAGTTTGATATGATGGAGGTGCGCTCCGCTACTCCTCATGCAAATCAACAATGGTAAAGTGTTGTTTTTATTTATCCATGCAGCCACTGCTACACAGTCTTCAGATTCTTTCTCAAATACCCTTTAAGATGGTTCTGTTGGGGCTTTGATTCCATCTAATAATCCAAGTACTGCTTTTATCCCCTTGTTTCTTTAACACTGGGATTAAGAATGTGGATGATATTGCTAAATAGCCGTACTGGAATAGAACATGACAAATGATTTTTATACGAACATAAAAAACTGTCCTGTAAGATATTTTGCAAACTACTGATGTGCACTAATTACTCTAATATTTATATTTTACAGAATTCTTGGAAACGCTTGGCTTATGTCAATTTTGGTATAATTCAGAAAGTCTCACCACCTCTTCATCTTTCCTTGCTAAATGAACTCAAATAAGAGAATAGAAGAGGCGACCTCTGATGTAGACTTGTAGCACTCTCAAATTTCAAATGCATGCCAAACTTTAAACCATACCATGACTCTATTGAGCCCAGGTAGTTTAAGACATATCAGACGTTTAGGCAGGGTATCCTATTACTAGCAACATAGACATGTAAGTGGGTTCTGACTATTCCATCTTCAAACTTTTGCCAATACTGTGAACAATCTAAGGAAACAGAACGTACACTGTTATTTTGCCCGCATTACAAAAAAAATGTAAAAGAAAAGGGTTTGCTCAGATTTTCAAAACTCTGAGTGTAAGACATTTTGCATGAAACTTTAGTTTAATAAAAACAGGCACACGAGACTGTCTTCTTGGGTGTTTCCTGATAGATTCTTATGGTGGGGAAATTAAGATCAGTGTGTTTATCCCTTGCTTCATGAAACCTTATACCTGCACCATTTAAGACTGTGTGGCTTTTTCATACCTATTTTTGGATGACTCAATGGAAGAAGGCAATTTAAAATCACCTGTTGCACTTTGATAATAAGCTCACCCATCCATTGGGTCACTGATCTTTCTGTATCATGAACTTTTACAGTATTTGGACTGAAGCCTGATATGCCGTGTCACAATGAAATGCTGTTCTACTCTATATTCTAACCCTTTTCTTAATATGCTTCGTGGGGTTTTTAAATAATGCCGGTTAGTATGAAATGGAATTTTAATGATTTCGTTGAAAGGTAAATGTTACTTACCCAGTAAGCATCTGTTTGTGGCATGTTGTGCTGCAGATCCACATGCTTAGCATAAGTCCGCCATCTAGTGCTGGGTTTGGAAGTCTAAAGTTGATTTTCTTCGAAGAAGTCTTTTGAGACACAATATATGGTGAGTCCTCCTCTTGCTTGCAATGTGCCTGGTCCAAGACTCCACTGTTAGATTGTTTTCTGCTTCACACAGGTACTCGGGGAGGAGCATTTAAATCTACAGCACTACATACCACAAACAGATACCATTTTCCATTTGAGGCATGTGTGGCTGTAGATACACAAGCTTAGCATACTCTGAAAAGCAATCTGTTTCCAAATGCGGTGGCTAATCTGGGTAAGTTGCAGTTGTATGACATTAAGTTCCAAGAACCGCTTGACCCATGTTGGCTTATGGACTGGCCATGACATCTACACAGTAATGTTTCATAAATGTGTGTGGTGTAGTCCATGTAGCTGCCTTCCATAGGTCAGCCATGGGTATATTCCCTAAAGATGCCATGGAAGCTCTTTTTTTGCAAATAGAGTGAGCTTTTGGAGGAACAGGTAGAGTTTGTTTGGCTTTAGCATAACAAGTCTGGACAAATTTCACAATCAACCTTAAGTACTTGATTTGGAAAGAACTCTTACTTTATGTGGTTTTGAAAATGCAACACAAAGATTGTGTGTTTTTCTAAATGACTGGGTTCTGTCAATGTAATACATAAGAGTTATTTATACAACACAATTATGTGTAAAGCTCTCTCCACAACTGAGTCAGGTTGGGGAAAGAATACTAGTAACTCAACAGATTGATTTATGTGGAACTGTAAGACACCATTCAGGCAGAATTTAGGGTCAGTACCTAGTACCACCTTGATTTCACAGAGTTGGAAAAATGGTGCTTCTAGAGTTAATGCCTGAGGCTCACTGACACGTCTGAGTGAAGTGAAAGCAATGAGAAATGTGACTTACCAGGATATAAACTGGGGAGGGCATGAGTGTAGAGGCTCCCATGGGGACCCATTAACCTTGGTAACACAATGTTGGGATTCCAAGTAGGGGTATGAGGTACCCTAGGTGGAATAACTTTTGAGGACATCTAAAAACAAAAAAAACTTTAATTATAGTAATGCTAAATGTAGAGGTGTGTTCCCTATTTTGCAGCTATGCGGTGACTGTCGCTAGGTTTAGCCATATGGAAGTGAAAGCTAACCCAAAGGTATGTAAGTGGAGCAGACAGCAGACAATATATTGAGCCTTTGCTGATAAGGGATCAATATATTTTGAATGGCAACAGTGAACGAAACATTTTCACTTTGCCCCATAACAGGCTCTGGTAGTGTGGCTTCTGCTTCTTTGAGAATATCCACACACTGCTGAGGTAGATTTAAGTATCCAAATTCTAAGACCTCAGCTGCCAGATTGCATGATTGAGAGATGTAGGGTGTTGATCCCTGGTGTTGGGTTAGAAGATCCTGCAAGTTGGGAAGTACATGGCGAGGAACTACTGAGAGTTCTGGAATTGTGGTGAACCATGGTTGTCTCGCCCATATGTGAGCTACTAGAATGAGAGTTACAGACGTCTGCCGAAATTTGTGA
The DNA here is from genome assembly GCF_964263255.1 of Lissotriton vulgaris. Classification (NCBI taxonomy): domain Eukaryota; kingdom Metazoa; phylum Chordata; class Amphibia; order Caudata; family Salamandridae; genus Lissotriton; species Lissotriton vulgaris. Next base: position 665,592,264 of record NC_141693.1, read on the forward strand.
ATTACCCACGGTAAAGTGGGAGAGGACGAAAAGCATAAGCAAATATCCCAGATCAACTCATCCACAGTGAGTTGCCCTTGGACTGTGGGTGTGGGAACCTGGTGGTGAAGTTTGGGCATTTGGCGTTTTCTACTGTAGTGAAGAGGTCTACGTCTGGGTGACCCCACTGTAGGAAGAATGGGAGGAGGACTTGTGGGTTGAGCTTCCACTCCTGGACTTGTTGGCGCCTCATGATGAGGTCATTGTCCACTACCGGTAGGTATTCCACTAAGAGGTGAATGTTGTCCCGGAGAGCCATCTCCACATGGTCTGGGCTATGTGATATAGTTGAGGTGACCTGGTTCCCTCCTGGTTTTGCAGATAGTCATGATATCTGTTTTGATGAGAATCACCTTGCAGATGAAGTGAAGAAGGAATGCTTTCAGCGCTAGGTGAACAGCTAGCAGTTCGAGGTGATTGGTATGGAAATGAGTTTGACTGGGTGTCCAGCGACCCTGTATAGTCAAATCTTGTGTGTGTGCACTCCCCAGCCTGTGAGTGATGCGTCCGTTTTTTTGGTTCTCTGCGGAACTGGGTCTAAGAAAGGCCGTTCTTTTAGAAGATTATTGGTATTCCACCACTGCAGAGTGTGACATGCTTGCCGGTTGAGCAATACTAGATCTTCAAGGTGACCGTCCGCTGGAGTCCATTATGTGCTATGCATTCCAGCAACAGGTGCAGAGTGAGTTTGGTATGAGGTACTATGGCTATACATGGTGCCTAGGAGGGGCATGACAGTTCTTAGGGTTATCATCCAATAAGGTTGACACTGTGGAGTAAGTGTCTGGAAGGACTGAATCCTTGCCGCATTTGGGTAAGTTATCCCTGTCTGGGAGGTGAGGATGGCTCTGAGGTAAGGTTATATTTGAAGCGGTTGTAGGTGGGACTTGAGCATATTGACTGTGAAACCTAGTCAATGAAGTAGGTTTAAGGTAGTATGAGTGTGATCAAAACAGCTCTGATAATTTGTGCTATTAATGAGCCAGTTCTCCATATAAGGGAAAACGTGCATCTTTTGCCTGTGTAAATGAGCAACTACTACTGCTAGACATTTGATATTTGAGGTATTGTCGATGTGCTGGGTAAATTAGAATGAGAATTTAGGCATCATTTAGGTCTAATGCAGCCATGAAGTCGCCTTGTTGTAGCAGTGAAATGATATCCTGCAGACTAACCATGTAGAAGTGCTCTGAGAGAATGCACCTGTTTATTGGACTGAGGTCCAGGACTGGCCTTAGAGACCTGTCCTTTTTGGGAACAAGTAAGTAAAGTAAATAGATTCCTGTGCCTTGTTGGTGTAATGGCATAGGTTCTGTTCTTTTGTAGACGAAAACTTACTTTCTCTTTGAGCAGCTGTTGATGGTCTGTTGACTGTCTGTGGGTGAGAGGTGGAATGTTTGGAGGTGTTAAGGCGAGCTCCAGGCAATAACCATGTTGCATAATATCAAACACCCACTGTTCGGTGGTGATAATCCACCTTGCGGTAAACAATTGTTGAAGTCTTCCCCGGACAAGGGTCGTATGAACAGGTGGAATGGCAGGTAAGTCAAGGTTTTGTGGCGTGGCAGATGGTTTAGTGAAACTGCTGTTACCTCTGCCTAGAATGGTTGCCTCTGTAGGAACCTTTATAGGATCCCTTAGGCGATGTATTCTGTGACTGAGGCCACTGATACGAGGTGGAGGTGTCTGAAGATGTGGGTTTTGCTGTTCGAATATAGGGGGAACGGCAAAAAGTATCTTGTTGCACAGTTGTTTGTAATGCCCCCATTGCTTTGGCCATCTCATTATCCTTTTCAATTTTTTCAAGTAGATAACCTGAGAGGAGACCAAAGAAGTTGGCAGTTCTCCAGGAGTTGTCCAATTGGGCACTCTTTTCCCTGCAGCACCAATTTTTCTAGCCTCTTTATCTGGAGGGTGCACCTAACCAGATGTTTGTGAGTTTGCCCTCTTCCTGGCTGTTGTGAACACTAAAGAATTAGGTATGAGTTGTCCCTTTATGTACGTTGGGTCAGTAAGGCACTGATTATATTTATCGACCGTTGGTGTATGGCTCGTGCTTTGAATGGGTCTTTAAAAAATATCTGGATGTATGTAACAGCATGCCATTGAGAATCAGCAGGTATGGTGTAAAGCATCGAGTAGAAGAAAGTGTCTCAAATAAAAAGTTATCCTCAAGTTTGGTGTGTAGGGCAACTTCGTGACAGCCCTACTTATGATGTCATGGTAGGTAGTGGTATCGTCTGGAGGGGAAGGTTTTGCTGCATACAGATCTGGGTCTTTGTCTGTATGTGGGTCTGTGTCATAAGTGTCTCACAAGGCGTCCTGAGGGGGAATAGAAAATGGTTCCCATCATCCCCTGTGTTTGTCAAAAGAATAAATGAAACCCTGTGGAGAATCCTGTGTGTCTGCAGGAGGTGAAGGTGGTGGGAAGTGTGTTTGTGGTGCCACAGGTGGTGGTGGTGGGCTGATTGTCATTGGGCTGGTGGCCTTATCTGTTTTCTTTCTGTGCTTTGCTGGGCAAGGACCTCAAAAGCTTCTTCAAAAGTGAATTGAGTTTTTGTCTGCATTTCCCCTGTATGAGGAGGTGTAGCCAGAATGCAACAAGTGTCATGGTGTAGAAGTAACTGGTTTGTCTCGAATCGAGCTGTTCTTTCAACCGTTGAAGCAAGGGTGCCACAGGTTCAGAGCTGGCCTTTTGTTTGGGAAAGGTTTAAGACTTCAGTTCCAAAGTGGCTCTTGACAAAGAGGGTTTCGATAGAGAGTGTCTTTGGTTTCACATACTTACTTTCGGCTCCGAGGATTGGTGTTTTAGCGCAGAGACTCTCGACTCCCAATTCTCGGCTCGAGGCCGATAGCTGGTGAGCATGGAGCTTGTGCTGTTCTTTTAGCACCAGGCCAGAGCTCGGCATGTCTGATATACTGTTCCGTTCAACCATGGTGTGAGAGGTTGGCCTGGTATATGATGACCACTAATGTAAGTGGGCACCCTGCACCATTCCAGACAACCATTATGGTGATTTAAGAGGTCTCAGACAACCTTAGACAGCTATCCAAGTGGTAGCTGTGGAGAGTAGGTTTCAGGCTTCATCTTGAAGGAGTGTAAAGCAGCTTGTTTTACCAGAATGCAATCTTATAGTATAGATTAAATGAAAAGAGAACCACACAATAGTTATAAAAATATGTATTTATAATATAACACTATCTAGTACATTACAGTATCTCCCACACAGAGATCGACACAAAGCACACAATAATTTAGCAAAGAAAACACAATAAAAGTACTAATATATAGCGGGCCCAGGGGAGGGACCAAACCATATACTAGGAAAGTGGTATAAGAATCACGTCTCTAGTTAGGACAATGTCGAGAAGACGCAGAATTGCTGGGACCCCAAAGAACCACCCAAGGTAAGTAGATAGGGACCCCACGGAGGGCGTGTGCAGTGTGAGAACACGACCGCCTGCTCTGTACAAGTCTATGTGCAAGTCGTGGTAGGAATTTTTAAGTTAAAGGCCCCTTCCCAGTGGGCTTCGAAGAAACCCCGTGGAAGACACAAGGTTGGAGAGCCACCCCACCCGTGGATACCGAAGTACCCAAGTTATCTATCCCAGGGAAACTGGGGGCATAGGTGTGAAGTGGTGTGGAAACCGCTATAAAACCCAATGGAGGACATCGAGAAAGTACAGCTGCTAAAAGAGGAAAAAGTGTCCGTTGGAATCCAAACGTAGATTCTTGTCTAGGAGTTCCTGAAGAGTTTTGTATCAATGGGGTAACCCAATAGACCACTGGACCCAGGTAAATTGTGGTACACAAGAGAAAGTCACAGTGGAAAATATTCAAAATACATCAAGGAACAACACATGATCTATAATAGATAAAGTATGACAACACCAAATAATTTATTCAACAAATCAGTGTGATTTAATAAATATCACATGGATTGACAATAAACAAAGGAAAAATATCGACGTTTCGACCCTTATATGAACCAGCAATCGTTGAGCCTTGGAAGTGGGTTCTTCATCAGGAACAAAGGAGGGGGAGGTAAGCACCAGTTGTAGCGAGAGAACTTCAGGCTGAGAATTAGTAGTGTGGGCATGGAGGGTTCAGTTAGCTTAGGTATTCCTGCTGGGTAGGTCAAGGTTGATCAGTAACCTATGGTCAAGGGTGGAGCAGGTATCCGTGGTGGGTAGGCCAAGGTTGATCAGTAAGCTGTGGTTGCACGACGGCCTTCTGACAGCTTTCAACTGGTACCTACCTACCCCTCCTTTGTTTATGTCAAACTTGAATGACAGAGAAAATATATCTGCATCTTTGTTATGATTTCACATTTTTGTGTTTGCCAGTAAACTGGTAGGATAGGCTGTCACCACTGATTATTGATGTACATATACGCACTACCTTCCCTCTGCACATCACCTGCACGTATCCCAACTGCGCACCTGTCACCACAAATTGTATGCACCTAGTTTTTATAAATGCATAAATGTGATATACTCTATATCTCTATAAGTTTTATTAAATTGTCAATCCATGTGATATTTATTAAATCACACTCATTTGTTGAATGAATTATTTGTTGTTGTCATACTTTATCTATTATAGATAGTGTGTTGTTCCTTGATGTATTTTGAATATTTTTCACTGAGACTTTCTCTTGTGTACCACTCGGAGTTCCTGAAAGCAGAGGGGACAGAGTCTGGGTCACTTGGGAGTGACCAGGGGCTCGGTATATGAATGCCCACTGATGTTGGTGCTTAGGATAGTTGACAGTGACCTAGACTCTGCAGCTGTGGGGACCAGGAGCCATATGCGAGCTGTCCCACGAAGGATGTAGAGTGCTGAGGGGGTTGGTGTTCGGCAGGAGCACCAACAAGCCTTGGCAACAGCAACCCACGCAGGAAGTTAAGGAAGTGTACAGTTTGGACCAGCAAGGTCCAGAAGACTTGCCACAAGCAGGGGGGTCAGGGCAGGCTGCGAGTAATCAGGGGAGCCCAAGGAAATCAAAGTTGACCCTCAAATGGACCCACAGGCCAACAGCACAGGAGTCACAAGAGGACCTCGAGCAGCTCACCAAAAAAGGCAGACCACGATGCACACAATGCGGTGTGGCCGAAGATTCTGGTCACAGGAGGTGCTCGTGGTTGGGGCTACTTGGAGCCTGGAGATCTTCTTGCAAAGATGTCAACAAGCCTTTGCAACTGGAAATTTGACGCTGTACCCAGTGGGTCTGTTACTGCAACCCCCACTCAAGGTGCTGGCCTCAAACTTCGTCAGAGGGGAGAGCAGGCCTCAGGGACTGAGGGAAACCACCACCTGAGTTGCAGAGCACATTAGGTCCGGTGGATCTCGGGATCGGCACACCAGTCTTCGTTACGGAGTCTGTGAATGCAGTGGAGTGACTCCTTCACTTCAAGGAGTTCACTTCGGTTGTCCTTGATGCTTCACATGCCATGGAAGGTTCCTGCAGGATGCACAGGCACAGATGATGCAGCAGACTGGAAGGGAGAGAAAATCAGGCCCAAACGAAGCCCAGCAAAGTCTAGAGTGCCCAGACGGTCGAAGTGCAGTGGTTTCAATTCTGAATCTTGCCCACGATGAATCTAAGGTCCTACAACAAGTTAAGCCCTTAAGTACCCACGGGAGAGGGTTGGACAGGGGAGAGGTTACTCCCATGTCCTTTGTCCAGTTTTGAGCCAGAGCATGAGTCAATGGCACCCAGGACTGGTTTGAACTGGACTATACACAGGGACACCAAATGTGTCCCTCTTGCAGGTTTTCAGGCACTGGCAATCGTACCCACCCAGCCCTAATACACTAAACCCTGTCTGGGAGGTAGTCACACCTCCCTGTGACAGGATGCCTTTTGTCTGTCTTCCCCTGCTCGAGCTTGGCTCAGCAGCAGGAGGGGAGAAATGCGTCTCTGCTCGGCAGGATCCAATTTGTGTTGTCCGGCGCTAAAAAGCCTGGTAACGGGAACACAGAGGGTCCCACAAAGGGCCTTATTGGTGGGTGGAATCATAACGGTGTGGGGGTATGATTCCAACATGTTTGACACCAAACACGATAGGGTTTGATTCAGCCATTTTGGAGATGGCCATCACTCGGTCTCGTAATGCCCCTCTATACTAGTAAATGTCTTCTTCTCTCACAACCCGGGAGAATGGACTCCGTAGGCTGCAGGGGTGTCCTGCTCATGCAGGGGCACCATTCACATTGAACCAAGCACCCTACCCTCAGGTTTGTAAATGACTACTATAGGAGTGACATAGGTTTTAAGTGCAATGGCCCTTAGATATAGCAAACCTATATATTAGTTAGTGGTGCATGCACCAACTTACACAGGCTGCAATGGCAGGCCTGTAGTTCCATTTTGAATGGACTATCATGGGTGGCATAATACATGCTGTAGTCCATGGGAGACCACGGGGTACCAATGCCCTGGGTACATAGGTACCATGTACTAGGGACTGACAAGGGCACCTCAGTATCCAATCTGGGGTGCACCTAAGGACATGGCATAACATTTTAGGGAGAAAGCAGATAGACTGGGGTCCTGATTAGCAGGAACGCAGTATGACTAGTCAAAAGAGCATTACATCCAGCAGAAAGTGGGGGTAACCATAAGAAGCAGATCCTACTTTCTTAAACATTGCCTGAGGGAGGTGGTGGCCTGTGCGAAGACTTTGGTAGGTCAGACTAGCTGGTCGACCCTTTGGGATCTCATGCGGAGGCTGTGGCCGGGATGGATATTCACAGTTTGGAAGGACCTGTATCTTGGGCTCGGATTCCGAACTGTTGTCATGCGAAAAGGTGCCCTTATCTGATGCCAACACCTAGGCATGTGCTTCGGTGTGGTAATCCTCAGACTCAAAGATGTCTGGAGTGTCATTGACTAGATGTCTGGACATCTCGAGACATCCTGTGCAGCAATCACACTGCAATTTCATCGATCCGAAAGATGTAAAGCCTTGCAAATGGATTTCTAATGATCCAGAGAATGGCACAAATTATTGGTAAGTGTGTGGAAACTTGGCGTGGCAGCTTGAGCAGAATCGAAACTGCATCCATTTCATCAGCAAATGGACATGGCATGGACGAGACATTGAGAAATTAAGATTTGCCCTGAAGGGCGAAGGTCTCCCAGGCCTTGGTCGGCTGGAAACGAGTTGACAGGCGACAGATGTAGAGCTAAAAGTAACCGCAATTAAGGACAATACCAATGTTAAGGTCTATTTATACTAGCATAAGAGGATGCCTAGATGGAGCAGAGGAGCACATGTCCAAACTTGATGAAGGAAAAACGCAATCTAACAATGGAGTCAAGTACCATGAGCATTGCAATCAAGAGGGGGAGGCACCATAACTCCCAACTCTTCTTCGAATAAACAACTTGCACACTTCTGAGCCCAACACTAGATGGAGGACTTATGCTAAGCTTGTGTATCCACAGCCGCACATTCCTAAAGGAAAATACTACTTTCCCAGTATGCATCTGTTCTTGGCATATAGAGCTACAGAATCATAAGCTTTAGTATAGATCGCCATCTAGTGTTGGGTCCGGATGTTTGCACTTTGTTTTTCCTCGAAGAAGTCTTTCCAGTCACAAGGTAGGTGACTCCTGCTTTCGGTGATAGTGCCCATGTGCATCAACTTCATCCCCAGATTGTTTTGCCATAAAGAGTGATGATGGAGTTAGTAAGAGTAGTAAAAGAGATGTCCATTTAGAACGTATCGAAGTACGATAGCACTGCAACAGCTAAAGGTACCCGAGTGGGCGTATATGATTCCACAGGTCTATATGCAAAGAACAGATGCGTAATGGGTAAGTAGCATTTTCCGTTCGAGGCATACGAGCTGTGGCTCATATGCTTTAGCATAGGCTATACAGCAGTTATCTCCCAAAGCAGTGTCTAACCTGTATCTGTTGCAGTGGTTGAAATGGTGTTCTAAAAACTCCCTGGCCTACACTAGCTTGTTGTCTTGCTAACACATCTACACAATAGTGCTTTGTGAAAGTGTGTGGTGTAGATGATATTGCAGCTTTGCAGATGTCATCTAAGGGTATAATCCCTAAGAAAGCCATAGAAGCCCCTAGTTTGCATGCAGAGTGTGCTCTAAGGGGAACTGTTAAGGTGTGCTTGGCTCTAATGTAACATATTTGAATACAGTTCAGTATCCCCCGTGCAATACCTGTTTTGATATGGTATGCCTTTATGTGGTGGCGCAAAAGCAACAAAAAGTTGCTTGGTTTTCCTAAAAGGTTTTGTTCTTTCTATGTAATATAGTAAAACCCTTTTGACATCTAGTGTGTGAAGAGCACGCTCTGCCAGAGTCTGGTTGAGGGAAGAATACAGGAAACTCAACAGACTGGTTGATATGAAAGGCAGAGACAACTTTCGGTAAAAATTTTGGATTAGTCCTAAGAACCACTTTGTTTTGGTGAATTTGCAAAAATGGATCTTGGTTAGTGACTGGAGCGCACACACTCTTCTTAGAGAGGTGAAGGCGATAAGGAAGGCTACCTACCATGTGAGAAATTGTATTTCACATTTGTGCAATGGTTCAAGGGTGGACCCATTAGTCTTGTAAGTACTATGTTTAGGTTCCACACTGGAGAGGGTGGAGGTCAAGTAGGAATGATTCTTTTACGTCCTTCCATGAAAGATTTAATAGCAGGCACTCTAAACAGAGACAAATGCTGTCTGTTTTGTAGGTATGCAGCTACTGCTGCAAGATGTAAGCGTATAGATGTGTACGCTAAATAAGAAGCTGTAGGTGTAGCAAATAACAAATGATGTTCTGTGTAGAAGCATCTAGTGGATTGATTTGATTGTTGTTACAATAAATAACAAATCTCTTCCACATTTCTGCATAGCATGCTCTTGTGGTAGGGCGTCTAGCCTCTTTGATGACATTCATGCAGTCTGGCGGAAGGTAGAGGTAGCCAAACTCTATGGCTTCAGGTGCCAGACCGCAAGGCTGAGATGACTGGGATCTAGATGTCTCATCTCTCCATGGTTCTGAGTAAGAGACTTGGGGGAAAGGTATCGTTTTTGGTGAGGAACTACTGATAGTTCCAACAGGTTTGTGAACCAGGGTTGACGGGCCCACTTGGGAGCAACTAGGATTAGTATCAGGGAGTGCTGTTTGAGTTTCCGAACCACTAACTTAATTAGTGGGAGAGGTGTAAAAGCTTAAGCAAATCTTCCTGACCAGTTAATCCATAGCGCATTGCCTTAGGACAATGGGTGTGGGTACCTGGTCGCGAAGCTTGGGCATTTTGTGTTGAGGTGTGTGGTGAACAGATCTATTTCTGGGTAACTCCACATTTGAAAGAATGGACGAAGAACTTGAAGATGTAGTTTCCATTTGTGGATCTCCTGTCTCTAAAGACTGAGCAGATCAGCAATCTGGTTGTTTACTCCTGGGAGGTGTCTTGCAAGGAGATATATTTTTTGAGGTACGGTCCATTTCCAGATGCTTTAAGCTAGTTGTGAAAGCTGTAAAGAGTGTGTCCCCCCTTGTTTTTGTATGTAGTACATTGCTGTCATGCTGTCTGTGCGAACTAAGACAGTTTTGCCTACTAGATGCAGTTGAAAGGCTTTTAATGCTAGAAAAATTGCTAGTAGTTGAGGCACGCTAAAATGGCTTATAAGGAATCGATTTGGACAAACCTACTGTATGCAAGTAAACTGCCAAATAGCAGGGACTTTTGGGGTATCATAAATAACCTGAATAAGGGAGCAAGACTCCGACAAGAACCCGGAATTGGAGCCGAAGCATGGATTGAGCATGTGGGGGTTATGTATACCAGTAAGGCAATAGGGCCCATTGAAGGGTCGCAAGGATCAACATTGGTAATGGAAGAAAGGAATGTAAAATCTAAGCGGGAAAACCAGGTTCTGCAAAATCCATTACAGGCAGGAGATGGCAGTGATCAAAACACCCTGACGACCATAAAACAATTACGCGATATTATACTAAGGCTCAAAACCGAAGGAGCGGCAGGTCCAAATGGTCTCCCCAATGCATTCTTTAAGGACGACCCAGATTATTGGTCGACGAACCTAACTCCACTCTTCAACCGCATCTTTATACACAGCGAAGTCCCCGACTCATGGAAAGGGACCATAATACATCCCATATTTAAACAAGGTGACCGTCGAAATCCAGGTAATTACAGGCTCATATCCCTAATCGATGTTGAGGCCAAGCTCTATGCCTCCTGCCTCCTCGCCCAGCTGCAGGAGTGGACGGTCGACAACAATATAATTCCACACTTTCAAACAGGTTTTAGACAAGGGATGGGCACTATAACAAACCTGGCAATCCTTGCAATTCTAACTGAAAAGGCACAAAAAAGGAGAACGCGATTGTACGCATGTTTTATCGACATAAAATCTGCCTTCGGTAGAGTAAACAGAGGGAGACTCTGGAAAAAGCTAAAGACATGGGGTCTACCGAATCAGTTACTAAATGCGATTACTGCCCTACACACCGACACCTGGGCGAGAGTAAAATTGGGCGAAGGACACAGTACGACAGCGAGCATTGACACGCAGCAAGGATTAAAACAAGGCTGCGTGTTAGCCCCAATCCTATTTAACTTGTTCCTCTCAGACCTTGGTAAAAACATGGAAGTAGCTGACTGCCACCCACCGATAATGGCCAATAAGCAGATTTCCGTTTTACAGTATGCGGATGATATTGTTTTATTAAGTAAAACTCCCATTGGCCTTCAAAGAGCTATTAACAACTTAGTATCCTACCTGGACCAAGAAAATCTGGAACTTAACAAAGAAAAAACAAAGGTTGTCCGTTTGGTGGATTCACATAAAATTAAGTTCAAATGGACAGTAAAAGGGACGAAGGTCGAAGAGCAAGGTTCATATAAATACCTTGGTATCACAATAGGGCAGGGTACAACCTATAAGGAGCATAAACTTGTTACTAAAGCAAAAGCACACTCACTAATTTTTGCTTACCAGCAACTAAAAACTAAATTGGACTGCCCAAATAATAATCACCTTCTAAAAGTAATGTCAGCACAAAGTATGCCTACCTTGTCATATGGCTTAGTCACTTGGTGTGGTAAAGAGGTGGAGCTTCTCAATGACCTCCAGACAAGGATCTATAAAGCCGTTTTTAATTTGCCAAAGTCAGCCTCTCCATCTCAAATCCGGCTAGAATTCGGCCTTCTAAATCAAAAATTTCGGAGCATGAGCGGGTTCCTAAAGCTCTGCCACAAATTCCGATCAGCAGAACCAGATTCAATGGACAGACTATGTTGGGAGGAAATTAAGCCCCAGACGGGTCAAAAAACCATCAAACCTATGGGGAAGTTACCTGAGAACCTGCCTGGCAGTCCTTGAAATACAAGCAGACTGGGAAAAAAGCCAAGAAAAAACAACTTTTAGTAAGATGATAAACGACGCAGCAAAAAAGAAATCCTTTCTGGAGGATAAAATTATAACATCTAAACGTAGGCACGGGTGGACAATTATTTCTTCTTACAAAGTATTGAAACCTCAAGCTTACCTAACATCTCACTTTAGCTGGCACCTAAAGAAGTCTTACATAAACTACAGGATGGGTCTGCACGTTTCGAAAGATCTACGGCCGTCTTGGAAACAACCCAAACAAATACCTCAGTGTCGCCTGTGCGGCTACCAAAATGAATCCCTAACTCACCTTTTTTGCGTTTGTCCAGCAGTTACGGCTTGGAGGAGATATTACCTAAGACCTATCTTTAATGAACTTCAAATTCGCACTTGCAGGCAAGCCGTTATACGCTGGATGGACGGCTCTTCCATTATCCTGGCCTGCCGAGGAGTGAAATACCTGGCAGAAATTATAAAACTATTACTCAAAGCAGATCAGGGGGGGGTTAGAGAGGTCTGAGCAACTGGACATTGTCTTATTTGGAATAAGTTGCGCAACAAAAGGACTAAAAATTAGACCTCCTTAGGACTAAATTTTAACTGTAAATTGGACCTATTCAGAAATGCTGGACTAAATTTCATCTATTAAACTTTTAGTTTATTTTTTATTTTTTATTTTAATGTATTGGTAGAATCCTCTCATTGTAATTGATAGGACATAGCATTAATGTAGCATGGTTTTAACTGTGGACGTAATGATATTCAACTGTTTTAGATATTTGTAACGATTTTAATTAATCATACAATAAACTTGAAACTTGAAACTGCTAGTAGTTCTAGGTGGTTTATGTGGAGTCGTTTTTGTGGAGCAGTCCATGTGCCCTGAATGGAATATTTTTGTAGATGTGGGCCCCAACCAGTGAGTGATGCGTCTGCTGTTAAACACTATTATTGTTTCCTCTATAACCTCCTCGAAAATAGCCTCTGGAAGAGGTGGATTGGTTGTTACCCTTGTAAGAGGAGGAGGGATTTTCGGTGGACACTGTCTTTGAGCCACCCCTGTAAAAGGAGCAGCGAAAGGTACCCCTGTTAGTAGGTAACTGTAAAGCCCCCATTGACTTTGCGACCTCAGTGTTCTTTTACATTTTTTCGAGCAAGGTATCGATAGCTGGTCCGAAAAGATGTTCCTTATCAAAGGGCTGATTAAGTATGGAGGATTGTACCTCTTGTTTAAATCATGAAATCCTAGGCAAAGAGTGTCTGGCATTAGTACACTAGGATTTACTGCACAAGCTGCTGTGTCTGCTGCATCTAGTGCACATTTAATGGAAGTATTAGTGATGAGTTTGCCTTCCTGGATTAGATCATTAGCCTTTGCTTTGTACTGATCAGGTAAATGTTGCATTAGTGGTTCTAACTCATCATGATGAGCCCTATCATAGCGGCTGGCAGAGCCTGAATGTCTGCGAAACGCCAATAATGTGCAGCCTGTTTAGCCACTCTTACCTGAGTCATCAATGAGTTGACTCCTTGTCATTAGGGAGGCCTCACCTGTGGTTTGAGAGTTAGCTCTCTAGAGAACGTTAGAGACTACAAGAGAGTCCAAAGGTAACTGGCCTTTGATGTAAGCAGGAGCGGGTTAATATTTCTTGTCTACTCTGGGTGTGTGTATTCTTGCCCTAACTGTGTCTTGAAAAATACCTATTCTATGTGCTTTAACATGCCTTTTAACATAGGCAAAGTATGAGTACATCTTTGTGAATATGTGAATAATTTCAAAGAGGAAGTCCTCTTCCAAAGGCTCTTTATGAAGCTCCACCCCGTGATATTGGGCAGCTCTGTTAATGAGCTGAACGTATCCAATGTTATCATCAGGTTGAGAGGGTTTAGAGGGATACAGGTCAGGGTAGTTATCTGTATTTGGTTCCTTGTTGTAATTTTCCCAAGGGTCAGTGTCTTGCGGTACAATGTGATCCCGTGGCATATCCTGCTCTTCGTCTGTATCTCAGTCCTCATCCCCATAATCATCATCCTGTGTTGTGGGTGAAAGTGGAGGTGGTGGTGAATTTGATGGTGAAATAGTCAAATTAGGAATAGGAGGAGGAAAGGGAGGTGGAATGTAAGGGGGAGAAGGGTTAGTAACCATGTCCTTTTTCTTAAGAGGTATAGGAGGGTCTTCTGAGAGATACATTTTCCGTTTCTTGGGAAGAGTGGCATGAATAGGCCTGTTTGAGGGTTAATTAAAAGCTTTTTTTGGTTAGAGTCCAAAGGTGGTTCATCGGACCAAGGTTCTTTGTCTGGAGTGTCCTTCTCTTGATGTGCTGATTTCGACGCCGAAGGTTTCGGTTCCGACTCTTTTGGTGTTGATGGCTTTGGTTGCGAGTCTTTGTGCTTGGTAGGCTTCGGCTCCGAGCCTTTTGGTGTTAAAGATTTCGGCCCTGACTGTTTCGGTGCTGGAAGTTTTGGCTCCGAATCTTTAGACGCGGACGCTTTCGGCTCCGAACCGGTAGATGTGGAGGATTTCGGCTCTGACCCTTTAGATAAGGGGGCCTTAGGTTCCTCTTCGGTGCCGAAGGTGTAGTCTTCGGTGCATGCTTCGGCTTATGTTTCAGTGCCGAAGGTGTTGGTACGGCACCAGAATGGGGACGGATCGAGCCCGAGCCAGAAGGCTTCTCTTTATGTTTCTTAGCTAGGCTGGAGGGTGGGGTGGCTGAAACTTTCTGTCGGTGCCGACCTGAGCCCAAACGCGAAGGAGGTACTGGAGACTTTGTTTTATGTTCACTGGGCAAGGGGGAGTTAGTACTCATGGTATGCTGATCTGGAGTGATGTGCTGTTCTTCCATGTTGGAATCTGCTTCAGACATGGCGACCTGTTCTTCCTCAGCTCCTTCAGCTGGATGTTGGACACCAGAATTCTCACCGAAGATGTCCGGTACGGAGCCGCTGTTATGTTACATCTCGTGGCATCGAGCCCGACGATCACAAATTATCTTTTTCAATCAGAACGATCAACACGCGTCACAGTCCTTTTTGTTGTGTTCCGGGGATAAGCAGAGGTTGCAGACCTCGTGCAAATCGGTGCGTGGAAACTTAGCACGACACCCGGGAAATAGTTCAAATGGAGTCCGTTCCATCGACTACTGGCGGGGTCGGCACGGGTAGGCGCAACGGCCCACCTAGAGGTTCCCGATCGAAGGATTTCTCAGTCGAAACGATGCACGTCGAATGGGGAACCGTAATCGATGACAATACCGTTGAGAGTAGAGGACTGCGCGTCAAAAGATTTCGAAAATTATACCGGAGCGCAGTGTGAGAAAGTGCTACCTTACTTGCATTGGTATGCCCCCACTTTTTTCTGACTGCTGATGTGCTTGACTGGGTGTGCCCTGGGCTCCTGCCAACCAGGTACCCAGGGCCTGTGTTCCTTCCCTAAAACCGTGTTGAAACTGAAACCCAATTGGCATCTCTGGCCACCCGTCAGCCCCCTAGTAAATGGTACCCAGAGCATGGCGACCAGAGGAGACCCCTAAAGGCTGCAGCACTTATTGTGCCAGCGTTAGGGGCCCTGTACCCTGGCACCAACACACTGCCTTTGCAGGCTGAGTGCCTAAGTACAGAACTAAACAAAGAGTCGACATGGCACACATCCCTGTGTGCCATGCCCACAAACCCACTGCCCTGGCATACATCAGTCACCACTCTAGCTGGGTGCCAGTGGTGAGGGCACAGGTGCATGAGCCCTGTGCCCCTACAGTACCCAGAGCCATTCCTGGGCACTGTAAGTGCAGTGATGCCATTAAGAGTATATGGTGCTGGGAGGTCGACATTACGAACTCCACAGCACCATAATGGCTACACTGAAGACTTACAAGTTTGGTATCAAACTTCTCAGCACATTAAATCCACACCGATGCTAGTGTGGGATTTAATGAGAAATGCACCACAGAGGGCATCTTAGAGATGCCCCCTGAAACCTAACCACAATCCACGTCTGGGCTGACTGGCTGCAGAGGCTGCCACACAGCAGACATGTTGCTGGACCCCTGGTTGGAGGGCCTGCAACAGCGCACATCCTGGGATAGGTGCTAGGTCTCCACCCCAGGATGGGCAGGGGGAAGCTTCAAAGGCATTCCGCCTCTGTGAGCTTCTCCAGACCATTTGCTGTACCCAGCAACTGGCCCCCACCAGTCCTGACCCCCACTCTGGCGGGAAAAACTACGTCAGGAAGGGGGGTGCCAACCTTTGCCATCCTCACCCCTCAGGTGGAGGAGACGAGGTGAAGCACTACCCCGGACTCCGGCCATCTTGAAGATGGGGAGCCCTGCCCAATCACAGATAGGCTCCTGCCCCTCTCCCACAGGAGAGGAGCCGGCTAGGGTCCCTATTGGTCCCTGCCCTGGCTCTACCTGAAACACCCCATAATTGAGTATTTAGGGGCTCCCTGAACCTTCCTTCCTTAGATCCCGATAAGAAAAGAAGAAAGAAGATCAAGAGGAAGAAGACCCGCTGTGCAGCTGCTAACCACATGACGACAACAACTGACTTGGCCCCAGCCCTACTGGCCTGTCGATCCTGGAACCTGCTCCTGTATAATCCAGGCGACTCCTGCGGACAGCAACCATGGGACATCACGAGGACCTGCCTGCCTTGACCCTCTTAAAACCTGGGACTCCCATCAGCAGAGGCTCTGCTGCAATAACACTCCTTGTGCCAGCCAGGAAGCTCCGGACCAACCCACTCTGCACCCGCCGAGCCCGGCCCGTGCCCGAGTGATCCAGGACCACGAGGACATCCGACTGGGACCCGAAGTTTAGTGCCCAAAGACCCTCCTCGACGACCCCAACGATGCCTGCAGCCTCAGGACAAAGGACCCCTCTGACCGCGACCAGCAGGGGGTAAGATTTCCTGACCTCAAAAGACACCCCTGCGCCCGTCGCCCCACAGCCCCCTGTGCCCAACTCCTGGGTGCCTACCTATCCTCCAAGATCCCAATTTACCCCTCAAAGTGTTGGTCGCTCCAGAAGATCCTTCGTCCCCGAGCCTGCAGCCTTTGTTCCCTTTTCAAGTTCCTCATTGAGTAACATTGAGCGCCCGCTGGCTCAAAAGCACCCTGCACCTAGCCACCCGAGTGCCCCTGGCAGTGCAAACTATACCCTATCCTACTTCCCCATTTGCCTTGAGCAAGTGACCAGGAGCCCAGCTCCCATAGCCGCGTGACCTGCTAGCCAGCAGCCACCAACCGGAGGCCCCCTTTCCCTCATTGGATAACATTGGGCCTAACTAGCTCTGCACCCGGCCGCCCCTGTGCCGTTGGGGGTGAACCAACTGTACTTACCTGACCCTGGTGGACCATTGAGTCTATGCCCAGAACCCTAACTTCACCAGCCAAGTACTCACCTGGAAACCGATAACTCACTTACCTGCCATTGGATAACATTGACTGGTTTGACTCGAAAAATCTTCTGTGAAGTTTTGGAAACTAAAAATATTCATATAAAATCACCAGAATTCCGAAGTACTCACCTGTGGTCAGGGGAGAAGCCAGTACTGTACCTTGTAGCCCAGTACTGAACCGCTAAATTAATCCTTACCGGGTGTACTAGTAATCTGTATTTTTTCCATGGGAATCCATTGTCTGCTTTTCTATGAAATTTCTTTTGTCTACTTTTGAAAACTAGAAATATTCTTTAAAAATCATACGAAATACTGAAACGTAATTACTTACCTGTTTTGAGTTGAGACCCCAGTGCTGGCCCCAGGACACTGGTACTGGATTACAAAAGTAACCGGATCGTACTTTACCTGCAACCTGAATTTTCTCCCATTGAATAACATTGCCAGATTTCTGTTGAAACGTTTTTAAGTGTGAACTTTTAAAATAGCTTTTTATTCTTGAAAAATCACTACAATACCTAAGTCGTTTTTGCTAAACTGTTTTCAGCTTAGACCCCAGGACTGAACCTAGGAGCCAGTCCTGGAATTACCAAAGTAATCTACAAAGTAATCAACTGTGTTTATATAAGGAAATCCATCGAGCTCAATGCTAAATTGTGTGTAGAATTGTGTTGCCTACTGCAACCCCTGTGCCTATTGTCTTTACAAAGTATTGCCTTTCTGCAAAGTACTCATCTGAGACCTCTCATATTGAGAACAGTTTATGTCTGATACCTGTTGGTTCTAGAAATTAAACAACTCTATCTTTTGATATAAAAACAATTGGCCTGGAGTTCAGTCTTTGAGTGTGTGAAACCTTTTGTTGACTGAGTGTGTACAACAAATAATTTACACTGTCATCTGGTGCTGCCTTACTGGTCGACCAAGCTACCATTTTAGAGAGTAAGGTCACACCTGGCTTTAACCTCGGTTATACCTCTGGGATTTGTAGACTCTATACACACTGTACCTTATTCTGGTCCAGTATATATAGAGCCACTTTCTCACACACAGCAATACACATCCAAACCTGATGGCGGAAAAAAACAATCTGGGGATGGAGTCGATGCCCATGCGCACTATCACCGAAAGGAGGAGTCACCTATCTCGTGATGGAAATACTTTTTCCAAGAAAAACAAAGTGCAAACATCCGGACCCAATACTAGATGGCGATCTATGCTAAAGCATATGATCTACAGCTCATATGCCTGGAACACATATTTTTACGCTTTTTATGTTTTTGTGCAATAGTTTTATGAGCATTATTACCTGAACTAAACTACCTACATGAAGCAACATCTCTGTAATTTTAAAATGTAAATCCATTTAACAGAATTGACAAAATAATATAATATTTGGCCAAAAAGAAAGCTGCAAAGTACTGTCTGTGGCATGCTTGAGGGCCGCACCAATATCAGAAATGCAAGGGTCGGTGATGAAAGGTGGACAGAGGGGAACGTGAAGCAGATGCATCATGTGGACAACAAACCGAGTGACTTTTGTCTTCCACTAACACGCTATTCACATGCACCAAGATTTAAAGTCAAAGCATTAACTTGTAATGTAAAACGTGAGAGGGAAAGAGATACTCATCTGTTGACTGAACTGCAAAATGTGAAACTAAAAAACCTGGCATCAGTCCTGGCCTCCCCCACTGTGAGAAAGTGCCATTTTTCTTGCATTGGTATGCCCCCAATTTTTTCTGAACTGCTGATGTGCTTTGACTGAGTGTGCCCTGGGCTCCAGCCAACCAGGTACCCAGGGCCGGCGTTCCTTCCCTAAAACTGTGTTGATACTAAAACCCAATTGGCATCTCTGGCCACCTGTCCTGTCAGCCCCTAGTAAATGGTAACCTAGGTACCCAGGGCATGGTGACCAGAGAAGACCCCTAAGAGCTGCAGCACTTATTGTGCCACACTTAGGGGCCTTTTACCCTGGCACCCACACACTGCCTTTGCAGGCTGAGTGCCTAGGTACAGGACTAAACAAAGAGTCGACATCCCTGTGTGCCATGCCCACAAACCCACTGCCCTGACATACTTCAGTCACCCCTCTAGCTGGGTGCCCTATGTCAGTGGTGTGGGCACAGGTGCATGAGCCCTGTGCCCCTGCAGTACCCAGGGCCATTCAGGGGAACTGTAAGTGCAGTGATGCCATTAAGAGTATATGGTGCTGGGAGGTCGATATTACGAATCCACAGCACCATAATGGCTACACTGAAGACTGACACGTTTGGTGTCAAACTTCTCAGCACATTGAATCCACACTGATGCCAGTGTGGGATTTAATGAAAAATGCACCACAGAGGGCATCTTAGAGATGCCCCCTGAAACCTAACCCCAATCCACGTTTGGACTGAGAGGCTGCCTAGGCTGCCACACAGCAGACATGTTGCTGGACCCCTGGGTGGAGAGCCCCCGCTCTCCTGGGCCTGCAACGATGCACATCCTGGGCGATGTGCTAGGTCTCCTCCCCCAGGATGGGCAGGGGGAAGCTTCAAAGGCCTGCCGCGTCTGTGAGATTCTCCAGACCATTTGCTGTACCCAGCAACTGGCCCCACCAGTCCTGACCCACACTCTGGCGGGAAGACTAGCGGGAAAAACAACGTCAAGAAAGGGGGGTGTGCCAGCCTGTGCCAACCACACCCCTCAGGTGGGGGAGATGCGGTGAAGCACGACCCCGGGCTCCGGCAATCTTGAAGATGGGGAGCCCTGCCCAATCACAGCTAGGCTCCTGCCCCCCTCCCACAGGAGAGAAGCAGGCTAGGGGGTGTACCCACCCCAGGACAGAGACCTATTGGTCCCTGCCCTTGCTGTACCTGTAACGCCCTTAAATTTAGTATTTAGGGGCTCCCTGAACCTTCCTTCCTCAGATCCCGATAAGAAAAGAAGAAAGAAGATCAAGAAGAAGAAGTCTCGCCATGCAGCTGCTAACAACAGGACAACTCCAACTGACTTGGCCCGAGCCCTACCAGGCTGTCGTTCCTAGAACGTGCTCCTGCCTAATCACGGCGACTCCTGCGGACAGCAACATTGAACATTGGGACACCCAGAAGACCTACCTGCCTTGACCCTCTCGAAGATTGGGACTCCCATCAGCAGAGGCTCTGCTGCAACCCCCGCCCCTGGTGCCAGCCAGGAAGTTCCGGACCAGCCCACTCTGCAGCCGCGGAGCCCGACCCGTGCCCGAATGATCCAAGACTACGAGGACGTCCCCCCGGCGACTGCGTCCCAAAGTCCAGTGCCCATAGACTCTCCTTGACGAACCAGACGACGCCTGCAGACTCAGAAAAAGGGGCGCCCCCAACCGCGACCAGCTGAGGATAAGCTTTTCCGACCCCCAAAGACACCCCTGCACCCGGCGCCCTGCAACCCTCTCCGGATTCCTTTGGGGTACCTGCCTGTGCTCCAAGATCCCAACTTACCTCTCAAAGTGGTGGTCGCCCCGAAGAGTCTCTGTCCCCGAGCCTGCAGCCTTTGTTCATCTTTTAGCTTTCCCATTGAATAACATTGAGCGCCCGACGGCTCAAAAGCACCCTGCACCCAGCCGTCCAAGTGCCGTTGGCTGTGCCACCTTTGTCTTATCCTTCCTTTCCCCTTTGCCCTGAGCAAGTGACCAGGAACCCAGCTCCCACAGCCGCGTGCCTGCTAGCCAGCAGCCACCAACCGGAGGCCCCCTGCCCCTCATTGGATAACATTGGGCCTAACTACCTCTGCACCCGGCTGCCCCTGTGCCGCTGAGGGTGAACCAACTGTACCTACCTGACCCTGGGGGGCCCCTGAGTCTATGCCCAGAACCTTAACTTCACCAGTCGAGTACTCACCTGGAAACCTGTAACTACCTTACCTGCCATTGGATAACATTGACTGGCTTGACTCGAAAAATCTTCTAAGTGTGAAGTTTTGGAAACTTAAAATATTCATATAAAATCACCCGAATTCCGAATCCCGAAGTACTCACCTGTGATCAGGAGAGAAGCCAGTACTGTACCTGGTGGCCCAGTACTGAACCGCAAAAGTAATCCTTACCGGGTTTTTTAGTAACGTGTATTTTCTTCATAGGAATCCATTGCCTGCTTTTCTATGAAATTTCTTCTGTCTACTTTTGAAAACTTGAAATATTCTTTAAAAATCATACGAAATACTGAAACATAATCACTAACCTGTTTTAAGTTGAGACCCCAGTGCTGGACCCAGGAGCCCAGTACTGGATTACAAAAGCAACGTGATCGTACTTTATCTGCAACCTGAATTTTCTCCCATTGGATAACACTGTCAAATTTTCATTGAAAAGTTTCTAAGTGTGAACTTTTAAAACAGCTTTATATTCCTGAAAAATCACTACAATAACAAAAACGGTTATACCAAATTGTTTTCAGCTTAGACCCCAGGACTGAATCTAGGATCCAGTCCTGGAACTACCAAAGTAATCTACAAAGTAATCAACTGTACTTATATGATGAGAACCCATTGAGCTTAATGCTAAAGTGTGTTTAGTAATGTGTTGCCTACTGCAACCCCTGTACCTATTGTGATCACAAAGTTTGTTGCCTTTCTGCAAAGTACTCATTTGAGACCTCTCATATTGAGAGTAGTATATTTTGATACCTGGTGGTTCTAGACATAAAACCTCTATATCTTTGATATAAAAACAATTGGCCTGAAGTTCAGTCTGAGTGTGTGCAACCTTTTGCTGACTGAGTGTGTACAACAAATGCTTTACACTGTCCTCTGGTACTGTCTTACTGCTCGACCAAGCTACCACTTTAGAGAGTAAGGTCACACCTGGCTTTAATTTATGTTATACCTCTGGGGTATGTGGACTCTATACACACTGTACCTTATTCTGGTCCAGTATATATAGAGCCACTTTCTCACACCCACTTGACCAAATTGTGTTATCATACACTTAACCTCCTTTTTCTTCACTGCCACATATGAGAACCCCTTGAAATACCCAAGTTAAGGATGTGCACCTTACAAAACATGCTCTTGTGTTTTATTAATTAAATTATAATGTTGTTCCAAATATTTAACAACCAAGACTACTCACAAAGTGTACCTTAGAAATGACTTGCCTCATGGTTCACTAATGGCATGGTTTTCAGAATGGGAGTGTCATGAATGTTTACAAGCTCATACTCGAAAACTGTCACTGCCAATAAATTCCTCTCAGTGCAGAGACAATCTGATCTGCTAAGGTAAAACGCTCATGCATGTTAATAAAATACATGTGAAGTTTGCAGAGTTTCTGATTCTTTTTACATATTTAATGCAAGATGTTTTCAAAACTTAAGCGGTTCCTAAAGGTAAGTTGTCTAGGACACGTTCTTTTCTTCTTTACTGTTACTTTAGTTAACATGGAAATAAAGTATGTCCGTTCGTTTCACAGCTTTCTGAATGTGTCTGCTCTGTCAAGTAAACAGCAGCCCTGTACCGCTGTTCATCCGGGGGCCGCAATTAAAGGTCAGAGGGCTGCAGTCAGCCCTGAGACGTAATTTAAGTATCCGTACTCCAATCTAAGTGCAAATTCCTCACCTTATGAATATTACACCCAGGCATAACACTCGATTTAGAAATTCAAAAGCAGTATTCCGAGAGTACCAGTAGGTGGTGTCACACAGCTCTGCACCGACATACTTCTGCTCTTAAAGTGACAAGTGGGGCTGCATCTAAACGCCGCCCAGGTACGCTGACTTCAGTTGCTTTTGAAGGCTTGTCCTCACATTGAGACGTAGAGACCATTGTCAACTTGGCTGACCAGTGTGCAGATCTCTAATTTACGACCTTTTTAGATGGAAAGAGAGTCATTTTCACAGAACGGGAAGGAGGGACAGTTGGTGAGGCATCACAGTTATTCAACCAGAAAGAACATAACGAAGGTTAAGTAACTTTTTCTTCTGATGCATAGTTCTAACTGCAGATTCCTCCTTTTGTAAATAGATACCAAAGCAGTACTTTCCCAGGTGGTTGGCCTGTCGAATGGCTCAAACAAAATGTTTTGCAGGACCATATGGGCAAAATGCTCATTCAGACGGACCAACCTGTCAAAGCAATAGCACTTCATGAACATGTACACTGATGCTTATATAGCAGCCTGACGGATATCCAGGACACCATTATAAAAAATGGGGTAACCCAAAACGGTTTTTGTTGGACCTGGGTAGTCAATATTGGCATAGAAACAATGGCCCAACCCGAAATCGATTATTAGCTCAATGAATCAGTACTCACAGTTACTCATTTTTTGTGACTGAATAGGTGTTTACAGTTAATCACCTCTTGTAGATTTTATCAAACAACTTAGAAATGCATCCACCTTGGAAAAATTAATTTATTCAAAAAAGGGAGTTTTAATGAATTACTCCAACACAGCGAGGAAATTTCATATATACATTAGTAAAAATTTTTCAACAACGAACGGTAACAAAGAGAGCAGCGTGCTTCTATAAAGGTGCCGGAAAAATAGAAAGAAAAAGTGATTTTGATAGAAAGGGTGTAAGCCTCAACAGAATAGTGACATAGGGTTATTTATAAAATTGAAAAAAACACAGTGCTGTACAAAAAACAGCAGAATTATGTACAAAGGCCACTAATTGCTTATTTCTCTTTTAACATTTATACATTCTTTTACTGGCATGTATAATGTTTGGAAACGGTAGTGGTCCTATTTTTTGGGAGTTTCGCGTCGACGTTTCGACCCGTCTGGTGGTACTAGGGTAGCTGGGGACCTCGACCTGCGGGTCTTCCTCAGGACGTGTGTGGCACAAAAGAACTCCGTACCGTGGTTAATAAAGCTGTGTGCCCAAAATTTCTTTGTTGGGATGATCAAAAAACCTCCTACACCTGGATGGTTATAGACGACTGAAGGATCACAGTCTCGCTCCTTCAGTACCGAATTAGTGGTCGTGGGCCTTCCACCAAATTTATTCAGTTGAAGATATCAACAGTAACATATACGATTTAATCCGTTACTTTTTGGTGTCCGTGTGCAGGCATCTTAGTGAATCTAGATGAGGTTCAATAATTGCGCCAGAATTCCTTACGGAGTGGCGGCTTCCACGAGGCCCCCTGACTTGAGCAGTGGCCGCCAGGAAAGCCACACTCCCGCGCCATTCACTGCCGGGTGAGATCGTCTTTTGCGAACAACTTTTAAGTGGAAGCCGCCACTCCGTAAGGAATTCTGGCGCAATTATTGAACCTCATCTAGATTCACTAAGATGCCTGCACACGGACACCAAAAAGTAACGGATTAAATCGTATATGTTACTGTTGATATCTTCAACTGAATAAATTTGGTGGAAGGCCCACGACCACTAATTCGGTACTGAAGGAGCGAGACTGTGATCCTTCAGTCGTCTATAACCATCCAGGTGTAGGAGGTTTTTTGATCATCCCAACAAAGAAATTTTGGGCACACAGCTTTATTAACCACGGTACGGAGTTCTTTTGTGCCACACACGTCCTGAGGAAGACCCGCAGGTCGAGGTCCCCAGCTACCCTAGTACCACCAGACGGGTCGAAACGTCGACGCGAAACTCCCAAAAAATAGGACCACTACCGTTTCCAAACATTATACATGCCAGTAAAAGAATGTATAAATGTTAAAAGAGAAATAAGCAATTAGTGGCCTTTGTACATAATTCTGCTGTTTTTTGTACAGCACTGTGTTTTTTTCAATTTTATAAATAACCCTATGTCACTATTCTGTTGAGGCTTACACCCTTTCTATCAAAATCACTTTTTCTTTCTATTTTTCCGGCACCTTTATAGAAGCACGCTGCTCTCTTTGTTACCGTTCGTTGTTGAAAAATTTTTACTAATGTATATATGAAATTTCCTCGCTGTGTTGGAGTAATTCATTAAAACTCCCTTTTTTGAATAAATTAATTTTTCCAAGGTGGATGCATTTCTAAGTTGTTTGATAAAATCTACAAGAGGTGATTAACTGTAAACACCTATTCAGTCACAAAAAATGAGTAACTGTGAGTACTGATTCATTGAGCTAATAATCGATTTCGGGTTGGGCCATTGTTTCTATGCCAGGATATCCAGGACAGGCATTTCACGTCCTATTGTAGGAGTAGTAACCTTGGAGTGGAATGAGCCCTTAATCCTTAGGTAGCTGATTCTTAAGCTAGCACATATAAGATTTTTATGCATATAAATATATACCAACAGATGGTTATTTTCAGCACTGACTTGCCTGGACATTTTTTTTACACTGTGGTACCACAAATGGATGAGGTGAAACCTTTAGGAATTATCATCCCAACAGGTGATTTAAATGAAGAAGGTTTACCCAGTAACCTCAAAGAAGCCTAAAGAGCTGAGAAATAGCCTTTAACAGTACCCAACACAAGCCCTTGCGAGGCCAACGCCAAAACGCAACAACACTTCAGTGAGCTTAACCTGTAACTTGCCAAACTGATGGGTGACACACAAGGTAAAAAGTTGGTCTCAGGACCTGGCATACAAATATTCATAGGTCGCCTGACTGCCAGAAAAACGTCAATGACTTTGGGGGGAAGATCGAAGCTGCCACTCAAACTCCACGTATGGGGGTGTGGAGGCCCTGAGTGCAGTACTTTGCTTTTTTGCTGTAAAAATAGATCTCCCCGAAGCTGCAGCTTGATCAGATGCTCATTTCCAGAAATGTAGGTACCACACCCTCTTGGCCAATCCACATACACTAGGATGAATTGTTCCCGGTCAGTCTTGATGTTCTTCAGAACTCAAGAGAAGAGGGATAGAGGCAAAAGGCAATCAAGAGTCCTGATCTCCACTCTAGGCAGACTGTGTCTCCGAAAATGTCTTCTTAGGAACTCTGGCACAAAAATGCTGACATTGCAATTTCTCAATGGTGGAAAAATCCCCCTATTTAGCGTGGACTTCTACTATCCTTCAAGACTGATTTGAATATGGCAGGGTCCAAACTGAGATGGCATGGTGGGTGAAACATTATGGATTGGGATATGGCCCGAGAGACTGCCAGTGGCTGAGATTATTTCAAGCATTCCATCCATCACTTTGTTTTTGACAATCTATTAAAAGGACATTGCCCCTGAATCAGCGCTCTAGGAACTTAGATGAGAAGATGTGGCATTTGCCTTTTCTCTTGCAGCAAACACGTCAATTTGTGGAGTGTACCACTTTTGAATAATGTGTTGAAGCACACCGCAGCCTATCACCCATTCAAGTTTCTTGTAAGGTGCCAGTGGAGCTCATCCGCCCTGCTGTTCTGTAAGCTTGGGAATTGTAATGCTGTCACAGAAGTGCTTCTGATCACAGCCCAGTACCAGATCAACTGTGCTTCCCTAGACACGCACTGATCTTGTGCAACCTTGCTTGTTGATACAATGCACAGCAGTGGAATAGTTCTTTTAAATTACAAGTGTCACTGCAAAGATAGAAGTGAAGACTTCAAAGCAAGATGAACCAATCTCAACTCAATCATGTTTATGTGGTACAACTTGTCTGTTGTAGAACATCTGCCCTGAGCCAATAGATCTCCCATGTGAGCTCCCCAACTTCATTGTGAACTATTAAAATATGTGAAGCCATGCAGCCAAAGATGGATGATACCTGTCTGACTAAAA
The DNA here is from genome assembly GCF_964263255.1 of Lissotriton vulgaris. Taxonomy (NCBI): domain Eukaryota; kingdom Metazoa; phylum Chordata; class Amphibia; order Caudata; family Salamandridae; genus Lissotriton; species Lissotriton vulgaris. The sequence goes on from NC_141693.1 coordinate 665,618,720, forward strand.
TGGCTGCTGTTGCGTTCAGAGAAATAATCCTCTAAGGTATGCATTGGAAGGAACAACATTTGCTTGCATTGTGTCTATTGTTGCCACCCAGTACTGTATTCTTTGCACCAGGTGTAGAATCAATTTTGATGAACTGCTCCAAAGACAGGATAGCTTCCATGATTTGAAAATTTGATGGTAAAATGTTTTTTACCAGCCAATCACACAAGTACGAGTAGATTAATAAGCCCTCATCTGCCGCGTTGCTGCCACTACTGCAATACATTTGGGGAATACCCTTTGGGCTGACTTAAGGCTGAAAGGGAAGGCATACAATTTACACAGAGTGCATCTCACTCAAAAGTGGAGAAACCTCCTAAGTGTCTTGTGGATGCAGATGTCACAATAGGTCATAACAAATTAATTGATGACATCAATTCTACTTGATGAGCAAGCATTTCCCTTTTTCTTTTTTTCAAAATTTTTATTATTGCAAGAAAAAGGAAAAGAACAAAGAAAAATCATTTCTTGTAATACAAATATCATTTCATAAGTATCTGGGCATAAATTAACCATTAAATACAAGCAGAGGGTTAAAATACAAATACTCATCCATATCTAAATCATGACAAAGATGCCGATGTACAGGACTCTCTAAACGAATACATATAAATCAAATGAACATTCCCCATATTTTTACCCTCCCTTTCAATGCCTTAGGGCCCCTACATTTAGCCAATGAAAGCTCCATTGTATATATTTCATGAATAAGATTCCACCATTCCATGACACTAGGAGGTTCCTTTGAGAACCAAGTCTGCGCTATGACCAACCTGGCACAGGCAAAAACAATAGTTATCAAGTCTTTATAGTTACTAATAGTATCTTGTATATCTAACAATATCAATTGTGCAGAGAGAGTTGGAAGTGTTATTTACCTATTATTGAGTACCGTTATTATCCCTTTCCAAAATGATGTAAGTTCAGGACACTGATAAAGCATATGTTCTATACCAGCAGCTTCCATATTGCATTTTGGGCATTTAGTACGCTAATTAGAAGCATTTCCAGGGGTCCAGCTAGCAATTCTTTCAGGCGTATAGTAAATTTGAGTGACCGTCCTATAGAATTGTATCCTTAAATTTGAGGATTGGACCACTCTATTTATTTGTCTGAGCGACCCTGCAATCTGGTTGGAGTTGATATTTATTCCTAGTCTGTTGGTCCATTTATCCGCTATTTTCGCACAGTCTCCCGCCCGGCCACTATTTAAACAAGCATAGCTTTTGCTAATAAGTGATTTAGTATAGGTAGCATAAATACATTTTAGAGTATCCGAGTATTCTATTCTCTCGATTTTCATTTTATTAACCAAAAAGTCTTGAATCTGCATATATTTAAAGTACATAACATCACTAACTTTATAAAGTATTTTTAACGTACTGAAACTCAAGAGACCATCCAACCCATATAGATCACCAAAAGTATTTATGCCATGTCCTATCCACTGCATACCTGCACCATCAGAGAAAATGCTTGGCATCCCCGGGTTCCCCCAAATTCGTAACTCGGCATTAAAAAATGGAATCTTATCAATGAGCATAATTTGTTCCCAGATTCTTTTGATATCTCTCGCGGTCTTAAACTTAACCCTCTTGTAGCAATTGGGGTCATGTACACGAAACAGAAATTGATTGCTATCCGATCCTAGCATGAATTGGTGATAGAATAGGGAGTTCTCTTTTGATAAAAGACTACGTATACGTTGAAAGAAAGTTGCAAAAAAATACATTTTGAAATCCGGGAAATTTAATCCTCCCTTTCCTATTGAGAGTTTCAGTATCGCAATAGATCTACGGGGTTTTTTATAACCCCAAATGTAGCTACTACATATAGCTTCTATTTTCCTAATGTATAAATTGCTCAGTTGCAAAGGAATAGACTTAAATAAGTACAGTAGCTTGGGAACAATCTTCATTTTTATTAAATTTATTCGTCCTACCAGACTAAGTGGTATTTTATGCCAGGTTTTTAGAGTAGTTGTTATTTCAATAAATAGAGGGTCATCATTTAGTGCTATAATTTTCTCTATATCTGCAGTAAGCTTGACTCCTAAATAGATAGCATTTGGGCAAAGCCCCAATATTGGTTGCGTAGGTTTATAATTAGCAATTACTTGAGTTTTACTCACGTTTAAATTGTACCCCGATACATCCCCAAATTTACTTGCTTCCTCGATTATCTCAGGGATAGCCAGTGCTAGATCGTTGGTAAAAACAGCTATATCATCAGCAAAAGCTGTGATTTTCAGACTCTTGCCTCCATGTTCTACTGGATTTATATTATCTTGAACCATTAGTGCGTTCAGAAATGGCTCCAGAGCTAAAGCAAAAAGCAGGGGTGATAGAGGACACCCCTGCCTTGTCCCCCTTTTAATAGGAAAGTTAACCGAGTTGGCTCCTGCATAGCTAACTATTGCAGTCGGTAATTCATACAAAGATCGGACCCATCCAAGATATTGACCCTGTATGCCAAATGCACTTAATGTTGCCAACAGATACTCCCACCCCACTCGGTCGAAAGCTTTCTCTGCATCTAACATTATTATTCCGAGTGGGGTGAGAGTAGCTGCGGCAACATCAAAGGCTGTCACAGCAGTATTAATATGGGTAGTGGTGTCTCTCCCCACCACAAACCCATGTTGCTGGCAATTAACCAGATCCGGCATAGTTGGAGCGAGGCGGTTTGCCAAAACTTTGGCAAATATTTTCGCATCCGTGTTAATTAATGAGATGGGCCTGTATGACCCCCGCTCCTTTGGCGGTTTGTTCTTTTTCAAAAAGAAGACTATTTTTGCAGTACGCCATGATATTGGGGCACTTCCTGTTTGCCCCATAGAGTCTATCACCAACTGAAAGAGCGGAAGTAGCTCTTTTTCACAGATCTTATAGATCTCTATAGGCAAACAATCTTCTCCCGCAGCCTTACCAAAAGGCAGTGCATGTATAGCTATCTCTATTTCATTGGTTATAATCTTAGAGCCAAGTTGTTTGATTGCTTCCACATCCAATCTTACGGATAAGTGTTTCTCTAAATATTGTCTAATTTCCTCAGGATTAGATGGATTTTCTGGAGTATATAGGTGGCAGTAATATTTAGCAAATTGATCTAGAATCTGCTCCGGTTTTCTATATTCTTTAGAGTCTGACCCTTTTATTACTTTTATAATAGTTGTAGCTTTTTTATCAGCTACCTTGAAGGCCAGAACTTTGCCAATTCTATCACCCCCTTCATATTGAGCCAACTTGAATTTATGTATTTTTGAAATGTATTTTTCCCTGAGAGTTTTTTTAGTGCCGCCCGCAGAGATACTAATCCTAATCCTAGCTCTTCGATATTAGTTTTACCCTGTATTATAGCATCAGACAATTGTTGTTCGGCTAATAAAATATTAGATGTAGTCAGCTTTTCTGCACCACGTTTTTCAGCATTGTCCCTTAAGATGTATTGTTGTACATAGCCTCTAATACTGCATTTACAGGCATCCCATACAAAATTAACAGTTGTTGAGTTGATATTCAATGTTATGAATTCTTTTATATGAGCTTTAATACCAAGAATAAATTCTGAGTCCGTAAATAAATTTCTAGGAAATGTGAACTGTCGGGGCGCTTGTTTTCTATCCAAAATTTTAAATTCAAACAATATCGGATTGTGATCAGATGTGATTTTAGGGCAAATTTCTATATTACAGTTCTCCAAGATTTTATCTGTTGCCCATACCATATAGATTCTAGAGCAGGCTTTGTGTGGCACTCAGTAGTATGTAAAGCCAGCTATAGTAGGATGTTTAATACGCCATACGTCTTTTAAATTATGAATCCTGCCCAGTTCTAATATGGCTGTCCTGACTTTACTCATCCTGATTCTGTTACCTTTACTTGTAGAGTCTATCTTATAGTTCATAACACAATTAAAGTCCCCCATTATCAACACTTCTTCCCACTCAAGTAGTTCCATATTCAATTGTTCATACATCTTAGGTTCATCTATATTAGGGCCATAAACAACACAAAATACATAGCTTTTATAATCAAATTGCACTTGTGCTATTGCCCATCTCCCCTTTGCATCATCAGTGGTTTTAATAATATTCATTCTTAAATATTTCTGTTTTAGAATGGCTACCCCTCGGATTGATGCACCCAACGCTGAGCAAACAACGAGATCGTAGCCCATTTGTAATAGAAGCTTGCGATCTTGAAACCCAATATGAGTTTCAGAAATTAATGCCATATGTGGTTTATACAAATTCATTTCTTCTTGCACCAATCTCCTCTTACATTTATTATTGAGCCCAGCAATATTCCACACCAAACATCTAAGAAAAGACATATCCTATGATTATATTTTTCAGGCTCCTCTGCATAGTATTTTGCTCTAAAAAAAATAAGAGATCCTTGATATCTGCTTCTGGCCATATTCTTTTCCTGCAATAGAGATTTTTCCCCATTTTCCCACCCCTGCCAAACAGAGCTCTACCCCCATCCTATATATATATACATACATACATATATATATACACATATATACATACATATATATATACATACATATACACATACATATATATATACATACATATACACATATATATATACATACATATATATATATACATACATATATATATACATACATATATATACATACATACATATATACATACATACATATATACATACATATATACATATATATATACATACATACATATATATATACATACATACATATATATACACATATATATATACACATATATACATATATATATATACACATATATACACATATATATATACACATATATACATATATATATATACACATATATATATATACACATATATACATATATATATACACATATATACATATATATATATACACATATATACATATATATATATATACACATATATATATATACATATATATACACATATATACATACACATATATATATACACACATATATACATACACATATATATATACACATATATACATACACATATATATATATACACATATATACATACACATATATATATATACACATATATACATACATATATATACACATATATACATACATATATATATATACACATATATACATACATATATATATATACACATATATATATCCTGTGCACCGTCTGTCTCCCAGCTAGCACGCTCGCGCAGACCCAGCAAGCAGACTCCGGACACGGACCTCGAGGTATAAACAGCTTTATTCACGCAGAAAGAGTCACCAACGTTTCGGCTCTAACGGAGCCTTGATCACATGACAGCGTACATTTGACTGGGTACACCTTTTATAGTGAAAGCGAGTGATTAACGTAAAACACCTGTGCAAACTTGCTAATAAACATGGAAAACATACTACAATTCTTTACACTCGGCAATATGTATTCTTTACAATTTCTAAATAGATGTAAAATACAGTAAGATTTCTTTAAAATTTCCTAATACATGTAAAATACATTTGGATTCAAATCTTATAAGAGTGACATTCAACAGATTAAATAACAGAAATGACTAAAAAGTATTGAGGTAAAATACACAGATCTATTATACTGACCCGTTTTAAAACCATGGTTATAAGATATAAACTGATAAAAACCCCGTTCATTATAATTGCAAAACTCTGAAGAAACTTCCACAGTTTTGTTTTCCAATTCAGGAATCCCAGCATAAAATACATATACAGTGCTACGTGCTAACTTGCTAAAGTGCATAAGTGCTTTGAAAGTGCATCGATATGTGCAAAATGGGCAATGTGCAAATACATATACTGCAATATGCTGGGGTCTTGATTCATTCCACTTAGATACAGGGAACATTTGCCTGTATATCGAATGTTGGTGAGGAGACAAGATAATGTATCTCTACTCATACAGGGATCTATACAGTGTATTTTACTAAAGCTTCAAATCCTAAACGGGTATGTCTTATTTCACAACTGTCACACATTAGTCATACAAGTTCATGTTGAAAATCACTGCTAGAGTGCCAAGGTTTCCATGTTTAAAATATGTATGTGTTAGAACGAGTTAAGATAAATACACCAGGTCCACAAGGGGCCTGTAACCCAACACCAAAGTAATTCAAACCATATATAAATAAATGTATGTGTACAACCAAATGTTAAAAAACCTATACATTTCATCGTATATCAATGGTAATTAACCTGGTTTAGAGAAAAAAACGTGCACAGTGAAAAAACAATAATAACTAAACATTAATAGTTTTCTTATAGCAGCATTATTATTCTCAGTGTAAATTCTTATGGATTGTGTTTGCTCGCAGCCCCCACGGGATCTGTCCCAGCACTTTCCCAGCCGGGTATGTACCATGGACATTATCCACGTGGGGGAGAGTACACATACCTAATACTCAAAGTCTTTCAGAGCAGGCAAGTGTGGAGATCCTCAGTCACATTCAACCCATGGGGCACCTTGGTGTTGAGCAGGAGGATGTATTTTGTTTCCAGCTTTCTCAGCTTGGTCTCCCTATCCCCGCCCCTTTTGGTGTTAATGACAGAATCAATAACCCAGTATTTGAGACCACTATTGTTGCTTTGATGGTGGTCCTTGAAGTGGCGTGCAACAGGGTATGTGCTGTCCATGTTTGTTATTGCTCGCAGATGTTGCAAAATGCGTTTATGGACAGCATTCCTGGTACTGCCCACATACTGTAGGCCACAGGGACAGCGCAAAACATATATGGCGTATTCTGTTTTGCACGTGAGCACTTGGGTTATAAGATGTTCCTTGCCTGTGAACCCATCTCTATAGGTTTTGGTGTTTTCACCATGGGTGCACGCTTTACAGATCTTACAGTTATAGAAGCCCTTGTTACTTTGCCACCACTCAGTTCTGGTAAAGGGGTCCGGGTTGGTTTTAACTATGTGGTCCCTTAGGGAGGGGGCTTTGCTGTAGGTCACAGAGATAGATTTAGGCAAACTCTTGCCTATGACACTATCCCTCAGCACAATGGGCCAGTGTTTATTCACTATACTCTTAATTTGCTGGTGTTGTCTAGTGAACCCTGTAATTAGTCTGAAGCTTTCAGGCTCACCAATGCCCGGTTTCGATGTACCTCCGCTGGGGAGCTCCCTATCTGCTTTACTAATAAGGAGCTCATCTCTACTCTTTAATAGGGATTTCTGCACAGCTTTATCTATCACCTTTGCGGAGTAACCTCTTTCAATGAACCTCTCCCTGCTTTCCATTTGTGCTTGTTCCAGTTCCACCTGGTTGCTGCATATGCGTCTTAATCGCAGCATTTCCCCATATGGAATACTGGAAATGAGATGGACCGGGTGCGCACTGGCAGCATGTAAAATGCTGTTACCTGCTGTCTTTTTTCTGTGAACCCTGGACTCCAAACGGCACCCATTAGTATAAAGCTCAGCATCCAAAAAGGTAACCGTTTCCTGACTGAGTGATGCAGTGAATCTGAGGTTAAGGGGGTTGTCATTGATATCTTCAATGAATTTAAGGGCCTCTTCCTGACTGCCTCTCCATATGACGAACAAGTCGTCAATGAAGCGGAACCATGCTACTAGGTTATTCTTAATGATATGTTGGAAACCAAGTCCCAGGACCAGTTCCTCCCAAGCCCCCATGTGCAGACATGCGTAGCTTGGTGAGAAACTGGCCCCCATAGCCACCCCCTGTTTTTGGCGATACAGCTGAAAGTTGTATAGAAACACATTATTTGAGAGACAGAAGTTTAACATGTCTAACAACATTTTGGTGTGTTTTTCATTGCCTGGTTTCCTTCTCGATAGGTAGTACCGTATTGCCTCGAGACCATCAGTATGTGATATACTAGTATATAATGATGTTACATCAAGGGCTATCAACCAGTCCCCCTCCTGAATTTGTACATCTTTGATTTTCACTAGGAAGTCCCCAGTATCACGTATGTAAGACCCCAATTGCTGAACATAGCCTTGTATAAAGTGGTCTATATAAATTGAGGTATGTTCTAGGAGGCTCCCTCTTGCTGATATTATAGGCCTTCCCGGTGGATGGATGGGGTCTTTATGTATTTTTGGCAAAAAATACAGAATCGGTGTTACTGGGTGTTCAACCTTTAAATATTCAAATTCATTGTCAGTAATGAGTTTGGCTGACCGCCACTTACTTAGTTTGCGATGATAATCTTCCTTGATGGTCAGGAGCTCCCGGTTGTTTATTTTTTCATAACAATCGCTATCATTAAGTTGGCTGTAGGCTTCTTTGTCATAGTTCATTTTAGTCATGAGGACTACATTGCCCCCCTTGTCACTGCTTCTGATAATCACATTCTTTTCCTTATTGAGTTTCTCAGTCAGTGCTTTGTATTGTTGGTGTTGGGCTGAGTATCTGCGTTTAGTGCTCCCCATCTTCATTTGCAACTTTTTCAAATCCGATACCACATTCTCATGGAAGATGTCTATATTGTCTCGTAGAAGGATGGGAAAGAAGGTGGATGGTGCTCTAAAATCTGTAGCTGTGGTTGTTCTATTGCCACTCTCATCCCACCCTTTATTGGCTCCATTGATATTCTGGGCTATATCATATCCCATTCCTTCTGTTTCCCAAAGCTCGCTTATAATGCGTGTTCCTTGCGAGGCCTCAGGTTGCTGTATTTCCATGTCTGGCGTTGTTTCGCCTTTGTTTTTTAAGGCGTAGAATTTGCGCAGTTTCAGTTTTCTGACTGCCTTGTACACATTACATCTGGTATTGGCATAATCAAAGTCGCAAGGGGGAGCATATGACAAACCAAGTTTAAGTATGTTTTCCTCTTTTTCTGTAAGTTTTAGTTCAGTGAGGTTGACAATAGTGCGGTTGGAAGCTGGCTTTATTCCTGTTGTGGAGCATTGCTCCGCCCAACTCCCCCGCCTCTCTTCTTTTGATTTCCTCTTTTTTGCCACCCTCGCCCTCTGGCGGCGCTTGTAGTTTGCCCTGTGTTTCCTTGATTGCCCTTTGTGTAGGATCTCAGGGTATTCCGCCTGTCCTGGCCTAAAAAAACAATCTCCTGGCCGGGCGTGAGTTTAGGCAATGATGCCGCTTCCGCCTGTCTATGGCGTTCTCCTTCCAAATCCGAATCCGGATCAGAACTCACCGTGGCATTTGAGGAATCACTTGCTCCACTTGCATCTTTCCTTGCGGGGTTGAGGTGGCTCGGGGGGTTCCTTCTATTGGGTTGTTGTTGCTGTTTAGCGCCACCCCTGCGAAGAGTGTCAAATTTTCGCGCAAAAGTAAAGATCTGGCCCAACTCGTAATCATTCCTGTCCCTTTGGAATTTATACGATTTTCTAGCCACGATCTTCGCCTCCTCCTTTTTCAGACGTTCTTGCATTATCTTTAGGAGTCTGCCTTTCTCATCCTCCTCCCCAAGGCCATCGATTTCATCATATAATTCCGATATTTCCGTAAGGAGCTTGGCTCTGTCAATATCCGCATACTTAATGAGTACCTGCACCTGGCGTCGCGAGGCCTCCAAATTAATCTCTGCCCACTCTTTCATAAGGTCAGCATTTGGGTTTTCATAGGTGGGGGCCGTTAATATTCTCAACCCCCGTGGGATGCGGTTCACCTCAATGTAGCGTTGTAGTGACTTCGACTCCCACCACTTAGCCTGCTCCTGAAATGACTTCTTTTCCAATGATTTGAATAATTCCTTCATTTTAGAGGTGTTGCTGCTGCCACTAGCTTCTGTGTTCTTTTTCCCTGGAGTCTTATCAGGGATAGGGGTGTCATCGGAAAACATTGTTGCAGCCAATGTCTCCCGCTCCCTCACGCTGTCACCTGACATCTTTCTGCAAATTTTCCAAATTTGTACCGGTAACGTTAGGCTGGCCGCTTTCCAAACTGCCGGCACAGACCTATGTTCCGGGTCGTCCTCTCTCCTTCCCCAGCTGACGAGATTGCTAATGAGCTTCCTTGAACGAGCGTCCTCGTTTCCTCAGGCTGTATGCTTTCCGTCCGACTCGAGCCCGAGTCGCGCACAGCCCCGGACGTTCGAATCTTTCGCTCTGTGTTCCGGTCAATTACCGGAAGCCGGGGGTCAGGCACCGTACTCCTACCGGAGTTTCCAACTTCCCAAAACGCCGTTCAGGGAAAGGATTCGATTCCCAGATGCCGACCAATTTTCGAGGAGGGTCCCGTGTAAAGCCAGGACGAATCCCACTGGCTATATCTCCTGTGCACCGTCTGTCTCCCAGCTAGCACGCTCGCGCAGACCCAGCAAGCAGACTCCGGACACGGACCTCGAGGTATAAACAGCTTTATTCACGCAGAAAGAGTCACCAACGTTTCGGCTCTAACGGAGCCTTGATCACATGACAGCGTACATTTGACTGGGTACACCTTTTATAGTGAAAGCGAGTGATTAACGTAAAACACCTGTGCAAACTTGCTAATAAACATGGAAAACATACTACAATTCTTTACACTCGGCAATATGTATTCTTTACAATTTCTAAATAGATGTAAAATACAGTAAGATTTCTTTAAAATTTCCTAATACATGTAAAATACATTTGGATTCAAATCTTATAAGAGTGACATTCAACAGATTAAATAACAGAAATGACTAAAAAGTATTGAGGTAAAATACACAGATCTATTATACTGACCCGTTTTAAAACCATGGTTATAAGATATAAACTGATAAAAACCCCGTTCATTATAATTGCAAAACTCTGAAGAAACTTCCACAGTTTTGTTTTCCAATTCAGGAATCCCAGCATAAAATACATATAAAGTGCTACGTGCTAACTTGCTAAAGTGCATAAGTGCTTTGAAAGTGCATCGATATGTGCAAAATGGGCAATGTGCAAATACATATACTGCAATATGCTGGGGTCTTGATTCATTCCACTTAGATACAGGGAACATTTGCCTGTATATCGAATGTTGGTGAGGAGACAAGATAATGTATCTCTACTCATACAGGGATCTATACAGTGTATTTTACTAAAGCTTCAAATCCTAAACGGGTATGTCTTATTTCACAACTGTCACACATTAGTCATACAAGTTCATGTTGAAAATCACTGCTAGAGTGCCAAGGTTTCCATGTTTAAAATATGTATGTGTTAGAACGAGTTAAGATAAATACACCAGGTCCACAAGGGGCCTGTAACCCAACACCAAAGTAATTCAAACCATATATAAATAAATGTATGTGTACAACCAAATGTTAAAAAACCTATACATTTCATCGTATATCAATGGTAATTAACCTGGTTTAGAGAAAAAAACGTGCACAGTGAAAAAACAATAATAACTAAACATTAATAGTTTTCTTATAGCAGCATTATTATTCTCAGTGTAAATTCTTATGGATTGTGTTTGCTCGCAGCCCCCACGGGATCTGTCCCAGCACTTTCCCAGCCGGGTATGTACCATGGACATTATCCACGTGGGGGAGAGTACACATACCTAATACTCAAAGTCTTTCAGAGCAGGCAAGTGTGGAGATCCTCAGTCACATTCAACCCATGGGGCACCTTGGTGTTGAGCAGGAGGATGTATTTTGTTTCCAGCTTTCTCAGCTTGGTCTCCCTATCCCCGCCCCTTTTGGTGTTAATGACAGAATCAATAACCCAGTATTTGAGACCACTATTGTTGCTTTGATGGTGGTCCTTGAAGTGGCGTGCAACAGGGTATGTGCTGTCCATGTTTGTTATTGCTCGCAGATGTTGCAAAATGCGTTTATGGACAGCATTCCTGGTACTGCCCACATACTGTAGGCCACAGGGACAGCGCAAAACATATATGGCGTATTCTGTTTTGCACGTGAGCACTTGGGTTATAAGATGTTCCTTGCCTGTGAACCCATCTCTATAGGTTTTGGTGTTTTCACCATGGGTGCACGCTTTACAGATCTTACAGTTATAGAAGCCCTTGTTACTTTGCCACCACTCAGTTCTGGTAAAGGGGTCCGGGTTGGTTTTAACTATGTGGTCCCTTAGGGAGGGGGCTTTGCTGTAGGTCACAGAGATAGATTTAGGCAAACTCTTGCCTATGACACCATCCCTCAGCACAATGGGCCAGTGTTTATTCACTATACTCTTAATTTGCTGGTGTTGTCTAGTGAACCCTGTAATTAGTCTGAAGCTTTCAGGCTCACCAATGCCCGGTTTCGATGTACCTCCGCTGGGGAGCTCCCTATCTGCTTTACTAATAAGGAGCTCATCTCTACTCTTCAATAGGGATTTCTGCACAGCTTTATCTATCACCTTTGCGGAGTAACCTCTTTCAATGAACCTCTCCCTGCTTTCCATTTGTGCTTGTTCCCGTTCCACCTGGTTGCTGCATATGCGTCTTAATCGCAGCATTTCCCCATATGGAATACTGGAAATGAGATGGACCGGGTGCGCACTGGCAGCATGTAAAATGCTGTTACCTGCTGTCTTTTTTCTGTGAACCCTGGACTCCAAACGGCACCCATTAGTATAAAGCTCAGCATCCAAAAAGGTAACCGTTTCCTGACTGAGTGATGCAGTGAATCTGAGGTTAAGGGGGTTGTCATTGATATCTTCAATGAATTTAAGGGCCTCTTCCTGACTGCCTCTCCATATGACGAACAAGTCGTCAATGAAGCGGAACCATGCTACTAGGTTATTCTTAATGATATGTTGGAAACCAAGTCCCAGGACCAGTTCCTCCCAAGCCCCCATGTGCAGACATGCGTAGCTTGGTGAGAAACTGGCCCCCATAGCCACCCCCTGTTTTTGGCGATACAGCTGAAAGTTGTATAGAAACACATTATTTGAGAGACAGAAGTTTAACATGTCTAACAACATTTTGGTGTGTTTTTCATTGCCTGGTTTCCTTCTCGATAGGTAGTACCGTATTGCCTCGAGACCATCAGTATGTGATATACTAGTATATAATGATGTTACATCAAGGGCTATCAACCAGTCCCCCTCCTGAATTTGTACATCTTTGATTTTCACTAGGAAGTCCCCAGTATCACGTATGTAAGACCCCAATTGCTGAACATAGCCTTGTATAAAGTGGTCTATATAAATTGAGGTATGTTCTAGGAGGCTCCCTCTTGCTGATATTATAGGCCTTCCCGGTGGATGGATGGGGTCTTTATGTATTTTTGGCAAAAAATACAGAATCGGTGTTACTGGGTGTTCAACCTTTAAATATTCAAATTCATTGTCAGTAATGAGTTTGGCTGACCGCCACTTACTTAGTTTGCGATGATAATCTTCCTTGATGGTCAGGAGCTCCCGGTTGTTTATTTTTTCATAACAATCGCTATCATTAAGTTGGCTGTAGGCTTCTTTGTCATAGTTCATTTTAGTCATGAGGACTACATTGCCCCCCTTGTCACTGCTTCTGATAATCACATTCTTTTCCTTATTGAGTTTCTCAGTCAGTGCTTTGTATTGTTGGTGTTGGGCTGAGTATCTGCGTTTAGTGCTCCCCATCTTCATTTGCAACTTTTTCAAATCCGATACCACATTCTCATGGAAGATGTCTATATGGTCTCGTAGAAGGATGGGAAAGAAGGTGGCTGGTGCTCTAAAATCTGTAGCTGTGGTTGTTCTATTGCCACTCTCATCCCACCCTTTATTGGCTCCATTGATATTCTGGGCTATATCATATCCCATTCCTTCTGTTTCCCAAAGCTCGCTTATAATGCGTGTTCCTTGCGAGGCCTCAGGTTGCTGTATTTCCATGTCTGGCGTTGTTTCGCCTTTGTTTTTTAAGGCGTAGAATTTGCGCAGTTTCAGTTTTCTGACTGCCTTGTACACATTACATCTGGTATTGGCATAATCAAAGTCGCAAGGGGGAGCATATGACAAACCAAGTTTAAGTATGTTTTCCTCTTTTTCTGTAAGTTTTAGTTCAGTGAGGTTGACAATAGTGCGGTTGGAAGCTGGCTTTATTCCTGTTGTGGAGCATTGCTCCGCCCAACTCCCCCGCCTCTCTTCTTTTGATTTCCTCTTTTTTGCCACCCTCGCCCTCTGGCGGCGCTTGTAGTTTGCCCTGTGTTTCCTTGATTGCCCTTTGTGTAGGATCTCAGGGTATTCCGCCTGTCCTGGCCTAAAAAAACAATCTCCTGGCCGGGCGTGAGTTTAGGCAATGATGCCGCTTCCGCCTGTCTATGGCGTTCTCCTTCCAAATCCGAATCCGGATCAGAACTCACCGTGGCATTTGAGGAATCACTTGCTCCACTTGCATCTTTCCTTGCGGGGTTGAGGTGGCTCGGGGGGTTCCTTCTATTGGGTTGTTGTTGCTGTTTAGCGCCACCCCTGCGAAGAGTGTCAAATTTTCGCGCAAAAGTAAAGATCTGGCCCAACTCGTAATCATTCCTGTCCCTTTGGAATTTATACGATTTTCTAGCCACGATCTTCGCCTCCTCCTTTTTCAGACGTTCTTGCATTATCTTTAGGAGTCTGCCTTTCTCATCCTCCTCCCCAAGGCCATCGATTTCATCATATAATTCCGATATTTCCGTAAGGAGCTTGGCTCTGTCAATATCCGCATACTTAATGAGTACCTGCACCTGGCGTCGCGAGGCCTCCAAATTAATCTCTGCCCACTCTTTCATAAGGTCAGCATTTGGGTTTTCATAGGTGGGGGCCGTTAATATTCTCAACCCCCGTGGGATGCGGTTCACCTCAATGTAGCGTTGTAGTGACTTCGACTCCCACCACTTAGCCTGCTCCTGAAATGACTTCTTTTCCAATGATTTGAATAATTCCTTCATTTTAGAGGTGTTGCTGCTGCCACTAGCTTCTGTGTTCTTTTTCCCTGGAGTCTTATCAGGGATAGGGGTGTCATCGGAAAACATTGTTGCAGCCAATGTCTCCCGCTCCCTCACGCTGTCACCTGACATCTTTCTGCAAATTTTCCAAATTTGTACCGGTAACGTTAGGCTGGCCGCTTTCCAAACTGCCGGCACAGACCTATGTTCCGGGTCGTCCTCTCTCCTTCCCCAGCTGACGAGATTGCTAATGAGCTTCCTTGAACGAGCGTCCTCGTTTCCTCAGGCTGTATGCTTTCCGTCCGACTCGAGCCCGAGTCGCGCACAGCCCCGGACGTTCGAATCTTTCGCTCTGTGTTCCGGTCAATTACCGGAAGCCGGGGGTCAGGCACCGTACTCCTACCGGAGTTTCCAACTTCCCAAAACGCCGTTCAGGGAAAGGATTCGATTCCCAGATGCCGACCAATTTTCGAGGAGGGTCCCGTGTAAAGCCAGGACGAATCCCACTGGCTATATCTCCTGTGCACCGTCTGTCTCCCAGCTAGCACGCTCGCGCAGACCCAGCAAGCAGACTCCGGACACGGACCTCGAGGTATAAACAGCTTTATTCACACATATATATATATATACACATATATATATACACATATATACATATATATATATATACACATATATATATATATATATATATATACACATATATACATATATATACACATATATACATATATATATATATACACATA